>NC_135236.1:565995008-575617508 GCF_051348905.1 Ranitomeya variabilis
GCACAACAGACCCAAAAGCTGCCGCCAGTGCAGGCTTCGGCCTACACTCTGCTCCATCTCCTCCTCCTGCTGAACCCGGGCTCCAACACCGCCAGTTGGGGCCCGGTACTGCTAGCTGCACAGAGAAAAACACCAGCCAATGTGTCAGTGGGGTTCAGCACCGCCAGCTGTTCCCCTGCTGTGCAGCCGCCAACGTGTCCTGCAACTGCCACGCAGGCACAACAGACCCAAAAGCTGCCGCCAGTGCAGGCTTCGGCCTACACTCTGCTCCATCTCCTCCTCCTGCTTAACCCGGGCTCCAACACCGCCAGTTGGGGCCCGGTACTGCTAGCTGCACAGAGAAAAACACCAGCCAATGTGTCAGTGGGGTTCAGCACCGCCAGCTGTTCCCCTGCTGTGCAGCCGGCAACGTGTCCTGCAACTGCCACGCAGGCACAACAGACCCAAAAGCTGCCGCCAGTGCAGGCTTCGGCCTACACTCTGCTCCATCTCCTCCTCCTGCTGAACCCGGGCTCCAACACCGCCAGTTGGGGCCCGGTACTGCTAGCTGCACAGAGAAAAACACCAGCCAATGTGTCAGTGGGGTTCAGCACCGCCAGCTGTTCCCCTGCTGTGCAGCCGGCAACGTGTCCTGCAACTGCCACGCAGGCACAACAGACCCAAAAGCTGCCGCCAGTGCAGGCTTCGGCCTACACTCTGCTCCATCTCCTCCTCCTGCTGAACCCGGGCTCCAACACCGCCAGTTGGGGCCCGGTACTGCTAGCTGCACAGAGAAAAACACCAGCCAATGTGTCAGTGGGGTTCAGCACCGCCAGCTGTTCCCCTGCTGTGCAGCCGGCATCGTGTCCTGCAAAAGCCACGCAGACACAAGAACTGAAATTGAAGGGAACCTGTCCCCCCTCCCCCAGGCGTTTGTACGTTTTAAAGGCCACCTTGTACAGCGGTAATGCTGCATCTGTGCAAGGTGGCTCATAAACGTATTCTCCTCGCACATGTGGAACTGAAAACACGTCTAAAATGTGTCCTCTGTGTGACCATTTAACCGTCCCGGTGGTGTGACTTTCCTTTGTAATGACACGCTGCAACCCCCTTGGTAGCGCTGCCCGTCCTCTGGCATCATTGTTTGGCTGCCTGCGCCTCTGCGGCCGCCCTGACCCACACAACGCCCCTCGTTGTCTTATTTATTGGGACTGCGAGGGTGTGATTGATGGGCATGATCAGTGCATCAGTTCGCCTGTCCCTCATCTCCTTCCGCCTTCTGCGGACTGTGCGGCTTCATGGCCGTGGCATGCGATAAGGGATCAGATGACGCCGCACAGTCTGAAGCGGGTGTAAGGACCCGAGTGTGAGAGGCGAACATATGTGCTGCGCCAGGCCCTGAATCCCAGCCCCGCAGTGTTTTAACAATGTTAAGACACTGCGGGGCTGGGGTTCATGGTCATCGCGAACCGCACCGGCCGACATTAAATGATGCCAGAAGATGGGCAGCGCTAACAGCGCTAGGCCAGGGGATAACACGACAGCGCAGACTCCTGCACAGCAAATAACAACGCTCAGGAGGCTGCACCCAGCACCAAGGTGGGATTCTTGACATCTGTGCTGCGTCTCATTACAAAGGGAACTCGCGCCTCCAACACAGTTTGACTGTATAAAGGGCTAAATATTATACGTGTTTCATTCAGCGTGTGCAAGGAGCGAAATTAAAAGAGCAACCTTTGACTTGTGCAGCACTACTGCTGCATAAGCTGTGGCTCTTCTACTTTGTAACCCCTGAGGGGGGGTTAAAGGTTACCTTTGAAATTGGTTCAATTAGGCTTCGGCCTACACTCTTCTCCCCCTGCAGAGCCCTGGGCTCCAACACCGCCAGTTGGGGCCCGGTACTGCTAGCTGCACAGAGAAAAACACCAGCCAATGTGTCAGTGGGGTTCAGCACCGCCAGCTGTTCCCCTGCTGTGCAGCCGGCAACGTGTCCTGCAACTGCCACGCAGGCACAACAGACCCAAAAGCTGCCGCCAGTGCAGGCTTCGGCCTACACTCTGCTCCATCTCCTCCTCCTGCTGAACCCGGGCTCCAACACCGCCAGTTGGGGCCCGGTACTGCTAGCTGCACAGAGAAAAACACCAGCCAATGTGTCAGTGGGGTTCAGCACCGCCAGCTGTTCCCCTGCTGTGCAGCCGGCAACGTGTCCTGCAACTGCCACGCAGGCACAACAGACCCAAAAGCTGCCGCCAGTGCAGGCTTCGGCCTACACTCTGCTCCATCTCCTCCTCCTGCTGAACCCGGGCTCCAACACCGCCAGTTGGGGCCCGGTACTGCTAGCTGCACAGAGAAAAACACCAGCCAATGTGTCAGTGGGGTTCAGCACCGCCAGCTGTTCCCCTGCTGTGCAGCCGGCAACGTGTCCTGCAACTGCCACGCAGGCACAACAGACCCAAAAGCTGCCGCCAGTGCAGGCTTCGGCCTACACTCTGCTCCATCTCCTCCTCCTGCTGAACCCGGGCTCCAACACCGCCAGTTGGGGCCCGGTACTGCTAGCTGCACAGAGAAAAACACCAGCCAATGTGTCAGTGGGGTTCAGCACCGCCAGCTGTTCCCCTGCTGTGCAGCCGGCATCGTGTCCTGCAAAAGCCACGCAGACACAAGAACTGAAATTGAAGGGAACCTGTCCCCCCTCCCCCAGGCGTTTGTACGTTTTAAAGGCCACCTTGTACAGCGGTAATGCTGCATCTGTGCAAGGTGGCTCATAAACGTATTCTCCTCGCACATGTGGAACTGAAAACACGTCTAAAATGTGTCCTCTGTGTGACCATTTAACCGTCCCGGTGGTGTGACTTTCCTTTGTAATGACACGCTGCAACCCCCTTGGTAGCGCTGCCCGTCTTCTGGCATCATTGTTTGGCTGCCTGCGCCTCTGCGGCCGCCCTGACCCACACAACGCCCCTCGTTGTCTTATTTATTGGGACTGCGAGGGTGTGATTGATGGGCATGATCAGTGCATCAGTTCGCCTGTCCCTCATCTCCTTCCGCCTTCTGCGGACTGTGCGGCTTCATGGCCGTGGCATGCGATAAGGGATCAGATGACGCCGCACAGTCTGAAGCGGGTGTAAGGACCCGAGTGTGAGAGGCGAACATATGTGCTGCGCCAGGCCCTGAATCCCAGCCCCGCAGTGTTTTAACAATGTTAAGACACTGCGGGGCTGGGGTTCATGGTAATCGCGAACCGCACCGGCCGACATTAAATGATGCCAGAACATGGGCAGCGCTAACAGCGCTAGGCCAGGGGATAACACGACAGCGCAGACTCCTGTACAGCAAATAACAACGCTCAGGAGGCTGCACCCAGCACCAAGGTGGGATTCTTGACATCTGTGCTGCGTCTCATTACAAAGGGAACTCGCGCCTCCAACACAGTTTGACTGTATAAAGGGCTAAATGTTATACGTGTTTCATTCAGCGTGTGCAAGGAGCGAAATTAAAAGAGCAACCTTTGACTTGTGCAGCACTACTGCTGCATAAGCTGTGGCTCTTCTACTTTGTAACCCCTGAGGGGGGGTTAAAGGTTACCTTTGAAATTGGTTCAATTAGGCTTCGGCCTACACTCTGCTCCCCCTGCAGAGCCCTGGGCTCCAACACCGCCAGTTGGGGCCCGGTACTGCTAGCTGCACAGAGAAAAACACCAGCCAATGTGTCAGTGGGGTTCAGCACCACCAGCTGTTCCCCTGCTGTGCAGCCGGCATCGTGTCCTGCAAAAGCCACGCAGACACTTGCTCTTGTACCTTCTGCTCCCCATCCTGGTTCCAGTACCGTCAGCTGGTTCCGGGCAGAGCCTTTGGCTTAGGTGCCTCCCTCTGGGTATCCGAGTTCCACCAACGTCAGGTGGTCCTTGGTAGTGCTTTCAGGCACGGGTACCTCCTGCTTAGTAACCGGGTTCCAGTAACGTCAGCTGGTCCTCGGTAGTTCCATTGGCTCTTGGACCTTCGGCTACCCATCCGGGTTCCAGCACCGTCAGCTGGTTCTCGGCACTGTCTTTTGCTCTTGTACCTTCTGCTCCCCATCCTGGTTCCAGTACCGTCAGCTGGTTCCGGGCAGAGCCTTTGGCTTAGGTGCCTCCCTCTGGGTATCCGAGTTCCACCAACGTCAGGTGGTCCTTGGTAGTGCTTTCAGGCACGGGTACCTCCTGCTTAGTAACCGGGTTCCAGTAACGTCAGCTGGTCCTCGGTAGTTCCATTGGCTCTTGGACCTTCGGCTACCCATCCGGGTTCCAGCACCGTCAGCTGGTTCTCGGCACTGTCTTTTGCTCTTGTACCTTCTGCTCCCCATCCTGGTTCCAGTACCGTCAGCTGGTTCCGGGCAGAGCCTTTGGCTTAGGTGCCTCCCTCTGGGTATCCGAGTTCCACCAACGTCAGGTGGTCCTTGGTAGTGCTTTCAGGCACGGGTACCTCCTGCTTAGTAACCGGGTTCCAGTAACGTCAGCTGGTCCTCGGTAGTTCCATTGGCTCTTGGACCTTCGGGTAGCCATCCGAGTTCCAGTTCCATCAGCTGGTTCTCGGCATTTTCTCAGCCTTCTTGTACCTTCTGCTACATTTCCAAGTTCAAGAGACTAAACACGATGACCCGGAAGAACACCCCTAAGATGACGACGACACCAGAGACGACAACCACCGTGATGACGACGACCCTGGAGACGATGACCCTGAAGACCACTGTGATGACGACGACCCCGGAGACGACGACCCTGAAGACCACCCCGATGACGACGACCCCGGAGACGACGACCCTGGAGACGACGACGACCTGGAAGACCGAGAAGCAGAAGAACAAGAGGCTGCAGAACAAAGAGCAGAAGAACATTAAGCATAACACTAAATATCAGAGCAAAAAATATTATCTAAATTATAAGCAGAAGAAGACTAAGCAGTGTATGGGGGTTAGTCCGTTCCTCCTCGTGGTGCCCCTGGATAAAGCCTGATGCCGCAGGCCAAACTGAACGCGGACAAATGTAACTGTTTTGTGACAGGCAGAACGGAAGGTGTAATCTTCAAACTTTTATAGATAACAACTACGGGAATGCCTGTCACAAATAAGAATATGATGAAGAAGTAGAATATGATGAAGATAATAGTAAAATAAAAAGAATATGAACACTGTAACCCAAAAAATAATAGGTAGAAGATGAAGAAGAAGATGAATAAGGTGAAGAAGTTGATGTCAAAGAAGCTGATGATGAGGATAATGAAGAAGAAAGCGTGGGAGAAGTAAAAAAGAAGGTGAAGGGCGTTGAAGTAGTGAAACATCAATATCTGACATAAAAAAAAAAAAAATAACATAGTCAAATTCTTTCTAACGCCGAACGTCATAAAAAAAAAAAAAAAATCCTGCTATTCTATTACATTGGGCTAAACCTCTGTGCCTTTAATGTCTCCGGCCCCATCCCCCAATACATCCTACATTATTCTTAGTTGTTTTCCTTCATGTAGAATGAACCTACAACTTTATAAAGGGTTTATTTTAATTCCGATATTTTCGTCCCATTGACTTGCATTGGGATCGGGTATCGGTATCGGATTAGATCCGATATTTTGACGGTATCGGCTGATACTTTCCGATACCGATACTTTCCGATATCGGAAAGTATCGCTCAACACTACATATCACACTGATTCTGAGATTGTTTTTAGTGAAACATTGTACTTCATGTTATTGGTAAAATTTCTTCAATATAACTTGCGTTTATTTATGAGAGAAATGGAAATTTGGCAAACATTTTAAAAATTTGCAACTTTCTAACTTTTAATTTTTGTACACTTAAATCAGAGAGTGGTGTCACACAAAATAGTTAATAAACAACACTTCCCTCATGTCTACTTTACATCAGCACAATTTTGGAAACATATTTTTTTTGTTAGGACGTTGCAAGGGTTAAAAGTTCACCAGCGACTTCTAATTTTTCCAACAAAATTTAGGGAATTTTTTAGGGACCAATACATTTGAAGTGAGTTTGGAGGCAATATAACATAAAATACCCATAAGTGACACCATTCTAAAAGCTGCACCCTTCAAGGGTGCAAAACCATATTCAATAAGTTTATTAACCCTTCAGGTGCTTCACGAAAGCTAAAGCAATGTGGAAGGAAAAAAATATCATTTTATTTTTTCACAAAAAAAATTACTTTTGAACCTTTTTTTATTTTCACAGGGGTATCAGGAGAAAATGGACTACAAAATTTGTAGTGCAATTTCTGCTGAGTAAGCCGATACCCCATATGTGGGGAAAAGCCACTGTTTGGGTGCATGGCAGGGCTCAGAAGGGAAGAAGCACATTTGACTTTTGAGTGCAAAATTGCCTGGAATCAATGTTTGGTGTATCTAAACAGTGGAATCCCCCAATCTAACTTCACAGGGGATTGCAGAGACACCAGATGTAGCGGGGGACCCTATTTCTCTCACCTCTGATGTGCGATCACATCAGAGGGGAGAAATTAAATGGAAAATAAGACTTTTTTGTGGTTGCCGTTATTCCGTTAATAACGGCGATCGCAACATTGGGGTCGGTAAAAATCAACCCGAATCATGTTCTCTGGGGTATCAGCTACCCCATGAAAATGGCAGAGGCTCACAAAGCGCAAAAAGGCTATTAGAAGATAGCAGATCAATTTCAAGTTGCCCTTTCCTCAGTTCAAAATGTAATTAAGAAATGGCAGGATCAGTAGAGGTCAAGATAAGGTCTGGCAAAATTTCAGTGAGAGCTGCTTGTAGAATTGCTTCCTCAAAACGTGCAAGCTGAAAGTGTTATGATTTCACAGTCCTGTAATCTGTACATGACTGAAAATCTATGGCTAGACCTCAAAATAGCAGTGCATTCAAGACAACCCAGGAATCTCACAGAACTGGAAGAATTTACCAGGGAAGAATGAATAAAAATCCCTCAAACAAGAATTCATAGACTTTTGGCTAGCTACAAAAAGTGTTTACAAGCTGAGATAATTTCAAAATGGGGTGCTCAAACTTTTGTATCTGCCCTTTTTCCTTTTTGTAATTTTTAAAAAGTAAAAGGTGAAATTTTTGTTTTCCCCTAAAATATAAAGACACTATATCATATTTAACTTTAAGCCTTTTACAGATCATTTCATCTTCAACTTGCTTAACTGTTCACAATAATGATAAATTTGACCAGGGGTGCCCAAACTTTTACATTCTACTGTATAGAATGCATAGGAACATAACAAAGCAGTAATGACCTCTGAAAATCTGGAAGGGGATCAGAACCTGCATGAGGAAAATAAGCTGTACATTCTACCTCATAAAGATTAGGAACTACTGCTCTCCGTGAACACATGAAGTAACATCACCTCGTCAACACTGATTGTACTTTTCAAATTGTCCACCTCTTCATCACATGTGTTTTTCTGTCAGCCATTTCATGTATTATTATTATATGATATGTCGACTTTGATGCGGGTTCTGGCACTGAGCCCGCATCTTTTCCCGCACATGATAACTGATTTAGTCTGCTGTAATGTGCCTCTAACAGCTGTGGGTGAAGCATAGTTCCACCGGTGGCTGTTAAGCAGTTAAATCCCGCTGTCAATCTCTGACAGCAGGACTCAAAATGTGCCAGCTGGGAGCCTGTCAACTTGACATTTGGTCAGGTGTGATAAGTTGTCATGACAGTCGAGTCTCTGTAGAAGACCCTCGTGCCTGTCATTATCAGCTCGTGGCCAGCATTCATAGGAGATCATTCTTTTTGCTATACACTGCACAAGCGATCGGACAATTGCAACTTCAAGTCTCCTAACGACACTATTCAATACAGTAAAAAGTGAACAAAAAGTCTAGAACAGATTTTAAAAATATGAAAAAAAACTCACAAAAGTTCAAATCTCCCCTCTTTTGACCCATTAAAAATAAAAAATTGAAAAAAAAACAAAAAAATACACATATTCGTGATAGCTGCGTTCAGAATTTTCCTTTCTATCAAAATATAAAGTAAATTTATCATATCGGTAAAAGGATTGACAGAAAAAAAAATTAAACTCCAGAATTAAATTTTTGGACCACTGCAACATTGCAATAAAATGCAATGACAGGCGATCCAAACATTGTATCTACCCAACATGGTCTCAATAAAAACATTAGCTCAGGGCCAAAAAATAAGCCATCATCCAGCCACAGAACCCTAAAAATAAAAACGAGTCTCGGAAAATGGCGACAAACGTAAAAAACTTTTTTTCATATAAATTTTGGAATTTTTTTTCAGCATTTAATGAAAAATAAACTATATATCTTTGGTATCTACATACTGGTACTGACCTGGAGAATCAAACTTTTACCATAGAGTGAACATGGTATATAATTAAAAAAGAAACAATTGTGGAATTGCACTATTTTTCAATTTCTCAACACTTGGAAGTTTTTTCTCCGCTTTTTAGTACATTACATAGCAAAATCAAAGGTGTCATTCAAAAGTACAACTCATCCTGCAAAAAATAAGCTGTCATGCAGCTATATTGACGGAAAAATAAAAAGTTATGGATTGGTAAGAAGGGAAAGAAAAAACTAAAGTGAAAAAATGGAAAATGGCCATGCTGTCCGTCAAGCAGTGCCTGATTGATGTGTAGGGAGGAGAACCAAGTTGATGGTGTCATGTCGGACGCTGTTCAGACTAGGTCGTTCGACAGACAGCGGTAATTCCGCTTTTGACCACTATTTGCTCATTGGCATCGGCTAGGTTTTGTCCAGCTGTTCCAGGGTTAATTTACCTGATCCTCGGATTGGAAGCTGGGCCATGCCCATAGCCTTTAAATACTTCTCCCGATCATTGGGTGTCGCCGATTATAGATTCTGCCTTGCGTTGTTATCTCGGTCTGGAGTGGAGAGCTGGTTGTTGGAGAATCGTTGCTGGTGGTGTATTTTCCTTTGTCTTATTTACTCCTTCCTATATTTGTGTTTATTTTGCCCTGCACATTTATAGTGTATTCCTGAGTGACTGCGGCGTGATGTATATTTTCCTTTATCCTTGTCTGTGCTAACTGTGGGTATTGGTGTATTACATTCACTGGGTGGAGGGCCGAAGTTTTCAGCTTAGGGTTGTAACAGGAGGCAGGGTGAGGTTCGAGGCCTGGACATGCACACCATCAGTGTAAACTTCAGGTAGAGGGTCAGTCAGCATTTCCCTAGTCTGAGGGAAATTGCAGGGGCCCGGGTTATTAGCTCTCAGCCACCTAGTCTCCCCGTCACATTACAATCGGCCCAACAAAAAAAAAAAAAAAAAAAAGGGGGTTCTTTTTTTTGTGTGTGTTTTGTCATGGATCCCAAGACTTCCATAACCCGCCAGTTGGAGGCGCTGTCCCTACAGGTCACGGAGTTGAGGGTGGCAGTACAGCAACAGGGACTAGCAGTATCTAATGTGCAAGCTAGAGCGACAGAAAGAGTTGCTGAGCCTAAATTTCCTTTGCCTGAAAAATTTGCTGGGGAACGCAGTAAATTTGTTTTTTTTCGTGAAGCCTGCAAACTATATTTCCATATTCGCCCGATCTCCTCGGGTAATGAGGCTCAGCGTGTGGGCCTGGTGTTGTCATTGTTAAGCGGGGATCCCCAAGCATGGGCGTTTTCATTGCCATCTGATTCTGCTGCATTTGACTCTGTGGAGAGTTTTTTTCTTCTCTTGGGAAAATCTATGATGAACCTGACAGAATGGCTCTGGCAGAATCTAAGATACGCTCCATTCGCCAGGGGGAACGAGTAGCAGAGGATTACTGTTCTGAATTCCGCCGCTGGGTGATCGATACCCAATGGAATGATCCAGCATTGCGGAGTCAGTTTATTCATGGGGTTTCTGGAAGGGTTAATAAAGCCCTTCTGATGTACGAGACTCCTACTTCTCTAGATTCCGCTATGAGTCTGGTTGTCCGCATTGATCGCCGTCTGCGTCAGGGGGAGCATGAGACACCGCCTGCGGGTGAAGGTTTAGGTTCACGTGAGGTTGCTGCAGGTGAGCCCAGGGAGCCTATGCAAATCGCAGGGGTGTCACATGTAAAGCGTTGAGCCCCAGAGATCAGGAAGCAGGGAGCCTGTTTTTACTGTGGTAAAATTGGTCATTTTATTAACATCTGTCCTCTGCTGTCTAAGAAAAACGCAATGGCAGAAAACTTCTAAGCTCAGATGGTGTGGAGGAGACCAATCTGAGCTTATGTATATCCTCCATGGTGGTTTCTCAATGCATGCTCCCTGCTAAGGTTTTTATCGCTGGCAGTGAGCTGCCAATTACTGTTTTTGTGGATAGTGGTTCAGCCACAAATCTCATTGATGAGGAGTTTGCGCGCACGGCAGGTTTTAGGATTGAAAAACTGTCTCATCCTATCCGTGTGGTCACCATCAATGCTGCTCCTCTCTCTCAGGGGGAGATTACTGAATTTGTGGCTGAGGTGAAACTCCACATTGGGGTTCTACATTCCGAGCGGGTTACATGTAAGGTGCTCAGGAATCTTCCTGCTCAGGTGGTTTTGGATTTTCCTTGGTTGTCCATGCACAACCCGGTAATTGACTGGAAAACTCAGGACATAATTCAGTGGAGCGAGTTCTGCCAGGAGAATTGCCTGGCTACATGTGTGGCTGCTGTGACTTCAAGTGTTCCGGAGTCACTTCTGGATTTTGTGGATGTGTTCTCTGAAAAGGGTTGCTCAGAGTTGCTGCCACATCGTCCCTATGACTGTTCTATCAGGTTTAAACCAGGGGCCAAGTTGCCTAAAGCAAGGATGTTTAACATCTCCGGTCTGGAGAGACAAGCGTTAAAAGATTATATTGCTGAAAGCTTGAGCAAAGGGCACATCAGGCCGTCATCCTCGCCGGTGGCAGCAGGGTTCTTCTTTGTGAAGAAGAAAGATGGCGGATTACGACCGTGTTTGGATTTCAGGGAGTTGAACCAGATTACGGTTCGTGATCCATACCCGATGCCACTGATACCAGATTTGTTCAACCAGGTGGCGGGTACTAAGTGGTTTACCAAGCTTGACCTCAGGGGGGCGTACAACCTCATAAGAGTCCGTCAAGGTGATGAGTGGAAGACGGCTTTTAATACCCCTGAGGGTCATTTTGAAAATTTGGTGATGCCTTTTGGGTTGACTAACGCACCTGCAGTGTTCCAACATTTCATCAATGATGTGTTCTCGCATGTTTTGGGGAAATTTGTTATCGTGTACCTAGATGACATCCTCACATATTCTTGCGACCGTGATGCTCATTTAGATCAAGTCAGGCAGGTGTTACAGCTTCTCAGAGAGAATAAGCTGTATGCTAAACTTGAGAAATGTGTATTTTCTGTTCAAGAGTTGCCTTTCTTGGGTTATATTGTGTCTGCTTCTGGTTTTAAAATGGACGCCACTAAGGTGCAAGCGGTGCTGCATTGGGAACGTCCTGATAACCTGAAAGCACTTCAGCGGTTCCTTGGGTTTTCTATCTACTATAGGACATTTATCAAGGATTTTTCCATCATTGCTAAACCGCTAACTGACATGACTAAAAAGGGTACCGATTTCTCCGTTTGGCCTGAGGCTGCTGTGCGCGCATTTGAATTTCTTAAGAACAGTTTTGTTTCAGCCCCCATTCTTGTGCAGCCAGACGTATCAAAACCCTTTGTTGTGGAAGTAGATGCGTCTGAGGTTGGTGTGGGGGCGGTACTATCTCAAGGCTCATCTTTGAGTGGTTTGCGTCCGTGCGCCTATTTCTCCAAGAAACTGTCATCCTCCGAACGTAACTACGATATCGGCAACAGGGAGTTGTTGGCAATCAAGTTGGCTTTTGAGGAATGGCGACACTTCTTGGAGAGGTCTGTACATCAGGTTACTGTTATTACCGATCATAAGAATCTGCTGTATTTGGAGTCTGCCAAGCGTCTGTCCCCCAGGCAGGCTCGCTAGGCATTGTTTTTCACGCAGTTCAATTTTATTGTCACTTACAGACCGGGGTCTAAAAACACTAAGGCGGATGCTCTGTCCAGGTGTTTTCCGGGGGGTGAACCTCGGGAGGATCCAGTACTTATCCTCCAAAAGGGTGTTGTGGTTTCGGCTCTCACTACCGAGGTTGAGGCTGAGATTGCCGAGGCTCAGGAGGAGGTACCATCTGAGCTTCCCATCAACAAATCTTTTGTACCGCTTCATCTCCGCCTAAAGGTTTTGGTGGAGCATCATGATGCTGTCCTGGCTGGCCACCCAGGGGTTAGAGGTACCTTGGCGTTGGTGTCACGTCGGTTTTGGTGGCCCAAGATCCGACAGGATGTGGTCTCATACGTGTCAGCTTGTACTACGTGCGCTATGGCTAAGACGCCCCGCTCCCGTCCTGTTGGCACACTTCTTCCTCTTGAAGTACCTAGTAAGCCATGGACGGAAATCTCCATGGATTTCATCACTGAGTTGCCCTCATCAGCTGGGAACACGGTCATCTTGGTGATTGTTGAACGGTTTTCAAAAATGTCGCACTTTGTGCCTTTGCCTTCGTTGCCTAACGCTAAGACTCTGGCTCAGGTATTTGTACAGGAGGTGGTCAGACTTCATGGGGTTCCGTCTGACATTGTGTCTGATAGGGGGTCTCAGTTTGTGGCAACATTTTGGAGAGCATTTTGTTCATGGCTGGGGATCAAGTTGTCTCATTCTTCGGCGTTCCATCCTCAGTCAAATGGTCAGACTGAGCGTATGAACCAAAATTTGGAACAGTGCTTTGTCTCTGATAACCAGGAGGAGTGGTCTACCTTTCTTCCTTTGGCTGAGTTTGCCATCAAAAATCACTGCCAGGAGTCGTCTGGGGAGTCTCCGTTTTTTTGTGTTTATGGGCTACATCCTCAATTTTGTACCTTGAGTCAGAGGGGCTCTTCCGGCGTTCCGGAGGAAGATCAGTTAGGACGGAGTACAATTATCATCAGTCTGGAGGAGAGTTAAACAGCGCCTGTTGAGTGTGGGTGCTAGGTACAAACGTGTGGCTGACAGTAGGCGTGTGCCAGGTCCGGACCTGAGTGTGGATGACTGGGTGTGGTTATCCACAAAAAACATAAGACTCAAAATACCATCCCTTAAATTGGGTCCACGGTTTATTGGTCCATTTAGGGTCACCGCCGTCATTAACCCAGTACACAACGTGTTCCACAGGTCTCTTCTAAAGAAGGTGGTGGGTTCTGTGGATGAGGCGCCTATGCCACCTCCAGTCTTGGTGGATGGTAATTTGGAGTTTGAAGTCTCCAAGGTGGTTGACTCTCGTGTAGTGTGTCGTACTTTACAGTACTTGGTACACTGGCGTGGTTATGGGCCTGAGGAAAGGTCCTGGGTACCAGCCTCGGATATTCATGCGGATCGGCTGGTCAGGTTTTTTCATCATCGCCATCCAGACAAGCCGGGTCCTATAAGCCGTGAGGGCCCTGGGGTCCCTCGTAGAAGGCGGGGTACTGTCATGTTGGATGCTGTTCAGACCAGGTCGTTCGACAGACAGCGGTAATTCCGCTTTTGACCACTATTTGCTCATTGGCATCGGCTAGGTTTTGTCCAGCTGTTCCAGGGTTAATTTACCTGATCCTCGGATTGGAACCTGGGCCATGCCCATGGCCATTAAATAGTTCTCCGGATCATTGGGCGTCGCCGATTATAGCTTCTGTCTTGCGTTGTTATCTCGGTCTGGAGTGGAGAGCTGGTTGTTGGAGAATCGTTGCTGGTGGTGTATTTTCCTTTGTCTTATTTACTCCTTCCTATATTTGTGTTTATTTTGCCCTGCACATTTATAGTGTATTCCTGAGTGACTGCGGCGTGATGTATATTTTCCTTTATCCTTGTCTGTGCTAACTGTGGGTATTGGTGTATTACATTCACTGGGTGGAGGGCGTAGGTTTTCAGCTTAGGGTTGTAACAGGAGGCAGGGTGAGGTTCAAGGCCTGGACATGCACACCATCAGTGTAAACTTCAGGTAGAGGGTCAGTCAGCATTTCCCTAGTCTGAGGGAGATTGCAGGGGCCCGGGTTATTAGCTCTCACCCACCTAGTCTCCCCGTGACAGATGGTCTCTCCTGCGTATTTGGGCCGGAACCGTCGGAGCTGTCACCAGTGTTTCAGGGGAGAGAGATTGCTGACCGGAGCAGCACAGGGCACCTGACTGATGGGTGCGGGTCAGACTTAAATAGCAGTTTGAGCGGGAAGACAGGGCACTTGGCGGGGACCGAGCTTGTGAGTAGTGAGACGGTTAACTCCCTCTTCACGGACCCACACCCGCTAGCTGTGCCTATACCACCAGCTAGCCAGACTGCCGACGCTTCCTACCCTCAGCCCAGAGAGACTTCCTCACCGGGTAGTGACCAGGATAAAGTACAGACCTTCGCTCCGCTCACCACCGCGGAGGCACCTCTTAGTCCCATCCTTGCGGTGCCGGCTGATGACCGGCCCGTGCCTGTAGCTGTGTCCGCTGGACTGTGTGCTTCTACTGCGGCCTTGCTCATTGAACTTTCTGGTTCTTCTTCCATGCCGCCTACCATCACCTCTGCCTCACCGTGTGCACAGATCAGGAGATTGCGTGCTGAAGACCCTGGAGGATTTGTCATCGCAAGAAGAAAGTGCATCGCTCAGCTGCGAGACCGGATCGGAGACATCTCACACCACCTGAGGTGCCGCCGAAGGATCTTCCAGCCGCCTTCCTCCAGCACACAGAGACTGATAAGTTAACCTGTTACATTCTACTGTATTTGACTTTCCCCATCCTCCAATCACATTCCTTATCCCCCTGCTTGTACCATTACTGTTCCTATACATAAAGAACCTGTTAACCCTTGTTCTGCCTCCTGTGTGTCACTGCATCCTATGCACCTGCTAGCATCCTACAGATGTAATCAACATTGTCATCCACAGCTACTGCTTATTATACTCTTTCTCTGTCACACCAGATGGGTAAACAGGCATAAGCTCCCAGTCATCCGTTTCTTTGCCAACTAAACTCTCACCCAGCCAAATTACTAGTGGTGAAGCTGCTTTTGAGAAATAATGGTGCACACTCTGCTTTGCTCCAGTATAGACACGACAGTGAAAAGTGGTGAAAGGATATTTTTAAATTATAATTCACAGACTTCACCAAATTTTCCTTCAAAATTTGATTTGCATTGAAAACATTTTACAAATCTAAATACTTGAAAGTTTGCACTTGTTTTGAAAACACGAAGGAAGAGAAACAGTAAGAGAGTGAAAGCCCTGCTGACCATAAGGTGAGAAAAAGAGAGAGAAGACCTCACTCATCATACGAGCTTACACATTACAGAAGAAAAAAGAGAGCGTGAAGACCCCACTGACTATAAGAGCTTCCACTCTGCACAAGAGAGACTTACACAGTTACTCTGGAGAAATAACATTATTCTGCTGTATAAACAGTGCTATACTGGGAGCAGCTGATCTCAGATGGCACAGTTGCTGACCACCACCGTCCTAAGTATGGTAATTAATAAGATGTCAAAGCTGCAGGGAATTATGGGGAGGCCCACACAACAATGTAAAATGACATTAGCCTTCTCTCTAATGCATGGTGTGGGACATGGTGTAGGACAACATTATTTTTGAGAACCACAAATTGTTTCTCAAAATGTTTGAATTCTCATGAAACCAAAAATTTCAGGAAATTGAACTTGAACTCTATCCTCTGTGGATTGATCTGCTCATCTCTACCAACCACCATTATTTTTCACAGAAATGGTTGCCTGCTCTGTGTTCTCACATGTAGGAAAACTTAAGCAGCTATTGCTATGTATCATTGAGCTTCAAAATACACCTCACCATAGATACTGTAGCTGGCTCAGTAACTATGGCAGAAATAATTAATGAATTTCATGGCCAACAAAGTGAAAATTTAAATCTGCAGCAATGCACCACCTCAACCAGGACAAGTGGTGAAGCCTTAGTGACTGGGAGCTATGTCTGTTTCCACCACTAGGTAGCTTTTATCTGTCTAACCCTAAACTTCCACCTGATCCTAATTAACAGACATGACCCCATTATTAAACAGCCACATGACACAGCATTGATTTCACATTACAACCTCATTAATTTTGATTATGCAATGTAAAGCTTTGTGAAGCAGTTATATCGCTTGAAAACATGCATTGGAAAAGTGCACAAATGGACGCAGTGCATAAATAGGCAAATCTCATGCTGGCTAGCTTCCTGTCAACTGCAGTTCAGAAAAGTCATAATCAACAATTTCCCAGAACTTTCTGTCTACCTTATGGTCAGGCAAAGTAGCTCACACTCCCTGCATGAACACATCCTGAATTTAATTGTGCATTGGCTGTGGCCAGAAGAATGTCTCATTTCAACCACTATTATTATTTATTATTATAGCGCCATTTATTCCATGGCGCTTTACATGTGAGGAGGGTTATACATAATAAAAACAGGTACAATAATCTTGAACAATACAAGTCACAACTGGTACAGGAGGAGAGAGGACCCTCCCGCGAGGGCTCACAATCTACAAGGGATGGGTGAGGATACAGTAGGTGAGGATAGAGCTGGTCATGTGGTGGTTTGGTCGATCGATGGTTACTGCAGGTTGTAGGCTATTATGTAACAAAGCACTAGCCCTTGACATTGCAAAACATGTTTTGCCAGAGCATCCCCTGATTTGTGACAATGTAATCTGCTGGAATTTTCTCCTCATCTCTACAAGCAGCATAAAGTGGTAATGGGCTACATCATGCACCAGCCAAACTGGTGAGTGCGTAACTTTGTGATTCTACATTGGCAGCTGATAAACCTTCAAAGAAGCAACAAAATGTGTCAGCAGGGTCAACTTTACAATCAATAATGTCATCCCTCTCATATTTTTTCCTGGAAAACATTCATTAAAATGCAAGAAGAAATGGATAAAGAACAGAACTTGCGCATGTTCATCTCTGCCCTCTGTCTTTTGGGGATTCTTAAGATCCATGTTGCATGCTGAAGGATTTGGAAGATAAAGAAGTGACGGGGAAGGAGGAGAAGATAACACAGGCATGTGAGGAGACTGACAGAGTGAAAATCATTACGATGACACCACTAGTATTGACATCCACTAGTCACAGAGGGATAATGAAAGTGAACCAATGGATTGTTGGATTGTTTGTGAAGTAAAAGCAATGGGGTGACTATTGGATAGCAATGCTTTTAGACCTTCACTATAAAAGTAAAATGTAGTAATTTTTTCATGCTTCTGAATGGAAAACCAAATTGTCATTATTAGAATAAGGTGCAATACCTGCCATGTAAACCTGTCTCCAAGTAGATGCTTACTGCCCACACCGCTGACAAGGAGACTCCTTTTGCAATTCCTGAAAGCTCAATGCTTCTCCACCTGTGCCAGCATTAGGACTACTACAGAATGCCAAGGAAGCCGCAACAGCTACAGCACATTTGACATGATGCACAGTGGCTTGCAAAAGTTTGGGCAACCATGGTGAAAATTACTATTACTGTGAACATTTAAGCAAGTTGAAGATGAAATTATTCCTAAAAAGCCTAAAGTTAAAGATACAGGAAAGATAAATATCTAGGTACCGTGTTAGCCAGTAGATAGAAAAATGTTTAGAATTGAGATTCCTCAGTGGTTGATACCTTTTAATTAGTGTTGAGCGATACCTTCCGATATCGGAAAGTATCGGTATCGGAAAGTATCGGCCGATACCGGCAAAATATCGGATCTCACCGATACCGATACCCGATACCAATGCAAGTCAATGGGACGAAAATATCGGAATTAAAATAAACCCTTTCTTTCCTTGTAGGTTCATTCTACATGAAGGAAAACAAATAAGAATAATGTAGGATGTATTGGGGGAGGTGGCGGAGACATTAAAGGCATAGAGGTTTAGCCCAATCAAATAGAATAGCAGGAATTTTAAAAAATTTTTAAGACGTTCGGAGTTACAAAGATATTGACTATGTTAATGCAGCGCCCCAGAGTCCTGGTCGTTGCAGTACTGATGCTCCGCCACTAAGGGGGGCTATGGTACGTCTGATGGCACTGAAGGAGTTCACCTGACCAGGTATCACAGACACCAATACACTTCACAGTCTGGCCTCCAGGGGGAGCTAAGGGTGCTATGTATTAGGCCACTCCTCACAATCTGGTAAAACTGGGGGTTAGGCAGGAAGTTAGAGATAAGCTGACTGGGAATCGAACAGGCAACATCCTGTGGCAGAGGGTGTTGCGGGGAGAGACTCAGGGGGGTCCCTGTCAGGGGTGGGATCCTGACAGAGGCCTAGCGAACTGAGAGAACGTTACGGGACCGCGCCTGCACCTGATCGCGGCGGTACCTCAAGAAAGGACAAGAAGCGAGGTTTATTGTGCTGAGTGAGAAACGAGATCAACGCAACAAGGAGAAACACCAGTAGGAGTCGTGCTGTAAGACGAGGCAACATTCTACTGAGGCGCGCAGCCGGTGGCCGGAACGCCGAGGAAGTATAGAGCTCCAGGCCTAACTTCAAACCTACGGCAGGACAGTCAGCTATAGGCGGGCTGTCTCACACAAATCACCTATGAAGACACAGGGGGCAACAACAGGAGAAGGGCGACACTAGGGTCCAGGAAGAGCTCCGAGCCTACCCGTCATACGGGTGCGTCCTAGCCATATCATCTGGGGGACGAAGAAGAACATCATAATCGAGTTGTGAGGGAACTTCAGAAACAGACACAACAGTTGTGGGGACTATCCCGTAAGCACAGCAGGGGAGGACCACAACACACAAGCGCTAGAAGGTAGGCACAGATTTCCACCTGCAAAGGGAACTCTGGAGGTGCCATCGGACCGGCCGGACTTGCGCAGCCCGGTTAACCGTATTCCAGACTGAGGATCCTGAAGCCTTCAGTAAAGAGGTAAAGAGACTGCATCCTGGTGTCCTCGTTATTTACTGCAACCTGCACCACATCATAACATCGCCACCATACCTCCACCTTCATTGTACGCCCCTCAGCAGGGTCACGGACCGGGTCTAGCCACCGTGACAACCCCAGAGCAGAGACTCAGAGGCCCGGTACCGGGTACCCCTCGGCCCTGCGGCAGTGGGGGCGCTACATTAAGATTTTTTTTATTTTGTCAGATATTGATGTTTCACTACTTCCACGCCCTTCACCCTCTTTTTTACTTCTCCCATACTTTCTTCTTCATCATCATCAGCATCTTTGACATCAACTTCTTCTTCACCTTATTCATCTTCTTCTTCATCTCCTACCTATTATATTTTTTGTTACATTGTTCATATTCTTTTTATTTAACTATTATTCTTCTTCATATTCAACTTCTTCATCATATTCTTATTTGTGACAGGCATTCCCGTAGTTGTTATCTATAAAAGTTTGAAGATTACACCTTCCATTCTGCCTGTCACAAAAGAGTTACATTTGTCCGCGTTCAGTTTGGCCTGCAGCATCAGGCTTTATCCAGGGGCACCACGAGGAGGAACGGACTCACCCCCATACACTGCTTAGTCTTCTTCTGCTTATAATTTAGATAATATCTTTTGCTCTGATATTTAGTGTTATGCTTAATGTTCTTCTGCTCTTTGTTCTGCAGCCTCTTGTTCTTCTGCTTCTCGGTCTTCCGGGTCGTCGTCTTTAGGGTCTTGAACTTGGAAGTGTAGCAGAAGGTACAAGAAGGCTGAGAAAATGCCGAGAAACAGCTGATGGAACTGGAACTCGGATGGCTACCCGAAGGTCCAAGAGCCAATGGAACTACCGAGGACCAGCTGACGTTACTGGAACCCGGTTGCTAAGCAGGAGGTACCCGTGCCTGAAAGCACTACCAAGGAACACCTGACGTTGGTGGAACTCGGATACCCAGAAGGAGGCACCTAAGCCAAAGGCTCTGCCCGGAACCAGCTGACGGTACTGGAACCAGGATGGGAAGCAGAAGGTACAAGAGCAAAAGACACTGCCGAGAACCAGCTGACAGTACTGGAACCCGGATGGGTAGCTGAAGGTCCAAGAGCCAATGGAACTACCGAGGACCAGCTGACGTTACTGGAACCCGGTTGCTAAGCAGGAGGTACCCGTGCCTGAAAGCACTACCAAGGACCACCTGACGTTGGTGGAACTTGGATACCCAGAAGGAGGCACCTAAGCCAAAGGCTCTGCCCAGAACCAGCTGACGGTACTGGAACCAGGATGGGGAGCAGAAGGTACAAGAGCAAAAGACACTGCCGAGAACTAGCTGACGGTACTGGAACCCGGATGGGTAGCCGAAGGTCCAAGAGCCAATGGAACTTGTTGTGAATTCCACTCTTGGGCTCCCTCCGGTGGTTGTAAGTAGCACTTTTGTGAATTCTGCTCTTGGGCTCCCTCCTGTGGTTTTGAGTGGTATCGCTGCTTCTTGGATTTAGCATCAGCAGCTGCTTCCACTGATCGTCTTTCTGGCTCGGCTATTTTAGTCTGGCCTTATCCCTCAATCAATGCCAGTTGTCAATTGTTCCTGCTTGGAGCCACTGCTCTTTTGGATTTCCCTGACACTCTGTCCAGTTCAGCAAAGATAAGTCCTTGCTTGTCCTTTTGCAGTCCACTTGTTGTGGACCTTATTGTTCAGCACATTCTATGTTTTGCTCATTTGTCCAGCTTATCAGTATGGATCTATCCAGCTAAGCTGGAAGATCTGGGCTGCAGATTTTGCCCTCCACACCTTTAGTCAGGTGTGGAGATTTTTGCATATCTCTGCGGTGGACTTTTTCTAGTTTTTATTACTGACCGCACAGTGTTCTTTCCTGTACTATCTATCTAGCTAGAAGCGGCCTCCTTTGCTAAATCTTGTTCATACTACGTATGTCATTTCCTTCTCCTCTCACAGTCAATATTTGTGGGGGGCTGTCCTATCCTTTGGGGATCTTCTCTGAGGCAAGATAGCTTTCCTATTCCTACCTTTAGGGGTAGCTAGTTCTCCGGCTGTGACGAGGTGTCCAGGGAGTGACAGGAACATCCCACGGCTACTGCTAGTGTTGTGTTAAGTGTTATGATCCCAGTGGTAGAGGATCTCTGATATTCCGGCAAGATAGCAAAAACATAAATACTGCTCTAGGGAGGTGGAAACTGGGCTAACCACATACCTGATCCTAACACACACAACTAGAAGCAGCCGGTGAACGTGCCTACGTTGGTTCTAGACGTCTCGAGCCAGCCGGAGAACTGACTACCCCTAGAGGGAAAATAAGACCACACTTGCCTCCAGAGAAATTGAACCCCAAAGATATAGAAAGCCCCCAACAAATAATAACGGTGAGGCAAGAGGAAAACACAAACGTAGAGATGAACTAGATTCAGCAAAGTGAGGCCCACTAGTCTAGATAGACAGAAAATAGATAGTGGACTATGCGATCAGCAGAAAACCCTACAAAAACATCCACGCTGAACATTCAAGAACCCCCACACCGACTGACGGTGCGGAGGGAGAATATCAGCCCCCTAGAGCTTCCAGCGAGCCAGAAAATCAAATATTAAGCAAGCTGGACAAAGACACTGAAAAATACAAACGATCCAAATTATACAAAACGGACTTAGCTTTTCTTGCATGAGACAGACTGAAAGGAATCCAGAGGAGACCATATAGGTCTGGATACAACGATGCCAGGCAAGAGACTGAGTCCGGAGGAGACTTAAATAGGGAACACCCGCTGCTTAACGACACAGCTGGAGCTCAGGCCTGCAACAAGACATGCCTAACACAATACCGTTAGTGACCACCAGAGGGAGCCCAGAAACACAGTTCACAACAGTACCCCCCCCTTGAGGAGGGGTCACCGAACCCTCACCAAGACCCCCAGGGCGATCAGGATGAGCAGCGTGAAAGGCATGAACCAAATCAGCCGCATGAACATCAGAGGCGTCAACCCAGGAATTATCCTCCTGACCATAGCCTTTCCACTTAACTAAATACTGGAGTTTCCGTCTAGAGATACGAGAATCCAGAATCTTCTCCACCACGTACTCCAACTCGCCCTCAACCAAAACCGGGGCAGGAGGCTCAACAGCAGGAACCATAGGCACCACGTACCGCCGCAACAAGGACCTATGGAACACATTATGAATAGCAAATGACGCTGGAAGGTCCAAGCGAAAAGACACCGGGTTAAGGATTTCCAAAATCTTATAAGGACTGATAAAGCGAGGCTTGAACTTAGGAGAGGAGACTTTCAAAGGAACATGCCGAGAAGACAACCAAACCAAATCCCCAACACGAAGTCGGGGACCCACACCGCGGCGGCGGTTGGCAAAACGCTGGGCCTTGTCTTGTGACAATCTCAAATTGTCCACCACATGGTTCCAAATCCGCTGCAACCTATCCACCACAGAATCAACCCCAGGACAGTCAGAAGGTTCAACCTGGCCTGAGGAGAAACGAAGATGAAAACCAGAGTTGCAGAAAAAGGGTGAAACCAAAGTGGCAGAACTAGCCCGATTATTAAGGGCAAACTCGGCCAGTGGCAAAAAGGTAACCCAGTCGTCCTGATCAGCAGAAACAAAACATCTCAAATAAGTCTCCAACGTCTGATTAGTTCGCTCGGTCTGGCCATTAGTCTGAGGATGAAAAGCCGACGAAAAAGACAAATCAATACCCATCTTAGCACAAAAGGATCGCCAGAATCTGGACACAAACTGGGATCCTCTGTCAGACACAATATTCTCAGGGATGCCGTGCAAACAAACCACATTCTGAAAGAACAAAGGGACCAAATCAGAGGAGGAAGGCAACTTAGGCAAGGGCACCAAATGGACCATTTTAGAAAAACGATCGCACACCACCCAGATGACAGACATCTTCCGAGATACCGGAAGATCCGAAATGAAATCCATGGAAATGTGCATCCAAGGCCTCTTCGGGATAGGCAAGGGCAAAAGCCACCCGCTGGTACGAGAACAGCAAGGCTTAGCCCGAGCACAAATCCCACAGGACTGCACAAAAGAACGCACATCCCGCGACAAGGAAGGCCACCAAAAGGACCTAGCCACCAAATCTCTGGTACCGAAAATCCCAGGATGTCCCGCCAACACTGAAGAATGAACCTCAGAAATAACTCTGCTGGTCCATCTGTCAGGGACAAACAGTCTCTCTGGTGGGCAACGATCAGGCCTATCAGCCTGAAATTTCTGCAGCACTCGTCGCAAATCTGGGAAAATGGCAGACAAAATCACTCCCTCTCTGAGAATACCAGCCGGCTCCGAGACTCCCGGAGAGTCAGGCACAAAACTCCTAGAAAGTGCATCAGCCTTCACGTTCTTCGAACCAGGCAGGTACGAGACCACAAAGTCAAAACGGGAGAAAAACAACGACCAACGAGCCTGTCTAGGATTCAGGCACTTGGCAGACTCGAGGTAAATCAGATTTTTATGATCATTCAAGACCACCACACGATGTCTAGCTCCCTCGAGCCAATGTCGCCACTCCTCAAATGCCCACTTCATAGCCAACAACTCCCGATTACCAACATCATAGTTCCGCTCAGGAGGCGAAAATTTTCTTGAAAAGAAGGCGCATGGCTTCATCACGGAGCTATCAGAACTTTTTTGCGACAAAACAGCCCCTGCACCAATCTCAGAAGCATCAACTTCAACCTGGAAGGGAAGAGAGACATCCGGCTGGCACAAGACTGGCGCTGAAGTAAACCGACGCTTCAGCTCCCGAAAGGCCTCCACGGCCGCAGGAGACCAATTAGCAACATCAGAACCCTTCTTGGTCATATCCGTCAAAGGTTTAACCACGCTGGAAAAATTAGCGATAAAACGACGGTAAAAATTAGCAAAGCCCAAGAACTTCTGCAGGCTCTTAACAGACGTGGGCTGAGTCCAGTCATGAATGGCACGGACCTTGACTGGGTCTATCTCCACAGTAGAAGGGGAAAAAATAAAACCCAAAAAAGAAACCTTCTGTACCCCAAAGATACATTTTGAGCCCTTCACAAATAGAGCATTCTCCCGCAGAACCTGAAACACCATCCTGACCTGGTTCACATGGGACTCCCAAATCATCAGAAAAAACCAAAATATCATCCAGATAAATAATCATAAATTTATCCAGATATTTCCGGAAGATGTCATGCATGAAGGACTGAAACACAGAAGGGGCATTCGATAATCCAAAAGGCATCACCAGGTACTCAAAATGACCCTCG
Source organism: Ranitomeya variabilis (assembly GCF_051348905.1). Taxonomy (NCBI): domain Eukaryota; kingdom Metazoa; phylum Chordata; class Amphibia; order Anura; family Dendrobatidae; genus Ranitomeya; species Ranitomeya variabilis. Next base: position 566,019,145 of record NC_135236.1, read on the forward strand.
GGCGTATTAAATGCCGTTTTACATTCATCTCCCTGCTTTATGCGCACAAGGTTATACGCACCACGAAGATCTATCTTGGTGAACCAACTGGATCCCTTAATCCGAGCAAACAAATCAGACAACAATGGCAAAGGATACTGAAATTTAACCGTGATCTTATTCAGAAGACGATAATCTATACAAGGTCTCAAAGACCCGTCTTTCTTGCCCACAAAAAAGAATCCTGCACCAAGAGGAGAAGAGGATGGGCGAATATGTCCCTTCTCCAAAGACTCCTTTATATAACTCCGCATCACGGCATGCTCTGGCACAGATAAATTAAAGAGTCGTCCCTTAGGAAACTTACTACCAGGAATCAAATCTATAGCACAATCACAGTCCCTATGAGGAGGAAGGGCACTGGACCTGGCCTCATTAAATACATTCTGAAAGTCTGACAAAAACTCAGGGATCTCAGAAGGAGTAGAAGAAGCAATAGACACCAATGGAGAATCGCCATGAATCCCCTGACACCCCCAACTAGACACAGTCATAGCTTTCCAATCTAAAACTGGATTATGGGACCTGTAACCATGGCAGACCCAAAACGACAACATCATGCATTTTATGCAGTACCAGAAAACGAATCACCTCCTGATGTACAGGAGTCATGCACATGGTCACTTGCGTCCAATACTGAGGTTTATTCTCTGCCAATGGCATAGAATCAATTCCTCTAAGAGGAATAGGATTTTCCAAAGGCTCCAGGACAAAACCGCAGCGCTTGGCAAACGACAAATCCATCAGACTTAAAGCAGCACCAGAATCCACAAAAGCCATAACTGAGTAAGAAGATAATGAACAAATTAAAGTCACAGACAAAATAAACTTAGGCTGAAAAGTACCTATGGCGACAGGATTAACAATTTTTTTTAAGCGTTTAGAGCATGCTGAGATAACATGTGTTGAATCACCACAGTAGAAACACAACCCATTTTGACGTCTATGATTTTGTCGCTCGGCTCTGGTCAAAATTCTGTCACATTGCATAGAATCAGGTGACCGTTCAGACAGCACCGCCAAAGGATTAACAGATTTGCGCTCCCGCAAACGTCGATCAATTTGAATGGCCAGAGCCATTGAATCATTCAGACCTGTAGGGATAGGAAACCCCACCATCACATCTTTAATGGCTTCAGAAAGACCATTTCTGAAATTTGCGGCCAGTGCACACTCATTCCATTGAGTAAGCATGGACCATTTCCGAAATTTTTGACAATATACCTCAGCTTCGTCCTGACCCTGAGAGATAGCCAGCAACATCTTTTCAGCCTGATTTTCAAGATTAGGCTCCTCATAAAGCAAACCAAGTGCCAGGAAAAATGCATCAACATTCACCAATGCAGGATCTCCTGGCGCCAGAGAGAAGGCCCAATCTTGAGGGTCGCCGCGCAAGAAGGAAATAACAATCTTAACTTGCTGAGCGGAATCACCAGAGGAACGAGGTTTCAGAGACAGAAACAATTTGCAATTATTCCTAAAATTCAGGAACTTAGATCTATCTCCAAAAAACGGCTCAGGAATAGGTATTTTTGGTTCAGACATAGGGTTATGGATAACAAAATCCTGAATGCTTTGCACCCTAGCAGCAAGCTGATCCACACTAGAAGTCAGAGTCTGGACATTCATATCTGCAGCAGAGTTCCAGCCACTCAGAGAAAAAGGGGATGGAAGAAGCTAGGCAAACTGCAGCAACAAAAAAAAACAAAAAACTCAGAACTTCTTTTTAATCCCGCTTCTGCGATGCAATAAACATTTTCTTTCGGCCTTGCATACTGTTATGATCCCAGTGGTAGAGGATCTCTGATATTCCGGCAAGATAGCAAAAACATAAATACTGCTCTAGGGAGGTGGAAACTGGGCTAACCGCATACCTGATCCTAACACACACAACTAGAAGCAGCCGGTGAACGTGCCTACGTTGGTTCTAGACGTCTCGAGCCAGCCGGAGAACTGACTACCCCTAGAGGGAAAATAAGACCTCACTTGCCTCCAGAGAAATTGAACCCCAAAGATATAGAAAGCCCCCAACAAATAATAACGGTGAGGCAAGAGGAAAACACAAACGTAGAGATGAACTAGATTCAGCAAAGTGAGGCCCACTAGTCTAGATAGACAGAAAATAGATAGTGGACTATGCGATCAGCAGAAAACCCTACAAAAACATCCACGCTGAACATTCAAGAACCCCCACACCGACTGACGGTGCGGAGGGAGAATATCAGCCCCCTAGAGCTTCCAGCGAGCCAGAAAATCAAATATTAAGCAAGCTGGACAAAGACACTGAAAAACGATCCAAATTATACAAAACGGACTTAGCTTTTCTTGCATGAGACAGACTGAAAGGAATCCGGAGGAGACCATATAGGTCTGGATACAACGATGCCAGGCAAGAGACTGAGTCCGGAGGAGACTTAAATAGGGAACACCCGCTGCATAACGACACAGCTGGAGCTCAGGCCTGCAACAAGACATGCCTAACACAATACCGTTAGTGACCACCAGAGGGAGCCCAGAAACACAGTTCACAACAGTTAAGATCAGGAACTGCGGTCTGTATAGTTACCACCTGCTCAGAGCTAGTCGCATGTCGCTCCTAAATTACCAGTCCATAACAGGAACTACCAAGGACCAGCTGACGTTACTGGAACCCGGTTACTAAGCAGCAGGTACCCATGCCAGAAAGCACTACCAAGGACCACCTGACGTTGGTGGAACTCGGATTACCCAGAAGGAGGCACCTAAGCCAAAGGCTCTGCCCGGAACCAGCTGACGGTACTGGAACCAGGGGGACCGATACAAGATTGTCTTCCTACAGCCCCAACTAGCGGTGTTGGAGCCCAGGGTCAGCAGGGGGAGCAGAGTGTAGGCCGAAGCCTGCACTCGTGGCAGTTAAACATCTGTTGGAGTGTCAGCATGGCGGTCGCGGGACACATTGCCGGATACACAGCTGGGAATCAGCTGACGTTACTGAAACCCAATAACACGGCAGCAAGTGTTGACTGTGCAAACAGCACATCCGAGCAGCAACTAGCGGTGTTGGAGCCCAGGGTCAGCAGGACGAGCAGAGTGTAGGCCGAAGCCTGCACTCGAGGCAGTTTAACATCTGTTGGAGTGTCAGCGTGGCGGTCATAGGACACATTGCCGGATACACAGCTGGGGATCAGCTGACATTACTGAAACCCAATAACACGGCAGCAAGTGTTGACTGTGCAAACAGCACTTCCGAGCAGCAACTAGTGGTGTTGGAGCCCAGGGTCAGCAGGGGGAGCAGAGTGTAGGCCGAAGCCTGCACTCGAGGCAGTTTAACATCTGTTGGAGTGTCAGCATGGCGGTCGCAGGACACATTGCCGGATACACAGCTGGGGATCAGCTGACATTACTGAAACCCAATAACAAAACAGCAAGTGTTGACTGTGCAAACAGCACTTCCGAGCAGCAACTAGCGGTGTTGGAGCCCAGGGTCAGCAGGGGGAGCAAAGTGTAGGCCGAATTCTGCATTCGAGGCAGTTTAACATCTGTTGGAGTGTCAGCGTGGCGGTCGTAGGACACATTGCCGGATACACAGCTGGGGATCAGCTGACATTACTGAAACCCAATAACACAGCAGCAAGTGTTGACTGTGCAAACAGCACTTCCGAGCAGCAACTAGGGGTGTTGGAGCCCAGGGTCAGCAGGACGAGCAGAGTGTAGGCCGAAGCCTGCACTCGAGGCAGTTTAACATCTGTTGGAGTGTCAGCGTGGCGGTCGCAGGACACATTGCCGGATACACAGCTGGGGATCAGCTGACATTACTGAAACCCAATAACACAACAGCAAGTGTTGACTGTGCAAACAGCACTTCCGAGCAGCAACTAGCGGTGTTGGAGTCCAGGGTCAGCAGGAGGAGCAGAGTGTAGGCCGAAGCCTGCACTCGAGGCAGTTTAACATCTGTTGGAATGTCAGCGTGGCGGTCGCAGGACTCATTGCCGGATACACAGCTGGGGATCAGCTGACATTACTGAAACCCAATAACACAACAGCAAGTGTTGACTGTGCAAACAGCACTTCCGAGCAGCAACTAGCGGTGTTGGAGTCCAGGGTCAGCAGGGGGACAAAGTGTAGGCCGAAGCCTGCACTCGAGGCAGTTTAACATCTGTTGGAGTGTCAGCGTGGCGGTCGCAGGACACATTGCCGGATACACAGCTGGGGATCAGCTGACATTACTGAAACCCAATAACAAAACAGCAAGTGTTGACTGTGCAAACAGCACTTCCGAGCAGCAACAGTGGTGTTGGAGCCCAGGGTCAGCAGGGGGAGCAGAGTGTAGGCCGAAGCCTGCACTCGAGGCAGTTTGACATCTGTTGGAGTGTCAGCGTGGCGGTCGCAGGACACATTGCCGGATACACAGCTGGGGATCAGCTGACGTTACTGAAACCCAATAACACAGCAGCAAGTGTTGACTATGCAAACAGCACTTCCGAGAAGCAACTAGCAGTGTTGGAGCCCAGGGTCAGCAGGAGGAGCAGAGTGTAGGCCGAAGCCTGCACTCAAGGCTGTATAATATCTGTTGGTGTGTCTGTGTGGCGGTCGCAGGACACATTGCCGGCTACACAGCAGGGGAACAGCTGGCGTTACTGAACCCCACTGACACAGTGGCGAGTGTTTTTCTCTGTGCAGCCAGCACTTCCGGGCACCAACTGGCGGTGTTGGAGCCCAGGGTCAGCAGGGGGAGCAGAGTGTAGGCCGAAGCCTAATTGGAGCAAACTGAAAGGGAACCTTTAAATCCCCCATGCGTTACTAACTAGAAGAGCCACCTTGTGCAGCAGTAATGCTGCACAAGGAAAAGTTGGCTCTTTTAATTATGTTCCTTGCACACACTGAATGAAACACTTATAAAATTTTGCCCCTTATACCGTTAAACCGTCTCAGAGGCGGGACTTTCCTTCTTAATAAGCCGCAGCACAGCTGTCAAAAATACCCCCTTGGTGCTGGATGTAGCCTCCTGAGCATTGTTTTTTGGTGTACCGAAGTTTGCACTGTTGTGTTATCCCTTCGGCATGCACTGTTAGCGCTGCCCGTCTTCTGAGATCATTTGATGTCAGCCGCTGCGGTCGCGCTGCCCATGAATGCCAGCCCCGCAGTGTCTTCTGATTTATTCACACTGCGGGGCTGGGATTCATGACCTTGCGTAGTAAATATGTTCGCCTCTCACTCATGTCCTTACACTTGCTTCAGACTGTGCAGCGTCAGCTGATCCCTTATCGCATGCCACGGCTGTGAAGCCGCACAGTCTGAAGAAGGCGGAAGGAGATTAGTGAGAGGCGAAGATATGCACCGCACATGCCCATGAATCCCAGCCCCGTAGTGTCTTCTGATTTATTCACACTGCGGGGCTGGGATTCATGGCCTTGCGCAGTAAATATGTTCGCCTCTCACTCATGTCCTTACACCTGCTTCAGACTGTGCGGCGTCAGCTGATCCCTTATCGCATGCCATGGCCGTGAAGCTGCATAGTCTGAAGAAGGCGGAAGGAGATGAGTGAGAGGCGAAGATATGCACTGCGCATGCCCATGAATCACACCCCGACAGTGAGAATGAATAAGACACTGCTGGGCGTTATCTCGGGCAGGGCGGCCGCACAGGCGCAGCTAGTCTGACAACCAATGATGTCAGAAGACGGGCAGCGCTAACTGCTTATGGCCAAGGTTGAACATAACAGCGCAGGCTCCAGGGCAGATTCAAACTACGCTGAGGAGGCGGCGCACAAAGCAAAGTGGGTTGCTGCTTGTCATTACAAAGGAAAGTCACACCTCAGGGACGGTTTAACGGTATCAGGGGACACATTTTATACATGTTTAGTTCGACATGTGCAAGGAGAATAACTAAATGAGCCACCTTGTAAAAATGCAGCATTACTGCTGTACAAGGTGGCTCTTCTAGCTACAAATGCCTGGGGGGGGGCAGGTTCCCTTTAATTTGTGTTGTGGTGTCAGCGTGGCGGTCGCAGGACACATTGCCGGATACACAGAAGGGGAGCAGCTGACGTTACTGAACCCCACTAACACAGGAGCAAGTGTTTTTCTCTGTGCAAACAGCACTTCCGAGTACCAACTGGCGGTGTTGGAACCCAGGGTCAGCAGGAGGAGCAGAGTGTAGGCCGAAGTCTGCACTTGAGGCAGTTTTATATCTGATGGAGTGTCAGCGTGGCGGTCGCTGGACACATTGCCGGATACATAGCAGGGGAGCAGCTGACGTTACTGAACCCCAAAAACAGAGGAGCAACTGTTAACTGTGCAGACAGCACTTCCGGGCAACAACTGGTGGTGTTGAAGCTCAGGAAAAGCAGGAGGAGCAGAGTGTAGGCTGAGGCCTAATTGGAGCAAGTTGAAAGGGAACCTTTAACCCCCCCGCAGGCGTTTGTAGCTGAAAGAGCCAACTTGTGCAGCACTAATGCTGCAAAAGGAAAAGGTGGCTCTTTTAATTATGCTCCTTGAAAACGCAGAACTAAACACTTATAAAATGTGTCCCCTGATACCGTGAAATAGTCCCGGAGGTGGGACTTTCCTTCGTGAAGGGACGCAGCACAGCCGTTATTCCTACCCCCTTGGCGGTGTGCGCCGCCTCCTCAGCGTTGTTTGAATCTGTCACCGAGCCTGCGCTGTTATGTTCAACCTTGACCTTGCGTTGTTAGCGATGCCCGTCTTCTGACATCATTTGGTGTCAGGCGGGCTGTGTCGATGCGTCCGCTCTGTCCGAGATCCCACCTCGTAGTGTCGTCTAATGTAATCACACTGCTGGCCTGGGATCCATGGGCATGTGCAGTGCATATCTTTGCCTCTCACTCACCTCCTTTCGGCTTCTTCAGACTGTGCGGCGTCACGGCCGTGGCATGCTATTAGGGATCAGCTGATGGTGCCCAGTCTGAAGAAGGCGGAGGGAGATGAGTGAGAGCCTGACGTCAGCTGGTCCTCGGTAGTTCCATTGGCTCTTGTACCTTCAGCTACCCATCCGGGTTCCAGTACTGTCAGCTGGTTCTCGGCAGTGCCTTTTGCTCTTGTACCTTCTTCTCCCCATCCTGGTTCCAGTACCGTCAGCTGGTTGCGGGCAGAGCCTTTGGCTTAGGTGCCTCCTTCTGGGTATCCAAGTTCCACCAACGTCAGGTGGTCCTTGGTAGTGCTTTCTGGCATGGGTACCTCCTGCTTAGTAACTGGGTTCCAGTAACATAAGCTGGTCCTTGGTAGTTTCATTGGCTCTTGTACCTTCGGCTACCCATCCGGGTTCCAGTAACGTCAGCTGGTTCTCGGCAGTGTCTTTTGTTCTTGTACCTTCTTCTCCCCATCCTGGTTCCAGTACCGTCAGCTGGTACCGGGCAGAGCCTTTGGCTTAGGTGCCTCCTTCTGGGTATCCAAGTTCCACGAATTTCAGGTGGTCCTTGGTAGTGCTTTCTGGCATGGGTACCTGCTGCTTAGTAACCGGGTTCCAGTAACATCAGCTGGTCCTCGGTAGTTCCATTGGCTCTTGAACCTTCGGGTAGCCATCCGGGTTCCAGTTCCATCAGCTGGTTCTCGGCATTTTCTCAGCCTTCTTGTACCTTCTGCTACATTTCCAAGTTCAAGACCCTAAAGACGACGACCCGGAAGACCATCCCTAAGATGACGAAGACACCAGAGATGACAACCCCTGAGATGACGACCCTGGAGACGACGACCCTGAAGACCACCCCGATGATGACAACGACCCTGGAGACGACGACCCTGAAGACCACCCCGATGACGACGATGACCCCGGAGACGACGACCCTGGAGATGATGACCCGGAAGACCGAGAAGCAGAAGAACAAGAAGCTGCAGAACAAAGAGCAGAAGAACATTAAGCATAAGACTAAACATCAGAGCAAAAGATATTATCTAAATTATAAGCAGAACAAGACTAAGCAGTGTATGGGGGTGAGTCCGTTCCTCCTCGTGGTGCCCCTGGATAAAGCCTGCTGCTGTAGGCCAAACTGAACGCTGACAAATCCTGTTGTAACTCTTTTGTGACAGGCAGAACGGAAGGTGTAATCTTCAAACTTTTAAAGGTAACAACTACAGGAATGCCTGTCACAAATAAGAATATGATGAAGAAGTAGAATATGAAGAAGAAGAATAGTTTAATAAAAAGAATGTGAAGAATGTAACAAAAAAGAATAATAGGAAGAATGTGAAGGAGAATAAGAAGATGAATATGGTGAAGAAGAAGTTGATGTAAAAATGCTGCTGCTGAGAATGATGAAGAGGAAAGTGTCGGAGAAGTAAAAAAGAAGGTGAAGAGCATGAAATTAGTGAAACATCAATATCTGACAAAATATAAAAAATCTTAACATAGTCAATATCTTTGTAACTCCGAACGTCTAAAAAAAAAAATAATTCCTGCTATTCCATTTGATTGGGCTAAACCTCTATGCCTTTAATGTGTCCTCCACCTCCCCCAATACATCCTACATTATTCTTAGTTGTTTTCCTTCATGTTGAATGAACCTACAAGGAAAGAAAGGGTTTATTTTAATTCCGATATTTTTGTCTCATTGACTTGCATTGGTATCGTGTATCGGTATCGGCGATATCCGATATTTTTCGAATATCGGCCGATCCAATCCGATACCGATATTTTCAAATACTGGAAGGTATCGCTCAACACTAGCACTCACACAGAGACCGTGCACACAGCTGTAAACAGCGCTGCAAGGCAAAAAAAAACCTCCTCTATGTTATCCTATGTAGTGTTTTCCACAATTTAGCTGGATACGGATGGAAAGCCACTAATAGGAAATATTTTAAATAATGTGCAGCAGGCTGCACTAATTGCAAAAAAGGACAAGGGATAGAACAGTACGAGGCAGTGATGCACCCCTGAGCTGACTACAACCGGCTGTGGCTGCGGACAGACTACAGAGTGAGCTGCACTCACACACACAGAGACCTTGCAGACAGCTGTGAACAGTGCTGCAAGGCAAAAGCAACGTTCTCACACAGCGGTTGCTAAATTAGCCTGGGTAAAGCACAATGATGCAAATCGCTATCTCTAAACTGGCCCTCACTCAGAACACAGCATCCTGTCCCTAACTGAATTCACAGCAAAGTGAGCCCAAAATGGCATCAGCGATGTTTATAGTACATCATGACATAATTTCAGCAGCCAATCACAGCCATGCCAGTAGTTACATGCCCACCATGCAGAACAGGATGTGCCCACACTTCTAATCATTCCTCATTGGCTGAATTCGGGCACTTTGAATTCTGGGAACTTCCGATTCCGGTATCCAATATATGGAAAATATCGGAACTCGGTATCGGAATTCCGATACCGCAAATATCGGCCGATACCCAATACTTGCGGTATCGGAATGCTCAACACTATACATCAGCATTTCCTGGTATCAATTTCCACATCTCTCTTCGCTACAGTTTCGAGAGGGTGTCTCCTATCTTTACCTCTCCCTCGGTCTCCATCGAGGCCGATATTGGAGGGTTCCCAGATGACATATCAAGAGTCACCTTAGTAAGCATACACTACGGGGCCTTCTACGCTTTTAACAGACTAACATGATACATTTGTTTGGATTTCTTTTTCCCAAGCTGGTAAACTCAGGAGTTTAACTCGCCCACTTTTTCCCGAACTTCATATGGCCCTTGCCACTTTGCCATAAGCTTGCTCTCTGTGGTGGACAGCAAAACCAACACCCAATCTCCTGCTTTAAAGGAGCGGACCGTGGCCTTTTTGTTATATACATGGCTCTGTGCTGCCTGAGCACCAACCAAATGCTCCTTTACTATCTGCATGACCGCTGCCAATGTGTCCTGTATATTGGCTACATGCTCAATGACACTCTTATGAGGTGTGGGCTCCTGCTCCCATGTTTCTTTGGCTACGTATAGCAGACCCCTAGGATGCCTGCCATACAGTAGCTCAAAGGGTGAAAATCACGTGGAAGCCTGCGGTACCTCCCGAATGGCGAACATCAAGCAGGGCAACAACTTGTCCTTTTCACTTCCATCCTTGGAGACTGTTTTCTTCAACATGAATTTGAGGGCTTTGCTGAAGCGCTCAACTAACCCGTCGGTCTGGGGGTGATACAACGACATCCACAACTGTTTTATTTTTAGAAGCTTGCACAGTTCCTTTGTCAATCTGAACATAAAAGGAGTCCCCTGATCTGTGAGGATCTACTTCGGTAGACCAAGTTGACAGAACATGACAAACAACTCCCGGGCGATACGTTTGCAGAGGTGTACCGAAGTGGAATGGCCTCCGTGAACCGGTTGGCATAGTCTACGACCACCAATATAAGTGGGTGGCCCCAGGCAGATTTTACTATTGGCCCCACTAGATCCATTAGTACAACTGTCCAAACAATATATTAAAGGGGAGTATCCAACAACACTACCAAACCAAAAAACTTACCCCTTAAAACCAAATACCAAAAAATCAAAAAAACAGATAAAACATATCCCTATAGGGACTACATATACCAGGAATAAGGGATGCAGCCTACAGATAGACCCTCTTATGCAGAAGGCAATTCAATGAACCAAAAGCAACACAAGTGTAGAAAAAAGTGAAAAAAATATCAAAAGTAACAAGAAAAAATTATCAAAATGAAAAAATAGTTGAAAAAAGAAAAATATAGTATGCCTCTCCTGGCCCTAATAGGCCCTATAGTCTGATGTCCTTCCTGACAGCGGAGGTTGGCACCCTAAATATGCGATGAGGCGCCCCCGCTCCACGTCGGCTGTCCCTTATATCCCTAGGTAATCCCTAACAAACTGGTAATCACAGACAAGACACACACACATATGGATCAGATTAGATCCATAATGAATTAATATTTAAGCACTAGGGTTGAGCGAAACGGATCGGTCATTTTCATAAGTCGCCGACTTTTGGCAAAGTCGGGTTTCATGAAACCCGACCCGATCCCAGCGTGGGATCGGCCATGCGGTACACGATCTTCGCGCCAAAGTCGCCTTTCCTATGACGCTTAAAGCGCCATTTCTCAGCCAATGAAGGTGGACGCAGAGTGTGGGCAGCGTGATGACATAGGTCCTGGTCCCCACCATCTTAGAGAAGGGCATGCCAGTGATTGGCTTGCTTTCTGCGGCGTCACAGGGGCTATAAAGGGGCGTTCCCGCCGACCGCCATCTTACTGCTGCTGATCTGAGCATAAAGGAGAGGTTGCTGCTGCTTCGTCAGATGAAGCAGGGATAGCAGGGATAGCGTTAGGCAGGGTAAATTAACCCCCAAACCACTTGTGCTGTAGCGATTTCCACTGTCCAACACCACCTTTTCTTTTTGGGACAGTGGAGGCTCGATTTCTGTGCAACAGCTCTGTAGGTTATAAGGCTCCCTGATAGCTGCGTTGCTGTGTGTACGCCGCTGTGCAAACCAACTGCTTTTTTCAAAGCACAAATCCTGTTGCTCCTTCCTTTCTGCACAGCTATCTTGTTTGTTTGTCCACACTTTTGACTTTTGTGTGCAGCAGTCCTTTTTATTGCTGCCTGACATACTTTTCTGAGATAAATGTAGGGAGATAGTAATTGTAGTACAGTCCCTTTTTTTTTTTTATATATCTCTTCAAGTCACCTTTTGCCACAGAAAATATACTCTAATACAGTGGCCCAGATTCATTCACAATTAGTGCCAGTCCTGTGTGTGGCTTTTCTTTTCTGCCACAGAAAACCTACTGTATAACAGTGGGCCTGATTTCTTCTCAGTTCTCCCAGAAAAAAAAATAAAAGTGGGAGATTAAGATTGGCAAATCTGCATCAGTGCCAGTCCTGTGTGTGGCATCTGTCTTTGTTTTTCTGCCACAGAAAACCTACTGTATAACAGTGGGCCTGATTTCTTCACAATTCTCCCAGAAAAAAAATAAAAGTGGGAGATTAAGATTGGCAAATCTGCATTAGTGCCAGTCCTGTGTGTGGCTTTTTTTTTTTTTTCTGCCACAGAAAACCTACTGTATAACAGTGGGCCTGATTTATTCACAATTCTCCCAGAAAAAAAAAATAAAAGTGGGAGATTAAGATTGGCAAATCTGCATTAGTGCCAGTCCTGTGTGTGGCATCTGTCTTTATTTTTCTGCCACAGAAAACCTACCGTATAACAGTGGGCCAGATTAAATCACTTGTCTCACATATCCCCCCAAAAAATTAAAATAAAGGGAGAATAATCTTGCCAAACCTGTGCATCTGTGCGAGTGCTGTCTGTGGTATCTGTCAGTCATTTTCTGCCACAGGAACTATACCGTGGGCCTGATTCAATCCCTTGTCTCTCATATAAATTGCAAGTGTGTGCATCTGCGTCAGTCCGGCTAGTGCCATATCTGCCAGCCTCTTTCTGCTAATCAAACTGTGTTGTGTAATACAGTGGGCCTGATTTTTCCCTGCATTCTCCCACACAAAAAAAGTTACATTTCTATTGCCAGTGTGTGCATCTGCCTCAGTCCTGTCAGTGTCATATCTGCCAGCCTCTTTCTGCCAATCAAACTGTGTAGTGTAATACAGTGGGCCTGATTTTTCCCTGCATTCTCCCACACATAAAGAGGGACATTTCTGTTGCCAGTGTTTTTATCTGCGTCACTCCTGTTAGTGCCATATCTGCCAGCCTCTTTCTGCCAATCAAACTGTGTAGTGTAATACAGTGGGCCTGATTTTTCCCTGCATTCTCCCACACATAAAGAGGGACATTTCTATTGCCAGTGTTTTTATCTGCGTCACTCCTGTTAGTGCCATATCTGCCAGCCTCTTTCTGCCAATCAAACTGTGTGGTGTAATACAGTGGGCCTGATTTTTCTCTGCATTCTCCCACACATAAAAAAGGGAGATTTAAATTCACAACAAGTTCACGTACACCTTCTACCTGGTTTTACAGGCCCACATAACGGTTGTTAGTTTGGTTATATTTTTCCAAGAATGAGGAAGTCTGGTGGAAGAGGTCGTGGCCATGGGTGGTCATTGCCAGCTGGTAATGATGGTAGTGGTGGTGGTCGTGGAGCATCAGGTGGTCGTGGGAAAAGCAATATAGCCCCTAAGTCTCGAGTTGTTGAGCCAGCGTCATCGTCTGGCTACACAAGGCCTCGAAGGCTCCTTTTTCTGGGAGTAGAAAAACCGCTTTTGAAGCCGGAGCAGCAGGTACAAGTATTGGCTTTCATTGCTGACTCTGCCTCTAGCTCTTTCGCCTCCTCCTCGGAAAGTGCCAAATGTCAGAGCAGTGCGTCGTCAGTGGATGCTCCCGGTCAGGAACAAGTCGCTTCCTTGTGTCCTTCACCCAGAACAACAGTGAAGGATGCATCAGGCGACACAACAGGTTACTCCATGGAGCTCTTTACACATACCGTGCCTGGGTTAGAAAGGGAAATTGTTAACAGGCCATGCCCATTACAAGATGAATCGGACATGGAGGCAATCTGTCAGTAGAAAGGTGCACCTGACAACAGATGCATGGACCAGTAGGCATGGCCAGGGGCGTTACGTCTCCATCACGGCACACTGGGTTAATGTGGTGGATGCAGGGTCCACAGGGGACAGCAATATTGGGACAGTTCTGCCTAGCCCACGGTCTAGGAAACAGTTGGCTGTAGGTGTTCGTCACCCCTCCTCCTCCTCGTCCTCCAGCAGAAGCGAGAGCTCGTCCACAGACCGCAGTCGCACAACCACTCCATCCGCAGTTGCCACTGTAGCACACGAGGTGTCCAATTATGGAACAGCTAGTGGCAAGCGTCAGCAGGCTGTATTGACAATGAAGTGTTTGGGCGACAACAGACACACCGCGGAAGTTCTGTCCGAGTTCTTGCAGCAAGAAACTCAGTCATGGCTGGGTACTGTACATCTTGAGGCAGGCAAGGTAGTGAGTGATAACGGAAGGAATTTTATGGCTGCCATAGCCCTTTCACAACTGAAACACATTCCTTGCCTGGCTCACACCTTAAACCTGGTGGTGCAGTGCTTCCTGAAAAGTTATCCGGGGTTACCCGACCTGCTGCTGAAAGTGCGCAGACTTTGCTCTCACATCCGCCTTTCGCCCGTACACTCCAGCCGTATGCAGAACCATCAGTGGTCTTTGAACCTTCCCCAGCATTGCCTAATCATCGACGTTGCAACAAGGTGGAACTCCACACTGCACATGCTTCATAGACTGTGCGAACAGAGGCGTGCTGTTATGTATTTGTGGGAGGATACTCATACACGGGCAGGCAGTTGGATGGCAGACATGGAGTTGTCAGCTGTGCAGTGGTCGAAGCTCCAAGACCTGTGTCAAGTCCTTCAGTGTTTTGAGGAATGCACACGGCTGGTTAGTGCAGACAACGCCGTAATAAGCATGAGCATCCCCTAATGCGTCTGCTGATGCAAAGTTTGACGCACATAAAGGAACAGGCGTCTGCAGCCGAGGACGAGGGAAGCCTTGATGACAGTCAGCCATTGTCTGCTCAGGGAAGTCTACAGGACAAGGTGGCGGGCGAAGAGGAGGAGGATGAGGAGGATGATGGGGATGAGTATTTTTGGGATGAGGAAGCTTCTCAGGGGGCAATAGAAACTGCTGGCGGTGCAAGGCCGGGTTCAGGGTTTTTGAGGGAGACAAGTGATGTTGATTTGCCAGAAAGTGCTCCTCAACCCAGCATATGTACTGACTTGACAACTGGAACATTGGCCCACATGGCGGATTATGCCTTGAGTATCCTCAAAAGGGACCCACGCATTATAAAAATGATGACAGATGACGATTACTGGTTGGCCTGCCTCCTTGATCCTCGCTATAAAGGCAAATTGCAAAATATCATGCCACATGAGAACCTCAAACAGATATTGGCAACCAAACAAGCTACTCTTGTAGACCGTTTGATTCAGGCATTCCCAGCACACAGCGCCGGTGATGGTTCTCACACGAGCTGCAGGGGGCAACAGGGCAAAGGTGTTAGAGGTGCACAAATCAGAAGTGGCGTAGGACAGAGGGGTTTTCTGACCAGGTTGTGGAGTGATTTCGCAATGACCGCAGACACGACAGGTACAGCAGCATACATTCAAAGTGACAGGAGACAACATTTGTACAGTATGGTTACTAACTATTTTTCCTCCATAACCGATGTTCTCCCTCAACCGTCATTCCCCTTTGATTACTGGGCATCCAAAATAGACACCTGGCCTGAATTGGCTGGATATGCATTGCAGGAGCTTGCTTGCCCAGCAGCTAGTGTGCTATCAGAAAGAGTATTCAGTGCTGCTGGTTCAATACTGACTAGTGTTGAGCGATACCGTCCGATACTTGAAAGTATCGGTATCGGATAGTATCGGCCGATACCCGAAAAGTATCGGATATCGCCGATACCGATACCCGATACCAATACAAATCAATGGGACACCAAGTATCGGAAGGTATCCTGATGGTTCCCAGGGTCTGAAGGAGAGGAAACTCTCCTTCAGGCCCTGGGATCCATATTACTGTGTAAAATAAAGAATTAAAATAAAAAATATTGATATACTCACCTCTCCGGAGGCCCCTGGACATCACCGCTGGTAACCGGCAGCCTTCTTTGCTTAAAATGAGCGCGTTTAGGGCCTTCCATGACGTCACGGCTTCTGATTGGTCGCGTGCCGCTCATGTGACCGCCACGCGACCAATCACAAGCCGCGATGTCATGGAAGGCCCTAAACGCGCTCATTTTAAGCAAAGAAGGCTGCCGGTTACCAGCGGTGATGTCCAGAGGCCTCCGGAGAGGTGAGTATATCAATATTTTTTATTTTAATTCTTTATTTTACACAGCAATATGGATCCGATACCGATTCCCGAAACCACAAAAGTATCGGATCTCGGTATCGGAATTCCGATACCGCAAGTATCGGCCGATACCCGATACTTGCGGTATCGGAATGCTCAACACTAATACTGACCGAAAAAAGGACTCGTCTGGCTACCCAAAATGTTGATGATCTAACCTTCATTAAAATGAACCACTCATGGATTTCAAATTATTTTGCCCCACCTTTCCCGGCTGACACCTAGCTTTCCTGTAAAAAGATCTTGCTTTGGGACTGGTGTTACTGACTGTTCCAATCTCTTAATTTGCAGCTGCTGTTTGTCCAGCATACGACATGTTTACACCTCCCTAAATGGCCTAAATCCCCCCACGGGGCCGTGGTCTCGCCACTTGTCGCAAGCACCCGTCAGAGTGCCGTTTGTCTGAAGAGGTGGGTGTGCCCACTTTTGGTCGACGGCACTGGCACTGGGTCCCTCATAGTACAATGAAGTGTCTCTAGTGGTGGTGGCGCGCACGCAACGTCAGACACACCGTTGTAATGAAGGGACCGCAGATAAAGAAGGATGCAGGGACAAAGAGGAGCCAGAAAACAAATTGCGTTTCTTTTTTTTTAACTTCCAACCAAACAAAGATAACAACAGTTTTCCACGCAGGGAACTTAACTACAAGATCACAATTTCACAGTAAAATCCTCTCTACTATATAGGCGCCCTGAACTATACCCGCGGAACGCGACAGCGCCTTACTAGTGATCCCCTAACCAGGTGAAGTCAACAACATTCACTTATCAGTGTCATTTCAGCGATGCAGTCCTGATGGTGAGGCTCCGTCCGCGACGTAGTCCTGTTGGTGGGTGAAGGAGGTGTCCTCCGACGACGGGCCCAGGTGTAGATTTGAGTCCAGAATGTCTGCTGCGGTGCTGCGCCACCTCCTGCAGGCGGACGTCTATCCAGGGTAACAGTTTCCAAGTCTAAAGAGGAGTCTTTTTGAGGAGAATTAGCGGAGTAATCCGTATCAGTCACAGCTGAGACAAGCCCCGGAGGGCCCGGAGCACTCTCTGGCAAGATGCTCCCGGGGAGCGGTGTAATACTGTCTCTGAACTGATCAGCGCTACCTCTCTGCCTTGGGGAGTCTCTGACGACGAATGCGCCGCTTTTTGGGGGCTCTCGTAGTTGCCCGCAACGTCTGCCGCACGCTCTCCCCCTGCTTCCAGTAAGTCTCACTGCGGCCTGCACACACACAACAACTGCGCTGCCGTTTCCTCTCCTCAGAGTTCTCTCGCGCTTCTCTGCCCCTGCTTTCGCGCGCTTTTACTTTTATCCTCCTCCCTCCCGGCGTCACTCTGCCTCCTGTCGTACGTCCTTCCAATCCGTTCCCCGGAACCCCGACTCCCGGCAACAATGGTTCCACCCGTCCGCACGGCTCACCAGGTCCCCGTCCCCTACATTCCCCCACCCTGTATGCTCGCCAGTCCCTGGGCGAGGCCTTCGAACTGACAGGTCGCCCACCTGACGGGTTGTTGCACACTTGGGTCTGTCTAGCGTGTAAGTCAGGACTGTAGCGAGTTGGGGGTCTACCTGCAGTAGAACGTTCAGAATGTCGTAGCTCGGGTCCTTGTGTCGGGAGTGTCGGGGGAATGCAGTCAACGGAGGGGTGACTGGTCAGGGGTAGTGTAGTAGTCGAGATAGGGGGAGCATTTTTACACCGTTCCTCTTCTTCATCATCCTCTCCATCCCACCAATGGTTGTTGGGGGACTCAGTCGTAGGTGGCTCTTCCCTGATTGCGGATTCTGGGGTGTCCGAGTCAACAGAGCGACACAAACGGAGCATGTTGCGATGGAGTATGCCAGTACCTGTACTTCCGGGGACTTCAGACCGCACTTCATATACAGGTCCATGCGGGTCTAAACGGCGAAGTACCCGATAGGGTGTTTTTCCCAACGGTGGTCTAACTTGTTTTGTGGTCTTTGCTCTCGAACTAGTACTCGATCACCTGGCCGGAACTCTGGGGGTTTTGCTGTAGGGGTGCTCCGATGCTCCACTTCCCGAATTCGAGTGTGCACCATCCGGTGTAAGGTCTGCAGCCGATGTCGATGATCACGCACCCACGAAGCCATCCCTGCTCGGGGGCCTTCTTCCTCCGAAGACAGTTCCAGATCTGTCACGCCTTTCCCTGGGCGCCCAAAGACCACTTCATACGGGGTGCGTCCTGTGACTTGATGAACTCTATTGTTGTAGATCCACACTAGGTCAGACACATACTCCGGCCAGCGGGTCTTTTGATCTTGTTCTAGCGCACGCAACATTTGAAGCAAAGTCCGGTTAAACCGCTCACAAGCCCCATTTCCCTGGGGGTGATACGGTGTGGTGCGTGACTTATCAATGCCGTAGAGGCGATGCAGCTCATCCATGACTTTGCCCAAGAAACAGGCCCCTTGATCCGAATGTATTCGCCTCGGACAGCCGTAAACTTGAATAAAGTTCTTACAGATAGCGTTCGCCACCGACTCAGCTGTCTGATCACGGGTAGGGGTGACTACCGCGAATTTTGAAAAATGATCTACCATAACGAGGCAGTGTTCGTAGCCTTGATGCGCTGCTCCAATGGTAATGTAGTCTATCATTAGTACTTCAAAAGGGGCAGACGTCGTGATGCTCTGCACAGGCGCCCTTTCCTCCGGTGACTTGGTTAACTCACATTGTCGACATTGCCTACAGGCAGTTTGTACTTCCGCAAGCAGCCGAGGATGATAGTACCGAGTTTGCAGCCACTTAAACGTCCTCTTCACTCCGAAGTGTGCCCCGGACTCATGAGCTTCTTTAGCAACTGCGGCCACCACGGGCCCTAATAAGACCATCTGCCACGTCGGCCCGGAATCTGCCTGAGCCATGGTTAAGTGGCATAAGAGCCCTTCCTGAAGAGTTAGGCGCTCCCATTGCCGCAGAAGAAGGTTCAGGTCTGACGGGAGGGTTTGTCCAGGAGTTCTCACGGGCAATAGACCATTCGTTACCCACTGTCGCAATGGAGCTAATTCCTGGTCTTCTTGTTGCAACCGTATCCATTCGTCTCGACTCTGAACCAACAGTCCTGTAGCCGTTCCGTTCCCGGTCTGCTCCCGGCTCACAGCCGTCCGAGCAGCGCCCCCGATGGCGTAGGGGATTTCTTCTCCCTCCAGCTCCTCATCTCGGTTAGTTCTTGGGGTGTTCTTCCGCAGACGAGATAATGCGTCAGCATGAACATTCTCCGCTCCTTGCTTGTAGAGGATACGGTATCTGTACTTGGCCATCCGGGCTACCCAGCGCTGTTCCAGGGCACCCAATTTCGCATTTTCCAGATGTGCCAATGGGTTGTTATCCGTGCATATCAGCACCTCAGAACCGGCCAGGTACTCAGCGAACCGCTCCGTCATAGCCCACACCACGGCCAGCAGCTCCACCTTGAAAGAACTGTAATTGTCCGGGTTCAACTCAGAGTCATGAAGAGACCGACTCGCATAGGCGATCACTCTCTCCCGCCCATCCTGAACCTGAGACAACACAGCCCCCAATCCCTGAGAGCTGCCGTCGGTGTGTAGGATGAACGGTTGCGAAAAGTCCGCATAAGCCAACACAGGCGGCTCCATGAGAGCTGTCTTCAAGTCCCGGAACGCTGCTTCTTGTGGCTCCTGCCATTGTATCTTCTTTCCCCGTTCCTTGGGGGAGCTTCCTTTCAGCAGGACTTGTAGATTGTAAGAGCGGCGAGCAAAGTTCTTCACGAAGCGCCGGTAGTACCCAGCGAGGCCCAAGAACGCCCGTACATCCTTGGCGGTCTCCGGTGTGGGCCACTCCTGGATTGCGGCAATCTTCTCCTGTGATGGCCGGACTCCTTCGGCGGACACCACATGCCCCAGGTACTCGATCTGTTCCCGGAACAAGTGACACTTCTGGGGCTTCACCTTAAGCCCGTATTTCAGTAACCGGTCTAGTACCTGCTCCAGTCGGCACAGATGTTCCTCGAATGTTGGGGCATAGATGATGATGTCATCCAGATAAATGAGAGTGGCCTCGAAGTTCAAATCCCCCAGACACCGCTCCATTAATCGTTGGAAGGTGCCTGGAGCGTTGGCCAGCCCAAACGGCATTCGATTGAACTCGAATAGTCCCATGGGCAGGATAAACGCTGTCTTAGGACGATCTGTGTTATGACCCCAATGGCAGAGGGTCTCAGAAGTAATTACCAAGTCTGCAAACACAAAAAACCAGCTCATAGGACAGTGGTAACTGGGCTGATCGTATAACTAATCCTAGCACCACAAATAGCAGTAGCCGGGGAACGTGCCTACGTTGGTTCTAGACGTCTCGCGCCAGCCGGAGAACTAACTAACCCTAGAAGGGAAAAGATAGACCTTTCTTGCCTCCAGAGAAAAGACCCCAAAAGTTGGATACAAGCCCCCAACAAATAATAACGGTGAGGTAAGAAGAAAAGACAAACGTAAGAATGAACTAGATATTTAGCAAAGAGAGGCCCACTGACTAATAGCAGAATATAGTAAGATGACTTATACGGTCAGCAAAAACCCTATCAAAATTTCCACGCTGGATATACAAGAACCCCCGAACCGTCTAACGGCCCGGGGGGAGGATACCAGCCCCCTAGAGCTTCCAGCAAAATCAGGAATCACATTTAGTACAAGCTGGACAAATAAATAAGAGCAATGCAAATAACCAAAAATCAAGGAAGCAGGACTTAGCTTAATTTTGCAAGAACCACGACCAGCAGACAGGAGCAAACAGAAAGGAACTGATTACAACGATGCCAGGCACCAGACTGAGAATTCAGGAAGTTTATAAAGCAACACCCCTGGACTAACGACCCAGGTGGGTGCCAAACTAGGGAAAGACAATCCCAGAGTCATATCACTAGTGACCACAAGAGGGAGCCAAAAAAGTCTAATTCACAACAGTACCCCCCCTTTAAGGAGGGGTCACCGAACCCTCACCAAGACCACCAGGGCGATCAGGATGAGCAGCGTGAAAGGCACGAACTAAATCGCCCGCATGCACATCAGAGGCAACCACCCAGGAATTATCCTCCTGACCATAGCCCTTCCACTTGACCAGATACTGAAGCCTCCGCCTGGAGAGATGAGAATCCAAGATCTTCTCCACCACGTACTCCAACTCGCCCTCAACCAACACCGGAGCAGGAGGCTCAACAGAAGGAACCACAGGTAGAACGTACCGCCGCAACAAAGACCTATGGAACACGTGAATGGCAAACGACACAGGAAGATCCAAGCGAAAGGACACGGGATTAAGGATTTCCAATATCTTGTAAGGACCGATGAAGCGAGGCTTAAATTTAGGAGAGGAGACCTTCATAGGAACAAATCGAGAAGACAGCCATACCAAATCCCCAACACGAAGTTGGGGACCCACACCGCGGCGGCGGTTGGCAAAACGCTGAGCCTTCTCCTGTGACAACTTTAAGTTGTCCACCACATGATTCCAAATCTGCTGCAACCTATCCACCACAGAATCTACCCCAGGACAGTCAGAAGGCTCCACATGTCCCGAGGAAAAACGAGGATGGAAACCAGAGTTGCAGAAAAATGGCGAAACCAAAGTAGCGGAACTAGCCCGATTATTAAGGGCAAACTCAGCCAATGGCAAGAAGGTCACCCAATCATCCTTATCTGCAGAAACAAAACACCTCAAATAAGCCTCCAGAATCTGATTAGTTCGCTCCGTTTGTCCATTAGTCTGAGGATGAAAGGCAGACGAAAACGACAAATCAATGCCCATCTTAGCACAGAAGGATCGCCAGAACCTGGAAACAAACTGGGATCCTCTGTCAGACACGATATTCTCAGGAATGCCATGTAAACGAACCACATTCTGAAAGAACAAAGGAACCAGATCGGAAGAGGAAGGCACCTTAGGCAAAGATACCAAATGGACCATCTTGGAAAAGCGATCACATACCACCCAGATGACAGACATGCCCTGAGACACCGGAAGATCTGAAATGAAATCCATGGAAATGTGTGTCCAAGGCCTCTTCGGGACAGGCAAGGGCAAGAGCAACCCGCTGGCACGAGAACAGCAAGGCTTAGCTCGAGCACAAGTCCCACAGGACTGCACAAATGACCGCACATCCCGTGACAAAGAAGGCCACCAAAAGGACCTAGCCACCAAATCTCTGGTGCCAAAAATTCCCGGATGCCCTGCCAACACCGAGGAATGAACCTCGGAAATGACTCTGCTGGTCCACTTATCAGGAACAAACAGTCTGTCAGGTGGACAAGAGTCAGGTCTACCAGCCTGAAATCTCTGCAACACACGTCGCAAATCCGGAGAAATGGCTGACAAGATTACTCCCTCTTTAAGAATACCAACAGGTTCTGCGACTCCAGGAGAGTCAGGCACAAAGCTCCTTGAAAGAGCATCAGCCTTCACATTCTTTGAACCTGGTAAATACGAGACCACAAAGTCAAAACGGGAGAAAAACAATGACCAACGGGCCTGTCTAGGATTCAGGCGTTTAGCAGACTCGAGATACATCAGATTTTTGTGATCAGTCAAGACCACCACACGATGCTTAGCACCCTCGAGCCAAGTGCGCCACTCCTCAAATGCCCACTTCATGGCCAACAACTCCCGATTGCCAACATCATAATTCCGCTCAGCGGGCGAAAACTTCCTAGAGAAAAAAGCACATGGTCTCATTACAGAGCAACCAGGGCCTCTCTGCGACAAAACGGCCCCTGCCCCAATCTCAGAAGCATCCACTTCAACCTGAAAGGGAAGTGAGACATCAGGCTGGCACAAAACAGGCGCCGAAGTAAACCGGCGCTTCAACTCTTGGAAAGCTTCCACGGCTGCAGGAGCCCAGTTAGCAACATCAGAACCTTTCTTGGTCATATCCGTCAAAGGTTTAACAACGCTAGAAAAATTAGCGATAAAACGACGGTAGAAGTTAGCAAAACCCAAGAACTTCTGAAGACTCTTAACTGACGTGGGTTGAGTCCAATCATGAATAGCTCGGACCTTGACTGGGTCCATCTCCACCGCAGAAGGGGAAAAAATAAAACCCAAAAAGGGAACCTTCTGTACTCCAAAGAGACACTTTGAGCCCTTAACAAACAAAGCATTCTCACGCAAAACCAGAAACACCATCCTGACCTGCTCTACATGCGAGTCCCAATCATCAGAAAAAAACAGAATATCATCCAGATAAACAATCATAAATTTATCCAGATACTTCCGGAAAATATCATGCATAAAGGACTGAAACACTGAAGGAGCATTAGAGAGCCCAAAAGGCATCACCAAGTACTCAAAATGACCTTCGGGCGTATTAAATGCAGTTTTCCATTCATCTCCTTGCTTAATGCGCACAAGGTTGTACGCACCACGAAGATCTATCTTGGTGAACCACTTGGCACCTTTAATCCGGGCAAACAAGTCCGACAACAGAGGCAAAGGATACTGAAATTTAACAGTGATTTTATTCAGAAGCCGATAGTCAATACAAGGTCTCAAAGATCCGTCCTTCTTGGCCACAAAAAAGAATCCCGCACCAAGAGGGGAAGAGGATGGACGGATATGCCCCTTCTCCAGAGATTCCTTGATATACGAACGCATTGCGGTATGCTCAGGTACAGACAGATTTAATAATCTTACCTTAGGAAATTTACTACCTGGAATCAAATCTATAGCGCAGTCACAGTCCCTATGAGGAGGGAGAGCACTGGACCTGGACTCGCTGAACACATCCTGATAATCAGACAAATACTCAGGAACTTCCGAAGGAGTAGAGGAAGCAATAGACACCGGGGAGGAATCACCATGAATTCCATGGCAGCCCCAACTTGACACTGACATAGCCTTCCAGTCCAAGACTGGATTATGGGTCTGTAACCATGGCAAACCCAAAACAACCAAATCATGCATTTTATGCAGAACAAGAAAACGTATTACCTCCCGATGTTCGGGAGTCATGCACATGGTAACCTGTGTCCAAAACTGCGGTTCATTTTTTGCCAATGGCGTAGAATCAATACCCCTAAGAGGGATAGGATTTTCCAATGGCTCAAGAACAAATCCGCAGCGCTTGGCAAATGACAGATCCATAAGGCTCAGGGCCGCACCTGAGTCCACAAACGCCATGACAGGATACGATGACAGTGAGCAAATCAAAGTTACAGATAGAATAAATTTAGGTTGCAAATTACCAATGACGACCGGACTAACAACCTTAGTAAGACGTTTAGAGCATGCTGAGATAACATGTGTAGAATCACCACAGTAGTAACACAAGCCATTCTGGCGTCTATGAATTTTCCGCTCATTTCTAGTAAGGATTCTATCACATTGCATTAATTCAGGTGCCTGTTCAGACAACACCATGAGGGAATTTGCGGTTTTGCGCTCCCGCAACCGCCGGTCGATTTGAATAGCCAGGGCCATAGAATCATTCAGACCTGTGGGAATGGGAAAACCCACCATCACATTCTTAATGGCTTCAGAAAGACCATTTCTAAAATTTGCAGCCAATGCACACTCGTTCCACTGGGTCAGCACGGACCATTTCCGAAATTTTTGGCAATACACTTCAACCTCGTCCTGGCCCTGAGACATAGCCAGCAAGGCTTTTTCTGCCTGAATCTCAAGATTGGGTTCCTCATAAAGCAAACCGAGCGCCAGAAAAAACGCATCAATATCAGCCAATGCCGGATCTCCTGGCGCCAGCGAGAAAGCCCAATCCTGAGGGTCGCCCCGTAAAAAAGAAATAACAATTTTCACTTGCTGAGCGGAGTCTCCAGAGGAACAGGGTCTCAGGGACAAAAACAATTTACAATTATTCCTGAAATTTCTAAACTTAAATCGGTCTCCGGAAAACAGTTCAGGAATCGGTATCTTAGGTTCTGACATAGGATTTCTGGTAACATAATCTTGTATGCCCTGCACACGAGCAGCAAGCTGGTCCACACTTGTAATCAAGGTCTGGACATTCATGTCTGCAGCAATCACAAGCCACTCAGAGGTAAAGGGGAAAAGAAAAAAAAATGAGAGAGAGAAAAAAAACAACTCAGAACTCTCTTTCTTATAATCCCGCTTCTGCAATGCATTTAACATTTAATACTGGCCTGGCAAACTGTTATGACCCCAATGGCGAGGGTCTCAGAGATATCAGCAAGTCTGCGAAGTACAAAAATCCAGCTCATAGGGCAGTGGTAACTGGGTTGACCATATATCTACTCCTAACGCCAACACTAGAAGTAGCCGGGGAACATGCCTACGTTGGTCGCTAGATGTCTCGCGCCAGCCGGAGGACTAACTACCCCTAGAAGAGGAAAACAAAGACCTCTCTTGCCTCCAGAGAATAGACCCCAAAAGTTGGATACAAGCCCCCCACAAATAATAACGGTGAGGTAAGAGGAAATGACAAACACAGAGATGAACTAGGTTTAGCAAAGAGAGGCCCACTCACTAATAGCAGAATGTAGTAAGATAACTTATATGGTCAACAAAAACCCTACAAAAATCCACACTGGAGATTCAAGAACCCCCGAACCGTCTAACGGCCCGGGGGGAGAACTCCAGCCTCCCTAGAGCTTCCAGCAAGGATAGGATACAGATTATGTACAAGCTGGACAAAAATGCAAACAAAAACAAAAGCAAAAAGCAAGAAAGCAGACTTAGCTTAATCAAGCAGGAACCAGGATCAGTAGACAAGAGCACTACAGATTAGCTCTGATATCAACGTTGCCAGGCATTGAACTGAAGGTCCAGGGAGCTTATATAGCAACACCCCTGACCTAACGACCCAGGTGAGCATACAAGGAATGATAGACATACCCAGAGTAAAAACACTAGTAGCCACTAGAGGGAGCCAAAAGGTAAATTCACAACAGGAGCCTGTTGCTTGCAGATAAGCCAGCGGGCCCCTGAACTGGGGTGTCCCTGCTGACTCCGGACCCCCTGCCCGCTCCAAGACGCGGGGAGGGATGCGACGATCCACTGCCAGCACTCCTGTGCTGGCGCGCACCAAGAGTGCCATCTGGTGGCAGGTCCAGCAACCCCGAATCCACTGGGGTGCCACATGCCGCTGCATCCAACGCTGTACTCCACCACCAACTCAATCCCGGTGACGAAGCAGGATGCCTGCCAGGTGAAATACCCCGGCGGCTCTCTGGACTCCCCTGCAGCTCAAGCGAGTGCTGACTCCGCCCCAGACACAGGGCAGGAAGGCCCGCGCAACGCTGCAGGCCTCAGCCCGGCCGGTGGATTCCTCCCAGCCTGGGGCCTGCTGGTGCGCTTGGATGCAGGCACCCGGCCTGGAGGGTACCCGATGTGACCGCCGCACCGTCCCAGGATCCGCAGCTGCAGACCCGCTTCCGCCGCCAATGATCCCCGCCACTTGTGCTTTCAGCCAACCCGGCGGCTGCCTCTCCGCTGCCTGCCGGAGGGACTCCATGACCTGCGCCACCGATGACATGGTGAGTGAAGCAGCGAGGGGACTTCTCGCTGCGCTTCAGAGCAGGAAAGTGCCCCGCTCCTCCCCCATTACCCCTATAAACCCCCCTCCCATTACCATAACCACCCCTCTAAAGTGACTCATTTTCACCCACCCCCACCCCCTTTCTTCCCCAACCCCTGTCATGTCGACTTCCACTTAGCGCCGCATGGGGGATGGGCGCCTGCTCCAGCCTGCACTATCTTGTTTGTTTGTCCACACTTTGTGTGCAGCAGTCCTTTTTATTGCTGCCTGCCATACTTTTCAGAGATTATTGTAGGGAGATAGTAATTGTAGTACAGTCCCTTTTATTTTTTTTTTATATATCTTCCAGCCACTTTCAGCCCCTGAAACTGTGTAGTGTAACACAGTGGGCCTGTATTTTTCTGCACTGTCCCACACCTGAAAAGGGAGATTAATATTGCCAATCAGTGCATCTGCGCCAGTCCTGTCTGTGGTATCTCTGTCAGCCATTTTGTGCCACAGAAACTATACTGTAATATAGTGGGCCTGATTTATTCACTAGTCTCCCCCCAA
Source organism: Ranitomeya variabilis (assembly GCF_051348905.1). NCBI lineage: Eukaryota > Metazoa > Chordata > Amphibia > Anura > Dendrobatidae > Ranitomeya > Ranitomeya variabilis. The sequence continues at coordinate 566,045,991 of NC_135236.1, forward strand.
AAAATAAAAATAAAGTAAGAATAATTTAGCCAAATCTGTGCATCTGTGCCAGTCCTGTCTGTGGTATCTCTGTCAGTCATTTTGTGCCACAGAAACTATACTGTCATACATTGGGCCTGATTTATTCACTAGTCTCCCATATAAAAAAAATAAAAATAAAGGGAGAATAATATTGCCAAATCTGTGCATCTGTGCCAGTCTTGTCTGCGGTATCTCTGTCAGTCATTTTCAGCCACAGAAACTATACTGTCATACAGTGGGCCTGATTTATTCAACACTCACCCACACATAGAAAGGGAGATTTATATTCACAACAAGTTAACATACACCTTCCACCTTGTTTTTCAGTACCATATAACGGTTGTTAGTTTGGTTACATTTTCCCAAGAATGAGGAAGGCTGGTGGAAGAGGTCGTGGCCATGGGCGGTCATTGCCATCTGGTAATGCTGATGGTGGTGGTGCTGGTGGAGCATCGGGCGGTAGAGGGAAAATCAAAATAGCACCTAAGTCTCGAGTTGTTGAGCCAGCGTCATCGTCCGGCAACACAAGGCCTCGAACGCTACCTTTTCTGGGAGTAGGAAAACCGCTATTAAAGCCACAGCAGCAGGAAAAAGTTTTGGCTTTCCTTGCTGACTCTGCCTCTAGCTCTTTCGCCTCCTCTTCGGATAGTTCAAAATTGAAAAGTAGCCAGTCGTCGCTGGATGCTCCCGGTCAGGAACAAGTTGATTCCTTGTGTCCTTCCCCCAAAACAACAGTGAAGGATGCGTCAGGCAACACAACAGTTTATTCCATGGAGCTCTTTACACATACTGTGCCTGGGTTAGAAACGGAAATAGTTAACAGCCCACTAGAAGATGATTCGGACATGGAGTGCACTGATGCACAGCCACAGCTAGATTGTCATGCTGTTCCATCGACTCACATCACTACATTGCCCTCGCAGTGTACTGAGCCAGAAACTGACCCTGATGAGACGATGGTGCCCATTCCCGAACGTTATAGCACCTTACACGGTGACACAGAGATAGCTGAACATGAGATTGAAGAGGAGGTGATAGATGACCCAGTTGTTGACCCAGATTGGCAGCCATTGGAGGAAGAGGGTGCCGCTGGCACTAGCTCAGAAGCGGAGGAGGAGGATTGGCAGCAGCCATCTACATCACATTTGCATTCATCTGGCAGGCCCGTCTCTGGCCAAAAAAGTTTGGCAAAACCAAAACCATTTTTCGGACAGCATGGCCAACCGGTTAAAGTAGTACAGTGTGCAATGCCTGAAAATGTATTCAATAGTAGGAAGAGTGCAGTCTGGCAATTTTTTAACCAAGATCCGAATGATCAGTGCAAAGTAGTGTTGAGCATTCCGATACCGCAAGTATCGGGTATCGGCCGATACTTGCAGGTATCGGAATTCCGATACCGAGATCCGATACTTTTGTGGTATCGGGAATCGGTATCGGGATTAATATCAATGTGTAAAAGAAAGAATTAAAATAAAAAATAGGGATATACTCACCTCTCCGACGCAGCCTGGACTTTACCGCCGTAACCGGGAGCCGTTGTACCTAAAAATGCGCGCTTGAAGGGCCTTAGATGACGTCACGGCGCTCTGATTGGTCCGTAGCGGTCTCGTGACCGCTACGCGACCAATCACAAAGCAGTGATGTCACCTAAGGTCTTTCAAGCGCTTGAAAGACCTTAGGTGACGTCACTGCTTTGTGATTGGTCGCGTAGCGGTCACGCGACCGCTACGCGACCAATCAGAAGCTGCGGACGTCTTCTAAGGTATTTCAAGCGCTTGAAAGACCTTAGGCGACGTCACTGCTTTGTGATTGGTCGTGTAGCGGTCACGCGACCGCTACGGACCAATCAGAGCGCCGTGACGTCATCTAAGGCCCTTCAAGCGCGCATTCTTAGGTACAACGGCTCCCGGTTACGGCGGTAAAGTCCAGGCTGCGTCGGAGAGGTGAGTATATCCCTATTTTGTATTTTAATTCTTTCTTTTACACATTGATATGGATCCCAGGGCCTGAAGGAGAGTTTCCTCTCCTTCAGACCCTGGGAACAATACAGGATACCATCCGATACTTGGTGTCCCATTGACTTGTATTGGTATCGGGTATCGGTATCGGATTAGATCCGATACTTTGCCGGTATCGGCCGATACTTTCCGATACCGATACTTTCAAGTATCGGACGGTATCGCTCAACACTAGTGCAAAGTGATCTGTAAGAAATGCTCAAGGACATTTAGCAGAGGTCAGAATGTCAAAAGTTTAAATACAACTTGCATGCGTCTACATTTAACCACCATGCACTTGCAAGCCTGGAAAAGCAACCAAACATCCCGTAATGTTATTGCACCCGCTCACAATGAAGCTAGTCAGCAACGCTACATTCCTTCCCTTACTGTAAGCCCACCGGTAAGAACAACAACAGCAGCAAATCTGGAGGTGTCGTCGCTAGGGCAAAGCAGTCAGGGAATCAGAAATTTATTGGTAGGAAACACAGCATGTAGGCCTACATCGAGAATACCTTCACCAACCCTCTCTTAATCCGCCATGTCCACGACCACCACTACCGCAAGTCCCACCATATGCACCTCACCAGTCCAGGTCACCCTCCAAGAAACTCTCATTAGGAAAAGAAAGTACTCACCCTCTCATCCGCGTACACAGGGTTTGAACGCCCGCATTGCTAGACTTATATCGTTAGAGATGATGCCCTACCACTTGGTTGAAAGCGAAGCACCACGCTATGAGCTACCCAGTCGACACTTCTTTTCGAGAAAAGCCATCCCAGCCCTCCACCAGCATGTCAAAGACCGCATTCTCCATGCACTGAGGGAATCAGTCAGTAGAAAGGTGCACCTCACAACTGATGCATGGACCAGAAGGCATGGTCAGGGATGTTACGTGTCCATCACGGCACACTGGGTTAATGTGGTGGATGCAGGGTCCACAGAGGACAGCCACAGTGGGACAGTTCTGCCTAGCCCACGGTCTAGGAAACAGTTGGCTGTAGGTGTTCGCCACCCCTCCTCCTCTTCCAGCCGAAGTGAAAGCTCATCCACAGAGCGCAGTCGCATGACCACTCCATCCGCAGCTGCCAGTGTTGCACATGAAGTGTCCCATTATGGAACAGCTAGTGGTAAGCGTCAGCAGGCTGTGTTGGAAATGAAGTGCTTGGGCGACAACAGACACACAGCGGAAGTTCTGGCCGAGTTCTTGCAGCAAGAAACTCAGTCATGGCTGGGCAGCGTACATCTTGAGGCAGGCAAGGTAGTCAGTGATAACAGGAGGAATTTTATGGCTGCCATAGCCCTTTCAGAACTGAAACACATACCTTGCCTGGCTCACACCTTGAACCTGGTGGGGCAGTGCTTCCTGAAAAGTTATCCTGCTCCTCAAGGTGCGACGACTTTGCTCTCACATCCGCCGTTCGCCCGTACACTCCAGCCGTATGCAGAACCATCAGCGATCGTTGAAGCTTCCCCAGCACCGCCTAATAATCAACGTTGCTACAAGGTGGAACTCTACACTGCACATGCTTCAGAGGCTGTGCGAACAGAAGCATGCTGTCATGTATTTGTGGGAGGATACACATACACGGGCAGGCAGTTGGATGGCAGACATGGAGTTGTCTGCTGTGCAGTTGTCGAAGCTCCAAGACCTCTGTCAAGTCCTTCAGTGTTTTGAGGAATGCACACGGCTGGACAGTGAGGACGATGCCATCATAAGCATGAGCATTCCACTAATGCGTCTGCTGATGCAAAGTTTGACGCACATTAAGGAGCAGGCGTCTGCAGCCGAGGAGGAGGGAAGCCTTGATGACAGTCAGCCATCGTCTGCTCAGGGAAGTCTCGGGGACGAGGTTGCGGATGAAGAGGAGGAGGAGGGAGATAGTGATGATTATTTATGGGAGGAGGAAGCATCTCGGGGGGAATAGAAAGTGTTGGTGGTGCAAGTAGGGTTGAGCGAAACGGGTCGGCAATTTTCAGAAGTCGCCGACTTTTGGCAAAGTCGGGTTTCGTGAAACCCGACCCGATCCTATAAAAGTAAAGGTCGCTCAACCCTAGGTGCAAGGGGCCGTGGTCACCACGGGGCCGTGGTCACCACTTGGCGCAAGCACCCGTGCGAGTGCCATTTGGCTGAACAGGTGGGTGTGCCCACTTTTGGGCGACGGCACTGGCACAGGGTCCCTCATAGTACAATGAAGTGTCTCTGGCGGTGGTGGTGCACACCCAACGTCAGACACACAGTCGTAACATGAGGGGCCCTGGGCCATTTCCGCCGCCCACGAGAGAGTGTCCCCCCCTGTTCAAACAGTGCTCTACCACTTGCAAAATTACCTCTCACTGCTCCACCACTGTTTAGTCTGTGCTGTTAAATCCTTCAATGGCACTGCCAATACCAATTTGTTGACATGATTGTTGATAGTAAAAATATTCAGGGGCCCTGCCCTACATTTACACCAGTTAATACTTTGCGCCACCTACCACTGTCTGCAAGTCAGCAGAGGAGCCCACCCCTGTACCTAGGTATGCCACCTGTTTATTTGTGATTTTTTTTTTGCCAGACATTAACCTCACTTTATTATTTTGGCCTACTAACTGTGTCAGACACTCCTTACAGTTGTCCTCCACTGAACAAAGCTAAGCCGCCTGCGTACTCCTGTAACCTATTTTTAACTGCATTTTGCCTATTACTTTTTTGGGCCTACTAACTGTGTGTGCCCCTGGGTGCAATCGTCCTCTGCTGACCACACCAATGCTGCCTGTGTACCCCTGTAGCCTAATTTAAACTGCAAAGAGCCTGCTTTTTTATTTTAGGCCTAGGAAGTCTGTCTGCGGTCCCTCCTTGCAATCGTCCTCCGCTGACCACACCAATGGTGCCTGTGTGCCCCTGTAACCAATTTAAAACTGCATAGAGCCAACTTTTCTATTTAACACATACTACCTTTGTCTGTCTGCACCACTCAATCCCGCAGTCCTCCACTAAAAAAGCTGAGCTTCAATCTTCAGGCTTTCGGCCTGTATTTGGAATCGGCTACTAGTTTGAGTGGGCCTAGTAACGGTGTCTGCCGCTCCAGGGTTTTCTCCTGTTTGGTTTTCCAGAGCTTCAATTTTCAGGCTTTCGGCCTACATTTTAAATATTAAACTGCATTTGGCCTACTACTTTGGTTGGGCCTAGTAACGGTGTCTGCCACTCTTTGCTTGTCTCCTCCACTGAATAAAGCTTAGCTTCAATCTTCAGGCTTTCGGCCTACATTTTAAATATTAAACTGCATTTGGGTTACTAGTTTGGTTGGGGCCTACTAACCGTGTCTGCCGCTCCAAGGTGTTCTCCTCCACTGAACAGAGCTGAGCTTCAATCTTCAGGCTCTAATTAATTAGTTGTTAATATAACACTGCAGTTGGCCTACTAGTTTGGTTGGGGCCTACTAACGGTGTCTGCCGCTCCAATCTGTTCTTCTGGTTTACTTGCCTGAGCTTCAATCTTCAGGCTCTCATTAAGTAGTTGGTAATATAACACTGCAGTTGGCCTACTAGTTTGGTTGGGGCCTACTAATGGTGTCTGCCTCTCCAAGGTGTTCTCCTCCACTGAACAGAGCTGAGCTTCAATTTTCAGGCTCTCATTAAGTAGTTGTTAATATAACACTGCAGTTGGCCTACTACTTTGGTTGGGCCCTAGTAACGGTGTCTGCCACTCCTTGCTTGTCTCCTCCACTGAATAAAGTTTAGCTTCAATCTTCAGGCTTTCGGCCTATAGGGATTTTTAAACTGCATTTGGCCTACTACTTTGGTTGGGCCCTAGTAACAGTGTCTGCCACTCCTTGCTTGTCTCCTCCACTGAATAAAGCTTAGCTTCAATCTTCAGGCTTTCAGCCTATAGGGAATTTTAAACTGCATTAGGGCTACTTGTTTGGTTGGGCCCTAGTAACGGTGTCTGCCACTCCTTGCTTGTCTCCTCCACTGAATAAAGCTTAGCTTCAATCTTCAGGCTTTCGGCCTATAGGGAATTTTAAACTGCATTTGGCCTACTACTTTGGTTGGGCCTAGTAACGGTGTCTGCCACATCTTGGTGTTGTCCTGTGTTATTTTCCTGAGCTTCAATCTTCAGGCTTTTGGCCTATATTTTTAATATTAAACTGCATTGGGCCTACTACTGTGGCTGGGCCCTTAAAACGGTGTCTACCGCTCCTGGGTTTTCTCCTGTGTTGTTTTCTTGAGCGTCAATCTTCAGGTTTTCGGCCTATATTTTTAATATTAAACTGCATTGGGCCTACTAGTGTGGTTGGGCCCTTAAAACGGTGTCTGCCGCTCCTGGGTTTTCTCCTGTTTTGTTTTCCTGAGCTTCAATCTTCAGGCTTTTGGCCTACATTTTAAATATTAAACTGCATTTGGCCTACTACTTTGGTTGGGCCTAGTAACGGTGTCTGCCGCACCTTGGTGTTGTCCTGTGTTATTTTCCTGAGCTTCAATCTTCAGGCTTTCGGCCTATATTTTTAATATTAAACTGCATTGGGCCTACTAGTGTGGTTGGGCCCTTAAAACGGTGTCTGCTGCTCCTGGGTTTTCTACTCCACTGAACAAAGCAATGCCGCCTGGTTAGTCCTGTTACCAATTTTGAACTGCATTTAGCCCACTTTATTATTTGGGCCTATATCTGTGTTTCCTCCTCATCCTGCCCATTGCCCAGCCAGTGCTAGATGAGTCTTGTGGTACATTGACCCAGACCACTACATTCCCCTTGCACGCTACACAGCCACAATCTGACCCTGCTGAAAGTCAGGTTCCCCTTCCCGCATACTATACCACCTTACACAGGGACAAAGAGGAAGGTGCAGATGAAAGTGCAGGTTCCTTAATCAGGTGGGGGGGCATACTCGTTGGCGACGTCACTGGCACAGGGCCCCTCAGAGTACGCAAAAGTGTTGCTGCCGGTGGGAGGCGCCCCCGCCGTGCAAACACACCGCCGTACTTTGAGGGGCCTTGTGCCAGTGCCAATGCAAATGAGTGGGCCCCCCCTGCTTGCTCAGGATCACAGCACTTGCTAAGTTGAAATACTTACCTCTCACTGCTCCACCGCCGTGACGTAGTCCACGTTTCCTGGGCCCACTAAAAACTTGAACCAGCCCTACCCCCACAACTTTAGCCAAATGACCCCCAATTTCCAATGCCTAACTATTATTATAAAGTAAATTAAGATTGACAAGCTTCAGTAACAAGAATGGATGTTTTTGCCATTAAAATGGGCACTGTAGGTGTTTTCCTGGCCTCCACTCACTGCCGACTATGCTTCCCCATTGACTTGCAGTGGGTTTCGTGTTTCGGTCGATCCCTGACTTTTGGCGATAATCGGACGATTTCACTCGACTCGACTTTTGACACAGTCGGGTTTCGCGAAACCCGACCCGATCCTAAAAAAGTGAAAGTCGCTCAACCCTAGTTGCTCTCTATCAAACAATTCTGCCATTAGATTAAATAGCATTTTTCTCAGGTACATAGCCTATAGCATTTTTCTCAAGTACATAGCCTATATAAGTATACTAGTGGAGGAATGCATGCCAGGCATTCAAAGAACATCAAAGTGGTAATCCCAGTGTCATGCACTAACCTCCTGCACAAGGTACAGTATTACACATTGTCTCAGTATTGCACAGAATGTTCTTTTAAATCTTAGGGTACCGTCTCACAGTGGCACTTTGGTCGCTACGATGGTACGATCCGTGACGTTCCAGCGATATCCATACGATATCGCTGTGTCTGACACGCAGCAGCGATCAGGGACCCCGCTGAGAATCGTACGTCGTAGCAGATCGTTTGGAACTTTATTTCGTCGCTGGATCTCCCGCTGTCATCGCTGGATCGGTGTGTGTGACACCGATCCAGCGATGCATTCACTTTTCACCAGGGTAAACATCGGGTTACTAAGCGCACTGACTGTGAGTGCCAGCTGGAAAGCAGGGCACAGCGGTGACGTCACCGCTGTGCTCTGCTTTTACTTTACGGCCGGCACTCACAGTCAGTGCGGGAAGCAGACGGCGAGGGACCTGATGGACACCGGAATGTGAGTATGTACTGTTTGGTTTTTTTTACATTTACGATGGTGACCAGGGTAAACATCGGGTTACTAAGCGCGGCCCTGCGCTTAGTAACCCAATGTTTACCCTGGTTACCCGGGGACCTTGGCATCGTTGGTCGCTGGAGAGCTGTCTGTGTGACAGCTCCCCAGCGACCACACAACGACTTACCAACGATCACAGCCAGGTCGTATCGCTGGTCGTGATCATTGGTAAATCGTTTAGTGTAACGGTACCATTAGTCTTCCAAATCTAAAGACTATTTATACACCACCGAAAGAGGAAAATTGATTCTCCCTACCTAAACTAGCACTGTGTTTGCTGTCATGATGCTGTAAGCTCTTTTCTTGGAAAACCTGTATGATATTTTAAACACCTAGCTAAGATTTTACTTGTAAAGAAATGATTTTTATTTGGTCCTATAATAGACATGAAGTCATATACTCAAAAGTTAAATGTATATTGGCAAGTTTAGAAGTTATTTCCTATTGACGTAATAGGGAATTGTCACGGTTCCACAACTCATTGTGTCTGGGATTCAGTTACTGAAGGCTCGGATGTTCAATCTGGTACAGGGACATGCTGAAGCTGTCAGTGTGCTGATAGACAGCGTTTCCATTATTCCAAGCTGCTTAACTGAGCTGTTTCTCCCAGACTTCTGCCAGACGTACAGTACATTCAGCTTCTGTGTGGTTTGTTTTTCTGTGCCTTGTGTTCTGTATGTTAAGCTTTTGTTGCCTGACATTGGACCTCATTCTGACCATCTATCTGTTTAACCCCTTCTGCTCTGATCCACTATCCACCTTGGAATGTTACCTGACTATGACTGACTCCTTGACTATCCTGACACACTGCTTGGCCGTGAGAAGTGACTAGCGTCACAGGAGTAACTTGCCAACTTGCCGAAGGTCCAATTACTGGGACCCCCACCGATCCCAAGAACCAGAGTTCTGAAGAGCCCTGTGTGTGAATGAATGGTGGTGGATCATATGCACCACGTGATCATTCTTAAAAGGACCACTGGAGATAGCCGAGTGCTGCGCCAAAAGAATGAGTGAAGCAGCAATGAGATTGATTGGCATTTGCTCCATTCATGTGAGGCACTCAAGAAGTCTGGTTATCTGTATTAACTGGGGGGCTCAGTGGTTGTACTCCCAGCAAATATATAAGTTATCCCCTATTCAAAAAATAGTAGCTAACTTCTAAACTTGAGAAAAGGCCTGTCAAGCACCACTCCAATATTTTTTTATTGCACTACTGGGTGGTGCTTCAAATGTAATTCCTCTGCCTCAAACTCACCTGCCACCGCCTTCATCGTTTTCCAGCATCGCTCCCATTGGTCTCAAGCAATAAGTGACCTGCCAGGAAACTCCAGTGCTTCGTGGTGTTGGGCGGAGGTCACTTTTCAATTCAATTCTAAGAGAGCTTCATTCTGGCTTTCAAAGGCTTGCATTTAGTGCTTGTGGTGTAGCTTCTGACTTCCGTCCAGTCAGAAGTAACTGTGACTAGATGGCATCTCAGAACCAGATCAGTACTGGAAAACGGTGAAGACACCAGACAGTGAGTATATGACCAGGGACAGGGGACTTACTTTTAAAGTGCCACTCCAGCCCTGAAAAAAAAATGCAGGAGTGGTGTTTTAATTGAAGTAATGCACAGCCATAATAAAGTGTAGAAATTTCCAGGGATAAATTAGAAATAACCAGAAAGATAATCTATGATGTTAATTTCTTGATGAACATGAAACACAAATTGCAGACAACTTATGTCCCTTTGCCCACAGTTTCCTCTTGATATTGTAATAAAATTGCAGGTATCGTGTAATATCAAGGGAAAAGCTTTTCAGCTCCGAAGAATGCTTTGCACTTAGGTGACTGACAGACAGCAACAATTACAATGAAACACCATGCATCAAAGATTACTTTATTGAACTTTCAGTGCACTTGCCGTTTTGTAGTGTACGGCAAGAACCCATACTTTCATTTACAATAAATGAGGCCCCTATAGACCATCCTGTACCAGAGGAAATACTTTCTTGAAAGGTAATGTGTCATTTTTAATGATTCTACTGCTAAAAGAACAATCAGTCTGGTCGGTAATTGGGTTTTTCATTTAGCAAGTTTTAACATAACCCAATAAATGTTGAGCAACTTATATTTAGATAATTACTGCAGTTACTTTTTTCCTTTCCGCATTACATATTCAAAGCTATCAAAAGAAATTTCATGGTTATTGTTTTTAATTTCTTTTTTTTTCCAAATTTATTTTTGTAACTAGCTGTACTACCCGGCTTCGCCCGGGTTAATGACTGCTGTTAGCAAAATAGAATGTGTTAACAAAAATTTATTCTGCACACAAAAACCACAAAACAAATAGATAGAAATGTAATTATTAAAAGGCAAAAACTAAGCAAATAGAAGCATTTCACAACATATATTAGCTTTGTTATACTGAGAATGTCTTTGTTGCCTATATTAACCAATCAGAGCTCAGGTTAATTAACTGTAGCAAAATAGAAGCTGAGCTGTGATTGGTTGCTATTGGCAGCCTGATAAATCCCCAGCCAACAGGAAGCCCTCCCCCCTGGCAGTATATATTAGCTCACACATACACATAATAGACAGGTCATGTGACTGACAGCTGCCGTATTTCCTATATGGTACATTTGTTGCTCTTGTAGTTTGCTTATTAATCAGATTTTTATTTTTGAAGGACAATACCAGACTTGTGTGTGTTTTAGGGCGAGTTTTATGTGTCAAGTTGTGTGTGTTGAGTTGCGTGTGGCGACATGCATGTAGCGACTTTTGTGAGATGAGTTTTGTGTGGCGACATGCGTGTAGCAACATTTTGTGTGTTGAGTTGCATGTGACAGGTTAGTGTAGCAAGTTGTGTGCAGCAAGATTTGTGCATGGCGAGTTTTGCGCGTGGCGAGTTTTATGTGTGGTGCATTTTGAGTATGTGCAAGTTTTGTGTGAGGCAACTTTTGCATGTGGTGCAACTTTTGTACATGTGGCAATTTTTCTGTGTGTGCAAGTTTTGCATGAGGTGAGTTTTCCATGAGGTGAGTTTTGCACGTGTGGCGAGTTTTGCGTGAGCCTAGTTTTGCATATGGCGAGTTTTGCATGTAGCGAGTTTTGAGTGGTGACTTTTGTGTTTCGACTTTTATGTGGCGAGGTTGGTGTGTGTGTGTGGTGAAATGTGTGCTGAGGGTGGTATATGTGTTCAAGCACGTGGTAGTGTGTGGCGCATTTTGTGTTTGTGTTCATATCCCCGTGTGTGGTGAGTATCCCATGTCGGGGCCCCACCTTAGCAACTGTACGGTATATACTCTTTGTCGCCATCGCTCTCATTCTTTAAGTCCTCATTGTTCACATCTGGCAGCTGTCAATTTTCCTCCAACACTTTTCCCTTCACTTTTTCCCCATTATGTAGATAGGAGCAAAATTGTTTGGTGAATTGGAACGCGCGGGGTTAAAATTTCACCTCACAACATAGCCTATGACGCTCTCGGGGTCCAGACGTGTGACTGTGCAAAATTTTGTGGCTGTAGCTGCGACGGTACAGATGCCAATCCCGGACATACACACATACATACATACACACATTCAGCTTTATATATTAGATATACCTGTATGTAATCTCCTGTATATAGTATATACCTGTGTGTCATCTCACCTATATATAGTATATATCTGTGTGTCATCTCCTGTATATAGTATATACCTGTATGTCATCTCCTCCTATACATAGCATATACCTGTGTCATCTCCTCCTGTATATACTATATACCTGTAGGTAATCTGCTCCTGTATATAGTATATACCTGTGTGTCATCTCCTCCTGTATATAGTATATACCTGTATGTCATCTCCTCCTGTATGTAGTATGTACCTGTATGTCATCTCCTCCTCTATATAGTATATACCTGTGTGTCATCTCTCCTGTATATAGTATATATCTGTGTGTCATCTCCTCCTGTATATAGTATATACCTGTGTGTCATCTCCCCTGTAAATAGTATATACCTGTGTGTCATCTCCTGTATATAGTATATAGCTGTATGCCATCTCCTCCTGTATTAGCCCTCGTTCACACGTTATTTGGTCAGTATTTTTACCTCAGTATTTGTAAGCTAAAATGGCAGCCTGATAAATCCCCAGCCAACAGTAAGCCCACCCCCTGGCAGTATATATTAGCTCACACATACACATAATAGACTGGTCATGTGACTGACAGCTGCCGGATTCCTATATGGTACATTTGTTGCTCTTGTAGTTTGTCTGCTTATTAATCAGATTTTTATTTTTGAAGGATACCAGACTTGTGTGTGTTTTAGGGCGAGTTTCGTGTGTCAAGTTGTGTGTGTTGAGTTGCGTGTGGCGACATGCATGTAGGGACTTTTGTGAGATGAGTTTTGTGTGGCGACATGCGTGTAGCAACTTTTTGTGTGTCGAGTTGCATGTGACAGGTTAGTGTAGCAAGTTGTGTGCAGCAAGTTTTGCGCATGGCGAGTTTTGCGCGTGGCGAGTTTTATGTGTGGTGCCTTTTGAGTATGTGCAAGTTTTGTGTGAGGCAACTTTTGCATGGGTTGCAACTTTTGTGCATGTGGCAATTTTTCTGCGTGTGGCAATTTTTCTGCGTGTGCAAGTTTTGCGTGTGGCGAGTTTTGCACGTGTGGCGAGTTTTGCATGTGGAGAGTTTTGCGCGTGGCGAGTTTTGAGCGGCGACTTTTGTGTTTCTACTTTTATGTGGCGAGGTTGGTGTATGTGTGGTGAAATGTGCACTGAGGGTGGTATATGTGTTCGAGCACGTGGTAGTGTGTGGCGCATTTTGTGTGTGTGTTCATATCCCCGTGGTGGTGTGATTATCCCATGTTGGGGCCCCACCTTAGCAACTGTACAGTATATACTCTTTGGTGCCATCGCTGTCATTCTTTAAGTCCCCCTTGTTCACATCTGGCAGCTGTTAATTTGCCTCCAACACTTTTCCTTTCATTTTTTCCCCATTATGTAGATAGGGGCAAAATTGTTTGGTGACTTGGAAAGCGCGGGGTTAAAATTTCACCTCACAATATAGCTTTGACGCTCTCAGGGTCCAGACGTGTGACTGTGCAAAATTTTGTGCCTGTAGCTGCGACGCCTCCAACACTTTTCCTTTCACTTTTTCCCCATTATGTAGATAGGGGCAAAATTGTTTGGTGAATTGGAAAGCGCGGGGTTAAAATTTCACCTCACAACATAGCCTATGACGCTCTCGGGGTCCAGACGTGTGACTGTGCAAAATTTTGTGGCTGTAGCTGCTACGGTTCAGATGCCAATCCCGGACATACATACATACATACATACATACACACACACACACATTCAGCTTTATATATTAGATTAGTTTTTGCCCCTGCTATCATACAGACTGGGTGTATATTATATATACTCCAAAGACATACTGATACGGAAATTAGATTGTGAGCCCCAATGGGGACAGTGATGATGATTTCTGTGGAGCACTGTGGGATTAATAGCGATATGTATATAAAGTGAATACATAAATGCTATTGCATACTTGTTTGTCCTGTTCTTGTACCCTGTGCCGATGCATTTCGAGTTCCTATGTATGTAAGCATTTACTTTATTCTCATAATGGACATCCTGGAGGCACTGTGCTCTCCCCTGTAATCAGTAGTTATAAGAAAACAAAATTACAGTTTATGCTATGGAATACATTGCGGATTGCCTCCTTCCCCATCCATGGATTTTGTATGAATCAGTAAAAAAGTAAGGGGCTGAGCCCGGTCCATACAATGTAGGTGCCAGCTGTGTTAAAAAGCCAGCTGTGAGGAGAAGACTCACTCAGCTTCCTCCCAAGATAGATACAGGAATGCTTCCTGTGGTAAATCACCGTCTGGTTTATTGAGGAACAGCATAAACATAGCAGGGTTCAGCAAAGAAAATCTTTGGAGACACCCATATGTTTATAAAATGTGGAAGGAGAAGACCATGTAGCTGCCTTACATATCTGATCAATTTAGACCTCCAACCTCTCCGCCCATGAGGTTGCCATGGCTTGAGTTTAAAACGTCCTCATACCCTTCCGGACTCCCTAATCCACCTAGCTAAAATACTTTTTGACACCCTAAGACCCTTCCTGGCCCTCTGGAATGACATGAACAAGGAATTATCCTTCTTCCAAGGATTAGTGACCAATAAATACGCTAACAGTCACCTCCTAATATCTGGAGTATGAAGCTTTGTTTCTTTCTGGTTTCTAGGATTGCGGAAGAAGGAAGGGAGAACTATTTCCTGTGACCTATGGAATTTGAAGGATAATTTGGAAGTAAGATGGATCTGGCCTAAGTACCATCCTGTCTTTCAGGAACTGGGTATATGGAGAGAGTCTAGAAAGAGCCTGGATAGCACTCACTCTCCGACCCGATATTAACGCGACCAAGAGTGCTACCTTAAGGGAGAGCACATTTATAGAAGCTGCGTCAATGGGTTCAAATCGGGGATCTGTCATAGCTTTGAGAATCAAGTTCAAGTCCCACAGAATAGTTCTTTCTTTAATGGGCCTAGATCTACTTTACACTCTTTAATAAATCTGGCGACCCAGTAATTACCCGTGATATCACAGCTAAAGAGGGCCGCCCAGGGCTGAAACTTGGACCTTAAGGGTACTTGTGGAAAGACCCATTTCCTGTCCTTTTTGAAGGAACTCCAGAATCTGACATATCGGGACCACCTCCCTGACTCTAAATCCTGAGGTAACTAGAAACTGCTTCCAGGTTCTGGCATAGATCTTGTAAAATAGTAAAGTAAGGAAGGCATAACTAAGGTTGAAGTCCAATCTGATTAAGAAAGCATCTACCACCAGTGGTTTTTCTCTGGGGTTGAGATAACAGAACCACCTCAATTTTCTGTTCTTCCTGGTGGTGAAGAAGTCTATGTGTGGATGCCCCCACATCTGCACAATCTGGTTGAAGATGGAACTTTTCAGCATCCATTCTCCCTGCCTGTGTAGGTTGTGGCTTAAAAAGCCTGCTCTGATGTTTTCCTTTCCTCTTATGTGAAGAGATGTCAGAGACAGAAAATGTTCCTCTGCTACTTGGAATAGCCGCTCTGCCACTTCCATTAGGGATCTGGACCGAGTTCTACCTTGGTGGTTGATGTAGGCCACTGCAACCTGATTTTCAGAGAGGTTCCTGACATGATGACCCTGTAGGGATATAAGGAGCCTTCTTACAGCCAGCTACACTGCTGTCAGTTCATTCAGGTGAGAAGAACTATCTAACTGTTCTTCTCATAATCCCTGTACTATGACCTTCCCTATATGTGCCCTCCATCCTGTAGGGCTAGGGTCCATAGTGACCACCCGACTTATGTGATTTTCCCAGGGAACCCCCCTGGACAGATTATCCCAGTATAACCACCATCTCAAGGTACGTATAGAAGTAGGAGACAAGGTCACTAGTGCCTGCTGGTACTCCCTAAGGACTCTATCATTAAACAAAACATCCCACTGTAAGGCTCTGTGAGACTCTTGCATGAAACTGCATCCATCGGACCACTGGGAAGCAGGAGGTTAGTGACACCAACAGGTACATAGCCTTCCTAAGGGACATAGTGGGATTGGTTGATACTTTCATTACTTGGTGCCAAAGGTTAAACAATTTATCAGGCGGCAGATGAGACTCTTGCCTCTCTGAGTCCAGAATGAGCCCCAGGAACTGCTACACCATTAAGGGCTGTAGCCGAGATTCTTTAAGGTTCCGTAGCCACCCCAAGTGTTCCAGAGTGGACATTATTCTCCTTACTTGAGCTGAGCAAGGATCCACTGACCTGCCTACAATAAGAAAATCAACCAGGTAGGGAATAATCAGGACATAGGTTTCACGTAGGTTGGCCATGACCTCGGCAACCACCTTTGTAAAAATGCGTGGGGCTACGGCAAGATGAAAGGGGAGAGCCCTAAATTGGAAATGCCTATCCGAACCTGCTATGACTACTGCCAGCCTGAGGAACCGCTGATGATCTGCATGAATAGGCACATGATATTGCGCATCTTTTAGATCCAACATCACCATAAAACAGTTTTTAAAAATTAGCTTTAATGCTGATCCAATAGATTCCATTTTGAAGGGGTGTACTACAAAGAACCCATTTAGAGCCCTAAGGTTAAAGATTGTCCTGAATGATCCATCCTGTTTCTGAATCAGAAAGAGGGGGAAGTAAAACCCCTTACTCCTTTCTGACCCAGGAACCTTCACCAGGACTGCTTTACACCACAGCTCTAGAACCTCAGCCTCCAGGGCTCCCTGTTCCATGGAGGATGACTGGGAAGGGGTTACCATGAACCTGTCTAGTGGGATAGAAGAAAACTCAAATTTCAGCCCCGATGATATCAGGCTACGAACCCAATCTCTATTGGTAATATTTGACCAAGCCGGGTAGAAGGCCAGCAGCCTACTTCCTACCGGGGCCAGCAGTCACCAAAGTGGTTTCCTACGCTCTCTTGAGAAGCCACCAAACATGAACCCTGTATTTTTTCTCTTCCTCACATTCAACTTGGCTTGGTCCCTGGAAGGCTTCCTACGACTCAACCTTCTTCTACTGAAGGGACGCCAGTAGGAAGGAGTCGACAGACTGGGGAATTTCTTTTTATCATCTGCTGCCTTCTCCAGAAGCTCATCTAGGACCAATCCAAAGAGGTAATCCCCCTCACATGGAATAGAACACAGTCTAGACCTGGTCTGAATATTCCCGGCCAGCACTTCAGCCATAATGATCTTTGAGCTACGTTTGAGATGCCCACTGCTTTAGCCACCATCCTGGTACCCTGAATCGCTGGTAAGGTGTTTATAGTAGCTTCCAGTGAGACTCCTTCTTTTAACTGAGTCTCTATCTGTTCTAGCCAGATCATAATTGACCTGGCAGTACAAGTAGATGCCACTGCTGGCCTCAGGGCTCCTGCCGACATTTCCCATGCCCCCTTAAGAAATGTGTCCACCTTCGTATCCAGAGGATCTTTTAGGGTCCCAGGTTCTCAAAGGGCAATGAGGATTTTTTTGATGCCTTGGCCACTGCTGAATCGAGTTTTGGGGTCTTATCCCAAGTGCTTGCTACTGGGTCCTCAAAAGGGTTTCTCAAAACGCTGGGGGAAGGGAGCCCCTCTTTTCCAGTCTCTTCCACTTTAACTGGATTTTCTCATTTAAGGGCACAGACCTGCGTTTCCTTTGGTCTAGCCCTCCAAACGTGACAGCCTGAACAGGACTTTCCGGCCTAAACTCTACTATCCCCATAGTTCTTCTGACCGATTTCACTAATTTATCCACCTGGTCTATGGGGAAACAGAAGCAGCCAGAGTCATCTTCTGAAGAAGAGGTTGCTGAAGGACATGATTCGGGAGAGACCTCATCCCCAAAAAGTCAATAGAGGAGTCTGAGTCCAGGAACTTTTCCCTAACTCATAGAACATTCCCATTGGGATAGGCACATCATGGACTCCCTCACTTCCGTCCTAATTATTTATTTTAGGCTTGCAGCGAACTTAGGTGTCTCCTCAGCTACTGTCTGCTGGACAAAGGACTGACACAATCTTTTTGGACAGGAGTCCGACATAGGGGACCTGCAAAGGACACACTCCTTGTGTCTCCACTTCCCTGCATACTTCTTTCCCTGGCAGGATCAGGAGAAATAAGGCAAAGACTACATCCTTGAATGAACTTTCATAAAGATCACTTACCAGTGTGGCAAACGAATAGGTACCAGATTACGAGGGGGGGACATCTCAGCCGACACTGTTGACTCCACTCTGGAGGAGCTCCTGTGGCTGGACCTTTCTGTCAAATCCCGACTGTTATTTGCCTGGTTTTCTCTTGTATTCTCACAGGTGTTTTGTCAGGCTTCACAGGGCTTCTGAACGGGCTGCTGATGTTGCTAGTCAGGGTGTGCCTGCTCTTGCTGCTCACTTGACTCCATCCTTGAATCAGGAATGGGCCCAGAAGCATCGATGATCGTGTATGTGCCCATTGTCATCCCTAGGTCAGCAGGTACCTGGTTCCCGGCACCTTTTCCTTCCCTAAAATCGTCACACCCCGACGTGGTGCGACCGCCCAAGCTCCTCGCCTCCCTGCAGGCACATGACCGTGTCACCAGCCATCAGCCCACAATGGACTCAGGTGCCTCCCTCTGGACCCTGGCTGCAGCCCAATGGCTTCGAGCATGCCACAGCAGCACCCCCATGCTGCGACATCTGGCTGAGCTGGCCATGACCCCCAAAAACTGGGGCGCGCCCCAGACTCTGCCTCCGACATGTTGCTATGGCAACCATGGCCACATCACCAGGGAACGCCGGCTGTATCATAGAGCCCGCCCAGGACGCATCACCAGCCAAGCGCCTGGCCGACACCTGGACTGCCCCGACTGCATCATTGTGGAATGCCCCCTGACGCATCACCGGATCACCAGAACACACCTCAGCCCCAGGCCGCATGCTACAGGCAGCGCCACGCTGGAGACCACGCAGCACCTGCAGGGGAATAATAATGATAATCTTTATTTTATATAGCGCTAACATATTCAGCAGTGCTTTACAGTTTTGCATACATTATCATCGCTGTCCCCGATGAGGCTCACAATCTAAATTCCCTATCAGCATGTCTTTGGAATGTGGGAAGAAACCGGAGTACCCGGAGGAAACCCACGCAAACATGGGGAGAACATACAAATTCCTTGCAGATGTTGTCCTTGTTGGGATTTGAACCTAGGACTCCAGTGCTGCATGGCTGCATTGCTAATCACCAAGCCACCATGCTGCACTTCTGCCCTACTTACCTTCTTCCGTATCTGATCTTCCAGAGCTGGCAATCCTTCCCGGATACCGCTCCACCTCCTCCTCTCACTGTCGTGCGGTCCACCCTAGACTCACCGTGGTGCTCCAGGGACCCTGCACTGGATGAGGCAGGGAACCCCCACTGCCTGAGCCAACCACCTGGGCCTGTGATTTGTTGATCTTCTACAGGTATGTGTGTAAGGATAGGGTTCCCATCAGGGACAGGAAACCAACTGATACGTGGGAGAGGTGCCGCCCTTTTATGTCTGTAGGTATCCTGTCCCTGAAGGGTGGATCCCCTATCTTGTGGTGTTGTCAGGGGAGACCGAATAAAACAAATTTTGCAATATTCAAGCTGAAGGCTTAACTATGGTGAAGGATAATGCGCATGATCGATAAGGGAAATAGTCAAGGCACAAAGGACCGAATGGTGGGCTGTGAAAATGGCGGGAAAGGTGAGCGGTGAGGTGAGTGTTAATTTTTTTGCATCCGTATATATTATGCTCAGAGGTTTGGAGAATCCCCAGAGCATAAAAAAGAACAATCCAATCACATCGAATAACTTCACTTGGCTTGGAATCAAACATCACTGTAATATCACCATGATTTGCCGATTTCAAGTCTTGACAGATCTTCTCATCGGTACTTATAATACTTGTATCATCTCGTAACTGTATGACTATTTTTTACATTGTTTTGCATTAGATTTTGAAACATTTAATAGTCTACAACATTTTGAAAGCTAGTATCCTAAATTTTATGCATTCCAAATTATTGGTGGTGACAAACACTGTGTTCTGTAAATCATTAAACATAGAATTAAACTTCTAGAAATATAGAATATCCATTACAGTGTCTAATTCTACTGGTGTTGAATGGTTTCTTAATATATCATTGTAGCAGAGTTGAAAATATCAACAGCATATGAATATTGAATTGATAGCAGTGCAGATAAATGAAATTTGTATTAAGGTTTTCTACTCAGCACTAATACTAGGAAAATATTAAGAATTGTTATCTGTCAGGACAATTGCTGATGAACAATGAAAGGTTGCATTATTACAAACTGAATGTGTTGTCCTGAGGCATTGTTCATCCAAGAATTTACATAAGTAAAGATTATGACATTCTTTTGATTACTTGTCAACATAGTGTCTGCTCAAAAACATTAATTCTGCAAAAAATGTTGTTGATAAGTGGGAATTGCTGAAAGGCAGACTTTCTAACAAGATGAATATTTACTACTCTAAGCCTGACACTTTCTTTAAAAACAAGTCACAGAAAAGGCCAGAAGGTGACAGATGTGCCATCATCAACGTCCTAATCTGCTCTAACGCGACTGTAAGGACTAAGTGACACATTAAGCAATGAAGGTCTACATGTTCAACATAAAACACATTATGAATAGTGATGACTTCTTATTACTGCATCTGATAAAACTTCTCTTCCAGATATGTTACATCGTATCACCATCTTCCAATCCTTCACACACAAATTACAATGGAAAACAGGAAGACGGTGTCACAAAATGCAATAATCAGAACATGAAGAGAAACAGAGAATGAAATTCATGTGTTTTGTGCTGTCTTGGGTTTTATACTCTTGCTTAGTATGGGAAGTCTATTACTTGGTGTACTTGTAAGGAAGTGGCGGGGACCCTCAGTTGCTCCCTCTCTCCTTTATGTCAGACACGTGTCCCCCATGCAGTGCTCTGATAGTTTGGCTATGTATCAACATATTACTGTTATGAACTACTGTTTTATTGCTGTACGTGTACTGTGTGATATTTACCTGATTTCATGTCTTTGTATTATATTGCACTGTATTGAACATGACTAGTTTAGGGACAGTAAGGGTTAACAAAAAGGGGCTGGGTTAGCAGCATGGAAGTAGCAGCAATTTCCTGCTTCTGCAGCAGAGCCCGGGCAGGCTTGCCCATGGCAGGACGTGCTCCAGCTATGGGAGCAGAACATTCCCCCGGAGGGGAGAGAATGCTGCTAAAAGGACTACTGGACAGTTGAAATGGGCAATAAGACTATGTGAATGCCCCATAAAGGACTGGACCAGAACCGGATGGGAGCTACTGAAGCAGAGTATCTGGATAGGGACAGCTCAGGAACTGTTATCTTTGCTCTTTTCATCGTTATTAAAGGGAATCTGTCACCTAATTTTTCGTATATAAGCTGCGACCACCTCCGTTAAAGGCTGATCTACAGCATTTTGCAATGCTGTAGATAAGCCCCTGATGTAACCTGAAAAATAAGAAAAACAAGTTAGATTATACTCACCCAGGGGAGGTCCTGGTTTGGTTTGGGTCGGATGGGCATCGCGGTCCAGGTCCGGTGCCTCCCATCTTCATGTGATGACATCCTCTTCCTTGCTTCCTGTTGCGGCTCCTGCGCAGGAGTACTTTATCTGCCCTGTTGGGGGCAGTGCAAAGTACTGCAGTGCGCAGGTGCTGGGCTTCTCTGACCTTTCCCGACACCTGCGTACTGCAGTTCTTTGCTCTACCTTCAACAGGGCAGATAAAGTACTCCTGTGCAGAAGCTGCGACAGGAAGCAAGGAAGAGGACGTCATCGTCTAAAGATGGGAGGCACTGGACCCGCACCGCGGCGCCCATCGGACCGGATCGCCCCCCAGGTGAGTATAATATAACTTGTGTTTCTTATCTTTCAGGTTACATCGGGGGCTTATCTACAGCATGCTGTAGATAAGCCCCTAATGGCGGTGGCCGCAGCTTATATACGAAAAGTAGGTGACAAATTCCCTTTAAAGTTCTACTGTTGGGAAAGAACTGTGACTCTGTGGTGCTTCCTGGGACCAGAATTCCAGCAGACACAGTGAGTACACATCTCCATGTGCAAGGTGCCGGGGTGTTCACTGAATGTTGCTTAATAGACTCGCCCACGACTAATGCCAAACACATCTACATTGTCAGTCTCCATAGCTGGAATGGATGTTGGATGTGGAGATAGCTTTAGGAACTGCTTTATGATTGTGGACTCATTAGCCCTTTTTCACAATATGAGACAAGAATTAAGGTTTAATGATGACATGCTCGTTATAAAATGTTCTACTATTGGGATGCATAGCTTTATTTTTTACACCATTGCAGCCAACTGCTAATCTCAGTGGCTCATGCAGTCTACATCTACAGAGCTACTGACCTAAATGACTGGCTGCAGCTGTGATGTGCGCTACAGTTGTGAAGTAACCGCTGCAGTGGTAAGTAATCAGAGCAGCTTTTGAGATGCAGCTCTGGAGCCTCAGAGGGCAAGTGAAAGCGCTTTTCTTATTAATATGGACCACAGTAGATTTCAATATGTATTATATATCGATATAGTAACTTCTTTAGGAAATTAAGTTTAGCTTAATGAAAGAATTATTCAAAGGCTTCTTCAGGTTGAAATATTCATGAAAAAATGCACATCTTTTCATTGAGGGAATGTGCACTGGAATGTCAAAATGTCTTTGTTTCATCATTTTTAACTTCTTTTAACTGTTTTAGGCTGTAAAAGTTATGAAGTGGCTAAAAGAATTGTCCAGACCATGCTTTAGCTTCTACAATTTTATATATAATATTTAGAACAAACAAAACACATGACAAAGATGACTCTTCAGAACAAAACACCACAGTTTTCCTGAAGAGTCTCCTGCTTCAAAAACCATGCAAATTTGTCAATGTCCATAAGGCACAATGCACACATACCCTGTGTGGTCATGCTTAAGAAATTTTCAGGCAGAAATACCCAAACAATTGCTCTGCTGCCTGTTTTCCATGCAGAGAAAGTAAAATTGTTTGCAAGAAAACAACAGAGTGTACACTACAGGCAATTTTCCTATTGAAATCAATAGGAAGCCAATTTATAGAGTATTTAAAATGTTTTTTACATGAATTTTAACCCCATTTGAACAGAACCTGAACAAAGATTTCTTCGAAATAAGCAGCTTTATTCTTTACTCTCACCTGTAATGTTGAACAAAGAAGATCTATATCTTCTCTTCAGTATAAAACAAAAAAAATAAAAAAGTATCAGCTTCTCATGTTGAAAAAAGTCCAAATAAACAAATAAACAGATCATATTTTACTGTTGCATTAGGGCTCATTACACAACCGAATAGTGGTTGTATTTTCTCATCCACATAAATAACTCTCAGGCAGCTAATTCAGGTCACTCGTGAGCAGGAATTGCCAAGTCATCATTGCCATACCTACCAACACTGATGGAGGCCATGTAGAGATGTTTCACGCCTTCTCCAGTCACACCTCAGAATGCCCCTAGTCCTACCATGGAATTTATTTTACTTGCTTATATAGCACCATTATCAGGACATCCCTTAATTTTCTGGAATTTCTTCTGAAATATATGGACAATCCAGGCAAATGTGAGCTTATTTGCAAATCCCATTGAGGAGTGTCTTGGGCCACAAGAACTTATATTGTTGAGGTGCCATATTGTTGTATGTGAAGATAACAGGAGCCGTTCTGTGTCGGCAAACAATCTATCCCAGAAGATACAAATCCAAGGTGCTAATTAGCCCCCAAATTGTCACAATATATAAGTCCCTGAACTGTGCTGTTACCTCACATAAGATATCTGATCTGTCCAACACAATGTAGATGACAAAGCTTCACAATCTGCAGACTAAGGGTACCGTCACACAGTGCCATTTTGATCGCTACGACGGCACGATCCGTGACATCGCAGCGATCGTATGATTATCGCTCCAGCGTCGTAGACTGCGGTCACACGTTGCAATCACGGCGCTGGAGCGATGCCGAAGTCCCCGGGTAACCAGGGTAAACATCGGGTTACTAAGCGCAGGGCCGTGCTTAGTAACCCGATGTTTACCCTGGTTACCAGCGTAAACGTAAAAAAACCAAACAGTACATACTCACATTCCGGTGTCTGTCCTCCGGCGTTCTGCTTCTCTGCACTGTGTAAGCACAGCGGCCGGAAAGCACAGCGGTGACGTCTGACGTCAGACGTCACCGCTGTGCTCGCTTTCCGGCTGGCCGGCACTCACAGTGCAGAGAAGCTGAGACGCAGGAGGACAGACAGCGGAATGTGAGTATGTACTGTTTGTTTTTTTTCACTTTTACGCTGGTAACCACGGTAAACATCGGGTTACTAAGCGCGGCCCTGCGCTTAGTTACCCGATGTTTACCCTGGTTACAAGCTGTCACACACAATGATCCAGCGATATCAGCGGGAGATCCAGCGACGAAAGAAAGTTCCATACGATCTGCTACGACGTACGATTCTCAGCAGGATCCCTGATCGCTGCTGCGTGTCAGACACAGCGATATTGTATGGATATCGCTGGAACGTCACGGATCGTACGGTCGTAGCGATCAAAGTGTGACTGTGTGACAGTACCCTAAGTCACAATCACAAAAGTAGAAAAAAAATAAATGAAGCCGAATGTGAGGTTAATCAGCTGAAAATGGTATCACATAGTTATTTCAAGCCTCACGCTACGTTTCTAATTATCCTTTATTCTATTGTCGGGACCACACTCAGTCGGAGCAGCCTTTGGAAGTGGGGAATCACCAGAAATAATACACAAGACACGTCTCGTATAGTATATCACTGGGAAGCCTTTGAAGCACGCCTGCCTTCAAGGTGCTATCCCCTCTTTATATAATTAGCCTCAAAAGAAGGGAGTTACAACCCAAAGAAAAATAAGATAAAATGAATTTTATTTTATTGGTAACAATTCTTTAAAAAAAACATATATTATAACAAAAGGGAGATTAATACACGGCAGAGTGAACTCACGGTGATCCATAAATGATTCTACATAGAAAATGATTTTGGAAAGAACCAATCTATTAGATATAGGGCAGAAGTGCACCAGCAAGCTCTGGATTGTAAAGAACGAGATTTTATAAAAAGAGAGTGGGCACAAGGCTGCCTAAATAATACGCAGGTATCTAAAGATAGTTAAATAAATAGATGACACCCATATAAATAAATATATTTATACTCAATGTTAGGTATAATCATTTACCCAAATAAATATTAATCAATAAAGTGCTGATGCATCAGTTTAAGCTATATTAGGTAGGTATACCAAAGGGGTGTACATTCTACGGTAGTAGTAACATCATCTCATTACCTGCTGTTGAGTGGATCACCGCAAGAAAAAGTGGCCCCGACGCGCGTTTCGCAACGTAGCTTCTTCCAAGGGGTCGTAGTGGTAAGGGGGATATGGTGTCTGCTAGTTGTACAGGTAGTTTCAGTGGTTATACAAGTTTTGCTTGTTTAAACAAAGAGAGAAAAGAGAAGACAAAAAAAACAGTTTCGGCTATGTGATAGTTTCACAACAAACAAAACAGTACAGTTTCGCCTAAGTGGCAGTTTCACAAACAAAAAATAGGATTTCACACTATAGCTAAAATGTCCTTGAATGGACAGGTCAATATTGATCACAAATTCTTTTTGGTTCATTGAGGTAACCATTTTTGTTCCGCTCTTCACAATCCCCCCTTTGACATATTCCATTCAAAACCTTGTCATGTAGATGATTATTTTAGTCATTCTTTTTGTGATATTACAAAAAAAAACTTTATATTCTCGCATCCATTACACAAAATTTATTTGTGCATACCGAGATACCCTTGAGTACAACCTTAAATAATACATATATAATTACAATAACTATAACTGTATGTATTAGGCTTTGCATAATCCCGGTAACCCACCCACCGATCCCCCTGAACCAATTGGCCGGGTTAAGAAAAGAAAAGGTATCTGACCACCAGCTATCCTTATTTTGGTCATTGTCTTTGTCATACTGATCCCTGAGTCGTTGTACGTCTTCTAATTTAAATCTCATACTCATAGTACTATTCGGGTCTATATAATGACAGCAGGTGGGTCCGATGATTTGACACATACCCCCTTGTGAGGCAGTTAGGTAATCCAATACCAGGGTATGTTGGTTAGTGACTACTATAAGCTGATTCTGTACAGCTATACTAGTATTTAATATGTCCAATATATCCCAAATCTGGTCATCTAGATAATCCGTGGCTCTAACTAATTTATCCCACATCTGTGTTAACATTATTAACATCAATATCATGAGTCTTATACTGCTTTTTTGCAATGGCTTGCATGTATCCATGATGCCTTTCCTTCAAGCTTGACTGCTGTTGGAGTTGTTAACAGGACTTGGAAAGGTCCGTCAAATCTCGGTTCCAGAGTCTTTCTGGTGTGTCTTTTCACGTAGATTTGATCACCAGGTTCCAACTTGTGGCCTCCTTCGAGATTTTCTGGATCTGGAAGGGAAGCAAGAACTTGCGAATGCACTTTAGTTAAACGTTTTTGTAATTCTTGTACATAAGCAGTTAAAGTCTCAGTATTCAACATCAGTTGTTGTGGAAAATAACAACCCAAATTTGCTGCTCTACCAAAAAGAATCTCATGTGGTGACAGCTTAGCCTTCCCCCTTGGGGCGTTTCGGATGGAATACAGGGCAAGTGGTAGACACTCGGTCCAAGGCTTTCCTGTTTCTGCCATGGCCTTCTGGATTTTTAATTTTATTGTTCCATTTAATCTTTCCACTTTACCTGAACTCTGTGGGTGATACGGAGTGTGAAACTGGTTTTCTACTCCCAACATTTTCATAACATTCTGGAATATTTCTCCACTAAAATGGGTACCCCTATCTGACTCGATCACCTCAGGCATGCCGTAACGGGGTATCAGTTCATGTGCTATTTTAATGGCAGTAGTTTTTGCTGAGGCTTTACGAACTGGATAAGCCTCTGGCCACCCTGAGAACATGTCCACACACACAAGCACATATTCGTATCCATTGTACCTAGGAAGCTGGATGTAGTCGATCTGGAGTCTTTGAAAGGGATACAGTGGTCTTACATGATGCTTGGTTGGGGTTTTAATGGTCTGACCTGGATTGTGTGCCAGGCATATAGCGCATGCAGCACACATGTTCCGAGCGAAATTACCAAAGCCTGGAGCCAACCACCTTTCTTTTACCTTGAGCGTCATACCGTTTGCCGATACATGCATAGGTAGGTGGAGGTCACTCGCCACTGCGGGGTACCAGGCTCTGGGTAAACACAACAAAGTTCCTTTTTTCCATAATCCTTGCTGATCTTCTGCCCCTTTTTTCTGCCACTGCCCTCGTTCTTCGTTGTCTACCTGTTTCTGGGCTTCCTTCAATCTCTCCTCATCATCTTCAGAGCTATCTAGTGTGTGGGCATGATGTAAGGGTTTACGTGCTGCCTGTTTTGCTGCTTTGTCGGCTTTATCGTTACCCCTGGCTTCCTTGGTGTCGAGTCTCACATGTGCAGCTACCTTTATCACCGCTATTTCTTTAGTTTCTTGTGCTGCCTCCAGAATCTGTCTAATGAGGGAGGCATGTTTAACAGGTTGGCCTGAAGCAGTCATATAACCTCTGGCTCTCCATATTACGCCAAAATCGAAAATAATGCCATGTGCATATCTAGAATCAGTGTATATGTTTGCTGTCTGATCTTTGGCTATTTTTAGAGCTTCAACTAATGCCGTAAGTTCTGCTTCTTGTGCAGACTGATTAGCAGGGAGAGGTTCTGCTTTCAGCACTTCATGCTGAGTTACTACCGCATAACCTGTATGAAATTGTCCATTCATATCTGCATATCTACTGCCATCTATGAAAAGTTCAAATGTAGCATTACAGAGTGGCTTGTCACGTACATTACGTAAGCCCTGAGTCTCTTGTTCCATTAATTGTACACAATCATGCATTGACTCTGATGGGTCAAAGGAGTTGGAGAGTGCAGTTTCCTCAGGTATGGTACCCCCCTCAGACTCTAAAGGGAGCAAAGACGCGAGATTAAGAGTCTGAACCCTGGCAAAGGAAATGTTGGGCGGCAGTAGTAGGGAACATTGGAGATGGAGGTGTCTGGCCATTGAAATATGTTTAGGTTGGACCTGGTTAAGAATGCCATGTACATCATGAGTGGTCTGAACTAGAAGTGGGTGATCAAGAACAATCTCAGAAGCTTTATCTAATAACAGTGAAATTGCGGCTACTACTCTTACACAAGAAGGTGCGGCTCTAGCTACAGGGTCCAGATGAGCTGATATGTATGCCACAGGTCTCTGTTTGTTTCCATGTTTTTGTGTGAGCACCCCTGTAGCATGTGAGCATATCTCAGCTGCCATCAATTGAAAAGGTTTAGTGTAGTCTGGGAGTCCCAAAGCCGGAGCTGATACCAGTGCTGTTTTCAAAGAGGAAAATGACTGTTTAGCCTCTTCACTGAGTGAATATGGCGTGTTGGCAATACAGTCATATAAAGACTGCATGAGTTGACTTGCATGTATGATCCACTGTCTACAGTGTGAAACAATACCCAGGAAAGCACGCAGCTGTTTGTGATTCCTGGGTTCAAGCATGTTACGTATGGCTTCCGTACGTTGAGGTGTGAGGTGTCTGATGCCCTGTGATATGCAGTGACCTAAGAACACGACTGTTTGTTGACAAGCCTGGAGTTTCTGTCTATTTACTTTACAGCCTGAATTTTATCATCATACCCTTCTGCATATGTTACCTTTGAGGATATATTGTCAGGATATGGTAAAAAGTCTTGATTTAAAATGGAGGATGTTGCTCCCGTATCTATCAGAAAAGGTACATTTTTACCCTCAACCTCAACTTGTATTATTGGTCTTCTAGAAGGAAGAGAGACCTGCATAACCTTCAGTCATTCTGAGCTGTCTGTTTGATCAGGCGCTGGGTTATTTATCCTATTTTTGGGTACAAAGTTTCCTGAATCTATATCTGCTTTTCTCTTCCTACATTCCCTTTGGAAATGTCCTGGCTTCTTACAGTAATGACAAGTAAACTTTTGATTAGCAGAGCCAGTATTAGCCTGTGCAATTCTTACTGGCTTAGAATTTTCTCTTAAGTCCATTTCTATCCCTACAGCTTTCTGTCTAGCCAGGTGTGGGTCTTCCAAGGTTCTCCAATCAGGGGTTGCGGCCTTAAGCTTTTCCTTCACTTTTGGAGACAATCCATCTATAAAGGTTTTTGTAACTAACCTCATCATTCCTGAAGCGGTTAGATCCATGCCTTCATCTCTGAAATTATTTTCTACACTTAGATAATATTCGTCTACTGATTGTCCAGATTTCTGAGCCACCACTCCCGTTGTTCCTCTCTGCCTCTGTTTTTCCCTCATGAAAACCATTAAGTGATCTACAAATTGCGTACCTGATTCTATCGTTTGTAAGGCACCATCTCCTGCCTGGGGCCTATGTACCTGTAGATTTGCTAATAGCTCCTGGAAGAGTCCAGGAGTCATTTTCATTCTACATAATTCTTCTCCATCTGCCCAAACTCCAGCGTGAGTCTGCATAATTTGCTGTATATATTGTGCAAATCTAACTGGACACTGGATGGGATCTGGTGCGTTATGCAAGAGAGACATGCCTTCAGCGGGGGACCAAGGGAAATATTGTCGAGTTTGGTGATATCTAGTTCCCATTACTCCGTCAGCACCAGGTTCCCTAAAGGGTCTTGGTACTACCCTAACAGGGGCAAGTACAGCGCCATGTCTAGGTGTACCACAGGCTAGGCAATCATTTCTCCAGTCTGGATTTTGTTGTCCACAGTGCGGACATACCCATCCTCCTGGTCCGGCTAAACTTTGAGGTGGTGTTTGGAGAAAAGATGGGGCATGTGGGTTAAGGTATGGGGGTGGGGTGTTCTTATATTCCACATTTTGTTTTTCTCCATAGCCTGCGGGTCTAATACACCACTTTTTATTCTGTTGATTATATGTCCATCCCTCTTTTTCTGCTACCCTAGAGACATCAATCAACGCTTGGATCTGATCTATCCATTTCTTGTCTCTGATTATGCCTTTTTTTTTTTTCCTGAATTCCTTCCCATTTTTTTCTACTAAAGGCTTCTGCCTTAGTAACTCCAAACTTACTAAAAATCTTTCTCAGCCCCTTAGTGGCATCTTCACCACTTCTCTCCTTTATGATAGTATAGATATCTAATTCTTCTGGTTCCGACTTTGTTTGCTTATTCCCCATTTTCTTATCCTGAGCTTTTTTCTTTTCTTGCCCTAGGTGGCGTTTGGGTATGAGAATACCTCGTTACCTTCTTGCTAAGGAGCTAGGATGTTTAACGGCTTCTGCGTACCGTGTTGATGTAAGAAAATCCTGATTCCTACACCTATAGCAAACAACACAAATGCAACCAGACAGAGGATCAAAATACAACGTATCTTGTCCCAGGCTAATTTATCTGTCCTGGGCTCATACTATCATACACTTATCCGTCACCAGGTTTTCGTCAAAGACAGGATCAGAGATTGAACATAGGCGCGGAGGTCTCCCCGAAAGGACGCAACCACGTTGCCTAGTGGGACAGTCACTTCTTCTGTTTCAACACCCTGGGCGGCTTATAGGGCTATTCCCAACTTCCACACACCTTCTATTCACATTCACTCTCATTCAATGCCGTACTCCGTGAGGTGGTCAATTCCTAAGTAGTTCAAGAACCCGAGCTATAGGTATCCTCCTCTACTAGAACTACCCGCTAAAGGACACGACACAGAAAATCTTACGGACAGTGCAGGGCAGATATAAGAGATCTAACAGTGTCTCTTACCTGACCATGTTTTTATTCATCTGCCGTCCATTATCCCAGATTCTCTTTTCGTTCGTATTCTGCCGGTGTTCTTGAAGGAGTACACAGACCTCGGGTCACTGTTCAGGCGCCAGGAAATGTCGGGACCACACTCAGTCGGAGAAGCCTTTGGAAGTGGGGAATCACCAGAAATAATACACAAGACACGTCTCGTATAGTATATCACTGGGAAGCCTTTGAAGCACGCCTGCCTTCAAGGTGCTATCCCCTCTTTATATAGTTGTACAGGTAGTTTCAGTGGTTATACAAGTTTTGCTTGTTTAAACAAAGAGAGAAAAGAGAAGACAAAAAAACCAGTTTCGGCTATGTGATAGTTTCACAACAAACAAAACAGTACAGTTTCGCCTAAGTGGCAGTTTCACAAACAAAAAATAGGATTTCACACTATAGCTAAAATGTCCTTGAATGGACAGGTCAATATTGATCACAAATTCTTTTTGGTTCATTGAGGTAACTATTTTTGTTCCGCTCTTCACACTTTCATTACAGATCTCTCGCAGCTCATTATTTTAAGTCAACAATACTGCAGGGATGCTTAAGGTAGAAAGGAAATAAAGTGACTTCATAGGAATATGCATAAAGACAAGTCCTTACTGTTTGTCAGTGCATTTCTCTCTGAAGATGCGATCTGCTATGGATAAAGCTTTGGATACAGTTTTCAACAACCTCATGATAGAGAATCAGCAAAGGATATGGTAAATTAAGCGGTTGACACCGGAACGGACCAATGTTGCTGGAGTTCTATCTGTTCAGTTCTGTATTATGGATGATCTGTGGCATAATCACAGCTCTCTCCTGAGAAACGCTGGGGGGATTGTAGTGAACAGTCATGGCTGGCCATGCTGGGGCAGGGGCAACATTATTGGCAAATTTGCAAGAGAAAAATAGCTTGAAAAGAGGAAGACCTGAGACCTGACTGACCAAAGCCACCACTCCACAACATTACAGAAAACGTTGGTCTGTTTAGTGTCAACCACATGACCGGTGGACCGGCTAGCACTAGCAATCACTATATCATTATACCTTATGTCTTCTCTGTTCTCCGAAAGAGAAATAAGGTAATCGTAGCTATTTGGCACCTGTGAGAAATGCTGATTCATGGCCTTTAGGCGTTTAGTTTTTGCTGTTTGATGAGTAACAAACTATTTTTTAATCTATTGATTAGCCTTTGTAAAGTTATGAATATTTGTAATATACTCCATTGCCGTAGGTTGTGTTCACATTGTGCTGTATGTCTCCGTCGGGGCACACGTCCGAAATCCCCCTCTAAACAAGATCTGGATGTATGCACTGACTGGGCCATAGACTGCAATGATGACGTCTTCTCTTTTTCTTTGGTATACGCCTGCAGGAGGCATACAGTCAGTTGTAGTATGCTGCATCTGATTATATGCCTCCTGTAAGTGTACACTACTGAAAAATGCACGGCAGAGCTCACGTTCACTCTGCCGTCACCATTGCAGTCTATGGCCCCATTGGCGCACTCGTCCGGACCCTGTTATGTGGGGGGATTTTGAATGTATACCCTGACGGACACCCACAACACACTGTCAAAGCACTGTCATTTTGCTTTTTTCCCTCTTTGTAGGGGCTGTCCGGTCTTAAACTACACGTGAATCTCCACATGATGCCCACTGCATGCTGTGTGGATTCTCGAGTGTCAGCACCGGCGAACGGTGGTCAAGTGAGAGCAAGTATGCGATATGTGTTCTCCCATCCACATTCTGTCTAGTATCCTCACTGAATGAAAGTGTATAGAGAGAGGCTGGAAACAGTCTAGTCAGAATGTTGCTGGGAGTACGCATAAGGCATACTTGCTGTCACATGACCAAGGTTTGCCGGCACTGACACCGGAGAATCCACACAGCGCACAGTGCTGCTGACTTGTAGTGTAAGACCGGACGACCCCTTTAACACCATGGTGAAAGTGCTGGCTTATCTACCTAGTTCATGCTGATTTCAACTGCTAGCCTAGCAAAATCCTCTCTACTCCCTTCCTCATTGTCATACATTATTTCCAGAACTCTCCGTGTCCGAGCTCGGGGAGGGGAGCAGAGACAATCGCTCTCTGAGTCACTCTGAGTATGGGACTTTGGGCCTGCTCAGCTATGTAGGCAGGTAAGCCAGCGCTCTTAGCATGGTGTATAGAAATAGAATAAGGGGATGGAGTTACACAAGCTGAGCAATAATTCAATAAAATAAAAGTTACCTTAAAGGGATTTACTGGTCTTGAAAAATACCCTTTCCCCTTGGTGCAATTTATTTAAAAAAAAAAACAAGCAGTGCCCTAGTCACCTTCCCAGTTCCAGTTTGTTAATGTCCGCAGCGCTGATGTCATGGTGACAGCGCTGCAGCCAATCACTCAGCTTGGCAGCCCAGACTGATGGTGCAAGCCGCTGAGAGCTGCTGAGCTCATTGATTGGCTGCAGATGTCACCACTGCAGACAATAGCAGATGAGCAGCCACGGCAGAGACTCAGCGCCGGACTGGGGGTTGTATATGGGGGTGAGTAAAGCACAGTTTGTTTTTAATCGTAGACTGTATCCAGGCAACAGGGGTTTTCTGAGACCCTAAATGTAATTTACATAGTTTTGCCAAAAATTATTTTTTAATCTTATATTTTTTTTAATTTTATTTCATTAAAAAAGTGCACTGTTTACCATCTCTATGCTCCCTCATTGTTAGGCCGGTTTCACACGTCAGTGGCTCCGGTACGTGAGGTGACAGTTTCCTCATGTACCGGAGCCACAGACACACGTAGACCCATAAAAATCAATGCATCTGTGCAGATGTCATTGATTTTTTGCGGACCGTGTCTCCGTGTGCCAAACACGAAGACATGTCAGTGTTTGTGGGAGCGCACGTATTACACGGACCCATTAAAGTCAATGAGTCCGTGTAAAACACGGACCACACACAGACCTTCTCCGTGTGCAGTCCGTGTGCCATGCAGGAGACAGCGCTACAGTAAGCGCTGTCCCCCCCACATGGTGCTGAAGCCGCGATTCATATCTTCCCTGCAGCAGCGTTTGCTGCATAGAAGATATGAATAATAGTGTTTAAAATAAAGATCTATCTGTCCGCCGCCCTCCCACCCCCTGTGCGCCCCCCCCACTGTTCTGAAAATACTCACCCGCTTCCCTCGTTGGCTGTCGATGCTTCCTGGTCTGGCCACCCCTTCTACTATATGCGGTCACGTGGGGCCGCAGATTAGAGTCATGAATATGTGGCTCCACCTCCCTTAGGAGTGGAGCCGCCTATTCATGACTGTAAATGAGCGGCCCCACGTGACCGCATACAGGAGAAGATGGGGCCAGACCAGGAAGCAGCGACAGCCAACGAGGGAGCGGGTGAGTATTTTCAGAACAGCGGGGGGGCGCACAGGGGGTGGGAGGGCGGCGGACAGATAGATCTTTATTTTAAACACTATTATTCATATCTTCTATGCAGCAAACGCTGCTGCACAGAAGATATGAATCGCGGCTTCAGCACGATGCAGTGTACCACACGCGTGGGTACCACACGCTCCGTGTGGTACCCACTCGGCACACGGGCGGCACACGTGTGCCGCACGTATGGCCTACGTGAGCTCACGGGCACACGGACACGGATAACTCCGGTACCGATTTTTTCCGGTACCGGAATTATCTGGACGTGTGGGACAGCCCTTACAATGCTTATTGCTGGCTGCAGATTGAATCTGTAAGTCAGGGCAAGATTATAAGAAAGTTACTAACTCCATTATCTGTCTGTCTGTGCTGATTTCTGACTACAGACCTACAGCTGAGAGAAGCTCAGAAAAAGTCAGATACGCTGTTACCTCAATTAACTCATTCCACAGACATCAATGTGCAGAGAAACAAGGATTATAAAAGACAACCAAAACTAAGTTTCATTCAAAAATGATTGTTCGTAAAAAAGTATTAAATTAAGCAAAATAAAATGTCCCCTAAAATCCAATTCTGAGGTCACAGGTTATATGTGTGGAAAAGGATCTATATGTACAGAAATACAAGTTATTGGCGTGATAATGCTCCAAAGGGTGATCGCACCAGCTTCCTATGGTAATAATGCCCATACAAAGCTTGGTACTGTAATAATAAATATTCACAACCAGTTTAGCATGATAAGCGTATATAGCATATATAGATTATATATATAGATTATATATATATATATATATATATATATATATATATATATATATATATATATATATATATATATAGATTATAGTGTGATACCGGGTCTCGGTCCCATATGTATGCGCCATATATTCTTTCTACTAGATTGGACGGCTCTCCTTTCGGTCCTCACGTCTTCACCTTGTTGTCATTTTTCATCAATGATCCTTGTTGATCCCATTGCCTAAAGCTGCTCTTTGGCCCTGATGCTACTTTCCACAACAGAGTTCTGTTATGTTGCCGCTAAGACCCTTGGTTGTGCACCTCTGGAGGGACCATATAACCTCTACTCTTACCCCATACAATACACTTAGAATTTTATCCATATAGCCTTGGCTTCTTTTTTTATTCTGGATTTATCATGTTACATAGATATAGATATAGTCACAATGATACCTTCCATTTATACTTGAAGTCTCCTTTATATCACTAATAACAAGTCACAGCGCTCAATCACATGATATGTAATATTTATATTTTTCTTACTTTCACTTAAATATTCATATTATATGAAAACTATTCTGTGCCCTGATATCACTTGTACTTGCTATATTAAATTGAGTATTTGATTCTTGTTTATATCAGACATTGTTATATTTTACCATGACTCTGGTTTCCTTGCCGTCTCCATATAATTTGATATATTTTACTTGGCTTATGGTGTGCTGCTTATACATTGTGTATATGGGTTATATATTTCTCATGTAGTTCATTGATGTTCTGTCACTATATACTATATATATATATATATATATATATATATGTATATATATATATATATATATATATATATATATATATATATACAGTCGGCATTTCACTTCCAATTCTTCACCTCACCACTTCCATATGATTTATAGTTTTTTTTTACTCTGCCTCGCCATTTCTATATCCCACCATTCCGTGTTATGACATTACAATAATATTCTGATTTTTTACTTTGCCGCTTCTCTTTTCTTGATTTACTTACTGGGCCTCTTGTCTCATCATTTCCACACTAACTATATGGCCTGTTGGGTTCTAGTATTTATTATTAGGTCCAATAACTGTCCAGAGTATGAGTCGACATTATTGGCTCAGCCATATGAACATATTGGCTCTTATTCATTGTTACATTCTTCACATACTTACCTTTTTCATGTTTTGCATAGTCTATGTCATTTCATTAATTTACATTAGATCCATCTTATATTGTGCCCAGCATTTATCTATGACCTTTTTTTGCCCTTTGCATTTATGTATGACCTTTTGTTGTTTTGTTACTTTTTGCTACAACTTTACTACCATTGGACCTGACTTTGGCATCTAGATTGATTTATTACATGTACCTTTTTATATAAATAGACATGCATGTCTTACACACATCACACATGACCTACCTTTATTGGTTTCACCTGACACATCCATACTTACCTGTATGTGTTTGGACACAGAGTGCTGTATAACTATGCACATTATTATTCTATTAGATATATGCTATCATTCGATACACCCTCACCTAAGATTCTTTTGCCTCAGGCATGGGTGATATATTCTTTGCATATTCCGTGATGTATTCATATGAATCTTTTTGATATTTATAAATATGTGGCATTAACATTTTTGCCTACATTTCATCTTTATCCTTATATTTTCTAACATAGGTTCTATATGGACGTATTTGGACTCCAACTTGAAGTATCACATGTTTATACATGTTGTAAGAGTAGTGTAGCAGAGGGACCTCTCGTCAAACTCAATTTGACAGGTGGACACGCCCCTATCAAAGTGTATCAAAGTGTGTAACCCCACCCCTCCCCTGTCTTCTAACAGCAGCTGTGTGGCAGCTCCCCCTCCCTTTTGATATAGTTTAATTTGTTAATACAGCGAATATTATACCAGTAATTGTTTTATATTAGATGTTTATATGATATATTAAGATTAGTCTTGTTTGATAATCCACTGATAGGGAGAGTGAGGCTGTGTTTCTGTAGTATTATTCTGCTGTGAGCTTGAATGTTTCTAGTACTATAACTGCTAACAGATGCTAAGATTTTCAGTGCTGGAGATACAAACATTCCACTAGCTAACAGCTGTTAAAATGTATCTGTACTGATCACGAACTAGATGTCAGGGCGTGTGTGTTAAGAGGTGTTTACCAAATATGTGAAACTTCTTACAAAATAATATGTTGTTACAAGTCATTTATCTGCTATAAGATGAGCTTCTGACATTTTCATAAACCTATAGTCCCAATAATATTTATTTGGCCAGCAGATAATTAATTAAAAACGGATAAAATGTGTTAAATAGACATCATAGTGAGTATAAAATGTATTAAATTGATTACTGATACGATTCCAACAAATTGATAATAAATTGTTATCAAAGTGACAGCAAAGAATATTAAATAGATAACACACCAAAATCATAGTGTATCAAAGTGTATTATTTTATTTATAGTCCCAAGATGCTAAGATTTTCAGTGCTGGAGATGCAAACATTCCACTAGCTAACAGCTGTTAAAATGTATCTGTACTGATCACGAACTAGATGCCAGGGTGTGTGTGTTAAGAGGTGTTTACCAAATATGTGAAACTTCTTACAAAATAATATGTTGTTACAAGTCATTTATCCACTATAAGATGTGCTTCTGACATTTTCATAAACCTATAG
Organism: Ranitomeya variabilis; assembly: GCF_051348905.1. NCBI lineage: Eukaryota > Metazoa > Chordata > Amphibia > Anura > Dendrobatidae > Ranitomeya > Ranitomeya variabilis. Next base: position 566,083,416 of record NC_135236.1, read on the forward strand.
TCCCAATAATATTTATTTGGCCAGCAGATAATTAATTAAAAACGGATAAAATGTGTTAAATAGACATCATAGTGAGTATAAAATGTATTAAATTGGTTACTGATACTCTTCCAACAAATTGATAATAATATCAAAAGTGTACCAATAATATTTATTCTCTTTTTATTGACATTTTCATAAGCCTATAGTCCCAATAATATTTATTTGACCAGCAGATAATTAATTAAAATCGCATAAAGCGTGTTAAATAGACATTACACCAAAATCATAGCGAATCAAAATGTATTAAATTGGTTACTGATACTCTACCAACAAATTGATAATAATATCAAAAGTGTACCAATAATATTTATTCTCTTTTTATTGACATTTTCATAAACCTATAGTCCCAATAATATTTATTTGACCAGCAGATAATTAATTAAAATCACATAAAGCGTGTTAAATAGACATTACACCAAAATCATAGTGAATCAAAATGTATTAAATTGGTTACTGATACTCTACCAACAAATTGATAATAATATCAAAAGTGTACCAACAATATTTATTCTCTTTTATTGACATCGGATATCGTAGTGACTGTGCCGTCTATTTGCACACAACCATTTTGAATCCATGTTTTGCTGACCTTAAACATTTTGTATAACAGCTGTGTTTCTCCTGATTTTTCTAGCGCGGCTCGCTGAGCGTTACCACTGCACTCATTTCTCTTTGCTGCTTCTGAATGTACACTATTCTCACCCATAGACAGTTTTCCTTTAAAAAATACGAATATTATTGAATATAATGTTTTACATATGTTACAGTATTTTATTTTTCCTGGTGTTACTTTAATAATAATAATAATAATAATAATAATAATCATACACCGCAAAATTGTGTCAATATTGGACTACTATGAAATTTTCCATAAAAATCTTCTTGGTTATCCCAAGACACGTAAGAAACAAATGCATGACTTTTAGCACCGCCACAGACACGTATATTATTCCATCTTTCTTTAATTCAACATTATTTTATCACATATTAATTTCACAGATGTCTGTGCCGGCTATTTGCACACAACCATTTGAATCCATGTTTTGCTGACCTTAAACATTTTGTATAACAGCTGTGTTTCTCCTGATTTTTCTAGCGCAGCTCGCTGAGCGTTACCACTGCACTCATTTCTCTTTGCTGCTTCTGAATGTACACTATTCTCACCCATAGACAGTTTTCCTTTAAAAAATATGAATATTATTGAATATAATGTTTTAAATATGTTACAGTGTTTTATTTTTCCTGGTGTTACTTTAATAATAATAATGATAATAATAATAAAAATATGAATATTATTGAATATAATGTTTTACATATGTTACAGTATTTTATTTTTCCTGGTGTTACTTTAATAATAATGATAATAATAATAAAAAATATGAATATTATTGAATATAATGTTTTACATATGTTACAGTATTTTATTTTTCCTGGTGTTACTTTAATAATAATGATAATAATAATAAAAATATGAATATTATTGAATATAATGTTTTACATATGTTACAGTATTTTATTTTTCCTGGTGTTACTTTAATAATAATAATGATAATAATAATAAAAATATGAATATTATTGAATATAATGTTTTACATATGTTACAGTGTTTTATTTTTCCTGGTGTTACTTTAATAATAATAATGATAATAATAATAATAATAATCATACACCGCAAAATTGTGTCAATATTGGACTACTATGAAATTTTCCATAAAAATCTTCTTGGCTATCCCAAGACATGTAAGAAACAAATGCGTGACTTTTAGCACCGCCACAGACACGTATATTATTCCATCTTTCTTTAATTCAACATTATTTTATCACATATTAATTTCACAGATGTCTGTGCCGTCTATTTGCACACAACCATTTTGAAACCATCACGTTACTAAAAAACACCCGGCGCTAAACACCTATGCACAGAAAAGCAGCAGGCAAACCAGTTAGTAGGGTGTGTGGAACTAACAACAAATCAATGAATGTAAAAGAGGTTGCCGCGCTGAACGGCACTTACACAAAGAAGTAACGTCCTCTGTGCGAAGTAGTACTTGTCTGGCGGTGTCCCGTCTGCCAGACCAGGAAGCCTGAAGCGAATGGGAGCGTCCTCCCTGTGATAGCAGTCCCCCGAAAGCACAAACTGCGACGCTGTGTGTCAGCGTGGAGCCACGGCCGATGGCGCCGCCGGCAGCGTCGCGAGGTGAGCGGGGGGCGTGGTGAAACTGGTGACGTCACCCGTCCGTACCTGACGGACGTATGCAAGGGGCCAATCCCGACGCGTTTCGAGGGCAACGTCCCTCTTTCTCAAGGTGTAGCGCCCGCAAAGTTGTTGTCCTTATATATCCAACCACGCTCCTGTAGCCTCCTGTCCTGACATCGCAGGACACTTTTCGCCAGATGTTATATACTTAATTAAGCCCATTGTCAACTAGCAAGTGCTCTTTATTGTTCCTAAACAAGGGCGCAGGGGTATACTCCATATAAAAGACCACAAAGGGCATCATAGTGCATAAAGCTCAATTTCCTGGTTCAGTCCTATGCGGGACATATTTTTAGTGGTCTTTTATATGGAGTATACCCCTGCGCCCTTTGGATATATATTTCTCATAGTGTTTTTTATATGCTTTTAAACTATAGAGGTCAGATTTTCCATATAGCCATGCATGGTTCCTGAGTAGTATTTATATATGATGATGAACTTTTTCTTAAATTTCATTCTTTTAAAAGAAAGATTTTTTATTCATTTTTTATTCAATAATTTTAATAAAAGGGGGGGTTTGTTCTTGTGTTTTTATCTGCGCCTTGCAGCGCACACCTTCGATCAGATTTTTTATCAATTTCTTACATCAGTTTTTAACATGAATTTAATAAAGATTGAGTTTTATAAGAATGGGGTATGTTCTTATTTTTATCTATATATATATATTTTTCGGTTAGGGATATGGATGTTACTATGATTTTCTGAGGCACACAGGTTTAGGAACAATAAAGAGCACTTGCTAGTTGACAGCGTCGCAGTTTGTGCTTTCGGGGGACTGCTATCACAGGGAGGACGCTCCCATTCGCTTCAGGCTTCCTGGTCTGGCAGACGGGACACCGCCAGACAAGTACTACTTCGCACAGAGGACGTTACTTCTTTGTGTAAGTGCCGTTCAGCGCGGCAACCTCTTTTACATTCATTTTGAAACCATGTTTTGCTGACCTTAAACATTTTGTATAACAGATGTGTTTCTCCTGATTTTTTTTTTTTTTTTTCTAGCGCAGCTCGCTGAGCGTTACCACTGCACTCATTTCTCTTTGCTGCTTCTGAATGTACACTATTCCCACCCATGGACAGTTTTCCTTTAAAAAATATGAGTATTATTGAATATAATGTTTTACATATGTTACAGTATTTTATTTTTATTAATAGTTACTTTTAACTATTCTTTTAGAGTGTCTAGTAGATTTATATTCTTTGCCTGATATATTTCTACACAAAGCTTCAAACTATTTTGTAATTTATAATGTAATACAGTAGTTTCATATGAAGTTACATCTTAGGCCCCATTCAGACTATTGTAATATCTGTAGCTTAAAATAGAGCCAAATAGCTACTTTCAAATCCGGACATACACCATTGAATTTAATGGGGTCTAAGGGGGTTCTATCAAGGATTCCACATAATAGTTATGGAAAGAATAATGCTACAGAATTGGCCGCTCCAGTTATAAAACAAAAATGATGAAAATTATCCATGATGATAATGTGAAAAAGGCTTATGCAGTGGGTTTATGGATCTCTACAATAAACACCATGTGTAGAAATTTGGTTCTAGAACTTGTTGGATTAGTGAATATAATAACGTTTGTCATATTTTATAACATGCAGCTAATGATTCTTGCTTTCAACTTGTATGTAACTGGATTAAAATAAAGAATAATGACTTAGCTGATTTGAGTGATATTGTAAAACCATTTATTGTTTCTACTACTTGGCAATTGTCACATTCAGTTATTTTTATTTATTTATTTATTTATTTTTATTTATTTATTTATTTTTTTCCTTGGAATTTGTTAGTCATTACAATTATTTTTGCTCCCAAGATAGGTTTTTAGAGCCACCAAGCTACATAAATGTGCAGGCTCCTGAATATTACAATTACAAAACATTCAAAGTTTGTTTCTACACTTTTTGCAGATAATAAATCTTAATTTCTTTATAATTTGACTTTTAGTTATAGTTTGTTTCAGTTCTTTGGCATTCTATGTATACCGTAAATTTTGCTTCCTTTCAGTGAATAATATAAGACAAATTATTTTTATTCAAAAAAATCTAACTTATGTATACTTTTAAAGCTTTGTTACATTTCTAGCCAGTCTACACCATGCTGTGTAACATAAATACATGCGGTCTTGTAGTGATTTAATATAGTGCACCAAACATGATATGGTTTTTGGTTTCTCTGAACTGGGGCAAACAAAACATATAAGGTAGTACGGCACAAGACGTGAGCATACCCGCAGCTCACTGAGCATTACCACGGTACTCACTTCTCTTTGCTGTTTCTGAATGTACACTATTCTCATCCATGGAGAGTTCTCCTTTAAAATATGGATATTATTGAATATAATGTTTTACATATGTTACAGTATTTTATTTTCCTGGTGTTACTTTTGTTCATGTATTACTGGTCTCTTCTGCAGTTGTGATTCGTACCTTTTCTATAAAAAGATGGATAAATGAATTGTCCATTATAGAACCATTTTGAATCCATGTTTTGTAGACCTTAAACATTTTGTATAACAGATGTGTTTCTCTTGATTTTTTTTTATTTTTTTATTTTTTTTATTTTATTTTTTATTTTTTTCTTGGTTAAGGGATCATTGATGTTTTAATAAACTTTGAATAAATAACTGTGCATACATAAGAAACCTTGCAATATATCTTTATAGAAATAATACTTCTGCACTCATGGCCACTTCTCCTCCACCTTTGCCTCCTGAACTCATCATTCACTGTGAAATAATGCAAAAATCCATCTTTGTGCTGATGGAGGCATCAAGATTTTGCCATTATAAGTTTATGGCTCTGTAAAGAGAGATGAGAATTGTCAAAAGGAGCTGGAGGCAGACACACACAACACACAAAACACACGCACAACACACAGAACACACGCACAACAAACACACAGAACACACGCACAGCAAACACACATAACATACAGAACACACACAACACATACAACACAAACAACAAACATACACACACACAACATACAGAACACACACAACACATGCAACACACACACAACAAACACACACAACACATACAACACACACAACAAACATACACACACACAACATACAGAACACACACAACACATGCAACACACACAAGAAACACAAACACACACAACACACGCGTGCTGCTGAAGGCTCTGCTGAGTCAACGTAGTGATTGAAAAGTAGCTGCTATGATGGATTTTTGCATTATTTCACAGTGAATGATGAGTTCAGGAGGCAAAGGTGGAGGAGAAGTGGCCATGAGTGCAGAAGTATTATTTCTATAAAGATATATTGCAAGGTTTCTTATGTATGCACAGTTATTTATTCAAAGTTTATTAAAACATCAGTGATCCCTTAACCAAGAAAAAAATAAAAAATAAAATAAAAAAAATAAAAAAAAAAAAAAAATCAAGAGAAACACATCTGTTATACAAAATGTTTAAGGTCTACAAAACATGGATTCAAAATGGTTCTATAATGGACAATTCATTTATCCATCTTTTTATAGAAAAGGTACGAATCACAACTGTAGAAGAGACCAGTAATACATGAACAAAAGTAACACCAGGAAAATAAAATACTGTAACATATGTAAAACATTATATTCAATAATATCCATATTTTAAAGGAGAACTCTCCATGGATGAGAATAGTGTACATTCAGAAACAGCAAAGAGAAGTGAGTACCGTGGTAATGCTCAGTGAGCTGCGGGTACGCTCACGTCTTGTGCCGTACTACCTTATATGTTTTGTTTGCCCCAGTTCAGAGAAACCAAAAACCATATCATGTTTGGTGCACTGTATTAAATCACTACAAGACCGCATGTATTTATGTTACACAGCATGGTGTAGACTGGCTAGAAATGTAACAAAGCTTTAAAAGTATACATAAGTTAGATTTTTTTGAATAAAAATAATTTGTCTTATATTATTCACTGAAAGGAAGCAAAATGTACGGTATACATAGAACGCCAAAGAACTGAAACAAACTATAACTAAAAGTCAAATTATAAAGAAATTAAGATTTATTATCTGCAAAAAGTGGAGAAACAAACTTTGAATGTTTTGTAATTGTAATATTCAGGAGCCTGCACATTTATGTAGCGTGGTGGCTCTAAAAACCTATCTTGGGAGCAAAAATAATTGTAATGACTAACAAATTCCAAGGAAAAAAATAAATAAATAAATAAATAAATAAAAATAAAAATAAATAAATAAATAAATAAAAATAACTGAATGTGACAATTGCCAAGTAGTAGAAACAATAAATGGTTTTACAATATCACCCAAATCAGCTAGGTCATTATTCTTTATTTTAATCCAGTTACATACAAGTTGAAAGCAAGAATCATTAGCTGCATGTTATAAAATATGACAAACGTTATTATATTCACTAATCCAACAAGTTCTAGAACCAAATTTCTACACATGGTGTTTATTGTAGAGATCCATAAACCCACTGCATAAGCCTTTTTCACATTATCATCATGGATAATTTTCATCATTTTTGTTTTATAACTGGAGCGGCCAATTCTGTAGCATTATTCTTTCCATAACTATTATGTGGAATCCTTGATAGAACCCCCTTAGACCCCATTAAATTCAATGGTGTATGTCCGGATTTGAAAGTAGCTATTTGGCTCTATTTTAAGCTACAGATATTACAATAGTCTGAATTGGGCCTAAGATGTAACTTCATATGAAACTACTGTGATACATTATAAATTACAAAATAGTTTGAAGCTTTGTGTAGAAATATATCAGGCAAAGAATATAAATCTACTAGACACTCTAAAAGAATAGTTAAAAGTAACTATTAATAAAAATAAAATACTGTAACATATGTAAAACATTATATTCAATAATACTCATATTTTTTAAAGGAAAACTGTCCATGGGTGGGAATAGTGTACATTCAGAAGCAGCAAAGAGAAATGAGTGCAGTGGTAACGCTCAGCGAGCTGCGCTAGAAAAAAAAAAATCAGGAGAAACACATCTGTTATACAAAATGTTTAAGGTCAGCAAAACATGGTTTCAAAATGGTTGTGTGCAAATAGACGGCACAGACATCTGTGAAATTAATATGTGATAAAATAATGTTGAATTAAAGAAAGATGGAATAATATACGTGTCTGTGGCGGTGCTAAAAGTCACGCATTTGTTTCTTACGTGTCTTGGGATAGCCAAGAAGATTTTTATGGAAAATTTCATAGTAGTCCAATATTGACACAATTTTGCGGTGTATGATTATTATTATTATTATTATTATTATTATCATTATTATTATTAAAGTAACACCAGGAAAAATAAAACACTGTAACATATGTAAAACATTATATTCAAAAATATTCATATTTTTATTATTATTATCATTATTATTATTAAAGTAACACCAGGAAAAATAAAATACTGTAACATATGTAAAACATTATATTCAATAATATTCATATTTTTATTATTATCATTATTATTAAAGTAACACCAGGAAAAATAAAATACTGTAACATATGTAAAACATTATATTCAATAATATTCATATTTTCTATTATTATTATCATTATTATTAAAGTAACACCAGGAAAAATAAAATACTGTAACATATGTAAAACATTATATTCAATAATATTCATATTTTTATTATTATTATCATTATTATTAAAGTAACACCAGGAAAAATAAAACACTGTAACATATGTAAAACATTATATTCAATAATATTCATATTTTTTAAAGGAAAACTGTCTATGGGTGAGAATAGTGTACATTCAGAAGCAGCAAAGAGAAATGAGTGCAGTGGTAACGCTCAGCGAGCTGCACTAGAAAAATCAGGAGAAACACAGCTGTTATACAAAATGTTTAAGGTCAGCAAAACATGGATTCAAATGGTTGTGTGCAAATAGCCGGCACAGACATCTGTGAAATTAATATGTGATAAAATAATGTTGAATTAAAGAAAGATGGAATAATATACGTGTCTGTGGCGATGCTAAAAGTCATGCATTTGTTTCTTACGTGTCTTGGGATAACCAAGAAGATTTTTATGGAAAATTTCATAGTAGTCCAATATTGACACAATTTTGCGGTGTATGATTATTATTATTATTATTATTATTATTATTATTATCATTATTATTATTAAAGTAACACCAGGAAAAATAAAATACTGTAACATATGTAAAACATTATATTCAATAATATTCGTATTTTTTAAAGGAAAACTGTCTATGGGTGAGAATAGTGTACATTCAGAAGCAGCAAAGAGAAATGAGTGCAGTGGTAACGCTCAGCGAGCCGCGCTAGAAAAATCAGGAGAAACACAGCTGTTATACAAAATGTTTAAGGTCAGCAAAACATGGATTCAAAATGGTTGTGTGCAAATAGACGGCACAGTCACTACGATATCCAATGTCAATAAAGGAGAATAAATATTGTTGGTACACTTTTGATATTATTATCAACTTGTTGGAAGCGTATCAGTAATCAATTTAATACATTTTGATTCGCTATGATTTTGGTGTAATGTCTATTTAACACGCTTTATGCGATTTTAATTAATTATCTGCTGGTCAAATAAATATTATTGGGACTATAGGTTTATGAAAATGTCAATAAAAAGAGAATAAATATTATTGGTACACTTTTGATATTATTAGCAATTTGTTGGTAGAGTATCAGTAACCAATTTAATACATTTTGATTCGCTATGATTTTGGTGTAATGTCTATTTAACACGCTTTATGCGATTTTAATTAATTATCTGCTGGTTAAATAAATATTATTGGGACTATAGGTTTATGAAAATGTCAATAAAAAGAGAATAAATATTATTGGTACACTTTTGATATTATTATCAATTTGTTGGAAGAGTATCAGTAACCAATTTAATACATTTTATACTCACTATGATGTCTATTTAACACATTTTATCCGTTTTTAATTATTATCTGCTGGCCAAATAAATATTATTGGGACTATAGGTTTCGCGCTTTTCCTTCCTTACGTGAAGTCCCGGCTTGTGATTGGTCGGGTGCCGCCCATGTGGCCGCGACGCGACCAATCACAGCAAGCCGTGACGTAATTTTAGGTCCTTCAGGATTTTAAAGTTACGTTCTGGCTTGTGATTGGTCGCGTCGCATGGGCGACGCGACCAATCACAAGCCGTGATGTCACGGGAGGCTGGACACGCGCACATTTAAAACCACATAAAATGTATGCAATATCAACACCCCAGGATCTATAATAAACTAGATGGCAAAACATGTATGTACAGTTTATACCATGCATGGATACAATCAATATTATGCAAAGAATGAAACAAAAACATATACACTGCTCAAAAAAATAAAGGGAACACTCACATAACACATACTAGATCTGAATGAATGAAATATCATTGAATACTTTGTTCTGTACAAAGTTGAATGTGCTGACAACAAAATCACACAAAAATCATCAATGGAAATCAAATTTATTAAACAATGAAGGCCTGTACTTGCAGTCACACACAAAATTAAAGTCGAGTGCAATGTCCTTAAAACAAGTGAAAATGATGCTCAGTATTGTGTGTGACCTCCACTTGTATGATTACCTCCCTACAATGCTTGGGCATGCTCCTGATGAGGCAGCAAATGGTCTCCTGAGGGATCTCCTCCCAGACCTGGACTAAAGCATCCGCCAACTCCTGGACAGTCTGTTGGGCAAAGTGACATTGGTGAATGGTGCGAGACATGATGTCCCATATGTATTCAATCAGATTCAGGTCTGGGGAACGGGCGGGCCAGTCCATAGCTTCAATGCCTTCATCTTGCAGGAACTCCTGACAGACTCCAGCCACATGAGGTCTGGCATTGTCCTGCATTAGGAGGAACTCAGGGCCAACCACACCAGCATATGGTCTCACAAGGGGTCTGAGGATCTCATCTCGGTACCTAATGGTAGTCAGGCTACCTCTAGTGAGCACATGGAGGGCTGTGTGACCCTCCAAAGAAATGCCACCCCACATCATTACTGAGTGACTACCAAACTGGTCATGCTGAAGGATGTTGCAGGCAGCAGATCGCTCTCCACAGCGTCTCCAGACTCTGTCATATCTGTCACATGTGCTCAGTGTGAACCTGCTTTCATCTGTGAAGAGCATAATAATAATAATAATAATAATTTTTATTTATATAGCGCCAACAGATTCCGCAGCACTTTACAATTAAGCGGGGACATGTACAGACAATAAATTCAGTACAAGTTAAGACAATTTAAACAATGACATTAGGAGTGAGGTCCCTGCTTGCAAGCTTACAATCTACAAGGAAATGGGGGGACACAATAGGTGAAAAGTGCTTGTTATTTCAGGTCTGGCAATTATAATACATAGGGATTTTCATATAAGGCTGCATGATGCGGTCATCAGCCCGTGTGTTTAAGTGCAATAGTCAAGTATCAAGTGCAGTTATCATGTGCATGGAGGGTGTGGGGACAGATGAATAGTAGGGTGTAGATTCACATGCAGATAATATTTGGAAGGAGGGAACAGGGCAAAGTTAGTTCACTGAGTAGTTGGTGTGGTAGGCTTGTTTGAAGAGATGAGTTTTTAAAGCGCGCTTGAATAGGTCGGGGCTAGGTATCAGTCTGATCGTCTGGGTAAGTGCATTCCAGAGAGCTGGCGCAACACGAGAGAAGTCTTGGAGATGGAGGTGCGATGTTCGGATTACAGGGGATGTTAGTCTTACGTCATTTGTAGAACAGAGGCAGGGCCGGCTCCAGGTTTTTGAGGGCCCCGGGCGAAAGAGTCTCAGTGGGCCCCCCCCTTTAACACATACCATGATTCATGATGCACAGATACAGCAGAGAAATATAGCACAGCCAAGTAGCGTATAACACAGCCCACGTAGTATATAACACAGCCCACGTAGTATATAACTCAGCCCACGTAGTATATAGCAGCCACGTAGTATATTGCCCAGCCACGTAGTATATTGCCCAGCCACGTAGTATATTGCCCAGCCACGTAGTATATAGCACAGCCACGTAGTATATTGCCCAGTCACGTAGTATATTGCCCAGCCACGTAGTATATAGCAGACACAAAGTATATTGCCCAGCCACGTAGTATATAGCACAGCCACGTAGTATATTGCCCAGCCACGTAGTATATTGCCCAGCCACGTAGTATATAGCAGACACAAAGTATATTGCCCAGCCACGTAGTATATAGCACAGCCACGTAGTATATTGCCCAGACACGTAGTATATTGCCCAGACACGTAGTATAAAGCAGACACGTAGTATATAGCACAGACACGTAGTATATTGCCCAGCGACGTAGTATATTGAGAGCCACGTAGTATATAGCACACAGACGTAGTATATAACACTGCCTATGCAGTATATAACACAGGCCATGTAGTATATTGCCCAGCCACGTAATATATACCACAGCCACGTACTATATAGCACAGTCCACATAGTATATAGCAATGTGGGCACCATATCTCTGTTAAAAAAAAGAATTAAAATAAAAAATAGTTATATACTCACCCTCCGTCGGCCCCCGGATCCAGCCCAGGCGTTTACCGATGCTCCTCGCTACGCTCCTGTCTCAAGAGTGCATTGCGGTCCCACGAGATGATGACATAGCGGTCTCGCGAGACCGCAATGCATGGACCGGTCACCGGAGCGTCGCGAGTAGCGGGAAAGGCCTGGGCTGGATCTGGGGGCCGACGAAGGGTGAGTATATAATGATTTTTTATTTTTTTCATTATTTTTAACATTAGATCTTTTTACTATTGATGCTATTGATAGGCAGCATCAATAGTAAAAAGTTACACAGGGTTAATAGCAGCATTAACGGAGTGCGTCACACCGCGGCATAACGCGGTCTGTTACCGCTGCCATTAACCCTGTGTGAGCGCTGACTGGAGGGGAATATGGAGGGGGCACTGACGGCAGGGGAGTATGGAGCGGCCATTTCACCACCGGACTGTGCCCGTCGCTGATTGGTCGTGGCCGTTTTGCCGCGACCAATCAGCGACTTGGGATTTCCGTGACAGACAGATGGAAGTGACCCTTAGACAATTATAAAGTAGATATATATATGTGTGTGTGTGTGGACATGTAATGTTACATAACATCTCTAGAAGGTGAGCCTTTTCAGCAGCTATAAATCCCGATGAGCCCCCTCCAGAGAACAGAGAAGAAAAGGCTTCTGTGCCCCATCTGCCCCCTGGCAGGACACCACAGCTCCATTCTGAAGACTGAGGTTTGGAGACGTAAATGCAGGGAATCCTGAGAGGGGGCTGCTGTGTCCTGTCAGGGGGCAGGTTGGGCTCAGCAGTCTTATGCTTCTCTGCAGGAGGTGAAGGGGGAAGGGGCACTCAGCTCTGCTCTTTTGAAGATACAGGCAGGGGTCAGAGTGACTCAGGACATAGCAGCTGCTGTGCTGACTAACGCTGTCAATGAGCACAGTAGCAGACTCAGTAAGGATGGTCAGCAGCAGGGACTGGACTAGAGCCTGTCAGGACACCATCCATACACTTAAACACAGGCGCCTCAGACAACACTCGCCGGGGGATGGGGGGGACTTCTCTGCTCCGTGACTCACTCCTGACTGTGACTGGAGAATACTGTAGTAAGGCGCTCAGCCGGGATTGGATGCTGGAAAATCCTGCCCTCCTGTTGCTCAGCACTGGCTTCCTCTCCCAGCTGTCTGTCACAATGACTCCTGCTGCTCCCTCCACACACACAGCACTCTAGTTTATGAAAATTCTGACCACGCGCCCCTTACACCAGTGTGTGCGCTGTATCCCAGACAGCGTGAGTGGGCCCCCCATCTCGCCAGGGCCCCGGCACTTGCCCGGGTGCGCCGGGTGCTGACGCCGGCCCTGAACAGAGGGCACGTGTAGGGCGATAGACGGAGATGAGAGAGGAGATAAAAGGCGGTGCAGAACTGTGGACAGCTTTGTGGGTGAGAGAGACGAGTTTATACTGGACCCTGTAGTGAATGGGTAGCCAGTGTAATGACTGGCACAAGATGGAGGCATCGGTGAAGCGGCTGGACAGAAATATGACCCTGGCTGCCGCATTCAAGATGGATTGGAGAGGAGAAAGTTTGGAAAGAGGGAGATCGCTCAGAAGAGAGTTGCAGTAGTCCAGACGAGAATGAATAAGAGCGACAGTACGAGTCCTAGCAGTTTCAAAGGTGAGAAAAGGTCGGATTCTGGAGATGTTTTTAAGATGTAGGTGACAAGATCGAGTGAGTGATCGGATATAGGGAGTAAAGGAAAGTTTGGTGTTGAATATGACCCCAAGACAGCGGGCATGCTGCTTGGGAGTTATGGTTGAACCCTCCAAGGTAATTTCGATGTTGGGTAGAGTGAGGTTAGTAGAAGGAAGAAACACAAGTAGTTCAGTTTTGGAGAGATTTAGTTTCAGATAGAGGGAGGACATTATGTTAGAGACAGCAGACAGATATTGGTATTTTGAATTAGAGTGGGGGTGATGTCAGAGGAAGACGTGTATAATTGGGTGTCATCAGCATAGAGATGGTACTGGAACCCAAATCTGCTGATTGCTTGTCCAATAGGGGCAGTGTATAGATATAAAAGGAGGGGGCCCAGGACTGAGCCCTGCGGAACCCCGATACTAAGGGGACAAAGAGAGGAAGAGGAGCCGGCAAAAGATACAGTGAAGGAGCGGTCAGAGAGGTAGGAGGAGAACCAGGAGAGAGCTGTGTCCTTGAGGCCTATGGAGTGGAGCATAGTGAGAAGGAGCTGGTGATCCACCAGCATATGGCGCCAGTGGTGAATTTGCCAATACTGGTGTTCTGTGGCAAATGCCAAGCGTCCTGCACGGTGTTGGGCTGTGAGCACAACCCCCATCTGTGGACGTTGGGCACTCAGACCATCCTCATGGAGTCAGTTTCTAACCATTTGTGCAGACACAAGCACATTTGTGGCCTGCTGGAGGTCATTTTGCAGGGCTCTGGCAGTGCTCCTCCTGCTACTCATTGCACAAAGGCTGAGGTAGCGGTCCTGCTGCTGGGTTGTTGCCCTCCTATGGCCCCCTCCATGTCTCCTTGTGTACTGGCCTGTCTCCGGGTAGCACCTTCAGCCTCTGGACTCTACACTGACAGACACAGCAAACCTTCTTGCTACAGCTCGCATTGATGTGCCATCCTGGATGAGCTGCACTACCTGAGCCACTTGTGTGGGTTGTAGAGTCTGTCTCATGCTACCACGAGTGTGAAAGCACAACCAACATTCAAAAGTGACCAAAACATCAGCCAGAAAGATTTCATACTGAGATGTGGTCTGTGGTGTCCACCTGCAGAACCACTCCTTTATTGAGTGTGTCTTGATAATTGCCAATAATTTCCATCTGTTATCTATTCCATTTGCACAACAGCATGTGAACTTGATTGTCAAACAGTGTTTCTTCCTAAGTGGACAGTTTGATTTCCTACGAGTTATATTCTGATGTTTAAGTGTTCCCTTTATTTTTTTGAGCAGTGTAAATATATATATATATATATATATATATATATATATATATATATATATATATATATAAAACTATGGGCAATAAAAACAATTCTGTGTTGAAGATAGGTAATCACATATGCTTAAGGTACCTCAAGATACTTGGCAGTAACTAGGGGTCCCCATGATTAATGCAGTATCCATGTAATAATAGTCATGTTAGGACACCTAACTAAGGCACATAAAGGAAGAGGTAAAGACAAGAAACTCCAATTAATATTTCTAGCTCTAAGAAGAGCACTGAATGAAGCACACTGAGAAAATACACATAGTGAAAATATGAAGGGCAGAATGGGCATACTGAGAATGTTCCTGAAGCCAAAGACATCAGATCAAGTTATTTGCCGAGCTATCCCGCCACAGTGTGATTAGAACTCAATATTATTATATGGACACTTAAATAGTCAAGACAGAAAATACCATGATCAGTAGCCGCCCTAATGTCCAGGGGTGTGAGGAAAGACCCCACGTGTATCAATGCAAGTGCAGCTTCATTAAGGGAAGTGTGCTGGCTTGTGTCAGGCATACATGTATAAATACTAGTGTCATCATACATAATTAGTTACAAGTTTTTCCTGAGGTGTTCCCATGCAGAGATATGAAAGAGACATGTGATTGACATCTGGACAATAGCCGGGAGACCAGCTGGTTTCAAATGACGCCAGGAAGTACTGGCACGCGCGTTTTTAATGTAAGGCCGGATGCCTTAGTTGAGCCAGGCAAGCGCAATGTCAGTACCACTGGCACATGCGCATTTAGTATGAGGTTAGTTGCCATAGCCGAGCCAGGCAGGCACAGTTTCAGAATCACCCCAGTATGCATAGTAGTGCTGCATATCATATTAGTGACTGTGCAGTCATTCTGAAGGCTGGTACCTGACTGGATTAAGATAGATATGGAACTCCTCCATGTACAAAGCCTCAGCACAGGGAAGGATGCCAACACACAATATGCAAATCAATTACGCGTATGCGTAATCGATTTGCAAACATGAACCAAGGAAACATCCCATGTACTGTATATATATAAAAATTGGGGAAGGAAAGTAAATAGTTAAGAGGAGTGCCCAACCAAGAGCACTGTATAAGTAGTACCAAAGGATAGGAATGATGTAGCCATTCAGACAATGGGGTGTGAATCCATGCAGGAAGAGAGCCGATTAATAACCTATATACATGCTAGGACTAGTGATGAGCGAGTTTTCCCGAGCACGCTCGGGTGGTCTCCGAGTATTTGTAACTGCTCGGAGATTTAGTTTTCATCACGGCAGCTGAATGAATTACAGCTACTAGCCAGGCTGAGTACATGTGGGGGTTGCCTGGTTGCTAAGGAATCCCCACATGTAATCAAGCAGGCTAGTAGCTGTAATTCATTCAGCTACCGCAATAAAAACTAAATATCCACGCAGTCATAAATACTCAGAGGTCTCCCGGGCGTGCTCGGGAAAACCCAAGCAATGAGTACACTCGCTCATCACTAGCTAGGACACAATATAAATGCATAATATTATGAAAAAAAGAGAAAGGAAAGTAACGGTAGTATGTCTAATAATCATAAGATGGAGGTCACAAATCAATAATTTATGCTTGCCATCAAGGAAAGTGAGAATGGGCAATTTCAGGTATATATAGTTTAACCAACAGGTATATGGAAATACTTCTATTGCCAGTGTCCAGCGACGATATTATGGACACAGGTTCACAAGAAATAATATAAGGTACCGATAAATGGAGTAATTCCTGGGAAAATATGAAAAGGATTGTATGAGGGAAAAAGGAGGGATCAGAATGGAACATACATTTAGCCCAATGATAAGAACAACAAAGAGAAAAGGCAAGGACAAAATTGGATATTTTATTGTTAAAATATATGCAAGGATCCAATGGAACCCCAAAGAGGGGACCATATTCCAAACTCAGACACTTGGAGAGCCAAGGGTACAGCAAGCATTTCAATCACTAAGACAAAAGGGTATGTGTATGTATGTAAAATGTCCAAAGTCCTGAGCATAGAGGAAGAAAGGAGGTTGGTCCAGTACAAAATCAATAACATAATGATGATATAGATATTGAGGTAAATGGGAGGCTAGCAGTTCTAGTCCCAAAACCACCATAAACGGTATGAGTAGATGAACAATAATAAATGTCTAATCATGTGTGAAGGGCACGTCAGGTGATATCAGTAGCGGGTGAAAATTCAGATGTTAAGGAAGATCAAAAGGAGTCAGCTCAAAAATCCGGTAAGAAGTAGCTCTTTATTGAGTCCAGATGGGGCAACAGATTGCAGGATAAAGATCCATCTTGGTTCTACTTATAGCAAATGTTTCTGGCAGCTGCCACCTGTCCCATTGCCGACCAAAAAACAAATATTAATAGATTTACCACTGTGTTCCATCAGGAAATGGGGTTAAGGTCTTACGCTTCTTATGGTCAGATGCTGCCAGATAGATGGTAGTTTTTCTGTGCACGTTTCCTCAACTCCTGGGAGGTTTGACAGATATATACCCTGTGACAATGACAAATGATAGCATATATTACATTTCTTAACTTACAATTGATGTATGACTTCAATGAATATTGCTTGGAGTTGGAATCCAGGGGGTTAGTTAAAGGGACTCTGTCACCTGAATTTGGAGGGAACAATTTTCAGCCATAGGGGCGGGGTTTTCGGGTGTTTGATTCACCCTTTCCTTACCCGCTGGCTGCATGCTGGCTTCAATGTTGGATTGAAGTTCATTCTCTGTCCTCCATAGTACATGCCTGCACAAGGCAATCTTGCCTTACGCAGGCGTGTACTATGGAGGACAGAGACTGAACTTCAATCCAATATTGCAGCCAGCATGCAGCAAGCGGGTAAGGAAAGGGTGAATCAGACACCCGAAAACCCCGCCCCTATGGCTGAAAATTGTTCCCTCCAAATTCAGGTGACAGAGTCCCTTTAAGAAATCACTGTTAGAGTGCATAAAGGACAGATGCTACAGTCCCCATAAGCAAATTAATCTCTGACCCGAAAGCCCAAATTAAGCTTGATTGAGGAATGAACAAAATGACACCTGGTCAGGATGTCATGCAGATTTGGTTCCCATCTCACTGTCAGAAGGGGCTGTATGCTCATGAGTAGTGTTGAGCATTCCGATGCTGCAAGTATCGGGTATCGGCCGATACTTGCTGTATCGGAATTCCGATACCGGGATTCCGATACTCTTGTGGTATCGGATATCGGGTATCGCAACAACATTAATGTTAAAATGTGTAAAAGAGAGAATTAAAATAAAAAATATCGCTATACTCACCTGTCCGACGCAGCCGGGACTTCAGCGAGGGAACCGGCAGCGTTGTTTGTTTAAAATTCGCGCTATTACTTGGTTACGTGAATTCCCGGCTTGTGATTGGTCAGGTCGGCCATGTTGCCGGGACGCGGACCAATCACAGCAAGCCGTGACGAAATTACGTCACGGCTTGCTGTGATTGGTCCGCGTCCCGGCAATATGGCCGCCCTGACCAATCACAAGCCGTGACGTCACGGGAGGCTGGACACGCGCCCATTTTAAAATGAGCGCGTCCAGCCTCCCGGCTTGTGATTGGTTGACCGCGGCGCAACCAATCACAAGCCGTGACGTCACGGGAGGCTGGACACGCGCCCATTTTAAAATGAGCGCGTGTCCAGCCTCCCGTGACGTCACGGCTTGTGATTGGTCAGGGCGGCCATATTGCCGGGACGCGGACCAATCACAGCAAGCCGTGACGTAATTTCGTCACGGCTTGCTGTGATTGGTCCGCGTCCTGGCAACATGGCCGACCTGACCAATCACAAGCCGGGAATTCACGTAACCAAGTAATAGCGCGAATTTTAAACAAACAACGCTGCCGGTTCCCTCGCTGAAGTCCCGGCTGCGTCGGACAGGTGAGTATAGCGATATTTTTTATTTTAATTCTTTCTTTTACACATTTATATGGTTCCCAGGGCCTGAAGGAGAGTTTCCTCTCCTTCAGACCCTGGGAACCATCAGGAATACCGTCCGATACATGAGTCCCATTGACTTGTATTGGTATCGGGTATCGGTATCGGATTGGATCCGATATTTTGCCGGTATCGGCCGATACTTTCCGATACCGATACTTTCAAGTATCGGACGGTATCGCTCAACACTACTCATGAGTGGTGATGTTGGAGCGTCCTTTGTGAGAATAGACCAGTGATTCTGTAAAGTGCCCCTCACCTGATCCCACCGAGTATTGTAAGTGCTAATAATAATAATCTTTATTTTTATATAGCACTAACATATTCCACAGCGCTTTACAGTTTGCACACATTATCGCTGTCCGTGATGGGACTCACAATCTACAATTGGTGATTAATCTTGGCATAAGGTCTTATTTGCAGTGACAAAGAGGGAGTAATGAGTCTTGAATGTGACCCTTATCTCATTGGAAAGCTGCTGAGATAACCTTCTTGGGAAAACTATGCAAACGGAATCTATCTGTCAGGGACCTAGCCTGTAAATTGAAGTTCTTGTCTGAGGTACAGTTTTGTCGGGTCCTGAGAAACTATCCTATGGGGACTGTTGTGAAATTGGATTCTGGGCTCCCCCGGTGGCCACTTGTGGAATTGAACTTGTGTGCATCATCCCCTCTGTTCACCTGCTCCTATCAGGATGTGGGAGTCGCTATATAACCTTGCTCCTCTGTCAGTTTCTTGCCGGTCAACAATGTAATCAGAAGCCTTCTGTGCTTGTTCCTGCTACTAGACAACTCCCAGCTAAGTTGGACTTTTGTCCTTGTGTGTTTTTGCATTTTGTTCCTGTTCACAGCTGCTGTTTCGTTACTGTGTCTGGAAAGCTCTTGTGATCGGAAATTGCCACTCTGGTGTTATGAGTTAATGCTAGAGTCTTAAAGGAATTTCTGGATGGTGTTTTGATAGGGTTTTCTGCTGACCATGAAAGTGTCCTTTCTGTCTTCCTGCTATCTAGAAAGCGGACCTCGATTTTGCTAAACCTATTTTCAAACTACGTTTGTCATTTCATCTAAAATCACCGCCAATATATGTGGGGGCCTCTGTCTGCCTTTTGGGAAAATTTCTCTAGAGGTGAGCCAGGACTGTCTTTTCCTCTGCTAGGATTAGGTAGTTCTCCGGCTGGCGCTGGGCATCTAGGGTTAAAAAACGTAGGCATGCTACCCGGCCACTTCTAGTTGTGCGGCAGGTTTAGTTCATGGTCAGTATAGTTTCCATCTTCCAAGAGCTAGTTCTCATATATGCTGGGCTATGTTCTCTCGCCATTGAGAATCATGACAGTTTGACCGGCCAAAAAAAGGGTTAAATTACTGGCTGAGAAAGGAGAGAAAAAAGAAATCTGCTACATTTTTTTTTTTTTCCTCTAGTTCTGAGTGTGCTCTTAATTGAATCACTTGCTAGTCTGCCTATACTGCAGCCTTCCTCTCTTTCTCTCCTTCTAATCCTTGAATGGCTCTGTGTTCAACTGTTTCAAATGGATCTTCAGAGTGTAGCTACAGGTTTGAATAATCTCGCCACAAAGGTACAAAATTTGCAAGATTTTGTTGTTCATGCACCTATGTCTGAGCCTAGAATTCCTTTGCCTGAATTCTTCTCGGGGAATAGATCTCACTTTCAAAATTTTAAAAATAATTGCAAATTGTTTTTGTCCCTGAAGTCTCGCTCTGCCGGAGACCCTGCACAGCAGGTCAGGATTGTAATTTCCTTGCTCCGGGGCGACCCTCAAGACTGGGCTTTTGCATTGGCACCAGGGGATCCTGCGTTGCTCAATGTGGATGCGTTTTTTCTGGCCTTGGGGTTGCTTTATGAGGAACCTCATTTAGAGCTTCAGGCGGAAAAGGCCTTGATGTCCTTGTCTCAGGGGCAAGATGAAGCTGAAATATACTGCCAAAAATTCCGCAAATGGTCTGTGCTTACTCAGTGGAATGAGTGCGCCCTGGCGGCGATTTTCAGAGAAGGTCTCTCTGATGCCATTAAGGATGTTATGGTGGGGTTCCCTGTGCCTGCGAGTCTGAATGAGTCCATGACGATGGCTATTCAGATCGATAGGCGTCTGCGGGAGCGCAAACCTGTGCACCATTTGGCGGTGTCTACTGAGAAAACGCCAGAAAATATGCAATGTGATAGAATTCTGTCCAGAAGCGAGCGGCAGAATTTTAGACGAAAAAATGGGTTGTGCTTCTATTGTGGTGATTCAACTCATGTTATATCAGCATGCTTTAAGCGTACTAAGAAGCCTGACAAGTCTGTTTCAATTAGCACTTTACAGTCTAAGTTTATTCTATCTGTGACCCTGATTTGTTCTTTGTCATCTATTACCGCGGACGCCTATGTCGACTCTGGCGCTGCTTTGAGTCTTATGGATTGGTCCTTTGCCAAACGCTGTGGGTATGATTTGGAGCCACTGGAGGCTCCGATACCTCTGAAAGGGATTGACTCCACCCCATTGGCTAGTAATAAACCACAATACTGGACACAAGTGACTATGCGTGTTAATCCGGATCACCAGGAGGTTATTCGCTTTCTGGTGCTGTATAATCTACATGATGTTTTGGTGCTGGGATTGCCATGGCTGCAATCTCATAACCCAGTCCTCGACTGGAGAGCTATGTCTGTGTTAAGCTGGGGATGTAAAGGAACTCATGGGGACGTACCTTTGGTTTCCATTTCATCATCTATTCCCTCTGAGATTCCTGAATTCTTGTCTGACTTTCGTGACGTTTTTGAAGAACCCAAGGTTGGTTCACTACCTCCGCACCGGGAGTGCGATTGTGCCATAGACTTGATTCCGGGTAGTAAATACCCTAAGAGTCGTTTATTTAATCTGTCTGTGCCTGAACACGCTGCTATGCGAGAATATATAAAGGAGTCCTTGGAAAAGGGACATATTCGTCCTTCGTCATCTCCCTTAGGAGCCGGTTTTTTCTTTGTGTCTAAGAAAGACGGCTCTTTGAGGCCGTGTATTGATTATCGACTTTTGAATAAAATCACGGTTAAATATCAATATCCGTTACCACTGCTTACTGATTTGTTTGCTCGTATAAAGGGGGCCAAGTGGTTCTCTAAGATTGATCTCCGTGGGGCGTATAATTTGGTGCGAATCAAGCAGGGGGATGAGTGGAAAACCGCATTTAATACGCCCGAGGGCCATTTTGAGTATTTGGTGATGCCTTTTGGTCTTTCAAATGCCCCTTCAGTCTTCCAGTCCTTTATGCATGACATTTTCCGCGATTATTTGGATAAATTTATGATTGTGTATCTGGATGATATTCTGATTTTTTCGGATGACTGGGACTCTCATGTCCAGCAGGTCAGGAGGGTTTTTCAGGTTTTGCGGTCTAATTCCTTGTGTGTGAAGGGTTCTAAGTGTGTTTTTGGGGTTCAAAAGATTTCTTTCTTGGGATACATTTTTTCCCCCTCTTCCATCGAGATGGATCCTGTCAAGGTTCAGGCTATTGGTGATTGGACGCAACCCTCTTCTCTTAAGAGTCTTCAGAAATTTTTGGGCTTTGCTAACTTTTATCGTCGATTTATTGCTGGTTTTTCTGATGTTGTAAAACCATTGACTGATTTGACTAAGAAGGGTGCTGATGTTGCTGATTGGTCCCCTGATGCTGTGGAGGCCTTTCGGGAGCTCAAGCGCCGCTTTTCTTCCGCCCCAGTGTTGCGTCAGCCTGATGTTGCTCTTCCTTTTCAGGTTGAGGTCGACGCTTCTGAAATCGGAGCTGGGGCGGTGTTGTCGCAGAGAAGTTCCGACTGCTCCGTGATGAGACCTTGTGCTTTTTTTTCCCATAAATTTTCGCCCGCCGAGCGGAATTATGATATTGGGAATCGGGAGCTTTTGGCCATGAAGTGGGCTTTTGAGGAGTGGCGTCACTGGCTTGAGGGGGCCAGACATCAGGTGGTGGTATTGACTGACCACAAAAATTTAATTTACCTTGAGTCTGCCAGGCGCCTGAATCCTAGACAGGCGCGCTGGTCGTTGTTTTTCTCTCGGTTTAATTTTGTGGTGTCGTACCTACCGGGTTCTAAGAATGTTAAGGCGGATGCCCTTTCTAGGAGTTTTGAGCCTGACTCCCCTGGTAATTCTGAGCCCACAGGTATCCTTAAAAATGGAGTGGTTTTGTCTGCCGTTTCTCCAGACCTGCGGCGGGCCTTGCAGGAGTTTCAGGCGGATAGACCTGATCGTTGCCCACCTGGTAGACTGTTTGTTCCTGATGATTGGACCAGTAGAGTCATCTCTGAGGTTCATTCTTTTGCGTTGGCAGGTCATCCTGGAATCTTTGGTACCAGGGATTTGGTGGCAAGGTCCTTCTGGTGGCCTTCCCTGTCACGAGATGTGCGAGGCTTTGTGCAGTCTTGTGACGTTTGTGCTCGGGCCAAGCCTTGTTGTTCTCGGGCTAGTGGATTGTTGTTGCCCTTGCCTATCCCGAAGAGGCCTTGGACGCACATCTCGATGGATTTTATTTTGGATCTGCCTGTTTCTCAGAAGATGTCTGTCATCTGGGTGGTGTGTGACCGTTTCTCTAAGATGGTCCATCTGGTTCCCTTGCCTAAGTTGCCTTCTTCTTCCGAGTTGGTTCCTCTGTTTTTTCAAAATGTTGTTCGTTTGCATGGTATTCCTGAGAATATCGTTTCTGACAGAGGGACCCAATTCGTGTCTAGATTTTGGCGGGCATTCTGTGCTAGGATGGGCATAGATTTGTCTTTTTCGTCTGCTTTCCATCCTCAGACTAATGGCCAGACCGAGCGGACTAATCAGACCTTGGAGACATATTTGAGGTGTTTTGTGTCTGCGGATCAGGATGATTGGGTTGCTTTTTTGCCTTTGGCGGAGTTCGCCCTCAATAATCGGGCCAGCTCTGCCACCTTGGTGTCCCCGTTTTTCTGTAATTTGGGGTTTCATCCTCGATTTTCCTCCGGTCAAGTGGAATCTTCGGATTGTCCTGGAGTGGATGCTGTGGTGGAGAGGTTGCATCAGATTTGGGGGCAGGTGGTGGACAATTTGAAGTTGTCCCAGGAGAAGACTCAGCTTTTTGCCAACCGCCGTCGTCGTGTTGGTCCTCGGCTTTGTGTTGGGGACTTGGTGTGGTTGTCTTCTCGTTTTGTCCCTATGAGGGTTTCTTCTCCTAAGTTTAAGCCTCGGTTCATCGGCCCGTACAAGATATTGGAGATTCTTAACCCTGTGTCCTTCCGTTTGGACCTCCCTGCATCCTTTTCGATTCATAATGTTTTTCATCGGTCATTGTTGCGCAGGTATGAGGTACCGGTTGTGCCTTCCGTTGAGCCTCCTGCTCCGGTGTTGGTTGAGGGTGAGTTGGAGTACGTTGTGGAAAAGATCTTAGACTCTCGTGTTTCCAGACGGAGACTCCAGTATCTGGTCAAATGGAAGGGATACGGTCAGGAGGATAATTCTTGGGTCACTGCCTCTGATGTTCATGCCTCCGATCTTGTCCGTGCCTTTCATAGGGCTCATCCTGATCGCCCTGGTGGTTCTGGTGAGGGTTCGGTGCCCCCTCCTTGAGGGGGGGGTACTGTTGTGAAATTGGATTCTGGGCTCCCCCGGTGGCCACTTGTGGAATTGAACTTGTGTGCATCATCCCCTCTGTTCACCTGCTCCTATCAGGATGTGGGAGTCGCTATATAACCTTGCTCCTCTGTCAGTTTCTTGCCGGTCAACAATGTAATCAGAAGCCTTCTGTGCTTGTTCCTGCTACTAGACAACTCCCAGCTAAGTTGGACTTTTGTCCTTGTGTGTTTTTGCATTTTGTTCCTGTTCACAGCTGCTGTTTCGTTACTGTGTCTGGAAAGCTCTTGTGATCGGAAATTGCCACTCTGGTGTTATGAGTTAATGCTAGAGTCTTAAAGGAATTTCTGGATGGTGTTTTGATAGGGTTTTCTGCTGACCATGAAAGTGTCCTTTCTGTCTTCCTGCTATCTAGAAAGCGGACCTCGATTTTGCTAAACCTATTTTCATGCTACGTTTGTCATTTCATCTAAAATCACCGCCAATATATGTGGGGGCCTCTGTCTGCCTTTTGGGAAAATTTCTCTAGAGGTGAGCCAGGACTGTCTTTTCCTCTGCTAGGATTAGGTAGTTCTCCGGCTGGCGCTGGGCATCTAGGGTTAAAAAACGTAGGCATGCTACCCGGCCACTTCTAGTTGTGCGGCAGGTTTAGTTCATGGTCAGTATAGTTTCCATCTTCCAAGAGCTAGTTCTCATATATGCTGGGCTATGTTCTCTCGCCATTGAGAATCATGACAGGGGACTACCTTCCTGGTGTGTAAGGGATGGAACATCTCAAACTGAAAAAAAGGTGTTCATGGCTGTGGGCTTCCAGAAGAGATTGGTGGAGAGGTGGTCATCAGTGAAGGAAATCTTCAGGTCCTAAAGCGTGGTATATATTACCAGTGTCAGCTCTTTTGGAACTCCTAAAGTGAACCCGCAGAACCACGACAACGAACCTCCCAAGGGTGAGCTGGCCAGGTGGACCACCCCAATACAGGAAGTGTTAGGGGCAGGCCCGAGGGAGACTATTGCCGCAGAAGCTGATACCTGGGGACAGGAAGTAGGAGTGGAAAAGACACAGAACTGGCTAAGACGGAGACACAGGACAGACTGGCAATAACTGAGACTGAGCATAGGCTGGATAAGGTGGACGCTAAGGTCAGACCGGATATGACGGAAACACAGGACAGGCAGGGTATGGCAGAAACACAGGACAGGCGGGGTATGGTGGAAGCACAAGACAGGCAGGGTATGGCGGAAACACAGGACAGGCAGGGTATGACAAATGCACAGGACAGAGCAAGGTATGGTGAACGCACAGGACAGAGCAAGGTATGGCAAATGCACAGGACAGAGCTATGTACAGAGGGACCTGGGTCAAATGAGGACAAATGACAATCAGACATGGAGCAGAGGATGGAGTTACCTTAAATAGGAGAGACGAAGAAGGACTTCCGGGTCAGGGTCCTCCAAGGACAAAGAGAGGAGAAGTGGTGTGCCAGCATGCCAAAGTGGAAGTGCTCGTGTGCAGAGGGAGATGGAGTGCGCACACGCACCCGACGGACACCAGGAAGCTGTGGTGAATCAGGAGGAGAAGGAAGAACGCTTGCCTGCAGAAGGAGCACGCTGGAGAGGGTAAGTATGTCAGCGAGCGGCAGGCATGGCGGGAGGAGTGGCGGCGCAGAGCGGCGCTCTGACAGTACCCCTCCCCTTACTCCCCCTCTTTCTAAGACCAGAAAGGAATCTGGCTAAAATACGAGGAGCCAGTATGTTTTCACGGGGTTCCCAAGACCTCTCCTCAGGACCAAGACCCTTCCAATCGACCAAAAAGAGAGTTTTACCTCTAGACCTTTTCATGGCAAGAATATCTTTAACCTCAAAGATATCCTTATCAGAAACCGGTAACGGAGTTTGAGCAGGAGAAGCATGGAACTGATTGAAAATGACTGGTTTCAGAAGGGAAACGTGAAAAGAGTTGGGCATGTTAAGTGAAGCGGGCAATTTCAATTTGTAGGCAACATCGTTAATACGAGCCAAAACCTCAAAAGGACCAATGTACTGAGGACCCAATTTATACGAAGGAATTTTAAGACGAATGAACCTGGAAGACAACCAGACCTTATCACCTGGCTGATATGACGGAGGATCCAGGCGTCCTTTATTGGCATGTCTCTTAATCCTGACCTGTGCCTGTTCAAGAGCGATTTAGGTCTCCTGCCAGACCCTGGAGAACTCCTCAGACAGAAGATCGGCCGCTGGCACACCCGAGACAGGAAGCACCGGCAGAGGAACTCCAAGATGCTGCCCATAAATGATGAAGAAGGGAGATTTGGAAGAAGAGTCATTGATAAGGTTATTGCATGTGAACTCGGCCCATGGAAGCAAATCAGCCCAGTTATTATGATGACTGTTGAAAAAATGATGGAGATAGGTCATTAGAATTTGGTTAGTGCGCTCAGCTTGTCCGTTGGTCTGTGGATGGTAAGCAGTTGAGAAATCCAAAGTAACATTCGTCAGCTTGCATATAGCGTGCCAGAATCGAGAGGTGAACTGGACTCCTCTATCAGAGACGATGTGTAGATGAAAACCGTGAATCCGGAAGATGTGAGCTATGAAGATTCTTGCCAACTCTGGAGCGGAAGGTAAACCAGGCAAAGGGACAAAATGAGCCATCTTGGAAAATCGATCCATGACTACAAAAATGACCGAATGTCCAGAAGAGCGAGGAAGATCAGTAATAAAATCCATGGCGATGTGTTGCCAGGGAACCGAAGGAACTGAAAGCGGATGCAAGAGACAGGAGTGCAAATGTCTAGGAACCTTGCTCCTTGCACAAGAAGGACATGAGGCGACAAAACTTCGGACGTCTTGTAGGAGAGACGGCCACCAATAATAGCGGGTGATGAGAGCGAGTGTCTTCTTGCACCCTACATAGCCTGCTAATTTGGAGGCATGACCCCAATTTAGAACTCGAGACCTCTTGTTTGCCTGGACGAAGGTCTTACCTGGAGGTAAAGAAGACATGCTGATCGGAGCTACAAAAATGATCTTGCTGGGATCCATGATATGTGAAGGTTCTTCTTCAACATCAGATGCAAGAAAAGATATGGACAAAGCATCAGCTTTAAAGTTTTTGTTGCCAGGATGGAAATATAATTCAAAGTCAAAGCGGGCAAAGAATAACGACCATCTAGCCTGTCGGGGATTTAGTCTTTGCGCGGAACGGATGTATTCCAGATTCTTGTGGTCACTATAGATCTTGAAAGGGTGAACAGCTCCCTCCAGAAAATACCGCCACTCCTCCAGCGCCAACTTGATGGCCAATAGTTCTTTGTCGCCAATGGCGTAATTTCTCTCTGAGACGGAGAAGATCTTGGAAAAGAAACCACAAGTAGCCAATTGTCCGGAAGATGATCTCTGGGAAAGTACTGCGCCAGCGCCAATGGCAGAAGCATCTACCTCAAGTATGAAAGGCTTGTTGACCTCAGGACGATGAAGTACAGGAGCGGAAGCAAAGGCTTGCTTAAGAGACCAAAATGCTTCTTCAGCTTCCGAAGTCCAGATGTGAAGATTAGCCCCTTTGCGAGTCAAGGTAGAAATTGAGGAGACCAGAGTAGAGAAATGTGAAATAAACTGCCGGTAGTAGTTTGTGAACCCAAGAAAGCATTGAATTGCCTTTACCCCTTGAGGTCATGGCCAGTTAAGAACGGCAGACACTTTATCCAGATCCATCTGTAAGCCTGAGTCAGAGATGACATAGCCGAGATACGGTAACAAAGATTGTTCAAAGATACACTTCTCAAGTTTGGCATAAAGATGATTCTGTCTTAGGCAATACAGGACTTGGTGGACATCTCTCCTGTGGGAAGCAAGATCCAAGGAAAGCACAAGAATGTCGTCCAAATAGACCACCATGCAGGAGTAGAGTAGATCCCGGAAGACATCATTCACGAACTCCTGGAACACCACTGGAGCATTACACAGGCCGAAAGGCATTACTAGATACTCATAGTGGCCATCTCAGGTGTTAAAGGCGTTTTTCCACTCTTCTCCAGAACAAATACGGATTAGGTTGTAAGCTCCGCGAAGATCCAATTTCGTGAAAATTCATGCTCCCCTAAGGCGATCGAACAGCTCTGGAATAAAAGGTAGAGGAAACTTGTTTTTGATCGTGAGGATGTTGAGGCCTTGGTAGTCAATACATGGACGGAGGGATCCATCCTTCTTCTTTACGAAGAAAAAAACAGCAACTGCAGGAGAGGAGGACTTGCGAATAAAGCCTTTAGCCAAATTTTCCTGGACATATTCAGTCATAGCCTGGGTCTCGGTTGGAGACAACGGATAGATATGACCCCGGGGTGGAGTGGAGCCTGGTACAAGATCGATTGGGCAGTCGTATGGTCATGTGGAGGCAGAATCTCAGCTTCCTTCTTGTCAAAGACATCCAAAAAAGACAAATATGAGGAAGGTAAGTTAGCAGGCACAGAAGTTGGACGAGGTGGTTTTCTTGGCTGAACAGGAAGCAGGCAGTTACTCTGACAGAAGAGTCCCCAGCGCAGGATTTCACCTGACAGTCAGTCAAGACAAGGCTCATGAGTCCTCAACCAAGGAAGACCAAGCAAAATAGTATGGGACATGGAGGGCAGCACACAGAAGACGATCTTCTCCCGATGCAGGATTCCAATCTGGAGCTCCAACTCTTCTGTAACCAAAGTAACGGACTCCCACAGAGGTTGACCATCAACCGACGCAATCTGTTGAGGAGTCTCCAGGGATCTGACCGGAATCCGCAACCTCCTAACTGCCTTGAGTTGGATGAAATTCCCCGCCCCAGAATCTATGTAAGCAAAATCAGAAAAACGCTTATTACCCAGATGCAAAAGAACTGAAAGAGTGAGGGGTTGAGAGGGTTCAGGGATACCTAGGGAGACCTCTCTTACCTGTCCTAGGTTGAGGAGTTTCCCGGCCTCAAAGACAGGAACGCAAAAGATGAGCTGCACTGCCACAATAGAAACAGAGACCTTGAACCAGTCTCTCCTTCCGGCGCTGTTCCGCCGGTTTGAGATGATCCACCTGCATGGGCTCTGGGACAGAAACAACAGAAGTCATCACAGGAGACAGATGGGAAGGACACAGAGTAGCCGAAGGAAGACAAGGAACTCTCCACTCCCTAGCAGATTCTCGGGTACACTCTTGGAAACGTAAGTCTATGCGGGTTGCCAGGGATATAAGATCTTCCAAAGTAGTCAGAGTATCCCGACCCACCAATTCGTCCTTAATTCGAGATGAGAGACCTCGCCAAAAGGCTCCCACCAATGCCTCATTGTTCCATCCTAACTCAGATGAAAGTGTGCGAAACCAAATGGCATATTGACCCACAGAAAGAGAACCCTGATGAAGGTTAAAAAGAGACTCGGTGGTAAAGGCCAAACAACCCAGTTTGTCGAATACTTTACGAAAAGTATCTAAAAAGATGGATAATTAAGAGACAAGAGGGTCGTTTCGCTCCCAGAGAGGGTTTACCCAAGCTAAAGCCTCTCCCTCTAAGTGGGAAATTACAAAGGCCACCTTTGCTCGATCAGTAGGGTACTGCATAGGGAGCAACTTGAAATGGAGTTGGCACTGGTTCAGAAACCCCCTACATAATTTAGGATCCCCACTTTAACGAGGTGGTTTAGCCAGGTGAGGAGGTGGGTGAGGGACCGAGGACTGAGAGGAAACAGGAGCAGGAGACTGGAGCACCCAAAGGCGATCATCGACGGATGCCATAAAATTAAGGATGTGGGTTTGAGTGTCACGCTGCTGAGCATGCTCCTGTTGGAGACCTGCCAGCTGCAGAGCGCTCCCAGGGTCGGAGGCCTGCAGAGACGAGAGACAAGACTCCTTAGATTTCAAGAAGAACATGATCCTAGACTGGTTCTCCCGGAGGAACAGTAGTTCCTTTTGGGTAGGAGTCGGGGTACCAGCGGGGTCCATGGCCTGATTGTACTGTCAGCTCTTTTGGAACTCCTAAAGTGAACCCGAAGAACAATGAAAACGAACCTCCCAAGAGTAAGCTGGCCAGGTGGACCAACCCCAATACAGGGAGTGTTAGGGGCAGGCCCGAGGGAGACTATTGCCACAGAAGCTGATACCCGGCGACAGGAAGTAGGAGCGGAAAAGACACAGAACTGGCTAAGACAGAGACACAGGACAGATTAGATAAAGAACGTGTGCACAGCTAATAATTAATGGTGCCCAGGTAGGTTCCAAAACCATATGTAATATTTGTAAGAAAAACCTGGCACTCTACTTGCATAGAAATGTCTTTTAATGGTTCCAAGCGGAGGATATAGTGACAGCAGATAACAAAACGTTTCGGTCATACAAATCTGACCTTCATCAGTTGCACAGAATGATGACTGGTGACGTGGGTATTGTCTCTAACAATAGCCCTGTGATTATCACCATGGAACCATTAAAAGACATTTCTATGCAAGTTGAGTGCCAGGTTTTTCTTACAAATAGAGACACAGGACAGACTGGCAATGAGTGAGACTGAGAATAGGCTGGATAAGGCGGATGCCAAGGACGGACTGGATATGACGGAAACACAGGACAGGCAGGGTATGGCAGAAACAAAGGACAGGCAGGGTATGGCGGAAACACAGGACAGGTGGGGCATGGTGGAAACACAGGACAGGCAGGGTATGGTGGAAGCACAGGACAGGCAGGGTATGATGGACACACAGGACAGAGCATGGTATGGCGAACACACAGGACAGAGCAAGGTATGGCGAAATAACACAGGACAGAGCTAGGTACAGAGGGACCTGGGTCAAATGAGGACAAATGACAATCAGGCATGGAGCACAGGAAGGAGTTACCTTAAATAGGAGAGACACAGAAGGACTTCCGGGTCAGGGTCCTCCAAGCATAAAGTGAGGAGAAACGGCACGCCAGCATACCAAAGAGGAAGTGCTCGTGCGCAGAGAGAGATGTTTTGCGCCCGCGCACCCAACGGACACCAGGAAGCTGCAGTGAATCAGGAGGAGAAGGAAGAACGCGTGCCTGCAGGAGGAGCATGCCGGAGAGGGTAAGTATGTCGGCGAGCGGGGGGCGGAGCGGCAGGCAAGGCGGCAGGAGCCAAACTGAGCAATCGTGAGAGAAGAGCCTTGGTGAGAGAGGTAAAGAAGAACCCCAAGATCACTGTGGTTCAGCACGAGAGATGCAGTAGGGAGATGGGAAAAAATTCCACAAAGTCGACTATCACTGCAGCCTTCCACCAGTCGGGCTTTTGTGCAGAGTGGCCCAACGAAAGTCTCTCCTCAGTGCAAGACATATGAAAGCCCGCATAGAGTTTGCTGAAAAACACATTAAGGACTCCCAGACTATGAAAAATAAGATTGAAAACCTACAAAAGAGTGTCCCCACGGCCATAAGAGGACATACCCCTGAGCCAAAGCAATGAATACCGAAAAAAACCAAAAAATATGGAAAACCGAAAGGGTATTTGATAGCTAATTAAATCCTATATAAAAGATCCATACGAGAAACAGGGGTTTAATGCAAAAATACAAAATTTATTATAAATCACAAGAGTAGAAACTATAAGACAAAATAGGCAATGAGGGAGTACACAGTGAAAACGTGGATGGGGTTTAGATGACATTACACAATCCCACTGAAGGGAGTCACATGACTAACCTGGTCAGAACGCCCGCAATAGGTAAAAAAGTACAAAATGCTAAAGAGGAAAAGGTCGTATATGCTCTATATAAGTAAGGGTTGGCCCCACATGGTGTATCCTCTAAAAAGCAAGATCAAAAGATCTTATGCGGGTCAGCACATCCAAGGGAAGTCCCAGTAATAATTAGAGTATCGTCATACCTTGAGACATGGTGACGCTAAGGTGCGGGCGTACTAGCAGGGCAGGGAGGAGCCTCGACGCGTGTTTCACCGCCTTGGCTTCTTCAGATTCTTTGGTCTGATGAGACGAAGATAGACCTTTTTGGTGAGAATTTTAAGCGGTATGTGTGGAAAAACACTGGGCACTGCTCATCACCTGCCCATACAATCCCAACAGTGAAACATGGTGCAGCATCATGCTGTGGTGGTGTTTTTCAGCTGCAGCGACATGATGACTGGTTGCTATTGAAGGAAACATGAAGTGCGGACAATTACAGAGATATCCTGGAGGAAAAGTTCTTCCAGAGTTCTCTGGACCTCAGACTTGGCAGAAGGTTCACCGTCCAGCAAGACAATGACCCTAAGAACACAGTTAAAAAAGGAGTGGCTTCAGAACAACTCTGTGACCATTGTTGACTGGCCCAACCAGAGCCCGGACGTAAACCCAATTGAGCATCTCTGGAGAGACCTGAAAATGGCTGTCCACCAACATTCACCATCCAACCTGACAGAACTGGAAAGGATCTGCAAGGAAGAAAGGCAGAGGATCCCCAAATCCAGGTGTGAAAAACTTGTTGCATCTACATAATACTGAGCAAAGGGTCTGAATACTTATGACCATGTGATATTTCAGTTTTTCTTTTTTAATAAATTTGCAAAAATTTCTACATTGCTGTCTTTTGCAGTGAAGATGGGGCGGAGAGTGTACATTAATGAGAAAAACAATGAACTTTTTTTGAACCTACCAAATGGCTGCAATGAAACAAAGAGTAAAAAATGTAAACGGGCCTGAATACTTTCCGTACCGACTGTATATATATATATATATATATATATATATATATATATATATATATATATATATATATATATATATATATATATATATATATATATATATATATATAATCATCTTTTTACATTTTGAAAATTACAAAAAAGACAATGGGTCCATTCAAATATTTGGGCTTCCTGCATTGTCCGTACCTAGTAGCATCCCCTTTTGAAAGTATCACAGCTTGTAGACCCTTTTTGCAGCCAGACAAGTGTCTTTCAATTCTCTTTTGAGGGATTTTCAGCCTTTCTTCCTGGGAAAATTCTTCCAGTTCTGTGAGATTTATGGGTTGTCTTGCATGCACTGCTATTTTGAGCTCTAGCCACAGATTTTCGATGATGTTCAGATCAGGAGACTGTGAGAGCCATTGTAAAACCTTCAGCTTGCACCTTTTGAGGTAGTCTACTTTGGATTTTGAAGTGTTTTTAAGATCATTTTCCAATTGTAGAAGCCATCCTCTTTCCAACCTCAGCTTTTTTTTGCAGTTGGTGTTATGTTTTCATCAATAATTTGTTGAAATTTCATTAAATCCATTCTTCCCTTTAACCGTGAAATGTTCCCAATGCCATTTTCTGCAACACAACCCCACAGCATGATTGTTCGTCCCCATGCTTAATGATTGGTAAAATTTTCTTTCCCTGAAATTCTGTGGCCTTTTCTGTCCACAAATACCTTTGATTGCTCTGGCCAAAGAGTTCTATTTGAACCTCCTCCGTCCACAGGACTTGTTTACAAAATGCATCAGGTTTGTTTAGATGTTCTTTTGCATACTTCTGACTCTAAATTTTATGGTGAGGATGTAGGAGACATTTTTTTCTGATGACTCTTCAATGAAGGCCAGATTTGTGCAGGTGTTTTTGAGCAATAGAACAATATACCACAACCTCAGAGTCTGCTAATTTTTTGAAGGTCTTTTGCAGTCAAGCAGGGGTTCTGATTTGTCTTGTTAGCAATCCTATGAGCAACTTTCACTGACATTTAGCTTGATCTTCCAGATTTTAGCTTGACTGTGACTGTTCCTGTTAACTGCCATTTCTTGATTATATTTAGAGGAAAAGGCAAAATTAAAATGCTTTGCTATCTTCTTATAACTTTCTCCTGCTTTGTGGGCCTCCACCATTTTAATTTTCAGATTGCTAGGCAGATGCTTAGAAGAACCCATGGCTGCTGTTTTTTTGGCACAAGGTTAAAGGAAGCTGAGTTTAACCAGATGACTGTTTTTTTCAGTAGGCCCAGGGACATGAGCTACCGTTCATGTGAGAATGACTGTTGACCCATATTGTCATTGATTTAATGTCCAATTGTCTGCCATTTGCTGATTGGCTGCTGATTAGCTATTGTATCTGTCCTTGTATTGCAGTCCTAGTATTGTTTTTCTATCTTTAGGAAACAAAGGCACAATGTTTGATTGTTTGTAGTGATGGGTGAGCAATAAAATGCTCGGGTGCTCGTTGTTCGGGTCGAGCAAATTGGAATACTCAGGTACTCGGCCAGAACAACGAGCCCAATGTAAGTATATGGGAGACCCGAGTATTTTTACCGCGATCCCCCCCAGGGGTCCTTTTAAGGTCTAAAAACATCTGAAAATGATGGAAACACTGCTCAAATGACACAGGGGCATCATGGGTTCGCCCCTGGAAGCATTCCTGACTCCTAGTTCACAGCTTTAATCAATTTTTTTCCGAGATTCATGCCATTTTCCCGGTGCCGCAAAAAACACATTAAAACAAAACCAAAATGGGTTTTGCTTGGAAATATGTCAAGGTACATCCTTTGCAGGTTAATGACTTGCCTGTAAGGCCAAATATTTAAACCCAGACTGAAAATTTCCTCCTCCACTTAGGCTTAGTTCAGACGCAGCGTTTTTGAAGTGTTTTTCAAATTTGACATTGCTTTCAAACACTACAAATGCATTCACTGGGAAATGTCATTGTAACATTTAATAACCCTAGATGGTTATGTGGTGTGTGACACATAAACAGACCCATCTTGTTTCATTTATAAAGGAGGGACTCTTAAAGTCACAGAGCCTGATGGATCAGGCGGCATTAATCTTCTTAAAGGGCCATTATGAAACAGTGGGTCTCCTAAGCTGTTGTAGCCTATGCTGTGAGTGGATGGGCTGCCAAGAATCACGACGCACCACAATACCCTCTCATAAGATGTCCAGGGGGGACTCCTGAAAAAGTGTTGCATTGAATTCAAGGCCTGCCCTGCTACCAATTCATATGCACCCCAATAAGCCTTTGAACCCACATAGTGGATGGGCCCATGAAAATCGACTTCACAACATGCATTTTTTACTCCCATACTCCTTAGTTTTACACATTGGCGGCAAGGCCAGCCCTACTGCATAGTCATATGCACCCCATTAGGCCATGGAACCCACATAGTGGATATGTCCATGAAAATCCACTTCACAATATGCATTTTGTACTCCCGCACTCCTTAGTTTTACACATTGGTGGTAAGGCCAGCCCTGCTGCATAGTCATATGCACCCCATTAGGCCTTGGAACCCACATAGTGTATGGGCCCATGAAAATCCACTCGTATTTTGTAATGGTATGATGGTTCCCTCTTTGCACAATAATTTACAGGAGAATTTGGCAATTTTATTTGCCATTTTGTTAACACTAAGGTTCAGATACGGCTTTAAAAAGGCTAATACTTGCAATACAACACATTTTTATTGCTAACCACGAAATTCAAAGAATAGTATGATTGAATAGTGTGAGTGTGTACACATTTGTATATGTTAACATACAAAGGTTAATAAGTACATACAAGGATTAAATAAATATAGTGATTACGTATATATGAAGATTAACTACATACAGCATAGTTAGATCATCGCTAAGAGGCTTTTATACATCATCCGTCTGGAATATCAGAGAAGCAACCCCAAGACAGAGAACCCCAGGGAGATTACCTACACTGCATGGGCGTCCCCAATTATGCAAGTATCAGCAGACTGTACATGTACAGGTACCCCAGTTTTGGCATCTGTCTTAGTCATGTTTCTCTGGTCTTATATAGTGATTTACACTATGTAGTAACTCTAGTTTCACCCAGACCTTCAAGTGGCCACTTTTCAAGGTTGGATTAAACTGAGATATCATGGAGTCATCATACGAGCGGCCATAAACCCCTAGAAAATAAAAGCCACAAGGATTTAGATCAAACCACAAGCAGCATAGTTTCAGTAAACCTTAATGTTTTACAATGACATACAGCAAACATATAGAGGCTTAGAACTGTTTGTAAAGTGAATAAACAAACATTTATCAAGTTTGTGTCACTTTGAGCATTGTCTGTCACATCTCTAAATGTTTTACAAGAAATGCAGCTATGTGATTGTCTGAATGCATTCGGTATACAGTCTTTAAATCTTGGTTACAAATCGCCATTTGTATATTTGCCATTTGTGCATTTGAGGCAGCCAAAGTTATGGCTCTCAAGGAGAGAAACTAATGTAGTCGACAAAGAAATATTTTTAATGACCTACTGAGCCAAACTAACAGCATTGCTTTATCAAATTTATATGAAGTGTATTGTGTCCAATGTGAGCAACCAGGCAACACAAAAAGGAGCTTTTTAAGGGAGCTCTTTATGGTACACAAATGTTATGAAGTCTTTGCCAACAAGGATGTGTTTTCACCAATGTGGGGTACCTTTTTTAAAAATATACGAGTGCCATCACAGCCCCCTAGCCCAAAATTCTGTGGCCTATAAGAGTACAGAGCACGTCAACCCTGGTGATCTAGTGGCAGTTAAAGGACACATTGCAAGAGACAGAGTGAAGAAGTAGGCTTAATGGAATGCCATGCCCAATTCCCCAATGTGGTGTCCTTTTTGGACTTATGAAAATAGTGCCATCACAGCCCCCTAGCCCAAAATTCTGTGGCCTATAAGCGTACAGAGCACGTCCACCCTGGTGATCTAGTGGCAGTTAAAGGACACATTGCAGGAGACAGAGTTAAGAAGTAGGCCCAATGGAATGCAATGCAAAATTCCCCAATGTGGTGTCCTTTTTGGACTTATTAAAATAGTGCCATCACAGTCCCCTAGCCCAAAATTTTGTGGCCTATAAGCGTACAGAGCATGTCATGCCCAGTTCCCCATTGTGTTGTCTGTTGTGATTTTGCTTTTTGCTCCCTCTAGTGGTCATTAGTGATTTGACTCTGGAGCGTCTGTCTTTTCCTATATCCTCACCTGGGCCGTTAGTTCAGGGGCATTGCTATATAAGCTCCCTGGACCTTCAGTTCAATGCCTGGCATCATTGAAATCAGAGCTAATCTGTTGTGCTCTTGTCCTCTTATCCTGGTTCCTGTTTTTCAAGCTAAGTCTGCTTCTTTGCTTTTTGCTTTTGTTTTGTTTGGTATTTTGTCCAGCTTGTTCCTATCTGTATCCTGACCTTTGCTGGAAGCTCTAGGGGGCTGGTGTTCTCCCCCCGGACCGTTAGACGGTTCGGGGGTTCTTGAATCTCCAGCGTGGATTTTTATAGGGTTTTTGTTGACCAGATAAGTTATCTTGCTATATTCTGCTATTAGTAAGCTGGCCTCTCTTTGCTGAACCTGGTTCATTTCTGTGTTTGTCATTTCCTCTTACCTCACCGTTATTATTTGTGGGGGGCTTGTTTCTTGCTTTGGGGTCCCTTTCTCTGGAGGCAAGAGAGGTCTTTGTTTTCTTCTCCTAGGGGTAGTTAGATTCTCCGGCTGGCGCGAGTCATCTAGCGATCACCGTAGGCATGATCCCCGGCTACTTCTAGTGTTGGCGTTAGGAGTAGCTATTTGGTCAACCCAGTTACCACAGCCCTATGAGCTGGATTTTTGTATCTTGCAGACTTACACGTTCCTCTGAGACCCTGTCCACTGGGGTCATAACAGTTGTCCTTTTTAAAAAAAATAAAAGAGTGCCATCACAGCCCCCTTGGCAAACATGCACCGTACAGAGCACGTTCACCCTGGTTTCTACTGGCAGGTACAGCACAGCTTGCAGGAGACCAAGTTAAGAAGTAGGCTCAATGTAATGTCATGCCCAATTCCCCAATGTGTTGTCCTTTTTTAAAAAAAATAAAAGAGTGCCATCACCGCACC
Organism: Ranitomeya variabilis; assembly: GCF_051348905.1. Taxonomy (NCBI): domain Eukaryota; kingdom Metazoa; phylum Chordata; class Amphibia; order Anura; family Dendrobatidae; genus Ranitomeya; species Ranitomeya variabilis. The sequence goes on from NC_135236.1 coordinate 566,121,592, forward strand.
CTTGGCCAAAATACACCTTACAGACCACATTCACCCTGGTGATATAGTGGTTCTTGATGAGGAGGATGAGGATAAGGAGGAGGATAAGAACAAACAGACCAAATCTGGAAGCGAATACCAATGTGTGGTTGTGAAGAGGTGCATGAGAATACACCTCCCCAAAAGAGAGTATTTATTTGAGGTTATGTTTTGCTGGTTTCATTTGGTGGTGTACAGAAGTTTTTCCCAATCCAGGCCTTGCTCATTTTTGTAAGAGTCAGCCTGTCAGCATTTTCAGTTGACAGGCGGATGCGCTTATCTGTTATAATTCCACCAGCAGCACTAAAAACCCTCTCTGACAGAACTCTAGCAGCAGGGCATTCCAGGACCTCCAAGGCGTAGAGAGCCAGTTCATGCCACGTGTCCAGCTTGGATACCCAATAATTAAAAGGCACAGAGGAATCACAGAGGATGTTTTTACGATCTGTAAGGTACTCCCTCACTATCTTCCCAAACATTGCACTTATGGTGACCGCACCCCTTTGCCTCTGTGCTGCCACAATGGGAGGGTCTGAGAAAACTGTCCCAGAACTTGGCCATTGTTCCCCTGCCTGAGCTGGATTGTACTTCTGTCTCTCTCGCTTGGAGTCCTTGGTGGTACAACAAACTCTGATATCTGCTGCCAGCGTTCTCACATGGGAATTTTCTAAGTAATTCCGCTACAAGGGCCCTGTGGTACTGCAACATTTTACTACACCTCTCTGTCTCAGGCAGAAGAGATTGAAAGTTCTCCTGGTAGCGTGGGTCTAGAAGTGTCACCAGCCAGTAATGAGTGTCACCCAAAATTTTGATAATCCGATGGTCACGTGAAATGCAGCGCAACATAAAGTCAGCCATGCGTGCCAGACTGCTAACAGGCATCACTTCCATGTCCTCACCAACAGGACAAATGACCATGCTGTCTGTTGTGAATTAGACTTTTTTGGCTCCCTCTTGTGGTCACTAGTGATATGACTCTGGGATTGTCTTTCCCTAGTTTGGCACCCACCTGGGTCGTTAGTCCAGGGGTGTTGCTATATAAACTTCCTGAAGTCTCAGTCTGGTGCCTGGCATCGTTGTAATCAGTTCCTTTCTGTTTGCTCCTGTCTGCTGGTCGTGGTTCTTGCAAAATTAAGCTAAGTCCTGCTTCCTTGTTTTTTGGTTATTTGCATTGCTCTTATTTATTTGTCCAGCTTGTACTAAATGTGATTCCTGATTTTGCTGGAAGCTCTAGGGGGCTGGTATCCTCCCCCCGGGCCATTAGATGGTTCGGGGGTTCTTGTATATCCAGCGTGGAAATTTTGATAGGGTTTTTGCTGACCGTATAAGTCATCTTACTATATTCTGCTATTAGTCAGTGGGCCTCTCTTTGCTAAATATCTAGTTCATTCTTACGTTTGTCTTTTCTTCTTACCTCACCGTTATTATTTGTTGGGGGCTTGTATCCAACTTTTGGGGTCTTTTCTCTGGAGGCAAGTAAGGTCTATCTTTTCCCTTCTAGGGTTAGTTAGTTCTCCGGCTGGCGCGAGACGTCTAGAACCAACGTAGGCACGTTCCCCGGCTGCTGCTATTTGTGGTGCTAGGATTAGTTATACGGTCAGCCCAGTTACCACTGTCCTATGAGCTGGTTTTTTGTGTTTGCAGACTTGGTAATTACTTCTGAGACCCTCTGCCATTGGGGTCATAACAGTATGCCAGGCCAAAGTTGAATGTTTAATGCATTGCAGAAGTGGGATAATAAGAAAGGAAATTCTGAGTTTTTTTTTTTTTTTTTCTTTCTTCCTCCCCTTTACCTCTGAGTGGCTTGTGCTTGCTGCAGACATGAATGTCCAGACCTTGATTACAAGTGTAGACCAGCTTGCTGCTCGTGTGCAGGGCATACAAGATTTTGTTACTAGTAGTCCTATGTCTGAACCTAAAATACCTATTCCTGAACTGTTCTCTGGAGACCGATTTAAGTTTAGGAATTTCAGGAATAATTGTAAATTGTTTCTGTCTCTGAGACCCCGTTCATCTGGAGACTCAGCTCAGCAAGTTAAAATTGTTATCTCTTTTTTGCGGGGCGACCCTCAGGATTGGGCTTTCTCGCTAGCGCCAGGAGATCCGGCATTGGCAAATATTGATGCGTTTTTTCTGGCGCTCGGATTGCTTTACGAGGAACCCAATCTTGAAATTCAGGCAGAAAAAGCCTTGCTGGCTATTTCTCAGGGCCAGGATGAAGCTGAAGTGTATTGCCAAAAATTTCGGAAATGGTCCGTGCTTACTCAGTGGAAAGAGTGTGCTCTGGCCGCTAATTTCTGAAATGGCCTTTCAGAAGCCATTAAGAATGTGATGGTGGGTTTCTCCATTCCTACAAGTCTGAATGATTCCATGGCGCTGGCTATTCAAATTGACCGGCGTTTGCGGGAGCGCAAAGCCGCTAATCCTCTGGTGGTGTTGTCTGAACAAACACCTGATTTAATGCAATGTGGTAGAATTCAGACTAGAAATGAACGGAAAAATCATAGACGTCAGAATGGGTTGTGTTTTTACTGTGGTGATTCTACACATGTTATATCAGCATGCTCTAAACGCCTAACTAGGGTTGTTAGTCCTGTCGCCATTGGTAATTTGCAACCTAAATTTATTTTGTCTGTGACTTTAATTTGCTCATTGTCCTCCTACCCTGTTATGGCGTTTGTGGATTCAGGTGCTGCCCTGAGTCTTATGGATCTGTCATTTGCCAAGCGCTGTGGTTTTGTTCTTGAGCCGTTGGTAAATCCTATCCCTCTTAGAGGTATTGATGCTACGCCATTGGCGGAAAATAAACCGCAGTTTTGGACACAGGTAACCATGTGCATGACTCCTGAACATCGGGAGGTGATTCGTTTTCTTGTTCTGCATAAAATGCATGATTTGGTCGTTTTGGGTCTGCCATGGTTACAGACCCATAATCCAGTCTTGGATTGGAAGGCAATGTCTGTGTCAAGTTGGGGCTGTCAGGGAATTCATGGTGATTCCCCCCCGGTGTCTATTGCTTCCTCTACTCCTTCGGAAGTTCCTGAGTATTTGTTTGATTATCAGGATGTATTCAGCGAGTCCAGGTCCAGTGCTCTCCCTCCTCATAGGGACTGTGACTGAGCTATAGATTTGATTCCAGGTAGTAAATTTCCTAAGGGAAGATTATTTAATCTGTCTGTACCTGAGCATACCGCAATGCGTTCGTATATCAAGGAATCTCTGGAGAAGGGGCATATCCGTCCATCCTCTTCCCCTCTTGGTGCGGGATTCTTTTTTGCGGCCAAGAAGGACGGATCTTTGAGACCTTGTATTGACTATCGGCTTCTGAATAAAATCACTGTTAAATTTCAGTATCCTTTGCCTCTGTTGTCGGACTTGTTTGCCCGGATTAAAGGTGCCAAGTGGTTCACCAAGATAGATCTTTGTGGTGCGTACAACCTTGTGCGCATTAAGCAAGGAGATGAATGGAAAACTGCATTTAATACGCCCGAAGGTCATTTTGAGTACTTGGTGATGCCTTTTGGGCTCTCTAATGCTCCTTCAGTGTTTCAGTCCTTTATGCATGATATTTTCCGGAAATATCTGGATAAATTTATGATTGTTTATCTGGATGATATTCTGGTTTTTTCTAATGATTGGGACTCGCATGTAGAGCAGGTCAGGATGGTGTTTCAGGTTTTGCGTGAGAATGCTTTGTTTGTTAAGGGCTCAAAGTGTCTCTTTGGAGTACAGAAGGTTCCCTTTTTGGGTTTTATTTTTTCCCATTCTGCGGTGGAGATGGACCCAGTCAAGGTCCGAGCTATTCATGATTGGACTCAACCCACGTCAGTTAAGAGTCTTCAGAAGTTCTTGGGTTTTGCTAACTTCTACCGTCGTTTTATCGCTAATTTTTCTAGCGTTGTTAAACCTTTGACGGATATGACCAAGAAAGGTTCTGATGTTGCTAACTGGGCTCCTGCAGCCGTGGAAGCTTTGCAAGAGTTGAAGCGCCGGTTTACTTCGGCGCCTGTTTTGTGCCAGCCTGATGTCTCACTTCCCTTTCAGGTTGAAGTGGATGCTTCTGAGATTGGGGCAGGGGCCGTTTTGTCGCAGAGAGGCCCTGGTTGCTCTGTAATGAGACCATGTGCTTTTTTCTCTAGGAAGTTTTCGCCCGCTGAGCGGAATTATGATGTTGGCAATCGGGAGTTGTTGGCCATGAAGTGGGCATTTGAGGAGTGGCGTCATTGGCTCGAGGGTGCTAAGCATCGTGTGGTGGTCTTGACTGATCACAAAAATCTGATGTATCTCGAGTCTGCTAAACGCCTGAATCCTAGACAGGCCCGTTGGTCATTGTTTTTCTCCCGTTTTGACTTTGTGGTCTCGTATTTACCAGGTTCAAAGAATGTGAAGGCTGATGCTCTTTCAAGGAGCTTTGTGCCTGACTCTCCTGGAGTCGCAGAACCTGTTGGTATTCTTAAAGAGGGAGTAATCTTGTCAGCCATTTCTCCGGATTTGCGACGTGTGTTGCAGAGATTTCAGGCTGGTAGACCTGACTCTTGTCCACCTGACAGACTGTTTGTTCCTGATAAGTGGACCAGCAGAGTCATTTCCGAGGTTCATTCCTCGGTGTTGGCAGGGCATCCGGGAATTTTTGGCACCAGAGATTTGGTGGCTAGGTCCTTTTGGTGGCCTTCTTTGTCACGGGATGTGCGGTCATTTGTGCAGTCCTGCGGTACTTGTGCTCGAGCTAAGCCTTGCTGTTCTCGTGCCAGCGGGTTGCTCTTGCCCTTGCCTGTCCCGAAGAGGCCTTGGACACACATTTCCATGGATTTCATTTCAGATCTTCCGGTGTCTCAGGGCATGTCTGTCATCTGGGTGGTATGTGATCGCTTTTCCAAGATGGTCCATTTGGTATCTTTGCCTAAGCTGCCTTCCTCTTCCGATCTGGTTCCTTTGTTCTTTCAGAATGTGGTTCGTTTACACGGCATTCCTGAGAATATCGTGTCTGACAGAGGATCCCAGTTTGTTTCCAGGTTCTGGCGATCCTTCTGTGCTAAGATGGGCATTGATTTGTCGTTTTCGTCTGCCTTTCATCCTCAGACTAATGGACAAACGGAGCGAACTAATCAGACTCTGGAGGCTTATTTGAGGTGTTTTGTTTCTGCAGATCAGGATGATTGGGTGACCTTCTTGCCGTTGGCTGAGTTTGCCCTTAATAATCGGGCTAGTTCCGCTACTTTAGTTTCGCCATTTTTCTGCAACTCTGGTTTCCATCCTCGTTTTTCCTCGGGACATGTGGAGCCTTCTGACTGTCCTGGGGTAGATTCTGTGGTGGATAGGTTGCAGCAGATTTGGAATCATGTGGTGGACAACTTAAAGTTGTCACAGGAGAAGGCTCAGCGTTTTGCCAACCGCCGCCGCGGTGTGGGTCCCCGACTTCGTGTTGGGGATTTGGTACGGCTGTCTTCTCGATTTGTTCATATGAAGGTCTCCTCTCCTAAATTTAAGCCTCGCTTCATCGGTCCTTACAAGATATTGGAAATCCTTAATCCCGTGTCCATTCGCTTGGATCTTCCTGTGTCGTTTGCCATTCACAACGTGTTCCATAGGTCTTTGTTGCGGCGGTACGTTGTACCTGTGGTTCCTTCTGTTGAGCCTCCTGCTCCGGTGTTGGTTGAGGGCGAGTTGGAGTACGTGGTGGAGAAGATCTTGGATTCTCGTCTCTCCAGACGGAGGCTTCAGTATCTGGTCAAGTGGAAGGGCTATGGTCAGGAGGATAATTCCTGCGTGGTTGCCTCTGATGTGCATGCGGCCGATTTAGTTCGTGCCTTTCACGCTGCTCATCCTGATCGCCCTGGTGGTCTTGGTGAGGGTTCGGTGACCCCTCCTTAAAGGGGGGGTACTGTTGTGAATTAGACTTTTTTGGCTCCCTCTTGTGGTCACTAGTGATATGACTCTGGGATTGTCTTTCCCTAGTTTGGCACCCATCTGGGTCGTTAGTCCAGGGGTGTTGCTATATAAACTTCCTGAAGTCTCAGTCTGGTGCCTGGCATCGTTGTAATCAGTTCCTTTCTGTTTGCTCCTGTCTGCTGGTCGTGGTTCTTGCAAAATTAAGCTAAGTCCTGCTTCCTTGTTTTTTGGTTATTTGCATTGCTCTTATTTATTTGTCCAGCTTGTACTAAATGTGATTCCTGATTTTGCTGGAAGCTCTAGGGGGCTGGTATCCTCCCCCCGGGCCGTTAGACGGTTCGGGGGTTCTTGTATATCCAGCGTGGAAATTTTGATAGGGTTTTTGCTGACCGTATAAGTCATCTTACTATATTCTGCTATTAGTCAGTGGGCCTCTCTTTGCTAAATATCTAGTTCATTCTTACGTTTGTCTTTTCTTCTTACCTCACCGTTATTATTTGTTGGGGCTTGTATCCAACTTTTGGGGTCTTTTCTCTGGAGGCAAGTAATGTCTATCTTTTCCCTTCTAGGGTTAGTTAGTTCTCCGGCTGGCGCGAGACGTCTAGAACCAACGTAGGCACGTTCCCCGGCTGCTGCTATTTGTGGTGCTAGGATTAGTTATACGGTCAGCCCAGTTACCACTGTCCTATGAGCTGGTTTTTTGTGTTTGCAGACTTGGTAATTACTTCTGAGACCCTCTGCCATTGGGGTCATAACAGCTGTCCTCCTCCTCCTCCCTGTCCTCAGGCCATCCCTACTGAACAGAAGCTAATACAGATGTGTTTGTAGTACCGTCTATAGTGCATGAAAGTAGCTCCTGTTCTTCCTCCTCCTCCTCCTCCTCATTGCCTACCAATCCAAATTGAGAAGACATGAGGTTGGGCTGAGTGTAATCCAGCTGTATGTTTCCTTGTTCCATGTCCTCATGCTCCGCCTGCAATGCATCCTCTTTGATTGTGAGCAGAGAGTTTTTCAGAATGCTGAGAAGCGGGATGGTGATGCTAATTATGGCGTCATCGCCGCTCACCATCTTGGTGCAGTCCTCAAAATTTTGGAGGATGTTACATATGTCTGACATCCATGTCCACTCCTGAGGTCTTATGTGTGGAGTCTGATCTGAAATTCGATGGCCTTATTGATGTTGGAAGGCAACAACGGCCCTCTTCTGCTCACAAATCCTTTCCAACATATGCAGCGTAGAGTTCCAGCGCGAGGGGACATCACACAACAATCGGTGAGCTGCAAGTTGAAAATGCTGCTGAAGCATGGCAAGGGCGGCTGAAGCTGTAGCTGACTTTCTAAAATGGGCAGACAGATGGCGTCCTTTCACTAGCAGATCCGGCAGCTCCGGGTAACTTTTCAGAAAACGTTGAACCATGAGGTTAAGCATATGGGCCAAGTAAGGTACGTGTGTGAGCTCACCTTGCCTCAGAGCCGCTACCAGGTTACGGCCATTGTCACACACGACCATGCCTGGCTGTAGGTTCAGCGGTATCATCCAAACATCTGACTGCTCTTTCAGCGCTGTCCACAACTTTTCTGTATTGTGCGGTTTGCCACCTATGCAGATTAGCTTCAGCACAGCCTGTTGCCGCTTGGCTGAGGTAGTGCTAAAGTGCTTCCAGCTTCTGACTGATGTGTTGATTTCAGGCATGGAGGATGAAGAGGAGGAGGTGCAGGAGCTGTAGACTGTGGGGGCAACCCTGATTAACGTAGGGCCAGCAATCCTCGGCGTGGGGAGGATCTGTTCCATCCCAAGGTCCGACTGAGTCCCGGCTTCCACTATGTTAACCCAGTGTGCCATCATTGAGATATACCATCCCTGCCCACAAGCACTTGTCCACGTGTCCAGGTAACAGCATTGTTGAGGGCACGGCTAATGTTGTGGGACACATGCTGGTGTAATGCCGGTATGGCACACCGGGAGAAATAGCGGCGACTGGGGACCGAGTACCTTGGGACGGCCGCCGCCATCAGGTTGTGGAAAGCTTCCGTCTCAACAAGCCTAAAAGGCTAGCACAAGCAGAAGAGAAATATTAGAATTGAGGACTGTGGCCTGTGGGGTGTTGGCTGGGTAATCCCGCTTGCATTCCAAAGACTGGCTTATAGACAACTGAATGCTGTGCTGGGACAAGGATGTGGACGCGCTTACTGATGGTGCTGCTTGACTGTGGGCCACAACAGGTGCAGGGCTAGAGGCATCTTCACATGCATGGTGTACTGGGGATTGGCTTCTATGCAAAACAGTGGAAAAAGCAGTGGTGTGACCAGCAGGCAGTGGTCCTGGAGCCTGGGGTTCGGCCCACAAAGTCGGGTGCTTTGCTTGCATGTGCCTGATCATGCTGGTGGTGGTCAGGCTGGTTGTTTTGCTACCCCTGCTGATGTGGGCATGGCAGGTGCTGCAAATGGCCTGTTTGGGGTTATCGGCAGAGTCTTTAAAAAATAGACAGACTCGGGAAGATCTCACAGGTGGAATGGCAACTTCACTCATGTTGGTGTCACGGGGAATGGATGCATGCCTTCTGTCTGTGGCCACCACACTGCTTCTTCCTGCCTGTTGGGGGGATATGCCTCCTTCCCCATTTGTGCTGTTGTCCTCGCTATGCATTTCCTCCTGCCAGGTTGGGTCAGTCACTATGTCATTCACCACCTTGTCTTCCACATCCGCACCCTGCTCCTCCTCCTGACTTTCTGGCAATTGTGTTTCATCATCGTCCACCTCTTCGGACACTTTCTCACCATCGCCTTTGTGTGACCAGGGCTTGTCAAAGCTTTGGGCAGCTCTACATGAGATCTCATCTTTCCCCACTTCATGTTGACTGGCAGAGATTTCTGAATCTTGAAATGGAAAACTGAACAGCTCTTCAAAGTGTCCAAGTGTGGGATCAGTTGTCTCAGGGCACTCGGCATGGTAGGAGGAAAGGGGATCAGGGTGAGGAATATCCTGGCCACACTCACGGATACTCAGACTTGACCGTGTGGAAGATAATGTGGTGGTGTTGGCTAAGTGACTGGAAGCATTATCCGCTATCCACCCAACAACCATTTCACACTGCTCTGGCTTCAATAGTGGTGTGCTGTGGTCCCCTAGAAACTGAGACAGGAAGGTCGAGCAAGAAGATTTGGGTCTTTGTTGTTGTTTCACCTTGCCCACGGCCTCGTCCTCTGGATGCACCATCAGCATCACGTCCACTATTTTGTCCCTTGCCTTGCCCATTTTAAATGGACTACTGCAATATTTCAAATGCTCAACACAAATGTCTTTATTAGTAGAGAAATAATATCTGATCAGTATGCCTGGAAATCTACGATTTTTCAAACCCAAACACCAGGCAGGCCTCAGCCTGACCTCACAGACTGTATTCAATTTTTTTATTTTATTTTTTAAAGTTAATGTATGTGAAATAGTGCTGTATAGAATTTGAGTATAGCACACAGCCAAAAAATTAGTACACCAGCCTCCAATGCCCAAACTTGGAGCACAGAGATATATGACGGCTGTAACGGAAATAGCACACTGGCAAAAAAAAAGGGGCACAAGGGTAGCAGACACAACTATGTTACGTATGCATAACATATTGACAAACCATACCTTTTCAACAGGCCTCAGTCTGACAGAATAGACTGTATATTTTTTTTTGAGGGGGGGGAAATTTTGGAAAAAAAAATAGACAGTAAATAAAGTAATATAGACAGTAAATAAGCTGCAGCAGCAGGCAGTTATGGAGCTTTGGGAAGGATGCAGTGGGACCATTGGATGCACATACAGTGCCTGCAGGCCTTGCACTGATGTGGATATGCTGTGCCCTGCCTACCTAGCGCTGCAATATCGGACCCACGAATTAGCCCTAAAAGGTTCTTTTGTTTTTTGAGGAGTTGTGGATGTAAGAGTTGCAGACCTACACTAACTCTTAAAACCACAATTCTGACCCTATCTTGGCAGCAGCTCTCCCTACTGTCTCTGAAACAGGAACAGAATGCGGCGAGCAGGGCGGCGCCAGGTCTCTTATACTTGGGATGATGCTGTAAGGCCCAGCCAATCACTGCACGACCACAACAAAGATGGCTGCGGCGTTTCATGGCCTGGCAGACAATCCCTGCATCGTGATTGGGTCTCTAAAATCCTCAACAACTGCTGGGTGGAGACTGCAGTTACCGCGAATAATACTGGAAATGCTTGCTGCTCGCCGAGTATGCCGAGCATAGTGATACTCGGGCGAGTAATGAGTAGTGGCGAGCCCGTTCGCTCATCACTAATTGTTTGTTAATATGTTGATGACCCATTTGTGCTCTGCAATATAAAGGACAATCTATGCATGTTGTTTTAACACCCCAGCAGTAAAGGATGGCCCCCTACCATCTTCCCCCAAGCCTGTGGTGTATTGCCTAAATGGAAAGTTGTGACCTATAAAAAAGGAGGCTCTGCCTGTGTTTAGGGAGACTGAGAGACAGAGACAGCCGGAGATTTTGCCAAGACATCCAAACATCCAGGGGACCCTACTGCTGCCAATGCATCATGGCTCCATCATGAGGAACATGGATCTATCATGCTACCGGAAACAACCTAGGGGACCTTGGCCCCAGTTGGAAGAACATTGACCATCGTCAAACTCTGGATACGTTTGGAAAAAACAGGATTGGGACCGGCCAGTTGCCTGGTTCAATGGAGAAGTTTGGAGAAGCCAGGTTGTGACACTTGGGTCCACTGGCCTTGTACCTGAATGGATTGTCATCTTCCTACACTTGTCATTACCACCTCTCTGTGTGCGTGTATTCGACCCTGGGAGCTCTGAAGTAACAGCTGCCATTATCCTGGCAAGTCAGTGGAAGGTTGAGACTCTGTAATGTGCACCATCATGGGGTATTTTGCTGGGTCTGTTCTACATGATATCTGCCTGTTCTGTGGCTCAATAAAGTATTGCCATACTGTTTTCCTATCACCCTGTGTTGTCTGAGAAGTGTTATGCCCACATTAAAGGGAGAGCGGGCATTTGGCAGGACAATCCCTGGTCAATGCAGTTTTGACTAGTGGACCTGGGCACCCACAGACCCTTCATGTTTCCACACTGTGTTTTTATAAAGCTAGGAACTTTTAATCACCTGGCCCTTCCTAACGATCATAGTGAACAGCTCATAGCCCTAACAGGCTAACTAAGGTCTGAAACCTTGATCAAAATTATCTGAGCATACAAATCACCAAAGGTGCCCAAACTTTTGCATCTGCCAATATTCCTTGTTTTGCAATTTTTAAAATGTAACACATTACTATATATTTTTTTTTCATTAAAACACAAAGGAAGTGTGTCATCTCTTTAGCCCTTTTAGAGATCGTTTAATCTTCAACTTGTTTAGCTGTTCACATTAATAGTAATTTTGGCCAGGGGTTTCCAAACATTTACACAAAACTGTATATGTTGTGATCCTTGGACTTTCTGGTACTCTGTTTTGTGAGACATATAATATACCATTTATATGAATATATATGCAACCTATCTCTGATTACTCTGTTTAATTTATATATGCATACCATTCTAAATTAGTTGTGGATATTTATTATTACAGGGCCAAATGTTGTATATTCATGAATTGGTCCTTATTACCATAGGATGTCGATGTTGACACTCTTGTTTAAATTGTTTTATTATTTTGAAGTATTGTTAAGCCATTAAAATGTACTTTTGTACATATAGGTCTGAAACCTATAACTTTTTCTATATTATTTTTATTGTTTTTGTTTGCTTAGTAATTTCTTTATAGCTATAGCACGCTTTAGACTTATTTTTTGGCTGTGCATCTATATTGCTTTCTTTTACAGATTTCACCGTGTTCTCCACATAAGCCATGCTGTAGATGGAGCTACATTGATAAGGAGGCAGTTACTATGCCCTAAGGCAGGGATCCCCAACCTGTAGCTCGGGAGCCACATGTGGCTCACAGTCCCATGAATTGTGGCTCGCGGCTGTCTGTTAGCTTGGACATTAGCTCCAGTTCTAGCAAACCAGAATAAAGATTTTGTGGAAAATCTTTGGTTACCATTATGCCTGTACTGGGGTTTAGGCTGCCACTATTGTGAGGGGGTGGGAGCTGAATGTGGCTCGTGACCCTCCCTCAAGGCATGATGTGGCTTGCGACCCTCTCTCAGAGCTGAATGTGGCTCTCAAGGTCAGAAGCGTTGGGGACCTCTGCCCTAAGGTCATAGGTGTCACGGACGTGGTTTGTGGAACCACTATGCCATGGACCGTGGAGAGCCTGAAAGGGTGTGACTAAGCAAACACCTGACTGTTCATTAGAGCCTCAGATGGTGAGGTTAGACTTGGCTCCCGATGAACGCCAGGTGCCACTTCAGGACAGACCAACAGCAATTGGACCCAGAGGACAGACTGGAGGGAGCAGCTGGTGGAGTTTGTATTAGAATGCAGCAAACAGTTTACATCCGAGTGCAGCAGGCAGAGTTCCCATCAGAGGGTGGCAGACAATGTTTGTATCAGAGTGCAGCAGGCAGTGTTAGTATCAGAGTGTAGCTGACATGATCTGCAGTAGAGTGCAGCAGGCAGAGTCTGTATTAGAGTCCAGCAGGCAGGATCTGCAGTTGAGTGCAGCAGGCAGGATCTGCAGTTGAGTGCAGCAGGCAGGATATGTGGTAGAGTGCAGCAGGCAGGATCTGCATTAGAGTGCAGCAAGCAGGGCCTGAAGTTGAGTGCAGCAGGGACTGGTATGCAACCTTGCACAACTTAGGCCGGCGTCACACTGGCGAGTTTTACGGACGTATGAGCGCAGAAAATACACCCGAAAATACGCATAACACACGGCCGAATGAATCTCTATGGGGCTGCTCCTATCAGCCGTATTTTACAGATCCGTATTATACGGTCTTCTACGGACGTACAAGGTCTCAGCATGCTGCGTTTGTCACCGTATTGCGCCAAAAAATCGCCAATGAATGTCTATGGGGCAAGAAAAATACGGATTACACATGGAGCAGCAGTGTTACTTGCGAGAAATACGCAGTGTGTTCTATAGAAAAGCCGGTAATTCAATTGCCGGCTTTTCATTTCTCCTTCCCAAACCCAACATGATATGAGACATGGTTTACATACAGAAAACCATCTCATATCCCTTTTTTTTGCATATTCCACACTACTAATGATAGTAGTGTGTATGTGCAAAATTTGGGCACTGTAGCTTGTAAAATAAAGGGTTAAATCACCGAAAAAAATTGGCGTGGGCTCCCACGCAATTTTCTCCGCCAGAATGGTAAAGCCAGTGACTGAGGGTAGATATTAATAGCCTAGAGAGGGTCCATGGTTATTGCCCCCTCCTGGCTAAAAAACATCTGCCCCCAGCCACCCCAGAAAAGGCACAACTGGAAGATGCGCCTATTCTGGCACTTGGACACTCTCTTCCCACTCCCGTGTAGCGGTGGGATATGGGGTAATGAAGGGTTAATGTCACCTTGCTATTGTAAGGTGACATTAAGCCAGATTAATAATGGAGAGGCATCAATTATGATACCTATCCATTATTAATCCAATAGTACGAAATGGTTAATAAAACACACACACATTATTTGCAAGTATTTTAATGAAATAAAGACACAGGTTTTTTGTAATATTTTATTATACTGGTAATCCACTTGATGACCCTCGTTCTGTAACAAAGGAAAAATAAAAAAACAACAATATCTCATACCTTCCGACGCTCAGGTCAAGTCCCATGAAGTAAATCCATCTGAAGGGGTTAAATCATTTTACAGCCAGGAGCTGTGCTAAAGCAGTGCTCGTGGCTGTAAAACCCCCGGGAATGAATGGATTGCAGGGGAATGACCTGTAGTTACCTTGAGTTGCGGTGAGGCGCCCTCTGCTGGATGTCCTCATATGAACTCGAGTGTGGGAACTTTTCCAAGGCTCCAGTTCATGAGGACATCCAGCAGAGGGCACCTCACCGCAACTCAAGGTAACTACAGGTCATTCCCCTGCAATCCATTCATTCCCGGGGGTTTTACAGCCACGAGCACTGCTTTAGCACAGCTCCTGGCTGTAAAATGATTTAACCCCTTCAGATGGATTTACTTCATGGGACTTTGACCTGAGCATCGGAAGGTATGAGATATTGTTGAGTTTTTATTTTTCCTTGCAGCCTTGCAGCGCTGGAGTCCTGGGTTCTAATCCCACCCAGGACAACATCTGCAAAGAGTTTGTATGTTCTCTCCGTGTTTGCGTGGGTTTCCTCCGGGTACTCCGGTTTCCTCCCACATTCCAAAGACATACTGAAAGGGAATTTAGATTGTGAGCCCCATTGGGGACAGTGATGATAATGTGTGCAAACTGTAAAGCGCTGCGGAATATGTTAGCGCTATACACACACATACACACACATTCAGCTTTATATATTAGATGTCCCACAGCCATTGGCTGAAGAGGAAATAGCATGTGCACATGCATGCCCTTTAAGAGGGCGGGAGCGCACGTGCCCTAAGGACATGGCTAGAGGACTGTCTGGAAGCATGCAGAGCATGGGGAAGGGAAGAACTTTCTGCAGCATGGGTGAGTGAAGAGACACACCAGAGACTATGCCTGTAAGAACAGGGAACAGGAGTGGTGCTAACAATAGGCGATATACAGAGAATGTTCGACAGGGTGCATCTGTCTTTAAGTTAGAGCAATGAGGCCATACGTTGAACTTGAGCTTGAGCTTGATTAGACCTGATCTCTAAGAGAGTTGTTGAAGACCACTGCTTATATCCTAAAACATACTCTGGACTGCTGCATATATTGATTTTCCAAAGAGTGTATTCAAAGAAGTGGTAGTGAAGAGTTTTCCTAATGAGGAGTTACGGACCACTTCTTCATGACCACAACAGCCTGACTACCCTATGTATGGAGGAAGACTGGACTGCCGGTACCTGTGCCAGACTGGGTCTGGAACTGCTGAGGCTGCATCCCATGTTGGCCGGGGGAAGGCAAAAAGGCCCAGACAGGTTCCCTGACCTGGAAGCTAAGGGTGAAGTTATAAGTAAAAGCGCGCACAGCATCGGGCAGTTTCCCGCCGGCAGTGACAGAGGCAAGGTGCGTGTGCAGCAGGCTCTGAGGGATGTGCAGCCGGGCCACAATGACACGCAGCCGATCCGATGCCGGGAGGCTGCAGGAGCCCACGGCAGTAATAAGGAAAGAGCCAGGAGCCCTGTTCATCTAAGCACCATTTGCCAGCCTAAGAGCCAGGGCAAAGTTCAGGACTATTCGTTGTTGCCCTTCTCGTTGGACCATGGACTGCAGGACCTCATTGGAGAAACATCGCACCAGCTGTTGCCGGCGATTCAGACTTGGCGGGACCAGACAGCACGCAGCATGGAGAAGTGAGAGCTCTGTCTCTTGAGCACTGCAGCAGTGTAGGGCCATGCCTGAGCATCCCCGCTGCCACCTGTGTAGATACTGTGCACAGAGACATGGAGTTTGCCCGCTGACCCACATGGAGCAAGATGCTGAACACTTTGGGCCCTTGAGTACCGTGTGTGGGCCGCCTGAGAGAGACCGGGTGTGTGACTGCTATCTGCACCCTGACCCCCGGTGTATATTTGCTGAGCCACGTTAGTCTCAAAAAGTGCTGTGGCCCATACCCTCTCTACCGCATCAGTATATGGACTAGAGGCTCAGCGGAGTATAACAGAGACTAACCACTGCCGCCAGAAGACGGATCATGGTTATCTTAAGGACTTCACCGGACCAACCCTGCGCAAGACGTTGTTGACGCCATCACTTGCCTTGTAACCCCCACAGCCTGAAAAACGACTGACTGGATAAGTTAACTCTTCCAGAACTATTACTTCTACTATATGTGTTGTTCCTCCAATCAGTATATACATCTGAACTGCTTATTTTCACCTATTTAACTGTTAACCTCCCTGCGTGGAGTATCCCTGTGTTAAGTAAAATTGTAAACTCTTGATCTGTCTCTTGTCTGTCCCTGTATCCTGCAACCTGCTTGCACCTGCAATCACCTTGTAGATATACTACAGTCTAGGACAGTAAATCTGATTGTGGCTTCTATCATTAGGTATTGCTGTGACCTGTTGTGACTGTCATCTCCATCGATGAACTCAACTTTGGCTATAAACAGAGAAGGTTACTGGCCTCTGCAATTATGCTCTACTATGTTCTGAGATAGTGGGAAAGCTGTGGTCTGTACCATTGACTTACACTGTGACCTGCATCATTAATCTGCACCTGTACCATTGTAAAGTATTCCAAGTGAAAGAGAAACTGCAGCATGTGACAGGTGTGAGAAAAGTGAGATAAACTGATAGGGTGCAGTATACTGAAATATATTGAGAGTAGAGATGGGCGAACCCAAACAGTAAAGTTCGACGTCCATACTGAACACCTACTTTTGGGGCATGGACACCGAACATGGACCTCACCATGACAACACAGCAAACACTGGGGGCCCCAAATGGGGTATTTATTTGGATCTGGGTACTTTTTTGGCACCCGAACCCGAACTTTTTTTAACTGTTCGGCCAAACCCGGTGGACCCGAATATCCAGGGGTCTGCCCATCTCCAATTGAGAGACTCTCTTTGTCATTAACTAAAACTGCTAAGCTCTGTACCTCAGTTCTGATGTGGAACCTCCAGCCTTGTATCATAATATTCTGTCAAACTGTCAAGCTGTGAGCCACTATCATTCAGTATGCAAGCTGAAGGTTTCCATCCTCTTTGAGATACTATAAGTGTCCTGTGATCTCGTCGCTACTCCATTTAGACTTGGACTGAAATCTCTGATGTCAGCTATGTTATTCAGTGTTCGCTGCAAAAGGATTGCTGGGAAGTCTTACATTTGCAGAAGCTGTTAAGACTTATGTTCTAAGATAGTGGTTATATGGGTGGAGGGTTTACCTGCTAACAGGTTTTATCCAACTATACACAGAGCCAGGGCAAATTTTTCTGGTACTGACATAACCTGCTACAGCTTTTCTATTTGGCCACTAATAGTAGAATATGCCTTATTGGTCAAATGGTTCCATTTAGGTATAAAGGAGATGTCTAACCTTGAAAAAAAATTCTCAAAATAACTTAGAGATGAACTGAATGATCAACGGAGGACTAACTTTGAGTCAAACCTCCCGAAATTTGTCTCTGCAATATCAAACACTTTGACTCGATTTACAAGGGTCATAACATTAAAAGAAAATGCACAGTGCCATTTAACACACTGCTGGAGCTTCAGAGAGGGGCTTATATAGTTTGCTTGGCCATTTGGTGTTCCCCATAAGTCCTGCCGCAATTGCTCTAGCGCAGAATAATCAGCGGGATTATTAGACCTTATTTAATAGCCTGTGCAAGTAATTCAGCTACTGTTTTACAGTGATTATTAGGCTAGTGAGAGGACGTTAGAACTCAGCAAAAAACACAGGTAGAAAATCATAAATCCATTTGCCAAAGACTCCAGTCAGTAATATGTAGGACACCACAATACGATAAGAGTAGTAGCCTACGATAAAGAGTTTCAATCCATCGGGAGAGAGAGATAGGGTAGTAGCAGCAGTCGGATCGATTATCCAAATAGTCTAATTGTTCTGTGGTACTAGTAATGAGATAACCCATATCCTCACAGATGGACAGTACCCCCAAAATGAAAATCTCTCTCTCCTGAATTAAAAGTAAATGAATTGTTTAGGAAAAAATTGCTTCACCTCATGAATTTCAATTTCATGTTTTAATATTTCTGAAAACAGTTTTTAATGAAAAAAAAAAACACTCTGCCGCAGTGTCAATGCCTCTCAGTCCCCTTCCAGTCTTTGAATTTCTCTGCGCTGAGTGGCTGAAGTTTCCCTGCAGCACGTGATCAGCTGGGGGGAAGAAAGGCAAAAAGCATTGGAACAATATTGACTGGGTATTGTTAAGTTGTGTAGGACTCGCTTTTCTATTTTTTCATAACATCTGTTTTCAGGATGTGTGGGGGAGTTATGGCTAGACGCCTCCTCTAAATATATAATGTAAGTAATTGATTTTGGTCAACATCTCAAATTAATCTGCAGATTCCAATGGTTGCCAGCACTTTCCCAGCAATATTTCTAGTTTTTAAATAGCATTGGGCTACATTAGTCTTTGCAAAGGTTTGCACGTCAGCTTTTTGATAAACTTGTATGTACTTGCAGTAAATGCTAATTGCTAGATTTCACTTAATGTAAAGAGATTTTATGATCAACCCATCATCACTAATTTAACAAGAACCCATCAAAGAGCATTAATATACAAATGACACTGGCTTTACAAGTGTAATATACAAAGTGAATGTAGTGCTGCTACTCAGATTTTCCCCTTCAAAGACATAACACTCACATTATTTATTGATGATGGGAATTAAAAATTAAAATTAAAGCACAAGATCAAAATGTATCATAGTATATCCAACCAAGAATTAGTCTAATACTTGAGAGAATCAATGTACCAATGTCAGATATTGCACTTTAAATAAATGGTGTAGAACAAAGTTCATGTTAGCAAATAGCAGCAAGGTAGTACTACTACCTTGCTGCTATTTGCTAACTATTTGGATTGGTAGTCTTCTGTGATATACAAAGTTCATGTTAGTTGACTGGAGAAATATAAAAAAATCTGCAGTATCGATCTATTGTATCTATCTATCTATCTATCTATCTATCTATCTATCTATCTGTCTGTCTGTCTGTCTGTCTATCTATCTATCTATCTATCTATCTATCTATCTATCTATCTATCTATCTATCTGTCTCTCTGTCTATCAAAGAACAATGAATGAGCACTTAATCCAACAAGATCGGGTGCAAGACTCTCTGTCTACTTGTTGCTAGATCATAAATAAAGAAAATCAAAATGAGGCAGAACTTCCTCTTGATGTGAGCACTGATGATATGAGCAAAAGTTAGAGAATTTATTTAATGCCCAAAGTGTTTGACGTTTCAGTGTCCACACTGAGCCTTTTTCAAATGCTATGACTAATGGTGGCTGCACACTATGGTGGCTTGGCGGTTAGCACCGCTGCTCTGCAGGCTAGCGTCCTGAGTTCAAATCTCACCAAGGACAATATCTGCAAGGAGTTTCAATGTCCTCCCTGTGTTTGCTTGGTTTTTCTCCAGTTTCCTCCTATACTGATAATGGTGGCTGTGCCAATATTGTCTGTAAAGCACTGTGGAATATGATGGGGCTATATAAGGAAAGCATAATAAAAAAATAAAATAAACGTCAGAAGTGTGTCCATTTTTTACACTGTAAATGCATTACAGATACTTGTTTTTAACTGAAATGGAATAAAGAATTTTCATTTTCATGTGAAAAGAATTGGTATGTGCATTTGTCTGTTTTCTATATCCTTAGGTGAAGATCTACTATTGCCAGTTGGCAACGGGACTACAGACGTGGTAAGCCCCGACTTTTTGGTTTTGTATTTGCGGATATTCAAATGCAGTACACATAGTTTTCTAGACGTGCATATAAGACAGGTAGGAGCTGCACTGGTGATTTAGAATCATCCAACAATTGGAGGTGTTAAAATTGTTATAGTAGGGAAGGAGTGGTCAGCCCTGCACCAGGGGGTAATGGGAAGATAGTATGCAGGCAGGGAAGTCTGCTGAGAGATGCCGGTCAAGACACGACTAATGGAGGTACTGGACCTGTCTGGCTGTAACTAGAGTTGAGCGACTTTTACTTTTTTCGGATCGAGTCGGGTTTCGTGAAACCCGACTTTGTCAAAAGTCAGGTCGGGTGAAATCGGCCTATTATTGCGAAAAGTCAGGGACCGACTGAAACACGAAACCCAATGCAAGTCAATGGGGAATCAAAGTCGGCAGTGAGTGGAGGACAGGAAAACACCTACAGTGCCCATTTTAATGCCCAAAACATCAATTCTTATTACTGAAGCTTGTCAATCTTAATTTACTTTATAATAATAGTTAGGCATTGAAAACTGGGGGTCATTTGGCTAAAGTTGTGGGGGGGTAGGGCTGGCTCAAGATTTTCGTGGGCCCAGGAAACACGGAATACGTCACGGCGGTGGAGCAGGGAGAGGTAAGTATTTCAACTTTGCAAGTACTGTGATCCTGAGCAAGCAGTGGGGGCCCACTCGTTGGCATTGGCACTGGCACAGGGACCCTCATAGTACAGCGGTGTGTTTGACGGCAGGTGGCGCCTCCCACCGGCAGAGACTCTTTTGCGTACTATGAGGGGCCCTGTGCCAGTGACGTCGCCAGCAAGTATGCCCCCCCACCTGATGAAGGAATCTGCACTTTCATCTGCACCTTCCTCTTTGTCCCCGTGTAAGGTGGTATAGTATGCGGGAAGGGGAACCTGACTTTCGGCTGATTATTGCGAAAAGTCGGGGGCCGACTGAAACACGAAAGTCAATGCAAGTCAATGGGGAATCAAAGTCGGCAGTGAGTGGAGGACAGGAAAACACAGGGCCCCTCATAGTACGGCGGTGTGTTTGACGGCGGGTGGTGCCTCCCACCGGCAGAGACAATTTTACGTACTATGAGGGGCCCTGTGCCAGTGACGTCGCCAAAGAGTATAACCCCACCTGATGAAGGAACCTGCACTTTCACCTGCACCTTCCTCTTTGTCCCCGTGTAAGGTGGTATAGTATGCGGGAAGGGGAACCTGACTTTCAGCAGGGTCAGATTCTGGCTGTGTAGAGTGCAAGGGGAATGTAGTGGTCTGGGTCAATGTACCAGCAGACTCATCTAGCAGTGGCTGGGCAATGGGCAGGATGAGGAGGAAACACAGATATAGGCCCAAATAATAAAGTGGGCTAAATGCAGTTCAAATGTGGTAACAGGACTAAACAGGCGGCATTGCTTTGTTCAGTGGAGGACAACTGTAATGAGCGGCAGACACAGTTAGTAGGCCCAAATAATAAAGTGGGCTAAATGTCTGCCAAAAAATTGTTCATAATTAAACAGGTGGCATAGCTAGGTACAGGGGTGGGCTCCTCTGATGAGTAGCAGACAGTGGTAGTAGGCGCAAAGTATTAGCTGGTCTAAATGGAGGCCAGGGCCCCTGTATATTTTAACTATCATCTATCATTTCAACAAATTTGTATTGGCAGTGCCATTGATGGATTTAACAGCACAGACTACACAGTGGTGGAGCAGGGAGAGGTAAGTATTGCAAGTAGTAGAGCACTGTTCGAGCTAGGGGGAACACTCTCTTGTGGGCGGCGGTACTGACACAGGGCCCCTCATATTACGACGGTGTGTCTGACGTTAGATGTGCACCACCACCCTCTGAGACACTTCATTGTACTATGAGGGACCCTGTGCCAGTGCCGTCGCCCAAAAGTGGGCACACCCACATGTCCAGGCAAACGCCACTCGCACGGGTGCTTGCGCCAGGTGGTGACCACGGCCCTGTGGGGGCTGTCAGCCCATTTAAGGAGGTATAAAAATGGCCTATGGTGGACATTCAGCAGCTGCAAATGGAGGAATTGGAGCAGTCAGTAAGAGGAGGCCAAAAGCAAGACATTTTTCAGGCAAGCTACGTGTCAGCAGGGGAAGGTGGGGCCAAATAATTTGAAATCCATGATTGGTTCATTTTAATGAAGGTTAGATCATCAACATTTCGGGTAGCCAGACGTGTCCTTTTTCGGTCAGTATTGAACCAGCAGCACTGAAGACTCTTTCTGATAGCACACTAGCAGCAGTGCAAGCAAGCTCCTGTAATGCATATTCTGCCAATTCAGGCCAGGTGTCTATTTTAGATGCCCAGTAATCAAAGGGGAATGACCTGTGAGGGAGAACATCGATAAGGGAGGAAAAGTAGTTTGTAACTATACTGGAGAAATGCTGTCTACTGTCACTTTGAATCGATGCAGCTGTCCCTGTCGTGTCAGCGGTCATTGCGAAATCATTCCACAACCTTGTCATAAAACCCCTCTGTCCAACGCCACTTCGGATTTCTGCACCTCTAGCACCTCTGCCATGTTGCCCCCTGCAGCTCGTGTGAGAACCATCACCGCCGCTGTGTGCTGGGAATGCCTGAACCAAACGGTCTACAAGAGTTGCTTGTTTGGTAGCCAATATCTGACCTAGGGTCTCATGTGGCATGATATTTTGCAGTTTTCCTTTATATCTTGTATCCAGGAGGCAGGCCAACCAGTTGTCGTCATCGGTTATCATTTTAACAATGCAGGGGTCCCTTTTTAGGATACGCAAGGCATACTCAGCCATGTGGGCCAATGTTCCAGGTGTCAAATAACTGTTTCTGCTGGGTTGAGGACCACTTTCTTGTAAATCAACATCACAAGTGTCCCGCAATAAACCTGTACCAGACCTTGCAATGCCACCAGTTTCTATTGCCACCTGAGAATCATCCTCCTCCCATACATATTCATCCCCATCATCCTCCTCCTCATCCTCTTCGTCCGCCAATTTGTCCTGGACAGTTCCCTGAGCAGACAATGGCTGACTGTCATCAAGGCTTCCCTCCTCCTTGGCTGCAGACGCCTGCTCCTTAATGTGCGTCAAACTTTGTATCAGCAGACGCATTAGTGGGATGCTCTTGCTTATGATGGCGTCATCTGCACTTACCAGCCATGAGCATTCCTCAAAACACTGAAGGACTTGACAGAGGTCTTGTAGCTTCGACCACTGCACACCAGACAACTCCATGTCTGCCATCCAAGTGCCTGCCCGTGTATGGGTATCCTCCCAAAAATAAATTACAGCACGCCTCTGTTTGCACAGTCTCTGAACCATGTGCCGTGTGGAGTTCCACCTTGTTGCAACGTCAATTATTAGGCGGTGCTGGGGAAGATTCAGCGATCGCTGATGGTTCAGCATACGGCTGGAGTGTACGGGCGACCGGCGGATGTGCGAGCAAAGTCTTCGCACCTTCAGGAGCAGGGCTGGTAACCCCGGATAATTTTTCAGGAAGCACTGCACCACCAGGTTCAAGGTGTGAGCCAGGCAAGGTATGTGTTTCAGTTCTGAAATGGCTATTGCAGCCATAAAATTCCTTCCGTTATCACTGACTACCTTGCCTGCCAAAAGATGTACACTGCCCAGCCATGACTGAGTTTCTTGCTGCAAGTACTCGGCCAGTACTTCCGCGGTGTGTCTGTTGTCGGCCAAACACTTCATTTGTAACACAGCCTGCTGATGCTTACCACTAGCTGTTCGATAATGGGACACCTCGTGTGCAACACTAGCAGCTGCGGATGTAGTGGTCGTGCGACTGCACTCTGTGTACGCGCTTTCGCTTCAGGAGGAGGAGGAGGAGGTGGAAGAGGGGTGGCGAACGCCTACAGCCAACTGTTTCCTAGACCATGGGCTAGGCAGAACTGTCTCACTATGGCTGTCCCCTGTGGACCCTGCATCCACCACATTAACCCAGTGCGCCGTGATGGACACGTAACGTCCTTGGCCATGCCTACTGGTCCATGCATCTGTTGTGAGGTGCACCTTTCCACTGACTGATTGCCTCAGTGCATGGACAATGCGGTCTTTGACATGCTGGTGGAGGGCTGGGATGGCTTTTCTCGCAAAGAAGTGCCGACTGGGTAGGTCATAGCGTGGTACTGCGTAGGCCATCAGGTCTTTGAAAGCTCCGCTTTCAACCAACCGGTAGGGCATCATCTCTAATGAGATTAGTATAGCAATGTGGGCATTCAAACCCTGTGTACGCGGATGAGAGGATGAGTACTTTCTTTTCCTAATGAGAGTCTCTTGTAGGGTGAGCTGGACTGGAGAGCTGCATATGGTGGAATTAGTGGTTGTGGTGGTGGTGGACATGGCGGATTGAGAGAGGGTTGGTGATGGTATTCTTGATGTTGGCCTACATAAAGTGTTTCCTACCAATAACCTTGTGATTCCCTGACTGCTCTTTGACCTTGTGACGATACCTCCACATTTGCTGCTGGTGGTGTCCTAACCGGTGGGCTTACAGTGAGGGAAGCAATGTAGCATTGCTGACTACCTTCATTCTGAGCAGGTGCACCAACGGTATGTGACGTTTGGTAGTTAGTCCAGGCTTGCAAGTGCATGCTGGTTAAATGTCTACGCATGCACGTTGTATTTAAATTTTGCTAAAGGTCTTTGAGCATTTCTTACAGATAACTTTTGACTGATCATTCGGATCTTGGTTAAAAAATTGCCACACTGCACTCTTCCTACTATCGAATACCTTTACAAGCATTGCACGCTGTGCTACTTTCACCGGATGGCCATGCTGTCCTAAAACTGTTTTTTTTTTTGACACACATTTTTGGCCTGATACGGGCCTGCCAGATGACAGCTGTTGCGATGTAGATGGCTGCTGCGGATCATCCTCCTCCGCTTCTGAGCTACTGGCAGTGGAACCCTCTTCCCCCAATGGCTGCCATTCTGGGTAAACAACTGGGTCATCTATCACCTCCTCTTCAATGTCATGTGCACCTTCCTCTGTGTCACCGTTTAAGGTGCTATAGCGTTCGGGACGGGGCAGCATAGTCTCATCAGGGTCAGATTCTGGCTCAGTACACTGCGAGGGCAATGTAGTGATCTGAGTCAATGGAACAGCATAATAATCTAGCTGTGGCTGTGCATCAGTGCACTCCATGTCCGATTCATCTGTTAATGGGCAGTTAACAATTTCCCTTTCTAACCCAGGCACGGTATGTGTAAAGAGCTCCATGAAGTAACCTGTAGTGTCGCCTGACGCATCCTTCACTTTTGGTTTGGGTGAAGGACACAAGGAATCGTCTTGTTCCTGACCGGGAGCATCCACTGACAACTCGCTGCTTTTATATTTGGAACTTTCTGAAGAGGAGGCGAAAGAGCTAGAGACTGAGTCAGCAAGGAAACTTTTTCCTGCTGCTCCAGCTTTAAAAGCTGTTTTCCTACTCCCAGATAAGGGAGCCTTAGAGGCCTTGTGTAGCCTGACGATGACGCTGGCTCAACAACTCCAGCCTTAGGTGCTATTGTGCTTTTGCCACTACCACCAGATGCACCACCACCACCATCAGTACCAGCTGGCAACAACCGCCCACGGGCTCTTCCACCAGACTTCCTCATTTTTTGGAAAATCTAACCAAAATAACAACCATTATATGGTACTGTAAAACAAGGTAGAAGGTGTATATAAACTTAAGACTGAACCAAAACTCAGGCCCAGTGTATAAAACAACACAATGTAAGTGGCAGAAAGTGGCTGGCTGATATACGACAAACTAACAGGACTGTAGTATATCCAGTTTGTGAGAATTTGAATCCCCCTTTTTTGGGGGGGAGACTGAGCCAAAATTCAGGCCCAGTGTATAAAACAACACAATGTAAGTGGCACAAAGTGGCTGGCTGATATACGACAAACTAACAGGACTGTATTATATCCACTTTGCGAGAATTTGAATCTCCCTTTTTTTGGGGGGAGACTGAACCAAAACTCATGCCCAGTGTATAAAACAACACAATGTAAGTGGCAGAAAGTGGCTGGAAGATATATGAAAAAATACAAGGACTGTAGTACAATTTCAATCTCCCTACAATGATCTCAGGACAAGTATGGCAGCAATAAAAAGGACTGCTGCACACAAAAGTGCACTGTGGACAAATAAACAAGATAACTGTGCAGAAAGGAGCAACAGGATTTTTGCTTTTAAAAAAGCAGTTGGTTTGCACAGCACCGTGCAAACAGCAATGCAGCTATCAGGGAGCCTTATAAGGCAGCCTAATAAGCTACAGAGCTGATGCACAAAAATATAGCCTCCACTGTCCCTGCAAAAAAAAGGTGGTGTTGGACAGTGGAAATCGCTAGAGCACAAGCGGTTTGGGGGTTAATCTTCCCTCCCTAACTATATCCCTTATTCTGATGAAGCTGCAGCAACCTCTCCCTATGCTAAGATCGGCAGAAGTAAGATGGCGGTCGGTGTGCATGCCCCTTTATACCCACTGTGACGCCGCAGAAAGCAAGCCAATCACTATCATGCCCTTCTCTAAGATGGTGGGGACCAAGACCTATGTCATCACGCTACCCACACTCTGCATCCTCCTTCATTGGCTGAAAAATGGCGGTGAAAGCATCATATGAAACGTGACTTTGGCACGGAGATCGCCGACCGCATGGCCGATCCCACACTAGGATCGGGTCGGGTTTCATGAAACCCGACTTTGCCGAAAGTCGGCGATTTTTGAATTTGTCCGATCCGTTTCGCTCAACCCTAGCTGTAACGGCCAACCAGTGCAGGGCAGCTATGGCAGAAGTGGAGGTACAGCTCAGGAGCAATTTTTTTTTGTAACAAGAGATGAGTGACAGCTACGACCTAGGACCGGACTCAATCTTCTTCCCCCTCACCTCACTGCTTAAGAAGGTATTGTGCCCTGCACTGTATATGGACATTGTATGAAGAGAAGTAATTCTGTCTGATTGAAAGAAGTTTGAATAAAGCCTCTGTTATCAATGTCAGCTCAGAACCAAGTCACAACTGTGTGCCTGTAAATTGCTACCTCACCTCTTCTGTGAAGGATTCTAATGAAAGGTCACCTTGAGTAAAATTTCTCTCCTTTGTATTGCCTTCATATACTGAGTGGCGGGCATGCAACACCTTCTTCATGTAAACATGTGTGGGTGGGTCTTTTGTTAATAGATTTTCTATGTAATACATTTTATGTATCCCTTCCCCCTGTTAGTAAATAATAATGAGCCCAAATAGTAGAATCATAGAGTGATAATATAATAAACTAATGTAGGTACATCTTGTGCAGCTACCTTTTTATAGATTTCTTGCTTAAAGGTGAAAGGTTCGGTTGCCCTATGTTATTAGGGTCAGTTTTATACTTTTTAATAGCAAAGAATTAAAAATAGACCCCTTTAAGTAGTTATTTTTGCATACAACACGCAAATACAAATAATGCTGTGAACAGTGAAACATGATGCAGGGGGGACAAGGGGGAGGGAAGACAAAAGCAGTAGTATTGCTTCTATGTATGTTTTTCCCAGAAATACTGTGGTGTTTGAAAGAAAATGTACTTAAAAAGCCAGCCTGGGACAAAGCGTGACTAGTCCAAGGCAGATATCTGGCATTTTCTTCTCACCACCATCCTTTAGATCAGGGGTGGGGAACCTCAGGCCCCAGGGCCATTTACGGCCCTCGATGACCCTTTTATCAGGCCCCCAGGCAGATTCTCAGGGACCGCATTCTTGGGCAGGGAGGTGTATTTTGATTGCCTCCAGCCCATTAATTTCTTCTTGCTCTTGTAGCACACACATACAGTGTTCACTACTGAACACTGAAGGGCATGTATTGAAAGATTACATCCTGAAACCAGGGTCAGTCAGGATGTACTTTGTGGGAGGAGTTTCTACGGCCTCTGAAGGATGGTATAAATATCCAAATGGCCCATGGCAGAAAAAAAGATTCCTCACTAGGGTTGAGCGAAACGAATCGGACAAATTCAAAAATCGCCGACTTTCGGCAAAGTCGGGTTTCATGAAACCTGACCCGATCCTAGTGTGGGATCGGCCATGCGGTCGGCGATCTCCGTGCCAAAGTCACGTTTCACCTTTCACCGCCATTTTTCAGCCAATGAAGGAGGACGCAGAGTGTGGGCAGCGTGATGACATAGGTCTCGGTCCCCACCATCTTAGAGAAGGGCATAACAGTGATTGGCTTGCTTTCTGCGGCATCACAGGGGCTATAAAGGGGCGTGCACACCGACCGCCATCTTACTTCTGCCGATCTTAGCATAGGGAGAGGTTGCTGCAGCTTCATCAGAATAAGGGATATAGTTAGGGAGGGAAGATTAACCCCCAAACCGCTTGTGCTCTAGCGATTTCCACTGTCCAACACCACCTTTTTTTTGCAGGGACAGTGGAGGCTATATTTTTGTGCATCAGCTCTGTAGCTTATTAGGCTGCCTTATAAGGCTCCCTGATAGCTGCATTGCTGTTTGCACGGTGCTGTGCAAACCAACTGCTTTTTTAAAAGCAAAAATCCTGTTGCTCCTTTCTGCACAGTTATCTTGTTTATTTGTCCACAGTGCACTTTTGTGTGCAGCAGTCCTTTTTATTGCTGCCATACTTGTCCTGAGATCATAGTAGGGAGATTGAAATTGTACTACAGTCCTTGTATTTTTTCATACATCTTCCAGCCACTTTCTGCCACTTACATTGTGTTGTTTTATACACTGGGCCTGAGTTTTGGTTCAGTCTCCCCCCAAAAAAAGGGAGATTTAAATTCTCACAAAGAGGATATACTACAGTCCTGTTAGTCTGTCGCATATCAGCCAGCCACTTTCTGCCACTTACATTGTGTTGTTTTATACACTGGGTCTGAGTTTTGGTTCAGTCTCCCCCCCAAAAAAGGGAGATTCAAATTCTCACAAAGTGGATATAATACAGTCCTGTTAGTTTGTCGTATATCAGCCAGCCACTTTTTGCCACTTACATTGTGTTGTTTTATACACTGGGCCTGAGTTTTGGTTCAGTCTTCAGTTTATATACACCTTCTACCTTGTTTTACAGTACCATATAACGGTTGTTATTTTGGTTAGATTTTCCAAAAAATGGGGAAGTCTGGTGGAAGAGCCCAGGGGCGGTCGTTGCCAGCTGGTACTGATGGTGGTGGTGGTACATCTGGTGGTAGTGGCAAAAGCATAATAGCACCTAAGGCTGGAGGTGTTGAGCCAGCGTCATCGTCAGGCTACACAAGGCCTCTAAGGCTCCCTTATTTGGGAGTAGGAAAACAGCTTTTAAAGCTGGAGCAGCAGGAAAAAGTTTTGGCTTTCCTTGCTGACTCAGCCTCTAGCTCTTTCGCCTCCTCTTCAGAAAGTTCCAAATATAAAAGCAGCGAGTTGTCAGTGGATGCTCCTGGTCAGGAACAAGACGATTCCTTGTGTCCTTCACCCAAACCAAAAGTGAAGGATGCGTCAGGCGACACTACAGGTCACTCCATGGAGCTCTTTACACGTACCGTGCCTGGGTTAGAAAGGGAAATTGTTAACTGCCCATTACAAGATGAATCGGACATGGAGTGCACTGATGCACAGCCACAGCTAGATTATTATGCTGTTCCATTGACTCAGATCACTACATTGCCCTCGCAGTGTACTGAGCCAGAATCTGACCCTGATGAGACTATCGTGCCCCGTCCCGAACGCTATAGCACCTTACACGGTGACACAGAGTAAGGTGCATATGACATTGAAGAGGAGGTGATAGATGACCCTGTTTTTAACCCAGATTGGCAGCCATTGGGGGAAGAGGGTGCCACTGCCAGTAGCTCAGAAGCGGAGGTAGATGATTCGCAGCAGCCATCTACATCGCAACAGCTGTCATCTGGCAGGCCTGTATCAGGCCAAAAACGTGTGTCAAAAACAAAAACAGTTTTAGGACAGCGTGGACATCCGGTGAAAGTAGCACAGCGTGCAATGCCTGAAAAGGTATTCGATAGTAGGAAGAGTGCAGTGTGGCAATTTTTTAACCAAGATCTGAATGATCAGTCAAAAGTTATCTGTAAGAAATGCTCAAAGACCTTTAGCAGTGGGAAGAATCTTCAAAATTTAAATACAACGTGCATGTGTAGACATTTATACAGCATGCACTTGCAAGCCTGGACTAACTACCAAATGTCCCGTTGGTACACCTGTTCAGAATGAAGGTAGTCAGCAATGCTACATTGCTTCCCTCACTGTAAGTTCACCAGTTAGGACACCACCAGCAGCAAATGTGGGGGTATCATCACAAGGCCAAAGCAGTCAGGGAATCACAAGGTTATTGGTAGGAAACACTGTATGTAGGCCAACATCAAGAATACCATCACCAACCCTCTCTCAATCTGCCATGTCCACTACCACCACCACCACTAGTTCCACCATATGCAGCCCTCCAGTCCAGCTCACCCTACAAGAGACTCTCGTTAGGAAAAGAAAGTACTCATCCTCTCATCCGCATACACAGGGTTTGAACGCCCACATTGCTATACTAATCTCGTTAGAGATGATGCCCTACCGGATGGTTGAAAGCGAAGCTTTCAAAGACCTGATGGCCTACGCAGTACCACGCTATGACCTACCCAGTCGGCACTTCAAAGACCGCATTGTCCATGCACTGAGGCAATCAGTCAGTGGAAAGGTGCACCTCACAACAGATGCATGGACCAGTAAGCATGGCCAGGGACGCTACGTGTCCATCACGGTGCATTGGGTTAATGTGGTGGATGCAGGGTCCACAGGGGACAGTCATAGTGGGATAGCTCTGCCTAGCCCACGGTCTAGGAAACAGTTGGCTGTAGGCGTTCGCCACCCCTCCTCCTCCTCCTCCTCCTGAAGCGAAAGCTTGTCCACAGAGCGCAGTCGCACGACCACTTCATCCGCAGCTGCCAGTGTTGCACACGAGGTGTCCCATTATCGAACAGCTAGTGGTAAGCTTCAGCAGGCTGTATTACAAATGAAGTGTTTGGGCGACAACAGACACACAGCGGAAGTACTGGCCGAGTACTTGCAGCAAGAAACTCAGTCATGGCTGGGCAGTGTACATCTTTTGGCAGGCAAGGTAGTCAGTGATAACGGAAGGAATTTTATGGCTGCCATAGCCCTTTCAGAACTGAAACACATACCTTGCCTGGCTCACACCTTGAATCTGGTGGTGCAGTGCTTCCTGAAAATTATCCGGGGTTACCAGCCCTGCTCCTAAAGGTGCGAAGACTTTGCTCGTACATCCGCCAGTCGCCCATACACTCCAGCCGTATGCTGAACCATCAGCGATCGTTGAATCTTCCCCAGCACCGCCTAATAATTAACGTTGCAACAAGGTGGAACTCCACACTGCACATGGTTCAGAGGCTGTGCGAACAGAGGCATGCTGTAATTTATTTGTGGGAGGATACACATACACGGGCAGGCACTTGGATGGCAGACATGGAGTTGTCTGGTGTGCAGTGGTCGAAACTACAAGACCTCTGTCAAGTCCTTCAGTTTTGAGGAATGCACATGGCTGGTAAGTGCAGATGACGCCATCATAAGCATGAGCATCCCACTAATGAGTCTGCTGATGCAAAGTTTGATGCACATTAAGGAGCAGGCATCTGCAGCCGAGGAGTAAGGAAGCCTTGATGACAGTCAGCCATTGTCTGCTCAGGGAACTGTCCTGGATGAGGTGGCGGATGAAGAGGAGGAGGAAGAGGATGATGGGGATGAATATTTATGGGAGGAGGATGCTTCTCAGGGGGCAATAGAAACTGATGGCGTTGCAAGGTCAGGTACTGGATTTTTGTGGGACACAAGTGATGTTGATTTGCAAGAAAGTGCTCCTCAACCCACCACAAGCAGTGAATTGACACCTGGAACATTGGCCCACATGGCTGAGTATGCCTTGCAAATCCTAAAAGGGGACCTCCGCATTATGAAAATGATGACCGATGATGATTACTGGTAGCCTGCCCCCTAGATCCACGATATAAAGGAAAATTACTAAATATCATGCCACATGAGAACCTTGAGCAAATATTGGCTACCAAATAAGCAACTCTTGTAGACCGTTTGGTTCAAGCATTCCCAGCACACAGCGGCGGTGATGATTCTCACACGAGCCGTAGGGGGCAACACGGCAGAGGTGTTAGAGGTGCATACATCCGAAGTGGCATTGGACAGAGGGGTTTTATGACCAGGTTGTGGAGTGATTTCGCAATGAACGCTGACACAACAGGTACTGCTGCATCGATTCAAATTGACAGTAGAAAGCATTTCTCCAGCATGGTTGCAAACTACTTTTCCTCCCTTATCGATGTTCTCCCTCACAGGTCATTCCCCTTTGATTACTGGGAATCTAAAATAGACACCTGGCCTGAATTGGCAGAATATGCATTACAGTAGCTCGCTTGCCCTGTTACTAGTGTTCTATCAGAAAGAGTCTTCAGTGCTGCTGGTTCAATACTGCTGGAAAAAAGAACACGTCTGGCTACCCGAAATGTTGATGATCTAACCTTCATTAAAATGAACCAATCATGGATTTCAAATTATTTGGCCCCACCTTCCCCTGCTGACACGTAGCTTGCCTGAAAAATGTCTTGCTTTTGGCTTCATCTTACTGACTGATCCAATTCCTCCATTTGCAGCTGCTGAATGTCCACCATAGGCCATTTTTATACCTCCCTAAATGGGCTGACTCCCCCCACAGGGCCATGGTCACCACCTGATGCAAGCACCCGTGCAAGTGGCTTTTGCCTGGACAGGTGGGTGTGCCCACTCTTGGGCGACGGCACTGGCACAGGGTCCCTCATAGTACAATGAAGTGTCTCTGATGGTGGTGGTGCACGACTAACGTCAGACACACCGTTGTAATATGAGGGGCCCTGTGCCAGTACCGCCACCCACGAGAGAGTCTCCCCCCCCAGCTTGAGCAGTGCTCTACCACTTGCAATACTTACCTCTCCCTGCTCCACCACTGTGTAGTCTGGGCTGTTAAATCCTTCAATGGCACTGCCAATACAAATTTGTTGAAATGATAGATGATAGTTAAAATATACAGGGGCCCTGGCCTCCATTTAGACCAGTTAATACTTTGCGCCTACTACCACTGTCTGCTACTCAGCAGAGGAGCCCACCCCTGTACCTAGCTATGCCACCTGTTTATTTATGAACAATTTAGCCCACTTTATTATTTGGGCCTACTAACTGTGTCTGCCGCTCATTACAGTGGTCCTCCACTGAACAAAGCAATGCCGCCTGTTTAGTCCTGATACCACATTTGAACTGCATTTAGCCCACTTTATTATTTGGGCCTACTAACTGTGTCTGCCGCTCATTATAGTTGTCCTTCACTGAACAAAGCAATGCCGCCTGTTTAGTCCTGTTACCATATTTGAACTGCATTTAGCCCACTTTATTATTTGGGCCTATATCTGTGTTTCCTCCTCATCCTGCCCATTGGCCAGCCACTGCTAGATGAGTCTGCTGGTACATTGACCCAGACCACTACATTCCCCTTGCACTCTACACAGACAGAATCTGACCCTGCTGAAAGTCAGGTTCCCCTTTCCACATACTATATCACCTTAGACGGGGACAAAGTGCATACATAGTTATTAAGGTTGAAGGAAGACTTTAAGTCCATCTAGTTCAACCCATAGCCTAACCTAACATGCCCTAACATGTTGATGCAGGGGAAGGCAAAAAAAACCCATGTGGCAAACAGTAAGCTCCACCATGGGGAAA
Organism: Ranitomeya variabilis; assembly: GCF_051348905.1. Lineage (NCBI taxonomy): Eukaryota > Metazoa > Chordata > Amphibia > Anura > Dendrobatidae > Ranitomeya > Ranitomeya variabilis. The sequence goes on from NC_135236.1 coordinate 566,154,690, forward strand.
AAAAATTCCTTCCCGACCCCACATACGGCAATCAGACTAGTTCCCTGGATCAACGCCTTATCAAGGAATCTAATATATATACCCTGTAACATTATACTTTTCCAGAAACGTATCCAGTCCCCTCTTAAATTTAAGTAATGAATCACTCATTACAACATCATACGGCAGAGAGTTCCATAGTCTCACTGCTCTTACAGTAAAGAATCCGCGTCTGTTATTATGCTTAAACCTTTTTTCCTCCAGACGTAGAGGATGCCCCCTTGTCCCTGTCACCGGTCTATGATTAAAAAGATCATCAGAAAGGTCTTTGTACTGTCCCCTCATATATTTATACATTAACATAAGATCACCCCTTAAGGTACCGTCACACTAAACGATATCGCTAGCGATCCGTGACGTTGCAGCGTCCTGGCTAGCGATATCGTTTAGTTTGACACGCAGCAGCGATCAGGATCCTGCTGTGATGTCGCTGGTCGCTGAATAAAGTTCAGAACTTTATTTGGTCGTCCGATCGCCGTGTATCGTTGTGTTTGACAGCAAAAGCAACGATACCAGCGATATTTTACACTGGTAACCAGGGTAAACATCGGGTTACTAAGCGCAGGGCCGTGCTTAGTAACCCGATGTTTACCCTGGTTACCAGCGTAAAATGTAAAAAAAACAAACAGTACATACTCACATGCGTCCCCCGGCGTCTGCTTCCCACACTGACTGAGCGCCGCAAAGTGAAAGTGAAACCACAGCACAGCGGTGACGTCACCGCTGTCCCCTGCTACTGCCGGCGCTCAGTCATTGCAGGAAGCGGACGCCGGGGGATGCATGTAAGTATGTACTGTTTGTTTTTTTTACATTTTACTCTGGTAACCAGGGTAAACATCGGGTTACTAAGCGCGGCCCTGCGCTTAGCAACCCGATGTTTACCCTGGTTACCCAGGGACCTCGCCATCGTTGGTCGCTGGAGAGCGGTCTGTGTGACAGCTCTCCAGCGATCAAACAGCGACGCTGCAGCGATCGGCATCGTTGTCGCTATCGCTGCAGCGTCGCTTAGTGTGACGGTACCTTTAGCCTTCGTTTTTCCAAACTAAATAGCCCCAAGTGTAATAACCTATCTTGGTATTGCAGACCCCCCAGTCCTCTAATAACCTTGGTCGCTCTTCTCTGCACCCGCTCTAGTTCAGCTATGTCTTTCTTATACACAGGAGACCAGAACTTTGCACAGTATTCTAAGTGTGGTCGAACTAGTGACTTGTATAGAGGTAAAATTATGTTCTCCTCATGAGCATCTATGCCTCTTTTAATGCATCCCATTATTTTATTTGCCTTAGTAGCAGCTGCCTGACACTGGCCACTGAATATGAGTTTGTCATCCACCCATACACCCAGGTCTTTTTCATTGATGGTTTTGCCCAGAATTTTAGAATTAAGCACATAGTTACACATCTTATTACTTCTACCCAAGTGCATGACCTTACATTTATCCCCATTAAAGCTCATTTGCCATTTATCAGCCCAAGCTTCTAGTTTACACAAATCATCCTGTAATATAAAATTGTCCTCCTCTGTATTGATTACCCTGCAGAGTTTAGTGTCATCTGCAAATATTGAAATTCTACTCTGAATGCCCCCTACAAGGTCATTAATAAATATGTTAAACAGAAGAGGGCCCAATACTGACCCCTGTGGTACCCCACTACAAACCGCGACCCAGTCCGAGTGTACGCCATTAATAACCACCCTTTGTTTCCTATCCCTGAGCCAGCTCTCAACTCACTTGCACATATTTTCCCCTATCCCCATTATTCTCATTTTATGTATCAACCTTTTGTGTGGCACCATATCAAAAGCTTTTGAAAAGTCCATATACACTACATCTACTGGGTTCCCTTGGTCCAGTCCGGAACTTACCTCTTCATAGAAGCTGATCAAATTAGTCTGACATGATCGGTCCCTAGTAAACCCGTGCTGATACTGGGTCATGAGGTTATTCCTCATCAGATACTCCAGTATAGCATCCCTTAGAATGCCCTCCAGGATTTTACCCACAGTAGAGGTTAAGCTTACTGGCCTATAATTTCTGAGTTCAGTTTTTGTCCCCTTTTTGAATATTGGCACCACATTTGCTATACGCCAGTCCTGTGGTACAGACCCTGTTATTATGGACTCTTTAAAGATTAAAAATAATGGTCTATCAATGACTGTACTTAATTCCTGCAGTACTCGGGGGTGTATCCCATCCGGGCCCGGAGATTTGTCAATTTTTGTGATTTTTAGACGCCGCCATACTTCCTGCTGGGTTAAGCAGGTAACATTTAATTGGGAATTTTTATCACTAGTCATATTGGCTGCCATGGGATTTTCTTTTGTAAATACTGATGAAAAAAAGTCATTTAGCATATTGGCTTTTTCCTCATCCTCATCCACCATTTCACCCAGACTATTTTTAAGGGGGCCAACACTTTCGTTTTTTAGTTTCTTACTATTTATGTAGTTAAAGAATATTTTGGGGTTATTTTGGCTCTCTCTAGCAATGAGTCTCTCTGTCTCAATCTTTGCTGCCTTGATTTGCTTTTTACAGAATTTATTTAATTTTTTGTATTTATTTAATGCCTCCTCACTACCTACTTCCTTTAATTCTCTAAATGCTTTCTTTTTGTCACTTATTGCACCCCTTACAGCTTTATTTAGCCATATTGGTTTCCTCCTATTTCTAGTATGTTTATTCCCATACGGTATATACTGTGCACAGGTGCTATCCATGATGCTAATAAACGTCTCCCATTTTCTTTGTGTACTTTTATGTCTCAGGATATCGTCCCAGTTAATTGCACCAAGATCCTGTCTCATCCGTTGGAAATTTGCCCTCCTGAAGTTTAGTGTCCTTGTCACCCCTCTACTACACATCTAATTAAAGGAGACATGAAAACTTATTATTTTGTGATCACTATTCCCCAAGTGACCCCCAACCCTTATATTTGATATGCGGTCTGGCCTGTTGGTTAATATTAGGTCTAGCAGTGCCCCCCTTCTTGTTGGGTCCTGAACCAGTTGTGAAAGGTAATTGTCTCTCATAGTTGTCAAAAACCGATTACCTTTACTGGATCTGCAGGTTTCTGTTCCCCATCTATTTCAGGGTAGTTGAAGTCCCCCATAATAATGACTTCTCCTTGTGTCGCAGCTTCATCTATTTGCTTTACGAGGATATTCTCCATTGCTTCCATTATTTTGGGAGATTTATAACAAACCCCTATCAGTAATTTATTATTTTTTCCCCCTCCCCTTATCTCCACCCACAGGGACTCTACATTTTCATTAGATTCACCTATATTATCACGCAGGATGGGTTTTAAGGTCGATTTTACATACAGACACACCCCACCCCCTCGCTTATCTGTACGGTCATTTCTGAAAAGGCTATAGCCCTGCAAGTTAACAGCCCAGTCATGGCTCTCATCCAGCCATGTTTCAGATATCCCCACCATGTCATAATTATGCTCCAACAACATTAGTTCTAATTCATCCATTTTGTTGACGAGGCTTCTGGCATTAGTATACATGCACTTGATGTTCCTCTCTGTACCTCTATTCTTTCTTAAATTATGCCACCACCACCCCCAACTTCCTTATTTGTGCCCAGGTCTCTATCTGCACTATCTTCCCCTCCTATAAATTGAATACCCTCCCCCCAATCCCTAGTTTAAACACTCCTCCAACCTTCTAGCCATTTTCTCCCCCAGCACAGCTGCACCTTCCCCATTGAGGTGCAGCCCATCCCTAGCGTAGAGCCTGTAGCCAACTGAGAAGTCGGCCCAGTTCTGCAGGAACCCAAACCCCTCCTTCCTACACCAATTCTTGAGCCACTTATTAACCTCCCTAATCTCCCGTTGCCTCTCTGGCATGGCACGTGGTACAGGCAGTATTTCGGAAAATACCACGTTGGAGGTCCTTGCTTTCAGCTTGCAACCTAATTCCCTGAAATCATCTTTAAGGACCTTCCACCTACCTCTAACTTTGTCATTTGTGCCAATGTGCACAATGACCGCTGGGTCCTCACCAGCCCCTCCCAGTAATCTGTCCACCCGATCAGCGATGAGTCGGACTCGAGCGCCAGGTAGGCAGCACACCGTTCAACGATCCCTGTCTTTGTGACAGATTGCCCTATCTGTTCCCCTAATAATTGAGTCCCCCACTACCAGCACCTGTCTGGCCTGCCCTGCTCTCCTATTTCCCCCTTACTGGAGCAGTCACTCCTCCGGCTTTCAGAGGACATGCCTGGCTGCAGCAGTGCTACCCCTGTACTGGCACCCCCCTCATCTGCCAACTTAGCAAACTTATTAGGGTGAGCCAGATCAGGACTAGCCTCCCTGGCACTCTTCCCTCTACCCCGCTTTCTGAATGTCACCCAGCTACCTACTTCACTGTCCTGCAGCTCCATCCTACCATCCCCCTCCTCATCTATCCCATTGAGCGTCTGCTCTGTGAGCAGAAGACTCCTCTCCATATTGTCTATGGATCTCAGTGTTGCCAGCTGCACATTTAGATCCAGAATCTGGGATTCCAAATGCACAACGTGCTCACATCTCGCACAGCAGTATGCACCCTCGACCGTCTGATCAAGGACTGCATACATGTGGCAAGATGTGCACTGGATGGCATTAACAATAGTGGAGCACATTTCCTAATGGGGATTGCACCACACAGAAACGTTAATTAAAAAATAAATACAAGTATTAATTAAAAACAGACAGCAATTCTTCCCTTGGAAACTCCCTGATTCCAAAGTCACTGAATCACAAGTCACACTTACCGCCGTTCACACTTACACTCAGGTCACACTCAGCTCGCTCACACTCGCTAAGCTGAAGATTTAAAGATTTTTTTTTTGTCTCTATTTCCCTTCAACAACAAGCCACCTTGCTGTTCAAATGCACTTCCAAAAAGGACTTGAGCCCCAAACAGCTGCCCCTCATAAACCCTTGATTATGACCGCCCACCCTAAGTTAACACCTTGTGAATATAGCTACTCCCAATTCAGCAACTCACACAAATTCACACAGGTATTTGTTAAAGGCCTTCCAAATACCTCCTCACTGAATCACAAGTCACACTTACCGCCGTCCACATTTACGCTCAGGTCACACTCAGCTCGCTCACACTCGCTAAGCTGAAGATTTAAAGATTTGTTTTTTCTCTATTTCCCTTCAACAACAAGCCACCTTGCTGTTCAAATGCACTTCCAAAAAGGGCAGGTTCCTTCATCAGGTGGGGGGGGATACTCGTTGGCGACGTCACTGGCACAGGGCACCTCATTGTACGCAAAAGTGTCTCTACTTTATAAAGTAAATTAAGATTGACAAGCTTCAGTAATAAGAATTGATGTTTTTGGCATTAAAATGGGCACTGTAGGTGTTTTCCTGTCCTCCACTCACTGCCGACTTTGATTCCCCATTGACTTGCATTGGGTTTCGTGTTTCAGTCAGCCCCCGACTTTTCGAAATAATCGGCCGATTTCACCTGACCCGACTTTTGACAAAGTCGGGTTTCGCCAAACCCGACTCGATCCGAAAAAAGTAAAAGTCGCTCAACTCTATTCCTCACCTCTGCTTTAGATTAACAGGTCTCTCCCTATATAAACACAAATCAATCAAGGGGTGCGAAGTGGGTAGAAGCCAGCGAGGACCTGCCTTGGTCTAGTCATCTAAGGACCACTGTAAGTTTTCCTTTTGGATGTGCTTTTTTAGGCAGACTTAATGAAAGTGAAGTTTTATTTGATCATATTGATAAAAATTAGGAATAAATATGTAGAAAGGCATAAAATGTTTTTGCTGCCCCATGAGAAAATTATTGGGTATCCTGTAGTGATGGGCGAGCACTAAATTGCTTCGGTGCTTGTTGCTTAGGTCGAGCAAATTGGAATACTCGGGTACTCGGAAAGAACAACGAGCACAATGTATGTCTATGGGAGACCCGAGTATTTTTACCGCTATCCCCCCGGGGTCTTTTTAAGGTCTAAAATGTCTGAAAATGATGGAAACACTGCTCAAATGACACAGGGACCTCATGGGGATCGCCCCTGGAAGCATTCCTGACTTCTAGTTCACAGCTTTAATCATTTTTCCCAGTGCCACAAAAAACACATGAAAATGAAACCAAAATGGGTTTTGCTTGGAAATATGTCAAGGTACATCCTTTGCAGGTTAATGACTTGCCTGTAAGGCCAAATATTTAACCCCAGACCGAAAATTTCCTCTCCCACTTAGGCTTAGTTCAGACGCTGCGTTTTTGAAGCGTTTTTCAACTTTAATATTTCTTTCAACCACTACAAATGCATTCACTAGGAAATGTCATTATAACATTTAACACCCCTAGCTGGCCATGTGGTGTGTGACACATAAGCAGACCCATCTTGTTTCATGTACGAAGGAGGGACTCTTAAAGTCACAGAGCCTATTTTTACTGGTGCATCAGGCGGCATTAATCTTCTTAAAGGGCTATTATGAAACAGTGGGTCTCCTAAGCTGTGGTAGCCTATGTTGTGAGTGGATGGGCTGCCAAGAATTATGACGTACCACAATACCTCTGTCATAAGATGTACAGGGGGGACTCTGAAAAAGTGTTGCATTGAATTCAAGGCCTGCCCTGCTACCATTTCATATGCACCCCATTAGGCCTTGGAACCCACATAGTGGAAGGGCCCAGGAAAATCCACTTAACAATATGCATTTTGTGCTCCATACTCCTTTGCTTTATACATTGGCAGGAAGGCGAGCCATGCTGCATAGTCAGTCATATGCACCCCATTAGGCCTTGGAACCCACATAGTGGATGGTCCCAGGAAAATCCACTTCACAATATGCATTTTGTGCTCCATAATCCTTTGTTTTATACATTGGTAGGAATGTGAGCCCAGCTGCATAGTCATATGCACCCCATTAGGCCTTGGAACCCACATACTGGATGGGCCCAGGAAAATCCACTTCACAATATGCATTTTGTGCTCCATACTCTTTTGTTTTACACATTGGCGGCAAGGCCAACCCTGCTGCATAGTCAGTCATGTGCACCCCATTAGGCCTTGGAACCCACATACTGGATGGGCCCAGGAAAATCCACTTCACAATATGCATTTTGTGCTCCATACTCCTTTGTTTTACACATTGGCGGCAAGGCCAGCCCTGCTGCATAGTCAGGTCAGTCATGTGCACCCAATTAGGCCTTGGGACCCACATAGTGGATGGTCCCAGGAAAATCCACTTCACAATATGCATTTTGTGCTCCATACTCCTTTGCTTTATACATTGGCAGGAAGGCGAGCCATGCTTCATAGTCATACGCACCCCATTAGGCCTTGGAACCCACATAGTGGATGTGCCCATGAAAGTCCACTTCACAATATGCATTTTGTGCTCCATACTCCTTTGTTTTATATATTGGCAGGAAAGCGAGCCCTGCTTCATAGTCATATGCACTCCATTAGGTCTTGGAACCCACATACTGGATTGGCCCGGAAAATTCACTCGTATTTTTTAATGGTATGATGGTTCCCTCTTTGCACAATTATTTACAGGAGAATTTGGCAATTGTGTTTGCAATGTTTTTAACACTAAGTTTCAGATATGGCTTTAAATAAGGCTAATCCTTGCAATACAAGACAATTTTATTGCAAACTACAAAATTCAAGGAATCCTGAGATTGAATAGTTTGAGTGCGTACATTTTTGTATATGTTGACAATAACATACAAAGGTTAATACGTACATATAAGGATTACACAAATATACTGATTACGCATATATGAAGATTAACTACATACAGTATAGTTAGATCATCACCAAGAGGCTTTTAAACATCATCCGTCAGGGATATCAGAGAAGCAACACCAAGACAGAGATCCCCTGGGAGATTACCTACACTGCATGGGCATCCCCAATTATGCAGGTATCGGCAGACTGTACATGTACAGGTACCCCAGTTTTGGCATCTGTCTTAAGGCCCCGTCTCACTTAGCGACGCTAAAGTGATTCCGACAACGATACGACCTGTCAGGGATCGTTGCTGCGTCGCTATGTGGTCGCTGGTGAGATGTCAAACAGTGAGATCTTCCCAACGATCGCTGCTGCGATCTCACTGTTTGACATCTCACCAGCGACCTGTAGCGACCTGTACAATGATGTCACATGGGAGCTATTATGACGATTCAGTGTCTGAGTCGTCAACGAGGTCGTTGGTAAGGTGTCAAACACAGCGATGTGTGCTACCCAGCGGGACCTCAACGATCAAAAAAAGGTCCAGGCCATTCCGACACGACCAGCGATCTCACAGCAGGGGCCTGGTCGCTGCTGCGTGTCACACATAGCGAGATCACTACTGAGGTCGCTGTTGCGTCACAAAACTTGTGACTCAGCAGCGATCTCGCTAGCGATCTCGCTTAGTGAGACGGGGGCTTTAGTCATGTTTCTCTGGTCTTATATAGTGAATTACACAATGTAGTAACTCTAGTTTCACCCACACCTTCAAGTGGCCACTTTTCAAGGTTGGATTAAACTGAGATATCATGGAGTCATCAGACGAGGGGCCATAAAACCCTAAAAAATAAAAGCCACAAGGATTTAGATCAAACCACCACCGGCATAGTTTCAGTAAACCTTAATGTTTTACAATGAAAAACAGCAAACATATACTGCAGAGGCTTAGTACTGTTTGTGAAGTGAATAAACAAACATTTATCAAGATTGTGTCACTATGAGCATTGTCTGTCACATCTCTAAATGTTTTCCAATAAATGCAGCAATGTGATTGTCTGAATGCATTCAGTATACAGTATTTCAATCTTGTTTACAAATCGCTATTTGTATATTCTCCATTTGTACATTTGAGGCAGACAAAGTCAAGGCTCGCAAGGAGAGAAACAAATATAGTGGACAAAGCTATATTTTTAATGAACTACTAAGGCAAAGTAACAGCATTGCTTTATCAAATTTATATGAAGTGTATTGTGTCCAATGTTAGCAACCAGGCAACACAAAAAGGAACTTTTCAAGTGAGCTCTTTAAGGTACACAAATATTATGAATTGTTTTCCAACAAGAATGTGTTTTCACCAATGGGGGGTACCTTTTGTAAAAATAGACTAGTGGCATCACAGCCCCCTTGACCAAACTTCACCGGCCTATAACAATACAAAGCACGTTCACCCTGGTGATCCACTGGCAGTTAAACAAGAGACATTGCTAGAGTCAGAGTTAAGAAGTAGGCCCAGTGGAATGCCATGCCCAATTCCCCAATTTGGGGTCCTTTTTGGACTGATTAAAATAGTGCCATCACTGCTCCCTACACCTAAATGCTCCGTACAGACCACCTTCACCCTGGTCATCTAGCAGCAGTTAAAGGACACATTGCAGGAGACAGACTTAAGAAGTAGGCCCAATGTAATGTATTGCCCAATTCCCCAATGTGGGGTCCTGTTTTTACAAAATGAAACAGTGCCTTCACAGCCCCCGTGCCCAAAAATCACCCGCCTATAACAGTACTGAGCACGTGCACCCTGGTCATGTCGTCAGAGATAAGGAAGAGACATTGTAGGAGATAGAGTTAAGAATTAGGGCTAATGTAGTGGTGTGGGTCTCTGAGACTTTTAATGCAGTGCATGATCTGCCAAACAATTCCCCAATGGGGGTACCTTTTTTCAAAATACACTAGTGCCATCGCATGCCCCTTTCCCAAACTTCAACGGCCTATAACAGTACTCAGCGCATTCACCCTGGTGATCTAATGGCAGGTACATTTTAGATTGCAGGAGACCGAGTTAAGAAGTCGGCCCAATGTAATGTCATGCCCAATTCCCCAATGTAAAATACTTTTTTTTTAAAAGAAAAGAGTGTCATCGCAGGCCCCTTGGTCAACATGCACCGTACAGAGCATGTTCACCCTGGTGATCTACTGGCAGGTACAGGACAGATTGCAGGAGACCGAGTTAAGAAGTAGGCCCAAAGAAATGTCATGGCCAATTCCCCAATGTATTGTCCTTTTTCTCAAAAATAAAAGAGTGCCATCACAGCACCCTTTGCCAAAATGCACCGTACAGACCACGTTCACCCTGGTGATATAATGGTTCTGGATGAGGAGGATGAGGATAAGGAGGAGGATAAAAACAAACAGACCAAATCTGGAAGCGTATACCCATGTGTGGTTGTGAACATGTGCACCTCCCCAAAACAGAGAATGTATTTGAGGTTATGTTTCGCTGTTTTCACTTGGTGGTGTACAGAAGTCTTTCCCAATCCAGGCCTTGTTCATTTTTATAAGAGTCAGCCTGTCAGCATTTTCAGTTGACAGGCGAATGCGCTTATCTGTTATAATTCCAACAGTGGCACTAAAAACCCTCTCTGACAGAACGCTAGCAGCAGGGCAGGCCAGGACCTCCAAGGCCAGTTCATGCCACGTGTCTAGCTTGGATACTCAATAATTAATAGGCACAGAGGAATCACAGAGGACGTTTGTACGATCTGCAAGGTACTCCCTCACCATCTTCCCAAACATTGCACTTCTTGTGACAGCACCCCTTGCCTCTGTGCTGCCACGATCGGAGGGTCTGAGAAAACTGTCCCAGAACTTGGCCATTGTTCCCCTGCCTGAGCTGGATTGTACTTCTGTCTCTCTCGCTTGGAATCCTTGGTTGTACAACCATCTCTGATGTCTGCTGCCAGTGTTCTCACATGGGAATTTTCAAAGTAATTCCGCTACAAGGGCCCTGTGGTACTGCAACATTTTAGTACACCTCTCTGCCTCAGGCAGAAGAGATTGAAAGTTCTCCTTGTAGCATGGATCTAGAAGGGTTACCAACCGGTAATGAGTGTCACCCAAAATTTTGATAATCCAAGGATCACGTGAAATGCAGCGCAACATAAAGTCAGCCATGCATGCCAGACTGATAACAGGCAAGACTTCCGTGTCCTCACCAACAGGACGACTGACCATGCTCTCCTCCTCATCCTCATCCTCCTCCTCCCTGTCCTCAGGCCATTCCCGCTAAACAGGTGTGTTTATAGTACCATCTATAAGGCATGAAAGTAGCTCCTGTTCTTCCTCCTCCTCCACCTCATTGCCTACTAATCCATGTTGAGAAGACATGAGGCTGGGCTGAGTGTAATCCCCCTGTATGTTTCCTTGCTCCATGTCCTTGTGTTCCGTCTGCAATGCATCCTCTTTGATTGTGAGCAGACAGATTTTCAGAATGCTGAGAAGCAGGATGGTGATGCTAATTATGGCGTCATTGCCGCTCACCATCTTGGTGCAGTCCTCAAAGTTTTGGTGGATCTTACATATGTCTGACATCCATGTCCACTCCTGAGGTCTTATGTGTGGAGTCTGACCTGACATTCGACGGCCTTGTTGATGTTGGTAGTCAACAATGGCCCTCTTCAGCTCACAAATCCATTCCAACATATGCAGCGTAGAGTTCCAGAGCATGGTGACATCATACAACAGTCGGTGAGCTGGAAGCTGAAACCGCTGCTGTAGCATGGCAAGGGTGGCTGAAGCTGTAGCTGACTTTCTAAAATGGGCAGACAGACGGTGTATTTTCACTAGCAGATCCGTCAGCTCTGCGGAGCTTTTCAGAAAACTTTGAACCACGAGATTAAGCACATGTGTGAGCTCACCTTGCCTCAGAGCAGCCATTGTCACACACGGCCATGCCTGTCTGTAGGTTCAGCGGTGTCATCCAAACATCTGACTGTTCTTTCAGCGCTGTCCACAACTCTTCTGCATTGTGTGGTTTGTCACTTATGCAGATTAGCTTCAGCACAGCCTGTTGCTGCTTGGCTGAGGCAGTGCTGCAGGGCTTCCAGCTTCTGACTGATGTGTTGATTTCAGACATGGAGGATAAAGAGGAGGAGGAGGCGCAGGAGCTTTAGACTGTGGGGGAAACCCTGATTGATGTAGGGCCAGCAATCTTCGGCGTGGGGAGGATGTGTTCCATCCCAAGGTCTGACTGAGTCCCGTCTTCCACTATGTTAACCCAGTGTGCCGTCATTGAGATGTACTGTCCCTGCCCACAAGCAGTTGTCCACGTGTCCATGGTTAGGTGGACTTTCCCGGTCACAGCATTGTTGAGGGCACGGCTAATGTTGTGGGACAGATGCTGGTGTTATGCCAGTACGGCACAATGGGAGAAATAGTGGCATCTGGGGACCGAGTACCTTGAGATGGCCGACGCCATCAGGTTGCGGAAAGTTTCCATCTCAACAAGCCTAAAAGGTAGCATTTCTAGCGCAAGCAGAAGAGAAATATTAAAATTGAGGACTGTGGCCTGTGGGGCGTTGGCAGAGTATTTCTGCTTGCGTTCCAAAGACTGGATTATAGACAACTGAACGCTGTACTGGGACAAGGATGTGGACACGCTTGCTGATGGTGCTGCTTGACTGTGGGCCACAACAGGTGCAGGGCTAGAGGCATCTTCACATGCAGGGTGTACTGGGGATTGGCTTCTACTCAAAACAGTGGAAGAAGCAGTGGTGTGACCAGCAGGCAGTGGTCCTGGAGCATGGGGGTCGGCCCACAAAGTAGGGTGCTTTGCTTGCATGTGCCTGATCATGCTGTTGGTGGTCAGGCTTGTTGTTTTGCTACCCCTGCTGATGTGGGCATGGCAGGTACTGCAAATGGCCTGTTTGGGGTTATTGGCAGAGTCTTAAAAAAATAGCCAGACTCGGGAAGATCTCACAGGTGGAATGGCAACTTCACTCATGTTGGTGTTACGGGGAACGGATGCACGCCTTCTGTCTGTAGCCACCACACTGCTTCTTCCTGCCTGTTGGGGGATATGTCTCCTTCCCCATTTGTGCTGCTGTCCTCGCTATGCATGTCCTCCTGCCAGGTTGGGTCAGTCGCTCTGTCGTCCACCACCTCATCTTTATTGGTCACTGCAGATATCCAAACCCTATATACATGTATTGTCATACCCACGGTCTGGAGGCAGTTTGCTTCTTCTTGGGGACCTCTGACCTGGACAGCTCTATTTGTGAATTGATCCTCAAGTTGCTGTGCTTTGTCCTCACCCACAATTTCTTTGTATTCAAGGACATATTCTATCTACAGAAGCCATGGGTGCGCTAATCTCTTCCTAGGTTTCTGGGAGAGATTCCTTTTTGGTGACGGAGCGAGGAGGCCGCTGACCATGTGCTGTGCTGGCTGCGATAAATCGATATTTTTTTCATGTGGGGGGATGGCGCAGCAGCTCGAGGAATTCATATACAAACTCAATTCCAATTCTTGTAATATCAGGCTGACTTATCAATATCCTTCCACTAGGGTGGACTTCTTGGACGTTACACTGGAGCTCGGCGATTGCCGATGCATCCAGACTGATGTTTACAGGAAGCCCACCTCTGTGAATGCCTTAATTTGTGCTGACTCAGCCTATAATCCTTCTACCATTAGAGCTTTCCCAGTCGGACAGTTCCTAAGAATGAGGCGGATCTGTTCATTGGATCATAAGTTGTGCACTCAGGCTGCTGATTTATAATCTCGCTTTGAATCACGCGGATACAGCCACAGGAGCATCAGACGTGGTTTTGATAGGGCTAGGAAGATCAAGCGCAGTGACCTATTATATACAACAAATACTCGTGTCAAAAAGGATAAAGGCCCCGTCACACTAAGCGACGCTAAAGCGATCCCGATAACGATACGACCTGTCAGGGATCGTTGCTGCGTCGCTATGTGGTTGCTGGTGAGATGTCAAACAGTGAGATCTTTCCAACGACGCAGCAGCGATGCGGCGACCTGTAGCGACCTGTACAACGATGTCGTTGGTCGTTGTGACCCTGTCACATGGCAGCTATTATGACGATTCAAACCTCGATGAGGGACGTCCTGTGTGACGTAGTAGTCACACAGGCGTGCATTTGCATTGCCTTTTCCGCACCCATGCAGTTCCGATTGGTGGACGCTACTGCGTTCTGATTGGTGGCGGCCTTGCCTTATGAGGCGACACAATAGCCCTTCCGTTCTTTGTTCCTGACCGCGTGGTGGTTTGCAGATCGTTGTAGAGTTCTCCGGCCTGCGACTCCTCTTAGATAATCTATTTTGCATGGTAGGTATCGTTTGGGGTCTCAAATGCGTTTTCATTTTTCCTTAATTTATAGGGCACCAACTAATTATCTGCTATCATTGCTCTGGAGGGAGGGAGGGAGGGAGGGCTTGGCTGCTATCTGTGTACATATACTTTTGCACGGGCTGCCATTTTAGGCGGTCATCTATGGTGCACGGTAGGTATCGTTTGGGGTCTGAAATGCGTTTTCATTTTTCCATAATTTATAGGGCACCTACTAATTATCTGCTATCATTGCTCTGGAGGGAGGGAGGGCTTGGCTGCTATCTGTGTACATATACTTTTGCACAGGCAGCCATTTTAGGCGGTCACGTGGGCACACGGTAGTGTGGTTCAAACTTTATTTTAAATCTTTTTAAAATGTTCCATATATGCTCACTGTATGCTATTCTTTCTTTCAGATGTCTTACAATAGCGAGGAATTTCTCCGTGAATTAATCGAGATGTATCGGTCCCTGCCCTGCCTTTGGCAGATTAAATCTGCTGAGTACAGTAATAGAAATAAAAAAAGGGAAGCATATGGAAAACTTGTTGCTCTTTTTAAGCAGCATAACCCCTGCGAGAAGGTGGATGAGAGCGTTGTTCGTAAAAAGATCCAGGGTCTACGCACAGTGTATAAAAAAGAGCTGAACAAGGTGGTGAAGTCAATAAAGTCTGGTGCCACCACAGATGAGGTTTATGTGCCCTCGTTATGGTACTATGACTTGTTTGGCTTCACCTGTGACCAGGAGCTGCCGTGCACAATGGTATCTTCGATGCGGCAGACCCTGGATCAAGACCCTGTGATCCCGACTGACACCCCTGTTGGAGATGTAAAGTACCTTCTTTGCTTGCTTCCCTATAAAAAGCATTAAAACTTGGTCTTTCATGCCATAGTTGAATAGAAAATATTAACTAAGTTTTACCTGCTTTATTCTGCAGGTATCCCTTCCACTTCAGATAAGTACAATCCTTTACTATTTTTGCCCCACTCAGTGCTCATACCGTTGAATGACAATTCCTATCCTGTACTACTAGTTCCTCCCCTTAATTCTAAATTTCTGTTCCTGCAGCAACATCGGCATGATCTGTCAACTGCAAACAGTGACGACACTTTGGGTGATGAACCGAGCCTGGCGGAGGCTACTGAGGGGTCGAGTGAAGACCCTGCACCCTCAACCCTCAACTCAGCTACTGTACCACGGCGAATAAACAATTTACGCAGAAGAAAGGCCACCTTGTCGCCATCGACAGAGCTAGTCTGTTTGGCAAAGCAAATTTTAAGCCAGCAGACCAACACTAGCATGGACAGCTTTGCCAACTTCGCCGCTGATCGTCTTGGGAAGCTGGAAGACACACAGAGGATCCACGCCAAAAGGGTCATTTTTGAAACTTTAAGTAAAGCGGCAGCCGGTCAACTGGATGAAACGTCAACTGTACACAGTTGGATGGAACGTGATCCTTGTTCACAGTAGTCAATGACCCAAATGCCAGAGGCAATGCGTATCACACCAGTGCGTCAAATTATATCACATCAAAACCTGCCGCTTGCCCCTCCACCACAATATCCCAGGTTTACACATTCTATCCTTGCCCAATTATCTTCTTCGCCCAGGCAAGGAATTTTGAATGCAGAAAACCAGTATGATGAACTTTAGTGCCATTTTACTTTTAGGGGTTAAGTTCAATTGTTAAATAGTTAAGTAATTGTTAATGAAATAGTTAATTTAAAATGTTTATTAATTTTAATATTTGTTATAAATAAAAATGTTTTTTTGATTCAAACTTGCAGCCTGCTTTACTGAATTCAGCCTATAGTTATTTGCAGGTCTAGTAGGCGGGGTAATGGGCTGGGTGCATGGGCGGACTGGGTCGGGTGGCAGGAATGCATATGCCCCCCCGGGCCGGTGCCTAAGCAGCTGCACAGGGCCGCTGGAGGAACAGCAGTGCAGTATGTGATGAGCAGGAACATGGGGGCAGAACATGCAGCATGCACCTGTGGCCGGAACCATGACCGGATTCAGTCAGTAATGTGCAGGCTGCGGTGAGAGGGGGCAGCTCCTGGCACACAAGAAAAGGAGGAGGGTGCAATACTTACATAGTGATCGCACGCAGCCTCCTCCTCTTCTGTGTGCACTGTGCTGATCTGTCTCCGACGTCTGATCAACCAGGACCTGGAGGGAGAGGAGCTACAGTGTGCAGAGCAGCAGCACAGGAGGGCAGGAGAAGATGAGAGGTGGCTGCCCTGTGTGCCCACTGTCCAGCACATTCCAGCTGCCCATCTCAAGGTTTGCTGTGCTAAGGGGGAGGGGGCATTTGACAAATTAAATATAGCAGGTCAGAATATGTGTTTTTTTTCCTGGGTATGTGCAGTTTCCTGTGTGTTTTCCTGTGTGTGTGTGTATTTTCTTGGATGGTTGCAGATACGTAACTACCACCGTTGCAGCGGTCACCGCTGTGACCGGGCCTGGCAGGTCAGGGGCCTGGCACATCAGAGGCACCCGACTCCCCCCGCCGCTGCATTAATAATAATAATAATAATAATTTTTTTTTATATAGCGCCAACATATTCCGCAGCACTTTACAATTAAGCTTGCATTGAACTATACCAGCATCTATGACGCCGGTACAGTTCAAAGCAATGATGGAGGAGAGAGCGTCCCTCTCCCATAATTCCCCACTGCCTCTGACACTGTGGGTGCGTGATGACATCACTTCATCGCGCACCCGCTGTGTGCGGAGTCCAGGCAGTGCAGCATCTGCACAGGTGATGGCGGCCGCCATATTGGCGGAGCCTGTGGCGGCTGCTGGGACCGGGAACAGGCAGCTCTGGGGCTGGCGGGGGGTGCATGGACCGAACCACCCAGGAGGGGGATGCAGCAGCTCAGCCATGTGGAGGATCCGGGGATGAACATGTAGGTGTACAGAAGCGGCGGCAGTGAGGTGTGTCTGCTGCCCGTGTGTCGCCGTCCTCGGCCCCCAGCGTCCCTTACGCCCTGTGACACCAGCCCCATTTCCTCCCTGCTCTCCCGTGCCCCATGTCCTCGTAGGTCCCCAGGTTCAGGTCATTTTGCTCTTCCAGGCCCCCATATGTGCCTTGTCCCCCGAATTCTCCCCATCTCCCATGCCCTGAGTCCTCCTGCACCCCCATGCATTCCCTGCCTCTTGTCCCCCTGTGACCCATCTGCCCTGCTCTCAAATCTCCCCTGTCCCCTTTCTCACCGTGTGTTCCCCATCTTCCCTGTCCACGTAATCCCTGTGCCCCCTTCTTCCCTGCTCCCAAGTCTCTCCCCCGTCCCCTTGCAGCCCCGTCTCCCCGTGCGTCTCTATCTACTATGCCCTCGGAGTCCCCTTGTGTCCTCTTGTGCCTTGCTCCCTAGTTCCTGTGTCCCCTTGTGCCCTTCTCCCCTTCCCCCTAGTCCCAATGAGTTGCCTTGTGCTTGTGTTCCTTGTCTCTGTGTGCACCCTTGTGAGTCTCCCTTGCCCACTAGTCCCTGTATCCCCTTGTGCCTTTCTCCCTTGTGCTTGTGTCCCTTGACCCCGTGTGTCCACTTGTGTCAGTCTCCCTTGTCCCCTTTTGTCAGTCTCCCTTGCCCACTGGTCCCCTTGTGCCTGTCTTCCTTACTCCCTAGCCCCTGTCACCCTTGTGCCTGTCTCCCCTAGCCCCCTTGTGTCCTTCTCCCTGCCCTCTATTCACCGTTTAACCGTGTCTTTCTCACTGCCCCTGTATGGAGGGGCAGCATTATACTATGAGGGTGAATTGTACGACATGGATGACAATGGCGGTGCATTATACTATATGGAGCACTATGAGGAGTGTATTATACCATATGTAGGACTGAGCAGTGTATTTTAATATATGGAGGACTATGAGGAGTGTATAATACTACATGGAGGACTGAGAAGTGTATTATACTTTATGGAGGACTGAGAAGTGTATTATACTATATGGAGGACTGAGCAGTGTATTATACTAAATAGAGCACTATGAGGAGTGTATTATGCTATATTGAGCACTATGAGAAGTGTATTTTAATATATGGAGGACTATGGGGAGTGTATTATACTAAATGGATTACTATGAACTGTGCAGTATATTATATAGAGGACTATGGGGAGTGTATTATACTATAAGGAGGACTATGGAGGTGCATTATACTTCTTATATGGATCCCCATGACTTCTATGTAAGCCCCTGATGAGTATAATGGTTTATTTTCTTTTATACATTACATAACAATGACAGTACGGGGGACAAATATATACCAGGATGGGGCACCGGATAGTTACACTACTGAGTTCACACTATACAACTGTGCAATAAAGCTATAGTGTGCAAAATGAATAGGGAAAATATGAATTTGGGTCGAAAATATTTTGGCATGGTAGGGGGGGCCCATTTGAAAGTTCGCACCGGGGCCCATAATTTTGAAGTTCTACCACTGTGTGTGATTTCCTGGATGTGGGTATGTGTGGATTTCTCGTGTGTTTTCTCAAGTGTGTGTGTGCATGTGTGCGTGTTTTTCCTGGGTTTGAGCATGCATGTTTGTGAGCGTGCATGTGTGCCAGCGTGTGGACAGCCCATAATTTCACTTTCAAATATCAAATTTGTAATGTGGATATATATCAGTCCCAGAGTACCCTGTATGGCGGATAGTCATCGGCCCCGGAGTATTCAGCGTGGCAAAAAATGGTCGGCCCCGGCGTATCTCACGTGGTGAATAGTGTTCCGCCGCGCCGGAACAAGCTTGGTGGATAGTTGTCGGCCACGGCGTATCCCTTGCGACATAAACGGCATAATTAAAGTGCCCTTGTCAGCAGGATTTTGCATAGTAATCTACAGACAGACAGTGTCAGCTTGGCGCCATTATACTGATTACAATGATGCCTGGTGATGAAATCTGTCTTGTGGTTGTTGTCTGATCTTTATTTTCAGTTTTTAGTTAATGATATGCTCCTGCCCTGGGGCGGCCTGTGGGGGTTCTTCATGTGGTGCTCTGATTAGGTATTCATTATGCAGACCGCTGACAGGTCACTGATCCCACATGGACCTGCTCCCTAGTTTACATCATGAATATTTATCTATCTATCTATTTTGTGAAAAATTAAAAAATCACCTTCTGCAGGCAGATGCCAGCTGTGGCGCCTGCGCTGCAGCCTGATCGCATATGTAGTGTGTATATAATTAATTTGTTAAAGGCTATCCTGCGCAGTAGCTGCTATCAGTGTATGTAGAGGTGATCCGAAAGCTGCTACTGCGCAGGCGGCGCCAACTACTGTAGAGAAAAATAATATCCTCCTCCACGATGGTACCACCGGCGCATGCGTAGTAGCAGCTATTGGATCACCTTTTATGTACACCCGATAGCTGCTACTGCGCAGGCTGTGCTTGTGGTTTACACATACTGATGTGAAATACTGAACGTGTGAACAGGGCCTTATTCTGTATATACACTGAATATATACACACTTCTCCTGTCACGTTGTCGGAGAGGTTGTATTGCACGTCAGGATTGTCATTATTGGTTTATTTGTTATATTCCCAAGGCCAAACAAAAACAAATCTTGGAAAAACAGTTTAAATGGGTTACCCCAAGTAACCCCCTCCCTCGGTATATGGGATAACTTGCCAATTTCTGGGACCTCCATAATCTCGAGAACTTGAGCTCTGAAGAGCATCATGTAACTAGAGCTGTGGTCAATTCTGCGCACTGCAGCGCCATTCACATGTAGCTCTTCAAATAACTCCTTTAAAGCACCACTCCAGCATTTTTCTTTATTGCACGGCTGGAGTGGTACTTTAAATGTAAGTCTTAAGGCCCCCTGTCTCATACTCACTTTCTGCTGCCTGCATTGCTGTATGACTGTATTGTTGTGTTATGGAGGTAATGTATGGTGCTGTTATGGAGGTATCGTATGGTGGTGTTTGTGGAGGGACCATATGGTGGCGTTATGGAGGGACTATTGTGTTATGGAGGTAATGTATGGTGCTGTTATGGAAGGACCGTATGGTGGTGTTATGGAGGGACCGTATGGTGCTGTTATGGAGGGACCGTATGGTGGTGTTTTGAAGGTACTGTATGGTGGTGTTAAGGAGATACTCTATGGTGGAGTTATGGACGTTTCTTATGGTGCCATTATGGAGGTACTGCAGGGGCGGCGGACAGTGGGAATGGTGGTGCGCATGTGTCATTATACAGTGGGGCCGTGCGTGTGTGTGTCATTATACAGTGGGGCTGTGCGTGTGTGTGTCATTATACAGTGGGGCTGTGCGTGTGTGTTTGTCATTCTACTGTATGTGACTGCAGACTTGTGAATCCTCATATTGCTCGCAGTGCTGTGGTCATTCAGCGGGTCATATTCCGACTAGACTTGAATGGCCTGTATTGGATAAGGCCAGAAACAGTCTAGTCGGAATGTGGCTGGGAATATATATATATCGCATGCTTGAGGTCACAAGACCACCTGATCCCGGTGCCAGAGAATCTTCCCAGCGCACAGTGCGCATGATATGAGGAGTCACACATAGTGACTGTAGATGTAGACATGTAGCATAAGATCTTACGACCCCTTTAAGGATGGGCCGCTACTCATGGGCCACTGCTGTGTGCTTGCCCCCCAGGCTAAAATTTGCCAGCCAGCCGCTGGCTGGGTGCATGTATACAGATGCATACATATAATGAGTGTGAGTGATGAAACATGTTATTTGTTTTTAACAAAGCGTATACAACAGCGGATATAAACTTAAATTTTGTTTTATAACGATAAAAAATATAACACCAACAAAAAACAAAAATATAAAAACAACAACAACAAAAAAAATTAGTGGCTGCCGCTCTGCTGTTGGGCAGCCACAAAACTTGCCAGCATCACTCCGTGCTGTTTGACTGCATCAGTCAGTGTCCGCTGTGCCGCTATCATCCTCCTGTGTGAAGCCAGGAGGTCCTCTAATGTAGGGATTTCTATGGAGGGAATGGTAAAACTTATTCTGTACATGCATCTAACTATCAGGTACGTGTTTGTTATTTAACACTTACGGTTTCCGGTTAGCTCGGGTGATGACGAGCTAAGGGACCACCCGGATTCTCTGGCATCACCGGCTAGGGAAAGATACAACACTTCATAGTACATGACAGCCCTATCCTTTACAAGTTGCATGGACCTTTTTTATGTGCAAGAATTACCAGGAGACAAGGCTGCACCCATATCATGGAGTGATGCTGGCGAGCCTGTAGGTGACGAGCCTGTAGGTGACTCCGGCTGGGGCTCCGGGTCTGCAGGTGCTGGAGAAAAAATAACTTATTACATACCTCAGCTGCTGCACTGTAATTACTGTTGTAACTAATGTGCCGCCATATACTATGCTAACCTATCTTAACGCCACTCACCACGATGGGTCAGGCTCTGTGACCGGATGCTGGCGATACGCTTACTGGACCTGTACTGCAGATCTGCCAGCTTCTTCCGGATCTGGGTACTGGAGCGCTGCACCCCAAATCTCTGGGCTAGGCCCCGACTGATCCTCCGCAGCACAGCCTGCTTGTGGAGGACTGGATGTCCAGAGTGCTCATGACACCCATAATCCCTTGCATCCACCTCTGCAACTAAGTAGCGCACTTCTGCGTCGCCCTATGGTATTGCTCCTCTCCTGGCCGCCATTTTGCCGCCTCTTGTAACAAGCTAGGCCGCATTAACATCGTAAAACCCGCCCACGATGCATCAACACCGAAAACCACGCCTACGACGCATCAACGTCTCCAGCAGGTTTATTACAGGACGCTACTGTGTGCGCGAAGGAAGCGGGCTGAATTCTAAATATCTCCAGGTCAGACAGAAGACGCTGCTGCGTTCGAAAAGTGACGCATTATCAATACAGCGTCTCCGATTGCACAGGAAGACTGGAGTGTTGGTGGTTTTATGTGTGGATATATATTTATTTTTAGATAGGTATTTATATTTGGATGTCTGTGAGTATGTATGTGTATATGTAGGTATCTGTATATCTGTATAGATTTCTATGTATGTGTATATGGATGTATCTGTATACATATGAGTACACGTATGTATATACGGGCCCTTACTACTGAAAGAATGAGAAACAAAGGTTTTCGCAAAGTAAAACACACAGTTTATTAGACAAATCATTACAATAATTAAAATAGTGTATAAATGTCAGTAGTAGCCCACTATAAGTGCTGATGCTGCCAAGTAACAGCCCCAGGACCTTTAAAATATTGGCAGTAGTTGTCTCGGCAGGTCTTCGCATCGTGGGTGTTTCTGCCGGGTCCCAATGGTTGAAGGTCTGCAATTGCGGGATCGTTTGCGCGCCATTCACCGAGCTGCACTTCCCCATTTACTAGGCCCACAGAGTCCATGAAGCCAGGTGGACTGTACGCCAATGCATCGCGACGGCGAAGGAAGTTGTGAAGCACGCAACAAGCCAAAACAACGGAGTCTATCGATTCAAGCTTCATGTTAATAGGCGTGTGGAAAACTCTGAAGCGATTGGCCATGATACCGAAGGCATTTTCTACAACCCGACGTGCCCTTGACAAGCGGTAATTGAAAATTCTTCTTTCCTCTGTTAGACTTTTTTGGGGGAACGGTTTGATAAGATTGGGATGAAGCGGGAAGGCCTCATCACCGACAAAAACAAAATTAAGGTTGCCTCTAGTCTCAGAGTTGGGAGGCAAGTGAAGGTCACAGTTGTTCAAACGCTCTCCAAACAGTGTGTGCTCTAAAACACCACCATCGGAAACCGTTCCGTTCATGCCAACATCTACATTTATAAATTCGTAATTCGCGTTAACAAGGGCCATCAGGATGATGCTGAAATAGCCCTTATAATTAAAGAAATAGGATCCGCTGTTCGGTGGTTGAGTGATCCGGACATGTTTCCCGTCCAAAGCCCCACCACAGTTAGGGAACTGCCAAAGCTGCTCAAAATCGGAGGCAATCTTTTTCCATTCCTCCTCCGTGTTGGGAAACTGCATGTAGCTACGTAGACTCTGGAAAATCGCATTACATGTCTCTGGAATTAGAACGCTGAGCAGGGGCCTTGAAATGGCTGAAGAAAAATGCAAGTCTTGCAGCGAGCGCCCGATGGCCAGGAATCGCAGCGTGACTGCCAATCTTTCATCTGCCGGGATGGCAGCACGCATCGCTGTATCCTTCCGTTGAATCAGTGGAGTAATTCTTTCCAGTAAATGTTTGAAGGATTCCTCTGACATCCGCAGATAGTTGCGGAAATCATGAGGATTCTTCTCCTGAAGCTCTCTTACAAGTTGCATGTGGGACAAATCAGACCTCTTCTGCAGCCACTCTCTGGTCCACATGCGACGCTTTCATTTGGAACGCCTCTCTAGCATCCGTGCCTCATCTTGACGCCGAGCTTCCTCAACCAGCAATGCAGCAAACACAACAGCACACTGCGCATTGTTCATGATGCTGCAAACTGAAACAAATAAAATAAAAAGATGAGAAAGCTATAAAAAAAAAACAAAAAACAATAAATGCACTCCATTCCGTTACCGTGCATGACAGAAAACATGCTGTATGGTTGTGCAAGACCCCCTAAAATGGCAGCCCGTGCAAAAGTATATGTACACAGATAGCAGCCAAGCCCTCCCTCCAGAGCAATGATAGCAGATAATTAGTTGGTGCCCTATAAATTAAGGAAAAATAAAAACGCATTTGAGACCCCAAACGATACCTACCGTGCACAAAATATAGGTGTCAGAAGAACCGCTGAAGAATAGATAAATCGAAGAGGAGTCGCAGGCCGGAGAACTCTACAACGATCTGCAAACCACCATGCGGTCAGGAACAAAGGATGGAAGCGCTACTATGTCGCCTTCTGTTGAAGGCATGACCGCCAATCAGAACACAGTAGCGACCACCAATCGGAGCGGAGGGGTGCGGAAAAGGCAACGCAAATGTACGCCTATGTGTCGGTGTCTGAGTCGTCAACGAGGTCGTTGGTAAGGTGTCAAACACAGCGAATGTGTGCTACCCAGCGGGACCTCAACGATCAAAAAAAGGTCCAGGCCATTCCGACACGACCAGCGATCTCACAGCAGGGGCCTGGTCGCTGCTACATGTCAAACATAGCGAAATCGCTACTGAGGTCGCTGTTGCGTCACAAAACTTGTGACTCAGCAGCGATCTCGCTAGCGACCTCGCTTAGTGTGATGGGGGCTTAATACTAATACCATTAGATTTATCAGTACTTACAATCATGAGTGGCAGAATATCAGGGCAATCCTGAATAAACACTGGTCCATACTGAAGACAGAGCCTGCCCTGGGGGCGGCCCTTGGTGATTTTCCAGCTATGACTTCCAGGAGGGCACCGAATATTGGCAGTCTTTTGGTGAGGAGCCACTACATTCCTCCTATTAGGAATGTATTTGGCACTCGGGGTTCTCTCCTGGGCTGTTTTCAGTGCGGCCATTGTCTGGCGTGTGCAAATGATCAGCGTAGTTCCACATTTGAGTCATCAGATGGCCTTAAACAATTTAAGATCCGACAGCACATTACTTGCGGAACGAGTAATGTTATTTATTATGCTATATATACCTGTCTCTTGATATATATATAGGCCTTACCTGTAGGGAGTTTAGAGTCAGGGTACGTGAACACGTTCGGGACAACGCCAGAACCGTGGTCGACCTCTCGGAGTTGAAGACGATCCTCCGTCACATTAGGACACACCATAATTGTGACGCGGGGTCGCTCCGAATAAGAGGTATACAGAGTATACACATGAGGGTAATGGGAGGGAATAACAAGAAACTGTTGGCACAAAAAGAGGTCAAATGGATAGTGCAATTAGAGACCATGGCCCCGAAAGGGTTGAACGAGGCATTGAGGTTCGCTTCAATCTTATAAATTGAGTCTTTATGCCTTTTTCCCTCCCTTCCCCGAGACTGGGTGTTATGTTTCATGTTTCATCTTCCACTAGCGTTTTGATCATGTTATGATCCATATTTTAACTGTTTTTTCCTATCTGTTATGTGCGTTACTAATTTGGTTTATTGTCACTTTTTTCAGTTTTAGTTATTTCCTGCTAGAACCTGCTTATACCATTTTGATCTGTATATGTCTGCATCCATGCCGTATATCTTGTCTGAAGAACCAAATACACCACTGGACATGGATTTAAAACCCATTATGTTAATTGGAAGATCTTAGTTGAATTTGCTTTTGTATTATATATTGTTATTATGAACAGGATTGATATTTAAATAACACTGTCAAATTATAGTATGATAATCTGATGATTTGTATGGGGCCGTCGGGTTGCGGTATTGTCTGAGGGTAGTATTTGGTGGTGCGCATGCGCCCTGGCTGTCCAGCGGCTCCTCTCCAGCCACGGAGTCTTTCCAGCCTCTCATGCAAGCTTTCACGCATGCTTGATTGTGCCTGATGCTGGCGGCCACTGAAGGACCTGCGGATCGCAGGGCACAAGAGCCAGGATGCCAATACTACGGGCCGGATCACATCATGTGACCGGCAACGAGATGAGTCACCAATGGGATAAAAAGGTCCTAACAAGTAGGGTTGAGCGAAACGGATCGGACAAATTCAAAAATCGCCGACTTTCGGCAAAGTCGGGTTTCGTGAAACCCGACCCGATCCCACTGTGGGATCGGCCATGAGGTCGGCGATCTTCGCACCAAAGTCGCATTTCGTATGACGCTTTCAGCGCCATTTTTGAGCCAATGAAGGAGGATGCAAAGTGTGGGCAGCATGATGACATAGGTCTCGGTCCCCACCATCTTAGAGAAGGGCATGACAGTGATTGGCTTGCTTTCGGCACCATCTTACTTCTGCCGATCTCAGCATAGGGAGAGGTTGCTGCAGCTTCGTCAGAAGCAGGGATATAGTTAAGGAGGGAAGATTAACCCCCAAACCGCTTGTGCTGTAGCGATTTCCACTGTCCAACACCACCTTTGTTTTGCAGGGACAGTGGTGGCTATATCTTTGTGCATCAGCTCTGTAGCTTATTAGGCTGCCTTATAAGGCTCCCTGATAGATGCTTTTTTAAAAGCAAAAATCCTGTTGCTCCTTTCTGCAGTTATCTTGTTTATTTGTCCACACTTTTGTGTGCAGCAGTCCTTTTTATTGCTGCCATACTTGTCCTGATATCACTGTAGGGAGATTGAAATTGTACTACACTCCTTGGATTTTTCAGATATCTTCCAGCTACTTGCTGCCACTTACATTGCGTTGTGTTACTTACTGGGCCTGAGTTGTGGTGCTGTCTCCCCCCCAAAAAAGTGAGATTGAAATTCTCACAAAGTGGATATACCTCAGTCCTCTTAGTTTGTGGTGTATCAGCCAGCCACTTGCTGCCACTCACATTGCGTTGTAAAATACACTGGGCCTGAGTTTGGGTTCTGTGTCCCCCCAAAAAAAGTGAGATTGAAATTCTCACAAAGTGGTTATACCTCAGTACTCTTAGTTTGTGGTGTATCAGCCAGCCACTTGCTGCTACTCACATTGCGTTGTAAAGTACACTCGGCCTGAGTTTGGGTTCTGTGTCCCCCAAAAAAAAGTGAGATTGAAATTCTCACAAAGTGGATATACCTCAGTCCTCTTAGCTTGTGGTGTATCAGACAGCCACTTGCTGGCACTCACATTGCGTTATAAAAAACACTGGGCCTGAGTTTGGGTTCTGTGTAAAAAAAAAAAGTGAGATTCAAATTCTCACATAGTCGATATACCTCAGTCCTCTTAGTTTGTGGTGTATCAGCCAGCCACTTGCTGCCACTCACATTGCGTTGTAAAATACACTGGGACTGAGTTTGGATTCTGTGTCCTAAAAAAAAAGTGAGATTGAAATTCTCACTAAGTGGATATACCTCAGTCCTCTTAATTTGTGGTGTGTCAGCCAGCCACTTGCTGCCACTCACATTGCATTGTAAAATACACTGGGCCTGAGTTTAGGTTCTGTGTCCCAAAATAAAAAAGTGAGATTCAAATTCTCACAAAGTGGATATACCTCAGTCCTCTTAGTTTGTGGTGTATTAGCCAGCCACTTGCTGCTACTTACATTGTGTTGTGTTATACACTGGGCCTGAGTTGTGGTGCAGTCTCCCCCCAAAAAAAGGGAGAATTAAATTCTCAACAAGTTTATATAAACATTCTACCTTGTTTTACAGTACCATATAACGGTTGTTATTTTGGTTAGATTTTCCCAAAAATGAGGAAGTCTGGTGGAAGAGGCCATGGGCGGTCGTTGCCAGCTGGTACTGATGGTGGTGGTGGTGGTGGTGGTGGAGCATCTGGTGGTAGTGGGAAAAGCAAAATAGCAGCTAAGGCTGGAGGTTTTGAGCCAGCATCATCGTCTGGCTACACAAGGCCTCGAAGGCTCCCTTATCTGGGAGTAGGAAAACTGCTTTTAAAGCCGGAGCAGCAGGAAAAAGTTTTGGCTTTCATGCTGACTCAGCCTCTAGCTCTTTCGCCTCCTCTTCAGAAAGTTCCAAATTTAAAAGCAGCGAGTCGTCAGTGCATGCTCCCGGTCAGGAACAAGTCACTACCTTGTGTCCTTCACCCAAACCAACAGTGAAGGATGCGTCAGGTGACACAACAGGTTATTCCATGGAGCTCTTTACACATACTGTGCCTGGGTTAGAAAGGGAAATTGTTAACTGCCCATTACAAGATGAATCAGACATGGAGTGCACTGATGCACAGCCACAGCTAGATTATTATGCTGTTCCATTGACTCAGATCACTACATTGCCCTCGCAGTGTACTGAGCCAGAATCTGACCCTGATGAGACTATGGTGCCCTGTCCCGAACGCTATAGCACCTTACACAGTGACACAGAGGAAGGTGCACATGACATTGAAGAGGAGGTGATAGATGACCCAGTTGTTGACCCAGATTGGCAGCCATTGGGGGAAGAGGGTGCCGCTGCCAGTAGCTCAGAAGCAGAGGTAGATGATTCGCAGCAGCCATCTACATCGCAACAGCTTTCATCTGGCAGGCCCGTCTCAGGCCAAAAACGTTTGTCAACCAAAAAAAAGTTTTTGGACAGCGTGGCCATCTGGTGAAAGTAGCACAGCGTGCAATGCCTGAAAAGGTATTGCATAGTAGGAAGAGTGGAGTGTGGCAATTTTTTAACCAAGATCCGAATGATCAGTGCAAAGTTATCTGTAAGAAATGCTCAAAGACCTTTAGCAGAGTGAAGAATCCCCTAAATTTAAATACAACGTGCATGCAGAGACATTTAACCAGCATTCACTTGTAAGCCTGAAATAACTACCAAACGTCCCATACCGTTGGTGCACCTGCTCAGAATGAAGGTAGTCAGCAACGCTACATTGCTTCCCTCACTGTAAGCCCATCAGTTAGGACACCACCAGCAGCAAATGTGGAGGTATCGTCGCAACGCCAAAGCAGTCAGGGAATCACAAGGTTTTTGGCAGGAAACAATGTATGTAGGTCAACATCAAGAATAGCATCACCAACCCTCTCTCAATCCGCCATGTCCACCACCACCACCACCGCTAGTTCCATCATATGCACCTCTCCAGTCCAGCTCAATCTACAAGAGACTCTCGTTAGTAAAAGAAACTACTCATCCTCTCATCCGCGTACACAGGGTTTGAACGCCCACATTGCTAGACTAATCTCCTTAGAGATGATGCCCTACTGGTTGCTTGAAAGTGAAGCTTTCAAAGCCCTAATGGCCTACGCAGTACCATGCTATGACCTACCCAGTCGACATTTCTTTGCGGGAAAAGCCATCCCAGCCCTCCACCAGCATGTCAAAGACCGCACTGTCCATGCACTGAGGCAATCAGTCAGTAGAAAGGTGCACCTCACAACAGATGCATGGACCAGTAGGCATGGCCAGGGACGTTACGTGTCCATCACGGCACACTGGGTTAATGTGGTGGATGCAGGGTCCACAGGGACAGCCATAGTGGGACAGTTCTGCCTAGCCCACGGTCCAGGAAACAGTTGGCTGTAGGAGTTCGCCACCCCTCCTCCTCCTCCTCCTCTTCCACCAGAAGTGAAAGCTCGCCCAAAGAGCGCAGTCGGACGACCACTCCATCCGCAGCTGCCAGTGTTGCACACGAGGTGTCCCATTATGTAACAGCTACTGGTAAGCGTCAGCTTGGGTGACAACAGACACACCGCGGACATTCTGGCTGAGTACTTGCAGCAAGAAACTCAGTCATGTCTGGGCAGTGTACATCTTGAGGCAGGCAAAGTAGTCAGTGATAACGGAAGGAATTTTATGGCTGCCATAGCCCTTTCAGAACTGAAACACATACCTTGCCTGGCTCACACCTTGAACCTGGTGGTGCAGTGCTTCCTCAAAAATTATCCGGGGTTACCAGCCCTGCTCCTGAAGGTGCGAAGACTTTGCTCGCACATCCGCCGGTCACCCGTACACTCCAGCCATATGCTGAACCATCAGAGATCACTGAATCTTCCCCAGCACCACCTAATAATCGACGTTGCAACAAAGTGGAACTCCACACTGCACATGCTTCAGAGGCTTTGCAAACAGAGGCATGCTGTAATCTATTTGTGGGAGGATACACATACACGGGCAGGCAGTTGGATGGCAGACATGGAGTTGTCAGGTGTGCAGTGGTCGAAGCTACAAGACCTCTGTCAAGTCCTTCAGTGTTTTGAGGAATGCACATGGCTGGTAAGTGCAGACGACACCATCATAAGCATGAGCATCCCACTAATGCATCTGCTGATGCAAAGTTTGATGCACATTATGGAGCAGGCGTCTGCAGCCGAGGAGGAGGGAAGCCGTGATGACAGTCAGCCATTGTCTGCTCATGGAACTCTCCTGGATGAGGTGGTGGACAAAGAGGAGGAGGAGGATGATGGGGATGAATATTTATGGGAGGAGGATGCTTCTCAGGGGGCAATAGAAAATGGTGGTGTTGCAAGTTCAGGTACAGGGTTTTTGTGGGAGTCAAGTGATGTTGATTTGCAGTACTCCTCAACCCAGCACAAGCAGTGAATTGACACCTGGAACATTGGCCCACATGGCTGAGTATGCCTTGCTTATCCTAAAAAGGGACCCCCCGCATTATCAAAATGATGACCGATGACGATTTCTGGTTGGCCTGCCTCCTGGATCCAAGATATAAAGGAAAATTACAAAATATCATGCCACATGAGAACCTTGAGCAAATATTGGCAACCAAACAAGCAACTCTTGTAGACCGTTTGGTTCAGGCATTCCCATCACACAGTGGCGGTGATTAGTGTTGAGCATTCCGATACCGCAAGTATCGGGTATCGGACGATACTTAGCGGTATCGGAATTCCGATACCGAGATCCAATACTTGCCGCGTATCGGATACCGGAATCGGAAGTTCCCAGGATTCAAACTGCACAAATTTGCACG
Organism: Ranitomeya variabilis; assembly: GCF_051348905.1. Classification (NCBI taxonomy): domain Eukaryota; kingdom Metazoa; phylum Chordata; class Amphibia; order Anura; family Dendrobatidae; genus Ranitomeya; species Ranitomeya variabilis. The sequence continues at coordinate 566,185,168 of NC_135236.1, forward strand.
AAATCAGCCAATGAGAATGATTCCAAGTGTGGGCACATCCTGTTCAGCATGGAGGGCATGAAACTACTGGCAAGGCTGTGATTGGCTGCTGAAATGATGTCATGATGCAGTTTAAAAGTCGCTGGCGCCATTTTTCGCTCACTCTGCTGTGAATTCAGTTAGTGACAGGACGCTGTTTGCTGACTGAGGGCCAGTTTAGAGATAGCGATTTGCTTCTTTGTGCTTTTCCAAGGCTAATTTAGCAACCGCTGTGTTCACCTACTAATCACCTTGCATTTGCCTTGCAGCACTGTTTTCACAGCGATCTGCAAGGTCTGTGTGTGTGTGTGTGTGTGTGTGTGAGTGCAGCCCACTCTCTAGTCTGTGTGCAGCCATAGGCCATCCATAGCTGGTTGTATTCAGTTCAGGGAGGGTGGTTCATTGCCTCATACTGTTCTTTTTTTTTTTTTTTTCAAGTAGTGTAGTCTGCTGCTCATTTTTTGTAATAATTCCTATTAGTGACTTTCCACTCGTATCCAGCTAACTTGTGGAAAAACACTACATAGGATAAAGTAGAGGAGGTTTTTTTGGCCTTGCAGCACCGTTTACGGCTGTCTGCACGGTCTCCGTGTGACTGCAGCTCGCCCTGTAGTCTGTGAGCAGCCATAGCCTGGTTGTATCCAGCTCAGGGTTGTTCACTGCGTCATACCGTAAAATCAATTTTCCTTTTGTTTTAAGTAGTGCAGGCTGCTGCACATTTTTTCAAAAATTTCCTATTAGTGTCTTTCCACCCGTATCCAGCTAACTTGTGGAAAAACACTACATAGGATAAAGTAGAGGAGGTTTTTTGTGCCTTGCAGCGCCGTTTACGGCTGTCTGCACGGTCTCCGTGTGACTGCAGCTCTCTCTGTTGTCAGTTCAGCCCCCAAAAAATAAATAAATAATAAAGTTCACCAAACACACCACTTTACATTTGTGTAGGCCACATTAGCTCATATTAAAGTCTAGTCCACACTTTAGAAAATTAGTGTTTCCTATACCTGTTAGGACTCGGAGCTGTTCAGGAATAAGCACACAAAGCCGTTAGTACTTTTCTGCTTATCTTTATCAGTCAACCAAGATGAAGAAGGCAGGGAGTAAGGCACGTGGGCGTGGGCGCGGAGCAGGGAGAGGACGTGGGGATTCTGTGCCTGCTGCGGGCACCGGTGACTCCTCAGCACCCAGTTTCACCAGGGAACAGTCGTTCATGCGCAGCTTTGTCGCAGAGCGCCGTACACCGCTGCTGCGTGAAGACCAAATTGAAGCCGTTGTCGGATGGATGGCAGCTAACGCATCGACTTCAATTAGTGCCACATCCTCTCAGACACAGAGCACTGGAGAGCAGCCATCTGTCTCTTTACCACCTGCCAAATTGGCCAGGCAGACAGAGAGCCCAGGACAGGAGCCGTCTCTACTTCTGTTCTCTGAATCTCTTGGCTTGGAAACAGGGGGCCAGCCAAGCAGCATTGGAGAAATGGAAGAAGAGGCAGGGTGCAGTGATGCCCAACAGCTTTTTCTCTCTGAGTCTGAAGAGGCGGGTGGGCCAGTGCCTCCGGTCACCACATCGCAGGCCGCATCCGCTGATGATGACACTCAGTTGCCACTTTCTGGTGCGTGCTCTGCTGCTGAGACTACCCAGGAGGAGCAGTTGGTGGCAGAGGGTAGTGTAGATGATGAGGTCCTTGACCCATCGTGGCGTGAGGGACAGGAAGGTGGTGGGAGCAGCTCCGAGGAAGAGATTCCTAGAACGGGCCAAAGAGGTAGAGGGAGGGGGAAGACTGCGCAGCCTGTAGCCTCCACTTTGGCACCCATTAGGAGCATGTCTGTTCCAAAAGCCAAAAAGGGCGCTCCCAAGACTTGCAGTGTCTGGCCCTTTTTTGACACAGTTGCAGATGACACTTGCTATGTCAAATGCAAGGTGTGTCATCACAAAGTCAAAAGAGGGAAAAATGTCAGCAACCTCAATACCTCCAACGTGTGGAAACATGTGCGCAACAGACACGCGGCCGAGTTAGAAAAACACACTGAAGAGCTAGGCCAACCAACAGCGGCAGCTACCACCTCTTCAGCTCGTGTTGCCTCTTCCTCCAGCTCACACGCAGCTGGTTCAGCTTCCTCCCAGGATCGCCGTGGAAGAACCTCTGGCCCTGTTGTCCAGAGACCCACTGTAATTCCACCCGCAGCACCACTTTCACAGTCATCCACACACTCCCAGCCCAGTCTACAGCCATCGGTAGTACAGGCATGGGAGAAAAGGCGGCCTTTCTCGTCAAACCACCCACGAGCACAGGCTCTGACTGCAGGCATTGCCAAACTTCTGTCACTGGAAATGCTGTCATTCAGGCTGGTGGAGACTGACAGCTTCCGTGACTTGATGTAATTGGCAGTCCCACAGTACAATGTGCCCAGCCGCTTTTACTTCAGCAGGCAAGCTGTCCCTGCCCTGCACAAGCATGTGGAGGGACACATAAAACACGCGCTACTGAACGCCGTCAGTAGCAAGGTCCACCTCACCACCGATGCGTGGACCAGTCAACATGGACAGGGGCGATACCTTTCCCTCACTGCCCATTGGGTTAATGTCGTTGAGCCGGGTACAGATCGTGCGAGTGGCGCAGGACGTGTCCTGCCCACTCCAAGGATTGCAGGAATCCATTCTGTACGCATTGACTCCTCCTCTTACACCAGTTCCTCAGAATCATCGCTGCAGGAGCCGTCACAGTCCACCTCCACATGGACCCGTGATGAACGTTTACCTGTTACGACCGACATGAGCACAGCCGTGGCCAAACGTCAACAGGCCGTCTTGAAATTAATTTCTTTGGGGAATCGAAGCCACACAGCGCAGGAGCTCTGGAATGCCATCAAGCAGGAGAGCGATGTGTGGTTTGTGCCAGCGAATCTCCAGCCAGGCATGGTAGTGTGTGATAATGGCCGAAATCTGGTGGCAGCTCTGGGCCTCGGCAACGTCACTCACATCCCATGTCTGGCACATGTGCTTAATTTGGTCGTGCAGAGTTTTTTGAGGGACTATCCGGATCTTGATGCACTGCTGCACAAGGTCCGCCTAGAGTGTGCTCACTTGCGGCGTTCCAGCACGGCAAAATCTCGCATTGCGGCTCTGCAGCGCCGACACCGCCTGCCGGAACATCGCATCATATGTGACCTACCTACCAGGTGGAATTCCACGTTACATATGTTGGAGCGGTTGTGTGAGCAGCAGCAAGCTGTAATGGAGTACCAGCTGCATCAGGCGCAAAGAAGTTGCACTCCGCGCCGTTCAGACTTCACAACCACAGAGTGGGCCACTATGAAGGACGTCTGCCAGGTTTTGCGTCCCTTCGATTATTCCACGCGAATGGCGAGTGCAGATGATGCACTAGTCAGCATGACTGTCCCCCTTATCTGCCTGCTTGAAAAATCACTGCAAGCGCTAAGGGATGATGTTGTGGAAGAGGTGGAGGATGAGGATTCACCATTTCCATCATCTTCTGGACAGTCAGCGCCACGTGGTTCCTCACAAACGCGTAGGCAGGGGACACTTTGTGAGGAGGATGAGGAGGAGTCAATGGAGGAGGAAGACATCCGTCCACAGGAGGGAGTTACACAATTGTCCAGTACTCAGTGTGTACAGCGAGGGTGGGGTGATGACGAGCGGGCAGAGATCACGCCTCCAGCAGGGGACAGCGTTTCTTGGCCAGTTGGCAGTCTGCAGCACATGGTGGATTACATGCTGCAGTGCCTGAGAAACGACCGCCGCATCGCCCACATTCTCAACATGTCTGATTATTGGGTGTTCACCCTCCTCGATCCTCGCTACCGGGACAACGTAGAAAGCCTCATCACACCGTTGAACCGGGAGCGAAAAATGTGGGAGTACCAAGACACACTGGTGAATTCCATCATCTTCTCCATTCCAACTGAGAGAAGTGCTGCTAGTGCATTACAAAGCAGCTCAGTGCGTCCAGGCAGTGGAGGAGGCTCTGCACAAAGAGGGAGCAGAAGCAGTGCCTCTGCCCAAGGCAAGACCAGTATGGCCCAACTGTGGCACAGTTTTGTGTGCCCGCCACAAAAGTCTACACCATCACAGGCGGCTCCAGTCAGCAGGAGGCAACGGTTCCATCAGATGGTGACAGACTACATGTCTTGCCCTCTTGCTGTACTCCCAGACGGCTCTTCCCCTTTCAAGTTTTGGGTCTCAAAGCTGGATACATGGCCAGAGCTAAGCCAGTATGCATTGGAGGTGCTGGCTTGCCCTGCGGCTAGTGTATTATCGGAACGCGTCTTTAGTGCTGCAGGTGGTGTACTAACTGACCGTCGCATGCGACTATCCTCCGATAACGTTGACCGGCTTACTTTCCTGAAAATGAACAAGGCCTGGATCTCGCAGGAATTTGCCACTCCTCTTCCTGATTAAATAATTAGGTGACTGTCTACAGTATCCAGGTCTCCTGTTGTGTTCATCTTTCTACCACCTGAACTTTAATTCCTGGGCTCCAACACCGCCAGTTGAGGCTCAGAAGTGCCGTCTGCACAGTCAAAACATACGACCCAGTGTTCTTGGGTTTCAGTAATGTCAGCTGATCCCCAGCTGTGTAGCCGGCAATGTGTCCTGCGACCGCCACGCTGACACAACAACTGAAATGTAAGGGAACCTGTCCCCCCCCCAAGGCGTTTGTTACTGAAAGAGCCATCTTGTGCCGCAGTAATGCTGCACAAGGAAAAGGTAGCCATTTTTGTTTAGCTCCTTGCACACGCAGAACTTAACACTTATAAAATGTGTCCACTGATACCGTAAAACCATCCCGGAGGTGGGACTTTCCTTCGTAATATGACGCAGCACAGCTGTCATTCCTACCCCCTTGGCGCCGTGCCCCGGCTCCTCAGCGTTGTTTGATTCCGTCCCGGAGCCTGCGCTGTTATGTTATCCCTTGGCCAGGCACACTTAGCGCTGCCCCTCTTCTGACATCATTTGGTGTCAGGCTGACTGCGCCTGTGCGGCCGCGGTGGCCGAGAGCCCGCCTCGCAGTGTCGTCTAATGTAATCCGTGGCCATGCGCCATAACAGCGCAGGCTCCGGGACGGAATCAAACAACGCTGAGGAGCCGGGGCACGGCGCCAAGGGGGTAGGAATGACAGCTGTGCTGCGTCATATTACGAAGGAAAGTCCCACCTCCGGGACGGTCTCACGGTATCAGGGGACACATTTTATAAGTGTTTAGTTCTGTGTTTGCAAGGAGCATAATTAAAAGAGCCACCTTTTCCTTTTGCATCCTTTGTGCTGCACAAGCTGGCTCTTTCAGCTACAAACACCTTGGGGGGGGTTAAAGGTTCCCTTTCGACTTTCTCCAATCAGGCTTCGGCCTACACTGTGTTCCTCTGCTCCTCCTGCTGTCCCTGGGCTCCAACAACACTAGTTGTTGCCTGGTAGTGCTGTACGCACAGTCAACAGTCGCTCCTCTGTTTTTGGGGTTCAGTAACGTCAGCTGTTCCCCAGCTGTGTGTGTGGCAATCCCTCCTCTCTCCTCCACCTCCTCCTCCTTCTGTCCCTGGGCTGCAACACCGCTAGTTGTTGCCTGGTAGTGCTGTACGCACAGTCAACAGTCGCTCCTCTGTTATTGGGGTTCAGTAACGTCAGCTGTTCCCCAGCTGTGTGTGTGGCAATCCCTCCTCTCTCCTCCACCTCCTCCTCCTTCTGTCCCTGGGCTCCAACACCGCTAGTTGTTGCCTGGTAGTGATGTACGCACAGTCAACAGTCGCTCCTCTGTTATTGGGGTTCAGTAACGTCAGCTGTTCCCCAGCTGTGTGTGTGGCAATCCCTCCTCTCTCCTCCACCTCCTCCTCCTTCTGTCCCTGGCCTCCAACACCGCTAGTTGTTGCCTGGTAGTGATGTACACACAGTCAACAGTCGCTCTTCTGTTATTGGGGTTCAGTAACGTCAGCTGTTCCCCAGCTGTGTGTGTGGCAATCCCTCCTCTCTCCTCCACCTCCTCCTCCTTCTGTCCCTGGGCTCCAACACCGCTAGTTGTTGCCTGGTAGTGCTGTACGCACAGTCAACAGTCGCTCCTCTGTTATTGGGGTTCAGTAACGTCAGCTGTTCCCCAGCTGTGTGTGTGGCAATCCCTCCTCTCTCCTCCACCTCCTCCTCCTTCTGTCCCTGGGCTCCAACACCACTAGTTGTTGTCCAGAAGTGCTGTCCGCACAGAGCCAAACACCTCGCCAATGTGTTAGTGGGGTTCAGTAATGCCTGCTGTTCCCCTGCTGTGTATACAGCAATGTGTCATGCGACCGCCACGCAGGCACAGCAACTTAAATTTAAGGGAACCTGTCCCCCACCCCCCAGGCATTTGTTACTGAAAGAGCCACCTTGTTCAGCAGTAATAATGATGCAAAAGGAAAAAGTGGCTCTTGTTGTGGTGATCCTTGCACACGCTGAACTTGACACTTATGAAATGTGTCCCCTCACACCGGTAAACCGTCCGGTCGGAGGGACTTTCCTTTGTAATGTGATGCAGCACAGCTGTCATTCTTACCCCCTTGGCGCCGTGCGCCGCCTCCTCAGCGTTGTTTGAATATGTCCCGGAGCCTGCGCTGTTATGTTAGCCCTTGTCCATGCACACATTTTGCGCTGCCCATCTTCTGACATCATTTGGTGTCAGGCTGGCTGTGCCTGTGCGGCCGCGCTGGACGAGATCCCGCCTCGTAGTGTCTTCTGATTTAATCCCACTGCGGGCCTGTGATCCATGGACATGCGCAGTGCATATCTGAACCTCCGCCTCTCTCTCATCTCCCTCAGCCTTCTTCAGACTGTGCGCCGTCAGCTGATCCCTAATAGCATGCCAAGGCCATGATGCCGCACAGTCTGAAGAAGCTGGAAGGAGGGGAGTGAGAGGCAAGGATATGCACTGCGCATGCCCATGGATCACAGGTCCGCAGAGTGATTACATTAGATGACACAGCGAGGCGGGATCTTGGCCAGCGCAGCCGCACAGGCGCAGCCAGCCTGACACCAAATGATGTCAGAAGATGGGCAGCGCAAAATGTGAGCATGGACAAGGGCTAACATAACAGCGCAGGCTCCGGGACAGATTCAAACAACGCTGAGGAGGCGGCACACGGCGCCAAGGGGGTAAGAATGACAGCTGTGCTGCGTCACATGACAAAGGAAAGTCCCTCCAACAGGACGGTTTAACGGTGTGAGGGGACACATTTCATAAGTGTCAAGTTCAGCGTTTGCAAGGACCATAATTAAAAGAGCTAAGTTTACCTTTTCCAGCATTAGTGCTGTACAATATGGCTCTTTCAGCTACAAACCCCTGGGGGGGTTAAAGGTCCCCTTTCAACTTGCTCCAATGCAGGCTTCGGCCTACACTATGCTCCTCCTGCTGACCCTGGGCTCTAACACCGCCAGTTGGCGCCCAGATGTGCCTCGCTGCACAGAGAAAAACACCAGCCAATGTGTCAGTGGGGTTAAGCACCGCCAGCTGTACCCCTGCTGTGTAGCCGGCAACGTGTCCTGCAACAGCCACGCAGACACAACAGACCTAAAGCTGCCGCCAGTGCAGGCTTCGGCCTACACTCCGCTCCCTCTACTCCTCCTGCTGACCCTGGGCTCTAACACTGCCAGTTGGGGCCCAGAAGTGCTGGCTGCACAGAGCCAAACACCTCGCCAATGTGTCAGTGGGGTTCAGCACCGCCAGCTGTTCCCCTGCTGTGTAGCCGGCATTGTGTCCTGCAACAGCCACGCAGACACAAGAACTGAAATTGAAGGGAACATGTCCCCCCTCCCCCAGGCATTTGTATGTTTCACAGCCACCTTGTACAGCAGTAATACTGCATGTGTGCAAGGTGGCTCAGAAACTTATTCCCCTTGCACACGTGGAACTGAACACGTCTAAAATGTGTCCTCTGTGACCATTAAACCGTCCCTGAGGTGTGACTTTCCTTTGTAATTACACGCTGCAACCCCCTTGGTAGCGCTGCCCGTCTTCTGGCATCATTGTTTGGCTGGCTGCGCCTCTGCGGCCGCCCTGGCCCACACAACGCCCCTCAGTGTCTTATTTATTTTGACTGCGAGGGTGTGATTGACGGGCATGAGCAGTGCATATCTTCGCCAGGCTGTCCCTCATCTCCTTCGGCCTTCTTCAGACTGTGCGGCTTCATGGCCGTGGCATGCGACAAGGGATCAGCTGACGCTGCACAGTCTGAAGCAGGTGTAAGGACCCGAGTGTGAGAGGCGAACATATGTACTGTGCCAGGCCATGAATCCCAGCCCCGCAGTGTGAAATACTGTAAAGACACTGCGGGGCTGGGATTCATGGGCATCGCGAACCGCACCAGCCGACATGAAATGATGTCAGAAGACGGGCAGCGCATGGCCAAGGGATAACGCAACAACGCAGACTCCTGTACAGCAAAATGCACCAGCACCAAGGTGGTATTTTTGCCAGCTGTGCTGCGTCTCATTACAAAGGGAACTCCCGCCTCCAAGACAGATTGACTGTGTAAGGGCCAAAATGTTGTACGTGTTTCATTCAGCTTGTGCAAGGAACAAAATTAAAAGAGCAACCTGTGACATGTGCGACACTACTGCTGCATAAGGCGTGGCTCTTCTAGTTTGTAACACCTGAGGGGGGGTTAAAGGTTACCTTTAAAATTGGTTCAATTAGGCTTCGGCCTACACTCTGCTCCCTCTCCTCCTGCTGACCCTGGGCTCTAACACCGCCAGTTGGGGCCCGGTACTGCTAGCTGCACAGAGAAAAACACCAGCCAATGTGTCAGTGGGGTTCAGCACCGCCAGCTGTTCCCCTGCTGTGTAGCCGGCATCGTGTCCTGCAACAGCCACGCCGACACAAAGCTGCCGCCAGTGCAGGCTTCAGCCTACACTCTGCTCCCTCTCCTCCTGCTGACCCTCGGCTCTATCACCGCCAGTTGGGGCCCGGTACTGCTAGCTGCACAGAGAAAAACACCAGCCAATGTGTCAGTGGGGTTCAGCACCGCCAGCTGTTCCCCTGCTGTGTAGCCGGCATCGTGTCCTGCAACAGCCACGCAGACACAAAGCTGCCGCCAGTGCAGGCTTCGGCCTACACTCTGCTCCCTCTCCTCCTGCTGACCCTGGGCTCTAACACCGCCAGTTGGGGCCCGGTACTGCTAGCTGCACAGAGAAAAACACCAGCCAATGTGTCAGTGGGGTTCAGCACCGCCAGATGTTCCCCTGCTGTGTAGCCGGCAACGTGTCCTGCAACAGCCACGCAGACACAAGAACTGAAATTGAAGGGAACCTGTCCCCCCTCCCCCAGGTGTTTGTATGTTTTACAGCCACCTTGTACAGCAGTAATGCTGCATGTGTGCAAGGTGGCTCATAAACTTATTCTCCTTGCACACGTGGAACAGAGCACGTCTACAATGTGTCCTCTGTGACCATTAAACCGTCCCTGAGGTGTGACTTTCCTTTGTAATGACACGCAACAACCTCCTTGGTAGCACAGCCCTTCTTCTGACATCATTGTTTGGCTGGCTGCGCCTCTGCGGCCGCCCTGCCCGACACAACGCCCCTCGGTGTCTTATTTATTTTGACTGCGAAGGTGTGATTGACGGGCATGAGCAGTGCATATCTTCGCCAGGCTGTCACTCAGCTCCTTCCGCCATCTTCAGACTGTGCGGCTTCATGGCCGTGGCATGCGATAAGGGATCAGCTGACGCCGCACAGTCTGTAGCAGGTGTAAGGACACGAGCGAGAGGCGAACATATGTACTGCGCCAGGCCATGAATCCCAGCCCCGCAGTGTGAAACACTGTAAAGACACTGCGGGGCTGGGATTCATGGGCATCGCGAACCGCACCAGCCGACATGAAATTATGTCAGAAGACGGGCAGCGCATGGCCAAGGGATAACGCAACAACGCAGACTCCTGTACAGCAAAATGCGATGCTCAGGAGGCCGCGCCCAGCACCAAGGTGGTATTTTTGCCAGCTGTGCTGCGTCTCATTACAAAGGGAACTCCCGCCTCCAAGACAGATTGACTGTATAAGGGCCAAAATGTTGTACGTGTTTCATTCAGCTTGTGCAAGGAACAAAATTAAAAGAGCAACCTGTGACTTGTGCGGCACTACTGCTGCATAAGGCGTGGCTCTTCTAGTTTGTAACACCTGAGGGGGGGTTAAAGGTTACCTTTAAAATTGGTTCAATTAGGCTTCGGCCTACACTCTGCTCCCTCTCCTCCTTCTGACCCTGGGCTCTAACACCGCCAGTTGGGGCCCGGTACTGCTAGCTGCACAGAGAAAAACACCAGCCAATGTGTCAGTGGGGTTCAGCACCGCCAGCTGTTCCCCTGCTGTGTAGCCGGCAACGTGTCCTGCAACAGCCACGCAGACACAACAGACCTACAAATGCCTCCAGTGCAGGCTTCGGCCTACACTCTGCTCCCCCTGCTGACCCTTTGCTCCAACACCGCTAGTTGGGGCTCTAGGAAGACAAGCTTGAATAGGTCCCCATCCTGGTTCCAGCACCGTCAGCTGGTTCCGGGCAGAGCCTTTGGCTTAGGTCCCTCCCTCTGGGCATCCGAGTTCCACCAACGTCAAGTGGTCCTTGGTAGTGCTTTCAGCATGGGTACCTCCTGCTTAGTAACCGGGTTCCAGTAACGTCAGCTGGTCCTCGGTAGTTCCATTGGCTCTTGGACCTTCGGCTACCCATCCGGGTTCAGCTGGTTCTCGGCAGTGTCTTTTGCTCTTGTACCTTCTGCTCCCCATCCTGGTTCCAGTACCGTCAGCTGGTTCCGGGCAGAGCCTTTGGCTTAGGTGCCTCCCTCTGGGTATCTGAGTTCCACCAACGTCAGGTGGTCCTTGGTAGTGCTTTCAGCACGGGTACCTCCTGCTTAGTAACCGGGTTCCAGTAACGTCAGCTGGTCCTCGGTAGTTCCATTGGCTCTTGGACCTTCGGCTACCCATCCAGGTTCCTGTACCGTCAGCTGGTTCTCGGCAGTGTCTTTTGCTCTTGTACCTTCAGCTACCCATCCTGGTTCCAGTACCATCAGCTGGTTCCAGGCAGAGCCATTGGCTTAGGTGCCTCCTTCTGGGTATCCGAGTTCCACCAACGTCAGGTGGTCCTTGGTAGTGCTTTCAGGCACGGGTACCTCCTGCTTAGCAACCGGGTTCCAGTAACGTCAGCTGGTCCTCGGTAGTTCCATTGGCTCTTGGACCTTGGGGTAGCCATCCGAGTTCCAGTTCCATCAGCTGGTTCTCAGCATTTTCTCAGCCTCCTTGTACCTTCTGCTACATTTCCAAGTTCAAGATCCTAAAGACGATGACCCGGAAGACCAAGAAGCAGAAGAACAAGAGGTTGCAGAACAAAGAGCAGAAGAACATTAAGCATAAGACTAAATGGAGCGGCCCCCCAAACGCAGGGCAGCGGGGTACTCGGTACCGGGTCTCTCAGTTCTGGGGATGTCACGGTGGCCTGACCCGGTCCGTGGCCCTGCTAAGGGGGCGCTCAATTAAAGATGTAGGTGACGGTGTAGGTCGCAGTAAATGACGAGGACACAGGATTGCAGTCTCTTTACCTTTTTACTGAAGGCTTCAGCATCCGCAATCCAGAGCACTGCTAACAGGGCTGGCTGAGACCGGCCGGTCCGAAGGCACATCCAGAGTTCCCTTTGCAGGTGGAAATCAGTAGCCTTCCTACTAGCGCCTGGGTGTTGTAGTACCTCCCTGCTGAGCACCACGGGATAGTCCTCACAACTGTCATGTATGTTTCTGTTCTCTCGCTCCGTCCCCCAGATGATATGGATAGGACGCACCCGTATGACGGGGTAGGCCTGGAGTTATTTTATAGGGACCCTAGAGACGCCCCTCTCCCACAATTGCCTCCGGTGTCTTCATTAGGTGTAAAGGTGAGACAGCCAACCTAGGGTTAACTGCCCTGCCGTAATTTAAAGTAATGCTTAGAGTCTATTACTTCCTCGGCGTTCCGGCCGCCGGCTACGCGCCTCAGAAGGATGTTGCCGATCTCGGGGCATGACTCCTTCTGGTTCTATCGCCTTTGTGCTGTAATCTCATTTCTCACTTCTCCACAATATACTTTGCTTTGTGTCCATTCTTAAGATGCCGCCGCAATGAGGTGCAGGCACGGCTCCGTAAAGATCTGCCCTGTGCTAGGCCACTGTCAGGATCCCACCCCTGACAGGGACCCCCCTGAATCTTCCCAAGCAACCTCTTCTCTCACTAGATATTACCTGGGCAAAACCCAATCAGCTTCTGTCTAACTTCCTATCCAACCCCCAGTTTTGAGGAGTGGCCTAATACATAGAACCTTTTGCTCCCCCTGGTGGCCAGAGTGTGAAGTGTAATGTGTGACTGTGATACCTGGTCAGGTGAACTCCTTTAGTGCCATCAGACGTATCATCACTCCCTTTAGCGGCGGAGAGACAATACTGCAACAACCAGGACTCTGGGGTGCTGCACTGAACATCAGAGCAAAAGATATTATCTAAATTATAAGCAGAAGAAGACTAAGCAGTGTATGGGGGTGAGTCCGTTACTCCTCGTGGTGCCCCTGGAAAAAGCCTGCTGCTGCAGACCTAACTGAACGTGGACAAATCCTGTTGTAACTCTTTTGTGACAGGCAGAACGTTAGGTGTAATCTTCAAACTTTTATAGATAACAACTACAGGAATGCCTGTCACAAATAAGAATATGATGAAGAAGTAGAATATGAAAAAGAATAATAGTTTAATAAAAAGAATATGAAGAATGTAACAAAAAAATAATAGGTAGAAGATGAAGAAGAAGATGAATAGGATGAAGAAGAAGTTGATGTCAAAGATGCTGCTGCTGAGGATGATGAAGAAGAAAGTGTGGGAGAAGTAAAAAAGAAGGTGAAGGGCATGGAAGCAGTGAAACATCAATATCTGACAAAATAAAAAAAATCTTAATATAGTCAATATCTTTGTTACTCCTAACTAGTGTTGAGCGATACCGTCTGATACTTGAAAGTATCGGTATTGGATAGTATCGGCCGATACCCAAAAAGTATCGGATATCGCCGATACCGATACCCGATACCAATACAAGTCAATGGGACACCAAGTATCGGAAGGTATCCTGTATGGTTCCCAGGGTCTGAAGGAGAGGAAATTCTCCTTCAGGCCCTGGGATCCATATTAATGTGTAAAATAAAGAATAAAAATAAAAAATATTAATATACTCACCTCTCCGATGCAGCCTGGACCTTACCGATGTAACCGGCAGCTTCCGTTCCTAAGAATGAGCGCTTGAAATACCTTAGATGACGTCGCGGCCTGTGATTGGTCGCGTGAGCGGTCACGTGACTGCCACGCAACCAATCACAAGTCGGCGTCGGAGAGGCTGCGTCGGAGAGGTGAGTATATCAATATTTTTTATTGTTATTCTTTATTTTACACATTAATATCGATCCCGATACCGATTCCCGATATCACAAAAGTATCGGATCTCGTTATCGGAATTCCGATACCGCAAATATCGGCCGATACCCGATACTTGCGGTATCGGAATGCTCAACACTACTCCTAACGTCTTAAAAAAAAAAAAATTAAATTCCTGCTATTCTATTTGATTGGGCTAAACCTATATGCATTTAATGTCTCCGCCACCTCCCCCAAAACATCCTACATTATTATTAGTTGTTTTCCTTCATGTAGAATGAACCTACAAGGAAAGAAAGGGTTTATTTTAATTCCGATATTTTGGTCACATTGACTTGCATTGGTATCGGGCATCGGTATTGGCGATATCCGATATTTTTTGAATACCGATACTTTCCGATATCGGAAGGTATCGCTCAACACTAGTCATTCCCCTTTGATTACTGGGCATCTAAAATAGACACCTGCCCTGAATTGGCTGAATATGCATTACAGGAGCTCGCTTGCCCTGCTGCTAGTGTGCTATCAGAAAGAGTCTTCAGTGCTGCTGGTTCAATACTGACCGAAAAAAGGACTCGTCTGGCTACCCAAAATGTTGATGATCTAACCTTCATTAAAATGAACCAATCATGGATTTCAAATTATTTTGCCCCACCTTCCCCTGCTGACACATAGCTTGCCTGAAAAATGTGTTGCTTTTGGCCTCCTCTTACTGACTGCTCCAATTCCTCCATTTGCAGCTGCTGAATGTCCACCATAGGCCATTTTTATACCTCCCTAAATGGGCTGACTCCCCCCACAGGGCCGTGGTCACCACCTGGCACAAGCAGCCGTGTGAGTGCTGTTTGCCTGGACAGGTGGGTGTGCCCACTCTTGGGCGATGGCACTGGCACAGGGTCCCTCACAGTACAAAGAAGTGTCTCTGACAGTGGTGGTGTACAACCAACGTCAGACACACCGTCGTAATATGAGGGGCCCTGTGCCAGTACCGCAGCCCATGAGAGAGTGTTCCCACCCAGCTCGAACAGTGCTCTACCACTTGCAATACTTACTTCTCCCTGCTCCACAACTGTGTAGTTTGTGCTGTTAAATCCTTCAATGGCACTGCCAATACAAATTTGTTGAAATGATAGATGAAAGTTAAAATACACAGGGGCCCTGGCCTCCATTTAATACTTTGCGCCTACTACCACTGTCTTTATTATTTGGGCCTACTAACGGTGTCTGCTGCTTGTTGTTCTCCTCCACTGAACAGAGCTGAGCTGCCACTTTACTCCTGTTTCGAATATTAAACTGCATTTGGACTACTTGTTTGGTTGGGCCTACTAATGGTGTCTGCCACTTCTTGCTTTTCTCCTCCACTGAACAAAGCTGAGCCGCCACTTTACTCCTGTTTCGAATATTAAACTGCATTTGGCCTACTTTTTTGGTTGGGCCTACTAACTGTGTCTTCCACTCATTACAGTTGTCCTCCACTGAACAAAGCAACGCCGCCTGTTTAGTCCTGTAACCAATTTTGAACTGCATTGAGCCTACTTTTTTATTTTAGGCCTACTACCTGTGTCTGTCTGCACCACTCCTTACAACTGTCCTCCACTGAACAAAGCTATGCCACCTGTGTACTCCTGTTACCAAATTTGAACTGCATTGAGCCTACTTTTTTATTTTAGGCCTACTACCTGTGTCTGTCTGTGCCACTCCTTACAATTCTCCTCCGCTGAACAAAGCTATGCCGCCTGTATACTCCAGTTACCAGTTTTGTACAGCATTTAGCCTACTTACTTTATTGGGCCTACTAATTGTCAGCCTCTCATTACAGTTGTCCTCCGCTGAACAAAGCTATGCCGCCTGTTTAGTCCTGTTACCAGTTTTGAACTGCATTTAGCCTACTTTATTATTTTGGCATATATATCTGTGTTTCCTCGTTATCCTGCCCATTGCCCAGCCACTGCAAGATGAGTCTGCTAGTACATTGAGCCAGACCACTACATTCCCCTTGCACTACACAGCCAGAATCTGACCCTGCTGAAAGTCAGGTTCACCTTCCCGCAGACTATACCACCTTACACGGGGACAAAGAGGAAGGTGCAGATGAAAGTGCAGGTTCCTTCATCAGGTGGGGGGGCATACTCGTTGGCGACGTCACTGGCACAGGGCCCCTCATAGTACGCAAAAGTGTCTCTGCCGGTGGGAGGCGCCCCGCCGTCAAACACACCGCTGTACTTTGAGGGGCCCTGTGCCAGTGTCAATGTGAACGAGTGGGCCCCCCTGCTTGCTCAGGATCACAGCACTTGCAAAGTTTAAATACTTACCTCTCCCTGCTCTCCCTTGTTGCTGAGGGAAAAAAAAAATCTTTAAATCTTCAGCTTAGCGAGTGTGAGCGAGCTGAGTGTGACCTGAGCGTAAGTGTGAACGGTGGTAAGTGTGACTTGTGATTCAGTGAAGAGGTATTTGGAAAGCCTTTAACAAATACCTGTGTGAATTGGTGTGAGTTGCTGAATTGGGAGTAGCTATATTCACAAGGGGTTAACTTAGGGTGGGGGCTCATAATTAAGGGTTTATAAGGGGCAGCTGTTTGGGACTCAAGTCCTTTTTGGTAGAGCATTGAACAGCAAGGTGGATTGTTGCTGAGGGGAAAAAAAATCTTTAAATCTTCAGCTTAACGAGTGTGACCTGAGTGTAAGTGTGAACGGCGGTAAGTGTGACTTGTGATTCAGTGACTTTGTAATCAGGGAGTTTCCAAGGGAGGAATTGCTGTCTGTATTTTATTAATACTTTGCATTTATTTTTATTTAACGCTTCTGTCTGGTGCAATCCCCATTAGGAAATGTGCTCCACTATTGTTAATGCCATCCAGCGCACATCTTGCCACATGTATGCAGTCCTTGATCAGCCGGTCGAGGGTGCATACTGCTGTGCGAGATGTGAGTGCAGCGCCCCAGAGTCCTGGTCGTTGCAGTACTGATGCTCCGCCGCTAAGGGGGGCTATGGTACATCTGATGACACTGAAGGAGTTCACCTGACCAGGTATCACAGACACCAATACACTTCACAGTCTGGCCTCTAGGGGGAGCTAAGGGTGCTATGTATTAGGCCACTCCTCACAATCTGGTAAAACTGGGGCTCAGATAGGAAGTTAGAGAGAAACTGACTGGGTTGGAACCAGGCAACATCCTGTGGCAGAGGGTGTTGCAGGGGAAGATTCAAGGGGGTCCCTGTCAGGGGTGGGATCCTGACAGAGGCCTAGCGAACAGAAAGAACGTTACGGGACCGCGCCTGCACTTCATCGCGGCGGTACCCCAAGAAAGGACAAGAAGCGAGGTTTATTGTGCTGAGTGAGAAAAGAGATCAACGCAACAAGGAGAAACACCAGTAGGAGTCGTGCTGTAAGATGAGGCAACATCCTACTGAGGCGCGTAGCCGGTGGCCGGAAATGCCAAGGAAGTATTGAGCTCCAGACCTTACTTCAAACCTATGGCAGGACAGTCAGTTCTAGGCGGGCTGTCTCACCCAAAATCACCTAAGCAGACACAGGGGGCAACACTTGGAGAGGGGCGACTCTAGGGTCCCGGAAGAGCTCCGAGCCTACCCGTCATACGGGTGCGTCCTAGCCATATCATCTGGGGGGACGAAGAAGAACATCATGATCGAGTTGTGAGGGAACTTCAGAAACAGACACAACAGTTGTGAGGACTATCCCGTAAGCACAGCAGGGAAGGACTACAACACACAAGCGCTAGAAGGTAGGCACAGATTTCCACCTGCAAAGGGATCTCTGGAGGTGCCATCGGACCGGCCAGACACAGGTAGCCCGGTTAACCGTATTCCGGACTGAGGATCCTGAAGCCTTCAGTAAAGAGGTAAAGAGACTGCAACCTGGTGTCCTCGTTATTCACCGCGACCTACACCGCACCACAACATCATCACATTCTCAACTTTCACTGGACGCCCCTCAGCAGGGTCACGGACCGGGCCTAGCCACCGTGACAACACCAGAACTGAGACGCAGAGGCCCATTACGGGTGCCCCTCGGCCCTGCGGCAGTGGGGGCGCTCCATGAGCACGTTGAGCATTTGGAAGCCCAGATTCTGGATCTAAATGTGCAGCTGGCAACACTGAGATCCATAGACAATATGGAGAGGAGTCTTCTGCTCACAGAGCAGACGCTTAATGGGATAGACGAGGGGGCGATGGTAGGATGGAGCTGCAGGACAGTGATGTAGCTAGCTGGGTGACATTCAGAAAGCAGGGTAGAGGGAAGAGTGCCAGGGAGGCTAGTCCTGATCTGGCACACCCCACTAAAATTGCTAAGTTGGCAGATGAGGGGGGTGCCAGTAAAGGGGTAGCACTGCTGCAGCAAGGCATGTCCTCTGAAAGCCAGAGGAGTGACTGCTACAGTAAGGAGGGAAATAGGAGAGCAGTACAGGCCAGACAGGTGCTGGTAGTGGGGGACTCAATTATTAGGGGAACAGATAGGGCAATCTGTCACAAAGACAGGGATCGTTGGAAGGTGTGCTGCCTACCTGTCGCTCAAGTCCGACACATCGCTGATCGGGTGGACAGATTACTGGGAGGGGCTGGTGAGGAACCAGCGGTCATGGTGCACATTGGCACAAATGACAAAGTTAGAGGTAGGTGGAAGGTCCTTAAAGATGATTTCAGGGAATTAGGCTGCAAGCTGAAAGCAAGGACCTCCAACGTGGTATTTTCTGAAATACTGCCTGTACCACGTGCCACGCCAGAGAGGCAACAGGAAATTAGGGAGGTTAATAAGTGGCTCAATAATTGGTGTAGGAAGGAGGGGTTTGGGTTCCTGCAGAACTGGGCCAACTTCTCAGTGGGCTACAGGCTCTATGCTAGGGACGGGCTGCACCTCAATGGGGAAGTTGCAGCCGTGCTGGGGGAGAAAATGGCTAGAAGGTTGGAGGAGTGTTTAAACTAGGGATTGGGGGGAGGGTATTCAATTTATAGGAGGGGAAGATAGGGCAGGTAGAGACCTGGGCACAAATAAGGAAGTTGGGGGTGGCGGTGGCATAGGGGGTGGGGTTAGAACAGTTAATAATTTAAGAAAGAATAGAGGTACAGAGAGGAACATCAAGTGCATGTATACTAATGCCAGAAGCCTCGCCAAAAAAATGGACGAATTAGAATTAATGTTGTTGGAGCATAATTATGACATGGTGGGGATATCTGAAACATGGCTGGATGAGAGCCATGACTGGGCTGTTAACTTGCAGGGCTATAGCCTTTTCAGAAATAACCGTACAGATAAGCGAGGGGGAGGGGTGTGTCTGTATGTAAAATCGTCCTTAAAACCCATCCGGCGTGATAATATAGGTGAATTTAATGAAAATGTAGAGACCCTGTGGGTGGAGATAAGGGGAGGGGGAAAAATAATAAATTACTGATAGGGGTTTGTTATAAATCTCCAAAAATAATGGAATCAATGGAGAATATCCTCGTAAAGCAAATAGATGAAGCTGCGACTCAAGGAGAAGTCAATATTATGGGGGACTTCAACTACCCTGAAATAGATTGGGGAACAGAAACTTGCGGTTCCAGAAAAGGTAATCGATTTTTTACAACTATGAGAGACAATTACCTTTCACAACTGGTTCAGGACCCAACAAGAAGGGGGGCACTGCTAGACCTAATATTAACCAACAGGCCAGACCGCATATCAAATATAAGGGTTGGGGGTCACTTGGGGAATAGTGATCACAAAATAATAAGTTTTCATGTAACCTTTAATATGATGTGTAGTAGAGGGGTGACAAGGACACGAAACTTCAGGAGGGCAAATTTCCAACGGATGAGAGAGGATCTTGGTGCAATTAACTTGGACGATATCCTGAGACATAAAAATACACAAAGAAAATGGGAGACGTTTATTAGCATCCTGGATAGGACCTGTGCACAGTATATACCGTATGGGAATAAACATACTAGAAATAGGAGGAAACCAATATAGCTAAATAGTAAGGGGCGCAATAAGTGACAAAAAGAAAGCATTTAGAGAATTAAAGGAAGTAGGTAGTGATGAGGCATTAAATAAATACAGAAAATTAAATAAATTCTGTAAAAAGCAAATCAAGGCAGCAAAATTGAGACAGAGAGACTCATTGCCAGAAAGAGTAAAAATAATCCCAAAATATTTTTTAACTATATAAATAGTAAGAAACTAAAAAAATGAAAGTGTTGGCCCCCTTAAAAATAGTCTGGGGGAAATGGTGGATGAGGATGAGGAAAAAGCCAATATGCTAAATGACTTTTTTCATCAGTATTTACACAAGAAAATCCCATGGCAGACAATATGATCAGTGATAACAAAAATTCCCCATTAAGTGTCACCTGCTTAACCCAGCAGGAAGTACGGCGGCGGCTAAAAATCACTAAAATTGACAAATCTCCGGGCCCGGATGGGATACACCCCCGAGTACAGCAGGAATTAAGTACAGTCATTGATAGACCATTATTTTTAATCTTTAAAGAGTCCATAATAACAGGGTCTGTACCACAGGACTGGCGTATAGCAAATGTGGTGCAAATATTCAAAAAGGGGACAAAAACTGAACTCGGAAATTATAGGCCAGTAAGCTTAACCTCTACCGTGGGTAAAATCCTGGAGGGCATTCTAAGGGATACTATACTGGAGTATCTGAAGAGGAATAACCTCATGACCCAGTATCAGCACGGGTTTACTAGGGACCGTTCATGTCAGACTAATTTGATCAGCTTCTATGAAGAGGTAAGTTCCGGACTGGACCAAGGGAACCCAGTAGATGTAGTGTATATGGACTTTTCAAAAGCTTTTGATACGGTGCCACACAAAAGGTTGATACATAAAATGAGAATAATGGGGATAGGGGAAAATATGTGTAAGTGGGTTGAGAGCTGGCTCAGGTATAGGAAACAAAGGGTGGTTATTAATGGAGCACACTCGGACTGCGTCGCGGTTAGCAGTGGGGTACCACAGGGGTCAGTATTGGGCCCTCTTCTTTTTAACAAATTTATTAATGACCTTGTAGGGGGCATTCAGATTAGAATTTCAATATTTGCAGATGACACTAAACTCTGAAGGGTAATCAGTACAGTGGAGGACAATTTTATATTACAGGATGATTTATGTAAACTAGAAGCTTGGGCTGATAAATGGCAAATGATCTTTAATGGGGATGAATGTAAGGTCATGCACTTGGGTAGAAGTAATAAGATGTATAACTATTAGTGTTGAGCGATACCGTCCGATACTTGAAAGTATCGGTATCGGATAGTATAGGCCGATACCCGAAAAGTATCGGATATCGCCGATACCGATACCCGATACCAATACAAGTCAATGGGACACCAAGTATCGGAAGGTATCCTGATGGTTCCCAGGGTCTGAAGGAGATAAAACTCTCCTTCAGGCCCTGGGATCCATATTAATGTGTAAAATAAAGAATTAAAATAAAAAATATTGATATACTCACCTCTCCGGAGGCCCCTGCACCTCACCTCTGTTAACCGGCAGCCTTCTTTGCTTAAAATGAGCGCGTTTAGGGCCTTCCATGACGTCACGGCTTCTGATTGGTCGTGTGCGCTCATGTGACCGCCAGGCGACCAATCACAAGCCGTGACGTCATTCTCAGGTCCTAAATTCCTAGAATTAGGAATTTAGGACCTGAGAATGATGTCACGGCTTGTGATTGGTTGCGTGGTGGTCACATGAGCGGCACGCAACCAATCAGAAGCCGTGACATCATGGAAGGTGCTGAACGCGCTCATTTTAAGCAAAGCAGGCTGCCGGTTACTACCAGGGCGCGTCAGAGGGTGAGTATATCCCTATTTTTTATTTTAATTCTTTATTTTTTACATGGATATGGATCCCAGGGCCTGAAGGAGAGTTTCCTTCAGACCCTGGGAACCATACACTGGGAACTTCCGATTCCGATTCCCGATACCACAAAAGTATCGGATCTCGGTATCGGAATTCCGATACCGCAAGTATCGGCTGATACCCAATACTTGCGGTATCGGAATGCTCAACACTAATAACTATGTGCTTAATTCTAAAACTCTGGGCAAAACCATCAATGAAAAAGACCTGGGTGTATGGGTGTATGACAAACTCACATTTAGTGGCCAGTGTCAGGCAGCTGCTACAAAGGCAAATAAAATAATGGGATGCATTAAAAGAAGCATAGATGCTCATGAGGAGAACATAATTTTACCTCTATACAAGACACTAGTTCGACCACACTTAGAATACTGTGCACAGTTCTGGTCTCTGGTGTATAAGAAAGACATAGCTGAACTAGAGCGGGTGCAGAGAAGAGCGACCAAGGTTATTAGAGGACTGGGGGGTCTGCAATACCAAGATAGGTTATTACACTTGGGGCTGTTTAGTTTGGAAAAACGAAGACTAAGGTATGATCTTATTTTAATGTATAAATATATGAGGGGACAGTACAAAGACCTTTCTGATGATCTTTTTAATCATAGACCTGAGAGAGGGACAAGGGCATCCTCTACGTCTGGAGGAAAGAAGGTTTAAGCATAATAACAGACGCGGATTCTTTACTGTAAGAGCAGTGAGACTATGGAACTCTCTGCCGTATGATGTTGTAATGAGTAGTGTTGAGCGATACTTTCCGATATCGGAAAGTATCGGTATCGGAAAGTATCGGCAGATACCGTCAAAATATCGGATCTAATCCGATACCGATACCCGATCCCAATGCAAGTCAATGGGACGAAAATATCGGAATTAAAATAAACCCTTTATAAACTTGTAGGTTCATTCTACATGAAGGAAAACAACTAAGAATAATGTAGGATGTATTGGGGGACGTGGCGGAGACATTAAAGGCACAGAGGTTTAGCCCAATGTAATAGAATAGCAGTTTTTTTTTTTTTTTATGACGTTCGGCGTTAGAAAGATTTTGACTATGTAAATTTTTTTTTTATTTTGTCAGATATTGATGTTTCACTACTTCCACGCCCTTCACCTTCTTTTTTACTTCTCCCACACTTTCTTCTTCATTATCCTCATCATCAGCTTCTTTGACATCAACTTCTTCACCTTATTCATCTTCTTCTTCATCTTCTACCTATTATTTTTTTGGTTACATTGTTCATATTCTTTTTATTTTACTATTATCTTCATCATATTCTACTTCTTCATCAAATTCTTATTTGTGACAGGCATTCCCGTAGTTGTTATCTATAAAAGTTTGAAGATTACACCTTCCGTTCTGCCTGTCACAAAAGAGTTACATTTGTCCGCGTTCAGTTTGGCCTGCAGCATCAGGCTTTATCCAGGGGCACCACGAGGAGGAACGGACTCACCCCCATACACTGCTTAGTCTTCTTCTGCTTATAATTTAGATAATATTTTTTGCTCTGATATTTAGTGTTATGCTTAATGTTCTTCTGCTCTTTGTTCTGCAGCCTCTTGTTCTTCTGCTTCTCGGTCTTCCAGGTCGTCGTCGTCTCCAGGGTCGTCGACTCCGGGGTCGTCGTCATCGGGGTGGTCTTCAGGGTCGTCGTCTCCGGGGTCGTCGTCATCGGGGTGGTCTTCGGGGTCATCGTCTCCAGGGTCGTCGTCATCACGGTGGTTGTCGTCTCTGGTGTCGTCGTCATCTTAGGGGTGGTCTTCCGGGTCATCGTGTTTAGTCTCTTGAACTTGGAAATGTAGCAGAAGGTACAAGAAGGCTGAGAATATGCCGAGAACCAGCTGATGGAACTGGAACTCTGATGGCTACCCGAAGGTCCAAGAGCCAATGGAACTACCGAGGACCAGCTGACGTTACTGGAACCCGGTTACTAAGCAGGAGGTACCCGTGCCTGAAAGCACTACCAAGGACCACCTGACGTTGGTGGAACTCGGATACCCAGAGGGAGGCACCTAAGCCAAAGGCTCTGCCCAGAACCAGCTGACGGTACTGGAACCAGGATGGGGAGCAAAAGGTACAAGAGCAAAAGACACTGCCGAGAACCAGCTGACGGTGCTGGAACCCGGATGGGTAGCCGAAGGTCCAAGAGCCAATGGAACTACCGAAGACCAGCTGACGTTACTGGAACCCGGTTACTAAGCAGGAGGTACCCGTGCCTGAAAGCACTACCAAGGACCACCTGACGTTGGTGGAACTCGGATACCCAGAGGGAGGCACCTAAGCCAAAGGCTCTGCCCAGAACCAGCTGACGGTACTGGAGCCAGGATGGGGAGCAGAAGGTACAAGAGCAAGTGACTGCGTGGCTTTTGCAGGACACGATGCCGGCTGCACAGCAGGGGAACAGCTGGCGGTGCTGAACCCCACTGACACATTGGCTGGTGTTTTTCTCTGTGCAGCTAGCAGTACCGGGCCCCAACTGGCGGTGTTAGAGCCCGGGGTCAGCAGGAGGAGGAGATGGAGCAGAGTGTAGGCCGAAGCCTGCACTGGCGGCAGCTTTGGGTCTGTTGTGCCTGCGTGGCTGTTGCAGGACACGTTGCCGGCTGCACAGCAGGGGAACAGCTGGTGGTGCTGAACCCCACTGACACATTGGCTGGTGTTTGGCTCTGTGCAGCTAGCAGTACCGGGCCCCAACTGGCGGTGTTGGAGCCCGGGCTCTGCAGGGGGAGCAGAGTGTAGGCCGAAGCCTACTTGAACCAATTTCAAAGGTAACCTTTAACCCCCCCTCAGGGGTTACAAAGTAGAAGAGCCACAGCTTATGCAGCAGTAGTGCTGCACAAGTCAAAGGTTGCTCTTTTAATTTTGCTCCTTGCACACGCTGAATGAAACACGTATAACATTTAGCCCTTTATACAGTCAAACTGTGTTGGAGGCGCGAGTTCCCTTTGTAATGAGATGCAGCACAGATGTCAAGAATCCCACCTTGGTGCTGGGTGCAGCCTCCTGAGCGTTGTTATTTGCTGTACAGGAGTCTGCGCTGTCGTGTTATCCCCTGGCCTAGCGCTGTTAGCGCTGCCCATCTAATGACCTCATTTAATGTCGGCCGCTGCGGTTCGCGATGACCATGAATCCCAGCCCCGCGGTGTCTTAACATTGTTAAAACACTGCGGGGCTGTGATTCATGGCCTGGCGCAGCACATATGTTCGCCTCTCGCACTCGGGTCCTTACACCCGCTGCAGACTGTGTGGCGTCAGCTGATCCCTTATCGCATGCCACGGCCATAAAGCCGCACAGTCTGAAGAAGGCGGAAGGAGATGAGGGACAGGTGAACTGATGCACTGCTCATGCCCATCAATCACACCCTCGCAGTCCCAAGAAATAAGACACCGAGGGGCGTTGTGTGGGTCAGGGCGGCCGCAGAGGCGCAGGCAGCCAAACAATGATGCCAGAAGACGGGCAGCGCTACCAAGGGGGTTGCAGCGTGTCATTACAAAGGAAAGTCACACCCCCGGGACGGTTAAATGGTCACACAGAGGACACATTTCAGACGTGTTTTCAGTTCCACATGTGCGAGGAGAATACGTTTATGAGCCACCTTGCACACATGCAACATTACCGCTGTACAAGGTGGCCTTAAAAACGTACAAACGCCTGGGGGAGGGGGGACAGGTTCCCTTCAATTTCAGTTCTTGTGTCTGCGTGGCTTTTGCAGGACACGATGCCGGCTGCACAGCAGGGGAACAGCTGGCGGTGCTGAACCCCACTGACACATTGGCTGGTGTTTTTCTCTGTGCAGCTAGCAGTACCGGGCCCCAACTGGCGGTGTTAGAGCCCGGGGTCAGCAGGAGGAGGAGATGGAGCAGAGTGTAGGCTGAAGCCTGCACTGGCGGCAGCTTTGGGTCTGTTGTGCCTGCGTGGCTGTTGCAGGACACGTTGCCGGCTGCACAGCAGGGGAACAGCTGGCGGTGCTGAACCCCACTGACACATTGGCTGGTGTTTGGCTCTGTGCAGCTAGCAGTACCGGGCCCCAACTGGCGGTGTTGGAGCCCGGGCTCTGCAGGGGGAGCAGAGTGTAGGCCGAAGCCTACTTGAACCAATTTCAAAGGTAACCTTTAACCCCCCCTCAGGGGTTACAAAGTAGAAGAGCCACAGCTTATGCAGCAGTAGTGCTGCACAAATCAAAGGTAGCTCTTTTAATTTTGCTCCTTGCACACGCTGAATGAAACACGTATAACATTTAGCCCTTTATACAGTCAAACTGTGTTGGAGGCGCGAGTTCCCTTTGTAATGAGACGCAGCACAGATGTCAAGAATCCCACCTTGGTGCTGGGTGCAGCCTCCTGAGCGTTGTTATTTGCTGTACAGGAGTCTGCGCTGTCGTGTTATCCCCTGGCCTAGCGCTGTTAGCGCTGCCCATCTTCTGACCTCATTTAATGTCGGCCGCTGCGGTTCGCGATGACCATGAATCCCAGCCCCGCGGTGTCTTAACATTGTTAAAATACTGCGGGGCTGTGATTCATGGCCTGGCGCAGCACATATGTTCGCCTCTCGCACTCGGGTCCTTACACCCGCTGCAGACTGTGCGGCGTCAGCTGATCCCTTATCGCATGCCACGGCCATGAAGCCGCACAGTCTGAAGAAGGCGGAAGGAGATGAGGGACAGGCGAACTGATGCACTGCTCATGCCCATCAATCACACCCTCGCAGTCCCAAGAAATAAGACACCGAGGGGCGTTGTGTGGGTCAGGGCGGCCGCAGAGGCGCAGGCAGCCAAACAATGATGCCAGAAGACGGGCAGCGCTACCAAGGGGGTTGCAGCGTGTCATTACAAAGGAAAGTCACACCCCCGGGACGGTTAAATGGTCACACAGAGGACACATTTCAGACGTGTTTTCAGTTCCACATGTGCGAGGAGAATACGTTTATGAGCCACCTTGCACACATGCAGCATTACCGCTGTACAAGGTGGCCTTAAAAATGTACAAACGCCTGGGGGAGGGGGGACAGGTTCCCTTCAATTTTAGTTCTTGTGTCTGCGTGGCTTTTGCAGGACACGATGCCGGCTGCACAGCAGGGGAACAGCTGGCGGTGCTGAACCCCACTGACACATTGGCTGGTGTTTTTCTCTGTGCAGCTAGCAGTACCGGGCCCCAACTGGCGGTGTTAGAGCCCGGGGTCAGCAGGAGGAGGAGATGGAGCAGAGTGTAGGCCGAAGCCTGCACTGGCGGCAGCTTTGGGTCTGTTGTGCCTGCGTGGCTGTTGCAGGACACGTTGCCGGCTGCACAGCAGGGGAACAGCTGGCGGTGCTGAACCCCACTGACACATTGGCTGGTGTTTGGCTCTGTGCAGCTAGCAGTACCGGGCCCCAACTGGCGGTGTTGGAGCCCGGGCTCTGCAGGGGGAGCAGAGTGTAGGCCGAAGCCTACTTGAACCAATTTCAAAGGTAACCTTTAACCCCCCCTCAGGGGTTACAAAGTAGAAGAGCCACAGCTTATGCAGCAGTAGTGCTGCACAAGTCAAAGGTTGCTCTTTTAATTTTGCTCCTGGCACACGCTGAATGAAACACGTATAACATTTAGCCCTTTATACAGTCAAACTGTGTTGGAGGCGCGAGTTCCCTTTGTAATGAGACGCAGCACAGATGTCAAGAATCCCACCTTGGTGCTGGGTGCAGCCTCCTGAGCGTTGTTATTTGCTGTACAGGAGTCTGCGCTGTCGTGTTATCCCCTGGCCTAGCGCTGTTAGCGCTGCCCATCTTCTGACCTCATTTAATGTCGGCCGCTGCGGTTCGCGATGACCATGAATCCCAGCCCCGCGGTGTCTTAACATTGTTAAAACACTGCGGGGCTGTGATTCATGGCCTGGCGCAGCACATATGTTCGCCTCTCGCACTCGGGTCCTTACACCCGCTGCAGACTGTGTGGCGTCAGCTGATCCCTTATCGCATGCCACGGCCATGAAGCCGCACAGTCTGAAGAAGGCGGAAGGAGATGAGGGACAGGTGAACTGATGCACTGCTCATGCCCATCAATCACACCCTCGCAGTCCCAAGAAATAAGACACCGAGGGGCGTTGTGTGGGTCAGGGCGGCCGCAGAGGCGCAGGCAGCCAAACAATGATGCCAGAAGACGGGCAGCGCTACCAAGGGGGTTGCAGCGTGTCATTACAAAGGAAAGTCACACCCCCGGGACGGTTAAATGGTCACACAGAGGACACATTTCAGACGTGTTTTCAGTTCCACATGTGCGAGGAGAATACGTTTATGAGCCACCTTGCACACATGCAACATTACCGCTGTACAAGGTGGCCTTAAAAACGTACAAACGCCTGGGGGAGGGGGGACAGGTTCCCTTCAATTTCAGTTCTTGTGTCTGCGTGGCTTTTGCAGGACACGATGCCGGCTGCACAGCAGGGGAACAGCTGGCGGTGCTGAACCCCACTGACACATTGGCTGGTGTTTTTCTCTGTGCAGCTAGCAGTACCGGGCCCCAACTGGCGGTGTTAGAGCCCGGGGTCAGCAGGAGGAGGAGATGGAGCAGAGTGTAGGCCGAAGCCTGCACTGGCGGCAGCTTTGGGTCTGTTGTGCCTGCGTGGCTGTTGCAGGACACGTTGCCGGCTGCACAGCAGGGGAACAGCTGGCGGTGCTGAACCCCACTGACACATTGGCTGGTGTTTGGCTCTGTGCAGCTAGCAGTACCGGGCCCCAACTGGCGGTGTTGGAGCCCGGGCTCTGCAGGGGGAGCAGAGTGTAGGCCGAAGCCTACTTGAACCAATTTCAAAGGTAACCTTTAACCCCCCCTCAGGGGTTACAAAGTAGAAGAGCCACAGCTTATGCAGCAGTAGTGCTGCACAAGTCAAAGGTAGCTCTTTTAATTTTGCTCCTTGCACACGCTGAATGAAACACGTATAACATTTAGCCCTTTATACAGTCAAACTGTGTTGGAGGCGCGAGTTCCCTTTGTAATGAGACGCAGCACAGATGTCAAGAATCCCACCTTGGTGCTGGGTGCAGCCTCCTGAGCGTTGTTATTTGCTGTACAGGAGTCTGCGCTGTCGTGTTATCCCCTGGCCTAGCGCTGTTAGCGTTGCCCATCTTCTGACCTCAATTAATGTCGGCCGCTGCGGTTCGCGATGACCATGAATCCCAGCCCCGCGGTGTCTTAACATTGTTAAAATACTGCGGGGCTGTGATTCATGGCCTGGCGCAGCACATATGTTCGCCTCTCGCACTCGGGTCCTTACACCCGCTGCAGACTGTGCGGCGTCAGCTGATCCCTTATCGCATGCCACGGCCATGAAGCCGCACAGTCTGAAGAAGGCGGAAGGAGATGAGGGACAGGCGAACTGATGCACTGCTCATGCCCATCAATCACACCCTCGCAGTCCCAAGAAATAAGACACCGAGGGGCGTTATGTGGGTCAGGGCGGCCGCAGAGGCGCAGGCAGCCAAACAATGATGCCAGAAGACGGGCAGCGCTAACAAGGGGGTTGCAGCGTGTCATTACAAAGGAAAGTCACACCCCCGGGACGGTTAAATGGTCACACAGAGGACACATTTCAGACGTGTTTTCAGTTCCACATGTGCGAGGAGAATACGTTTATGAGCCACCTTGCACACATGCAGCATTACCGCTGTACAAGGTGGCCTTAAAAACGTACAAACGCCTGGGGGAGGGGGGACAGGTTCCCTTCAATTTCAGTTCTTGTGTCTGCGTGGCTTTTGCAGGACACGATGCCGGCTGCACAGCAGGGGAACAGCTGGCGGTGCTGAACCCCACTGACACATTGGCTGGTGTTTTTCTCTGTGCAGCTAGCAGTACCGGGCCCCAACTGGCGGTGTTAGAGCCCGGGGTCAGCAGGAGGAGGAGATGGAGCAGAGTGTAGGCCGAAGCCTGCACTGGCGGCAGCTTTGGGTCTGTTGTGCCTGCGTGGCTGTTGCAGGACACGTTGCCGGCTGCACAGCAGGGGAACAGCTGGCGGTGCTGAACCCCACTGACACATTGGCTGGTGTTTGGCTCTGTGCAGCTAGCAGTACCGGGCCCCAACTGGCGGTGTTGGAGCCCGGGCTCTGCAGGGGGAGCAGAGTGTAGGCCGAAGCCTACTTGAACCAATTTCAAAGGTAACCTTTAACCCCCCCTCAGGGGTTACAAAGTAGAAGAGCCACAGCTTATGCAGCAGTAGTGCTGCACAAGTCAAAGGTTGCTCTTTTAATTTTGCTCCTTGCACACGCTGAATGAAACACGTATAACATTTAGCCCTTTATACAGTCAAACTGTGTTGGAGGCGCGAGTTCCCTTTGTAATGAGACGCAGCACAGATGTCAAGAATCCCACCTTGGTGCTGGGTGCAGCCTCCTGAGCGTTGTTATTTGCTGTACAGGAGTCTGAGCTGTCGTGTTATCCCCTGGCCTAGCGCTGTTAGCGCTGCCCATCTTCTGACCTCATTTAATGTCGGCCGCTGCGGTTCGCAATGACCATGAATCCCAGCCCCGCGGTGTCTTAACATTGTTAAAACACTGCGGGGCTGTGATTCATGGCCTGGCGCAGCACATATGTTCGCCTCTCGCACTCGGGTCCTTTCACCCGCTGCAGACTGTGTGGCGTCAGCTGATCCCTTATCGCATGCCACGGCCATGAAGCCGCACAGTCTGAAGAAGGCGGAAGGAGATGAGGGACAGGCGAACTGATGCACTGCTCATGCCCATCAATCACACCCTCGCAGTCCCAAGAAATAAGACACCGAGGGGCGTTGTGTGGGTCAGGGCGGCCGCAGAGGCGCAGGCAGCCAAACAATGATGCCAGAAGACGGGCAGCGCTAACAAGGGGGTTGCAGCGTGTCATTACAAAGGAAAGTCACACCCCCGGGACGGTTAAATGGTCACACAGAGGACACATTTCAGACGTGTTTTCAGTTCCACATGTGCGAGGAGAATACGTTTATGAGCCACCTTGCACACATGCAACATTACCGCTGTACAAGGTGGCCTTAAAAACGTACAAACGCCTGGGGGAGGGGGGACAGGTTCCCTTCAATTTCAGTTCTTGTGTCTGCGTGGCTTTTGCAGGACACAATGCCGGCTGCACAGCAGGGGAACAGCTGGCGGTGCTGAACCCCACTGACACATTGGCTGGTGTTTTTCTCTGTGCAGCTAGCAGTACCGGGCCCCAACTGGCGGTGTTAGAGCCCGGGGTCAGCAGGAGGAGGAGATGGAGCAGAGTGTAGGCTGAAGCCTGCACTGGCGGCAGCTTTGGGTCTGTTGTGCCTGCGTGGCTGTTGCAGGACACGTTGCCGGCTGCACAGCAGGGGAACAGCTGGCGGTGCTGAACCCCACTGACACATTGGCTGGTGTTTGGCTCTGTGCAGCTAGCAGTACCGGGCCCCAACTGGCGGTGTTGGAGCCCGGGCTCTGCAGGGGGAGCAGAGTGTAGGCCGAAGCCTACTTGAACCAATTTCAAAGGTAACCTTTAACCCCCCCTCAGGGGTTACAAAGTAGAAGAGCCACAGCTTGTGCAGCAGTAGTGCTGCACAAGTCAAAGGTAGCTCTTTTAATTTTGCTCCTTGCACACGCTGAATGAAACATGTATAACATTTAGCCCTTTATACAGTCAAACTGTGTTGGAGGCGCGAGTTCCCTTTGTAATGAGACGCAGCACAGATGTCAAGAATCCCACCTTGGTGCTGGGTGCAGCCTCCTGAGCGTTGTTATTTGCTGTACAGGAGTCTGCGCTGTCGTGTTATCCCCTGGCCTAGCGCTGTTAGCGCTGCCCATCTTCTGACCTCATTTAATGTCGGCCGCTGCGGTTCGCGATGACCATGAATCCCAGCCCCGCGGTGTCTTAACATTGTTAAAACACTGCGGGGCTGTGATTCATGGCCTGGCGCAGCACATATGTTCGCCTCTCGCACTCGGGTCCTTACACCCGCTGCAGACTGTGCGGCGTCAGCTGATCCCTTATCGCATGCCACGGCCATGAAGCCGCACAGTCTGAAGAAGGCGGAAGGAGATGAGGGACAGGCGAACTGATGCACTGCTCATGCCCATCAATCACACCCTCGCAGTCCCAAGAAATAAGACACCGAGGGGCGTTGTGTGGGTCAGGGCGGCCGCAGAGGCGCAGGCAGCCAAACAATGATGCCAGAAGACGGGCAGCGCTACCAAGGGGGTTGCAGCGTGTCATTACAAAGGAAAGTCACACCCCCGGGACGGTTAAATGGTCACACAGAGGACACATTTCAGACGTGTTTTCAGTTCCACATGTGCGAGGAGAATACGTTTATGAGCCACCTTGCACACATGCAGCATTACCGCTGTACAAGGTGGCCTTAAAAACGTACAAACGCCTGGGGGAGGGGGGACAGGTTCCCTTCAATTTCAGTTCTTGTGTCTGCGTGGCTTTTGCAGGACACGATGCCGGCTGCACAGCAGGGGAACAGCTGGCGGTGCTGAACCCCACTGACACATTGGCTGGTGTTTTTCTCTGTGCAGCTAGCAGTACCGGGCCCCAACTGGCGGTGTTAGAGCCCGGGGTCAGCAGGAGGAGGAGATGGAGCAGAGTGTAGGCCGAAGCCTGCACTGGCGGCAGCTTTGGGTCTGTTGTGCCTGCGTGGCTGTTGCAGGACACGTTGCCGGCTGCACAGCAGGGGAACAGCTGGCGGTGCTGAACCCCACTGACACATTGGCTGGTGTTTGGCTCTGTGCAGCTAGCAGTACCGGGCCCCAACTGGCGGTGTTGGAGCCCGGGCTCTGCAGGGGGAGCAGAGTGTAGGCCGAAGCCTACTTGAACCAATTTCAAAGGTAACCTTTAACCCCCCCTCAGGGGTTACAAAGTAGAAGAGCCACAGCTTATGCAGCAGTAGTGCTGCACAAGTCAAAGGTAGCTCTTTTAATTTTGCTCCTTGCACACGCTGAATGAAACACGTATAACATTTAGCCCTTTATACAGTCAAACTGTGTTGGAGGCGCGAGTTCCCTTTGTAATGAGACGCAGCACAGATGTCAAGAATCCCACCTTGGTGCTGGGTGCAGCCTCCTGAGCGTTGTTATTTGCTGTACAGGAGTCTGCGCTGTCGTGTTATCCCCTGGCCTAGCGCTGTTAGCGCTGCCCATCTTCTGACCTCATTTAATGTCGGCCGCTGCGGTTCGCGATGACCATGAATCCCAGCCCCGCGGTGTCTTAACATTGTTAAAACACTGCGGGGCTGTGATTCATGGCCTGGCGCAGCACATATGTTCGCCTCTCGCACTCGGGTCCTTACACCCGCTGCAGACTGTGCGGCGTCAGCTGATCCCTTATCGCATGCCACGGCCATGAAGCCGCACAGTCTGAAGAAGGCGGAAGGAGATGAGGGAAAGGCGAACTGATGCACTGCTCATGCCCATCAATCACACCCTCGCAGTCCCAAGAAATAAGACACCGAGGGGCGTTGTGTGGGTCAGGGCGGCCGCAGAGGCGCAGGCAGCCAAACAATGATGCCAGAAGACGGGCAGCGCTACCAAGGGGGTTGCAGCGTGTCATTACAAAGGAAAGTCACACCCCCGGGACGGTTAAATGGTCACACAGAGGACACATTTCAGACGTGTTTTCAGTTCCACATGTGCGAGGAGAATACGTTTATGAGCCACCTTGCACACATGCAGCATTACCGCTGTACAAGGTGGCCTTAAAAACGTACAAACGCCTGGGGGAGGGGGGACAGGTTCCCTTCAATTTCAGTGCTTGTGTCTGCGTGGCTTTTGCAGGACACGATTCCGGCTGCACAGCAGGGGAACAGCTGGCGGTGCTGAACCCCACTGACACATTGGCTGGTGTTTTTCTCTGTGCAGCTGGCAGTACCGGGCCCCAACTGGCAGTGTTAGAGCCCGGGGTCAGCAGGAGGAGGAGATGGAGCAGAGTGTAGGCCGAAGCCTGCACTGGCGGCAGCTTTGGGTCTGTTGTGCCTGCGTGGCTGTTGCAGGACACATTGCCGGCTGCACAGCAGGGGAACAGCTGGCGGTGCTGAACCCCACTGACACATTGGCTGGTGTTTGGCTCTGTGCAGCTAGCACATCTGGGCCCCAACTGGCGGTGTTAGAGCCCAGGGTCAGCAGGAGGAGGAGAGGGAGCAGAGTGTAGGCCGAAGCCTGCACTGGAGCAAGTTGAAAGGGAAACTTTAACCCCCCCCCCAGGCGTTTGTAGCTGAAAGAGCCATCGTGTACAGCACTAATGCTGGAAAAGGTAAACTTAGCTCTTTTAATTATGGTCCTTGCACATGCTGAACCTAACACTTATAAAAAGTGTCCCCTCCTACCGTGATACCGTCCGGTAGGTGGAATTTTCCTTTGTGATGTGACGCAGCACAGCCGTCATTCTTACCCCCTTGGCGCCGTGCGCCGCCTCCTCAGCGTTGTTTGAATCAGTCCTGGAGCCTGCGCTGTTAGGTTAGCCCTTGGCCATGCACACATTTTGCGCTGCCCGTCTTCTGACATCATTTGGTGTCAGGCTGGCTGCGCCTGTGCGGCCGCACTGGCCGAGAGCCCGCCTCGTACTGTCTTCTGATTTAATCCCACTGGGGGCCTGAGATCCATGGACATGCGCAGTGCATATCTGAACCTCCACCTCTCACTCATCTCCCTACGGCTTCTTCTGACTGTGCAGTGTCACGGCCGTGGCATGCTATTAGGGACCAGCTGACACCGCACAGTTTGAATAAGCCGTAGGGAGATGAGTGAGAGGTGGAGGTTCAGATATGCACTGCGCATGTCCATGGATCTCTGGCCCCCAGTGGGATTAAATCAGAAGACAGTACGAGGCGGGCTCTCGGCCAGCGCGGCCGCACAGGCGCAGCCAGCCTGACACCAAATGATGTCAGAAGACGGGCAGCGCAAAATGTGTGCATGGCCAAGGGCTAACCTAACAGCGCAGGCTCCGGGACTGATTCAAACAACGCTGAGGAGGCGGCGCACGGCGCCAAGGGGGTAAGAATGATGGCTGTGCTGCGTCACATCACAAAGGAAAGTTCCACCAACCGGACGGTATCACGGTAGGAGGGGACACTTTTCATAAGTGTTAGGATCAGCATGTGCAAGGAGCACCACGAAAAGAGGCACTTTTTCCCTTTGCATCATTACTGCTGCACAAGGTGGCTCCTTCAGTAACAAACGCCTGGGGGGGGGGGACAGGTTCCCTTAAATTTATCTTGTTGTGCCTGCGTGGCGGTCGCAGTACACGTTGCCGGCTGCACAGCAGGGGAACAGCTGGCGGTGCTGAACCCCACTAACACATTGGCGAGGTGTTTGGCTCTGTGCGGACAGCACTTCTGGACGGCAACTGGCGGTGTTGGAGCCCAGGGACAGGTGGAGGAGGAGGAGGTAGGAGGAGGTAGGAGGGATTGCCACACACACAGCAGGGGAACAGCTGACGTTACTGAACCCCAATAACAGAGGAGGGACTGTTGACTGTGCGTACAGCACTTCTGGACGGCAACTGGCGGTGTTGGAGCCCAGGGACAGGTGGAGGAGGAGGAGGTAGGAGGGATTGCCACACACACAGCAGGGGAACAGCTGACGTTACTGAACCCCAATAACAGAGGAGGGACTGTTGACTGTGCGTACAGCACTTCTGGACGGCAACTGGCGGTGTTGGAGCCCAGGGACAGGTGGAGGAGGAGGAGGTAGGAGGAGGTAGGAGGGATTGCCACACACACAGCAGGGGAACAGCTGACGTTACTGAACCCCAATAACAGAGGAGGGACTGTTGAGTGTGCGTACAGCACTTCTGGATGGCAACTGGCGGTGTTGGAGCCCAGGGACAGGTGGAGGAGGAGGAGGTAGGAGGGATTGCCACACACACAGCAGGGGAACAGCTGACGTTACTGAACCCCAATAACAGAGGAGGGACTGTTGACTGTGCGTACAGCACTTCTGGACGGCAACTGGCGGTGTTGGAGCCCAGGGACAGGTGGAGGAGGAGGAGGTAGGAGGAGGTAGGAGGGATCGCCACACACACAGCAGGGGAACAGCTGACGTTACTGAACCCCAATAACAGAGGAGGGACTGTTGACTGTGCGTACAGCACTTCTGGACGGCAACTGGTGGTGTTGGAGCCCAGGGACAGGTGGAGGAGGAGGAGGTAGGAGGGATTGCCACACACACAGCAGGGGAACAGCTGACGTTACTGAACCCCAATAACAGAGGAGGGACTGTTGACTGTGCGTACAGCACTTCTGGACGGCAACTGGCGGTGTTGGAGCCCAGGGACAGGTGGAGGAGGAGGAGGTAGGAGGAGGTAGGAGGGATTGCCACACACACAGCAGGGGAACAGCTGACGTTACTGAACCCCAATAACAGAGGAGGGACTGTTGACTGTGAGTACAGCACTTCTGGACGGCAACTGGCGGTGTTGGAGCCCAGGGACAGGTGGAGGAGGAGGAGGTATGAGGGATTGCCACACACACAGCAGGGGAACAGCTGACGTTACTGAACCCCAATAACAAAGGAGGGACTGTTGACTGTGCGTACAGCACTTCTGGACAGCAACTGGCGGTGTTGGAGCCCAGGGACAGGTGGAGGAGGAGGAGGTAGGAGGAGGTAGGAGGGATTGCCACACACACAGCTGGGGAACAGCTGATGTTACTGAACCCCAATAACAGAGGAGGGACTGTTGACTGTGCGTACAGCACTTCTGGACGGCAACTGGCGGTGTTGGAGCCCAGGGACAGGTGGAGGAGGAGGAGGTAGGAGGGATTGCCACACACACAGCAGGGGAACAGCTGACGTTACTGAACCCCAATAACAGAGGAGGGACTGTTGACTGTGCGTACAGCACTTCTGGACGGCAACTGGCGGTGTTGGAGCCCAGGGACAGGTGGAGGAGGAGGAGGTAGGAGGAGGTAGGAGGGATTGCCACACACACAGCTGGGGAACAGCTGACGTTACTGAACCCCAATAACAGAGGAGCGACTGTTGGGACTGTGCGGACAGCACTTCTGGACGGCAACTAGCGGTGTTGGAGCCCAGGGACAGGTGGAAAAGCAGAGGAACACAATGTAGGCCGAAGCCTGAGAAAGTCGAAAGGGAACCTTTAACCCCCCCCCCCCAAGGTGTTTGTAGCTGAAAGAGCCAGCTTGTGCAGCACAAAAGATGCAAAAGGAAAAGGTGGCTCTTTTCATCACGCTCCTTGCAAACACAGAACTAAACACTTATAAAATGTGTCCCCTGAAACCGTGAAATCGTCCCGGAGGTGGGACTTTCCTTCGTAATATGACGCAGCACAGCCGTCATTCCTACCCCCCCGGCGCCGCGCCCCGGCTCCTCAGCGTTGTTTGATTCCGTCCCGGAGCCTGCGCTGTTATGTTATCCCTTGGCCAGGCACACTTAGCGCTGCCCATCTTCTGACATCATTTGGTGTCAGGCTGGCTGCGCCTCTGCGGCCGCGCTGGCCGAGAGCCCGCCTCGCAGTGTCTTCTGATTTTATCCCACTGGGGGCCTGGGATCCATGGCCATGCACAGTGCATATCCTCGCCTCTCACTCCCCTCCCTACGGCTTCTTAAGACTGTGCGGTGTCACGGCCGTGGCATGCTATTAGGGACCAGCTGACACCGAACAGTCTGAAGAAGCCATAGGGAGATGAGTGAGAGGTGGAGGTTCAGATATGCACTGCGCATGTCCATGGATCCCAGGCCCCCAGTGGGATTAAATCAGAAGACACTGCGAGGCGGGCTCTCGGCCAGCGCGGCCGCACAGGCACAGCCATCCTGACACCAAATTATGCCAGAAGACGGGCAGCGCTAAGTGTGCCTGGCCACGGGATAACATAACAGCGCAGGCTCCAGGACGGAATCAAACAACGCTGAGGAGCCGGGGCGCGGCGCCGGGGGGGTAGGAATGACGGCTGTGCTGCGTCATATTACGAAGGAAAGTCCCACCTCCGGGACGGTTTTACGGTATCAGTGGACACATTTTATAAGTGTTAAGTTCTGCGTGTGCAAGGAGCTAAACCAAAATAGCTACCTTTTCCTTGTGCAGCATTACTGCTGCACAAGGTGGCTCTTTCAGTAACAAACGCCTTGGGGGGGGGACAGATTCCCTTACATTTCAGCTGTTGTGTCAGCGTGGCGGTCGCATGACACATTGCCGGCTACACAGCTGGGGATCAGCTGACGTTACTGAAACCCAATAACACTGGGTCGTATGTTTTGACTGTGCAGACGGCACTTCTGAGCCTCAACTGGCAGTGTTGGAGCCCAGGAATTTAAGTTCAGGTGGTAGAAAGATGAACACAACAGGAGACCTGGATAACGTATACAGTGACCTAATTATTTAATCAGGAGGAGGAGTGGCAAATTCCTGCGAGATCCAGGCCTTGTTCATTTTCAGGAAAGTAAGCCGGTCAACGTTATCGGAGGATAGTCGCATGCGACGGTCAGTTAGTACACCACCTGCAGCACTAAAGACGCGTTCCGATAATACACTGGCCGCAGGGCAAGACAGCACCTCCAATGCATACTGGCTTAGCTCTGGCCATGTATCCAGCTTTGAGACCCAAAACTTGAAAGGGGAAGAGCCGTCTGGGAGTACAGCAAGAGGGCAAGACATGTAGTCTGTCACCATCTGACGGAACAGTTGCCTCCTGCTGACTGGAGCCGTCTGTGATGGTGTAGACTTTTGTGGGGGGCACAGAAAACTGTGCCACAGTTGGGCCATACTGGTCTTGCCTTGGGCAGAGGCATTGCTTCTGCTCCCTCTTTGTGCAGAGCCTCCACCACTGCCTGGACGCACTGAGCTGCTTTGGAATGCACTAGCAGCACTTCTCTCAGTTGGAATGGAGAAGATGATGGAATTGACCAGTGTGTCTTGGTACTCCCGCATTTTTCGCTCCCGGTTCAACGGTGTGATGAGGCTTTCTACGTTGTCCCGGTAGCGAGGATCGAGGAGGGTGAACACCCAATAATCAGACATGTTGAGAATGTGGGCGATGCGGCGGTCGTTTCTCAGGCACTGCAGCATGTAATCCACCATGTGCTGCAGACTGCCAACTGCCCAAGAAACGCTGTCCCCTGCTGGAGGCGTGATCTCTGCCTGCTCGTCATCACCCCACCCTCGCTGTACACACTGAGTACTGGACAATTCGGTAACTCCCTCCTCTGGTCGGATGTCTTCCTCCTCCATTGACTCCTCCTCATCCTCCTCACAAAGTGTCCCCTGCCTACGCGTTTGTGAGGAACCACGTGGCGCTGACTGTCCAGAAGATGATGGAAATGGTGAATCCTCATCCTCCACCTCTTCCACAACATCATCCCTTAGCGCTTGCAGTGATTTTTCAAGCAGGCAGATAAGGGGGACAGTCATGCTGACTAGTGCATCATCTGCACTCGCCATCCGCGTGGAATAATCAAAGGGACGCAAAACCTGGCAGACGTCATTCATAGTGGCCCACTCTGTGGTTGTGAAGTCTGTACGGCGCTGACTGCGACTTCTTTGCGCCTGAAGCAGCTGGTACTCCATTACAGCTTGCTGCTGCTCACACAACCGCTCCAACATATGTAACGTGGAATTCCACCTGGTAGGTAGGTCACATATGATGCGATGTTCCGGCAGGCGGTGTCGGCGCTGCAGAGCCGCAATGCGCGCTTTTGCCGTGCTGGAACGCCGCAAGTGAGCACACTCTAGGCGGACCTTGTGCAGCAGTGCATCAAGATCCGGATAGTCCCTCAAAAAGCTCTGCACGACCAAATTGAGCACATGTGCCAGACATGGGATGTGAGTGAGGTTGCCGAGGCCCAGAGCTGCCACCAGATTTCGGCCATTATCACACACTACCATGCCTGGCTGGAGATTCGCTGGCACAAACCACACATCGCTCTCCTGCTTGATGGCATTCCAGAGCTCCTGCGCTGTGTGGCTACGATTCCCCAAAAAAATTAATTTCAAGACGGCCTGTTGACGTTTGGCCACGGCTGTGCTCATGTCGGTCGTAACAGGTACACGTTCATCACGGGTCCATGTGGAGGTGGACTGTGACGGCTCCTGCAGCGATGATTCTGAGGAACTGGTGTAAGAGGAGGAGTCAATGCGTACAGAATGGATTCCTGCAATCCTTGGAGTGGGCAGGACACGTCCTGCGCCACTCGCACGGTCTGTACCCGGCTCAACGACATTAACCCAATGGGCAGTGAGGGAAAGGTATCGCCCCTGTCCATGTTGACTGGTCCACGCATCGGTGGTGAGGTGGACCTTGCTACTGACGGCGTTCAGTAGCGCGTGTTTTATGTGTCCCTCCACATGCTTGTGCAGGGCAGGGACGGCTTGCCTGCTGAAGTAAAAGCGGCTGGGCACATTGTACTGTGGGACTGCCAATGACATCAAGTCACGGAAGCTGTCAGTCTCCACCAGCCTGAATGACAGCATTTCCAGTGAAAGAAGTTTGGCAATGCCTGCAGTCAGAGCCTGTGCTCGTGGGTGGTTTGACGAGAAAGGCCGCCTTTTCTCCCATGCCTGTACTACCGATGGCTGTAGAGTGGGCTGGGAGTGTGTGGATGACTGGGAAAGTGGTGCTGCGGGTGGAATTACAGCGGGTCTCTGGACAACAGGGCCAGAGGTTCTTCCACGGCGATCCTGGGAGGAAGCCGAACCAGCTGCGTGTGAGCTAGAGGAAGAGGCAACACGAGATGAAGAGGTGGTAGCTGCCGCTGTTGGTTGGCCTAGCTCTTCAGTGTGTTTTTCTAACTCCGCCGGGTGCCTGTTGCGCACATGTTTCCACATGTTGGAGGTATTGAGGTTGCTGACATTTCGACCTCTTTTGACTTTTTGATGACACACCTTGCATCTGACATAGCAAATGTCATCTGCAACTGTGTCAAAAAAGGACCAGGCACTGCAAGTCTTGGGAGCGCCCTTTTTGGCTTTTGGAAGAGACATGCTCCTAACGGGTGCCAAAGCGGAGGCTGCAGGATCCGCATTCTTCCCCCTCCCTCTCCCTCTTTGGGCCGTACGGGGAATCTCTTCCTCAGAGCTGCTCCCACCACCTTCCTGTCCCTCATGCCAAGATGGGTCAAGGACCTCATCATCTACACTACCCTCTGCCCCCAACTGCTCCTCCTGGGTAGTCTCAGCAGCAGAGCACGCACCAGTAAGTGGCACCTGAGTGTCATCATCAGCTGATGCGGCCTGCGATGTGGTGACCGGAGCCACTGGCCCACCCGCCTCTTCAGAGGAAGAGAGAAAAAGCTGTTGGGCATCACTGCACCCTGCCTCTTCTTCCATTTCTCCAATGCTGCTTGGCTGGCCCCCTGTTTCCAAGCCAAGAGATTCAGAGAACAGAAGTAGAGACGGCTCCTGTCCTGGGCTCTCTGTCTGCCTGGGCAATTTGGCAGGTGGTGAAGAGACAGATGGCTGCTCTCCAGTGCTCTGTGTCTGAGAGGATGTGGCACTAATTGAAGTTGATGCATTAGCTGCCATCCATCCGACAACGGCTTCAATTTGTTCTTCACGCAGCAGCGGTGTACGGCGCTCTGACACAAAGCTGCGCATGAACGACTGTTGCCTGGTGAATGTGGGTGCTGATGAGTCACCGGTGCCCGCAGCAGGCACAGAATCCCCACGTCCCCTCCCTGCTCCGCGCCCACGCCCACGTGCCTTACTCACTGCCTTCTTCATCTTGGTTGACTGATAAAGATAAGAAGAAAAGTACTAACGGCTTTGTGTGCTTATTCCTGAGCAACTCCTCCTAACAGGTATAAGAAACACTAATTTTCTAAAGTGTGGACTAGACTTTAATATGAGCTAATAAGGCCTACACAAATGTAAAGTGGTGTAACTGGTGTGTTTGGTGAACTTTATTATTTATTTATTTTTTTGGGGCTGAACTGACAATGGATAGAGCTGCAGTCACACGGAGACCGTGCAGACAGACGTAAACGGCGCTGCAAGGCCCAAAAACCCTCCTCTACGTTATCCTATGTAGTGTTTTTCCACAAGTTAGCTGGAGACGGGTGGAAAGACACTAATAGGAATTTTTTGAAAAAATGTGCAGCAGCCTGCACTACTTAAAACAAAATGAAAATTGATTTGGCGGTATGACGCAGTGAACAACCCTGAGCTGGAGACAACCAGGCTACGGCTGCTCACAGACTACAGGGCGAGCTGCAGTCACACGGAGACCGTGCAGACAGCCGTAAACGGCGCTGCAAGGCCCAAAAACACTCCTCTACGTTATCCTATGTAGTGTTTTTCCACAAAGTAGCTGGAGACGGGTGGAAAGACACTAATAGGAATTTTTTGAAAAAATGTGCAGCAGCCTGCACTACTTAAAACAAAATGAAAATTGATTTGGCGGTATGACGCAGTGAACAACCCTGAGCTGGAGACAACCAGGCTACGGCTGCTCACAGACTACAGGGCGAGCTGCAGTCACACGGAGACCGTGCAGACAGCCGTAAACGGCGCTGCAAGGCCCAAAAACCCTCCTCTACGTTATCCTATGTAGTGTTTTTCCACAAATTAGCTGGAGACGGGTGGAAAGACACTAATAGGATTTTTTTTAATAAATTAGCAGCAGACTACACTACTTGAAAAAAAAAAAAAAAAAGAACAGTATGAGGCAATGAACCACCCTCCCTGAACTGAATACAACCAGCTATGGATGGCCTATGTGGCTGCACTCAGACTAGAGAGTGGGCTGCACTCACACACACACACACACACAGACCTTGCAGATCGCTGTGAAAACAGCGCTACAAGGCAAAAGCAAGGTGAATAGTAGGTGAACACAGCGGTTGCTAAATTAGCCTTTGGAAAGCACAAAGAAGCAAATCGCTATCTCTAAACTGTCCCTCAGTCAGCAAACAGCGTCCTGTCACTAACTGAATTCACAGCAGAGTGATCGCAAAATGGCGCCAGCGACTTTTAAACTGCATCATGACATCATTTCAGCAGCCAATCACAGCCTTGCCAGTAGTTTAATGCCCTCCATGCTAAACAGGATGTGCCCACACTTGGAATCATTCTCATTGGCTGAATTTCTGCATTTTGAATCTTGGAACTTCCGATTCCGGTATCCGATACGCGGCAAGTATCGGAATCCCGGTATCGGAATTCCGATACCGCAAGTATCGGCCGATACCCGATACTTGCGGTATCGGAATGCTCAACACTAGTAATGAGTGATTCATTACTTAAATTTAAGAGGGGACTGGATGCCTTTCTTGAAAAGTATAATGTTACAGGGTATATACACTAGATTCCTTGATAGGGCGTTGATCCAGAGAACTAGTCTGATTGCCGTATGTGGAGTCGGGAAGGAATTTTTTTCCCCAATGTGGAGCTTACTCTTTGCCACATGGGTTTTTTTTGCCTTCCTCTGGATCAACATGTTAGGGCATGTTAGGTTAGGCTATGGGTTGAGCTGGATGGACTTAATAATAATTCTTTCAACCTTAATAACTATGTAACTATGTAACTATATATATGTAAAATGGGCACTGTAGGTGTTTTCCTGTCCTCCACTCACTGCCGACTTTAATTCCTCATTGACTTGCATTGGGTTTCGTGTTTCGGTTTGCCCCCGACTTTTCGCAATAATCGGCCGATTTCACTCGACACAACTTTTGAGAAAGTCGGGTTTCGCAAAACCCGACTCGATCCTAAAAAGTAAAAGTCGCTCAACTCTACTAACAAGCAGTCGGAGTTATCCCCTTGAGAAAGCAATTGAACAAACAAGCGAAACGTACGTTGGGGGTTCTGTTAGGATCTTGCTTGTGCCATCCACCCTATTTTGTGTCAGCTGCTGGTAAGCACTATATTATAGCTATTTGCTTAGAAGACCACATGGTCGCAATGGGTTAACACTTTCAGCACTACCTATTTTATTTTTGTGCCAGCAGTAGGGAAGTGCTATCTTGTAGGTATTGATTTGTTAGATCATATTGTTGCACTATGTTAGCACTTTAAATATGATATGCCTTCCTGATGTATGTATTACTGGCAGCAATATGGGGTGCATGACCCTCATGATCCCTCATGTCATCCTTTTGTAATTTTTATTATTAGTTACACCTTATTATATTCCTATAATAAAATATATTTTTCTAAACCATAAATACTCCTTTTTTCTCCAATTTTTTCTAGATATTATATGGAGTGGTTTTTTCTTGTCCTCCTTTTGAGGCTTAGTTTTGCACAATTCTGTGCATGGTATAAAGACAATGTGGTTATCTGGTATTTGTGTTTCACTATTTCACATGCTCAACACAAATGTCTTTATTAGTAGCGAAATAATATGTGATCAGTATGCAAATCTACGATTTTTCAAACCCAAACACCAGGCAGGCATCAGCCTGACCTCACAGACCGTATTCAAAGTTTTTTTTTTAAAGTTAATTTATGCGAAATAACGCTGTATAGGATTTGAGTACCTCACAGCCAAAAAATAAGAACACCTGCCTACAATGGCAAAACTTGGAGCAGAGATATATGACGGCTGTAACAGAAAAAGCCCTAAAAAGGACTGTTGGTTTCTCAGGAGTTGTGGATGTAAGAGTTGCAGACCTACACTAACTCTAAAACCATGATTCTGACCCTGTCTCGGCAGCAGCTCTTCCTACTCTCGCTGAAACAGGAACAGAATGCGGCAAGCAGAGCGGCACCATGTCTTTTATACTTGGGATGATGCTGTACAGCCCAGCCAATCACTGCACGACCACAACAAAGATGGCTGCGGCGTTTCAAGGCCTGGCAGACAATCCCTGCACCGTGATTGGGTCTCTAAAGTTCGCCAAAACTGCAGGGTGGAGACTGCAATTACCGCCGAATTATCCCGGAAATGCTCATTGCTTGGCTAGTACCCTGAGTACCCCGATACTCGGGCAAGTAACGAATAGTGGCGAGCATATTCGCTCATCACTAGTATCCTCCTTAAAAATACTAGACATTCCACACTGTGACTATTTGGGAGGAGATGAGCGTTTGCCAGAAAAACATTCCCATATACCAAGTGTCTTTTCCAGACATACTTCAGACTCACCCCACCATGCTACTAACATGCCAAATGCATTGAGGCACCACAGAAGACTCCCAAAACCTGACGTTTGTCAGCAACCAGCGGATTTGCCAATTTTTCTGGAAGCCCATGAGGTCTCCCCTTTTTGGAAAAGTTGGCAAATATTCTCCAACTCCTATCCTAGAGCTGACTCTTGAGATACATAACAAAAATAACGATAAAAAATATAATCCTGCTCCACGTGTATGAGCCACAATGTGACCGGGTGATTTTGGATCAAAAATGCTCATGCACAAATTGTCAGAAACTGTATGTTGACATAATAAGAACATGGACCACAAATTTCCGTAAATAATTCTGTATTTTCTGCTGTCAAATGGG
Source organism: Ranitomeya variabilis (assembly GCF_051348905.1). Classification (NCBI taxonomy): domain Eukaryota; kingdom Metazoa; phylum Chordata; class Amphibia; order Anura; family Dendrobatidae; genus Ranitomeya; species Ranitomeya variabilis. The sequence goes on from NC_135236.1 coordinate 566,229,814, forward strand.
GGTCCTGCTCAAAAACTAGAAAATACAAGTAAGAACTAGACTAAGCAATGAGTGCTGCAAGTCACGGATAAGCCGTTACATCTCCTGTATGAATAGCTGATGACCCCCTGTTAGAGTATGTGTCCACGTTCAGGAAATGTTCCGCAGCGTCAAAAACGCAGCGTCCAGATGTTACAGCATAGTGGAGGGGATTTAATGAAATCCCGACTCCATTATGCGTTAAAAAACGCATGCGTTTTTGCTGCGAAAACGCACATGCGGTGCGTTTTTTCAAAACGCAGCATGTTGCTACTATGAGCAAAACACGCAGGTAAACAGCAGGTGACCTGCCAGTGACCTCAGGTGCAGTTTTGGTCAGGATTTTACCTGCATAAAATCCTGACCAAAGCCTGAAGCAAAACTGAACGTGGACACATACCCTAAGGCATTGCCCAATATAAAGCTTTTTTTTAACCCCTTTCTGACATCTGACGTACTATCCCGTCGAGGTGGGGTGGGCCCGTATGACCACCGACGGGATAGTACGTCATATGCGATCGGCCGCGCTCACGGGGGGAGCGCGGCCGATCGCGGCCGGGTGTCAGCTGCCTATCACAGCTGACATCCGGCACTATGTGCCAGGAGCGGTCACGGACCGCCCCCGGCACATTAACCCCCGGCACACCGCGATCAAACATGATCGCGGTGTACCGGCGGTACAGGGAAGCATAGCGCAGGGAGGGGGCTCCCTGCGGGCTTCCCAGAGACGATCGGTACAAGGTGATGTACTCACCTTGTACCGAGCGTCTTCTCCCTGCAGGCCCCGGATCCAAAATGGCCACAGGGCTGCATCCGGGTCCTGCAGGGAGTACTTCCGGGTCAGGGTCCAGAGCCGGCTGCAGAGCAGCCTGCTCCGATGAAAGTAAGATCGCCCATCTGACAGAGTGCTGTGCAAACTGTTAGATGGGCGATCTGTGATGTCCCCCCCTGGGACAAAGTAAAAAAGTAAAAAAAAAAATTTCCACAAGTGTAAAAAAAAATAAAAAAAAATAAATTCCTAAATAAAGAAAAAAAAAAAAATTATTACAATAAATACATTTCTATATCTAACAAAAACAAAAAAAACAATAAATGTACACATATTTAGTATCGACACGTCCGAAATGACCCAACCTATAAAACTGTCCCACTAGTTAACCCCTTCAGTGAACACCGTAAGAAAAAAAAAAAAAAACGAGTCAAAAAACAACGCTTTATTATCATACCGTCGAACATAAAGTGGAATAACACGCGATCAAAAAGACAGATATAAATAACCATGGTACCGCTGAAAACGTCATCTTGTCCTGCAAAAAATGAGCCACAAGACAGCATCATAAGCAAAAAAATAAAAAAGTTATAGTCCTCAAAATAAAGCGATGCCAAAATAAATATTTTTTCTATAAAATAGCTTTTATCGTATAAAAGCGCCAAAACATAAAAAAAATGATATAAATGAGACATCCCTGTAATCGTACTGACCCAAAGAATAAAACTGCTTTATAAATTTTACCAAACGTGGAACGGTATAAACGCCTCCCCCAAAAGAAATTCATGAATAGCTGGTTTTTGGTCATTCTGCCTCACAAAAATCGAAGTAAAAAGTGATCAAAAACTGTCACGTGTCTGAAAATGTGACCAATAAAAACGTTAACTCGTCCCGCAAAAAACAAGACCTCACATGACTCTGTGGACCAAAATATGGAAAAATTATAGGTCTCAAAATGTGGTAACGCAAAAAATATTTTTTGCAATAAAAAGCGTCTTTCAGTGTGCGACGGCTGCCAATCATAAAAATCCGCTAAAAAATCCGCTATAAAAGTAAATCAAACCCCCCTTCATCACCCCCTTAGTTAGCGAAAAATAAAAAAATTAAAAAAATGTATTTATTTCCATTTTCCCATTAGGGCTAGGGTTAGGGTTAGGGCTGGGTTAGGGTTAGGGCTAGGGTTAGGGTTAGGGTTAGGGTTAGAGTTAGGGTTAGGGTTAGGGCTAGGGTTAGGGTTAGAGTTAGGGTGGTTAGGGCTAGGGTTAGGGCTAGGGTTAGAGCTAGGGTTAGGGCTAGGGTTAGGGTTAGAGCTAGGGTTAGGGCTAGGGTTAGGGTTAGGGCTAGGGTTGGGGCTAGGGTTGGGGCTAAAGTTAGGGTTAGGGATGGGGCTAAAGTTAGGGTTAGGGTTGGGGCTAAAGTTAGGGTTAGGGTTTGGATTACATTTACGGTTGGGATTAGGGTTGGGATTAGAGTTAGGGGTGTGTCAGGGTTAGAAGTGTGGTTAGGGTTACTGTTGGGATTAGGGTTAGGGGTGTGTTTAGATTAGGATTTCAGGTAGAATTGGGGGGTTTCCACTGTTTAGGCACATCAGGGGCTCTCCAAACGCGACATGGCGTCCGATCTCAATTCCAGCCAATTCTGCGTTGAAAAAGTAAAACAGTGCTCCTTCCCTTCCGAGCTCTCCCGTGCGCCAAAACAGGGGTTTACCCCAACATATGGGGTATCAGAGTACTCGGGACAAATTGGACAACAACTTTTGGGGTCGAAGTTCTCTTGTTATCCTTGGGAAAATAAAAATTTGGGGGGCTAAAAATCATTTTTGTGGGAAAAAAAAGGATTTTTTATTTTCACGGCTCTGCGTTGTAAACTGTAGTGAAACACTTGGGGGTTCAAAGTTCTCACAACACATCTAGATAAGTTCCTTAGGAGGTCTAGTTTCCAATATGGGGTCACTTGTGGGGGGTTTCTACTGTTTGGGTACATCAGTGGCTCTGCAAATGCAACGTGACGCCTGCAGACCAATCCATCTAAGTCTGCATTCCAAATGGCACTCCTTCCCTTCCGAGCTCTGCCATGCGCCCAAACAGTGGTTCCCCCTCACATATGGGGTATCAGCGTACTCAGGACAAACTGGTCAACAAATTTTAGGGTCCAATTTATCCTGTTACCCTTGTGAAAATACAAAACTGGGGGCTAAAAAATAATTTTTGTGGAAAAAAAAAGAATTTTTATTTTCACGGCTCTGCGTTATAAACTGTAGTGAAGCACTTGGGGGTTCAAAGTTCTCACAACACATCTAGATAAGTTCCTTGGGAGGTCTAGTTTCCAATATGGGGTCACTTGTGGGGGGTTTGTACTGTTTGGGTACATCAGGGGCTCTGCAAATGCAAGGTGACGCCTGCAGACCAATCCATCTAAGTCTGCATTCAAAATGGCGCTCCTTCCCTTCCGAGCTCTGCCAGGCGCCCAAACAGTGGTTCCCCCCCACATATGGGGTATCAGCGTACTCAGAACAAATTGGACAACAACTTTTAGGGTCCAATTTATCCTGTTACCCTTGTGAAAATACAAAACTGGGGGCTAAAAAAGAATTTTTGTGAAAAAAAAAAGAATTTTTATTTTCACGGCTCTGCATTATAAACTGTAGTGAAACACTTGGGGGTTCAAAGCTCTCAAAACACATCTAGATAAGTTCCTTAGGGGGTCTACTTTCCAAAATGGTGTCACTTGTGGGGGTTTCAATGTATAGGCACATCAGGGGCTCTCCAAACCCAACATGGCGTCCCATCTCAATTCCAGTCAATTTTGCATTGAAAAGTAAAATGGCGCTCCTTCCCTTCCGAGCTCTGCCAGGTGCCTAAACAGTGGTTCCCCCCCACATATGGGGTATCAGCGTACTCAGGACAAATTGTACAACAACTTTTGGGGTCCAATTTATCCTGTTACCCTTGTGAAAATACAAAACTGGGGGCTAAATAGAATTTTTGTGAAAAAAAAAAAGAATTTTTATTTTCACGGCTCTGCATTATAAACTGTAGTGAAACACTTGGGGGTTCAAAGCTCTCAAAACACATCTAGATAAGTTCCTTAGGGGGTCTACTTTCCAAAATGGTGTCACTTGTGGGGGTTTCAATGTATAGGCACATCAGGGGCTCTCCAAACCCAACATGGCGTCCCATCTCAATTCCAGTCAATTTTGCATTGAAAAGTAAAATGGCGCTCCTTCCCTTCCGAGCTCTGCCATGCGCCCAAACAATGGTTTACACCCACATATGGGGTATCAGCGTACTCAGGACAAATTGTACAACAACTTTTGGGGTCCAATTTATCCTGTTACCCTTGTGAAAATAAAAAATTGGGGGCGAAAAATCATTTTTGTGAAAAAATATGATTTTTTATTTTTACGGCTCTGCATTATAAACTTCTGTGAAGCACTTGGTGGGTCAAAGTGCTCACCACACATCTAGATAAGTTCCTTAGGGGGTCTACTTTCCAAAATGGTGTCACTTGTGGGGGGTTTCAATGTTTAGGCACATCAGGGGCTCTTCAAACGCAACATGGCGTCCCATCTCAATTCCAGTCAATTTTGCATTGAAAAGTAAAATGGCGCTCCTTTCCTTCCGAGCTCTGCCATGCGCCCAAACAGTGGTTTACCCCCACATATTGGGTATCAGCATACTCAGGACAAATTGTACAACAACTTTTGAGGTCCATTTTTTCCTGTTACCCTTGGTAAAATAAAACAAATTGGAGCTGAAATAAATTTTGTGTGAAAAAAAGTTAAATGTTCATTTTTATTTAAACATTCCAAAAATTCCTGTGAAACACCTAAAGGGTTAATAAACTTCTTGAATGTGGTTTTGAGCACCTTGAGGGGTGCAGTTTTTAGAATGGTGTCACACTTGGTTATTTTCTATCATATTGACCCCTCAAAATGACTTCAAATGAGATGTGGTCCCTAAAAAAAAATGGTGTTGCAAAAATGAGAAATTTCTGGTCAACTTTTAACCCTTATAACTCCCTAACAAAAAAAAAAATTGTTTCCAAAATTGTGCTGATGTAAAGTAGACATGAGGGAAATGTTACTTATTAAGTATTTTGCGTGACATATCTCTGTGATTTAAGGGCATAAAAATTCAAAGTTGGAAAATTGCAAAATTTTCTTAATTTTCGCCAAATTTCCATTTTTTTCACAAATAAACACAAGTTATATCGAATAAATTTTACCACTAACATGAATTACAATATGTCACGAGAAAACAATATCAGAATAGCCAAGATCCGTTGAAGAGTTCCAGAGTTATAACCTCATAAAGGGACAGTGGTCAGAATTGTAAAAATTGGCCTGGTCATTAACGTGCAAACCACCCTTGGGGGTGAAGGGGTTAAAGCAACTTTTTCAGGGAAATAAAAGAAAGCTTTTATTGTTTGCGACTATCTTTACTTTGATTAACACAGTCAGTCCTTTCATGACAATTCAATGATAGAGATAATTAAAACGTTTCAAATTCATCAAATAACGCCATGCAGACAATTGCCTGCTTACTCCTTTAAATTCCTTCTTGCTATCAGTCTGTTTTTGCCACGTGTATTGTTTTGCTAACTAGCACATATTGTTTTTTCTGAAAAGGAAAAAAAAAAGAAAAGAAAATTATGTTTTGAATTGTGGATTAAAATGCATAATCAATTTTAACTATAAATTTTACCACTCAACAGACTTCATTGGCAGAACTGTGAAACATTCACAGAATTTCTGTTAAATGGATTGCTACATTGAGAAAGCATGATAATTCTCTAGTTTCCTTTGCTATTATTGCTTTTTTTCCAGGCCTTCAAAGAAGTCAATAGGTAATTGATAAATTTTCTGTCACCCCGGGCAATAATAGGAGTTACACAGCATAGGTCACATCAATTTTAATCTCTGTAAAGAGAAAAAAATTGATTTCACAAACTTACTGGAGCCTATTGATCCAATACAGCTCCCCAGGCCTTTCCCAGTTAACACCTTTGTGCAGCCATTGAATAAAAAGAAAATCAGCCTTGTCAAATAAAATGTGGTTTCACAGAGTCTTTATCTCTAACACATCTTTGGTGGAATGTTACATTTCAATAATATGGGGAACAAAAAAATTGAGATTTTCTTAATTGATGCCAAGTGTTAAAAAGTTAAAAGGTTAGCAAATTAGTTAGATACATGATAATTTAGAAGGATCTAGACACCTAATTTATACACCGTTGCTAGCAGGTGTCACTTCGGAAATCAACACTTGCATTATGCCTGTATACCTGAGAGTTAATTTTTTTTTTACTGTATTTAATAGACCCCTTAGGCCAGCTTCACACTGGCATTTTAAACGGCCAATGTTAAGCTATGGGGCAGCTCCCACCAGCCGACTTTTTGTCGAGCGTTGTCCGAGACAATCGCAGCATGCTGCAATTGTCTCGGACCGAGGAAAACTCTTGGCTCACTCGCATCCATATAAGCCTATGGGTGCGAGTGAGACAACACACATCACTTGGATATCATCCGAGTGATGTGCGTTATAAGCGGACCCCAGCAATGGAGGAGATGGAGAAATTCATTTCTCCGCCTCCTCCGCAGCTGTGCTCTGATCCTCCCTGTGCGAGAGAATCGGAGCACAGACGCATGACACTCGGCTCCTGCTCTGCTGCGAGCAGGAGCTGAGTGTCATTAGCATATCGCATCCAATGCTCTCGCATCGGATGCAATATGCCAGTGTGACGCCGGCCTTAGGGGGTTTATAGCTGCAGTCATCTGGTCGCTTATGATATACATAGCAGGCTGGCTTTCACATGAGAACTGTCATGACAAGCAATGAGGATCTTCAGCAGGCCTCAAACTGTCATGCCAACCCATCAGCACCCTTCGATCAGGTCATGGGCATGCCGATGGACTTGTGGAATTACGTCAAAATGCCAGTATCACAGTATTTCCATCTCCACACTTACTTAAAAAATGCTATAAGTTGCAATAAAAATGTCATGTATACCCCAATATTGTATAAACAATAAGTCCCCATATAGCTCCATTAATTGAAAATCAAAAAGTGGCAAGTCTCAAAAAATGGTGACACAAACCAATATTTTATAACAAATTTCCAAATAAGAAAATGAATAAAATACACATGCAAGTTTGGTATCATCATAATGATTGCCACACCTTGGAAACAAAATGCCAAACATTAGCAGCGCAAACGCTTTTTTTCCCACCATTTCATTTTTCATTTTGCTGTTTTCTAGTACGTTGTATCATAAAATGAATGGAGTAATATAAAACTACAAGTTACTCCACAAAAAAACAAGTGTTCATGGAAAAATAACAAAAATAAAATAAAAATGTTATAGGTTTTAGGAGAACTGGAGGAAAAACTGAAGCATATGACTTTTTAAAAAATCTTTTATTGTTGCTTTCCGTGAGCAATTTTTTAAAATCCTTCAACGTAGACATTTTATAGCTAGTGATAAGCAAACCCGGAAGACCATAAGAAGTCCGTGTTACCGTTCGGAGTTCAGATGCTTAATAAAGCTTGTTGAAAGGCTCAATCAACAAGCTTTTAGGCTCTGGGCACTTCCAGAGCTATCACAGTTATGACAAGTTTTGGCATGGCTGTGATTGACCGGCGTTACTTATGACCCAGCCTGTATAGCCACCGGTTCATGGATTGCACCGGCATTGTGCTCTGACTAGTGTAGAGACAGCTTGAATAAAGGACAGTGTAAAAGAAATAAATAAATAACTAAAGAAGTAACGTGGTTTCCTCATATTTTTAATAAATACGCATCAGGCAATTGGTAAGAACTGAGGCTCAGCACCAGAATTGGCGCATCTAATATATGCACCAGCAAATGTAAGACAGACAGCTGAGGGCTGATAGTAATAGGCTGGGAAGGTCTATAAATTTTGGCCCCTTCCCAGCATTAAGACCAGCTCAAAGCTGACTGCTTTCCCTTGGCAGGTATTAAAAATATGGGGGACCACATGTTGGTTTTTTCATGTATTTATTTATTAACAAGTACCGAAAAATACATATGCATGGCACTGCTCCACTCCTCCACTTGTACCTCCACCTCCTCACTCAAGATCATTTTTTATATTTTATATTTTATGTTATTTTAAGTCAGTTCCCCATCCACATTTCCTTGCAGGGCAATTGTCCTGCTCCCACCCCCATTTTATTTCGTTTTCAAACCCCTAGCCCTGACTATAATCATTTTACAGCCATTTTACAGCACCAAATTTTGGACCCTCATGACTTATATGGGGTTCAAGTCAAGTTCTGGTACCCAAACTGAACTTTAGAATAAAGGTTGTCCAAACTCGATAAACCTGAACTTCCATGTGTCCGCTCATCCCTAATCACGGCTTGTTTTTTGTGGGACCTGTTGTTCTTGTCAGAAGCAAAATTTTAAGATACATATAATTAAGTAACTAACTTTTATAAACTTAATATACAAATTGCCTCTTCAGAAAGGAAGAAGATTTGAACTCTATAGCGACACCTGTTGGAAGCAGCAATTCTATAAGTCATTATCGACTCTTTAAAGAGTCTTGCAATGTGGCTCAGAATCAGAATCGGAATTTCAATTTCCAGACACAGTGTTTTGTGTTATTACCCCTCATCAGTGCAAAGTATGATAATTGATTTAGCTAGGTGAGAGGCTCTGGACTGAGGTCTAAGGAGTAGCATTTCTCCTTGTGGAGAGTGACATACTGGCTCTGGCATGCCAGGGTAAGGACGCATATTCTCTCTAGAGTTCTTGTTCTCATCCTTTCTGAAGAGACAATTTGCATATTAAATTTCCCCGAGGAGCATTGCACGGTGAATAAACCTCCTCACCTTGGCATGTCGGAGACAGAATGTCACTCTCCACAAGGAGAAACATTACCTTTTAGAAATGTAGCAATTTATTATTTCTTTTATTTCTGGGAAGGAATAGAGAAAACTGCAATTTTGCTATTGTTTTATTATGTTTTAAAAGTCTCCATTACTCACCATGTGGCAGAAATTACATTGTTTTACAGCTAAATTGGTTCAGAGATGAAAACAGTTGAACCTTACTGATGTTGTGGTGCTGAAAATGAATATGGTGCTTAAATTTTCGGATTGGGATTAATTTTTCAGATTCAGAGAAGGTTGTAATTACTTAAAATACCTTTTATGAAAGCTTGTAGAAAAATTGCATCTTCATTATTTCATCATCATTATTGCATTGTTAGTAGTTAGTCTGTTTACATAATCTGTTTAGTCTATTGAGCCTTCAGCATTTTATCATCTTAGGGGCACCAATTAAAAATGTCAACTCAGGTCCGGAGATGATGTAAGCTTAGTTACAGTTTCATCACCAAATTTTTATAAATGCTCTCTGTCTAAGCAGGGCTGGCTCGAGATTTTTGTGAGCCCTGGGAGAAAGAGTCTCAGTGGGCCTCTTTAACAAATAGCACGATTCATGATACAGATACAGCAGAGAAATATAGGTGTAGTACAATGCCAAAGATTTCACTTCTTACATTACATGAATGGCATCTATTGTAAATTTTGCAATAGCTCAGAAACCGGCAAATCCTTGCAGCGCACAATGCATGCCCTGGGGGAATTCAAAAGTTTTCATTTTAGACCGGACAGTATAGTTTTCCATACATTATTATGGGTACCACATAGTCCTTCATACAGTATTATAGGCACCACATAGTCCTCCATATAGTATTATGGGCACCACATAGTCCTTCATACAGTATTATAGGCACTGCATAGTTCTCCATAGAGTATTATGTGCACCACATAGTCTTCCATACAGCATAATGAGCCCCATGCATTGCTCCATACAGTATAGTGAGCCCCATACATTGCTCCATACAGTATAGTTTGCCCCATATATTGCTACATTCAGTACAATATCAATATAGTGTGCTATACAGTATAATGAGCCTATATATGGCTCTATACAGTATCATGAGCCCTATAAATTGCTGTATACAGTACAATGAGACCAATATATTGCTCCATACAGTAAAATGAGAACCATATATTGCTCTGTACAGTATAATGAGCCCCATATAGTGCTCCATACAGTATAATGAGCCCAATAAATTGTTCCATGTAGAACAATGGGCCCCATATATTTCTCCATACAGAATAATGGGTCTCATATAATACTCCATATAGAATAATGGACTCCATGTAATGATCCATACAGGATAATGGACTTCATACAATGCTCCATACAGAATGGGCCCCATATAATGCTTCATAAAGAATGGGTTCCATATAATGCTCTATACAGAATAATGGTCCCTCATACAATGCTCCATACAGAAAGGGCCCCCATATAATGCTCCATACAGAATGGGCCCCATAAATTGCTCCATACAGTATAGGCTCCAAATAATGCTCCACACAGAATGGACCCCATATATTGCTTCATACGATATGGGCCCCATATATAGCTTGATACAGTAAGGGACACATATTATGCTCCATGCAGTATGGGTCCCATATATAGCTCCATACAGTATGGGCTCCATATATAGATCCATACAGAATAGGCCTCATATAATACTTCCTACAGAATGGGCCCCATATATATCTCCATACAGTATGAGACCCATATAATGCTCCATACAGAATGGGCCCCATATAATGCTCCATGCAGATTGATCCTCAAAACAGAATGGGCTCCATATAGTGCTCGATACAGAATAGGCTCTTTATGTTGCTCCATACAGAATGTGCCACATATAGTGCTCTAAAAAGAATGGGCTCCATACAGAATGGGCTCCAGATATTGCTTGATACAGAATAAAAGAAAATGGGTGCACGTAATAAAAGTTAGTGCAGAATCTTAAACAATAAAAGCCGTGACTGGTACAGGAGGAGAAAACAAAAGACCCTGCCCCCGAGTGCTCAAAATCTACAAGGGATGGGTGAGGATACAATAGGTGTGGGTAGAGCTGGTCATGCAGTGGTTTGGTGGATCAGTGGTCACTGCAGGTTGTAGGCTTGTTGGAAGAGGTAGGTCTTTAGGTTCCTTTTGAAGGTTTCCATGGTAGGTGAGAGTCTTGTAAGGGGGTATGCAGGCGGCTGGTTTGAGCCCTGCATTCCTGTGCATGCCTACCTAATGAAACTGGGTACTTTTTGTGTTTGCTGTGTGCCCTGTGTAGTTTATGATATTTGACACTGTTTAATATGATAATGGCTGACACTCTTCCGATATCTGTGTGTTAGGGACAGGAATAGGGACAGTCAGTGGCAGTGGTAGGTCAGCACTGGTAAGGGTTATGGCAGTGTAGTTACAGGTTAGTGTTAAGGGGGGCACTGTAGAGTAGGAGATTAGATTGTGTGGAGAACTGGTTTCAGTCAGAGTAGTGACAGTTGAGAAAGGGGGCTGAGCCAGTGTAGTGGCAGGGAGAGTGCCTTTCTGAGGTAATTTTCAGTTAGTGGGAGGAGCTAAAGCTGTGTGAGAACAATTGTTCTAGAAGGAGTCGGGACAGAAAGCTGAACAGAACAACAGTGTAGAGTTAAGAGAGCGAGGCAGCCTGGAAGAATCAGTGGCTAGTCTGTGGGTTACCTCCCGTGACGTCCGGGACTTACGGTCCGAACAGGAATTGCGGAGACAACCTGAATTTTCACCCAAGATGAGGAAAGTGGACGGGGAGCACTCAGTATCAGCTAGCTGGATGGTTCAGGAAGCTGCGGGCCTGGGAGCCATGGTGCAGGAAGAAAAGCTGAGGGAGCAGACCATGGAAAACGCAGGAGGTGGATTACTCATGTATTGGGAAAATGGATGGACTGTAACTGTTATGAAGATGCACGAGTTAAGTAAAGTTTTATTGAAAATGAACTGGGACTTTGAGAACATTTGTGTGTGTCTGCGACGGATTGGAGCCCTGTATGCTGTGAAGGATTCTGACCCACAGGTGGGTGAAATACGTGACACACACAGCACACCACAAAATGGACATGATATTTCTGTAGCGGAGCGTCGGGGTGTGATGAGGAAGCAGCAGCAATCCCTCGGTACGGCTACCACCCTGGCCCCCGTTACAAAGTGGCGTAGTCGGCAGGATCCATATGCCTTGCATTTGGAAAATGGAGAAACCCCTGAAACGGCAAAGATGGCGGTCTTTAAAGACTTTAAAATGGCGGATGATGGTGCAGAAGCAGGAGATAGCTCCATCCATTGTGGGCATTCTAAACTGAAAATGGCGCGAAAATCTGTTGGGCAGAGACACTGGCCTGAGGCCAGGGTAGATCCCCCTGTGAGCGGTGCCCGCCCGCGGTGGGCGCAGCGAAAGAAAAAGAAACCTCATCCCCAGCAGCAGATTCCTGGAGAATGGAAAGATGATCCATCAGCAGCAGCTCTGGAGTCACCGGTGACCACTGGAGCATGGGCACGGAGCCCTTTAAATGATGTACGGGACTGGAGGGGAAGTGGAGCAGAGGCTAGTGGACGCTCCTCCGGTACCCCCTTTGATGATAAGTGGGGACAGTGACTGTAACTGCACCCCGGATCAGAAAATTGTGCCAGTTGCACCAGATGTGAAAGAGTGGGACTGTTCTGTATCCCTGAGGGCAAGAGCCCTGTAATGCTGTGAGGGACTGTTCTGCGTCCCATGGGCAGGAGCCCAGAAGACAGTGCGGTGAGAATGGCTGCAGTTAAAGAATTGTTTTGAACTGTTTTCTCCACTCCAAGTTTTGTTGCGCCTGTTGCGCCCCTTCTGCTGGATTGCAGGACACAGACCTTATGAAGAGATGGTGCCCTATGGACTGTTGCTGAACCGTGTGTGACTGCTCTGAAGACTGTGATAAGATCTGTGAAATGGTGTTGTTTAACCTGAATTTTGTTTGCAGGAGGTAAACTGAGCAGCACACATGTTTTAAAGGGACAGTGGTCTGGAAATAGGAGGGAGGGGGAGGAAACATATGCAGGATGACCTGATGAGTGAGCCAGGTCAGAAGAGAATGGACTGCATGCTCCTGAATGGTTGGCGCTGTAGTAATTTGGCCATGTGGGCCATGAAGAAGAGTGTGGACATTCAAGTCAGTTTAGGACTGGTCAGTGGACCTGGAGAGTCCTATAGAGAACTGTCTGTCTGTCCGGGTCTCAGGAAGAGAAGACCGGGGTCAAATGGATCTATATTGGTGTCTGGACAACCCGAGGGTCGAGCCGGGTTACGCCAGGATTGTGCTCACGTGATGGTGAGCTGGTGAGAAAAGAACTGAACTATTTGTTCCAGGGTCCCAACCAAGTGGGACCGGTACCAGTCCTGACCAGAAATGGGTTAAACGTGGTGGACTGGAGCAAAGTTATTTTATTGTAATGTATAATAGTTGTTAAAGTTATTGATGTTTTAATAAGATGCCATTACATTGTGCTTATTGTGATGTGTATATTCTGCCGGTACCGTATGGTCGGGGACGACCATGGTTTTAGGAGGGAGGTATGTAAGGGGGTATGCAGGCGGCTGGTTTGAGCCCTGCATTCCTGTGCATGCCTACCTAATGAAACTGGGTACTTTTTGTGTTTGCTGTGTGCCCTGTGTAGTTTATGATATTTGACACTGTTTAATATGATAATGGCTGACACTCTTCCGATATCTGTGTGTTAGGGACAGGAATAGGGACAGTCAGTGGCAGTGGTAGGTCAGCACTGGTAAGGGTTATGGCAGTGTAGTTACAGGTTAGTGTTAAGGGGGGCACTGTAGAGTAGGAGATTAGATTGTGTGGAGAACTGGTTTCAGTCAGAGTAGTGACAGTTGAGAAAGGGGGCTGAGCCAGTGTAGTGGCAGGGAGAGTGCCTTTCTGAGGTAATTTTCAGTTAGTGGGAGGAGCTAAAGCTGTGTGAGAACAATTGTTCTAGAAGGAGTCGGGACAGAAAGCTGAACAGAACAACAGTGTAGAGTTAAGAGAGCGAGGCAGCCTGGAAGAATCAGTGGCTAGTCTGTGGGTTACCTCCCGTGACGTCCGGGACTTACGGTCCGAACAGGAATTGCGGAGACAACCTGAATTTTCACCCAAGATGAGGAAAGTGGACGGGGAGCACTCAGTATCAGCTAGCTGGATGGTTCAGGAAGCTGCGGGCCTGGGAGCCATGGTGCAGGAAGAAAAGCTGAGGGAGCAGACCATGGAAAACGCAGGAGGTGGATTACTCATGTATTGGGAAAATGGATGGACTGTAACTGTTATGAAGATGCACGAGTTAAGTAAAGTTTTATTGAAAATGAACTGGGACTTTGAGAACATTTGTGTGTGTCTGCGACGGATTGGAGCCCTGTATGCTGTGAAGGATTCTGACCCACAGGTGGGTGAAATACGTGACACACACAGCACACCACAAAATGGACATGATATTTCTGTAGCGGAGCGTCGGGGTGTGATGAGGAAGCAGCAGCAATCCCTCGGTACGGCTACCACCCTGGCCCCCGTTACAGTCTGATATGTTGGGGTAGAGCGTTCCAGAGAAGGGGGGATGCATGGGATAAATCTTTTATGAGATTGTAGGAAGAGGAGATAAGAGGGGAGTAAAGAAGGAGATCTTTTGAGGATCAGAGGTTGTGTTCAGGTAAGTACTGAGAGACTAGGGCACAGATGTATGGAAGAGACAAGTTGTGGATGGCTTTGTATGCCATGGTTAGTGTTTTGAACTGGAGTCTCTGGGTAATGGGTAGGCAGTGAAGAGATTGATAGAAGGAAGAGGCTGGGGAATAGTGGGTGGATAAGTGAATTAGTCTGGCAGCAGGGTTTATAATAGATTGGAGGAGTGCGAGAGTGTTAGGGTACTGTCACACAGTGCAATTTTGATCGCTACGACGGCACGATTCGTGACGTCGCAGCGTCGTATGATTATCGCTCCAGCGTCGTAGACTGCGGTCACACTGTGCAATCACGGCGCTGGAGCGATGCCGAAGTCCCCGGGTAACCAGGGTAAACATCGGGTTACTAAGCGCAGGGCCGCGCTTAGTAACCCGATGTTTACCCTTGTTACCAGCGTAAACGTAAAAAAAACAAACAGTACATACTTACATTCCAGGGTTTCTGTCCCCCGGCGTTCTGCTTCTCTCCACTGTGTAAGCGCCATAGCCGGAAAGCACAGCGGTGACGTCACCGCGTCACCGCTGTGCTCGCTTTCCGGCTGGCAGGCGCTCACAGTGCAGAGAAGCTGAGACGCCGGAGGACAGACACCGGAATGTGAGTATGTACTGTTTGTTTTTTTTACGTTTACGCTGGTAACCAGGGTAAACATCGGGTTACTAAGCGCGGCCCTGCGCTTAGTTACCCGATGTTTACCCTGGTTACAAGCGAACACATCGCTGGATCGCTGTCACACACAACGATCCAGCGATGTCAGCGGGTGATCAAGCGACGAAAGAAAGTTCCAAACGATCTGCTACGACGTACGATTCTCAGCAGGGTCCCTGATCGCTGCTGCGTGTCAGACACTGCGATATCGTATGGATATCGCTAGAACGTCACGAATCGTACCGTCGTAGTGATGAAAATGGCACTGTGTGACAGTACCCTTAGAAGGGAGGCCGCAAAACAGGAGGTTCCAGTAGTCAAGGCAGGAGATGATGAGTGCATGGACTAAGGTTTTTGCAGAGTCTTGGTTGAAAAATGTATGGATCTGGGAATTATTTTTAAGTTGAAGTCGGTAGGAAGTGGAAAGGACTTGGATATGTGGCTTGAATGAGAGATCAGAGTCAAGGATTACCCCCAGGCAGCGAGCGTGTGAGACTGAGGAGAGTGAGCAGCCATTTACTTTAATGGATAGGTATGTTGTGGGAGTCAAGTGAGATGGAGGAAAGATGGTGAATTTTGTTTTGTACATATTAAGTTATAGAAGTCTAGTACAGAAGAAGGATGAAATAGTGTACATACATTGTGGGATTCTGGTTAGTAGGAAGGCTTTATTGGGTCCAGAGAGGTAGATCTGTGTGTCACCAGCATAGAGGTGATTCTATGAGATGTTCCAGGCTGAAGGTGTAAATGAAGAAGAGCAGGAGTCCTAGGACTGTACCTTTGGGGAAGTCAACAGATAAGGGGCGACGTGTGAAGCTGATGAGTGAGTGGGAGACGCTGAATGTCCGGTCTGTTAGGTTTGATTAGATCCATTATAGAGCCAAGTCTGTGATGTCAAGAGACAAGATGGTCTGTAGTAATAGGGTCTGTGATTTGAATCCATGAAAGGCGAAGTGTGTTACTAATGATAATGTTTGAGACTTTGGTTCCAGCTCTCTTTGGGTCTTTTACCAGGTCCTCCCATGTAGTCCTGGGCTGATTCCTGACCTTTATCAAAATCAGCCTTACCCCACAAGGTGAGAACCTGCATAGAACTCCAGACCAATGAAGATTGACAGTCATCTTGTGTTTCTTCCATTTTCTAATAATTGTGCCAATAGTTGTTGCCTTCTTACCAAGCTTATTGTCTATTGTCCTGTAGCCCACATCAGCCTTGTGCAGGTCTACAATTTTGTCCCTGGTGTCGTTAGTCAGCTCTTTAGTCTTGGTCATATTGGAGATGTAGGAGTGTGATTAATTGAGTGTGTGGACAATTGTATTTTATACAGGTAATGATGAGTTCAAAAATATGCAATGAATACAGGCAATGTGCAGAGTAGGAGGGCTTGTTAAAGAAAAACTTAACAGGTCTGTGAGAGCCAGAATTCTTGCAGGTTGCTAGGTGGTCAAATACTTATTTCATGAAATAAAATGCAATTGAGTGAATTAAAAATCATACAATGTAATTTTCTAGTTTTTATTTTTAGATTCTGTCGATTATAGTTGAAGTGTACCTACGATACAAATTACACACCTCTCCTTTCTTTGAAGATGGGAAAACTTGCAAAATTGTCAGTGTATCAAATACTTATTTTCCCCACTGTATATGTGCCACCACAGGAAGATTTCTTGTGTATTTGTGGCACCGACATAAGACCATGGAGCAGATACCAGGACACAGGCCATAAAGCACTGAGAACTGAACTGCAGAAGGGCATCAACCCAACAGCAGGACGTGTAGTTGATTCCTTTTGCTAAAAATAAGTACCGTAGTTGATACACTGCCAATTTTGCAAGATTTCCCATAGTGGAGCCATTGGAGTGTGATTGATTGAGTCTGTGGACACGTGTCTCTTATACAGGTAACGAGTTCAAACAGGTGCAATTAATACAGGTAATGAGTGCAGAGTAGAAGGGCTTGTTAAAGAAAATCTAACAGGTCTGTGAGAGCCAGAATTCTTGCTAGTTGGTAGGTGATCAAATACTTATATCATGAAATAAAATGCAATTGAATTAATTAAAAATCATACAATGTTATTTTCTAGTTTTTATTTTTAGATTCTATCAATCACAGTTGAAGTGTACCTACTATAAAAATTACAGACCTCTCAATTTTTTGCAGGTGGGAAAACTCGAAAAATTGGCAGTGTATCAAATACTTATTTTCCCCACAGTGTGTGTGCCATTACAGGAAGGATTTTTGTGCATTTATGCAGCGACTCAAGAGCATAGAGCAGATACCAGGACACAGGCCATTGAACATTGAGAACTGAACTGTAGAAGAGCATCAACCCAAAAGCAGGACATGTAGTTGATCCTTTTACATTGCCAGAGATCCAGAAAATGAACTTCAGTGGGCTACTGGTGTGCATATCTCTAATAAAACTGTCAGAAACATACTTAATGAGAATCCATGGGGTACAACATACTGTAGAGCAACATGTGTTCACAGCTCAATACTGTGCAGTTTGATTGGTATTAAACAGAAAAAAATTGAATTTGCAAGTCAATATAGATGAGGAAACACCAGTAGCGTAGCTACCGGGGGGGCATAGGAGGCGGTGGCCCCGGGCCTTGCGCTCTAAGGGGGCCCACCGGAGTTACGCTACTATAACTGCATAATCATGCTCAGCCTGCTGATACAGTTACATTCTGTGGCAGAGCAAGAAGAATTGATCTCCCCGCTCGGCCGCTATGAGGCCCCTGAGCAGGCAGGGGGAGCCCAGTGTCGTCATTGGGACCCCCACTTGTCATCGCAGGGTCAACTGTATTGGCATCTAGGTGATACAGCTGACCACATTGATGAGAGAGGGAGCATAACACTCCCTCTCACATCATCCCCCTCTCAGCGTCTGACATCACTGATGCCGACTCTGATGGGGGGTTGCAATGACGTTACTACTTTGCGCCCGTGGTCTGGAGATGTGCAGGTGCTCAGAGCAGCAGAGGAACCATGAGGAAGAGAGGTAAGTATTGGATTTATTTTTTATGGGGTTGCATCATCTTATAGAGGCCTAAGGGGTGCAATATAATATAGGGGCTGCCTATGGGGGTGCTTTATACTATACAGTCTGCAGCCTGTATACATAGTATAATACATCCTCATAGGCAGCCTGTATACATAGTATAATGAACCCCAACAGGCAGCCTGTAAAGTATAATGCACCCCCATAGGCAGCCTGTATAGTATATTCAAAATACTATACAGGCTGCCTATGGGGGTGCAATATACTATACAGGCTGCCAATGGATGGGTGTGCAATATACTATACCTGTTGCCTATGGGGGTGCATTATACTAAGTATACAGGCTGCCTATGGGGGTGCATTATAATATAGAGGCTGCCTATGGGGATGCATTATACTACACAGGCTGCCTATGTATAGGGGTGCAAAAATACTATATATGCTGCCTATGGGGGTGCAATACACTATACAGGCTGCCTAAGGGGGTGCAATATACTATACAGGTTGCTTATGGATGGGGTGGCATATACTATACAGGCTGCCTATGGGGTGCAGTATATTATGCAGGCTGCCTATGGGGTGCATTATACTTTGCAGGCTTCCTATGGGGTTGCAATATACTATACAGGCTGTCTCTGGGGGTACAATATACTATACAGTCTGCCTATGGGGGTGCAATATACTATACAGGCTGCCTATGGGGGTGCATTATACTATACAGGCTGCCTATGGGGGTGCATTGCACTATACAGGCTACATATGAGGGTGCAATATACTATACAGGCTGCCTATGGGGGTGCATTATACTATGCAGGCTGCCTATAGGGGTGCATTATACTATACAGGCTGCCTATGGGGATGCATTATTCAATACAGGCTACATTTGAGGGTGCAATATACTTTACAGGCTGCCTATGGTGGTGCCTCATACTGTACAGGCTGCCTATGAGGGTGCAATATACTATACAGGCTGCCTATGGGGGTGCATTATACTATACAGGCTACCTATGAGGGCGCAATATACTATACAGGTTGCCTATGGAGGTGCATTATACTATACAGGCTGCGTATAGTGGTGCATTATACTATACAGGCTGCCTATGGGGATGCATTATACTATACAGGCTACCTGTGAGGGTGCAATATACTTTACAGGCTGCCTATGGGGGTGCATCATACTGTACAGGCTGCCTATGAGGGTGCAATATACTATGCAGGCTGCCTATAGGGGTGCATTATACTATACAGGCTACCTATGAGGGTGCAATATACTATACAGGCTGCCTATGGAGGTGCATTATACTATACAAGCTGCCTATGGAGCTGCATTATACTAAAGAGGCTGCCTATGGGGCTGCATTATATGAGGGGCTGCATTATACTATAGAGGGTGCCTATGGGGGTGCTTTATGTTAGAGGTTGCATTATGCTATAGAGGCTTCCTTTGGGTGTGCATTCTATTAGGGGCTGCATTATACTATAGAGTCTGCCTATGGTAAGTGCATTATACTATAGAGTCTGCCTGTGGGGCGTACTTTATATTATAGAGGCTGCCTATTGGAAGTGCATTATACTATAGAGTCTACCTATGGTGAGTGCATTATATTTTAGAGTCTGCCTTTGGGGAGTGCATTATACTATAGAGGCTGCCTATGGGGAGTGCAGTATACTATTTGGAGGCCTATGGGTAATGCATTATACTATATGGGGAGTGTGTTATACCATATTGAGGATTGTCTGGTGTGTTATACTATATGGATGCTATCTAGGGGGTCATCATACAGTGTGGAGATTAGTGTTACAGCTATCAAACAGTTTGGGTTAGTAAGGGTTCAGTATATATACAGTATGTAGTGAGGGGGCATTATACTGCATAAGAGAGCATCATATTCTGTAGAGGGGAGATTTAAAGGGAGGAGACTCGGGACATTATTAAATGTTAAGTGGGCACTTATTGTTATAAGAGACATCTCTCCGAACCCCGGCCCCCCATGTTATAGCCAGTCAAACCTCCCAACTGCTACACCCAGAAACCCCTCTAACCTTATTAATATTCCATGCATGCCTTCTGTCTCTTTCAATTGTGCTCTTTGGAATTCTCGCTCTGTGTGTAATAAACTCTCCTTCATTCATGACTTCTTCCTTTCTAACTCTCTTAATCTCCTGGCTCTTACTGAAACCTGGATCCAGCAGTCAGACACCACCGCTGCTGCTGCTCTCTCATTTGGTGGACTACACTTTTCTCATACCCCAAGATCAGACAACAGAGCAGGTGGAGGCGTTGGTCTGCTCCTTTCACCCAAATGTACCTTCCAAGTTATCCCCCAAGTACCCTCACTTGTATTCCCTTCTTTTGAGGTCCATGCTGTCAGATTCTACGTCCCCTTCTCCATGCGAGTGGCGGTGGTGTATCGTCCTCCCGGCCCCTCTCACCAGTTCCTGGATCATTTTGCCACCTGGCTTCCACACTTTCTCTCTTATGACACCCCCACCCTCATCATGGGTGATTTCAATATCCCAATTGCTTCTCCCCTCTCCCCATCTGCTTCTCACCTTTTATCTCTAACCTCCTCTTTCGGCCTCTCGCAGCATACTAACTCTCCAACACATGATGATGGAAACTCCCTTGATTTGGTCTTCTCCCGGCTTTGCTCACTGGATGATTTCACAAACTCCCCTCTCCCGCTCTCTGACCACAACCTTCTTTCATTCTCTATCAAGAACTGCCATCCCGCTCAGGTCATCCCCACTTTCCACACTTATAGAAACATACAGGCCATTAACACCCAGAAACTTATGAAGAACTTGCAGTCTTCATTGGCCCCAATCTCCTCCATCTCTTGTCCTGATTCTGCTCTGAAGCATTACAATGAAACCCTGCAAAGTGCCCTGGAAGAAGCTGCACCTCCTATACATAGAACAACTCGGCACAGACGGCGACAACCGTGGCACACGCTGCAAACACGTTTCCTGCAGCGGTGCTCCAGGTGCGCCGAACGTCTGTGGAGAAAATCTAATCTGCCCGAAGATTTCATCCATTATAAGTTCATGTTAAAAACATACAACTCTGCCCTTCACCTCTCCAAACAAACCTATTTCAACACCCTCATCACCTCGCTGTCCAATAACCCTAAACGTCTCTTTGACACTTTCCGGTCCCTACTCAACCCAAGAGAGCAGGCCCCAACCACAGATCTCCACGCTGACGATCTGGCCAATTACTTCAAAGAAAAAATTGACCACATTCGACAGGAAATCATTTCCCAATCTCTTCATACCAAGCACTGTCCTCCCTCCCCCACTGCATCTAGTTCACTCTCTGACTTTGAACCAGTTACAGAAGAAGAAGTAAGCAGGCTCCTTGCATCTTCTCGCCCGACCACTTGCACCAGCGACCCCATTCCGTCGCATCTCCTCCAGTCCCTTTCCCCGGCTGTCACCTCTCACCTAACAAAAATATTCAACCTTTCCCTCACTTCCGGTATTTTTCCCTCCTCATTTAAGCATGCCATCATACATCCACTACTTAAAAAGCCCTCCCTCGATCAAAATTGTGCCGCTAATTATAGACCTGTCTCTAATCTTCCCTTCATCTCTAAACTCCTGGAACGCCTGGTCCACTCCCGTCTTACCCGCTATCTCTCAGATAATTCTCTTCTCGACCCTCTTCAATCTGGTTTCCGCTCTTTACACTCTACTGAAACTGCCCTCACTAAAGTCTCTACTGACCTACTAACAGCTAAATCTAATGGTCACTATTCCATGCTAATTCTCTTGGATCTCTCCGCAGCATTCGACACTGTGGATCATCAGCTCCTCCTCACTATGCTCCGCTCCATCGGCCTCAAGGACACCATTCTCTCTTGGTTCTCCTCCTATCTCTCTGGCCGATCCTTCACTGTTTGTTTTGCTGGTTCCTCCTCCTCTCACCTTCCCCTTACTGTTGGGGTTCCTCAAGGATCAGTCCTAGGCCCCCTCCTCTTCTCTTTGTATACTGCCCCTATTGGACAAACAATCAGTAGATTTGGTTTCCAGTACCATCTCTATGCTGACGACACCCAATTATATACCTCTTCTCCTGTTATCACGCCGACCTTTTTAGAAAACACCAGTGATTGTCTTACCGCTGTCTCTAACATCATGTCCTCCCTCTATCTGAAACTGAACCTGTCAAAAACTGAACTCCTCGTGTTCTCTCCCTCTACAAACCTACCTTTGCCCGACATTGCCATCTCTGTGTGCGGTTCCACCATTACTCCAAAGCAACATGCCCGCTGCCTTGGAGTCATCCTTGATTCCGAGCTTTCATTCACCCCCCACATCCGATCACTGGCTCGCTCTTCTTATCTGCATCTCAAAAACATTTCCAGAATTCGCCCTTTTCTTACTTTCGACTCTGCAAAAACTCTTACTGTCTCACTTATTCATTCTCGTCTGGACTATTGTAACTCTCTACTAATTGGCCTACCTTTTACCAGACTCTCCCCGCTCCAATCTGTCCTGAATGCTGCTGCCAGGATCATATTCCTCGCCAACCGTTACACCGATGCCTCTACCTTGTGCCAGTCATTACACTGGCTACCCATCCAATCCAGAATCCAGTACAAAACTACTACCCTCATCCACAAAGCACTCCATGGCTCAGCACCACCCTACATCTCCTCTCTGGTCTCAGTCTACCAACCTACCCGTGCCCTCCGCTCTGCTAATGACCTCAGGTTAGCATCCTCAATAATCAGAACCTCCCACTCCCGTCTCCAAGACTTTACACGTGCGGCGCCGATTCTTTGGAATGCACTACCTAGGTTAATACGATTAATCCCCAATCCCCACAGTTTTAAGCGTGCACTAAAAACTCATTTGTTCAGATTGGCCTACCGCCTCAACGCATTAACCTAATTATCCCTGTGTGGCCTATTAATAAAAAACAACAACATAATCACGTTCCTCCATCATGTTCTCATACACTTTATGCAGTTAATAGCCTCTGTGTCTGTACTGTTACATACTTAGGCAGTTAACTGGTTCATGCAGCTTTACATGAACACCCGAGCCTTACACTATGGCTGGTCCAAATAACTAAAGCAATTGTTACCATCCACCTCTTGTGTCTCCCCTTTTCCTCATAGATTGTAAGCTTGCGAGCAGCAGGGCCCTCATTCCTCCTGGTATCTGTTTTGAACTGTGATTTCTGTTATGCTGTAATGTCTGTTGTCTGTATAAGTCCCCTCTATAAGTTGTAAAGCGCTGCGGAATATGTTGGCGCTATATAAATAAAATTATTATTATTATTATTATTATTATTATTATAAGGGAACTCAGGTTACTGTGACTGTTAAAGGAGCACAGAGAGGGCATTATTACTTTTTAGGGGACAAAATGTGGGCACTGTTTTCTAGGGCACTTGCACACGGCATTAAAGAGTTGCTTTAGAATTTAGAGGGCACAGAGAACCACACAGTAGGTGCAGTAATAGGGACACATACTGCAGCAGTGGCTCAGCATTGGGGTATCGGCAGGATGAGGAGTTTGTGCAGGTTGGGAATAGTCCCATTGGGGACAGTGCTGAAAATATGAGACGTGAAATGTGTGTTTGATGTAATCTCTACAGCCGACTCCTGGCTGGAAGAAGTTGTCATATTGGTCTGGGCCAGAAGGAAAAGATGGGAAAGTGAACGATTCCATCAGAAAGAATATCAGCTGTAAGTCACCATCTGTTACTGTACAATAATCACTTATATGCTCCATAGTACTGGTATCTACCACTGATCATATGGCAGTAATATCAATATTAGTCTTTATACAGACATTATTTTCAGCAACGGCGCGGTCATCTGCTGAGGTTCTCCTCCACTATTAGGGTGTGTCACCCAGTTGTAATCAAGGTTACCTGGTTAGAGGCCCACTCAGAATCTTCGTCCCCCCCTGAACCAAACCTTTAGCTATGCCTCTGGCAAGCACTAAAATGCTTGGATGCTAATTATTCGAACAGAGCAATGTTTAATGCTCGGATACTCGTTCCGAGTAACGAGTATAATGGAAGTCAATGGGAAATCCAAGCATTTTTCCAGCAGACCCTACAAGGAGGTCTGGGGGGGCAGAGAAAATCTTGAAATGAATGGGTAAAGTGCTGAATGGAAGGAGAACAGCATAGGGAAGACCTCTGAAAGCATCTCTGACTCCCAGATCGCTGCTGAGAACAACGGTGTCACGCTTTTACTCCACTGTAACGACTGACAATAATGCATTCAAAATCTACGAGAAATTGAAGTTTACAGGAAAAAAAAATGTTAAGAATTTTTATCCTTTTATATAAGGCAACATTTAAAAAGGATTTAAAAATAATATAATTTAAGTAAACTAGATTTTTTTAATTAAAAAATTTGGAAATTTCAGTGTAATTTATGAATAAAGCAAGAATTGATAAAAAATTAGGGACTCAGATGCACCCTGTATTAGATATAAAGGAGGGCCTCATACACAATCTTTTCAAATTGTGAAAATCCTGCCAAAAATTACAAGCATGATCATCCATACACCCTTGAAGGCACCAACTGTATTGCCTCATTCAAATATTGTGAACAAAGTTTAGCTGTGTTACAACACTCTAAAAAGCTCTGCACACAGTGCAATACCTGCCGATAATTACAAGCAGGATACACCCTTGAAAGCACCATTTGGAGAGCCTCATGAAAAAAAATAAGAAAGTGTAGTTATGGTACTTCTACACTGATAAAGGCTTTGCACAAAGTGTGCTCAAAAAAATAAAGGGAACACTATAATACCACATCCTAGATATCACTAAATGAAATATTTCAGTTGTAAATCTTTATTAATTACATAGGGGAATGTGTTGAGAACAATAAAGCATAAAAATGATCAATGTAAATCAAAATGAATATCCCATGGAGGTCTGGATTTGGAATGATACTCAAAATCAAAGAGGAAACTCAAATTACAGGCTGATCCAACTTCAGTGGAAATGCCCCAAGACAAGGAAATGATGTTCAGTTGTGTGTGTTGCCTCCATGTGCCTGTATGACTTCCCTACAATGCCTAAGCATGCTCCAGATGAGGCGACAGATGGTCTCCTGAGGGATCTCCTCCCAGACCTGGACTAAAGCATCTACTAACTCCTGGACAGTCTGTGGTGCAACATGACATTGGCGAATGGTGCGAGACATGATGTCCCAGATGTGTTCAATTGGATTCAGGTCTGGGGAATGGGTGGGCCAGTCCATAGCTTCAATGCCTTTATCTTGCAGGAACTGCTTACACACTCCAGCCACATGAGGTCTGGCATTGTCCTGCATTAGGAGGAACCCAGGGCCAACCGCACCAGCATATGGTCTCACAAGGGGTCTGAGAATCTCATCTCGGTACCTAATGGCAGTCAGGCTACCTCTCGCGAGCACATGGAGGGCTGTGCGGCCCTCCAAAGAAATGCCACCCTACACCATTACTGACCCACTGCCAAACCGGTCACGCTGAATCATGTTGCAGGCAGCAGATTGCTCTCCACAGAGTTTTCAGACTCTGTCATGTCTGTCACATGTGCTCAGTGTGAACCTGCTTTCATCTGTGAAGAGCACAGGGCGCCAGTGGTGAATTTGTCAATACTGGTGTTCTGTGGCAAATGCCAATCATCCTGCACGGTGTTGCACTGTCAGCACAACCCCCATCTGTGGACGTCGGGCACTCAGACCATCCTCATGGAGTCTTTTCTAACCCTTTTGTGCAGACACAGGCACATTTGTGGCCTGCTGAAGGTCATTTTGCTCCTCCTGTTCCTCCTTGCACAAAGGCTGAGGTAGCAGTGCCGCTGCTGGGTTGTTGCCCTCCTACTATCCCCTGCACATCTCCTGGTGTACTGCCCTGTCTCCTGTTAGCGCCTCCAGCCTCTGGACACTACGCTGACAGGCACAGAAAACCTTCTTGCCACAGCTCGCAGTGATGTGATATCCTGGATAAGCTTCACTACCTGAGCCACTTGTTTGGGTTATAGAGTCCGTCTCATGCTACCACAAGTGTGAACGCACAACCAACATTCAAAAATGACCAAAACATCAGCCAGAAAGCATTGGTACTGAGATGTGGTCTGTGGTCCCCACCTGCAGAACCACTCCTTTATTGAGTGTGTCCTGATAATTGCCAATAATTTCCATCTGTTGTCTATTCCATTTGCACAACAGCATGTGAAACGGATAATTTCAACATTGAGAGACAGAATATCAAAAAATAAAAGCAAAATCCAGACGATCACATTGTATAAATTATATAAATGTATTTGCATTTTACAGTGAGAAATAAGTATTTGATCATTCTGGCAAATATGGCTTAATACTTGGTGGCAAAACTCTTGTTTTCAAGCACAGCAATCAGATGTTTTTTGTAGTTGATGATGAGATTTGTCAGGAGGAATTTAGGTCCACTCCACTTTGCAAATCATCTCTAAATCATTAATACTTTGAGGTTGTTGCTTCAAATATCTCCATAAGTTTTCTATGAGATTGAGGTCTGGAGACTGGATAGGCCACTCCATGACCTTAATGTGTTTCTTTTTAAGCTACTCCTTTGTTGCCTTGGCTGTATGTTTTGGGTCATTGTCTTACTGCAAGACCCAACCATGTGGAGGAGAGAAGGAGGTTGTCACTCAGGATTTTACAGTACATGGCATCAACCATTCTCCCATTGATGCTGTGAAGTAGTCCTTTGCCTCTAGCAGAGAAACACCCCCAAAACATAATGTTTCCACCTTCATGCTTGTTTTGTAATGGATTCAAAGGATTGTGATGAGTTAAGGTACCGTCACACTCAGCGACGCTGCGGCGATATAGACAACGAGCCGCCCTAAACTAGATCGCTGGAGCATCGCTGTTTAGGTCGCTGTAGAGACGTCAAACACAGCAACTCCAGAACGATGCAGGAGCGATCCAGTGATGTAACGGCGACTCACTTCTCATTCTTGCTGGTTGTTAGCTCCATGTCAAACAGCCGGAGTGTACCGACTGGCTAGAAGGAGACGCTGTGACACCCCCTATGCTCGTTGCTGGCGTCATTGCTTTTGATGTCAAACATGACGATACACGCCGACCTGGCAACAAAATAAAGTTCTGGACTTCTAGCTCCGACCAGCGATGGCACAGCAGGATCCAGATCGCTGCTGCGTGTCAAACACAATGAGATCGAGGACGCTGCAACGTCACGGATTGTTGTCGTTCTCTTTGCAAAGTTGCTGAGTGTGACGGTACCTTAAGAAATGCTCACAAGAAAAATGAGTAAACAAAATTGAATTTACTTAACAAATAATAAGATTAAACAATAAAGTAAAATAAATACATGTGCATCAAAACAAGCATTATTCATACATTACATTGTTATGGTAGAAGTCCATTAGCCCTTGTGTCTCTGTATGTCCATCACCAATCTCCCCTGTATGTGTCTGTCTCCTAAAGGTACCGTTACACTAAACGACTTACCAACGATCACGACCAGTGATACGACCTGGCCGTGATCGTTGGTAAGTCGTTGTGTGGTCGCTGGGCAGCTGTCACACAGACAGCTCTCTCCAGCGACCAACAATCAGGGGAACGACTTTGGCATCGTTGAAACTGTTTTCAACAATGCTGAAGTCCCCCTGCAGCACCCGGGTAACCAGGGTAAACAATGGGTTACTAAGTGCAGGGCCGCGCTTAGTAACCCGATATTTACCCTGGTTACCATTGTAAAAGTAAAAAAAAAAAAACACTACATACTCAAATTCTGATGTCTGTTACGTCCCCCGCCGGCGTCCACAGGGTCAAAACTGCTTTTGGCAAGAGCGCTGCTATTGCACGCGCTGCTGCCGAGAGCTTCCCTGCACTGAATGTGTCAGCGCCGGCAGTAACAGCGGTGACGTCACCGCTGTGCTCTGCTTTACGGCCAGCGCTGACACAGTCAGTGCAGGGAAGCTATCGGCAGCAGCGCTTGCAATAGCAGCGCTCCTGCCGAAAGCAGTTTTAACCGTGTGGACGCCGGGAGATGTGACAGACATCAGAATGTGAGTATGTACTGTTTTTTTTTTTTACTTTTACAATGGTAACCAGGGTAAATATCAGGTTACTAAGCGCGGCCCTGTGCTTAGTAACCCGATATTTACCCTGGTTACAAGTGAACACATCGCTGGATCAGCGTCACACATGCCGATCCAGCGATGACAGTGGGTGATCAGCGACCAAAAAGTGGTCCTGATCATTCCCCAACGACCAACGATCTCCCAGCAGGGGCCTGATCGTTGGCCGCTGTCACACATAACGAGATCGTTAGCGGGATCGTTGCTACGTCACCAAAAGCGTGACGTTGCAACGATATCGTTAACGATATCGTTATGTGTGACTCAGCCTTAAGAGTTCAGTCCTCTTTTTATATGTTAAAACTCTCCAATGTATCTTATCTAAAGGCTTTGATCTACCATGGTATGTGTTCTGTAAACTTAACAGCCTCCATCTACATATTTAATTAGCAGGATAACATATTTGGCCTTTGTTTAGATAATAACAACTAAATTACCTTGTCATTTACATTCCTTTGGGTCATCTGGATGACGTTTAAGCTTCAGTTACCTTTTGCTACACTCATTGAAAGTAATGATAAATATACAGTATATATATATATATATATATATATATATATATATATATATATATATACTAGATGTTTCCAGCCAGCTAACGCTCGGCACGTTCATTGCTATCTAATTAACGCTGCTGGTGATTAAACTAAAGTAAATAATGACAATATTCAATAGCGCTTACGCAGGTGGTAAATTAACTTAAAATTAAGTTAATAACAATAGTGTTGTGATGTGTTGGGGGCGGGATAATGTGTGGTGATGTGATGGGGGCGGGATTATGTGTGGTATTGTGGTGGGGGGGCGGGATTATGTGTGGTGATGTGGTGGGGGGCGGGATTATGTGTGGTGATGTGTTGGGGACGGGATTATGTGTGGTGATGTGGTGGGAGGGCAGGATTATGTGTGGTAATGTGGTGGGGGGCGGGATTATGTGTGGTAATGTGATGGGGGGTGGGATTATGTGTGGTAATGTGGTGGGGGGTGGAATTATGTGTGGTAATGTGGTGGGGGGTGGGATTATGTGTGGTAATGTGGTGGGGGGTGGGATTGTGTGGTAATGTGGTGGGGGGCGGGATTATGTGTAGTAATAAGGTGGGGGGTGGGATTATGTGTGGTAATGTGGTGGGGGGCAGGATTATCTGTAGTAATGTGGTGGGGGGCAGGATTATCTGTAGTAATGTGGTGGGGGGTGGGATTATGTGTGGTATTGTCGTGAGGGGGCAGGATTATGTGTGGTAATGTGGTGGGGGGCGGGATTATGTGTGGTAATTTGGTGGGGGGCAGGATTATGTGTGGTAATGTGGTGGGGGCAGGATTATCTGTGGTAATGTGGTGGGAGGGTGGGATTATGTGTGGTAATAGAGTGTGGGGGGATTATGTGTGGTGATGTTGTGGGGGGCGGGATTATCTGTAGTAATGTGGTGGGGGTGGGATTTTGTGTGGTAATGTGGTGGGGGGGTGGGATTATGTGTGGTAACGTGGTGGAGGCGGGATTATATGTAGTAATAGGGCGAGGGGGCGGGATTATGTTTGGTGATGTGGTGGGGGCGGGATAATGTGTGGTGATGTGGTGGGAGGCGGGATAATGTGTGGTGATGTGGTGGGGGGTGGGATTATGTGTGGTAATGTGGTGGGGTGGCGGGATTATGTGTGGTGATGTGGTGGGGGGGTGGGATTATGTGTGGTAATGTGGTGGGGGACGGGATTATGTGTGGTAATGGGTTGGGGGGCAGGATTATGTATGATGATGTGTTGGGGGCGAGATTATGTGTGGTGATGTGGTGGGGCAGGATTATGTGTGGTGATGTGGTGGGGGGGCTAGATTACATAGGGTGATGTGGTGGTGTGGCAGGAATATGTGTGGTGATGTTGTGGGGGGCGGGATTATGTGTGGTAATGTGGTGGGGGGGCGAGATTATGTGTGGTAATGTGGTGGGGGGCGGGATTATCTGTAGTAATGTGGTGGGGGGTGGGATTATGTGTAGTAATGTGGTGGGGGGGCGGGATTATCTGTAGTAATGTGGTGGGGGGCGGTATTATGTGTGGTAATGTGGTGGGGGGGCAGCATTATGTGTAGTAATGTGTGGGGGGCAGCCTTATGTGTAGTAATGTGTGGGGGGCAGGAATATCTGTAGTAATGTGGTGGGGGCAGGATTATGTGTGGTGATGTGGTGGGGGCGGGATTATGCATGGTAATGTGTTGGGGGGGCGGGATTATATGTGGTAATGTGGTGGGGGGTGGGATTATCTGTGGTAATGTGGTGGGGGGCGGGATTATGTGCAGTAATGTGGTGGGGTGGTGGGATTATGTGTGGCAATGTGGTGGGGGCGGGATTATGTGTGGTAATGTGGTGGGGGTGGGAATATCTGTGGTAATGTGGGGGGCAGAATTATGTGTGGTAATGTGGTGGGGGGCGGGATTATCTGTAGTAATGTGGTGGGGGGCGGGATTATGTGTGGTAATGTGGTTGGGGGCGGGATTATGTGTGGTAATGTGGTTGGGGGTGGGATTATGTGTGGTAATGTGGTGGGGGGTGGGATTATGTGTAGTAATGTGGTGGGGTGGCGGGATTATGTGTTGTGATGTGGTGGGGTGGCGGGATTATGTGTGGTAATGGGGTGGGGGGCAGGATTATATGTGTTGATGTGTTGGGGGCAGGATTATGTATGGTTATGTGGTGGGGGGTGGGATTATGTGTGGTGATGTGGTGGGGGGGCGGGATTATGTGTGGTGATGTGGTGGGGGTGGGATTATGTGTGGTGATGTGGTGGGGGTGGGATTATCTGTGGTAAAATGGTGGGGGGTGGGATTATGTGTGGTAATGTGGGGGGGTGGGATTATCTGTAGTAATGTGGTGGGGGGTGGGATTATGTGTAGTAATGTGGTGTGGGCATGATTATGTGTATTAAGGTGGTGGGGGGCGGGATTATCTGTGGTAATGTGGTGGGGGGGCGGGATTATGTGTATTAATGTGGTGGGGTGGCGGGATTATGTGTGGTGATGTGTTGGGGGTGGGATTATGTGCGGTAATGGGGTGGGGGTGGGATTATGTGTGTTGTTGTGTTGGGGGGGCGGGATTGTGTGGTGATGTGTTGGGGGGCGGGATTATGTGTGGTGATGTGTTGAAGGGGTGGGATTATGTGTGGTGATGTGGTGGGGGGCGGGATTATGTGTAGTGATGTGCTGGTGGGGATTTGTTGGGGGCGGGATTGTGTGTGGTGATGTGGTGTGGATTGTGTGTGGTAATGTGGTGGGGGCGGGATTATGTGTGGTGATGTGGTGGGGGGGCGGGATTATGTGTGGTGACGTGATGGGGGGCGGGATTTTGTGTGGTGATGTGGTGGGGTGGGATTATGTGTGGTAATTTGGTGGGAGGGTGTGATTATCTGTGGTAATGTGGTGAGGGGCGGGATTATGTGTGGTAATGTGGGGGGGGCGGGATTATCTGTAGTAAAGTGGTGGGGAGTGGGATTATGTGTGGTAATGTGGGGGGGCATGATTATGTGTGGTAATGTGGTGGGGGGCGGGATTATATGTGGTAATGTGGTGGGTGGCGGGATTATCTGTGGTAATGTGGTGGGGGGCGGGATTATGTGTAGTAATGTGGTGGGGTGGCGGGATTATGTGTTGTGATGGGGTGGGGGGTGGGTTTTATGCGTGTTGATGTGGTGGGGCAAGATTATTTGTGGTGATGTGTTGAAGGGGCGGGATTGTGTGGTGATGTGTTGGGGGGCGGGATTATGTGTGGTGATGTGTTGAAGGGGCGGGATTATGTGTGGTGATGTGGTGGGGGGGCCGGATTATGTGTAGTGATGTGGTGGGGGGCAGGATTATGTGTTGTAATGTGTTGAAGGGGCGGGATTGTGTGGTGATGTGTTGGGGGGCATGATTATGTGTGGTGATGTGTTGAAGGGGCGGGATTATGTGTGGTGATGTGGTGGGGGGCGGGATTTGTTGGGGGCGGGATTGTGTGTGGTGATGTGGTGCGGATTACGTGTGGTAATGGGGTGGGGGGCATGATTATGTGTGATGTGGTGGGGCGGAGCTACTGTGCAGGGGGCGGGATTAGCGAGTAATCACAATGCCTCTTATATATATAGATAGATATATATATATATATATATATATATATATATATATATATATATATATACACCATTCTATAATGCTGTATATGTGGGCTTACAGGTGCTGACCCTACTTTATATGTAAAAAACGTGATGTCAGGTATGGAAATCTAAACTGAGAAACAGATAAAATACAAGTTATTTCTGTGCTTTCAATATCTGCTGCAAGTACCACCTAGTTGTGCAAGGAACAGCAACATTGCCTCATTCACTGGAAGGCAGCTGGGCAAGTAAACACAGCGAAGGGGATGCAGCTCTTCTTTATCAGAATGAGTTGGGGTCTGAGACATAAAACTGTTTCTAGTAACAAAGTGATGATATACCATGTCATTGGGAAAGGGAATGTCCCTTTAATAAATCACACTATTTTGAAAGATCCCTAGCATAGCCATCCCCTAATGAAAATAAAAATAATGAACCAATAAAATATCCTTCACACTAACTTTAGCTTTGATATAATAGCTTCTGGTTTGTTGCTTTATTCTACATGAATATGTTGAACTGCTTGCTAAGCTATTTGGTAGTGAACATGAAGACGATGGTGAACATCACTCTATAACTCCCAATCAATATAACACCGAATGCTGACAGAGAGAGTGGATGCATGGCATAATTGATTAATTGCTATAAAACCTCTGTCTCAGGGATTTATTATTTGATGCTTGCATGCCAGCATAAAAAGCCATGAAGCTATACATTTCAATAATTTTAACCATCCTAAAAATGTACATTGGTAAAAATTTTACAGTTCTTATATTTCATAAAAAAAGACCTCTATTTTGAAAAAAATAATCAGAGACAAACATTTCTGTATAAAAACACATTGTTAAAAAATGATTGAATCAATTGTTCCTTCCACTTCACCCAGATGAATTATTCATCTTTTCATAAAAAATGAAAACAATTTTTTACCAATAATGTAGCTCTACTATAATTTTTTTGTTTAGCAGAGCTATATTAGTTTTTCATTCACTTTTAAAAATTAGAGCAATCATAACACAAAAAGGTGAAAAATAAAAAAATGAAATGTTTTCAGTTAGTGTAGGGATGGATTCACACTTGGAGTTCTGATACCAGTCATCTATTTTTTAATTTTCTTTTTATATGCAATCCTCTACTTGCTTGGTTTACTGCTATACATCTTTATTTCAGTACACGCCAACATTAAAAAAATATTTTATGCCTGACAATATCTGCTGCATATTACTTCTGACTTCCACTGATATGCCTTGTCATAGCAGCAGACAAGTTTTTGAAGCTGCTGGTGCCTCCAACGTCCCCAGAACAACAAGATGCAGGGTCCTTCAGAGGTTTGCACATGTGCGTAAGCCATCCTGTCGACCACGTCTATCCCATGCACACAAGCAGAAATGGCTCCAGTGGGCCAAACGATACATGAAGACTGACTTCCAAACTGTTTTGTTCACCGATGAGTGCCGTGCAATGCTCGATGGTCCAGATGGATGGAGTGGAGGATGGCTGGTTGATGGACACCCCATGAAAACATGGCTAAGGCGCCAACAAGGAGGAGGTGGAGTAATGTTTTGGGCTGGAATCATGTGGAGAGAGATTGTCGGCCCCTTTATGATCCCTGAAGGGGTAAAGATGAACTCCATAATCTATGTGGAGTTTCTAAAACAACACTTCCTGCCATGGTTCAAGAGGAAGAACCGTGCTTTCCGCAACAAGATCATTTTCATGCATGATAATGCACCGTCTCATGCTGCAAAAAACACAACTGCATCTCTGGCTGCAGAGGACAAACTTATGGTGTGGCCACCATCTTCCCCTGACCTCAACCCCATTGAGAACCTCTGGAGCATCATCAAAAGGAGTGTCTGTGGCTACGTTCACATTTGCGTTGTGCGCCGCAGCGTCGGCGCCGCAGCGCACAACGCAAACAAAAACGCAGCAAAACGCATGCACAACGCTGCGTTTTGCGCCGCATGCTTTCAACGCATGCGGTGCAAAACGCTGCATTTTTTGGAAACGCAGTTGCGTTTTCAACAAAAAACGCAGCGTTTTGCGCCGCATGCGTTTTTTTGTGCAGTGAGTCATTCTTCGTCCCACCCACAAAAAAAAGTGTCTACACAATAGATAAGGACCACCAATGGCTAGAAGAGGGTTGGTGTTTATGTAATTGTGTATATATACCCTGGCAGACATGAATTCCTCCCATTTTGCTGGTATTCATGATGGAGCGTCCCATGGACAGTATCTACATGGATATGGAGATGGAATTTGCCTTGGCTCATGCCTATGCTGTCGCCTGTTCTCATCAAAGGGAAAGGGAAAAACGGAGATTGATTCGTCGCCGCTTTTGGATACACCCTATCTTGGAAGTCCGGGAGAGCCGTGGAGCATACCATAGCTTGTTTGGCGAACTGAATGACAACCTGGAGAAATATTTCGAGTACACCAGGATGTCTCAGGAGAGCTTCCGGTATCTTCTGCGTCGGGTGGAAGGAGCCATTAGCAGGCAGGACACGCAGCTCCGGAGAGCTATTTCCGCAGAGGAGCGGCTGCTGGTGACTCTACGGTACGTAGCTGTTTGAATGAGTGAGATATGTTCTTCCCTTTTTTTTTTTTTTTTTTTTTGGGGGTGGTATGGTCAATGTACTTTTATAAATTGCAATGTACTTTAATGTAATTTCTTTATCTTCTTGGCAGTTTCCTGGCTACCGGAGAGACCTTGAGATCCCTTCAATTTCAGTTCCGGATTGGAGTCTCCACTCTCTCCGGAATTATTGCTGAGACATGCCGCGCTTTGTGGGATAATCTCCAGGAGGAATTTTTACCCGTCCCTACAAGCGATATCTGGTTGGCCAACGCACAGAAATTTGACCAAGTGTGTTCGTTTCCAAACTGTATTGGCGCGGTGGATGGCAAGCACATTCGGATTACCAAGCCTGCGAAAAGTGGATCCCTTTTCTACAACTATAAAAAATATTTTTCCACTGTGCTGATGGCAATTGCCGGTGCGGACTGCCGTTTTCTCGCAGTGGACATTGGTGCGTTTGGCCGTGCAAATGACTCGCGCACATTTAAAGAGTCGGATATGGGCCAAAAATTAAATGGAACAATTTTAATTTCCCACAGCCACGACCTCTTCCCCACACCGAAGGCCCTGCGATGCCATTTGTTGTGGTTGGGGATGAGGCATTCCAAATGTCTGCCAACCTATTGAAACCCTACTCCAGTCGGGGCTTGGACCATACAAAAAGGGTGTTCAATTACAGACTGTCCAGGGCCAGAAGGACTGTGGAGTGCGCCTTTGGCATCCTTGTCTCCAAATGGCGGATATTAGGATCCGCCATTAATCTGAAAACTGAGACAGTGGATGAGGTGGTGAAGGCGTGTGTGGTTCTCCACAATTTTATTCTGGCCAAAGAGAGACTGAACGTGGATCTCGATGAAACCATAGCCAACCCATTGCCCGATTTCCATGATCATCCTCTGAGGACAAGTGTGGAAATTGCGCAGATGAGGGATCGTTTTGCGGCCTATTTTGTGTCAGATGTTGGCCGTGTGTCATGGCAAGATACAATGGTGTAGTAAACTGTTGGACTGTATTCTGGTGTGACTATGCTAAAAATAGTTCACCAATGTAATGTGCCTTATCTAAAAAACTTGGAACCCTTTGTTTTTAAAATGTTGTGTTTTAATAAAAAATTTTGCTTCAGTTTTCTACCCTGCTTCAAAGACAAAATTTATACCATACCATATAACATATTTATTTGTTTGTCAGATCGCCGTGTATCGTTGTGTTTGACAGCAAAAACAACGATACCAGCGATGTTTTACAATGGTAATCAGGGTAAATATCGGCTTACTAAGCGTAGGGCGGTGCTTAGTAACCGGATATTTACCCTGTTTACCAGTGTGAAAGTTTTCAAAAATAACAGGACATATACTCATCTTCGCGTCCCCCGGCGTCCGCTTCCTGCATTGACTGAGCGCCGGCCGGAAAGTGAATGCACAGCACAGCGGTGATGTGACCGCTCTGCTGTTAGGGCCGTCACTCAGTCAGGGCAGGGAAGCAGACGCCGGGGGACGCAATTCTGAGTGTATGTACTGTTGTTTTATTTACATTTAACACTGGTAACCAGGGTAATCATCGGAAGTGCGGCGGCCTGCGCTTAGCAACCTGATGTTTACCCTGGTTACCCGGGGACCTCGGCATCGTTGGTCGCTGGAGAGCTGTCACACAGACAGCTCTCCAGTGACCAAATAGCGATGCTGCAGTGATCTGCATCATTGTATGTTTCGCTGCAGCATTGTTAAGTGTGAAGGTACCTTTACGGTATGTGTCCACGTTCAGGATTGCATCAGGATTTTGTCACGATTTTTCATCAGTATTTGTAAGCCAAAACCAGGAGTGGAACAATTAGAGGCAAAGTAGAATAGAAACATCTGATCCACTTCTGTATTTATCACCCACTCCTGGTTTTGGGTTACAAATACTGATGAAAAATCGTGACCAAATCCTGATGCAATCCTGAGCGTGGACACATACCCTTAGTGATTGAAAACACCTCATACACTTTATTGTTTGTAAACACCTCATACAGCAATGAGAGACACACCAAAAAAGGCAAAATAAAAATGGTAAAAATAGTGTCTGACATTGCATATATGAGTTGTTTGAAGCACAAAATATGTGTAGACGGCGCACGGTGTGACTTGCTGAGAAGTATACAGGAAAATAAGAGCAAATATTGTTGTATTAAAACCAAAATTTTTAATTGGGGGGAAACAGAAAAAAAAAAGGGGAAATAAACTTAGGGGGTATCAACCTGTGCCACCATGGGGGAATGGTATGTTTCTTTTTGGGAATGGGGAGAGGAAAATGAGGATGATGACGACGACGACGAGGAGGATGTTGACCTATAGTCCAGGAGGCTGGATGGCAGGTCTAAACCCTCCACAGGGTATAATGGGGAGGAAACCGCCACCTCTGTAGGGGAGGGAGGAGGCAACACGAGCCTTTGAGAGGTTTTTGGTTGGCTCTGGCTGCTCCTGCTGCGGCTAGAGCCCCGACGTGTACTTGTTGTTTGTACTGGAGCAGCCAGAGCCTCAGTGCGTGTCCTCTTGCTTTTGTGCTTTCTTTTCCTTTTCTTTCCACGATCGGTATTAGCTCCCCCAGAATGATGGCTGCGGGAGGATGAGGGCCTGGCAGGAGCAGGAGTCGGCGGCACACTGCTATGGTGCCTGTGGTGGCGTCGCTCGGCACTTGGACCAGGGTGGGGTGGCTGGAGTGGCTCTGCAGCAGTAGTCGGAGTCATGCTAGCCAGCGACGGCACTACGGGCAGTGTCGCTGACTGCGTGACCCGAGACTGCTGCAGAGCCCTCACGTAGGCATTGTTGCAGGATTGCATCACCGAAATCTGGAGTTCCGGCGTAAGGTGTTCCACCATGCCCTTACCAATAGTGCTTAAAAAATGTTTTGCCAGATTTGAGAGCTCGGCTTCCATATTTTCAAGGCGCCGTTCGATACTGGACAGACGAGTGTCCATTTTATCGCTCAACGCCTTGAAACAGTTCTGGAATACCGTGCTCAAATGCAAAAATTCGGGCATGGCTGGCCTGTCCGAGGCCCGCTGGCGTTGTCGGGAATTCCCAAACGAAGGTGCGCCAGAGGCCTCGTGCAGGGGAACACCTGATGGTCCGGCTGCCGGTTCTCCAGGTGGTGGTGCAAGCCTGCTGTCGCTGTGGGAGGGCTGTGATGGGTCAGATGGCGATTCATGAAGGGCCGCTCCTGCGGGGCGAGCTCGCTCGAGGGTGCTGCTGTGTGTCCTGTGAAAAGATAAGGAAAGAATTAGCCTTCAATTAATTACCTATCACATACGCCAACTCCTGTAATAAAATTAACATTACATGACACATCAATACATTACAATCCCCTGTCTCTCAGTCTGTGTGGCCTATAATAAATTGCTGATTGTTATCGCCAGCTGACCATTAGGGCTGATGACAACAATCATGGACATACCTACGGCAGAAAATGACTGGTCATTCCCGCTGCCAAAGCCAATGCATACTTCTGTCATCGTTGACAAAAAATTTTTGACAAAAAATCTTTCTTGATGCTGCCTATGCCGCCAAAATAGTATAAAATTTAAAGTCAAGAAAAACATTTAAAAAAAAAAAAAAAAATTCCTGATCTGATCACAGGAACGGCCATGACATTAGGATCATGTGATCCAGACGTCATCATTATTCCTGTGATCAGAACTACCCTGACTCAGAACGTAACCTGTCATGGACTACAATGACTCACGCCTAACCAAAAAAATTACTAAGGGCTGTCCCACACGTCCAGATAATTCCGGTACCGGAATAAATCGGTACCGGAGTTATCCGTGTCCGTGTGCCTGGAAACTCACGTAGGCCATACGTGCGGCACACGTGTGCCGCCCGTATGGCGAGTGGGTACCACACGGAGCGTGTGGTACCCACGCGTGTGGTACCCTGCATCGTGCTGAAGCCGCGATTCATATGTTCCCTGCAGCAGCGTTTGCGGCAGAGAAAATATGAATAATAGTGTTTAAAATAAAGATCTATGTGTCCAAAGCCCTCCCACCCCCTGTGCACCCCCCCGCTCTTCAGAAAATACTTACCCGCCTCCCTCGCTGCTTCCTGGTTTGGCCACGGCTTCTAGTGTATGCGGTCACGTGGGGCCGATCATTTACAGTCATGAATATGTGGCTCCACCTCCCATAGGGGCGGAGCCGACTATTCATGATTGTAAATGATCGGCCCCACGTGACTGCATACAGTCGGAGGCGCGGGGCAGAGAGGAAGGAGTGACAGCCAACGTGTGAGCGGGTTTGTATTTTCAGGACAGCGGGGGGGCGCACAGGGGGTGGGGGGGCAGCGGACACATAGATCTTTATTTTAAACACTAATATTCATATTTTCTCTGCAGCAAACGCTGTTGCAGGGAACATATGAATGGCGGCTTCAGCACCATGTGGGGGGGACAGCGCTTACTGTAGCGCTGTCTCCTGCACGCACACGGACCCCAGATGGAGAATGTCCATGTGAGGTGCGTGTTTTACACGTACCCTTTGACTCTATTGGGTCCGTGTAATACGTGCGCTCCCACGAACACTGACATGTCTCCGTGTTTGGCACACGGAGACACGGTCCGCAAAAAATCAATGACATCTGAACAGATGCATTGATTTTTATGGGTCTACGTGTGTCAGTGTCTCCGGTACGTGAGGAAACTGTCACCTCACGTACCGGAGCCACTGACGTGTGAAACCGGCCTAATGGGCTATATACCATTCCACTAGGGTAAAAGGATGGCCAATATGCTACGCTGACTACATGGATGGCCAATACACTATGTTCCTTTGGAAATATACTATGTGGATACGTGGCTAGAACGTGTACTATGTGGCAGCGATATGGTGGCCTGGCAATATACTATGTGGATGCACAATGTACGTGGCTGGGCAATGTACTATGTGGCTGTGCAATATGCTATGTGTCTGGGCAATGTACAATGTGGCTGTGCAATATGGTATGTTGAGAAAATACTTACTGTCGGCGGCTAAGGACCGGTCTTAAGAACTGTAGTGCCCTGTTATATTTATAGGGCACCGACTTGGACGCAGCAGCACCACTCCGAGCTTGCTCCTCCGCAGCACGGATCCCCTTATTGAAACGGTCCTTCATGGATCGCCATCTGGTCCTCAACTTTTTCACTGTGAATGTAAAGACAAAAAAATGGTTACATATTTAGCATTTTAAAAGGATAAAACAACCGTGTGCGATGCAAAGTTTAGGCGTTGATCGCATCACACACGGTTGTGTTTATCCTGGCAAGATGGGTCATAGCAGCGTCTCTGCAATACTCACTAAAGTTGCCTTTGGCCTTCGCTGAGGCACTGTCAAAGCCATCCCACAGCGACTTTGCCACCTCTGCCCACAAACGCCTCGACACCACCTGGTCCATGTGCCGAGGGTCACGGCTGTCCCACAACGGGCCACGCTCCTGGATGCTGGAGATCATGAGGTCAACATCCAAACTTTCTCCTTGGTCCCGTTGTGAAACCTAGAAAAATTAGAAAACAAATAGGTTAAAAATATGCAAATATTAACAACCACCAGCACCTGGCATGATAGGTACCTTCGCCCTATCCTTTGCCATTTGATGTATGTATATTGATGTTTTCTACACCTGTATTTTGGTATGTTTGTGTGCAGGGAGTTCAACTTTATTTTACCTTCCCCCAATACTTGCTGCCCTGACAAGCTATAATGTAATTAAGCTTAGTAAACATCCCTAGTGAAAGCAGGATGCTCCTCAAATGTAATGTTCCTCACAGCAGGATGCTACTCAAAAAAAAAGATTAAAAAAAAAAAAATACTCACTGGCCGGCCTGACGAAACATCTTGGCCCCGATCTCTCTGCTCCCGCTGTGTGCCTTCTCCCTCACTTGAAGAAGCCTGGAAAAATTGTTTAACAAAATTATTGTCAATGCTACAAATGGTAGCGAATAGTAAGCAACTGGACATAATTACTCACCGCACTCCCCCGCGCCGATTGGCTATGCTCAGATGAACTTGGCATTCTTGCAAGTTTGTTCTGCAATGAAAAAATGAGCAAAAAATCACATCCAATGCCACATACAATAAAATAGGCCCAAAACATTAAAACAACCACAATTGACTGTTGACTGATAGGACAATGCAAACTCAAAAAGCGACACCACAACGCCATACATTGCAAGAGAATACAATCGAAGAAACAATACAAGAATAGACCCAAACAAAATTAAGCAAAAATA
Source organism: Ranitomeya variabilis (assembly GCF_051348905.1). NCBI lineage: Eukaryota > Metazoa > Chordata > Amphibia > Anura > Dendrobatidae > Ranitomeya > Ranitomeya variabilis. The sequence goes on from NC_135236.1 coordinate 566,270,904, forward strand.
GACACCTATGTCAAAATTTTTAAAGATAAAAACTTAAAAAAAAAAACATTAGAGGAAAAAAAAAGGCACAATGAAATAGCAAACTAATGAACGCCATAATTTACAATTACAACAAGACATGATCCCAAACAACACCATCTGGTGACATCCACCGAAGTACATCAGAAAAAGGCGATAAATACCATTCTAGCTAATAAGCAATAAACATTACGGGACAACCGCTGTTACAATATACAGCAACCAAAAGAAAAACCATAGTCAAATAGAAAAGAAAACACAATAAATTTAAAAAAAAGGGCCCCAACTAAAAAAAAATAAATAAATAAAGGCCATACTACACACTTGGCAATGGAAACATTCAAGAAAGGAGATACATACGGAAGCCATACGGAAAACGACGTAAAACCATCATAGATAAAAAAAAAAAAAAAAAAAAGGGAAAATACAATTGAAAAGAGAATGGCATAGCAGCACGGAACAATACAATACAAATGAAACATCATAAATGTAGCCCCCCACCAGCAAGAAAACACACTCAAGGAAAGAAAAAAAAATGGCAACAGCATAATAAAACACAGCAAGACATGAGCCAAGAAAACGCCATACGGTTACCCCCAACAATAGAAACCAGAAAAAGACATGCACCAGAAATTTACCAAGAAAAAATGAGCCAAAAAAAATACATTGAACAACCGCATGACACCAGAACAACCCAAAATCCATTAAACCAATCCAAAACCAAGCAAGGCCGGTGACAAGAAACGCCATCATATAACGCCAGAAGTACATCAAAACCAGATTAAAAAACACAATTTTTCACTAACAACCCACAGTGCCATAACCGTACAATAGCACAGACCAAACATTGCACAAATTAAATCAAAATCAAAAAATAAAACACAGAATAAAAAATATGCAAAGAGAAATATATACTTACAGGTTTGGCAAGCAGATTCTCCTCTCTGTGTCTTTTCTCCTCACAGTCTGGTCAGCACTGAATAGCCTTGTGAAAGACAATGACAACCCCCCTTTTTTTATATATATAGTGTTTTTTTAGTGTCTAGACAAAGTCTAGACAATGTTTTGCATTTTTTATTGGAAAACGCATGCGTCGTACAACGCACCACGACGCAAGTACTTGCGTCGTCTGCGTTGTCAATACAAGTCAATGGGGAAAAAGACGCATCGACGACGCAAACACGACGCAAACATCACATCTAAGCAACAGCTCTGGAAGGGTATTCTGTCCACAAGCAAAAAAATTGAAGCAGAAACCATCCAAAAACTGACAAATTCAATGGACGAGAGAGTTCAGAAGCTTCTTTCGAACAAGGGCTCCTATGTGCAAATGTAACATCACCTAGAATAAAGTTTTCACTTGAAAACTGTTTGATTTCATTTTGTAATAAGCTGATAATGCTTATAACTTCACAATTGACCATTTTTTTGTTCAAAATAAAGAAAAAGGTTGAAAACTCTGCTGTGCATAATAATTTGGAACATGCATTTTGAGTGTTTGTTTTTTTTTTAAAGATACTGTTTTCATAGGCAGTTTGTTCCAAAACATTGCAATTATACTAGAATAGTAGATGACTGGAAAATAACAGACTGCAATTCAGATAGGTAATTTAGAGAAAATATAAGGAAATATTATTTGCATAATAATTTGGAACACAGTGTATAAGGAATTATTTACATATACTTAAGTCTTAAAGGGGTGGTCATAGAATAGCATAATAATACCCTATCCATGAAATAGGACATCAACATGAGATCAGTGAGGGTGCAAACATTTTGCACTAAAACTGATGCGCTGATATTTACTCCAGCATTGGCATGGTATTAGCAATGTACAGAGTTTGACACCACTTATCCATACAGTGTTTAGCAGCCACTGACAAGCAGTTACACTAAAATAGTAATGTAGCAATTCCAGGTACACTAGGGTTAAATCTTAGCTCTGCAGGCTTTGATTAGTGCACCTGACTGGTCCTCAATATTGACAGGTTAGTTATTCATTCAGTTAGTCAATCAGTTCAGGGCAGGTGACCAGACTGGATGTGTCTTGAAGCTGAATAGAGAGACAAGCTGCACAGGCTATGTGCAGAGGAATGTAAACATTAGTGGTTGCTATGGACAATAGATGTTTTGTTTAAGCAAGCTGGGGCTAGCTCAGTTGTGCATGGGTAGCACAGTGCATGTTCTGTTTAGTTAACACTTGGACAAGTGATTTATGTTAATGTGTTTGTCTTGGTTCTTTGCAACCTGTGGAAAGCAATAAAAACTGCAAGTGTTTGGAAAAAACTGTGTTGCCTGATAGAAAGCTTCCTAAGGCCTAATATTCAATGTAAAACCCTACAATTGATGGAGAATGTGGGCATGAAGTTCCAGAGGGCACAGGTGATTGCAGTCTAAAGACTCAATATCCTGGGTAAAGGTAGCTACAGCATTGTGAAAACAGTCAGAAAACATGGAGTGGCTTGTTAAACAATTAGTCAAGGAACAGCAACAACAGCACCAGAAGCAGCTGACCCACCCAACAGGAAACAAACTTCTGATACAGCAGTATCAGCAGAGGTAGCAGCAGAAGTTAAAGCAGCAGCTTCAGTAGCAGCAATTTCAGCAGCAGCATCAGCAGCAGTTTCAGCTGGTTCTGCAGCATCATCATCAGCAGACGGCTCTCCTGGCAGAAATTGTCCAGGCCTAAGAGATGGCACCACCCATCAGCCAAAATCAAGGTGGTTGGATGAAGCAAATTGTACAGGAGGCCTTACAGAAAATTAATGTGCAAGATGATGTTGAGATTTTCCTGACTAAATTTGGCGGCAGAGAAACTGCCCCATAGCAATTCAGCAGAGATTCATACCTTATGGGAGAACAGCAAAAAGCATAGTATGACCTTACCTTGCAGGGTGTCAAGGAGTATTATAGACTGAATGCAGAGATTCCGCATGTTTGGGCATCAACCTTGCAGTCCAGGCATAACGGGTGCACCTCTAGTGCTACCAAAGGTAAGAAACTCCCCGGTCCAAGATGTTCGACCTGTTGCTTCTGGTGCAAAAATGGCTGCAGCCCAAGACCTGTTGTCCAGTGCAGATGATGGAAAGAGTGGTAGTGGACCAGTTTATCCACTCACTACTGAAATCCATGCAAATCTGAGTTGTCCAAGGAGATCCCCAGAATGCCAGAATGCAGATTCCCTTTTATGCCTTGAGGAAAAACACTTAGCTATGGAAAACTCCCTGATCTATCAAGGGAGCCTGATGTCACATTTCTGGGAGACCCAAAATAAGGGGCCGATGGCCACTTCTGAGGGGTGTATAAAGACACAAAAAAGTGGGAGCTGGATTCAAAGGTAACAACCTGTACCATTATGACCTCGTTTGTCCCTTGACCTCAGGGCTGATGGACTGCAGCGTAGGCCAACGCTACTCCTACTTAGCCGACCCAGCCTGCAGTGCTGTTCCTCATCCTGACAAGGGTCCTCAGGAATGACATGTGACTGTGAATGATGTCCAAGGGATCGGTCTTTCGGACTCAGGGACTTTGGTGACCCTGGCAAGGGCCACATTTCTGCATGTGCTAGTCCCTGTGAAGGAGTTGGGGATAAGGTGTATCAATGGAGATGCTAAAAACTATCCTATGGCCCAGGTCTACATGTACACAAACTGTGGTTCCACTTCCCACAAAGCGGGAGTTGTCAAGGACTTGTTGCATGCTATTTTTATTGGTTAAGATTTTCTTTTCTTCTGTGAAATGTGAGCTAAATCTTTTTCACCCAGTAGTTCAGTATGTTGCCAGCAGTCGGCAATGGTAACAAAGTCCCATGAGGTAAACAGTGAATTTCCAGTCACTCATTCACTGTACTTGCTAGAAAGAATATGTGGAAGCATCTCCTGAAGCCAATATCCCTGACGTGGAGAAGTCCCAGGGCACCTTTGGGACTCCCAAGCTCCGAGACTTAACAATAAAAAGGACTATGAAAAATTACAAAGCTGATAGTCGAGGGGGCAAAGCATAATAATTTGTTGTGTCATGGGAACAAAGTGAAGGTACAGGTTAAAGAGTGCCCCCTCAAGGCCCAAGAGGAAAAATTTAAATTGTGTGAGAAGATATAAATCTGAGGATGCTTGTATTAGTGCCCACTAGTTCCTTAACTAGTGGCAGGGGCCCTATAAGGTGGTAGGAAAACTGAAAAAGGTAAACTATAGAGAACACTGAGTCTGGAAAAGGAATAATAATAATAATAATAATAATAATAATAATCTGTGGGCCCTTTCCCAAGGAAGCCCTTTCCCATATATTATGGCAACTTGCTATAACCTTGGAGTGATAGGGACCGTCTAGAAACCACTTGCTTGTTAGACCAGTTAGATGCCAACATTACAGATATCAAAGTAGCAGGAAATATATAACTTTCCTAAAGACAATGTGGGTGGAAATTGGTACCCAATAATAGGGGCAGGGTCTCAGATTTGCCAGGTCACACTTTTGTCATGAAACATAAGCATCCCACTTGGGTCAATGTAAAGCTCTTTTGAATTCCGGAGGCTCACCCGGAGGCAGTCTCAGAGGAGACAATAAAAAATTATCCACATGCCAAAATCAGTTCTTCTAAAATTGCTACCTGTAGGCACTGTGAGGTTGGCAGATGGTGCCGAGTCTGTGGCTTTGGGCCGATAAGGAGGGTATGAAGCAATGCTCAGGTTAAAAATTAGTTCTGCAGGCTTTGATTAGTGCAAATGGCTGGCCCTGCATATAACTAGGATGTTCATCTTGGTTAACCAGCTCAGAGAAGTTGACCATACTGAATGTGTCTTATAGCTGAAAAGAGAGACAAACCAGAATCTCTCTTTGAGAAGAGTCTTCAGAAGCCGTGTGCAAAAAATGCAAGTATCCGTGGTTGCTATGAATAATAGCTGTTTTGCTTGACCGAACTGGGACTAGCTCAGCTGTGTATGAGTTGCCAGGAAATATAAGGAAATGTTCATCAGCTCACCCTTGAATTGTCCACAGCATGGATTAGCATGAGTTGCCAGGGTCTGTTCTGTTTAATTAGCAGCTGGACACGGCTCTGGACATATGCTTATGAGTTTGCTATTGTGCTGTGCAAGCTGTGGAAATCAATAAAAACTGCATGTGTTTGAACAAAAACAGAATTGCCTGTGTGAGTGCTGCCTAATGCCTAACGCAAACCAGAGAGAGTGAAACTAGTGGTGAGCTGAAGTCTTATTTGAGCATGCTCGGGTGTTATACGATCATCTGGGAGTAGGGTTGAGCGAAACGGGTCGATCATTTTCAAAAGTCGCCGACTTTTGGCTAAGTCGGCGTCTCATGAAACCCGATCCGACCCCTGTGCTTGTCGGCCATGCGGTACGCGACTTTCGCGCCAAAGTCGCGTTTCAATGACGCGAAAAGCGCCATTTCTCAGCCAATGAAGGTGAACGCAGAGTGTGGGCAGCGTGATGACATAGATCCTGGTCCCCACCATCTTAGAGAAGGGCATTGCAGTGATTGGCTTGCTGTCTGCGGCGTCACAGGGGCTATAAAGGGGCGTTCCCGCCGACCGCCATCTTACTGCTGCTGATCTGAGCTTAGGGACAGGTTGCTGCCGCTTCGTCAGAAGCAGGGAGAGCGTTAGGCAGGGTCCACTAACCACCAAACCGCTTGTGCTGCAGCGATTTCCACTGTCCAACACCACCTTCGGTGTGCAGGGACTGTGGAAGCTATTTTTTTTTTTTTTTCCCCTCAGCGCTGTAGCTCATTGGGCTGCCCTAGAAGGCTCCGTGATAGCTGTATTGCTGTGTGTACGCCACTGTGGAAACCAACTGCTTTTTTCAAAGCACATATCCTCTTGTTCCTTCCTTTCTGCACAGCTATCTTTTTTGTTTGTCCACACTTTTTATTTAATTTGTGCATCAGTCCACTCCTATTGCTGCCTGCCATACCTGGCTTACATTACTGCAGGGAGATAGTAATTGTAGGACAGTTTTTTTTTTTTTTTTGTTTTTTTTTTGTGGGAGATTAAGATTGGCATTTCTGCTACAGTGCCATCCCTGTGTGTGCCATCTCTCACTGAGTGGGCCATAGAAAGCCTATTTATTTTTTCCGTGATTTGTGTTCTAAAATCTACCTCAACACAAAAACACTACATCAATCAGTGGGAGAAAAATATTGGCCTCAGTCAGGGCTTGTGTGCCACTGCTGTGTGTGCTATCTCTCATTCAGTGGGCTATAGCAAGCCTATTTTTTTTTTATTTTTTTTTTAATATTATTTGGTTTCTAAAGTCTCCCTGAAAAAAAAAAAAACCCTAAAAAAACAGTGGGAGAGTAATATTGCCCTTTCAGCTTGTGTGCCAGTCTTGACTCCTGGGTGTGCCACCTCTCTCCCTCTCATTCAGTGGGCCATAGAAAGCCTATTTATTTATTTTTTTTAATATTATTTGGTTTCTAATTCTCCCTGAAAAAAAAAAAACAAACCTAAAAAAACAGTGGGAGAATAATATTGCCCTTTCAGCTTGTGTGCCAGTCTTGACTCCTGGGTGTGCCACCTCTCTCCCTCTCATTCAGTGGGCCATAGAAAGCCTATTTATTTTTTTTTTTAATATTATTTGGTTTCTAATTCTCCCTGAAAAAAAAAAAAAAAACCTAAAAAAACAGTGGGAGAAAAATATTGCCCTTTCAGCTTGTGTGCCAGTCTTGACTCCTGGGTGTGCCACCTCTCTCCCTCTCATTCAGTGGGCCATAGAAAGCCTATTTATTTTTTTTTTTTAATATTATTGGGTTTCTAAAGTCTCCCTGAAAAAACAAAAAATACATAAAAAAACAGTGGGAGAGTAATAATGCCCTTTCAGCTTGTGTGCCAGTCTTGACTCCTGGGTGTGCCACCTCTCTCCCTTTCATTCAGTGGGCCATAGAAAGCCTATTTATTTTTTCCGTGATTTGTGTTCTAAATTCTACCTCAACACAAAAACACTACATCAATCAGTGGGAGAAAAATATTGGCCTCAGTCAGGGCTTGTGTGCCACTGCTGTGTGTGCTATCTCTCATTCAGTGGGCTATAGCAAGCCTATTTTTTTTTTTTTTTTTTTTTTTTTAATATTATTTGGTTTCTAAAGTCTCCCTGAAAAAAAAAAAAAACCTAAAAAAACAGTGGGAGAGTAATATTGCCCTTTCAGCTTGTGTGCCAGTCTTGACTCCTGGGTGTGCCACCTCTCTCCCTCTCATTCAGTGGGCCATAGAAAGCCTATTTATTTTTTTTTTTTAATATTATTTGGTTTCTAATTCTCCCTGAAAAAAAAAAAAAAAACCTAAAAAAACAGTGGGAGAATAATATTGCCCTTTCAGCTTGTGTGCCAGTCTTGACTCCTGGGTGTGCCACCTCTCTCCCTCTCATTCAGTGGGCCATAGAAAGCCTATTTATTTTTTTTTTTAAATATTATTGGGTTTCTAAAGTCTCCCTGAAAAAACAAAAAATACATAAAAAAACAGTGGGAGAGTAATATTGCCCTTTCAGCTTGTGTGCCAGTCTTGACTCCTGGGTGTGCCACCTCTCTCCCTCTCATTCAGTGGGCCATAGAAAGCCTATTTATTTTTTTTTTAAAATATTATTGGGTTTCTAAAGTCTCCCTGAAAAAACAAAAAATACATAAAAAAACAGTGGGAGAGTAATATTGCCCTTTCAGCTTGTGTGCCAGTCTTGACTCCTGGGTGTGCCACCTCTCTCCCTTTCATTCAGTGGGCCATAGAAAGCCTATTTATTTTTTTTTTTAAATATTATTGGGTTTCTAAAGTCTCCCTGAAAAAACAAAAAATACATAAAAAAACAGTGGGAGAGTAATATTGCCCTTTCAGCTTGTGTGCCAGTCTTGACTCCTGGGTGTGCCACCTCTCTCCCTTTCATTCAGTGGGCCATAGAAAGCCTATTTATTTTTTCCGTGATTTGTGTTCTAAATTCTACCTCAACACAAAAACACTACATCAATCAGTGGGAGAAAAATATTGGCCTCAGTCAGGGCTTGTGTGCCACTGCTGTGTGTGCTATCTCTCATTCAGTGGGCTATAGCAAGCCTATTTTTTTTTTTTTTTTTTTTTTTTTTAATATTATTTGGTTTCTAAAGTCTCCCTGAAAAAAAAAAAAAAAACCTAAAAAAACAGTGGGAGAATAATATTGCCCTTTCAGCTTGTGTGCCAGTCTTGACTCCTGGGTGTGCCACCTCTCTCCCTCTCATTCAGTGGGCCATAGAAAGCCTATTTATTTTTTTTTTTAATATTATTTGGTTTCTAATTCTCCCTGAAAAAAAAAAAAAAAACCTAAAAAAACAGTGGGAGAAAAATATTGCCCTTTCAGCTTGTGTGCCAGTCTTGACTCCTGGGTGTGCCACCTCTCTCCCTCTCATTCAGTGGGCCATAGAAAGCCTATTTATTTTTTTTTTTTAATATTATTTGGTTTCTAATTCTCCCTGAAAAAAAAAAAAAAAACCTAAAAAAACAGTGGGAGAATAATATTGCCCTTTCAGCTTGTGTGCCAGTCTTGACTCCTGGGTGTGCCACCTCTCTCCCTCTCATTCAGTGGGCCATAGAAAGCCTATTTATTTTTTTTTTTAATATTATTTGGTTTCTAATTCTCCCTGAAAAAAAAAAAAAAAACCTAAAAAAACAGTGGGAGAAAAATATTGCCCTTTCAGCTTGTGTGCCAGTCTTGACTCCTGGGTGTGCCACCTCTCTCCCTCTCATTCAGTGGGCCATAGAAAGCCTATTTATTTTTTTTTTTAAATATTATTGGGTTTCTAAAGTCTCCCTGAAAAAACAAAAAATACATAAAAAAACAGTGGGAGAGTAATATTGCCCTTTCAGCTTGTGTGCCAGTCTTGACTCCTGGGTGTGCCACCTCTCTCCCTTTCATTCAGTGGGCCATAGAAAGCCTATTTATTTTTTCCGTGATTTGTGTTCTAAATTCTACCTCAACACAAAAACACTACATCAATCAGTGGGAGAAAAATATTGGCCTCAGTCAGGGCTTGTGTGCCACTGCTGTGTGTGCTATCTCTCATTCAGTGGGCTATAGCAAGCCTATTTTTTTTTTTTTTTTTAATATTATTTGGTTTCTAAAGTCTCCCTGAAAAAAAAAAAAAAACCTAAAAAAACAGTGGGAGAGTAATATTGCCCTTTCAGCTTGTGTGCCAGTCTTGACTCCTGGGTGTGCCACCTCTCTCCCTCTCATTCAGTGGGCCATAGAAAGCCTATTTATTTTTTTTTTTTAATATTATTTGGTTTCTAATTCTCCCTGAAAAAAAAAAAAAAAAACCTAAAAAAACAGTGGGAGAATAATATTGCCCTTTCAGCTTGTGTGCCAGTCTTGACTCCTGGGTGTGCCACCTCTCTCCCTCTCATTCAGTGGGCCATAGAAAGCCTATTTATTTTTTTTTTTAAATATTATTGGGTTTCTAAAGTCTCCCTGAAAAAACAAAAAATACATAAAAAAACAGTGGGAGAGTAATATTGCCCTTTCAGCTTGTGTGCCAGTCTTGACTCCTGGGTGTGCCACCTCTCTCCCTCTCATTCAGTGGGCCATAGAAAGCCTATTTATTTTTTTTTTTTAATATTATTTGGTTTCTAATTCTCCCTGAAAAAAAAAAAAAAAACCTAAAAAAACAGTGGGAGAGTAATATTGCCCTTTCAGCTTGTGTGCCAGTCTTGACTCCTGGGTGTGCCACCTCTCTCCCTCTCATTCAGTGGGCCATAGAAAGCCTTTTTTTTTTTTGGTTTTTTTAATATTATTTGGTTTCTAAAGTCTCCCTGAAAAAAACAAAAAAAACATAAAAAACAGTGGGAGAGTAATATTGCCCTTTCAGCTTGTGCGCCAGTCTTGACTCCTGGTTGTGCCACCTCTCTCTCTCTAATTGTGGGCCATAGAAAGCCTTTTTTTTTTTTTTTTTTTAATATTATTTGGTTTCTAAAGTCTCCCTGAGAAAAAAAAAAAAATAAATTAGGTGGGAGATTAATATTGACATTAGTGCTTGAGTGACAGTCCTGCGTGTGTGTCATCTCTGTGATTTTGTGCCACAGAAAACAGAGTGTGTAACATTGTGCCTGATTTTCCTTGTGGTCTCACCAACCTGTTAAGGGATATTGAAATCATACTGAAGTTATAGCTCATCGTGTAAGTTGTTTGACAGCAACAAATAAAGTTACTTTGGTTAAGATTTTAAAACAATGAGGAAGTCTGGTGCAAGAGGTCGTCGTGGGCGTTCATTGTCAGCTGGTAATGATGGTAGTGGTAGTGGAGCATCAGGTGGTCGTGGGGATAAAAATATTCCACCTAAGTCTGGAGCTGTGGAGCCAGTTTCGTCGTCAGGCTACACAAGGCCTCGAACGCTCTCTTTTCTGGGAGTAGGAAAACCGCTTTTAAAGGCGGAGCAGCAACAGCAAGTTTTGGCTTACATTGCAGACTCAGCCTCTAGCTCTTTTGCCTCCTCTTCCGAAACTGGTAAATGTAAAAGCAGCGCGTCGCTTGTGGATGTTCACGGTCAGGGACAAGTCGCTTCCTTGTCCTCCTCAGCAAAAACTACAACAAGAGAGAAGGATGCAGCAGGCGACACAACGGGTCACTCCATGGAGCTCTTTACACATACCGTCCCTGGCTTAGAAAGTGAAACATTTAACAGGCCATGCCCATTACAAGTATATTCTGACATGGAGTGCACTGATGCACAGCCACAGCCAGAGTACTATGCTGCTCCTTTGACTCAGACCACCACATTGCCCTCTCAGGGTACAGATCCACAATCAGACCCTGATGAGACTATGTTGCCCCGCCACGAACGCTATACCACCGACCGACACAGTGACACAGACGAAGTTGCACACGAGCTCGAAGAGGAGGTAATAGATGACCCAGTTATTGACCCCGATTGGCAGCCATTGGGGGAACAGGGTGCAGGCGGCAGTAGTTCAGAAGCGGAGGTGGAGGAGGGGCCGCAGCAGGCATCAACATCGCAACAGGTTCCATCTGCCGGGCCCGTATCTGGACCAAAACGCGTGTCAAAGCCAAAACCTGTTGGAGCACAGCGTTGCCATCCGGTTAAAGCTCAGTCTGCAATCCCTGAAAAGGGATCCGAGTCTAGGAAGAGTGCAGTCTGGCATTTTTTTAAACAACATCCAACTGATCAGCGCAAAGTCATCTGTCAAAAATGTTCAACTAGCTTAAGCAGAGGTCAGAATCTGAAAAGTCTAAATACTAGTTGCATGCATAGACACTTAACCACCATGCATTTTCAAGCCTGGACTAACTACCAAACGTCCCTCAAGGTTGTAGCACCCTCGGCCAATGAAGCTAGTCAGCAACGCAACATCCCTTCCGTCACTGTAAGGCCACCATTTTCCGCACCACCGGCAGTATCTGTGCAGGTTTCTTTGCCAGCCAAAAGCAGTCAGGGTCAGGGAATCACCAGTTTTGTAGGAGGAAATATTGCATCTAGGGCACCGGCGGAAACAATACCGTCTCCAACCGTCTCTCAGTCTGCCATGTACACCGGCACACCCGAAAGTTCCACGATCTCCAGCTCTCCAGTCCAGCTCACCCTACATGAGACTCTGGTTAGAAAAAGGAAGTACTTATCCTCGCATCCGCGTACACAGGGTTTTAACGCCCACATAGCTAGACTAATCTCGTTAGAGATGATGCCCTACCGGTTAGTTGAAAGCGAAGCTTTCAAAGCCCTGATGGAGTACGCTGAACCACGATACGAGCTACCCAGTCGACACTTTTTTTCCAGAAAAGCCATCCCAGCCCTGCACCAGCATGTTAAACAGCGCATCGTCCATGCACTCAGGCAATCTGTGAGTACAAAGGTGCACCTGACTACAGATGCATGGACCAGTAGGCATGGCCAGGGACGTTATGTGTCCATCACGGCACACTGGGTGAATGTGGTGGATGCAGGGTCCACAGGCGACATCAATTTAGGGACAGTTGTGCCTAGCCCACGGTCTAGGAAACAGTTGGCTGTAGGCGTTCGCACCCCCTCCTCCTCCTCCTCCTCGTCCTCCTGCAGAAGCTACAGCTCTTCCACAGAACGCAGTCTGCCAACCACTCCATCGGCAGATGACACTGTTGCACACCAGTTGTCCCATTATGGGCCAGCTACTGCCAAGCGTCAGCAGGCTGTATTGGCTATGAAGTGTTTGGGCGACAACAGACACACCGCGGAAGTTCTGTCCGAGTTCTTGCAACAAGAAACGCAGTCGTGGCTGGGCACAGTAGATCTTGAGGCAGGCAAGGTAGTGAGTGATAACGGAAGGAATTTCATGGCTGCCATCTCCCTTTCCCAACTGAAACACATTCCTTGCCTGGCTCACACCTTAAACCTGGTGGTGCAGTGCTTATTGAAAACTTATCCTGGGTTCTCCGACCTGCTTCTCAAAGTGCGTGCACTTTGCTCACATATCCGACGTTCGCCTGTACACGCCAGCCGTATGCAGACCTATCAGCGGTCTTTGAACCTTCCCCAGCATCGCCTAATCATAGACGTTGCAACAAGGTGGAACTCAACACTGCACATGCTTCAGAGACTGTGCGAACAGAGGCGTGCTGTTATTTATTTGTGGGAGGATACACGGGCAGGCAGTAGGATGGCAGACATGGAGTTGTCAGGTGTGCAGTGGTCGAAGATACAAGACATGTGTCAAGTCCTTCAGTGTTTTGAGGAATGCACACGGCTGGTTAGTGCAGACAACGCCGTAATAAGCATGAGCATCCCCCTAATGCGTCTGCTGATGCAAAGTTTGACGCACATAAAGGAGCAGGCGTCTGCACCAGAGGAAGAGGGAAGCCTTGATGACAGTCAGCCATTGTCTGGTCAGGGCAGTGCACAGGACGAGGTAGCGGGCGAAGAGGAGGTGGAGGATGAGGAGGATGATGGGGATGAGTATATTTTTAATGCGGAAACTTTCACGGGGGCACAGGAAATTGGTTGCGTGTCACGGCCGGGTTCTGGTTTTTTGAGGGACACAAGTGACGTAGATTTGCCTGCAACTGCCCCTCAACCAATCACAACCGGAGATTTGACAAGTGGAACTTTGGCCCACATGGCGGATTATGCCTTACGTATCCTAAAAAGGGACACACGCATTACGAAAATGATGAACGATGACGATTACTGGTTGGCCTGCCTCCTTGATCCACGCTATAAAGGCAAATTGCAAAATATTATGCCACATGAGAACTTGGAACTAATATTAGCAACCAAACAATCAACTCTTGTTGACCGTTTGCTTCAGGCATTCCCAGCACACAGCGCACGTGATCGTTCTCACACGAGCTCCAGGGGGCAGCAGACTAGGAGTGTTAGGGGTGCACACATCAGAAGTGGCGTTGGACAGAGGGGTTTTCTGACCAGGTTGTGGAGTGATTTTGCTATGACCGCAGACAGGACAGGTACTGCTGCATCAATTGAAAGTGACAGGAGACAACATTTGTCCAGTATGGTTACTAACTATTTTTCATCCCTTATCGATGTTCTCCCTCAACCGTCATTCCCATTTGATTACTGGGCCTCCAAATTAGACACCTGGCCAGAATTGGCAGAATATGCATTGCAGGAGCTTGCTTGCCCGGCAGCAAGTGTCCTATCAGAAAGAGTATTCAGTGCTGCAGGTTCAATATTAACCGAAAAAAGGACTCGTCTGGCTACCCAAAATGTTGACGATCTAACATTCATTAAAATGAACCACAACTGGATTTCGAAATCTTTTGCCCCACCTTGCCCGGCCGACACCTAGCTTTCCTATGAAAAGCTCTTGCCTGTGAATTACTTTTCTAATGTCTAATTTGCTGCAGCTGATTGTACAGCATACGACATGTTTACACCTCCCTAAATGGCAAAACTCCCCACACGGGGCCGTGGTATCGCGACTTGGCGCAAGCACCCGTGAGACTGCTGTTTGTCTGAAGAGGTGGGTGTGCTCGCTTTTGGTTGACGGCATTGCTACTGGGTCCCTCATAGTACAATGTAGTGTCTCTGGCGGTGGTGGTGCGCACCCAACGTCAGACACACCGTTGTAACATGAGGGGCCCTGGGGCGGTCCCGCCGGCCTCAAGAGAGTTCCCCCCTACCCCAGCTCAAAATGTGCTCTACCACGTGCAAAATTATGTCGCACAGCTCCACCAATCTTTAGTCTATTCGCTGACATCATTCAATGTCTGGCACTGACAATACAAATTTGTAGACATCTATGATGCAACTTAAAGTAGTCTGTGTCTGTGTCCTATATTGGCACCATTAAATAGTTACTGCCAAATTAGTATGTCAGAAACTCAGTAGATGAGCCCACCCCTGTACCTAAGTATGCCACCTTTTTTTTTTGTTTTGGTTGTTTTGCGAGACATTAACATCTATTTATATTTTGGGAGTACTGGGACAGACACTCCTTGCACTACTCCTCCACTCACCACCAAGCTGCCTGTGTATCCATGTAACCGCTGTGAAACTGCCATGAGCCTATTGTTTGTTATTTTAGGCCTTTGATAGCCTGTCTGCGGTCCCTACTTTAAATACTCCTCCACTCACCACCAAGCTGCCTGTGTATCCATGTAACCGCTGTAAAACTGCCATGAGCCTATTGTTTGTTATTTTAGGCCTTTGATAGCCTGTCTGCGGTCCCTACTTTAAATACTCCTCCACTGACCACCAAGCTGCCTGCCCGTGTATCCATGTAACCGCTGTGAAACTGCCATGAGCCTATTGTTTGTTATGTTAGGCCTTTGATAGCCTGTCTGCGGTCCCTACTTTAAATACTCCTCCACTGACCAGACCACTGCTGCCCGTGTACCCCTGGAACCAATTATAAAGTGCCTACAGCCAGCCCATTTTCTTATGTTAGGCCTTTGAAGCCTGTCTGCGGTCCCTACTTTAAATACTCCTCCACTGACCAGACCACTGCTGCCCGTGTACCCCTGGAACCAATTATAAAGTGCCTACAGCCAGCCCATTTTCTTATGTTAGGCCTTTGAAGCCTGTCTGCGGTCCCTACTTTAAATACTCCTCCACTCACCACCACCAAGCTGCCTGCCCGTGTATCCATGTAACCGCTGTGAAACTGCCATGAGCCTATTGTTTGTTATGTTAGGCCTTTGATAGCCTGTCTGCGGTCCCTACTTTAAATACTCCTCCACTGACCAGACCACTGCTGCCCGTGTACCCCTGGAACCAATTATAAAGTGCCTACAGCCAGCCCATTTTCTTATGTTAGGCCTTTGAAGCCTGTCTGCGGTCCCTACTTTAAATACTCCTCCACTCACCACCACCAAGCTGCCTGCCCGTGTATCCATGTAACCGCTGTGAAACTGCCATGAGCCTATTGTTTGTTATGTTAGGCCTTTGATAGCCTGTCTGCGGTCCCTACTTTAAATACTCCTCCACTGACCAGACCACTGCTGCCCGTGTACCCCTGGAACCAATTATAAAGTGCCTACAGCCAGCCCATTTTCTTATGTTAGGCCTTTGAAGCCTGTCTGCGGTCCCTACTTTAAATACTCCTCCACTCACCACCACCAAGCTGCCTGCCCGTGTATCCATGTAACCGCTGTGAAACTGCCATGAGCCTATTGTTTGTTATTTTAGGCCTTTGATAGCCTGTCTGCGGTCCCTACTTTAAATACTCCTCCACTCACCACCAAGCTGCCCGTGTATCCATGTAACCGCTGTAAAACTGCCATGAGCCTATTGTTTGTTATTTTAGGCCTTTGATAGCCTGTCTGCGGTCCCTACTTTAAATACTCCTCCACTGACCACCAAGCTGCCTGCCCGTGTATCCATGTAACCGCTGTGAAACTGCCATGAGCCTATTGTTTGTTATGTTAGGCCTTTGATAGCCTGTCTGCGGTCCCTACTTTAAATACTCCTCCACTGACCAGACCACTGCTGCCCGTGTACCCCTGGAACCAATTATAAAGTGCCTACAGCCAGCCCATTTTCTTATGTTAGGCCTTTGAAGCCTGTCTGCGGTCCCTACTTTAAATACTCCTCCACTGACCAGACCACTGCTGCCCGTGTACCCCTGGAACCAATTATAAAGTGCCTACAGCCAGCCCATTTTCTTATGTTAGGCCTTTGAAGCCTGTCTGCGGTCCCTACTTTAAATACTCCTCCACTCACCACCACCAAGCTGCCTGCCCGTGTATCCATGTAACCGCTGTGAAACTGCCATGAGCCTATTGTTTGTTATGTTAGGCCTTTGATAGCCTGTCTGCGGTCCCTACTTTAAATACTCCTCCACTGACCAGACCACTGCTGCCCGTGTACCCCTGGAACCAATTATAAAGTGCCTACAGCCAGCCCATTTTCTTATGTTAGGCCTTTGAAGCCTGTCTGCGGTCCCTACTTTAAATACTCCTCCACTCACCACCACCAAGCTGCCTGCCCGTGTATCCATGTAACCGCTGTGAAACTGCCATGAGCCTATTGTTTGTTATGTTAGGCCTTTGATAGCCTGTCTGCGGTCCCTACTTTAAATACTCCTCCACTGACCAGACCACTGCTGCCCGTGTACCCCTGGAACCAATTATAAAGTGCCTACAGCCAGCCCATTTTCTTATGTTAGGCCTTTGAAGCCTGTCTGCGGTCCCTACTTTAAATACTCCTCCACTCACCACCACCAAGCTGCCTGCCCGTGTATCCATGTAACCGCTGTGAAACTGCCATGAGCCTATTGTTTGTTATTTTAGGCCTTTGATAGCCTGTCTGCGGTCCCTACTTTAAATACTCCTCCACTGACCACCAAGCTGCCTGCCCGTGTATCCATGTAACCGCTGTAAAACTGCCATGAGCCTATTGTTTGTTATTTTAGGCCTTTGATAGCCAGTCTGCGGCCCCTACTTGCAATACTCCTCCACTGACCACAATGCTGCCTGGAGTGCCTGCCTGTGTATCCATGTAACCGATGTAAAACTTCCATGACTGCCTACTGTTTGTTATTTTAGGCCTTTGATAGCCTGTCTGCAGCCCCTACTTGCAATACTCCTCCACTGACCACACCAATGCTGCCCGTGTACCCCTGGAACCTATTTAAAACTTCATAGAGCCTAGTTATATATTTTATTTACTATTAATAAGGCCATGATGGACTACGCTGTACCACGCTACAAGCTAACCAGTCGACACTTCTTTTGCGAGAAAAGCCATCCCAACCCTCCACCAGCATGTAAAAGACCGCATTGTCCATGCACTCTGGCAATCTGTGAGTACAAAGGTGCACCCGACAACAGACGCATGGACCTGTAGGCATGGCCACGGAAGATTACGTGTCCATTACGGCGCAATGGGTTAATGTGGTGGATGCATGGTCCACAGGGGACAGCCTACTAAGTCTGTCTGCAGTCCCTAATTCAAATTGTCCTCCACTGTCTAAATCGGAACTTCCACCTTCTGGCTTTCGGCCTATAGTATCAGAAATTAAACTGCATTTGGCCTTCAACTTTGGTTAGGGCCTACTAACGGCTTCTGCCCCTCCCTGGTGTTGCCCTCAACTAAATAAAGCTGAGCTTCAACCTTCTGCTCCAAATTACCATTTTGAAAAATGCAATAGGCTTTTCAGGCCTACTAAAGGTGTCTGTCTGTGTGCCCCTGCCTGGTGTTGTCCTCAACTAAATAAAGCTGAGCTTCAACCTTCCGGCTCTCATTATGTGGTTTTAAAAAAAAAAATGGTGGTTAGGGCCTACTAACGGCTTCTGCCCCTCCCTGGTGTTGCCCTCAACTAAATAAAGCTGAGCTTCAACCTTCTGCTCCAAATTACCATTTTGAAAAATGCAATAGGCTTTTCCGGCCTACTAAAGGTGTCTGTCTGTGTGCCCCTCCCTGGTGTTGTCCTCAACTAAATAAAGCTGAGCTTCAACCTTCCGGCTCTCATTATGTGGTTTTAAAAAAAAAAATGGTGGTTAGGGCCTACTAACGGCTTCTGCCCCTCCCTGGTGTTGTCCTCAACTAAATAAAGCTGAGCTTCAACCTTCCGGCTCTCATTATGTGGTTTTAAAAAAACAAATGGTGGTTAGGGCCTACTAACGGCTTCTGCCCCTCCCTGGTGTTGCCCTCAACTAAATAAAGCTGAGCTTCAACCTTCTGCTCCAAATTACCATTTTGAAAAATGCAATAGGCTTTTCCGGCCTACTAAAGGTGTCTGTCTGTGTGCCCCTCCCTGGTGTTGTCCTCAACTAAATAAAGCTGAGCTTCAACCTTCCGGCTCTCATTATGTGGTTTTAAAAAAAAAAATGGTGGTTAGGGCCTACTAACGGCTTCTGCCCCTCCCTGGTGTTGTCCTCAACTAAATAAAGCTGAGCTTCAACCTTCCGGCTCTCATTATGTGGTTTTAAAAAAAAAAATGGTGGTTAGGGCCTACTAACGGCTTCTGCCCCTCCCTGGTGTTGTCCTCAACTAAATAAAGCTGAGCTTCAACCTTCCGGCTCTCATTAAGTGGTTTTAAAAAAAAAAAAATGGTGGTTAGGGCCTACTAACGGCTTCTGCCCCTCCCTGGTGTTGTCCTCAACTAAATAAAGCTGAGCTTCAACCTTCCGGCTCTCATTATGTGGTTTTAAAAAAAAAAATGGTGGTTAGGGCCTACTAACGGCTTCTGCCCCTCCCTGGTGTTGCCCTCAACTAAATAAAGCTGAGCTTCAACCTTCTGCTCCAAATTACCATTTTGAAAAATGCAATAGGCTTTTCCGGCCTACTAAAGGTGTCTGTCTGTGTGCCCCTCCCTGGTGTTGTCCTCAACTAAATAAAGCTGAGCTTCAACCTTCCGGCTCTCATTATGTGGTTTTAAAAAAAAAAATGGTGGTTAGGGCCTACTAACGGCTTCTGCCCCTCCCTGGTGTTGTCCTCAACTAAATAAAGCTGAGCTTCAACCTTCCGGCTCTCATTATGTGGTTTTAAAAAAAAAAATGGTGGTTAGGGCCTACTAACGGCTTCTGCCCCTCCCTGGTGTTGTCCTCAACTAAATAAAGCTGAGCTTCAACCTTCCGGCTCTCATTATGTGGTTTTAAAAAAAAAAATGGTGGTTAGGGCCTACTAACGGCTTCTGCCCCTCCCTGGTGTTGTCCTCAACTAAATAAAGCTGAGCTTCAACCTTCCGGCTCTCATTAAGTGGTTTTAAAAAAAAAAAAATGGAGGTTAGGGCCTACTAACGGCTTCTGCCCCTCCCTGGTGTTGTCCTCAACTAAATAAAGCTGAGCTTCAACCTTCCGGCTCTCATTATGTGGTTTTAAAAAAAAAAATGGTGGTTAGGGCCTACTAACGGCTTCTGCCCCTCCCTGGTGTTGCCCTCAACTAAATAAAGCTGAGCTTCAACCTTCTGCTCCAAATTACCATTTTGAAAAATGCAATAGGCTTTTCAGGCCTACAAAAGGTGTCTGTCTGTGTGCCCCTCCCTGGTGTTGTCCTCAACTAAATAAAGCTGAGCTTCAACCTTCCGGCTCTCATTATGTGGTTTTAAAAAAAAAAATGGTGGTTAGGGCCTACTAACGGCTTCTGCCCCTCCCTGGTGTTGTCCTCAACTAAATAAAGCTGAGCTTCAACCTTCCGGCTCTCATTATGTGGTTTTAAAAAAAAAAATGGTGGTTAGGGCCTACTAACGGCTTCTGCCCCTCCCTGGTGTTGTCCTCAACTAAATAAAGCTGAGCTTCAACCTTCCGGCTCTCATTAAGTGGTTTTAAAAAAAAAAAAATGGTGGTTAGGGCCTACTAACGGCTTCTGCCCCTCCCTGGTGTTGTCCTCAACTAAATAAAGCTGAGCTTCAACCTTCCGGCTCTCATTATGTGGTTTTAAAAAAAAAAATGGTGGTTAGGGCCTACTAACGGCTTCTGCCCCTCCCTGGTGTTGCCCTCAACTAAATAAAGCTGAGCTTCAACCTTCTGCTCCAAATTACCATTTTGAAAAATGCAATAGGCTTTTCCGGCCTACTAAAGGTGTCTGTCTGTGTGCCCCTGCCTGGTGTTGCCCTCAACTAAATAAAGCTGAGCTTCAACCTTCTGCTCCAAATTACCATTTTAAAAAATGCAATAGGCTTTTCCGGCCTACTAAAGGTGTCTGCCCCTCCCTGGTGTTGTCCTCAACTGAACAAAGCTGAGCTTCCACATTCTGGCTTTCGCCCTATACTATCAGATATTAAACTGCATTTGGCCTACTAGTGTGGTTAGGCCCTTGAAACAGTGTCTGCTGCTCTTGGGTTTGCTACTCCACTGAACAAAGCAATGCCGCCTGTTTAGTCCTGTTACCAATTTTGAACTGCATGTAGCCTACTTTATTCTTTGGCCCTATATCTGTTTCCTCCTCATCCTGCCCATTGCCCAGCCACTGCTAAATGAGTCTGCTGGTACATTGACCTAGACCACTACATTCCCCTTGTACTCTACACAGCCAGAATCTGTCCCTGCTGAAAGTAAGGTTCCCCTTCCCGCATGTTATACCACCTTACACAGGGACAAAGAGGAAGGTGCAGATGAAAGTGCAGGTTCCTTCATCAGGTGGGGGGGCATACTCGTTGGCGACGTCACTGGCACAGGGCCCCTCAGAGTACGCAAAAGTGTCGCTGCTGGTGGGAGGCGCCCCCGCCATGCAAACACACCGCCGTACTTTGAGGGGCCCTGTGCCAGTGGCAATGCGAACGAGTGGGCCCCCCCCCTGCTTGCTCAGGATCACAGCACTTGCAACTTTTAAATACTTACCTTTCCCTGCAACACCGCCGTGACGTAGTCCGCATTTCCTGGGCCCACGAAAAACTTGAGCCAGCCCTACTCCCCCCACAACTTTCCCCCAATTCCCTATGCCCAACTACTATTATACAGTTAATTAAGATTGGCAAGCTTCAGAAACAAGAATGGATGTTTTTGGCATTAAAATGGGCACTGTAGGTGTTTTCCTGGCCTCCACTCACTGCCGACTATGCTTCCCCATTGACTTGCATTGGGTTTCGTGTTTCGGTCGATCCCCGACTTTTAGCGATAATCGGCCGACTGCACTCGACTCGACTCTGGACAAAATCGGGTTTCCCAAAACCCTACTCGATCTTAAAAAAATGAAAGTCGCTCAACCCTATCTGGGAGTGCTCGTATATTATGTACGAGTCCCTGTGGCTGCATGATTTGCTGCTGTTAGACAGCCTCAACACATTTAGGGATTGCCTGTTTGCTAGGGAAATCCCACATGTGTTGAGGCATTCTAACAGATTCACATCATGCAGCTGCTGGAATTCAAACATAATAAATGAGCACTTCCAGATGCTCGGATAAAATACAATACTCAACAGCAACCACTCTTATTATCTGCAGTGTTCTACTCCATACATTACTTATATCCGACGGTTGCTGAAACATCAGAGTTCTGTACAGTATTTAATGGCATCTGACAAATACTGCTGTTTGTTTCGCATTCAAGTGAATGCAGTTCTCCACTCCAGACATTGCTTACCTCAGTCCGCTGCTGGAGTGAATGTCAGCTGATCGTAGGGGTGCAAAGTGTCAGCCCAACTGATCTCATATTGTCTATCTTTTAACTGCAATGTGAAATAATAATAATAATAATTTTATTTATATAGCGCCAACATATTCTGCAGCGCTTTACAAAATCACAGTTCAAAATAGAAGCCAAGAGGAGTGAGGGCCCTACTCGCAAGCTTACAAACTATTAGGAAAAAGGGGAGACACGAGAGGTGGATGGTAACAATGCTTTAGTTGTTTGGACCAGCCATAGTGTATTGATCGAATGTTCATGTAAAGCTGCATGAACCAGTTAACAGCCTAAGTATGTAGCAGTATGTAACTGCATAAAGTGTATGAGAACATGATGCGAGGAACATGATTTTGGTTTAACTTATATGAATGGGCCACACAGGGATAATTAGGTTAATGCGTTGAGGCGGTAGGCCAGTCTGAACAAGTGCATTTTTAGGGCACGCTTAAAACTGTGGGGATTGGGTATTAATTGTATTAACCTGGGTAGTGCATTCCAAAGAATTGGCGAAGCACGTGAAAAGTCTTGGAGACGAGAGTGGGAGGTTATGATTATTGAGGATGCTAACCTCAGGTCAATAGTAGAACTGAGAGCACGGGTATGGTGGTAGGCTGAGACCAGGGAGGAGATGTAGGGTGGAGCTGAGCCATGGAGCGCTTTGTGAATGAGGGTAATAGTTTTGTACTGGATTCTGGAGTGGATGGGTAACCAGCGTAATGACTGGCACAGGGTAGAGACATCGGTGTGAATAATAATAAATAATAAATAATAATAATCGATGTAACGGTTGGTGAGGAATATAATCCTGGCAGCAGCATTCAGTACAGATTGGAGCGGGGAGAGTTTGGTAAGAGGGAAGCCATTTAGGAGAGAGTTAAAATAGTCCAGACGAGAATGAATGAGTGAAACAGTAAGAGTTTTTGCAGAGTCAAAAGTAAGAAAAGGGCGAATTCTAGAAATGTTTTTTTGAGATGCAGATAAGAAGAGGGAGCCAGTGATTGGATGTGGGGGGTGAAGGAAAGCTCGGAATCAACTGTGACCCCAAGGCAGCGGGCATGTTGCTTGGGAGTAATAGTGGAACCACACACGGAGATGGCAATGTCATCCAAAGGTAGGTTAGATGAGGGAGAAAACATGAGGAGTTCAGTTTTTGACAGTTTCAATTTCAGATAGAGGGAGGACATGATGTTAAGGCCCCGTCTCACATAGCGAGATCGCTAGCGAGATCGCTGCTGAGTCACAAGTTTTGTGACGCAACAGCGACCTCCATAGCGATCTCGCTATGTGTGACACGTACCAGCGATCAGGCCCCTGCTGCGAGATCGCTGGTCGTGTCGGAATGGCCTGGACCTTTTTTTGGTCGTTGAGGCCCCGCTGACATCGCTGAATCGGTGTGTGTGACACCGATCCAGCGATGTCTTCACTGGTAACCAGGGTAAACATCGGGTTACTACGCGCAGGGCCGCGCTTAGTAATCCGATGTTTACCCTGGTTACCAGCGTAAATGTAAAAAAAAAAAAAACGTACATACTCGCCTTCTGATGTCCATCAGGTCCCTTGCCGTCTGCTTCCTGCTCTGACTGAGATCCGGCCGTACAGTGAGAAGTGAGAGCACAGCAGTGACGTCACCGCTGCGCTCTGCTCTCACTGTACGGCGGCTCAGTCAGAGCAGGAAGCAGACGGCAAGGGACCTGACAGACACCGAAAGGCGAGTATGTACTGTTTTTTTTTTTGGTAACCAGGGTAAACATCGGGTTACTAAGCGCGGCCCTGCGCTTAGTAACCCGATGTTTACCCTGGTTACCCGGGTGCTGCAGGGGGACTTCGGCATCGTTGAAGACAGTTTCAACGATGCCGAAGTCGTTCCCCTGATCGTTGGTCGCTGGAGAGAGCTGTCTGTGTGACAGCTCCCCAGCGACCACACAACGACTTACCAACGATCACGGCCAGGTCATATCGCTGGTCGTGATCGTTGGTAAATCGCTTAGTGAGACGGGGCCTTTAGAGACAGCGGTAAGACAATCACTGGTGTTTTCTAAAAAGGCAGGCGTGAGATCAGGAAACAAGGTAAGGCCAAAGAGAATAAGATATTAAGTTTTGCTTTGAATTTTGCATTATTTTGTATATTTTCTATTTAAAGTTCGTATTTATTCAAGCAAAGCCTTATGGGCAATGATAGAACAGTTCAAAATAATGTTCTTTTATAGGTTCACATAAATAAAAGGAATATCTGTTCACTTTTGTAATGTTATTTTTTACTAAAATTTAAGTTTGTAATGAATAAAACTTTGTAAGTTCTCTTGCATTATGTAATAGTACTACATATGTATATGTTCCCCTATACAGATTATTGCATCTTTTTGACAAAAAAAGATGACCACCATTCAGTTTTCCATTCCTTTTCATACAGAAGAGGACAAAGTACCCAATGACATTTGCATTATACTGAAATGTCCAATCTAGATATTCTGAACGGAAATGGTGGGGGCCAGTTATGCCAATAGACCCCCTTAAAGTCTCTATCCATATTTGTAAATAACTTTATATTGTAGAACAAGTATTACAATTTCATTCATACAGCATGAAAGAAACAGCTGTCCATTATGTTCAAGAGGAAATGTTTTTCTATAGTGATTTCCATAGGACATCTTGAATGAATCATTTGCTTGACCATAATTGTAAGCCATTAGATTGATTGCTTCATTTTCTGTCTCTAGAATAATATTACAATTAACAATAGGTTATTTAAAAAAAAAAGTTCCAAATTTTGTTATAGAATTGGTTCGTTTTTTCACAACATTGTGTGAAACTAGTAAGGCAAATTTTCCAATAGTTCTAATATGCATATTACGTCCATCACATTTTCAGGACATTGTTTTCTATGAAGTCTGGCAGACACTTTTAAGGAACATGTTAAAGGCTTAACATAAAAGTCTTTTGGGTTCAGCCATTAAATTTTTTTTCTTCTTTCTAACCCGCCGAGTATACAAAAGAAAAGGAAAAAAAAAACTTGAAGTAGTGAATTCAGCTAATCCTTAGGCTAAGCACTGGCAAGTTCCAGAGAGAATTTGTAATTGAGCTTGCTTCTACTTGTTGGCATGTATTGCACAGCAACTGGGAAATACAATAAACAATACAGTAACAAAAGAAAGAATACAGAGAATGGCAGTGCTGTAACAAACAGCAAATAGCTTTTTTGAAAATGTGAAATACTTTGTATATATTTTCTGATAAAATATTTTATCCAAACCACACATTGAAAAGAAAAATTGTCTATATAACTAATAATAATAATAATAATAATAATAATAATAATTGAGTACTACTCATTATTAGAATATGACAATATGTTGTATAAAAAGACATATTTACAAACTGTTATGATTTCCGATATGTATATGTTAGTTCCACTGAGAAGTGTCTAGACGACTGTCTACTTCTTACCAGGAGAAATGGGTTAGTTTATCTTATAATGATAGCCCTCCACTAAAGGCACCTTCACACTAAGCGACTTTACAACAATAACGATAGCGATCCGTGACGTTGCAGCGTCCTGGCTAGCGATATCGTTGTGTTTGACACGCAGCAGCGATCAGGATCCCGCTTTGAGATCACTGGTCATTGCTGAAAGTCCAGAACTTTATTTCGTCGCTGGATCTCCCGCTGACATCGCTGAATCGGTGTGTGTGACACCGATCCAGCGATGTCTTCACTGGTAACCAGGGTAAACATCGAGTTACTAAGCGCAGGGCCGCGCTTAGTAACCCGATGTTTACCCTGGTTACCATTGTAAAAGTAAAAAAAAAAAAACACATACTCACATTCCGGTGCCCGGCGTCCGCTTCCCTGCACTCCTCCTGCATCCTGTGTAAGTGCCGGCCGTAAAGCAGAGCGGTGACGTCACCGCTGTGCTCTGTGGGAGATGCCGGAGATGTTCGGCGCTGACACAGGATGCAGGAGGAGTGCAGGGAAGCGGACACCGGGCACCGGAATGTGAGTATGTGTTTTTTTTTTTTACTTTTACAGTGGTAACCAGGGTAAACATCGGGTTACTAAGCGCGGCCCTGCGCTTAGTAACCCGATGTTTACCCTGGTTACCAGGGGACTTCGGCATCGTTGGTCGCTGGAGAGCCGTCTGTGTGACAGCTCTCCAGCGACCACACAACGACTAAACAGCGACGCTGCAGCGATCGGCATCGTTGTCTGTATCGCTGCAGCGTCGCTTAGTGTGAAGGTACCTTTAGAATAGCCAGAGCTGCAAGCCCTACAAAGAAGCCTATGGGAAAACAGTAGAAAAATGCCATACCCAAAGCATGAGGTGTTTAGTATAAAAAATATCACTGATCCAAAAATTTCACAGAAACAACACAAAAAGAAAACACTGGGGGCCAATCCTTTGCCATTTCTTTCTCCAGTGTTGGAGTATATAATACAGAACAAGGATTCACAGATCTTATTAAGGGCTGTCCCACACGTCCAGATAATTCCGGTACCGGAATAAATCGGTACCGGAGTTATCCTTGTCCGTGTGCCTGGGAACTCAAGGAGGCCATACCTGCGGCACTCACCCGGATCCCCCGTCGGCAGTCGCTCCTTCCTGGTCTGGCCGCGGCTTACTGTATGCGGTCACGTGGGGCCGCTCATTTACACTCATGAATAGGCGGCTCCGCCCCTATTGGAGGTGGAGCCACATATTCATGAGTGTAATCGGCCGCATACAGTAGAGAAGCCGCGGCCAGACCAGGAAGGAGCGACTGCCGACGGGGGATCCGGGTGAGTATTTTCTGACCAGCGGGGGGGGCGCACAGGGGGTGGGGGGGCGGCGGACACATGGATCTTTATTTTAAACACTATCATTCATATTTTCTCTGTAGCAAACGCTGCTACAGGGAAGATATGAATACCGGCTTCAGCACCATGTGGGGGGGGACAGCGCTTACTGTAGCGCTGTCTCCGGCACGCCACACGGACCCCAGACGGAGAATGTCCGTGTGAGGTGCGTGTTTTACACGGACCCATTGACTCTATTGGGTCCGTGTAATCCGTGCGCTCCCACGAACACTGACATGTCTCCGTGTTTGGCACACGGAGACACGGTCCGCACACGGTCCGCACAAAATCAATGACATCTGAACAGATGCATTGATTTTTATGGGTCTACGTGTGTCAGTGTCTCCGGTACGGGAGGAAACTGTCACCTCACGTACCGGAGCCACTGACGTGTGAAACCGGCCTAAGAGGCATTTATCTGTCAAGTGCCAAATTCTGAAATCTCTGTCAGGTATGAGCATGCAAAAATTTGTGATATTATGTATGTGTGAAGAAACAAGATTATATCTTAATTACCTAGACAATTATGTTTAGCAAACCAAGAAGAATCTACTTTTTATCTGTATGTTGGTTTAAGTGTTGATTTCTGGTGGGTCAAGAAAACAGACTTTTGTTTGGGTAAGGCTACGTTCACATTTGCGTTGTGCGCCGCAGCGTCGGGCGCTGCAGCGTCGCCGCATGCGTCATGCGCCCCTATATTTAACATGGGGGCGCATGGACATGTTGTGTTGCGTTTTGTGACGCATGCGTCTTTTTGGGTGCACGCGTCAGGGCGCAGAGGACGCAGCAAGTTGCATTTTTTTTGCGTCCAAAATCATGCAAAAAAAGGACGCATGCGTCACAAAACAATGCGTTTTGCATGCATTTTGCATGCGTTGTGGGTTGCGTCGCTGATGCGTCGCCGACGCAACACACAACAACGCAAATGTGAACGTAGCCTAAAGGTACCTTCACACTAAGCGACTTTACAACGATAACAATAGCGATCCGTGACGTTGCAGCGTCCTGGATAGCGATATCGTTGTGTTTGACACGCAGCAGCGATCTGGATCCTGCTGTGATATCGCTGGTCGTTGCTGAAAGTTCAGAACTTGGTCGTCAGAACGGCGTGTATCGTCGTGTTTGACAGCAAAAGCAACGATGCCAGCGATGTTTTACAATGGTAACCAGGGTAAATATCGGGTTACTAAGCGCAGGGCCGCGCTTTAGTAACCCGATATTTACCCTGATTACCATTGTAAAAGTAAAAAAAACACTACATACTCACCCTCTGATGTCTGTCACGTCCCCCGGCGTCCGCGCTGCTGCTCAGAGCTTCCTGCACTGAGTGTGTCAGTGCCGGCCGGAAATCAAAGCACAGCGGTGACGTCACCGCTCTGCTGTTAGGACCGGCGCTCACACAGTGCAGGGAAGCGGACGCCGGGGGATGCGAATGTAAGTATGTAGTGTTTGTTTTTTTACATTTAACACTGGTAACCAGGGTAAACATCGGGTTACTAAGCGCGGCCCTGCGCTTAGCAACCCGATGTTTACCCTGGTTACCCGGGGACTTTGGCATCATTGGTCGCTGGAGAGCTGTCTGTGTGACAGCTCTCCAGCGACCAAACAGCGACGCTGCAGCGATCGGCATCGTTGTCGATATCACTGCTGCGTCGCTTAGTGTGATGGTACCTTTTGCCTGTAATAGTGACTTGTAAGTTGATATTTCATATAACACAGGGTGCGCTTATCTTTGAGGACTATTGATATTTGTCAATATGCTAATTGTGCATTGTATTATGGAGCTAGTTTGTTGACTTTGAAAGCAGAGAGAGAAAGACTGAGCAAATAGATTGAATGGTCAAGTAGTGCTACTTGATCTCTTCACCATTGTTCCCTTTACCTTGATGTTGGACTAAAAGGCACTGGGTAAATCTAAATATAGGTTACATGCCTCTGTATAAAGAGACTCTGAGGGTATGTGCACCCGTCAGGATTTCTTGCAGAAATTTCCTGAAGAAAACTGGAAATTTTCTGCAAGAAATCCGCATTTTTTTTTGGCGTTTTTTTCCCGTTTTTTTCGCGGTTTTTTTAGCATTTTGCAAGCGAAATTAGCTTGCAGAATGCTAAAGTTTTCCAAGCGATCTGTAGCATCGCTTGGAAAACTGATTGACAGGTTGGTCACACTTGTGAAACATAGTGTTTGACAAGTGTGACCAACTTTTTACTATAGATGCTGCCTATGCAGCATCAATAGTAAAAGATAGAATGTTTAAAAATAATAAAAAAAAAAAAAAAAATGGTTATACTCACCTGCAGACAGCCGATCTCCTCAGCGGCGTCCGTTCCTATAGATGGTGTGTGTGTGCAGGACCTTCGATGACGTTGCGGTCACGTGAGCGGTCTCGCGACCAATCACAAGACCGCGACGTCATCGCAGGTCCTTCACACACCATCTATAGGAACGGAAGCGACAGCATGCACCTCTGAGAGGCGGGAAGACTCCGGGGCCATCGAAGGTGAGTATATCACTATTTCTTATTTTAATTCTTTTTTTTTTTACCAATTATATGGTGCCCAGTCCGTGGAGGAGAGTCTCCTCTCCTCCACCCTGGGTACCAGCCACACATGATCTGCTTATTTCCCGCATGGTGTGCACAGCCACATGCGGAAAGTAAGTAGATCAATGCATTCCTAGGTGTGCGGAATCCCCACAATTCTGCAAATGTAACGAACATGTTGCTTTTTTTTTTCCCGCGATGCGATTTTTTCGCGGAAAAAAATGCAACATTTGTACAAGAAATGCGGAATACACTGTAAATAATAGGAGGTATATGTAAGCGTTTTTTTCGCATTTTTATCACGTTTTTATAGCGAAAAAACTTGAAAAAACTCGAAAAATACTGAACGTGTGCACATGGCCTGAGACAGAGAGATTGAGAGGGAGTGACACAAGACAGGACTGCAGCCAAGTCATCATGGCACCATCACGAGGGACATAGATCTAGTTTCCATGAAATCAAAGAGTTTGCGTTTTACTGTTACGTAAATTAATAAATTAATAAATAATTATAGCATGTAGTTATTACTTCTACAAATATAAAACTGCACATGTATTGTCAAACAAATTTTATTAGCTGTATTCAGAGGAAACTCAAGTGTATTTAAATCTACTGTATAATTAATTCACATGTCTAAGCACAATTTTAATTTTAACTAGTAATATATGTTGTTGCACAGTGCAAAATATGTCCTTAGTCACTGGATGCTCGGCTCCTTTTTACTTGTCTCTTGTATTCAAGCATTGGATTATCTCTGGTGATTGTCCAACAGTAGTCTGCAAGCATCGAAGGGTTCCAATTACCCTGATATGTTTTTCTATAGTCGCAATTTCCTGGTGAAATTGCTCACCGTGTTTGTCACTCACGGCTCTGCAGTTTGGTGCAAAGAAGTCTAGATGCGAATGCAAGAGATGAATCTTTAATGACATGATGCAGCCAAGATTATGATTAGTGTTGAGCATTCCGATGCTGCAAGTATCGGGTATCGGCCGATACTTGCTGTATCGGAATTCCGATACCGGGATTCCGATACTCTTGTGGTATCGGGTATCGGGTATCGGAACAACATTTTATTTTAATTCTCTCTTTTACACATTTTAACATTGTTAAAATGTGTAAAAGAGAGAATTAAAATAAAAAATATCGCTATACTCACCTGTCCGACGCAGCCGGGACCTCAGCGCAGGAACCGGCAGCGTTGTTTGTTTAAAATTCCCGCTTTTACATGGTTACGCGAACTCCCGGCTTGTGATTGGTCAGGGCGCCCATGTTGCCGGGCCGCGGACCAATCACAGCAAGCCGTGACGAAAATACGTCACGGCTTGCTGTGATTGGTCCGCGTCCCGGCAACATGGCCGCCATTAACCAATCACAAGCCGTGACGTCACGGGAGGCTGGACTTGCGCGCTTTTGAAAAAGCGCGCGTGTCCAGCCTCCAGTGACGTCCCGGCTTATGATTGGTTGCGCCGCGATCAACCAATCACAAGCCGGGAGGCTGGACACGCGCGCAATTTTAAAATGCGCGCTTGTCCTGCCTCCCGTGACGTCACGGCTTGTGATTGGTTAATGGCGGCCATGTTGCCGGGCCGCGGACCAATCACAGCAAGCCGTGACGTATTTTCGTCACGGCTTGCTGTGATTGGTCCGCGTCCCGGCAACATGGCGCCGTGACCAATCATAAGCCGGGACGTCACTGGAGGCTGGACACGCGCGCTTTTTCAAAAGCGCGCAAGTCCAGCCTCCCGTGACGTCACGGCTTGTGATTGGTTAATGGCGGCCATGTTGCCGGGACGCGGACCAATCACAGCAAGCCGTGACGTATTTTCGTCACGGCTTGCTGTGATTGGTCCGCGGCCCGGCAACATGGGCGCCCTGACCAATCACAAGCCGGGAGTTCGCGTAACCATGTAAAAGCGGGAATTTTAAACAAACAACGCTGCCGGTTCCTGCGCTGAGGTCCCGGCTGCGTCGGAGAGGTAAAGTATAGCGATATTTTTTATTTTAATTCTTTCTTTTACACATTTATATGGTTCCCAGGGCCTGAAGGAGAGTTTCCTCTCCTTCAGACCCTGGGAACCATCAGGAATACCGTCCGATACTTGAGTCCCATTGACTTGTATTGGTATCGGGTATCGGTATCGGATTGGATCCGATACTTTGCCGGTATCGGCCGATACTTTCCGATACCGATACTTTCAAGTATCGGACGGTATCGCTCAACACTAATTATGATATGCCTGAAGAAGATTTTCCACCAGCTCTTTATGGTTGTCTGACTTGGTGCTTCCAAATAAAT
Source organism: Ranitomeya variabilis (assembly GCF_051348905.1). Lineage (NCBI taxonomy): Eukaryota > Metazoa > Chordata > Amphibia > Anura > Dendrobatidae > Ranitomeya > Ranitomeya variabilis. The sequence continues at coordinate 566,302,071 of NC_135236.1, forward strand.
TTGTTACCACTAACTGGAATGCTACCCATGCAGCCTTTTCCTTGCCACTCAGAAAACTATGAAACTCATCATCTTGCAGAAGCACCCAAATCTGAGGATCAATGAAGACTCCTTCCTTTATCTTTGTTTCACTAAACCTTGGAAATTTACAAATGAGATACTTTAATGCTTTTGCATTTTTGTCCATTGCTTTTACGAAGTTCTTCATGAGACCTAACTTGATATGCAATGGAGGTAACACAATTTTCTGTGGTTCGACAAGTGCTGCATGAAGAACATTTTTAGTCCCTGGCTGCAGTGCATTTCTGAGGGGCCAGTCTCCTTTCTTGTAGTGTTCTTGTCTTGCTTGACTGTACCATTCACATAGGAAACAACAGTACATTGTGTAACCAACCTGGAGACCAAGCACGAGGGCAACCACCTTCAAGTCACCACAGAGGCACCATAGATGTTGGTCATAATTTATGCACCTCAAAAGCTGTTTCATGTTGTCATAAGTTTCTTTTATGTGGACCGCATAACCGATTGGAACTGATGGCAGCGCCTTACCAATGTGCAGTAACACAGCTTTGAGACTCTGTTTTGAAGAATCGATAAATAGCCTCCACTTATCTGGATTATATTCCAAATGGAAAGCTTTCATTAAACCATAGACATTGTTGCATGAAACAAGATTGCCTACCCTGAAGAAGAATTGGACAAGATGCTTTTGACAGTCCCGGAGCAAAGAAATCCGAACATCACCTGCTAGCAGATTCCACTGTTGAAGTCTTGAACCTAAGAGCTTTCACTTGCTTTTTGCTTTCTTGTCCTTTTTTCAGATAATATGAATAATGACACCCAAACTTTTTCTCCACTCACAGATCTAGTACTAGGAATCAATAGCCCCATGTACCACACACACAATATGTTTTATTCACATGTGCTTTTATTTCACACTCTTACTTAAAACACTTAGGCCCCGATTCATCAAGACTGGGTTTTTTGGTGGAGCTTGGAGAAACTAGAGTGAAAAACATCAAACATCGCACATTTGTTGCACATTTTTTTTCAACTTTCCAAAGCTATTTAGGCCAGAATTCTGGATAAAATGCTTTGATGCTTTCATGAATTGGAACCCAGATCTTCACTTAGATGCTCTCCTCCCTTCATATGACTGTGATAGTGGTAAAAACAGTGCACAGCAGGCAGGAGAGCTATAGTGTCAGATGACTCCTCTTCCTTTCTGCACTTCATGTCAGTAAAAAGAGGTTGAAGAAATGGAGATCTAATTATTGACTATTGAGAGTCGCTAAAAACCATAGGATCAGTCAGTTTATCACTGAAACTTAAGCTCTTTACAGCAATATTGGCTGCACTGCGCTGGCACTGTGCAGTGCCTCATTTGTACAGGTGGTTTAAAGGGCCACCTCATGGCTTCTCAGAGGAATAGTTTTGGTCTGATCCAGAATATCGTATCCAAATAACCACTTGCAACTACTTAAAGCACCACTCCAGCGTTTTTATCCTTATTTCACCAAAGGAGTAGCATTTCTAATTCGTGTTCCCTGTCCCTAATAATATATTTACCAGCCACCTTCTTCTGCTCTTCCCTGCTCCACCATTTTGTGACCACAGTTTCTGAATGACCAGAAATCAGATCTGTCAAAAGCTGCCAGTGTAAATCTATGAAAGCCTTGTTATGGCCTTGTTCTGACTCTCATAGACTTACACTGAGAAATTACCTCTTGCTTGCTCAACAAACACTACCCAACAGGCTACAAAATGCAGAAGATGACCAAAGACGTACCGATAACAGAATGCGGCAGCTGGTAGGTATGTTACTAGCAACTTACAGTAGTGACACTATTCCAGCTGTGAAATAAAAAAAAAATGGACTGGTACTTTAAAGACGTCTAAAGTTCTTATTAAACAATTAGAATTTCTAAGTGCTTGTAAAATCATGGAACCTAGCAATTTACATCATTAAAAATTCTCACCATTTTTAGCAACAGAGGGATTTTTACATTTTATAATGTAAAGCTCATTGACTAGGTTACCAACCACCCTGTTACCTCAGAGTGGCCGCTTACCTAAGTAATGAACATGCTCTGTTTGCGTTTTCTACCCTTTTGGACCCTGCTCACACACCAGCATAATTTTCCCTGCATTTGTCCTATTCTGTAGAGACAAAGCTGCCGTGAAATACATGAGAGAGTTTGGGCCAGAGATATTGCCACTTTTAGTTTTCAGGAGAGAGTGGTGCGCTACTGTAGGAAAGAAGATGAGAACAAAACTTTAAGACATTTGACTAGGGTTGAGCGAAACGGACCGTTCATTTCCATAAGTCGCCGACTTTTGGCAAAGTCGGCGTCTCATGAAACCGAGCCGATCCCTGTGTGGGGTCTGCCATGCGGTACGCGACTTTCGCGCCAAAGTCGCGTTTCAATGACGCTAAAAGCGCCATTTCTCAGCCAATGAAGGTGGACGCAGAGTGTGGGCAGCGTGATGACATACTGTAGATCTCAGTCCCCACCATCTTAGAGAAGGGCATTGCAGTGATTGGCTTGCTTTCTGCGGCGTCACAGGGGCTATAAAGGGGCGTTCCCGCCGACCGCCATCTTACTGCTGCTGATCTGAGCGTAGGGAGAGGTTGCTGCTGCTTCTTCAGAAGCAGGGATAGTGATAGGCAGCGTACATAAAGCCACAAACCGCTTGTGCTGTAGCGATTTCCACTGTCCAACACCACCTTTTGTTTGCAGGGACAGTGGAAGCTACATTTTTTTTTCCTCAGCGCTGTAGCTCATTGGGCTGCCCTAGAAGGCTCCCTGATAGCTGCGTTGCTTTGTGTGTACGCCGGTGTGCAAACCAACTGCTTTTTTCAAAGCACAAATCCTGTTTTTCCTTCCTTTCTGCACAGCTATCTTGTGTGTTTGTCCACACTTTTGTGTGCAGCAGTCCTTTTTATAGCTGCCTGCCATACTTTTCTGACATTACTGCAGGGAGATAAATATTGGCAAGTCTGCCTCAGTGCCATTGCTGTGTGTGGCTTCTGTCTCTCATTGTGTGCCACCAAAAACCACTGTGTAATACTTGGCCATTTTTTTTTTTTTTTTACAAATTCTCCCTTTTCAAAAAAAAAAAAATTAGTGGGAGATACAGTGGGGCAAAAAAGTATTTAGTCATTCAGCAATAGTGCAAGTTCCACCACTTAAAAAGATGAGAGGCGTCTGTAATTTACATCATAGGTAGACCTCAACTATGGGAGACAAACTGAGAAAAAAAAATCCAGAAAATCACATTGTCTGTTTTTTTATCATTTTATTTGCATATTATGGTGGAAAATAAGTATTTGGTCAGAAACAAAATGTCATCTCAATACTTTGTAATATATCCTTTGTTGGCAATGACAGAGGTCAAACGTTTTCTGTAAGTCTTCACAAGGTTGCCACACACTGTTGTTGGTATGTTGGCCCATTCCTCCATGCAGATCTCCTCTAGAGCAGTGATATTTTTGGCTTTTCGCTTAGCAACACGGACTTTCAACTCCCTCCAAAGGTTTTCTATAGGGTTGAGATCTGGAGACTGGCTAGGCCACTCCAGGACCTTGAAAAGCTTCTTACGAAGCCACTCCTTCATTGCCCTGGCGGTGTGCTTTGGATCATTGTCATGTTGAAAGACCCAGCCACGTTTCATCTTCAATGCCCTTGCTGATGGAAGGAGGTTTGCACTCAAAATCTCACGATACATGGCCCCATTCATTCTTTCATGTACCCGGATCAGTCGTCCTGGCCCCTTTGCAGAGAAACAGCCCCAAAGCATGATGTTTCCACCACCATGCTTTACAGTAGGTATGGTGTTTGATGGATGCAACTCAGTATTCTTTTTCCTCCAAACACGACAAGTTGTGTTTCTACCAAACAGTTCCAGTTTGGTTTCATCAGACCATAGGACATTCTCCCAAAACTCCTCTGGATCATCCAAATGCTCTCTAGCAAACTTCAGACGGGCCCGGACATGTACTGGCTTAAGCAGTGGGACACGTCTGGCACTGCAGGATCTGAGTCCATGGTGGCGTAGTGTGTTACTTATGGTAGGCCTTGTTACATTGGTCCCAGCTCTCTGCAGTTCATTCACTAGGTCCCCCCGCGTGGTTCTGGGATTTTTGCTCACCGTTCTTGTGATCATTCTGACCCCACGGGGTGGGATTTTGCGTGGAGCCCCAGATCGAGGGAGATTATCAGTGGTCTTGAATGTCTTCCATTTTCTAATTATTGCTCCCACTGTTGATTTCTTCACTCCAAGCTGGTTGGCTATTGCAGATTCAGTCTTCCCAGCCTGGTGCAGGGCTACAATTTTGTTTCTGGTGTCCTTTGACAGCTCTTTGGTCTTCACCATAGTGGAGTTTGGAGTCAGACTGTTTGAGGGTGTGCACAGGTGTCTTTTTATACTGATAACAAGGTTAAACAGGTGCCATTACTACAGGTAATGAGTGGAGGAAAGAGGAGACACTTAAAGAAGAAGTTACAGGTCTGTGAGAGCCAGAAATCTTGATTGTTTGTTTCTGACCAAATACTTATTTTCCACCATAATATGCAAATAAAATGATAAAAAACAGACAATGTGATTTTCTGTTTTTTTTTTTCTCAGTTTGTCTCCCATAGTTGAGGTCTAACTATGATGTAAATTACAGACGCCTCTCATCTTTTTAAGTGGTGGAACTTGCACTATTGCTGAATGACTAAATACTTTTTTGCCCCACTGTAAATATTGGCAAGTCTGCCTCTGTGCCATTGCTGTGTGTGGCATCTATCTCTCATTGTGTGCCACCAAAAACCACTGTGTAATACTTGGACATTTTTTTTTTTTTTACACATTCTCCCTTTTCAAAAAAAAATAATTAGTGGGAGATAAATATTGGCAAGTCTACCTCTGTGCCATTGCTGTGTGTGGCATCTGTCTCTCATTGTGTGCCACCGAAAACCACTGTGTAATACTTGGCCATTTTTTTTTTTTTTTTACAAATTCTCCCTTTTCAAAAAAAAATAATTAGTGGGAGATAAATGTTGGCAAGTCTGCCTCTGTGCCATTGCTGTGTGTGGCATCTGTCTCTCATTGTGTGCCACCGAAAACCACTGTGTAATACTTGGCCATTTTTTTTTTTTTACAAATTCTCCCTTTTCAAAAAAAAATAATTAGTGGGAGATAAATATTGGCAAGTCTACCTCTGTGCCATTGCTGTGTGTGGCATCTGTCTCTCATTGTGTGCCACCGAAAACCACTGTGTAATACTTGGCCATTTTTTTTTTTTTTACAAATTCTCCCTTTTCAAAAAAAAATAATTAGTGGGAGATAAATGTTGGCAAGTCTGCCTCTGTGCCATTGCTGTGTGTGGCATCTGTCTCTCATTGTGTGCCACCGAAAACCACTGTGTAATACTTGCCCATTTTTTTTTGGGGGGGGTAAATTCTCCCTTTTCAAAAAAAAAATAATTAGTGGGAGATAAATATTGGCAAGTCTGCCTCTGTGCCATTGCTGTGTGTGGCATCTTTCTCTCATTGTGTGCCACCGAAAACCACTGTGTAATACTTGGCCATTTTTTTTTTTTTTACAAATTCTCCCTTTTCAAAAAAAAATAATTAGTGGGAGATAAATGTTGGCAAGTCTGCCTCTGTGCCATTGCTGTGTGTGGCATCTGTCTCTCATTGTGTGCCACCGAAAACCACTGTGTAATACTTGGCCATTTTTTTGGGGGGGTAAATTCTCCCTTTTCAAAAAAAAATAATTAGTGGGAGATAAATATTGGCAAGTCTGCCTCTGTGCCATTGCTGTGTGTGGCATCTGTCTCTCATTGTGTGCCACCGAAAACCACTGTGTAATACTTGGCCATTTTTTTTTTTTTTTTACAAATTCTCCCTTTTCAAAAAAAATAAATTAGTGGGAGATAAATATTAGCAAGTCTGCCATTGTGCCATTGCTGTGTGTGGCATCTGTCTCTCATTGTGTGCCACCGAAAACCACTGTGTAATACTTGGCCATTTTTTGGGGGGGGGTAAATTTTCCCTTTTCAAAAAAAAAATAATTAGTGGGAGATAAATATTGGCAAGTCTGCCTCTGTGCCATTGCTGTGTGTGGAATCTGTCTCTAATTGTGTGCCACCGAAAACCACTGTGTAATACTTGGCCTTTTTTGAGGGGGGGGTAAATTCTCCCTTTTCAAAAAAAAATAATTCGTGGGAGATAAATATTGGCAAGTCTGCCTCTGTGCCATTGCTGTGTGTGGCATCTTTCTCTCATTGTGTGCCACCGAAAACCACTGTGTAATACTTGGCCATTTTTTTTTTTTTTACAAATTCTCCCTTTTCAAAAAAAAATAATTAGTGGGAGATAAATGTTGGCAAGTCTGCCTCTGTGCCATTGCTGTGTGTGGCATCTGTCTCTCATTGTGTGCCACCGAAAACCACTGTGTAATACTTGGCCATTTTTTTGGGGGGGTAAATTCTCCCTTTTCAAAAAAAAATAATTAGTGGGAGATAAATATTGGCAAGTCTGCCTCTGTGCCATTGCTGTGTGTGGCATCTGTCTCTCATTGTGTGCCACCGAAAACCACTGTGTAATACTTGCCCATTTTTTTTGGGGGGGGGTAAATTCTCCCTTTTCCAAAAAAAAATAATTAGTGGGAGATAAATATTGGCAAGTCTGCCTCTGTGCCATTGCTGTGTGTGGCATCTTTCTCTCATTGTGTGCCACCGAAAACCACTGTGTAATACTTGGCCATTTTTTTTTTTTTTACAAATTCTCCCTTTTCAAAAAAAAATAATTAGTGGGAGATAAATATTGGCAAGTCTGCCTCTGTGCCATTGCTGTGTGTGGCATCTGTCTCTCATTGTGTGCCACCGAAAACCACTGTGTAATACTTGGCCATTTTTTTTTTTTTTTTACAAATTCTCCCTTTTCAAAAAAAATAAATTAGTGGGAGATAAATATTAGCAAGTCTGCCATTGTGCCATTGCTGTGTGTGGCATCTGTCTCTCATTGTGTGCCACCGAAAACCACTGTGTAATACTTGGCCATTTTTTGGGGGGGGGTAAATTTTCCCTTTTCAAAAAAAAAATAATTAGTGGGAGATAAATATTGGCAAGTCTGCCTCTGTGCCATTGCTGTGTGTGGAATCTGTCTCTAATTGTGTGCCACCGAAAACCACTGTGTAATACTTGGCCTTTTTTGAGGGGGGGGTAAATTCTCCCTTTTCAAAAAAAAATAATTCGTGGGAGATAAATATTGGCAAGTCTGCCTCTGTGCCATTGCTGTGTGTGGCATCTGTCTCTCATTGTGTGCCACCGAAAACCAGTGTGTAATATTGGGCCATTTTTTATTTGGGGTAAATTCTCCCTGTAAAAAAAAAAAATAATAGTGGGAGATAAAGATTGGCATTTCTGCTTGAGTGCAGGTCCTGTGTGTGCCATCTGTCTCAAATTATTGGGGCACAGAAAACCTAGTGTGTAACATTGGGCCTGATTTTCCTTTCAGTGTCAGGCACCTATAAAGGTATATATAAATCCTACAGAAGTTTGAGTTCACCTTATAAGTTGTTTTACAGTAACAAATACCATTACTTTGGTTACGTTTTGCAAACAATGAGGAAGTCTAGTGGAAGAGGTCGTGGCCGTGGACGGTCATTGTCAGCTGGTAATGATGGTAGTGGTGGTGGAGCATCAGGTGGTCGTGGTAAAAGCAGTACAGCACCTAAGTCTCGAGTTGTTGAGCCAGGTTCGTCGTCTGGCTACACAAGGCCTCGAACGCTCTCTTTTCTGGGAGTAGGAAAACCACTTTTGAAGCCGGAGCAGGAGGAACAAGTCTTGGCTTTCATTGCTGACTCTGCCTCTAGCTCTTTCGCCTCCTCCTCGGAAAGTGCCAAATGTCAGAGCAGTGCATCGTCAGTGGATGCTCACGGTCAGGAACAAGTCGCTTCCTTGTGTCCTTCACCCAGAACAACAGTGAAGGATGCGTCAGTCGACACAACAGGTTGCTCCATGGAGCTCTTTACACATACCGTTCCTGAGTTAGACAGTGAAACAGTTAACAGGCCATGCCCATTAGAAGTTGAATCGGACATGGAGTGCACAGATGCACAGCCACAGCCAGATTACTATGCTGGTCCTTTGACTCAGACCAGAACATTGCCCTCGCAGTGTACTGAGGCAGAATCAAACCCAGCGGAGACTATGGTGCCCCATCACGAACGCTATACCATCGGCTTACACGGTGACACAGACGAAGTTGCACATGACATAGAAGAGGAGGTCATAGATGACCCAGTTGTTGACCCCGATTGGCAGCCATTGGGGGAACAGGGTGCAGGTGGCAGTAGTTCTGAAGCGGAGGAGGAGGAGCCGCAGCAGGCATCAACATCACAACAGGTTCCATCTACCGGGCCCGTATCTGGCCAAAAACGCGTGGCAAAACCAAAACCTGTTGGAGGACAGCATGGCCATCCGGTTAAAGAAGCTCAGTCTTCAATGCCTGAAAAGGTATCCAATAGTAGAAAGAGTGCAGTCTGGCATTTTTTTAAACAACATCCAATTGATCAGCGCAAAGTCATCTGTCAAAAATGTTCAACTACCTTAAGCAGAGGTCAGAATATTAAAAGTCTAAATACAAGTTGCATGCATAGACATTTATCCACCATGCATTTGCAAGCCTGGACTAACTACCAAACATCCCTAAAGGTTGCAGCACCCTCGGCCAATGAAGCTAGTCAGCAACGCTACATCCCTTCCCTCACTGTAAACCCACCATTTCCCGCACCACCTGCAGTATGTGTGCAGCGTTCGTCGCCAGGCCAAAGCAGTCAGGGAATCACCAGGTTTGCAGTAGGAAACACTGCATGTAGGGCACCGGCAAGAATAACATCTCCAACCCTCTGTCACTCACCCATGTCCACCGGCACCACCGCTAGTTCCACGATCTCCAGCTCTCCAGTCCAGCTCACCCTACATGAGACTCTTGTTAGGAAAAGGAAGTACTCATCTGCGCATCTGCGTACACAGGGTTTGAACGCCCACATTGCTAGACTAATCTCATTAGAGATGATGCCCTACCGGTTAGTTGAAAGCGAAGCTTTCAAAGCGCTGATGGACTAGGCTGTACCACGCTACGAGCTACCCAGTCGGCACTTCTTTTCTAGAAAAGCCATCCCAGCCCTCCAACAGCATGTTAAAGACTGCATTGTCCATGCACTCAGGCAGTCTGTGACTGCAAAGGTGCACCTGACAACAGATGCATGGACCAGTAGGCATGGCCAGGGACGTTACGTGTCCATCACGGCACACTGGGTGAATGTGGTGGATGCAGGGTCCACAGGGGACAGCAATATTGGGACAGTTCTGCCTAGCCCACGGTCAAGGAAAGAGTTGGCTGTAGGCGTTCACCCCCCTCCTCCTCTTCCTCCTCCTCCTGCAGAAGCGAGAGCTCGTCCACAGACCGCAGTCGCACATCCACTCCATCCGCAGCTGCCACTGTTGCACACCAGGTGTGCCATTATGGGACAGCTAGTGGCAAGCGTCAGCAGGCTGTATTGGCAATGAAGTGTTTGGGCGACAACAGACACACCGCAGAAGTTCTGTCCGAGTTCTTGCACCAAGAAACTCAGTCATGGCTGGGCACTGTACATCTTGAGGCAGGCAAGGTAGTGAGTGATAACGGAAGGAATTTCATGGCTGCCATAGCCCTTTCCCAACTGAAACACATTCCTTGCCTGGCTCACACCTTAAACCTGGTGGTGCAGTGCTTCCTGAAAAGTTATTCGGGGTTACCCGACCTGCTCCTCAAAGTGCGCAGACTTTGCTCGCATATCCGCTGTTCGCCCGTACACTCCAGCCGTATGCAGAACTATCAGCGTTCTTTGAACCTTCCTCAGCATCGCCTAATCATCGACGTTGCAACAAGGTGGAACTCCACACTGCACATGCTTCAGAGAGTGTGCGAACAGAGGCGTGCTGTTATGTATTTGTGGGAGGATACACGGGCAGGCAGTTGGATGGCAGACATGGAGTTGTCAGGTGTGCAGTGGTCGAAGCTACAAGACCTGTGTCAAGTCCTTCAGTGTTTTGAGGAATGCACACGGCTGGTTAGTGCAGACAACGACATAATAAGCATGAGCATCCCCCTAATGTGTCTGCTGATGCAAAGTTTGACGCACATAAAGGAGCAGGCGTCTGCAGCCGAGGAAGAGGAAAGCCTTGATGACAGTCAGCCATTGTCTGGTCAGGGCCGTGTAGAGGATGCGGTAGGAGGAGGAGGACGAGGAGGATGATGGGGATGAGTACTTTTTTAATGAGGAAGCTTCTCCTGGGCCAACAGAAATTAGTGGCGTTGCAAGGCCGGGTTCTGTTTTTTTAAGGGAGACAAGTGACGTAGATTTGCCTGTAACTGCCCCTCAAATCAGCACAACCGCAGATTTGACAACTGGAACTTTGGCCCACATGGCGGATTATGCCTTACGTATCCTCAAAAAGGACACACGCATTATTAAAATGATGAGCGATGACGATTACTGGTTGGCCTGCATCCTTGACCCTCGCTATAAAGGCAAATTGCAAAATATTATGCCACATGAGAACCTCGAACAAATATTAGCAACCAAACAAGCTACTCTTGTAGACTGTTTGATTCAGGCATTCCCAGCACACAGCGCCGGTGATGGTTCTCACACGAGCTGCAGGGAGCTACAGGGCAGAGGTGTTAGAGGTGCAAAGATCAGAAGTGGCGTTGGACAGAGGGGTTTTCTGACCAGGTTGTGGAGTGATTTCGCAATGACCGCAGACAGGACAGGTACTGCAGCATCTATTCAAAGTGACAGGAGACAACATTTGTCCAGTATGGTTACTAACTATTTTTCATCCCTTATCGATGTTCTCCCTCAAGCGTCATTCCCATTTGATTACTGGGCATCCAAATTAGACACCTGGCCTGAATTGGCAGAATATGCATTGCAGGAGCATGCTTGCCCAGCAGCTAGTGTGCTATCAGAAAGAGTATTCAGTGCTGCTGGTTCAATATTAACCGAAAAAAGGACTCGTCTGGCTACCCAAAATGTGGATGATCTCACCTTCATTAAAATGAACCACTCCTGGATTTCAAATTATTTTGCCCCACCTTTCCCGGCTGACACCTAGCTTTCCTATAAAAAGGTCTTGCTTGTGGACTGGTCTTACTGAGTGTTCCAATCTCTTATTTTGCAGCAGCTGTTTGTCCAGCATACGACATGTTTACACCTCCCCCAATGGGAAAACTCCCCCCACGGGGCCGTGGTCTCGCCACTTGTTGCAAGCACCCGTTACAGTGCTGTTTGTCTGAAGAGGTGGGTGTGCCCGCTTTTGGTCGACGGCACTGCCACTGGGCCCCTCATAGTACAATGTAGTGTCTCTGGCGGTGGTGGTGCGCACCCAATGTCAGACTCACCGTTGTAACATGAGGGGCCCTGGGACGGTACCGCCGGCCACAAGAGAGTTCCCCCACCCCCCCAGCTCAAACTGTGCTCTACCACGTGCAAAATTATCTTGCACAGCTCCACCAATGTTTAGTCTATGCGCTGACATCATTCAATGCCTGGCACTGACAATACCAATTTGTTGACATCTATGATGCTAGTTAAAGTAGTCTGGGTCAGTGTCCTATATTGACACCAGTAAATACTAAGTTACTGCCAAATTACTTTGTCAGAAACTCAGCAGATGAGCCCACCCCTGTACCTAAGTATGCCACCTTTTTTTTTTGCAAGACATTAACATCTATTTCTTTTTTGTGAGTACTAACTGTGTCAGACACTCCTTGCAATCCTCCTACGCTGACCACAATGCTGCCTGTGTATCCATGTAACCGATTTAAAACTGCCATGAGCCTATTTTTTGTTATGTTAGGCCTTCGTTAGCCTGTCTGCGGTCACTCCTTGCAATACTCCTCCACTGACCACAATGCTGCCTGTGTATCCATGTAACCTATTTAAAAATGCCATGATCCTATTTTTTGTTATTTTAGGCCTTCATTAGCCTGTCTGCGGTCACTCCTTGCAATGCTCCTCCGCTGACCACAATGCTGCCTGTGTATCCATGTAACCGATTTAAAACTGCCATGAGCCTATTTTTTGTTATGTTAGGCCTTCGTTAGCCTGTCTGCGGTCACTCCTTGCAATACTCCTCTACTGACCTCAATGCTGCCTGTGTATCCATGTAACCTATTTAAAAATGCCATGATCCTATTTTTTGTTATTTTAGGCCTTCGTTAGCCTGTCTGCGGTCCCTCCTTGCAATACTCCTCCACTGACCACAATGCTGCCTGTGTATTCATGTAACCTATTTAAAAATGCCATGATCCTATTTTTTGTTATTTTAGGCCTTCATTAGCCTGTCTGCGGTCACTCCTTGCAATCCTCCTCCGCTGACCACAATGCTGCCTGTGTATCTATGTAACAGATTTAAAACTGCCATGATCCTATTTTTTGTTATTTTAGGCCTTCGTTAGCCTGTCTGCGGTCACTCCTTGCAATACTCCTCTACTGACCACAATGCTGCCTGTGTATCCATGTAACCTATTTAAAAATGCCATGATCCTATTTGTTGTTATTTTAGGCCTTCGTTAGCCTGTCTGCGGTCCCTCCTTGCAATACTCCTCCACTGACCACAATGCTGCCTGTGTATCCATGTAACCTATTTAAAAATGCCATGATCCTATTTTTTGTTATTTTAGGCCTTCGTTAGCCTGTCTGCGGTCACTCCTTGCAATCCTCCTCCGCTGACCACAATGCTGCCTGTGTATCCATGTAACCGATTTAAAACTGCCATGAGCCTATTTTTTGTTATGTTAGGCCTTCGTTAGCCTGTCTGCGATCCCTCCTTGCAATACTCCTCCACTGACCACAATGCTGCCTGTGTATCCATGTAACCTATTTAAAACTGCCATGAGCCTATTTTTTGTTATGTTAGGCCTTCGTTAGCCTGTCTGCGGTCACTCCTTGCAATACTCCTCCACTGACCACACCAATGCTGCCCGTGTACCCCTGGAACCAATTTAAAAGTTCATAGAGCCTATTTATATATTTTATTTAATATTAATAAAGCCATGATGGACTACGCTGTACCACGCTACGAGCTACCCAGTCGGCACTTCTTTTCTAGAAAAGCCATCCCAACCCTCCACCAGCTTGTAAAAGACCGCATTGTCCATGCACTCTGGCAATCTGTGAGTACAAAGGTGCACCTGACAACAGACGCATGGATCTGTAGGCATGGCCACGGAAGGTTACGTGTCCATTATGGCGCAATGGGTTAATGTGGAGGATGCATGGTCCACAGGGGACAGCCTACTAAGTCTGTCTGCAGTCCCTAATTCAAATTGTCCTCCACTGTCTAAATCTGAGCTTCAACCTTCAGGCTCTCATTAAGTGCTTTTTTAACAAAAAATTGGTGGTTGGGGCCTACTAACGGTGTCTGTCCCTCCCTGGTGTTTTTCCTCAACTGAATAAAGCTGAGCTTCAACCTTCTGGCTTTCGGCCTATAGTATCAGATATTAAACTGCATTTGGCCTTCAACTTTGGTTACGGCCTACTAACGGTGTCTGCCCCTCCCTGGTGTTTTCCCTCAACTGAATAAAGCTGAGCTTCAACCTTCTGGCTCTCATTAAGTGCTGTTTTTTAAAAAATTGGTGGTTAGGGCCTACTAACGGTGTCTGCCCCTCCCTGGTGTTTTCCCTCAACTGAATAAATCTGAGCTTCAGTCTTTAGGCTTTCGGCCTATAGTATCAGATTTTAAACTGCATTTGGCCTTCAACTTTGGTTACGGCCTACTAACGGTGTCTGCCCCTCCCTGGTGTTTTTCCTCAACTGAATAAAGCTGAGCTTCAACCTTCTGGCTTTCGGCCTATAGTATCAGATATTAAACTGCATTTGGCCTTCAACTTTGGTTACGGCCTACTAACGGTGTCTGCCCCTCCCTGGTGTTTTCCCTCAAATGAATAAAGCTGAGCTTCAACCTTCTGGCTCTCATTAAGTGCTGTTTTTTAAAAAATTGGTGGTTAGGGCCTACTAACGGTGTCTGCCCCTCCCTGGTGTTTTCCCTCAACTGAATAAAGCTGAGCTTCAACCTTCTGGCTCTCATTAAGTGCTGTTTTTAAAAAAATTGGTGGTTAGGGCCTACTAACGGTGTCTGCCCCTCCCTGGTGTTTTCCCTCAACTGAATAAAGCTGAGCTTCAACCTTCTGGCTCTCATTAAGTGCTGTTTTTTTAAAAATTGGTGGTTAGGGCCTACTAACGGTGTCTGTCCCTCCCTGGTGTTTTTCCTCAACTGAATAAAGCTGAGCTTCAACCTTCTGGCTTTCAGCCTATAGTATCAGATATTAAACTGCATTTGGCCTTCAACTTTGGTTACGGCCTACTAACGGTGTCTGCCCCTCCCTGGTGTTTTCCCTCAACTGAATAAAGCTGAGCTTCAACCTTCTGGCTCTCATTAAGTGCTGTTTTTTAAAAAATTGGTGGTTAGGGCCTATTAACGGTGTCTGCCCCTCCCTGGTGTTTTCCCTCAACTGAATAAAGCTGAGTTTCAACCTTCTGGCTTTCGGCCTATAGTATCAGATATTAAACTGCATTTGGCCTTCAACTTTGGTTACGGCCTACTAACGGTGTCTGCCCCTCCCTGGTGTTTTTCCTCAACTGAATAAATCTGAGCTTCAACCTTCTGGCTTTTGGCCTACAGTAGCAGATATTAAACTGCATTTGGCCTACTAGTGTGGTTGGGCCCTTAAAACAGTGTCTGCTGCTCCTGGGTTTACTACTCCACTGAACAAAGCAATGCCGCCTGTTTAGTCCTGTTACCAATTTTGAACTGCATTTAGCCTACTTTATTCTTTGGCCCTATATCTCTTTCCTCCTCATCCTGCCCATTGCCCAGCCACTGCTAGATGAGTCTGCTGGTACATTGACCTAGACCACTACATTCCCCTTGCACTCTACACAGCCAGAATCTGACCCTGCTGAAAGTAAGGTTCCCCTTCCCGCATGTTATACCACCTTACACAGGGACAAAGAGGAAGGTGCAGATGAAAGTGCAGGTTCCTTCATCAGGTGGGGGGGGGGCATACTCGTTGGCAACGTCACTGGCACAGGGCCCCTCAGAGTACGCAAAAGTGTTGCTGCTGGTGGGAGGCGCCCCCGCCGTGCAAACACACCGCTGTACTTTGAGGGGCCCTGTGCCAGTGCCAATGCGAATGAGTGGGCCCCCCCTGCTTGCTCAGGATCACAGCACTTGCAACGTTGAAATACTTACCTCTCCCTGCTCCACTGCCGTGACATAGTCCACGTTTCCTGGGCCCACTAAAACCTTGAACCAGCCCTACCCCCCACAACTTTTGCCAAATGACCCCCAAGTTCCAATGCCCAACTATTATTATAAAGTTAATTAAGATTGACAAGCTTCAGCAACAAGAATGGATGTTTTTGGCATTAAAATGGGCACTGTAGGTGTTTTCCTGGCCTCCACTCACTGCCGACTATGCTTCCCCATTGACTTGCATTGGGTTTCGTGTTTCGGTCGATCCCCGACTTTTAGCGATAATCGGCCGACTGCACTCGACTCGACTCTGGACAAAGTCGGGTTTCACAAAACCAGAGTCGATCTTAAAAAAATGAAAGTCGCTCAACCCTACATTTGACATTTCATGACTAATTTATCATTACAATATTACAATATTGTGAGAAGCTGAGATCATCTTGACAAAGCACCAAAAAACATCTAGATATTGTCTTGTAAGGATCATCCTCCTCAATGGCTTCACCAATGAACTACAGTACAAATCCTTAGACTGTTTGGTATGAAGGTGTGCTGATTTCTGCATCGTGTGTTCCAAATGTCACTCTGTACCCCTTGCTCCACCACATAGAAAGCAAAAAGAGGATGACATTAACAATAAAAGGATATTTACTTAAACTAGCAGGGACATAACATAGAGGGATGAATCGAGGAGAGGTTAGGAATACGCTGACCTAATCATACATAATCCTACTAAAGAAACTGAAAGATCTGCTAGTCTCCTCTATACACAATGAACACCCAGGAATGAATAGACATGGATACATCTACAGAAAAATCCTGCTGAATATAGGAGAAAAGTAATTCACATACTGTCAACACATTAACAGTCTGTTACAATGTGAAATTTTTATTGAGATTGGAGACATGATGTCTTGGGTTTTCTTATTTTAGAAGAAAGGTCTGCAGTCACTCTATATTACTGTCGACTCTCAATTCATGTCAGTATGTGAAGCACCTGTATTCCCTGTACTGACTGTATGCAATTTACTCGTACCTACTAGATTCTCTACAGCTTCTCAATGTTCTAGCAGAGGAGAGTCTAGGTGGCGTGTTACCACAAAAACGCAGATCACTTACATGTAGCCATATGGTCTCTCACACACATGGTGAATATAGGAGAATCATGATAGTGCTTAGGGCACACAGTAACAATTCAGCAGTATACGGTCACATAGCATGACTGCAGACTCTTTTCTAAGATAACTACCTGGTCTTCAAAGACACCTATCTATTCATGTAAATGAAACACATTGATTGATTAATGACATCTTGGTAGCCTCAATCTCTAAATATTTAATAGGAAAGTGGCTGAGCTAGCAAATGTTGCTTATTAAGAAAGAGAATGACCTTCTGTCTATAAGTTTAATGAATTGTGTCATACAGAAGCACATTATTATTATTATTATTATTATTATTATTATTCATTTTTATAGCGCCATTTATTCCATGGCGCTTTACATGTGAAATACGGGGCAAATATAGACAAATACATTAAACATGAGCAAAAACAAGGCACATGGGTACATAAGGAGGGAGGACCCTGCCCGCGAGGGCTCACTGTCTGCAAGGGATGGGTGATGATACACTAGGAGAGGGCAGAGCTGGTTGTGCGGCACATCTACGTACCTCCCTATATACAGTGGTTTGTGAAAGTATTCACCTCCTTATGTTTTTACCTATTTTGTTACATTTCAACCTGTAATCCCCACAGCATCATGCTGCTACCACGTTTCAATTTGGGGATGTTTTTCGGGTAGCAGGGGCAAGGAAAATAGTCCTAGTTGAGGGGAGATGAATGGTGAGAAATACAGGAATATTCTTGAGCAAAAGATGTTTCAGTCTGTCATCGATTTGAGACTGGTACGGAGGCACACCTTTCAGCAAGACAACCTTCATGATCCAGACCGGGTTTTGAGGCCTGCTTTCCTTTTTCCCGGTCTGATCATGTCAGGGGTTAACTTTTCTCAGCCTCAGTCTGGTTTCAGGTTTTGCTATTTATCCCTGTTGCTTCCTGCCGACGGTGATATTGTTCTGCCTATGGCATGTGTAGCTGACTCTGGTATATCCTGATTTGTCCTGCTGCTTTAGCTTCCTGAACCCGTGTCTCTGTTTTCCCCTGTTCCCGTCTTGACTCAGCGTTTCCCTTTAGGGTGCAGTCCCCCCTGCTTTTGACTTGGCTTGTATTCTGACCTGTTTTTGTGTTCTAGTAAAAAGAAGGAATAGCATCCCATCCAGATGATTGAAGTTAAAAAAGCTTTATTCTGCCATGATGCAATGTTTCGACCATTGTATGTCTTTATCGTGCTTTTTTAACTTCAATCACCTGGATGGAATGCTGTTCCTTCTTTTTACTGGACTGTGCTTTCTTTCCAATTGGGCCATTGGATTGGAACATGCACCCCTGCATGGAAGTGCTTTCGTCTGCTACTTATCTTTATTTGTACTGTTTTTGTCTTCTGTCTTTGGCCAATCCACTCCTGACTATTACTGACCTCTTGGCTTGTCTCTGACTCTGTGTTTTATCTTTTTCTTTGGTACTGTGCTACTGACTATATAGAACAGGCTTGTTTGACTATTCTGCTGCCACCTGTGGTAGCCTCACTGCTGCACTGCAGGTCAGCCCTGTTTAGGTGCAGACCCACTTCCTCTCTTCTGCATCTAGTGAAGCCTGCACCTACCTGCATTGCAGCAGCATGACAACAATGACTTGAGTGGTTTAAGGGGAAATGTGTTAATTTTTGTATTGGCCTAGTCAAAGCCCAAACCTTTATTCAATTGAGAATCTGTAGTCAGACTTGAAGATTTCTGTTCTCCAGATGAAACCATCTAACGTGAAGTAGCTGGAGCATTTTTGTCTTGAGGAATGGGCAAAAAAACCCTTGGGCACATGTGGAAAGCTCATAAACACTTATCCAAAGCAAATTGTAGCTGTAATTGCCAGAAAAGGAGGCTCTACAAAGTACTAAGTTTAGGAGGATGAATAATTATGCACACTGAAGTTTAAAGTTATATTGTCCTATTTGTTGTTTGTGTCACAATAAAAAGAAAACCAAATGTTCACAGTTGTAGGCATGTTCTTTACATGAACTGATGCAAACCCAAGGGGGTGAATACTTTTACAATCCACTGTAAGTATATGACATGAATGCTTAAGATGGGAGTACTACCTCATTTATCTTTCAATAAATATCTTAGGATATCTTTGCTCTATCCTGGAGTGTTTTAGTCTTGACTTTTGGATATAGGACTGACCCTCACTCCATCATAAAACAACTATAACTACAGTAATGCAGAGAAAAAAATAGAGAAAAATAAAGAGAGAAAAAAATGCGAGGCTGCACTCACCAATCTTCATTTGCAGGTGTATTTATTAAGAAGAATCTTCACGGCATCGGGGGTGAGTACATGCAGGGGAATGTGCAAGCGGAACGACGGCCGTTTCGCACCTGTCCGGCGCTTCAACGGGAACCCGTGAAGATTCTTCTTAATAAATACACCTGCAAATGAAGATTGGTGAGTGCAGCCTCGCATTTTTTTCTCTCTTTTTTCTGTGCATTACATTGATAGTCTCTGAGGCCTTATGCACCCGAAATCTAAGGACCAGCTGTGACCGACAAAGTTCTTAATTCATGCGGTGGTGCGGGTGATTGCTTTTTTCTGTTTTCTCCCGGATCACGTCAGTAAAGCTAGACACTTGAATAAAAACACAAAACACATTAGTTTGCTTGTCAAAATGGCTACAGCTTTATTTAAATCACAGGATTAAAACAATTACAGTAGGAGTCAGGTGAAGTGCTAGTACATTTTGATTCACAAGTACTGTGCTACACCCAGCTGTCTGACATACAGCACCAGGACAGACATCCATAAAGGGGCAGCATGCATTGCGGGCCAGTCAAGCAGAGCCAGTAAACTTTCAGGGCACCAATGACCTTATTATCCTCACTCCTGTGCTTAACCACTGTGCCCGCCTCTTATTGGCGTTACCATTACAACGTCCTTGAGGCTGGCCACCAAAGCCGAGCCTGTTCACCACCATGAGGTTTTTACCTCCTCTGTTAGTTACAATGAGTCAATTTTAACTTGTCTGCAACTTCCACCTGACTCATAAACCGCAAAGCTGTGACGGGTTATAAATTCCAAGTCACATTTTACACTTTTAGACATTGTTTTTTTTGTAAATCACTTTTGTAAAGTTATAAAGTAGAAGTCTGTGCAAAAGCATTAAGGGGACTAAACATGACAAACCTCCAACTCACAAAGAGTCATCCTAGAGCATTCAGGTGAGGAAAAAACCATGTGGAGGAAACCTCTAGGGACCCATGGCTGAAGGACTGCCCTTCCCTTGGGATTAGAAGATTAATGCTAATGTTAACTCTATATAGCCATGATAAAATTGGCCCTGGTACAATATGTACTATGGCTAATTAAAAAAATACAATAAATCATTCAACATTATACAAGCAATAATTAAGGAAAATGTTTTAGTACAGTGATTATAACAGGACGGCAGGGTGGTTGATGTTTCCTCCATTTCATCTGGTGAAAGAAAGAGGGAGGAGACAGAGTTACCTTCTCTATATAAGCCCACCCTCCTCACAGTAATACCAGGCAGAGACATACTGTGCTCCTACGTCTTAAAGCAACATCACTCTTGCTTAAAGTCTACACCGCAATGCAAACAAAGCTGCAAGAGTTAAAGGTCCAAAGTCATGTCTTCCTCAGCTTAGTGCTCAGGTGGTTTCTGAAGTGCTCAGCCTCCAATTTTCTACTAAAAAAATGCCTTAGGTTAATTCTTCTATCCCGAGCTGTGGACTAGTGGCATTCTTCTCAAAAGTACTGTGAAACCATTCAATGGAGGTGACTCAGCATAGTCATCTCTTACCTCTATATACTGTACAAACTATAACTATTTTAGATAGTCTGAAGGGCTTCCTAATTAATAATTCTAATCTTTCCTGCAAAAGGATATGCAGTGCTATTACGTCCTAATTACACTCTGCTAATTGCTATTTTAATGTAATAGATCACCCTGGTGGTTTGGACATACAATCTATGCGCAAGGTACAACTGTGATTCTAGCCATTTAACAACTCAAATGTTCTGGATATATCAAGAACTTTAAAGAGAATCTGTCACCAGGTTTTTCTAGCCTATCTGAGACAAGTGTGATGTAGGGACTGATTCCAGCGATGTATCACTTACTAGACTACATGCTATAATTTAATAAATCCACTGTTTTATCTGCTGCAGATCTACCATTTCTCTGAATGCTGAGCTCTTTATAGCCCCCACACACCGATGATTGGCAGCTTTCTGTGTACACTGTGCATAGGCAAGAAGCTAATCAGTAGCAGTGGATATACTGAGATGAATATGGAGAATCGCATGGTAGCAGGTTTACTAGTTATACAGTGACAATCTACTCTAATAAAACAATGATTTCATAAAAACTACAGGAAGCAGCCAATTACAAGACACATTGTTATCAGGATCTCTGTCCCTACATTATGGAGCTCTCAGATTAGGTTACAAAAAACTGGTGACAGATCCCCTTTAAAGAGATTTGCTAATATCCTGACTTATTTCTCCTTAATTCCTCTTTCCGATCTCAACTTCCTGCTGAGACTCAGATAATGTACTTAAGGTACCGTCACATTAAGCGACGCTGCAGCAATATAGACAACGATGCCGATCGCTGCAGCGTCGCTGTTTCGTCGTTGTGTGGTCGCTGGAGAGCTGTCACACAGACAGCTCTCCAGCGACCAACGATGCCGAAGTCCCCGGGTAACCAGGGTAAACATCGGGTTACTAAGCGCAGGGCCGCGCTTAGTAACCCGATGTTTACCCTGGTTACCAGTGTAAATGTAAAAAAACCAAACACTACATACTTACATTCCGGTGCCTGTCGCGTCCGCTTCCCTGCACTGTGTAAGCGCCGGCCCTAAAGCAGAGCGGTGACATCACCGCTGTGCTCTGCTTTACGGCCGGCACTGACACATTCAGTGCAGGAAGCTCTGAGCAGCAGAGCAGACGCCGGGGGACGTGACAGACATCAGAAGGTGAGTATGTAGTGTTTTTTTTCACTTTTACAATGGTAACCAGGGTAAATATCGGCCCTGCGCTCAGTAACCCGATATTTACCCTGGTTACCATTGTAAAACATTGCTGGCATCTTTGCTTTTGCTGTTAAACACAACGATACACGCCGATCTGACGACCAAATAAAGCCAGATCGGTGCTGCGTGTCAAACACAACGATATCGCTATCCAGGACGTTGCAACGTCACAGATCGCTATCGTTATCGTTGTTAAGTTGTTCAGTGTGAAGGTACCTTTACCTACAGCCACTCACTGGCTTTAGATGACCAAGAAAGGCCAGAGGGAAATCCGGAATTATCATTACCAGAGCAGTGCAGTGGGTGAGTGTCACTTCTTTGTTTTATACAATTCTGAACATTTTTTTGTTCTTCAAACAGTTCCAATGACAGCTACAATGAATTCATTTTTCTTATTTCTATTGTGAAAAGTAGTAGAGCATGGAAAGGAATTCTGTATCACCAAAATCATACTGACTTGTGAAATGAAGCCAGGAAGCAATGTCTAGTGCATGGTGAGCATCGTAAAAATGAAACCCTTAAAAAATCATGTCAGAAATAATGTTTTTATACCCCCTCGTAAAAAATAATAAACAGTAGTAATAGTCGTAAGTATATCATGTTGCTGAGATTTCTATGGAGAAGCTTTAGCTGTCATTACACCAGTAATGGAGGCTCTGGGTATCACTACTGTGGAGGAGGCAGGAGCCGGATGTTACTACTCGAGGGTGAAAGTGGGGATGGGTTATGACATTAGGTATTCATGATGCCTGTGAGTTTCGCTTAAATTAACCAAAAACCTTAATTACTAGTATCTAATTTCTACCCGCCCTGTTGTGGCCCCTGTTCCAATAATTACACATAGAACATTCGTTTGGATAAATTTGGCCACAGCAGCCATCTTTTATTAACATTTAAACATAACAGTTAATTAACATTGAAACCCCAGGGAAGGCGGTCCTCGAAGCCCCAAGAGCCAACCAACTCGTATCAAATCTCTCCAATTTGGCCTCCAGGTCGTGTCCCTGCCCCCAGCCGCACCAGCTCAGAGACGCTTAAAGACTCGCCCGGCCAATATCCACCAAAATCCCACGTCCCCAGTCCTCTCGACTGTATAACCCTTAATTCTCTAAGCCACACCAGGGGGAGTCCAGGATCTCACACATCCCCCCCCCCTCCAAACCGCCATTTTTTATCACCACCAACTTCGAGGACCTCTTTCCCCCCCCCGCCACCAACACCAATGTCCTGACACCTCAGACATTCGTGTCCCGCCACACCAACAGCCCTTTTTCGATACTCTCCTGCACCGCAAGACACCATAAGTCCAAACCAATAGCATTCAAATGCACTCCATCTTTTCTCCAATATTCGCCCGTCCCAGACTCCAGATCTAAATGGCGAATCACAAGAGCCCCATTCCGTACCATGAAACGTGAAATTGCTCTATTCACCTTTATCCTGGCCCTGTTAATACCCTGCACTGACCGAGCTCCGAACCAAACTTTCCTAGGAACAATATCCGACCAGATTAATAATAAACGCGGGAACATGGCCCACAATCTTAAAACATCAAATTTGATGTCGTTGATCAGCTCTCTACAAGGGCGTTTACCGAGATCGTTGCCCCCCAAATGAAGTACTAATAAATCCGGCACCCTGTCTAAACGCACAAACTTATGAAATTCCGGCAAGAGCTGCTTCCAGTACATTCCCCGTTTTCCAATCCAACGTATGGTCGCTGATGACTTCTCCACGCCGAGCTGTCTCCCTTGAGGGCGAACATCTGCTCGCACTGCTGCCCAAAATACAAATGAGTGGCCCATAATCCATGCCAGTAACGGCCTTTTTCCTGAAAAGAAAAATAACAAACCAAAAACATAGTAATCGTAAAGCACGACCCTAATAAATCTACAACCAACTCTAAAATCCCCCTTTAGACCAAGGACGGACGAATATAAGACTTGAACCTCGCGGATTCCCAACGGCCGATCCTCCGCACCACGTCCTCTCCTAAACCTCTTCTAGCCGCTTCCGTAGCTGCCCCTATCCTAAATGAGTGACCCGAAAACTTCTCTGTTGAAATACCTCCTAGCGTCAAACAGCGCTTAAATATAGTGATAAACTGATACCGAGATAAAAACGATCCATTGTCATGTAACAACAGTGGCTCATCAACCCAAACCTTCCCCTCTGAAAATTCCCGAAAGCATAATACCGGGCACAATGGGGAACCCGGTACTTCAAATAGCTCAATTTTACACCCTTTTCCAGCCAAATCGGTTTTTGATTGACGCAGCCAAATAACCAACTTATCCCCTTGTAAGACTACATCCTGACCTTTTAATCCCCCTTTTTTATTCTTAGCTGGGCTGACCAACTCACCCAAACGAAACGCCCCAAAGAATGCCAAAGCAAATGCCAACTTAAACAAAACCACTTCCGGCTGAGAAGCGCATACCCTTGGTAATTGTTCGCCTAACTGTAATAGAATCTCATAGGACACAGGGCGTCGACCATCTAAGGATTTCCAACCCTTACGCCAACCCTTCATCACCTGCAGGACCATAAATGATTTAGTTATGTCATGAAGCCCCCTGAATCTAAATCCAAATGCTAAACCAGCCAAAAATTGATTAACTTTTGATACTGACCAACCGCAATCCCATTTTTGACCTAAAAGCAACAGCAATTTCTCGTCGTCATGCATATCCGATCCCAGCGACAAACCCCAATCTACCCAAATATCCCAGGCCTTAACATAGTGCAACCAAGTTCCTGGCGCCAATGACCTAGACAGTAACCCTCTTACTGCCCCAACGGAAGCTTCCATAGTTCCTCCGGGCAGAAAACCCGCACGAGATCCACTTGCGATATGCCATCTGGAACCTGATCCCGCTGCGAATAAAAAATAGTGTCGCCAGTCAATGATTCATTAGACGACCAAAATTCCGCAGTGACCCATAAGTTAAACTTAAGACCCAGCCAAACCATATGTTGCAAAACTCTTAGCAACGCTGCATCCGCGGATGATAGTGAATTTAGCGCTCTCACAGCGCCTTCTGATTCACAACCGAAACAAATCTTCATATTACAAACCTCTGATCCCCATAAGGATAAAGCAACAGCAATGGGAAAAACCGCACACAGCACTCGATTTGCAGATAAACCATTATCCACCCATGAAGACGGCCACCGACACGCTAGCCAATTCTCTCGAAAGACCAAACAAAAACCTCGTTCGTCCACCGGGCCGATCTTAAAACCCAAATCCTCCGCAGGCACCACAGGTGCAATCCACAATGACTTCCCGTTATATGAATCCAGAAAAAGCATCCATACTTTCAAATCATCCTTTAAGGCCTTTCGAAGCCTAATAAAATGAGAAGGGGACCGAACTCCTACAGTAGCCAAAGACATCCTGCGACAAAACGCCCTACCCATTGGCATGATACGGCATGCAAAATTCAACTTACCCAACAATGATTGCATTACATGTAACGTCACCTTTTTTGACTCATACATCCTCCTCACGTCCAATCTCATGCTCACGAGTTTATCCATAGGTAAGCGGCACTCCATTGCCACCGTATCTATCTCGATGCCTAAAAAACTCAAAGATGTTACCGGACCTACCGTCTTGTCAGCGGCTAACGGAACGCCGAACCTGTTTGACACACTCTCCATGGAGTGAAGCAAAATTGAACAATCAGCGGAATGTGCTGGGCCCACAAACAGAAAATCATCCAGATAATGGATGCAAGATCGGAGCCCGGAAACATCTTTTACTGTCCATTCCAAGAACGTACTGAACAATTCAAAATATGCACACGATAGGGAACAACCCATCGGCAAACAACGATCGACGTAAAAACCCCCATTCCAAAAACACCCCAACAAATGTAAACTATTCGGATTAACAGGAAGCAAACGAAACGCGGCCTCAATATCGGTTTTAGCCAATAAAGCCCCTTGTCCGCAACCTCTAACCCAGTCCATAGCTGTGTCAAACGACGTGTAAAGAACCGAGCACAACTGTGGATCAATGCCGTCGTTCACTGATAAACCTTTTGGGAACGAAAGATGATGGATTAACCTAAATTTATTAGCCTCCTTTTTGGGTACCACCCCCAAAGGAGAAACTCTCAATCCCTCAATAGGGAGAGATTGAAAAGGGCCGGCCATTCTACCAAGTGACACTTCCTTATTCAATTTTTCCGTGACCACTTCGGGAAAAACATAGGCCGACTTCAAATTCTTTTTGGACCACTGCACCTTAACGTTCACAAAAGGTATTGAAAAACCATTCTGAAAACCATCTCTCAAAGTGGACGCTGCCTTTGTATCAGGATATCTACTTAGAAACGGCTCCATCTCTGCCAGCTGCACTGGAGTCACCCCTTTTGTCAAATCCATCTGACCCTTTGTGCTTCCCTCCCTTGAAACATCTCGCCGCCCCATGATTTCCTCCGCATGAAGAACACTCGTGCTTAAACTTACATTTTGCCCCGAACCTGCATGTCCCCTCGTTAAAGGCAAAACACAGTCCCTTTTGTATAACCACCGAGTGCCCTGACTGTCCTGAACCCCCGGTGCCTCCAAGAAATGACTGCGAACTCTGATTCGGCCTGGCCGGTGCTGTCACTCTCATCCACAAAGAAATATCCTTGTGATCCCACCTAATATTTTGACGCACGGCTTTACGTTGACGGAACTGTTCGTCATATCTAATCCACCCTTGACCCCCATAGACCCTGTACGCTTCCCCAATGATATCTAAATAGCAAAACAAGGGGGCACAAGTTTCTGGCGATTTCTCCCCTATCACACTAGCAAAAATTGCGAAAGCTTGTAACCAGTTAGAAAAGGTACGAGGGATTAATCTAAACCTTCTCCTCTCCTCGTCCTCTTTTTTGGAATCATCCCTACGGGCTTTATCTAAATTAAAACGCTCTAAAGGGAGCAGTGAAAATATTTCAACATACTCCCCTTTCCAAATTCTCTCTTTCACCTCCGGCTTCAAATGCGCACCTAAAGGCCCCTCAAAACACACGTACACTTCTCCCTTAGCCGAATCATCAACCCGGACTGACTCATCCTTTTCTTTAGTCCCACCTTCCGTTGTCGTCGAGCCTCCCTGCTGAACTACCTCGCAACTACCAACTGATATCAACCCAGGTGCCAATGGAGCCCCTTGAGAGATACTGGATCCTGGCCCGCCCGAGTCACCAACTCCTTCTGCCCCCAGGACCCCCCTTTCCCGAACGTTCCCCAACCACGCTGATAACGGCGATGGTTCGATTTGCCTATTCCTTGCCTCCCACATTTGGAACAAATCTTTTAACCCTTGTATTAAAATACCCTCGCCAACACTAACCCCCCTTACAGCAACTCCCCCTCTACTTAAAACCAAACAACATTAGGAGATAGTGATGGCAATAAAGAAGATAAAATATCACTCTCACCTGGCTGCCTGGGCGCTGTGATCCCAGCAGCCACTGATCCCGGGTCCAGATGCGCTCGTATAGTCCGTGCTCCTCCCTGTCCGTGTGGGCTTGATGATCCATGAACTTCCATAGGCCAGTCTTGAGATGTCGCTGCGGTGATAGGACCCACAGCGTGGTCCCGAACCACGGATGCTGCCCGCGATGATCCAAGGAGCGCAGCGGGAAGCTCCGCTAACCTGCTCCCGCTAGCTGCTATAGCCCCCCCATAATCTAGTGCCCCCTGTCATGATCTCAATGGCAAGAGAACATAGCATCAGCATATATAGGAACTAGCTCTTGGAAGATGGAAACTGAGCTGACCATGAACTAAACCTAACGCACAACTAGCAGTGGCCGGGTAGCATGCCTACGTTGATTCTAGATGCCCAGCACCAGCCGGAGGACTAAATAAAGCTAGCAGAGGAAAATATTAGTCCTAGCTCACCTCTAGAGAAATACCCCGAAAGGAGACAGAGGCCCCCCACATGTATTGGCGGTGAGTTAAGATGAAATAACAAACGTAGTATGAAAATAGGTTTAGCAAATTTGAGGTCCACTTACTACATAGCAGAAGACAGAAAGGACACTTTCATGGTCAGCTGAAAACCCTATCAAAACACCATCCAGAAATTACTTTAAAACTCTGGCATTAACTCATAACACCAGAGTGGCAATTCCTGTTCACAAGAGCTTTCCAGACACAGTAACGAAACTACAGCTGTGAACTGGAACAAAAATGCAAAAACAAACATGGACAAGAGTCCAACTTATCTAGTAGTTGTCTAGGAGCAGGAACAAGCACAGAGAGGCTTCTGATAACATTGTTGACCGGCAAGCAACTAACAGAACAGCAAGGTTATATAGCGACTCCCACATCTTGATGGGAACAGGTGAACAGAGAAGATGAAGACACCAGTTCAATTCCACCAGTAGCCACCGGGGGAGCCCAGAATTCAAATTCACAACAGTACCCCCCCCTCAAGGAGGGGGCACCGAACCCTCAACAGAACCACCAGGGCGATCAGGATGGGCCCTATGAAAGGCACGAACCAGATCAGAGGCATGAACATCAGATGCATTAACCCAAGAATTATCCTCCTGGCCGTATCCCTTCCACTTGACCAGATAATGGAGTCTCCGTCTGGAAACACGAGAGTCTAAGATTTTCTCCACAACGTACTCCAACTCACCCTCAACCAACACCGGAGCAGGAGGCTCAACGGAAGGCACAACCGGTACCTCATACCTGCGCAATAATGACCGATGAAAAACGTTATGAATAGAAAAGGATGCAGGGAGGTCCAAACGGAAAGAAACAGGGTTAAGAATCTCCAATATCTTATACGGGCCGATAAACCGAGGCTTAAACTTAGGAGAAGAGACCCTCATAGGGACAAAACGAGAAGACAACCACACCAAATCCCCAACACAAAGCCGAGGACCAACACGACGGTGGCGGTTGGCAAAAAGCTGAGTCTTCTCCTGGGACAACCTCAAATTGTCCACCACCTGCCCCCAGATCTGATGCAATCTCTCCACCACAGCATCCACTCCAGGACAATCCGAAGATTCCACCTGACCAGAGGAAAATCGAGGATGAAACCCCGAATTACAGAAAAACGGGGACACCAAAGTGGCAGAGCTGGCCCGATTATTGAGAGCGAACTCCGCCAATGGCAAAAAAGCAACCCAATCATCCTGGTCAGCAGACACAAAACACCTCAGATATGTCTCCAGGGTCTGATTAATCCGCTCGGTCTGGCCATTCGTCTGAGGATGGAAAGCGGACGAAAAAGATAAATCTATGCCCATCCTAGCACAGAATGCCCGCCAAAATCTAGACACGAATTGGGTCCCTCTGTCAGAAACGATATTCTCAGGAATACCATGCAAACGAACAACATTTTGAAAAAACAGAGGAACCAACTCGGAAGAAGAAGGCAACTTGGGCAGAGGAACCAAATGGACCATCTTAGAAAAACGGTCACACACCACCCAGATGACAGACATCTTCTGAGAAACCGGCAGATCTGAAATAAAATCCATCGAGATGTGCGTCCAAGGCCTCTTAGGAATAGGCAAGGGCAACAATAATCCACTAGCCCGAGAACAACAAGGCTTGGCCCGAGCACAAACGTCACAAGACTGCACAAAGCCTCGCACATCTCGTGACAGGGAAGGCCACCAGAAGGACCTTGCCACCAAATCCCTGGTACCAAAAATGCCAGGATGACCTGCCAACGCAGAAGAATGAACCTCAGAGATGACTCTACTGGTCCAATCATCAGGAACAAACAGTTTATCAGGTGGGCAACGATCAGGTCTATCCGCCTGAAACTCCTGCAAGGCCCGCCGCAGGTCTGGAGAAACGGCTGACAATACCACTCCATCCTTAAGGATACCTGTGGGCTCAGAGTTACCAGGCGAGTCAGGCTCAAAACTCCTAGAAAGGGCATCCGCCTTAACATTCTTAGAACCCGGTAGGTATGACACCACAAAATTAAACCGAGAGAAAAATAATGACCAGCGCGCCTGTCTAGGATTCAGGCGCCTGGCGGTCTCAAGATAAATCAAATTTTTGTGGTCAGTCAATACCACCACCTGATGTCTGGCCCCCTCAAGCCAATGGCGCCACTCCTCAAAAGCCCACTTCATGGCCAAAAGCTCCCGATTCCCAACATCATAATTCCGCTCAGCGGGTGAAAATGTACGGGAAAAGAAGGCACAAGGCCTCATCACGGAGCAGTCAGAACTTTTCTGCGACAACACTGCCCCAGCTCCGATCTCAGAAGCGTCGACCTCAACCTGAAAAGGTAGAGCAACATCAGGCTGACGCAACACAGGGGCAGAGGAAAAACGGCGCTTAAGCTCCCGAAAGGCCTCCACAGCATCAGGGGACCAATCAGCAACATCAGCACCCTTCTTAGTCAAATCGGTCAATGGCTTAGCAATATCCGAAAAACCAGCAATAAATCGACGATAAAAGTTAGCAAAGCCCAAAAACTTCTGAAGACTCTTAAGAGAAGAGGGCTGCGTCCAATCACAAATGGCTTGAACCTTGACAGGATCCATTTCAATGGAAGAGGGGGAAAAAATATATCCCAAAAAGGAAATCCTCTGTACCCCAAAAACACACTTAGAACCCTTCACACACAAAGAATTAGACCGCAAAACCTGAAAAACCCTCCTGACTTGCTGGACATGAGAGTCCCAGTCATCCGAAAAAATCAGAATATCATCCAGATACACAATCATAAATTTATCCAAATAATCGCGAAAAATATCATGCATAAAGGACTGGAAAACTGACGGAGCATTTGAAAGACCAAAAGGCATCACTAAATACTCAAAGTGGCCCTCGGGCGTATTAAATGCGGTTTTCCACTCATCCCCCTGCCTGATTCGCACCAAATTATACGCCCCCCGAAGGTCAATCTTAGAGAACCACTTGGCCCCCTTTATGCGAGCAAACAAATCAGTCAGCAACGGCAATGGGTATTGATATTTAACAGTGATTTTATTCAAAAGCCGATAATCAATACATGGTCTCAAAGAGCCGTCTTTTTTTGACACAAAGAAAAAACCGGCTCCTAAGGGAGATGACGATGGACGAATATGTCCCTTTTCCAAGGACTCCCTTATATATTCTCGCATAGCAGCATGTTCAGGCACAGACAGATTAAATAAACGACCCTTTGGGTATTTACTACCCGGAATTAAATCTATGGCACAATCGCACTCTCGGTGCGGAGGTAACGAACCAAGCTTGGATTCTTCAAAGACGTCACGATAGTCAGACAGGAACTCAGGAATTTCAGAGGGAATAGATGATGAAATGGAAACCACAGGTACATCCCCATGAGCCCCCTTACATCCCCAGCTCAACACAGACATAGCTCTCCAGTCGAGGACTGGGTTGTGAGATTGCAGCCAAGGCAATCCTAGCACCAAATCATCATGTAGATTATACAGCACCAGAAAGCGAATAATCTCCTGGTGATCCGGATTAATACGCATAGTTACTTGTGTCCAGTATTGTGGTTTATTATTAGCCAATGGGGTGGAGTCAATCCCCTTCAGAGGAATAGAAGTCTCCAAAGGCTCTAAATCATACCCACAGCGTTTGGCAAAGGACCAATCCATAAGACTCAAAGCGGCGCCAGAGTCGACATAGGCGTCCGTGGTAATAGATGACAAAGAGCAAATCAGGGTTACAGATAGAATAAACTTAGACGGTAAGGTGCAAATGGAAACAGATTTATCAAGCTTTTTAGTGCGCTTAGAGCATGCTGATATAACATGAGTAGAATCACCACAATAGAAACACAACCCATTTTTCCGTCTAAAATTCTGCCGCTCGCTTCGGGACAGAATTCTATCACACTGCATACTCTCTGGCGACTTCTCAGTGGACACCGCCAGATGGTGCACTGGTTTGCGCTCCCGCAGACGCCTATCGATCTGAATAGCCATTGTCATGGACTCATTCAGACTCGCAGGCACAGGGAACCCCACCATAACATCCTTAATGGCATCAGAGAGACCCTCTCTGAAAGTCGCCGCCAGGGCGCACTCATTCCACTGAGTAAGCACAGACCATTTACGGAATCTTTGGCAGTAAATTTCCGCTTCATCTTGCCCCTGAGATAGGGACATCAAAGTTTTTTCTGCCTGAAGCTCCAAATGAGGTTCGTCATAAAGCAACCCCAAGGCCAGAAAAAACGCATCCACATTGAGCAACGCAGGATCCCCTGGTGTCAATGAAAAAGCCCAGTCTTGAGGGTCGCCCCGGAGCAAGGAAATCACAATCCTGACCTGCTGTGCAGGGTCTCCGGCAGAGCGAGATTTCAGGGACAAAAAAAAATTTGCAATTATTTCGAAAATTCTGAAACCCGGATCTATTCCCCGAGAAAAATTCCGGCAAAGGAATTCTCGGCTCAGATACAGGTGCATGACAAACAAAATCTTGCAATTTTTGTACCTTCGTGGCGAGATTATTCAAACCTGCAGTTACACTCTGAAGATCCATTACAAACAGGTGGACACAGAGCCATTCAAGGGTTAAGAGGAGGTAAGAAGCAGCTAGACAGCAATTAAGGGCTAGGCAGCAAAACTCTGAAGGGAAAAAAAAAAAAAAAAAAAAAAAAAAATTTCCCTTAAACACTTCTCTATCTCCTGCTTCAGCCCAAACAATTAACACTTTGTAGGCCGGTCAAACTGTCATGATCTCAATGGCAAGAGAACATAGCATCAGCATATATAGGAACTAGCTCTTGGAAGATGGAAACTGAGCTGACCATGAACTAAACCTAACGCACAACTAGCAGTGGCCGGGTAGCATGCCTACGTTGATTCTAGATGCCCAGCACCAGCCGGAGGACTAAATAAAGCTAGCAGAGGAAAATATTAGTCCTAGCTCACCTCTAGAGAAATACCCCGAAAGGAGACAGAGGCCCCCCACATGTATTGGCGGTGAGTTAAGATGAAATAACAAACGTAGTATGAAAATAGGTTTAGCAAATTTGAGGTCCACTTACTACATAGCAGAAGACAGAAAGGACACTTTCATGGTCAGCTGAAAACCCTATCAAAACACCATCCAGAAATTACTTTAAAACTCTGGCATTAACTCATAACACCAGAGTGGCAATTCCTGTTCACAAGAGCTTTCCAGACACAGTAACGAAACTACAGCTGTGAACTGGAACAAAAATGCAAAAACAAACATGGACAAGAGTCCAACTTATCTAGTAGTTGTCTAGGAGCAGGAACAAGCACAGAGAGGCTTCTGATAACATTGTTGACCGGCAAGCAACTAACAGAACAGCAAGGTTATATAGCGACTCCCACATCTTGATGGGAACAGGTGAACAGAGAAGATGAAGACACCAGTTCAATTCCACCAGTAGCCACCGGGGGAGCCCAGAATCCAAATTCACAACAGCCCCCGTTCCCTCTGTAGCTCCTGTCTGAACCCCCCTCTGGCTATGATCCCATGCAGTTACATTATCTACAGTGCTTCCAGCACTGAAACAGTTACTAGCAGCAGCAGTCAGTGAGTGGGCGGGGCTAAACCGGGGCCCATCACTGGCTGCCCTGCGCTCAGGGGCCTGTGCCGCTGCCGCCTGAGAGTCCCTCATATCACGCTGAGCGGCGGCCCGGATGGATGGGCTCGCCGCCGCTCCTGCGCCTGGTTCTTGCTCACCTGCCGTTACCGGTGAGTATGCTGACCTGCCGCGCCGCGCCGCCGTCTGAGGCGCCCGCCGTACAGGCCCTCGTCCGCTCCTCTGCGTCGCTTGTTGCCGCTGAGCCGGCCCCTTTCCAGGCTGGGTACCGGCCGCTCCTCTCCCTGGCTCCGGCAGCGCTGACGATCTGTCTGATGAAGGGGAGGCCGACACCTCCCCCCGCTGCAGGCCCCGCCGACTGGTGGGATTCCTCCCGGCTCCCTGGCAGCGCCCGCCGGTGCCGCGGTCTGCTGCTGGAACCGGAGGGTCCCCTGAGGGGCTCCTCATACCGCGACGGGCCCTGGGGGTGACCTCGGGGCTCAAGCGCTCCGGAGGCCGAGACCTCCGAGGCCGGTGGCCCTCGGTCAGTAAATTGGCTGACCCAGATCCCCCTACAGGAAGCAGACCCTGAAGTGATGCCTGCAGCCAGTCTGCGCCCCTAGTTCTAGCTGCATCGCGAAGATGCTGAAGAATTGCCTCAACCTCCATTATTTCTCTCTCCCACAGAGCTTGCTATCTAATCAGAGGGGCACCAAAATGGTTGCTCCTCTAAGATGGGTGCCTCCTTTTATAATCAATCCCCCTTTATCGCCCCCACCTTCTTGCCTACTTTGCCCTCAGCCAATCCGTAATCCCCAATTCAAATAATTCCTCCAGCTCACTCCATATTATCGCCCCCACCTTTTTGCTCACCCCCTATAGGCCCATTCAACCCTGTCATGTCGTCCTCCCTCAAAGGCCTGCGGCCTAGTCCGTCCTCACTCAACACTCTCTTATAGCAGAAAGGATGGGGATTACTGATGTAGGGGCTGAAGCTGTATGGCTATGTGCTCACGTTGCGGATTCGTGTGCAGATTTTTCCACAGCGTTTTTGAAAAATCCTCAGGTAAAACGCCCTGCATCTTATCTGTGGATTACCCGCAGATTTACCGTGGATTTCCTGCGTTTTTTGCACAGATTTCACCTGCGGATTCCTATTGAGGAGCAGGTGTAAACCGCTGTGGAATCCGCACAAAGAATTGACATGCTGCGGAAAATACAACTCAGCGTTTTGCGCGTTTTTTTCCGCACCATGGGCAGAGCGGATTTGGTTTTGGTTAACATGGTACTGTAAACCTGATGGAAAACTGCTGCGAATCTGCAGCAGCCAATCCGCAACGTGTGCACATACTCTATGAGTCCAGCAATGTGTCACTTACTGAGCTGCATGTTGTTGTTTCAGTGAAATCAGTGTTTTATCAGCAGGAGATAATAACTAGAGGACTCATTGCCTTGAGCGTCTAGTCCTGCTGTACTGTGTAACCCAACCCCCACCCTTGATTAGCAGCTTTCTGTAAATATACAGTGCACACAGAAAGCTGTCAATCTGTGGTGTAGGTGGGGTTTTATAGAGTTCAGAATTCAGATCTCTGCAAAATCAGCAGTAGAAAAACCTGTGGTTTTATCACAACTGATTCACCCAGTAAACTAAGTGATACATCACTGCAATCAGGGTCTTTGCCTCTTCATCATGCTGCTTTTAGAAGGGGTTTCAAAAACCTGGTGACATATTCCCTTAAACTATATTAAACAGTGTTTTTATATAATATATATATATATATATATATATATATATATATATATATATATATTTTATTTTTTTTTCTATTTTCGTGTATTCTATAAAACTGTGCATGGACATTGTTTCTATATGAAAGCCTACGTGAAACAAAATCTGTGACTCCAAAACTACAGTACATTCTTCCGCTCTTTATAATGTTTGTTGTATAAATTTTGGACAATTCTGAATTATCCTGTTACAACCCAAGAAAAATCCCAACCTTCTCACATTTATTTTATTCATCCAAGCAACTCAGAAAAATATAAAGTTCACTGATGAAACATCATATTAGTTAGTTACAGACTTCATTTTTAAGGTCAAGAGTCAAGACATGAAGATTCCCACTTGTAGAAATTGTAGTCAACTAAGCAGAATGAATGTGCGTCCCAATGAAATTTGTACAGTCAGAAAAGGCAAATTACTTCACTGTAGCTGAAGACTCATTAAGTGGAGTGAAACATTTAGAAATAAAAGTATTCACTTCCAAATATAAGACACTAGAAATAGGCCCAATGCTAAATTAACATCTGTGTACGCTTAGTGGTGCTGACAGGAGCAGCGGACATGTCTCACACTGTTTGCGCTTTCCAACAAATCTGTTTTATATCATCCCTCTGCATTTTGGCTGTTTCTGGGAATAGCAGTGACGTATATTTGTCACTTGCGCAGACACAGTTCATGGCCATAAGGCTGTTACTGTGGCTGCACAAGTAAAACATAGACATCACTGCTATTCCCCACACAGGCGCAGTAACAGCCGTGCCATTGCCATGCATACGCGTGTAGAGGGCGCAGTTGTGGCTGTTACTGCGCATGCGGGGGAATAGCAGTGATGTGAATGTCACTTGCGCAGGCGCAGCTCATGACCTTGCAGCCGCGAACTGCGCCTGCGTAATTGACATACACGTCACTGCTATTCCCACGCATGCGCAGTAAAGAGGCGGCTGTTACTGCGCCTGTGTGGGAATAGCGGAGACGTGTATGTCACTTGCACAGGCGCAAGTGACACTGCCGCAATACTTTATGGGATTCAGGGACAAAGGCTGGAAGTCCCAACTGGTGATTATATACAGTACAGACCAAATGTTTGGACACACCTTCTCATTTAAAGATTTTTCTGCATTTTCATGACTATGAAAATTGCACATTCACACTGAAGGCAACAAAACTATGAATTAACACATGTGGAATTATATACTTAATAAAAAAAGTGTGAAACAACTGAAATTATGTCTTACATTCTAGGTTCTTCAAAGTAGCCAACTTTTGCTTTGATGACTGCTTTGCACACTCTTGGCATTCTCTTGCTGAGCTTCAAGAGGTAGTCACCGGGAATGGTCTTCCAACAATCTTGAAGGAGTTCCCAGAGATGCATAGCACTTGTTGGCCCTTTTGCCTTCACTCTGCGGTCCAGCTCACCCTAAACTATCTCGATTGTGTTCAGGTCTGGTGACTGTGGAGGCCAGGTCATCTGGCATAGCACCCCATCACTCTCCTTCCTGGTCAAATAGCCCTTACACAGCTTGGAGGTGTGTTTGGGGTCATTGTCTAGTTGAAAAATAAATGATGGTCCAACTAAATGCAAACAGGTTGGAATAGCATGCCGCTGCAAGATGTTGTGGTAGCCATGCTGGTTCAGTATGCTTTCAATTTTGAATAAATAAGCACAAGAGAAAAAGACTAGACCAATGACGGTAGGCACACCTATGAAATATACAAAAATATAAAAAAACTTTAAATGCACCTCAAAAAGACAAGTACATGATAAAACCATTTAAAAAGGCCTGAATACAGAACCATAAACGGCCAACCCTGAACACATGTTACATGAAATAGCAAAAACACATAAATAAAGTGCTTAATGATGAGTATACAGTGTCTCCTGTCTATGCAGATGATAGCTCAATATTACACGCACAAATATATAAGAGAACTGAACAAAAACACATGATAACCAATAATCATGTGCAGCGCCCCAGAGTCCTGGTCGTTGGAGTACTGTGGCTCCGCCACTAAGGGGAGCTATGGTGCGTCTGATGGCACTGAAGGAGTTCATCTGATCAGGTATCACAGACACCAATACATTTCACAGTCGGGCCTCCGGGGGGGTGCTAAGGGTTCTATTCACTAGGCCACTCCCCACCATAGTGGGTAAACTGGGGGTCAGGCAGGAAGTTAGATCAGAAAGCTGACTGGGTTGGAACCAGGCAACACCTTGTGGCAGAGGGTGTTGTGGGGGAAGATACAGTAGGGTCTCTGTCAGGGGTGGGATCCTGACAGAGGCTTGGCAACTTGAGCGAACGTAACGGGACCGTGCCTGCTCAGGATAGCGGCGGTGCCCAAGGAAGGACGAGAAGCGAGATAGATTGTGCTGAGTGAGAAACGAGATCAAGCAATAAGGAGAATACCAGTAGGGGTCGTGCCGTAAGACCGAGGCAACACCCTACTAAGGCGCACTACTGGTGGCCGGAACGCCGAGGGAGTATTACAACATCCAGCTTCAAGCGATACTCTAAACAGCGGCAGGACAGTCAGTCTAAGGCGGGCTGTCTCACTTAAATCACCTATGCAGTCTTGGGGGGCAACTTGTGGAGAGGGGCGACTCTAGGGTCCCGGAAGAGCTCCGAGCCTACCCATCAAACGGGTGCCGTCCCAACCGTAACATCAGGGAGGGACGGAGGATTAGCAGAACATCATCTAATCGAGTTGTGAGGGAACTTAAGAAACAGACACAACAGTTGTGGGGACTTTCCGTAAGCACAGCAGGGAAGGACCGCAACACATAGCGCTAGAAGGAAGGCACAGATTTCCACCTGCTAAGAGAACTCTGGAGGTGCCATTGGACCGGCCGGACTTGCGCAGCCTGGTTATCCAGATTCTGGACTGAGGACCCAGAGATCTTCAGTAAAGAGGTAAAGAGACTGCAACCTGGTGTCCTCGTTATTTACTGCACTGCACCACTACAGCCTCACTACCACTACCATCCGTCATATCTATCACCGTACGCCCCTCGGCAGGGTCACGGGCCGGGCCTAGCCACCGTGACAACCCCAGAGCAGAGACTCAGAGGCCCGGTACCGGGTACCCCTCGGCCCTGCGGCAGTGGGGGCGTTGCAAATTTTGGCGTCACGAACAGGATCTACTTAAGCCTGAAGAATCAGGTCATGTGTGCCTTGGAACTGTGATTTATTGTGCTTGGACTGTGACTTATTGCAAAGACTGTGTATTGCCACTTGCCACCAGAAGTTCCCGCCAAAACCGCCGCCATTACAGCGCTAAGGAGAGCGCAGGAGAAGAAGAAGGGCGTGGAGTGGGCATAGACAAGCTGGAGAGCGCGAAAGACAATGGCCGCCCAGTCTAAATATTTCAGCCCCTTGAGGACGTGTCCGTCAGCAGCCGAGATCCGCCTACTGATCCTCAATGGGGGGCGGAGACAACAAAAGCGAAACTGCCCACGAAGGAGAGAGCGGGAAAAGGACCAGGAAGAAGAAGTCAGCGATAGGGAGGACGCCATGGCGAGCCGCCCGGAGCCGGAGCGTGGGGTCGGAGCATAGGACTCCCCCAGCCACTCGGAGGGGCACCGCAACCAGGCCTCCACCGCTGATGCTGAATTCCTGCAGGCCGGAGTGGACGAGCTCAGCGACCGACCCCGGCGGACGCAGCTGAGCACTGAGGCCGGGTGGAAGAAGGCCATCATCAGGAGCCTCACCAGACATCTGTCGGCAGCCTCGCTTGGTCCGGAGCAGGAAAGAAGTCCCAGCGCTCCGAAGCTGGAAAGCAAGGTCCTGCCGGAAAGCGAGATGCTGCGAGCAGAGATGACAACGTCGCAGCACAAGGCCCCGCAACCAGCGTTCCAGACCCCAGCGGAGACAGAGCAGATCGGCACCGGAGGGACCGCATCTGAAGCAGGTATGAAGGACGACCCTGCCCTGACGACCGACACCACTCCAGTGACTGCTAGTGCCGCAACTGCTGACTCCATCCCAGTGGCTGATCTTGCAGCAGCCGCTACCTCTGCTGCAGCAAATGCCCCTACTCAAGCTGCGCAGACCTCCATCGCTGCGCCCGATTTAACAGTACATGCAAGACGGATTAATGACGTTTGTCCAGCACTGGGTGTAACCCTGGACCTCACTCTTCCCAGGCCAAGAAGGGTTAAGTGCCAGGTGCAGCCCTGGAAGCCGTTCCACTAAACCTCGGAAACCTGAAACTGTACATAGTTAACTGTTTGTTTCCCTGCTTTTTGCTGCTTTAAACCCGACTAGGGTTAACTCTTAAAGGGATCCTTTGTTTACCCGGGATCCCTTCCTCTGCTTTTGCTTTTGTTTCCTGTTTCCTCATTGTTGAAAAGAACTGCTGAATCATGAACAGTGCATGATACAAACTTTTTGTAAATAGTTTGCACCTTATTAAAGGTGCTTCCTACTGGTTTTACTTCAAAAAGGACTCTTTGTGAAGATACCACACTGGAACCTTTGCTGAGTACGGACTGGTAGCTTGAGAAGACATGCTACCTCATAGAGACTTGGTCCCCTCTTAAAGGGGACGTTCATGTGTTGCACATAGAGAATAGTATTGCTTTAAGACTGAGAGATAGCAATAATGTTTCGATAAAGAGAACGTGATGATAATGTTTATGTGAGAAAGTTATATGTATCCAACTAGTTAATTGTAAAGAAATGCTGATGATGTTCCCTGAAAGAAAGTGAAAGCTAGGAGAAGGTTTAATGTTCTATAGAAAATGTTTGATAATGTTGATAGATAACGAGGACAGAAGGTGAACCCTGAGTCCTCCTAGGAGTCATGTAGAGATGGCTCGGTGCTCTTAAACTGAAAGTAATGTTATATTCTATACTGTGTATAGTAGTTGAAAAGACAGAAGGCTCGGGCTGAAAGGAGCGGTCCTGTAAGAAAGGAGAGGCAGTAGGTCTGGTGCCGTTAGGACAGGCGGTCCTGCAGATTTAAAGAAGGAGAATGTAAAAGTTAAATTGCCTTATAATGTGATTATAAGAAGGTCTTTAGCGGATTCAGAGTGTACATCCTTAAAGGCGATGTTAAATTATTGTTCAACAATTTTGCACTTAGTAGAATACCCGGTTGGGTAAAAGAAAGTTAGTTATAGCATGTTGCTATGATATTTAACCATGTTTGTAACGTTCAAGTGTCCTCACCTCCCATAAAGGGAAGCTCTGTTTAAATATGCTTATTGTTATCACACTCAACAAAACTGTATGTCTTTTTGCTAACTTGTATTGTTGTTTTCTTCTCAGTCCCGGAGTACTGTGTTTAGCCAGGGGGGAGTGCAGCACCCCAGAGTCCTGTGTCATGGTTCCCAATGGCAAGGGAACGTAAGAAACATATAAATAACGAACGAGCTCTCGGGTGATGGAAACTCGAGTTGACCGTGAGCTAAATCTACCACACAACTAATAGTAGCCAGGGAGCATACCTACGGCTTCCTAAATGCCACGCGCCAGCCGGAGGACTAATTAAGCCTGGTAGAGGAAGAAACAGACCTGGCTTACCTCTAGGGAAATACCCCAAAAGATGATAGCAGCCCCCCACATGTAATAACGGTGAAATAAGAGGAAAAGACATACACAGTATGAAAGTAGATTTAGCAAAGAGAGGTCCACTTACTAGATAGCAGAAGGATACAAAAGAGGACTTCACGGTCAACTGAAAACCCTTTCAAAAAACCATCCTGAAATTACTTTAAGACTCCTGTGTCAACTCATGACACAGGAGTGGCATTTTCAGCCCGCAAGAGCTTCCAGCTACAGAGAATTATAAAAACTGCAAACTGGACTAAAGATACAAAACAAAAGGACAAAGTCCACTTAGCTGATCAGCAGACTAGTAGCAGGAACATGCAACCGAAGGCTCTGGTTACAATGATGACCGGCAAGGAAATGACTGGAGAGCAAGGCTAAATAGGAAACTCCCAAACGCTAATGGAAGCAGGTGAACAGAAGCAGCAAAGTGCAAACAAGTCACCAGTACCACCAGCAACCACCAGGGGAGCCCAAAAAGTGGATACACAACAGTACCCTCCCCTTAAGGAGGGGGTACCGAACCCTCACAAGAACTGCCAGGGCGATCTGGATGAGCCCTATGAAAGGCACGAACCAAATCCGAGGCATGAACATCAGAGGCAGTTACCCAAGAATTATCTTCCTGACCATAGCCCTTCCATTTAACCAGATATTGAAGTCTCCGTCTGGAAATACGGGAGTCCAAGATCTTTTCTACCACGTACTCCAATTCACCCTCCACCAGCACAGGAGCAGGAGGTTCAGTAGAAGGAACCACCGGTACCTCATATCTCCGCAACAGCGACCGATGGAACACATTATGGATAGCGAAAGATGCCGGGAGGTCCAAACGAAAGGAGACAGGGTTAAGAATCTCCAAAATCCTATAAGGACCGATGAACCGAGGCTTAAATTTAGGAGAAGAAACCCTCATAGGGACAAAACGGGAAGACAACCACACCAAGTCCCCAACACGAAGGTGGGGGCCAACACGACGACGGCGGTTAGCAAACTCCCGAGTCCTCTCCTGGGACAATTCCAAATTATCCACCACTTGTCCCCAAATCTGATGCAACCGATCCACTACCGCATCCACTCCAGGACAATCCGAAGATTCAACCTGACCAGATGAAAAACGCGGATGAAACCCTGAATTGCAAAAGAAAGGAGAAACCAAAGTGGCAGAACTAGCCCGATTATTAAGAGCAAACTCCGCCAACGGCAGAAAGGCAACCCAATCATCCTGATCCGCAGACACAAAACACCTCAAATAAGTCTCCAAAGTTTGATTAGTTCGTTCCGTCTGGCCATTGGTCTGAGGATGGAATGCAGACGAAAAAGACAAATCAATGCCCAACCTGGCACAGACTGCCCGCCAAAATCTAGACACGAACTGGGTACCCCTGTCAGAAACGATGTTTTCCGGAATACCATGCAGGCGAACCACATTTTGAAAAAACAGAGGGACCAACTCAGATGAGGAAGGCAACTTAGGCAATGGCACCAAATGAACCATTTTAGAAAAACGGTCACACACCACCCAGATGACAGACATCTTCTGAGAAACAGGGAGGTCCGAGATAAAGTCCATAGAGATGTGCGTCCAAGGCCTCTTCGGAATAGGCAAGGGCAACAACAACCCACTAGCCCTAGAACAACAAGGCTTGGCCCGAGCACACACATCGCAAGACTGCACAAAAACACGCACATCTCGAGACAGGGAAGGCCACCAGAAGGATCTAGCCACCAAATCTCTGGTGCCAAAAATTCCCGGATGACCTGCCAGAGTAGAAGAATGAACTTCCGAGATGACTCTAGTGGTCCACTCGTCAGGAACAAACAGTCTACCAGATGGACAACGATCAGGTCTATCCGCCTGAAATTCTTGCAAAGCACGTCGCAAATCAGGAGAGACAGCAGACAAAACCACTCCATCCTTAAGGACACCAGCAGGTTCAGAATTCCCAGGAGAGTCAGGCTCAAAACTCCTAGAAAGAGCATCTGCCTTCACATTCCTAGAACCCGGTAAGTACGAGACCACAAAATTAAACCGGGAAAAGAACAACGACCAACGTGCCTGTCTAGGATTCAGGCGCCTGGCAGACTCCAAATAAATTAAATTCTTGTGATCAGTCAAAACTACCACCTGATGTTTGGCACCCTCAAGCCAATGACGCCACTCCTCAAATGCCCACTTCATGGCCAAAAGCTCCCGATTACCAACATCATAGTTTCGCTCGGCGGCCGAAAATTTTCGCGAAAAGAACGCACAAGGTCTCATCACTGAGCAGTCGGGACTTTTCTGCGACAAAACCGCCCCCGCTCCAATCTCGGAAGCATCGACCTCAACCTGAAAGGGAAGGGAAACATCAGGCTGGCGCAACACAGGGGCAGACAAAAAGCGGCGCTTAAGCTCCTGAAAGGCCTCCACGGCAGCAGGGGACCAATTGGAAACATCAGCACCCTTTTTAGTCAAATCCGTCAGAGGTTTAGCAACGCCAGAAAAACCAGCTATAAATCGACGATAAAAATTAGCAAAGCCCAAGAATTTCTGGAGACTCTTCAGAGAAGTAGGCTGCGTCCAGTCGTAAATAGCCCGAACCTTGACAGGGTCCATCTCAATAGAAGAAGGGGAAAAAATGTACCCCAAAAAGGAAATTTTTTGAACCCCAAAAACACACTTTGAACCCTTTACACACAAAGAATTCTCCCGCAAAACCTGAAAAACCCTCCTGACCTGCTGAACATGAGACTCCCAGTCATCAGAAAAAATCAAAATATCATCCAAGTACACTATCATAAATTTATCCAAATATTCACGGAAAATATCATGCATTAAGGACTGAAAGACAGAAGGTGCATTAGAAAGGCCGAAAGGCATTACCAAATACTCAAAATGGCCCTCAGGCGTATTAAATGCAGTTTTCCACTCATCCCCCTGCTTAATTTGCACCAAATTATACACCCCACGAAGATCAATCTTAGAGAACCACTTAGCCCCCCTTATGCGAGCAAACAAATCAGTCAGCAAAGGCAACGGATACTGATATTTGACTGTAATTTTATTCAGGAGTCGATAATCAATACAAGGCCTCGGAGAGCCATCCATTTTAGAGACAAAGAAAAAACCGGCTCCTAAAGGTGATGAAGAAGGACGAATATGTCCCTTTTCCAGGGACTCCTTAATATACTCGCGCATAGCAGCATGTTCAGGTACAGATAGGTTAAACAAACGACCCTTTGGAAATTTACTGCCAGGAATCAGATCTATGGCGCAATCACAATCCCTGTGAGGAGGGAGTGAACCAATCTTAGGCTCTTCAAAAATATCACGATAATCAGACAAAAATGCCGGAATCTCAGATGGAATAGATGACGAAATGGGCACCATAGGAGTGTCCCCATGAGCCCCCCGACATCCCCAGCTTAACACAGACATAGCTTTCCAGTCAAGGACTGGGTTATGAGACTGTAACCATGGTAATCCAAGCACCAAAACATCATGTAAATTGTACAACACAAGGAAGCGAATCACCTCCTGATGGTCTGGAGTCATACGCATAGTCACTTGCATCCAGAACTGTGGTTTATTACAAGCCAAAGGTGTAGAATCAATACCCTTCAGAGGTATAGGGACTTCCA
The DNA here is from genome assembly GCF_051348905.1 of Ranitomeya variabilis. Taxonomy (NCBI): domain Eukaryota; kingdom Metazoa; phylum Chordata; class Amphibia; order Anura; family Dendrobatidae; genus Ranitomeya; species Ranitomeya variabilis. Next base: position 566,345,995 of record NC_135236.1, read on the forward strand.
GAGGCTCTAAATCAAACCCACAGCGCCTGGCAAAGGACCAGTCCATAAGACTCAGAGCGGCGCCAGAGTCCACATAGGCATCCACGGTAATAACTGATAATGAACAAATCAAGGTTACAGACAAAATAAATTTGGACTGTAAAGTGCCAATTGAAATAGACTTGTCAACCTTCCTAGTACGTTTAGAGCATGCCGATATAACATGAGCAGAATCACCACAATAGAAGCATAACCCATTTTTACGCCTATAATTCTGCCGCTCGCTTCTGGACATAATTCTGTCACATTGCATTTTCTCTGGCGTCTCTTCAGAAGATACCGCCAAATGGTGCACGGGTTTGCGCTCCCGCAAACGCCGATCAATCTGAATTGCCATTGTCATGGACTCATTCAGACCTGTAGGCACAGGGAACCCGACCATAACATCTTTAACGGCATCAGAAAGGCCCTCTCTGAAATTTGCCGCTAAGGCGCACTCATTCCACTGAGTAAGCACAGACCATTTACGAAATTTTTGGCAGTATATCTCAGCTTCATCTTGCCCTTGAGATAGGGCTATCAAAGCTTTTTCAGCTTGAATCTCCAAATTAGGTTCCTCATAAAGCAACCCTAAAGCCAGGAAAAACGCATCCACATTGAGCAACGCAGGATCCCCTGGTGCCAATGAAAATGCCCAATTTTGAGGGTCACCTCGCAGCAAAGAAATTACAATCTTAACCTGCTGGACAGGATCTCCTGAGGAGTGAGGTCTGAGAGAAAGGAATAATTTACAATTATATTTGAAATTCAGAAACCGAGATCTATCTCCGGAAAACACCTCTGGTGTAGGGATTTTAGGTTCAGAAATAGGAGTATGCATAACAAAATCTTGTAAATTTTGAACCTTCGTAGCAAGATTATTTAAACCTGCAGCCAAACTCTGAGGATCCATCTTTAAACAGGTGAGCTCAGAGCCATTCAAGGATTATAAGGAGAGAAAGGCAAAGGCAGTAATTAGAGCTGAAATACAACTGATCCAACTATGGAGCAAGCATAGGGAAAAAGAAAAAAAAAAAAATTACAGACTTCCTTTTTCTCTCCTTTCTTCTGCCAATAAGTTTAACACATGGCCGGTCATACTGTCATGGTTCCCAATGGCAAGGGAACGTAAGAAACATATAAATAACGAACGAGCTCTCGGGTGATGGAAACTCGAGTTGACCGTGAGCTAAATCTACCACACAACTAATAGTAGCCAGGGAGCATACCTACGGCTTCCTAAATGCCACGCGCCAGCCGGAGGACTAATTAAGCCTGGTAGAGGAAGAAACAGACCTGGCTTACCTCTAGGGAAATACCCCAAAAGATGATAGCAGCCCCCCACATGTAATAACGGTGAAATAAGAGGAAAAGACATACACAGTATGAAAGTAGATTTAGCAAAGAGAGGTCCACTTACTAGATAGCAGAAGGATACAAAAGAGGACTTCACGGTCAACTGAAAACCCTTTCAAAAAACCATCCTGAAATTACTTTAAGACTCCTGTGTCAACTCATGACACAGGAGTGGCAATTTCAGCCCGCAAGAGCTTCCAGCTACAGAGAATTACAAAAACTGCAAACTGGACTAAAGATACAAAACAAAAGGACAAAGTCCACTTAGCTGATCAGCAGACTAGTAGCAGGAACATGCAACCGAAGGCTCTGGTTACAATGATGACCGGCAAGGAAATGACTGGAGAGCAAGGCTAAATAGGAAACTCCCAAACGCTGATGGAAGCAGGTGAACAGAAGCAGCAAAGTGCAAACAAGTCACCAGTACCACCAGCAACCACCAGGGGAGCCCAAAAAGCGGATACACAACAGTCCTGGTCGTTGCAGTACTGTGGCTCCGCCACTAAGGGGAGCTATGGTGCGTCTGATGGCACTGAAGGAGTTCATCTGATCAGGTATCACAGACACCAATACATTTCACAGTCAGGCCTCCGGGGGGGAGCTAAGGGTTCTATTCACTAGGCCACTCCCCACCATAGTGGGTAAACTGGGGGTCAGGCAGGAAGTTAGATCAGAAAGCTGACTGGGTTGGAACCAGGCAACACCTTGTGGCAGAGGGTGTTGTGGGGGAAGATACAGTAGGGTCTCTGTCAGGGGTGGGATCCTGACAGAGGCTTGGCAACTTGAGCGAACGTAACGGGACCATGCCTGCTCAGGATAGCGGCGGTGCCCAAGGAAGGACGAGAAGCGAGATAGATTGTGCTGAGTGAGAAACGAGATCAAGCAATAAAGAGAATACCAGTAGGGGTCGTGCCGTAAGACCGAGGCAACACCCTACTGAGGCGCACTACCGGTGGCCGGAACGCCGAGGGAGTATTACAACATCCAGCTTCAAGCGATACTCTAAACAGCGGCAGGACAGTCAGTCTAAGGCGGGCTGTCTCACTTAAATCACCTATGCAGTCTTGGGGGGCAACTTGTGGAGAGGGGCGACTCTAGGGTCCCGGAAGAGCTCCGAGCCTACCCGTCAAACGGGTGCCGTCCCAACCGTAACATCAGGGAGGGACGGAGGATTAGCAGAACATCATCTAATCGAGTTGTGAGGGAACTTAAGAAACAGACACAACAGTTGTGGGGACTTTCCGTAAGCACAGCAGGGAAGGACCGCAACACATAGCGCTAGAAGGAAGGCACAGATTTCCACCTGCTAAGAGAACTCTGGAGGTGCCATTGGACCGGCCGGACTTGCGCAGCCTGGTTATCCAGATTCTGGAATGAGGACCCAGAGATCTTCAGTAAAGAGGTAAAGAGACTGCAACCTGGTGTCCTCGTTATTTACTGCACCGCACCACTACAGCCTCACTACCACTACCATCCGTCATATCTATCACCGTACGCCCCTCGGCAGGGTCACGGACCGGGCCTAGCCACCGTGACAACCCCAGAGCAGAGACTCAGAGGCCCGGTACCGGGTACCCCTCGGCCCCTCGGCCCTGCGGCAGTGGGGGCGTTGCACATGCGCTGACCAATAATCAAGTGGTAAAATTGCTACAGTTCTATGTGCTAAGTATAGAGGTATAAAGTATTAAATGAGCATGCTCACTACCCAGGACGGTGATGGTATCAATATTGCCGTCCTAGTCTGGGCTTCGGCCGTATGCCAAAGACCTCAACCAGGCATACACTAGTCACCCACTATTGTCTAGAGTAAAAAGAAAGAATCTGTTGCAAATAAAGCCCAGTAAACTCATGAAAATGGGTGAGATGGAACAAGAAAGAAGTGCCAAAAAATGCAGCACCAGTGCTGAGCAATGGTATACCATAGACCAAGATGCCTGAAAGGGACAGGAGACAGGCTCAGGGGTGAGGCAAGAGCCCACGCGTATCGCTGCAAGCGCAGCTTCATCAGGGGAGTTTGAAAAAAATCCCCAACAGTGTCACCAGTAAAGCACCCCCACACCATCACACCTCCTCCTCCATGCTTCACGGTGGAAGCCAGGCATGTAGAGTCCATCTGTTCACCTTTTCTGCGTCGCACAAAGACACGGTGGTTGGAATCAAAGATCTCAAATTTGGACTCATCAGACCAAAGTACAGATTTCCACTGGTCTAATGTCCATTCCTTGTGTTCTTTAGCCCAAACAAGTCTCTTCTGCCTGTTGCCTGTCCTTAGCAGTGGTTTCCTAGAAGCTATTTTACCATGAAGGCCTGCTGCACAAAGTCTCCTCTTAACAGTTGTTGTAGAGATGTGTCTGCTGCTAGAACTCTGTGTGGCATTGACCTGGTCTCTAATCTGAGCTGCTGTCAACCTGCGATTTCTGAGGCTGGTTACTCGGATAAACTTATCCTCAGAAGCAGAGGTGACTCTTGGTCTTCCTTTCCTGGGGCGGTCCTCATGTGAGCCAGTTTCTTTGTAGCGCTTGATGGTTTTTGCCACTGCACTTGGGGACACTTTCAAAGTTTTCCCAATTTTTCAGACTGACTGACCTTAATTTCATAAGGTAATGATGGCCACTAATTTTTCTTTACTTAGCTGATTTTTTCTTGCCATAATACAAATTCTAACAGTCTATTCAGTAGGACTATCAGCTGTGTATCCACCAGACTTCTGCACACCTATGAGGGTGTCGTGCAGAACATGGGGAGGCAGTGGGGGTGTTGTGCAAAACATGAGAAGGCTATGGGGGTATCGTGCTGCACATAGGGAGGCTATGGGGTGTCGTTTAGAACATGGGGAGGCTATCTGGTAGTCGAGCAGAACATGGACAAGCTAAGGGGGTGTCATGCAGATCACGGGTCGGCTATGGGGTGACATGCAGCACATGGGGATGCTATGTGGGTGTCGTGCAGCACACGGGGAGGCTATGGGGGTGTCGTGCAGAACATAGGAATTCTATTAAACATTTCTCTATTTCTGTAGTTACCATGCCATATGGTGTGTTCGTTTGAATCTGTTGATATGTTTGTTTTTATTGTTTTTTATAAAACAATAAAATTTTGAATAAGAACGTGGGAATATGATGGGGGTGTTGTGCAGCACATGGGAAGGCTATGGGGGTGTTGTGCAGCACACTATGAGGCTATGGGGGTATCATGCTGTGCATGGGGAGGCTATAGGGGCAACATGCAGTATATGGGGAGGCTGTGGAGGCCTCATGCAGTATATAGTGAGGCTGTGTGGGGCTCATGCAGTGTATATAGGGAGGCTGTGGGGCTCATGCAGTGTATATAGGGAGGCCGTATAGATCTCATGCTGTATATGTAGGAGGTTGTGTAGGGCTCATGCTGTTTATTGGGAGGCTGTGTGGGGCTCTTGCAGTGTACATGGGGAGGCTGTATGAGGCTCATGCTGTATATGGGGAGGCTGTGTGGGGCTCGAGCAGTGTATATAGGGAGACTGTGTGGGGCTCATTCAGTGTATATAGGGAGGCTGTGTGGGGCTCATGCAGTGTATAAAGGAAGGCTGTGTGGGGCTCATGCAGTGTGTATAGGGAGGCTGTGTGGGGCTCATGCAGTGTATATAAGGAGGGGCTGTACTCGGGTTCAAATGATATGTAGCGGGATGTCAGCATACTGTGCATGATGAGGCTATAGTAGCAATATGCAGTATATAGTGAGGCTGTGTGGGGCTCATGCAGTGTATATAGGGAGGCCGTAGGGATCTCATGCCATGTATATAGGGAAGTTATAGGGGCCTCATGCAGTATATAGGGGAGGCTGTGTGGGGCTTATGCTGTATATATAGGGAGACTGTGTGGGGCTCATGCTGTTTATTGGGAGGCTCTGTGGGGCTCTTGCAGTGTATACGGGGAGGCTGTGTGGGGCTCATGCTGTATATAGGGAGGCTATGCGGGGCTCATGCTGTATTTGGGGAGGTTGTGTGGGGCTCATCAGTATATATAGGGAGACTGTGTGGGGCTCAAGCAGTATATATAGGGAGGCTGTGTGCGGCTCATGCTGTATATAGGGAGGCTGTGTGCGGCTCATGCTGTATATAGGGAGGCTGTGTGGGGCTTATGCAGTGTATAGGGGAGGCTGTGTGGGGCTCATGCAGTGTATAGGGGGAGGCTGTGTGGGGCTCATGCAGTGTATATAGGGAGGCTGTGTGGGGATCATGCTGTATATATAGGGAGGCTGTGTGGGGCTGCTGCAGTGTATATAGAGAGGCTTTGGGGCTTATGCAGTATATATAGGGAGGCTGTGTGGGGCTCATGCTGTATATAAGGAGGCTGTGCGGGGCTCATGCTGTATTTGGGGAGGTTGTGTGTGGCTCATCAGTATATATAGGGAGGGTGTGTGGGGCTCCTGCAGTATATATAGGGAGGCTGTGTGGGGCTGATCAGTATATATTGGGGGGCTGTGTGGGGCTCATGCAGTATATATAGGGAGGCTGTGTGGGGCTGATCAGTATATATAGGGGGGCTGTGTGGGGCTCATGTAGTGTATATGGGGAGGTTGTGTGGGGCTCATCAGTATATATAGAGAGGCTGTGTGGGGCTCATGCAGTATTCAGCACCCCAGGGTCCTGGTCATTGCAGTAATGTCATTTTCCTCTAGGGGGGGTGATGTTACATTTGGAGGCAATAAAGGAGATCTCTTTATCAGGTACCACAAACATACAACACATTTCATACTCCAGTCCACCAGGGGGAGCTATGCTCCTATTTATTAATTAGGGCACTCTTCACACTTAGATAAAACTGGTGGCCTGGAGAGGAAGTTAGGCAGTTGCTGGCTGAGCTTTGCTCAGGTAGTTGGTCCCTGACAGGGGTGGGAGCCTGTCAGAGGCCTGGACAGAGGGACACGGAGCTGCGCCTGCCCTAAGTGCGGCAGTTTCTAAGAAAGGACACGAAAAGAGAATTGTATTGTAGAGAGTGAGAAGAAGTCATAGCAAAGGAGTGGACACCAGAATGAGTTCTGCCCTGCACAGGTTGCCTCCTTCTGAGGCGCAGGATCCCAGTAGCCGGAACATCGAGGGAGCAACAGTCCTTTATGCCTTGCTCCGGAGACCGGCAGGACAGCTAATTGCAAGTTACAGATCCACCCCTATACCCAGGAGGCAAGGTGGCACCCACGAGAGGCCAAGGCATGATAGAGTCCCTGTAAAAAGCCTCAAGCCACCGGACATACGTGTTTGTCCTATCCATCTGGGGGACAGAGAGAGAGACATAACATTGATAACATCTACAACATCTGTGAGGACCTTATGAGAAGCTTAGCAGTAAGGTACTACAACACCAAGACGCTAGAGGAAGGCTACTGATTTCTATCTGGATAAGGGGACTCTGGATTTGCCTCCAAACCGGTCGGACTCTGCCTGCCCTGTGATCTGGTGCTCTGGACTCTGGATGCTGAAGCCTTCAGTAAAAGGTAAAGAGACTGCAACCTTGTGTCCTCATTCTTCACTGTGCCTCACACCATACCATCATTTACACACTGGGAAACCCTGGGGATATACTTCACCTTTGGGAAGGTATACCATCTAGCTGCCATAACATCACCCCAGCGGACCACTTAAAGTAGTGTCGGTCACCTTGACCGAAAGCCACAGGTGGCGTCATGAACATATCCCTTTAAAGACCTTTCCCCCTTTTACAGAGACATCCCACTGGCCACGGACCGGGTCAGCCACCGTGACATCCCCCTTGAGAACTGAAGGACCCGTTACCGAGTACCCCATGGGGGCGCTCCAAATATATATAGGGAGGCTGTGTGGGGCTCCTGCAGTATATAGGGAGGGTGTGTGGGGTTCATGCAGTATATATAGGGATGGTGTGTGGGGCTCCTGCAGTATATATAGGGAGGGGCTGTACTCGGGTTCAAATGCTATGTAGCGGGATGTCAGCATACTTAATTCTGCTCAATTTTAAGTGATACAATTAATTTTTTCATCAATAATGTAATAATTATAATATATTAGTATTAATATTGAGTAGAATTAATGTCAGCCTATTGGTTTGGCCCTCTATAACAGTCATGGTCTCACGTGGCTTTTCGGGAAAATTAATTGCCCACCCCTGGACTAGCTGAATCCTTCTATGCTCTATGTAGAAACAGGAAGTCTCTTTTCCTTGCATGAGGCATCACAGCAAAGTCCCTGGCAGGAGGGAAGAGGGAGCAACTGAAACAGGAGTTGAAGATGGGGATTACTCATGCAAGGAATATTGACCTCTTGTTTCTAGAGAGACCTTAGAAGGATTCGGCTAGTCATTTTTTTTAAACATGTGATGTCATAGACCTAATGGAAAGGAGAAGAATTATCTGGGTAGAAAGGCATAATGAGCTATAGTAAGTACACAGTGCTATATCATATGGTCATTGCAATATATTAAGAGGATATAAATTTGGGATTGAATGATAAATTTGGAAGGGAATAGTTATTTAACACACGCAGATTTCATTGTTGATTCTGGTGGAGAATTTGTAGGCGAGATTAACTGTAAATTGTGCTATTTATACTGCACTGTGCACGTTTCATAAAAGCTTTTCTAGAGACTTTTTTCTTTAATTTTGTTATTTAGGGGTTTACAAGGAGATAAGGAGAATAAATGAGTCCTGCTCCTGGTGCTGACTACAGTAGCACACTTCTAACCACAAGAGATGGGAAGATATCTCCCTCCTCTCCATTCCCACGTTCTTCTCCAATCTGTTTTCCATGTTCTTACCCATACATTGTGAATGTAAATGTAATAACTCTGGATCACCATACACAATACATATATTATATATGTATATATGAATTTCTTTTTTTCACTTAGCATTTTTTTTGTGAATGTGTGTTGGTGTATTCCTAAGCAACTAGCATAGTTGAATTAAATAGGACTACATATACTATTATCAGTATACAGTATTCACAACTTTTTTATATATTTATAATCAAAATAAAAGATACAATATTTTTTGTAAAAGAACATGTGTCAGCTTGTGATAAATGAAAGCTGCAAATAAAACATTGTACATGTTCACATACCAGAGTACGTTTTAGCGAAGATATTTTGTGGATACCTTCACAGAAGCTTCTGTTAACAAATCCGGACACTGGATGTCACTGTTTTTCTATTTTATTGAAATACATACTAAATAGCTTTGGATTTTTCTCTATTCCACTGTATGTATTTAAAGATCTGTATTCTCTTTTTCTTTACAGTATGAACACAAATGTAAAAAAAACCCTAATTTTAATAGTACTGTGGTCTCTTAGAATTATCAGCAAGGAGGGATTTCTTTATTCCTTATAATCAGAATACAGAAAGAACCGCATCAATCGAAAAAGACAGAAAAGACAATAGTTTTTTTTTTTTAATTACTAAATATGGGAGGTTATAAAAAAAAGTATTGTTCTCCAGGAGTCATACACAATCCCTTGCTCAAGACATAACACTGGCTATAAGTTTGTCTCTATCCACAGGCATCATGTATCAAAAACCAGATGTATGATCTCATGTAGGTATGTTTGACGGTGAAACACTGAGGCATTTCAAAGAAAAACACACTTTAAAAGCCACCAGGATACGAGCTGTGCTGGAGACTAGTCACTGTCACCAGGCAGGATTGCGTTATCAGGGACCAAGCTACTCTGGATACTAGTCACTGGCAATGGGTAGGAAGAAGCTGCCACTATACGAGCTGCGCTGGAGACTAGTCACTGTCACAAGGCAGGAGAAAGCTATCGGGGATCAAGCTACTCTAGAGACTAGTCACTGTCACCAGGCATGATTGCGTTATCAGGGACCAAGCTACTCTGGATACTAGTCACTGGCAATGGGTAGGAAGAAGCTGCCACTATACGAGCTGCGCTGGAGACTAGCCACTGTCACAAGGCAGGAGGAAGCTATCGGGGATCAAGCTACTCTAGAGACTAGTCACTGTCACCAGGCAGGATTGCGTTATCAGGGACCAAGCTACTCTGGATACTAGTCACTGGCAATGGGTAGGAAGAAGCTGCCACTATACGAGCTGCGCTGGAGACTAGTCACTGTCACCAGGCAGGAGGAAGCTATTGGGGATCAAGCTACTCTAGAGACTAGTCACTGTCACTATGCAGGATTATGCTATCGGGGAGCAAGCTACTCTGGATACTAGTCACTGGCAACGGGTAGGAAGAAGCTGCCAGAATACGAGCTGCGCTGGAGACTAGTCACTGTCACAATGCAGGAGGCGGCTATCAGGGACCAAGCTACTCTGGATACTAGTCACTGGCAACAGGTAGGAAGAAGCTGCCAGGACACGAGCTGCGCTGCAGACTAGTCACTGTCACAATGCAGGAGGCGGCTATCAGGGACCAAACTACTCTGGATACTAGTCACTGGCAATGGGTAGGAAGAAGCTGCCAGGATACGAGCTGCTCTGGAGACTAGTCACTGTCATAAGGTAGGAGGAAGCTATCGGGGATCAAGCTACTCTAGAGATTAGTCACTGTCACTATGCAGGATTACGCTATCAGAGACCAAGCAACTCCGGAGACTAGTCACTGTCACCAGGCAGGAGGAAGCTATCAGAGATCAAGCTACTCTGGATACTAATCACTGTCACCAGGCAGGATGAAGCTATCAAGGACCAAGCTACTCTAGATACTAGTCTAGGGCAGCACGGTGGCTCAGTGGTTAGCACTGCAGCCTTGCAGCACTGGAGTCCTGGGTTCTAATCCCACCTTGGACAACATCTGCATGGAGTTGTATGTTCTCCCCGTGTTTGCGTGGGTTTCCTCCGGGTTCTCTGGTTTCCTCCCACATTCCAAAGACATACTGATAGGGAATTTAGATTGTGAGCCCCATTGGGGACAGTGATGGTAATGTGTGCAAAACTGTAAAGCGCTGTGGAATATGTTAGCGCTATATAAAAATAAAGATTATTACTAGTCACTGTCACCAGGCAGGATGAAGCTATCGAGGACCAAGCTACTCTAGATACTAGTCACTGTCACCAGGCAGGAGGAAGCTATCAGAGAACAATCTACTTTAGATACTAGTCACTGTCACCAGACAGGAGAAAGCTATTGGGGACCAAGCTACTCTGGATACTTGTCACTGTCACCAGGCAGGAGGAAGCTATCGGAGAACAAGTTACTCTAAATACTTGTCACTGTCACCAGACAGGAGAAAGCTATTGGGGACCAAGCTACTCTGGATACTTGTCACTGTCACCAAGCAGGAGGAAGCTATTGAGGACTCTCTTGATACTAGCCACCGGGGATCAAACTGCTACTCGCTTTTAAAATTTGGAAATGTTGCAGCGTTTCAGAGTCAAGCATACCTGAATAAACTCTTACAGGCAGTGCCTATGCTGCCTGTAAATTGGACAGCATCTATCTTCTGACAGGTTCTCTTTAAGACTTGAGCTTCTTTAATTAATTGTGCTACTTTTCTCCTTTGTATACAGTGAGTAAAGAGATAAAAAGAACTTATATAAGCTCAAAGGTGAAAAAATGATCCAAAACGTCATACAAATCAAATTTTGAGAAACTTATAAGGAACAGTATGGCGTTCGACAATACATATCGAACAAGGCCAGTACTCTTATGAGACTAAATTAAGAGCAGATGCCCCTACAGTCTGCCATAGATAATATAAAAACATTTACACATACACTATGTGTCAGCAAACCACAATCAATGAATTCATGAACTTTACTAGATGTAAAAAATAAAAAAGTGTCACTTTGTTAACATTTTTGATGAAAAATGCATAAGTCATCAGCCAGTGACAAGTTCACCTCATTAGATAAACCCTAACTCTAATGACTCACCTTTGTACATACCTAAACAGGCCTCAAATGAATTGGAGAAGATAAATATCACAGACAGAGCTAAGTTGGATCCAGCTCTATGAGCTCTATGCAAACCTTTTTTTTAACCCCAGTTAATTTGAGGCCTTATTAGGCACATAGAGAGTTGAGACTATAAAGCTAGAGTCCATCCAATGAGGTCACCTTGTTACTGATGCATGAATTAAACTTTTTTTTATATATATAAAAGGTTAACTAAGCAACTTTATATTTTTATGTGTATAAGCATTATAAAACCAGGATGTTGACACTTAGGCTGGGGTCACACTTGTGAGTGCAATAAGAGAAACTCGCATCAATACCCGACACTGCCGCTGGCGCTCGGGACCGGCGCGTGCGGCTGCAGTGCAGGGTATTAATGTGAGAGACTCATGCGAGTTTCTCGCATTGCACTCATAAGTGTGACCCCGGCCTTAGAATAGCCTTCTATCCCTACTAAAAGGTTCATACATCTTATCTTCTGGTTTTAAAGTTTGTGAACTATGCAGTTTGTGGCCCATAACCTGCCATGAACCGATAGCATAAATATGGAGACACAAATGATATTGTGCTCCAAAGTATGCAAAATTGTAATGGTATTACCCTCTGAAAAGAATAATTCACCAGCTAGATACACTTTTGGGTTCTGCCAAAGTGCCAGTGAGGTGCTTAACTACTCCAAGTGCCACTTTATAAAGTCAGCAAAGACAGCAGACCAAATGAGTAAAATTAATTTGAAAAGAACAAAGTAATAAACCGCTGTGCAATGATTTTTCATAAGGAAGGAAATGTGTCATGAGGTTATTAGAACCCTATTTCATTTCTTACTGTGATTCTGTTTTTGATGTATCAAACTGTAAGCAAGTGATATTTAGCCTTATTTATTATGCGTTACCATTTAACATTTACCATTAACATTTATTCGCACCCTTTAAAACTAATTAGTTGATTAAGTAGAGAAGGCCTCATAAAGAATCTTGTTTATTCATGTACATTCAGTATCTTGTCAGCAAGTTATAAAATATACCGGACGCATTTTCAATAATGCAAGTATTATTTATCTATGGAAAATTGCATTTTAACTTTAGAGAAACTTAAATGAAAGCAGAAATACTTTTTTTATTAGAGCCTAGAGCATACTGTAAATGAGGATGTAATGTTGTTTTCACGGGTTTACCGCGACAGAGAGGAGCCGGAAGACTGCAGTGTCTGATTTGTCCTACTCCTGCACTGATTAGAAGCACTGCACCTTCATATTAAATAGTGCAGGATTCTTTTGGCAGTGCAGGTGTTAATATGCACAGTTGAGAGGTCTTGGAAGCTTTCCTGTGCATTAAAGATATCACCTGTTCACTATTAGCCACTTCCCTCTCCTATATAATCTGGGCTCTGGCTAGCACTCATTGCCAGAGCTAACTTCAAGCTGCATGGTTAGGAGGTGGTGGTTTGTGGCTGTTGTTTGACAAGGTGTTGTTTGGTGGATTTATTTGAGACTGTTTCTTGGTTTTAGGTGTGTGCCAATCTCCTTCCTCCTCCTTCTTTGGCTTTATCCCATCCTCCACTCCCCAGTATATTTGTGAAATTTGGATTTACCTTTATCCCTGTTTGCATTACCTTGTCAGTCTGTTTGGTGTACTACTACTCCCCTTTTCCCTGGGTGGGTGAAGGATACAGACTGAGGGAAAATTTAGGAGCTAAGACAAGGTATGTGACCCCGGAGTCTTCACCATCAGAAGTAATTCGGGGAACACGTCGAGCTAGGACACCCCTAGCATCAAGGATAGGAAGGAGCACCCGCTCCCAGGAAACCTAACAACAAAGTTGTGACAGTTGTTCTTTTTATGTAAGTATGCTGACCCATATGACATTGGGAGGGGTTTTCCAGGATTTTTAAAAAGTTTAAAATATTATGAAATGGGTACATATTACTCTTCCCAACCTATCCCCAGCAGTAACTTAAGTGATGACCATCTCCTCCATCATTTATGTGACAGCTGAAGCCAATCACCAGCTTTAGCTAAACAGTACATGCTGATGCCAGTGATTGGCTGCAGAAGTCAAGTGGCTAATGGATGATAGGACATCATCACTTCCACTGTAGTCTTAATTTAAACAATCCCTATTTTTTGCCTACTTTTGAAAAATTTTGGCAATCCCTTTTATACTCTAAAAGTCAAATTATGGCCATTTAATGGCACAACTCAAAACATAATTCAAAGAGTCTTAAATGTCAATAATTTTGAGGGAAATTATGGTTCTTAAAATTATTTTTCGTCAGATATTTTTCCAATCAATGCAGGCTGTGCAAGGAAAGCATGCAGCATTACATGCTGATCTGAGTGCTAAGAAAACCCAATTAAAATAAGTAAGGAGCACAATGATATTAAGAAGAAAGTTATGTCTTGTTAATTAGCAGGCAAAAAATCCCTTTCCATCCATGCTTCCAGAATTTATAATGTATAGTTCTGAAATTAACATGTCACATGTCAAAATAAGCACTGTAATTTCTATCAAAGGATATATTCTTTGAATGAATTCTTTCCTTTTTGAAATGCTACTTTTAAATAAATCTAAAATGCTGTTACCCTATTTTAAGAATTGTTTTTTGATCTGGATGTTAATGGTAGAAAACTCCTAGTAAGATCACATCTGCCCATGATGATTTCCCTGGAGTAGACAAAGAACCTGACTGAGTAGAATAATATGCCAGCAGCTAATGAAAGGATTTGTGGCCAGAGGCAGACAGCAGTCACTTGCACTGTGAAATAACAATCATGGACTTGCAAAGAGTATCAGCTTAGTAAAATAGACATCTGGAGTTTTGAAGGCGGTGGGGAGGAGGGGGCGAATTTAAAGAAGGATGTGGGGGGCATAATGGTGGCTCAGTGGTTAACACTGGAGATGAATGAATCGAAACAAAGCAAAACAAATTGATTTTGAATTTCATTAAAAAAATTGGACTTACCAGAATTAATTTCATTGTGTAATTAAGTTGTAAAATGAAATGTTTTCGGTCCAGCCGTGCTGTTGCTCCTGGCTCCAGTCACTCTTCCAGACATTCTCAGTGCAATTTTTAACCTCCGGTGCTGAAAAGGCCTTTCAACGTCGTGAAGTCATAGGACAACGTATGTCATGACATCCTGTGAAACTTAGGTCTATTTGAGAACTTTGGCATTAGTCATGATGTTGTGTGAGGTATATGTAAAGGAGTGGGGAACCAAAAATGTGGTTCACCGATGTTCTATGACACTTGTGACCAAATGTCACCATCTGCTGAGCAAACCAAGTAAGGTCGATTCAAAAGATGGAGAAAGCATTTCTGGAGGTGCAAGTCTGAAGGGAGCAGCGAGTCTGGTGTTAGCTGTGGTGCAGTTATCAAATATAAAAGACCGGAGTGACAAGACAGAACATCAGCTGGCACCACCCAGTGAAATGGTGAAGATGTGTCAGCGGATTAATACAGAGGCAGACTGACCAAAGAGTGACTGAAGAATGAGACAAGCAGAACATCGGGTCAAGCACCAATGCCCAGACTGCATCGGTCAAGACCCGAAGTTCAGTCTTCACCAACCAAGACCCAATATATGGATGCTGCAGGTCAAATACCGAAGATTGGATACTGATCATCATTAGGGGGCTGGACATCTAACCATAGGGACCAGGAAACGAGAGTGAACCAGGACGTTACTTCCGGAATAGACGTATGAAGCAGGTCGCGGGCTATGGCTCGGTTGCAGAAGGGACCAGGGATGGCCAGTGTGAGGGACAAACATAGGATACTAAGTGACTTATTACTAAGGACTTGCGGCCTAGCGGGAAATACTGATGACCCTGGTTAGTGCCAGTATAATGCCTGAAGGACTCATTGCATTGATGGGCCTAACTTTGTGAGTGGAGTTAAAGCAGAAGAACATAAAATGCAGTTCACACTGACAGATAGCTAGATAGAACATAGAATAGGATACTGAAATTGATACACTGCTGTAATCACCGTTATTGCTAATACTGTGTGATTTGTTACCCTATACCCAAACAACTGACTATTTCCATAATTAATGCTTTTATTTCAGTGGTAGGAAAATAATTAGCCTTATTTGGTTATGTATATTGCAACCTGTTCACACATATTCAGGATGCTTTGTGTAACAACTCTGCTGGCATCACTGCATGGCCTCCCATCCCCCACCTGCATTACACTCAAACTCACTTACTTCTCTGGGCCTTGTTGTGACTTCTCTCTGCTGCCAGCTCCATGCTGTGTGCCTCATGTCTGCTGTTTGCTCTGTGCATGCTCTGTCTGTGTGCATAGGGGGGCGGCGCCAGCAACTCCTGTTTCTTATAGAGATTGTGTGCACCTTGCTAAGGTGTCCCTGGCCAATCGCCTTGAGGCTTCCTGTATTTAAGACATCCCCACCCATTGGTGGGGGCCTGTGCAACTTACTCCCTCAGTCAGTTCTTAGCTGCTGAGGTGCCAGGCCCTGTCTCGCTTACTCTGTCCTGTATAGCCACCCAGAGGGGCTTAGTACCCTGGTCTATGTCCTTGTGTAGCCACCCAGCGGGGCTTTGTACCCTGGCCTATGTCTGTCACCCAGAGGGGCGACATACCCTGGCTTGTGTCCATGTCTTTGTGTCTTGTCTCGTTCCTGACTCTGTCTTAGTCTAGTCCCGTTCCTGTGTCCGTTTATATCCCTGTCTTGGTTTGCTTCTCTGCTGTGCGTTCTCTGTGTCTTGCTTTGCCCTGCTCTGCCCTCTGTGTCTTGCTTTGCTCTGCTTTCGGCTCCGCTCTCTGCAACCTTGCTTTGCTCCTTGCTCTGCATTCTGTGACCTTGCTCTGCACTCAGTGGTTTTGCCCCATCGGCTCTGCACTCTGTGTCTTTCTCTGCACTCTGACTTTGCTCTGCTCTCAGCTCTGCACTCTGTGGCTTTGCTCTCAGCTCTGCTCTTTGTAGCTTTACTCTGCACTTTGCTCTGTACTCTGACTTTACTCAGCACTCTGTGGCCCTGCCCTGCGGCTCTGCTCAGCTCTCGCTCTGCGGCTCTGCTCCTTGCAGTTCTACCTGGCTCCGCTCCTTGCGGTTCTACCTGGCTCCGCTCCTTGCGGTTCTACCTGGCTCCGCTCCTTGCGGTTCTACTTCTCCCGCTCTTGGCTCCGCCTCCAGCTCTTGGCTCCACCTCCTGTGGTTCTGCGCTGGGCTCCGCCTCCAGCTCTTTGCTCCGCCTCCTGCGTTTCTGTGCTTGGCTCCGCCTCCTGCGTTTCTGTTCTTGGCTCTAGCTCCTGTGCTTTTGCTCTGCATTCGCTCTTGTGGTCTTTCTCTACCTATTCTTAAGTCCTCCTGTCTGAACAGGTTCTTACCTGTTTTACATACCTGCCTGCAGACCGGTCCCTACCGCTACTTCCAGTGTACCTGCCTGCCTGCCAGTGTCTCTGTTGTACCCGTCTGTCTGCAAGAGTGCCAGCCATGCCCGCTTGCCTGTCTATGTTCCATTCCCCGGTGGCATTAGCAGCCACAGCCAGACACCACCCTGGAGTGGTACCTGGTAGCTTCCTATTGCACAAGTCTGACCTCACCATCAGAGGCTCCAGCGAACACCTAGGAAGCTGCTTAGTTACGCCCCTTCCAGGGAAGTTTGGTCTGTGGTCCAGTGGGGCCACACCCCCGCACGCCCACGCCAACCAGTCTGGGCGCGAGCGTGACACTTTGGCAACTTTGACGCTAACTATACCTCACAACATCATTACTTAGCGACTGCATGATCTGCATCACCCTGTGACATCTAGTGAGAACTGGAGGTGAATAAAATCCCTGTGACCACAACAGTGACCAAAGCTGGATACAGCTTCATGGTGGAGAGTTGGGAGCCAGGGAGAGGCATTTTATATGTTTTTACACTGTATGTTTAATATGCCCTGGAAAAACCTAAGGGCATAATAAACATCTATAAATGGCAAATTGAATTTCCCAGCTGCTTTTGAGAGAACCTGCTGAATTTGATTTTGATAGATTTGCTCTCTAGTGAGCGCTGTTACTTTGCAGACATGGAGTCATGGGTTGTGGAATATGTTGTCACTATATAGGCAGCAGAAATAAATGGTGTATGACGAAAATCTGTGCCTGGCACTTTGTAGTGAAACTCATAGACTGACAAACAGTCATGGCCAAAAGTTTTGAGAATGACACCAAAATTATATTTTCACATGATCTGCTGCCCTCTGGTTTTTATTAGTGTTTGTCTGATGTATATCACATACAGAAATATAATTGCAATCATATTATGAGTACCAATAGGTTATATTGACAGTTAGAATGAGTTAATGCAGCAAGTCAATATTTGCAGTGTTGACCCTTCTTCTTCAAGACCTCTGCAATTCTCCCTGGCATGCTCTCAATCAACTTCTGGACCAAATCCTGACTGATAGCAGTCCATTCTTGCATAATCAATGCTTGCATTTTGCCTGAATTTGTTGGTTTTTGCTTGTCCACCCGTCTCTTGATGATTGACCACAAGTTCTCAATGGGATTAAGATCTGGGGAGTTTCCAGGCCATGGACCCAAAATCTCTATGTTTTGTTCCATGAGCCATTTAGTTATCACTAGTGTTGAGCGATACCGTCCGATACTTGAAAGTATAGGTATCGGAAAGTATCGGCCGATACCGGCAAAGTATCGGATCTAATCCGATACCAATACCCAATACCAATACAAGTCAATGGGACTCAAGTATCGGACGGTATTCCTGATGGTTCCCAGGGTCTGAAGGAGAGGAAACTCTCCTTCAGGCCCTGGGATCCATATTAATGTGTAAAATAAAGAATTAAAATAAAAAATATTGCTATACTCACCTCTCCGACGCAGCCTGGACCTCACCGAGGGAACCGGCAGCGTTGTTTGCATAAAATGCGCGCGTTTCCTGCCTCCCGCGACGTCACGGCTTCTGATTGGTCGCGTGCCGCCCATGTGGCCGCGACGCGACCAATCACAGCAAGCCGTGACGTAATTTTGAGGTCCTGGAAGCCTAATTCTAGGCATTCAGGATTTTAAAATTACGTTCCGGCTTGTGATTGGTCGCGTCGCGGTCACATGGGCGACGCGACCAATCACAAGCCGTGATGTCACGGGAGGCAGGACACGCGCGCATTTTAAAAATACGTCACGGCTTGTGATTGGTTGCGTGCCGCCCATGTGGCCGCGACGCGACCAATCACAGCAAGCCGTGACGTAATTTCAGGTCCTGAATGCCTATTTCTGCATTCAGCTGAAACAGTTTTAAGATACGGTCCTGGCGCTTGCTGGTTTTTCTTGGGCGCCCTGGAGCGTTTTTAACAACAATGGAAGCTCTCTCCTTGAAGTTCTTGATGATGCGATAGATTGTTGACTGAGGTGCAATCTTTGTAGCTGCGATACTCTTCCCTGTTAAGGTACCTTCACACGAAACGACATCGCTAGCGATCCGTGACGTTGCAGCGTCCTGGCTAGCGATATCGTTTCGTTTGACACGCAGCAGCGATCAGGATCCTGCTGTGATGTCGCTGGTCGCTGAATAAAGTCCAGAACTTTATTTGGTCGTCCGATCGCTGTGTATCGTTGTGTTTGAAAGCAAAAGCAACGATACCAGCGATGTTTTACACTGGTAACCAGGGTAAACATCGGGTTACCAAGCGCAGGGCCGCGCTTAGTAACCCGATGTTTACCCTGGTTACCAGCGTAAAAGTAAAAAAAACAAACAGTACATGCTCACCTGCGCGTCCCCCAGCGTCTGCTTCCTGACACTGACTGAGCGCCGGCCCTAAAGTGAAAGTGAAAGCACAGCGGTGACGTCACCGCTGTGTTGTTAGGGCCGGAGCTCAGTCAGTTAAAAAAGTTTGTTAAAAAATGTTCCTTATAAATGTGGAACTTGTTAGTATTCAAAGACCTATATATTTAAATGTTGATTACAAATAACTTTGTTGATGGAAAAAACCCTTTAAATTAGTTGCAATCTCCTTGTGGGACCTCCCATGACCTTTATCCATATGTAAACTCCAGTTTTCTCCCACAGGAGTGGAGTTTGATAGGTAACACTTGAGCATATTGTCAATTACTCTATTCTGTTTTAGTTCACTTTGTTGTACAGTTACAAAGTACCAAACAATTGGGTCAACATAATGTTTTAAAGATTGATTTTCAAATGTAGGGTTTAGCATTGAAATTACAATTACAAATAATTATGTGTTACACAACTGTCCTGGGAATCCCAGGCTCCTTTTCCTTCCACTGGTCTAGCTTCATTCTCATGTACCCCACGCTTTTTCAAGTTGGCAAATGACATCGTCTCCCTAGGCCTCTTTAGACCTACTAAGACACATACTTGTGTTTTAGGATTAAGACTACCAGTCCTGTGTTTGGTGCGCTATATTCCTTGTGCTGTCTGTGTTCTCATTCTGAAAGACCTTTGTGTTGACTGTCCAGCTACTCACTGATTGCAGTTGTAAGAAGATTAACCGGTTCGGGGGTACCTCACTTGTGCCGGTTCCAGAACTGTCGGGACTATCACCATTGTTTCACGGGGGAGAGCTTTCTGGCCCGGACCGACCTTTGCACTTCTCAGCAGGGGGTGGGTCAGGGATAAAAAGGGGCTATGCACAGGAGAAAAGCAGGAGTTCTGGCGGGAAGACAGGACACGCAGCAGGGTGGGGTACAGGCCTCTGTAGCGGGGCATCTTGCAAGCGTAGGCCCACCCAGTGCAGCTCCTCTAATTGTGTCCACTGCTTGCGGACATCAGACAGTGACTCTCCCTACGTTCTCCATGCCAGGAGGTTACTCACACATGGGACCTGTGACTGCTGCAAGTGTGCGGCCTACCCGTCTACCAGTGACTGAGCCAGTGTATACTTATCCCTTCCCCACTTGGGCTGCGGAGCAGAGCCATGCTCTGGCAATATCGTATAAAGAACTGAGACCAGTATGAGGAAAGGGCAGGTACGGGAACCCGCCTAGTGTAACAAAGACTCTTCATCTGCATCAAGGGACCGGATCTCTGTCTATCCAGTACAAACCCCAGACATGCTGCTGTTGTCGGTGCCACTCTTGGAAACCGAGAATCCTCAATCAAGAAGCTGACAGACTGATAAGTTGTACTCTTCTTTCTCCTTCCTGAACATTGGCCTAACACTTGTTTACCCCGTTCTCCCCTCGAAGACCCATATCGTTATACCTTTGCCTCCCATATTCATTTCCTCCCTGCGTGGAGTTTTCCATTGTGAATAAATTTGTTAACTCTTGATGTGCCTCCTGTCCATGACGACATACCGATCTATGGATGAAATGGATGAATTAGAACTAATGTTGTTGGAGCATAATTATGACATGGTGGGGATATCTGAGACGTGGCTGGATGAGAGCCATGACTGGGCTGTTAACTTGCAGGGCTATAGCCTTTTCAGAAATGACCGTACAGATAAGCGAGGGGGTGGGGTGTGTCTGTATGTAAAATCGACCTTAAAACCCATCCTGCGTGATAATATAGGTGAATCTAATGAAAATGTAGAGTCTCTGTGGGTGGAGATAAGGGGAGGGGGAAAAAATAATAAATTACTGATAGGGGTTTGTTATAAATCTCCAAAACTAATGGAAGCAATGGAGAATATCCTTGTAAAGCAAATAGATGAAGCTGCGACTCAAGGAGAAGTCATTATTATGGGGGACTTCAACTACCCTGAAATAGATTGGGGAACAGAAACCTGCAGTTCCAGCAAAGGTAATCGGTTTTTGACAACTATGAGAGACAATTACCTTTCACAACTGGTTCAGGACCCAACAAGGAGGGGGGCACTGCTAGACCTAATATTAACCAACAGGCCAGACCGCATATCAAATATAAGGGTTGGGGGTCACTTGGGGAATAGTGATCACAAAATAATAAGTTTTCATGTAACCTTTAATAAGATGAGTAGTAGGGGGGTGACAAGGACACTAAACTTCAGGAGGGCAAATTTCCAAAGGATGAGAGAGGATCTTGGTGCAATTAACTGGGACGATATCCTGAGACACAAAAATACACAAAGAAAATGGGAGACATTTATTAGCATCCTGGATAGGACCTGTGCACAGTATATACCGTATGGGAATAAACATACTAGAAATAGGAGGAAACCAATATGGCTAAATAGAGCTGTAAGGGGCGCAATAAGGGACAAAAAGAAAGCATTTAGAGAATTAAAGGAAGTAGGTAGTGAGGAGGCATTAAATAAATACAGAAAATTAAATACATTCTGTAAAAACCAAATCAAGGCAGCAAAGATTGAGACAGAGAGACTCATTGCCAGAGAGAGTAAAAATAATCCCAAAATATTCTTTAACTATATAAATAGTAAGAAACTAAAAAATGACAGTGTTGGCCCCCTTAAAAATAGTCTGGGTGAAATGGTGGATGAGGATGAGGAAAAAGCCAATATGCTAAATGACTTTTTTTCATCAGTATTTACAAAAGAAAATCCCATGGCAGCCAATATGACTAATGATAATAATTCCCCATTAAATGTCACCTGCTTAACCCAGCAGGAAGTACAGCGGCATCTAAAAATAACTAAAATTGACAAATCTCCGGGCCCGGATGGGATACACCCCCGAGTACTGCAGGAACTAAGTACAGTCATTGATAGACCATTATTTTTAATCTTTAAAGACTCCATAATAACAGGGTCTGTACCACAGGACTGGCGTATAGCAAATGTGGTGCCAATATTCAAAAAAGGGGCAAAAACTGAACTCGGTAATTATAGGCCAGTAAGTTTAACCTCTACTGTGGGTAAAATCCTGGAGGGCATTCTAAGGGATACTATACTGGAGTATCTGAAGAGGAATAACCTTATGACCCAGTATCAGCACGGGTTTACTAGGGACCGTTCATGTCAGACTAATTTGATCAGCTTCTATGAAGAGGTAAGTTCCGGACTGGACCAAGGGAACCCAGTGGACGTAGTATATATGGACTTTTCCAAAGCTTCTGATACGGTGCCACACAAAAGGTTGTTACATAAAATGAGAGTAATGGGGATAGGGGAAAATATGTGTAAGTGGGTTGAGAGCTGGCTCAGGGATAGGAAACAAAGGGTGGTTATTAATGGAGCACACTCGGACTGGGTCACGGTTAGCAGTGGGGTACCACAGGGGTCAGTATTGGGCACTCTTCTTTTTAACATATTTATTAATGACCTTGTAGGGGGCATTCAGAGTAGAATTTCAATATTTGCAGATGACACTAAACTCTGCAGGGTAATCAATACAGGGGAGGACAATTTTATATTACAGGATGATTTATGTAAACTAGAAGCTTGGGCTGATAAATGGCAAATGAGCTTTAATGGGGATAAATGTAAGGTCATGCACTTGGGTAGAAGTAATAAGATGTATAACTATGTGCTTAATTCTAAAACTCTGGGCAAAACCGTCAATGAAAAAGACCTGGGTGTATGGGTGGATGACAAACTCATATTCAGTGGCCAGTGTCAGGCAGCTGCTACAAAGGCAAATAAAATAATGGGATGTATTAAAAGAGGCATAGATGCTCATGAGGAGAACATAATTTTACCTCTATACAGGTCACTAGTTCGACCACACTTAGAATACTGTGCACAGTTCTGGTCTCCGGTGTATAAGAAAGACATAGCTGAACTGGAGCGGGTGCAGAGAAGAGCGACCAAGGTTATTAGAGGACTGAGGGGTCTGCAATACCAAGATAGGTTATTACACTTGGGGCTATTTAGATTGGAAAAACGAAGACTAAGGGGTGATCTTATGTTAATGTATAAATATATGAGGGGACAGTACAAAGACCTTTCTGATGATCTTTTTAAAGGGAACCTGTCACCTGAATTTGGCGGGACCGGTTTTGGGTCATATGGGCGGGGTTTTCGGGTGTTTGATTCACCCTTTCCTTACCCGCTGCATGCTGGCTGCAATATTGGATTGAAGTTCATGCTGTGTCCTCCATAGTACAAGCCTGCGCAAGGCAAGATTGCCTTGTGCAGGCATGTACTACGGAGGACAGAGAATGAACTTCAATCCAATATTGCAGCCAGCATGCAGCCAGCGGGTAAGGAAAGGGTGAATCAAACACCCGAAAACCCCGCCCATATGACCCAAAACCGGTCCCGCCAAATTCAGGTGACAGGTTCCCTTTAATCATAGACCTGAGACAGGGACAAGGGGCATCCTCTACGTCTGGAGGAAAGAAGGTTTAAGCATAATAACAGACGCGGATTCTTTACTGTAAGAGCAGTGAGACTATGGAACTCTCTGCCGTATGATGTTGTAATGAGTGATTCATTAATTAAATTTAAGAGGGGACTGGACACCTTTCTGGAAAAGTATAATATTACAGGGTATATACACTAGATTCCTTGATAAGGCGTTGATCCAGGGAACTAGTCTGATTGCCGTATGTGGAGTCGGGAAGGAATTTTTTTCCCCATGGTGGAGTTACCCTTTGCCACATGGGTTTTTTTTGCCTTCCCCTGGATCAACATGTTAGGGCATGTTAGGTTAGGCTATGGGTTGAACTAGATGGACTTACAGTCTTCCTTCAACCTTAATAACTATGTAACTATGTAACTATGTAACTATGTATGCAAGTCTACACAGTCTCCTGAATCATCCTCCAGCAGCAAGACCTCATAGACTATATTAGATTTCAATAATACCATTCACAGTGCTATATATGTGATTCCTTGTGATCTTTCATGGACCAAGTCCTCGCTTCTCTTGAGCATTTCTGCCTGCTACACCAACGATCAAGGTCATTATGCCCAAAATGACCTGAGGCTTCTTGAATCCACCTCACTGGGTGAACCTAATAGTGTGTCACCTACCATCTATTGACGTTGAGCAACAATAATTACAACACCTTGGTCTTGTGGCTTTCTTATGGTGTTCTGACACCACCTGGCCGATGCGCTGCAAACTTTCTACTGCGTACAGCATTTCAGATGCTTCTACTGATTAGTAGGCCTAAGTCACATTATTGCTGCATTTCACCACAACATAACAAAACTATTACTTAGAAGAGGTTATGGGGATGCCGCAAGTAGTAAGAATTCATGTTGCTGTATTCTGGCAGTCACAAACTACTGATACCGCTGCAGGACCAAGGTCCTGCAAATCTTTTTGCTCAACTCTACCATGTAACAAATCTACCAAAAATGTAATTAGCACTTTTCCTGCACATATTTTGCACTCTGAAATGAGGTTTTAAGAGCTTAATAAAGACTAAGTTTTATATATCCTAACCCACTGATATTCTAGAAATTTGGTTTGGTTTACATAGAGCCCAGGCTTATAAACCTTCCATGTAATAAACAAGGATTTACAATTTAATACTTTAGGGAATATTCTGGCCTACAATGACTAAACTTTTTTTCATGGTACCATTCCAGAAACCATCCTTTTTTATCTTTTTTTATGACTTAGCGGTTAGTTTTTGCAGAACAAGTTGTATTTGCTTGTGTTATAATTTACGTGTACATAAAAGGTAACTAACTTAGATTTACTCTTTATAGGAGGAAATATAAAAATAAAAATTCTAACACAATGATTTTTACTTATAAAAGTGAACCTTACAGATGACACATGCTACCCTATTCCCGGGCAGCATGTATCAGGCACTGACTGTTTGAACACAGCCATGTGGCAATGTAGATTAGTCAAACAGGTGGATCCCCGGTGGCTACTCCCTGCCCTGGACTCACCTGTCTGACTAATCTACGGCTCGGTCTTTTAACCCCTTCACCACTTTTTTCTGTTTTTGAGTTTTCGTTTTTCGCTCCCCTCTTTCCCAAAGCCATAATTTTTTTATTTTTCCGTCAATATGGCCATGTGAGGGCTTATATTTTGTGGGACAAGATGTACATTTAAAGTACCCATTGGTTTTAGCATATAGCTTACTGGAAAACAGGAAAAAAAAATCCAAGTGTGGTGAAATTGAAAAGAAAGTGCAATTCCACAACTGATTTTTATTTTTTTTTACCATGTTCACTAAATGGTAAAGCTGACCTGCTTATATGATTCTCCAGGTCATTGCAAGTTCGTAGATGCCAAATATGTCTAGGTTTTTGTGATCTGGGGCCGGGTGAGGGCTTATTTTTTGTGCGCCGAGCTGATACTTTTATTGATACAATTTTGGTGCAAATACAATCTTTTGATCTCCCGTTATTGCATTCTAATGCAATATTGTGGCGACCAAGAAAAAGGTAATTCTATCTTTTTGATTTTTTTTCTCGTTACGCCATTTACCAATCGGATTAATTATTTTTATATATCGAGTGATTTTTATAGATCGGGCGATTCTGAACACCGTGATACCAAGTATGTGTATTTTTTTCCTTTTGTTTTATTTTGAATGGGGCGAATGTTTTAATCAGTGATGAGTGAGTATACTCGTTGCTTGGGTGGTCTCCGAGTATTTGTAACTGCTCGGAGATTTAGTTTTTGTAGAGGCAGCTGCATGATTTACGGCTGCTAGCCAGCCTGAGTACATGTGGGGGTTGCCTGGTTGCTAGGGAATCCCCACATGTATTCAAGCTGTCTATCAGCTGTAAATCATTCAGCTGAGTCAATAAAAACGAAATCTCTGAGCACTTACAAATACTCGGAGACCACCCGAGCGTGCTTGCGAAAACCCGAGCAACGAGTATACTCGGTCATCACTAGTTTTAATATTTTTAAAAACCTTTTTTTTTTACTTTTTACTGGCGTCATGGCGTCTCCATGGGAGACTAGAATCTGCGATCTTCGGAGCACTTGTGCTACACATAGCAGGGCTTCGGCTCTGCTTTATGAAGCTAACATGCTCATTTGCTATGAGATCCGGCCACTGGGCGCCGCTCACAGCAGTTAGGAGAAGACAACTGGTGAAGACCCCGATGGGTAGAGTTTGTGACGTGATTCCAATGTGATCATGTTAAATGCTGCTGTCAGAGATTGACAGGGGCATTTAACATGTTAACAGTCGCCACTGTATTGTGATTCCATCAGCGGCTGTAATGGCACATGTCAGCTGATGAAATCACCTGACATGTGTTGGAAAAGTTGCGGGCTCATCGCCAGTGCCCACATCAAACAGGTGGAGGCGACCTTGGACGTACCATTCTGTCAAGGGTTGTAAAGTGGTTAAAGGATGTTTTTTCTCTAAAATACCTTAGTGCTTTAAGGTACCGTCACACTAGGCGATATCGCCAGCGATCCGTGACGTTGCAGTGACCTGGATAGCGATATCGCTGTATTTGACACGCAGCAGCGATCTGGATCCCGCTGTGATGTCGCTGGTCGCTGCTAGAAGGTCTGCACATTATTTGGTCGCTAGGTCGCCGTGTATCGCCGTGTTTGACAGCAAAAGCAAGGATACCAGCGATATTTTACACTGGTAACCAGGGTAAACATCGGGTTACTAAGCGCAGGGCCGCGCTTAGTAACCCGATGTTTACCCTGGTTACCAGCGTAAAAGTTAAAAAAACAAACAGCACATACTCACCAGCGCGTCCCCCAGCCTCTGCTTCCTGACACTGACTGAGCGCCGGCCCTAAACTGAAAGTGAAAGCACAGCCGCTGTGCTGTTAGGGCCGGAGCTCAGTCAGTGTCAGGAAGCAGAGGCTGGGGGACGCGCTGGTGAGTATGTGCTGTTTGTTTTTTTAACTTTTACGCTGGTAACCAGGGTAAACATCGGGTTACTAAGCGCGGCCCTGCGCTTAGCAACCCGATGCTTACCCTGGTTACCCGGGGACCTCGGCATCGTTGGTCGCTGGAGAGCGGTCTGTGTGACAGCTCTCCAGCGATCAAACAGCGACGCTGCAGCGATCGGCATCGCTGTCGCTATCGCTGCAGCGTCGCTTAATGTGACGGTACCTTTAGAGTTAAACATATCTGGCTGATCTCCTACAGTCAGTGTCTGATACATAATGCCTATAGATTAGGCAGCATGTATCAGCTGTCAGGTTCACTTAAAATGTGACTATTTTAATAGCTGCAGTAATAAAGTGCTAACTTTATTAAGAGGTTAAATACAATTACAGTTACATCAAGTTTATATAGTTTTATTTGTTATATTTCTTTTCTACAATAATTACTGTTTAAAAAATAAAGCAATATCTGACCTTGTTTTTTGAGTGACAAACTGCAGTTTTCTCTGGTACAATTGTATAGTACATATGAATCACTATTTAGTACACCTTGTTAGGAAAAACAGCAGACAGTTATTTTATTTAAACATGATTATCATTCATCATAACTGACATGAGTTTATATGATTATGACAGTACTAGGTTTTAGCATGTTGTAGAAAAATACTTTTCCTTTCTGTGCTATATTTTGATTCTTTTTTATTTTTTCCTACACAGAGCTGTGTGACGGCTTAGTTTTTTGGCAGGACAAGCTAGTGTAATTTGGGGGAGTTTACGACTTTTTAATCAGTTTCACCTTTATGTTTTGTGAGATAATATGAACAAAAACAGTCATTCAATTTTCGCTTTCAAAACTTTATTCTGTTTACAGTGTCGAACGATTGATATGTTAACCTTATCCTGCACTGCAATGTCCACATTAGGACTCCTCGGATACCCGAGTTAAGTATCATAATAATATAAAGATGATGTCCTAACATGGACACTGACTACATTCTTTTTAAGGCTTTTTTTTTATTTAAATATTTTTTAGTAGGAAAATTGGGATTTTTTATTTAATATTTAAGTTTGTTTTTTTTACAATATTTTATACATAATAAAGAATTGTTTTCAATGCCTCCAACAGTGCCCCCCAGACAGTAGAAAGCACTCCCACAGTACAATCCCTCACATACAGTATAATGTAACCCATAGTACATTACTACATACATATCATGAAGTTCCCCACACACACTATGATAGTTTCACTGTCCCCCCACACAGTATGATGCCCCCACAGTCAACCACAAGCAGTATGATGTCCTTCACAGTACATTCCCCACAAATAGCATGACACTGTGTTGTTCCTGCACTACAGTCCAACACACAATATGAGGTCCCCCCAGTACTTTCCCCGATATACATTATGATGTCCTCCACAGTACATTCCCTAAACACAGTATGATGCTCCTGACATTGCACCTCATATGGAGTAATGCCCCCCACAATATATTCCCTCAAATACATTGCAATGTTCCCACAGGATAATCCCCCACAAACAGTTTGATTCCCCCCATAATAAATCCCCTAGGACACAATCTGATCTTCCCACAGTACATTCCAAACAAAGTATTTTTTCTTTGACAGTACAATCCCCCAAGTATGTTTGCCCCACTCCACAGTCCCTCACACAGTTACGTGCCCCGCAGTACATTTCCCCACACCCACAGCAGGTTGCCCCTCACAAATATAAATTCCCATACACACACAGGATAATGCCACCCACAGTAAATTTCCCCACACAATATAACATCACCATAGTACATTCTACCACACATACCGTATTTTCCGGCGTATAAGACGACTGGGCGTATAAGACGACCCCCCAACTTTACCAGTTAAAAAATAAAATCTTCTTAAAAGTCGGGGGTCTTCTTATACACCCTATGTCGTCTTATAGGGCCGGTGAATATGTGCCTTTTGGGGGGGGGGGAGTGATCCTGATGAGGACGAGGGGGCGTCTCACAGGAAAGTGAGTATCCCCCATTACCTTATCATAGCGCTGCAGCCAGGGGTCTCTGTGCTGGGAGCGGCGGCTGCTGTGCTGTGCTGTGCTGTGCTGTGCTGTGGCGGCTCCTCTTCTGCAGTGTGGGGCCTCTGGTGCTGTGGGGCGGTGGCGGCGGCGGCGTATCTTCATACAGTCGGGGCTCCTCCGGCATCTCAAAGACTGGAAGCCCCGCCGGCAACTCCATCGGTACAATGCGGTCAGGTGGCCTCCGGGAAAATGGCCGCTGCTCAGATTCAGATCTCGTCCCGAGATCTCGGGAGACGAGATCTGAATCTGAGCAGTGGCCATTTTCCCGGAGGCAGCTCAATAGGTGCGATGCGGTGGCCCGGCCGCTGGGGGCTGCGCATGCTCAGATTCAGATCTCAACGAGATCTGAATCTAAGCAGCGGCCATTTTCCCGGAGGCCAGCGCATTGTACCGATGGAGTTGCCGGCGGGGCTTCCAGGCTGAGATGCCGGAGGAGCCCCGACTGCATGAAGATACGCCGCCGCCGCCACCGCCCCACAGCACCAGAGGCCCCACACTGCAGAAGAGGAGCCGCCACAGCACAGCACAGCAGCCGCCGCCGCTCCCAGCACAGAGACCCCACGCTGCAGCGCTATGATAAGGTAATGGGGGATACTCACTTTTCTGTGAGACGCCCCCTCGTCGTCATCAGGATCACTCCCCCCCCCCCCCACCCACCATATACACCCGGCGTACAAGGCGATTCCCGGCGTACAAGACGACCCCCGACTTTTAAGAAGATTTTCAGGGGTTAAAAAGTCGTCTTGTACGCCGGAAAATACGGTAGTTTGATGTTCCCTCACTAAATTCCACCACACATTATGTGGTCTCCTAATGTAAATTTCCCAACACAAGATGATGCTTTGTACAGTACATTCTCCCGCACAGAATGATATCCCAACAGTATTTTTTTTAGAAAAAGCACAATATCACCTCCCTGGAGTACTTTGACCCACATAATATGATGCCCAACTTACTACATTCCAACACACACTGTTACCTCCACAGTACATCTCCCCATAAACAGTATGATGTCCTTGCAGTATTTTCCCCCACAAGTATAATGTGCCCCACAGTACGTTCCACCACACAGAATTACAAAACGTACAGAATATTCCCTGATTCTGTATGATGCTCCCCACAGTTCAGTTACTCACACAACATAATGCCCTCAAATTACATTCCCCACACTGTATGATGTCCTTATGGTATATTCCCCCAAATACAGTATAGTATCCCCACAGAATAATTCCCCACATAAAGTATGATGCCGCCAGAGTATTTTGACCCACGCACAGTTTGATGTCCCCCACTGAATATATTTCCCAACACACTATGATACTCCACAGTACATTCTCATGTAACCAGTATTATGTCCCCAATAGTACATTCATTCAACATAGTATGATGCCCCTTACATGGTGCATTATGCCTCACACAGTATAATGCCCCAACAATACATTCATCAAACACATTATGATGACCCCACAGCATAATGTCACTTGCAAAGTATGATAAACATATACACCATTGCTGCAATCTTACAAAAGTGTTTGTCTGAGAAGGGACTTGTGACTGTAATACCTCAGGAGAGTACTGTATGGTGGCCTGGATAGCACTCAACACATCTGCTCCCAGCAAATTCATAGGGGTATTGTCACTAACAATAAGTTTTGTAAGCACCTCTTGGCTGTCTCGTAATTTTAGTCTTATTTGTTCAGTTACTAGGGCTTCTGTCACTTGTCCTTCTACCCCCACACATTCCACAGTCTCATTAGTAATCATGTCTGGCATTATAAAGTCTTTATGTACCACAGTCCCGACTGCCCCAGTGTCAATCAAAAATTCTGCCTCTTTCCCTCCCGGCATTGTTATGGTGGTCAAGGCAGGACCAGGTCCAGAGAGGACAAGAACAGGGCAAACATTTGTCACTGGGTTGCCAGTTTCCTAGTCTGAAGGTGAGGGAGGTGGAGATTGGTCTGCTTAGTCTCCTTTGTAGGGTTTCTGCATTGGTTGGCGTAGTGTCCATTTTCTCCACAATTCCAGCACTTCACTGTTTCTAAGTCCTTAGGTCCCTTACTACGTCTCCACTGTTTTCCTTGTGCTCCAGCATACATGACAGGTCGTCTTATTGTCCTAGTTTGTTCAACTCCTTTAGCAACCATCAGGAGGTCTTTTGGATCTACATTTCTCCATTCAGGTCTTGATGGCTGTACTGCATCTTGTAAGCCTTTGTTCATACCGTCAATGAATGCATTTACCAATATTTTAACACCGAGTGGGTTTATGGGCTGTACCCCATGTCTGCCTATTTCAGCTGTAACCGTCCAAAATACATGTCTACACTCTCTCCATGTCTCTGACTCTCTCAGTCAGGAGTACAGACTGCTCTGATTGTTTCACTATAGCCATTACTGCTAGGCATGTGAGATCACACTGACTTTTTCCTTTGACAATTTATTCCCCACATGACATCCATGCCATACTCGTACCTGTTCAAACAAAACACCTGTCTATGGCCAGACAGCTCAGACATGAATGTGCTCTAATACTAATTCCTCAATACATCACCCTCAAAAGATATAATGTTCTGAATCCAGCCACCCATCTGCCTGTGGATTCAGAAAAGGGAGAATTGGTGACAGCATTAGCAAGAGAGGAAGAGTACTTTGACATGACGCATGAACATGACTGCATAGAACTGATGAGACAGTGGGTTTTGCATGTCAATCTCCCAGGAAGCTCCCACATACGGATTCCGAATAGGCTGGTTGCCACGGTCCCGCATTCGGGCGCCAAATTGTCATAGCTGTTTTCATTCTGACCCAATGTCAGACATGCCAGATCACCTGTGAGGCCAAATCAGGAGGTTACGCTCTTCATTGACAAGCGCTTGTCAATTAAGGGCATAATTCCACAATTTGGCCTCACTGGTGATCTAGCTATCTGACTCTGGGTCAGAGCGAAAACAGCTACGACACCCCACAGTACATTCCCTCAAACACAGTGCGGTACTCACACATTAAATCCCCCCACACAGTATATTTTCAACAGTACATTCCCCAAAATATCTTAGTCCTATCTCCGCACACAGTATAATACCCCACATTACAATTCTTCACACACAGCATGATGCCCCTAACATAGTAAATTCCAAAACATACAGCATAATGCCCTCCACAGTACATTCGAACACATACAGTGTGATAACTCTATAGAACATCCCCCCACGCACATTATGATGTCCCCCACAGTTCCCTATACACAGTATTATACTCCGATGTTACATTTCCTGCTCAATATTATGTGCCAACAGTTCATTTCCACACACAGTGTGATACCATGACAGCAATTTCCCACACACAGTATCATGCCCCACAGAGCATGTTGACTTACACAGTATTGTGGTCCTACAATATGTACCACCACACACAGTATAATAGCCCACATTACAATTCTCTACAGGCAGCATGATGCCCCACACATTGTAAATTGGAACACATTCAGTATAATGCCCTTCACAGTACATTCCAATGCACACAATATGATGCCCTCCAAAGTATATTCTACCACATACAGTGTAATATTCCCACATAACATCACCCACACACAGTATGATGTTCCCCACAGCTCCCTACACACAGTATGATACCCCGATGTTACATTCCTTCACCCAGTATTATCCGCCAACAGTTCATTTCCACACACTCACAGATAATACTGCGTGATCAATACAATATATACTGTATATCCTTCATGAAGCACTAATTGACAAATGCCAGTGACAAATATACAGCTATATAGAGAATACATATGTAACTATATTGAGTTAAGACAAATGAAAATGAGATATATTTCCAGATTATGCTTATTTTACTTCATAGATCTCACCCATTGTTGTAGCCGAGCTTTCCAGGTTACCTAGCAACCAGTGTTCTTCCTTTGTGTGTGAAAATCTTTTCAGTGCATGGGGCAAAATGAATTGGAGTGGAGACGGAGTTCTCTCTCCTGTGCAGTTGTCTGTTCTTTGCTTCCCAGGGCTGGAGTGTTTTGGGTCTTCCCCAATAAGATATCAAAGTATATATATATAATAACAAAACATAAACATACACTGCACAGGCATAAAAAAAGTAACAAAGTAATGAAAATAATCTAATAAATATGATCAAATGTGCATTTGGCCTTTGTAATGGACTTATGATCATTTAGACGCAATGCTTCTGAAAATAAGCACAAGGCAAATGAACATACCTAGTAAAAGTAATGAAAATAGTTGAAGTGTAAAATGGAAGCATTTATGAGAAAATGTACATTTAGCAGTTTCCTGGCATTAGTATAATAAATTCAGCAAAATATTCTCTTAAAACACCAACTGTTTTACCTTTAAAATAATTTCAATAAATATCCCCATGTGTATGTGTAATTGCTTTAGTTACAAATTGCTCCAATGAGTACAGATGTACTGTGCATCATTAAGCATTACTGTACCTGGTAAATAATGCAGGAAAGATTCTAGGAAAAAAACTATGTTTACATGTTATTATGTCTTAGAAAATGAATAAATGGTGCTAACTGCTCTGCGATATTTATTCACATCAAACTGAACTAAGAAAAAGATTGTTTTCTCATTCTCA
This sequence comes from Ranitomeya variabilis, assembly GCF_051348905.1. Classification (NCBI taxonomy): domain Eukaryota; kingdom Metazoa; phylum Chordata; class Amphibia; order Anura; family Dendrobatidae; genus Ranitomeya; species Ranitomeya variabilis. The sequence goes on from NC_135236.1 coordinate 566,379,566, forward strand.
TTATTACCCACTTCCTTGCATACCCCACTACCAATGCTCTATATTGTCGTACAGAGAGATAAGTCTATATTTTTAAGTGATCCTAAAATTTCCAAAAATGTATACTGTGAGCTTATTTTGAGATAACTACAATAAATTGTGCTCTAAGGTTTTAGACTGGTGGTCATCTCAAAAAAGGGTCAATGATACATATAAAGAAAACTAAAAATACCTGTATATACTCGAGTATAAGCCGACCCAAGTATAAGCCAAGACCCCTAATTTTGCCACAAAAAACTGGGAAAACTTAATGACTCGAGTATAAGCCTAGGGTGGGAAATGCAGCAGCTACCGGTAAATGTCAAAAATAAAAATAGGTACCAATAATAGTAAAATTAATTGAGACATCAGTAGGATAAGTGTTTTTGAATATCCACATTGAATCAGGAGCCCCATATAATGTTCCATAAAGTTTATGATGGGCCTCATAAGATGCTTCATAGAAACATTTGCCCCATACAATGCTGCATAAAGGTTGATTATGGCCCCATAAGATGCTCCATAGAAAATGTGTCTCATATAATGCTGCATAAAGGTTGATTATGGCCCTATAAGATGCTCCATAGAGACATTTGCCCCATATAATGCTGCATAGAGGTTGATTATGGCCCCATAAGATGCTCGATAGAAACATTTGCCCCATATAATGCTGCATAAAGGTTGATTATGGCCCCATAAGATGCTCAATAGAAACATTTGCCCCATATAATGGTGCACAAAGGTTGATTATGGCCCCATAGGATGCTCCATAGAAACATTTGCCCCATATAATGCTGCACAAAGGTTGATTATGGCCCCATAGGATGCTCCATAGAAATATTTGCCCCATATAATGCTGCACAAAGGTTGATTATGGCCCCTTAAGATGCTCCATAGAAACATTTGCCCCATACAATGCTACATAAAGATTGATTATGGCCCCATAAGATGCTCCATAGAAACATCTGCCCCATATAATGCTGCACAAAGGTTGATTATGGCCTCATAAGATGTGCAATAGAAACATTTACCCCATATAATGCTGCACAAAGGTTGATTATGGCCCCATAGGATGCTCCATAGAAACATTTGCCCCATATAGTGCTGCACAAAGGTTGATTATGGCCCCTTAAGATGCTCCATAGAAACATTTGCCCCATACAATGCTGCATAAAGATTGATTATGGCCCCATAAGATGCTCCATAGAAACATCTGCCCCATACAATGCTGCATGAAGGTTGATTATGGCCCCATAAGATGCTCCATAGAAACATTTGCCCCATATAATGCTGCCCAAAGGTTGATTATGGCCCCATAAGATGCTCCTTAGAAACATTTGCCCCATACAATGCTGCATAAAGATTGATTATGGCCCTATAAGATGCTCCATAGAATATTATGTCCCATATGATGCTGTGATTTAAAAAAAAAAAAATGACATACTCACCTCTTGTCCTAAGCAGATGGGGACACCGGCACTTGTGATATTCACCTGTCCCCGTTCCACCACCGCGCGGCGCTGTGTCTTCCAGGTCTCTGCAGTGACTGTTCAGGCAGAGGGTGCGCACTAACCACGTCATCGCACCCTCTGACCTGAACGTCACAGCCAGAGGATGCGGAAGATGGAGCCCGGCGGTGGAACGGGGACAGGTAAATATCGCAATGCTCACCCTCCCCCGTCGTGCTCACCTTCCCGGTGCGGTCCCTGGCAGCTTCTCCAATGTGATGGTATCTGGCGCCGGCAGCTTGTTCCTGTGTTCAGTCATCACTGGTACCACTCATTAAAGTAATGAACATGCTCCCCACCCCTATGGGAGTGGAGTCGCATCCATATTCATTACTGGGGTGAGTATGATGTGACAGCTGCCGCTCCCCTTCTCCCGCTGACCCCCTTGGACAATGTCTCGAGTATAAGCCGAGAGGGACACTTTCAGCCTAAAAAAATGGGCTGAAAATCTCGGCTTATACTCGAGTTTATATGGTAGTTATTTAGATTAGTGTTTGTCTTCTTAGTGAGCCAAAAAGTGTAGAGGCTTCTCTACATAAAACTGAATGGTTGAAATCATGCAAGTGACATATACAGCATATGTAGAAAAGCTTGTAAAGAAACATGTCTGGGAAAAATAGAGCTGATGACCATAGACAGTGCTGCTGTGACGACAGTGGGTATGGACCAACTGTGCCAGGCTTACTCTGGAGGCGCATAAGTCACTACCTGGTCTTCACTGGAACCTCTGATAGTGAGGATGGATATGGCCATTAGGGTAGTAACCAGGTGCCTTTCCAGGGCAGTCCCTGGAACTGCAGCCGTTGACCAGTGGGTCAAAAGGCACAAATGCGAAATACCAAGAGCAAAGCCAGAGACATGGTCAGACTGTCCGAGGATGAGGCAGGATAAGTTCAAAATCTGAAGCCAGGATCAAGAGAGTAGATAGACAAAATGAGTAAACAGGACAGGTCTGTAATATGGGAGTCAAATCAATAATGCACCTTGGGAAATGCTGAGGGAGGAGGAAATATCCATTTCTGCTGCGGGAGAGGAAAATGAAACCAAAAATTTTGCAACACACATTGGTTTTAAATTTCTGCAGTGTCTGACCACACCTCTCTTTACCTCGGTGGAGAACCTCCAGTAGCAGGAAGATAAAAGCCTATTCACAAAAAGATACAGTATAGCCAAAAAATAAAGTAAAGAAGTATACATCTTTATTGAAAACATATACACAAGGAATATTTATAAAAGGCAAAGTGGGTAAACATATGTAACTAAAGGCAACACATACAGAAGCCAGAAGTTTGCATACACTGTATAAAAGACACATCTGCATTTTTTTTCTCAATATCTGACATGAAATCAGACTCACACCGGCACGCAGGTCCTTTCCCAGCGCCGACTTCAATCCACGCATTCAGAAGGACAATCACCTGCATGCACGAGTCTTCACCGCCGTAAGTGCGAGCTCAGCGCAACGGCAAGCTGCCATCGGCCGGGGCAGCTGCCGTATGTGAGCGAAATTGGATATCATCTTCTTCAGAGTAACGTCACCAGCCGTGGCTGGTGAATACAGCCTGCAACCAAGTACTTCATTCATTGCGGAGGAGTACTGTCTACAACTACAACTCTGCACCTGACATCCTGAACGCTGTGGGGTAAGATTTCCACTGCCATTGAAATTACTTTCAAAACTCTATCTATTTCACAGTTACCTTTTTAAATCAATCAGGAGGTGTGTTCTACGGACATTGAGTGATTGTAGACGGCATTCAGTGCAGGCATTTATTCATTTAAATATTTTACCCATTTACACTTTCTCCTTAGGGTTTTACTAGCGCAAATAGGGTATTCTTTACCCATTTTTTATATTGAAATCAGAATAAACCTTTCCCGTTTTAGGTCAGTTAAGATTACCATAATTATTAATATTTGCCAAATGCCAGAATAATGAGAGATAAAAAATAAATCTTTTGCGGCAATTTTATTACTTACTGCAAAGTCAAAAGTTTACGTACATTTCATTAGTATTTGGTACCATTGCCCTTAAACTGAATGACTTGGGTCAAACGTTTGGGATATCCTTCCACAAGCTTCTCATAATAGTTGGTCGGAATTTGGGCCCATTCCTCCTGACAAACTGGTATAACCAGAGGCGTAGCTAGGGTTATGGTTAAAGGGGGGCAAACTTCTCAGCGGGCCCCTAACCAAGTAACCTTGATTACAACTAAGTGACGCACCCTAATAGAGGAGGAGAACCTCAGCAGATGACCGTGCTAAAACTAATCTCTATATAAAGACCAATATTGATATTACTGACATATGGCCAGTGGTAGATACCAGTACTACGGAACATATAAAAGATCACAGCACAGTTATAGATGGTGACTTACAGCTGACGTTCCTTCTGATGGAGTCGTTCACTTTTCCCGTCTTTTCCATCTGGCCCCGACCGACAGAACAACTTCTTCCAGCCAGGACTCGGCTGCAGAGAATACAACAAAGACACATTTCACTTCTCATATTCCAGTCCAATCACCATCTATTCCCAACCTGCACAAACTCCTCATCTTGCTGATATCCCAATACTACTGCTGTATGTGTCCCTATTACTGCACCTGTTGTGTGGTTCTCTGTGCCCTCTAAATTCTACAGCAACCCTCTAGAATACAGTAATGCCGGGTGCAAGTACTCTAGAAAGCAGCACCCACATTTTGTCCCCTAAAAAGTAATATTGCCCTCTGTGTGCCCCTTTGACAGTCACAGTAACCTGAGTTCCCCTAAAACAATAAGTGCCCACTTTAAATTTAATAATGTCCAAGTCTCCCCCGTACAGCTCCCCTATACACATTATGATGCTCTCTTATACTCAGTACAATGCCCCTCACTGTATATATACTGACCTGTTAATATCCCCCAAACTGTTTAATGGCTCCAACACTGTATGATGGCCGCCTCACTGTAATCTCCACACTGTATGATGGCCCCCTAGGTAGCCTCCATATAGCATTAAACACCAGATAGATCTCCATATAGTATAATGCACTCCCCATAGGCAGATTCTATAGTATAATACGCTCCCCATAGGCAGACTCTATAGTATAATGCACTCCCCATAGGTAGACTCTATAGTGTGGTCCACCCCATAGGCAGACTCCACAGCATAATGCACCCTCATAGGCAGCCTCTATAGTGTAATGCAGCCCCATAGGCAGACTCTATAGCATAATGCACCCCCATAGGCAGCCTCTATAGTGTAATGCAGACCCATAGGCAGCCTCTATAGTGTAATGCACCCCCATAGGCAGCCTCTATAGTGTAATGCATCCCCATAGGCAGCCTCTACAGTGTAATGCAATCCCCATAGGCTGCCTCTATTGCATAATGTACCCCCATAGGCTGCCTCTATAGTGTAATGTACCCCATAGGCATCCTCTATAACGCAATGCAGCTCCATAGGCAGCCTCTATAGTGTAATACAGCCCCATAGGCAGCCTTTAGCGTGTAATGCACCCCCATAGGCAGCCTCTAGAGCAGTGTTTTCCAAACTCCAGTCATCACGGACCCCAACAGGTCATGTTTTCAGGATTCCCTTAGTATTGCACAGGTGATGGAAGTATCAGTTCTTGCACTTGTGCAGCACTATGGAAATCCTGAAAACATGATCTGTTGGGGTACGTGAGGACTGGAGTTTGGGAAATACTGCTCTAGAGAGTGATACACCCCTATAGGCAGCCTCTATAGTGTAATGCACCCCCATAGGCAGCCTCTATAATGTAATGCACCCCATAGGCAGCCTCTATAGTGTAATGCACCTTGATAGGCAGCCTTTATAGTGTAATGCACCCCCATAGGCATCCTCTACAGTGCAATGTATCCGTATAGGCAGCCTCTATAGTGTAATTCACCCCCATAGGCAGCCTCTATAGTGTAATGCACTTCCCAAAGTCAGCCTCTATAGTGTAATGCACCTCAACAGGCAGACTCTATAGTGTAGTACACCCCCATAGGCAGCTTCTATAGTTTTCCCAATTTTTCAGACTGACTGACCTTCATTTCTTAAAGTAATGATGGCCACTCATTTTTCTTTACTTAGCTGTTTTTTTCTTGCCATAATACAAATACTAACAGTCTATTCAGTAGGACTATCAGCTGTGTATAAACCAGACTTCTGCACAACACAACTGATGGTCCCAACCCAATTTATAAGGCAAGAAATCCAACTTATTAAACCTGACAGGGCACAGCTGTGAAGTGAAAACCATTCCCAGTGACGACCTCTTGAAGCTCATCAAGAGAATGCCAAGAGTGTGCAAAGCAGTCATGAAAGCAAAAGGTGGCTACTTTGAAGAACCTAGAATATAAGACATAATTTTCAGTTGTTTCACACTTTTTTGTTAAGTATATAATTCCACATGTGTTAATTCATAGTTTTGATGCCTTCAGTGTGAATGTACAATATTCATAGTCATGAGAATACAGAAAAATCTTTAAATGAGAAGGTGTGTCCAAACTTTTGGTCTGTACTGTATATACTGGAGGGGGAGTAGGTGTGGATGGAGTGCACCTCGAACAAGGGAAGAGTAGTGGAGGGTGGTAGTGGAATTGGGGTAAAGGAGCAGGTATCGGATAGGAGCAAGCCAACTCCTCCACCACGTTTGTTGCTAGGGCGAGGGGTGTGAGAGAGGTGGAATCAAGCATAGGAAAGCGCGGCTGTAGAAGCTGAGTCAGAGGGGGTGAGCCAGGTTTCAGTGATGCCGAGGAAGGAGAGTTTGTTATTGATAAAGAGGTCATGAATAAATGACAGTTTATTTCAGACAGAGCGTGCATTCCATAGTGCTCCAAGTAGGGGGACCAGAGGAGTGGGGCCTGGATGAATGGGTATGTGGTTACTGTGGTTGCGAAGATGTGCAGAGGCAGGGGAATAGAAATGAGTGTGGGGATGTGTTGAGGAGGGCTGGGATTAGGGGATACGTCGCCAGCAATGAGGAGCATCAGACAGAGCGTTAGAAGGTGGGAGCTGGATAGGACGCGATGTGTCTGGAGAAAAAGGATTGTTTGTGGAGGAACAGTTCTGTGGAGGAGGTGAGGTGGCAGGGGAGGATGGAGGAAAAAATGACTAGTTCCTTACAGGGTGGAGGGATTACAGGAGATAGGAAGAAATAAAGTAGTATGGGGTGAATGTTAAAAGAAACCGAAACATTATAGCAGTTTTCTATTCCTTTACCTTCCAGTCAATTCCAGTCCAATTCTAGGCTAATTCATAGTAATTAAAAAGATAGAATTTGAATAATAATCCTTATTTTTATTTAGCGCTAACATATTCCGCAGCACTTTACACACATTATCATCACTGTCCCCAATGGGGCTCACAATCGAAAATTCCCTATCAGTATGTCTTTGGAATGTGGGAGGAAACCAACACAAACACAGGGAGAACATACAAACTCCTTGCAGATGTTGTCCTTGGTGGGATTTGAACCCAGGACTCCAGCGCTGAAAGGCTGCAGTCCTATCCACTGAGCCACCGTGCTGCCCTAATAAAGATCTTCATTTACAGCATGTTGTATTTACTTGTGTCATATAGGTCTAATATTTAAATTCATTTAATGATCTGAAACATATAAGTGTGGGAAAAATGCAAAAGAATAGGAAATCGGGAAGGGGGCATATCCTTTTTCACACCACTGTATGTGCCATTTTTTTTCTGGTACTGTGGTAGAGATGATCAAGGGCAAACCCACTGGCCAATTTCTCTGCACAAGGCATATCTGTTTTGACAATAGTGATTTTGAAACTCGAGCGATGCAATTGACAGTGACAATTTACTGACAGTAGATACAGCAAAAAGAACATTAATTTGGTGTATTAATGAGCAAAAAATCTAACCGTCAACAGCTTCTACACTCATCCATTAAGCGACCTATGGACAACCAGGTAAGATACATCACCCAATACCATTCACACTGGCCATAAATGAAGAAATCACTGAAAAATGTTGGCCTACTTTGCACATGGACCCTATCATAAAACAATATATATCCACCAATGCTAACATTACTGGCAGTCGAGAACGAAATACAAAGGATATACCATATTGGTATATAGTCATTATCAGCCAATACAGAGGAGTCTTACTCCCTGAACCCCAAGACTGCAGTGTGGTTGCGTGCAATGTGGCAACTGTGTTGCTTGCCCTAACATCCTAACATTAAATGAGCAACACGTTTTTCTAATATGGCAGGAAAAAGGACTTATGCCAGAATATTACTTGTTCCACACGTGCTGCTTTCTGTTATGCCATGCGCCCATGCCCAAAAGTGGAAGTGGGACTTCCACCAAAAGATATAAAGGTGAGGGTACGTGAATCAGCTGCCAAAATGGAAAGTTAGATTGAATCCCTTAAACCTATACCAAAGCACTTCAAATCTCACCATCAATGTGATCCTACACTTTTGAAACTTAGAGTCATTGATTTGATACTTACGGGTACTCCTGACTGCAACATTGTGAAAAGACTTTCTCAATGTGAATGTAACTGGATCTGGACTTTAGACATAGTATAGCCAAAAGGCTTAAATGAAGTATGCAGCTTTGTACCATTTCTATTGATTTAGTTGTCCTATAGAATTTTTCTTTTCTGTGACATTGCTGTATTTTAAATATTTTAATGCTGTTTTTTATCATCATGACCAGTTTTATGTATTCAACACATTTGGTTGTTTTTGACAATGAGATTTGCATATTTTGTTTAGTTCTATGCGCTAACATCTTTTCTTTCATTTCAGTGCTTGTGTACATCCTTGGGTTTTTCCAGTGGACTAAAGCATATATACCAACCTACTTTGTCCATTATTTATCGCTATTTTTATATATCAATAATTTTTTTGTCTCTTTATATACAGATTTTTTGACCTTATATACCCTCTGCCATGCGAACATTTGCACATATACATTTATACTCATTTTCACGTCATTCACATCAATGTATATGTCTTAGGCTACTTTCACACTAGGGTTTACCTGATCTGCGGCAGGCTGCGGACTTCCTCCGTGAAGCCCCGCCCTCGTCCGCACCTCCGCCGCTAGCTCCGCCTACTTCTGCATGCAGCCCGCATGCGACCTCCGTACCTATCTTTAACATTAGGTACGCAGGTCGTGCGGCTGTATGCGGATGCTGCCGCATGCGTCGTTTTGACGATGCGGCGACCAGCGTAGGACGCAGCCTGTAGCATTTTTTTTTCCGCATCGTCAAAACGACGCATGCGGCAGCATCCGCATACAGCCGCACGACCTGCGTACCTAATGTTAAAGATAGGTACGGAGGTCGCATGCGGGCCGCATGCAGAAGTAGGCGGAGCTAGCAGCGGAGGTGCGGCCGAGGGCGGGGCTTCACGGAGGAAGTCCGCAGCCTGCCGCAGATCAGGTAAACGCTAGTGTGAAAGTAGCCTTACATAACTTGGTTCTTTTTGTACAGAGCTCTTGCCCTATATACCTAATATACATCATTATTTATTTTATACACATCTATACATCTATTCATTCATCAGTTTATTCACATATTTATTTTGCTTCCACTTTTATACACTATTATAGATCTTATTATAATATACATTAACATTATGCACATCTTGCATTTTATCCTTATATTGTATATCTACATTTTATTTATTACACATTACACGTGCATAATGCCTACAATCTGTATATAACTTGTATTTACATGAATTGTTAACTTTTATTGTATTTATTATACCTCTGTACATATATACCGTGGATTGTAAAAGTTTGGGCACCCCTGGTGAAAATTATTGTTATTATGAACAGTAAAGAAAGTTGAAGATAAAATTATTTCTAAAAGGGCTAAAGTTATAGATGAAACATTTCCTTTGTATTTTAGGCAAAAAAAAACTGCAGGTGCTTCTCACAAATTTAGAATATCATCAAAAAGTTAATTTATTTCAGTTCTTCAATACAAAAAAGTGAAATTCATATATTATATAGAGCAAATACAAACAGAGTGATCTATTTCAAATGTTTATTTCTGGTAATGTTGATGATTATGGCTTACAGCCAATGAAAACCCAAATGTCATTGGAGATGTGTGTGCTCAGATAACTTTGACCAAAGTTTCAGACCTTAATTAGCCTGTTAGGGTTATGGCCTGTTCACTGTCATCACTAGGAAAGGCCAAGTGATGCAAATTTCCTGCTTTATAAGACCCCTGCCTCCTCTGACCTTTTACCAGCTGCCTAGCACTAAAAAAATAGAAATGGTGGTGGCCCACAAAGTAGGAGATGGCTATAAGAAGATAGCAATGCGTTGTACAGTTGTCCTTTCCTCATTTTAAAATGTAATTAAATAATGGCAGTTACAGTAACAGGAACAGAGGAAGTCAAGAGAAGGTCTGGAAGAACAAGCAAAATGTCAGTGAATGCTGCTGGTCAGATTACTAGAGAGTCAAACCAGAACCCCCACTTGACTGCAAAAGACATTCAGAGACACATGCAAAAATCTGTCCTTCATGGAAGAGTCATCAGAAGAAAATCTTTCCTGCATCCTCACCATAAGATACAGCATCAGTATCTAAACAAGTCTGATTCATTTTGGAAACAAGTCCTGTGGACCGATGAGGTTAAAATATAATTATTTGCCAACAATGATCAAAGGTATGTGTGGAGAAAAGAGGACGCACAATTTCAGGAAAAGATCATCTCACCAACCATTAAGGATGGAGTGGATCAATCATGCTTTGGGGTTGTGTTGCAGCCAATGGCACGGGGTGTATCACACGCAGAGGGAAGAATGGATTCAATGACATTTCAGCAAATTCTTGAAGCAAACATAACACCATGTGTTAAAAAGTTGAAGAGGGTAGCTTCTACAAATGGATAATGATCCTAAACACACAAATAAATATGGATGAGCGGGCAACTGCTCAAAATAAATCGGTATCACCAATTGCATATCAATAGTAAACATAGAAACAAGCAAGGAAAGTATATGCACACAAAACAGGGATCACCATGAAATAAACAATTATTTATTAGAGAACACATACAATTTAAAAACACTTAAAATAGTCCACAACATGAATTGAAAAAGATCCATAATAAAGTGCATAATATTCGAGGACCTGTTAGCCTAATAAATGACAGTCAGAGTATCAAGCAATATCCCTGGGATCAAGGGCATCAATGTGTAACTCTTATCAGATAGAAAAATATGCCCTATTTGCCATATATAAATGTTGTCAGCACAATAGCTGCACCATGCCACAGTGTTAGCAAAGCAATCTATACAATATCAGAACCAAAATGTGCATAATCACCAGTTGCATGGTAAAATTAAAAACCATTAGAACATGATAAAGAACGCACAAGGTTTTACAAGCATGATACTCAGCCCTGACCAGGTCCTACAGTAACCCTTTGTATAAACAGTTTGGCTAAACAGGTCCTTGGATTAAAGGTTCCAAAGAGCACATTGGCCTCCATAATCCTAAAATAGAAGATGTTTGGGAACACTAGAAGTCTTCCTAGACCTGGCCCTCCAGTCAAACTGAGTAATCATGGGAGAAGAGCCTTGGTGAGAAAGGTAAAGAAGAACCCCAAGATCACTGTGGCTGAGCTCCAGAGATGCAGTAAGGACATGGGAGAAAATTCCACAAAGTCAACTATCACTGCAGCCCTCCACCAGTTAGGCCTTTATGGCAAAGTGTCCTGACGGAAGCCTCTCCTCAGTGCAAAACATATGAAAGCCCTATAGAGTTTGCTAAAAAACACATGAAGGAATTCCAGACTATGAGAAATAAGATTCTCTGGTCTGATGAGACAAAGATAGACCCTTTTTGGTGATAATTATGAGTGGCATGTGTGGAGAAAACCAGGCACTGCTCATCACCTGCCCAATACAATCCCAACAGTGAAACATGGTGGTGGCAGCATCATGCTTTGGGGGTGGTTTTCAGCTGCAGGGACAGGATGACTGGTTGTTATTGAAGGAAACATGAATGTGGCCAAGTTCAGAGATATCCTGGATGAAAACCTCTTCCAGAGTGCTCTGGACTTGGCCAAAGGTTCCTCTTCCAGCAAGACAACAACGCTAAGAACGCATCTAATATATCAAAGGAGTGGCCTCATAACAACTCTGTGACCATTCTTGACTGGCCCAGCCAGAGCTCTGACCTAAACCCAATTGAGCATCTCTGGAGAGACCTGAAAATGGCTGTCTACCAACGTTCACCATCCAACCTGATAGAACTGCAGAGGATCTGCAAGGAAGAATGGCAGATGATCCCCAAATACAGGTGTGAAAAACTTGTTGCATCATTCCCAAGAAGACTCATGGCTGTCCTAGCTCAAAAGGGTGCGTCCACTCAATACTGAGCAAAGGGTCTGACCATGTGATACTTCAGTTTTTCTTTTTTAATAAATTTGCAAAAATTTCTACATTTCTGTTTTTTTTCTGTCAAAATGGGGTGCAGAGTGTACATTAATGAGAAAAAAAATTCCTTTTTTGAATTTACCAAATGGCTGCATTGAAACAAAGAGTGAAAAATTTAAAGGGGTCTGAATACTTTCCGTACCCACTGTATATTACATAGACACATAAGTATAAGAAAAGCCGACAATTCATTTGCTGCGTACAGTAATATCTCTGTGGGATAGGTTACAATAGAATAGATAGAATAGGCATATGCACATAGAATACATAGATATATAGATGTCAGTGCCACACCCACACATATATATGTATATATATATTACATACATAGAATAAAAGCCGGCAGTTCATATGCCGAGTACAGTAAAATCACATATATATATATATATATATATATATATATATATATATATATATATATATATTACATAGATAGATAGAAGATAGTGTTCCCCTGTCTCTGTACGACCAATTCTTCTACTAAGGCCTTCTGGTATTGCACCATTTCAGTAGCCCTCTCCACTGCAGGAAGGAGAGATGGAAAGCATTGCTTGTAGTGTGGGTTGAGAAAAATAAAAATTCAGTTATCGTGGGTGCCAAAAATGCGTATAACGATAGGGTCATGTGAAAGGTGTCCAGACATATAGTCTGCCATGTATGCCATACTCCAAACAGTCAAGACTTCCCTGTCCCCAACTTGCTCCATTGGCCCCTGCTCCTTCTGTTCAGATCATCCATGCTGAACAAATGAGAAGCTGGTGTTGGTACTACCCTCTGTAGAGAAGGTAATTAATCATCTCCTGTTCCTACTCATCCTCCTCATCCTCCTCCTTCTCATTATTACTCAATTCAGTTTGAGAAGATGAGATGAGGCAGGGTTGGGTAGTATCACCCTGTCTACTTTCTTCCTCTATTGCCACCTATTCCACATGCAAAGCTTCATCTTTCATTGCGAGAAGTAAGCACTTGAATAGAAACATTAGTGGAATGGGCACGCTAATTATGCTGTTATCACTGCTCACCATCTTTGTTGATTCCTCTAAGTTTTGGAGTACACAGATGTCAGATATCCCTGGCCACTTGTCAGGTGTTATGTTGCTGAGCATAATACTGACAGGTTTGTTTGATATATTTGACACATTTTCGAAATTGCCAAGCTTCAAATCTGTGAACAGGTTATGGCGATAATCACACATGACCATTCCTGGTTATAGGTTAAGTGGCGAGATCTGTTAGACCTTTCAACAACTTTGCCATGATGTGCTGTTTTTCAGAGCCTATTGCTGTCTGGTAGTTCAAGCAGAGCCTCTTACCACTTCACCGTGGCAGTGCTATACTTCTTCCAATGTGAGACTGATATGGACAATAATTCTAAAATGGAGGAGGAGGGGGTACAGAAACTGGCATAGGAGGAGGGGGAAACCCTGATGGAACTTGGGCCCGCAATTCTAGGCATCAGTAGCATGTGTGCAGTCCCAGGGCCTGACTCTTTCCCGGCCTCCAGCATGTTTACCCAGTTTGCCATTAGGGAAATATAGCGACCCTGGCCAAAATCACTTGTCTACATGTCAAGGATTAAATGGACCTTCCCAGTAACTGCATTGGTCAGGGTTAAGTTATAGGACACGTGCTGGTGTAAGGAAGGTACGACTTTTTGGGAAAAATAGTGGCAGCTGGGGACATCCACCATGAAGTTGCAGAAAGCCTCCATTTCTGCAAGCCTAAACAGCAACATTTCAAAGGCAAGTAGTTTTTCAATATTGTCATTTAGTGTTTGGGCCTGTGGATGGGTGGCTGAATATTTCCACTTGCGTTCCAAGGCCTGGGGTATGTACAGCTGAAAGCTGTGCTTGGAAAAGGAAGTGGACATGGTTGCTGATGATGTTTGTGTATGTGCAAAGAAAGGTTCAGGGCAGGAGACATCTACCTCCTGGAGGATGCGGGATTGGCAAGCACGTAACACAGTTCAAAAGGCAGTGGTGTCACCTGCAGACACTGATTGTGAACTCATGTATTCGGCTCACTTAGTTGGGTGCTTGGATAACTTGTACCTCAGCATGTTGGTGGTGGTCAGGCTGGTAGAAGTCTCGCCCCTTTTAAGCTTGGTTCAGTACAGGTTGCTAATCACCATTCTCTTGTCTTCTGCACTTTCTGTAGAAAAGTGCCCGACTGGGGAATACTTAACCCTTGGCCTGTGATCCGGTCATGTGTAGATGCTCTGGGGAACAGTTGGCTTACTTTTTCTCTCTGTCAGTCCCACTGCCTCTTCTTGCCTGTTGCTGTCATGCAGATCCCTCCCCCTCTGTGCTACTGTCCTTGCTCTGCATGCCACCTTACCAGGTTGGGTCAGTAACTTCATCATCCACCACCTTGTCTTCCTCACTCTGGTCCTCCTGCTGACTTGTTGTCTTAACATGACTTGTTGACAACTGTGTCTCTTCATCATCCACCTCAGTAATTGCCGCTCACCGCCGTAGGCTTCTTTGGACCATGGCTACTCACATATATGAGCATCACAGCACAAAATTGTCTCATGTCTCTCTTACTCTTACAACTTGCATGGTGAAAGGCCAGAAGAAGACATAAATGGAAAGGTAAACAGCTCCTCAGAGTGTCCAAGTATGGGGTTACTTCTCTCATGGGACTCGCCATGGTGGGAGGAAGGAGGGTGTGGCTGGGGATTATGTGGTTGAGACTCGTGGGAAGTGAGACTGAACCATGTGGAAGACAGAATGGTGCTGGGAAACAAACTAGAAACATTATCTGCGATCCAACCTGCTCGTACTGGCTTCAATATTGGTGGCCTGTGCCCCTCTGAAAAGTGGGACAGGAATCTAGGTTTCGTGAATGAATGTGTATGTGCTCCTACAACAGGCAGTTTGCCTAAACCATGACCTCCACCTCTGCATGCACCATTCTGCAGCACATCCACTTCTCTGTCCTTTACCACATGCCTTATACATTTTAAATTATCTATGCAGCTAAAAGTGGTATTGTTAGAGAATAGAATCTATTTGAATAGTCCCTGAAAGGATTTTTGCTTGTACATGGCAGCCACAAGATCTATAACGCAATCAACCCTGGCAAAATGTTGCTAATACACTAAAATGTCTCTAAAACGCTAATACCTGCTCTGCACCTAAACCGTAATTGATTTTCAGATATGAGCAGTATTATTACATAATAGAATCTATTTAATTTGTCCCTGAAATGATTTTGTCTTGTACATGGTAGCAACAAAGTATGTAACGCAATCAACCTTGACAAAGTATCTCTAATATGCTAATCCCTGCTCTGCCACCTAACCCTACACAAATTGCAGATAACAGCAGTATTTTGAGAGTAGAATCTATATGAATTAGCCTTAAAATAACTGTTAGTTTAATGTAGCAGCACCAAAGAGTGTTATCTAACCAACTGCTCTTAGTGCCCCTAATACATTGTTCCTAATACAGCAGCTAAACCTCTCCTAATTGCAGCTACTGTAACTACAGTATGATATAATTGAATACATTTGAATTAGCCCTAAGAAGGGATTTTGGTTTGAGAGTGCAAAAGCAGGTAAATAAATGATACACAGAACACTGCCCTTCTCCTCCAGCTCTCCTTATGCTATTTCCTTTTATAGACCCAATGACACTGCCGGCCAATCACAGTAGTGCCAATAGCCAACATGATGCCTGAGGACTTGGATACTCAATAGAGTATCAAGAGTCTCAAGCACCAGGATGCTTGATCGAGTATTGAGTAGTACCGAGCACAGTTGTCCATCACTAATACAGGTTACCATGGTTCATGATTGGTCTGCAGCATGATGATTGCTTGTAACAATTCCCAGTAGAAGTATTATTATTATTATTATTTATTGTTATAGCGCCATTTATTCCATGGCGCTTTACATGTAAGGAGGGGTATACATAATAAAAACAAGTACAATAATCTTAAGCAATACAAGTCATAACTGGTACAGGAGGAGAGAGGACCCTGCCCGCGAAGACTCATGATCTACAAGGGATGGGTGAGAATACAGTAGGCGAGGATAGAGCTGGTCATGCAGCGGTTTGGTCGATCGGTGGTTACTGCAGGTTGTAGGCTTGTCGGAAGAGGTGGGTCTTCAGGCTCTTTTTGAAGGTTTCGATGGTAGGCGAGAGTCTGATGTGTTGTGGTAGAGGGTTCCAGAGTAGGGGTCATATGCGAGAGAAATCTTGTATACGATTGTGGGAAGAGGAGATAAGAGGGGATTAGAGAAGGAGATCTTGTGAGGATCGGAGGTTGCGTGTAGGTAAGTACTGGGAGACGAGGTCACAGATGTATGGAGGAGACAGGTTGTGGATGGCTTTGTACATCATGGTTAGGGTTTTGAAGTGGAGTCTCTGGGCAATGGGGAGCCAGTGAAGGGATTGACAGAGGGGAGAGGCCGGGGAATAGCAGGGGGACAGGTGGATTGGTCGGGCAGCAGAGTTTAGAATAGATTGGAGGGGTGCGAGAGTGTTAGAGGGGAGGCCACAGAGCAGGAGGTTGCGGTAGTCAAGGCGAGAGATGATGAGGGCATGGACTAGGGTTTTTGAACATTCTTGGTTGAGGAATGTACGGATTCATGAAATATTTTTGAGTTGAAGTCGGCAGGAAGTGGAAAGGGCTTGGATATGTGGTTTGAAGGAGAGATCAACGTCAAGGATTACCCCGAGGCAGCGAGCTTGTGGGACTGGGGAGAGTGGGCAGCCATGCACTGTAATGGATAGGTTCGTTGGAGGGGTCACATGAGATGGGGGAAAGATAATGAATTCTGTTTTGTCCATGTTAAGTTTTATAAATCTAGCGGAAAAGAAGGATGAAATAGTGGACAGACATTGAGGGATTCTGGTTAGTTGGGAGGTGATATCTGGTCCAGAGATGTAGATCTGTGTGTCATCGGCATATAGGTGATATTGAAAGCCATGAGATTCTATGAGCTGTCCCAGGCCAAAGGTGTAAATGGAGAAGAGCAGGGGCTCAAGGACTGAACCTTGTGGGACTCCGACAGATAGGGGGCAAGGTGAGGAGGTGGTGTGTGAGTGGGAGACGCTGAACACTGTATGAATACAGCACCAAGAATAATACAGCAATCAACTGCAGTGTCAGGTCAGGCCCATAAACAATTGTATCACATGAACCTACCATTCCCAGTATGGACTCAACTGTTTAACCCATACTGGGAATGGTAGGTTCATGTGATTCATTTGTATATGGGATTGACCTGACAGTACTATTGATTGCTGTACTATGCTTGGTGATGAATGGATCAAATGGATTGAGAGAGCAATAAAATATTAAAACAACCGGTGTGTTTATTTCATTAAAATACTTTTTAATCATGTGTGTGTGTGCTTTTTAACCCTTTCAAACAATTGGATTAATAATGGATAGGTGTCATAATTGACGCCTCTCCATTATTAATCTGGCTTAATGTCACCTTACAATAGCAAGGTGGCATTAACCCTTCATTACCCCATATCCAACCGCTACACGTGAGTGGGAAGAGAGTGGCCAAGTGCCAGAATAGGCGCATCTTACAGATGTGCCTTTTCTGGGGTGGCTAGGGGCAGATGTTTTTAGCCACGGGGGGGACAATAGCCATGGACCCTCTCCTGGCTATTAATATCTGCCGTCAGTCACTGGCTTTACCGCTCTGGCGGAGAAAATTGCGCGGGAGCCCACGCCATTTTTTTCCACGATTTAACCCTTTAATAGCTACAGCGCTGAAATTTTGCACATACACACTACTAACATTAGTAGTGTGGAATATGCAAAAAAAGGGGGATATGACATGGTTTACTGTATGTAAACCATGTCTCATATCATGTCGGGTTTAGGCAGGAGAAATGAAAAGCCGGCAATTGAATTACCGGCTTTTCAACATTATCGCGCTGAAGCAAATATTAAAAAAGTATGCTTCCCCATTGAAATGCATTGGGTTTCGTGTTTTGGCCGATCCCTGACCCCGACTTTTCAATAAGATCGGCCGATTTCACTCGACCCGACTTTTGAGAAAGTCGGGTTTCGTGAAATCCGACTCGATCTCAAAAAATGAAAGTCGCTCAACCCTAGTCATATCCTAATGGTGGTTTTGGTTATGTATTAATGTATTGATGGTGGTGCTAGTGATGTAACTGTTCTATCAATGATTCTGATAATGTATTCATATATTAAAGGTCGCTGTTATGATGTATTTCTGTACTGTAGTGGTTCTGTTGATGCTTTCATGTACTGTTGGTGGTTCTGGTGATGTATTCATGTACTAATGATGCTTTTAATATTCGATTCATGTACTGTTGGTGTTTCTGTTGATGTTTGCATGCACTGATGGAGCTTCTAGTGATGGTTTATGGTTGTAATGCTGTATTTCTGTACAGGTGATGGTTCTGGTGATGTATTTCGCTATTGATGGTGATTCTGGAGCTGCATTTTTGTACTGTTGGTGGTTATGAAGATGTTTTTCTGTATTTTTGGTGGATCTGGTGATGTATTCCGGTACTGATGGTAATTTTGGTGCTATATTCCCGTGCTGTTATTGGTTCTGATCCTGTATACATGTAGCAATCCATAACTTGTCAGATAATGAGAAACATGGTTATGTTAATATAGTATTGTGCTGTCTAATAAGTTAAGGATTACTGAATCTGTATTTATGTTAAGAGCATTAATTATAATAATCAGCACTGAAGCATTTCAAATCCTGGCAGTGTGCAATATCCTCACTCTGAGGATTTCACCCTGCTTGCTCAGCCCACTGGTCATCACATGATCACTAATCTAACTAACTTTTCTTCCTGTTTATCTCAATATAGCAGGAACTCATTTTTTTCTCTGAATATTGAGAGAATTATGAAGATAAATTAGTTATGACTGCACAAACCACCATATTTTTCGGACTATAAGACGCACCGGACGATAAGACGCACCCCAAATTTCAGAATAAAAATAAGGAAAAAAAAAATGTTTCAAATGGGGGTACGTCTTACAGTCCAAATTCAGCTTACCAGTGAAGGGATCGCCACAGGTGGAGAAGTGGTCACAAGGGCCTTTCGGTGGTCCAGGCTGGTGCATTGGCCTCCAGGAAATCCCATCCCAGGCTGGTGCTCTGTGCTTGGGCAGGGGTGGAGGCTCTATGCTCCGGGGCAGGGGCTGTGCTCCGCTCCAGAACAGTGGCTGGGCTCCGGGGCACAGGCTGGGCTCTGGGGCACAAGCTGTGCTGTGGGCAGTGGCTGGGCTCTGGGGCACAGTCTGGGCTCCGGGACACAGACTGGGCTCTGGGGCACAAGCTGTGCTATGGGCAGTGGCTGGGCTCTGGGGAACAGGCTGGGCTCCGGGACACAGACTGGGCTCTGGGGCACAAGCTGTGCTGTGGGCAGTGGCTGGGCTCTGGGGCACAGGCTGGGCTCTGGAGCACAAGCTGTGCTGCGGGCAGTGGCTGGGCTCTGGGGCACAAGCTGTGCTACAGGCAGTGGTTGGGCTCTGGGGCACAAGCTGTGCTATGGGCAGTGGCTGGGCTCTGGGGCACAAGCTGTACTGCGGGCAGTGGCTGGGCTCTGGGGCACAAGCTGTGCTGCGGGCAGTGGCTGGGGTCTGGGGCACAGGCTGTGCTGTGGGGCTATGGCAGCAGCTCTCTGGGCTCAGTGGGGGCTCTGACAGCATTTCTTCAAAGCCCAGAGGCCTCCCGCTCATCCAGCATGTTGCGGTGGCCTCTGAGAACATGGGCGCCAGGAAAATGGCCGCCGGGCTGGCGCACGCTCAGATTCAGATATTGTTGCCGAGATCTCGCCCCGAGATCTCAGGAGACGACATCCCGTTGACGAGATTTGAATCTGAGCCTGCGCCGGCCTGGCGGCCATTTTCCTGGCGCCTATGTTCTCGGAGGCCACCGCAACATGCCGGATGAGCGGGGGGCCTCCGGGCTTTGAAGAAATGCCGTCGGAGCCCCCACTGAGCCCAGAGAGCCGCTGCCACAGCCCCACAGCACAGCCTGTGCCCCAGAGCCCAGCCACTGCCCACAGCACAGCTTGTGTCCCAGAGCCCAGCCACTGCCCATAGCACAGCTTGTGCCCCAGAGCCCAGCCACTGCCTGTAGCACAGCTTGTGCCCCAGAGCCCAGCCACTGCCCGCAGCACAGCTTGTGCCCCAGAGCCCAGCCTGTTCCCCAGAGCCCAGCCACTGCCCACAGCACAGTCCCTGCCCGCAGCACAGCCACAGCTGCACCAGCATGGGAAGCCGCTGCCGCTGTTGCATAATTTGTAAGTATATTCCGACTACAAGATGCACCCCCATTTTCCTCTTACATTTTTGGGGAAAAAAGTGCGTCTTGTAGTCCGAAAAATACGGTAAACTGTGGGGTGGGGTGCCAAACTGAATTTTTACCCCTGATGCTCGAAAACCTAGATTTGCCTATGGGGACTTAAGTCAGCTGTAAACCTAAAGGGTAACTGTGAGAGTAAAGTTCTTTCAGTTGTAAAGGGAATTAAAGATCATTTATTGACTAGTGTTGAGCGATACCATCCGATACTTGAAAGTATCGGTATCGGATAGTATCGGCCGATACCCGAAAAGTATCGGATATCGCCGATACCGATACCCGATACCAATACAAGTCAATGGGACACCAAGTATCGGAAGGTATCCTGATGGTTCCCAGGGTCTGAAGGAGAGGAAACTCTCCTTCAGGCCCTGGGATCCATATTAATGTGTAAAATAAAGAATTAAAATAAAAAATATTGATATACTCACCTCTCCAGAGGCCCCTGGACATCACCGCTGGTAACCGGCAGCCTTCTTTGCTTAAAATGAGGCCTTCCATGATGTCACGGCTTCTGATTGGTCGCATGCCGCTCATGTGACCACCACGCGACCAATCACAAGCCGCGACGTCATTCTCAGGTCCTAAATTCCTAGAATGAGGAGTTTAGGGCCTGAGAATGATGTCACGGCTTGTGATTGGTCGCGTGGCGGTCACATGAGCGGCACGCGACCAATCAGAAGCCGTGACGTCATGGAAGGCCCTAAACGCGCTCATTTTAAGCAAAGACGGCTGCCGGTTACCAGCAGTGATATCCAGGGGCCTCCGGAGAGGTGAGTATATCAATATTTTTTATTTTAATTCTTTATTTTACACAGTAATATGGATCCGATACCGATTCCCGATACCACAAAAGTATCGGAACTCGGTATCGGAATTCCGATACCGCAAGTATCGGCCGATACCCGATACTTGCGGTATCGGAATGCTCAACACTATTATTGACTAACATTCTGGGAAGAGAAATGCTCTAATAATATCTTTACTGGTTCATATTTCCATATTTAGTTCTAATGATGAGTATTTTTGATTACTTTTACCTTCATGTGGTCCTCTGTTTTTTAGATGAATTTCTACCTTTCCTGAGGATTAGAGAATTGTTGGAAATAAACAAATAGGGAACAAAAGTTGCAGTGTCCTCTGACGCCATTTGCTTATCTGTTTTGCTTTACGTTCAGGGACCTACTGTAATGGAGAGCTGCAATTCCTTTTGTATTGTACTAAGTCCGTGCTATGAGTTAATTGCACTCTTTGGCAGGTGTAATCCTTACTCCATCCTGCTTGTTTACAAAAAATTCTTGAAGAAGGTTGTCAGAATGTATCACCCTCATAAAGATCAGACTAGCAGTATATCAATGTTATTAACATTATCCAGATTTCTTACATTGAAAGACAATATCATACACTCGTGCTACCACCTATTAACTTACAAAGTATTGCCTACTGTGGGATGATGCACTCACAATGATTTTTTGCACCTAGCAATTAAAGATTCCCTAATAAAATATGTTTAGATGGTTTTGGGGAGAGGGGGCAGGGGAGTTCCTACTGACAGATTCCCCTTAAAATAGATTACACCCATTTTTGTTGATGGGTGTACATCGTTCTTGCTTGACTTTGAAGAAAAACCTTTTAGATTCTCTAAGGCACAGTTTGATAGCTAGGCAGATAGATAGAACAATAGATAGAAATTGATGCTGCAATTTCCTAATTTCTTACATGCAGATTTTTTTTGCAGAGTCACTCCAGATTTACCGTGTATTTGTGGTAAAATCCAAGGTTGGAAAATTCTGTTCTCTGTAACTTTTCTATAGGAGTCATCTTTTATATTACTATGTTTGAGAATCCAACAATGCCATACAATATATTTTTGTATAAACATTTGTCTTATTGGGTTTTGATTAAATGGAAAAAAAATCCTTATAATCCTTATTTGTGTTCAGTAATGAATAGCAACATTTTCTGTGGTCTTAGTTAAGAACTCTAGTCAGTATTTAATTTCTCTGCAATCCATATCTGACCAAGCCAGATATGAGAAACTAATGGAACCGTACAATCATTTGTTCCTTTCTAGCGTCAAGTGAAATAATAACAAAATAAAAGCCTCCTAGTTAAATTTAGTGCTCAGATAAATGCCATGCTCAAGACAATCAAAGAAAAGATGTGTTTCTTTTGAAAAAATGAACCTCTGGCCCCGCTAAGGTGATTAGTGTTGACTCCAAAGTCAGACATTTGCAGGCTCTCATTTTCTTTTAAAAATGAGAATTCAGGACTGTTTCATTGCTCTCCTATGAACAATAAATTAAAAGGCCACTCAACACAGCAAAAATGTTGTTTTAAGTATATATAAAGGATAGCCACTTTTTCTTTTTTAGATGCCTGTTCCCCTTTATATAACTTTTTCAAGTACTACACAATAAGTAATATCCATAGTTTTGTTATATATGGCTGCAGGCAAACCCATTAAATGAGCCATTGGAAAACATTCAAAGGTTATATACTGTAACAGAGTGGTCCTCCTCAACAGCAACCATGTCATCTAGGGGAATATACATACGAATGAGGCTCGCTCCAGCCTCCACTGACATCCCACAGCACAATCATCGATGGCCGATGGTTGCATTGTGACAACATTGTTCAAAACTAATAAAACTAACATTTCTAAAATCTAAACACATTCATACTAAATGAAAAAGGTTGATTGACTCTGTTAAGGCTGAAGAAATTATATAATGGTTTAATTAACCCCTTCATGACATTACGATTTTCAGCTTTCGCGTTTTTGTTTTTTGCTCCTCTTCTTCCCAGAGCCATAATTTTTTTATTATGTCTGTCAATATGGCCATGTGAGGGCTTGTGTTTTTTAGTGGAGTTGTTCTTTTGAGTTACACAATTGATTTTACTATATAGTGTACTTGGAAACGTGAAAAAAAAATCCATATGCGATAAAGATGCTGTGCAATTCCACAATTGTTTTTTTACCAAGTTCACTAAATGCTAAAGCTGACCTAACATTCCCCATGTCAGTACGAGTAAGCAGATACCAAACACATATAGTTTTTTTTATTTAAGTGCTGAAAACAAATCCAAAGTTTGTAAGAAAAAACAATTACGTGATATTCTGAGATCCATAGCATCTCCATTTTCCTGGATCTTGGGCTGGCATTCATAAGAAATCTGAAGTGACGAGCATGGGGGTCTTCTGCAGGTGCTCGGCTGTCATGCCAAACCATCAAAGGCTTCACGATCATGTGAAAGGGGCACTGATGGGTGGATCTTATGATGTGCTTCCAGCGCGCTCGAGTTACATGCCGCTAGCAGTGATTGACAGCAGCATTTAGCATGTTAACAGCCACGTGAGGATTGCGATTGCACTTGCAGCTGTTAGAGGCACATGACAGCTGATCAAAGCAGCTGTAATGTACCTGAAAAATGTGGGCGTCCGCGTGGAGTGAAGTAGATGACCATGGACATACCTTAACCCTGCTGTTCTGTTCGAGTCATAGAGAGAATTTGTGAGGCCCTGTAGATTTTTTTCCTTAAGTTTCTCAAACTTGAGGTAACTTGACTTTTCCTCATTTGGGGGACCTATCTATGAGTATTTTTGTTTGTTTGTTTTTGTTTACTTTTTGCTACACTTGTCGTGTTCGGGTCATAGTGACCCGTCATCATTTTTTACAGCTGTGAGGCCATATTTTCAGTGAAATAAAGGAGTTATAACCTCAGTTGGGTCTATTTATTGTATCTACTATTGTATATCAATTTACTTATTTACTAAATTATTTCAATTGGGTCATATACGCGCTCTGCCGGGTGTATACATTGAGATCTGCGCACCATAAAAATGGCTTTATATTGATTATTTTTGGTGCACAGTCTATACTACAATGTATATTGTAAAGGAATACTTTTATTTTATTTTTTTATATGTACTTAGTAGTGTTATTACTATGTGATTCTGTAAGCCATAGGTCACTGCATACTGTCTGCAAAGCTGACAAACTTTTTTCAGCTAATAGCTGTTTTTTTTTTCATTCGCTCCTTCTTTGTTGAAGTAGGGGGTTATTTTCATTTGAAAGACTCAATGTTTTTATAAGTGGTGTAGTATTCTTACTGCTCTGACTGAATGATTAGCATGTTAGATGGCTGGACATTGAGCACTGGTATGCTCTGATGTAGTATAGAAGCTCTTATTGTTTTTGAAGCAGGTTGTTTTTTTTCTCAGATTTTATTATTATTGTTTTCTTATAGAGGATTTTTTTATTCCAGTGTTGTCTACCCCGTGCAAGTTTTGACTGTATAATTTCAAAATGATGCTTAGACGTAGATGGAGTGAAACTGAATTAGAAGAGTTCTTCCATACCTCTGATTCAGATGACATTCCAGTGGACAACATGAGTGAAGAGGACTACATTAGTGAGGTGGAAGAAAATGTAGAAAACTCAGATTCAGAAATAGAAAACGATGAGGAACCTGATCCCCAGACA
The DNA here is from genome assembly GCF_051348905.1 of Ranitomeya variabilis. Lineage (NCBI taxonomy): Eukaryota > Metazoa > Chordata > Amphibia > Anura > Dendrobatidae > Ranitomeya > Ranitomeya variabilis. The sequence continues at coordinate 566,404,339 of NC_135236.1, forward strand.
ACAAATCTGATGGACAAAATCCTTTCTAAAAATAAGGAGATAATGTGGAATTTGCAGTCTCATGCTCAGGCTGACAGAAGATCCTCTGCAAATATCATAAGTGCTAGTCCTGGCCCTACCAGATATGCGATTTCAAGAATATTTGATATTGAATCTGCATTTGCATTGTTCATTAATTTGACTATACAAAATATTCTCATACAAATGAGTCAGGCCGGTTTCACACGTCAGTGATTCCGGTACGTGTGGTGACAGTTTCCTCACGTACCGGAGACACTGACACACGTAGACCCATAAAAATCAATTCATCTGTTCAGATGTCATTGATTTTTTGCGGACCGTGTCTCCGTGTGCCAAACACGGAGACATGTCAGTGTTCGTGGGAGCGCACGTTTTACACGGACCCAATAGAGTCAATGGGTCCGCATAAAACACGGACCTCACACGGACATTCTCCGTCTGGGGTCCGTGTGCGTGCAGGAGACAGCGCTACAGTAAGCGCTGTCCCCCCCACATGGTGCTGAAGCCGGTATTCACATCTTCCCTGCAGCAGCGTTTGCTGTAGAGAAAATATGAAGAATAGTGTTAAAAATAAAGATTTAGGTGTCCGCCGCCCCCCCACCCCCTGTGCGCCCCCCCGCTGGTCAGAAAATACTTACCCGCTCCCTCGCTCCTTCCTGGTCTGGCCGCGCCTCCTACTGTATGCGGTCACGTGGGGCCGATCATTTACAATCATGAATAGTCGGCTCCGCCCCTATGGGAGGTGGAGCCACATATTCATGACTGTAAATGATCGGCCCCACGTGACCGCATGCAGGAGAAGCCGAGGCCAGACCAGGAAGCAGCGAGGGAGCGGGTAAGTATTTTCTGACCAGCGGGGGGGCGCACAGGGGGTGGCGGGGGCGGCGGACACATGGATCTTTATTTTAAACACTATTCTTCATATTTTCTCTGCAGCAAACGCTGCTGCAGGGAAGATATGAATCGCAGCTTCAGCACCATGCAGAGTGGGTACCACATGCTCCGTGTGGTACCCACTCGCCATACGGGCGGCACACGTGTGCCGCACGTATGGCCTCCGTGAGTTCCCAGGCACACGGGCACGGATAACTCCGGTACCGATTTATTCCGGTACCGGAATTATCTGGACGTGTGGGACAGCCCTAACATTGAAGGGCGCCACGTTTATGGTGAGAAATGGAACAATTTAGACCGGACAGCTCTAAATGCTTTTATTGGTCTACTACTCTTACAAGTCATACAGAGAATCGACTAAAAGTTTATAGAAAGCTGACAGCGGTCAACCAATATTTAGAGGAACTATATCTCTTCAAAGGATTCACAAAATTTCTAGGGTATTCCGTTTTGACTATAAAATAGACCGAAATGAACAAAGAAGTAGAGATAAGCTTGCCTCTATTAGAGACATTTGGGATAAATGGGTAGAAATTCTGCCAAAATTATACAATGCTGGTGATGCAGTAATCGTTGATGAGCAACTAGTGTCATTTCGTAGTAGGTGCCCATTTCGACAGTATATATCAAGCAAGCCGGCGAAGTACGGTATAAAAATATGGGCATTATGTGACAGCTCAAGTTCTTACCTTTACAATGCACAGGTGTATACCGGAAAAACACCAGGACAAAGAGTAGAAAAAAATCAGGGGACTTGTCCTTGATTTGACATATGGACTCAAAGGACAAAATGTCACATGTGATAATTTTTTTTACTTCATACCAACTAGGGCAAATGTTACAAAAGCGACAACTTACCATGTTGGATACGATCCGAAAAAACAAGCCTGAACTACCGCAAGGTATCTTGAGTAAAAGAAATGTACATAGTTCCATGTTCTATTTTACTGAAAATACAACAATTTTTGCGTATGTTCCAAAAAAAATAAAACAAGTAATAATAATGAGTACGAACCACCATGATAATGCAGTAAGTACCCGGGAAGATAAAAAACCTAACATGATCTTGGACTATAATGCAACCAAAGGTGGGGTAGACACATTAGATCAGGTCATTAGTACATATACCTGCAAAAGAAAAACAAATCGGTGGCCTATGATTGTGTTTTACAACATTCTGGATTTGTCGGCATAAAATGCTTTTGTGTTATGGAGGGAAATCAACCCGAACTGGAATACAAACAAACTCCATAAACAAAGACTCTTTATAGAAGAACTTGGAAAATCACTGGTTAGGCCGTATATTGAGGAAAGAAAGGTAACACCCAGAGGGGAAGGAGCATCAGGCCTTGTACAGAGCATCCAGCAACATGCTCAGGAAATTGAAACCATGGCCTCCACAAGCACTTCTACCACCATGGCCTCTACCAGCGGTGCTTCCAGAATAAAAAAAAAAAAGGTGCAGCCATTGCTCTTCTTCTTGTGATAATAAAACAAGTATTACATGTTCTGGATGCAAAAAATTCTTATACAAAGCTCATGTTTATTGTTCTTCATGCAAGAATACATAAATTAATATTACCATGTAAATATGTTCAAATTGAAGTGTTTATTATCTTAAATTTTTTTTTACAAAATGTTTGATTTGCTTGTTTTGGTTTTTTTTTTTTTACCACATATGTGTAGTTTGCTATTTTTCGTTTTGCTTATTACTAAGTTTTTTTTTAATAACAAAAAATAAAGATTTCAATTTAATTTTTCTTTTTTTTTTTTTTCAAACATGTTCCCATACAGTCTAGTAAGTAAAAGGTATAAAAATAATTGAGTTACAGTATCTAAAATCAAGATTTAATAAACCGGGTCATAGTGACCCAGGAGCAATACAAGTGTATAGTACATGGGAACAGAACAGCAGGGTTAACCCTATAAAAAGGGGTTAAAAGCTTTTAGACTTCTATTTAAAAGCTCTGGACACAACTGACATGAAAAAAATCATGTTTTTGGCTGTTTTTAGTAAACAGCACTACATATTTTAATATAGATTCTTTATTACTTCATAAATTTTCAGACTCCCTGAAATTCAGTTTGCAGCCTAATCACAGATTTAGATATTTCTCAGGGAAATGTCCTTTTTTCAGGAATATTCCTTCACCTAGTGTAGATAGAAAGTGAGTTGTGTGTATACAGGTTGTTGCAGTCTCATTGGCTCAAATGTCAGCACAGCTTCTATCCTGGACATATTTCCTCATCATGTGCTTTCCTCCTTTTCTATATCCTTTATTATCAGCCCTCCTTTAGGCCTGTCCCACACGTCCAGATAATTACAGTACCGGAAAAACCGGTACCGGAATTATCCACGTCCGTGTGCCCGTGCGTTTCTGCGGCACATCAGTGTGGCACACGTGCGGCACACGTGTGCCGCCCGTGTGCCGACTGGGTACCACACGCACCGTGCAGGAGACAGCGCTAGAGATAAGCGCTGTCCCCCCACGTGGTGCTGAAGCCGCCATTCATATCTTCTCTGCAGCAGCGTTTGCTGTAAATAAGATATGAATAATCCTTTTTTTTTTGTTTCTCGTGTTTAACATAAAGATCCATGTCCCCATCCCCCTCCCACCCCCTGTGCGGCCGCCCGCTGTTATTAAAATACTTTAATAAAAATACAGAGAAGATGTGAATGGCGGCTTCAGCACCATGTGGGGGGGGGGGACAGCGCTTACTGTAGCGCTGTCTCCTGCACGGCACACGGACTGCACACGGACAACGTCCGTGTGTGGTACGTGTTTTACACAGACCCATTGACTTTAATGGGTCCGTGTAATACGTGCGCTCCCACGAACACTGACATGTCTCCCTGTTTGGCACACGGAGACACGGTCCGCAAAAAATCAATGACATCTGCACAGATGCATTGATTTCAATGTGTCTACGTGTGTCAGTGGCTCCGGTACGTGAGGAAACTGTCACCTCACGTACCGGAGCCACTGACGTGTGAAACCGGCCTTAGACTGTACATACATTTTCCCATTTCCACACTGCCAAAATCTGTGTGTACTCTCCTCCCATTCTCTTCTAGTATACCTGATACCGAGTAAAGTGAGCAGAGAAAGAACTGAACAGGAGCTCTGATGATTTGCATTTTTGCAAAAACACTCAGCTAGATAAAAATGCTTACAGACACTGCAGCAGCAAAATTGAAGAATATTTTTTATTGAAGGCAACTGAGGAAGTTGCTAAATTCTGCATTTGGGAAGAAAATAAACAATAAAATAATCTGTGAAAACATGTACATAGTCTTAAAGACTAGTAAAAGTAATGCCAGTTTAAGTAAATTCCACTATAATTGTGAAACATTAGAATCTGATTGTAGTTTTGTTTAGAGTTGATTTGTCAGTAAGATCAACCCTCAGAAGTCGTCTATATGTGCATGTAGATCATAGGAAGCTCAATAACATGATACCTTGATATCTGCGATCTGATGTTCTATTCCAGAGAAATCTATGTTTTTCTTATATGTAAATGACCTCTTCCAGGCTATGTGGGGGGCGCTGCCTGTAATATAACTCTGCCTCCAGGGCTTGTTTTATATGAAAGCGGCGTTACCAGTGTGAGACATGTAACTAACACAGAACAGGAGAAATTAAATTTGTTTTCTTGAAAACACTTTTTTGCAGCTGTTGAGCTCTGCTGTACTGCAACAATATTGCAGCCCTGTCTGCCTGTGTGATGGAAGCTGAAGCTGAGAGGAACCTGCAGATGTGTCAGGTATAATCCCACACAGCTCTGCAGGGAGATCAGGAGAGCGGCCATTACACATCACACTGGTAACTTATCCCCCACGTAGAATAACCTCTGGAGGCAGAATTATTTTCCAGGCAGCATAAAATGTCATACATCTATTTCTCAACAACAAGCTTATGAGGCACACAGGGAGGACTGTTTTCAACAGTCTATAGCCTGTGTGCCCATACTAACAGTTTAGAAACGTCAAATGCGGTAACAGATTTCCTTTAAGCGTAAATCCACACACATTTGCTGGGGAGATTTTTGCTAAGAAAACCAGTTCTACTTTTCCGAATGGGGTTCTTTTGGTGGCAAGCACATGGATTTCTGCAAGCTCAGGTAAACAGAACAGTTGCAGATACAACATCTTTCATGTGTAAATCGACCCTTTGCACCCAAAACATCTTAAGATAAGGCAAACTATTTTAAAATTACTTTCAATATTAAAACATCATTTCACACAATTTTTTTTATACACAAATTCTTTTGCTACAGATTTTATAGAGACATCTCGAGGCAAAAATGGTATATTGCAAGTAATTAGCATTATATTACTTGAATTCTTATGAACAGTTTTAAAACAGCGTGACAAGTAACAAGGAAGCGATCGCTATGAACACAGACTGAATATTACATTAAAACACTCACAAGTCTGTTTAATGCTGAACCGTTATGAATAGTGGAACAGGTTGTAATATTCTTCAGGCTTTCTTGTTCTTCTTTGATCGACAAGAAGCCAAATAATAATGAAGGCAAGTGATATGGGCTTCTCGACATTGGTAACTGGACTGAGACCAGGTGCTCATTTTGCATTGGCCTCATAGCAGCTTTCAGATGAATTTAAATAACTCTGCGAATTGCTTGAATCAATGACCTTACAGGAATAGCCTCCTGCCAGTCCTCTGAACCATTTGTTTCCCCAATGTTTAATTAAGCCTTTTCCTTTTAAAGCACTGGGATTACTGACGAATAGTTATACATTTTATATTGCACGTAAAACATCCAGTGAAATAGTAATTTACTCACATGAAAATGTCTATTGGTGGCAGCAAAGCATCAAAAATACTGAGTGCAAACAAGTGGTATAGCATGGAGAGAACATTGTGCATTATTTGTAACACTGAACAAGTTCTCTCACACATGTATAATTCACAAGTGATAACGTCTTATTGCAATTACACCTCAAAGGAACATAGACTTGCTTTCTGCTTTATTTTTGATTCCAGGTCTGTAGACGTTGGCATAATTTATTGTGAATTTTCTACATACATTCGAGATCATTATCTTTAAAGGTTGCTCAGGTTATATTGTACATTATGGTGGATTATAGGGAATAAATGCCAAAACTATCCAAAATAAAAAGACAAAGAAACATAAAATTGGCAAATACAAAAGCTGTAGGTTTGCCTTTTTCATAAAAGGCGAAGCAGAAGCTAAACTGGATCACACAATTTTTGCTGCTATGTTGACTATAAATGACCATGTACAACCACCCACAGAATTGAGAAAGAGATTTAAATCTGTCAATCCTTTCCATTATATTAGATTAAAGATTATTAACATGTCCACATACCCTTTGGGTTCTGTGGGGAGAGTATGGTTGCAAAGCTGAAACGTAAAGGAATTGATGGAAGGGCACCACCAGGAGAGGAGCCTGCAGCTTAATATGTTGACTATAGTAGAAATAATTTTTCTGAGTATAACTGAATTCTACAAAAACATGTATTCTCAAGAATGTGGATTTTTATAATTTGCTCCACATAAATTTGGCAAAATGGTGGCCATTATTTTGGTCAAACATGAAGCGCAGGGAAAAGGTTTTAAAAGAAACAAACAAAAACCCACTACTCCCTTCACTGCTCACCTCTCATGTCTGCTGCTTGTTATTCTGCCACATGCTAAAACACTTGGAATCTTCATGGTAGGCCCATAATTCCATTGGCATCTATCATTGCATATGTGCATTGTTAGGCTGTGATTACATTATGACATTGTAATGTGCTTCACAACCATACAACGGTTACTCAAAGCAAACATAATTAAGACCAGACAAGAATCAATCCACTCAGAGCAAAAAAAAAGTGCATGTTATAGTGCCCAATATACACATATATGCATATAAACCATTCTCAGACCTACTGGCTCATGGGGCTATGTGGTGCAACTCTGCAAATCCAATGTGGACAATAACATGCCCATCAAGGAAAAGGGCCCCCCAAGGTAGGGAAGGATCCTATAGGTAAGACCACAGAAGATGACCAAAGAAAATATATATAAAGGGTCATCTGCTTCATCAGGGGAAGCCCTTTCCACTAGAGCGATACGCGTGAGGCCACTGTCTTCATTCCACTCAGCTCCTGCATTTGAGGGGTCTTGCCCTCTTTCACATGTGGAGCATTTGGTAATTTAACCCTTTACCTTTCAGGCTTTCACTGAGTTCTCTTGGTTTCATTATGCAGATGACCCTTTATATATATTGTCTTTGGTCATCTTCTGTGGTCATACCTATGGGATCCTTCCCTACCTCGGGGGGCCCTTTTCCTTGATGGGCATGTTATTGTCCACGTTAGGTTTGCAGAGTTGCATTACATAGCCCCATGGGCCAGTAGGCCTGAGATTGGTTTACATGCATATATGTGTATATTTGGGCACTATAACGTACTTTTTTTTTCCCTGAGTGGATTGATTCTTGTCTGGTTATAATTACCATATTTTTCGGCGTATAAGATGACTGGACACATAAGACAACCCCCAACTTTTCAGGGATCATCTTATACACCGGGTGTCATCTTATACGGTGTGTGCAGGGAGCGGTCCCGGATGGTTCCCAGGGTCTGGAGGAGAGGAGACTCTCCTTCAAGCCCTGAAATCCATATTCATGTAAAAAAAGAATAAAAATAAAAAATATGGATATATTTACCTTCTGACGGCCCCCGGAGTTCTTGCGGCTCTTAGCGGCGCATGTGGTGGCTTCCGGTCCTAGGGATGCATTGCGCGCCACGAAGGAAGCGGCCGCATGCACCGCAGAGAGTCGGGAGAACTCCGAGGGCCGTCAGAAGGTAAGTATATCCATATTTTTTATTTTTATTCTTTTTTTTCATGAATATGGATCCCAGGGCCTGAAGGAGAGTCTCCTCTCCTCCAGACCCCTGGAACCATCCGGGAACGCTCCCTGCACCATATGCCGTGACCTCAGGGCTCCGCACTTGCCGTACCTGGCGTATAAGATGACCCCCTGTTGTGAATCCGCTTTTTGGGCTCCCCTGGTGGTTGCTGGTGGTACTGGTGACTTGTGTGTGCTTTGCTGTCTCAGTTCACCTGCTCCCATCAGTGTTTGGGAGTTTCCTATTTAGCCTTGCTCTCCAGTCATTTCCTTGCCGGTCATCATTGTAACCAGAGCCTTCGGTTGCATGTTCCTGCTACTAGTCTGCTGATCAGCTAAGTGGACTTTGTCCTTTTGTTTTGTATCTTTTGTCCAGTTTGCAGTTTTTGCTATTCTCTGTAGCTGGAAGCTCTTGTGGGCTGAAATTGCCACTCCTGTGTCATGAGTTGACACAGGAGTCTTAAAGTAATTTCAGGATGGTTTTTTGAAAGGGTTTTCAGTTGACCGTGAAGTCCTCTTTTGTATCCTTCTGCTATCTAGTAAGTGGACCTCTCTTTGCTAAATCTACTTTCATACTGTGTATGTCTTTTCCTCTTAACTCACCGTTATTACATGTGGGGGGCTGCTATCATCTTTTGGGGTATTTCCCTAGAGGTAAGCCAGGTCTGTTCCTTCCTCTACCAGGCGTAGTTAGTCCTCCGGCTGGCGCGTGGCATTTAGGAAGTCGTAGGTATGCTCCCTGGCTACTATTAGTTTTGTGGTAGATTTAGCTCACGGTCAGCTCGAGATTCCATCACCCAGAGCTCGTCCGTTATTTTTGTGTTCCGATGTTTCCCTGCCATTGGGAATCATGACACCCCCAACTTTTGAGAAGATTTTCAGGGGTTAAAAAGTCATCTTATACGCCGGAAAATGCGGTATGTTTTAATATTTTGTGTGGCGTACCAATAAAATATACTGTTAAATTATTTTCTATACAATTTTGTGGTGTGCATTTATTGCAGAGGTGCTTTCTCTTTTTTGGCCATTATTGTTTACCACTGAGCTTGCACCCCTAGTTTTCCTTTTCCTCTGGTATCTTTGTATATAGCGGTGCACTTGGTTTCTCTATAATCATATAATACTATTGAGATGCAGGTCTCCAACTGCAGAACATTGGGTTCTTTACCTGCTCCAGTCACTCTGATTGAGAGCCCGTCGTCAGCTGTAATGGAGGTGGACATGCCTGCTCTTTTTGACCGATCTCAGAGAATGAGCACAAAACAACTTTCTCAATCCACCGTAACATCTATGCCTGCACCTCCCTCTCGGTCCAGCAGTTTGTCCTGTTCACTGTACTCCGCCCTCTCTCAGCACTTTTGCCAGCCCACGGTTCTGCAGTTGTGGGTCATGTAAAAGATTGATTCCTCATATGCATGGCAAAGCAAAGAGGTTGAACTCCTTCATCTCCAATCTGCTGGCCACGGAAATGCTGCCTTTCCACCTGGTAGATACAGACGGTTTCTGAAAGCTGATGGCTGTCGCAGTACTCCAGTACCAATTGCCCAGTCACCGTTACTTTCCTAAGAATGCTGTGTCTGCGCTACACCAGCACGTTGCAGACAACATCACCCATTCCTTGACTAAATCTATGCAAGGGTTCATTTCACTACAGGCACTTGAACGAGTAAGCATGGCCAAGGGCATTACATCTTGCTGACTGGGCAATGTGTGACTCTGGTGGCTGTGGGGCAGGCTCTGCACCACAAGTCTTGGAATCCCCAAGGCTTGCAGGACAAGCCTCTTTATTTAACACTTCCTCCACTGCTTCTGATTCCAACGCTATCTCCTCAAGGGCTTCCACCTGCAGCCTCAACCTCAGCCTTAATGAGATATGATATGCTTTTCAACAGTGCAGAACGAATGCCCATTGCCTCCATACTGCGCAGCCAGAGCTATCCTCAGTAAGTGTTAAAATTGTTATGACTTGGAGATTGCAATCATACAGCTGAAGAGTTGTGGACATCTCTCCAGTCCAAGTTTGAGCAATGGCTGTCTCCGTTGAACCTGCAACCAGGGAAGGCAGTGTCCGATAACGGTGCAAACCTGGTAGTGGCTCTGTGGTGAAGCAAGCTCTTTCACGTGCCTTGCATGGCTCATATCCTCAACCTGGTGGTACAGTGTTTTCTCAGCCACTAACCTGGCTTGGGTGAGCTGCAGCAGAAAGCACAGAAGTTGTGTGCTCACTTCCATCCTTCGCACTACTCAGGTCATCGACTAGCATCGATAGAGGTCTTTGTCCATGCCAGTTAACAGGATTATATGAGATGTGCTGACACTGTGGAATTCCACTCTGCACATGTTGCAGAGACTGTGGCAGCAGCAAAGAGCCCTGACGCAGTATGTCATGTCGTATAACCTGGGCCAGTGCAGTACAGACGTGGTGCATATTATGTTTATGGAGTGGGCATAGATTAAGGATCTCTGCGCCCTTCTTCACCATTTCAAAATGGCTGCTAAGATGGTTTGATCTGATGCCGCTATCATCAGCATCACTATCCCGGCCATCTGTATGCTGGAGCAGACTTTGAATAGACTGCGGGAGGAGGTGGTCCCAGAGGAAGGTGAGGATGCGGAAGTGATAACATTGTCTCAAAGCTCCAAAATGTAGTCATACAGGTGGGTGCCAAGAGAGGGTGGATTACTGCAATCGAGAGGGGTTGGTGATAACAGACAAACTGTTATCGAAGGTGCAAGATCCGAGGAACAAATGAAGGAGGAGGAGGTGATAGGCGAGCAACTGTCAGGAGATGAAAAGGATAATCATCCCTTCTCTGTTTGTGGTTGGTGGGAGGGAACGTAGGAAACAAGCATCAGTGTTACCCAGCCACCAACACAGCATGGGCTTGGATCTGATGTTAGAGCCCAACATATGAGTGCCTTCTTGCTGTATTATCTGATCCCCATATAATTCTGATTAGAAATAGTGCTGCTTACTGGATTGTCACTCTGTTAGATCCATGTTATAAAACCTAATTTTGCCTGATCATTCCCGCCCTAGAAAAGGACCCTGGCGAATGCTGAAGTATTGAAACACTCTTTTACACAACTTTAAGAGTGTTTTTCCCCAAGACTGCAGTGAAACACACAATGTGCATCACAGCTGTAGACTATCAACGTACGACATGTCAATTTGCATTAGCAGCAGCAGTAGTGTAAGTGGAAGAAGCAATTTCTGTGAGTCCTTTGACACTTTTTTTAGACCAGCTCATGTGCCAGCACAACAGAGTCCAAGTCTTGCATGTGGTGAATGAATGGAGAGGATGGTACAGGAGTATCTAGAGCTTAATATCAATATCATCAGGGAACATTTGGACACTTTCACATTTTGGTCTTCCAAAATGGATGAGTGGCCTGAGCTCGCGTCACATGCAGTGGAGGTTTTATTATGCCCAACAGCCAGCATTCTCTCAGAACATGTCTGCAGCACTGCTGGTGGTATCCTGATGGATAAGCGCAGCAGGCTGTCCCTTAATAGTGTAGACTGCCTAACTTTCATCAAGATGAACAAGTCATGGATCTTTCCTGTTTTGATGTCCATCTTCTGGGTTGCATGCAGTGGAAGACCTGTTGGTCCCTATTATACTATTTATACTGAGGTGAAATTTTTGCCACTTTGGTGGTGTCTGACAATAATTTTTGGAAATGCTAACACTCCTCCTTGGGTGCCCATCTGCTGGGTTGGGTGCAGTGGAACACCTGTTGGTCCCTATTACACTATTTCTACTATCGTGAAATTGATTCCACTTCGAAGGTTCGAAGGTGTCAGGCCCTCATCTTTGGAAATTTGAAAACTCCTAGTTGGGTATTCATCTGCTGGGTTGTGTGCAGTGGAAGACCCTATTATACTATTTCTACTCTTGTGAAATGTTTCCAATTTGGTGGTTCAGGCACTCATTATTTGAAATTTGAAAACTTCTGATTGGGTCTACATCTGCTGGGTGGAGTGTAGTGGAAGATCTGTCGGTGCCTATTATATTATTTGTACTCTCATGAAATTTATGCCACCTTGATGGTGTCAGGCCCTCATTTTTTTTAATTTGAAAACTCCTGGTTGGGTGTCCATCTGCAGGGTTGGGTGTAGTGGAAGACCTGTCAGTCCCTATTATACTATACTGGTGCTTCTCGCAAAATTAGAATATCATCAAAAAGTTATTTTATTTCAGTTCTTCAGTACAAAAAGTGAAACTCATATATTATATAGAGTCATTACAGAGTGATCTATTTCAAGTGTTTATTATTTCTGTTAGTGTTGATGATTATGGCTTACAGTCAATGAAAATCCAAAAGTCACTATCTCAGTAAATTAGAATACTTTATAACATCAGCTTCAAAAATGATTTTAAAATCCAAAATGTTGGGCTACTGCAATGTATATTCAGTAAATGCACTCAATACTTGGTTGGGGCTCCTTTTGCATCAATTACTGCATCAATGTGCATTGCATGGAGATGATCAACCTGTGGCACTGTTGAGGTGTTATGGAAGCCCAGGTTGCTTTGATTGCAGACTTCAGCTCGTCTGCATTGTTGGGTCTGGTGTCTCTCATCTTCCTTTTTGACAATACTCCATGGATTCTCTATGGGGTTAAGGTCAGGCGATTTTGCTGCCCAATCAATCACAGTGATACTGTTGTTTTTAAACCAGTTATTGATACTTTTAGCAGTGTGGACATGTGCCAAGTCCTGCTGCAGAATGAAATTTTTATATCCAGTGGGCTAAGTGATTGATCATGCACACTACCAGTGCCCCTATATAGGCAACTTTGACATTTGCATTCTTAAGATTAATTATGGTCCTGGGACTTGAAACCCTGAGATCATACATTATTCACCTACCCTGTGAAAAGGTAATACATTTATTTAATGGAAAAAAAAAAAAAACATTTATAGGTATATGCTAAATACGAGTAGAAAACTATAGGAGCATCACTATCATTAGTGGAGTGTTTGCAAAAGGCATAATCTATGTAATGTTCATTGACAGTGACAAGTGCAGAGACATGACCCCCAGATGAGTAGCCAATGCAATCAGGCATGATGAAGAGTCTGCTAATACAAATACAGACAGATATGAATACATTAATTACCATCACTATGCAGCATGGATCACCAAAATCAACTCTGATCCAATAATGCCTGATAATTGCTCTGCACTAATTGAAGCATTAGTAATATGCACTGATGTTATTTAATGAAGTCCTTCAGCTCTCATTGTTAGCATACTGGAAGAAATGTACTTAAACATTATACAGAGGAATAACACCAGTGGGAAATCTTTACATTAGCTGGACAGAAACGAAGGGATAGCATAAAAAGTATTTACAAATGACATGTCCTTCTAGTTTTCTTTTAATTAAATATTTTCAATTCCATGGAAATAAACCAGCAACTTATGTTGCCCATTGCCCTAAAATCACAAAAATACTTACCTTTGAAAGTCTAATATATACATCACAGCTAATTGGTATACTGTATACTGTATAACAAAATCACATTATTTTATGTTGGTTATCCCGTGTCTACACTTCTAGATATATTAAGCTAATAGCAATTGTAATGATGGACATTTAAAGGGACTTTTTTCACCTTCCTATTGGTTGTGACACAAAGCCTATCAATGTCACTTCATCACGTCCTCCCCACTTCCCTTAATTTATTTGTTCATTTTTTAAAAAAAGGTTTACCCCAACTCAAAATACATGTATTATTAAGGCTCTATTATATATTTAGAGATGAAAGGATCATTCCACAGAAGATCGAATTTGCGTTGAATTTCCTGAAATTTGTGGTTTTATGCAAATTTTTAAATTTTGACATGTGATACGCAATTTGCATATAAAATAAATTGTCATTATTTTGCATTGCCTCATGGGCTTCCCAATAATGGCCTGCAGCTATGGCGTGTAGATGATTGATGATTATCCTACCTTGTACAGTGGTGGTCATTAACTGGGCCATCAGAAATCAGTGGATCCCAGAGGAGTACAGTTTGTACTGCAGGGTCTTATAGAGTGTAAGCTCTTATGGTCAGTGGGATCAGTGTATCTTTAGTGGCCAGTGGGGTCCTCCTTCTTTCTCACCTGTAAAATGTGAGCTCTTATGGTCAGCAGAGTCCTCTCTCTCCTGTAGAGGGTAAGCTCTTAGGCTGGGGTCAAATCGGCCCGATGTTGATCCAGAAAAGTAGGACATATGTCATGCGAGTACAAAGAAGTTTTTTCTTGCCTAGCTTCTGCATGCAATCCATATGCAATGCATTTTCTCTATGTAATTTAAAGCTAGTTTACAAAACTAATAAAGCAATATTAAATACAGATAGAGATAGATATTAGATATATAATACATAGATAATACATAGATATATAATGTCACAAACCCCCTACATATAATTAACTAGTACCTGTAGTGCCTTTCATGTGGCATTAAAGAGTGTTTAGCCTTATAAAGAAATAATAATAAAAAATGATGTGGGGTTCCCCCCTATTTTTGATAGCTAGCCATGGTAATGCAGGCTACTGTGGGCTTATATTATCAGGCTGGGAAGGTCCCTGGTTTTTGGCCCTTCCCAGCTTAAAAATATAAGCCTACAATCACCCTTGAATTTGTACATCACATGAGATGCACCGATATTAGTGCTTTTCCCAACTCTTCCAGACTGCCCCGGTGTGGTGGCAATTGGAGTAATGGTAGTTCCTGTAAAGCTACACCATAGTCCACAATCCTTGAATCACAGATGCTGGGTAGTGATGACAACGCTTATTAGAGCCGCCAGGTTTCGCTAATGGCAGCGAGACCCAGCAGCTCTTAAGGGCATTGGTCGGTACCTGGCACCTGTGAGTGGCACCAACTTTACTGTTATTCACAGTTGCGGAGCCAGATTTGAGGAATGTGGTCTATGGCAGAGGTTCATGGAAATATTTTGGGTAATAAATTGCTGAACAAGGTAGTGTCTATTGTTTTATTTCTGTCTTTTGTTTTTTGGATATCCTTTACAGAACTAGTTTTGTGTATTCCAGCGCACATGCATGGGATATTTTTTTGCTATTTAAATAAATTAGTAAACTAGGGGTAGTCTGTAGGAGTCTTAATTCAAATAAAGTATTGTTTTGTGTAATTACTGGGTTAGTAATGGGGGTGTCTGATCTCTCTCCGTTACTAACACCAGGGGTTGGTGCCAGCTGCAATTATTGACAATTCAGAGTGGTCATTAATGTCAACTACCATTACCCCAAATGCCACCAATCCAGGGCAATCGGGAAAAGCCAGGCAAAGTGCCAGAAATGGTGCATCTCATGTGATCTGCCAATTCTAGGGCAGTTGCCAGCTTGTATTTTTAGGCTTTGAATAGTGCAATAACCAGAGACTTTCCCAGCCTGTTAATATAATGTTGTCTGCATTACCTTGTCTGGTTATCAAAAATAGGGCTGACCCCACATCATTTTCTAAATGATTTATTTAATTAATAGGTTAAATAAGGCTAAACAACAGATGTGTGGGTAAAAATCGAGAAGCCTAAGCATAGCCCGTGAGCTGTCTGATTTTTTTTTTCGCACCCATAGACTTGCAGCGGCGAGTGTTGTTGATAACTACAGTCAATCACAGAATGCTGTGATTTTTGTCTCAGTCCGATTGAAGCGGAGGTAAACCTCGCAGAGGAGCACTTCCTCATTTAATAACATTGGTTAGAGTGCAAAGCAATGTTTTCTCACATTGCACTCCCCCATATTATATGCCAGTGGGAGTGAGCCCTTGTAGTCAACGTTGTCCTCTCTCTCTTGTAGAGTGTAAGCTCCTATGGCCAGCATGGTCCTTTCTCTCTTGTAGAGTGTAAGCTCCTATGGCCAGTATGGTCCTCTCTCTCTTGTAGAGTGTAAGCTCCTATGGCCAGCATGGTCCTTTCTCTCTTGTAGAGTGTAAGCTCTTATGGCCAGCATGGTCCTTTCTCTCTTGTAGAGTGTAAGCTCCTATGGCCAGCATGGTCCTTTCTCTCTTGTAGAGTGTAAGTTCCTATGGCCAGCATGGTCCTTTCTCTCTTGTAGAGTGTAAGCTCCTATGGCCAGCATGGTCCTTTCTCTCTTGTAGAGTGTAAGCTCTTATGGCCAGCATGGTCCTTTCTCTCTTGTAGAGTGTAAGCTCCTATGGCCAGCATGGTCCTTTCTCTCTTGTAGAGTGTAAGCTCCTATGGCCAGCATGGTCCTTTCTCTCTTGTAGAGTGTAAGCTCCTATGGCCAGCATGGTCCTTTCTCTCTTGTAGAGTGTAAGCTCCTATGGCCAGCATGGTCCTTTCTCTCTTGTAGAGTGTAAGTTCCTATGGCCAGCATGGTCCTTTCTCTCTTGTAGAGTGTAAGCTCCTATGGCCAGCATGGTCCTTTCTCTCTTGTAGAGTGTAAGCTCTTATAGTCAGTGGGATCCTCTCTCTCCTGTAGAGCATACGCTCCTATGATGAGATGGGTCCTCCTTTTCTTGCCTTTAAAGTGAATGATCCTATTGTCAGTGAGGTGCTCTCTCTCTACTTCCCCACATGTGTTTTATACATATATATGTATATTAATAAAATATGTACAGTACATTATGTTTACTATGTATACAGTATCTTGTTCACCACTAATCTCCATGTAATCACAGACATATAAATCAAAATATGGGTCTATTGTGCAGCAATTTGCAATCATCTATTTTTTTTTACTTTTTCGGCAACTAGTATCAAAATCAAGCAAAATTCATTGCATTTCTTCAATTTATAGGCATTTTTTATATATCATGAAAGCACCTGAATAAAATAATGGGACATGTAGTATATTGGATGTATGCTGCACAATCCCTATGATTTAATGTTATGTTCCAGTATTCCTTAAAGCCAACTGGGAAGAATAATACATATACAATATTAAGTAAGGTCAAAGATGTCAGTAAAAAAAAAGCAGACCAACGGTGGCACAAAACGTAAAATTTTTAAGACTGAATGTAGAAAACAAGTTCTTTAGAGTTTTGTTTCCATGTATGCGCTCTTTACTGCTATTCTGTGACCTTTTGGCACTGGAGAACTCTATCAGTTTATGGTCCCATGAGGTATGACCTTTTTCAATTCTCTCAGTGGTGGATGAAAGGAATCATTTTCCTCCATGGATGAGCTTAAACTATATTTATATGAGAAACTAGGGGCCCTTATCCTTAGCTGAAGAAAGTTCACAAAGGTCAAAAGACAGAAAATGCCTGGTTTTGCCTACCTGCAGTGATTAACATTTTCGACAGGTCCTTACTTTTATTACATTTTTTTCTTTGACAATTTGTTCTCGCTGTTTTTAAACTTTGCTTCCATTTGACAGTTCCCAGGAAAAGGTTGTAAATTTAATGGAAAGGTTTACCCAGCACAGCTACAGGCTCTGGTTATCAACATTTGTGCTGGAGAAGTTAACCTCCGCTCTGTGGATTGACTCTTCTAGTACTATGTTCGGTATAGCAGCTAAGCCATTGCAATGTCAAGCATTTACTAGTAAAGGCTTTATCAGCATGCAAACAAACACACATATACTGTATGTAAGATTATATATACTATATATGTATATACTATATATACACACATATATATATATATATATATATATATATATATATATATATATATATATCTATAATATAACGCTGGGAGCGTCACTCTGTCCGAAGCCTCTATAGACTGTGCAAGCGCAAGCGCCGGCGCAGTCTGGACCGCACAGAGCGACACTCCCAGGAGATCGCGGTATGCGTAAGAGCTGAACGCACACCGCGATCTCCACCGGACAAGCAGGGACGAGCCAGGAGGCGGAGGGTGAGTATACTTACCTGACCCGTTCCACCGACGCGCTTCCGGGCCGTGACTGTCCCCCTGCTCCCGGAATCGGCGCCTGCGCAGTCCGCGCTTTCCGGCGCCATTTTCTTGAAGACACATTGCAGTGTCTTCAAGAAAATGGCGCCGGAAAGCGCGGACTGCGCAGGCGCCGACTCCGGGAGCAGGACCAAGAAAATGGCCGCACCCAGCACAGCCGCCGCGCCACGCACAGCCGCCCACAGCAACGCACAGCCGCCGCACCCAGCACAGCCGACCATAGCCGCCCACAGCCACGCACAGGCGCCCACAGCCGCCGCACCCAGCACAGCTGCCCACAGCCACGCACAGCCACGCACAGCCGCCGCACCCAGCACAGCCGACCACAGCCACGCACAGCCGCCGCACCCAGCACAGCCGACCACAGCCACGCACAGCCCACAGCCACGCACAGCCGCCGCACCCAGCACAGCCATGCACAGCCGCCTACAGCCACGCACAGCCTCCCACAGCCACGCACAGCCTCCCACAGCCACGCACAGCCGCCCACAGCCACGGACAGCCGCCGCACCCAGCACAGCCGCCGCACCCAGCACAGCCGCCCACAGCCACGCACAGCCGCCCACAGCCACGCACAGCCGCCCACAGCCGCACCCAGCACAGCCGCCCACAGCCACGCACAGCCGCCGCACCCAGCACAGCCGACCACAGCCGCCGCACCCAGCACAGCCGCCCACAGCCACGCACAGCCCACAGCCACGCACAGCCGCCGCACCCAGCACAGCCACCCACAGCCGCCGCACCCAGCACATCCGCCGCACCCAGCACAGCCATGCACAGCCGCCACAGCCACGCACAGCCGCCTACAGCCACGCACAGCCGCCTACAGCCACGCACAGCCTCCCACAGCCACGCACAGCCGCCCACAGCCACGGACAGCCGCCGCACCCAGCACAGCCGCCGCACCCAGCACAGCCGCCCACAGCCACGCACAGCCGCCGCACCCAGCACAGCCGCCGCACCCAGCACAGCTGCCCACAGCCACGCACAGCCACCCATAGCCACGCACAGCCGCCGCACCCAGCACAGCCGACCACAGCCACGCACAGCCGCCGCACCCAGCACAGCCGACCACAGCCGCCGCACCCAGCACAGCCGCCCACAGCCACGCACAGCCCACAGCCACCGCACCCAGCACATCCGCCGCACCCAGCACATCCGCCGCACCCAGCACAGCCGCCTACAGCCACGCACAGCCTCCCACAGCCACGCACAGCCGCCCACAGCCACGGACAGCCGCCGCACCCAGCACAGCCGCCGCACCCAGCACAGCCGCCCACAGCCACGCACAGCCGCCCACAGCCACGCACAGCCGCCGCACCCAGCACAGCCACGCACAGCCGCCCACAGCCGCCGCACCCAGCACAGCCGCCCACAGCCACGCACAACCGCTGCACCCAGCACAGCCACCCACAGCCGCCGCACCCAGCACAGCCGCCGCACCCAGCACATCCGCCGCACCCAGCACAGCCGCCGCACCCAGCACAGCCACGCACAGCCGCCACAGCCACGCGCAGCCTCCGCACCCAGCACAGCCACGCACAGCCGCCTACAGCCACGGACAGCCACCGCACCCAGCACAGCCGCCCACAGCCACGCACAGCCGCCGCACCCAGCACAGCCTCCCACAGCCACGCACAGCCGCCTACAGCCACGCACAGCCGCTGCACCCAGCACAGCCGCTGCACCCAGCACAGCCACCGCACCCAGCACAGCCGTCCACAGCTGCCGCACCCAGCACAGCCGCCCGCACTCAGCACAGCCACATACAGCCGCCCGCACTCAGCACAGCCGCCCGCACTGATGGGGGCGCAGGATGGAGCAGCACGTGATAGGATGGGGGCGCAGGATGGGCGCACATGACAGGATGGGGATGAGGATGGAGCAGCACATGACACGGTGGAGCAGCACATGACAGGATGGGGGCGCAGGATGGAGCAGCACATGACACGGTGGAGCAGCACATGACAGGATGGAGCAGCACATGACACGGTGGAGCAGCACATGACAGGATGGGGGCGCAGGATGGAGCAGCACATGACACGGTGGAGCAGCACATGACAGGATGGGGGCGCAGGATGGAGCAGCATATGACAGGATAGGAGCAGCACATACCAGGATGGAGACCATATTCCAATATAAATGCTCGCCACCCGGGCGTAGAACGGGTTCAATAGCTAGTATATATATATATATATATATATATATATATATAGTGGGGCAAAAAAGTATTTAGTCAGTCAGCAATAGTGCAAGTTCCACCACTTAAAAAGATGAGAGGCGTCTCTAATTTACATCATAGGTAGACCTCAACTATGGGAGACAAACTGAGAAAAAAAAATCCAGAAAAACACATTGTCTGTTTTTTTATCATTTTATTTGCATATTCTGGTGGAAAATAAGTATTTGGTCAGAAACAAACAATCAAGATTTCTGGCTCTCACAGACCTGTAACTTCTTCTTTAAGAGTCTCCTCTTTCCTCCACTCATTACCTGTAGTAATGGCACCTGTTTAAACTTGTTATCAGTATAAAAAGACACCTGTGCACACCCTC
Organism: Ranitomeya variabilis; assembly: GCF_051348905.1. Taxonomy (NCBI): domain Eukaryota; kingdom Metazoa; phylum Chordata; class Amphibia; order Anura; family Dendrobatidae; genus Ranitomeya; species Ranitomeya variabilis. Next base: position 566,424,598 of record NC_135236.1, read on the forward strand.
AAACAGTCTGACTCCAAACTCCACTATGGTGAAGACCAAAGAGCTGTCAAAGGACACCAGAAACAAAATTGTAGCCCTGCACCAGGCTGGGAAGACTGAATCTGCAATAGCCAACCAGCTTGCAGTGAAGAAATCAACAGTGGGAGCAATAATTAGAATATGGAAGACATTCAAGACCACTGATAATCTCCCTCAATCTGGGGCTCCACGCAAAATCCCACCCCGTGGGGTCAGAATGATCACAAGAACGGTGAGCAAAAATCCCAGAACCACGCGGGGGGACCTAGTGAATGAACTGCAGAGAGCTGGGACCAATGTAACAAGGCCTACCATAAGTAACACACTACGCCACCATGGACTCAGATCCTGCAGTGCCAGACGTGTCCCACTGCTTAAGCCAGTACATGTCCGGGCCCGTCTGAAGTTTGCTAGAGAGCATTTGGATGATCCAGAGGAGTTTTGGGAAAATGTCCTATGGTCTGATGAAACCAAACTGGAACTGTTTGGTAGAAACACAACTTGTCGTGTTTGGAGGAAAAAGAATACTGAGTTGCATCCATCAAACACCGTACCTACTGTAAAGCATGGTGGTGGAAACATCATGCTTTGGGGCTGTTTCTCTGCAAAGGGGCCAGGACGACTGATCCGGGTACATGAAAGAAGGAATGGGGCCATGTATCGTGAGATTTTGAGTGCAAACCTCCTTCCATCAGCAAGGGCATTGAAGATGAAACGTGGCTGGGTCTTTCAACATGACAATGATCCAAAGCACACCGCCAGGGCAACGAAGGAGTGGCTTCGTAAGAAGCATTTCAAGGTCCTGGAGTGGCCTAGCCAGTCTCCAGATTTCATCCCTATAGAAAACCTTTGGAGGGAGTTGAAAGCCCGTGTTGCCAAGCGAAAAGCCAAAAACATCACTGCTCTAGAGGAGATCTGCATGGAGGAATGGGCCAACATACCAACAACAGTGTGTGGCAACCTTGTGAAGACTTACAGAAAACGTTTGACCTCTGTCATTGCCAACAAAGGATATTTTACAAAGTATTGAGATGAAATTTTGTTTCTGACCAAATACTTATTTTCCACCAGAATATGCAAATAAAATGATAAAAAAACAGACAATGTGATTTTCTGGATTTTTTTTTCTCAGTTTGTCTCCCATAGTTGAGGTCTACCTATGATGTAAATTACAGACGCCTCTCATCTTTTTAAGTGGTGGAACTTGCACTATTGCTGACTGACTAAATACTTTTTTGCCCCACTGTATATATATATATATATATATATATATATATATATATATATATATATATATATATATATACATATATACCTACAGGTGTGTGCCTTTCCAAATCAAGTCCAATCAGTTTAAACACAGCTGGACTCCAATGAAGGATTAGAACGATCTCAAGGACAATCACAAGGAAATGGACAGCATGTGACTTAAATATGAGTGTCAGAGAAAGGGCCTGAATACTTGCGACCATGTGATATTTCAGTTTTTCTTTTTTAATAAATTTGCAAAAATTACTACATTTCTGTTTTTTTTCAGTCAAGATGGGGGCAGAGTGTACATTAATGAGAAAAAAAACTTTTTTAACTTACAAAAAAGCTGCAATGAAACAAAGAGTGAAACATTTAAAGGGGTCTGAATACTTTCCGTACCCACTGTATATACAAGTATACAAGTGCTTCTCACTAAATTAGAATATCATCAAAAAGTTAATTTATTTCAGTTCTTCAATACAAAAAGTGAAACACATGTATTATATAGAGTAATTACAAACATAGTGTTAAGGCTAGCGGAACGCACCGATTAAATATAGATGTTATTATTGGTGCGTTCGCAGCCCGGGGTCCACCGTGCAGGAGGAACATGCTGCTAGCAAATGACGGCACTGTATGGCGGTTTAAGCGAACTCTGTTACTTCACAGAGTCGCACGGAAACAAGATGCTGTGCCCTGTTAACCCCACAAGAGTTCACAGCTAACTGCCGAGCAGAAGGCAGTCTGTGGTCACGCAAACATACAATCTCCTCACCGGAGGAGCCGGTATTCTAGGGGCTTATTTCAGCCGGGGGCCCTAAATCCACACACACAATCTCCTCGCCGGAGGTGCCGGCATTCTAGGGGCTTATTTCAGCCGAGTCCCTGAACACACACATAAATGTGACCACACTGGTGCATGCACATAACAGATTTGATACTAGCGCATGGCCGTGCGGCCATGCGAGCCTTATATAGCTGCAGCAAGTAAAAGACCTTCCTAGAAGGACCAATGAGAGACTGCCATACCTGAGCATGTGACCCTAGATCTCCACTGAGAGATCTTGCCCTGGGCATGCTCAGTGTGTGCAAAGCAGGACTTAGTCCTAGCACCTACAGGACCTTCCTGAAAGGACCAATGGACTTAGGCTACGTTCACATTTGCGTTGCGTCGGGCGCAGCCGCGGCGACGCATGCGTCATACGCCCCTATATTTAACATGGGGGGCGCATGGACATGCGTTGTGTTGCGTTTTGTGACGCATGCGTTTTTTTGGCGCAAGCGTCAGGGCGCAGAGGACGCAGCATGTTGCATTTTTTTTGCGTTAAAAAAATGAACGCATGCGTCACAAAACGCTGTGTTTTGCTGCGTTTTGCATGCGTTTTTGCATGCGTTGTGCGTTGCATCACCGACGTAGCACACAACAACGCAAATGTGAACATAGCCTGAGCTGCAGTATCTGACCATGTGACCCTCGATCTCCACTGAGAGATCTTACTCAGGGCATGCTCAGAACGAGAAAAGCAGGACTTAGTCCCAGAAGCGTCTGCTCGCCGCTGCCCAGCACTAACTTCAATGGCAGAAGCAGGAAAAGCAGCAGTAACTCTTTGTACAGAGTGGGACTGAGCAAGACGCTGGGACTGACGTCTCTGCTGAGCAGGCTCCACTGCGGCAGGAGAAGAATGGGAGACTGCAGCAGAGAAGGCCTGAGATTCCCCCTGTGCAGAGGTGGGAACTCGACCCCTAACACATAGTGATCTATTTCAAGTGTTTATTTCTGTTAATGTTGATTATGGCTTATAGCCAATGAAAACCCTAAAGTCATTATCTCGGTAAATTAGAATACTTTATAAAACCAGCTTGAAAAACGATTTTAGAATCTGAAATGTTGGCCTACTGAAATGTATGTTCAGTAAATGCACTCAATACTTGTTCGGGGCTCCTTTTGCATCAATTACTGCATCAATGCGGTGTGACATGGAGGCGATCAGCCTGTGGTACTGCTGAGGTGTTATGGAAGACCAGGTTGCTTTGATAGCAGCCTTCAGCTCATCTGCATTGTTAGCTCTGGTGTCTCTCATCTTCCTCCCATTGTTAATACCCCATAATCTATAGGGTTAAGGTCAGGCGAGTTTCCTGGCCAATCCAGCACAGTGACACTGATGTTCTAAAATCAAGTACTGGTATTTTTAACAGTATGTGTTAGGTGCCGGGATTCTCCAACTGCATGGCATAGATCCCAAGCCTTGTCTGCCTCTGCGGTCTCCCATTCTGCTTCAGCTGTAGTGGGAGCTGCTCAGCAAAAACATCAGTCTCAGCATCTTGCCCAGACTCGTGCTGTTCGCTTGGTTACTGCGGGCTCTCCAGCCAAAGCTATATTAACTAGCACTAGGCAGCGGCGAGCAGGCATTGCAGAGGCTATGTCCATAAATCACTCTACTGAGCATGCTTGTGAGGTGTCGATCTCTCATTGGTGGTTGGTCTTCAGCTGCTCGGGTGATGTAGCAGTTCTGGATTGGTCCATGAGCAAGGTCCTGTCTGACTGGACCTGAACAGGAACATATAAAAGGTTTCCTGGAGCTAAGGGAATTACAAAGGGGGACTTGATTTACAATTTTTTTATTTTGATCACTGTGAGATGGTCTATTACAGTGATCAAAAGGAGCAATAAGAATACCATTTTTTTTTCCAGGAAGATGATGTGAAGGGCCAAGGGACAAAGAAAGAAGGATGGGGAGAAGGCAGACATATAAGAGGGGTGCAGGGGAACCCATTTCTCTTTGTTAGATCATATTAGATCATATCAGAGGAGAGAGAAATCAATTTAAAATCAGACTTTTTTTTATTTGATTGCTGTTATTTAGTGAATGATGGTGACCAAATGACAGGGAACCTTAAAAAAATTGCTCTGATCATGTTTTACTGTAGCTGAGACCACAGAGATTTTCTGACTTTGGGGTGTGCTAAACCCTTGTTTCACAGCGCTGAGGAATAAGTACCCTTAACTGCCACCGTTAAAAGGCCTATCTGCGGTCATTATGGAGTTTAATGCTCTTGCTACCACACTTGCTTCAGTCAGACTCAGCACTGAAGACATTTTCGATGTAAAGAACATTCAAGCCACCAAGAGATTAAGTGGAAAAACTTTTTTCTTGTGGATTGGAAGGAGTTTGGTCCCGAGGTGTCCTGGGGTCCAGGGAAAACATGTATGCCTCTCTTCTCCTGGAGAGATTTCATGCGGGCTTAAAAGGAGGAGTCGTAAAGGGAGGGTACTATAGCATTGGCATCCCTGCACGCTGCTCCTTTCCCATGGCAGGGACGCCAACTCACTCATCTTCATGGCCCCCATCCTGCTCTTCCTCCTATTTCCTCATTTGCTGCCACATGTGGTGCATGCATGAAACGCAGATCCCTTAGCACTATGCTTAGGGATTGAACTTGTTAAAGAGGCTGCACACTGTTCTAAATTGTCCCCAGTCAATGGTTGGGAGACATTTATTATTTAAGGCACTTCCACCTGTGCAATGTTATTAATCTGTTCTCAAACTTGTTCTCAGGTCCCTGTCTGCTAGATTTGCTAGTGTCTGTTCATCCCTAACCTCCTTGCTAGTACTTGCCTTGTCAGCTTGTATTACAGATGGATCCACCTGCACTTGCCATTCCAGTCTGCATAACAGCCAGATCTGCCTGCATCTGCCATGCCAGTCTGCATTTCAGTTACACCTACCTGTGCCTGCCGTGCCATTCTGTATATCAGTCAGACCTGCAAGCACTTGACATGCCAATCTGTATACCAGCCACATCAGTCTGCCTGTATCATTTGGACTATGGAACTCTCTGCCATATGATATTGTAATGAGTGATTCATTACTAAAATTTAAGAAGGGACTGGATGCCTTTATTGAAAAGTATAATGTTACAGGTTATTTACACTAGATTCCTTGATAGGGCGTTGATCCAGGAACTAGTCTGATTGCCATATGTGGAGTCGGGAAGGAATTTCTTTCTCCAGTGTGGAGCTTACTGTTTGCCACATGAGTTTTATTTTGCCCTCCTCTGGATCAACCTGTTAGGGCATGTTAGGTTAGGATATGGGTTGAACTAGATGGATTCCTTCAACCTTAAAAACTATGTTACTATGTTACTATTTGTTCTCTCCTTCCATGCCATTCCAGCTATCAGTCCCTTGGGGGTCAGTTTCTGTGAGACTGTGGTCTTTCCTGGAGTAGCATCTAACGTTCATCGGGAGCCAAGTCTAACCCCACCATCAGGGACTCTAGTGAAAAGTCTGGTGCTCACCTGGTTACACCCCTCCAGGACTATGGCACAGTGGTGTGCAACATACCTAAATTGCTATTATATCAATCAGATGTAAAGTAAAGTGCAAGTGCAAGTGCAGACCTGCATAATGCAATGTGCTAAGTGTAGTATGCAAATTAACATTTACAGGTTTGTGAATGATTGTTAAGTATCCACAATCAATGATGGTTTCAGGAGCCATGCCATCTGCTGGTGTAGGTCCACTGTCTTTTATCAAAACCAAAGTCAGCGCAGCATTTCGCTTGGTTACTGTTTTTCATGCTTCCCTCTGCCGACAAGCTTTTTAGATATGGAAATTTCATTCTCCAGCAGGACTTGGCACCTGTCCACACTGCCAAAAGTACCAATACCTGATTTTAAAATGACAGTATAATTGTGGTTGATTGGACAGCAAACTCACCTGACCTTAACCCTACAGAGAATCTATGGTGTATTGTCAAGAGGAAGATGAGAAACATCAGACCCAACAATACAGACCAGCTGAATGCTGCTATCAAAGCAACCTGGGTTTCCCTAACACCTCAGCAGAGCCACAGGCTGATCGTCTCCATGTTATGCCGCATTGATGCAGTAATTGATGCAAAAGGAGGCCCGACCAAGTATTGAGTGCATTTACTGAACATACATTTCAGTAGGCCAACATTTCGGATGTTAGAATCATTTTTTCAAGATAGTGATATAAAGAATTCAAATTAACTGAGATAATGACATTTGGGTTTTCATTGGCTGTAAGCCGTAATCATCAACATTAAGAGAGATAAACACTTGAAATACATCACTCTATTTGTAATGACTATCTAATATATGATCAAGACAAAACACACGGCACTCAAGGATCCTGTGTGGTGCCCAAGTCAGGTTTCCAGCCCGTCAATCCAATAGTAATAAATCACTTGGCACTCAAATGGTTTCTTTCAGATGAAAAAAGTGAACAACCCATTTATTTGTGCATCCAGTTCAAAGATTATTTAAACGTTTTCGGTCAAATCACAAGACCTTCATCAGAAATATCTTGTCGCGCTGTGTAGAGTAGTCCCAGCGGCCCCCGGGACTACTCTACACAGCGCGACGGACTGGACGTCTATGAGCACCATATGCAGCAGCGGATACACGCCCTCCCTCTCCCTTCAAGGATCTGTGAGACGCTCCAGGTGCACTTTCCATCCCGGGTTGCCTAGGCTCATATACCCCATTGTCCTATGCTTCCAGTTTTGTTAAAGATATTTCTGATGAAGGTCTTGTGATTTGACCGAAAACGTTTAAATAATCTTTGAACTGGATGCACAAATAAATGGGATGTTCACTTTTTTCATCTGAAAGAAACCATTTGAGTGCCAAGTGATTTATTACTATCTAATATATGAGTTTCACTTTTTGTATTGAAGAACTGAAATAAATGAACTTTTTGATGATATTCTAACTGTGTGAGTTGCAACTGTACATAATAAGAGATTTTTTAAGAATGGGGCGTAGTGGCCTGGTAATGGAATGCTGCAAATAAAACAAAATCAACAAGCATCAGGCTCATCTCAGTTGTTGGACCACCAGTGATCAGTAAGTTATCCTATATTCCTTGGATATGGAATTACTTAACCCCTTAAGCCCCGAGGGTGGTTTGCACGTTAATGACCAGGCCAATTTTTACAATTCTGACCACTGTCCCTTTATGAGGTTATAACTCTGGAACGCTTCAACGGATCTTGGCGATTCTGACATTGTTTTCTCGTGACATATTGTACTTCATGTTAGTGGTAAAATTTGATCGATATAACTTGCGTTTATTTGTGAAAAAAACGAATATTTGGCGAAAATTTGGAAAATTTCGCAATTTTCCAACTTTGAATTTTTATGCCCTTAAATCACAGACATATGTCACACAAAATACTTAATAAATAACATTTTCCACATGTCTACTTTACATCAGCACAATTTTGGAACCAAAATTTTTTTTTGTGACGGAGTTATAAGGGTTAAAAGTTGACCAGCAATTTCTCATTTTTACAACACCATTTTTTTTTAGGGACCACATCTCATTTGAAGTCATTTTGACGGGTCTATATGATAGAAAATACCCAAGTGTGACACCATTCTAAAAACTGCACCCCTCAAGGTACTCAAAACCACTTTCAAGAAGTTTATTAACCCTTCAGGTGTTTCACAGGAATTTTTGGAATGTTTAAATAAAAATGAACATTTAACTTTTTTTCACACAAAATTTATTTCAGCTCCAATTTGTTTTATTTTACCAAGGGTAACAGGAGAAAATAGACCCCAAAAGTTGTTGTACAATTTGTCCTGAGTACGCTGATACCCCATATGTGGGGGTAAACCACAGTTTGGGCGCATGGCAGAGCTTGGAAGCAAAGGAGCGCCATTTGACTTTTCAATGCAAAATTGACTGGAATTGAGATGGGACGCCATGTTGCATTTGGAGAGCCCCTGATGTGCCTAAACATTGAAACCCCTAACAAGTGACACCATTTTGGAAAGTAGACCCCCTAAGGAACTTATCTAGATGTGTGGTGAGCACTTTGACCCAACAAGTGCTTTACAGAAGTTTATAATGCAAAGCCGTAAAAATAAAAAATCATATTTTTTCACAAAAATGATCTTTTCACCCCCAATTTTTTATTTTCCCAAGGGTGAGAGAAGAAATTGGACCCCAAAAATTGTTGTGCAATTTGTCCTGAGTACGCTGATACCCCATATGTGGGTGTAAACCATTGTTTGGGCGCAGGGCAGAGCTCGGAAGGGAAGGAGCGCCATTTGACTTTTCAATGCAAAATTGACTGGAATTGAGATGGGACGCCATGTTGCATTTAGAGAGCCCTTGATGTGCCTAAACATTGAAACCCCTAACAAGTGACACCATTTTGGAAAGTAGACCCCCTAAGGAACTTATCTAGATGTGTGGTGAGCATTTTGACCCAACAAGTGCTTTACAGAAGTTTATAATGCAGAGCCGTAAAAATAAAAAATCATATTTTTTCACAAAAATGATCTTTTCACCCCCAATTTTTTATTTTCCCAAGGGTAAGAGAAGAAATTGGACCCCAAAAATTGTTGTGCAATTTGTCCTGAGTACACTGATACCCCATATGTGGGTGTAAACCATTGTTTGGGCGCAGGGCAGAGCTCAGAAGGGAAGGAGCGCCATTTGACTTTTCAATGCAAAATTGACTGGAATTGAGATGGGACGCCATGTTGCGTTTGGAGAGCCCCTAATGTGCCTAAACATTGAAACCCCCCACGAGTGACACCATTTTGGAAAGTAGACCCCTTAAGGAACTTATCTAGATGTGTGTTGAGCACTTTGACCCAACAAGTGCTTCACAGAAGTTTATAATGCAGAGCCGTAAAAATAAAAAATCATATTTTTTCACAAAAATGATCTTTTCACCCCCATTTTTTTATTTCCCCAAGGGTAAGAGAAGAAATTAGACCACAAAAGTTGTTGTGCAATTTGTCCTGAGTACGACGATACCCCATATGTGGGTGTAAACCATTGTTTGGGTGCATAGCAGAGCTCAGAAGGGAAGAAGCGCTATTTTACTTTTCAATGCAAAATTGACTGGAATTAAGATGGGATGCCATGTTGCGTTTGGAGAGCCCCTGATGTGCCTAAACATTAAACCCCCCCACAAGTGACACCATTTTGGAAAGTAGACCCCCTAAGGAACTTATCTAGATGTGTTTTGAGAGCTTTGAACCCCCAAGTGTTTCACTACAGTTTATAACGCAGAGCCGTGAAAATAAAAATATTTTTTTTTTTCACAAAAATGATTTTTTAGCCCCCAAGTTTTGTATTTTCACAAGGGTATCAGGATAAATTGGACCATAAAAGTTGTTGTCCAATTTGTCCTGAGTACGCTGATACCCCCTATGTGGGGGGGAACCACTGTTTGGGCGCATGACAGAGCTCGGAAGTGAAGGAGCGCCATTTGGAATGCAGACTTAAATGGATTGGTCTGCAGGCGTCACGTTGCATTTGCAGAGCCCCTGATGTACCCAAACAGTACAAACCCCCCACAAGTGACCCCATATTGGAAACTAGACCCCCCAAGGAACTTATCTAGATGTGTTGTGAGAACTTTGAACCCCCAAGTGTTTCACTACAGTTTATAACGCAGAGCCGTGAAAATATTATTATTTTTTTTTTTTCACAAAAATGAAATTTAGCCCCCAGTTTTGTATTTTCACAAGGGTATCAGGATAAATTGGACCCTAAAAGTTGTTGTCCAATTTGTCCTGAGTACGCTGATACCCCCTATGTGGGGGGGAACCACTGTTTGGGCGCATGACAGAGCTCGGAAGTGAAGGAGCGCCATTTGGAATGCAGACTTAAATGGATTGGTCTGCAGGCGTCACGTTGCATTTGCAGAGCCCCTGATGTACCCAAACAGTACAAACCCCCCACAAGTGACCCCATATTGGAAACTAGACCTCCCAAGGAACTTATCTAGATGTGTTGTGAGAACTTTGAACCCCCAAGTGTTTCACTACAGTTTATAACGCAGAGCCGTGAAAATATTATTTTTTTTTTTTTTTCACAAAAATGAAATTTAGCCCCCAGTTTTGTATTTTCACAAGGGTATCAGGATAAATTGGACCCTAAAAGTTGTTGTTCAATTTGTCCTGAGTACGCTGATACCCCCTATGTGGGGGGGAACCACTGTTTGGGCGCATGACAGAGCTCGGAAGGGAAGGAGCGCCATTTGGAATGCAGACTTAAATGGATTGGTCTGCAGGCGTCACGTTGCATTTGCAGAGCCCCTGATGTACCCAAACAGTACAAACCCCCCACAAGTGACCCCATATTGGAAACTAGACCTCCCAAGGAACTTATCTAGATGTGTTGTGAGAACTTTGAACCCCCAAGTGTTTCACTACAGTTTACAACGCAGAGCCGTGAAAATAAAACATATTTTTTTTCCCACAAAAATGATTTTTAGCCCCCCAAATTTTTATTTTCCCAAGGATAACAAGAGAACTTGGACCCCAGAAGTTGTTGTTCAATTTGTCCCTAGTACGCTGATACCCCATATGTTGGGGTAAACCCCTTTTTGGACGCACGGGAGAGCTCGGAAGGGAAGGAGCACTGTTTTACTTTTTCAACGCAGAATTGGCTGGAATTGAGATTGGACGCCATGTCGCGTTTGGAGAGCCCCTGATGTGCCTGAACAGTGGAAGCTCCCCAATTCTACCTGAAACCCTACCCCTAACCTCACCCCTAACCGTTTACTGAACATTTTCTGACAGTCATAAGTGCCACGTATATAAGTGCCACGTATTTAAGAGCCACGTATTTAAGTGCCACGTATTTCAGTGCCACGTATTTCAGTGCCACTTATTTCAGTGCCACGTATTTCAGTGCCACGTATTTCAGTGCCACGTATTTCAGTGCCACGATATTTCAGTGCCACGAATTTCAGTGCCACGAATTTCAGTGCCACGTATTTCAGTGCCACGTATTTCAGGCACTGAAAAATACGTGGCACGTAAATACGTGGCACTGAAATACGTGGCACGTAAATACGTGGCACTGAAATACGTGGCACTGAAATACGTGGCACTGAAATACGTGGCACTGAAATACGTGGCACTGAAATAAGTGGCACTGAAATACGTGGCACTGAAATACGTGGCACTGAAATACGTGGCACTTAAATACGTGGCACTTAAATACGTGGCACTTAAATACGTGGCACTTAAATACGTGGCACTTATATACGTGGCCACTGAAATATCGTGGCACTTATATACGTATATACGTATATAAACGTATATTTCAGTGCCACGTATTTCAGTGCCACGTATTTCAGGTTAGGGGTAGGGTTAGGGGTAGGGTTAGGGTTTTTTGTTTTTTTCTTGTTTTCTTGTGTTTTTCTATAAAAACGCATGCGTTTTACCGCGTTTACATGCATTTTTTCACACATGCGGTTTTTTTAAAAAACGCATGCAGATAAAAACGCAAGTGTGAAACCAGACTAAAAGACGCTTTTTATAGCAAAAAAGTTTTTGCGTCTCCACATTTTGAGACCTATAATTTTTCCACATTTTGGTCCACAGAGTCATGTGAGGTCTTGTTTTTTGCGGGACGAGTTGACGTTTTTATTGGTAACATTTTCGGACACGTGACAGTTTTTGATCGCTTTTTATTCCGATTTTTGTGAGGCAGAAAGACCAAAAACCAGCTATTCATGAATTTCTTTTGGGGGAGGCGTTTATACCGTTCCGCGTTTGGTAAAATTGATAAAGCAGTTTTATTCGTCGGGTCAGTACGATTACAGCGATACCTCATTTATATCATTTTTTTATGTTTTGACGCTTTTATACGATAAAAACTATTTTATAGAAAAAATAATTATTTTGGCATCGCTTTATTCTGAGGACTATAACTTTTTTATTTTTTTGCTGATGATGCTGTATGGCGGCTCGTTTTTTGCGGGACAATATGACGTTTTCAGTGGTACCATGGTTATTTATATCAGTCTTTTTGATCGCGTGTTATTCCACTTTTTGTTCGGCGGTATGGTAATAAAGCGTTGTTTTTTGCCTCGTTTTTTTTTTTTTTTTTCTTACGGTGTTTACTGAAGGGGTTAACTAGTGGGCCAGTTTTATAGGTTGGGTCGTTACGGACGCGGCGATACTAAATATGTGTACTTTTATTGTTTTTGTTTGTTTTTTTTAGATAAAGAAATGTATTTATGGGAATAATATTTTTTTTTTTATTATTATTTATTTAGGAATTTTTTTTTTTTTTTTTTTACACATGTGGAAATTTTTTTTTTTACTTTTTTACTTTGTCCCAGGGGGGGACATCACAGATCGCAGATCTGATAGTGTGCACAGCACTCTATCAGATCGGCGATCATACTTTCATCGGAGCAGGCTGCAGCTTTCATCTGCAGCCTGCTCCGACCCGGAAGTGCTCCCTGCAGGACCCGGATACAGCCCCTCGGCCATTTTGGATCCGGGGCCTGCAGGGAGAAGACGTTCGGTACGAGGTGAGTACATCACCTTGTACCGATCGTCTCAGGGAAGCCCGCAGGGAGCCCCCTCCCTGCGCGATGCTTCCCTGTACCGCCGGTACACCGCGATCATGTTTGATCGCGGTGTGCCGGGGGTTAATGTGCCGGGGGCGGTCCGTGACCGCTCCTGGCACATAGTGCCGGATGTCAGCTGCGATATGCAGCCGACACCCGGCCGCGATCGGCCGCGCTCCCCCCGTGAGCGCGGCCGATCGCGTATGACGTACTATCCCGTCACCGGGAATTAAGGCCCACCCCACCTCGACGGGATAGTACGTCATACGGGCTTAAGGGGTTAATAGTTTGAAAATGACCCTCTCCCTCTAGACTCTTGTCTAGAAGAAATAAAGGCAAAAAGCATCCTTACATCCAACCTCCTGATGATCCGCTATGGTGAAACGCGTAGAGGTTTCTGAAAAGCATCTAAAGTCATAAGTACCTCTAATGCTTACTATTATCATGATGATACATCTATTTTGTGTGCCTTTGAACCTCTATCTGTTCTGGGTCTAATATTATATGTTACCTGCCTATTTTGTTTATTATAAGACTGTCGTGTGGGTCAGCTGAATTATCAATAGGGATTCCAAGGGACATCCGCCGAGGAGCAGGGACGCCATATCTGCTGACTAGTAGGGTGCCTACCTCCGCTGTCAGGCAGGAGTTTAATCAGTAGGGAACAATATAGCAAGGTACTTTCTCAGTTCTTTTGCACATGTCACTTTATCAGTGTGATATTGTTCACCGTTTTTGCACATCTTATATTATTTCTGTCTACCTCTATTATTAATCCTTATACAGCATTCCCAGTCTGCTGCTTTCCCTATATATGCACAATAAGTGGTTGCATGATTCAACAGCATAGGGCCATCTAGGAGTTTTAAGGTTAGCCGCTGAGGAGCGGAATCGCCATCACTCGTTTATTTGTTTTAGGGTGCCAACCTCCACTGTCAGGTAGACGTTGGATGCAGGCAGATTGGTGCAGGGTGAACTCAGCTAGCACGGTTGCTTGTATGGTGATTGAGGGTTGAATATATTCTTTTAGAGGAATTTATTTAAAGTTAAACTTTATCTGACAAATCTTTATGTGATATAGGGTTATATTGGTAGCTGTCTAGAGAAAATAAAGGCAAATAAAGTTATACATGAGTACAATACCACATATGAAAAACACATAACTTACATATTGTAGATTTTAGTATCCTTTCAATTGGTGCCTACATGTGCTGAAATGCCAAGTTTACAAGAACATGGACTCTTATTAAGGTCAAAAGGAAGCACTCCCATGTATTTTTTTAATTAAATGTGCGTATATATGCATATAGTGTAGTGTGAGTGTATTAATATGCTCACCTATCGCCGCTCTTTCTCTGTGGTCCATCAACAATCTTCTGCTCTTCCCAGTGACATCACTGCTCTGCAGACTCTTTGGGTCAATCAGAACTCTGCATACCCAAAAGTTACTTTTACAATGTAAGAAATGTAAGCCGAACAAGGTTCTTTATAGGCTTTCATTGTAAAATAGACTTCAGGCTTACACATAGAATATAGAGTTTTGTTTTAAAATTGTGGAGAAATCCAGCCTTGAAATTGTATTCACAATTTCCGGGGACTTGCATTGCACTTCTATCTCTCCAGCATCTCTCCCTATTTCTCCCCTTGCTGCAATCCTCTGGTCTATGATGGTCAGGTAACTCTCCTCTCAACGACCTGATTCTCATGACCGAGGTTCTTCATAGACACCATCATTGCACAGAATTGTTTCATTGCAGGGATCGCACATGTGGATATTGAGAGTCTTGAGCTTGTTGATTGTGCATCACCCCCTCTGATGAGATAACCCTCGGCCATTATGACACCTGCACAGAATTTTGGGACACTGAAAGAAGAGTGACTTGTCCAACAGAGAGCGGAGGCTGAAAATCCTGATGACAGGTTCCCTTTAGGTCAAAGTGTACAGACAGAGGAGTAAATTCTACCACCCTGGGATGATTGCATGTAAAACGGGATGCAATTAAAAGGCTGTTTCAACATTTTTTATAATCACTCAGCAAATATCAAAGGGTTAATTACATTTTTGTGTGAAAACTAGGTGTAGGAGACTAAAATATACAGGACGTTTACACTGGAGAGCTGATTAGCCATTTAATGTCAGTAATTGTTGGACATTATGCACCTCTGGTAGAGGAGACAGAATTACAGTAACTTCCAATACTAATGTATCCCATACAACTAACACATTGTCAAAATACGCGCCACTCGACACTTTACCCACAAAGGCACCTTCATGCAATTTTGCGTCACAAATGTAATGTTTCTTGAAAAAAATGCGCAATTATTGATATTTGTGACCTCTGAAAGCATAGTGCTATTGTTTTATTATTTGGTTTATAGGTATGCCCACTTTTATGTAACTTTGGGGGAAACAAGTTTTGAAATAAAACAAGCTGCATTAATGGAGTTGTCCAGGATAATAAAAACATGGCTGCTTTCATTCAGAAACAGCAACACCCCGAGCATTGGTTGCACATGCATTCATTTCTGCTGAGCTGTGTTACAATATCAGAGATAATCCATGGTCAGGAATGGTGCCATTTCTTAAAGAAACTGCCATGCTATTCTACTCTGGGAAAATCTTTCTATGGCTCTATGAATAGAAATATGAACTAAAAAGCCTTAAACTTGGGACAGGAACACAATTATAATTTGTCTCATTTTTCTAAATATGAGACAGTCCTCATATTCACAGGGTCTAATTTACCCTATAACTCAATGCCTGGCTGCACCACACTGCTATTTCCCAGCAGAATTATCTTTTTCTAAAATATATTCTGCATTTTAAGAAACATAATTTTTCTTCCAAAGGTAAAATCATTAACTATCATTCTCTGGGGTTTTCAGTGATAACTAAGTAGTTCTGAATTTCAATGCAGAGTGTAATATTCCTTGCTCTATCAGTGCAGTTATGTAGAAACCTGCAAAAGGTTGTTTTGTTCACGGCAGCCTCTATTGGTAGTTGCTTAAATGGCGCCGCTACTTATCTGGGCTACAAGCCGTGGCCTTTGTTACAAATTGTGAACAATTTGTTCACCAGAAGTAATCTTTCTGACTGTCAGCATCCATAATGCATTTAATGTGGAGAAATTGTCAGCACTCTCCTCTTTTTGAGCTTAGCACATAATCTCAGCTCGGAGTATTTTTTTTCTTCACCCCGCTCAGTTTTAATGAATGGTATACTAAACTAGACATTAGGAACCGCATCAGTGATAATATTTAGAATTAGTGTTTTTGAAGTTACAAGACAAGTTATCCAAAATTGATTGGAATAGCTATTATATCCTGGTCGGCAGGAGAATAAATAAAATGCAACGTGAAAAAGTAGTAGGAGATACGTAATTAATAGAAACATTAAACATTTCATAGTTTCTGAATGTGTCATCTACATGTTCATATAAATACAAAATACCATTATCCTAGGTTTGATGTGCACATAGCATTTTAAGAAGTTTTCAGTTCTTTACTTGGAAATTCTGTACAAAGAATGTTATCATAGTGAACAAAGATCTCAAGTAACTATAGCCCTGATTCATCAAAACAATATCGCCAGAATTGTTGTATAAATTGCTTTGAAAATCACAAAATTTTGGCATAATTCAAAATTGAGCACAAATTCTGTGACTTGTCGTTTTCAAGACAGTTTCTTTCAGATCTGAAAAAATGGGTGAAGTTAGGCGTGGGCGTAATGTCATAGCTTGTCTAATTCATGATGAGTTTTGGCATTCCTGTTGCGGAACTGCAACACAGAACTAGAATAGAAGGGGGAAAACTGACCCTGCACTGATACCCTACGATGGAGTGGGCGACCCATTCTTTGCGAATAGACCCACCGATGATGCTAGGTTAATCTCAGCGAAGACCTATAGATAGGGAGAAGGAGGTCCCTGAAAGATCTAGGGACTCGGTATAAAAACAGGTCACCTCCTAATAGAAAACACAGACACGGCTGCAGAAACCAACTGAAAACAAAAACTAAAGATAGCAGAACCAGAGATCCAGAACTGCACAATATCAAACTCAGAAAGCTATCAAAACACCTAGCCAGAACTTTAGCGGATAAACACAGTGGTCCCCAGAACCAGGGAAAAAAGACCAGCAGCCAGAAAACCACAACAAGATGGCAGATGGTCAAAAACAAAACAGATTCTAACAATTCCTTAATCCAAAAAATGTTTCCTCCAATCAGAAACAGGAGCAAAATTTCTGGTGTGGCACAAGGAGGCACATACCACTTTTCAGGCGATCAATATTCCTGAAGAGGTATGCACTTCTTCATGAATGATCCGCATCTTACTCCACCACACTTGCTCAAGATCAGCGAGAAATCACTAGTTTTGAAGAACTGAGGTCATTGTGTTTTGATTTGAGGCATTGGTGGGCAGTGCAAGGACTGTATATGGACCCTTTGCAGCCCAATAGCTTATGGTAATGTACAATTTTACCAATGATATGCCAACCCCTGTTTTCAGGCAAACCTTTTACATTTTTACTATAAAAGTTTACTTTTAGGGGACACTATTGATAAATTATTGAAGCAGAGACTGGGTGAAAAATGACACAGCATGGGTGACTTTTTTGTAACATTTCTGGTACAGGTTTCATAGTATTTCAATAACGCTTCAAAGAGAATACGTCATACAAAATCACATATTGTTTTATGCTAAGTCGGAGTTTAAAATAATTGTGTATTTTTTACAATTTTCATAAAGTTTTCAATGTAGAATAAAATTCCAAACTCTTATAGTTTTTTAAAAAGCCTACAGATGTGCTCAAAAGTTTACATACCCCTTCAGAATTTTTGCTTTCTTGGCTTTTTTTCAGAGATCATGGTTAGTGGTTGGGTGAAGTCATTTATTGTCAAACTAATATGTTTACTCTTTTTAAATCATAATGACTACCCAAAACATCCAAATGACCCTGATCAAAAGTTCACATACCCTGATGATTTTTTGGCCAGATAAAATACACAGAAGTTGACACAAATGGGTTTGAATGGCTACTAAAGGTAACATCCTCACCTTTGATCTGTTTGCTTGTAATCAGTGTGTGTGCATAAAAGCTGAGTGAGTTTCTGGGATCCAGACAGACTCTTGCATCTTTCATCCTGCCAATGACATTTCTAGATTGTGAGTTATGGGGAAAGCAAAAGAATTGTCAACGGATCAATGGGAAAAGGTAGTTGAACTATATAAAACAGGAAAGGGATACAAAAAGATATCCAAGGAATTGATAATGCCAGTCAGCAGCATTCAAACTGTGATTAATAAATGAAAAATCAGGGGCTCTGTTAAAACAAAACTACGGTTTTGTAGACCAACAAAAATGACATCCACAACTGCCAGGAAAATTGTTTGAGATGCTATAAAAAACCCCAAAATAACATCAGCTGAAATACAGGACTCTCTGAAACTAGCGGTGTGGCTGTTTCAAGATGCACAGTAAGGAGGCACGTGAAGAAAAATGGGCTGCATGGTTGAGTTACCAGAAGAAACTCATTACTGCGCAAATGCCACAAAGTATCATACCTACAATACGCAAAACAGCACAGAGACAAGCCCCCAAAACTTCTGGAACAAGGTAATTTGTAGTGATGAGACCAAAATTTAACTTTTTGGCCACAACCATAAACATTACATTTGGGGAGAGGTCAACAAGGCCTATGATGAAAGGAACACCATTCCTACTGTAAAGCACGGAGGTGGGTCGCTGATGTTCTGGGGATGTGTGAGTTACAAAGGCACAGGAAACTTTGTCAAAGTTGAAGGAAAGATGAATGTAGCACATTATCAGCAAATACTGGAGGCAAATTTGCTCTCATTAGCCCGGCTGCATATGGGACGTACTTGGACATTTCAACATGACTACAATCCAAAACATAAGGCCAAGTCGACATGTCTTTGCCTACAGCAGAACAAAGTGAAGTCTGGAGTGGCCATCTCAGTCTCCTGACCTCAATATCATTGAGCTACTCTGGAGAAATCTCAAGCGCATAGTTCGTGCCAGACAGCCCAGGAATTTACAGTAACTGGAGGCTTTTTGCCAAAAAGAATGGGCAGCTTTAACATCTGAGAAAATAAAGAACCTCATCCACAACTACCACAAAAGACTTCAAGCTGTCGTTGATGTTAGAGGAGGCAATAAACGGTTTTAAGAAATGGCTATGTGAACTTTTGATCAGGGTCATTTGGATGTTTTGGGTTGTCATTATGATTTAAAAAGAGAAAACATAGTAGTTTGACAATAAATGGCTTCACCCAATCACTAACCATGAGTGGAGAAAATGTCTTGGTGTTATCATTCATATTCTCTGATAAAAGGCCAAGAAAGCAAAAATTCTGCCGGGTTCTGTAAACGTTTGAGCAGAACTGTAATAATGGATAACACTTTGTGCTTTACACAGATCACTTTTTAGCAATTATCTAGTTATTTTTTCAGGAGTACAATGAAAGACGACACCTATATATGAATAGAGCATCAGACTATCCACATTAGGTAGTGTGACATCTAATTTTGTTCCCTTCCCTGCACAATGATCCCCGAACATATCTGTGTATGGCTATAAAATCCTTCTGTAGAAGCCAATGAACATCTCCTGTCTATTGCTACCTTAAAATCCAGTTTTCCAGGCATCCAAGAGATTACAGGACAGTCTGTAAAAATAGAGCACAAAAAACTATAAGGAATTTTTTTGAAGCTGAAGAAACTTATGCAGATTATTTTGACTGTAATTATCATCATTTTCCAGTTTATCATGAATGCAGTTGATGTCTTGATATCAGAATTATGGGTTGCAAATAAGTATCCCATAATCATAATGATTTTTTAACGGTTTTCCATTGTGTCTGTAAAACAAATTGTCTGTCTGTGATTTTTTGACAGGCTGTCCAGAAAAAATAAAAAGTCAAGTTGGCAATCCTTCTGAGAATATGGTTCACTACTTGGAAATAGTTGTTTTAAAATAAAATGTGATTCATTAACTATTAACCGGATAATGGTTACATAACGCAAATTAATTGGAAGGTCTAAATGAGCGGCTCAGAAACTGTATGCTGTTGGCACCTGCCTGCTGCTGTTCAACTATATAAATGCTGCTGTCAATCAACATAGATCTCATATGGCTATGTTGCCTATGTCGATAGACAAATAAATACGTTATGGCTTTTTGAGGGAAAGTAAAAAATGAATGCTCCAAAATTTAAAATGTTACGATCATGAAGAGGTTAAAGTAATTCTCCATCTATAAGTTATTTAATATATGTCACATGGTAACATCAGGAGATATTTCTTCCTCCATCCTTTACTTAGGCAGTTAACTGGTTCATGCAGCTTTACATGAACACCCGAGCCTTACACTATGGCTGGTCCAAATAACTAAAGCAATTGTTACCATCCACCTCTTGTGTCTCCCCTTTTCCTCATAGATTGTAAGCTTGCGAGCAGCAGGGCCCTCATTCCTCCTGGTATCTGTTTTGAACTGTGATTTATGTTATGCTGTAATGTCTGTTGTCTGTATAAGTCCCCTCTATAAGTTGTAAAGCGCTGCGGAATATGTTGGCGCTATATAAATAAAATTATTATTATTATTATTTAACCTTTTCACCCCTATTTCATGAAAACATGTTAAGGTAAATTTCTGTTCTAAAAATTCGAGTTTACATTTTAATATATGCAGTTTATTCTCAGAGTGGCAGCTATATTAATTATTTCAAAAATATTACAATCTTACTATGGGTTTAGTAATGGGGGATCCTATAGACGCCTCTCCATTACTAACCCATGGGCTTGATGTCAGTTGATATTATAAAGCTGACATCAACCCCACAACTATTACCCCACTTGCCAACACATCAGGGCAAGTGGGAAGTGCAAGGCTAAATGCTAGAATTGGCACATATAATGGATGTATGATTTCTGGGGTGGCAGAGAGTTGATGTTTTTAGTGTGGGAGGGGGCAAATTTCATGGCCCCTGACCAGTCTCAGAATAACAGCCCCAGGCTGATAAAGATCTTGACTTATTGTCAAAAATGGTGGGGGGCTCAATGCCATTTTTTAATCATATATTTAAATAATTTAAAAAGATGGCTTGGAATCCCTCTATTTTGATAATCAGCTAAGATAAAGCTGACAGCTAGGGGCTGCAGCCCACAGCTGTCAGTTTTGCATGTGCTGGTTGTCAAAAATAGAGGGGATCGCATGTAATTTTTTAAAATGTATTTATTTATTGCACAGGCACTGGCTGGTGAATAATTCCATCATCTCACACCTGCTCTTGCTGGCATCATCGAGACCAGGTGTAGGATGATGACAGTAGTACTTTTATCAGCCGACACCTGTGACTGGCAGTAACCTTTTTACCGCTGGTCACAGCTTCTGGTTCTCACATACTGTTATCTGTATGACAATGTGAGAACCACAGCGCTCTAATTGGAATTAATGAATTTACCGCAGATCAAAGCATGTGTTTCTCACACTGTCACACAGATGACAGCGTGGAAAGCATCCAATATTTGGGTTCCCCCACTAATTTGAATGGGGTCTGGGTTCAGGTTAGAGTATGGGTTCTGTTCTGGTGCCCCAACCAAACTTTATGGAAAAATGAATTGGACACGAACATCCACGGGTTCGCCCATCTCTATTTGTCACTAGACAGTATTTTGCATCAATTGTATAAAATTTATACAGCATTTGAAACATGAAATATGTCGAAAATTTTCTATTAAATTGATCCTTACTGCCATCCTTGAGAGTTTGGTTGATTTTTGATGGCTGTTTTTTTAGGAGTATACTGCTGTTCTACCAACTTCCTAACTTACTGCTTGCTGTGGAGAGCGCATTCCTGAAGGTTGATACTTCGAGCCAGCAGCATGTCTGTGCTGTGCAAACTGAGCTTTCTCCATGTTGATAGCAGAGGCAATATTGCATATGCAGCATAGTAAAAGTGTAGAGGAACAGAAACTGGGTCGGTGGATTCCTGGGCACCATGCAGCATTTTTTTTTTAGTAATTTTTGTACTTATTTTTTATTTATAGTGCTTATCATAATATACATTTCTATCATTGGATAATTTAAAGGAATCCTCCTTGAAAGCTTGGTCTTGAGCTTTGGTTGCACAGCAAACAACTTGAAAATTATTAAGCAATGCTTTAAAACAGTTTCCTTTAAAGTGATTTGTGAAGATGAAATAGTTCATTTTTAGGCTTTATTTTCCACATCTGCAGATAATGTTAACACACAGAAACATGGTCAGTGCATGGAAGTTTAGAACACAGAAAGGTTTGGCCTTTGGTGGGACTCAACAGATCCAGTAATCCAGCCAACTTCTAAAGCATAGAACCTGCAGATGCGTGGATCCTTGCCTAGGTAGCTGGCCATTCTGAGACAGCAGGGTTGCCGCTAACAAAGGTAACAAGCTGTACACTGTAGAATTAAAAATACTTCATTCTTCGAAACAGAGAAGTAAATTTCAATTTTGCTTATTATTTTCAAACACTTTGCAATTTTAACTGTTTGAGAACTAGTGACAACCCCTTTAATAACCTATATTTCTTTTTTTTACTTTTCTATATCCTACTGGGAATTGGTGTTTAATTCTGACTTTATGGCTGTAAGTATGGCCTCTTCTTTTCAGACAATCTTTAAATCTAGCTAAACTTTATAATGAATTGTCGAGAGGGTGCATGTCCCCCTAGGAGACCAGGAGTTAGAAGGTCATAGCGAGTAATCAGCTGCAGGTCCTCTTTAGAGATCGTGTGATTTGTGTCCTATTTTAAATAGATTTCCTTTCCATCAGTACTGAAGGGGTTAAGGATTCTTTCCATGCTGGCTGGCAACATAGAGGTGGTTGCTCCCAGCTGCAGCTGATAACATCATTTCATCTCCCTGGGGATTTCTTCCTTTCTGGTGAAATAATCTTCTTCCTGGAAAGCGTTGAGCTGTGTAGTTGGACTTTATAGTAATTTCTGGAGAGTTCGGTGTGAATTAGGTTTGTGAGAATTTATCACCATGTCCTTATACTTATTTTGGTTTGTTTACTCTTCTCTTTTCCTACCTTCCTCCTTGTCTGTTTTTGGTGAGTAATTTGTATGATAGTGGTTTTCAGTTACCCTTGTCTATCTTTGTGTGTTGTTACCCTTACAATTCTGTCCAATGTCTCATACGGTGGGGGAGGGAACAGATTAGCGTATAACAGGAGCACAGTAATGTCAGGGAACCAGGCCTCTCTACCTTCAAGAGTACCCCTGGGACAGGTATAGTTAGGTTCCCAGTAACAGGGACAGTTTTAGGCCACTCACCCTTACTCGAGATTGTAACTTCAAGACAGGGATCTCTCACAAGGTTATTGCTACCTCATCTGAGAGCAGAATATTGTAGACAAAGAGACCCTAAATCCAATGATGTATCACTTTGTTTACAGGGTTCAGCGCTTCTATCAGTAATCCCTCCCACATCATACTCTCTATGTACATAGATATAGACAGTAAGGGTCTTACAGAAGAAAACAGAGTCGGACCAGGAGGCAAGTGCTGCTGTAGTCCAGACAATGACAGTCATAAGGTAATAAAACCTTCAGAATAAGTAAACAACAGCACACAGCCGAACATGTGACACATCATTGAATCATTTAACTTCTGTCTCAAAAACATGATGATAGATTCCGTTTAATCATTGAAAGAAACCTACGAGAGAGAAAATAATAGGAATAAGGAGAAAGGTATACTCTAAATGCAATAGCTCATTAAATCTGGATATATGAACAAGAACTAATGTACATTCTGGACAGTAGTTAGTAATTAAAGTTATGGAATATACAAATCAATAGTTTTGTCCATGTTAATGGACAACAATATTCAACAAATTAAACCACTTCAAGTGTGACCCAAGTCATGAACACTCAAGTTATAGAGTATGTCCACTGGAATCCTCTGGGTAAAATCTTCATTTATCAGGTACCAAAAAATGTTACTAAAATGATTAAAGTGCATGTCCTCCATAACTTGAAGGATCACTAATAGATTCATTATTCAAATGCATCGTAACGTCCACAGATCTAATTACTACCATTCTGCAGAATATGCAAAAAAGTCCCAGGATAATGCAAATGTCTTACTTGTTCCCTCCATAAGGGGATTCATCTTTGGAGATGTTAAAAAAGTTGTGATAGCAATTGTAATGCCAGATTTGTTACTGAATTTAATGGATATTTGATACCATTTAGTTATTTGAGTTTTGCTTTCCTTAACTATTAAAGATTCATTTACAATTTCTACAAATTGATACTCTTCTT
The DNA here is from genome assembly GCF_051348905.1 of Ranitomeya variabilis. Classification (NCBI taxonomy): domain Eukaryota; kingdom Metazoa; phylum Chordata; class Amphibia; order Anura; family Dendrobatidae; genus Ranitomeya; species Ranitomeya variabilis. Next base: position 566,448,560 of record NC_135236.1, read on the forward strand.
TTTATCATTCTTTTCAATTCTTGTTCTGTAATTTATTTAAAATATCAATTTTTATTTTTATTTATGACATTTTTGTGATATTGTATTGATCATAATATACATTTCAATCACTGGATAATATAAAGGAATCTTCTTTGAAAGCTCGCTATTGAGCTGTGTGTGCACACCGCAAACTACTTGGATGTGATTGAGCAAAAGCTTTGTAATAGTTTCCTTAAAAGTGATTTGTGAAGATGAAATAGTTCTTCTCTTTTCGTCTTTTTATTCCCATCTTCTGAAAATGTTAACACACACAAAACATGGTCAGCACACAGAAGTTTTCAACACAGAGAAAAGTCCTGCCGCTGGTGGGACTCAACTCTCAGCAGTATCACCCGCTGTGCAAATGTCAAGTAGAGTTGACATAAAAGGCTCAAATTTCTTTTGCTTTGCAGGAGAGTAAAAGTCCCTTTATCATACTAACTGAGACTTACCATATAAAAACCATCTTGGCATACTGTAAAATTCTTCAGATTGATCAAGTTTTTCAAGGATAAAATAACTATATTGCGTACAAAAATATATGGCGTTAGCAGCTTAATTCTATGTAGTTAAAAATATAAAAAAAACTAGAAATAGAAGTAAAATAGAAATAAAAAAGAAATAAAAAATTACCGTAATAAAATCAGAATAATACATGCAGCGCCATAAATGTTTGTCTACAATATCTAAATATCTATATATCTAAATATATGTCACTATATCTAAATATATCTATATCTCTACAGTATATTAAAAATAGATAAGTAGATAGATACAGTAGATAGATAGATAGATAGATAGATAGATAGATAGATAGATAGATAGATAGATAGATAGATAGAGGCAGGCAGCAGTAATAGTTAGGGTTGAGCAAAACGGATCGGCCATTTTCAGAAGTAGCCGACTTTTGGCAAAGTCGGGTTTCATGAAACCCGACCCGACCCCTGTGTGGGGTCGGCCATGAGGTCGGCGATCTTCTGAATCTGGTATCGGAATTCCGATACCGAGTTCCGATATGTTTGCGATATCGGAAATCGGTATCGGAATCCACATTTAAGTGTAAAATAAAGAATTAAAATAAAAAATATTGATATACTCACCTCTCCGGAGGCCCCTGGACATCGCCGCTGGTAACCGGCAGCCTTCTTTGCTTAAAATGAGCGCGTTCAGGGCCTTCCATGACGTCACGGCTTCTGATTGGTCGCGGCCGCCCATGTGACCGCCACGCGACCAATCACAAGCAGTGACGTAATTCTCAGGTCCTAAAATCCTAATTCTAGGAATTTAGGACCTGAGAATTACGTCACGGCTTGTGATTGGTCGCGTGGCGGTCACATGGGCGGCCACGACCAATCACAAGCCGTGACGTCATCTAAGGCCCTGAACACACTCATTCTTAAGAAGGAAGGCTGCCGGAAAGAAGCAGGGCGCGTCCGAGGGTGAGTATATACCTAATAGGAATATACTCACCCTCGGCTTCTTTCCGGCAGCCTTCCTTCCTAAGAATGAGTGCGTTCAGGGCCTTAGATGACGTCACGGCTTGTGATTGGTTGCGTGGCGGTCACATGGGCGGCCGCGACCAATCAGAAGCCGTGACGTCATGGAAGGCCCTGAACACGCGCATTTTAAGCAAAGAACGCTGCCGGTTCCCTCGGTAAGGTCCAGGCTGCGTCGGAGAGGTGAGTATATCAATATTTTTTATTTTAATTCTTTATTTTACACATTAATATGGATCCCAGGGCCTGAAGGAGAGTTTCCTCTCCTTCAAACCCTGGGAACCATAGTATCCCATTGCACTGCATTGGGTTTCGTGTTTCGGCCGACCCCGACCCCGACTTTTTTATAGGATCGGACGATTTCACTCGACCCGACTTTTGAGAAAGTCGGGTTTCGTGAAACCCGACCCGATCCTATAAAAATAAAAGTCGCTCAACCCTAGTAATAGTCCATATTTTCTTTGGTAAATATTGGAACACTGCCTGTTTTTCCTTTTCTATATATTGTTGCAAAAAAATTGCATATTTTCTGCAGAGGCCTCGCACCTGCTATTCAACCTTTATAATTTGCTGTTCAGCTTTCTTCTAAATATATACAAGATCATTGCAAAATATTCAGTTTGTCTGATTTTTCTCTTTGTAGGTATATTTTTGAGTAAAATGTAAATTGTTCTTTTATTCTATAAACTACTGACAACATGTCTCCGAAGTTCCAAGCAATAAATTTTGTATTTATTTTCTGAAAATGAGAAATTGTCAAAATTACAAATAAATGCACTGCTTGCAGACCTCAAATAATGCAAAAAAAAAAAAAAAGTTCATAATCATTTAGAAACAACAATACTAATGTTTTAACTCAGGACGAGTTCAGAAATCAAGATTTTATGGAAAAACCATGATTTTTAATCACATTTTTCATGCGTCTTGACATGCTTTCCACCTGTCTTTCACACTGCTTTTGGGTGACCTTATGCCACTCCTGATACAAAAATTTAAGCAGTTCTTTGTTTGGTGGCTTGTGACTATCCATCTTCTTTTTGATTACATACTAGAGGTTTTCAATGGGGTTCAGGTCTGGAGATTGGACTGTCCATGACAGGGATTGATGTGGTGGTCCTTCATCCACACCTGGATTGACCTAGCTGTGTGGCATGGTTCATTGTCCTGCTGGAAAAAACAGTCCTCAGAGTTGGGGAACACTGCCTGAGCAGAAGGAATCAACTGTTTTTCTAGGATAACCTTCTATGCAGCTCGATTCAAACGACCTTCGCAATGAACAACCTGCCCAATTCCAGCCTTGCAGAAGCATCCCCAGATCATCACAGATCCTCCACCAAATTTCACTCACAGTGGGTGCAAGACAATGTGGTTTTAACGCCTCTCCAGGTCTCCATCTAACCATTAGGCGACCAGGTGTTGTGCAAAGCTGATCATTAGACTCATCAGAGAAGAATACTTTACTCCAATCCTCTATCATCCAATCCTTATGACCTTTGGCAAACTTCTTTGTGAAACAACACCGTTAACACAGCTACGAAGTGGTGCTATAGTTAAGCTCCTACGCCATATACTTAATCAACATAAAACTTAGCACTCAACTTAGGATGCTGGAACACAAGAATTTATTTTGCAGTATACTCAAACCGTTTCGGTTCAACATGAACCTAGCTACCATGTCTCTAGCAGTGGACGTCGCGTCTGGCGGCATGCACGCCTACACCTCGCTCTCCTAAAGCACTTCTCTCTGCATACCTTGGCTGTGGTCCCCCAGCATAGAATTTGTGTGGCCCACTGACTTCCAGCCCCATTCATCACATGTATTCCGTATACGTAACTGAAGAAGGTTCATGTTGAACTGAAACGTTTTGAGTATACTGCAAATTAAATTCTTCTGTTCCAGCATCCTAAATTGAGTGCTAAGTTTTATGTTGACTTTGGCAAACTTCAGTCTGTCTCTCCTTTGCTTCTCAATGATGAAAGGCTGTTTTCTAGCTTTACATGACTTGAGTCCGGCCTTTAGGAGGCTGTTTAAAACTGTTCTTGCCGTTCACTTCACCCCAGCTGGAATTTGCTATTTCTTTTGTAGGTCACTTGATGTCATCCTGTGGTTGCTGAGTGACATTCAAATAAGATGATGGTCATCCCGGTCAGTGGAGAGTCATTTTCTCCCTCTGCCGGTCTGTAGCTTTGCTGTTCCCAAATGTCTGCTGCTTGACCTTGTTGTAATGGACTTCCGTCTTAGAAAATTTTAAGGAAGGAGGCAACATGATGCTCACTATGTCCCTCTGCTAGTAAAACCAGAATTGAGCCCTTCTTTTCCTGACTCAAGACTTTTCTTTTCAACTCCTTTGGCATGGTTAAAAGTTATTTTTTCATTCCTATTACTTTTGGGATATTACTAGCACTTGTTTTGCCATCCAGCTTGTCCTAATGCAAGATGATTGTAAACACCACAGCAGTGTTTTTTATACTTTCCTTCATTAAATAAGATTTGGTTCAGGTGATCACTTAATCAGAAGTACATTAAGTAGAATGATGTGTACTCTGGTTGGAATTCATCTTCTGACACTGGTGGAATGGAATGGCTGTCAGACACATAGAGAAGCTGATTTTCATAAAACTGTGCAGTGGTCTCTTAATTTTTGCCGAGGCTATATATATATATATATATATATATATATATATATATATTGTGGTGTGACTGGTGGTTGCATGGTTAAAGGGAGGTATGTGTCACATAGATGGATGCTCCCTGCAATGCAGCCCGATGCAGCCTGATGCTCCCTGCGATGCAACCCAGAGTATTTTGTCTTTAGTGCACATGAGCACTGAAAAAGTTATTTAGTGCACCTGGGTCCGGGTTGTGGGTAGTTATGAGAGATGGAAGGGTCTGGATACCCATATACCTCACCTCTGAGTGGGGGTGCTCACTGTACCCCTTTTCCCTGCAGGAGCTTGAGGACCTGCAGTGATGTCATGATCATGTGACCAGTGCATGTGATGTTACCTCACCTGTGGGTGTGGTTACAGGCTACCTAATAGAGGTGTGTTTGGCACATGTGAGGGAGTGTTTGGGAATCTGTCAGTGTGGACAGATTTCCATGTGTTCCGGCTAGACACTACAGAGTGGTCTGTGTGTTGGGGACGGACATCCTGAACAGCACACAGAGAGACCGTGTTTAGGCTATAGAGCCTGCGTGCTGGACATGGCACAGCCTGTGTGCCCAAAGACCTGAGAGCGCGGAGCTCTACTATGATCACTGAGGATTCATCTGTCTGATGTAAGACTGTTTGCCTTTTGTTCATGTTTCTATGGTTTATGGAGAAAATAAACAACACAGACTGTTTTAAGTGGAAAATCGTTCCTGTGTGACTGACTATCGCAGCCAAGCGAGTGTTCCCCAAACCAGGTAGTGAGCGCAGTCCTTACAATATATATATATATATATATATATATATATATATATATATATATATATATATATATATACTGTATATACTCATGTATGAGCTAAGTTTTTCAGCACATTTTTTGTGCTGAAAATGCCACCCTCGGCTTATACACAAGTCATTGTCCCAGAAAAAGGCGGGGGAGGGGCAGCAGTGGAGCAGCGGGTTACAGGAGACAGGAGCCAGTGGCTGCGGCTAAAGCCTGTGCCCGATGATAAAGCGAAATTAATATTCACTGCACTGGCAGTGAAAATTCATTTCTCTTATAGCGCACACAGTGTCAGCCACAGCCTCCAACTTCCAGCAGCTTCCAGGCTATCACGGGTGCATGCTACTTAAGAGCTATGAATATTCATTTTTCTCCACTCCCATAGGCATGGAGAGAAGTAAATATTCATTACTTCAGTGAATGGGGACACGTGATCTCTCAGCCTGCTGGTACTGTATCGAGATGTAGCAAGGGCGAGCAGGGAAGGTAAGTAAGATTTTTTTTCTTTTTATATAGGAATGAGGAACCATGCAGACAAGGACAGGGATGGGGATCCATGCATACAAGGACAGGGATGGGGAGCCATGCATACAAGGACAGTGATGGGGAGCAATGCATACAAGATAGGGATGGGGAGCCATGCATAAAAGGACAGGGATGGGAAGCCATGCAGACAAGGACAGGGATAGGGAGTAGTGTTGAGCGATACTTTCCGATATCGGAAAGTATCGGTATCGGAAAGTATCGGCCGATACCGTCAAAATATCGGATCCAATCCGATACCGATACCCGATCCCAATGCAAGTCAATGGGACGAAAATATCGGAATTAAAATAAACCCTTTATAAACTTGTAGGTTCATTCTACATGAAGGAAAACAACTAAGAATAATGTAGGATGTATTGGGGGACGTGGCGGAGATATTAAAGGGACAGAGGTTTAGCCCAATGTAATAGAATAGCAGGATTTTTAATTTTTTTTTATGAAGTTCGGCGTTAGAAAGAATGTGACTATGTTATTTTTTTTTTTTTTTATGTCAGATATTGATGTTTCACTACTTCCACGCCCTTCACCTTCTTTTTTACTTCTCCCACGCTTTCTTCTTAATTATCCTCATCATCAGCTTCTTTGACATCAACTTCTTCACCTTATTCATCTTCTTCTTCATCTTCTACCTATTATTTTTTGGGTTACATTGTTCATATTCTTTTTATTTTACTATTATCTTCATCATATTCAACTTCTTCATCATATTCTTATTTGTGACAGGCATTCCCGTAGTTGTTATCTATAAAAGTTTGAAGATTACACCTTCCGTTCTGCCTGTCACAAACCAGTTACATTTGTCCGCGTTCAGTTTGGCCTGCAGCATCAGGCTTTATCCAGGGGCACCACGAGGAGGAACGGACTCACCCCCATACACTGCTTAGTCTTCTTCTGCTTATAATTTACATAATATTTTTTTGCTCTGATATTTTGTGTTATGCTTAATGTCCTTCTGCTCTTTGTTCTGCAGCCTCTTGTTCTTCTGCTTCTCGGTCTTCCAGGTCGTCGTCGTCTCCAGGGTCGTCGTCTCCGGGGTCGTCGTCATCGGGGTGGTCTCCGGGGTCGTCGTCATCGGGGTGGTCTTCAGGGTCATCGTCTCCAGGGTCGTCGTCATCACGGTGGTTGTCGTCTCTGGTGTCGTCGTCATCTTAGGGGTGTTCTTCCGGGTCATCGTGTTTAGTCTCTTGAACTTGGAAATGTAGCAGAAGGTACAAGAAGGCTGAGAAAATGCCGAGAACCAGCTGATGGAACTGGAACTCGGATGGCTACCCGAAGGTCCAAGAGCCAATGGAACTACCGAGGACCAGCTGACGTTACTGGAACCCGGTTACTAAGCAGGAGGTACCCGTGCCTGAAAGCACTACCAAGGACCACCTGACGTTGGTGGAACTCGGATACCCAGAGGGAGGCACCTAAGCCAAAGGCTCTGCCCGGAACCAGCTGACGGTACTGGAACCAGGATGGGGAGCAGAAGGTACAAGAGCAAAAGACACTGCCGAGAACCAGCTGACGGTGCTGGAACCCGGATGGGTAGCCGAAGGTCCAAGAGCCAATGGAACTACCGAGGACCAGCTGACGTTACTGGAACCCGGTTACTAAGCAGGAGGTACCCGTGCCTGAAAGCACTACCAAGGACCACCTGACGTTGGTGGAACTCGGATACCCAGAGGGAGGCACCTAAGCCAAAGGCTCTGCCCGGAACCAGCTGACGGTACTGGAACCAGGATGGGGAGCAGAAGGTACAAGAGCAAGTGTCTGCGTGGCTTTTGCAGGACACGTTGCCGGCTGCACAGCAGGGGAACAGCTGGCGGTGCTGGACCCCACTGACACATTGGCGAGGTGTTTGGCTCTGTGCAGCCAGCACTTCCGGACAGCAACGAGCGGTGTTGTAGCCCGGGCTCTGCAGGGGGAGCAGAGTGTAGGCCGAAGCCTACTTGAACCAATTTCAAAGGTAACCTTTAACCCCCCCTCAGGGGTTAGAAAGTAGAAGAGCCACAGCTTATGCAGCAGTAGTGCTGCACAAGTCAAAGGTTGCTCTTTTAATTTCGCTCCTTGCACACGCTGAATGAAACACGTATAACATTTAGCCCTTTATACAGTCAAACTGTGTTGGAGGCGCGAGTTCCCTTTGTAATGAGACGCAGCACAGATGTCAAGAATCCCACCTTGGTGCTGGGTGCAGCCTCCTGAGCGTTGTTATTTGCTGTACAGGAGTCTGCGCTGTCGTGTTATCCCCTGGCCTAGCGCCGTTAGCGCTGCCCATCTTCTGACCTCATTTAATGTTGGCCGGTGCGGTTCGCGATGCCCATGAATCACAGCCCCGCAGTGTATTGACATAGTTTAAACACTGCGGGGCTGGGATTCATGGCCTGGCGCAGTACATATGTTCGCCTCTCGCTTGGGTTCTTACACCCGCTTCAGACTATGCGGCGTCATCTGATCCCTTATCGCATGCCACGGCCATGAAGCCGCACAGTCCGAAGAAGGCGGAAGGAGAGGAGGGACAGGCGAACTGATGCACTGATCCTGCCCATCAATCACACCCTCGCAGTCCCAATAAATAAGACACCGAGGGGCGTTGTGTGGGTCAGGGCGGCCGCAGAGGCGCAGGCAGCCAAACCATGATGCCAGAAGACGGGCAGCGCTACCAAGGGGGTTGCAGCGTGTCATTACAAAGGAAAGTCACACCACCGGGACGGTTAAATGGTCACACAGAGGACACATTGCAGACGTGTTTTCAGTTCCACATGTGCGAGGAGAATACGTTTCTGAGCCACCTTGCACACATGCAGCATTACCGCTGTACAAGGTGGCTGGATAACGTAAAAACGCCTGGGGGAGGGGGGACAGGTTCCCTTCAATTTCAGTTCTTGTGTCTGCGTGGCTTTTGCAGGACACGTTGCCGGCTGCACAGCAGGGGAACAGCTGGCGGTGCTGGACCCCACTGACACATTGGCTGGTGTTTTTCTCTGTGCAGCTAGCACATCTGGGCAAAAACTGGCGGTGTGTTAGAGCCCAGGGACAGCAGGAGGAGGAGCAGGAGGAGGAGGAGCAGGGGGAGGGGAGTGTAGGCCGAAGCCTGCACAGGCGGCAGCTTTGGGTGTGTTGTGTCTGCGTGACTTTTGCAGGACACGTTGCCGGCTACACAGCAGGGGAACAGCTGGCGGTGCTGGACCCCACTGACACATTGGCGAGGTGTTTGGCTCTGTGCAGCCAGCACTTCCGGACAGCAACTAGCGTTGTTGGAGCCCGGGCTCTGCAGGTGGAGCAGAGTGTAGGCCGAAGCCTAATTGAACCGATTTCAAAAGTCACCTTTAACCCCCCCTCAGGGGTTACAAAGTAGAAGAGCCACAGCTTATGCAGCAGCAGTGCTGCGCAAGTCAAAGGTTGCTCTTGTAATTTTTCTCCTTGCACACGCTGAATGGAACACGTATAACATTCAGCCCTTTAGACAGTCAAACTGTGTAATGGAGGCGAGAGTTCCCTTTGTAATGAGACGCAGCACAGGTGTCAAGAATCCCACCTTGGTGCTGGGTGCAGCCTCCCGAGCGTTGTTATTTGCTGTACAGGAGTCTGCGCTGTCGTGTTATCCCCTGGCCTAGCGCCGTTAGCGCTGCCCATCTTCTGGCATCATGTAATGTCGGCCGGTGCGGTTCGCGATGCCCATGAATCCCAGCCCCGCAGTGTCTTAACATTGTTAAAACACTGCGGGGCTGGGATTCAGGGCCTGGCGCAGCACATATGTTCGCCTCTCACACTCGGGTCCTTACACCCGCTTCAGACTGTGCGGCGTCATCTGATCCCTTATCGCATGCCACGGCCATGAAGCCGCACAGTCCGAAGAAGGCGGAAGGAGAGGAGGGACAGGCGAACTGATGCACTGATCCTGCCCATCAATCACACCCTCGCAGTCCCAATAAATAAGACACCGAGGGGCGTTGTGTGGGTCAGGGCGGCCGCAGAGGCGCAGGCAGCCAAACCATGATGCCAGAAGACGGGCAGCGCTACCAAGGGGGTTGCAGCGTGTCATTACAAAGGAAAGTCACACCACCGGGACGGTTAAATGGTCACACAGAGGACACATTGCAGACGTGTTTTCAGTTCCACATGTGCGAGGAGAATACGTTTCTGAGCCACCTTGCACACATGCAGCATTACCGCTGTACAAGGTGGCTGGATAACGTAAAAACGCCTGGGGGAGGGGGGACAGGTTCCCTTCAATTTCAGTTCTTGTGTCTGCGTGGCTTTTGCAGGACACGTTGCCGGCTGCACAGCAGGGGAACAGCTGGCGGTGCTGGACCCCACTGACACATTGGCTGGTGTTTTTCTCTGTGCAGCTAGCACATCTGGGCAAAAACTGGCGGTGTGTTAGAGCCCAGGGACAGCAGGAGGAGGAGCAGGAGGAGGAGGAGCAGGGGGAGGGGAGTGTAGGCCGAAGCCTGCACAGGCGGCAGCTTTGGGTGTGTTGTGTCTGCGTGACTTTTGCAGGACACGTTGCCGGCTACACAGCAGGGGAACAGCTGGCGGTGCTGGACCCCACTGACACATTGGCGAGGTGTTTGGCTCTGTGCAGCCAGCACTTCCGGACAGCAACTAGCGTTGTTGGAGCCCGGGCTCTGCAGGTGGAGCAGAGTGTAGGCCGAAGCCTAATTGAACCGATTTCAAAAGTCACCTTTAACCCCCCCTCAGGGGTTACAAAGTAGAAGAGCCACAGCTTATGCAGCAGCAGTGCTGCGCAAGTCAAAGGTTGCTCTTGTAATTTTTCTCCTTGCACACGCTGAATGGAACACGTATAACATTCAGCCCTTTAGACAGTCAAACTGTGTAATGGAGGCGAGAGTTCCCTTTGTAATGAGACGCAGCACAGGTGTCAAGAATCCCACCTTGGTGCTGGGTGCAGCCTCCCGAGCGTTGTTATTTGCTGTACAGGAGTCTGCGCTGTCGTGTTATCCCCTGGCCTAGCGCCGTTAGCGCTGCCCATCTTCTGGCATCATGTAATGTCGGCCGGTGCGGTTCGCGATGCCCATGAATCCCAGCCCCGCAGTGTCTTAACATTGTTAAAACACTGCGGGGCTGGGATTCAGGGCCTGGCGCAGCACATATGTTCGCCTCTCACACTCGGGTCCTTACACCCGCTTCAGACTGTGCGGCGTCATCTGATCCCTTATCGCATGCCACGGCCATGAAGCCGCACAGTCCGAAGAAGGCGGAAGGAGAGGAGGGACAGGCGAACTGATGCACTGATCCTGCCCATCAATCACACCCTCGCAGTCCCAATAAATAAGACACCGAGGGGCGTTGTGTGGGTCAGGGCGGCCGCAGAGGCGCAGGCAGCCAAACCATGATGCCAGAAGACGGGCAGCGCTACCAAGGGGGTTGCAGCGTGTCATTACAAAGGAAAGTCACACCACCGGGACGGTTAAATGGTCACACAGAGGACACATTGCAGACGTGTTTTCAGTTCCACATGTGCGAGGAGAATACGTTTCTGAGCCACCTTGCACACATGCAGCATTACCGCTGTACAAGGTGGCTGGATAACGTAAAAACGCCTGGGGGAGGGGGGACAGGTTCCCTTCAATTTCAGTTCTTGTGTCTGCGTGGCTTTTGCAGGACACGTTGCCGGCTGCACAGCAGGGGAACAGCTGGCGGTGCTGGACCCCACTGACACATTGGCTGGTGTTTTTCTCTGTGCAGCTAGCACATCTGGGCAAAAACTGGCGGTGTGTTAGAGCCCAGGGACAGCAGGAGGAGGAGCAGGAGGAGGAGGAGCAGGGGGAGGGGAGTGTAGGCCGAAGCCTGCACAGGCGGCAGCTTTGGGTGTGTTGTGTCTGCGTGACTTTTGCAGGACACGTTGCCGGCTACACAGCAGGGGAACAGCTGGCGGTGCTGGACCCCACTGACATATTGGCGAGGTGTTTGGCTCTGTGCAGCCAGCACTTCCGGACAGCAACTAGCGTTGTTGGAGCCCGGGCTCTGCAGGTGGAGCAGAGTGTAGGCCGAAGCCTAATTGAACCGATTTCAAAAGTCACCTTTAACCCCCCCTCAGGGGTTACAAAGTAGAAGAGCCACAGCTTATGCAGCAGCAGTGCTGCGCAAGTCAAAGGTTGCTCTTGTAATTTTTCTCCTTGCACACGCTGAATGGAACACGTATAACATTCAGCCCTTTAGACAGTCAAACTGTGTAATGGAGGCGAGAGTTCCCTTTGTAATGAGACGCAGCACAGGTGTCAAGAATCCCACCTTGGTGCTGGGTGCAGCCTCCCGAGCGTTGTTATTTGCTGTACAGGAGTCTGCGCTGTCGTGTTATCCCCTGGCCTAGCGCCGTTAGCGCTGCCCATCTTCTGGCATCATGTAATGTCGGCCGGTGCGGTTCGCGATGCCCATGAATCCCAGCCCCGCAGTGTCTTAACATTGTTAAAACACTGCGGGGCTGGGATTCAGGGCCTGGCGCAGCACATATGTTCGCCTCTCACACTCGGGTCCTTACACCCGCTTCAGACTGTGCGGCGTCATCTGATCCCTTATCGCATGCCACGGCCATGAAGCCGCACAGTCCGAAGAAGGCGGAAGGAGAGGAGGGACAGGCGAACTGATGCACTGATCCTGCCCATCAATCACACCCTCGCAGTCCCAATAAATAAGACACCGAGGGGCGTTGTGTGGGTCAGGGCGGCCGCAGAGGCGCAGGCAGCCAAACCATGATGCCAGAAGACGGGCAGCGCTACCAAGGGGGTTGCAGCGTGTCATTACAAAGGAAAGTCACACCACCGGGACGGTTAAATGGTCACACAGAGGACACATTGCAGACGTGTTTTCAGTTCCACATGTGCGAGGAGAATACGTTTCTGAGCCACCTTGCACACATGCAGCATTACCGCTGTACAAGGTGGCTGGATAACGTAAAAACGCCTGGGGGAGGGGGGACAGGTTCCCTTCAATTTCAGTTCTTGTGTCTGCGTGGCTTTTGCAGGACACGTTGCCGGCTGCACAGCAGGGGAACAGCTGGCGGTGCTGGACCCCACTGACACATTGGCTGGTGTTTTTCTCTGTGCAGCTAGCACATCTGGGCAAAAACTGGCGGTGTGTTAGAGCCCAGGGACAGCAGGAGGAGGAGCAGGAGGAGGAGGAGCAGGGGGAGGGGAGTGTAGGCCGAAGCCTGCACAGGCGGCAGCTTTGGGTGTGTTGTGTCTGCGTGGCTTTTGCAGGACACGTTGCCGGCTGCACAGCAGGGGAACAGCTGGCGGTGCTGGACCCCACTGACACATTGGCGAGGTGTTTGGCTCTGTGCAGCCAGCACTTCCGGACAGCAACGAGCGGTGTTGTAGCCCGGGCTCTGCAGGGGGAGCAGAGTGTAGGCCGAAGCCTACTTGAACCAATTTCAAAGGTAACCTTTAACCCCCCCTCAGGGGTTAGAAAGTAGAAGAGCCACAGCTTATGCAGCAGTAGTGCTGCACAAGTCAAAGGTTGCTCTTTTAATTTCGCTCCTTGCACACGCTGAATGAAACACGTATAACATTTAGCCCTTTATACAGTCAAACTGTGTTGGAGGCGCGAGTTCCCTTTGTAATGAGACGCAGCACAGATGTCAAGAATCCCACCTTGGTGCTGGGTGCAGCCTCCTGAGCGTTGTTATTTGCTGTACAGGAGTCTGCGCTGTCGTGTTATCCCCTGGCCTAGCGCCGTTAGCGCTGCCCATCTTCTGACCTCATTTAATGTTGGCCGGTGCGGTTCGCGATGCCCATGAATCACAGCCCCGCAGTGTATTGACATAGTTTAAACACTGCGGGGATGGGATTCATGGCCTGGCGCAGTACATATGTTCGCCTCTCGCTTGGGTTCTTACACCCGCTTCAGACTATGCGGCGTCATCTGATCCCTTATCGCATGCCACGGCCATGAAGCCGCACAGTCTGAAGAAGGCGGAAGGAGAGGAGGGACAGGCGAACTGATGCACTGATCCTGCCCATCAATCACACCCTCGCAGTCCCAATAAATAAGACACCGAGGGGCGTTGTGTGGGTCAGGGCGGCCGCAGAGGCGCAGGCAGCCAAACCATGATGCCAGAAGACGGGCAGCGCTACCAAGGGGGTTGCAGCGTGTCATTACAAAGGAAAGTCACACCACCGGGACGGTTAAATGGTCACACAGAGGACACATTGCAGACGTGTTTTCAGTTCCACATGTGCGAGGAGAATACGTTTCTGAGCCACCTTGCACACATGCAGCATTACCGCTGTACAAGGTGGCTGGATAACGTAAAAACGCCTGGGGGAGGGGGGACAGGTTCCCTTCAATTTCAGTTCTTGTGTCTGCGTGGCTTTTGCAGGACACGTTGCCGGCTGCACAGCAGGGGAACAGCTGGCGGTCCTGGACCCCACTGACACATTGGCTGGTGTTTTTCTCTGTGCAGCTAGCACATCTGGGCAAAAACTGGCGGTGTGTTAGAGCCCAGGGACAGCAGGAGGAGGAGCAGGAGGAGGAGGAGCAGGGGGAGGGGAGTGTAGGCCGAAGCCTGCACAGGCGGCAGCTTTGGGTGTGTTGTGTCTGCGTGACTTTTGCAGGACACGTTGCCGGCTACACAGCAGGGGAACAGCTGGCGGTGCTGGACCCCACTGACACATTGGCGAGGTGTTTTTCTCTGTGCAGCTAGCAGTACCGGGCCCCAACTGGCGGTGTTGGAGCCCAGGGTCAGCAGGAGGAGCAGGGGGAGCGGAGTGTAGGCCGAAGCCTGCACTCGAGCAAGTTGAAAGGATACCTTTAACCCCCCCCCCCCCAGGCGTTTGTAGCTGAAAGAGCCATTGTGTACAGCACTAATGCTGGAAAAGGTAAACTTAGCTCTTTTAATTATGGTCCTTGCACATGCGGAACCTAACAGTTATGAAATGTGTCCCCTCACAGCGTTAAACCGTCCGGTAGGTGGAACTTTCCTTTGTCGTGTGACGCAGCACAGCCATCATTTTTACCCCCTTGGCGCCGTGCGCCGCCTCCTCAGCGTTGTTTTAATCTGTCCCGGAGCCTGCGCTGTTAGGTTAGCCCTTGGCCATGCACACATTTTGCGCTGCCCGTCTTCTGACATCATTTGGTGTCAGGCTGGCTGCGCCTGTGCGGGTGCGCTGGCCGAGATCCCGCCTCGCAGTGTCGTCTAATGTAATCCCACCGCGGGCCTGTGATCCGTGCCCGTGCGCAGTGCATATCCTCTCCTCTCACTCCCCTCCCTACGGCTTTTTCAGACTGTGCGGTGTCACGGCCGTGGCATGCTATTAGGGACCAGCTGACATCGCACAGTCTGAAGAAGCCGTAGGGAGGGGAGTGAGAGGAGAGGATATGCACTGCGCACGGGCACGGATCACAGGCCCGCGGTGGGATTACATTAGACGACACTGCGAGGCGGGATCTCGGCCAGCGCACCCGCACAGGCGCAGCCAGCCTGACACCAAATGAGGTCAGAAGACGGGCAGCGCAACATGTGTGCATGGCCAAGGGCTAACCTAACAGCGCAGGCTCCGGGACAGATTAAAACAACGCTGAGGAGGCGGCGCACGGCGCCAAGGGGGTAAAAATGATGGCTGTGCTGCGTCACACGACAAAGGAAAGTTCCACCTACCGGACGGTTTAACGCTGTGTGGGGACACATTTCATAAGTGTTTGGTTCAGCATGTGCAAGGAGCATCACGAAAAGAGGCACTTTTTCCCTTTGCATCATTACTGCTGCACAAGGTGGCTCCTTCAGTAACAAACGCCTGGGGGGGGGGGGGGGGTCAGGTTCCCTTACATTTAACTTGTTGTGCCTGCGTGGCGGTCGCAGTACACGTTGCCGTATACACAGCAGGGGAACAGCTGGCGGTGCTGAACCCCACTAACACATTGGCGAGGTGTTTGGCTCTGTGCGTACAGCACTTCTGGACGGCAACTGGCGGTGTTGGAGCCCAGGGACGGGTGGAGGAGGAGGAGGTTGGAGGAGGTAGGAGGGATTGCCACACACACAGCAGGGGAACAGCTGACGTTACTGAACCCCAATAACAGAGGAGGGACTGTTGACTGTGCGTACAGCACTTCTGGACGGCAACTGGCGGTGTTGGAGCCCAGGGACGGGTGGAGGAGGAGGAGGTTGGAGGAGGTAGGAGGGATTGCCACACACACAGCAGGGGAACAGCTGACGTTACTGAACCCCAATAACAGAGGAGGGACTGTTGACTGTGCGTACAGCACTTCTGGACGGCAACTGGCGGTGTTGGAGCCCAGGGACAGGTGGAGGAGGAGGAGGTTGGAGGAGGTTGGAGGAGGTAGGAGGGATTGCCACACACACAGCAGGGGAACAGCTGACGTTACTGAACCCCAATAACAGAGGAGGGACTGTTGACTGTGCGTACAGCACTTCTGGACGGCAACTGGCGGTGTTGGAGCCCAGGGACAGGTGGAGGAGGAGGAGGTTGGAGGAGGTTGGAGGAGGTAGGAGGGATTGCCACACACACAGCAGGGGAACAGCTGACGTTACTGAACCCCAATAACAGAGGAGGGACTGTTGACTGTGCGTACAGCACTTCTGGACGGCAACTGGCGGTGTTGGAGCCCAGGGACAGGTGGAGGAGGAGGAGGTTGGAGGAGGTTGGAGGAGGTAGGAGGGATTGCCACACACACAGCAGGGGAACAGCTGACGTTACTGAACCCCAATAACAGAGGAGGGACTGTTGACTGTGCGTACAGCACTTCTGGACGGCAACTGGCGGTGTTGGAGCCCAGGGACGGGTGGAGTTGGAGGAGGTTGGAGGAGGTTGGAGGAGGTAGGAGGGATTGCCACACACACAGCAGGGGAACAGCTGACGTTACTGAACCCCAATAACAGAGGAGGGACTGTTGACTGTGCGTACAGCACTTCTGGACGGCAACTGGCGGTGTTGGAGCCCAGGGACAGGTGGAGGAGGAGGAGGTTGGAGGAGGTTGGAGGAGGTAGGAGGGATTGCCACACACACAGCAGGGGAACAGCTGACGTTACTGAACCCCAATAACAGAGGAGGGACTGTTGACTGTGCGTACAGCACTTCTGGACGGCAACTGGCGGTGTTGGAGCCCAGGGACAGGTGGAGGAGGAGGAGGTTGGAGGAGGTTGGAGGAGGTAGGAGGGATTGCCACACACACAGCAGGGGAACAGCTGACGTTCCTGAACCCCAATAACAGAGGAGGGACTGTTGACTGTGCGTACAGCACTTCTGGACGGCAACTGGCGGTGTTGGAGCCCAGGGACGGGTGGAGGAGGAGGAGGTTGGAGGAGGTAGGAGGGATTGCCACACACACAGCAGGGGAACAGCTGACGTTACTGAACCCCAATAACAGAGGAGGGACTGTTGACTGTGCGTACAGCACTTCTGGACGGCAACTGGCGGTGTTGGAGCCCAGGGACAGGTGGAGGAGGAGGAGGTTGGAGGAGGTTGGAGGAGGTAGGAGGGATTGCCACACACACAGCAGGGGAACAGCTGACGTTACTGAACCCCAATAACAGAGGAGGGACTGTTGACTGTGCGTACAGCACTTCTGGACGGCAACTGGCGGTGTTGGAGCCCAGGGACAGGTGGAGGAGGAGGAGGTTGGAGGAGGTTGGAGGAGGTAGGAGGGATTGCCACACACACAGCAGGGGAACAGCTGACGTTACTGAACCCCAATAACAGAGGAGGGACTGTTGACTGTGCGTACAGCACTTCTGGACGGCAACTGGCGGTGTTGGAGCCCAGGGACGGGTGGAGGAGGAGGAGGTTGGAGGAGGTAGGAGGGATTGCCACACACACAGCAGGGGAACAGCTGACGTTACTGAACCCCAATAACAGAGGAGGGACTGTTGACTGTGCGTACAGCACTTCTGGACGGCAACTGGCGGTGTTGGAGCCCAGGGACGGGTGGAGGAGGAGGAGGTTGGAGGAGGTAGGAGGGATTGCCACACACACAGCAGGGGAACAGCTGACGTTACTGAACCCCAATAACAGAGGAGGGACTGTTGACTGTGCGTACAGCACTTCTGGACGGCAACTGGCGGTGTTGGAGCCCAGGGACAGGTGGAGGAGGAGGAGGTTGGAGGAGGTTGGAGGAGGTAGGAGGGATTGCCACACACACAGCAGGGGAACAGCTGACGTTACTGAACCCCAATAACAGAGGAGGGACTGTTGACTGTGCGTACAGCACTTCTGGACGGCAACTGGCGGTGTTGGAGCCCAGGGACAGGTGGAGGAGGAGGAGGTTGGAGGAGGTTGGAGGAGGTAGGAGGGATTGCCACACACACAGCAGGGGAACAGCTGACGTTACTGAACCCCAATAACAGAGGAGGGACTGTTGACTGTGCGTACAGCACTTCTGGACGGCAACTGGCGGTGTTGGAGCCCAGGGACGGGTGGAGGAGGAGGAGGTTGGAGGAGGTAGGAGGGATTGCCACACACACAGCAGGGGAACAGCTGACGTTACTGAACCCCAATAACAGAGGAGGGACTGTTGACTGTGCGTACAGCACTTCTGGACGGCAACTGGCGGTGTTGGAGCCCAGGGACGGGTGGAGGAGGAGGAGGTTGGAGGAGGTAGGAGGGATTGCCACACACACAGCAGGGGAACAGCTGACGTTACTGAACCCCAATAACAGAGGAGGGACTGTTGACTGTGCGTACAGCACTTCTGGACGGCAACTGGCGGTGTTGGAGCCCAGGGACAGGTGGAGGAGGAGGAGGTTGGAGGAGGTTGGAGGAGGTAGGAGGGATTGCCACACACACAGCAGGGGAACAGCTGACGTTACTGAACCCCAATAACAGAGGAGGGACTGTTGACTGTGCGTACAGCACTTCTGGACGGCAACTGGCGGTGTTGGAGCCCAGGGACGGGTGGAGGAGGAGGAGGTTGGAGGAGGTAGGAGGGATTGCCACACACACAGCAGGGGAACAGCTGACGTTACTGAACCCCAATAACAGAGGAGGGACTGTTGACTGTGCGTACAGCACTTCTGGACGGCAACTGGCGGTGTTGGAGCCCAGGGACGGGTGGAGGAGGAGGAGGTTGGAGGAGGTAGGAGGGATTGCCACACACACAGCAGGGGAACAGCTGACGTTACTGAACCCCAATAACAGAGGAGGGACTGTTGACTGTGCGTACAGCACTTCTGGACGGCAACTGGCGGTGTTGGAGCCCAGGGACAGGTGGAGGAGGAGGAGGTTGGAGGAGGTTGGAGGAGGTAGGAGGGATTGCCACACACACAGCAGGGGAACAGCTGACGTTACTGAACCCCAATAACAGAGGAGGGACTGTTGACTGTGCGTACAGCACTTCTGGACGGCAACTGGCGGTGTTGGAGCCCAGGGACAGGTGGAGGAGGAGGAGGTTGGAGGAGGTTGGAGGAGGTAGGAGGGATTGCCACACACACAGCAGGGGAACAGCTGACGTTACTGAACCCCAATAACAGAGGAGGGACTGTTGACTGTGCGTACAGCACTTCTGGACGGCAACTGGCGGTGTTGGAGCCCAGGGACGGGTGGAGGAGGAGGAGGTTGGAGGAGGTAGGAGGGATTGCCACACACACAGCAGGGGAACAGCTGACGTTACTGAACCCCAATAACAGAGGAGGGACTGTTGACTGTGCGTACAGCACTTCTGGACGGCAACTGGCGGTGTTGGAGCCCAGGGACGGGTGGAGGAGGAGGAGGTTGGAGGAGGTAGGAGGGATTGCCACACACACAGCAGGGGAACAGCTGACGTTACTGAACCCCAATAACAGAGGAGGGACTGTTGACTGTGCGTACAGCACTTCTGGACGGCAACTGGCGGTGTTGGAGCCCAGGGACAGGTGGAGGAGGAGGAGGTTGGAGGAGGTTGGAGGAGGTAGGAGGGATTGCCACACACACAGCAGGGGAACAGCTGACGTTACTGAACCCCAATAACAGAGGAGGGACTGTTGACTGTGCGTACAGCACTTCTGGACGGCAACTGGCGGTGTTGGAGCCCAGGGACGGGTGGAGGAGGAGGAGGTTGGAGGAGGTAGGAGGGATTGCCACACACACAGCAGGGGAACAGCTGACGTTACTGAACCCCAATAACAGAGGAGGGACTGTTGACTGTGCGTACAGCACTTCTGGACGGCAACTGGCGGTGTTGGAGCCCAGGGACAGGTGGAAAAGCAGAGGAACACAATGTAGGCCGAAGCCTGAGAAAGTCGAAAGGGAACCTTTAACCCCCCCCCAAGGCGTTTGTAGCTGAAAGAGCCAGCTTGTGCAGCACAAAAGATGCAAAAGGAAAAGGTGGCTCTTTTCATCATGCTCCTTGCAAACACAGAACTAAACACTTATAAAATGTGTCCCCTGCAACCGTAAAACCGTCCCGGAGGTGGGACTTTCCTTCGTAATGTGACGCAGCCCAGCCGTCATTCCTACCCCCCCGGCGCCGCGCACCGGCTCCTCAGCGTTGTTTTATTCCGTCAAGGAGCCTGCGCTGTTATGTTATCCCGTGGCCAGGCACACTTAGCGCTGCCCGTCTTCTGGCATCATTTGGTGTCTGGATGGCTGCGCCTGTGCGGCCGCGCTGGCAGAGAGCCCGCCTCGCAGTGTCTTCTGATTTAATCCCACTGGGGGCCTGGGATCCATGGACATGCGCAGTGCATATCTGAACCTCCACCTCTCACTCATCTCCCTATGGCTTCTTCAGACTGTGCGGTGTCACGGCCGTGGCATGCTGTTAGGGACCAGCTGACACCAAACAGTCTGAAGAAGCCATAGGGAAATGAGTGAGAGGTGGAGGTTCAGATATGCACTGCGCATGTCCATGGATCCCAGGCCCCCAGTGGGATTAAATCAGAAGACACTGCGAGGCGGGCTCTCTGCCAGCGCGGCCGCACAGGCGCAGCCATCCAGACACCAAATGATGCCAGAAGACGGGCAGCGCTAAGTGTGCCTGGCCACGGGATAACATAACAGCGCAGGCTCCAGGACGGAATAAAACAACGCTGAGGAGCCGGTGCGCGGCGCCGGGGGGGTAGGAATGACGGCTGGGCTGCGTCACATTACGAAGTAAAGTCCCACCTCCGGGACGGTTTTACGGTATCAGTGGACACATTTTATAAGTGTTAAGTTCTGCGTGTGCAAGGAGCTAAACAAAAATAGCTACCTTTTCCTTGGGCAGCATTACTGCTGCACAAGGTGGCTCTTTCAGTAACAAACGCCTTGGGGGGGGGGGGACAGATTCCCTTACATTTCAGTTGTTGTGTCAGCGTGGCGGTCGCATGACACATTGCCGGCTACACAGCTGGGGATCAGCTGACATTACTGAAACCCAATAACACTGGGTCGTATGTTTTGACTGTGCAGACGGCACGTCTGAGCCTCAACTGGCGGTGTTGGAGCCCAGGAATTTAAGTTCAGGTGGTAGAAAGATGAACACAACAGGAGACCTGGATAACGTATACAGTGACCTAATTATTCAATCAGGAGGAGGAGTGGCAAATTCCGGCGAGATCCAGGCCTTGTTCATTTTCAGGAAAGTAAGCCGGTCAACGTTATCGGAGGATAGTCGCATGCGAC
This sequence comes from Ranitomeya variabilis, assembly GCF_051348905.1. Taxonomy (NCBI): domain Eukaryota; kingdom Metazoa; phylum Chordata; class Amphibia; order Anura; family Dendrobatidae; genus Ranitomeya; species Ranitomeya variabilis. The sequence goes on from NC_135236.1 coordinate 566,469,601, forward strand.
GGTCAGTTAGTACACCACCTGCAGCACTAAAGACACGTTCCGATAATACACTGGCCGCAGGGCAAGACAGCACCTCCAATGCATACTGGCTTAGCTCTGGCCATGTATCCAGCTTTGAGACCCAAAACTTGAAAGGGGAAGAGCCGTCTGGGAGTACAGCAAGAGGGCAAGACATGTAGTCTGTCACCATCTGACGGAACCGTTGCCTCCTGCTGACTGGAGCCGTCTGTGATGGTGTAGACTTTTGTGGCGGGCACAGAAAACTGTGCCACAGTTCGGCCATACTGGTCTTGCCTTGGGCAGAGGCACTGCTTCTGCTCCCTCTTTGTGCAGAGCCTCCACCACGGCCTGGACGCACTGAGCTGCTTTGGAATGCACTAGCAGCACTTCTCTCAGTTGGAATGGAGAAGATGATGGAATTGACCAGTGTGTCTTGGTACTCCCGCATTTTTCGCTCCCGGTTCAACGGTGTGATGAGGCTTTCTACGTTGTCCCGGTAGCGAGGATCGAGGAGGGTGAACACCCAATAATCAGACATGTTGAGAATGTGGGCGATGCGGCGGTCGTTTCTCAGGCACTGCAGCATGTAATCCACCATGTGCTGCAGACTGCCAACTGCCCAAGAAACGCTGTCCCCTGCTGGAGGCGTGATCTCTGCCCGCTCGTCATCACCCCACCCTCGCTGTACACACTGAGTACTGGACAATTGTGTAACTCCCTCCTCTGGACGGATGTCTTCCTCCTCCATTGACTCCTCCTCATCCTCCTCACAAACGGTCCCCTGCCTACGCGTTTGTGAGGAACCACGTGGCGCTGACTGTCCAGAAGATGATGGAAATGGTGAATCCTCATCCTCCACCTCTTCCACAACATCATCCCTTAGCGCTTGCAGTGATTTTTCAAGCAGGCAGATAAGGGGGACAGTCATGCTGACTAGTGCATCATCTGCACTCGCCATCCGCGTGGAATAATCAAAGGGACGCAAAACCTGGCAGACGTCATTCATAGTGGCCCACTCTGTGGTTGTGAAGTCTGTACGGCGCTGACTGCGACTTTTTTGCGCCTGAAGCAGCTGGTACTCCATTACAGCTTGCTGCTGCTCACACAACCGCTCCAACATATGTAACGTGGAATTCCACCTGGTAGGTAGGTCACATATGATGCGATGTTCCGGCAGGCGGTGTCGGCGCTGCAGAGCCGCAATGCGCGCTTTTGCCGTGCTGGAACGCCGCAAGTGAGCACACTCTAGGCGGACCTTGTGCAGCAGTGCATCAAGATCCGGATAGTCCCTCAAAAAGCTCTGCACGACCAAATTGAGCACATGTGCCAGACATGGGATGTGAGTGAGGTTGCCGAGGCCCAGAGCTGCCACCAGATTTCGGCCATTATCACACACTACCATGCCTGGCTGGAGATTCGCTGGCACAAACCACACATCGCTCTCCTGCTTGATGGCATTCCAGAGCTCCTGCGCTGTGTGGCTACGATTCCCCAAGAAAATTAATTTCAAGACGGCCTGTTGACGTTTGGCCACGGCTGTGCTCATGTCGGTCGTAACAGGTACACGTTCATCACGGGTCCATGTGGAGGTGGACTGTGACGGCTCCTGCAGCGATGATTCTGAGGAACTGGTGTAAGAGGAGGAGTCAATGCGTACAGAATGGATTCCTGCAATCCTTGGAGTGGGCAGGACACGTCCTGCGCCACTCGCACGGTCTGTACCCGGCTCAACGACATTAACCCAATGGGCAGTGAGGGAAAGGTATCGCCCCTGTCCATGTTGACTGGTCCACGCATCGGTGGTGAGGTGGACCTTGCTACTGACGGCGTTCAGTAGCGCGTGTTTTATGTGTCCCTCCACATGCTTCTGCAGGGCAGGGACGGCTTGCCTGCTGAAGTAAAAGCGGCTGGGCACTTTGTACTGTGGGACTGCCAATGACATGAAGTCACGGAAGCTGTCAGTCTCCACCAGCCTGAATGACAGCATTTCCAGTGACAGAAGTTTGGCAATGCCTGCAGTCAGAGCCTGTGCTCGTGGGTGGTTTGACGAGAAAGGCCGCCTTTTCTCCCATGCCTGTACTACCGATGGCTGTAGACTGGGCTGGGAGTGTGTGGATGACTGGGAAAGTGGCGCTGCGGGTGGAATTACAGCGGGTCTCTGGACAACAGGGGCAGAGGTTCTTCCACGGCGATCCTGGGAGGACGCCGAACCAGCTGCGTGTGAGGTAGAGGAAGAGGCAACACGAGCTGAAGAGGTGGTAGCTGCCGCTGTTGGTTGGCCTACCTCTTCAGTGTGTTTTTCTAACTCCGCCGGGTGCCTGTTGCGCACATGTTTCCACATGTTGGAGGTATTGAGGTTGCTGACATTTCGACCTCTTTTGACTTTTTGATGACACACGTTGCATCTGACATAGCAAATGTCATCTGCAACTGTGTCAAAAAAGGACCAGGCACTGCAAGTCTTGGGAGCGCCCTTTTTGGCTTTTGGAAGAGACATGCTCCTAACGGGTGCCAAAGCGGAGGCTGCAGGATCCGCAGTCTTCCCCCTCCCTCTCCCTCTTTGGGCCGTACGGGGAATCTCTTCCTCAGAGCTGCTCCCACCACCTTCCTGTCCCTCACGCCAAGATGGGTCGAGGACCTCATCATCTACACTACCCTCTGCCCCCAACTGCTCCTCCTGGGTAGTCTCAGCAGCAGAGCACGCACCAGTAAGTGGCACCTGAGTGTCATCATCAGCTGATGCGGCCTGCGATGTGGTGACCGGAGCCACTGGCCCACCCGCCTCTTCAGAGGAAGACAGAAAAAGCTGTTGGGCATCACTGCACCCTGCCTCTTCTTCCATTTCTCCAATGCTGCTTGGCTGGCCCCCTGTTTCCAAGCCAAGAGATTCAGAGAACAGAAGTAGAGACGGCTCCTGTCCTGGGCTCTCTGTCTGCCTGGGCAATTTGGCAGGTGGTGAAGAGACAGATGGCTGCTCTCCAGTGCTCTGTGTCTGAGAGGATGTGGCACTAATGGAAGTTGATGCATTAGCTGCCATCCATCCGACAACAGCTTCAATTTGTTCTTCACGCAGCAGCGGTGTACGGCGCTCGGACACAAAGCTTCGCATGAACGACTGTTGCCTGGTGAAAGTGGGTGCTGATGAGTCACCGGTGCCCGCAGCAGGCACAGAATCCCCACGTCCCCTCCCTGCTCCGCGACGGCTCCCACGCCCCCGTGCCTTACTCACTGCCTTCTTCATCTTGGTTGACTGATAAAGATAAGCAGAAAAGTACTAACGGCTTTGTGTGCTTATTCCTGAGCAACTCCTCCTAACAGGTATAAGAAGCACTAATTATCTAAAGTGTGGACTAGACACAAATATGAGCTAATGTGGCCTACAGAAATGTAAAGTGGTGTAACTGGTGTGTTTGGTGAACTTTATTATTTATTTATTTTTTGGGGGCTGAACTGACAACAGATAGAGCTGCAGTCACACGGAGACCGTGCAGACAGACGTAAACGGCGCTACAAGGCCCAAAAACCCTCCTCTACTTTATCCTATGTAGTGTTTTTCCACAAATTAGCTGGAGACGGGTGGAAAGACACTAATAGGATTTTTTTGAATAAATTAGCAGCAGACTACACTATTTTGAAAAAAAAGAAAATTGATTTGGCGGTATGACGCAGTGAAAAACCCTGAGCTGGAGACAACCAGGCTATAGCTGCTCACAGATTACAGGGCGAGCTGCAGTCACACGGAGACCGTGCAGACAGCCGTAAACGGCGCTGCAAGGCCCAAAAACCCTCCTCTACTTTATCCTATGTAGTGTTTTTCCACAAATTAGCTGGAGACGGGTGGAAAGACACTAATAGGATTTTTTTAAATTAATTAGCAGCAGACTACACTACTTTGAAAAAAAAGAAAATTGATTTGGCGGTATGACGCAGTGAAAAACCCTGAGCTGGAGACAACCAGGCTATAGCTGCTCACAGATTACAGGGCGAGCTGCAGTCACACGGAGACCGTGCAGACAGCCGTAAACGGCGCTGCAAGGCCCAAAAACCCTCCTCTACTTTATCCTATGTAGTGTTTTTCCACAAATTAGCTGGAGACGGGTGGAAAGACACTAATAGGATTTTTTTAAATTAATTAGCAGCAGACTACACTACTTTGAAAAAAAAGAAAATTGATTTGGCGGTATGACGCAGTGAAAAACCCTGAGCTGGAGACAACCAGGCTACAGCTGCTCACAGATTACAGGGCGAGCTGCAGTCACACGGAGACCGTGCAGACAGCCGTAAACGGCGCTGCAAGGCCCAAAAACCCTCCTCTACTTTATCCTATGTAGTGTTTTTCCACAAATTAGCTGGAGACGGGTGGAAAGACACTAATAGGATTTTTTTAAATTAATTAGCAGCAGACTACACTACTTTGAAAAAAAAGAAAATTGATTTGGCGGTATGACGCAGTGAAAAACCCTGAGCTGGAGACAACCAGGCTACAGCTGCTCACAGATTACAGGGCGAGCTGCAGTCACACGGAGACCGTGCAGACAGCCGTAAACGGCGCTGCAAGGCCCAAAAACCCTCCTCTACTTTATCCTATGTAGTGTTTTTCCACAAATTAGCTGGAGACGGGTGGAAAGACACTAATAGGATTTTTTTGAATAAATTAGCAGCAGACTACACTACTTGGGAAAAAAAAAAAAAAAAGGAACAGTATGAGGCAATGAACCACCCTCCCTGAACTGAATACAACCAACTATGGATGGCCTATGTGGCTGCACTCAGACTGGAGACTGGGCTGCACTCACACACACACACACACAGACCCTGCAGATCGCTGTGAAAACAGCGCTACAAGGCAAAAGCAAGGTGAATAGTAGGTGAACACAGCGGTTGCTAAATTAGCCTTTGGAAAGCACAAAGAAGCAAATCGCTATCTCTAAACTGTCCCTCAGTCAGCAAACAGCGTCCTGTCACTAACTGAATTCACAGCAGAGTGATCGCAAAATGGCGCCAGCGACTTTTAAACTGCATCATGACATCATTACACCAGCCAATCACAGCCTTGCCAGTAGTTTCATGCCCTCCATGCTAAACAGGATGTGCCCACACTTGGAATCAATCTCATTGGCTGAATTTCTGCTTTTTGAATCTTAGAACTTCCGATTCCGGTATCCGATACGCGGCAAGTATCGGAATCCCGGTATCGGAATTCCGATACCGCAAGTATCGGCCGATACCCGATACTTGCGGTATCGGAATGCTCAACACTAATAGGGAGCCATGCAGACAAGAATGGGTATGAGGAGCTGTGCATACAAGGATGGGGATAAGGAACCATGCAGATGTATTAGAGACGATTGAGTCTAACAAGAGTTAAATTTGTCAAATCCCACAGATTTTACAAGCAAATTTGATTTGCAGTGAAGTTTTTCTCTGCAAATTCAACTTCCTTATCATGTACTGGGTCACTCCATGACACAGAGTATAATAAACGTAGGATGTAAGAAAAAATTAAATGAATAATCAACTTATCAATTACCTGTCCCACAGTCCTCTTAGCCCACAATCTCATCCTCCACATTTCTTCTTTTCCCACGTGTGTACATTCTCTTGAGCCTTTTCCTCTACAACCGAATTCTTCTGGAATGTCTATGCTTCAGATGGCACTCGAGCAATGCACTACAAAATATCATTACTTCACTATAGGCTTCACAAAAGCATGGTATGCGCTGACTTCTGAGGCCTATCTGAATTCGGAGACCTAGTCTGAAGTGAAGAGGCTGAAAAGAATGCACACAATGGTGAAAAATTGAAAAGAAAAAAACACAGATGACTGGAGTGCGAGCTATGGACATGACAATATACAGTGGTGTGAAAACAGTCTGACCCTATCCTGAATTCCTATTCTTTTGTCACATTTAAATGTTTCTGGTCACCAAACAAATTTAAATATTAGACAAAGATAGCACAAGTAAACACAAAATGTATTTTTTTATGTAGGTTTTTATTATTAAGGGAAAATAATTGCAAACTTACAGGGCCCTGTGTGAAAATCTGACCTCCACCCCCTTAAAACTTAAATTAACTGTGATTTATCACATCTTTAGGAGTTCAAATGCTCTAGCTACATCAAAGTCTGATTACTGCCACATCTGTTCTTAATCAAGAAATCCCTTAAATAGGACTTGACTGACAAAGTGAAGTTGAACAAAAGATTCTCAAAAGCTAGACATCATGTCGTGATCCCAAGAAGTTCTCAAACAAATTATAAACAAAGTAATTGACATCGATCAGTCTGAAAAAAGGTTATAAAGCCATTTCTAAAGCTCTACAGCGAACCACAGTGAGAACCATTATCCACAAATGGCAAAAACATGGTACATTGGTGAACATTCCCAGAAGTGGCCGGATGACAAAAATTACTCCAAGAGTGCAGCGATGACTCATCCATGAGGTGACAAAAGACCCCACAACAACATCCAAAGAGCTTCCTCACTTTCTTCAGTTAAGGTCAGTTTTCATTACTCCAACATAAGAAAGAGACTGGGCAAAAATGGCCTGTACTGCAGAGTTCCAAAATGCAAACCACTGCTTAGCAATAAGAACAAAAAGACTCATCTCAGTTTAGCCAGAAAACATGTTGATGATCCCGAAGACTTTAGGGAGAATAGCCTGTGGACTGATGGGACAAAAGTAGAACATCTGGCATAAAAGTAACACAACATTTCAGAAAAGGATCATCATGTCAACAGTAAAGTATGGTGGTGGTAGTGTGATGGTCTGTGGCTGTTTTGCTGCTTCAGAGCCTGGAAGACTTGCTGTGATAAATGGAACCATGAGTTTTGCTGTCTACCAAAGAATCCTGAAGAAAAATGCCTGGTCTTTTGTTTGTGACCTCAAGCTGAAGTGCACTTGGCATATACAGCATGATCCAAAACACACCAGCAAGTCCACCTCTGAATGGCTTAAGAAAAACAAAATTAAGACTTTGGAGTGGCCTAGTCAAAGTCTTTACCTTTATCCAATTGAAATGCTGTGGCATCACCTTAAAAAGGCGCTTCATGCTCGGATTTGCAATGTGGCTGAATTACAATTCTGCAAAGTTGATTGGGCCAAAATACCTCTAGAGCGTTGTAAAAGGATCATTGACAGTTATCACAAATGCTTGATTGCAATTGTTGCTGCTAAGGGTGACCCAACCAGTTATTAGATTTAAGGGGCAATCACTTTTACATACAGGGCCCTGTAGGTTTGGATTTTTTTCCCTTAATAAAGATGTTCAATTAAAACTGCATTTTGTTATTACTTGTTATTTTTTCTAATATTTAAATTTGTTTGGTGATTTGAAACATTTACAGTAAGTGTGACAATTATGCAAAGAATTGGAAATCAGGAAGGAGGAAAACACTTTTTCACACCACTGTAGGCGAGTGGTGAAGTATATATTGTAATTTTTTTTAAATGCTTGCTGGCCTTATATAGCTAAGAAAAATAACGGCTGAAACTCTGCAGCTATTTTGTTGAATTTATGAGGATCAAATTGCAAAAAAATCTTTATTCTAGATAAGACAAATTTTTGTAAACTCTGGAAAGAATTCAATTCCACTCTAACAAATTTGCTTATCCCTATTAGTATTTCTTAAACTAGAATTGTGGGTTGACTAAGTACTACTATGTTATTGTGTAAGACAGTTGCTCCACTGTCATGACCAGCTCAGACATTGCTTGACAGTGTGACAGTGCAAGGGAATCATAAGTACATTCTTACTCAACTTCTTCCATAATATATTTGATGGTAAATCCACATGTAACAGACACTGTGGCAAACTTTTCTTTGATTGAAAAGGAAAGTCTTGGAAATTTATGTGACAAATCTAACATGAGTAAATGAATTCCAAGTCCTAGCTGAATTTCACCTGCCTGCAAGTACAGTGGGTACAGAAAGTATTGATAGCCCTTTAACCCCTTCACCCCCGGAGCTTTTTTTAGTTTTGCATTTTCGTTTTTTGCTCCCCTCCTTCCCAGAGCCATAACTTTTTTATTTTTCTGTGAATATGGCCATATGAGGGCTTATTTTTTGTGGGACGAGTTGTACTTTTAAACAGCACTATTGCTTTTACCATGTCTTGTAATAGACAACGGGAAAAAAATTCCAAGTGAGGTGAAATTGCCCAAAAAGTGTAATCCCACTCTAGTTTTTTGAATGGCTTTTTTGCTAGGTTCACTAAATGCTAAAGCTGACCTGCCAATATGATTCTCCAGATAATTATGAGTTCATACACACCAAACATGCATAAGTTCTTTTTTATCTAAGTGGTGAAAAAAAATTACAAACTTTGCTAAAAAAAAAAAAAAAATTAGCAATTTTCCGATACCCATAGCATATTCATTTTTCATGATCTTAGTTTTTGCACGCTGAGCTGATGTTTTTAATGATAATGATCTTTTTTTTTTATTACTTTGCAAAAATTTCTACATTTAAGTTTCTTTCAGTGAAGATGGAGTGCAGAATGTACAATAATGAGAAAAAAAATGAACTTTTTTGAATTTACCAAATGGCTGCAATCAAACAAAAAATGAAAAATGTAAACGGGTCTGAATGCTTTCCGTACCCACTGTAAATAATAGCACTGTAAAATAGTCCCACATTGATACCATATTTTCCAGCATATAAGACGACCTTTTAACCCCTGAAAATCTTCTTAAAAGTCGGGAGTCGTCTTATACTCCGGGTGTCGTCTTATAGGGCGGGTGCGGACCAATGTGCATATGGTGGGTGGGAGGGAGTGGTCACGATGATGAAGAGAGGGGGCGTCTCACAGGGAAGGAGAAAGTGGAGTATCCCCCTATTACCTCATTGTGGCAGCAATGCTCTCTGTGCTGGGGAGCGGCGTCAGCGGCTCCTTTTTGTGCAGCGTGTGGGCTCTGTGCTGGGGCAGCGGCAGCATATCTTTGTGCAGCATTGGGGCTCCACCAGCATTTCCTCAAAGCCCGGAGGCACCAGCAGCTCCATTGCTGCGATGCGGTGGCCTCTGGGAAAATGGCCGCTGGGGGCAGCAGATGCTCAGATTCAGATCTCGTCCCGAGATCTCAGGAGACAAGATCTGAATCTGAGCATGCGCCAACCCCAGCGGCCATTTTCCAAGAGGCCACCGCATCGCAGCAATGGAGCTGCTGGGGACTCCGGGCTTTGAGGAAATGCCGGCAGAGCCCCAATGCTTCAAAAAGATATGCCGCCGCCGTCGCCCCCCAGCACAGAGCCCCCACGCTGCACAAAAAGGAGCCACCACCGCCCCCTCCCCCCAGCAGGTAGACCCCATGCTGCACAAAGAGGAGCCACCACCGCCCCCAAGCACAGAATCCCACAGAGAGCATCGCTGCCACAATGAGGTAATAGGGGATACTCCACTTACACCTTCCCAGTGGGACGCCGCCTCTCTTCGTCATCGGGACCACTCCACCCCACCATATGCACATTGGTCACCCGCCCTATAAGCCGACACACGGCATATAAGAAGACCCCTGACTTTTAAGAAGATTTTATATTTTAACTAGAAGAGTTGGGGGGTCGTCTTATACGCCCAGTCGTCTTATACACCGGAAAATATGGTAATCATTCCATTTGCATTGTTATCAAGCTTTCTTTGTGACACAAATACATTTTACAGAAGCATCAGACATTTATTCAATAATTTGTCACCCAAAGAGTACATTACTCCAAACCCAAAGTATGCATTCATTGTCCCATTTTTTTCTGCTTGAACAATTGAAAACAACAGGATTATATTGGCAAAATCCCTCTACAGTCTACATGGTTACCAACTATGATAATTGGTTTATGGTTAGAGAAGAAACAAACTGTGAACATGAAGGCATTAGGAAATTATACAAATCGGGCATAGTATTTAACAGATGAACATTTAGCATTAAAGCTACACAAAACAATGTCAATGTAAATTAATTCAGAAAATATTAGATATAGTTACTAGAGCAAGCATTATTTCACATATGGGGGGTTTTCATTGTGAAGAGTGGACAGTTCATTGACACCATTTCTTATATTAATATCAAAGTCAACTGGACACTCTGCACGATCGTTGTACATGTACAATGTGTATATATACAGCATATGTATAAACACACACACATATATATAGTATATACATTACGCAAAGTGTTTGGTAAATGCTAACTTTTTCCATGTATAAACATCTATCAGAAATTTTGAATATTTTTTTTAATATATACAGTAGTATATATCCTTAAAAATAGGCTTGTCAATCAAAAGTTTAAGTGTAGCTATATTTTAATGAACAATATGAGCAAGCAACTTATAGTGCGTGATAAATCTTGATGAGAGAGAAGTGGCCCTGACACTGAGTACATGTGTTATTGAATTTAAAATTGATAGGCAAAATGGCCCAAAGGCATCGGTGCTTATCAGCAGAGGTTTCAGACTATCATTTTTAGCTTCAGTCAGACCTGACAAGACTTAATATACTGCTAGCATAATTGCAAATTACATTATGGCAATTCGAAATCACTGTAAAAATATTTGCATAACACCTTGGTCATGCCAGATATATTTCCAGTCTGAGTCAAGTATGTTGATAAATTCCCAGGAGAAAAAAAAGCCAAGGAAAAACAAAATAGATTAAGTGAGTTATGTAACTTTAATCTAAAGAGAATATTTCCAGGCGGCTCTTATTCAAGGGTCTGTTCACATTTGTTTTGAAGTTTCCCTTACAATTCCATCATTTTCCACAAAAAAAAACCAGAACAGCCTGCTGCTTTATTCCTTAAAATAAAGTAAAATAATATTTTATAATATTAAAATATAAAACCACTGATAAAAGGACGAAAACCACAACTGAGGGATATAAAAAAAATTATGGAGCTCTAAACTATTACTATGTCACACAGATATAAAAAAAATAATAATGGAGCTCTAAACTATTGCAACGTCACAATGATCCAGATACACACAGCAACATAAAAGAAGAGCTGTGGAGCTGTGCTACAAATAGGCACAACTTTATAGTGGGATTGTACTTTTTTCTATTAAACTCTCCAAAATGTTTCAAACTGGCTGGAGTGCCCACCAAAGCACGCTGTTTTATGTTCTTTGAATTATTGAAATGTATTGATTAGTGACGATCAAATTGTGAAATAGTCACATATGGCAAAATCGGCACAAATAAATTCTAATATCCGTATGTTCGTGCCGAATAACGAATCCAATGCAAGTCAGTGGGAAAACCAAATATTTTTCTGCTGGACCCAACAAACAGCTCTGGGGGCATGGGAAAAAAAAGCTGAGATTGATGGGAAACAGCTAAAACTAAATGGGAACAGCATGGAGAAGATGCCTGCATGCCTTTCTGACTGACTTATGGTGTCTGGGAATAATGTCAAAATATTGCACCAGTTTTACGGATTTTTAAAAAGACCTACTTCAAACCAAACCAAATTTTTTTTTTAACTGGAAAAATGCTAAGAAACATTTTTTTCTTCATAGTTACATGTATATAATGCTAAATAGCAAAAATGCTTACAATTTGCTGAGTGCCAGCAGGTGCCGTCAAACCTGAGTTTGGTAAGGGCCCTCAGGTGGCCCTGTATCATACTTTTGTGAAGGCTCTCACTCCTACATTTGGGAGGTCCCTCCCTCGTGCCAAATACTTATCAAGGTAGTGGAATACATATTCCCCATCCCTTTTCAATGCCAGCTAAAACATGCCCATTTGAATTATGGGTTTTGCCTGTCACCGCAATCACCACCATCACCACCACCATGTCCACCTTCATGTCATTATGCGGCTCTCGCTTACAGTTTGCAGAATGCCAGCAGGTGCCGTGAAATCTGTGTTTGATAAGGGCCCTCAGGTGGCCCTGTATCCTACATTTGGGAAGTCCCTCCCTCATGCCAAAGAGTTAGCAAGATAGTGAAATAAATATTCCCCATCCCTTTACATTGCCATTTCTAACATACCCATTTGAATTTGGGGCTTTGCCTGCCACCACCACAAAGTTCACCACCATGTCATTAGGCAGCCTTCGCTTACAATTTGCAAAGTGGCAGCAGGTGCCATGAAACCTGAGTTTGGTAAGTTCCCTCAGGTGGCCCTGTATCATACATTTGGGAAATCTCTGACTTCCACATTTGGGAGGTTCCTGCTTCATGCCAAATAGTTAGCAAGATAGTGGAATACATATTCCCCATCCCTTTACAATGCCTTTTCAAACATGCTCATTTGAATTTTGGGCCTTGCCCACCACCTCCACCATGTCCACTGCTATGTCATTGTGCGGCCCTCACTTATAATTTTCAGAGAGCCACCAGGTGTTGTGAAACCTGCATTTTGTAAGGTCCACTGTTCATTTTTTTCCACCGGCCCCAATGGAATCACTGTCATAGCTGTCAGTTTTTTCAAATGTATTGTCTAACCTTCTGACCGAGCACTCCGCCTCCTAGTCACAGGTGTCTTGATTGCAACAGGTCTAGTACCCCTCCACAGAGAAAGAGAATGTAGCCTCATGAGAGGTTTTCATAGGTACCCATTCACGTGGAGACGTTCATTCTCAGCGAGGAAGGAAAGCGTAGGACCTGGTATAAGAGAGATGCCGTAAAGTGGCTACCAGGTACACATAAAATTGGCCTTTTTTATGCGCTAAACGCTCTCATTTTTCATATTTTTTGTGCAGTAATGCAGTTAAATTTCTGTGTTTCATGTTTGCATGTGTTAGCGCTGCAGTGTGCTGCCTTTTTTGCTTGACTGTATAGGAGTTGGTGGCTCTAAGGTTCAGCACCTGTTCACACTTGATCTATGTTTGGATGTGACGGTCAGTTTTTTCAAATGCAGCCTGAATTGATCTGTGGGAAGTATTAACCGAGTCTCTTAGACATGCTTAAAGGGAACCTGTTACCTGAATTTGGTGGGACCAGTTTTCAGTCATATGGGCGGGGTTATCGGGTGTTTGATTCACCCTTTCCTTACCCGCTGGCTGCATGCTGGCTGCAATATTGGATTGAAGTTCATTCTCTGTCCTCCGTAGTACATGCCTGCACAAGGCAAGATTGTACTATGGAGGACAGAGAATAAACTTCAATCCAATATTGCAGCCAGCATGCAGTCAGTGGGTAAGGAAAGGGTGAATCAAACACCCGAAAACCCCGCCCATATGACTGAAAACTGGTCCCGCCAAATTCAGGTGACAGGTTCCCTTTAAAATATACAGAAACTGACCAATACCCCACCCCCATTTTTTTGTAAGGACACAAATTTAGAAAACATAAGGGAAGCAACAGTTTAATAAAGAGACACAAGTCTCATTTAGGAGCCTGGAAATGTCAGCAATGTTCTTTCTCCAGCACCAGACAATGTAAATTGTTAACGAACATGCATACCCTATCTAACTAAAAATTTGTGAACAGATATATATGCTGACAAGGGACAACTGAACGCTGCGCTGGGATGAATTGGACAAGGTTACTGACTGTTGTGACTGTGCAACTGTAGGTTGTGGACAGTATGCCTCAGCGCCAACTTCCTTAACAGCAGAGTGGGAATGATGTAGGAAGGGCCAGTGGTGTCACCGTCAGACACATATTTTGTACCCCGGCTTTATGCTCACCTACAAGGATGATTGATACACATATGAGCAGTATATGGTGTATGCTAACAGAGGTATTAGGTCGAATTTCCCTTTATAAAGGGATGTGTAGGTAAGATTTTCGAACTAGCAGCATATATATAGAGCATGTTTCATTACTCATATTATAAATCTGTGTAAGGATGAAACCTGAAGAATTGTGTGGAGCAAATTAATGTATTTATGTTCCAAAATGTCCAAGTGCAGACCCCCAAAAAACAACATGAGGTTACTAGATACACACATAAAGAAACCTTGAGGAGGGTAACACAATAACAAAATTTAGAATAATAGAATATATAAAGATTGAGAGTAGAAATTTGACCACTGCACAATGTACAAAGGTTTCCAAAAATGATCCCAAGAGGGCTGTATCATACACGCTGAAAGAGACCATGATGGGGACCTCACAATACATTTTGCAGTTATTACAATAGGAAGAGATGGGGAGTACAAGTTTCACCATTACACAATGTGCAAATACAGTGGGGGAAATGAGTATTTGATCCCTTGCTGATTTTGTAAGAATGCCCACTGACAAAGAAATGAACAGTCTACAATTTTAAGAGTAGGTAATTTTAATATTGAGAGATAGAACATTAAAAATAAAATCCAGAAAATCACATTGCATAAATTACATAAATTTATTTGCAATTTGCAGTGAGAAATAACTATTTGATCCCTCTGGCAAACAAGACTTAATACTTGGTGGCAAAACCGTTGTTGGCAAGCACAGCAGTCAGATGTTTTTTTGTAGTTGATGATGAAGTTTGTGCACATGTCAAAGGTCAAAGGTTTTGGTCCACTACTCTTTGAAGATCATCTCTACATCATTAAGATTTTGAGGCTGTCTCTTGGTATCTCAGAATTTCAACTCCCTCCATAAGTATTCTTAAGAATTAAGGTCTGAAGACTAGCTAGGCCACTCAATGACCTTAATATGCTACTTTTTGTGCCACTCCTTTGCTGCCATAGCTGTATGTTTTGGGTCATTGTCTTGCTGGAAGACCCAGCCACAACCCATTTTAAATGTCCTGGCGGAGGGAAGGAGGTCACTCAGGATTTAAGGATACATGGCTACATACATTCTCCCATTGATGCAGTGAAGTAGACCTGTGTCTTTAGCAGAGAATCACCCCCAAAACCTAATGTTTCCACCTCCATGATTGACAGTGGGGATGGTGTTCTTTGGGTCATATGCAACATTTCTCTTCCTCCAAACACGGCAAGTTGAGTTAATGCCAAAGAGATCATTTTTTGTCTCATCTGACCACAGCCCCTTCTCCCAATCACTCAAAGAATCATCCAAATGCTCATTGGCAAATGTCAGACTGGGTGTGCACATGTGCCTTCTTGAGCAAGGGGACCTTGTGGGCACTGAAGGATATTAAACCTTAATGGTGTAGTGTGTTACTAATGGTTTTCTTGGTGACTGTGGTCCCAGCTGCCTTGAGATGATAAACCACCTATGTAGTTTTAGGCTGATCTCTCACTTTCCTCATGATCAAGGATACCCCATGAGGTGAGATTTTGTAATGTGCCCCAGATTGATTTTGATCGACAGTCATTTTGTATTTCTTCCATTTCCTTACAATTGCACCAACAGTTGTCTCCTCACCCAGTGTCTTACTAATGGTTTTGTAGCCCATTCCAGCTTTTTGCAGGTCTATGATCTTGTCCCTGACATCATTATAAAACTCTTTGGTCTTGCACATGTTGTAGAGGTTAGAGTCTGACAGATGAATTGAGTCTGTGGACAGTAGTCTTTTGTAAAGGTGACTCTATAAGGCAGCTGTCTTTAATGCAGGAAACAAGTTGATTAGGAGCGTCTAACTGGTCTGTAGGAGCAATGGTTGGTAGGGAATCAAATACTTATTTCTCACTGCAAAATGCAAGTAAATTTATATAATTTATATAATGTGATTTTCTGGATTTTGTTTTTGATATTCTATCTCTCAAAGTTAAAATTAACCTACCCTTTAAATTATAGACTGTTCATGTCTTTTTCAGTGGGCAAACTTACAAAATCAGCACGGGATCAAATACTTATTTCCACCACTGTATTTCCAAAATTTACCCAAGGTGTCTCTGAAAGAGACCATGATGATGATCTCAAAATATTTTTTATAGGTACTACAATAGGTAGAGATAGGTAGTACATGTTTCACCACTAAACAATGTGCAAATATTTCCAAAAATTACCCAAGGGATCTGTATCATACACGCTGAAAGAGACCGTTATGGGGATCTCACAACACATTTTTCAGTTATTGCAATAGGTAGCGATAGGTAGTATTTATCAGGCTTTCATATGAAGAAGAATATGTCTAGGTTTACATTAACATGAAAGCTTTATGGAGCTACAGAAATCCAAGCAATGTTAATGTTACTATTCATTGAAAGCTTGAAACATATAGTCTGGTTGGAGCCTATAGTGTGGTTAAAATAAAGCGACCACTCCTCTTTGACATTATATATCTGGTGTGAATCAACTTCCACTCCTGACACCACAGAGATATGTTGGAACCTTGTCGATGAACTCTCTCTTCTGTTGAACTTAAGATTTTATTCACAGCACAATCTGTACTACCTCAGTTTCTCCAACATGACTGACTGACAGACTTACACACGCTCACATATGTGTATTTGCATACTGTATATACATACACACTGCAGTCTAACATATCCACTCCCCGACATCTCTCTCTGAGAATGCACTACCCACTTTTTGATAGGCGACTGACTAGTTCATGACCAATCTGGTGTAAGCTGGTTCATTTCAATAAACAATGTAAGTGGTCATCCCAGGGAGAGCTGTTTTTGAATTCCACTCAAATGTTGGAGATGGCAGCCAATGTGTCAGAAATCCAGTTAGATGAAGGAGTGTTGAGTTTTGGCCATGAGTGGACAGGATTTCATCTGATGCTCTTTTTTTTGTGGTTGAAGCCATTTGATCTAGCTCACCAAAAAGAACCATACTGCCCATAACTATAAAAATAAATGGGAATTTCCAACAAGCGCTTATTTTTTACATAAAACTCATATTCTCAATTTTGCTTCTAGCTGTGTGGCCTACTCACTGTAACTCTTCGCTCACCAGCTAACTATTCTCTTTTCACCTTCACATCAAAGGGATTACAATAAGCCATAGGATTCACCGTCAAATTACAATATATGCATCAATATGAAAGATGATGTGTCAATGTCATACATTATCAGTATATCATCCAGCAGTGTCCAAAAAACAACAATAGGTCATATCAAATCTCTTCAGGGGAATGTCAGCCATCTTCCACTCCTTTACCATGATGTGGTGACATTTAACCATGGCGAGGAGTTAAACTTCGTTCATTGTTGTCACTGTTATTGGTTTATGATTATATAACTTTGAGGTAACATACTGTAATTTAGAACTTTATTACTTGGTAGCAAACTATATGAGAGTGAGGCTAACATGGTAAACATGCCATTCATCAAAGCAATTTCACCATAATTCTGATATAAATTGCTTCAAAAAGTCACACAATTTTGGCGCAACTTGGATTTGTGTCAAAAATTGTTGTGACTTTGGAGTTTTCATGCTAGTATCTCTCAGCTTTGTCAACACTGGTGAAGCTGGGTAAGGATAGGGCAGAATGGGGACGTGACACCGCATCTCATCAAATTCATGAGAAGCTGTGACATCTCTTATGTCAGAAATCTTATTCCAGTCTGTTGTAAAAATTTCAGGTTAGGGGCATGGAGATGCACGTCAATTGTCAGATGGTGTTAATTAGGGATGAGTGAATAGCTTCAGATAACTCCTTATTCAAATTAGCTATAGCACTCACCAAATAGCTGCCTCAGGAATCCGGATACCTGGAATGTTCCCGATAATCATCTGTTCATTGCTGCAGCTGTATGTGTCGCAGCTGCGTGTCAGCCCATCAAGTAGACTCTCCATGCATGTGTTGTGACTATCACACAGCCGCGACACATGCAGCTGCGGCGCTGAACAGCTGATTATCAGGAGCACTCCAATTATCCGGGTTCCTGAGGCAGCTATTCGGTAAGCGCTATAGCTATTCAGATAAGGAGTTATCAAAAGCTTTTCACTCATCCCTACTCTTAATTCATTAGAACATGTGTGCCTCTTAATCAGAAGCGTCTAATTCCTACACGCCCCCTCATCAAGATCAGCCAGAAAATCACAGGTCTTGATGAATTCTGGCTTGTATTTTTATATTAAAAAATATTGGGCAATGGTTCAAACATCCATCTACAAAATGACCACAATAATAATACAGTGCTGTATTCCAAGAGCACAAAGTATCGACACTGGGCTATAATAAATGTCATGAATAATTTGTGTGTCCGATCCCAGTTTTTATTACTGAAGATTATAATGTGGTGTGTGCTTTGGCATAAAACATACTTTAAGAATTTATAATACAGCTTAAGTTTGTGGCAAAGAAACATAAGATTTTACCGGAATTGAGATTTTACAGTGAACCTGTCACTAACAGTATTTTTTAATTTTCTTTATCCTGTAATTTTTTCTGAAATATTCTTATCAACTGAATGCGAAATACCAACAAAAATAAGATAAAAAGCTATAATCAAAAGATAATCCAAAAATAACTGTAATCCTATAACAAGTCATAAAATACTGTTCTTATCAACACCATATGTTTATTTCATCAAGGGAAAATTAGTGTATTTGCAATAACAGTGGTGTTGAAATCCCTAATTCCACAGTAACTATGGGCTCACCAATTATTTTGTTTTGGCATGTTGATTTTGTGTAACTCAGTGGTAATTCGACATAATACCCACTGACAACCTTATGTCCTGGCATCTGTTTTAGAAAAACAGAATAGAATATTTGAAGTACTTATTATAACAGTTATCACATGTTTTTGTGCAACAATTATTCAAAAACAGTTTTTTGATAGAGTTTTGTGATATATCAATATGTATAAAACAGGAAATTGAAGATAATGAATAGCTCTCTGCATACATCATCAATAACCAAGCAATAAAGCAAAATATAATGCCGCACAAAAAGGTTGTGTTTAAAATACAGTATATGTACATCTCTGCACAGATACAGGATCTTTATTGATTATTGCTTACTAAATGTAAAGTTCTGCAACTTTTGATTAGGTCGTTAATAGTCTTAATTAAACAATTTCTATTATTTTGCAGCTGAAGTGTTTCTGCAAGTCCTTTATCATGCTCAGTGCCTTTGCCAAAATGTTACAGATATATCAGGGCGTGTTCCCCTGGTTCTGATGAATTTCTCTGTTTTCCCCTCCTTTTTCTCAGTGTGAGAGCAGATACTGTACACATGATCTTTCCACTCAGATGAGTGATATCCATGGTTTTAATGGACTGCACTCATACCCATAATGATATATGGGGTCGTGCAGGTGTCCACTTTTTTCCTGAGAAGGTGGAGAAACATTTTTGTTTTCTTTCCAACTCCATGAAAATCAGGTCCCACTCTGATCAAAATCTGATCAGAGTCTGATTAACATAACACTGATCAACACAAAAAAATCATCAGCAAAGGTAATATGTCTCTTTTATGGAGGTTGATGTGCTGATTCCAAAAATCTGCTTAGTTTTGCTCTATCACATAAAGTTTCTGAGATAGAAGGATTTTTGTTATTACGTTATTTCTTCACTTTCAATGTATGTGTTTTTCCTATGTTATTCCAATTTCTTTGCTTATCTTAATTGTGAATTTTCTTACAGGGACAACATCAGTAAAGATTTTAGTGAGTTTTATGGGAAGGAGTATTGACAGTGCAGTCAACCAATGACTGCTTCTCGGAAAGTCACATGTTATGGGGAGGAGCTAACTGTTATGAGGCGGTGAGATTTGAGTCAGTCAGAAAAGGATGGTGATGGCAGCAAGGACTGGTATGTGAGACTCTGACAGAAGACAGGCCTCTACAGGGATCTGAGCCCTGCCACAGGTAGATAGAATGGAAGGCAGCGGACAGCCGCCATTGTCAGAGGATTTTCACTGTATTTCTGGGAGGGCAAGTCACCTCAGAGGGAAGAAAACAGTTCAGCCACTGAGGTGTAACTGAGTGAGGGTCTCCACAGAGAGAGAGAACCTGAAAGCAGCCAATATCACACTGAGAAACTGCCTGTGCAAATGTTCATCTGTAAGGAACAGGCTGACCCATTTACCTGACAACGCTATATAGTAATCTACCGGATTAAATCCAGTAAAATCATTTCTAAATACAAGCTGCCTCTGTCATCTCTGGGGAAATATCTACATATAGTCGGTTGGCTCATTGCATTTTTTTTTATTTACCACCACTATTGAACTGAACTTACTCTACTGTTTGATCTGATTTAAAGGAGAAAAATGCCCCGACAGTGTACCAATCATCAGATCAGATTCTGCTATGTGTGTGGTTCTTTTACACCAGAAGGCCAAGTACGTTTAATCACTCATGATATTAAAAAGATGTACCAGATGTACTTTAAGTGTCCACTTGGTGATCAAGACAAAAGCTCATTTGATATGATCAAGTTGTTCAAATGGTCTTTGTGACTGGTTGAATATGAGGAAAGTGGCTATGCCATTTGCTGTTCCCTTGATTTGGAGAGAACTAAAAAATCATAGTGATGACTGCTACTTTTATTTTGTCAAATTGAAGGGTTTTTCTTCAAAGAACAAACATGACATTGATTACCCTGAAATTGAATCTGCGATTAGGCCAGTTCCACAAGATGATACCTTGCCAGTTCCTGTACTACCGTTGTCTGGATTGGATGAAAATGAAGTAGAATATGAAGACTATGGAGCTGAAGCTACTGGCAAAGACATGGAGACATCAAGTGAAGATGAGTATGTACCTGATGGAGCAGCTCAGCAGCCAGAACGCTTTACTCAACATGAATTAAATGATCTTATCAGAGACCTTTCATTGTCAAAAGATAAAGCTGAATATGAATATGTTGAAGGTGAGGAGAAACTGATAAATGCATACCAGTTTCTTGGATGTCGCACGTCTCTGAAAACCATACCAGGTAACCCTGATTACAACTGGGTGAGGCACCCTAATAGTAGATGTAGAAGAACCTCAGCAGATGACCGCGCTATTGCTGAAAATGATCTGTATACAAAGACCAACACTGATATTACCACCATATGGTCAGTGGTAGATACCAGTCCAGCAGAATATATAAGAGATTACAGCACAGTTATAGATGGTAATTTACAGCTTATATTATTGCTGATGGAATCGTTCACTTTTCCTGTCATTTCCATCTGGCCCAGACCTGCATGAGAACTTCTCTAGCCATGACTCTGCTGCAAATACTACAACAAAGACACATTTCACTTCTTACATTTCCTGCACCGTGCACATCTATTTCCAACTTGCACAAACTCCTCATTCTGTTGATACCCTAATACTGAGGGTCTGCTACCGCATGTGACCCTGTTACTGCACCTACTGTGTGGTTCTGTGTGCCCCCTAAATTTTAAATCAACCCTGCAGAATATAGTAATGGGGTGTGCAAGTGTCCTAGAAAACACTGCCCACCTTTTGCCCCCTAGAAAGTAATAATGCTCTGTGTGCCCCTTTGACAGTGTTAGGGGTAGAGCTCCCATCTCTGCTCAGGGGGAATCTCAGGCCATCTCCGCTGCGGTCTCCCATTCTTCTCCTGCTGCAGTGGAGTCTGCTCAGCGGAGACGTCGGTCCCAGTGTCTCACTCAGTCTGACTCTGTACAGAGAGATGCTGCTGCTTTTCCTGCTTCTGCCATTGGAGTCAGTGCTGGGCAGCTGCGAGCAGACGCTTCTGGGACTAAGACCTGCTTTTCTTGTTCTGAGCATGCCCGGAGTAAGATCTCTCAGTGGAGATCGAGGGTCACATGATCAGACACTGCAGCTAAGGTCCTGTAGGTGCTCACGCTCTGTGGCAGCCTCTCATTGGTCCTTCTTGGAAGGTCATGTACATGCTGCAACTATTTAAGGCTCGCATGGCCACATGGCCGCATGGTCATGCGCTAGTATTGCTTTTATTTATGTACTTTGCGCCAGTGTGGTCTTGTATGATTGTGTTCAGGGACTCGGCTGAAATAAGCCCCTAGAATGCTGGCACCTCCGGCGAGGAGTTTGTATGCTTGTGTGTTCAGGGACCTGGCCGAAATAAGCCCCTAGAATGCTGGCACCTCCGGCGAGGAGTTTCGTGTGCATGCGAGACCACTGACTGTTCTTGTTTAGACAGTTAGCCTGTGCCTCTGTGGAGTCTAACAGGGCGCAGTGCTTTGAGTTCACGGCTGCTCTGTGAAGTAACAGAGTTAGCTAACACCGCCGTTTAGTTCCGCTATTTGCTAGCAGCAGGTTCTCCTGCACGGTGGACCCCGGGCTGCGAACGCATATATCCTAATAAAATATATACATTCATTAGGTGCGTTCCGCTAGCCCTAACATAATACTAGCACCAGGGTCTGGCTAGTAAATGGCGGACATACAGCAATCTTTGCAGTATATCCAGCAGCTGGAGGGTAGGTTGGCGGCTCTCGAGAGCTCAACCTCAGCTGTGGATATTTCCGCAGTTGCTATACAGGCTGCTAGCGTGGCTGCAGCAACCTTGTCCACTGCCACCCCTTTTCCGACATTTTCACGCCTCCCACTCCCAGAAAAATTTTCTGGAGAAAGCAGATCTTGTAGGGGATTTGTGAGTCAGTGCTCTATTCACCTTGAGCTTCTGGCTGCACGTTTTCCCACAGAGCGGGCTAAGGTGGGATATATTGTGTCCCTCTTGTCGGACAGGTCATTGGAATGGGCTACCCCGCTGTGGGAGCGTGGCGATCATGTGGTGCAGAGTGCGCCGTTGTTTCTGAGCACTCTGAAACAGGTCTTCCTAGGACCTCAAGTCACCCATGATACGGCGCTCCAACTGCTGGCATTAACTCAGGGTGAGTCCTTGGTCAGCCAATTTGCCATCCATTTCCGAACTTTAGCTTCAGAGCTGGAGTGGTTGGATAAAGCCCTTATCCCCATATTTTGGAGGGGGCTGGCTGATCACGTTAAGGATGCTCTGGCCACTAGGGAGATTCCAGCCACACTGGAGGAGTTAATAACTGTCTCTACCCGTATTGACCTCCATTTTTACGAGCGGAGGTTAGAGCGAGCCCAGTGTAGGCAGACGTTTCGGCTGGCTCCCACCTTCGCCAGACCTCTGGAATCTCCGGTCCAGGTTCCTGAGTCACATGAGGCCAGAGAGGTGTCACGAGCGGGTTCTAAGTCCCGGACCACTTGGGCATCCAAGGTCTGTCATGTTTGCCAGCAGCCTGGACATCTTGCCACCAGATGTTCCCAGCGGTCGAGGGGACGTCAGCCTCTAGTGGTAGTCGGTGGAGGTACACTAGATACCGCGACGTTTGCCTCAAAATTGTCCTTTAAGGGGACAATTATTATTGGCTTATCTTCCCACTCTGTAGAGCTCTGCGTGGATTCTGGGGCGGAGGGCAATTTTATGTCTTCCGCCTTCGTCCAATGTCACGCAATACCCCTGGTTATGCTTGCGCAACCAGTTACGGTACGAGTGGTGAATGGGTCGACACTGCCCTCACAGATAACTCACCAGACCATTCCTTTTACTCTGTCCATGTCGCCATCCCATCAGGAGATAATATCTCTGCTCGTCATACCTGAGGGTAAGCAAGGACTTATTCATGTCAAGTATCCTCAAGAATAATTGTGCTTCATAGACTTTCTACGTGATTGCATTTTCCTCTGAAGTTTCCTATATACTGCTAAGCTGCATTTAATATTTACTCCAAGTGTTGTGGACTTGAGTTTCTCTCTGCACCTGTTTGAATCACCGTGTGATAATATAGACTTTACCACTTATAAAACTGTGTCCTGTAGTTGTCTTATTCCATGCAAAGAGTCTCCTGAGTTATCCCCTATAATTATTACAGGATACTCTAGCCTAAAAAAAAAGGAGACTGCTGGAACAATGACTGCAGAAAGCAGACTAGAGCAGGTGTTTTCCATAATTAGATCACTGCAGAAAGATGTGGAAGGTCTGCAAAAGATGTTTGGAAGCTTTGAACAATCAACAAGTGTTTGGACAGACTTTGCAGGAATTAAGCACCCGCATGGCAGCCCAGGAAAAAAAAAACTTGCTGGCATAGAGTCCCAGTATGGATGGGCTTTTCAGGACAAAAGCACGTAAATAGCTGCACAAGTGACTTTACCCTCCGGGCAACCGCCACCAGCTAGCCCACCTAAGTTGCCCCATTCAGATTTAATGGTGATCGCGACAAATTTCGTGGCTTTGTGAATCAATGTATGCTATATTTTGATGTGCATGCTGACCGTTTTCCTAATGATAGATCCAAAGTATTGTGTGTAATAATGCTGCTGACCGCACGAGCGCTCGCCTGGGCGAGTCCGATGATTGAGTCTCGTGACCCACGGTTAAATAACTTGGATGATTTCTTGGCCGCTATGGCATTAGTGTTTGATGATCCTAATCACCGTGCAACCGCTGAATCTGCTTTATTGTCTTTACGCCAGGCAAAACGTTCTGTTATTGAGTATGCTACTGAATTCAGGAGATTAGCGGTAGATACCAATTGGGACAGTTATGCACAATTGCCTATTTTTAAAAGGGGTCTGTCTAGCATTGTAAAAGATGAACTAGCTCGCTCTGAGTCACCACAAGAGCTAGAGACATTTATACAGCATTGTGTGCACATTGACATTCGCCTTACTGAGCGTAGGCAGGAGAAGTTTGCTGCATATAACCATATTTCTAACTTTTCCCTTCCTTCCAAAGAGCCTGCAGGTAAAACATCTCGGGAGGTGGAGGAGGTGCCCATGCAAATTGATTCCGTTCAGAGGCACAAGATCAATGAGTTCTGGGAGCATCGCCTTCGTGAAAGTCTATGTTTCTACTGTGTCCTGACTGACCACTTCTTGATCAATTGTCCTAAGTGTCTTATATGGCCTAAAAAGGTGCTAGCAGCAGTAGGGGAGTATGACAACTGTGATGATGAATCTGACATCTCTGAATGTAGCCTGCCTTTAAATGCTGTATTCCATTCACTTTCTATGACTTCACCCCCCAAGGAGCTTAAGGAAAAGAACTCTCACTGTTCTCTCCCTATTAAGATCCTGTGTTCAGGACAGTGGATTTCCAGTGCAGCTATGATTGACTCTGGTGCAGGTGGCAATTTCATGGATATCGCATTTGCCAAGGAACATGGTATTGAAATTCAGCAAAGAGCCTCTCCAATTACCATGGAAACAGTGGATGGGTCACCTTTAATCTCTGGGCCTGTGGATCAGGAGACCGTACCCCTTGAAATTTTGTTGGAGCCTAATCATCAGGAGCAACTTTCTTTCTTGCTAAATTCTTCTCCTCATTTTCCTGTGATTTTAGGCATTCCTTGGTTGCGTTCTCAGAACACAATTATCAACTGGGAGACCAAGGAGATTATCTTTCCAACAAGGAGCAACTCAGCGTTAACAGAAGCTGTCCCTGAGTCCACGGCTACGGAACCACATGTACATGTATTTTCTTTACCTCCAGCATATAAAGAGTTCTCTGACATCTGTGACAAGAAGAATGCAGATCAGCTTCCTCCACACAGGCATTGACTGTCCCATTGAGTTGCTTCCTGGGGCAGCTATTCCTTTTGGTAACGTATACCCTTTGGCGGCACCTGAGCTTCAAGCCTTAAAGGAGTATATTGATGAAAATCTGGCCAAAGGGTTCATACATCCTTCTTCCTCACCAGCAGGGGCACCTATCTTTTTTGTAAAGAAGAAAGATGGGACCCTGAGACCCTGTGTCGACTATCAGGAACTAAATAAGGTAACCGTACCAAACCGTTACCCTTTGCCTCTGATTCCCGAATTACTGGAAAGAGTCCGCCATGCTAAGGTGTTCCCTAAACTGGATCTTCGTGGGGCTTATAATTTGGTGCGTATTCGTCCAGGGGATGAGTGGAAGACAGCATTCAGATGCCGGTATGGACACTTTGAATCTCTTGTGATGCCCTTCGGGCTTTGTAATGCCCCTGCAATGTTTCAACACCTTGCAAATGACATTTTCAGAGATTTGTTGGACCAGTTTGTAGTAATCTATTTGGACAATATACTAATCTTTTCTGACTCTCTACAGGAACATGAAGAACATGTCAAAACTGTTTTATGACATCTGAAAGAGAACCATCTGTATATTAAGCCGGAGAAATGTGAGTTCCATCGTTCTGAGATACAGTTCTTAGGTTATATCATCTCTCCCCAGGGGCTGAACATGGAATCTGGTAAGATTCAGGCTATCCTTGACTGGCCGGTACCCAAGAACGTTAAGGAGGTCCAACATTTTATTGGTTTTGCAAATTTCTACAGACGCTTCATTCGAAATTTTTCTGATATTGTCCATCCCATTGCTTCCTTGACAAAGAAGGAAAAGCCCTTTAAGTGGTCACCACAGGCTCAAGAAACTTTTGATCGGCTTAAGATCTGTTTCACATCAGCACCGCTGTTGATACACCCAGATCCAACACTTTCTTTCATTGTGGAGGTGGAAGCTTCTGATAATACTTTGGGGGCTATTCTCTCCCAAAGAACTGGAGAGAAGAACATAGTAACATAGTAACATAGTTAGTAAGGCCGAAAAAAGACATTTGTCCATCCAGTTCAGCCTATATTCCTATATTCCATCATAATAAATCCCCTGATCTACATCCTTCTACAGAACCTAATAATTGTATGATACAATATTGTTCTGCTCCAGGAAGACATCCAGGCCTCTCTTGAACCCATCGACTGAGTTCGCCATCACCACCTCCTCAGGCAAGCAATTCCAGATTCTCACTGCCCTAACAGTAAAGAATCCTCTTCTATGTTGGTGGAAAAACCTTCTCTCCTCCAGACGCAAAGAATGCCCCCTTGTGCCCGTCACCTTCCTTGGTATAAACAGATCCTCAGCGAGATATTTGTATTGTCCCCTTATATACTTATACATGGTTATTAGATCGCCCCTCAGTCGTCTTTTTTCTAGACTAAATAATCCTAATTTCGCTAATCTATCTGGGTATTGTAGTTCTCCCATCCCCTTTATTAACTTTGTTGCCCTCCTTTGTACTCTCTCTAGTTCCAGAAGGGTCTGCTACATCCTTGTGCTTTCTTTTCCCAAAGACTAACCTCAGCAGAGAAGAATTACGACGTGGGAGACAAGGAATTGTTGGCTATTATTGCGGCTTTCAAAGAATGGAGACATCATCTGCAAGGAGCTGCACAACAGATCATAGTGCTAACTGACCATCGCAATTTAGAGTTCCTTAGATCCGCTAGATGTCTTTCTCCTCGTGAGGCTCGCTGGAACTTATTTTTAAATCAATTTAACTTTGTTATCTCGTACGTCCAGGTTCTCGTAATGGGAAGGCAGATGCTTTATCCCGAATCCATGCTGCGGATTCCGCACCTGGAGCCCCGTCCAAGACCATTCTGTCTGATGCCAATTTCATCAGAGTTATCCACGATCAGGACTTGCGGAAGGAGTGCAGGGAGGCCTATGATGGTGATGTATTTCTGGCCAACCCACCTGTGGATATTAATCTTGTCTTTAAGGGTGGCATATGGTTCAGAGATTGACGTATCTATGTCCCTGAGGTCGTCCATCTGCAGATCCTCAAGTTGGTACATGACTCCAAGTTGGTTGGTCACAGGGGGGTACAGAAGACACAAGAGTTCCTGAGCCGATTCTTCTGGTGGCCAACTTGCCTGAAGGATACCAAGGACTATGTTCTCTCTTGCGAGGTATGTGCTCATTACAAGACTCCTCATGTGGCACCTATGGGTCTTCTACAACCATTTCCTGTTCCATCCCGCCCTTGGGGGTTTATATCAATGGACTTTATTGTGGAGCTGCCTACATCGGGGGCATGAATACAATCATGGTGGTAGTTGATCGTCTGACTAAAGCTGCTCATTTTGTTCCGTGCACCAGCCTCCCCTCAGCTAAAGATACAGTGAACTTGGTTATACAGAATGTCTTTCGGTTGCATGGGGTTCCGGATGAGATCATCTCTGACCATGGAGTGCAGTTCACTTCAAGATTCTGGAAGGGGTTTTGCTCTGCACTCAATATTAATGTCTGTCTCTCTTCCGCTTACCATCCCCAGACAAATGGTCAGACTGAGCGTACCAACCAGATGCTGGAACAATATCTAAGATGCTATGTCAGCCATCTCCAGGATGATTGGTTGGAGTTGCTGCCGTTAGCCAAATTTTCATATAACAATTCTCAGAGCGCCTCCACTAAATTTACACCTTTCTTTGCCAATCTGGGTTATCATCAGTGTATCTTACCTAGGTCTCCAATTAATTCTCCGGTTCCGGCAGTGGAGGAAAGGCTGACTGCGATGAGGCAAAATCTGGAGGTTCTGAAGGAATCCCTGACCACAGCTCAAGAACGTTATAAGAGATCGGCTGATAGATTCTGTAAACCTGCACCGATGTTCAAAGTAGGAGATTCCGTGTGGTTAGCAACTAAGAATCTGAAGTTAAACGTTCTTTCACAAAACTTGGACAGAAATTCATTGTCCCTTTCAAGATCAACGGTATTGTGAGCTCTGTGGCCTGCCGGCTGAAGCTGCCTAGGTCTATGAAGGTACACCCAGTTTTTCATGTATCTTTACTAAAGCATGTATCTCCTAATACCTTCAAGGGACATGTTGTGCCACCTCCGCAGCCTGTGGTGATTGATGGGCAAGAACAATTTGTGGTGGAGGAAATTGTTGATTACAGGATTCGCAGGAATCGGCTCCAATATCTGATAAGATGGCAGGGATATCCCCCTGAGGAAGACTGTTGGGAACCTGTGGAAAAAAAACATCAATGCCCCAAAAAAGATTTCTCATTTTCATCAGAGATTCCCTGAGAAACCAGGTCCAGGATCGTCCTGAGGCCACTTCTAAAGAGGGAATAATGTCAGGACTCTGAACATTTTTTACCTTTTGTGCATTACTGTCCTTTTCCAAGATGGTGTCTTTGGTCTCATGTGCACTGTGTCTTCCTGCTATAAAACTCCACCCCAGCCTTCAGTTTGTGCTAGAGTATTCTGCCTTGCATCCAGCTCCTGACCTCTGGTAACTCCCTGGCTATATACCTGCTCCTGTGAACCTGTGGGGTTATCCTACTACTCTGCTCTGAGTTCCTGCTGCATGCACCAGTTCAAGTAATCCTCCTTCATCTGTTGCTCGTGTTTACTTCCATCTGCATTTGCTGGATATGTAAGCTGTTGCTGCTCTGCAAGAACCTGAGACTATTACCCAGGCCTCCCTGGTTGAGCGAAGATATTATTTGAACTGCCTTATAAGCATATCTATCTGTGTTTTGGACAAAGCAAGGACTTATTCGTGTCAAGTATCCTCAAGAATAATTGTGCTTCACAGACTTTCTATGTGATTGCATTTTCCTCTGAAGTTTCCTATAGACTGCTAAGCTGCATTTAATATTCACTCCAAGTGTTGTGGACTTGAGTTTCTCTCTGCACCTGTTTGAATCACCGTGTGATAATATAGACTTTACCGCTTATAAAACTGTGTCCTGTAGTTGTCTTGTTCCATGCAAAGAGTCTCCTGAGTTATCCCCTATAATTATTTCACTGTTCCTTGTCCCTCCGTTGCTCAAAGCGCCCACAAATCTCCAGATAGCTGATGCCAAGAAGTGTCTTTATCGCGCCTGCTGTTAGTGTCTGCAGCAGTGACATCAGACACTGAGAGGGGGATGATGGGAGAGGCAGCATGACACTCCCATTCTCATCAATGTGGTCAGCTGTATCGGCATCTTGCCGATACAGTTGAACTTGCGATGACGGGCAGGAGGACCACTGCTAGTACCAGGCCCTCCATTCTGCTCAGGGGCTCCATAGTAACTGGGTGGCAGTGGATGGAGATCTAGTCTCTCTGCTCTGCCTTAGAGTGTAACTGTATGAGTGTGCTGTGCATGCCGATACAGTAAGTCTATGTGTGCACATTGCAGATTTTTTGCAGATCTGCAAAGCCTTGCTATAAATCCGCAATGGATTAATAAAGCAATGTTAATCAATGGCATTCCTGAATTGTTGTGCTCATGCTGCAGAAATTTCCGGCCTTATTTGCAACTTTAAAAATGTGTAAAAAGGTTTGCGGATTTGCTGTGGAGTTGCGTGCCAAAAATGCTGCAGAAAGGAAACGATGTCAGAAGGACCAAGAGTTTGTGGGCAGAGAATGTGTGTGGGTGGAGACTATGTGTGAGCGGATCTTTCTGTGTCTGTCTGTGGGTTTCTGTGTGTGTTTGCGTCAGTCTGTGGGTGTCTGCAGGTGTCTGTGGGTATCTGCCGGTGTCAGCGGGGGTCTGCGGGTATATGTGTATGTACCCATGTGACGAGTGTACCCAGGCGTCATCTGATGGGACTACTCCTCCCATCCGGCTATGTCTGCTGTCACATATAACAGTGACAGTGTAAGCCAATGATGGGAGCATAGTCCCATCATCTGTTGCCTGTGTTCAATTGTAAAAAAATCAAAACATTTACATAACTACATACACAATACACACTCACCAAACACCTAATCCTCGATGCACACGTCTCCTGGAACAAAATAAAATAATAAAGCAACATACACTCCCTTTCCACTGTTGTCCATTTAATACAGAGTATCCCACAATGATCTCACGTGTAAACCAGTCACATCAGGAGATATTACCACTCTACCAGGCGATACACTGACAGAAGATAATCGCTCCTGCAGTGTATCACTGAGCTGCCGTGATAGTTAAACAGAGTTCATCAGCTGATCAGCTCCGATGCTCTCACGGCACCACTGTGTAAGTAACAGCAATGGAGCTGATGAACTCCAGTGAACTCTCATGGCAGCGCAGTGATACACTGCAGGAGCGATTATCTCCTGTCAGTGTATCGCCAGAGGCTGGGTAGAGCAGTCACATATGCCGATGTGACTGTTCTACTTGTGAGATCGTCGTTGGACACTCGGTAATGAACTACGGCTGACAGGATAGTATTTTATGTTTGTTTATTATTTTATTTTTGTTGCAGGAGATCGAGGGATTCGGTGGAATTAGGCATTCAGTAATTATGGTAAATTAGGATTCAAAAAAGGAGTGCTAGGGGTCGAGTTCCCGCCTCTGCACAGGGGAAATCTCAAACCATCTCCGCTGCGGTCTCCCATTCTTCTCCAGCCGCAGTGGAGCCTGATCAGCAGAGACGTCGGTCCCAGCGTCTGGCTAAGCCTGGTACTGTGCAGATGGTTACTTCTGCATTTCCAGGCTCAGCCATTGTAGCCAGTACTGGTCAGCGGTGAGCAGACGTCTCTGGGACTAAGTCCTGCTTTTCCCCTTCTGAGCATGCCCGGGGTAAGACCTCTCATTGGAGGTCGGGGGTCAGATGCTCAGGTACTGTGGCAGCTTCCATTGGTCCTCTAGGAAGGTCCTGAAGTTGCTGCAGCTATAAAAGGTTTGCATGGCCGCACGGCCATGCGCTAGTATCAGCTTATGCTATGAGCTTTAGCTACTCAGTGGTCTTGTCTGCTTGTGGTCAGGGTCCGGCTGAAATAAGCCACTAGAATTTCGGCACCTCTGGTGAGGAGTTTGTATGGTGAATTCAGGGCTGGCATAAAGCCATTAGAATTCCGGCTTCACCGGAGAGGAGGTGTTTGTGTGCTTGCTACTCCCTGACCACTGATTGCTTTAGCACTGTTAGGCAGCTGTGTTCCCTGTGACGCTAACAGAGCACAGCGTTTTCCCTTCTGTTCGACTCTGTGAAGTAACAGAGTTCTCTTCTACCGCCATATTGTGCCACCATTTGCTAGCAGCAGGTTGGTCTCCTGCACGGTGGACCCCAGGCTGCAAATGCACCAATAATAGTATCTAAATATACTAGGTGAGTTCCGCCAGCCCTAACAAGGAGTCTGTGTGATTATTTCAAATAAAGGACTTTATTCTGATCTTGTTTTTGTTTACTTTATAACTATAGGATTAGTAATGGATAGGTGTCTTATGGATGCCTCTTCATTACTAACCTGTGGGCTTGATATCACTTGACAATACAAAGGAGACGTTCACCCTACAAATATGTAACCACCGCTATGGGGCAAGTGGGAAGAGCTAGGCTAAGTGCCAGAATCGGCACATCTATAAGATGCGCCATTTCTTGGGTGGCTGAGAGCTGGTGTTTTTAGCCTAGGGTGGCAATATTTAGGGCCCCTTCCCAGGCTATTAATATCAGCCCACGTCTGTCTGCATAGCCTTTGCTGGTTCAATTTTAAAGGGGGACCCTATGTAAAAAAAATTTCTGGGGTTCCCCTGTAAAATAGCCAGTAAAGGCTAAGCAAACAGCTGTGAGCTGATATTAATAGTTTGGGAACCTTTATGGCTTTTGGTTCCTTCCCAGAATATTAACATCTGTAACCTCTGCCATCGGCTTTCCCTCTGCTGGTTATGAAAATTTTGCTGAGCCAACGCAATTTTTTTAATTTATTTTTTTTAAATAAAAAGATATTGCATTTCACGCAGATTTCTGACAGTTGCTTTTTTGTACAACATATGTTAATTATGTTAATGCTCCTGCATAGGCTGGTGTGTGTGTGTGTGTCTTTATTTAATATTAATGAGGGTATCTGGCTGAAGAGGTTGAACAAGGAAATTACATCATAATTCTTTTTGTTTAATAATATATCTTTTTTTAGCTCTAAGGATCTACAAAAATGCATGAAAATCCAAATGAAAATTTGCATCAAAAACGCATAAAAAATGCATCAAATCTGCATAAAAATAAGTGAAATTTGCTCTGCATTTTCTGCCAAGAGAAGCAGAATCTGAGCAGAAATTTCCCCAAGCAAATCTGCAATGTGCACACATAGCCTTACAGTAGCATAGCTGAGGGTGGGCCCCCTCAGAGCATGGGGCTCGGGGCAACTGCCACCTCTGCCTCCCCGGTAGCTTCGCTACTGCCGGTACCTAATGGCAGTCAGGATACCTCTGGCTAGCACATAGAGGGCTGTGGAGCACTCCAAAGAAATGCCTCCCCACCCCATTACTGACCCACTGCCAAACCGATCATGCTGGAGGATGTTGTAGGCAGCAGAACGTTCTCCACTGCATCTCCAAAGACATACTGAGAGGGAATTTAGATTGTGAGCCCCATCGGGAACAGCGATGATGTGTGCAAACTGTAAAGCGCTGCGGAATATGTTAGCGCTATATAAAAATAAAGATTATTATTAGTGATGAGCGAGTATACTCTTTGCTCTGGTTTTCCTGAGCATGCTCGGGTGGTCTCCGAGTATTTGTTAGTGTTCAAAGGTTTAGTTTTCATCGCCGAAGCTGAATGATTTAGAGCTACTAGCCAGCTTGAATACATGTGGGGATTCCCTAGAAACCAGGCAACCCCCACATGTACTGAGGCTGGCTAGTAGCTGTAAATCATTCAGCTGCGGCGATGAAAACTAAATCTCCGAACACTAACAAATACTCGGAGACCACCTGAGGGTGCTCGGGAAAACCCGAGCAATGAGTATACTCACGCATCACTAATTATTATTATTATTATCATTATTATTATCAGCCGTGAAGAGCACAGGGCTCCAATGTCAAATCTGCTTATCTTGGTGTTATGGTCATGCTGTGACAGTCTTTGGTAAGTAAAGAGGGCTTCAAACTGTCCATGGGACAGCGACCCTTACTATCCCTGAGCCGGGGGTACTCTTGATGGTAGAGAGGCCCAAGTCTCCAACTTTACTATGCTACAAAGCTGTCCTCTCCCCCAGGAGGCCTCAGACACATGTTAGTATATAACCACATAAGACAAACAGGGATAACAAAAGGCAACTAACATACAAAAACACTCATCAAGGGTAGAAAGGAATATAAGGAAGGATAGGCAGGTACTAACCAAATGGTGAACATATATTCCCTTAAAGCATAATTTTATTATAAATATTGGTAAAATACACCAAAAACAAAGCAAAATAAAAAAACGAAAACTCAATGTGCAAAAAACACAAAAATATACTATTGTGGTTTACTCATAGGCAAAGGGGAGGGAACTGTATGTACCCTATTTTTTGTTCTACAGCTGCCCCACCTACCAGCAGAGGTTGGCACCCTAAGATTTGAGATGGGGCCCAATGGTGGCTTCCTCTGATATCCCTGGTAAGGTTCTGTTCTTGATACAGCAGAAGGTATGAAGACAGGAAAACAGTACAGAAACTAGATGAATCTGTATCTATGTTAATAGTTGTACTGAAACATGAGTGCCATATACAACCCCTGGCAAAAATTGTGGAATCACCGGCCTTGGAGGATGTTCATTCAGTTGCTTAATTTTGTAGAAAAAAAAGCAGATCACAGACATGGCACAAAACCAAATTACTTTAAAATGGCAACTTTCTGGCTTTAAGAAACACTAAAAGAAATCAACAAAAAATGTGGTAGTCAGTAATGGTTACTTTTTGTAACCAAGCGTAGGGAAAAAATTATGGAATCACTCAATTCTGAGGAAAAAATTATGGAATCACCCTGTAAATTTTCATACCCAAAAATAACACCAGCATCAAATTAGATCTGCTAGTTCGACTGCATCTAAAAAGGAGTGATCACACCTTGGAGAGCTGTTGCACCAAGTGGACTGACATGAATCATGGCTCCAACATGAGAAATGTCAGTTGAAACAAAGGAGAGGATTATCAAACTCTTAAAAGAGGGTAAATCATCACGCAATGTTGCAAAATATGTTGGTTGTTCACAGTCTGCTGTGTCTAAAATCAGGACCAAATACAAACAACATGGGAAGGTTGTTAAAGGCAAACTGGTAGACCAAGGAAGACATCAAAGTGTCAAGACCGGAAACTTAAAGCAATATGTCTCCAAAACAGGAAATGCACAACAAAACAAATGAGGAACGAATGGGTGGAAACTGGAGTCAACGTCTGTGACCGAACTGTAAGAAACTGCCTAAAGAAAATGGGATTTACATACAGAAAAGCTAAATGAAAGCCATCAACACCTAAACAGAAAAAAAAACAAGGTTACAATGTCCTAAGGAAAAGTAATCGTGGACTGTGGATGACTGGATGAAAGTCGTATTCAGTGATGAACCACGAATCTGCATTGGGCAAGGTGATGATGCTGGAACTTTTGCTGCTGTTCCAATGAGATTTATAAAGATGACTGCCTGAAGAGAACATGCAAGTTTCCACAGTCATTGATGATATGGGGCTGCATGTCAGGTAAAAGCACTGGGGAGATGGCTGTCATTACATCTTCAATAGATGCACAAGTTTATGTTGATATTTTGAACACTTTTCTTATCCCATCAATTGAAAGGATGCTTGGGGATGATGAAATCATTTTTCAAGATGATAATGCATCCTGCCATAGAGCAAAAACTGTGAAAACATTCCTTGAAAAAAGACACATAAGGTCAATGTCATGGCCTGCAAACAGATCGCATCTCGATCCAATTAAAAATCTTTGGTGGAAGTTGAAGAAAATGGTCCATGACATGGCTCCAACCTGCAAAGCTGATCTGGCAACAGCAATCAGAGAACGTTGGAGCCAGATTGATGAAGAGTACTGTGTGACACTCATTAAGTCCATGCCTCAGAGACTGCAAGCTGTTATAAAAGCCAGAGGTGGTGAAACAAAATACTAGTAATGTTTTGGAGTGTTTTTTGTTTGTTTGTTTGTTTTTCATGATTCCATAATTTTTTCCTCAGAATTGAGTGCTTCCATAATTTTTTCCCTATGCTTGGTTACAAAAAGTAACCATTACTGATTATCACGTTTTTTGTTCTTGATTTCTTTTAGTGTTTCTTAAAGCCAGTAAGTTGCCATTTGAAATGACTTTTGAAATGATGTTTTGTGCCATGTCTGTGATCTGCTTTTTTTTTTCTACAAAATTAAACAACTGATTGAACATCCTCCAAGGCCGATGATTCCATAATTTTTGCTAGGGATTGTATTAGTGGTGTTAATATATGGCTTGTTATGTACATTGCACTGTTGTGATTTATCACTTTTCCTCTACTGATAGATAGATAAAATATAAAAAGGGAAGAAAAAAAACCCATATCAAAGTAGTCTAGTACAAATTGCTAGAGGTACATTACAATAGGTCTATATACCAAAAAAAAATATGTATCTCAAAGACCATAGGTGCACATAAATGATAGCAACATTTTCATAAATGAAAATTATGGTATAAAATATAAAGGCACATTATAATGGGTCTATATACTCAATCTGCATGTTTTTCAAAGGTTATAAATGCAGATAAGCGTATAATAACTCCATGCCACCCCTCATAAAATATGACGACCCCACAGTCTTCCACAAAAAGTATGATGCATTAATAGTACATTCTCCCAAACAGCATGATGCCCGTTGTAGCCTCTCACAAATAGTATGATATGCCACATCCCCCACAATATGATGCACCTACAGTGCCCCTTATAAAATATGATGCCCTCAAAATACATTTTTATACCCAGAGTATGGTGTCTCCACAGCTTTTGCGCACACGGAATAATGCACCTAAATTTTCACACACAGTATGATATCTCTACAGCTTCCCCACACACAGTATGATATACCTGCAGCTTCTCGCACAATATGGTATTCCCACGGAGCCCCTAATAAAGTATGATGCCAACACAATACATTCCTTCACACACAGTATAATTCTACCACATCTTTCTAAACATAGCATGATGCATCTATGGCTCCACAAACACAGCAAGATGCTACACAGTTGCCCACAAACAGTATGGTGTCCCAAAGCCTCCAACACATATGATTTCTCCACAACCAGCCACAAAGTGCTACACTACATTCCCCAATGTGCAATATGATGGCCCTTATAGAGTATTATGCCCCCACAGCTCCATCGTACACAGCATAATACCACTCTGCCACCCACAAGCAGTATGGTGCACTCCATTAAGTATGATTCACACGCAGTGCATTCCCCAACACATAGTATAGTTTTTTCACAGCTCCCCACACAATATGATCCCCACAGTCTCCAACAACTGCATGGTGAACCCATGGCTCCAAATCTATAGTATAATGCCCCAACAGTAAAATGCTTCTACACACAGAATGGTGCCCCCCACAGTCAGTCAAACACAATATGATGCCCTTATACACAGAATGCTGCATCAACAACCTGCTCACACAGTTTAATGCCCCGTACAGCTACTTCACAGTATGATGCCAATTACAACCACTCATAACTTACATTTTACATGGTTCTTGATTTTGATGCCTAGCCACATTACCTAGAGGTCCTGGAAGGACCTTCAGTCTTTACCTAGACTTGATGGAATAGGAATCTGACAACTCCATGTTCCATGATTTGATTCAGCAGTATTTGTGTCCTTAGGACATAGGTACAGCTGATGTTGGGACACAGCATGATAGCTCCCTAAATTTGAGACAGTACAGCTGGATCAGTTATAGTTGGGAGTTATACTGAAATTGAGAGGTCCAGTGATGAGGTAAGCTTCAGAGCAATTCTTGCAGATTCCTTTATCAAGAAAGTGACCACTGCAAGAGATGGGAAAACTCGAACAATAAAGTTCGGGGTCCATACTGAACACCTACTGTACTATTCGAGCACGGACCTCAAACATGGATTTCACCAGGAATTCCGTGTTACTGTGTGGGTTTGGCATCCCAAACACTGAGTGTATCTCAAGCTGTTATCTGCATGACAGCATGAGAAACAGTGATGGCTCTATTCGGTAGTAAGATCATGACCACCTGCCAAAGCGTTGTGGCTCCTGCACTATCAGATGACAGCGTGAGCTTGTAGCTGTGACCAGAGGTAATGATCTTACCACTGCCATCAGACAGTGCCTTCCCTATAAATAACCAAATTAAAAAAATGGAGTGGGTTCCCCAGTATTTTTGATAATTAGTCAGGCAAAACTGACAGCTGTGAGCTGCAACCCTCAGCTGTCAGCTTTAGCATGGCTGGTTATTAAGAATAGAAAGTCCTTATGTCATTTTTTTATTATTTATATAAATAATTTAAAAAAATGGCTTAGTGTCCCCCCCATTATTGACAACCAGCCAAGCTAAAGCAGACAGCTTGGGGAAGGCATTCTCATGCTGGTAAGGGATCATGGATATTGGATCCCCCCAGCCTAAAAATAGAAGCTTGCAGCCACCCCAGACAAGGTGAATCTATTAGATGTGCCAATTCTGGTGCGTTGCCCTGCTCTTCCCACTTTCCCTGTGGTGGTGGCAAGTGGGGTTAATATTTGTGGGTTGATGTTACCTTTGTATTGTCAGGTGACATCAAGCCCAGGGGTTAGTAATGGAGAGGCTTCCATAACATGCCTATCTATTACTAATCCTATAGTTATATTGTGAATAAACACACAGCCAAAATAAAGTCCTTTATTTGAAATACAAAACCTTTTTTATTTAAAAATAACAAGCACAGTTATAGTCACCATTCCATTGCAGCCATGGTCTCCTGCAAAAGATAGAAAATAATAAACAACAATAATACTCATCTAACATCCAATCCATTGAAGCCATTGTCTCCTGTAAAAAAGAAAAAGCAACCATATCTCTCACATGTCCAACCTTCTGTCCTATGCCATAATCCATGTCTGCGATAAATAGTTTTCAACCTAGATGGTGCCAAGATGCGAGTGTCCAGGCCGAAACCACTGGAGAACGAGCTGCTGTGAGTGAAGCCTCAGTCACTAGTGGTGATGTCTTTGAAGTTACCACAGGTCACTGATGCGGTGTTCCCAGCCGGGCTAATATACTGTGTGGTGAACTCCATGAGCTCAGCCCTGCACTATGAGACTTTTTCTCACTGTGCTAGTGGTGATCTCACTGAGGTCACTGCCGTCCAGATCTATTAAACTAAAAATGAAAATTAAGAACAGAGAGACTATTTAATCAGATGTAAATGGCAAACATAGAAACATAGTAGTGTTTTGTAATATGGAATGGGAAGAATTCTCAAACTCTTCTCTCGTACAAAAAAAGAGTGAAAACATGCTGAAACCTGCTTTCTACTGAACAGATTCCACTAGCATGGTGTTCTCCAACCTATGGCTCAACATTACCCAACAGCCTCAGGAATACTGAAAATTGGAGAATACTCTGTATTGGTAACAATTGTTGGAGGTGATATATTATGCTATGTTATGAAAGTTATGCACTTTAGCATGATTTCCTCTAATTGTGCGTGTCTTGTACACTGTTACTAGCTGCAGGGCTTTATCTAGCTTTCTAGCTTTCCTGCTGACTGAGGTGAAAAAAATCAATGCAAAAGTAAAGTTATGGATTTTTCTGAAATAAGACCTCAGATCATAGATATCAAGGTATCATTTTTTTTCAGCTTACAATGACCTACATGCCCATATAGACTGCATTTTACAATTTCACCCATTTAACAAGATGAGTGAGCCATTTTAATTAACCGTACCAAGATCTAAAGGATGTTTTCTATGATTTATCACGAAAGATCCAGGATTATTGGACAGATAAAAATCAGTCTGTAGTGTCTGTTCATAATTGTCCTGAAAAAAGAAAGAAGCTTTTCTACATTTTTTCATCAAAAGTATCCTTTTTTTCCAAAGTTATAGTAATATTATAATGAATCTTTTGAAAAATTGAGTTGTAAGCTTGTTTGTAAAAAAAAACTTGAAGCAATAAAATAATTATTTAGTAAATAAACTACATTGCGTACAAAGAAATTGACATTAATTAATATTCCTAATTAAGAAGTGTATTAAGTCTAAATTAAATTTACAAACACTTATTTAATTACAACAACAATTCACTGAAATACTGATTATTATACGATGATGAGACAAGTCAAGCAGCATTTATAATTAAGAACTGTTTTGTAAGTAACAGAATGTAGCCAAAATATTAAACTTAACCAATAAAAGACCAGGCCATTTCTCCATTCCTGTACCAGGCAACTGTTGCCCGATATAATTGTGGTAACAAGAGAAATAAGTTGGTAGCAACTGTAAATTCATTCTCTAACATTAAGAATAAAGATTATCAAATTTTTTAAGATTCAAATTTGCTAAGTTTGTTGAATTTTTCCTTAAATATTTTATTTGAAATGGATCAATATAATGCAAATTGCATTATTGGAAAGTCTGCAACTGCCCATAAAAACAGACAAGCACATGTAAATGTCTACATTTTTTAAAATGTTTATTATTTAGAAAAAAAATCAAGACCATTCCCAAAAATGACATAATATAAAACGCTAGGTATGTACACATCTAAAAAGTCAGCACCTGCCAGAGGGCATTGCATTACAGTGGCGTGTGCAGATATAAAATTTGACTGGTAAAACAAGTGTGAAAAAATGCTTGCAACAAGCTGTTAGGGCTAGCGGAACGCACCGAGTATACATAGGTAGCTACAAGGTGTGGTCGCAGCCAGGGGTCCACAGTGCAGAGATATCTGCTGCTAAGTAACGGCGGATAAACTCTGAGCTCACACGTGGGTTAAGCTTCACCCCGTGTGAACTGGAAGCGATCTCTGTTGCCACACAGAGTCGCACTGTACACAAAACTATTGCCCTAACTAGGGTTGTGCTTGCTCTGGATCTCTTCTGTGCTAACCGCACACATGAAGGAACCAGATGCTAAGCCAAGCTTAATTGCCCCCACTGACGCTAGCTGCCTGCCTGAGTGTACAGTCCCAAAGCTACAGCCTCACACCACATATGAATAGAGTGGTATAGTATCCACTGGCATAAACCAAACACATTTGATACTAACGCATGACCGTGCGGCCATGCAAACCTTTTATAGTTGCAGCTCTTCAGGACCTTCCTGGTGGACCAATAGAAGCTGCTACAGGGCCTGAGCGTGTGACCCTCGACCTCCAATGAGAGGTCCTCCCGTGGTCATGCTCAGTGTGTGAAAAGCAGGACTTAGTCCCAGAAAAGCCTGCTCGCCACTGACCAGTGCTGGCTACAAAGGCAGAGCCTGGAAAGGCAGCAGTAACCATTCGCACAGTATCAGGCTAAGCCAGATGCTGGGACCGACATCTCCGCTGAGCAGGTTCCACTGCGGCTGGAGGAGAATGGGAGACCGCAGCAGACATGGTTTGAGATTCCTCTGTGCAGTGGCGGGAACTCGACACCTTACATTACCCCCCTCCTAGGGCCCCCTCCTCCTTGAGCCTCGCTACGCTCAAAGGCTGCAATGAGCAGCAGAACCTGAATGTGCTCCACAGGTTCCCAGGTTCTGTCCTCTGGGCTGTGACCCTTCCTGTCCACCAGATAATATTTATTGCTGCGTAACACCTTGCACCCCAAGATAGAGTTCACCTCGTACTCATCCGTGGATGAACCTGATGTCCCGGCAGATGACTCGGAAAACTGGGACATATAGATGGGCTTTAAGAGGGAAGCATGAAAGGTGTCGGTGATACCAATGCGCCGAGGAATAGCCAAACGGTAGACCACAGGCTTAACCTGTTCCAGAATCTTGAAAGGACCAATGTAACGTGGCGCAAACTTAGTGGACTCAACTCGCAGCCTGATGTTATGGGCAGAGAGCCACACTAAGTCACCAGGAGCGAAGGTCGGAGTGGGGTGCCATTTGTACATCGGCAGTATCCCTCATTCTCTCCTTGGAGGCCCGAATGGCATCCTGTGAACGGTCCCAAATGTAATGTGCCTCCACTGCCCAGTCTGCCATCCTGGAATTAGGGGATGACATGGGCATAGGCACAGGGACACGCGGATGCTGGCTGTAATTAAGGAGAAATGGAGTCTGCCCAGTGGAGTCAGCTACGGCATTGTTCAAAGCAAATTCCGCCCAATGTAGCAAAGATGCTCAGTCATCCTGCCCAGCAGAGACAAAATGTTGCAGGTATGTCACCAGAGTCTGGTTGGCCCTCTCTAACAACCCACTTGTCTCGGGATGGTATGCAGAAGAGAGATTCAGCTCAATGCAGTGTAAATGACATAGCTATCTCCAAAACTGAGACGCGAACTGGGGACCCAGTTCACTGACAATTTTTTCAGGCATGCCATGTAGATGGAAATATGTTTTATGAATGACGCCGCCAAGGCCCATACAGAAGGTAACTGTGAAAGCAGCACCAAGTGCACCATTTTAGAAAAAGGATCGGTAACTACCCAGATAACGGTGCAGCTACGAGACTTAGGTAAGCCCACCACAAAGTCCATCCCGACCATCTCCCAGGGCCTGTCTGCCACCGGCAGGGGTAAAGTAGCCCAGCAGGCCGTTGCCAAGGAGTCCAATTCTTGGCGCAGGAGACATAAGCCCGAATATAATCCCTGATGTCACAAGCCATATGCGGCCACCAGTATGTCCTCGCCAGAAGCTCAAATGTCCTCTTGATCCCAAAATGTCTACCCACCATGGACAAATGAGCCCAAGAGGCTCCTACTCCTCTGATGACACTACAGAGCGGGAGAGTGCATCAGCACAAATGTTCTTCTCCCCGAAAAGAAAATGGAGAGTGAAATGGAACCGGGAGAAGAACAGGGACCATCTGGCCTGGCGAGAATTTAGCCACTGGGCTGTCTGTAAGTACACCAAATTTTTGTGGTCTGTAAAAACTTGGAAGGGAAAGCGATCCCCCTCCAGGAGGTGTCTCCACTCTGAGAAAGTCAACATCATGGCTAGCAACTCCCTGTCCCCGATGGAATAATTCCTCTCTGCTAGTGCGAAGGTCTTGGAGAAGAAGAAGCAAGGATGCTACCGACCTTGAGCATCCTTTTGGAAGAGGACTGCTCCAGCACCAACAGATGAGGCATCCAACTCCATTATAAATGGCTTATCTACATCAGGGTGATGTATGATGGGAGTGCCAGCGAAGTGTGACTTAATAGTGAAAAAGGCCTTGGAGACCCCCTCTGACCACAATTTGGGATTTGCTCCCTTCTTGGTGAGGACAACCAAGGGAGCTACCAAAGTTGAGAAGTGGGGAATGAACTGACAATAGTAATTAATGAACCCTATAAAGCGCTGCACCACTTTAAGAGAATGGGGTTCCTGCCATCACAGCCGGTAGCTTGGCAGGATCCATAGCCAATCCCTTGGCAGAGATGATATAGCCTAGGAAAGGCAAGGACTCCTGCTCAAACACACACTTCTCCAACTTGGCGTAGAGGGAGTTTGCCCGTAAGAGGTCGAAGACTTTGCAAACATCACTCCGGTGGGAGTCAATATCTGGAGAGTAGATGATAATATCATCCAGATAGACTACGACCGAGGTGGTGAGCATATCCTGGAAGATATCGTTCACAAAATCTTGGAAAATGGCTGGGGCATTACAGAGCCCGAAGGGCATCACCAGATATTCATAGTGCCCATCCCTGGTGTTAAAAGCCATCTTCCATTCGTCCCCCTCACGGATGCGAATCAGGTTGTAAGCACCCCTCAGATCTAATTTAGTAAATACCCTTGCTCCCCGTAGCCTATCAAAAAGCTCAGACATCAGGGGTAGTGGATACTTATTCTTAATGGTGATGGTGTTAAGACCCATGTAGTCTAAACATGGATGTAGTTCTCCACTCTTCTTCTGCACGAAGAAGAACCCAGCTCCCTAATGAATCCTCTTGCCAGATTCTCTCTGATGTACTGGGACATTGCCTCCATTTTCAGAAGAGATAATGGATAGACTCGACCCTGGGGAGGCTCTGCACCAGGCAAGAGGTCATTAGGACAGTCATTGGGGTGTGAGGCGGAAGGGTCTCCGCAGCCCTTTAGGAGAACATGTCCACATAGGGCCAATAGTGTTTGGGGAGAGAAGAAAGATCTGCGGGTACCTCAGTTGTCACAACCTGAACACACTCCCTCTGACATCTAAACACACAGGATTTACTCCATCCCAGAATTCTCCCTGAGGACCACTCTATATGAGGAAACTGGTAGCATAGCCATGGTATCCCCAACAGGACCTCATCAATTCCATCGGGAATGACTAATAGGGAAATAATCTCCTGATGAGATGGAGACATGAAATGAGTGAATGGAATGGTTTGGTGTGCAATCTGTGAGGTTAGTGTCGACCCATTTGCCACTCGAACGGTCACAGGTTTGGAGAGCATCACCAGGGGTATTGCGTGTCGTTGGGCGAAAGCAGATGGCATAAAATTGCTCTCCGCCCTGGAGTCCACGCAAAGCTCTACCATAAGAGTGGATGGGCCTATGGTAACTGTCCTTTTGAAGGCCAATTTGGAGGAAAACATTGCCGTGTCTAGTGTACCTCCTCCGACTACCTGATGTTTTTCCGACCACTGAGAACACCTGGAGTCAAGGTGTCCTGACTGCGAGCAAACATGACAGACCTTAAGTGCATGAGCGGTCCGGAACTTAGATCCCGCTTGCGACACCTCCATGGCCTCATGTGACTCGGATGCCTGGAC
Organism: Ranitomeya variabilis; assembly: GCF_051348905.1. Lineage (NCBI taxonomy): Eukaryota > Metazoa > Chordata > Amphibia > Anura > Dendrobatidae > Ranitomeya > Ranitomeya variabilis. The sequence goes on from NC_135236.1 coordinate 566,513,689, forward strand.
TGGAGATTCCAGAGGTTTGGCGAAGGTGGGAGCCAGCAGAAACCTCTGCCTACATTGGGCTCGCTCCAACCTTCACTCGTTAAAACGAAGGTCGATGCGAGTTGATACTGCTATGAGCTCCTCCAGTGTGGTGGGAATCTCCCTAGTGGCCAACGTGTCCTTCACATGGTCAGCCAGCCCCCTCCAAAATACCGGGATGAGGGCTTTATCCGGCCACTCCAGCTCGGATGCTAAATTCCGGAAGTGGACGGCAAAATGGCTGACAATGGACGAACCCTGAGTCAATGCCAGCTGTTGGAGTGCCGTATCATGGGTGACTCGAGGTCCTAAAAATAACTTTTTCAGAGTGCTCAAAAACTGAGGAGCACTCTGCACCACATGATCGTCGTGCTCCCACAGCGGCGTAGCCCACTCCAACGCCCTGTCCGACAGAAGAGAAATAATGAATCCCACCTTTGCCCGCTCTGTGGGAAAACGTGCAGCCAGGAGCTCGAGGTGTATACCACACTGGCTCACGAAACCCCTACATGATTTACTGTCACCAGAATATTTCTCTGGCAGCAGGAGGTGGGATAAGGTCGGAATAGGGGTGGCAGTGGTTTAAGTTGCTGCTGCCACACTAGCAGCCTGAACAGCTATTGCGGTAACATCCACAGCTGAGGTTGCATGCTCTAGAGCCGCCAACCTGCCCTCCAGCTGCTGGATGACCCCTACAATCGCTGTTCGTCCGCCATTACTTAGCCAGACCCTGGCTGTGTGGCCATGAAAACCTTTTATAGTTGCAGCTCTTCATGACCTTCCTGGTGGACCAATAGGAGCTGCTACAGGGCCTGAGCATGTGACCCACCGACTTCCAATGAGAGGTCCTCCCGTGGGCATACTCAGTGTGTGAAAAGCAAGACTTAGTCCCAGAATAGCCTGCTCGCCGCTGACCAGTGCTGGTTACAAAGGCAGAGCCTGGAAAAGTAGCAGTAACTATTTGCACAGTACCAGGCTGAGCCAGATGCTGGGACAGATGTCTTCGCTGAGCAGGTTCCACTGTGGCTGCGGGAGACCGCAGCAGACATGGTTCAAGGTTCCCCCTGTGCAGCTGCGGGAGCTCGACACCTAACACGTGCAGCCTTTGAGAGACTGTCTTAGTTAAATGTCTGCATTTTGAGAATTGTTTTGTATTTAAAAAAGACAGTTATTCAAATACTTCACATAAAGAAATGTACAAGAAATGCTAAAACTCAGAAAGGTCCCCCATGACAAAGAAGCAAACCGTCTCCGACCAACTTTGATTTCACTTTTTTTTTCTATACAATATATTGCACTGACTTGCTGCCTTCTACTGCATTAAGAATGAAGAAAAAAATGTGTAATTGTAATTCAAATGCAGCAGGACATATGTCAACTACAAAATATCACTGATCAATCACACTGAGTCTGGCACTAATGCTGGATCATCTCCTATCTCTATCTATCTTCTTATCAATTGAATCTCTATTATTCACAGACTACTGCACTCATCTTCTTTAATGCTGCAGTTGTACAACACATTACTGCCTGGAGTACTCATCCAATGCTTTCGCTTCCTATTTTTTGTGCTGAGCTGTGAGTTATTTTTTTACTTTGGCAATACTCCATATAAAGCCATAAACTGCTATTTGGGCACAGACAGGTGAGCTCATAAGAAAAGGAAAGACATTTGGTCTTAAAGGGACTCTTTCACCTGAATTTGGAGGGAACAATTTTCAGCCATACAAGATTGCCTTGTGCAGGCATGTACTACGGAGGACAGAGAATGAACTTCAATCCCATATTGCAGCCAGCATGCAGCCAGCGGATAAGGAAAGGGAGAATCAAACACCCGAAAACCCCGCCCCTATGGCTGAACATTGTTCCCTCCAAATTCAGGTGACAGAGTCCCTTTAAGAATGTAGAAATTGTCAAACCAGATGATGAGGAACTAGAAAACTCCAAACTGTGATCCAATTTTGCAAACTAGCCTCCTCCCTCGACCCCACCACCAAGTATTTATAACAAGGTATCAGGACAGGAGCATTTTGACCTTACATATGATTTTAAGAAATTAATATTCTGCTGAGAGGAAATTGCAATTTTCCAATTATTCATTTTCACTATCTAAATTGTATTATCTAGCTTGTATCATTGTAAAAAGACAGCCTTAAAAGTATTTATGTCCTCAAACATAACAAAACACAATACATAAATGGGAAATAGCATCTTAAATAAGTTCAGTGGAAGATATTTACCATGTGGCAATAATAGAGTAAGGCTACTTTCACACTTCCGTCTTCTGGGCTCTGTCGCAATCCGTCGTTATGGGCAAAAAACGGATCCTGCAAATGTGCTTGCAGGATGCGTTTTTTGCCCATAGACTTATATTAGTGACGGATCGCGATGGATGGGCACACGTCGCATCCGTCGTGCGATGGATCTGTCGTGTTTTGGCGGGCGCAACGCACAAAAAAACGTTCAATGTAACTTTTTTGTGCATCGCGGCCGAAACTCCGCCCCCTCCTCCCCGGACTGCAGAATGGGCAGCGGATGCATTGAAAAACTGCATCCGCCGCCCAAGTCGTGCAGTAATTTCACAACGTCCGTCGGTATGTCGGCCCGATGCATTGCGACGGGCCCGTACCGACATAAATGTGAAAGTAGCCTAACACACTGGAGAAAAGCAATGTGGTTACACAAAACTGTAGGAGACGCAATAAATGACAAAAAGAAAGCATATAACCACTACAGCAAGTCAGCAGGTACAGATGGCATACTTCCCAAGTCTTAAAGGAAAAATACTACAAAAAATTGCTCTTTTCCTATTTCTAATATTTAAGGTTTACTGAAAGTGTCTGTTTTGCAGGAATGAGGGAAAGCAAGTGTGGTGTTATTATTATAAAGGGGCCTGAGGCTAAATTGTTCAACTATAGACCTGTTAGTTTAACCTTTATTGTGAATCAAATATTTCAATATTTTTTAAAATACAGTATATATATGACATTGACAACCAAACCAAGATTTATTTTTTTTTTTTAAAGTGATTTTGTTGTGCAGACGTAGAAAACCATAAAAAATATAATGCAGAATGTAATCAATATGTTGTTTATGCTGCGTCATAAATGCTGTGAAAACAAATCAAAATGTATTGTTTTTTTCATGCCTCCTTCTAGAATGTGATTAAAAAGTTATCAAAAAGATAAATGTACTCAAAAATAGTACTAGTAAAAACGACATCTTGTTCCACAAAAAAAAAAACAATTTCATACAACGTTGTCTACAGAAAATAATAAAAAAGGTAATGGGTATCAGAATTTGATGAAAAAATGATATATTTTAAAGTAAAAGTAGTAAAACATATAAAACCTATATAAATTTGGCATTGTTGTGATTGTGTCTACTCATTAAATATGCATAATACCCATGAAGATAACAAAATGAGCATATATCCTTTAGAAAGTAAATAGTAATAGTTCATATAAATAACATAGGGTACTTAGTTATCACTACTTTGATCAAAAAACGTAAAAGCCATCCCACCTCGACAAAGTGTACCCAGTTGGGATAGTCCCATCTCTAATATTAAAATCCTACCATGTGTCAACCAAATAAGGGCCGAGCAGGACAGGAGACTGACTACTGACCAAAAAAACCCAGATATTTCAAGTAAAATTAGTAAAACATATAAAAACTTTTATAAATTTGGTATTGTGATTGCGTTACTCATTAAATAAAGAAAACATTTGAATTAAACGTTAGGGTGAACGTGATTTTTTTTTGAAACTTAATATGTTCAGTACTGAAGTTTTTTGTAAATTTTGTTTCCCAAATAGTATGACATAGGGTTGAGCGAAATGGATCGTTCATTTTCATAAGTCGCCGACTTTTGGCAAAGTCGGCGTCTCATGAAACCGAGCCGATCCCTGTGTGGGGTCTGCCATGCGGTACGCAACTTTCGCGCCAAAGTCGCGATTCAATGATGCTAAAAGCGCCATTTCTCAGCCAATGAAGGTGGACGCAGAGAGTGGGCAGCGTGATGACATAGATCTCAGTCCCCACCATCTTAGAGAAGGGCATTGCGGTGATTGGCTTGCTTTCTGCGGCGTCACAGGGGCTATAAAGGGGCGTTCCCGCCGACCGCCATCTTACTGCTGCTGATCTGAGCGTAGGGAGAGGTTGCTGCCGCTTCTTCAGAAGCAGGGATAGTGATAGGCAGGGTACATAAAGCCAAAAACCGCTTGTGCTGTAGCGATTTCCACTGTCCAACACCACCTTTTGTTTGCAGGACAGTGGAAGCTACATTTTTTTTTCCTCAGCACTGTAGCTCAGTGGGCTGCCCTATAAGGCTCCCTGATAGCTGCGTTGCTTTGTGTGTACGCCGCTGTGCAAACCAACTGCTTTTTTCAAAGCACAAATCCTGTTTTTCCTTCCTTTCTGCACAGCTATCTTGTGTGTTTGTCCACACTTTTGTGTGCAGCAGTCCTTTTTATAGCTGCCTGCCATACTTTTCTGACATTACTGCAGGAAGATAAATATTGGCAAGTATGCCTCTGTGCCATTGCTGTGTGTGGCATCTGTCTCTCATTGTGTGCCACCGAAAACCACTGTGTAATACTTGGCCATTTTTTTTTTTTTTTACAAATTCTCCCTTTTCCAAAAAAAATAATTAGTGGGAGATAAATATTGGCAAGTCTGCCTCTGTGCCATTGCTGTGTGTGGCATATGTCTCTCATTGTGTGCCACCGAAAACCACTGTGTAATACTTGGCCATTTTTTGGGGGGGGTAAATTCTCCCTTTTCAAAAAAAAAAAATTAGTGGGAGATAAATATTGACAAGTCTGCCTCTGTGCCATTGCTGTGTGTGGCATCTGTCTCTCATTGTGTGCCACCGAAAACAACTGTGTAATACTTGGCCATTTTTTTTTTTTTTTACAAATTCTCCCTTTTCAAAAAAAAATAATTAGTGGGAGATAAATATTGGCAAGTCTGCCTCTGTGCCATTGCTGTGTGTGGCATCTGTCTCTCATTGTGTGCCACCGAAAACCACTGTGTAAAACTTGGCCATTTTTTGGGGGGGGTAAATTCTCCCTTTTCAAAAAAAAATAATTAGTGGGAGATAAATATTGGCAAGTCTGCCTCTGTGCCATTGCTGTGTGTGGCATCTGTCTCTCATTGTGTGCCACCGAAAACCACTGTGTAAAACTTGGCCATTTTTTGGGGGGGTAAATTCTCCCTTTTCAAAAAAAAATAATTAGTGGGAGATAAATATTGGCAAGTCTGCCTCTGTGCCATTGCTGTGTGTGGCATCTGTCTCTCATTGTGTGCCACCGAAAACCACTGTGTAAAACTTGGCCATTTTTTGGGGGGGGTAAATTCTCCCTTTTCAAAAAAAAATAATTAGTGGGAGATAAATATTGGCAAGTCTGCCTCTGTGCCATTGCTGTGTGTGGCATCTGTCTCTCATTGTGTGCCACCGAAAACCACTGTGTAAAACTTGGCCATTTTTTGGGGGGGTAAATTCTCCCTTTTCAAAAAAAAATAATTAGTGGGAGATAAATATTGGCAAGTCTGCCTCTGTGCCATTGCTGTGTGTGGCATCTGTCTCTCATTGTGTGCCACCGAAAACCACTGTGTAATACTTGGCCATTTTTTTTTTTTTTTACAAATTCTCCCTTTTCCCAAAAAAATAATTAGTGGGAGATAAATATTGGCAAGTCTGCCTCTGTGCCATTGCTGTGTGTGGCATCTGTCTCTCATTGTGTGCCACCGAAAACCACTGTGTAATACTTGGCCATTTTTTTTTGGGGGGGGTAAATTCTCACTTATCAAAAAAAAATAATTAGTGGGAGATAAATATTTGCAAGTCTGCCTCTGTGCCATTGCTGTGTGTGGCATCTGTCTCTCATTGTGTGCCACCGAAAACCACTGTGTAATACTTGACCATTTTTTTTTTTTTTACAAATTCTCCCTTTTCAAAAAAAAAAAAATTAGTGGGAGATAAATATTGGCAAGTCTGCCTCTGTGCCATTGCTGTGTGTGGCATCTGTCTCTTATTGTGTGCCACCGAAAACCACTATGTAATACTTGGCCATTTTTATTTTTTTTACAAATTCTCCCTTTTCAAAAAAAAAAAATTAGTGGGAGATAAATATTGGCAAGTCTGCCTCTGTGCCATTGCTGTGTGTGGCATCTGTCTCTCATTGTGTGCCACCGAAAACCACTGTGTAATACTTGGCCTTTTTTTGGGGGGGTAAATTCTCACTTTTCAAAAAAAAAATAATTAGTGGGAGATAAATATTGGCAAGTCTGCCTCTGTGCCATTGCTGTGTGTGGCATCTGTCTCTCATTGTTTGCCACCGAAAACCACTGTGTAATACTTGGCCATTTTTTTGGGGGGGGTAAATTCTCCCTTTTCAAAAAAAAATAATTAGTGGGAGATAAATATTGGCAAGTCTGCCTCTGTGCCATTGCTGTGTGTGGCATCTGTCTCTCATTGTGTGCCACCGAAAACCACTGTGTAATACTTGGCCATTTTTTTGGGGGGGGGTAAATTCTCCCTTTTAAAAAAAAATAATTAGTGGGAGATAAATATTGGCAGGTCTGCCTCTGTGCCATTGCTGTGTGTGGCATCTGTCTCTCATTGTGTGCCACCAAAAACCACTGTGTAATACTTGGCCATTTTTTTTGGGGGGGGTAAATTCTCCCTTTTCAAAAAAAAATAATTAGTGGGAGATAAATATTTGCAAGTCTGCCTCTGTGCCATTGCTGTGTGTGGCATCTGTCTCTCATTGTGTGCCACCGAAAACCACTGTGTAAAACTTGGCCATTTTTTGGGGGGGGTAAATTCTCCCTTTTCAAAAAAAAATAATTAGTGGGAGATAAATATTGGCAAGTCTGCCTCTGTGCCATTGCTGTGTGTGGCATCTGTCTCTCATTGTGTGCCACCGAAAACCACTGTGTAAAACTTGGCCATTTTTTTGGGGGGTAAATTCTCCCTTTTCAAAAAAAAATAATTAGTGGGAGATAAATATTGGCAAGTCTGCCTCTGTGCCATTGCTGTGTGTGGCATCTGTCTCTCATTGTGTGCCACCGAAAACCACTGTGTAATACTTGGCCATTTTTTTTTTTTTTTACAAATTCTCCCTTTTCCCAAAAAAATAATTAGTGGGAGATAAATATTGGCAAGTCTGCCTCTGTGCCATTGCTGTGTGTGGCATCTGTCTCTCATTGTGTGCCACCGAAAACCACTGTGTAATACTTGGCCATTTTTTTGGGGGGGGGGTAAATTCTCACTTATCAAAAAAAAATAATTAGTGGGAGATAAATATTTGCAAGTCTGCCTCTGTGCCATTGCTGTGTGTGGCATCTGTCTCTCATTGTGTGCCACCGAAAACCACTGTGTAATACTTGGCCTTTTTTTTTTATTTTTTTTACAAATTCTCCCTTTTCAAAAAAAAAATAATTAGTGGGAGATAAATATTGGCAAGTCTGCCTCTGTGCCATTGCTGTGTGTGGCATCTGTCTCTCATTGTGTGCTACCGAAAACCACTGTGTAATACTTGGCCATTTTTTTGGGGGGGGTAAATTCTCCCTTTTCAAAAAAAAATAATTAGTGGGAGATAAATATTGGCAAGTCTGCCTCTGTGCCATTGCTGTGTGTGGCATCTGTCTCTCATTGTGTGCCACCGAAAACCACTGTGTAATACTTGACCATTTTTTTTTTTTTTACAAATTCTCCCTTTTCAAAAAAAAAATAATTAGTGGGAGATAAATATTGGCAAGTCTGCCTCTGTGCCATTGCTGTGTGTGGCATCTGTCTCTTATTGTGTGCCACCGAAAACCACTATGTAATACTTGGCCATTTTTATTTTTTTTACAAATTCTCCCTTTTCAAAAAAAAAAAATTAGTGGGAGATAAATATTGGCAAGTCTGCCTCTGTGCCATTGCTGTGTGTGGCATCTGTCTCTCATTGTGTGCCACCGAAAACCACTGTGTAATACTTGGCCTTTTTTTTGGGGGGGTAAATTCTCACTTTTCAAAAAAAAAATAATTAGTGGGAGATAAATATTGGCAAGTCTGCCTCTGTGCCATTGCTGTGTGTGGCATCTGTCTCTCATTGTTTGCCACCGAAAACCACTGTGTAATACTTGGCCATTTTTTTGGGGGGGGTAAATTCTCCCTTTTCAAAAAAAAATAATTAGTGGGAGATAAATATTGGCAAGTCTGCCTCTGTGCCATTGCTGTGTGTGGCATCTGTCTCTCATTGTGTGCCACCGAAAACCACTGTGTAATACTTGGCCATTTTTTTGGGGGGGGGTAAATTCTCCCTTTTAAAAAAAAATAATTAGTGGGAGATAAATATTGGCAGGTCTGCCTCTGTGCCATTGCTGTGTGTGGCATCTGTCTCTCATTGTGTGCCACCAAAAACCACTGTGTAATACTTGGCCATTTTTTTTTGGGGGGGTAAATTCTCACTTTTCAAAAATAAATAATTAGTGGGAGATAAATATTTGCAAGTCTGCCTCTGTGCCATTGCTGTGTGTGGCATCTGTCTCTCATTGTGTGCCACCGAAAACCACTGTGTAATACTTGGCCATTTTTTTTTTTTTTACAAATTCTCCCTTTTCCCAAAAAAATAATTAGTGGGAGATAAATATTGGCAAGTCTGCCTCTGTGCCATTGCTGTGTGTGGCATCTGTCTCTCATTGTGTGCCACCGAAAACCACTGTGTAATACTTGGCCATTTTTTTTTGGGGGGGTAAATTCTCACTTATCAAAAAAAAATAATTAGTGGGAGATAAATATTGGCAAGTCTGCCTCTGTGCCATTGCTGTGTGTGGCATCTGTCTCTCATTGTGTGCCACCGAAAACCACTGTGTAAAACTTGGCCATTTTTTGGGGGGGTAAATTCTCCCTTTTCAAAAAAAAATAATTAGTGGGAGATAAATATTGGCAAGTCTGCCTCTGTGCCATTGCTGTGTGTGGCATCTGTCTCTCATTGTGTGCCACCGAAAACCACTGTGTAAAACTTGGCCATTTTTTTGGGGGGGTAAATTCTCCCTTTTCAAAAAAAAATAATTAGTGGGAGATAAATATTGGCAAGTCTGCCTCTGTGCCATTGCTGTGTGTGGCATCTGTCTCTCATTGTGTGCCACCGAAAACCACTGTGTAAAACTTGGCCATTTTTTGGGGGGGTAAATTCTCCCTTTTCAAAAAAAAATAATTAGTGGGAGATAAATATTGGCAAGTCTGCCTCTGTGCCATTGCTGTGTGTGGCATCTGTCTCTCATTGTGTGCCACCGAAAACCACTGTGTAATACTTGGCCATTTTTTTTTTTTTTTACAAATTCTCCCATTTCCCAAAAAAATAATTAGTGGGAGATAAATATTGGCAAGTCTGCCTCTGTGCCATTGCTGTGTGTGGCATCTGTCTCTCATTGTGTGCCACCGAAAACCACTGTGTAATACTTGGCCATTTTTTTGGGGGGGGTAAATTCTCCCTTTTCAAAAAAAAATAATTAGTGGGAGATAAATATTGGCAAGTCTGCCTCTGTGCCATTGCTGTGTGTGGCATCTGTCTCTCATTGTGTGCCACCGAAAACCACTGTGTAATACTTGGCCATTTTTTTTGGGGGGGGTAAATTCTCCCTTTTAAAAAAAAATAATTAGTGGGAGATAAATATTGGCAGGTCTGCCTCTGTGCCATTGCTGTGTGTGGCATCTGTCTCTCATTGTGTGCCACCAAAAACCACTGTGTAATACTTGGCCATTTTTTTTGGGGGGGGTAAATTCTCACTTTTCAAAAATAAATAATTAGTGGGAGATAAATATTTGCAAGTCTGCCTCTGTGCCATTGCTGTGTGTGGCATCTGTCTCTCATTGTGTGCCACCGAAAACCACTGTGTAATACTTGGCCATTTTTTTTTTTTTTACAAATTCTCCCTTTTCCCAAAAAAATAATTAGTGGGAGATAAATATTGGCAAGTCTGCCTCTGTGCCATTGCTGTGTGTGGCATCTGTCTCTCATTGTGTGCCACCGAAAACCACTGTGTAATACTTGGCCATTTTTTTTGGGGGGGGTAAATTCTCACTTATCAAAAAAAAATAATTAGTGGGAGATAAATATTGGCAAGTCTGCCTCTGTGCCATTGCTGTGTGTGGCATCTGTCTCTCATTGTGTGCCACCGAAAACCACTGTGTAAAACTTGGCCATTTTTTGGGGGGGTAAATTCTCCCTTTTCAAAAAAAAATAATTAGTGGGAGATAAATATTGGCAAGTCTGCCTCTGTGCCATTGCTGTGTGTGGCATCTGTCTCTCATTGTGTGCCACCGAAAACCACTGTGTAATACTTGGCCTTTTTTTGGGGGGGTAAATTCTCACTTTTCAAAAAAAAAATAATTAGTGGGAGATAAATATTGGCAAGTCTGCCTCTGTGCCATTGCTGTGTGTGGCATCTGTCTCTCATTGTTTGCCACCGAAAACCACTGTGTAATACTTGGCCATTTTTTTGGGGGGGGTAAATTCTCCCTTTTCAAAAAAAAATAATTAGTGGGAGATAAATATTGGCAAGTCTGCCTCTGTGCCATTGCTGTGTGTGGCATCTGTCTCTCATTGTGTGCCACCGAAAACCACTGTGTAATACTTGGCCATTTTTTTTGGGGGGGGTAAATTCTCCCTTTTAAAAAAAAATAATTAGTGGGAGATAAATATTGGCAGGTCTGCCTCTGTGCCATTGCTGTGTGTGGCATCTGTCTCTCATTGTGTGCCACCAAAAACCACTGTGTAATACTTGGCCATTTTTTTTGGGGGGGGTAAATTCTCCCTTTTCAAAAAAAAATAATTAGTGGGAGATAAATATTGGCAAGTCTGCCTCTGTGCCATTGCTGTGTGTGGCATCTGTCTCTCATTGTGTGCCACCGAAAACCACTGTGTAAAACTTGGCCATTTTTTGGGGGGGTAAATTCTCCCTTTTCAAAAAAAAATAATTAGTGGGAGATAAATATTGGCAAGTCTGCCTCTGTGCCATTGCTGTGTGTGGCATCTGTCTCTCATTGTGTGCCACCGAAAACCACTGTGTAATACTTGGCCATTTTTTTTTTTTTTTACAAATTCTCCCATTTCCCAAAAAATAATTAGTGGGAGATAAATATTGGCAAGTCTGCCTCTGTGCCATTGCTGTGTGTGGCATCTGTCTCTCATTGTGTGCCACCGAAAACCACTGTGTAATACTTGGCCATTTTTTTTTGGGGGGGGTAAATTCTCACTTATCAAAAAAAAATAATTAGTGGGAGATAAATATTTGCAAGTCTGCCTCTGTGCCATTGCTGTGTGTGGCATCTGTCTCTCATTGTGTGCCACCGAAAACCACTGTGTAATACTTGGCCTTTTTTTTTTTATTTTTTTTACAAATTCTCCCTTTTCAAAAAAAAAATAATTAGTGGGAGATAAATATTGGCAAGTCTGCCTCTGTGCCATTGCTGTGTGTGGCATCTGTCTCTCATTGTGTGCTACCGAAAACCACTGTGTAATACTTGGCCATTTTTTTGGGGGGGGTAAATTCTCCCTTTTAAAAAAAAAATAATTAGTGGGAGATAAATATTGGCAAGTCTGCCTCTGTGCCATTGCTGTGTGTGGCATCTGTCTCTCATTGTGTGCCACCGAAAACCACTGTGTAATACTTGACCATTTTTTTTTTTTTTACAAATTCTCCCTTTTCAAAAAAAAAAAAATTAGTGGGAGATAAATATTGGCAAGTCTGCCTCTGTGCCATTGCTGTGTGTGGCATCTGTCTCTTATTGTGTGCCACCGAAAACCACTATGTAATACTTGGCCATTTTTATTTTTTTTACAAATTCTCCCTTTTCAAAAAAAAAAAATTAGTGGGAGATAAATATTGGCAAGTCTGCCTCTGTGCCATTGCTGTGTGTGGCATCTGTCTCTCATTGTGTGCCACCGAAAACCACTGTGTAATACTTGGCCATTTTTTTGGGGGGGGTAAATTCTCCCTTTTCAAAAAAAAATAATTAGTGGGAGATAAATATTGGCAAGTCTGCCTCTGTGCCATTGCTGTGTGTGGCATCTGTCTCTCATTGTGTGCCACCGAAAACCACTGTGTAATACTTGGCCATTTTTTTTGGGGGGGGTAAATTCTCCCTTTTAAAAAAAAATAATTAGTGGGAGATAAATATTGGCAGGTCTGCCTCTGTGCCATTGCTGTGTGTGGCATCTGTCTCTCATTGTGTGCCACCAAAAACCACTGTGTAATACTTGGCCATTTTTTTTGGGGGGGGTAAATTCTCACTTTTCAAAAATAAATAATTAGTGGGAGATAAATATTTGCAAGTCTGCCTCTGTGCCATTGCTGTGTGTGGCATCTGTCTCTCATTGTGTGCCACCGAAAACCACTGTGTAATACTTGGCCATTTTTTTTTTTTTTACAAATTCTCCCTTTTCCCAAAAAAATAATTAGTGGGAGATAAATATTGGCAAGTCTGCCTCTGTGCCATTGCTGTGTGTGGCATCTGTCTCTCATTGTGTGCCACCGAAAACCACTGTGTAATACTTGGCCATTTTTTTTGGGGGGGGTAAATTCTCACTTATCAAAAAAAAATAATTAGTGGGAGATAAATATTGGCAAGTCTGCCTCTGTGCCATTGCTGTGTGTGGCATCTGTCTCTCATTGTGTGCCACCGAAAACCACTGTGTAAAACTTGGCCATTTTTTGGGGGGGTAAATTCTCCCTTTTCAAAAAAAAATAATTAGTGGGAGATAAATATTGGCAAGTCTGCCTCTGTGCCATTGCTGTGTGTGGCATCTGTCTCTCATTGTGTGCCACCGAAAACCACTGTGTAATACTTGGCCTTTTTTTGGGGGGGTAAATTCTCACTTTTCAAAAAAAAAATAATTAGTGGGAGATAAATATTGGCAAGTCTGCCTCTGTGCCATTGCTGTGTGTGGCATCTGTCTCTCATTGTTTGCCACCGAAAACCACTGTGTAATACTTGGCCATTTTTTTGGGGGGGGTAAATTCTCCCTTTTCAAAAAAAAATAATTAGTGGGAGATAAATATTGGCAAGTCTGCCTCTGTGCCATTGCTGTGTGTGGCATCTGTCTCTCATTGTGTGCCACCGAAAACCACTGTGTAATACTTGGCCATTTTTTTTGGGGGGGGTAAATTCTCCCTTTTAAAAAAAAATAATTAGTGGGAGATAAATATTGGCAGGTCTGCCTCTGTGCCATTGCTGTGTGTGGCATCTGTCTCTCATTGTGTGCCACCAAAAACCACTGTGTAATACTTGGCCATTTTTTTTGGGGGGGGTAAATTCTCCCTTTTCAAAAAAAAATAATTAGTGGGAGATAAATATTGGCAAGTCTGCCTCTGTGCCATTGCTGTGTGTGGCATCTGTCTCTCATTGTGTGCCACCGAAAACCACTGTGTAAAACTTGGCCATTTTTTGGGGGGGTAAATTCTCCCTTTTCAAAAAAAAATAATTAGTGGGAGATAAATATTGGCAAGTCTGCCTCTGTGCCATTGCTGTGTGTGGCATCTGTCTCTCATTGTGTGCCACCGAAAACCACTGTGTAATACTTGGCCATTTTTTTTTTTTTTTACAAATTCTCCCATTTCCCAAAAAATAATTAGTGGGAGATAAATATTGGCAAGTCTGCCTCTGTGCCATTGCTGTGTGTGGCATCTGTCTCTCATTGTGTGCCACCGAAAACCACTGTGTAATACTTGGCCATTTTTTTTTGGGGGGGGTAAATTCTCACTTATCAAAAAAAAATAATTAGTGGGAGATAAATATTTGCAAGTCTGCCTCTGTGCCATTGCTGTGTGTGGCATCTGTCTCTCATTGTGTGCCACCGAAAACCACTGTGTAATACTTGGCCTTTTTTTTTTTATTTTTTTTACAAATTCTCCCTTTTCAAAAAAAAAATAATTAGTGGGAGATAAATATTGGCAAGTCTGCCTCTGTGCCATTGCTGTGTGTGGCATCTGTCTCTCATTGTGTGCTACCGAAAACCACTGTGTAATACTTGGCCATTTTTTTGGGGGGGGTAAATTCTCCCTTTTAAAAAAAAAATAATTAGTGGGAGATAAATATTGGCAAGTCTGCCTCTGTGCCATTGCTGTGTGTGGCATCTGTCTCTCATTGTGTGCCACCGAAAACCACTGTGTAATACTTGACCATTTTTTTTTTTTTTACAAATTCTCCCTTTTCAAAAAAAAAAAAATTAGTGGGAGATAAATATTGGCAAGTCTGCCTCTGTGCCATTGCTGTGTGTGGCATCTGTCTCTTATTGTGTGCCACCGAAAACCACTATGTAATACTTGGCCATTTTTATTTTTTTTACAAATTCTCCCTTTTCAAAAAAAAAAAATTAGTGGGAGATAAATATTGGCAAGTCTGCCTCTGTGCCATTGCTGTGTGTGGCATCTGTCTCTCATTGTGTGCCACCGAAAACCACTGTGTAATACTTGGCCTTTTTTTGGGGGGGTAAATTCTCACTTTTCAAAAAAAAAATAATTAGTGGGAGATAAATATTGGCAAGTCTGCCTCTGTGCCATTGCTGTGTGTGGCATCTGTCTCTCATTGTTTGCCACCGAAAACCACTGTGTAATACTTGGCCATTTTTTTGGGGGGGGTAAATTCTCCCTTTTCAAAAAAAAATAATTAGTGGGAGATAAATATTGGCAAGTCTGCCTCTGTGCCATTGCTGTGTGTGGCATCTGTCTCTCATTGTGTGCCACCGAAAACCACTGTGTAATACTTGGCCATTTTTTTTGGGGGGGGTAAATTCTCCCTTTTAAAAAAAAATAATTAGTGGGAGATAAATATTGGCAGGTCTGCCTCTGTGCCATTGCTGTGTGTGGCATCTGTCTCTCATTGTGTGCCACCAAAAACCACTGTGTAATACTTGGCCATTTTTTTTGGGGGGGGTAAATTCTCCCTTTTCAAAAAAAAATAATTAGTGGGAGATAAATATTTGCAAGTCTGCCTCTGTGCCATTGCTGTGTGTGGCATCTGTCTCTCATTGTGTGCCACCGAAAACCACTGTGTAAAACTTGGCCATTTTTTGGGGGGGGTAAATTCTCCCTTTTCAAAAAAAAATAATTAGTGGGAGATAAATATTGGCAAGTCTGCCTCTGTGCCATTGCTGTGTGTGGCATCTGTCTCTCATTGTGTGCCACCGAAAACCACTGTGTAAAACTTGGCCATTTTTTGGGGGGGTAAATTCTCCCTTTTCAAAAAAAAATAATTAGTGGGAGATAAATATTGGCAAGTCTGCCTCTGTGCCATTGCTGTGTGTGGCATCTGTCTCTCATTGTGTGCCACCGAAAACCACTGTGTAATACTTGGCCATTTTTTTTTTTTTTTACAAATTCTCCCATTTCCCAAAAAAATAATTAGTGGGAGATAAATATTGGCAAGTCTGCCTCTGTGCCATTGCTGTGTGTGGCATCTGTCTCTCATTGTGTGCCACCGAAAACCACTGTGTAATACTTGGCCATTTTTTTTTGGGGGGGGTAAATTCTCACTTATCAAAAAAAAATAATTAGTGGGAGATAAATATTTGCAAGTCTGCCTCTGTGCCATTGCTGTGTGTGGCATCTGTCTCTCATTGTGTGCCACCGAAAACCACTGTGTAATACTTGGCCTTTTTTTTTTTATTTTTTTTACAAATTCTCCCTTTTCAAAAAAAAAATAATTAGTGGGAGATAAATATTGGCAAGTCTGCCTCTGTGCCATTGCTGTGTGTGGCATCTGTCTCTCATTGTGTGCTACCGAAAACCACTGTGTAATACTTGGCCATTTTTTTGGGGGGGGTAAATTCTCCCTTTTAAAAAAAAAATAATTAGTGGGAGATAAATATTGGCAAGTCTGCCTCTGTGCCATTGCTGTGTGTGGCATCTGTCTCTCATTGTGTGCCACCGAAAACCACTGTGTAATACTTGACCATTTTTTTTTTTTTTACAAATTCTCCCTTTTCAAAAAAAAAAAAATTAGTGGGAGATAAATATTGGCAAGTCTGCCTCTGTGCCATTGCTGTGTGTGGCATCTGTCTCTTATTGTGTGCCACCGAAAACCACTATGTAATACTTGGCCATTTTTATTTTTTTTACAAATTCTCCCTTTTCAAAAAAAAAAAATTAGTGGGAGATAAATATTGGCAAGTCTGCCTCTGTGCCATTGCTGTGTGTGGCATCTGTCTCTCATTGTGTGCCACCGAAAACCACTGTGTAATACTTGGCCTTTTTTTGGGGGGGTAAATTCTCACTTTTCAAAAAAAAAATAATTAGTGGGAGATAAATATTGGCAAGTCTGCCTCTGTGCCATTGCTGTGTGTGGCATCTGTCTCTCATTGTTTGCCACCGAAAACCACTGTGTAATACTTGGCCATTTTTTTGGGGGGGGTAAATTCTCCCTTTTCAAAAAAAAATAATTAGTGGGAGATAAATATTGGCAAGTCTGCCTCTGTGCCATTGCTGTGTGTGGCATCTGTCTCTCATTGTGTGCCACCGAAAACCACTGTGTAATACTTGGCCATTTTTTTTTGGGGGGGTAAATTCTCCCTTTTAAAAAAAAATAATTAGTGGGAGATAAATATTGGCAGGTCTGCCTCTGTGCCATTGCTGTGTGTGGCATCTGTCTCTCATTGTGTGCCACCAAAAACCACTGTGTAATACTTGGCCATTTTTTTTGGGGGGGGTAAATTCTCCCTTTTCAAAAAAAAATAATTAGTGGGAGATAAATATTTGCAAGTCTGCCTCTGTGCCATTGCTGTGTGTGGCATCTGTCTCTCATTGTGTGCCACCGAAAACCACTGTGTAAAACTTGGCCATTTTTTGGGGGGGGTAAATTCTCCCTTTTCAAAAAAAAATAATTAGTGGGAGATAAATATTGGCAAGTCTGCCTCTGTGCCATTGCTGTGTGTGGCATCTGTCTCTCATTGTGTGCCACCGAAAACCACTGTGTAAAACTTGGCCATTTTTTGGGGGGGTAAATTCTCCCTTTTCAAAAAAAAATAATTAGTGGGAGATAAATATTGGCAAGTCTGCCTCTGTGCCATTGCTGTGTGTGGCATCTGTCTCTCATTGTGTGCCACCGAAAACCACTGTGTAATACTTGGCCATTTTTTTTTTTTTTTACAAATTCTCCCTTTTCCCAAAAAAATAATTAGTGGGAGATAAATATTGGCAAGTCTGCCTCTGTGCCATTGCTGTGTGTGGCATCTGTCTCTCATTGTGTGCCACCGAAAACCACTGTGTAATACTTGGCCATTTTTTTTGGGGGGGGGTAAATTCTCACTTATCAAAAAAAAATAATTAGTGGGAGATAAATATTTGCAAGTCTGCCTCTGTGCCATTGCTGTGTGTGGCATCTGTCTCTCATTGTGTGCCACCGAAAACCACTGTGTAATACTTGGCCTTTTTTTTTTATTTTTTTTACAAATTCTCCCTTTTCAAAAAAAAAATAATTAGTGGGAGATAAATATTGGCAAGTCTGCCTCTGTGCCATTGCTGTGTGTGGCATCTGTCTCTCATTGTGTGCTACCGAAAACCACTGTGTAATACTTGGCCATTTTTTTGGGGGGGGTAAATTCTCCCTTTTCAAAAAAAAATAATTAGTGGGAGATAAATATTGGCAAGTCTGCCTCTGTGCCATTGCTGTGTGTGGCATCTGTCTCTCATTGTGTGCCACTGAAAACCACTGTGTAATACTTGACCATTTTTTTTTTTTTACAAATTCTCCCTTTTCAAAAAAAAAATAATTAGTGGGAGATAAATATTGGCAAGTCTGCCTCTGTGCCATTGCTGTGTGTGGCATCTGTCTCTTATTGTGTGCCACCGAAAACCACTATGTAATACTTGGCCATTTTTATTTTTTTTACAAATTCTCCCTTTTCAAAAAAAAAAAATTAGTGGGAGATAAATATTGGCAAGTCTGCCTCTGTGCCATTGCTGTGTGTGGCATCTGTCTCTCATTGTGTGCCACCGAAAACCACTGTGTAATACTTGGCCTTTTTTTGGGGGGGGTAAATTCTCACTTTTCAAAAAAAAAATAATTAGTGGGAGATAAATATTGGCAAGTCTGCCTCTGTGCCATTGCTGTGTGTGGCATCTGTCTCTCATTGTTTGCCACCGAAAACCACTGTGTAATACTTGGCCATTTTTTTGGGGGGGGTAAATTCTCCCTTTTCAAAAAAAAATAATTAGTGGGAGATAAATATTGGCAAGTCTGCCTCTGTGCCATTGCTGTGTGTGGCATCTGTCTCTCATTGTGTGCCACCGAAAACCACTGTGTAATACTTGGCCATTTTTTTGGGGGGGGGTAAATTCTCCCTTTTAAAAAAAAATAATTAGTGGGAGATAAATATTGGCAGGTCTGCCTCTGTGCCATTGCTGTGTGTGGCATCTGTCTCTCATTGTGTGCCACCAAAAACCACTGTGTAATACTTGGCCATTTTTTTTGGGGGGGGTAAATTCTCACTTTTCAAAAATAAATAATTAGTGGGAGATAAATATTTGCAAGTCTGCCTCTGTGCCATTGCTGTGTGTGGCATCTGTCTCTCATTGTGTGCCACCGAAAACCACTGTGTAATACTTGGCCATTTTTTTTTTTTTACAAATTCTCCCTTTTCCCAAAAAAATAATTAGTGGGAGATAAATATTGGCAAGTCTGCCTCTGTGCCATTGCTGTGTGTGGCATCTGTCTCTCATTGTGTGCCACCGAAAACCACTGTGTAATACTTGGCCATTTTTTTGGGGGGGGGTAAATTCTCACTTATCAAAAAAAAATAATTAGTGGGAGATAAATATTGGCAAGTCTGCCTCTGTGCCATTGCTGTGTGTGGCATCTGTCTCTCATTGTGTGCCACCGAAAACCACTGTGTAAAACTTGGCCATTTTTTGGGGGGGTAAATTCTCCCTTTTCAAAAAAAAATAATTAGTGGGAGATAAATATTGGCAAGTCTGCCTCTGTGCCATTGCTGTGTGTGGCATCTGTCTCTCATTGTGTGCCACCGAAAACCACTGTGTAAAACTTGGCCATTTTTTGGGGGGGTAAATTCTCCCTTTTCAAAAAAAAATAATTAGTGGGAGATAAATATTGGCAAGTCTGCCTCTGTGCCATTGCTGTGTGTGGCATCTGTCTCTCATTGTGTGCCACCGAAAACCACTGTGTAATACTTGGCCATTTTTTTTTTTTTTTTACAAATTCTCCCTTTTCCAAAAAAAATAATTAGTGGGAGATAAATATTGGCAAGTCTGCCTCTGTGCCATTGCTGTGTGTGGCATCTGTCTCTCATTGTGTGCCACCGAAAACCACTGTGTAAAACTTGGCCATTTTTTGGGGGGGTAAATTCTCCCTTTTCAAAAAAAAATAATTAGTGGGAGATAAATATTGGCAAGTCTGCCTCTGTGCCATTGCTGTGTGTGGCATCTGTCTCTCATTGTGTGCCACCGAAAACCACTGTGTAATACTTGGCCTTTTTTTTTTTTTTTTTACAAATTCTCCCTTTTCCAAAAAAAATAATTAGTGGGAGATAAATATTGGCAAGTCTGCCTCTGTGCCATTGCTGTGTGTGGCATATGTCTCTCATTGTGTGCCACCGAAAACCACTGTGTAATACTTGGCCATTTTTTGGGGGGGGTAAATTCTCCCTTTTCAAAAAAAAAAAATTAGTGGGAGATAAATATTGACAAGTCTGCCTCTGTGCCATTGCTGTGTGTGGCATCTGTCTCTCATTGTGTGCCACCGAAAACAACTGTGTAATACTTGGCCATTTTTTTTTTTTTTTACAAATTCTCCCTTTTCAAAAAAAAATAATTAGTGGGAGATAAATATTGGCAAGTCTGCCTCTGTGCCATTGCTGTGTGTGGCATCTGTCTCTCATTGTGTGCCACCGAAAACCACTGTGTAAAACTTGGCCATTTTTTTGGGGGGGTAAATTCTCCCTTTTCAAAAAAAAATAATTGGTGGGAGATAAATATTGGCAAGTCTGCCTCTGTGCCATTGCTGTGTGTGGCATCTGTCTCTCATTGTGTGCCACCGAAAACCACTGTGTAAAACTTGGCCATTTTTTGGGGGGGGTAAATTCTCCCTTTTCAAAAAAAAATAATTAGTGGGAGATAAATATTGGCAAGTCTGCCTCTGTGCCATTGCTGTGTGTGGCATCTGTCTCTCATTGTGTGCCACCGAAAACCACTGTGTAAAACTTGGCCATTTTTTTGGGGGGGTAAATTCTCCCTTTTCAAAAAAAAATAATTAGTGGGAGATAAATATTGGCAAGTCTGCCTCTGTGCCATTGCTGTGTGTGGCATCTGTCTCTCATTGTGTGCCACCGAAAACCACTGTGTAAAACTTGGCCATTTTTTGGGGGGGTAAATTCTCCCTTTTCAAAAAAAAATAATTAGTGGGAGATAAATATTGGCAAGTCTGCCTCTGTGCCATTGCTGTGTGTGGCATCTGTCTCTCATTGTGTGCCACCGAAAACCACTGTGTAATACTTGGCCATTTTTTTTTTTTTTACAAATTCTCCCTTTTCCCAAAAAAATAATTAGTGGGAGATAAATATTGGCAAGTCTGCCTCTGTGCCATTGCTGTGTGTGGCATCTGTCTCTCATTGTGTGCCACCGAAAACCACTGTGTAATACTTGGCCATTTTTTTTGGGGGGGGGTAAATTCTCACTTATCAAAAAAAAATAATTAGTGGGAGATAAATATTTGCAAGTCTGCCTCTGTGCCATTGCTGTGTGTGGCATCTGTCTCTCATTGTGTGCCACCGAAAACCACTGTGTAATACTTGGCCTTTTTTTTTTATTTTTTTTACAAATTCTCCCTTTTCAAAAAAAAAATAATTAGTGGGAGATAAATATTGGCAAGTCTGCCTCTGTGCCATTGCTGTGTGTGGCATCTGTCTCTCATTGTGTGCTACCGAAAACCACTGTGTAATACTTGGCCATTTTATTTGGGGGGGTAAATTCTCCCTTTTCAAAAAAAAATAATTAGTGGGAGATAAATATTGGCAAGTCTGCCTCTGTGCCATTGCTGTGTGTGGCATCTGTCTCTCATTGTGTGCCACCGAAAACCACTGTGTAATACTTGACCATTTTTTTTTTTTTACAAATTCTCCCTTTTCAAAAAAAAAATAATTAGTGGGAGATAAATATTGGCAAGTCTGCCTCTGTGCCATTGCTGTGTGTGGCATCTGTCTCTTATTGTGTGCCACCGAAAACCACTATGTAATACTTGGCCATTTTTATTTTTTTTACAAATTCTCCCTTTTCAAAAAAAAAAAATTAGTGGGAGATAAATATTGGCAAGTCTGCCTCTGTGCCATTGCTGTGTGTGGCATCTGTCTCTCATTGTGTGCCACCGAAAACCACTGTGTAATACTTGGCCTTTTTTTGGGGGGGGTAAATTCTCACTTTTCAAAAAAAAAATAATTAGTGGGAGATAAATATTGGCAAGTCTGCCTCTGTGCCATTGCTGTGTGTGGCATCTGTCTCTCATTGTTTGCCACCGAAAACCACTGTGTAATACTTGGCCATTTTTTTGGGGGGGGTAAATTCTCCCTTTTCAAAAAAAAATAATTAGTGGGAGATAAATATTGGCAAGTCTGCCTCTGTGCCATTGCTGTGTGTGGCATCTGTCTCTCATTGTGTGCCACCGAAAACCACTGTGTAATACTTGGCCATTTTTTTTGGGGGGGGTAAATTCTCCCTTTTAAAAAAAAATAATTAGTGGGAGATAAATATTGGCAAGTCTGCCTCTGTGCCATTGCTGTGTGTGGCATCTGTCTCTCATTGTGTGCCACCAAAAACCACTGTGTAATACTTGGCCATTTTTTTGGGGGGGGGTAAATTCTCACTTTTCAAAAATAAATAATTAGTGGGAGATAAATATTTGCAAGTCTGCCTCTGTGCCATTGCTGTGTGTGGCATCTGTCTCTCATTGTGTGCCACCGAAAACCACTGTGTAATACTTGGCCATTTTTTTTTTTTTTTACAAAGTCTCCCTTTTCCCAAAAAAATAATTAGTGGGAGATAAATATTGGCAAGTCTGCCTCTGTGCCATTGCTGTGTGTGGCATCTGTCTCTCATTGTGTGCCACCGAAAACCACTGTGTAATACTTGGCCATTTTTTTGGGGGGGGGTAAATTCTCACTTATCAAAAAAAAAAAATTAGTGGGAGATAAATATTTGCAAGTCTGCCTCTGTGCCATTGCTGTGTGTGGCATCTGTCTCTCATTGTGTGCCACCGAAAACCACTGTGTAATACTTGGCCATTTTTATTTATTTTTTTTACAAATTCTCCCTTTTCAAAAAAAAAATAATTAGTGGGAGATAAATATTGGCAAGTCTGCCTCTGTGCCATTGCTGTGTGTGGCATCTGTCTCTCATTGTGTGCTACCGAAAACCACTGTGTAATACTTGGCCATTTTTTTGGGGGGGGTAAATTCTCCCTTTTCAAAAAAAAATAATTAGTGGGAGATAAATATTGGCAAGTCTGCCTCTGTGCCATTGCTGTGTGTGGCATCTGTCTCTCATTGTGTGCCACCGAAAACCACTGTGTAATACTTGACCATTTTTTTTTTTTTACAAATTCTCCCTTTTCAAAAAAAAAATAATTAGTGGGAGATAAATATTGGCAAGTCTGCCTCTGTGCCATTGCTGTGTGTGGCATCTGTCTCTTATTGTGTGCCACCGAAAACCACTGTGTAATACTTGGCCATTTTTATTTTTTTTACAAATTCTCCCTTTTCAAAAAAAAATAATTAGTGGGAGATAAATATTGGCAAGTCTGCCTCTGTGCCATTGCTGTGTGTGGCATCTGTCTCTCATTGTGTGCCACCAAAAACCACTGTGTAACACTTGGCCATTTTTTTTTTTTTTTTTACAAATTCTCCCTTTTCAAAAAAAAATAATTAGTGGGAGATAAATATTGGCAAGTCTGCCTCTGTGCCATTGCTGTGTGTGGCATCTGTCTCTCATTGTGTGCCACCGAAAACCACTGTGTAATACTTGGCCATTTTTTTTTTTTTTTTACAAATTCTTCTTTTTCCCAAAAAAATAATTAGTGGGAGATAAATATTGGCAAGTCTTCCTCTGTGCCATTGCTGTGTGTGGCATCTGTCTCTCATTGTGTGCCACCGAAAACCACTGTGTAAAACTTGGCCATTTTTTTTGGGGGGGGTAAATTCTCCCTTTTCAAAAAAAAATAATTAGTGGGAGATAAATATTGGCAAGTCTGCCTCTGTGCCATTGCTGTGTGTGGCATCTGTCTCTCATTGTGTGCCACCGAAAACCACTGTGTAATACTTGGCCATTTTTTTTTTTTTTTTACAAATTCTCCCTTTTCCCAAAAAAATAATTAGTGGGAGATAAATATTGGCAAGTCTGCCTCTGTGCCATTGCTGTGTGTGGCATCTGTCTCTCATTGTGTGCCACCGAAAACCACTGTGTAATACTTGGCCATTTTTTTTTGGGGGGGGGGGTAAATGCTCACTTTTAAAAAAAAAATAATTAGTGGGAGATAAATATTTGCAAGTCTGCCTCTGTGCCATTGCTGTGTGTGGCATCTGTCTCTCATTGTGTGCCACCGAAAACAACTGTGTAATACTTGGCCATTTTTTTTTTATTTTTTTTTTACAAATTCTCCCTTTTCAAAAAAAAAATAATTAGTGGGAGATAAATATTGGCAAGTCTGCCTCTGTGCCATTGCTGTGTGTGGCATCTGTCTCTCATTGTGTGCCACCGAAAACCACTGTGTAATACTTGGCCATTTTTTTTGGGGGGGGGGTAAATTCTCCCTTTTCAAAAAAAAATAATTAGTGGGAGATAAATATTGGCAAGTCTGCCTCTGTGCCATTGCTGTGTGTGGCATCTGTCTCTCATTGTGTGCCACCGAAAACCACTGTGTAATACTTGGCCATTTTTTTTTTTTTTACAAATTCTCCCTTTTCAAAAAAAAAATAATTAGTGGGAGATAAATATTGGCAAGTCTGCCTCTGTGCCATTGCTGTGTGTGGCATCTGTCTCTTATTGTGTGCCACCGAAAACCACTATGTAATACTTGGCCATTTTTATTTTTTTTACAAATTCTCCCTTTTCAAAAAAAAAAAATTAGTGGGAGATAAATATTGGCAAGTCTGCCTCTGTGCCATTGCTGTGTGTGGCATCTGTCTCTCATTGTGTGCCACCGAAAACCACTGTGTAATACTTGGCCTTTTTTTGGGGGGGGTAAATTCTCACTTTTCAAAAAAAAAATAATTAGTGGGAGATAAATATTGGCAAGTCTGCCTCTGTGCCATTGCTGTGTGTGGCATCTGTCTCTCATTGTTTGCCACCGAAAACCACTGTGTAATACTTGGCCATTTTTTTTGGGGGGGTAAATTCTCCCTTTTCAAAAAAAAATAATTAGTGGGAGATAAATATTGGCAAGTCTGCCTCTGTGCCATTGCTGTGTGTGGCATCTGTCTCTCATTGTGTGCCACCGAAAACCACTGTGTAATACTTGGCCATTTTTTTTGGGGGGGGTAAATTCTCCCTTTTAAAAAAAAATAATTAGTGGGAGATAAATATTGGCAGGTCTGCCTCTGTGCCATTGCTGTGTGTGGCATCTGTCTCTCATTGTGTGCCACCAAAAACCACTGTGTAATACTTGGCCATTTTTTTGGGGGGGGGTAAATTCTCACTTTTCAAAAATAAATAATTAGTGGGAGATAAATATTTGCAAGTCTGCCTCTGTGCCATTGCTGTGTGTGGCATCTGTCTCTCATTGTGTGCCACCGAAAACCACTGTGTAATACTTGGCCATTTTTTTTTTTTTACAAATTCTCCCTTTTCCCAAAAAAATAATTAGTGGGAGATAAATATTGGCAAGTCTGCCTCTGTGCCATTGCTGTGTGTGGCATCTGTCTCTCATTGTGTGCCACCGAAAACCACTGTGTAATACTTGGCCATTTTTTTGGGGGGGGGTAAATTCTCACTTATCAAAAAAAAATAATTAGTGGGAGATAAATATTGGCAAGTCTGCCTCTGTGCCATTGCTGTGTGTGGCATCTGTCTCTCATTGTGTGCCACCGAAAACCACTGTGTAAAACTTGGCCATTTTTTGGGGGGGTAAATTCTCCCTTTTCAAAAAAAAATAATTAGTGGGAGATAAATATTGGCAAGTCTGCCTCTGTGCCATTGCTGTGTGTGGCATCTGTCTCTCATTGTGTGCCACCGAAAACCACTGTGTAATACTTGGCCATTTTTTTTTTTTTTTTACAAATTCTCCCTTTTCCAAAAAAAATAATTAGTGGGAGATAAATATTGGCAAGTCTGCCTCTGTGCCATTGCTGTGTGTGGCATATGTCTCTCATTGTGTGCCACCAAAAACCACTGTGTAATACTTGGCCATTTTTTGGGGGGGGTAAATTCTCCCTTTTCAAAAAAAAAAAATTAGTGGGAGATAAATATTGGCAAGTCTGCCTCTGTGCCATTGCTGTGTGTGGCATCTGTCTCTCATTGTGTGCCACCGAAAACCACTGTGTAATACTTGGCCATTTTTTTTTTTTTTTTACAAATTCTCCCTTTTCCAAAAAAAATAATTAGTGGGAGATAAATATTGGCAGGTCTGCCTCTGTGCCATTGCTGTGTGTGGCATCTGTCTCTCATTGTGTGCCACCAAAAACCACTGTGTAATACTTGGCCATTTTTTTTGGGGGGGGTAAATTCTCACTTTTCAAAAATAAATAATTAGTGGGAGATAAATATTTGCAAGTCTGCCTCTGTGCCATTGCTGTGTGTGGCATCTGTCTCTCATTGTGTGCCACCGAAAACCACTGTGTAATACTTGGCCATTTTTTTTTTTTTTACAAATTCTCCCTTTTCCCAAAAAAATAATTAGTGGGAGATAAATATTGGCAAGTCTGCCTCTGTGCCATTGCTGTGTGTGGCATCTGTCTCTCATTGTGTGCCACCGAAAACCACTGTGTAATACTTGGCCATTTTTTTTGGGGGGGGTAAATTCTCACTTATCAAAAAAAAATAATTAGTGGGAGATAAATATTGGCAAGTCTGCCTCTGTGCCATTGCTGTGTGTGGCATCTGTCTCTCATTGTGTGCCACCGAAAACCACTGTGTAAAACTTGGCCATTTTTTGGGGGGGTAAATTCTCCCTTTTCAAAAAAAAATAATTAGTGGGAGATAAATATTGGCAAGTCTGCCTCTGTGCCATTGCTGTGTGTGGCATCTGTCTCTCATTGTGTGCCACCGAAAACCACTGTGTAATACTTGGCCATTTTTTTTTTTTTTTTACAAATTCTCCCTTTTCCAAAAAAAATAATTAGTGGGAGATAAATATTGGCAAGTCTGCCTCTGTGCCATTGCTGTGTGTGGCATATGTCTCTCATTGTGTGCCACCGAAAACCACTGTGTAATACTTGGCCATTTTTTGGGGGGGGTAAATTCTCCCTTTTCAAAAAAAAAAAATTAGTGGGAGATAAATATTGACAAGTCTGCCTCTGTGCCATTGCTGTGTGTGGCATCTGTCTCTCATTGTGTGCCACCGAAAACAACTGTGTAATACTTGGCCATTTTTTTTTTTTTTTACAAATTCTCCCTTTTCAAAAAAAAATAATTAGTGGGAGATAAATATTGGCAAGTCTGCCTCTGTGCCATTGCTGTGTGTGGCATCTGTCTCTCATTGTGTGCCACCGAAAACCACTGTGTAAAACTTGGCCATTTTTTTGGGGGGGTAAATTCTCCCTTTTCAAAAAAAAATAATTGGTGGGAGATAAATATTGGCAAGTCTGCCTCTGTGCCATTGCTGTGTGTGGCATCTGTCTCTCATTGTGTGCCACCGAAAGCCACTGTGTAAAACTTGGCCATTTTTTGGGGGGGGTAAATTCTCCCTTTTCAAAAAAAAATAATTAGTGGGAGATAAATATTGGCAAGTCTGCCTCTGTGCCATTGCTGTGTGTGGCATCTGTCTCTCATTGTGTGCCACCGAAAACCACTGTGTAAAACTTGGCCATTTTTTTGGGGGGGTAAATTCTCCCTTTTCAAAAAAAAATAATTAGTGGGAGATAAATATTGGCAAGTCTGCCTCTGTGCCATTGCTGTGTGTGGCATCTGTCTCTCATTGTGTGCCACCGAAAACCACTGTGTAAAACTTGGCCATTTTTTGGGGGGGTAAATTCTCCCTTTTCAAAAAAAAATAATTAGTGGGAGATAAATATTGGCAAGTCTGCCTCTGTGCCATTGCTGTGTGTGGCATCTGTCTCTCATTGTGTGCCACCGAAAACCACTGTGTAATACTTGGCCATTTTTTTTTTTTTTACAAATTCTCCCTTTTCCCAAAAAAATAATTAGTGGGAGATAAATATTGGCAAGTCTGCCTCTGTGCCATTGCTGTGTGTGGCATCTGTCTCTCATTGTGTGCCACCGAAAACCACTGTGTAATACTTGGCCATTTTTTTGGGGGGGGGTAAATTCTCACTTATCAAAAAAAAATAATTAGTGGGAGATAAATATTTGCAAGTCTGCCTCTGTGCCATTGCTGTGTGTGGCATCTGTCTCTCATTGTGTGCCACCGAAAACCACTGTGTAATACTTGGCCTTTTTTTTTTATTTTTTTTACAAATTCTCCCTTTTCAAAAAAAAAATAATTAGTGGGAGATAAATATTGGCAAGTCTGCCTCTGTGCCATTGCTGTGTGTGGCATCTGTCTCTCATTGTGTGCTACCGAAAACCACTGTGTAATACTTGGCCATTTTATTTGGGGGGGTAAATTCTCCCTTTTCAAAAAAAAATAATTAGTGGGAGATAAATATTGGCAAGTCTGCCTCTGTGCCATTGCTGTGTGTGGCATCTGTCTCTCATTGTGTGCCACCGAAAACCACTGTGTAATACTTGACCATTTTTTTTTTTTTACAAATTCTCCCTTTTCAAAAAAAAAATAATTAGTGGGAGATAAATATTGGCAAGTCTGCCTCTGTGCCATTGCTGTGTGTGGCATCTGTCTCTTATTGTGTGCCACCGAAAACCACTGTGTAATACTTGGCCATTTTTATTTTTTTTACAAATTCTCCCTTTTCAAAAAAAAAAAATTAGTGGGAGATAAATATTGGCAAGTCTGCCTCTGTGCCATTGCTGTGTGTGGCATCTGTCTCTCATTGTGTGCCACCGAAAACCACTGTGTAATACTTGGCCTTTTTTTGGGGGGGGTAAATTCTCACTTTTCAAAAAAAAAATAATTAGTGGGAGATAAATATTGGCAAGTCTGCCTCTGTGCCATTGCTGTGTGTGGCATCTGTCTCTCATTGTTTGCCACCGAAAACCACTGTGTAATACTTGGCCATTTTTTTGGGGGGGGTAAATTCTCCCTTTTCAAAAAAAAATAATTAGTGGGAGATAAATATTGGCAAGTCTGCCTCTGTGCCATTGCTGTGTGTGGCATCTGTCTCTCATTGTGTGCCACCGAAAACCACTGTGTAATACTTGGCCATTTTTTTGGGGGGGGGTAAATTCTCCCTTTTAAAAAAAAATAATTAGTGGGAGATAAATATTGGCAAGTCTGCCTCTGTGCCATTGCTGTGTGTGGCATCTGTCTCTCATTGTGTGCCACCAAAAACCACTGTGTAATACTTGGCCATTTTTTTTGGGGGGGGTAAATTCTCACTTTTCAAAAATAAATAATTAGTGGGAGATAAATATTTGCAAGTCTGCCTCTGTGCCATTGCTGTGTGTGGCATCTGTCTCTCATTGTGTGCCACCGAAAACCACTGTGTAATACTTGGCCATTTTTTTTTTTTTTTACAAAGTCTCCCTTTTCCCAAAAAAATAATTAGTGGGAGATAAATATTGGCAAGTCTGCCTCTGTGCCATTGCTGTGTGTGGCATCTGTCTCTCATTGTGTGCCACCGAAAACCACTGTGTAATACTTGGCCATTTTTTTGGGGGGGGGTAAATTCTCACTTATCAAAAAAAAATAATTAGTGGGAGATAAATATTTGCAAGTCTGCCTCTGTGCCATTGCTGTGTGTGGCATCTGTCTCTCATTGTGTGCCACCGAAAACCACTGTGTAATACTTGGCCTTTTTTTTTTATTTTTTTTACAAATTCTCCCTTTTCAAAAAAAAAATAATTAGTGGGAGATAAATATTGGCAAGTCTGCCTCTGTGCCATTGCTGTGTGTGGCATCTGTCTCTCATTGTGTGCTACCGAAAACCACTGTGTAATACTTGGCCATTTTATTTGGGGGGGTAAATTCTCCCTTTTCAAAAAAAAATAATTAGTGGGAGATAAATATTGGCAAGTCTGCCTCTGTGCCATTGCTGTGTGTGGCATCTGTCTCTCATTGTGTGCCACCGAAAACCACTGTGTAATACTTGACCATTTTTTTTTTTTTACAAATTCTCCCTTTTCAAAAAAAAAATAATTAGTGGGAGATAAATATTGGCAAGTCTGCCTCTGTGCCATTGCTGTGTGTGGCATCTGTCTCTTATTGTGTGCCACCGAAAACCACTATGTAATACTTGGCCATTTTTATTTTTATTACAAATTCTCCCTTTTCAAAAAAAAAAAATTAGTGGGAGATAAATATTGGCAAGTCTGCCTCTGTGCCATTGCTGTGTGTGGCATCTGTCTCTCATTGTGTGCCACCGAAAACCACTGTGTAATACTTGGCCTTTTTTTGGGGGGGGTAAATTCTCACTTTTCAAAAAAAAAATAATTAGTGGGAGATAAATATTGGCAAGTCTGCCTCTGTGCCATTGCTGTGTGTGGCATCTGTCTCTCATTGTTTGCCACCGAAAACCACTGTGTAATACTTGGCCATTTTTTTGGGGGGGGTAAATTCTCCCTTTTCAAAAAAAAATAATTAGTGGGAGATAAATATTGGCAAGTCTGCCTCTGTGCCATTGCTGTGTGTGGCATCTGTCTCTCATTGTGTGCCACCGAAAACCACTGTGTAATACTTGGCCATTTTTTTTGGGGGGGGTAAATTCTCCCTTTTAAAAAAAAATAATTAGTGGGAGATAAATATTGGCAAGTCTGCCTCTGTGCCATTGCTGTGTGTGGCATCTGTCTCTCATTGTGTGCCACCAAAAACCACTGTGTAATACTTGGCCATTTTTTTTTGGGGGGGTAAATTCTCACTTTTCAAAAATAAATAATTAGTGGGAGATAAATATTTGCAAGTCTGCCTCTGTGCCATTGCTGTGTGTGGCATCTGTCTCTCATTGTGTGCCACCGAAAACCACTGTGTAATACTTGGCCATTTTTTTTTTTTTTTACAAAGTCTCCCTTTTCCCAAAAAAATAATTAGTGGGAGATAAATATTGGCAAGTCTGCCTCTGTGCCATTGCTGTGTGTGGCATCTGTCTCTCATTGTGTGCCACCGAAAACCACTGTGTAATACTTGGCCATTTTTTTGGGGGGGGGTAAATTCTCACTTATCAAAAAAAAATAATTAGTGGGAGATAAATATTTGCAAGTCTGCCTCTGTGCCATTGCTGTGTGTGGCATCTGTCTCTCATTGTGTGCCACCGAAAACCACTGTGTAATACTTGGCCATTTTTATTTATTTTTTTTACAAATTCTCCCTTTTCAAAAAAAAAATAATTAGTGGGAGATAGATATTGGCAAGTCTGCCTCTGTGCCATTGCTGTGTGTGGCATCTGTCTCTCATTGTGTGCTACCGAAAACCACTGTGTAATACTTGGCCATTTTTTTTGGGGGGGTAAATTCTCCCTTTTCAAAAAAAAATAATTAGTGGGAGATAAATATTGGCAAGTCTGCCTCTGTGCCATTGCTGTGTGTGGCATCTGTCTCTCATTGTGTGCCACCGAAAACCACTGTGTAATACTTGACCATTTTTTTTTTTTTACAAATTCTCCCTTTTCAAAAAAAAAATAATTAGTGGGAGATAAATATTGGCAAGTCTGCCTCTGTGCCATTGCTGTGTGTGGCATCTGTCTCTTATTGTGTGCCACCGAAAACCACTGTGTAATACTTGGCCATTTTTATTTTTTTTACAAATTCTCCCTTTTCAAAAAAAAATAATTAGTGGGAGATAAATATTGGCAAGTCTGCCTCTGTGCCATTGCTGTGTGTGGCATCTGTCTCTCATTGTGTGCCACCAAAAACCACTGTGTAACACTTGGCCATTTTTTTTTTTTTTTTTACAAATTCTCCCTTTTCAAAAAAAAATAATTAGTGGGAGATAAATATTGGCAAGTCTGCCTCTGTGCCATTGCTGTGTGTGGCATCTGTCTCTCATTGTGTGCCACCGAAAACCACTGTGTAATACTTGGCCATTTTTTTTTTTTTTTTACAAATTCTTCTTTTTCCCAAAAAAATAATTAGTGGGAGATAAATATTGGCAAGTCTTCCTCTGTGCCATTGCTGTGTGTGGCATCTGTCTCTCATTGTGTGCCACCGAAAACCACTGTGTAAAACTTGGCCATTTTTTTGGGGGGGGGTAAATTCTCCCTTTTCAAAAAAAAATAATTAGTGGGAGATAAATATTGGCAAGTCTGCCTCTGTGCCATTGCTGTGTGTGGCATCTGTCTCTCATTGTGTGCCACCGAAAACCACTGTGTAATACTTGGCCATTTTTTTTTTTTTTTTACAAATTCTCCCTTTTCCCAAAAAAATAATTAGTGGGAGATAAATATTGGCAAGTCTGCCTCTGTGCCATTGCTGTGTGTGGCATCTGTCTCTCATTGTGTGCCACCGAAAACCACTGTGTAATACTTGGCCATTTTTTTTGGGGGGGGGGGGTAAATGCTCACTTTTAAAAAAAAAATAATTAGTGGGAGATAAATATTTGCAAGTCTGCCTCTGTGCCATTGCTGTGTGTGGCATCTGTCTCTCATTGTGTGCCACCGAAAACAACTGTGTAATACTTGGCCATTTTTTTTTTATTTTTTTTTTACAAATTCTCCCTTTTCAAAAAAAAAATAATTAGTGGGAGATAAATATTGGCAAGTCTGCCTCTGTGCCATTGCTGTGTGTGGCATCTGTCTCTCATTGTGTGCCACCGAAAACCACTGTGTAATACTTGGCCATTTTTTTTGGGGGGGGGGTAAATTCTCCCTTTTCAAAAAAAAATAATTAGTGGGAGATAAATATTGGCAAGTCTGCCTCTGTGCCATTGCTGTGTGTGGCATCTGTCTCTCATTGTGTGCCACCGAAAACCACTGTGTAATACTTGGCCATTTTTTTTTTTTTTTTTTTTACAAATTCTCCCTTTTCAAAAAAAAAAAAATTAGTGGGAGATAAATATTGGCAAGTCTGCCTCTGTGCCATTGCTGTGTGTGGCATCTGTCTCTCATTGTGTGCCACCAAAAACCACTGTGTAATACTTGGCCTTTTTTTGGGGGGGGGTAAATTCTCACTTTTCAAAAAAAAAATAATTAGTGGGAGATAAATATTGGCAAGTCTGCCTCTGTGCCATTGCTGTGTGTGGCATCTGTCTCTCATTGTTTGCCACCGAAAACCACTGTGTAATACTTGGCCATTTTTTTTGGGGGGGTGAATTCTCCCTTTTCAAAAAAAAATAATTAGTGGGAGATAAATATTGGCAAGTCTGCCTCTGTGCCATTGCTGTGTGTGGCATCTGTCTCTCATTGTGTGCCACCGAAATCCACTGTGTAATACTTGGCCATTTTTTTTGGGGGGGGGTAAATTCTCCCTTTTCAAAAAAAAATAATTAGTGGGAGATAAATATTGGCAAGTCTGCCTCTGTGCCATTGCTGTGTGTGGCATCTGTCTCTCATTGTGTGCCACCAAAAACCACTGTGTAATACTTGGCCATTTTTTTTTTTTTTTACAAATTCTCCCTTTTCAAAAAAAAAATAATTAGTGGGAGATAAATATTGGCAAGTCTGCCTCTGTGCCATTGCTGTGTGTGGCATCTGTCTCTCATTGTTTGCCACCGAAAACCACTGTGTAATACTTGGCCATTTTTTTGAGGGGGGGGTAAATTCTCCCTTTTCAAAAAAAAATAATTAGTGGGAGATAAATATTGGCAAGTCTGCCTCTGTGCCATTGCTGTGTGTGGCATCTGTCTCTCATTGTGTGCCACCAAAAACCACTGTGTAACACTTGGCCATTTTTTTTTTTTTTTTACAAATTCTCCCTTTTCAAAAAAAATAATTAGTGGGAGATAAATATTGGCAATTCTGCCTCTGTGCCATTGCTGTGTGTGGCATCTGTCTCTCATTGTGTGCCACCAAAAACCACTGTGTAACACTTGGCCATTTTTTTTTTTTTTTTGCAAATTCTCCCTTTTCAAAAAAAAAAAATTAGTGGGAGATAAATATTGGCAAGTCTGCCTCTGTGCCATTGCTGTGTGTGGCATCTGTCTCTCATTGTGTGCCACCGAAAACCACTGTGTAATACTTGGCCTTTTTTTGGGGGGGGTAAATTCTCACTTTTCAAAAAAAAAATAATTAGTGGGAGATAAATATTGGCAAGTCTGCCTCTGTGCCATTGCTGTGTGTGGCATCTGTCTCTCATTGTTTGCCACCGAAAACCACTGTGTAATACTTGGCCATTTTTTTTGGGGGGGGGGTAAATTCTCCCTTTTCAAAAAAAAATAATTAGTGGGAGATAAATATTGGCAAGTCTGCCTCTGTGCCATTGCTGTG
Source organism: Ranitomeya variabilis (assembly GCF_051348905.1). Taxonomy (NCBI): domain Eukaryota; kingdom Metazoa; phylum Chordata; class Amphibia; order Anura; family Dendrobatidae; genus Ranitomeya; species Ranitomeya variabilis. The sequence goes on from NC_135236.1 coordinate 566,547,345, forward strand.
TGTGGCATCTGTCTCTCATTGTGTGCCACCGAAAACCACTGTGTAATACTTGGCCATTTTTTTTGGGGGGGGGTAAATTCTCCCTTTTCAAAAAAAAATAATTAGTGGGAGATAAATATTGGCAAGTCTGCCTCTGTGCCATTGCTGTGTGTGGCATCTGTCTCTCATTGTGTGCCACCAAAAACCACTGTGTAATACTTGGCCTTTTTTTGGGGGGGGGTAAATTCTCACTTTTCAAAAAAAAAATAATTAGTGGGAGATAAATATTGGCAAGTCTGCCTCTGTGCCATTGCTGTGTGTGGCATCTGTCTCTCATTGTTTGCCACCGAAAACCACTGTGTAATACTTGGCCATTTTTTTTGGGGGGGTGAATTCTCCCTTTTCAAAAAAAAATAATTAGTGGGAGATAAATATTGGCAAGTCTGCCTCTGTGCCATTGCTGTGTGTGGCATCTGTCTCTCATTGTGTGCCACCGAAATCCACTGTGTAATACTTGGCCATTTTTTTTTGGGGGGGGTAAATTCTCCCTTTTCAAAAAAAAATAATTAGTGGGAGATAAATATTGGCAAGTCTGCCTCTGTGCCATTGCTGTGTGTGGCATCTGTCTCTCATTGTGTGCCACCAAAAACCACTGTGTAATACTTGGCCATTTTTTTTTTTTTTTACAAATTCTCCCTTTTCAAAAAAAAAATAATTAGTGGGAGATAAATATTGGCAAGTCTGCCTCTGTGCCATTGCTGTGTGTGGCATCTGTCTCTCATTGTTTGCCACCGAAAACCACTGTGTAATACTTGGCCATTTTTTTGAGGGGGGGGTAAATTCTCCCTTTTCAAAAAAAAATAATTAGTGGGAGATAAATATTGGCAAGTCTGCCTCTGTGCCATTGCTGTGTGTGGCATCTGTCTCTCATTGTGTGCCACCAAAAACCACTGTGTAACACTTGGCCATTTTTTTTTTTTTTTTACAAATTCTCCCTTTTCAAAAAAAATAATTAGTGGGAGATAAATATTGGCAATTCTGCCTCTGTGCCATTGCTGTGTGTGGCATCTGTCTCTCATTGTGTGCCACCAAAAACCACTGTGTAACACTTGGCCATTTTTTTTTTTTTTTTGCAAATTCTCCCTTTTCAAAAAAAAAAAATTAGTGGGAGATAAATATTGGCAAGTCTGCCTCTGTGCCATTGCTGTGTGTGGCATCTGTCTCTCATTGTGTGCCACCGAAAACCACTGTGTAATACTTGGCCTTTTTTTGGGGGGGGTAAATTCTCACTTTTCAAAAAAAAAATAATTAGTGGGAGATAAATATTGGCAAGTCTGCCTCTGTGCCATTGCTGTGTGTGGCATCTGTCTCTCATTGTTTGCCACCGAAAACCACTGTGTAATACTTGGCCATTTTTTTTTGGGGGGGGGTAAATTCTCCCTTTTCAAAAAAAAATAATTAGTGGGAGATAAATATTGGCAAGTCTGCCTCTGTGCCATTGCTGTGTGTGGCATCTGTCTCTCATTGTATGCCACCGAAAACCACTGTGTAATACTTGGCCATTTTTTTTTGGGGGGGGGTAAATTCTCCCTTTTCAAAAAAAAATAATTAGTGGGAGATAAATATTGGCAAGTCTGCCTCTGTGCCATTGCTGTGTGTGGCATCTGTCTCTCATTGTGTGCCACCAAAAACCACTGTGTAACACTTGGCCATTTTTTTTTTTTTTTTACAAATTCTCCCTTTTCAAAAAAAATAATTAGTGGGAGATAAATATTGGCAATTCTGCCTCTATGCCATTGCTGTGTGTGGCATCTGTCTCTCATTGTGTGCCACCAAAAACCACTGTGTAACACTTGGCCATTTTTTTTTTTTTTTTGCAAATTCTCCCTTTTCAAAAAAAAAAAATTAGTGGGAGATAAATATTGGCAAGTCTGCCTCTGTGCCATTGCTGTGTGTGGCATCTGTCTCTCATTGTGTGCCACCGAAAACCACTGTGTAATACTTGGCCTTTTTTTGGGGGGGGTAAATTCTCACTTTTCAAAAAAAAAATAATTAGTGGGAGATAAATATTGGCAAGTCTGCCTCTGTGCCATTGCTGTGTGTGGCATCTGTCTCTCATTGTTTGCCACCGAAAACCACTGTGTAATACTTGGCCATTTTTTTTGGGGGGGGGGTAAATTCTCCCTTTTCAAAAAAAAATAATTAGTGGGAGATAAATATTGGCAAGTCTGCCTCTGTGCCATTGCTGTGTGTGGCATCTGTCTCTCATTGTGTGCCACCGAAAACCACTGTGTAATACTTGGCCATTTTTTTTTGGGGGGGGGTAAATTCTCCCTTTTCAAAAAAAAATAATTAGTGGGAGATAAATATTGGCAAGTCTGCCTCTGTGCCATTGCTGTGTGTGGCATCTGTCTCTCATTGTGTGCCACCAAAAACCACTGTGTAACACTTGGCCATTTTTTTTTTTTTTTTACAAATTCTCCCTTTTCAAAAAAAATAATTAGTGGGAGATAAATATTGGCAATTCTGCCTCTGTGCCATTGCTGTGTGTGGCATCTGTCTCTCATTGTGTGCCACCAAAAACCACTGTGTAACACTTGGCCATTTTTTTTTTTTTTTTGCAAATTCTCCCTTTTCAAAAAAAAAAAATTAGTGGGAGATAAATATTGGCAAGTCTGCCTCTGTGCCATTGCTGTGTGTGGCATCTGTCTCTCATTGTGTGCCACCGAAAACCACTGTGTAATACTTGGCCTTTTTTTGGGGGGGGTAAATTCTCACTTTTCAAAAAAAAAATAATTAGTGGGAGATAAATATTGGCAAGTCTGCCTCTGTGCCATTGCTGTGTGTGGCATCTGTCTCTCATTGTTTGCCACCGAAAACCACTGTGTAATACTTGGCCATTTTTTTTGGGGGGGGGGTAAATTCTCCCTTTTCAAAAAAAAATAATTAGTGGGAGATAAATATTGGCAAGTCTGCCTCTGTGCCATTGCTGTGTGTGGCATCTGTCTCTCATTGTGTGCCACCGAAAACCACTGTGTAATACTTGGCCATTTTTTTTGGGGGGGGGTAAATTCTCCCTTTTCAAAAAAAAATAATTAGTGGGAGATAAATATTGGCAAGTCTGCCTCTGTGCCATTGCTGTGTGTGGCATCTGTCTCTCATTGTGTGCCACCAAAAACCACTGTGTAATACTTGGCCATTTTTTTTTTTTTTTACAAATTCTCCCTTTTCAAAAAAAAAATAATTAGTGGGAGATAAATATTGGCAAGTCTGCCTCTGTGCCATTGCTGTGTGTGGCATCTGTCTCTCATTGTTTGCCACCGAAAACCACTGTGTAATACTTGGCCATTTTTTTTTGGGGGGGGTAAATTCTCCCTTTTCAAAAAAAAATAATTAGTGGGAGATAAATATTGGCAAGTCTGCCTCTGTGCCATTGCTGTGTGTGGCATCTGTCTCTCATTGTGTGCCACCAAAAACCACTGTGTAACACTTGGCCATTTTTTTTTTTTTTTACAAATTCTCACTTTTCAAAAAAAAAAAAAATTAGTGGGAGATAAATATTGGCAAGTCTGCCTCTGTGCCATTGCTGTGTGTGGCATCTGTCTCTCATTGTGTGCCACCAAAAACCACTGTGTAACACTTGGCCATTTTTGTTTTTTTTTACAAATTCTCCCTTTTCAAAAAAAAAAAAAAATAGTGGGAGATAAATATTGGCAAGTCTGCCTCTGTGCCATTGCTGTGTGTGGCATCTGTCTCTCATTGTGTGCCACCGAAAACCACTGTGTAATACTTGGCCATTTTTTTTTTTTTTTTACAAATTCTTCTTTTTCCCAAAAAAATAATTAGTGGGAGATAAATATTGGCAAGTCTGCCTCTGTGCCATTGCTGTGTGTGGCATCTGTCTCTCATTGTGTGCCACCGAAAACCACTGTGTAAAACTTGGCCATTTTTTTGGGGGGGTGTAAATTCTCCCTTTTCAAAAAAAAATAATTAGTGGGAGATAAATATTGGCAAGTCTGCCTCTGTGCCATTGCTGTGTGTGGCATCTGTCTCTCATTGTGTGCCACCGAAAACCACTGTGTAATACTTGGCCATTTTTTTTTTTTTACAAATTCTCCCTTTTCCCAAAAAAATAATTAGTGGGAGATAAATATTGGCAAGTCTGCCTCTGTGCCATTGCTGTGTGTGGCATCTGTCTCTCATTGTGTGCCACCGAAAACCACTGTGTAATACTTGGCCATTTTTTTTGGGGGGGGGGTAAATGCTCACTTTTCAAAAAAAATAATTAGTGGGAGATAAATATTTGCAAGTCTGCCTCTGTGCCATTGCTGTGTGTGGCATCTGTCTCTCATTGTGTGCCACCGAAAACAACTGTGTAATACTTGGCCATTTTTTTTTATTTTTTTTTACAAATTCTCCCTTTTAAAAAAAAAATAATTAGTGGGAGATAAATATTGGCAAGTCTGCCTCTGTGCCATTGCTGTGTGTGGCATCTGTCTCTCATTGTGTGCCACCGAAAACCACTGTGTAATACTTGGCCATTTTTTTTGGGGGGGGGTAAATTCTCCCTTTTCAAAAAAAAATAATTAGTGGGAGATAAATATTTGCAAGTCTGCCTCTGTGCCATTGCTGTGTGTGGCATCTGTCTCTCATTGTGTGCCACCGAAAACCACTGTGTAATACTTGGCCTTTTTTTTTTTTTTTACAAATTCTCCCTTTTCCCAAAAAAATAGTTAGTGGGAGATAAACAATTGGCAAGTCTGCCTCTGTGCCATTGCTGTGTGTGGCATCTGTCTCTCATTGTGTGCCACCGAAAACCACTGTGTAATACTTGGCCATTTTATTTTTTTGGGGGGGGTAAATGCTCACTTTTCAAAAAAAATAATTAGTGGGAGATAAATATTTGCAAGTCTGCCTCTGTGCCATTGCTGTGTGTGGCATCTGTCTCTCATTGTGTGCCACCGAAAACAACTGTGTAATACTTGGCCATTTTTTTTTTTTTTTTTTTACAAATTCTCCCTTTTCAAAAAAAAAAATAATTAGTGGGAGATAAATATTGGCAAGTCTGCCTCTGTGCCATTGCTGTGTGTGGCATCTGTCTCTCATTGTGTGCCACCGAAAACCACTGTGTAATACTTGGCCATTTTTTTTGGGGGGGGGGTAAATTCTCCCTTTTCAAAAAAAAATAATTAGTGGGAGATAAATATTGGCAAGTCTGCCTCTGTGCCATTGCTGTGTGTGGCATCTGTCTCTCATTGTGTGCCACCGAAAACCACTGTGTAATACTTGGCCATTTTTTGGGGGGGGGGTAAATTCTCCCTTTTCAAAAAAAAATAATTAGTGGGAGATAAATATTGGCAAGTCTGCCTCTGTGCCATTGCTGTGTGTGGCATCTGTCTCTCATTGTGTGCCACCAAAAACCACTGTGTAACACTTGGCCATTTTTTTTTTTTTTTACAAATTCTCCCTTTTCAAAAAAAAATAATTAGTGGGAGATAAATATTGGCAAGTCTGCCTCTGTGCCATTGCTGTGTGTGGCATCTGTCTCTCATTGTGTGCCACCAAAAACCACTGTGTAACACTTGGCCATTTTTTTTTTTTTTTTACAAATTCTCCCTTTTCAAAAAAAAAAATAATTAGTGGGAGATAAATATTGGCAAGTCTGCCTCTGTGCCATTGCTGTGTGTGGCATCTGTCTCTCATTGTGTGCCACCGAAAACCACTGTGTAATACTTGGCCATTTTTTTTTTTTTTTTACAAATTCTTCTTTTTCCCAAAAAAATAATTAGTGGGAGATAAATATTGGCAAGTCTGCCTCTGTGCCATTGCTGTGTGTGGCATCTGTCTCTCATTGTGTGCCACCGAAAACCACTGTGTAAAACTTGGCCATTTTTTTGGGGGGGTGTAAATTCTCCCTTTTCAAAAAAAAATAATTAGTGGGAGATAAATATTGGCAAGTCTGCCTCTGTGCCATTGCTGTGTGTGGCATCTGTCTCTCATTGTGTGCCACCGAAAACCACTGTGTAATACTTGGCCATTTTTTTTTTTTTACAAATTCTCCCTTTTCCCAAAAAAATAATTAGTGGGAGATAAATATTGGCAAGTCTGCCTCTGTGCCATTGCTGTGTGTGGCATCTGTCTCTCATTGTGTGCCACCGAAAACAACTGTGTAATACTTGGCCATTTTTTTTTATTTTTTTTACAAATTCTCCCTTTTAAAAAAAAAAATAATTAGTGGGAGATAAATATTGGCAAGTCTGCCTCTGTGCCATTGCTGTGTGTGGCATCTGTCTCTCATTGTGTGCCACCGAAAACCACTGTGTAATACTTGGCCATTTTTTTTTTTGGGGGGGGTAAATTCTCCCTTTTCAAAAAAAAATAATTAGTGGGAGATAAATATTTGCAAGTCTGCCTCTGTGCCATTGCTGTGTGTGGCATCTGTCTCTCATTGTGTGCCACCGAAAACCACTGTGTAATACTTGGCCATTTTTTTTTTTTTTACAAATTCTCCCTTTTCCCAAAAAAATAGTTAGTGGGATATAAATATTGGCAAGTCTGCCTCTGTGCCATTGCTGTGTGTGGCATCTGTCTCTCATTGTGTGCCACTGAAAACCACTGTGTAATACTTGGCCATTTTTTTTTTTGGGGGGGGGTAAATGCTCACTTTTCAAAAAAAATAATTAGTGGGAGATAAATATTTGCAAGTCTGCCTCTGTGCCATTGCTGTGTGTGGCATCTGTCTCTCATTGTGTGCCACCGAAAACAACTGTGTAATACTTGGCCATTTTTTTTTTTTTTTTTTTTTTACAAATTCTCCCTTTTCAAAAAAAAAAATAATTAGTGGGAGATAAATATTGGCAAGTCTGCCTCTGTGCCATTGCTGTGTGTGGCATCTGTCTCTCATTGTGTGCCACCAAAAACCACTGTGTAACACTTGGCCATTTTTTTTTTTTTTTTACAAATTCTCCCTTTTCAAAAAAAAATAATTAGTGGGAGATAAATATTGGCAAGTCTGCCTCTGTGCCATTGCTGTGTGTGGCATCTGTCTCTCATTGTGTGCCACCAAAAACCACTGTGTAACACTTGGCCATTTTTTTTTTTTTTTTTACAAATTCTCCCTTTTCAAAAAAAAAAATAGTTAGTGGGAGATAAATATTGGCAAGTCTGCCTCTGTGCCATTGCTGTGTGTGGCATCTGTCTCTCATTGTGTGCCACCGAAAACCACTGTGTAATACTTGGCCATTTTTTTTTTTTTTTACAAATTCTTCTTTTTCCCAAAAAAATAATTAGTGGGAGATAAATATTGGCAAGTCTGCCTCTGTGCCATTGCTGTGTGTGGCATCTGTCTCTCATTGTGTGCCACCGAAAACCACTGTGTAAAACTTGGCCATTTTTTTGGGGGGGTGTAAATTCTCCCTTTTCAAAAAAAAATAATTAGTGGGAGATAAATATTGGCAAGTCTGCCTCTGTGCCATTGCTGTGTGTGGCATCTGTCTCTCATTGTGTGCCACCGAAAACCACTGTGTAATACTTGGCCATTTTTTTTTTTTTACAAATTCTCCCTTTTCCCAAAAAAATAATTAGTGGGAGATAAATATTGGCAAGTCTGCCTCTGTGCCATTGCTGTGTGTGGCATCTGTCTCTCATTGTGTGCCACCGAAAACCACTGTGTAATACTTGGCCATTTTTTTTTGGGGGGGGGTAAATGCTCACTTTTCAAAAAAAATAATTAGTGGGAGATAAATATTTGCAAGTCTGCCTCTGTGCCATTGCTGTGTGTGGCATCTGTCTCTCATTGTGTGCCACCGAAAACAACTGTGTAATACTTGGCCATTTTTTTTAATTTTTTTTACAAATTCTCCCTTTTAAAAAAAAAAATAATTAGTGGGAGATAAATATTGGCAAGTCTGCCTCTGTGCCATTGCTGTGTGTGGCATCTGTCTCTCATTGTGTGCCACCGAAAACCACTGTGTAATACTTGGCCATTTTTTTTTGGGGGGGGGGTAAATTCTCCCTTTTCAAAAAAAAATAATTAGTGGGAGATAAATATTTGCAAGTCTGCCTCTGTGCCATTGCTGTGTGTGGCATCTGTCTCTCATTGTGTGCCACCGAAAACCACTGTGTAATACTTGGCCATTTTTTTTTTTTTACAAATTCTCCCTTTTCCCAAAAAAATAGTTAGTGGGAGATAAATATTGGCAAGTCTGCCTCTGTGCCATTGCTGTGTGTGGCATCTGTCTCTCATTGTGTGCCACCGAAAACCACTGTGTAATACTTGGCCATTTTTTTTTTTGGGGGGGGTAAATGCTCACTTTTCAAAAAAAATAATTAGTGGGAGATAAATATTTGCAAGTCTGCCTCTGTGCCATTGCTGTGTGTGGCATCTGTCTCTCATTGTGTGCCACCGAAAACAACTGTGTAATACTTGGCCATTTTTTTTTTTTTTTTTTTACAAATTCTCCCTTTTCAAAAAAAAAATAATTAGTGGGAGATAAATATTGGCAAGTCTGCCTCTGTGCCATTGCTGTGTGTGGCATCTGTCTCTCATTGTGTGCCACCGAAAACCACTGTGTAATACTTGGCCATTTTTTTGGGGGGGGGTAAATTCTCCCTTTTCAAAAAAAAATAATTAGTGGGAGATAAATATTGGCAAGTCTGCCTCTGTGCCATTGCTGTGTGTGGCATCTGTCTCTCATTGTGTGCCACCGAAAACCACTGTGTAATACTTGGCCATTTTTTTGGGGGGGGGTAAATTCTCCCTTTTCAAAAAAAAATAATTAGTGGGAGATAAATATTGGCAAGTCTGCCTCTGTGCCATTGCTGTGTGTGGCATCTGTCTCTCATTATGTGCCACCAAAAACCACTGTGTAACACTTGGCCATTTTTTTTTTTTTTTTACAAATTCTCCCTTTTCAAAAAAAAATAATTAGTGGGAGATAAATATTGGCAAGTCTGCCTCTGTGCCATTGCTGTGTGTGGCATCTGTCTCTCATTGTGTGCCACCAAAAACCACTGTGTAACACTTGGCCATTTTTTTTTTTTTTTTACAAATTCTCCCTTTTCAAAAAAAAATAATTAGTGGGAGATAAATATTGGCAAGTCTGCCTCTGTGCCATTGCTGTGTGTGGCATCTGTCTCTCATTGTGTGCCACCAAAAACCACTGTGTAACACTTGGCCATTTTTTTTTTTTTTTTACAAATTCTCCCTTTTCAAAAAAAAATAATTAGTGGGAGATAAATATTGGCAAGTCTGCCTCTGTGCCATTGCTGTGTGTGGCATCTGTCTCTCATTGTGTGCCACCGAAAACCACTGTGTAAAACTTGGCCATTTTTTTGGGGGGGGGGTAAATTCTCCCTTTTCAAAAAAAAATAATTAGTGGGAGATAAATATTGGCAAGTCTGCCTCTGTGCCATTGCTGTGTGTGGCATCTGTCTCTCATTGTGTGCCACCGAAAACCACTGTGTAATACTTGGCCATTTTTTTTTTTTTTTACAAATTCTCCTTTTTCCCAAAAAAATAATTAGTGGGAGATAAATATTGGCAAGTCTGCCTCTGTGCCATTGCTGTGTGTGGCATCTGTCTCTCATTGTGTGCCACCGAAAACAACTGTGTAATACTTGGCCATTTTTTTTTTTTTTTTTTTTACAAATTCTCCCTTTTCAAAAAAAAAATAATTAGTGGGAGATAAATATTGGCAAGTCTGCCTCTGTGCCATTGCTGTGTGTGGCATCTGTCTCTCATTGTGTGCCACCGAAAACCACTGTGTAATACTTGGCCATTTTTTTTGGGGGGGGGTAAATTCTCCCTTTTCAAAAAAAAATAATTAGTGGGAGATAAATATTGGCAAGTCTGCCTCTGTGCCATTGCTGTGTGTGGCATCTGTCTCTCATTGTGTGCCACCGAAAACCACTGTGTAATACTTGGCCATTTTTTTTTTTTTACAAATTCTCCCTTTTCCCAAAAAAATAGTTAGTGGGAGATAAATATTGGCAAGTCTGCCTCTGTGCCATTGCTGTGTGTGGCATCTGTCTCTCATTGTGTGCCACCGAAAACCACTGTGTAATACTTGGCCATTTTTTTTGGGGGGGGGGTAAATGCTCACTTTTCAAAAAAAATAATTAGTGGGAGATAAATATTTGCAAGTCTGCCTCTGTGCCATTGCTGTGTGTGGCATCTGTCTCTCATTGTGTGCCACCGAAAACAACTGTGTAATACTTGGCCATTTTTTTTTTTTTTTTTTACAATTTCTCCCTTTTCAAAAAAAAAATAATTAGTGGGAGATAAATATTGGCAAGTCTGCCTCTGTGCCATTGCTGTGTGTGGCATCTGTCTCTCATTGTGTGCCACCGAAAACCACTGTGTAATACTTGGCCATTTTTTTGGGGGGGGGGTAAATTCTCCCTTTTCAAAAAAAAATAATTAGTGGGAGATAAATATTGGCAAGTCTGCCTCTGTGCCATTGCTGTGTGTGGCATCTGTCTCTCATTGTGTGCCACCGAAAACCACTGTGTAATACTTGGCCATTTTTTTTTGGGGGGGGGTAAATTCTCCCTTTTCAAAAAAAAAAAATTAGTGGGAGATAAATATTGGCAAGTCTGCCTCTGTGCCATTGCTGTGTGTGGCATCTGTCTCTCATTGTGTGCCACCAAAAACCACTGTGTAACACTTGGCCATTTTTTTTTTTTTTTTACAAATTCTCCCTTTTCAAAAAAAAATAATTAGTGGGAGATAAATATTGGCAAGTCTGCCTCTGTGCCATTGCTGTGTGTGGCATCTGTCTCTCATTGTGTGCCACCAAAAACCACTGTGTAACACTTGGCCATTTTTTTTTTTTTTTTTACAAATTCTCCCTTTTAAAAAAAAAATAATTAGTGGGAGATAAATATTGGCAAGTCTGCCTCTGTGCCATTGCTGTGTGTGGCATCTGTCTCTCATTGTGTGCCACCGAAAACCACTGTGTAATACTTGGCCATTTTTTTTTTTTTTTACAAATTCTTCTTTTTCCCAAAAAAATAATTAGTGGGAGATAAATATTGGCAAGTCTGCCTCTGTGCCATTGCTGTGTGTGGCATCTGTCTCTCATTGTGTGCCACCGAAAACCACTGTGTAAAACTTGGCCATTTTTTTGGGGGGGGGTAAATTCTCCCTTTTCAAAAAAAAATAATTAGTGGGAGATAAATATTGGCAAGTCTGCCTCTGTGCCATTGCTGTGTGTGGCATCTGTCTCTCATTGTGTGCCACCGAAAACCACTGTGTAATACTTGGCCATTTTTTTTTTTTTTACAAATTCTCCTTTTTCCCAAAAAAATAATTAGTGGGAGATAAATATTGGCAAGTCTGCCTCTGTGCCATTGCTGTGTGTGGCATCTGTCTCTCATTGTGTGCCACCGAAAACAACTGTGTAATACTTGGCCATTTTTTTTTTTTTTTTTTTTTTTTTTACAAATTCTCCCTTTTCAAAAAAAAAATAATTAGTGGGAGATAAATATTGGCAAGTATGCCTCTGTGCCATTGCTGTGTGTGGCATCTGTCTCTCATTGTGTGCCACCGAAAACCACTGTGTAATACTTGGCCATTTTTTTGGGGGGGGGGTAAATTCTCCCTTTTCAAAAAAAAATAATTAGTGGGAGATAAATATTGGCAAGTCTGCCTCTGTGCCATTGCTGTGTGTGGCATCTGTCTCTCATTGTGTGCCACCGAAAACCACTGTGTAATACTTGGCCTTTTTTTTTTTTTTTTACAAATTCTCCCTTTTCAAAAAAAAAATAATTAGTGGGAGATAAATATTGGCAAGTCTGCCTCTGTGCCATTGCTGTGTGTGGCATCTGTCTCTTATTGTGTGCCACCGAAAACCACTGTGTAATACTTGGCCATTTTTATTTTTTTTTACAAATTCTCCCTTTTCAAAAAAAAATAATTAGTGGGAGATAAATATTGGCAAGTCTGCCTCTGTGCCATTGCTGTGTGTGGCATCTGTCTCTCATTGTGTGCCACCAAAAACCACTGTGTAATACTTGGCCTTTTTTGGGGGGGGTAAATTCTCACTTTTCAAAAAAAAAATAATTAGTGGGAGATAAATATTGGCAAGTCTGCCTCTGTGCCATTGCTGTGTGTGGCATCTGTCTCTCATTGTTTGCCACCGAAAATCACTGTGTAATACTTGGCCATTTTTTTTGGGGGGGGTAAATTCTCCCTTTTCAAAAAAAATAATTAGTGGGAGATAAATATTGGCAAGTCTGCCTCTGTGCCATTGCTGTGTGTGGCATCTGTCTCTCATTGTGTGCCACCGAAAACCACTGTGTAATACTTGGCCATTTTTTTTGGGGGGGGTAAATTCTCCCTTTTCAAAAAAAAATAATTAGTGGGAGATAAATATTGGCAAGTCTGCCTCTGTGCCATTGCTGTGTGTGGCATCTGTCTCTCATTGTGTGCCACCGAAAACCACTGTGTAATACTTGGCCTTTTTTTTTTTTTTTTACAAATTCTCCCTTTTCAAAAAAAAAATAATTAGTGGGAGATAAATATTGGCAAGTCTGCCTCTGTGCCATTGCTGTGTGTGGCATCTGTCTCTTATTGTGTGCCACCGAAAACCACTGTGTAATACTTGGCCATTTTTATTTTTTTTTACAAATTCTCCCTTTTCAAAAAAAAATAATTAGTGGGAGATAAATATTGGCAAGTCTGCCTCTGTGCCATTGCTGTGTGTGGCATCTGTCTCTCATTGTGTGCCACCAAAAACCACTGTGTAATACTTGGCCTTTTTTTGGGGGGGTAAATTCTCACTTTTCAAAAAAAAAATAATTAGTGGGAGATAAATATTGGCAAGTCTGCCTCTGTGCCATTGCTGTGTGTGGCATCTGTCTCTCATTGTTTGCCACCGAAAACCACTGTGTAATACTTGGCCATTTTTTTTGGGGGGGGTAAATTCTCCCTTTTCAAAAAAAAATAATTAGTGGGAGATAAATATTGGCAAGTCTGCCTCTATGCCATTGCTGTGTGTGGCATCTGTCTCTCATTGTGTGCCACCGAAAACCACTGTGTAATACTTGGCCATTTTTTTGGGGGGGGGGTAAATTCTCCCTTTTCAAAAAAAAATAATTAGTGGGAGATAAATATTGGCAAGTCTGCCTCTGTGCCATTGCTGTGTGTGGCATCTGTCTCTCATTGTTTGCCACCGAAAACCACTGTGTAATACTTGGCCATTTTTTTTGGGGGGGGGTAAATTCTCCCTTTTCAAAAAAAAATAATTAGTGGGAGATAAATATTGGCAAGTCTGCCTCTGTGCCATTGCTGTGTGTGGCATCTGTCTCTCATTGTGTGCCACCAAAAACCACTGTGTAATACTTGGCCATTTTTTTTTTTTTTTTTTACAAATTCTCCCTTTTCAAAAAAAATAATTAGTGGGAGATAAATATTGGCAAGTCTGCCTCTGTGCCATTGCTGTGTGTGGCATCTGTCATCTGTCTCTCATTGTGTGCCACCAAAAACCACTGTGTAATACTTGGCCATTTTTTTTTTACAAATTCTCCCTTTTCAAAAAAAAAATAGTGGGAGATAAATATTGGCAAGTCTGCCTCTGTGCCATTGCTGTGTGTGGCATCTGTCTCTCATTGTTTGCCACCGAAAACCACTGTGTAATACTTGGCCATTTTTTTTTTTGGGGGGGGTAAATTCTCCCTTTTCAAAAAAAAATAATTAGTGGGAGATAAATATTGGCAAGTCTGCCTCTGTGCCATTGCTGTGTGTGGCATCTGTCTCTCATTGTGTGCCACCAAAAACCACTGTGTAATACTTGGCATTTTTTTTTTTTTTTTTACAAATTCTCCCTTTTCAAAAAAAAATAATTAGTGGGAGATAAATATTGGCAAGTCTGCCTCTGTGCCATTGCTGTGTGTGGCATCTGTCTCTCATTGTGTGCCACCAAAAACCACTGTGTAACACTTGGCCATTTTTTTTTTCTTTACAAATTCTCCCTTTTTAAAAAAAAATAATTAGTGGGAGATAAATATTGGCAAGTCTGCCTCTGTGCCATTGCTGTGTGTGGCATCTGTCTCTCATTGTGTGCCACCAAAAACCACTGTGTAATACTTGGCCTTTTTTTGGGGGGGTAAATTCTCACTTTTCAAAAAAAAAATAATTAGTGGGAGATAAATATTGGCAAGTCTGCCTCTGTGCCATTGCTGTGTGTGGCATCTGTCTCTCATTGTTTGCCACCGAAAACCACTGTGTAATACTTGGCCATTTTTTTGGGGGGGGGTAAATTCTCCCTTTTCAAAAAAAAATAATTAGTGGGAGATAAATATTGGCAAGTCTGCCTCTGTGCCATTGCTGTGTGTGGCATCTGTCTCTCATTGTGTGCCACCGAAAACCACTGTGTAATACTTGGCCATTTTTTTTTGGGGGGGTAAATTCTCCCTTTTCAAAAAAAAATAATTAGTGGGAGATAAATATTGGCAAGTCTGCCTCTGTGCCATTGCTGTGTGTGGCATCTGTCTCTCATTGTGTGCCACCGAAAACCACTGTGTAATACTTGGCCTTTTTTTTTTTTTTTTACAAATTCTCCCTTTTCAAAAAAAAAATAATTAGTGGGAGATAAATATTGGCAAGTCTGCCTCTGTGCCATTGCTGTGTGTGGCATCTGTCTCTTATTGTGTGCCACCGAAAACCACTGTGTAATACTTGGCCATTTTTATTTTTTTTTACAAATTCTCCCTTTTCAAAAAAAAATAATTAGTGGGAGATAAATATTGGCAAGTCTGCCTCTGTGCCATTGCTGTGTGTGGCATCTGTCTCTCATTGTGTGCCACCAAAAACCACTGTGTAATACTTGGCCTTTTTTTGGGGGGGTAAATTCTCACTTTTCAAAAAAAAAATAATTAGTGGGAGATAAATATTGGCAAGTCTGCCTCTGTGCCATTGCTGTGTGTGGCATCTGTCTCTCATTGTTTGCCACCGAAAACCACTGTGTAATACTTGGCCATTTTTTTGGGGGGGGGTAAATTCTCCCTTTTCAAAAAAAAATAATTAGTGGGAGATAAATATTGGCAAGTCTGCCTCTGTGCCATTGCTGTGTGTGGCATCTGTCTCTCATTGTGTGCCACCGAAAACCACTGTGTAATACTTGGCCATTTTTTTTGGGGGGGGGTAAATTCTCCCTTTTCAAAAAAAAATAATTAGTGGGAGATAAATATTGGCAAGTCTGCCTCTGTGCCATTGCTGTGTGTGGCATCTGTCTCTCATTGTTTGCCACCGAAAACCACTGTGTAATACTTGGCCATTTTTTTTGGGGGGGGGTAAATTCTCCCTTTTCAAAAAAAAATAATTAGTGGGAGATAAATATTGGCAAGTCTGCCTCTGTGCCATTGCTGTGTGTGGCATCTGTCTCTCATTGTGTGCCACCAAAAACCACTGTGTAATACTTGGCCATTTTTTTTTTTTTTTTTACAAATTCTCCCTTTTCAAAAAAAATAATTAGTGGGAGATAAATATTGGCAAGTCTGCCTCTGTGCCATTGCTGTGTGTGGCATCTGTCATCTGTCTCTCATTGTGTGCCACCAAAAACCACTGTGTAATACTTGGCCATTTTTTTTTTTTTTTTTACAAATTCTCCCTTTTCAAAAAAAAAATAGTGGGAGATAAATATTGGCAAGTCTGCCTCTGTGCCATTGCTGTGTGTGGCATCTGTCTCTCATTGTTTGCCACCGAAAACCACTGTGTAATACTTGGCCATTTTTTTTTTGGGGGGGGGGTAAATTCTCCCTTTTCAAAAAAAAATAATTAGTGGGAGATAAATATTGGCAAGTCTGCCTCTGTGCCATTGCTGTGTGTGGCATCTGTCTCTCATTGTGTGCCACCAAAAACCACTGTGTAATACTTGGCATTTTTTTTTTTTTTTTACAAATTCTCCCTTTTCAAAAAAAAATAATTAGTGGGAGATAAATATTGGCAAGTCTGCCTCTGTGCCATTGCTGTGTGTGGCATCTGTCTCTCATTGTGTGCCACCAAAAACCACTGTGTAACACTTGGCCATTATTTTTTTCTTTACAAATTCTCCCTTTTTAAAAAAAAATAATTAGTGGGAGATAAATATTGGCAAGTCTGCCTCTGTGCCATTGCTGTGTGTGGCATCTGTCTCTCATTGTGTGCCACTGAAAACCACTGTGTAATACTTGGGCATTTTTTTTGGGGGGGGGTAAATTCTCCCTTTTCAAAAAAAAAAAAATTAGTGGGAGATAAATATTGGCAAGTCTGCCTCTGTGCCATTGCTGTGTGTGGCATCTGTCTCTCATTGTGTGCCACCAAAAACCACTGTGTAATACTTGGCCATTTTTTTTTTTTTTTTTACAAATTCTCCCTTTTCAAAAAAAAAATAATTAGTGGGAGATAAATATTGGCAAGTCTGCCTCTGTGCCATTGCTGTGTGTGGCATCTGTCTCTCATTGTTTGCCACCGAAAACCACTGTGTAATACTTGGGCATTTTTTTTTGGGGGGGGGTAAATTCTCCCTTTTCAAAAAAAAATAATTAGTGGGAGATAAATATTGGCAAGTCTGCCTCTGTGCCATTGCTGTGTGTGGCATCTGTCTCTCATTGTGTGCCACCAAAAACCACTGTGTAACACTTGGCCATTTTTTTTTTTTTTTTACAAATTCTCCCTTTTCAAAAAAAAATAATTAGTGGGAGATAAATATTGGCAAGTCTGCCTCTGTGCCATTGCTGTGTGTGGCATCTGTCTCTCATTGTGTGCCACCAAAAACCACTGTGTAATACTTGGCCATTTTTTTTTTTTTTTTACAAATTCTTCTTTTTCCCAAAAAAATAATTAGTGGGAGATAAATATTGGCAAGTCTGCCTCTGTGCCATTGCTGTGTGTGGCATCTGTCTCTCATTGTGTGCCACCAAAAACCACTGTGTAAAACTTGGCCATTTTTTTTGGGGGGGGGTAAATTCTCCCTTTTCAAAAAAAAATAATTAGTGGGAGATAAATATTGGCAAGTCTGCCTCTGTGCCATTGCTGTGTGTGGCATCTGTCTCTCATTGTGTGCCACCGAAAACCACTGTGTAATACTTGGCCATTTTTTTTTTTTTTACAAACTCTCCCTATTCCCAAAAAAATAATTAGTGGGAGATAAATATTGGCAAGTCTGCCTCTGTGCCATTGCTGTGTGTGGCATCTGTCTCTCATTGTGTGCCACCGAAAACCACTGTGTAATACTTGGCCATTTTTTTTGGGGGGGTAAATGCTCACTTTTCAAAAAAAAATAATTAGTGGGAGATAAATATTTGCAAGTCTGCCTCTGTGCCATTGCTGTGTGTGGCATCTGTCTCTCATTGTGTGCCACCGAAAACAACTGTGTAATACTTGGCCATTTTTTTTTTTTTTTTTTTACAAATTCTCCCTTTTCAAAAAAAAATAATTAGTTTGAGATAAATATTGGCAAGTCTGCCTCTGTGCCATTGCTGTGTGTGGCATCTGTCTCTCATTGTGTGCCACCGAAAACCACTGTGTAATACTTGGCCATTTTTTTTGGGGGGGGTAAATTCTCCCTTTTCAAAAAAAATAATTAGTGGGAGATAAATATTGGCAAGTCTGCCTCTTGGCCATTTTTTTTTTTTTTACAAATTCTCCCTTTTCAAAAAAAAAATAATTAGTGGGAGATAAATATTGGCAAGTCTGCCTCTGTGCCATTGCTGTGTGTGGCATCTGTCTCTTATTGTGTGCCACTGAAAACCACTGTGTAATACTTGGCCATTTTTATTTTTTTTTACAAATTCTCCCTTTTCAAAAAAAAATAATTAGTGGGAGATAAATATTGGCAAGTCTGCCTCTGTGCCATTGCTGTGTGTGGCATCTGTCTCTCATTGTGTGCCACCGAAAACCACTGTGTAATACTTGGCCTTTTTTGGGGGGGGTAAATTCTCACTTTTCAAAAAAAAAATAATTAGTGGGAGATAAATATTGGCAAGTCTGCCTCTGTGCCATTGCTGTGTGTGGCATCTGTCTCTCATTGTTTGCCACCGAAAACCACTGTGTAATACTTGGCCATTTTTTTGGGGGGGGTAAATTCTCCCTTTTCAAAAAAAAATAATTAGTGGGAGATAAATATTGGCAAGTCTGCCTCTGTGCCATTGCTGTGTGTGGCATCTGTCTCTCATTGTGTGCCACCGAAAACCACTGTGTAATACTTGGCCATTTTTTTGGGGGGGGTAAATTCTCCCTTTTCAAAAAAAAATAATTAGTGGGAGATAAATATTGGCAAGTCTGCCTCTGTGCCATTGCTGTGTGTGGCATCTGTCTCTCATTGTTTGCCACCGAAAACCACTGTGTAATACTTGGCCATTTTTTTTGGGGGGGGGTAAATTCTCCCTTTTCAAAAAAAATAATTAGTGGGAGATAAATATTGGCAAGTCTGCCTCTGTGCCATTGCTGTGTGTGGCATCTGTCTCTCATTGTGTGCCACCAAAAACCACTGTGTAATACTTGGCCATTTTTTTTTTTTTTTTTTTTTTTTTACAAATTCTCCCTTTTCAAAAAAAATAATTAGTGGGAGATAAATATTGGCAAGTCTGCCTCTGTGCCATTGCTGTGTGTGGCATCTGTCATCTGTCTCTCATTGTGTGCCACCGAAAACCAGTGTGTAATACTTGGCCATTTTTTTTTTTTTTTACAAATTCTCCCTTTTCAAAAAAAAAAATAATTAGTGGGAGATAAATATTGGCAAGTCTGCCTCTGTGCCATTGCTGTGTGTGGCATCTGTCTCTCATTGTTTGCCACCGAAAACCACTGTGTAATACTTGGCCATTTTTTTTGGGGGGCGGTAAATTCTCCCTTTTCAAAAAAAAATAATTAGTGGGAGATAAATATTGGCAAGTCTGCCTCTGTGCCATTGCTGTGTGTGGCATCTGTCTCTCATTGTGTGCCACCAAAAACCACTGTGTAATACTTGGCATTTTTTTTTTTTTTTACAAATTCTCCCTTTTCAAAAAAAAATAATTAGTGGGAGATAAATATTGGCAAGTCTGCCTCTGTGCCATTGCTGTGTGTGGCATCTGTCTCTCATTGTGTGCCACCAAAAACCACTGTGTAACACTTGGCCATTTTTTTTTTCTTTACAAATTCTCCCTTTTCAAAAAAAAATAATTAGTGGGAGATAAATATTGGCAAGTCTGCCTCTGTGCCATTGCTGTGTGTGGCATCTGTCTCTCATTGTGTGCCACTGAAAACCACTGTGTAATACTTGGGCATTTTTTTTGGGGGGGGGTAAATTCTCCCTTTTCAAAAAAAAAAAAATTAGTGGGAGATAAATATTGGCAAGTCTGCCTCTGTGCCATTGCTGTGTGTGGCATCTGTCTCTCATTGTGTGCCACCGAAAACCACTGTGTAATACTTGGCCATTTTTTTTTTTTAAATTCTCCCTTTTCAAAAAAAAATAATTAGTGGGAGATAAATATTGGCAAGTCTGCCTCTGTGGCATTGCTGTGTGTGGCATCTGTCTCTCATTGTGTGCCACCGAAAACCATTGTGTAATACTTGGCCTTTTTTGGGGGGGGTAAATTCTCCCTTTTAAAAAAAAAATAATTAGTGGGAGATAAATATTGGCAAGTCTGCCTCTGTGCCATTGCTGTGTGTGGCATCTGTCTCTCATTGTGTGCCACCGAAAACCAGTGTGTAACACTGGCCATTTTTTTTGGGGGGGGTAAATTCTCCCTGTAAAAAAAAAATTAAGAGTGGGAGTCTGGGAGATAAAGATTGGCAAGTCTGCCTCTGTGCCAGTCCTGTGTGTGGCATCTGTCTCTCATTGTGTGCCACAGAAAACCTAGTGTGTATTTTTTTTTTTTTTTTTTAAATTCTCCCTGAAAAAAAAAAAAAGTGGGAGATTAAGATTGGCATTTCTGCTTGAGTGCCGGTCCTGTGTGTGCCATCTGTCTCAAATTATTGGGGCACAGAAAACCAAGTGTGTAACATTGGGCCTGATTTTCCTTTCAGTGTCAGGCACCTGTAAAGGTATATATAAATCCTACAGAAGTTTGAGTTCACCTTATAAGTTGTTTTACAGTAACAAATACCGTTACTTTGGTTACATTTTGCAAACAAAGAGGAAGTCCAGTGGAAGAGGTCGTGGCCGTGTGCGGTCATTGTCAGCTGGTAATGATGGTAGTGGTGGTGGAGCATCAGGTGGTCTTGGTAAAAGCAGTAAATTACCTAAGTCTCTAGTTGTTGAGCCAGGTTCGTTGTCTGACTACACACGGCCTCGAACGCTCTCTTTTCTGGGAGTAGGAAAACCACTTTTGAAGCCGGAGCAGGAGGAACAAGTATTGGCTTTCATTGCTGACTCTGCCTCTAGCTCTTTCGCCTCCTCCTCGGAAAGTGCCAAATGTCAGAGCAGTGCATCGTCAGTGGATGTTCCCAGTCAGGAACAAGTCACTTTCTTGTGTCCTTCACCCAGAACAACAGTAAAGGATGCGTCAGTCGACACAACAGGTTACTCCATGGAGCTCTTTACACATACCGTTCCTGGGTTAGACAGTGAAACAGTTAACAGGCCATGCCCATTAGAAGTTGAATCGGACATGGAGTGCACAGATGCACAGCCACAGCCAGATTACTATGCTGTTCCTTTGACTCAGACCAGAACATTGCCCATGCAGTGTACTGAGGCAGAATCAAAACCAGCGGAGACTATGGTGCCCCGTCACGAACGCTATACCACCGGCTTACACGGTGACACAGACGAAGTTGCACACGACATAGAAGAGGAGGTCATAGATGACCCAGTTGTTGACCCCGATTGGCAGCCATTGGGGGAACAGGGTGCAGGCGGCAGTAGTTCTGAAGCGGAGGAGGAGGAGCCACAGCAGGCATCAACATCACAACAGGTTCCATCTGCCGGGCCCGTATCTGGCCAAAAACACTTGGCAAAACCAAAACCAGTTGGAGGACAGCGTGGCCATCCGGTTAAAGAAGCTCAGTCTGCAATGCCTGAAAAGGTATCCGATAGTAGAAAGAGTGCAGTCTGGCATTTTTTTAAACAACATCCAAATGATCAGCGCAAAGTCATCTGTCAAAAATGTTCAACTACCTTAAGCAGAGGTCAGAATCTTAAAAGTCTAAATACAAGTTGCATGCATAGACATTTATCCACCATGCATTTGCAAGCCTGGACTAACTACCAAACATCCCTAAAGATTGCAGCACCCTCGGCCAATGAAGCTAGTCAGCAACGCTACATCCCTTCCCTCACTGTAAACCCACCATTTCCCACACCACCTGCAGTATGTGTGCAGCTTTCGTCGCCAGGCCAAAGCAGTCAGGGAATCACCAGGTTTGCAGTAGGAAACACTGCATGTAGGGCACCGGCAAGAATAACATCTCCAACCCTCTGTCACTCACCCATGTCCACCGGCACCACCGCTAGTTCCACGATCTCCAGCTCTCCAGTCCAGCTCACCCTACATGAGACTCTTGTTAGGAAAAGGAAGTACTCATCCGCGCATCCGTGTACACAGGGTTTGAACGCCCACATTGCTAGACTAATCTCATTAGAGATGATGCCCTACCGGTTAGTTGAAAGCGAAGCTTTCAAAGCGCTGATGGACTACGCTGTACCACGCTACGAGCTACCCAGTCGGCACTTCTTTTCTAGAAAAGCCATCCCAGCCCTCCAACAGCATGTTAAAGACCGCATTGTCCATGCACTCAGGCAGTCTGTGACTGCAAAGGTGCACCTGACAACAGATGCATGGACCAGTAGGCATGGCCATGGACGTTACGTGTCCATCACGGCACACTGGGTGAATGTGGTGGATGCAGGGTCCACAGGGGACAGCAATATTGGGACAGTTCTGCCTAGCCCACGGTCAAGGAAAGAGTTGGCTGTAGGCGTTCGCCCCCCCTCCTCCTCTTCCTCCTCCTCCTGCAGAAGCGACAGCTCATCCACAGACCGCAGTCACACATCCACTCCATCCGCAGCTGCCACTGTTGCACACCAGGTGTGCCATTATGGTACAGCTAGTGGCAAGCGTCAGCAGGCTGTATTGGCAATGAAGTGTTTGGGCGACAACAGACACACCGTGGAAGTTCTGTCCGAGTTCTTGCACCAAGAAACTCAGTCATGGCTGGGCACTGTACATCTTGAGGCAGGCAAGGTAGTGAGTGATAACGGAAGGAATTTCATGGCTGCCATAGCCCTTTCCCAACTGAAACACATTACTTGCCTGGCTCACACCTTAAACCTGGTGGTGCAGTGCTTCCTGAAAAGTTATCCGGGGTTACCCGACCTGCTCCTCAAAGTGCGCAGACTTTGCTGGCATAACCGCCGTTCGCCCGTACACTCCAGCCGTATGCAGAACTATCAGCATTCTTTGAACCTTCCTCAGCATCGCCTAATCATCGACGTTGCAACAAGGTGGAACTCCACACTGCACATGCTTCAGAGAGTGTGCGAACAGAGGCGTGCTGTTATGTATTTGTGGGAGGATACACGGGCAGGCAGTTGGATGGCAGACATGGAGTTGTCACGTGTGCAGTGGTCGAAGCTACAAGACCTGTGTCAAGTCCTTCAGTGTTTTGAGGAATGCACACGGCTGGTTAGTGCAGACAACGCCATAATAAGCATGAGCATCCCCCTAATGCGTCTGCTGATGCAATGTTTGACGCACATAAAGGAGCAGGCGTCTGCAGCCGAGGAAGAGGAAAGCCTTGATGACAGTCAGCCATTGTCTGGTCAGGGCCGTGTAGAGGACGCGGTAGTGGGCGAAGAGGAGGAGGAGGACAAGGAGGATGATGGGGATGAGTACTTTTTTAATGAGGAAGCTTCTCCTGGGCCAACAGAAATTAGAGGCGTTGCAAGGCCGGGTTCTGTTTTTTTAAGGGAGACAAGTGACGTAGATTTGCCTGTAACTGCCCCTCAAACCAGCACAACCGCAGATTTGACAACTGGAACTTTGGCCCACATGGCGGATTATGCCTTACGTATCCTCAAAAAGGACACACGCATTATTAAAATGATGAGCGATGACGATTACTGGTTGGCCTGCATCCTTGACCCTCGCTATAAAGGCAAATTGCAAAATATTATGCCACATGAGAACCTCGAACAAATATTAGCAACCAAACAAGCTACTCTTGTAGACCGTTTGATTCAGGCATTCCCAGCACACAGCGCCGGTGATGGTTCTCACACAAGCTGCAGGGGGCTACAGGGCAGAGGTGTTAGAGGTGCACAGATCAGAAGTGGTGTTGGACATAGGGGTTTTCTGACCAGGTTGTGGAGTGATTTCGCAATGACCGCAGACAGGACAGGTACTGCAGCATCTATTCAAAGTGACAGGAGACATTTGTCCAGTATGGTTACTAACTATTTTTCATTCCTTATCAATGTTCTCCCTCAAGCGTCATTCCCATTTGATTACTGGGCATCCAAATTAGACACCTGGCCTGAATTGGCAGAATATGCATTGCAGGAGCTTGCTTGCCCAGCAGCTAGTGTGCTATCAGAAAGAGTATTCAGTGCTGCTGGTTCAATATTAACCGAAAAAAGGACTCGTCTGGCTACCCAAAATGTGGATGATCTCACCTTCATTAAAATGAACCACTCCTGGATTTCAAATTTTTTTGCCCCACCTTTCCCGGCTGACACCTAGCTTTCCTATAAAAAGGTCTTGCTTGTGGACTGGTCTTACTGAGTGTTCCAATCTCTTAATTTGCAGCAGCTGTTTGTCCAGCATATGACATGTTTACACCTCCCCCAATGGGAAAACTCCCCCCACGGGGCCGTGGTCTCGCCACTTGTCGCAAGCACCCGTTACAGTGCGGTTTGTCTGAAGAGGTGGGTGTGCCCGCTTTTGGTCGATGGCACTGCCACTGGGTCCCTCATAGTACAATGTAGTGTCTCTGGCGGTGGTGGTGCGCACCCAACGTCAGACACACCGTTGTAACATGAGGGGCCCTGGGATGGTACCGCCGGCCACAAGAGAGTTCCCCCACCCCCCCAGCTCAAACTGTGCTCTACCACGTGCAAAATTATCTCGCACAGCTCCACCAATGTTTAGTCTATGCGCTGACATCATTCAATGCCTGGCACTGACAATACCAATTTGTTGACATCTATGATGCTAGTTAAAGTAGTCTGGGTCAGTGTCCTATATTGACACCAGTAAATACAAAGTTACTGCCAAATTACTTTGTCAGAAACTCAGCAGATGAGCCCACCCCTGTACCTAAGTATGCCACCTTTTTTTTTTTGTTGTTGTTGTTTTGCGAGACATTAACATCTATTTATTTTTTGTGAGTACTAACTGTGTCAGACACTCCTTGCAATCCTCCTACGCTGACCACAATGCTGCCTGTGTATCCATGTAACCGATTTAAAACTGCCATGAGCCTATTTTTTGTTATGTTAGGCCTTCGTTAGCCTGTCTGCAGTCACTCCTTGCAATACTCCTCCGCTGACCACAATGCTGCCTGTGTATCCATGTAACCGATTTAAAACTGCTATGAGCCTATTTTTTGTTATGTTAGGCATTTGTTAGCCTGTCTGCGGTCACTCCTTGCAATACTCCTCCACTGACCACACCAATGCTGCCCGTGTACCCCTGGAACCTATTTAAAAGTTCATAGAGCCTATTTATATATTTTATTTAATATTAATAAAGCCATGATGGACTACGCTGTACCACGCTACGAGCTACCCAGTCGGCACTTATTTTCTAGAAAAGCCATCCCAACCCTCCACCAGCATGTAAAAGACCGCATTGTTCATGCACTCTGACAATCTGTGAGTACAAAGGTGCACCTGACAACAGACGCATGGACCTGTAGGCATGGCCACAAGAGGTTACGTGTCCATTACGGCGCAATGGGTTAATGTGGTGGATGCATGGTCCACAGGGGACAGCCTACTAAGTCTGTCTGCAGTCCCTAATTCAAATTGTCCTCCACTGTCTAAATCTGAGCTTCAACCTTCAGGCTCTCATTAAGTGCTTTTTTAACCAAAAATTGGTGGTTGAGGCCTACTAACGGTGTCTGCCCCTCCCTGGTGTTTTCCCTCAACTGAATAAAGCTGAGCTTCAACCTTCTGGCTTTCGGCCTATAGTATCAGATATTAAACTGCATTTGGCCTTCAACTTTGGTTACGGCCTACTAACGGTGTCTGCCCCTCCCTGGTGTTTTTCCTCAACTGAATAAAGCTGAGCTTCAACCTTCTGGCTTTCGGCCTATAGTATCAGATATTAAACTGCATTTGGCCTTCAACTTTGGTTACGGCCTACTAACGGTCTGCCCCTCCCTGGTGTTTTTCCTCAACTGAATAAAGCTGAGCTTCAACCTTCTGGCTTTCGGCCTATAGTATCAGATATTAAACTGCATTTGGCCTTCAACTTTGGTTACGGCCTACTAACGGTGTCTGCCCCTCCCTGGTGTTTTTCCTCAACTGAATAAAGCTGAGCTTCAACCTGCTGGCTCTCATTAAGTGCTGTTTTTTAAAAAATTGATGGTTAGGGCCTACTAACGGTGTCTGCCCCTCCCTGGTGTTTTCCCTCAACTGAATAAAGCTGAGCTTCAACCTTCTGGCTCTCATTAAGTGCTGTTTTTAAAAAAAATTGGTGGTTACGGCCTACTAACGGTGTTTGCCCCTCCCTGGTGTTTTTCCTCAACTGAATAAAGCTGAGCTTCAACCTTCTGGCTTTCGGCCTATAGTATCAGATATTAAACTGCATTTGGCCTTCAACTTTGGTTACGGCCTACTAACGGTGTCTGCCCCTCCCTGGTGTTTTTCCTCAACTGAATAAAGCTGAGCTTCAACCTTCTGGCTCTCATTAAGTGCTGTTTTTTAAAAAATTGGTGGTTAGGGCCTACTAATGGTGTCTGCCCCTCCCTGGTGTTTTTCCTCAACTGAATAAAGCTGAGCTTCAACCTTCTGGCTTTCGGCCTATAGTACCAGATATTAAAGTGCATTTGGCCTTCAACTTTGGTTACGGCCTACTAACAGTGTCTGCCCCTCCCTGGTGTTTTTCCTCAACGGAATAAAGCTGAGCTTCAACCTTCTGGCTCTCATTAAGTGCTGTTTTTTAAAAAATTGGTGGTTAGGGCCTACTAATGGTGTCTGCCCCTCCCTGGTGTTTTTCCTCAACTGAATAAAGCTGAGCTTCAACCTTCTGGCTTTCGGCCTATAGTATCAGATATTAAACTGCATTTGGCCTTCAACTTTGGTTATGGCCTACTAACGGTGTCTGCCCCTCCCTGGTGTTTTTCCTCAACTGAATAAAGCTGAGCTTCAACCTTCTGGCTCTCATTAAGTGCTGTTTTTTAAAAAATTGGTGGTTAGGGCCTACTAATGGTGTCTGCCCCTCCCTTGTGTTTTTCCTCAACTGAATAAAGCTGAGCTTCAACCTTCTGGCTCTCATTAAGTGCTGTTTTTTAAAAAATTGGTGGTTAGGACCTACTAACGGTGTCTGCCCCTCCCTGGTGTTTTTCCTCAACTGAATAAAGCTGAGCTTCAACCTTCTGGCTTTCGGCCTATAGTATCAGATATTAAACTGCATTTGGCCTTCAACTTTGGTTACGGCCTACTAACGGTGTCTGCCCCTCCCTGGTGTTTTTCCTCAACTGAATAAAGTTGAGCTTCAACCTTCTGGCTCTCATTAAGTGCTGTTTTTTAAAAAATTGATGGTTAGGGCCTACTAACGGTGTCTGCCCCTCCCTGGTGTTTTCCCTCAACTGAATAAAGCTGAGCTTCAACCTTCTGGCTCTCATTAAGTGCTGTTTTTAAAAAAAATTGGTGGTTACGGCCTACTAACAGTGTTTGCCCCTCCCTGGTGTTTTTCCTCAACTGAATAAAGCTGAGCTTCAACCTTCTGGCTTTCGGCCTATAGTATCAGATATTAAACTGCATTTGGCCTTCAACTTTGGTTACGGCCTACTAACGGTGTCTGCCCCTCCCTGGTGTTTTTCCTCAACTGAATAAAGCTGAGCTTCAACCTTCTGGCTCTCATTAAGTGCTGTTTTTTAAAAAATTGGTGGTTAGGGCCTACTAATGGTGTCTGCCCCTCCCTGGTGTTTTTCCTCAACTGAATATAGCTGAGCTTCAACCTTCTGGCTTTCGGCCTATAGTACCAGATATTAAACTGCATTTGGCCTTCAACTTTGGTTACGGCCTACTAACAGTGTCTGCCCCTCCCTGGTGTTTTTCCTCAACTGAATAAAGCTGAGCTTCAACCTTCTGGCTTTCGGCCTATAGTATCAGATATTAAACTGCATTTGGCCTTCAACTTTGGTTATGGCCTACTAACGGTGTCTGCCCCTCCCTGGTGTTTTTCCTCAACTGAATAAAGCTGAGCTTCAACCTTCTGGCTCTCATTAAGTGCTGTTTTTTAAAAAATTGGTGGTTAGGGCCTACTAATGGTGTCTGCCCCTCCCTGGTGTTTTTCCTCAACTGAATAAAGCTGAGCTTCAACCTTCTGGCTTTCGGCCTATAGTATCAGATATTAAACTGCATTTGGCCTTCAACTTTGGTTACGGCCTACTAACGGTGTCTGCCCCTCCCTGGTGTTTTTCCTCAACTGAATAAAGCTGAGCTTCAACCTTCTGGATCTCATTAAGTGCTGTTTTTTAAAAAAATTGGTGGTTAGGGCCTACTAACGGTGTCTGCCCCTCCCTGGTGTTTTTCCTCAACTGAATAAAGCTGAGCTTCAACCTTCTGGCTCTCATTAAGTGCTGCTTTTAAAAAAATTAGTGGTTAGGGCCTACTAACAGTGTCTGCCCCTCCCTGGTGTTTTCCCTCAACTGAATAAAGCTGAGCTTCAACCTTCTGGCTCTCATTAAGTGCTGTTTTTTAAAAAATTGGTGGTTAGGGCCTACTAACGATGTCTGCCCCTCCCTGGTGTTTTTCCTCAACTGAATAAAGCTGAGCTTCAACCTTCTGGCTTTCGGCCTATAGTATCAGATATTAAACTGCATTTGGCCTTCAACTTTGGTTACGGCCTACTAACGGTGTCTGCCCCTCCCTGGTGTTTTTCCTCAACTGAATAAAGCTGAGCTTCAACCTTCTGGATCTCATTAAGTGCTGTTTTTTAAAAAAATTGGTGGTTAGGGCCTACTAACGGTGTCTGCCCCTCCCTGGTGTTTTTCCTCAACTGAATAAAGCTGAGCTTCAACCTTCTGGCTCTCATTAAGTGCTGCTTTTTAAAAAATTAGTGGTTAGGGCCTACTAACAGTGTCTGCCCCTCCCTGGTGTTTTCCCTCAACTGAATAAAGCTGAGCTTCAACCTTCTGGCTCTCATTAAGTGCTGTTTTTTAAAAAATTGGTGGTTAGGGCCTACTAACGGTGTCTGCCACTCCCTGGTGTTTCCCCTCAACTGAATAAAGCTGAGCTTCAACCTTCTGGCTTTCATTAAGTGCTGTTTTTTAAAAAATTGGTGGTTACGGCCTACTAACGGTGTCTGCCCCTCCCTGGTGTTTTCCCTCAACTGAATAAAGCTGAGCTTCAACCTTCTGGCTTTCGGCCTATAGTATCAGATATTAAACTGCATTTGGCCTTCAACTTTGGTTACGGCCTACTAACGGTGTCTGCCCCTCCCTGGTGTTTTTCCTCAACTGAATAAAGCTGAGCTTCAACCTTCTGGCTCTCATTAAGTGCTGCTTTTTAAAAAATTAGTGGTTAGGGCCTACTAACAGTGTCTGCCCCTCCCTGGTGTTTTCCCTCAACTGAATAAAGCTGAGCTTCAACCTTCTGGCTCTCATTAAGTGCTGTTTTTTAAAAAATTGGTGGTTAGGGCCTACTAACGGTGTCTGCCCCTCCCTGGTGTTTCCCCTCAACTGAATAAAGCTGAGCTTCAACCTTCTGGCTCTCATTAAGTGCTGTTTTTTAAAAAATTGGTGGTTACGGCCTACTAACGGTGTCTGCCCCTCCCTGGTGTTTTCCCTCAACTGAATAAAGCTGAGCTTCAACCTTCTGGCTTTCGGCCTATAGTATCATATATTAAACTGCATTTGGCCTTCAACTTTGGTTACGGCCTACTAACGGTGTCTGCCCCTCCCTGGTGTTTTTCCTCAACTGAATAAAGTTGAGCTTCAACCTTCTGGCTCTCATTAAGTGCTGTTTTTCAAAAAAATTGATGGTTAGGGCCTACTAACGGTGTCTGCCCCTCCCTGGTGTTTTCCCTCAACTGAATAAAGCTGAGCTTCAACCTTCTGGCTCTCATTAAGTGCTGTTTTTTAAAAAAATTGGTTGTTACGGCCTACTAACGGTGTTTGCCCCTCCCTGGTGTTTTTCCTCAACTGAATAAAGCTGAGCTTCAACCTTCTGGCTTTCGGCCTATAGTATCAGATATTAAACTGCATTTGGCCTTCAACTTTGGTTACGGCCTACTAACGGTGTCTGCCCCTCCCTGGTGTTTTTCCTCAACTGAATAAAGCTGAGCTTCAACCTTCTGGCTCTCATTAAGTGCTGTTTTTTAAACAATTGGTGGTTAGGGCCTACTAATGGTGTCTGCCCCTCCCTGGTGTTTTTCCTCAACTGAATAAAGCTGAGCTTCAACCTTCTGGCTTTCGGCCTATAGTACCAGATATTAAACTGCATTTGGCCTTCAACTTTGGTTACGGCCTAGTAACAGTGTCTGCCCCTCCCTGGTGTTTTTCCTCAACGGAATAAAGCTGAGCTTCAACCTTCTGGCTCTCATTAAGTGCTGTTTTTTAAAAAATTGGTGGTTAGGGCCTACTAATGGTGTCTGCCCCTCCCTGGTGTTTTTCCTCAACTGAATAAAGCTGAGCTTCAACCTTCTGGCTTTCGGCCTATAGTATCAGATATTAAACTGCATTTGGCCTTCAACTTTGGTTACGGCCTACTAACGGTGTCTGCCCCTCCCTGGTGTTTTTCCTCAACTGAATAAAGCTGAGCTTCAACCTTCTGGATCTCATTAAGTGCTGTTTTTTTAAAAAATTGGTGGTTAGGGCCTACTAACGGTGTCTGCCCCTCCCTGGTGTTTTTCCTCAACTGAATAAAGCTGAGCTTCAACCTTCTGGCTCTCATTAAGTGCTGCTTTTTAAAAAATGAGTGGTTAGGGCCTACTAACAGTGTCTGCCCCTCCCTGGTGTTTTCCCTCAACTGAATAAAGCTGAGCTTCAACCTTCTGGCTCTCATTAAGTGCTGTTTTTAAAAAAATTGGTGGTTAGGGCCTACTAACGATGTCTGCCCCTCCCTGGTGTTTTTCCTCAACTGAATAAAGCTGAGCTTCAACCTTCTGGCTTTCGGCCTATAGTATCAGATATTAAACTGCATTTGGCCTTCAACTTTGGTTACGGCCTACTAACGGTGTCTGCCCCTCCCTGGTGTTTTTACTCAACTGAATAAAGTTGAGCTTCAACCTTCTGGCTCTCATTAAGTGCTGTTTTTTTAGAAATTGGTGGTTAGGGCCTACTAACGGTGTCTGCCCCTCCCTGGTGTTTTCCCTCAACTGAATAAAGCTGAGCTTCAACCTTCTGGCTCTCATTAAGTGCTGTTTTTTAAAAAATTGGTGGTTACGGCCTACTAACGGTGTCTGCCCCTCCCTGGTGTTTTCCCTCAACTGAATAAAGCTGAGCTTCAACCTTCTGGCTTTCGGCCTATAGTATCAGATATTAAACTGCATTTGGCCTTCAACTTTGGTTACGGCCTACTAACGGTGTCTGCCCCTCCCTGGTGTTTTTCCTCAACTGAATAAAGCTGAGCTTCAACCTTCTGGCTTTCGGCCTATAGTATCAGATATTAAACTGCATTTGGCCTTCAACTTTGGTTATGGCCTACTAACGGTGTCTGCCCCTCCCTTGTGTTTTTCCTCAACTGAATAAAGTTGAGCTTCAACCTTCTGGCTCTCATTAAGTGCTGTTTTTTAAAAAATTGGTGGTTAGGGCCTACTAACGGTGTCTGCCCCTCCCTGGTGTTTTTCCTCAACTGAATAAAGCTGAGCTTCAACCTTCTGGCTTTCGGCATATAGTATCAGATATTAAACTGCATTTGGCCTTCAACTTTGGTTATGGCCTACTAACGGTGTCTGCCCCTCCCTGGTGTTTTTCCTCAACTGAATAAAGCTGAGCTTCAACCTTCTGGCTTTCGGCCTATAGTATCAGATATTAAACTGCATTTGGCCTTCAACTTTGGTTACGGCCTACTAACGGTGTCTGCCCCTCCCTGGTGTTTTTCCTCAACTGAATAAAGCTGAGCTTCAACCTTCTGGCTCTCATTAAGTGCTGTTTTTTAAAAAATTGGTGGTTAGGGCCTACTAATGGTGTCTGCCCCTCCCTGGTGTTTTTCCTCAACTGAATAAAGCTGAGCTTCAACCTTCTGGCTTTCGGCCTATAGTACCAGATATTAAACTGCATTTGGCCTTCAACTTTGGTTACGGCCTACTAACAGTGTCTGCCCCTCCCTGGTGTTTTTCCTCAACGGAATAAAGCTGAGCTTCAACCTTCTGGCTCTCATTAAGTGCTGTTTTTTAAAAAATTGGTGGTTAGGGCCTACTAATGGTGTCTGCCCCTCCCTGGTGTTTTTCCTCAACTGAATAAAGCTGAGCTTCAACCTTCTGGCTTTCGGCCTATAGTATCAGATATTAAACTGCATTTGGCCTTCAACTTTGGTTATGGCCTACTAACGGTGTCTGCCCCTCCCTGGTGTTTTTCCTCAACTGAATAAAGCTGAGCTTCAACCTTCTGGCTCTCATTAAGTGCTGTTTTTTAAAAAATTGGTGGTTAGGGCCTACTAATGGTGTCTGCCCCTCCCTGGTGTTTTTCCTCAACTGAATAAAGCTGAGCTTCAACCTTCTGGCTTTCGGCCTATAGTATCAGATATTAAACTGCATTTGGCCTTCAACTTTGGTTACGGCCTACTAACGGTGTCTGCCCCTCCCTGGTGTTTTTCCTCAACTGAATAAAGCTGAGCTTCAACCTTCTGGATCTCATTAAGTGCTGTTTTTTAAAAAAATTGGTGGTTAGGGCCTACTAACGGTGTCTGCCCCTCCCTGGTGTTTTTCCTCAACTGAATAAAGCTGAGCTTCAACCTTCTGGCTCTCATTAAGTGCTGCTTTTTAAAAAATGAGTGGTTAGGGCCTACTAACAGTGTCTGCCCCTCCCTGGTGTTTTCCCTCAACTGAATAAAGCTGAGCTTCAACCTTCTGGCTCTCATTAAGTGCTGTTTTTTAAAAAATTGGTGGTTAGGGCCTACTAACGATGTCTGCCCCTCCCTGGTGTTTTTCCTCAACTGAATAAAGCTGAGCTTCAACCTTCTGGCTTTCGGCCTATAGTATCAGATATTAAACTGCATTTGGCCTTCAACTTTGGTTACGGCCTACTAACGGTGTCTGCCCCTCCCTGGTGTTTTTACTCAACTGAATAAAGTTGAGCTTCAACCTTCTGGCTCTCATTAAATGCTGTTTTTTTAAAAATTGGTGGTTAGGGCCTACTAACGGTGTCTGCCCCTCCCTGGTGTTTTCCCTCAACTGAATAAAGCTGAGCTTCAACCTTCTGGCTCTCATTAAGTGCTGTTTTTTAAAAAATTGGTGGTTACGGCCTACTAACGGTGTCTGCCCCTCCCTGGTGTTTTCCCTCAACTGAATAAAGCTGAGCTTCAACCTTCTGGCTTTCGGCCTATAGTATCAGATATTAAACTGCATTTGGCCTTCAACTTTGGTTACGGCCTACTAACGGTGTCTGCCCCTCCCTGGTGTTTTTCCTCAACTGAATAAAGCTGAGCTTCAACCTTCTGGCTTTCGGCCTATAGTATCAGATATTAAACTGCATATGGCCTTCAACTTTGGTTACGGCCTACTAACGGTGTCTGCCCCTCCCTGGTGTTTTTCCTCAACTGAATAAAGTTGAGCTTCAACCTTCTGGCTCTCATTAAGTGCTGTTTTTTAAAAAATTGGTGGTTAGGGCCTACTAACGGTGTCTGCCCCTCCCTGGTGTTTTTCCTCAACTGAATAAAGCTGAGCTTCAACCTTCTGGCTTTCTGCCTATAGTATCAGATATTAAACTGCATTTGGCCTTCAACTTTGGTTATGGCCTACTAACGGTGTCTGCCCCTCCCTGGTGTTTTTCCTCAACTGAATAAAGCTGAGCTTCAACCTTCTGGCTTTCGGCCTATAGTATCAGATATTAAACTGCATTTGGCCTTCAACTTTGGTTATGGCCTACTAACGGTGTCTGCCCCTCCCTGGTGTTTTTCCTCAACTGAATAAAGCTGAGCTTCAACCTTCTGGATCTCATTAAGTGCTGTTTTTTAAAAAAATTGGTGGTTAGGGCCTACTAACGGTGTCTGCCCCTCCCTGGTGTTTTTCCTCAACTGAATAAAGCTGAGCTTCAACCTTCTGGCTCTCATTAAGTGCTGCTTTTTAAAAAATTTGTGGTAAGGGCCTACTAACAGTGTCTGCCCCTCCCTGGTGTTTTCCCTCAACTGAATAAAGCTGAGCTTCAACCTTCTGGCTCTCATTAAGTGCTGTTTTTTAAAAAATTGGTGGTTAGGGCCTACTAACGATGTCTGCCCCTCCCTGGTGTTTTTCCTCAACTGAATAAAGCTGAGCTTCAACCTTCTGGCTTTCGGCCTATAGTATCAGATATTAAACTGCATTTGGCCTTCAACTTTGGTTACGGCCTACTAACGGTGTCTGCCCCTCCCTGGTGTTTTTCCTCAACTGAATAAAGTTGAGCTTCAACCTTCTGGCTCTCATTAAGTGCTGTTTTTTTAAAAATTGGTGGTTAGGGCCTACTAACGGTGTCTGCCCCTCCCTGGTGTTTTCCCTCAACTGAATAAAGCTGAGCTTCAACCTTCTGGCTCTCATTAAGTGCTGTTTTTTAAAAAATTGGTGGTTACGGCCTACTAACGGTGTCTGCCCCTCCCTGGTGTTTTCCCTCAAATGAATAAAGCTGAGCTTCAACCTTCTGGCTTTCGGCCTATAGTATCAGATATTAAACTGCATTTGGCCTTCAACTTTGGTTACGGCCTACTAACGGTGTCTGCCCCTCCCTGGTGTTTTTCCTCAACTGAATAAAGCTGAGCTTCAACCTTCTGGCTTTCGGCCTATAGTATCAGATATTAAACTGCATTTGGCCTTCAACTTTGGTTACGGCCTACTAATGGTGTCTGCCCCTCCCTGGTGTTTTTCCTCAACTGAATAAAGTTGAGCTTCAACCTTCTGGCTCTCATTAAGTGCTGTTTTTTAAAAAATTGGTGGTTAGGGCCTACTAACGGTGTCTGCCCCTCCCTGGTGTTTTTCCTCAACTGAATAAAGCTGAGCTTCAACCTTCTGGCTTTCGGCATATAGTATCAGATATTAAACTGCATTTGGCCTTCAACTTTGGTTATGGCCTACTAACGGTGTCTGCCCCTCCCTGGTGTTTTTCCTCAACTGAATAAAGCTGAGCTTCAACCTTCTGGCTTTCGGCCTATAGTATCAGATATTAAACTGCATTTGGCCTTCAACTTTGGTTATGGCCTACTAACGGTGTCTGCCCCTCCCTGGTGTTTTTCCTCAACTGAATAAAGCTGAGCTTCAACCTTCTGGCTTTCGGCCTATAGTATCAGATATTAAACTGCATTTGGCCTTCAACTTTGGTTATGGCCTACTAACGGTGTCTGCCCCTCCCTTGTGTTTTTCCTCAACTAAGTAAAGCTGAGCTTCAACCTTCTGGCTCTCATTAAGTGCTGTTTTTTAAAAAATTGGTGGTTAGGACCTACTAACGGTGTCTGCCCCTCCCTGGTGTTTTTCCTCAACTGAATAAAGCTGAGCTTCAACCTTCTGGCTCTCATTAAGTGCTGTTTTTTTAAAAAATTGGTGGTTAGGGCCTACTAATGGTGTCTGCCCCTCCCTGGTGTTTTTCCTCAACTGAATAAAGCTGAGCTTCAACCTTCTGGCTTTCGGCCTATAGTATCAGATATTAAACTGCATTTGGCCTTCAACTTTGGTTATGGCCTACTAACGGTGTCTGCCCCTCCCTGGTGTTTTTCCTCAACTGAATAAAGCTGAGCTTCAACCTTCTGGCTTTCGGCCTATAGTATCAAATATTAAACTGCATTTGGCCTTCAACTTTGGTTATGGCCTACTAACGGTGTCTGCCCCTCCCTTGTGTTTTTCCTCAACTGAATAAAGCTGAGCTTCAACCTTCTGGCTCTCATTAAGTGCTGTATTTTAAAAAATTGGTGGTTAGGACCTACTAACGGTGTCTGCCCCTCCCTGGTGTTTTTCCTCAACTGAATAAAGCTGAGCTTCAACCTTCTGGCTTTCGGCCTATAGTATCAGATATTAAACTGCATTTGGCCTTCAACTTTGGTTACGGCCTACTAACGGTGTCTGCCCCTCCCTGGTGTCTTTCCTCAACTGAATAAAGTTGAGCTTCAACCTTCTGGCTCTCATTAAGTGCTGTTTTTTAAAAAATTGATGGTTAGGGCCTACTAACGGTGTCTGCCCCTCCCTGGTGTTTTTCCTCAACTGAATAAAGCTGAGCTTCAACCTTCTGGCTTTCGGCCTATAGTATCAGATATTAAACTGCATTTGGCCTTCAACTTTGGTTACGGCCTACTAACGGTGTCTGCCCCTCCCTGGTGTTTTTCCTCAACTGAATAAAGTTGAGCTTCAACCTTCTGGCTCTCATTAAGTGCTGTTTTTTAAAAAATTGATGGTTAGGGCCTACTAACGGTGTCTGCCCCTCCCTGGTGTTTTTCCTCAACTGAATAAAGCTGCGCTTCAACCTTCTGGCTTTCGGCCTATAGTATCAGATATTAAACTGCATTTGGCCTTCCACTTTGGTTATGGCCTACTAACGGTGTCTGCCCCTCCCTGGTGTTTTTCCTCAACTGAATAAAGCTGAGCTTCAACCTTCTGGCTCTCATTAAGTGCTGTTTTTTAAAAAATTGGTGGTTAGGGCCTACTAATGGTGTCTGCCCCTCCCTGGTGTTTTTCCTCAACTGAATAAAGCTGAGCTTCAACCTTCTGGCTTTCGGCCTATAGTATCAGATATTAAACTGCATTTGGCCTTCAACTTTGGTTACGGCCTACTAACGGTGTCTGCCCCTCCCTGGTGTTTTTCCTCAACTGAATAAAGCTGAGCTTCAACCTTCTGGATCTCATTAAGTGCTGTTTTTTAAAAAAATTGGTGGTTAGGGCCTACTAACAGTGTCTGCCCCTCCCTGGTGTTTTCCCTCAACTGAATAAAGCTGAGCTTCAACCTTCTGGCTCTCATTAAGTGCTGTTTTTTAAAAAATTGGTGGTTAGGGCCTACTAACGATGTCTGCCCCTCCCTGGTGTTTTTCCTCAACTGAATAAAGCTGAGCTTCAACCTTCTGGCTTTCGGCCTATAGTATCAGATATTAAACTGCATTTGGCCTTCAACTTTGGTTACGGCCTACTAACGGTGTCTGCCCCTCCCTGGTGTTTTTACTCAACTGAATAAAGTTGAGCTTCAACCTTCTGGCTCTCATTAAGTGCTGTTTTTTTAGAAATTGGTGGTTAGGGCCTACTAACGGTGTCTGCCCCTCCCTGGTGTTTTCCCTCAACTGAATAAAGCTGAGCTTCAACCTTCTGGCTCTCATTAAGTGCTGTTTTTTAAAAAATTGGTGGTTACGGCCTACTAACGGTGTCTGCCCCTCCCTGGTGTTTTCCCTCAACTGAATAAAGCTGAGCTTCAACCTTCTGGCTTTCGGCCTATAGTATCAGATATTAAACTGCATTTGGCCTTCAACTTTGGTTACGGCCTACTAACGGTGTCTGCCCCTCCCTGGTGTTTTTCCTCAACTGAATAAAGCTGAGTTTCAACCTTCTGGCTTTCGGCCTATAGTATCAGATATTAAACTGCATTTGGCCTTCAACTTTGGTTACGGCCTACTAACGGTGTCTGCCCCTCCCTGGTGTTTTTCCTCAACTGAATAAAGTTGAGCTTCAACCTTCTGGCTCTCATTAAGTGCTGTTTTTTAAAAAATTGGTGGTTAGGGCCTACTAACGGTGTCTGCCCTTCCCTGGTGTTTTTCCTCAACTGAATAAAGCTGAGCTTCAACCTTCTGGCTTTCGGCATATAGTATCAGATATTAAACTGCATTTGGCCTTCAACTTTGGTTATGGCCTACTAACGGTGTCTGCCCCTCCCTGGTGTTTTTCCTCAACTGAATAAAGCTGAGCTTCAACCTTCTGGCTTTCGGCCTATAGTATCAGATATTAAACTGCATTTGGCCTTCAACTTTGGTTATGGCCTACTAACGGTGTCTGCCCCTCCCTGGTGTTTTTCCTCAACTGAATAAAGCTGAGCTTCAACCTTCTGGCTCTCATTAAGTGCTGCTTTTTAAAAAATTAGTGGTTAGGGCCTACTAACAGTGTCTGCCCCTCCCTGGTGTTTTCCCTCAACTGAATAAAGCTGAGCTTCAACCTTCTGGCTCTCATTAAGTGCTGTTTTTTAAAAAATTGGTGGTTAGGGCCTACTAACGATGTCTGCCCCTCCCTGGTGTTTTTCCTCAACTGAATAAAGCTGAGCTTCAACCTTCTGGCTTTCGGCCTATAGTATCAGATATTAAACTGCATTTGGCCTTCAACTTTGGTTACGGCCTACTAACGGTGTCTGCCCCTCCCTGGTGTTTTTCCTCAACTGAATAAAGTTGAGCTTCAACCTTCTGGCTCTCATTAAGTGCTGTTTTTTTAAAAATTGGTGGTTAGGGCCTACTAACGGTGTATGCCCCTCCCTGGTGTTTTCCCTCAACTGAATAAAGCTGAGCTTCAACCTTCTGGCTCTCATTAAGTGCTGTTTTTTAAAAAATTGGTGGTTACGGCCTACTAACGGTGTCTGCCCCTCCCTGGTGTTTTCCCTCAACTGAATAAAGCTGAGCTTCAACCTTCTGGCTTTCGGCCTATAGTATCAGATATTAAACTGCATTTGGCCTTCAACTTTGGTTACGGCCTACTAACGGTGTCTGCCCCTCCCTGGTGTTTTTCCTCAACTGAATAAAGCTGAGCTTCAACCTTCTGGCTTTCGGCCTATAGTATCAGATATTAAACTGCATTTGGCCTTCAACTTTGGTTACGGCCTACTAACGGTGTCTGCCCCTCCCTGGTGTTTTTCCTCAACTGAATAAAGTTGAGCTTCAACCTTCTGGCTCTCATTAAGTGCTGTTTTTTAAAAAATTGGTGGTTAGGGCCTACTAACGGTGTCTGCCCCTCCCTGGTGTTTTTCCTCAACTGAATAAAGCTGAGCTTCAACCTTCTGGCTTTCGGCATATAGTATCAGATATTAAACTGCATTTGGCCTTCAACTTTGGTTATGGCCTACTAACGGTGTCTGCCCCTCCCTGTTGTTTTTCCTCAACTGAATAAAGCTGAGCTTCAACCTTCTGGCTTTCGGCCTATAGTATCAGATATTAAACTGCATTTGGCCTTCAACTTTGGTTATGGCCTACTAACGGTGTCTGCCCCTCCCTGGTGTTTTTCCTCAACTGAATAAAGCTGAGCTTCAACCTTCTGGCTTTCGGCCTATAGTATCAGATATTAAACTGCATTTGGCCTTCAACTTTGGTTATGGCCTACTAACGGTGTCTGCCCCTCCCTTGTGTTTTTCCTCAACTGAGTAAAGCTGAGCTTCAACCTTCTGGCTCTCATTAAGTGCTGTTTTTTAAAAAATTGGTGGTTAGGACCTACTAACGGTGTCTGCCCCTCCCTGGTGTTTTTCCTCAACTGAATAAAGCTGAGCTTCAACCTTCTGGCTCTCATTAAGTGCTGTTTTTTTAAAAAATTGGTGGTTAGGGCCTACTAATGGTGTCTGCCCCTCCCTGGTGTTTTTCCTCAACTGAATAAAGCTGAGCTTCAACCTTCTGGCTTTCGGCCTATAGTATCAGATATTAAACTGCATTTGGCCTTCAACTTTGGTTATGGCCTACTAATGGTGTCTGCCCCTCCCTGGTGTTTTTCCTCAACTGAATAAAGCTGAGCTTCAACCTTCTGGCTTTCGGCCTATAGTATCAGATATTAAACTGCATTTGGCCTTCAACTTTGGTTATGGCCTACTAACGGTGTCTGCCCCTCCCTTGTGTTTTTCCTCAACTGAATAAAGCTGAGCTTCAACCTTCTGGCTCTCATTAAGTGCTGTTTTTAAAAAAATTGGTGGTTAGGACCTACTAACGGTGTCTGCCCCTCCCTGGTGTTTTTCCTCAACTGAATAAAGCTGAGCTTCAACCTTCTGGCTTTCGGCCTATAGTATCAGATATTAAACTGCATTTGGCCTTCAACTTTGGTTACGGCCTACTAACGGTGTCTGCCCCTCCCTGGTGTTTTTCCTCAACTGAATAAAGTTGAGCTTCAACCTTCTGGCTCTCATTAAGTGCTGTTTTTTAAAAAATTGATGGTTAGGGCCTACTAACGGTGTCTGCCCCTCCCTGGTGTTTTCCCTCAACTGAATAAAGCTGAGCTTCAACCTTCTGGCTCTCATTAAGTGCTGTTTTTAAAAAAAATTGGTGGTTACGGCCTACTAACGGTGTTTGCCTCTCCCTGGTGTTTTTCCTCAACTGAATAAAGCGGAGCTTCAACCTTCTGGCTTTCGGCCTATAGTATCAGATATTAAACTGCATTTGGCCTTCAACTTTGGTTACGGCCTACTAACGGTGTCTGCCCCTCCCTGGTGTTTTTCCTCAACTGAATAAAGCTGAGCTTCAACCTTCTGGCTCTCATTAAGTGCTGTTTTTTAAAAAATTGGTGGTTAGGGCCTACAAATGGTGTCTGCCCCTCCCTGGTGTTTTTCCTCAACTGAATAAAGCTGAGCTTCAACCTTCTGGCTTTCGGCCTATAGTACCAGATATTAAACTGCATTTGGCCTTCAACTTTGGTTACGGCCTACTAACAGTGTCTGCCCCTCCCTGGTGTTTTTCCTCAACGGAATAAAGCTGAGCTTCAACCTTCTGGCTCTCATTAAGTGCTGTTTTTTAAAAAATTGGTGGTTAGGGCCTACTAATGGTGTCTGCCCCTCCCTGGTGTTTTTCCTCAACTGAATAAAGCTGAGCTTCAACCTTCTGGCTTTCGGCCTATAGTATCAGATATTAAACTGCATTTGGCCTTCAACTTTGGTTATGGCCTACTAACGGTGTCTGCCCCTCCCTGGTGTTTTTCCTCAACTGAATAAAGCTGAGCTTCAACCTTCTGGCTCTCATTAAGTGCTGTTTTTTAAAAAATTGGTGGTTAGGGCCTACTAATGGTGTCTGCCCCTCCCTGGTGTTTTTCCTCAACTGAATAAAGCTGAGCTTCAACCTTCTGGCTTTCGGCCTATAGTATCAGATATTAAACTGCATTTGGCCTTCAACTTTGGTTACGGCCTACTAACGGTGTCTGCCCCTCCCTGGTGTTTTTACTCAACTGAATAAAGCTGAGCTTCAACCTTCTGGCTCTCATTAAGTGCTGTTT
This sequence comes from Ranitomeya variabilis, assembly GCF_051348905.1. Taxonomy (NCBI): domain Eukaryota; kingdom Metazoa; phylum Chordata; class Amphibia; order Anura; family Dendrobatidae; genus Ranitomeya; species Ranitomeya variabilis. Next base: position 566,587,713 of record NC_135236.1, read on the forward strand.
TTTAAAAAATTAGTGGTTAGGGCCTACTAACAGTGTCTGCCCCTCCCTGGTGTTTTCCCTCAACTGAATAAAGCTGAGCTTCAACCTTCTGGCTCTCATTAAGTGCTGTTTTTTAAAAAATTGGTGGTTAGGGCCTACTAACGATGTCTGCCCCTCCCTGGTGTTTTCCCTCAACTGAATAAAGCTGAGCTTCAACCTTCTGGCTTTCGGCCTATAGTATCAGATATTAAACTGCATTTGGCCTTCAACTTTGGTTACGGCCTACTAACGGTGTCTGCCCCTCCCTGGTGTTTTTCCTCAACTGAATAAAGCTGAGCTTCAACCTTCTGGCTTTCGGCCTATAGTATCAGATATTAAACTGCATTTGGCCTTCAACTTTGGTTATGGCCTACTAACGGTGTCTGCCCCTCCCTGGTGTTTTTCCTCAACTGAATAAAGTTGAGCTTCAACCTTCTGGCTCTCATTAAGTGCTGTTTTTTAAAAAATTGGTGGTTAGGGCCTACTAACGGTGTCTGCCCCTCCCTGGTGTTTTTCCTCAACTGAATAAAGCTGAGCTTCAACCTTCTGGCTTTCGGCCTATAGTATCAGATATTAAACTGCATTTGGCCTTCAACTTTGGTTATGGCCTACTAACGGTGTCTGCCCCTCCCTGGTGTTTTCCCTCAACTGAATAAAGCTGAGCTTCAACCTTCTGGCTCTCATTAAGTGCTGTTTTTAAAAAAAATTGGTGGTTACGGCCTACTAACGGTGTTTGCCCCTCCCTGGTGTTTTTCCTCAACTGAATAAAGCTGAGCTTCAACCTTCTGGCTTTCGGCCTATAGTATCAGATATTAAACTGCATTTGGCCTTCAACTTTGGTTACGGCCTACTAACGGTGTCTGCCCCTCCCTGGTGTTTTTCCTCAACTGAATAAAGCTGAGCTTCAAACTTCTGTCTCTCATTAAGTGCTGTTTTTTAAAAAATTGGTGGTTAGGGCCTACTAATGGTGTCTGCCCCTCCCTGGTGTTTTTCCTCAACTGAATAAAGCTGAGCTTCAACCTTCTGGCTTTCGGCCTATAGTACCAGATATTAAACTGCATTTGGCCTTCAACTTTGGTTACGGCCTACTAACAGTGTCTGCCCCTCCCTGGTGTTTTTCCTCAACGGAATAAAGCTGAGCTTCAAGCTTCTGGCTCTCATTAAGTGCTGTTTTTTAAAAAATTGGTGGTTAGGGCCTACTAATGGTGTCTGCCCCTCCCTGGTGTTTTTCCTCAACTGAATAAAGCTGAGCTTCAACCTTCTGGCTTTCGGCCTATAGTATCAGATATTAAACTGCATTTGGCCTTCAACTTTGGTTATGGCCTACTAACGGTGTCTGCCCCTCCCTGGTGTTTTTCCTCAACTGAATAAAGCTGAGCTTCAACCTTCTGGCTCTCATTAAGTGCTGTTTTTTAAAAAAATTGGTGGTTAGGGCCTACTAATGGTGTTTGCCCCACCCTGTTGTTTTTCCTCAACTGAATAAAGCTGAGCTTCAACCTTCTGGCTTTCGGCCTATAGTATCAGATATTAAACTGCATTTGGCCTTCAACTTTGGTTACGGCCTACTAACGGTGTCTGCCCCTCCCTGGTGTTTTTCCTCAACTGAATAAAGCTGAGCTTCAACCTTCTGGCTCTCATTAAGTGCTGTTTTTTAAAAAATTGGTGGTTAGGGCCTACTAACGGTGTCTGCCCCTCCCTGGTGTTTTTCCTCAACTGAATAAAGCTGAGCTTCAACCTTCTGGCTCTCATTAAGTGCTGCTTTTTAAAAAATTAGTGGTTAGGGCCTACTAACAGTGTCTGCCCCTCCCTGGTGTTTTCCCTCAACTGAATAAAGCTGAGCTTCAACCTTCTGGCTCTCATTAAGTGCTGTTTTTTAAAAAATTGGTGGTTAGGGCCTACTAACGATGTCTGCCCCTCCCTGGTGTTTTTCCTCAACTGAATAAAGCTGAGCTTCAACCTTCTGGCTTTCGGCCTATAGTATCAGATATTAAACTGCATTTGGCCTTCAACTTTGGTTACGGCCTACTAACGGTGTCTGCCCCTCCCTGGTGTTTTACCTCAACTGAATAAAGTTGAGCTTCAACCTTCTGGCTCTCATTAAGTGCTGTTTTTTAAAAAATTGGTGGTTAGGGCCTACTAACGGTGTCTGCCCCTCCCTGGTGTTTTCCCTCAACTGAATAAAGCTGAGCTTCAACCTTCTGGCTTTCGGCCTATAGTATCAGATACTAAACTGCATTTGGCCTTCAACTTTGGTTATGGCCTACTAACGGTGTCTGCCCCTCCCTGGTGTTTTCCCTCAACTGAATAAAGCTGAGCTTCAACCTTCTGGCTCTCATTAAGTGCTGTTTTTTTAAAAAATTGGTGGTTAGGGCCTACTAACGATGTCTGCCCCTCCCTGGTGTTTTTCCTCCACTGAATAAAGCTGAGCTTCAACCTTCTGGCTTTCGGCCTATAGTATCAGATATTAAACTGCATTTGGCCTTCAACTTTGGTTACGGCCTACTAACGGTGTCTGCCCCTCCCTGGTGTTTTACCTCAACTGAATAAAGTTGAGCTTCAACCTTCTGGCTCTCATTAAGTGCTGTTTTTTTAAAAATTGGTGGTTAGGGCCTACTAACGGTGTATGCCCCTCCCTGGTGTTTTCCCTCAACTGAATAAAGCTGAGCTTCAACCTTCTGGCTCTCATTAAGTGCTGTTTTTTAAAAAATTCGTGGTTTCGGCCTACTAACGGTGTCTGCCCCTCCCTGGTGTTTTCCCTCAACTGAATAAAGCTGAGCTTCAACCTTCTGGCTTTCGGCCTATAGTATCAGATGTTAAACTGCATTTGGCCTTCAACTTTGGTTACGGCCTACTAACAGTGTCTGCCCCTCCCTGGTGTTTTTCCTCAATGGAATAAAGCTGAGCTTCAACCTTCTGGCTCTCATTAAGTGCTGTTTTTTAAAACATTGGTGGTTAGGGCCTACTAATGGTGTCTGCCCCTCCCTGGTGTTTTTCCTCAACTGAATAAAGCTGAGCTTCAACCTTCTGGCTTTCGGCCTATAGTATCAGATATTAAACTGCATTTGGCCTTCAACTTTGGTTATGGCCTACTAACGGTGTCTGCCCCTCCCTGGTGTTTTTCCTCAACTGAATAAAGCTGAGCTTCAACCTTCTGGCTCTCATTAAGTGCTGTTTTTTTAAAAAATTGGTGGTTAGGGCCTACTAATGGTGTCTGCCCCTCCCTGGTGTTTTCCCTCAACTGAATAAAGCTGAGCTTCAACCTTCTGGCTTTCGGCCTATAGTATCAGATACTAAACTGCATTTGGCCTTCAACTTTGGTTACGGCCTACTAACGGTGTCTGCCCCTCCCTGGTGTTTTCCCTCAACTGAATAAAGCTGAGCTTCAACCTTCTGGCTCTCATTAAGTGCTGTTTTTTTTAAAAATTGGTGGTTAGGGCCTACTAACGATGTCTGCCCCTCCCTGGTGTTTTTCCTCAACTGAATAAAGCTGAGCTTCAACCTTCTGGCTTTCGGCCTATAGTATCAGATATTAAACTGCATTTGGCCTTCAACTTTGGTTACGGCCTACTAACGGTGTCTGCCCCTCCCTGGTGTTTTACCTCAACTGAATAAAGTTGAGCTTCAACCTTCTGGCTCTCATTAAGTGCTGTTTTTTAAAAAATTGGTGGTTAGGGCCTACTAACGGTGTCTGCCCCTCCCTGGTGTTTTCCCTCAACTGAATAAAGCTGAGCTTCAACCTTCTGGCTCTCATTAAGTGCTGTTTTTTAAAAAATTCGTGGTTTCGGCCTACTAACGGTGTCTGCCCCTCCCTGGTGTTTTCCCTCAACTGAATAAAGCTGAGCTTCAACCTTCTGGCTTTCGGCCTATAGTATCAGATGTTAAACTGCATTTGGCCTTCAACTTTGGTTACGGCCTACTAACAGTGTCTGCCCCTCCCTGGTGTTTTTCCTCAATGGAATAAAGCTGAGCTTCAACCTTCTGGTTCTCATTAAGTGCTGTTTGTTTAAAAAATTGGTGGTTAGGGCCTACTAATGGTGTCTGCCCCTCCCTGGTGTTTTTCCTCAACTGAATAAAGCTGAGCTTCAACCTTCTGGCTTTCGGCCTATAGTATCAGATATTAAACTGCATTTGGCCTTCAACTTTGGTTACGGCCTACTAACGGTGTCTGCCCCTCCCTGGTGTTTTTCCTCAACTGAATAAAGCTGAGCTTCAACCTTCTGGCTCTCATTAAGTGCTGTTTTTTAAAAAATTGGTGGTTAGGGCCTACTAACGGTGTCTGCCCCTCCCTGGTGTTTTTCCTCAACTGAATAAAGCTGAGCTTCAACCTTCTGGCTTTCGGCCTATAGTATCAGATATTAAACTGCATTTGGCCTTCAACTTTGGTTACGGCCTACTAACGGTGTCTGCCCCTCCCTGGTGTTTTTCCTCAACTGAATAAAGCTGAGCTTCAACCTTCTGGCTCTCATTAAGTGCTGTTTTTAAAAAAATTGGTGGTTAGGGCCTACTAACAGTGTCTGCCCCTCCCTGGTGTTTTTCCTCAACTGAATAAAGCTGAGCTTCAACCTTCTGGCTTTCGGCCTATAGTATCAGATATTAAACTGCATTTGGCCTTCAACTTACGTTACGGCCTACTAACGGTGTCTGCCCCTCCCTGGTGTTTTTCCTCAACTGAATAAAGCTGAGCTTCAACCTTCTGGCTTTCGGCCTATAGTATCAGATATTAAACTGCATTTGGGCTTCAACTTTGGTTATGGCCTAATAACGGTGTCTGCCCCTCCCTGGTGTTTTTCCTCAACTGAATAAAGCTGAGCTTCAACCTTCTGGCTCTCATTAAGTGCTGTTTTTAAAAAAATTGGTGGTTAGGGCCTACTAACGGTGTCTGCCCCTCCCTGGTGTTTTTCCTCACCTGAATAAAGCTGAGCTTCAACCTTCTGGCTTTCTGCCTATAGTATCAGATATTAAACTGCATTTGGCCTTCAACTTTGGTTACGGCCTACTAACGGTGTCTGCCCCTCCCTGGTGTATTTCCTCAACTGAATAAAGCTGAGCTTCAGCCTTCTGGCTTTCGGCCTATAGTATCAGATATTAAACTGCATTTGGCCTTCAACTTTGGTTACGGCCTACTAACGGTGTCTGCCACTCCCTGGTGTTTTTCCTCAACTGAATAAAGTTGAGCTTCAACCTTCTGGCTCTCATTAAGTGCTGTTTTTTAAAAAATTGGTGGTTAGGGCCTACTAACGGTGTCTGCCCCTCCCTGGTGTTTTTCCTCAACTGAATAAAGCTGAGCTTCAACCTTCTGGCTTTCGGCCTATAGTATCAGATATTGAACTGCATTTGGCCTTCAACTTTGGTTATGGCCTACTAACGGTGTCTGCCCCTCCCTGGTGTTTTTCCTCAACTGAATAAAGCTGAGCTTCAACCTTCTGGCTTTCGGCCTATAGTATCAGATATTAAACTGTATTTGGCCTTCAACTTTGGTTATGGCCTACTAACGGTGTCTGCCCCTCCCTGGTGTTTTTCCTCAACTGAATAAAGCTGAGCTTCAACCTTCTGGCTTTCGGCCTATAGTGTCAGATATTAAACTGCATTTGGCCTTCAACTTTGGTTATGGCCTACTAACGGTGTCTGCCCCTCCCTTGTGTTTTTCCTCAACTGAATAAAGCTGAGCTTCAACCTTCTGGCTCTCATTAAGTGCTGTTTTTTTAAAAAATTGGTGGTTAGGGCCTACTAACGGTGTCTGACCCTCCCTGGTGTTTTTCCTCAACTGAATAAAGCTGAGCTTCAACCTTCTGGCTTTCGGCCTATAGTATCAGATATTAAACTGCATTTGGCCTTCAACTTTGGTTACGGCCTACTAACGGTGTCTGCCCCTCCCTGGTGTTTTTCCTCAACTGAATAAAGCTGAGCTTCAACCTTCTGGCTCTCATTAAGTGCTGTTTTTAAAAAAATTGGTGGTTAGGGCCTACTAACGGTGTCTGCCCCTCCCTGGTGTTTTTCCTCAACTGAATAAAGCTGAGCTTCAACCTTCTGGCTTTCGGCCTATAGTATCAGATATTAAACTGCATTTGGCCTTCAACTTTGGTTACGGCCTACTAACGGTGTCTGCCCCTCCCTGGTGTTTTTCCTCAACTGAATAAAGCTGAGCTTCAACCTTCTGGCTTTCGGCCTATAGTATCAGATATTAAACTGCATTTGGGCTTCAACTTTGGTTATGGCCTACTAACGGTGTCTGCCCCTCCCTGGTGTTTTTCCTCAACTGAATAAAGCTGAGCTTCAACCTTCTGGCTCTCATTAAGTGCTGTTTTTAAAAAAATTGGTGGTTAGGGCCTACTAACGGTGTCTGCCCCTCCCTGGTGTTTTTCCTCAACTGAATAAAGCTGAGCTTCAACCTTCTGGCTTTCTGCCTATAGTATCAGATATTAAACTGCATTTGGCCTTCAACTTTGGTTACGGCCTACTAACGGTGTCTGCCCCTCCCTGGTGTATTTCCTCAACTGAATAAAGCTGAGCTTCAGCCTTCTGGCTTTCGGCCTATAGTATCAGATATTAAACTGCATTTGGCCTTCAACTTTGGTTACGGCCTACTAACGGTGTCTGCCCCTCCCTGGTGTTTTTCCTCAACTGAATAAAGTTGAGCTTCAACCTTCTGGCTCTCAATAAGTGCTGTTTTTTAAAAAATTGGTGGTTAGGACCTACTAACGGTGTCTGCCCCTCCCTGGTGTTTTTCCTCAACTGAATAAAGCTGAGCTTCAACCTTCTGGCTTTCGGCCTATAGTATCAGATATTAAACTGCATTTGGCCTTCAACTTTGGTTATGGCCTACTAAAGGTGTCTGCCCCTCCCTGGTGTTTTTCCTCAACTGAATAAAGCTGAGCTTCAACCTTCTGGCTTTCGGCCTATAGTATCAGATATTAAACTGCATTTGGCCTTCAACTTTGGTTATGGCCTACTAACGGTGTCTGCCCCTCCCTTGTGTTTTTCCTCAACTGAATAAAGCTGAGCTTCAACCTTCTGGCTCTCATTAAGTGCTGTTTTTTAAAAAATTGGTGGTTAGGGCCTACTAACGGTGTCTGCCCCTCTCTGGTGTTTTCCCTCAACTGAATAAAGCTGAGCTTCAACCTTCTGGCTCTCATTAAGTGCTGTTTTTTTTAAAATTGGTGGTTACGGCCTACTAACGGTGTTTGCCCCTCCCTGGTGTTTTTCCTCAACTGAATAAAGCTGAGCTTCAACCTTCTGGCTTTCGGCCTATAGTATCAGATATTAAACTGCATTTGGCCTTCAACTTTGGTTACGGCCTACTAACGGTGTCTGCCCCTCCCTGGTGTTTTTCCTCAAACTGAATAAAGCTGAGCTTCAACCTTCTGGCTCTCATTAAGTGCTGTTTTTTAAAAAATTGGTGGTTAGGGCCTACTAACGATGTCTGCCCCTCCCTGGTGTTTTCCCTCAACTGAATAAAGCTGAGCTTCAACCTTCTGGCTCTCATTAAGTGCTGTTTTTTAAAAAATTGGTGGTTAGGGCCTACTAATGGTGTCTGCCCCTCCCTGGTGTTTTTCCTCAACTGAATAAAGCTGAGCTTCAACCTTCTGGCTTTCGGCCTATAGTATCAGATATTAAACTGCATTTGGCCTTCAACTTTGGTTACGGCCTACTAACGGTGTCTGCCCCTCCCTGGTGTTTTTCTTCAACTGAATAAAGCTGAGCTTCAACCTTCTGGCTCTCATTAAGTGCTGTTTTTTAAAAAATTGGTGGTTAGGGCCTACTAACGGTGTCTGCCCCTCCCTGGTGTTTTTCCTCAACTGAATAAAGCTGAACTTCAACCTTCTGGCTCTCATTAAGTGCTGTTTTTTAAAAAATTGGTGGTTAGGGCCTACTAATGGTGTCTGCCCCTCCCTGGTGTTTTTCCTCAACTGAATAAAGCTGAGCTTCAACCTTCTGGCTTTCGGCCTATAGTATCAGATATTAAACTGCATTTGGCCTTCAACTTTGGTTACGGCCTACTAACGGTGTCTGCCCCTCCCTGGTGTTTTTCCTCAACTGAACAAAGCTGAGCTTCAACCTTCTGGCTCTCAGTAACTGCTGTTTTTAAAAAAATTTGTGGTTAGGGCCTACTAACGGTGTCTGCCCCTCCCTGGTGTTTTTCCTCAACTGAATAAAGCTAAGCTTCAACCTTCTGGCTCTCATTAAGTGCTGTCTTTTAAAAAATTGATGGTTTGGGCCTACTAATGGTGTCTGCCCCTCCCTGGTGTTTTCCCTCAACTGAATAAAGCTGAGCTTCAACCTTCTGGCTCTCATTAAGTGCTGTTTTTTAAAAAATTGGTGGTTAGGGCCTACTCACGGTGTCTGCCCCTCCCTGGTGTTTTTCCTCAACTGAATAAAGCTGAGCTTCAACCTTCTGGCTTTCGGCCTATAGTATCAGATATTAAACTGCATTTGGCCTTCAACTTTGGTTACGGCCTACTAACGGTGTCTGCCCCTCCCTGGTGTTTTTCCTCAACTGAATAAAGCTGAACTTCAACCTTCTGGCTTTTGGCCTACAGTAGCAGATATTAAACTGCATTTGGCCTACTAGTGTGGTTGGGCCCTTAAAACAGTGTCTGCTGCTCCTGGGTTTACTACTCCACTGAACAAAGCAATGCCGCCTGTTTAGTCCTGTTACCAATTTTGAACTGCATTTAGCCTACTTTATTCTTTGGCCCTATATCTCTTTCCTCCTCATCCTGCCCATTGCCCAGCCACTGCTAGATGAGTCTGCTGGTACATTGACCTAGACCACTACATTCCCCTTGCACTCTACACAGCCAGAATCTGACCCTGCTGAAAGTAAGGTTCCCCTTCCCGCATGTTATACCACCTTACACAGGGACAAAGAGGAAGGTGCAGATGAAAGTGCAGGTTCCTTCATCAGGTGGGGGGGCATACTCATTGGCGACATCACTGGCACAGGGCCCCTCAGAGTACGCAAAAGTGTCGAAGCTGGTGGGAGGCGCCCCCGCCGTGCAAACACACCGCTGTACTTTGAGGGGCCCTGTGCCAGTGCCAATGCGAACGAGTGGGCCCCCCCTGCTTGCTCAGGATCACAGCACTTGCAACGTTGAAATACTTACCTCTCCCTGCTCCACCGCCGTGACGTAGTCCACGTTTCCTGGGCCCACTAAAACCTTGAACCAGCCCTACCCCCCCAACTTTTGCCAAATGACCCCCAAGTTCCAATGCCCAACTATTATTATAATGTTAATTAAGATTGACAAGCTTCAGAAACAAGAATGGATGTTTTTGGCATTAAAATGGGCACTGTAGGTTTTTCCTGGCCTCCACTCACTGCCGACTATGCTTCCCCATTGACTTGCATTGGGTTTCGTGTTTCGGTCGATCCCCGACTTTTAGCGATAATCGGCCGACAGCACTCGACTGGACAAAGTCGGGTTTCACAAAACCTGACTCGATCTTAAAAAAATGAAAGTCGCTCAACCCTAGTATGACACAAGCAAACCCTCATAAAGCTCTGCGGATGGAAAATTGTAACTGTAAGGCTAGGTTCACATTGCGTTAGGGCAATCCGTTTAGCGCTAGCGGATTGCGCTAATGCAATGTTTATTTAGGGGCCGCGTTAGGGGTCGCGTTAACGTCCCCGCTCTCGCAGATCCCCGATCTGTGAGAGCGGGGAACGGACCTCGGGCGCACCGCGGACGCTGCAAGCAGCGTCCGAGGCGCGCCACAGAAGAACGGCACATCGCTAGCGCAAGCCGAAAAAGGCACGCGCTAGCGATGCGCTGCAGGCAAAATTTACATTGCTGTCAATGCGTGCGCTAACGGACCCGTTGCACGGCGTTAATTGCGACATTTTCGCTGTGCAACGCTGTCCGTTAGCGTGAACACATTAACGCAATGTGAACCTAGCCTAAAGCATGAGCTCTCAGAATATCTCAACATAAAAGCAAGGGACTTTTTCGATTGTATATTTATAATACAAAATAATAAAACAAATAGTAACATAAATATAAATTTAGTGTGGACAGAATAAAATTAATAATTCTGAGAGATCGCTGGCTACCAAGCATGAATAAACCTTCAAGATATGACAGGCGAGCTACAGCCACTCTTCCATTTTTGAAGACCAAAATGCAAAAGGGTCCAAATTCCCACTGATGCCATTCATATTGAGATCGAGATACTACTGCACAATCCTCTCCAGTTGGTCACAATGTGTCAGACTTGTACTCTGTTCTGCTGGTGCACGGGCTGGTATAAAAATTGTGTGAAATAACTCACAGAAATCGGTTATGCCACTTATACTGCTGCTGCTGTTTTGCAATTAATCCTTGACATTCCCAGGGTTTGAAGTCTACAATTGTGATGCTCACTGTGTGCCTCACTGCTGTTTTTGGGAAAACCACTCTTAAGATTGTCTACAAGCATGTTTTGATACACCAGCATGTGCACGTCTCTTTCCAGGGGGGAAGCATCTTGCTAAATTTACTCTTGTACCGTGGCAACCGAGTAGACTGCACTATATCTGACTCTAAGAATAAGGGCAGCATATTGAAAACAATGCAGCAAGAAAGCGTTCATGTGTTAGGTGCTTCCATGAAGTCCAAGTCCATGATGTGTTGGTAGCAGAGTAACACTCATGGTTGCTTCCTCCATCCCCTAACCCTAACGCCAACCACAGACAGCGGAAGAGAGATCATTATCCTCTTCATCTCCTAACTGTTGCATGTTTATTTCATAGTCCTCCTCAATTTGTTCCTGGGCTTGTGCACCTTTACTAACAGTTTGCCGGAACCATTAGCCCCCCTCAATCACTGTAATCCACCCTCCCATGGCACCCACCTGTGAGACGACAGTTCAGAACTTCGAGATATTGTTACCCATTCCATATCCTCCTTTGCTTCCAACTCTTCCTCTGGGACCACCACCTCCTCACTCAGGCTATTCAAAGTGAGCTCTAGAATATAGAAGTCCAAAATAGTGATGCTGATGATGGCATCGTCAGTGCTAAGCATTTTACTAGCCATTTAGAAACTCTGCAGAAGGGTGCAGAGACCCTTTATCTGTGCCACTCCACAAGCGTGATTTGCACCACGTCCAAACTGCATTGGCCTTGGCTATGCAAAAGGATCTACTGCACCAGCGCTCCATATCTGCAATTAATAGTTTTCAACCTGGTTGTTGCCCAGAAGTGACTGTCTACGTTGAAGACTGGAGAATGAGCTGCTGTAAACGCAGCCTGAATTACTAGCGGTGATGTCATCGAGGTTACCACAGGTCATTGAGGCTGGATATTCAGCCAGGCCTATGAACTGCATTGAACTCCAGGAGCTTAGTGCTGCACCATGAGACTTTTTGTCATGGTGCTAGTTGTGATATCACTTACAGTGGGTACGGAAAGTATTCTGACCATTTTAAATTTTTCACTCTTTGTTTCATTGCAGCCATTTAGTAAATTCAAAAAAGTTCACTTAATAAAAACTGAAATATCACATGGTCATAAGTATTTAGACCCTTTGCTCAGACACTCAGATGGTTCTACTCCTTCATTGGAGTCCAGTTGTGTTTAACTATACTGATAGGACTTGATTTGGAAAGGCACACACCTGTCTATATAAGACCTCACAGCTCACAGTGCATGTCAGACCAAACAAGAATTATGAGGTCAAAGGAAATGGCCAAGGAGCTCAGAGACAGAATTGTTGGAAAGCACAGATCTGGCTAATGTTACAACAGAATTTCTGCAGTACTCAAAATTCCTAAGAGCACAGAGGCCTCCATAATCCTTAAATGGAAGAAGTTTGGGTCCACCAGAAGTCTTCCTAGACGTGGCAGTCCAGCCAAACTGAGCAATCGTGGTGAGAGAGTGAGTGCCTTGGTGAGAGAGGTAGAGTAGAACCCCAAGATCACTGTGGCTGAGTTCCAGAGATGCAACCGGGTTGATATGAGAAAGTTCCACAAAGTCAACTATCACTGCAGCCCTCCACCAGTCAGGCCTTTATGGCAGAGGGGCCCGACAGAAGCCTCTCCTCAGTGCAAGATATATAAAAGCCTGCATAGAGTTTGCTAAAAACACATGATGGACTCCCAGACTATGAGAAATTATATTCTCTGGTCTGATGAGATGAAGATAGACCTTTTTGGTGATAATTGTAAGCGCTATGGGGTGTTTTTCAGATGCAGGGACAGGACGTCTGGTTGTCATTGTAGGAAACATTAAGTTTTTCTTTTTTAATAAATTTGCAAAAAATACTACATTTCTGTTTTTTTCAGTCAAGATGGGGTGCTGAGTGTACATTAATGAGAAAAAAATGAACTTTTTTGAATTTACCAAATAGCTGCAATAAAACAAAGAGTGAAAAATGTAAAGGGGTCTGAATACTTTCCGTACCCACTGTAAGTCACCGTAGTTCAGATCTATTGAACTAAAAATTAAAATTGAGAAAAGAGAGAATATTTAATCAGTATTAAATGGCAAACATAGAAGCATAGTAGTGTTTTGTAATATGGAAAGAACACTTGAAATTCATCTGTCTTACAAAATAGAGTGAAAAACAATCAAAGAGTAACACATTCACAACAATACCAATTTTATAAAGGTTTTTATATGTTTTTACTATTTTTACTTTAAAAAAGCTCTGCGCATGGAAAATTGTAAAACATAGCTCTCAGAATACGGCGACACAAAAGCGAGGGATTTTTTTCAAATATATATGTATTATTCAACATAACATTTTTAACTTCACTCCTTCCTTCGCCTAGAATGGCGAAAATCTAAAAATAAAGTGACACCACAAGGACTGATTCACAGGTATGCCACCAATGAAATTACCACACTGATTGGCTTGATTTTACAGATCAATTGGAATTGGTCACATATAACTGAGCTGACAATGAAACAACTGCAAATGATTAAAGTACACCTGTCTCTTTCATCTAACTTTTCAGAATAAAGATTAACATTTGTGTACATGAAGAATGACAGTAGCTCTGGCCCTTATGCATTCCTGCATTTTCCCACTGCAAGCTATTTTTTTAATTTCTCTCTAACCTTGTAGGTGGAAACTAGCTGATGTGATGTCTCCTATACACAATGCACACAGAGAGATGAATTCTTCTTTTTCCTTTGTGTAACAAATAGACAGAAGCAGCAGTAGCTTTGAGCACAGCACACAGCCATATTGAGCACTGTAACTGTGAATCCTGCTCTGGGATGAGATAGCTTACTTGCTAGAAGATGAAATACAGATCTGTGTTTCTCTGTTAATGCATCTCCCAGATTTTCCCTCCTCACCCCCATTCCGCTCGTTATAGATATTAATAGGAAATATAACCTGATGCTGCAATGAGTTGGCACTCCATCTTGCTTTGATCCAAGAGGATATCGGCTGTTTTTGGATGATTTCAGAAGGAAGAGGAAGAAGAAATGGCTGGTCTGTAGTGAAAGAAGCATGTTCCTTATCAGAAATTTTACAAAGTTTCTTATGTTCGTTTGTACAATTACTTTATGCAAAGTTTGTTGAAACAGCAGAAATCAATTAAATTCTTATATTACATGTTAATTTTATTTACGCTTTACAGACATTTTGCATCTAGTCACATGTGTTTTCTGATTTTTTGTTTTTTAATCAGTGCCACCCTGACCATGGGCTACAATCTTTGGACTAGTGAATTATTATGGTCTAGTCATTATTATTTGTTGTTATGTGCAGCTAAACTCTATGGTATGGTGTATGAGGAAACGTACCTACTAAATTTTGTCCTCTCACTGCCTTTGTCCAGGTTATGCCGATTATCACGCATCACAGGCCATTTTTCACTACGGCACTTTTATTAATGTAGTAAATTCCAGAAGATATATACTTTAATTAGTAAACATTGGCTCAAAATACTTAAGTTCTTTAGGAAATTGAAGTAAGATGAGGAAAAAAAACCTGGATGATTTTAGCCATTGTAATCTCTAATTTGAAGGATGTCAGGCTCTGTGAACTGTATTATGTGTAATGGAAACTCACATTGTAAAGAATGGTGTATGACCAATGACATTGTTGTACCTTTTCCACAACTTACTTTTACAGCAGAGAGTTCCCTGAAGTTTAAACTCCTTCATTCTTAAATGAAGTACTGATTCCATTATGCAAACCTACTATGATGGTGCGGCTAACTTTACCGATGTAGAATAAGTGGTTTCTTTTCTAATCAACAGTCTACCGTCTCTAGAGACAACTGATTCACATTATAACAGATTTAAAAGATAGGGTTTTGATTATAATCAGAGCCTGGAATACAGTACATGAGCTCATTATAAATTAAATGTACTTGCTTTTTGGTATGCTGATTATGAAAGACACCCCAATTCTACGAGATGAATGCATCTAAATGGTAATGGAAAAAGACCTTCTACAAATCAAATCATTGTGTCACTGGTTACAACTTGTAATTTACTACTTTTCTTCAGATTCACAGCTTTGATTAAGAGGAGCGATAAGGACTTCTAAGAATTATTCAGACGGCAGCATTAAAGAATTTAGATTATTTCAACACTCTGGTTCAAGCCATGGTATATTTTTGCATAGGATTGTTTCAGGTGGAATTACATGTGAAAGGTCAAAATGGTAACACCCATACAGTATGCAGAAACAAATATATTGTATATCTCGAGCGTATACATATTTGGCACAAATATCATTTTTTACAGTAACTTTGGTGTTACATAATAGTAACATTAAATTGATCCATTTCTGAGTCCATATATTTACAGTCTCGTACAATATGTTCATTGATATATTACTGCAACCAATGTCGCGACTTAAAGCTATATAATAAGGCACAAAGTCATGGAGTTTTGTGCTATTCTAACAATCTGTAGAAACATTTTTTTGTAAGCTGCATGGTCATTTTTATCTACTAACTGAAACAATCACAGCTTTAAAGATACTGTAGGTTTCTTCCTCAGTCACTATGTGCCAATGCAGACCTAAACTAGTTCAAAGGCTTTTATTGAAGCTAGGGAATAATTATATGTTAATTTACCAAAATCAAATATATGAATTTGAATTGCGCAATAAAAAATTGACAATTGAAATAAGAACCCCTTTAAGTTTGCAAAACTTAATTTTAGTGCTTTATACAGTATATTGTTTTGGACAGTAAAGGGATTTTTCTCATCTTCATATACAGTAACTGTATTGTCAGATAGTGATTCTAGTGGCTCATATTCAACTGCGTATAAATCGGACGAGTGTAATCCTATATAAAAAATCGTATTGCACTCTGACTAATGTTTGTCAATTATTCTGTGTTAATCTGCAATTTTTTTCTTATCTTGGATTGGACTGAGAAAAAAAAATCACAGCATGCTGTGCGTGACCCCGTATATCGAATGAGAATCGCCTATTTAAGTCAATGAGTGTGTATGCCATCTGATTTTTACGCTCCCATCTCATAGGAAACCCAACATTTCATCAGTCAAGTATAGCAAGTTCATAGCATGACCCGCCAGAAGAGAATAGATAGAATAGATATTTACATAGACTAGATAAATAGAAAGATGTCAGTGACATATATAATTAGTAGTGTTGAGCATTCCGATATCGCAAATATCGGGTATCGGCCGATATTCGCTGTATCGGAATTCCGATACCGAGTTCCGATATTTTTGCGATATCGGGAATCGGGATCGGGATCCATATTAATGTAAAAAATAAAGAATAAAAATAAAAAATATGGATATACTCACCCCACCGACGGACCCTGGACCTCAGCGGTGCAACTGGCAGCCTCCGTTCCTAAGAATGCAGTGAGTGTAGGACGACGCGGCTTGTGATTGGTCGCATGACCGCTCATGTGACCACTCACGTGACCGCAACGTCATCGAAGGTTCTTCACTCTGCATTCTTAGGAACGGAGGCAGACGCTTGCAGCGGTGACAGCCAGGGCTCGTCCGAGGGTGAGTATATCCATATTTTTTATTTTTATTCTTTATTTTTTACATGAATATGGATCCCAGGGCCTGAAGGAGAGTTTCCTCTCCTTTAGACCCTGGGAACCATCCAGGATCACTTCCGATATTTGTGTCCCATTGACTTGTATTGGTATCGGGTATCGGTATCGGCAATATCCGATATTTTTTGGATATCGGCCGATCCAATCCGATACCGATACTTTCAAATATCGGAAGGTATCACTCAACACTAATAATTAGTGTAGTGCATGTACATGGATTTAGTTAAGACATAAATAACTAAAGAAAAGAATGGCTTGGGATCCTATTTTTTTTAACCAGTTAAGGGAAGGTTGACAGCTGTGGGCTGATGTTTATAGTCTGGGAAGAGGGTAATAAACATATAGCTTCCCAGGCTATTAATATCAGTTAGCAGATGTTTACTTTGCCTTTGCTGGTTTTTAACAAACGATGACACCAAAAAAATGACGTTAGGTCCCCTTATAATTAATACCAGCAAAGGCTAAACAGACAGCTGTGGGCTGATATTAATAGCCTATAAAGGGATGATGGATATTGCCCTCCTACCAGACTAAGAACAACAAACCTCAGCCACCCAAGAAATGGTGCATCCATTAGATCCACCAATTCTTGCCCTTAGCCTTCGCTCTTCCCACTTGCCCTGGTGGGGTAGCAAGTAGGTTAATAGTATTGAGGTTGATGTGAGCTTTGTAATATCAGCTGACATCAAGCTCCTAGGTTAGTAATGGAGAGACACCCCCATTACTAACCCCATAGTCAAATGTCATAAAGACACAAACCAAGTAAAGCCCTTTAATTGAAAAAGCCCACAATGTTCTTTATTTGAAATAAAAACTCCCTGACCCTCTTTTACACACTTATGATTGTAAAAATAAAAAGTAAAAAAAACACCATATTGTTCACCTGTCCACAGATAATCTCTATGTGATGCTGATTGTCATGATCTGTACTTTTGCCCTGTCCTGTATTTGAATAATATGCCATTTGATGTATGTAACTGTTCTCTGGTTTCTATTAGCTGTAATTTATGTATTTAATTGTGCTAGGAGTTTACCTGTAACAATGTCTCCTTCCCCCAATACTTGCAGCCCTAAGCTTTAATGTAATTAAGCTTTGTCAACACTAGTGAAGGAATAGCCATTCTTCCTCTCAGCAGGTGGCTAGTCAAATGTACATACGACCTAGACTAAGTGGAGCCGACCAGAATAGAATCTTCTGGTGGACTCAGCCATTGAATAAAAGGTGTGACCCCTACCCCCTTCATGGGCGGATCCCAGGAGCTCAGACAAGCCATTCTTATTTTTGAGATCAGATGTGAGTTGACCCTTGAAGGAGAAGGAATGGGGATTCTTAGCTGAGGCAAGACCCCACGTTCATCTGTGACTGCGGAAGTGAACGGAGCGAGACTTGAGCTGAGGACATATCTCTTCGTTCGTGGGATTGTTTTGGGATCCCTTGGACTCGTGTGGACTATTGCTTTGTTAGCTGGCACAAGGATTATCGGGAGGTGCCCCGAACCTGTTCTGTTGGACTAATTGTGGACTCTGTAGATCTACCTGCATGTGTTGTTCCAGCGTTCTTGATAATAAATCTGTGGAATCATCCATTGGCCTGTTGTCCCTTCTTGCTCTGCCATACACCCCGTCACACTGTCCCAAGAAGAACTCTAGCTCTGAGCCGTGGCATGATGTAGGCGCTCAGCAAGCCACCCGAAACACACTGAGACAGGAGCGTAATTACGCTCCTGCAGTATCTAATGCATAAGGTCACTGGAGTTCATAGCCAATGAACCCAAATCACCTTAAAAACCATCTGGATATAGCAGAGTTCTTTATGAAACAGCATAACTTTGTAGTGAATAGTGAACAAGTTAAAGGTCAACTCTTGTTTCTTAAATTGCTCTGGTAAAATGAAAATGGCTGAGATTGGTCTCTATGAACAACAAAGAATTTTGATAAATCTGCTTCTATGTTCTTATGGTGAATACCTCTACAATGTTGAAGCATAATAAAATTTTATTATTTGCTGATGCTTACGGAATCCTTTAGAAACAAAATTGTAGTAAAATCATAGGCAGACCAAAGGAACAGAGTACCCACCATCATATAAATCTTTACTACATTGTATTGTGGTTATATAATATGCCTCTATGTTGCAGGGTGCTATATCTTCCCACTTCATTGTATGCACAGTGTTACATAGATTGAAAAAAGACATAGGTCCATCAAGTTTAACCTTTCTCCAATAATTATACTGTAACTGTCACTAAATTATTCAGAAACCACAATGTCACTTGTTTTGAGCAAAGCATCAAACCCTTTTCTAAATTCTGATCTAGTACCTGACATTACTACCTCTTATGGTAGGGCATTCAACAATCTGACTACTCACACTGTAACGAATCCTTTCCTAATTAGAAGCTGAAACGTTATTTGCATGTAATGAATGTCCAATGGTCCTTTTTAAATTCCTTGGAAGGAGTATTCATTTTTCAGCTACTTGTATTGACCACACTTGTGCTTATATTTTTAAATGAAATCACCTCTGAGCCATCATTTTTCTGAGCTTATCAAGCCCATGTTTTCCAACCACAGAGAGCCCTTCCATCCTGTGTAATAAATCAGTCATCCGTAGATTGCATATCACATACTTGCAGTCACACGACCGCCCAGTCTCACTGCCGGCATCAATGAATTTTCACAGAGCATATAGAGTGACTGCAGACATTTGTGAAAAACCTGGACAACCCCTTTAACAAAAATAACCCCTGCCCATTACAATCTATCAGCAATAACACCTTATGGAAGAGAAATTTCAAAAGACCTGAGAAATAAACTTATTTAGAGCTTTTGCTTTGCACCGAGGAGGGACAAACACCCCGAAACATGTGTCTACAAATAAAGTTTCATATGTGGCTTCTTATCCTAAATCCTGTGACAAAGGTTTATTACAGAGTCAAAATGTACTTTTAGGATTGCTACATCTGATAGATGGCATTAGAGTTCCTGTACTCTTCCCCTATGAAGTGGCTATTTGCATATTTACATTTTCAGTGCAGCATTGCATGGCCTATAAGTATCCTTATGCCAACTTGGCACTCTCCACAAGGAGAAAGGTTAGATAGCTTGAGTGGTAGCAACAATGTAGCAATGGCTGTCAACAACAATCAAGACATTCTTTCATAAGAAACTGAACAGTAACTGAACTGTTGATCTCAAAGACATAAAATGCTACGATGTTGAATCAGGGATAAATTAGAAAAGCTATATTACAAAGTTACCTTTGAAAACAAATTATTAAATTATGGTACTAATACATTTAACAAAATAATAGAATTTGTTATATGTCATACTTTGTACCTGTCAGTTCTGAGGCATATTGATGAATTTTATTTTTAGAATTTGGTTCCTCTAATTATGAAATAGCTTAATACAAGTTTCCTTGGAGGCTGCAATTACTTTATTAGTGTGTCCTTCATAAGGATCAGGTCACAATTACAATTACAAGTAACACTATATTATGCAGTTGAAGTGAAATTAGCTTGTGCAAGTCAAAGATTATATTACACATAATATCTGCATTTCCTGGCAGACTAAATGCTTTCATTCGTAACGATATATGTTTGTTAAATTTATAATTTCATGCATTAATTTGTTTTGTTTCAGAACAATGCATCTTATGATTTTTTTAACAAAGACATTTCTAAATTCTATTTTTTTTTTATTTTGAAATGTCACTGAAATTATCAGAGTAGAACAGTTCTGACAGGTCAATTGCCACAGATGGCAAGTTCTTTGTTAATTATACAGAAATTTAGATACAAATGCAAAACGTCTATTCTCTGGAGAAATTTCTCTATCAGACTGCCTCTAGGAGTCCCTCAACTGAATTAATGCAGTATTTGTGAGCATAAGTTAAGAATCTACTTGTACAAATAAATCACTTCTCCTCATTAAATATGCATCAGTAAATGATCATCGTTTACAACAAATATAACAATGGCATGTTTTCAGATAGCATTGCAGGCTCCAGGGTGAGCAAAGTTAACTAAGGTTCATGGGAACATTTGCAAAAAGTTGACTGCCAGAAACAGCTAGTCAATAATGAGAACAAGTTATGGTCTGATGAACCTTTACATCTGGGTAAAAGAGACAATTGAAAAAGTCCCAAAATGACAGATTGGTAAATGATTTCTGTCCCTCCTTAATTTTAAGAGAAAGAATGGTTCTAGAATGTGATATAAGTCTATGCCTAACTATTACATGCTGTAACCGTAAGGGAATGTTTTTTCCTTGTCTTGCATGAAGTATTAATGTGTATTAAATTATGCTTTCTGACCATGTTGCGAAGGAACAACCAAGCATTTTTGGGGCATCTTTGTAGCCTTCTGTGACGAGCCATAAACATGGCCCTTTTGAATTCACTGATCGGAAAAAACAATGAGCTTTTTTTTGCAACTGAAAAGGATCTTTTGAATCATTAGACATTCATAAAGCAAATATGTTAGATATGATCCACGTGTTATGCAAGAAGTATACAAGACTATAGCATAAAAAAACAATGATCCCGTGTCATAAGCAATAATCACTTTGGAACTCAAAACCATCTACACAAAATGTACAGTTGATACCAGAAGTTTACATACAATATATAGAAATACACGTATGCATGTTTTTCTCAATATCTGATATAAATTCAGAATAAACCTTTCACTTTTTTGTCAATTAGGATTACCATAATTATTAATATTTGCCAAATGCCATAATAATGATAGAATGTTTTAAGACATTTTTATTACTTACTGCAAAGTCGAAAGTTTACATACACTTAGATTGCTATGCCTTTAAACAATTCTGGACTACCCATATTATGTTGTCATGTGTTTGGAAGATTCTGATTTCTTGGCAACATCTGAGTTAATTAGAAACACACCTGTGGATGAATTTTAATGCACATCTGAAACACACTTCTTCTTTTTGTAGCATCATGGGAAATTCTCAAGAAATCAGACAAGATACCAAAAAGCGAATTGTGGACTTGCACATGTCTAGCTCACCCTTGGGTACAATTTCAAGATACCTGAAGGTGCCTCATTCATCTGTACAAACAATTATACACAAGTACAAACAAGATGGAAATGTCCAGCCATCATACCGCTATGAAACATGTACAGTATCAACATGGGCTGAAAGGCCACTCTGCGAGGAAGAAGCCAATACTCCAAAAGAAACAAAAAAAAAAAGCCATATTAATGTTTGCAAATGCACACAGAAACAAAGACCTTAATTTTTGAAAACATGTCTTGTGTTCTGAATAAACTAAAATTTAACTTTTTAAGCATAATGACCATCGTTACGTTTGGAAAATAAAAGGAGAAGCTTGGAAGCCTAAAAACACCATCCCAACTGTGAGACACAGGGGTGTCAGCATCATGTTGTGGGCTTGATTTGCTGCAGTAGGGACGGGTGCACTTCACAAAATAGATGTCATCTTGGAAAAAGAAGATCATGTGGCAATACTGAAGCAACATCTCAAGACATCAGACAGGAAATTAAAACCTGGGCGGTAATGGGTCATCTTCCAATTGGACAATGACCAGAAACATACTGTCAGAATGATAGCAAAGTGGCTTCAGGATAACAAAGTGAAAGTTTTGGAGTGGCCATCACAAAGCCTTGATCTCAATCCTATTGAATATTTATGGGTAAAAGGCAGGTGCTAGCAAGGCGACCTACAAGCCTCGATCATTTACACCAGTTTTGTCAAAAGGAATGGGCCCAAATTTTTACCAACTCTTGTGAGAATCTTGTGGAAGGATATCCCAAACGTTTGACCCAAGTCATTCAGTTAAAAAGCAACGGTGCCAAATACTAATGAAATGTATGTAAACTTTTGACATTGCAGGAAATAATAAAAATGCCTTAAAACATTCTCTTTCTTATTATTCTGGCATTTGGTAAATATTAATAATTATGGTAATCCTAATTGAGCTAAAATGGGAAAGGTTTATTCTGATTTCATGTCAGATATTGAGAAAAACATGCATATATTTATTTTTATATAGTGTATGTAAACTTCTAGTTTCAAATGCATATACTAGAGATGAGTGGATCTGGCCACATTCAAATTCACCATATCTAACAGATTTTCAAAGGAAATTTGATTTGCAGCAAAGTTATTCTTTGCAAATTGACTGTCCCTAAGGCCTCTTTCACATTAGCATCGTGCACTGCACGTCGCTATGCGTCGTTCTGTAGAAAAACCGCATCCTGCAAAATTGCTTGCAGGATGTGTTTTTTTTCCATAAACGTGAATTAGCGACGCATTGCCACACGTCGCAACCATCGTGCAATGGTTGTGTCGTGTTGCGTCGGACTGTCGGCACAAAAAAACGTTACATGTAACTTTTTTTGTGCGTCATCAGCGTCTTTTCCGACCGCACATGCGCGGCCGGAACTCCGCCCCCGCCTCCCTGCACCTCACAATGGGTCAGCGGATGCATTGTAAAACTGCATCCGCTGCCCCCGTTGTGCGGCGGTTTCACTGCTAGCGTTGGTGCGCCGCAACATCGCATAGCGACGTGCGGTGCACGACGCTAGTGTGAAAGAAGCCTTAGTGTGCGCTGGGATTTGGAGAAACCCCAGAACATAATAAACATAAGATGTAAAAATTAAAAAACACGTTTGTGCTAACCTTACCGCTCATCTCTCCAGGGCCTAAACTCCTCATCTTCTCCTTTCCGGTTCTCATCGCATTTGTGTTTCACCTCCACAAATCCTGAAATCCTAGGCCTCTTTATGTTTGACCATGACGTTTGGCTTTGTTGAGACCTGGGATAGGTCTGTGCATGTATGCATAAGGTCACAACATCACATTATCACAACAGGATGTCATGGCCTTACATGCCCACGTGCCAAAATGTCTTGGACCTCATAAGAGTTCCAGCCTAGTGTGAAGAGGACTGGCATTTCAGTGTTCAGAGCAACAGTTAGAAGATGTGGCAAAGATCAAATGGAGATGGTAAACAGCAGTAATTACAGAGGGGTAAGCAGTAAGGCGAACACCAGTATAGTCTTTGATTGATCTTTGCAGTATATCAAAATTGTGGACAACAAGCCACAATTTTACTGAATGCATACATAAGTTATTGAAAAAAAAGCATTTTAGTGAATATGGATTTTTTTTTTAAATTTGAGTTCAATTGAATTTTTTTTTAATATATTCTGTCACATCTAATATATGCCATAAATTATGCCATGGATATGTACTATAAATGAAGCCATGGAATAAATAATCATATTTGCACATAATTGCAACATATTATTACTTGCTGCCAAATTCCTCAAGTACATAGTTATGTCAAGCCATTCCTCATTGGTACACACAGGAACAATTATGTAACAAGGTAATTTCACCCCTTAACCCAACCAAAGCCAGTTTTCACCTCCATAAACAGGTCAAATTTTACCATGCTGACCAGTGTCATTTTGTGGCAATATCTCTGGAATGCTTCAACAGATCCCACTGATGCCGTGAAAGTTTTTTCGGGACATATTGTGTTTTATGATAGTGGTAAAATAAGTTCAATATGGCTTGCATTTATTTGTGAAAAAAAAGGAAAGTTTGCAAAAATTTAGCAATTTTTAATATTTTATTTTATGCCATTAAACCAGAGAGTTATGGCTACTTTACATCATCAACATTTTGTAAATATAATTTTTTTGTTAGGACATTAGAAGTGTTAAAAGTTGACCAGCAATTTCTAATTTTTCCAACAAAATTTACAAAACCATTTTTTAGAGACCACATCATATTCAAAGTGACTTTCAGTGACCTTCATGACAGAAAATATCCAAAATTGACAACATTCTAAAAACGACACCCCTAGAAATGCTCAAAATCACATTCACAGGAACTGAAGCAACGTGGAAGGAAAAAATTAACAGTTAACCTTTTTCACAAAATTCTTTTTTTTTAGACCCTAATTTTTTATTTCCACAAGGTAACACAAGAAAATGGACTACAAAATGTGTTGTCCGATTTCTTAAGACCACACCGATTACCATATGTGGGGGGAAACTACTGTTTAGGCACATGACAGTGTTTGGAAGGGAAGGAGCACCATTTGACTTTTTCATAGCAAAATTGGCTGGAATCGAAAGAAAACCCATGCCACGTTTGGAGAACCCCTGATGTGCCTAAACAATGGAAATTCCCCAAAGTGACCTCATTTTGGAAACTAGACACCTCAAGGAACTTATCTAGATGTGTAGTGAGCACCTTTGACCCTCAGGTGCTTCACAGAAATTTATAACATTGAGCCGTGAAAATAAAAAATCAAACTTTTTCATCAAAAAATGTTTTTCAGCCCCAAATTTTTTACTTTCACATGGGCAACAAGAGAACATGTCTCTAGATGTGCAGTGAGCCCCTGGAACTCCCGAGTGCTTCACAGAAGTTTATAACATAGAAACCAAGATAAAAAAATCTAATTTTTCCCCAAAAAAAGGTTTAGTCCAAAAATTTGCATTTTCACAAGGGTAACAAGAGAAAACGCAATATACAATTTGTTGCTCAATATGTGGAGGAAAACTACTGTTTGTCTGCACGGCAGGGCTCAGAAGGGAGGAAGCACCATTTGACTTTTTGAACTCAAAAGTTGCTTGAATTATTAGCTGACACAATGCCTTTTTTAGAGAGCTCCTAAACAGTGGAACCCCCCCACAAATGACATCATTTTGAAAATTAAACCCCCCAAAAGAATGTATCTAAATGTGAGGTGAGCACCCTGAAGCCACAGGTGTTTCACAGACATTTATAATTTTGAGCTGCGAAAATAAAAAAAATCTTATTTTTCCAACAAAAATGTTTTCTAGTCACCATTTTTTTAATTTTGGAAGAGTAACAGGAGAAATTGCACCATAAAATTTGCTATTCAGATACCGCATATGTGGGGGAAACTACTGTTTGTGTGTATGGCAGAGCTCGGTAGAGAATAAGTGCCATTTGACTCTTGAATGCATAATTGCGAATGCCATGTCTGGTTTCGAGAGCCGCTAATGTGCTTAAACAGTGAAGACCCCCCCCACAAGTGCATTTTCTTCTGAATATACCAGTATCCCATATCCTGCCTAAAACTCCTTTTAAGGCACAGTGCAATGCCCAGAAGGGAAAAAGTGCCATATTGGAGTTCAGATTTTCCTGGAATGGTTTGAGAGTGCCATGTCACATTGGCAGAGCCCCTGAAGTGCCAAAACAGCAGAAAACCCCTATATGTGAGTTAATTTTACAAACTACACTTCTCAATGAATTTATCTAGGGGTGAACTGAGCATGTTGACATCAATGTACCTCACATAAATTTACACCATTGGGAAGTGGGGAAAGAAACATTACATTTTTTACTCTAAAATGTTGTTCTAGCCCCATATATTTAATTTTTATAAAGGCTAAAGGAAAATATGGACCTCTCAGTTTCTCCTGAGAATGCCAATATCCTACATGTAATGGGGAATTACTTTGAGGCACAGTGCAAAACTCAGAAGGGGAAGAGAGCCATAAGTTAGTGCAGATTTTACTGTTATGGTTTGCAGGTACCATGACCCACTGGGAGAGCACTTGAGGTGCCAGAAAAGTCGAATCCCCAAATAAGTGACCCCATTTTACAAACTATACCTCTTAATCTAAGGGTGCAGTAATCATAGTGATACAAAGGGTGTGTTACGGAATTTTATACCACTGGGCGTTGAAGAATTTTTTTTTACATTTTTACCTAATAAATGTGGTTTTAGCCTCGGATTTTACATTTTCACAAGAGGAAAGGGTAAAAATGACACCAAAATTTGTAACAATTTATGCTGAATGTGAAAATATTCAATATGTGGCTGTACAGTAATGGCAAGACTTGGGAGGGACGGCGCGCTATTTGTATCCTGGAGCACAGATTTCTCTAGAATTGTTTGCAGACTCCATATATAAAATCCCTAAGCTCCTAAGTGCTAGAAGAGCATAATTCTCACTCAAGTTACTCCATTTTGGACATTTATCTACAGGTGTAAGTGATGATAATTTTGAATTCATGGGTGTTTTCCAGAAGCAAACAATAGTGGATATTACTGAGTGAAAATTGAAACCTGCTATTGTAGTGCGCATAAATTGTAGTGTCTAATGTGTTGTAGTTCCCAGAACATTATGCCCAGTCACTAGAGATGAGCAAATTTGCTTGGGTCACCTTTTTTTCGGCAAGCCATATCGCGGGCCGATCAGCTGATATGCGCCGCAGCTAAATGTGCCGCTGCTGTGCGACAGGCATGACACATGCATGGAAAGCCCAACAAACAGGCTGTCCATGCATGTGTCATGACTGTCACACAGCTGTGACACAACCAGCTGCGACGCCAATCAGTTGATCAGCCAGCGAGATCCAGGAAGCCGGGTTCCCTCTGCAGCTTATTCAGCAAGTGCTATAGATTTCCGAACTAGGTGGAAACCTGGGCAAATTTGCTCATCTCTACTCATTACTAAAGAAATCCCAAGCATGTGGATGTAAAATGTGGTTTAGGCACAATCTGGGGCTCAGTAGGGAGAGGGAACATTTGAGTTTGTGGGTGCCAAATTCACTGGATTTCTTTTGGGAGCCATAGTGCTTTTCCAGAGCCAGTTTACTACTAGCATTGATGAAGCCCCCTATATTTCCATGAACAGATAACGGACCTGAGTGGGGACTTGTTTTTTTTGTGGATAGAGTTGAAGTTTTACTGGAAACATTTTACTTAATGTTTGGGATCACATTTGTATGGCATTCTACCCCCGAGGAATCCATTCACTATAATGAGGCATCAGAGTGACTCTGGACTTCATTTGGCCTCTGCCTAGCGGTGCCCTTGTTTACAGAGGTGCAAAAAACTGTGGCCGACCGCACTTTTATGCAGGCCTAAAAAAAATGACACCACCGGATCACAGGCCAGACTGTATCCACAGTGTCTCCATTTGCCTACTTAGGCTGCCATCACACTAGCAGTATTTGGTCAGTATTTTACATCAGTATTTGTAAGCCAAAACCAGGAGAGGGTGATAAATGCATAAGTTGTGCATTTTTGTCTATTATACTTTTCCCCTAATTGTTCCACTCCTGGTTTTGGCTAACAAATCCTGATGTAAAATAATGACCAAATACTGCTAGTGTGACGGCAGCCTTATAGGGATTCTTTCCCCAGGGCTTCCGTCTGAATCATGTATTTACATGGAAACCACGGTGTAAGCGCTCAGCACAGAGTGCAGGATAATTGTGTGCTGAGCCATACTGCAATCTTTGAGAGGCAGAATCAACAAATCAATAGCAGGTCAAGAACTGGTTTTATTTATTTATTATCATGATAGCTATAGTTTTTCTATAAGAAAGTCATAAGAAGTCGTCGAGGTAATGGATAATATGTGCCACCTTACAAACGTCCATGACGACACATTCGAGGAAGCAACTAAATGCCTCAAATAGTGAGCAGGATATGGAGCACCCCATGGGCAAACAGCGATCTATGTAGTATGCTGCTTCACAGAAGCAGCCCAATGGGAGGACACTATTCGTAGGCACAGGTAGTAACCGGAACACCCCCTCAATGTCTGTTTTGGCCATTCGGGTGCCCCTTACCAACCTCTTGACCCGCCTGATTGCCTTGTCAAAGGAGGTACAGTACATAGTACTGTACTTGGTTCCACGTCGATGTTGTCATTTACTGACCTGCCCCTTGGATATGACAAATGGTGGATTAGTTTGAATGTATTGGGTTCACTTTTTGGCACAACTCCCAACGGGGGTACCACTACGTCTTCTAAGGAAAGTGTTCTGAATAGACCCGCCGCCATTCTACCTAAATATATTTATTTTTTTATTTTTTTGTCAAGACGTTTGGGTGTTGGTAGAGTGAGTTTAGATTTTTACTCCAGCCTTTCTTGATTTTAGAAGGGCATGACATGCCTATATCTGTGTCTCATCCTCCTTTTACTCCTCCACCTCTTTTCTTTTTGCATTACTATATGCAGTTGTGGCTTTTCCATGTGTTTGTTGTGTCTTCTGAGCAGTTTGTCAGCTTTTGGACACCTTTTAAGGTGTTTTCTATGTGTTTTCCATGTGTTTGTATGTGTTTGTGTTTGCCTGCCATTGGTTTCAATGGGGTTCGATGGTGTTCGTCGAACAGTTCGACGAACAGTTCGTCGAACATGTCACTGTTCAATGAACCGAACCCGAACACTAGGGAGGTGGCTCATCTCTAGTGTTAACGCCACACAGTGTGAATAGAACAAAAAGTACCAGGTTCAGCTACTTCACTGAGAGGTACTGCACCCAGTCTGCTGAGTACTATACCCTGTTAAAAGTAGCAGGGATGGAAGCATGTGGATTGAGATTGCTCTGCAACTAAA
The DNA here is from genome assembly GCF_051348905.1 of Ranitomeya variabilis. Lineage (NCBI taxonomy): Eukaryota > Metazoa > Chordata > Amphibia > Anura > Dendrobatidae > Ranitomeya > Ranitomeya variabilis. The sequence continues at coordinate 566,616,120 of NC_135236.1, forward strand.
CAGTGTCAATCACACACAAAAATGAAGCAGATGAAGAGCCAAAGGAAGAACACGTGATGTTAGGTGCAAAGCCCTGACACTTTCCCTGAGAGTTGTAGGCTGTGGGTTGGACTTGCTCTGTAACTCCAGATGCTTGGTATCTATCTCACGCAGTGGGAGAATCTCCTCTCCTCCAGAGAGGAGATTAGCTGTGTGAGTTTAGGGCTGGCATCAAGCCATTAGAATTCCGGCTCCTCCGGAGAGGAGGTTTGCTGCGTGTTCTTGCTGATTGTAAGTTATTGCTATCTGTTTCTGTTTTGTGTGTATGCTATACTTCCCTGCTGGGTTAACAGGGTATTGCACCATAGAGCAAGTTCTACCCACGTGTTCTTTAGCAGTGGTTCTATCGGGGTATTGCACACTTCCTATTGTCCTTGTACCCCTCAGTGGTTAGCTGAGCTGGTACTTACCGTCCCTGCACCCCTAGGTGGTTAGCTGAGCTGGTATTAACCTTCCCTGTACCCTTCAGTGGTTAGCTGAGCAGGTGCTCCTCTCTCTGTGTACCTGTGAGTTGTTTCTGGGTTTGGTTTTCTGTTTTCCATTTCCATTTTCTGCAAGAAATACTGATGTGTGCACATACCCTAAGGAGGAATGTTTGCTAGTTTTTTATCTGTCATTGTTCGTACTAGCAGCAGTTTTCTGCACAGTGGACCCCGAGTTGCGATCGCACCTTATTTTTTATTTATTTTTATTTGGTGCAATCCGCCAACCCTAACACCCATGACTTCACTCCAGTTTAAGGCTTGAAAGCTCAGGGGAGAAATGCAACATGGCAGATAAGCTGCTGCTGTGCATTTGGCAGCATGTAGCCCACTGTGAAATGCCACTCAAAATTGTCTTGAGCAACAGTCAAACTGGAGCATGGGTGGTTACTTTGAGATTTGACATTGGCAGCTAATGAGGGATGCATGTTATCTACTAAAATCCTTTGAAGAGGTGACAACATTTGACAGTAGGAAAATATGTGGAATCAATTATGTAATTCTGCTAATATCCATCCTGAAAATGAATCCTATTGGTTAGCCTAGTTTCTGCTACCTAGCAATAAAAGCAAAATGGGAATTTTTCCAGTTTCCAAAATAGGGTTAAATCTTGGCTCTGCATGCTTTAATTAGTGCACCTGGCTTGCTCTGCATATAGACAGGATTGGCGTCATTCTAAGACAGTCAGTTCAGGGGAGCTGACCAGACTGGATGTGTCTTGAAGCTGAAGAGAGAGAGACAGGACCAAATTCCTTTCTGAGAAGAGTCTGCACAGGCCGTATTAGTGGTTGCTATAGACTCTAATTGTGTTGTTTGACTGAGATGGGACTGCATCATTTTTGTATGGGTAGCCAGGGTCTGTTCTGTTTAGTTAGAGCCTGGACAAGGCTAGGAATTTATGTTTATTAGTTTGTTTTTGGTTCTGTGTAACTGCATGTGTTTGGACCAAAGCTGTTTGCCTGTATGACCGCTACCTAAGGCCTAATGCCTAATGCCTACCAGAGAGCGTGAATCCATACACATGTCAAGCTCTGTTATATGCTCAGTAAAGCTTTTGCTTGCCTGACTGACCGGCAGACAATTTCGCGGTCCACGAAGACACAAATTTACCCCAACTATTCCAACTTTAGCTCTAGAAGTAGTCAAGGCAGCGGGTATCAGCAGCAACACCTACAGAATATGTGACATAATGGAGCAGTTGATGAGTGAAGTGGTGGGTTACAATTTACATGACCACGCTGCTAAGTTACACTGGATCCAAGCAAGTAGATGAAGTAAAGGTTGCTGTATTTGAGAAAGGGGCCTCTTCTACCCAGAAACGCCTAATAAAGACTACTTTTATTCCATCTACTTGTTTGGGTCCAGTGTTTCTACTCAGCAGTGCAGTTATCTAAATCGCCACCCACCACTTCACTCTTAAATTGCATGCTCAGAATTTCTCCTTCTACCTGGAGGCAAGACTGCAGCAGCTAATTTTTACAAGTTTATATGGGTGTTATGCTGTAAACAACCCCCTTTGCTGCACCTGACATAGCCATCGCATAGGCATGCCAGCCATACATCTGGCTGTCCATAATATTTTATAGTGCTATGCTGTTCTGCATCTGTCAGGGTTACTGTTGCTGACCCTAAACTGCCATCCCTCTCATTTTCTGCCTCATCCTAACACTTCACCAAGCTTCTCCTGCCTCAAGTACTGCACAGCCACGCCATCCACAAATCTCCTATTGTCCACTGTATTTCATACTGCTAGATTGTATACCTGCTTCTGGAGTTGACATTGCTGCCTCTAAACTGCTACACATTGCTTTGACTGCCTCATCTTAAAGGGATATTCCCATCTCCAAGATCAAATCCCAATATGTAGTAAATTGTATAATAATAATAATAATAATAATAATAATAATAACAACAATAATAATAATAGCAAATATCTCCAATGAGAAAAGTAGTATAGTTTTTTGGATTTGCTATGTATTTCTACTCATGTGCAGGCATTGTAGTACTTTAGGTATCCTTCATAGTTATGACCCTGATATTGTGACAGTTAGCTAGTTGCTAGTGGATGTAATCATGGATACGTAAGGTCCTTCAATACCTGTACATGAGCAAAGAGACATAGCAAAGCAGAAAAATTATACTATCTTTCTATTTGGAAATATTTGCTGATATTATTATTATTACACCTAACACATATTGGGATAGGATCTTGGAGATGGAAATATTTCTTTAACTCTCTATTGTGCTAATCCTGCTGCAGCCATTGTACAGTTACACCAGCCACATATCTACTGGCTGCCCACTGTGTTTCATAGTGCTAGACAATACTACTGATGCTGGGTAGTGAACTCCCTTGAGGGTACTCAAATATGAAACAGCTTCCAAAATAGAGCTAATTTCTCAAAAGGTTTGTAGAAAGCAAACCTTAGATTCTTTATTTTGAATGACAATACTCATGAATGATTTGTTTCTTTAAAAAAGGGGATACTTTTTGGTCAGATTGATAATGTTTTTTCACTCCTAGTTGAAAATCTTTTGCTTTTTCGCATTCTAAACAGCCAACCTGTTTTGTCTCCCTAATCAAAGGGATATTTTTGGACGGCTTGTGAAAAAGCTGTTGTTTTTCTGATTAGCAAAATGCCAGTCTCTTAATACTCCACAAACAGGGATAATTTTTGCACTGAACTGTGCAAAAATGCCAGGTCTTCTTCTGGTTGCCCTGTCTGCATGTGCAGATAGAGACTTCAAATTAATGAAGACATCTTTGACTCGAGATCTCTCCGACACCACTTTTTGAAGACTGGCCTTTGAATCACACTGCACACATGACACCCAACCCACTGACAGTGAAGGCGTGGAATTTAAAAAGTTTACCAAAAGGCAGGTCATTGAAGTGACTTATCATAGAACCACAGAAGGCAGGTGGTGGATAGAAGGAGAAGAACAAGAAGATTCTAAACACTCAAACCTCAGTTCTGCCCCAATGCACAGAGGTATCAATAGAAGAAAGCTTTAGAGGCTGATTAAATCCAGTGGATGCTGGATAGAGCTAACAATTCGATCGAGAAAAAAAATAGACAGGACATGTTAAAAGAACAAATTCCAGTCAGTACACAACCGGTTTCTAATCAAACTCAGGGCTGGACTGAGTTACAAAAGTAATTTGATTAGAAACCTGCTTTGTGCTGACTGGAATTTTTTCTTTTAAAATATCCTGTCTATTTTTATTCTCGATCGAATTATTACCGGTAGCTCTATCCAACATCCACTGAGAATAACCACCCTTTTTTAATCTGTCATTAACCTGTAATTGTTCCTTTTTAAATGTAATTTCTGAAGAGGTATTCCTTTTAGTACGTATAAGTTCCCCTAATGGAATATTTTGTTTTTATAGGGTGGCAGGATGTTCCATAGAGTGTAGAATTTGTCGCTATATCTTTTCTAAAAGGAGTAATAATAATTCCCTCAGGTGAAAATTCCAGAGATATATCCCAAAAATCGATCTTTTTTTTTTGTACCGTAAGTGTGAACTTCAAATTCAAATGATTCTGATTCACCAAAAAAAATCGGATTCCTCGGCTGCCTCCACAGTCCCATCCCATATCAGGAGAAGGTCATCAAAATAGCGACCATATGACCTGATATGGGACTGGAAATTGGATGCAGCCAGCAATAAAATGATTAAATGCTCGGCTGCATCAAAACACTTTTCCTTACATCATATTGGAAATACTAAAATGTGTAGGATTATTGGTATTGAAACAGTTTTTAAACCCTTTAGCGGGGGGGGGACCACCATAGCAAGTTGCTAAATAGAGAATCATGGTGTATTTACTGAATATCAAACATGATATTGCATATCATTATATATTATATATATATATATATATATATATATATATATATATCATTGTCTGACTTATATATATATCTATATATAAGAGGCATCGTGAGTACTCGCTAATCCTGCCCCTGCACAGTAGCTCCACCCCCCATGACATTACCACACACAATCCCGCCCCCACCACTTTACCACACACGATCCCACCCCCACCACATTACCACACATAATCCCGGCCCCACCACATTACCACACACAATCCCGCCCCCACCACATTACCACACACAATCCCACCCCCACCACAATACCACACACAATCCCATCCCCCACCACATCACCACACATAATCCCGCCCCCCCACCACATTACCACAGATAATCCCGCCCTCCACCACATTACCGCACACAATCCCGCCCCCCACCACATTACTACACATAATGCCGCCCCCCACCACATTACCACACATAATCCTGCCCCCCACCATATTAGAAACACATAATCCCGCCCCCCACCACATTACCACACATAATCCCGCCCCCCACCACATCTCCACACATAATCCCGCCCCCCCACCACATTACCACACATAATCCCACCCATATATATATATATATATATATATATATATATATATATATCATTGTGTGACTTTCCCTTTATTTCGCTGGTGTTTTTGGAATCTAGCTATTTGTCCATGATGCCATTATATTATTAAGCTGGCTTGCATATTTTATTGTTATATAGTCTTTTTTGCTCATGTTCTTCTTAATGTCTATGTCTTTTTCTTTTCAATTTTTGTATTTTTGATTTTTAATGAGGGAGACACCTCTTAGCAGATGAATAATTTTATATGTGATTGTGTGGAATTAGACACATGGTTGGGACAGGATGTGATATATAAGGGTGTACTTAGTATTCAATGGTATGCAAAGACTAAGAACTACTGTTCGAAATGCGTCTGCCCCTGCTATTATTCCCACATGGGGGTTGTGATTTTGTATATTATGTGAATATTTTTTAATGGAAATCTTTTTCTTCAATAAAAATTTCAACAAAATAATTTTAAACGGACCCACTTGAGATGGATTACTCCTTGGTTATTTGCTTGTCCGGCCGCACTGCAGCTTCCGTGCTCGGATTTTGGAGCCAACTGATGGGTGGGCTGACTTTTTTGGTTTTACAATATCACTCTTCTTGATCCATCTGGTTACTGTCCGGATTCATCTGTCCCCTTCTCCGTACACACAATAAAGAAATGCTGTGCACTGTTTACACATGCATGCGCAGCCCTGACCCTTAGATAGTTACATAGTTACATAGTTAACAAGGTTGAAGGAAGACTTTAAGTCCATCTAGTTCAACCCATAGCCTAACATGCCCTAACATGTTGATCCAGGGGAAGGCAAAAAAAAACCCATGTGGCAAGAGTAAGCTCCACCATGGGGAAAAAAATTCCTTCCCGTCCCCACATACGGCAATCAGACTAGTTCCCTGGATCAACGCCTTATCAAGGAATCTAATATATATACCCTGTAACATTATACTTTTCCAGAAAGGTATCCAGTCCCCTCTTAAATTTAAGTAATGAATCACTCATTACAATATCATACGGCAGAGAGTTCCATAGTCTCACTGCTCTTACAGTAAAGAATCCGCGTCTGTTATTATGCTTAAACCTTTTTTCCTCCAGACGTAGAGGATGCCCCCTTGTCCCTGTCACCGGTCTATGATTAAAAAGATCATCAGAAAGGTCTTTGTACTGTCCCCTCATATATTTATACATTAACATAAGATCACCCCTTAGCCTTCGTTTTTCCAAACTAAATAGCCCCAAGTGTAATAACTAGGGTTGAGCGAAACGGGTCGATCATTTTCAAAAGTCGCCGACTTTTGGCTAAGTCGGCGTCTCATGAAACCCGATCCGACCCCTGTGCTTGTCGGCCATGCGGTACGCGACTTTCGCGCCAAAGTCGCGTTTCAATGACGCGAAAAGCGCCATTTCTCAGCCAATGAAGGTGAACGCAGAGTGTGGGCAGCGTGATGACATAGATCCTGGTCCCCACCATCTTAGAGAAGGGCATTGCAGTGATTGGCTTGCTGTCTGCGGCGTCACAGGGGCTATAAAGGGGCGTTCCCGCCGACCGCCATCTTACTGCTGCTGATCTGAGCTTAGGGACAGGTTGCTGCCGCTTCGTCAGAAGCAGGGAGAGCGTTAGGCAGGGTCCACTAACCACCAAACCGCTTGTGCTGCAGCGATTTCCACTGTCCAACACCACCTTCGGTGTGCAGGGACTGTGGAAGCTATTTTTTTTTTTTTTTCCCCTCAGCGCTGTAGCTCATTGGGCTGCCCTAGAAGGCTCCGTGTGGAAACCAACTGCTTTTTTCAAAGCATATATCCTCTTGTTCCTTCCTTTCTGCACAGCTATCTTTTTTGTTTGTCCACACTTTTTATTTAATTTGTGCATCAGTCCACTCCTATTGCTGCCTGCCATACCTGGCTTACATTACTGCAGGGAGATAGTAATTGTAGGACAGTCCCTGTTTTTTTTTTGTTTTTTTTGTGGGAGATTAAGATTGGCATTTCTGCTACAGTGCCATCCCTGTGTGTGCCATCTCTCACTGAGTGGGCCATAGAAAGCCTATTTATTTTTTCCGTGATTTGTGTTCTAAATTCTACCTCAACACAAAAACACTACATCAATCAGTGGGAGAAAAATATTGGCCTCAGTCAGGGCTTGTGTGCCACTGCTGTGTGTGCTATCTCTCATTCAGTGGGCTATAGCAAGCCTATTTTTTTTTTTTTTTTTAATATTATTTGGTTTCTAAAGTCTCCCTGAAAAAAAAAAAAAAAACCTAAAAAAACAGTGGGAGAGTAATATTGCCCTTTCAGCTTGTGTGCCAGTCTTGACTCCTGGGTGTGCCACCTCTCTCCCTCTCATTCAGTGGGCCATAGAAAGCCTATTTATTTATTTTTTTAAATATTATTGGGTTTCTAAAGTCTCCCTTAAAAAACAAAAAATACATAAAAAAACAGTGGGAGAGTAATATTGCCCTTTCAGCTTGTGTGCCAGTCTTGACTCCTGGGTGTGCCACCTCTCTCCCTCTCATTCAGTGGGCCATAGAAAGCCTATTTATTTTTTTTTTAAAATATTATTGGGTTTCTAAAGTCTCCCTTAAAAAACAAAAAATACATAAAAAAACAGTGGGAGAGTAATATTGCCCTTTCAGCTTGTGTGCCAGTCTTGACTCCTGGGTGTGCCACCTCTCTCCCTCTCATTCAGTGGGCCATAGAAAGCCTATTTATTTTTTTTTTTAAATATTATTGGGTTTCTAAAGTCTCCCTTAAAAAACAAAAAATACATAAAAAAACAGTGGGAGAGTAATATTGCCCTTTCAGCTTGTGTGCCAGGCTTGACTCCTGGGTGTGCCACCTCTCTCCCTCTCATTCAGTGGGCCATAGAAAGCCTATTTATTTTTTTTTTAAATATTATTGGGTTTCTAAAGTCTCCCTTAAAAAACAAAAAATACATAAAAAAACAGTGGGAGAGTAATATTGCCCTTTCAGCTTGTGTGCCAGTCTTGACTCCTGGGTGTGCCACCTCTCTCCCTCTCATTCAGTGGGCCATAGAAAGCCTATTTATTTTTTTAAAAAAATATTATTGGGTTTCTAAAGTCTCCCTTAAAAAACAAAAAATACATAAAAAAACAGTGGGAGAGTAATATTGCCCTTTCAGCTTGTGTGCCAGTCTTGACTCCTGGGTGTGCCACCTCTCTCCCTCTCATTCAGTGGGCCATAGAAAGCCTATTTATTTTTTTAAAAAAATATTATTGGGTTTCTAAAGTCTCCCTTAAAAAACAAAAAATACATAAAAAAACAGTGGGAGAGTAATATTGCCCTTTCAGCTTGTGTGCCAGTCTTGACTCCTGGGTGTGCCACCTCTCTCTCATTCAGTGGGCCATAGAAAGCATTTTTTTTTTCCTTGATTTGTGTTCTAAAATCTACCTCAACACAAAAACACTACATCAATCAGTGGGAGAAAAATATTGGCCTCAGTCAGGGCTTGTGTGCCACTGCTGTGTGTGCTATCTCTCATTCAGTGGGCTATAGAAAGCCTATTTTTTTTTTTTTTTTTTTTAATATTATTTGGTTTCTAAAGTCTCCCTGAAAAAAAAAAATACCTAAAAAAAAAAAACAGTGGGATAGTAATATTGCCCTTTCAGCTTGTGTGCCAGTCTTGACTCCTGGGTGTGCCACCTCTCTCCCTCTCATTCAGTGGGCCATAGAAAGCCTATTTATTTTTTTTTTTTAAATATTATTGGGTTTCTAAAGTCTCCCTTAAAAAACAAAAAATACATAAAAAAACAGTGGGAGAGTAATATTGCCCTTTCAGCTTGTGTGCCAGGCTTGACTCCTGGGTGTGCCACCTCTCTCCCTCTCATTCAGTGGGCCATAGAAAGCCTATTTATTTTTTTTTTTAAATATTATTGGGTTTCTAAAGTCTCCCTTAAAAAACAAAAAATACATAAAAAAACAGTGGGAGAGTAATATTGCCCTTTCAGCTTGTGTGCCAGTCTTGACTCCTGGGTGTGCCACCTCTCTCTCATTCAGTGGGCCATAGAAAGCATTTTTTTTTTTCCTTGATTTGTGTTCTAAAATCTACCTCAACACAAAAACACTACATCAATCAGTGGGAGAAAAATATTGGCCTCAGTCAGGGCTTGTGTGCCACTGCTGTGTGTGCTATCTCTCATTCAGTGGGCTATAGAAAGCCTATTTATTTATTTATTTTTTTTCTTATTATTTGGTTTCTAAAGTCTCCCTGAAAAAAAAAAAAAAAACATAAAAAAACAGTGGGAGAGTAATATTGCCCTTTCAGCTTGTGTGCCAGTCTTGACTCCTGGGTGTGCCACCTCTCTCCCTCTCATTCAGTGGGCCATAGAAAGCCTATTTATTTATTTTTTTAAATATTATTGGGTTTCTAAAGTCTCCCTTAAAAAACAAAAAATACATAAAAAAACAGTGGGAGAGTAATATTGCCCTTTCAGCTTGTGTGCCAGGCTTGACTCCTGGGTGTGCCACCTCTCTCCCTCTCATTCAGTGGGCCATAGAAAGCCTATTTATTTTTTTTTTTAAATATTATTGGGTTTCTAAAGTCTCCCTTAAAAAACAAAAAATACATAAAAAAACAGTGAGAGAGTAATATTGCCCTTTCAGCTTGTGCGCCAGTCTTGACTCCTGGGTGTGCCACCTCTCTCTCTCTAATTGTGGGCCATAGAAAGCCTTTTTTTTTTTTTTTTTTTTTTTAATATTATTTGGTTTCTAAAGTCTCCCTGAGAAAAAAAAAAAAATAAATTAGGTGGGAGATTAATATTGACATTAGTGCTTGAGTGACAGTCCTGCGTGTCTGTCATCTCTGTGATTTTGTGCCACAGAAAACAGAGTGTGTAACATTGTGCCTGATTTTCCTTGTGGTCTCACGAACCTGTTAAGGGATATTGAAATCATACTGAAGTTATAGCTCACCGTGTAAGTTGTTTGACAGCAACAAATAAAGTTACTTTGGTTAAGATTTTAAAACAATGAGGAAGTCTGGTGCAAGAGGTCGTCGTGGGCGTTCATTGTCAGCTGGTAATGATGGTAGTGGTAGTGGAGCATCAGGTGGTCGTGGGGATAAAAATATTCCACCTAAGTCTGGAGCTGTGGAGCCAGTTTCGTCGTCAGGCTACACAAGGCCTCGAACGCTCTGTTTTCTGGGAGTAGGAAAATCGCTTTTAAAGGCGGAGCAGCAACAGCAAGTTTTGGCTTACATTGCAGACTCAGCCTCTAGCTCTTTTGCCTCCTCTTCCGAAACTGGTAAATGTAAAAGCAGCGCGTCGCTTGTGGATGTTCACGGTCAGGGACAAGTCGCTTCCTTGTCCTCCTCAGCAAAAACTACAACAAGAGAGAAGGATGCAGCAGGCGACACAACGGGTCACTCCATGGAGCTCTTTACACATACCGTCCCTGGCTTAGAAAGTGAAACATTTAACAGGCCATGCCCATTACAAGTATATTCTGACATGGAGTGCACTGATGCACAGCCACAGCCAGAGTACTATGCTGCTCCTTTGACTCAGACCACCACATTGCCCTCTCAGGGTACAGATCCACAATCAGACCCTGATGAGACTATGTTGCCCCGCCACGAACGCTATACCACCGACCGACACAGTGACACAGACGAAGTTGCACACGAGCTCGAAGAGGAGGTAATAGATGACCCAGTTATTGACCCCGATTGGCAGCCATTGGGGGAACAGGGTGCAGGCGGCAGTAGTTCAGAAGCGGAGGTGGAGGAGGGGCCGCAGCAGGCATCAACATCGCAACAGGTTCCATCTGCCGGGCCCGTATCTGGCCCAAAACGCGTGTCAAAGCCAAAACCTGTTGGAGGACAGCGTGGCCATCCGGTTAAAGCTCAGTCGGCAATCCCTGAAAAGGGATCCGAGTCTAGGAAGAGTGCAGTCTGGCATTTTTTTAAACAACATCCAACTGATCAGCGCAAAGTCATCTGTCAAAAATGTTCAACTAGCTTAAGCAGAGGTCAGAATCTGAAAAGTCTAAATACTAGTTGCATGCATAGACACTTAACCACCATGCATTTTCAAGCCTGGACTAACTACCAAACGTCCCTTAGGGTTGTAGCACCCTCGGCCAATGAAGCTAGTCAGCAACGCAACATCCCTTCCGTCACTGTAAGGCCACCATTTTCCGCACCACCGGCAGTATCTGTGCAGGTTTCTTTGCCAGCCAAAAGCAGTCAGGGTCAGGGAACCACCAGTTTTGTAGGAGGAAATATTGCATCTAGGGCACCGGCGGAAACAATACCGTCTCCAACCGTCTCTCAGTCTGCCATGTACACCGGCACACCCGAAAGTTCCACGATCTCCAGCTCTCCAGTCCAGCTCACCCTACATGAGACTCTGGTTAGAAAAAGGAAGTACTTATCCTCGCATCCGCGTACACAGGGTTTTAACGCCCACATAGCTAGACTAATCTCGTTAGAGATGATGCCCTACCGGTTAGTTGAAAGCGAAGCTTTCAAAGCCCTGATGGAGTACGCTGAACCACGATAAGAGCTACCCAGTCGACACTTTTTTTCCAGAAAAGCCATCCCAGCCCTGCACCAGCATGTTAAACAGCGCATCGTCCATGCACTCAGGCAATCTGTGAGTACAAAGGTGCACCTGACTACAGATGCATGGACCAGTAGGCATGGCCAGGGACGTTATGTGTCCATCACGGCACACTGGGTGAATGTGGTGGATGCAGGGTCCACAGGCGACATCAATTTAGGGACAGTTGTGCCTAGCCCACGGTCTAGGAAACAGTTGGCTGTAGGCGTTCGCACCCCCTCCTCCTCCTCCTCGTCCTCCTGCAGAAGCTACAGCTCTTCCACAGAACGCAGTCTGCCAACCACTCCATCGGCAGATGACACTGTTGCACACCAGTTGTCCCATTATGGGCCAGCTACTGCCAAGCGTCAGCAGGCTGTATTGGCTATGAAGTGCTTGGGCGACAACAGACACACCGCGGAAGTTCTGTCCGAGTTCTTGCAACAAGAAACGCAGTCGTGGCTGGGCACAGTAGATCTTGAGGCAGGCAAGGTAGTGAGTGATAACGGAAGGAATTTCATGGCTGCCATCTCCCTTTCCCAACTGAAACACATTCCTTGCCTGGCTCACACCTTAAACCTGGTGGTGCAGTGCTTATTGAAAACTTATCCTGGGTTCTCCGACCTGCTCCTCAAAGTGCGTGCACTTTGCTCACATATCCGACGTTCGCCTGTACACGCCAGCCGTATGCAGACCTATCAGCGGTCTTTGAACCTTCCCCAGCATCGCCTAATCATAGACGTTGCAACAAGGTGGAACTCAACACTGCACATGCTTCAGAGACTGTGCGAACAGAGGCGTGCTGTTATTTATTTGTGGGAGGATACACGGGCAGGCAGTAGGATGGCAGACATGGAGTTGTCAGGTGTGCAGTGGTCTAAGATACAAGACATGTGTCAAGTCCTTCAGTGTTTTGAGGAATGCACACGGCTGGTTAGTGCAGACAACGCCGTAATAAGCATGAGCATCCCCCTAATGCGTCTGCTGATGCAAAGTTTGACGCACATAAAGGAGCAGGCGTCTGCACCAGAGGAAGAGGAAAGCCTTGATGACAGTCAGCCATTGTCTGGTCAGGGCAGTGTACAGGACGAGGTAGCAGGCGAAGAGGAGGTGGAGGACGAGGAGGATGATGGGGATGAGTATATTTTTAATGCCGAACCTTTCCCGGGGGCACAGGAAATTGGTTGCGTGTCACGGCCGGGTTCTGGTTTTTTGAGGGACACAAGTGACGTAGATTTGCCTGCAACTGCCCCTCAACCAATCACAACCGGAGATTTGACAACTGGAACTTTGGCCCACATGGCGGATTATGCCTTACGTATCCTAAAAAGGGACACACGCATTACGAAAATGATGAACGATGACGATTACTGGTTGGCCTGCCTCCTTGATCCACGCTATAAAGGCAAATTGCAAAATATTATGCCACATGAGAACTTGGAACTAATATTAGCAACCAAACAATCAACTCTTGTTGACCGTTTGCTTCAGGCATTCCCAGCACACAGCGCACGTGATCGTTCTCACACGAGCTCCAGGGGGCAGCAGACTAGGAGTGTTAGGGGTGCACACATCAGAAGTGGCGTTGGACAGAGGGGTTTTCTGACCAGGTTGTGGAGTGATTTTGCTATGACCGCAGACAGGACAGGTACTGCTGCATCAATTGAAAGTGACAGGAGACAACATTTGTCCAGTATGGTTACTAACTATTTTTCATCCCTTATCGATGTTCTCCCTCAACCGTCATTCCCATTTGATTACTGGGCCTCCAAATTAGACACCTGGCCAGAATTGGCAGAATATGCATTGCAGGAGCTTGCTTGCCCGGCAGCAAGTGTCCTATCAGAAAGAGTATTCAGTGCTGCAGGTTCAATATTAACCGAAAAAAGGACTCGTCTGGCTACCCAAAATGTTGACGATCTAACATTCATTAAAATGAACCACAACTGGATTTCGAAATCTTTTTCCCCACCTTGCCCGGCCGACACCTAGCTTTCCTATGAAAGGCTCTTGCCTGTGAATTACTTTTCTAATGTCTAATTTGCTGCAGCTGATTGTACAGCATACGACATGTTTACACCTCCCTAAATGGCCAAACTCCCCACACGGGGCCGTGGTATCGCGACTTGGCGCAAGCACCCGTGAGACTGCTGTTTGTCTGAAGAGGTGGGTGTGCTCGCTTTTGGTTGACGGCATTGCTACTGGGTCCCTCATAGTACAATGTAGTGTCTCTGGCGGTGGTGGTGCGCACCCAACGTCAGACACACCGTTGTAACATGAGGGGCCCTGGGGCGGTCCCGCCGGCCTCTAGAGAGTTCCCCCCTACCCCAGCTCAAAATGTGCTCTACCACATGCAAAATTATGTCGCACAGCTCCACCAATCTTTAGTCTATTCGCTGACATCATTCAATGTCTGGCACTGACAATACAAATTTGTAGACATCTATGATGCAACTTAAAGTAGTCTGTGTCTGTGTCCTATATTGGCACCATTAAATAGTTACTGCCAAATTACTATGTCAGAAACTCAGCAGATGAGCCCACCCCTGTACCTAAGTATGCCACCTTTTTTTTTGTTTTGGTTGCTTTGCGAGACATTAACATCTATTTATATTTTGGGAGTACTGGGACAGACACTCCTTGCACTACTCCTCCACTCACCACCAAGCTGCCCGTGTATCCATGTAACCGCTGTAAAACTGCCATGAGCCTATTGTTTGTTATTTTAGGCCTTTGAAGCCTGTCTGCGGTCCCTCCTTCCACTAGTCCTCCACTGACCAGACCACTGCTGCCCGTGTACCCCTGGAACCAATTATAAAGTGCCTACAGCCAGCCCATTTTTTTATGTTAGGCCTTTGAAGCCTGTCTGCGGTCCCTCCTTCCACTAGTCCTCCACTGACCAGACCACTGCTGCCCGTGTACCCCTGGAACCAATTATAAAGTGCCTACAGCCAGCCCATTTTTTTATGTTAGGCCTTTGAAGCCTGTCTGCGGTCCCTCCTTCCACTAGTCCTCCACTGACCAGACCACTGCTGCCCGTGTACCCCTGGAACCAATTATAAAGTGCCTACAGCCAGCCCATTTTTTTATGTTAGGCCTTTGAAGCCTGTCTGCGGTCCCTCCTTCCACTAGTCCTCCACTGACCAGACCACTGCTGCCCGTGTACCCCTGGAACCAATTATAAAGTGCCTACAGCCAGCCCATTTTCTTATGTTAGGCCTTTGAAGCCTGTCTGCGGTCCCTACTTTAAATACTCCTCCACTCACCACCAAGCTGCCTGCCCGTGTATCCATGTAACCGCTGTAAAACTGCCATGAGCCTATTGTTTGTTATGTTAGGCCTTTGATAGCCTGTCTGCGGTCCCTACTTTAAATACTCCTCCACTCACCACCAAGCTGCCTGCCCGTCTATCCATGTAACTGCTGTAAAACTGCCATGAGCCTATTGTTTGTTATGTTAGGCCTTTGATAGCCTGTCTGCGGTCCTTACTTTAAATACTCCTCCACTCACCACCTAGCTGCCTGTGTATCCATGTAACCGCTGTAAAACTGCAATGAGCCTATTGTTTGTTATTTTAGGCCTTTGATAGCCTGTCTGCGGCCCCTACTTGCAATACTCCTCCACTGACCACAATGCTGCCTGGAGTGCCTGCCTGTGTATCCATGTAACCGATGTAAAACTGCCATGACTGCCTACTGTTTGTTATTTTAGGCCTTTGATAGCCTGTCTGCGGCCCCTACTTGCAATACTCCTCCACTGACCACAATGCTGCCTGGAGTGCCTGCCTGTGTATCCATGTAACCGATGTAAAACTGCCATGACTGCCTACTGTTTGTTATTTTAGGCCTTTGATAGCCTGTCTGCGGCCCCTACTTGCAATACTCCTCCACTGACCACAATGCTGCCTGGAGTGCCTGCCTGTGTATCCATGTAACCGATGTAAAACTGCCATGACTGCCTACTGTTTGTTATTTTAGGCCTTTGATAGCCTGTCTGCGGCCCCTACTTGCAATACTCCTCCACTGACCACAATGCTGCCTGGAGTGCCTGCCTGTGTATCCATGTAACCGATGTAAAACTGCCATGACTGCCTACTGTTTGTTATTTTAGGCCTTTGATAGCCTGTCTGCGGCCCCTACTTGCAATACTCCTCCACTGACCACAATGCTGCCTGGAGTGCCTGCCTGTGTATCCATGTAACCGATGTAAAACTGCCATGACTGCCTACTGTTTGTTATTTTAGGCCTTTGATAGCCTGTCTGCGGCCCCTACTTGCAATACTCCTCCACTGACCACAATTCTGCCTGGAGTGCCTGCCTGTGTATCCATGTAACCGATGTAAAACTGCCATGACTGCCTACTGTTTGTTATTTTAGGCCTTTGATAGCCTGTCTGCGGCCCCTACTTGCAATACTCCTCCACTGACCACAATGCTGCCTGGAGTGCCTGCCTGTGTATCCATGTAACCGATGTAAAACTGCCATGACTGCCTACTGTTTGTTATTTTAGGCCTTTGATAGCCTGTCTGCGGCCCCTACTTGCAATACTCCTCCACTGACCACAATGCTGCCTGGAGTGCCTGCCTGTGTATCCATGTAACCGATGTAAAACTGCCATGACTGCCTACTGTTTGTTATTTTAGGCCTTTGATAGCCTGTCTGCGGCCCCTACTTGCAATACTCCTCCACTGACCACAATGCTGCCTGGAGTGCCTGCCTGTGTATCCATGTAACCGATGTAAAACTGCCATGACTGCCTACTGTTTGTTATTTTAGGCCTTTGATAGCCTGTCTGCGGCCCCTACTTGCAATACTCCTCCACTGACCACAATGCTGCCTGGAGTGCCTGCCTGTGTATCCATGTAACCGATGTAAAACTGCCATGACTGCCTACTGTTTGTTATTTTAGGCCTTTGATAGCCTGTCTGCGGCCCCTACTTGCAATACTCCTCCACTGACCACAATGCTGCCTGGAGTGCCTGCCTGTGTATCCATGTAACCGATGTAAAACTGCCATGACTGCCTACTGTTTGTTATTTTAGGCCTTTGATAGCCTGTCTGCGGCCCCTACTTGCAATACTCCTCCACTGACCACAATGCTGCCTGGAGTGCCTGCCTGTGTATCCATGTAACCGATGTAAAACTGCCATGAGTGCCTACTGTTTGGTATTTTAGGCCTTTGATAGCCTGTCTGCGGCCCCTACTTGCAATACTCCTCCACTGACCACAATGCTGCCTGGAGTGCCTGCCTGTGTATCCATGTAACCGATGTAAAACTGCCATGACTGCCTACTGTTTGTTATTTTAGGCCTTTGATAGCCTGTCTGCGGCCCCTACTTGCAATACTCCTCCACTGACCACAATGCTGCCTGGAGTGCCTGCCTGTGTATCCATGTAACCGATGTAAAACTGCCATGAGTGCCTACTGTTTGGTATTTTAGGCCTTTGATAGCCTGTCTGCGGCCCCTACTTGCAATACTCCTCCACTGACCACAATGCTGCCTGGAGTGCCTGCCTGTGTATCCATGTAACCGATGTAAAACTGCCATGAGTGCCTACTGTTTGGTATTTTAGGCCTTTGATAGCCTGTCTGCGGCCCCTACTTGCAATACTCCTCCACTGACCACAATGCTGCCTGGAGTGCCTGCCTGTGTATCCATGTAACCGATGTAAAACTGCCATGAGTGCCTACTGTTTGGTATTTTAGGCCTTTGATAGCCTGTCTGCGGCCCCTACTTGCAATACTCCTCCACTGACCACAATGCTGCCTGGAGTGCCTGCCTGTGTATCCATGTAACCGATGTAAAACTGCCATGAGTGCCTACTGTTTGGTATTTTAGGCCTTTGATAGCCTGTCTGCAGCCCCTACTTGCAATACTCCTCCACTGACCACACCAATGCTGCCCGTGTACCCCTGGAACCTATTTAAAAGTTCATAGAGCCTAGTTATATATTTTATTTACTATTAATAAGGCCATGATGGACTACGCTGTACCACGCTACAAGCTAACCAGTCGACACTTCTTTTGCGAGAAAAGCCATCCCAACCCTCCACCAGCATGTAGAAGACCGCATTGTCCATGCACTCTGGCAATCTGTGAGTACAAAGGTGCACCTGACAACAGACGCATGGACCTGTAGGCATGGCCACGGAAGATTACGTGTCCATTACGGCGCAATGGGTTAATGTGTTGGATGCATGGTCCACAGGGGACAGCCTACTAAGTCTGTCTGCAGTCCCTAATTCAAATTGTCCTCCACTGTCTAAATCGGAGCTTCCACCTTCTGGCTTTCGGCCTATAGTATCAGAAATTAAACTGCATTTGGCCTTCAACTTTGGTTAGGGCCTACTAACGGCTTCTGCCCCTCCCTGGTGTTGCCCTCAACTAAATAAAGCTGAGCTTCAACCTTCTGCTCCAAATTACCATTTTAAAAAATGCAATAGGCTTTTCCGGCCTACTAAAGGTGTCTGTCTGTGTGCCCCTGCCTGGTGTTGTCCTCAACTAAATAAAGCTGAGCTTCAACCTTCTGCTCCAAATTACCATTTTAAAAAATGCAATAGGCTTTTCCGGCATACTAAAGGTGTCTGTCTGTGTGCCCCTGCCTGGTGTTGTCCTCAACTAAATAAAGCTGAGCTTCAACCTTCTGCTCCAAATTACCATTTTAAAAAATGCAATAGGCTTTTCCGGCCTACTAAAGGTGTCTGTCTGTGTGCCCCTGCCTGGTGTTGTCCTCAACTGAATAAAGCTGAGCTTCAACCTTCTGCTCCAAATTACCATTTTAAAAAATGCAATAGGCTTTTCCGGCCTACTAAAGGTGTCTGTCTGTGTGCCCCTGCCTGGTGTTGTCCTCAACTGAATAAAGCTGAGCTTCAACCTTCCGGCTCTCATTAAGTGGTTTTTAAAAAACAAAATGGTGGTTAGGGCCTACTAACGGCTTCTGCCCCTCCCTGGTGTTGCCCTCAACTAAATAAAGCTGAGCTTCAACCTTCTGCTCCAAATTACCATTTTAAAAAATGCAATAGGCTTTTCCGGCCTACTAAAGGTGTCTGTCTGTGTGCCCCTGCCTGGTGTTGTCCTCAACTAAATAAAGCTGAGCTTCAACCTTCTGCTCCAAATTACCATTTTAAAAAATGCAATAGGCTTTTCCGGCCTACTAAAGGTGTCTGTCTGTGTGCCCCTGCCTGGTGTTGTCCTCAACTAAATAAAGCTGAGCTTCAACCTTCTGCTCCAAATTACCATTTTAAAAAATGCAATAGGCTTTTCCGGCCTACTAAAGGTGTCTGTCTGTGTGCCCCTGCCTGGTGTTGTCCTCAACTGAATAAAGCTGAGCTTCAACCTTCTGCTCCAAATTACCATTTTAAAAAATGCAATAGGCTTTTCCGGCCTACTAAAGATGTCTGTCTGTGTGCCCCTGCCTGGTGTTGCCCTCAACTAAATAAAGCTGAGCTTCAACCTTCTGCTCCAAATTACCATTTTAAAAAATGCAATAGGCTTTTCCGGCCTACTAAAGGTGTCTGTCTGTGTGCCCCTGCCTGGTGTTGTCCTCAACTAAATAAAGCTGAGCTTCAACCTTCTGCTCCAAATTACCATTTTAAAAAATGCAATAGGCTTTTCCGGCCTACTAAAGGTGTCTGTCTGTGTGCCCCTGCCTGGTGTTGTCCTCAACTGAATAAAGCTGAGCTTCAACCTTCTGCTCCAAATTACCATTTTAAAAAATGCAATAGGCTTTTCCGGCCTACTAAAGGTGTCTGTCTGTGTGCCCCTGCCTGGTGTTGTCCTCAACTGAATAAAGCTGAGCTTCAACCTTCCGGCTCTCATTAAGTGGTTTTTAAAAAACAAAATGGTGGTTAGGGCCTACTAACGGCTTCTGCCCCTCCCTGGTGTTGCCCTCAACTAAATAAAGCTGAGCTGCAACCTTCTGCTCCAAATTACCATTTTAAAAAATGCAATAGGCTTTTCCGGCCTACTAAAGGTGTCTGTCTGTGTGCCGCTGCCTGGTGTTGTCCTCAACTAAATAAAGCTGAGCTTCAACCTTCTGCTCCAAATTACCATTTTAAAAAATGCAATAGGCTTTTCCGGCCTACTAAAGGTGTCTGCCCCTCCCTGGTGTTGTCCTCAACTGAACAAAGCTGAGCTTCCACATTCTGGCTTTCGCCCTATACTATCAGATATTAAACTGCATTTGGCCTACTAGTGTGGTTAGGCCCTTGAAACAGTGTCTGCTGCTCTTGGGTTTGCTACTCCACTGAACAAAGCAATGCCGCCTGTTTAGTCCTGTTACCAATTTTGAACTGCATTTAGCCTACTTTATTCTTTGGCCCTATATCTGTTTCCTCCTCATCCTGCCCATTGCCCAGCCACTGCTAGATGAGTCTGCTGGTACATTGACCTAGACCACTACATTCCCCTTGTACTCTACACAGCCAGAATCTGACCCTGCTGAAAGTAAGGTTCCCCTTCCCGCATGTTATACCACCTTACACAGGGACAAAGAGGAAGGTGCAGATGAAAGTGCAGGTTCCTTCATCAGGTGGGGGGGCATACTCGTTGGCGACGTCACTGGCACAGGGCCCCTCAGAGTACGCAAAAGTGTCGCTGCTGGTGGGAGGCGCCCCCACCATGCAAACACACCGCCGTACTTTGAGGGGCCCTGTGCCAGTGCCAATGCGAACGAGTGGGCCCTCCCCTGCTTGCTCAGGATCACAGCACTTGCAACGTTTAAATACTTACCTTTCCCTGCAACACCGCCGTGACGTAGTCCGCATTTCCTGGGCCCACGAAAAACTTGAGCCAGCCCTACTCCCCCCACAACTTTCCCCCAATTCCCTATGCCCAACTATTATTATACAGTTAATTAAGATTGGCAAGCTTCAGAAACAAGAATGGATGTTTTTGGCATTAAAATGGGCACTGTAGGTGTTTTCCTGGCCTCCACTCACTGCCGACTATGCTTCCCCATTGACTTGCATTGGGTTTCGTGTTTCGGTCGATCCCCGACTTTTAGCGATAATCGGCCGACTGCACTCGACTCGACTCTGGACAAAATCGGGTTTCCCAAAACCCTACTCGATCTTAAAAAAATGAAAGTCGCTCAACCCTAGTAATAACCTATCTTGGTTTTGCAGACCCCTCAGTCCTCTAATAACCTTGGTCGCTCTTCTCTGCATCTGCACCTGCTCCAGTTCAACTATGTCTTTCTTATACACCGGAGACCAGAACTGTGCACAGTATTCTAAATGTGGTCGCACTAGTGACTTGTATAGAGGTAAAATTATGTTCTCCTCATGAGCATCTATGCCTCTTTTAATGCATCCCATTATTTTATTTGCCTTTGTAGCAGCTGCCTGACACTGGCCACTGAATATGAGTTTGTCATCCACCCATACACCCAGGTCTGTTTCATTGACGGTTTTGCCCAGAGTTTTAGAATTAAGCACATAGTTATAAATCTTATTACTTCTACCCAAGTGCATGACCTTACATTTATCCCCATTAAAGCTCATTTGCCATTTATCAGCCCAAGCTTCTAGTTTACATAAATCATCCTGTAATATAAAATTGTCCTCCTCTGTATTGATTACCCTGCAGAGTTTAGTGTCATCTGCAAATATTGAAATTCTACTCTGAATGCCCCCTACAAGGTCATTAATAAATATGTTAAAAAGAAGAGGGCCCAATACTGATCCCTGTGGTACCCCACTACTAACCGCGACCCAGTCCGAGTGTGCTCCATTAATAACCACCCTTTGTTTCCTATCCCTGAGCCAGCTCTCAACCCACTTGCACATATTTTCCCCTATCCCCATTATTCTCATTTTATGTATCAACCTTTTGTGTGGCACCGTATCAAAAGCTTTTGAAAAGTCCATATACACTACATCTACTGGGTTCCCTTGGTCCAGTCCGGAACTTACCTCTTCATAGAAGCTGATCAAATTAGTCTGACATGAACGGTCCCTAGTAAACCCGTGCTGATACTGGGTCATGAGGTTATTCCTCTTCAGATACTCCAGTATAGCATCCCTTAGAATGCCCTCCAGGATTTTACCCACAGTAGAGGTTAAGCTTACTGGCCTATAATTACCGAGTTCAGTTTTTGTCCCCTTTTTGAATATTGGCACCACATTTGCTGTACGCCAGTCCTGTGGTACAGACCCTGTTATTATGGACTCTTTAAAGATTAAAAATAATGGTCTATCAATGACTGTACTTAGTTCCTGCAGTACTCGGGGGTGTATCCCATCCGGGCCCGGAGATTTGTCAATTTTAGTGATATTTAGATGCCGCCGTACTTCCTTCTGGGTTAAGCAGGTGACACTTAATGGGGAATTTTTATCACTAGTCATTTTGTCTGCCATGGGATTTTCTTTTGTAAATACTGATGAAAAAAAGTCATTTAGCAGATTGGCTTTTTCCTCATCCTCATCCACCATTTCACCCAGACTATTTTTAAGGGGGGCAACACTATCATTTTTTAGTTTCTTACCATTTATGTAGTTAAAGAATATTTGGGGTTATTTTTGCTCTCTCTGGCAATGAGTCTCTCTGTCTCAATCTTTGCTACCTTGATTTGCTTTTTACAGATTTTATTTAATTTTTTGTATTTATTTAGTGCCTCCTCACGACCTACTTCCTTTAATTCTCTAAATGCTTTCTTTTTGTCACTTATTGCGCTCCTTACAGCTCTATTTAGCCATATTGGTTTCCTCCTATTTCTAGTATGTTTATTCCCATACGGTATATACTGTGCACAGGTCCTATCCAGGATGCTAATAAACGTCTCCCATTTTCTTTGTGTACTTTTATGTCTCAGGATATCATCCCAGTTAATTGCACCAAGATCCTCTCTCATCCGTTGGAAATTTGCCCTCCTGAAGTTTAGTGTCCTTGTCACCCCCCTACTACCCATCTTATTAAAGGTTACATGAAAACTTATTATTTTGTGATCACTATTCCCCAAGTGACCCCCAACCCTTATATTTGATATGCGGTCTGGCCTGTTGGTTAATATTAGGTCTAGCAGTGCCCCCCTTCTAGTTATGTCCTGAACCAGTTGTGAAAGGTAATTATCTCTCATAGTTGTCAAAAACCGATTACCTTTACTGGAACTGCAGGTTTCTGTTCCCCAATCTATTTCAGGGTAGTTGAAGTCCCCCATAATAATGACTTCTCCTTGAGTCGCAGCTTCATCTATTTGCTTTACGAGGATATTCTCCATTGCTTCCATTATTTTTGGAGATTTATAACAAACCCCTATCAGTAATTTATTATTTTTCCCCCTCCCCTTATCTCCACCCACAGGGACTCTACATTTTCATTAGATTCACCTATATTATCACGCAGGATGGGTTTTAAGGTCGATTTTATATACAGACACACCCCACCCCCTCGCTTATCTGTATGGTCATTTCTGAAAAGGCTATAGCCCTGCAAGTTAACAGCCCAGTCATGGCTCTCATCAGCCATGTTTCAAATATCCCCACCATGTCATAATTATGCTCCAACAACATTAGTTCTAATTCGTCCATTTTGTTGGCCAGGCTTCTGGCATTAGTATACATGCACTTGATGTTCCTCTCTGTACCTCTATTCTTTCTTAAATTACTAACTGTTCTAACCCCACCCCCCATGCCATCCCCACCTCCAACTTCCTTATTTGTGCCCAGGTCTCTATCTGCACTATCTTCCCCTCCTATAAAATGAATACCCTCCCCCCCAATCCCTAGTTTAAACACTCCTCCAACCTTGGTCTTTTCACCTACTGTGCAGAGCCCTCCTGGTAGGTGGGAGACACCGGGACACATGTCATTGGTGGGCGGACCTATGACATCACTGGCCACCACCCTGACATGCACAGCGATGCAGGTAAGCCTCTGATGAGGACATGCTTTTGTCCCCTTTTTTTGCCTCCTCTGGATGTGGGTTGGATTAGGACAATATGGGCTGGTATAAATATAAGAGTACAGGCGAGCACCATGCAGCATCAACCCATCTTGCCTCCTGATGATCCACATTCAGTGAAACACGTAGAGGTCACAAACTGCCAACCATATGTACCCTTTTATGCTGTTATCATGATATGTACCATGTATCAATGGATAGTATATATGACCATTTAACTGGTTATGGTCTGTGATTGTTGCTACACTGCTTCTACAGAAACTGTTCCTGCAGTATGCAAGTATATTAATCCTAGGGACTTCCAGGGTCAGCCATCATGTAGCAGGATTGCCATATCCGCTGAAAAGTAGGGTGCCAACCACCGCTGGCAGGTAGGATTTGATTAAGCAGGGAAAAGCATGGAGCGTTACTGAAAAAATATATTATTTGTTATCTATATGCCATTCTATTTGTGTTGATTAATTTGCTTTTCTCTGTGCATCTCTATGACACTTATCTGTCTACATCTTACTTTTTGTCAAGCACCCTGGTATCCTTGTATCCTTGTACCCTGCACCTGGTGGGCTTGTGTTTGCCTGACTTACCAACATAGGGAGACCCACGACACTCAGGGTCAGCCATTGAGGAGCAGGGGCATCATCACTTGTATATTTGTTTAGGGTGTCAACATCCGCTGACAGGCAGATATAGAGCTTAGGGAATTTATCTTTGAGTGTACTCAGAGAACATGGTTATATGTGCACAGTGTTTGTTGCTTGTCCTTTGTCGTTTAATCAGGTATATTAACAGTTAATTTTTATCTTTTACATCTAAATTTTATGGGTTTTTCCTTATTAGTCTTTTTTGATTTGTAACCCCCACAAGTAAACAGTTTCAAAACATTTTTTCCTGCATATCACTCACATGACATTGCTTATGTCACACTGATTAGTTGCCACCTTCAAATTACTCAGACAAAATTGTTCTATTTTGTGGAATTTGGAAGGCTGCAGCTAAACAGCATTAACAGATAGACTGCAGCGCTCAAGTGACGCAAACAATTTAATGTGACATCTAGGAGACAAAGTTGATTTTTTTTTAACAGTGGCAGTCTTGGACGTGAGCATGGCCATTTTTATTTTATTGGGACGACTTCAGCCACTAGAAGAGCATTTCCAGTCATTTATATCTCTTTAATTCTTTAGCTGAAGCTATTTTAAATAGAAATATTGAAATATAATAGAAATGAATAACTTTTTAAACTCAGACTGATCCTGCTTATTAAAGTATTGAAATAATCATTGCCATTATTATTTGCCAAATGGGTCCATAGTTTCCTTTAAGATTATTATTATTTTTATTATTAATTTTTATCCAAAGCATTGTAGACATGACACTTCTAGTCAATGATACCAATGAGCAAATTGCCACATTTGTGGCTTAATATTAAGCAATGACATTTGGATTAGCCTACTCTAGCAGTGCATATGATTTATAATTGCATTGCTGTCATTTGTAGACCATATTTACAAATTCTCCGCCATGTTATTCTGCATTATATTTGTCTGCTGTCACAGCATTTCATTTCATTTTTTATTATCTATTACAAAATGCTATTATACTGCCTATTCTTGTGCAATTGCAAAATGAAATTATTTATTTGAATTAATATTTTGTGCTATGTGGAAATACCTCGACTTGATCTGCCTCTCATTTTCTTTATGTCAGACGTAATTACTGCACTAACTGGCTGTGGAAGACATAGCTTCAGGTACTCATCAAAATAATTGTGTGAATTATACTCCGTGATAAACTGAATCTGAAGTGATTCTGTGTAGATGAGAATTATCATTTAGATATATTTAGGCAGCACAAAGAAGCTACTGTACATATTACATATATTGTCTGACACCATTGTTCATTTTATACTTACGAAATACATTATTTAATGTTTTCACTTTTTTTATTGCTGATCAAAAGTCTTTTTCGAACAAGTAAATCCCAAAAATCCAAATGTAAAGCCCATATCCTGCCAAAGTAAAGCAATCAGGTACCATTATCGTGGAGACACGGGAGGTCGTCTGGCGCCACGGTTCCGCTAGCCAAAACTGCATGAACCAGGGATTGTACCGCTGAATGCCCGCTCTCCCTTTAATGTGAGTATAACTCTACTCAGACAATACAGGGTAAAGGTGAAACAAGGTGGTGCACATTACAGAGTCTCACCATTTTGCTGACTCACCGGAATAATGGCAGATGTTGCTTCAGAGCTTCCAGGATTGCTATCCCACCTGTGGCGTGCACACAGAGAGGACTTAACAACAAGTGTAGGAAGATGACAGTCCATTCAGTCAATACAAGGCCAGTTGATCGGAGGATCACAACCTGGCTTTATCTTCCAGGGTCGGTTACTCTACCTATGGCACGAACACAGAGAGGAGGTAACGACAAGCATAGGAGGATGACAGTCCATTGAGGTACAAGGCCAGTTATCCCTAGAGTCACAACCTGGCTTCTTAAACATACTCATGGTTCAGCGTTGGTCAATGGAGCAGATCTGTGTTCTTCCAACCGGGGCCAAAAACCACTAGGTTGTTTCCTGTGTAATGATAGAGCCGTGTCTCACGTGATGGAGCCATGATGTAAAATGGCTGCTGTCCTATCTCTGGTCCTTTGGATGTATAGATGTCTTGGCAGAATCTCTGGCTTTCTCTTTCTCTCAATCTCTCTGTCTCTTTTTACAGAGGCATTTTAGATTTATCAAGTGTCCTTCAGTCCAGCATCACAGGTAAGGAGAAGAATGGTAATGAGATCAAGTAGCATTACTTGATTATTTAATCTATTTGCATAGTTTTTCCTTCTCTGACTTCGAAGTCAACAAACTGGATCCATAACACAAAGCATGATTAGCATATCAGCAAACATTACTAGTCATCAAAGATAAGACCACACTATATTATATGAAATATCAGCTTACAAGTAAATATTACAGGCTGACACGAGCAAAAGTATATATAACAGCCCGTTATTCTTGGTTTGCTAAAAAAAAAGTCATTTTATTAATTAAGATACAATCCTGTTTCTTCACAATTATTAACAGCCTCTTTTTATGTTGCATACATCTACATAAGCATTATGGGTCATATCTAACAGCACTGACATGGTGTTGTCTAGCAATAGTTAACTTCGTTATAACAGACTTCTATGGATACATCAATGCCAAATATGCTTATTTTCTTAATTTCTTTATTTCTTAAAAGGAAAAAGGAGGGATATTCAAACTTTTAGACCTTCTGTTTTATTTTTAGTAACACTACGGTCACACTATCAGTATGTGGTATTTTACATCAGTATTTGTAAGCCAAAACCAGAAGTGGAACAAACAGAGGGGAAAGCTATAATAGAAACACGTCACCAAGTCTGTATTTTTTACCCACTCCTGGTTTTGGCTAACAAATACTGATGTGAAATACTGACCAAATACTGATAGTGTGACTGTAGCCTTACAGTGAATTGTATGTATCCCAGTCAAATATAGATACAAGCTTTCAGAGGAGCACCAAGATGGGAATGATGAGAGTCTTCATCATTCATCACATAGCGGGGAATGATGAATGGCCCTGGAGGATTGCACAAGTTAAAGGACACTGTCAGAGATTGACAGTGATGTTTAAGTGAATAAATAACAATTAGATAGTAAGGGGTTAAAGAGTAAAAGGTGATGCTGGGGCCATTGCTGAGCCATGCTCTTTGTAACCCAACTAAGTTAAAAGGTCTTGTTTCCTGCCGGCAGAGGACAAAACCTGTTGGAAGTATCTGCCTCATAGATAGCTACTAATGGGGGCAAGTAGCACTATCTATGTGTAATGTGCTGCCTCAATCTGGGAGCAGTGCAGATGAGCAAACTAGAAACCTACAGCCTGTACTGTCATCAGAGTAGGTGGCCTAGTAGTCCATAAGAAATCAAGTAGAGTACCAATGTCACAGAGAGAGAGAGTAAGGAGTGCCATTTTTTTCAGTAAGTGATGAGTGCATCTGCCAGATAGGTGAATACTAGGAGCAAGCACAGAGCACCAAGATAGTCACACCAAAGATAATCCATACTCTGATGGGTGTGATTGAAGGTGTTTGCCATCATGCCATCTCAGACATGAAAGAGCAAGGAGACTGCTTATGTGTGAGGGACGTATATGCAGTGACTCTGTTGGCAATTCCCAGTAATGTAAAACCTTGGTAGGTGAGTGACTTCAGTTCATTGCGGTCTAGGACAGCAACCAAGCCATGAGGGAGTGATCCTTTATATATCTTGAATTTAGAGGGACACAGGGATGATCCAGAGTAAACAAGGAGCTACAGGAAATTTACAAAAGTCTCTATTAACCCCTTCTTCTCCATGACTTAGGGTACCGTCTCACAGTGGCACTTTTGTCGCTACGACGGTACGATCCGTGACGTTCCAGCGATATCCATACGATATCGCTGTGTCTGACACGCAGCAGCGATCAGGGACCCCGCTGAGAATCGTACGTCGTAGCAGATCATTTGGAACTTTATTTCGTCGCTGGATCTCCCGCTGTCATCGCTGGATCGGTGTGTGTGACACCGATCCAGCGATGTGTTCGCTTGTAACCAGGGTAAACATCTGGTTACTAAGCGCAGGGCCGTGCTTAGTAACCCGATGTTTACCCTGGTTACCATCGTAAATGTAAAAAAAAACCAAACCGTACATACTCACATTCCGGTGTCCGTCAGGTCCCTAGCCGTCTGCTTCCCGCACTGACTGACTGCCGGCCGGAAAGTATAAGCAGAGCACAGCGGTGACGTCACCGCTGTGCTCTGCTTTCACTTTACGGCCGGCACTCAGTCAGTGCGGGAAGCAGACGGCTAGGGGCCTGACGGACACCGGAATGTGAGTATGTACGGTTTTTTTTTTTTTTTACATTTACGATGGTAACCAGGGTAAACATCGGGTTACTAAGCGCGGCCCTGCGCTTAGTAACCCGATGTTTACCCTGGTTACCCAGGGACTTCGGCATCGTTGGTCGCTGGAGAGCTGTCTGTGTGACAGCTCCCCAGCGACCACACAACGACTTACCAACGATCACGGCCAGGTCGTATCGCTGGTCGTGATCGTTGGTAAATCGTTTTGTGTAACAGTACCCTTACTCTTAGCTTCTGGTAAACGTGCTGACGATCTGGCCAATTACTTCAAAGAAAAAATTGACCACATTTGACAGGAAATCATCTCCCAATCTCTTCATACCATGCACTGTCCTCCATCCCCCACTGCATCTAGTTCACTGTCTGACTTTGAACCAGTTACAGAAGAAGAAGTAATCAGTCTCCTTGCATCTTCTCGCCCAACCACTTGCACCAGTGACCCCATTCTGTCACATCTCCTCCAGTCCCTTTCCCCGGCTGTCACCTCTCACCTGACAAAAATATTCAACCTTTCTCTCACTTCCGGTATTTTTCCATCCTCATTTAAGCATGCCATCATACATCCATTACTTAAAAAACCATTCCTCGATCAAAACTGTGCCGCTAATTATAGACCTGTCTCTAATCTTCCCTTCATCTCTAAACTCCTCGAGCGCCTGGTCCACTCCCGTCTTACCCGCTATCTCTCAGATAACTCTTCTCAACCCTCTTCAATCTGGTTTCCGCTCTTTACACTTTACCGAAACTGCCCTCACTAAAGTCTCTAATGACCTACTAACAGCTAAATCTAATGGTCACTACTCCATGCTAATTCTCTTGGATCTCTCCGCAGCATTCAATACTGTGTATCATCAACTCCTCCTCACTATGCTCCACTCCATCAGCCTCAAGGACACCGTTCTCTCCTGGTTCTCCTCCTATCTCTCTGACCGCTCTTTCACTGTATCTTTTGCTGGTTCCTCCTCTCACCTTCCCCTTACTGTTGGGGTTCCTCAAGGATCAGTCCTAGGCCCCCTCCTCTTCTCTTTGTATACTGCCCCTATTGGACAAACACTCAGTAGATTTGGTTTCCAGTACCATCTCTATGCTGACGACACCCAATTATACACTTCTTCTCCTGTTATCACGCTGTCCTTTTTAGAAAACACCATTGATTGTCTTACTGCTGTCTCTAACATCATGTCCTCCCTCTATCTGAAACTGAACCTGTCAAAAACTGAACTCCTCATGTTTTCTCCCTCTATTAACCTACCTTTGCCTGACATTGCCATCTCCGTGTGCGGTTCCACCATTACTCCAAAGCAACATGCCTGCTGCCTTGGGGGTCATACTTGATTCCGAGCTTTCATTCACCCCCCACATCCGATCACTGGCTCGCTCTTCTTATCTGCATCTCAAAAACATTTCTAGAATTCGCCCTTTCCTTACTTTTGACTCTGCAAAAACTCTTACTGTTTCACTTATTCATTCTCGTCTGGACTATTGTAACTCTCTACTAATCGGCCTCCATCTTACCAAACCCTCCCCGCTCCAATCTGTCCTGAATGCTGCAGTCAGGATCATATTCCTCACCAACCATTACACCGATGCTTCTACCTTGTGCCAGTCATTACACTGGCTACCCATCCACTCCAGAATCCAGTAAAAAACTACTACCCTCATCCACAAAGCACTTCATGGCTCAACACCACCCTACATCTCCTCTCTGGTCTCAGTCTACCACCCTACCCGTGCCCTCCGCTCCACTAATGACCTCAGGTTAGCATCCTCAATAATTAGAACCTCCCACTCCCGTCTCCAAGACTTTACACGTGCTGCGTCGATTCTTTGGATTGCACTACCTAGGTTAATACGATTAATCCCCAATCCCCACAGTTTTAAGCATGCCCTAAAAACTCATTTGTTCAGATTGGCCTACTGCCTCAACGCACTAACCTAACTATCCCTGTGTGGCCCATTTAAAAAAAAAACAAAAAAAAAACATATTCATGTTCCTCGCATCATGTTCTCATACACTTTATGCAGCTAATAGCCATCTGTGTCTGTACTGCTACATACTTAGGCAGTTAACTGGTTCATGCATCTTTTCATGAACACCCGAGCCTTACACTATGGCTGGTCCAAATAACTAAAGCAATTGTTACCATCCACCTCTCATGTCTCCCCTTTTTCCTCATAGATTGTAAGCTTGCAAGCAGGGCCCTCATTCCTCTTGGTATCTATTTTGAACTGTGATTTCTGTTATGCCGTAATATCTATTGTGTGTGCAAGTCCCCTCTATAATTTGTAAAGCGCTGCGGAATATGTTGGTGCTATGTAAATAAAATTATTATTATTATTATTATTATTATTATTGTTATTATTATTATCAAATGCAATATTTGGTGCTATTAGAAGTTTGTGCCATTAGCAGCATTTGTCAATTGTAACAAACGTTCGTGAGGTGCCTATGCGCTTCAAAGTGACTTCTGGGTTTTCCATAGATTCAGAAGTCTGTTAGGCTCTGCCCACATTCAAGTCTTATAGGATTTATATCAGTTTAAAATTGTCAAATGCATTGCATTATACAGTATTATACCAGTAGTCAGCAGTTTGTCAAGTCCCATGCAGTAGAATTACTAAGTGAAAATGTGAAAAACGTATCTTGGAAAAAAAGATTGCGTCAAGAAATGTAAACACTTTTTGTGTTAATTATTTTTTTAAATATTGCCAATACATTTTTCATATAACAATCTGTATTGAAAATAAAAAAAATAATCTTGCACATTTTTATTCTGGCCACGCAAACTATTTTAGTTTACTACATTGATTTCAGGAAATTCACATATAAATTAGCCACAGAAGGGAAGGGAAAGGAAGTAGAGTCGGTTATGACATTACCTGATTTGAATAATTGATTTTATATTATCAGCTGTGTATTGAAGTGTTAATTATCATTGCAATCTTGCATCTGATGACATTGAGCCTGCTGATAACTCTACCTGAAGGGACAGAAAGTATGATTCCAAAATTGACCAATTTGCTAATTTTGAAATGGAAAAATTTGCAATTTAGTTTTTAATAAAAAAAATTGCTAATTTATTTTAAACGCATGCAACACAAAACTTGATTTAAACAATAAGTAATCTTAAGAAGATACATTGCCTTGAAGTCCTGTTTTATTGAAGACAAACTAATTAAAACAACTAAACATATTAGATATTGAAATGTTCATAATGGGACAAGCAAAAACAAAAAAGCACCTTGTATAACAGCTGGCAACAGTTTTGTATGGAATGTGCTTAGATTCTTAACTTGCTCTGTAAACCCGCATCCATCATAGGACATCCAATTCTTTTTTTAAAGAATGTAATTTCTAATTTCTAGAGCTAATGCTGTAAAAATCTATGAAACAATGTAGAGTGGTGATGGGCGAGTGTGCTCAGGTGTTTGATCAAATAGTGGGCAGTGTGAGTATCACATAGTGCTCAAGTGTTCGGATCCCCATAAGGCTACTTTCACATTTGCGGTTAAGTCCACAGCGTATTGTCTACAACCGCAAACGTCTGATAACGCAGCGTTTTTTTATCCGCATCAGCTTACACATGATGGTAAAAAAATGCAGCGTTTGCATGCGTTTTTACATATTTTTGAGCTTTTTATGCGCATGCGTTTGATTTTTCCAGGAGGGTGCGTCTTTAATGGGCATGTCTAAATCAGTTCCTGGACGTGCGCAGTCCGAAGTACGCAAGCGCATCAAACGCATGCGTACGCAAAGACATGTGTACGCATGCGTTCCAATAGACTGTAATGCGTTTTTTTGCTGCATTCCTATTTTTTTGCTGCATTCCTATTACTACATGTAGCGTTTACCGCGCCAAGCAGCAGAGGACGAAACGACACATGCGTCGTCAAACGTGGCAAAACGCAACCAATCGCAGACACATGCGTCCCTAATGTTAAAGATAGGAAAACACAACGCATGCGGAAAATTGCGGCACAAATGCACAACCGCAAATGTGAAACCGGCCTAAGTGGGTTATCTGAGCCAGACGCAGAGAGAGAAAAAGAGAGAGACCCCCCTCCAAAAAAATGCTCAAGGTTGCCATTCACTTCCATTATGCTCGCTATTCAAGTAGAGCATGTTTGAGCGTCCGACATGCTCGATTCGAGTACTGAGCACCCAAGCATTTCACTGCTCGATCAACACTTGTCTTTATTAGTGATGGGCAAGCATGCTCGGCACTACTCGATACTCAATTGAGCATCAGACACTCATTTGAGTTGCAAGCAATGCAAAATATTTTGTGGTGCTCATCCATAATTCTTGCTACTCAAGTCGGGCATGTCTGAAGTGATTGATTCGAGTACCGAGCACTCAAACATTTCACTGCTCGATCAACACCACTGTAAAGTCAAAATGTTAAGTGCACCTTAAAATAAATACTTTGACAGTGTATTTTCCAAAATGGGGTCTATATGAGTTTTGTTTACACGCAGAAGATGAGAGACATTCAGCTGGGCTGTTTGACAAGGAAGAAGAGGAGGTGCCATGAGCAGGGAAAGGCTCAAATAGACATGACTTTATCACCGACAACAAAAGAGCGCAGCATTCATTCAACACACCAGCCACATTATTTTCATTCATGCAAAATACAGTGAAAACATGGGGAGGGGCAAAAGTCACTCTTCAGACGAGTTGGTGCTGTGCAGCAAGCTGGAAATGTCACCTTGGATGGCTCCCCTTAAACAACAGTTGGCTATGGTTATGAGTGAAAATGCATTCAACATTTTAACTGTTTAATTATTGTGAATTAAATTGTACAATTGTTAAAAATATATTAATTTATATGCCCATATGAGGAAGGTTTTGCAAATGGCCACAAAAATAGCTTATCATTTCAACTGTTCTTACTTGGCAAAGTACACTCTCTTGGTTTTTGTAAACACAGAATAGTCTGCAAGAGTGGTTATGTATTACATTACAGTTGGTTTTTCGGCGCTGTATTTGTTGGAGATTCTGTATAAGCAGTGGTGACAGACTACATCATGCAGAAGCCAAAATGGATCATGGTTTACTTTTAGATCTACCATTGGCAGCTGCTGTAGGACCGGTCACTTAGAAAAGACCTTTAAAGAGGCTAAAAACTCTGTCAGTAGTGAAAACTGTGGCATAAACAATGTCATCCAATTTATATTTATCTATGATAAACGATCATCAGAATGCGGGGGATGGCTAAAGAACAGCAAGTTATACATGTTTATCGACATCTTGTGGCTGTTGAGGACACAGAAGATCCATGATACTTGTAGCAGGATATAGAGAAGAAGCAGCAGGGAAGGAACAGCAACAGGTGGATATAAAGGGGACAAGAAGTTTCCTAGGCATAGACAGGACACAAGGCTAACAGTGAAAATGCCAGCAAAAGTGATCAATGGGGCCCTCTGTCATGTTGGCAAGCATGGCAAGTTTTATGCTAGAATTCCTTATGGATTATAGTAGTATAATTACTGTCAAGCAAACAGATGACTTTTGGATAGCCACGATTTTAGACCTTCGCTGTAAAAAGAAAAACGAGAGAAGTGTATGGTTTCCAAAAGAGAGTCTAAGTTGGCATATCACCAGGATAACTTTTCTGCTTGCCTGCAGACTGCATGTGTGACCAAGAGGCCCTTCTCCACTCTGTACAAAGCCAATGTTTACTTACATTAATCAGTAGTACAGCTTTAACAAATAAACCAAGACTGAAGCTGCAACAACCAGATCGGAAAATAAGGTTGCACCATCTGAACAGCCAGGTGGACTAACCCTATTATTTTTTGCTCCAAAAGATGGG
The DNA here is from genome assembly GCF_051348905.1 of Ranitomeya variabilis. Classification (NCBI taxonomy): domain Eukaryota; kingdom Metazoa; phylum Chordata; class Amphibia; order Anura; family Dendrobatidae; genus Ranitomeya; species Ranitomeya variabilis. The sequence goes on from NC_135236.1 coordinate 566,650,272, forward strand.
TTAGGGCTGTTAATGAGCGAGTGTACTTGTTGCTCGGATTTTTCCGAGCACGCTCGGGTAGTGTCAGTATTCCGGGTTTTCCAAGTCAACTTGTGAATGATCTTGCCCTTTGTTAAGATGGAGTTTGCTGTTTTTGTCTGCCCTACTTCCTGCTCATTTATTTAAAACCCGACTCAGGTGTCAGCTTCTTGCTGGAGTATTCTGCTTCTGTTCCCCTTCAGCTCAGCTGCTTGTTCTTAGTTGCTTCTACCCATGGCTCTGGACATTCTCTGCATGTTATCTTTAGTCTGTTGACTTTGGAACTTAACCCTTGGTTCACTCTTCCTGGTAAGAACTGTGTTTTTGAACTGTGTTTTTGAACTGTGTCTCTGGACTGTGTGTTGCTGCTTAATCCTTCATTATTCCCCCTGGTGGGACCTGCTGGAACCAAAACCAGTATAATGCTTTAATGTGAACCTGTTTCTAGACTTACCCGTGTTCATGCCACATCTGGGATCAACTTGTGAACTAGTTTCTGGACTTACCCATGTTCTTGTCATACCTGGGATTAACCTGATGACTTGTTCTGGACTTTCCTGTGTTTACTACATACCTGGATTTGACTCTTTCTGCACCGCCAGTGTTTTGATCCACACCACGTCACCGTTCACACTTTCCTTTTGATCACCTTGCTGAGGACTCTTAATAACTCTGCCGTTTTGCTGTATAAGTTTCAAGGACTTGTTTCATTGCAGGTCACTGTGGGTTATCAGTATATTGTTTTGGGTGTTATTCGCTGTTGTACAAATACACTATTTGCACTACAGAAACCCGTCTCTGTCTGTTCATTGCCCCACGCTACCAGAAACCTTGAGTTCCTACAATAGTATTACAGATGGTCTCTGAGTATTTGTAACTGCTTGGAGATTTAGTTTTCAGTGGCAGCAGCTGAATGATTTACAGCTACTAGCCTGCTTGAACACATGTGGGGATTCCCTAGCAACTAGGCAACCGCCACATGTACTTAGGCTGGGTAGTAGCTGTAAATCATTCAGCTGCAGTGATGAATGCTAAATCTCCGAACAATAACAAATACTCGGAGACCACCCAAGCATGCTCGGGAAAACCCGAGCAACGAATATACTCGCTCATCACTAGATAGGGCTTATTTTCAGGCAAAGTCATATTTTTTTCATGAACAACAATCCACATTTATTCTTGAACAAAAAAAAAATATTTATTCAAATACAATCATGTCAATACAAATATAGATGAGTGAAATTGTTCATAAAACGTTCACCAATTTCCACTAATGCCTTTGTTTTGACTTTGTCTAGGATCATGGTTCTGTATGATGTGCATGGTAGAAGTGTTTTATGAGGGGAGTGGGTTTGTCTAGGTCAGAGGAGCGACAGAATTAATGTTTCATTTTTTTTCTTTAATAACTTAATTTGTGTACATTCCGGCAGCCAATCAGGGTGCAGAAACCATCCACAATGTTAAGACACAAGGTCTTAGGTGTTTGGCTGCTGAAGTCACATGTCCCTGTCCATATAAAAAGTGGACATCTACGGTGCAAAAGTAAATTTAGCCAAATGCTCCCACCCAGAAAAGGTATGTGCGCATGCTGGAGTATCAAAACACGCTTGTAGACAATCTTCAGAGTTGTTTTTTCCAAGACAGCAGTAAGGCACACATTGTGCATAGCAGTTTAAAACTTTCAACCCCGGAAACGTCAAAGCGTCACCGTAAAAATATTAGCAGCAGTAGCAGTAGCAGTGTAAGTGGCAGAAGCAATTTCTGTGAGTTATTTCACAAATTTTTTAGAACAGCTCATGCACCAGCAGAAAAGAGTACAAATCTGACACTTTGTAAATGACTGGAGAGGATGGTGCTGGTGTATCTCAAGCTCAATTTCAATGCCAACAGGGGGAATTTGGACCCTTTTTCATTTTGGTCTTCAAAAATGAAGAGTGACCTGAGCTCACCAGTCACACTTTGGAAGTTTTGTCATGTCTGGAAGCCAGCATTCTCTCAGCACATGTGTTCAGCGCTGCTGGTGGGGTCCTACGGATAAGCTCATCCACCAGTTCCCTGAATGTGTAGACTGCCTAACTTTCATCAAAATGAACAAGTTATGGATCTCTATTGACTTTTGCAACCTAGTCGCAGATTAGACAGGCAATGGTGTCATTTTTATTGTCATGTATTGATCTCACATTATTGCAGTCTGTGACACCTATGACATGGCTTCTGTGCCTGCTGTTACTACTGCTGCTGATATTACAAATATTTTGAAATATGATTGCCTGTAATGGAAGGTGTATCAGAGGCCTATTATACTATTTCTACTCTGTGGAAATTGATGACACTTTGCTGGTGTGTGAGAATAGTTTTTTGAAATATGGACACTGTTAGAATCTGTTTGTTACTATCCGCCATTTTCTTGTGGAGTTCTGGCTGCTGGTCTTTTTCCTCTGATGCTGGGTTTGTCTTGGGTGTTTGTTTCTTTCTTTATTAACCAGCATCCGTCTACCAGTCCTTGCTGGACAACAGTGTTAATCTGATTGAGCTCTAGCTTGGTGCTTTGCTTTGTGTTCTGTGTGTGTTATTTGTGCAGTTCTGGTACCTCTGGTTCTGCTAGACTTAGTTTCTGTTTTCCATTGGTTTCTGCAGCCTTCTCTGTGTTTTCTACTAGGAGGTGACCCATTTTTTTGTACCCATTCCTTAGTTCTTTTAGGGAACCCCTTCCTCCTTATCTATAGGTCTTCGTTTGAGATTAACCTAGAATCGTCGGTGGGTCTATTCGCAAGGAATGGGTCGCCCACTCCATCGTAGGGTTTCAGCCTAGTCATAGTGCAGGGTCAGTTTTCCCCCTTCTACCTTAGTCCTGTGTTGCAGATCCGTAACAGAGACTCCAAGTTGGGTCACCTTCATGTGTGTTGCCTGTAGCAGCAGTAGGGCAGTGTGGCTGGGAAAAAATTGAGCTGTTGCATGAGGTACCATGGCTCCCAGGAAAGAAGTTTTACACTGCTCCCTTAACCATCAGGTCTTAATTGAAACTTCAAATCAAAGCTCTAAATGCTGTTACGGACATTGATAAGTCATGCATGTCCCATGGCTGACTGCTTCAATGTCATAATTAAATGTTCTACTGTGTGTCAATTGATTAGTCAACTACCATTGTTACTTTACTTACATTTTTCTACAAATAATACTCTATTAAACTGATGTTTGTGCCATCTGAGTGGGTTTGGTTTTGGCTCCCCTTGAATTCAATGGGGTTTGGGTATGTTCATTGAATATGTTCTGCGAACATTGGGACATTCGGCGAACCAAACTGAACCGAACTTTGGAATGTTCATCTCTAAACACACACACGCACGAATGCACACTGCACATACATGTGTAGATGCACACACTGCACATACATAGGTATGCACACACATTGCAAATACACATGAGTATACACAAAGAGTACACACCAGCCTGTCTCCTCTTCAATTCATCTTGACTTCTGCAGTGCAAGAACCTTTGGGAAATTTCCCAGCCTGCCACCCCATGCCCAATGCCAATCCTGTCTGTAAATTGGGCTGACTTATTTTTGGAGTACGGCTTTTATTTCGGGCATACTCCAAAAATTTTGCAAAATGATGCAATGGGTTATGTTCAGTAAAGACAATATGTAATTTCCTTGGCAGATACTTTTAGCCCTATTCTCATGGACTACTGGACCAATAGCAAGTACCGTCCCAGTTTTGCTAATACTGTCATGTTCAGCCTCAAATGTCACACCCGTGGAGTACCTCCTATTTGTCATACTTAATCAGGCATGTATCAGTGATGACTGTCATTCACCTTCTGCTGATGCCAAACATTAGATTGACTATACTAACTGCCTGCCTTTCTGTTGCCTTCTACACTGTTTGGATGTCACTAGTGTTGAAGACACACATTCAACAATGCTTCTGCTTCCTGTATATAATGTTCTGCTGTTGTCAGGGCAGCTGTTAATGGAAGTGCACTGGTAGACATTTCTTTGTCTTGCTATATTTCTAAAAAATCAGACAGCACTCATCCAATTTATACGCTCGTGTGAGTGAGCCCATACTTTAAATCACTGAAGAGCAGACTACTAGGTTTTAGGTGAAGCATATCATGACATGGGGCATACTCGGAGCTAAATCCCCCAGTGCAGAGTGAACATGCAAAAAAAGAACATCACATATGGTGAAGACAGAAAGGAGAAAATGGACGGAGCTGCAGCGGTGGGACGGGAAAGCAGCAAGTTGAGTATTTCACTTTCACCCTACACTTATTATGCTATGGAGAAACCCAAGGGCATAATAATGAACAATCCGTTCTTGTAATTTCATGCAAAACAAATTTCCAGGAGAAGCTGATGAATAAAAATTTTAGCAATATCAGTCATCTCTATAAGGGTGAATAAATTGGACAAGTGCAATCTGATAAAAAAAAATTAGATTTGACTCTGCCCAATCATGCAAGAAAATCAGAGCACAGTGCACTGACTCTCGGCTCATGCTCGCAGCAGAGTTTGACCAGAGTGTCATTAGCATATCACAATCCAATGCTCTCACATCGGATGCTATACTCTAGTGTGACTTAGGCATTAGAAGAGTTGTCCACAACTCAACCCTTTTTCAATTGCTATATTCCCCCATGTAAAATAAAAAACAGCCAATATTCACCTAGGATAACTGAGCCATTACATTTTTATGTCATATGAGCACTGGTGGCAATCAGCTGTTGCTTTACTCTCACTTCGTTTGGGTAAAAATTACATCTGGAAGAAGTAAAAGTGTAAAAGCTGCTCTCTGACTTGGGGCTCATGCAGGTGACCATAATAATTGGACAATTGTTATCCATAATTTTGACAGATAGCACTCATTCTTATATGTATAGCATTCACACTCTGTTCGCATTGCTTGACAGTGCAGATCCATTCAGTTCCGCCATCCAGCACAAGAGACGTTCTCACAAATCTCTTAACCATCTGCTCATTCTTTCTATCCTCCTTCTCCTAGTTGTTGGAGACATCTCTCCCAACCTCGGCCCCCCATGTTAAAGCAAGTTTAACCTCTCAACTGCTACACTCAGAAACCCCTCTAACCTTATTAATATTCCATGCATGCCTTCTGTCTCTTTCAATTGTGCCCTTTGGAATTCTCGCTCTGTGTGTAATAAACTCCCTTTCATCCATGACTTCTTCCTTTCTAATTTTCTTAACCTCCTGGCTCTTACTGAAACCTGGATCCAGCAGTCAGACACCACCGCTGCTGCTTCTCTTTCATATGGGGGACTACACTTTTCTCATACCCCAAGATTGGACAACAGAGCAGATGGAGGCGTTGGTCTGCTCCTTTCACCCAAATGTACCTTTCAGGTTACCCCCAAGTATCTTCACTTGTCTTCCCTTCTTTTGAGGTCCATGCGGTCAGACTCTACATCCCCTTCTCCATGCGAGTGGCGGTGGTGTATCGTCCTACCGGCCCTTCTCATCAGTTATTGGATCACTTTGCCACCTGGCTTCCTCACTTTCTTTCCTGTGACATCCCCACCCTCATCATGGGTGATTTCAACATACCCATTGCTTTTCCCCTGTCCCCATCTGCTTCTCATCTTTTATCTCTAACCTTCTCTTTCGGCCTCTCGCAGCATACTAACTCTCCACCGCATGACGACGGAAACTCCCTCGACTTGGTCTTCTCCCGCCTTTGCTCAGTGGACGATTTCACAAACTCCCCTCTCCCACTCTCTGACCACAACCTTCTTTCATTCTCTATCAAGAACTGCCATCCTGCCCAGGTCATCCCCAATTTCCACACTTATAGAATCATACAGGCCATTAACACCCAGAAACTTGTGAAGAACTTGCAGTCCTCATTGGCCCCTATTTCCCCTATCTCATGTCGTGATTCTGCAATGAAGCATTACAATGAAACCCTGCAAAGTGCCCTGGGTGAAACTGCACCTCCTATACATAGAAAAACTCAGCACAAATGGCGACAACCGTGGCACACGCTGCAAAAACGTTTTCTGCTGCAGTGCTCCAGGTGTGCCGAACTTCTGTGGAGAAAATCTAATCTATCCGAAGATTTTATCCATTATAAATTCATGCTTAAAACAAACAACTCTGCCCTTCACCTCTCCAAACAAACCTATTTTAACACCCTCATCACATCCCTGTCCAATAATCCTAAATGTCTATTTGACACTTTCCAGTCCCTACTCAACCCAAGAGTGCAGGCCCCAACCACAGATCGCTGGCGATCTGGCCAATTACTTCAAAGAAAAAATTGACCACATTCGACAGGAAATTATCTCCCAACCCCTTCATACTATGCACTGTCCTCCCTCCCCCACAGCATCTAGTTTACTCTCTGATTTTGAACCAGTTACAGAAGAAGAAGTAATCAAGCTCCTTGTACCTTCTCGCCCGACCACTAGCACCAGTGACCCCATTCCGTCACATCTCCTGCAGTCCCTTTCCCCAGCTGTCACCTCTCATTTAACAAAAATATTCAACCTTTCTCTCTCTTCCGGTGTTTTTCCCTCCTCATTTAAGCATGCCATCACACATCCACTACTTAAAAAACCATCCCTCGATCAAAACTGTGCTGCTAATTATAGACCTGTTTTTAATCTTGCCTTCATCTCTAAACTCCTCGAAAGCCTGGTCCACTCCCGTCTTACCCGCTATCTCTCAGATAACTCTCTTCTTGACCCTCTTCAATCTGATTTCCGTTCTTTAAACTCTACTGAAAATGCCCTCACTAAAGTCTCTAATGATCTACTAACAGCTAAATCTATTGGTCACTATTCCATGCTAATTCTCTTGGATCTCTCCGTAGCATTCAATACTGTGGATCATCAGCTCCTCCTCACTATGCTCCGCTCCATTGGCTTCAAGGACACCGTTCTCTCCTGATTCTCCTCCTATCTCTCTGATCGCTCCTTCACTGTATCTTTTGCTGGTTCCTCCTCCTCTCACCTTCCCCTTACTTTTGGGGTTCCTCAAGGATCAGTCCTAGGCCACCTCCTCTTCTCTTTGTATACTGCCCCATTGGACAAACTATCAGTAGATTTGGGTTCCAGTACCATCTCTATGCTGATGACACCCAATTATACACTTCTTCTCCTGATCTCACGCCTGCCTTTTTAGAAAACACCAGTGATTGCCTTACCGCTGTCTCTAACATCATGTCCTCCCTCTATCTGAAACTGAACTTGTCAAAAACAGAACTCCACGTGTTCTCTCCCTCTACTAACCTATATTTGCCTGACATTGTCATCTCCATGTGTGGTTCCACCATTACTCCCAAGCAACATGCCCGCTGCCTTGGGGTCATACTTGATTCCGAGCTTTCCTTCAGCACCACATCCGATCATTGGCTCCCTCTTCTTATCTGCATCTCAAAAGCATTTCTAGAATTTGCCCTTTTCTTACTTTCAACTCTGCAAAACCTCTTACTGTTTCACTCATTCATTCTCGCTTGAACTATTGTAACTCTCTCCTAAACGGCCTCCCTCTTACCAAACTCTCCCCGCTCCAATCTGTACTGAATGCTGCTGCCAGGATCATATTCCTCACCAACCGTTACACCGACGCCTCTACCCTGTGCCAGTCAATACACTGGTTACCCATTCACTCCAGAATCCAGCACAAAACTATTACCCTCATTCACAAAGCGCTCCATGGCTCAGTCCCACCCTACATCTCCTTCCTGGTCTCAGCCTACCACCCTACCCGTGCTCTCTGTTCTGCTAATGACCTGAGGTTAGCATCCTCAATAATCAGAACCTCCCACTCCCGTCTCCAAGACTTTTCACGTGCTTCGCCAATTTTTTGAAATGCACTACCCAGGTTAATACGATTAATCCCCAATCCCCACAGTTTTAAGCGTGCCCTAAAAAGGTATTTGTTCAGCCTGGCCTACCGCCTCAACGCATTAACCTAATTATCCCTGTGTGGCCCATTCATTCATATAAGTTAAACCAAAATCAGGTTCCTCGCACCATGTTCTCATACAATTTTTGCAGTTAATAGCCCTCTGTGTCTGTACTGCAACATACTTAGGTTGTTAACTGGTTCATGCAGCTTTACATGAACACTCGATCCTTATACTATGGCTGGTCCGAACAACGAAAGGCGTAGCTGTGGTTGCAATGCAGACTAAAAGTGAGTACAGGTCTTGGATATGCTGGTTGTCCAAGGGAGATTTAGGGATAACCTGCTCTGCGTTTTTTGTGTTTGAAACAGCCTGCAGTATGGTAGTGGTGCTGTCCATTTAATTCCCGGCCCAGGCTTTCCATGTTGCTGAAGGCCACAGGTTGCTAGTTAAAAACCCTGCAGTATAGGGTTGAGGTGTGTCAGGGTCAGAGTCAGTATCAGTCTGGTGTATGGTAGAGGGCAAAGCAGTCAGCTCTGCAGAGCTCCTGTGTGTGACAACACAGTTAAGCAGAGCCAAGCAGCCAGGGGAGCTGAGAGGCCTGGAACCCGCAGCATGCACAGTGGTGCCGTCACCCACTGTAACTGGTCTCAAAGGTGTACTGTCTTATGCCCAGCGTAAAAACGGAAGTAGACTGTCCTGTGCCCAAAGGAGGACTGGTTTGTTTAGTGACTGTGAACTGGAGGATATGGTTCCCAGCTGCAAACCGGAGGATACACTGTGCTGTGAGTAAAGAGACATTAACACAGTGGTGCAGTCACCCATGGCAACTGGTCTCAAGAGGAGGACTGGCATGTTTAGTGACTGTAAACTGAAGAATATTGTGTACTGTGTAAAGATATGAGTGAAGAGACATTACCTAGGTTGTGCAGTCGCCCATGGCAACTGGTCAGAGGTGGACTGGCGTGTTTAGTGAGTGTAATCCAGAGGATATGTGCCCAGCTGCAATCCGGAGGATATCGCACGCTGTATTTATATGAGTTGGACATTAATGCTGTGAAGTGAATGCATTAAAGAGACTTTTGTGTGGAACTTTGCTTTGTCACTGCCTCATTACTGCATAAGTGTGCAACCAATGCACAACAATGTGTAGTAGTCTGGTAATATAGGAATTCAATTGATAGGGATAAAAAGAGGGAAACAAATAAGACATCCCCTGAAAATAACAAAAAAGGCAGAGATGTTTACCTGCCCAGGCATCCAAACAAATGCACTATCAGGATGCAGTGGACCCATGTAATTAAGATGGCGAGAACACAGGTCCAAAAATACTGATGAGACAACCACTCTCAGCCTGTCAATTCATGGATGGGGTGGTTGCTTGGTATATTAATGCACAATAGAGGTTTGTTTGCGGCATTGTTCACATGCAGGTCATGCACAGCATCTGGCTTACAGCCTATTAGTGATGCCCATATTATTTGATCAGGCTGGCTGCCCAGTGCAATCCAAATGCATCCATTGTGAACAGACACCACAGTTTACAAGACCGAATGGGCCCAGCTGCACCCTGAAAAGTAAAGTGCAGAAAACATAAAAATATGTGAGGTATTAGTCGATATTTTGGCCAAGGTATGCAAGCGCGCAACCCATGTCAAGGGTCCTCACGCTTGCGAGTCCTAACACTAAGCAGCAAAACCTGAAAAAGAGGCCTTAAAAATCCTCCAAAAATTAAAAAAACAGCAGAAAAAGGCAGAGATGTTTACCTGCCCAGGCCTTCAAACAAATGCACTGGATGCAGTGGACCCATGTAGTTAAGATGGGGTCTACAAAGGTCCAAAAATAACAATGAGACTATCACTCTCAGTCTGCCAATCCATGGAGGGGGTGGTTGCTTGGTATATTAATGCACAATAGAGGTTTGTATGCTGTTCACATAGAGGTGATGCACAGCATCTGGCTTACAGCCTATTAGTGACGTCCATACTATTAGATCAGGCTAGTGGCCCAGTGCTTTCCAAATGCCCTGAAAATAAACTTTTGGAGCAACAAGTAATAGGGGTAGTTCATCTAGCTGTTCAGATGGAGCAACTGTATTTGCTGAGGTGCATATGGTTGGTGCAACGAGAGATAAAACATTTTGATCATCATGCAAGTGGGTACTCAGAATTCAAGCCTGAGTTAAATATGGGATAGACAAAACAGATCACAAGAGCCAAGTCAGAGCAAGTTCAGATAGAAGCCTAATGGTATCCAAATACACTAATACCTGGCAGCTGGAGTTAGTCTGCTGGGGCTAACATGGTTTACAGTAGTGGGCTAATTACCTACCAGTTTACTGTAGCAAAACACTAGTTATAACAAAGGAGAAAGTCTCAGCAGTCTGAAACCTAAATACCCATATGTTTGCATGCCATATTGTCACAGAGTGCAACTTTATTTGTTAATTAGAAATGGAAAAGGCTACTCTTAGCATTCACACCAGTTTTCTGTTTGGAAGTGACTGTCAGCCTTTTGAAATTTATATACATAGGATTTCTGACTGACCACTCCACCCATCAGTCTATTTTGGTTTTAGTCACAGCAGGATCCTATCTACCCTTATAAATGCAGGCTAGCTGCCCATGGAAGGAGTCACATTAGATCAGGTTCCCAGCAAAGAATATTGCCTTGCTATGGCCGCTGGGCATACATGAATTGACCAATTTATGCACTAAGTAACTTATTTTTTCCTATTTTCTAGAGCAGTAATGCAATACCAATTTCATATATTTCATGTTTGCATGCTATAGCATTACAGAGGGCAACATTATTTGTTAATTCTGTAAGGAGATGGCTACTCTTAGTATGCACCTTTGCACACCAGTTTTCTGTCTCAAAGTTTTCTGTCTGGAAGAGACGATCAGTCTTTTGAAACCTTTAATTTATATTGGCTTTGAAAGCTTCCCTGTTTTGCTGGGTTAAACCATGTGATCTGATCAGGGTTGCCCCCAGGAATTTTCAGGCCCCCGTGAGACTCTGTCCATGTTCTCCCCCAGTTCCGCCTCCGCTCCTTGAACCTTCCACAGTCCCACTGTCACTCTTGGAAGACTCCACTTCTCCACTATGTCATCACCAATCACACATTAACAGGTCCCATTGAACACCATATCACATACATTGCCATCAGATTTTATTTTGACCAAAAGGATTTTTTAAGCCTGCCACTACAACAATGTAGACTCTTTTGGCCAGGCCCTACTCTACTCAGACCTATTAAAAACATGTTTAAATACTCAATACTCTTTTTAGGTATTTTTATTTATTTTTCTTTATCTGAATGTGTCACATACATTTTTAAAATTACTAATAAAACAATATACAAGGGACAAATACTATCACACCATGACCAGATCACATATTACCACCACATAGTGACCGAATAATACCACATACAAGAAACAAATGCCACCACAACATGGCCGGACCACATATTCACACCACATAGTGTCTGAATGATACCACATACAATAAATAAATACCATCACACTATGACCAGACAACATACTACCACTACATTGTGACTGAATGCCACCACATACAAGGAACAAATACCATCACTTCATGACCAAACCACATATTACCACATCATAGTGACCAAATATCACCACATACAAGGAACAAATACTGCCACACCATGACCAGTTCACATATTATTATCACCACATAGTGACAGAATACTACAATACTGATAATTACTAAAAAAAACACAATACTAATTATACCATACGTTCCATTCTACATAGCAGCTCTATATATAGTATAATGTGTATAGTGTCAGTGTACAGGTAATACAGGGACCACCAGTGACTTTATACACAGGAGCTCTGCATATAGTGTCAGTGTACAGGTAATACAGGTCTCATCAGAGACATTATACACAGGAGCTCTGTACATAGTGCAAGTGTACAGGTATTATAGGGATCACCAGTAACATTATACACAGTAGCTCTGTATATAATATCAGTGTACATGTAATTTAGGGATCACCAGTGTCATCATACACAGGAGCTGTTTATAGTATATAGTGTATAGTGTACGTGTACAGATAACACACTGACTCACCTGTGAAGTCTCTAATTCAAGATATTCATCTTCACTTTTCTTCTTCATCCAGCACAGGCAACCATCATTTCTTCCAGCCAGGACTCATCTCTGCAGAAAATAACAAACAGTTATCTAGAGAACCATTTCCAGAGCACATTCCCTAATTTTTCCCCAAATTCTACACTACACCAGATAAAGAAAAAATGTGACATAGTGGCACCCTGCACAGTAACAGGACCTTCCTGCCACTGAAAACAGTATCCTCAAAAATAAAATACATCACAATGGTAATAATAACCCTTATTTAGCCTCTACAGTAATAATGTCCCACATCCAGGTCCTTTCTTGTAATTATGTCCCCATGTGTCTAATACCTTGCCCCTTGTGTCTCTTTCCTGACCTTTTTTTCTTTTTCTTTCATGTGTTTCCATCCTGTCCCCATATGTTATACCATCCTGTCACCATATGTTCTACCATCTTGACCCCATGTGTCTCCATCCTGCCCCATATGTTCTCTTCATCCTGACCCCATGTGTCTCAATTCTTCCCCCATATGTCCTCCAATCCTGGCTCAAATATATTATCTCATCCTGGCCCCATGTGTCTCCATCCTCCCTACATAAGTCATCCAATCCTGGCCCTCGTATGTTCTCCCATTCTGGTTTCATGTGTCTCCATCCTGCTTCCATGTGATCTCCCATCCTGCCCCCATATTGAGTTTCTCAGTACAAAAGGTATCTCCTTACTTGGCAACAGTCTAATGGTGCTCTCTTCCTAATCCTTTTCAGGTGCCGATGTCAGCTGCCAGCCACAATAGATTTCAACTGAATATGCATCCAAGGATGCAAGTTCAGTTACTGAACAGGATAAATCCTGCCCCTGGGAACCGATGACAAGAATAAAAAGAGGGAGGCCCAGTCCAGCATCCCCCTCTTTGCTTATGCTCACTAGGTCCCGTACACCAGTAAGGGCAGTAATGCCATTTTGGTGATACTGAATCTGATTGCTGCAGTGCTTTATCAGGAAGCCCATGCACCTGTGTCTGATGTCATTAGTATGTTCACTGAGTCTTCAACACTGAGTTAAATGGTGACAGGCATTTTATTTGCCAATTCTCACTCTGTGAATAGCATAGGATTCAAGTTCACTCATATCATCAATTTTCAGGAAATTGAACTCTAATGCAGTCCTTTATGGCTCAATACGCTCATCACTACTAGGTAAGAGGATACAGTGGCATGTAAAACTTTGGACACCCCTGGTCAAAATTTCTGTTATTGTACACAATTAAGCCAGTTGAAGATTAAATTATCTCTATAAGGCTAAAATTTAGAGATTACTTATTTTTTTTTGCATTTTAGGCAAAAATAAATAATTATTGTAATTTTTGTACTCAGATAGCTTTGACCAAGGTTTCAGACCTTACTTAACCTGTTAGTATTATGACTTGTTAGCTATCATTGCTAGGAAAGGCAAGGTGGTGCAAATGTCATAATTTTCTAAAAAAACAAGCCTCCTCTAACCTTGTGCCAAAAAAACACAGCTATGGGTTCTTCTAAGCAGCTTGCCTAGCACTCTGAAAATGAAATTGGTGGAACCAACAAAGCAGGAGATGGCTATAAGATAGCAAAGTGTTTTCAAGTTGCTCTTTCGTCAGTTCAGAATGGCAGTTAACAGGAGCAGTGGAGGTCAAAATAAGGGCTGGAAGACCAAGCATAATTTCACTCAGAGTTGATCGTAGGATTGCTAGAGAGGCAAATAAGAGCCCCCATTTGACTGAAAAAGACCTTCAGCAAGATTTAGCAGACTCGGGAGTTGTGGTACATTATTTTGCTGTTCATAGACATTTGCTCAGATATGGCACTTATGAAATGGTCAACAGAATAAAACCTCACTTGCTTCCCCACCATAAGATTCAGCGTCCGAAGCATGCAAAAGAATATCTAAACAAGCCTGGTGCATTTTGAAAAATACTCCTGTAGACTGATGAGGTTAAAATAGAACTCTTTGGTCACAAGAAACAAAGGTATGTGTGGATAAAAAAGGCCACAGAATTTCACAAAAAGAGGTGAAATAGACTACTTCAAAAGGTGCAAGCAGAAGGTTTTACAATGGCCCTCACAGTCCCCTGACCTAGAAAATCTATGGCTAGACCTCAAAGTAGCAGTGAATGCAAGACGACCAAGGAATCTCGCAGTTCAGGAATAATTTTCCAAGAAAGAATGAATGAAAATCCCTTAAACAAGAATTGAAAGACTCTTGGCTGTCTGCAAAAAGCGTTTATAAGCTGTGATACTTTCAAAAGGGGGTGCTACTAGGTACTAACTCATTGAAACACATTGTGAATAAAAGCCTTTTCCTCTAACTGCCATTTATTAGCGTATTTAGCTCACAACAGGCTCTATCTGACCTTAAGAAGAAAATGTCCAGCTTCACCGGATCTGTGAAAAAAAGTTTTCTTTATTCACAAACTTAAACATGGAGGATACAAACTTCAGCACAAACCATATGAGTAAGAATCTCAACATGTTTCTGGAGACTAAGCTCCCTTAATCATGACAACAGCTTAGTCTCCAGAAACACATTGAGATTCTTACCCATATGGTTTGTGCTGACGTTTGCATCCTCCATGTTTAAGTTTGTGAATAAAGAAAACTTTTTTTCATGGATTCGGTGAAGCTGGACATTTTCTTCTCTTGGATTCTACATGCCTGGACACAGCGGGTCCATGCTCCCGAAATTCAGCTTATGCATCACGGGTGAGCTGGTTTATATTCCTTCTATCTGACCTTGCATTGACTTGGCTTTTGCGATCTGCTTTGTCTTTCACATGTTCTGACTTCGGGTTGAATTATGACTACTCACTTGCCTCCTTTCCTTGATGTGACTTCTCAGCTTTGACCCTGCTTGGCGTCTATTCCTGCTTTTGGTCGACAGCCCTGGTAGCTATCCACTGGAACCTGTTAAAAACAGATCCCTATACAGTGGCATGTAAAGGTTTGGGCACCTCTGGTCAAAATTACTGTTATTGTGAACAGTTAAATATAACACATTTCTTTTTTATTTTAGGCAAAACAATATATATATATTTTCATCTTTTACATTTTATAAATTCCAAAAAGGAAAATGAAGCAATGCAAAAGTTTTTCGTTAGTACTGCAAAGCAACTAAAAGAGGACTGAAAATCCTCCAAAAATTCAGAAACCAGCAGATAAAAGGCAGAGATGTTTACCTGCCCAAACCTTCAGACAAATGCACTAACAGGATGTAGCAGACTCATGTAGTTAAGATGGTGGTAGCACAGGTGCAAAAATACTGATGAAACAACCACTCACGGCCTACCAATCCTTTTCCAAGATAAGACTGAATGTAATATGTTTATGTTTCCTGGGCAAGATGGCATTCGTAGGGACCTTGGTGGTGTAAGATTTTGTTCACATGCCTTGTTTAGGGTTGTTTTCATATGACTTTAAAATAAGGAGTCTTCATCTGGATGTGAAGTAGTGTTTTTATTTTCCGGTTACCTAGCAGAACCTCAGCACTAGCATTTTCTCTAATACCAGTCCTACTACAATGCAAGTGAAATGCCACAGATGAATTGCGGTCTGGGTAAATCTGTCAAACCTAGCAGCAGCCTTAAATAAGCAACTGGAAGATCTTTCCTCTCTGGACACTCTAGAAAATAGATTTATTTTTTAACCCCACCCCTCACTCTTCTAGGAGAAAAACACCAATTTGTTAATGCAATCTTTTTAAAATCAGATAATAATTAGGAATATTGTAGAGTCTGAGCATTTGGATCTCTGAGTCACATGACTGCAAAAAATGGCCAAGAGCCATGCCCCACCAAAACTCATATTTTGCAAAAATATTATGCTCTGTGACTTTTCTTTTTCACAAAATATGGGTGTAGTTATAAATACACATACAATGCAGTTTACTAGTTTCCCTCCTTCATATAAAAATGCTGTATTGGCATATTCACAACAGCACAGCTGCCTTCAGAAAATAATTGAACAGTAGCCAGCTGTTCTGTAGCTGTGTTAGCTTCCAGCCCTCATGAGAAATATTTTTTTTTCCTAGAAAATAAATTATAACATGTCTAAGTGGAGCCTGACAAAGCTAAACAGGAGACATGCTGCTCTATTACAAATTCAGCAGTAGTCTCTAGATACATAAAAAGACAAATAAAACCACTTCATCAAAATCAGTCACAGAAATTCAGTAATACCCAGGGGAGGCCACTGAGCTCTAATTACCAATCAATTTCGGCAGCTTTTTGTCCAACCTGCAAGTCCCCTCAAGCACTCTCTCTCTCTCTCTGCCAGAAACATCTGCAGAATATATGAAACATCCTGATATCTTGACACCATAAGAGGAAATATCATTTAAACATCACAACCTAACAAAATACAAAAGCTGTTTGACATCTGCAACATTGTCTAGAACATAAGAAAATAAGTGTCTGATATATTTGTACAGGTCATATGCACCATAAAAACCTTTAGATTCTGTGCAGGATACCTGTATGATGAAAACATTAAATAGGATATTTCCAGAATTCATGTTTTATTTCATAACTGGCACTTGTGTCCTTTTGATACTTGCTGCTCAACACAATATCAGAGGTAGACAAGTGTTTGCAAGTGCTTCTTTCATCAGGGGTGGGTGCTTGCCTTTTTGATAAATCTGGTGTAAAAACAGTAGACAGCACTCCATGGCAGTACCTATAGGCATCTTCAACAAGAGCTGCATGTTAATTAATTGTATAGTGTAACGCTGATGGGTGTGGACTAGTGATGAGCGAATGTGCTCGCCTCTATTCGTTACTCGCCCAAGTATCCGGGTACTTGGGGTACTCGCCGAGCAGCGAGCATTTCCGGGATTATTCGGCGGTAACTGCAGTCTCCACCCAGCAGTTTTGGGATTGTCTGCCAGGCCATGAAATGCCGCAGCCATCTTTTTTGTGGTCGTGCAGTGATTGGCTGGGCCGTACAGCATCATCCCGAGTATAAGAGTCCAGGCGCCGCCCTGCTCGCCGCATTCTGTTCCTGTTTCAGCGAGAGTAGGGAGAGCTGCTGCCGAGACAGGGTCAGAATCGTGGTTTTAGAGTTAGTGTAGGTCTGCAACTCTTACATCCACAACTCCTGAGAAACCAACAGTCCTTTTAAGGGCTAATTCGTGGATCCTGATATTGCAGCGCTAGGTAGGCAGGGCCCAGCATATCCACATCAGTGCATATCCACATCAGTGCAAGGCCTGCAGGCACTGTATGTGCATCCATTGCTCCCACTGCATCCTTCCCAAAGCTCCATAACTGCCTGCTGCTGCAGCTTATTTATGGTCTACATACCTTTTTTTCCACAAATTCAGACTGAGGCCTGATGAAAAGTGATAGTTTGTCAGGCATACATAGCATAGCTGTGTGTGCTACCCTTGTGCCCCCTTTTTTTTTCTTTGGTGTTTTAAATTCACCAAAAAAGGCCTCATATATCTCTGTGCTCCAAGTTTGGGCATTGGAGGCAGATGTACTTATTTTGTGGCTGTGTGATACTCAAATTCTATACAGCGCTATTTAGCATAAAAAAAATTGAAAGGCCACAGATTTGCCAGTGTGGTATTTATGTTACAGCCATCATATATCTCTGTGCTCTAAGTTTGGGCATTGGAGGCCAGTGTACCTACTTTGTGGCTGTGTGATACTCAAATGTTATATAGCGCTATTTAGCATAAAAAAAAATTCAAAGGCCACAGATTTGCCAGAGTGGTATTTCCGTTACAGCCGTCAACCGTCATATGTCTCTGTGCGCCAAGTTTGGTCATTGGAGGCCGGTGTACATATTTTGTGGCTATGTGATACTCAAATTCTATACAGCGCTATTTAGCATCCAAAAAAATTAAAAGGCCACAGATTTGCCAGTGTGGTATTTCTGTTACAGCCGTCATATATCTCTGTGCTCTAAGTTTGGGCATTGGAGGCCGGTGTACTTATTTTGTGGCTGTGTGATACTCAAATTCTGTGCAGCACTATTTCGCAGAAATTAACTTTAAAAAAGAAAAACCCAAAAGTTGAATACAGTCTGTTAGGTCAGGCTGAGGCCTGCCTGGTGTTTGGGTTTGAAAAATCGTAGATTTGTAGGCATACTGATCACTAGGGTTGAGCGAAACGGATCGGACAAATTCAAAAATTGCCGACTTTTGGCAAAGTCGGGTTTCATGAAACCCTACCTGATCCTAGTGTGGGATCGGCCATGCAGTCGGCGATCTTCGCGCCAAAGTCGCGTTTCATATGATGCGTTCAGCGCCATTTTTCAGCCAATGAAGGAGCACGCAGAATGTGGGCAGCGTGATGACATAGGTCTCGGTCCCTACCATCTTAGAGAAGGGTATGACAGTGATTGGCTTGCTTTCCGCGGCGTCACAGGGGCTATAAAGGGGCGTGCACGCCGACCGCCATCTTACTTCTGCTGGTCTTAGCATAGGGAGAGGTTGCTGTAGCTTCATCAGAAGAAGGGATATAGTTAGGGAGGGAAGATTAACCCCCAAACCGCTTGTGCTGTAGCAATTTCCACCTTTTTTTTTTCAGGGACAGTGAAGGGTATATTTTTGTGCATCAGCTCTGTAGCTTATTAGGCTGCCTTATAAGGCTCCCTGATAGCTGCATTGCTGTTTGCACGCTGCTGTGCAAACCAACTGCTTTTTTAAAAGCAAAAATCCTGTTGCTCCTTTCTGCACAGTTATCTTGTTTATTTGTCCACACTTTTGTGTGCAGCAGTCCTATGTATTGCTGCCATAATTGTCCTGAGATCATTGTACGGAGATTGAAATTGTACTACAGTCCTTGTATTTATTCATATATCTTCCAGCCACTTTCTGCCACTTACATTGTGTTGTGTTATACACTGGGCTGCTTGAGTTTTGGTGCAGTCTCCCCCCAAAAAAAGGGAGATTCAAATTCTCACAAAGTGGATATATTTCAGTTCTGTTAGTTTGTCGTATATCAGCCAGCCACTTTCTGCCACTTACATTCTGTTGTTTTATGCACAGGGCCTGAGTTTTGGTTCAGTCTCCCACAAAAAAAGGGAGGTTTAAATTCTCAACAAGTTTATATACACCTTCTACCTTGTTTTACAGTACCATATAACGGTTGTTATTTTGGTTAGATTTTCCAAAGTCTGGTGGAACAGCCCGTGGATGGTGGATGCCAGCTGGTACTGATGGTGGTGGTGGTGCATCTGGTGGTAGTGGCAAAAGCACAATAGCACCTAAGGCTGGAGGTGTTGAGCCAGCGTCATCGTCTGGCTACACAAGGCCTCGAAGGCTCCCTTATCTGGGTGTAGGAAAAAAACAGCTTTTAAAGCCAGAGCAGCAGGAAAAAGTTTTGGCTTTCCTTGCCTCCTCTTCAGAAAGTTCCAAATATAAAAGCAGCGAGTCGTCAGTGGATGCTCCTGGTCAGGAACAAGATGTTTCCTTGTGTCCTTCACCCAAACCAAAAGTGAAGGATGCGTCTGTTTACTCCATGGAGCTCTTTACACATACCGTGCCTGGGTTAGAAAGGGAAATTGTTAACTGCCCATTACAAGATGAATCGGATATGGAGTGCACTGATACACAGCCACAGCTAGATTATTATGCTGTTCCATTGACTCAGATCACTACATTGCCCTCGCAGTGTACTGAGCCAGAATCTGACCCTGATGAGGCTATGGTGCCCCGTCCCAAACACTATAGCACCTTACACGGGGACACAGAGGAAGGTACACATGACATTGAAGAGGAGGTGATAGATGACCCAGTTGTTGACCCAGATTGGCAGCCATTGGGGAAGAGGGTGCCGCTGCCAGTAGCTCAGAAGCGGAGGAGGATGATCCGCAGCAGCCATCTACATCGCAACAACTTTCATCTGGCAGGCCCGTATCTGACCAAAAACGTTTGTCAAAAACAAAAACAGTTTTAGGACAGCGTGGCCATCTGGTGAAAGTAGGACAGCATGCAATGCCTGAACAGGTATTCCATAGTAGGAAGAGTGTAGTGTGGCAATTTTTTAACCAAGATCCGAATGATCAGTCAAAAGTTATCTGTAAGAAATGCTCAAAGACCTTTAGCAGAGGGAAGAATCTTCAAAATTTAAATACAATGTGCATGCTTAGACATTTAACCAGCATGCACTTGCAAGCCTGGACTAACTACCAAACGTCCCGTACAGTTGGTACACCTGCTCAGAATGAAGGTAGTCAGCAACGCTACATTGCTTCCCTCACTGTAAGCCCTCCGGTTAGGACACCACCAGCTGCAAATGTGGAGGTATCGTTGCATGGCCAAAGCAGTCAGGGAATCACAAGGTTATTGGTAGGAAACACTAAATGTAGGCCAACATTAAGAATTCCATCACCAACCCTCTCTAAATCTGCCATGTCCACCACCACCCCCGCTAGTTCCACCATATGCAGCTCTCCAGTCCAGCTCACCCTACAAGAGACTCTCGTTAGAAAAAGAAAGGACTCATCCTCTCATCCACGTACACAGGGTTTGAACGCCCACATTGCTATACTAATCTCATTAGAGATGATTCCCTACCGGTTGGTTGAAAGCAAAGCTTTCAAAGACCTGATGGCCTATGCAGTACCACGCTATGACCTACCCAGTCGGCACTTATTTGCGAGAAAAGCCATCCCAGCCCTCCACCAGCATGTCAAAGACCGCATTGTCCATGCACTGAGGCAATCAGTCAGTGGAAAGGTGCATCTCACAACAGATGCATGGACCAGTAGGCATGGCCAGGGATGTTACGTGTCCATAACGGCGCACTGGGTTAATGTGGTGGATGCAGGGTCCACAGGGGACAACCATAGTGGGACAGTTCTGCCTAGCCCACGGTCTAGGAAACAGTTGGCTGTAGGCGTTCGCCACCCCTCTTCCACCTCCTCCTCGTCCTCCTCCAGAAGCAATAGCTCGTCCACAGAGCGCAGTCGCATGACCACTCCATCCACAGCTGCCAGTGTTGCACACGAGGTGTCCCATTATCGAACAGCTATTGGTAAGCGTCAGCAGGCTGTGTTGCAAATGAAGTGTTTGGGCGACAACAGACACACCGCAAAAGTACTGGCCGAGTACTTGCAGCAATAAACTCAGTCATGGCTGGGCAGTGTACATCTTGAGGCAGGCAAGGTAGTCAGTGATAACAGAAGGAATTTTATGGCTGCCATAGCCCTTTCAGAACTGAAACACATACCTTGCCTGGCTCACACCTTGAACCTGGTGGTGCAGTGCTTCCTCAAAAATTATCTGGAGTTACCAGCCCTGCTCCTGAAGGAGCAAAGACTTTGCTCGCACATCCGTCGGTCACCCGTACACTCCAGCTGTATGCTGAACCATCAGCGATCGCTGAATCTTCCCCCGCACCGCCTAATAATCGACTTTGCAACAAGGTGGAACTCCACACTGCACATGGTTCAGAGGCTGTGCGAACAGAGACGTGCTGTAATTAATTTGTGGTAAGATACACGTACATGGGCAGGCTCTTGGATGGCAGACATGGAGTTGTGCAGTGTGCAGTGGTCAAAGCTACAAGACCATTGTCAAGTCCTTCAGTGTTTTGAGGAATGCACATGGCTGGTAAGTGCAGATGACGCCTGTTATGACCTGGTGGTTAAGGAGCAACATTGGACAAGCTCTGAGGAGGTGGTATCTGTACTGACTGCAGTTCCTGATCCTAACACCAACACTAGAAGTAGCCGTGGGATGTTCCTGTCACTCCCTAGACACCTCGTCACAGCCTGAGAACTAACTACCCCTAAAGATGGAAACAGAAAGCTTTCTTGCCTCAGAGAATATCCCCAAAGGAAAGATAGCCCCCACAAATATTGACTGTGAGTGGAGAGGGAAATGACATACACAGAATGAAAACAGGATTTAGCAAAGGAGGCCAAAACTACCTAGATAGACAAAGCAGGAAAGGATAATGTGCGGTCAGTATTAAAAGCTAAAAAATCCACGCAGAGTTTACAAAAATAATCTCCACACCGACTCACGGTGTGGAGGGGCAAATCTGCTTCCCCAGAGCTTCCAGCTAAGCAGAATATATCATACTGACAAGCTGGACAAGAAAAAACATAACATGAGCTAAACGATTAAGTCCACAGCAAGTGGACAAGCAAAAGAACAAGCAATGACCTATCTTTGCTGAAGCAGGCTATCAGAGAAATCCAAGGAGAGATCTGAATCCAACCAAGAAACGTTGACAGCTGGCACTGGCTGAAGACTAGAGCCAGGCTAAATAGCAGAGCCAGGAGAGACGATCAGTGGAAGCAGCTGCTAATGCTAAACCCAAGGAGCAGCAGTTCCACTCAAAACCACCGGAGGGAGCCCAAGGGCAGAATTCACAAAAGTGCCATTTACAACCACCAGAGGGAGCCCAAGAACCGAATTCACAACAGTACCCCCCCCTTGAGGAGGGGTCACCGAACCCTCACCAGAGCCCCCAGGCCGATCAGGACGAGCCAAGTGAAAAGCACGAACCAAATCGGCAGCATGGACATCGGAGGCAACAACCCAAGAATTATCCTCCTGGCCGTAACCCTTCCACTTGACCAGATACTGAAGCTTCCGCCTCGAAAAACGAGAATCCAATATCTTCTCCACCACATATTCCAACCCCCCCTCAACCAACACCGTAGCAGGAGGATCAACAGAGGGAACCACGGGCACCACATATCTCCGCAACAAAGATCTATGGAAAGCATTATGGATGGAAATAGAAGCTGGAAGGGCCAAACGAAAAGATACCGGATTGAAAATTTCAGAAATCTTATAAGGACCAATAAAGCGAGGCTTGAACTTAGGGGAAGAAACCTTCATAGGAACATGACGAGAAGATAACCAGACTAAATCCCCAACACGAAGCCGGGGACCAACACACCGACGACGGTTAGCAAAACGTTGAGCCTTTTCCTGAGACAACGTCAAATTGTCCACCACATGAGTCCAAATCTGCTGCAACCTGTCCACCACAGAATCCACACCAGGACAGTCAGAAGGCTCAACCTGCCCTGAAGAAAAACGAGGATGAAAACCAAAATTAAAAAAAAAAGGCAAAACCAAGGTAGCCGAACTAGCCCGATTATTAAGGGCAAACTCGGCCAACGGCAAGAAGGTCACCCAATCATCCTGATTAGCAGACACAAAGTATCTCAAATAGGTTTCCAAGGTCTGATTGGTTCGCTCAGTTTGGCCATTTGTCTGAGGATGAAATGCTGAAGAAAAAGACAAATCAATGCCCATTCTAGCACAAAAGGACCGCCAAAACCTAGAAACAAACTGGGAACCTCTGTCAGACACAATATTCTCCGGAATGCCATGCAAACGAACCACATGCTGAAAAAACAATGGAACCAAATCAGAGGAGGAAGGCAACTTCGGCAAAGGTACCAAATGGACCATCTTAGAAAACCGGTCACAAACCACCCAGATAACAGACATCTTCTGGGAAACAGGAAGATCCGAAATAAAATCCATGGAAATATGCGTCCAGGGCCTCTCAGGGACCGGCAAAGGCAAAAGCAACCCACTGGCACGGGAACAGCAAGGCTTGGCCCGGGCACAAGTCCCACAGGACTGCACAAAAGAACGCACATCCCGTGACAAGGAAAGCCACCAAAAGGACCTAGCAACCAAATCTCTGGTACCAAAAATCCCAGGATGACCAGCCAACACCGAACAATGAACCTCAGAAATTACCTTACTAGTTCATCTATCAGGAACAAACAGTCTCCCCACTGGACAGCGGTCAGGTTTATCAGCCTGAAACTCCCGAAGCACCAGCCGTAAATCAGGGGAGATGGCAGAAAGAATCACCCCCTCCTTGAGAATACCAACCGGCTCAAGGACTCCCGGAGAATCAGGCAAAAAACTCCTAGAGAGGGCATCAGCCTTCACATTCTTAGATCCCGGAAGATACGAGACCACAAAATCAAAACGGGAGAAAAACAGGGACCATCGAGCTTGTCTAGGATTCAACCGCTTGGCAGACTCGAGGTAAATCAGATTCTTATGATCGGTCAAGACTAGTGTTGAGCATTCCAATACCGCAAGTATCGGGTATCGGCCGATACTTGCGGGTATCGGAATTCCGATACCGAGATCCGATACTTTTGTGGTATCGGGTATCGGTATCGAAACAACATTAATGTGTAAAATAAAGAATTAAAATAAAAAAATATTGCTATACTCACCTCTCTGACGCAGCCTGGACCTCACCGAGGGAACCGGCAGCGTTCTTTGCTTAAAATGCGCGCGTTTACTTCCTTCTGTGACGTCACGGCTTGTGATTGGTCGCGTGCCGCCCATGTGGCCGCGACGCGACCAATCACAGCAAGCCGTGACGTAATTTTCAGGTCCTCAATGCCTAATTCTAGGCATTCAGGATTTTAATATTACGTTCCGGCTTGTGATTGGTCGCGTCGCGGTCACATGGGCGACGCGACCAATCACAAAGTGACGTCACGGGAGGCAGGAAACGCGCGCATTTTAAAATTACGTCATGGCTTGTGATTGGTTGCGTGCCGCCCATGTGACCGCGACGCGACCAATCACAGCAAGCCGTGACGTAATTTCAGGTCCTGTATGCCTAATTCTGCATTCAGGACCTGAAATTACGTCACGGCTTGCTGTGATTGGTCGCGTCGCGGTCACATGGGCGGCACGCAACCAATCACAAGCCGTGACGTAATTTTAAAATGCGCGCGTTTCCTGCCTCCCGTGATGTCACGGCTTGTGATTGGTCGCGTCGCCCATGTGACC
The DNA here is from genome assembly GCF_051348905.1 of Ranitomeya variabilis. Taxonomy (NCBI): domain Eukaryota; kingdom Metazoa; phylum Chordata; class Amphibia; order Anura; family Dendrobatidae; genus Ranitomeya; species Ranitomeya variabilis. The sequence goes on from NC_135236.1 coordinate 566,675,048, forward strand.
GCGACGCGACCAATCACAAGCCGGAACGTAATTTTAAAATCCTGAATGCCTAGAATTAGGCATTGAGGACCTGAAAATTACGTCACGGCTTGCTGTGATTGGTCGCGTCGCGGCCACATGGGCGGCACGTGACCAATCACAAGCCGTGACGTCACGGAAGGAAGTAAACGCGCGCATTTTAAGCAAAGAACGCTGCCGATTCCCTCGGTGAGGTCCAGGCTGCGTCGGAGAGGTGAGTATAGCAATATTTTTTATTTTAATTCTTTATTTTACACATTAATATGGATCCCAGGGCCTGAAGGAGAGTTTCCTCTCTTTCAGACCCTGGGAACCATCAGGATACCTTCCAATACTTGAGTCCCATTGACTTGTATTGGTATCGGGTATCGGTATCGGATTAGATCCGATACTTTGCCGGTATCGGCCGATACTTTCCGATACCGATACTTTCAAGTATCGGACAGTATCGCTCAACACTAGTCAGGACCACAACGCGATGCTTGGCTCCCTCAAGCCAATGTCGCCACTCCTCGAATGCCCACTTCATAGCCAACAACTCCCGATTGCCGACATCATAATTACGCTCAGCAGGCGAAAACTTTCTGGAGAAGAAGGCACACGGTTTCATCAAAGAACCATCAGAACTTCTCTGAGACAAAACGGCCCCTGCCCCAATCTCAGAAGCGTCAACCTCAACCTGAAAAGGAAGAGAAACATCAGGCTGACGCAATACAGGGGCAGAAGTAAAATGACGTTTAAGCTCCTGAAAGGCCTCAACAGCCGCAGAGGACCAATTCATCACATCAGCGCCTTTCTTCATCAAATCTGTCAGGGGCTTAACCACACTGGAAAAGTTAGCAATGAAACGGCGATAAAAATTAGCAAAGCCCAAAAATTTCTGAAGGCTCTTCACAGATCTGGGTTGAATCCAATCATGAATGGCCTGGACCTTAACAGGATCCATTTCTATAGCCGAGGGAGAAAAAATGAAACCCAAAAAAGAAACCTTCTGAACTCCAAAAAGGCACTTAGACCCCTTCACAAACAAAGCATTAGCACGAAGGATCTGAAATACCATCCTGACCTGTTTCACATGAGACTCCCAATCATCGGAAAAAAACAAAATATCATCCAAATATACAATCATGAATTTATCAAGATAATTCCGGAAGATATCATGCATAAAGGACTGAAACACAGATGGAGCATTAGAGAGTCCGAATGGCATCACAAGGTATTCAAAATGGCCTTCGGGCGTATTAAATGCTTTTTTCCATTTGTCACCCTGTTTAATACGAACAAGATTATACGCCCCTCGAAGGTCAATCTTAGTAAACCAACTAGCCCCCTTAATCCGAGCAAACAAATCAGAAAGCAAAGGTAAAGGGTATTGGAATTTGACCGTGATCTTATTGAGAAGGCGATAATCTATACAGGGTCTCAAGGAGCCATCCTTCTTGGCATCAAAGAAGAATCCAGCTCCCAACGGTGACAAAGACGGGTGAATATGCCCCTTCTCCAAAGACTCCTTTACATAACTCCGCATGGCTGCATGCTCTGGCACAGACAGATTGAAAAGTCGGCCCTTAGGGAACTTACAGCCAGGAATCAAGTTAATAGCACAATCACAGTCCCTATGAGGAGGAAGGGAGCTGGACTTGGGCTCATCAAATACATCCTGGAAATCCAACAAAAACTCAGGAACTTCAGAAGAGGGGGAAGAGGAAATTGACATTAAAGGAACATCACTATGTATCCCTTGACAACCCCAACTAGTCACAGACATAGATTTCCAATCCAGCACCGGATTATGCACCTGTAACCATGGAAAACCCAGCACAACAACATCATGCAAATTATGCAACACCAAAAAACAACAATCTTCCTGATGTGCTGGAGCCATGTACATGGTCAACTGTGTCCAGTACTGAGGTTTATTCGTGGCCAATGGTGTAGCATCAATCCCCCTTAAGGGAATAGGGCTCTGCAAAGGCTGCAAGGAAAAACCACAGCGTCTGGCGAACTCTAAGTCCATTAAGTTCAGGGCAGCGCCTGAATCCACAAATGCCATAACAGAAAAGGACGATAATGAGCAAATCAGGGTAACAGACAAGAGAAATTTAGGCTGTACGGTACTAATGGTAACATACCTAGCGACCCTCTTAGTACGCTTAGGGCACTCAGAAATAGCATGAGCAGAATCACCACAGTAAAAACAAAGCCTATTCTGACGTCTGAATTCCTGCCGTTCTGCTCTAGTCAAAATCCTATCACATTGCATAGGCTCAGGACTCTGCTCAGAGGACACTACCATATGGTGCACCACCTTGCGCTCGCGCAGGCGCCGATCAATCTGAATGGCTAGAGACATTGATTCGTTCAAACCAGCAGGCGTGGAGAACCCCACCATAACATCCTTAAGGGCTTCAGAAAGACCCTTTCTGAAGATTGCTGCCAGGGCATACTCATTCCATTTAGTGAGTACAGACCACTTTCTAAATTTCTGGCAGTATACTTCTGCCGCTTCCTGACCCTGACACAGAGCCAGCAAGGTCTTTTCTGCCTGATCCACAGACTTAGGTTCGTCATACAGCAATCCGAGCGCTTGAAAAAATGCGTCTACATTGAGCAATGCAGGATCCCCTGACTCAAGGGAGAATGCCCAGTCCTGAGGGTCTCCACGCAGCAGAGAAATGACAATCTTCACCTGCTGAATGGGGTCACCAGAGGAACGGGGTCTCAAAGCAAAAAACAATCTGCAGTTATTTTTAAAATTCAAAAATTTGGATCTATCCCCAAAAAACAAATCAGGAGTAGGAATTCTAGGCTCTAAGACAGGAGTCTGAATGATATAATCCAAAATGCCCTGTACTCTAGCACCAAGTTGATCCACACGAGACGTCAATCCCTGAATATCCATGCTAGCATCTAACCACTGAGCCACCCAAAGGTAAGGGGAAAAAAAAGACAAAACAGGCTGCAAAGAAAAAAAAAAAAAGGCTAAGTACTTTTTTTTTCCCTCTTTTGAGATGCATTCAACACATTGCAGGCCAGCTGTACTGTTATGACCTGGTAGTTAAGGAGCAACATGGGACAAGCTCTGAGGAGGTGGTATCTGTACTGACTGCAGTTCCTGATCCTAACACCAACACTAGAAGTAGCCGTGGGATGTTCCTGTCACTCCCTAGACACCTCGTCACAGCCTGAGAACTAACTACCCCTAAAGATGGAAACAGAAAGCTTTCTTGCCTCAGAGAATATCCCCAAAGGAAAGATAGCCCCCCACAAATATTGACTGTGAGTGGAGAGGGAAATGACATACACAGAATGAAAACAGGATTTAGCAAAGGAGGCCAAAACTACCTAGATAGACAAAGCAGGAAAGGATAATGTGCGGTCAGTATTAAAAGCTAAAAAATCCACGCAGAGTTTACAAAAATAATCTCCACACCGACTCACGGTGTGGAGGGGCAAATCTGCTTCCCCAGAGCTTCCAGCTAAGCAGAATATATCATACTGACAAGCTGGACAAGAAAAAACATAACATGAGCTGAACAATTAAGTCCACAGCAAGTGGACAAGCAAAAGAACAAGCAATGACTTATCTTTGCTGAAGCAGGCTATCAGAGAAATCCAAGGAGAGATCTGAATCCAACCAAGAAACATTGACAGCTGGCACTGGCTGAAGACTAGAGCCAGGCTAAATAGCAGAGCCAGGAGAGACGATCAGTGGAAGCAGCTGCTAATGCTAAACCCAAGGAGCAGCAGTTCCACTCAAAACCACCGGAGGGAGCCCAAGGGCAGAATTCACAAAAGTGCCATTTACAACCACTGGAGGGAGCCCAAGAACGGAATTCACAACAGACGCCATCATAAGCATGAGCATCCCACTAATGCGTCTGCTGATGCAAAGTTTGACGCACATTAAGGAGCAGGCATCTGCAGCCGAGGAGGAGGGAAGCCTTGATGACAGTCAGCCATTGTCTGCTCAGGGAACTCTCCTGGATGAGGTGGTGGATGAAGAGGAGGAGGATGATGGGGATGAATATTTATAGGAGGAGGATGCTTCCCAGGGGCAATAGAAACTGGTGGCGTTGCAAGGTCAGGTACAGGGTTTTTGCGGGACACAATTGATGTTGATTTGCAAGAAAGTGCTCCGCAACCCAGCACAAGCAGTGAATTGACACCTGGATCATTGGCCCACATGGCTGAGTATACCTTGAGTATCCTAAAAAGGGACCCCCGCATTATCAAAATGATGACCGATGACGATTCCTAGTAGGCCTGCCTCCTGGATCCACGATATAAAGGAAAATTACAAAATATCATGCCACATGAGAACCTTGAGCAAATATTGGCTACCAAACAAGCAACTCTTGTAGACCGTTTAGTTCAGTCATTCCCAGCACACAGCGGCGGTGATGGTTCTCACACAAGCCGTAGGGGGCAACAGGGCAGAGGTGCTACAGGTGCACAAATCCGAAGTGGCATTGGATAGAGGGGTTTTATGACCAGGTTGTGGAGTGATTTCGCAATGACTGCTGACTAGTGTTGAGCATTCCGATACCGCAAGTATCGGGTATCGGCCGATACTTAGCGGTATCGGAATTCCGATACCGAGATCCGATACTTGCCGCGTATCGGATACCGGAATCGGAAGTTCCCAGGATTCAAACTGCACAAATTTGTACGAAATCAGCCAATGAGAATGATTCCAAGTGTGGACACATCCTGTTCAGCATGGAGGGCATGAAACTACTGGCAAGGCTGTGATTGGCTGCTGAAATGATGTCATGATGCAGTTTAAAAGTCGCTGGTGCCATTTTGCGATCACTCTGCTGTGAATTCAGATAGTGACAGGACGCTGTTTGCTGACTGAGGGCCAGTTTAGAGATAGCGATTTGCTTCTTTGTGCTTTTCAAAGGCTAATTTAGCAACCGCTGTGTTCACCTACTAATCACCTTGCTTTTGCCTTGTAGCGCTGTTTTCACAGCGATCTGCAAGGTCTGTGTGTGTGTGTGTGTGAGTGCAGCCCACTCTCTAGTCTGAGTGCAGCCATAGGCCATCCATAGCTGGTTGTATTCAGTTCAGGGAGGGTGGTTCATTGCCTCATACTGTTCTTTTTTTTTTTTTTCAAGTAGTGTAGTCTGCTGCTCATTTTTTTTTTAAAATCCTATTAGTGTCTTTCCACCCATCTCCAGCTAACTTGTGGAAAAACACTACATAGGATAACGTAGAGGAGGGTTTTTGGGCCTTGCAGCGCCGTTTACGGCTGTCTGCACGGTCTCCGTGTGACTGCAGCTTGCCCTGTAGTCTGTGAGCAGCCATAGCCTGGTTGTCTCCAGCTCAGGGTTCTTCACTGCGTCATACCGTAAAATCAATTTTCCTTTAGTTTTAAGTAGTGCAGGCTGCTGCACATTTTTTAAAAAAATTCCTATTAGTGTCTTTCCACCCGTCTCCAGCTAACTTGTGAAAAACACTACATAGGATAACGTAGAGGAGGGTTTTGTGGCCTTGCAGCGCCGTTTACGGCTGTCTGCACGGTCTCCGTGTGACTGCAGCTCTCTCTGTTGTCAGTTCAGCCCCCAAAAAATAAATAAATAATAAAGTTCACCAAACACACCAGTGACACCACTTTACATTTGTGTAGGCCACATTAGCTCATATTAAAGTCTAGTCCACACTTTAGAAAATTAGTGTTTCTTATACCTGTTAGGAGTTGTTCAGGAATAAGCACACAAAGCCGTTAGTACTTTTCTGCTTATCTTTATCAGTCAACCAAGATGAAGAAGGCAGTGAGTAAGGCACGTGGGCGTGGGCGCGGAGCAGGGAGAGGATGTGGGGATTCTGTGCCTGCTGCGGGCACCGGTGACTCATCAGCACCCACTTTCACCAGGGAACAGTCCTTCATGTGCAGCTTTGTCGCAGAGCACCGTACACCGCTGCTGCGTGAAGACCAAATTGAAGCCGTTGTTGGATGGATGGCAGCTAATGCATCAACTTCAATTAGTGCCACATCCTCTCAGACACAGAGCACTGGAGAGCAGCCATCTGTCTCTTCACCACCTGCCAAATTGCCCAGGCAGACAGAGAGCCCAGGACAGGAGCCGTCTCTACTTCTGTTCTCTGAATCTCTTGGCTTGGAAACAGGGGGCCAGCCAAGCAGCATTGGAGAAATGGAAGAAGAGGCAGGGTGCAGTGATGCCCAACAGCTTTTTCTCTCTTCCTCTGAAGAGGCGGGTGGGCCAGTGCCTCCGGTCACCACATCGCAGGCCGCATCAGCTGATGATGACACTCAGGTGCCACTTTCTGGTGCGTGCTCTGCTGCTGAGACTACCCAGGAGGAGCAGTTGGGGGCAGAGGGTAGTGTAGATGATGAGGTCCTTGACCCATCTTGGCGTGAGGGACAGGAAGGTGGTGGGAGCAGCTCTGAGGAAGAGATTCCCCGTACGGCCCAAAGAGGGAGAGGGAGGGGGAAGACTGCGGATCCTGCAGCCTCCGCTTTGGCACCCGTTAGGAGCATGTCTCTTCCAAAAGCCAAAAAGGGCGCTCCCAAGACTTGCAGTGCCTGGTCCTTTTTTGACACAGTTGAAGATGACATTTGCTATGTCAAATGCAAGGTGTGTCATAACAAAGTCAAAAGAGGTCGAAATGTCAGCAACCTCAATACCTCCAACATGTGGAAACATGTGCACAACAGGCACGCGGCGGAGTTAGAAAGACACACTGAAGAGCTAGGCCAACCATCAGCGGCAGCTACCACCTCTTCAGCTCGTGTTGCCTCTTCCTCCAGCTCACACGCAGCTGGTTCGGCTTCCTCCCAGGATCGCCATGGAAGAACCTCTGGCCCTGTTGTCCAGAGACCCGCTGTAATTCCACCCGCAGCACCACTTTCCCAGTCATCCACACACTCCCAGCCCAGTGTACAGCCATCGGTAGTACAGGCATGGGAGAAAAGGCGGCCTTTCTCGTCAAACCACCCACGAGCACAGGCTCTGACTGCAGGCATTGCCAAACTTCTGTCACTGGAAATGCTGTCATTCAGGCTGGTGGAGACTGACAGCTTCCGTGACTTGATGTCATTGGCAGTCCCACAGTACAATGTGCCCAGCCGCTTTTACTTCAGCAGGCAAGCCGTCCCTGCCCTGCACAAGCATGTGGAGGGACACATAAAACACGCGCTACTGAACGCCGTCAGTAGCAAGGTCCACCTCACCACCGATGCGTGGACCAGTCAACATGGACAGGGGCGATACCTTTCCCTCACTGCCCATTGGGTTAATGTCGTTGAGCCGGGTACAGATCGTGCGAGTGGCGCAGGACGTGTCCTGCCCACTCCAAGGATTGCAGGAATCCATTCTGTACGCATTGACTCCTCCTCTTACACCAGTTCCTCAGAATCATCGCTGCAGGAGCCGTCACAGTCCACCTCCACATGGACCCGTGATGAACGTTTACCTGTTACGACCGACATGAGCACAGCCGTGGCCAAACGTCAACAGGCCATCTTGAAATTAATTTCTTTGGGGAATCGAAGCCACACAGCGCAGGAGCTCTGGAATGCCATCAAGCAGGAGAGCGATGTGTGGTTTGTGCCAGCGAATCTCCAGCCAGGCATGGTAGTGTGTGATAATGGCCGAAATCTGGTGGCAGCTCTGGGCCTCGGCAACCTCACTCACATCCCATGTCTGGCACATGTGCTCAATTTGGTCATGCAGAGTTTTTTGAGGGACTATCCGGATCTTGATGCACTGCTGCACAAGGTCCGCCTAGAGTGTGCTCACTTGCGGCGTTCCAGCATGGCAAAAGCGCGCACTGCGGCTCTGCAGCGCCGACACCGCCTGCCGGAACATCGCATCATATGTGACCTACCTACCAGGTGAAATTCCACGTTACATATGTTGGAGCGGTTGTGTGAGCAGCAGCAAGCTGTAATGGAGTACCAGCTGCATCAGGCGCAAAGAAGTCGCACTCCGCGCCGTTCAGACTTCACAACCACAGAGTGGGCCACTATGAATGACGTCTGCCAGGTTTTGCGTCCCTTCGATTATTCCACGCGGATGGCGAGTGCAGATGATGCACTTGTCAGCATGACTATCCCCCTTATCTGCCTGCTTGAAAAATCACTGCAAGCGCTAAGGGATGATGTTGTGGAAGAGGTAGAGGATGAGGATTCACCATTTCCATCATCTTCTGGACAGTCAGCGCCACGTGGTTCCTCACAAACGCGTAGGCAGGGGACAGTTTGTGAGGAGGATGAGGAGGAGTCAATGGAGGAGGAAGACATCCATCCAGAGGAGGGAGTTACACAATTGTCCAGTACTCAGTGTGTACAGCGAGGGTGGGGTGATGACGAGCGGGCAGAGATCACGCCTCCAGCAGGGGACAGCGTTTCTTGGGCAGTTGGCAGTCTGCAGCACATGGTGGATTACATGCTGCAGTGCCTGAGAAATGACCGCCGCATCGCCCACATTCTCAACATGTCTGATTATTGGGTGTTCACCCTCCTCGATCCTCGCTACCGGGACAACGTAGAAAGCCTCATCACACCGTTGAACCGGGAGCGAAAAATGCGGGAGTACCAAGACACACTGGTGAATTCCATCATCTTCTCCATTCCAAGTGAGAGAAGTGCTGCTAGTGCATTACAAAGCAGCTCAGTGCGTCCAGGCAGTGGTGTAGGCTCTGCACAAAGAGGGAGCAGAAGCAGTGCCTCTGCCCAAGGCAAGACCAGTATGGCCCAACTGTGGCACAGTTTTCTGTGCCCGCCACAAAAGTCTACACCATCACAGACGGCTCCAGTCAGCAGGAGGCAACGGTTCCGTCAGATGGTGACAGACTACATGTCTTGCCCTCTTACTGTACTCCCAGACGGCTCTTCCCCTTTCAAGTTTTGGGTCTCAAAGCTGGATACATGGCCAGAGCTAAGCCAGTATGCATTGGAGGTGCTGGCTTGCCCTGCGGCTAGTGTATTATCGGAACGCGTCTTTAGTGCTGCAGGTGGTGTACTAACTGACCGTCGCATGCGACTATCCTCCGATAACGTTGACCAGCTTACTTTCCTGAAAATGAACAAGGCCTGGATCTCGCAGGAATTTGCCACTCGTCTTCCTGATTAAATAATTAGGTGACTGTCTACGTTATCCAGGTCTCCTGTTGTGTTCATCTTTCTACCACCTGAACTTAAATTCCTGGGCTCCAACACCGCCAGTTGAGGCTCAGAAGTGCCGTCTGCACAGTCAAAACATACGACCCAGTGTTATTGGGTTTCAGTAATGTCAGCTGATCCCCAGCTGTGTAGCCGGCAATGTGTCCTGCGACCGCCACGCTGACACAACAACTGAAATGTAAGGGAACCTGTCCCCCCCCCCCAAGGCGTTTGTTACTGAAAGAGCCACCTTGTGCAGCAGTAATGCTGCACAAGGAAAAGGTAGCTATTTTTGTTTAGCTCCTTGCACACGCAGAACTTAACACTTATAAAATGTGTCCACTGATACCGTAAAACCGTCCCGGAGGTGGGACTTTCCTTCGTAATATGACGCAGCACAGCTGTCATTCACCGTGCCCCGGCTCCTCAGCGTTGTTTGATTCCGTCCCGGAGCCTGTGCTGTTATGTTATCTCTTGGCCAGGCACACTTAGCGCTGCCCATCTTCTGACATCATTTGGTGTCAGGCTGGCTGCGCCTGTGCGGCCGCGCTGGCCGAGAGCCCGCCTCGCACTGTCTTCTGATTTAATCCCACTGGGGGCCTGAGATCCATGGACATGCGCAGTGCATATCTGAACCTCCGCCTCTCACTCATCTCCCTACGCCTTCTTCAGACTGTGCGCCGTCAGCTGATCCCTAATAGCATGCCACGGCCGTGACGCCGCACAGTCTGAAGAAGCCGTAGGGAGGGGAGTGAGAGGCGAGGATATGCACTGCGCATGGCCACGGATCCCAGGCCCGCGGTGGGATTACATTAGACGACACTGCGAGGCGGGCTTTCGGCCAGCGTGGCCGCACAGGCGCAGCCAGCCTGACACCAAATGATGTCAGAAGATGGGCAGCGCTAAGTGTGCCTGGCCAAGGGATAACATAACAGCGCAGGCTCTGGGACGGAATCAAACAACGCTGAGGAGCCGTGGCACGGCGCCGGGGGGTAAGAATGACGGCTGTGCTGCGTCATATTACGAAGGAAAGTCCCACCTCCGGGACGGTCTCACGGTTTCAGGGGACACATTTTATAAGTGTTTAGTTCTGTGTTTGCAAGGAGCATAATGAAAAGAGCCACCTTTTCCTTTTGCATCCTTTGTGCTGCACAAGCTGGCTCTTTCAGCTACAAACGCCTTGGGGGGGGGTTAAAGGTTCTTTTTCGACTTTCTCCAATCAGGCTTCGGCCTACATTGTGTTCCTCTGCTTTTCCTCCTGTCCCTGTGCTCCAACACCGCTAGTTGCCGTCCAGAAGTGCTGTCCGCACAGTCCCAACAGTCGCTCCTCTGTTATTGGGGTTCAGTAACGTCAGCTGTTCCCCAGCTGTGTGTGTGGCAATCCCTCCTATCTCCTCCACCACCTCCTCCTCCTCCTGTCCCTGGGCTCCAACACCGCTAGTTGCCGTCCAGAAGTGCTGTCCGCACAGTCCCAACAGTCGCACCTCTGTTATTGGGGTTCAGTAACGTCAGCTGTTCCCCAGCTGTGTGTGTGGCAATCCCTCCTATCTCCTCCACCTCCTCCTCCTCCTGTCCCTGGGCTCCAACACCGCTAGTTGCCGTCCAGAAGTGCTGTCCGCACAGTCCCAACAGTCGCTCCTCTGTTATTGGGGTTCAGTAACATCAGCTGTTCCCCAGCTGTGTGTGTGGCAATCCCTCCTGTCTCCTCCACCTCCTCCTCCTCCTGTCCCTGGGCTCCAACGCCGCTAGTTGCCGTCCAGAAGTGCTGTCCGCACAGTCCCAACAGTCGCTCCTCTGTTATTGGGGTTCAGTAACATCAGCTGTTCCCCAGCTGTGTGTGTGGCAATCCCTCCTATCTCCTCCACCTCCTCCTCCTCCTCCTGTCCCTGGGCTCCAACACCGCTAGTTGCCGTCCAGAAGTGCTGTCCGCACAGTCCCAACAGTCGCTCCTCTGTTATTGGGGTTCAGTAACGTCAGCTGTTCCCCAGCTGTGTGTGTGGCAATCCCTCCTATCTCCTCCACCACCTCCTCCTCCTCCTGTCCCTGGGCTCCAACACCGCTAGTTGCCGTCCAGAAGTGCTGTCCGCACAGTCCCAACAGTCGCACCTCTGTTATTGGGGTTCAGTAACGTCAGCTGTTCCCCAGCTGTGTGTGTGGCAATCCCTCCTATCTCCTCCACCTCCTCCTCCTCCTCCTGTCCCTGGGCTCCAACACCGCTAGTTGCCATCCAGAAGTGCTGTCCGCAAAGTCCCAACAGTCGCTCCTCTGTTATTGGGGTTCAGTAACGTCAGCTGTTCCCCAGCTGTGTGTGTGGCAATCCCTCCTATCTCCTCCACCTCCTCCTCCTCCTCCTGTCCCTGAGCTCCAACACCGCTAGTTGCCATCCAGAAGTGCTGTCCGCACAGTCCCAACAGTCGCTCCTCTGTTATTGGGGTTCAGTAACGTCAGCTGTTCCCCAGCTGTGTTTGTGGCAATCCCTCCTATCTCCTCCACCTCCTCCTCCTCCTCCTGTCCCTGGGCTCCAACACCGCTAGTTGCCGTCCAGAAGTGCTGTCCGCACAGTCCCAACAGTCGCTCCTCTGTTATTGGGGTTCAGTAACGTCAGCTGTTCCCCAGCTGTGTGTGTGGCAATCCCTCCTATCTCCTCCACCTCCTCCTCCTCCTCCTGTCCCTGGGCTCCAACACCGCTAGTTGCCGTCCAGAAGTGCTGTCCGCACAGTCCCAACAGTCGCTCCTCTGTTATTGGGGTTCAGTAACGTCAGCTGTTCCCCAGCTGTGTTTGTGGCAATCCCTCCTATCTCCTCCACCTCCTCCTCCTGTCCCTGGGCTCCAACACCGCTAGTTGTTGTCCAGAAGTGCTGTCCGCACAGAGTCAAACACCTCGCCAATGTGTTAGTGGGGTTCAGTAATGCCTGCTGTTCCCCTGCTGTGTATACGGCAACGTGTCATGCGACCGCCACGCAGGCACAACTTAAATTTAAGGGAACCTGTCCCCCCCCCCAAGGCGTTTGTTACTGAAAGAGCCACCTTGTGCAGCAGTAATAATGATGCAAAAGGAAAAAGTGGCTTTTTTTGTGGTGCTCCTTGCACACGCTGAACTTGACACTTATGAAATGTGTCCCCTCACACCGTTAAACCGTCCGGTCGGAGGGACTTTCCTTTGTCATGTGACGCAGCACAGCTGTCATTCTTACCCCCTTGGCGCCGTGCGCCGCCTCCTCAGCGTTGTTTGAATCTGTCCCGGAGCCTGCGCTGTTATGTTAGCCCTTGTCCATGCACACATTTTGTGCTGCCCATCTTCTGACATCATTTGGTGTCAGGCTGGCTGCACCTGTGCGGCCGCGCTGGACGAGATCCCGCCTCGTAGTGTCTTTTGATTTAATCCCACTGCGGGCCTGTGATCCATGGACATGCGCAGTGCATATCTTAACCTCCGCCTCTCTCTCATCTCCCTCAGCCTTCTTCAGACTGTGCGCCGTCAGCTGATCCCTAATAGCATGCCACGGCCATGACGCCGCACAATCTGAAGAAGCTGGAAGGAGGGGAGTGAGAGGCAAGGATATGCACTGCGCATGCCCATGGATCACAGGTCCGCAGAGTGATTACATTAGATGACACAGCGAGGCGGGATCTTGGCCAGCGCAGCCGCACAGGCGCAGCCAGCCTGACACCAAATGATGTCAGAAGATGGGCAGCGCAAAATGTGTGCATGGACAAGGGCTAACATAACAGCACAGGCTCCGGGACAGATTCAAACAATGCTGAGGATGCGGCGCACGGCGCCAAGGGGGTAAGAATGACAGCTGTGCTGCGTCACATGACAAAGGAAAGTCCCTCCGACCGGACGGTTTAACGGTGTGAGGGGACACATTTCATTAGTGTCAAGTTCAGCGTTTGCAAGGACCATAATTAAAAGAGCTAAGTTTACCTTTTCCAGCATTAGTGCTGTACAATATGGCTTTTTCAGCTACAAACCCCTGGGGGGGGGGGGTTAAAGGTTCCCTTTCAACTTGCTCCAGTGCAGGCTTCGGCCTACACTATGCTCCTCCTGCTGACCCTGGCCTCTAACACCGCCAGTTGGCGCCCAGATGAGCTAGCTGCACAGAGAAAAACACCAGCCAATGTGTCAGTGGGGTTCCGCACCGCCAGCTGTTCCCCTGCTGTGTAGCCGGCAACGTGTCCTGCAACAGCCACGCAGACACAAAGCTGCCGCCAGTGCAGGCTTCGGCCTACACTCTGCTCCCTCTCCTACTGCTGACCCTGGGCTCTAACACTGCCAGTTGGGGCCCGGTACTGCTAGCTGCACAGAGAAAAACACCAGCCAATGTGTCAGTGGGGTTCTGCACCGCCAGCTGTTCCCCTGCTGTGTAGCCAGCAACGTGTCCTGCAACAGCCACGCAGACACAAAGCTGCCGCCAGTACAGGCTTCGGCCTACACTCTGCTCCCTCTCCTCCTGCTGACCCTGGGCTCTAACACCGCCAGTTGGGGCCCGGTACTGCTAGCTGCACAGAGAAAAACACCAGCCAATGTGTCAGTGGGGTTCAGCACCACCAGCTGTTCCCCTGCTGTGTAGCCGGCAACGTGTCCTGCAACAGCCACGCAGACACAAGAACTGAAATTGAAGGGAACCTGCCCCCCCTCCCCCAGGTGTTTGTATGTTTTACAGCCACCTTGTACAGCAGTAATGCTGCATGTGTGCAAGGTGGCTCATAAACTTATTCTCCTCGCACATGTGGAACTGAACACATCTAAAATGTGTCCTCTGTGACCATTTAACCGTCCCGGAGGTGTGACTTTCCTTTGTAATGACACGCTGCAACCCCCTTGGTAGCGCTGCCCGTCTTCTGGCATCATTGTTTGGCTGCCTGCGCCTCTGCGGCCGCCCTGCCCGACACAACGCCCCTCGGTGTCTTATTTATTTGGACTGCGAGGGTGTGATTGATGGGCATGAGCAGTGCATATGTTCGCCTTTCCCTCATCTCCTTCTGCCTTCCTCAGACTGTGCGGCTTCATGGCCGTGGCATGCGATAAGGGATCAGCTGATGCCGCACAGTCTGAAGCGGGTGTAAGGACCCGAGTGTGAGAGGCCAACATATGTACTGCACCAGGCCATGAATCCCAGCCCCGCAGTGTTTTAACTATGTCAAGACACTGTGGGGCTGGGATTCATGGTCATCGCAAACCGCAACGGCCGACATTAAATGATGCCAGAAGATGGGCAGCGCTAACAGCGCAAGGCCAAGGGATAAAACGACAGCGCAGACTCCTGTACAGCAAATAACAACGCTCAGGAGGCTGCGCCCAGCACCAAGGTGGGATTCTTGACATCTGTGCTGCGTCTCATTACGAAGGGAACTCTCGCCTCCAACACAGTTTGACTGTATAAAGGGCTAAATGTTATACGTGTTTCATTCAGCGTGTGCAAGGAGAAAAATTAAAAGAGCAACCTTTGACTTGTGCAGCATTACTGCTGCATAAGCTGTGGCTCTTCTACTTTGTAACACCTGAGGGGGAGGTAAAGGTTACCTTTAAAATTGGTTCAATTAGGCTTCGGCCTACACTCTGCTCCCCCTGCAGAGCCTGGGCTCTAACACCACCAGTTGGGGCCTGGTACTGCTAGCTGCACAGAGAAAAACACCAGCCAATGTGTCAGTGGGGTTCCGCACCGCCAGCTGTTCCCCTGCTGTGTAGCCGGCAACGTGTCCTGCAACAGCCACGCAGAAACAAAGCTGCCGCCAGTGCAGGCTTCGGCCTACACTCTGCTCCCTCTCCTCCTGCTGACCCTGGGCTCTAACACCGCCAGTTGGGGCCTGGTACTGCTAGCTGCACAGAGAAAAACACCAGCCAATGTGTCAGTGGGGTTCCGCACCGCCAGCTGTTCCCCTGCTGTGTAGCCGGCAACGTGTCCTGCAACAGCCACGCAGACACAAAGCTTCCGCCAGTGCAGGCTTCGGCCTACACTCTGCTCCCTCTCCTCCTGCTGACCCTGGGCTCTAACACCGCCAGTTGGGGCCCGGTACTGCTAACTGCACAGAGAAAAACACCAGCCAATGTGTCAGTGGGGTTCCGCACCGCCAGCTTTTCCCCTGCTGTGTAGCCGGCAATGTGTCCTGCAACAGCCACGCAGACACAAAGCTGCCGCCAGTGCAGGCTTCGGCCTACACTCTGCTCCCTCTCCTCCTGCTGACCCTGGGCTCTAACACCGCCAGTTGGGGCCCGGTACTGCTAGCTGCACAGAGAAAAACACCAGCCAATGTGTCAGTGGGGTTCAGCACCGCCAGCTGTTCCCCTGCTGTGTAGCCGGCAACGTGTCCTGCAACAGCCACGCAGACACAAGAACTGAAATTGAAGCTAACCTGTCCCCCCTCCCCCAGGTGTTTGTATGTTTTACAGCCACCTTGTACAGCAATAATGCTGCATGTGTGCAAGGTGGCTCATAAACTTATTCTCCTCGCACATGTGGAACTGAACACGTCTAAAATGTGTCCTCTGTGACCATTTAACCGTCCCGGAGGTGTGACTTTCCTTTGTAATGACACGCTGCAACCCCCTTGGTAGCGCTGCCCGTCTTCTGGCATCATTGTTTGGCTGCCTGCGCCTCTGCGGCCGCCCTGCCCGACACAACGCCCCTCGGTGTCTTATTTATTTGGACTGCAAGGGTGTGATTGATGGGCATGAGCAGTGCATATGTTCGCCTGTCCCTCATCTCCTTCCGCCTTCCTCAGACTGTGCGGCTTCATGGCCGTGGCATGCGATAAGGGATCAGCTGACGCCGCACAGTCTGAAGCGGGTGTAAGGACCCGAGTGTGAGAGGCCAACATATGTACTGCGCCAGGCCATGAATCCCAGCACCGCAGTGTTTTAACTATGTCAAGACACTGTGGGGCTGGGATTCATGGTCATCGCAAACCGCAACGGCCGACATTAAATGATGCCAGAAGATGGGCAGCGCTAACAGCGCAAGGCCAAGGGATAAAACGACAGTGCAGACTCCTGTACAGCAAATAACAACGCTCAGGAGGCTGCGCCCAGCACCAAGGTGGGATTCTTGACATCTGTGCTGCGTCTCATTACGAAGGGAACTCTCGCCTCCAACACAGTTTGACTGTATAAAGGGCTAAATGTTATACGTGTTTCATTCAGCGTGTGCAAGGAGAAAAATTAAAAGAGCAACCTTTGACTTGTGCAGCACTACTGCTGCATAAGCTGTGGCTCTTCTACTTTGTAACACCTGAGGGGGGGTTAAAGGTTACCTTTAAAATTGGTTCAATTAGGCTTCGGCCTACACTCTGCTCCCCCTGCAGAGCCTGGGCTCTAACACCGCCAGTTGGGGCCCGGCACTGCTAGCTGCACAGAGAAAAACACCAGCCAATGTGTCAGTGGGGTTCCGCACCGCCAGCTGTTCCCCTGCTGTGTAGCCGGCAACGTGTCCTGCAACAGCCACGCAGACACAAAGCTGCCGCCAGTTCAGGCTTCGGCCTACACTCTGCTCCCTCTCCTCCTGCTGACCCTGGGCTCTAACACCGCCAGTTGGGGCCCGGTACTGCTAGCTGCACAGAGAAAAACACCAGCCAATGTGTCAGTGGGGTTCAGCACCGCCAGCTGTTCCCCTGCTGTGTAGCCGGCAACGTGTCCTGCAACAGCCACGCAGACACAACAGACCGAAAGCTGCCGCCAGTGCAGGCTTCGGCCTACACTCTGCTCCCCCTGCTGACCCTTTGCTCCAACACCGCTAGTTGGGGCTCTAGGAAGACAAGCCTGAATAGGTCCCCATCCTGGTTCCAGCACCGTCAGCTGGTTCCGGGCAGAGCCTTTGGCTTAGGTGCCTCCCTCTGGGTATCTGAGTTCCACCAACGTCAGGTGGTCCTTGGTAGTGCTTTCAGCATGGGTACCTACTGCTTAGTAACCGGGTTCCAGTAATGTCAGCTGGTCCTCGGTAGTTCCATTGGCTCTTGGACCTTCGGCTACCCATCCGGGTTCCAGTACCGTCAGCTGGTTCTCGGCAGTGTCTTTTGCTCTTGTACCTTCTGCTCCCCATCCTGGTTCCAGTACCGTAAGCTGGTTCCGGGCAGAGCCTTTGGCTTAGGTGCCTCCCTCTGGGTATCTGAGTTCCACCAACGTCAGGTGGTCCTTGGTAGTGCTTTCAGCACGGGTACCTCCTGCTTAGTAACTGGGTTCCAGTAACGTCAGCTGGTCCTCGGTAGTTCCATTGGCTCTTGGACCTTCGGCTACCCATCCGGGTTCCAGTACCATCAGCTGGTTCTCGGCAGTGTCTTTTGCTCTTGTACCTTCTGCTCCCCATCCTGGTTCCAGTACTGTCAGCTGGTTCCGGGCAGAGCCTTTGGCTTAGGTGCCTCCCTCTGGGTATCTGAGTTCCACCAACGTCAGGTGGTCCTTGGTAGTGCTTTCAGCACGGGTACCTCCTGCTTAGTAACCGAGTTCCAGTAACGTCAGCTGGTCCTCGGTAGTTCCATTGGCTCTTGGACCTTCGGGTAGCCATCCGAGTTCCAGTTCCATCAGCTGTTTCTCGGCATTTTCTCAGCCTTCTTGTACCTTCTGCTACATTTCCAAGTTCAAGACCCTAAAGACGATGACCCGGAAGACCACCCCTAAGATGACGATGACACCAGAGACGACAACCACTGAGATGACGACGACCCTGGAGACGATGACCCTGAAGACCACCCCGATGACGACGACCCTGGAGACGACGACGACCTGGAAGACCGAGAAGCAGAAGAACAAGAGGCTGCAGAACAAAGAGCAGAAGAACATTAAGCATAAGACTAAATATCAGAGCAAAAGATATTATCTAAATTATAAGCAGAAGAAGACTAAGCAGTGTATGGGGGTGAGTCCGTTCCTCCTCGTGGTGCCCCTGGATAAAGCCTGATGCTGCAGGCCAAACTGAACGCGGACAAATGTAACTGTTTTGTGACAGGCAGAACGGAAGGTGTAATCTTCAAACTTTTATAGATAACAACTACGGGAATGCCTGTCACAAATAAGAATATGATGAAGAAGTTGAATATGAAGAAGATAATAGTAAAATAAAAAGAATATGAACAATGTAACAAAAAAAATAATAGGTAGAAGATGAAGAAGAAGATGAATAAGTGAAGAAGTTGATGTCAAAGAAGCTGATGATGAGGATAATGAAGAAGAAAGTGTGGGAGAAGTAAAAAAGAAGGTGAAGGGCGTGGAAGTAGTGAAACATCAATATCTGACAAAAAAAAAAAAAAAATTAACATAGTCAAAATCTTTCTAACGCCGAACGTCATAAAAAACAAAACAAAATCCTGCTATTCTATTAGATTGGGCTAAACCTCTGTGCCTTTAATGTCTCCGCCACGTCCCCCAATACATCCTACATTATTCATAGTTGTTTTCCTTCATGTAGAATGAACCAACAAGTTAAGAAAGGGTTTATTTTAATTCCAATATTTTCGTCCCATTGACTTGCATTGGGATCGGGTATCGGATTAGATCCGATACTTTGACGGTATCGGCCGATACTTTCCGATACCGATACTTTCCGATATCGGAAGGTATCGCTCAACACTACTGCTGTCACGACAGGTACTGCGCATCGATGCAAAGTGACAGGAGACAGCATTTGTCCAGTATGGTTAAGCCTGGCCTGAATTGGCAGAATATGCATTACAGGAGCTCACTTGCCCTGCTGCTAGTTTGCTATCACAGAGAGTCTTCAGTGCTGCTGGTTCAATACTGACCGAAAAGGACACGTCTGGCTACCCAAAATGTTTATAATCTAACCTTCATTAAAATGAACCAATCATGGATCTCAAATTATTTTGCCCCACCTTCCCCTGCTGACACGTAGCTTGCCTGAAAAATGTCTTGCTTTTGGCCTCCTCTCACTGACTTCTCCAATTCCTCCATTTGCAGCTGCTGAATGTCCACCATAGGCCATTTTTATACCTCCCTTATTGGGCTGACTTCCCCCTTTCGGCCGTGGTCACCACCTGGTGCAAGCACCCGTGTGAGTGCCGTTTGCCTAGAGAGGTTGGTGGGCCCACTCTTGGGCGACGGCACTGGCACAGGGTCCCTCATAGTACAATGAAGTGTCTCTGACAGTGGTGGTGCACAACCAACGTCAGACACACCGTCGTAATATGAGGGGCCCTGTGCCAGTACCGTCGCCCACGAGAGAGTGTTCCCCCCAGCTCGAACAGTGCTCTACCACTTGCAATACTTACCTCTCCCTGCTCCACCACTGTGTAGTCTGTGCTGTTAAATCCTTCAAATGGCACTAACAAATTTGTTGAAATGATAGATGATAGTTAAAATATACAGGGGCCCTGGCCTTCATTAAGACCATTTAATACTTTGCGCCTACTACCACTGTCTGCTACTCAGCAGAGGAGCCCACCACTGTACCTAGCTATGCCACCTGTTTATTTATGAACAATTTTTTGGCAGACATTTAGCCCACTTTATTATTTGGGCTTACTAACTGTGTCTGCCACTAATTACAGTTTTCCTCCACTGAACAAAGCAATGCCGCCTGTTTAGTCCCGTTATCACATTTGAACTGCATTTAGCCCACTTTATTATTTGGGCCTACTAACTGTGTCTGCCACTCATTACAGTTTTCCTCCACTGAACAAAGCAATGCCGCCTGTTTAGTCCTGTTACCACATTTGAACTGCATTTAGCCCACTTTATTATTTGGGCCTACTAACTGTGTCTGCCACTCATTACAGTTTTCCTCCACTGAACAAAGCAATGCCACCTGTTTAGTCCTGTTACCACATTTGAACTGCATTTAGCCCACTTTATTATTTGGGCCTACTAACTGTGTCTGCCACTCATTACGGTTTTCCTCCACTGAACAAAGCAATGCCGCCTGTTTAGTCCTGTTACCACATTTGAACTGCATTTAGCCCACTTTATTATTTGGGCCTACTAACTGTGTCTGCCACTCATTACAGTTTTCCTCCACTGAACAAAGCAATGCCGCCTGTTTAGTCCTGTTACCACATTTGAACTGCGTTTAGCCTACTTTATTATTTGGGCCTACTAACTGTGTTTCCTCCTCATCCTGCCCATTGCCCGGCCACTGCTAGATGAGTCTGCTGGCACATTGACCCCGACCTAGTGTTGAGCGATACCTTCCTATATTCAAAAGTATCGGTATCGTATTGGATCAGCCGATATCCAAAAAATATCGGATATCGCCGATACCCGATACCAATGCAAGTCAATGGGACACAAATATCGGAACGTAAATAAGCCCTTTCTGTCCTTCTATATGCTGCTCCGGAGGGGGGAAGAGTGTGGGCGGTGCGTGGGTGGTGCATGGGCGGCACTGTGAGTGTCTGTGTGTGCGGGCGGGGTCTGTGCGGGCCTGCCAGTGATTTAATTCTATGTGGGGCTGTATCAGGGCTGCCCAGGCTCTGTGCGGCGTGCCGGGGCTTGATGTGGGCTGCCCAGGCTCTGTGCGGCATGGGGGGTCTCTGTGCGGCGTGGGGGGTCTCTGTGCGGCGTGGGGGGATCTCTGTGCGGCGTGCTGGGGCTCTGTGCGTGTGTGCAGGCATCGTCCGATGGGACTACAAGTCAATACATATGTGCTACATACTTACTACATACATACATACATACTCCATACATACATACTGCATACATACATACATACTACATACATACTATAAACATACATACATACATATATACTACATACAATACAATACATACATTACATACAATACATACATATAGACATACAGTACATTAAACATATTTTACATACTCACCATTACTTGTCATTTTGATCCCCGAAGCCAGTGTCATCTGTAAAAAATATGAAAACAACAAACAACCCTGTCCACTGAAATCCACGAGTGTCCCACGACGATCTCTGGGGAGAACGGCAGCAACAGCTATAGAGTGGTGGGATATGGGGTAATAAGGGGTTAATGTCACCTTGCTATTGTAAAGTGACATTAAGCCGGGTTAATAATGGAGAGGAGTCAATATGACGCCTATCCGTTATTAATCCAATAGTAAGAAAGGGTTAATAAAGCACGCACACATTAGGAAAAAGTATTTTAACATTCTTCATTTCACCATTCTTACCATACTTAAGCGCCTGCAAAAAACGTAAAATAATAAACCGTATACTACCTGTCCGCCGTAGTCCAATTAATAACAAGGGTCCCACGACGATCTCCCCTATAAAACAGTGACATCGGGTGATGTCACTGCTCTATAGGACCTTCAGTGACACACTGACAGGAGACAATGGCTCCTGCAGTGCATCACTGAGGTTACCAGAGTTCAAAGTCTCACTTTATGGCAATTGCTGCCTGGAAAAATTTCTCATACAGCAATGCCATAAAGTGAGACTAGGGACTATTTTTTACAGCGGCGGAGGAATACCTTCCTCCCGTCATTGTGTTCCTGGGGCCCCTGGAGAGCGGTTGCAACAGCTGTTGCTGCCGTTCTCCACGGGAGATCGTCGTGGGACACTCTTGGATTTGTGTGGACAGGGAGTATATTGGTTGTTTGTTTATTTCATATTTTTTACAGATGACACTGGCTTTGGGGATCAAAATGACAAGTAATGGTGAGTATGTAATCTATGTTTAATGTACTGTATGTCTATATGTCTGTATTGTATGTAATGTATGAATGTATTGTATGTAGTATGTATGTAGTATGTATGTATGTAGTATGTATGTAGTATGTATGCATGTATGCAGTATGTATGTATGGAGTATGTATGTATGCATGTAGTATGCCATTAGAGTTGAGCGACTTTTACTTTTTTCGGATCGAGTCGGCTCTAATGGCAAGCACTATATACAGTGGGTACGGAAAGTATTCAGACAGCTTTAAATTTTTCACTCTTTGTTTCGTTGCAGCTATTTGGTAATTTCAAAAAGTTCATTTTTTTCTCATTAATGTACACTCTGCACCCCATCTTGACTGAAAAAAAACTGAAATGTAGTAATTTTTGCAAATGTATTAAAAAATAAAAACTGTACTTAAAAATACTGAAATATCAAATGGTCATAAGTATTCAGATCCTTTGCTCAGTATTGAGTAGAAGCACCCTTTTAAGCTAGTACAGCCATGAGTCTCCTTGGCAATGATGCAACATTTGGGGATCCTCTGCCATTTTTCCTTGCAGATCCTCTCCAGTTCCGTCAGGTTGGATGGTGAACGTTGGTGGACAGCCATTTTCAGATCTCTGCAGAGATGCTCAATTGGATTTAGGCCAGGGCTCTGGTTGGGCCAGTCAAGAATGGTCACATAGTTGTTCTGAAGCCACTCCTTTGTTATTTTAAATGTGTGCTTAGCGTCATTGTCTTGTTGGAAGAGGAACCTTCAGCGAAGTCTGAGTCCAGTGCACTCTGGAAAAGGTTTTCATCAAGGATATCTATATACTTGGCCGCATTCATGTTTCCTTCAATGACAACCATTTGTCCTGTCCCTGTAGCTGAAAAACACTCCCATACCATGATGCTGCCACCACCATGTTTCACTTTTGGGATTGTATTGGGCAGGTGATGAGTAGTGCCTGGTTTTCTCCACACATACCAATTACAACTATCACCAAAAGGTCTATCTTCATCTCATCAGACCAGACCAATCACTTGATTTAAACCGCATAGAGCACCTCTGGGATAAGTTAGGGCAAGGAGTTGGAGCCCGTACCTATAGCAATAAAGATGAATTGTTTGCACGTTTGCAGATGGAATGGCGCAAGATGCCTCAACATGTCTTGAATACCCTAATGGCTTCAATGCCCGTCGGTGTGGTGCAGTAAAGCAAGAGGTTATGCTACAAAATATTAAGTTATTGCATTGTAAACAATGAACTTCTCTCTACGTTGTGATCAATAAATAGTACCTGCAAAACTTTTGACAGTTAGTTTACTTTAAATAAATGACCATACCTACATTCTAAAGCATTTTGGTTAAAGTTAAGGTCTTGCATGATGACAACTTCATGAACTTTCAATTCATCACCAGGAAAATGGCACCACAACAACCAGACAGAAATAACCACACTTTAAAAAATGCAAAACTTCTTGGTTGCCAATGTATACACAGGACATTGCATACAAAATTTTGAGCATACATGTTGAGTAGTGCAGCACATTGTGGAGGGCTATATTGTTGAGTTTTAAGGACAATACATTTAGTTCTAAAGATCATGAACAACCAGTGCCTCTAAAGACATCGCTATGGCAGCTGTACCGGAGCAGAAATTAAACTGCTGTGTTCAGCATAGATTGGAGGGGGAAAAGTTTAGTGAAGGGAAGTCTGATGTACAGTGAGTTACAGCAGTCGAAAAGTGAATACATGAGTGAGAGCAACAATAAAGGTTTACTGAAATCACTATAAGAAAATGGTGGATTCTGGAAATGTTGTGCAGGTCAACTGATGAACATGCAAGCCACTGAATTCACTGAGAGAATAAAATATTTGAGCAAATGGAAATTCTAAGCAAGCAGTTGTGTTGCATTGTAGACCTTTTTCAGATATTAGTTGTTTTGATGTTGAGATAAATAGACCAAGTTTCATCTTTGATTTTCATTAGAATTTAAACAGATATACATCAGAATTTGGTCAGAGTAAAAGAAAAGTTTTTCCACCACCTTTTATTAGTTATCTGTCACTAATTGAAAAACGGACACCACATGGATGGTGTAGCACCAATGCCAGCATCTCTGCGTGTCCCTCTCCCTCCTCGCGGCAAAGATCAAACATACTCACCATCCCAGCTGTGCGGGGTGTCCCCGTTTCCTGCTGTGTCTTATCTGGGCCTGCGCACTCTTCACAGGTCTCTGGTAACGCACCTATTGCACACATGTGCACTTTCCCCAATTGTTAAAGGAGCAGCTTGTGCACTTTTGAAATAGCTGGGAGGCATCAGGTATATATGGCACCCTCTCCTGTAGTTTCCCTACTGTGTGTGTGTCGAAGCTAGTATGTTAGCTCCCTATCCTTGAGTACCGTGTTTTCTGAATCTGAACCTGTCCCTTAAACCCATGTTGTCTGTAATAGAACCTGTTTCTGTTGTCCATCTTACCTGAACCTGAAACCGCTCTGGCGGTATCCGAGCCTGAAGCCACTCTGGTGGTACCTGAGCCTGAAACCACTCCAGCGGTACCTGAACCTGAAGCCACTCTGGTGGAACCTTAGCCTAAAGCCTGAAGCCACTATGGCTTACCTAAGCGTGAAACCGCGGTATTTGTGCCTGAAGCCACTCCGGAGATACATGAGCCTAAAACCACTCCGTTGGTACTTGAGCATGAAACCTTTCTAATGGTACCTGAGCCTGAAACTGCTCCAGTGGTACCTGAACCTGAAGCCGCTCCGGCAGTACCTGAGACTGTAGCCACTCCAGGAGTACCTGAACCAGTATCAGTGTCCATCCTGTCTTGTGTTCCAGAATCTGAACTGTCTGAACCAGAATTAATATCTGAATCCAGTCATGCTAGTGACTCCGAGTCCGTGTCTGTGACTGTGACTGTGATCCTGACCCTTGGAGTCAGCTGCTGCAGTACCAGGTAATAATCAGGAGTGTTACCTGGCGGCTACCTGCTGCACAAGACTAGCACTCCCATCCAGAGCTCTAAAGAAAACCAGGTAGTCACTTAGATTTACCCCTCCTTGATAAGCATGGCCCCATAGAACAGTGGGTCCACAATCCACGTGTATGACAGACAGCATACAAAATGCTTTCAGATTTTTTTCACTGACCTGTAAACTTATATTGCTGATTTTTATCCAACACTCCGATCAATACCGGACATTGATCCACAATTCTGAAAACAATTCCATAGATGTACGATTGCATGGCACAAAAGACAACAATTTTGTGAAACATAAATTCATATAGTTCCATAACTATAATTCTCCCTTTTTGCTATAAGTAGGATTTTTGGTGCTTTTACTGGTGTAAAATGCCCTGGTAGGCATGCCACAGTGGCACTGCCTCTTTGACAGGGAGTGATGCCATCCCCGGAAGCAAGAAGGGATTGATTCCCTTAGCAGGTACGCTGGCATACAACACCTTTCCTGACACCAGACCAGAAGGGGGAGCTCTAAACCTGGTTCCCAATAAGTTCTGGTCTGGAGGAGGGGTTAGTTAGTTCAGTGTGAGACAGTGAAGGAGAGAAAGCAAGTGAGGAGAAGCTAGGGATAGGAGTTGCGACTGAGCTCACTCATGCCCAACAACTGCACCAACTGCATGCCCAACAACTGAATCCGTCAAACAGGAGATTGCAGATCTCCTGGCCACAACTGACACCCAAAGGCACAGCTGCATACTAGAGCCCAGAGTAACCACGAGGGAATGACACTTTGAACAGGCTCAAGCTGCCTGCCATGTGGATAGTATCCCATTTAAGGAATAGACTGAGAGAGGGACTTGAGGAGAACTACAAGCATCAGGAACCATGAGAGCAGCGCAGTAGGGAGGCTTACAACCCCACCTGGCTAGGGGAATTCTGAACTGCTTCCACGCTTCCCGGATCTCCAATACCACCTGTTACCTTTGCTTCGGACTGCACCTACAATTAAAGGTAAAGAAACTACAATCCCTGTGTCCTCAGATTTCTTTGCTACACCAAACACTTGCACAGCACTGGCACAGACCTGCCTGGCAAAAAGTGCTATGAACTGCTGTAACCTACCCTGAAAAGGGCTGATATTACAACTAGTCCCGACTCCCTAAACCTATCTCTCTCTATCTAACTGCAAATTCGCTCGCAATTCACACTCTTATACTGTATAGCACCCACAGCAGCAGCAGTGCCATCTAACACGGCAGTGAGGATATGGTGGCGATTGGGAAAATGGCTGGTTCTTATAGGGCAAGTACATGTGACATACATAGCCAATGACACATGCCCTTGCTTGTGTGCATCACATGCACTTTGCTGTGTGTGTGCACTGCTGATAGGCTGAGAGACGGCACCGCCCCACTGTAAATGCGGGAAAAAATAAAATGGAGATCGGCATTATTTCAGCAGAGATCTATCTCCCCCCCCCACCCCGCACACTATACACTGAAACAGTCTATTAACATTGATAAACAGTTTTAATGTGAAAATCAAGTTAGGCTTTTGGTGAATGAACAGTTATCGAACAGAAACTCGAACAGCCGAATTTTAAGCAAATTGTTCAAGTTCGTCGAAAAACTCGAACATCGCCCAAAACTAGGGTTGAGCGACTTTCATTTTTTTAAGATCGAGTCGGGTTTTGTGAAACCCGACTTTGTCCAGAGTCGAGTCGAGTGCAGTCGGCCGATTATCGCTAAAAGTCGGGGATCGACCGAAACACGAAACCCAATGCAAGTCAATGGGGAAGCATAGTCGGCAGTGAGTGGAGGCCAGGAAAACACCTACAGTGCCCATTTTAATGCCCAAAACATCCATTCTTGTTTCTGAAGCTTGTCAATCTTAATTAACTTTATAATAATAGTTGGGCATTGGAACTTGGGGGTCATTTGGCAAAAGTTGTGGGGGGTAGGGCTGGTTCAAGGTTTTAGTGGGCCCAGGAAACGTGGACTACGTCACGGCGGTGGAGCAGGGAGAGGTAAGTATTTCAACGTTGCAAGTGCTGTGATCCTGAGCAAGCAGGGGGGGGGCCCACTCGTTCGCATTGGCACTGGCACAGGGCCCCTCAAAGTACAGCGGTGTGTTTGCACGGCGGGGGCGCATCCCACCAGCAGCGACACTTTTGCGTACTCTGAGGGGCCCTGTGCCAATGACGTCGCCAACGAGTATGCCCCCCCACCTGATGAAGGAACCTGCACTTTCATCTGCACCTTCCTCGTTGTCCCTGTGTAAGGTGGTATAACATGCGGGAAGGGGAACCTTACTTTCAGCAGGGTCAGATTCTGGCTGTGTAGAGTGCAAGGGGAATGTAGTGGTCTGGGTCAATGTACCAGCAGACTCATCTAGCAGTGGCTGGGCAATGGGCAGGATGAGGAGGAAACAGATATAGAGCCAAAGAATAAAGTAGGCTAAATGCAGTTCAAAATTGGTAACAGGACTAAACAGACGGCACTGCTTTGTTCAGTGGAGTAGCAAACCCAAGAGCAGCAGACACTGTTTTAAGGGCCCAACCACACTAGTAGGCCAAATGCAGTTTAATATCTCATACTATAGGCCGAAAGCCAGAAGGTAGAAGCTCAGCTGTATTCAGTTGAGGTCAACACCAGGGAGGGGCAGACACCGTTAGTAGGCCGTAACCAAAGTTGAAGGCCAAATGCAGTTTAATATCTGATACTATAGGCCGAAAGCCAGTAGGTAGAAGCTCAGCTGTATTCAGTTGAGGGCAACACCAGGGAGGGGCAGACACCGTTAGTAGGCCGTAACCAAAGTTGAAGGCCAAATGCAGTTTAATATCTGATACTATAGGCCGAAAGCCAGAAGGTAGAAGCTCAGCTGTATTCAGTTGAGGGCAACACCAGGGAGGGGCAGACACCGTTAGTAGGCCGTAACCAAAGTTGAAGGCCAAATGCATTTTAATATCTGATACTATAGGCCGAAAGCCAGAAGGTAGAAGCTCAGCTGTATTCAGTTGAGGGCAACACCAGGGAGGGGCAGACACCGTTAGTAGGCCGTAACCAAAGTTGAAGGCCAAATGCAGTTTAATATCTGATACTATAGGCCGAAAGCCAGAAGGTAGAAGCTCAGCTGTATTCAGTTGAGGGCAACACCAGGGAGGGGCAGACACCGTTAGTAGGCCGTAACCAAAGTTGAAGGCCAAATGCAGTTTAATATCTGATACTATAGGCCGAAAGCCAGAAGGTGGAAGCTCCGATTTAGACAGTGGAGGACAATTTGAATTAGGGACTGCAGACAGACTTAGTAGGCTGTCCCCTGTGGACCATGCATCCACCACATTAACCCATTGCGCCTTAATGGACACGTAATCTTCCGTGGCCATGCCTACAGGTCCATGCGTCTGTTGTCAGGTGCACCTTTGTACTCACAGATTGCCAGAGTGCATGGACAATGCGGTCTTTTACATGCTGGTGGAGGGTTGGGATGGCTTTTCTCGCAAAAGAAGTGTCGACTGGTTAGCTTGTAGCGTGGTACAGCATAGTCCATCATGGCCTTATTAATAGTAAATAAAATATATAACTAGGCTCTATGAACTTACACGGGCAGCATTGGTGTGGTCAGTGGAGGAGTATTGCAAGTAGGGGCCGCAGACAGGCTATCAAAGGCCTAAAATAACAAACAATAGGCAGGCATGGCAGTTTAAAATCGGTTACATGGATACACAGGCAGGCACTCCAGGCAGCATTGTGGTCAGTGGAGGAGTATTGCAAGTAGGGGCCGCAGACAGGCTATCAAAGGCCTAAAATAACAAACAATAGGCAGGCATGGCAGTTTAAAATCGGTTACATGGATACACAGGCAGGCACTCCAGGCAGCATTGTGGTCAGTGGAGGAGTATTGCAAGTAGGGGCCGCAGACAGGCTATCAAAGGCCTAAAATAACAAACAATAGGCTCATGGCAGTTTTACATCGGTTACATGGATACACAGGCAGGCAGCATTGTGGTCAGTGGAGGAGGATTGCAAGAAGGGGCCGCAGACAGGCTATCAAAGGCCTAAAATAACAAACAATAGGCAGGCATGGCAGTTTAAAATCGGTTACATGGATACACAGGCAGGCAGCATTGTGGTCAGTGGAGGAGTAATGGAAGTAGGGACCGCAGACAGGCTATCAAAGGCCTAAAATAACAAACAATAGGCTCATGGCAGTTTTACATAGGTTACAAGGATGCACAGGCAGCATTGTGGTCAGTGGAGGAGTAATGGAAGTAGGGACCGCAGACAGGCTATCAAAGGCCTAAAATAAGAAACAATAGGCTCATGGCAGTTTTACATTGGTTACATGGATGCACAGGCAGCATTGTGGTCAGTGGAGGAGTAATGGAAGTAGGGACCGCAGACAGGCTAACAAAGGCCTAAAATAACAAACAATAGGCTCATGGCAGTTTTACATCGGTTACATGGATACACAGGCAGGCAGCATTGTAGTCAGTGGAGGAGTAATGGAAGTAGGGACCGCAGACAGGCTATCAAAGGCCTAAAATAAGAAACAATAGGCTCATGGCAGTTTTACATCGGTTACATGGATACACAGGCAGGCAGCATTGTGGTCAGTGGAGGAGGATTGCAAGGAGTGTCTGACACAGTTAGTACTCAAAAAAAAAAAAAAATTTAATGTCTCGCAAAACAACTATAAGTAAAAAAAGGGTGGCATGCTTAGGTACAGGGGTGGGCTCATCTGCAGAGTTTATGACAAAGTAATTTGGCAGTAAATTAGTATTTACTGGTGTCAATATAGGACACTGCCCCAGACTACTTTAACTAGCATCATAGATGCAAACAAATTGGTATTGTTTGTCAGTGCCAGGCATTGAATGATGTCAGCGCATAGACTAAACATTGGTGGAGCTGTGCGAGATAATTTTGCACGTGGTAGAGCACAGTTTGAGCTGGGGGGGGGGGACTCTCTTGTGGCCGGCGGTACCGCCCCAGGGCCCTCATGTTACAACGGTTTGTCTGACATTGGGTGCGCACCACCACCGCCAGGGACACTACATTGTACTATGAGGGACCCAGTGGCAGTGCCGTTGACCAAAAGCGGGCACACCCACCTCTTCAGACAAACAGCACTGTAACGGGTGCTTGCGCCAAGTGGCGAGACAACGGCCCCGTGGGGGGATTTTTCCCATTGGGGGAGGTGTAAACATGTCGTATGCTGGACAAACAGCTGCTGCAAATTAAGAGATAGGAACACTCAGTAAGACCAGTCCAGAAGCAAGACCTTTTTATAGGAAAGCTAGGTGTCAGCCGGGAAAGGTGGGGCAAAATAATTTGAAATCCAGGAGTGGTTCATTTTAATGAAGGTGAGATCATCCACATTTTGGGTAGCCAGATGAGTCCTTTTTTCGGTTAATATTGAACCAGCAGCACTGAATACTCTTTCTGATAGCACACTAGCTGCTGGGCAAGCAAGCTCCTGCAACGCATATTCTGCCAATTCAGGCCAGGTGTCTAATTTGGATGCCCAGTAATCAAATGGGAATGACGGTTGAGGGAGAACATCGATAAGGGATGAAAAATAGTTAGTAACCATACTGGACAAATGTTGTCTCCTGTCACTTTGAATAGATGCTGCAGTACCTGTCCTGTCTGCGGTCATTGCGAAATCACTCCACAACCTGGTCAGAAAACCCCTCTGTCCAACGCCACTTCTGATCTGTGCACCTCTAACACCTCTGCCCTGTAGCCCCCTGCAGCTTGTGTGAGAACCATCACCGGCGCTGTGTGCTGGGAATGCCTGAATCAAACGGTCTACAAGAGTAGCTTGTTTGGTTGCTAATATTTGTTCGAGGTTCTCATGTGGCATAATATTTTGCAATTTGCCTTTATAGCGAGGGTCAAGGATGCAGGCCAACCAGTAATCGTCATCGCTCATCATTTTAATAGTGCATGTGTCCCTTTTAAGGGGACGTAAGGCATAATCCGCCATGTGTGCCAAAGTTCCAGTTGTCAAATCTGCGGTTGTGCTCGTTGGAGGGGCTGTTACAGGCAAATCTACGTCACTTGTCTCCCTTAAAAAAACAGAACCCAGCCTTGCAACGCCACTAATTTCTGTGGGCCCAGGAGAAGCTTCCTCATTCAAAAAGTACTCATCCCCATCATCCTCCTCGTCCTCCTCCTCCTCTTCGCCTGCTACCGCGTCCTCTACACGGCCCTGACCAGACAATGGCTGACTGTCATCAAGGCTTTCCTCTTCCTCGGCTGCAGATGCCTGCTCCTTTATGTGCGTCAAACTTTGCATCAGCAGACGCATTAGGGGGATGCTCATGCTTATTATGGCGTTGTCTGCACTAACCAGCTGTGTGCATTCCTCAAAACACTGAAGGACTTGACACAGGTCTTGTAGCTTCGACCACTGCACACCTGACAACTCCATGTCTGCCATCCAACTGCCTGCCCGTGTATGTGTATCCTCCCACAAAAACATAACAGCACGCCTCTGTTCGCACAGTCTCTGAAGCATGTGCAGTGTGGAGTTCCACCTTGTTGAAATGTCGATGATTAGGCGATGCTGGGGAAGGTTCAAAGACCGCTGATAGTTCTGCATACGGCTGGAGTGTACGGGCGAACGGCGGATATGCGAGCAAAGTCTGCACACTTTGAGGAGCAGGTCTGGTAACCCCGGGTAACATTTCAGGAAGCACTGCACCACCAGGTTTAAGGTGTGAGCCAGGCAAGGAATGTGTTTCAGTTGGGAAAGGGCTATGGCAGCCATGAAATTCCTTCAGTTATCACTCACAACCTTGCCTGCCTCAAGATGTACAGTGCCCAGCCATGACTGAGTTTCATTCAGCAAGAACTCGGTCAGAACTTCCGCGGTGTGTCTGTTGTCACCCAAACACTTCATTGCCAATACAGCCTGCTGACGCTTGCCACTAGCTGTCCCATAATGGCACACCTGGTATGCAACAGTGGCAGCTGCGGATGGAGTGGATGTGCGACTGCGGTGTGTGGACGAGCTCTCGCTTCTGCATGAGGAGGAGGAAGAGGAGGAGGGGGGGCTAACGCCTACAGCCAACTCTTTCCTTGACCGTGGACTAGGCAAAACTGTCCCAATATTGCTGTCCCCTGTGGACCCTTCATCCACCACATTCACCCAGTGTGCCGTGATGGACACGTAACGTCCCTGGCCATGCTTACTGGTCCATGCATCTGTTGTCAGGTGCACCTTTGTAGTCACAGACTGCCTGAGTGCATGGACGATGCGGTCTTTAACATGCTGTTGGAGGGCTGGGATGGCTTTTCTAGAAAAGAAGTGCTGACTGGGTAGCTCGTAGCGTGGTACAGCGTAGTCCATCAGCGCTTTGAAAGCTTCGCTTTCAACTAACCGGTAGGGCATTATCTCTAATGAGATTAGTCTAGCAATGTGGGCATTCAAACCATGTGTACGCGGATGCGAGGATGAGTACTTCCTTTTCCTAACAAAAGTCTCATGTAGAGTGAGCTGGACTGGAGAGCTGGAGATCGTGGAACTAGTGGTGGTGCCGGTGGACATGGCAGACTGAGAGAGGGTTGGAGATGGTATTCTTGCCGGTGCCCTACATGCAGTGTTTCCTACTGCAAACCTGGTGATTCCCTGACTGCTTTGGCCTGGCGACGAAAGCTGCACAGATACTGCCGGTGGTGCGGGAAATGGTGGGTTTACAGTGAGGGAAGGGATGTAGCGTTGCTGACTAGCTTCATTGGCCGAGGGTGCTGCAACCTTTAGGGACATTTGGTAGTTATTCCAGGCTTGCAAATGCATGGTGGATAAAGGTCTATGCATGCAACTTGTATTTAGACTTTTAAGATTCTGACCTCTGCTTAAGGTAGTTGAACATTTTTGACAGATGACTTTGCGCTGATCATTTGGATGTTGTTTAAAAAAATGCCAGACTGCACTCTTTCTACTATCGGATAACTTTTCAGGCATTGAAGACTGAGCTTCTTTAACCGGATGGCCACGCTGTCCTCCAACAGGTTTTGGTTTTGCCCCGTGGTTTTGGCCAGATACGGGCCCGGTAGATGGAACCTGTTGTGATGTTGATGCCTCTGCGGCTCCTCCTCCTCCGCTTCTGAACTACTGCCACCTGCACCCTTTTCCCCCAATGGCTGCCAATCGGGGTCAACAACTGGGTCATCTATGACCTCCTCTTCTATGTCGTGTGCAACTTTGTCTGTGTCACCGTGTAAGCCGGTGGTATAGCGTTCGTGACGGGGCACCATAGTCTCCGCTGGGTTTGATTCTGCCTTAGTACACTGCAAGGGCAATGTTCTTGTCTGAGTCAAAGGAACAGCATAGTAATCTTGCTGTGGCTGTGCATCTGTGCACTCCATGTCCGATTCAACTTCTAATGGGCATGGCCTGTTAACTGTTTCACTGTCTAACCCAGGAACGGTATGTGAAAAGAGCTCCATGGAGTAACCTGTTGTGTCGACTGACGTATCCTTCACTGTTGTTCTGGGTGAAGGACACAAGGAAGCGACTTGTTCCTGACCGGGAGCATCCACTGATGATGCACTGCTCTGACATTTGCCACTTTCCGAGGAGGAGGCGAAAGAGCTAGAGGCAGAGTGAGCAATGAAAGCCAATACTTGTTCCTCCTGCTCCGGCTTCAAAAGTGGTTTTCCTACTCCCAGAAAAGAGAGCGTTCAAGGCCTTGTGTAGGCAGATGACGTTTTTGGCCCAATAACTCGAGACTTAGGTGCTGTACTGCTTTTACCACGACCACCTGATGCTCCACCACCACTACCATCATTACCAGCTGACAATGACCGCCCACGGCCATGACCTCTTCCACTAGACTTCCTCATTGTTTGCAAAACGTAACCAAAGTAACGCTATTTGTTACTGTAAAACAACTTATAAGGTGAACTCAAACTTCTGTAGAATTTATATATACCTTTATAGGTGCCTGACACTGAAAGGAAAATCAGGCCCAATGTTACACACTCGGTTTTCTGTGCCCCAATAATTTGAGACAGATGGCACGCACAGAAGCAGCACTCAAGCAGACTTGCCAATATTTATCTCCCACTAAATTTTTTTTTTTTTGAAAAGAGAGAATTTAGCCAAAAAAAAAAAAAAAGGCCAAGTATCACACAGTGGTTTTTTCGGTGCCACACAATGAGAGAGAGATGCCACCCACAGCAATGGCACGGAGGCAGACTTGCCAATATTTATCTCCCACTAACTATTTTTTTTTGAAAAGGGAGAATTTATCCAAAAAAAACAAAAAGGCCCAGTATTACACACTGCTTTTCGGTGGGACACAATGAGAGACAGATGCCACACACAGGACTGGCACGGAGGCAGACTTGCCAATATTTATCTCCCACTAATTTTTATTTTTTTTGAAAAGGGAGAATTTACCCCAAAAAAACAAAAAGGCCCAGTATTACACACTGCTTTTCGGTGGGACACAATGAGAGACAGATGCCACACACAGGACTGGCACGGAGGCAGACTTGCCAATATTTATCTCCCACTAACTATTTTTTTTGAAAAGGGAGAATTTACCCAAAAAAAACAAAAAGGCCCAGTATTACACACTGCTTTTCGGTGGGACACAATGAGAGACAGATGCCACACACAGGACTGGCACGGAGGCAGACTTGCCAATATTTATCTCCCACTAACTATTTTTTTTTGAAAAGGGAGAATTTACCCAAAAAAAACAAAAAGGCCCAGTATTACACACTGCTTTTCGGTGGGACACAATGAGAGACAGATGCCACACACAGGACTGGCACGGAGGCAGACTTGCCAATATTTAAGGAAAAAAAACACTTCCGCACTGCTGTTATAAGTTAGACCCTTGAGTCTCCCTATGTTATTGCCAATTGCCGCTTTAGCCTGAAATATGGAACAAATTTACCGGGGTGCTGCTGTATAATAGTCCATAAATGATATCCAAAAAAGAAAAAAGATGAAGCGCACTCACCGGTAGTAAATCCAAGTCTTTATTCCAAGTCTTTATTCGGACATAACGTAATGTGCTGCAGGGAGGGTGGTGAACACTCGGACGACAGCTGTTTCGTGCTTAATGCACTTCAACAGGTCCTATCAACAGCTGTCGTCCGAGTGTTCACCACCCTCCCTGCAGCACATTAAGTTATGTCCGAATAAAGACTTGGAATAAAGACTTGGATTTACTACCGGTGAGTGCGCTTCATCTTTTTTCTTTTTTGGATATCATTTATTGCCAATATTTATCTCCCACTAATTTTTATTTTTTTTGAAAAGGGAGAATTTAGCCAAAAAAAAAAAAAATGGCCAAGTATCACAGTGGTTTTTTCGGTGCCACACAATGAGAAAGAGATGCCACCCACAGCAATGGCATGGAGGCAGACTTGCCAATATTTATCTCCCTGCAGTTATCTCAGAAAAGTATGGCAGGCAGCTAGGAAAAGGACTGCTGCACACCAAAGTGTGGACAAACACACAAGATAGCTGTGCAGAAAGGAAGGAAATACAGGATTTGTGCTTTGAAAAAAGCAGTTGGTTTGCACAGCGTCGTACACACACAGGCACAGCAACGCAGCTATCAGGGTCAGGGAGCCTTCTAGGGCAGCCCAATGAGCGACAGCGCTGAGGAAAAAAAAATGTAGCTTCCACTGTTCCTGCAAACAAAAGGTGGTGTTGGACAGTGGAAATCGCTACAGCACAAGCGGTTTGTAGCTTTATGTACCCTGCCTATCACTATCCCTGCTTCTGAAGAAGCGGCAGCAACCTCTCCCTACGCTCACATCAGCAGCAGTAAGATGGCGGTCGGCGGGAACGCCCCTTTATAGCCCCTGTGACGCCGCAGAAAGCAAGCCAATCACTGCAATGCCCTTCTCTAAGATGGTGGGGACTGAGATCTATGTCATCACGCTGCCCACACTCTGCGTCCACCTTCATTGGCTGAGAAATGGCGCTTTTAGCGTCATTGAAACGCGACTTTGGCGCGAAAGTCGCGTACCGCATGGCCGACCCCACACAGGGATCGGCTCGGTTTCATGCTCGAATTTGAAATTGGCGAACAGTTGGACTCGAACACCACTCATCTCTACTGCTGACTGTAAGGGCCTACACTCTGCAGAAGAAAGAGACTTACACAATGACTCTGGGCTTGGAATACGACTCTTAGGTGCAAACTGTGCTCTGCTGGGAAACGCTCTCAGGACCATCACAGTACAAGGTATGAAATGTCATAAAATGTCATAGCTGCAAGGCATTTCGGGGAAGCACACAGAGCAACGTAAAATTAAATTAGCCTAGTCTTTGATGCTTCAACAGTGTGGCAAATGGTGCTGGGCAAGTTTATTTTTAAGAGAAAGACATGAACTGGAGTACAAGTTGGTATGCATGTAACTTGTAAGAGCATATTCACACTGGCCATTAAACAGATAAAACGAAAGATAGAAACAAAATGAACAATAAACCGTACCTTGCTATAGGTGAGTAAAAAGCAATAGTGCATATAAATAACATAAGGTACTTTGGGAACTTAATGGCCAGTGTGAACGTGTTCCTACATGTTGCATGGATGCCAACTTATACTCTAGTTCATTTTCTTTTGGATTTACTTTAGGTTCTTGCACTCAGTGCACACAAGGGTGTGGCCTCCCTTTATTTGAGCTGGACACGGTTTAGGGCTGAGTCAGACTGCCTTATTTCTCATGAGAGAATCACATCGCACTGCACACACTGGCCTGGCACCACTCCTGACCTGAGCAAGACAGTAGAATGTATTTCTATGCAGCTGTCAAGCTCAGGTCAGGAGGGCCGACAGCCAGTATGAGGTTTACAATGCGATTCTCCCACGAGAAATACGGCAGTCTGTCTCTGTCCTTACAGTATATAGCTTCCGATTACTGGGTATAAATAGTCAGGCCCCAATCCTGCTCGGCCCTTTTTCACATTGATGTCATTTTTGACACATGGTAAAGTTTTAATAGTTTAGATTTGGACTGTCCCAATTGGATACACCTTTACGCTGGTGGAATCGCTTTTATGAAAGTGTTTACTAAACATCCTACTGTATGTTTTTAATATGCACTGTTGATTTTTACTTACTTACAGCAAGATATATGATCATTTTGTTTCTATTTTAAGGTATTTTTTTTGCGAACCACAAAATGAATCTCAAAATGT
The DNA here is from genome assembly GCF_051348905.1 of Ranitomeya variabilis. NCBI lineage: Eukaryota > Metazoa > Chordata > Amphibia > Anura > Dendrobatidae > Ranitomeya > Ranitomeya variabilis. The sequence continues at coordinate 566,711,927 of NC_135236.1, forward strand.
TTGTATTCAAGTGAAATCGTGAATTTCAGGAAATCGACTCGAACTCGATCCTCCATGGATCGACCCACTCATCTTAACTGATAACAATGACAAGGCACTACAGTGTGGACTGTTTGCCAAAAAGACAATCATGAGGAGAAAATAGAGGACAAACTGAGCCAAGCTTATCTTGCTGGCCAGTTTGCATTCCCCATGTGAGCAGGTGATATTGTTTCATAGAGAGACATAGTTTCTCATTGAGAAAGTTTGTCCCCGCCTGATTGGCTAAACTATATCATGTGATAGCTACAAGTCAATATGAGGAAGCCTGTGGGGCTACACATGAAGTCATGAGCCCACTCTCTGACTAATTCAATATTCAGCAATGTGTGAAATGATACCAGCCATTTTTTTGCTATATGTGCAAATCAAAACACAGCAGATCGATCCACTCATTGTCAGGGCCGGCGGAACACACCAAATTATAAGAGAAATGGTATAGGGCGTTTGCAGCCCGGGGTCCACCGTGCAGAGATGGAACCTGCTGCTGAGTAATGACGGACTATATGGCGGTACAATGTGGATACCCACATGGGTTAACTTCACCCAGTGTGAAGGAAGCAAACCTTGTTGCGTCACAGGGCCGCAGTACCGCACCAAGAGCGCAAGAAAGGAGTCTCAGGACTCCATACCAAGACACAGGATTAGAGTACATTCAGACCACTTGCGCTCGACACCGCAACTGGGGTGTCAGAGTAACTGAAAATATAACGTAAATGCATAAGAGTGCCTGCTGTGCCGCTCTGGCGGACGCCACTAACCACCCAGACTTGGGATAGGAAAGTGCTCTTATAGCGCACGGCACTGCACTAGCGGTCACAGCAATTAGACGCTGTTCCGTGTGCTTAATGCTGATAGCTCTGCCATGTGCTAGATAGCAGAAATCCACCTTATGCGAGCAGTCATACACAAGGGAGGGGATGTTTAAAGAACGACTTGCACCCATCAACAGACACATTTTAAATGTACACTAGCGCATGGCCGAGCGGCCATGCAAACCTTTTATAGCGGAAGTGGTACAAGACCTTCCAGATGGACCAATAGGAGCCGCAACAGGACCTAAGCATGTGACTCCCGACCTCCGATGGGAGGTCGTCCCGTGGGCATGCTCAGTATGGGAAAAACAGGAATTAGTCCCAGAAAGACCTGCTCATTGCTGAACATTGCTGGCTACAAGGACAGAGCCTGGAAGGGCAGAAGTAACCAGTCATCCAGTATCAGCCTGAGCTAGATGCTGGGACCGACGTCTCTGCTGAGCAGACTCCACTGCGGCTGGAGAAGAACGGGAGACTGCAGCGGAGATGGTTCGAGATTCCCCCTGTGCAGAGGCGGGAACTCGACACCTAACATTACCCCTCTCCCAGGGTCCCCCTCCTTGGACCTCGCTACACTCGATGGCAACAATGAACTGCAGAGCTCGAATGTGCTCAGCAGGCTCCCAAGACCTGTCCTCTGGGCCATAACCCTTCCAGTCCACCAAATAAAATTTCTTGCCACATACCACCTTGCACCCCAAAATAGTGTTCACCTCATAATCGTCCGTAGACGAACCCGATGTCCTGGCAGATTACTCAGAAAACCGGGACATGCATACGGGCTTCAAGAGGGACACATGAAAGGTGTCGGTAATACCTAGGCGTGGAGGAAGGGCCAGACGGTAGACCACAGGGATACCCTGTTCGAGGACCTTGAAGGGACCCAAATAGCGAGGTGTAAACTTAGTGGACTCAACATGCAGCCTGAGGTTATGGGTGGAGAGCCACACTAAGTCGCCAGGAGAAAAGGTCGGAGCGGGGCGTCGATGATCATTGGCGGATGACCTCATTCTCTCCTTAGAGGCCTGAATGGCATCCTGAGTGCCGTCCCAAATGTCCCGTGCCTCCACAGCCCAGTCTGCCACCCTGGAGTCGGCGGAAGACATGGGCATGGGCACAGGGACACGCGGATGCTGGTCGTAATTAAGGAGGAGTGGAGTCGGCTACGGCGCTGTTAAGCGCAAACTCTGCCCACGGTAGCAAGGATGCCCAGTCATCCTGCCTGGCAGAAACAAAATGACGTAGATATGTGACCAGAGTCTGGTTGGCCCTCCCTACCAACCCATTTGTCTCGGGATGATATGCCGAAGAGAGATTCAACTCAATACTGAGTAGACGACAAAGCTCTCTCCAGAATCGAGACGCAAACTGGGGATGCCGGTCACTGACAATTTTGTCTGAAATACCGTGCAGGTGAAATATATGTTTGATGAACAACGCAGCCAGAGCCCGTGCAGAAGGTAGCCGTGGAAGAGGCACCAAGTGCACCATTTTGGAAAAATGGTCGGTGATCACCCAGATAATGGTGCAGCTACGATACTTGCGTAAGCCCACCACAAAGTCCATCTGACTGTCTCCCAGAGCCTGTCCGCCACCGGCAAGGGGTAAAGCAACACAGCTGGCCATTGCTGAGGAGACTTGTTCTTGGCGCAGGAGACACATGCCCGAACATAGTCTGCAACGTCACGAGCCTTATGCGGCCACCAGTACATCCTCGCCAAGAGCTCAGATGTCCTCTTGATCCCAAAGTGTCCACCCACCCTGGACGAGTGAGCCCAAGAGAGAACCTGCGGTCGCAAATTAGATGAAATGAAAGTCTTGCCTGGGGGCACAGACTCTAGTGAAACTGGAGCCACAGTTCTCAGGCTCTCTGAAGGGACAATAAGCTGAGGCTCCTCCTCCTCCTCTTCTGATGACACTACAGAGTGAGAAAGAGCGTCGGCACAAACGTTCTTCTCCCCGGAAAGAAAATGGAGGGTGAAATGGAAATGGGAGAAGAACAGGGACCATCTAGCCTGACGAGAATTTAGCCGCTGGGCTGTCTGTAAATACACCAAGTTCTTGTGGTCTGTGAACACCTGGAAGGGAAAGCGAGCTCCCTCCAGAAGATGTCTCCACTCTGAGAAAGCCAACTTCATAGCTAGCAACTCCCTGTCCCCAATGGAATAATTCCTCTCCGCTGGTGAAAAGGTCTTAGAGAAGAAGAAGTAAGGATGCTTCAGACCTTGAGCATCCTTTTGGAAGAGGACTGCTCCAGCACCAATGGATGAGGCATCCACCTCCATAATAAATGGCTTATCTACATCAGGGCGATGTAGGATGGGAACGCTAGCGAAGTGTGACTTAATCGAGAGAAATGCATTGGAGACGTCCTCCAACTACAACTTGGGATTTGCCCCTTCTTGGTGAGGGCAACCAAGGGAGCTACCAAAGTTGAGAAGTGGGGAATGAACTGGTGATAGTAATTAATGAACCCCATAAAGCCCTACACCGCTTTGAGAGAATGGGGTTACTGCCAGTCCATCACAGCCTGTAGCTTGGCAGGATCCATAGCCAATCCCTGGGCAGAGATGATATAGCCAAGGAAAGGCAAGGACTCCTGCTCAAACACACACTTCTCCAACTTGGCATAGAGGGAGTTAACCCGTAGGAGGTCGAAGACCTTGCAAACATCTCTCCGGTGGGAGTTTATATCTGGAGAGTAGATGAGAATATCATCCAGATAAACTATGACCGAGGTGGAAAGTATATCCCAGAAGATGTTGTTTACAAAGGCTTGGAAAATGGCTGGGGCATTACAGAGCCTGCAGGGCATCACCAGATATTTATAGTGCCCATCCCTTGTGTTAAAAGCCGTCATCCATTCGTCCCCCTCACGGATGCGAATCAGGTAGTAAGCACCCCGCAAATCTAATTTAGTAAATAACCTTGCTCCCCGTAGCCTATCAAAAAGCTCAGATATCAGGGGTAGTGGGTATTTATTCTTAACGGTGATGGCGCTAAGACCCCTATAGTCTATGCATGGACGCAGTTCTCCACTCTTCTTCTGTACGAAGAAGAACCCAGCCCCTGCAGGTGACACTGACTTCTTAATGAATCCTCTTGCCAGATTCTCTTGGATATGCTGTGACATTGCCTCCATCTCCGGGAGAGTGAACGGATGGACTCGACCCCAGGAAGGCTCTTCACCAGGCAAGAGGTCAATAGGACAGTCATAGGGGTGGTGAGGAGGAAGGGTCTCCGCAGCCGTTTTGGAGAGCACATCCGCATAGGGCCAATATTGCTTGGGGAGAGAGGATAAATCTGTGGGTACCTCAATAGTAGCAACCTGAACGCTTTCCCTCTGACATCTACCCCCACAAGATTCACCCCATCCTAAAATTCTGCCTGTGGACCACTCGATATGAAGAGAGTGATACTGTAGCCAAGGCATCCCTAACAGTATCTCATCAATTCCCTCAGGAATGACGAGCAGAGATATAATCTCCTGATGAGATGGCGACAAGGACAGAGTGAAAGGGATGGTCTGGTGTGTCATCTGTGAGGGCAGTGTCGACCCATTCACCACTCGTACAGTTACTGGTTGAGCTAGTATTAACAGGGGTATTGCGTGACGTTGGGTGAAGGCAGAAGACATAAAATTGCCCTCCGTCCCAGAATCCATGCAGAGCTCTACTGAGTGAGTAATTGAGCCTATTGTAATAGTCCCCTTAAAGGACAATTTGGAGGCAAACGTGGCCGTGTATAGTGTACCTCCACCTACTACCACTAGACGCTGACGTTTCCTCGACCATTGGGAACATCTGGTGGCAAGATGTCCTGACTGCTGGCAAACATGACAAACCTGGGATGCACGAGCAGTCCGGGACTTAGATCCCGCTTGTGACACATCCATGGCCTCATGTGACTCAGGAGCCTGGACTGGAGATTCCAAAGGTTTGGCAAAGGTGGGAGCCAGCCGAAACCTCTGCCTACACTGGGCTCGCTCTAACCTCTGCTCGTGAAAACAGAGGTCAATACGAGTGGACACTGCTATTAACTCCTCCAGTGTGGTGGGAATCTCCCTAGTGACCAGGGCGTCCTTCACGTGGTCAGCCAGCCCCCTCCAAAATATCGGAATAAGGGCTTTATCCGACCACTCCAGCTCAGATGCTAGGGTGCGAAAGTGCACGGCAAAATGGCTGCCCAAGATGAGCCCTGAGTCAATGACAACAGTTGGAGCGCCATACCATGGTTGACATGAGGACCTAAAAAGACCTGTTTCAGAGTGCTCAGGAACAACAAAACACTCTGCACCACATGATCGCCATGCTACCACAGCGGCGTAACCCACTCCAACGCCCTGTGCGACAGGAGAGACACAATAAACCCCACCTTAGCCCACTCTGTGGGGATATGAGAGGCCAGAAGCTCTAGATGTATAGATCACTGACTCATGAAACCCCTACAAAACTTACTATCACCAGAAAATGTTTCTGGCAGCGGGAGGCGAGATAGAGTCGGAACAGGGGTGGCAGTGGACAAGGTTGCTGCAGCCATGCTAGCAGCCTGAACAGCAACTGCGGTTACATCCACAGCTGAGGTTGTGCGCTCGAGAGCAGCCAACCTACCCTCCAGCTGCTGGATGTACTGCAAGGATTGCTGCTTGTCCATCATTACTAGCCAGACTCTGGCACTAGTGTAATGTTAGGGCTGGCGGAACGCACCAAATTATAAGAGAAATGATATAGGTGCGTTCGCAGCCTGGGGTCCAACGTGCAGACATGGAACCTGCTGCTGAGTAATAACAGATTATATGGCGGTACAATGTGGATACCCACACGGGTTAACTTCACCCAGTGTGAAGGAAGCAAACCCTGTTGCGTCACAGGGTCGCAGTACCGCATCAAGAGCGCAAGCAAGGAGTCTCAGGACTCTATCCCAAGACACAGGATTAGAGTACGTTCAGACCACTTGTGCTCGACACCGCAACTGGGGTGTCAGAGTAACTGAAAATATAATGTAAATGCACAAGAATGCATGCTGTGCCACTCTGGCGGATGCCACTACCCACCCAGACTTGGGATAGGAAAGTGCTCTAATAGCGCACAGCGCCGCACTGGCAGTCACAGCAATTAGACGCTGTTTCGTGTGCTTAATGCTGATAGCTCTGCCGGGCGCTAGATAGCAGACATCCACCTTATGCAAGCAGTCATACACAAGGGAGGGGATGTTTAAAGTACGACTTGCACCCATCAACACACACACGTTTTCAAATGTACACTAGCGCATGGCCAAGCGGCCATGCAAACCTTTTATAGCGGCAGTGGTACAAGACCTTCCAGATGGACCAATAGGAGCTGGAACAGGACCTGAGCATGTGACCCCCGACCCCCAATGGGAGGTCGTCCCGTGGGCATGTTCAGTATTGGAAAAGCAGGACTTAAGGTACCTTCACACTAAACAACTTTCCAACGAGAACGACAACGATCCGTGACGTTGCAGCGTCCTGGATAGCGATCTCGTTGTGTTTGACACGCAGCAGCGATCTGGATCCTGCTGTGATATCGTTGGTCAGAGCTAGAAGTCCAGAACTTTATTTGGTCATCAGATCGGCGTGTATCGTCGTGTTTGACAGCGAAAGCAACGATGCCAGCAATGTTTTACATGGAGCTAACGACCTGTGACGACCTGTGAGAACGATAAGTGAGTAGCCCTTACGTCACTGGATCGCTCCTGCATCGTTCTGGAGCTGCTGTGTTTGACATCTCTACAGCGACCTAAACAGCGACGCTCCAGCGATCGGCTCGTTGTCTATATCGCTGCAGCATCGCTGAGTGTGACGGTACCTTTAGTCCCAGAAAGACCTGCTCACTGCTGAACATTGCTGGCTACAAGGACAGAGCCTGGAAGGGCAGTAGTAACCAGTCGTCCACTATCAGCCTGAGCTAGACGCTGGGACCAATGTTTCTGCTGCGCAGACTGCACTGCGGCCGGAGAAGAATGGGAGACCACAGCAGAGATGGTTCGAGATTCCACCTGTGCAGAGGTGGGAGTTCAACACCCAACACTCATCACTTTGCATTGTAGATTTATTGTGAAATTTGTATTGTGGGTTGAAGATTTAGTTATCATATGGCATATACACTCACTGGCCACTTTATTAGGTACACCTGTCCAACTTCTTGTTAACACTTAATTTCTAATCAGCCAATCACATGGCGGCAACTCAGTGCATTTAGGCATGTAGACATGGTCAAGACAATCTCCTGCAGTTCAAACCGAGCATCAGTATGGGGAAGAAAGGTGATTTGAGTGCCTTTGAACGTGGCATGGTTGTTGGTGCCAGAAGGGCTGGTCTGAGTATTTCAGAAACTGCTGATCTACTGGGATTTTCATGCACAACCATCTCTAGGGTTTACAGAGAATGGTCCGAAAAAGAAAAAAAATCCAGTGAGCGGCAGTTCTGTGGGCGGAAATGCCTTGTTGATGCCAGAGGTCAGAGGAGAATGGGCAGACTGGTTCGAGCTGATAGAAAGGCAACAGTGACTCAAATCGCCACCCGTTACAACCAAGGTAGGCCTAAGAGCATCTCTGAACGCACAGTGCGTCGAACTTTGAGGCAGATGGGCTACAGCAGCAGAAGACCACACCGGGTACCACTCCTTTCAGCTAAGAACAGGAAACTGAGGCTACAATTTGTACAAGCTCATCGAAATTGGACAGTAGAAGATTGGAAAAACGTTGCTTGGTCTGATGAGTCTCGATTTCTGCTGCGACATTCGGATGGTAGGGTCAGAATTTGGCGTAAACAACATGAAAGCATGGATCCATCCTGCCTTGTATGGAGCATCTTTGGGATGTGCAGCCGACAAATCTGCGGCAACTGTGTGATGCCATCATGTCAATATGGACCAAAATCTCTGAGGAATGCTTCCAGCACGTTGTTGAATCTATGCCACGAAGAATTGAGGCAGTTCTGAAGGCAAAAGGGGGTCCAACCCGTTACTAGCATGGTGTACCTAATAAAGTGGCCGGTGAGTGTACTTCTGAACTAGAAATGGTTAAACACTGAACATCTTCATAATAGTAAACCATGTATCTTTATATGTTTCTCCTTTTCCTCACCCTCAGATCTTCATATTTTTCACTCTGTATGCCTATTTGTAAGGCTGAAACTGTTTGGTAACAATATACTACTTGATGTGACTTCATGCTGTTTAAAAGCCAATGCAAAATGAATAAGGAACATAAAAGATATTTGCATAAAACAATTCAAATACTAGAAAAAAGGGAAAATACATTTTCAATATTCAATATATAAAGACATAAAAATCTATTTTTGAGAATGTATAGATTTTTTGGTGTTTTGTATTCCCATTTCAAAACAAGAATATAGTAATATTTAAAGAAGCACTCCAATCAAAATTGTTATCCTCTTAATATGTTTCAATCATATATAGCACTGTGTACTTAAAATTGCTAATTTCACACTTTAACTTTGCTAATTCTTCTGTTTTCTACTAGGTCTATGACTTTACATGATTAAAAACTAACTAGCTGAATCCTAAGCTCTATGTAGAAACAAGAAGTCAGTTTTCCCTGTATGAGTCATAAGTTCTTGCAAAAGTCTATGGCCGGGAGGAGCAGATTATCAGGGTCAGCAGCTGTACAGGTGAATGAAAAATTCAGGGACAGAGAAAAAGAAGAATTAACTGTGTAGAAAGGTACAATGAGTAATTGTACTACATAATATGATAACTGCAATATATTAAGAGGATACAACTTTGATGGGAGTGTTCTTTAAGAAAACATAATACAATAATCTAATCATAAAGTATCATTCTCTAAACAATTATCCATGTAATTACAGCTTTCTATATTTTAACTTACATATATTGCTAGTAAATTAGATCTAAAGTACTGAGATCAATATAAACTTTTTTGATCTAACAGCACATTATTGAACCATAAAAACACAATAATATAAGCTTTATTTAACTCCTTAAGGACCGAGCCACTTTGTATATTAATGACCGAGCCTCATTTTTAAAATCTGACATGCGTCACTTTGAGGCCAGTTTCACACGTCAGTGGCTCCGGTACATGTGGTGACAGTTTTCTCACGTACCGGAGACACAGACACATTAAAATCAATGTGTCTCTGCACATGTCAGCGTGTTTTCATGGACCGTGTGTCCGTTTGAAAAACACGGAGACATGTCAGTGTTTGTAGGAGCGCACGGATCACACGGACCCATTAAAGTCAATGGGTCTGTGTAAAACACGTACCGCACATGGATGCTGTCTGTGTGCCGTCCGTGTGCCATGCAGGAGACAGCGCTACAGTAAGCGCTGTCCCCCCAGCGTGTGGTGCTGAAGCCGGAATTCATTCCTTCCCCCCAGCAGCGTTCGCTGGAGAGAAGGAATGAAAAATCATTGTTTTTTTATTTTTTGTGTGTTTAAAATAAAGATCCCGGTCACCGCCCGCCTCCCACCCCCTGTGCGCCCGCCCGCTGGAAATCAAATACTCACCCGGCTCCCTCGATGCTTCCTCTCTGCGCCGCAGCTTCTTCCTGTATGAGCGGTCACGTGGTACCGCTCATTAAAGTGATGAATATACGGCTCCACCTCCCATAGGCCAGAAGGCTCCCATGGCCAGAACAAGACCTCAAGCAAAACATCCAATTTTTTTTTTATTCCAGCCACACTCAGATGGAACAAATATTAGTTTATTGACTACAACTGGTAGAAAAATGTAAGGAAAGTAACACATGTAGTTGACTAAAAGTAAGTGTAAGCCTGCCTGTCTGGGAGACCTACTTACACTGGCATCCCACCAGATGGAGACTCAGCTTGGAGTTTACACATTTAAAAAAATAATTGTCACACAGCACTAAAGTGGCCTCTATTTCCACAGAGTAGAAACAGTATAATTGGCCTCTGACACACTTTTCACCACAGGCAACCTCTGAATCACCTTCCACTACAGGCAACTCACAAAGATAGCACAGATTGCAATAACATGAGATAAATACATGACACTAAAATTGACACAATCGCATAGTCTGCCCAATCTGCAACTGGGGTGCAAAAGTCATTGGAGATCCATGACTTGTCAATTTTAATGAAAGTTAGAGGGGACAGACAGGTGTGATTATCTGTCAGGATCTCACCAGCAGCACTGAAGATACATTCTGAGAGAACGCTGGCTGCCGGGCGTGACAAAATCTTCAAAGCGTGGCAGGCAAGATCAATCCACTCTTCTATGTTTGAAGACCAAAATATAAAAGGGGCCAAACCCCCCTGATGTTATTAATATTAAGCTCCAGATACTCCTACACCATTCTCTCTAGTCTTTCACAATGTGACAGACTTGTATTCTGTTCTGCTGGTGCACGGGCTGATTTAAAAATGTGTTATATGACTAATAGAAATTGCTTATGCCACTTACACTGCTGCTGCTGCTAATGTTTTGGCGATGATGTCTTGACATTCCCAGGGTTGGACGTCTACAACTGGGATGCACGCTGTGATCCTCACTGTTGTCTTTTGAAAAAACACTCTTAAGATTGTCTTCAAGTATATTGCAATACTCCAGCATGCGTGCATCCCTTTCCAGGGGGAAGCGTCTATCTAAATTTACTGTTGTACTGTGGATCTAACAGAGTGGCAACCCAGTAGTCAGCAATGTTTCTAACCCTATCAATACAGGCATCGTGTTGAAGATGTGCAGTAAGAAGGCGCTTATGTGTCGGGCGCTTCCATGAGGTCCAAGTCCATGCTGTATTGGTGACAGAGTAACACTCAAGGTTGCTTCTTCTGTCCCTTCCCATCAACCATGGAAAACAGAGAGCGTATAATTGTCATCTTCATCTCCTGACTGTTGCACATCCATCGCCTCGTCCTCCACAATTTGTTCCTCGGCTCCTGCATCTTCACTAGCAGCTTGTCTGGTACCATGAACCTCACCTTGGTCACTGTAAACCACCCTCCAATGGCACCCGCCTGTGCGACGACAGTCCAGATATTGATATCCCTTCCGCATCCTTTTCTGCTTCCAACTCTTCCTCTGGGACCATCACCTCCTCATGCAGACTATTCAAAGTGTGCTTTGGCATGTAGATGACTGGAATAGTGATGCTGCTGATGACAGCATCATCAGCGCTAACTGTTATGGTTCTCAATGGCAAGAGAACATAGCCCCGCAAACATAAGAACTAGCTCTTGGAAGGATGGAAACTAAACTGACCATGAACTAAACCTGCCGCACAACTAACAGTAGCCGGGTAGCGTAGCCTGCGTTTTATCCCTAGACGCCCAGCGCCGGCCGGAGGACTAACTAATCCTGGCAGAGGAAAATATAGTCCTGGCTCACCTCTAGAGAAATTTCCCCGAAAGACAGACAGAGGCCCCCACAAATATTGGCGGTGATTTTAGATGAAATGACAAACGTAGTATGAAAATAGGTTTAGCAAAATTGAGGTCCGCTTACTAGATAGCAGGAAGACAGAAAGGGCACTTTCATGGTCAGCTGAAAACCCTATCAAAACCCATCCTGAAATTACTTTAAGACTCTAGTATTAACTCATAACATCAGAGTGGCAATTTCAGATCACAAGAGCTTTCCAGACACAGAAACGAAACTACAGCTGTGAACTGGAACAAAATGCAAAAACAAACAAGGACTAAAGTCCAACTTAGCTGGGAGTTGTCTAGCAGCAGGAACATGCACAGAAAGGCTTCTGATTACAATGTTGACCGGCATGGAAGTGACAGAGGAGCAAGGCTAAATAGCGACTCCCACATCCTGATGGAAACAGGTGAACAGAGAGGATGATGCACACCAGTTCAATTCCACCAGTGGCCACCGGGGGAGCCCAAAATCCAATTTCACAACAGTACCCCCCCCTCAAGGAGGGGGCACCGAACCCTCACCAGAACTACCAGGGCGATCAGGATGAGCCCTATGAAAGGCATGGACCAAATCGGAGGCATGAACATCAGAGGCAGTCACCCAAGAATTATCCTCCTGACCGTATCCCTTCCATTTGACCAGATACTGGAGTTTCCGTCTGGAAACACGGGAGTCCAAGATTTTTTCCACAACGTACTCCAACTCGCCCTCAACCAACACCGGAGCAGGAGGCTCAACGGAAGGCACAACCGGTACCTCATACCTGCGCAATAATGACCGATGAAAAACATTATGAATAGAAAAAGATGCAGGGAGGTCCAAACGGAAGGACACAGGGTTAAGAATCTCCAATATCTTGTACGGGCCGATGAACCGAGGCTTAAACTTGGGAGAAGAAACCCTCATAGGGACAAAACGAGAAGACAACCACACCAAGTCCCCAACACAAAGCCGAGGACCAACCCGACGCCGGCGGTTGGCAAAAAGCTGAGTCTTCTCCTGGGACAACTTCAAATTGTCCACTACCTGCCCCCAAATCTGATGCAACCTCTCCACCACAGCATCCACTCCAGGACAATCCGAAGATTCCACCTGACCAGAAGAAAATCGAGGATGAAACCCCGAATTACAGAAAAAGGGAGACACCAAGGTGGCAGAGCTGGCCCGATTATTGAGGGCAAACTCCGCTGAAGGCAAAAAAGCAACCCAATCATCCTGATCTGCAGACACAAAACACCTCAAATATGTCTCCAAGGTCTGATTCGTCCGCTCGGTCTGGCAATTAGTCTGAGGATGGAAAGCAGACGAGAAAGACAAATCTATGCCCATCCTAGCACAGAATGCTCGCCAAAATCTAGACACAAATTGGGTACCTCTGTCAGAAACGATATTCTCCGGAATACCATGCAAACGGACCACATTTTGAAAAAACAGAGGAACCAACTCGGAAGAAGAAGGCAACTTAGGCAGGGGAACCAAATGGACCATCTTAGAGAAACGATCACACACCACCCAGATGACAGACATCTTCTGAGAAACAGGAAGATCCGAAATAAAATCCATCGAGATGTGCATCCAGGGCCTCTTCGGGATAGGCAAGGGCAACAACAATCCACTAGCCCGAGAACAACAAGGCTTGGCCCGAGCACAAACGTCACAAGACTGCACGAAGCCTCGCACATCTCGAGACAGGGAAGGCCACCAGAAGGACCTTGCCACCAAATCCCTGGTACCAAAGATTCCAGGATGACCTGCCAACGCAGAAGAATGAACCTCAGAAATGACTTTACTGGTCCAATCATCAGGAACAAACAGTCTACCAGGTGGGCAACGATCAGGTCTATCCGCCTGAAACTCCTGCAAGGCCCGCCGCAGGTCTGGAGAAACGGCAGACAATATCACTCCATCCTTAAGGATAACTGTAGGTTCAGAATTACCAGGGGAGTCAGGCTCAAAACTCCTAGAAAGGGCATCCGCCTTAACATTCTTAGAACCCGGCAGGTAGGACACCACAAAATTAAACCGAGAGAAAAACAACGACCAGCGCGCCTGTCTAGGATTCAGGCGTCTGGCGGACTCAAGATAAATTAGATTTTTGTGGTCAGTCAATACCACCACCTGATGTCTAGCCCCCTCAAGCCAATGACGCCACTCCTCAAAAGCCCACTTCATGGCCAAAAGCTCCCGATTCCCATCATCATAATTCCGCTCGGCGGGCGAAAATTTACGCGAGAAAAAAGCACAAGGTCTCATCACGGAGCAATCGGAACTTCTCTGCGACAAAAAAGCCCCAGCTCCGATTTCAGAAGCGTCGACCTCAACCTGAAAAGGAAGAGCAACATCAGGCTGACGCAACACAGGGGCGGAAGAAAAGCGGCGCTTAAGCTCCCGAAAGGCCTCCACAGCAGCAGGGGACCAATCAGCAACATCAGCACCCTTCTTAGTCAAATCAGTCAATGGCCTAACAACATCAGAAAAACCAGCAATAAATCGACGATAAAAGTTAGCAAAGCCCAAAAATTTCTGAAGACTCTTAAGAGAAGAGGGTTGCGTCCAATCACAAATAGCCTGAACCTTGACAGGATCCATCTCGATGGAAGAGGGGGAAAAAATATATCCCAAAAAGGAAATCTTTTGAACCCCAAAAACGCACTTAGAACCCTTCACACACAAGGAATTAGACCGCAAAACCTGAAAAACCCTCCTGACCTGCTGGACATGAGAGTCCCAGTCATCCGAAAAAATCAAAATATCATCCAGATACACAATCATAAATTTATCCAAATAATCACGGAAAATGTCATGCATAAAGGACTGAAAGACTGAAGGGGCATTTGAAAGACCAAAAGGCATCACCAAATACTCAAAGTGGCCCTCGGACGTATTAAATGCGGTTTTCCACTCATTCCCCTGCTTAATTCGCACCAAATTATACGCCCCACGGAGATCTATCTTAGAGAACCACTTGGCCCCCTTTATGCGAGCAAACAAATCAGTCAGCAGTGGCAACGGATATTGATATTTAACCGTGATTTTATTCAAAAGCCGATAATCAATGCACGGCCTCAAAGAGCCATCTTTCTTAGCCACAAAGAAAAAACCGGCTCCCAAGGGAGATGACGAAGGACGAATATGTCCCTTTTCCAAGGACTCCTTTATATATTCTCGCATAGCAGCATGTTCAGGCACAGACAGATTAAATAAACGACCCTTAGGGTATTTACTACCCGGAATCAAATCTATGGCACAATCGCACTCCCGGTGCGGAGGTAATGAACCAAGCTTAGGTTCTTCAAAAACGTCACGATATTCAGTCAAGAATTCAGGAATCTCAGAGGGAATAGATGATGAAATGGAAACCACAGGTACGTCCCCATGCGTCCCCTTACATCCCCAGCTTAACACAGACATAGCTTTCCAGTCAAGGACTGGGTTATGAGATTGCAGCCATGGCAATCCAAGCACCAACACATCATGTAGGTTATACAGCACAAGAAAGCGAATAATCTCCTGGTGATCCGGATTAATCCGCATAGTTACTTGTGTCCAGAATTGTGGTTTATTGCTAGCCAATGGGGTGGAGTCAATCCCCTTCAGGGGTATAGGAGTTTCAAGAGGCTCCAAATCATACCCACAGCGTTTGGCAAAGGACCAATCCATAAGACTCAAAGCGGCACCAGAGTCGACATAGGCATCCGCGGTAATAGATGATAAAGAACAAATCAGGGTCACAGATAGAATAAACTTAGACTGTAAAATGCCAATTGAAACAGACTTATCAAGCTTCTTAGTATGCTTAGAGCATGCTGATATAACATGAGTTGAATCACCGCAATAGAAGCACAACCCATTTTTTCGTCTAAAATTCTGCCGTTCACTTCTGGACAGAATTCTATCACATTGCATATTCTCTGGCGTCTTCTCAGTAGACACCGCCAAATGGTGCACAGGTTTGCGCTCCCGCAAACGCCTATCGATCTGGATAGCCATTGTCATGGACTCATTCAGACCCGCAGGCACAGGGAACCCCACCATAACATCCTTAACCCCTTCACCCCCAAGGGTGGTTTGCACGTTAATGACCGGGCCAATTTTTACAATTCTGACCACTGTCCCTTTATGAGGTTATAACTCTGGAACGCTTCAACAGATCTTGGCGATTCTGACATTGTTTTCTCGTGACATATTGTACTTCATGATAGTGGTAAAATTTCTTTGATATTACCTGTGTTTATTTGCAGAAAAAATGGAAATTTGGCGAAAATTTTGAAAATTTTGCAATTTTCCAACTTTGAATTTTTATGCCCTTAAATCACAGAGATATGTCATGCAAAATACTTAATAGGTAACATTTCCCACATGTCTACTTTACATCAGCACAATTTTGGAACCAAAATTTTTTTTTGTTAGGGAGTTATAAGGGTTAAAAGTTGACCAGCAATTTCTCATTTTTACAACACCATTTTTATTTAGGGACCACATCTCATTTGAAGTCATTTTGAGGGGTCTATATGATAGAAAATACCCATGTGTGACACCATTCTAAAAACTGCACCCCTCAAGGTGCTCAAAACCATATTCAAGAAGTTTATTAACCCTTCTGGTGCTTCACAGGAATTTTTGGAATGTTTAAATAAAAATGAACATTTAACTTTTTTTCACAAAAAATTTACTTCAGCTCCAATTTGTTTTATTTTACCAAGGGTAACAGGAGAAAATGGACCCCAAAAGTTGTTGTACAATTTTTCCTGAGTACGCCGATACCCCATATGTGGGGGTAAACCACTGTTTGGGCGCATGACAGAGCTCGGAAGCGAAGGAGCGCCATTTGACTTTTCAATGCAAAATTGACTGGAATTGAGATGGGACGCCATGTTGCGTTTGGGGAGCCCCTGATGTGCCTAAACATTGAAACCCCCCACAAGTGATACCATTTTGGAAAGTAGACCCCCTAAGGAACTTATCTAGAGGTGTGGTGAGCACTTTGACCCACCAAGTACTTCACAGAAGTTTATAATGCAGAACCGTAAAAATAAAAAATCATATTTTTCACAAAAATTATTTTTCGCCCCCAATTTTTTATTTTCCCAAGGGTAAGAGAAGAAATTGGACCCCAAAAGTTGTTGTACAATTTGTCCTGAGTACGCTGATACCCCATATGTGGCGATAAACCACTGTTTGGGTGCATGGGAGAGCTCGGAAGGGAAGTAGCACCGTTTGACTTTTCAATGCAAAATTGACTGGAATTGAGATGGGACGCCATGTTGCGTTTGGGGAGCCCCTGATGTGCCTAAACATTGAAACCCCCCACAAGTGACACCATTTTGGAAAGTAGACCCCCTAAGGAACTTATCTAGAGGTGTGGTGAGCACTTTGACCCACCAAGTACTTCACAGAAGTTTATAATGCAGAACCGTAAAAATAAAAAATCATATTTTTTCACAAAGATTATTTTTCGCCCCCAATTTTTTATTTTCCCAAGGGTAAGAGAAGAAATTGGACCCCAACAGTTGTTGTACAATTTGTCCTGAGTACGCTGATACCCCATATGTGGCGATAAACCACTGTTTGGGCGCATGGGAGAGCTCGGAAGGGAAGTAGCACCGTTTGACTTTTCAATGCAAAATTGACAGGAATTGAGATGGGACGCCATGTTGCGTTTGGAGAGCCACTGATGTACCTAAACAGTAGAAACCCCCCACAAGTGACACCATTTTGGAAAGTAGACCCCCTAAGGAACTTATCTAGATGTGTTTTGAGCGCTTTGACCCACCAAGGGCTTCACAGAAGTTAATAATGCAGAGCCGTAAAAATAAAACAAAAATTTTTTCCCACAAAAATTATTTTTTTAGCCCCCAGTTTTGTATTTTCCCGAGGGTAGCAGGAGAAATTGGACCCCAAAATCTGTTGTCCAAGTTGTCCTGAGTGCGATGATATACCATATGTGGGGAGAACCACTGTTTGGGCGCATGGGAGGGCTCGGAAAGGAAGGAGCGCCATTTGGAATGCAGACTTAGATGGAATGGTCTGCAGGCGTCACATTGCGTTTGCAGAGCCCCTAATGTACCTAAACAGTAGAAACCCCCCACAAGTGACACCATGTTGGAAAGTAGACCCCCTAAGGAACTTATCTAGATGTGTGGTGAGCGCTTTGACCCACCAAGGGCTTCACAGAAGTTTATAATGCAGAGCCGTAAAAATAAAACAAAAATTTTTTCCCACAAAAATTATTTTTCAGCCCCCAGTTTTGTATTTTCCCGAGGGTAACAGGAGAAATTGGACCCCAAAAGTTGTTGTCCAATTTGTCCTGAGTGCGCTGATACCCCATATGTGGGGGGAACCACCGTTTGGATGCATGGGAGGGCTCGGAAGGGAAGGAGCGCCATTTGGAATGCAGACTTAGATGGAATGGTCTGCAGGCGTCACATTGCGTTTGCAGAGCCCCTAATGTACCTAAACAGTAGAAACCCCCCACAAGTGACACCATGTTGGAAAGTAGACCCCCTAAGGAACTTATCTAGATGTGTGGTGAGCGCTTTGACCCACCAAGGGCTTCACAGAAGTTTATAATGCAGAGCCGTAAAAATAAAACAAAAATTTTTTCCCACAAAAAATATTTTTCAGCCCCCAGTTTTGTATTTTCCCGAGGGTAACAGGAGAAATTGGACCCCAAAAGTTGTTGTCCAATTTGTCCTGAGTGCGCTGATACCCCATATGTGGGGGGAACCACCGTTTGGATGCATGGGAGGGCTCGGAAGGGAAGGAGCGCCATTTGGAATGCAGACTTAGATGGAATGGTCTGCAGGCGTCACATTGCGTTTGCAGAGCCCCTAATGTACCTAAACAGTAGAAGCCCCGCACAAGTGACCCCATTTTGGAAACGAGACCCCCCAAGGAACTTATCTAGATGTGTTGTAAGAACTTTGAACCCCCAAGTGTTTCACTACAGTTTATAACGCAGAGCCGTGAAAATAAAAAATCCTTTTTTTTCCCACAAAAATTATTTTTTAGCCCCCAGTTTTGTATTTTCCTAGGGGTAACAGGAGAAATTGGACCCCAAAGGTTGTTGTCCTATTTGTCCTGAGTACGCTGATACCCCATATGTTGGGGTAAACCCCTGTTTGGGCACACGGGAGAGCTCGGAAGGGAAGGAGCACTGTTTTACTTTTTCAACGCAGAATTGGCTGGAATTGAGATCGGACGCCATGTCGCGTTTGGAGAGCCCCTGATGTGCCGAAACAGTGGAAACCCCCCAATTATAACTGAAACCCTAATCCAAACACACCCCTAACCCTAATCCCAACAGTAACCCTAACCACACCTCTAACCCTGACACACCCCTAACCCTAATCCCAACCCTATTCCCAACCGTAAATGTAATCTAAACCCTAACCGTAACTTTAGCCCCAACCCTAACCCTAACCCTAACTTTAGCCCCAACCCTAACTGTAGCCTTAACCCTAGCCCCAACCCTAGCCCTAACCCTAGCCCTAATGGGAAAATGGAAATAAATACTTTTTTTTTTATTTTTCCCTAACTAAGGGGGTGATGAAGGGGGGTTTGATTTACTTTTATAGCGGGTTTTTTAGCGGATTTTTATGATTGGCAGCCGTCACACACTGAAAGACGCTTTTTATTGCAAAAAATATTTTTTGCGTTACCACATTTTGAGAGCTATAAATTTTCCATATTTTGGTCCACAGAGTCATGTGAGGTCTTGTTTTTTGCGGGACGAGTTGACGTTTTTATTGGTAACATTTTTGGGCACGTCACATTTTTTGATCGCTGTTTATTCCGATTTTTGTGAGGCAGAATGACCAAAAACCAGCTATTCATGAACTTCTTTTGGGGGAGGCGTTTATACCGTTCCGCGTTTGGTAAAATTGATAAAGCAGTTTTATTCTTCGGGTCAGTATGATTACAGCGATATCTCATTTATATTATTTTTTTTATGTTTTGGCGCTTTTATACGATAAAAACTATTTTATGGAAAAAATAATTATTTTTGCATCGCTTTATTCTCAGGACTATAACTTTTTTATTTTTCTGCTGATGATGCTGTATGGGGGCTCGTTATTTGCGGGACAAGATGACGCTTTCAGCGGTACCATGGTTATTTATATCTGTCTTTTTGATCGCGTGTTATTCCACTTTTTGTTTGGCGGTATGATAATAAAGCGTTGTTTTTTGCCTCGTTTTTTTTTTTTTTTTCTTACGGTGTTTACTGAAGGGATTAACTAGTGGGCGAGTTTTATAGGTCGGGTCATTACGGACGCGGCGATACTAAATATGTGTACTTTTATTGTTTGTTTTTTTTTATTTAGGTAAAGAAATGTATTTATGGGAATAATATTTTTTTTTTTTTTTCATTATTTTGGAATATTTTTTTTTATTTTTTTTTTACACACTTGGAAAATTATTTTTTTACTTTTTTACTTTGCCCCAGGGGGGGACAATACAGATCGGTGATCTGCCAGTTTGCATAGCACTCTGACAGATCACCGATCTGATTGAAGTGCAGGCTGCTTCACAGTGCCTGCTCTGAGCAGGCTTCTGTGAAGCCACCTCCCTCCCTGCAGGACCCGGATCCGCGGCCATCTTGGATCCGGGTCTGGAGCAGGCAGGGAGGGAGGTAAGACCCTCGCAGCAACGCGATCACATCGCGTTGCTGCGGGGGGCTCAGGGAAGCCCGCAGGGAGCCCTCTCCCTGCGCGATGCTTCCCTGCATCGCCGGCACATCGCGATCATGTTTGATCGCGGTGTGCCGGGGGTTAATGTGCCGGGGGCGGTCCGTGACCGCTCCTGGCACATAGTGCCGGATGTCAGCTGCGATAGTCAGCTGACACCCGGCCGCGATCGGCCGCGCTCCCCCCGTGAGCGCGGCCGATCGGCTATGACGTACTATCCCGTCAAGGGTCAGATAGGCCCAGGTCACCTCGACGGGATAGTACGTCAAAGGTCACAGAGGGGTTAATGGCATCAGAGAGACCCTCTCTGAAATTCGCCGCCAGGGCGCACTCATTCCACTGAGTAAGCACAGCCCATTTACGGAATTTCTGACAGTATATTTCAGCTTCGTCTTGCCCCTGAGATAGGGACATCAAGGCCTTTTCCGCCTGAAGTTCTAACTGTGGTTCCTCATAAAGCAACCCCAAGGCCAGAAAAAACGCATCCACATTGAGCAACGCAGGATCCCCTGGAGCCAATGCAAAAGCCCAATCCTGAGGGTCGCCCCGGAGCAAGGAAATCACAATCCTGACCTGCTGAGCAGGATCTCCAGCAGAGCGAGATTTCAGGGACAAAAACAACTTGCAATTATTTTTGAAATTTTGAAAGCAAGATCTATTCCCCGAGAAAAATTCAGGCAAAGGAATTCTAGGTTCAGATATAGGAACACGAACAACAAAATCTTGTAAATTTTGAACTTTCGTGGTGAGATTATTCAAACCTGCAGCTAAACTCTGAATATCCATTTTAAACAGGTGAACACAGAGCCATTCCAGGATTAGAAGGAGAGAGAGAGAGAGAGAAAGGCTGCAATATAGGCAGACTTGCAAGAGATTCAATTACAAGCACACTCAGAACTGAAAAAAAAAAAAAAAATCTTCAGCAGACTTCTCTTTTCTCTCCTTTCTCTGTCAATTAATTTAACCCTTTTGTGGCCGGTCAAACTGTTATGGTTCTCAATGGCAAGAGAACATAGCCCCGCAAACATAAGAACTAGCTCTTGGAAGGATGGAAACTAAACTGACCATGAACTAAACCTGCCGCACAACTAACAGTAGCCGGGTAGCGTAGCCTGCGTTTTATCCCTAGACGCCCAGCGCCGGCCGGAGGACTAACTAATCCTGGCAGAGGAAAATATAGTCCTGGCTCACCTCTAGAGAAATTTCCCCGAAAGGCAGACAGAGGCCCCCACAAATATTGGCGGTGATTTTAGATGAAATGACAAACGTAGTATGAAAATAGGTTTAGCAAAATTGAGGTCCGCTTACTAGATAGCAGGAAGACAGAAAGGGCACTTTCATGGTCAGCTGAAAACCCTATCAAAACCCATCCTGAAATTACTTTAAGACTCTAGTATTAACTCATAACATCAGAGTGGCAATTTCAGATCACAAGAGCTTTCCAGGCACAGAAACGAAACTACAGCTGTGAACTGGAACAAAATGCAAAAACAAACAAGGACTAAAGTCCAACTTAGCTGGGAGTTGTCTAGCAGCAGGAACATGCACAGAAAGGCTTCTGATTACAATGTTGACCGGCATGGAAGTGACAGAGGAGCAAGGCTAAATAGCGACTCCCACATCCTGATGGAAACAGGTGAACAGAGAGGATGATGCACACCAGTTCAATTCCACCAGTGGCCACCGGGGGAGCCCAAAATCCAATTTCACAACAGCTAACCATCTTAACAGCCATTTCAAAACTGTGCAGAAGGGTGCAAAGGTCCTTCACCTGTGCCCACTGCGCAAGTGTGATTTGTACCACGTCTGGACTGCGTTGGCCCAGGCTATGCAAATTTGTTCATCGCAGCTGTCACATGTTCACAGTGGAATTTCACCATGTTGATATATCTGTAGCGATTAGTGTTGAGCGATACCGTCCGATACTTGAAAGTATCGGTTTCGGAAAGTATCGGCCGATACCGGCAAAATATCGGATCCAATCCGATACCGATACCCGATACCAATACAAGTCAATGGGACTCATGTATCGGACGGTATTCCTGATGGTTCCCAGGGTCTGAAGGAGAGGAAACTCTCCTTCAGGCCCTGGGAACCATATAAATGTGTAAAAGAAAGAATTAAAATAAAAAATATCGCTATACTCACCTCTCCGACGCAGCCGGGACTTCAGCGAGGGAACCTCGCTGAAATTACGTCACGGCTTGCTGTGATTGGTCCGCGTCCCGGCAATATGGCCGCCCTGACCAATCACAAGCCGTGACGTCACGGGAGGCTGGACACGCGCTCATTTTAAAATGGGCGCGTGTCCAGCCTCCCGTGACGTCACGGCTTGTGATTGGTTGCGCCGCGGTCAACCAATCACAAGCCGGGAGGCTGGACGCGCTCATTTTAAAATGGGCGCGTGTCCAGCCTCCCGTGACGTCACGGCTTGTGATTGGTTGCGCCGCGGTCAACCAATCACAAGCCGGGAGGCTGGACGCGCTCATTTTAAAATGGGCGCGTGTCCAGCCTCCCGTGACATCACGGCTTGTGATTGGTTGCGCCGCGGTCAACCAATCACAAGCCGGGAGGCTGGACGCGCTCATTTTAAAATGGGCGCGTGTCCAGCCTCCCGTGACGTCACGGCTTGTGATTGGTCAGGGCGGCCATATTGCCGGGACGCGGACCAATCACAGCAAGCCGTGACGTAATTTCGTCACGGCTTGCTGTGATTGGTCCGCGTCCCGGCAACGTGGCCGACCTGACCAATCACAAGCCGGGAATTCACGTAACCAAGTAATAGCGCGAATTTTAAACAAACAACGCTGCCGGTTCCCTCGCTGAAGTCCCGGCTGCGTCGGAGAGGTGAGTATAGCGATATTTTTTATTTTAATTCTCTCTTTTACACATTTTAACATTAATGTTGTTGCGATACCCGATACCCGATACCACAAGAGTATCGGAATCCCGGTATCGGAATTCCGATACAGCAAGTATCGGCCGATACCCGATACTTGCAGCATCGGAATGCTCAACACTAGTAGCGATGCAAATCGATGACCTGCGGGATGTGATCATCGGAAGTGAGCACACAGTGATCATGCTTTCTGCAGCTGCACATCAAGGCCAGGATAGTGGTGTGGAAATTGCTGTATCACCAGGTTGAGGACATCAGCCATGCAAGGCATGTGTGTAAGGTTGCCATAGCATAGGGCCTACACCAGTTTTGCACCATTATCGCACATGGCCTTCCCTGGCTCCAGATTTAATGGAGACAGCCATTGCTCTAACTCAGCCTGAATACCTGTCCACAACTCTTGACCTGTGCAGCTGCGAATGCCGAGGCATACTCATTTAAACACTGCCTGATTGTGGTGACCCTTGCTGCGCAATATGGAGGTGGGGAGATACTATCTGCACTGTTGGAACATGTGTCTGATTAAGGGATATGTTGAGGGCACAGGTGGAGGCCCCAGAGGAGGTGGAGGAGGCAGGAGCAGTGGATGAGCTGTTAAATATAGATGTTTAGCCTACAAGCCTTGGGGATTCACAGACTTGTGGAGCAGCCCATTGACTGCCTTCCCCCACAGCCACCAGAGTCACCCAATACCCAGTCAGTGAGATGTAACTCCTCTGCCCATGTTTATTTGTCCAGGTGTTAGTGGTGAAATGCACCCTGGCAGACAGATATTTAGTCAAGGGATGTGTGATGTTGTCTGTGACATGCTGGTGTAGCGCAGGCACAGCTTTCTTTGAGAAGTGATGGTGACTGGGCAACTGGTACTGGGGGACTGCGATGGTCACAAACTTTTGGAAACCATCTGTATCCACCAGGTGGAAAGGCACATTTCTGTGGCCAAAAGATTGGGGATGGTGGAGATCAAGTTCTTAGCTTTGCCATGTGTAGGAGAAAGCATAACCACTTCATCATCCTCCTCCTCTACTGAGCTACTTAGCCGCATATCTCTGGGTTCACATCGAGTAGGATATACAATATCATAGTCATTCTCTCTGTTCTCACACTCTTCACCCTGATAGTCACCCTCCTCCTCTTCCTGCACTGACACCACTGTACAGTCCACTTTGGCCTCTGGTATCTGAGTTTCATTAGGATCACCTCCACACTTGGTGGTTATGCCACTTACACTGCTGCTGCTACTAATGTTTTGGCGATGATTAGTGTTGAGCGATACTGTCCGATACTTGAAAGTATCGGTATCGGAAAGTATCGGCCGATACCGGCAAAGTATCGGATCTAATCCGATACCGATACCCGATACCAATACAAGTCAATGGGACACCAAGTATTGGACGGTATGCTGTATGGTTCCCAGGGTCTGAAGGAGAGGAAACTCTCCTTCAGGCCCTGGGATCCATATCAATGTGTAAAAGAAAGAATTAAAATAAAAAATAGGGATATACTCACCTCTCCGGTGCAGCCTGGACTTTACCGCCGTAACCGGGAGCCGTTGTACCTAAGAATGCACGCTTGAAGGGCCTTAGATGAGGTCACTGCGCTCTGATTGGTCCGTAGCGGTCGCGTGACTGCTACGCGACCAATCACAAAGCCGTGACGTCACCTAAGGTATTTCAAGCGCTTGAAAGACCTTAGGTGACGTCACGGCTTTGTGATTGGTCGCGTAGCGGTCACGCGACCGCTACAGACCAATCAGAGCGCAGTGACCTCATCTAAGGCCCTTCAAGCGCGCATTCTTAGGTACAACGGCTCCCGGTTACGGCGGTAAAGTCCAGGCTGCGCCGGAGAGGTGAGTATATCCCTATTTTTTATTTTAATTCTTTCTTTTACACATTGATATTAATCCCGATACCGATTCCCGATACAACAAAAGTATCGGATCTCGGTATCGGAATTCCTATACCGGCAAGTATCAGCCGATACCCGATACTTGCGGTATCGGAATACTCAACACTAGCGATGATGTCTTGACATTCCCAGGGTTGGACGTCTACAACTGGGATGCACGCCAGATGGTGCATGCATCACCAGATGGTGATGAGGATCTGGATTCTGCCCATGGAATACAATGTGTGAACAGCTCTACAGAATGGCCCATCTAAGGTTCCCCACAGTTTTTTTTTTTAAACAGGGAGGAAGACAAGGATGATTGGAGTGGCACCTCTGAGGATTGTACTGTTTGTGATGCTAAGGTGGGGGACGAGGAGGAGAAACCACTTGATGCAGAGTTTGTCATCCATGCGAGCACGTGTTCTTTCTGAGCATCATCTACAAGGTGTACCGCTGTCCCAAACAATAGATACATAGTACCATAACACACCACTCAAAGAGAAAGAGTAAAAAAGTAACAAGTTTTATTGAAGTACAATTTTTACAAAATTCATAACAAAATACAAAGTAACAGGAAAGGATATTTACGCGAGTAGGATGCACAAAAGATGGGATGGAGGCAGTAAATAACTCAGGCTCTGGGGTTATGTTTAGCAAATAAAGCCATAAGCGTAATAACATGCAAAGAAGAATAGCCACATCTCTAAAGTGCAAGGTGCAAATGTGTAGATAATTAGTATTAGCATATCATGCAATCAGCATGGTGACATGCACAGAAAGATAGCCATATCTCTAAAGTGCAGAGTGCAATTACACAGAGAATTAATACAGCAGCTAACACATACCCATGTAGTACGCCTGTCCTCGATCACAGAAAGCCCCGATGCTCGTTTCGCGTACCGCTTTATCAAGGGGGAAAAAAGAAATTGTGCGTGTCGTGTCCCAAGGAAGTCCCGTTTTTTAAGGCATCTATATTAACAGGGCAACCAATAGTGTAACGCGCATGGTACTGCTGCCTCCGGGTCCCAATTACATCCGTTTCCGGCACTCATTATCGGCGTGCGGGGGGGAAATCCTCCATGACGTCATATCCGCACAGCCGATAAAACAGAGGCCTTCAACAAGATGGTGGTTCCCGAGTGCAGTGCGCATGCGCGTCGCCATTTTGCCGGAGTCAAACATATATTGGGCCGTATTATCATCTTAGGTCATCTAAGGAAAGGTAAACATAGTAAAAGGACACAAAAGCAATATAATACACAGTAAATAGGACATCATATAACTTGTTATCCAAAAAGTCCGTTCCATACATTCTCCTTATTTCCAAATTAGGCCAGTGGAAAATTCCAAATTGATACTTGCAAAGGGCTGTAGTAGTATCCTTTACGTGTTCCACTACAGATGGCGTAAAAAATGATTGAGATGAAGAGGTGCCCGGTCAATGTAAATACCAGAAGGTGCCTTAGATCGGGACATTATTGAGGATGACTTTTCCATAATTATTACTGGAGTAAAAATAATGACAAAAGAAAAACATAAAAACACATTAGAAAAGACACAACAAAAATTAAAATGCAGAAGACTATAAAAACGGAGCAAAGCTCAATTTTTCATTGAGTCCCATAGGGGACATAGTGCCAAGTCGCACAATCCACCTAGTTTCGGATTGAGCCAAAAGTTGTTTCAAATTCCCCCCTCTTATACCTCCATGAATCCTATCAATGCCTCTAACTTTGAGGCCACGAGGGTCAGAGTCATGATGTAATAAGAAATTTTTCCGCTGTGCGGTTGCCAAAGAAAAGGAGTCGGGTAGGCCGGCCAGTAGCAGATGTTGTCAGTGGTCTTTGGATAGGATGACACAGTGTTTGTTCAGTTGAACTTCCATTCATATTAACACCTAACCCACGTACACATCGAACACCAAGCCTTTTTCCCCTTCCCCCACAACTTTGCTCATTCCCACTAAGGTTGAGCGACTTTCATTTTTTTAAGATCGAGTCGGGTTTTGTGAAACCCGACTTTGTCCAGAGTCGAGTCGAGTGCAGTCGGCCGATTATCGCTAAAAGTCAGGGATCGACCGAAACACGAAACCCAATGCAAGTCAATGGGGAAGCATAGTCGGCAGTGAGTGGAGGCCAGGAAAACACCTACAGTGCCCATTTTAATGCCAAAAACATTCATTCTTGTTTCTGAAGCTTGTCAATCTTAATTAACTTTATAATAATAGTTGGGCATAGGAAATTGGGGGTCATTTGGCTAAAGTTGTGGGGGGAGTAGGGCTGGCTCAAGTTTTTTGTGGGCCCAGGAAATGCGGACTACGTCACGGTGGTGGAGCAGGGAGAGGTAAGTATTTCAACGTTGCAAGTGCTGTGATCCTGAGCAAGCAGGGGGGGCCCACTCGTTCGCATTGGCACTGGCACAGGGCCCCTCAAAGTACGGCGGTGTGTTTGCATGGCGGGGGCGCCTCCCACCAGCAGCGACACTTTTGCGTACTCTGAGAGGCCCTGTGCCAGTGACGTCGCCAACGAGTATGCCCCCCCCACCTGATGAAGTAACCTGCACTTTCATCTGCACCTTCCTCTTTGTCCCTGTGTAAGGTGGTATAACATGCGGGAAGGGGAACCTTACTTTCAGCAGGGTCAGATTCTGGCTGTGTAGAGTACAAGGGGAATGTAGTGGTCTAGGTCAATGTACCAGCAGACTCATCTAGCAGTGGCTGGGCAATGGGCAGGATGAGGAGGAAACAGATATAGGGCCAAACAATAAAGTAGGCTAAATGCAGTTCAAAATTGGTAACAGGACTAAACAGGCGGCATTGCTTTGTTCAGTGGAGTAGCAAACCCAAGAGTAGCAGACACTGTTTCAAGGGCCTAACCACACTAGTAGGCCAAATGCAGTTTAATATCTGATAGTATAGGCCGAAAGCCAGAATGTGGAAGCTCAGCTTTGTTCAGTTGAGGACAACACCAGGGAGGGGCAGACACCGTTAGTAGGCCGGAACAGCCAATTTTTTAAAAAACAGCAGTTAATAAGAGCCAGAAGGTTGAAGCTCAGCTTTATTCAGTTGAGGAAAACACCAGGCAGGAGCAGACACCGTTAGTAGGCCGGAACAGCCAATTTTTAAAAAAACAGCAGTTAATCAGAGCCAGAAGGTGGAAGCTCAGCTTTATTCAGTTGAGGACAACACCAGGCAGGGGCAGACACCGTTAGTAGGCCGGAACAGCCAATTTTTAAAAAAACAGCAGTTAATAAGCGCCAGAAGGTAGAAGCTCAGCTTTATTCAGTTGAGGACAACACCAGGCAGGGGCAGACACCGATAGTAGGCCGGAACACCCAATTTAAAAAAAAACAGCAGTTAATCAGAGCCAGAAGGTGGAAGCTCAGCTTTATTCAGTTGAGGACAACACCAGGGAGGGGCAGACAATGTTAGTAGGCCCTAAACACCCAATTTCTTTTTTAAAAATCTTAATTTGGAACAGAAGGTTGAAGCACAGCTTTATTCAGTGGAGGACAACACCAGGCAGGGGCAGACACCGTTAGTAGGCCGGAATAGCCAATTTTTAAAAAAACAGCAGTTAATCAGAGCCAGAAGGTGGAAGCTCAGCTTTATTCAGTTGAGGACAACACCAGACAGGGGCAGACACCGTTAGTAGGCCGGAACCAAAGTTTAAAAAAAACAGCAGTTAATCAGAGCCAGAAGGTGGAAGCTCAGCTTTATTCAGTTGAGGACAACACCAGGCAGGGGCAGACACCGTTAGTAGGCCGGAACAGCCAATTTTTTAAAAAACAGCAGTTAATCAGAGCCAGAAGGTGGAAGCTCAGCTTTATTCAGTTGAGGACAACACCAGGCAGGGGCAGACACCGTTAGTAGGCCGGAACAGCCAATTTTTAAAAAAACAGCAGTTAATCAGAGCCAGAAGGTGGAAGCTCAGCTTTATTCAGTTGAGGACAACACCAGGCAGGGGCAGACACCGTTAGTAGGCCGGAACAGCCAATTTTTAAAAAAACAGTAGTTAATCAGAGCAAGAAGGTGGAAGCTCAGCTTTATTCAGTTGAGGACAACACCAGGCAGGGGCAGACACCATTAGTAGGCCGGAACAGCCAATTTTTAAAAAAACAGCAGTTAATCAGAGCCAGGAGGTGGAAGCTCAGCTTTATTCAGTTGAGGACAACACCAGGCAGGGGCAGACACCGTTAGTAGGCCGGAACAGCCAATTTTTAAAAAAACAGCAGTTAATCAGAGCCAGAAGGTGGAAGCTCGGCTTTATTCAGTTGAGGACAACACCAGGCAGGGGCAGACACCGTTAGTAGGCCGGAACCAAAGTTTTAAAAAAACAGCAGTTAATCAGAGCCAGAAGGTGGAAGCTCAGCTTTATTCAGTTGAGGACAACACCAGGGAGGGGCAGACACCGTTAGTAGGCCGGAACAGCCAATTTTTAAAAAAACAGCAGTTTATAAGAGCCAGAAGGTAGAAGCTCAGCTTTATTCAGTTGAGGACAACACCAGGCAGGGGCAGACACCGTTTTTAGGCCGGAACAGCCAATTTTTAAAAAAACAGCAGTTAATAAGAGCCAGAAGGTAGAAGCTCAGCTTTATTCAGTTGAGGACAACACCAGGGAGGGCAGACACCGTTATTAGGCCGGAACAGCCAATTTTTAAAAAAACAGCAGTTAATAAGAGCCAGAAGGTTGAAGCTCAGCTTTATTCAGTTGAGGAAAACACCAGGCAGGGGCAGACACCGTTAGTAGGCCGGAACAGCCAATTTTTTAAAAAACAGCAGTTAATAAGAGCCAGAAGGTTGAAGCCCAGCTTTATTCAGTTGAGGACAACACCAGGGAGGGGCAGACACCGTTAGTAGGCCGGAACAGCCAATTTTTTAAAAAACAGCAGTTAATCAGAGCCAGAAGGTGGAAGCTCAGCTTTATTCAGTTGAGGACAACACCAGGCAGGGGCAGACACCGTTAGTAGGCCCTAAACACCCAATTTCTATTTTAAAAATCTTAATTTGGAACAGAAGGTTGAAGCACAGCTTTATTCAGTTGAGGACAACACCAGGGAGGGGCAGACACCGTTAGTAGGCCGGAACAGCCAATTTTTAAAAAAACAGCAGTTAATAAGAGCCAGAAGGTTGAAGCCCAGCTTTATTCAGTTGAGGACAACACCAGGGAGGGGCAGACACCGTTAGTAGGCCGGAACAGCCAATTTTTAAAAAAACAGAAGTTAATAAGAGCCAGAAGGTAGAAGCTCAGCTTTATTCAGTTGAGGACAACACCAGGCAGGGGCAGGCACCGTTATTAGGCCGGAACAGCCAATTTTTTAAAAAACAGTAGTTAATCAGAGCAAGAAGGTGGAAGCTCAGCTTTATTCAGTTGAGGACAACACCAGGCAGGGGCAGACACCGTTAGTAGGCCGGAACAGCCAATTTTTAAAAAAACAGCAGTTAATCAGAGCCAGAAGGTGGAAGCTCGGCTTTATTCAGTTGAGGACAACACCAGGCAGGGGCAGACACCGTTAGTAGGCCGGAACCAAAGTTTTAAAAAAACAGCAGTTAATCAGAGCCAGAAGGTGGAAGCTCAGCTTTATTCAGTTGAGGACAACACCAGGGAGGGGCAGACACCGTTAGTAGGCCGGAACAGCCAATTTTTAAAAAAACAGCAGTTTATAAGAGCCAGAAGGTAGAAGCTCAGCTTTATTCAGTTGAGGACAACACCAGGCAGGGGCAGACACCGTTTTTAGGCCGGAACAGCCAATTTTTAAAAAAACAGCAGTTAATAAGAGCCAGAAGGTAGAAGCTCAGCTTTATTCAGTTGAGGACAACACCAGGGAGGGCAGACACCGTTATTAGGCCGGAACAGCCAATTTTTAAAAAAACAGCAGTTAATAAGAGCCAGAAGGTTGAAGCTCAGCTTTATTCAGTTGAGGAAAACACCAGGCAGGGGCAGACTCCGTTAGTAGGCCGGAACAGCCAATTTTTTAAAAAACAGCAGTTAATAAGAGCCAGAAGGTTGAAGCCCAGCTTTATTCAGTTGAGGACAACACCAGGGAGGGGCAGACACCGTTAGTAGGCCGGAACAGCCAATTTTTTAAAAAACAGCAGTTAATCAGAGCCAGAAGGTGGAAGCTCAGCTTTATTCAGTTGAGGACAACACCAGGCAGGGGCAGACACCGTTAGTAGGCCCTAAACACCCAATTTCTATTTTAAAAATCTTAATTTGGAACAGAAGGTTGAAGCACAGCTTTATTCAGTTGAGGACAACACCAGGGAGGGGCAGACACCGTTAGTAGGCCGGAACAGCCAATTTTTAAAAAAACAGAAGTTAATAAGAGCCAGAAGGTAGAAGCTCAGCTTTATTCAGTTGAGGACAACACCAGGCAGGGGCAGGCACCGTTATTAGGCCGGAACAGCCAATTTTTAAAAAAACAGCAGTTAATAAGAGCCAGAAGGTAGAAGCTCAGCTTTATTCAGTTGAGGACAACACCAGGCAGGGGCAGACACCGTTAGTAGGCCGGAACAGCCAATTTTTAAAAAAACAGCAGTTAATAAGAGCCAGAAGGTTGAAGACCAGCTTTATTCAGTTGAGGACAACACCAGGGAGGGGCAGACACCGTTAGTAGGCTGGAACAGCCAATTTTTAAAAAAACAGCAGTTAATCAGAGCCAGAAGGTGGAAGCTCAGCTTTATTCAGTTGAGGACAACACCAGGCAGGGGCAGACACCGTTAGTAGGCCGGAACCAAAGTTGAAGGCCAAATGCAGTTTAATATCTGATACTATAGGCCGAAAGCCATAAGGTTGAAGCACAGCTTTATTCAGTTGCAACTTCTTGGCAATAATATAAAGAAGACGCGACAGGACAACACTCGGTTGATGCCATATCTGTGTTTTCAACTGAAAAAAACCTTTCAGTTAACTACTTGCAGGAGAAAGTTTTTGTAGCTGGTGGCCAATTTTTGTACTGTACCAGTTTTTTGTTGTATGTGTTTTTGTTTTTAATGTTAAAATGTCTGCATTTGATATCTCTCCAGTATTTTCTTTTTTTATAAGCAAAATACTTATTTTTATATTTTCTGATGTTTTATACTGGAGTGTTCCTCGGGACACGCTTATAAAGTGTCTTATATATGTGTTTCTAATGAGTCACATTATATATTTTTTGTAATTGTGGCTCTAAGAGATCTCAAAGATTTCATGGTTTGGAAATGATTGTTATGCCTTTACTGTTATATATAATAAAAACTGAATGGACACTTGTCAGCTCAGCTCTTCTCAGGTGAAATGTTATCAAGTTCCGTCTGTTGGGCCATTATTCTAGGTCATACCCCCAGATCTGTGAACTGAGCAGTAAGGAAAATTAGCTGGTCTAAGAAGCATATCCATCTTTCCTACTTAAACACTTTCTTCATTGCTACTTAATGTGTTATATTTTAAAGCCATTGCAAGATTTTATAGAAGGAACTGATTGTAATTATCACCATAGGTATCATCACCTTTTAAGGACAGTGGGCAATCATTCAGCACTTTTTTGTAGGCATACATCCTCTCCCCAGCAACCTGTATGCATTTGACATGACATTATTTGTTCCTTTTATTGCATTACTTTCTTCATTGATTCCTTTTGCATAATTTATATGTAGTTTTAGTGCTGGTTTTGTACTCTGAGCTTGTTGCCCTGTGCACAATATTTTAAGACAGACTTAAATGTCAAGTTTGTTCTGTCAAAAGCAGTAGTGTTTCAAAATAGATATAAAACAACATAAAGACAACATTCTAGAGCTGCTGTTATACTTATAAAGACAGTAAAATGTGATAACAACTATTAGCAGGTCATCTTTAGTATGTAGGTTTGATGAATCCGTGAGTGGTTGTATTGTATTGTGTGTGGTATTGTTATTAGTATTGTGAATTTTATTAAAATGTTTGCCTTCTGATTCAGTGTTTACTTTTCTTAATTTCCAAAATGCATGATTTCTTTGAAGGTTGTGTCTTCTGTCTTTACACACTTCTTTCTTAACCCCTTCCCAACATGCGCCATATATGTACAGTGCTGTGGGATCATATGAGCTCACACAAAGCACCGTCACGATCAAATGTGGGTGTCAACTCAATATGAGAGGTGACGCCCTGCTAGCATTGATCGTGGACGTTTAGCCCCTCTGATGCTGCTGTCAATATGGGGAGAACTACGTCCATGCATAGACTACTGGGGTCTTAACGCCATCACTTAAGAATAAGTATCCTTTGCCCTTGATATCTGAGCTCTTTGATAGACTCTGTAATGCCCCAGCCGTTTTCCAAGACTTTGTGAACGACATCTTCCGGGTGATGCTCACCACCTCGGTCGTAGTCTATCTGGATGATATTCTCATCTACTCTCCAGATATTGACTCCAATCAGAGAGATGTTTGCAAAGTTTTTGACCTCTTACGGGCAAACTGAAGTGTGTGTTTGAGCAGGAGTCTTTGCCTTTCCTTGGCTATATCATCTCTGACCAGGGATTGGCTATGGATCCTGCCAAGCTACAGGCTGTAATGGACTGGCAAGAACCCCATTCTCTTAAAGCAGTGCAGCGCTTTATGGGGTTCATTAATTACTATCGCCAGTTCATCCCACACTTCTCATCTTTGGTAGCTCCCTTGGTTGCCCTCACCAAGAAGGGAGCAAATCCCAAGTTGTGGTCGGAGGAGGTCTCCAAGGCCCTACTCACTATTAAGTCACACTTCGCTAGCGCTCCCATCCTACATCGCCCCGATAGAGGTGGATGCCTCATCCGTCGGTGCTGGAGCAGTCCTCTTCCAAAAGGATGCTCAAGGTCGGAAGCATCCTTGCTTCTTCTCCAAGACCTTCTCACCAGCGGAGAGGAATTATTCCATCGTGGACAGGGAGTTGCTAGCCATGAAGTTGGCTTTCTCAGAGTGGAGACACCTCCTAAAGTTTTTACAGACCAAAAAAATTTTGTGTACTAACAGGCAGCCCAGCGGCAAAATTCTCGCCAGGCCAGATGGTCCCTGTTCTTCTCCCGGTTCCATTTCACCCTAACTTTTTTCTCCAGGTTGAAGAACATTCGTGCCGATGCTCTCTCCCGCTCCGTAGTGTCATCAGAGGAGGAGGAGCCTTGGCTTATTGTCCCTTCTGAGAGCCTGAGAACCGTGGCTCCGGATTCACTAGAGTCTGTTCCCCCGGGCAAGCCTTTTGTACCATCAAATTTGCGACCAGAGTTTCTCTGTTGGGCTCCTTTGTCCAAGGAGGGTACACATTTCGGGATCAAGAGGACATTTGAGCTTCTGGCGAGAACATACTGGTGGCCGCATATGGCTCGTGACGTCGGGGATAATATTCGGGCATGTGTCTCCTGCGCCAAGAATCGGTCTACTCGGCAACGGCCTGCTGGGCTACTTTACCCCCTGCCAGTGGCAGACAGGCCCTGGGAGATGGTTGGGATGGACTTCGTGGTGGGCTTACTTAAGTGTCGTAGCTGCACCGTTATCTGGGTAGTCACCGATCAAAGTACAGCGGTGTGTTTGCACGGCGGGGGCGCCTCCCACCGGTAGCAACACTTTTGCGTACTATGAGGGGCCCTGTGGCAGTGACGTCGCCAACAAATATTCCTCCCCCCACCTGATGAAGGAACCTGCACCTTCATCTGCACCTTCCTCTTTGTCCCCGTGTAAGGTGGTATTTTATGCGGGAAGGGGGACCTGACTTTCAGCAGGGTCACAATCTTGCAGTGTAGCGTGCACGGGGAATGTTGCATTATGGGTCAATGTACCAGCAGACTCATCTATCACTGGCTGGGCAATGGGCAGGATGAGGGGGAAACAGATATGGGCCCAAAGAATAAAGTGGGCTAAATGCAGTTCAAAATTGGTAACAGGACTAAACAGGCGGCATTGCTTTGTTCAGTGGAGTAGCAAACCCAGGAGCAGCAGACACTGTTTTAAGGGCCCAACCACACTAGTAGGCCAAATGCAGTTTAATATCTGCTACTATAGGCCAAAAGCCTAAAGACTGAAGCTCAGCTTTATACAGTTGAGGACAACACCAAGGAGCGGCAGAAACCGTTAGTAGGCCCTAAACACCATTTTGTATTTAAAAAAAACACCAGTTAATGAGAGGCAGAAGGTTGAAGCTCAGCTGTATTCAGTTGAGGGCAACACCAGGGAGGGGCAGAAACCGTTAGTAGGCCCTAAACACCATTTTTTTTTAAAAAAAACAGCAGTTAATGAGAGGCAGAAGGTAGAAGCTCAGCTTTATTCATTTGAGGACAACTTGAATTAGGGACTGCAGACAGGCTTCCTAGGCCTAAAATACCTAAAAATAGGCTTATGGCAGTTTTACATCGGTTACATGGATACACAGGCAGCTTGGTGGTCAGTGGAGGAGTATTTAAAGTAGGGACCGCAGACAGGCTATCAAAGGCCTAAAATAACAAAACATAGGCTCAAGGCAGTTTAAAATAGGTTACATGGATACACAGGCAGCATTGTTGTCAATGGAGGAGTATTTAAAGTAGGGACCGCAGACAGGCTATCAAAGGCCTAAAATAGCAAACAATAGGCTCATGGCAGTTTTACATCGGTTACATGGATACACAGGCAGCTTGGTGGTCAGTGGAGGAGTATTTAAAGTAGGGACCGCAGACAGGCTATCAAAGGCCTAAAATAGCAAACAAAAGGCTCAAGGCAGTTTTACATCGGTTACATGGATACACAGGCAGCTTGGTGGTCAGTGGAGGAGTATTTAAAGTAGGGACCGCAGACAGGCTATCAAAGGCCTAAAATAGCAAACAATAGGCTCATGGCAGTTTTACATCGGTTACATGGATACACAGGCAGCTTGGTGGTCAGTGGAGGAGTATTTAAAGTAGGGACCGCAGACAGGCTATCAAAGGCCTAAAATAACAAAACATAGGCTCATGGCAGTTTTACGTCGGTTACATGGAAACACAGGCAGCATTGTTGTCAATGGAGGAGTATTTAAAGTAGGGACCGCAGACAGGCTATCAAAGGCCTAAAATAGCAAACAATAGGCTCATGGCAGTTTTACATCGGTTACATGGATACACAGGCAGCTTGGTGGTCAGTGGAGGAGTATTTAAAGTAGGGACCGCAGACAGGCTATCAAAGGCCTAAAATAACAAAACATAGGCTCATGGCAGTTTTACGTCGGTTACATGGATACACAGGCAGCATTGTTGTCAATGGAGGAGTATTTAAAGTAGGGACCGCAGACAGGCTATCAAAGGCCTAAAATGGCAAACAATAGGCTCATGGCAGTTTTACATCGGTTACATGGATACACAGGCAGCTTGGTGGTCAGTGGAGGAGTATTTAAAGTAGGGACCGCAGACAGGCTATCAAAGGCCTAAAATAACAAAACATAGGCTCATGGCAGTTTTACGTCGGTTACATGGATACACAGGCAGCATTGTTGTCAATGGAGGAGTATTTGAAGTAGGGACCGCAGACAGGCTATCAAAGGCCTAAAATAGCAAACAATAGGCTCATGGCAGTTTTACATCGGTTACATGGATACACAGGCAGCTTGGTGGTCAGTGGAGGAGTATTTAAAGTAGGGACCGCAGACAGGCTATCAAAGGCCTAAAATAACAAAACATAGGCTCAAGGCAGTTTAAAATAGGTTACATGGATACACAGGCAGCATTGTTGTCAATGGAGGAGTATTTAAAGTAGGGACCGCAGACAGGCTATCAAAGGCCTAAAATAGCAAACAATAGGCTCATGGCAGTTTTACATCGGTTACATGGATACACAGGCAGTTTGGTGGTCAGTGGAGGAGTATTTAAAGTAGGGACCGCAGACAGGCTATCAAAGGCCTAAAATAACAAAACATAGGCTCAAGGCAGTTTAAAATAGGTTACATGGATACACAGGCAGCATTGTTGTCAATGGAGGAGTATTTAAAGTACGGACCGCAGACAGGCTATCAAAGGCCTAAAATAGCAAACAATAGGCTCATGGCAGTTTTACATCGGTTACATGGATACACAGGCAGCTTGGTGGTCAGTGGAGGAGTATTTAAAGTAGGGACCGCAGACAGGCTATCAAAGGCCTAAAATAACAAAACATAGGCTCATGGCAGTTTTACGTCGGTTACATGGATACACAGGCAGCATTGTT
The DNA here is from genome assembly GCF_051348905.1 of Ranitomeya variabilis. Classification (NCBI taxonomy): domain Eukaryota; kingdom Metazoa; phylum Chordata; class Amphibia; order Anura; family Dendrobatidae; genus Ranitomeya; species Ranitomeya variabilis. Next base: position 566,748,789 of record NC_135236.1, read on the forward strand.
GTCAATGGAGGAGTATTTAAAGTAGGGACCGCAGACAGGCTATCAAAGGCCTAAAATAGCAAACAATAGGCTCATGGCAGTTTTACATCGGTTACATGGATACACAGGCAGCTTGGTGGTCAGTGGAGGAGTATTTAAAGTAGGGACCGCAGACAGGCTGTCAAAGGCCTAAAATAACAAAACATAGGCTCAAGGCAGTTTTACATCAGTTACATGGATACACAGGCAGGCAGCATTGTGGTCAGTGGAGGAGTATTGCAAGGAGTGTCTGTCCCAGTACTCCCAAAATATAAATAGATGTTAATGTCTCGCAAAACAACCCAAAAAAAAAAAAGGTGGCATACTTAGGTACAGGGGTGGGCTCATCTGCTGAGTTTCTGACATAGTAATTTGGCAGTAACTATTTAATGGTGCCAATATAGGACACTGACACAGACTACTTTAAGTAGCATCATAGATGTCTACAAATTTGTATTGTCAGTGTCAGACATTGAATGATGTCAGCGAATAGACTAAACATTGGTGGAGCTGTGCGACATAATTTTGCACGTGGTAGAGCACAGTTTGAGCTGGGGGAGGGGGGAACTCTCTTGTGGCCGGCGGGACCGCCCCAGGGCCCCTCATGTTACAACGGTGTGTCTGACGTTGGGTGCGCACCACCACCGCCAGAGACACTACATTGTACTATGAGGGACCCAGTAGCAATGCCGTCAACCAAAAGCGAGCACACCCACCTCTTCAGACAAACAGCAGTCTCACGGGTGCTTGCGCCAAGTCGCGATACCACGGCCCCGTGTGGTGAGTTTGGCCATTTATGGAGGTGTAAACATGTCGTATGCTGTACAATCAGCTGCAGCAAATTAGACATTAGAAAAGTAATTCACAGGCAAGAGCTTTTCATAGGAAAGCTAGGTGTCGGCCGGGCAAGGTGGGGCAAAAGATTTTGAAATCCAGTTGTGGTTCATTTTAATGAATGTTAGATCGTCAACATTTTGGGCAGCCAGTCGAGTCCTTTTTTCGGTTAATATTGAACCTGCAGCACTGAATACTCTTTCTGAGAGGACACTTGCTGCCGGGCAAGCAAGCTCCTGCAATGCATATTCTGCCAATTCTGGCCAGGTGTCTAATTTTGATGCCCAGTAATCAAATGGGAATGACGGTTGAAGGAGAACATCGATAAGGGATGAAAAATAGTTAGTAACCATACTGGACAAATGTTGTCTCCTGTCACTTTCAATTGATGCAGCAGTACCTGTCCTGTCTGCGGTCATAGCAAAATCACTCCACAACCTGGTCAGAAAACCCCTCTGTCCAACGCCACTTCTGATGTGTGCACCCCTAACACTCCTAGTCTGCTGCCCCCTGGAGCTCGTGTGAGAACGATCACGTGCGCTGTGTGCTGGGAATGCCTGAAGCAAACGGTCAACAAGAGTTGATTGTTTGGTTGCTAATATTAGTTCCAAGTTCTCATGTGGCATTATATTTTGCAATTTGCCTTTATAGCGTGGATCAAGGAGGCAGGCCAACCAGTAATCGTCATCGTTCATCATTTTCGTAATGCGTGTGTCCCTTTTTAGGATACGTAAGGCATAATCCGCCATGTGGGCCAAAGTCCCAGTTGTCAAATCTCCGGTTGTGATTGGTTGAGGGGCAGTTTCAGGCAAATCTACGTCACTTGTGTCCCTCAAAAAACCAGAACCCGGCCTTGCCACGCAACCAATTTCCAGTGCCCCCGGGAAAGCTTCCGCATTAAAAATATACTCATCCCCATCATCCTCCTCATCCTCCACCTCCTCTTCGCCCGCTACCTCGTCCTGTACACTGCCCTGACCAGACAATGGCTGACTGTCATCAAGGCTTTCCTCTTCCTCTGGTGCAGATGCCTGATCCTTTATGTGCGTCAAACTTTGCATCAGCAGACGCATTAGGGGGATGCTCATGCTTATTACGGCGTTGTCTGCACTAACCAGCCGTGTGCATTCCTCAAAACACTGAAGGACTTGACACATGTCTTGTATCTTGGACCACTGCACACCTGACAACTCCATGTCTGCCATCCTACTGCCTGCCCGTGTATGTGTATCCTCCCACAAAAACATAACAGCCCGCCTCTGTTGGCACAGTCTCTGAAGCATGTGCAGTGTTGAGTTCCACCTTGTTGCAACGTCTATGATTAGGCGATGCTGGGGAAGGTTCAAAGACCGCTGATAGGTCTGCATACGGCTGGAGTGTACAGGCGAACGTCGGATATGTGAGCAAAGTCCACGCACTTTGAGGAGCAGGTCGGAGAACCCAGGATAAGTTTTCAATAAGCACTGCACCACCAGGTTTAAGGTGTGAGCCAGGCAAGGAATGTGTTTCAGTTGGGAAAGGGAGATGGCAGCCATGAAATTCCTTCCGTTATCACTCACTACCTTGCCTGCCTCAAGATCTACTGTGCCCAGCCACGACTGCGTTTCTTGTTGCAAGAACTCGGACAGAACTTCCGCGGTGTGTCTGTTGTCGCCCAAACACTTCATAGCCAATACAGCCTGCTGACGCTTGCCAGTAGCTGGCCCATAATGGGACAACTGGTGTGCAACAGTGTCATCTGCCGATGGAGTGGTTGGCCGACTGCGGTCTGTGGAAGAGCTGTAGATTCTGCAGGAGGATGATGAGGAGGAGGGGGTGCGAACGCCTACAGCCAACTGTTTCCTAGACCGTGGGCTAGGCACACCTGTCCCGAAGATTGATGTCCCCTGTGGACCCTGCATCCACCACATTCACCCAGTATGCCGTGATGGACACATAACGTCCCTGGCCATGCCTACTGGTCCATGCATCTGTAGTCAGGTGCACCTTTGTACTCACAGATTGCCTGAGTGCATGGACGATGCGCTGTTTAACATGCTGGTGCAGGGCTAGGATGGCTTTTCTTGAAAAAAAGTGTCGACTGGGTAGCTCGTATCGTGGTTCAGCGTACTCCATCAGGGCTTTGAAAGCTTCGCTTTCAACTAATTGGTAGGGCATCATCTCTAACGAGATTAGTCTAGCTATGTGGGCGTTAAAACCCTGTGTACGTGGATGCGAGGATAAGTACTTCCTTTTCCTAACCAGAGTCTCATGTAGTGTGAGCTGAACTGGAGAGATGGAGAACGTGGAACTTGCGGGTGTGCCGGTGGACATGGCAGACTGAGAGACGGTTGGAGACGGTATTGTTTCCGCCGGTGCCCTAGATGCAATATTTCCTCCTACAAAACTGGTGATTCCCTGACCCTGACTGCTTTTGGCTGGCAAAGAAACCTGCACAGATACTGCCGGTGGTGCGGAAAATGGTGGCCTTACAGTGACGGAAGGGATGTTGCGTTGCTGACTAGCTTCATTGGCCGAGGGTGCTACAACCTTAAGGGACGTTTGGTAGTTAGTCCAGGCTTGAAAATGCATGGTGGTTAAGTGTCTATGCATGCAACTAGTATTGAGACTTTTCAGATTCTGACCTCTGCTTAAGCTAGTTGAACATTTTTGACAGATGACTTTGCGCTGATCAATTGGATGTTGTTTAAAAAAATGCCAGACTGCACTCTTCCTAGCATTGGATCCTTTTCAGGGATTGCAGACTGAGCTTTATCCGGATGGCCACGCTGTCCTCCAACAGGTTTTGGCTTTGACACGCGTTTTGGGCCAGATACGGGCCCGGCAGATGGAACCTGTTGCGATGTTGATGCCTGCTGCGGCCCCTCCTCCACCTCCGCTTCTGAACTACTGCCGCCTGCACTCTGTTCCCCCAATGGCTGCCAATCGGGGTCAACAACTGGGTCATCTATTACCTCCTCTTCGAGCTCGTGTGCAACTTCGTCTGTGTCACCGTGTCGGTCGGTGGTATAGCGTTCGTGGCGGGGCAACATAGTCTCATCAGGGTCTGATTGCAGATCAGTACCCTGAGAGGGCAATGTTGTGGTCTGAGTCAAAGGAGCAGCATAGTACTCTGGCTGTGGCTGTGCATCAGTGCACTCCATGTCAGAATCTACTTGTAATGGGCATGGCCTGTTAAGTGATTCACTTTCTAAGCCAGGGACGGTATGTGTAAAGAGCTCCATGGAGTAACCCGTTGTGTCGCCTGCTGCATCCTTCTCTCTTGTTGTTGTTTTTGCTGAAGAGGACAAGGAAGCGACTTGTCCCTGACCGTGAACATCCACAAGCGACGCGCTGCTTTTACATTTACCAGTTTCAGAAGAGGAGGCAAAAGAGCTAGAGGCTGAGTCTGCAATGTAAGCCAAAACTTGCTGTTGCTGCTCCGGCTTTAAAAGCGGTTTTCCTACTCCCAGAAAAGAGAGCTTTCGAGGCCTTGTGTAGCCAGACGACGAAACTGGCTCCACAGCTCCAGACTTAGGTGGAATATTTTTATCCCCACGACCACCTGATGCTCCACTACCACTACCATCATTACCAGCTGACAATGAACGCCCACGGCCACGACCTCTTGCACCAGACTTCCTCATTGTTTTAAAAACGTAACCAAAGTAACTTTATTTGTTGCTGTCAAACAACTTACACGGTGAGCTATAACTTCAGTATGATTTCAATATCCCTTAACAGGTTGTTGAGACCACAAGGAAAATCAGGCACAATGTTACACACACTGTTTTCTGTGGCACCAAATCACAGAGATGCCACACACGCAGGACTGTCACTCAAGCACAAATGTCAATATTAATCTCACACCTTTTTTTTTTTTTTTTTTCTCAGGGAGACTTTAGAAACCAAATAAGATCAAATGATTTCTTTCAGGGACAATTTAGAAACCAAATACTAAAAAAATAAAAAGACTTTCTAGGGCCCACTGAGTGAGAGATGGCACACACAGGAGTCAGGAGTGGCACACAAGCCCTGAGGCCAATATTAATCTCCCACTGATTGATGTTTTTTTTTTTTTTTCAGGTAGATTTTAGAACCCAAATCAAGCAAAAAAATAAATAGGCTTTCTATGGCCCACTGAGTGAGAGATAGCACACACAGGAGTCAGGAGTGGCACACAAGCCCTGAGGCCAATATTAATCTCCCACTGATTGATGTTTTATTTTTTTTTCTGGTAGATTTTAGAACCCAAATCAAGCAAAAAAATAAATAGGCTTTCTATGGCCCACTGAGTGAGAGATAGCACACACAGGAGTCAGGAGTGGCACACAAGCCCTGAGGCCAATATTAATCTCCCACTGATTGATGTTTTATTTTTTTTTCTGGTAGATTTTAGAACCTAAATCAAGCAAAAAAATAAATAGGCTTTCTATGGCCCACTGAGTGAGAGATAGCACACACAGGAGTCAGGAGTGGCACACAAGCCCTGAGGCCAAAATTAATCTCCCACTGATTGATGTTTTTTTTTTTCTGGTAGATTTTAGAACCCAAATCAAGCAAAAAAATAAATAGGCTTTCTATGGCCCACTGAAGTGAGAGATAGCACACACAGGAGTCAGGAGTGGCACACAAGCCCTGGGGCCAATATTAATCTCCCACTGATTGATGTTTTATTTTTTTTTCTGGTAGATTTTAGAACCCAAATCAAGCAAAAAAATAAATAGGCTTTCTATGGCCCACTGAGTGAGAGATGGCACACACAGGAGTCAGGAGTGGCACACAAGCCCTGAGGCCAATATTAATCTCCCACTGATTGATGTTTTTTTTTTTTTTCAGGTAGACTTTAGAACCCAAGTCAAGCAAAAAAATAAATAGTCTTTCTATGGCCCACTGAGTGAGAGATAGCACACACAGGAGTCAGGAGTGGCACACAAGCCCTGAGGCCAATATTAATCTCCCACTGATTGATGTTTTATTTTTTTTTCTGGTAGATTTTAGAACCCAAATCAAGCCAAAAAATAAATAGGCTTTCTATGGCCCACTGAGTGAGAGATGGCACACACAGGAGTCAGGAGTGGCACACAAGCCCTGAGGCCAATATTAATCTCCCACTGATTGATGTTTTTTCTTTTTTTCTGGTAGATTTTAGAACCCAAATCAAGCAAAAAAATAAATAGGCTTTCTATGGCCCACTGAGTAAGAGATAGCACACACGGGAGTCAGGAGTGGCACACAAGCCCTGAGGCCAATATTAATCTCCCACTGATTGATGTTTTATTTTTTTTCTGGTAGATTTTAGAACCCAAATCAAGCAAAAAAATAAATAGGCTTTCTATGGCCCACTGAGTGAGAGATGGCACACACAGGAGTCAGGAGTGGCACACAAGCCCTGAGGCCAATATTAATCTCCCACTGATTGATGTTTTTTTTTTTTTCTGGTAGATTTTAGAACCCAAATCAAGCAAAAAAATAAATAGGCTTTCTATGGCCCACTGAGTGAGAGATGGCACACACAGGAGTCAGGAGTGGCACACAAGCCCTGAGGCCAATATTAATCTCCCACTGATTGATGTTTTGTTTTTTTTTTCAGGTAGATTTTAGAACCAAAATCAAGCAAAAAAATAAATAGGCTTTCTATGGCCCACTGAGTGAGAGATGACACACACAGGAGTCAGGAGTGGCACACAAGCCCTGACTGAGGCCAATATTTTTCTCCCACTGATTGATGTAGTGATTTTTTGAAAGGTAGATTTTAGAACCCAAATCAAGCAAAAAAATAAATAGGCTTTCTATGGCCCACTGAGTGAGAGATGGCACACACAGGAGTCAGGAGTGGCACACAAGCCCTGACTGAGGCCAATATTTTTCTACTACTGATTGATGTAGTGTTTTTTTTAAGGTAGATTTTAGAACCCAAATCAAGGAAAAAAATAAATAGGCTTTCTATGGCCCACAATTTGAGAGAGAGAGGTGGCACACCCAGGAGTCAAGACTGGCACACAAGCTGAAAGGGCAATATTAATCTCCCACTGTTTTTTTATTTTATTTTTTTTTCAGAGAGACTTTAGAAACCAAATAATAAAAAAAATAAATAAATAGGCTTTCTATGGCCCACTGAGTGAGAGATGGCACACACAGGAGTCAGGAGTGGCACACAAGCCCTGACTGAGGCCAATATTTTTCTCCCACTGATTGATGTAGTGATTTTTTTAAAGGTAGATTTTAGAACCCAAATCAAGCAAAAAAATAAATAGGCTTTCTATGGCCCACAATTTGAGAGAGAGAGGTGGCACACCCAGGAGTCAAGACTGGCACACAAGCTGAAAGGGCAATATTAATCTCCCACTGTTTTTTTTTTTTTTTTTCAGGGAGACTTTAGAAACCAAATAATAATAATAAAAAATTAATAAGCTTTCTATGGCCCATTGAGTGAGAGATGGCACACACATGAGTCAGGAGTGGCACACAAGCACTGACTGAGGCCAATATTTTTCTCCCACTGATTGATGTAGTGATTTTTTTAAAGGTAGATTTTAGAACCCAAATCAAGCAAAAAAATAAATAGGCTTTCTATGGCCCACAATTTGAGAGAGAGAGGTGGCACACCCAGGAGTCAAGACTGGCACACAAGCTGAAAGGGCAATATTAATCTCCCACTGTTTTTTTATTTATTTAAAAAAAAAAGGCTTTCTATGGCCCACTGAGTGAGAGATGGCACACACAGGAGTCAGGAGTGGCACACAAGCCCTGACTGAGGCCAATATTTTTCTACCACTGATTGATGTAGTGTTTTTTTTCAGGTAGATTTTAGAACCCAAATCATGGAAAAAAATAAATAGGCTTTCTATGGCCCACTCAGTGAGAGATGGCACACACACTGATGGCACTCTAGCAGAAATGCCAATCTTAATCTCCAACAAAAAAAAAAAAAAACAGGGACTGTCCTACAATTACTATCTCCCTGCAGTAATCTCAGCCAGGTATGGCAGGCAGCAATAAGGAGTGGACTGATGCACAAATTAAATAAAAAGTGTGGACAAACAAAAAAGATAGCTGTGCAGAAAGGAAGGAACAAGAGGATATGTGCTTTGAAAAAAGCAGTTGGTTTCCACAGTGGCGTACACACAGCAATACAGCTATCAGGGAGCCTTCTAGGGCAGCCCAATGAGCTACAGCGCTGAGAGAAAAAATAAAAAAATGTAGCTTCCACTGTCCCTGCACACCAAAGGTGGTGTTGGACAGTGGAAATCGCTACAGCACAAGCGGTTTGGTGGTTTATGGACCCTGCCTAACACTCTCCCTGCTTCTGACGAAGCGGCAGCAACCTCTCCCTAAGCTCAGATCAGCAGCAGTGAGATGGCGGTCGGCGGGAACGCCCCTTTATAGCCCCTGTGACACCGCAGACAGCAAGCCAATCACTGCATTGCCCTTCTCTAAGATGGTGGGGACCAGGCACTATGTCATCACGCTGCCCACACTCTGCGTTCACCTTCATTGGCTGAGAAATGGCGCTTTTCGCGTCATTGAAACGCGACTTTGGCGCGAAATTCGCGTACCGCATGGCCGATGCAACGCTGGGATCGTCTCGGTTTCATGAGACGTCGACTTTGCCAAAAGTCGGCGACTTTTGAAAATGAACGACCCGTTTCGCTCAACCCTAATTCCCACTCATTTGGTAAGTAGCCTTCCCATCTTGTACCCTACTGGTTCACAACCTTAGGACCAGAGCTGACAGTCACCTGTCACTAAATGAATAATCACTATATATTTTCTTAGATAGTGTGCCTGAACAACACTGTTAGGCCTAACGATTTAGTGGAAACTTAGCCTTCTCATTTGCCATTGAAACACAATTTTAGCACAAATGATTTGGAGTAGCTAATTGAGCTTCATGGCTGCACATAATAGTAGATCATCAACATATTGAAGCAGCTGTACCTCACCATTTTCAGGGTGCCAGGAGAGTAGAATTCCCGCCATTGCCTCAGAAAACAAAGAGGGAGATGTTGCTCCTCCTTGAGGCAGGCGCGTCCAACAATACTGTTTGCCGGCATGGGTGAATGCAAACAGCAGTTGGCTTTCCTCATCAATAGGCACCGAGAAAAAGGCATTGCTTAGATCTATTACAGTAAAACATTTTGCATTGCTTGGGATTTGATTCAGTAGAGTATGTGGGTTTGGCACTATGGGTAGGTCAACAATCATTAATTTGTTAATTTCTCTTAAATCATGTACCATGCGGTAAACCGCTGGTTGTCCCTCAATCTGCTTTTTTTTTACCGGAAAAAGAGGTGTATTATATACGGATCATGACGTTCAGAAGTTCTGATCCATGCAGCCACTTGCTCATCATACCCATGCTTGTCAATCCACGCAGCATGCTCTCTGCTGAACCGCTTCCATCTTTCAGCATCTAAACAACCGTTCTTAGGCATTCCTGCCTTCTCTAAAATCCTTGCTGCATTCCTGACAGCCTTTTTACCATGCTCTAGATACACCAGGTCCTTCATTTTATATCTTGGATCCATATTTTGTCCTGACCTAGTAAATCTAGCACCCATAACAGCCGTCAAAGGGAGCGACCCCTGTCTTCAGTCCTGCTATGTATTCACCAGAATCCACTGCCCTATTAGGATAGTCAGTGATTCCTGTGTCTATGGCAATCAGCTGTACTGCAGCTCTCTGTTCTTTCCTGATGCTGGAGTAAATTCTTTCAAACAAATAAATGCATACCCACAAGAATATCGCAATTCCAAAAACCAGTGCTATATATTCCTCATTCAACATCTGAGATCCCACTGAAATATGAGTTTGTCAAAACAATTTAAGAATTAAAAACAATACTCATGTGTGACCATGTCCTGCCACTGAGGCATATACCATCTAGTATTTATGATGTATGTCCAACTTTTACTTAACGCCTGAGGGTGTGGGACTACGTGACAAGAGAACACTCTATATAACTTATTTCTTCGGCTATACTGATATGGAAATACAGGTGACAAATGTACTCTTTTTAAAACCCAATCTTCCTCACCGCCTACTCGTTTCTTAACTATGGTGACAGAACACAGAGAGTGTGTACAAGGCATACAGCCTAGACAAACAAAAAAAAAACTTCCTAGTTTCCTGCATCTTGCGGACGTCACAAACAGATAGTCACTAAGTGCTTTTCCTGAACTACTCTGGATGTTACAAAATATTTAAACAAACTTAATATACTTGGTTATCCAAACAAACAACATTACAGTAGTAAACCATGATAATGTGATCAATCAACAAATACAAAGCGAAAATAGCACTGGCAGTAAGATAAAGAGAGCACATATAACAAGGCATAATATGATTTATACTACCAATCTCTGGAACAAATTTTAACAGTACTGACCACAGTGCACAATGCAGACAGGACACACTGTTTTGACAATTGACAATAGTTAGCGGCAACGTTTAACGGGACAAATGGGCTTGCAGGTGAATTTGATTACAGTACCACAATTTAAACACACAAGCAAAATCAACAGTGACGGATAACGGATTATAAAGACTATCATTATATAAAAGAATATGACAACATAAATAAACAAAAATGCAGATGTTACCACAAATAACGCAGAACACAGCAGATGTTTTCTACCTGAAGGGATTCCCGTTAGAAAAACCCTGCAGACTGACCTTCTACCGGCCTCCCCGTCCGGAGAGACAGGAAAATAAGTGCGAGCAATAGCTCACTTACCCGGGTTCTAATTTTCCCCCCTCTCTCGGACCAGGCGGCAGGCAGCCTTGTTCAGTCCAGAACGGTAGTCGAAGGGGAATGGAGTGGAAATCTCGCTGGGAAGCCTCCAAGTTGTGAAAGACGAGATTTTCTCTCTAATGGAAACCAACCTCAGGTATCGTTGTTGATAGGTACCTATAGTATGGAGAAATAAATCAGAGAGACAGACAGCAGTTTGTCTTTCAGAAATAATCTGAAAGCTTTATTGCCACCCCAGCCTTCTTTTATAACCCAAAAGTCACAAGGAGTATAGGTTACACAACAATTGGCAACAACACATATTTCTTGACGGCCTGTCACCCATTCCCAAGATAGAATGCGGGAATGCTTTTTACATATTTCTTGTCAACAAGGGATTTGGCCAAACTATGTAGGTTACCTTGAAACAAGGGTGAATCAGATGTACATCCTTAAGAGGATATCAACTCCCAACCTATTAACGTTCCTCCTCAGAATAACTGACCTTTCACTAGATGGAATGTACGGGAACTGAACTCAAGGAGACTTAGATGATAATACTTGACCCAATAAATAAAATACATTTTATTTATTTCAAATTAACCATTTCTTTCACAGACTATAATAAGCCTAATGATTTGTTTGTGGAAATCTGGCCTTATGATTTGCCATTGACATACCTCCCAACTTTCGAGGAAGGGAAAGAGGGACAAAGTCAGTGGCGCGCATAGCGCGCCGCAGCAAATTTTGGGCCATACCTCTGACCACACCCATTTCACAACTAGCCACGCCCCAACCACACCCATTTAGCACTTCTGATCACAATGTTTCGTAAACAATACTTATAAACAAAAAAAAATGGCCACACATGACACTCCATACTGTACAATGGCCACACACGACGCTCCATACTGTACAATGGCCACACACGACGCTCCATACTGTACAATGGCCACACATGATGCTCCATAGTGTACAATGGCCACACACGACGCTCCATACTATACAATGGCCACACATGATGCTTTATACTGTACAATGGCCATTGGCCACATTATGCTCCATACTGTATAATGGCCCCACATGATGCTGCGTACAGTATACTTGCCCCACGTGATGGTCCATACAGTATTATGCCGCCACATGATGATTTGTACAGTATAATGGCCCCACACGATGCTGGGTATAGTATAATGGCCATACATAATGCTGGGTACAGTATAATGGCCCCTCACGATGCTCCATACAGTATAATGGCCCCACACAATGCTGGGTGCAGTATAATGGCCACACATGGTTACCCCACCCCCATCATTGCCTTCTCCATCACTACACACAGACACCTTTCACCGCGCTCCCTCACAGCAGCCGGCAGCTTCCACTCCCACGGCGCTGAATGGTGTCATCCAGCTGCGCCGCTGACTGCTAACGTCGCTGCAGCTGTGATACGCCACTGATAAAGACCTCCGTGTCTCCTGTGCCAGTCAGTGTCAGAGCGAGGAGCAATATCTGCTCCGATCCGACACAGCCAGCGTCCGTACACACGACTCCGCTCCATACACCTTGCACATGCAGCTCCGCTCCGTACACACACGGCTCCGCTCCGTACACCTCATACACACACGGCTCCTCCCCATACACCTTGTACACACAAGGCTCCACTCCATACACTTTGTACACACACGGCTCCACTCCATACACCTTATACACACACGGCTCCGCTCCGTACACCTCATACACACACGGCTCTTCTCCATACATCTCGTACACACACGGCTCCACTCCATACACCTCGTACACACACGGCTCCGCTCCATACACTTCGTACACACACGCCACCGCTCCATACACTTCGTACACACTCGGCTCCGCTCCATACACTTCGTACACACATGGCTCCGCTCCATACACTTCGTACACACACGGTTCCTCTCCATACATCTCGTACACACATGGCTCCGCTCCATACATCTCGTACACACATGACTCTGCTCCATACACCTCGTACACACACGACTGCGGTCCATATACCTAGCACATGCGGCTCTGCTCCATACACCTCATACGCACATGGCTTCACTCCATACACCTCGTACACATGGCTCCGCTCCGTATACATTGCACACACACGGCTCCGCTCCGTAAACCTCGTACACACACGGCTCCGCTCTGTACACCTCATACACACACGGCTCCGCTCCGTACACCTCATACACATACGGCTCCTCTCCATACACCTCGTACACACACGGCACCACTCCGTACACCTCGTACACACACGGCTCCGCTCCATGCACCTTGCACATGCGGCTCTGCTCCATAAACCTTATACACACACGGTTCCACTCCGTACACCTCATACACACATGGCTCCAGTCCGTACACCTCGCACACACACGGCTCCACTCCGTACACCTCGTGCACACACAGCTCCGCTCCATACACATTACACACGCTGCTCCGCTCCGTATACCTTGCACACACACGGCTCAGCTCCATACACCTTATACACACAAGGCTCTGCTCCGTACACCTCGTACACACACGGCTCCGCACCGTACACCTCATACACACACGGCTCCGCTCCATACACATTGCACACGCTGCTCCACTCCGTATACCTTGTACACACATGGCTCTGCTCCGCACACCTCGTACACATGCTGCTCCACTCCGTACACCTCGTACACACGGCTCCGTACACATCTTACACACATGACTCTGCTCCATACACCTTTCACACGCTGCTCGGATCCATACACCTTGAACACACACGGCTCTGCTACATCCACACCGTAAACACCTCCTGACCTCACACATATGCTTACCTTCCTGCAGTGTCATGACAACCAGCAGAGTCCTGTACATGGAGGTCCTCCCGATCATGTGACCCCCTGACTCCTCCCATCCTGTGACTTCATCACAGGTCCTGAGCCTGTGCGCACAGAGCAGCCAATATGCTGCAGTTCTCTGCGGGCGGGTGCAGGGGCTCAGGGACTGACCGGGTGATATTACACACCTCCCAACCAGTGCGGGACAACTAATGTCCCACCCGGGATTGCGGGGCTGTCAAAATCAGGACAGTCCTGCTGGATCCGGGATGGTTGGGAGGTATGCATTGAAACACAGTTTTGGCACAAACAATTTGTAGCAGCTTATTGCGCCTACTGGCTGTACCACTATATTAGGACTAACAATTTTTAGGTAGAAATCTGACTTTCTGATTTGTCACTGAAATACAGTTTTAGCACAAATGATTTGGAGTAGCTAATTGGTCCTCGTGGCTGCACCACTACAGTAGGCCTAATGATTTTTACGTGGAAATCTGGCCTTCTGTTTTTCCACTGAAACACAGTTTTAGCACAAACAAGAGTTGCTTCAGTGCTGGAAGATTGATTTCACACAGGAAAAGTTCACTTTCAGCAGCAGCACTAGCGCAGGAGCGACCTCTCTGTACTGTGACACTGAGCAAATGGCACCAGCAAAACAAGATATCTGATTTTTATATGGCCAGGGACATGTGACTTCGGCAGCCAATCACAGGAGACCTTGTGTCATGATGTTGTGGATGGTTTCTGCGCTCTGATTGGCTGCCAGAATCAACACAAGTAAAGTTAAGGGAAGAAAAAAAAAGTGTTTGCCGCTGCTGTAACCTCTTCACATGCTCCTCTGGCCTAGACACACCCCCTCCCCTCATCAAGCTCGCCCCCTCTGCTCATCATACAGCACCACTATCCTAGCCACTGTAATTACAAAAGCATTAGTGGAAACGCCATGATTTACCAAACTGTGGCCAATTTTTTGGCAATTTTGGTAAAAATGCTCGGGAAACAAAAACAAATCCAAATATGCTACGTGCTAGTAAGATCCTAGACCTAAAATTTATCAAATATGTCTCTCACAGACTAAATGACTACAAATTTAACCCCTTTCTGACCTCGGATGGGATAGTACATCCGATGTCAGATCCCCTGCTTTGATGTGGGCTCCAGTGCTGAGCCCACATCAAAGCCACGACATGTCAGCTGTTTTGAACAGCTGACATGTGTGCGCAATAGCAGCGAGTGGAATCACAATCCACCCACCGCTATTAACTAGTTAAATGCCGCTGTCAAACGCTGACAGTGGCATTTAACAACCGCTTCTGGCCACGCGGCTGGAAATGCGCGCATCGCCACCCCCGTCACATGATCGGGGGTCAGCGATGCATCAGGATAGTAACCAGATGTCTCCTTGAGACCTCTATGGTTACTGATGCTGGTTTGCTGTGAGCGCCACCCTGTGGACGGAGCTCATAACAAGCCTGTAATTCAGCTGCATAGGAGCGATCTGATGATTGCTCCTATGTAGCTGGGCCGATCGAGTTGTGCCAGCTTTTAGCCTCCCATGGAGGCTATTGAAGCATGGCAAAAGTAAAAAAAATGTTTTAAAAAATATGAAATAAATAAATAAAAATAAAAGTTTAAATCACCCCCTTTTCGCCCCATTCAAAATAAAACAATAAAAATAAAATCAAATATACACATATTTGGTATCGCCATGTTCAGAATTGCCCGATCTATCAATAAAAAAAGGATTAACCTGATTGCTAAATGGTGTAGCGAGAAAAAAATTCAAAATGCCAAAATTATGTTTTTTTGGTTGCTGCGACATTGCATTAAAATGCAATAACGGGCAATCAAAAGAATGTATCTGCACCAAAATGGTATCACTAAAAATGTCAGCTTGGCTTGCAAACAATAAGCCCTCACCCGACCCCAGATCACGAAAAATGAAGACGCTACGTGTATTGGAAAATGGCGCAATTTTTCTATTTTTTTAGCAAAGTTTGGAATTTTTTTTTACCACTTAGATAAAAAATAACCTAGACATGTTTGGTGTCTCGTACTGACCTGAAAATTATAATGGCAGATCAGTTTTAGCATTTAGCGAACCTAGCAAAAAAGCCAAACAAAAAACATGCATGGGATTGCACTTTTTTTTGCAATTTCACCGCACTTGAAATTTTTTTCCCATTTTCTAGCACAAGTCATGGTAAAACCAATGAAGTAGTTCAAAAGTACAGCTCGTCCCGCAAAAAAAAAGCCCTCACATGGCCATATTGACAGAAAAATAAAAAAGTTATGGCTCTGGGAAGGAGGGGAGTGAAAAACGAACACGGACAAACAGAAAATCCCAAGGTCATGAAGGGGTTAAAGGGCTCATAGGATCCAAAACTGCTTCTAGATTGCTTTGAGCTGAAGGGAGTACTGCTCAATTAAATATGGAAGCTGTTACCCCCTCTAAGGGTATGTTTCCACGTTCAGGAAACGCTGCTTGTTTGACGCTGCGCAGCGCTGCAGCCTTCAAACAAGCAGCGTCCAGATGTTGCAGCATAGTGGAGGGGATTTGATGAAATCCTGTCTCCACTATGCGTGGAAACCCACACGCGGCGGCCCTGCGACTACGGACATGCTGCGCGTCTTTTCAGATCGCAGCATGTCCGTACACCTTGCGGGGACGCAGCGTCCCCGCAAGGCATATCACAGGGCCCTATGGGACAGAGCGATCATCCCGGATGTGAAGAGTTAACACATCCGGCATGATCGCGTCCCATTAAGGGGGCGGGGCTTAGCGCCGAGCGGTTTCGCCGCTGCGGCGATACTGCCGCCCATCCGTACCGTGGAGACATACAGTAATAGTATACTACAAATAAAAACAGCATCTCCTAACAGAATAGCACAGATGAATTGGCTAAGGCTAGTTTCACATTTGCATTAGATTCCGTAGTGTTTATTCCGCATCCGCAAGTGCAGGAAAAAACGCATAGAAACACGTACAAATGTGGCTTTTTTAGTCGCATGCTGGAACGCATGCGGTTAAAAAAACACCACGTTTGCACGCTTTTCCATGCGTTTTTTTCTGCGTTTGCGGATGCGGTGCGCATGGTGACAAATTTTACAGGAGAAAAATCTAGATAACCAGACACTACCAATGTGACTACAGAGGGCGTGTATTATGGGATCTCTATATATAGACCCTAGGACTGCTGAAATCTTAACAGTGTGCTACTGTATCCTGTGTGATGATGGATCTTCGCATGGAGAGCTTATATTTCAACCTGGATTTAAGTATCAAGCTGTTTCTTGCCTGTGCGTTTGCTTGGGAGCAAGACAGAAATCACGAAAGATGGAGAAGGAGACGGCGTAGGCGTTTTTGGAGACACCCCTTTATTGAACTACGTGAGAGCCATGGAGCCTATCACACGCTGTATGGCGAGCTTAATGCCAACCCGGACAAATTCCCGGAATATACAAGGATGTCGCAAGACTCGTTCCGGGATTTGCTTGCTCGTGTCCAAGGAGCCATACGGAGACAGGACACCCAGCTCCGTAGAGCAATTCCACCAGAGGAACGTCTGCTTGTTACTTTAAGGTACATAACAAATCTAAACAAATGCCAGTTCTAATTTTGGGTGTTCTGACATGTATTTTTTTGGTATTTTCCTTTGTCTTTAGCATAAGAACACCATACATAGAATTGATTTTATTTTTTTTTATTTTCTTCCAGATTTCTGGCAACCGGAGAGAGTTTATCATCCCTCCACTTCCAATACCGGCTTGGAATTTCCACCCTGTCTGGAATAGTTGCTGACACCTGCCGGGCTTTGTGGAATGTTCTCTGGGATGAGTTTATACCCCTACCCAGGACATGTGGATGGCAATTGCTGAAAAATTCTTGAGTGTGTGTGATTTCCCCGACTGTTTGGGAGTGGTGGATGGAAAGCACATCCGCATTATCAAACCAGCTAGAAAAGGATCGGAGTACTTCAATTACAAAAAATATTTTTCTGTTGTCCTCATGGCAATAGCCGATGTGGACTGTCGCTTCATCGCCGTGGACGTTGGAGCTTTTGGTCGTGGCAACGATTCCCAGACTTTTAAAAACTTGGATATGGGCCACCGTTTGTATGGCAAAAATTTTAATTTTCCACGGCCACGACCTCTCCCCAACACTCAAGGTCCACCGATGCCATTTGTTATGGTTGGGGATGAGGCCTTTCAGATGCGTGAAAACTTACTGAAGCCATATTCCAGTTGGGACTTGAACCACACTAAAAGGATCTTTAACTACAGACTGACCAGGGCCGGAAGAACTGTAGAGTGTACGTTTGGGATTCTAGTCTCAAAATGGCGCATTCTTGCATCAGCCATTAATCTAAAAATGGAGACAGTCGACAAGGTGGTCAAAGCCTGTGTGGTTCTGCACAATTACATAATGGCTAAGGAGCGGCCCAACATTGAACTGGATGAACCAGTTGCACATCCATTGCCCGATTACCAGCATCACCCGCTGCGGTCAACTGCTGAAGTTGACCACATGCGGAACCAATTTGCTGCCTTTTTTTAATCAGATATTGGACGTGTGTCATGGCAGGACAATGTTGTGTAAATGTTCTCTTGGGATTTGGTCTGTACCAGTTATTTTCTTAAATGTTACTAATATTTCTCGTTAATAAACTTTATTTTTTGGTATCTTGACCGTGTCTCCTATGTATTTCCTCTACAAACCAAGGTTGTCCTCACACTAGCAGTATTTGGTCAGTATTTAATATCAGTAAGCCAAAACCAGGAGTGGGTGATAAATGCTGAGGTGCTAAATATGTTAATATAATACTTTTCCTCTAATTGTTCCACTCCTGGTTTTGGCTTACAAATATTGATATAAAATACTGACCACATACTGCTAGTGTGACGGCAGCCATGTTGTTTTAGTGTTAAAGTTGTTGACGTCATTGCGTCCTTATTCTGTTCTGCAATATCCATTGGACGCAGACTGAAGAGACAATGGCTGTAATACAAAACAGATCTATACTCATCAAGTCAGGTGTCAGAATGAATTCATGATGCACATATAACAGCCTCATGAATTCACTATTTCTGACACATGTCCAGGTGAGCATAGATATGCCTTGTATGACCGCCATCGTCCCTTCACTTTGTCTGAAATAGATTACGTACACAGATGAGAAAATGGAGGTTATACAAGGCAGTTCTCTACTCACAAGGTCAGTTGTCCTAACTAATGAGTTTTTGGACACCTGACCTGTTGAGTATACATCTGCATTGTATTGCGAACATTTTCTCTTCAGTCTGCAACACTAGTCACAGACTAAGCAGAACGAAGAGATATGGAGAAAATACAAGTATTAATTTTTTGGCCAACCTCATATATCTATACTAAAGACACAGAAAGCTGCAGTTTTTTACTTGCTAATTACTGGAGCTATGATGTGGCCAAAAAATTAGGTGTACGGTGAATGGTGTGTATTGCTGGCGGCGAAAGACACAACTAAACCACACATAATTGGGGGCAAAAAACAATATTATTTATTTTCTTAGAAACCAAACTGTTTTAATTAACTGCACCTGCTTGGGGTAAAGTGAGGCAAATGGGGGGTGTGAAGCAGTGAGGCCTAGCTAAGTGTGGGCGACACAGGGGTGGCAGGAGAAGGGGCAATTAAACTAGTGGGGTCTGGTAGTTCAGGGATGGGGCTTGACATATGAGAGGCCTGAGACGTATTAGAATGGTGAGACGAACCTGACATTACAGACACACTGGGAGGTGAGGGGGAGGAATACTGATAGTACGAGTTTTTTAATTTTTTTTCCCTTTCTGGGATCGCCAGGTTCTGGTAAGCCTCTGTAGGCTCATATGTCGTGGCATGGTCATGGTGGGTGACCTGTCAGGGTCCGGCTGCACTGTGCTTGTAGAGCGTGCAGCCATGCCAGAGTCCATAGTGCTCGTAGAGCGTGCAGCCATGCCAGAGTCCATAGTGCTCATAGAGCATGCAGCAATGCCAGAGTCCATAGTGCTCGTAAAGCATGCAGCCATGCCAGAGTCCATAGTGCTCATAGAGCGGAAGGCCATGCCAGAGTCCATAGTGCTCGTAGAGCGTGCAGCCATGCCAGGGTCCATTGTGCTCGTAGAGCGGAAGGCCATGCCTGGGTCCTGCTGCATCATGGTGGTAGTGGAGCAGAAGGCCATGCCAGGGTCCATTGTGCTTGTAGAGCAGAAGGCCATGCCTGGGTCCTGCTGCATCGTGGTGGTGGTGGAGCGGAAGGCCATGCCAGGGTCCTGCTGCTGCATCGTGGTGTCAGTGGAGAAGGTCCAAGCAGGAGCAGCGGTTGTCATGGTGGTGGCAGTGGGCTGTCCTACAGCACTCGGCATGGTGGTGGTGCTGTACTGGTGTCCAGCAGTGCTGGGAATAGAGGTGGCCATGCAGTGGTATGCCGTAGAGGTCGTCATTGATGTTAATCATGACAGTGAAAGCACAGGTGGATATGCCACCACTGTCTGCTGAAAATACCAACTCTGCTGCATAGCCTGCACGTAAGCAGCATTGCAGGCCTGCATGACACTAAGCTGGAGATCAGGAGTAAGGTGTTCCGACATGCCCTGTTCAATTTGGTTAAAAAAATGATGTGCTGGCCTCTGGAGGTCGGCTTTTACTTGGTCAAGGCTTTTGGTGACCTCCTTGATATGTGTATTCATATGGCTAATGGCAGTATCCAGTCGGTCACCCAAACCCTTGAGTCTATCGTGAAAAACCGAGCTCAAGTGCAAAAATTCGGGCATAAGTGACCTGTCCGATGCCCTTTGCCGCTGCCGGGATGAGCCCAAAAAAAAGGGGCAGAGGCATAGGACTGGGAAAGGGGAACACCTGATGGACCAGCTTCCTGGTCTGCAGTTAGTGTGGCAGGCCCACTTGCGGCAGCACTGCTGGATGGCTGGGATGGGTCCGTGGCTGTCTGATGAAGGACCGCTCCAGAACCTGGGCCAACAGTGCTGCTTAATGTGCCGTGAAAAAAGGGAAAAAAAATTAATACCAAAAATTTACCAAACGCCAACTCCTGTTGAATAGAAACATACAGATTATGGCAAAACAACACAATGTAATGCACAGGAGAAATACTTACGTTCTCTTGGCAAGGACTGGTCTTAAAAATGCCAGAATGCGATGTTATTTATACTTTCGGATCCTTGCTCCAGAACCACTGGGAACACGGCTCTCTTGACGCAGGTCCTTATTGAAGCGGTCCTTCATCGAACGCCAATGTGTTTTGACTTTGCACACTGTTGAAAAAACAAAACACAATGGTTAGACAATGTACGTTTGGCCGTGCTCACACAACTGTGTGTGATGAGTAGTGTTGAGCATTCCGATACCGCAAGTATAGGGTATCGGCCGATACTTGCGGGTATCGGAATTCCGATACCGAGATCCGATACTTTTGTGATATCGGGAATCGGTATCGGGATTAATATCAATGTGTAAAATAAAGAATTAAAATAAAAAATATTGCTATACTCACCTCTCCGACGCAGCCTGCACCTTACCGAGGGAACCGGGAGCCTTCTTTGCTTAAAATGCGCGCGTTTACTGCCTTCCGTGACATCACGGCTTCTGATTGGTCGCGTGCCGCCCATGTGACGGCGACGCGACCAATCACAACAAGCCGTGACGTAATTTCAGGTCCTGAATGCCTAATTCTAGGCATTCAGGATTTGAAAATTACGTCACGGCTTGTGATTGGTCGCGTGCCGCCCATGTGACCGCGACGCGACCAATCACAAGCCGTGACGTAATTTTCAAATCCTGAATGCCTAGGTTCCCTCGGTAAGGTCCAGGCTGCGTCGGAGAGGTGAGTATAGCAATATTTTTTATTTTAATTCTTTATTTTACACAGTAATATGGATCCCAGGGCCCGAAGGAGAGTTTCCTCTCCTTCAGACCCTGGGAATCATCAGGATACCGTCCGATACTTGAGTCCCATTGACTTGTATTGGTATCGGGTATCGGTAACGGATTAGATCCGATACTTTGCCGGTATCGGCCGATACTTTCCGATACCGATACTTTCAAGTATCGGACGGTATCGCTCAACACTAGTGATGAGAGAAACTCCTGAGAGTTTCTCTCATCATACACAGTTGTGTGAGCACGGACAAGGTCTCTGCTGCTTCACACTGCATTGGAATACTTACAAAATGCAGTTCGGACCCGAGTCGGGGCATTGCCCCAGCCATCCCACATCGCTTTGGCCACCTCATTCCATAGGCGCCAGATCGTCACGTTGTCCGAGTGCTGTGGAACCCGGGTGTCCTACAACGGGACTCGCTCATGGACCAGGGAGATGAGGATATCGTTGTCAATGAGGTCCTCATCCCGTTCTGGAACCTAAAACATAAATGAAGACATTAAATGTTGTATACATTAACATAAGGAAAAGAAAGAAAACAGAGGCTGAGAAATGGCATGAATAAGGAAAGTCAAGATAAAAAAGGAGTCCAGAAGAAAAATTTAAAGAAAGAGGAAAGTAAAGAAAGGAAGATTCAAGAATACTAAAGTGAGGATACAGTAAACAGTCAGCCAGGTATACTTACACGCTGCCGCCTTGACACCCGACCGTGACTCCGCTGCTCCTGCCCAGCCTCTGCCGCAGTAGAAGAAGTGCTCTAAAATAAGGAAAAAAAAAATTGTCATATGTGTAGATGTGAAAGTGAATACTTACCAATCTGAGGAGGTGAGTACTTACTTCACTGACATGTTCGGCTTCAGAAGGCCCAGGCCGTTGCTCCTCATCAGAAGAAGAAGACATTCTGATGCATGCAGAAAGAAAGAAATGGAAGAAATTAGGACATGTAGAGACAGAAAAAAGAAAATAAAGGCATTGGCTTTGATATACTCACATTGTTCAGTGTCTTATTTCCTCCAAGGTTCTTGCCTGTGTCTGCTCTGCTTCTCTGTCTGCTGAGTTGTGACCTGCAAATGTCCACTCCCTCCCCTTATCACCTTGTATGTGGGGGATGGCTAATCAGTGTCTAGACATGTTTTTCTTTGGTGCAACGCATGCGTTCACGAATGCAAGCAAACGCATGTGCTTGCGGCCGCATGCGATCACATAGACAGCAATGCGTTTTTTGGCACATTTCTTCCGCTAACAACCGCATACGTCTCTAGTTGGTAAATTGTCGCCTCTAAAATTACTACATGTAGCATTTACCGCGCCAAACCGCAGACGACGAAACGACGCATGCGTCGTCAAACTCGGCAAAACGCAATCAAACGCAGACACTTGCGTTTCTAATGTTAAATATAGGAATACACAACGCATGCGGATTATTGCAGAAGAAACGCTGTGGACACAACTGCAAATGTGAAACCGGCCTAATTTGTGTGCTACTTAACTTAACTTAACAAGTATATTTAACAAGTATATTTAGTAGAAATGCAGTTTAGATTTCATATATTGAATATTTTCATACATCTCAGCATATGCAGTGTGCTGTTATATTTTTTGTTGTCGTATTATGCAGTAATAATATATTTGTTGTACCTTTCATAATTGTTTTATTCTGTTAGAAGAAGCAGGTTCAATTTCTTTTATATCATTGGAGTTGGTGACTGCCTTCTTATCCAACTGAGCACTCCTCCCATCAGCGTAAGGCTACTTTTACACTAGCGTTGTGCACTGCACATCGCTATGCGTCATTTTGTAGAAAAAACGCATCCTGCAAAAGTGCTTGCAGGATGCCTTTTTTCTCCATTGACTTGTATTAGCGACGCAGTGCGATGCATTGCCACACGTCGCAACAGTCGTGCGTCGGTTGCGTCGTGTTGCGTCAGACCGTCGCCACCAAAAATCATTGCTTGTAACGTTTTTTGGTGCATCGTGCCCGAATTTTCCAACCGCGCATGCGCGGCCGGAACTCCGCCCCTGCCTCCCTGCACCTCACAATGGGGCAGTGGATGCATTGAAAAACAGCATCCGCTGCCCCCATTGTGCGGCGCTTCCATATTATGCGTCGGTGCGCCGCAACGTCGCCATTGCGACGTGCAGTGCACGACGCTAATGTGAAAGTAGCCTAAGGCTGCCGTCACACTAGCAGTATTTAGTCAGTATTTTACATCAGTATTTGTAAACCAAAACCAGGAGTGGAACAATTAGAGGAAAAGTATAACAGAAACATATGCACCACTTCTGCATTTATTACCCACTCCTGGTTTTGGCTTACAAATACTGATGTAAAATACTGACCAAATACTGCTAGTGTTACGGCAGCCTAAGGCTGTATTTTTTTTGCTGCAGGAACCTACCTGCCCTTTAAATGTGTAGGGTGTTTTGCCTGGGAAAGGCATGTTTGATAAATATTAGGTTTAGATTCCTTGTCTTCGCTGGTGGGCTCTCACCATTAGTTGCACTGAAATCTCCATGTCACTCACGCTAGGCAAGGGCTACTGGGTTTTATAGGCCTCTGAGGGTCCTGCACATGATGTGCTCGCAAAGGTCACAGCGATCCAACTGACATCAAAACTGCAGTATTTGTTATCCAGCTTTTTTACTAGTTTCTAGAGCAAAATCATGGAGCTGGATTGAAAACACAACTACCAGGAATGTTAGAAGGGTCCAGCGAGGTAACTGATGCACCAGTTAAATCGTAATGACCCCTTAGAGAACTGTAGGATAAGATACCACATCACCCAGTGGTACACTAGAGGGTTAGAAACCCAGATGGCTGGATAAATGTTAACAAGCTCTTAGCATTCAGGCATTCAGGATAAGAACAAATGTTTGTCAGATCAAGTGATCATGCCAGATTTCCCACAACTCTTTTTTAGGCCATTTTGAACATTGTTTCATGTCCTCAACAATTATATTGTATACTAGATGGTGGCCAGATTCTAACGCATCGGGTATTCTAGAATATGTATGTATGTATGTATATAGCAGCCACATAGTATATAGCACAGGCCACAACATATTCTAGAATACCCGATGCGCTAATACAGGCCACACAGTATATAACAGTGGCCATGAAGTATATAACACAGCCCAAACAGTATATAACATTGCCCATGTAGTATATAACACTGGCTACGTAGTATATAACATTGCCTATGCAGTACACTGTGTTCCAAATTATTATGCAAATTGGATTTCAGTGTCGTAAAGATTTAACTGTTTTGTTTTTCAAATAAACTCGTGGATGGTATTGTGTCTCAGGGCTCAATGGATCACTGAAATCAATCTGAAACACATGTGATAATTAGTTTTCCAGGTGATGCTAATTAAAGGAAAACTACTTAAAAATGATGTTCCACATTATTAAGCAGGTCACAGGTTTCAAGCAATATGGGAAATAAAAAGGATCTCTCTCTTGCTGAAAAGCATCAAATAGTGCAATGCTTTGGTCAAGGGATGAAAACAATAGATATTTCCCGAAAACTTAAGCGTGATCATCATACTGTGAAGAGATTTGTGGCTGAATCTGAGCACAGACGTGTTCGTGCTGATAAAGGCAGAATGAGGAAGGTTTTTGCCAGTCAACTTAATCGGATTAACAGAGCAGCTGTTAAAAAGCCATTACAAACCAGCAAACAGGTATTTGAAGCTGCTGGTGCCTCTGGAGTCCCTGGAACTTCAAGGTGTAGGATACTTCAAAGGCTTCCTGTGATGCATAGACCTACTATTCGGCCACTCCTAAACAGTGTTCACAAGCAGAAATGGTTGCAGTGGGCCCAGACATACATGAAGTCTAATTTTCCAACAGTCTTGTTTACTGATGAGTGTCGAGCAACTGTGGATGGTCCAGATGGATGGAGTAGTGGATGGCCACCATGTCCCAACAAGGCTGCGATGTCAGCAAGGAGTGGAAGAGTCATGTTTTGGGCCGGAATCATGGGGAAACAGCTGGTAGGGCCCTTTAAGGTTCCTAAAGGTGTGATAATAACCTCTGCAAAGTACATAAAGTTTCTGACTGACAACTTTCTTCCATGGTATAAAAAGGAGAAACGTGCCTTCAGGAGCAAAATCTTCTTCATGCATGACAACGCACCATCTGATGCTGCAAAGAATACCTCTGAGTCATTGGCTGCTATGGGCATAAAAGGAGATAAACTCATGGTGTGGCCACCATCTTCCCCTGACCTCAACCCTATAGAGAACCTTTGGAGTATCATCAAGCAAAAGATCTCTGAGGGTGGGAGGCAGTTCACACCAAAACAGCAGCTCTCGGAGGCAATTCTGACTTCACGCAAAGAAATACAAGCAGAAACTCTCCAAAAACTCACAAGTTCAATGGATGCAAGAATTGTGAAGGTGATATCAAAGAAGGGTTCCTATGTTAACATGTAACTTGGCCTGTTAGGATGTTTTGAAGTTAAATAGCTTTTTTGTTCAGTGAATGTGACCTCCTAATGCCGCAAATTCCACAAATGAGCATTTTCAGTTCTTTAAAACATATCAAATGTTTAGAAATTCTACTCTGCCTAATAATTTGGAACAGTGCATTTTGAGTTTTTATTCATTTTGGAGATTACACTGTTATCATTGGGAGGTTTCTCAATAAAATTCAATGTATAATCTAACGGGTGATGACTTTTATTAGACTGACTGTCATTTGCCCCGACCTTTTAGGAAAATCTGAGAAAAATGTAATTTGCATAATAATTTGGAACATAGTGTATATAGCAGCCATGCAGTATATAACACAGCCCACATAGTATATAACACAGTGCACGTAGTATTTAGCAGCCATGTAGTATATAGCACAGCTACGTAGTATATAACACTGCCCACATAGTATATAGCAGCCATGTAGTATATAGCACAGCTATGTAGAATATAACACAGCCCACGTAGTATATAGCAGCCATGTAGTATATAATGCAGCCCACGCAGTACATAACACAGCCCACATAGTATATAGCAGCCATGTAGTATATACTGTAACGCAGCCCACATAGTATATAACACTGCCCACGTAGTATATAGCAGCCATGTAGTATATAACGCAGCCCACGTAGTGTATAACACTGCCCATGTAGTATATAGCAGCCATGTAGTATATAATGCAGGCCACGCAGTATATAACACAGCCCACATAGTATATAGCACAGCCCACATAGTATATAGCAGCTATGTAGTATATAACACAGTCCACGTAGTTTATAACACTGCCCACATAGTATATAGCAGCCATGTAGTATATAGCACAGCCACGTAGTATATAACACTGCCCACATAGTATATAGCAGCCATGTAGTATATAACGCAGCCCACGCAGTATATAACACAGCCCACGAAGTATATAGCAGTGTGGGCACCATATCCCTGTTAAAAAAATAATTAAAATAAAAAATAGTTCTATACTCACTCTCCGTTGTCCAGCAAAGCTCCCTCGATGCGCGCACGACTGCCGCCAGCTTCCATTCCCAGGAAGCATTTTAAAATTACCCAGATGACATAGCGGTCTCGCGAGACCGCTAAGTCTTCTGTGTAATTTCGCAATGCATCTCTGGGAACGGAAGCTGGCGGCAGCCGCGCGCGCATCGGCGGACGATGGAAGGTGAGAATAGCAGGTTTTTTTTTTATTGTTTTTAACATTAGATCTTTCTACTATTGATGCTGCATAGACAATTGTATAGTAGATAGCTAATAATGTCAGCAATATGAAAAATAGAGCAAACTAACTTTTTGTCTTTCTGCAAAAACCTTTTTGTAATTACTTTTATTTAAGGGGTCGTCACATGAGAAAAATATTACATTTCTCCATTAAATCACAGAAATCATAACAATTTTATAATTGGAATAATTTTAAAAAAACTTTGTATGTTTAGATATTGCTGTACGAAACTTCTTAAAGTGATCAGTTGATTCCCCAATAGAATGTCCACTAGTGTGTCCAGTGTCAGTGGTCAATGGCCAGTAACTCTGTGCTCTTTTAATATACAGGTAAGCCAGGTCAAGGGTTGGTTCATATTAAACAGGCCAGATAAGAAAATTCACTAAAGAAAATTCACTATTTTAGAAGGGCCTTCTTCTCACCAACCAAGAAATCAGATGAACCCTGAGGCACTGTAACAGTTATAGGCGGTCTATATCTAGATACATAAAATGTTTTACCTCTGGTTTAATAATACATAATTTTGGGACCTTAAAGCTCAGTACTTTGCTTGTGCTTCTTCTTTAAATCACAAATCTCCTCCTGACCGCTGTTGGCTCTACTGCCATAAGTAGAATGAACCTGTTGCGAACAGACTGCAAGTAATGTGCTTTACTCTAGCGAAATGCCCTGGCAACCGTACACTGTTAGAACCATGTCTTAAGAAGCCTTAAGTGAACTTGTGCCTACTGCTAATGGAAAGACAATTTCCTGCTTTTCCTTAGTCTCAACAATCTGTATTTTCATGTCACACTTGATAGATCAATTTCCATTGCCAACATCAATAGGCATGAGAGTGCACATAACATTTCTAATGACCAGCATCTTACCTCTTACATAGTTTTATAGGTTGAAAAAAGTGCATCAAGTTCAACCTTTTTCTACTAGTTATACATCTCTATTGCTAGTATATGCTGCTACTGCCACCTGCTTTAGGAAATTCCACAGTCTGACTGATCTAACTGTAAAGAACCCTTTCCTGTTTAGCTGCAGGAATTGCCTTTTCTCCATACGTAATGAATGTCACCTGGTTCTTTGTAAGGTCTATGGAAGAAATTTTAGTGACCAAATAAATGGTACCTATAAAAACATCTTGTCCTGCAAAAAATGAGACTTCACATAACATAAAAACGCTATAAGGTCTCTTTCACATGTCTTGATATTTCCAGTACAGGAGATGTCAGTGTCCGTGTGTGTAATACTTGTGGCACACGTGTGGCATACGTGTGCCGCATCAGTACCACAAGGACGGGCGCCAGTTAAGAAGCATTATACTAAGCATTGTTCCCCGGCGCCGGGTGCTGAACACGGCTCTCATCATACTCCCCTGCTTAGCCGGCGATCAGCGCGAGCAGGGTAGAATGATGAGCGTTATATTTAAGCAATAAAAGAGACAGCAGGTGGGGGATGATGGGACTATTACTCCCATCAGCCTACCCCTGCTGCTGCTGATAACAGTGACAGCAGAAGCGATGATTGGGAGTATTCATCTGCCGCTCCTGCACTGTAAATAAATACGGTAATTAAAAAAACGGCGTGGTTTCCCCTTTATTTTTGATAACCAGACAGAAAAAAGTCACACCTGGGGGCTGCAACTCTCAGCTGTCAGCTTCAACAAGGTTGTATATCAAGAATAAAGGGGTCCTTACTCCATATTTTTTAAATATTTAAATAAACATTTAAAAAAAACGGCATGGGGATCCACAACATTTTTGACAACCAGCCTTGCTAAAGCTCCCAGCTGGGGCCTGGTATTCTTAGGCTGGTAAGGGACCATGGATATTGACCCCCCAGGCTAAAAATAGCAGTCCGCAGCTGCTCAGAAAGGGCACATTTATTAGATGCGCCAATTCTGGCACTTTACCCAGCTCTTCTCACTTGCCCTGTAGCGGTGGCAAGTGGGGTAATAATTGTGGGGTTGATGTCACCGATGACATCAAGCCCACGGCTTAGTAATGGAGAAGCGTCTATAAGACACCTATCCATTATTAATCCTATAGTTGTAATGATAAATAAAGTCACAGGCAGAATAAAGTATTTTATTTGAAAAAAATGACACAGACACCTTTTATTATTCTTAATTAAACCACACTTAATCCAAGCAAAACCCTCAATCTTCTGTAATAAAAGTAAAATAAAAAACACAATATACCATACTTGTCCATCGTTATGTCCCACGCAGTAATCTATATCTGGGGGTTATACAGTTTTCAACCTGGATGGTGCCAAGATGCAACTGTCCCAGCTGAAATCCACTAATGAATGAGCTGCTTGTGAATGCAGCATCATTGACCAGGGGTGACATCATAGAGGTAACCTCTGGTCACTGAGTTCTGCTCCCAGCTGGGCTGAGCTGCAATGAGATCCGATGAGATCCCTGCTAGCAAACTGAGAGCTCAGGGCTCTCCATGCTATCGGGGATCTCACAGAAGGCACGGTCCATAGAAACACAGGGACATGTGCACAGACCCATTCGCTTGAATAGGCAAATAGCGCTCTGTTCCTCCCGAGTCTCTACACATGGCTAAGTAGCACTGCACAGCCACATATGGGCTATTGCCACGTTCATTACAAATGGTGGAACAAATTTTGTTGCCATGCTTACCCACTTCTTGTGTGAAAATGTAACATCTTTGGCTAAAACAAAATTTCAGTGGTAAAAATGTAGTTATTTTGTTCTCACTGCCCAATGGTATAAAATTCTGTGACACACCCATGGAGTCAATATGATCACTGCACCCCTAGATAAATTCATTGAGAGGTGTAGTTCGTAAAATGGGGTCACTTATGGGGTTTCTGCTGTTTGGCACCTCATGAGCTCTCTTAGTGGGTGATGGCACCTGCAAACCATAAAAGTAAAATCTGGTGCTTTTTCCCTTCTGAACTCTGCTATGTGCCCAAACAGTGGTTTACCCCCACATATGGCTTATCAGCATACTCAGGACAAATTGTAAAACAATTTTTGGGGTCGAATTTCTCCTGTCACCCTTAGGAAAATAAAAAAAATTGGGGTCAAAAAGATCATTTTGTGAAAATATATGATTTTTTATTTTTACGTCTCTACGTTATAACCTTCTGAGAAGTACTTGGGGGTTCAAAATGCTCACCATACATCTAGATAAGTTCCTTAGGGGGTTTAGTTTCCAAAATGGTGTCACTTGTGGGGGTTTCCACTGTTTAGGCACATCAGGGGCTCTCCAAACGTGACATGGCATCCGATCTTAATTCCAGCCAATTTTGCGTTGAAAAAGTAAAACGGCATTCCTTCCATTCCGAGCTCTGCCATGCACACAAACAGTGGTTTACCCCTACATATAGGGCATCAACGTACTCACAACAAATTGCACAATAACTTTTTGGATCCAATTTCTCCTGTTACCCTTGGTAAAATAAAAAAAGGGGGCAAAAATAACACTTTTGTGGAAAAACTGATTTTTTATTTTCACGGCTCTACATTATAAACTTGTTTGAAGCACTTGGGGGTTCAAAGTGCTCAACACACATCTATGTAAGTTCCTTTGGGGGTCTTGTTTCCAAAATGGTGTCACTTGTGTGTTGGTTCCACTGTTTCTGCACATCAGGCGCTCTCCAAACGCGACATGGCGTCCAATTTCAATTCCAGCTAATTTTGCATTGAAAAGCCAAATGGCGCTTCTTCTCTTCAGAGTTCTGCCATGCACCCAAAAAGTAGTTTACCTTCACATATTGGGTATCATCGTACTCTGGACAAATTGCACAACAACTTTTGGGTTCCAATTTCTCCTGTTACCCTTGGTAAAATAAAAAATTTTGGTCTGAATTAATTTTTGTGTGAAAAAAAAAGTGAAATGTTTATTTTTTTTTAAACATTCAAAAAATTCCTATGAAGCACCTAAATGGTTAATAGACATCTTTAATGTGGTTTTGAACACCTTGAGTGGTGCAGTTTTAAGAATGGTGTCATTTTTGGTTATTTTTTATCATATAGATCCCTCAAAGTGACTTCAAATGTGAGGTGGTCCCTAAAAAAATGGTATTGTAAAAATGAGAAATCGCTGTTTAACTTTTAAGCCTTTTAACCCCTTCATGACCTTGGGATTTTCCGTTTTTCCATGTTCGTCTTTCGCTCCCCTCCTTCCCAGAGCCATAACTTTTTTATTTTTTCATCAATATGGCCATGTGAGGGCTTATTTTTTGCGGAACGAGTTGTACTTTTGAAATACCTCATTGGTTTTACCATCTTGTGTACTAGAAAATAAGAAAAAAATTCCAAGTGCGGTGAAATTGCAAAAAAAGTTCAGTCCCACACTTGTTTTTTGTTTGGCTTTTTTGCTAGGTTCATTAAATGCTAAAACTGACCAGCTATTATGATTCTCCAGGTCCTTACGAGTTCATAGACAGCTAACATGATTAGGTTATTTTTTATCTAAGTGGTGAAAAAAAGTTCCAAACTTTGCTGAAAAAAAAAAAATTGTGCCATTTTCCGATACCCATAGCGTCTCCATTTTTCATGATCTGGGGTCGGTTGAGAGCTTATTTTTTGCATGCTGTGCTTGCGTTTTTAATTATATCAGTTCAGTGCAGATACGTTCTTTTGATCGCCCGTTATTGCCTTTTAATTAGTGTTGAGCATTCCGATACCGCAAGTATCGGGTATCGGCCGATATTTGCTGTATCGGAATTCCGATACCGAGATCCGATACTTTTGTGGTATCGGGTATCGGTATCGAAACAACATTAATGTGTAAAAGAAAGAATTAAAATAAAAAATATTGCTATACTCACCTCTCCGACGCAGCCTGGACCTCACCGAGGGAACCGGCAGCTTTCTTTGCTTAAAATTCGCGCGTTTACTTCCTTACGTGAAGTCCCGGCTTGTGATTGGTCGCGTGCCGCCCATGTGGCCGCGACGCGACCAATCACAGCAAGCCGTGACGTAATTTCAGGTCCTTCAGGATTTTAAAATTACGTTCCGGGTTTGTGATTGGTCGCGTCGCGGTCACATGGGCGACGCAACCAATCACAAGCCGTGACGTCACGGGAGGCTGGACACGCACGCATTTTAAAATGGGAACCATCAGGGATACCGTCCGATACTTGAGTCCCATTGACTTGTATTGGTATCGGGTATCGGTATCGGATTGGATCCGATACTTTGCCGGTATCGGCCGATACTTTCCGATACCGATACTTTCAAGTATCGGACGGTATCGCTCAACACTACTTTTAATGCAATATCGCTGCGACCAATAAAAAGTAATTCTGGCGTTTCAAATTTTTTTCTCGCTACGCTGTTTAGCGATCAGGTTAATGCTTTTTTTATTGATAGATCGGGCGATTATGAATGCGGCGATACCAAATATGTGTAGGTTTGATTTTTTTTATTGATTTATTTTGAATGGGGTGAAAGGGGGGTGATTTAAACTTTTATTTATTTTTTTTTTTCACTTTTTTTTACTTTTTTTATACTTTTGCCATGCTTCAAATAGCCTCCGTAGGAAGCTAGAAGCAGGCACAACTCGATCGCCTCACCGCCGGAGCCCGCATAAAAGCGGGGGTTCTGACCTCGGGCGTACTATCCCGTCCGAGGTCAGAAAGGGGTTAACTTCCTAACGAAAAAAAACTTGGTTTCAAAATTGTGCTGATATAAAGTAGACCTGTGGGAAATGTCACTTATTAACTATTTTATGTGACATATTTCCTATTTTAAGTGCATAAAAATGAAAAATATGAAAATTGCTAAATTTTCCAAATTTTCGCCAAATTTCCATATTTTACATAAATAAACGCAAGCTATATCAAAGAAATTTTTCAAATATTGTGAAGTACAATATGCCCCCAAAAAACTGTCTCAGAATCGCCAAGATCCATTGACGCGATCCAGAGTTATTACCTCATAAAGGGACAGTGGTCAGAATTGTAAAAATTGGCTTGGTCATTAACATGCAAGCCACCCACGGGGGTAAAGGGGTTAATTCCTGTGTAGCACCTGAAGGGTTAAAACATTTTTACCTAACAGCAGTTTTAAAGTAGTGTGATTTTAAGATGGCATCAATTTTGGGGAGTTCAAAAATTTAGTCCCTGCAAATTCCCTTTCAATTTGAATAGGTCCCTAAAATAACAGGTTTTGAAAATTTCTTGAAAAAATGAGAAATTGCTACTAAATATTACAAAATTCTAACATTCAAAGAAAATAAAATTACGTTTGAAAATGATGAAAATGTAAAGTAAATATATGGAAAATATTATTTATTAATTATTTTGTACAGGACTACTGACTGGTTTAACCCCTTCACCCCCAAGGGTGGCTTGCACGTTAATGACCAGGCCAATTTTTACAATTCTGACCACTGTCCATTTATGAGGTTATAACTCTGGAACGCTTCAACAGATCCTGGTGATTCTGACACTGTTTTCTCGTGACATATTGTATTTCATGATAGTGGGAAAATTTATTTGATATTACCTGGGTTTATTTGTGAAAAAAATGGAAATTTGGCAAAAATTTTGAAAATTTCGCAATTTTTCAACTTTGAATTTTGATGCAATTAAATCACAGTGATATGTCACGCAAAATACTTAATAAGTAACATTTCCCACATGTCTACTTCACATCAGCACAATTTTGGAACCAAAATTTTTTTTTGTTAGGGAGTTATAAGGGTTAAAAATTGACCAGCAATTTCTCATTTTTACAACACCATTTTTTTTTAGGGACCACATCTCATTTGAAGTCATTTTGAGGGGTCTATATGATAGAAACCCAAGTGTGACAACCATTCTAAAAACTGCATCCCTCAAGGTGCTCAAAACTACATTCAAGAAGTTTATTAACCCTTCAGGTGTTTCACAGGAATTTTTGGAATGTTTAAATAAAAATGATCATTTAACTTTTTTTCACACAAAATTTATTTCAGCTCCAATTTGTTTTATTTTACCAAGGGTAACAGGAGAAAATGGACCCCAAAAGATGTTGTACAATTTATCCTGAGTACACCGATACCCCATATGTGGGGGTAAACCACTGTTTGGGCGCATGACAGAGCTCAGAAGCGAAGGAGCGCCATTTGACTTTTCAATGCAAAATTGACTGGAATTGAGATGGGATGCCATGTTGCGTTTGGAGAGCCCCTGATGTGCCTAAACATTGAAACTCCCCACAAGTGACACCATTTTGGAAAGAAGACCCCCTAAGGAACTTATCTAGAGGTGTGGTGAGCACTTTGACCCACTAAGTGCTTCACAGAAGTTTATAATGCAGAACCGTAAAAATAAAAAATCATATTTTTTCACAAAAATTATCTTTTCGCCCCCAATTTTTTATTTTCCAAAGCATAAGAGAAGAAATTGGATCCCAAAAATTGTTGTACAATTTGTCTTGAGTACGCTGATACCCCATATGTGGGGGTAAACCACTGTTTGGGCGCATGGGAGAGCTCGGAAGGGAAGGAGTGCCGTTTGACTTTTCAATGCAAAATTGACAGGAATTGAGATGGGACGCCATGTTGCGTTTGGAGAGCCCCTGGTGTGCCTAAATAGTGGAAACCCCCCAATTATAACTGAAACCCTAATCCAAACCACCCCTAACCCTAATCCCAATGGTAACCCTAACCACACCTCTAACCCAGACACACCCCTAACCCTAATCCCAACCCTATTCCCAACCGTAAATGTAATCCAAACCCTAACCCTAACTTTAGCCCGAACCCTAACCCTAACTTTAGCCCCAACCCTAACTGTAGCCTTAACCCTAGCCCCCACCCTAACCCTAGCCCTAACCCTGACCCTAGCCCTAACCATAGCCCTAACCCTAGCCCTAACCCTAGCCCTAACCCTAACCCTAACCCTAGCCCTAACCCTAGCCCTAACCCTAGCCCTAACCCTAACCCTAGCTCTAACCCTAGCCGGAAAATGGAAATAATTACTTTAATTTTTTTATTTTTCCCTAACTAAGCGGATGATGAAGGGGGGTTTGATTTACTTTTATAGCGGGTTTTTTAGCGGATTTTTATGATTGGCAGCCGTCACACACTGAAAGACGCTTTTTATTGCAAAAAATATTTTTTGCATTACCACATTTTGAG
Source organism: Ranitomeya variabilis (assembly GCF_051348905.1). Lineage (NCBI taxonomy): Eukaryota > Metazoa > Chordata > Amphibia > Anura > Dendrobatidae > Ranitomeya > Ranitomeya variabilis. Next base: position 566,783,907 of record NC_135236.1, read on the forward strand.
AGCTATAATTTTTCCATATTTGAGTCCACAGAGTCATGTGAGGTCTTGTTTTTTGCGGGACGAGTTGACGTTGTTATTTGTAACATGTTCGGGCATGGGAGATTTTTTGATCGCTTTTTATTCCGATTTTTGTGAGGCAGAATGACCAAAAACCAGCTATTCATGAATTTCTTTTGGAGGAGGCGTTTATACCGTTCCGCATTTGGTAAAATTGATAAAGCAGTTTTATTCTTCGGGTCAGTACGATTACAGCAGTACCTCATTTATACCATTTTTTTATGTTTTGGCGCTTTTATACAATAAAAACTATTTTATAGAAAAAATAATTATTTTGGCATCGCTTTATTCTGAGGACTATAACTTTTATATTTTTTCGCTGATAATGCTGCATGGTTGCTCATTTTTTGCGGGACAAGATGACATTTTCAGCGGTACCATGTTTATTTATATCCGTCTTTTTGATCGCGTGTTATTCCACTTTTTGTTTGCGGTATGAGAATAAAGCGTTGCTTTTTGCCTCTTTTTTTTTACGGTGTTCACTGAAGGGGTTAACTAGTGATACAGTTTTATAGGTGGGGTCGTTACGGACGTGGCGATACTAAATATGTGTACTTTTATTGTTTGATTTTTTTTATTTAGATAAAGAAATGTATTTATGGGAATAATATTTTTTTTTCTTTATTTAGGATTTTTTTTTCTTTTTTTTTTTACACATGTGGAATTTTTTTTTTTACTCTTTTACTTTGTCCCAGGGGGGGACATCACAGATCGCTGATCTGACAGTTTGCACAGCACTCTGTCAGATCGGCGATCTGACTTACAGTGCTGCAGGCTTACCAGAGCCTGGTCTGCACCCGGAAGTAATCCCTGCAAAACCCAGATGCAGCCCCGCGGCCATTTTGGATCTGGGGCCTGCAGGGATAGGAGGTAACAGACCCTCGCAGCAACGCGATCACATCGTGTTGCTCCGGGGGTCTCAGGGAAGCCCGCAGGGAGCCCCCTCCCTGCACGATGCTTCCCTGTACCGCCGGCACACCGCGATCATGTTTTATCGCGGTGTGCTGGGGGTTAACGTGCCGAGGGCGGTCCGTGACTGCTCCTGGCACATAGTGCCGGATGTCAGCTGTGATAATCAGCTGACACCCGGCCGCGATCAGCCGCGCTCCCCCTGTGAGCGCGGCCGATCGCGCTGGACGTACTATTCCATCCTTGGGAATTAGGGCCCACCCCACATGGATGTAATAGTACGTCCAATGGCAGAAAGGGGTTAAAAATATAAAAATTGAAAGTTTGAAAATGGCTAATTTTTCAAAATTTATGCCAAAATTTCAATATTTTCACAAATAAACCCAACAAATAAAATGGGAAAAATTATTTAGTCAGCCACCAATTGTGAAAGTTCTCCCACTTAAAAAAATGAGACAGGCTGTTAATTGACATCATAGGTAGCTCTCTCTAAAGGCAGCTGCAGACAACTGTTTTTCTCTCCATTCAAGAAAAGAAGATTACACACGTAAAATATTTTTTGTAATCATCGCAGGTGACTTTGTACTTTTCTGAAAACATCTTTTTGTCTTGATTTAAAAAATATACAGTGGGGAAAAAAGTATTTAGTCAGCCACCAGTTGTGCAAGTTCTCCCACTTAGAAAGATGAGAGAGGCCTGTAATTGACATCATAGGTAGACTACAACTATGAGAGTCGAAATGAGAAAACAAATCCAGAAAATCACCTTGTCTGATTTGGCAAGATTTATTTTGCAAATTATGGTGGGAAATAAGTATTTGGTCATTAACAAAAGTTAATCTCAATATTTTGTTATATATCCTTTGTTGGCAATGACAGAGGTCAAACATTTTCTGTAAGTCTTCAAAAGGTTGGCACACACTGTTGGTGGTATGTTGGCCCATTCCTCCATGCAGATCTCTACTAGAGCAATGATGTTTCGGGCCTGTTGCTGGGCAACATGGACTTTCAGTTCCTTCCCAAGGTTTTCTATGGGGTTCAGATCTGCAGACTGGCTAGGGCACTGCAGGAACTTTATATGTTTCTACAAAGCCACTCCTTTATTGCCCTGGTGGTGTGCTTGGGATCTTTATCATGCTGAAAGACCCATCCATGCTTCATCTTCAATGCCCTTGCTGATGGATGGAGGTTTGCACTCAAAATCTCACAATACATGGCCCCATTCATTATTTCATGTACAGGGATCGGTCATCCTGGTCCCTATGCAGAGAAACAACCCAAAAGCATGATGTTTCCACCCCCATGCTTCACAGTAGGTATGGTGTTCTTTGGATGCAACTCAGTATTCTGTCTCCTCCAAACACGATGAGTTTTTTATTTCTACCAAACAGTTCTACTTTAGTTTCATCAGACCATATGGCGTTCTCCCAATACTCTTCTGGATAAAACAAATGCTCTCTAGCAAACTGCAGATGGGCCTGGACATGTACTGGCTTAAGCAGGGGGCCACGTCTGGCACTGCGAGATTTGAGTCCCTGGTGGTGTAGTGTATTATTGATGGTAGCCTTTGTTATGGTGGTCCCAGCTCTTTGCAGGTTATTCACTAGGTTTCCCCATGTAGTTCTGGTATTTTTGCTCACCGCTCTTGTGATCATTTTGACCACACGGGGTGAGATATTGCGTGGAGCCTCAGATCGAGGGAGATTATCAGTGGTCTTGTATGTCTTCCATTTTCTTATTATTGCTCCCACAGTTGATTTCTTCACACCAAGCTGCTTTCCTATTGCAGATTCTGTCTTCCCAGCCTGGTACAGGGCTACAATTTTGTTTTTGGTGTCCTTCGACTGACAGCTCTTTGGTCTTAACCATAATGGAGTTTGGAGTGTGACTGTTTTAGGTTGTGGACAGGTGTCTTTTATATTGATAACAAGTTCAAACAGGTGCCATTACTAAAGGTAATGAGTGGAGGACAGAGCAGTCTCTTAAAGAAGAAGTTACAGGTCTGTGAGAGCCAGAAATCTTGCATGTTTTTAGGTGACCAAATACTTATTTTCCACCATAATTTGCAAAATAAATCTTGCCAAATCAGACAAGGTGATTTTCTGGATTTGTTTTCTCATTTGGACTCTCATAGTTGTGATCTACCTATGATGTCAATTACAGGCCTCTCTCATCTTTCTAAGTGGGAGAACTTACACAATTGGTGGCTGACTACATACTTTTTTCCCCACTATATCAACCTAAATTTACTACGATCATAAAGTACAATATATCATGAGAAAATGTTGAATCATTCCTGAGTTATTACCGCATAAATTGACACTTGTCAGATTTTTAAAAAATTACCTGGTCTTTAAGGTTAACTTTGGCTCAGTCACTAGAGGGTTAAATTGAGCATTATTTGTCTGTTTCCAAAGTAGCAATGTAACAATACCCATAACGTGTTTAGAGTGCATGTTCCATTGTGTATAGACCGTAGTAACACCTTATACAAAATAACTTGATATTGTTGTTTTTTTAGTGTTCCATGGAGCTGCAAGTAAAATAACAAGGCTATCATGATGCTCTCAGCATCCAGTAAAGTGAGAGTTTAATTCTGCTACATTTATATTAGAGTAATAAGGAAATTGTACCTTTTAGGTGGTTTGTATTGTGTAATATAATCATGGATTACGGTACTTATAGGATACTATCTCTAATGGATTTATCACTATCTGAACACCTAAAAGTATGTGTAAAAGCAGTGATATTTATCACATATAAATTAAAACAGATTATCTATGTGAAGTGTTTTTAACACGTGGTTGAACTGTGGCAAATTTTCCTACATGCTTATGCACAAAGAATTAAGGTTCGGCAATGTTGATTTGTGGTACATGAATAGTTCTAAGATTAAGTATGCTCACTCATTTTATTTTGCAGACTTGCTTTAATGTCACATAAATTACTCTTTTGTACAAAGGATTAACTCTTGGTCATATATTTAATTTCACTTTATCAGTGCTTTTTTTTTTTTTGAAAGGACATTTCATTTACAGCAGAATTGTACATTTGTTAGAAGTGCTGTGGGCAAATCATTTGTGTTTGATGGTTGCCAATTAGGAGTCAGAAGAATTCTGCACTATATTTCTGAAAATGTAAAAGATTTCAACTTATCTTCTAGTACAGAACCCACATGACCTTTATATGTCCCGGAGTGTTGATGAAATACAGTTCTTTAAAAACAAGCTTTTTTTTCAAGTCTTTGAAGTATAAGACTCATCAGCCTAAAATCATCACAGGTCATCATCACTGACAAAGTCAGGACAAGTCTACCGGTGATCAAAGGATAACAAGTAACTGACATATAAAAGTTGTGTGTCCTACACATTTCTCTATATTCATATGGAGAAAACTTACGCTAGAACTTGGCATAAAGTAGTTAAAAGTAAAATCGCATACAGTAAAGAAGCATTTCGGCAGGTGAGCCTTATCCCGAGACATCAGTTAATTCTGTCACTGGTATACAATTGTCACCATAAGCTCTATATAGTCTTGCAACAGATATAGACTTGGAACATTGCAAATTGCTTGATTCCCAATATTTTTTTCACTGTGGCTATTTTCAAATTCGAATTTGATTTTTCGCATGGAGTCAGTAGCAAACGTATTCACCGCCATTTGAATGTCCCATATTGTGCTGTGTGGTCTCCCCTCATAGTAAACATAGGCTAGCAAATAATACATCCCCACTCACGCCTCTGGCTGCTTGGAGATGCTCACTGACCCATATTTAGCTTTTGACACCTTTTGCTTCTGCCACCATGTGCTGAAACCCTATGCCTTTTCATGCTTGGCCTTGTTTTCCAGCTGTTACTCAGCCCATAACATCTCTGCACAAACATGTCATAAAGTCATGACATTGTGATTAGGGTTGAGCGAAACAGATCGGCCAATTTCAAAAGTCGCCGACTTTGGGAAAGTCGGGTTTCGTGAAACCCGACCCGATCTCATTGTGGGATCGGGTCGGCCGTCAGTGATCTTCCCTCCAAAGTCGGGTTTCGTTTTTTATATATATATATATACATATATATATATATATATATATACATATATATGTCATTGAGACACACATATATATATATTTATATTTATATTTACTTCAGCGCGATATATGTGAAAAGCCGGTAATTCAATTGCCAGCTTTTCATTTCTCCTGCCTAAACCCGACATGATATGAGACATGGTTTACATACAGTAAAACATGTCATATCCCCCTTTTTTTTGCATATTCCACACTACTAATGTTAGTAGTGTGTATGTGCAAAATTTCGGCGCTGTAGCTATTAAATTTAAGGGTTAAATCGCGGAAAAAATTGGTGTGGGCTCCCGTGCAATTTTCTCCGCCAGAGTGGTAAAGCCAGTGACTGAGGGCAGATATTAATAGCCTAGAGAGGGACCATGGTTACTGGCCCCCCTGGCTACAAACATCTGCCCCCAGCCACCCCAGAAAAGGCACATCTGGAAGATGCGCCAATTCTGGCACTTGGCCACTCTCTTCCCACTCCCGTGTAGCGGTGGGATATGGGGTAATGAAGGGTTAATGCCACCTTGCTATTGTAAGGTGACATTAAGCCAGATTAATAATGGAGAGGTGTCAATTATGACACCTATCCATTATTAATCAAATTGTATGAAAGGGTTAAAAAAACCACACACATTATTAAAAAGTATTTTAATGAAATAAACACACCGGTTGTTTTAATATTTTATTGCTCTCTCAATCCACCTGAAGACCCTTGCTTTGCAAAATAATAAACCAACAATATACATACCCTCTGATGATCTGTAACGTCCCACGAGGTAAATCCCCATCTGAAGGGGTTAAAATATTTTACAGACAGGAGCTCTGCTAATGCAGCTGTGCTCGTGCCTGTAAACCCCGGAGAATGAAGGAAATGTAGGTCAATGACCTATAGTTACCTTCAGTCGCGCTGATGCGCCCTCTGCTGGATGTCCTCTTATGATGTCAAGCGTGGGAAAAAGTTCCCAGGCTGCAGTTAATGAGGACATCCAGCAGAGGGCGCATCACCGTGACTGAAGGTAACTATAGGTCATTGACCTACATTTCCTTCATTCCCCGGGGTTTACAGGCACGAGCACAGCTGCATTATAGCAGAGCTCCTGCCTGTAAAATATTTTAACCCCTTCAGATGGATTTACTTCGTGGGACGTGACAGTTCATCAGAAGGTATGTATATTGTTGGTTTATTATTTTGCAAAGCGAGGGTCTTCAGGTGGATTGAGAGAGCAATAAAATATTAAAACAACCGGTGTGTTTATTTCATTAAAATACTTTTTAATGTGTGTGTGTTTTATTAACCATTTCATACAATTGGATTAATAATGGATAGGTGTCATAATTGACGCCTCTCCATTATTAATCTGGCTTAATGTCACCTTACAATAGCAAGGTGGCATTAACCCTTCATTACCCCATATCCCACCGCTACACGGGAGTGGGAAGAGAGTGGCCAAGTGCCAGAATAGGCGCATCTTCCAGATGTGCCTTTTCTGGGGTGGCTGGGGGCAGATGTTTGTAGCCAGGGGGGGGCAATAATCATGGACCCTCTCCTGGCTATTAATATCTGCCCTCAGTCACTGGCTTTACCACTCTGGTGGAGAAAATTGCGCGGGAGCCCACGCCAATTTTTTCCGCGATTTAACCCTTAAATTTAATAGCTACAGCGCCAAAATTTTGCACATACACACTACTAACATTAGTAGTGTGGAATATGCAAAGAAAATGGGTATATGACATGGTTTACTGTATGTAAACCATGTCTCATATCATGTAGGGTTTAGGCAGGAGAAATGAAAAGCCGGCAATTGAATTACCGGCTTTTCACATATATCGCGCTGAAGTAAATATAAAAATATATAGATTTTCCATTATCTTGCATTAAGTTTTGTGTTTCGGCCGATCCCCGACCCCGACTTTTCAAGAAGATAGGCCGATTTCTCTCGACTCGACTTTTGAGACAGTCGGGTTTCGTGAAACCCGACTCGACCTCAAAAAAGGAAAAGTCGCTCAACCCTAATTGTGATTTCACACATCCACTGTGATCTGATTACATGCATGCACAAAGATGTCTTTCTGGACTGGCTGCCTTATAGAGCTGAGATGTCATGATTTCATAATGTTGCAACTAAAGTTGAGTGAATATTTCAATGTTCGGTTCGGGAATACGATAGCCAAGTTTGCAATGTTTGACAATTAATTTGTTGAATATTCGCCAAACATAACCGAACGCCATTCATGTAAATGGGAAGCAAAAACAAACACATGCACAACACCTTATAATGGCCCCAAATGCTGTCAAAACACATCAAATGAGGAACAGACATCAGGAAAGTGGCCTCAATTCACCCACAGTACAAATTGTAGCATGGCACCGCAGCAATCAGCCAGGCATGAGATATCAGGGTCTGGGATAGCATTTACAGTTTTAAATTGAACATCGCAGTAAGAAGAGGTGGCTGAGGGATCGGTGTTTTGCCCCTTTGCTGGGAGCCCTGATACTACATGCAACACCTCTACCTACTTTCATGTTGAGCCACACTCAGGAGGAACAAATATCAGTTTCATAGACTACTATTGTCAGAAAAATTTAAGGATAGTAACATGGGTAGTTGAGTCAAAGGAAGCGGAGGCCTGAAGGTCTCGGAGGGCTACTGCTACAGGCAACAAGCATGAAGGAGTCCTAATCAGTAGTGTTGAGCATTCCGATACCGCAAGTATCGGGTATCGGCCGATACTTGTGGTATCGGAATTCCGATACCGAGATCCAATACTTACCGCATATCGCATACCGGAATCGGAAGTTCCCAAAATTCAAACAGCACGAATTCAGCCAATGAGGAATGATTCCAAGTGTGGGCACATCCTGTTCAGCATGGTGGGCATGTAACTACTGGCAAGGCTGTGATTGGCTGCTGAAATGATGTCATGATGCACTATAAAAAACGCTGCCGCCCTTTCTGGCTCACTCTGCTGTGAATTGAGTTAGACATAGGATGCTGTGTTCTGACTGAGGGCCAGTTGAAATAGCGATTTGCTTCTTTGTGCTTTTCCCAGGCTAATTTAGCAACCGCTGTGTGTTCACCTTGCTTTTGCCTTGCAGCGCTGTTTTCACAGCGATCTGCAAGGTCTCTGTGTGTGTGTGAGTGCCGCCCACTCTCTAGTCTGTGTGCAGCCATAGCCGGTTGTATTCCGCTCAGGGTGGTTCACTGTCTCATACTGTTCTATCCATTCCATTGTCCTTTTTTGCAAATAGTGCAGCCTGCTGCACATTTTTTCAAAAAATTCCTATTAGTGGCTTTTCACCCGTATCCAGCTAAATTGTGGAAAAACACTACATTGGATAACGTAGAGGCGGTTTCTTGGGCCTTGCAGCGCCATTTACGGCTGTCTGCACGGTCTCCGTGTGAGTGCAGCTCGCCCTGTAGTCTGTGTGCAGCCACAGCCGGTTGTATCCAGCTCAGGGCACGTCCCTGCCTCATACCGTAAAATACATTATCCTTTTTTGCAAATAGTGCAGCCCGCTGCACATTTTTTCAAATAATTCCTACTAGTGGCTTTCCACCCGTATCCAGCTACATTGTGGAAAAACACTACATAGGATAACGTAGAGGAGGTTTTTTGGGCCTTGCAGCGCCGTTTACAGCTGTCTGCACGGTCTCCGTGTGAGTGCAACTCGCCCTGTAGTCTGTGTGCAGCCACAGCCGGTTGTATCCAGCTCAGGGTGCGTCACTGCCTCATACCGTAAAATACATTGTCCTTTTTTGCAAATAGTGCAGCCCGCTCCACATTTTTTCAAATAATTCCTATTAGTGGCTTTCCACCCGTATCCAGCTTGTTGTGAACTCTGTTTTCAGGCTCCCTCTTGTGGTCACAGATGGTATTGTGTGACTTTTGTTTTGGGCTCCCCCTGGTGGCTTTGTTTGTTATCCTGCGGGTCTGTGGCTGATCAGCTGCCTCGTTATTCACTTGGGAGTTTCCTATTTAGCTTTGTTCCACTTCCTCCTTTGTTGCCGGCTGTCAATGTACTCAGTGCTATTCTGATTACTCCTGATTATCTTCGGTTTCAGTCTCTTCAGGAGAAGCTAAGTTCTGTTTAATTATTTTTTGCTCATCAGTCTGCAATATGATTTCTGTGTATGATGAGTTTAGTCCAGCTTGCTAATATGTGATTTCTTCTGCTGGTTTGCTCTGGGGTACAGAGTTGCTTTCCCCGCAATGTTAGTTGGTGCGGGGACTCGAGCGATCTCTGCGTGGATATTTTTGAATAGGGTTTTTAATTGACCGCACAGCTCCCTTCCTATTTTCTGCTTTCTAGTGTTAGCGGGCCTCATTTGCTAAATCTAATTTCATCTCTGCGTTTGTGCTTTCCCCTTGACTCACCGTTAATATTTGTGGGGGGCTATTCTATATCTTTGGGGTCATTTCACTGAGGCAAGTGAGGACTTTCGTTCCCTCTAGGAATAGTCAGTTTCTCAGGCCGTGAAGAGACGTCTAGGATTTTCAGGTACGTTCCACGGCTGCCTATAGTTGTTTGCGGATAGGATCAGGTTGTGGTCAATTCAGTTACCACTTCCCCAGAGTTTGTAGTTGGTTTAGTTACTTAGCTAGTCCTACTTGCGATCCTTGCCACTAGGAACATAACAGTACAGCCAGCCAGTAAAGTGTTAATTGCATGGCAGAAGCAGGAGAAAAAAAGCCTTGAGAATTTTTTTTTTTTTGCCGTGTGTCTAGCTGCTGTGTGTCTAGCTTCTCTCCTCCTCTTAATCTTGGTGTGGCTCTGAACTCAGCTGCTGATATGGATATTCAGAGTTTGGCCTCCAGTGTAGATCATCTTGCTGCAAGGGTACAAAGTATTCAGGATTTTGTTGTTCACAGTCCTATGTCAGAGCCTAGAATACCTATTCCAGAGTTGTTTTCTGGAGATAGATCTAGGTTCCTGAATTTTAAGAACAATTGTAAATTGTTTCTTTCTTTGAAACCTCGTTCCTCTGGTGATTCCGTTCAGCAAGTTAAAATTATAATTTCTTTCTTGCGTGGTAACCCTCAAGATTGGGCCTTCGCATTGGCGCCAGGGGATCCGGCATTGCTCAGTGTTGATGCGTTTTTTCTGGCCCTTGGATTGCTCTATGAGGAACCTAATCTTGAGAACCAGGCTGAAAAAGCGTTGTTGGCCCTCTCTCCGGGGCAAGATGAAGCAGAGGTGTACTGCCAGAAATTTTGGAAATGGTCGGTGCTTACTCAGTGGAATTAGTGTGCCCTGGCTGCAAATTTCAGAAAAGGTCTTTCTGAGGCCATTAAGAATGTCATGGTGGGGTTCCCTACGCCTGCAGGTCTGAATGAGTCAATGACTCTGGCCATTCAGATTGATCGGCGTTTGCGGGAGCGCAAATCTGCGCACTATTTGGCGGTGTCTTCTGAACAGACACCTGAGTTTATGCAATGTGATAGAATTCTGACCAGAAGTGAATGGCAAAATTATAGACGGCAAAATGGGTTGTGCTTTTACTGTGGTGACTCAGCTCATGTTATCTCAGCATGCTCTAAGCGAAAAAAAAAGGTTGATAAATCTGTCACCATTGGTACTTTACAGCCTAAGTTCATTTTGTCTGTTACCCTGATTTGTTCCTTGTCATCTTACCCGGTTATGGCTTTTGTAGATTCAGGTGCTGCCCTGAGTCTGATGGACTTGTCATTTGCCAGGCGCTGTGGTTTTGTTTTGGAGCCTTTAAAATTCCCTATTCCACTCAGGGGAATTGATTCTACGCCATTGGCTGCGAATAAACCTCAGTACTGGACACAAGTGACCATGTGCATGACTCCTGTACATCAGGAGGTGATTCGCTTTCTTGTGCTGCATAGTTTGCATGATGTTGTCGTGTTGGGTCTGCCATGGTTGCCGACACATAATCCAGTCCTGGATTAGAAAGCAATGTCTGTGTCAAGTTGGGGTTGTCAGGGAATTCATGGCGATGCTCCTGTGGTGTCAATTGCTTCATCCACTCCTTCTGAAGTCCCTGCGTTTTTGTCAGACTACCAGGATGTATTTGATGAGCCCAAACTCAGTTCTCTACCTCCTCATAGGGTTTGTGATTGTGCTATAAATTTGATTCCTGGTAGTAAGTTTCCTAAGGGACGACTTTTCAATTTGTCAGTGCCGGAGCATGCTGCCATGCGGAGTTATATAAAGGAGTCTTTGGAGAAAGGACTTATTCGCCCCTCCTTCTCCCCTCTTGGTGTGGGGTTCTTTTTTGTGGCTAAGAAGGATGGTTCTCTGAGACCTTGTTTTGATTATCGCCTTCTAAATAAAATCACGGTCAAATTTCAGTATACTTTGCCATTGTTATCTGATCTGTTTGCTCGCATTAAGGGGTCTAGTTGGTTCACCAAGATAGATCTTCGTGGTGCGTATAACCTTGTGCGTATTAAGCAGGGTGATGAATGGAAAACTGCATTTAATACGCCCGAAGGCCATTTTGAGTACTTGGTGATGCCTTTTGGACTTTCTAACGCTCCTTCTGTCGTTCAGTCTTTTATGCACGACATCTTCCGCGAATATCTGGATAAATTTATGATTGTGTATCTGGATGATATTCTGTTTTTTTCTGATGATTAGGAGTCCCATGTTAAGCAGGTCAGGATGGTGTTTCAGGTCCTGCGTGCCAATGCTTTATTTGTGAAGGGCTCAAAATATCTTTTTGGAGTCCAGAAGGTTTCTTTTTTGGGTTTCATTTTTTCTCCTTCTACTATTGAGATGGACCCAGTCAAGGTTCAGGCTATTCATGACTGGACGCAGCCTACATCTGTTAAGAGTCTTCAGAAGTTCTTGGGTTTTGCTAATTTTTACCGTCGCTTCATCGCTAATTTTTTTGGTGTTGTTAAGCCTTTGACGGATTTGACCAAGAAAGGTTCTGATGTTACTAACTGGTCTCCTGCAGCTGTGGAGGCCTTTTGGGAGCTGAAGCGCCGGTTTTCTTCGGCTCCAGTCTTATGTCAGCCAGATGTCTCTCTTCCTTTCCAGGTCGAGGTTGATGCTTCTGAGATTGGAGCGGGGGCTGTTTTGTTGCAGAGAAGCGCCGATGGCTCTGTGATGAAGCCATGTGCCTTCTTTTCAAGAAAGTTTTCGCCTGCCGAGCGGAATTATGATGTAGGTAATCGGGAGTTGTTGGCTATGAAGTGGGCATTTGAGGAGTGGCGACATTGGCTCGAGGGAGCTAAGCATCGTGTGGTGGTCTTGACTGATCACAAGAATCTGATTTATCTCGAGTCGGCCAAGCGGCTCAATCCTAGACAGGCTCGTTGGTCGTTGTTTTTCTCTCGTTTTGATTTCGTGGTCTCGTACCTGCCTGGTTCGAAGAATGTAAAGGCTGATGCTCTTTCTAGGAGTTTTGTGCCTGACTCTCCTGGAGATTCAGAGCCGGCTGGTATTCTCAGAGAAGGGGTGATTTTGTCTGCCATCTCCCCAGATTTGCGACGAGTGCTGCAGGAGTTTCAGGCGGATAGACCTGACCGTTGTCCACCGGAGAGACTGTTTGTCCCGGATAGATGGACCAGCAGAGTTATTTCCGAGGTTCATTCTTCGGTGTTGGCGGGCCATCCTGGAATATTTGGTACCAGAGATTTGGTGGCCAGGTTCTTTTGGTGGCCTTCCTTGTCGCGGGATGTGCGTTCCTTTGTGCAGTCTTGTGGAATTTGTGCTCGGGCTAAGCCTTGCTGTTCTCGTGCCAGTAGTCTGCTGTTACCTTTGCCTGTCCCAAAGAGGCCTTGGACGCACATTTCCATGGATTTTATTTCGGATCTTCCTGTCTCTCAGAGAATGTCTGTCATCTGGGTGGTGTGTGATCGTTTTTCTAAGATGGTCCATTTGGTGCCCTTGCCTAAGTTGCCTTCCTCCTCCGAGTTGGTTCCGCTGTTTTTTCAAAATGTGGTTCGTTTGCATGGGATCCCTGAAAATATTGTTTCCGACAGAGGATCCCAGTTTGTGTCTAGATTTTGGCGGATCTTTTGCGCTAAGATGGGCATTGATTTGTATTTTTCGTCGGCCTTCCATCCTCAGACGAATAGCCAAACAGAACGAACTAATCAGACCTTGGAAACCTATTTGAGATGTTTTGTTTCTGCTGATCAGGACGACTGGGTGACTTTTTTGCCATTGGCCGAGTTTGCCCTTAATAATCGGGCTAGTTCTGCTACTTTGGTTTCTCCTTTCTTTTGTAATTCGGGGTTTCATCCTCGTTTTTCCTCGGGTCAGGTGGAGCCTTCTGACTGTCCTGGAGTGGATGTTGTGGTGGATAGGTTGCATCAGATTTGGAATCATGTTGTGGACAATTTGAAGCTGTCACAAGAGAAGGCTCAGCGCTTTGCCAACCGCCGTCGCTGTGTGGGTCCCCGACTTCGCGTTGGGGACTTGGTGTGGTTGTCTTCTCGCTTTGTTCCTATGAAGGTCTCCTCTCCTAAGTTCAAGCCTCGGTTTATCGGTCCTTATAAGATTTTGGAAGTCCTTAACCCTGTGTCATTTCGTTTGGACCTCCCAGCATCGTTTGCTATTCATAATGTGTTTCATCGGTCGTTGTTGCGGAGGTATGTGGTGCCTGTGGGTCCTCCGGTTGAGCCTCCTGCCCCTGTGCTGGTTGAGGGAGAATTGGAATACATGGTGGAGAAGATCTTGGATTCTCGTATTTCTAGACGGAGGCTTCAGTATTTGGTTAAATGGAAGGGCTATGGTCAGGAGGATAATTCCTGGGTTGTCGCCTCTGATGTTCATGCGGCCGATTTGGTTCGTGCCTTCCATGTGGCTCACCCTGATCGCCCTGGGGTTTTTGATGAGGGTTCGGTGACCCCTCCTCAAGGGGGGGGTACTGTTGTGAACTCTGTTTTCATGCTCCCTCTTGTGGTCACAGATGTTATTGCGTGACTTTTGTTTTGGGCTCCCCCTGGTGGCTTTGTTTGTTATCCTGCGGGTCTGTGGCTGATCAGCTGCCTCGCTATTCACTTGGGAGTTTCCTATTTAGCTTTGTTCCACTTCCACTTGTTGCCGGCTGTCAATGTACTCAGTGCTATTCTGATTACTCCTGATTATCTTTGGTTTCAGTCTCTTCAGGAGAAGCTAAGTTCTGTTTAATTATTTTTTGCGAGGCGGGATCCCGGGCAGCGCTGCCGCACAGGCACAGCCAGCCTGACACCAAATGATGTCAGAAGACGGGCAGCGCTAAGTGCGCCTGGCCAAGGGATAACATAACAGCGCAGGCTCCGGGACAGAATCAAACAATGCTGAGGAGGCGGCGCACGGCACCAAGGGGGTAGGAATGACGGCTGTGCTGCGTCCCATTACGAAGGAAAGTCCCACCTCAGGGACGGTCTAACGGTCTCAGGGGACACATTTTATAAGTGTTTAGTTCTGTGTTTGCAAGGAGCATAATGAAAAGAGCCACCTTTTCCTTTTTCATCCTTTGTGCTGCACAAGCTGGCTCTTTCAGCTACAAACGCCTTGGGGGGAGGTAAAGGTTCCCTTTCGACTTGCTCCAATCAGGCTTTGGCCTACACTGTGTTCCTCTGCTCCTCCTGCTGTCCGTGGGCTCTAACACCGATAGTTGGTGCCTGGAAGTGCTGGCTGCACAGTTAACACTTGCTGCCGTGTTATTGGGTTTTAGTAATGTCAGCTGATTCCCAGCTGTGTATCTGGCAAAACAAATCTGCTCCTCCTGCTGTCCCTGGGCTCCAACACCGCCAGTTGGTGCCTGGAAGTGCTCTCCGCACAGTCAACAGTCGCTCCTCTGTTATTGGGGTTCAGTAACGTCAGCTGTTCCCCAGCTGTGTGTGCGGCAATACCTCCAATCTGCTCCTCCTGCTGTCCCTGGGCTCTAACACCGCTAGTTGGTGCCTGGAAGTGCTGTCCGCACAGTCAACAGTCGCTCCTCTGTTATTGGGGTTCAGTATCGTCAGCTGCTCCCCTGCTGTGTAGCCGGCAACGTGTCATGCGACCGCCACGCTGGCACACTAACAGATATTTACATGCCTCCAGTGCAGGCTTCGGCCTACACTCTGCTCCTCCTGCTGTCCCTGGGCTCCAACACTGCTGGTTGCTGCCCGGAAGTGCTGTTTGCACAGAGACAAACACCTCGCCAATGTGTTAGTGGGGTTCAGTAACGCCTGCTGCTCCCCTGCTGTGTATCCGGCAACGTGTCATGTGACCGCCACGCTGGCACATTAACAGACATTTACATGCCTCCAGTGCAGGCTTCAGCCTACACTCTGCTCCTCCTGCTGTCCCTGGGCTCCAACACTGCTGGTTGCTGCCCGGAAGTGCTGTTTGCACAGTGCCAAACACCTCGCCAATGTGTTAGTGGAGTTCAGTAACACCTGCTGCTCCCCTGCTGTGTATCCGGCAACGTGTCATGCGACCGCCACGCTGGCACACTAACAGACATTTACATGCCTCCAGTGCAGGCTTCGGCCTACACTCTGCTCCTCCTGCTGTCCCTGGGCTCCAACACCGCCAGTTTGTGCCCGGAAGTGCTGTTTGCACAGAGCTAAACACCTCGCCAATGTGTTAGTGGGGTTCAGTAACGCCTGCTGCTCCCCTGCTGTGTATCCGGCAACGTGTCATGCGACCGCCACGCTGGCACACTAACAGACATTTACATGCCTCCAGTGCAGGCTTCGGCCTACACCCTGCTCCTCCTGCTGTCCCTGGGCTCCAACACTGCTGGTTGCTGCCCGGAAGTGCTGTTTTCACAGAGACAAACACCTCGCCAATGTGTTAGTGGGGTTCAGTAATGCCTGCTGCTCCCCTGCTGTGTATCTGGCAACGTGTCATGAGACTGCCATGCTGGCACACTAACAGACATTTACATGCCTCCAGTGCAGGCTTCGGCCTACACTCTGCTCCTCCTGCTGTCCCTGGGCTCCAACACTGCTGGTTGCTGCCCGGAAGTGCTGTTTGCACAGAGACAAACACCTCGCCAATGTGTTAGTGGGGTTCAGTAACGTCAGCTGCTCCCCTGCTGTGTATCCGGCAATGTGTCATGCGACCGCCACGCTGGCACAAAAACTTAAATTTAAGGGAACCTGTCCCCCCCCAGTCGTTTGTTACTGAAAGAGCCACCTTGTGCAGCTGTAATGCTGCACAAGGAAAAGGTGCCTCTTTTTGTTGTGCTCCTTGCACACGCTGAACCTAACACTTATGAAATGTGTCCCCTCACACTGTAAAACCGTCCCGGAGGTGGGACTTTCCTTGGTAATGGGACGCAGCACAGCCGTCATTTCTACGCCCCTGCGAGGCGGGATCTCGGGCAGCGCGGCCGCACAGGCGCAGCCAGCCTGACACAAAATGATGTCAGAAGACGGGCAGCGCTAAGTGCGCCTGGCCAAGGGATAACATAACAGCGCAGGCTCTGGGACAGAATCAGACAACGCTGAGGAGGCGGTGCATGGCACCAAGGGGGTAGGAATGACGGCTGTGCTGCGTCCCATTACAAAGGAAAGTCCCACCTCCGGGACGGTTTAACGGTGTGAGGGGACACATTTCATAAGTGTCTAATTCAGCGTTTGCAAGGAGCATAATTAAAAGAGCCAGCTTTTCCTTTTGCAGCATTAGTGCTGTACAAGAAGGCTCTTTCAGCAACAAACGCCTGGGGGGGAGTTAAAGGTCCCCTTTCAACTTGCTCCAGTGCAGGCTTCGGCCTACACTCTGCTCCTCCTGCTGACCCTGGTGCTCTAACAACGCCAGTTGGCGCCCGGAAGTGCTGGCTGCACAGAGAAAAACACCCGTCAATGTGTCAGTGGGGTTCAGTAACGCCAGCTGTTCCCCTGCTGTGTAGCCGGCAACGTGTCCTGCAAACGCCACGTAGACACAAAGCTGCCTCCAGTGCAGGATTCGGCCTACACTCTGCTCCTCTGCTCCTCCTGCTGACCCTGGGCTCTAACACCACCAGTTGTTGCTCGGAAGTGCTGGCTGCACAGAGAAACACACCCGTCAATGTGTCAGTGGGGTTCAGTAACGCCAGCTGTTCCCCTGCTGTGTAGCCGGCATCGTGTCCTACAAACGCCACGCAGACACAAAGCTGCCTCCAGTGCAGGCTTCGGCCTACACTCTGCTCCTCTGCTCCTCCTGCTGACCCTGGGCTCTAACACCGCCAGTTGGTGCTCGGAAGTGCTGGCTGCACAGAGAAAAACACCAGCCAATGTGTCATTGGGGTTCAGTAACGCCAGCTGTTCCCCTGCTGTGTAGCCGGCATCGTGTCCTGCAAACGCCACGCAGACACAACAACTGAAATTGAAGGGAACCTGTCCCCCCAGGCGTTTGTATGTATAACAGCCACCTTGTACAGCAGTAATGCTGCATTTGTACAAGGTGGCTCATTCAGTTATTGTCCTTGCTCACGTCGAACTCAACACGTATCAAATGAGTCCCCTGAGACCATTAAACCGTCCTTGAGGTGTGATTTTCCTTTGTAATCACACGCTGCAACCCCCTTGGTAGCGCTGCCCGTCTTCTGACATCATTGGTTGGCTGGCTGCGCTTCTGCGGCCGCCCTGGCCGACACAACGCCCCTCGGTGTCTTATTTATTTTGACTGCGAGGGTGTGATTAATGGGCATGAGCAGTGCATATCTTCGCCTGTCACTCATCTCCTTCCGCCTTCTTCAGACTGTACGGCTTCATGGCCGTGGCATGCGATAAGGGATCAGCTGAGGCCGCACAGTCTGAAGCAGGTGTAAGGACACGAGGGAGAGGCGAACATATTGACTGCGCAAGGCCATGAATCCCAGCCCCGCAGTGTGAATTAATGAAAAGACACTGCGCGGCTAGGATTCATGGGCATCGCGAACCGCACCGGCCGACATGAAATGATGTCAGAAGACGGGCAGCACTAACAGCGCATGGCCAAGGGATAACACGACAGCGCAGACTCCTGTACTGCAAATAACGACGCTCAGGAGGCTGCGCCCAGCACCAAGGTGGGATTTTTGACAGCTGTGCTGCGTCTCATTACGAAGGAAAGTCACGCCTCCAACACAGTTTGACTGTATAAGGGGCTAAATGTTATACGTGTTTCATTCAGCGTGTGCAAGGAACAAAATTAAAAGAGCAACCTTTGACTTGTGCAGCACTACTGCTGCCCAAGGTGTGGCTCTTCTAGTTTGTAACACCTGAGGGGGGGTTAAAGGTTACCTTTAAAATTGGTTCAATTAGGCTTCGGCCTACACTCGGCTCCCTCTGCTTCTACTGACCCTGGGCTCTAACACCGCCAGTTGGTGCCCGGAAGTGCTGGCTGCACAGAGAAAAACACCTGTGAATGTGTCAGTGGGGTTCAGTAACGCCAGCTGTTCCCCTGCTGTGTAGCCGGCAACGTGTCCTGCAAACGCCACGCAGACACAAAGCTTGCCGCCAGTGCAGGCTTCGGCCTACACTCTGCTCCCTCTGCTCCTCCTGCTGAGCCTGGGCTCTAACAACGCCAGTTGGCGCCCGGAAGTGCTGACTGCACAGAGAAAAACACCCGCCAATGTGTCAGTGGGGTTCAGCAACGCCAGCTGTTCCCCTGCTGTGTAGCCGGCATCGTGTCGTGCAAATGCCACGCAGGCACAACAGACCTCCAAATGCCTCCAGTGCAGTCTTCGGCCTACACTCTGCTCCCCCTGCTGACTCTTTGCTCCAACACCACTAGTTGAGGTTCTAGGAAGAGAAGCTTGAATAGGTCCCCATCCTGGTTCCAGTACCATCAGCTGGTTCCGGGTAGAGCCTTTGGCTTAGGTGCTTCCTTCTGGGTATCCAATTTCCACCAATATCAGGTGGTCCTTGGTAGTGCTTTCAGGCACGGGTACCTCCTGCTTAGTAACCGGGTTCCAGTAACGTCAGCTGGATCTCGGTAGTTCCATTGGCTCTTGGACCTTCGGCTACCCATCCGGGTTCCAGTACCGTCAGCTGGTTCTCAGCAGTGTCTTTTGCTCTTGTACCTTCTGCTCCCCATCCTGGTTCCAGTACCATCAGCTGGTTCCGGGCAGAGCCTTTGGCTTAGGTGCCTCCTTCTGGGTATCCGAGTTCCACCGACGTCAGGTGGTCCTTGGTAGTGCTTTCAGGCACGGGTACCTCCTGCTTAGTAACCGGGTTCCAGTAACATCAGCTGGTCCTCGGTAGTTCCATTGGCTCTTGGACCTTCGGCTACCCATCCGGGTTCCAGTACCGTCAGCTGGTTCTCGGCAGTGTCTTTTGCTCTTGTACATTCTGCTCCCCATCCTGGTTCCAGTACCATCAGCTGGTTCCGGGAAGAGCCTTTGGCTTGGGTGCCTCCTTCTGGGTATCCGAGTTCCACCAACGTCAGGTGGTCCTTGTTAGTGCTTTCAGGCACGGGTACCTCCTGCTTAGTAACCGGGTTCCAGTAACGTCAGCTGGTCCTCGGTAGTTCCATTGGCTCTTGGACCTTTGGGTAGCCATGCGACTTCCAGTTCCATCAGCTGTTTCTTGGCATTTTCTCAGCCTTCTTGTACCTTCTGCTACATTTCCAAGTTCAAGACCCTAAAGACGACGACCCGGAAGACCGAGAAGCAGAAGAACAAGAGGCTGCAGAACAAAGAGCAGAAGAACATTAAGCATAACACTAAATATCAGAGCAAAAGTTATTATTTAAATTATAAGCAGAAGAAGACTAAGCAGTGTATGGGGGTGAGACCGTTCCTCCTCGTGATGCCCCTGGATAAAGCCTGATGCTGCAGGCCAAACTGAACGCGGACAAACGTAACTCTTTTGTGACAGGCAGAACGGAAGGTGTAATCTTCAAACTTTTATAGATAACAACTATGGGAATGCCTGTCACAAATAAGAATACGATGAAGAAGTTGAATATGAAGAAGAATAATAGTTAAATAAAAAGAATATGAACAATGTAACAAAAAAAAATAATAGGTAGAAGATGAAGAAGAAGATGAATAAGGTGAAGAAGAAGTTGATGTCAAAGATGCTGATGATGATGATGAAAAAGAAAGTGTGGGAGAAGTAAAAAAGAGGGTGAAGGGCGTGGAAGTAGTGAAACATCAATATCTGACAAAATAAAAAAAATCTTAACATAGTCAATATCTTTGTAACTCCGAACGTCTTAAAAAATAAATAAAATTCCTGCTATTCTATTTGATTGGGCTAAACCTCTATGCCTTTAATGTCTCCGCCACCTCCCCCAATACATCCTACATTATTCTTATTTGTTTTCCTTCATGTAGAATGAACCTACAAGGAAAGAAAGGGTTTATTTTAATTCCAATATTTTCGTCCCATTGCCTTGCATTGGTATCGGGTATCGGTATCGGCGAGATCCGATATTTTGCCGGTATCGGCCGATACTTTCCGATACCGATACTTTCCGATATCGGAAGGTATCGCTCAACACTACTAATCAGGAGTGTTCATATTTCCATGCATTATAGGCAGACACCACAAAAGTGGCATCAATTTCACCACAGTAAAAATACAATAATAGGGACCGACAGGTCTTTCACTATACCCAATGCAGCTGATGGACACCCAACCAGGAGTGTTCACATTTAAACAAACGAGGGCCTTACACCACAGAAGTGGCATCAATTTCATCACAGTAGAAATAGTATAATAGGGACCGACAGGTCTTCCACTACACCCAATTCAGCAGATGGACACCAACTGGAAGTGTTCACATTTCCAAAAATTATTGGCAGACAGCACCAAAGTGGCAACAATTTCACTACAGTACACTGTGTTCCAAATTATTATGCAAATTGGATTTAAGTATCGTAAAGATTTAATTGTTTTGTTTTTCAAGTAAACTCGTGGATGGTATAGTGTTTCAGGGCTCAATGGATCACTGAAATCAATCTTAAACACATGTGATAATTAGCTTTCCAGGTTATTCTAATTAAAGGAAAACTACTTAAAAATGATG
Organism: Ranitomeya variabilis; assembly: GCF_051348905.1. Classification (NCBI taxonomy): domain Eukaryota; kingdom Metazoa; phylum Chordata; class Amphibia; order Anura; family Dendrobatidae; genus Ranitomeya; species Ranitomeya variabilis. Next base: position 566,804,839 of record NC_135236.1, read on the forward strand.
TTCCACATTATTAAGCAGGTCACAGTTTTCAAGTAACATGGGAAAGAAAAAGGATCTCTCTGCTGCTGAAAAGCATCAAATAGTGCAATGCCTTGGTGAAGGGATGAAAAGATTAGAAATTTCCCAAAAACGTAAGCGTGATCATCGTGCTGTTAAGAGGTTTGTGGCTGTATCTGAGCACAAATGTGTTTGTGCTGATAAAGGCATAATGAGGAAGATTTCTGCCAGGCAAGTTCATCGGATTAAGAGAGCAGCTGCTAAAAAGCCATTACAAAGCAGCAAACAGATATTTTAGGCTGCTGGTGCCTCTGGAGTCCCTCGAACCTCAAGGTGTAGGCTCCTTCAAAGGCTTGCTGTGGTGCATAAACCTACTATTCGGCCACCCTTAAATAGTATTCACAAACAGAAATAGTTGCATTGGGCTCACTGTAATAATTATAGGCGATAACTCAGGAGACTCTTTGCGTGGAACAAGAAAACTACAGGACACAGTTTTATAAGTGGTAAAGTCTATATTATCACACGGTGATTCAAACAGAAGCAGAGAGAAACTCAAGTCCACAACACTTGGTGCAAATAATAAACGCAGCTTAGCAGTCTATAGGAAACTTCAGAGGAAAATGCAATCAAGCAGAAAGTCTATGAAGCACAATTATTCTTGAGGATACTTGACACGAATAAATCCTTGTCTTAGTCCAGGCACAGATAGATATGCTTATTAGGCAGTTCAAATCATATCTTACCTCAACCAGGGAGGCCTGGTTAATAGTCTCAGGTTATTGCAAAGCAGAAACAGCTTACATGTCCAGCAAATGCAGATGGAAGTTAACATGAACAGCAGATGAAGGAGGATTACTGGAAACTTGTGTATGCAGCAGGAACTCAGAGCAGAGTAGCAGGATCACCACACAGTTTCACAGGAGCAGGTGTATAGCCAGGGAGTAATCAGAGGTCATGAGCTGGATGCTAGTCAGAATACTCTAGCACAGACTGAAGGCTGGGGTGGAGTTTTATAGCAGGAAGACACAGTGCACATGAGACCAAAGATGCCATCTTGAAAAAGGGCAGTAATGCACAAAAGGTAAAAAATGTTCAGAGTCCTGACATTACTCCCTCCTTAGAAGCGGCCTCAGGACGATCCTGGACCTGGTTTCTCAGGGAATCTCTGATGAAAACGAGAAATCTTCTGTTGGGCATTGATGTTTTCCACAGGTTCCCAAGAGTCTTCCTCAGGGGGATATCCCTGCCATCTTATCAGATATTGGAGCTGATTCCTGCGAATCCTGTAATCAACAATTTCCTCCACCACAAATTGTTCTTGCCCATCAATCACCACAGGCTGCGGAGGTGGCACAACACGTCCCTGGAAGATATTAGGAGATACAAGCTTTAGTAAAGATACATGAAAAACTGGGTGTACCTTCATTGTCCTAGGCAGCTTCAGCCAGCAGGCCACAGAGCTCACAATACCGTTGAACTTGAAAGGGCCAATTAATTTCTGTCCAAGTTTTTGTGAAGGAACGTTTAACTTCAGATTCTTAGTTGCTAACCACACGGAATCTCCTACCTTGAACATGGGTGCAGGTTTACGGAATCTATCAGCCGATCTCTTATAACGTTCTTGAGCTGTGGTCAGGGATTCCTTCAGAACCTCCAGATTCTGTCTCATCGCAGACAGCCTTTCCTCCACTGCCGGAACCGGAGAATTAATTGGAGACCTAGGTAAAGTACACGGATGATAACCCAGATTGGCAAAGAAAGGTGTAAATTTAGTGGAGGCGCTCTGAGAATTATTATATGAAAATTCGGCTAACGGCAACAACTCCAAACCAATCATCCTGGAGATGGCTGACATAACATCTTAGATATTGTTCCAGCGTCTGGTTGGTATGCTCAGTCTGACCATTTGTCTGGGGATGGTAAGTGGAAGAGAGACAGACATTAATATTGAGTGCAGAGCAAAACCCCTTCCAGAATATTGAAGTGAACTGCACTCCACGGTCAGAGATGATCTCATCCGGAACCCCATGCAACCGAAAGACATTCTGTATAACCAAGTTCACTGTATCTTCAGCTGAGGGGAGGCTGGTGCACGGAACAAAATGAGCAGCTTTAGTCAAGCGATCAACTACCACCATGATTGTATTCATGCCCCCGATGTAGGCAGCTCCACAATAAAGTCCATTGATATAGACCCCCAAGGGCGGGACGGAACAGGTAATGGTGTAGAAGACCCCTAGGTGCCACATGAGGAGTCTTGTAACGGGCACATACCTTGCAAGAGAGAACATAGTCCTTGGTATCCTTCAGGCAAGTTGGCCACCAGAAGAATCGGCTCAGGAACTCTTGTGTCTTCTGTACCCCCCTGTGACCAGCCAACTTAGAGTCATGTACCAACTTGAGGATCTGCAGACGGGCTACCTTCGGGACGTAGATACGTCGATCTCTGAAATACATGCCACCCTTAAAGACAAGATTAATATCCACAGGTGCGCTGGCCAGAAATACATCACCATCATAGGCCTCCCTGCACTCCTTCAACAAGTCCTGATCGTGGATAACTCTGATGAAATTGGCATCAGATAGAATGGTCTTAGATGGGGCTCCAGGTACGGAATCCGCAGCATGGATTCGGGATAAAGCATCAGCCTTCCCATTATGAGTACCTGGATGGTACGAGATAACAAAGTTAAATTGATTTAAAAATAAGTTCCAACGAGCCTGATGAGGAGAAAGACATCTAGCGGATCTAAGGAACTCTAGATTGCGATGGTCAGTTAGCACTATGACCTGTTGTGCAGGTCCTTGCAGATGATGCCTCCATTCTTTGAAATCCACAATAATAGCCAGCAATTCCTTGTCTCCCACGTCGTAATTCTTCTCTGCTGAGGTTAGTCTATGGGAAAAGAAAGCACAAGGATGTAGCAGACCCTTCTCTCCAGTTCTTTGGGAGAGAATAGCCCCCAAAGCATGATCAGAAGCGTCCACCTCCACAAAGAAAGGATGTGTTGGATCTGGGTGTATCAACAGCGGTGCTGATGTGAAACAGATCTTAAGCCAATCAAAAGCTTCTTGAGCCTGTGATGACCACTTAAAGGGCTTTTCCTTCTTTGTCAAGGAAGTAATGGGACGGACAATATCAGAAACATTTCGAATGAAGCGTCTGTAGAAATTTGCAAAACCAATAAAACATTGGACCTCCTGAACGTTTTTGGGTACCGGCCAGTCAAGGATAGCCTGAATCTTACCAAATTCCATGTTCAGCCCCTGGGGAGAGATGATATAACCTAAGAACTGTATCTCAGAATGATGGAACTCGCATTTCTAAGGCTTAATATACAGATGGTTCTCTTTCAGAGGTCTTAAAACAGTTTTGACATGTTCTTCATGTTCCTGTAATGAGTCAGAAAAGATTAGTATATCGTCCAAATAGATCACTACAAACTGGTTTAAAAAATCTCTGAAAATTTAATTAGCAAGGTGTTGAAATGTTGCAGGGGCGTTACAAAGCCTGAAGGGCATCACAAGAGATTCAAAGTGTCCATACCGGCATCTGAATGCTGTCTTCCACTCATCGCCTGGATGAATACGCACCAAATTATAAGTCCCACGAAGATCCAGTTTAGAGAACACCTTAGCATGGCGGACTCTTTCCAGTAATTCGGGAATCAGAGGCAAAGGGTAACGGTTTTGTATGGTTACACTATTGAGTTCTCAATAGTCAACACAGGGCCTCAGGGTCCCATCCTTCTTCTTTACAAAAAAGATAGGTGCCCCTGCTGGTGAGGAAGAAGGACATATGAAGCCTTTGGCCAGATTTTCATCAATATACTCTTTTAAGGCTTGAAGCTCAGGTGCCGCCAAAGGGTATAGATTACCAAAAGGAATGGCTGCCCCAGGAAGCAGCTCAATGGGACAGTCATAATGCCTTTGTGGAGGAAGCTGATCTGCATTCTTCTTGTGACAGATGTCAGAGAACTCTTTATAAGCTGGAGGTAAAGAAAATACCTGTACATGTGGTTCCGTAGCTGTGGACTCAGGGAGATCTTCTGTTAACGCTGAGTTGCTCCTTGTTGGTAAGATAATCTCCTTGGTCTCCCAGTTGATAATTGGGTTCTGGGAATGCAATCAAGGAATGCCTAAAATCACAGGAAAATTAGAAGAAGAAATTAGCAAGAAAGAAAGTTGCTCCTGATGATTAGGCTCCAACAAAATTTCAAGGGGTACGGTCTTCTGATCCACAGGCCCAGAGATTAAAGGTGACCCATCCACTGTTTCAATGGTAATTGGAGAGGCTCTTTGCTGAATTTTAATACCATGTTCCTTGGCAAATGCGATATCCATGAAATTGCCACCTGCACCAGAGTCAATCATAGCTGAACTGGAAATCCACTGTCCTGAACACAGGATCTTAATAGGGAGAGAACAGTGAGAGTTCTTTTCCTTCAGCTCCTTGGGGGGTGAAGTCATAGAAAGTGAATGGAATACAGCGTTTAAAGGCAGGCTACATTCAGAGATGTCAGATTCATCATCACAGTTGTCATACTCCCCTATTGCTGCTAGCACCTTGTTAGGCCGTCTAGGACACTTAGGACAATTGATCAAGAAGTGGTCAGACTGGCCGCAGTAGAAACATAGACTTTCACGAAGGCGATGCTCCCAGCGCTCATTGATGTCGCACCTCTGAATGGAATCAATTTGCATGGGCACCTCCTCCACCTCCCGAGAGGTTTTACCTGCAGGCTCTTTGGAAGGAAGGGAAAAGTTAGAAACACGGTTATATGCAGCAAATTCCTCCTGCCTACGCTCAGTAAGGCGAATGTCTATGCACACACAATGCTGTTTAAATGTCTCTAGCTCTTGTGGTGACTCAGAGCGGGCTAGTTCATCTTTTACAATACTAGACAGACCCCTTTTAAAAATAGGCAATTGTGCATAACTGTCCCAATTGGTATCTACCGCCAATCTTCTGAATTCAGTGGCATACTCAATAACAGAACATTTAGCCTGGTGTAAAGACAACAAAGCAGATTCAGCGGTTGCACGGCGATTAGGGTCATCAAACATTAATGCCAAAGTGGCCAAGAAATCATCCAAGTCATTTAACCGTTGGTCACGAGACTCAATCATCGGATTCGCCCAGGCGAACGCTCGTGAGGTCAGTAGCATTATTACACACTACTTTGGATCTATCAGTAGGAAAATGGTCAGCATGCACATCAAAATATAGTATACATTGATTCACAAAGCCACAAAATTTGTCGCGATCACCATTAAATCTGAAAGGGGGCAACTTAGGTGGGCCAGCTGGTGGCGGTTGCCCAGAGGGTAAAGTCACTTGTGCAGCCATTTGCGTGCTTATGTCCTGAAAAGCCCGTCCATACTGGGACTCTATGCCAGCAAGTTTGTTTTCCTGGGCTGCCATGCGGTTGCTCAAGTCCTGCAAAGTTTGTCCAAACACTTGTTGATTGTGTTCAAAGCTTCCAAACTTCTTTTTCAGACCTTCCACATCTTTCTGCAGTGATCTAATTATGGAAAACACCTGCTCTAATTTGCTTTCTGCAGTCATTGTTCCAGCAGTCTCCTTTTTTTGGGAGGGCTAGAGTATCCTGTAATATTTATAGGGGATAACTCAGGAGACTCTTTGCGTGGAACAAGACAACTACAGGACACAGTTTTATAAGTGGTAAAGTCTATATTATCACACAATGATTCAAACAGGTGCAGAGAGAAACTCAAGTCCACAACACTTGGTGCAAATAATAAACGTAGCTTAGCAGTCTATAGGAAACTTCAGAGGAAAATGCAATCAAGCAGAAAGTCTATGAAGCACAATTATTCTTGAGGATTCTTGAAACGAATAAATCCTTGTCTTAGTCCAGGCACAGATAGATATGCTTATTAGGCAGTTCAAATCATATCTTAGCTCAACCAGGGAGGCCTGGTTAATAGTCTCAGGTTATTGCAAAGCAGAAACAGCTTACATGTCCAGCAAATGCAGATGGAAGTAAACACGAACAGCAGATGAAGGAGGATTACTGGAAACTTGTGTATGCAGCAGGAACTCAGAGCAGAGTAGCAGGATCACCACACAGGTTCAAAGGAGCAGGTGTATAGCCAGGGAGTAATCAGAGGTCATGAGCTGGATGCAAGGCAGAATACTCTAGCACAGACTGAAGGCTGGGGTGTAGTTTGATAGCAGGAAGACACAGTGCACATGAGACCAAAGACGCCATCTTGAAAAAGGGCAGTAATGCACAAAAGGTAAAAAATGTTCAGAGTCCTGACACCCACACATACATGAAGACTAATTTAAAACAGTCTTGTTTACTGATAAGTGTTGAGCAACCCAGGATGGTCCAGATGGATGGAGTAGTGGATGGTTGGTGGATGGCCACCATGTCGCAACAAGGTTGCAACGTCAGCAAGGAGGTGAAGGAGTCATGTTTTGGGCCGGAATCATGGAGAAACAGCTGGTGGGGTCCTTTAAGGTTCCTGAAGGTGTGAAAATGACCTCTGCAAAGTATATAGAGTTTCTGACTGACAACTTTCCTCCATGATATAAAAAGCAGAAATGTGCCTTCAGGAGCAAAATCATCTTCATGCATGACAATGCACCATCTCATGCTGCAAAGAATACCTCTGAGTCATTGGCTGATATGGGCATAAAAGGAGATAAACTCATGGTGTGGCCACAATCATCCCCTGACCTCAACCCTATAGAGAACCTTTGGAGTATCATAAAGCAAAAGATCTATGAGGGTTGGAGGCAGTTCACATCAATACAGCTGCTCTGGGAGGCTATTCCAACTTCATGCAAAGAAATACAAGCAGAAGCTCTCCAAAAACTCACAAGTTCAATGGATGCAAGAATTGTGAAGGTGATATCAAAGAAGGAGTCCTATGTTAACATGTAACTTGGCCTGTTAGGATGTTTTGGCATTAAATAGCTTTTTTGTTCAGTGAATGTGACCTCCTAATGCTGCAAATTCCACAAATGAGCATGTTCAGTTATTTAAAACATATCAAATGTTTAGAAATTCTACTGTGCCTAATAATTTGGAACAGTGCATTTTGAGTCTTTATTCATTTTGGAGATTATACTGTTATCATTGGGAGGTTTCTTCAATAAAATTCGATGTATACTCTAATGGGTGATTACATTTATTAGACTGACTGTCATTTGCACCAACCATTTAGGAAAATCTGATAAAAATGTAATTTGCATAATAATTTTGAACATGTATAAATAGTATAATAGGGACTGACAGGACTTTCGCTATGCCTAATCCAGCAGAAGGACACCCAACCAAGTGTATTCATATTCCAAAAAATTATTGGCAGACAATACCAAATAATGGCATCAATTTCACCACAGTAGAAATAGTAAAATAGGGACAGACAGGACAGGTCTTCCACTACACCCAATCCAGCATATAGACACTCAACCTGGAGTTTTCATATTTTAAAAAATGAGGGCCTGAGAAGTGGAATAATTTCACAAGAATAGAAATTGCATAATTGGGACCGACACGTCTTCCACTACAGCTAACCGAGCAGATGTAGAGCACCATGACTATTAACATTTCCACAAATTTGTGTTAACATCAGCAGCTGCAGCCACAGCAGGCACAGAAGCCACACTAAAGATATCACAGATTGCAGTTACGTGACATTAATGCATCACACAAAAAAGCAATATCACCTAGTCTGTACAGTCTGCTATTTGGGTGCAAAAGTCCTTGGAGATCCATGACTTGTTCATCTTGATGAAAGTTAGGTGGTCTACACTTTCAGGGGACAGCCACCTGCGCTTAGCTGTCAGGACACCACCAGCAGCACTGAAGACACGTTCTGAGAGAACGCTGGCTGCTGAACACGATAAAAAATATAACGCGTGTAAACCGAGCTCAGGTCACTCATCCATTTTGGGCAATTAAAATTGTGAAAAGGTCCAAACCCTCCTTGATGGTATTCATATTGAGTTCTAGATACTACTGCACCATCCTCTCCATTCGTCCACTCTGTTGTGCTGGTGCATGAGCTGCTGTTAAGGTTGGCGGATAGCACTAAATAAAATATAATAATAATAAAGTGCAATCACAACCAGGGGTCCACCGTGCAGAGATGAACCCTGCTGCTGGTGATAACAATGACGGAACAACACAGCAAGTGTTACCTTGGACACATTGAGTTAATGCTACTCAGTGTGAACGGAACACAGAACACCAAGCTCAGTTACTACACCGAGAGGTACGGCATGAGTATGAGAAGTGCTATATGCAGCTAACGTCACAGGGATAATAGCACGTGGGTTGGGCTAGCTCTGCAACTAAACAGTGCTAACCACACACATGAATGAAGCAGTTGCTGAGCCAAGAGAGAGAGAACTTTGACACTAGATACAATACCATGTCGCTTTCAACGAGAAGTATAGCATAAGGGTTGAGCTTGCTCTGTAACTGAATTGTGCCAATTGCGCACAGGAAACAAACAGATGTTAAGTGGCTATCAACGCCAGTCCTGAAACTACTGAACCTGTACGAAGAGAAACCAACAACCCTATGGACTGCCAGAGAAACACCACGCAGGTATTATATTACAAAATATCTTTATTACAAATTAATCATGGCAACAATTTTAAAACAATAGATCTGTACGCACAACAGGACATAAAAAATATTTCATAAGATGTTATTGACAACCCGATATCCAAATAAATAGTCCCATAAAGTGAAACCAAAGTATGGTTAAAAATATCTCATAAAAAAGCAGTGTACCCCAATCTACCATGTATTGCATATATATATATATGCCAAAATACAATATATAAGGTGCAATGTGCTATAGGCCAACCGCAAGAAAAACAAGTGCTCTAATTTTAATAAAGTGCTATGTACTCCCTGACGAAGGAAATCGTCCGAAACACGCGTCGGGGTGCGCGATTGCAGGACTTGGCAACCCTTAAAGGTATATACCTACTATTTTCTATGTCCCTCCTGCACATCGCACTTTGTTAAAATTAAAGCACTTGTTTTTCTTGCTTTTGGCCTATAACTAGTGTTGAGCGATACTTTCCGATATCGGAAAGTATCGGTATCGGAAAGTATCGGCCGATACCGTCACAGTATCGGAATCCAATCCGATACCGATACCCGATCCCAATGCAAGTCAATGGGACGAAAATATCGGAATTAAAATAAACCCTTTCTTTCCTTGTAGGTTAATTCTACATGAAGGAAAACAACTAAGAATAATGTAGGATGTATTGGGGGAGGTGGCGGAGACATTAAAGGCACAGGGGTTTATCCCAATCAAATAGAATAGCAGTATTTTTAATTTTTTTATGACGTTCGGCGTTAGAAAGAATTTGACTATGTTAATTTTTTATTTATTTTGTCAGATATTGATGTTTCACTACTTCCACGCCCTTCACCCTATTTTTTACTTCTCCCACACTTTCTTCTTCATTATCCTCATCATCAGCTTCTGTGACATCAACTTCTTCACCTTATTCATCTTCTTCTTTTCTACGTATATATATATTTTTTTTTTTACATTGTTCATATTCTTTTTATTTAACTATTATCTTTTTTATATTCAACTTCTTCATCATATTCTTTTTTGTGACAGGCATTCCCGTAGTTGTTATCTATAAAAGTTTGAAGATTACACCTTCCGTTCTGCCTGTCACAAAACAGTTACATTTGTCCGCGTTCAGTTTGGCCTGCAGCATCAGGCTTTATCCAGGGGCACCACGAGGAGGAACGGACTCACCCCCATACACTGCTTAGTCTTCTTCTGCTTATAATTTAGATAATATCTTTTGCTCTGATATTTAGTCTTATGCTTAATGTTCTTCTGCTCTTTGTTCTGCAGCCTCTTGTTCTTCTGCTTCTCGGTCTTCCAGGTTGTCGTCGTCATCTCCAGGGTCGTCATCTCCAGGGTCGTCGTCATCGGGGTCGTCGTCATCGGGGTCGTCGTCATCGGGGTCGTCTTCAGGGTCATCGTCTCCAGGGTCGTCGTCATCTCGGTGGTTGTCGTCTCTGGTGTCGTCATCATCTTAGGGGTGGTCTTCCGGGTCATCGTCTTTCGGGTCTTGAACTTGGAAATGTAGCAGAAGGTACAAGAAGGCTGAGAAAATGCCGAGAAACAGCTGATGGAACTGGAACTCGGATGGCTACCCGAAGGTCCAAGAGCCAATGGAACTACCGAGGACCAGCTGACGTTACTGGAACCCGGTTACTAAGCAGGAGGTACCCGTGCCTGAAAGCACTACCAAGGACCACCTGACGTTGGTGGAACTCGGATACCCAGAGGGAGGCACCTAAGCCAAAGGCTCTGCCCGGAACCAGCTGACGGTACTGGAACCAGGATGGGGAGCAGAAGGTACAAGAGCAAAAGACACTGCCGAGAACCAGCTGACGGTACTGGAACCCGGATGGGTAGCCGAAGGTCCAAGAGCCAATGGAACTACCGAGGACCAGCTGACGTTACTGGAACCCGGTTACTAAGCAGGAGGTACCCGTGCCTGAAAGCACTACCAAGGACCACCTGACGTTGGTGGAACTCAGATACCCAGAGGGAGGCACCTAAGCCAAAGGCTCTGCCCGGAACCAGCTGACGGTACTGGAACCAGGATGGGGAGCAGAAGGTACAAGAGCAAAAGACACTACCGAGAACCAGCTGACGGTACTGGAACCCGGATGGGGACCTATTCAAGCTTGTCTTCCTAGGGCCCCAACTGGCGGTGTGTTAGAGCCCAGGGACAGCAGGAGGAGGAGCAGGGGGAGGGGAGTGTAGGCCGAAGCCTGCACAGGCGGCAGCTTTGGGTGTGTTGTGTCTGCGTGGCTTTTGCAGGACACGTTGCCGGCTACACAGCAGGGGAACAGCTGGCGGTGCTGGACCCCACTGACACATTGGCGAGGTGTTTGGCTCTGTGCAGCCAGCACTTCCGGACAGCAACTAGCGTTGTTGGAGCCCGGGCTCTGCAGGTGGAGCAGAGTGTAGGCCGAAGCCTAATTGAACCGATTTCAAAAGTCACCTTTAACCCCCCCTCAGGGGTTACAAAGTAGAAGAGCCACAGCTTATGCAGCAGCAGTGCTGCGCAAGTCAAAGGTTGCTCTTGTAATTTTTCTCCTTGCACACGCTGAATGGAACACGTATAACATTTAGCCCTTTATACAGTCAAACTGTGTAATGGAGGCGAGAGTTCCCTTTGTAATGAGACGCAGCACAGGTGTCAAGAATCCCACCTTGGTGCTGGGTGCAGCCTCCCGAGCGTTGTTATTTGCTGTACAGGAGTCTGCGCTGTCGTGTTATCCCCTGGCCTAGCGCCGTTAGCGCTGCCCATCTTCTGGCATCATGTAATGTCGGCCGGTGCGGTTCGCGATGACCATGAATCCCAGCCCCGCAGTGTCTTAACATTGTTAAAACACTGCGGGGCTGGGATTCAGGGCCTGGCGCAGCACATATGTTCGCCTCTCACACTCGGGTCCTTACACCCGCTTCAGACTGTGCGGCGTCATCTGATCCCTTATCGCATGCCACGGCCATGAAGCCGCACAGTCCGAAGAAGGCGGAAGGAGAGGAGGGACAGGCGAACTGATGCACTGATCCTGCCCATGAATCACACCCTCGCAGTCCCAATAAATAAGACACCGAGGGGCGTTGTGTGGGTCAGGGCGGCCGCAGAGGCGCAGCCAGCCAAACAATGATGCCAGAAGACGGGCAGCGCTACCAAGGGGGTTGCAGCGTGTCATTACAAAGGAAAGTCACACCACCGGGACGGTTAAATGGTCACACAGAGGACACATTTCAGACGTGTTTTCAGTTCCACATGTGCGAGGAGAATACGTTTCTGAGCCACCTTGCACACATGCAGCATTACCGCTGTACAAGGTGGCTGGATAACGTAAAAACGCCTGGGGGAGGGGGGACAGGTTCCCTTCAATTTCAGTTCTTGTGTCTGCGTGGCTTTTGCAGGACACGTTGCCGGCTGCACAGCAGGGGAACAGCTGGCGGTGCTGGACCCCACTGACACATTGGCTGGTGTTTTTCTCTGTGCAGCTAGCACATCTGGGCCCCAACTGGCGGTGTGTTAGAGCCCAGGGACAGCAGGAGGAGGAGCAGGAGGAGGAGGAGCAGGGGGAGGGGAGTGTAGGCCGAAGCCTGCACAGGCGGCAGCTTTGGGTGTGTTGTGTCTGCGTGGCTTTTGCAGGACACGTTGCCGGCTACACAGCAGGGGAACAGCTGGCGGTGCTGGACCCCACTGACACATTGGCGAGGTGTTTGGCTCTGTGCAGCCAGCACTTCCGGACAGCAACTAGCGTTGTTGGAGCCCGGGCTCTGCAGGTGGAGCAGAGTGTAGGCCGAAGCCTAATTGAACCGATTTCAAAAGTCACCTTTAACCCCCCCTCAGGGGTTACAAAGTAGAAGAGCCACAGCTTATGCAGCAGCAGTGCTGCGCAAGTCAAAGGTTGCTCTTGTAATTTTTCTCCTTGCACACGCTGAATGGAACACGTATAACATTTAGCCCTTTATACAGTCAAACTGTGTAATGGAGGCGAGAGTTCCCTTTGTAATGAGACGCAGCACAGGTGTCAAGAATCCCACCTTGGTGCTGGGTGCAGCCTCCCGAGCGTTGTTATTTGCTGTACAGGAGTCTGCGCTGTCGTGTTATCCCCTGGCCTAGCGCCGTTAGCGCTGCCCATCTTCTGGCATCATGTAATGTCGGCCGGTGCGGTTCGCGATGACCATGAATCCCAGCCCCGCAGTGTCTTAACATTGTTAAAACACTGCGGGGCTGGGATTCAGGGCCTGGCGCAGCACATATGTTCGCCTCTCACACTCGGGTCCTTACACCCGCTTCAGACTGTGCGGCGTCATCTGATCCCTTATCGCATGCCACGGCCATGAAGCCGCACAGTCCGAAGAAGGCGGAAGGAGAGGAGGGACAGGCGAACTGATGCACTGATCCTGCCCATGAATCACACCCTCGCAGTCCCAATAAATAAGACACCGAGGGGCGTTGTGTGGGTCAGGGCGGCCGCAGAGGCGCAGCCAGCCAAACAATGATGCCAGAAGACGGGCAGCGCTACCAAGGGGGTTGCAGCGTGTCATTACAAAGGAAAGTCACACCACCGGGACGGTTAAATGGTCACACAGAGGACACATTTCAGACGTGTTTTCAGTTCCACATGTGCGAGGAGAATACGTTTCTGAGCCACCTTGCACACATGCAGCATTACCGCTGTACAAGGTGGCTGGATAACGTAAAAACGCCTGGGGGAGGGGGGACAGGTTCCCTTCAATTTCAGTTCTTGTGTCTGCGTGGCTTTTGCAGGACACGTTGCCGGCTGCACAGCAGGGGAACAGCTGGCGGTGCTGGACCCCACTGACACATTGGCTGGTGTTTTTCTCTGTGCAGCTAGCACATCTGGGCCCCAACTGGCGGTGTGTTAGAGCCCAGGGACAGCAGGAGGAGGAGCAGGAGGAGGAGGAGCAGGGGGAGGGGAGTGTAGGCCGAAGCCTGCACAGGCGGCAGCTTTGGGTGTGTTGTGTCTGCGTGGCTTTTGCAGGACACGTTGCCGGCTACACAGCAGGGGAACAGCTGGCGGTGCTGGACCCCACTGACACATTGGCGAGGTGTTTGGCTCTGTGCAGCCAGCACTTCCGGACAGCAACTAGCGTTGTTGGAGCCCGGGCTCTGCAGGTGGAGCAGAGTGTAGGCCGAAGCCTAATTGAACCGATTTCAAAAGTCACCTTTAACCCCCCCTCAGGGGTTACAAAGTAGAAGAGCCACAGCTTATGCAGCAGCAGTGCTGCGCAAGTCAAAGGTTGCTCTTGTAATTTTTCTCCTTGCACACGCTGAATGGAACACGTATAACATTTAGCCCTTTATACAGTCAAACTGTGTAATGGAGGCGAGAGTTCCCTTTGTAATGAGACGCAGCACAGGTGTCAAGAATCCCACCTTGGTGCTGGGTGCAGCCTCCCGAGCGTTGTTATTTGCTGTACAGGAGTCTGCGCTGTCGTGTTATCCCCTGGCCTAGCGCCGTTAGCGCTGCCCATCTTCTGGCATCATGTAATGTCGGCCGGTGCGGTTCGCGATGACCATGAATCCCAGCCCCGCAGTGTCTTAACATTGTTAAAACACTGCGGGGCTGGGATTCAGGGCCTGGCGCAGCACATATGTTCGCCTCTCACACTCGGGTCCTTACACCCGCTTCAGACTGTGCGGCGTCATCTGATCCCTTATCGCATGCCACGGCCATGAAGCCGCACAGTCCGAAGAAGGCGGAAGGAGAGGAGGGACAGGCGAACTGATGCACTGATCCTGCCCATGAATCACACCCTCGCAGTCCCAATAAATAAGACACCGAGGGGCGTTGTGTGGGTCAGGGCGGCCGCAGAGGCGCAGCCAGCCAAACAATGATACCAGAAGACGGGCAGCGCTACCAAGGGGGTTGCAGCGTGTCATTACAAAGGAAAGTCACACCACCGGGACGGTTAAATGGTCACACAGAGGACACATTTCAGACGTGTTTTCAGTTCCACATGTGCGAGGAGAATACGTTTCTGAGCCACCTTGCACACATGCAGCATTACCGCTGTACAAGGTGGCTGGATAACGTAAAAACGCCTGGGGGAGGGGGGACAGGTTCCCTTCAATTTCAGTTCTTGTGTCTGCGTGGCTTTTGCAGGACATGTTGCCGGCTGCACAGCAGGGGAACAGCTGGCGGTGCTGGACCCCACTGACACATTGGCTGGTGTTTTTCTCTGTGCAGCTAGCACATCTGGGCCCCAACTGGCGGTGTGTTAGAGCCCAGGGACAGCAGGAGGAGGAGCAGAAGGAGGAGGAGCAGGGGGAGGGGAGTGTAGGCCGAAGCCTGCACAGGCGGCAGCTTTGGGTGTGTTGTGTCTGCGTGGCTTTTGCAGGACACGTTGCCGGCTACACAGCAGGGGAACAGCTGGCGGTGCTGGACCCCACTGACACATTGGCGAGGTGTTTGGCTCTGTGCAGCCAGCACTTCCGGACAGCAACTAGCGTTGTTGGAGCCCGGGCTCTGCAGGTGGAGCAGAGTGTAGGCCGAAGCCTAATTGAACCGATTTCAAAAGTCACCTTTAACCCCCCCTCAGGGGTTACAAAGTAGAAGAGCCACAGCTTATGCAGCAGCAGTGCTGCGCAAGTCAAAGGTTGCTCTTGTAATTTTTCTCCTTGCACACGCTGAATGGAACACGTATAACATTTAGCCCTTTATACAGTCAAACTGTGTAATGGAGGCGAGAGTTCCCTTTGTAATGAGACGCAGCACAGGTGTCAAGAATCCCACCTTGGTGCTGGGTGCAGCCTCCCGAGCGTTGTTATTTGCTGTACAGGAGTCTGCGCTGTCGTGTTATCCCCTGGCCTAGCGCCGTTAGCGCTGCCCATCTTCTGGCATCATGTAATGTCGGCCGGTGCGGTTCGCGATGACCATGAATCCCAGCCCCGCAGTGTCTTAACATTGTTAAAACACTGCGGGGCTGGGATTCAGGGCCTGGCGCAGCACATATGTTCGCCTCTCACACTCGGGTCCTTACACCCGCTTCAGACTGTGCGGCGTCATCTGATCCCTTATCGCATGCCACGGCCATGAAGCCGCACAGTCCGAAGAAGGCGGAAGGAGAGGAGGGACAGGCGAACTGATGCACTGATCCTGCCCATGAATCACACCCTCGCAGTCCCAATAAATAAGACACCGAGGGGCGTTGTGTGGGTCAGGGCGGCCGCAGAGGCGCAGCCAGCCAAACAATGATGCCAGAAGACGGGCAGCGCTACCAAGGGGGTTGCAGCGTGTCATTACAAAGGAAAGTCACACCACCGGGACGGTTAAATGGTCACACAGAGGACACATTTCAGACGTGTTTTCAGTTCCACATGTGCGAGGAGAATACGTTTCTGAGCCACCTTGCACACATGCAGCATTACCGCTGTACAAGGTGGCTGGATAACGTAAAAACGCCTGGGGGAGGGGGGACAGGTTCCCTTCAATTTCAGTTCTTGTGTCTGCGTGGCTTTTGCAGGACACGTTGCCGGCTGCACAGCAGGGGAACAGCTGGCGGTGCTGGACCCCACTGACACATTGGCTGGTGTTTTTCTCTGTGCAGCTAGCACATCTGGGCCCCAACTGGCGGTGTGTTAGAGCCCAGGGACAGCAGGAGGAGGAGCAGGAGGAGGAGGAGCAGGGGGAGGGGAGTGTAGGCCGAAGCCTGCACAGGCGGCAGCTTTGGGTGTGTTGTGTCTGCGTGGCTTTTGCAGGACACGTTGCCGGCTACACAGCAGGGGAACAGCTGGCGGTGCTGGACCCCACTGACACATTGGCGAGGTGTTTGGCTCTGTGCAGCCAGCACTTCCGGACAGCAACTAGCGTTGTTGGAGCCCGGGCTCTGCAGGTGGAGCAGAGTGTAGGCCGAAGCCTAATTGAACCGATTTCAAAAGTCACCTTTAACCCCCCCTCAGGGGTTACAAAGTAGAAGAGCCACAGCTTATGCAGCAGCAGTGCTGCGCAAGTCAAAGGTTGCTCTTGTAATTTTTCTCCTTGCACACGCTGAATGGAACACGTATAACATTTAGCCCTTTATACAGTCAAACTGTGTAATGGAGGCGAGAGTTCCCTTTGTAATGAGACGCAGCACAGGTGTCAAGAATCCCACCTTGGTGCTGGGTGCAGCCTCCCGAGCGTTGTTATTTGCTGTACAGGAGTCTGCGCTGTCGTGTTATCCCCTGGCCTAGCGCCGTTAGCGCTGCCCATCTTCTGGCATCATGTAATGTCGGCCGGTGCGGTTCGCGATGACCATGAATCCCAGCCCCGCAGTGTCTTAACATTGTTAAAACACTGCGGGGCTGGGATTCAGGGCCTGGCGCAGCACATATGTTCGCCTCTCACACTCGGGTCCTTACACCCGCTTCAGACTGTGCGGCGTCATCTGATCCCTTATCGCATGCCACGGCCATGAAGCCGCACAGTCCGAAGAAGGCGGAAGGAGAGGAGGGACAGGCGAACTGATGCACTGATCCTGCCCATGAATCACACCCTCGCAGTCCCAATAAATAAGACACCGAGGGGCGTTGTGTGGGTCAGGGCGGCCGCAGAGGCGCAGCCAGCCAAACAATGATGCCAGAAGACGGGCAGCGCTACCAAGGGGGTTGCAGCGTGTCATTACAAAGGAAAGTCACACCACCGGGACGGTTAAATGGTCACACAGAGGACACATTTCAGACGTGTTTTCAGTTCCACATGTGCGAGGAGAATACGTTTCTGAGCCACCTTGCACACATGCAGCATTACCGCTGTACAAGGTGGCTGGATAACGTAAAAACGCCTGGGGGAGGGGGGACAGGTTCCCTTCAATTTCAGTTCTTGTGTCTGCGTGGCTTTTGCAGGACACGTTGCCGGCTGCACAGCAGGGGAACAGCTGGCGGTGCTGGACCCCACTGACACATTGGCTGGTGTTTTTCTCTGTGCAGCTAGCACATCTGGGCCCCAACTGGCGGTGTGTTAGAGCCCAGGGACAGCAGGAGGAGGAGCAGGAGGAGGAGGAGCAGGGGGAGGGGAGTGTAGGCCGAAGCCTGCACAGGCGGCAGCTTTGGGTGTGTTGTGTCTGCGTGGCTTTTGCAGGACACGTTGCCGGCTACACAGCAGGGGAACAGCTGGCGGTGCTGGACCCCACTGACACATTGGCGAGGTGTTTGGCTCTGTGCAGCCAGCACTTCCGGACAGCAACTAGCGTTGTTGGAGCCCGGGCTCTGCAGGTGGAGCAGAGTGTAGGCCGAAGCCTAATTGAACCGATTTCAAAAGTCACCTTTAACCCCCCCTCAGGGGTTACAAAGTAGAAGAGCCACAGCTTATGCAGCAGCAGTGCTGCGCAAGTCAAAGGTTGCTCTTGTAATTTTTCTCCTTGCACACGCTGAATGGAACACGTATAACATTTAGCCCTTTATACAGTCAAACTGTGTAATGGAGGCGAGAGTTCCCTTTGTAATGAGACGCAGCACAGGTGTCAAGAATCCCACCTTGGTGCTGGGTGCAGCCTCCCGAGCGTTGTTATTTGCTGTACAGGAGTCTGCGCTGTCGTGTTATCCCCTGGCCTAGCGCCGTTAGCGCTGCCCATCTTCTGGCATCATGTAATGTCGGCCGGTGCGGTTCGCGATGACCATGAATCCCAGCCCCGCAGTGTCTTAACATTGTTAAAACACTGCGGGGCTGGGATTCAGGGCCTGGCGCAGCACATATGTTCGCCTCTCACACTCGGGTCCTTACACCCGCTTCAGACTGTGCGGCGTCATCTGATCCCTTATCGCATGCCACGGCCATGAAGCCGCACAGTCCGAAGAAGGCGGAAGGAGAGGAGGGACAGGCGAACTGATGCACTGATCCTGCCCATGAATCACACCCTCGCAGTCCCAATAAATAAGACACCGAGGGGCGTTGTGTGGGTCAGGGCGGCCGCAGAGGCGCAGCCAGCCAAACAATGATGCCAGAAGACGGGCAGCGCTACCAAGGGGGTTGCAGCGTGTCATTACAAAGGAAAGTCACACCACCGGGACGGTTAAATGGTCACACAGAGGACACATTTCAGACGTGTTTTCAGTTCCACATGTGCGAGGAGAATACGTTTCTGAGCCACCTTGCACACATGCAGCATTACCGCTGTACAAGGTGGCTGGATAACGTAAAAACGCCTGGGGGAGGGGGGACAGGTTCCCTTCAATTTCAGTTCTTGTGTCTGCGTGGCTTTTGCAGGACACGTTGCCGGCTGCACAGCAGGGGAACAGCTGGCGGTGCTGGACCCCACTGACACATTGGCTGGTGTTTTTCTCTGTGCAGCTAGCACATCTGGGCCCCAACTGGCGGTGTGTTAGAGCCCAGGGACAGCAGGAGGAGGAGCAGGAGGAGGAGGAGCAGGGGGAGGGGAGTGTAGGCCGAAGCCTGCACAGGCGGCAGCTTTGGGTGTGTTGTGTCTGCGTGGCTTTTGCAGGACACGTTGCCGGCTACACAGCAGGGGAACAGCTGGCGGTGCTGGACCCCACTGACACATTGGCGAGGTGTTTGGCTCTGTGCAGCCAGCACTTCCGGACAGCAACTAGCGTTGTTGGAGCCCGGGCTCTGCAGGTGGAGCAGAGTGTAGGCCGAAGCCTAATTGAACCGATTTCAAAAGTCACCTTTAACCCCCCCTCAGGGGTTACAAAGTAGAAGAGCCACAGCTTATGCAGCAGCAGTGCTGCGCAAGTCAAAGGTTGCTCTTGTAATTTTTCTCCTTGCACACGCTGAATGGAACACGTATAACATTTAGCCCTTTATACAGTCAAACTGTGTAATGGAGGCGAGAGTTCCCTTTGTAATGAGACGCAGCACAGGTGTCAAGAATCCCACCTTGGTGCTGGGTGCAGCCTCCCGAGCGTTGTTATTTGCTGTACAGGAGTCTGCGCTGTCGTGTTATCCCCTGGCCTAGCGCCGTTAGCGCTGCCCATCTTCTGGCATCATGTAATGTCGGCCGGTGCGGTTCGCGATGACCATGAATCCCAGCCCCGCAGTGTCTTAACATTGTTAAAACACTGCGGGGCTGGGATTCAGGGCCTGGCGCAGCACATATGTTCGCCTCTCACACTCGGGTCCTTACACCCGCTTCAGACTGTGCGGCGTCATCTGATCCCTTATCGCATGCCACGGCCATGAAGCCGCACAGTCCGAAGAAGGCGGAAGGAGAGGAGGGACAGGCGAACTGATGCACTGATCCTGCCCATGAATCACACCCTCGCAGTCCCAATAAATAAGACACCGAGGGGCGTTGTGTGGGTCAGGGCGGCCGCAGAGGCGCAGCCAGCCAAACAATGATGCCAGAAGACGGGCAGCGCTACCAAGGGGGTTGCAGCGTGTCATTACAAAGGAAAGTCACACCACCGGGACGGTTAAATGGTCACACAGAGGACACATTTCAGACGTGTTTTCAGTTCCACATGTGCGAGGAGAATACGTTTCTGAGCCACCTTGCACACATGCAGCATTACCGCTGTACAAGGTGGCTGGATAACGTAAAAACGCCTGGGGGAGGGGGGACAGGTTCCCTTCAATTTCAGTTCTTGTGTCTGCGTGGCTTTTGCAGGACACGTTGCCGGCTGCACAGCAGGGGAACAGCTGGCGGTGCTGGACCCCACTGACACATTGGCTGGTGTTTTTCTCTGTGCAGCTAGCACATCTGGGCCCCAACTGGCGGTGTGTTAGAGCCCAGGGACAGCAGGAGGAGGAGCAGGAGGAGGAGGAGCAGGGGGAGGGGAGTGTAGGCCGAAGCCTGCACAGGCGGCAGCTTTGGGTGTGTTGTGTCTGCGTGGCTTTTGCAGGACACGTTGCCGGCTACACAGCAGGGGAACAGCTGGCGGTGCTGGACCCCACTGACACATTGGCGAGGTGTTTGGCTCTGTGCAGCCAGCACTTCCGGACAGCAACTAGCGTTGTTGGAGCCCGGGCTCTGCAGGTGGAGCAGAGTGTAGGCCGAAGCCTAATTGAACCGATTTCAAAAGTCACCTTTAACCCCCCCTCAGGGGTTACAAAGTAGAAGAGCCACAGCTTATGCAGCAGCAGTGCTGCGCAAGTCAAAGGTTGCTCTTGTAATTTTTCTCCTTGCACACGCTGAATGGAACACGTATAACATTTAGCCCTTTATACAGTCAAACTGTGTAATGGAGGCGAGAGTTCCCTTTGTAATGAGACGCAGCACAGGTGTCAAGAATCCCACCTTGGTGCTGGGTGCAGCCTCCCGAGCGTTGTTATTTGCTGTACAGGAGTCTGCGCTGTCGTGTTATCCCCTGGCCTAGCGCCGTTAGCGCTGCCCATCTTCTGGCATCATGTAATGTCGGCCGGTGCGGTTCGCGATGACCATGAATCCCAGCCCCGCAGTGTCTTAACATTGTTAAAACACTGCGGGGCTGGGATTCAGGGCCTGGCGCAGCACATATGTTCGCCTCTCACACTCGGGTCCTTACACCCGCTTCAGACTGTGCGGCGTCATCTGATCCCTTATCGCATGCCACGGCCATGAAGCCGCACAGTCCGAAGAAGGCGGAAGGAGAGGAGGGACAGGCGAACTGATGCACTGATCCTGCCCATGAATCACACCCTCGCAGTCCCAATAAATAAGACACCGAGGGGCGTTGTGTGGGTCAGGGCGGCCGCAGAGGCGCAGCCAGCCAAACAATGATGCCAGAAGACGGGCAGCGCTACCAAGGGGGTTGCAGCGTGTCATTACAAAGGAAAGTCACACCACCGGGACGGTTAAATGGTCACACAGAGGACACATTTCAGACGTGTTTTCAGTTCCACATGTGCGAGGAGAATACGTTTCTGAGCCACCTTGCACACATGCAGCATTACCGCTGTACAAGGTGGCTGGATAACGTAAAAACGCCTGGGGGAGGGGGGACAGGTTCCCTTCAATTTCAGTTCTTGTGTCTGCGTGGCTTTTGCAGGACACGTTGCCGGCTGCACAGCAGGGGAACAGCTGGCGGTGCTGGACCCCACTGACACATTGGCTGGTGTTTTTCTCTGTGCAGCTAGCACATCTGGGCCCCAACTGGCGGTGTGTTAGAGCCCAGGGACAGCAGGAGGAGGAGCAGGAGGAGGAGGAGCAGGGGGAGGGGAGTGTAGGCCGAAGCCTGCACAGGCGGCAGCTTTGGGTGTGTTGTGTCTGCGTGGCTTTTGCAGGACACGTTGCCGGCTACACAGCAGGGGAACAGCTGGCGGTGCTGGACCCCACTGACACATTGGCGAGGTGTTTGGCTCTGTGCAGCCAGCACTTCCGGACAGCAACTAGCGTTGTTGGAGCCCGGGCTCTGCAGGTGGAGCAGAGTGTAGGCCGAAGCCTAATTGAACCGATTTCAAAAGTCACCTTTAACCCCCCCTCAGGGGTTACAAAGTAGAAGAGCCACAGCTTATGCAGCAGCAGTGCTGCGCAAGTCAAAGGTTGCTCTTGTAATTTTTCTCCTTGCACACGCTGAATGGAACACGTATAACATTTAGCCCTTTAAACAGTCAAACTGTGTTGGAGGCGCAAGTTCCCTTTGTAATGAGACGCAGCACAGATGTCAAGAATCCCACCTTGGTGCTGGGTGCAGCCTCCTGAGCGTTGTTATTTGCTGTACAGGAGTCTGCGCTGTCGTGTTATCCCCTGGCCTAGCGCTGTTAGCGCTGCCCATGTTCTGGCATCATTTAATGTCGGCCGGTGCGGTTCGCGATGACCATGAATCCCAGCCCCGCAGTGTCTTAACATTGGTAAAACACTGCGGGGCTGGGATGCAGGGCCTGGCGCAGCACATATGTTCGCCTCTCACACTCGGGTCCTTACACCCGCTTCAGACTGTGCGGCGTCATCTGATCCCTTATCGCATGCCACGGCCATGAAGCCGCACAGTCCGCAGAAGGCGGAAGGAGAGGAGGGACAGGCAAACTGATGCACTGATCCTGCCCATGAATCACACCCTCGCAGTCCCAATAAATAAGACACCGAGGGGCGTTGTGTGGGTCAGGGCGGCCGCAGAGGCGCAGGCAGCCAAACAATGATGCCAGAAGACGGGCAGCGTTACCAAGGAGCTTGTTGCGTGTGTCAATACAAAGTCAAATCACACCTGAGGGACGTTTTAATGGTCACAGAGGACACATTTTAGACGTGTTCACTTCAACATGGGCAAGGAGAATAAGTTTCTGAGCCACCTTGAACACATGCAGCATTACTGCTGTTCAAGGTAGCTGTAAAACATAGAAACACCTGGGGGAGGGGGGACAGGTTCCCTTCAATTTCAGTTCTTGTGTCTGCGTGGCGGTCGCAGGACACGTTGCCGGCTACACAGCAGGGGAACAGCTGGTGGTGCTGAACCCCACTGACACATTGGCTGGTGTTTTTCTCTGTACAGCTAGCACATCTGGGCAAAAACTGGCGGTGTTAGAGCCCAGGGTCAGCAGGAGGAGCAGGGGGAGCGGAGTGTAGGCCGAAGCCTGCACTCGAGCAAGTTGAAAGGAAACCTTTAACCCCCCCCCCCCCCCAAGCGTTTGTAGCTGAAAGAGCCATTGTGTACAGCACTAATGCTGGAAAAGGTAAACTTAGCTCTTTTAATTATGGTCCTTGTACATGCGGAACCTAACATTTATGAAATGTGTCTCCTCACAGCGTTAAACCGTCCGGTAGGTGGAACTTTCCTTTGTCGTGTGACGCAGCACAGCCATCATTTTTACCCCCTTGGCGCCGTGCGCCGCCTCCTCAGCGTTGTTTGAATCTGTCCCGGAGCCTGCGCTGTTAGGTTAGCCCTTGGCCATGCACACATGTTGCGCTGCCCGTCTTCTGACCTCATTTGGTGTCAGGCTGGCTGCGCCTGTGCGGGTGCGCTGGCCGATATCCCGCCTCGCAGTGTCGTCTAATGTAATCCCACCGCGGGCCTGTGATCCGTGCCCGTGCGCAGTGCATATCCTCTCCTCTCACTCCCCTCCCTACGGCTTTTTCAGACTGTGCGGTGTCACGGCCGTGGCATGCTATTAGGGACCAGCTGACATCGCACAGTCTGAAGAAGCCGTAGGGAGGGGAGTGAGAGGAGAGGATATGCACTGCGCACGGGCACGGATCACAGGCCCGCGGTGGGATTACATTAGACGACACTGCGAGGCAGGATCTCGGCCAGCGCACCCGCACAGGCGCAGCCAGCCTGACACCAAATGAGGTCAGAAGACGGGCAGCGCAACATGTGTGCATGGCCAAGGGCTAACCTAACAGCGCAGGCTCCGGGACAGATTCAAACAACGCTGAGGAGGGGGCGCACGGCGCCAAGGGGGTAAAAATGATGGCTGTGCTGCGTCACACGACAAAGGAAAGTTCCACCTACCGGACGGTTTAACGCTGTGTGGGGACACATTTCATAAGTGTTTGGTTCAGCATGTGCAAGGAGCATCACGAAAAGAGGCACTTTTTCCCTTTGCATCATTACTGCTGCACAAGGTGGCTACTTCAGTAACAAACGCCTGGGGGGGGGGGGGGTTGTCAGGTTCCCTTACATTTAACTTGTTGTGCCTGCGTGGCGGTCGCAGTACACGTTGCCGTATACACAGCAGGGGAACAGCTGGCGGTGCTGAACCCCACTAACACATTGGCGAGGTGTTTGGCTCTGTGCGTACAGCACTTCTGGACGGCAACTAGCGGTGTTGGAGCCCAGGGACAGGTGGAGGAGGAGGAGGTTGGAGGAGGTTGGAGGAGGTAGGAGGGATTGCCACACACACAGCAGGGGAACAGCTGACGTTACTGAACCCCAATAACAGAGGGACTGTTGACTGTGCGTACAGCACTTCTGGACGGCAACTGGCGGTGTTGGAGCCCAGGGACAGGTGGAGGAGGAGGAGGTTGGAGGAGGTTGGAGGAGGTAGGAGGGATTGCCACACACACAGCAGGGGAACAGCTGACGTTACTGAACCCCAATAACAGAGGAGGGACTGTTGACTGTGCGTACAGCACTTCTGGACGGCAACTGGCGGTGTTGGAGCCCAGGGACAGGTGGAGGAGGAGGAGGTTGGAGGAGGTAGGAGGGATTGCCACACACACAGCAGGGGAACAGCTGACGTTACTGAACCCCAATAACAGAGGAGGGACTGTTGACTGTGCGTACAGCACTTCTGGACGGCAACTGGCGGTGTTGGAGCCCAGGGACAGGTGGAGGAGGAGGAGGTTGGAGGAGGTTGGAGGAGGTAGGAGGGATTGCCACACACACAGCAGGGGAACAGCTGACGTTACTGAACCCCAATAACAGAGGAGGGACTGTTGACTGTGCGTACAGCACTTCTGGACGGCAACTGGCGGTGTTGGAGCCCAGGGACAGGTGGAGGAGGAGGAGGTTGGAGGAGGTTGGAGGAGGTAGGAGGGATTGCCACACACACAGCAGGGGAACAGCTGACGTTACTGAACCCCAATAACAGAGGAGGGACTGTTGACTGTGCGTACAGCACTTCTGGACGGCAACTGGCGGTGTTGGAGCCCAGGGACAGGTGGAGGAGGAGGAGGTTGGAGGAGGTTGGAGGAGGTAGGAGGGATTGCCACACACACAGCAGGGGAACAGCTGACGTTACTGAACCCCAATAACAGAGGAGGGACTGTTGACTGTGCGTACAGCACTTCTGGACGGCAACTGGCGGTGTTGGAGTCCAGGGACAGGTGGAGGAGGAGGAAGTTGGAGGAGGTAGGAGGGATTGCCACACACACAGCAGGGGAACAGCTGACGTTACTGAACCCCAATAACAGAGGAGGGACTGTTGACTGTGCGTACAGCACTTCTGGACGGCAACTGGCGGTGTTGGAGCCCAGGGACAGGTGGAGGAGGAGGAGGTTGGAGGAGGTAGGAGGGATTGCCACACACACAGCAGGGGAACAGCTGACGTTACTGAACCCCAATAACAGAGGAGGGACTGTTGACTGTGCGTACAGCACTTCTGGACGGCAACTGGCGGTGTTGGAGCCCAGGGACAGGTGGAGGAGGAGGAGGTTGGAGGAGGTTGGAGGAGGTAGGAGGGATTGCCACACACACAGCAGGGGAACAGCTGACGTTACTGAACCCCAATAACAGAGGAGGGACTGTTGACTGTGCGTACAGCACTTCTGGACGGCAACTGGCGGTGTTGGAGCCCAGGGACAGGTGGAGGAGGAGGAGGTTGGAGGAGGTAGGAGGGATTGCCACACACACAGCAGGGGAACAGCTGACGTTACTGAACCCCAATAACAGAGGAGGGACTGTTGACTGTGCGTACAGCACTTCTGGACGGCAACTGGCGGTGTTGGAGCCCAGGGACAGGTGGAGGAGGAGGAGGTTGGAGGAGGTTGGAGGAGGTAGGAGGGATTGCCACACACACAGCAGGGGAACAGCTGACGTTACTGAACCCCAATAACAGAGGAGGGACTGTTGACTGTGCGTACAGCACTTCTGGACGGCAACTGGCGGTGTTGGAGCCCAGGGACAGGTGGAGGAGGAGGAGGTTGGAGGAGGTTGGAGGAGGTAGGAGGGATTGCCACACACACAGCAGGGGAACAGCTGACGTTACTGAACCCCAATAACAGAGGAGGGACTGTTGACTGTGCGTACAGCACTTCTGGACGGCAACTGGCGGTGTTGGAGCCCAGGGACAGGTGGAGGAGGAGGAGGTTGGAGGAGGTAGGAGGGATTGCCACACACACAGCAGGGGAACAGCTGACGTTACTGAACCCCAATAACAGAGGAGGGACTGTTGACTGTGCGTACAGCACTTCTGGACGGCAACTGGCGGTGTTGGAGCCCAGGGACAGGTGGAGGAGGAGGAGGTTGGAGGAGGTTGGAGGAGGTAGGAGGGATTGCCACACACACAGCAGGGGAACAGCTGACGTTACTGAACCCCAATAACAGAGGAGGGACTGTTGACTGTGCGTACAGCACTTCTGGACGGCAACTGGCGGTGTTGGAGCCCAGGGACAGGTGGAGGAGGAGGAGGTTGGAGGAGGTTGGAGGAGGTAGGAGGGATTGCCACACACACAGCAGGGGAACAGCTGACGTTACTGAACCCCAATAACAGAGGAGGGACTGTTGACTGTGCGTACAGCACTTCTGGACGGCAACTGGCGGTGTTGGAGCCCAGGGACAGGTGGAGGAGGAGGAGGTTGGAGGAGGTAGGAGGGATTGCCACACACACAGCAGGGGAACAGCTGACGTTACTGAACCCCAATAACAGAGGAGGGACTGTTGACTGTGCGTACAGCACTTCTGGACGGCAACTGGCGGTGTTGGAGCCCAGGGACAGGTGGAGGAGGAGGAGGTTGGAGGAGGTTGGAGGAGGTAGGAGGGATTGCCACACACACAGCAGGGGAACAGCTGATGTTACTGAACCCCAATAACAGAGGAGGGACTGTTGACTGTGCGTACAGCACTTCTGGACGGCAACTGGCGGTGTTGGAGTCCAGGGACAGGTGGAGGAGGAGGAGGTTGGAGGAGGTAGGAGGGATTGCCACACACACAGCAGGGGAACAGCTGACGTTACTGAACCCCAATAACAGAGGAGGGACTGTTGACTGTGCGTACAGCACTTCTGGACGGCAACTGGCGGTGTTGGAGCCCAGGGACAGGTGGAGGAGGAGGAGGTTGGAGGAGGTAGGAGGGATTGCCACACACACAGCAGGGGAACAGCTGACGTTACTGAACCCCAATAACAGAGGAGGGACTGTTGACTGTGCGTACAGCACTTCTGGACGGCAACTGGCGGTGTTGGAGCCCAGGGACAGGTGGAGGAGGAGGAGGTTGGAGGAGGTTGGAGGAGGTAGGAGGGATTGCCACACACACAGCAGGGGAACAGCTGACGTTACTGAACCCCAATAACAGAGGAGGGACTGTTGACTGTGCGTACAGCACTTCTGGACGGCAACTGGCGGTGTTGGAGCCCAGGGACAGGTGGAGGAGGAGGAGGTTGGAGGAGGTAGGAGGGATTGCCACACACACAGCAGGGGAACAGCTGACGTTACTGAACCCCAATAACAGAGGAGGGACTGTTGACTGTGCGTACAGCACTTCTGGACGGCAACTGGCGGTGTTGGAGCCCAGGGACAGGTGGAGGAGGAGGAGGTTGGAGGAGGTTGGAGGAGGTAGGAGGGATTGCCACACACACAGCAGGGGAACAGCTGACGTTACTGAACCCCAATAACAGAGGAGCGACTGTTGACTGTGCGTACAGCACTTCTGGACGGCAACTAGCGGTGTTGGAGCCCAGGGGCAGGTGGAAAAGCAGAGGAACACAATGTAGGCCGAAGCCTGAGAAAGTCGAAAGGGAACCTTTAACCCCCCCCCCCAAGGCGTTTGTAGCTGAAAGAGCCAGCTTGTGCAGCACAAAAGATGCAAAAGGAAAAGGTGGCTCTTTTCATCATGCTCCTTGCAAACACAGAACTAAACACTTTTAAAATGTGTCCCCTGAAGCCGTGAAACCGTCCCGGAGGTGGGACTTTCCTTCGTAATATGACGCAGCACAGCCATCATTACTACCCCCCCGCCGCCGTGCCCCGGCTCCTCAGCGTTGTTTGATTCCGTCCCGGAGCCTGCGCTGTTATGTTATCCCGTGGCCAGGCACACTTAGCGCTGCCCATCTTCTGACATCATTTGGTGTCAGGCTGGCTGCGCCTGTGCGGCCGCGCTGGCCGAGAGCCCGCCTCGCAGTGTCTTCTGATGTAATCCCACTGGGGGCCTGGGATCCATGGCCATGCGCAGTGCATATCCTCGCCTCTCACTCCCCTCCCTACGGCTTCTTTTTCAGACTGTGTGGTGTCACGGCCGTGGCATGCTATTAGGGACCAGCTGACACCGAACAGTCTGAAGAAGCCATAGGGAGATGAGTGAGAGGTGGAGGTTCAGATATGCACTGCGCATGTCCATAGATCCCAGGCCCCCAGTGGGATTAAATCAGAAGACACTGCGAGGCGGGCTCTCGGCCAGCGTGGCCGCACAGGCGCAGCCAGCCTGACACCAAATGATGCCAGAAGACGGGCAGCGCTAAGTGTGCCTGGCCACGGGATAACATAACAGCGCAGGCTCCGGGACGGAATCAAACAACGCTGAGGAGCCGGGGCGCGGCGCCGGGGGGGTAGGAATGACGGCTGTGCTGCGTCATATTACGAAGGAAAGTCCCACCTCCGGGACGGTTTTACGGTATCAGTGGACACATTTTATAAGTGTTAAGTTTTGCGTGTGCAAGGAGCAAAACCAAAATAGCTACCTTTTTCCTTGTGCAGCATTACTGCTGCACAAGGTGGCTCTTTCAGTAACAAACGCCTTGGGGGGGGGGGGACAGATTCCCTTACATTTCAGTTGTTGTGTCAGCGTGGCGGTCGCATGACACATTGCCGGCTACACAGCTGGGGATCAGCTGACGTTACTGAAACCCAATAACACTGGGTCGTATGTTTTGACTGTGCAGACGGCACATCTGAGCCTCAACTGGCGGTGTTGGAGCCCAGGAATTTAAGTTCAGGTGGTAGAAAGATGAACACAACAGGAGACCTGGATAACGTATACAGTGACCTAATTATTTAATCAGGAGGAGGAGTGGCAAATTCCTGCGAGATCCAGGCCTTGTTCATTTTCAGGAAAGTAAGCCGGTCAACGTTATCGGAGGATAGTCGCATGCGACGGTCAGTTAGTACACCACCTGCAGCACTAAAGACACGTTCCGATAATACACTGGCCGCAGGGCAAGACAGCACCTCCAATGCATACTGGCTTAGCTCTGGCCATGTATCCAGCTTTGAGACCCAAAACTTGAAAGGGGAAGAGCCGTCTGGGAGTACAGCAAGAGGGCAAGACATGTAGTCTGTCACCATCTGACGGAACCGTTGCCTCCTGCTGACTGGAGCCGTCTGTGATGGTGTAGACTTTTGTGGCGGGCACAGAAAACTGTGCCACAGTTCGGCCATACTGGTCTTGCCTTGGGCAGAGGCACTGCTTCTGCTCCCTCTTTGTGCAGAGCCTCCACCACTGCCTGGACGCACTGAGCTGCTTTGGAATGCACTAGCAGCACTTCTCTCAGTTGGAATGGAGAAGATGATGGAACTGACCAGTGTGTCTTGGTACTCCCGCATTTTTCGCTCCCGGTTCAACGGTGTGATGAGGCTTTCTACGTTGTCCCGGTAGCGAGGATCGAGGAGGGTGAACACCCAATAATCAGACATGTTGAGAATGTGGTCGATGCGGCGGTCGTTTCTCAGGCACTGCAGCATGTAATCCACCATGTGCTGCAGACTGCCAACTGCCCAAGAAACGCTGTCCCCAGCTGGAGGCGTGATCTCTGCCCGCTCGTCATCACCCCACCCTCGCTGTACACACTGAGTACTGGACAATTCGGGAACTCCCTCCTCTGGACGGATGTCTTCCTCCTCCATTGACTCCTCCTCATCCTCCTCACAAACTGTCCCCTGCCTACGCGTTTGTGAGGAACCACGTGGCGCTGACTGTCCAGAAGATGATGGAAGTGGTGAATCCTCATCCTCCACCTCTTCCACAACATCATCCCTTAGCGCTTGCAATGATTTTTCAAGCAGGCAGATAAGGGGGACAGTCATGCTGACTAGTGCATCATCTGCACTCGCCATCCGCGTGGAATAATCAAAGGGACGCAAAACCTGGCAGACATCCTTCATAGTGGCCCACTCTGTGGTTGTGAAGTCTGTACGGCGCTGACTGCGACTTTTTTGCGCCTGATACAGCTGGTACTCCATTACAGCTTGCTGCTGCTCACACAACCGCTCCAACATATGTAACGTGGAATTCCACCTGGTAGGTAGGTCACATATGATGCGATGTTCCGGCAGGCGGTGTCGGCGCTGCAGAGCCGCAATGCGCGCTTTTGCCGTGCTGGAACGCCGCAAGTGAGCACACTCTAGGCGGACCTTGTGCAGCAGTGCATCAAGATCCGGATAGTCCCTCAAAAAACTCTGCACGACCAAATTGAGCACATGTGCCAGACAAGGGATGTGAGTGAGGTTGCCGAGGCCCAGGGCTGCCACCAGATTTCGGCCATTATCACACACTACCATGCCTGGCTGGAGATTCGCTGGCTCAAACCACACATCGCTCTCCTGCTTGATGGCATTCCAGAGCTCCTGCGCTGTGTGGCTACGATTCCCCAAAAAAATTAATTTCAAGACGGCCTGTTGACGTTTGGCCACGGCTGTGCTCATGTCGGTCGTAACAGGTACACGTTCATCACGGGTCCATGTGGAGGTGGACTGTGACGGCTCCTGCAGCGATGATTCTGAGGAACTGGTGTAAGAGGAGGAGTCAATGCGTACAGAATGGATTCCTGCAATCCTTGGAGTGGGCAGGACACGTCCTGCGCCACTCGCACGGTCTGTACCCGGCTCAACGACATTAACCCAATGGGCAGTGAGGGAAAGGTATCGCCCCTGTCCATGTTGACTGGTCCACGCATCGGTGGTGAGGTGGACCTTGCTACTGACGGCGTTCAGTAGCGCGTGTTTTATGTGTCCCTCCACATGCTTGTGCAGGGCAGGGACGGCTTGCCTGCTGAAGTAAAAGCGGCTGGGCACACTGTACTGTGGGACTGCCAATGACATCAAGTCACGGAAGCTGTCAGTCTCCACCAGCCTGAATGACAGCATTTCCAGTGACAGAAGTTTGGCAATGCCTGCAGTCAGAGCCTGTGCTCGTGGGTGGTTTGACGAGAAAGGCCGCCTTTTCTCCCATGCCTGTACTACCGATGGCTGTAGACTGGGCTGGGAGTGTGTGGTTGACTGGGAAAGTGGTGCTGCGGGTGGAATGACAGCGGGTCTCTGGACAACAGGGCCAGAGGTTCTTCCACGGCGATCCTGGGAGGAAGCCGAACCAGCTGCGTGTGAGCTAGAGGAAGAGGCAACACGAGCTGAAGAGGTGGTAGCTGCCGCTGTTGGTTGGCCTAGCTCTTCAGTGTGTTTGTCTAACTCCGCCGGGTGCCTGTTGCGCACATGTTTCCACATGTTGGAGGTATTGAGGTTGGCGACTTTTTGACCTCTTTTGATTTTTTGATGACACACCTTGCATCTGACATAGCAAATGTCATCTGCAACTGTGTCAAAAAAGGACCAGGCACTGCAAGTCTTTGGAGCCCCCCTTTTGACTTTTGGAAGAGACATGCTCCTTACGGGTGCCAAAGCGGAGGCTGCAGGATCCGCAGTCTTCCCCCTCCCTCTCCCTCTTTGGGCCGTACGGGGAATCTCTTCCTCAGAGCTGCTCCCACCACCTTCCTGTCCCTGACGCCAAGATGGGTCAAGGACCTCATCATCTACACTACCCTCTGCCCCCAACTGCTCCTCCTGGGTAGTCTCAGCAGCAGAGCACGCACCAGTAAGTGGCACCTGAGTGTCATCATCAGCTGATGCGGCCTGCGAGGTGGTGACCGGAGCCACTGGCCCACCCGCCTCTTCAGAGGAAGACAGAAAAAGCTGTTGGGCATCACTGCACCCTGCCTCTTCTTCCATTTCTCCAATGCTGCTTGGCTGGCCCCCTGTTTCCAAGCCAAGAGATGATTCAGAGAACAGAAGTAGAGACTGCTCCTGTCCTGGGATCTCTGTCTGCCTGGGCAATTTTGCAGGTGGTGAAGAGACAGATGGCTGCTCTCCAGTGCTCTGTGTCTGAGAGGATGTGGCACTAATGGAAGTTGATGCATTAGCTGCCATCCATCCCACAACGGCTTCAATTTGGTCTTCACGCAGCAGCGGTGTACGGCGCTCGGCGACAAAGCTGCGCATGAACGACTGTTCCCTTGTGAAAGTGGGTGCTGATGACTCACCGGTGCCCGCAGCAGGCACAGAATCCCCACGTCCCCTCCCTGCTCCGCGCCCACGCCCACGCCCACGTGCCTTACTCACTGCCTTCTTCATCTTGGTTGACTGATAAAGATAAGCAGAAAAGTACTAACGGCTTTGTGTGCTTATTCCTGAGCAACTCCTCCTAACAGGTATAAGACACACTAATTTTCTAAAGTGTGGACTAGACTTGAATATGAGCTAATGTGGCCTACACAAATGTAAAGTGGTGTAACTGGTGTGTTTGGTGAACTTTATTATTTATTTATTTTTTTGGGGCTGAACTGACAACGGATAGAGCTGCAATCACACGGAGACCGTGCAGACAGCCGTAAACGGCGCTGCAAGGCCCAAAAACCCTCCTCTACTTTATCCTATGTAGTGTTTTTCCACAAATTAGCTGGAGACGGGTGGAAAGACACTAATAGGATTTTTTAAAATAAATTAGCAGCAGACTACACTACTTTGAAAAAAAAGAAAATTGATTTGGCGGTATGACGCAGTGAAAAACCCTGAGCTGCAGACAACCAGGCTACGGCTGCTCACAGACTACAGGGCGAGCTGCAGTCACACGGAGACCGTGCAGACAGCCGTAAACGGCGCTGCAAGGCCCAAAAACCCTCCTCTACTTTATCCTATGTAGTGTTTTTCCACAAATTAGCTGGAGACGGGTGGAAAGACACTAATAGGATTTTTTAAAATAAATTAGCAGCAGACTACACTACTTTGAAAAAAAAGAAAATTGATTTGGCGGTATGACGCAGTGAAAAACCCTGAGCTGGAGACAACCAGGCTATAGCTGCTCACAGATTACAGGGCGAGCTGCAGTCACACGGAGACCGTGCAGACAGCCGTAAACGGCGCTGCAAGGCCCAAAAACCCTCCTCTACTTTATCCTATGTAGTGTTTTTCCACAAATTAGCTGGAGACGGGTGGAAAGACACTAATAGGAATTTTTGGAAAAAATGTGCAGCAGCCTGCACTACTTCAAAAAAAAAAAAAAAAAGGACAGTATGAGGCAATGAACCACCCTCCCTGAACTGAATACAACCAGCTATGGATGGCCTATGTGGCTGCACTCAGACTAGAGAGTGGGCTGCACTCACACACACACACAGAGAGACCTTGCAGATCGCTGTGAAAACAGCGCTACAAGGCAAAAGGAAGGTGAATAGTAGGTGAACACAGCGGTTGCTAAATTAGCCTTTGGAAAGCACAAAGAAGCAAATCGCTATCTCTAAACTGTCCCTCAGTCAGCAAACAGCGTCCTGTCACTAACTGAATTCACAGCAGAGTGATCGCAAAATGGCGCCAGCGACTTTTAAACTGCATCATGACATCATTTCAGCAGCCAATCACAGCCTTGCCAGTAGTTTCATGCCCTCCATGCTAAACAGGATGTGCCCACACTTGGAATCTTTCTCATTGGCTGAATTTCTGAATTTTGAATCATTGAACTTCCGATTCCGGTATCCGATACGCGCCAAGTATCGGAATCCCGGTATCGGAATTCCGATACCGCTAGTATCGGCCGATACCCGATACTTGCGGTATCGGAATGCTCAACACTACCTATAACACATTGCACATTATAGATTGTATTTTGGTATACAGTATATATATATGCAATACGAGGTAGATTGGGGTACACTGCTTTTTTTATTAGATATTTTTAATCATACTTTGGTTTCACTTTATGGGACTATTTATTTGGATACCGGGTTGTCAATAACATCTTATGAAATATTTTTTATTTCCTGTTGTGCGTACAGATCTATTGTTTTAAAATTGTTGCCATGAGTAATTTGAAATAAAGATATTTTGTGATATAATACTTGCGTGGTGTTTCTCTGGCAGTCCATACGGTTGTTGGTTTCTCTTCGTACTTGGTGGTGGTAGTCACCAACTTTCATAGAGCACCTTGATTAGCTTGTATTATTGATATTTTATAATTCTACATTTTTTATAGTGGTATTTTTAGTAATCCTTGGTGTTTCTGTGTTCTAATACTACTGAACCTGTGCCTGACCAGCACCCTAAGCATGAAGCAGACTAGAGACTAAGGAGTTGAGCCAAGGGCACAAAACCGCATAGTGTGCAACCTCCCTTCCAATGTGTACAGTCTCTGAGCAAAGAGACACACACACAAACGTGCAGACAGAGTGGTAGAGTAGCCACCCACACACACCAAACATAAATGACACTAGCATGCCCGCATGCGCCACTGAGAGCCTTTTATACACTAGGATTCACCCCAAACACTCCTGCTCAGTTGGTCGAGACATTGCCCACGGGCCAATAAGGAGCTGCAACATCACCAGGGCAGCTATCGTCCGACCACCAATAAAAAGACGCCACATCACGGACATGCTCAGTAAGGTGATCTCTGGACTTCAACTCCAGAGCGCAAGGATGCACCTGCATAACACTGGTTATGATAGACTTGCCTGGAGAGCCAGCAGTAACGAAACATATACCACGAGCCTGAGCATGACGGTCGGACTGATATATGTGCTGAACAGCAATTGCCAGACCATAATGGGAGACCGCAGAAGCGGATGATGCTTGTGATCTATCCTGCTCTATCCTCCTCTGCTTCCTCCTCTTCTTCTGAGACCACCATCTCCTCCCGCAGGCTATTTAATGTCTTCTCCAGCATACAGATGACCGGAATAGTGATGCTGATGATGGCATTGTCAGTGCTAACCATTTTAGTAGCCATTTTGAAACTGTGCAGGAGGGTGCAGAGGTTCATAATCTGTGTTCACTCCAAAAATGTGATATGCACCACTTCCGTATTGCATTGGCTCAGGTTATATGACATGACATACTGCATCAGGGCTCATTTCTGCTGCCACAGTCTCTGTATCATGTGCAGAGTGGAATTTCACTGTGTTGGCACATCGCATATCAACCTGTTAACTGTTAACTGGCATGGACAAAAACCTCTGTATCGATGCAAGTCGACCTGAGGGGTGTGAACGGCGGAAATGAGCACACAGCTTACAGTATGTGCTTTCTAGACCAGCTCACTTAGGCCAGGATAGTGATGGAGAAAATGCTGTACCACCAGGTTGAGGATGTGAGCCATGCAAGGCACCTGTGTGAGCTTGCCTCGCCGTAGGGCCGCCACCAGTTTTGCAACATTATGGGACACGGCCTTCCCTAGATGCAGGTTCAGCGGATACAGCCATTGATCAAACTTAGCATGGAGAGCTGTCCACAACTCTTTAGCTGTATGACTGTGATCTTCAAGGCATGTCAATTTTAATACTGCCTGCTTGTGGTAAGCCCTGGCTGCGCAATACCGAGGTTGTGGGAATTCACTCTGCACTGCTGAAAGGCAGAAGTTGAGGGCGTAGGTATAGGCCCTAGAGGAGGAGGCAGAAGCAGTGTAGGAAGTGTTAAATGTAAAGGTTTGTCCTGCCCCAACAGCCACCAGAGTCACTCAGTGGCCAGTCAGCAAGATGTAATGTCCTTGGCCATGCTTACTCGTCCAAGTGTCTGTGGTTAAATGCACCCTGGCAGACAGAGATTTAGTCAAGGGATGGGTGATGTTGTCTGCGACATGCTGGTGTAGTACAGGGACAACTTTCTTAGAAAAGTAACGGCGACTGGGCAATTGGCACTGGGAGACTACGATGGCCATCAGCTTTCGGAAACCATCTGTATCTACAAGGTGGAAAGGCAGCAATTCCATGGCCAAAAAATTGGAAATGTGGAGTTCAACCTCTTAGCTTTGTCATGCATAGGAAGAAACAATCTTTTACGTGACCACAACATGGACTGGCTGCACTGCCTAGAGAGGGCGGAGTAGGGAGAACCAGACAAACTGTTGGACCATGAGAGATGAGGGGGGAGATGTTATGGTGGATTGAGAAAGATGTGGTGTGCTCATTCTCTGAGATAAGTCAAAAACAGCAGGCGTGTCTGCTTCTGTTACAGCTGAAGGCAGGTTCTCAGTCAGCATGAATGGAACCGGTAAAGAACCTGAAGTTCTGCTGTCGAAAACCTGCATTTCAATAGTTGGCACAGTAAGAGAGGAAGAGGAAGAAGCAGTAGATGTGATTAATGGGGTGGCTGATGGTTGTTGAGGTCCACTGGTCTGTATTTTTGTGCAGTCGGATTCTCACAGTAATGCATGTTGATTGCGCATGTGAAGATTCATACATGTAGTAGTCAAATTATAGCACTTTTCACCTTGCCACAGTTCTTTTCTGCAAAGTTGGCAGGTTACGTGAGTTGGCTCATCCTTTGCAGTGTCAAAAAAGGCCCAGGCTAGGCAACTCTTGCCACCCCTGTGAGCTGCAGACCAGCTGGTCACAGCCACAGTTGTGGCTGAGGATGCATTGCTTGTCATGGCTCCATCACTATGTGTCTGCGACGTATGGCGCAACGTAACCTTCTTGTCTTCCTCCTCAAATGACCTACTCAGCTCGTGCTTATATGTTCACGCTAACTGGGATCTAACACCTCAACATCATCATCCTCTGTGTTATCACATTCCTCACTTTTGGAGTCACCCTCTTCCTGCCCTGACAGCACAGTACAGTTTGAATGAGCCTCAGATATCTGAGTCTCATCAGGATCAACCCACTCTCCCAGGGGTTAACGTCTGATGATGAGGGCAGGGTACTGTTCAGACCCTACTTCATCCTTCCACAGATCCAAGCTACAAAAAATTGGGGGCATTCGTGAAGATTTCCTCCTCTTGACTCTGTGAAGCTTTTGATGACCATGTCATAGAATGTGTGAACAGCTCTCCAGACTCACCCATCTATGGTACAGTCAATTGTACGGTTGGAGAGTTGGAATGTGGTGGGAAGCAAGGGAAGTTTGGGTGCCACCTCTGTGGACTGTACTGGGTGTGATTTAGAGGTAGAGGAAGAGGAGGAGAAGCCACTTGAAGCTGGGCTTGTCATCCACTCGAGCACATGCTCTTTCTGGGCCTCATCAACAAGGAGTACCTTTGTGCATCTGACAAAGAAGTGGAGTAGCCCATCCAGTAATAGAAGTTGTCAGATGTCTTTGCATAGGACAGGAAGTTGTTTGTCCACTAGTGCTTTCACTAACCTTTTTCCCAGGCATGTGGCTCAGATACTGTGGTAGGAGCACAGTATTTGCAACCAAAAAATAGATTTTAAACTCTGCAACATCTCTGCAAACAGCTGAATTTCAGTGACAGTAAAGTCCAAGGAGAAATATGGCGTGCTATATCGAGTTAGTCACTGAAGAAAGAATTGTTTGAGTGTGGATGAGACCTGTATGACAAAGCAGTTATGCTACAAACAATTTGAAAGTTAGATGTCCCCTACTGTACAACATTAGGCGCATAAGAATTTTTTGGTGGCCTCTGGATAAGGTCTGCAGATAGTTTCATATCACTACAGCACAAAATGTCAAGGTGGGATACAGCAGGCTGTTTCACATTTAGCTAGTGAAAAAATATTATTTAGAGTGCTATACTCATGCATGGAGCACAATTGAAGCAGTGCACAACACAGTTGTCCGACATGTTCCCTGCTGGGTTTGTCTGTGGCCCTCAGTAATGGCCAAAAATAGAAAAAAATGCTGAAAGGTAAATTTAACAGCCTCACTGGACACTAGCTAGCTACACTATCTGACTCATATACTTGTACAACTGTCTAGCTAACTAGATAAAATCTTGCTGCTAACAGTGCCAGCATCAGGAGCAGCCTATCTGTGCTGTTACAGTGTCAAAATGGCGCTAAAACAAGATATACACTCTTTATATGGAGAGGGCCATGTGATTTCAGCAGCCAATGACACCTGCTGTGGTGTCAGGACATTGTGAATATTTCCTGCACCCTGATTGGCTAGCTGCAATGTGCAAACATAATGTTAGGGAAAAAAAAGTTTACAAGAACGCCGTGCCTCTGAGCTTTGAAAACTCTCTCCCCTCATCCAACACATGCATAATGCTCATAATATACCTCCATTATCGTTGCAAAAATGCTGAAAATACTTTGTGGCAACGCAAATATTTTCCTGCACTTTTACTGAATGTTACCGATTTTTACTGATTTCATAAAGATTTGCTTGTGTTTCCAATGACGAGTCCGAATATGCCATATTTGTGCCAAATTTATGTTTTCCAAGACCATGGAGAAAATGATTTGGGTCGGCTTTTAGCATCCCCAAACTCGTGAACATCATTATTCCCAGAAGAACGGCGATCACAAAAAAAAGTCAGATTTCCCATTAATTTCTGTCTCCTCTGATATGATCTACCATACCAGAGAAGAGAAATGAGGTCCCCCGAGCCTCCCCGATACCTCCAGCATCCCTGGATCTTCCGACTGTGTTTCCAGGCCCTGGCATCTTATTCCTGGAAGAAAATGACAGGCACCTGTGCCGGTACGCACGCCGAGATCTGGGGGATGGTACCCGTCAACAATAGGAGGTTTATCCTATTGGTTAATTTTGATAACTGTGATAGACCCTATCACAGTGATCAAAATAAAATAATAGTAAATCAAACTCCCGTTTTCATCCTTTTAGTTAGGTAAAAAAAATAAAATAAAAAATGTACTT
This sequence comes from Ranitomeya variabilis, assembly GCF_051348905.1. Taxonomy (NCBI): domain Eukaryota; kingdom Metazoa; phylum Chordata; class Amphibia; order Anura; family Dendrobatidae; genus Ranitomeya; species Ranitomeya variabilis. The sequence goes on from NC_135236.1 coordinate 566,843,764, forward strand.
TTTCCATTTTTCCATTAGGGTTAGGGTTGGGGCTAGAGTTGGACTGGGGTTAGAGCTAGGGTTAGGGTTGGGCTATGGCTAGGGTGGGAGCTACAGTTAGGGTTGGGGCTGGGGTTAGGGTTGGGCTAGAATTAGGTTTGTGCTAGGGTTAGAGCTACGGTTAGGGTTGGGCCAGGGTTCGGGTTGGGCAAGGGTTAGAGTAGGGGTGAGGGTTGTGTTGGGGTTAGGCTTGTGGTGTAGGGGTTATAGTAGTGATGGGGTTAGGATTATGGTTAGGGTTGGGATTAGAGTTAAGGGTGTGTTGGGGTTAGGGTTGTGGTTAGGGTTAGGGTGAGGGTTATGGTTAGGGTTATGGTTGTGGTTAGGGTTGGGAATAGGGTGAAGGTTGTGTTGGGGATTGGGTTGGGGTTAGGGCTGTGGTAGAGTTGGAGTTAGAATTGGGGGTTCCACTGTTTAGGTACATCAGGGGGTTTCCAAATGCAACATGGGGCCCGCCACTGATTCCTTCCAATTTTCAGTTCAAAAAGTCAAACAGTGCTCCCTCCATTCTGAGCCCCGCCATGCACCCAAAAAGTGGCTTTCCCCCACATGCAGGGATTTGCTGTGCTCAAGAGAAATCGCACAACAAATTTTGTGGTCCACAGGAGAACTGTTACCTTTCTGAAAGTAAAAAAGTTTGGGTCTAAAGTGATTTTTTTTGTGAAAAAATTAGTTTTTTTTCCTTCCACATTGCTTTAGTTCTCGTGAAGCACCTGAAGGGATAATATACTTCTTGAGTGTGGTTTTGAGCACCTTGAGTGGTGTAGTTAATATAATGGTGTCACTTTTAGGTATTCTCTGTCACATTGACTCACCAAACTCACTTCAAATGTGAGGTGATCCCTAAAAAAATGGATTTGTAATTGTTGTTGAAAAAATGAGAAACCGCTGGTCAATTTTTAACCCTTATAACATCCTAACAAAAAAAATAATGTTTCCAAAATTGTGCTGATGTAAAGATGACATGTGGGAAATGTTATTTTGTTAACTATTTTGTGTGACATGACTCTCTAATTTAAGGGCACAACAATTAAGTTTGAAAATTGTAAAATTCAATTTCAACATTTTTGCCAAATTTCCATTTTTTTCATAAATAAGCGTAAGTCATATCAAATAAATTTTACGATGTTACAAAAAAATCTTCTCAGCGTCAGTGGAATTCGTTGAAGCGTTCCAGAGCTATAACCTCATAAATTGATAGTAGTAAGAATTGTAAAAATTGGCTCGGTCCCATATACACTATGTCCACTGGGTTCCCTTGGTCCAGTGCGGAACTTACCTCTTCATAGAAATTGATCAGATTAGTCTGACAGGAATGGTCCCTAGTAAACCCATGTAGGTATTGGGTCATGAGGTTATTCCCCTTCAGATACTCCAGCATAGCATCTCTTAGAATACCCTCCAAGATTTTACCCACAGTAGAGGTTAAGCTTACTGGCCTATAAATTCCGAGTTCAGTTTTTGTCCCTTTTTTGAATATTGGCACCACATTTGCTATACGCCAGTCCTGTGGTACAGACTCTGTTATTATGGAGTCTTTAAAGATTAAAAATAATGGTCTATCAATGACTGTACTTAATTCCTGCAGCACTCGGGGATGTATCCCATCCGGGCCTGGAGATTTGTCAATTTTAGTGATTTTCAGACGCCGCCGTACTTCCTGCTGGGATAAGCAGGTGACACTTAATGGGGAATTTTTGTTATCACTGATCATATTGTCTGCCATGGGATTTTCTTGTGTAAATACTGATGAAAAAAAGTCATTTAGCATATTGGCTTTTTCCTCATCCTCATCCACCATTTCACCCAGACTATTTTTAAGGGGGCCAACACTATAATTTTTTAGTTTTTTACTATTTACGTAGTTAAAGAATATTTTGGGATTATTTTTACTCACTCTGGCAATGAGTCTCTCAGTCTCAATCTTTACTGCCTTGATTTGCTTTTTACAGAATTTATTTAATTTTCTATATTTATTTAATGCCTCCTCACTACCTACTTCCTTTAATTCTCTAAATGCTTTCTTTTTGTCACTTATTGCGCCCCTTACAGCGCTATTTAGCCATATTGGTTTCCTCCTATTTCTAGTATGTTTATTCCCATACGATATATACTGTGCACAGGTCCTATCCAGGATGCTAACAAACGTCTCCCATTTTCTTTGTGTATTTTTATGTCTCAGGATATCATCCCAGTTAATTGCACCAAGATCATCTCTCATTAGTGTTGAGCGATACCGTCCGATACTTGAAAGTATCGGTATCGGATAGTATCGGCCGATACCCGAAAAGTATCGGATATCACCGATACCGATACCCAATACCAATACAAGTCAATGGGACACCAAGTATCGGAAGGTGTCCTGGATGGTTCCCAGGGTCTGAAGGAGAGGAAACTCTCCTTCAGGCCCTGGGATCCATATTAATGTGTAAAATAAAGAATAAAAAAAAAAAATATTGATATACTCACCTCTCTGACGCAGCCTAGACCTTACCGATGTAATCGGCAGCTTCCGTTCCTAAGAATGAGCGCTTGAAAGACCTTAGATGACGTTGTGGCCTGTGATTGGTCGCGTGAGCGGTCACGTGACCGCCACGCGACCAATCACAGGCCGCGATGTCATCTAAGGTCTTTCAAGCGCTCATTCTTAGGAACGGAAGCTGCTGGTTACATCGGTAAGGTCCAGGCTGCGTCGGAGAGGTGAGTATATCAATATTTTTTATTTTTATTCTTTATTTTACACATTAATATCGATCCCGATACCGATTCCCGATATCACAAAAGTATCGGATTTCGGTATCGGAATTCCGATACAGCAAATATCGGCCGATACCCGATACTTGCGGTATCGGAATGCTCAACACTGTCTCTCATCCGTTGGAAATTTGCCCTCCTGAAGTTTAGTGTCCGTGTAACCCCTCTACTACACATCTTATTAAAGGATATATGAAAACTTATTATTTTGTGATCACTATTCCCGAAGTAACCCCCAACTCTTATATTTGATAGGCGGTCTGGCCTGTTGGTTAATATTAGGTCTAGCAGTGCCCTCCTTCTTGCTGGGTCCTGAACCAGTTGTGAAAGGTAATTGTCTCTCATAGTTGTCAAAAACCGATTACCTTTGCTGGAACTGCAGGTTTCTGTTCCCCAATGTATTTCAGGGTAGTTGAAGTCCCCCGTAATAATGACTTCTCCTTGAGTCGCTGCTTTTGGAGATTTATAACAAACCCCTATCAGTAATTTATTATTTTTTCCCCCTCCCCTTATCTCCACCCACAGGGACTCTACATTTTCATTAGATTCACCTATATTATTATTATTGGGTTTTAAGGATGATTTTACAAGAAGACACACCCCTCCCCCTCGCTTATCCATTCGGTCATTTCTGAACAGACTATAGCCCTGCAAGTTAACAGCCCAGTCATGGCTCTCATCCAGCCATGTCTCAGATATCCCCACCAAGTCGTAATTATGCTCCAACAACATTAATTCAAATTGTCCATTTTGTTGGCGAGGCTTCTGGCATTAGTATACATACATTTTATGTATCTCTCTGCACCTCTATTCTTTCTTAAATTATTAATTGTTCTAACCCCACCCCCCCATGCCACCGCCACCCCCAACTCCCTTAATTGTGCCCAGGTCTCTATCTGCACTAACTTCCCCTCCTATAAAATGAATACCCTCCCCCCATTCCCTAGTTTAAACACTCCCCCAACCTTCTAGCCAATTTCTCCCCCAGCACAGCTGCACCTTCCTCATTGAGGTCCAGCCTGTCCCTAGCGTAGAACCTGTAGCCAACTGAGAAGTCGGCCCAGTTCTGAAGGAACCCAAACCCCTCCTTCCTACACTAATTCTTGAGCCACTTATTAACCTCCCTAATCTCCCGTTGCCTCTCTGGCGTGGCACGTGGTACAGGCAGTTTTTCGGAAAATACCATGTTGGAGGTCCTTGCTTTCAGCTTGCAGCCTAATTCCCTGAAATCATTTTAAGGACCTTCCACCTACCTCTAACTTTGTCATTTGTGCCAATGTGCACCATGACCGCTGGGTCCTCACCAGCCCCTCCCAGTAATCTGTCCACCCAATCAGCGATGTGTCGGACTCGAACATTAGGTAGGCAGCACACCTTTCGATGATCCCTGTCTTTGTGACAGATCGCCCTATCTGTTCCCCTAATAATTGAATCCCCCCACTACCAGCACCTGTCTGGCCTGCCCTCCTATTTCCCTCCTTACTGTAGCAGTCACTCCTCCGGCTTTCAGAGGACATGCCTGGCTGCAGCAGTGCTACCCCTGTACTGGCACCCCCCTCATCTGCCAACTTAGCAAACTTATTGGGGTGTGCCAGATCAGGACTAACCTTCCTGGCACTCTTCCCTCTACCCGGCCTTCTAACTGTCACCCAGCTTGCTGCTCCACTGTCCTACAGCTCCATCCTACCATCCCCCCGCTCATCTCTCCCATTGAGCCATCTGCTCAGTGAGCAGAAGACTCCTTTCCATATTGTCAATGGATCTCAGTGTTGCCAGCTGCACATTTAGATTTAGAATCTGGGTTTCCAAATGCACAACATGCTCACATCTCGCACAGCAGTATGCACCCTCGACCGGCTGGTCAAGGATTGCATACATGTGGCAAGATGTGCACTGGATGGCATTATCAATAGTGGAGCACATTTCCTAATGGGGATTGCACCAGACAGAAACGTTAAATAAAAAATAAATGTAGAGTATCAATAAAATACAGACAGCAATTCAGTAATTCCTCCCTTGGAAACTCCCTGAATCCAAAGTCACTGAATCTCAAGTCACACACTTAGGCTGCCGTCACACTAGCAGTATTTGGTCAGTATTTTACACCAGTACTTGTAAGCCAAAACCAAGAGTGGGTGATAAATGCAGAAGTGGTGCATATGTCTCTGTTATACTTTTCCTCCATTTGTTCCACTCCTGGTTTTGGCTTACAAATACTGATGTAAAATACTGACCAAATACTGCTAGTGTTACGGCAGCTTTACTCGTTCACACTCACTAAGCTGAAGATGTAAAGATATTTTTTTTCTCTTTTCCCTCAGCAGCAATCCACCTTGCTGTTTAATGCACTTCCAAAAAGGACTTGAGCCCCAACCAGCTGCCCCTTATAAACCCTTGATTATGAGCCCCCACCCTAAATTAACCCCTTGTGAATATAGCTATTCCCAACTCAGCAACTCACACCAATTCACACAGGTATTTGTTAAAGGTTTTCCAAATACCTCTTCACTGAAGTCACACACTTACCGCCGTTCACACTTACGCTCAGGTCACACTCAGCTCGTTCACACTCGCTAAGCTGAAGATTTAAAGAGATTTTTTTTCCTCTTTCTCCTCAGCAGCAATCCACCTTGCTGTTCAATGCACTTCCAAAAAAGGTAGTGAGTGAATGGAAGGTTGATGAATCACATCCTCTGTTCTCTATCCTTTTAGATTTCTCCTACCTTTTAACTCACCAATCCTTGGGCTAGAATGGCCCTCACGCATCTTGACATTCTTCAGAGGTGGTCATATTCAGGGCCGGCGTCAGCACCCGGCGCACCTGGGCAAGTGCCGGGGCCCTGGCGAGACAGGGGGGCCCACTCACGCAGTCATAGATCCATCTGGCCGCTTACCCTTTCAATTTGCGCTGGCACAAGCATCTTCTCAGTCAGTGCAGGGCCAGGCACATAGGGGTTAAGAACACAGCCAGCGTGACATTGTGGGCCGAGAGAGCACATTTTCCTGCTCTGCTCTCCGGCCGCTGGCTGCGTGCAGTGCTGAACTTATCAGGCACAGGCAGATTCCGGAGGAGCTCCTACCGGCGCCTGAGTGAGTGCCATGCTATCCCTGTATATTCTGACAGTCTGGGTGACCTGGGGCGGCCATGGGCTGGGCGGCTTCAGCTGACATATTATATACTTCAGCAGCCGCCCAGCCCAGGCCCCCAGCACAGCCTGTATAGACACAGTGTATATAATATATATACAGGACAGGTGCTGGGGGCCTGGGCTGGGTGGCTGTTGAAGTATATACACTGCACAGTACCACTCCCCTGTATATATTCACACCGTACAGTACCTCTCCCCTGTATATATACACTGCACAGTACCACTCCCCTCTATATATACACTGTACAGTACCTCTCCCCTGTATATATACACCGCACAGTACCACTCCCCTGTATATATACACTGCACAGTACCTCTCTCCTGTAGATATACACTGCACAGTACCTCTCCCCTGTATATATACACTGCACAGTACCTCTCCCCTGTATATATACACTGCACAGTACCACTCCCCTCTATATATACACTGTACAGTACCTCTCCCCTGTATATATACACCGCACAGTACCACTCCCCTGTATATATACACTGCACAGTACCACTCCCCTCTATATATACACTGCACAGTCCCTCTTCCCTGTATATATACACTGTACAGTACCACTCCTCCTGTCCGGTATATATACACTGCACAGTCCCTCTCCCCAGTATATATACCCTGTACAGTACCACTCCTCCTGTCCGGTATATATACCCTGCACAGTACCACTCCTCCTGTCCTGTATATATACACTGCACAGTACCACTCTCCTCTATATATACACCCCACAGTACCTCTCCCCTGTATATATATATACTGCACAGTACCTCTCCCCTGTATATATACACTGCACAGTTCCACTCCCCTGTATATATACACCGCACAGTACCACTCCCCTGTATATATACACCGCACAGTACCTCTCCCCTCTATATATACACTGTACAGTACCTCTCCCCTGTATATATATATACACTGCACAGTACCTCTCCCCTGTATATATACACTGGACAGTACCACTCCCCTCTATATATACACTGCACAGTACCTCTCCCCTGTATATATACACTGTACAGTACCACTCCCCTGTATATATACACTGTACAGTACCTCTCCCCTGTATATATACACCGCACAGTACCACTCCCCTGTATATTTACACCGCACAGTACCACTCCCCTCTATATATACACCGCACAGTACCTCTCCCCTCTATATATACACTGCACAGTACCTCTCCCCAGTATATATACCCTGTACAGTACCACTCCTCCTGTCCGGTATATATACCCTGCACAGTACCACTCCTCCTGTCCTGTATATATACACTGCACAGTACCACTCTCCTCTATATATACACCTCACAGTACCTCTCCCCTGTATATATATATATACTGCACAGTACCTCTCCCCTGTATATATACACTGTACAGTACCACTCCCCTGTATATATACACTGTACAGTACCTCTCCCCTGTATATATACACTGCACAGTACCTCTCCCCTGTATATATACACTGTACAGTACCACTCCCCTGTATATATACACTGTACAGTACCTCTCCCCTGTATATATACACCGCACAGTACCACTCCCCTGTATATATACACCGCACAGTACCACTCCCCTGTATATATACACCGCACAGTACCACTCCCCTCTATATATACACCGCACAGTACCTCTCCCCTCTATATATACACTGCACAGTACCTCTCCCCTGTATATATACACTGGACAGTACCACTCCCCTCTATATATACACTGCACAGTACCTCTCCCCTGTATATATACACTGTACAGTACCACTCCCCTGTATATATACACTGTACAGTACCTCTCCCCTGTATATATACACCGCACAGTACCACTTCCCTGTATATATACACTGCACAGTACCACTCCCCTCTATATATACACTGCACAGTCCCTCTCCCCTGTATATATACACTGTACAGTACCACTCCTCCTGTCCGGAATACAGTATATACACTGCACAGTCCCTCTCCCCTGTATATATGCACTGTACAGTACCACTCCTCCTGTCCAGTATATATACCCTGCACAGTACCACTCCTCCTGTCCTGTATATATACACTGTACAGTACCACTCCTCCTGTCCTGTATATATACACTGCAGAATTTACAATAGCTATCACTCATGTAAGAAGTGAAATCTGGCATTGTACTATACCTATATTTCTCTGCTGTATCTGGGCATCATGAATCGTGGTATGTGCTAAAGGGGGGGGGGGCTCAAAAACCTGGAGCCGGCCCTGGTCATATTGTTGCCAAAAACAAAGCACACTCATGAGTCTTTCGTATGATATATTGACTTAAGAGGCTCCTCTTACAGGGACTCTACAAGGGCACTTTGGGTGCCTAATGCAAAGGTTTAATTTTGTGTCTCATTCTCCAATTCTGCTCAGAGCGGTAGCATCACCTCAAAGGGTTCTGTGGGCACTACAAACCACTCATTCTTGATCCTGACACCATCCCTGATGATTCCTTAACCCTTCTCTTCAGTCGGTGGTGTACTGCCTCCCAGAGATAATGTAAGGCTACTTTCACACTAGCATCGGTATGGGGCCGTCGCGCTGCGTCGGCCCGACGTACCGACGCATACTGTGAAGAAAATGCCCGACGTTGGCAGCGGAAGCAGTCTTAAGATGCTTCCGCTGCTTCATTGTAAGGTCTGGGGAGGAGGGGGTGGAGTTTCGGCCACGCATGCGTGGTCGAAAATGGCGGTCCCGACGCACAAAAAACGTTACATGTAACATTTTTTTGTGGTGGCGGTGTGCCAAAATACGACGCAACCGTCGCACGACTGTTGCAACGTGTGGCACTGCGTCACAATGCGTCGCTAATAAAAGTCTATGGAGAAAAAACGCATCCTGCAGACAACTTTGCAGGATGCGTTTTTTCTCCACAACGACGCATTGCGACGTGCAGTGCACGACGCTAGTGTGAAAGTAGCCTAACTTGTTTTTAGGATGCTTGGCCTGTACTAACACCCGACCTCCCTGCTTGAGCAGTGTTTCCTGCACCCGGGTTACATAGTAACATAGTAACATAGTTATTAAGGTTGAAGGAAGACTTTAAGTCCATCTTGTTCAACCCATAGCCTAACCTAACATGCCCTAACATGTTGATCCAGAGGAAGGCAAAAAAAACAAAAACATGCATCTGTATGATCCAGTTTCTGAGATTTCTGCTCCATTAGTGATCTCAATGTTTGTAGCCGATGTCTGTGTTCCCAAACCCAGGTGTTCAGAGTGCTCTTTGTACATTCTTTCTCCAGATCCTGCTCTATTTCCGTGATCTCTCGACCATTCCGACCAAACATCAGCATGTATGGTGTGTACCCAGTGGTGGCAGTGACCCGATTGTTGTACACCCACGCTAGCTCTGAGACAAATTCGGATCACTACATCTTCCAATCCTCTTCTAACGTTCTCAACATCCGCAGCAAAGTTCTATTTAAAAGCTTGCAAGCCCCATTGTCTTCTGGATGGTACAGTGCTGCTTGGGATTTGTCAATGCCATCGAGTCGCTGCAATTCCTCCTTGACTCTTTCTAGAAAATAGGTTCCGAGGTCTGAGTGGATCTATTCTGGCACCCATTCAAACAATTAAAGTCATGGCATATTGCTCTGGACACTTCCTCAGCTGCTTGATCTCTGGTTGGAGTCATAACCAAACTTAGTGAAGTGATGAGTCATTACCAGACAGTACTCATAGGCATTATGTGATGACCCAATTATCAAATAGTCAATCATCAGTTCCTCCAATGGTGCAGAAGTTTGGATGACTTGGATAGGGGCCCTTTGCTTTTGGCGCTTGGTCAGCTCACACTGTTGACACCTTCAGCAAGCTTCCTCCACTGCTCAGCGTAATGATGGCCAATGCACAAGCGGCTGCAACCACTGGAAGGTCCCACTTTGCCAAGCTCACAACGTGCCCATGTGATGACGAATTCTCGAGGTAGCTGTATCTGGAGCGCCCCACACACCACCGCAGGGCCGAGGGGTACCCGGAGCCGGGCCTCTGGGTCTCTGCTCTGGGGTTGTCACGGTGGCTAGACCCGGTCCGTGGCCCTGTCTGTCAGTGGGGGACGTCCAGTGCAATAAGTGGTGTTGTAACGGTGCAGTTGTGGGATGCAGGTCGCGGTAAATAACGAGGACACCAGGTTGCAGTCTCTTTACCTCTTTACTGGAGATCTCTGAGTCCTCAGTCCAGAATACGGTTCACCAGGCTGCGCAAGTCCGGCCGGTCCAATGGCACCTCCAGAGTTCACTTCACAGGTGGAAATCGGTGCCTTCCTTCTTAGCGCTATGTGTTGTAGTCCTTCCCTGCTGTGCTTACGGAAAGTACCCCACAACCGTTGTGTCTGTTTCTTAAGTTCCCTCACAACTCGATTAAATGATGTTCTTCTAATCTTCCGTCCCTTCCTGATGTTACAGTTAGAACGGCACCCGTTTGTCGGATAGGCCTGGAGTTCTTCCGGGACCCTAGAGACGCCCCTCTCCCGCAATTGCCTCCCAAGACTTCATAGGTGATATGTGTTAGACAGCCCGCCTTAAACTGACTGTCCTGCCGCTGTTTAGAGTATTGCTTGAAGCTGAATGTTATAATACTCCCTCGGCGTTCCGGCCACCGGTAGTGCGCCTCAGTAGGGTGTTGCTCCGGTCTTACAGCACGACCCCTACTGGAATTCTCCTATTGCTTGATCTCGTTTCTCACTCAGCACAATCTATCTCGCTTCTAGTCCCTTCTTGGGTCCCGCCGCTTCCCGGAGCTGGCGCGGACCCGTTACGTTCTTTTCAATGCCAAGCCTCTGTCAGGATCCCACCCCTGACAGAGACCCTACTGTCTCTTCCCCCACAACACCCTCTGCCACTAGGTGTTGCTACGTCCAATCCAGTCAGCTTTCTGATCTAACTTCCTGCCTGACCCCCAGTTTACCCACTATGGTGGGGAGTGGCCTAATGAATAGAACCCTTAGCTCCCCCCGGAGGCCCGGCTGTGAAATGTATTGGTGTCTGTGATACCTGATCAGATGAACTCCTTCAGTGCCATCGGACGCACCATGGCTCCCCATAGTGGCGGAGCCACAGTACTGCAACGACCAGGACTCTGGGGCGCTGCACTCCCCCCTGGTTAAACACAGTACTCCGGGACTGGGAAGAAAACAACAATACAAGTTAGCAAAAAGACATACAATTTTTGTTGAGTGCAATGACAATAAGTATACTTGAACAGGCTTCCCTTTATGGGAGGTAAGGACACTTGAACGTTACAAACATGGCAAAAATATCATAGCAACATGCTATAATTTACTTCTGTTACCCAACCGGGCATTCTACTTAAGTGCAAAATTATTGAACAATAATTTAACATTGCCTTTAAGGACTCACACTCTAAATCCACTAAAGACCTTCCTATAACCACATTATAAGGCACTTTAACTTTTTCATTCTCCTACTTTGGATCTGCAGGACCGCCTGTCCTATCGGCACCAGACCTACTGCCTCTCCTTTCTGTTACAGGACCGCCCCGTTCAGCCAGGGCCTACTGCCTTTTCAACTACTATACACAGTATAGAACATAACATTTCTTTCAGTTTAAGATCACTGAGTCATCTCTACATGACTCCTATCAGGACTCAGGGTTTACCTTCTATCCTAACTTTCTATCAGCATTATCAAAAACATTTTCTATCGAACATTAGCCTTCTCATTATCTTTCTGTCTACTATGCATGCTGGACACCACGTCTATCTCTACGGGCCCACTGCATCCTTCTTCTATCTTTCACCTTTTAATTCTCAGAGCACATCATCAGTATTTCTTCACATTTAACTAATTAAACACATATAACTTTTCTCGTACAACATTATCATCACTTTTCTCTTCATCAACGTTATTGCTACTTGTCTTAAGCAATATTACTATCAAAATGCGGCAAATGAACATCCCCTTTAAGAGGGGATCAAGTCTTTCTGAGGTAGTTCATCTTCTCAGACTACCAGTCCATGCTCAGCAAAGGTTCCAGTACGGTATCTTCGCAAAGAGTCTCTTTCCAAGTAAGACCAGTAGGAAGCGCCTTTAAGAAGGTGCAAACTATATACAGGAAGTTTGTATCATGCATTGTTCATGATTCAGCAGTTTTTATAACATTGTGGAACAAAAGGCAAAAATGAAAGTGAAAGCAAAAATAAAAAGCAATAGGGATCCCGGGTAAACAAAGGGATCCCTTTAAGAGTTAACCCAGGACGGGTTTTAGCAGCAAGGAAATAAACAGTTAACTATTTACAGTTTCAGGTTTCCGAGGCTTAGTTGGACGGCTTCCAGGGCTGCACCTGGCACTTTACCCCTCTTGGCCCGGGAAGGGTGAAGTCCAGGGTTGCACCCAGTGCTGGACAAACGCCGTTAATCCGTCTCTCATGTACGGTTAGGTCATGCACAGCGATGGAGGTCTGCGCAGCTTGAGTAGGGGCATTTGCGGCAGCAGAGGCAGCGGATGCTGCAAGATCAGTCACTGGAACGGAGTCAGCAGCTGTGGCACCAGCAGTCACGGGAGTGGTGTCAGTCATCAGGGCAGGGTCGTCCTTCATACCTGCTTCAGATGCGGTCCCTCCGGTGCCGGTCTGCTCCGTCTGCGCTGGGGTCTGGAACGCTGGTTGCAGGGCCTTGTGCTGCGACGTTGTCATCTCTGCTTGCAGCACCTCGCTTTCCGGCAGGGCCTTGCTTTCTGGCTTCGGAGCGCTGGAACTTCTTTCTTGCTCCGGACCAGACGAGGCTGCCGACAGACGTCTGGCGAGGCTCCCGATGATGGTCTTCTTCCATCTGGCCTCAGTGCTCAGCTGCATCCGCCGGGGTTGGTGGATCAGCTCGTCCGCTCCGGTCTGCAGGAGGTCAGCGTCAACTGTGGAGGTCTGGCTGCGATGCCTCTCCGGGTAGCTGGGGGAGTCCTCGGCTCCGACCCCACGCTCCGGCTCCGGGCGGCTGGCCATGGCGTCCTCCATGTTGCTCGCTTCTTCTTCCTGGTCCTTTTCCCGCTCTCTTCTTCGTGGGCGATTTCGTTTTCGTTGTCTCTGCCCACCATTAAGGATCAAGAGGCGGATCTCGGCTGCTGACGGACACGTCCTCAAGGGGCCGAGATATTTAGACTGGGCGGCCATTGTCTTTCGCGCTCTTCAGCTTGTTCACGCCCACTTCCACGCCCTTCTTCTTCTCCTGCGCTCTCCTTAGCGCTGTAATGGCGGCGGTTTTGGCGGGAACTTCTGGCGGCAAGTGGCAACACACAGTCCTTGTAATAAAGCACAGTCCAAGCACGATAAATCACAGTTCCAAGGCACACATGACCTGATTCTTCAGGCTTAAGTAGATCCTGTTCGTGACGCCAAGTTTGGAGCGCCCCCACACCGCCGCAGGGCAGAGGGGTACCCGGAGCCGGGCCTCTAGGTCTCAGTCCTGGGGTTGTCACGGTGGCTAGACCCGGTCCGTGGCCCTGTCTGTCAGTGGGGGACGTCTGGTACAATAAGTGGTGTTGTAACGGTGCAGTTGTGGGATGCAGGTCGCGGTAAATAACGAGGACACCAGGTTGCAGTCTCTTTACCTCTTTACTGGAGATCTCTGAGTCCTCAGTCCAGAATACGGTTCACCAGGCTGCGCAAGTCCGGCCGGTCCAATGGCACCTCCAGAGTTCACTTCACAGGTGGAAATCGGTGCCTTCCTTCTTAGCGCTATGTGTTGTAGTCCTTCCCTGCTGTGCTTACGGAAAGTACCCCACAACCGTTGTGTCTGTTTCTTAAGTTCCCTCACAACTCGATTAAATGATGTTCTTCTAATCTTCCGTCCCTTCCTGATGTTACAGTTAGAACGGCACCCGTTTGTCGGATAGGCCTGGAGTTCTTCCGGGACCCTAGAGACGCCCCTCTCCCGCAATTGCCTCCCAAAACTTCATAAGTGATATGTGTTAGACAGCCCGCCTTAAACTGACTGTCCTGCCGCTGTTTAGAGTATTGCTTGAAGCTGAATGTTATAATACTCCCTCGGCGTTCCGGCCACCGGTAGTGCGCCTCAGTAGGGTGTTGCTCCGGTCTTACAGCACGACCCCTACTGGAATTCTCCTATTGCTTGATCTCGTTTCTCACTCAGCACAATCTATCTCGCTTCTAGTCCCTTCTTGGGTCCCGCCGCTTCCTGGAGCTGGCGCGGACCCGTTACGTTCTTTTCAATGCCAAGCCTCTGTCAGGATCCCACCCCTGACAGAGACCCTACTGTCTCTTCCCCCACAACACCCTCTGCCACTAGGTGTTGCTTCGTCCAATCCAGTCAGCTTTCTGATCTAACTTCCTGCCTGACCCCCAGTTTACCCACTATGGTGGGGAGTGGCCTAATGAATAGAACCCTTAGCTCCCCCCGGAGGCCCGGCTGTGAAATGTATTGGTGTCTGTGATACCTGATCAGATGAACTCCTTCAGTGCCATCGGACGCACCATGGCTCCCCATAGTGGCGGAGCCACAGTACTGCAACGACCAGGACTCTGGGGCGCTGCATATCCATTGGTATAGCATGCCATTTTTCATGCGGATTCGCTCCCACTTCCCAAGTATTTGTAGAGCATTTATTGATGAGGCCCCTTTCTCTTCCCGCTGGGTTTCTGACCCACTTTAGAAACTTCACCAGCTCAGAATCAGACTGCAGTAAATACACCCATTCGTCTCTTGAGCATCCCAGTATCCGATTGGATTGGGGTTCCTCTCCTGACATTTAGGAAGCTACTATGGACGTCATGAAATGCTTGACGTTTGGGGTCTCATGTCCTTCCAACTCTTTATCTGTATCAAGCCCTGGGTTACCATAGACCAGGGGTGGGGAATCTTTTTTTCTGCCAAGGGCCATTTGGATATTTATACCATCCTTTTGGGGCCATACAAACTCTGCCCACAAAGTCCATTCTGACTCTAGCACTGGTTTCACAATGTAATCTTTCATTGCATGCCCTTCAGTGTTCAGCAGTGAACACTGTGTGTGCTAACAGAGCAAGAAGAAATTAATGAGCTGATTGTAAACAAAATACGCCTCCCTGCACAAAAATGTGGCCCCTGAAAATCTGCTCAGGAGCCTGATAAAAGGTCATCGAGGGTTGTAAATGGCCCTGGGACCTGAGGTTCCCCACCCCTGCCCTAGACGGTGTGTCTGCATGTATACTCTCAGTTTTTGACCAGTAGAATATTTGGCATCAATATTTGGACATTCTCACAACCCACCTCAGCTCTATCACTGCCAGCTTCGTACTCTTCAGGTGGGCGAGTGGTTTGTACTCAGTTTGCACATACACTTCCAATCCCGACTGGTATTCCGCAAATTTCTTCATCAAGGCCCACACCTGTGCTAGCAAGTTCCAGCTGGAACAAACTGTAGTTGTTAGGATTCTTCTACGAGTCCTTCAAGGACTGACTGGTATACTCAATCACCCGTTCACTTCCTTCTAGTATCTGAGCCAACACTGATCCCAGACCATAGAGGTTTCCATCTGTATATAGAGCAAAGGATTGAGAGAAGTCTGCATATGCCAGGATGGTGGAATTAGTCAGTGTGAGATTCAGGGCTCGGAAGGCATCTTTCTGTCTTGGACCCCACTGAATCGACTGACACTTTGTCTCTCCAGCAGTCCCCCTCAGTAGTTGGTGTAGAGGTGCCAGTCTTAGCAAAATCCTTGATGAATCTTCGACAGTACCCGGACAGGCCCAGGAATGCTTTCAGTTCCCTCAGTGTTGTGGGCGTAGGTCATTTTTGTACAACAGCCATCTTTTTCATTGTATAATAGACCCCTCACTGGAGACTGCATGCCCCAGGTAATAGATTCCTCTTTGAAACAGGTGACACTTCTGGGGTTTTGTTTTTAGTCCATGCCTTTGAAAGCGCTCCATCACCTGTCCTAGCCTAACAAGATGTTTTTCGAAGGTGGCAGAATAGATAATAATGTCAATGAGGCAAATTAGTGTCTCTTCAAAGTTTAGGTCCCCGAGACACTTTTTCATCAGGCACTGGAATGGTCTTAGCTCAGTTAACTTGAACAGTTTGCATACTTCTCTGACGAAGCTGCATCGCAGCGATATGTGTAGGCCTGTCCCTGCACCCCAGGTAATATCCATTTGCCTCATTCTTGCCTTCCCCTCCTCTACCATGGGACAGCACACCAGTCTTTATTTTGCATTGCAAATTTGCTTCTGGTTAGGGATGCCCATGGTTGTACAGTATATTGGTTCTCTGCCTGTATCCTATCTCTCTTTGTCTTTGGGATCATTAATTATAAAGCAATTTGTTATATGCACATATTTTCTCACATAAGGTAGCTAATTTCCTTCGCATCCCATATACATATATTGGTTGGTCCCTCGGACATTTATTGAAGCTTAGGAAGGTGTCTATATTAGGACCTTGAGCAGAGGTATTACTGAGACTGTTTAATTTTATTGTCTATTGTTGTCAATTGTTAAACTATTGATATGATTGCTGTGTGCATTAGTTTCCCAAGGGTGCAAAGCTGCACTCTTTATTGTGTGTTTTTAATTGGTTTTATATTGTCTTATGTGTCCATTTTGTGTTAATAAAATGTACTTTCATTGATATTATCAGGTGTGCACATCCATATTGTATTGGTCCTTTCTTCTTTTACTAGAAATTTGTTCTTACAATACAGGATGTAGCACCCATTGTTATCATTACAATATTTATGCAATTCTAACACGTTATTTAGTGCACTCCACCCTCTATGCTTCCTGTTAATTTGGACAGCATCCAATTGAACTCAAATAACACCATGGGAAGAATGAAAGCAGTCTTCGGCCGATCTTGTGCAGCCATAGGGACCTGCCAGTAGCCAAGAGAGGAGAAGTATTTGTTTATTCTTAAGTTGGACAGGGACTCTTCTATCCTTGGCAAAAGGTATGAGTCTCGAACGGTGCAGCTGTTTACCTGCCAATAGTCCACAAAGAACCTTAGTGCCCAGTCCTTCTTCCGGACCAATACAATGGGTGCTGCCCAGGGGTTCTTGCTCTCCCATATCACTCAGTTTTGTAGCATGTGTTACAACAAGTCTTTTCCCTCCTGATACATTTGTGGTGAAATCTGCCTAAACCATTCTTAGATGGGGGGCATACTTCCCTTGGGTATTTCATACTGGATAGCCTTTGTGCACCCCAAGTCATCATCATGCTGAGAAAACACGCCCTGGTATTGCCTCAGCAAGTATTCTACTTGTCATACTTGCAGGGGGGAGAATTTTGTCAGGTTCACTTTCATTTGCTCCAAGATGTTACGGTCAGCTTGTGTTTCCCCCTACTTTTCTTTGGATTAAGAGACACTGGATTAAGAGACAGGGTCCATGGGTTCCCTTTCATTGGAGTGAGTTATATGGAATTCTACATCGTGAGGTCCTCTGGCACCACGTTCACTTGAGCTTCTTCCTTCCTGGGGTCCAGCTGTAGGCTTGCCTCACTCAGATTAATGCACCTCATCAGCACACAACCCTGGTGTACTGTCATAATGGTATCAGCGACCAGTAGTCAAGGCATCACTTCTCTTCTTCTTAGGGTTTTACCAGTACCTCCACCACTTCTAATGGCACACGGGCCCAAATTGGCATTGTGAGTACTGCCTGTCCTTATAGCAGAGTCACTGCAACTTCAGGGGACACAACTACTTTTTCATGGTACTGAGAGATAGTTGGTAGTTTCTGAATCCGGCTAACACAGATAAGCTGTTGGAATACTCTCTTACTCATACATTGTTGAGTGATGTGGGCCCAGCTGCTCCTTCAACATTTGCCTGCCAATAACTGTCCCACTTCTCCTAGGACATTCATACTCTGAGTCATGATGAGTCCTTCCCAATGGTCCTTTCAGTAATACAATCCCCTTTTTCCCAGATACTTTCCACATACTCGTATTGTCATGTACACTACTCCTGCCACAGGGATGGGCATCTATTTGTCAGACATAAGCCATTTGGTTGGTTCATCCCTAGAGCAGGCAATGACTGCGAAGTCCCAATACAAGTATTCTTTGGGTATAGTGGTCACCTGAGACCCGATGGCTATTAGACAGCAGACTCCTTGCCCATTCAACTCAGTCGAGGTAGTGGATTTTTCAAAAACTATGTCTTCAAAGTCTTCATTTCTCCTTCGAGGAGTACAGAGCCCCACAATGTGCTCCTTCGCCATTGTGCGCAATAGTTTAACGGCCGCCCTCTCTGTTGGCTATACATAGTCAGGCAATTCCAGGGGAAGTGCTTTCTTCAGCCACAGGGTAAGCATTCAACTCCACATTCTTTAGGTCTGCAAGGCTGCTGATGCTCTTGGCCTCAGGGTGGGGGATACCCCTGCTCTGAATTCTCCTCATAACAGGTACCAGGTTGCAATCCTAGGCCATGTGCACACGTTCAGTATTTTTCGCGTTTTTTTCGCGTTTTTTCGCTATAAAAACGTGATAAAAACGTGAAAAAAACGCTAACATATGCCTCCCAATATTTTCAGTGTATTCCGCATTTTTTGTGCAAATGTAGCCTTTTTTTCCGTGAAAAAATCGCATCACGGAAAAAAAAGCAACATGTTCATTAAAATGCGGAATTGCAGGGGATTCCGCACACCTAGGAGTGCATTGATCTGCTTACTTCCCGCACGGGGCTGTGCACACCATGCGGGAAGTAAGCAGATTATGTGCGGTTGGTACCCAGGGTGGAGGAGAGGAGACTCTCCTCCATGGACTGGGCACCATATAATTGGTCAAAAAAAAAGAATTAAAATAAAAAATAGTCCTATACTCACCTTCAATGTCTTCCCGCCTCTCCGCTGCATGCTGCCGCTTCGGTTTCTATAGCTCGTGTGCGGTGAAGGACCTGCGATGACGTCACAGTCTTGTGATTGGTCGAGACCGGTCATGTGACCGCTCACGTGACCGCGACGTCATGGAAGGTCTTGAACCACACTGGCATCTATAGGAACGGACGCCTGCAGGTGAGTATAACCATTTTTTTTATTTTTATTATTATTTTTAAACATTCTATCTTTTACTATAGATGCTGCATAGGCAGCATCTATAGTAAAAAGATGGTCACACTTGTCAAACGCTATGTTTGACAAGTGTGACCAACCTGTCAGTCAGTTTTCCAAGCGATGCTACAGATCGCTTGGAAAACTTTAGCATTCTGCAAGCTAATTACGCTTGCAGAATGCTAAAAAAACGCCAAAAAAACGGAAAAAAAACGCAAAAAAAAAATGCATATTTCTTGCAGACAATTTCCGGTTTTCTTCAGGAAATTTCTGCAAGAAATCCGGACGTGTGCACATACCCTTAAGCATTTTGATATTGTTGCCCCTTCAAGTTATTCCCTTTGGAAATACAGACAACATCTTTTAGTTCCTGCCTACTCAATTCACTCAGCAGATGGTGACATTCTGTATTGAGTGTCAAGGAACATTGATGAATCACTTCCTCTGCTCTCCACCTCCTAACAATCTTTCTGGAGAAGCTCCAGAGTTATACAACTCAGGTTTGAAAATGTATCAACAGGACAACTATCAGTCATATGCTCAACAAATCTGGCCTTTATGGGAAACTGAAATAAGAAAGCCATTTTTGAAAGCAAGCCATAAGAAGTCTCATGTGCAGTTTGCAAGAATCGATATAGGGGAAAAACTAGCATGTGGCAGAAGTAGCTGTGCACTTAGCCCAAAAATTTCTACTTTGGTCTCATTTGACCAAAAAGGCTATGCATATGGCAGGACATTAACACTGTGCATCGCCCTGAAAACACCATCTCCACCCTTAAGCATGGTGGTGGCAGCATTATGCTGTGAGATTACTTTTCTGCAACAGAGACGGTAAAGCTGGTCAGAGTTGTTGAGAAGATGGATGGAGCTAAATAAAGAGTAATCCTAGAGTGAAACCTGTTGGAGTGTGCAAAACACTTGCCATTTGGGAATAAGTTTACCTTCCAGTAGGAAAACAATCCTAAACATACTGCCAGAGCCACAATAAATTGGTTTAGATCAAAGCATATTCATGTGTGTGAATGACCCAGTCAGAGTCCAGACCTAAATCTCATTGAGAGTCTGTGGCAAGACTTGAAAATTGATGTTCACAGACACTGCCCATCCAATCTCACTGAGCTTGAACTAGTTTGCAAAGACAAATGGACACATTTTTCAGCCTCTAGATGTGCAAAGTTGGTAGAGAAATCCCCCAAAAGACTTGCAGCAGTTATTGCAGAGAAAGGTGGTCCTACAAACTGTTGACTCAGAAGGACTTAATACAAATGCTTGTCACAATTTTCAGATTTATTTTTAAAAATATGTAGAAAACTCTATGTTGGTATATCACATAGAATGCAAATAAAATACATTTAATTTTGTGGGTATAATGTGAAAAAATGTGGAACAGTTCACGATGTAGACATGTTTCATTCGATTGTTGTGGAGTATTTTTCTATCAGATGATTCCATTATATAGTTCAATGGACGACCATATAGTGGCACACCATAATACAGAACCATAAAGACTCAGAGTGTTATATAGTCTTCTGCACATACTTCTACCATGACTAAATAAATATTTTGTTCAGTTTTCTTTGTGATTACTTGTTAGCTAAAATCAGAAATGAGTCGACAATTTGGAAAAGTTTTAAATTGTTCAAAAAAAATTTTGAAATTTTGTCTTACACATGTGGCCTATGAGTCTCAAACCGTATTTTTTTGTAAAATCCTTTAAATACAAAATGTGATTTGAACAATAGTGTCAGGACTCTGAACATTTTTTACCTTTTGTGCATTACTGCCCTTTTCCAAGATGGTGTCTTTGGTCTCATGTGCACTGTGTCTTCCTGCTATAAAACTCCACCCCAGCCTTCAGTCTGTGCTAGAGTATTCTGCCTTGCATCCAGCTCCTGACCTCTGATTACTCCCTGGCTATACACCTGCTCCTGTGAACCTGTGTGGTGATCCTGCTACTCTGCTCTGAGTTCCTGCTGCATACACCAGTTCCAGTAATCCTCCTTCATCTGCTGCTCGTGTTTACTTCCATCTTTATTTGCTGGACATGTAAGCGTTTGCTGCTCTGCAAAAACCTGAGACTATTAGGCCTCCCTGGTTGAGCTAAGATATTATTTGAACTGCCTTATAAGCATATCAATCTGTGTTTTGGACTAAGACAAGGAATTATTCGTGTCAAGTTTCCTCAAGAATAACTGTGCTTCATAGACTTTCTGCTTGATTGCATTTTCCTCTGAAGTTTCCTATAGACTGCTAAGCTATGTTTAATATTTACACCAAGTGCTGTGGACTTGAGTTTCTCTCTGCACCTGTTTGAATCACCGTGTGATAATATAGACTTTACCACTTATAAAACTGTGTCCTGTAGTTGTCTTATTCCATGCAAAGAGTCTCCTGAGTTATCCCCTGTAATTATTACAGGATACTCTGGCCTAAAAAAAAAAAAAAAAAAAGAAGACTGCTGGAACAATGACTGCAGAAAGCAGACTAGAGCAGGTGTTTTCCATAATTAGATCACTGCAGAAAGATGTGGAATGTCTGCAAAAGTATTTTGGAAGCTTTGAACACAATCAACAAGTGTTTGGACAAACTTTGCAGGACTTAAGCAACCGCATGGCAGCCCAGGAAAACAAACTTGCTGGCATAGAGTCCCAGTATGGATGGGCTTTTCAGGACATAAGCACGCAAATAGCTGCACAAGTGACTTTACCCTCTGGGCAACCGCCACCAGCTAGCCCACCTAAGTTGCCCCATTCAGATTTAATGGTGATCGCGACAAATTTTTTAGGTTTGTGAATCAATGTATGCTATATTTTGATGTGCTTGCTGACCATTTTCCAACTGATAGATCCAAAGTATTGTGTGTAATAATGCTACTGACCTCACGAGTGCTTGCCTGGGCGAATCCGATGATTGAGTCTCGTGACCCACGGTTAAATAACTTGGAAGATTTCTTGGCTGCTATGGCATTAATGTTTGATGACCCTAATCGCCGTGCAACCACTGAATCTGCTTTGTTGTCTTTACACCAGGCTAAACGTTCTGTTATTGAGTATGCCACTGAATTCAGGAGATTAGCGGTAGATACCAATTGGGACAGTTATGCACAATTGCCTATTTTTAAAAGGGGTCTGTCTAGTATTATAAAAGATGAACTAGCTCGCTCTGAGTCACCACAAGAGCTAGAGACATTTATACAGCATTGTGTGTGCATAGACATTAGCCTTACTGAGCGTAGGCAGGAGAAATTTGCTGCTTATAACCATATTTCAAACTTTTCCCTTCCTTCCAAAGAGCCTACAGGTAAAACCTCTCGGTAGGTGGAGGAGGTGTCCATGGAAATTGATTCCGTTCAGAGGCGTGAGATCAATGAGCGCCGGGAGCATCGCCTTCGTGAAAGTCTATGTTTCTACTGCGGCCAGTCTGACCACTTCTTGATCAATTGTCCTAAGTGTCCTAGACGGCCTAACAAGGTGCTAGCAGCAATAGGGGAGTATGACAACTGTGATGATGAATCTGACATCTCTGAATGTAGCCTGCCTTTAGACGCTGTATTCCATTCACTTTCTGTGACTTCACCCCCCAAGGAGCTTAAGGAAAAGAACTCTCACTGTTCTCTCCCTATTAAGACCCTGTGTTCAGGACAGTGGATTTCCAGTGCAGCTATGATTGACTCTGGTGCAGGTGGCAATTTCATGGATATCGCATTTGCCAAGGAACATGGTATTGAAATTCAGCAAAGAGCCTCTCCAATTACCATGGAAACAGTGGATGGGTCACCTTTAATCTCTGGGCCTGTGGATCAGGAGACCATACCCCTTGAAATTGTGTTGGAGCCTAATCATCAGGAGCAACTTTCTTTCTTTCTAATTTCTTCTCCTCATTTTCCTGTGACATTAGGCATTCCTTGGTTGCGTTCTCAGAACCCAATTATCAACTGGGAGACCAAGGAGATTACCTTTCCAAAAAGGAGCAACTCAGCGTTAACAGAAGCAGTCCCGGAGTCCACGGCTACGGAACCACATGTACAGGTATTTTCTTTACCTCCAGCATATAAAGAGTTCTCTGACATCTGTGACAAGAAGAATGCAGATCAGCTTCCTCCACACAGGCATTATGACTGTCCCATTAAGCTGCTTCCTGGGGCAGTTATTTTTTGGTAACGTATACCCTTTGGCGGCACGTGAGCTTCAAGCCTTAAAGGAGTATATTGATGAAAATCTGGCCAAAGGCTTCATACGTCCTTCTTCCTCACCAGCAGGGGCACCTATATTTTTTGTAAAAAAGAAGGATGGAACCCTGAGACCCTGTGTTGACTATCGGGAACTTAATAAGGTAACCGTACGAAACCGTGACCCTTTGCCTCTGATTCCTGAATTACAGGAAAGAGTCAAC
This sequence comes from Ranitomeya variabilis, assembly GCF_051348905.1. Lineage (NCBI taxonomy): Eukaryota > Metazoa > Chordata > Amphibia > Anura > Dendrobatidae > Ranitomeya > Ranitomeya variabilis. Next base: position 566,867,103 of record NC_135236.1, read on the forward strand.
CATGCTAAGGTGTTCTCTAAACTGGATCTTCATGGGGCTTAAAATTTAGTGCGTATTCGTCCAGGGGATAAGGGGAAGACAGCATTCAGATGCCGGTATGGACGCTTTGAATATCTTGTGATGCCCTTCGGGCTTTGTAACGCTCCTGCAACATTTCAACACCTTGCTAATGACATTTTCAGAGATTTGTTTCACCAGTTTGTGGTGATCTATTTGGACGATATATTAATCTTTTCTGACTCTCTACAAGAACATGAAGAACATGTCAAAACTGTTTTAAGACGTCTGAAAGAGAACCATCTGTATATTAAGCCAGAGAAATGCGAGTTCCATCGTTCTGAGATACAGTTCTTAGGTTATATTATCTCTCCCCAGGGGCTGAACATGGAATCTGGTAAGATTCAGGCTATCCTTGACTGGCTGGTACCCAAGAACGTTAAGGAGGTCCAACGTTTTATTGGTTTTGCAAATTTCTACAGATGCTTCATTCGAAATTTTTCTGATATTGTCTGTCCCATTACTTCCTTGACAAAGAAGGAAAAGCCCTTTAAGTGGTCATCACAGGCTCAAGAAGCTTTTGATCGGCTTAAGATCTGTTTCACATCAGCACCACTGTTGATACACCCAGATCCAACATTTTCATTCATTGTGGAGGTGGACGCTTCTGATAATGCTTTGGGGGCTATTCTCTCCCAAAGAACTGGAGAGAAGGGTCTCCTACATCCTTGTGCTTTCTTTTCCAGTAGACTAACCTCAGCAGAGAAGAATTACGACGTGGGAGACAAGGAATTGCTGGCTATTATTGCGGCTTTCAAAGAATGGAGGCATCATCTGCAAGGAGCTGCACAATAGATCATAGTGCTAACTGACCATCGCAATCTAGAGTTCCTTAGATCCGCTAGATGTCTTTCTCCTCGTCAGGCTGGTTGGAACTTATTTTTAAATCAATTTAACTTTGTTATCTCGTACCGTCCAGGTTCTCATAATGGGAAGGCTGATGCTTTATCCCGAATCCATGCTGCGGATTCCGTACCTGGAGCCCCATCCAATACCATTCTATCTGATGCCAATTTCATCAGAGTTATCCATGATCAGGACTTGTAAAAGGAGTGTAGGGAGGCCTATGACGGTGATGTATTTCTGGCCAACCCACCTGTGGATATTAATCTTGTCTTTAAGGGTGGCATGTGGTTCAGAGATCGACATATCTACGTCCCTGAGGTCGTCTGTCTGCAGATCCTCAAGTTGGTACATGACTCCAAGTTGGCTGGTCACAGGGGGGTACAGAAGACACAAGAGTTCCTGAGCCGATTCTTCTGGTGGCCAACTTGCCTGAAGGATATCAAGGACTATGTTCTCTCTTGCGAGGTATGTGCCCATTACAAGACTCCTCATGTGGCACCTAGGGGTCTTCTACAACCATTAGCTGTTCTGTCCCGCCCTTGGGGGTCTATATCAATGGACTTTATTGTGGAGCTGCCTACATCGGGGGCATGAATACAATCATGGTGGTAGTTGATTGCCTGACTAAAGCTGCTCATTTTGTTCCATGCACCGGCCTCCCCTCAGCTAAATATTCAGTGAACTTGGTTATACAGAATGTCTTTTGGTTGCATGGGGTTCCGGATGAGATCATCTCTGTCCGTGGAGTACAGTTCACTTCAAGATTCTGGAAGTGGTTTTGCTCTGCACTCAATATTAATGTCTGTCTCTCTTCCGCTTACCATCCCCAGACAAATGGTCAGACTGAGCGTACCAACCAGATACTGGAACAATATCTAAGATGCTATGTCAGCCATCTCCAGGATGATTGGTTGGAGTTGCTGCCGTTAGCCGAATTTTCATATAATAATTCTGAGCGCCTCCACTAAATTTTCACCTTTCTTTGCCAATCTGGGTTATCATACGTGTATTTTACCTAGGTCTCCAATTAATTTTCCGGTTCCGGCAGTGGAGGAAAGGCTGACTGCGATGAGATAAAATCTGGAGGTTCTGAAGGAATCCCTGACCACAGCTCAAGAACGTTATAAGAGATCGGCTGATAGATTCCATAAACCTGCACCCATGTTCAAGGTAGGAGATTCCGTGTGGTTAGCAACTAAGAATCTGAAGTTAAACGTTCCTTCACAAAAACTTGGACAGAAATTCATTGGCCCTTTCAAGATTAACAGTATTGTGAGCTCTGTGGCCTGCCGGCTGAAGCTGCCTAGGACAATGAAGGTACACCCAGTTTTTCATGTATCCTTACTAAAGCCTGTATCTCCTAATACCTTCCAGGGACATGTTGTGCCACCTCCGCAGCCTGTAGTGATTGATGGGCAAGAACAATTTGTGGTGGAGGAAATTATTGATTCCAGGATTTGCAGGAATCGGTTCCAATATCTGATAAGATGACATGGATATCCCCCTGAGGAAAACTCTTGGGAACCTGTGGAAAACATCAATGCCCAACAGAAGATTTCTCGTTTTCATCAGAGATTCCCTGAGAAACCAGGTCCAGGATCGTCTTGAGGCCGCTTCTAAGGAGGGTGTGGGTGTCAGGACTCTGAACATTTTTTACCTTTTGTGCATTACTGCCCTTTTCCAAGATGGCGTCTTTGGTCTCATGTGCACTGTGTCTTCCTGCTATAAAACTCCACCCCAGCCTTCAGTCTGTGCTAGAGTATTCTGCCTTGCATCCAGCTCCTGACCACTGATTACTCCCTGGCTATACACCTGCTCCTGTGAACCTGTGTGGTGATCCTGCTACTCTGCTCTGAGTTCCTACTGCATACACAAGTTTCCAGTAATCTTCCTTCGTCTGCTGCTCTTGTTTACTTCCATTTGCATTTGCTGGACATGTAAGCGTTTGCTGCTCGGCAAAAACCTGAGACTATTAACCAGGCCTCCCTGGTTGAGCTAAGTTATCATTTGAACTGCCTTATAAGCATATCTATCTGTGTTTTGGACTAAGACAAGGATTTATTTGTGTCAAGTTTCCTCAAGAATAACTGTGCTTCATAGACTTTCTGCTTGATTGTATTTTCCTCTGAAGTTTCCTATAGACTGCTAAGCTGCGTTTAATATTTACACCAAGTGTTGTGGACTTGAGTTTCTCTCTGCACCTGTTTGAATCACCGTGTGATAATATAGACTTTCCCACTTATAAAACTGTGTCCTGTAGTTGTCTTGTTCCACGCAAAGAGTCTCCTGAGTTATCCCCTATAATTATTACAAATAAACAATTTTCTGATCAGTCACTTAAAGGTGTTAAGTAGGAGTGAAAACAATATGTTTCTACCATGCAATAGCAATATGTAAAGCAACTGGGTGATTGGAAGTGTCACCAATATTTTGTTTTCATATTATTTGAGCTTTAGCATTAAATGTTGTTTGATCAGGTGGGGTAAACTGTGTATCTTCAGGTAGAGGAAGAACAGATAACTATAGCCAGCAGCGGAATTAAGCAAATCTCCCTAATTTTGTTTCTGACAAATTTGCTCCCAAAAAATTGATGCAAGTTGAATTTGCAAAGAAGAGCTGAATAAAAACCTTGTTAGACTTGCCTCGTCTCAGCCCTCCTTGTATCTGTCTCACCACCTGACCTCCATCTTCTATCCTTTATAATGCTATTGTTCTTCTGATCCTCCAGTCAATACCAGCCAGTTCTGCCATTTAGTAGGCTTGACCCAAGTCATTGTTGCACATTTCACCAAGTGAACAGGAGATCCAGCTAGAAGTGGCCCAAAAGCCTGGAACAAGGATGGCAATTAGAAGATAGACAACAGAATAAGGAGGAGAGAAGAGTCAATTAGAGGACTAGTGGCAGCAAAGAAATTACAAAGATGGTCGAATTGAGTAGAATTGTTTTTCTATGGGCTCTCTATAATTCAGCAAATCATAAAAATAAATAAATTCAAGACAAAATCAATTTACCGTTTATTGATTCACTCATCTTTGTCCACCAGGGATATAAAAGACCAATGTATGATTCTGAAAGAGGGGAACATACCAAGGGCACATGTCAAAGGGACATTCCAAGGTGAACTAAACACAATAGCTGAAATGGGAGATGCTGATTACAGATATAGGTCTCAATGTGAAGGGGTCCTGATTGGTAACTATGCTCTCATTGAAATGACTAGAAATTTGTGTTGATTACTGTAATTTTGGCGGTTTGCATGTAATATTGTAATCAATGTCTTATTGTCAATTTGCTATTTTATCATACATTTTTTAATGCTAAGTGGTTTTGTGTATAATTCAATTTCTTTTTATACACTTTTGTTAGTGCACTGGTTTACTGTCACATAAAATATACCTGAATATAATGTTATTCAGTATTTTTAGCATTTCACATCAATATTGTCCATAATATTATTTTTTACATTGTAAATGAATTGAAAGTATTAACTGGTAGTGTACTGCTAGTGTACCAATATCTCATGAGACACTTAGGATTTCCATGGTACAGCATGTTTAACCATATTTGCATATGACCCTTTGGATTCCTATGATCCTTTGTTTCCAATTTACTTTTTTGTGATCATTTTTATGCAGAATAAGAAATGCTGTGCTGTTATGAAAATGATGTTGGCACAGATGCATTTGAGATAGAGAAAATTGCTTTGGGTGGTAGAAAGACATCTCTGATTATTTCCATTATGATGTGATGGATCATTAACCCTTTTGTTGTTGACATCCTATGGAGATTCACTAAGCAATCTTAATTATTTTAAAATACACTTCTTTGTTATTTAGATGGTGATTAAAAATGCATTAAAAGATGGCAAGGGAAGAATATTTCCGTTCATTAGCCGATCTAAGAACCTAATCATCATGTAGAGCTAATTTTCATATAAATCTTAAAACAATAAGCACACTACAGTAGAAACAATTTATGTTGTCTATGTCAGTAATGAACATAATCACAATAGAAGCTGGAAAAAGAAAGTGATTATATTTTATGAATTAGACAAAAGTGAATAGTTTCATTCAGTTGACAATAGTACACATGTTCCTATGTAAATAATGCATCCAACAGATTGGGAATGGAATATAACCATTAACTTCATGGTGAAAGGAAGACAATATCTTCTCTGCTGAAACATTTTGGAACAAATTGTTTAGTACAATGGAAAATATATATGAAGTGAAAAATAGATAGTAGTTGGATGAAGGCAAAAAGGTCTGGAAGGTGGAAATTGGCCTACATTATGTGTATATATATATATATATATATATATATATATATATATATATATATATATATATATATATATATATATAATTGATATTATAATAGACAATTAATTTAAATCATATACTTTAAAGGAACATAAAAGAATGAAAAATAACTTTTTAATTCATATGCAGATGAGGAGGCTTTATTGCTTCTTCTGCATTTCCAAGAGTTTGGTGCTTTGTTCTGCTTCCTCATTTGCATATACTGGGCCCTTTCCTCGCTTCTGCATGCTGTCAATGTGTGGCTGTGTGCATTTTCCTTACTGTCTCCATTCTTGCGCAGTAAGCAGAATCAGAAGCAAGGAGACAGGGAGGAGAATGCTTGTGGCCGCTGCCTGTGCTCGTGGCTGTACACGCACTGGCAGCATTCAGACAGTACTTTGGGAAGCGAGCACTCAGAAGCCGGTACAGTGCTTGCATGACTGTTATATTGGCTAAGGCCCCTAAAACTCCATATGGCCCATTTGAAAAGCATTTTGAGGGTAATGAACTCCCTTTAAACTAATCAGCTTTCATATGAGAAAAATGTACTAATTATATAATCTCATAGAAAGAGATTCTAGAACCTAATAGAAAGAATTGCAGAAAATTTTATGACGATATATATTTGGGAATCAATAGCAAGGCTTTGAAAATGTACCTCTAGTCTTGTACCTTAATTTTGTATAAAACATAAGTACTGTTGTTAAAATATTTGTTGACAGGTGACCATTAAACTCATAATGTATCCCATGAAATTAACAGTCATTACTTTGGTACATCCTGATTTTGAACAATTTCATTACATTTCATTCTGTTGTTTCAGCAAATTACTGAAACATTTTCCACTTAAAGTAATTGCTGATTGAGTCTATTAACAGTAAGTATAATAAAAGGATCTCAAGTAAAAGGAAACTGTACTTTCCATAAACTCTAAGAAAAAAAACAAAATAAGTGAATACCCTGTAGTCAGTGAATGAATAAATAGTAATAACTTTCCTTCCTAGCCATCACCAAAACCTGGCTCACCCCCTCTGGCACAGCCTCTCCAGCTGCACTTTCATATAGTGGATTCCACCTTTCACACACACTCCCTGCCGCAGCAGCAAGCATGGCGAAAGAGTTGGCATTTTCCTGTCAGATAGCTGTTCCGTCACCCAAATCCCACTGCCACCCTGTGTTACCCTCCCTTCCTTTGAGGTTTAATCTATGTGCATCTACTCTCCCTCCAATGTCCAACTAGCTGTCATTTATTGTCCCCCAGGGCAATCCCTTGTAGATTGTTAGCCTTTGCAGGCAGGATTCTATCTCCTCCTATAACAGTCATTGACTTGTATCTTCCATGATTATTGAACTTGTTATTATTTATTTATATGTATACTCATTTTTACATGTAAAACGGCATGGAATAAATGGCGCTATAATAATAAATAATAATACCAAATTCTTGTAGTTCACCTCACTTTGTGTCAGCAGATGTCAAAATAGATAAGGGCAGACCGAGTCCCGACTGTTCAGACATCTTCCCATGGAAAGCTACATAAACAAATGAACGGCCCAAAAATTGTTAACCATGCCTCTGTTTGTGCAAAGTGTGAAAAAGAAAAAACAAAACAGAAAAAAAATAGAGCATAAGTTGGTATAAGTGCATTGCGTAGGTGTGCATTCACACTGAGGTAATTAGACAGACAGAACCTAAGAAAAAGATCTGTGTATCAACGGACAAGAGTTGTACAACACATACCCCACTGGCAGCGCAGGAGCACAGTTGTGATTTGTGAATTAATATATTTTCTTATCTGAGCATAAAGCAGGTTATCTCCAGCTTCATCCTCCTCAATGTTGATTTATTTTACAGTTGGAAATACAGATGGGTAGACACCTGGATGTTCGGGTACGGCTGGCTGTGCCAAGCAGTTAAAAAAAGTTCCAGTTCGGGTACTAGAACAGTATCCAGACCTGAACCCGGACCCCATTCACTTGAATGGGGGGCCCAAGCATCCAGCTTCTGCAATGCTGTCATGTGCATGATAGCGCGGCAAACACCGCTCCCATCATCTGACACATGCTGCCTCTAATAACAATGAGAGCAGGAGCAGCTGTTGAGTGTATTCAATAGCCGGCTCCCGAGCTGTAAATAAATAATTTAAAACAAAAATGGCATGGTTTCACTGTATTATTGATAACCATCCAGGCAAAACTCACAGCTGGAGGCTGCAACCCTCAGCTGTCAGCTTCAACAAGGCTGATTATAAAGAATAGAGGGGTCCCTACGCCATATTTTTTTTTGACAACCAGACTTGCTATTGCAGACAGCTGGAGGCTGGTATTCTCAGGCTCGTAATGGGGCCATGGATATTGCCCCCTCCAGCCTAAAAATAGCAGCCCGGAGCTGCCCAGAAAAGGCAAATCTATTAGATGTGCCAATTCTGGTGCTTTACCCAGTTCTTCCCATTTGCCCTGTAGTGGTGGCAAGTGGGGTTCATATTTATGGGGTGGATGTCACCTTTGTATTCTAAGGAGACATCAAGCCAACGGCTTATTAATGGAAAGGTGTCAACAAGTTGAACACAAGGCACAGAGAGACAAACCACACAAAACTGAATGTACATCTGGCAGAGATTTGAGACTAATAGCCCTGCTAGGTAGCAGGGCAATCACCTGGGACAATGAACACCTGGAGACTTCCAGCACCTCCCAGTCTCAGATTGGACAGCCAAGCTGTCAGTCAAGATACCGAGAGCTCAGAATGCCCTTGCATGAGTAACTGCATCCCAGAAACACTGAGGTTTGGAATCATGACAGGAGCTTTGCCTAAATTATAAAAGTTGCATCCACAAGCAACTGTGAGAGTCAGGAAAAGAGTGTCAGAACAGCTATTTGAAAGCTGCCTGCATGAAACAGCAATTTTAATATCTATCCACATCTCAATGAGATTTAGATCCAAATTTATTGCTAGCCACTTCAAAACTCTCCAGCACTTTGTTTCAATCTGTTTCTGGGTGTTTCTTGAAGTATGTTGGGGGTCATTGTCCTGCTGGAAGATTCAGGACTCAAATCCATCTTTTTAACAATGGGCACTACATTGTGACCCAAAATCAATTGTAATCTTTAGATTTCATGATGCCTTGTACACAGTCAGAGCAACTAGTGCCAGAGGTAGCAAAACAACCCCAAAACAACTTTGAATCTCCAGCATATTTGACTGAAGGTGCTCTGTTCTTTGTAGACCTCATTCTGTTTTTGGCAAACAGTACAAAAAGCTCTATATTGGTCTTATTTGTCCACAAGACACTTTCCCAGAAGGATTTTGGCTTACTCACAAACATTTTAGCAAACTGCATAATAGCTTTTTTATCTCTCTGTGTAATCAGTGTGATCATCTTGGGTGTCTTGCCATAGCATTTAATTTTATTCAAATGATGACCGATAGTTCATGCTGACACTAATGCACCCTGAGCCTGCAGGACAGCTTCAATTTATTTGAAACTTAATCCAGACTGCTTATCCACCATCTGGACTATCGTGCATAGCATTATTTGATCATTTTTTTCTCTGCCACCCATGTCCAGGGAGATTAGCTACAGTGCCATAGATTGTAAACTTTTTGATTATGTTGCACACCATTGTCAAAAGTATCAAGATCTCTGGAGATGAACTTGTAACCTTGAGATTATTCATGCTGTTCAGTAATTTTGGTTCTTAAGTCTTCAGACAATTCTTTTCTCTTTCTGTTCTCCATTCTTAGTGTAGCACACACAGACACACAATGCAAAGTCGGAGTCAGTTTCTCCCCTTTTTATCTGGTTTCAGGTGGGATTTTCATATTGCCCACACCTGTTACTTGTAGGGATAGGTGAACTCGAATGGTAAAGTTCCAGGAACTTACCAAAAACCTACAGTCCATCCACGGTCTCTGAGAAAGGACTCCTCCCTAAAGTCTGTGCTATTGCTCGGGTTCAGCAAGAACATTCAGTGTTTACCACTCTGTCATCTGTGTGACAACGCAATAAACACTGGCTCTGATCTACGTAATGTTACCGCCAATCACTAGTGTAAGCTGATGAGAACACTACTAGCAGAGAGAGCAGGCATATGATGATGAGAGTATTCATCAGCCAGCACCAGTGCAATAAATACAATTTAAAAAATGTATCTATTTTTGTCAGCTATCAGCTTTATCATGGCTGTTTATCAAATATAGAGGGGTACCCACACTATTTTTTAAACTATTTAAATAATTTGAAAAAACACTGTTGGGTCCTCCTATTTTTTGACAACCCACCAAGCTTAAGTAGATAGCTAGGGACCGGTATTTTTAAACTGGAAGGGGCCATGGATGTTTGTCCCCTCAAAGTAAAAATAGCAGCCCGCAGCCACCTCAGTAAAGGCGCATCTATTAAATGTGCAAATTCCGGTGCTTTGCCCAGCTCTTCTACTTGCCCTGGTGCAGTGACAAGTGGGGCAATATTTGCAGAATTGATGTCAGTTTTGTAATGTCAGCTGATATCAAGCCCACAAGTTAGCAATGGAGCGGAGTCTACAAGACACTACCGTTACTAACCCCGTAGTCAAATGTACTTAAAAGACAGACACTGAAAAAAAGTCCTTTATTTCAAATAATAAAACAGACTTATTTATTTGAAAGAAACAGTCCCTACCCTCTTTAAACTATTTATTTCTTTCAAACTAAAAATATTAAATACCGTATATACTCGAGTATAAGCCGACCTGAGTATAAGCCATAAGACAAATAATTTTGCAACAATAAACAGGGATATCTTATTGACTCGAGTATAAGCTTAGGGTGGGAAATGCAGCAGCTACTGGTAAATTTCAAAAATAAAAATAGATACCAATAAAAGTAAAATTAATTGAGACCTCAGTAGGTTAAATGTTTTTGAATATCCATATTGAATCAGGAGCCCCATATAATGCTCCATACAGTTCATGATGGGCCCTATAAGATGCTCCATACAAAATACACTCCATATAATGCTCCATAAAGTTCATGATGGACCCCATAAGATGCTCCATATAAAAATATGCCCCATATAATGCTGCATAAAAGGTTAATGATGGCCCCATAAGATGCTCCATAGAATAATGTGCCTCATATGCTGCTCCATAAAGGTTGATGGCCCGATAAGATGCTCCATAGCATAATATGCCTTATATAATGCTCCATAAAGGTTGATGGCCCCATAAGGTGCTCCATAAAATAATATGTCCCCTATGCTGCTGCTGCTGCGATTAAAAAAAAAGACATACTCACCTCTTGTCTCTGGGAGCCAGGTGCCGGTGTCCTGAGCAGGCGGGGACAACGGCGCTCTATGGCTGCCAGGTGTCGAAGTCGCCGCTGGCTCAGGCCCCCGGAACTTGCGATATTCTTCTGTCACTGTTCCACCACCACGCATCGCTGTGTCTTCCGGCTCTCTGCAGTGACTGTTCAAGCAGAGGGCACGCAAAAAACACGTCATCGCACCCTCTGTTCTGAACATCACAGCCAGAGGATGCGGGACACAGAGCCCGGTGGTGGAACAGGAACAGGTGAGTATCACATGGCTCACCCTCCCCATTTATACTCACCCTCCTGGCGTGGTCTCTGTACTTCCCTGCTTCTCCAATGGTCTCCGGCATGCACTGGCAGCTTGTTCCTGTGTTCAGCGGTCACATGGTACCACTCATTAAAGTAATGAATAAGCGCTCCACGCCTATGGGAGTGGAGTCGTGTCCATATTCATTACCACACCAGGAGGAGGTGAATGTGGTGTGACAGCCGCCACTCCTACTGCTCCCCCTCCCCCGATGACCCCCTGGGACAATGGCTCGAGTATAAGCCGAGAACGGCACTTTCAGCCTAAAAAATGGGCTGAAAATCTAGGCTTATACGCGAGTATATATGGTAAATTTATTGTACAAGTGCCAGCTGAGGAATACTCTCATCATTGTATGCCTGCTCTCAATGCTATCAGCGAGACCAGGCATACAATTATGAAAGTACTCCTCTCTTCAGCTGATCCCTGTGACCGATCTGGTACCCGAACCAAACTTTTTTAAAATGTGCAGTCGGACGTGACCATTCACGGGTTCGCCCATCACTAATTACTTGCCACAGGTGAGTTTGAACAAGCATTTCATGCTTGAAGCAAAGTTGTTTATCCACAATTTTGGAATTTAGGGCAGCACGGTGGCTCAGTGGATAGCATTGCAGCGCTGGAGTCCTGGGTTCTAATCCTACCTTGGACAACATCTGCAAGGAGTTTTGTATGTTCTCCCCGTGTTTGCGTTTCCTCCCACATTCCAAAGACATACTGATAGGGAATTTAAATTGTGAGCCCCATCGGGGACAGTGATGATAATGTGTGCAAAACTGTAAAGCGCTGCGGAATATGTTAGTGCTATATAAAAATGAAGATTATTAAAGGAGCCAAAACTTTTGTCCATCCCATTATTGGTGTTTTTTGTAAAATGATGTCCAACTGACCTTTTTTCTCTATTGTTTTGTGTTGTTCCAATACACACAAAGGAAATAAACATGTGTATAATAAAATATGTGTAATTGCAATAATTTTCTGGGAAAAATACTTCATTTTCTGGAACAATTTCATGGGTGCCAACACTTTTGGCGATTACAGTATATACAGTATGTATAGGGAAAGTGCAGACTTTGACAATTAAGTTGAGGATGCATTTATAGATGAAAATGTTTTTTTTTTTTAACTGGTAGCATTGCCAATAAAGTTTGTGAATTTTTTCAGAACTACTCGTAATTATATGCATTATTTCCCATACTGTAAATCACCATTGTGATTATATATGTCTACTGTAATACTCCAAAAGCTTACTGAAGGAGTAAGATGATTTGACCAGTTTTGTATTAGGCCATAGCCAGGGACGTTGCTAGGATCCTAAAAGATCAAATGCCCAATCCCCCTCCTCCCTAAAACTTAAATTAAAATCTGAATGTATACAGTTATTTTCAGTGATTATTGCTGGACTAAATATTACCTACATACAAAACACTATGCAAAGACCAATATTACCAAAATTACCACTTTACAAGGCCCACATAATGCTGCTAAATGATGATCAAAGTCTACATAACAAAACTGTACATACACCATTATTACCATATTTGTCAGTACACAAAGCCCCCAAAATATCATTACATAATGGTGACTATCATTACCACTACTGAGTGACTAAATAATGTTACTATAAAGGTATGTGCACATGTTGCAGATTTCCTGCGGAACTGCAGCTTTTTTTTCTGCGCAGAAACGCTGCAGATCTGTAAATCCATGGCAAAAAAAAAAATGCTGTGCTGATGGTGCGGAAAAATGTGCATGGAAAACACAGCAGATTCAAAAAAGGACCATGTCAATTCTTTGTGCAGATCTGCTGCGTTTCTGCACCCATTCCATAATAGAAATCTGCAGGGGTAAAAAAAGGAAGAAATCTGCACAAGAATCTGCAACGTGTGCACATACCAAAAAAAGGTGCAGATTCTGACCTGCGTTTTCTGCCAAGAAATGCAGACTCTGCACAGAAAATTCCACAGTCAAATCTACAACGTGTGCACATAGCTTTACTCTACAGAACACACACTGTACAAACACCAATATACTGTACATTGCTGCCATTCATCTGCAATTACATAATGACTGAATGGCACCAAGCTGTTCCTAGATAAAAAAAAAAAATGAAAACAAATATTTAAAAAATATCTATATTACCCCCATGAAGTGACCGCTAAATACTGCTAAATAATAGTCTTTTGTCAGTCTTATAAGAGAATAGAGTGCAGTTATTTTCACTATAGTGACTTACAGGTGACACTTTTTCTGATTGTTGACTTTTCTTGTCTTCCATCTGGCCAAGACCAATGTCTTTCAGCCAGATACATTCGCAGAATCTATAAGAAAGATATACTGTATTTGACTTCTCATGTTTCCAAACTCCCCATCTTGCCTGCATAATTTGCATTAAAGAGCGACTACAATTCTTCAAAAATTAAATAATTACTACATTTACCCCTTCCCCACATCATGGTACTTGACACTTCCCTTTACGCAGGATGATGCCCCAACAGCACACCATATACAGTATGATGGCTGCCATAGATTCCTGTATATGCTGTGAGGGTCCCTAGCTCCCTAAATACAGTATAGTATAATTTCCCCACAACTCTCCACACAGTATAATGCCCCCACAGCTTCCATATGATCATTATAAGGACCCTCAGTTCCCCATGTGCATTATGATGGCATCCACAGCTCTTTCTTTATAGTATATTGCCTTCCACAGCTCTCCACACACAATATGATGTTCCCCACAGCGTTGTATGCAGGACTCTTCCCCTTTTACTTTCTATATCCAGTATGCAGGTCAAACAGCTCCCCAATGTACAATATGCTGTTTTCCACAGTTACCTTTTATTATTATTATTATTATTATTATTATTTATTGTTATAGCGCCATTTATTCCATGGCGCTTTACAAGTGAGGAGGGGTATACATAATAAAAACAAGTACAATAATCTTGAACAATACAAGTCATAACTGGTACAGGAGGAGTGAGGACCCTGCCCGCGAGGGCTCACAATCTACAAGGGATGGGTGAGAATACAGTAGGTGAGGATAGAGCTGATCGTGCAGCGGTTGGTTGATCGGTGGTTACTGCAGGTTGTAGGCTTCATATGTTATGATGTCCTCACAGCCCCAGTCACGCTCTATGAGGCCCCAGTATTCAACATATAAAGTATGATGCCCAGCACAGCACTTTAGGTGAAGTATTTTGACCTTTCAACTCTCTATATAAATATTTATTGCCTCAAAATTTCTTTGCATACACTTTAATTGCTTCCACACCTGCCTATCTACAGTATGCTGGCTCTCAGAACTTTCTGTATACAGTATAGAAATCTACTTAGCTTTCAATATAAACTATAATGTCCCCTCAGCTCCCTACACACAATTTGAGGTCTCCCACAGCTCCCTATATTCAGTATGATGGCTCCACAGCTCCTCTATTTACAAATACATTTACAAATGCTGCTAATTATATACTGTAGGGTTTCTATGTATTGCTATTTTTCCAGGATATATTTGTCAGTTAATGGCCACTGTAATGAATGTGTACCTGCAAATTACACTTATAGTAACAGATGTTCTCAATAGCTCCCTTCATATGGTATGATTCCCCTACAGCTCCTTTCACTGTATTCTCCAACCACACTTTATATACAGTATGATGGCCCCCACAGCTCCCTTTATCCTGTATGATGGCCCCCACAACATTCTATATACAGTAAGATGCACTCACAGCTCTTCTTTATAGCATGATGGCTCTACAGCTTCCATATATAAAGCATGATTCCCCCAAATTTCACTATATACATTATGATGACCCTCACAGTTCCTTATATACAGTACGATGCTCCCACAGCTTCAAAATACAATATTATGGTCCCTATAGTTCCTTTATACATTATATTAGCCTTACGACTTCCTTAATAGACTAAGAGGCCCTTGTGGCTCCATATACACAGGGTAAGACCCCAACAGCCTCATTTATACAGTATGATAGTCCCACAGCTACCTATATACAGTAAAATGGCTCCCACAGCTCTATTATATACATTATGATGACCCATAGCTCTTTAACACGGGTATGATGTCCACAGCAATACCAGAATAAATAGGAAAATTATACTCATCTAATTCTCCATCCACAACAGCCTCCATTTCCTCATCTTACATGCATTAACAGAATGCTGTCACAGGTATTGCTATGCAGCTACATTATTGTTCCATCTACATTGAGATATTGATGTCTCAAAAGCAGTAGGAATACACCAGCCTCTGGCCTATGAGATGAGTAGTGGTAGTGGAGCTGCTCTGACACAGGATTGAACTGTGTCGGCATCATGATGATGTTGACACAGTTCAAAGTATCACTTGTTTGAGATCTGGCACACCAGGCAAGAAGATTTGGGCTGAAGCCCTGGATCTTTTATGCATGTGTTTCCATGGCCACAGCAGTGATGTAAAACCTTTCTGCCAAAAGATTTGCATTGATAAGATAAACTTTAGAGGTGGACATGCCTACAGTGCACTTTTGGCAATACCGAAGTGTAATTGCCTCATAACACTTCTAAAACTAGTCAGAGCATTTCTCGAATTGATGATGAAAATTTAATTAGCATATTATGCTTTGAGTCTTTCAAGATGTCAGAATATTTTAAGGAGATGGACAAAAAAGAAGATTTCCACAGTTAATGTATAATAGGATGTCCGTCATCTACTGGCCAAAGATGTAGGACAAGATAAAGTGGCAAGTATTGCATTAGCAAGAAATGCAAAACAAAGCATCTGATTCCCGAGGGTCAAGAGATTGGGAGGAGACATCCGGTCAGGTGACAGCTCTGATGCACTTAAAGGGGAGGAGTCAGCTATGAGCCTGTAGCAGGATGGATAAGTGGGGCCTTGAGGTTGGCTTATGGCAGCCATCTCGAGTAACCTCATCCAAATGAAGAATCTGAGTTACTAGACCTGGGTGGAATGAAGTCTTGAGTTACCATACCCAAGTGAAGAATTGAGTAACCAGAGCTGAGCATCCGGAATGGGAGATGAGAAACCAAAGCTAAGAAATCTGAGCCATGGAGTAGAGCCAGGGCTGAGAGAGACAACCAGGCCATTGAAGAGGGATTTCTGTGATACCTGTGACTTCTAATGTAGACAAACACAGGGAATCGGGGCCGTGCTTTTGGGAGCCAGCGTACTGGGTATGCAAAGTGGCTAATCAATAAGGGACTTGCAACCTAACAGTGAGTTTTCATAGGCGTCCATTAGGGCCTGTATTGCGGGTCATATTGCTTAGAAAGTGACAGAGTCGACGGTAACGGGTCCAATAGCAAAACACTATGCAGTGACTTGACAAGAATCTGCATAACTAATCATATGATAAATAGTTGCAAATCAAATTTACATATGAGATATCCAAGATAATTGTCTATAAAATTATACTAATCTGTAGTGGATGGTGAGATATGGAGCCTGAAATTCAATGGTCCAAATCATTGTTATCATTTTGCTTGTCAGTGTGTACTTTGTGTTAATCAAAGAAATATTTGTTGATTAAGATAAAACACTGTGTCTTCATCCACTGTGATGTTGCATTCATGTGCAGGTTTGCATTGCAATAAATTTATACTATAAAAAAAGTAAGATTAATACTCACCTCACCATCCAGTCCTTTGCGCTTCTTCTTTTACCCTTCCCCCCATCACGCTCATCTTCATCGGCCTGTTTTTCTCTGGGTTTTGCTTTTCAGTGCATCTGTTGTCCCAGAGTCACTATTAACGAAAATGTAATTTATTTTTAACCCTTTGCCAGCCCTCTTCAGTTCAGTAAAGTGGTGGTTAACTGGCTGCTATTATGCTGAATTTATGAGGAATGAAATACAAAAAAATCTGTATTCTGGAAAATAAGAATTTTTGTATGATTTGAGGAGACTTCAACCTCACCAGAATACGTTTACTCATCCATACCTGTATTCGTTATAAAAGCATTAATATTTGTCTGATTAACATTAGTTTACTATTTTTCTGTTAGTCCGTATTTATGGACCCAGAATTTTTCTCTCTTCTGTTTCTCTGTCACATACTAAAATCGTTTTATTGTAGTAGTTTGACCAAATGCCCTGCCTGTCTTTCAAAGTGTATGAATAAGCAATGATCATGAAAAATAGTCTTTTCTTTTCTTTTTGATACAATATGTAAGAACGTTGGCTCTGACAATCTGGCATACAGTATGTTTACATTATGTCTTTCAATTGGAGTCATTGAAAGTTATGAAATTACAGGGGTCAAACATGGAAATGTCAGTGTTGTGAAAAGGAACAAGTGAGCTTAGGGTGGAAATGCAATAGCGATCACCAAATATACAATACACTTTCCAATGCTTTTTAAAAATCTGCATCACCTATTAATTTTTATCTAAAAAGGGTGGGATGCATTTGTCAGAACATGAACTCCTGACGTATAAAGTAGACAACAAGCCCTGTGCCATTTTGTAATGTCAATCACCAACAGCGCAAACCATTGAAGCGAAAAACATTTCTGACAAAACTAATGAGCACTCAGCTTCTGAAAGTATGACTCCTGTATATTAGGTGAGACATGTTCATAGATTTTGAGACTGTAACTTTTAAATACAAGGGGAAAAAAACAATTTTATCTGTTTTTTTTTTTTTTTTTTTTTTCCTTTTTCTGTAAAAGTTGTCCAGTCACAATGCCAAATTTTTTTTTTGCTTCATCAAAAGTAATTGTCCAGTCATTTAAAAGGGTGCATAGATACGGTAAAAATATAGCAGATGAAATCTACCAAAATATTTCAGTTATGAAAGTAGCCCTGAGTTCCAAATTTGGCTTTATAGGTCTTTTGCTGTTGTTGTTGTTGTTGTTGTTTCTTGGCATCTTTGAGTGTCCATTATTTTCTTAGTTTCTTTGGTTATTTCTTTTTTAAGATTTTTTTTAATGTGTTTCTGTATTGTCACTTTTCATTTTTGTCTTCACTTTTCTTTTTTTTATACATATTCCTCCCTCTCCAGTGGTCACTTAGGCTGGTTTCACATTTGCGTTTTTTGCGCTGCGTTTTACCGCAAAAAAAACGCATGCGTTTTTTTCCTATACTTAACATTAAAAACGCATGTGTTTTTTCCATGCTTGCGTTTTGTTGTGGAAATGCAACATGTAGTAATTTCTAGAGGCGTTTTTTTGCCGGTTTACATACAGTAAACCATGTCATATCCCCCTTTTTTTTGCATATTCCACACTACTAATGTTAGTAGTGTGTATGTGCAAACTTTCGGCGCTGTAGCTATTAAATTTAAGGATTAAATCGCGGAAAAAATTGGCATGGGCTCCCGCGCAATTTTCTCCGCCAGAGTGGTAAAGCCAGTGACTGAGGGCAGATATTAATAGCCTGGGGAGGGTCCACGGTTATTGCCCCCCCCGGCTAAAAACATCTGCCCCCAGCCACCCCAGAAAAGGCACATCTGTAAGATGCGCCTATTCTGGCATTTGGCCACTCTCTTTCCACTCCCGTGTAGCGGTGGGATATGGGGTAATGAAGGGTTAATGTCACCTTGCTATTGTAAGGTGACATTTAGCCAGATTAATAATGGAGAGGCGTCAATTATGACACCTATCCATTATTAATCCAATTGTATGAAATGGTTAAAAAAAACACACACACAATATTGCAAAGTGTTTTAATGAAATAAACACACAGGTTGTTGTAATATTTTATTGTTCTCTCAATCCACCTGAAGACCATCGTTCTGTAACAAATTAAAAATAATAAACCAACAATATACATACCTTCCGTAGATCTGTAACATCCCACGATGTAAATCCATCTGAAGGGGTTAAAATATTTTTCAGGCAGGAGCTCTGCTATAATGCAGCTGTGCTCCTGCCTGTAAACCCCGGGGAATGAAGGTAATGTAGGTCAATGACCTATAGTTACCTTCAGTCGCGGTGATGCGCCCTCTGCTGGATGTCCTCATATGACCTCGAGCCTGGGAACTTTTTCCTAACATTGGTCATTGTGCTATCTTACTAAAAATCTGATAGCACACACCCAATATGTACTCTGTTTGCATGAGTCCTGTAACAAACAGGCAGGCATCAAGGTGGAGTTTGGAAAAGGTGAAAATCTTCAAGGCTTAGACTGAGAAAGTGTCACGGGCTTGTCACACGCTGCAGACAGTCACACAGCATCTGGCTGCAGAGGGTTTATGTGGTTGGCTTTGCAGATGGCTTCCTAGTCCTTCTGACTCTTGGACCCAGTGGCAACCTCCCCTGGCTCTATTTGACACACTTGGACTGGGTGTTTATAGACTTCCTGTTTGCGTTTGGGAATTGCCATTGATATTTGCATCTTCCCATGTTAAGGCTTGAAGCAACAGCAGTCAGCTATCTTCCTCCTTGGTGCTGTTGAAGGGCATCTGTGTTACCTCTTTGAGTCTACTCAAGATAAGTGTTCCCCTTGTTTGTCTATCCCAGAAGTCTTTAGTTGTAGTGGGGATTGACTAGTTCAGCCATCCTTCCCTAAGCAGGGCTTATTGCCAGGGTAAGGAAGGGATTAGGTTCCTGCTCTGCGATAGGTGCAGAATCTATATAGGGATGTTTAGGGCAGACAATCTGACTTTAAATCTGCCTAGAGATCCCCTTTCCCCACTTCCCTAGTGTTGGCTATCTTCCCCTCATCCCTTCCTGTTGCACTTAGTCTCCCCACACTGTGCAGGACATTAAGCAGACCAAATACTTAGCAATTAGAGAATATTGAGACAGTAGACATTGATAAATAAAAATGTGCTTCTAGGTTTTGTTCAGTCCTCCAGACTTCTTCTTTCCACTCATCTTGTTACACATATCCTATTTGACGTCTTCGCTCCAGACTATAGTTTCTGACTTGACTAGATCTCACAAGTCATGCAGTGCCATCACTTGGGTGATGCAAACTCATTGTGCACAGTGACGTCTGATGTCTGGTCTAGCTGGAAGCATGGACCTGGAATGAGGAGGCTGAAGAGAATGTGCACAGCAGGAAAGGAAAAAAGCCCAGAGGATCTGGCATTGGGCAGCGGATACAGCTGGGCGGGTGAGCTGTGAGGTCAGTTATATTATTTAGTTTTTTAACCATTTGTCTGGCCTTCTTTAGTTAAGAAAAAATGTCTGTCATTTTGCATAATTTGTTTTGAGTGAACTTGGCATCACCCTAATTGCACTGACCATCAGAATAAACTTAAAGGGAACCTGTCAGCAGGATTGTGCCCAGTAACCTACAGACAGTGTGAGGTCGGTGCCGTTATACTGATGAAAGTGATAGCTGGTGATGATGATGGTGGTTATTTTCAGTTTTGAGTCAATTATATGCTTGTTCTGCAGGGCGGGTCTGTGGGAGGGGGGACTTTTCATGTTGTGCCCTGATTAGGTATTCATAATGCAGTCTGCTGACAGTATGAATTGGAGCAACACGGCACTCGTAGTAATGTGTGGAGTAGGTGCTCAAGTAGGGTATCCAGCCCAAAAAAGTTTAAAATTAGAAGAAACTTGGCACTCAAATAAGTTTTGTAGTATAAAGAAAAAAATATTTATTGTTGTGCATCCATATAGGCAGGTTAAGTTGAATGTTTTCGGTCCACATCCGGACATTCATCAGAAAAAATATACTAATTAGACAAAATGTCGACAAAAACATATATAAATAAATCGTACGTACAAAAGTATATCATTTATGCACAGAATGTTCTTTTCTGTATATAAAAAATGAAATATAGTGTTAGGGCTAGCGGAACGCACCAAGTAAATATAGCTGTTTATTATAAATGGTGCGTTCGCAGCCCGGGGTCCACCGTGCAGGAGGAACCTGCTGCTAGTGAATGGTGGCACTGTTTGGTGGTATAGACTAGCTCTGTTACCTCACAGAGCAGCCGTGAGAGGAAAGCACTGCGCCCTGTTAGCCTCACAGGAGCGCAAGCTTGCTGCCGAACTGATAGCAGTCAGTGGTTATGCACACACACAATCTCCTCACCGGAGAAGCCGGTATTCTAGGGGCTTATTTCAGCCGGGACCCTGAATACAAACACACAATCTCCTCACTGGAGAAGCCGGTATTCTAGGGGCTTATTTCAGCCGGGTCCCTGAACACATTCATGCATAACCATACCGGCGCAAAGCACATATATGGATTGATACTAGCGCATGGCTGTGCGGCCATGCAAACCTTTCATAGCTGCAGCAAGTATAGGACCTTCCAAGAAGGACGAATGAGAGGCTGCCACAAAGCCTGCATGTGACCCTCGATCTCCAATGAGTAGTGTTGAGCGATACTGTCCGATACTTGAAAGTATCTGTATCAGATAGTATCGGCTGATACACGAAAAGTATCGGACATACTGCCGGAAGCAGTATACCCGATATATATATACTGCTGAACGGAAGCTGCCGGTTACATCGGTAAGGTCCAGGCTGCGTCGGAGAGGTGAGTATATCAATATTTTTTATTTTTATTCTTTATTTTACACATTAATATCGATCCCGATACCGATTCCCGATATCACAAAAGTATCGGATCTCAGTATCGGAATTCCGATACAGCAAATATCGGCCGATACCCGATACTTGCGGTATCGGAATGCTCAACACTACCAATGAGAGATCTTACCCTGGGCATGCTCAGAAGGAGAAAAGCGGGACTTAGTCCCAAAAGCATCTGCTCGCCGCTGCCCAGCACTGGCTTCAATCGCAGAAGCTGAAAAAGCAGCAGTAACCCTTTGCACAGAGTCAGACTGAGCGAGAAGCTGGGACCGACGTCTCCGCTGAGCAGACTCCACTGCGGCAGGAGAAGAATGGGAGACTGCAGTGGATATGGACTGAGATTCCCCCTGTGCAGAGGTGGGAACTCGACCCCTAACATACAGTATATCATTGTGAAAAAGTAGGGGAAAGCGTGATCCCGGAAAGAGTATCCAAAGATAGCCATGATAAAGCAGTACCTATTGTGCTGGAGGTTGAATCTATGTTGCAGCGAAGGACTAGAACACTTTCAAAGATCCACCAGTAAGAAAAAGGGAAAATAATAGGCAAAAAAGGATTTTGGTATTGCTATATATAAAGTATAAAAGTGTTAAAGGTGTTGTGAATTTGCTTTTTGGCTCCCTCTAGTGGTTACTTGTGATTTGACTCTGGGTATGTCAGTCATCCCTTGTATGCTCACCTGGGCCGTTAGTTCAGGGGTGTTGCTATATAAGCTCCCTGGACCTTCAGTTCAATTCCTGGCAACGTTGTAATCAGAGCTAATCTGTTGTGCTCTTGTCTACTGATCCTGGTTCCTGCTAGATTAAGCTAAGTCTGCTTTCTTGCTTTTTGCTATTTGTTTTTGTTTGCATTTTTGTCCAGCTTGTACTTAATCTGTATCCTGTCCTTGCTGGAAGCTCTAGGGAGCTGGTGTTCTCCCCCCGGGCCGTTAGACGGTTCGGGGGTTCTTGAATTTCCAGCGTGGATGTTTGATAGGGTTTTTGTTGACCATATAAGTTATCTTACTACATTCTGCTATTAGTAAGCGGGCCTCTCTTTGCTAAACCTAGTTCATTTCTATGTTTGTCATTTCCTCTTACCTCACCGTTATTATTTGTGGGGGGCTTGTATCCTACTTTTGGGGTCCTTTCTCTGGAGGCAAGAGAGGTCTTTGTTTTCCTCTTCTAGGGGTAGTTAGTTCTCCGGCTGGCGCGAGACATCTAGCGACCAACGTAGGCATGTTCCCCGGCTACTTCTAGTGTTGGCGTTAGGAGTAGATATATGGTCAACCCAGTTACCACTGCCCTATGAGCTGGATTTTTGTACTTCACAGACTTACCTATTTCTCTGAGACCCTCGCCATTGGGGTCATAACATAAAGGCACCTTTGACACTCGCACTGCTGCAGAGATAAAAATTAAGTTCTTTGGATGTAAGCAAAAAGCCCAGGACCGTATACGGGACTATGCTCTTAATTTGCAGGAGGCACTCCGGGCTGTTGAACAAGTAGACCCTAACAGCATACAGGATGCAGATAAACTCTTAAAAGAGCAGTTCATTGAGGGGCTTCTATCTCATACCCACAAGGCTCAATTACCTATCCTGGCTTTGAAGAAACCCTATCCTAGACTTTGCGCAACTTAAGGACAACGCCATCCGGGTGTTGCACGAATCTCCAACCAGCCATGCAATACCTCCTAGGCGTCCAGCCTTCATGTACCACCAGGAGGTGGCACCATATCCTCAAGTCCCTGCTGAGGCTGATGCCCAGGTCCTCGATGATGATTCTCCCGCAGGACTACATCTCCAGATGCAGGAGCGGACCAAGAACTTTGCTGCATTTGCCCGGACCATGCAGTCCCTACAGAAGGCCCCCAAGGAGAAGATTAAGCTGGCTTCCAAACTGGAGGATGTTCCCTGGCGACGACAGGAGAGGATCCCACCGATCAGAGTAAGAGACGATGATCGCTATCATCAGGATGGACTACCCTTCTGCCGCCGCTGCAACCAAGCAGGCCACATTGCAAGGTACTGTCATTTAGATGAGCAACCCCTGGGGCAGAGGGCCAATCCCCAGGAGTAGGACAACAATTGGTGAGCAAAATACGTTGGAGGACGACCTGTTCTCCCCATTGTGATTGACGGTATCCCCATGAATGGTGACAACTATGCCTTACATTCCTTATAAACGTTATTGGGCTGACACAGACATTACCCGTGGCCCTGATGATGATTTCACCATAGTAGCCAGTAATGGTCAGCCATTAACACAAGTGGGATACAAAGAGGTCACCATTAAAGTGGGAGGGGTAGAGTTAAAGTCCCAAGGGATTGTGATTGTTGATATTGATCAACATGAATGTAACCCCATGATGACCATTGGCACTAATGTTATTGAAAATTGTCTGTCTGAGGTTACTGTCTTGTTACAGCAGGTGGCCAAAACAGCTCGTTCCAGTGAACAGAGAGTCCTACAGAAAGAAATCAGGGCTCTGATACAAAGACAACAGGTAGAACTGTCTGGTGGAGAAATTGGCAGTCACAGTGAGTGATCCAATCCCCATTGCAATACCCCCCAGAAGTGAAATGTTGATATGGTGTCGGGCATCAATAGGTATCAGAGGTAAAGACAGGCACTAGTAGAAAATGTGTATTCTGATAGTAGGTCTATGATCCTGACAGCCAGAGGGGTGGTTGAAGTTCGCAAAGGGAGAGTACCAGTATGTGTTCTCAACTGTGGAGAGAAAGAAGTTCACCTAACCAGATATGCCACAATTGCCAAACTGTTTACTGTTGATTATAATGTGATACAGGTGGCAGAACCCTTGGTCCCGTTGACCCAGGCAGAGGACAAGGGCTCTGCAGGTCAAATGGAAGATTGGTGTCAAAAATTACATGTGGGTACTAGGGTTGAGCGAAACGGGTCGATCATTTTCAAAAGTCGCCGACTTTTGGCTAAGTCGGCGTCTCATGAAACCCGATCCGACCCCTGTGCTTGTCGGCCATGCGGTACGCGACTTTCGCGCCAAAGTCGCGTTTCAATGACGCGAAAAGCGCCATTTCTCAGCCAATGAAGGTGAACGCAGAGTGTGGGCAGCGTGATGACATAGATCCTGGTCCCCACCATCTTAGAGAAGGGCATTGCAGTGATTGGCTTGCTGTCTGCGGCGTCACAGGGGCTATAAAGGGGCGTTCCCGCCGACCGCCATCTTACTGCTGCTGATCTGAGCTTAGGGACAGGTTGCTGCCGCTTCGTCAGAAGCAGGGAGAGCGTTAGGCAGGGTCCACTAACCACCAAACCGCTTGTGCTGCAGCGATTTCCACTGTCCAACACCACCTTCGGTGTGCAGGGACTGTGGAAGCTATTTATTTTTTTTTTTCCCCTCAGCGCTGTAGCTCATTGGGCTGCCCTAGAAGGCTCCGTGATAGCTGTATTGCTGTGTGTACGCCACTGTGGAAACCAACTGCTTTTTTCAAAGCACATATCCTCTTGTTCCTTCCTTTCTGCACAGCTATCTTTTTTGTTTGTCCACACTTTTTATTTAATTTGTGCATCAGTCCACTCCTATTGCTGCCTGCCATACCTGGCTTACATTACTGCAGGGAGATAGTAATTGTAGGACAGTCCCTGTTTTTTTTTTGTTTTTTTTGTGGGAGATTAAGATTGGCATTTCTGCTACAGTGCCATCCCTGTGTGTGCCATCTCTCACTGAGTGGGCCATAGAAAGCCTATTTATTTTTTCCGTGATTTGTGTTCTAAATTCTACCTCAACACAAAAACACTACATCAATCAGTGGGAGAAAAATATTGGCCTCAGTCAGGGCTTGTGTGCCACTGCTGTGTGTGCTATCTCTCATTCAGTGGGCTATAGAAAGCCTATTTTTTTTTTTTTTTTTTTTTAATATTATTTGGTTTCTAAAGTCTCCCTGAAAAAAAAAAAAAAACCTAAAAAAACAGTGGGAGAGTAATATTGCCCTTTCAGCTTGTGTGCCAGTCTTGACTCCTGGGTGTGCCACCTCTCTCCCTCTCATTCAGTGGGCCATAGAAAGCCTATTTATTTTTTTAAAAAATATTATTGGGTTTCTAAAGTCTCCCTTAAAAAACAAAAAATACATAAAAAAACAGTGGGAGAGTAATATTGCCCTTTCAGCTTGTGTGCCAGGCTTGACTCCTGGGTGTGCCACCTCTCTCCCTCTCATTCAGTGGGCCATAGAAAGCCTATTTATTTATTTTTTAAAATATTATTGGGTTTCTAAAGTCTCCCTTAAAAAACAAAAAATACATAAAAAAACAGTGGGAGAGTAATATTGCCCTTTCAGCTTGTGTGCCAGTCTTGACTCCTGGGTGTGCCACCTCTCTCTCATTCAGTGGGCCATAGAAAGCATTTTTTTTTTTCCTTGATTTGTGTTCTAAAATCTACCTCAACACAAAAACACTACATCAATCAGTGGGAGAAAAATATTGGCCTCAGTCAGGGCTTGTGTGCCACTGCTGTGTGTGCTATCTCTCATTCAGTGGGCTATAGAAAGCCTATTTATTTATTTTTTTTTTTTCTTATTATTGGGTTTCTAAAGTCTCCCTTAAAAAACCAAAAATACATAAAAAAACAGTGGGAGAGTAATATTGCCCTTTCAGCTTGTGTGCCAGTCTTGACTCCTGGGTGTGCCACCTCTCTCTCTCATTCAGTGGGCCATAGAAAGGCTATTTTTTTTTTGGTTTTTTTTAATATTATTTGGTTTCTAAAGTCTCCCTGAAAAAAAAAAATAAAAATAAAAAAACAGTGGGAGAGTAATATTGCCCTTTCAGCTTGTGTGCCAGTCTTGACTCCTGGGTGTGCCACCTCTCTCCCTCTCATTCAGTGGGCCATAGAAAGCCTATTTATTTATTTTTTTAAATATTATTGGGTTTCTAAAGTCTCCCTTAAAAAACAAAAAATACATAAAAAAACAGTGGGAGAGTAATATTGCCCTTTCAGCTTGTGTGCCAGGCTTGACTCCTGGGTGTGCCACCTCTCTCCCTCTCATTCAGTGGGCCATAGAAAGCCTATTTATTTATTTTTTTAAATATTATTGGGTTTCTAAAGTCTCCCTTAAAAAACAAAAAATACATAAAAAAACAGTGGGAGAGTAATATTGCCCTTTCAGCTTGTGTGCCAGTCTTGACTCCTGGGTGTGCCACCTCTCTCCCTCTCATTCAGTGGGCCATAGAAAGCCTATTTATTTTTTTTTTTAAATATTATTGGGTTACTAAAGTCTCCCTTCAAAAACAAAAAATACATAAAAAAACAGTGGGAGAGTAATATTGCCCTTTCAGCTTGTGTGCCAGGCTTGACTCCTGGGTGTGCCACCTCTCTCCCTCTCATTCAGTGGGCCATAGAAAGCCTATTTATTTATTTTTTTAAATATTATTGGGTTTCTAAAGTCTCCCTTAAAAAACAAAAAATACATAAAAAAACAGTGGGAGAGTAATATTGCCCTTTCAGCTTGTGTGCCAGTCTTGACTCCTGGGTGTGCCACCTCTCTCCCTCTCATTCAGTGGGCCATAGAAAGCCTATTTATTTTTTTTTTAAATATTATTGGGTTTCTAAAGTCTCCCTTAAAAAACAAAAAATACATAAAAAAAACAGTGGGAGAGTAATATTGCCCTTTCAGCTTGTGTGCCAGTCTTGACTCCTGGGTGTGCCACCTCTCTCCCTCTCATTCAGTGGGCCATAGAAAGCCTATTTATTTATTTTTTTAAATATTATTGGGTTTCTAAAGTCTCCCTTAAAAAACAAAAAATACATAAAAAAACAGTGGGAGAGTAATATTGCCCTTTCAGCTTGTGTGCCAGTCTTGACTCCTGGGTGTGCCACCTCTCTCTCATTCAGTGGGCCATAGAAAGCATTTTTTTTTTTCCTTGATTTGTGTTCTAAAATCTACCTCAACACAAAAACACTACATCAATCAGTGGGAGAAATATATTGGCCTCAGTCAGGACTTGTGTACCACTGCTGTGTGTGCTATCTCTCATTCAGTGGGCTATAGAAAGCCTATTTATTTATTTATTTTTTTTCTTATTATTTGGTTTCTAAAGTCTCCCTGAAAAAAAAAAAAATACCTAAAAAAACAGTGGGAGAGTAATATTGCCCTTTCAGCTTGTGTGCCAGTCTTGACTCCTGGGTGTGCCACCTCTCTCTCTCATTCAGTGGGCCATAGAAAGGCTATTTTTTTTTTTGGTTTTTTTAATATTATTTGGTTTCTAAAGTCTCCCTGAAAAAAAAAAAAAAAACATAAAAAAACAGTGGGAGAGTAATATTGCCCTTTCAGCTTGTGTGCCAGTCTTGACTCCTGGGTGTGCCACCTCTCTCCCTCTCATTCAGTGGGCCATAGAAAGCCTATTTATTTATTTTTTTTAAATATTATTGGGTTTCTAAAGTCTCCCTTAAAAAACAAAAAATACATAAAAAAACAGTGGGAGAGTAATATTGCCCTTTCAGCTTGTGTGCCAGTCTTGACTCCTGGGTGTGCCACCTCTCTCTCTCATTCAGTGGGCCATAGAAAGGCTATTTTTTTTTTTGTTTTTTTAATATTATTTGGTTTCTAAAGTCTCCCTGAAAAAAAAAAAAAAACATAAAAAAACAGTGGGAGAGTAATATTGCCCTTTCAGCTTGTGTGCCAGTCTTGACTCCTGGGTGTGCCACCTCTCTCCCTCTCATTCAGTGGGCCATAGAAAGCCTATTTATTTTTTTTTTTAAATATTATTGGGTTTCTAAAGTCTCCCTTAAAAAACAAAAAATACATAAAAAAACAGTGGGAGAGTAATATTGCCCTTTCAGCTTGTGTGCCAGTCTTGACTCCTGGGTGTGCCACCTCTCTCTCATTCAGTGGGCCATAGAAAGCATTTTTTTTTTTTCCTTGATTTGTGTTCTAAAATCTACCTCAACACAAAAACACTACATCAATCAGTGGGAGAAAAATATTGGCCTCAGTCAGGGCTTGTGTGTCACTGCTGTGTGTGCTTTCTCTCATTCAGTGGGCTATAGAAAGCCTATTTATTTTTATTTTTTTTTTCTTATTATTTGGTTTCTAAAGTCTCCCTGAAAAAAAAAAAAAAAACATAAAAAAACAGTGGGAGAGTAATATTGCCCTTTCAGCTTGTCTGCCAGTCTTGACTCCTGGGTGTGCCACCTCTCTCTCTCATTCAGTGGGCTATAGAAAGCCTATTTTTTTTTTTTTTAATATTATTTGGTTTCTAAAGTCTCCCTGAAATAAAAAAAAAACTTAAAAAAACAGTGGGAGAGTAATATTGCCCTTTCAGCTTGTGCGCCAGTCTTGACTCCTGGGTGTGCCACCTCTCTCTCTCTAATTGTGGGCCATAGAAAGCCTTTTTTTTTTTTTTTTTTTTTAATATTATTTGGTTTCTAAAGTCTCCCTGAGAAAAAAAAAAAAAAAATTAGGTGGGAGATTAATATTGACATTAGTGCTTGAGTGACAGTCCTGCGTGTGTGTCATCTCTGTGATTTTGTGCCACAGAAAACAGAGTGTGTAACATTGTGCCTGATTTTCCTTGTGGTCTCACCAACCTGTTAAGGGATATTGAAATCATACTGAAGTTATAGCTCACCGTGTAAGTTGTTTGACAGCAACAAATAAAGTTACTTTGGTTAAGATTTTAAAACAATGAGGAAGTCTGGTGCAAGAGGTCGTCGTGGGCGTTCATTGTCAGCTGGTAATGATGGTAGTGGTAGTGGAGCATCAGGTGGTCGTGGGGATAAAAATATTCCACCTAAGTCTGGAGCTGTGGAGCCAGTTTCGTCGTCAGGCTACACAAGGCCTCGAACGCTCTCTTTTCTGGGAGTAGGAAAACCGCTTTTAAAGGCGGAGCAGCAACAGCAAGTTTTGGCTTACATTGCAGACTCAGCCTCTAGCTCTTTTGCCTCCTCTTCCGAAACTGGTAAATGTAAAAGCAGCGCGTCGCTTGTGGATGTTCACGGTCAGGGACAAGTCGCTTCCTTGTCCTCCTCAGCAAAAACTACAACAAGAGAGAAGGATGCAGCAGGCGACACAACGGGTCACTCCATGGAGCTCTTTACACATACCGTCCCTGGCTTAGAAAGTGAAACATTTAACAGGCCATGCCCATTACAAGTATATTCTGACATGGAGTGCACTGATGCACAGCCACAGCCAGAGTACTATGCTGCTCCTTTGACTCAGACCACCACATTGCCCTCTCAGGGTACAGATCCACAATCAGACCCTGATGAGACTATGTTGCCCCGCCACGAACGCTATACCACCGACCGACACAGTGACACAGACGAAGTTGCACACGAGCTCGAAGAGGAGGTAATAGATGACCCAGTTATTGACCCCGATTGGCAGCCATTGGGGGAACAGGGTGCAGGCGGCAGTAGTTCAGAAGCGGAGGTGGAGGAGGGGCCGCAGCAGGCATCAACATCGCAACAGGTTCCATCTGCCGGGCCCGTATCTGGCCCAAAACGCGTGTCAAAGCCAAAACCTGTTGGAGCACAGCGTTGCCATCCGGTTAAAGCTCAGTCTGCAATCCCTGAAAAGGGATCCGAGTCTAGGAAGAGTGCAGTCTGGCATTTTTTTAAACAACATCCAACTGATCAGCGCAAAGTCATCTGTCAAAAATGTTCAACTAGCTTAAGCAGAGGTCAGAATCTGAAAAGTCTAAATACTAGTTGCATGCATAGACACTTAACCACCATGCATTTTCAAGCCTGGACTAACTACCAAACGTCCCTCAAGGTTGTAGCACCCTCGGCCAATGAAGCTAGTCAGCAACGCAACATCCCTTCCGTCACTGTAAGGCCACCATTTTCCGCACCACCGGCAGTATCTGTGCAGGTTTCTTTGCCAGCCAAAAGCAGTCAGGGTCAGGGAATCACCAGTTTTGTAGGAGGAAATATTGCATCTAGGGCACCGGTGGAAACAATACCGTCTCCAACCGTCTCTCAGTCTGCCATGTACACCGGCACACCCGAAAGTTCCACGATCTCCAGCTCTCCAGTCCAGCTCACCCTACATGAGACTCTGGTTAGAAAAAGGAAGTACTTATCCTCGCATCCGCGTACACAGTGTTTTAACGCCCACATAGCTAGACTAATCTCGTTAGAGATGATGCCCTACCGGTTAGTTGAAAGCGAAGCTTTCAAAGCCCTGATGGAGTACGCTGAACCACGATACGAGCTACCCAGTCGACACTTTTTTTCCAGAAAAGCCATCCCAGCCCTGCACCAGCATGTTAAACAGCGCATCGTCCATGCACTCAGGCAATCTGTGAGTACAAAGGTGCACCTGACTACAGATGCATGGACCAGTAGGCATGGCCAGGGACGTTATGTGTCCATCACGGCACACTGGGTGAATGTGGTGGATGCAGGGTCCACAGGCGACATCAATTTAGGGACAGTTGTGCCTAGCCCACGGTCTAGGAAACAGTTGGCTGTAGGCGTTCGCACCCCCTCCTCCTCCTCCTCCTCGTCCTCCTGCAGAAGCTACAGCTCTTCCACAGAACGCAGTCTGCCAACCACTCCATCGGCAGATGACACTGTTGCACACCAGTTGTCCCATTATGGGCCAGCTACTGCCAAGCGTCAGCAGGCTGTATTGGCTATGAAGTGCTTGGGCGACAACAGACACACCGCGGAAGTTCTGTCCGAGTTCTTGCAACAAGAAACGCAGTCGTGGCTGGGCACAGTAGATCTTGAGGCAGGCAAGGTAGTGAGTGATAACGGAAGGAATTTCATGGCTGCCATCTCCCTTTCCCAACTGAAACACATTCCTTGCCTGGCTCACACCTTAAACCTGGTGGTGCAGTGCTTATTGAAAACTTATCCTGGGTTCTCCGACCTGCTCCTCAAAGTGCGTGCACTTTGCTCACATATCCGACGTTCGCCTGTACACGCCAGCCGTATGCAGACCTATCAGCGGTCTTTGAACCTTCCCCAGCATCGCCTAATCATAGACGTTGCAACAAGGTGGAACTCAACACTGCACATGCTTCAGAGACTGTGCGAACAGAGGCGTGCTGTTATTTATTTGTGGGAGGATACACGGGCAGGCAGTAGGATGGCAGACATGGAGTTGTCAGGTGTGCAGTGGTCTAAGATACAAGACATGTGTCAAGTCCTTCAGTGTTTTGAGGAATGCACACGGCTGGTTAGTGCAGACAACGCCGTAATAAGCATGAGCATCCCCCTAATGCGTCTGCTGATGCAAAGTTTGACGCACATAAAGGAGCAGGCGTCTGCACCAGAGGAAGAGGAAAGCCTTGATGACAGTCAGCCATTGTCTGGTCAGGGCAGTGTACAGGACGAGGTAGCGGGCGAAGAGGAGGTGGAGGACGAGGAGGATGATGGGGATGAGTATATTTTTAATGCCGAACCTTTCCCGGGGGCACAGGAAATTGGTTGCGTGTCACGGCCGGGTTCTGGTTTTTTGAGGGACACAAGTGACGTAGATTTGCCTGCAACTGCCCCTCAACCAATCACAACCGGAGATTTTACAACTGGAACTTTGGCCCACATGGCGGATTATGCCTTACGTATCCTAAAAAGGGACACACGCATTACGAAAATGATGAACGATGACGATTACTGGTTGGCCTGCCTCCTTGATCCACGCTATAAAGGCAAATTGCAAAATATTATGCCACATGAGAACTTGGAACTAATATTAGCAACCAAACAATCAACTCTTGTTGACCATTTGCTTCAGGCATTCCCAGCACACAGCGCACGTGATCGTTCTCACACGAGCTCCAGGGGGCAGCAGACTAGGAGTGTTAGGGGTGCACACATCAGAAGTGGCGTTGGACAGAGGGGTTTTCTGACCAGGTTGTGGAGTGATTTTGCTATGACCGCAGACAGGACAGGTACTGCTGCATCAATTGAAAGTGACAGGAGACAACATTTGTCCAGTATGGTTACTAACTATTTTTCATCCCTTATCGATGTTCTCCCTCAACCGTCATTCCCATTTGATTACTGGGCCTCCAAATTAGACACCTGGCCAGAATTGGCAGAATATGCATTGCAGGAGCTTGCTTGCCCGGCAGCAAGTGTCCTATCAGAAAGAGTATTCAGTGCTGCAGGTTCAATATTAACCGAAAAAAGGACTCGTCTGGCTACCCAAAATGTTGACGATCTAACATTCATTAAAATGAACCACAACTGGATTTCGAAATCTTTTGCCCCACCTTGCCCGGCCGACACCTAGCTTTCCTATGAAAGGCTCTTGCCTGTGAATTACTTTTCTAATGTCTAATTTGCTGCAGCTGATTGTACAGCATACGACATGTTTACACCTCCCTAAATGGCCAAACTCCCCACACGGGGCCGTGGTATCGCGACTTGGCGCAAGCACCCGTGAGACTGCTGTTTGTCTGAAGAGGTGGGTGTGCTCGCTTTTGGTTGACGGCATTGCTACTGGGTCCCTCATAGTACAATGTAGTGTCTCTGGCGGTGGTGGTGCGCACCCAACGTCAGACACACCGTTGTAACATGAGGGGCCCTGGGGCGGTCCCGCCGGCCTCTAGAGAGTTCCCCCCTACCCCAGCTCAAAATGTGCTCTACCACATGCAAAATTATGTCGCACAGCTCCACCAATCTTTAGTCTATTCGCTGACATCATTCAATGTCTGGCACTGACAATACAAATTTGTAGACATCTATGATGCAACTTAAAGTAGTCTGTGTCTGTGTCCTATATTGGCACCATTAAATAGTTACTGCCAAATTACTATGTCAGAAACTCAGCAGATGAGCCCACCCCTGTACCTAAGTATGCCACCTTTTTTTTTGTTTTGGTTGTTTTGCGAGACATTAACATCTATTTATATTTTGGGAGTACTGGGACAGACACTCCTTGCACTACTCCTCCACTCACCACCAAGCTGCCCGTGTATCCATGTAACCGCTGTAAAACTGCCATGAGCCTATTGTTTGTTATTTTAGGCCTTTGAAGCCTGTCTGCGGTCCCTCCTTCCACTAGTCCTCCACTGACCAGACCACTGCTGCCCGTGTACCCCTGGAACCAATTATAAAGTGCCTACAGCCAGCCCATTTTCTTATGTTAGGCCTTTGAAGCCTGTCTGCGGTCCCTACTTTAAATACTCCTCCACTGACCACCAAGCTGCCTGCCCGTGTATCCATGTAACCGCTGTAAAACTGCCATGAGCCTATTGTTTGTTATTTTAGGCCTTTGAAGCCTGTCTGCGGTCCCTCCTACCACTAGTCCTCCACTGACCAGACCACTGCTGCCCGTGTACCCCTGGAACCAATTATAAAGTGCCTACAGCCAGCCCATTTTCTTATGTTAGGCCTTTGAAGCCTGTCTGCGGTCCCTACTTTAAATACTCCTCCACTGACCACCAAGCTGCCTGCCCGTGTATCCATGTAACCGCTGTAAAACTGCCATGAGCCTATTGTTTGTTATTTTAGGCCTTTGAAGCCTGTCTGCGGTCCCTCCTACCACTAGTCCTCCACTGACCAGACCACTGCTGCCCGTGTACCCCTGGAACCAATTATAAAGTGCCTACAGCCAGCCCATTTTCTTATGTTAGGCCTTTGAAGCCTGTCTGCGGTCCCTACTTTAAATACTCCTCCACTGACCACCAAGCTGCCTGCCCGTGTATCCATGTAACCGCTGTAAAACTGCCATGAACCTATTGTTTGTTATTTTAGGCCTTTGAAGCCTGTCTGCGGTCCCTCCTTCCACTAGTCCTCCACTGACCAGACCACTGCTGCCCGTGTACCCCTGGAACCAATTATAAAGTGCCTACAGCCAGCCCATTTTTTTATGTTAGGCCTTTGAAGCCTGTCTGCGGTCCCTCCTTCCACTAGTCCTCCACTGGCCAGACCACTGCTGCCCGTGTACCCCTGGAACCAATTATAAAGTGCCTACAGCCAGCCCATTTTTTTATGTTAGGCCTTTGAAGCCTGTCTGCAGTCCCTCCTTCCACTAGTCCTCCACTGGCCAGACCACTGCTGCCCGTGTACCCCTGGAACCAATTATAAAGTGCCTACAGCCAGCCCATTTTTTTATGTTAGGCCTTTGAAGCCTGTCTGCGGTCCCTCCTTCCACTAGTCCTCCACTGGCCAGACCACTGCTGCCCGTGTACCCCTGGAACCAATTATAAAGTGCCTACAGCCAGCCCATTTTCTTATGTTAGGCCTTTGAAGCCTGTCTGCGGTCCCTACTTTAAATACTCCTCCACTGACCACCAAGCTGCCTGCCCGTGTATCCATGTAACCGCTGTAAAACTGCCATGAGCCTATTGTTTGTTATTTTAGGCCTTTGAAGCCTGTCTGCGGTCCCTCCTTCCACTAGTCCTCCACTGACCAGACCACTGCTGCCCGTGTACCCCTGGAACCAATTATAAAGTGCCTACAGCCAGCCCATTTTCTTATGTTAGGCCTTTGAAGCCTGTCTGCGGTCCCTACTTTAAATACTCCTCCACTGACCACCAAGCTGCCTGCCCGTGTATCCATGTAACCGCTGTAAAACTGCCATGAGCCTATTGTTTGTTATTTTAGGCCTTTGAAGCCTGTCTGCGGTCCCTCCTACCACTAGTCCTCCACTGACCAGACCACTGCTGCCCGTGTACCCCTGGAACCAATTATAAAGTGCCTACAGCCAGCCCATTTTCTTATGTTAGGCCTTTGAAGCCTGTCTGCGGTCCCTACTTTAAATACTCCTCCACTGACCACCAAGCTGCCTGCCCGTGTATCCATGTAACCGCTGTAAAACTGCCATGAGCCTATTGTTTGTTATTTTAGGCCTTTGAAGCCTGTCTGCGGTCCCTCCTACCACTAGTCCTCCACTGACCAGACCACTGCTGCCCGTGTACCCCTGGAACCAATTATAAAGTGCCTACAGCCAGCCCATTTTCTTATGTTAGGCCTTTGAAGCCTGTCTGCGGTCCCTACTTTAAATACTCCTCCACTGACCACCAAGCTGCCTGCCCGTGTATCCATGTAACCGCTGTAAAACTGCCATGAGCCTATTGTTTGTTATTTTAGGCCTTTGAAGCCTGTCTGCGGTCCCTCCTTCCACTAGTCCTCCACTGACCAGACCACTGCTGCCCATGTACCCCTGGAACCAATTATAAAGTGCCTACAGCCAGCCCATTTTTTTATGTTAGGCCTTTGAAGCCTGTCTGCGGTCCCTCCTTCCACTAGTCCTCCACTGGCCAGACCACTGCTGCCCGTGTACCCCTGGAACCAATTATAAAGAGCCTACAGCCAGCCCATTTTTTTATGTTAGGCCTTTGAAGCCTGTCTGCGGTCCCTCCTTCCACTAGTCCTCCACTGGCCAGACCACTGCTGCCCGTGTACCCCTGGAACCAATTATAAAGTGCCTACAGCCAGCCCATTTTTTTATGTTAGGCCTTTGAAGCCTGTCTGCGGTCCCTCCTTCCACTAGTCCTCCACTGGCCAGACCACTGCTGCCCGTGTACCCCTGGAACCAATTATAAAGTGCCTACAGCCAGCCCATTTTCTTATGTTAGGCCTTTGAAGCCTGTCTGCGGTCCCTACTTTAAATACTCCTCCACTGACCACCAAGCTGCCTGCCCGTGTATCCATGTAACCGCTGTAAAACTGCCATGAGCCTATTGTTTGTTATTTTAGGCCTTTGAAGCCTGTCTGCGGTCCCTCCTACCACTAGTCCTCCACTGACCAGACCACTGCTGCCCGTGTACCCCTGGAACCAATTATAAAGTGCCTACAGCCAGCCCATTTTCTTATGTTAGGCCTTTGAAGCCTGTCTGCGGTCCCTACTTTAAATACTCCTCCACTGACCACCAAGCTGCCTGCCCGTGTATCCATGTAACCGCTGTAAAACTGCCATGAGCCTATTGTTTGTTATTTTAGGCCTTTGAAGCCTGTCTGCGGTCCCTCCTACCACTAGTCCTCCACTGACCAGACCACTGCTGCCCGTGTACCCCTGGAACCAATTATAAAGTGCCTACAGCCAGCCCATTTTCTTATGTTAGGCCTTTGAAGCCTGTCTGCGGTCCCTACTTTAAATACTCCTCCACTGACCACCAAGCTGCCTGCCCGTGTATCCATGTAACCGCTGTAAAACTGTCATGAGCCTATTGTTTGTTATTTTAGGCCTTTGAAGCCTGTCTGCGGTCCCTCCTTCCACTAGTCCTCCACTGACCAGACCACTGCTGCCCGTGTACCCCTGGAACCAATTATAAAGTGCCTACAGCCAGCCCATTTTTTTATGTTAGGCCTTTGAAGCCTGTCTGCGGTCCCTCCTTCCACTAGTCCTCCACTGGCCAGACCACTGCTGCCCGTGTACCCCTGGAACCAATTATAAAGTGCCTACAGCCAGCCCATTTTTTTATGTTAGGCCTTTGAAGCCTGTCTGCGGTCCCTCCTTCCACTAGTCCTCCACTGGCCATACCACTGCTGCCCGTGTACCCCTGGAACCAATTATAAAGTGCCTACAGCCAGCCCATTTTCTTATGTTAGGCCTTTGAAGCCTGTCTGCGGTCCCTACTTTAAATACTCCTCCACTGACCACCAAGCTGCCTGCCCGTGTATCCATGTAACCGCTGTAAAACTGCCATGAGCCTATTGTTTGTTATGTTAGGCCTTTGATAGCCTGTCTGCGGTCCCTACTTTAAATACTCCTCCACTCACCACCAAGCTGCCTGCCCGTCTATCCATGTAACCGCTGTAAAACTGCAATGAGCCTATTGTTTGTTATTTTAGGCCTTTGATAGCCTGTCTGCGGCCCCTACTTGCAATACTCCTCCACTGACCACAATGCTGCCTGGAGTGCCTGCCTGTGTATCCATGTAACCGATGTAAAACTGCCATGACTGCCTACTGTTTGTTATTTTAGGCCTTTGATTGCCTGTCTGCAGCCCCTACTTGCAATACTCCTCCACTGACCACACCAATGCTGCCCGTGTACCCCTGGAACCTATTTAAAAGTTCATAGAGCCTAGTTATATATTTTATTTACTATTAATAAGGCCATGATGGACTACGCTGTACCACGCTACAAGCTAACCAGTCGACACTTCTTTTGCGAGAAAAGCCATCCCAACCCTCCACCAGCATGTAGAAGACCGCATTGTCCATGCACTCTGGCAATCTGTGAGTACAAAGGTGCACCTGACAACAGACGCATGGACCTGTAGGCATGGCCACGGAAGATTACGTGTCCATTACGGCGCAATGGGTTAATGTGGTGGATGCATGGTCCACAGGGGACAGCCTACTAAGTCTGTCTGCAGTCCCTAATTCAAATTGTCCTCCACTGTCTAAATCGGAGCTTCCACCTTCTGGCTTTCGGCCTATAGTATCAGAAATTAAACTGCATTTGGCCTTCAACTTTGGTTAGGGCCTACTAACGGCTTCTGCCCCTCCCTGGTGTTGCCCTCAACTAAATAAAGCTGAGCTTCAACCTTCTGCTCCAAATTACCATTTTAAAAAATGCAATAGGCTTTTCCGGCCTACTAAAGGTGTCTGTCTGTGTGCCCCTGCCTGGTGTTGTCCTCAACTAAATAAAGCTGAGCTTCAACCTTCTGCTCCAAATTACCATTTTAAAAAATGCAATAGGCTTTTCCGGCCTACTAAAGGTGTCTGTCTGTGTGCCCCTGCCTGGTGTTGTCCTCAACTAAATAAAGCTGAGCTTCAACCTTCTGCTCCAAATTACCATTTTAAAAAATGCAATAGGCTTTTCCGGCCTACTAAAGGTGTCTGTCTGTGTGCCCCTGCCTGGTGTTGTCCTCAACTAAATAAAGCTGAGCTTCAACCTTCTGCTCCAAATTACCATTTTAAAAAATGCAATAGGCTTTTCCGGCCTACTAAAGGTGTCTGTCTGTGTGCCCCTGCCTGGTGTTGTCCTCAACTAAATAAAGCTGAGCTTCAACCTTCCGGCTCTCATTAAGTGGTTTTAAAAAAAAAAAATGGTGGTTAGGGCCTACTAACGGCTTCTGCCCCTCCCTGGTGTTGTCCTCAACTAAATAAAGCTGAGCTTCAACCTTCTGCTCCAAATTACCATTTTAAAAAATGCAATAGGCTTTTCCGGCCTACTAAAGGTGTCTGTCTGTGTGCCCCTGCCTGGTGTTGTCCTCAACTAAATAAAGCTGAGCTTCAACCTTCTGCTCCAAATTACCATTTTAAAAAATGCAATAGGCTTTTCTGGCCTACTAAAGGTGTCTGCCCCTCCCTGGTGTTGTCCTCAACTGAACAAAGCTGAGCTTCCACATTCTGGCTTTCGCCCTATACTATCAGATATTAAACTGCATTTGGCCTACTAGTGTGGTTAGGCCCTTGAAACAGTGTCTGCTGCTCTTGGGTTTGCTACTCCACTGAACAAAGCAATGCCGCCTGTTTAGTCCTGTTACCAATTTTGAACTGCATGTAGCCTACTTTATTCTTTGGCCCTATATCTGTTTCCTCCTCATCCTGCCCATTGCCCAGCCACTGCTAAATGAGTCTGCTGGTACATTGACCTAGACCACTACATTCCCCTTGTACTCTACACAGCCAGAATCTGACCCTGCTGAAAGTAAGGTTCCCCTTCCCGCATGTTATACCACCTTACACAGGGACAAAGAGGAAGGTGCAGATGAAAGTGCAGGTTCCTTCATCAGGTGGGGGGGCATACTCGTTGGCGACGTCACTGGCACAGGGCCCCTCAGAGTAAGCAAAAGTGTCGCTGCTGGTGGGAGGCGCCCCCGCCATGCAAACACACCGCCGTACTTTGAGGGGCCCTGTGCCAGTGGCAATGCGAACGAGTGGGCCCCCCCCTGCTTGCTCAGGATCACAGCACTTGCAACGTTTAAATACTTACCTTTCCCTGCAACACCGCCGTGACGTAGTCCGCATTTCCTGGGCCCACGAAAAACTTGAGCCAGCCCTACTCCCCCCACAACTTTCCCCCAATTCCCTATGCCCAACTATTATTATACAGTTAATTAAGATTGGCAAGCTTCAGAAACAAGAATGGATGTTTTTGGCATTAAAATGGGCACTGTAGGTGTTTTCCTGGCCTCCACTCACTGCCGACTATGCTTCCCCATTGACTTGCATTGGGTTTCGTGTTTCGGTCGATCCCCGACTTTTAGCGATAATCGGCCGACTGCACTCGACTCGACTCTGGACAAAATCGGGTTTCCCAAAACCCTACTCGATCTTAAAAAAATGAAAGTCGCTCAACCCTAGTGGGTACTGCTTCTACACCTTCATACCAGAAAAGAAGAGCTTACAGGGTGGTTCAAGAGTATGCACGAGTCTTCAGTAAACACCCATTAGACTTCGGGCAGGTAAAAGGGGTACAACATCACATCCCCACAGGTAGTCATCCACCCATTAAGGAGAGGTACCGGCCTGTACCCCCAGCTCATTACCAGTGTGCAAAAAGTATGTTGAGAGAGATGAAGGAGGCTTGGGCAATCAGAGATAGTTTTAGCCCCTGGGCGGCTCCATTAGTCTTCGTCAGAAAGAAAGACAGCACCATGAGGATGTGTGTAGATTATAGGCAGATAAACCACATTACACACAAGGATGCATATCCACTACCCAGAATAGAAGAGTCATAAGGCTGCATTAAAATATGCTAATTACTTTTCTACCTTGGATCTCACCAGTGGGTACTGGCAGGTTCCCGTAGCAAAGGCGGACAAGGAGAAGATGGCCTTTACAACGCCGATGGGTCTCTCCGAGTTCAATTACATACCGTTTGGCCTGTGCAACACTCCAGGAATGTTTCAGAGGATGATTGAGTGCTGTCTCGGGCACAATAACTTCAAAACCGTCTTGTTGTACCTGGACGATGTCATCGTCTTCTCCAAGACATATGAGGACCATCTCAAGCACCTAGCCGAGGTGTTCGAAGCTCTGTCGAACTTTGTCTTCAAAGTAAAACCATCCAAATGCCATCTGTTAAAGCCCAAAGTGCAGTACTTGGGCCATGTGGTGAGCTCTGAGGGAGTGGCCCCAGACCCAGTCAAGGTCACCGTCATCAAGAACTGGCCAAAACCCAGTAACCTCCATGAAGTCCAACAGTTCCTCGGGTTGGTAGGCTATTACATAAGATTTGTGAAAGACTTCACTAAGATAGCAGCACCACTGCAAGACCTGTTAGTGGGGCAATCCAGGAAAACCAAGGGTAAGAATACCTCATTTGACTGGGATGACGGGCTGGAGAGATCCTTCACTCGATTGAAGTTGGCTCTCACAGGAGAAGAAGTACTGGCCTACCCAGAATACGACCAACTGTTTGTGCTGTACAAAGATGCCAGCAACGTGGGATTGGGAGCAGTACTGTCCCAAGTACAAAAAGGCAAAGAGAGAGTAATCACGTACGCCAGCAGGAAGCTGCGCCCCACAAAAAGGAACCCCGAAAATTACAGCTCCTTTAACCTGGAATTCCTCGCCATCGTCCGGGCAGTGACAGAGAGATTCAAACATTATCTAGCCTCTGCAAAATTTACAGGTTACACGGATTACAACCCGCTGACCCACTTAGAGACTGCAAAACTCAGTACTTTTAAGCAGCGATGGATAGCTCGGTTGTCCAATTACGACTTCACTATCAAATACCGTGCAGGGCAAAAGAATGCTAATGCGGATGCGTAATCCAGAAAGCCCAACCTACCAGATGTGGGAGAGGATTCAGAGGAACTTGAAGAGATGGAACTGCCAGCATTCCATCACTCTGGAACAACTCAAAACTCTCATTACGTGAGAAACAGATGGAAAAACAAACGCGAAGCCACGCTGAATCCATTGCCCCACCATGGATGGGCAGAAATGCAGGATAGCTACCCCGCAATCTGTCTGGTGAAAGAACTGCTGACACAGGCAGACTCGCACCCTGGTCCAGATGATCCACAAGAGACACAGCGACTCTGGAAGGAAAAGGCAAACTATTCATCTACGATGGAAAACTATGCAGAAGAAACATTGATCCATGCACACATGAGCTAGTCTGGCAGATAGTGGTCCCAAGACGAGATGCGC
The DNA here is from genome assembly GCF_051348905.1 of Ranitomeya variabilis. Taxonomy (NCBI): domain Eukaryota; kingdom Metazoa; phylum Chordata; class Amphibia; order Anura; family Dendrobatidae; genus Ranitomeya; species Ranitomeya variabilis. The sequence continues at coordinate 566,908,399 of NC_135236.1, forward strand.
CCATGGTTCTAGAATTGTACCACGACGGAGCAGGACACTTTGGATGGAAGAAACTGGAGATCCTGTTACGTGGAAGATTCTACTGGCCTGGCATGAGGAAAACCATCGAAAAGTGGTACTGTGAGTGTGGCCCATGTAGTCTGCGCAGAAAGGACAGTGACAGCCAAAGGGCTGCCCTACAGTCCATAGTCACCGAAAAGCCACTTGAATTGGTGGCCTTAGACCATGTGAAGCTAACCCCAAGCTGTACAGGTTACGTCTACGCTTTGACTTTTGTGGATCCTTACTCCAGATTTCTGGTGGTTGTACCTGTCAAGGATCAGTCAGCCAAGACAGCAGCCCAAGCCTTCCAACAGTACTTCTGTAGGGGTCATGGATACCCTGAGAAGGTGCTCAATGACCAAGGTCCAGGCTTTGAAGCGGAGGTATTCCAGGAATTCTGTTCCCTGTACGGATGTAAAAAGAACAGAACAACTCCGCATCACCCACATACAAATGAAATGTGTGAGAAAATGAATCAGATAGTGATTGATCTCCTGAAGACATTGCCTTCACATGAAAGGAACTTATGGTCGGAAAAGTTACCAAATTTGGCAGACTTATACAACCATGTAACAGTAAATTCCACCAACTATACGCCAGCATATTTAATGAGGGGAAGGTCCAGTCAACTACCTGTTTATCTAGATATGGGAGTCTTAACCTCAGAAGATATCTCACCAGACGCTGATTGGGAAACTGAGAGAAAAGTATCGCCAAGTGCAAGAATGCGTAGAGAGAAGTTTAGCACAAGCCACACAAAAGCAAAAAAGAGACTTTAATCAACATGCTCCTGCAAATCCCTTGTCACCAGGTGAACAAGTGCTCAAACGTAAAAGAAGATTACACAAACTTGATGACCAGTGGGAAGCAGAACCTTACACTATTCTACCTTCCAACTTAGACAACACGAAAGTCTGCCTTATCAGCAAAGATGGGGGAGAAAAATTGACGGCCGTGTCCAAAGACCATCTCAAAATATGCCCTGATAAATTGAGAAACAGAGAAACAGACCCAGGAACATCTCCACCCATGGAACCAGAGGGAAAGAAGATTCCCACTGTTCTTGGAAATTTTCCCCAGTCTCTGACTCAAGTACATCAGGCCATCGTGATACCTATCTTGACTTTTTCCCTGCTGGAAATACCAGATCAAAATGTGATTCCAGACCATCCTGAACCAGAAGAGACTGTGCACCAACAGGTTCAAGCAGCAAATGTCACCGCAGCAGTGGAACCAGAAAATCCACCCTCTGCTATTGGTGAATCTGTTAGACCTATGGTGAATCTAAGAAGACGCAGACTCTTGACCTATTTACCTACACAATGCAGGCCTACAGATAGTACACACACTAGTGGGTCCACTACAGTAGCAACAGACATGTTAGATCGGGAACTACGCAGGTCTACTCGTAGTACCAAAGGTCAAATCCCAGCTCGTTACAGGGACTAAAAATGTTAATAATTTCTGTTGTTTGAATTACTTGCTTAATTTTGTTAAAGGTTTAAAATTAAAATTGAGGTAATGGACAATGCTTACCCAAAAACTTTCATTGTAAATAGTTTGGCACCCTCATGGTGCACACTGGTTCTGCCCATTTGCAGCGTGGGTAGAGCCTTTGTTTGCTTCATCTGACCAAAGACAATTCCAGATGAACGCTTATAGACTTGTTTTTGCAACGTGCAAGTGTCCTTACCTCCCATAAAGGGAAGACAAAGTTTATTATTGTTCAAATGTTTGTCAAAATTGTTTGCATTTTTAACTTGTATTTTTGTTATTCTCTTTTCCCAGTCCAGGTGTCAGGACTCTGAACATTTTTTATTACCTTTTGTGCATTGCTGCCCTTTTCCAAGATGGCGCCTTTGGTCGTATGTGCGCTGTGTCTTCCTGCTATAAAACTCCACCCCAACCTTCAGTCTGTGCTAGAGTATTCTGCCTTGCATCCAGCTCCTGACCTCTGGTGACTCCCTGGCTCTATACTTGCTCCTGTGAACCTGTGGGGTTATCCTGCTACTCTGCTCTGAGTTCCTGCTGCATACACCAGTTCCAGTAATCCTCCTTCATCTGCTGCTTGTGTTTACTTCCATCTGCATTTGCTGGACATGTAAGCTGTTGCTGCTCTGCAAGAACCTGAGACTATTACCCAGACCTCCCTGGTTGAGCTAAGATATTATTTGAACTGCCTTATAAGCATATCTATCTGTGTTTGTACTAAGCAGGGACTTATTTGTGTCAAGTATCCTCAAGAATAATTGTGCTTCATAGACTTTCTGCGTGATTGCATATTCCTCTGAAGTTTCCTATAGACTGCTAAGCTGCATTTAATATTTACTCCAAGTGTTGTGGACTTGCTTGAGTTTCTCTCTGCACCTGTTTGAATCACCGTGTGATAATATAGACTTTACCACTTATAAAACTGTGTCCTGTAGTTGTCTTGTTCCACGCAAAGAGTCTCCTGAGTTATCCCCTATAATTATTACACCAGGAGAAGTTCGGGTACCACAGTAGTGCTGTCTTCCTCACGGGGAGGATAGTGCTATGTCTGGAGACAAGTGGGATTTCCTTTGGTAGGTTTACACACATCCAACACCTTCCACTTCCAGGCCAGGAGGCGGAGCTCCAAGACCTGTTTTGGGGCAGCTTCCCTGAAAAAAGATCTTGGTTTGGAGGCGGAGTGAGCTCAGTCAGTAGTAGAAGTCTGTGTGCGAGGACAGAAAGGAGTGGAGCATAGAAGAAAGAGAGAGCTCCAGGAGGCCACAAGCAGGCCGCTGAAGAGTATCAGCGCAAGAATCCGGGTACCGGGAGCCCAAGGCATTTGTGGATTATAAAGCACAGAGCAGAACCGGAGGGTATTGTTCTACAAGGACTTTGCCCATAATTACCTGTGGCACAGTAGCACCTAGGAGCCTGGAGTCACCGAGAACAGACCCCAGTTCACATGGCCCGAGCTGCCTGCCATACAGGTACCTGTCTTAGGACAGCAGAACAATTAAAGACCTTGTTGAGACACCTAGTGGCAGCAGGGTCTTAGAGACAGAAAGCGCAGAGTGGTAGGCTCCCACCTGACTTACCCAAGGGAACTTGCTTGTCTCCGGACTGCTGGACTTTTCTGCCTGCCCTGTGGTCTGGTGCCCTGGACTGTGGATGCTGAAGTCTTCAGTAAAGGTAAAGAGACTGCAACCTTGTGTCCTCGTTCTTCTCTGCGCCTCTCACCATACCACCATCTACACACCGGGAAGCCCTGGGGATATACTTCACCTGTGGGAAGGTATGCCATCTAGCTGCCATAACATCACCCCAGCGGACCCCTTAAAGCAGCGTCGGTCACCCTGATCGACTACCACAGGTGGCGTCACGAACATAAACTTTAGCCCTTTAAAGACCTTGCCCTTTTACATGGGTGCCCTGGGCCACGGACCGGTTCACAGCCACCGTGACATCCCCCTGTGAAGCACCGGACCCGGTACCGAGTAACCACTGGCCCGTGGGGCGACTCACATTCCTCAAAACATAGTCTTCTTCTGTATCCTCTGGACCATAGTATTTGGGCAGATTTCTTTGTTTCTTTTTTTTGTTCCATTTTTTAATATAGGTAAACACAGCCCCTTTGATCTTATTAAAGGGAAAGCAACTCTAATAGCTTCTTTGTTATAATGAATCGGTAATGTTTTCCCATAAACAGTGTAAATGGTTAAACTCAGTGTAACCTGCACAATATTGCAGAGCTTAATAAACGAAGCACAGATTTATATCACGGTATTACTCTCCTAGACAGTGTAAGCAGTAGTCCACAGCGTGAATCCCGCGATCAATATGCGCAGCGTTCCACAGCGCAGCTCCCGCGGACAGAAGTAGCAATGTTCCACAACGCGACTCCTGCAAATAATATGAGCTGTGTTTCGCAGCGCAGCTCCCGCAGGCAGTAAAGACAGTGGTTCACTGTGTAACTTCCGTATGCAGATTAATTAGTGTTCCTTAATGCAGTTCCTGTAGTTAGATTTAGCAGAATCTCAAAGCGCAACTCCTGCAAATGAAATTAATGTTCCACAATGCGGCTCCATAGGCAATATTAGCTGTGCTCTCCAGTATGGCTCCCACATGCAGTATTGATGGTATTTCACAGTACAGATCTCATAAACAAAGTGGCAGTGTTCCAGAGCGCAGCTTCTATAACAGTAACAATCCACAGCGCAGCTCCCACAAATTATGTAGCAGTGATCTACAGCGTGGCACCCGCAAACCTCGTTAACAGAGATCCACAGCCCAGCTCCCGCAAGCAATATCAGAAGCGTTCCACAACGCGGCTCCCGCAAGCAATCTTAGTAGCGTTCCACAGCGCGGTTCCCGCCAACAAAGTTAGTACTGTACCACAGCCCGGCTCCCACAGATAAAGTTATTGAGGTTCCACAGTGCGGCTCCCGCAAAGGTATTGGCCTAGTTCCACAGTGCGGCTCCCGCAGACAATAATAGTTTACCTTTGCCCGTTAGGGCGGTGTTGAAGTGTCTCCGGTCTGTGGTGGCTTGTCAGGACCCTCTTCTCCTGTGGTGTGTCCCCAGGTGTCAGGATCAGTTCTTTCAGCTGGGTCTGTTATAAGCGGTCAGGACTGGAGTGGTATCCTATTTGTAGTACAGGGGCTCTGGAGCGGGTGCTGCAGTCCGTAGCGCTTATCGCTGTGCTGCAAGCGGCCTTCTCTCCTGTTTCCCGCTGCGGCTGGCTGGGTGTCTCTCCTCCTACTGTTGTTGGACGCCTCCGTTCCACCAGTAAGATGGCGCCGCTGTCACAGTGTCCTCAGGTCCAGCCGGCACGGCGTGCTGTTCCTGCCTCTCTCACGGCTGCGGTGATGTCAGCCTTTGTGCTGCGGACCGGTCCGGCTTGATGTGATGGCACTACGGGGAGCCCCCCGCAGCTGCCTCTGGAGATCTCGGGTCGGTGTTGTGGCATCCCGGTTGGATGAAGGAGCGGCTGCAACGCTCGTCACTCCCGGTCTTTACCTCCGGTCAGCTGTTTTCTCCCAGAGCTCGGCTACCTGCAGGGCCGCAGGGCCGGCGTGAAGGCAGACGTCCGCAGCTGTTGTAGAGCGGTCCCTTCGCTCCTGCAAAGATCCTCAGCGCCGGCTCTTCTCCTCCTCTCGGCGGGTCCACGCCGCTCCCAGAGTACAGGCAGCGAGACTCTCAGTCCTGCCTCAGGCCTTCTGTCAGCGCTGCGGTTACGATTACCACAGTTGGTGGAGGGAGGGGGAGACGCAGGGAAGTTTTACCGTGGTCTTCAGCCCTACTAGGTCCGTCTTTAAGCCCAATAAGGCTAATCTTTAGCTGTGGTGTCTTCCCTCAGTCAGGGCGCCAGGTTGTAGGGGCTGGGGCTGATGCAAGATCCCCAGGATGGCGGCAGTCTTTTGAGAGAAGGGAGAGCTGCATGCTGCCCAAGTCCCGTAACTCAGGATCCCCTGAGGATAGAGACTCGATTTAAGGCTCCTCTTGCTCCCAGAAGTGATATGAGGAGGAATATGTCCCAAATAAAGCGTTTTTAGGTCTCAATTGTAGTTTTGGGTTGCTTTAAATCAGGTTTTTAGCTGGAGCTCCAAGCTCCTGCTTCTTCACATAGCAAGAGCCAGGCCACCATAGTATTTATCATAAAAAACTTGAGATATCGTAGTCCCTGTTAAGCCCTTTAGGTTCCAATTTTTGCAGCATAAAAAATTTGAGTGCCAAGTTTCTTCTAATTTTGCAGTCTGCTGACAGATCACTGATCCCTCGGTGACCTGCCCCCTTGTTTTCCATAATAAATATTCTATATATTTCTTGAAAAAAAAACCCTTCTACAGGCAGGCACCAGCGGTGATGCGCTGCAGCATGATCGTACATATAATGTGTATGTAATCATTACTGTAATCAAAGTAAAACAATGTTAGCATTTTAAAGTATTAATATTTTAATTAAAAATAACAATTTTAATGGTATAAAATGTGAAAACAGATTAAAAAGTTTTTATCAACTGTTCACATTTGATATGAAAGCCATACTTAATGCTATCTCACATTATAACTGCAATAAATGTGGGCTGGATCTGTTCACAGGTGTCTGATGTCAATTCTCCATCCCCTTTTGGGTGTTTACAAAAGATGGAAGGAGGATAATCTTAACCCCTTAACGACCGCCGATACGCCTTTTAACGGCGGCATTTAAGGGTACTTAAACCACAGCGCCGTTAAATAACGGCCCTGTGGAAAAAGTGAATAGCTTCCCCCAGAGTCGGATTTTCTCCGGGGTCTCGGTTACCGGGGGTAGCCGAGACCCCAGAGAACATGATGTGGCGTTTTTTTATCGACCCCCGAGGTGCGATCGCCGTTAAATAACCGTTTACCGGCGGTCGCAAAAAAAAAAGAAGCAATTTCCCATTTCATTTCTCTGTCCTCCGATGTGATTGCACATCAGAGGACAGAGAAATGGGGTCCCCGATCGCCCCGATACTCACCTGTCTCCCCCTGAGCTCCTTGTGGCTCCCGATGGGTGCCTCCATCTTGTTCCGGCCAAAAAATGGCGGGCGCATGCGCCCGCCGGCCGGCACCCGGAAGATCTTTGGAGTCTTGGCTGCCGGGGGTAGCCGAGACCCCAAAGAACATGATCAGGGTCGGTTTTTTCCGACCCCTGTTTTGCGATCGCCGGTAATTAACTGTTACCGGCGACCGCAAAAGAAAAAAAAGAGCAATGTGTAATTCTCTGTCCTCTGAGGGCTAAATTTAGGGTTAGGGTTAGGGATAGGGGTACATTTATGGTTAGGGTTAGGTTTGGGGCTAAATTTAGGGTTAGGGTTAGGTTTGGGGCCAAAGTTAGGGCTAGGATTAGGGTTAGGGTTGGGGCTAAAGTTAGGGCTAGGGTTAGGGTTGGGGCTAAATTTAGGGTTAGGGTTAGGGCTAGGGTTAGGGTTAGGGCTAAATTTAGGGTTGGGGCTAAAGTTAGGGCTAGGGTTGGGGCTAAAGTTAGGACTAGGGTTGCGGCTAAAGTTAGGGTTAGAGTTGGGATTAGGGTTAGGGTTTGGATTAGGGTTGGCATTAGAGTTACGATTGGGATTAGGGTTAGGTTTGGGATTAGGGTTAAGGTTGGGATTAGGGTTAGGGGTGTATTGGGATTAGGATTTCGTTTGAAGTTAGGGTTGAGATTAGGATTGGGGTGTGTTGGATTTAGGGTTCTGATTAGGGTTATGGTTAGGGTTGGGATTAGGGTTGTTTTGGGGTTAGGGTTGTGATTATCGTTAGGGTTGTGATTAGGACTATGGATCAGGTTGGGATTAGGGTTAGGGGTGTGTTGGGGTTAGGGTTGGAGTTAGAATTGGGGGGTTTCCACTGTTTAGGTACATCAGGGGTTCTCTAAACGCCACAGCCAATTTTGCGCTCAAAAAGTAAAATGATGCTCCCTCCCTTCTGAGCTCTGCCGTGCGCCCAAACAGTGGTTTTGTATATGGGGCATCAGCGTATTCGGGATAAGTTGGACAACAACTTTTGGGGTCCAATTTCTCCTGTTACCCTTGTGAAAATAAAAATTTGGGGGCTAAAAATCCTTTTTTGTGGAAAAAAAATATTTTTTTATTTAAGCGACTCTGCATTATAAACTTCTATGAAGCACTTGGGCTTTCAAAGTTCTCACAAAACATCTAGATAAGTTCCTTGGGCGGGTCTAGTTTCCAAAATGGGGTCACTTGTGAGGGGTTTTTACTGTTTAGGTACATCAGGGGCTCTGCAAGCGCAACATAATGCCCGTAGACCATTCTATCAAAGTCTGCATTCCAAAACGGTGCTCCTTCCCTTCTGAGCTCTGCCATGCGCCCAACAGTGGTTTACCCCCACATATGGGGTATCAGCCTACTCAGCATAAATTGCACAATAAATTTTGTGGTCCAATTTCTCCTGTTACCCTTGAGAAAGTAAAAATTTGAGGGTGAAAAGATCATTTTTGTGTAAAACATATTATTTTTTTATTTTCATGGCTCTACATTATAAACTTCTGTGAAGCAGTTTGTGGTTCATAGTGCTCACCACACATCTAGATAAGCTCTTTTGGGGGTCTAGTTTCCAAAATGGAGTCACTTGTGGGGGTTTCTACTGTTTAGGTACATCAGGAGCTCTGCAAATGCAACATGATGCCCGCAGACCATACCATCAAAGTCTGCATTCCAAGCAGCGCTCCTTCCCTTCTGAGCCCTGATGGATGCCCAAACAGTGCCCCCCCCACATATGGGGTATCAGCGTACTCAGGACAAACTGTTCAACAGATTTTGGGGTCCAATGTCTCCTGTTACCCTTGAGAAAATAAAAAATTGCAGGCTAAAAAATCATTTTTGAGGAAAAAAAAGGATTTTTTATTTTCACGGCTCTACGTTATAAATTTCTGTGAAGCACTTGGGGGCTTAAAGTGCTCACCACACATCTAGATAAGTTCCTTAAGTGGTCTAGTTTCCAAAATAGGGTCACTTGTGGAGCGTTTCCACTGTTTAGGAACATCAGGGGCTCTCTAAACGTGACATGGCATCCGATCTCAATTCCAGCCAATTCTGCATTGAAAAAGTCAAACGGCTCACCTTCTCTTCCAAGCTCTGCCTTGCGTCCAAACAGTAGTTTATCCCCACATATGGGGTATCGACGTACTCAGTAGAAATTGCACAACAACTTTTGTGGTCTAATTTCTCCTGATACCCTTGTGAAAATAAAAATTTGGGGGCAAAAAGATCATTTTTGTAGAAAAAATGCGATATTTTATTTTTATGGCTCTACGTTATAAACTTCTGTGAAGCACTTGGGGGCTTCAAGTGCTCACCGCACATCTAGATAAGTTCCTTAAGTGGTCTAGTTTCCAATATGTGGTCACTTGTGGAGCGTTTCCACTGTTTAGGCACATCAGGGGCTCTCTAAACGTGACATGGCATCCGATCTCAATTCCAGCCAATTCTGCATTGAAAAAGTCAAACGGCTCTCCCTCTCTTCCAAGCTCTTCCTTGCGTCCAAACAGTAGTTTACCCCCACATATGGGGTATCGACGTACTCAGTAGAAATTGCACAACAATTTTTGTGGTCTAATTTCTCCTGATACCCTTGTGAAAATAAAAATTTGGGGGCAAAAAGATCATTTTTGTAGAAAAAAATTCGATATTTTATTTTCACGGCTCTACGTTATAAACTTCTGTGAAGCACATGGGTGTTTAAAGTGCTCACCACACATCTAGTTAAGTTCCGTTAGGGGTCTAGTTTCCAAAATGGGGTCACTTGTGGGGGTTTTCCACTGTTTAGGTACATCAGGGGCTCTCCAAACGCGACATGGCGTCCGATCTCAATTCCAGCCAATTCTACATCGAAAAAGTAAAACGGCACTCCTTCTCTTCCAAGCTCTGCGGTGCCCCCCAACAGTGGTTTACCCCACATATGGGGTATTGACGTACTCAGGAGAAATTGCACAACAACATTTGTGGTCTAAGTTCTCCTTTTACCCTTTTGAAAATAAAAATTGGGGGGGTGAAAAGATAATTTTTGTAGAAAAAATGTGATTTTTTATTTTCACGGCCCTACGTTATAAACTTCTTTGAAGCACCTGGGAGCTTAAAGTGCGCAACACACATCTAGTTAAGTTCCTTAAGGGGTCTAGTTTCCAAAATGGGGTCACTTGTCGGGGGTTTCCACTGTTTAGGCACATCAGGGGCTCTCCAAACGCGACATGGCGTCCGATCTCAATTCCAGCCAATTCCACATCGAAAAAGTAAAACGGCACTCCTTCTCTTCCAAGCTCTGCGGTGCGCCCAAACAGTGGTTTACCCCCACATCTTGGGTATTGACTTGCTCAGGAGAAATTGCATAACAACTTTTGTGATATAATTTCTCCTGTTACCCTTGTGAAAATAAGAATTTGTTGGCGAAAATATCATTTTTGTGTAAACAAATGAGATTTTTTATTTTCACGGCTCTACTTTATAAACAAGCTCTTCGTTGTGCCCAAACAGTGGATTACCCCCACATATGGGGTATCGATGTATTCAGGAGAATTTGTACAACAAAATTTATGGTTAAATTTCTGTTTTTACACTTGTGAAAAAAAAAATAGTTCTGAAGTAAAATGTTTGCAAAAAAAAGTTAAATTTTCATTTTTTCCTTCCACATTGTTTCAGTTCCTGTGAAGCACGTAAAGGGTTAATAAACTTCTTGAATGTGGTTTTGAGCAAGCTGAGGGGTGCAGTTTTTAGAATGGTGTCACACTTGGTTATTTTTTATTATATAGACCCCTCAAAATGACTTCAAATGTGATGTGGTCTCTAAAAAAATGGTGTTGTAAAAATGAGAAATTGCTGGTCAACTTTTAACCCTTATAACTCCAAAATTGTGCTGATGTAAAGTAGACATGTGGGAAATGTTATTTATTAACTATTTTTGTGACATATCTCTCTGATTTAAGGGCATAAAAATGCAAAGTTTGAAAATTGCTAAATTTTTTAAAATGTTGCCATATTTCCGTTTTTTTCATAAATAATCGCAAGTAATATCGAAGAAATGTTACTACTAACATGAAGTACAATATGTCATGAAAAAACAGTCTCAGAATCAGCAGGATCTGTTAAAGCGTTCCAGAGTTATAACCTCATAAAGTGACAGTGTTCAGAATTGTAAAAATTGGCTCGGTCATTAAGTACTAAATTGGCTCTGTCACTAAGGGGTTAAAGGGGTTTTCCTGCTCTGGGAAGAAAAAAAATTACATTTTTACCACAAAAATTTTGTTTTAGTCCCAGATTTTATATTTTCACACTAGGAATTGGATAAAAACTGCACCAAAATTTGTCTCACAATTTCTGCTGAATGTGGATATACCTCATATGTGGCTTTACAGTACTGATTAGCCACACGGCAAACAATGGTGGGACGGAGAGCTATATGCTTCCTGGGGCACTGATTTTCCTATAATATTTTACAGACCCCATATACAGAGCCCCTAAGTAATAGAAGAACAGAATCCTCCTTCAACTGACCCAATTTTGGAAATTATACCCCTATGGGAATTTATCTACAGGTCTAGTGACGATTTTGACTCCTTGGATGTTTTCCAGAAACAAGCAGTAGTGGATATTGCTCAATGAAAATTACAAACTGCTGTTGTAGTACATTTTACTGACCAGTACATTTTGCCTTGCTCATGCTTCTGGAGATATGCACCCATAAATTAGGCAGGCTATCATCGCTACAGAAATGCCAAACATATGGAAGCTATCTTCAATTTTCAGAGATTTACCTGGAAACCAGTGTGTAAGCGCTCAGTGCGCAGCAATGGATAAATGTGCTCCTTAGGGTATGGCTCCACGGTCCGGAGGGGCGGCGGTATCGCCGCTCGGCGCTAGGCCCCGCCCCCTTTCTGGGACGCGATGGTGCCGGATGTGTACAGTACACATCCGGGATCATCGCACCCCTCGCCATAGGGCCCTGTGATATGCCTTGCGGGGACGCTGCGTCCCCGCAAGGTGTACGGACATGCTGCGATCTCAAAAGACGCGCAGCATGTCCGGAGTCGCAGGGCCGCCGCGTGCGGGTTTCCACGCATAGTGGAGACGGGATTTCATAAAATCCCCTCCACTATGCAGGAACATCTGGACGCTGCTTGTTTGACGCTGCAGCGTCAAACAAGCAGCGTTTACTTACCGTGGAAACATACCCTTACTGCGATCTTTGGAAGGCAGAATGAACAAATCAACCACAGGTGAAAAATTGGTTTTATTTATTTTTTACTTCAGTCATTGTGCGGTATAAGTGATTAGGTGACTTTATTCTTATAGTTGGTGCAATTACAGCAATACCAGATTTATATTGGGTTTTTCTGTTTGGCTGCTGTCACACACTAAAAGACATTTTTGCAAAAACTATTTTTTGTCATATTTTGAGAGCTTTCATTTTTCCATAATTCTGTCGACAGAGTAATTTGAGGGATTGTTTTTTTACGGGATGAGTTGACCTTTTTATTGGATCCATGTTTGGGCACATGACATTTTTTGATCGCTTTCTATTCCAATTTTCAGGAGGCAGAATGAACAAACACCAGCAATTCAGGAATTGTTTTTTGTGTATTTTTTATGCAGTTCCACATGTATAAAATTGATAAGGCAGCTTTATTATTTGGGTCAGTATGATTACAGCAATACCACTGTTGTGAACTCTGTTCTCGAACTCCCTCCTGTGGTCAGGAATGGTATTTCTGTGAGTTCTGTCCGTGGGTTCCCTCTGGTGGCTGAAAGTGGAGCTGCTGGTCTGGAGGTGGCTTCCTCAGCTGCATCGTTTAAAGACTGGGCTGGTTCCTCTATTTAACTCTGCTCAGATCGTTACCTGATGCCAGTTGTCAATGTATCTGTACTGGTTCAGATCTCACTTGGATCTCCTGATGACCTGTCTACTTCAGCAGAAGCTAAGTCCCTGTTAAGCTCATTTGTTGTTCATTTGTGTGCTGAATATATTTCTGAGTACCTGCTAAGTTTTGTCCAGCTGGCTATCATGATATTGTCTCGCTAGCTGGAAGCTCTGGGTTGCAGAGTGGCACCTACCGCGCCGTGAGTCGGCGCGGGGGGTTTCTTGCTCACTCTGCGTGGCTTTTTGTAGTTTTTTGTGCTGACCGCAAAGATCCCTTTATCTATCTTCTGTCTATTTAGTAAGTCGGGCCTCCTTTGCTGAAACCTGTCTCATTCCTATGTTTGTGCCTTCCTCTTAACTCACAGTCAATATATGTGGGGGGCTGCTCTTTTCCTTTGGGGAATTTCTCTGAGGCAAGGTGAGGCTATATTTCTCTTTAGGGGTAGTTATTTACCTCTCAGGCTGTGAAGAGTCGTCTAGGCAGAGTCAGGTACGATCCACGGCTATTTCTAGTGTGTGTGATAATAGATTAGGGCTGCGGTCAGCAGAGCTCCCACTTCCCAGAGCGTGCTCTATTTTGCAGTTTTGACTATCAGGTCATTCCCGGTGCTCCTAACCACCAGGTCCAGCCATAACAGTACAACTGGCCAAAAAGTGTTAATGCATCTCAATAGAGGGATAAGAGAAGTTCTGAGACCATTTTTTTTCTCTGCAGTGTGTTTAGTCTTTTTTTTCCCCTAAACCTCTGGGTGGTTCAGGACTCAGGTGTAGATATGGACATTCAAGGTCTGTCCTCTTGTGTGGATAATCTCACTGCAAGGGTACAAGGCATTCAGGATTATATAGTTCAGAATCCTATGTTAGAGCCTAGAATCCCAATTCCTGATTTGTTTTCTGGGGATAGATCAAAGTTTCAGAATTTCAAGAATAATTGTAAACTGTTTCTTGCCCTAAAACCTCGCTCCTCTGGTGACCCTAGTCAGCAAGTAAAAATCATTATTTCCATGTTGCGTGGTGACCCTCAAGACTGGGCATTCTCCCTTGCGCCAGGAGATCCTGCATTGCTTAATGTAGATGCATTTTTTCTGGCGCTTGGATTGCTCTATGACGAACCAAATTCTGTGGATCAGGCAGAGAAAATCTTGCTGGCTCTATGTCAGGGTCAGGATGATGCTGAAATGTATTGTCAGAAGTTTAGAAAGTGGTCTGTGCTTACTCAGTGGAATGAGTGTGCTCTGGCAGCGATTTTCAGATAGGGTCTTTCTGAGGGCATTAAGGATGTTATGGTGGGGTTCCCCACGCCTGCTGGTCTGAATTAATCAATGTCCTTGGCTATTCAGATCGATCGGCGTTTGCGGGAGCGGAAAGTTGTGTACCATATGGCGGTGTCCTCTGAGCAGAGGCCTGAGCCTATGCAATGTGATAGGACTTTGACCAGAACTGAACGGCAAGAGCACAGACGTCAGAATGGGCTGTGTTTTTACTGTGGTGACTCCACTCATGCTATCTCTGATTGTCCTAAGCGCACTAAGCGGTCCGCTAGGTCTGTCACCATTGGTACTATACAGCCTAAATTTCTTTTGTCCGTTACTTTGATTTGCTCTTTGTCATCCTACTCTGTTATGGCGTTTGTGGATTCAGGCGCAGCCCTGAATTTGATGGACTTAGAGTATGCCAGGCGCTGTGGTTTTTTCTTGGAGCCCTTGCAGCATCCTATTCCATTAAGGGGAATTGATGCTACGCCTTTGGCCAAGAATAAGCCTCAGTACTGGACCCAGTTGACCATGTGCATGGCTCCTGCACATCGGGAAGATATTCGCTTTTTGGTGTTGCATAATTTGCATGATGTGGTCGTGTTAGGTTTGCCATGGCTACAGGTTCATAATCCAGTATTGGACTGGAAATCTATGTCTGTGTCCAGTTGGGGTTGTCAAGGGGCCCATGGTGATGTTCCAGTGTTGTCAATTTCTTCTTCCAATCCTTCTGAAGTACCTGAGTTTTTGTCGGATTACCAGGATGTATTTGATGAGCCCAAGCCCAGTGCCCTGCCTCCTCATAGGGATTGTGATTGTGCTATTAATTTGATTCCTGGTAGTAAGTTTCCTAAAGGCCGACTTTTCAATTTATCTGTGCCAGAACACGCCGCTATGCGGAGCTATATAAAGGAGTCCTTGGAGAAAGGACATATTCGCCCGTCATCATCACCGTTGGGAGCAGGGTTCTTTTTTGTGGTCAAGAAGGATGGTTCTCTGAGACCTTGTATAGATTACCGCCTTCTTAATAAAATCACGGTCAAATTTCAGTACCCTTTGCCTCTATTGTCTGATTTGTTTGCTCGGATTAAGGGGGCTAGTTGGTTTACCAAGATAGATCTTCGAGGAGCATATAATCTTGTGCGTATTAAGCGGGGCGATGAATGGAAAACCGCATTTAATACGCCCGAGGGCCATTTTGAGTATCTGGTGATGCCATTCGGGCTTTCTAATGCGCCATCTGTATTCCAGTCCTTTATGCATGACATCTTCCGAAAGTATCTGGATAGATTCATGATAGTATATTTTGATGATATTTTGTTCTTTTCGGATGATTGGGAGTCTCATGTGAAGCAGGTCAGAATGGTGTTCCAAGTCCTTCGTGCTAATTCCTTGTTTGTGAAGGGGTCTAAGTGTCTCTTCCGGAGTTCAGAAGGTTTCCTTTTTGGGCTTCATTTTTTCCTCTTCTACTATCGAGATGGATCCAGTTAAAGTCCAGGCCATTTATGATTGGACTCAGCCTACATCTGTAAAGAGCCTTCAGAAATTCCTGGGCTTTGCGAATTTTTACCGTCGCTTTATCGCTAATTTTTCTAGTGTTGTCAAACCACTGACTGATTTGACCAAGAAAGATGTGGATGTGGTGAATTGGTCCTCTGCGGCCATTGAGGCGTTTCAGGAGCTGAAACGTCGTTTTTATTCGGCTCCTGTGTTGTGTCAGCCAGATGTTTGGCTCCCTTTTCAGGTCGAGGTTGATGCTTCTGAGATTGGAGCAGGGGCTGTTTTGTCTCAGAGAAGTTCTGATGGCTCTGTGATGAAGCCATGTGCTTTCTTTTCTAGAAAGTTTTCGCCTGCTGAGCGTAATTATGATGTTGTCAATCGGGAGTTGTTGGCCATGAAGTGGGCATTCGAGGAGTGGCGCCATTGGCTTGAGGGCGCCAAGCATCGCGTGGTGGTCTTGAAGGATCACGAGAATTTGACTTGTCTCGAGTCTGCCAAGCGGTTGAACCCTAGACAGGCTCGATGGTCACTGTTTTTCTCCCGTTTTGATTTCGTGGTTTCATACCTTCCGGGTTCTAAGAATGTGAAGGCTGATGCCCTTTGAAGGAGTTTTGTGCCTGATTCTCCGGGAGTTTCTGAGCCGGCTGGTATTCTCAAAGAGGGGGTGATTTTGTCTGCCATCTCCCCTGATTTGCGGCGGGTTCTGCAGGAGTTTCAGGCGGATAGACCTGACCGCTGTCCTGCAGAGAGACTGTTTGTCCCTGATAGATGGACTAGTAGGGTTATCTCGGAGGTTCATTGTTCGGTGTTGGCTGGTCATCCTGGAATTTTTGGTACCAGAGATTTGGTGGCTAGGTCCTTTTGGTGGCCTTCCTTGTCCCGGGATGTGCGTGCTTTTGTGCAGTCCTGTGGGACTTGTGCTCGGGCTAAGCCCTGCTGTTCTCATGCCAGTGGGTTACTTTTGCCCTTGCCGGTCCCGAAGAGGCCCTGGACGCATGTTTCCATGGATTTTATTTCAGATCTCCCTGTCTCTCAAAGGATGTCGGTCATCTGGGTGGTTTGTGATCGCTTCTCTAAGATGGTCCATTTGGTACCCTTGCCTAAGTTGCCTTCATCCTCTGATTTGGTTCCGTTGTTTTTCCAGCATGTGGTTCGTTTGCATGGCATTCCAGAGAACATTGTGTCGGACAGAGGTTCCCAGTTTGTTTCGAGGTTTTGGCGGTCCTTTTGTGCTAAGATGGGCATGATTTGTCTTTTTCTTCTGCTTTCCATCCTCAAACAAATGGCCAAACTGAGAGAACCAATCAGACTTTGGAGACCTATCTGAGATGCTTTGTTTCTGCTGATCAGGATGATTGGGTGACCTTCTTGCCATTGGCTGAGTTCGCCCTTAATAATCGGGCCAGTTCGGCTACTTTGGTTTCACCTTTTTATTGTAATTCTGGTGTCCATCCTCGTTTCTCTTCAGGGCAGGTTGAGCCTTCGGACTGTCCTGGTGTGGATTCTGTGGTGGACAGGTTGCAGCAAATTTGGACTCATGTAGTGGACAATTTGACATTGTCACAGGAGAAGGCTCAACGTTTCGCTAACCGCCGTCGCCATGTTGGTCCTCGACTTCGTGTTGGGGATCTGGTTTGGCTGTCATCTCGTTATGTTCCTATGAAGGTTTCTTCTCCTAAGTTTAAGCCTCTTTTTATTGGGCCTTACAAGATTTCTGAAATCCTCAATCCTGTGTCATTTCGTTTGGACCTTCCTGCTTCTTTTGCCATCCATAATGTGTTCCATAGGTCGTTGTTGCAGAGATATGTGACGCCTATGGTTCCTTCCGTTGACCCTCCTGCTCCGGTGTTGGTCGAGGGAGAATTGGAGTATGTGGTGGAGAAGATTTTAGATTCTCGTATCTCGAGACGGAAACTTCAGTATCTGGTCAAATGGAAGGGCTATGGTCAGGAAGATAATTCCTGGGTTCTTGCCTCCGATGTCCATTCTGCCGATTTGGTTCGTGCCTTTCATTTGGCTCGTTCTAATCGGCCAGGGGGTTCTGGTGAGGGTTTGGTGACCCCTCGTCAAGGGGGGGGGGGGTACTGTTGTGAACTCTGTTCTCGAACTCCCTCCTGTGGTCAGGAATGGTATTTCTGTGAGTTCTGTCCGTGGGTTCCCTCTGGTGGCTGAAAGTGGAGCTGCTGGTCTGGAGGTGGCTTCCTCAGCTGCATCGTTTAAAGACTGGGCTGGTTCCTCTATTTAACTCTGCTCAGATCGTTACCTGATGCCAGTTGTCAATGTATCTGTACTGGTTCAGATCTCACTTGGATCTCCTGATGACCTGTCTACTTCAGCAGAAGCTAAGTCCCTGTTAAGCTCATTTGATGTTCATTTGTGTGCTGAATATATTTCTGAGTACCTGCTAAGTTTTGTCCAACTGGCTATCATGATATTGTCTCGCTAGCTGGAAGCTCTGGGTTGCAGAGTGGCACCTACCGTGCCGTGAGTCGGCGCGGGGGGTTTCTTGCTCACTCTGCGTGGCTTTTTGTAGTTTTTTGTGCTGACCGCAAAGATCCCTTTATCTATCTTCTGTCTATTTAGTAAGTCGGGCCTCCTTTGCTGAAACCTGTCTCATTCCTATGTTTGTGCCTTCCTCTTAACTCACAGTCAATATATGTGGGGGGCTGCTCTTTTCCTTTGGGGAATTTCTCTGAGGCAAGGTGAGGCTATATTTCTCTTTAGGGGTAGTTACCTCTCAGGCTGTGAAGAGTCGTCTAGGCAGAGTCAGGTACAATCCACGGCTATTTCTAGTGTATGTGATAATAGATTAGGGCTGCGGTCAGCAGAGCTCCCACTTCCCAGAGCTCGCTCTATTTTGCAGTTTTGACTATCAGGTCATTCCCGGTGCTCCTAACCACCAGGTCCAGCCATAACATACCACATTTATATTGATTTTTATGTTTTGGCACTTTTACAGAATAAAAGTATTTGTATTTTTATAAAAAAAAAATCATTATTTTTGCATTGCTGTGTTCTGAGAGCTATAACTTTTTATTTTTACACTGATTGAGCTGTATATCTGCTTGTTTATTTGCGAGACAAGATGGCAATTTCAGCAAAACCATTTTTATTTAGATTCATCTTTCTAATTGCATTTTATTCTACTTTTTGTTCAGCAGTATCACGATAAAGCATCATTTTTTACCTAGTTTTTTTTTATGGCATTCACTGAAGGGGTTAACTGGCGAGACAATTTTATAGGTCCGGCAATACCAAATATGTGTAATTTTTTTTTTTTTTTTTTTCATAAAAATATTTATTTATGGGCACGATATATTTTTTAATTAACTTTTATTATTTTGTGATTTGAAAAATATTTTTACAACTTTTTTATACTTTTTTAGTTAGTCCCACTATGGGACTTTCACTTTCTGCAGTCTGATCGCTGTTATAAAGCATTGCCATGCAGGAGCATAGCAATGCTTAACAGCCTGTCAACCCTGCAGACGCAATTTAGTTAGATCATGCACTGTGTATGATATAACTATCTTGCTAGTGTCTGGTGACCCAGATGATGTCACGGTGCACAGAACTAAGGACAGAGGGGCTTTCTCCCTCTGCCTGCTTGCTATATGCTGCAATCACAGCATTTAGGGGGCTAAAGCACCGGGAGCTGTGCTGGCACTACTCCTGGCACTGAATTCCGGGTATCAGCTGTCTGAATAGTTGACACTTGGCGGCGATCGCAGGTGCAAAGCCTTTTTGTGCCTAATATTGCCTAGCTGTATCCATACATTCAAAGTCGGTAAGTACCAAGCGAACTAGATGTATGGACATGTCTAAGGTCATGAAGGGGTTAAGGATCATAGTGCTCTGCCATTTTGTTGGTGACTGAAATGTGATACTGATACTTGCTTTTCCACAATCTATGATGAAAAATGAAATGGCAACCCTTCCCACAGTGAAATGAAAGTGAATATACAATTCCTCCACTTTTCAGAGTTTTGTTTATGGCATTCATTATGTGGTAAATATAACCTATAATATGATTCTCCAAGTCAGTAAAATCACAGCAATATCAAACTTTATTTTTTGTTCTTTAACAATGAGAAATGGCAGGGTGAACTGACTTTAGATTTATAAAATTTTTCAGCTAAATACAGTGATATTTCATTTCTTAGGCAGGTGGGGTGACCGAAAAATTGCAATTCAGAAATTTGATAGTTTTTTACTTTTATGCTGTATACCTGAATTTTACGGACACGGCGGTATCGACTATGTTTATTTTTTATTTCTTTATTTTTAATGGGGGAGAATTCAATTTTATTGTTCTTATTTCTTACTTTATTTCTTAGTCCATTTACTGGACTTAAATCTTACCCTTGACTTCTTTTCTCTTTACTTCATTCAGCGGTGAGAACAGGCTGGACAGCCTAATACTGTACTACTAATGCCAGGTTGCTTGATTTGTTCTGACTATTGAAAGATGACTATAAAGTTACAGCAAAATGGGTAAATCTCTTTTTTAATATATCATTTGATCTTTGTTATTTTTCTTACTATGCAGAGTGCAGCAGTGAAATCATCAAGTCTGCTGCGCTTTGCACGCTTAATGCTGATTGAGGCTTGCTTTTTTTGTGTACTTGTTTCTTCAGAGCACTGCAAACAAAATGACTTTGTAACTGAGTAATGCCCTCTGCCTATTGAAGTTTAATGTGCAAATCCCATCTGAATGAGGCTTTACATTGACAGTGAATTGCAGCTTGGCTCATGGTCTGCAATAAAATGATGCCTGGCTCCCACCGCAGCTTTGAACTGCCCATGATAGATCACAAGCACAGTTCACAGCTGATGTGACCTCAGCATAGGAGATAGGGCCGAGCTCTGATACTTACATGTAAGCAAATATAAATGATAGCCCAAAGTGGCTGAAGAAAAAAAATAATACAAGAAAATTTTAATTTTGCACTCAATAAAATATATATGTTTGCACAGTTGTACTCAGCAATAAAAAAGTGAAATTCTCTTTCTAGCAAAACAATAAAATACACTCATTAAAAAATAACAATAGTAAGATAATAGAGAACAAAAAAGAAGATTACCATAAAATAGTTATGATTAGGGTTGAGCAAAACGGATCAGATAAATTCAAAAATCGCAGACTTTTGGCAAAATCGGGTTTCATGAGACCCGACCCGATCCTAGTGTGGGATTGGCCATGCGGTTGGCGATCTTCGCGCCAAAGTCGCGTTTCGTATGACGCGTTCAGCGCCATTTATCAGCCAATGAAGGTGCATGCAGAGTGTGGGCAGCGTGATGACATAGGTCTCGGTCCCCACCATCTTAGAGAAGGGCATGACAGCGATTGGCTTGCTTTCTGCGGCATCACAGGGGTTATAAAGGGGCATGCACGCCGACCGCCATCTTACTTCTGCCGATCTGAGCATAGGGAGAGGTTGCTGCAGCTTCATCAGAAGAAGGGATATAGTTAGGGAGGGAAGATTAACCCCTAAACCGCTTGTGGTGTAGCGATTTTCACTGTCCAACACCACCTTTTTTGCAGGGACAGTGGAGGCTATTTTTTTTGTGCATCAGCTCTGTAGCTTATTAGGCTGCCTTATAAGGCTCCCTGATAGCTGCATTGCTGTTTGCTGCTGCTGTGCAAACCAACTGCTTTTTTAAAAGCAAAAATCCTGTTGCTCCTTTCTGCAGTTATCTTGTTTATTTGTCCACACTTTTGTGTGCAGCAGTCCTTTTTATTGCTGCCATACTAGTCCTGAGATCATTGTAGGGAGATTGAAATTGTACTACAGTCCTTGGATTCTTTCAGATATCTTCCAGCCACTTTCTGCCACTTACATTGTGTTGATTTATACACTGGGCCTGAGTTTTGGTTCAGTCTCCAAAAAAAAAAAAGTGAGATTCAAATTCTCACAAAGTGGATATACTTCAGTCCTGTTAGTTTGTCGTATGTCAGCCAGGCACTTTCTGCCACTAACATTGTGTTGTTTTATGCACAGGGCCTGAGTTTTGGTGCAGTCTCCCCCCAAAAAAAGGGAGATTTAAATTCTCAACAA
Source organism: Ranitomeya variabilis (assembly GCF_051348905.1). NCBI lineage: Eukaryota > Metazoa > Chordata > Amphibia > Anura > Dendrobatidae > Ranitomeya > Ranitomeya variabilis. The sequence continues at coordinate 566,929,612 of NC_135236.1, forward strand.
GTTTATACACATCTTCTACATTGTTTTACATACCATATAACGGTTGTTATTTTGGTTAGATTTTCCACAGGAGACAGCATTTGTCCAGTATGGTTACTAACTACTTTTCCTTCCTTATCGATGTTCTCCCTCACATGTCATTCCCCTTTGATCACTGAGCATCTAAAATAGACACCTGGCCTGAATTGGCAGAATATGCATTACAGGAGCTCGCTTGCCCTGCTGCTAGTGTGCTATCAGAAAGAGTCTTCAGTGCTGCTGGTTCAATACTGACCGAAAAAGGACACGTCTGGCTACCCGAAATGTCGATGATCTAACCTTCATTAAAATGAACCAATCATGGATTTCAAATTATTTGGTCCCACCTTCCCCTGCTGACACGTAGCTTGCCTGAAAAATATCTTGCTTTTGGCCTCCTCTTACTGACTTCTCCAATTCATCCATTTGCAGCTGCTTAATGTCCACCATAGGCCATTTTTATACCTCGCTAAATGGGCTGACTCCCCACACAGGGCCGTGGTCACCACCTGGCGCAAGCACCCGTGCGAGTGCTGTTTGCCTGGACAGGTGGGTGTGCCCACTCTTGGGCGACGGCACTGGCACAGGGTCCCTCATAGTAAAATGAAGTGTCTCTGACAGTGGTGGTGCACAACCAATGTCAGACACACCATCATAATATGAGGGGCCCTGTGCCAGTACCGCTGCCCATGAGAGAGCGTTCCCCCCCAGCTCGAACAGTGCTTTCCCACTTGCAATACTTACCTCTCCCTGCTCCACCACTGTGTAGTCTGTGCTGTTAAATCCTTCAATGGCACTGCCAATACAAATTTGTTGAAATGATAGATGATAGTTAAAATACACAGGGGCCCTGGCCTCCATTTAGACCAGTTAATACTTTGCGCCAACTACCACTGTCTGCTACTCAGCAGAGGAGCCCACCCCTGTACCTAGCTATGCCACCTGTTTATTTATGAACAATTTTTTGGCAGACATTTAGCCCACTTTATATTTTGGGCCTACTAACTGTGTCTGCCACTCATTACAGTTTTCCTCCACGGAACAAAGCAATGCCGCCTGTTTATTCCTGTTACCACATTTGAACTGCATTTAGCCCACTTTATTATTTGGGTCTATATCTGTGTTTCCTCCTCATCCTGCCCATTGCCCAGCCACTGCTATATGAGTCTGCTGGTACATTGAGCCAGACCACTACATTCCCCTTGCACTCTACACAGCCAGAATCTGACCCTGCTGAAAGTCAGGTTCCCCTTCCCGCATACTATACCACCTTACACGGGGACAAAGAGGAAGGTTCAGATGAAAGTGCAGGTTCCTTCATCAGGTGGGGGGGCATACTCGTTGGCGATGTCACTGGCACAGGGCCCCTCATAGTATGCAAAAGTGTCTCTGCCAGTGGGAGGCGCCACCCGCCATCAAACACACCGCCGTACTATGAGGGGCCCTTTGCCAGTGCCAGCGAGTGGGCCCCCCCCTGCTTGCTCAGGATCACAGCACTTGCAAAGTTGAAATACTTACCTCTCCCTGCTCCACTGCCGTGACGTATTCCGCATTTCCTGGGCCCACGAATATCTTGAGCCAGCCCTACCCCCCACAACTTTAGCCAAATGACCCCCAGTTTTCAATGCCTAACTATTATTATGAAGTAAATTAAGATTGACAAGCTTAAGTAATAAGAATTTATGTTTTTGGCATTAAAATGGGCACTGTAGGTGTTTTCCTGTCCTCCACTCACTGCCGACTTTGTTTCCCCATTGACTTACATTGGGTTTCGTGTTTCAGTCTGCCCCTGACTTTTCGCAATAATCGGCCGATTTCACCCAACCCAACTTTTGACAAAGTCGGGTTTCGCGAAACCCGACTCGATCCGAAAAAAGTAAAAGTCGCTCAACTCTAGTTATGATGATTAATGTGCACATATTTCATCTGGATTTTGGCCAGTAAGTGTTCATGCATGGCAATGGTAACCATATACATACTGTATATATGGAACATTATTAATATTTAAATTAGAATGTATTTCCGAATTAGAGCCGAAAACTTCATAAGCGAATGCTCAGCTCTTTATTACTGAACACTTTAGGAGGCCACTTTTTATTTATGGCAAGTTTGTAGTTAAATTCAAATGTTTAACATGGTTCTTTTATTTTATAAGTTACAAATCACCTCTTACAGGCATGATAAGGCATCATGATGCATGATAAGATTTAAGATCTGATCATTTGTGTAGCTATTACAATTTCATTTACTGCTCATCAATTTGTGCTGTGAAATATAACACTTTATACAGCTATTTTAAAAATGTTCTATGCAATATTTAAGGCAATCTTTAAGCTCTAATTGCTGCCCAATTCAGAGACCAAATCTGTTATTTCAGACATATGTTTAATGATGCAGCTTTTCAGAGAAAACTTACACTAAAACATTAGCTAGAGATTATGTAAATGGGATGACTAGTCCAAGAGGTTGGTCCTAAAGGGCTTATCCTCAATAGCTCCCCTTGTTTAACAGGGCTCATTCTATACACAAAAAAGAGAGACCTGTCAGTCTAGGGAAGTGGGTGGGCAGAGACTGCCATGGACGAGCTTCTTGGACTCGCATCCTTTTTGCTTTGCTCACAGGTTGGTGTTTTAGAATATGTTTTCGCTGAAATGCTGCAATACATGTTCACAATAATGGGGTCAGTCTATGATTCCGGCAGCATGAATCACCAGACAGGATGACGTTCAATATCTGAATTGATAGCACAATTCAAAACCTAGATATTCAGCTTTGTAAATTACATTTTTCTCTATACAGTTTTGACTGCCATGCGCTCAAACGGTGGTTCCCACCACATATCGGGTATCAGCGTACTCAGGACAAATTGGACAACAACTTTTGGGGTCCAATTTCAACTGTTACCATTGGAAAAATACAAAACTGGGGGCTTAAAAATAATTTTTGTGGGAAAAAAAATAATTTTTATTTTCATGGCTCTGCGTTATAAACTGTAGTGAAACACTTGGGAGTTCAAAGCTCTCACAACACATCTAGATGAGTTCCTTAGGGGGCCTACTTTCCAAAATGGTGTCACTTGTGGGGGGTTTTAATGTTTAGGCACATCAGTGGCTCTCCAAACGCAACATGGCATCCCATCTCAATTCCTGTCAATTTTGCATTGAAAAGTCAAACAGCGCTCCTTCCCTTCCGAGTTCTCCCATGCGCCCAAACAGTAGTTTACCCCCACATATGGGGTATCGGCGTACTCAGGACAAATTGGACAACACCTTTTGTGGTCCAATTTCTTCTCTTACCCTTGGGAAAATAAAAAATTGGGGGCAAAATTCATTTTTGTGAAAAAAATATGATTTTTTATTTTTACGGCTCTGCATTATAAACTTCTGTGAATCACTTAATGGGTAGTGTTGAGTGATACCGTCCGATACTTGAAAGTATCGGTATCGGAAAGTATCGGCCGATACTGGCAAAGTATCGGATCTCGCCGATACCGATACCCGATACCAATACAAGTCAATGGGACTCAAGTATCGGAAGATATGCCTGATGGTTCCCAGGGTCTGAAGGAGAGGAAACTCTCCTTCAGGCCCTGGGATCCATATGAATGTGTAAAATAAAGAATTAAAATAAAAAATATTGATATACTCACCTCTCCGACGCAGCCTGGACCTTACCGCTGTGAACCGGCAGCCTTCTTTGCTTAAAATGAGCGCGTTCAGTACCTTCCATGACGTCACGGCTTCTGATTGGTCATGTGCCGCTCATGTGACCGCCACGCGACCAATCAGAAGCCATGACGTCATCCCTCAGGTCCTAAATTCCTAGAAGATTTTAAGCAAAGAAGGCTGCCGGTTCACAGTGGTAAGGTCCAGGCTGCGTCGGAGAGGTGAGTATATCAATATTTTTTATTTTAATTCTTTATTTTACACATTAATATGGTTCCGATACCGATTCCCGATACCACAAAAGTATCGGATCTCGGTATCGGAATTCCGATGCCGCAAGTATCGGCTGATACCCGATACTTGCAGTATCAGAATGCTCAACACTATTAATGGGTCAAAGTGCTCACCACACATCTAGATAAGTTCCTTAGGGGGACTTCTTTCCAAAATGGTGTCACTTGTGGGGGGTTTCAATGTTTAGGCACATCAGTGGCTCTCCAAACGCAACATGATGTCCCATCTCAATTCCTGTTAATTTTGCTTTGAAAAGTCAAACGGCGCTCCTTCCCTTCCGAGCTCTCCCATGCTCCCAAACAGTGCTTTACCCCCACATATGGAGTATCAGCATACTCAGGACAAATTGGACAACAACTTTTGGGGTCAAATTTCTTCTTTTACCCTTGGGAAAGTTAAAAATTGGGGCAAAAAGATCATTTTTGTGAAAAAATATGATTTTTTTATTTTTACGGCTCTGCATTATAAACTTCTGTGAATCACTTAATGGGTCAAAGTGCTCACCACACATCTAGATAAGTTTCTTAGGGGATCTCCTTTCCAAAATGGTGTCACTTGTGGGGGGTTTCAATGTTAGGCACATCAGTGGCTCTCCAAACGCAACGTGGCGTCCCATCTCAATTCCAGTCAATTTTGCATTGAAAAGTCAAATGGCGCTCCTTCGCTTCCGAGCTCTGCCATGCGCCTAAAAAGTGGTTTACTCCCACATATGGGGTATCGGCGTACTCAGGACAAATTGTACATTAACTATTGAGGTCCATTTTCTCCTGTTACCCTTGGTAAAATAAAACAAATTGAAGCTGAAGTAAATTTTTTGTGAAAAAAAGTTAAATGTACATTCTTATTTAAACATTCCAAAAATTCCTGTGAAACAACTGAAGGGTTAATAAACTTCTTGAATGTGGTTTTGAGCACCTTGAGGGGTGCAGTTTTTAGAATGGTGTCACACTTGGTTATTTTCTATCATATAGACCCCTCAAAATGACTTCAAATGAGATGTGGTCCCTCAATGAGATGGTGTTGTAAAAATGAGAAATTGCTGGTCAAATTTTAACCCTTATAACTCCCTAACAAAAAAAATGTTGATTCCAAGATTGTGCTGATGTAAAGTAGACATGTGGGAAATGTTACTTATTAAGTATTTTGTGTGAGATATCTCTGTGATTTAATTGCATAAAAATTCAAAGTTGGAAAATTGCAAAATTTTAGAAATTTTCGCCAAATTTTTCATTTTTTTCACAAATAAACGCAGGTAATATCAAATAAATGTTACCACTATCATGAAGTACAATATATCTTGAGAGAACAATGTCAGAATCAACGGGATCCGTTGAAGTGTTTCAGAGTTACAACCTCATAAAGGAACAGTGGTCAGAATTGTAAAAATTGGCCCGGTCATTAACGTGCAAACCACCCTTAGGGGTAAAGGGGTTAAACTTTTAACAGTGCCCTCATTGAGACTTAGCCTTGATACCGTCTGTCCAGTTAATAATTTCACCTGCAGAGCATGGGCCACAGTACCCCTACAGACGCAGCTTACAAATTTCACCCACAGATCATAGGGATCAGTACCCACACAGCTCCAAAATGTCTGCTCCAGTATCGTACGTTACAAATGCCACCGATGAAAAGCTTTTACAATCCTTGGCAAAAATTATGTAATCACCGGCCTTGAAGGATGTGCATTCAGTTTTGTAGAAAAAAAGCAGATCACAGACATGGCACAAAACTAAAGTCATTTCAAATGGCAACTTTCCGGCTTTAAGAAACAGTAAAAGAAATCAAGAACAAAAAATGTGGTAGTCAGTAATGGTTACTTTTTGTAACCAACATAAGGTAAAAATTATGGAGTCACTCAATTTTGAGGGAAAAAGTTATGGAATTACCCTGTAAATTTTCATTCCCAAAACTAACATCTGCATCAAATTAGATCTGCTCATTAGTCTGCATTACTAACCCCATAGTCACATTGTAAGAAAACACTGACACCTGGAAAAAAGTCCTTTAATGAAAGAATGACCCAGACTCCTTTAATATTCATAATTAAACCATACTTATGAACTTGCACATTCCTCCTATGCCCTCGTCATCTGCAAAAGAGGTACAAAAATAAACAACAGTATTCCTCACCTTTCCACAGATATATTTTCAATCCATTTGTCCCACGACGGTTCCAGCTCTGCTACATCTATATGGCAGGCTGTATGATGCAACCATGCAGCCTGTCATCCAACAGACACACTGAGCACCGTGTGCTCAGCATCTCTGTGTGAACTGCTATTCCGTGTCTGAAGGCACTGCGAGAGAGAAAGTTCTGCTCACGGTGCTGTCTGACAGGTCACGGGAGTTCACAGCCAGTGAACTCACTTCACCTTTCTGATGTCAGTGCGAGCGCCATGGGAAAATTTAATAATAGCATACAATAGCATCTCCTATTATGGCATACTCGTATATGAGCCCCTATAACGGGAGGGGGCAAAACGCGTAGGAACAACCTAGCTGGGAATAGTCTACCAGATAAGTGCTTCCTTATGATGCTTACCCATAGAATGCTCTCTTTTTTTCTATGAGTAATGGTGATGTTCAGTAAGTTTCTGACTATTTGACTATCTTTGCATTGCATTGTTTTTGTTTTTTTTCACCCATTCAAAGCTTACATAGACATTTAGCAAACAAGAAAAATGTTTTAGGAATAACAACTCAAAGAGGGAGGCATGCCCCTAAAAGCACATATGCGGATTATAAAACTTGGTCTTGCTAACAAAACAGTTATCCCTCAATTGCACATATTATAGCAGGAAGAATAAACTGTACTGAAATGAAGGGCAAAATGTGGAGGAAAATGCAGCCAGCTATGTGGCAAAGCTGAGTTTGTTCCAAAGAAAGAACACCAGACGTGGTACACCACAGCAGGCTCCCACCCGCTTAGGTAGGAACCACTATATGCACAAAACAACCAATCCCCTGCAGAATCCGGAAAGTTTTGTTTGGTGCAGGATGATCGGCAACCATGCAATATAGCCATTAGTGTATAAGCACAGAATAGCCTCTTTATTTGAAATCTTCCAATAAAATGATCAAGCCGGTATCACCAACAATATAAATGGAAACAAAAGTTTTGCATATAAAGAAATAGTCGCAAAAAAAATTTCAAATTAAGATAAATGGTCAAAAATGTTTATGTAAGTAATCAAGTTGTAGTGCCTGCATCTCTGCTTGCAGTCCCTCTCTCCCTGCAGAGACACCAGCATAATCACCGCCACGGCTCCCGTCCTGTCCCTTCCTGGTCTACTGCTGCCTGGGGTGCGTGCACCACAAGTAGGTCCCGAGGCACTGTGCTTAGGGAGCACGTACACTTTCTCTTTCTTAAAGGGGTTGCTCATTTTCCTATAGTGTCCCCATCCAATCGCTGAAGGTCAATTACTATTTAAAGAGTCTCCTCCAACATGGAGGTGCCTGTGCAATGTTGTGAGTTTGTGCCTGACACTCTTGTTAGTTCTCAGGTCCCAGTGCTTGTATCTCAGCTTGCTATACCCACCTGTGCCTATCTCAATGGCAGCCAAGCCTGCTTCACTTGCCAATGCTCACCTCAACAGCAGCCTGTCCAGTTGCACCCACCAGTGCTTACTCCAACGGCAGATGGTCCAGTTGCACCTGCCAGTGCTCAACTCAATGGCAGCTGAACCTGCTGGACCCGCTAGTACTAACCTCAGGGGCAGCCAATCCAGTTGCACCTGCCAGGACTCATCTCTCCATCAGCTGACCCTGTCTGCTCCTGCGGTTCCTGTCATCTTCTCAGCCTGCCTGCATCTGCTTGACATTCCCTCGGGCTGCCCCAGCTACCCATTTCTAAGGATTAGACACAACCACAGATGTACCAGCCACTATTAATTAATAATTGCAAAATCAACAATATAGGGATAATACATACCATATACCAGTGATTAATGCTCTGTGGAGAAGATGTGGAGAACCACTAGTATGAGAAAACACCAAACTCAGCCAATATATAGAAGTAGAATAAAAAATATCTGCGCTGGAGTCCAGATTTTTAAACCCCTTTAGAGGACTAAACAGTGATAGCTGCTAAAAAATAACCGTATAAAAAAGTGAATAAATAAATTCCCAGTAGTGACTGGGGGTTGCAAAATGTGGGAAAATAGTACAACCACCGTATGAAAATATAAAAATGTGTCAAATACACCGTAGGAAATGAACACGTGGAGCGTGGATAAAAGATGGCACTATTAGATATAGTATATACCTGGTAGGGCTGCCAATGTGGAGTACAATTTTTCGTGATTAGATACACTCACGTGGCCCAGGAAGGATGAAGTCCAATGAGTGCCATGTGGTGCTTCAGGAGATGTCCGGTAAAGCTGCCGCAGTGACAAGCGATCTTCAATACTTCCGTCTGCTTGCGTTGCCAGAGGAAATAAATGCCGAGTGTTTGCCTTCAGAGCTGCGGGCTGCAGGAACTGCCCCGGCCGGCGGCAAAGTATCCTGCACTCGCACGTTCTATGAGGTATGTCAGCGCTGCTGGGCTGAGCCGCTCGGTACTCTGCTGTTGCAGGACCTTTCGTGACGTCACGGTCACGTGATTACTCACGTGACAGGCTAAGGAGAGCGTGTGGGACCAAATCCTACGCATTTCGGAGACAAACGTGCTCCTTCATCAGGGATGGTCCTCTCTAGGTAAAATGTACCTATATAGCCCGCAGCGGTCACATGGACATATTAAGAACTGAAGGCAAAAAGTTCAATTTCGCTATTGAGACCCCTCGGGATTAAAGTGTCAAATTCGAAAATCATTCTGGTCTCCTCCCTGGACATTTGTTGGATGAAATCACCTCCTCTCCGACTTTTCTGTACCACTTTCAAACCAGTGATGTTGGTACCATGGGTTAACCCCCCATGATGAGTCAGGAAGTGTTTGGAAAGTGGGTGACCTTCATATTTTTTCTTGATGTTCCTAATATGTTCATTGATCCTGATATGAAGGGCCCGCTTAGTTCTTCCTATGTAAATTTTGTCACAGGGACATCTAATTGAATAGATCACTCCTCTAGTATCACAGGATATAAAATTCTCGATTCTCCAATCAATGGTCCCTTTTTGAAATGAAAGTTGTTTTTTGGTTTTTAATAATTGACATGGTTTGCATTTTCGACAAGGAAAGAAACCCGGATGTTGAACCAAGAATGGATGTTTAATTGGAGAAAAGCAGCGTGGGACTGTAGGGGCTATTTTGTTTCCCAAATTGCAGGCTTTTTGTAGATAAATAGTGGACGTTCGGGAAGTTTTTCGCCGATGACTTTATCTTCTCTTAGAATATCCCAGTGTCTACTCACAATCTTTCTAAAAAGATGGGTGTTGGCGTTATATCTGGTAATGATGGGGACATTTTCCAACATTAAAGATTTGTTGTTTTTTTCCTTAGTTTGGAGAAGACACGATCTGGGCAACTTCTCAACTTGATCTATAGCCACGGATAAAGAGCTGTGTGAGTACCCCTTCTTAACAAATTTATCTGTAAGAATTTCAGCTTCCTGAGTGAAATCCTGTATTCGGGAACAATTCCTATGTGCCCGGATAAACTGGCTTTTGGGGACGTTCAGAAGCCAGTTAGGAAGATGACAACTGTCCAGAGCAATATAGTTGTTCCCATCCATGGGTTTGTGAAATGTTCTGGTGTGGATTTTGCCGTCTTCAATAAAAATGTTAAGATCCAAAAAATTGATAGAATCAGTACTGGTGGTTCCCGTGAATTTTAAAAAATATGAATTTTTATTTAAATTAGTAATAAAATTGGACAAAGAGTCGGGACCACCAGACCAAATAAAAACAATGTCGTCTATAAACCTATGCCAGAGTACCAGGCTCGCATCCAAGGAGGCGTCACCATGAATGGTGTAATGCTCCCATTTGCCCACATACAAATTAGCGTAACTCTGGCATAGGTTTATAGACGACATTGTGACACTGTGTCACCCAAGGGATTGAATGAAAATTTAAGCTTTGTTCCCTTTTTATAGATAACCACCAGTATATTATATATATATATATATATATATATATATATATATATATATATATATATATATATATATATATATATATATATATATACACTCACCGGCCACTTTATTAGGTACACCTGTCCAACTTCTTGTTAACACTTAATTTCTAATCAGCCAATCACATGGCGGCAACTCAGTGCATTTAGGCATGTAGACATGGTCAAGACAATCTCCTGCAGTTCAAACCGAGCATCAGTATGGGGAAGAAAGGTGATTTGAGTGCCTTTGAACGTGGCATGGTTGTTGGTGCCAGAAGGGCTGGTCTGAGTATTTCAGAAACTGCTGATCTACTGGGATTTTCACGCACAACCATCTCTAGGGTTTACAGAGAATGGTCCGAAAAAGAAAAAAAATCCAGTGAGCGGCAGTTCTGTGGGCGGAAATGCCTTGTTGATGCCAGAGGTCAGAGGAGAATGGGCAGACTGGTTCGAGCTGATAGAAAGGCAACAGTGACTCAAATCGCCACCCGTTACAACCAAGGTAGGCCTAAGAGCATCTCTGAACGCACAGTGCGTCGAACTTTGAGGCAGATGGGCTACAGCAGCAGAAGACCACACCGGGTACCACTCCTTTCAGCTAAGAACAGGAAACTGAGGCTACAATTTGTACAAGCTCATCGAAATTGGACAGTAGAAGATTGGAAAAACGTTGCTTGGTCTGATGAGTCTCGAGTTCTGCTGCGACATTCGGATGGTAGGGTCAGAATTTGGCGTAAACAACATGAAAGCATGGATCCATCCTGCCTTGTATGAAGCATCTTTGGGATGTGCAGCCGACAAATCTGCGGCAACTGTGTGATGCCATCATGTCAATATGGACCAAAATCTCTGAGGAATGCTTCCAGCACCTTGTTGAATCTATGCCACGAAGAATTGAGGCAGTTCTGAAGGCAAATGGGGGTCCAACCCGTTACTAGCATGGTGTACCTAATAAAGTGGCCGGTGAGTGTATATTTAAACTTTTAAGTCGAATTTTGGGTTACTGGACTTTTTACGGCCTTTTATATAGTTTTTATTTTAACATTATTATATTTTATTATTTTAGTGTTCTACTTACCTTATCATGTTGATCATTCTTGACTCTCATGCTGACATCGTGTGTCCAGATTGGATTGTCACCGTGTGTTGGTACCGTTCGTCATGTACCTGCATCAGATGGTCCTGCACATCGTATATCCGGATCGGAGTGTCTTACTTGGAGGACTGGAATTTTCTCCGGATCAGACTTTATTTTTGCTGTATGGAAATTATACATGTAAATTTATATAAGTATATTTATTATTGTGCTTATGATTGAGTATTTTATTTCTTGGAATATTGGGGTACGGTACCAGTAAGCTGTTGAACTGTATGTCCATTATCGCTGTTAAGAGGGAACGTGTGCAAGGGTTTGTAAATTTTGTCACAGTACATAATTGTGATAATTATTGTTACTCCTTTATACCATCATTTTATTTTTATGCACCTCTTATTTATTTATTTTCTTCCTAAAAATATATATATCCTTGTTTTTTTACATGTATACAGCTCCAAACTCTAGTTGTTACACTTTCACACGTACATGGTCTATGTTTCTGATCCATGTAACAATTCTTTATATCATATCCCTTTTTTTGTAGTCGGGTATATTGCTGCTTGATCCTATATTTTTACATACATTAGGGCACTTGTTATATCTATACATGGCCCCTGTATTTTTATGGATTACATTTATATGCAGACATGCAGCCATGCCATATTACCATGATAGGGCTAATGCTTTACCTACTATTTTCTAAAAATCTCTTTCTAATAGTTTCTTTTACATCGTCCTAGACTCGGTCCTTGGTTGTGTGCATGCCTGGTCCGTGTGATGGAGCTCTGCTGCATCGCATCTCTATAGTTTTGGTGACGTCGGGTACTCTGACCCCGTACGTCCGGCCATGTGACGCGGGCGTCGGAAGCTCCTGATGGGCGTGACCGCGCATGCGCCGACTACACCCGGGCCGCAGCGCTAGGTTAGGGGATTGTATAAAAGGCTTCCCCGTGAGACAATGGCCACCCCCTGACGAAGGATTAAGATCCGAAACGTGCGTCGGGGTGTGCTACTACGGGACCTGGCGGACCCTTTCATTAAGGTATATTGCGTGCATATCCCTAGCTCCTTTTTTTACACTGTGCACTTGGGCTATTTTGCTGCGGGGCTTTTGTTGTATTCCCCTTACAGAGGAATAATCGGCACCTTGCACTGCACAATTAAGGCATATGCGGACACCTGGTGCTGCGGTGCTGTCAATACATTTTAGTTCTCCTACATATATATCGGCAGTTTCGAATTTATATCATTTTACACATTATATGTTGCAGCATTGATGATTGTTATTCTGCACATTGGCTATTGTAGTTACACATATGATTTTTTTACACACAAGCTGAGATATATTGGCATAATGTAGCCTTTTTTTCCTTTGCCACTTTGCACTTTATACTTTGATATTTTGCACCTTGTATGATTTGCACTATATATTATGTTGTATTATATGTAGGGGTGGAAAAAACATTGGCAGCTCCTGATATTCTGCTACTTTGCACTTTAAATATTGTAATTTGCACATACTACCTCTGGTATGTTATACATTGTTTTTTTCATATATAATAGTGTACATTGACCTATATCACAGTATACACACAACATAGGCAATTGATATATAGGTCTGTATGCTGTATTGCACATATATATTTTATTTATTTTATCTTTTTTTAGTTATTATTTTTTTAGGGGATGCACTAACCTTATATCTATATATAAATATAATTGGGTCAGCCTTCACCATTTCCCTTTTATTAAATTTTAATTTACATTTTTAAATAAATTTCTTGTCCTGTTGTGCGCACAATTGTAATATCAATTTTGCCAATCATATATAATAAAGGCATTTTTTATATCTATTCTTGGCTTGGTGACTTTTCTGGGTACTTCTATATATTGGCTGAGTTTGGTGTTTTCCCATTTCTAACGATCAGATGCCATCTACCCAAGGTCAGTCATGGAGTAGCACCTGGACCAACTCCCTTGTCTCTCCTTGTATCTCGGTGTCATCCACCAGCCGCTGCATATCTGTGGAAAGATTAGGTGAGGCTCCTAGTCACCCCCCTTCGGTACTTCTTTAGGTTTTGGCACAAGTGGTTCCATCACCCTGCCTATTGCACAAGTCCTGGAATTAATAGTCAGATGACATGACGTTTTACAAGAACATTTGTGAGGTCCAAGTTAAGGATTATACAGGCATGGGTTTGTGGACAAGAATTTGTGTGAATAATAGTTTGGTATGTGATGTACAGTGTTGTGAACTCTATTTTTGGGCTCCCTCTAGTGGTCACAAGCGGTACTGTGTAGTGTTGTCTTTCTGCAGGTGGCCTCATCAGCTGGTTCGTTATCCTTGGTTGGTTTCCTATTTAACTCACCTGGATACTCAGTTCCTTGCCTGCTATCAATGTATTCAGTGCTCTTCAGATTCCTTGTGACTACCTTGCTCCCAGTCTCTCCAAGACAAGCTAAGTCCTTGTTTGTTCATTTTCTGATTATCAGCGTTCATCATGTTTTCTTGTCCAGCTTGCTAAAATGTGATTTCTTACATGCTGGTTGCTCTAGGGGACTGACTTTCTCCCCCCACACCGTTAGTAGGTGTGGGGGTTCTTGAAATCTCAGTGTGGATATTTTGTAAGGGTTATTTACTGACCGCATAGACCCCTTTGCTATTTTCTGCTATCTAGAATTAGTGGGCCTCTTTTGCTGAATCTGCTTTCACCCCTGTGTATGTGCCTTCCTCTTACCTCACCGTTATTATCTGTTGGGGGCTTCTATATCTTTGGGGATTATTTCTCTGGAGGCAAGAGAGGTCTTTATTTCTCTCTAGGGGTAGTTAGTTCCTCAGGCTGGCTAGAGACGTCTAGGATTTTTAGGCACGTTCACCGGCTACTTCTAGTGTGTTTGGATAGGTTCAGATTTGCGTTTGCGGTCAGTCCAGTTTGCCACCTCCCTAGAGCTTGTCCTGTGTTTTGTTACTTAGCTGGAGTAATTTGTGATCCTCAACCACTAAGGATCATTACAGTACAGGTCCTGGAATTAATTGTGAAATGTGGTAAAATGTGTTTTCCTGACAAAAATATTATTTTTATTACTTGTTCAAAAAAAATCCTCTCTACTGGGGCTCACTAAACAGAAAATATACATTATTTGGAAAAAAAGATGCTACTGCACAATTTGGTTTTATTCATATCAAATTAATAATGGGAAGTTGTGTGGTAGATTTCAAAACAGAGGGTGACACAAAGACCTGGTTAGATGGACACACGTGGCAATAATTTCGGGAATCACTCCTTCTACCATACTTCCTACATACCCGACATCTCTTTGGGGGTTGGTTTTGGGTGGGAGTGGCAGGGACAAGGCAAATAAATTGTCTCTGCTATAGTCTTCAGACATCCTCTGACTAGAAGACTGCTTCCTGTGCCTGCGTTGAATCAAATGGGAGACATTCGATAATTATCTCCTGTTACTAGAGAAATGTCAGCGCTCTTTGCGATCTTTTGTAAAGGACAAAGCTATTGTGGTTAGCAATCTGAATTAGGTAGATTGCTACCTTTTTGTACTAGGACCTGGTTTTCTGCTTCAACAGATATGGTTGAAGCAGCTGGTCCGACAAGTTAATGCCTCTCATATATTTATTATAGTCTGTGATGCAGATTGGTTTCTCCTTGTCCATGGTGATGCCCCAGTCTCTGAATGTCACAGTGGTGTCCGAAAGCAGCATGGTCAGCATGTAAATGTCCTTCTTGTTATTCCACTTCACTGCATGAAGTTGATCACTTGTAAGTGAGAATGATGCCTCCTTCTTCAAAAATCTGCACACCAACTGTGACAAAAACCAAACTCGTTTTTTCCTGACTGTCCCACAGGCCCCTGCATTTGCAGCATGGAAGGATTGGTATAGGGGGATACTTGTGTAATAGTTGTCGGTATACACAAAGTACCCTTGATGAACAAAGGACGTCATTAGCTCCCAGACAATGTTACCTGGGATGCCAATTGCAAGGGGGCAGCTTGGGGGGCTAATTTGGCGGTCCCTACATTCATAAATTATAAAGGTGGATGTATAGCTTGTTGTGCCCTAACACATTTTGTAGAGCTTGACACCCCATTTTGCTCTCTTAGAGGGGAGGAATGGTCACAATGACAGATGGCCCTTGAAACTCATAAAGGACTTGTGGACTGCCACATTTTGCTCCAGGGTATATGAAATTAGAAATAAACTTTCACAAGGGAAATTAGGGGTCTCAATTTATTCAGTCATTCATAGACGGGGTCAGTTCTTGGGGGGGGTGCTTGGGAATTGTCACTAAAGTGAACAAATCTCATAAGCATTTCATAATAGGCTCAGGACATGACAGCTGCAATTACATGTGTGCTGTGGACAGATTTTGTTGCCCAGTAGGAGTGGAGTATGTTTTTTTTTTTCTTTACTAATACCATTTTCAGGTAATGCCTAAATATTTTTTTATTTCTGGGTCTGTGAGATATGGGAAATGATATCTAATTGATATAATTTTGATATCTGATGGAATTCCCTATCAGATACAGTTTGGGACAAAATACTTGCTCCAAACTCAGCCCCTCACCTTTGACATTCCCCAGGCCAAAAGGGAAGTCAAATACACATCGAACAATGGAAAGTCATTATCCAGTAAAGGCATGTCCTTGGACAAGGCAGAGCAGTGTTTATTTTAATTAACTCAAGCAAATAGGCCTTTGAAATTCTATCCAGGGGGATGGGCAAAAGGCATAGACCCTCTGTCCCCCAGCACCAATTCCAGCAATTATCACAGGGGTGCAAATTCTTGTGCAGATACCAGCCAACTGGCTTCCTTTGTTGGACTCGGGCATATTGGCACTGCAGGCCCCCGGCTCAACAGCACCAGGTTCTGAGATATTGAATCTAGAAAATGACCTATAATAAAAGAATGCAATATCTCTGAACCTAGCCGAGCACATAATTGGAATCTGCATTCCTTCCCCCACAAGCCCATACCATGCAGCTGTTGTAGCATCCTCAACTTTGTGCTTAAGAAAAGCGAGTTGACAGACAGCTGAACTCTTTCTTATTGATGCAATGAGGTAGACGCAGGGGGTCCTTTACAACTTTTATTAATAGGATAGTGTAAATATGTGGAGGTAAACAACCAGATGGGCTGGAAATCAGGGAGAGATAATCAGCATGTCAGTATCAATGAGGCCAAAATGGCTGCTGAAGATGAAGGGGGCAAGGCTAATGCAGGCTGATGGGAAACTACGGAAGCCTTGATGAGCCTTGAAAACTGAATTGCACAGTAAGCAATGAAACAGAAAGCAAACTACAATGAAACTTCGTCAATAGATGGCGCTGTTGAATAAGTTATCACAATACACTAAATTTCAATAATACAAGGCATTGTAAACTGATTATATGCATTTGTATAAAGGCATGGAAGCAGTCACCTTTAGAACTCTGCGTTATTGAGTTATAAATAGAGATGAGCGAGTGTACTCATTGCTCGGGTTTTCCCGAGCATGCACGGGTGACCTCCGAATATTTAAGACTGCTCAGAGATTTAGTTTTCATCACGGCAGCTGAATGATTTATAGATAGTAGCCAGCCTAAGTACATGTGGAGGTTGCATGGTTGCTAGGGAATCCCGACATGAAATCAAGCTGGCTAGTAGCTGTAAATCTTTCAGCTGCCGGGATGAAAAATAAATCTCCGAGCAGTCATAAATACTCAGAGGACACCCAAGCGTGCTCGGGAAAACCCGAGCAATGAGTACACTCGCTCATCACTAGTTATAAAGCATAGCTACCAGGAATTAAATATGGTAGCCGTATTTGGTCTCCCTGCACAGATAAAATCCAGCAGAACCCAGTGGCACCACCATCCCATTTAGAGCTTCGGGTGGAAAGTTATGGGTATCCACAGCCCAGGGGTTGGCACAGCATGTGGGAGAGAGAAGCCTAGGGGATAATAGGAATTTCCTAATTTTTGGACTCCGTTCTACTGGCAGGAGGCCCGTTAACTGACGCAGCCAGAGAATTACATAGCAAAAATTTGGACCTGTGATTCATCAGTGCCTCCCTGTGGTCACATGCTGCATAACACAGTAATTGTAATCTATCTGCATCCTACCCTTATACTACACTCCTGACTGTATACTTGTATGTTGTTCTTGTAAATATATACCTGTATCCTCTAGTGTGACTTTTGGTGATTAAATATAATCTTGGGCTGCTCTTTTATCTCGATTCACGAATCCCCACATCCACACACTCGGTTGGTTATTACACGCTACCCTGGGTTGGTTTCTGACCCGATATAAGCCTGTTGTCGGACGGGGCGTATATCTAGCAAGGAACTGGTGGCAGCATACCATACTGTGTTAGTGAGGAACTCCAACAGTGATGTCCGGTGGTATATATATATATATATATATATATATATATATATATATATATATATATATATATATATATATATATATATATATATATATATACACTCACCGGCCACTTTATTAGGTACACCATGCTAGTAACGGGTTGGACCCCCTTTTGCCTTCAGAACTGCCTCAATTCTTCGTGGCATAGATTCAACAAGGTGCTGGAAGCATTCCTCAGAGATTTTGGTCCATGTTGACATGATGGCATCACACAGTTGCCGCAGATTTGTCGGCTGCACATCCCAAAGATGCTCCATACAAGGCAGGATGGATCCATGCTTTCATGTTGTTTACGCCAAATTCTGACCCTACCATCCGAATGTCGCAGCAGAAATCGAGACTCATCAGACCAAGCAACGTTTTTCCAATCTTCTACTGTCCAATTTCGATGAGCTTGTACAAATTGTAGCCTCAGTTTCCTGTTCTTAGCTGAAAGGAGTGGTACCTGGTGTGGTCTTCTGCTGCTGTAGCCCATCTGCCTCAAAGTTCGACGCACTGTGCGTTCAGAGATGCTCTTAGGCCTACCTTGGTTGTAACGGGTGGCGATTTGAGTCACTGTTGCCTTTCTATCAGCTCGAACCAGTCTGCCCATTCTCCTCTGACCTCTGGCATCAACAAGGCATTTCCGCCCACAGAACTGCCGCTCACTGGATTTTTTTTCTTTTTCGGACCATTCTCTGTAAACCCTAGAGATGGTTGTGCGTGAAAATCCCAGTAGATCAGCAGTTTCTGAAATACTCAGACCAGCCCTTCTGGCACCAACAACCATGCCACATTCAAAGGCACTCAAATCGCCTTTCTTCCCCATACTGATGCTCGGTTTGAACTGCAGGAGATTGTCTTGACCATGTCTACATGCCTAAATGCACTGAGTTGCCGCCATGTGATTGGCTGATTAGAAATTAAGTGTTAACAAGAAGTTGGACAGGTGTACCTAATAAAGTGGCCGGTGAGTGTATATATATATATATATATATATATATATATATATATATATATATATATATATATATATACTGTATATATATCCAGTCTGGACTGGTGATATATATCCCCCCTCACTGGGAGCGCCTCAATAACTCGTATCTACAGTGCCTTGTGAAAGAATCCGGCCCCCTGGAACTTTTTAACCTTTTCCCACATATCATGCTTCAAATATAAAGATACCAAATGCAAATTTTTGGTGAAGAATCAACAAGAACTGGAACACAATTGTGACGTTTAACGAAATTTATTGGTTATTTTAAATTTTTGTGGAAATTCAAAAACTGAAAAGAGGGGCGTGCAATACTATTCAGCCCCTTTACTTTCAGTGCAGAAAACTCACTCCAGAAGTTCATTGTGGATCTCTGAATGATCCAATGTTGTCCTAAATGCCTAATGATGATAAACATAATCCACCTGTGTGTAATCAAGTTTCTGTATAAATGCACCTGCTCTGTGATAGCCTCAGCGTTCTGTTTGAAGCACAGATAGCATCATGAAGACCAAGGAACACAACAGGCAGGTCCGTGATACTGTTGTGGAGAAGTTTAAAGCCGGATTTGGATAAAAAATTATTTCCAAAACGTTAAACATCCCAAGGAACACTGTGCAAGCGATCATATTGAAATGGAAGGAGTATCATAACACTGCAAATCTACCAAGACCCATCTGTCCCTCTAAACTTTAATCTCAAACAAGTAGAAGGCTGATCAGAGATGCAGCCAAGAGGCCCATGATCACTCTGGATGAACTGCAGAGATCTGCAGCTGAGGTGGGACAGTCTGTCCATAAAACAACAATCTGTCGTACACTGCACAAATCCAGCCTTTATGAAAGAGTGGCAAGAAGAAAGCCATTTCTCAAAGATATCCATTAAAAGTGTTGTTTAAAGTTTGCAACAAGCCACCAAACATGTTGGGAGAAACACCAAACATGTTGAAGAAGGTGCTCTGGTCAGATGAAACCAAAATCGAACTTTTTGGCAACAATGCTAACTGATATGTTTGGCATAAAGGCAACACAGCTCATCACCCTGATCACACCATCCCCACTGTCACACATGGTAATAGCAGTATCATGGTTTGGGCCTGCTTTTCTTCAGCAGGAACAAGGAAGATGGTTAAAATTGATGGGACGATGGATGGAGCCAAATACAGGACCATTCTTGAAGAAAACGTGTTGAAGTCTACAAAAGACCTGAGTCTGGGAAGGAGATTTGTTTTCCAACAAAACAATGATCCCAAACATAAAACAAAATCTACTATTGAATGATTCACAAATAAACGTATCCAGGTGTTAGAATGGCCAAGTCAAAGTCCAGATCTCTATCCAATCGAGAATCTGTGGAAAGAGCTGAAAACTGCTGTTCACAAACAATGTCCATCAAACCTCACTGAGCTCGAGCTGTTTGCCAAGGAAGAATGGGCAAGAATTTCAGTCTCTCGAGGTGCAAAACTGATAGAGACATACCCCAAGCGACTTGCAGCTGTAATCGCAGCAAAAGGTGGCACAACAAAGTATTAAGTTAACGGAGCCGAATAATATTGCAAGCCCCACTTTTCAGTTTTTGAATTTCCAAAAAAATGTAAAATAACCAATAAATTTTGTTCAACTTCACAATTGTGTTCCACTTGTTGTTGACTCTTCACCAAAAATTTACATTTGGTATCTTTATGTTTGAAGAATGATATGTGAAAAAAGGTTAAAAAGTTCCAGGGGGCTGAATACTGTCGCAAGGCACTGTATAAGGTTAGCCTTTCCGGTGACTATTTGCACACAGTGCAGATCCCTGACTGACCTGGGGTAAGTGGTGGTGCCAGAGAGTCGATCAATGCTTGGTTAGTCTCTCCCCTCCCCAGAGGTGAGTGAAGTCGACACAACCCTTTCCCTGTATGAAAGATTGGTGGCAGCAGTGGATCGAGATAATAGTGTGTTTGGGATCCCTACTCCCAGACACTAAGGAGCAACAGCAGTAGTTTTTACTGCTGGGGGTCCTAAGATCATCTCAGCACTAGACAGTCCAAATGCAAGTACTGTAGGTGTGTGTGCTCGGGTTGCCGCTATGTCCGTGACCGAGGGCTGAAAGACTGGCTGCAGGCACTCAAAGCAGGACAAGAATGATGGCCGTGGAGCTATCCCATAATGTGGAGAATGACTGTACTGGTTCCGACGAGGGGGGTCACGTTTGGGGTCCCCAAGCGACTTGCCGTCAGTACCCTACACTGCCACAGAAGAACACCCTCCTACTGCCTGTCTCCACTGACAGCTGAGGTTGGAGGCCCTCTATCAAGCTGCCCTGGCCAGTCTTGAGGCGGGGTGCGAGGAAGCCTCCGCAGCCCACCTGAAAGCGGCAGAGCACCAGGCAGATCGGGAGGTGGTAGAATGCAAGGTAGAGTGACAGGTGGCAGAACTCCAAGAGGCAGCAGGACATCGTGTGGCACAAGCAGAGCAGCAGCATGAGGCAGTGGAATGCCATGACGCTGCAGTGACAGCATCAGCTGGAGTTAGCTCTGCAGGGTTTCCTACCACCCACTCCAGCACCTCCGGAGCCCAAGACTGCCAAGGTCTGAGCCGAGGAATTCCCATTGCTGGAGAAGGATCGAGACCTGGACTCCTTTCTCCGGGCCTTTGAGCTAACCTGCCGACAGCACCATCCGGCCTTGGATCAATGGGCCAAGTACCTGACCCCCTGTTTGAGGGATAAGTCCCTGGGTATCCTGGGGGACTTACCTGCCTGGGTGGAGTGGGACTGTGAGAGCATCAAACAGGCCCTGATTCAGCAGTTCACCCTCACTCCATAGTCTTACTGCAGTCAGTTTTGGAGCCTGAAAAAAGGCCCCAAGGACACCAGGGCCAACCACAGGCGGGCCCTCCTGCGAGCTGCAGAGCACTTGACCAAGGGTCTGGAGCTCACCACCGGACAGGAGATCCAAGAGGCGTTTGTCGCGGAGCAATTCTTGTGGAACTGCCCAGAAGACTTCCAGCAGCACCTCTGTGACCGGAAACCAAAGGGGGCCACTGCTACAGCCACCCTGTCAGATGACTATGCCATTAACCGGGCCCCTGAAGCCAAGTGGGTCATCCAGAGCATCTGGAGAGTGGGTAAGACTCATCCTGCCCCTGTTTCCCCAGCCCCTAGAATGCAAGGGGCAACCTTCTCTGCTCCCCTCTCTAGACTAGGGGTAGAACCCAGGAGGTGTCACCTTTGCAACCAACCTGTACACTTCAGAGCCATGTGTCCCCAGCGCGACAAGGCTCCATCCTCATTCCCAAATACCCTTTCATGTATGTGGGTGGAGGTGGTGGGAGGTCCCGTGACAATTTCCAGCCCATCACCATAAACCATTCCACTGCTATGGGACTGCGGGACACCAGCGCCGATATGAACCCTCGTGCAGCTTGAGATGGTGTCCCCCCCAGGGCTTGATACCCGGAAAAAAACTCTCCGTTTGTGGGATTGGAGACGTCGAACCAATGCTGCCCGTCTCCAAGGTCTATATTTGGACTGGGTGCCAGGTAGGAATGAGGGAGGTGGGAGTGTCAGCAAATTTTCCAGTGAATGTTTTACTTGGGACAGATGTGGGGTGGCTAGTGTCACAGTATGTGTCCATTGAGACCCCAAGTTCTGATCCCCTACTCTGTCTTGATTTGTCTGCTGCTAGTAATGTTGTAAATATTTTGCCTGTGCCTCCTGCGTTATGGGGGGAGGTGGAATCTGCAAGTCACTTCTGTGCCTATAGGACACATACAGCACACACAGATGAGACAAAGCCAGACTACACAGGATGGTGTGAGAATTCCTCCAGGTGTGATGACACAGTGTTCTCTGAAGTTAGAGGTAGGGGGCAGGTAGCTGCTAGGCCAGAATCAGAGTTGATGGGAGGGGCTGGCACAGGTATTGTAGGGCCCCTAGATGAGTCCAGACTGCTGGGATCTGTGCAGCTGCAGGTAGGGGAACGTGCCAATGGGTTTGGGGCTGTCACAGCAGAAGTGGAGCTTCCAGGCAAGGCCAAAGGACAGGAGGTTCCCACACCCGGGATGCCAGGAGACCAGGTTGGTCCACCTGACTCATTGACTTGTGTGGAAGCCGAAGGGAGGCAGGCACTACCTAGGGTTAAAGCGATCGTGGCCGCTGTCACCAGGAGAGGGAGTGCAGGAACCCAAGGAGCCTCACGGAGATCTAACAGCCTTCCTCCTTCTGACCAAGTGGTGGCTGAGCCAGATGGAGACCAGTCAGAAGACGTGGCAGCTTCATCTATTCTGGCCACGTCTAGTCAGGCATTGAAAGCCAACTACAGCTTGAAAGCTCTTAAGGAGTAGGCAGAACAGCCCTTCACTGACTTAGACCTCCAGTGGGTAGTCTGGGACCAGGGACCACTGTACTGGGTGTCAGTTCAGCATGGCCTAGGGACTGACAGTTAGTGGTACCCTATCCGTTCGGTGTGGAGTTCTTGCAGTTTGCACATGAGGTTCCGATGGCTGGACACTTAGGGATCGCAAAGACCAGGGCCAGGCTAGTCCAGCATTTCTACTGGCCTAAAATGGGGGATGATGTGGCTGCCTACTGCCGTTTGTGTGACACCTGTCAGAGAGTGGGGAAGGCGGGGCGGCACCCCAAAGCCCCACTGGTGCCATTGCCCATCATTGAAGAGCCTTTTCGGAGGATGGCTTTGGATCTCACCAGACTGCTGTCCATTCTCAGCCACTCCGAGAACTGCTTTATAGTGACGGTAGTAGATAATGCCACCCAGTACCCGGACACGGTAGCCTTGTCATTCATTCGTGCCAGCAAGGTGGCCACTGCTTAACTGGAGATTTTCTCCAGAGAGGGATTTTTCCAGGAAATGCTCACCGACCGAGGGACCCAGTTCATTTCACAGCTGATGGAGTCCCTTTGTAAGCAAATACAAGTGCAACATCTGGTGGCCTGTCTGTTCCATCTGCAGACTAGTCGTCTGTGCCAGCGGTTCAATGGCACCCTCAAGCAGATGCTTAAGATGTTGGTTGACTCCCACGGGAGCGACTGGGAGCAGTACCTCCCACACCTACTATTTGCATACTAGGAGGCTCTAGAGGTCTCAACAGGGTTCATCCCCTTAGAGGTCCTGTATGGGCGGCGTGTATGAGGGCCCCTTGCTCTGGTGAAAGAGGCATTGGAAGGAGACTTGGCCACCCCTGGAGTGTCGGTCGTTGAGTATATTGTGCACTTCCGGGACAAAATGAATGCCTTGCCACGGCTGGTGCAGGACAATATGGTCCAGGCCAAGGTTGACCAGAAGCACTGGTATGACCAGAATACTTGTGAAAGGACCAACTATGTGGGTCAGAAAGTGTGGGTACTGGTCCCCATACCACAGGACAAGCTTCAGGCAACCTGGGAGGGCCCATACCTCATGCACCAGCAGCTCAATGACGTCACAAACCTGGCCACTCTAGATCACGCCCATGGAAGGAGGAAGGCCTTCCATATGAACATGAAGAAAGTGCATCATGAGCCAGGAGATTGACGAGATGCTGAACCTGGGGGTGATCCAGGCATCCAAGAGCATTTGGGCGTTGCCCGTTATCCTCGTCCCTAAGAAAAACCGAACAACCTGGTTCTGTGTGGACTACGGGGGCTCAACGCTGTCACGGTCACTGATGCGTTCCCTATACCATGCATTGATGACCTGCTCAATCAGCTGGCAGGGGCTAAATAACTTACTATCATGGATCTGAGCCAGGAATATTGACAGATCCCTATAACCCACAATGCCCCGGAGCGCTCTGTTTTCATCACCCCGTTTCGACTGTATGAGTCCACTGTGATGCCATTTGGCATGAAGTCGGATGGTCAACTCGCTGCTCCAGGGGCTGTGTACCTGGATGATAATGCCATCTTCAGTCCCATATGGTAGGATCACTTAGAGCATTTGATGCAGGTGCTTAGGCAGATTAAGCAGGCAGATTTGACCATCAAGCCAGAAAAGTGTCAGATGGGCATGAGCGAGGTCCCCTACCTGGTCATCATGTAGACGGGGGGGATTCTGATGCCAGAACCCGGGAAAGTAGACACCATCACATCCTGGCCCACCCCCTGGACCCCTGAGGATGGCTGGATACTATAGGATGTTTGTTCCACACTATAATTCCCTGGCTAAGCCACTGACGGACCTCACCAAGAAAATGGTGCCTCTCACGAAAGACTGGTCAGTCGCCTGCGAGACCCCTT
Source organism: Ranitomeya variabilis (assembly GCF_051348905.1). Taxonomy (NCBI): domain Eukaryota; kingdom Metazoa; phylum Chordata; class Amphibia; order Anura; family Dendrobatidae; genus Ranitomeya; species Ranitomeya variabilis. The sequence continues at coordinate 566,954,369 of NC_135236.1, forward strand.
TTCAGGTGCTCAAGACCGCTCGCTCCAGCTCCCCAGTACTACAAGCTGCTGACTTTGCCGACACACCCCATCCCCTGTGCAATCTGTCACAGGGACATTTGTGGGGATCCAGGAACAGGAATGAAAGGCGGTGGGTTTTTGGAAATATGTTGACGGGCATATAAATTGGTTCGGTGGGCTATCAATTGTAGAACTCCGGGGTAATGAAAATTTGGAAAAAAAATCAAAGAGGATAAAATTGGTTACATCAACTTTTATACCAAGGGCTGCAAAAAAGGGAGAATTTGTGGAAAAAATGAACTGTCGTAATACCACAGTAAGGGGGACTGCGGTACTTAATCCTGCCTCTGAAGCTTCAGTAGTAATGACCGACTTCACTGCCATCAGGCTGTGGAATCCCATGGAGGAAGTCGTCCCTTGGTGAAAATTGCACTGCTTAAGAGGCAGATTCTGTTTCACTGCCAGAGCTGCTGGAGCAAAGCAGGCCGTGCCTTCGCTCCGTGCTCAATTTTCTGCAAGCCACTGCTTTATTTTATATGCCTGCTTGACAAAAAAACTAAACCTAATCTAACACTATTAGCCCTAAACCAAATCTAACAATACTAGACCTAAACCTATTCTAACACTAGTATTTTTATTAATTTGTTTATATTTGTTTCCTACTTTTGAAAAAACTGTAAGCCTAAGGCCGGAGTCACACTAGACCGTAACACAGATGAGTGCAATGCAATAAAAAATCGCATAGCACTCGGCTCAATGTTAATCTATGGGGCAGCTTCTATTATCCATTGTTTTCTCGGCCGTATTCAGGATCCGAGTGAAATCGCAGCATACTGCAATTGTCAGCGTATCTCGACCAAGAATCGCCAATGCAAGTCTATGTGTGCGAGAAAAAAACGGATTACACAAGGACCATCAGTGTGACTTGCGAGAAATACGCACTGGTGTTCTATAGAAAAGCCAGCAATTCAGTGCGGTGTACAGTAAAATCACACTGACATGTTAGAATAGAACAGATAAAATTAATGTCTACACATAGTATAGGTATATATTACAACTTACAGATGTGCCTTTTCTGGGGTGGCTGGGAGCAGATGTTTTTAGCCAGGGGGGCCAATAACCATGGTCCCTCTCTAGGCTATTAATATCTGCCCTCAGTCACTGGTTTTCCCTCTCTGGCGGAGAAAATTGCGCGGGAGCCCACGCCAGTTATTTCCGTGATTTAACAATTTATTTTAACAGCTAGAGCTCCAAATTTTGCACACAGACACTTCTAACATTAGTAGTGTGGAATATGTAAAAAATATAAGGGATATGAAATGGTTTACTGTATGTAAACCATGTCTCATATCTTGTCAGGTTTGGGAAGGAGATAGCAAAAGCCGGCAATTGAATTACCAGCTTTTCTGCTATCCAGCGCTGTATTAAATATGAATATATGTATATTTATGTGTCTCACTGACATATATATATATATATATATATATATATATATATATATATATATATATATATATATATATATATATATATATATATATATATAGGTCCTTCTCAAAAAATTAGCATATAGTGTTAAATTTCATTATTTACCATAATGTAATGATTACAATTAAACTTTCATATATTATAGATTCATTATCCACCAACTGAAATTTGTCAGGTCTTTTATTGTTTTAATACTGATGATTTTGGCACACAACTCCTGATAACCCAAAAAACCTGTCTCAATAAATTAGCATATCAAGAAAAGGTTCTCTAAATGACCTATTACCCTAATCTTCTGAATCAACTAATTAACTCTAAACACATGCAAAAGATACCTGAGGCTTTTAAAAACTCCCTGCCTGGTTCATTACTCAAAACCCCCATCATGGGTAAGACTAGCGACCTGACAGATGTCAAGAAGGCCATCATTGACACCCTCAAGCAAGAGGGTAAGACCCAGAAAGAAATTTCTCAACAAATAGGCTGTTCCCAGAGTGCTGTATCAAGGCACCTCAATGGTAAGTCTGTTGGAAGGAAACAATGTGGCAGAAAACGCTGTACAACGAGAAGAGGTGACCGGACCCTGAGGAAGATTGTGGAGAAGGACCGATTCCAGACCTTGGGGAACCTGAGGAAGCAGTGGACTGAGTCTGGTGTGGAAACATCCAGAGCCACCGTGCACAGGCGTGTGCAGGAAATGGGCTACAAGTGCCGCATTCCCCAGGTAAAGCCACTTTTGAACCATAAACAGCGGCAGAAGCGCCTGACCTAGGCTACAGAGAAGCAGCACTGGACTGTTGCTAAGTGGTCCCAAGTACTTTTTTCTGATGAAAGCAAATTTTGCATGTCATTCGGAAATCAAGGTGCCAGAGTCTGGAGGAAGACTGGGGAGAAGGAAATGCCAAAATGCCTGAAGTCCAGTGTCAAGTACCCACAGTCAGTGATGGTGTGGGGTGCCATGTCAGCTGCTGGTATTGGTCCACTGTGTTTCATCAAGGGCAGGGTCAATGCAGCTAGCTATCAGGAGATTTTGGAGCACTTCATGCTTCCATCGGCTGAAATGCTTTATGGAGATGAAGATTTCATTTTTCAGCACGACCTGGCACCTGCTCACAGTGCCAAAACCACTGGTAAATGGTTTACTGACCATGGTATTACTGTGCTCAATTGGCCTGCCAAATCTCCTGACCTGAACCCCATAGAGAATCTGTGGGATATTGTGAAGAGAAAGTTGAGAGACGCAAGACCCAACACTCTGGATGAGCTTAAGGCCGCTATTGAAGCATCCTGGGCCTCCATAACATCTCAGCAGTGTCACAGGCTGATTGCCTCCATGCCACGCCGCATTGAAGCAGTCATTTCTGCCAAAGGATTCCCAACCAAGTATTGAGTGCATAACTGAACATTATTATTTGATGGTTTTTTTGTTTGTTATTCAAAAACACTTTTATTTGATTGGACGGGTGAAATATGCTAATTTATTGAGACAGGTTTTTTGGGTTATCAGGAGTTGTATGCCAAAATCATCAGTATTAAAACAATAAAAGACCTGACAAATTTCAGTTGGTGGATAATGAATCTATAATATATGAAAGTTTAATTGTAATCATTACATTATGGTAAATAATGAAATTTAACACTATATGCTAATTTTTTGAGAAGGACCTGTATATACTTGCTGAAGAGCCCGGCATTGCCTGGGCGTAGTAAATATCTGTGGTTAGTTATAGCACCTCACTTCTCTTATTTTCCCATCACGCCTCTCATTTTCCCCCTCACATCTTTCATTTTCCCTCTCACATCTCTCATTTTCTCCCTCACACCTCTCATTTTCCCCCTCACTCCTATCATTTTCCCCCTCAATCCTCTCTTTCCCCCCTCACTCCTCTCATTCCCCCTAATACTTGTCATTTCGACCTCACATCTGTCATTTTCCGATCACTCCACAATTTTCCATCACTTCTCTGATTTTGCACTCATACCTTTTCATTTTCACCTCACACCTCTCATTTTCACCTCACAACTCTCATTTTCACCTCACACCTCTCATTTTCCCCTCAGTATATACATGTTTGTCATCTCCCTTATATATAGTATACACCTGTATGTCATTTCCTGTATATAGTATATACCTGTATGCTATCTCCCCTGTGTATAGTATATACCTGTACGGCATCTCCCCTGTAAATAATATATACCTGCTGTATGTCATCTCCTCCTGTATATTGCATATACCTACAGTATGTGTCATCTCCTCCTGTATATAGTATATACCTGTATGTCATCTCTTCTGTATATAGTATATACCTGTATGTCATCTCCTCCTATATATAGTATATACCTGTATGTCATCCCCTGTATATAGTATATAACTATATGTCATCTCCCCTGTATATAGTATATACCTGCTGTATGTCATCTCCTCCTCTATATAACTATGTGTCATCTCCTCTTTTAAATAGTATATGCCTGTATGTCATCTCCTCCTGTATATAGTATATACGTGTGTCATCTCCTCCTGTATATAGTATATACCTGTATGTCATCTCCTATATAGTGTATACCTGTATGTCATCTCCTCCTGTATATAGTATATACCTAAGTAATCTCCTCCTGTATATAGTATACACCTGTGTGTCATCTGCTCCTGTATATAGTATATACATGTGTGTCATCTCCTCTGTATATAGTATGTTCCTGTATGTCATCTCCTCCTGTATTAGACCTCGTTCACACATTATTTGGTCAGTATTTTTACCTCAGTATTTGTAAGCTAAATTGGCAGCCTGATAAATTCCCAGCCAACAGGAATCCCTCCTGTATATATTAGTATAGTAATATAGTAGTAGTAGTATAGTAGTATATATAGTATATATTAGCTCACACATACACATAATAGACAGGTCATGTGACTGACAGCTGCCATATTTCCTATATGGTACAGTTGTTGCTCTTGTAGTTTGTCTGCTTATTAATCAGATTTTTATTTTTGAAGGATAATACCAGACTTGTGTGTGTTTTAGGGTGAGTTTCATGTGTCAAGTTGTGTGTGTTGGGTTGTGTGTGGCGACATGCATGTAGCGACTTTTGTGAGATGAGTTTTGTTTGGCGACATGCGTGTAGGAACTTTTTGTGTGTCGAGTTGCATGTGACAGGTTAGTGTAGCAAGTTGTGTGCAGCAAGTTTTGCGCATGGCAAGTTTTGCGCATGGCGAGTTTTATGTGTGGTGCGTTTTGAGTATGTGCAAGTTTTGTGTGAGGCAACTTTTGCATGTGTTGCAACTTTTGTGCATGTGGCAATTTTTCCGCGTGTGCAAGTTTTGCGTGTGGCGAGTTTTCCATGAGGTGAGTTTTGCACGTGTGGCTAGTTTTGCGTGAGCCTAGCTTAGCATGTGTCGAATTTTGCGCGTGGCGAGTTTTGAGCGGTGACTTTTGTGTTTCAACTTTTATGTGACAAGGTAGGTGTATGTGTGGTGAAATGTGTGCTGAGGGTGGTATATGTGTTCAAGCACGTGGTAGTGTGTGGTGTATTTTGTGTGTGTGGTCATATCTTCGTGTGTGGTGAGTATCCCATGTCGGGGCCCCACCTTAGCAACTGTATGGTATATACTCTTTGGCACCATCACTCTCATTCTTTAAGTCCCCCTTGTTCACATCTGGCAGCTGTCAATTTGCCTCCAACACTTTTCCTTTCACTTTTTCCCCATTATCTAGATAGGGGCAAAATTGTTTGGTTAATTGGAAAGCGTGGGGTTAAAATTTCGCCTCACAACGTAGCTTATAACGCTCTTGGGGTCCAGACGTGTGCAAAATTTTGTGGCTGTAGCTGCGACGGTGCAGATGCCAATTTCGGACATACACACATACATACACACACACATTCAGCATTATATATTAGATATATAGACTGTATATATGTTTTCACGAATATTTGAGGCCATGGATCTATTCTATGTCCATTTTGCAAGCCGGCGAGAAAATCTCGCTGTACGGATGCCATACGGATGACACATGGATAATTTTTGGAGAAAAAATTGCATCTTCTCATTGAATACAAATCACTGTTCAGGAAATTTTCTGCGTATCTCGGCCATCAAAAACGGACCATATTTTTATATGTTGTGTATGATTCCGGCCTAACACTAATCCTAATAAGCCTAACCCTAACTCTAACTCTAATAAGTCGTGATGAGCAAACATGCTCGCCACTACTCGGTACTCACCCGAGTATCACTATGCTCGGTGTACTCAGCGAGCACCAAGTATTTCCAGGATTATTTGGTGGGAGCTAGTGTCTCCGCCCTGCAATTCTGGCGCTCTTTGAAGCGCCAATGCCAATGCAGGGATTGTCTGCCATGCAATGTAATGCCGTAGCCATCTTTGTTGTTGTATTACAGTGATTGGCTGGCCGCACAGTGTCATCAGGTCTATAAGAGACCTGACACCACCCTGCTCGCCGCATTCTGCTCCTGACTTAGTGAGTGTAGGGAGAGCTGCTGTTGAGATAGGGTCAGAATTGTCCTTTTAATAGTTGGTGTAGGTCTGCAACTGTTCAGTCCACAACTCCTGAGAAACCAACAGTCCTTTTTAGGGCTAATTCTCGGGTCCAGAGATTGCAGCACTAGGTAGGCAGGGGAGGCTATGTGCACATATCCACATCAGTGCAAGGCCTGCAGGCACTGTATGTGAGTACATAGCTCTCACTACATAACTCCAAAAGCTCCATTCCTGTCTGCTGCTGCTTCTTATTTAATATATACCTAGATGCAGTTTTCTGTGGCAATTTTTTTCAACTTATACCTGCTCCTTTTATTCTAAAGCAATCCATAGCCCCCTTATTTCAACATTTATGTACTTGGTCACGCTGCAGACTACATCCAGGTTATTGCAATCGAAGAGCGTGCAAATCTAAGAATTTTTTTTTTCGGCCCAGGCATAACATGGGAGTGCACCAAAACACAAAAAAAATATTTATACAGTCTATTATGTGAGGCTGAGGCCTGGTGTACCTGTGGTGGGAAAATCGTAGCTTCGTAGGCCTAAGTTTCCTAGTTCTGTCTGCTAGCCTTGTTCCACTCATTTTTTTTTTCAAAAATTCACCAAAAACCAAAAAATAATTTATACAGTCTGTTATGTTAGGCTGAGGCCTAGTGTATCTGTGGTGAAAAATCGTAGGTTCGCAGGCATGCATAGAATAGTTCTGTGTGCTAGCCTTGTTCTACACCTTTTTTTTTCAAAAATTCACAAAAAACAAAAACATTATTTATACAGTCTGTTATGTCAGGCTGAGGCCTGAGGTGTCTGTGGTGGAAAAATCATAGCTTTGCAGGCATAAGTTTCCTAGTTCTGTCTGATAGCCTTGTTCCACTCTTTTTTTTTTTCAAAAATTCACCAAAAACAAAAAAAATTATACAGTCTGTTATGTCAGGCTGAGGCCTGGTGTATCTGTGGCGGGAAAAAAACATAGCTTCGCAGGCATACGCAGCATAGTTCTGTGGCTAGCCTTGCTCTACTCATTTTTTGCTTGTTTCCAAATTTCACAAACAACATTAAAAAAATATACAGTCTGTTATGTCAGGCTGAGGCCTGGTGTATCTGTGGTAGAAAAATCTTAGCTTCGCAGGCATATGTTTCCGAGTACTGTCTGCTGGCCTGTTGTACTCATTTTTTATTTTTTTTCCAAATTTCACATACAACAGAAAAAAAATTAAACAGTCTGTAATCTGTGGCTGCGGCCTGGTGTATCTATGGTGGAAAAATCGTACGGTTGCAGGCATACTGATCAGATATAATTTTGCTCCAAATAAATACATTTATCTTGAGCCTTTGAAATAGTTCTGTAGTCCATTTAAAATGGGCAAGGCAAGGGGCAAGGGACGGGGAAGTGTATGTGATGCTGATGGTGCATGCAGAGGATGAGGCCATGACTGAGCTGAAAGTGGGCCACAACAAAGACCCACATATTCTCGCTTGACCTTCCTGTTCCAGTTTCTAGGGGACCGTAGCACACCACTATTGAAGCCAGAGCAGTGTGAAACAGATGTTGGTTGGATAGCGGATAATGCTTCCAGTCACTTAGCCAGCACCATCACCACCATGTCTTCAACACGGTCAAGTCTGAGTAGCCATGAGTGTGGACCGGATATTCCTCACCCTGATCCTCATTCCTCCCACCATGCCGAGTGCCCTGAGACAACTGATCCCACACTTAGACATGTCGAAGAGCTGTTCAGTTTTCCCTTTCAAGATTCAATACTCTCGGCCGGTCAACTTGAAGTGGGGCCAGATGAGATCGAATGTAGCGATGCCCAAAGCTTTGATCTGCCAGGGTCACACTAAGGCAATGATGGGAAAGTGTCACTAGATGTGGACGATGATGAGACACAATTACCAGAAAGTCAGGAGGAGGAGCAGGGTGCGGATGTGGAAGAGGAGGTGATGGATGACAAAGTGACTGACCCAACCTGGCAGGAGGACATGCAGAGCGAGGACAGCAGCACACATGGGGAAGGTGGTGTGGCACCCCAGGATTTCGGGTACCACAGTAGTGCTGTCTTCCTCACAGGGAGGATAGTGCTATGTCCATAGACATGTGAGGTTTCCTTTGGTAGGTTTACACTCACACAACACCTTCCACTTCCAGGCCAGGAGGGGGAGCTCCAAGCCCTTTTTTAGGGCAGCTTCCCTCAATAAAGATCCTGGTTTGGAGGCAGACACAGCTCAGTTTGTAGCAGAAGTCTGTGTGCAAGGACAGACAGGAGTGGAGCACAGAGGAAAGAGAGAGCTCCAGGAGGCCATGAGTAGGCCTCTGAAGAGTATCAGCACAAGAATCCAGGTACCGGCAGCCTGAGGCTTTTGTGGATTATAAAACACAGAGCAGAACCTGAGTGTATTGTTCTACAAGGACTTTGCCCATAATTACCTGTGGCACAGCAGCACCTAGGAGCCTGGAGTCACCGAGAACAGACCCCAGTTCACTCGGCCTGAGCTGCCTGCCATACAGGTGCCTGTCCTAGGACAGCAGAACGATTAAAGACCTTGTTGAGACACTTAGTGGCAGCAGGGACTTAGAGACAGAAAGCGCAGAGTGGTAGGCTCCGACCTGACTTACCCAGGGGAACTTGCTTGTCTCTGGACTGCCCAGACCTCTCTGCCTGCCCTGTGGTCTGGTGCCCTGGACTGTGGATGCTGAGGTCTTCAGTAAAGGTAAAGAGACTGCAACCTTGTGTCCTCATTCTTCTCTGCACCTCTCACTATACCACCATCTACACACCGGGAGCTCTGGGGATATACTTCACCTGTGGGAAGGTATACCATCTAGCTGCCATAACCCCAGCGGACCCCTTAAAGGAGCGTCGTTCCCCACTGACCGAGTACAACAGGTGGCATCATGAACATAAACTTTATCCCTTTAAAGACCTTTCCCCTTTTATATGGGCGCTCAGGGCCACGGACTGGGTCACAGCCACCGTGACATCCCCCTGTGAACAACAGACCCAGTACTGAGTTCCTCTAGCCCGCGGGGCGACTCAGAGACATATCACCCCAACAGGCTGGAATAAGCAGTGTGGTGGCCACAGACAAAAGACATGCATCCATGCCCAGTAACACCAACATGAGGGAAGCTGCCATTACAACTGTTACATCTGATCGAGTCTGGTTATTTTTTAAAGACTCTGCCGATAACCCCAAACAGTCCATATGCAGCACCTGCCATGCCCGCATCAGCAGGGGTAGCAAAATGACCACCCTGACCACCACCAGCATGATCAGGCACATGGCAGCAAAGCGCCTGACTTTGTGCGCCGAACCCCAGGCTCCAGGAATACTGTCTGCAGGTGACACCACTGCTTCTTCCACTCTTTTGCATAGAAGCCAATCTGCAGTCCACCGTGCATGTGAAAATGCCTCTAGCCCTGCACCTGTTGTTGCCCACAATCAAGCAGCACCATCATCAAGCCCGTCCACGTCCTTGTTCCAGCACAGCCTTCAGTTGTCTATACCCCAGTTATTGGAACGCAAGTGGAAATACCCAGCCACAGGCCACAGTACTAAATTCTACCACTTCTCTTCTGCTTGCGCTGAAAATGTTGCCTTTTATGCTCATTGAGACGGAAGCTTTCCGCAACCTCATTGTGGTGGCCATGCCAAGGTACTCGGTCCGCAGTCTTCACTATTTCTCCTGGTGTGCCGAACTGGCATTACACGAGTATGTGTCCCACAATGTTACCCGAGCCCTCAACAATGCTGTTACTGGGAAAGTCCACCTAACTACAGACAGGTGGACAAGTGCTTGTGGGCAGGGACGGTATGTCTCACTGATGGCACACTGGGTTAACATAGTGGAATCTGGGACCCTGTCGGACCTTGGGATGGAACACATCCTCCCCATGCCGAGCATTGTGTGCCCTATGTCAATCAGTGAAGCCATCACAGTCTACAGTTTCTGCACCTCCTCCCCTTCTTCAGCCTCCATCTTTGAAATCAACACATCAGTCAGAAGCTGGAAGCACTGCAGCACTGCCTCAGCCAAGCAGCAATAGGCTGTACTGAAGCTATTCTGCATAGGTGACAAACCGCACAATGCAGAAGAGTTGTGGACAGCGCTGAAAGAGCATTCAGATGTTTGGATGACACCACTGAACCTACAGCCAGGCATGGTTGTGTGTGACAATGGATGGAACCTTGTGGCGGCTCTGAGGCAAGGTGAGCTCACACACATACCTTACCTGGCCCATGTGCTTAACCTCGTGGTTCAACGTTTTCTGAAACGCTATCCAGAGCTGCTGGATCTGCTAGTGAAAGTATGCTTTCTGTCTACCCATTTTAGAAAGTCAGCTACAGCTTCAGTCACCCTTGCCGTGCTTCATCACCGTTTGCAGCTTCCGGGTCACCGACTGGTGTGTGAGGTCCCCATGCATTGGAACTCTACACTGCATATGTTGGAAAGAAGTTGTGAGCAGAAGAGGGCAGTTGTTGAGTACCAACATCAACATCGATATTCAGTTCAGACTCCACACATTAGACCTCAGGAGTGGACATGGATGTCAGACATATGTACCATCCTACAAAACTTTGAGAACTGCACCAAGGTGGTGAGCGGCGATGACACCATAATTAGCGTCACCATCCCGCATCTCAGCATTCTGAAAACCTCTCTGCTCACAATTAAAGAGGATGCATTGCAGGCAGAGCATGAAGACATGGAGCAACGAACCATACAGGGGGATTACACTAAGCCCAGCCTCATGTCTTAAAACATGGATTGGTAGGCAATGAGGAGGAGGAAGAACAGGAGCTACTTTCATGCGCTATAGATGGTACTACAAGCACAGCTGTCATACCGTCTGTTCAGCGGGGATGTTCCGAGGATGAGGAGGAGGAGGACAGCATGGTCAGTCGTCCTGAGGACACGGAAGTCTTGCCTGTTAGCAGTCTGACATGCATGGCTTACTTTATATTGCACTGCGTTTCACGTGACCCTCGCATTATAAACATTTTGAGTGACACTCATTATTGGTTGGTGACACGTCTAGACCCACGCTACAAGGATAACTTTCAATCTCTTCTGCCAGAGGCAGAGAGGTGTACTAAAATGTTTCAGTACCAGAGGGCACTTGTAGCGGAATTACTTAAAAAATTCCCATGTGAGAACGCTGGCAGCAGATGTCAGAGTTTGTTGTACAACCAAGAAGTCCAAGTGAGAGAGACAGAAGTGCAATCCAGCTCAGGCAGGGGAACAATGGCAAAGTTCTGGGACAGTTTTGTCAAACCATCCCATTGTGCCGGCACAGAGGCATGGGGTGCTTTCACAAGAAATGCAATGTTTGGAAAGATGCTCAGGGAGTACCTTGCAGATCATACAAATGTCCTCCGTGATTCTTCTGTGCCTTTTAATAATTGGGTATCCAAGCTGGACATGTGACATTAACTGGCTGTCTACGACTTGGAGGTCCTGGTCTGCTGCTAGCTTTCTGTCAGAGCGGGTTTTTAGTGCTGATGGTGGAATTATAACAGATAAGCGCATCCGCTTGTCAACTGAACATGCTGACAGGCTGACTCTGATAAAAAAGAACAAGGGCTGGATTGGTCAGGATTTCTGTACACCACCAAGTGAAAACAGCGAAACATAACCTCTAATACCTTGTCTTTTTTGTGGAGGTGTATTGTCATGCACCTCTCCCCAACCACACATGGGTATACGCTTCCTAATTTGGTCTGTTTGGTGTTATCCTCTTCCTTATCCTCATCCTCATCATCCACAACCAGTACAACATCAGGGTAGACGTGTTCCGTGATGCTAAAGTCACCCAATTATTGTGCATGTTTGTTTTTATGATGTGCGTTACTAATTAGAAACCAAAATAACTGAACTGTCATCAAAATGAGATGTACATATATTTTTTCCATTTATTCTTATATTTTCCAGTTTTAATATCTCTGGACTGTCCTTTTATGACCTAGTGTATACCTCTACAATATGAAAATATTGAAATGCTATTATATACATTTTTATTTATATCCCTGTCTCTGAGTTGTTGCTAGGGACAAACATATCACGTTGGACACATTCTGGCATCATGTATAGGAACCTGTGTTCTCCCCTCCTTTTTGTTATTTACTTTCATCGGTGGATTCACATCCGTTATTTATTTGTTTGATTTTTGTATGATTTATGTTTATGTCTCCCCATTCTCCGCCACTAGATCAACAGGGCTAACGTGTTCTGTGCTGCTATAAGCCAATTTTTGGCAAGGGTGTCTATGACGCCCATAGTATATTTTTAAAAAATGTTTCCCCCTTGGAGAAATGTTTGTCAGCCCATGAACTGCATGTATGGGCATTACAAGTCTAGGAGACACACTCCTTTACATTGGGCTTAGTTTTTAATAATGCCTTCCTCCACATATCATCATTCTCCGCCACTAGAACACCATGGTGAATGTGTTCTGTGCTGCTACAGCCATTCACTTTTTGGGCAAGGGTGTCTATAATCCCCATAAATATTTTTTTAATAATGTAACCCCCATGGAGAAATGTTTGTCAGCCCTTGCACTTAGTGTATGGGCATTACAAATATAGAAGACCCACTCCTTAACATTGGGCCTAGTTTTTAATAATGCCTTCCTCCACATATCATAATTCTCCGCCACTAGAACTCCATGGTGAACGTGTTCTGTGCTGCTACAGCCATTCAATTTTTGGGCAAGGGCGTCTATGAACCCTATAAATATATTTTTTTTTAAATGTACCCCCCATGAGGAAATGTTTGGCATGCCATACACTTAGTGTATTGGCATTACGAGTCTAGGAGACCCGCTCCTTTGTAATGGGAATTTTTTTTATGAGGCCCTCCTCCATTATTCTTCCAAGGGGGATTGTGTTGCGTGCAAATTTGGGTCAAGGCGGCCCTTGCATAAAAATGCATAAGGAAGCAGTATGGCAGGACCAACTGAAGAATGTGAACTGTGTTTTCCTGTGGCCATCCAGTACCTAGGTCCAAAGGCTTACTGGGGTGCATATGACTTGGTAGCAGGGCAGGCCTTACAGTTAATACATAAGAAAACAGTATGGGAATACAAAATGAATAATGTGAAGTGTATTTTCCTGTGTCCATCCAGTACCTAGGCTCCAAGGCTTATTGGGGTGCATATGACTTGATAGCAGGGCAGGCCTTGCATTCAATGCAACTTTTTTTCATGAGGCCCTCCTGTACCTCTCGTGAAAGGGGTATTGAGGTGTGTTGTAATTCTTGGCAGCACAGCTACTCATTGCATAGGCAATAACAGCATAGAAGACCCAATGTTTAATAATGTCCCTTTAAGAATATTAATGCCAACTGATGCCCCTCTTAAAATAGGTTTTGTGACTTTAAGGCCATGTGCACACGTTCAGTATTTTTCGCATTTTTTTCGCGTTTTTTCGCTATAAAAAGGTGATAAAACGCTAAAAAAACGCTAACATATGCCTCCCATTATTTTCAGGGTATTCCGCATTTTTGGTGCAAATGTTGCATTTTTTTCCGCTAAAAAATCGCATCGTGGAAAAAAAAGCAACATGTTCATTAAATTTGCGGAATTGCGGGGATCCGCACAACGAGGAATGCATTGATCTGCTTACTTCCCGCACGGGGCTGTGCACACCATGCGGGAAGTAAGCAGATTATGTGCGGTTGGTACCCAGGGTGGAGGAGAGGAGACTCTCCTCCACGGACTGGGCACCATATAATTGGTAAAAAAAAAAAGAATTAAAATAAAAAATAGTCATATACTCACCTTCGATGGCCCCGCCTCTCAGGTGCATGCTGCCGCTTCGGTTCCTATAGCTGGAGTGTCTAAAGGACCTGCGATGATGTCGCGGTCTTGTGATTGGTCGCATGACCGCTCATGTGACCGCTCACGTGAACACGACGTCATCGAAGGTCCTGCACACACACGCCATCTATAATAACGGACGCCGCTGAGGAGATCGGATGTCTGCAGGTGAGTATAACCATTTTTTTTTTTATTATTATTATTTTTAAACATTCTATCTTTTACTATTGATGCTGCATAGGCAGCATCTATAGTAAAAAGTTGGTCACACTTGTCAAACACTATGTTTGACAAGTGTGACCAACCTGTCAGTCAGTTTTCCAAGCGATGCTACAGATCACTTGGAAAACTTTAGCATTCTGCAAGCTAGTTTCGCTTGCAAAATGCTAAAAAAAAAGCGAAAAAAAAGGGAAAATAACGCAAAAAAAAAAATGCGGATTTCTTGCAGAAAATTTCCGGTTTTCTTCAGGAAATTTCGGCAAGAAATCCTGACGTGTGCACATACCCTAAGAGTCACTCCTTCAGAAATGAAACAAGATGTGTCTCCTTATGTGTCACACACCACATGGCCAGCTAGGGTTGTTAAATGTTACAATGACATTTCCCAGTGAATGCATTTGTATGGGTTGAAAGCAATGTGAAAGTTGAAAAACGCATCAAAATCGCTGCGTGTGAACATAACCCAAGTGGTGGAGGAACATTTCGGTTTGGGGTAAATTATTTTGCCTTATATACAAATTATTACCCTGGAAAGGATGTACCTTAACATATTTCCCAGTAAAATCAATTTTGGTTTAGTTTTTGTATGTTTTTTGGTGCATCAGTAAAAATGGCGTGAAACTCTGACAACATTGCTAACAGCTGTGACCTAGGAGTCAGAAATGCTTCCAGGGGCGATCCCCATGTTGTTCACATGTCATTTGAGAAGTGTTTCCATCATTTTCAGACATTTTTAGACCTTAAAAGAACCCCGGGGGGATCCCGGTAAAAATACCTTGGTTTCCCATAGGCTTACATTGGGCTCATTGCTCGGGTCGAGTACCTGAGTATTCCAATTTGCTCGATCCGAGCAATGAGCACCCGAGCATTTTAGTGCTCACTCATCACTACTAATAAGCCTAACCCTCCTAACCCTAACCCTAATAAGCCTTACCCTTACCTGAACTGCAAAGAAGGAAAAAAATACAAATAAAATGTAATCAGACAAAGGGGGATGACAGAAGGAGGGTGGAGGTGATCAGTGAAAATTAGGGGATTTACAGACACGGAGGTAGAAATTTGATTTTTTTTTACTTTTTCTTCACTGACAGGGCAGCACTCGGACCTGGTGTGTCTCTCATCTCTCCCAAAACAACTAGAAAGAGAGAAGAGAGAGGCACAACCCAAATGCTGCCATATTTACAATTATTGGGGCTTTTGATCACTGTGATAAGGTTTTTCACAATAATCAAAAGCCATCAGCCAATCAAGAGCATTGAGCATATGCTCGCCATTTTCTTTCATCAGAAGGAGGTGAATAGGGGGATGTTGTATCCAGTAATATGGTACCATGAGGGGCTCGAGGATATCAATTTTCTCTCCTCTAACATTTTAGATCTTGTCATAGGAGAGAGAATTTCTTTTTTAACTGAATCACAGGTTCTCTTTACGTAATTGACATTATTCATTGAATAATGGTGATCAGGTGATCAGGAAATGGAAAGACTGGCCCTGATCATGTTCTACAGGGTCTCAACTACCCTGGGTAGCTGAAACCCCAGAGAGATAGTCTTATTCCCAATCGCTATTTTAAACTGGCAATGAGGGAATAAGGCCCCTTAATGACCACCATTTTAATGCGTATCGATGATGATTAAGGAGTTAATTTTTAATTTCTTCTTGCCACATCTACTATCTGTGGGATTGTGCACACAACTTGTTATATCACTTCTGATCATCTTAAGTGATGCCTCAACCAACCATGCAACCACATAGGGCTGGCTGAAAGTTGCCCAGGGCTTCAAGGCAACAGCCCAGTCCTAAACGATTTTGTTGTTCTTGCTGGTAAGCACATTTGTGTGAAGAAGCTGCCAAACTCTCACTCTAGATTCTTCCATTACAAAAAATGTTTTTCAGTTTTCCTGATGGCTTTGGCTGGCAGCAACTACTGTGTTATAATTGCTGATATTAAGGCATATGGAAGTGCTTCCAATGTTCGCATGTTTTGGTTTTCTAGAATGTCTTGGTGGCTTGGTAACATGAATCCCTGTGTCCTTCCAGGAGGCTCTGGGCCACCTGCACCCTTTGTTATGGTTGCTGATAAGAGTTTTTTCATGCCAGACATGTTATGCATCTTTTTGCACTTCAAGGTTTGGATAATGTCGATAATTTAATCAGGGACTTATTTGCTGATTATTTTGTGGACATGGAAGTTGTAGTTGCATGGCAGATGGGCAGGAATTGATTTTGATGTAGTTTAGGTATTTTTAACAAAAATAAGAACTAATACTAGGGATGAGCGAATGTTCTCGGTGATACTCGGTTACCACTCGAGTATCACGGTGCTCAGATGTGCTAGTTACTTGGTGATCAACGGGTGGTGCTTGCTGTAAAACTTAAATCCCTGCTCTGAATTTTTGGTGCTTGTTACACAGCCAATAAGCATGCAAGGATTACCTGTGAGTCACTGTAATGAAGTAGCATTCTTGCTTGTAACATTACTGTGATTGGCTGGCCGTCTGACATCATCAGGGCTTAAAAAAGGACAGAACCTGCCCGTCTCGGCACACTGACACCATTGCACAGCTCTGAGACACTTCATATTGGAGAGAGAGAATGCTATTCTAGGCCTGTGTGCACACTATAACGAATCAGAGTTCTGTAGTGTTGATACTGGTGATGAAGCTGAGCCATCCAGCTCTTCTAAGGGCTAATCGTTTTCTTTGCTGTTTGTATCACATACAATCTACATTTAGCCTGGGGAGGGAGAGAGAGTAGCAGGAGTAGGGAAAGTGACAGAATCCAGACTGCAGACAGGGACTAGGCTTGTGCAGTCCTTTGGCAAATATATTGCTGGAGTCTTTTTTGTGGGGGCTGAAAAAATTGAATATATATTACATCAAGTATTACATGCTGAGAGGTCATTATTTTGCTACATAAAACAACCAAAAATCGTTGAAACATTTTCCTGGGCTACATTTCTCAGCCATACTCTATTCCTTAGTGTGGAGTGCATTTTTTGTGATCTATACAACTGTCGAAAAGCTTTTAAAAATTTTATAGGCTTACATACAGTGTTACATGGCCTGTGAATATTTTTGCGATCTCTAAAACTTGAAAATAACGTACAAATTTTGTAGGCTTCCATTTCTCAGCCATACTGTGTTATGCCAGTTCCAGGAGCATAAGAAACACGCCCATCTATGACATATTGATTCCTGTCCCACTTTGCAGGCACGGTACACTATTTCTGAAACCAGAGCAGGGCAAATAGGTGGTTGGTAGGATAGTAGATAATGCATCCAGCAGGCTTAGCAGCACCACACAGTCTTCCACACTGTCCAGGCTCATCAGTTAAAAGTTTGGGTCACTTAATCCTCAACCTGATCCTCCTTCCTCTCATCATGTTTAGTCCCAGGTAACTAGTGATCCCACACTAGGACACTACGAAGAACTCCTCACTACAGCATTTCTTGATTGTGGCCTCTCAACCTGCATGCTCCAAGAGGGAAAGGAGGACATGCTGTTTACTGATGCAAATTAACTTAGAGCAGCCACTTCCACTAGAACATGATGGCGAGGAACTGCAAATCTGGGATAAGAAGGAAGATGATGATGAGATTTGCCGCTAAGCCTTGTTGTTGTTAAGTCATAAAGTCAGGAGGATCAGAGTACGGTGGTGGAAGACAAGGTGGGGGATGACGAAGTCACCGTCCGACCTGGGAAGCTGGCATGCATAGAGCTGGAGAGATTTGCAGCATAGAAACAGACAGGAAGAGGCAGTAGGGTCACCAGAGGGAGATGGTGGGCAACTGTTCCACACAGCTCCAACACTCCTGAATTTCTGCATTGAAGAGTTATGTATTCCCCAGTCTGTGGCTTTTTAAAGAGCATTCTGAAACAAACAAAATGGCCATTTGCAACCTGTGCCATGCAAAGATCAGAGGGCCTGACCACTAAGAACCAAGCGTCCACCAGCATAATCAGGCACATGTCATCTAACCACCCCGACTCAGTAACCTGAATGCCTGGTTCCACTATTGATTCCATTGAGTGACATCACTGCCTCATCCCCTGTGCTAGGTTCTTGCAAATCCCCTTTCCAAAGACTGGCTCAGATGCCTCCTGCCCTGCAACTATCCTTGCATATTCTAATTTACCATCATCAGGAAAATCCAAATCCTTTTCCCATCCCAGCGTTCAACTGTCCCTACCACAGGCCTTGGAATGAAAAAGAAAGTTCCCAGACACCCACCCACAGGCTCAAATGCTAAATTGGCACATTTCCAGTATGCTTGCCATTTAGGTCTCCGCCTTGTACCAGCACATGTCCAGGAACATTACCCGTGCTGTTACCAACGCACTTACTGGCATTGTCCACTTAACAACCGACCCAAGGACAAGCACTTTTAGCTAGGGATGCTGACGGCACACTGGATTAACATTGTGGAGGCTGAGGCCAAGTCACATCCTGGCACAGCGCATGTGCTCCTGGCGCCGAGAATTCTTGGCCCTACTTTTATCAGAGTTTCTACCACCTCCTACAGCAGTTCTTGCACCAACTACTGCTTTTCCTCATCCTCAATCTCTGATGTGGTATCTCAGAACACGTCGTCCACTTCAACCAGAACCTGAAATCTCTGCAGCTTTGCCTCAGCAAAGCGGCAACATACACTGCTGAAGCTAGTTTGTCTAGGAGACAAACCACACACCATGGCAGAGTTAGGGTACCGTCACACAGTGGCATTTTCATCGCTACGACAGCACGATTCGTGACGTTCTAGCGATATAGTTACGATCTCGCAGTGTCTGACATGCAGCAGCGATCAGGGACCCTGCTGAGAATCGTACGTCGTAGCAGATCGTTTGAAACTTTCTTTCGTCGCTGGATCTCCCGCTGTCATCGCTGGATCGTTGTGTGTGACAGCGATCCAGCGATGCGTTCGCTGGTAACCAGGGTAAACATCGGGTTACTAAGCGCAGGGCCGCGCTTAGTAACCCGATGTTTACCGTGGTTACCAGCGTAAAAAGAAAAAAAAAAAAAAACGTACATACTCACCATCTGATGTCCGTCAGGTCCCTTGCCGTCTGCTTCCTGCTCTGACTGACTGCCGGCCGGAAAGTGAGAGCAGATCACAGCGGTGACGTCACCGCTGCACTCTGCTCTCACTGTATGGCGGCACTCAGTCAGAGCGGGAAGCAGACGGCAAGGGACCTGACGGACATCAGATGGTGAGTATGTACGGTTTGTTTTCTTTTCTTTTTACGCTGGTAACCACGGTAAACATCGGGTTACTAAGCGCGGCCCTGCGCTTAGTAACCCGATGTTTACCCTGGTTACCAGCGAACCTCGGCATAGTTGGTCGCTGGAGAGCGGTCTGTGTGACAGCTCCCCAGCGACCACACAATGACTTACCAACGATCACGGCCAGGTCGTATCGCAGGTCGTGATCGTTGGTAAATCGTATAGTGAGACGGTACCCTTACTTAAATGAATAATAGACAAGATAGATCTGTGTTTTTGCCTCTGAACGTCCAACCAGGCATGGTCGTGTGTGATAATGGAAGCAATCTTATGGCAGCTGTGAAGTTTGGCAAGCTCACACATGTACCATGCTTGGCACATGTGCTCAACTTGGTAGTTTAGCAGTTTCTGAAAACAAACCCAGATTAGCCAGATCTTCTGGTCAAGGTATGCTGCCTTGGTGCCCATTTCAGCAAGTCAGCTACAGCTGTCGCTACGGCAGCAGCACATGCAAGTGCCAGCTCACCGACTGGTGTGCAATGTCACCACATGCTTGAACTCCACACTGAAAACATACCCAGATTTAACAGATTTTTTGGCCAAGGTACGCTGCATCAGCACCCATATTTGCAAGTCACCATGCGCTGGAACTCCTCACTGAACATGCTGGAAAGAGGCACTTGCAAAACATTTTGGTTCAAAATTTTGCTGAGTAGCATTTCACAGCCGTACAGTATTATGTGTTCTTTGGTGCATTTTGTTCTTCTATAAACTTCAGAAAACTTGTTCAAAATGTTATTATTGTTATATTGATTACCCATAGATTGTTAAGTGTCTGGAAAACATTTCCTTGGTATATAACCCTCAAAAAAGTGTGCAAAATCAATGGTACATTGCTCACCCATAGGGTACTGCATCTTCTTGGGCACAATTTAGTTTTTAAGGCCGAATGCCAAACATTCTTAGACCTGGAAAAATTAACAAATATTAAAATTGCAGGCAAAGGAATTAAAAAATGATAGACATGGATAGCACACATTTGACACAAAGATGCCATCCATGTGCTGTATGTGTTTTTCACAGATCCATAAACTTGTATTGGCATTTTCATCAGTGATAAAGGAGAAAAATGGACATGTCTCAATGTTGTACATGGACACACGGCAGTCTGTGTGAAAACACGGACATGTGAATAGCATCCTAGATTAAAATGGATATGACACGTATGTGCAACACGGATGTCTGAAAGTGGCCTTAGCCCACGTTCACACATTCAGTATTTGCTCAGTATTTTACGTCAGTATTTGTAAGTGGAAACCAGATGCCGGTGAAAAACACAGAAGTGGTGATGTGTTTCTATCATACTTTTCCTCTGATTGTTCCACTCCTGGTTTTGGCTTTCAAATACTGATGTAAAATACTGACCAAATACTTAATGTGTGAACGTGTCCTTGATGTAAGTATTTCCTACCTAGACATGTTCTGTGACTTAATTTAATTGTACCTAATCAATATTTTTGCTTAGGCCTTTGTGTTAGACGTAAGCTGTATAGTGCTGTTAACACAATGCATACAATATAATATATACAATGGTAAATCATATAATGCAGAAGTAAATACAAAATGTTTGAACTGATGGATAATTTTACACTTGGGTCATGCATAAAAGTGTCACTTTGTATCCTATGAAAATGTGCTCAGAAGGATCTGTTAATATTGCTAAGTAAGAACTTGATAAGATTACTAAATTAGGTATTAAATCTTAATCCTCTTCTTGTTCAATTTGATTTTGGTATGAATGTAAACTGTGCTACCCAGTGTGATAGCAAAGCCCCCTCCTCCTTGTTAAGCATCTCGAATTTTTATTAAAAATATGCTAATTGAAAGTCATGCTCAGTTTAACAAACTTTAAATACGATTCATGAAGGCTGAGGGGATTATATTAATAAAATTCAACATTATTAATTGAGTGTGTTATGATTAATGTTGCTATTAAAGGCCAGACAGGGATTATCTCTAATGTCTTGCATTAAGTACATGAAACATATCTCATTTGTAAAGAATCTTAAAATAGTTATTTTTTTTACCTCTGGAGGAAAATAAGTACTCAAGCCATTTTATTCAAAATTAAAATTATCAACAGAATATACAGTAATCATATAAATGCCTTCTAAAAATATAGTGCTCAGTTAAAATAAATGTAATGTGTCTAATGCTAATTCTATTGCATCAGGCTTGAAAGAGGATATCTACCAATACCAATACAAAACAGTATTTTATGCTTATTGCAATCATAATAAAACTATTCAGTCAGTAGAAATTAGAAATACAAGATCCTACTGTCATTTGCTGAGAGCAATGCATTTCATAGGGAAATAGGTGAGATTTACCTATAGTCATATCTATAATATAACGCTGGGAGCGTCACTCTGTCCGAAGCCTCTATAGACTGCGCAAGCGCAAGCGCCGGCGCAGTCTGGACCGCACAGAGCGACGCTCCCAGGAGATCGCGGTATGCGTAAGCGCTGAACGCACACCGCGATCTCCACCGGACAAGCAGGGACGAGCCAGGAGGCGGAGGGTGAGTATACTTACCTGACCCGTTCCACCGACGCGCTTCCGGGCCGTGACTGTCCCCCTGCTCCCGGAATCGGCGCCTGCGCAGTCCGCGCTTTCCGGCGCCATTTTCTTGAAGACACAGTGCAGTGTCTTCAAAAAAATGGCGCCGGAAAGCGCGGACTGCGCAGGCGCCGACTCCGGGAGCAGGACCAAGAAAATGGCCGCACCCAGCACAGCCGCCGCGCCCAGCACAGCCGCCCACAGCAACGCACAGCCGCCGCACCCAGCACAGCCGACCATAGCCGCCCACAGCCACGCACAGGCGCCCACAGCCACGCACAGCCGCCGCACCCAGCACAGCTGCCCACAGCCACGCACAGCCACCCATAGCCACGCACAGCCGCCGCACCCAGCACAGCCGACCACAGCCACGCACAGCCGCCGCACCCAGCACAGCTGCCCACAGCCACGCACAGCCACCCATAGCCACGCACAGCCGCCGCACCCAGCACAGCCGACCACAGCCACGCACAGCCGCCGCACCCAGCACAGCCACGCACAGCCGCCGCACCCAGCACAGCCGACCACAGCCGCCGCACCCAGCACAGCCGCCCACAGCCACGCACAGCCGCCCACAGCCACTCACAGCCGCACCCAGCACAGCCGACCACAGCCACGCACAGCGGCCGCACCCAGCACAGCCGCCTACAGCCACCCATAGCCACGCACAGCCGCCGCACCCAGCACAGCCGCCGCACCCAGCACAGCCGCCCACAGCCACGCACAGCCCACAGCCACGCACAGCCGCCGCACCCAGCACAGCCACCACAGCCGCCGCACCCAGCACAGCCGCCGCACCCAGCACATCCGCCGCACCCAGCACAGCCACGCACAGCCGCCACAGCCACGCACAGCCGCCTACAGCCACGCACAGCCTCCCACAGCCACGCACAGCCGCCCACAGCCACGGACAGCCGCCGCACCCAGCACAGCCGCCGCACCCAGCACAGCCGCCCACAGCCACGCACAGCCACCCATAGCCACGCACAGCCGCCGCACCCAGCACAGCCGACCACAGCCATGCACAGCCGCCGCACCCAGCACAGCCGCCCACAGCCACGCACAGCCGCCGCACCCAGCACAGGCGACCACAGCCGCCGCACCCAGCACAGCCGCCCACAGCCACGCACAGCCGCCCACAGCCACGCACAGCCGCACCCAGCACAGCCGACCACAGCCACGCACAGCCGCCGCACCCAGCACAGCCACCCACAGCCACGTACAGCCACCCATAGCCACGCACAGCCGCCGCACCCAGCACAGCCGCCGCACCCAGCACAGCCGCCCACAGCCACGCACAGCCGCCGCACCCAGCACAGCCACCCACAGCCGCCGCACCCAGCACAGCCGCCGCACCCAGCACATCCGCCACACCCAGCACAGCCATGCACAGCCGCCACAGCCACGCACAGCCGCCTACAGCCACGCACAGCCTCCCACAGCCACGCACAGCCGCCCACAGCCACGGACAGCCGCCGCACCCAGCACAGCCGCCGCACCCAGCACAGCCGCCCACAGCCACGCACAGCCGCCGCACCCAGCACAGCCGCCCACAGCCACGCACAACCGCTGCACCCAGCACAGCCACCCACAGCCGCCGCACCCAGCACAGCCGCCGCACCCAGCACAGCCGCCGCACCCAGCACAGCCGCCGCACCCAGCACAGCCGCCGCACCCAGCACAGCCACGCACAGCCGCCACAGCCATGCACAGCCTCCGCACCCAGCACAGCCACGCACAGCCGCCTACAGCCACGGACAGCCGCCACACCCAGCACAGCCACCGCACCCAGCACAGCCACCGCACCCAGCACAGCCGCCGCACCCAGCACAGCCGCCCACAGCCGCCGCACCCAGCACAGCCTCCCACAGCCACGCACAGCCGCCTACAGCCACGCACAGCCGCTGCACCCAGCACAGCCGCTGCACCCAGCACAGCCACCGCACCCAGCACAGCCGTCCACAGCTGCCGCACCCAGCACAGCCGCCCGCACCCAGCACAGCCACGTCACATACAGCCGCCCGCACTCAGCACAGCCACATACAGCCGCCCGCACTCAGCACAGCCGCCCGCACTCAGCACAGCCGCCCGCACTGATGGGGGCGCAGGATGGAGCAGCACGTGATAGGATGGGGGCGCAGGATGGGAGCACATGACAGGATGGGGATGAGGATGGAGCAGCACATGACACGGTGGAGCAGCACATGACAGGATGGGGGCGCAGGATGGAGCAGCACATGACACGGTGGAGCAGCACATGACAGGATGGGGATGCAGGATGGAGCAGCACATGACACGGTGGAGCAGCACATGACAGGATGGGGGCGCAGGATGGAGCAGCACATGACACGGTGGAGCAGCACATGACAGGATGGGGGCGCAGGATGGAGCAGCATATGACAGGATAGGAGCAGCACATACCAGGATGGAGACCATATTCCAATATAAATGCTCGCCACCCGGGCGTAGAACGGGTTCAATAGCTAGTTAGATATATGCCCGTTGGAACCCATGGGTGAGGTACATCTGCTGAAGGGAAATTTACAGATGAGTATATCGGACAATAATATCCACATTGGCGCTGCTGACCATACTCCCATGCCAGCAGCAACTAGTCCGACAAATCCACTTGCCGTTAAATGAACTTCAGTAATATAAATGGAGAACCTCCGCCTGAGAAGTGGATGGGTTATCTAATTGAATAACTAAAGTCCCCTGTATGGAGTGGAGGAAAGGAATATTTTTATTAATTTGCATATACTAATTATTTTGAAAGAAAGAAGTCCAGCGCTGTATGTCCATAAAATCCATTTTCTTTTAATCCATAGCTTCAAATAACATTAAAACAATTAAGTCATAGTCCAGACATTAAAATCCTATGCGTTTCAACGCAAGAACATGCGTCTTAACCGTTAGCAAGGATCTAATGGTAGACTGAATATTTTAAACTAGTTCACAGTACAATCCCAGCCCACCGGATCCTGCTGCCTGATAGGGACAGCTGTGCAGAGAACCCTGATAGGGGATTAACCCCTTACAGACTATGAGCATTTATTATTTCATATAGGTGCTTCTCTATTCATAATGATAAATCAGATCCTGTCTGATATTAATGCCATGCGGGACCCTGGTGTTTAGTTGATAACGCCACCATGTTTCCCAGCTTATCAGTTTTCTTTTAATATCGCCACGTCTGGTTGGAATTTTGACCTTTTCTATACCTGATACCTCAAAAGCGGATACATGCCCCCATGCCTATTAATAAAATGTTTTCAAATTGCTGAACTTTTATTAATGATTTTACTGGTGGCATCCGAGAGGTGACGTCTTATCCTGATTTTTAATGGGCCTCCTGTGCAGCTGACATACTGAAGGTCACACACAGCGCATCTCACAGTGTACACCACATTACTTGTATTGCAGTTTATAAAGGAATTAATTTTTTACTCTTTTTTATTTGCACAAGAGACAAAGGTTTTGGTGTTTTTCATAAACTTGCAGCAGGTGCATATACTGTGGCCGCATTTGTATGATCCTCTGGTACTGAACCAATTGTCCTTTTAATTGTTATCGCAAAGATAGAGGCTGGGGGACAGGATATCACCCAGAGTAGAGGCTTTTGTGGCAATAAATTTCACAGGATTTGTCAGAATTTTCTCCAGTTTTTTGCCCTGATATAATAGAGAATTGATTTACAAAATTCAGCCTCAAAAAACGGAGGAGGAGGGGCAGGAGAGCTGGGAAGAGACACAGGAAGGTATCCCCTGAGGAAAAATCAGGGGAAAACACAGTAATAAACCTTTCTAGCTATATTGTGTCTGAAGTGCAGCAAAAAATCCTCTCCAAAGGACTCTCCTATTGGGCTCTTTCTCACTTGCATGAAATACGGCCGAGTCTCGCAGGTTGAAACCCGGCTCTGCCGCCGGCACTCCAGAGCGGAGCGTGCGGCCGCACAGCAATACATGGAGCCGCACGCTCCGCTCCCAAGTGCCGGCGGCAGAGCCGGGTTTTAACCTGCGAGACTCGGCCGTATTTCATGCAAGTGAGAAGGAGCCCTTTCTCCAACTAAAGAGCTGCATATATACCATACACTCCTGGACTTAAATAAATTTGTCAGGAATTTGACACTTAAATGTCATTTTCTGAATGAGATCAGTGAAAATGATATAGAAATTTTCAGTGATCAAACTCCACCATTGTCTTCAATCCCCACGTTTGAGGAAACATGTCTTTATCAAAATCTTAAAATACTGGGTGCAGAATCTCTGACTCAGGATGAAGATCTCAATAGATATTTATGTGTGAAAACGCCTTTTTACTATCCAATAAAATCAAGACCCCAGATTTTGGATACATTCCAGGAAATTTTGGAACGAGATTTGATTAGTTTGAAGGAAAATGTTGGGCAAGAGAAGACAAGGCATAATCTCAGCAGAGGCGAGAAGCAGGCTCTGGAAGAGTTAAAGTCAAACACCAACCTGACCATCAGAAGAGCAGACAAAGGAGGAGCCGTGGTTCTCCTAGATTCATGTCTTTATGAAAAGTTGAATCGGAACATGCTACAAAATGAGGACATATATAAACCTCTAAATAACAATCCTACTGAAGTCTTCCAAAATAAACAAAAAACTCTTTTGTTGGAAAGTGTAGCATTGGGGGAAATCAGCCCAAAATTATCTATCTATAGATATATGTTGAATGCCCTATTACTCCAATTCTACCCTCCCTTCCCAAAATTCACAAGGAGATTTTTCCTCCTCCATTGAGGCCAATTGTGGCTGGGATAGGGAGTGTAGGAGAGAAACTAAGTACCTGGATAGATACAGTATGTACCTGCAGCCTCTAGTACAACAAAAGCCAGGATACATAAGAGAGAGACTCTAAACATCTTATATCATCTCTTGATGGTTTTGAACTGTCTGAAAATTGTATGTTTATTGCTTGTGACGTGGAGGCCCTGTATCCTTCGCTGCTTCACGACCTTTCTTTAAGGATTCTATCAGATCACTTGAATAAATTTAGTAATTATAAAAAAATAAATTCAAGAGTTTATAGTGATGGGGTAGAGTTTCTACTGAAGTATAACTATTTTTCATTCAATAAAGATTTATATTTACAGGTCCGGAGAGCGCCGGTGGGTGCAGGGTTCTCGCCTTCACTTGCAAATTTATATCTGGCAGCTTGGGAACAAGATTTGTTTTTTTCTGGCGCGGATCCCCTTTCCGCTCACATCAGGTGAAAGGGTCGTTATATGGATGACATCCTCATGGTGTGGGACGGGATGGTGGAATCTGCGTCACAATTTATTCAACATTGTAATGATAACAAAATGAATCTGAGATTTACTTTTTCAATTAGAATCAGTTCTATTAATTTTCTGGATGTGACGTTCAGTGTGGATTCCACAAACAAAATCATAGTGTCCCCTTACCGTAAAAGTACAGCCACAAACTCCACTTTATTGGCACAGTCTTGTCATCAGAAGAATGTTATTAAGAATGTTCCCCTTGGAGAGCTGTATAGGTTAGGCTACTTTCACACTAGCGTCGTTTGCAATACGTTGCAATGCATCGTTCAGAAGAAAAAAACGCATCCTGCAAAGTTGTCTGCAGGATGCGTTTTTTCTCGATAGACTAACATTACCGACACATTGCGACGTATTGCCACACGTCGCAACCGTCGTGCGATGGTTGCGTCGTGTTTTGGCGGACCGCCGAAACAAAAAAAGTTACAAGTTACATGTAACGTTTTTTTGTGCGTCGAGTCCACCATTTTCGACCGCGCATGCGTAGCCGAAACTCCGCTCCCTCCTCCCCGGACCTTGCAATGAGGCAGCTTTAAGCGTCGTAAGACTGCTTCCGCTGCCCACGTCAGGCATTTATTTCACAGCATGCGTCGGTACGTCGACCCGACGCACTGCGACGGGCCCATACCGATGCTAGTGTGAAAGCAGCCTTAAAGAGGAATTCATCTTTACATGAAAGCTTTGAACAAGTAAAAGATGAAGTACGTGTCAGACTGACAGGAAGGGGTTACTCCAAGTGGATGTTAGATAGGGCTGAGGACATAATCAGTAAGGCCGGTTTCACACGTCAGTGGCTCCGGTATGTGTGGTGTCAGTTTTCTCACGTACCGGAGACACTGACACACGTAGACACATTAAAATCAATGTGTCTCTGCAGATGTCATTGATTTTTTGCGGACCGTATGTCCGTGTGCAAAACACGGAGACATGTCAGTGTTCGTGGGAGCGCACGGATCACACGGACCCATTAAAGTCAATGGGTCCGTGCAAAACACGTACCGCGCACGGATGCTGTCCGTGTGCAGTCCGTGTGCCGTGCAGGAGACAGTGCTACAGTAAGCGCTGTCCCTCCAGCGTGTGGTGCTGAAGCCGGAATTCATTCCTTCCCCCCCAGCAGCGTTCGCTGGAGAGAAGGAATGAAAAATCATTGTTTTTTTATTTTTTTGTGTGTTTAAAATAAAGATCCCGGTCACCGCCCGCCCGCTGGAAATCAAATACTCACCCGGCTCCCTCGATGCTTCCTCTCAGCGCCGCAGCTTCTTCCTGTATGAGCGGTCACGTGGTACCGCTCATTAAAGTGATGAATATGCGGATCCACCTCCCATAGGGGTGGAGCCACATATTCATCACTGTAATGAGCGGTACCACGTGACCGCTTATACAGGAAGAAGCTGCGGCGCTGAGAGGAAGCATCGAAGGAGCCGGGTGAGTATTTGATTTCCAGCGGGCGGACGCACAGGGGGTGGGAGGCGGGCGGTGACCGGGATCTTTATTTTAAGCACACAAAAAATAAAAAAAACTATGATTTTTCATTCCTTCTCTCCAGTGAATGCTGTTGGGGGGAAGGAATGAATTCCGGCTTCAGCACCAGATGCAGGGGACAGTGCTTATCTCTAGCGCTGTCTCGTGCACGGTCCATGTGGTACCCAGTCGGCACACGGGCGGCACACGGCTGCCGCACGTGTGCCACACTGATGTGCCACATGAACACACGGACACGGATAACTTTGGTACCGATTTTTCAGGTACTGGAATTATCTGGATGTGTGGGACAGGCCTAACAAAGACAGAGCAGAGATGCTAAAAAAAACAGGAAAAAGAAAAAGATGTCATAAATACAGATCCAGGTATGTAGGTAATAAAAATGATGGAGTAGTTTTTACAACTATGTACAGCCCATACTTAAAAAATATTACCAAAATCATTAAAAAACCATTACCTACTGTATATTATATCAAGACAAAAAACTGGAGAAAATTTTACAAATCCTGTGAAATTTATTGCCACAAAAGCATCTACTCTGGGTGATATTCTGTCCCCCAGCCTCTATCTTAGGCCGGCATCAGACTGAAAATACGGTCCGTTTTTTACGGCCACAATACGCAGAAATGTTCCCAAAATAGTGGTCCGTATGTCATCCGTAGGCAGGGTTTGGCAGCTTATTTTGCGCATGTCATCATCCGTATGTAATCCGTATGGCATCCGTACTGTGATATTTTCTCGCAGGCTTGCAAAACCGACATCTAATGGATTTATGTGCTCAAATGTTCATTAAAACATATATACAGTATCTATATATATATATATATATATATATATATATATATATATATATATATATATATATATATATATATATATATATATATATATACAGTTGTGGCCAAAAGTATTGACACCCCTGCAATTCTGTCAGATATACTCAGTTTCTTCCTGAAAATGATTGCAAACACTAATTCTTTGTTATTATTATCTTCATTCAATTTGTCTTCAATGAAAAAAACACAAAGGAGAATGAAGCAAAAAGCAAAACATAGATCATTTCACACAAACCTCCAAAAATGGGCCGGACAAAAGTATTGGCACCCTCAGCCTAATACTTGGTTGCACAACCTTTAGCCAAAATAACTGCGACCAACCGCTTCCGGTAACCATCAATGAGTTTCTTACAATGCTCTACTGGAATTTTAGACCATTCTTCTTTGGCAAACTGCTCCAGGTCCCTGATATTTGAAGGGTGCCTTCTCCAAACTGCCATTTTTAGATCTCTCCACAGGTGTTCTATGGGATTCAGGTCTGGACTCATTGCTGTCCACCTTAGAAGTCTCCAGTGCTTTCTCTCAAACCATTTTCTAGTGCTTTTTGAAGTGTGTTTTGGGCAATTGTCCTGCTGGAAGACCCATGACCTCTGAGGGAGACCCAGCTTTCTCACACTTTGCCCTACATTATGCTGCAAAATTTGTTGTTAGTCTTTAGACTTCATAATGCTATGCACACGGTCAAGCAGTCCAGTGCCAGAGGCAGCGAAGCAACCCCAAAACATCAGGGAACCTCCGCCATGTTTGACTGTAGGGACCGTGTTCTTTTCTTTGAATGCCTCTTTTTTTCTCCTGTAAACTCTATGTTAATGCCTTTGCCCAAAAAGCTCTACTTTTGGCTCATCCGACCAGAGAACATTCTTCCAAAACGTTTTAGGCTTTTTCAGGTAAGTTTTGGTAAACTCCAGCCTGGCTTTTTTATGTCTCAGGGTACGAAGTGGAGTCTTCCTGGGTCTCCTACCATACAGTCCCTTTTCATTCAGACGCCGACAGATAGTACGGGTTGACACTGTTGTACCCTCGGACTGCAGGGCAGCTTGAACTTGTTTGGATGTTAGTCGAGGTTCTTTATCCAACATTCGCACAATCTTAGTAGCCAGAAAAACCTCTTAAACATACTTGCAACCACCTGATAGGCTAACGTTTAGCCCATACAAGGAAGGGATATACCCACTCAAAGCAACATTTTCATAAAGAGAAAAAAGAGTTCTTTTGGGTATGAAAGGATAAAAGACAAAAGTTTATTGAGAGTTCACATTACATATAAATACCAATAGTATACATGGAAAAGTCCAATAAAGTGACACATGTGCAAAGCAAGATAACAGGGCAGCCAGAAGCCTCCAACAACTTAAGCCCCTTAGTGCCTAGCAGTCTATTCAAATATAAAGTGCACATTTAGCAGAGTACGGCACAGGCAGGTTGGTATGGCCCAAGATGTAATCCTATATATATACAATTACCTCCGCAGGGAGCAGAGTATATAGTAAATGAAATACTAAACAGTATCATATGGGGCCAGCCAGCACTTACCACGGGCAGAAGTTGGAGGGATTCCGTGGCCGGTTGTAGAGAGAGCCCCCCGACGCGCGTTTTGCGTCCCCAACAGACCGCTTTCTCAAGGGAGGTGAGAAAATCAATGCAAGAGGACCTTTTGAGGTCAAAGGGTTGATCACATGTGATCAACCCTTTGACCTCAAAAGGTCCTCTTGCATTGATTTTCTCACCTCCCTTGAGAAAGCGGTCTGTTGGGGACGCGAAACACGCGTCGGGGGGCTCTCTCTACACCCGGCCCCGGAATCCCTCCAACTTCTGCCCTTGGTAAGTGCTGGCTGGCCCCATATGATACTGTTTAGTATTTCATTTACTATATACTCTGCTACCTGCGGAGGTAATTGTATATATATAGGATTACATCTTGGGCCATACCAACCTGCCTGTGCCGTACTCTGCTATATGTGTGCAGCGCCCCAGAGTCCTGGTCGTTGCAGTACTGTGGCTCCGCCACTATGGGGAGCTATGGTGCGTCTGATGGCACTGAAGGAGTTCATCTGATCAGGTATCACAGACACCAATACATTTCACAGCTGGGCCTCCGGGGGGAGCTAAGGGTGCTATTCATTAGGCCACTCCCCACCATAGTGGGTAAACTGGGGGTCAGGCAGGAAGTTAGATCAGAAAGCGGACTGGGTTGGAACCAGGCAACACCTTGTGGCAGAGGGTGTTGTGGGGGAAGATACAGTAGGGTCTCTGTCAGGGGTGGGATCCTGACAGAGGCTTGGCAACTTGAACGAACGTAACGGGACCGTGCCTGCTCCGGGTAGCGGCGGTACCCAAGAAAGGATTAGAAGCGAGATAGATTGTGCTGAGTGAGAAACGAGATCACGCAAAGGAGAAATACCAGTAGGAGTCGTGCTGTAAGACCGAAGCAACATCCTACTGAGGCGCACTACCGGTGGCCGGAACGCCGAGGGAGTATCATAACATTCAGCTTCAAGCAATACTCCAAACAGCGGCAGGACAGTCAGTCTAAGGCGGGCTGTCTCACCTTAAATCACCTATGCAGTCTTGGGGGGCAACTTGTGGAGAGGGGCGACTCTAGGGTCCCGGAAGAGCTCCGAGCCTACCCGTCAAACGGGTGCCGTCCCAACCAGAACATCAGGGAGGGACGGAGGATTAGCAGAACATCATCTAATCGAGTTGTGAGGGAACTTAAGAAACAGACACAACAGTTGTGGGGGACTTTCCGTAAGCACAGCAGGGAAGGACCACAACACATAGCGCTAGAAGGAAGGCACCGATTTCCACCTGTGAAGAGAACTCTGAAGGTGCCATTGGACCGGCCGGACTTGCGCAGCCTGGTGAACCGTATTCCGGACTGAGGACCCAGAGATCTTCAGTAAAGAGGTAAAGAGACTGCAAACTGGTGTCCTCGTTATTTACTGCACTGCACCACTGCACCACCACCACCACTACGGCCTCATCATCATCATCCGTTATATCTATTTCACTGTGCGCCCCACGGCAGGGTCACGGACCGGGGCCTAGCCGCCGTGACAACCCCAGAGCAGAGACTCAGAGGCCCGGTACCGGGTACCCCTCGGCCCTGCGGCAGTGGGGGCGCTACATGTGCACTTTATATTTGAATAGACTGCTAGGCACTAAGGGGCTTAAGTTGTTGGAGGCTTCTGGCTGCCCTGTTATCTTGCTTTGCACATGTGTCACTTTATTGGACTTTTCCATGTATACTATTGGTATTTATATGTAATGTGAACTCTCAATAAACTTTTGTCTTTTATCCTTTCATACCCAAAAGAACTCTTTTTTCTCTTTATGAAAATCCGCACAATCTTACGTTGAAATCTCTTGTCAATTTTTCTTTTCCGTCCACATCTAGGGAGGTTAGCCACAGTGCCATGGGCTTTAAACTTCTTGATGACACTGCGCACGGTAGACATAGGAACATTCAGGTCTTTGGCGATGGACTTGTAGCCTTGAGATTGCACATGCTTCCTCACAATTTGGTTTCTCAAGTCCTCAGACAGTTCTTTGGTCTTCTTTCTTTTCTCCATGCTCAATGTGGTACACACAAGGACACAGGACAGAGGTTGAGTCAACTTTAATCCATGTCAGCTGGCTGCAAGTGTGATTTAGTTATTGCCAACACCTGTTAGGTGCCACAGGTAAGTTACAGGTGCTGTTAATTACACAAATTAGAGAAGCATCACATGATTTTTCGAACAGTGCCAATACTTTTGTCCACCCCCTTTTTTATGTTTGGTGTGGAATTATATCAAATTTGGCTTTAGGAAAATTATTTTTGTGTTTTTTCATTTAAGACAAATTAAATGAAGATAATAATAACAAAGAATTTGTGTTTGCAATCATTTTCAGGAAGAAACTGAGTATTATCTGACAGAATTGCAGGGGTGTCAATACTTTTGGCCACAACTGTATGTCACTGAGACACACACACACATATATATATATATATATATATATATATATATATATATATATATATATATATATATATATATATATATTTATATTTCAGACTGCGCTAGATATCATAAAAGCCGGTAATTCAATTGCCGGCTTTTGCTCTCTCCTTCCCAAACCCGACATGATATGAAACATGGTTTACATACAGTAAACCATCTCATATCCCTTTTTTTTGCATATTCCACACTACTAATGTTAGTAGTGTGTATGTGCAAAATTTGGGCCCTCTAGCTATTAAATTAAAGGGTTAAATCGCGGAAAAAAATGGCGTGGGCTCCCGTGCAATTTTCTCTGCCAGAGTGGTAAAGCCAGTGACTGAGGGCAGATATTAATAGCCTAGGGAGGTACCATGGTTATTGGCCCTCCCTGGCTAAAAACATCTGCCCCCAGCCACCCCAGAAAAGGCACATCTGTAAGATGTGCCTATTCTGGCACTTGGCCACTCTCTTCCCACTCCCGTGTAGCGGTGGGATATGGGGTAATGAAGGGTTAATGTCAACTTGCTATTGTAAGGTGAAATTAAGCCAGACTAATAATGGAGAGGCGTCAATTATGACACCTATCCATTATTAATCCAATAGTACAAAATGGTTAAAAAACACACACACATTATTACAAAGTACTTTAATGAATTAAATGTTAGAAGTCGAGTTTCCTCTGCTGCAGTCTCCCCTTCTCCATCGGCTGCAGTGGAGCCTGCTCAGCGGAGACGTCGGTCCCAGCATCTCACTGAGTCTGATTCAGTGCAAAGGGTTATTGCTGCGTCTCCAGGCTCTACTATTGTACCCTGCACTGATCTACGGCGAACAGGCTTTCCTGGGACTAAGTCCTGCTTTGCACATACTGAGCATGCCCAGGGTAAGATCTCTCACTGGAGATCAGGGGTCACATGTTCAGCTTCTGCAGCCAAGTCCATTGGTCCTTTCAGGAAGGTCCTATAGGTGCTAGGACTAAGTCCTGCTCTGCACACACTGAGCATGCCCAGGGCAAGATCTCTCAGTGGAGATCTAGGGTCACATGCTCAGGTATGGCAATCTCTCATTGGTCCTCTTCTTTAAGGTCTTGTATGTGCTGCAGCTATTTAAGGCTCGCATGGCCGCACGGCCATGCGCTAGTATCTTCATATGTTACATGCTTTGCGCCACTGTGGTTATTTTTGTGAATGTGTTCAGGGACCCAGCTGAAATAAGCCCCTAGAATGCTGGCACCTCCGGCGAGGACTTTGTGTGAGAGTATTCAGGGACCCGGCTGAAATAAGCCCCTAGAATGCTGGCACCTCCGGCGAGGAGTTTGTGTGTAAGAGTATTCAGGGACCCGGCTGAAGTAAGCCCTTAGAATGCTGGCACCTCCGGCGAGGAGTGTTGTATGCATGAATGACCACTGACTGCTCTCGTCTTGGTAGTTAGCCTGTGTCTCTGTGAGAGTTAACAGGGCACAGAGCTCTGCTTTCTCGGCCACTCTGTGAAGCTAACAGAGCTGGTTATTACTGCCATAT
Source organism: Ranitomeya variabilis (assembly GCF_051348905.1). Lineage (NCBI taxonomy): Eukaryota > Metazoa > Chordata > Amphibia > Anura > Dendrobatidae > Ranitomeya > Ranitomeya variabilis. Next base: position 566,989,355 of record NC_135236.1, read on the forward strand.
TGCGCCGCCATCCACTTAGCAGCAGGATATTCCTGCACGGTGGATCCCGGGTTGCGAACGCACCAATCACCTCAATAAATATATTCGGTGCGTTCCGCAAACCCTAACATTATACTAGCGCCAGGATCTGGCTATGTAATGGCGGACAAACAGCGATTGCAGGGGTACATCCAGCTGCTGGAGGGCTGGTTGGCGTCTCTCGAGCGTGCAACCTCGGCGGTGGATGTTACCGCAATTGCTGTTCAGGCTGCTAGCGTGGCTGCAGCAGCTTCACCCACTGCCACCTCTGTCCCGACCTTATCCCACCTTCCATTGCCTGAAAAATTCTCTGGGGACAGTAAGTCCTGTAGGGGATTCATGAGCCAGTGCGGTATACATCTCGAGCTCCTGGCTGCACGTTTTCCCACAGGGCGGGCAAAGGTGGGATTTGTAATTTCTCTTCTGTCGGACAGAGCTTTGGAGTGGGCTATGCCGCTGTGGGAGCGCAACGATCATGTGGTGCAGAGTGTTTCTCGGTTTCTGGACACTCTGAAGCAAGTCTTCGTAGGACCTCAAGCCACCCATGATACGGCGCTCCAACTGCTGGCATTGACTCAGGGTTCGACTATGGTCAGCCAATTTGCCATTCTCTTCCGGACATTAGTGTCAGAGTTGGAGTGGTCTGATAAAACCCTCATCCCAGTCTTCTGGAGGGGTCTGGCTGACCATGTGAAGGATGCTTTGGCCACTAGGGAGATTCCCGCTACACTGGAGGAGCTCATATCCATATCAACTCGCATAGACCTTCGTTTTCACGAGCGAGGGTTGGAGCGAGCCCAGTGTAAGCAGAGGTTTCCGCTGGCTCCCACCTTTGCCAGACCTTTGGAATCTCCGGTCCAGGCGCCCGAGTCACATGAGGCCATGGAGGGGTCACGAGCGGAGTCTAAGTCCCAGGCCGCTCATGCCCCTAAGGTCTGTCATGTTTGCCAGCAGTCTGGACATCTTGCCTCCAAGTGTCCGCAGCGGTCGAGGAAACGTCAGTGTCTAGTGGAAGTTGGAGGAGGTACATTAGACACGGCGACGTTTACCTCAAAATTGTCCTTCAAGGGGACAATTACCATAGGCCCATCCACTCTTATGGTAGAGCTTTGCGTGGACTCTGGAGCGGAGGGTAATTTTATATCATCCACTTTCGCTCAGCGACACGCAATACCCCTGGTTATGCTTGCGAAGCCAATAACCATTTGAGTGGTAAATGGGTCGACACTACCTTCACAGATTACACACCAAACCATCCCTTTCACTCTCTCTGTATCTCCATCACATCAGGAGATTATTTCTCTTTTGGTCCTTCCTGAGGGAGTTGATGAGGTCCTGTTGGGGATACCCTGGCTTCGTTTTCATTCTCCTCATATAGAGTGGTCCTCAGGGGAAATTTTGGGATGGAGTAAATTCTGTGAGGGTAGATGTCAGAGGGAGTGCGTTCAGGTTGCTACAACTGAGGTACCCGCAGATCTTTCCTCTCTCCCCAAGCACTATTGGCCTTATGCGGATGTGTTCTCCAAAAGGGCTGCGGAGACCCTTCAGCCTCACCGCCCCTATGACTGTCCTATCGATCTCTTGCCTGGAGCTGAGCCTCCCCGGGGTCGAGTCTATCCATTATCTCTCCCGGAGATGGAGGCAATGTCTCAGTATATCCAAGAAAATCTGGCAAGAGGTTTTATTAGGAAGTCAGTGTCACCTGCTGGGGCTGGGTTCTTCTTCGTACAGAAGAAGAGTGGAGAATTGCGTCCATGCATTGACTACAGGGGTCTTAACGCCATCACCGTTAAAAACAAGTACCCAATACCCCTGATATCTGAGCTCTTTGATAGGCTACGGGGAGCAAAGGTTTTTACTAAATTAGATCTGCGGGGTGCTTATAACCTGATCCGCATCCGTGAGGGGGACGAGTGGAAGACAGCTTTTAACACCAGAGATGGGCACTATGAATATCTGGTGATGCCCTTCGGGCTCTGTAATGCCCCAGCCGTTTTCCAAGACTTTGTGAACGACATCTTCCGGGAGATGCTCACCACCTCGGTTGTAGTCTATCTGGATGATATTCTCATCTACTCTCCAGATATTGACTCCCACCGGAGAGATGTTCGCAAAGTCTTCGACCTCTTACAGGCAAACTCCCTCTGCGCCAAATTGGAGAAGTGTGTGTTTGAGCAGGAGTCCTTGCCATTCCTTGGTTATATCATCTCTGCCCAGGGTTTGGCTATGGATCCTGCCAAACTACAAGCTGTGATGGACTTGCAGGAACCCCATTCACTTAAAGCGGTGCAGCGCTTTATGGGGTTCATCAATTACTATCGCCAGTTCATCCCACACTTTTCAACTTTGGTAGCTCCCTTGGTTGCCCTCACCAAAAAGGGAGCAAATCCCAAGTTGTGGTCGGAGGATGTCTCCAAGGCATTCCTTTCGATTAAATCACACTTTGCTAGCGCTCCAATTCTACATCGTCCCGATGTAGATAAGCCATTTATTATGGAGGTGGATCCCTCATCTGTTGGTGCTGGAGCAGTCCTTTTCCAAACGGATGCTCAAGGTCGGAAGCATCCTTGCTTCTTCTTCTCCAAGACCTTCACACCAGCGGAGAGGAATTATTCCATCGGGGACAGGAAGTTGCTAGCAATGAAGTTGGCTTTTTCTGAGTGGAGACACCTCTTGGAGGGAGCTCGCTTTCCCTTCCAAGTATTCACCGACCACAAAAACTTGGTGTATATACAGACGGCCCAGCGGCTGAATTCTCGCCAGGCCAGATGGTCCCTGTTCTTCTCCCGGTTCCATTTTACTCTCCATTTTCTCTCTGAAGAGAAGAACATTCGTGCAGATGCTCTCTCTTGCTCCGTAGTGTCATCTGAGGAGGAGGATGAGGAGCCTCGGCTTATTGTCCCCTCTGAGAGCCTGAGAACTGTGGCCCCGGTTTCGCTAGAGTCCGTGCCCTCGGGCAAGACTTTCGTACCAGCGAATTTGTGACCGGAGGTTCTCTCTTGGGCTCACTCGTCCAGAGTGGGTGGATATTTTGGAACCAAGAGGACATCTGAGCTTTTGGCGAGGACGTACTGGTGGCCGCATATGGCCCGTGACGTTGGGGACTATATTCGGGCATGTGTCTCCTGCGCCCAGAATCGGTCTTCACGGCAACGGCCTGCCGGGTTACTTTACCCCATGCCGGTGGCAGACAGGCCTTGGGAGATGGTCGGGATGGACTTTGTGGTGGGTTTGCCCAAGTCTCGCGGCTGTACCATCATTTGGGTCATCGCCAATCATTTCTCGCAAATGGTGCATTTGGTGCCACTACCACGGTTACCTTCTGCACAGGCCTTGGTGGCGTTGTTCATTAAGCATATTTTCCGCTTACATGGTATGCCTGATAAAGTTGTCAGCAACCGGGGTCCCCAGTTTGCGTCTCGGTTTTGGAGAGAGCTCTGCCGTTTACTCAGTATAGAGCTGAATCTCTCCTCTGCATATCATCCCGAGACAAATGGGTTGGTAGAGAGAACCAATCAGACTCTGGTGACATACTTACGACATTTTGTCTCTGCTAGGCAGGATGACTGGGCATCTTTGCTACCTTGGGCGGAATTTTCCTTGAATAATGCCGTAGCCGATTCCACTGGTTAGACTCCTTTTCTCCTTAATAACGGCCAGCATCCGCGTGTCCCTGTGCCCATGCCCGTGTCATCCACCGATTCTAGGGTGGCAGACTGGGCGATGGAGGCACGTGACATCTGGGACCGCACACAGGATGCCATCCGGGCCTCCAAGGAGAGAATGAGGGTTTCGGCTGATACACACCGACGCCCCGCTCCGACCTTTGCTCCTGGCAACTTAGTGTGGCTCTACGCCCGTAACATCAGGCTGCGAGTTGAGTCCACTAAGTTTGCGCCTCGCTACATTGGCCTGTTCAAGGTTCTGGAACAGGTGAATCCTGTGGTCTACCGTTTGGCTATTCCTCCACGCCTTGGTATCACCGATACCTTTCACGTTTCTCTCTTAAAGCCTGTTCATTTGTCCCGGTTTTCTGAGTCATCTGCCGGGACATTGGGTTCATCCACGGATGAGTTTGAGGTGAATGCTATCGTGGGGTGCAAGGTGGTATGTGGCAAGAAATTTTATCTGGTGGATTGGAAGGGTCACGGTCCTGAGGATAGAACCTGGGAGCCTGTGGAGCACATTCGGGCTCCGCTGCTCATTGCAGCTTTTGAGCGTAGCGAGGCTCAAGGAGGGGGGGGGCCCTAGGAGGGGGGTAATGTTAGGAGTCAAGTTTCCTCTGCTGCACAGGGGGAATCTCGATCCATCTCTGCTGCAGTCTCCCATTCTCCATCGGCCGCAGTGGAGCCTGCTCAGCGGAGACGTCGGTCCCAGCGTCTCACTGAGTCTGATTCAGTGCAAAGGGTTATTGCTGCCTCTCCAGGCTCTACTATTGTACCTTGCACTGATCTACGGCGAACAGACTTTCCTGGGACTAAGTCCTGCTTTGCACATACTGAGCATGCCCAGGGTAAGATCTCTCACTGGAGATCAGGGGTCACATGTTCAGCTTCTGCAGCCAAGTCCATTGGTCCTTTCAGGAAGGTCCTATAGGTGCTAGGACTAAGTCCTGCTCTGCACACACTGAGCATGCACAGGGCAAGATCTCTCAGTGGAGATCTAGGGTCACATGCTCAGGTATGGCAATCTCTCATTGGTCCTCTTCTTTAAGGTCTTGTATGTGTTGCAGCTATTTAAGGCTCGCATGGCCGCACGACCATGCGCTAGTATCTTCATATGTTACATGCTTTGCGCCACTGTGGTCATTTGTGTGAATGTGTTCAGGGACCCGGCTGAAATAAGCCCCTAGAATGCTGGCACCTCCGGCGAGGAGTTTGTGTGTGAGAGTATTCAGTATATTGCGCCGCCATCCACTTAGCAGCAGGATATTCCTGCACGGTGGATCCCGGGTTGCGAACGCACCAATCACCTCAATAAATATATTTGGTGCGTTAAGCAAACCCTAACAATAAAGACACAGGGTCTTTTAATATTTTATTAGACTCTTAATCCACCCAAAGACCCTCGTTCTGAAAAAAAGGAAAAATTAAAAAACAACAATATCCCATACCTTCCGTCATTCTGGTCATGTCCCATGATATAAATCCATCTGAAGGGGTTAAAGCATTTTACACCCAGGAGCTCTACTAAAGCAGCTGTGCTCGTGGTTGTGAAAAGACGGGGAATGAATGGAGTGCAGGGGAAGGTCCTGTAGTTACCTTGAGTTGCGGTGATGTGCCCTCTGCTGGATATCCTCATATGAACTCTAGCCTGGGAGTCTCGTCTAATAAAATATTAAAACACCCTGTGTCTTTATTTCATTAAAGTACTTTGTATTAATGTGTGTGTTTTTTTAACCATTTCGTACTATTGGATTAATAATGGATAGGTGTCATAATTGACGCCTCTCCATTATTAATCTGGCTTAATGTCACCTTACAATAGCAAGGTGACATTAACCCTTCATTACCCCATATCCCACCGCTACACGGGAGTGGGAAGAGAGTGGCCAAGTGCCAGAATAGGCACATCTTACAGATGTGCCTTTTCTGGGGTGGCTGGGGGCAGATGTTTTTAGCCAGGGGGGGCCAATAACCATGGTACCTCCCTAGGCTATTTATATCTGCCCTCAGTCACTGGCTTTACCACTCTGGCAGAGAAAATTGCGCGGGAGCCCACGCCATTTTTTTTCCGCGATTTAACCCTTTAATTTAATAGCTAGAGGGCCCACATTTTGCACATACACACTACTAACATTAGTAGTGTGGAATATGCAAAAAAAAAGGGATATGACATGGTTCACTGTATGTAAACCATGTCTCATATCATGTCGGGTTTGGGAAGGAGAGAGCAAAAGCCAGCAATTGACCGGCTTTTATGATATCTAGCGCTGTATGAAATATAAATATATATATATGAGTCTCACTGACATATATATATATATATATATATATATATATATATATATATATATATATATATATACATATATATATATATATATATATATATATATATATATATTTACCTATTCTATGAGTAGACATTTATTCTACCTATTCTATTCTATTCTGTCAGTATGATTTTACTGTACACCGCACTGAATTGCCAGCTTTTCTCTATAACACCGGTGTGTATTTCTCACAAGTCACACGCATGGTCCATGTGTAATCGGTATTTTTCTCTCCCCCATAGACTTTCATTGACGATTTTTTCTGCGCAATACGGTGACAAACGCAGCATGCTGCGATATTCTACGGCCGTACAAGACCGTATAACACGGATCAGTAAAATGCGGCAGATAGGAGCTGGGCCATAGAGAATCATTGTACCGTATGCAATCCGTATTTTCTGCACCTCTCATACGTCCGTAAAACTGGCTAGTGTGACGCCGGCCTTAGTGATACCAATAAAAAGGACAATTGGTTCAGTACCAGAGGAGCATACAAATGCGGCCACAGTATATGCACCAGCTGCAAGTTTATGAAAAACACCAAAACTTTTATCTCTTGTGCAAATAAAAAAAGAGTATAAAATTAATTCCTTTATAAACTGCAACACAAGTAATGTGGTGTACACTGTGAGATGCGCTTTGTGTGACCTTCAGTATGTCGGCTGCACAGGAGGCCCATTAACCCCTTTTTGCCACTAGACGTACTATTCCGTCCATGTGACCCGGGCCCTACTTCCAATGGACGGAATAGTACGTCATAGGCGATCTGCCGAGCTCACGAGGTGAGCGCGGCTGATCGACACCGGGTGTCAGCTGATTATTACAACTGATATCCGGCAATTTGTAGCACTATCCGGCACATTAACCCCAGAACACTGCGATCAAACATGATCGCAGCATTCCGGCGGCATAGGGAAGCATCATGCAGAGAGGGGGCTCCCTGCTTGCTTCCCTGAGACCCTCAGAACAATGTGATCACATTGTTTAGAGGGTCTCCTACGTCCTCCTCCCTGTAGGCCCAGATCCAAAATCGCCGCTGGGCTCCTTCCGGGTCCTGCAGGGAAGTGGCTTGCAAGCGCCTGCTCAGAGCATGCGTTGGCAAGCCTGGAGCACTGCCTGTCAGATCGCTGATCTGACGCAGTGCTTTGCAAAGTGTCAGATCAGTGATCTGACACTATATAGTGCCACACTGGGACAAAGTAAAAAATTACAAAAAAAAATATGTACATGTGTAAAAAAAAAATCCTAAATAATGAAAAATATATGTATATTGTTCCAATAAATACATTTCTTTATCTAAATAAAAAAAAAAACAATACAAGTACACATATTTAGTATCGCCACGTCCCGACCTCTAAAACTGTCCCACTAGTCCCTTCAGTGATCACCATAAAAAAAGAGGCAAAAACCAACGCTTTATTATCATACCACCGAACAAAAAGTGGAATAACACGTGATCAAAAAGACAGATATAAATAAATATGGTACCGCTGAAAACGTCATCTTGTCCCGCAAAAAACAATCTGCCATACAGCATCATCAGCAATAAAATAAAAAAAGTTAAAGTCCTCAGAGTAAAGTGATGCAAAAATAATTATTTTTTTATATAAAACAGTTTTTATCATATAAAAGCATCAAAACATCAAAAAATGATATAAATGAGGAATTGCTGTAATCGTACTGACCCGAAGAATAAAACTGCTTTAGCAATTTTATCAAATGTGGAACGTTATAAACGTCCCCCCCAAAAGAAATTCACGAACAGCTGTTTTTTGGTCATTCTGTCTCACAAAATCAGAATAAAAAGTGATCAAAAAATGTAACATAACCGAAAATGGTACCAATAAAAATGTCAACTCTTCCTGCAAAAAACAAGACCTCACAGGACTCTGTGGACCAAAATATGGAAAAATTATAGCTCTCAAAATGTGGAGACGCAGAAACTATTTTTTTGCAATAAAAAGCGTCTTTTAGTGTGTGACAGCTGCCAATCATAATAATTCCGCTAAAAAAATGCTATAAAAGTAAATCAAACCCCCCTTCTTCATCCCCCTAGTTAGGGAAATATAATAAAATGTGAAAAATGTATTTATTTCCATTTTCCAACTAGGGTTAGGGTTGGGGCTAAAGTTTGGGTTAGGGTTGGGCTAAAGTGAGGGATGGGGCTAAAGATAAGGTTAGGGTTGGGGCTAAAGTTAGGGTTTGGGCTACAGTTAGGGTTGGAGCTATAGTTAGGGTTGGGGCTAAAGTTAGGGTTAGGGTTGGGGCTACAGTTAGGGTTAGGGTTGGGACTAAAGTTAGGGTTAGGGTTGAGGCTAAAGTTAGGGTTAGGGGCTAAAGTTAGGGTTAGGGTTGGGGCTAAAGTTAGGGTTAGGGTTGGGGCTAAAGTTAGGGTTAGGGTTGGGGCTAAAGTTAGGGTTACGGTTGGGCCTAAAGTTAGGGTTAGGGTTGGGGCTAAAGTAAGGGTTAGGGCTGCAGTTAGGGTTGGGGCTACAGTTAGGTTTGGGGCTAAATTTAGGGTGAGGGTTAGGGCTAAAGTTAGGGTTGGGGCTACAGTTAGGGTTAGGGCTAAACTTAGGGTTATTGTTGAGGCTAAAGTTAGGGTTGGTGCTAAAGTTAGGGTTAGAGTTTGGATTACATTTACGGTTTGTATTAGGGTTGGGATTAGGGTTAGGGGTGAGTCAGAGTTATGGTTGGGATTAGGATTAGGGATGTGTTGGAGTTAGGGGTGTTGTTAGGGTTGAGATTAGGTTTAGGGGTGTGTTGGGGTTAAGGGTGTGATTGGGATTAGGGTTAGGGGCATGTTCAGGTTAAGGGTGTGGTTACAGTTATGGCTAGGTTTGGGATTAGGGTTAGGGGTGTGTTTGGGTTAGGGTTTCAGTTAGAATTGAGGGGTTTTCACTGTTTAGGCACATCCGGGGCTCTCCAAATGCGACATGGCGTCTGATCTCAATTGCAGCCAATTCTGCATTGAAAAAAGTAAAACAGTGCTCCTTCCCTTCTGAGCTCTCCCATGCGCCAAAACAGGGGTTTACCCCAACATAAGGGGTATCAGCGTACTCAGGACAAATTGGATAACAACTTTTGGGGTCCCAATTCTCTGGTTACCCTTGGAAAAAAAAAATTTAGGGGGCTAAAAGTCATTTTTTGTGGGGAAAAAATGATTTTTTTATTTTCACGGCTATGTGTTATAAACTGTACTGAAACAGTTTGGGATTCAAAGTTCTCACAACACATCTAGATAAGTTCCTTTGGGGTCTAGTTTCCAATATGGGGTCACTTGTTGGGGTTTCTACTGTTTAGGTACATCAGGGGCTGTACAAATGCAACGTGAAGCCTGCAGACCAATCCATCTAAGTCTGCATTCCAAATGGCGCTCCTTTCCTTCCGAGCTCTGCCATGCGCCCAAACGGTGGTTCCCCCACATATGGGGTATGAGTGTACTCACAAAAAATTGTACAACAACTTTGGGGTCCAATTTCTCCTGTTACCCTTGGGAAAATACAAAACTGGGGGCTTAAAAATAATTTTTTTGGCCTATTTTTACAATTCTGACCACTGTCCTTTTATGAGGTTATAACTCTGGAACGCTTCAACGGATCTCAGCGATTCTGAAAAAGTTTTCTCATGACATCTTGGGCTTCATGATAGTGGTAAAAATTATTTGATATTTCCTGTGTTAATTTGTGAAACAAATGAAAATTTGGTGAAATTTTTGAACATTTTGCAATTTTCCAAATTTGAATTTTTATGCCCTTAAATCACAGAGATATGTCACACAAAATACTTAATAAGTAACATTTTCCACATGTCTACTTTACATCAGCACAATTTTGGAACCAAAATTTTTTTTTGTTAGGGAGTTATAAGGGTTAAAAGTTGACCAGCAATTTCTCATTTTTACAACACCATTTTTTTTTAGGGGCCACATCACATTTGAAGTCATTTTGAGGGGTCTATATGATAGAAGATCACCAAGTGTGACACCATTCTAAAAACTGCACCCCTAAAGGTGCTCAAAACCACATTCAAGAAGTTTATTAACCCTTCAGGTGTTTCACAGGAATTTTTGTAATGTTTTAAAAAAATTAACATTTAACTTTTTTTCACAAAAAGATTTACTTCAGCTCCAATTTGTTTTATTTTACCAAGGGTAACAGGAGAAAATGGACATTAAAGTTGTTGTACAATTTGTCCTGAAACCCCCTACAAGTGACACCATTTTTGAAAGTAGACCCCGAAGGAACTTATCTAGATGTGTGGTGAGCACTTTGACCCATCAAGTGCTTCACAGAAGTTTATAATGTAGAGCCGTAAAAATAAAAAAATAATATTTTTTTCACAAAAATGAATTTTTCACCACCAATTTTTTAATTTCCCAAGGGTACCAGAAGAAATTGTACCCCAAAAGTTGTTGCACAATTTGTCCTGAGTACGCTGATACCCCATATGTGGGGGTAAACCACTGTTTGGGCGCATGGCAGAGCTCAGAAGGGAAGGAGCGCCATTTAACTTTTCAATGCAAAATTGACTGGAATTGAGATGGGACACCATGTTGCGTTTGGAGAGCCGCTGATGTGCCTAAACATTGAAACCCCCCACAAGTGACACCATTTTGCAAATTAGACCCTCTATGGAACTTATCTAGATGTGTTGTGAGAGCTTTGAACCCCCAAGTGTTTCACTACAGTTTATAATGCAGAGCTGTAAAAATAAAAATTATTTTTTTTCCCACAAAAATTATATTTTAGCCCCCAGTTTTTAATTTTCACAAGGGTAACAGGAGAAATTCGACCCCAAAAATTGATGTCCAATTTGTTCTGAGTATGCTGATTCCCTATATATGGAGGGAAACACCGTTTGGGCGCATGGCAGAGCTCAGAAGGGAAAGAGCGATATGTGGAATGCAGACTTAGATAAATTGGTGTGCAGGCGTCACGTTGCATTTGCAGAGCCCCTGATGTACCTAAACAGTAGGAACCTCCCACAAGTGACCCCATATTGGAACCTAGACCCCCCAAGGAACTTATCTAGATGTGTTGTGAGAACTTTGAACCCCAAAGTGTTTCACTACAGTTTATAACGCAGAGCCATGAAAATAAAAAAATCATTTTTTTCCACAAAAATTATTTTTTAGCCCCCGTTTTGTATTTTTCGAAGGGTAACAGGAGATATTGGACCCCAAAAGTTGTTTTACAATTTGTGCTGAGTACGCTGATGCCCTATGTTTGGGAGAAAACTACTGTTTGGGCGCATAGCACAGCTCGTAAGGGAAGGAGCACCGTTTGAAATGCAGACTTAGATGGAATGGTCTGCAGGTGTCACGTTGCATTTGCAGATCCCCTGATGTACCTAAACAATAGAAACCCCCCCACAAAAATAAAATAATAATATTTTTTTCACAAAAATGAACTTTTCAACCCCAATTTTTTTAATTTCCCAAGGGTACCAGAAGAAATTGTACCCTAAAAGTTGTTGTGCAATTTGGCCTGAGTACGCTGATACCCCATATGTTGGGGTAAACCCCTGTTTGGGCGCACGGGAGAGCTCGGAAGGGAAGGAGCACTGTTTTACTTTTGCAATGCAGAATTGACTGGAATTGAGATCGGACGCCATGTCACGTTTGGAGAGCCCTGATGTGCCTAAACAGTGGAAACCCCCAATTGTAACTGAAACCCTAACCCAAACACACCCCTATCCCTAATTCCAACCACACCCCTAACCCCAACCACACCCCTAACCCCAACACACACCCCTAAGCCTAATCCCAAGCCTAACCACACCCTTAACCCTATTCCCAACCAAAGATGTAATCCAAACCCTAACTTTAGCCCCAAACCTAACTGTAGCCCTATCCCTAACTTTAGCCCCAACCCCAACTGAAGCCCTAACCCTAACTTTAGCCCCAACCCTAACCCTAACTTTAGCCCCAGCCCTAACCCAACTTTAGCCCCAACCCTAACTGTAGCCCTAACCCTAGCCCCAGCCCTAACCCGAGCCCCAACCCTAACCCTAACCCCAATCCTAACCATAGCCCTAACCCTAACCATAGCCCTAACGCTAGCCCTAACTCTAACCCTAGCAATAACCCTAGTCCTAATCCTAGCCCTAACCCTAGCCCTAACCCTAATGTTAACCCTAGCCCTAACCATAGCCCTAACCCTAGCCCTAACCCTAACCCTAACCCTAATGGGAAAATGGAAATAAATACATTTTTTTTTTCCCCTAACTAAGGGTGTTGTGAATTTGGTTTCTGGGCTCCCCCGGTGGTTTCTGGTGGTACTGCACTTGTGTGCTTCATCTCCTCTGTTCACCTGTTTCCATCAGGATGTGGGAGTTTTCTATTTAACCTTGCTCCTCAGTCATTTCTATGCCGGCCAACAATGTTACCAGAAGCCTTTCTGTTGCATGTTCCTGCTCCTAGACTACTATCAGCTAAGTTGGACTTGTAGTCCTAAGTTTGTTTTGCATTTTTGTTCCAGTTCTCTGTGTTTGAATATTTCTGAGGCTGGAAGCTCTTGTGAGCTGAAATTGCCACTCTGGTGTCATGAGTTGATATTAGAGTCTTAAAGTAATTTCAGGATGGTGTTTTGAAAGGGTTTTCAGCTGACTGTGAAGTTCCCTTTTCTGTCTTCCTACTATCTAGTAAGCGGACCTCAATTTGCTAAACCTATCTTCATACTTCGTATGTCTATTTCCTCTAAAATCACCGACAATATATGTGGGGGCTACTGTCTGCCTTTTGGGGAAAATTTCTCTAGAGGTAAGCCAGGTCTGTATTTTCCTCTGCTAGGGTCAGTCAGTCCTCCGGCTGGCGCTGGGCGTCTAGGGATAAAACATAGGCACGCTACCCGGCCACTGTTAGTTGTGCGGTAGGTTTAGCTCACAGTCAGCTCGAGTTCCCATCTTCCAAGAGCTAGTCCTTTTTGTATGCTTTACTACGGTCTCTTGCCATTGAGAACCATGACATAAGGGAGTCATGAAGGGTGGTTTGATTTACTTTTATAGCGGGTTTTTAGTGGATTTTTATTTTTTTTACTGAATCATGTTTATTAAAAAATTTTCAGGTTACACAGATAAACACAACAATTCCGCAAACAGAGCAGAGCAGATTATTAATACAATAAGAAAACAGACATACCTACGCAAGGGAGGGGGGGGGAAAGGGAGTAGGTACACATAGGTATACAACTGTAGATTATTTAGATCAAAGGTCTAAACATAAACAAACCTACTGAAATACAGGTTCCTGAAAGTCAAAGCGACATATAAACTAGACAGCTAGGCACAGTGCAAGATTTTCACATGCCGGGAGTATCAGATCCCGAATCACAGTAGGACAAGCGTCTTCACGCTGGGATAAAGGAAAACCGGCTATCAAGCCACGGCTCCCAGATCTGAGACTTTTTTGTTTTTGATGACGCAGATAACACCAGTGCCCGTTCGTATTGGCAATGAAGGTTCATCCTATCAATCACAGATTGTATGGTCGGTGCGCTAGTCACTCTCCATTTGGAAGCCACTGCCAGTCTAGCGGCTATAAACAAATGTGAGAACACACCTCTCAGCCCATGTGGGATCTCATCCAAACCAATATGCAATAAAACCATACTAGGTCGCAGGGCCACCCGAATCCCAGTCACCTCCGCTATCACGTCCTCTAAACTAACCCAAAGATTTTGTAATTTCGGACATGACCACCACATATGGCTAAGCGTCCCCAACATACCGCAGCCTCTCCAGCACAATGGGGAGCATTGAGGGCCAAAATGGGCAACTTTAACTGGGTAATAGTACCAGCGTAAGTGGACTTTTTTTAATTGTTCCAGATGGTTTACACATGAGGATACTCTCCGAACCTCTAACACCGCTTCCCGCCACCCATCAGGCGCTAGGGTGACCTGCAAGTCATCCTCCCACTGGCTCATGAATTGCAACTTAACCTCTGGGTCAGGATCATTCAGGGCTCTATACAAAATAGATACATTGCGAGTACTAGGACCAGGCACCAAGAAAAGACCATTTACTGTACGAACTAGGTTGGTATTAAAAAAGGGCGTCAGTTGAATAGTGAGCATAAGATGTCTTAATTGTAAAAACTGATAAAATCTATGCCAAATTTCAGGGTGTTTCGCAACTAGGCGATCAAACGGTTTAATCATTGTGTCATCAAGCAGCTGATGAAGTGATTTTACACCAGCTAGTACCCATGGCTGTAAATCTATATATGGAATATGGAATTCTAGCGCCTTCAGTGACACTTCAGTTAACGGAATTTTAATAAGAGACGGGACCGTATGTCTCCAAAAATGCAGTGCAGTAGACATGGTCGGTAGGGGGAGACTACCTGTCTGCGGACCCAAAGCTTCAACCTCCAGCATGAATCGGGTGGAGCCTCTAGTTGCATAGAAATTTTCAATTTGCAACCATCTATGATCCTTATCAAGCTGCCACCAGTCCCGCAACCCTGCCACCACCGAGGCCTTATAGTACGCCATCAAATTTGGTAATCCCATTCCCCCTAACTCATAAGGGTAGTACATAAGGGATTTAGCCACTCTAGGAGTTTTGTGGGCCCATATGTATCTATTTGTTAAGCGTTGAAAGTTTGTTATAATTTTGCTTGGAACCCTCAAAGGGAGACATCTAAAATAATATAATATCTTGGGGAGAATTTTCATTTTGAAAATGTTGATTCTGGCCACCCAGGATGTCATAAACATATGCAAGGTGTCTAACTCAGACTTAATCTCTCTGAATAGAGCAGAATAATTCACCTCTATAATATGTTGAGAACATGTAAGCTTTATACCAAGGAAAGGGATACCCTGATCAGTCCAACAAAAGGGAAACTTATTCTCTAATTCAGTTCTGACGACCAAAGGGACCGCGACAGGGAATACCAAAGATTTGGATGCGTTCAGTTTGTAATAGGATACTGACGCAAAATCCTCTAGTTCAGCCATGACTGCCGAGAACGACCGCTCCAGATCCACACAAGTTATGATAACGTCATCCGCGTATAGACCAATCTTATGAGCAGCCGGGCCCACCATCAGGCCTGAAATATCCGAGTTAAAACGGATTTTCTCCGCCAATGGCTCCATGCATAATGCAAATATAATGGGGGATAATGGACATCCCTGCCGCGTCCCATTGGTGATCAGAAAGGGGGCAGATACTACTCCAGAGGCGAGAACTCTGGCAGATGGAGTGGAATATATGGCCGAGATCGCCGATAGGATGGGGCCCTCCAAACCGAACTTCCGAAGAACACTTCCCAAATATCCCCAATGTACCCTATCAAAAGCCTTCTCAGCATCCAAAGACAGAAAGGCACTGGGAAGGCCCAACAGTTCCGCCACCCTGATGAGATTCAACATTCGGCGGGTACCATCCTTAGTTTCCCGGCCAGCCACAAAACCGACCTGGTCAGGAGAGACAAGAGAGGGGATTATCAAATGAAGGCGGGAGGCTAACAATTTGGTATATATCTTTAAATCACAATTCAATAAAGCAATGGGCCTAAAATTTCCAGGACTATCAGGGGTCTTACCTGGCTTAGGGAGAGTGGTAATAATAGCTTCCAGATTGGAGGCAGCAACTTTGCCTGATTCCCTCCAACTAGAAAACAACCTCAATAGATATGGGGCCAGAAGATCCTGAAAAGTGCGATAATATTCATTTGATAGTCCATCCGGACCAGGTGCGGTGTGCAGCTTACTACTTTTAATGGTTTTTTTAATCTCCTCCTCTGTAAATGGGGCATTTAACAAGAGTAATTGTTCTTGGGATACGCATGGTAAATTAACTGACTGTAGATATGAGTCGATTGATACCTGGGTGGTTTGACGGGTCTGCTGGTCAGAATGTAAGTTATATAAATGGGAGTAATACTTTGCAAATGTCTCTGCGATTTCAATCGGATTCCTAACCAAACACCCATTCTGCCCTAGCAAACCATCTAATCTGGATTTAGCCTCTCGCTTGCATACCCAACGGGCCAGTATAGCTCCCGCCCTATCTCCAGTGGCATAAAAATGAGTTTTAAATTTACGTAAATTATGGGCATAGGTAGAAAGCAAATTCTCCCGCAATTTAAAGCGAACCCCGTATATCTCATCCGATACCGCCTGAGAGGGTGAGGTTTTATTCAGTGATTCCAATTGATCAAGTCTAGTTAAGAGGTCATCCCGTAACCCTCTATTGCGCTTCAGTATGGAGGCTTGTTGTATGAGATATCCCCGAATAACCACTTTATGTGCAGCCCATAGCGTTTCATCTGAAACTTCCCCATTATTGTTAATGTGGAAATAGTGGGTCAGCTCATTAGAAATACCACACGTCACCCTCTCATTTAGTAAGAGAGAAGGGTTCAGGCGCCATCTAAAGGCAGGATTCACATGATGTTTTAATGCTAACTGTAACACAATGGGAGCATGGTCAGACCAGGTAATTAGTCCTATGTTGGAGGAGATGCATCTTGAAAGAACCGTAGTATCTACCAAAATATGGTCTATCCGAGAGTATGTACGGTGTCGGAAAGAATAGAAGGTATAATCTTTTTCACTCGCATGGGAGTACCTCCAGAAATCATGTAGATGATATTCTTTGGTTAAGCCTTTCAACTCTCCCCTAGGCCGAACGCCACCTCGTGAGCAGTCTAAATCTCTATCCATGGGGAGATTAAAGTCTCCGCAATATAACTTTTCACCCTGTGCCAAACCATCCACTCTTTGTAATACCTTGCGGATAAATGACTGTTGCGAATTATTTGGGGCATATAGGACTGTGATGGTGTGCAACTCACCATTCAATGTGCATATGAGGATCAGAAATCTGCCCGCAGGATCCGCCACCCTCCGAATATATTTAAAGGCTAAAGTATTTTTAAAGATGATGCACACCCCAGCTTTTTTAGTGTTATTATTAGCGAAGTAGATATTAGAGAATTGTGGGTGACAAAGCCTAAAATTATCAGCTTCTATCAGATGTGTCTCCTGCAGGCAGATGATCTCCGCACCTGATTTTTTCACTTTTTCCATAGGATGGACCTCTTACAGGGGGAGTTCAACCCCCTAACATTCAGAGACAAAATGGTAACACTCATAATTGAACATTCTAAACCTTGCTATCACACATACATCTTCATGAACCCACATCACTTGCATCAGTGTACCTGTGTTAGCCACATAAAAGATCACAGGAACCACATTAAATAGACCCATCTCGGAGGTGTACCTAAAAAAAGAAAGACAAGGGAAACAAAACACAAAGAAAACTAGAAGAACTTCTAAACACAAAGTCATGTAGCCACTAGGCCAAAGGCCAGGCTGGTCAGGCGATAAACACCTAAAAGGTTAGTCCTAGACCGTAGGTGGATGCCAGCTCAGGGCAATTCCAAGAGTCACTCCCAAACAGGTAAAAATAACCAGGAGTTATCTTGGACGGGGTGCTGGAGCAGAGAAAAAAAGGTGGAGAGGAAAAAAAAAAAAAAAATAGAGAAACAGAATATAAGATCCGTAGCACCCTCACAGCATAGTCCTGCATCCGGACAGCAACTCATTCTCCTCTTCAAGTTTGAAACCAGTCCTGAGCAATTTTCTTTCCTGTCGGATTCTGACGGGGAGTGAAAGAAATCTTCCATTCAGTTAGCATGATCTCAGCCTGCTTGGGAGATTGGCAGACTACACCACGACCTTCATAGGAAATTATCAGCTTGACAGGGTTGAATCCCCATTTGTATCGGATATGAACATCACGTAGTGCTTTACAGACATGAGCAAATTCTCGCCTCCTTGCCAGTGTGGGCGCTGATAAGTCAGAGAACACTTGTAAGCCATGTATTCAGCAGGGAGCTCAGGGGTTTTCCTCATCTTCTGCATGAAGGCGTCTTTGGTAGCATAGAAATGTATGCGCGCCAAAGTGTCTCTGGGCAAGGCTGGGTTCACATGCCGTGGCTTAGGGAGTCTATGTATCCTATCAATTAGGAAATCCCTGGGGAGCAAGGAAGGGAGCACAGATTGCATGAACTTAATTAAAAAGTCAGCTAGATCTTTGTCTGGAATGTCCTCTGGTATACCCCTGACACGTACATTATTTCTCCGTGATCTATCTTCCAAGTCATGCATCTTATCTTGTACCATATCCATATCCTCCCTCAAAGCTTTGTTTTCATCCACTAGAGCATTTATAGCTGTGGCATATTCGGCCATCTTGCTCTCAACATGTGCAGTCCTCTCCCCCAAGGATGAGACTTCCCCCCTAATCTCTTGCAACATAGACTGCATGTCTTCCTTTAGAGAAGCACGGATGGAGGCTAAAAATTCCTTCATGTCTCCTTTAGTAATAGGAGACAAGTTGCTAAGAGTCTCAGATGTCTCCCTCCCTCCAGAGCCACCAGATGAGTGGGAGGAAGCCGAGGGGGAAGCTGCTGCCATTTTACCTGCCGCATGTGCAGACTGTCTTCTGGGGAAGAAATCTGGGAGCCTCGGTGGGGAACTGCGTTTCTGCGATCTCCCTCGGGTCATCATGTGCCCAAGATCTTCCAGGAGCCGTTACAGTGCACAGAGAGGAGAAGAGATAATAAAAAGTGCTGATATTAGCCGGTTTAAGTCCGGAGAAGCAGGAGCCTGTGAGTTATGCTGCTTCTCTAGTCTGCATGCAGGCCACGCCCCTTAGTGGATTTTTATGATTGGCAGCTGTCACACACTAAAAGACACTTTTTATTGCAAAAAATAGTTTTTGCATCTCCACATTTTGAGAGCTATAATTTTTCATATTTTGGTCCACAGAGTCATGTGAGGTCTTGTTTTTTGTGGGACGAGTTGACATTTTTATTGGTGACATTTTCAGGCACGTGACCTTTTTTGATCGCTTTTTATTCCGATTTTTGTGAGGCTAAATGAGTAAAAACCAGCTATTCATGAATTTCTTTTGTGGGGGGCGTTTATACCGTAAAATTGATAATAAAGCAGTTTTATTCTTCAGGTTAGTACGATTACAGCGATACCTCATTTATATAATTTTTTTATATTTTGGCCCTTTAATACGATAAAATCTATTTTATAGAAAAAATGATTATTTTTGCATCACTTTATTCTGAGGACTATAACTTTTTTATTTTTTCACTGATGATGCTGTATGGTGGCTTGTTTTTGCTGGACAAGATGACATTTTCAGCGGTACCCTGGTTATTTATATCCGTCTTTTTGATCGCGTGTTACTTCACTTTTTGTTCGGCGGTATGATAATAAAGCGGGTTTTTTTGCCCCCCTTTTTTTTTTACAGTGTTCACTGAAGGGGTTAACTAGTGGGACAGTTTTATAGGTCGGATCATTACGTATGCGGTGATACTAAATATGCGTACATTTATTTATTTTTTTTTATTTAGTTAAAGAAATATATTTATGGGAACAATATTTTTTTTTCTTTATTTAGGAATTATTATTTTTTCCACATCAAAATATATATGTTTTTACATTATTACATTGTCCCATGGGGGACATCACTATATAGTGACAGATCTCTGATCTGACACTTTGCAGAGCACTGTGTCAGATCAGCGATCTGACTTGCACTGCTCCTGGCTTATAGGCACCTGCTCTGAGCAGGCGCTTGTAAGCCACCTCCCTGCAGGACATGGAAGTAGCAACGCGGCCATTTTGGATCCGGGGCCTGCAGGGAAGAGACACTCGGTACAAGGTGAGCACATCGCCTTGTACCAAGGGTCTCAAGGAAGCCCGCAAGGATCATGTTTGATCGCAGTGTTCCGGGGGTTAATGTTCCAGGAGCGGTCCGTGACTGCTTCTGGCACATAGTGCTGAATGTCAGCTGTGATAGTCAGCTGACACCCGGCAGCAATCGGCCGCGCTCCCCCCGTGAGCATGGCCAATTGCATATAACACACTATCCCGTCACTGGGAATTAAGTCCCAGGTCACCTCGACGGGATAGTACGTCATATGGGATTAAGAGGTTAATATCAGACAGGATTTGATTTATCATTATGAATAGAGAAGCACCTATTTGATATAATATATGCTCATAGTCTGTAAGGGGTTAATCCCCTATCAGATTTCTCTACACAGCTGTCCCTATCAGGCAGCAGGATCCGGTGGGCTGGGATTGTACTGTGAACTAGTTTAAAATATTCAGTCTACCATTAGATCCTTGCTAATGATTAAGACGCACGTTCTTGCGTTGAAACACATAAGATTTTAATGCCTGGACTATGACTTAATTGTTTTAATGTTATTTGAAGCTATGGATTAACCCCTTCATGACCTTGGGATTTTCCGTTTTTTCGTGTTCGTTTTTTGCTCCCCTTCTTCACAGAGCAATAACTTTATTTTTTGCAAAACAAGTTGTACTTTTGAACGACATCATTTGTTTTAGCATGTCATGTACCAGAAAAGGGGAAAAAAATTCCAAGTGCGGTGAAATTGCAAAAAAAGTGCAATCCCACACTTGTTTTGTGATTGGCTTTTTTACTAGGTTCACTAAATGCTAAAACTGACCAGCCATTATGATTCTCCAGGTCATTATGAGTTCACAGACTCCAAACATGTCTAAGTTCTCTTTTATCTAAATGGTGACAAAAAATTCCAAGCTAAAAAAAATAAATAAATAATTGTGCCATTTTCCGATACTCGTAGCGTCCCCATTTTTCATGATCTGGGGTCGGGTGAGGGCTTTTTTTTTGCGTGCTGAGCTGACGTTTTTAACCCCTTCATGACCCAGCCTATTTTGGCCTTAATGACCTTGCCATTTTTTGCAATTCTGACCAGTGTCCCTTTATGAGGTAATAACTCAGGAACGCTTCAACGGATCCTTGCGGTTCTGAGATTGTTTTTTCGTGACATATTGGGCTTCATGTTAGTGGTAAATTTAGGTCGATAATTTCTGAGTTTATTTGTGAAAAAAAACGGAAATTTGGCAAAAATTTTGAAAATTTCGCAATTTTCACATTTTGAATTTTTATTCTGTTAAACCAGAGAGTTATGTGACACAAAATAGTTAATAAATAACATTTTCCACATGTCTACTTTACATCAGCACAATTTTGGAAATAATTTTTTTTTTTGCTAGGAAGTTATAAGGGTTAAAATTTGACCAGTGATTTCTCATTTTTACAACAAAATTTACAAAACCATTTTTTTTAGGGACCACCTCACATTTGAAGTCAGTTTGAGGGTTCTATATGGCTGAAAATACCCAAAAGTGACACCATTCTAAAAACTGCACCCCTCAAGGTGCTCAAAACCACATTCAAGAAGTTTATTAACCCTTCAGGTGTTTCACAACAGCAGAAGCAACATGGAAGGAAAAAGTGAACATTTAACTTTTTAGTCACAAAAATGATCTTTTAGCAACAATTTTTTTATTTTCCCAAGGGTAAAAGGAGAAACTGGACCACAAAAGTTGTTGTCCAATTTGTCTTGAGTACGTTGATACCTCATATGTGGGGGTAAACCACTGTTTGTGGGCACGGCAGGGCTCGGAAGCGAAGGAGCGCCATTTGACTTTTTCAATGAAAAATTGGCTCCAATCTTTAGCGGATACCATGTCGCGTTTGGAGAGCCCCCGTGTGCCTAAACATTGGAGCTCCCCCACAAGTGACCCCATTTTGGAAACTAGACGCCCCAAGGAACTTATCTAGATGCATAGTGAGCACTTTAATCCCCCAGGTGCTTCACAAATTGATCCGTAAAAATGAAAAAGTACTTTTTTTTTCACAAAAAATTTCTTTTAGCCTCAATTTGTTAATTTCCACATGGGCAGCAGGATAAAATGGATCCTAAAATGTATTGGGCAATTTCTCCTGAGTACACTGATACCTCACATGTGGGGGTAAACCACTGTTTGGGTGCACGGCAAGGCTCGGAAGGGAAGGCGCGCCATTTGACTTTTTGAATGAAAAATTATCTCCATCGTTAGCGGACACCATGTCGCGTTTGGAGAGACCCTGTGTGCCTAAACATTGAAGCTCCCCCACATGTGACCCCATTTTGGAAACTAGACCCCCCAAGGAACTTATCTAGATGCATAGTGAGCACTTTAAACTCTCAGGTGCTTCACAAATTGATCCGTAAAAAATGAAAAAGTACTTTTTTTTCACAAAAAATTCTTTTTAGCCTCAATTTTTTCATTTTCACATGGGCAACAGGATAAAATGGATCCTAAAATTTGTTGGGCAATTTCTCTTGAGTACGCCGATACCTCATATGTGGGGGTAAACCACTGTTTGGGTGCACGGCAAGGCTTGGAAGGGAAGGCGCGCCATTTGACTTTTTCAATGGAAAATTAGCTCCAATCATTAGTGGACACCATGTTGCGTTCGGAGAGCCCCTGTGTGCCTAAACATTAGAGCTCCCCTACAAGTGACCCCATTTTGGAAACTAGACCCCCCAAGGAACTAATCTAGATGTATAGTGAGCACTTAAAACCCCCAGGTGCTTCACAGAAGTTTATAACGCAGAGCCATGAAAATAAAAAAATATTTTTATTTCCTCAAAAATGATTTTTAGCCCGGAGTTTTTTATTTTCCCAAGGATAATAGGAGAAATTGGACCCCAAATGTTGTTGTCCAGTTTGTCCTGAGTACGATGATACCCCATATGTGGGGGTAAACCACTGTTTGGGCGCACGGCAGGGCTCGGAAGGGAAGGCACGCCATTTGGCTTTTTGAATGGAAAATTAGCTCCAATCATTAGCGGACACCATGTCGCGTTTGGAGAGCCCCTGTGTGCCTAAACATTGGAGCTCCCACACAAGTGACCCCATTTTGGAAACTAGACCTCCCAAGGAACTAATCTAGATGTGTGGTGAGCACTTTGAACCCTCAAGTGCTTCACAGAAGTTTATAACGCAGAGCCATGAAAATATAAAATTATTTTTCTTTCCTCAAAAGTGATTTTTTAACCCACAATTTTTTATTTTCCCAAGGGTAACAGGAGAAATTGGACCCCAAAAGTTGTTGTGCAGTTTCTCCTGAGTACGCTGATACCCCATATGTGGGGGTAAACCACTGTTTTGGCACACATCGGGGAGCGGAAGGGAAGTAGTGACGTTTTGAAATGCAGACTTTAATGGAATGCTCTGCGGGCATCACGTTGCGTTTGCAGAGCCCCTGATGTGCCTAAACAGTAGGAACTCCCCACAATTGACCCCACTTTGGAAACTAGACCCCCAAGGGAACTTATCTAGATGTGTGGTGAGCACTTTGAACCCCCAAGTGCTTCACAGAAGTTTATAACGCAGAGACGTGAAAATAAAAAATGTGTTTTCTTTCCTCAAAAATATTTTTTTAGCCCAGAATTTTTTAATTTTCCCAAGGGTAACAGGAAAAATTTGACCCCAAAAGTTGTTGTCCAGTTTCTCCTGAGTACGCTGATACCCCATATGTGGGGGTAAACCACTGTTTGGGCACATGGCGGGGCTCGGAAGGGAAGTAGTGACGGTTTGGAATGCAGACTTTGATGGAATGGTCTGCGGGAATCATGTTATGTTTGCAGAGCCCCTGATGTGCCTAAACAGTAGAAACCCCCCACAAGTGACCCCATTTTGGAAACTAGACCCCCCAAGGAACTTATCTAGATGTGTGGTGAGCACGTTCAACCCCCAAGTGCTTCACAGAAGTTTACAACGCAGAGCCGTGAAAATAAAAAATCATTTTTCTTTCCTCAAAAAAGATGTTTTAGCAAGCAATTGTTTATTTTCACAAGGGTAACAGGAGAAATTGGACCCCAATATTTGTTGCCCAGTTTGTTGTGAGTACGCTGGTACCCCATATGTGGGGGTAAACCACTGTTTGGGCGCACGTCAGGGCTCGGAAGGGAAGTAGTGACATTTGAAATGCAGACTTTGATGGAATGGTCTGCGGGCGTCACGTTGCATTTGCAGAGCCCCTGATGTGCCTAAACAGTAGAAACACCCCACAAGTGACCCCATTTTGGAAACTAGACCCCAAAAGGATCTTATCTAGATGTGTGGTGAGCACTTTCAACCCCCAAGTGTTTCACATAAGTTTATAACGTAGAGCCGTGAAAATAAAAAATAATTGTTCTTTCCTCAAAATTATGTTTTAGCAAGTATTTTTTTATTTTTGCAAGGGTAACAGGAGAAATTGGACCCCAATAGTTGTTGCCCAGTTTGTCCTGAGTACGCTGGTATCCCATATGTGGGGGTAAACCACTGTTTGGGCACACGTCGGGGCTTGGAAGGGAGGGCGCACCATTTGACTTTTTGAACGCAAGATTGGCTGGAATCATTGGTGGCGCCATGTTGCGTTTGGAGACCCCTGATGTGCCTAAACAGTGGAAACCCCTCAATTCTAAGTTCAACACTAACCCCAACACACCCCTAACCCTAATCCCAACTGTAGCCATAACCCTAATCACAACCCTAACCCCAACACACCCCTAACCACAACCCTAACCCCAACACACCCGTAACCCTAAATCCAACCCTAATCCTAACCCTAATCCCAACCCTACCCACAACTGTAACCCCAACACAACCCTAACCCTATCCTTAACCCTAACCACAAGCCTAATCTTAACCCTATTTCCAACCCTAGCCCTAATTCCAACCCTAAGGGTACCGTCTCACATAACGATTTACCAACGATCACGACCAGCGATACGACCTGGCCGTGATCGTTGGAAAGTCATTGTGTGGTCGCTGGGGAGCTGTCACACAGACCGCTCTCCAGCGACCAACGATGCCAAGGTCCCGGGTAACCAGGGTAAACATCGGGTTACTAAGCGCAGGGCCGCGCTTAGTAACCCGATGTTTACCGTGGTTACCAGCGTAAAAGTAAAAAAAAAAACGTACATACTCACATTTTGGTGTCCTTCAGGTCCCTTGCCGTCTGCTTCCCACTCTGACTGAGTGCCGCCGTACAGTGAGAGCAGAGCGCAGCGGTGACGTCACTGCTGTGCTGTGCTCTCACTTTCCGGCCGGCAGACAGTCAGAGCGGGAAGCAGACGGCAAGGGATCTGAAGGACACCGAAATGTGAGTATGTACGTTTTTTTTTTTTTTTTACTTTTACGCTGGTAACCACGGTAAACATCGAGTTACTAAGCGCGGCCTTGCGCTTAGTAACCCGATGTTTACCCTGGTTACAAGTGAACGCATCGCTGGATAGCTGTCACACACAACGATCCAGCGATGACAGCGGGAGATCCAGCGACGAAAGAAAGTTCCAAACGATCTGCTACGACGTACGATTCTCAGCAGGGTCCCTGATCGCTGCTGCGTGTCAGACACAGCGATATCGTATGGATATCCCTGGAACGTCACAGATCGTACCGTCGTAGCGATCAAAGTGCCACTGTGAGACGGTACCCTAACTCTAATTCCAACCCTAACCCTAAGGCTATGTGCCCACTTTGCGGATTCGTGTGAGATTTTTCCGCACCATTTTTGAAAAATCCGCAGGTAAAAGGCACTGCGTTTTACCTACGGATTTACAGCGGATTTCCAGTGTTTTTGTGTGCGGATTTCACCTGCGGATTCCTATTGAGGAACAGGTGTAAAACGCTACGGAATCCACACAAAATTGACATGCTGCTGAAAATACAACACAGCGTTTCCGCACGGTATTTTCCGCACCATGGGCACAGCGGATTTGGTTTTCCATAGGTGTACATGGTACTGTAAACCTGATGGAAAACTGCTACGAATTCTCAGCGGCCAATCCGCTGCGGATCCGCGGCCGATCCGCTGCGGATCCGCGGCCGATCCGCTGCGGATCCGCGGCCGATCCGCTGCGGATCCGCGGCCGATGAGCTGCGGATCCGCGGCCGATCCGCTGCGGATCCGCGGCCGATCCGCTGCGGATCCGCGGCAATCCGCTGCGGATTCGCAGCCAAATCCGCACTGTGTGCACATGCCCTAACCCTACCCCTAACCCTAACCCTACCCCTAATTCTAACCCTAATTCTAACCCTAGTTCTAACCCTAACCCTAGCAGAAAAAAAAAAAAAATATTTTATTTATTTTTATTATTGTCCCTATGGGGGTGATAAAGGGGGGTCATTTACTTTTTTTTCATTTTGATCACTGCGATAGGCTATATCGCAGTGATCAAAATACTTCTGAAATGAATCTGCCAGCCGGCAGACTCTGCGGGCGCAGTGCGCAGGCGCCCGCCATATTGGAAAATGGCGGCGCCCATGGAGAAGCCGGACGGACATCGGGAGGCCCGGTAAGTATGAAGGGGGGGTGATCGGATCACGGGGGGGGGGACCGGAGCACAGGGGGGGGGACCGGAGCACAGGGAGGGGGCACCGGAGCACGGGGGGAGCGTACAGGAGGACGGAGGAGCGGACAGAACTTATTAGGGGGGCGGACCGCGCACCGGAGCACTGGGGGGGCGATCGGTGGGGTGGGGTGGGGGCAGATTAGGTTTTCCAGCCATGGCCGATGATATTGCAGCATCGGCCATGGCTGGATTGTAATATTTCACCGTTTTTTTGGGTGAAATATTACAAATCGCTCTGATTGGCAGTTTCACTTTCAACAGCCAATCAGAGCGATCGTAGCCACGGGGGGGTGAAGCCACCCCCCCTGGGCTGAAGCACCACTCCCTCTGTCTCTGCAGATCGGGTGAAATCGGAGTTAACCCCTTCACCCGATCTGCAGGGACGCGATCATTCTGTGACACAGCATATGCGTCACAGGTCGGGAAGGCACCGACTTTCATGACGCATACGCTGTGTCACAGGTCGGGAAGGGGTTAATGATAGCATTTTGGTGCAGATATGTTCTTTTGATCACCCGTTATTGCATTTTAATTCAATTTTGCAGCGACCAAAAAAACTTAATTCTGGCGTTTCGAATTTTTTTCTCGCTACGCCGTCTAGCAATCAGGTTAATCCTTATTTTAATGATAGATTGGGCAATTCTGAACGTGGCGATACCAAATATGTGTAGGTTTGATTTTTTTATTGTTTTTTTTAATGGGGTGAAAGGGGTGGTGATTTAAACTTTTATATTTTTTTATTTTTTTCACATTTTTTTATGTTTTTTTTTTACTTTTGCCATGTTTCAATAGCCTCCATGGGAGGCTAGGAGCTGGCACAACTCGATCGCCTCTGCTACATAGCAGCGATCATCAGATCGCTGCTATGCAGCAGAAATGCAGGTGTGCTATGAGCGCCGACCACAGGGAGCGCTCACAGCAGGCCGGCATCAGTAACCATAGAGGTCTCAAGGACCTCTATGGTTACCATTCTGACACATTGCTCACCCCCGATCATGTTACGGGGGTCAGCGATGCTCTCATTTCCGGCCGCCCGGCCGTAGGCGCTAGTTAAATGCCGCGTTTGACAGCGGCATTTAACTAGTTAATAGTGGCGGGTGAATTGCGATTTCACCCGTCCCTATTGCGGGCATATGTCAGCTGTTCAAAACAGCTGACATGTCCCGGCTTTGATGCGGGCTCACCGCCGGAGCTCTGCATCAAAGCGCGGTATCTGACCTCGGACGGGATAGTACACCCGAGGTCAGATACCGCGCTTTGATGCAGGGCTTAAAAGAAAATGGATTTTATGGACATACAGCGTTGGACTTCTTTCTTTCAAGTTCTGAAAAACTTGCTGCACAGCAGGATCTGTGCACTCTAAGAGGTGGTGCGCAGGCACTAATCTCTTTTTTTGTGTTTTTTGAATATAAATTAATGTTATATACTGTATCTCCAGTGTTGATAGGAGAGCCTGCTGGCCCTATGATACTATTCAATATGTTTGCAGGTCATAACCATCAATTTGCTGGATTAAGTGGGTAAGATATTCATGACAACTCAGTGAGTTCTTCACAACGCCGAGCTCAGTGGTAAACTGCGATTAACTCACTTGGCGTATCTAATAAATTCACCTTTTCTGGGAGGCTAAGGGTTGCTATTTATGGGCTTGGGCAGGCAATATCCATGACCCCTTACCAGCCTGAGAATACCAGCCCCCAGCTGTCTATGTTAGCTTGGCTAGATGTAAAAAATGGGGGAACCCCACATCATTTTTTTTTTTATTATTTATTTAAATAACAAATCCACATGTCTCCATGTACTAACAGATGGGTTTGCCCCATTTAGCTTCTTGGTCCTTTGGATTCCTAGACATTCATACCTTTGGATGACTAGATAACTATACCAGCTGCATTATTTAATACCAGTATTAAACTCTGTTAGCCATTCATTTAATTTGAGTGCCTTATCATAAAAAAACAAAACAACCTTTGTAGGATAACTCCTCCACGTCTTCACGCTATACCACCGTGTCCACCTCTTCCTCAACGTGGACCTACACCTCATGGTTCTAAATAGTTGGTTTTAGATTTGTTAAATCTAAATTGTTTTAAATCAGTTCCATAAAATTGATGCAAAAAATGATAAAAAGGAACAAAGAAAAAAAAATGCAAAAAAAAAAGTTGGATTACTCCTCATTTGCCTCTTCCGCCCTTTTCTCCACTCCATTTCTTCCTCCACTTGGATCTACACCTACTGATTATAGATTGTTCATTTTAGTTTTGTAAATTCTAGTTTATTTTATGTCAGTTCCATAAAAAGGCAAAGAAAATAGAAATATAATACATGCAGTGTAACAGATATACAGATATCAGTGACATATACAGTGGGTACAGAAAGTATTCAGACCCCTTTAAATTTTTCACTCTATGTTTCATTGAAAATTGGTAAATTCAAAAAAGTTCATTTTTTTCTCATTAATGTACATTAA
This sequence comes from Ranitomeya variabilis, assembly GCF_051348905.1. Classification (NCBI taxonomy): domain Eukaryota; kingdom Metazoa; phylum Chordata; class Amphibia; order Anura; family Dendrobatidae; genus Ranitomeya; species Ranitomeya variabilis. Next base: position 567,018,107 of record NC_135236.1, read on the forward strand.
TGTACACTCTGCACTCCATCTTGACTAAAAAAAAAAGAAATGTAGAAATTTGTGCAAATTTATTAAAAAAGAAAAACTGAAATATCACATGGTCATAAGTATTCTAAGTAAGTATACTAAGGAAATAGTATTGAGTAGAAGCACCCTTTTGAGCTAGTACATCCATGAGTCTTCTTGGGAATGATGCAACAAGTTTTTCACACCTGGATTTGGGGAGCCATTCTTCCTTGCAGATCCTCTCCAGCTCCATCATGTTGAATGGTGAACGTTGGTGGACAGCTATTTTCAGGTCTCTCCAGAGATGCTCAATTGGATTTACGTCAGGGCTCTGGCTGGGCCAGTGGAGAATGATCACAGAGTTGTTCTGAAGCCTCTCCTTTGTTATTTTACCTGTGTGTTTAGGGTGATTGTCTTGTTGGAAGTTGAACCTTTGGCCAAGTCTGAGGTCCAGAGTACTCTGGAAGAGGTTTTCATCCAGGATATCTCTGTACTTGGCCACATTCATGTTTCCTTCAATGGCAACCAGTCGTCCTGTCACTGCAGCTGGAAAACACCCCCATAGCATGATGCTGCCACCATCATGCTTCACTGTTGGGATTGTATTGGGCAGGTGATAAGCATTGCCTGCTTTTCTCTACACATACCGCTTAGAATTATCACCAAAAAGGTCTATCTTCATCTCATCAGATCACAGAATCTTATTTTTCATAGTTTGGGAGTCCTTCATGTGTTTTTTAGCAAACTCTATGCCGGCTTCCATATGTCTTGCACTGAGAAGAGGCTTCCGTCTGGCCAATCTGCCATAAAGGCCCGACTGGTGGAGGGCTACATAGTTACATAGTTACATAGTTATTAAGGTTGAAGGAAGACTGTAAGTCCATCTAGTTCAACCCATAGGCTAACCTAACATGCCCTAACATGTTGATCCAGGGGAAGGCAAAAAAAACCCATGTGGCAAAGAGTAACTCCACCATGGGGAAAAAAATTCCTTCCCGACTCCACATACGGCAATCAGACTAGTTCCCTGGATCAACGCCTTATCAAGGAATCTAGTGTATATACCCTGTAACATTATACTTTTCCAGAAAGGTATCCAGTCCCCTCTTAAATTTAATTAATGAATCACTCATTACAACATCATACGGCAGAGAGTTCCATAGTCTCACTGCTCTTACAGTAAAGAATCCGCGTCTGTTATTATGCTTAAACCTTCTTTCCTCCAGACGTAGAGGATGCCCCCTTGTCCCTGTCTCAGGTCTATGATTAAAAAGATCATCAGAAAGGTCTTTGTACTGTCCCCTCATATATTTATACATTAAAATAAGATCACCCCTTAGTCTTCGTTTTTCCAAACTAAATAGCCCCAAGTGTAATAACCTATCTTGGTATTGCAGACCCCCCAGTCCTCTAATAACCTTGGTCGCTCTTCTCTGCACCCGCTCCAGTTCAGCTATGTCTTGCAGTGATAGTTGACTTTGTGAAACTTTCTCCCATCTCCCTACTGCATCTCTGGAGCTCAGCCACAATGATCTTGGGGTTTTTCTTTACCTCTCTCTCACGATGGCTCTTCTTCCACGATTGCTCAGTTTGGCTGGACGGCCAGGTCTAAGAAGACTTCTGTTGGTCCCAAAGTTCTGTTTATGGATTATGGAGGCCATTATGCTCTTAGGAACCTTGAATACTGCAGAAATTCTGTTGTAACCTTGGTCAGATCTGTGCCTTGCCACAATTCTGTCTCTGAGCTTAGCCAGTTCCTTTGACCTCATGATTCTCATTTGGTCTGACATGCACCGTGAGCTTTTATTTTTAGATAAACTTGGCACACACAAAACGTAAATGCGGTGAAAAATTTAATGAGGTAGAGTACATACAGTAGACGTTTCAGTCTGTTTAAGACCTTCATCAATGTACTTCACTCTAATATTTCTGAGTACCAGGGTCACGCAGTATCCACGGCTTGTCCACACACTGGACAAGCGGTGGATACTGTGTCCGTGACCCCCAAATATCCCCTAACTTTGTGTCTTGTTTTGCATAACCAGCCAGTTGATCACCACAGGGACTCCTAGTCCTGTATATGACCCTGGTACTCAGAAATATTAGAGTATTGATGAAGGTCTTAAACAGACTGAAACTTCTACTGTATGTACTCTACCTCATTAAATTTTTCACCGCATTTACGTTTTGTGTGTGCCAAGTTTATCTAAAAATATATTACGGCTTGGGCACCTACTTGAGTATCACTCATTAGTAGTGCCTACATTATTTGATCTGAGGCTGGTTTCACATTTACGTTTTTTGCCGCAGTATTTTAGCGCAAAAAAAGCATGCGTTTTTTTTTCTATATTTAACATTAAAAACGCATGCGTTTTTTTGTATGTGTTTTGCCGCGTTTGACGACGAATGCGTCTTTTCTATGCTTGCGTTTTGTTGCAGAAATGCAACATGTAGTAATTTCTAGAGGTGTTTTTTTGGCACAAAAAAATGCATTTGTTTTTTTGCTGCAAAAAATCGCATTGCTGTCTATGTAAACACATGCGTTTTTAAGCACATGCGTTTAGTTGCGTTTTAATAGAAAAAACAATAATACACACTGGTAAGCCACCCCCCACCATCAAGGTGATAAAGGGATACAAACCCTAACCCTAACCCTAACCCTGATAAGCCACCCCCCACCATCAAGGTGATAAAGGGATCCAAACCCTAACCCTACCCCTACCCCTAACCCTAACCCTAGGGATCCTAACCCTAACCCTACCCCTAACCCTAACCCAACCCTAGCTATTTCTATTTATAGTGGGTTTTCTAGATGATTTTGATGATTGGCAGCTGTCACACACTTCTCAGCATGCATTTCAAAAACGCAAACGCAGGAAAAAACGCATGTAAACGCGTCAAAACGCCGCATTTTTTACCGCATGAGAAAACGCATGCATCTAAAAACCGCAGCGTTTGCACGCGTTTACATGCATTTTTTTCACCACCTGCGTTTGCGTTTTAAACGCTGCGTTTTTAAACGCAAATGTGAAACTAGCCTTAGTAATGCACTGTGAGCTGTGACGTCTTATTTAGACAGGTGTGTGCCTTTCCAAATTAAGTCCTATCAGTTTAACTAAACACAACAGGACTCGAATGAAGGAGTAGAACCGTCCCAAGGAGGATCACAAGGAAATGGACAGCATGTGACTTAGATATGAGTGTCTGAGCAAAGGGTCTGAATATTTATGACCATATGATATCAGTTTTTCTTTTTTAATAAATATGCAAAAATTTCTACATTTTGGGGTTTTTTTGGGGTGCAGAGTGTACATTAATGAGAAAAGAAATTAACTTTTTTGAATTTGCCAAATGGCTGCAATGAAACAAAGAATGAAAAAAATTAATGGGGCCGGAATATTTTCCGTATCCACTGTATAATCGTATATCTATTCTATTTGTATATGCTGTATGTAATCCATCTATTCTATCCTTTCTGGTCTTGCTGTGATTTTACTGTACGTGGCTGCTGAATTGCCGGCTATCTATCTATCTATCTATCTATCTATCTATCTATCTATCTATCTATCTATCTACAGTCTATGTATTTTCAACTTTAACATACTTTGCTGGCAACACAATTATTTTCCCACACTTTTACCAAATTTTACCAACTTTGAGAAAAAATGCTCGTATGTAACACTAGACACTTCTCACAGCCGAGCAGTGAGTCAGAATGGTCAAGGAGTCCAAGGTCAGAAGCTAGGAGTGTACATGATAAACAGAAGGAAGAGACAAAAGCATAGTCGGGTAACATTCCGAGGTCAGAGTAGCGGGAAGATAATGGATCAGACCTGAAGGGGTTAAACAGGCAGATGGTCAGAACGAAGTCCAAGGTCAGGCAGCAGATCAAGCATACAGAACTCAAGGCACAGGAAGCACAAACATCACAAGTTGAATGTATGTCTGGCAGTGGTTTGGGAGAAGCTGCTCTGTTAAGTAGGCATGGCAATCACCCAGGATAGTGAACACTTGGGAACAGCTGACACCTCCCAGTCACAGATTGGCTAATTGAGCTGTCAATTAACACACTGACAGCTCGCCCTTGAACCAGGTTGGATGGCCATGCTGTTAATCAAAGTGCTGACAGCATTGTTATGAGCTGTCAGTAACTACATCCAGGACACCCTGAGGGGTGGAACCATGACATCGTATTTCCGATCACAAATCTGAATCTGCTTTATTTGTGTAAAAGTTATGTTTGGCGATAGTTTAACAAACATAGTCGCTCATCTCTAGTCAGGAGGCCACATTTATTACTCCAATCTTTTGGGCTAAAACTGTGATGCAGTGAGGAATCAGGAGGCCCATTTGTTAATCAAAATTGTTCGTCCAAATAAACGGGTTCAGCCAGGAGGCCCTATTTGCTAATCCAAATCATTTGGGATAAAACTGTGTTGCAGTAAGGAATCAGGAGGCCCCATTTCCTCATGAAAATAGTTAGGCCTAAAATTGGGGTTCAGCCAGGAGTCCCTATTTGCTGATCCAAATATTTTTGTCTAAAACTGTATTGTGGTCAGGAGACCCCATTTACTACTCCAGATTGTTTGTGCCAAAACTGTGCAGCAGTGAGGAATCAGGAGGCCCCATTTGTTAATTAAAATTGTTCTTCCTATAGGGGTTCAGCCAGAAAGCCTTATTTGCTAATTCAAATAGTTTGACATAAAACTGAGTTGCATTTAGGAATCAAGAGACCTCATTTGCTAATCTAAATCCTTAGGTCTTAGGGTACCTTCACACTAAGTGACTTTGCAGCGAGAACGACGACGATCCGTGACGTTGCAGCGTCCTGGATAGCGATCTCGTTGTGTTTGGATCCCGCTGTGATATCGCTGGTCGGAGCTAGAAGTCCAGAACTTTATTTCGTCGCTGATCACCCGCTGTCATCGCTGTATCGGCGTGTGTGACGCCGATACAGCGATGTGTTCACTTGTAACCAGGTTAAACATCGGGTTACTAAGTGCAGGGCTGCGCTTAGTAACCCAATATTTACCCTGGTTACCATTGTAAAAGTAAAAAAAAACAGTACATACTCACCTTCTGATGTCTGTCACGTCCCCTGCGTCCACAGGGTTACGCGCTGCTGCCGAGAACTTCCTGCACTGAATGTGTCAGCGCCGGCAGTAAAGTAGAGCACAGCGGTGACATCACCGCTGTGCTCTACTTTACTGCCGTCGCTCATAGTCAGTGCAGGAAGCTCTGAGCAGCAGCGCGTAACCATGTGGACGCCGGGGGACGTGACAGACATCAGAAGGTGAGTATGTACTGGGTTTTTTTTACTTTTACAATGCTAACCAGGGTAAATATCGGGTTACTAAGCGTGGCCCTGCGCTTAGTAACCCGATATTTACCCTGGTTACCCGGGTGCTGCAGGGGGACTTCGGCATCGTTGAAGACAGTTTCAACGATGCCAAAGTCGTTCCCCTGATCGTTGGTCGCTGGAGAGAGCTGTCTGTGTGACAGCTCCCCAGCGACCTGAACAGCGACGCTGCAGCGATCGGCTCGTTGTCTATATCGCTGCAGCGTCGCTGAGTGTGACGGTACCTTAAGAGTGTTGTTCCGACACACTATCTAAGAAAATAAATAGTGATTGTTCATTTAGTGACAGGTGATTGACAGGTGTGAGCCTAAGGTTGTGAAACAGCAGATTAAAAGAGGGGAAGGGTACATACAAAATAAGTAGGAAAAAGTTAGGTTGTTTTGGAAAGGGAAATATGCTTGGTGTTCAACGTGTATGTGGGTTAGTTGTTAATGTTAATGAAAGCTCAACTGAACAATCACCATCCTGTCCTATCCAAAAAGAACTGACAATAACTGTTACTGGATAGGCTACTTGACTCCCTTTCTTTAGCAGCCGCACAGCGGTCATATAGCTCAAGAAATGTGGACACCTATCCAGGCTGAGTTTGAGCAATGGCTGTCTCCACCGAACCTGGAGCCAGGGAAGGCCATGTGTGATAACCTGGTAGCAGCCCCACGCCAGGTCAACCTCAAACACATGCTTTGCATGGATCACATCCTCAACCTGGTGGTGCAGCAATTCCCCCATCTATCCTGGCCTGGATGCACTGCTTCAGAAAGAACGGTTGCTGTGTGCTCACTTCCGCCAATCGCACCCTAGAGGTCATTGACCGATTGATATGCGATGTGCCAACACAAAGGAATTCCATTTTTCACATGTTGCAGCATCTGTGGAGCAGCAATGAGCCCTGGTGCAGTATGTCTTTTTGCATAGCTTGGGACAACACATTTTAGACATCTATGTGGGCACTGATGAAGGACCTTTACAAATGTCTGTGCAGTTTCGAAATGGCTACTAAGATGGTTAGCACTGACGATGCCATCAGCATCACCATTCTGGTCATCTACATGTTGGATCACATTTTGACTAGTCTGCAGAAGGTGTTTGTGGTCCCAGAGGAAGAAGTGGAAGCAGAGGAGGATGCAAAAGGGATAACAATATCTCTAAGTTCCAGACAGTAGCCGGAAAGGCATATTCCATGGGAAAGTACTGTAGATTACAGTGATCGAGGTGGCTAGTGGTACCAGACCAAGTGTTAGTGAAGGTGCAGGAGTTGAGGAACAAATGGAGGAAGACAAGGAGGAAGTGGTGATGGGCACACTATAGCCAGGAGATAAAGAGAATAATGAAATCATCTCTGTTTCCGTGATTGACGGGAAACGACAGAAGAAGCAAGCTTGAGCATTACCTCACCACCAACATGTCGTGCACTTGGACTCCATGGAAGCGACTGACACATATGCTCCTTTCTGCTGCACTATTGACAACATAATGCCTAGATTCTTAGGGTTAGAAAGAGTGCAGACTACTGGGCTATCACTCTCTGAGATCCATGGTAGAAGAGTAAATGTTGCTAAATGCTTCTTCCCCTGGAAAGAAACATGCGTGTACATGCTGGAGTATCAAAACAAGTTTGTAGACAAACTTAAGAGTGGTTTTTCCAAAGACAGCAGTGACGCACATAGTGTGCATCACAATTATAGACTTCCAACCTCGAGAACGTTGAGTCATCAACGCAAGAACATTAGCAGTAGCAGGGTGGCAGAAGCAATTTCTGCAAGTTGTTTCTTGCATTTTTCAGACCAGCCCACACATCAGCAGTGATAGTAATCACGATAGTGATTACCTATAAAGGACATGCTGAACTGAATTCTTCTTCCCCATGCAGCATCCAGTAATCTACCACAGCAACGGCAGTCGCCATTTAAGGACGCAATGCATTTAATTTAGCCACATTCAATCTTGCCTCCTTAAATAGCATTCAGGCATTTTCCTCTTATCCTTCGAGCTTATTTGAAGCACACTGTCTTATTCTTCTGAACCAGCAAGATACTCTGATGAAGGTCCAATGTGAGACCGAAAACGTTCAGTTATTTCTTCAGTTTTTTGTCTGGATGCAAAATAAATGAAATTTCCTCATCTTTCATCAAGTTTGAATGCCAAGTTTATTTTTGTTTAGATTACGGGTTGGATACCCTACTTGAGCACCATCCACAAGTCATCTTTGTTGAGTGCCTTGTTGCTTTCTACTTTACTGAATTCAATGGGGTTTGGATATGTTCAAAGAACTGCTCGACGAACTAGTTCTGCGAACATCGAAACATTCGCCGATCTCAACCGAACCGAACCTTGAGAGGTTCGCTCATCGCTAGTTAACAATGCAGCTCATTTTCGCTATAATTATGAAGTAGTAGCATGCACAAAGTAGTCTTTCTTCATGTAGTTTTTAAGATCCTGGTCCTGAAATCAGTAGAATGAATAAACATTAAGCACCACAGGTAACTAATCTCCTTTCTGCCAGTTGTAATAACAGTTTGTGATTTTTTTTTAGTTTGGAACAAGAAACCTCATATAAAATATGTGGATTTTTTAAATTAAAATGAATTTACCTTAGCACAGAATTTGCAAAGCCCCATTATCCATTTCAAAATTGCTGAAAAATATTTCATGCTTACACAAGGTCAACTAACAGTCAAAGACATTGGAGTTTACATAGATGCTAAACAGCAAACACTTTCTTCATGGCAGTTTCTCAGTTTGTGTCCTAGTTTTTATCATTGTAAAAGTGTTTGATATTCTGAAACTGTGTATGCAAAACAGCATTTAAGTAACTTTGTAACTAAGAAAAGTCATGTTTATTCTGAAGTAGTGTACATTGCAATTCAGATCTTTAAGTACAGAAATAATATTGGAGCCACATGCAGAAATATTAATTCAATTTTATTTATTTTAGCAAATATGAGAAATTAACCCAGTCAGTATTACTTCTAGGGAGCAGCTTTCTTATGTGTTAGGCTACTTTCACACTAGCGTCGGACAACGCACGACGAATTGCGTCATTGCGACGTACCGACACTAGCAGTGAATGCGCCGCACAACAGGGGCAGCGGATGCTGTTTTTCAACGCATCCGCTGCCCCATTGTGAGGTGCGGGGAGGAGGGGGCGGAGTTCCAGCCGCGCATGCGCGGTCGGAAAAGACAGGAACGACGCACCAAAAAACGTTTCAAGCAACATTTTTTTGTGGCGACAGTCCGACACAACACGACGCAACCGTCGCACGACAGTTGCGACGTGTGGCAATGCATCGCACTGCGTCGCTAATGCAAGTCAATGGAGAAAAAACACATCCTGCAAGCACTTTTGCAGGATGCGTTTTTTCTAGAAAATGAGGCATAGCGACGTGCAGTGCACGACGCTAGTGTGAAAGTAGCATTAGTCTCTGTATATTCTGTTGTTTCAACTTTATATAAACAGGCAAAAAACAATGAACATAAAGCATAGTAAAATCCCTTCCCATGCATGTATTCACGGCCTAAATGATTAGTACAATATTTCACATTTTTTGCATGTGTTAGTCAAGTGGCAATACCTTTTTTAGAATTTTTTAGGTTACTTAAAGGCGTTGTACCTTTTGCGACAATGTCACATTGACAGCACGGAAGAAGGGGGTATTCTGTCCACATGGGCTGAGCCGAGAAGCTGACTGATTAGAAGCAGCATTGCCAACGTGATGTCAGCACAGCAGCTAATGCAGGAGCAGCGGTAGAGACTCAACAGTGGACCAATGAATACAGCATAGTTTATTATGTTTTAACAAATAGCAGTCAGGGCATTTGTCTCAAATGGAATTACCTCTTTAGTGTCTGTTTGCTTCTTTTACAGTAAAAAAAAAAAAGCTTTAATTTTTTTACAATTTTTAACCACATAGCAACATCTTTTTAGCAATATTGTCCTTTTTGTTGTGTAAGAAAGTATAAAGACAATATTAAATATCACCAAACTAATTTCTTTAAAAGTTTTCTCCTAGCATAGAAAAAATAACTGAAGGAAATGTCATTATAAATAAATGTCTAAATATATTTAATAAGCAAATCACAATCGTTTTATCTGGGAAGATAGTTCCTATAGAATTATAATGGCTGATGCATTCTTAGTGGCAAAAACACCTATCTTAGGTTGTAGGACAGGTGCCTGTGAGCATTTGCTTTAAGAAGCTCCATTGCAACGATCTGGAAATACCTATATCACGCATTGTCATTCAGAATGACATGAGGAAGAGCAGTGTGAGAAGCCTTTTCATGTCTCAAGACTCCAGGTATCTCCATTTTTAGATCATATAGACAGGGTGGACAGCAGTGTAAGGCTACGTTCACATTTGCGTTGTGCGCCGCAGCGTCGGCGCCGCAGCGCACAACGCAAACAAACACGCGGCAAAACGCACGCTAAAACGCTGCGTTTTGCGCCGCATGCGTCCTTTTTGGCCGAAAGTTGGACGCAAAAAAAATGCAACTTGAAGCGTTTCTTGCGTCCAACGCTTGCGGCCATGCGGCGCAAAACGCAGCACAACGCATGTCCATGCGCCCCCATGTTAAATATAGGGGCGCATGACGCATGCGGCGCCGCTGCGGCGCCCGACGCTGCGGCGCTGACCGCAAATGTGAACGTAGCCTTATAAGTGCTTCTGACTAAATTAGAATATCATCAAAAAGTTAATTTATTTCAGTTCTTCAATACAAAAGGTGAAACTCATATATTATTATAGTGCTTTGGAACAAAGCACTATACTGTTATTCCACCGTGGATAACTTCTTCTTATTATAGTGCTTTGGAACAAAGCACTATATTGTAATCCGATCGTGGATAACTTCTTATTATAGTGCTTTGGAACAAAGCACTATACTGTTATTCCACCGTGGTAAACTTCTTCTTATTATTATTTTTCTTATTATTAGGCTTTTTTTCGCAGTTAATGCGGCCCGAACCGCTGAACGCACAGACTCCAGTGAGGTGTCATTTCGAAGCCAGCGTCCACGAGAGGTGTGCTAAGTTATTTTCATGTCGATCGGATTTGTAGTGGCCGGGCCACCAAATCGGACCCATAGTGGCCCGGCCCACCAAATCGGACCCAGAGTGACCCAGCCCACCAAATCGGACCCAGAGTGGCCCCGCCTACCAAATCCTCAACCCTAAGGAGCTACAACTACCAAACCAGCATCTGAGGGGCACCCAAGTGTGAAAGTCTTGCAGGGGCAGCCCGGGCACCATTCCAAAGCACTATCTGTAGTTCCTTCAGGAAATACCCATCTAGTTCTTCTTATTATTATTCAGTCCGCACGTAATGCGGCCCGAACCGCTTCACTCACAGACTCCAGTGAGGTGTCATTTCGAAGCCAGCGTCCCCAAGAGGTGTGCTAAGTATTTTTCATGTCGATCGGATTTGTAGTTTTGGCGCAATTTGCGTTTGAAAATGTTTTTTCCCCTCATTGTAATGCATTTCAATAGGGAAATTTTCCCATAGGTTATAATGGCCGGGTTTCTGAGGCAATTTGAAATGTACCTGCCACTTGCCACCTGGCTGATTAGCTCATTGATATGCGCAGTCAGGCCCAGTTTCTATGCCAACGCCTGCGAACTGTACATGACCCCAGCACAGTTTTGCCAGATAATATCAGCTCTTAAAGTGATAGCACAGCACAATTTCAAAGCACTATCTGTAGTCTTATTATAATTATTGCCCCGCTCACCAAATCGGACCCAGAGTGGCGCCGCCCGCCAAATCGGACCCAGAGTGGCGCCGCCCGCCAAATCGGACCCAGAGTGGCGCCGCCCGCCAAATCGGACCCAGAGTGGCGCCGCCCGCCAAATCGGACCCAGAGTGGCGCCGCCCGCCAAATCGGACCCAGAGTGATCCGGGCCACCAAATCGGACCCAGAGTGACCCGGGCCACCAAATCGGACCCAGAGTGACCCGGGCCACCAAATCGGACCCAGAGTGACCCGGGCCACCAAATCGGACCCAGAGTGGCCCGGGCCACCAAATCGGACCCAGAGTGGCCCGGGCCACCAAATCGGACCCAGAGTGGCCCGGGCCACCAAATCGGACCCAGAGTGGCCCGGGCCACCAAATCGGACCCAGAGTGGCCCGGGCCACCAAATCGGACCCAGAGTGGCCCGGGCCACCAAATCGGACCCAGAGTGGCCCGGGCCACCAAATCGGACCCATAGTGGCCCGGGCCACCAAATCGGACCCATAGTGGCCCGGCCCACCAAATCGGACCCAGAGTGACCCAGCCCACCAAATCGGACCCAGAGTGGCCCCGCCCACCAAATCCTCAACCCTAAGGAGCTACAACTACCAAACCAGCATCTGAGGGGCACCCAAGTGTGAAAGTCTTGCAGGGGCAGCCCGGGCACCATTCCAAAGCACTATCTGTAGTTCCTTCAGGAAATACCCATCTAGTTCTTCTTATTATTATTCAGTCCGCACGTAATGCGGCCCGAACCGCTTCACTCACAGACTCCAGTGAGGTGTCATTTCGAAGCCAGCGTCCCCAAGAGGTGTGCTAAGTATTTTTCATGTCGATCGGATTTGTAGTTTTGGCGCAATTTGCGTTTGAAAATGTTTTTTCCCCTCATTGTAATGCATTTCAATAGGGAAATTTTCCCATAGGTTATAATGGCCGGGTTTCTGAGGCAATTTGAAATGTACCTGCCACTTGCCACCTGGCTGATTAGCTCATTGATATGCGCAGTCAGGCCCAGTTTCTATGCCAACGCCTGCGAACTGTACATGACCCCAGCACAGTTTTGCCAGATAATATCAGCTCTTAAAGTGATAGCACAGCACAATTTCAAAGCACTATCTGTAGTCTTATTATAATTATTGCCCCGCTCACCAAATCGGACCCAGAGTGGCGCCGCCCGCCAAATCGGACCCAGAGTGGCGCCGCCCGCCAAATCGGACCCAGAGTGGCGCCGCCCGCCAAATCGGACCCAGAGTGGCGCCGCCCGCCAAATCGGACCCGGAGTGGCGAAGCCCGCCAAATCGGACCCGGAGTGGCGCCGCCCGCCAAATCGGACCCGGAGTGGCGCCGCCCGCCAGAGTGGCGCCGCCCGCCAAATCGGACCCGGAGTGGCGCCGCCCGCCAAATCGGACCCGGAGTGGCGCCGCCCGCCAAATCGGACCCGGAGTGGCGCCGCTCACCAAATCGGACCCGGAGTGGCGCCGCCCGCCAAATCGGACCCGGAGTGGCGCCGCCTGCCAAATCGGACCCAGAGTGGCTACAACTACCAAAACAGCGCCTGAGGGGCACCCAAGTGTGAAAGTCTTGCTGGGGCAACCCGGGCACCATTCCAAAGCACTATCTGTAGTTCCTTCAGGAACTCTTTTATTTATAAAAAATACAAAACACAAACAAAAACAGAAATACACAACATATCTTACAAAAATAAAACCAGCATTTAAGAAGTCTTTCTTTTCCCACGCCTCTTAGAGTCTCTTAACTTCGCAGCTTTAGGAAACCCCCAGCAGGAAAATCATCACATCCATTTTTCCTAACCAATAGACAAATATAAAGTAAAGAAAAAACTCATTCGCACATACACTCACACATACACTCACACTCCCCACTATTTAATTACATATATACATATAAAACTAGAAAAGAAAATCTGGCCCATGCTGCCCAAAAAATAAAAGAAAAGGCCAACCTAGCTATACAAACTTAACACTCTATAACAGTCTATAACACTCTAAACACAGCAAATTCTTTTTTTTTTTTTTTTAATTTATTTTTTTTATTTTTTATTTTTTTTTTATTTTTTATTTTTTCCCCTCCACCCACACTGCCACCACGGGTCCATGCAAGTTCATGCCCTCTGAAAAATACACCACACTTTTTTCCCCCGGGTCCATGAAAGTTTCCATGCCCTTATATTGTTTCCAGGGTCCATATGCCCTTATGCAACCCCCCAACAAACACCCCCCACCCAACCTAAACTACACCCCCCACAACATACTAACTATACATACCACAAGATAAAATACAGACATACAAAAATTTTATTTACAGATCATAACTTTACTAACACAACATCAAAATACCACAATACCAAAACAACAGCTTTTAACCTGTAAGGCCCAAGTTCGGCACCTTCAAGCCCGATATCCATTAATTCTACCAGAACAAAACAAAAAGGCTAAGCGTGCCACACATCAGCCCACCACCAGGGAATAGGAGTCTGAAGAGGCCCTGACCCTAACACCAACACAAACACCCTGTCCCTACTTAACTAAGACTGTCCCTCAAAAAGCTGACCCTAACTATCCCTACCTGCCCCTATCTATCCCTACTCTACCTATCTTAACAATGCTAACTATCTGACTATCCCTAAACTTTCCCTCCCTATCCCTATCTATCCCTATATAACTGTCCCTCAACACCACACCACCTTATCTTTCCCTATCCCAATCACACAACCAGTCTATCCCTAGAGTAAGAAGAGAAACCCCTCCAAAGTGAAGAGGCCCCCTTCCCACCCAGCCTCCCACACTCCTTGGAAGCCCCTAATCACTCAAGCCAAGCTTTCCCTCGGGTACGTATTAAAAGGAGAGACCCCTCCAAAGCCAAGAGGCCCTCCTCGCACCCAGCCTCCCAAACTCCAAAGAGCGCACCTTACCCAGGTCACCCAAGATGTTACTAACCACCTCATCCCGGGGGAGGGTTTTATGCTGTATTGAAACTAGGCACCGTGCATTCCAGGTGTAGAACCTAACAACTACACTAACTAGGAATAAAGTGCCCCGATCTCGGCCACCAAGGGATCTGAATGCCCCATAAGCCCACTCCGGATAGGAAAGGGATGCCAGCCTAGGCCAGCCTATGGAAGCACCCACCCGGTTATAGACCCCTGTATTAAAGGGACACTGAAGGAGGAAGTGCTCCATGCTTTCCAGCATGTCGCCACACTCTTCACGGGGACAACCCCGATCATCAGAGTTCCTGTACTTCAGATTGTCCCTCACATACAGCCTCCCATGGAAGCAGCGCCAGGCCAAGTCCCAAAACTTCGAGGGGATCCGTGAAGAATTTAACAACCCGAGCCCCCCCTCCAGATCCCGGCCTGGGCAATCTCTGAGCACCAGGGGCTTCTGGAAATGGGTCAACAGGACCCTACTGTCAAGGGATTTCCTCGACATGGTCCTGATTTCCCACATTCCCAGACCCCACCGGCGGATCACCTTCAGAGCCGGGGTAGCATAAGCCGGGAGATGTCCATGTGGTGTTCGTAGGTCCTTCACCTGCCCTCCTGTCTCCCATTCCTGGAAGAAAGGCCGAAACCATCCCCTGCAGGAGAATACCCACGGAGGAGCCCTCTCTGTCCAGAGGTTGGCAATGTTGGTCTTAAGAAAGGTGTTCACTAAGAACACCACTGGGTTGACCATACCCAACCCACCTAGTCTCCTCGTGCGGTACGTGACCTCCCTCTTGATTAGGTTAAGCCTGTTCCCCCATAACAATTGGAAGAACAGGCTATAGACCCGCGTCCAGAGAGACTCTGGCAAGATGCAGACGCTGCCCAGGTAAATTAACAAAGGAAGCAAATAACCCTTGGCCAAGCTGACCCTTTCCCTCAGGGTTAAAGACCAACCCTTCCACTGGTCCACCTTCTGGGCGGCAATCTTGAGCCTGCCTTCCCAATTTTGTTGGGGATAGTCCCCTGGGCCAAAATTGATGCCTAAGATCTTAGCGGAGGACTGGGGCCCTGGAAGGGTGTCCGGGAGATCAAAACTTGGATCTCCCCCTCCCAGCCAGAGACTCTCGCACTTTTCCCGGTTGATCATGGACCCGGATGCCTCCGAGTAGCGCACGACCTCAGACATGACCCAATCCGCCTCCTCTCTCGAGGATACAAAAAGGGAGACGTCGTCGGCGTACGCTACCACCCTCAGAGTGGCCCCCGGCTCCGCCCGGTCCATCCCGACTCCCACCAACGGTCCACGATCTACCCTCCTTAAGAAGGGATCGATCGCGAACACGTATAAAAGTGGGCTCAGAGGACAGCCCTGACGGACCCCGGAGCTCACCTCAAAAGAGTGACCAACCCAACCGTTCACGAGCGGGAAAGTCTCAGCCCCCTCATACAAGGTCTTTAACCAATTTACAAACCTCCCCGGCAGACCATACCTCAGAAGGACAGACCAGAGGTACTCATGATCCACCCGGTCAAAAGCCTTTGCCTGGTCTAAGGACAGCAAGTACCCCTTCCAGCGACCCGCAATGCCCTGCTCCACTGCCTCTCGGACACCGAGCACAGCACTAAAAGTACTGCGGCCTGGAACAGAACAGTGCTGAGCCCCCGAAAGGAGCCGAGGTGCAAACTTCACCAGCCGATTAAACAACACCTTTGCCAGAATCTTTCGGTCCGTATCGAGGAGCGCTATGGGACGCCAATTCTCGATACGGGACGGGTCCTTACCCTTTGACAAGATAATCAGGGCTGACTTCCTCATTGAACTGGGAAGAGCACCCAAGGAGAGGCACTCATTAAACACCTCAGTCAAGAGGGGGACCAAGGAGTCCCTAAAAGTCTTGTAAAACTCGGATGTTAAGCCATCCGGACCTGGCGATTTCTTGGGCCGGAGCCCATCAATGGCCAGTCTCACTTCCTCTTCCCTGATTACCTCGGCCAAAACATGAAGAGAGGGGTCATCTCCTGGCTCAGGAACAGTTTCAGCCAGGAAAGCCGACATCCCATCTCGATCCAGATCCCTCTTCCTCAAGAGGCGTGAGTAAAAGGACCTGACCACCTCCAGGATCCCTGATTTGGATCTGTTCAGGGAACCCGTACTGTCGATCAGTCCTGTCACCACCTTACAATTCACTGACATCTTACAGTTTCTGTAAGGGTCGGGCGAGCGGTACTTCCCGAAATCCCTCTCAAAAACCAAAGATGCGTGCCTATCATACTGACACCCCTTGAGCAAAGATTTCACTCTGGAGATTTCCTCTCGGTCACCTCCAGTCGAGACGAGCTGCTCGAGTTTCCTCCTCAGGTCTTGATACAAGCGATGCCTGTTCAGACTTCTGAGGCTCGAGAGCTGACGGAAGAACCCCGCCACCCTTTTCTTGAAGATCTCCCACCACTCAGACTTAGTACTACAGAGATCCAAAAGCGGTACCTGGCTCTGAAGAAAAGCCTCAAAGGATTGTCTCACCTCCGCCTCTTCCAGAAGGGATGAATTCAGCTTCCACAGCCCTCTTCCCATCCGGGGGGTCTCTGTAACATTCAGAGAAAAGAAAATTAAACAGTGATCGGAGAACTCCACCTCAACGGCGGACACTGCAGAAAAGATGGCGTCCTCCTTCAAAAAAAACCTGTCTATCCTAGACCTACTGCTACCTCTATGAAAGGTGAAACCCTCGTGACCTGGGGTGTGCCGTATGTGGACATCCACCAGGCGAGCTTCACTAGCTAGACTATTTAGGGCTATGCTATCATAAGCCAGGCGGCCTCCGGGACCTCCCCTATCACGGGATCTCGTAATGGTGTTGAAATCCCCACCGAAGACCACCTGCCGGCTCGTAAAAAGAAAGGGCTTGATCTTCATGAAGAGACATTTACGGTCCCACTTAGACTGTGGGCCGTAGATGTTTATGAGCCGAAGCTCCTGTCCCCTCATGAAGACGTCTAAGACCAGGCACCTCCCCATTTCTATCTCAATAACCCGTCGGCATTCCACCTCAGCGGTCTTAAAAAGGACCGCCACCCCGCTATACGGCTCGGCCGCAAGAGACCAGTATGAGGGCCCACACCTCCACTCCTTTTTTGCCTTGTGGATGACCCCCATGTCCGTTAGTCTGGTCTCCTGCAAAAACAAAATTTCAGCCTCAATTCGGGTGAAAAAATCAAAGGCCGCAAATCTAGCCGCATCAGACTTTATGCTGGCGACATTAATCGACGCCAGAGTCAACGGGGTGAGTTCAGCCATCATGGGTGATTAAGTTAGACAGCCTTCTTCTTCCCCACCCCATCCTCTTTACTTTTCCCCCCCGAAGAAGGGACTGGATCGGACATATTCTTCCTCTTTAAAGAGGATGAGGTATCCATTTTATTGGTATCCTCGCCTCTGGGTTCCGGGTCAGTCCCCCCCCCAGAGGAAACAACGTCCTCCGGAGGACAGACCGCGCCGCCCCCCGAAAGCCCCCCAGGTGCCGCCCCCGGCCCCTCACCCTCGACCTCCGACTCAGCAGAGTCCTCAAGGGCTTGGAACCGGTTGGAGAGGGCAACCAGAGGGGAGCCGGTGAGCCCTTCCGTTGGCACACCCACGGTCAGGGGAGGGGGCGAAGGACCAGAAGGCTTAACAACCTTCCTTTTCTTCTTCCCCCTTTTTTTGGTACGGTTTGCGTTACCACCCTGTTTTAATGTCGGCTGATCCGTGACCTCCTCATCCACACTTTCATACTGGGAGGAGTTGTCGGAGTCAGCCCTGTTGTCCTCCCTCTCCATCCTCCTGATCTCCTCGCACACTTCCGCCTCCCCCGGGGCCTCAGCGACAACAGCCGATGCCTCAGAGGGGGGAGCAGACATTACCCCAGTTGCCTGAGGCTCTCCCTGCCCCCCACCCCCGTGGCGCCTTTCCTGCCTCCTTTGGCGGGCAGGACCCCGGGCTCTGTCTCTCCTCACTGGCCCCTCAGCCCCTCCCCCGCCACCACCGCCTACCACGGCAGAGGTTGAACCGCCAGAGGTTTCCCCCTCACGGCCTCCCCCCACCCGGCCAGCAGCAGAATTGGAGAAAGAGCGAGGGCAGCGGCTGTACGGGTGACCAAGATCACCACACAGGTTACACCGAATATCCTTACAGGATGCAGCGAGATGGCCTACCCCGCCACACAAGGCACATTTCTGCACCTTGCAGCTTGCGCTGAAGTGGCGGGGATCACCACACCTGTGACAGACCTTCGGCTGCCCCTGGTAGAAGATCAGGATCCGGTCCCTTCCTATGAATGCCGAGGAAGGGATGTGGGTGACAGTACCCCCTGAGACCTTCAACTTCATCATGAAGGTCCAGCCCCCTGACCAAATGCCAAACTCGTCCCGATTTTTTTTTGGGACGTCCGTGACTTCCCCATAGCGGGAAAGCCACGTCAGGATATCCACCCCAGAAAGTGACTCGTTACAGGTCACCACGGTCACTTTCTTCACGCCATTTTGGCGAGACACCGCTTGTACAGCGAAGTCTCGCCAGCCGGGCTCCCCCTTCACCAGCTCGTAATTTGACCAGAAGAGCTCAAGCCCCTCCGGCCGCACGAAACTGATGTCGAAGAAGAGGGTGGCCGCAGGATGAATTAGGGCAAAGATGTCAACTGCCCCAAAGCCCATCTTCATGAGGAGCTCCACCACCCTACTCCTGGGTGGGCAAGCTTCACTGCCCCTCCAGCGAAGACGGACTACATTCCTCCTCGCCACCCCCTGCCCGGCTGTTGGGAGGGACCATACGGTTTCCCCCTCCCTTCTATCTTGGAAGGCGGCCAGGCCATGTCTCTCCAGCCAGAAAGACAGGTCCACCTCTCTTCCCTCTACCAGGATCGACCGCTCTCCGTTTTTTAGGGCTTCCAGAAAACGGCGCTGCAAAACGCCGTCCCCAGAACCCAGAGGCGAGGAGACCCCCCGAGGAACCCCCTGAGCACCCCTCGACCCCCCTGGAGCCCCAGCCACCACCGCCGAAAAAGAAGGGGGGGGAGGGGCAGCTGGGGGGGCAGATGGACCAGCCTCCCCCTCACCCACCACCGCGCCACCAACAACACTGACACCCACACCATTCACACCCGCAACATTTGTACTCGGACCCGGAGTGGCGAAGCCCGCCAAATCGGACCCGGAGTGGCGCCGCCCGCCAAATCGGACCCGGAGTGGCGCCGCCCGCCAGAGTGGCGCCGCCCGCCAAATCGGACCCGGAGTGGCGCCGCCCGCCAAATCGGACCCGGAGTGGCGCCGCCCGCCAAATCGGACCCGGAGTGGCGCCGCTCACCAAATCGGACCCGGAGTGGCGCCGCCCGCCAAATCGGACCCGGAGTGGCGCCGCCTGCCAAATCGGACCCAGAGTGGCTACAACTACCAAAACAGCGCCTGAGGGGCACCCAAGTGGGGCAACCCGGGCACCATTCCAAAGCACTATCTGTAGTTCCTTCAGGAACTCTTTTATTTATAAAAAATACAAAACACAAACAAAAACAGAAATACACAACATATCTTACAAAAATAAAACCAGCATTTAAGAAGTCTTTCTTTTCCCACGCCTCTTAGAGTCTCTTAACTTCGCAGCTTTAGGAAACCCCCAGCAGGAAAATCATCACATCCATTTTTCCTAACCAATAGACAAATATAAAGTAAAGAAAAAACTCATTCGCACATACACTCACACATACACTCACACTCCCCACTATTTAATTACATATATACATATAAAACTAGAAAAGAAAATCTGGCCCATGCTGCCCAAAAAATAAAAGAAAAGGCCAACCTAGCTATACAAACTTAACACTCTATAACAGTCTATAACACTCTAAACACAGCAAATTCTTTTTTTTTTTTTTTTAATTTTTTTTTTTTATTTTTTATTTTTTTTTTATTTTTTATTTTTTCCCCTCCACCCACACTGCCACCACGGGTCCATGCAAGTTCATGCCCTCTGAAAAATACACCACACTTTTTTCCCCCGGGTCCATGAAAGTTTCCATGCCCTTATATTGTTTCCAGGGTCCATATGCCCTTATGCAACCCCCCAACAAACACCCCCCACCCAACCTAAACTACACCCCCCACAACATACTAACTATACATACCACAAGATAAAATACAGACATACAAAAATTTTATTTACAGATCATAACTTTACTAACACAACATCAAAATACCACAATACCAAAACAACAGCTTTTAACCTGTAAGGCCCAAGTTCGGCACCTTCAAGCCCGATATCCATTAATTCTACCAGAACAAAACAAAAAGGCTAAGCGTGCCACACATCAGCCCACCACCAGGGAATAGGAGTCTGAAGAGGCCCTGACCCTAACACCAACACAAACACCCTGTCCCTACTTAACTAAGACTGTCCCTCAAAAAGCTGACCCTAACTATCCCTACCTGCCCCTATCTATCCCTACTCTACCTATCTTAACAATGCTAACTATCTGACTATCCCTAAACTTTCCCTCCCTATCCCTATCTATCCCTATATAACTGTCCCTCAACACCACACCACCTTATCTTTCCCTATCCCAATCACACAACCAGTCTATCCCTAGAGTAAGAAGAGAAACCCCTCCAAAGTGAAGAGGCCCCCTTCCCACCCAGCCTCCCACACTCCTTGGAAGCCCCTAATCACTCAAGCCAAGCTTTCCCTCGGGTACGTATTAAAAGGAGAGACCCCTCCAAAGCCAAGAGGCCCTCCTCGCACCCAGCCTCCCAAACTCCAAAGAGCGCACCTTACCCAGGTCACCCAAGATGTTACTAACCACCTCATCCCGGGGGAGGGTTTTATGCTGTATTGAAACTAGGCACCGTGCATTCCAGGTGTAGAACCTAACAACTACACTAACTAGGAATAAAGTGCCCCGATCTCGGCCACCAAGGGATCTGAATGCCCCATAAGCCCACTCCGGATAGGAAAGGGATGCCAGCCTAGGCCAGCCTATGGAAGCACCCACCCGGTTATAGACCCCTGTATTAAAGGGACACTGAAGGAGGAAGTGCTCCATGCTTTCCAGCATGTCGCCACACTCTTCACGGGGACAACCCCGATCATCAGAGTTCCTGTACTTCAGATTGTCCCTCACATACAGCCTCCCATGGAAGCAGCGCCAGGCCAAGTCCCAAAACTTCGAGGGGATCCGTGAAGAATTTAACAACCCGAGCCCCCCCTCCAGATCCCGGCCTGGGCAATCTCTGAGCACCAGGGGCTTCTGGAAATGGGTCAACAGGACCCTACTGTCAAGGGATTTCCTCGACATGGTCCTGATTTCCCACATTCCCAGACCCCACCGGCGGATCACCTTCAGAGCCGGGGTAGCATAAGCCGGGAGATGTCCATGTGGTGTTCGTAGGTCCTTCACCTGCCCTCCTGTCTCCCATTCCTGGAAGAAAGGCCGAAACCATCCCCTGCAGGAGAATACCCACGGAGGAGCCCTCTCTGTCCAGAGGTTGGCAATGTTGGTCTTAAGAAAGGTGTTCACTAAGAACACCACTGGGTTGACCATACCCAACCCACCTAGTCTCCTCGTGCGGTACGTGACCTCCCTCTTGATTAGGTTAAGCCTGTTCCCCCATAACAATTGGAAGAACAGGCTATAGACCCGCGTCCAGAGAGACTCTGGCAAGATGCAGACGCTGCCCAGGTAAATTAACAAAGGAAGCAAATAACCCTTGGCCAAGCTGACCCTTTCCCTCAGGGTTAAAGACCAACCCTTCCACTGGTCCACCTTCTGGGCGGCAATCTTGAGCCTGCCTTCCCAATTTTGTTGGGGATAGTCCCCTGGGCCAAAATTGATGCCTAAGATCTTAGCGGAGGACTGGGGCCCTGGAAGGGTGTCCGGGAGATCAAAACTTGGATCTCCCCCTCCCAGCCAGAGACTCTCGCACTTTTCCCGGTTGATCATGGACCCGGATGCCTCCGAGTAGCGCACGACCTCAGACATGACCCAATCCGCCTCCTCTCTCGAGGATACAAAAAGGGAGACGTCGTCGGCGTACGCTACCACCCTCAGAGTGGCCCCCGGCTCCGCCCGGTCCATCCCGACTCCCACCAACGGTCCACGATCTACCCTCCTTAAGAAGGGATCGATCGCGAACACGTATAAAAGTGGGCTCAGAGGACAGCCCTGACGGACCCCGGAGCTCACCTCAAAAGAGTGACCAACCCAACCGTTCACGAGCGGGAAAGTCTCAGCCCCCTCATACAAGGTCTTTAACCAATTTACAAACCTCCCCGGCAGACCATACCTCAGAAGGACAGACCAGAGGTACTCATGATCCACCCGGTCAAAAGCCTTTGCCTGGTCTAAGGACAGCAAGTACCCCTTCCAGCGACCCGCAATGCCCTGCTCCACTGCCTCTCGGACACCGAGCACAGCACTAAAAGTACTGCGGCCTGGAACAGAACAGTGCTGAGCCCCCGAAAGGAGCCGAGGTGCAAACTTCACCAGCCGATTAAACAACACCTTTGCCAGAATCTTTCGGTCCGTATCGAGGAGCGCTATGGGACGCCAATTCTCGATACGGGACGGGTCCTTACCCTTTGACAAGATAATCAGGGCTGACTTCCTCATTGAACTGGGAAGAGCACCCAAGGAGAGGCACTCATTAAACACCTCAGTCAAGAGGGGGACCAAGGAGTCCCTAAAAGTCTTGTAAAACTCGGATGTTAAGCCATCCGGACCTGGCGATTTCTTGGGCCGGAGCCCATCAATGGCCAGTCTCACTTCCTCTTCCCTGATTACCTCGGCCAAAACATGAAGAGAGGGGTCATCTCCTGGCTCAGGAACAGTTTCAGCCAGGAAAGCCGACATCCCATCTCGATCCAGATCCCTCTTCCTCAAGAGGCGTGAGTAAAAGGACCTGACCACCTCCAGGATCCCTGATTTGGATCTGTTCAGGGAACCCGTACTGTCGATCAGTCCTGTCACCACCTTACAATTCACTGACATCTTACAGTTTCTGTAAGGGTCGGGCGAGCGGTACTTCCCGAAATCCCTCTCAAAAACCAAAGATGCGTGCCTATCATACTGACACCCCTTGAGCAAAGATTTCACTCTGGAGATTTCCTCTCGGTCACCTCCAGTCGAGACGAGCTGCTCGAGTTTCCTCCTCAGGTCTTGATACAAGCGATGCCTGTTCAGACTTCTGAGGCTCGAGAGCTGACGGAAGAACCCCGCCACCCTTTTCTTGAAGATCTCCCACCACTCAGACTTAGTACTACAGAGATCCAAAAGCGGTACCTGGCTCTGAAGAAAAGCCTCAAAGGATTGTCTCACCTCCGCCTCTTCCAGAAGGGATGAATTCAGCTTCCACAGCCCTCTTCCCATCCGGGGGGTCTCTGTAACATTCAGAGAAAAGAAAATTAAACAGTGATCGGAGAACTCCACCTCAACGGCGGACACTGCAGAAAAGATGGCGTCCTCCTTCAAAAAAAACCTGTCTATCCTAGACCTACTGCTACCTCTATGAAAGGTGAAACCCTCGTGACCTGGGGTGTGCCGTATGTGGACATCCACCAGGCGAGCTTCACTAGCTAGACTATTTAGGGCTATGCTATCATAAGCCAGGCGGCCTCCGGGACCTCCCCTATCACGGGATCTCGTAATGGTGTTGAAATCCCCACCGAAGACCACCTGCCGGCTCGTAAAAAGAAAGGGCTTGATCTTCATGAAGAGACATTTACGGTCCCACTTAGACTGTGGGCCGTAGATGTTTATGAGCCGAAGCTCCTGTCCCCTCATGAAGACGTCTAAGACCAGGCACCTCCCCATTTCTATCTCAATAACCCGTCGGCATTCCACCTCAGCGGTCTTAAAAAGGACCGCCACCCCGCTATACGGCTCGGCCGCAAGAGACCAGTATGAGGGCCCACACCTCCACTCCTTTTTTGCCTTGTGGATGACCCCCATGTCCGTTAGTCTGGTCTCCTGCAAAAACAAAATTTCAGCCTCAATTCGGGTGAAAAAATCAAAGGCCGCAAATCTAGCCGCATCAGACTTTATGCTGGCGACATTAATCGACGCCAGAGTCAACGGGGTGAGTTCAGCCATCATGGGTGATTAAGTTAGACAGCCTTCTTCTTCCCCACCCCATCCTCTTTACTTTTCCTCCCCGAAGAAGGGACTGGATCGGACATATTCTTCCTCTTTAAAGAGGATGAGGTATCCATTTTATTGGTATCCTCGCCTCTGGGTTCCGGGTCAGTCCCCCCCCCAGAGGAAACAACGTCCTCCGGAGGACAGACCGCGCCGCCCCCCGAAAGCCCCCCAGGTGCCGCCCCCGGCCCCTCACCCTCGACCTCCGACTCAGCAGAGTCCTCAAGGGCTTGGAACCGGTTGGAGAGGGCAACCAGAGGGGAGCCGGTGAGCCCTTCCGTTGGCACACCCACGGTCAGGGGAGGGGGCGAAGGACCAGAAGGCTTAACAACCTTCCTTTTCTTCTTCCCCCTTTTTTTGGTACGGTTTGCGTTACCACCCTGTTTTAATGTCGGCTGATCCGTGACCTCCTCATCCACACTTTCATACTGGGAGGAGTTGTCGGAGTCAGCCCTGTTGTCCTCCCTCTCCATCCTCCTGATCTCCTCGCACACTTCCGCCTCCCCCGGGGCCTCAGCGACAACAGCCGATGCCTCAGAGGGGGGAGCAGACATTACCCCAGTTGCCTGAGGCTCTCCCTGCCCCCCACCCCCGTGGCGCCTTTCCTGCCTCCTTTGGCGGGCAGGACCCCGGGCTCTGTCTCTCCTCACTGGCCCCTCAGCCCCTCCCCCGCCACCACCGCCTACCACGGCAGAGGTTGAACCGCCAGAGGTTTCCCCCTCACGGCCTCCCCCCACCCGGCCAGCAGCAGAATTGGAGAAAGAGCGAGGGCAGCGGCTGTACGGGTGACCAAGATCACCACACAGGTTACACCGAATATCCTTACAGGATGCAGCGAGATGGCCTACCCCGCCACACAAGGCACATTTCTGCACCTTGCAGCTTGCGCTGAAGTGGCGGGGATCACCACACCTGTGACAGACCTTCGGCTGCCCCTGGTAGAAGATCAGGATCCGGTCCCTTCCTATGAATGCCGAGGAAGGGATGTGGGTGACAGTACCCCCTGAGACCTTCAACTTCATCATGAAGGTCCAGCCCCCTGACCAAATGCCAAACTCGTCCCGATTTTTTTTTGGGACGTCCGTGACTTCCCCATAGCGGGAAAGCCACGTCAGGATATCCACCCCAGAAAGTGACTCGTTACAGGTCACCACGGTCACTTTCTTCACGCCATTTTGGCGAGACACCGCTTGTACAGCGAAGTCTCGCCAGCCGGGCTCCCCCTTCACCAGCTCGTAATTTGACCAGAAGAGCTCAAGCCCCTCCGGCCGCACGAAACTGATGTCGAAGAAGAGGGTGGCCGCAGGATGAATTAGGGCAAAGATGTCAACTGCCCCAAAGCCCATCTTCATGAGGAGCTCCACCACCCTACTCCTGGGTGGGCAAGCTTCACTGCCCCTCCAGCGAAGACGGACTACATTCCTCCTCGCCACCCCCTGCCCGGCTGTTGGGAGGGACCATACGGTTTCCCCCTCCCTTCTATCTTGGAAGGCGGCCAGGCCATGTCTCTCCAGCCAGAAAGACAGGTCCACCTCTCTTCCCTCTACCAGGATCGACCGCTCTCCGTTTTTTAGGGCTTCCAGAAAACGGCGCTGCAAAACGCCGTCCCCAGAACCCAGAGGCGAGGAGACCCCCCGAGGAACCCCCTGAGCACCCCTCGACCCCCCTGGAGCCCCAGCCACCACCGCCGAAAAAGAAGGGGGGGGAGGGGCAGCTGGGGGGGCAGATGGACCAGCCTCCCCCTCACCCACCACCGCGCCACCAACAACACTGACACCCACACCATTCACACCCGCAACATTTGTACCGCCATTCACCCCCTCCGCCACATCCCCAGCACACAGCACACCATCCATACCATCATTCACAGCCTCATTCGCCCCGGCCACATTCACATTATGGGCGTTATCAGTGTGTTTTACTTTTTGCGTTACTTTAATTCCTCCTGCTGGGGGCCCCTGCTGCACAGTGCTCTGCGCAGCAGCACCATTCTTCTTGCCCAGGAGTGCCGCCGCCCCTTTAAGAGCCGCAGAGCAGAGCCCAGTCAGTATGCTCTGCCCGGGCTCAGGAGCAGCAGCAGCACTTCATGAGCTCTCGGCTGACACCACCATTTTTTTTTTTCCTTTCCTATCACTTGGAGCAGGGCCGGACTCTGCCACCGGACCCTGCCCCACACAGGAACCCGGTATGTTCTTCTTGGGGACCGGGGCCCCCGCACCACCAGATGACGGTAAGTGGGCAGGGGACCCCGGCACCCCCTTGCCGGCTTTAACTGCCGCAGCACTGACATTTTTTGGAGTGGGCGGAGCCACTCGCGGTAAACCCGCCGAGGCCACGCCCCCTCTGCTGGACACAGCACCAGCTGGCAGGGTCGCAGCCGCACAGGCCACGCCCCCACCGCCGGCCGCGATCACAGCGGGGGGTCCCGCGATCACAGCGGGGGGTCCCGCGACCACCGAGGCTGCGCCCCCCCCGCCGGCCGCAACCACAGCGGCGGGTGGGACAGCAGCCGAGGAGGGCAGACCCCCCCCGCATGCCACAACCACAGCGGGCCGGGCAACACTCGGGGAGGCCACGCCCCCCTCACGGGCCCCAGACACATGCATGGAGGGGACAACTGGGGCCGCAGCTGTGGAAGCCACGCCCCCCGACGCCACCCGCACCGGAGACCCCGGGGTACGCCCAGGGCCCCCCACGGTACTGACGCCAAGAGGCATAGCCCCCGCACCAGCCGCCACCACCGCTGAACCCCTCAGCACAGGCCACTCCCCCTCGGCATCCAGTGGCGGCGGGGCCCCCGGCACGGACCCATCACTGGCTCCACGCACGGGGGTCCCCGACCTGGCCACGGACACCGGCAGGGGAGCGACCAGTACCTTGCATTGTGTCTTTAACTTAGTCGCGCCCTTTCCTGGTCCCCGGGTCCCCGAAAAAGATCCAGCCTTATGAGCGGATCCGCATGTGGGGGACCCGGACACCCCAGCTCTCGCCGCCGGAGATGCGGCCCCGGCTGACTGCACACCAGGTGCCAGGCCAGCCCCCCCTGCCACAGGGGACTTGGCCTGAGCACCTCCACCACAAACATTACCACCGGCTCCGCCGGCACCGCACTCCATATCACTGCCCGAATCAGAACTACCACCACCAGGCATGGCATTCCGATCCGGGCAGACTTTCCTCTCCCCGCTCCCTCGCTGCGGACCCACAACAGGGCCCGAGCCGGGGTGGGTAGCGGGTTCCGCACAACGGGACAGGGGAGCCCCGGGAAGGGGGACGTAGACGTATTTGTCTACCACTGACTCCTTCGCCTTCTTACGTTTTTTCCCCCTCCCGGTTGCCTCATCCTCGCAGACCTCATCCCCAAACAACAGCTCGCCAAACCGTGCTGGGGACTCGATCTGCCGCACTTGCTGCAGGATGAGGCAGCCCCCCTGACTGCTGGTACCACCACCATCCTCCCCCTCGCTCCCGCTTTCCTCCGAGTTACTGGAGTCCGACGGGAGGGCCACTTGCTCAGGGGCTATCCCGCTATACGATACCTGGGTGCTGTTACTCCCCAGGCCTTCAGGTGGATATGGCGCAGATGGACCGCCATCTTCCTCCTCCTCCTCCTCTTTCTCCACCTGGTAGGGGTCTCCTGACCCCTCAGGAGACCCACCGGTCATGGCCCTAAACCGGTCTTCGTTGCGCAATTTCTCCTCGAAGGGGCCGCTTCCCGCCAGGATCTCCGCTCTACGCTGTTCCAGGGAGTTTATCGACCCCTTCAGCCTCTCCACCGTGGCGGAGACCTCAGCTCTTCTTGAGGCAGGGAGCCAGCACTTTGCAGTTGCCCTGGCTCCCTTCAACTCCTCCCGGAGTAGCCTCAGCTTCTTGGCGGCCTCCCCGTATTCGTAGAGGTGTGCGTGTATCCGGGAGCCGTAGTTGGTGATCGGCTCTCCCGCCACCTTAGAGCCCCATATCAGGGGGCCCACCGCCACACCTCTACTGGCCGCCTCTCCTCCTCCAGGAGGAGGAACCGCCACGGCCTCGGCCTTAGGGGTCCCTGTCTTCTGGGGCCTGCGGCCCCCCGAACTCTTGCCATTTTTTCCCATGGCTTTCTGCTCCTGGGACTGGCTGGATGACACACGGGGCCTCCCGATGATATGCAAGGCCTCCCACCCCCAGCCGGCTTGCACCGGGGGGTGGGAGCCAGGGGCTCAGCCCCGAAGCTCAGTCCCAGGAACAGTCCTTGCTTCCTGGGAAGGGGCAGGCAAAGAGTCCCAGGTGAAAAATCTCCCTTCCCAGGAGCACACGGTCCACAGCCAAGCACACAGCCGACCCTCCGTTCAATAGCCACGCCTCTTCCTCTGGGGCCCGAACCGCTTCACTCACAGACTCCAGTGAGGTGTCATTTCGAAGCCAGCGTCCCCAAGAGGTGTGCTAAGTATTTTTCGTGTCGATCGGATTTGTAGTTTTGGCGCAATTGGCGTTTGAAAAATTTTTTCCCCTCATTACTCAATGCATTTCAATAGGGAAATTTTCCCATACATTTATAATGGGCCTGATTTCTGAGGCAATTTCTAAAAATAACTGCCAACTGCCATCTGGCTGATTAGCTCAGACCCAGTTACTATGCCAACACCTACGAACTCTAAATGACACCACCAAGACAGTTTTGCCAGATAATATCAGCTCTTAAAGTGACCCGCCCACCAAATCGGACCCGGAGCTGCGCAGCTTACAGCGCAGAGCCGCGCAGCATACAGCGCAGAGCCGCGCAGTATATAGCGCAGAGCCCCGCAGTATACAGCGCAGAGCCCCGCAGTATACAGCGCAGAGCCCCGCAGTATACAGCGCAGAGCCCCGCAGTATACAGCGCAGAGCCCCGCAGTATAGAGCGCAGAGCCCCGCAGTATAGAGCGCAGAGCCGCGCAGTATACAGCGCAGAGCCGCGCAGTATACAGCGCAGAGCCGCGCATTACACAGCGCAGAGCCGCGCATTATACAGCGCAGAGCCGCGCATTATACAGCGCAGAGCCGCGCATTATACAGCGCAGAGCCGCGCATTATACAGCGCAGAGCCACGCATTATACAGCGCAGAGCCGCGCAGAATACAGCGCAGAGCCGCGCAGCATACAGCGCAGAGCCCCGCAGCATACAGCGCAGAGCCCCGCAGCATACAGCGCAGAGCCCCGCAGCATACAGCGCAGAGCCGCGCAGCATACAGCGCAGAGCCGCGCAGCATACAGCGCAGAGCCGCGCAGCATACAGCGCAGAGCCGCGCAGTATACAGCGCAGAGCCGCGCAGTATACAGCGCAGAGCCGCGCAGTATACAGCGCAGAGCCGCGCAGTATACAGCGCAGAGCCACGCAGTATACAGCGCAGTCAGACCCAGTTACTATGCCAACGCCTATGAACTCTACATGAGCCCAGCACACAAGTTTTGTCAGATAATATCAGCTCTTAAAGTGACAGCACAGCACAATTCCAAAGCACTATCTGTAGTCATATTATAATTATTGCCCCGCTTACCAATTCGGACCCCGAGTGACCCCGCCCACCAAATCGGACCTTGAGGTGCCCCGCCCACCAAATCGGACCCTGAGGTGCCCCGCCCACCAAATCGGACCCAGAGTGACCCCGCCCACCAAATTGGACCCTGAGGTGCCCCGCCCACCAAATCAGACCCAGAGTGGCTCCGCCCACTAAATCGGACCCAGAGTGACCCCGCCCACCAAATAGGTCCCAGAGTGACCCGGCCCACCAAATCGGACCCAGAGTGACCCGGCCCACCAAATCGGACCCAGAGTGACCCGGCCCACCAAATCGGACCCAGAGTGACCCGGCCCACCAAATCGGACCCAGAGTGACCCGGCCCACCAAGTCGGACCCAGAGTGGCGCCGCCGGCCAAGTCGGACCCAGAGTGGCGCCGCCCGCCAAGTCGGACCCAGAGTGGCGCCGCCCGCCAAGTCGGACCCAGAGTGGCGCCGCCCGCCAAGTCGGACCCAGAGTGGCGCCGCCCGCCAAGTCGGACCCAGGGTGGCGCCGCCCGCCAAGTCGGACCCAGGGTGGCGCCGCCCGCCAAGTCGGACCCAGGGTGGTTGCCGCCCGCCAAGTCGGACCCAGGGTGGCGCCGCCCGCCAAGTCAGACCCAGGGTGGCGCCGCCCGCCAAGTCGGACCCAGGGTGGCGCCGCCCGCCAAGTCGGACCCAGGGTGGCGCCGCCCGCCAAGTCGGACCCAGGGTGGCGCCGCCCGCCAAGTCGGACCCAGGGTGGCGCCGCCCGCCAAGTCGGACCCAGGGTGGCGCCGCCCGCCAAGTCGGACCCAGGGTGGCGCCGCCCGCCAAGTCGGACCCAGGGTGGCGCCGCCCGCCAAGTCGGACCCAGGGTGGCGCCGCCCGCCAAATCGGACCCAGGGTGGCGCCGCCCGCCAAATCGGACCCAGGGTGGCGCCGCCCGCCAAATCCTCAACCCTGAGGGGCTACAACTACCAAACCAGCATCTGAGGGGCACCCAAGTGTGAAAGTCTTGCAGGGGCAGCCCGGGCACCATTCCAAAGCACTATCTGTAGTTCCTTCAGGAAATACCCATCTAGTTATAGTGCTTTGGAACAAAGCACTATACTGTTATTCCACCGTGGTAAACTTCTTCTTATTCTTATTATTCAGTCCGCACGTAATGCGGCCCGAACCGCTAAACTCACAGACTCCAGTGAGGTGTCATTTCGAAGCCAGCGTTCCTGAGAGGTGTGCTAAGTATTTTTCGTGTCGATCGGATTTGTAGTTTTTGCGCAATTTGTGTTTGAAAAAAGTCTTTCAATGCGTTTCAATGGAGAAATTTTCCTATACGTTTATAATGGGCTGGTTTCTGAGGCAATTTCTAAAAATAACTGCCACCTGGCTGATTAGCTCATTGATATGCGCAGTCAGACACAGTTACTATGCCAACTCCTATGAAATCTACATCAGCTCACCAGGTCACAAGTTTTGTCAGATAATATCAGCTCTTAAAGTGACAGTACAGCACAATTCCAAACCACTATCCGTAGTCTTATGATTATTAGACTGTGGCCCGATTCTAACTCATCGGGTATTCTAGAATATGCATGTCCACGTAGTATATTGCACAGCCACGCAGTATACAGTGCAGAGCCGTGCAGTACACAGCGCAGAGCCGCGCAGTACACAGCGCAGAGCCGTGCAGTACACAGCGCAGAGCCGCGCAGTATAAAGCGCAGAGCCGTGCAGTACACAGCGCAGAGCCGCGCAGTACACAGCGCAGAGCCGTGCAGTACACAGCGCAGAGCCGCGCAGTATAAAGCGCAGAGCCGTGCAGTACACAGCGCAGAGCCGCGCAGTACACAGCGCAGAGCCGCGCAGTACACAGCGCAGAGCCGCGCAGTATAAAGCGCAGAGCCGCGCAGTACACAGCGCAGAGCCGCGCAGTACACAGCGCAGAGCCGTGCAGTACACAGCGCAGAGCCGCGCAGTTTAAAGCGCAGAGCCGTGCAGTACACAGCGCAGAGCCGCGCAGTACACAGCGCAGAGCCGTGCAGTACACAGCGCAGAGCCGCGCAGTATAAAGCGCAGAGCCGTGCAGTACACAGCGCAGAGCCGCGCAGTACACAGCGCAGAGCCGCGCAGTACACAGCGCAGAGCCGCGCAGTATAAAGCGCAGAGCCGCGCAGTATAAAGCGCAGAGCCGCGCAGTACACAGCGCAGAGCCGCGCAGTACACAGCACAGAGCCGTGCAGTACACAGCGCAGAGCCGCGCAGTATAAAGCGCAGAGCCGTGCAGTACACAGCGCAGAGCCGCGCAGTACACAGCGCAGAGCCGTGCAGTACACAGCGCAGAGCCGCGCAGTATAAAGCGCAGAGCCGTGCAGTACACAGCGCAGAGCCGTGCAGTACACAGCGCAGAGCCGCGCAGTACACAGCGCAGAGCCATGCAGTACACAGCGCAAAGCCGCGCAGTATAAAGCGCAGAGCCGCGCAGTATAAAGCGGAGAGCCGCGCAGTACACAGCGCAGAGCCGAGCAGTACACAGCGCAGAGCCGCGCAGTAGACAGCGCAGAGCCATGCAGTACAGAGCGCAGAGCCGCACAGTATAAAGCGCAGAGCCGCGCAGTATACCGCGCAGAGCCGTGCAGTACACAGCGCAGAGCCGCGCAGTACACAGCGCAGAGCCGCGCAGTACACAGCGCAGAGCCGCGCAGTACACAGCGCAGAGCCGCGCAGTACACAGCGCTGAGCCGAGCAGTACACAGCGCAGAGCCGCGCAGTACACAGCGCAGAGCCGCGCAGTACACAGCGCAGAGCCGCGCAGTATACAGCGCAGAGCTGCGCAGTACACAGCGCAGAGCCGCGCAGTACAGAGCGCAGAGCCGCACAGTATAAAGCGCAGAGCCGCGCAGTACACAGCGCAGAGCCGCGCAGTACACAGCGCAGAGCCGCGCAGTACACAGTGCAGAGCCGCACAGTACACAGCACAGAGCCGTGCAGTACACAGCGCAGAGCCACCCAGTATACAGCGCAGAGCCGCGCAGTACGCAGCGTAGAGCCACGCAGTATGCAGCGCAGAGCCGCGCAGTATACAGCGCTGAGCCGCGTAGTATACAGCGCAGAGCCCCGCAGTATACAGTGCAGAGCCCCGCAGTATACAGCGCAGACACGCGCAGTACACAGCACGGACACGCGCAGTACACAGCGCAGAGCCGCGCAGTACACAGCGCAGAGCCGCGTAGTATACAGCGAAGAGCCACGCAGTATATAGTGCAGAGCCGCGCAGTACAAAGCGCAGAGCTGCGCAGAGCTGCGCAGTATACAGCGCAGAGCCGCGCAGTATACAGCGCAGAACGCGCAGTACACAGTGCAGAGCCGCGCAGTACACAGCGCAGAGCCGTGCAGTACACAGCGCAGAGCCGCGCAGTACACAGCGCAGAGCCACGCAGTATACAGCGCAGAGCCGCGTAGTATACAGCGCAGAGCCGCGTAGTATACAGCGCAGAGCCACGCAGTATACAGCACAGAGCCACGCAGTATACAGCGCAGAGCCACGTAGTTATACTGCCCAGTCACGTAGTATATTGTCCAGTCACATAGTATACTGCATATCCCTGTTAAAAAAAAAAAGAATTAAAATAAAAAAGTTACATACTCACCTCCTGGAGCGGCCGGTATCTGATGGTTGTTGCACCTCCTAGAGCGGCCGGTACACGATGCTTGTTGCACCTGGAGTGGCCGGTACCCGATGCTTGTTGCGCGCTCCGGTCCCAAGAGTGCATTGCGGTCTCACGAGATGATGACGTAGCGGTGTTGTGAGACAGAAAGACAGAAGTGCCCTTAGATAATTAGATAGTAGATTACCCCGCTCACCAATTCGGAACCCGAGAGGCCCGGCCCACCAAATCGGACCCCGAGGGGCCCGGCCCACCAAATCGGACCCAGAGTGACCCCGCCCCCTAAATCAGACCCAGAGTGACCCTGCCCACCAAATCGGACCCAGAGTGGCTCCGCCCACCAAATCGGACCCAGAGTGACCCCTTCCACCAAATCAGACCCAGAGTGACCCCTTCCACCAAATCGGACCCAGAGTGACCCCTTCCACCAAATCGGGCCCAGAGTGACCCCGCCCACCAAATCGGACCCAGAGTGACCCCACCCACCAAATCGGACCCTGAGGTGCCCAGCCCACCAAATCAGACCCTGAGGTGCCCAGCCCACCAAATCGGACCGAGTGACCCCACCCACCAAATTGGTCCCTAAGGTGCCCCGCCCACCAAATCGGACCCAGAGTGGCTCCGCCCACCGAATCGGACCCAGAGTGGCCGCGCCCACAGAATCGGACCAAAAGTGACCCCGCCCACCGAATCGGACCTAGATTTACCCCGCCCACAAAATCAGACCCAGATTGACCCAACCCACCAAATCGGACCGCCTGAGGGGCACCCAAGTGTGAAAGTCTTGCAGGGGCAGCCCGGGCACCATTCCAAAGCACTATCTGTAGTTCCTTCAGGAAATACCCATCTAGTTCTTATTATTATTATTCAGTCCGCACGTAATGCGGCCCAAACCGCTTCACTCACAGACTCCAGTGAGGTGTAATTTCGAAGCCAGCGTCCCCAAGAGGTGTGCTAAGTATTTTTCGTGTCGATCAGATTTGTAGTTTTGGCGCAATTTGCGTTTGAAAATGTTTTTTCCCCTCATTGTAATGCATTTCAATAGGGAAATTTTCCCATAGGTTATAATGGCCGGGTTTCTCAGGCAATTTGAAATGTACCTGCCACTTGCCACCTGGCTGATTAGCTCATTGATATGTGCAGTCAGGCCCAGTTACTATGCCTACGCCTGCGAACTGTACATGACCAGCACAGTTTTGCCAGATAATATCAGCTCTTAAAGTAATAGCACAGCACAATTTCAAAGCACTATCTGTAGTCTTATTATAATTATTGCCCCGCTCACCAAATCGGACCCAGAGTGGCGCCGCCCGCCAAATCGGACCCAGAGTGGCGCCGCCCGCCAAATCGGACCCAGAGTGGCGCCGCCCGCCAAATCGGACCCAGAGTGGCGCCGCCCGCCAAATCGGACCCAGAGTGGCGCCGCCCGCCAAATCGGACCCAGAGTGGCGCCGCCCGCCAAATCGGACCCAGAGTGGCGCCAAACGACAAATCGGACCCAGAGTGGCGCCGCCCGCCAAATCGGACCCAGAGTGGCGCCGAACGCCAAATCGGACCCAGAGTGGCGCCGCCCGCCAAATCGGACCCAGAGTGGCGCCGCCCGCCAAATCGGACCCAGAGTGGCGCCGCCCGCCAAATCGGACCCAGAGTGGCGCCGCCCGCCAAATCGGACCCAGAGTGGCGCCGCCCGCCAAATCGGACCCAGAGTGGCGCCGCCCGCCAAATCGGACCCAGAATGGCGCCGCCCGCAAAATCGGACCCAGAGTGGCGCCGCCCGCCAAATTGGACCCAGAGTGGCGCCGCCCGCAAAATCGGACCCAGAGTGGCGCCGCCGCCAAATCGGACCGAGAGTGGCGCCGCCCGCCAAATCGGACCCAGAGTGGCGCCGCCCGCCAAATCGGACCCGGAGTGGCGCCGCCCGCCAAATCGGACCCAGAGTGGCACCGCCCGCCAAATCGGACCCAGTGTGGCGCCGCCCGCCAAATCGGACCCAGAGTGGCGCCGCCCACCAAATCGGACCCAGAGTGGCGCCACCCGCCAAATCGGACCCAGAGTGGCACCGCCCGCCAAATCGGACCCAGTGTGGCGCCGCCCACCAAATCGGACCCAGAGTGGCGCCACCCGCCAAATTGGACCCAGAGTGGCGCCGCCCGCCAAATCGGACCCAGAGTGGCTCCGCCCGCCAAATCGGACCCAGAGTGGCGCCGCCCGCAAAATCGGACCCAGAGTGGCGCCGCCCGCCAAATCGGACCCAGAGTGGCGCCGCCCGCCAAATCGGACCTAGAGTGGCGCCGCCCGCCAAATCGGACCCAGTGTGGCGCCGCCCGCCAAATCGGACTGAGTGGCGCCGCCCGCCAAATCGGACCCAGAGTGGCGCCGCCCGCCAAATCGGACCCAGAGTGGCGCCGCCCGCCAAATCGGACCCAGAGTGGCGCCGCCCGCCAAATCGGACCCGGAGTGGCGCCGCCCGCCAAATCGGACCCAGTGTGGTGCCACCCGCCAAATCGGACTGAGTGGCGCCGCCCGCCAAATCGGACCCAGAGTGGCGCCGCCCACCAAATCGGACCCAGAGTGGCGCCACCCGCCAAATTGGACCCAGAGTGGCGCCGCCCACCAAATCGGACCCAGAGTGGCTCCGCCCGCCAAATCGGACCCAGAGTGGCGCCGCCCGCAAAATCGGACCCAGAGTGGCGCCGCCCGCCAAATCGGACCCAGAGTGGCGCCGCCCGCCAAATCGGACCTAGAGTGGCGCCGCCCGCCAAATCGGACCCAGTGTGGCGCCGCCCGCCAAATCGGACTGAGTGGCGCCGCCCGCCAAATCGGACCCAGAGTGGCGCCGCCCGCCAAATCGGACCCAGAGTGGCGCCGCCCGCCAAATCGGACCCAGAGTGGCGCCGCCCGCCAAATCGGACCCGGAGTGGCGCCACCCGCCAAATCGGACCCAGTGTGGTGCCACCCGCCAAATCGGACTGAGTGGCGCCGCCCGCCAAATCGGACCCAGGGTGGCGCCGCCCGCCAAATCGGACCCAGAGTGGCGCCGCCCGCCAAATCGGACCCGGAGTGGCGCCGCCCGCCAAATCGGACCCGGAGTGGCGCCGCCCGCCAAATCGGACCCGGAGTGGCGCCGCCCGCCAAATCGGACCCAGTGTGGCGCCGCCCGCCAAATCGGACTGAGTGGCGCCGCCCGCCAAATCGGACCCGGAGTGGCGCCGCCCGCCAAATCGGACCCAGAGTGGCGCCGCCCGCCAAATCGGACCCAGAGTGGCGCCGCCCGCCAAATCGGACCCAGAGTGGCGCCGCCCGCCAAATCGGACCCAGAGTGGCGCCGCCCGCCAAATCGGACCCAGAGTGGCGCCGGCCGCCAAATCGGACCCGGAGTGGCGCCGGCCGCCAAATCGGACCCGGAGTGGCGCCGGCCGCCAAATCGGACCCGGAGTGGCGCCGCCCGCCAAATCGGACCCGGAGTGGCGCCGCCCGCCAAATCGGACCCGGAGTGGCGCCGCCCGCCAAATCGGACCCGGAGTGGCGCCGCCCGCCAAATCGGACCCGGAGTGGCGCCGCCCGCCAAATCGGACCCGGAGTGGCGCCGCCCGCCAAATCGGACCCGGAGTGGCGCCGCCCGCCAAATCGGACCCGGAGTGGCGCCGCCCGCCAAATCGGACCCGGCGTGGCGCCGCCCGCCAAATCGGACCCGGAGTGGCGCCGCCCGCCAAATCGGACCCGGAGTGGCGCCGCCTGCCAAATTGGACCCAGAGTGGCACCGCCCGCCAAATCGGACCCAGAGTGGCTACAACTACCAAAACAGCGCCTGAGGGGCACCCAAGTGTGAAAGTCTTGCTGAGGCAACCCGGGCACCATTCCAAAGCACTATCTGTAGTTCCTTCAGGAAATACCCATCTAGTTATTATTATCATATTATTTATTAGAGTCATTACAAACAGAGTGATCAAGTGTTTATTTCTTTAATGTTGATTATTATGGCTTATATCCAATGAAAACCAAGAAGTCTTTATCTCAGTAAATTAGAATAATTAACAAAAAACACCTGAAAATGCTTCCTAAGCATTTAAAAAGGTCCCTTATTCTATTGCATTAGTCTCCACAATGATGGTGGGGAAGACTGCTGAATTGACAGATGTCCAGAAGGCAGTCATTGACACACTCCACAAGGAGGGTTAGCCACAAAAGGTCATTAGGTCATTCCTATAATAGCTGGCTGTTCACAGACTGCTGTATCAAAGCATATTATGGAAAGTTTAGTAGAAGGAAAAAGTGTGGTAAAAAAAGGTGCACAAGCAACTGGGATAACAGCAGCTTTGAAAGGATTGTTAAGAAAAGGCCATTCAAAAATTTGGGGGACATTTGCAAGGAGAGGACTGCTGCTTTTCTTCAAGAGCCACCACACACAGACGTATCCAGGACATGAAGTAAAATATCGCATTCCTTTAGTCAAGCCACTTGACCAATAGACAACATCAGAAGCGTCTTACCTCGACCAAGGAGAAGAAGAACTAGATTGTTGTTCAGTGGTCCAAGGTGTTGTTTTCAGATTAAATGAAAGTAAATTTTGTGTTACATTTGGAAATCAAGGTCCTAGAGTCTGGAGGAAGGGTGGAGAGGCACACAATCCAAGCTGCTTGAGGTCTAGTGTAAAGTTTCCACTATCAGTGATGGTTTGTGGAGCCATGTCATCTGCTGGTGTAGATCCACTGTGTTTCATTATTATTATTATTATTATTATTATTATTATTATTATTTATTGTTATAGCGCCATTTATTCCATGGCGCTTTACATGTGAGGAGGGGTATACATAATAAAAACAAGTACAATAATCTTAAACAATACAAGTCATAACTGGTACAGGAGGAGAGAGGACCCTGCCCACGAGGGCTCACAATCTACAAGGGATGGGTGAGAATACAGTAGGCGAGGATAGAGCTGATCATGCAGCGGTTTGGTCGATCGGTGGTTACTGCAGGTTGTAGGCTTGTCGGAAGAGGTGGGTCTTCTGGCTCTTTTTGAAGGTTTCGATGGTAGGTGAGAGTCTGATATGTTGTGGTAGAGGGTTCCAGAGTAGGGGTGATACGCGAGAGAAATCTTGTATACGATTGTGGGAAGAGGAGATAAGAGGGGAGTAGAGAAGGAGATCTTGTGAGGATAGGAGTTGCGTGTAGGTAAGTACCGGGAGACAAGGTCACAGATGTATGGAGGAGACAGGTTGTGGATGGCTTTGTACATCATGGTTAGGGTTTTGTTCTGGAGTCTCTGAGCAATGGGGAACCAGTGAAGGGATTGACAGAGGGTTGAGGCTGGGGAATAGCGGGGGGACAGGTAGATTAGTCGGGCAGCAGAGTTTAGAATAGATTGGAGGGGTACGAGAGTGTTATGACCCCAATGGCAGAGGGTCTCAAAAGTACATACCAAGTCTGCAAACATAAAAAACCAGCTCATAGGGCAGTGGTAACTGGGCTAACCGTATATCTAATCCTAGCACCACAAATAGCAGCAGCCGGGGAACGTGCCTACGTTGGTTCTAGACGTCTCGCGCCAGCTGGAGAACTAACTAACCCTAGAAGGGAAAAGATAGACCTTTCTTGCCTCCAGAGAAAAGACCCCAAAAGTTGGATACAAGCCCCCCACAAATAATAACGGTGAGGTAAGGAGAAAAGACAAACGTAAGAATGAACTAGATATTTAGCAAAGAGAGGCCCACTGACTAATAGCAGAATATAGTAAGATGACTTATACGGTCAGCAAAAACCCTATCAAAATTTCCACGCTGGATATTCAAGAACCCCCGAACCGTCTAACGGCCCGGGGGGAGAATACCAGCCCCCTAGAGCTTCCAGCAAAATCAGGAATTACATTTAGTACAAGCTGGACAGAAAATAAGAGCCATACAAATAACCAAAAAACAAGGAAGCACGACTTAGCTTAGTTTTGCAAGAACCAGGACCAGCAGACAGGAGCAAACAGAAAGGATCTGATTACAACAATGCCAGGCACTGGACTGAGAATCCAGGAAGCTTATATAGCAACACCCCTGGACTAACGACCCAGGTGGGTGCCAAACTGAGAAAGACAATCCCAGAGTCATATCACCAGTGACCACAAGAGGGAGCCAAAAAAGTCTAATTCACAACACGAGAGGGTTAGAGGTGAGGCCACAGAGCAGGAGGTTGCAGTAGTCAAGGCGAGAGATGAAGAGGGAATGGACAAGGGTTTTTTGCAGATTCTTGGTTGAGGAATGTACGGATTCGTGAAATATTTTTGAGTTGAAGTCAGCAGGAAGTGGAAAGGGCTTGGATATGTGGTTTGAAGGAGAGATCAGCGTCAAGGATTACCCCGAGGCAGCGAGCTTGTGGGACTGGGGAGAGTGGGCAGCCATTTACTGTAATGGATAGGTTCATTGGGGGCATCGCGTGAGATGGGGAAAGATGATGAATTCTGTTTTGTCCATGTTAAGTTTCAGAAATCTAGCGGAGAAGAAGGATCAAATAGTGGACAGACATTGAGGGATTCTGGTTAGTAGGGAGGTGATATCTGGTCCAGAGATGTAGATCTGTGTGTCATCAGCATAGAGGTGATACTGAAAGCCATGAGATTCTATGAGCTGTCCCAGGCCAAAGGTGTAAATGGCGAAGAGCAGGGGCCCTAGGACTGAACCTTGTGGGACTCCGACAGATATGGGGCGAGGTGAGGAGGTGGTGTGTGAGTGGGAGACGCTGAATGTCCGGTCTGTTAGGTATGATGAGATCCAGGATAGGGCCAAGTCTGTGATGCCAAGGGATGAGAGGGACTGTAATAATAGGGAATAGTCCACTGTGTCAAAGGCAGCTGACAGGTCGAGGAGGAGGAGGACAGAGTAGTGTCGCTTGCTCTTGGCAGTTAAGAGGTCATTGGTGACCTTAGTTAGGGCAGTTTCAGTGGAATGGTGTGACCGGAAGCCAGATTGTAAGCGGTCAAAGAGGGAGCAAGAAGAGAGATGGGAGGACAGTTCAAGGTAGACATGTTGTTCCAGTAGTTTGGAGGCATAGGGGAGAAGTGATATAGAGAGATAGCTAGATACAGGGGATGGGTCAAGAGAAGGCTTTTTGAGGATAGGTGTGATGGAGGCATGTTTAAAGCTTGAGTGGAAAACAGTTAGTTAGTGATAGGTTGAAGAGATGGGTTAGGGTTGGGATGAAGACTGTGGTGAGGTTTGGGATGAAGTGGGATGGAAGCGGATCAAGTGCACAGGTGGTGAGATGCGATCTTGAGAGTAGAGTGGAGAGTTGATCTTCTGTAATGGTGGAGAAGTTGGTTTTGGAGGTAGAGGTCTGGGAAGTCGGGAGGAAGGGCTCTGGGGGTTGTTGACCAAAACTGTCTCTGATGTTATCAATCTTCTGCTGTCACGGGAAATCTAGGTGTCACGGGAAACTTAGGTAGGCAAGAGCTAATAACCCGGGCCCCTGCGATTTCCCTCAACTCTAGGAAACCCTGACTGACCCTCTCCCAGAGTTTACACTGATGGTGTGCATGTCTGGGCCTCCATCCTCACCCTGTCTCCTGTTACAACCACTGGCTGAAACCACCACCCACCACCCAGTGAAGAGCCCACTAACCAATACCCACAGTTAGCACAGACAAGGATAACAGAAAATATACACCACGCCGCAGTCACTCAGGAATACACAATAAGTGCACAGGGCAAAACAAATACAAATATAGGAAGGAGGAAAATATGACAAAGAGAAATATACAACACCAGATACGATACTCCTTCTCCTAGACCACCACTCCAGACCGAGATAACCAAGCACAAGACAGAAGCTATAATCGGCGACGCCCAATGTTCAGAAGAACAATTTAAAGGCAGTGGGCGTGACCCAGCTTCCAATCCGAGCACCGGTTAAATTAACCCCAGACCAGCTAGATAAAATCTAGCCGACGCCACTGAGCGCATAGTGGACAAAAGCGGAATTACCGCTGTCTGTCGAACGCCCTAGTATGAACAGCGTCCGACATGACATCTGCTTGAAAAATGAGGCAAAGTCTTCAGCTGAGATAAGTGGGGAGGGAGGAGGTGCCGGGGGATGGAGGAGAGAATTGAAGGTGTTGAATAACTGTTTAGGGTTGTGAGACAAGGAGGACATGAGAGATGAGAAGTAGGTTTGTTTAGCTGTGGCGAGTGTGGTCTTGAAAGTAGTAAGGGACTGTTTGAATGCGATTAAGTGCTCGTTGGAGTGGGATCTTTTCCATCTGCTCAGCAGCCCTGGAAGCTCACCTCAGTTCTTTGGTCAGGCTGGTGTGCCAGGGCTGTCTGTTGTGGTGTTATATAGAGCGGCAGCGTCATCCGCATTGTGTAAAGAACTTATATCTGTGAGCGGGAGGAAGGATTCAGAGAATGAATGTAGGTCAAGATGTTTAAGATTTCTGCAAGGGTGTGAACGTTTGTAGGGTAGGAATTGTAAACATGGAGTGGAGAGGGAAGAGAATGTGAGAAGTTTGTGGTCAGAGAGAGGAAGAGGTGAATTAGAGATGTTAGATAGGGAGCAGAGGCGGGTGAAGATGAGGTCCAGTGTGTGACCATCTTTGTGGGTGGCTGTAGAAGACCATTGAGTGAGGCCGAAGGAGGAAGTGAGAGATAGAAGTTTAGTGGCAGCTGAGAGGGAAGTGTTAATGGGGATGTTGAAGTCGCCCATGATGATAGTGGGGATATCCGCGGAAAGGACATGAAGTAGCCAGGTGGTGAAGTGGTCAAAGAAGTTGGTGGCTGGCCCCGGGGGACGGTAAATGACAGCCAGTTGGAGGTTGGAGGGGGAGTAGATGCGCACAGAGTGCACCTCAAAGGAAGGGAGGGTAACAGAGGGTGGCAGTGGGATTGGGGTGAAGGAGCAGTTATCTGACAGGAAGAAAACCAACTCCTCCGCCATGTTTGCTGCTGGGGCGGGGTGTGTGAGAAAGGTTGAAGCCACCGTAAGAGAGTGCAGCAGGGGAGGCTGGGTCAGAATGGGTGAGCCAGGTTTCGGTGATGGCGAGGAAGGAAAGTTTGGTAGTAACAAAAAGATTATGGATGTAGGAAAGCTTGTTGCAGACAGAGTGAGCATTCCACAGAACTCCTGTTAGTGGGACTGGGGAAGCCGGGGCTGGGTGAATGGGTATAAGGTTAGAGAGGTTACGGAAGTTTGTGATAGACCGTGGATGGGAGGTAGAAATGACTGTGGGAATGTGGTGAGAAGGACCAGAATTTGGAGAGATATCACCAGCAGTGAGAAGGAGCAGAGAAAGTGTTAGCAGGTGGGAGCAGGAGAGGGCATGAGGGGTCTGTCTGTGTTTTGAGGCAGAGGATTGTAGGTTAAGGACCAGTTTTGAGGAGGAGGTGAGATGGATGGAGAGGATTGAAGCAGAGATAAACAGTTCCTTACTTGGTGTAGGGATTAGGGGAGGTAGCATAAAGTGAAGGATTATAGGGGTGAAAATAAACAGAAACATTGTTTACAATGACTGGCCAGTTACCTTCCGTTCCCTTCAGGTTCAATTCAGGTTTTAATTCTACTGTAATCTTCACACTTCTAGGACACACTTATAGGAATCACACTGCAGACTGAACTCTATGCAGACTTGAGCTATGCAATATAAGTACAACTAAGTGCATTCAAGTGTGAAGCATAGAGGAGTGGTCTCTGCTCATCATAGTCAGAGAATTAAGAGTGGACCAGATGCATACAATCAAGCCAGAGTAAACAATGTCATAAATAACACGTGTGGGGTAAAGTTGGGGTTAGCTGAAAGGCATACCATGTGAATGCTAGGTGCAGAGGCGAGTCTATGTGCAATGCTGGGTGATGTACTATGTGCACTTCATAGACAGACAGCAGGAGAGCAGGAGAGCTGCGTGGATGAACATACCATGTGAATGCTAGGTGCAGAGGCGACTCTATGTGCAAAGCTGGGTGATGTACTATGTGCACTTCATAGACAGCAGGAGAGCAGGAGAGCTGGGTGGATGAACATACCATGTGAATGCTAGGTGCAGAGGCAAGTCTATGTGCAAAGCTGGGTGATGTACTATGTACACTTCATAGACAGACAGCAGGAGAGCAGGAGAGCTGGGTGGATGAACATACCTGTCGGAAAAATAGAGATGCTTGTTAGAGTGCGATGGTGGCAGGTAGCAGGGCACAGTCTGTATACATCTTTCAGGTTTTAATTCTACTGTAATCTTCACACTTCTAGGACACACTTATAGGAATCACACTGCAGACTGAAGTATTTAACCCCTTCCCGACCCATGACGCCACGTAGGCGTCATGAAAACCCGTGCCAATCCGACCCATGACGCCTATGTGGCGTCATGGAATGATCGCGTCCCTGCAGATCGGGTGAAAGGGTTAACTCCTATTTTACCCGATCTGCAGGGAGAGGGGGAGTGGTGCTTCAGCCCAGGGGGGGTGGCTTCACCCCCCCGTGGCTACGATCGCTCTGATTGGCTGTTGAAAGTGAAACTGCCAATCAGAGCGATTTGTAATATTTCACCTAAAAAACTGGTGAAATATTACAATCCAGCCATGGCCGATGCTGCAATATCATCGGCCATGGCTGGAAAACCTGAAGTCACCCCCCCCACACCCACCGATCGCCCCCCCAGTCCTCCGTTAGTCCTCCGGTCCCCTCCGTCTGCCTGCCGGCTCCCACGTCCTGCTGTCCGCTCCCCCCTGTGGTCCGATCACCCCCCCTGTGCTCCAATCACCCCCCCTGTGCTCCAATCCACCCCCCCACCACCCCTTCATACTTACCGATCCTCCCGGTGTCCGTACGCCTCCTCGCTGGGCGCCGCCATCTTCTAAAATGGCGGGCGCATGCGCAGTGCGCCCGCCGCATCTGCCGGCCGGCAAAGTACATTTTGATCGCTGTGGTAGGTTCTATCACAGCGATCAAAATAAAAAAATAATAAATAAACCCCCCCCCTTTATCACCCCCATAGGTAGGGACAATAATAAAATAAAGAAAATATTTTTTTTTCTTTTTCCACTAGGGTTAGGGTTAGAACTAGGGTTAGAACTAGGGGTAGGGTTAGGGGTAGGGTTAGGGTTACGGGTAGGGTTAGGGTTAGGGGTAGGGTTATGGCATGTGCACACAGAGCGGATCGGCCGCGGATCCGCAGCGGATCGGCAGCTGATCGGCCGCGGATCCGCAGCGGATGGGCCGCGGATCCGCAGCGGATCGGCCGCGGATCAGCAGCGGATCGGCCGCGGATCCGCAGCGGATCGGCCGCGGATCCGCAGCGGATCGGCCGCGGATCGGCAGCGGATTAACCGCGGATCCGCAGCGGATTGGCCGCGGATCCGCAGCGGATTGGCCGCTGCGAATTCGAAGCAGTTTTCCATCAGGTTTACAGTACCATGTACACCTAAGGAAAACCAAATCCGCTGTGCCCATGGTGCGGAAAATTCCGTGCAGAAACGCTGCGTTGTATTTTCCGCAGCATGTCAATTCTTTGTGCGGATTCCGCAGCGTTTTACACCTGTTCCTCAATA
Organism: Ranitomeya variabilis; assembly: GCF_051348905.1. NCBI lineage: Eukaryota > Metazoa > Chordata > Amphibia > Anura > Dendrobatidae > Ranitomeya > Ranitomeya variabilis. The sequence goes on from NC_135236.1 coordinate 567,062,976, forward strand.
GGAATCCGCAGGTGAAATCCGCACAAAAAAACACTGGAAATCTGCTGTAAATCCGCAGGTAAAACGCAGTGCCTTTTACCTGCAGATTTTTCAAAAATCGTGCGGAAAAATCTCACACGAATCCGCAACGTGGGCACATAGCCTTAGGGTTAGGGTTGGAATTAGAGTTAGGGTTGGAATTAGGGCTAGGGTTTGAAATAGGGTTAAGATTAGGCTTGTGGTTAGGGTTACGGATAGGGTTAGGGGTGTGTTGGGGTTACAGTTGTTGTTAGGGTTGGGATTAGGGTTACGGTTGGGATTAGGGTTAGGATTAGGGTTGGAATTAGGGTTACGGGTGTGTTGCGGTTAGGGTTGTGATTAGGGGTTTGTTGGGGTTAGGGTTGTGATTAGGGTTATGGCTACAGTTGGGATTAGGATTAGGGGTGTATTGGGGTTAGTGTTGAAGTTAGAATTGAGGGGTTTCCACTGTTTAGGCACATCAGGGGTCTCCAAACGCAACATGGCGCCACCATTGATTCCAGCCAATCTTGCGTTCAAAAAGTCAAATGGTGCGCCCTCCCTTCCAAGCCCCGACGTGCGCCCAAACAGTGGTTTACCCCCACATTTGGGGTACCAGCGTACTCAGGACAAACTGGGCAACAACTGTTGGGGTCCAATTTCTCCTGTTACCCTTGCAAAAATAAAAAATTACTTGCTAAAACATAATTTTTGAGGAAAGAACAATTATTTTGTATTTTCACGGCTCTGCGTTATAAACTTCTGTGAAGCACTTGGGGGTTGAAAGTGCTCACCACACATCTAGATAAGTTCCTTCGGGGGTCTAGTTTCCAAAATGGGGTCACTTGTGGGGTGTTTCTACTGTTTAGGCACATCAGGGGCTCTGCAAATGCAATGTGACGCCCGCAGACCATTCCATCAAAGTCTGCATTTCAAATGTCACTACTTCCCTTCCGAGCCCTGACGTGTGCCCAAACAGTGGTTTACCCCCACATATGGGGTATCAGCGTACTAACAACAAACTGGGCAACAAATATTGGGGTCCAAATTCTCCTGTTACCCTTGTGAAAATAAAAAATTGCTTGCTAAAACATCTTTTTTGAGGAAAGAAAAATGATTTTTTTATTTTCACGGCTCTGCGTTGTAAACTTCTGTGAAGCACTTGGGGGTTCAACGTGCTCACCACACATCTAGATAAGTTCCTTGGGGGGTCTAGTTTCCAAAATGGGGTCACTTGTGGGGGGTTTCTACTGTTTAGGCATATCAGGGGCTCTGCAAACGTAACATGATGCCCGCAGACCATTCCATCAAAGTCTGCATTCCAAAACGTCACTACTTCCCTTCCGAGCCCCGGCATGTGCCCAAACAGTGGTTTACCCCCACATATGGGGTATCAGCGTACTCAGGAGAAACTGGACAACAACTTTTGGGGTCCAATTTCTCCTGTTACTCTTGCAAAAATAAAAAATTCTGGGCTAAAACTATATTTTTGAGGAAAGGAAACACATTTATTATTTTCACGGCTCTGCGTTATAAACTTCTGTGAAGCACTTGGGGGTTCAAAGTGCTCACCACACATCTAGATAAGTTCCCTTGGGGGTCTAGTTTCCAAAATGGAGTCACTTGTGGGGAGTTCCTACTGTTTAGGCACATCAGGGGCTCTGCAAACGCAACCTGATGCCCGCAGAGCATTCCATCAAAGTCTGCATTTCAAAACGTCACTACTTCCCTTCCGAACCCCGACGTGTGCCAAAACAGTGGTTTACCCCCACATATGGGGTATCAGCGTACTCAGGAGAAACTGGACAACAACTTTTGGGGTCCAATTTCTCCTGTTACTCTTGCAAAAATAAAAAAATTCTGGGCTAAAAAAATATTTTTGAGGAAAGGAAACACATTTATTATTTTCACGGCTCTGCGTTATAAACTTCTGTCAAGCACTTGGGGGTTCAAAGTGCTCACTACACATCTAGATAAGTTCCCTTGGGGAACTTGGGGGTCTAGTTTCCAAAATGGAGTCAATTGTGGGGAGTTCCTACTGTTTAGGCACATCAGGGGCTCTGCAAACGCAACCTGACGCCCGCAGAGCATTCCATCAAAGTCTGCATTTCAAAACATCACTACTTCCCTTCCGAACCCCGACGTGTGCCAAAACAGTGGTTTACCCCCACATATGGGGTATCAGCGTACTCAGGAGAAACTGGACAACAACTTTTGGGGTCCAATTTCTCCTGTTATCCTTGGGAAAATAAAAAATTGTGGGCTAAAAAATCATTTTTGAGAAAAGAAAAATTATTTTTTATTTTCATGGCTCTGCGTTATAAACTTCTGTGAAGCACTTGGGGGTTCAAAGTGCTCACCACACATCTAGATTAGTTCCTTGGGAGGTCTAGTTTCCAAAATGGGGTCAATTGTGCGGGAGCTCCAATGTTTAGGCACACAGGGGCTCTCCAAACGCGACATGGTGTCCGCTAATGATTGGAGCTAATTTTCCATTCAAAAAGCCAAATGGCGTGCCTTCCCTTCCGAGCCCTGCCGTGCACCCAAACAGTGGTTTACCCCCACATATGGGGTATCATCGTACTCAGGACAAACTGGACAACAACATTTGGGGTCCAATTTCTCCTATTACCCTTGGGAAAATAAAAAATTCTGGGCTAAAAATCATTTTTGAGGAAAGAAAAATTATTTTTTTATTTTCACGGCTCTGCGTTATAAACTTCTGTGAAGCACCTGGGGGTTATAAGTGCTCACTATGCATCTAGATAAGTTTCTTGGGGGGTCTAGTTTCCAAAATGGGGTCACTTGTAGGGGAGCTCCAATGTTTAGGCACACAGGGGCTCTCCAAATGCGACATGGTGTCCGCTAACGATTGGATCTGATTTTCCATTCAAAAAGTCAAATGGCACGCCTCCCCTTCCGAGCCTTGCCGTGCACCCAAACAGTGGTTTACCCCCACATATGAGGTATCGGCATACTCAGGAGAAATTGCCCAACAAATTTTAAGATCCATTTTATCCTGTTGCCCATGTGAAAATTAAAAAATTGAGGCTAAAATAATTTTTTTGTGAAAAAAAAGTACTTTTTCATTTTTGCGGATCAATTTGTGAAGCACCTGGGGGTTTAAAGTGCTCACTATGCCTCTAGATGAGTTCCTTGGGGGGTCTAGTTTCCAAAATGGGGTCACTTGTGGAGGAGCTCCAATGTTTAGGCACACAGGGGCTTTCCAAACGCGACATGGTGTCCGCTAACGATGGAGATAATTTTTCATTCAAAAAGTCAAATGGCGCTCCTTCCCTTCCGAGCCTTACTATGTGCCCAAACAGTGGTTTACCCCCACATGTGAGGTATTGGTGTACTCAGGAGAAATTGCCCAACAAAATTTAGGATCCATTTTATCCTGTTGCCCATGTGAAAATGAAAAAATTGAGGCTAAAATAATTTTTTTGTGAAAAAAAAGTACTTTTTCATTTTTACGGATCAATTTGTGAAGCACCTGGGGGCTTAAAGTGCTCACTATGCTTCTAGATAAGTTCCTTGGGGGGTCTAGTTTCCAAAATGGGGTCACTTGTGGGGGAGCTCCAATGTTTAGGCACACGGGGGCTCTCCAAACGCGACATGGTGTCGGCTAAAGATTGGAGCCAATTTTTCATTGAAAAAGTCATATGGCGCTCCTTCCCTTCCGAGCCCTGCCGTGCGCCCAAACAGTGGTTTACCCCCACATATGAGGTATCAGCGTACTCAGGACAAATTGACAACAACGTCCGTGGTCCAGTTTCTCCTTTTACCCTTGGGAAAATAAAAAAATTGTTGCTAAAAGATCATTTTTGTGACTAAAAAGTTAAATGTTCATTTTTTACTTCCATGTTGCTTCTGCTGCTGTGAAACACCTGAAGGGTTAATAAACTTCTAGAAAGTGGTTTTGAGCACCTTGAGGGGTGCAGTTTTTAGAATGGTGTCACTTTTGGGTATTTTCAGCCATATAGAACCCTCAAAATGACTTCAAATGTGAGGTGGTCCCTAAAAAAATGGTTTTGTAAATTTTGTTGTAAAAATGAGAAATCACTGGTCAAATTTTAACCCTTATAACTTCCTAGCAAAAAAAAAATTTGTTTCCAAAATTGTGCTGATGTAAAGTAGACATGTGGGAAACGTTATTTATTAACTATCTTGTGTCACATAACTCTCTGGTTTAACAGAATAAAAATTCAAAATGTGAAAATTGCGAAATTTTCGCCAAATTTCCGTTTTTTTCACAAATAAACTCAGAAATTATCGACCTAATTTTACCACTAACATGAAGCCCAATATGTCACGAAAAAACAATCTCAGAATCGCTAGGATCCATTGAAGCGTTCCTGAGTTATTACCTCATAAAGGGACACTGGTCAGAATTGCAAAAAACGGCAAGGTTATTAAGGCCAAAATAGGCTGGGTCATGAAGGGGTTAAGTCATTAAGACCAAAGTCAGCCATCTACCAGGAAATGTTACAGCACTTCATGCTTCCCTTTGCCAACAAGCTTTTTGGGGATTTCATTCTCCAGCAGGACTTGGCACCTCTCCACAATGCTAAAAGTACCAATACCAGGTTTAAAAAGAACAGTGTCACTGTGCTTGATTGACCAGCAAACTCGCCTGACCTTAACCCCATAGAGAAGAGGAAGATGAGAGACACCAGACCCAACAATGCAGACAAGCTGAAGGTTGCTATCAAAGCAACCTGGACTTCTATAACACCTCAGCAGTGCCACAGGCTGATTACCTCAATGTCACATCGCATTGATGCAGTAATTGATGCAAAAGGAGTCCCAAACAAGTATTGAGTGTATTTACTGAACATACATTTCAGTAGGCCAACATTTTGGATTTTAAAATAATTTTTCAAGCTAGTGTTATGAAGTATTCTAATTTACTGAGATAATGACTAGGGTTGAGCGACTTTCATTTTTTTAAGATCGAGTAGGGTTTTGGGAAACCCGATTTTGTCCAGAGTCGAGTCGAGTGCAGTCGGCCGATTATCGCAAAAAGTCGGGGATCGACCGAAACACGAAACCCAATGCAAGTCAATGGGGAAGCATAGTCGGCAGTGAGTGGAGGCCAGGAAAACACCTACAGTGCCCATTTTAATGCCAAAAACATCCATTCTTGTTTCTGAAGCTTGCCAATCTTAATTAACTGTATAATAATAGTTGGGCATAGGGAATTGGGGGAAAGTTGTGGGGGGAGTAGGGCTGGCTCAAGTTTTTCGTGGGCCCAGGAAATGCGGACTACGTCACGGCGGTGTTGCAGGGAAAGGTAAGTATTTAAAAGTTGCAAGTGCTGTGATCCTGAGCAAGCAGGGGGGGCCCACTCGTTCGCATTGCCACTGGCACAGGGCCCCTCAAAGTACGGCGGTGTGTTTGCATGGCGGGGGCGCCTCCCACCAGCAGCGACACTTTTGCGTACTCTGAGGGGCCCTGTGCCAGTGACGTCGCCAACGAGTATGCCCCCCCACCTGATGAAGGAACCTGCACTTTCATCTGCACCTTCCTCTTTGTCCCTGTGTAAGGTGGTATAACATGCGGGAAGGGGAACCTTACTTTCAGCAGGGTCAGATTCTGGCTGTGTAGAGTACAAGGGGAATGTAGTGGTCTAGGTCAATGTACCAGCAGACTCATTTAGCAGTGGCTGGGCAATGGGCAGGATGAGGAGGAAACAGATATAGGGCCAAAGAATAAAGTAGGCTACATGCAGTTCAAAATTGGTAACAGGACTAAACAGGCGGCATTGCTTTGTTCAGTGGAGTAGCAAACCCAAGAGCAGCAGACACTGTTTCAAGGGCCTAACCACACTAGTAGGCCAAATGCAGTTTAATATCTGATAGTATAGGGCGAAAGTCAGAATGTGGAAGCTCAGCTTTGTTCAGTTGAGGACAACACCAGGGAGGGGCAGACACCTTTAGTAGGCCGGAAAAGCCTATTGCATTTTTTAAAATGGTAATTTGGAGCAGAAGGTTGAAGCTCAGCTTTATTTAGTTGAGGACAACACCAGGCAGGGGCACACAGACAGACACCTTTAGTAGGCCGGAAAAGCCTATTGCATTTTTTAAAATGGTAATTTGGAGCAGAAGGTTGAAGCTCAGCTTTATTTAGTTGAGGGCAACACCAGGGAGGGGCAGAAGCCGTTAGTAGGCCCTAACCACCATTTTTTTTTTTTAAAACCACTTAATGAGAGCCGGAAGGTTGAAGCTCAGCTTTATTTAGTTGAGGACAACACCAGGCAGGGGCACACAGACAGACACCTTTAGTAGGCCGGAAAAGCCTATTGCATTTTTTAAAATGGTAATTTGGAGCAGAAGGTTGAAGCTCAGCTTTATTTAGTTGAGGGCAACACCAGGGAGGGGCAGAAGCCGTTAGTAGGCCCTAACCACCATTTTTTTTTTTTTTTAAAACCACTTAATGAGAGCCGGAAGGTTGAAGCTCAGCTTTATTTAGTTGAGGACAACACCAGGCAGGGGCACACAGACAGACACCTTTAGTAGGCCGGAAAAGCCTATTGCATTTTTTAAAATGGTAATTTGGAGCAGAAGGTTGAAGCTCAGCTTTATTTAGTTGAGGGCAACACCAGGGAGGGGCAGAAGCCGTTAGTAGGCCCTAACCACCATTTTTTTTTTTTTAAACCACTTAATGAGATCCGGAAGGTTGAAGCTCAGCTTTATTTAGTTGAGGACAACACCAGGCAGGGGCACACAGACAGACACCTTTAGTAGGCCGGAAAAGCCTATTGCATTTTTTAAAATGGTAATTTGGAGCAGAAGGTTGAAGCTCAGCTTTATTTAGTTGAGGACAACACCAGGCAGGGGCACACAGACAGACACCTTTAGTAGGCCGGAAAAGCCTATTGCATTTTTTAAAATGGTAATTTGGAGCAGAAGGTTGAAGCTCAGCTTTATTTAGTTGAGGACAACACCAGGCAGGGGCACACAGACAGACACCTTTAGTAGGCCGGAAAAGCCTATTGCATTTTTTTAAATGGTAATTTGGAGCAGAAGGTTGAAGCTCAGCTTTATTTAGTTGAGGACAACACCAGGCAGGGGCACACAGACAGACACCTTTAGTAGGCCGGAAAAGCCTATTGCATTTTTTGAAAATGGTAATTTGGAGCAGAAGGTTGAAGCTCAGCTTTATTTAGTTGAGGACAACACCAGGCAGGGGCACACAGACAGACACCTTTAGTAGGCCGGAAAAGCCTATTGCATTTTTTAAAATGGTAATTTGGAGCAGAAGGTTGAAGCTCAGCTTTATTTAGTTGAGGACAACACCAGGCAGGGGCACACAGACAGACACCTTTAGTAGGCCGGAAAAGCCTATTGCATTTTTTAAAATGGTAATTTGGAGCAGAAGGTTGAAGCTCAGCTTTATTTAGTTGAGGACAACACCAGGCAGGGGCACACAGACAGACACCTTTAGTAGTCCGGAAAAGCCTATTGCATTTTTTAAAATGGTAATTTGGAGCAGAAGGTTGAAGCTCAGCTTTATTTAGTTGAGGACAACACCAGGGAGGGGCAGAAGCCGTTAGTAGGCCCTAACCACCATTTTTTTTTTTTAAAACCACTTAATGAGAGCCGGAAGGTTGAAGCTCAGCTTTATTTAGTTGAGGACAACACCAGGCAGGGGCACACAGACAGACACCTTTAGTAGGCCGGAAAAGCCTATTGCATTTTTTAAAATGGTAATTTGGAGCAGAAGGTTGAAGCTCAGCTTTATTTAGTTGAGGGCAACACCAGGGAGGGGCAGAAGCCGTTAGTAGGCCCTAACCAAAGTTGAAGGCCAAATGCAGTTTAATTTCTGATACTATAGGCCGAAAGCCAGAAGGTGGAAGCTCCGATTTAGACAGTGGAGGACAATTTGAATTAGGGACTGCAGACAGACTTAGTAGGCTGTCCCCTGTGGACCATGCATCCACCACATTAACCCATTGCGCCGTAATGGACACGTAATCTTCCGTGGCCATGCCTACAGGTCCATGCGTCTGTTGTCAGGTGCACCTTTGTACTCACAGATTGCCAGAGTGCATGGACAATGCGGTCTTCTACATGCTGGTGGAGGGTTGGGATGGCTTTTCTCGCAAAAGAAGTGTCGACTGGTTAGCTTGTAGCGTGGTACAGCGTAGTCCATCATGGCCTTATTAATAGTAAATAAAATATATAACTAGGCTCTATGAACTTTTAAATAGGTTCCAGGGGTACACGGGCAGCATTGGTGTGGTCAGTGGAGGAGTATTGCAAGTAGGGGCTGCAGACAGGCTATCAAAGGCCTAAAATAACAAACAGTAGGCAGTCATGGCAGTTTTACATCGGTTACATGGATACACAGGCAGGCACTCCAGGCAGCATTGTGGTCAGTGGAGGAGTATTGCAAGTAGGGGCCGCAGACAGGCTATCAAAGGCCTAAAATAACAAACAATAGGCTCATTGCAGTTTTACAGCGGTTACATGGATAGACGGGCAGGCAGCTTGGTGGTGAGTGGAGGAGTATTTAAAGTAGGGACCGCAGACAGGCTATCAAAGGCCTAACATAACAAACAATAGGCTCATGGCAGTTTTACAGCGGTTACATGGATACACGGGCAGGCAGCTTGGTGGTCAGTGGAGGAGTATTTAAAGTAGGGACCGCAGACAGGCTTCAAAGGCCTAACATAAGAAAATGGGCTGGCTGTAGGCACTTTATAATTGGTTCCAGGGGTACACGGGCAGCAGTGGTCTGGTCAGTGGAGGACTAGTGGAAGGAGGGACCGCAGACAGGCTTCAAAGGCCTAAAATAACAAACAATAGGCTCATGGCAGTTTTACAGCGGTTACATGGATACACGGGCAGGCAGCTTGGTGGTCAGTGGAGGAGTATTTAAAGTAGGGACCGCAGACAGGCTTCAAAGGCCTAACATAAGAAAATGGGCTGGCTGTAGGCACTTTATAATTGGTTCCAGGGGTACACGGGCAGCAGTGGTCTGGTCAGTGGAGGACTAGTGGAAGGAGGGACCGCAGACAGGCTTCAAAGGCCTAACATAAGAAAATGGGCTGGCTGTAGGCACTTTATAATTGGTTCCAGGGGTACACGGGCAGCAGTGGTCTGGTCAGTGGAGGACTAGTGGAAGGAGGGACCGCAGACAGGCTTCAAAGGCCTAACATAAAAAAATGGGCTGGCTGTAGGCACTTTATAATTGGTTCCAGGGGTACACGGGCAGCAGTGGTCTGGTCAGTGGAGGACTAGTGGAAGGAGGGACCGCAGACAGGCTTCAAAGGCCTAAAATAACAAACAATAGGCTCATGGCAGTTTTACAGCGGTTACATGGATACACGGGCAGGCAGCTTGGTGGTCAGTGGAGGAGTATTTAAAGTAGGGACCGCAGACAGGCTTCAAAGGCCTAACATAAGAAAATGGGCTGGCTGTAGGCACTTTATAATTGGTTCCAGGGGTACACGGGCAGCAGTGGTCTGGTCAGTGGAGGACTAGTGGAAGGAGGGACCGCAGACAGGCTTCAAAGGCCTAAAATAACAAACAATAGGCTCATGGCAGTTTTACAGCGGTTACATGGATACACGGGCAGGCAGCTTGGTGGTCAGTGGAGGAGTATTTAAAGTAGGGACCGCAGACAGGCTTCAAAGGCCTAACATAAGAAAATGGGCTGGCTGTAGGCACTTTTAAATAGGTTCCAGGGGTACACGGGCAGCATTGGTGTGGTCAGTGGAGGAGTATTGCAAGTAGGGGCTGCAGACAGGCTATCAAAGGCCTAAAATAACAAACAGTAGGCAGTCATGGCAGTTTTACATCGGTTACATGGATACACAGGCAGGCACTCCAGGCAGCATTGTGGTCAGTGGAGGAGTATTGCAAGTAGGGGCCGCAGACAGGCTATCAAAGGCCTAAAATAACAAACAATAGGCTCATTGCAGTTTTACAGCGGTTACATGGATAGACGGGCAGGCAGCTTGGTGGTGAGTGGAGGAGTATTTAAAGTAGGGACCGCAGACAGGCTATCAAAGGCCTAACATAACAAACAATAGGCTCATGGCAGTTTTACAGCGGTTACATGGATACACGGGCAGGCAGCTTGGTGGTCAGTGGAGGAGTATTTAAAGTAGGGACCGCAGACAGGCTTCAAAGGCCTAACATAAGAAAATGGGCTGGCTGTAGGCACTTTATAATTGGTTCCAGGGGTACACAGGCAGCAGTGGTCTGGCCAGTGGAGGACTAGTGGAAGGAGGGACCGCAGACAGGCTTCAAAGGCCTAACATAAAAAAATGGGCTGGCTGTAGGCACTTTATAATTGGTTCCAGGGGTACACGGGCAGCAGTGGTCTGGTCAGTGGAGGACTAGTGGAAGGAGGGACCGCAGACAGGCTTCAAAGGCCTAAAATAACAAACAATAGGCTCATGGCAGTTTTACAGCGGTTACATGGATACACGGGCAGCTTGGTGGTGAGTGGAGGAGTAGTGCAAGGAGTGTCTGTCCCAGTACTCCCAAAATATAAATAGATGTTAATGTCTCGCAAAACAACCAAAACAAAAAAAAAGGTGGCATACTTAGGTACAGGGGTGGGCTCATCTGCTGAGTTTCTGACATAGTAATTTGGCAGTAACTATTTAATGGTGCCAATATAGGACACAGACACAGACTACTTTAAGTTGCATCGTAGATGTCTACAAATTTGTATTTTCAGTGCCAGACATTGAATGATGTCAGCGAATAGACTAAAGATTGGTGGAGCTGTGCGACATAATTTTGCATGTGGTAGAGCACATTTTGAGCTGGGGTAGGGGGGAACTCTCTAGAGGCCGGCGGGACCGCCCCAGGGCCCCTCATGTTACAACGGTGTGTCTGACGTTGGGTGCGCACCACCACCGCCAGAGACACTACATTGTACTATGAGGGACCCAGTAGCAATGCCGTCAACCAAAAGCGAGCACACCCACCTCTTCAGACAAACAGCAGTCTCACGGGTGCTTGCGCCAAGTCGCGATACCACGGCCCCGTGTGGGGAGTTTGGCCATTTAGGGAGGTGTAAACATGTCGTATGCTGTACAATCAGCTGCAGCAAATTAGACATTAGAAAAGTAATTCACAGGCAAGAGCCTTTCATAGGAAAGCTAGGTGTCGGCCGGGCAAGGTGGGGCAAAAGATTTCGAAATCCAGTTGTGGTTCATTTTAATGAATGTTAGATCGTCAACATTTTGGGTAGCCAGACGAGTCCTTTTTTCGGTTAATATTGAACCTGCAGCACTGAATACTCTTTCTGATAGGACACTTGCTGCCGGGCAAGCAAGCTCCTGCAATGCATATTCTGCCAATTCTGGCCAGGTGTCTAATTTGGAGGCCCAGTAATCAAATGGGAATGACGGTTGAGGGAGAACATCGATAAGGGATGAAAAATAGTTAGTAACCATACTGGACAAATGTTGTCTCCTGTCACTTTCAATTGATGCAGCAGTACCTGTCCTGTCTGCGGTCATAGCAAAATCACTCCACAACCTGGTCAGAAAACCCCTCTGTCCAACGCCACTTCTGATGTGTGCACCCCTAACACTCCTAGTCTGCTGCCCCCTGGAGCTCGTGTGAGAACGATCACGTGCGCTGTGTGCTGGGAATGCCTGAAGCAAACGGTCAACAAGAGTTGATTGTTTGGTTGCTAATATTAGTTCCAAGTTCTCATGTGGCATAATATTTTGCAATTTGCCTTTATAGCGTGGATCAAGGAGGCAGGCCAACCAGTAATCGTCATCGTTCATCATTTTCGTAATGCGTGTGTCCCTTTTTAGGATACGTAAGGCATAATCCGCCATGTGGGCCAAAGTTCCAGTTGTAAAATCTCCGGTTGTGATTGGTTGAGGGGCAGTTGCAGGCAAATCTACGTCACTTGTGTCCCTCAAAAAACCAGAACCCGGCCGTGACACGCAACCAATTTCCTGTGCCCCCGGGAAAGGTTCGGCATTAAAAATATACTCATCCCCATCATCCTCCTCGTCCTCCACCTCCTCTTCGCCCGCTACCTCGTCCTGTACACTGCCCTGACCAGACAATGGCTGACTGTCATCAAGGCTTTCCTCTTCCTCTGGTGCAGACGCCTGCTCCTTTATGTGCATCAAACTTTGCATCAGCAGACGCATTAGGGGGATGCTCATGCTTATTACGGCGTTGTCTGCACTAACCAGCCGTGTGCATTCCTCAAAACACTGAAGGACTTGACACATGTCTTGTATCTTAGACCACTGCACACCTGACAACTCCATGTCTGCCATCCTACTGCCTGCCCGTGTATCCTCCCACAAATAAATAACAGCACGCCTCTGTTCGCACAGTCTCTGAAGCATGTGCAGTGTTGAGTTCCACCTTGTTGCAACGTCTATGATTAGGCGATGCTGGGGAAGGTTCAAAGACCGCTGATAGGTCTGCATACGGCTGGCGTGTACAGGCGAACGTCGGATATGTGAGCAAAGTGCACGCACTTTGAGGAGCAGGTCGGAGAACCCAGGATAAGTTTTCAATAAGCACTGCACCACCAGGTTTAAGGTGTGAGCCAGGCAAGGAATGTGTTTCAGTTGGGAAAGGGAGATGGCAGCCATGAAATTCCTTCCGTTATCACTCACTACCTTGCCTGCCTCAAGATCTACTGTGCCCAGCCACGACTGCGTTTCTTGTTGCAAGAACTCGGACAGAACTTCCGCGGTGTGTCTGTTGTCGCCCAAGCACTTCATAGCCAATACAGCCTGCTGACGCTTGGCAGTAGCTGGCCCATAATGGGACAACTGGTGTGCAACAGTGTCATCTGCCGATGGAGTGGTTGGCAGACTGCGTTCTGTGGAAGAGCTGTAGCTTCTGCAGGAGGACGAGGAGGAGGAGGAGGAGGGGGTGCGAACGCCTACAGCCAACTGTTTCCTAGACCGTGGGCTAGGCACAACTGTCCCTAAATTGATGTCGCCTGTGGACCCTGCATCCACCACATTCACCCGGTGTGCCGTGATGGACACATAACGTCCCTGGCCATGCCTACTGGTCCATGCATCTGTAGTCAGGTGCACCTTTGTACTCACAGATTGCCTGAGTGCATGGACGATGCGCTGTTTAACATGCTGGTGCAGGGCTGGGATGGCTTTTCTGGAAAAAAAGTGTCGACTGGGTAGCTCGTATCGTGGTTCAGCGTACTCCATCAGGGCTTTGAAAGCTTTGCTTTCAACTAACCGGTAGGGCATCATCTCTAACGAGATTAGTCTAGCTATGTGGGCGTTAAAACACTGTGTACGCGGATGCGAGGATAAGTACTTCCTTTTTCTAACCAGAGTCTCATGTAGGGTGAGCTGGACTGGAGAGCTGGAGATCGTGGAACTTTCGGGTGTGCCGGTGTACATGGCAGACTGAGAGACGGTTGGAGACGGTATTGTTTCCGCCGGTGCCCTAGATGCAATATTTCCTCCTACAAAACTGGTGATTCCCTGACCCTGACTGCTTTTGGCTGGCAAAGAAACCTGCACAGATACTGCCGGTGGTGCGGAAAATGGTGGCCTTACAGTGACGGAAGGGATGTTGCGTTGCTGACTAGCTTCATTGGCCGAGGGTGCTACAACCTTGAGGGACGTTTGGTAGTTAGTCCAGGCTTGAAAATGCATGGTGGTTAAGTGTCTATGCATGCAACTAGTATTTAGACTTTTCAGATTCTGACCTCTGCTTAAGCTAGTTGAACATTTTTGACAGATGACTTTGCGCTGATCAGTTGGATGTTGTTTAAAAAAATGCCAGACTGCACTCTTCCTAGACTCGGATCCCTTTTCAGGGATTGCAGACTGAGCTTTAACCGGATGGCAACGCTGTGCTCCAACAGGTTTTGGCTTTGACACGCGTTTTGGGCCAGATACGGGCCCGGCAGATGGAACCTGTTGCGATGTTGATGCCTGCTGCGGCCCCTCCTCCACCTCCGCTTCTGAACTACTGCCGCCTGCACCCTGTTCCCCCAATGGCTGCCAATCGGGGTCAATAACTGGGTCATCTATTACCTCCTCTTCGAGCTCGTGTGCAACTTCGTCTGTGTCACTGTGTCGGTCGGTGGTATAGCGTTCGTGGCGGGGCAACATAGTCTCATCAGGGTCTGATTGTGGATCTGTACCCTGAGAGGGCAATGTGGTGGTCTGAGTCAAAGGAGCAGCATAGTACTCTGGCTGTGGCTGTGCATCAGTGCACTCCATGTCAGAATATACTTGTAATGGGCATGGCCTGTTAAATGTTTCACTTTCTAAGCCAGGGACGGTATGTGTAAAGAGCTCCATGGAGTGACCCGTTGTGTCGCCTGCTGCATCCTTCTCTCTTGTTGTAGTTTTTGCTGAGGAGGACAAGGAAGCGACTTGTCCCTGACCGTGAACATCCACAAGCGACGCGCTGCTTTTACATTTACCAGTTTCGGAAGAGGAGGCAAAAGAGCTAGAGGCTGAGTCTGCAATGTAAGCCAAAACTTGCTGTTGCTGCTCCACCTTTAAAAGCGGTTTTCCTACTCCCAGAAAAGAGAGCGTTCGAGGCCTTGTGTAGCCTGACGACGAAACTGGCTCCACAGCTCCAGACTTAGGTGGAATATTTTTATCCCCACGACCACCTGATGCTCCACTACCACTACCATCATTACCAGCTGACAATGAACGCCCACGACGACCTCTTGCACCAGACTTCCTCATTGTTTTAAAATCTTAACCAAAGTAACTTTATTTGTTGCTGTCAAACAACTTACACGGTGAGCTATAACTTCAGTATGATTTCAATATCCCTTAACAGGTTGGTGAGACCACAAGGAAAATCAGGCACAATGTTACACACTCTGTTTTCTGTGGCACAAAATCACAGAGATGACACACACGCAGGACTGTCACTCAAGCACTAATGTCAATATTAATCTCCCACCATCTTTTTTTTTTCTCAGGGAGACTTTAGAAACCAAATAATATTAAAAAAAAAAAAAAAAAAAAGGCTTTCTATGGCCCACAATTAGAGAGAGAGAGGTGGCACACCCAGGAGTCAAGACTGGCGCACAAGCTGAAAGGGCAATATTACTCTCCCACTGTTTTTTTAAGTTTTTTTTTTATTTCAGGGAGACTTTAGAAACCAAATAATATTAAAAAAAAAAAAAATAGGCTTTCTATAGCCCACTGAATGAGAGAGAGAGGTGGCACACCCAGGAGTCAAGACTGGCACACAAGCTGAAAGGGCAATATTACTCTCCCACTGTTTTTTTATGTATTTTTTTTTTTTCAGGGAGACTTTAGAAACCCAATAATATTTAAAAAAAATAAATAAATAGGCTTTCTATGGCCCACTGAATGAGAGGGAGAGAGGTGGCACACCCAGGAGTCAAGCCTGGCACACAAGCTGAAAGGGCAATATTACTCTCTCACTGTTTTTTTATGTATTTTTTGTTTTTTCAGGGAGACTTTAGAAACCCAATAATATTTAAAAAAAAAAATAAATAGGCTTTCTATGGCCCACTGAATGAGAGGGAGAGAGGTGGCACACCCAGGAGTCAAGACTGGCACACAAGCTGAAAGGGCAATATTACTCTCCCACTGTTTTTTTATGTTTTGTTTTTTTTTTTCAGGGAGACTTTAGAAACCAAATAATAAGAAAAAAAATAAATAAATAAATAGGCTTTCTATAGCCCACTGAATGAGAGATAGCACACACAGCAGTGGCACACAAGCCCTGACTGAGGCCAATATTTTTCTCCCACTGATTGATGTAGTGTTTTTGTGTTGAGGTAGATTTTAGAACACAAATCAAGGAAAAAAAAAAATGCTTTCTATGGCCCACTGAATGAGAGAGAGGTGGCACACCCAGGAGTCAAGACTGGCACACAAGCTGAAAGGGCAATATTACTCTCCCACTGTTTTTTTATGTATTTTTTTTTTTTTCAGGGAGACTTTAGAAACCCAATAATATTTAAAAAAAATAAATAAATAGGCTTTCTATGGCCCACTGAATGAGAGGGAGAGAGGTGGCACACCCAGGAGTCAAGCCTGGCACACAAGCTGAAAGGGCAATATTACTCTCCCACTGTTTTTTTATGTATTTTTTGTTTTTTAAGGGAGACTTTAGAAACCCAATAATATTTTAAAAAATAAATAAATAGGCTTTCTATGGCCCACTGAATGAGAGGGAGAGAGGTGGCACACCCAGGAGTCAAGACTGGCACACAAGCTGAAAGGGCAATATTACTCTCCCACTGTTTTTTTATGTTTTTTTTTTTTTTTTCAGGGAGACTTTAGAAACCAAATAATAAGAAAAAAAAAAAATAAATAAATAGGCTTTCTATAGCCCACTGAATGAGAGATAGCACACACAGCAGTGGCACACAAGCCCTGACTGAGGCCAATATTTTTCTCCCACTGATTGATGTAGTGTTTTTGTGTTGAGGTAGATTTTAGAACACAAATCAAGGAAAAAAAAAAATGCTTTCTATGGCCCACTGAATGAGAGAGAGGTGGCACACCCAGGAGTCAAGACTGGCACACAAGCTGAAAGGGCAATATTACTCTCCCACTGTTTTTTTATGTATTTTTTGTTTTTTCTGGGAGACTTTAGAAACCCAATAATATTTAAAAAAAAAATAAATAGGCTTTCTATGGCCCACTGAATGAGAGGGAGAGAGGTGGCACACCCAGGAGTCAAGCCTGGCACACAAGCTGAAAGGGCAATATTACTCTCCCACTGTTTTTTTATGTATTTTTTGTTTTTTAAGGGAGACTTTAGAAACCCAATAATATTTAAAAAAATAAATAAATAGGCTTTCTATGGCCCACTGAATGAGAGGGAGAGAGGTGGCACACCCAGGAGTCAAGACTGGCACACAAGCTGAAAGGGCAATATTACTCTCCCACTGTTTTTTTATGTTTTTTTTTTTTTTTTTCAGGGAGACTTTAGAAACCAAATAATAAGAAAAAAAATAAATAAATAAATAGGCTTTCTATAGCCCACTGAATGAGAGATAGCACACACAGCAGTGGCACACAAGCCCTGACTGAGGCCAATATTTTTCTCCCACTGATTGATGTAGTGTTTTTGTGTTGAGGTAGATTTTAGAACACAAATCTAGGAAAAAAAAAAAAAATGCTTTCTATGGCCCACTGAATGAGAGAGAGGTGGCACACCCAGGAGTCAAGACTGGCACACAAGCTGAAAGGGCAATATTACTCTCCCACTGTTTTTGTATGTATTTTTTGTTTTTTCAGGGAGACTTTAGAAACCCAATAATATTTAAAAAAAAAAATAAATAGGCTTTCTATGGCCCACTGAATGAGAGGGAGAGAGGTGGCACACCCAGGAGTCAAGACTGGCACACAAGCTGAAAGGGCAATATTACTCTCCCACTGTTTTTTTATGTATTTTTTGTTTTTTCAGGGAGACTTTAGAAACCCAATAATATTTAAAAAAAAAAATAAATAGGCTTTCTATGGCCCACTGAATGAGAGAGGTGGCACACCCAGGAGTCAAGCCTGGCACATAAGCTGAAAGGGCAATATTACTCTCCCACTGTTTTTTTATGTATTTTTTGTTTTTTAAGGGAGACTTTAGAAACCCAATAATATTTTTTTAAAAAAATAAATAGGCTTTCTATGGCCCACTGAATGAGAGGGAGAGAGGTGGCACACCCAGGAGTCAAGACTGGCACACAAGCTGAAAGGGCAATATTACTCTCCCACTGTTTTTTTATGTTTTTTTTTTTTTTCAGGGAGACTTTAGAAACCAAATAATAAGAAAAAAATAAATAAATAAATAGGCTTTCTATAGCCCACTGAATGAGAGATAGCACACACAGCAGTGGCACACAAGCCCTGACTGAGGCCAATATTTTTCTCCCACTGATTGATGTAGTGTTTTTGTGTTGAGGTGGATTTTAGAACACAAATCAAGGAAAAAAAAAAAAAATGCTTTCTATGGCCCACTGAATGAGAGAGAGGTGGCACACCCAGGAGTCAAGACTGGCACACAAGCTGAAAGGGCAATATTACTCTCCCACTGTTTTTTTATGTATTTTTTGTTTTTTAAGGGAGACTTTAGAAACCCAATAATATTTAAAAAATAAATAAATAGGCTTTCTATGGCCCACTGAATGAGAGGGAGAGAGGTGGCACACCCAGGAGTCAAGCCTGGCACACAAGCTGAAAGGGCAATATTACTCTCCCACTGTTTTTTATGTATTTTTTGTTTTTTAAGGGAGACTTTAGAAACCCAATAATATTTAAAAAAAAAAAAAAAAATAGGCTTGCTATAGCCCACTGAATGAGAGATAGCACACACAGCAGTGGCACACAAGCCCTGACTGAGGCCAATATTTTTCTCCCACTGATTGATGTAGTGTTTTTGTGTTGAGGTAGAATTTAGAACACAAATCACGGAAAAAATAAATAGGCTTTCTATGGCCCACTCAGTGAGAGATGGCACACACAGGGATGGCACTGTAGCAGAAATGCCAATCTTAATCTCCCACAAAAAAAACAAAAAAAAAACAGGGACTGTCCTACAATTACTGTCTCCCTGCAGTAATGTAAGCCAGGTATGGCAGGCAGCAATAGGAGTGGACTGATGCAAAAATTAAATAAAAAGTGTGGACAAACAAAAAAGATAGCTGTGCAGAAAGGAAGGAACAAGAGGATATGTGCTTTGAAAAAAGCAGTTGGTTTCCACAGTGGCGTACACACAGCAATACAGCTATCACGGAGCCTTCTAGGGCAGCCCAATGAGCTACAGCGCTGAGGGGAAAAAAAAAAAAAAATAGCTTCCACAGTCCCTGCACACCGAAGGTGGTGTTGGACAGTGGAAATCGCTGCAGCACAAGCGGTTTGGTGGTTAGTGGACCCTGCCTAACGCTCTCCCTGCTTCTGACGAAGCGGCAGCAACCTGTCCCTAAGCTCAGATCAGCAGCAGTAAGATGGCGGTCGGCGGGAACGCCCCTTTATAGCCCCTGTGACGCCGCAGACAGCAAGCCAATCACTGCAATGCCCTTCTCTAAGATGGTGGGGACCAGGATCTATGTCATCACGCTGCCCACACTCTGCGTTCACCTTCATTGGCTGAGAAATGGCGCTTTTCGCGTCATTGAAACACGACTTTGGCGCGAAAGTCGCGTACCGCATGGCCGACAAGCACAGGGGTCGGATCGGGTTTCATGAGACGCCGACTTAGCCAAAAGTCGGCGACTTTTGAAAATGATCGACCCGTTTCGCTCAACCCTAATAATGACGTTTGTGTTTTCATTGGCTGTAGGCCATAATCATCAACATTAACAGAAATAAACATATGAAATAGATCACTCTGTATGTAATGACTCTATGTAATGTATGAGTTTCACTTTTTGTATTGAAGAACTTAAATAAATTAACATTTTGATGATATTCTAATTTAGTGAGAAGCACTTACAGTATATATAGTAGGTAGAGAATAGTGCGAGAAGCATCTTCTTACATCAGCACCCTTAGTATCTCCAAGCATTAGATCAGAAAGATAGGGTTGACAGCAATGTCAGTAGCCTCTTCTTATCACTTTAGCGCAATTTCAGCATCCAGGAGTACGCAAACTATCAAATTATGATATTAACTGATTTGCATATTAAATACCATAAAAAGGTAGAATTGCTGTTTTTTGCTTACCCTGTGTTACACACCTGTCCTGGATGTTCCATGCTCTGCTTCATTCACCTCGGCTGCTGACCTCTATAGTGCTACGCATCTCGGGTTGTCCATCTCCATAATTCCATTTAAGGCCCATCAGGATACACACATGTGTCTTAGGATAGAGACCCTACAGTCATGGACAAAAATTTTGAGAATGAGACAAATATTAATTTTTCCAAAGTCTACTGCTTCATTTTTTCTAATGGCAATTTGCATATACTCCTGAATGTCAGAGTGATCAGCTTAAAAGCAATTACTGTACTTGCAAAGTCAATATTTGCCCAGAAAATGAACTTTAACCCCCAAAACACATTTCAACATCATTGCAGTCCTGCCTTAAAAGGAGCAGCTAACATCGTTTTAGTGATTGATCCATTAACACAGGTGTGGGTGTTGATGAGGACAGGGCTGGCGATCAATCAGTCATGATTAAGTAAGAATGACATCACTGGACACTTTAAATGGAGGCTGGTTCTTGGTATCATTGTTTCTCTTCAGTTAACCATGGTTATCTCTAAAGAAACACGTGCAGCCATCATTGCACTGCACAAAAATAGCCTAACAGGGAAGAGTATCGCAGCTACAAAGATTGCACCTCAGTCAACAATCTATCGCATCATCAAGAACTTCAAGGAGAGAGCATCCATTGTTGTCAAAAAGGCTCCAGGGCGCCCAAGAAAGACCAGCAACGCCAGTACCGTATCTTAAAACTGTTTCAGTTGTGGGATCGGACTACCAGCAGTGCCGAGCTTGCTCAGGAATGGCAGCAGGCTGGTGTGAGTGCTTCTGCACGTGCTGTGATGCGGAGACACTTTGAGCAAGGCCTGGTTTCAAGGAGGGCAGCAAAGAAGCCACTTCTCTCCAGAAAAAACATCAGGGACCAACTGATATTCTGCAAAAGGTACAGGGAGTGGACTGCTGAGGACTGGGGCAAAGTCATTTTCTCTGATGAATTCCCTTTTTGATTGTTTGGGACATCTGGAAAACAGCTTATTCGGAGAAGAAGAGGTGAGCGCTACCACCAGTCTTGTCTCATGCCAACTGTAAAGCATCCTGAAACCATTCATGTGTGGGGTTGCTTCTCAGCCAAGGGAATCGGCTCACTCACAGTCTTGCCTAAAAACACAGCCATGAATAAAGAATGGTACCAGAATGTCATCCAAGAGCAACTTCTCCCAACCGTCCAAGAGCAGTTTGGCACCCAACAATGCCTTTTCCAGCATGATGGAGCACCTTGCCATAAAGCAAAGGTGATAACTAAATGACTCATGAACAAAACATAGAGATTTTGGGTCCATGGCCTGGAAACTCCCCAGATCTTAATCCCATTGAGAACTTTTGGTCAATCATCAAGACGGGTGGACAAACAAAAACCAACAAATTCTGGCAAAATGCAAGCATTGATTATGCAAGAATGGACTGCTATCAGTCAGGATTTGGTCCAGAAGTTGATTGAGAGCATGCCAGGGAGAATTGCAGAGGTCTTGAAGAAGAAGGGTCAACACTGCAAATATTGACTTGCTGCATTAACTCATTCTAACTGTCAATATAACCTATTGGTACTCATAATATAATTGCAATTATATTTCTGTATGTGATATAAACATCAGACAAACACTAATAAAAACCAGAGGGCAGCAGATCATGTGAAAATATAATTTTGGTGTCATTCTCAAAACTTTTGGCCATGACTGTAGATTTCTGTTTGGTGTGCTTCATGTTTTGTGCATACTGTATTTCAACTTACTTCCATCCCTTCTTGGTTCCAATTCTTCCACCTTACTACTCCTAAGATTTCTGAATGTGTCAAGTCCTTGCTTCCTACATGCCCTACTGCTTGCTGCACGAATATTTGGTATCCATATGCACACCCAGACCCGAGGCTTAGAGGTTCCGCCTAACCAGGTAGGCCTAAGCATCTTGCCTCCTAAAAAATCGACTAAAAAGAATCAAATCAAAAGATTATATATATATATATATATATATATATATATATATATATATATATACATATATATATATATATATATATATATATATATATATATATATATATATATATATACTGTATATATACATACAGACCAAAAGTTTGGACACACCTTCTCATTTAAAGACTCTTCTGTATTTTCATGACTACATATATATGTGAGGGCTAGCGGAACCAAATAATATAAAGGGAGATATGAGGTGCGTTTGCAGCCCGGAGTCCACCGTGCAGAGATGGAACCTGCTGCTGAGTAATGGTGGATGAATGCTTGCTCACACGTGGGTTAGACCTCACCCAGTCTGAATGGAAGTGAACTTTGTTGCCTCAGAGTCGCCCAATAAAAGCTGTGCCCTGTTAGCAGTCACAGGGTGCAGCTGAAAGATGCTGGTGGGATCCCTATAACTCACCTACACTAAACTGGTGATTGGACTCGCTCTGACCCTTGGTGGCTTTTGAGCCTGCGCCTGAGGATGCCCTGAGTCAGACGCTGAGTCCAAGCGGGAATTCCCACCCTACACTAACTGGTAATTAGGACATAACTAACTGAACATTTACCGCACACAGTGTGTACAACGCTGCTCTGACGGAAGCCACTATCCACCCTAACTAGGGTCAGGAAAGCGCACTGGTTGTGCACGGCGCCGCACTGGCAGTTGCTGCTAAAAGACGTTGGAAGCTAGTGCTGGAATGGCACAGTCTGGTGCTAAGTAGCTCAATCATCCAATAACAATCAACAACACTAGGGATGGGTATGATTAAGGAGCTTTCACCAGAAACAGTCATACATCTACACACACACGATTTCAGTTTTATACTAGCGCATGGCCAAGCGGCCATGCAAGCCTTTTACAGATGTAGCCTTCCGGGACCTTCCTAGTGGTCCAATCAGAGCTGCTACAGGACCTGAGCATATGACCTCCGACCTCCAATGAGAGGTCATCCCACTGGCATGCTCAGTAGAAGAAAAGCAGGACTTAGTCCCTGGAGTGTCTGCTCGCCGCTGATCAATGCTGGTTACAAAGGCTGAACCTGGGGAAGCCAATGTAACCAGACTCACAGTATCAGTTTGAGCCAGACGCTGGGACCAATGTCTCTGCTGAGCAGGCTCCACTGTGGCTGGGGAAGAATGGGAGACTACAGAGGACATCGTTCAAGATTCCCCCTGTGCAGTGGTGGGAACTTGACACCTAACATGTATATATATACCACAAAATGCTATGAATGGAAAATCTAAATTATTTTGCAAAAAAATTGAGAAGAAAAGGCAGTTGAAAAAAAATTGTAAGGTGTTTTACAAAGTTAAAGTAGACCTATATGGCAAACATAAAACTTGTTTTTCTCATTAATTACTAAAAGTTAGTCAAGAAGTTATCTCTGGCCAAAATTTGTGTCATTTAAATATTGAACTGCTTTGACTCTTGTCATGCGATTGTGAATTAATATATCATAGATTAGTGGGTGCAAAACTGAATAAAGCATATTTTTTTTACTTCTCATCCCTTTTTCAGAGATATTAACCTGTAAGATTTATATGTTAATTTCTACTATTATCAAGGGAGTGTTAGCATAGATTTTTCACTAGAGGTGTTTCCTTTTCCTTATGTAAGACATTGACCAGTTAAAAGCAGGCAGTAAAAAAAATGGACTCTAAGAACCAGCATTCATTAAGTCATTTAATGGCATATACCTCTGTTAAAATAGCCTTAAAATATCACCTAGTGAAAGCCAGTTCTAACATTAACTGCAGCCATTTTTTTTCTTCCAGCATAAAAATGATGCTGCATGCTTATCACTGCTGCTCGCTGACCCTCACTGACACCACATGTAGAGGGTTCTCGATGTCTACTCAGAAATTTGAGTTACTCACTGATGTATAGGATTGGGGCAGATTTTAATGAACTATACCTGTATCCTGGCTGCTGCATTAGACTACTGTGTTCCTTACAGTGAAAATGACAATACAGGCTTTTCTCACTCTATTCACCATGAAATAATTGTCTAAAATGATTTCGCCTGTTTCAAATGGAAAGAGCCTCAGACATAATGATGTACTTGTGCTCTCATACAAAAAATCTACCGCCCAAATTCCTTACAGTCTGTAACGCTCTCTTCAATGTGTCACTCTTCTCTCAACAAACTCGAGATGCTCATATTTTCTTTTATTCCAAAAGAGGGAAAGGATGACACTGACTGTGGAAGTTATAAGCCCTTTTCCCTTCTCAATACGTATCTCAAGTGGTGGGCCAAACTCCTTGGTAACAGAATTAATCCTTTTCTTACCTCCATGTTTCATACTGAGTAGTGATGAGCGAGTGTACTCGTTGCTCGGGTTTTCCCGAGCATGCTCAGGTGACCTCTGAGTATTTATTACTGCTCGGAGATTTATTTTTCATCTCAGCAGCTGAATGATTTACAGCTACTAGCCTACTTGATTACATGTGGGGATTCCCTAGCAACCAGGCAATCCCCACATGTACTCAGCCTGGCTAATAGATGTAAATCATTCACCTGCAGTGATGAAAACTAAATCTTCGAGCAGTAATAAATACTCAGAGACCACCCGAGCGTGCTCAGGAAAACCCGAGCAACAAGTACACTCCCTCATCACTAATACTGAGCAATCCAGGTTCATCCAGGGTAGAGAAGGAAGCACAATATGACCAGACTCATTCATCTTAGATGCAAGGCTAAAGAGTCAAAAATTTCCCACTGATGCTATTGGGGATGAATGTTGAGAAAGCCTTTGACTGAGTCAGCTGGCGTTTATATGAGGGCTACTTTAGAAAAGTTTGAATTCCATCCTGGTTTAATTTGTGCCATCTTTTCCCTATACTCACTCCCTAGAGCCAGACTAAAATCAATGAATCCTTATTTTGACCCCTGTAACAGGATTAGGCAAGCGTTTCTCCTATCAGCCACCCTCTTTATCTTGGTAATGGAAACAATAATACCAAATCTTTGTCAAACCTGAAAATGAGGGGCCTCACCACTGCAAGTCACACCACAGCATGTGCACATTATCTTTTATTGATCGTCAATATTCCAGTGACAGCTTTTATTCTCACAATGTGTATCTTTGAAACCTTTGGAGCAGTCTGAAATTTCAATGTACCGTAAATTATAAGAAATCAAAAGTTTATTTTTTAAGTTTTATGTCACTGATTCACAGATTACATCACGTAAGATATGCTCCCCTTCAAGTGGCATGCAACATCCATTAAATATTGTGGAATCTCATTTGCCAGTGACCTCTATCTTCCTGCTCTTTTCCTCTAAATAATTATCTTTTGAACTAGCTTAGGACTGACATTCTACTCAAATTAATTACCGTATATCAATTATACCTCCTTCTCTCTTTCCTTACCAAGATTATACACAGGTTTTTCGCTTCCTCTGGATGGGACAACACCCTTATATATCTTGAAGAAATTAGTCCTATCACTAATCTAGTAGCAACGCCACAAAATAGGACTAAAAATCTTCCAAAATTTCAAAGATACAGCTCAAAAAGTGCCTGCCCAGGTCTCTGAAGAAATGCACTACAGGATGCAGCCAGCCCATGTAGCAAAGATTTTGGCAACGCAAGTGCAAAAAATTCTAGATAGACAGCCACTCACAACCTACCAGTTCATGGAGGGGGTGACTGGTTTAGTATATGTTTGCACACTAAAGGCATGTATTGGGCTCTGTGCACATGCAGGTAATGCATAGTGTCCGATTCCCACCCTATTATTCACCCCCATACTATTCGATCAGGTGGGCTGGCCAGCACTCTCTCAATGCATCCCATGTGAACACCCCTGTATACAAGACCCAATGTGCTTGGCTGGCTGCAGCCTGAAAAATAAAGTGTAAAAAATACACATAAATATGTGAGGTATTGGTCAATATTTTTGCCAAGAAATGCAAGCTCGCAACCCAACGTCAATGGTCCTCATGGTTGCGGGTCCCATCACTAATCTAGTAGCAATGCCACAAAAGACAACTAAAAATCCTCCAAAAATTCAAAAATACAGCTGAAAAGGGGGCAGCACCGCTTACCTGCCCAGGCCTCTGAACTGGGCATATGTTTGCACAATAAAGGCATGTATTGGGCTCTGTGCACATGCAGGTAATGCATAGTGTCCGATTCCCAGCCTATTAGTCACCCCCATACTATTCGATCAGGTGGGCTGGCCAGCACTCTCTCAATGCATTCCATGTGAACACCCCTGTATACAAGACCCAATGTGCTGGGCTGGCTGCAACCTGAAAAATAAAGTGTACAAAATACATAATAATATGTGAGGTATTGGTCAATATTCTGGCCAAGAAATGCAAGCTCGCAACCCAACGTCAAGGGTCCTCATGGTTGCGAGTCCCGTCGCTAATCTAGAAGCAATGCCACAAAAGACGACTAAAAATCCTCCAAAAATTCAAAAATACAGC
The DNA here is from genome assembly GCF_051348905.1 of Ranitomeya variabilis. Classification (NCBI taxonomy): domain Eukaryota; kingdom Metazoa; phylum Chordata; class Amphibia; order Anura; family Dendrobatidae; genus Ranitomeya; species Ranitomeya variabilis. The sequence continues at coordinate 567,089,069 of NC_135236.1, forward strand.
TGAAAAGGGGGCAGCACCGCTTACCTGCCTAGGCCTCTGAACTGGGCATATGTTTGCACAATGAAGGCCTGTATAGGATGCTGTTCACATCTAGGTAATGCATGGTGTCTGGTTCACAGCCTATTAGTCACACCCATACTATTCGATTAGATGGGCTGGCCAGCACTCTCTCAATCAGACACTATGCATTACCTGCATGTGAACAGAGCACTATACATATACACATGCTGTCAGCACAATAGCTGTTCTTTTACCACATACAAAAATATGCCAACACATAATAGTGCACAACAATCCGTGGTAAAAAACATAAGGGAAAAGGAAAGGGTAAGAAAACAGAGAAATTAAAGCAATGGCATGGCAAATACTTAGCCCTGACAAGATGTTGCAGTCACCCCCTTCATGCAAGCAGCCTGGCAGTGTAGGTGTACGGACCCACACATATTGACAACTAATGTGTCTTCCTCAAGGTAAACTTACACAGGCCTTCTGACACTCCTGTTATAACGCACTAGCATCTGCCATCTGGATCCTGCTGTATATTACAATATGTGGGCAGTCTATTTTTTGCAAACCTCATTATAAGCATGTGTAATATTATATTGCAGACCCTTAGAAACAAATTTAATTTATGCACACAGAAGCAGATGTCGCAACATATGCACTTGTACTTGCAAACTCATATTTATGGTAATGCTATGCAAATGGGAATTTAATAAGACTTAATAATTTCTCTATTTTTTACATGTATACTTCTGAGTTCACTTCAAATCTTAATTAGAATTATAGAAAGAATCAAAAGATGCAGAACTTTAGAAAAATAGTACAGCACAGGCTTTTCTGCTTATAGTTATTGTTATTATTATTATTATTATTATTATTATTTCCATGGTGCATATATAACATAGATATAACTTATATAAAACATATATAACATAAAGTAAACAATCTGACACACTGATACAGAGGAGAGACTACACTGCCTTCATGGGCTTATGTACAGAGTAATGGGGAAATAGGCAGTAGCTTAGGCATTGGAGCAGCATCTATAGAAGTAAGGTGACAGTGTTGTTATTGCAGGCTGTAGACTTTTATGAAGAGATGAGTTTTCAGGTAGTGTCTGAAGATTCCAAATATGGGAGTAAAATGCATGTGTTCAGACACTGAATTCCAGAGTTTGGGATATGCTCACAAATTGGTGAGGTAAGGAACATTCTACTGTAGAGTCTAGGAGAGAAGGAGGATTTGCGAGGACCAGAGATTATATGTGGGGAGGTATCAGGAGATTAGTTTGGAGATGTAGAGGTGGATTAAATGGGCAACCGAGTTAATGATAAACTGAAAGGGTGGTTGCATTGCAGGAGTACTAGTTTCGAGGCCACACATGAGTATATTGCAAAAGTCTAGGTTAGGAGATTTAAGGTTGGAGAAAAGTAAAGAGTCAAGGGTTAAGGTACCTTCACACTAAACAACTTTACAACGAGAATGACAACGATCCTTGATGTTGCAGCGTCCTGGATAGCGATCTCGTTGTGTTTGACACGCAGCAGCGATCTGAATCCCGCTGTGATATCGCTGGTCGGAGCTTAAAGTCCAGAACTTTATTTGGTCGTCAGATCGGCGTTTATCGTCGTGTTTGACAGCAAAAGCAACGATGTCAGCAATGTTAAACATGGAGCTAACGACCTGTGAGAATGATAAGTGAGTCACTGCTACGTCACAGGATCGCTCCTGCATCGTTGTGGAGCTGATGTGTTTGACATCTCTACAGCGACCTAAACAGCGATGGTGTAGCGATCGGATCGTTGTCTATATCGCTGCAGCGTCGCTGAGTGTGACGGTACATTTACACCCAGCCAGTGGACTTGTGTTACAGAGGAAAGTGTGATGCCATTTATTGTGTGTGATAAATAGATCAGATAGGAGAGTTGAGTTTAATGAATAAAGATTATAAGTCTGAGTTTCTCCACATTGAACTTTAGGAAGTGAGATGAGAAGAAGGAGGATATGGCTGCTATGCACTTTGGGGTTCTGGAAAGCTGAAAGCTGACATCTGGGCCAGAGAAGTAAAGTTGAGTGTAATCAACAAAAAAGTGGTACTAGAAGCCATTTAATTTAATGAGTTGTCCCAAGTCAAAGATATACATGGAGAAGAGTAGGGGTCCCAAGACTGAGTTTTGAGTGACACCAAAAGAGACAGTGAGGGATGAGGAAGAAGCATGGGAATGGGAGATGCTAAATGGTTAGGTGGTCATGTATGAGTATGAAAAGCAGGAAATCGTATGCAGTGACACAGATACACAGAGCAAGGGTTAACAAGGGTAACAGAGGTTTGATTTAATGACTACAGAGAGAGATCTCCTTGCAGGGAGCAACAGTAGGGTAAATCAGATTTGACCTTGAATCGCAAAAGAAGTGAGTAACTTAAAGGAAACCTGGCACCCCCCAGGCGTTTTTAACTAAAAGAACCACCTTGTGCAGCACTAATACTGCATTCTGTCAAGGTGACTCTTTTAGTTTGGGTCCCTGCCAACACTGAAATAATCATTTTTAAAATTTGCCCCTCATACCTGCAGTTTGTCAATGGGGCTTGTCTTTTCCCCCTGACTCAAACACCTCCCAGCCGTCACTCAGGGCCTCCGTGTGTCGGGCGCTGCCTCCATTTCCTTCCTGAATATCCCCAGCGCCTGCGCTGCAAGTTCCCATCATGTGATAGGAGTCGAAGGGCAGCGCAAACTGTGCATGCCAGAAAAAAAAACTTACAGCTGGATCCCAGTGAACTCATTGCTGCACAGTGAGACTTTTTCTTATTGTGGTTGCAGTGATCACTGCAGTTCAGCTGGTAATGCAGCCTAAGTGACTGGCGGTAACATAAATGACGTCACTGCTAGTCACTGATGCTGTGCTTGTAGCAGTTCATACCCCAGTGGTTCTCAGCCTGGATGGTCGCATCGTGGCACCGTACAGATTGAAAACTGTTTATCCCCATACACGGATTATGGTGTGGGACAGAATGTCGGACAGGTGAGATATATTGTTGTTTTTATATTTTTATTTTTTTTACAAGAGATGAGGGATTCAATGGAATTAGGCGTTAGATGAATATAACTGTTATTTTTAAATAAAACAAGTAAAAGTGTGTTTTATTTTTTTCAAATAAAATACTTTATGCTTGCTATGTGTTTATTTACAACACAACTATAGGATTAGTAATGGATAGGTTTCTTATAGACACCTCTTCATTGCTAAGCCATGGGCTTGATGTCACCGTACATTACAAAGATAACATCAACCCCTCAAATATGAACCCCACTTGCCACCACTACTGGGCAAGTGCATGGCTGGTTATCAAAAATACAGGGAAATCCATCCCTTTTTTTAAATTATTTATTTAGACTGCTGGCTCCTGTTTATGAATACTCCCATCAGCCACTGCCTGCTCTCACTCTTGTCAGCAGCAGCAGGTGTTGGCTGATGGGAGCAGTGATCCCATCAGTAGACGCCAGTGACTGGAGGTAAACTTTTTACCACTAATCACAGCTGCGGGCTCATGGTGTCATTGACAGCGTAAGAACCCTGGCTGTCTGACCAGCAGTAATGATTTTACTGCTGATCAGAAGCAGTGTTTGCAAGCACTGGATGTTCAGGCCCCCCATTCAAGTTAAATGGACCTGGGTTCGGGTCTGGGTACTGTACCCCAACCCAAACTTTTTTTATCTGTTCGGCCAACCCCACAGGACCCGAATATCCGGGGGTCTGTCCATTTCTAGTCATAAAGCCTTTCTCTTAGTTCACTTTCTTCCAGTGCTGCTCTGCAACCCTGAAAGCTTGGCGTTGCTTTTTGTGAAGATGGTGTGCCATGGTTGTCTAATGGTCATTGTATTCTGATAAATATAAAAGTGGCAACTGAGCTGATTGCTGATAAGAATGTGGCATTGTAGAAAATGTCTGTGCAATATGAGTGAGGATATGATGGACAGCATTAAAGTGAGTCATAGAGTGTGTGAAAGTCTAGTCGTGAGAGGTGCTAGTTGATGGATTTGGGAATAGAACTAGTGAATAGAACTAGCAAGAGAATATACGTAGGTGATGATCAAACAGGGAGAGAGATGAAGCTAAAAGGTTAGAAAGGGAACAGTCATGGATGAGGATGAGAATTAGGGTTTGCTTGTTTTTATGGGTAGTTGTAGATCACAATTGATTACGGCCAAATGATGAAGCAAGTGACAAGAATTTGGTGGCTGACGATTGGTGGGTGTCAATGGTGATGTTGAAATCACGCATGATAACAGTGGGAATGTCAGCAGGGAGAAGATGTAAAAGCCAGGTGGAGAGGTGGTGAATAAAGCATGTAGCAAGGCCCGGGCAGTTATTATGCCTGGCTTGTACATACTTGTATCAGAGTACATAGCCAGCCGCAGAAGGCTAGTGATGCATCCTGCAGAAGTAAAACAGAGCAAGCTTTTTCAGCAAATCCCTGCCAAGTATGGCCCAACTGTGGCAAAGTTTTGAGTGCCCGCCACAAATGTCTACACCATCACAGACGGCTCCAGTCAGCAGGAGGCAACGTTTCCGTCAGATGGTGACAGACTACATGTCTTGCCCTCTCAGTATACTCCCAGACGGCTCTTCCCCCTTCAAGTTTTGGATCTCTAAGCTGGATACATAGCCAGAGCTTAGCCAGTATGCATTGGAGGCGCTGGCTTGTCCTGCTGCTATTGTATTATCGGAACGCGTCTTTAGTGCTGCAGGTGGTGTACTAACAGACCGTTGCATGTGATTATCCTCCGATAACGTTGACCTGCTTACTTTTCTGAAAATGAACAAGGCCTGGATTTTGCAGGAATTTGCCACTCCCCTTCCAGATTAAATAATTGGTTGGCAACAGTATCCAGGTCTCCTGTTGTGATCTTGTTTCTACCACCTGAACTGCAATCCCTGGGCTCCAACACCGCCGGTTGCTGCTCAGAAGTGCCATCTGCACAGTCAACACATGACCCACTGTTATAGGGTGTCAGTAACGGCAGCTGATCCCCTGCTGTGTATCAGGCAATGTGTCCTGCTACCTCCACGCTGACACTACAACAGAAATTTAATGGAACCTGCCCCCCCCAGGCGTTTGTAACTGAAAGAGCCACCTTGTGCAGCAGTAATGCTGCACAAGGAAAAGGTGGCTCTTTTAGTTATGCTCCTTGCACACACTGAACTTAACACTTATAAAATGTGTCCCCTCTAGTGTTGAGCATTCCGATACCGCAAGTATCGGGTATCGGCCGATACTTGCGGGTATCGGAATTCCGATACCGAGATCCGATACTTTTGTGGTATCGGGTATCGGTATCGAAACAACATTAATGTGTAAAATAAAGAATTAAAATAAAAAATATTGCTATACTCACCTCTCCGACGCAGCCTGCACCTTACCGAGGGAACCGGCAGCGTTGTTTGCTTAAAATTCGCGCTTTAACTTCCTTACGCGAAGTCCCGGCTTGTGATTGGTCGCGCGCCGCCCATGTGACCGCGACGCAACCAATCACAGCAAGCCGTGACGTAATTTCAGGTCCTTCAGGATTTTAAAATTACGTTCCGGCGTTGTGATTGGTCGCGTCGCAGTCACATGGGCTACGCGACCAATCACAAGCCGTGACGTCACGGGAGGCTGGACACGCGCGCATTTTAAAATGCGCGCGTCTCCTGCCTCCCGTGACGTCACGGCTTGTGATTGGTCGCGTCGCCCATGTGACTGCGACGCGACCAATCACAACGCCGGAACGTAATTTTAAAATCCTGAAGGACCTGAAATTACGTCACGGCTTGCTGTGATTGGTTGCGTCGCGGTCACATGGGCGACGCGACCAATCACAAGCCGTGACGTCACGGGAGGCAGGAGACGCGCGCATTTTAAAATGCGCGCGTCTCCTGCCTCCCGTGACGTCACGGGTTGTGATTGGTCGCGTCGCCCATGTGACTGCGACGCGACCAATCACAACGCCGGAACGTAATTTTAAAATCCTGAAGGACCTGAAATTACGTCACGGCTTGCTGTGATTGGTTGCGTCGCGGTCACATGGGCGGCGCGCGACCAATCACAAGCCGGGACTTCGCGTAAGGAAGTTAAAGCGCGAATTTTAAGCAAACAACGCTGCCGTTTCCCTCGGTGAGGTCCAGGCTGCGTCAGAGAAGTGAGTATAGCAATATTTTTTATTTTAATTCTTTATTTTACACATTAATATGGTTCCCAGGGCCTGAAGGAGAGTTTCCTCTCCTTCAGACCCTGGGAACCATCAGGAATACCGTCCGATACATGAGTCCCATTGACTTGTATTGGTATCGGGTATCGGTATCGGATTAGATCCGATACTTTGCCGGTATCGGCCGATACTTTCCGATACCGATACTTTCAAGTATCGGACGTATCGCTCAACACTAGTCCCCTCATACCGTGAAATCGTCCCGGAGGTGGGACTTTCCTTCGTAATGAAACGCAACACAGCCGTCATTCCTACCTCCTTGGCGCCGGGCGCCGCCTCCTCAGAGTTGTTTGAATCTGTCCCGGAGCCTGCGCTGTTATTTTAAACCTTGGGCATGCGCAGTTATCGCTGCCCGTCTTCCGACATCATTTGGTGTCAGGATGACTGCCCCTGTGCGGCCACGCTGCCCGAGATCTCGCCTCGCAGTGTCTTCTGATTTAATCACAATGCAGGCCTGGGATTCATGGCCTTGCGCAGTCCATACCTTCGCCTCTCACTCATCTCCTTCTGCCTTCTTGAGACTGTGCGGCATCAGCTGATCCCTAATCACATGCCACGGCCATGATGCCGCACAGTCTGAAGAAGGGGGAAAGAGATGAGTGAGAGGCGAAGATATGCACTGTGCATGGCCATGAATCCCAGGCCCGCAGTGTGATTAAATCAGAAGACACTGCGAGGCGAGATCTCGGGCAGCGCGGCCGCACAGGCGCAGTCAGCCTGACACCAAATGATGTCAGAAGACGGGCAGCGCTAACTGCGCATGGCCAACGTTTAACATAACAGCGCAGGCTACGGGACAGATTCAAACAATGCTGAGGAGGCGGCGCCCGGCGCCAAAGGGGTAGGAATGACGGGTGTGTTGCGTCTCATTACGAAGGAAAGTCCTACCTCCGAGACGGTTTCACGGTATCAGGGGACACATTTTATAAGTGTTTAGTTCTGCGTTTGCAAGGAGCATAATTAAAAGAGCCACCTTTTCCTTGTGCAGCATTTCTGCTGCACAAGGTGGCTCTTTCAGTTACAAATGCCTGGGGGGAGGGGACAAGTTCTCTTTAATATCTGTTGTAGTGACAGCGTGGCGATCACAGGACACATTGCCGGATACACAGCAGGGGAGCAGCTGGCGTTACTAATCCCCACTAACACAGGAACGAGTGTTTGTCTCTGTGCAGACGGCACTTCCGAGCAGCAACTGGCGGTGTCAGCCTGACACCAAATTATGTCAGAAGACGGGCAGCGCTAACTGCGCATGGCCAAGGTTGAACTTAACAGCGCAGGCTACGGGACAGATTCAAACAACGCTGAGGAGGCAGCGCCCGGTGCCAAGGGGGTAGGAATGATGGCTGTGTTGTGTCTCATTACGAAGGAAAGTCCCACCTCCGGGACAGTTTCACGGTATCAGGGGACACATTTTATAAGTGCTTAGTTCTGCATTTGCAAGGAGCATAATTAAAAGAGCCATCTTTTCCTTGTGCAGCATTAGTGCTGCACAAGCTGGCTCTTTCAGTTACTAACGCCTGGGGGGGGGTTAAAGATTCCCTTTCAATTTGCTCAAATTAGGCCTCAGCCTACACTCTGCTTCTCCTGCATTCCCTGAGCTCCAACACCGCCGGTTGCTGCCCAGAAGTGTTGTCTGCACAGTCAACAGTTGCTCCTCTGTTATTGGGGTTCAGTAACGTCAGCTGATCCCTAGCTTTGTGTGCGGCAATAAGTAAAGTCTGCTCCTCCTGCTGTCCCTGGTCTCCAACACCGCCAGTTGCTGCCCGGAAGTGCTCTCTGCACAGTCAACAGTTTTTCCTCTGTTATTGGGGTTCAGTCATGCCAGCTGCTCCCCTGCTGTGTGTGTGGCAATAAGTCAAGTCTGCTCCTCCTGCTGTCCCTGGGTTTCAACACCGCCAGTTGCTGCCCGGAAGTGCTGTCTGCACAGTCAACACTTGCTCCTCTGTTATTGGGGTTCAGTAACACCAGCTGCTCCCCAGCTGTGTGTGCGGCAATAAGTCAAGTCTGCTCCTCCTGCTGTCCCTGGGCTCCAACACCGCCAGTTGCTGCCCGGAAGTGCTGTCTGCACAGTCAACACCTGCTCCAGTGATTTGGGGTTCAGTAACGTCAGCTGAACCCCAGCTGTGTGTGCGGCAATAACTCAAGTCAGCTCCTGCTGCTTTCCCTGGGCTCCAACACCACCAGATGCTGCCTGGAAGTGCTGTCTGTACAGTCAACACCTGCTCCAGTGTTTTGGGGTTCAGTAACGCCAGCTGCTCCCCTGCTGTATGTGTGGCAATAACTCAAGTCTGCTCCTCCTGCTATCCCTGGGCTCCAACACCGCCAGTTGCTGCCTGGAAGTGCTGTCTGCACAGTCAACAGTTGTTCCTCTGTTATTGGGGTTCAGTAATGCCAGCTGCTCCCCTGCTGTGTGTGCGGCAATAACTCAAGTCTGCCCCTCCTGCTTTCCCTGGGCTCCAATACCGCCAGTTGCTGCCTGGAAGTGCTGTCTGCACAGTCAACACCTGCTCCAGTGTTTTGGGGTTCAGTAACGTCAGCTGATCCCCAGCTGTGTGTGCGACAATTTTGCCTGCTCCCTCCACATTCACACTACTACAGATTTGAAACTTGCCTACACTTGCTGCTGTGTTATTGGGGTTCAGTAACATCAGCTGCTCCCCTGCTGTGTATCCGGCAATGTGTCCTGAGACCTCCACGCTGACACTACAACAGAAATTAAAGGGAACCTGTCCCCCCCCCCAGGCGTTTGTAACTAAAAGAGCCATCTTGTGCAGCACTGATGGTGTATTTGGACAAGGTGGCTCTTTTAGTTATTCTCCTTGCACACGCAGAACTAAACACTTATAAAATGTGTCCCTGATACCGTTAAACCATCCCGGAGGTGTGACTTTCCTTAGTAATGACACGCAGCACAGCCGTCATTCCTACCCCCTTGGCGCCGGGCGCCGCCTCCTCAACATTGTTTGAATCTGTCCCGGAGCCTGCGCTGTTATGTTATCCCTTGGCTATGCGCAGTTAGCGCTGCCCGTCTTCTGACATCATTTGTTGTCAGGCTGGCTGCGCCTGTGCGGCCGCCCTGCCTGAGATCACGCCCCGCAGTGACTTATTTATTCTCACTACGGGGCTGGGATTCATGGGCATGCGCAGTGCATATCTTCACCTCTCACTCATCTCCTTCCGCCTCCTTTAGACTGTGCGGCGTCAAGGCCGTGGCATGTGATTAGGGATAAGCTGATGCCGCACAGTCTGAAGAAGGCATAAGGACATGAGTGAGAGGCGAAGATATTTACTGCGCAAGGCCATGAATCCCAGCCCCGCAGTGTGAATAAATCAGAAGACTCTGTGGGGCGTGATCTCGGGCAGCGCGACTGCACAGGCGCAGTCAGGCTGACATCAAATGATGTCAGAAGACGGGCAGCGCTAACTGCGCATGGCCAAGAAATAACATAACAGCGCAGACTCCGTTACACAAACAAGCAATGATCAGGAGGCTGTGCCCGGCGCCAAGGGGGTATGAATGACAGCTGTGCTGCATCTCATTCAGAAGGAAAGTCCCGCCTCCATGACGGTTTCAAGGTATGAGGGGCCAAATTTTATAAGTGTTTCGTTCAGCGTGTGCAAGGAACATAATTAAAAGAGCCACCTTTTCCTTGTGCAGCATTACTGCTGCACAAGGTGGCACTTCTAGTTGCTAACACCTGGGGGGGTTAAAGGTTCCTTTTCAACTTGCTCCAATTAGGCCTCAGCCTACACTCTGTTTGTCATGTAAACCCTGGGCTCGAACACCGCCAGTTGCTGCTCTGACATGTCTTTGGCACAAGTACTCCCTCCTGCCCAGCCTGGTTCCAGCACGCCAGCTGTTTCCAGGTAGTGTCAAGGTCACTTTGCCTCCAATACGTTGTCATGTCATGTTGCAGTCAGGTTAGCCGACTCTATGGTGCCTGTAGTTTTGGTGCTTTCTATGTGGGCTGCGGGAACTGGCAATTAAGGCTGGTTCCGCAGTGCCAATAGGACAAGCTCCCCCTGTAGGACTGTGGATTTTCAGTAACTACGGCCGGCTCGCGGCCTAGCAACTTTTGTTTTTCCTGTGGAGCTTCTGCTGCCTATCTGAGTTCCAGCACCATTATCTGATTCTTAGGAAGACAATCTTGAACAGGTCCCCCTGGTTCCAGTACCGTCAGCTGGTTCCGGGCAGAGCCTTTAGCTTAGGTGCCTCCTTCTGGGTATCCGAATTCCACCAACGTCAGGTGGTCCTTGGTAGTGCTTTCTGGCATGGGTACCTCCTGCTTAGTAACCAGGTTCCAGTAACGTCAGCTGGTCCTCGGTAGTTCCATTGGCTCTTGGACCTTCGGCTAGCCATCCGGGTTCCAGTACCGTCAGCTGGTTTTCGGCAGTGTCTTTAGCTCTTATACCTTCTGCTCCCCATCCTGGTTCCAGTACCGTCAGCTGGTCCAGGGCAGAGCTTTTGGCTTAGGTGCCTCCTACTGGGTAACTGAGTTCCACCAACGTCAGGTGGTCTTTGGTAGTGCTTTCTGGCATGGGTACCTCCTGCTTAGTAACTGGGTTCCAGTACCATCAGCTGGTCCTCGGTACTCCATTGGCTCTTGTACCTTTGGCTAGCCATCCGGGTTCCTGTACCGTCAGCTGGTCCCGGGCAGAGCCTTTGGCTTAGGTGCCTCCTACTGGGTATCTGAGTTCCTCCAACATTAGGTGGTCTTTGGTAGTGCTTTCTGGCACGGGTATCTCCTGCTTAGTAACCGTGTTCCAGTACTGTCAGCTGGTCCTCGGTAGTCCCATTGGCTCTTGGACCTTCGGGTAGCCATCCGGGTTCCAGTACCATCAGCTGGTTCTCGGCAGTGTCTTTTGCTCTTGTACCTTCTGCTCCCCATCCTGGTTCCAGTACTGTCAGCTGGTTCCGGGCAGAGCCTTTGGCTTAGGTGCCTCCTTCTGGGTATCCGAGTTCCACCAACGTCCGGTGGTCCTTGGTAGTGCTTTCTGGCATGGGTACCTCCTGCTTAGTACCCGGGTTCCAGTACCGTCAGCTGGTCCTCGGTAGTTCCATTGTCTCTTGGACCTTCGGGTAGCCATCCAGGTTCCAGTACCGTCAGCTGGTTCTCGGCAGTGTCTTTTGCTCTTGTACCTTCTGCTCCCCATCCTGGTTCTAGTACCGTCAGCGGGTTCCAGGCAGAGCCTTTGGCTTAGGTGCCTCCTACTGGGTAACTGAGTTCCACCAACGTCAGGTGGTCCTTGGTAGTGCTTTCTGGCACGAGTGCCTCCTGCTTATTAACCGGGTTCCAGTACCGTCAGCTGGTCCTCGGTAGTTCCATTGGCTCTTGGACCTTGGACCTTCGGGTAGCCATCCGGGTTCCAGTACTGTCAGCTGGTTCTTGGCATTTCCTCAGCCTTCTTGTACCTTCTGCTACATTTCCAAGTTCAAGACCCTGAAGACCACCCCTAAGACGACGACCCCAGAGATGATAGCCCCTGAGACGACGACCCTGAAGACCACCCCGAAGACGACAACGACCCCAGAGACGATGACCCTGAAGGCGACGACTTTGGAGACGACGACCCTGAAGACCGAGAAGCAGAAGAACAAGAAGCTGCAGAACAAAGAGCCGAAGAACATTAAGCATAAGACTAAACATCAGAGCAAAATATATTATCTAAATTATAAGCAGAAGAAGACTAAGCATTGTATGGGGGTGAATCCATTCCTCCTCGTGGTGCCCCTGGAAAAAGCCTGCTGCTGCAGGCCAAACTGAATGCAGACAAATCCTGTTGTAACTCTTTTGTGACAGGCAGAACGGAAGGTGTAGTCTTCAAACTTTTATAGATAACAACTACAGGAATGCCTGTCACAAATAAGAATATGATGAAGAAGTAGAATATGAAGAAGAATAATAGTTTAATAAAAATAATATGAAGAATGTAACAAAAAAGAATAATAAGAAAAAGGTGAAGAAGAAGATGAATAAGGTGAAGAAGAAGTGGATGTAAAAGATGCTGCTGCTGAGGATGATGAAGAAGAAAGTGTCGGAGAAGTAAAAAAGAAGGCGAAGAGCATGGAATTAGTGAAACATCAATATCTGACAAAATATAAAAAATCTTAACATAGTCAATATCTTTGTAACTCCAAACGTCTTTAAAAAAAAAAAGAATTCCTGCTATTCCATTTGATTGGGCTAAACCTCTATGCCTTTAATGTCTCCTCCACCTCCCCCAATACAGCCTACATTATTCTTAGTTGTTTTCCTTCATGTAGAATGAACCTACAAGGAAATAAAGGGTGTATTTTAATTCCGATATTTTGGTCCCATTGACTTGCATTGGTATCGGGTATCGGCATCGGCGATATCCGATATTTTTCGAATATCGTCCTATCCAATCCGATACCGATACTTTTGAATATTGGAAGGTATCGCTCAACACTATTTGTGAGATAGTGAGGATATGAGAATTAGGTTTGTTTTGCATCAGTGAGTGTCGCCTTGAAAGTGGTGATGGAATGCTTGAATGTGATGAAGTGAACAATTTAACAAATAGGAACAGTCAAATACAATTTCATATCTTTTTAATTGTAATGTATCAGTGAAAAATGCATCCAATAGGAGAAAACTGGAAGAAAATAGCGCAAAATAGGGTCTTACCTAGAGATGAGAGAATATTTCAATGTTGGGTCAGCTTTACAATTGCCAAATTTGCAATATTCACCGATTTATTAACCCCTTAATCCCATATGACATACTATCCCATCAAGGTGACCTGGGACTTAATTCCCAGTGACGGGATAGTACGTCATATGCGATCGGCCGCACTCACGGGGGGAGCACGGCCGATCGCGGCCGGGTGTCAGCTGACTATCGCAGCTGACTTCCGGCACTGTGTGCCAGGAGCGGTCACGGACCGCCCGCGGCACATTAACCCCCGGCACACTGCGATCAAACATGATCGCAGTGTTCCGGCGGTATAGGGAAGCATCGCGCAGGGAGGAGGATTGCGTTGCTCCGAGAGTCTCTTACCTCCTCCTGCTCAGAGCAGGCGCTGGGAAGCCTCCAGAAGCTGTGCACGTCAGACCAACGATCTGACACAGTGCACAGCAAAGTGTCAGATCGGCGATCTTACACTATAACATCATGCCCCCCCTGGGGCAATGTTATAGTGTAAAAAAAAAAAATTCACATGTGTAAAAAAAAAAATATATTGTTCCTATAAATACATTTCTTTATCTAAATAATAAAAAAAACAATAAAAGTACACATATTTAGAAACGCCGCGTCCGTAGCGACCCGACCTATTAAACTGTCCCACTAGTTAACCCCTGGCCTTCAGTGAACACTGTAAAAAAAAAAAAAAAGAGGCAAAAAACAACGCTTTATTATCATACTGCCAAATAAAAAGTGGAATAACACGCAATCAAAAAGACGGATATAAATAACCATGGTACCACTGAAAACGTCATCTTGTCCAGCAAAAAACGAGTCACCATACAGCATCATCAAAGAAAAAATAAAAAGTTATAGTCCTCAGAATAAAGTGATGCAAAAATAATTATTTTTTCTATAAAATAGTTTTTATCGTATAAAAGCACCAAAACATAAAAAACTGATATAAATGAGGTATCACTGTAATCACACTGACCCAAAGAATAAAACTGCTTTATCCATTTTACCAAACGCGGAACGGTATAAACGCCTCCCCCAAAAGAAATTCATGAATAGCTAGTTTTTGGTCATTCTGCCTCACAAAAATCGGAATAAAAAGCGATCAAAAAATGTCAGGTGCCCAAAAGTGTTACCAATAAAAACAACAAATCGTCCCGCAAAAAACAGGACCTCACATGACTCTGTGGACCAAAATATGGAAAAATTATAGCTCTTAAAATGTGGTAACGCAAAAAATAATTTTTGCAATAAAAAGCGTCTTTCAGTGTGTGACGGCTGCCAATCATAAAAATCCGCTAAAAATCCCGCTATAAAAGTAAATCAAACCCCCTTCATCACCCCCTTAGCGAAAAATTTAAAAATTTTAAAAATTTATTTATTTCCATTTTCCCATTAGGGCTAGGGTTAGGGCTAGGGTTAGGGTTAGAATTAGGGTTAGGGCTAGGGCTAGGGTTAGGGCTAGGGTTGAAGCTAAAGTTAGGGTTAGGGTTGGGGCTAAAATTAGGGTTAGGGTTGGGGCTAAAGTTAGGGTTAGGGTTGGGGCTAAAGTTTGGGTTAGGGTTTGGATTTCATTTACGGTTGGGATAAGGGTTGGGATTAGAGTTAGGGGTGTGTCAGGGTTAGGGGTGTGGTTAGGGTTACCGTTGGGATTAGGGTTTCAGGTAGAATTGGGGAGTTTCCACTGTTCAGGCACATCAGGGGCTCTTCAAACGCGACATGGTGTCCGATCTCAATTCCAGCCAATTCTGCGTTGAAAAGTAAAACAGTGCTCCTTCCCTTCCGAGCTCTCCCGTGCGCCCAAACAGGGGTTTGCCCCAACATATGGGGTATCAGCGTACTCGGGACAAATTGGAAAACAACTTTTGGGGTCCAAGTTCTCTTGTTATCCTTGGGAAAATAAAAATTTGGGGGGCTAAAAATCATTTTTGTGGGAAAAAAAGGATTTTTTATTTTTATGGCTCTGCGTTGTCAACTGTAGTGAAACACTTAGGGGTTCAAAGTTCTCACAACACATCTAGAAAAGTTCCTTGGGAGGTCCAGTTTCCACTTTTGGGGGGTTTGTACTGTTTAGGTACATCAGGGGCTCTGCAAATGCAACATGACGCCTGCAGACCAATCCATCTAAGTCTGCATTCCAAATGGCACTCCTTCCCTTCCGAGCTCTGCTATGCGCCCAAACAGTGGTTCCCCCCACATACGGGGTATCAGCATACTCAGGAATAATTGGACAACAACATTTGGGGTCCAATTTCTCCTGTTACCCTTGGGAAAATACAAAACTGGGGGCTAAAAAATCATTTTTGTGGAAAAAAAAAGAATTTTTATTTTCACGGCTCTGCGTTATAAACTGTAGTGAAACACTTGGGGTTCAAAGTTCTCACAACACGTCTAGACAAGTTCCTTGGGAGGTCTAGTTTCCAATATGGGGTCACTTGTTGGGGGTTTCTACTGTTTGGGTACATCAGGGGCTCTGAAAATGCAACATGACGCCTGCAGACCAATCCATCTAAGTCTGCATTCCAAATGGCACTCCTTCCCTTCCGAGCTCTGCCATGCGCCCAAACAGTGGTTCCCCCCACTTATGGGGTATCATCATACTCAGGACAAATTGGACAACAACTATTGGGGTCCAATTTATCCTTTTACACTTGTGAAAATACAAAACTGGGGGCTAAAAAAATTTTTTTGTGAAAAAATATATTTTCACGGCTCTGCCTTATAAACTGTAGTGAAACACTTGGGGGTTCAAAGCTCTCAAACCACATGTAGATACGTTCCTTAGGGGGTCTACTTTTCAAAATGGTGTCACTTGTGGGGGGTTTTGCCACATCAGGGGCTCTCCAAACGCGACATGGTGTCCCATCTCAATTCCAGTCAATTTTACATTGAAAAGTCAATCAGCGCTCCTTCCCTTCCGATCTCTCCCATGCGCCCAAACAGTCGTTTACCCCCACATATGGGGTATCAGCGAACTCAGGACAAATTGCACAACTACTTTTGGATTCCAATTTCTTACCTTACCCTTGGGAAAATAAAAAATTGAGGGTGAAGAAATCATTTTTGTGAAAACATATGATTTTTTATTCTTATGGCTCTGCATTATAAACTTCTGTGAAGCACTTGTTGGGTCAAAGTGCTCACCACACATCTATATAAGTTCCTTAAGAGGTCTACTTTCCAAAATGGTGTCACTTGTGGGGGGTTTCAATGTTTAGGCACATCAGGGGCTATCCAAACACAACATGGCGTCCCATCTTAATTCCAGTCAATTTTCCATTGAAAAGTAAAATGGCGCTCCTTCCCTTCCAAGCTCTGCTATGCGCCCAAACAGTGGTTTACCCCCACATATGGGGTATCGTCGTACTCAGGACAAATTGCACAACAAATTTTGTGGTCTAATTTCTTCTCTTACCCTTGGGAAAATAAAAAATTGGAGGTGAAAAATCATTTTTGTGAAAAAATATGATTTTTTCTTTTTACGGCTCTGCATTATAAACTTCTGTGAAGCACTTGTTGGGTCAAAGTGCTCACCTCACATCTAGATAAGTTCCTTAAGGGGCCTACTTTCCAAAATGGTGTCACTTGTGGGGGGTTTCAATGTTTAGGCACATCAGGGGTTCTCCAAACGCAACATGGTGTCCCATCTCAATTCCAGTCAATTTTGCATTGAAAAGTCAAATGGCGCTCCTTCCCTTCTGAGCTCTGCCATGCGCCCAAACAGTGGTTTACCCCCACATATGGGATATCAGCATACTAAGGACAAATTTTACAAGAACTTTTGGGGTCCATTTTCTCCTGCTACCCTTGGTAAAATAAGACAAATTGGAGCTGAAATAAATTTTGTGTGAAAAAAAGTTAAATGTTCATTTTTATTTAAACATTCCAAAAATTCCTGTGAAACACCTGAAGGGTTAATAAACTTCTTGAATGTGGTTTTGAGCACCTTGAGGGGTGCAGTTGTTAGAATGGTGTCACACTTGGGTATTTTCTATCATATAGACCCCTCAAAATGACTTCAAATGAGATGTGGTCCCTAAAAAAAATGCTGTTGTAAAAATGAGAAATTGCTGGTTAAAATTTAACCCTTATAACTCCCTAACAAAAAAAAAATTTGGTTCCAAAATTGTGCTGATGTAAAGTAGACATGTGGAAAATGTTACTTATTAAGTATTTTGCATGACATATTTTTGTGATTTAAGGGCATAAAAATTCAAAGTTGGAAAATTGCGAAATTTTCAAAATTTTCGCCAAATTTCCATTTTTTTCACAAATAAACGTAAGTTATATCGAATAAGTTTTACCACTATCATGAAGTACAATATGTCACGAGAAAACAGTGTCAGAATCGCCAAGATCCGTTGAAGCGTTCCAGAGTTATAACCTCATAAAGGGACAGTGGTCAGAATTGTAAAAATTGGCCCGGTCATTAACGTGCAAACCACCCTCGGGGCTTAAGGGGTTTATCGAATATTCGCCAAAGATAGCCGAACATCATAGAAGTCAATGGGAGGCAAAAATAAACGCATATGCAACACCTTAAAATGGTCTCAAATGCTGCCAAAACGCATCAAATAAGGGGCAGACACCAGAAAAGTGGCCTCAATTGATCAACAGTACAAATTTTAGAATGGCACGGCAGCAATCAGCTATGTATGAGGAATCAGGGTCTGTGCCAGCATTTACAGCTTTGAATTGAACTTCAAATTAAGATGAGATGGGTGAGGGATCAGTGTAGGCCTGCTGTGCTGGGAGCCCTGATACTACATGCAACAGCTCAACCTGCTTTCATGCTCAGCCAGACTCGGTGGCCTACTGCTACAGGCAACACACATTAGGCCGGCCGCACACTGGCGTTATAAACGGCCGAGTGCAATGCGATAAAAAATCGCATTGCACTCGGACCAATGTTCAGCTATGGGGCAGCTCCCACCAGCCGACTTTTTGCCGGCCGTTTTCCTCGGTCCGAGACAATCGCAGCATGCTGCAATTGTCTCGGACCGAGGAAAACTCTTGGCTCACTCGCATCCATATAAGCCTATGGGTGCGAGTGAGACAACGCACATCACTTGGATATCATCTGTGTGATGTGCGTTATAAGCGGACCCCAGCAATGGAGGAGATGGATAAATTCATTTCACCGCCTCCTTCGCAGCTATGCTCCGATCCTCCCTGTGCAAGAGAATCGGAGCACAGACGCATGACACTCGGCTCCTGCTCTGCTGCGAGCAGGAGCTGAGTGTCATTAGCATATCGCATCCGATGCTCTCGCATCGGATGCAATACGCCAGTGTGACGCCGGCCTTAAGGATATAACCTCACAAAAAATTCATCAGACCAATTTAGATAATAAATAATATTTTATTTAGACATAATCAGAATATCACCATATATAAAAAATGGAAACTTTATTGATGTTGATATTTATTAAAACAAAATTTTCTGTTATATTTATTATTAAAAATTAATAATAAATAAATAAAATAGATGTGACCGAACATGGGGTGTCAACCACAAAACCTATGTATGCACAGGGCAGGGCAGACTGAAACTGATTGGCACAAAATAAACTGGCAATCCATGTACTTAATCAATGTGCATTATATATATATATATATATATATATATATATATATATATATATATATATATATATATATATATATATATATATATATATATATATATTGTAGGGATTCACTCACTCAGGTGCATAGGAGGAAACAGGAGGCACATTCTCTTCAGCGTTCATGTAGGATTATTCACTCCTTAAACCATTTAAGTCTGCAAAACAAAGGTAAACAGTCTTACATCAGACGGATAAGTCCTCAGTGTCCATAGTAGGACTCCGCTCTCCCTCAGACCTGTAGGCATACAAGCTGTGCCATATCCAGCAAGTAGGCTCTCCAGCCTAAATATGGTCTCTGTGTGCTTCCAGGACGTCTGTCCCCACTTGGAACCGTCCAACACACAGGCCACTCTGCAGTGGACCACAGGTCCTGACACAAACATAGACAGGCATGGTTATGCCCCTTACCCAGGGGTGAGGTATATGGGTAACCAGACCCTCCCATCTCTCATAACCCGTAACCCGGACCCAAATATACTACACAATTCCTTATTACTTTATGAGCAATACAGAAAACACTCCGGGTCACATCACAGCGACAAGCCTTCTCTGTGATACATACCTCCCGTCGATTAGACACCCTTTAGCCATGCTACAATATATATATATATATATATATATATATATATATATATATATATATATATATATATATATATATACAGATTATACTGTGAATCACATATAATCTATTAGCAAAAATTCATTACATAACCATAATCAAAGTGCAAAGTGCTAGTAAATAAAATAAAACCACAAATTCATACAATAATGTGAATAAATATCTCCAACAAAATTGAGTGCAAAAAAATACAGTATTCTGTGTAAAATGCAACCATATATGATGGATAATTGTATATGCCTCAAACCACAATAATTAATATCAAAACCTAAATAATTTGCGCCATATACCAAATATATAGACCAAGTGCCACAGAAAAGTAACC
Source organism: Ranitomeya variabilis (assembly GCF_051348905.1). Classification (NCBI taxonomy): domain Eukaryota; kingdom Metazoa; phylum Chordata; class Amphibia; order Anura; family Dendrobatidae; genus Ranitomeya; species Ranitomeya variabilis. Next base: position 567,108,558 of record NC_135236.1, read on the forward strand.
ACAATACCAACCAGTATCAAGACGCCACTGCCCTGCACACACCACTCCAACGCACGTTTCGCTTTCCGCTTCGTCCAAAAATGACCCCTGGGGATGAGGTTGAGGCCTTCCTGATGGTGTTTGAAAGGGTCACCAATAGAGAGAAACTCCCGCCAGAGCAGTGGCAGAGGTACTGGCGCCATACTTGACAGGAGAACACTAGAAGGCATATTATGACTTAGCTTTGCAGGATGCCAAAGAGTTTGACAAACTAAAAACTGAGATCCTCGTGTGCTTGGGGGTGACAATTACTATCAAGGCACAGCAGGTTCACCGCTGGGCGTATCACCCAGACAAACCACCTCGCTCTCAAATGTTTGACCTGTTGCACCTGGTCCAGAAGTGGTTGCAGCCAGAGTCCTCTATGCCAATGCAGATGGAAAGGGTGGTGATGGAACAATTTGTTCACTCCCTGCCAAGGCCCATACAGACATGGGTTGCCCAGGGTGATCCCCAGAATGCTGATGAACTGGTCGGACTGGTCGAGAGATACCAGGGATTGAATGTTGCTTGGGAAGGCAGCCCATTCCATACTGGATGTCTCAACAGGGGGCGGAGGACAAAAATGGGATGAGGCATCCAAGGTCAAAGGGGAGGTGGTGCCCAAGGTCCCTACGGGTGATGTTATTTGCTGGAGAAGCCACAGCCCAGGACATACACTGCATGCAGAATTATTAGGCAAGTTGTATTTTGATCACATGATACTTTTTTATATATGTTGTCCTACTCCAAGCTGTTCAGGCTTGAGAGCCAACTACCAATTAAGTAAATCAGGTGTTGTGCATCTCCAATGATGAGAGGTGTTGTCTAATGACATCAACACCCTATATAAGGTGTGCTTTATTATTAGGCAACTTCCTTTCCTTTGGCAAAATGGGTCAGAAGAGAGATTTGACGGGCTCTGAAAAGTCCAAAATTGTGAGATGTCTTGCAGAGGGATGCAGCAGTCTTGAAATTTCCAAACTTTTGAAGTGTGATCACTGAACAATCAAGCATTTCATGGCAAATAGCCAACAGGGTCGCAAGAAGCGTGTTGGGCAAAAAAGGCGCAAAATAACTGCCCATGAATTGAGGAAAATCAAGCGTGAAGCTGCCAAGATGCCATTTGCCACCAGTTTTGCCATATTTCAGAGCTGCAACGTTACTGGAGTATCAAAAAGCACAAGGTGTGCGATACTCAGGGACATGGCCAAGGTAAGGAAGGTAGAAAAACGACCACCTTTGAACAAGAAACATAAGATAAAATGTCAAGACTGGACCAAGAAATATCTTAAGACTGACTTTTCAAAGGTTTTAAAGACAGATGAAATGAGAGTGACTCTTGATGGGCCAGATGGATGGGCCAGAGGCTGGATCAGTAATGGGCAGAGAGCTCCACTCTGACTCAGATGCCAGCAAGGTGGAGGTGGGGTACTAGTATGGGCTGGTATCATCAACGATGAACTTGTGGGACCTTTTCGGGTTGAGGATGGAATGAAGCTCAACTCCCAGACCTACTGCCAGCTTCTGAAAGACAACTTCTTCAAGCAGTGGCACAGGAAGAAGTGGTATCGTTCACGAAAAACATGATTTTCATGCAGGAGAATGCTCCATCACATGCCCCCAACTACTCCACAACGTGGCTGGCCAGTAAAAGAAGAAAAAAAAAAGAAGAAAAAAAAAATTACATGGCCCCCTTGTTCACCTGATCTGAACCCCATAGAGAACCTGTGGTCCCTCATAAAATGTGAGATCTACAGGGAAGGAAAACAGTACACCTCTCGGAACAGTATCTGGGAGGCTGTGGTGGCTGCTGCATGCAATATTGATCGTAAACAGATCGAGCAACTGACAGAATCTATGGATGGCAGGCTGCTGAGTGTCATCATAAAGAAAGGTGGCTATATTGGGCACTATTTTTGGGGGGATTTTGTTTTTGCATGTCAGAAATATTTATTTCCATATTTTGTGCAGTTATATTGGTTTACCTGGTGAAAATAAACAAGTGAGATGGGAATATATTTGTTTTTAATTAATGTGCCTAATAATTCTGCACAGTAATAGTTACCTGCACAAACAGATATCCTCCTAAGATAGCTAAATCTAAAAAAAACCCACTCCAACTTCCAAAAATATTAAGCTTTGATATGTATGAGTCTTTTGGATTGATTGAGAACATAGTTGTTGATCAATAATGAAAATAATCCTCTAAAATACAACTTGCCTAATAATTCTGCACGTTGACCCCTGACTTCCAAGCAGATAGACTGCAGCATTAGATGCCGTTGTTCATATTATGCATATGCAACCTTTATTGTGAACTCTCCTTCGAGGGGCCTCAAGTGTGTCCTGTGAAGATGAACGGGCGGGAGGCTACCGCACTCTTAGATTCCAGGAGTCTGGTGACCCTTGTGAAAGCCACTTTTGCTCTCCAACTGATCACAGGAAAAAAAGTCGGCGTTCGCACCATACATGGTGACACTAAGGACTACCCTATGGCAAGAGTGGACATCAAAATGGCCCACAGTACTGAGTCCCATGAGGTCGGCATCATTCGGAACTTGCTGCACCCTTATTATTATAGGCCGAGACTTTGATTTATTTTGGGATCTGTGGGGGAAGGGTTCTGAGGTCACTGGCACAAATAGGGAATCAGTGAACTCCAATAAGGTATCAACACACCCAAAGGCAGACAATTTTCCTTTTTGTGTCCTTGTGGGGGATAAGGAGCAAGTGTCTCCGAAGTGTGACATTCCAGAGTTAGGGTCTGCCCAACATAGGGACCTAACTCTGAAGGAAGCATATAATAATATCACCATCATAAATAGAGTTGCACAGGAGCTGGGGGCTGAAACAAAGTTTCCCACAAAACTGAAGGAGGAGCTGGTGAAACAGTTAATAGTGTCAGGCCCTATAGATGGAAGGTGTTGGACATGGCCCATTCACACAACTTGTGGGTACATCTGGGAGTGGAAAAAACGCAGAGGTTCTATTGGCCTGGGTGTCACCAGGAAATATTATACTATTGCAGGTCCTGCCCCACGTGTCAGTTAACCACACCCACCTGTCATTTTCAAACTCCCCTCGTGCTATTTCTCATTATTGAAGTGCCGTTCGAGAGAATTGCTATGGACTTGGTCGGTCTCCTGGTTAAATCTGCTTGCGGGCATCAGTATACATTGGTCAATCTGGACTATGCCACATGCTCTCCTTAGGCAATTCCTCTGAGAAACTCCTCCGCAAAGAGTACAAATTGGTCCATGGGTTTTCCCAGACAGGTTTACTAAAGGAGATCCTGACTGACCAGGAAACACCTTTTATGAATAAGGTGATGACTGAGGCAGTTATGCAAGGTCCTGCAAATCTCCCAGTTGAGGACTTCAGTGTACCATCCTCAGACAGATGGCCTTGTCGAAAGGTTTCATAAAATACTGAAGAGCAGCATGCTGAGGAAAGCCATAGAAAAAGACTGTAGAGACTGGGACTGTCTCTTACCGCATCTGTTGTTCTCCATCTGTGAGTTTCCACAGGCCTCTACGAAGTTCTTGCCCTTCGAACTTTGGTTTTGGCGACATCTACGAGGTCTCCTGGATATAGCCAAGGAAACCAGGGAAGCCGAAGTCATGCCCCACAGAAGCGTCATTAAGCACGTGGCACTGATGCTGCAGAGGAATGTGAAGGTGATGTGCATCATAAAAGGACATCTCCTCCAGGCACAAGAAGCTCAGACCAGGGTCTACAACCGGTCAGCCAGAGTAAGGCAGTTCAATCGGGGAGACCAAGACCTTGTGCTAATTCCTACTGTGGAGAGCAAGTTCTTGGCCAAATGGTAAGGGCCGTATGAGGTTGTGGAGAAGCTTGGTGAGCCAGGAAGATGGAAATTATATCAGATCTTTCATGTCAACCTCATCATGCCTTGACAAGACAGAGAGCCGGCTGAAACTCCTTGCTTGCTGGGCAAGTCAGAAGGCGAGGATGGAGATGTCACCATAGCAGAGATGCTGTCAAAGGCCCAGAAACAGCAGTGCTGGGAGTTGCTCCAGAGGAACAGGGAACTGTTCTCGGAATCACCGGGGTGCACAAGGGTCATAGAACATGAAGTTCTGATGGAGCAATATGTGCGCATCAACATAAAGCCTTATCGGATTCCAGAGGCCCATCAAGAATTGATTTCCAAGGAGATGGAGCATATTTTAAAACTCTGGGTCATTGAGGAGTCCAAGAGCGGTTGGTCGAGCCTGATTGTCCTGGTCCCAAAGCCCGAAGGTGAATGGGGGTTCTGCAATGACTATCGGAAGTTGAATGAGGACTTTAAGTTTGACACATATCCCATGCCATGCGTCGATGAGCTTATTGAGAGACTTGGGTCTGCAAGGTAATTAATCACCTTGGATTTGACAAAGGGTTATTGGAAGATCCCCATGGCACAGGGAGCCAAGGAGAAGACTGTGTTTTCTAGGAGGATGGATGCTTCCAGTATGTCCAGATGCCATTTGGGCTGCAGGGGGCCCTGATGACCTTCTAGAGAGCTCTAGAAAGAATCCTTGCACCCCATAAGCAATACGCCACTGCATACCTGGACGATATTGTTATCTTTAGCCCAGACTGGGAGAGTCATCTGGAAAAGGTCCAGGTGGTGTTTGATGCCCTAAGGAAGGCGGGCTTTTCAATAAACCCAAAGAAGTGTGCATTGGGGAAAGAAGAAGCTAAGTACCTGGGATATGTATTGGGTCGAGGTGAGATCAAACCCCAAATCAGTAAAGTGGAGGCAATTCAAACATGGCCAAGACCGCTGTCTGAGAAACAAGTGAGAGCCTTCCTAGGGATAGTGGGATGCTACAGGATGTTCATCCCGACCTTCCCCATGATGGCCATGCCCCTGACTGACCTCCTTAAGGGGAAGATCAAAATGGTTTGAAGAGGCAGAGATGGCCATTCAAGAAAGGAAAGGGTCTCTGTGTAAGCAATCAGTTCTGTTGGCCCCTGAGAAAAAGTTTATGCTCAAATCAGACGCCTCAGACGTTGGGGTAGGAGCAGTTCTTTCCAAAGAGATAAATGGGGAGGAGCATCCTGTTCTCTACCGGAGTAGGAAGTTATCCTCATGTGAAAGGAATTATTCGGTCGTAGAGAAGAAGTGCTTGGTCATAAAGTGGGCGGTTGACACATTATGGTACTATCTGGTAGGACGTAAGTTTAGATTGTTATCCGACCATGCCCCACCCATATGGATGAGGGAAACAAAGGGTAAAAATGCTAGGGTCACCCACTGGTTTTTAGCCCTGCAAGATTTCAACTTCCATGCAGAACATAGAGCAGGGAAGCTACATGGTAATGCCGATGCCCTCTCAAGAATCCCTTGTCTGGTAGTAGAAAGTGCCAAGCCCCACGGCTTTAGGCAGAGGCGGGAGGTATGTAAGGAGGCTAATAGTTGCGTAGTTGATGGGAGGTATGTGTCACAGAGATGGCTTGGCTCTGTGATGTAACCCTGAGTATTTTCTCTAGTGCATGAAAGCACTAAGAGGTTTGTTTGTTGCACCTGGGACAGGGTTGCAGGTAGCTATGAGAGATTGGCAGGTCTGGCTACCCACATACCTCACCTCTGGGTGTGTTTACAGGCTATAGTGTTTACAGGCTATATAATGGAGGATGCTGTTTGGCACATGGTCTATGTTTTGAGAGGGAGAAGGCCTCCTGTGTGTTTAGCTCCAGACTGAGCCTGAGTACTGGACACTACCCCAGCCTGTGTGCCCAAAGGCCTGGAAGAGCAGAGCCCTGCTATGGACATTTGTATTTTCTTTGCCTGATCTAAAGTCTGTTTGTTTTCTGTTTTTGCTTCTGGGGTTTATGAATCAATAAACCCACATGAACTGTTAAAGGAACGAGCCTCCTGTTTTCCTCCCGTCACACCCAAGTGAGTAAAACCCCTACAGTCCAAATAAGAGTGGCGTCCAATGGGCCTGTATTTATTTACTTTTCAAAAAACAGGATTATTGATGGCAGCAAGAAGTGTGGGTTTATCGTGGAGTTAGCAATGATCATACGGCGGAATATACACATATTCCATGCATTGTAATCCAGAGGAGGAAAAGCCATATGTTCACTGTTAGTTTTCCAAGAACTAATTATTGTGAACATCCTGTGGCCTCTTCATTTTATCGTCGACCAATCATGTAATTGTCTGGATGATAAGGACTAGATGAGAGCTCTTCGATACAAAGATCACAGGAGGTGGTTTAGCGTAATTCAAGGCTTGTGATTATTCAATCCAATCTGTTGCAGCCTTTCTGCCTTGTGGATACAGATGGTTTTCGAAAGCTGATGGCCGTCGCAGTCCCCCAGTACCCGATGCCCGATACACCAGCATGTTGCAGACGACATCACTCATTCCCTGAAAAATTCTATGTCTTCCAGGGTGTATTTCAACCCTGACACCTCGATGAGCAAGCATGGACAGGGGCGTTACATCTCGCTGACTGGGCACTGGGTGATTCTAGTCTCTGTGGGGGCAGTCAGGGAAGGGGCTGCACCACAAGTCTTACCAAGGCTTACTGGGCACTTGGGGATGGAGAATTAAACAACTACACACCATAAGATGGATAACTAAACCACTAGACAACAGGGGTTGTAAAACTAAACTACTACACAGCTAGGGTTAAAGAACAAAACAAATACACGCCAGAACATTTAGAACTAAACTAATAGACAACAGGGGTTGGCGAACTAAACTAGTACACACAAGGGGACTGGGAGCTAAAGCACTAGACATGAAGGTGTCACTAAGCACCAAGTCTTGGATTCCCCAGGGCTTGCGGAACAAACCTCTGTGTGTAACAGTTCCTCCAGTGCTACTGTCTCCTCCATCTCCTCTACGGCCTCCACCTGCGCCCTCAAACTTTGCTTTAATAAGACACACTTTCCAATGCTGCAGAGAGAATCCCCCCACCTCCATACTGCGCAACCAGGGATCACAGCAATCTTGCATTGTTTATATTAATATGCCTTGGAGATCACAGTCATACAGATCAAGAGTTGTGGATAGCTATCCATTCCAAGCAGTGTCGGACTGGAGCACCTTGGGCCCACCAGAGGAAATCATTCTTGGGGCCCACTATGTAGCTACATAGAAATAAAAACAAGACCACCAATTGTGCAGTAAAATACCCTAATATCAGGGCATAACATAATGTAGTGCACGTCTTAATGATATAGAAGGGATTGGCACCCACGTTTTGGTTCAAACTCAATGATAAATGTTCCCTGTTGTTTATTAACCAATAGGCCAATGTGTTATAGCACCAGTGTACAGGAGGGGATTTTATGACATCTCATCCATATTCTGAGAAAATCCATGGCGGTAGTAGTAAATGCAGCAATATCTGCACAATGTCTGTGTACACTCACCGGCCACTTTATTAGGTACACCATGCTAGTAACAGGTTGGACCCCCTTTTGCCTTCAGAACTGCCTCAATTCTTCGTGGCATAGATTCAACAAGGTGCTGGAAGCATTCCTCAGAGATTTTGGTCCATATTGACATGATGGCATCACACAGTTGCCGCAGATTTGTCGGCTGCACATCCCAAAGATGCTCCATACAAGGCAGGATGGATCCATGCTTTCATGTTGTTTACGCCAAATTCTGACCCTACCATCCGAATGTTGCAGCAGAAATCGAGACTCATCAGACCAAGCAACGTTTTTCCAATCTTCTACTGTCCAATTTCGATGAGCTTGTACAAATTGTAGCCTCAGTTTCCTGTTCTTAGCTGAAAGGAGTGGTACCCGGTGTGGTCTTCTGCTGCTGTAGCCCATCTGCCTCAAAGTTCGACGCACTGTGCGTTCAGAGATGCTCTTAGGCCTACCTTGGTTGTAACGGGTGGAGATTTGAGTCACTGTTGCCTTTCTATCAGCTCGAACCAGTCTGCCCATTCTCCTCTGACCTCTGGCATCAACAAGGCATTTCCGCCCACAGAACTGCCGCTCACTGGATTTTTTTTCTTTTTCGGACCATTCTCTGTAAACCCTAGAGATGGTTGTGCGTGAAAATCCCAGTAGATCAGCAGTTTCTGAAATACTCAGACCAGCCCTTCTGGCACCAACAACCATGCCACGTTCAAAGGCACTCAAATCACCTTTCTTCCCCATACTGATGCTCGGTTTGAACTGCAGGAGATTGTCTTGACCATGTCTACATGCCTAAATGCACTGAGTTGCCGCCATGTGATTGGCTGATTAGAAATTAAGTGTTAACAAGAAGTTGGACAGGTGTACCTAATAAAGTGGCTGGTGAGTGTATATTTCCACTGTTAATTTTCTGTTTGATCTCTGCAGCAAATACATTATGTGAATGTCCCATCTTCTAGTGCTGGGGGCCCTAGATCACTTATGTATGACATTGGAGTAATATCAAAAGAGTTTTCTCTCACATCGCCCATACACTTTTTACAGAAATCTCGCTGCCACCTATAAGGCCATAACTTTTTATAAAGGGCCTCATTTTGTTAGTGCAAGGAAAGAAAAGTTTCAGTCAGAGGTGACAAAGGGGGAGAGGGGATGAATCAGCATTATGGAGGGGAGGTGACGCAGTCAGTCAGGGGTGATACAGAGGGAGAGGATGCAGTCAGTCAGAAGTGATACAGGGAGAGGTGACAGTCAGTCAGGGGTGATACAGGGGGAGGTGAGACAGTTAGTCAGGGGTGATACAGGGGGAAGGGATGCAATCAGTCAGGAGTGATACAGGGAGAGGTGACAGTCAGTCAGGGGAGATACAGGGGGAGGTGACACAGTCAGTCAGGGGTGATACAGGGGGAGGGGATGCAGTCAGTCAGAAGTGATACAGGGAGAGGTGACAGTCAGTCAGGGGTGATACAGGGGGAGGTGAGACAGTTAGTCAGGGGTGATACAGGGGGAAGGGATGCAATCAGTCAGGAGTGATACAGGGAGAGGTGACACAGTCAGTCAGGGGTGATACAGGGGGAGGAGATGCAGTCCGTCAGGGGTGATACAGGGGGGAGGATGCAGTCAGTCAGGAGTAATACAGGGGGAGGTGACACAGTCAGTCAGGAGTGATACAGGGAGAGGTGACATTCAGTCAGGAGTGATCCAGGGGGAGGGGATGCAATCAGTCAGGAGTGATACAGGGAGAGGTGATGCAGTCAGTCAGGGGTGAAACAGGGGGAGAGGGGATCAATCAGCGTGATGGAGGGGAGGTGACGCAGGCAGTCAGAGGTGATACAGGGGGAGAGGATGCAGTCAGTCAGGAGTGATACAGAGGGAGGGGGTGACAGTCAGCCAGGAGTGATACAGGGAGAGGTGACAGTCAGTCAGGGGTGATACAGGGGGAGGGGATGCAGTCAGTCAGGAGTGTTACAGGGGAGGGGATGCAGTCAGTCAGGAGTGATACAGGGGGAGAGGATGCAGTCAGTCAGGGGTGATAGAGAGGGAGAGGATGCAGTCAGTCAGGAGTGATACAGGGAGAGGTGACAGTCTGTCAGGAGTGATACAGGGGGAGGGGATACAATCAGTCAGGAGTGACACAGGGAGAGGTGACGCAGTCAGTCAGGGGTGATACAGGGGAGGGGATGCAGTCAGTCAGGAGTGATACAGGGGAGAGGACACAGTCAGTCAGGAGTGATACAGGGGAGGGGATGCAGTCAGTCAGGAGTGATACAGGGGGAGAGGATGCAGTCAGTCAGGGGTGATAGAGAGGGAGAGGATGCAGTCAGTCAGGAGTGATACTGGGAGAGGTGACAGTCAGTCAGGAGTGATACGGGGAGAGGGGATGTAGTCAGTCAGGAGTGATACAGGGAGAGGTGACACAGTCAGTCAGGGGTGATACAGGGAGAGGTGACAGTCAGTCAGGAGTGATACAGGGAGAGGGCATGCAGTCAGTCAGGAGTGATACAGGGAGAGGTGACACAGTCGGTCAGGGGTGATGCAGGGAGTGGTGACACAGTCAGTCAGGGTTGATACAGGGGGAGGTGACAAAGTCAGTCAGAGGTGATACAGGGGGAGGGGATGCAGTCAGTCAGGAGAGATACAGGGGGAGGGTATGCAGTCAGTCAGGAGTGATACAGGGAGAGGTGACAGTCAGTCAAGGGTGATACAGGGAGAGGTGACACAGTCAGTCAGGGGTGATACAGGGAGAGGTGACGCAGTCAGTCAGGGGTGATATAGGGGGAGGGGATGCAGTCAGTCAGGGGTAATACAGGGAGAGGTGATGCAGTCAGTCAGGGGTTATACACGGGGAGAGGATGCAGTCAGTCAGGAGTGATACAGGGGGGATGCAGTCAGTCAGGAGTGATACAGGGAGAGGTGACAGTCAGTCAGGAGTGATACAGGGGAGGGGATGCAGTCAGTCAGGAGTGATACAGGGGGAGAGGATGCAGTCAGTCTGGGGTGATAGAGAGGGAGAGGATACAGTCAGTCAGGAGTGATACAGGGAGAGGTGACAGTCTGTCAGGAGTGATACAGGGGGAGGGGATACAATCAGTCAGGAGTGACACAGGGAGAGGTGATGCAGTCAGTCAGGGGTGATACAGGGGAGGGGATGCAGTCAGTCAGGAGTGATACAGGGGGAGAGGACACAGTCAGTCAGGAGTGATACAGGGGAGGGGATGCAGTCAGTCAGGAGTGATACAGGGGGAGAGGATGCAGTCAGTCAGGGGTGATAGAGAGGGAGAGGATGCAGTCAGTCAGGAGTGATAAAGGGAGAGGTGATAGTCAGGGCCGGACTTAGCCCAAAAGGCGCCCTGTGCGAGACTGCAGGACGGCGCCCCCCCCCCCTCCAAACTTTGAAAGAAAACAATAACTCTTTAATATTCACAACAACACGTTTACTTAGAAAACTTGTGTTTCCCTGCAAAACACTTGAAGAAACACTAATATTGCAATAACGGGAATTATAAAGTGCTTTAAAGCGGACCAAAAGGAAAAAATGACGCTTGGTCCAAAGCCATATGGGCTGACAGCCAATCAGAGTGCAGAGCGGCGGCCTGCAAGGCCAAACACCGCCACACCATGACCAGATGACATATTACCACCACAGTGATCGAATAATATCAAATACAAGGAACGAATACCACAACATCATGACCAGACCACATATTACCACCACATAGTGACTGAATACTACAATACTGATCAATAATAAAAAAACCCACAATACTATCACCATAAGTGCCATTATACACAGGAGATCTGTACTTAGTATGCAGCGTCTGTGTATAGGTAATACAGTGATCACCGGTGACATACACAGGACCTCAGTATATAGTATACAGTGTATAGTGTCAGTGTATAGGTAACACACTGACTCACCAGTGACATCTCTAGGTGAAGTCCTTCATCTTTCATCCCGCACAGACCGCCATCACTTCATCCAGCCAGGACTCGTCTCTGCAGGAAATAACACAGTTATCTCGAGTTCCACTTGCAGAACACATTACTTAATTTTCCCAACTTCTACATTACACCACATGAAGAAGGCGACATAGTGTCACTCTACACAGTAATAGGACCGCCCCTCCATTTAAAACAGTATACTCAAAAAATAAAATAAATACATCACTGCAGTAATAATATCCCTTAATTAGCCCCTATGGTAATTAGCCCCTATGGTAATAATATTCGCCATCCTGGCCCCCGTGTGTCTCATTCCTGGCGTCAGCCATATATTCTCCCATCCTGCCCTAATGAGTATCTATCCTGCCCCATATGATCTTCCCATCCTGCCCCATCTGTCTCCATCGTATCCATCCTGCCCCATCTGTCTCCAATCCTGCCTCCAGTGTCTCCAGTCATGACGCCATGTCTGTCATCCTGCCCCGTGTCTCCATTCTGCCTCTGTGTCAAGCATTCTGCCCGTGTCCAGCATTCTGCACCAGTGTCCAGCATTCTGCACCAGTGTCCAGCGTTCTGCCCCAATGTCCAGCGTTCTGCCCCCGTGTCCAGCTTTCTGCCCCAGTGTCCAGCGTTCTGCCCCAGTGTCCAGCTTTCTGCCCCAGTGTCCAGCTTTCTGCCCCAGTGTCCAGCGTTCTGCCCCCGTGTCCAGCGTTCTGCCCCCGTGTCCAGCGTTCTGCCCCAGTGTCCAGCGTTCTGCCCCAGTGTCCAGCGTTCTGCCCCCGTGTCCAGCTTTCTGCCCCAGTGTCCAGCGTTCTGCATCAGTGTCCAGCGTTCTGCCCCAATGTCCAGCGTTCTGCCCCCGTGTCCAGCTTTCTGCCCCAGTGTCCAGCTTTCTGCCCCAGTGTCCAGCTTTCTGCCCCAGTGTCCAGCGTTCTGCCCCAGTGTCCAGCTTTCTGCCCCAGTGTCCAGCGCTCTGCCCCCCCTGTGTCCAGCTTTCTGCCCCGTCTCCAGCTTTCTGCCCCAGTGTCCAGCGTTCTGCCCCAGTGTCCAGCGTTCTGCCCCAGTGTCCAGCATTCTGCCCCCGTGTCCAGCTTTCTGCCCCCGTGTCCAGCTTTCTGCCCCAGTGTCCAGCGTTCTGCATCAGTGTCCAGCGTTCTGCCCCAATGTCCAGCTTTCTGCCCCAGTGTCCAGCTTTCTGCCCCAGTGTCCAGCTTTCTGCCCCAGTGTCCAGCGTTCTGCCCCAGTGTCCAGCGTTCTGCCCCCGTGTCCAGCTTTCTGCCCCAGTGTCCAGCTTTCTGCCCCAGTGTCCAGCTTTCTGCCCCAGTGTCCAGCGTTCTGCCCCAGTGTCCAGCTTTCTGCCCCAGTGTCCAGCGTTCTGCATCAGTGTCCAGCGTTCTGCCCCAATGTCCAGCGTTCTGCCCCCGTCTCCAGCTTTCTGCCCCAGTGTCCAGCTTTCTGCCCCAGTGTCCAGCGTTCTGCCCCAGTGTCCAGCTTTCTGCCCCAGTGTCCAGCGTTCTGCATCAGTGTCCAGTGTTCTGCCCCAATGTCCAGCTTTCTGCCCCAGTGTCCAGCGTTCTGCATCAGTGTCCAGCGTTCTGCCCCAATGTCCAGCATTCTGCCCCCGTGTCCAGCTTTCTGCCCCAGTGTCCAGCTTTCTGCCCCAGTGTCCAGCGTTCTGCCCCAGTGTCCAGCTTTCTGCCCCAGTGTCCAGCGTTCTGCATCAGTGTCCAGTGTTCTGCCCCAATGTCCAGCTTTCTGCCCCAGTGTCCAGCGTTCTGCATCAGTGTCCAGCGTTCTGCCCCAATGTCCAGCATTCTGCCCCCGTGTCCAGCTTTCTGCCCCAATGTCCAGCGTTCTGCCCCCGTCTCCAGCTTTCTGCCCCAGTGTCCAGCTTTCTGCCCCCGTGTCCAGCTTTCTGCCCCAGTGTCCAGCGTTCTGCCCCAGTGTCCAGCTTTCTGCCCCAGTGTCCAGCTTTCTGCCCCAGTGTCCAGCTTTCTGCCCCAGTGTCCAGCGTTCTGCCCCCGTGTCCAGCGTTCTGCCCCCGTGTCCAGCGTTCTGCCCCCGTGTCCAGCGTTCTGCCCCCGTGTCCAGCTTTCTGCCCCAGTGTCCAGCGTTCTGCATCAGTGTCCAGCGTTCTGCCCCAATGTCCAGCATTCTGCCCCCGTGTCCAGCTTTCTGCCCCAGTGTCCAGCTTTCTGCCCCAGTGTCCAGCTTTCTGCCCCAGTGTCCAGCGTTCTGCCCCAGTGTCCAGCTTTCTGCCCCAGTGTCCAGCGCTCTGCCCCCCCTGTGTCCAGCTTTCTGCCCCGTCTCCAGCTTTCTGCCCCAGTGTCCAGCGTTCTGCCCCAGTGTCCAGCGTTCTGCCCCAGTGTCCAGCATTCTGCCCCCGTGTCCAGCTTTCTGCCCCCGTGTCCAGCTTTCTGCCCCAGTGTCCAGCGTTCTGCATCAGTGTCCAGCGTTCTGCCCCAATGTCCAGCGTTCTGCCCCCGTGTCCAGCTTTCTGCCCCAGTGTCCAGCTTTCTGCCCCCGTGTCCAGCTTTCTGCCCCAGTGTCCAGCTTCCTGCCCCAGTGTCCAGCTTTCTGCCCCAGTGTCCAGCTTTCTGCCCCAGTGTCCAGCTTTCTGCCCCAGTGTCCAGCGTTCTGCCCCAGTGTCCAGCGTTCTGCCCCAGTGTCCAGCTTTCTGCCCCAGTGTCCAGCTTTCTGCCCCCGTGTCCAGCGTTCTGCCCCAGTGTCCAGCGTTCTGCCCCAGTGTCCAGCGTTCTGCCCCAGTGTCCAGCGATCTGCCCCAGTGTCCAGCGTTCTGCCCCAGTGTCCAGCGTTCTGCCCCCGTGTCCAGCGTTCTGCCCCCGTGTCCAGCGTTCTGCCCCCGTGTCCAGCGTTCTGCCCCAGTGTCCAGCGTTCTGCCCCAGTGTCCAGCGCTCTGCCCCCCCTGTGTCCAGCTTTCTGCCCCGTCTCCAGCTTTCTGCCCCAGTGTCCAGCTTTCTGCCCCAGTGTCCAGCGTTCTGCCCCAGTGTCCAGCGTTCTGCCCCAGTGTCCAGCTTTCTGCCCCAGTGTCCAGCTTTCTGCCCCAGTGTCCAGCGTTCTGCCCCCGTGTCCAGCGTTCTGCCCCAGTGTCCAGCGTTCTGCCCCAGTGTCCAGCGTTCTGCCCCCGTGTCCAGCGTTCTGCCCCAGTGTCCAGCATTCTGCCCCAGTGTCCAGCGTTCTGCCCCCGTGTCCAGCATTCTGCCCCCGTGTCCAGCGTTCTGCCCCAGTGTCCAGCGTTCTGCCCCAGTGTCCAGCGCTCTGCCCCCCCTGTGTCCAGATTTCTGCCCCGTCTCCAGCTTTCTGCCCCAGTGTCCAGCTTTCTGCCCCAGTGTCCAGCTTTCTGCCCCAGTGTCCAGCTTTCTGCCCCAGTGTCCAGCGTTCTGCCTCCCTGTGTCCAGCTTTCTGCCCTGCCCCCCCCTCCCGATCGCCGCTCTCAATAATAATTAAAAAAAAAAAAACAAGTTCTTCTTACCTGACCGCGATCCTGCTCTATCTGCTTATCGGTGGGGGCGGCCATCTTCCTGAGGCCGCGCGTGCGCAGGTGGAGTGCTCTGCTGCCCGGGGCTTCAGGAAAATGGCCGCGGGATGCCGCGCATGCGCAGATGGAGATCGCGGCGGCCATTTTTCTGAAGCCGAGAAGCGAACAGCCAGGTAAATTCTGCGCCGCCGGCGACCCGCCCCCCCGCATTGTGCCGCCCCCCGCATTGTGCTGCCCCCTTCCTACGCCACTGCCAGGGGGGGCCCGATGACCGGGGGCGTGGTAACCGGAACGCTGGCAGATGGAAATTTTAGAAAACGGCTGCCCCGTACCGGGTCGTACCGGCTGAATCCCACCCCTGATTGTGATGTAATGTGACATTAATCTGCTGAGCTCAATAAATGCGCCCCTTGTATGCTAACGAGCCTTGGCGCCCTGTGCGGCCGGACAGGTCGCACAGGGCAAAGGCCGGCCCTGGTGATAGTCAGTCACGAGTGATACAGGGGGAGGGGATACAATCAGTCAGGAGTGACACAGGGAGAGGTGACGCAGTCAGTCAGGGGTGATACAGGGGGAGAGGATGCAGTAGTCAGGGGTGATACAGGGAGAGGTGACACAGTCAGTCAGGGGTGATACAGGGGGAGGGGATGCATTCAGTCAGGAGTGATACAGGGGGAGGTGACAGTCAGTCAGGAGTGATACGGGGAGAGGGGATGTAGTCAGTCAGGAGTGATACAGGGAGAGGTGACACAGTCAGTCAGGGGTGATACAGGGAGAGGTGACAGTCAGTCAGGAGTGATACAGGGAGAGGGCATGCAGTCAGTCAGGAGTGATACAGGGAGAGGTGACACAGTCGGTCAGGGGTGATACAGGGAGTGGTGACACAGTCAGTCAGGGTTGATACAGGGGGAGGTGACAAAGTCAGTCAGAGGTGATACAGGGGGAGAGGATGCAGTCAGTCAGGAGAGATACAGGGGGAGGGTATGCAGTCAGTCAGGAGTGATACAGGGAGAGGTGACAGTCAGTCAAGGGTGATACAGGGAGAGGTGACACAGTCAGTCAGGGGTGATACAGGGAGAGGTGACGCAGTCAGTCAGGGGTGATATAGGGGGAGGGGATGCAGTCAGTCAGGGGTAATACAGGGAGAGGTGATGCAGTCAGTCAGGGGTGATACACGGGGAGAGGATGCAGTCAGTCAGGAGTGATACAGGGAGAGGTGACAGTCTGTCAGGAGTAATACAGGGGGAGGGGATACAATCAGTCAGGTGTGACACAGGGAGAGGTGACGCAGTCAGTCAGGGGTGATACAGGGGAGGAGATGCAGTCAGTCAGGAGTGATACAGGGGGAGAGGACACAGTCAGTCAGGAGTGATACAGGGGAGGGGATGCAGTCAGTCTGGAGTGATACAGGGGGAGAGGATGCAGTCAGTCAGGGGTGATAGAGAGGGAGAGGATGCAGTCAGTCAGGAGTGATACAGGGAGAGGTGACAGTCAGTCAGGAGTGATACAGGGGGAGGGGATACAATCAGTCAGGAGTGACACAGGGAGAGGTGACGCAGTCAGTCAGGGGTGATACAGGGGGAGAGGATGCAGTAGTCAGGGGTGATACAGGGAGAGGTGACACAGTCAGTCAGGGGTGATACAGGGGGAGGGGACATTCAGTCAGGAGTGATACGGGGAGAGGGGATGTAGTCAGTCAGGAGTGATACAGGGAGAGGTGACACAGTCAGTCAGGGGTGATACAGGGAGAGGTGACAGTCAGTCAGGAGTGATACAGGGAGAGGGCATGCAGTCAGTCAGGAGTGATACAGGGAGAGGTGACACAGTCGGTCAGGGGTGATACAGGGAGTGGTGACACAGTCAGTCAGGGTTGATACAGGGGGAGGTGACAAAGTCAGTCAGAGGTGATACAGGGGGAGAGGATGCAGTCAGTCAGGAGAGACACAGGGGGAGGGTATGCAGTCAGTCAGGAGTGATACAGGGAGAGGTGACAGTCAGTCAAGGGTGATACAGGGAGAGGTGACACACTCAGTCAGGGGTGATACAGGGAGAGGTGACGCAGTCAGGGGTGATATAGGGGGAGGGGATGCAGTCAGTCAGGGGTAATACAGGGAGAGGTGATGCAGTCAGTCAGGGGTGATACACGGGGAGAGGATGCAGTCAGTCAGGAGTGATACAGGGGGGATGCAGTCAGTCAGGAGTGATACAGGGAGAGGTGACAGTCAGTCAGGGGTGATACAAGGGGAGGTGACACAGTCAGTCAGAGGTGATACAGGAGAAGGTGATGCAGTCAGTCAGTGTTGATACAGGGGGAGGGGATGCAGTCAGTCAGGGTTGATACGGGGAAGGTGATGCAGTCAGTCATTCAAGGGTAACACAAGGGCTCAGTTGGTGATTCCGAAATGAGAGTACTCAGCAGGGGTGAAACGGGGGAGGGGGTTCAGTCAGGGGTGATATGAGGGAGTGGATACAGTCAGGGGTGATACAGGGGATGGGGTGCAGTTAGGGGTCATATAGAGGGAGGTCCAGGGTCTGTAAAAGCGATCACATTGGAGCGCTGAGGAAGCAGCCCAGAGAGACAGTGGGGGTGTCGAGCACCACCGCAGCTCCAGCCGAACACCTCTAAGGGAGGACAGAGGCAGGTTCAAAGAAAAAAGAACGGTCACAAGAGCGCTGAAGGAGACTCTGACACCAGGTGTCAGAGTCTCCTTCAGTGCTCCTGTGACCGATCTTTTTTTCTTTGAAGCTATATACAGGGAGGTGGCACAGTCAAGGGTAATACACGGGCTCAGTCAGGGTGATTCTGGGGCGAGGGTAGTCAGCCAGGGTGATATGGGAGAGGAGATGCATTCAGTGTTGATACAGGAGTAGGGGGTGCAGTCAGGGGTAATACAGGGGTAGAGGAGCTCAGTCAGGGTGATTCCGGGGTGAGGGGATTCAGAAGGGGAGGGGTGCATTCAGGGGTGATGCAAGGGAGGTGGCTTAGTCAGGGGTCATATATGTTATGGACCTGGTGGTTAGGAGCACCCGAAATGACCTGATGGTTAAAATGGTAAACCTGGGACAAGCTCTGAGGAAGTGGTAACTCTACTGACCGCAATCACTAATCCTATCACACACACTAGAAATAGCCGTGGAGCATACCTAACTCTCCCTAGACGCCTCTTCACAGCCTAAGAGCTAACTACCCCTAAAGATAGAAATAGCAGCCTACCTTGCCTCAGAGAAATTCCCCAAAGTAAAGGCAGCCCCCCACAAATATTGACTGTGAGTTAAGAGGGAAGAAACAAACACAGGAATGAAACAGATTTTAGCAAAGGAGGCCGAATCTTCACTAGATAGACAGAAGATAGGAAAGGGAACTATGCGGTCAGTATTAAAAACTACAAAAACCACGCAGAGTGTGCAAAAAGACCTCCACACCGACTCACGGTGTGGAGGTGCAGCTCTGCACCCCCAGAGCTTCCAGCTAGCAAGGAAATATCATAATAGCAAGCTGGACTAGAAACATAGCATGTACTGAGAAATATATTCAAAAACCAATAAACAGCAAATGGACTAGTAAGGACTTAGCTTCTGCTGGAGTAGACAGGTCATCAGAGA
Organism: Ranitomeya variabilis; assembly: GCF_051348905.1. NCBI lineage: Eukaryota > Metazoa > Chordata > Amphibia > Anura > Dendrobatidae > Ranitomeya > Ranitomeya variabilis. The sequence goes on from NC_135236.1 coordinate 567,127,021, forward strand.
AATCCAAGAGAGATCTGAACCAGTACTGAGACATTGACAGCTGGCATGAACTAACGACCTGGGCAGAGTTAAATAGGGAAGCCAGCAGCAGCAATAAACGAGGGCAGCTGAGAAAGCCAACCACAAAGATCAGCAGTTCCACTCAAAGCCACCAGAGGGTGTCCAAGGACAGAACTCACCAAAGTACCATTCACGACCACAGGAGGGAGCCCGAGAACGGAATTCACAACAGTACCCCCCCTTGAGGAGGGGTCACCGAACCCTCACCAGAGCCCTCAGGCCGATCAGGACGAGCCAAATGAAAGGCACGAACCAAATCGGAAGCATGGACATCGGAGGCAACAACCCAGGAATTATCCTCCTGACCATAGCCCTTCCATTTAACCAGGTACTGAAGCTTCCGTCTCGAAATACGAGAATCTAAAATCTTCTCCACCACATACTCCAACTCCCCCTCAACCAACACCGGAGCAGGAGGATCAACGGAAGGAACCATAGGCACCACATATCTCCGCAACAACGACCTATGGAACACATTATGGATGGCAAAAGAAGCTGGAAGGGCCAAGTTAAACGACACAGGATTGATAATTTCAGAAATCTTATAAGGACCTATTATATTAACGGAACTTTAGTATCTTGATTGAAGTCTTCATTCCCTATTCTATACCAAATCTGGTAATTTTCCTAACCTATAACATCATAGCTTACCATAGCAATCAATAATATCCATATAATTATTAAATTATATTAATATGGAATTCATATTTGGAAAAATAAAACAATAATAATAATTATAATATATCATTAGCCATATTCTTTATGTGATATGACATTTTTATGTCATGGGTGTAATTTCTTTATGAACCCATAGATGTCAGTGTGTCTTTTATGTAACAAATGCTGATATTACTAAAACTTTATTAATAAACTATAACCAATAATATGTAAGAATGTGTAGCCATGAACCAAAATAAGAATATATATATATATATATATGAAAATGAATGAATGAATGAATTGTTGTATTTAACTCAGAATTGAAACATTTCTTATATAATGAAACCATATGATCATTATATTTGATAAAGCAATATACTTGTATTAGACATTACTTTATTAAATATTGATTTTTCTTTTTGAGATAAAAAATGAAAATTTAAGAATAAAAATTGAAGAAAAAAGTGAAAAATGAAAAATAAAAATTGAGAATAAAAATTGAAGAAAAAATGAAAAATGAAAAATAAAAATGATAAACAAATAAAAATAAGAAATAGTGAAAAGTGAAAAATGAGAATAAAATAAAAATAAAAATAAGGCCTTTATATATTGATGATAAATGCAGAGGTTATGTCTCAATAACACATTCCCTTTAATATTTCCATTATCTAGATGTTGTCATAACCTTGGATTACCAAAATATTGAAATTATGCAGCTTTGCATATAATACCCTTCATTAGAGGAAAAAAAATGACTTTTATAATACTTATTGTATTGTACCCAATAATACCTTATTAATATTTCTTTTTTTATTAAAATGTGTGAAAAAGAGGTATTGATGAAATGTGATGATGTAATCTGGATCAAAAACACATTTCCCCCTTTTAATGTCAAAGAATATTATTTTATAAAAAAAAAAAAAATTTGTAAAAACCAAAATTAAAATAATTAATTTTAGAACTGTCAGATCAGCTTGTGCCATATATTTGTTTGAAAATGGTATCCATTTATGTAATCAATAAAAAACATTGAATATGAAAAAATTATAATTTGGGAAAATTATTCTAAATGTATACTTGATAAACCATATTGATGTGTGATTGCACTTATTCACTATTACTAAATCAAGAAATAATAATTAAAGAAATATATGTAAATATATGTTGAGTAAATAATATTTAAATATATATCTTAACATTGTAATTTAACTGACTCTTATTTTCATACACACAAGTTTTTTGTTATTTTCTTTCTTTCTCTCAACATACCATAAATCATGAGGCCTCTTACATACTGTACATTCCACATTCCACGCTCCTTCGTTACACTTCATTCTTACGTTGAATGCACTTAGCAGCTGCTCATCTGTCATCTGTCACTCACATAAAAGTTGACAATACATATTTCACATATAAACAACATGTATTTTAACCCAAAATATTGTGTCCTAATTATCAATCAATGCACATTGTAATCTATTAAATTTAGTATTCTAATATTTATTTGAATATTCCCCAAATATTATTATCTAACACTATCTAACTTAACACTATGTTCTAACCTATAGATAGGACTCTTCCATATGAAATGTGTGCATTTGTTGTACAGTTATATTTAGTACAGGTCTGCAACTGAATCCGTTTGAATGTAAAGGCTGAGGAGCTTCAAATTCTCCTTACACTAAAACAAGGATATATGATATTTTAACTTACAGCTATTCACATCATGCACCATGCAGTGGAGGAAAAAAAACTACATTATTTCCATGCAAAGGAAAAAAACAAGTTTTTAGTTTATTAGTTATGTATTATTTTTTATTAAGTGTTAAATATATACAATCATGCAGTTATTATAGCTTCCTGTGTAAATAAACATAAATTCATGTAAAAAGGGTTTTTTGTTCAATTCCTGTTTTTGAAATGAAAGCTCTAAGGAAAAATAAAAGATAAAGGTTAATTTCATATTTATTCAGAAACAAAATAATTTAAATATATATGCATATATTTAATATATGTAATTAATGTAATTCTAAGTATTACTGGAACAAATTCTAATTATTTCACTATACATATACATACATATATATATACATACACACATACATATATGTATATATATATATATATATACATACATATATACACATAAATACAGTTACTATAATCTCTACTTTTATAAATATGCTACAGTACTTACTGTATACTATATTAATATATATAACTGCAGAAATCTATTGTATAAAATAATTACATATTAATAAATAATACATTGTATTACTCCCCTACACCTCATATAATTGATTACATTTTTAGCCAATTCCTAACCCAAAATTTACCTCTCTGTTGATAATTTGTTGGACAGCACTATTTAATAAAATCATCTTTAAACTTATGAACTGAGATAATGGAGTGTTCAGTTGAGCAGGCCCGGGGATACTCACCACTTGTTTCTGTCTGTCAATTTCCGCCATTTTTACAGACAGATCTGACCCTGCAGCTTTTAACCCTTTCAGTGCAGCTTCAGTGGAAGACTTATAGGGTTTGTAGCAGACATGTAATTTTATTCGTTCTTCATAGATTTGATTTTGGGTCAGCTTTGGAGATTTTGATTTTGGCCTCTGATAAGATACAATTCTGTCTGGTTTAAAAACCTTAGTATGATTTGTTTTCCTTTCAAGATTCTCATGTTTTCTAATAAATTCAATGGACTGCGCACATTCATATAAAGAACCTTTCTGTGACGCAATAGCACGAGATACAGGATTTAGGAATCTGAATTTGTTTACAAAACAATTTATCATTGATTTTTTACTGGAATTAGTACTGATCATCCTGTAAACCCTTTCAAAAATGGACATGAATGTAAAAGTACATTCTTTCCAGCCAATCCTCAATTTTAGAAGAATATCAAGATCTGGATAATTTTCTTTTAGTCCACAAAATATCAAAATTTTTAATCTTTCTACATCAGTCATCTCTTCATGGAATTCTTCATTCTGCATTTTTAGTGAGAATTTCCTGGAGAAACTTACTGGTAGCCAAATTTTAAATAATTTATTTTTCTCCTGATTAGTCAGATCATACTTATCGGCAAAACTTTCAAATATCTCTGAATTTCTGCACACATCGATTTTGTCATCATATGCAGGAATGATTTTACATAATTTTAACAAGGTCTTCCTAGATTTAGTTTGGAGTTGGGCCTCTGAGTCGTCTTCTATTTTTAGTGGCCCTTCCACATCATCTTTGTCAGTTGTCAGGTCTCCTACGTGTCCTCCATCTTGTTTTTCACCATGAGGCACAAAGTCAAGGTCACCTTGAGTGGCCGCCATTAAAGAAACGTGCTTCACTTCTTCATCTTCCTTACTCTTCACATTACACTCAATCTTGGGGACATCATTAATTTCCTTTTCCTTAGAAATTCTTTCTACACTGTCTTTTTTGGACTTCTCTGTAACAAACTCGTGAAATACATTAACCATATGTAATATATTTTTCAGTTGCTCTTTTTCTTTTTTCCTAGATACTAGCTTAGAATCTAACTTCATATTTGCGATTCTGCATTCCGCATATAAACAAAGCCAAAATATTTCTACACTAGATCTATACAAACTTACAAATTCTATCTGACTTGATTTAGCATATGAATCAATCAAATCCATTTGTCCTACCTTGAAATCTCAGCTTGTAGATCTTTTGCTGGGCTCCAGACTTCACTTTACCACGGCTATTTTCAGCAGGTCTATTTTCAGCACGTCCGGCACTTGTAGTACTCCTACTACTTGTCAATTCAACTAACACCTGTTAGTCTCTGTTACGTTTACAAAGTCATAGGTTCTTCTGAGATCTTTGTGACTTGAAGTTTTGAAGTGAAATTTCTGAATACTTGCACAAAATCTTGCAAACTCTTCTGTCTTCCCCCCGTGTGTAAAAATGAAGGAAATTCACAAAAAAAAAAATAGCACAAAAATCAAAACTGGCTGGCTTCGGCAATGTTAAATATGCTTATTCTGCACATTCATTTAAATCAAGACTTAACCAGGTGCGTTATTCTTAAAAGAAAAATGTCGTCATATTCACATAAAAAGTATAGTGGTTTATTGATTGTCCATAGAAAAATCACTTTGAAGCAAAAACATAAAACAGATGAAAATAGTTACGAACGGATTGTCCATGTGTAGAGATCAGCATTAGTTACCCCTCTTTCCCAAGTCCTGAATGGAAGCCATCTGTCTGTGTGTCTGAAGTTTGAAGGTCATCATGGCTGCAGCTACCAGCTGTTGCTTCCTCGTCAGACATCCATGGAGAGAATGAGGGTGAAGATGGGAGATGACAGTCCCACGTGACAAAAGACCCCCACACCCTCCTAAGAGACAATTATATATCTTCTCTACAGATCACGTGTTACCTGTATATGGAGTGGACTTATGCTCTGAGCTCCTATATACATAAATAGCTTTTGTAACGTCAACATGAAGCGATATGCTCTGTACTGCATCAAGACCAAGAATAAGTCAATTAATTAATATTTAACAGCCGTGGAGCGTACCTAACTCTCCCTAGACGCCTCTTCACAGCCTAAGAGCTAACTACCCCTAAAGATAGAAATAGCAGCCTACCTTGCCTCAGAGAAATTCCCCAAAGTAAAGGCAGCCCCCCCACAAATATTGACTGTGAGTTAAGAGGGAAGAAACAAACACAGGAATGAAACAGATTTTAGCAAAGGAGGCCGAATCTTCACTAGATAGACAGAAGATAGGAAAGGGAACTATGCGGTCAGTATTAAAAACTACAAAAACCACGCAGAGTGTGCAAAAAGACCTCCACACCGACTCACGGTGTGGAGGTGCAGCTCTGCACCCCCAGAGCTTCCAGCTAGCAAGGCAATATCATAATAGCAAGCTGGACTAGAAACATAGCATGTACTGAGAAATATATTCAAAAACCAATAAACAGCAAATGGACTAGTAAGGACTTAGCTTCTGCTGGAGTAGACAGGTCATCAGAGAAATCCAAGAGAGATCTGAACCAGTACTGAGACATTGACAGCTGGCATGAACTAATGACCTGGGCAGAGTTAAATAGGGAAGCCAGCAGCAGCAATAAACGAGGGCAACTGAGAAAGCCAACCTCAAAGATCAGCAGTTCCACTCAAAGCCACCAGAGGGTGTCCAAGGACAGAACTCACCAAAGTACCATTCATGACCACAGGAGGGAGCCCGAGAACGGAATTCACAACACATAAAGTGGGAGAGGGTTCAGTCAGGGGAGATACAGGGGGTGCTGGTGCTGTCAGGGTGATACAGGGGGAAGTGGCACAGTCAGGGGTGATACAGGAAGAGGTGACACAGTCAGTCAGTGGTGATACATGGAGAGGTGACACAGTCAGTCAGAGGTGATACAGGGTAGAGGATGCAGTCAGTCAGGGGTGATACAGGGAGAGGTGACGCAGTCAGTCAGAGGTGATACAGGGGGAGAGGATGCAGTCAGTCAGGAGTGATACAGGGGGAGGGGATGCAGTCAGTCAGTAGTGATACAGGGAGAGGTGACAGTCAGTCAGAGGTGATACAGGGAGAGGTGACACAGTCAGTCAGGGGTGATACACGGGGGAGGGGATGCAGTCAGTCAGGGGTGATACAGGGAGAGGTGACGCAGTCAGTCAGGGGTGATACAGGGGGAGAGGATGCAGTCAGTCAGGAGTGATACAGGGGGAGGGGATGCAGTCAGTCAGGGGTGATACAGGGGGAGGTGACACAGTCAGTCAGGGGTGATACAGGGGAAGGTGATGCAGTCAGTCAGTGTTGATACAGGGGAAGGTGATGCAGTCAGTCAGTCAAGGGTAATACAAGGGCTCAGTTGGTGATTCCGGGATGAGGGTACTCAGCAGGGGTGATACGGTGGAGGGGGTTCAGTCTGGGGTGATATGAGGGAGGGGGTACAGTCTGGGGTGATACAGGGGAGGGGGTGCAGTTAGGGGTCATATAGAGCGAGGTCCAGGGTCAGTAAAAGCGATCACATTGGAGTGCTGAGGAATCAGCCCAGAGAGACAGAGGGGTGTTGAGCACCACCGCAGCTTCAGCCGAACACCTCCAAGGGAGGACAGAGGCAGGTTCAAAGAAAAAAGATCGGTCACAAGAGCGCTGATGGAGACTCTGACACCAGGTGTCAGAGTCTCCTTCAGCGCTCCTGTGACCGATCTTTCTTCTTTGAAGCCATATAGAGGGAGGTGGCACAGGGTAATACACGGGCTCAGTCAGGGTGATTCTGGGGCGAGGGATATTCAGCAGGGGTGATATGGGAGAGGGGTTGCAGTCAGGGTTGATACAGGAGTAGGGGGTGCAGTCAGGGGTAATACAGGGGTAGAGGAGCTCAGTCAGGGTGATTCCGGGGTGAGGGGATTCAGAAGAGGAGGGGTGCATTCAGGGGTGATACAAGGGTGGTGGCTTAGTCAGGGGTCATATAGTGGGAGAGGGCTCAGTCAGGGGAGATACAGGGGGTGCTGGTGCTGTCAGGGTGATACAGGGGGAAGTGGCACAGTCAGGGGTGATATAGTGGGAGAGGGCTCAGTCAGTGGTGACAAAGAAGGAGGGGGTGCAGTCAGTCAGGAGTGAAAGGGCAGATGAGGTCATGGGGCCCTCATTTATCCTTAAGTAACTTAGCCCCTCCCCCTCTCTCACCCCAGACTAAAGCCCCCCTATTTACACTTCTCCTCTGCTGCTTACACTGTGGGGGAGGGGAGCGCGTGTTACAGATGACAGCAGCTCATTACCTGAGCTGTGCTGTATGGCTGGGTGGGTGAGGACACAAACAAAGCTAACATTGATTGGCTGCGCTGTGGCCAATCAGTGTTACCTTAAACCTTAAGACCTGATCCACCACAGGGAGGAGTGGTGAGTGACAGAAAAATTCATGAGGACAGGAGCGCTGTGGTACTTACAAATCCTGAGCTGCAGGCTGCAAGCAGCAGCAGCCGAACATGTCAGCTGTTATCAGTGACGCCCGCACTGCTCTCTGCCTAGTTCTGAGTGCCAGAGCCGGGAGTAGTGGTGACATCACACTGGGAGGAGGTCCTGCTCGTGGCTCCTCCCACAGTTAGTGACAGAGCAGTGCGGGTGTCACTGATTACAGCTGACATGTTCGGCTGCTGCTGCTGCAGCCCGCGGCTCAGGAGTTGTAAGTTTAAAAAGCACTCATGTGCAGACTACAGCAAACACTGCCCCCTGCTAAAGTGAAATTAATATTCACCCTTCTCCATGCCCATGGGGGCGTGGGAAGCAGTGAATATTCATTTCCCTTTAGCAGTGGGGACAGGGGATTTTGCTTCCTGTGACCCACTGTGGCTCTGCTGGCACTGGGGGCCCCCATAGCAGCTGCCCACTGGCTGGGGGCCCCTGGAGCAGTGGGGGCCCTAGGCAGTTGCTGGCCAGTATGCCAGCAGGTGTCAGTGCCTGGGCCCACCGGAGGACACCGGTCCTCCGGTGGCCCAGTCCGACCCTGATTCCGAGTTTGAGCAATGGCTGTCTCCACTCAGCCTGGAGCCATGAAAGGTGATAACAGTGCAAATCTGGTGGTGGCTCTATGCCGGGCCAACCTCACACACATGCCGTGTATGGCTCACATCTTCAACCTGATGGTACTGCAATTCCTCCGCCACTGTCCAAGCCTGAATGCACTAATGCAGTAACCACTGTCATTGTGTGTTCACTTCCACCATTCCACTTAAGTTGGTATAGCGATCTTTTGGCCTTTGGTTAGCCAGTTTATATGGGATGTGACTACACTGTGCAATTCAACTCTGCACATGTTGCAGTGACTGTGTCAGCAGCACTAAGACCTGATGCACTATGACATTTCACATAGCCTGGTACAATGCAGTACGGACGTGGTGCAATTCACAATTGCGGAGTGGGCACAGATGAAGGACCTCTGCACCCTTCTGCAAGTTTTTGAAATTGCTACTAAAATGGTTAGTGCTGAGAATGCCATAATCAGCATCATTATTACTGTCATCTACATGCTGGAGCATGCTTTGAATCGTCTGCAAGAGGAGGTGGTGGTGGTGGTCCCCGGGGAAAAGGAGGAAGCAGAGGAGGATGTGGAAGGGTTAACAATGTATCGGAGTACAGCTTTGTTGTCTCACAGGCGATTGTCATGGGAGGAATAAATGGAGAAGGATGAGGAGACGGACGAGAAGGAAGAGGTGATGTGTGCACACCAGTTGTCTCTGTTGTCCGTGGTTGCCTGAAGTGGATGGAGAAAGCAAGATTGAGTGTTATTCCACCACCAACACAACACCACGGACTTGTACCTTATTAAAGAGATCGACTCATGAGTGCCTTCTTGCAGCACTGTCTACAACATGATTGTTGCCCGTATTGTTAGGATTCAAAATAGTGCTGATTACTGCGTTGCCAGTCTGTTCAATCCACGATACTAAAGTAAATTATGCCAGTTGATTGCCCCCATGGAAAGAGATGCACCCAAGGTGCAATATCAAGGCATGCTTGAAGACAATCTTGACAGCGGTTTTCCCCAACACAGCGGTGAGTCGCACAGTTTGCATTGCAGTGATAGGCTTCCAACCCCGGGAACTTTGAGTCATCAATACAAAAACATTAGCAGCCTTGCAGCCTTGGAGTCCTGGGTTCCAACCCCACCAAGGACAGCATCTGCAAAGAGTTTGTATGTTCTCCAAGTGTTTGCAAGGGTTTCCTCCCAGTACACATTTTTCTTCCCACACTCCAAAGACATACTGATAGGAAATTTAGATTGTCAGTCCCAATGGGAACAGTGCCAATAATGTCTGTAAATGTCTGTAAAGTGATGTGGAATTATTGGCACTATATAAGTAATTGAAAAAATATTTAAATAGAAATTGATGCCCCTTTTTTGTGGTATCTGCCCACAATTTGTGGAAATATTTGCTCTGCGAGTTGGGTCTCCATCATTTGTGTTGCCTGAATTTGGCACAGCTCTCAGAGCACCAGGCCTACCCCTGTCACTCATCCACCAGATACTCATCAAACTTTAAGGCTGTGTCACACTTAACATATGAAAAATTGGTCCCAGTCTCCCTGCCAAGAGTTGCACAAGTGTTTTCCATATGGTCATCTGTGTGTAATTCGTTTGCAATGTGATGATGCAATTTTCTCGCAACTATGCATCCATATGACATGCGTATGGCTTGACATTTCTCACAAATTTTCCCCATTGAGTTTAATAGCGATTTTACACGCACGTCGAGTACGACTAAGAAAAAATACAGTGATGGGAGCTGCCCCATAGATTAACGCTCTTCCAAGTGCTATGCGATGTTTTCTCGCATAGCACTCGTCCATATTCTATGGTAATGTGACCCCGTCCTAATGAAGAAATACTGCTCAAAGTCCTGTCCAATGCTTAAATGTGGCATGGTTTAAAGGGCACCTGTCACCCCGTTTTTTCCGTATGAGATAAAAATACTGTTAAATAGGGCCTGAGCTGTGCATTACAACACTGTATTTTGTGGACCCCGATTCCCCACCTATGCTGCCAAAATACGTTACCAAAGTAGCCGTTTTCGCCTGTCAATCAGGCTGGTCTGGTCAAAAGGGCGTGGTGTCTTCCCCCAGATCTTGCTTAGTTTTCCGTTGGTGGCGTAGTGGTTTGCGCATGCCCAAGGTCCCGAATCCACTGCACAGGGGAGGGAAAAGAGCGCGATGTGCGTTATTTCCCTGTTGATCGGTGGGGGCGGCCATCTTCCTTTGGCCGCGCGTGCGCAGATGGAGCGCTCTGCTGCCCACGGCTTCAGGAAAATGGCCGCGGGATGCCGCGCGTGCGCAGATGGAGATCGCGGCGGCCATTTTCCTGAAGCAGAATTCGCATCTCGGCTTCAGGAAAATGGCCGCCGCGATCTCCATCTGCGCACGCGCGGCATCCCGCGGCCATTTTCCTGAAGCCGGGGCCAGCAGAGCGCCGCTTCTGCGCACGCGCGGCCAAAGGAAGATGGCCGCCCCCACCGATCATCAATGAAATAGCACACATCGCGCTCTTTTCACTCCCCTGTGCAGTGGATTCGGGACCTTGGACATGCGCACACCACTACGCCACCAACGGAAAACTAAGCAAGATCTGGGGGAAGACACCACGCCCTTTTGACCAGACCAGCCTGATTGATAGGCGAAAACGGCTACTTTGGTAACGTATATTGGCAGCATAGGTGGGGAATCGGGGTCCACAAAATGCAGTGTTGTAATGCACAGCTCAGGCCCTATTTAATAGTATTTTTATCTCATACGGAAAAAACGGGGTGACAGGTGCCCTTTAAGGACCGCACTATTAGCACAAATAATTTATATTGTGAAATGTGGACCCCTGGCTGGAGCATAACAGCAGCACAATATCACAATAGGGCAGCACAGTGGCTCAGTGGTTAGCACTGCAGCCTTGCAGCATTTAGGTCTTGGGTTCAAATCCCACCAAGGATAACATCTGCAAGGACTTTGCATGTTCTCCCCATGTTTGCGTGGGTTTACTCTGGGTACTGCGGTTTCCTCCCACACTTCAAAGACATACTGATAGGGAATTTAGATTGTGAGCCCCATTGGGGATAGTGAAGATAATGTATGTAAAGCACTGCCAAATAAGATAGCCCTATATAAGCAAAGCATAATAAATAAATTAATTCCTGCCCCAAATAATTAAAAGATAAAATGTGGTCTGCTTTATGCAGCACGGCAGTAACAGAAAAAAATAGATTTGTTACTGTGGACGAGCCTTGGATACAGCAGAATCTAAACACATCAGAATAACAACATCAGATGTGGCCAAATTTTTGGAGCACAGTAGTAACAGAACAAATTTATATTTTATCATGTGTACCCCTGTATGGAGAAAAATATCAGCCCCCCAAAATTTAAAACTGACATCAAGCCTGCTTTATAACATAACTAACAGAAGAAAGTATTTTTTAACTGTGGATGAGGCCTGTATACAATCAAATGTATGTTCAAAACAATTTCAAACTCTGATCTAGCCTGCTGTTTCACATTTGTAACAGAAAAAAAAAATGTTTTTTTTTAATCTGCATGAGCTGTGCAGACAGCTTATTTTCACCCCCACTAAATGACAAGGAAGGAGATGGCATGCTCAATCACGCTAGCAACAGCCAAAAAAATATTTTTTTACTGTGCAACAGCTCTACACATAGAGTAATTTCACCACCACAATATTACAATTTAGGATATGACGGGCTGTATCACGTTTAGCAACATTTTTTTTTTAAATCTGCATGTCTGCTATGTAGACAGTTGAATTTCACCACCACTAAATGACAAGGTGTGATTTGGCATGCTGAATCACGGTAGCAACTGCCCCCAAAATTTTTTTTTCCTTGCCAAGAGCTCAAATCACAGAACAGTGTCACCATCTCTAAATAACCAGGTGACATATGCGTTGCTGTATCACATTTAGCAACTGAAATTATAAGGTTTATAAAGGTCTACTTGTACATAGAGAACCATAGAAGTAGTGCACAACACACTTCTATAGAATGTGCCCTACTGTCTAGCTAAAATCTATCAGCAAGCAGCAGGGCCGGACTGGGACTAAAATTCAGCCCTGGCATTTGAAGTCACACAGGCCCACTTGTCGCATGGTGACTGTATAATATCTTTGTACACTTGTAGGCTACAAGAAGTGAGGGGAGTGTAACACGACTATATAACATATAAATACAGCTGTATCCAGCATTACAGCTCAGTCCCCATAGAATGTAATACAGCACAGCCCCCATAGACTATAATACAGCACAGCACCCATAGACTATAATACAGCACAGCCCCCATAGAATGTAATGCAGGCAGGCAGCCCCCATAGAATGTAATGCAGGCAGGCAGCCCCCATAGAATGTAATGCAGGCAGCCCCCATAGAATGTAATGCAGGCAGGCAGCCCCCATAGAAAGTAATGCAGGCAGGCAGCCCCCCCCAATAGCTCCACAATCCAGTCATCACTCATTGATAAAAAAAAACAAAACACTCTACTCACCTTTCCTCCTGCCCTGCGCTGCTCTGGCTCTGGTCTCAGCAGTCGCAGTCTGCCCGCCCGGTCACACAGCAGGTGCGCGATGATATGACGTCATTGCGCACCCGCAGTGTCAGCAGCAGGCAGAGCGGGGAATGATGGGAGAGGAAGCGTCAGCAGACGCTCTCTCCTCCATCATTGCATTCAACTGTACCGGCGTCTATGACGCCGGTATAGTTGAATGCGGGGCCGGGAGTGTGCCGCAACAGCGTGGGGAGTGTGCCGACAGCGGCACACTCGAGCGGCCCACTACTGCCATCGGCCCTTCTGGCATTTGCCAGAACTGCTCTATGGCCAGTCCGGCCCTGGCAAGCAGTCACAATCAAGAGCAGCCTCTCTGTACTGTTACATTGTCAAAATGGCGCAAAAACAAGACGACTGCTCTTTATATGGACAGGGACATGAGATTTCAGTGCCAATGACACAATCCGCTGTGTCAGGACGTTATGGCTAGTTCCTGTGCCCTCATTGGCTAGCCACAATGTGCACACATAAAAATAGAGTTTACAAGCACACCACACCTCTGAGCTCTGCAAACCCCCTACCCTCATCATACACCACAATTATCCTTGCGAAAGTGGTAAAAATGGCAATGCAAATATTTTCCCACACTTTTTACCGAATGTTAGTGATTTTTTTTCTGATTTTATAAAATTTTGCTTGTGTTTCCAATCACGAATCCAAATGTGCCATATTCATGCCGAATTTATGTTTGGCCATCTTTTTTCGAACAAATTCGCTCATCACTATTCTTACCTGGATATAGGATACCATAATGACATAGTGCAGGGTTATGTTCACCTGACAGGGCTGTGTGCCACAACACCAAAGAAAGTGCAATAAAAAGTTAGCTGCAGATCCAGGATACATGCAATGGAATGAAAAAAAACCTCTACGGTTATTACTTCCAGTGATGTACTCATATCTGATAAGTTTTTTAATTACCAATTGACTTATAATAGGCATGATTGAGCCAGAATTTGGAGTAAAGTAGTACATGCTGTGAATTTTTACATGCAGACCCTCGGTCCATGTATAAAAACTTTCCTGTGAACTACCACATTAATTTGCATTGATTAGTGTGATGTCCATTATACTATCAGTTATATATACGTACAGCACATGGTCATTTAATATGTTCATCTGACCTAGTTCTTACTGATATATTTCAATATACATATAAACATATGGTCATTGCCTCATCATGTATGTATATTCCGTGAACAGAAAGATAGTCTTATTGGTAAGAGTTAAAGATCGATTCTAAAGATCACATTACGCTCATTATACCAATTTAATTACACAGCTCTTAGTTTCAAGCAAATAGATTTGAAGTGCTGCTGCTGTGAAGTAAATGTAGGACTCTATTTCGGCTCACATTTTCTAACTGACGGCATAAATTACTTACATGAAAACATAATAACTTCTTTGATCATACAATGTCATTTTGATTCATATACTAGCTGAAGAGCCCGGCGTTGCCTGGGCATAGTAAATATCTGTGGTTAGTTATAGCACCTCACTTCTCTTATTTTCCCATCACGCCTCTCATTTTCCCCCTCACATCTTACATTTTCCCCCTCACATCTTACATTTTCCCCCTCATATCTCTCATTTTCTCCCTCACACCTATCATTTTCCCCCTCACTCCTCTTATTTTCCCCCTCACTCCTCTCATTCCCTTCTCACTCCTCTCATTCCCCCCTAACACTTTTCATTTCGACCTCACATCTGTCATTTTCCGATCACTCCACTATTTTCCCTCACTCCTCTTATTTTGCACTCACACCTTTTCATTTTCACCTCACACCTCTCATTTTCACCTCACACCTTTCATTTTTACCTCACACTTATCATTTCCCCCTCAGTATATACATGTTTGTCATCTCCCTTATATATAGTATACACCTGTATGTCATCTCCTGTATATAGTATATACCTGTATGTTTCATCTCCTCCTGTATATAGTATATACCTGTATGTCATCTCTTCTGTATATAGTATATACCTGTATGTCATCTCCTCCTATATATAGTATATACCTGTGTGTCATCTCCTGTATATAGTATATTCCTGTATGTCATCTCCCCTGTATATAGTATATACCTGCTCTATGTCATCTCCTCCTCTATATACCTATGTATCATCTTATATTTATATAATATATATCTGTATGTCATCTCCTCCTATATATAGTATATACAAAAATGTTTGTGATGGCGGCGCAAAGTGTCACCGCTATTATAGATTCCTGCAGCACTACCAACAAACCTCAACAATAAGTTTGTAAAAAGTATAAAAAACAGAATATATGCTTATATATATACACACAAGGTATATATAGGTATGCGCTGGAAAAAACTAGCGGAACCAGAAGGACAAAGTTAAAATATCCTGATAAGAACAAAGTGACCCTTTAGAGAAAAGCATAACAATTAAGGTCCATTGTCCAAAAACCCGCGGATATGCTCGCGGTGTGTACACTGCAAGAAAGTTTATGTAGGCACTTGGAAGATTTTTCTTACCTCCATTACTTTTCTGAGAAGTCTAGGACGTAGGACCTTTTCCAAAGGCTTTCCGGTGAGTAGAGATGGTGTAAATTGGTGGCTGCCCCGGCCAGCGGCGAGCCACCATACAGTAGCTCCGGGTGAAGACGGGATCCTGCAGAGCCGATGCCGCGTGTGCTAGCGGCAGTGAGTACATAACGGTGCGCAGGACCTGAGTGACGTAGTGTGTCACGTGACCGTATACCCCGGAGAGTGAGTACGAAGTGCAGCTAGGATCACACAACCAACGCGTTTCGGAGACACCTGTTTCCTTCCTCAGGGTTGATCCCTGCCTCTTACTCGTTATCCTTTATAGCTGCGTGTCTAATAAACTAATTTATTGAAAGCCAAAGAGTTCCACGCTCATATTCAAACCTCTTGGTGCGATAGTGTCCAGAAGAAAGATCCATTTTGTCTCTGCCCGTGACATTGCTTTTATAAAGTCGCCACCTCTCCAGTGGCGATGTACCACTGCTATGCCAGTCATTTTCATCCCTTGTACTGTCCCGCCATGATGTTCTATAAAGTGTTGAGAGAGTGGGTGACCCAAAAATTTATTTTTAATATTACAAATATGCTCACTTATCCTGGTTTTTAAGGGTCGTTTCGTTCTTCCCACATAGAATTTGCAGCATGGGCATTCTGTAATATAAATTACCCCTGTCGTGGAGCATGTAATACAGTCCCTAATCTGGATTGTCCTCTCTCCTTTTATATTACTCGTGCACTTTTGTGTTGTTATTTGTTTGCATACTTTACATCAATGGCATGGAAAAAAAACCCTCAATTTAATGTGTGTCAGAGAAGACTGTACAAGGGAAGATTTCTTCTGGACCGTGGGGGCAATCATATTTCCCAAATTTTGACCTTTTTTATATACAGGTCCTTCTCAAAAAATTAGCATATAGTGTTAAATTTCATTATTTACCATAATGTAATGATTACAATTAAACTTTCATATATTATAGATTCATTATCCACCAACTTAAATTTGTCAGGTCTTTTATTGTTTTAATACTGATGATTTTGGCATACAACTCCTGAAAACCCAAAAAACCTGTCTCAATAAATTAGCATATTTCACCCGTCCAATCAAATAAAAGTGTTTTTTAATAACAAACAAAAAAACCATCAAATAATAATGTTCAGTTATGCACTCAATACTTGGTCGGGAATCCTTTGGCAGAAATGACTGCTTCAATGCGGCGTGGCATGGAGGCAATCAGCCTGTGACACTGCTGAGATGTTATGGAGGCCCAGGATGCTTCAATAGCGGCCTTAAGCTCATCCAGAGTGTTGGGTCTTGCGTCTCTCAACTTTCTCTTCACAATATCCCACAGATTCTCTATGGGGTTCAGGTCAGGAGAGTTGGCAGGCCAATTGAGCACAGTAATACCATGGTCAGTAAACCATTTACCAGTGGTTTTGGCACTGTGAGCAGGTGCCAGGTCATGCTGAAAAATGAAATCTTCATCTCCATAAAGCATTTCAGCCGATGGAAGCATGAAGTGCTCCAAAATCTCCTGATAGCTAGCTGCATTGACCCTGCCCTTGATGAAACACAGTGGACCAACACCAGCAGCTGACATGGCACCCCACACCATGACTGACTGTGGGTACTTGACACTGGACTTCAGGCATTTTGGCATTTCCTTCTCCCCAGTCTTCCTCCAGACTCTGGCACCTTGATTTCCGAATGACATGCAAAATTTGCTTTCATCAGAAAAAAGTACTTGGGACCACTTAGCTGCTGCTGTGTGTCCAGTGCTGCTTCTCTGTAGCCCAGGTCAGGCGCTTCTGCCGCTGTTTATGGTTCAAAAGTGGCTTTACCTGGGGAATGCGACACCTGTAGCCCATTTCCTGCACACGCCTGTGCACGGTGGCTCTGGATGTTTCCACACCAGACTCAGTCCACAATCTTCCTCAGGGTCCGGTCACCTCTTCTCGTTGTACAGCGTTTTCTGCCACATTGTTTCCTTCCAACAGACTTACCATTGAGGTGCCTTGATACAGCACTCTGGGAACAGCCTATTTGTTGAGAAATTTCTTTCTGGGTCTTACCCTCTTGCTTGAGGGTGTCAATGATGGCCTTCTTGACATCTGTCAGGTCACTAGTCTTACCCATGATGGGGGTTTTGAGTAATGAACCAGGCAGGGAGTTTTTAAAAGCCTCAGGTATCTTTTGCATGTGTTTAGAGTTAATTAGTTGATTCAGAAGATTAGTGTAATAGGTCGTTTAGAGAACCTTTTCTTGATATGCTAATTTATTGAGACAGGTTTTTGGGGTTTTCAGGAGTTGTATGCCAAAATCATCAGTATTAAAACAATAAAAGACCTGACAAATTTCAGTTGGTGGATAATGAATCTATAATATATGAAAGTTTAATTGTAATCATTACATTATGGTAAATAATGAAATTTAACACTATATGCTAATTTTTTGAGAAGGACCTGTACAAAAAACGGCTGGTTACTTATATTGTCTCCCAAAATTTTGTCATTTTTTAAAATATGCCAGTGTTTACTGACTATTTTACGAAAAAAGTGTGTTTGAAGTAAAACTTAGTAATAATTGGGATGGATTCAAAAGTTCCTTTCGATTTTGGGATTGGATTAATAAGTTCCTGTCAGTTCACTAGGATTCATCAGAACTGTTCAAGACCTCAGGATTTTGAGGTGGAATCACAAATATTGACAAAAAAATTCCTGGCAAAAGGGTATAACAAAAAGTTGCTAGAAAAATCAAAAGAAAAGGCCGCTAGCAAACCTAGACAGGAACTTATTAATCCAATCCCAAAATCCAAAGGAACTTTTGAATCCATCCCAATTATTACTAAGTTTAATTCAAACTCACACTTTTTTCGTAAAATAGTCAGTAAACACTGGCATATTTTAAAAAATGACAAAATTTTGGGAGACAATATAAGTAACCAGACGTTTTTTGTATATAAAAAAGGTCAAAATTTGGGAAATATGATTGCCCCCACGGTCCAGAAGAAATCTTCCTTTGTACAGTCTTCTCTGACACACATTAAATTGAGGGTTTTTTTTCCATGCCATAGATGTAAAGTATGCAAACAAATAACAACACAAAAATGCACGAGTATTATAAAAGGAGAGAGGACAATCCAGATTAGGGACTGTATTACATGCTCCACGACAGGGGTAATTTATATTATAGAATGCCCATGCGGCAAATTCTATGTGGGAAGAACGAAACGACCCTTAAAAACCAGGATAAGTGAGCATATTTGTAATATTAAAAATACATTTTTGGGTCACCCACTCTCTCAATACTTTATAGAACATCATGGCGGGACAGTACAAGGGATGAAAATGACTGGCATAGCAGTGGTACATCGCCACTGGAGAGGTGGCGACTTTATAAAAGCAATGTCACGGGCAGAGACAAAATGGATCTTTCTTCTGGACACTATCGCACCAAGAGGTTTGAATATGGGCGTGGAACTCTTTGGCTTTCAATAAATTAGTTTATTAGACATGCAGCTATAAAGGATAACGAGTAAGAGGCAGGGATCAACCCTGAGGAAGGAGACAGGCGTCTCCAAAACGCGTTGGTTGTGTGATCCTAGCTGCACTTCGTACTCACTTTCCGGGGTATACGGTCACGTGACACACTACGTCACTCAGGTCCTGCGCACCGTTTTGTACTCACCGCCGCTAGCACACGCGGCATCGGCTCTGCAGGATCCCGTCTTCACCAGGAGCTACTTTATGGTGGCTTGCCGTCGGCCGGGGCAGCCACCAGTTTACACCATCTCTACTCACCGGAAAACCTTTGGAAAAGGTCCTACGTCCTAGACTTCTCAGAAAAGTAACGGAGGTAAGAAAAATCTTCCAAGTGCCTCCATAAACTTTCTTGCAGTGTACACACCGTGAGCATATCCGCGGGTTTTTGGACAATGGACCTTAATTGTTATGCTTTTCTCTAAAGGGTCACTTTGTTCTTATCAGGATATTTTAACTTTGTCCTTCTGGTTCCGCTAGTTTTTTCCAGCGCATACCTATATATACCTTGTGTATATATATAAGCATATATTCTGTTTTATATATAGTATATACCTGTATGTCATCTCCTCCTGTATATAGTATATACCTGTAAGTCATCTCCTCCTGTTTATAGTATATACCTGTGTGTCATCTGCTCCTGTATATAGTATATATCTGTGTGTCATCTCCCCTGTATATAGTATGTACCTGTATGTCATCTCCTCCTGTATGTAGTATATATCTATGTGTCATCTCCTCCTGTATATAGTATATATCTGTATGCCATCTCCTCCTGTATTAGACCTCGTTCACACGTTATTTGCTCAGTATTTTTACCTCAGTATTTGTAAGCTAAATTGGCAGCCTGATAAATCCCCTGCCAACAGGAAGCCCTCCCCCCTGGCAGTATATATCAGCTCACACATACACATAATAGACAGGTCATGTGACTGACAGCTGCCGTATTTCCTATATGGTACATTTGTTGCTCTTGTAGTCTGTCTGCTTATTAATTAGATTTTTATTTTGGAAGGATAATACCAGACTTGTGTGTGTTTTAGGGCGAGATTCATGTGTCAAGTTGTGTGTGTTGGGTTGCGTGTGACGACATGCATTTAGCGACTTTTGTGAGATGAGTTTTGTGTGGCCACATGCGTGTAGCAGCTTTTTGTGTGTCTAGTTGCCTGTGACAGGTTAGTGTAGCAAGTTGTGTGCAGCAAGTTTTGCACATGTCGAGTTTTGCGCGTGGCGAGTTTTATTTGTGGTGCGTTTTGAGTATGTGCAAGTTTTGTGTGAGGCAACTTTTACATGTGTTGCAATTTTTCCGCATGTGCAAGTTTTGCGTGTGGCGAGTTTTCCATGAGGTGAGTTTTGCACGTGTGGCTAGTTTTGCGTGAGCCTAGTTTTGCATGTGGCAAGTTTTGCATGTGGCAAATTTTGCGCGTGGCAAGTTTTGAGCGGTGACTTTTGTGTTTCTACTTTTATATGGCGAGGTTGGTGTATGTGTGGTGAAATGTGTGCTGAGGGTGGTATATGTGTTCAAGCACATTGTAGTGTGTGGCGCATTTTGTGTGTGTGTTCATATCCCCGTGTGTGGTGAGTATCCCATGTCGGGGCCTCACCTTAGCAACTGTACGGTATATACTCTTTGGCGCCATCGCTCTCATTCTTTAAGTCCCCCTTGTTCACATCTGGCAGCTGTCAATTTGCCTCCAACACTTTTCCTTTCACTTATTCCCCATTATGTAGATAGGGGAAAAATTGTTTGGTGAATTGGAAAGCGCGAGGTTAAAATTTCTCCTCACTACATAGCCTATAACGCTCTTGGGGTCCAGACGTGTGACTGTGCAAAATGTTGTGGCTGTAGCTGCGACGGTGCAGATGCCAATCCCAGACATACACATACACACACACACTCAGCTTTATATGTTAGACTTTCTTATGCGATCTACTAAATTGAAGCACAAGTTAATGTGATTCTTACTGCTTGATTTTCAGGAGTACCTATGGTTGGGAAATAGCTTGCAAAAATGTAGATAATTGCATTTATAGCAAGTCACTAAAATATGATGTGTCTTCCAAAAAATTAAGGTGGGAAACATACCTGTATTCAAAAAGAACTCTCCAACAGTGAGAGCTCTGGTGACACCACACATGCCCAATTGTGTAATAAGTAGGAAGTAAATGAATACCATATTTTTATGAACAAGATGGACGTTAGTATAAGATACACACCCCAGGTTTAGACAGTAGAAAATAGAAAAAAACATTTTCTTATTGATCAAAACTTCCCTGATGGTGTAAAATGGAGGGACCATTATCATCAGTTTTTAAGTACTAGGGATGTATTAGAGAAATAATACATTTCTCAGCATTGTGTGTATTATACTATTAGGCCGGGGTCACACTTAATGTATGAAAAATCGGTCCAAGTCTCTCAGCCGAGAGCTGCACTAGTGTTCTCAATATGGTCACCCATGTGTAATCTGTTTCGAATGCGATGATGCGATTTCCTTGCATTTTTTTATCCGTATGACATCCTTATGGCATCCGTATATCATGCTTATGGCTTTTCAGTCAGCTCACCAATCCCTCAACAGTGCAATGATGTCCACGCACGGAGCCGCCTTGGTCAAGGGCGTAGTCCAGAGCCAGCAATGAAAAAGAAAGAATCTCCAGCATGGATCTTCTAAAAGTCAATTTATTAGAAACACTTTAAAATGCAAACATTTGCAAAAAAAGAGAGATGGGGGTCCCAGGTGGTCAACGCGACGCGTTTCGACCATCAGGTCTTAGTCTAAGACCTGATGGTCGAAACGCGTCGGCGTTGACCACCTGGGACCCCCATCTCTCTTTTTTTGCAAATGTTTGCATTTTAAAGTGTTTCTAATAAATTGACTTTTAGAAGATCCATGCTGGAGATTTTTTCTTTTTCATTGCTGACTTTCAACATTGAAATAAATGACTCAATGGCCTGAAATGAATAAAAACCTAATCAATGACCCTATTTTTTGGCTCCTCAACAAGTTCCACCCTCCAATCTTTGCATTAGAGTCCAAGCTGGTGTTTTGGCATTGTTGCTTTGTGTCAAACATGTCAGACAGGCTTACTTTCAACACAACTGAGAGGGTTCTTTTCCAATGGGCTTTATGCCAACATTTTGGGGAGCCTTACCCAGTGTTTTTGGATCCAAGGAGGCAGAGACTAATGTGAGTACATCCACTTCTGAGGCAACGACTGACTAAAGGGCATTTCCACTGTCTGTATGCTTCACTACGCAGCCATCCTGACAAGTTCTACCGATACTATCGGATGAGCGTGTCCACATTTGACATTCATCTGGAGACTGTGCACCCTGGGATTCCTATCCAATGGGCTCTCCTATGTGGTACTTAATCTTGAGTTTTTAATTGGGAAATCCACCATCTCAGGTATTGTCCGTTCTACGTGCTCAGATATATGGTCCCGACTGCATAAATCGGTAGTGCCTGAGCCCAAAAAAGAAGACTGGCTGCAGATAGCCTGTGGCTTTGAGGAAACGTGCCAGTTTCCAAACTGCATTGGATCCCTGGATGGGAAGCACATCCGTGTTCGTAAACCGCCAAACTCAGGGTCCCAATATTACAATTGCAAACAATTATTTTCTGTAGTGCTGTTGGCCCTGGTTGACAGCGCATACAGGTTTATAATTGTAGATATTGGGGTCCATGGAAGAATTGGAGACTAAAGAGTCTCTTCAATTCTTCCATAATGGATCAGTGGCTGTGCAGTAATGACTTGGATCTCCCACCCCCAATTCAGTTACCAGGGTCTACTATGGAAGCGGTGCTTTATGTGATGGTTGCTGATGAGGCCTTTCAATTGAACTGCAATGTCTTGAGGCCCTATCCACGTAGAGCTCTGGAACTGGGTGCATAATATTTAATTTTTGCCTATCCCACACATGACAATTGGTGGAGTGAGCATTTGACATTCTCTGTGCCATATGGCAGGTCCTGCAGTCAGCCATTCAACTTGGTGACGGAAATGTGAATGTGGTTATTAAAGCCTGTGTGATACTTCACAACTTCACCAGAATCGTGACTGTACATCAAATAATGGTGATGATGGTGCGGATGGAAATGATGGCGCGGATGGAAATGATGGCATGGCTGCTACACATGTACATCATCCACGTCATCAGCCCTCTGGACTTAAAGTGCGGGATGTGTTTACAAATTATTTTGTTTTACCAGAGGGATATACTCCATGGCAAGACAATGCAGTGACTATGTTATGATTTTGTTTTTCTTTTGGTAATATAAACTTATGTTAATGTTTGAAGTGTGTGATGTCTTGGCCTAATAATGTTCTAATTGTGAAATTAAACACATCATGTATATATTTTTTTAAACAGAAACCACACACATTGAATTAACTTTTTTTTTACTCAAAACAGGTTTGTTTTACACAATAAAACTTTATTGAAAGCATATGGCATATTTGCCCACTATTACAGGGCCAACAACAATAAAGAAAAAAAAAAACAGTTTAGTCATGATGAGACATTCTTTTGCAAATTATGGTATGTAGGTGGAGGTGATGGCGGGAGGACAGCATGAGTGGTTTGGCTAGTTTGCGGCCCAACCTGATTGTGACCCTGAGAGGTGGATGAGGCTGGATTACGGACCAAGGAAGGGCCTTGTTGTGGAACATGGTACTGGGCACTTGGGTAAGGATTAAAATAATCATGTGGATTGGCGTGGGCCATTTGTGTATACCCCCAAAATCGCTATGTTGAGCATACCCATGTTGTGAAGACTCTCCTACAGTGGGTATGTTCAAGTGGCCATGTTGGGCAGGTGCAGCTGGAGTTGTAAAATTCACATGTTGTGGGCAGTGTTGGTATGGGGCTTGATGTGGCTGTTGTGATGGCATCCATGTGGGAGGTGGTTCTGTGACTGCTATTGGCTGCTCATCCTGGATTCCAGGCATTTATAGCTGGTTGTCGCTGGACATCTGCCATCTTTCAAGATACAAAAACATCTTCTTGATTGGTCTACTGTCCTGCAGAAGGCCGTGCTGGCTGTGGTGATTGGTTTGTTGATGATGCTGCAAAAGAAGGTCCAGCCAATTCTTCAGCTTCAACAACATGGTCCAAGTTGACCTCAGAGTCAGATGCTGTTTCCCGTTGTGGGGTCATGCATGCCCTTATGCACATAGATCCATAATCCATAATGGGAGCAATGAAATTAAATCTGTCATAATAGATATATTTTTGCTTTTTAGTGCCCTCTGCACCACTCCTGGCCCGCTGCTGGCACTCACGGGGGTACTGATCACGGCAGCTGCACCATCATCTAGTGACATCAGACTCTGTAAAGTAACACAATAAATGTTTTAAATTTTGATCACAGTGTTTGCATTGCAGAATAGTTACAGTGTAATGCGGCATGCTACTTGCCAAGTGTAAAGTGAGAAACAGGCCAGATATTACAAACAACATCACATATGATGATGTTATGTTAATTTTTTACTTTATTATTACTTAATTTTCTTTTATTGTACTTACTAAATTCCTGCTGCGCCTCACGTGGACTTTCCTCATAATTGGGGAATATCTGGCTGCATATTAGCCTCCAAGCTGCATCCTTTCGAGGGCTATCCGCATAATGTGCATCATGTTGGTCCCAAATTTCTGGCCCTCTCCTGCACCAGAACTAACAACATCTCCACATTTATGCTTCTGGCTATGTTGCTGGTCTCCGTGGTGGCGTGTTCTGGTCTTTCTGAAGCAGTTGCCAGGGAAATTTGCATGCTAAAGCTTCCTGATAATTGATGAGGAAATTTCCTGTCACCTGTAAAAGGCATGCGTATTACTCGCAAGCTACAGTGATGGTCCGTGTTGTCAGATTTTTTCTCTCACCCATAGACTAGCATTGGTGGTCGATATACGAGTACAATCGCAACATGCTGTGATTTCTCTCGCACGCAGAATGCGTCCGAGAAAAAAAATGGTGAAGGGAGCTTGGCCCATAGATTAACAATGGTCCGAGTGCTATGCAATGTTTTCTTGCATAGCACTCATCCGTATTCAACGCTAGTGTGACCCCGGCCTTATTGTATTCATTGATCACACAACCTGAAAGGTCTTTGAGTTAATTGGGTGAGAGGTCCTACAACTGCTCAGCTCTTGTAGCCCCCATTCAAGTTCTGGTAGCTTCTTCTTTTTCTTTACACCCACCACATTGAACATTGTGGGGCAAGAGGAGAGAGCAGATCTCTCTGTGATCTTGAAGGGTGCCGTGTCAGCATTCTTCTCCATCACAGGAAGCTTCCTCCAGAAATTCAAATGCACACACTTTTTATGAAGAGTTTTTCTTGTTAAAAAGTACATTTTATAGTCCAAATAATACAGTATTTGCCTGCTCTCAAAGTTGTGACTTACCAGTTTACTATAATATTACTAATTTATTATATCATGAGTCATAGTATAATTGTAATAAAATGGTAGATCTCAACACTTTGATAGCTAACATATATTCATTTTATATTTGCTTGCAGTACAAAGGAGGGCAAATTTACACGTCCATGTTTACTATGGACTTCACAATGATGCAACATGGATGGCTTCAGTTTGTTCTCATCATGGAAGAACTCATTGAAATGTATGAGTTCGGATTGCAAATCACATCAAACATCAACTATTCTCCACTATAATGTGTTCATGGGCTATCCCTTAAAAAAAAAAAAGAAAGAAAAGAAAAGTAAAAAAGATAGCACAGAAACAAGTAATTTTAATATACCGTAAATACAGAACCAGATTAATATTTAATTACATGCCACACAAATTTAGAATCACCTTTTAAGGTACTGTAATTTTTTTTTAATCCTATTTGATATTAGAAAGTTACAGGCAGTAAAAGCAGAGGAAAGTAGAGAGACCTGTCAGTCATCGGAAGTGTTGGACGAGTAAGTTGTTTGTGGTACAACTTCATACTAGTCATTCAAGACACACGCACAGGTGCAATAACATAACCAATATCTAGTTCATTTAGCTGGTAATTTGGGCAGCATGATTCTATTTAGAGATGAGCAAACCCAAACTGTAAAGTTCAGGTTTCGTACCGGACACCTAATGTCTGGTGCTGAAATCCGAACACTGACTTCTCACGGGAATCCGTTTTACTGCATGAAGTTCAGATGCTGAATAAAGTTTGCTGAAAGGTTGCAGTGCAGCCAATCAAGAATTTGGCTCCAGTGACTTTGCTAAACAGCCTCATTGGGGGTACTCTGCAAAACAGCCTTATGGGGGTACACTGCAAAACAGCCTCATTGTGGGTACTCTGAAAACTGCCTCATTGGGGGTAGTTTACAAAATAGCCTTAAGGGGGTACACTGAAAACAACCTCTGTGGGGGTACTATATACAGGCCGTGTAATACCCAGCACTATTTGAGGTGCAAAGAATCAGGAGAGTATCAAATACGGGACATGGCCATGATGCTGCTGGTGGTGGGAGTGTAGCTGCTGCAGGGAGAGGATTTGGTTGATCTATTTCTAATATTCACCCAAATAAAACACCTTCCTCTTGGTGTATGCAGGTGACAAGACATTATGAGTAATTTCATAGGCCCTAGTACCACTGTATGAATGGTGAGGCCAGAACAAGTAGAGTTGCTTTTAGATTGGATGGCTGAGTTTGCCTCCATCAACGTTCTTAACTTAAGAACCAACTGATGAGGCATCTGAATGCAAAGCACGAACTGCAGTGGAGTACACACCTGAAAAGCATGGAAATATTTCAGGCTCCCCTTGCTCCTTCTTCTGCTGCGGTCTTGGCCTCTTCTTCTTGTGCAACAGGGTCACCTTGGTCCCTGCAAAGAAAAAATGTGACAGCACCATAATCAGCAGTGTCACCGAGGATCTCCACACCATCTATTGAAAGTATTCAGCTGTCCATCTGCCAAACACTGGAGAGAAAGAGACAGTAACCCCCGACCCACCCACAAGCCCTAATCCTGAATTCCAGCATCTTAAAATTAGTGGCCTTTGAAATACTGCCATTTCGATAGTGAAGACAGATATTTGTGCCCAAATTGCTCATGGCAGTTTAACAAAATAAATGCTGCAATTTATACCGATTGCATCATTTAAAAGACAGAAAGAGGGAGGGCGTCCCCTCTGCTTACCCTCTTGGAGGATCAGGGACCCCGCAGCATCATGAGGACATCCGGGTCACCAGAACTAGCAAGTTTATTACACCATGCTCAGTGCATGGTATTTCAAGTTTGTGTTTCAGTGCAGAACTGACAGTTTATAAAGCATAGCAATGCTCGTGCATTACTATGCTTTATAATTGATCAGAGCTGCCAAAATGAGTCGCATAGAGGAACTAAGTAAAAAAAGTAAAAAAAATGGTAAAATATAAAAAGAAATAATTCCCAAAATAAAAATAACAAATATATATTGTACCCATAAATAAATATTTTTATGAAAAAAGTACATATATTTGATATCGCCAATCCAGAATGACCAGACCAATAAGCTGTCCCACTAGTTTACTCCTTCAGTGAACACTGTATAAAAAATAAGAAAAAACGAGTGAAAAAACAATGCTTTATCATCATACTGCTGAAAAAAGTGGAATAAAACACAATTTAAAAGACAAATATCAATGAAAATGGTTTCACTGAAAACCAAAAAACAGGCCGCCATACAGCTCCATCTGATGAACATTAACAAAATATAGCTCTCAGAATAAAGCGATGTAAAAATAATTATTTTTTCTATAAAATGGTTTTTAAAAAGTGCCAAAACAAAAAAACATAAATGTGGTATTGCTGTAATTATACTGCAAAAAATCCCAAATTGCTGTTTATTGTTAATTTTGTCTCACATAAATCGGAATAGAAAGTGATAAAAAAAGGCATGTGACCAAAAATGGTACCAACAAAATATCAACTAGTCCCGCAAACAACAAGCCCTCACATGGCTCTGTTGGATGAAATATGGAAAAATTATAGCTCTCAAAATATGGGGATGCATAATAAAAAGCATATTTTAGTGTGTGACAGCAGCCAAACATAAAAAATTATATAAATCTGGTATCCCTGTAATCACATATACCGCATAAGGAGTAAAAAAAAAATTGAACCAATTCTTGATCTACTACTGATTTTTGCATTCTGTCTCTCAAACATCACAGTAAGGCTTGGTGCATACTTATGCTTTTCTCTGCTCTAATTGCTGAAATATGTGATTCAGACGAAACACCCAGCGCAAGAATCCCTATAATGAGACAGATTGAGGCACTTATGGGGTTCATTTTCTCCTGTTATCCTTGTGAAAATAAAAAAAATTGGAGGAAGAAGAATGATGAGTACAACCCCAAGAACACTGTCCCAACTCTGAAGCATGATGGAGAAAAAAATCTTACTTTGAGGGTGCCCTTCTGCAAAGGGGACAGGACGACTGCATCGTATAGAAGGGTGGATGGATGGGGTCATGTATAAAGAGATTATGGCCAACAACCTCCTTCCCTCAGTAAGAGCATTAAATATGAGTCATAGCTGCATCTTTCAACATGACTAGTGTTGAGCATTCCGATACTGCAAATATCGGGTATCGGCTGATATTTGCTGTATCGGAATTCCGATACCGAGTTCCGATATTTTTGCGATATCGGAAATCGGAATCGGAAGTGTGCGGTGCGTATGGTTCCCAGGGTCTGGAGGAGAGGCGACTCTCCTTCAGGCCCTGGGATCCATATTCATGTAAAAAATAAATAATAAAAATAAAAAATATTGATATACTCACCCCTCCGGCGGACCCTGGACCTTAGCGGTGCCTCCGTTCCTAAGAATGCAGGGAGTGAAGGACCTTCGATGACGTCGCGGCTTGTGATTGGTCGCGTGAGCGGTCACATGAGCGGTCACGCGACCAATCACAAGCCGCGACATCATCGAAGGTCCTAGTTCACTCTGCATTCTTACGAACGGAGGCAGACGCTTGGACCGGTGAGAGCCGGGGCAGTCAGAGGGGTGAGTATATCAATATTTTTTATTTTTATTCTTTATTTTATACATGAATATGGATCCCAGGGCCTGAAGGAGAGTTTCCTCTCCTTCAGACCCTGGGAACCATTCCGATATTTTGTGTCCCATTGATATGCATTGGTATCGGGTATCAGTATCGGCGAGATCCGATATTTTGCCGGTATCGGCCGATCCAATCCGATACCGATGCCTTTGCATATCGGAAGGTATCGCTCAACACTAAACATGACAATTACAGGAAACACACAGCCAGGTCAAGCTAAGATGGTGGCTCAGATAGAAACATTTCTAGGTCCTGGAGTGGCCTAGCCAATCTCCAGACCTGAACCTAATAGAACATCTTTGGAAGGAGCTGAAAGCAGAGAGGCCCAAATTATTATTATGGTGTACATTTGGTGTCAGTTTTTAGAACTTAAAATGTATTTTGCAAACTGCGCTTTACTCTTGCAGTTTAAAAATGGACAAAAAATAGAATCCAGATGGAAACCAAACCAAAATAATCAGTGGGACTTCTCTACGAAAGTAATTTTACAGATCTGTTTTGGACAATAATATCGTTTGTTTGTTCCAGAAACAGAACAGACAATCAGAATGTCAAAAGTGTGAACATAGCCTAATAGACATCAACAAAACTCTCATTATTGATAATTGCTTTCAATGTCATAAAAATAAGTGTAATTGCTCTTAGAAAAATAATACAGGCAACACAGTGAAACTTTGATGATGCATTGATGCTGAGCAGTGCACCAAGCCATGTCTTGATATTTAATGATGAGAGCTGTGTCTCTCAATACTTGTGCTCTATTTAAAAATCCAGAACACGTAATGCTGAACCAGAATCTGTATGGAATCTGTATTAATAGATCAGCCCTCCAAGTTAATAAAAAATACATTGACTAGATAATACAGCCGTGCCATGAGTTATTAATACCACCATATCATCACTGAATAATAACTAGTGAATAAACGGATGGAGGATAAGACCACCATGAAAAATATGACTGGAAGTGGTAGCACAAACCTTTGCTAAATATTACCAACATACTATGACTAAATTATATGACCGTTCGGGCAGTGGTCATATACAGCATTTAACGAGGTAAGAACACAATATAAGTATGAGATCATGAACTCTGGACTTTTACAGATTTTTGTCTGTGTCATGAAATAAAATCACCCACAATGAGCATGTTCACAACTAAAAGCTGAGAAACAGTCAAAAAACGTATCATTGTGTGGCGCCCTTGAGAGTCCAGTCACCACAGAGGTACTGCACCTCAGCCAGAGGTGTGGTACCCCACTCTCAGGTAAGGAGGAGGCACTACCCAGTGCCCGCACACTAGCATCAAGCACCACAACACTCCAGGCTATTGGATCTGGGTGGACCCTATTTAGGGAGGGCTGTTGTGAATTTGGATTCTGGGCTCCTCCGGTGGCTACTGGTGGAATTGAACTGGTGTCTTCATCTTCTCTGTTCACCTGTTCCCATCAAGATGTGGGAGTCGCTATATAACCTTGCTGCTCTGTTAGTTGCTTGCCGGTCAACAATGTTATCAGAAGCCTCTCTGTGCTTGTTCCTGCTCCTAGACAACTACTAGATAAGTTGGACTCTTGTCCATGTTTGTTTTTGCATTTTTGTTCCAGTTCACAGCTGTAGTTTCGTTACTGTGTCTGGAAAGCTCTTGTGAACAGGAATTGCCACTCTGGTGTTATGAGTTAATGCCAGAGTTTTAAAGTAATTTCTGGATGGTGTTTTGATAGGGTTTTTAGCTGACCATGAAAGTGTCCTTTCTGTCTTCTGCTATGTAGTAAGTGGACCTCAAATTTGCTAAACCTATTTTCATACTACGTTTGTTAATTCATCTTGATTCACCGCCAATACATGTGGGGGGCCTCTGTCTCCTTTCGGGGTATTTCTCTAGAGGTGAGCTAGGACTAATATTTTCCTCTGCTAGCTTTATTTAGTCCTCCGGCTGGTGCTGGGCATCTAGAATCAACGTAGGCATGCTACCCGGCCACTGCTAGTTGTGCGTTAGGTTTAGTTCATGGTCAGCTCAGTTTCCATCTTCCAAGAGCTAGTTCCTATATATGCTGATGCTATGATCTCTTGCCATTGAGATCATGACAGTTTGACCGGCCCACTAAAGGGTTAAAATCCTTGGCTGAGAAAGGAGAGAAATAAGTAGTCTGCTGAAATTTTTTTTTTTTTTTTCCTCTCCTTTGAATGGCTCTGTGTTCACCTGTTTGCAATGGATCTTCAGAGTGTAACTGCAGGTTTGAATAATCTCGCCACGAAGGTACAAAATTTGCAAGATTTTGTTTGTCATGCACCTGTATCTGAGCCGAGAATTCCTTTGCCGGAATTTTTCTCGGGGAATAGATCTGGGTTTCAGAATTTTCGAAATAATTGCAAATTATTTTTGTCCCTGAAATCTCGCTCTGCCGGAGATCCTACACAGCAGGTCAGGATTGTGATTTCCTTGCTCCGGGGCGACCCTCAAGACTGGGCTTTTTCATTGACACCAGGGGATCCTGCGTTGCTCAATGTGGATGCGTTTTTTCTGGCCTTGGGGTTGCTTTATGACGAACCTCATTTGGAGCTTCAGGCAGAAAAAACTTTGATGTCCCTATCTCAGGGGCAAGATGAAGCGGAAATTTACTGCCAAAGATTCCGTAAATGGTCTGTGCTTACTCAGTGGAATGAGTGCGCCCTGGCGGCGACTTTCAGAGAGGGTCTCTCTGATGCCATTAAGGATGTTATGGTGGGGTTCCCTGTGCCTGCGGGTCTGAATGAGTCCATGACAATGGCTATTCAGATCGATAGGCGTTTGCGGGAGCGCAAACCAGTGCACCATCTGGCGGTGTCCACTGAGAAATCGCCAGAGAGTATGCAGTGTGATAGAATTCTGTCCCGAAGCGAGCGGCAGAATTTTAGACGGAAAAATGGGTTGTGTTTCTATTGTGGTGATTCTACTCATGTTATATCAGCATGCTCTAAGCGCACTAAAAAGCTTGGTAAATCTGTTTCCATTTGCACCTTACCGTCTAAGTTTATTCTATCTGTGACCCTGATTTGCTCTTTGTCATCTATTACCACGGACGCCTATGTCGACTCTGGCGCCGCTTTGAGTCTTATGGATTGGTCCTTTGCCAAACGCTGTGGGTATGATTTAGAGCCTTTGGAGACTCCTATTCCTCTGAAGGGGATTGACTCCACCCCATTGGCTAATAATAAACCACAATACTGGACACAAGTAACTATGCGTATTAATCCGGATCACCAGGAGATTATTCGCTTTCTGGTGCTGTATAATCTACATGATGATTTGGTGCTAGGATTGCCTTGGCTGCAATCTCACAACCCAGTCCTCGACTGGAAAGCTATGTCTGTGTTGAGCTGGGGATGTAAGGGGGCTCATGGGGATGTACCTGTGGTTTCCATTTCATCATCTATTCCCTCTGAAATTCCTGAGTTCCTGTCTGACTATCGTGACGTCTTTGAAGAATCCAAGCTTGGTTCGTTACCTCCGCACCGAGAGTGCGATTGTGCCATAGATTTAATCCCGGGTAGTAAATACCCAAAGGGTCGTTTATTTAATCTGTCTGTGCCTGAACATGCTGCTATGCGTGAATATATAAAGGAGTCCTTGGAAAAGGGACATATTCGTCCATCGTCATCTCCCTTAGGAGCCGGTTTTTTCTTTGTGTCAAAAAAAGACGGCTCTTTGAGACCATGTATTGATTATCGGCTTTTGAATAAAATCACTGTTAAATATCAATACCCATTGCCGTTGCTGACTGATTTGTTTGCTCGCATAAAGGGGGCCAAGTGGTTCTCTAAGATTGACCTTCGTGGGGCGTATAATTTGGTGCGAATCAGGCAGGGGGATGAGTGGAAAACCGCATTTAATACGCCCGAGGGCCACTTTGAGTATTTAGTGATGCCTTTTGGTCTTTCAAATGCTCCGTCAGTTTTCCAGTCCTTTATGCATGATATTTTTCGCGATTATTTGGATAAATTTATGATTGTGTATCTGGATGATATTCTGATTTTTTCGGATGACTGGGACTCTCATGTCCAGCAAGTCAGGAGGGTTTTTCAGGTTTTGCGGTCTAATTCTTTGTGTGTGAAGGGTTCTAAGTGTGTTTTTGGGGTACAGAGGATTTCCTTTTTGGGATATATTTTTTCCCCCTCTTCCATTGAAATGGATCCTGTCAAGGTTCAAGCTATTTGTGATTGGACGCAGCCCTCTTCTCTTAAGAGTCTTCAGAAATTTTTGGGCTTTGCTAACTTTTATCGTCGATTTATTGCTGGTTTTTCGGATATTGCTAAGCCATTGACCGATTTGACTAAGAAGGGTGCTGATGTTGCTGATTGGTCCCCTGATGCTGTGGAGGCCTTTCGGGAGCTTAAGCGCCGTTTTTCCTCTGCCCCTGTGTTGCGTCAGCCTGATGTTGCTCTACCTTTTCAGGTTGAGGTCGACGCTTCTGAGATCGGAGCTGGGGCAGTGTTGTCGCAGAAAAGTTCTGACTGCTCCGTGATGAGGCCTTGTGCCTTCTTTTCCCGTAAATTTTCGCCCGCTGAGCGGAATTATGATGTTGGGAATCGGGAGCTTTTGGCCATGAAGTGGGCTTTTGAGGAGTGGCGCCATTGGCTTGAGGGGGCCAGACATCAGGTGGTGGTATTGACTGACCACAAAAATTTGGTTTATCTTGAGACCGCCAGGCGCCTGAATCCTAGACAGGCGCGCTGGTCATTATTTTTCTCTCGGTTTAATTTTGTGGTGTCATACCTACCGGGTTCTAAGAATGTTAAGGCGGATGCCCTTTCTAGGAGTTTTGAGCCTGACTCGCCTGGTAACTCTGAGCCCACAGGTATCCTTAAGGATGGAGTGGTATTGTCAGCCGTTTCTCCAGACCTGCGGCGGGCCTTGCAGGAGTTTCAGGCGGATAGACCTGATCGTTGCCCACCTGATAAACTGTTTGTTCCTGATGATTGGACCAGTAGAGTCATCTCTGAGGTTCATTCTTCTGCGTTGGCAGGTCATCCTGGCATTTTTGGTACCAGGGATTTGGTGGCAAGGTCCTTCTGGTGGCCTTCCCTGTCACGAGATGTGCGAGGCTTTGTGCAGTCTTGTGACGTTTGTGCTCGGGCCAAGCCTTGTTGTTCTCGGGCTAGTGGATTGTTGTTGCCCTTGCCTATTCCTAAGAGGCCTTGGACGCACATCTCGATGGATTTTATTTCAGATCTGCCTGTTTCTCAGAAGATGTCTGTCATCTGGGTGGTGTGTGACCGTTTCTCTAAGATGGTCCATTTGGTTCCTCTGCCCAAGTTGCCTTCTTCTTCCGAGTTGGTTCCTCTGTTTTTTCAAAATGTTGTTCGTTTGCATGGTATTCCTGAGAATATCGTTTCTGACAGAGGGACCCAATTCGTGTCTAGATTTTGGCGGGCATTCTGTGCTAGGATGGGCATAGATTTATCTTTTTCGTCCGCTTTCCATCCTCAGACGAATGGCCAGACTGAGCGGATTAATCAGACCCTGGAGACATATCTGAGGTGTTTTGTGTCTGCTGACCAGGATGATTGGGTTGCTTTTTTGCCATTGGCGGAGTTCGCTCTCAATAATCGGGCCAGCTCTGCCACTTTGGTGTCCCCGTTTTTCTGTAATTCGGGGTTTCATCCTCGATTTTCCTCTGGTCAGGTGGAATCTTCGGATTGTCCTGGAGTGGATGCTGTGGTGGAGAGATTGCATCAGATCTGGGGGCAGGTGGTGGACAATTTGAGGTTGTCCCAGGAGAAGACTCAGCTTTTTGCTAACCGCCGTCGTCGTGTTGGTCCTCGTCTTCGTGTTGGGGACTTGGTGTGGTTGTCTTCTCGTTTTGTCCCTATGAGGGTCTCTTCTCCTAAGTTTAAGCCTCGGTTCATCGGCCCGTATAAGATATTGGAGATTCTTAACCCTGTTTCCTTCCGTTTGGACCTCCCTGCATCCTTTTCTATTCATAACGTTTTTCATCGGTCATTATTGCGCAGGTATGAGGTACCGGTTGTGCCTTCCGTTGAGCCTCCTGCTCCGGTGTTGGTTGAGGGTGAGTTGGAGTACGTTGTGGAGAAAATCTTAGACTCTCGTGTTTCCAGACGGAGACTCCAGTATCTGGTCAAGTGGAAGGGATACGGCCAGGAGGATAATTCTTGGGTGAATGCATCTGATGTTCATGCCTCTGATCTGGTTCGTGCCTTTCATAGGGCCCATCCTGATCGCCCTGGTGGTTCTGGTGAGGGTTCGGTGCCCCCTCCTTGAGGGGGGGGTACTGTTGTGAATTTGGATTCTGGGCTCCCCCGGTGGCTACTGGTGGAATTGAACTGGTGTCTTCATCTTCTCTGTTCACCTGTTCCCATCAAGATGTGGGAGTCGCTATATAACCTTGCTGCTCTGTTAGTTGCTTGCCGGTCAACAATGTTATCAGAAGCCTCTCTTTGCTTGTTCCTGCTCCTAGACAACTACTAGATAAGTTGGACTCTTGTCCATGTTTGTTTTTGCATTTTTGTTCCAGTTCACAGCTGTAGTTTCGTTACTGTGTCTGGAAAGCTCTTGTGAACAGGAATTGCCACTCTGGTGTTATGAGTTAATGCCAGAGTTTTAAAGTAATTTCTGGATGGTGTTTTGATAGGGTTTTTAGCTGACCATGAAAGTGTCCTTTCTGTCTTCTGCTATGTAGTAAGTGGACCTCAAATTTGCTAAACCTATTTTCATACTACGTTTGTTAATTCATCTTGATTCACCGCCAATACATGTGGGGGGCCTCTGTCTCCTTTCGGGGTATTTCTCTAGAGGTGAGCTAGGACTAATATTTTCCTCTGCTAGCTTTATTTAGTCCTCCGGCTGGTGCTGGGCATCTAGAATCAACGTAGGCATGCTACCCGGCCACTGCTAGTTGTGCGTTAGGTTTAGTTCATGGTCAGCTCAGTTTCCATCTTCCAAGAGCTAGTTCCTATATATGCTGATGCTATGATCTCTTGCCATTGAGATCATGACAGAGGGCCCCATCCCTGGCTGAGGGGGAACTAGGTAGAGGGTGTGGGTGGAGGAAGTAGATAAGCGTAGGAGACCTGGAGGTAGAGTGACACTTGGAGAGAAAGTTGACAGTTGGTAGTGGAAAGTTGTCATGAAAATAGGAGGGAGGTGGAGCAAGTGTAGAGACTGAAGGTCTCTGCTAGCAAACCAAGGCTGTAGTATCTGTATCTGTGACAGCCAATTCGACGCACAATCACTAAAAAAGCAGCCACATAGGGTCAAGGGGACCAGGAGGTCCTCGCCCCACAGGACCTGAGGCTGCTGGCTTGGGGCTCTGTGTGTGAGGTGCAGGGCAGGAGAGTGTGAGCCAATGCAGAAAGACAACCTGGTACACAAGAAGGGGATCCCAGAAAAGTGCACCCAAACTACCCGAGAGCTGGCTGGACCACCGACCTGGATGACACAGCACCCGGCTGGTGATTGTAACCTAATGACTGTGAGTAAAGTGTGAAGACTGCACCCTGCTGTCAGGACTCTGAACATTTGGATTACCTTTTGTGCATTACTGCCCTTTTCCAAGATAGTGTCTTTGGTTTCATGTGCACTGTGTCTTCCTGCTATATAACTCCACCCCAGCCTTTAGTCTGTGCTAGAGTGTTTTGCCTTGCATCCAGCTTCTACCCTGGTGACTCCCTGGCTTTGCACCTGCACCTGCTCCTGTGAACCTGTGTGGAGATCCTGCTACTCAGCTCTGAGTTTCTGCTGCATACATCGGTTTCCAGTAATCCTCCTCCATCTGGCTGCTTGTGATTGTTTCCATCTGCATTTGCTGGACATGTAAAAGCTGTTGCTGCTCTGCTTAAATCTGAGATTATCACCCATGCCTTCCTGGTTGAGCTAAGACATTGCTTGAACTGCCTTATAAGCATAGCTATCTGTGTTTGGACTATCAAGGACTTATTCGTGTCAAGTATCCTCAAGTACAACTGTGCTTCATAGACTTTCTGCTTGATTGCGTTTTTCCTCTAAGGTTAGTATAGACTGTTAGGCTGCATTTTATATATACACCAAGTGTTGTGGACTTGAGCTTCGCTCTGCACCTGTTTGAATCACCGTGTGATAATATAGACTTTACCACTTATAAAACTGTGTCCTGTAGTTGTCTTGTTCCACGCAAAGAGTCTCCTGAGTTATCCCCTATAATCATTACACCTGCTGTAACCCTATTACTGCCCTGGGGCTGGCTCTACCCATGGAGAGCTGTAACATCTCTGGTGGGTCACCAACTGCCCCAGTGGACCAGAATCGCAGCATCGGCCATCTATTGCCGAACACCACAGGTGGTGTCACTACTTAGTCCCCTATAAACTTACCCCCTTTCATTATATTGCAAGCCCAAGGCCATGGACCAGGTCAATGCTGCTGTGACATCCCCTGAAAGAACTGACCGGCCCGGACCGAGTACCCCCAGCTCTATCGGGTATTGCAATTGTATGGGGCTAATCCCTTCTCATTCCTTATGCTTGGCCCTGTTAAATGAAAACACCTATACCCACCTCTCGTGCTGAGGCCATTATAGCTGTGTCAGCACTTGCATTCCCGGAACTCAGGTGAGGTTTTTAAATCACGTGACCCCTGAGCTCAATCAGTGCTGGTGTTGCTGTCTCCTCCTTTGGACATACAGTATAGGTAATCAAGAGGAAGTGAGTGGACAAACGCAGTCCTGACTTCCTTTTAATTATGTACATGTCCAAAGGTGGCAACAGCAACTCCAGTGCTGATTGAGAGCAGGGCTAATCTGACATAACAACGTCGCGTGAGCCCCGGAAATGTGAGTACCAACACTGTTGGAATGGCATCAGCGCAGAAGGTGACTATAGGTATTTTTATATTAGTCATATCAAACATGGAAATAAGTAAAGGTTGTCCTAGTAGTGCCCAACCTGTTTAAGTCAATCCACCAACACATGAACTATATGCAGCGCCCCAGGGTCCTGGTCATTGCAGTAATATCATTCTCCACTAAGGGGGAGTGATGTTACGTTTGGAGACAATAAAGGAGATCTCACTACCAGGTAACACCAACACACAACTCACTTCATACTCCAGTCCAACAGGGGGAGCAATGCTCCTATTTATTAGGGCACTCTTCACAATTAGGTAAAACTTGTGGTCTGAATAGAAAGTGAGGCAGATAATAGCGGGGCTTCGGCTCAGGCAGCTGCTATCTGAGCTCTGCTCAGGTAGTTGGTCCCTGACAGGGGTGGGATCCTCTCAGAGGCCTAGACAGAAGGCCACGGAGCTGCGCCTGCCCCACGTGCGGCAGCTTCCAGAAAGAGACGCGAACAGAGAACTGTATTGTAAAGCATGAGGAGAATTCATAGCAAAAGGAGAGGAAACCAGAAGGAGTTCTGCCCTGCATAGGCTGCCTCCATCTGAGGCGCGGGATCCGGTAGCCGGAACACTGAAAGAGCAACAGTCCTTTATGCCTTGCTCCAGAGACCGGCAGGACAGCTAATTTCAAGTTACTGATCCACCCTATACCCAGGAGGCACGGTGGCAACTTGTGGGGGTCGGGCCATGCTAGAGTCCCTGTAAAAAGCCTCAGGCCATCAGTCATATGGGTTTGTCCTATCCTATCCATCAGGGGGACAGAGAAAGAGACATAACACCTAGAACATCTACAACAGTTGTGAGGACCATATGAGTGGCTCAGCAATAAGGTACTACAACACCCAGGCGCTAGAGGAAGGCTACTGATTTCCACTTGGATAAGGGGACTCTGGATTTGCCTCCAAACCGGCCGGACTCTGCCTACCCTGTGATCTGGTGCTCTGGACTGTGGATGCTGAAGTCTAGAGTAAAAAGGTAAAGAGACTGCAACCTTGTGTCCTCGTTCATCATTGCGCTTCTCACCATCCACCATCTACACACTGGGAAGCCCTGGGGATACACTTCACCTGTGGGAAGGTATACCATCTAGCTGCCATAACATCACCCCAGCGGACCCCTAAGCAGCATCGGTGACCCTGACCGATTAGCACAGGTGGCGTCGCGAACATTATCCCTTTAAAGACCTTTCCCCCATTTACAATGGACATCCCACAATGTACTCTAATATAACCAGTGCCTAAGGACAAACATGTTATAGGAACCAACCTTATTGCAGAAAGTAGAATAAATTCACATCTTTGAGGTTCCATTAAGAGATTTTTACTAAAGATATGAAAACACTGACAAAATATATGTTTCTGTATGTACAGTGGGTACAGAAAGTATTCACACCCCTTGAAATTTTTCACACTTTGTTTCATTGTAGCCATTTGGTAAATTCAAAAAAGTTCATTTTTTTCTCATTAATGTTCACTCTCTACCCTATCTAGACTGAAAAAAACAGAAATGTAGAAATTTTTGTAAAACCTCTTCCATAGTGCTTAGGACCTCAGACTTGGAAGGTCACCTTCCATCAAGACAATGACCTTAAGCACACAGGTAAAATAACAAAGGAGTGGCTTCAGAACAACTCTATGACCATTCTTGACTGGCCCAGCCAGAGCCCTGACCTAAACTCAATTGAGCATATTTGCAGAGATCTGAAAATGGCTGTCCATCAGCATTCACCATCCAAGCTGAAGGAACTGGAGAGGATCTGCAAGGAAGAATGGCAGAGGATTCCCAAATCCAGGTGTGAAAAACTTGTTGACTCATCCCCAAGAAGAATCATGGCTGTGCTAGCTCAAAGGGGTGCTTCTACTCAATACTGAGCAAAGGCTCTGAATACTTATGACCATGTGATATTTCAGTTTTTCTTTTTTAATAAATTTGCAAAAAATTTCTAAATTTCTGTTTTTTTTAGTCAAGATGGTGTGCAGATTGTACATTAATTTGAAAAAAAAGAACTTTTTTGAATTTACCATATGGCTGCAATGAAACAAAGAGTGAAAAATTTAAAGGGGTCTGAAAACTTTCTGTACCCACTGTAGCTCAGTGTTTCTGCCAAAATAATGGACATCATTATGGTTCTTAAGGAACCCCATTAAACAACAAAGGGTCAATAGGGTGCAGTTTGTGTTCAAAGTGTGATGAACACACCACTAAATTCTTGTTTCAGATTTTAATATAATCCACAATTAAGAGACAAACAGGCTCTTAATATATGTTCACACTGAGATTCTGGAGGAGTTTCTTTGTGCAGGTTTAATTAAAAAACATAAAGTTGCTTAATTCTTCTTATTTCTATGGTAAAAACACTTTGCTGCTTATTTGTTCAGTCTTTCAAGTGTTTTTCTCTACTGCAAGTTTTAACAAATGTGTGAAGGATAAAAAGAAAGATAATGTCAATTCCTTGAAGGGACTCTTGATAGAAAACACTTTAAATGAGGCACTGTTCAATCAAAAAGCTGCAAAAAATATTTAGGAAAAAAATCTGTTCCGAAACCCTTCAAAAGTGTGACGCTGAGTCACTTCTCAAGGACAACTCGTGAGGCAGGATAGTCAAGTAATCTGAGGTCAAAATCCAGAAGGGAACATCATATACAGAAGTAAGAGATAAAAGCATAGTCAGGTAACATTCCAAGTTCAGAATACCAGGAGATAGCATTTCAGAGCAGAAGGGGTTAAACAGACGGACGGTCAAAAGTTCGAACGAGGTGCAAGGTCAGGCAACGAAAGATCAAAATACAGAACACTAGGCACAGATAGATAAACCGCAAAGACAGGGGCGTAACTACCGCGGTCGCAGGGGTCGCAATTGCGACGGGGCCC
Organism: Ranitomeya variabilis; assembly: GCF_051348905.1. Taxonomy (NCBI): domain Eukaryota; kingdom Metazoa; phylum Chordata; class Amphibia; order Anura; family Dendrobatidae; genus Ranitomeya; species Ranitomeya variabilis. Next base: position 567,167,672 of record NC_135236.1, read on the forward strand.
GCAGTGCTTAGGGGCCCACCCAGTCCAGCAGACTGGGCGGGCTCCTAAGAACTCTAAGCTACAAAATGGGCCGCCGGCCCTTTAAATAATTCTTCCTTACAGGCCCTGCTGCGCGTGCACTCGCGATCACGGGTGGGACTGCACTTGACCCGCAGCAGAGCCCCTCCACCGCAGAGAGCCGCACACCACTACTATAGCTGCCACTGCTCTGTGCGCACAGGACCTGTGATGAGGTCACAGGAGGGGAGGAGTTGGAGTCACATGATCAAGGGCTTCCGTGTAGTGCAGGACAGTAGTGCAGTGCTGTTTGTCATCATGCTGGAGGAGGGTAAGCTTTTGTGTGAGGTCAGGAGGGGTTTGGGTGGATGTAGCAGAGCAGTGTGTGTATGAGGTGTACGGAGCAGAGCCGGGTGTGCATGAGGTGTACGGAGCGGAGCCGGGTGTGTATGAGGTGTACGGAGCAGAGCCGGGTGTGTATGAGGTGTACGGAGCGGAGCCGGGTGTGTATGAGGTGTACGGAGCAGAGCTGGGTGTGCATGAGGTGTACGGAGCAGAGCCGGGTGTGTATGAGGTGTACGGAGCGGAGCCGGGTGTGTATGAGGTGTACGGAGCAGAGCCGGGTGTGTATGAGGTGTACGGAGCAGAGCCGGGTGTGCATGAGGTGTACGGAGCAGAGCCGGGTGTGCATGAGGTGTACGGAGCAGAGCCGGGTGTGCATGAGGTGTACGGAGCAGAGCCGGGTGTGTATGAGGTGTACGGAGCGGAGCCGTGTGTGTACGAGGTGTACGGAGCAGAGCCGTGTGTGTACGAGGTGTACGGAGCGGAGCCGTGTGTGTACGAGGTGTACGGAGCGGAGCCGTGTGTGTACGAGGTGTACGGAGCGGAGCCGTGTGTGTACGAGGTGTACGGAGCGGAGCCGTGTGTGTACGAGGTGTACGGAGCGGAGCCGTGTGTGTACGAGGTGTACGGAGCGGAGTCGGGGGTGTACGGAGCGGAGTCGGGTGTGTACGAGGTGTCGCATCTCTGCTTCAGGAAAATGGCCGCCGCGATCTCCATCTGCGCATGCGCGGCATCCTGCGGCCATTTTCCTGAAGCCGCGGCCAGCAGAGCGCCGTTTCTGCGCACGCGCGGCCAAAGGAAGATGGCCGCCCCCACCGATCACCAATGAAATGTCGCACATCACGCTATTTTCACTCCCCTGTGCAGTGGATTCGGGACCTTGGGCATGCGCACACCACTACGCCACCAACGGAAAACTAAGCAAGATCTGGGGGAAGACACCACGCCCATCTGACCAGACCAGCCTGATTGACAGGCGAAAACGACTACTTTGGTAACGTATTTCGGCAGCATAGGTGGGGAATCGGGGTCCACAAAATACACTATTGTAATGCACAGCTCAGGCCCTATTTAACAGTATTTTTATCTCATACGGAAAAAACGGGGTGATAGGTTCCCTTTAAGAGAAAGCCAAAATAACCCCGGGACAGAAGGCGAGAGCAGGGGGGAGGTGCGGGACAGAGCCGCTTTAGGCTAGTTTCACACTAGCGTTAACTGCAATACGCCGCAAATGCGTCATTTTGCCGAAAATACGCATCCAGCAAAAGTTCTTGCTGGATACGTTTTTTCGTCATAGACTAACATTAGCGACGCATTTGCGACGCATTGCCAAACGTCGCGTCCGTTTTGCGACGCTTGGGCGTGTGGTAGTGGACCGTCGGGAGAAAAAAACCTTACATGTAACGTTTTTTGCTCCCGACGGTCCACTTTTTCCGACCGCGCATGCGCGGCCGGAACTCCGCCCCCACCTCCCCGCACTTCCCCGCACCTCACAATGGGGCAGCGGATGCGTGGGAAAAATGCATCCGCTGCCCCCGTTGTGCGGCGGAGACCACACTAGCGTCGGGAACGTCGGCCCGACGCACAGCGACGGGTTGTTCCCGACGCTAGTGTGAAACTAGCCTTAGTCAGGAGAAGCTGAGGAGCTGCAGCCGGTTTACATCAGCCACCCCTGTACCAGAGAGGAGATTGTGAGTTGTGTATATGAGCTGGTATCTCTGGTGTGTGTGTGTGTGTGTGGTATCTGTAGTGTGTGTGTGATAACTGTAGTATGTGTGTGATATCTGTAGTATGATGTGTGTGTGTGTGATATCTGTAGTGTGTGTATGTGTGTGTGTGTGATATCTGTAGTGTGTGTGTGTGTGTTATCTGTAGTGTGTGTGTGTGTGTGTGTGTGATATCTGTAGTATGATGTGTGTGTGTGTGATATCTGTAGTATGTCTGTGTGTGTGTGTGATATCTGTAGTGTGTGTGTGTGATAACTGTAGTATGTGTGTGATATCTGTAATATGATGTGTGTGTGATATCTGTAGTATGATGTGTGTGTGTGTGATATCTGTAGTGTGTGTGTGATATCTGTAGTATGTGTGTGTGTGAGGCAGCGGCGTAACTACTACGGTCGCAGCTGCAAGCGGCTCTGGCAGGTCAGGGGGCCGTGAGTCCCCTTGAGCCTGTCTCCCTTATGCTTGTGTCCCCATGTGCCAGTCTCCCTTGCCCATTAGTCCCTGTGTGTCCCCATGTGCCTGTCTCCCTTGTCCCCTTATGCTTGTGTCCCTTGTCCCCGTGTGCCAGTCTCCCTTGCCCATTAGTCCCTGTGTGTCCCCTTGAGCCTGTCTCCCTTATGCTTGTGTCCCCGTGTGCCAGTCTCCCTTGCCCATTAGTCCCTGTGTGTCCCCATGTGCCCCCATGTGCCTGTCTCCTATGTCCCCTTGTGCTTCTGTCAGTCTCCTTTGTCCCCTTGTGCTTGTGTCAGTCTCCTTTGCCCACTAGTCCCTGTGTGTCAGTCTCCCTTTCCCACTTGTCCCTGTGTGTCCCCTTGTGCTTGTATCCCTTGTCCCCTTATGTCAGTCTCTTGCTCACTAGTCCCTATGTGTCCCCTTGTGCCTGTCTCCCTTGTCCCCTTGTGCTTGTCCCTTGTCCCCGTGTGTCAGTCTCCATTGCCCACTAGTCCCCTTGTATCAGTCTCCCTTGCCCACTATTCCCCGTGTGTCAGTCTCCCTTGCCCACTAGTCCGTGTCCCCGTGTGCCAGTCTCTCTTGTCCACTAGTCCCCGTGTGCCCTTTGTGTCAGTCTCCCTTGCCCACTTGTGTCAGTCTCCCTTGCCCACTAGACCCCTTGTATCCTTCTCCCCTGCCTCCTAGCCCCCATGTGTCCCCTAGTGCCTGTCTTCCTTGCCCCCTTGTTCCCTCTCCTCTGCCCCCTCGTCACCATTTGCTCGTGTCTTTGTCACTGCCCCTGTATGGAGGGGCTGCATTATACTATGAGGGGGGGGCTGCATTGTATTCTATGGGGCTTACATTGAATTTTATGGCGGGGGGGGCCCCATTTGGAAGTTCGCACCGGGGCCCATAACTTTGTAGTTACGCCACTGCGCAAAGAAGATGAATGTATGCCTGGCAGAGGTCTGGGAGTAATAGCCTGGCAATCACCTGGAATAATGAACTCCTGAAGACAGCCAGCTTCTCCCAGTCTCAGATTGGACGGCCGAGCTATCAATCAACACACCAACAGCTCAGCGTACCTCTGCACCAGACTGGACAACTGAGTTATCAATCAAAGTACTTACAGATTCAGCACTCCTCTGTACCAGATTGGATGGCTGAGGGGTGGAATGATGACAAAAAGACTTTTCAAAACAGCTTCTGGAAATAGAAAAAAAGTTTCCAAAAAACTCCCCAAAGAGTTTCCTAAAGCAATTTGTGCTTGAAAGCTCATTTTTTTAACCCCTCAAAAAAACTCAATAAAAAAGCAAAGCATCGCATAAATATAATTGTGAAGTGTCTAAAAATGGCTTAGCTTGGAATAGCAAGTAATGGGTGTACTATATAGAAATACCTAGAAAATTGATCCAAACAGAAACATTGTTTCTTTTTTTCAATCAGATAAATTTTTATTAAGGAAAATCAATGATAATTCTAGTAAAGGGATGCATAATTCCCTCCCAAAATTAGATGTGTAAGACACCCAATGAATACATGATATCTACACATGGAATGGGGTGTCTCATTTCCAAAAAGGTTTTACAAAAAGAGTATATAAAAAAGTAAATGTTTATTATAGATGCAACATACATAAAAGCCATAAAAAAATAATAAATAAAGACAGTAAATGGCAGTCAATAGTTATGGCACGTAAAGCAGACAATAGCTTACAAATTGGACAGTAATTGCATAACTATGGCAAAAATATTAAGTACTGCTAAATAGGTCCATGAGGTAGAATATATCTGTAAAGTGCAATTGTGCCCCAAAATAACATATGGACCAAAAATCCCGGTAATTGAATCATATTAAAACGTACAGCAAATTAGTAGCACTGCTCACTCTGGTAAGAATATGTCTCTTTATGAAATGTCTGCAGCCTTGACAGATGGGATTCCACAGGGAACCATTGCTGGGAATGACAGTGATGTTTGCAATATGCATACTCCCGGGCAGAAGCTGTCTAGTGGTTGTGGCCTTGCTACTTACAAGTGTATGAATGAGGTGACACCTACTAGATGTCAGTGACCACTAGACAGTCACGTCCTCGCTCCATACCCTTGAATGAAGTGAGGTCTTGCCCACTAGACAGCTACTGCCCAGGAGTATGCAGTCAGAGTAACTGAGGACAGTTCATTTTAGACCTGACAATCCCTTTAACCTAAAATTCTGCTCTATGGAGATTTTCCCTTTTCTTCTTTTTTACAGTAGTAGCATCATATTATGGTATCATGCCCAACTTTTCTGAGCTCTTAAGAAGGATGTCAGTTGTTAGTAGAAGCAAATTGTATGTCACGTTGCTGGATTTTATGCGAAAGGACTGAAAGAAAATGAAAGCCCTGAATTTTGGAAGTGTGTCCCAATACTCTTGTCTGTATACTGTAAAGGCTAAGCAAACAGCCCTGAGCTGATATTAGTAGCCTGGGAACCTTTTGGGATTTTCTCCCTTTTCCCAGATTATTAACATCAGTCCCCAGTCATGAGCTTTCCCTCTGCTGATTGTGAAAATTACACTGGAGCCCTCACCATTTTTTTTTATTGAATTCTTAACTTTCCCCAGGGGTGAACACAACGAGTATCGAATACAACTCCCATCATTATCATCTGGTCGCGCTGATCTCTGGGAGACCAGACAACAATAATGAGATCTTCAGCAGCCGGCGCCTGGGAACAGTGCAACTGTACTGCTTCTTCCCAGGTACCAGTACGTGTCACGCTGATGACTCACAGATGTCATCTGTGTGTCATAAGTGTGCACGTGTGCAGCACACATTTTGTCTGTGCTGCTGATAAGAAACTGACAAGCATGCGGGTTTTTCACACGGACACAGTCTGTTAGAAAAACCTGACTTGTGCGCATCACCATTGAATACAATGAGTGTGTTTGTGTCCTTAAAAAATGGACAGCATACCGACACAAAAATGGATGTGTGAAGGAGGCCTAAGGGTATGTTTCCACGGTAAGTAAACGCTGCTTGTTTGACGCTGCAGCGTCAAACAAGCAGCGTCCAGATGTTCCAGCATAGTGGAGGGGATTTTATGAAATCCCGTCTCCACTATGCGTGGAAACCCGCACGCGGCGGCCCTGCGACTCCGGACATGCTGCGCGTCTTTTCAGATCGCAGCATGTCCGTACACCTTGCGGGGACGCAGCGTCCCCGCAAGGCATATCACAGGGCCCTATGGCGAGGGGGGCGATGATCCCGGATGTGTACTGTACACATCCGGCACCATCGCGTCCCAGAAAGGGGGGGGGCTTAGCGCCGAGCGGCTTCGCCGCTGCGGCGATACCGCCGCCCCTCCGGACCGTGGAGCCATACCCTTACACAGCTTTCTTTAATGGTATCAACCAGAGTTTGATGAAATCACAGCTGTGTAACCATTTAAATGCTGCTTCCAGTTATATAGTGATGAGGCAGCTCCTTCCAAGGAGAGCTAATTGTGGTTGAGATATAAATTATCTCCAGATCTGCCATTATAGATTTAAAATTAAAATGAAATAAAATAAATATGATGCATCGGAGGCGCGAAAATACACACAGCCAGTGCCTGTCCGTGCACAATTCTTGTCTGGTTCTGAGCTGCCCAGTCACAAGTCTTTACTACAACTACAGAGATAAGAAAGTGGGAATGGCTTCTTACATTACATTACCTAAGAGAGAAGATATTCTAGTAGGGAAAAACAAAATCATAAATGATGGATTCTGTCAAATTATTTTCATACCGGTTCTACCCAGCTTACTATACTTTTAGAGACATAGGATTGTTTAACACACAGACATCTCTATATCAGAGAGAACACCCTGTGTTATTGCTTTTAAGAATAACACTTATAAAGCTAATAGTAAAATGCAGAATTAGTAAAGATATAAAGGGAGATTTAATTAATTATCAAAAATAATAACCAAAGCAAAGTTTAAATATTTACCATAACAATTGTGACATGATCTTAGATGGCAAATGGGTTGTCTTGGCAGCTAGGAATCTTATTTCAGGTTCTAAAAGCTGTCATCTGGGCTTGGCTTTATAGAAAAACATCATTTTAACTAAATACTGCAATATAACATTTGCATTATAATAGAAACAAATCAAAAGACTGCAGGTTTAAGTCCCCTTGAGGGGCTAAAAAATTAACTACCACATTTTAAAAATTAAAAAAAATGTATAACATTTCAAATCTAACCACTTTTTTCACTTTAATTAAAAGAAGAATATTTGGTAATGCCACATCATTAAGGGTATGTGCACACGTTGTGGATTCTCTGCGGATCCGCAGTGTTTTTTTGCAGTGCAGAAACGCTGCAGATCCGCAATTGATTTACAGTACAATGTAAATCAATGAGAAAAAAAAATGCTGTGCACACTTTGCGGAAAATCCGCTGCGGAAACGCTGCGGTTTAAAAGAAGTAGCATGTCACTTCTTTGTTGTGAATCTGCAGCGTTTTTGTACCCATTCCATTATAGAAAACTGCAGGGGTAAAAAACGCAGCAAATCCGCAAGAAAACCGCAGCAAAAACGCACAAAAAAACGCTGCGGAACCGCACAAAAAACCGCAGTTGCATTTTCTGCCAGGAGAGACAGAATCCGCACCAGAAATTCCTAAGCCTAATCCGCAACGTGTGCACATAGCCTAAAAGTCTCATGTAGCAAAATATAAATTAACTTAATCATTTAAGAAATGCTATACAGAAAAAAACATCAGAACAACAAACTTTAGCTTTTGGTTGCCACAGAAAAACTATCATGCCTCAATCAAAGGAAAGGTTAAAAAAATCAATGTTGGAAATGTGTTTTTTTTTTGCAATTGGGATTATTTATTGCTTTCCAATACAGTGAATGGAGTAATTTTTTTTTCACTTTCCAATATAGTGCAAAGATTCTGCAGCGCTTTGCAGACATCATCACTGTCCCCATTGGGGCTCTCAATCTAAATTTTATATTAGAATGACTTTGGAGTGTGGGTGGAAACCGGAGAACTCTGAGAAAACCCACGCAGACATGGTGTGAAGATACAAACTCCTTGCCGATGTTGTCCTTGGTGGGATTTGTACCCAGGACCCCAGCGCTGCAGTATTAACCACTGAGCCACCGTGCTGCTCCATTCAAATTACAACTTGTCCAATAAAAAACATGCCCTCAAATGGCTATGCCAGCAAAAAAAAAAAAAAAAAAGCAAAGGCTCTTGCAAAAAGACAAGAAAATATTTATCTTTTGAAAAAAATAAAAATAAATTTAAAACAGAAGCATAAAAAATGGAAAAGTTAACTTAAAGGGTGTTCTCAAGTTTGAAAGTTGTTCCCTAGTTGGCTACATTTCTATTTGCTGGGGGGCCGAGCGCCAAAGTCTCACGGGAGTGGAGGATGATCATATATGTACTGTCTCCCAATTCATTCCAAGATCAGCCAAGATCAGCGCTCGGGAACCTTTAGTGCTCCCATCAAGAATGAATGGATCAGGAGTGCTCATGATTAACGTCTGCTCTATTTAGCTGGGAGGTTTCAGAGCCCCAGTTCTGGGGATAGGTGAGGAAAGCAATGGCCTGACCCCCAGCAATCGGAAAGTTAGCCCCTATGCTGTGACAAGAGAACATTTTAAACTTTAGAACACCTATTTACAGTAACACCTTCAACATTGTACAAGGCATTGGCCAAAGTCAAGATACAGTGGGGCAAAAAAGTATTTAGTCAGTCAGCAATAGTGCAAGTTCCACCACTTAAAAAGATGAGAGGATGAGAGGCGTCTGTAATTTACATCATAGTTAGACCTCAACTATGGCAGACAAACTGAGAAAAAAAATCCAGAAAATCACATTGTCTGTTTTTTTATCATTTTATTTCCATATTATGGTGGAAAATAAGTATTTGGTCAGAAACAAACAATCAAGATTTCTGGCTCTCACAGACCTGTAACTTCTTCTTTAAGAGTCTCCTCTTTCCTCCACTCATTACCTGTAGTAATGGCACCTGTTTAAACTTGTTTTCAGTATAAAAAGACACCTGTGCACACCCTCAAACAGTCTGACTCCAAACTCCACTATGGTGAAGACCAAAGAGCTGTCAAAGGACACCAGAAACAAAATTGTAGCCCTGCACCAGGCTGGGAAGACTGAATCTGCAATAGCCAACCAGCTTGGAGTGAAGAAATCAACAGTGGGAGCAATAATTAGAAAATGGAAGACATTCAAGACCACTGATAATCTCCCTCGATCTGGGGCTCCACACAAAATCCCACCCCGTGGGGTCAGAATGATCACAAGAACGGTGAGCAAAAATCCCAGAACCACGCGGGGGGACCTAGTGAATGAACTGCAGAGAGCTGGGACCAATGTAACAAGGCCTACCATAAGTAACACACTACGCCACCATGGACTCAGATCCTGCAGTGCCAGACGTGTCCCACTGCTTAAGCCAGTACATGTCCGGGCCCATCTGAAGTTTGCTAGAGAGCATTTGGATGATCCAGAGGAGTTTTGGGAGAATGTCCTATGGTCTGATTAAACCAAACTGGAACTGTTTGGTAGAAACACAACTTGTCGTGTTTGGAGGAAAAAGAATACTGAGTTGCATCCATCAAACACCATACCTACTGTAAAGCATGGTGGTGGAAACATCATGCTTTGGGGCTGTTTCTCTGCAAAGGGGCCAGGACGACTGATCCGGGTACATGAAAGAATGAATGGGGCCATGTATCGTGAGATTTTGAGTGCAAACCTCCTTCCATCAGCAAGGGCATTGAAGATGAAACGTGGCTGGGTCTTTCAACATGACAATGATCCAAAGCACACCGCCAGGGCAACAAAGGAGTGGCTTCGTAAGAAGCATTTCAAGGTCCTGGAGTGGCCTAGCCAGTCTCCAGATCTCAACCCTATAGAAAACCCTTGTAGGGAGTTGAAAGTCCGTGTTGCCAAGCGAAAAGCCAAAAACATCACTGCTCTAGAGGAGATCTGCATGGAGGAATGGGCCAACATACCAACAACAGTGTGTGGCAACCTTGTGAAGACTTACAGAAAACGTTTGACCTCTGTCATTGCCAACAAAGGATATATTACAAAGTATTGAGATGAAATTTTGTTTCTGACAAAATACTTATTTTCCACCATAATATGCAAATAAAATGATAAAAAAACAGACAATGTGATTTTCTGGATTTTTTTTTCTCAGTTTGTCTCCCATAGTTGAGGTCTACCTATGATGTAAATTACAGACGCCTCTCATCTTTTTAAGTGGTGGAACTTGCACTATTGCTGAATGACTAAATACTTTTTTGCCCCACTGTAAGTGCCAAAATTATACTTGTCTGTGCGGTGATATCCCAATGCTTTCCACTTCTGGTAAAATGGTTAGTTCGCTGACAGTTATGGCTGATACAATAAAAAGTTGCTGATGAAAACAGCCATTCTGAAGTCATGTTAATTATATATATATATATATATATATATATATATATATTTTAGTCTCCATACACACCACCACCATTTTATTACATTTTTGGTGCTCTTTATACTTAAATATAATTTCATAAACTTTTCTGGATAGAACCTATTTAAGGGCTGGAATGCTGACATATAGTATATTGAATGGATGCATTTCGCTATATTAACCTTTTACTGAAGAACGCTTCAAATGGCTGAGTAGATTCTATTCCATGCCTCATTACAGTGTCTGTACACTAAAAAGCCTGAACAATAACGTACCACATATTAGGAATAATCATGGAAATAAATAAGGTCTGCTTTCTCTTATTGGACGCCAAACAGTATCATACTTTTTGCATAAGAGAAATGACAATGTTCATAGATGTATTGGATACAGTTTGGGAAGTTATCCTCACTAAGGCTTCCTTCACCTCTTATGGCCAATACTCAAATTAAAGAAAAAGCTTGAACACATACAAATTCCCCAGAATCAGTCAATAACATCAACCTCCAAAAATGCATATAGAGGTATGCATTGCTCTGAAATATTAACCCATCCGCATCTTTATATCTTGTATCTGTTTCTGCATTCCCATGTGATTAGTGCATTCTTTCATATGAAGGAGGAGTTGATTGTTTCCTCACCAGCACCACCATCTTTAGATTGATTGATAGCTGTCTGTGTGACATCAGGTGCCAGGCAAAGAAATCAGACAGTACGCTATCCCACTAAAGAAACTGGTGCTGGATGGTAAAAAAGAAGGCAGCGGCTCCCTAAAGGCTCTGCCATGTAAGAACTCTTAAGGGGAGTGTGTCAGCAGGATTCAATCACTCATACTATTGTGTGATTTGGGCATGACACAACACAGTCCAAACCTCAGCCTCCTCAGTTGTAATTCCCCTTCAGGGCTGGCTTATGCTGCCTGACTGACAAGTCTTCCTGCTGGCTCACATCATGTAGTATCCAAATCTCATTCATGCTCCAATGTTTTGTCTGCATGCGTCTGTGCTGTGCTTTTCCTGTGCATCTTTAAAGGGAATCTGTCAGCAGGTTTTTGCTACCTCACCTGAGAGCAGCATGAAGTAGGCAAAGAGAAGCTGAATCCAATGATGTATCTCTTAATGTAATGGTTGCAGCGATTCTGACACAATCACAGCTTTGACATTTAGCAATGCAGCAGAGCTGAGAAAGTTGTCTCCGCCCCCACACCAGTCTCTCTGTGTTCATAGCCTATAGATAGTGAGCTGCTTATCAGAGGAGGTAGAGTCAGACTAGCATGCATACATTGCTGCAGCTGCTATAGTCTTGATGATGATAATCACCAGGTGATGAAACCTTCAATGTAAGTAATCAACAGCACACAGCCTGACATGTGACACATTATTGCAATCTGTGTTTTAACCCCTAGCTCATGCTGTCCTCAGATTGCATTTCAAAAACTTGCTGACAGATTCCCTTAAAGGCTACTTTCACACATCAGGTTTTTTGTTTCAGGCACAATCCGGCTAAATTTAAAAAAAAAAAAACTGATCCGTCGCAAATAGTGAAAAACTGATGCCACGGATCCGTTTTTCTGCTGGATCCGTTTTTTTTTTTCAGCCGAATACAGTGACTTCCTCTTCCGAGAGAGAGAGCGAGACCCCAGAACGAAACTTTTGCCTGATTGCATGGAGAATGCATAGGAACGTTTTCTCCGGCCACCAGAAAATAAATTTAAGATGGATCCAGCGCTAATACAACTCTATGAGAAAAAAAACGGATCAGGCGGAAAAAAAACGAATCAGTTTTTTTCAAAACTCGCCGGATTGTACCTGATGGCAAAAACCTGATGTGTGAAAGTAGCCTAAGGCCTCTTTCACATTAGCGTCGTGCACTGCACGTCGCTATGCGTCGTTTGGTTGAAAAAACGCATCCTGCAAAAGTGCTTGCAGGATGCGTTATTTCTCCATAGATTTGCATTAGCGTGGCATTGCGACGTTTTGCCACACGTTGCAACCGTCGTGCGACGTTTGCGCCGTATTGTGGCGGACCGTCGGCTGCATGTAACGTTTTTTGCTGCTGACGGACCGCCAATTACGACCGCGCATGCGCGGCCGGAACTCCGCCCCCACCTCCCCGCACCTCCCCGCACCTCACAATGGGGCAGCGGATGCGTGGAAAAACAGCATCCGCTGCCCCCATTGTGCGGCGCATTCACTGCTAGCGTCGGTACATCGCCCGGACGCACTGCGATGGGCCGAGTACGACGCTAGTGTGAAAGAGGCCTAAGGCATCTGTTCAGGGTGCACTGTGAGGGGAGGCAGCACATGTGCTGAAAAGTAGTGGAGCCAGTATTCGCAGAAAGGAAATGCAAAGAGCAAGCGTACCTAGTAAATATTTAAAGGGGTTGTCCACTACTAGGACAAATTCTTCTTAAACTAAATGTTTGGCTCCAATAAAATAATAAAGTGCCGGCACTCTCGGTCCTGGGACTGTGATGAGGTGAAATGACGTGATGCAGAGCGCCCAATCGGCGCTGGCTTCACTGTCTCTACCTTCGTATGAACTGAACATGAAGAGGAAGTCGGGGATCAGCTGCAGCCCTGGCTTCCTCTTCATGTTCAGTTCATATGAAGGCGAAGACGGTGAAGCCAGCGCCGATTGGGCACCGGCATCATGTGTCACAGCACCGCATCACAGCCCCGGTGAGATCGAGTGCCGACACTGCTGGAACGGCATCGGTGGTAGTTAGTATGGGCTTTATTATTTTATCAGGGCTGAACATTTAGTTTAAGAAGAGGTTGTCCTAGTAGTGGAAAACCCCTTTAAAGATGTTGTTGGATTTACATTTCAAAGACTTACATTCTACTATATGCAGTTGAGATGGGAGTATTGATATTACTAACAGATTCCTTTTAACCCCTTAGTGAAAGAGCCAATTTGGTACTTAATGACCGAGCCAATTTTTACAATTCTGACCACTGTCACTTTATGAGGTTATAACTCTGGAACGCTTTATCGGATCCCGCTGATTCTGAGATTGTTTTTCGTGACATATTGTACTTCAAGTTACTGGTAACATTTCTTCGATATTACTTGTGATATTTATGAAAAAAATGGAAATATGGCGAAAATGTTTAAAATTTTGCAATTTTCAAAATTTGTATTTTTATGCCTTTAAATCAGAGAGATATGTCACGAAAAATAGTTAATAAATAACATTTCCCACATGTCCACTTTACATCAGCACAATTTTGGAAACAAAATTTTTTTTTGTTAGGGAGTTATAAGGGTTAAAAGTTGACCAGCAATTTCTCATTTTTACAACACCATGTTTTTTTAGGGACCACATCACCTTTGAAGTCATTTTGAGGGGTCTATATGATAGAAAATAACCAAGTGTGACACCATTCTAAAAACTGCACCCCTCAAGCTGCTCAAAACCACATTCAAGAAGTTTATTAACCCTTTACGTACTTCACAGGAACTGAAACAATGTGGAAGAAAAAAATGAACATTTAAATTTTTTTTGCAAACATTTTAATTCAGAACCATTTTTTTTAATTTTCACAACTGTAAAAACAGAAATTTAACCACAAATTTTGTTGTGCAATTTCTCCTCAGTACGCCGATACCCGATATGTGGAGGTAAACCACTGTTTGGGCACACCGCAGAGCTTGGAAGTGAAGGAGCGCCGTTTGACTGTTTCAATGCAGAATTGGCTGGAATTGAGATCGGACGCCATGTCGCGTTTGGAGAGCCCCTAATGTGCCTAAACAGTGGAAACCCCCCACAAGTGACACCATTTTAGAAACTAGACCCCTTAAGGAACATATCTAGATGTGTGGTGAGCACTTTGAACCCCCAAATGCTTCACAGAAGTTTATAACGTAGAGCCGTGAAAATAAAAAATCGCATTTGTTTTCACAAAAATGATTTTTTTGCCCACCAATTCTTATTTTCACAAGGGTAACAGGAGAAATTAGACCACAAAAGTTGTTGTGCAATTTCTCCTGAGTACGTCAATACCCCATATGTGGGGGTAAACCACTGTTTGGGCGCACCGCAGAGCTTGGAAGTGAAGGAGCACCGTTTGACTTTTTCAATGCAGAATTGGCTGGAATTGAGATCGGATGCCATGTCGCTTTTGGAGAGCCCCTGATGTGCCTAAACAGTGGAAACCCCCCACAAGTGATACCATTTTGGAAACTAGACCCCTTAAGGAACTTATCTAGATGTGTGGTGAGCACTTTGAACCCCCAAGTGCTTCACAGAAGTTTATAACGTAGAGCCGTGAAAATAAAAAATCGCATTTTTTCTACAAAAATGATCTTTTTGCCCCCAAATTTTTATTTTCACAAGGGTAACAGGAGAAATTAGACCACAAACCTTGTTGTGCAATTTCTCCTGAGTATGTCGATACCCCATATGTGGGGGTAAACCACTGTTTGGGCGCACCGCAGAGCTTGGAAGAGAAGGAGTGTCCTTTTACTTTTTCAATGTAGAATTGGCTGGAATTCAGATCGGACTCCATGTCACGTTTGGAGAGCCCCTGATGTGCCTAAACAGTGGAAACCCCCAAAAAATGATACCATTTTGGAAACTAGACCCCTTAAGGAACTTATCTAGATGTGTGGTAAGCAGTTTAAAAACCCAGGTGCTTCACAGAAGTTTATAACGTAGAGCCGTGAAAATAAATTTTTATTTTAGCAAGGGTAACAGGAGAAAATGGACCCCAGAAGTTGTTGTACAATTTGTCCTGAGTACGCCGACACCCCATATGTGGGGGTAAACCACTGTTTGGGCGCATGGCTGAGCTCGGAAGCAAAGGATTGCCATTTGACTTTTCAATGCAAAATTGACTGGAATTGAGATCGGACGCCATGTCGCGTTTGGAGAGCCCCTGATGTGCCTAAACAGTAGAAACCCCCCAAAAGTGACCCCATTTTGGAAACTAGACCCCCCATGGAACTTATCTAGATGTGTAGTGAGAACTTTGAATGCCCAAGTGCATCACAGAAGTTTATAATGCAGAGTCGTGAAAATAAAAAATATTTTTTTTTAACAAAAAAGGATTTTTAGCCCCCAAGTTTTTATTTTCACAAGGTTAACGAGAAATTGGACCCCAAAAGTTGTTGTCCAATTTATGCCGAGTACGCTGATGCCCCATATGTGGGGGTAAACCACTGTTTGGGCGCACGGCAGAGCTCAGAAGGGAGGGAGCACCATTTGACTTTTTTAGCGCAAAATTGGCTGTCGTGTTTGGAGACCCCCTGATGTACCTAAACAGTGGAAACCCCCCAATCCTAACTCCAACCCTAACTCCAACACACCCCTAACCCTAATCTCAACCCGATCCATAATCCTAATCACAACCCTAACGATAATCACAACCCTAACCCCAAAACAGCCCTAATCTCAACTCTAACCATAACCCTAATCAAAACCCTAAATCCAACACACCCCTAACCCTAATCTCAACCCTAACCTCAAACCTAACCTTAATCCCAATACACCACTAACCCTAACCCCAACCCTAACCTTAACCCTAATCCCAACCCTAACCCTAATCCCAACCCTAATCCCAAACGTAACCCTAATCCCAACCTTAACCCTAATACCAACCCTAATCCAAACCCTAACCCTAATCCCAACTGTATCCCTAACTTTAGCCCCAACCCTAACCCTAATTTTAGCCCCAACCCTAGCCCTAACCCTAACTTTAGCCCCAATCCTAACCCTAAATTTAATCCTAACCCTAGCCCTAACTTTAGCCCTAACCCTAAGGCTACTTTCACACTTGTGTCGTGTGGCATCCGTCACAATCCGTCGTTTTGGACAAAAAACGGATCCTGCAAATGTGCCCACAGGATGCCTTTTTTGCCCATAGACTTGTATTACCGACGGATGGCCACACGTCGCGCCCATCGTGCACTGGATCCGTTGTGTTTTGGCGGACCGTCATCACAAAAAAAGTTCAATGTAACCTTTTTTTTGTACATCGCGTCCGCCATTTCCGCGCATGCGTGGCCGTAACTCTGCCCCCTCCTCCCCAAGACATAGACTGGGCAGCGGATGCGTTGAAAAACTGAATCCACTGCCCACGTTGTGCACAATTTTCACAACGTGCGTCGGTACGTCGGGCTGACGCATTGCGACCGCCCCGTACCTACGCAAGTGTGAAAGAAGCCTAAGGCTACTTTCACACTAGCGTCGTACTCAGCCCATCGCAGTGTGTCGGACCGATGTACCGACGCTAGCGTTGTAAGCGCCACACAACGGGTGCAGAGGATACTGTTTTTTCAACGCATCCGCTGCCCCATTGTGAGGTGCGGGGAGGCGGGGGCGGAGTTCCGGCCGCGCATGCGCGTTCGGAAATGGCGGACACGTCGCACAAAAAAAGTTACATGTAGCGTTTTTTGTGCCGACGGTCCGCCAAAGCACGACGCATCCGTCGCACGACGGATGCGACGTGTGGCAATCCGTTGCAATGTGTCGCTAATGCAAGTCAATGGAGAAAAAAACGCATCCTGCAAGCACTTTTGCAGGATGCGTTTTTTCTCCAACGACGCATTGCGATGGAAGCCAAAAAACGCTAGTGTGAAAGTAGCCTAACCCTAACCCTAGCCCTAACCCTAAATTTAGCCCCAACCCTAGCCCTAACCCTAGCACTAACCCTAACCCTAATTGTAGCCCCAACTCGTCTCTCCTGCCGGCCGGCAGATGGCGGGCGCACTGCGCATGCGCCCGCCATTTTCTTTGCAGAGGAAGAAGCCGGCCGGCAAGAGGAGACGCAGGAGGACCTGGGGACACCGGGTGAGTATGATAGGGTCCCCGAATCCCCCTATTTCTCTGTCCTCTGATGTGCGATCACATCAGAGGACAGAGAATTACAGATCGCTTTTTTTTTTTTGCGGTCGCCGGTAAACAGTTAATTGCCGGCGATCGCAAAACAGGGGTCGGTAAAAACCGACCCCGATCATGTTATTTGGGGTCTCGGCTACCCCCGGCAGCCGAGACCCCAAAGATCTTCCGGGTGCCGGGCGGCGGGCGCCCTGCGCCTGCGCCCGCCATTTTTTCCCGGAAAAAAGATGGAGGCGCCCATCGGGAGCCACGAGGAGCACCGGGGGAGATAGGTGAGTATTGGGGGGCCATCGGGGACACTATTTCTCTGTCCTCCGATGTGCGATCACATCGGAGGACAGAGAAATTAAATGGCAAATCGCGTTTTGTTTTTTTTTGTTGCGACCGCCGGTAAACGGTTAATTACCGGCGATCGCAACTCGGGGGTCGGTAAACCCCCCCGAATCATGTTCTCTGGGGTCTCGGCTACCCTCGGCAACCGAGACCCCAGAGAAAATCCGACTCTGGGGGGCGCTATTCACTTTTTCCACAGCGCCGTTAATTAACGGTGCTGTGGTTTACGTACCCTTAACTGCCGCCGTTAAAAGGCGTATCGGCGGTCGTTAAGGGGTTAAGGACAATTTCAAACACTGTATTTTATCATTTTTATACAGTCAAATATGTTTTATTCTGTACAAATATTTTGGTGGCCCTTTTTAATTTATGACATTTTGAACATGCTTTTATTCTGGCACATTTTTACATTGAATAGAGAAGGCTATGAAAAAATGTTAGAAAAACATAGAGTGATTTTTAAAAACATAGAGCAAGTTATAAAAATTTGTAAAACTGGTGAATATAGCCATTTACATTTTTTAAACTGTGACACTAATGTCAAGCATTTTTTGTTGACCCAAATAATTTTATTTCTTTTTTTTGTGTTTATCTTGTGCTATGAAATTACATAAAAAATAAAACATAAAGCCACATTCAGATACCAGTATGAGACTTTGTACAGCAGAGCTACAATTTGTACCAATAGGAGGATCAGATCAGAACAAAATAAAACAACTTTTATAAACGAAAACCTTTGAATTCAAATCAAATTAAAGTCTTCTGAATGCAAGCCTAGTGCAACCTTACAGGAACTACCCTTAGGTTCATGTCATGGGCTGTAATTGTTCCTAATTCCCCATAAAGGCCTAAAATACTGCTAAGCCTACTGAGTCTGATCCACAGGATTTCATGATGAAGGTTTCATGTGGTAGGTCACCAGATTTTTCTGCAAACTATAGCACTTAGCCACACAACCATCACAGTTGGTATGTCATGTGGTGCCACCCTCCTGACACTTTGAGCCAGATATAGGAAGGATTGCTGCCCCCTGGGCTGGGCAGCATCATTCAGGCAACTGGGCAATGGGAAAAAGATCACAAGTAATCAGGACAAGGATGATGTAAGAGGGAGAAACCCACACAGAGACCCAATAGCTGATATAATGTGTGATTAAAAGGGCAGCCTGAAGTGCAAAGATTGATATATTACCCGAATGTAGAACATGAGATGGTTTAGCTGTACACTATCATGAGAGGAATAGAAAGAATGAGTGTAGACCAAGAGGGTGTCAATGAACTGCACTTGATTGGAACTAGGTACTTTAGTTCAGATGATTACACCAGTTTTTAATCTAGCAACAAGACAGAAAGGAGAAATGGAGTGACCATTGTGGCCAACAAAAGGATTGCAAAGTGAGTACAGAGTCCCCAGTTCATCATTGATAGTATACGGAATGACAGTTTCCTAACCAGATTTAAAAATGGAAAGGGACAAAAAAAAGGCAGGCACAGATTGTGGGCTTGAACACCAACTCCTTTTACCCAAAGTCAGAGTTAGACTATGCAAGGTCAAGCATGCAGCAGAGCAAGTTTGCTATCAGTAGGATTCCCTAGCAGTATAGAATTGAAGTAACAGGTTCAACTTGTTCAGGCAAAAGGAAGGGGCCCAGATAAAATGTGGCCAAAGATCAAAGTAACCATCACTTAAACAGCTGTGTTGTGAATTCCGTTCTTGAACTCCCTCCTGTGGTCATGAATGATACTTCGGCGAGTTCTGTCCGTGGACTCCCTCTGGTGGCTGTGAGTGGAACTGCTGGTTCTGAGGTTGCTTCCTCAGCTGCCCTCGTTTGCGGCTGGGTTGGCTTCTCTATTTAACTCCACTCAGATCGTTACTCCATGCCAGCTGTCAATGTATTAGCACTGGTTCAGATCTCTCTCGGATCTTTCTGATGACCTGTCTACTCCAGCAGAAGCTAAGTCCCTGCTAGTTCATTTGTTGTTCATTGTGTACTGAATATATTTCTTAGTATTTGCTAAGTTCTAGTCCAGCTTGCTAACATGATATTGCCTTGCTAGCTGGAAGCTCTGGGTTGCAGAGTGGAACCTCCGCACCGTGAGTCGGTGCGGGGGTCTTTTTGCACACTCTGTGTGGCTTTTTGTAGTTTTTTGTGCTGACCGCATAGATCCCTTTCCTATCCTCAGTCTATCTAGTAAGTCTGGCCTCCTTTGCTGAAACCTTTTTCATCCCTGTTTTTGTGACTTTCCTCTTAACTCACAGTTAATATATGTGGGGGGCTGCCTTTACCTTTGGGGAATTTTCTCTGAGGCAAGGTAAGGCTTATTTTCCTATCTTTAGGGGTAGTTAGCTCTTAGGCTGTGAAGAGGCGTCTAGGGAGAGTTAGGTACGCTCCACAGCTATTTCTAGTGTTTGTGTTTTAGGATTAGGATTTGCAGTCAGCAGAGTTCCCACTTCCCAGAGCTCGTCCTGTCTTCTAGTTTAACCATCAGGTCATTCCAGGTGCACCTAACCACCAGGTCCATAACACAGCTGAGGATGGCAGTGGTAGAATGAAGTGTCCACACATTTGATTAGGTTCATTAGGGAGCTCTACGATGATTAAGAAGCTGTAGCACAAACCAGAATGGTTCAAAATCAAAAAAAGCTCAAGACAAGGATGCATCCTCTCTCCCTTTTTTTCTAAACCTCTATGTGGTATGAATCATGATGGAGATGGATTTAGATGATTCAAGTATTGGGTTAAAAATAAGCAGAAGAACCATCAGCAACTAAAGATGCATATGATACAACCCTGCTGGCAGAAAGTAAAAGGGTTTAAAAAGCTTGTCTTAAAGTTAAAAAAGAAAGCAAGAACATGGGACTTTACCTGAACCTCAAGTAGATAAAATTATTGACTGCCACCAACAAGAAAGTCCATAAAATGATAAAAAATGAAGAAATAAAACACTGCTTTGCTTTCTTGGGTTCCTCTTTAATTACAATGGCTGTATAAAAGTATCGCTGAAGTGTTGAATAATACTGGGGCATGCATCCATGGTGAGCATGGACTAAGTAAGGAAGTACATGGATTTCTCAATCACCGTCAAAACTGATCAATGAAATTGTGCATCCAAATGCAACAAATGGTTGTGAGACGTGTTAATAGTCAGTGGTAAAAGGAAATGGGAGTCGAAAGGCCTGATGGATAAAATTAAGAATAACACAAGAATGTCATGGAAAACAGGGAGGCATGGCAAGAAATGCTCTATAGATTATCCAAAGGTTGAACACGACTGAGTGTACAAAAACAGGATCAGTGCTACACAACACTGACCAGTAGCTTAGTGAAATGGGCAACATCCTATATAGATGCCTTCTTATAGATTTGTGCATCAAACACAACATCAAGGTTTGAAGTTTGTGGTTCCCAGGTCTTCAAGTATACCAAACACTCTAGGCATCCATTTGGTGAATTGGATATTTTCAATCTTGGAATATATTTTGGTGCACATAATTATCATAGGGGAGAAACTTGATGTGAACTTCATTATACAAAAAAAAGCATTACAAATTAACTTAAAGGGGTGTTCCCATCTCCAATATCCTATCACAATATGTAGTAAGTGTAATAATAATAATATTAGTAAATAACTCTAATTAGAAATGTAGTACGATTTTTCTGATTCGCTATGTTTCTTCCCTCATGTGCAGGCACTGCAGGACCCAGGGCTGGCATCAGCACCCGACTTACCTA
Organism: Ranitomeya variabilis; assembly: GCF_051348905.1. NCBI lineage: Eukaryota > Metazoa > Chordata > Amphibia > Anura > Dendrobatidae > Ranitomeya > Ranitomeya variabilis. The sequence continues at coordinate 567,188,538 of NC_135236.1, forward strand.
GGCAAGTGCCCAGGGTCCCACTCGCTGTCAGGGACACTGGCACGCTATGGGGGCCCGGTGCTGGTGCCAGTTGCCGTGAGTGGCCTTCCCCGTCAATTGTTCATGGCACCAATACTTGCGATACTTACCTCTCCCTTCTTCACCGCTGCAGCGTCTTCTGACTGACTGTGATGATTCAGGACGCAATGACCTAACAACAGTGCGCCCTCTGCCTGAGTAGTCACAGTGCAGAGAGCTGGAAGATGGTGAAGCTGAGGAGTCTGGATCAGAGCAGCGGCCAGCAAAAGAGAGGTGAGTATTTCATTTTTTGTATTTTATGCTTGCAGCCAGCAGTATATGACGCCCATCATACACTGGATCATCACATGGGGCCCTTTATATATGGAGCATTATATATAGTGCCCATCATACACTGGAGCATTATATATGGGGCCCATCATATATTGGAGCATCATATGGGGCCCATTACATATGGCACATCTTATGGGGCTCATTATATACAAAGCATTATATGGGGCCCATTATATATGGAGCATCTTATCGGGCCATTTATACAGTGGGGGAAAAGTATTTAGTCAGCCACCAATTGTTCAAGTTCTCCCACATAAAAAGATGAGAGAGGCCTGTAATTGATATCATAGGTAGACCACAACTATGAGAGTCAAAATAAGAAAACAAATCCAGAAAATCACCTTGTCTGATTTGGCAAGATTAATTTTGCAAATTATGGTGGAAAATAAGTATTTGGTCAATAACAAAAGTTCATCTCAATACTTTATTACATATCCTTTGTTGGCAATGACAGTGGTCAAACGTTTTCTGTAAGTCTTCTCAAGGTTGGCACACATTGTTGGTGATATGTTGGCCCATTCCTCCATGCACATCTCCTCTAGAGCAGTGATGTTTTGGGCCTGACACTGGGCAACACGGACTTTCAACTCCTTAATTATAATACTGTAAAGAGTGCTATGTGGTGCCCATAATACTGTGTGGAGGACTAAGTGGTGCCCATAATGCTGTATGGAACTATATTGTTTGGTTTCTGAGCTTATATAGAATTTACAATAGATGTCATTAATGTAATGTAAGAAGTGAAATCTTTGGCATTGCACTAATCCTATATTTCTCTGCTATATCTGTGCATCATGAATCATGGTGTGTTAAAGGGGACCACTGAGATTTTTTCGCCTGGGGCCCATGAAAAACTGATGCCTTCCCTGGCAGGACCTTAGGTATCCATGGTTATGACTACTACCAACTAGTTAATTCTCACTCTATCAGTGGTCGTAACCATGGATATACAAAGGTCCTGCAATGCCTTCACATGAGGAACGAAACATAGCGAATCATAAAAACTGTTAGGGCTAGCGGAACGCACCAAATAATAATGTCCACCGTGCAGAGATGGTACCTGATGCTGAGTAATGGCGGATGGACACTGGCTCACACGTGGGTTAGAATTCACCCAGTGTGAATATAGGCGAACTCTGTTGCTTCACACAGTCGCCAAAATATGCTGTTCCCTGTTAGCAGTCACAGGGGGCAGCTGCAAGACACTAGTGGGATTCCTATGAATCACCCCCACGATACGGGTGATTGGATTTGCTCTGACCCTTGGTGGCTTTTGAGCCTGTGCCTGAGGATGCCCCGAGTCAGATGCAGAGTCCAAGCGGGAGTTCCCACCCTACACTGACTGGCTGTCAGGAAAGCGCACTGTTTGCGCACGGTGCTGTACAGATGGGCACTGCAAAAGGGCACTGTAACGTGTGCAGGTAGCAGTGTCAGGCACTAGATAGCTTCCACCATTCGCGAGCAGTCAACAACACAAGGAATGGGAATGATTAAGGAGCTTTCATCCATCGACAGTCATTCATCTACACACCCACGTTATCAAGTTTATACTAGCGCATGGCCATGCAAACCTTTTATAGCGGAAGCTCTCCGGGACCTTGCTAGTGATCCAATAGGAGCTGCTACAGGACCTGAGCATGTGACCCCCGACCTCCAATGAGAGGTTGTCCCTTGGGCATGCTCAGTAGAGAAAAAGCAGGACTTAGTCCCAGGAGCGTCTGCTCGCCACTAGTGTTGAGCGATACTTTCTGATATCGGAAAGTATCGGTATCGGAAAGTATCGGCCGATACCGTCAAAATATCGGATCCAATCCGATACCGATACCCGATCCCAATGCAAGTCAATGGGACGAAAATATCGGAATTAAAATAAACCCTTTATAAACTTGTAGGTTCATTCTACATGAAGGAAAACAACTAAGAATAATGTAGGATGTATTGGGGGACGTGGCGGAGACATTAAAGGCACAGAGGTTTAGCCCAATGTAATAGAATAGCAGGATTTTGGGTTTTTTTTATGACGTTCGGCGGTAGAAAGATTTTGACTATGTTAATTTTTTTTTTTATTTTGTCAGATATTGATGTTTCACTACTTCCACGCCCTTCACCTTCTTTTTTACTTCTCCCACACTTTCTTCTTCATTATCCTCATCATCAGCTTCTTTGACATCAACTTCTTCACCTTATTCATCTTCTTCTTCATCTTCTACCTATTATTTTTTTGGTTACATTGTTCATATTCTTTTTATTTTACTATTATCTTCATCATATTCTACTTCTTCATCATATTCTTATTTGTGACAGGCATTCCCGTAGTTGCTATCTATAAAAGTTTGAAGATTACACCTTCCGTTCTGCCTGTCACAAAAGAGTTACATTTGTCCGCGTTCAGTTTGGCCTGCAGCATCAGGCTTTATCCAGGGGCACCACGAGGAGGAACGGACTCACCCCCATACACTGCTTAGTCTTCTTCTGCTTATAATTTAGATAATATTTTTTGCTCTGATATTTAGTGTTATGCTTAATGTTCTTCTGCTCTTTGTTCTGCAGCCTCTTGTTCTTCTGCTTCTCGGTCTTCCAGGTCGTCGTCGTCTCCAGGGTCGTCGTCTCCGGGGTCGTCGTCATCGGGGTGGTCTTCAGGGTCGTCGTCTCCGGGGTCGTCGTCATCGGGGTGGTCTTCAGGGTCATCGTCTCCAGGGTCGTCGTCATCACGGTGGTTGTCGTCTCTGGTGTCGTCGTCATCTTAGGGGTGGTCTTCCGGGTCATCGTGTTTAGTCTCTTGAACTTGGAAATGTAGCAGAAGGTACAAGAAGGCTGAGAAAATGCCGAGAACCAGCTGATGGAACTGGAACTCGGATGGCTACCCGAAGGTCCAAGAGCCAATGGAACTACCGAGGACCAGCTGACGTTACTGGAACCCGGTTACTAAGCAGGAGGTACCCGTGCCTGAAAGCACTACCAAAGACCACCTGACGTTGGTGGAACTCGGATACCCAGAGGGAGGCACCTAAGCCAAAGGCTCTGCCCGGAACCAGCTGACAGTACTGGAACCAGGATGGGGAGCAGAAGGTACAAGAGCAAAAGACACTGCCGAGAACCAGCTGACGGTGCTGGAACCCGGATGGGTAGCCGAAGGTCCAAGAGCCAATGGAACTACCGAGGACCAGCTGACGTTACTGGAACCCGGTTACTAAGCAGGAGGTACCCGTGCCTGAAAGCACTACCAAGGACCACCTGACGTTGGTGGAACTCGGATACCCAGAGGGAGGCACCTAAGCCAAAGGCTCTGCCCGGAACCAGCTGACGGTACTGGAACCAGGATGGGGAGCAGAAGGTACAAGAGCAAGTGTCTGCGTGGCTTTTGCAGGACACGATGCCGGCTGCACAGCAGGGGAACAGCTGGCGGTGCTGAACCCCACTGACACATTGGCTGGTGTTTTTCTCTGTGCAGCTAGCAGTACCGGGCCCCAACTGGCGGTGTTGGAGCCCAGGGCTCTGCAGGGGGAGCAGAGTGTAGGCCGAAGCCTAATTGAACCAATTTCAAAGGTAACCTTTAACCCCCCCTCAGGGGTTACAAAGTAGAAGAGCCACAGCTTATGCAGCAGTAGTGCTGCACAAGTCAAAGGTTGCTCTTTTAATTTCGCTCCTTGCACACGCTGAATGAAACACGTATAACATTTAGCCCTTTAAACAGTCAAACTGTGTTGGAGGCGCGAGTTCCCTTTGTAATGAGACGCAGCACAGATGTCAAGAATCCCACCTTGGTGCTGGGTGCAGCCTCCTGAGCGTTGTTATTTGCTGTACAGGAGTCTGCGCTGTCGTGTGATCCCCTGGCCTAGCGCTGTTAGCGCTGCCCATGTTCTGGCATCATTTAATGTCGGCCGGTGCGGTTCGCGATGACCATGAATCCCAGCCCTGCAGTGTCTTAACATTGTTAAAACACTGCGGGGCTGGGATTCAGGGCCTGGCGCAGCACATATGTTCGCCTCTCACACTCGGGTCCTTACACCCGCTTCAGACTGTGCGGCGTCATCTGATCCCTTATCGCATGCCACGGCCATGAAGCCGCACAGTCCGCAGAAGGCGGAAGGAGATGAGGGACAGGCGAACTGATGCACTGATCATGCCCGTCAATCACACCCTCGCAGTCCCAATAAATAAGACAACGAGGGGCGTTGTGTGGGTCAGGGCGGCCGCAGAGGCGCAGGCAGCCAAACAATGATGCCAGAAGACGGGCAGCGCTACCAAGGGGGTTGCAGCGTGTCATTACAAAGGAAAGTCACACCACCGGGACGGTTAAATGGTCACACAGAGGACACATTTTAGACGTGTTTTCAGTTCCACATGTGCGAGGAGAATACGTTTATGAGCCACCTTGCACACATGCAGCATTACCGCTGTACAAGGTGGCCTTTAAAACGTACAAACGCCTGGGGGAGGGGGGACAGGTTCCCTTCAATTTCAGTTCTTGTGTCTGCGTGGCTTTTGCAGGACACGATGCCGGCTGCACAGCAGGGGAACAGCTGGCGGTGCTGAACCCCACTGACACATTGGCTGGTGTTTTTCTCTGTGCAGCTAGCAGTACCGGGCCCCAACTGGCGGTGTTGGAGCCCGGGGTCAGCAGGAGGAGGAGATGGAGCAGAGTGTAGGCCGAAGCCTGCACTGGCGGCAGCTTTTGGGTCTGTTGTGCCTGCGTGGCAGTTGCAGGACACGTTGCCGGCTGCACAGCAGGGGAACAGCTGGCGGTGCTGAACCCCACTGACACATTGGCTGGTGTTTTTCTCTGTGCAGCTAGCAGTACCGGGCCACAACTGGCGGTGTTGGAGCCCAGGGCTCTGCAGGGGGAGCAGAGTGTAGGCCGAAGCCTAATTGAACCAATTTCAAAGGTAACCTTTAACCCCCCCTCAGGGGTTACAAAGTAGAAGAGCCACAGCTTATGCAGCAGTAGTGCTGCACAAGTCAAAGGTTGCTCTTTTAATTTCGCTCCTTGCACACGCTGAATGAAACACGTATAACATTTAGCCCTTTAAACAGTCAAACTGTGTTGGAGGCGCGAGTTCCCTTTGTAATGAGACGCAGCACAGATGTCAAGAATCCCACCTTGGTGCTGGGTGCAGCCTCCTGAGCGTTGTTATTTGCTGTACAGGAGTCTGCGCTGTCGTGTGATCCCCTGGCCTAGCGCTGTTAGCGCTGCCCATGTTCTGGCATCATTTAATGTCGGCCGGTGCGGTTCGCGATGACCATGAATCCCAGCCCCGCAGTGTCTTAACATTGTTAAAACACTGCGGGGCTGGGATTCAGGGCCTGGCGCAGCACATATGTTCGCCTCTCACACTCGGGTCCTTACACCCGCTTCAGACTGTGCGGCGTCATCTGATCCCTTATCGCATGCCACGGCCATGAAGCCGCACAGTCCGCAGAAGGCGGAAGGAGATGAGGGACAGGCGAACTGATGCACTGATCATGCCCGTCAATCACACCCTCGCAGTCCCAATAAATAAGACAACGAGGGGCGTTGTGTGGGTCAGGGCGGCCGCAGAGGCGCAGGCAGCCAAACAATGATGCCAGAAGACGGGCAGCGCTACCAAGGGGGTTGCAGCGTGTCATTACAAAGGAAAGTCACACCACCGGGACGGTTAAATGGTCACACAGAGGACACATTTTAGACGTGTTTTCAGTTCCACATGTGCGAGGAGAATACGTTTATGAGCCACCTTGCACACATGCAGCATTACCGCTGTACAAGGTGGCCTTTAAAACGTACAAACGCCTGGGGGAGGGGGGACAGGTTCCCTTCAATTTCAGTTCTTGTGTCTGCGTGGCTTTTGCAGGACACGATGCCGGCTGCACAGCAGGGGAACAGCTGGTGGTGCTAAACCCCACTGACACATTGGCTGGTGTTTTTCTCTGTGCAGCTAGCAGTACCGGGCCCCAACTGGCGGTGTTGGAGCCCGGGGTCAGCAGGAGGAGGAGATGGAGCAGAGTGTAGGCCGAAGCCTGCACTGGCGGCAGCTTTTGGGTCTGTTGTGCCTGCGTGGCAGTTGCAGGACACGTTGCCGGCTGCACAGCAGGGGAACAGCTGGCGGTGCTGAACCCCACTGACACATTGGCTGGTGTTTTTCTCTGTGCAGCTAGCAGTACCGGGCCCCAACTGGCGGTGTTGGAGCCCAGGGCTCTGCAGGGGGAGCAGAGTGTAGGCCGAAGCCTAATTGAACCAATTTCAAAGGTAACCTTTAACCCCCCCTCAGGGGTTACAAAGTAGAAGAGCCACAGCTTATGCAGCAGTAGTGCTGCACAAGTCAAAGGTTGCTCTTTTAATTTCGCTCCTTGCACACGCTGAATGAAACACGTATAACATTTAGCCCTTTAAACAGTCAAACTGTGTTGGAGGCGCGAGTTCCCTTTGTAATGAGACGCAGCACAGATGTCAAGAATCCCACCTTGGTGCTGGGTGCAGCCTCCTGAGCGTTGTTATTTGCTGTACAGGAGTCTGCGCTGTCGTGTGATCCCCTGGCCTAGCGCTGTTAGCGCTGCCCATGTTCTGGCATCATTTAATGTCGGCCGGTGCGGTTCGCGATGACCATGAATCCCAGCCCCGCAGTGTCTTAACATTGTTAAAACACTGCGGGGCTGGGATTCAGGGCCTGGCGCAGCACATATGTTCGCCTCTCACACTCGGGTCCTTACACCCGCTTCAGACTGTGCGGCGTCATCTGATCCCTTATCGCATGCCACGGCCATGAAGCCGCACAGTCCGCAGAAGGCGGAAGGAGATGAGGGACAGGCGAACTGATGCACTGATCATGCCCGTCAATCACACCCTCGCAGTCCCAATAAATAAGACAACGAGGGGCGTTGTGTGGGTCAGGGCGGCCGCAGAGGCGCAGGCAGCCAAACAATGATGCCAGAAGACGGGCAGCGCTACCAAGGGGGTTGCAGCGTGTTATTACAAAGGAAAGTCACACCACCGGGACGGTTAAATGGTCACACAGAGGACACATTTTAGACGTGTTTTCAGTTCCACATGTGCGAGGAGAATACGTTTATGAGCCACCTTGCACACATGCAGCATTACCGCTGTACAAGGTGGCCTTTAAAACGTACAAACGCCTGGGGGAGGGGGGACAGGTTCCCTTCAATTTCAGTTCTTGTGTCTGCGTGGCTTTTGCAGGACACGATGCCGGCTGCACAGCAGGGGAACAGCTGGCGGTGCTGAACCCCACTGACACATTGGCTGGTGTTTTTCTCTGTGCAGCTAGCAGTACCGGGCCCCAACTGGCGGTGTTGGAGCCCGGGGTCAGCAGGAGGAGGAGATGGAGCAGAGTGTAGGCCGAAGCCTGCACTGGCGGCAGCTTTTGGGTCTGTTGTGCCTGCGTGGCAGTTGCAGGACACGTTGCCGGCTGCACAGCAGGGGAACAGCTGGCGGTGCTGAACCCCACTGACACATTGGCTGGTGTTTTTCTCTGTGCAGCTAGCAGTACCGGGCCCCAACTGGCGGTGTTGGAGCCCAAGGCTCTGCAGGGGGAGCAGGGGGAGCGGAGTGTAGGCCGAAGCCTGCACTGGAGCAAGTTGAAAGGAAACCTTTAACCCCCCCCCCCAGGCGTTTGTAGCTGGAAGAGCCATCGTGTACACCACTAATGCTGGAAAAGGTAAACTTAGCTCTTTTAATTATGGTCCTTGCAGATGCTGAACCTAACACTTATGAAATGTGTCCCCTCACAGAGTTCAACCGTCCGGTAGGTGGAACTTTCCTTTGTCATCTGACGCAGCACAGCCGTCAATTTTACCCCCTTGGCGCCGTGCGCCGCCTCCTCAGCGTTGTTTGAATCTGTCCCGGAGCCTGCGCTGTTAGGTTACCCCTTGGCCATGCACACATTTTGCGCTGCCCGTCTTCTGACATCATTTGCTGTCAGGCTGGCTGCGCCTGTGTGGGTGCGCTGTCCGAGATTCTGCCTCGCGGTGTCATCTAATGTAATCCCACCGCGGGCCTGGGATCCGTGGCCATGCGCAGTGCATATCCTCACCTCTCACTCCCCTCCCTACGGCTTCTTCAGACTGTGCGGTGTCACGGCCGTGGCATGCTATTAGGGATCAGCTGACACCGAACAGTCTTTAGAAGCCGTAGGGAGGGGAGTGAGAGGCGAGGATATGCACTGCGCATGGCCACGGATCCCAGGCCCGCGGTGGGATTACATTACACGACACTGCGAGGCTGAATCTCGGACAGCGCACACACACAGGCGCAGCCAGCCTGACAGCAAATGATGTCAGAAGACAGGCAGCGCGAAATGTGTGCATGGCCAAGGGGTAACCTAACAGCGCAGGCTCCGGGACAGATTCAAACAACGCTGAGGAGGCGGCGCACGGCGCCAAGGGGGTAAAAATGACGGCTGTGCTGCGTCACATGACAAAGGAAAGTTCCACCTACCGGACGGTTGAACGCTGTGAGGGGACACATTTCATAAGTGTTAGGTTCAGCATCTGCAAGGAGCACCACGAAAAGAGGCACTTTTTCCCTTTGCATCATTACTGCTGCACAAGGTGGCTCCTTCAGTAACAAATGCCTGGGGGGGGGGGGACAGGTTCCCTTAAATTTAACTTGTTGTGCCTGCGTGGCGGTCGCAGTACACGTTGCCGTATACACAGCAGGGGAACAGCTGGCGGTGCTGAACCCCACTAACACATTTGCGAGGTGTTTGGCTCTGTGCGTACAGCACTTCTGGATGGCAACTGGCGGTGTTGGAGCCCAGGGACAGGTGGAGGAGGAGGAGGTTGGAGGAGGTAGGAGGGATTGCCACACACACAGCAGGGGAACAGCTGACGTTACTGAACCCCAATAACAGAGGAGGGACTGTTGACTGTGCGTACAGCACTTCTGGATGGCAACTGGCGGTGTTGGAGCCCAGGGACAGGTGGAGGAGGAGGAGGTTGGAGGAGGTAGGAGGGATTGCCACACACACAGCAGGGGAACAGCTGACGTTACTGAACCCCAATAACAGAGGAGGGACTGTTGACTGTGCGTACAGCACTTCTGGACGGCAACTGGCGGTGTTGGAGCCCAGGGACAGGTGGAGGAGGAGGAGGTTGGAGGAGGTAGGAGGGATTGCCACACACACAGCAGGGGAACAGCTGACGTTACTGAACCCCAATAACAGAGGAGCGACTGTTGACTGTGCGTACAGCACTTCTGGACGGCAACTGGCGGTGTTGGAGCCCAGGGACAGGAGGAGGAGGAGGAGGTTGGAGGAGGTAGGAGGGATTGCCACACACACAGCAGGGGAACAGCTGACGTTACTGAACCCCAATAACAGAGGAGGGACTGTTGACTGTGCGTACAGCACTTCTGGACGGCAACTGGCGGTGTTGGAGCCCAGGGACAGGTGGAGGAGGAGGAGGTTGGAGGAGGTAGGAGGGATTGCCACACACACAGCAGGGGAACAGCTGACGTTACTGAACCCCAATAACAGAGGAGGGACTGTTGACTGTGCGTACAGCACTTCTGGACGGCAACTGGCGGTGTTGGAGCCCAGGGACAGGTGGAGGAGGAGGAGGTTGGAGGAGGTAGGAGGGATTGCCACACACACAGCAGGGGAACAGCTGACGTTACTGAACCCCAATAACAGAGGAGGGACTGTTGACTGTGCGTACAGCACTTCTGGACGGCAACTGGCGGTGTTGGAGCCCAGGGACAGGTGGAAAAGCAGAGGAACACAATGTAGGCCGAAGCCTGAGAAAGTCGAAAGGGAACCTTTAACCCCCCCCCAAGGCGTTTGTAGCTGAAAGAGCCAGCTTGTGCAGCACAAAAGATGCAAAAGGAAAAGGTGGCTCTTTTCATCATGCTCCTTGCAAACACAGAACTAAACACTTATAAAATGTGTCCCCTGCAACCGTAAAACCGTCCTGGAGGTGGGACTTTCCTTCGTAATGTGACGCAGCACAGCCGTCATTCCTACCCCCCCGGCGACGCGCACCGGCTCCTCAGCGTTGTTTGATTCCGTCCCGGAGCCTGCGCTGTTATGTTATCCCGTGGCCAGGCACACTTAGCGCTGCCCGTCTTCTGGCATCATTTGGTGTCAGGATGGCTGCGCCTGTGCGGCCGCGCTGGCCGAGAGCCCGCCTCGCAGTGTCTTCTGATTTAATCCCACTGGGGGCCTGGGATCCATGGACATGCGCAGTGCATATCCTCGCCTCTCACTCCCCTCCCTACGGCTTCTTAAGACTGTGCGGTGTCACGGCCGTGGCATGCTATTAGGGACCAGCTGACACCGAACAGTCTGAAGAAGCCATAGGGAGATGAGTGAGAGGTGGAGGTTCAGATATGCACTGCGCATGTCCATGGATCCCAGGCCCCCAGTGGGATTAAATCAGAAGACACTGCGAGGCGGGCTCTCTGCCAGCGCGGCCGCACAGGCGCAGCCATCCTGACACCAAATGATGCCAGAAGACGGGCAGTGCTAAGTGTGCCTGGCCACGGGATAACATAACAGCGCAGGCTCCGGGACGGAATCAAACAACGCTGAGGAGCGGGTGCGCGGCGCCGGGGGGGTAGGAATGACGGCTGTGCTGCGTCACATTACGAAGGAAAGTCCCACCTCCGGGACGGTGTTACGGTATCAGTGGACACATTTTATAAGTGTTAAGTTCTGCGTGTGCAAGGTGCTAAACAAAAATAGCTACCTTTTCCTTGTGCAGCATTACTGCTGCACAAGGTGGCTCTTTCAGTAACAAACGCCTTGGGGGGGGGGACAGATTCCCTTACATTTCAGTTGTTGTGTCAGCGTGGCGGTCGCATGACACATTGCCGGCTACACAGCTGGGGATCAGCTGACGTTACTGAAACCCAATAACACTGGGTCGTATGTTTTGACTGTGCAGACGGCACTTCTGAGCCTCAACTGGCGGTGTTGGAGCCCAGGAATTTAAATTCAGGTGGTAGAAAGATGAACACAACAGGAGACCTGGATAACGTATACAGTGACCTAATTATTTAATCAGGAGGAGGAGTGGCAAATTCCTGCGAGATCCAGGCCTTGTTCATTTTCAGGAAAGTAAGCCGGTCAACGTTATCGGAGGATAGTCGCATGCGACGGTCAGTTAGTACACCACCTGCAGCACTAAAGACACGTTCCGATAATACACTGGCCGCAGGGCAGGACAGCACCTCCAATGCATACTGGCTTAGCTCTGGCCATGTATCCAGCTTTGAGACCCAAAACTTGAAAGGGGAAGAGCCGTCTGGGAGTACAGCAAGAGGGCAAGACATGTAGTCTGTCACCATCTGACGGAACCGTTGCCTCCTGCTGACTGGAGCCGTCTGTGATGGTGTAGACTTTTGTGGGGGGCACAGAAAACTGTGCCACAGTTGGGCCATACTGGTCTTGCCTTGGGCAGAGGCACTGCTTCTGCTCCCTCTTTGTGCAGAGCCTCCACCACTGCCTGGACGCACTGACCTGCTTTGGAATGCACTAGCAGAACTTCTCTCAGTTGGAATGGAGAAGATGATGGAATTGACCAGTGTGTCTTGGTACTCCCGCATTTTTCGCTCCCGGTTCAACGGTGTGATGAGGCTTTCTACGTTGTCCCGGTAGTGAGGATCGAGGAGGGTGAACACCCAATAATCAGACATGTTGAGAATGTGGGCGATGCGGCGGTCGTTTCTCAGGCACTGCAGCATGTAATCCACCATGTGCTGCAGACTGCCAACTGCCCAAGAAACGCTGTCCCCTGCTGGAGGCGTGATCTCTGCCTGCTCGTCATCACCCCACCCTCGCTGTACACACTGAGTACTGGACAATTTGGTAACTCCCTCCTCTGGACGGACGTCTTCCTCCTCCATTGACTCCTCCTCATCCTCCTCACAAACTGTCCCCTGCCTACACGTTTGTGAGGAACCACGTGGCGCTGACTGTCCAGAAGATGATGGAAATGGTGAATCCTCATCCTCCACCTCTTCCACAACATCATCCCTTAGCGCTTGCAGTGATTTTTCAAGCAGGCAGATAAGGGGGACAGTCATGCTGACTAGTGCATCATCTGCACTCGCCATCCGCGTGGAATAATCAAAGGGACGCAAAACCTGGCAGACGTCATTCATAGTGGCCCACTCTGTGGTTGTGAAGTCTGTACGGCGCTGACTGCGACTTTTTTGCGCCTGAAGCAGCTGGTACTCCATTACAGCTTGCTGCTGCTCACACAACCGCTCCAACATATGTAACGTGGAATTCCACCTGGTAGGTAGGTCACATATGATGCGATGTTCCGGCAGGCGGTGTCGGCGCTGCAGAGCCGCAATGCGCGCTTTTGCCGTGCTGGAACGCCGCAAGTGAGCACACTCTAGGCGGACCTTGTGCAGCAGTGTATCAAGATCCGGATAGTCCCTCAAAAAGCTCTGCACGACCAAATTGAGCACATGTGCCAGACATGGGATGTGAGTGAGGTTGCCGAGGCCCAGAGCTGCCACCAGATTTCGGCCATTATCACACACTACCATGCCTGGCTGGAGATTCGCTGGCACAAACCACACATCGCTCTCCTGCTTGATGGCATTCCAGAGCTCCTGCGCTGTGTGGCTACGATTCCCCAAAAAAATTAATTTCAACACGGCCTGTTGACGTTTGGCCACGGCTGTGCTCATGTCGGTCGTAACAGGTACACGTTCATCACGGGTCCATGTGGAGGTGGACTGTGACGGCTCCTGCAGCGATGATTCTGAGGAACTGGTGTAAGAGGAGGAGTCAATGCGTACAGAATGGATTCCTGCAATCCTTGGAGTGGGCAGGACACGTCCTGCGCCACTCGCACGGTCTGTACCCGGCTCAACGACATTAACCCAATGGGCAGTGAGGGAAAGGTATCGCCCCTGTCCATGTTGACTGGTCCACGCATCGGTGGTGAGGTGGACCTTGCTACTGACGGCGTTCAGTAGCGCGTGTTTTATGTGTCCCTCCACATGCTTGTGCAGGGCAGGGACGGCTTGCCTGCTGAAGTAAAAGCGGCTGGGCACATTGTACTGTGGGACTGCCAATGACATCAAGTCACGGAAGCTGTCAGTCTCCACCAGCCTGAATGACAGCATTTCCAGTGACAGAAGTTTGGCAATGCCTGCAGTCAGAGCCTGTGCTCATGGGTGGTTTGACGAGAAAGGCCGCCTTTTCTCCCATGCCTGTACTACCGATGGCTGTAGACTGGGCTGGGAGTGTGTGGATGACTGGGAAAGTGGTGCTGCGGGTGGAATTACAGTGGGTCTCTGGACAACAGGGCCAGAGGTTCTTCCACGGCGATCCTGGGAGGAAGCCGAACCAGCTGCGTGTGAGCTAGAGGAAGAGGCAACACGAGCTGAAGAGGTGGTAGCTGCCGCTGTTGGTTGGCCTACCTCTTCAGTGTGTTTTTCTAACTCCGCCGGGTGCCTGTTGCGCACATGTTTCCACATGTTGGAGGTATTGAGGTTGCTGACATTTTTCCCTCTTTTGACTTTTTGATGACACACCCTGCATCTGACATAGCAAATGTCATCTGCAACTGTGTCAAAAAAGGACCAGGCACTGCAAGTCTTGGGAGCGCCCTTTTTGGCTTTTGGAAGAGACATGCTCCTAACGGGTGCCAAAGCGGAGGCTGCAGGATCCGCAGTCTTCCCCCTCCCTCTCCCTCTTTGGGCCGTACGGGGAATCTCTTCCTCAGAGCTGCTCCCACCACCTTCCTGTCCCTCACGCCAAGATGGGTCGAGGACCTCATCATCTACACTACCCTCTGCCCCCAACTGCTCCTCCTGGGTAGTCTCAGCAGCAGAGCACGCACCAGTAAGTGGCACCTGAGTGTCATCATCAGCTGATGCGGCCTGCGATGTGGTGACCGGAGCCACTGGCCCACCCGCCTCTTCAGAGGAAGACAGAAAAAGCTGTTGGGCATCACTGCACCCTGCCTCTTCTTCCATTTCTCCAATGCTGCTTGGCTGGCCCCCTGTTTCCAAGCCAAGAGATTCAGAGAACAGAAGTAGAGACGGCTCCTGTCCTGGGCTCTCTGTCTGCCTGGGCAATTTGGCAGGTGGTGAAGAGACAGATGGCTGCTCTCCAGTGCTCTGTGTCTGAGAGGATGTGGCACTAATGGAAGTTGATGCATTAGCTGCCATCCATCCGACAACAGCTTCAATTTGTTCTTGACGCAGCAGCGGTGTACGGCGCTCTGACACAAAGCTGCGCATGAACGACTGTTGCCTGGTGAAAGTGGGTGCTGATGAGTCACCGGTGCCCGCAGCAGGCACAGAATCCCCACGTCCCCTCCCTGCTCCGCGCCCACGCCCACGCCCACGTGCCTTACTCACTGCCTTCTTCATCTTGGTTGACTGATAAAGATAAGCAGAAAAGTACTAACGGATTTGTGTGCTTATTCCTGAGCAACTCCTCCTAACAGGTATAAGAAACACTAATTTTCTAAAGTGTGGACTAGACTTTAATATGAGCTAATGTGGCCTACACAAATGTAAAGTGGTGTAACTGGTGTGTTTGGTGAACTTTATTATTTATTTCTTTTTTGGGGGCTGAACTGACAACAGATAGAGCTGCAGTCACACGGAGACCGTGCAGACAGACGTAAACGGCGCTGCAAGGCCCAAAAACCCTCCTCTACGTTATCCTATGTAGTGTTTTTCCACAAGTTAGCTGGAGACGGGTGGAAAGACACTAATAGGATTTTTTTAAATAAATTAGCAGCAACCTACACTACTTGAAAAAAAAAGAAAATTGATTTGGCGGTATGACGCAGTGAACAACCCTGAGCTGGAGACAACCAGGCTATGGCTGCTCACAGACTACAGGGCGAGCTGCAATCACACGGAGACCGTGCAGACAGCCGTAAACGGCGCTGCAAGGCCCAAAAACCCTCCTCTACTTTATCCTATGTAGTGTTTTTCCACAAATTAGCTGGAGACGGGTGGAAAGACACTAATAGGATTTTTTTAAATAAATTAGCAGCAGACTACACTACTTGAAAACATTTTTTAAAAAAAAGAACAGTATGAGGCAATGAACCACCCTCCCTGAACTGAATACAACCAGCTATGGATGGCCTATGTGGCTGCACTCAGACTAGAGAGTGGGCTGCACTCACACACACACACACACACAGACCTTGCAGATCGCTGTGAAAACAGCGCTACAAGGCAAAAGCAAGGTGAATAGTAGGTAAACACAGCGGTTGCTAAATTAGCCTTTGGAAAGCACAAAGAAGCAAATCGCTATCTCTAAACTGTCCCTCAGTCAGCAAACAGCGTCCTGTCACTAACTGAATTCACAGCAGAGTGATCGCAAAATGGCGACAGCGACTTTTAAACTGCATCATGACATCATTTCAGCAGCCAATCACAGCCTTGCCAGTAGTTTCATGCCCTCCATGCTAAACAGGATGTGCCCACACTTGGAATCATTCTCATTGGCTGAATTTCTGCATTTTGAATCTTGGAACTTCCGATTCCGGTATCCGATACGCGGCAAGTATCGGAATCCCGGTATCGGAATTCCGATACCGCAAGTATCGGCCGATACCCGATACTTGCGGTATCGGAATGCTCAACACTACTCGCCACTGATCAGTGCTGGTTACAATGGCTGGACCTGGAAAGGCAGCAATAACCAAGCGCACAGTATCTGCTTGAGCCAGATGCTGGGACTGACGTCTCTGCTGAGCAGGCTCGACTGTGGCTGGAGAAGAATGGGAGACCGTAGTGGACATGGTTTGAGATTCCCCCTGTGCAGCGGCAGGAACTCGACACCTATCAAAATCTATACTACAATTCTGGTTGGAGATGTTTGTTAATATTTTTAATATTATTACACTTACTACATATTGGGATAGGATCTTGGAGATTGGAATACACTATTAAAATTGAAAATAGATACAGTACAATGTAAAAGTAAAAGATGTGTGGGAAAAAATCCTGCAAAGAATTATTTCAAACAGATGAGTTAATAGTTAAATTGTATCAGTAAAAAATGCAGACTGAATGAACAAAAATAGAAATCTATATCAAATCAATATTTGGTGTGACAACACTGTGCCTTTAAAGCAATATTAAAACATTCATGGGAATATATGCACTATACTTAAAACTAAAATAATAACAGACATAGGCCGATCATTCTGTCCCAGGGATACTGGAACACCCAAAAGAGGAGGGAAATGGTGATGTCAGCCATTACTGCCCCAATTTTCCAGCTAACAGTAAAGCTGGTAAGTCTCACTAATAGCTACTTTAGGGCAAAAACGGAAAATGCTCCTCTAGTGGTAATTATATATATTTCTACAAAAATATATAATATGTTTCATATAGAAATGTTTGCAAACAGTGCAAACATTGCATTAATACATTTTAATTGCTATTTTAAGCTTAATTTCACAAAACAACAAACTACAAGAAAACTAGTGGCACATTCCCTTTAATGAAAATTCACAAAAACAAATTGGTTAAAGCACAGTAATAAAAGCACAACATAGAAGAATATCTAAGTCCAATATTCCCATGTGCCCCCATGTATTTTTAGTGTTTGGGGGATTACATTTTTCTAGGTACACGTGCATAGAGTTTTTGAAGGAACTCATTATAGATCTTCTGTTGATGTAGACTTTGATCAGATCTTTCAAATCTCTTTATGAAATCCCAGACAGACTTGATGGTGTTTAAACCAATGCTCTGTGGGGACATTATCATCATGTCAAAGACGCTTAGTTGTTCTTTAAATTAAACCTGATTATTAATAACATTGCACTTCTCCTGATGAAGTCTTCATACAAAACGTGCGTTGGGGCGGTGGGGACCCTCTTTACAAGTATTTATTGATGTAAGTGTTGCCATCTTGCTTGTTTTAGTATACGGCTTTCTGATGTGACCATTATTCCACAAAAGAGGAATTTAACTCCTGATATTGTTTTTTTCTGATTATAACCAGCTTGATAAGGCACCAGTGCACTACATGATATAATATATGATGTTGTGTCCACATTCTTTTGTAAATGTCCAGTAGTATTTATGTATTGTAGTAATTTTGTATTATTCATAGAATTTAATAAAATATTTGGTTTATACTCCTTTTGGTTATTTATTAACCATTTTTTGTGACATATTTTTTGAGTTAAAGTACCTATTAATCTCAGTGGGATTTATTTTATGTTTAATATTAATAACATTGGTAGTATATTTGGGGTCATTACCCTGCTGCAGTCTATCAGATGCCTCCCTGATGGTATTCCATAATTAATAAGCATCTGACTGTATTGTTTAGCATTGAAGAAACCAGAAAATGGGCAATGTGAGGACCTTGAATGCAGTGGTTGGCCAAGGAAACGCAGCAGTTGAAAAGCACATTATCACAGTAAAAGGAAAAAGGAAGGCACTCACCGTTACCAAAAGTGGAAGTCTTTATTGGTTAAAGCACAGTAATAAAAGCACAACATAGAAGAACATCTAAGTCCAATATTCCCATGTGCCCCCATTCTTTTTAGTGAATGGGGGATTATATTTTTCTAGGTACACGTGCATAGAGATTTTGAAGGAACTAATTATAGATCTTCTGTTGATGTAGACTTTGATCAGATCTTTCAAATCTCTTCACGAAATCCCAGACAGACTTGATGGTGTTTAAACCAATGCTCTGTGGGGACATGATAATCATGTCAAAGACGCTTAGTTGTTCTTTAAACTAAACCTGATTATTAATAAAATTGCACTTCTCCTGATGAAGTCTTCATACGAAACATGCGTTGGGCAGTGGGACCCTCTTTACAAGTATTTATTGATGTAAGTGTTGCCATCTTGCTTGTTTTAGTATACGGCTGTAAGGAATTGAATTGTGTACCTGTTTTGCCTGGTCTTGCCCTTAGTCTGCTGGATCTTGCCCTTATATAAGATGGAGTAAGTGGCTTCACGGGGGCCATCTTGTTTCCTGTCTGATATTCCTTGTTTCCTGTCTGCTGCATATATGAAGGGACTCTGCACATTATACGTTGCTTGTATATCTCGTACTTCACCTGCTGCCAAGCTAGAAGGACTTGTATCTTGCCTGTCTCTTCTGTTCATCGGGATACCCGTTTGCTACTGGTCTGCCTCCCATCTGAAGACTTTACTTCTCTGGATCTGCTCTGCACCCACCTCTGCTGCTGCCTGCTCACTGCTAGGAGCCCAGTCCGGGCTCTGGACCTCTGGGTCCTGCATTCCCGGGCTTAAACTCTCATCATCGGTCTGTACTGACAACACCCTTATATTCCTGAGTCTGCATATGTCTGCTGCTTGATTCTTAGAACCTCTGTTTGCTTTGCACCTGTTAACTGAAGCCTGTTTTCCTACAATATACTTTATTGAGTCTTGATATGCCGTGTTATTGTCTTCACTCTGATCCACGTCACCGGTCTCCATAGAATATCAGAATAATCTTATGACAACAGCTTTCTGATGTGTCCATTATTCCACAAAAGGTGAATTTAACTCCTGATATAATTTTTTCTGAATATAACCAGCTTGATAAGGCACCAGTGCACTACATGATATAATATATATATATATATATATATATATATATATATATATATATATATATATATACACAAGTCCCCATTCTTTTGTAAATGTCCAGTAGTATTTATGTATTGTAATAATTTCGTATTATTCATAGAATTTAATAAAATATTTTTAAAAGGTTTTATACTCCTTTTGGTTATTTATTAACCATTTTTTGTAACGTATTTTTTGAGTTAAAGTACCTATTAATCTCAGTGAGATTTATTTTATGTTTAATATTAATAACATTGGTAGTATATTTGGGGTCATTGGCCTGCTGAAGTCTATCAGATGCCTCCCTGATGGTATTCCATAATTGATAAGTATCTGACTGTATTGTTTAGCATTGAAGAAACCAGAAAATGGGCAATGTGAGGAATTTGAATGCAGTGGTGGGCCAAGGAAACGCAGCAGTTGAAAAGCACATTATCACAGTAAAAGGAAAAAGGAAGGCACTCACCGTTACCAAAAGTGGAAGTCTTTATTTCATGGATAAAAAGCATAGGCTCGGGAGGAATGCAGAGAGTGCGGACAATGGCCGTTCCGCGCTCCTGCGCTTCAATGGGTCCTAATGACAAGCAGCAGGGAAAAAGTGCCTTTAACCACACACATGTGGGACGCCACCCCATGACAGCTGACACTAACAACACTCCCACTTACTTAAGTGAATGTATAGAACACTAAAAACAATGATGTGCACAAATGATTAAAAAGAAGAACAAAACTTATACATTTTAAAGAGCACAAATTGCGGGAAATACAGAGAAAAAAAAATTCTGAGTAAAACGGACATGTCCACCCTTTCATTCAAGCCCAAGGAACCTGTTGCATTGGACCTTAGGATCCATCTAGCTTGCCTTTGCATGAGGAGCCTAACATGGTCTCCTCCCTGATTGGGAGGATTAACCCTCTCTAGACCCCTAAACCGCAGCAATTCTGCATTACCGCCATGAAATTCTCTAATATGGATAATCAAACGGGGGACTCCTTTGCCAGATAAAATGGAATGAAAATGTTCCCTAAACTTAACGTAAAGGGGACAGATTGTTTTACCTATATAGAAAAAACCACATGGACAAAACAGAATAAAAACTACTCCAACTCAGTGCCAACCCAAATTACAAGGATATCATCCACATAATGAACAAAAAGCCTGATATGTTTCAAAAAAGGTTATTGACAGAATGCACAAATCTTTCTTCAAAAACAGAAAGGAACAAATTCGCAAACATGCATGCGACTGGCGTCCCCATGCGTCTGTAGACTTGTTCAAGAGACTGTTTTTGAAAAGCACATTATGCTTATTTCCCATTGACATCCGAGCTACAGCAGTGACATCAGCTCAGAACTGACAGCAACCAGTGGGACAAAGTCACACCTATCTGCTGTTCAGAGAAGTCTGGCCAAAAGTAGTCTTAATAGAAGGATTAATGACAAATATCTGTATATTCAACTTAAAACCAAGCTTTAAAACATAGAATATGAGGTGCATAAAAATGGCAGTGGGTGCTCTAAACTGATGAGTCAAATTGTGAATTATATTTTCTGTAACAGAAGGCAGTTTGGTGAAGGACTGGAAAGCAGTACTATAATGAGTGTTGGTAAGCAGCCATGAAACACTGTAAAGGTTCTTTGCAAGTTTAGGACTGCTGAAAAACCAGCAAAAAAAAAGCAGAGAAGTTTACCTGCCCAGGCCTCTAGACAAATTCACTAACAGGATGCATTTTGGATAGCACTGGGCAGCCCAGCTAATCTAATAGTATGGGCATCACCAATAGGCTGTAAGCCAGATGCTGTGCATCTCCTGTGTGAACAACGCCGCATACAGACCATTTTTGTGCATTAATATGCCAAACAACCACCCACTCCATGGATTGGCAGGCTGTGGGTGGTTGTTGCATTTTTGCACCTGTGTTTAATGGGTCCACTGCATCCTGTTAGTGCATTTGTGTATAGGCCTGGGCAGGTAAACACCTCGGCCTTTTTTCTGCTGTTTTTTCAGTTTTTTGGAGGATTTTCAAGTCAGTCCTCTTTTTACTTCTTGATGAAAGAAGTTTTGGACTGTATTTTAGCTATTATAGTTGAGGATTTGCTTAAGATTAATGTTGCCTTCAATGCTGCTGAGAAACACAAGCAGATGCTTATCCATCATGCAACACCATCAAGGAGGAGTTTGAGTTGCCCCAAGGAAACAAAGAGACTTATTTTTCAAATTAATTTTAAATTGGATATTTAGGACCTAATACAAAATTTGTAGTTTTGTTTAGTCACTTTCCTTTTGTTTTCTTTTTTTTTTGTTTCTTTTTTTGTGGAAAATTCTTTAAAATGCTGCACATGCTTCACGAATTTAGTGTAAATTAAAAAATATTCTTAATGTTTGTCATTTAGTTTTTTTGTGAATTCTTAGTCCAAAAAGTTGCACTTCTAGCTAAATAGTGCAAAATTTAGCTAAAATAACTGACGTATGTGAAATCACTAAAGAGGTGACTAGAGTATACTTTCAAAAATGTGGGGGACATTTCAAAAAGTTGCATTTGATGAAGCAGCTGCAATTATCTATTAAACAAAAACCTCATCCACAATATTGAACATAAAAAACAGGTGAACACATAGATAACATACTTTAACCCCATTCCAACATTTTGTGTAATAGTACTTCCACAAGTGACATGTGCCCACAACAGCTGCAGGTGGAATCGAGATCCATCTGCAGCTGTTAATCAGTTAAATGTCTGTACTGCCTGTTACTTGGAGTCTGTGTCCATTTTGCACATGACCCAGAAATTGTGTTATCTGAACAGAGTCCAAATCCTGTCCTATCTGGGATTCCGAGTCAGTTTCCATTCTGCCTAGTGACCCAAAATTCATGGTGTTTGAGCAGAGTCTGAATCCTGTCCTGCCTGTGACTCTGAGCCTTAGACCTTGTCTGCAATCCTGACCCCTATGTTCAGCAGCTTAAGTACTGAGTGTTACGGAACTGCAACACAGATCTAGGATAGAAGGGGGAAAACTGACCCTGCCCTGAGACTAGGCTGATACCCTACGATGGAGCGGGTGACCCATTCCTTGCGAATAGACCCACAGACAATCCTAAGTTAATCTCAGTGAAGACCTATAGATAGGGGGAAGGAGGTCCCTGAAAGATCTAAGGACTGGGTATAAAAACAGGTCACCTTCTAATAGAAAACACAGAGACGGCTGCAGAAACCAACTGAAAACAGAAACTAAAGACAGCAGTACCAGAGATCCCAGAACTGCACAATAACAAATACAGAAAGCTAACAAAGCACCTAGCCAGAACTCTAGCGGATTAACACTGTTGTCCAGCAAGGAATGGGAGGCAGTTGCTAGGTAATAAAGGGTGATACACTTACCTGACCTAAGACAACCCAGCACCAGGGGAAAAAGACCAGCAGCCAGAAAACCACAACAAGATGGCGGATGGTCAAAAACAAAACTGATTCTAACACTGAGGGCTGCCTAAGAATGGTTCCAGGTGGCTACCTTGAGCTCAAACCTAACTCGACAATCAGGAACTCTAGCAAAAACCAGGTAGCCACTTAGCTATGCCACTACTAGTTAAGTACAGCCCCGTGTCACAGTAAGTCCATGATCCAAGTTTGCTAAGGCCATGGACCATGCTGATCCCCTTCGAATAGCCAGATCATGAGTCTTCTGCTGCATCTTCCCTTCTTAAGCTGTAAGAATAGACAAGAGAGGTGATCCTGAGAGGAAATCATTACTTTGAGCGCATTCTTCTAGACACCTCTTGTTCCTCAGCATTAATTGACAGTTATACCAAGGGACTGTGCAACTGCCGTGGTAGCACCGAATACTGCTTCTGTTCTTGTCCTGAGAGGTCTATGAAACTCCAAGCCTGGGGCCTGTTGGATAGCCTACCCTAGGTAAGAGTAATACCTCTCCACCTTTGATTCAGACTGTATGTGTATCAGGTGCTGATGTCTGCGAAGGGACAGATGTTTAGACGTTAACACCCCAAGGCTTATTCTATAGACCTGCTCCACTCCATCTCAAGGATGAATCTTTGAGGACACCGTATGAAGATGGAATCAGAGATGATATCTTCAATTTTCAGGTGGATGGCTGATGTGAACATCAAGGCGGATTTGTCCGCTTTAGTCTGACCTGAGTATATCTTGGTCTTGAGAAGCATCCTGGCTTTGGAGAAGTTGAAAGTTGAAACCTTTTTTTAGTGGACTGGAGAGAATGTGGCTCCAAAGACAGTTTGCAGGAGTCCAAGGAGAGTCCAATCTTCTGCAAAGATTCCTTATGGACTTGAAGAAGAGGGGGCATAAGGTGGAGATCCTGTAATTTTAATGCTGGTGTCCCTGCGAGTTACCACTCCCTCCTCCCATCAGGAACACCAACATGCTCACCACCCAGCAGCGTTGCGGTGTTCTAGTTCCCTGCTCACTTTCCTGCTGCTCTTGTCCTAGGCATGCTGCACAGGTCTCCTGGGTACACCATCTGGAGCTCTAGCAAAAACCAGGTAGTCTCTTAGCTACGCCCTTCCTAGGTAAGCCTGACACCATGGCACAGTGAGTCCCTGATCCATGTGTGTGACACTCTTCTTTTATTAAGAAATGTATGCTCCTTACTTTACAGCATGACAATTAATTTTTATTTTCTTCTTTTGATGTAGTAGAAGAAACATATTGATACTCATAAGTTTCGGAAAGAATGATTCAAATAATTTTATAAAAGTCCAAATGACTTCTGTCCAGAACATGAAATTTAAGACATTAAAAATCCATAAATTGACAGTTTCTCAAAAGTGATTTTGAACACATAGCTAAGATTTCTAATACCATATTCCATATTTAGAAAGTTGACTATTGTCATTGTTGGGTAGATTGTGTATTATGCTGAATGTCTGCGCATATAACACAAACCATTTAAATTGTCTATATGATCATGCCAGCAATAATATTTGAGAGTATAGAGAGCAAAACTAAAATAATTGTCTGCATTTAGAAATCTGATACAAAAATGCATTCACTCATTAACATAATTATATACAAAAAGAAAATAACACCCCTCTGATATTGTACTCATATTATAGTACTTATTCTCACAGAACCCTAATTTATGTTTAATGCCCTGTAAATTAATTACTGTGAAGAGCTATAATTATGATGTTATCTCTCTTTTTTACTAAATATTAACTAAAAAGGCACCACTAGTGCCAATAACGTTACACTGTGAAATGAAAAGGCACATGACTAATTGTATTCTCAGCATGAAAGGAAACCTGCAGAGCTTTGTGAAATGTAAAATAATGATAAAAAGAGAAAACAGAGCAAAAAAGTATGAAAATGATTGAAGTTTTAAATGTGTAATGCGTTGACTGATACATTGACTGATGAAATTCATTGAAAGGCACTGAAAACTATTGTCATACTTCAATTCAAACAACACACTGCACATGTTTTAAATCTAAAAAAATATTTTTTTTATTTCCTTAAAATCATTAACAATGTACTTTTAGTACAAATGGTACTATCCTTACAGCTTATGCAGTGGTGTGTGTTCACGACACCCACAGACCTTCTCAGGAGGATCAAGGCCAGAAACCTAGTTCCATCTTTAGCCAAGATAGGGCTGCATGACTCTGCAAAAGTATTTTTGTTTCTGTTATACAGTTGAGAAAATCTCCTGAATTTGGATTTGGGCAGATTAACACAAATTTTATTCACATCAAATAAATGGAAGTTGCCCGGAGGTGGTTTAACAAAATTATTCTCTTATAAATACCTCCTCCCAGCGTTTCCCATACCTGTCCTGAAGCCACAGTTCTCCTTTTGGTCTTCCTATCAGCCTTCTTCATTTTCCTCATTTCACATTTTGTTGTGCCACGATTAACTAGGTCACACAAAGACATGTGGAGTCATTGATATTATAATGACATGACATGCTCCACAGGGGAATATGGATTGCGCAGCGGGAAATATTATATTGTTTTGTAAGTCCCTATTTTGTGTCTTTATAATTCAGTAAAATGGTGGATTGTTGAACTCAATACAATCTGAATATTTGGAGAAATAGAACAATCAGTTATTTTACAATTGACTAATTTTCTAATCTAATCTAATTGACTAATTGTCTTTATCTAGAGCAAAAGTAAGTGAGGACTCATTTGTAGACTGTATGCAAATTGCAATTATGGAGTAACAGTGGCAGTAGCTGTGACATTCGTGGTGGTGCCTGTCCCCTCCACTTCTCCTTCTCTTGTTTGCTGAGGAGAGTGCCCTATTTTATTCCTTAGGATTGTGGCTCTGGCCTTTTTTTAGAAGCTAAGGGGTTAGTCTTGTTAGTTTGGGTTTCTTCATGCTGTCCATAGCTGTGATCTTGCGCATGATTGATTGTTTGATCTTGATTACACAAACATAACCTGGTCATTAACTGGCAACAGGGGGATATCGTACGTTGGAGCCCTAAGTGTCAGGACAAAACTGGAGAGAACGGTGCTAGCGGTGATCTCATTGAGGTCACCACAGTTCATCGGGCAGCACATTGTGGGAACTGCGACTTCAGTGACTTCCGGTAACCTCAATGACGTCACCGCAGGTCACTGAAGCTGCGTTCTGAGGCTTAGCTCAGTGTCTCCTGGATGTCAGGCTGAACAGACGCATCATGTCACCATTCAGCAAGGCATCCAGATGAAGCAGAAATGGATTTTGGAGTGGGACAAATGGATTATCGTCGGACAGGTGAGGAATATGGTGTTTTTTCGATTTAAATTTTACACTAATAAATAGGTAAAATAAGGTGGGGAGTTTTATTTCAAGTAAAGGACCTTATTCTGCCTGTGTATTTTTTACAATCTTATTATAGGGTTAGCAATGGGGACGTCTTATAGACGTCTCTCCATTACTAACTCCTCAACTTGATATCAGTGGCCATAAAACAGTTGACATCAACCCCAACCCTATTGCCCCACCTACCACCACAAGTGGGAAGAACAAGGTTAAGCACCAGATTTGACATATCTTACTGATGCGCCATTTCTGGGGACGCTGAGGGCTGATGTTATAAGCAGGGGACAGGGGCCAATATACATGGCCCCTTCCCTGACTATTAATATCAGCCCACAGCTGTTTGTTTAGCTTTTGCTTGCTAGAATTTATAGAGAGACAATCCATCATTTTTTGGGGGGGGTCCCAATAAAGGTTAAGCAAACAGCTGTAAGCTGTTATTAATAGCCTGGGAACATTTAGAGCTAATGGCCCATTTCACAGATTACTATTATTATTATCAGCCCCAAGTGGTTGTCTTTCCCTCTGCTGGTTTTGAGAATTAAGCAGGAGCCCACACATTTTTTTTACTATTTATACCACAAAGCACTGTTTATATAGCACACAGGCATCTATCTATTTATCTATCTATCTATTTATCTATCATTTTTCTCATTGCTATCTATATATTTGAACATCTTTAATACCTAGCACTTTTTAATTTCTATTCTGAATTTAATTATATACATGTCACACTGACAGCACATTGACAGCCCAAGGACACAAGGATTTGGACAGCATAATAACACAAGGATGTCACACGGATGTCACATACGTACACATGGATGACATATGTACATAGACTACGGATCTTACCAGTACTGGTTTTTACTTACAGGAGTCATTAGGACTTGTGAAGGAGGCCTTACACTGTATATAGAAAAGAGGGAAGCCAGACACTGCCCAAATGACCATTTTCTGTGATTATTCAGATCCTAAGCACTTGGATTCCTTCAACTTCAGACATTATTTTTAATATTACATCACAAAATTAGAAAATGATTAAAGATTTATCAATCTATAAGTTTGTGTCTGATGTTTGAATTGAAAGACTGTCTGGTTCTGACCCTAACCCTAAGATCAGTAAGTTTATGACAAAACAAAATGCATTTAGTTTTTATTATTTTAATGGATGAAAAAAAACTTTATAAAGAAATTTGGTTTATGTCACCATTTTAAGTACCTTTTATATTTAATGTACCTGTCTGTGGGCTTTCTTTCTACACGGCAAGATGTAGTTTTTAAAGAACAAGCCTTCAATAGTGCAGCTAGTAGAGAGGACAACTGTAGCTGATGCAAACCCTCACCGCTACCTACTGTCTCCTTTCCTACTTACCTAATGCTATGCAGATTGTAAACCCGTAAGAAAAGGTTCTTCTCCACCTCTGAACCAGTCTGTCATTTCTGGTACTTTGAGACTATAAATGTATTATATGTATATAAACCCTCTTCCAAAAGTACAGCACCCTGGAATTAATGGTGCTTTCAAAATAAAGAATACTGAGAATAATTTAAACCATTACGGTGTACATGCAAAATTTCAGTAGTTCCATTTTTGGGGATGCAGCATGTCTATTTGTTCATGTTCTCACATGAGCTTTATGGTAGTAAAAGATGGCTTCAATATCGGACTTAAAGAGATTTTTCACTACGAATTTCACCCCCTTTTATATGTCCTAACTCTTTCCAACAATTCATTTTCTAATATGTTTCTTTTACGTGTCTTGCTCCTGTAAGTTCATCTCTGTGTGGGTCATCTAGCCTTCTGTTCTGATTTTGGCTCTGCTGCTTCTAACCTGGAAATCAGAATTGGACGAATTGAGTAGGGCATGCATTGATGATACCTTCAGCTGACAAACACCATGATGTGCTGCTCATTATTGGAAAGCATATCAAAGGGCTTCTTAACTGATGGGACGGTACTTCAAAGCATCGTCAGGCACCAAGTAGAATTGAGAGTGAAGTCTGATATGAGCTCGGACATGCATGGTGCAAACTGACTCTACCGGTGCGTTGAACTGGCGTGTCTTCAGCTGAGAAGCATGCATGCTCAGACTGCTGTGTCTCACATAGGTAGCCCCTTCTTCACCAACAACGTGCACTACTCAGTTTGTCCAGTTCCTGATTCCAGATCGGAAGTGGGAGAGCCATATTCACAACAGAAGACTAGGTGAGCCACATAGAGATGAGCTTACAGGAGCAGGGCAGGTAATAGGAGCAAAATTAAAATACGATCTTAGGGTGGTTTCACACTTGCGTTTTTGTCTGCAGCGTTTTTTGAACAAAAAACGCATGCGTTTTTTTCCCTATATTTAACATTGAAAATGCATGCGTTTTTTTTGTACGCTTTTGGTCGCGTTTTCAATCGCATGCGTTTTTTTACTGCATGCGTTCATTTTCAGAAATGCAACTTGTAGTATTTTTGAGAGGCGTTTTTTGGACACATAAAAACGCATGCTTTTTTTGCGGCAAAAAATTTGTATTGCTGTCTATGTAAACGCATGCGTTTTTAAGCACATGCGTTTATTTGCAAGAAAACACAAGAAAACACAAGAAAAAACATGAAAAACCTAACCCTAACCCTACCCCTAACCCTAACCCTAACCCTAGGGAACCTAACCCTAACCCTACCCCTAACCCTAACCCTAAGGGATAGGATCCTAACCCTAAGGGTTAGGGTTAGGATCCCTAAAGTTTGGGTTAGGGTTAGGATCCCTAGTGTTACTAGGGATCCTAACTCTAACCCAAACCCTAGGGATCCTAACCATAACCCTAACCCTTAGGGTTAGGGTTAGGATCCTATCCCTTAGGGTTAGGGATAGGGTTAGGGGTAGGGTTAGGGTTAGGTTCCCTAGGGTTAGGGTTATGATTAGGGGTAGGGGTAGGGTTAGGGGTAGGGTTAGGGGTAGGGTTAGGGTTAGGATCCCTAGGGTTACAAGGGATCATAACCCTAACCCTAACCCTACCTATTTCTGTTTATTGTGGGTTTTATAGTTGATTTTGATGATTGGCAGCTGTCACACACTTCTCTGCATGCGTTTAAAAAACGCAAACGCAGGAAAAAACGCATGTAAACGCGTTAAAACGCCACTTTTTTTTCTGCATGCAAAAACGCATGCGTCAAAAAAATGCAGCGTTTGCATTATTATTATTATTATTATTATTATTAATTGTTATAGCGCCATTTATTCCATGGCGCTTTACAAGTGAGGAGGGGTATACATAATAACAAGTACAATAATCTTGAACAATACAAGTCATAACTGGTACAGTAGGAGAGAGGACCCTGCCCGCGAAGGCTCACAATCTACAAGGGATGGGTGAGAATACAGTAGGTGAGGGTAGAGCTGGTCATGCAGCGGTTTGGTCGATCGGTGGTTACTGCAGGTTGTAGGCTTGTCGGAAGAGGTGGGTCTTCAGATTCTTTTTGAAGGTTTCGATGGTGGGCGAGAGTCTGATGTGTTGTGGTAGAGGGTTCCAGAGTAGGGGTGATACGCGAGAGAAATCTTGTATGCGATTGTGGGAAGAGGAGATAAGAGGGGAGTAGAGAAGGAGATCTTGTGAGGATCGGAGGTTGCGTGTAGGAAAGTACCGGGAGATGAGGTCGCAGATGTAAGGAGGAGACAGGTTGTGGATGGCTTTGTACGTCATGGTTAGGGTTTTGTACTGGAGTCTCTGGGCAATGGGGAGCCAGTGAAGGGATTGACAGAGGGGAGAGGCCGGAGAATAGCGGGGGGACAGGTGGATTAGTCGGGCAGCAGAGTTTAGAATAGATTGGAGGGGTGCGAGAGTGTTTGAGGGGAGGCCACAGAGCAGGAGATTGCAGTAGGCAAGGCGAGAGATGATGAGGGCATGGACTAGGGTTTTGCATGCGCTTACATGCGTTTTTTCACCACATGCATTTTTTAAAAAAACGCTGCAGATCAAAACGCAATTGTGAAACCAGCCTTAGTCTATAAATCTAAAAATGAGACTAAAATTTATGGGCTGATAATTCTTTAAATGGAACCTGTCACCATAGGGGCTCGGACACACTGGTGAGTCGCATCTGATGATTCTCTCATGTAAGAGAACCAGATGTTATATGCAAATGACCCTCAGCTCAAACTGTGCTGGGAGCGTGATCCAAATGTCATGGTACTGCGATTCCATTCTATAGTATGCGAGAATCTGATCACAGGTTCAGAGAAGAGAGAGAATATAATTTCCATTTTCATTCTCTGAGTCGGTGTATGTCGGACGGCACTCGGATGACACCTGAGTGCAGTGCAATGTTTTCCACGCACCAATTGACTTGTATGGTTGTGCACCATCCGATATATGCTGCCAAATAAATGCGGCATTAAAATAAAACGCTAGATGGCATTGCTCCATAATATAACATTGGAGCGAATGATATCCAATGAAACATCGGAAAGAACTTGTCCGAGTTATACACAGACTATTCGCAAGTGTGAGTGAGCGCTAGTTATGCTGTGTAAACTGGAAGCGACATATACTAGAGCAGCAGAAACTGAGTTATTCATTTAATCCTCTGCTCTTTCTATGTTTTTGTCGGGTGGGTGGTCCTACATTGGGCGGTCCTATCATTGACTAACGTCTTTCTAAATTTAAAAGTGTATACAAAGTTAGTATCAGTCACTGATAGGCCCGCCCAAAGGACCAAAATTCCAGAAAGTGCAGGGGTTTAAATGTATAAAACACAGGTTATACTGAATGTTTTCTCAAAATTCTATATATCAGTTTACTCAGCTGCCCCTGCTCTATGACACGTTGCCTACAAATTAGACTGTATTTTCATGGAGATAGGTTCTCTTTAATAACTTCCTAATACTACGAAATCATTTTAAAAGTAGAGTGATTTAAATGTAGAAGGAGTCCAAGTATTGAATATCCGGGTAATTTACTTTGTGCTTAAGAAAATGGAACCAGTTGAGATTATGGGCACCTTTTAGTCAATTCAGATGGTCTCTGCATAAACAATTCTGTAGAAATGATGAACAATCATTTATACAAAATGTTCAAATGTAAATTTGATCAGTTTGAAACTTGTGATATTCAGCCTCCTTCTTCATTTTGGGATTATACATTTCGTAATAATAATCAGATTTCATGATAGAATTGAAATTGTTGCAGCATGTATCACTGATTTAGCAATAAAAAAAAAAAACTTCTTAAATGCTCAGTAATTCAGTTAATTTTAATGAGAATTAGCTTCCGTTCACTTGGCACTAGGCATTTTCTTGTAATTCAATAGACTTCATTTTCTCGAAGGATTGGCTGGTCTGTCCAGTGACTTTCTCATTACAATGGTGATAGACATATTTGAAAAACATATTGAATGTCTCTTCAATGTTTTCGTGAGATATAATTTAGTTAACGAAGAACGAAGCGTGGTCATGTAAGAAATAAGCTTCCATACCCATGAATATTGCAACATGTCAAGCTTGGAATCCTTGGGTCTCCAGAAGAAAATATAAGTGCCAACATTTTTTTCCTAAAATGTAGCTACTCATTTTTTATTGCATCATTTACTTCCTTGAATAAAAACATGCATCATATTTTCATCTCACACAGCATATTCAGATTTATTGATAACATATAAGTTATTTGTTATTTGTGAAGCTGTATGTTGAAAGCAGACATTAATGAAAGGCTTCAAAGTCAGCTTCAGCTAGGGATGTTTTCTGCTTTCTCCCTTGGACAAAACTATCACTCAGAGTCATCACTATTAGTGGAAAATCCAGTTGGTGTAACCCTTGCAAATATGACTTTGAGGCCGGTGTCAACCTTGCGAGTGCAATGCAAGAAACTTGCGTGAGTCTCTCGCATCAATACCCGACACTCCTGCCGTCACTCCGAACTGAAGCGTTCAGCTGTTTAGATATACATGCAGCTGCACACTCTGGTCTCGAGTGCCAGCGTTAGTGCCGGGTATTGATGCGAGTTTCTCGCATTGCACTCGCAAATGTGACACCGGCCTAATTGTGATTCATACAGTATGTAAAACATTTTCAAATGCAATCAATAAATAATCATATGCAATGTTTCATCTTTAGCCTTCTTTTTTCACCTTTTATTCAAGCTATTTACATTAATGTGGGTTGTCCAGAATAATTTTTAAATTTACTGTAAGTTTACAGTATTTTAAAATGCTAAAAACATAGTTATTACCCTCCACAAGTCCAGTGATGCCTCTGCCACCGCTCCGACCCTTGTTTACAGGCTGCAATGGTGACATCTTGAGCACAGTGCAATGTACTGTTGCAGTCAATCAATGGCCTCAACGGTAAATGCTATCTTCATCGGCAGACCTCTTGAGCCAAGTGAGTGGCTGAACTAGTCACATAGCATCACTGCTAGTCACTTATAGCTATGACTTCACTGTTGCCATCACTGCAACAGCCTATAACCAAAGACCAAGACAGGTGCCTTTGTAATTTATATCAACAAACTCTACAATTGTTTGCAACAGATGAATTGTTGTAAAGTTTTCCTTTTTTCCAGCACCTTTTATTGGTATAATCATTTATCAAACATTAGAAACACAAATCCCCTTATGATTAAAGTTGTGCTTGAAATATACATAAAGTTGCAAAGCGTTAAATCAAAATGGAGTCAAAATGGTGTCTGCAGAACAACTGTTATACTTTCAGCTTGTCGGAGTTGCGGGGAAGCAATCAAATCTCTAATCTATTTTTCCCACTGCAAACCTTGTACTATATATTTCCTTTTAGTATTTGCAAACAGCATATGCAGTCTAAAAGTTAGAGATTTGAATGGAAGCCAAGAACTGAATATCAAAGTCGGTAGCTACAAAGTAGTATGGACAGAACATTGCTTGCTCTCCTGTTGTGACAGTATTTTCTCATATCCTTCTTCATAGAAACTACACTTTAGACATCATTTATTATTCTGCAAGCAGAGAATAATAAATTAAGTACTCTGCAATCGAACAAAATATTGTCACCAAGGGGATCTGTACTACGGCAAACAGAAAAAATGGCAAAGCAGTATAAACAGAAAGTAATTTATTTCCTAGCTGAAATGAATTCTTAATTTTGCTTTTTTCATAATTTATTATTTTTTTCTCCTTGGTCCTCTTCAAAGATTTTCACAAAGTAGCAGGACAGATACCTTTAAAATAAATTATTTTCAACATTATTGAATAGTAATACTTTATTAAGATCGGGGGCCAGTTTTATTTGGTTGTAGGATGGGATGTTTCTTTAACCCCTTTGCAAACTTGGGCATATCCATTCATCCCGGTCAATAAGTACTTGCCAACCTTGGACGTATGACTACGCTCTGTCAATTTTAGGCACACATGGGCTGTGAATGCTGGATTGCTGCTGGGTGTCAGCTCATTCTGACAGCTGACACCCAGCATTCATTGCCAGGAGCAGTGCCCTCACTGCTTCCGTCAGTTTAACCCCCTAAATGCTGCAATCGCTAGCAATCTCAGCATTTAGAAGGGAGACAGAGGGAGGGAGCCCCTCTCCCCTCTGAACAGCACTCCGCAACGTCATCACAGGGGCCCGATAACTACTGTGGGGACCCGATGTCATTGTGACTACATCCCAGTCACCAGGCTCTAGTAAGCTTGTTAGATCATGCTAAGAGCATGATCTATCAAGTTTATGTGAGAGCAAACTATCAGTTTTAATATGCTGCAATGCTGGTGCAATGTATCGCATTAGAACTTCGATCAGACTGCAGAAAATAAAAGTCCCACACAGGGACTAAGATGAAAAATATAAAACAAAGTTAAAATATTAGTTTTAAAAATGACAAAATAACAACAGTAAAAAAAAGTACCCATAAAGAAATATTTTTATGAAGAAAGGATACATATTTGTTATTGCCGCTTCTGAAATGACCCAACCTATAAAACTGTAATAAAGCTGTAACCAGCAGTAACCCCTTCAGTGAATACCATTAAAAATAAATACATAATAAGGCAAAAAATAATGTTTTTTCATCATAGCGCAGAACAAAAAGTGGAATAAAATGTGACAAAAAAGATCATGTAAATAAAAATGGTATTGCTAAAAACAGCATATTGTCCCCCAAAAGACAAGCCACCAAACAGCTCTATCAGCGGAAAATTAAAAAATTTATAGCTGTCAGAATAAAATGATGCAACAATATTTTTTTTGTATAAAATTGTTTTTATTGCGTAAACAGCACTGTAGTCGTACTGACCCAAAGAATAAAGCTGCCTTATCTATTTTACCACACGCAGAATGGCATTAAAAAAAAAACAAACAAAACAATTCCTGTATTGCTGGTTTTTGCTCATTCTGCCTTCGAAAAATCAAAATAGAAGGCGATCAAAAAATGTCATGTTCACAAAGATGGTACTAATCAAAAGGTCAACTCGTCCCCCAAAAAACAAGCTCTCACATGACTCTGTCAGCCGAATTATGGAAAAATTATAGCTCTCAAAATATGGCTATGCAGCAAAAGATAAATTTCTTTTAGAGTGACAGCTGCAAACAAAAAAATGCAATAATTCTGGTATCACTGAAATCTAATCACTTATACTGCATGAGGACAGGTATAAAAAAAATAAATAAAATCAATTCCTCACCTGCTGTTGAATTTTTCATTCTGCCTCCCAAAAATCACTCTAAGGCTCAGCTCACACTTATCCTGCGCTCTGCGCTGAACGCTTACACCATGGTTTCCATGAAAATCTCTAAAATATGTGATTCATTCAAAACCCCAGGTGGAAGATTCCCTATAATGGGGCATATATATATATATATATATATATATATATATATATATATATATATATATATATACTAGATGGTGGCCTGATTCTAACGCATCGGGTATTCTAGAATATGTATAGTAGTATATAGCACAGCCCATGCAGTATATAACACAGCCCACACAGTATATAACACAGCCCACGTAGTATATAACACAGCCCACATAGTATATAACACAGCCCACGTAGTATATGGCACAGCCACATAGTATATTGCCCAGCCACATAGTATATTGCACAGCCACATAGAATATAGCACAGCCCACATAGTATATAGAACAGTGATGTAGTATAAAACACAGCCTACGGAGTATATAACAAAGCCCATGGAGTATATAGCACAGCCCACGCAGTATATAACACAGCCCACGCAGTATATAACACAGCCCATGCAGTATATAACACAGCCCATGTAGTATATAACACAGTCCATGTAGTATATAACATAGCCCACATAGTATATAACACAGCCCACGTAGTATATAGCACAGGCCATGTAGTATATTGCACAGCCACGTATATATAACACAGACCATGTAGCATATTACCCAGCCACATAATACCTATATGGACAGGAGGGGGGAGTTCACGACTCATATAATTAAAGAGGGCCGAACACAATACTGAAAAAGTATAAATTTTATTGAATATAACAAAAATGGACGCAAAATACAAAAAACAAAGGTCCAATACACATATAAATACATAAATTACGTTATGAACGAATGTCTCAAGAGAGGAGCAATGCAAAAGCCGCATGCACAGGGACTGTGACAAAATGCTGCTGAGAAATAGGCTAGGAAAACAGTATGCCAACAATCTTTGGTCCAAAGCCCATACAATGAATCACACAACCTCAGAAGATTGCCTTACAGACCCAGTGAAACTCGAGTATCTGTAGATATCTGGCCAAAGAAAGCAGGAGTATTCAGTAATACAAATGCCACATCTACCAAGGTGCTAGTGCTAAAGTGACATTGTGCAAACAGCAGCAGTTATAAAAGTAACTTACCCATACCAGGGAGTGGTGACGCAGTCACTGTGCATGCAACATGCCCCGACGCGCGTTTCGCGTTGCGGGCTTCTTCGGGGGGCAGTGCACAATGTCACTTTAGTACTAGCACCTTGGTAGATGTGGCATTTGTATTACTGAATACTCCTGCTTTCTTTGGCCAGATATCTACAGATACTCGAGTTTCACTGGGTCTGTAAGGCAATCTTCTGAGGTTGTGTGATTCATTGTATGGGCTTTGGACCAAAGATTGTTGGCATACTGTTTTCCTAGCCTATTTCTCAGCAGCATTTTGTCACAGTCCCTGTGCATGTGGCTTTTGCATTGCTCCTCTCTTGAGACATTCGTTCATAACGTAATTTATGTATTTATATGTGTATTGGGCCTTTGTTTTTTGTATTTTGCGTCCATTTTTGTTATATTCAATAAAATTTATACTTTTTCAGTATTGTGTTCGGCCCTCTTTAATTATGAGTCGTGAACTCCCCCCTCCTGTCCATATAGGTTTCATGTTCTCATTGGGAGTGACTTTCGGTTGATATAAGGAGATATCCGCTATGTCAGTTATTGTAAAGTACCCAGCCACATAGTATATTGCACAGCCACGTAGTATACAGTATAGCACAGTCCATGTAGTATATAGCACAGAGGCGTAGTATATAACACAGGCCATGCAGTATATAACACAGCCCATGCAGTATATAGCACAGCCCACTAAGTATATAGCACAGAGACGTAGTATATAACACAGGCCACGCAGTATATAACACAGCCCATGCAGTATATAGCACAGCCCACGTAGTATATAGCACAGAGACGTAGTATATAACACAGGACATGCAGTATATAACACAGCCCATGCAGTATATAGCACAGCCCACGTAGTATCTAACACAGCCCACGTAGTGGGCAATGTGGGCACCATATTCCTGTTAAAAAAGAATTTAAATAAAAATTAGTTATATACTCACCTTCCGGCTACCTTCGGATTCAGCCCAGGCCTTTAGCAATGCTCCTCGTGACGTTCCGGTCCCAAAAAAGCATTGCGGCAATAACACGTGATGATGTAGTAGTCTCGCGAGACCGCTACTTCATCTCCGGCCATTGCCGCAATGGATTCTTGGGACCAGTGCTTCGCGAGGAGAGGGAAAGGCACCGGAAGGTGAGAATATAATGATTTTTTATTTTTTTTATTATTTTTTACATTAGATGTTTTTAATATTCCTGCTAGATAGGCAGCATCCATAGTAAAACGTTGGTCAGACAGTTAATAGCAGTGTTAAAGGGCCACTGTCTCCCCCTCCAGCCGTTACAAACTAAAAGAGCCACCTTGTGCAGCAGTAATGCTGCAGTCTAACAAGGTGGCTCTTTTAGTTTTTGCTTCTGTTATTCCCTCAATAAAGCGTTTTATAATTTTCCCCAAATACCTATCTTTGTACCTGGAGGCAGGTCTGAAGCCTCCTCTGTGAAGCGCCCAACTTCCGTCACTCATCTCTTCTGTGGCGATGGTCGCCGCCCCCTGCGCGCTGTTCTTCTTAAATCCGGTGCCTGCTCTGTGCGTGCCTGCCTGGGGCAGGCGCAGTGTTCATTGGCCGTCATAGCTCAGATGACGGGTGCCTGACTGCGCCTGTGCGGGCAGTGCGGCCACCCTGTTACTGAATCCCCGCCCCGCACTGTGTTATGCATTATGCACAGTGCGGGGCTGGGATTCCTGGGCATGCGCACTGCACTTGTCAGACGCTCCCCCAGGTTCCCCGCCTTCAATGTGCATTCAAACAAAATTTGACAGGTGCATAAGTATGGGCACCCTTATCATTTTCTTGTTTTAAATACTCCTACCTACTCTTTACTGACTTACTAAAGCACTTTTTTTTGGTTTTGTAACCTCATTGAGCTTTGCACTTCATAGCCAGGTGTATGCAATCATGAGAAAAGCTACTTAAAGTGGCCACTTGCAAGTTGTTCTCCTGTTTGAATCTCCTCTGAAGAGTGGCATCATGGGCTCCTCAAAACAACTGTCAAATGATCTGAAAACAAAGATTATTCACATAGTTGTTCAGGGGAAGGATACAAAAAGCTGTCTAAGAGATTTAACCTGTCAATTCCCACTGTGAGGAACATAGTAAGGAAATGGAAGAACACAGGTACAGTTCTTGTTAAGGCCAGAAGTGGCAGGCCAAGAAAAACATCAGAAAGGCAGAGAAGAAGAATGGTGAGATCAGTCAAGGACAATCCTCAGACCACCTCCAGAGAGCTGCAGCATTAACTTGCTGCAGATGGTGTCACGGTGCATCGGTCAACTATACAACACACTTTGCACAAGGAGAAGCTGTATGGGAGAGTGATGCGAAAGAAGTCGTTTCTGCAAGCACGCCAGAAACAGAGTCGGCTGAGGTATGCAAAAGCACATTTGGAGAAGCCAATTTCTTTTTGGAAGAAGGTCCTGTGGACTGATGAAACCAAGATTGAGTTGTTTGGTCATACAAAACAGCGTTATGCATGGCGGCAAAAAAAACACAGCATTCCAAGAAAAACACTTGCTACCCACAGTAAAATTTGATGGAGGTTCCATCATGCTTTGGGGCTGTGTGGCCAATGCTGGCACCAGGAATCTTGTTAAAGTTGAGGGACACATGGATTCCTCTCAGTATCAGCAGATTCTTGACAATAATGTTCATGAATCAGTGAAAAAGTTGAAGTTATGCAGGGGATGGATATTTCAGCAAGACAATGATCCAAAACACTGCTCCAAATCTACTTAGGCATTCATGCAGAGGAACAATTACACTGCTCTGGAATGGCCATCCCAGTCCCCAGACCTGAATATCATTGAACATCTGTGGGATCATTTGAAGAGGGCTGTCCATGCTCGGCGACCATCAAACTTAACTGAACTGGAATTGTTTTGTAAAGAGGAATGGTCAAAAATACCTTCATCCAGGATCCAGGAACTCATTAAAAGCTACAGGAAGCGATTAGAGGCTGTTATTTTTGCAAAAGGAGGATCTACTAAATATTAATGTCACTTTTCTGGTGAGGTGCCCATACTTATGCACCTGTCAAATTTTGTTTGAATGCAGATTGCACATTTTCTGTAAGTACAATAAACCCCATTTCAAGGCAGAAACATTACTGTGTCCAACAGTTATTAGATGTATGAAACTGAAATAGCTGTTGCAAAAAAAAACAATTTTTATAAAACATTAAGCTTAAGATTAATAGGGGTGCCCAAACTTTTTCATATAACTGTATATTGCCCAGCCACGTAGTATATTGCCCAGCCACATAGTATATTGCCCAGCGACGTAGTATATTGCCCAGCGACATAGTATATTGCCCAGCCACGTAGTATATTGCTCAGCCACATAGTATATTGCCCAGCCACATAGTATATAGCACAGAGATGTAGTATATAACACAGCCCAAGCAGTATCTAACACAGCCCACATAGTATATAGCAATGTGAGCACCATATCTCTGTTAAAAAAGGAATTAAAATAAAAAATAGTTATATACTCACCTTCCGACGGCCTCCCGGATCCAGCTGAGGCATTTACCAATGCTCCTCGCGACGCTCCAGTCCCAAGAGTGCATTGCGGTCTCGCAAGATGATGACGTAGCAGTCTCGCTGCAGGGGAGTAGAGAGCGGCCATTTCGCGGCCAGACTGTGCCCGTCGCTCCCAAGAGTGCATTGCAGTCTCGCGAGATGTTGACGTGTGGTCTCGCGAGAGCGCTACTTCATCATCTCGCGAGACCGCAATGCATGGACTGGTCACCGGAGCATCGCGAGGAGCGGGAAAGGTCTGGGCTGGATCCGGAAGATGAGTATACAATGATTTTTTTTTTATTATTATTTTTAACATGAGCTGCATAGGCAGCATCAATAGTAAAAAGTTGGTCATGCAGGGTTAATAGCAGCGTTAACGGAGTGCGTTACACTGCGGAATAATGCGGTCCGTTAACGCTGCCACTAACCCTGTGTGAGCGCTGACTGGAGGGGAGTATGGAGCGGCACTGACTGTGGGGAGTAAGGAGCGGCCATTTTGCCACCGGACTGTGCCCGTCGCTGATTGGTCATGGATAGTGTTGAGCATTCCGATACCGCAAGTATCGGGTATCGGCCGATATTTGCTGTATCGGAATTCCTATACCGAGTTCCGATATTTTTGTGATATCGGAAATCGGAATCGGAAGTTCCCAGTGTATGGTTCCCAGGGTCTAGAGGAGAGGAGACTCTCCTTCAGGCCCTGGGATCCATATTCATGTAAAAAATAAAGAATTAAAATAAAAAATATGGATATACTCACCCGTCCGGCGGCCCCTGGACCTTACCGATGTAACCGGCAGCCTCCGTTCCTAAGAATGAGGAGTTTAGGACCTGCGATGACGTCGCGGCTTGTGATTGGTCGCGTGAGCGGTCACATGAGCGGTCACGCGACCAATCACAAGCCGCGACATCATCGAAGGTCCTAAACTCCTCATTCTTAGGAACGGAGGCTGCCGGTTACATCAGTAAGGTCCAGGGGCCACCGGATGGGTGAGTATATCCATATTTTTTATTTTAATTCTTTATTTTTTACATGGATATGGATCCCAGGGCCTGAAGGAGAGTTTCCTCTCCTTCAGACCCTGGGAACCATCCAGGATACCTTCCGATACTTGTGTCCCATTGACTTGCATTGGTATCGGGTATCGGTATCGGCGATATCCGATATTTTTGGGATATCGGCCGATACCATCCGATACTGATACCTTTGAGTATCGGAAGGTATCGCTCAACACTAGTCGTGGCTGTTTTGCCGCGACTAATCAGCGACTTGGGATTTCCGTTACAGACAGACAGAAAGACAGACAGACAGACAGAAAGACGGAAGTGACCCTTAGACAATTATATAGTAGATGTAGAACTATAACTAATTTTTCAATGACACATTCTAATTTCAAAGGCTCTTCAATAACTTGTAAAAAATTACATTTGTATACAACAAGAAGACTATACAGCCTACAGATAAATTTGCACTTAATATTACAAT
Source organism: Ranitomeya variabilis (assembly GCF_051348905.1). Classification (NCBI taxonomy): domain Eukaryota; kingdom Metazoa; phylum Chordata; class Amphibia; order Anura; family Dendrobatidae; genus Ranitomeya; species Ranitomeya variabilis. Next base: position 567,229,069 of record NC_135236.1, read on the forward strand.
TACTATATGCTTAATGTTTTTTTGATATTACAGAAAAGTGATGCTCCACTGTTTGTCAGCTACCCAAACATATTGATTCGCCATTTAGCAAGCTCTTTGAAATATATTATTACATTTAGAGAAAAACAGATCGATAGCTAAACAAATATATGGATAGTTTCTCATTCACTTCATCTTATGTTCCAAGATATAATATCACATTAATCTATAGAAATATATTGAATAAGTACACTTCAAATTATTTTCTTTCAATTTCCTAACCTTGACCAAGGGATTATAAAACAAAATGAGTTGAGGTATAATGTACACAGCTGGGTGACAGCAGCTTAAATGAGGTACACTCACCCAGCAGCTAAGCAAAACTAATGTGAATTAATTTAAGAAGGATAGAATTAGCCAAAGATGGAATACACAGCTATTCAATTCCAGTGGGTCAAAGGCCATTGAAAATATTACTGCATATATAATTGGTCAAAAATAATAAATTGGCAGAGATTGTTATATTTTATTCATTTAACGATGAACTGTTATACCTTTACAGAACCAAATATTTGCAAAATGGCTAATTTTGTCCCTGCCTTTTGTTTCCACACAACTGTTTAATAGATCAAGACAAAAGCACATGAGACATGCCCTTCAAAGGTGATTATTTTCCACTTCCAATCTTAAATAATTTGTGGATTAGCGTTTTCATTGTGTGTTTGCTTGAAAAGCGCAGACAGCCATCTTTGCCCCCATAAACTGCATAGTGACAGTATTCACCCATGTGCCACAGGATTGTCACAGAAAGTACACATTTGATGGTTCCATTTAGTGATATCCCAATAGTAATCCTAATGTCCTGCATTGAGGGATAGCATTCCAATTGACATGGAAGAAAATAATTTAAAGAAAAAATTAAAGGGAAAATTATAATCTGGTTACTAGTTATGGTCGAGCACTAAAATGCTCAGGTGTTCGCTTCTCGGGTTGAGCAAATTGGAATACTCGGGTACTCGACCCGAGCAACGAGCCAAATGTAAGTCTATGGGAAACTCAAGCATTTTTCCGATGGCCCCAGTGGCAGCCTGCAGAGGGTCTAGGAATTGCAGAAATTGATGGAAACAGTGCTCAAATGACATGGGAACAGCATGGAGAAGACCCCTGGAAGCATTTCTGACTCCCAGGTCACTGCTGTGAACAATGTTGTCAGAGTCTTATGTCACTTTTACAGACTCACAATAAAACATACAAAAACGAAACCAAAATGGATTTTCCAGGGAAATATGTTAAGGAACATCCTTTCTAGGTTAATGATTTGTATATAAGGCAAAATAAAAAACAAAAATAATCCTCCTTACCTTGGGCTATGTTCACATGTAGCATTTTTTATGCGTTTTTTAACTCTAGCATTGCTTTTAACCGAGACAAATGCATTCACTGGGAAATGTCATTTTAGCATTTTACAACCTTATCTGTCCATGTGGTGTGTGACATATCATCAGACACATCCGGTTTCATTTATGAAGGAGGGACTCTGAAAGTCACAAAGCCTATTTTTATAGGGCCACCAAGCAGCCTTTACTATTCTTAAAGGGCCAGCAGTTGGCTCTCACTGTTCTTAGAGAGCCTTCAGCCGGTTATGCTTTGTTGTTCCCATTATTAAACAGTGGGACTCCTATACTGTTATTGCATATGAGGTCAGTGGCAGGGCTGCCCAAAATTTGGACGCACCGTAATACTCCTTTGAAGAGACGTACAGGAGGGCCTCCTGAAAACAATGTTTCCCATTATTAGGAAGTGAGTCTCCCATACTGTTTGCCTATGCAGTGAATGCAAGGGCTGCCAAATTTTTGGACTTACTCCAATGCCTCTTGGAAGAGACATAGGGGCCAGAGGGCCTCCAGAAAACAATGTTCCCATTATTAGGAAGTAGGTCTCCCATAGTGTTTTCCTATGCAGTGAATGAAAGGGCTGACAAAAATTTGGAGGCACTCCAATGCCCCTTTCAAGAGATGTAGAGGAGGGCCTCATGAAAAAAAATGTTCTCATTATTAGGAAGTGGGTCTCCCCTAGTTTTTGCCCATACAGCGAAGCAACAGCTGTCAAAAATTTGGAGGAACTCCAATGCCTCTTGGAAGATACGTAGAGGTCAGAGGGCCTCCTGAAAACAATGTTCCCATTATTATGAAATGGGTCTCTCATAGTGTTTGCCCATACAGTTTGCCCTTGAGAAAGGCAAAAGCCGAAACGTACGTCGGGGTGGACAGGGGTGAGGTGCCAGCCCACACCGTGAAGCATTCTTAATATCTAACTGGTATGTACACTTATATCTACTCGACGTGAATGTGCTTTTGTGCATAATTTTCTGGACCTGTGGTCCAACATAGGTGTTTCAACTGTATTTAATTGCACAGTCACCATGACTTTTTGTCATAACTGGTTTGGTCATAATGTGGATATATAGGCGCCCTCCACCTGTCCTTTTAGGTGCGTGCTGAGTGCAGCACGGGGATTTTCCCTATGTCGTTTTTAAACCTGGAATGACTATTAATAAAGCTTGTTACATATATCTATCTGGACTCTATGCTGCCTTTTTTCTATTTGTTTTTTGTCAATTTGAATGCAGTGGTCCAATAATGGTCCTATATTTGGTCCCATTTTTTTCTGGTTTAAACATACCCTAGTTTTGGGTTCTATTACGATGCTGGTGACCTCATACTGTTCCACCTTAGTGCTTTACTTATCAATCTTAAGAAGGAAGGCTGCCGGAAAGAAGCAGGGCGCGTCCAAGGGTGAGTATATACCTAATAGGAATATACTCACCCTCGGCTTCTTTCCGGCAGCCTTCCTTCCTAAGAATGAGCGCGTTCAGGGCCTTAGATGACGTCACGGCTTGTGATTGGTCGAGGCCGCCCATGTGACCGCTGCTAGACCAATCACAAGCCATGACGTAATTCTCAGGACCTAAATTCCTTGAATTAGGATTTTAGGACCTGAGAATTACGTCACGGCTTGTGATTAGTAGCATGGCGGTCACATGGGCGGCCGCGACCAATCACAAGCCGTGACGTCATCTAAGGCCCTGAACGCGCTCATTTTAAGCAAAGAAGGCTGCCGGTTACCAGCGGTAAGGTCCAGGCTGCGTCGGAGAGGTGAGTATATCAATATTTTTTATTTTAATTCTTTATTTTACACATTAATATGGATCCCAGGGCCTGATGGAGAGTTTCCTCTCCTTCAGACCCTGGGAACCATAGTATCCCATTGCACTGCATTGGGTTTCGTGTTTCGGCCGACCCCGACCCCGACTTTTTTATAGGATCGGCCGATTTCACTCGACCCGACTTTTGAGAAAGTTGGGTTTCGTGAAACCCGACCCGATCCTATAAAAATAAAAGTCGCTCAACCCTAGTCATCGCCGCTCACCATCTTGGTGGAGTCCTCAAAGTTTTGGAGGATGGTACATATGTATAACATCCATGTCTACTCCTGAGATCTTATGTGTGGAGTATGAACAGAATACCAATGGCCTTTTTGATGCTGGTAGTCAACAAATGCCCTTTTCTACTAACAAATCCTTCCCAATATCTGCAGTGTAGCTTTCCAACGCATGGGGACATCACACAGCCGAAAAATGGCCACACAGGCAGCGTACTTTGACAAGTAGAACCGGTAGCTCCGGGTAGATTTTGAGACACTGCTGAACCGTGAGGTTAAGCACATGAGCCAGGAATGTTATGAGTGTGAGCTCGCCTCCCCTTAGAGCTGCCACCAGGTTCCGGTGATTGTGACAAAGGATCATGCCTGGCTGTAAGTTCAGCAGTGTCAAACACAGATCTGCCTGCTCTTTCAGAGCTGTTTACAACTCTTCAGCATTTTGTAGTTTGTCACCTAAGCACATTAACTTCCGCACAGCCTGTTGCGGCTTGGCTGAGGCAGTGCTGCAGTGCTTCAAGCTTGAGACTGATGTGGTCATTTCAGAGATGGAGGCTGAGGAGGAGGCAGTGCAGGAGCTGTAGGCTGTGGGGGTAACCATGATTAACATAGTGCCTGCAAGGCATCGGGAGGGCGTGTTCCATCCCAAGGTCCAACTTGGTCCCGACTTCCACTATGTTAACCCAGTGTGTCATCAGTGAGATGTACCTTCCCTGCCCAGAAGCACCTGTCTACGGGTCCATGGTTAGGTGAACTTTCCCAGTAACTGCATTGTTTAGGGCATGGCTAATGTTGTGGTACATGTGCTTGTATAATGCGGGGATGGCACACTGGGAGAAATAGTGGCGGCTGGGGACTGAGTAACGAGGGACGAGCACCGCCATCAGGTTCCGGAAAGCTTCCATCTCCACAAGCCTAAAAGACAACATTTTGAGCCCAACAGTTGCAAAATGTGAGAATTTTTAGTGTGGCCTGTGGGACATTAGCTGCACATTTGTGTTTGCGTTTCAAGGACTGGGGTATGGACAACTGAACGCTGCGCTGGGATAAGGACGTGGAGGTGCTTGTTGATGGTGCTTGTTGAGTTTGTGCAATGACAAGTGCAGGTCAAGAGGCATCTTCGCATGCATCATAGACACTTGATTGCATTGCATCACAACAGCAGAAGAGGCAGTGGTGTCACCTGCAGACACTGTTCCTGGACCCTGGGGTTCGGCCCACAAAGTCGGGTGTTTTGCTGCCATGAGCCTGATCATGTTGGTGGTGGTCATGCTGGTAGTTTTGCTACCCTCTGTATTTAGCCACCACACTGCCTATTCCTGCCTGTTTAGATGCTATGCCTCCCTCTGTGTGCTGTTGCACTCGATCTGCATTTCCTCCTGCCAAATTGAGTCAGTTACTATATCATCCACCACCTCATCTTCCAATTTTGCACCCTGATTCTCCTCCTGATTTTTAGGCAATTGTGTCTCATGATGGTTCGCCTCTTGTGACAATTTCCCACAGTTGCCTTCATGTGACCTTGACTGCTCAAATATTTGGGTATTGCTACATGCGATCTCCTCTTGCCCCGCTTCAAGTGGACAGGGCGAGAGGCCCAAGTCAATAAATGGAAGAGTGAACAGCTCTTCGCAGTGTACAAGTGTGGGATCAGTTGTCTCTGGGCACTCGGCATGGTGGGAGGAAGGAGGATCAGGGTGAGGAATATGCGGTCCAGACTCACGGCTACTCAGACTTGACTGTGTGGAAGACAAGGTGGTGGTGGTGGTGGCGGCAAAGTGACTGGAAGCATTATCTGCTATCCAACCAATAACCTTTTGACACTACTCTGGGTTCAAAAGTAGTATGCTGTGGTCTCCTAGTAATTGGGACAGGAAGGACTGGTGAGAAGATGTGTGTATTTGTTGTTGCACAATTTCAGCTTGCCCACAGCCACGACCTTGGCCTCTGCATGCACCATCATTATCACGTCCAGTTCTCCATTTCTTACCATGCCCCTTGCCTATTTTAAATGGAGGACAATATTTTCCATGTTCACTACAAATGGCTGAATTCAAAGAGCACTTGTATGTGATCCGTGTGACGGACAAACTACAGTTTTAAAGAGCTGGCCTGTAGGTAACTATTTTTAACAGCAAACTGGTGTCAATAACTTTGCTAACACACTGCACCAAAATGTAAATGGAGGCCAGAAATGCCAACATTTTGTGTGCACTTATATGTAATCCTCATGCCAGACAAACCACAGTTTTAAATAAATGGATTTTTAGCTCTGTAATATGGAAAGGATCTGACTGTATTCTGCAGTGCCAACAATGAAATGGAGCAGAGTAACATTGTTCTCTGTATTGCTTTTTAAGCAAATAGTCACGGCTAAAATCCCCCCCAAAATATTCCTGGCCCCTGATACCTGGGGCTATATCTAGAAATATCCGTAAAAGCAGCAGCAGCAGACATAACTGGAATGGACCCACTTGCTATATGCACTGAAGTCTGCCAAATACCCTGCCTGCCTGCCTAGCACTGAAATCTATGCAGCTGGATTTATCATCAGAAGGACTGTTAGTTGAGATGAATATGTGTATAATATATTTTGGTATACCTACACTAACTAACAAACAAGCAAATCTCTCCCTAGCTCAGCAGCACCTCTCCATACACTGTATGATTCTGGAGTAGACTGTGACAAGCATGGCGATGCCAGGTCTGATATATATAGACCTAATGAAACTGTGCGGCCAGCCAATCACTGTAATGCCACAACCAACATGGTTTTGGCATTACAGTGTCTGGCAGGCAATCCCTGCATGTTCATTGGCTCTCTAAAGCATGCCAAACATGCAGGGAGGGGACCAAAGCTCCCACCGAGCAACCTCAGAAATACTGGACGAGCTCCGAGCATCTTGAGCAGTGAGATGCTCGGCGGGTACCGAGTAGCGGTTAGCATGCTCGCTCATCACTAGTCAAAATGAATCAGACATGGATCAGTGCTGACTTTCATTCAACTATTGCTGATGCCAGTGATTACATCAGCTGTACCATCTATCTGTTTACAAACTGTCTTCTACACTGTTTAGCTGCTGACAGTTCCAATGGCCCATGCTCAACTGGGCTCTATGTTTATCAGGTCAATTATACTATACTGATGCTGCCAGGGCTGGCTTTGCTACCCCTACACTGTTAGACATTTCATTGTCAGTGATGAGCGAATACATTCGGCACTATTTGTTACTCGCAAAAATAGTATGGTATTCAGGCTATTCATTACTCGGTATGTGAGCAGGTATCAGGATGCAGTAACGGTCGGAGGCAGAAAAAAGGTTAAAAGGTGATTTAATGAAACAGCTTTACTCCACACAGGGGGAGGGTAAATGAGAAAGATAAGGATAATAAAACTGTGCATGGTGGGTGTAGGTATAACAGTGGCAATAAAGGGTTGAAGAAAGTACAAAGGTATCAAACTTATCAGTCCGGCGGTGTCGAGGATCAGTCTCTGTGAAGATAGCGGAGGAGTTCCTGCCTGAACCCTTGAAAAATCCAGCATCATCCTGATCTGAGATGGATCCTGGGTTTCGGGGTTGTTGGGGGTCCTGGAATGTCCTTTCGTGGGTCCTGGTTCCACGATGGGTCACGCTAGTGAGGACAGTCCTTTCTTTTTAAGCATCGGCACAACACTTATAAAGTCGGGAGAGTATACGTTCCACGGCTGCACTCGGTTCACTGCCGGCATGTCGAGTCTCGAACTGCGCCCCCTGTGTTCTGGTCATGGGGAGGGCTCACGTTCAATGGCACTGCGGGAGTGGATGTCAGGGATCTTAGGAGATTTCTTTTCCTACAGTCTCCGGTAAATCTCCGTAGGCCTCTTTGACTTGAGCCTACTCTGTCCTGACTGTACAGCGCGGGAGGGCTCTCACTCTGCATTCACACACTACAGCTTCCCGCCAACTGGGCTCCTGTTCCTGTATGCTGTTCCCCTCTTATACCCTTCAACCCCCTGATCTCAAGTTAAAAGGTCTTTCTGGGGCACTAAACTCTCCCCCCTGCAACTTGGGTGACAGCACCGATGGTCTCGACTTGTCCCGGACAATGCACGCCGTGGCTGGCTCTCCTCCTTACAAGTAATTAGCTATTTGCCTTGAGTGATCTGCCCAGCATGTTTGGTGCTTTAGTTGCAGCCAACAAACCTGTTGGGCTAGGTTGCCAATCACAGTAATACCGGTGCCATCTTTGGTGTGTCATTACCGTGATTGGCTGGCATTACAGCATCATAGACGATAGTAAATCCATGACAGCGCCATCTTGCACACATTACAGCTGGAAACAACATAGGGAGTTTGCGTGGGTTTCCAATGGGTACTCCAGTTTCCTTCCAAAGGCATACTGAAAGGGAATTTAGAGTATAAGCCCCAATGGGGACAGCGATGATAATGTGTGTAAAGTGCTGCAGAATATATTAGCACTATATTAAAATTATTATTATAGGGAGAGTTTGTGATTCCAAAAAGCTCTTTTAAAAGCTACTGAGGGTGAAGACTAGTTCTTTGTTAGGTGGAGGTAGCATACAGAGAGATTTAATAGGAGGGAGAGTGATCTCTGCTATTTTACATTGTGTTCTACACTCCCTGACAGAAGTTATGTCGCTTATCCATTTTATGTAAATAAAAGCTTATAACCTGACGTTATAACGTTTTGTCGCCCACAGAAAGTAGTGTGATATTCAAACAAATAATTAACTTTAAATACAAATATATGTTGCATAACATTGGTGAATGACGTTGTGGTGCTACTAGAGTCATATTTAATATTTTGTGTGACTTCCATGAGCTTGAAGGACTGCATCCATGCGCTTCAACAATGATTCATACAATTTATTATTGAAGTCATCAGGAATAGCAAAGAATGCAGTCTTACATGCCTCCCAGAGTTCTTCTAGATTCTTTGGTTTTGTCTTCCAAGCTTCCTCTTTCATCCTACCCCGAACATGCTCAATGATGTTCATGTCTGGTGACTGGGTTGGCCAGTCCTTGAGCACCTTGATCTTTTTTGCCTGGAGGAACTTTGTTGTAGAGATGGATGTATGAGATGGAGCGCCATCCTGCTGCAGAATTTGACCCATTTTATGATTTGGAATATTAGAGGTAGCTAATACTTCTTGATATTTAAGGCTATTGATATTGCCCTCCACCTTGCAAATGTTTTGCACACCCCCATACTGAATGTAACCCCAGACCATGATCTTTCCACCACCAAATTTAACTGCTTTCTGGGTGTATTTTGGATCCATAAGGGCTCCAGTAAGTCTCCTGCAGTATTTGCAGCGGGTGTGGTGTAATTCTACTGAAGATTCATCAGAGAAATTCACCTTCTGCCACTTTTCCAGCGTCCATCTGTTTAGCAGGCTGTGGGACTTTTCAAATGCCACACGTTTTTTTATTTGCCTTTTGTTTAGTGCTGGCTTCTGGGCACTGATTCGACCATGAATGCCATTTCGAGATAGAATCCTACAAACTGTTCTACTTGACGCAGGGACTTGAGCTGATGAGGTCTGTTGGAGCTCTGCTGCAGTGGAAGAGGGGCTTGCTTTGGATTTTCTAACCAACAAATGTTCCACCTGGGCAGCTGTCTTGCGGGGTCTGACCTGGGCTTGTCAAACACATCTCCAGTCTCTTCAAATCTTTTTTTAATTATGTGTACTTGAAGCTGAGACACATTAAAGGTGCCAGCCACCTCTGCAGTAGATCTGGTCTTCAGCCTCTTGATAATCCAGGCTTTGGTCACAGGGTGGATTTTTGGCATGTTATCAGAGCTCAAGTTTCAGTTCAAGTGAAGGTCTGGGGTGCTGGGTTTCTTTTTATACACACACACTAATTAACCGATCATTTACTGAGCACAGGTGAGGATTTAAATTAGGATTGGGTGCATTATATGACCAGGTGACAAAACTTTTGGCAAAATCTGACCATTCTGTGTCCATTAACTGGTCAATATTTCTGCATTGATGTAAATTAATTTACTTAACCTAAACCACATTTTGGAGGGTTTCAGCTTTCAAAAGAATAATTTATACAACTAATAGATGAATTTAACGTCAGGTTATAAGCTTTTATTTACATAACATGGATAAGCGACATAACTTCTGTCAGGGAGTGTATTGTTTAGGATTAGTAACAGACTGTGAGATGGAGAGATAGGCAGGGTTTCATCCAGTAGCATAATATCCAAACAGCAGTGTTAAGAGCCAAATAATATTAGTTACCCTGGTATGCATGGCTCTTCATCCCTATCCTGGTATGCTTGGCTCCTCATTCTTATCCTGGAATGCATGGCTCCTCAACACTATCCTCATATGCATGGCTCATTACCCCTATATTGGTATGCATGGCTCCTTATCCCTATCCTCTTATGCATGGCTCCTCATCCCTATCCTTATATGCTTTGTCTCCTCATCTCCATCCTGGTATGAATGGCTCCTCATCCCTATCCTGGTATGCATGGCTTCTCATCCCCTTCCATGTATACATGGCTCCTTACCTTACCGTTCCTGCACTCCCTCGCATTGTCTTATTCCAAGCTGCTGCTGCGGGGTAATCACTGCGCTTGTGCTGAATATTCATTCCCTTAAGTAACGGGCACACATGACAGCTGCTGGAAGCTGGCAGAAGCAACTACTATGCCCGCTATTAAAGAGAAATGTATATTCACTGTGAGCACAGTGAATATTCATTTCTCTTTAGCAGAAGGCTCAGGTGGTAGCTTCAGCAGTCAGCTCCTGTCACCTGTGATCCACTGTTCCACCGCTGCCGCTCACCCTTAGTCTTCTGGGACCCTCAATCAAGTATAAGCCAAGGGGGGCTTATTCAGCACAAAAAAAATGAGCTTAAAAACTCGGCTTATACTTGAGTATATATGGTAAATATGATTTAAAACAGTGCAAAATATTTTGGAAAGCTAAATTAACAAATCAAACCCAATATCAGAAGGTTTTCATGGCATCCCTCCGGTGTAGAAAATAGTTCGCCAACTTCTCAGAGACTATGAGGCCAGAAGAGTCACTACATTTTTCAACCACATGTGATCCTGGATCTAGATTTGGAGAAGAACAAATCACAGCATCTACAGAGTCAGGAAAATCATGAATATGCATGTGCGCAGTATAACACATGCCTGGATGATAACATTGACATTTTGTGGGCTTATATGGAGGCTAGGCATCAATACCCTCCATTCCCACATAAAATGCCAGTGGCACATTCCACCAATCGCCATGCCCTGGTAAGGCGGAAATTAAAAATCCTACTTTGATGGTTTACAGATTTTTTATAATTATTAGTTAATTATAATTAATTATTATTAAGGCCTCTTTCACATTTCTGTCGGTACGGGGCCGTCGCAAACCATCGGCCCGGCGTACCGACAGACATTGTGCAAAATAGTGCACAACGTGGGCAGCAGATGCAGTTTTCAGATGCATCCACTGCCCATTACGAGTTCCGGGGAGGAGGGGGCAGAATTTCGGCTGCGCATGCATGGTCGAAAATGGCAGACGCGTCGCACAAAAAAACATTACATTGAACTTTTTTTGTGACGACGGTCCGCCAATTACCGACGCATCCAGTGCACGACATATGGAACGTGTGTCCATACATCGCGATGCGTCGGTAATACAAGTCTATGTGAAAAAACGCATCCTGCGGGCAACTTTGCAGGATGCGTTTTTTTCACAGAACGACGCATTGCAACGTTCACATTCCGACGGAAGTGTGAAAGAGGCCTAATTGTTTATAATTATAGAATTGGGACCCTGAATTTGGCAGCTTCTTTATACAGATGTGCTTGCTGTCAATGGCCCCCAAACAGTTCAGAAACTGACACTTTCCCATAGTGCCTTGGAAATGCGGGCCCAGTCACTTGTGGAAGGCTTGAGCATGCCCTTCTGCTGGAGGTGCTCCCATATTTGCTTGCACATGTGGCACACTATCACAGAAATTGTGGATTTCTCCTTGAGAAACTCAAAGTACAAAACCTTGTAGGACAGACCAGTGGAAATAAATCTAAGAGAGGAACAAACAGCAACTAAAATAAGCAATACAATCAGATTCTGGTTCAAAAAATTGTTTTTAATTTAAGGGTTGACACGGTAGCGGGTTAGAAAATCTAAACTAAAAACAGTCAATCATTCATAGGAAACACAGTCTCAACATTTATAAGATTACATTTGCATTGTACATTTCATCATTTTTATGTCATTGTTCACCATAAGCTAAGCAGGACAGAGTATCACTTTTGGCAGGGATTCAGATATTTCTTTGACAGTTAAATTTGAATGGTGTAATATACAGATTAGTCCCTAAAAAGGGCCAAACACCGACCAGCTTTGTACCTTTGGTAGTGTGTTTTTATAGGGTTAGAAATAAATCAGGGTTTTGTATTTGGAAAAGATGTTGAAAAGACAAATTACATATGCATAGTTTATGCATGTCATACATATGACATAAGGATGGCATGCAAGAAAAAAACCCGCAAACTTGTATTGCACTCACATGACATACGGAATGACATGCGCATTACAACTCGTCCAACTGTTCTAGATGAGAATGGGACAGATTTTTTAAACGCATGTGTGAGCATACCCTTACATTCACACAACCCTTGCACATACCGTATATACACATTTAGGCCAGGGTCACACAAGCGTATAAACCGGTGTAGTGTTGTGCAATAAAAGATCACATAGCACTTGGACCAGTGTTATTCTAAGGGGCAGCTCTCACATCGGATACTATATGTTCATCTGATTCCAGCCTTAGCGCTCGCTCATACTAACGTATAACTTTGATGAGTCCAATCCAATAAAAAATTCGGATTGCCCTTGGACCAATGTTATTTCACGAGACAGTGCAGACCTCCAAATTTTTTCTCAGATTTATTCAGCATAAGAAAAAAATTGCAGCATCACTCTTGTAGCAATACTTACATACACAGCCCTGCTGCATCCCGTTAGAGGAGGGATTTCTATATCTCTTCAGGTTTTTCTGTCTGTGGTACCCAATCTATGAAGCAATTATTAATATTATATTGTCATATAAAAGACCACCCTATCCATTCATTAAATAAAGACTTTTTGGAAAGACAACAAGCAGTCTGTCTTTCTGATTGTAATCAGAGAGACAGACTGCTCGTTGTCTTTCTAAAAATTCTCTGTTTAATGAACGGATAGGGTGGTCTTTTATATGACAATATCAAAAGGAAATTATGCATGATACAATACTCTGCAGAAATGGGAGTTACACAATGGGTTGTCAAACACATCCTGGGATATGAGATAAATTACATGAGAAAATGTGGGGGTACTTCCAGAACTTTCCATATGTCATTGACCAATTTCTGGGAATTGTAAGAAAAACCATCAGGCCCTAAAAAATATTGGCATGTAGCTAGATGAAACTGATAACATAAGTCATTCTTCCATAATACTATTTTGTTGTATTTTATTCAGAACAGAAATTAACCAGTTCTTTCTCAATACATACAGTCACACAGCTCTGCTGCATACATATTGTTGCAGCGCCACAGGGTCCTGGTCGTTGCAGTCATGCAGTAATGTAACATATTTATTAATGACCTTGTAGGGGGTATTCAGAGTAGAATTTCAATATTTGCAGATGACACTAAACTCTGCAGGGTAATCAATACAGGGGAGGACAATTTTATATTACAGGATGATTTATGTAAACTAGAAGCTTGGGCTGATAAATGGCAAATAAGCTTTAATGGGGATAAATGTAAGGTCATGCACTTGGGTAGAAGTAATAAGATGTATAACTATGTGCTTAATTCTAAAACTCTGGGCAAAACCATCAATGAAAAAGACCTGGGTGTATGGGTGGATGACAAACTCACATTTAGTGGCCAGTGTCAGGCAGAAGCTACAAAGGCAAATAAATTAATGGGATGCATTAAAAGAGGCATAGATGCTCATGAGGATAACATAATGTTACCTCTATACAAGTCACTAGTGCGACCACACTTAGAATACTGTGCACAGTTCTGGTCTCCGGTGTATAAGAAAGACATAGCTGAACTGGAGCAGGTGCAGAGAAGAGCGACCAAGGTTATTAGAGGACTGGGGGGTCTGCCATACCAAGATAGGTTATTACACTTGGGGCTATTTAGTTTGGAAAAACGAAGACTAAGGGGTGATCTTATTTTAATGTATAAATATATGAGGGGACAGTACAAAGACCTTTCTGATGATCTTTTTAATCATAGACCTGAGACAGGGACAAGGGGGCATCCTCTACGTCTGGAGGAAAGAAGGTTTAAAGGGACTCTGTCACCTGAATTTGGAGGGAACAATCTTTAGCCATAGGGGCGGGGTTTTCGGGTGTTTGATTCACCCTTTTCTTACCCGCTGGCTGCATTCTGGCCGCAATATTGGATTGAAGTTAATTCTCTGTCCTCCATAGTACACGCCTGCGCAAGGCAAGATTGCCTTATGCAGGCATGTACTACGGAGGACAGAGAATGAACTTCAATCCAATATTGCAGCCAGCATGCAGCCAGCGGGTAAGGAAAGGGTGAATCAAACACCCGAAAACCCCACCCATATGACTAAAGATTGTTCCCTCCAAATTCAGGTGACAGAGTCCCTTTAAGCATAATAACAGACGCGGATTCTTTACTGTAAGAGCAGTGAGTAGTGTTGAGCGATACTTTCCGATATCGGAAAGTATCGGTATCGGAAAGTATCGTCCGATACCGTCAAAATATCGGATCCAATCCGATACCGATACCCGATCCCAATGCAAGTCAATGGGACGAAAATATCGGAATTAAAATAAACCCTTTATAAAGTTGTAGGTTCATTCTACATGAAGGAAAACAACTAAGAATAATGTAGGATGTATTGGGGGACGTGGCGGAGACATTAAAGGCACAGAGGTTTAGCCCAATGTAATAGAATAGCAGGATTTTTTTTTTTTTTTTTATGACGTTCGGCGTTAGAAAGAATTTGACTATGTTATTTTTATTTTTTTTTATGTCAGATATTGATGTTTCACTACTTCAACGCCCTTCACCTTCTTTTTTACTTCTCCCACGCTTTCTTCTTCATTATCCTCATCATCAGCTTCTTTGACATCAACTTCTTCACCTTATTCATCTTCTTCTTCATCTTCTACCTATTATTTTTTGGGTTACATTGTTCATATTCTTTTTATTTTACTATTATCTTCATCATATTCTACTTCTTCATCATATTCTTATTTGTGACAGGCATTCCCGTAGTTGTTATCTATAAAAGTTTGAAGATTACACCTTCCGTTCTGCCTGTCACAAAACAGTTACATTTGTCCGCATTCAGTTTGGCCTGCAGCATCAGGCTTTATCCAGGGGCACCACGAGGAGGAACGGACTCACCCCCATACACTGCTTAGTCTTCTTCTGCTTATAATTTAGATAATATTTTTTGCTCTGATATTTAGTGTTATGCTTAATGTTCTTCTGCTCTTTGTTCTGCAGCCTCTTGTTCTTCTGCTTCTCGGTCTTCCAGGTCGTCGTCGTCTCCAGGGTCGTCGTCTCCGGGGTCGTCGTCATCGGGGTGGTCTTCAGGGTCGTCGTCTCCGGGGTCGTCGTCATCACGGTGGTCTTCAGGGTCATCGTCTCCAGGGTCGTCGTCATCACGGTGGTTGTCGTCTCTGGTGTCGTCGTCATCTTAGGGGTGTTCTTCCGGGTCATCGTGTTTAGTCTCTTGAACTTGGAAATGTAGCAGAAGGTACAAGAAGGCTGAGAAAATGCCGAGAACCAGCTGATGGAACTGGAACTCGGATGGCTACCCGAAGGTCCAAGAGCCAATGGAACTACCGAGGACCAGCTGACGTTACTGGAACCCGGTTACTAAGCAGGAGGTACCCGTGCCTGAAAGCACTACCAAGGACCACCTGACGTTGGTGGAACTCGGATACCCAGAGGGAGGCACCTAAGCCAAAGGCTCTGCCCGGAACCAGCTGACGGTACTGGAACCAGGATGGGGAGCAGAAGGTACAAGAGCAAAAGACAGTGCCGAGAACCAGCTGACGGTGCTGGAACCCGGATGGGTAGCCGAAGGTCCAAGAGCCAATGGAACTACCGAGGACCAGCTGACGTTACTGGAACCCGGTTACTAAGCAGGAGGTACCTGTGCCTGAAAGCACTACCAAGGACCACCTGACGTTGGTGGAACTCGGATACCCAGAGGGAGGCACCTAAGCCAAAGGCTCTGCCCGGAACCAGCTGACGGTACTGGAACCAGGATGGGGAGCAGAAGGTACAAGAGCAAGTGTCTGCGTGGCTTTTGCAGGACACGATGCCGGCTGCACAGCAGGGGAACAGCTGGCGGTGCTGAACCCCACTGACACATTGGCTGGTGTTTTTCTCTGTGCAGCTAGCAGTACCGGGCCCCAACTGGCGGTGTTGGAGCCCAGGGCTCTGCAGGGGGAGCAGAGTGTAGGCCGAAGCCTAATTGAACCAATTTCAAAGGTAACCTTTAACCCCCCCTCAGGGGTTACAAAGTAGAAGAGCCACAGCTTATGCAGCAGTAGTGCTGCACAAGTCAAAGGTTGCTCTTTTAATTTCGCTCCTTGCACACGCTGAATGAAACACGTATAACATTTAGCCCTTTATACAGTCAAACTGTGTTGGAGGCGCGAGTTCCCTTTGTAATGAGACGCAGCACAGATGTCAAGAATCCCACCTTGGTGCTGGGTGCAGCCTCCTGAGCGTTGTTATTTGCTGTACAGGAGTCTGCGCTGTCGTGTTATCCCCTGGCCTAGCGCTGTTAGCGCTGCCCATGTTCTGGCATCATTTAATGTCGGCCGGTGCGGTTCGCGATGACCATGAACCCCAGCCCCGCAGTGTCTTAACATTGTTAAAACACTGCGGGGCTGGGATTCAGGGCCTGGCGCAGCACATATGTTCGCCTCTCACACTCGGGTCCTTACACCCGCTTCAGACTGTGCGGCGTCATCTGATCCCTTATCGCATGCCACGGCCATGAAGCCGCACAGTCCGCAGAAGGCGGAAGGAGATGAGGGACAGGCGAACTGATGCACTGATCATGCCCATCAATCACACCCTCGCAGTCCCAATAAATAAGACAACGAGGGGTGTTGTGTGGGTCAGGGCGGCCGCAGAGGCGCAGGCAGCCAAACAATGATGCCAGAAGACGGGCAGCGCTACCAAGGGGGTTGCAGCGTGTCATTACAAAGGAAAGTCACACCACCGGGACGGTTAAATGGTCACACAGAGGACACATTTTAGACGTGTTTTCAGTTCCACATGTGCGAGGAGAATACGTTTATGAGCCACCTTGCACAGATGCAGCATTACCGCTGTACAAGGTGGCCTTTAAAACGTACAAACGCCTGGGGGAGGGGGGACAGGTTCCCTTCAATTTCAGTTCTTGTGTCTGCGTGGCTTTTGCAGGACACGATGCCGGCTGCACAGCAGGGGAACAGCTGGCGGTGCTGAACCCCACTGACACATTGGCTGGTGTTTTTCTCTGTGCAGCTAGCAGTACCGGGCCCCAACTGGCGGTGTTGGAGCCCGGGTTCAGCAGGAGGAGGAGATGGAGCAGAGTGTAGGCCGAAGCCTGCACTGGCGGCAGCTTTTGGGTCTGTTGTGCCTGCGTGGCAGTTGCAGGACACATTGCCGGCTGCACAGCAGGGGAACAGCTGGCGGTGCTGAACCCCACTGACACATTGGCTGGTGTTTTTCTCTGTGCAGCTAGCAGTACCGGGCCCCAACTGGCGGTGTTGGAGCCCGGGTTCAGCAGGAGGAGGAGATGGAGCAGAGTGTAGGCCGAAGCCTGCACTGGCGGCAGCTTTTGGGTCTGTTGTGCCTGCGTGGCAGTTGCAGGACACGTTGCCGGCTGCACAGCAGGGGAACAGCTGGCGGTGCTGAACCCCACTGACACATTGGCTGGTGTTTTTCTCTGTGCAGCTAGCAGTACCGGGCCCCAACTGGCGGTGTTGGAGCCCGGGTTCAGCAGGAGGAGGAGATGGAGCAGAGTGTAGGCCGAAGCCTGCACTGGCGGCAGCTTTTGGGTCTGTTGTGCCTGCGTGGCAGTTGCAGGACACGTTGCCGGCTGCACAGCAGGGGAACAGCTGGCGGTGCTGAACCCCACTGACACATTGGCTGGTGTTTTTCTCTGTGCAGCTAGCAGTACCGGGCCCCAACTGGCGGTGTTGGAGCCCAGGGCTCTGCAGGGGGAGCAGAGTGTAGGCCGAAGCCTAATTGAACCAATTTCAAAGGTAACCTTTAACCCCCCCTCAGGGGTTACAAAGTAGAAGAGCCACAGCTTATGCAGCAGTAGTGCTGCACAAGTCAAAGGTTGCTCTTTTAATTTCGCTCCTTGCACATGCTGAATGAAACACGTATAACATTTAGCCCTTTATACAGTCAAACTGTGTTGGAGGCGCGAGTTCCCTTTGTAATGAGACGCAGCACAGATGTCAAGAATCCCACCTTGGTGCTGGGTGCAGCCTCCTGAGCGTTGTTATTTGCTGTACAGGAGTCTGCGCTGTCGTGTTATCCCCTGGCCTAGCGCTGTTAGCGCTGCCCATGTTCTGGCATCATTTAATGTCGGCCGGTGCGGTTCGCGATGACCATGAACCCCAGCCCCGCAGTGTCTTAACATTGTTAAAACACTGCGGGGCTGGGATTCAGGGCCTGGCGCAGCACATATGTTCGCCTCTCACACTCGGGTCCTTACACCCGCTTCAGACTGTGCGGCGTCATCTGATCCCTTATCGCATGCCACGGCCATGAAGCCGCACAGTCCGCAGAAGGCGGAAGGAGATGAGGGACAGGCGAACTGATGCACTGATCATGCCCATCAATCACACCCTCGCAGTCCCAATAAATAAGACAACGAGGGGCGTTGTGTGGGTCAGGGCGGCCGCAGAGGCGCAGGCAGCCAAACAATGATGCCAGAAGACGGGCAGCGCTACCAAGGGGGTTGCAGCGTGTCATTACAAAGGAAAGTCACACCACCGGGACGGTTAAATGGTCACACAGAGGACACATTTTAGACGTGTTTTCAGTTCCACATGTGCGAGGAGAATACGTTTATGAGCCACCTTGCACAGATGCAGCATTACCGCTGTACAAGGTGGCCTTTAAAACGTACAAACGCCTGGGGGAGGGGGGACAGGTTCCCTTCAATTTCAGTTCTTGTGTCTGCGTGGCTTTTGCAGGACACGATGCCGGCTGCACAGCAGGGGAACAGCTGGCGGTGCTGAACCCCACTGACACATTGGCTGGTGTTTTTCTCTGTGCAGCTAGCAGTACCGGGCCCCAACTGGCGGTGTTGGAGCCCGGGTTCAGCAGGAGGAGGAGATGGAGCAGAGTGTAGGCCGAAGCCTGCACTGGCGGCAGCTTTTGGGTCTGTTGTGCCTGCGTGGCAGTTGCAGGACACGTTGCCGGCTGCACAGCAGGGGAACAGCTGGCGGTGCTGAACCCCACTGACACATTGGCTGGTGTTTTTCTCTGTGCAGCTAGCAGTACCGGGCCCCAACTGGCGGTGTTGGAGCCCGGGTTCAGCAGGAGGAGGAGATGGAGCAGAGTGTAGGCCGAAGCCTGCACTGGCGGCAGCTTTTGGGTCTGTTGTGCCTGCGTGGCAGTTGCAGGACACGTTGCCGGCTGCACAGCAGGGGAACAGCTGGCGGTGCTGAACCCCACTGACACATTGGCTGGTGTTTTTCTCTGTGCAGCTAGCAGTACCGGGCCCCAACTGGCGGTGTTGGAGCCCAGGGCTCTGCAGGGGGAGCAGAGTGTAGGCCGAAGCCTAATTGAACCAATTTCAAAGGTAACCTTTAACCCCCCCTCAGGGGTTACAAAGTAGAAGAGCCACAGCTTATGCAGCAGTAGTGCTGCACAAGTCAAAGGTTGCTCTTTTAATTTCGCTCCTTGCACACGCTGAATGAAACACGTATAACATTTAGCCCTTTATACAGTCAAACTGTGTTGGAGGCGCGAGTTCCCTTTGTAATGAGACGCAGCACAGATGTCAAGAATCCCACCTTGGTGCTGGGTGCAGCCTCCTGAGCGTTGTTATTTGCTGTACAGGAGTCTGCGCTGTCGTGTTATCCCCTGGCCTAGCGCTGTTAGCGCTGCCCATGTTCTGGCATCATTTAATGTCGGCCGGTGCGGTTCGCGATGACCATGAACCCCAGCCCCGCAGTGTCTTAACATTGTTAAAACACTGCGGGGCTGGGATTCAGGGCCTGGCGCAGCACATATGTTCGCCTCTCACACTCGGGTCCTTACACCCGCTTCAGACTGTGCGGCGTCATCTGATCCCTTATCGCATGCCACGGCCATGAAGCCGCACAGTCCGCAGAAGGCGGAAGGAGATGAGGGACAGGCGAACTGATGCACTGATCATGCCCATCAATCACACCCTCGCAGTCCCAATAAATAAGACAACGAGGGGCGTTGTGTGGGTCAGGGCGGCCGCAGAGGCGCAGGCAGCCAAACAATGATGCCAGAAGACGGGCAGCGCTACCAAGGGGGTTGCAGCGTGTCATTATAAAGGAAAGTCACACCACCGGGACGGTTAAATGGTCACACAGAGGACACATTTTAGACGTGTTTTCAGTTCCACATGTGCGAGGAGAATACGTTTATGAGCCACCTTGCACAGATGCAGCATTACCGCTGTACAAGGTGGCCTTTAAAACGTACAAACGCCTGGGGGAGGGGGGACAGGTTCCCTTCAATTTCAGTTCTTGTGTCTGCGTGGCTTTTGCAGGACACGATGCCGGCTGCACAGCAGGGGAACAGCTGGCGGTGCTGAACCCCACTGACACATTGGCTGGTGTTTTTCTCTGTGCAGCTAGCAGTACCGGGCCCCAACTGGCGGTGTTGGAGCCCGGGTTCAGCAGGAGGAGGAGATGGAGCAGAGTGTAGGCCGAAGCCTGCACTGGCGGCAGCTTTTGGGTCTGTTGTGCCTGCGTGGCAGTTGCAGGACACATTGCCGGCTGCACAGCAGGGGAACAGCTGGCGGTGCTGAACCCCACTGACACATTGGCTGGTGTTTTTCTCTGTGCAGCTAGCAGTACCGGGCCCCAACTGGCGGTGTTGGAGCCCGGGTTCAGCAGGAGGAGGAGATGGAGCAGAGTGTAGGCCGAAGCCTGCACTGGCGGCAGCTTTTGGGTCTGTTGTGCCTGCGTGGCAGTTGCAGGACACGTTGCCGGCTGCACAGCAGGGGAACAGCTGGCGGTGCTGAACCCCACTGACACATTGGCTGGTGTTTTTCTCTGTGCAGCTAGCAGTACCGGGCCCCAACTGGCGGTGTTGGAGCCCGGGTTCAGCAGGAGGAGGAGATGGAGCAGAGTGTAGGCCGAAGCCTGCACTGGCGGCAGCTTTTGGGTCTGTTGTGCCTGCGTGGCAGTTGCAGGACACGTTGCCGGCTGCACAGCAGGGGAACAGCTGGCGGTGCTGAACCCCACTGACACATTGGCTGGTGTTTTTCTCTGTGCAGCTAGCAGTACCGGGCCCCAACTGGCGGTGTTGGAGCCCAGGGCTCTGCAGGGGGAGCAGAGTGTAGGCCGAAGCCTAATTGAACCAATTTCAAAGGTAACCTTTAACCCCCCCTCAGGGGTTACAAAGTAGAAGAGCCACAGCTTATGCAGCAGTAGTGCTGCACAAGTCAAAGGTTGCTCTTTTAATTTCGCTCCTTGCACACGCTGAATGAAACACGTATAACATTTAGCCCTTTATACAGTCAAACTGTGTTGGAGGCGCGAGTTCCCTTTGTAATGAGACGCAGCACAGATGTCAAGAATCCCACCTTGGTGCTGGGTGCAGCCTCCTGAGCGTTGTTATTTGCTGTACAGGAGTCTGCGCTGTCGTGTTATCCCCTGGCCTAGCGCTGTTAGCGCTGCCCATGTTCTGGCATCATTTAATGTCGGCCGGTGCGGTTCGCGATGACCATGAATCCCAGCCCCGCAGTGTCTTAACATTGTTAAAACACTGCGGGGCTGGGATTCAGGGCCTGGCGCAGCACATATGTTCGCCTCTCACACTCGGGTCCTTACACCCGCTTCAGACTGTGCGGCGTCATCTGATCCCTTATCGCATGCCACGGCCATGAAGCCGCACAGTCCGCAGAAGGCGGAAGGAGATGAGGGACAGGCGAACTGATGCACTGATCATGCCCATCAATCACACCCTCGCAGTCCCAATAAATAAGACAACGAGGGGCGTTGTGTGGGTCAGGGCGGCCGCAGAGGCGCAGGCAGCCAAACAATGATGCCAGAAGACGGGCAGCGCTACCAAGGGGGTTGCAGCGTGTCATTATAAAGGAAAGTCACACCACCGGGACGGTTAAATGGTCACACAGAGGACACATTTTAGACGTGTTTTCAGTTCCACATGTGCGAGGAGAATACGTTTATGAGCCACCTTGCACAGATGCAGCATTACCGCTGTACAAGGTGGCCTTTAAAACGTACAAACGCCTGGGGGAGGGGGGACAGGTTCCCTTCAATTTCAGTTCTTGTGTCTGCGTGGCTTTTGCAGGACACGATGCCGGCTGCACAGCAGGGGAACAGCTGGCGGTGCTGAACCCCACTGACACATTGGCTGGTGTTTTTCTCTGTGCAGCTAGCAGTACCGGGCCCCAACTGGCGGTGTTGGAGCCCGGGTTCAGCAGGAGGAGGAGATGGAGCAGAGTGTAGGCCGAAGCCTGCACTGGCGGCAGCTTTTGGGTCTGTTGTGCCTGCGTGGCAGTTGCAGGACACATTGCCGGCTGCACAGCAGGGGAACAGCTGGCGGTGCTGAACCCCACTGACACATTGGCTGGTGTTTTTCTCTGTGCAGCTAGCAGTACCGGGCCCCAACTGGCGGTGTTGGAGCCCGGGTTCAGCAGGAGGAGGAGATGGAGCAGAGTGTAGGCCGAAGCCTGCACTGGCGGCAGCTTTTGGGTCTGTTGTGCCTGCGTGGCAGTTGCAGGACACGTTGCCGGCTGCACAGCAGGGGAACAGCTGGCGGTGCTGAACCCCACTGACACATTGGCTGGTGTTTTTCTCTGTGCAGCTAGCAGTACCGGGCCCCAACTGGCGGTGTTGGAGCCCGGGTTCAGCAGGAGGAGGAGATGGAGCAGAGTGTAGGCCGAAGCCTGCACTGGCGGCAGCTTTTGGGTCTGTTGTGCCTGCGTGGCAGTTGCAGGACACGTTGCCGGCTGCACAGCAGGGGAACAGCTGGCGGTGCTGAACCCCACTGACACATTGGCTGGTGTTTTTCTCTGTGCAGCTAGCAGTACCGGGCCCCAACTGGCGGTGTTGGAGCCCAGGGCTCTGCAGGGGGAGCAGAGTGTAGGCCGAAGCCTAATTGAACCAATTTCAAAGGTAACCTTTAACCCCCCCTCAGGGGTTACAAAGTAGAAGAGCCACAGCTTATGCAGCAGTAGTGCTGCACAAGTCAAAGGTTGCTCTTTTAATTTCGCTCCTTGCACACGCTGAATGAAACACGTATAACATTTAGCCCTTTATACAGTCAAACTGTGTTGGAGGCGCGAGTTCCCTTTGTAATGAGACGCAGCACAGATGTCAAGAATCCCACCTTGGTGCTGGGTGCAGCCTCCTGAGCGTTGTTATTTGCTGTACAGGAGTCTGCGCTGTCGTGTTATCCCCTGGCCTAGCGCTGTTAGCGCTGCCCATGTTCTGGCATCATTTAATGTCGGCCGGTGCGGTTCGCGATGACCATGAACCCCAGCCCCGCAGTGTCTTAACATTGTTAAAACACTGCGGGGCTGGGATTCAGGGCCTGGCGCAGCACATATGTTCGCCTCTCACACTCGGGTCCTTACACCCGCTTCAGACTGTGCGGCGTCATCTGATCCCTTATCGCATGCCACGGCCATGAAGCCGCACAGTCCGCAGAAGGCGGAAGGAGATGAGGGACAGGCGAACTGATGCACTGATCATGCCCATCAATCACACCCTCGCAGTCCCAATAAATAAGACAACGAGGGGCGTTGTGTGGGTCAGGGCGGCCGCAGAGGCGCAGGCAGCCAAACAATGATGCCAGAAGACGGGCAGCGCTACCAAGGGGGTTGCAGCGTGTCATTATAAAGGAAAGTCACACCACCGGGACGGTTAAATGGTCACACAGAGGACACATTTTAGACGTGTTTTCAGTTCCACATGTGCGAGGAGAATACGTTTATGAGCCACCTTGCACAGATGCAGCATTACCGCTGTACAAGGTGGCCTTTAAAACGTACAAACGCCTGGGGGAGGGGGGACAGGTTCCCTTCAATTTCAGTTCTTGTGTCTGCGTGGCTTTTGCAGGACACGATGCCGGCTGCACAGCAGGGGAACAGCTGGCGGTGCTGAACCCCACTGACACATTGGCTGGTGTTTTTCTCTGTGCAGCTAGCAGTACCGGGCCCCAACTGGCGGTGTTGGAGCCCGGGTTCAGCAGGAGGAGGAGATGGAGCAGAGTGTAGGCCGAAGCCTGCACTGGCGGCAGCTTTTGGGTCTGTTGTGCCTGCGTGGCAGTTGCAGGACACATTGCCGGCTGCACAGCAGGGGAACAGCTGGCGGTGCTGAACCCCACTGACACATTGGCTGGTGTTTTTCTCTGTGCAGCTAGCAGTACCGGGCCCCAACTGGCGGTGTTGGAGCCCGGGTTCAGCAGGAGGAGGAGATGGAGCAGAGTGTAGGCCGAAGCCTGCACTGGCGGCAGCTTTTGGGTCTGTTGTGCCTGCGTGGCAGTTGCAGGACACGTTGCCGGCTGCACAGCAGGGGAACAGCTGGCGGTGCTGAACCCCACTGACACATTGGCTGGTGTTTTTCTCTGTGCAGCTAGCAGTACCGGGCCCCAACTGGCGGTGTTGGAGCCCGGGTTCAGCAGGAGGAGGAGATGGAGCAGAGTGTAGGCCGAAGCCTGCACTGGCGGCAGCTTTTGGGTCTGTTGTGCCTGCGTGGCAGTTGCAGGACACGTTGCCGGCTGCACAGCAGGGGAACAGCTGGCGGTGCTGAACCCCACTGACACATTGGCTGGTGTTTTTCTCTGTGCAGCTAGCAGTACCGGGCCCCAACTGGCGGTGTTGGAGCCCAGGGCTCTGCAGGGGGAGCAGAGTGTAGGCCGAAGCCTAATTGAACCAATTTCAAAGGTAACCTTTAACCCCCCCTCAGGGGTTACAAAGTAGAAGAGCCACAGCTTATGCAGCAGTAGTGCTGCACAAGTCAAAGGTTGCTCTTTTAATTTCGCTCCTTGCACACGCTGAATGAAACACGTATAACATTTAGCCCTTTATACAGTCAAACTGTGTTGGAGGCGCGAGTTCCCTTTGTAATGAGACGCAGCACAGATGTCAAGAATCCCACCTTGGTGCTGGGTGCAGCCTCCTGAGCGTTGTTATTTGCTGTACAGGAGTCTGCGCTGTCGTGTTATCCCCTGGCCTAGCGCTGTTAGCGCTGCCCATGTTCTGGCATCATTTAATGTCGGCCGGTGCGGTTCGCGATGACCATGAACCCCAGCCCCGCAGTGTCTTAACATTGTTAAAACACTGCGGGGCTGGGATTCAGGGCCTGGCGCAGCACATATGTTCGCCTCTCACACTCGGGTCCTTACACCCGCTTCAGACTGTGCGGCGTCATCTGATCCCTTATCGCATGCCACGGCCATGAAGCCGCACAGTCCGCAGAAGGCGGAAGGAGATGAGGGACAGGCGAACTGATGCACTGATCATGCCCATCAATCACACCCTCGCAGTCCCAATAAATAAGACAACGAGGGGCGTTATGTGGGTCAGGGCGGCCGCAGAGGCGCAGGCAGCCAAACAATGATGCCAGAAGACGGGCAGCGCTACCAAGGGGGTTGCAGCGTGTCATTACAAAGGAAAGTCACACCACCGGGACGGTTAAATGGTCACACAGAGGACACATTTTAGACGTGTTTTCAGTTCCACATGTGCGAGGAGAATACGTTTATGAGCCACCTTGCACAGATGCAGCATTACCGCTGTACAAGGTGGCCTTTAAAACGTACAAACGCCTGGGGGAGGGGGGACAGGTTCCCTTCAATTTCAGTTCTTGTGTCTGCGTGGCTTTTGCAGGACACGATGCCGGCTGCACAGCAGGGGAACAGCTGGCGGTGCTGAACCCCACTGACACATTGGCTGGTGTTTTTCTCTGTGCAGCTAGCAGTACCGGGCCCCAACTGGCGGTGTTGGAGCCCGGGTTCAGCAGGAGGAGGAGATGGAGCAGAGTGTAGGCCGAAGCCTGCACTGGCGGCAGCTTTTGGGTCTGTTGTGCCTGCGTGGCAGTTGCAGGACACATTGCCGGCTGCACAGCAGGGGAACAGCTGGCGGTGCTGAACCCCACTGACACATTGGCTGGTGTTTTTCTCTGTGCAGCTAGCAGTACCGGGCCCCAACTGGCGGTGTTGGAGCCCGGGTTCAGCAGGAGGAGGAGATGGAGCAGAGTGTAGGCCGAAGCCTGCACTGGCGGCAGCTTTTGGGTCTGTTGTGCCTGCGTGGCAGTTGCAGGACACGTTGCCGGCTGCACAGCAGGGGAACAGCTGGCGGTGCTGAACCCCACTGACACATTGGCTGGTGTTTTTCTCTGTGCAGCTAGCAGTACCGGGCCCCAACTGGCGGTGTTGGAGCCCGGGTTCAGCAGGAGGAGGAGATGGAGCAGAGTGTAGGCCGAAGCCTGCACTGGCGGCAGCTTTTGGGTCTGTTGTGCCTGCGTGGCAGTTGCAGGACACGTTGCCGGCTGCACAGCAGGGGAACAGCTGGCGGTGCTGAACCCCACTGACACATTGGCTGGTGTTTTTCTCTGTGCAGCTAGCAGTACCGGGCCCCAACTGGCGGTGTTGGAGCCCAGGGCTCTGCAGGGGGAGCAGAGTGTAGGCCGAAGCCTAATTGAACCAATTTCAAAGGTAACCTTTAACCCCCCCTCAGGGGTTACAAAGTAGAAGAGCCACAGCTTATGCAGCAGTAGTGCTGCACAAGTCAAAGGTTGCTCTTTTAATTTCGCTCCTTGCACACGCTGAATGAAACACGTATAACATTTAGCCCTTTATACAGTCAAACTGTGTTGGAGGCGCGAGTTCCCTTTGTAATGAGACGCAGCACAGATGTCAAGAATCCCACCTTGGTGCTGGGTGCAGCCTCCTGAGCGTTGTTATTTGCTGTACAGGAGTCTGCGCTGTCGTGTTATCCCCTGGCCTAGCGCTGTTAGCGCTGCCCATGTTCTGGCATCATTTAATGTCGGCCGGTGCGGTTCGCGATGACCATGAACCCCAGCCCCGCAGTGTCTTAACATTGTTAAAACACTGCGGGGCTGGGATTCAGGGCCTGGCGCAGCACATATGTTCGCCTCTCACACTCGGGTCCTTACACCCGCTTCAGACTGTGCGGCGTCATCTGATCCCTTATCGCATGCCACGGCCATGAAGCCGCACAGTCCGCAGAAGGCGGAAGGAGATGAGGGACAGGCGAACTGATGCACTGATCATGCCCATCAATCACACCCTCGCAGTCCCAATAAATAAGACAACGAGGGGCGTTGTGTGGGTCAGGGCGGCCGCAGAGGCGCAGGCAGCCAAACAATGATGCCAGAAGACGGGCAGCGCTACCAAGGGGGTTGCAGCGTGTCATTACAAAGGAAAGTCACACCACCGGGACGGTTAAATGGTCACACAGAGGACACATTTTAGACGTGTTTTCAGTTCCACATGTGCGAGGAGAATACGTTTATGAGCCACCTTGCACAGATGCAGCATTACCGCTGTACAAGGTGGCCTTTAAAACGTACAAACGCCTGGGGGAGGGGGGACAGGTTCCCTTCAATTTCAGTTCTTGTGTCTGCGTGGCTTTTGCAGGACACGATGCCGGCTGCACAGCAGGGGAACAGCTGGCGGTGCTGAACCCCACTGACACATTGGCTGGTGTTTTTCTCTGTGCAGCTAGCAGTACCGGGCCCCAACTGGCGGTGTTGGAGCCCGGGTTCAGCAGGAGGAGGAGATGGAGCAGAGTGTAGGCCGAAGCCTGCACTGGCGGCAGCTTTTGGGTCTGTTGTGCCTGCGTGGCAGTTGCAGGACACGTTGCCGGCTGCACAGCAGGGGAACAGCTGGCGGTGCTGAACCCCACTGACACATTGGCTGGTGTTTTTCTCTGTGCAGCTAGCAGTACCGGGCCCCAACTGGCGGTGTTGGAGCCCGGGTTCAGCAGGAGGAGGAGATGGAGCAGAGTGTAGGCCGAAGCCTGCACTGGCGGCAGCTTTTGGGTCTGTTGTGCCTGCGTGGCAGTTGCAGGACACGTTGCCGGCTGCACAGCAGGGGAACAGCTGGCGGTGCTGAACCCCACTGACACATTGGCTGGTGTTTTTCTCTGTGCAGCTAGCAGTACCGGGCCCCAACTGGCGGTGTTGGAGCCCAGGGCTCTGCAGGGGGAGCAGAGTGTAGGCCGAAGCCTAATTGAACCAATTTCAAAGGTAACCTTTAACCCCCCCTCAGGGGTTACAAAGTAGAAGAGCCACAGCTTATGCAGCAGTAGTGCTGCACAAGTCAAAGGTTGCTCTTTTAATTTCGCTCCTTGCACACGCTGAATGAAACACGTATAACATTTAGCCCTTTATACAGTCAAACTGTGTTGGAGGCGCGAGTTCCCTTTGTAATGAGACGCAGCACAGATGTCAAGAATCCCACCTTGGTGCTGGGTGCAGCCTCCTGAGCGTTGTTATTTGCTGTACAGGAGTCTGCGCTGTCGTGTTATCCCCTGGCCTAGCGCTGTTAGCGCTGCCCATGTTCTGGCATCATTTAATGTCGGCCGGTGCGGTTCGCGATGACCATGAACCCCAGCCCCGCAGTGTCTTAACATTGTTAAAACACTGCGGGGCTGGGATTCAGGGCCTGGCGCAGCACATATGTTCGCCTCTCACACTCGGGTCCTTACACCCGCTTCAGACTGTGCGGCGTCATCTGATCCCTTATCGCATGCCACGGCCATGAAGCCGCACAGTCCGCAGAAGGCGGAAGGAGATGAGGGACAGGCGAACTGATGCACTGATCATGCCCATCAATCACACCCTCGCAGTCCCAATAAATAAGACAACGAGGGGCGTTGTGTGGGTCAGGGCGGCCGCAGAGGCGCAGGCAGCCAAACAATGATGCCAGAAGACGGGCAGCGCTACCAAGGGGGTTGCAGCGTGTCATTATAAAGGAAAGTCACACCACCGGGACGGTTAAATGGTCACACAGAGGACACATTTTAGACGTGTTTTCAGTTCCACATGTGCGAGGAGAATACGTTTATGAGCCACCTTGCACAGATGCAGCATTACCGCTGTACAAGGTGGCCTTTAAAACGTACAAACGCCTGGGGGAGGGGGGACAGGTTCCCTTCAATTTCAGTTCTTGTGTCTGCGTGGCTTTTGCAGGACACGATGCCGGCTGCACAGCAGGGGAACAGCTGGCGGTGCTGAACCCCACTGACACATTGGCTGGTGTTTTTCTCTGTGCAGCTAGCAGTACCGGGCCCCAACTGGCGGTGTTGGAGCCCGGGTTCAGCAGGAGGAGGAGATGGAGCAGAGTGTAGGCCGAAGCCTGCACTGGCGGCAGCTTTTGGGTCTGTTGTGCCTGCGTGGCAGTTGCAGGACACATTGCCGGCTGCACAGCAGGGGAACAGCTGGCGGTGCTGAACCCCAC
Source organism: Ranitomeya variabilis (assembly GCF_051348905.1). Taxonomy (NCBI): domain Eukaryota; kingdom Metazoa; phylum Chordata; class Amphibia; order Anura; family Dendrobatidae; genus Ranitomeya; species Ranitomeya variabilis. The sequence continues at coordinate 567,258,187 of NC_135236.1, forward strand.
TGACACATTGGCTGGTGTTTTTCTCTGTGCAGCTAGCAGTACCGGGCCCCAACTGGCGGTGTTGGAGCCCGGGTTCAGCAGGAGGAGGAGATGGAGCAGAGTGTAGGCCGAAGCCTGCACTGGCGGCAGCTTTTGGGTCTGTTGTGCCTGCGTGGCAGTTGCAGGACACGTTGCCGGCTGCACAGCAGGGGAACAGCTGGCGGTGCTGAACCCCACTGACACATTGGCTGGTGTTTTTCTCTGTGCAGCTAGCAGTACCGGGCCCCAACTGGCGGTGTTGGAGCCCGGGTTCAGCAGGAGGAGGAGATGGAGCAGAGTGTAGGCCGAAGCCTGCACTGGCGGCAGCTTTTGGGTCTGTTGTGCCTGCGTGGCAGTTGCAGGACACGTTGCCGGCTGCACAGCAGGGGAACAGCTGGCGGTGCTGAACCCCACTGACACATTGGCTGGTGTTTTTCTCTGTGCAGCTAGCAGTACCGGGCCCCAACTGGCGGTGTTGGAGCCCAGGGCTCTGCAGGGGGAGCAGAGTGTAGGCCGAAGCCTAATTGAACCAATTTCAAAGGTAACCTTTAACCCCCCCTCAGGGGTTACAAAGTAGAAGAGCCACAGCTTATGCAGCAGTAGTGCTGCACAAGTCAAAGGTTGCTCTTTTAATTTCGCTCCTTGCACACGCTGAATGAAACACGTATAACATTTAGCCCTTTATACAGTCAAACTGTGTTGGAGGCGCGAGTTCCCTTTGTAATGAGACGCAGCACAGATGTCAAGAATCCCACCTTGGTGCTGGGTGCAGCCTCCTGAGCGTTGTTATTTGCTGTACAGGAGTCTGCGCTGTCGTGTTATCCCCTGGCCTAGCGCTGTTAGCGCTGCCCATGTTCTGGCATCATTTAATGTCGGCCGGTGCGGTTCGCGATGACCATGAATCCCAGCCCCGCAGTGTCTTAACATTGTTAAAACAGTGCGGGGCTGGGATTCAGGGCCTGGCGCAGCACATATGTTCGCCTCTCACACTCGGGTCCTTACACCCGCTTCAGACTGTGCGGCGTCATCTGATCCCTTATCGCATGCCACGGCCATGAAGCCGCACAGTCCGCAGAAGGCGGAAGGAGATGAGGGACAGGCGAACTGATGCACTGATCATGCCCATCAATCACACCCTCGCAGTCCCAATAAATAAGACAACGAGGGGCGTTGTGTGGGTCAGGGCGGCCGCAGAGGCGCAGGCAGCCAAACAATGATGCCAGAAGACGGGCAGCGCTACCAAGGGGGTTGCAGCGTGTCATTATAAAGGAAAGTCACACCACCGGGACGGTTAAATGGTCACACAGAGGACACATTTTAGACGTGTTTTCAGTTCCACATGTGCGAGGAGAATACGTTTATGAGCCACCTTGCACAGATGCAGCATTACCGCTGTACAAGGTGGCCTTTAAAACGTACAAACGCCTGGGGGAGGGGGGACAGGTTCCCTTCAATTTCAGTTCTTGTGTCTGCGTGGCTTTTGCAGGACACGTTGCCGGCTGCACAGCAGGGGAACAGCTGGCGGTGCTGAACCCCACTGACACATTGGCTGGTGTTTTTCTCTGTGCAGCTAGCAGTACCGGGCCCCAACTGGCGGTGTTGGAGCCCGGGTTCAGCAGGAGGAGGAGATGGAGCAGAGTGTAGGCCGAAGCCTGCACTGGCGGCAGCTTTTGGGTCTGTTGTGCCTGCGTGGCAGTTGCAGGACACATTGCCGGCTGCACAGCAGGGGAACAGCTGGCGGTGCTGAACCCCACTGACACATTGGCTGGTGTTTTTCTCTGTGCAGCTAGCAGTACCGGGCCCCAACTGGCGGTGTTGGAACCTGGGTTCAGCAGGAGGAGGAGATGGAGCAGAGTGTAGGCCGAAGCCTGCACTGGCGGCAGCTTTTGGGTCTGTTGTGCCTGCGTGGCAGTTGCAGGACACGTTGCCGGCTGCACAGCAGGGGAACAGCTGGCGGTGCTGAACCCCACTGACACATTGGCTGGTGTTTTTCTCTGTGCAGCTAGCAGTACCGGGCCCCAACTGGCGGTGTTGGAGCCCGGGTTCAGCAGGAGGAGGAGATGGAGCAGAGTGTGGGCCGAAGCCTGCACTGGCGGCAGCTTTTGGGTCTGTTGTGCCTGCGTGGCAGTTGCAGGACACGTTGCCGGCTGCACAGCAGGGGAACAGCTGGCGGTGCTGAACCCCACTGACACATTGGCTGGTGTTTTTCTCTGTGCAGCTAGCAGTACCGGGCCCCAACTGGCGGTGTTGGAGCCCAGGGCTCTGCAGGGGGAGCAGAGTGTAGGCCGAAGCCTAATTGAACCAATTTCAAAGGTAACCTTTAACCCCCCCTCAGGGGTTACAAAGTAGAAGAGCCACAGCTTATGCAGCAGTAGTGCTGCACAAGTCAAAGGTTGCTCTTTTAATTTCGCTCCTTGCACACGCTGAATGAAACACGTATAACATTTAGCCCTTTATACAGTCAAACTGTGTTGGAGGCGCGAGTTCCCTTTGTAATGAGACGCAGCACAGATGTCAAGAATCCCACCTTGGTGCTGGGTGCAGCCTCCTGAGCGTTGTTATTTGCTGTACAGGAGTCTGCGCTGTCGTGTTATCCCCTGGCCTAGCGCTGTTAGCGCTGCCCATGTTCTGGCATCATTTAATGTCGGCCGGTGCGGTTCGCGATGACCATGAACCCCAGCCCCGCAGTGTCTTAACATTGTTAAAACACTGCGGGGCTGGGATTCAGGGCCTGGCGCAGCACATATGTTCGCCTCTCACACTCGGGTCCTTACACCCGCTTCAGACTGTGCGGCGTCATCTGATCCCTTATCGCATGCCACGGCCATGAAGCCGCACAGTCCGCAGAAGGCGGAAGGAGATGAGGGACAGGCGAACTGATGCACTGATCATGCCCATCAATCACACCCTCGCAGTCCCAATAAATAAGACAACGAGGGGCGTTGTGTGGGTCAGGGCGGCCGCAGAGGCGCAGGCAGCCAAACAATGATGCCAGAAGACGGGCAGCGCTACCAAGGGGGTTGCAGCGTGTCATTATAAAGGAAAGTCACACCACCGGGACGGTTAAATGGTCACACAGAGGACACATTTTAGACGTGTTTTCAGTTCCACATGTGCGAGGAGAATACGTTTATGAGCCACCTTGCACAGATGCAGCATTACCGCTGTACAAGGTGGCCTTTAAAACGTACAAACGCCTGGGGGAGGGGGGACAGGTTCCCTTCAATTTCAGTTCTTGTGTCTGCGTGGCTTTTGCAGGACACGATGCCGGCTGCACAGCAGGGGAACAGCTGGCGGTGCTGAACCCCACTGACACATTGGCTGGTGTTTTTCTCTGTGCAGCTAGCAGTACCGGGCCCCAACTGGCGGTGTTGGAGCCCGGGTTCAGCAGGAGGAGGAGATGGAGCAGAGTGTAGGCCGAAGCCTGCACTGGCGGCAGCTTTTGGGTCTGTTGTGCCTGCGTGGCAGTTGCAGGACACATTGCCGGCTGCACAGCAGGGGAACAGCTGGCGGTGCTGAACCCCACTGACACATTGGCTGGTGTTTTTCTCTGTGCAGCTAGCAGTACCGGGCCCCAACTGGCGGTGTTGGAGCCCGGGTTCAGCAGGAGGAGGAGATGGAGCAGAGTGTAGGCCGAAGCCTGCACTGGCGGCAGCTTTTGGGTCTGTTGTGCCTGCGTGGCAGTTGCAGGACACGTTGCCGGCTGCACAGCAGGGGAACAGCTGGCGGTGCTGAACCCCACTGACACATTGGCTGGTGTTTTTCTCTGTGCAGCTAGCAGTACCGGGCCCCAACTGGCGGTGTTGGAGCCCGGGTTCAGCAGGAGGAGGAGATGGAGCAGAGTGTAGGCCGAAGCCTGCACTGGCGGCAGCTTTTGGGTCTGTTGTGCCTGCGTGGCAGTTGCAGGACACGTTGCCGGCTGCACAGCAGGGGAACAGCTGGCGGTGCTGAACCCCACTGACACATTGGCTGGTGTTTTTCTCTGTGCAGCTAGCAGTACCGGGCCCCAACTGGCGGTGTTGGAGCCCAGGGCTCTGCAGGGGGAGCAGAGTGTAGGCCGAAGCCTAATTGAACCAATTTCAAAGGTAACCTTTAACCCCCCCTCAGGGGTTACAAAGTAGAAGAGCCACAGCTTATGCAGCAGTAGTGCTGCACAAGTCAAAGGTTGCTCTTTTAATTTCGCTCCTTGCACACGCTGAATGAAACACGTATAACATTTAGCCCTTTATACAGTCAAACTGTGTTGGAGGCGCGAGTTCCCTTTGTAATGAGACGCAGCACAGATGTCAAGAATCCCACCTTGGTGCTGGGTGCAGCCTCCTGAGCGTTGTTATTTGCTGTACAGGAGTCTGCGCTGTCGTGTTATCCCCTGGCCTAGCGCTGTTAGCGCTGCCCATGTTCTGGCATCATTTAATGTCGGCCGGTGCGGTTCGCGATGACCATGAACCCCAGCCCCGCAGTGTCTTAACATTGTTAAAACACTGCGGGGCTGGGATTCAGGGCCTGGCGCAGCACATATGTTCGCCTCTCACACTCGGGTCCTTACACCCGCTTCAGACTGTGCGGCGTCATCTGATCCCTTATCGCATGCCACGGCCATGAAGCCGCACAGTCCGCAGAAGGCGGAAGGAGATGAGGGACAGGCGAACTGATGCACTGATCATGCCCATCAATCACACCCTCGCAGTCCCAATAAATAAGACAACGAGGGGCGTTGTGTGGGTCAGGGCGGCCGCAGAGGCGCAGGCAGCCAAACAATGATGCCAGAAGACGGGCAGCGCTACCAAGGGGGTTGCAGCGTGTCATTACAAAGGAAAGTCACACCACCGGGACGGTTAAATGGTCACACAGAGGACACATTTTAGACGTGTTTTCAGTTCCACATGTGCGAGGAGAATACGTTTATGAGCCACCTTGCACAGATGCAGCATTACCGCTGTACAAGGTGGCCTTTAAAACGTACAAACGCCTGGGGGAGGGGGGACAGGTTCCCTTCAATTTCAGTTCTTGTGTCTGCGTGGCTTTTGCAGGACACGATGCCGGCTGCACAGCAGGGGAACAGCTGGCGGTGCTGAACCCCACTGACACATTGGCTGGTGTTTTTCTCTGTGCAGCTAGCAGTACCGGGCCCCAACTGGCGGTGTTGGAGCCCGGGTTCAGCAGGAGGAGGAGATGGAGCAGAGTGTAGGCCGAAGCCTGCACTGGCGGCAGCTTTTGGGTCTGTTGTGCCTGCGTGGCAGTTGCAGGACACATTGCCGGCTGCACAGCAGGGGAACAGCTGGCGGTGCTGAACCCCACTGACACATTGGCTGGTGTTTTTCTCTGTGCAGCTAGCAGTACCGGGCCCCAACTGGCGGTGTTGGAGCCCGGGTTCAGCAGGAGGAGGAGATGGAGCAGAGTGTAGGCCGAAGCCTGCACTGGCGGCAGCTTTTGGGTCTGTTGTGCCTGCGTGGCAGTTGCAGGACACGTTGCCGGCTGCACAGCAGGGGAACAGCTGGCGGTGCTGAACCCCACTGACACATTGGCTGGTGTTTTTCTCTGTGCAGCTAGCAGTACCGGGCCCCAACTGGCGGTGTTGGAGCCCGGGTTCAGCAGGAGGAGGAGATGGAGCAGAGTGTAGGCCGAAGCCTGCACTGGCGGCAGCTTTTGGGTCTGTTGTGCCTGCGTGGCAGTTGCAGGACACGTTGCCGGCTGCACAGCAGGGGAACAGCTGGCGGTGCTGAACCCCACTGACACATTGGCTGGTGTTTTTCTCTGTGCAGCTAGCAGTACCGGGCCCCAACTGGCGGTGTTGGAGCCCAGGGCTCTGCAGGGGGAGCAGAGTGTAGGCCGAAGCCTAATTGAACCAATTTCAAAGGTAACCTTTAACCCCCCCTCAGGGGTTACAAAGTAGAAGAGCCACAGCTTATGCAGCAGTAGTGCTGCACAAGTCTAAGGTTGCTCTTTTAATTTCGCTCCTTGCACACGCTGAATGAAACACGTATAACATTTAGCCCTTTATACAGTCAAACTGTGTTGGAGGCGCGAGTTCCCTTTGTAATGAGACGCAGCACAGATGTCAAGAATCCCACCTTGGTGCTGGGTGCAGCCTCCTGAGCGTTGTTATTTGCTGTACAGGAGTCTGCGCTGTCGTGTTATCCCCTGGCCTAGCGCTGTTAGCGCTGCCCATGTTCTGGCATCATTTAATGTCGGCCGGTGCGGTTCGCGATGACCATGAACCCCAGCCCCGCAGTGTCTTAACATTGTTAAAACACTGCGGGGCTGGGATTCAGGGCCTGGCGCAGCACATATGTTCGCCTCTCACACTCGGGTCCTTACACCCGCTTCAGACTGTGCGGCGTCATCTGATCCCTTATCGCATGCCACGGCCATGAAGCCGCACAGTCCGCAGAAGGCGGAAGGAGATGAGGGACAGGCGAACTGATGCACTGATCATGCCCATCAATCACACCCTCGCAGTCCCAATAAATAAGACAACGAGGGGCGTTGTGTGGGTCAGGGCGGCCGCAGAGGCGCAGGCAGCCAAACAATGATGCCAGAAGACGGGCAGCGCTACCAAGGGGGTTGCAGCGTGTCATTACAAAGGAAAGTCACACCACCGGGACGGTTAAATGGTCACACAGAGGACACATTTTAGACGTGTTTTCAGTTCCACATGTGCGAGGAGAATACGTTTATGAGCCACCTTGCACAGATGCAGCATTACCGCTGTACAAGGTGGCCTTTAAAACGTACAAACGCCTGGGGGAGGGGGGACAGGTTCCCTTCAATTTCAGTTCTTGTGTCTGCGTGGCTTTTGCAGGACACGATGCCGGCTGCACAGCAGGGGAACAGCTGGCGGTGCTGAACCCCACTGACACATTGGCTGGTGTTTTTCTCTGTGCAGCTAGCAGTACCGGGCCCCAACTGGCGGTGTTGGAGCCCGGGTTCAGCAGGAGGAGGAGATGGAGCAGAGTGTAGGCCGAAGCCTGCACTGGCGGCAGCTTTTGGGTCTGTTGTGCCTGCGTGGCAGTTGCAGGACACGTTGCCGGCTGCACAGCAGGGGAACAGCTGGCGGTGCTGAACCCCACTGACACATTGGCTGGTGTTTTTCTCTGTGCAGCTAGCAGTACCGGGCCCCAACTGGCGGTGTTGGAGCCCGGGTTCAGCAGGAGGAGGAGATGGAGCAGAGTGTAGGCCGAAGCCTGCACTGGCGGCAGCTTTTGGGTCTGTTGTGCCTGCGTGGCAGTTGCAGGACACGTTGCCGGCTGCACAGCAGGGGAACAGCTGGCGGTGCTGAACCCCACTGACACATTGGCTGGTGTTTTTCTCTGTGCAGCTAGCAGTACCGGGCCCCAACTGGCGGTGTTGGAGCCCAGGGCTCTGCAGGGGGAGCAGAGTGTAGGCCGAAGCCTAATTGAACCAATTTCAAAGGTAACCTTTAACCCCCCCTCAGGGGTTACAAAGTAGAAGAGCCACAGCTTATGCAGCAGTAGTGCTGCACAAGTCAAAGGTTGCTCTTTTAATTTCGCTCCTTGCACACGCTGAATGAAACACGTATAACATTTAGCCCTTTATACAGTCAAACTGTGTTGGAGGCGCGAGTTCCCTTTGTAATGAGACGCAGCACAGATGTCAAGAATCCCACCTTGGTGCTGGGTGCAGCCTCCTGAGCGTTGTTATTTGCTGTACAGGAGTCTGCGCTGTCGTGTTATCCCCTGGCCTAGCGCTGTTAGCGCTGCCCATGTTCTGGCATCATTTAATGTCGGCCGGTGCGGTTCGCGATGACCATGAACCCCAGCCCCGCAGTGTCTTAACATTGTTAAAACACTGCGGGGCTGGGATTCAGGGCCTGGCGCAGCACATATGTTCGCCTCTCACACTCGGGTCCTTACACCCGCTTCAGACTGTGCGGCGTCATCTGATCCCTTATCGCATGCCACGGCCATGAAGCCGCACAGTCCGCAGAAGGCGGAAGGAGATGAGGGACAGGCGAACTGATGCACTGATCATGCCCATCAATCACACCCTCGCAGTCCCAATAAATAAGACAACGAGGGGCGTTGTGTGGGTCAGGGCGGCCGCAGAGGCGCAGGCAGCCAAACAATGATGCCAGAAGACGGGCAGCGCTACCAAGGGGGTTGCAGCGTGTCATTATAAAGGAAAGTCACACCACCGGGACGGTTAAATGGTCACACAGAGGACACATTTTAGACGTGTTTTCAGTTCCACATGTGCGAGGAGAATACGTTTATGAGCCACCTTGCACAGATGCAGCATTACCGCTGTACAAGGTGGCCTTTAAAACGTACAAACGCCTGGGGGAGGGGGGACAGGTTCCCTTCAATTTCAGTTCTTGTGTCTGCGTGGCTTTTGCAGGACACGATGCCGGCTGCACAGCAGGGGAACAGCTGGCGGTGCTGAACCCCACTGACACATTGGCTGGTGTTTTTCTCTGTGCAGCTAGCAGTACCGGGCCCCAACTGGCGGTGTTGGAGCCCGGGTTCAGCAGGAGGAGGAGATGGAGCAGAGTGTAGGCCGAAGCCTGCACTGGCGGCAGCTTTTGGGTCTGTTGTGCCTGCGTGGCAGTTGCAGGACACATTGCCGGCTGCACAGCAGGGGAACAGCTGGCGGTGCTGAACCCCACTGACACATTGGCTGGTGTTTTTCTCTGTGCAGCTAGCAGTACCGGGCCCCAACTGGCGGTGTTGGAGCCCGGGTTCAGCAGGAGGAGGAGATGGAGCAGAGTGTAGGCCGAAGCCTGCACTGGCGGCAGCTTTTGGGTCTGTTGTGCCTGCGTGGCAGTTGCAGGACACGTTGCCGGCTGCACAGCAGGGGAACAGCTGGCGGTGCTGAACCCCACTGACACATTGGCTGGTGTTTTTCTCTGTGCAGCTAGCAGTACCGGGCCCCAACTGGCGGTGTTGGAGCCCGGGTTCAGCAGGAGGAGGAGATGGAGCAGAGTGTAGGCCGAAGCCTGCACTGGCGGCAGCTTTTGGGTCTGTTGTGCCTGCGTGGCAGTTGCAGGACACGTTGCCGGCTGCACAGCAGGGGAACAGCTGGCGGTGCTGAACCCCACTGACACATTGGCTGGTGTTTTTCTCTGTGCAGCTAGCAGTACCGGGCCCCAACTGGCGGTGTTGGAGCCCAGGGCTCTGCAGGGGGAGCAGAGTGTAGGCCGAAGCCTAATTGAACCAATTTCAAAGGTAACCTTTAACCCCCCCTCAGGGGTTACAAAGTAGAAGAGCCACAGCTTATGCAGCAGTAGTGCTGCACAAGTCAAAGGTTGCTCTTTTAATTTCGCTCCTTGCACACGCTGAATGAAACACGTATAACATTTAGCCCTTTATACAGTCAAACTGTGTTGGAGGCGCGAGTTCCCTTTGTAATGAGACGCAGCACAGATGTCAAGAATCCCACCTTGGTGCTGGGTGCAGCCTCCTGAGCGTTGTTATTTGCTGTACAGGAGTCTGCGCTGTCGTGTTATCCCCTGGCCTAGCGCTGTTAGCGCTGCCCATGTTCTGGCATCATTTAATGTCGGCCGGTGCGGTTCGCGATGACCATGAACCCCAGCCCCGCAGTGTCTTAACATTGTTAAAACACTGCGGGGCTGGGATTCAGGGCCTGGCGCAGCACATATGTTCGCCTCTCACACTCGGGTCCTTACACCCGCTTCAGACTGTGCGGCGTCATCTGATCCCTTATCGCATGCCACGGCCATGAAGCCGCACAGTCCGCAGAAGGCGGAAGGAGATGAGGGACAGGCGAACTGATGCACTGATCATGCCCATCAATCACACCCTCGCAGTCCCAATAAATAAGACAACGAGGGGCGTTGTGTGGGTCAGGGCGGCCGCAGAGGCGCAGGCAGCCAAACAATGATGCCAGAAGACGGGCAGCGCTACCAAGGGGGTTGCAGCGTGTCATTATAAAGGAAAGTCACACCACCGGGACGGTTAAATGGTCACACAGAGGACACATTTTAGACGTGTTTTCAGTTCCACATGTGCGAGGAGAATACGTTTATGAGCCACCTTGCACAGATGCAGCATTACCGCTGTACAAGGTGGCCTTTAAAACGTACAAACGCCTGGGGGAGGGGGGACAGGTTCCCTTCAATTTCAGTTCTTGTGTCTGCGTGGCTTTTGCAGGACACGATGCCGGCTGCACAGCAGGGGAACAGCTGGCGGTGCTGAACCCCACTGACACATTGGCTGGTGTTTTTCTCTGTGCAGCTAGCAGTACCGGGCCCCAACTGGCGGTGTTGGAGCCCGGGTTCAGCAGGAGGAGGAGATGGAGCAGAGTGTAGGCCGAAGCCTGCACTGGCGGCAGCTTTTGGGTCTGTTGTGCCTGCGTGGCAGTTGCAGGACACATTGCCGGCTGCACAGCAGGGGAACAGCTGGCGGTGCTGAACCCCACTGACACATTGGCTGGTGTTTTTCTCTGTGCAGCTAGCAGTACCGGGCCCCAACTGGCGGTGTTGGAGCCCGGGTTCAGCAGGAGGAGGAGATGGAGCAGAGTGTAGGCCGAAGCCTGCACTGGCGGCAGCTTTTGGGTCTGTTGTGCCTGCGTGGCAGTTGCAGGACACGTTGCCGGCTGCACAGCAGGGGAACAGCTGGCGGTGCTGAACCCCACTGACACATTGGCTGGTGTTTTTCTCTGTGCAGCTAGCAGTACCGGGCCCCAACTGGCGGTGTTGGAGCCCGGGTTCAGCAGGAGGAGGAGATGGAGCAGAGTGTAGGCCGAAGCCTGCACTGGCGGCAGCTTTTGGGTCTGTTGTGCCTGCGTGGCAGTTGCAGGACACGTTGCCGGCTGCACAGCAGGGGAACAGCTGGCGGTGCTGAACCCCACTGACACATTGGCTGGTGTTTTTCTCTGTGCAGCTAGCAGTACCGGGCCCCAACTGGCGGTGTTGGAGCCCAGGGCTCTGCAGGGGGAGCAGAGTGTAGGCCGAAGCCTAATTGAACCAATTTCAAAGGTAACCTTTAACCCCCCCTCAGGGGTTACAAAGTAGAAGAGCCACAGCTTATGCAGCAGTAGTGCTGCACAAGTCAAAGGTTGCTCTTTTAATTTCGCTCCTTGCACACGCTGAATGAAACACGTATAACATTTAGCCCTTTATACAGTCAAACTGTGTTGGAGGCGCGAGTTCCCTTTGTAATGAGACGCAGCACAGATGTCAAGAATCCCACCTTGGTGCTGGGTGCAGCCTCCTGAGCGTTGTTATTTGCTGTACAGGAGTCTGCGCTGTCGTGTTATCCCCTGGCCTAGCGCTGTTAGCGCTGCCCATGTTCTGGCATCATTTAATGTCGGCCGGTGCGGTTCGCGATGACCATGAACCCCAGCCCCGCAGTGTCTTAACATTGTTAAAACACTGCGGGGCTGGGATTCAGGGCCTGGCGCAGCACATATGTTCGCCTCTCACACTCGGGTCCTTACACCCGCTTCAGACTGTGTGGCGTCATCTGATCCCTTATCGCATGCCACGGCCATGAAGCCGCACAGTCCGCAGAAGGCGGAAGGAGATGAGGGACAGGCGAACTGATGCACTGATCATGCCCATCAATCACACCCTCGCAGTCCCAATAAATAAGACAACGAGGGGCGTTGTGTGGGTCAGGGCGGCCGCAGAGGCGCAGGCAGCCAAACAATGATGCCAGAAGACGGGCAGCGCTACCAAGGGGGTTGCAGCGTGTCATTATAAAGGAAAGTCACACCACCGGGACGGTTAAATGGTCACACAGAGGACACATTTTAGACGTGTTTTCAGTTCCACATGTGCGAGGAGAATACGTTTATGAGCCACCTTGCACAGATGCAGCATTACCGCTGTACAAGGTGGCCTTTAAAACGTACAAACGCCTGGGGGAGGGGGGACAGGTTCCCTTCAATTTCAGTTCTTGTGTCTGCGTGGCTTTTGCAGGACACGATGCCGGCTGCACAGCAGGGGAACAGCTGGCGGTGCTGAACCCCACTGACACATTGGCTGGTGTTTTTCTCTGTGCAGCTAGCAGTACCGGGCCCCAACTGGCGGTGTTGGAGCCCGGGTTCAGCAGGAGGAGGAGATGGAGCAGAGTGTAGGCCGAAGCCTGCACTGGCGGCAGCTTTTGGGTCTGTTGTGCCTGCGTGGCAGTTGCAGGACACATTGCCGGCTGCACAGCAGGGGAACAGCTGGCGGTGCTGAACCCCACTGACACATTGGCTGGTGTTTTTCTCTGTGCAGCTAGCAGTACCGGGCCCCAACTGGCGGTGTTGGAGCCCGGGTTCAGCAGGAGGAGGAGATGGAGCAGAGTGTAGGCCGAAGCCTGCACTGGCGGCAGCTTTTGGGTCTGTTGTGCCTGCGTGGCAGTTGCAGGACACGTTGCCGGCTGCACAGCAGGGGAACAGCTGGCGGTGCTGAACCCCACTGACACATTGGCTGGTGTTTTTCTCTGTGCAGCTAGCAGTACCGGGCCCCAACTGGCGGTGTTGGAGCCCGGGTTCAGCAGGAGGAGGAGATGGAGCAGAGTGTAGGCCGAAGCCTGCACTGGCGGCAGCTTTTGGGTCTGTTGTGCCTGCGTGGCAGTTGCAGGACACATTGCCGGCTGCACAGCAGGGGAACAGCTGGCGGTGCTGAACCCCACTGACACATTGGCTGGTGTTTTTCTCTGTGCAGCTAGCAGTACCGGGCCCCAACTGGCGGTGTTGGAGCCCAGGGCTCTGCAGGGGGAGCAGAGTGTAGGCCGAAGCCTAATTGAACCAATTTCAAAGGTAACCTTTAACCCCCCCTCAGGGGTTACAAAGTAGAAGAGCCACAGCTTATGCAGCAGTAGTGCTGCACAAGTCAAAGGTTGCTCTTTTAATTTCGCTCCTTGCACACGCTGAATGAAACACGTATAACATTTAGCCCTTTATACAGTCAAACTGTGTTGGAGGCGCGAGTTCCCTTTGTAATGAGACGCAGCACAGATGTCAAGAATCCCACCTTGGTGCTGGGTGCAGCCTCCTGAGCGTTGTTATTTGCTGTACAGGAGTCTGCGCTGTCGTGTTATCCCCTGGCCTAGCGCTGTTAGCGCTGCCCATGTTCTGGCATCATTTAATGTCGGCCGGTGCGGTTCGCGATGACCATGAACCCCAGCCCCGCAGTGTCTTAACATTGTTAAAACACTGCGGGGCTGGGATTCAGGGCCTGGCGCAGCACATATGTTCGCCTCTCACACTCGGGTCCTTACACCCGCTTCAGACTGTGCGGCGTCATCTGATCCCTTATCGCATGCCACGGCCATGAAGCCGCACAGTCCGCAGAAGGCGGAAGGAGATGAGGGACAGGCGAACTGATGCACTGATCATGCCCATCAATCACACCCTCGCAGTCCCAATAAATAAGACAACGAGGGGCGTTGTGTGGGTCAGGGCGGCCGCAGAGGCGCAGGCAGCCAAACAATGATGCCAGAAGACGGGCAGCGCTACCAAGGGGGTTGCAGCGTGTCATTACAAAGGAAAGTCACACCACCGGGACGGTTAAATGGTCACACAGAGGACACATTTTAGACGTGTTTTCAGTTCCACATGTGCGAGGAGAATACGTTTATGAGCCACCTTGCACAGATGCAGCATTACCGCTGTACAAGGTGGCCTTTAAAACGTACAAACGCCTGGGGGAGGGGGGACAGGTTCCCTTCAATTTCAGTTCTTGTGTCTGCGTGGCTTTTGCAGGACACGATGCCGGCTGCACAGCAGGGGAACAGCTGGCGATGCTGAACCCCACTGACACATTGGCTGGTGTTTTTCTCTGTGCAGCTAGCAGTACCAGGCCCCAACTGGCGGTGTTGGAGCCCGGGTTCAGCAGGAGGAGGAGATGGAGCAGAGTGTAGGCCGAAGCCTGCACTGGCGGCAGCTTTTGGGTCTGTTGTGCCTGCGTGGCAGTTGCAGGACACGTTGCCGGCTGCACAGCAGGGGAACAGCTGGCGGTGCTGAACCCCACTGACACATTGGCTGGTGTTTTTCTCTGTGCAGCTAGCAGTACCGGGCCCCAACTGGCGGTGTTGGAGCCCGGGTTCAGCAGGAGGAGGAGATGGAGCAGAGTGTAGGCCGAAGCCTGCACTGGCGGCAGCTTTTGGGTCTGTTGTGCCTGCGTGGCAGTTGCAGGACACGTTGCCGGCTGCACAGCAGGGGAACAGCTGGCGGTGCTGAACCCCACTGACACATTGGCTGGTGTTTTTCTCTGTGCAGCTAGCAGTACCGGGCCCCAACTGGCGGTGTTGGAGCCCAGGGCTCTGCAGGGGGAGCAGAGTGTAGGCCGAAGCCTAATTGAACCAATTTCAAAGGTAACCTTTAACCCCCCCTCAGGGGTTACAAAGTAGAAGAGCCACAGCTTATGCAGCAGTAGTGCTGCACAAGTCAAAGGTTGCTCTTTTAATTTCGCTCCTTGCACACGCTGAATGAAACACGTATAACATTTAGCCCTTTATACAGTCAAACTGTGTTGGAGGCGCGAGTTCCCTTTGTAATGAGACGCAGCACAGATGTCAAGAATCCCACCTTGGTGCTGGGTGCAGCCTCCTGAGCGTTGTTATTTGCTGTACAGGAGTCTGCGCTGTCGTGTTATCCCCTGGCCTAGCGCTGTTAGCGCTGCCCATGTTCTGGCATCATTTAATGTCGGCCGGTGCGGTTCGCGATGACCATGAACCCCAGCCCCGCAGTGTCTTAACATTGTTAAAACACTGCGGGGCTGGGATTCAGGGCCTGGCGCAGCACATATGTTCGCCTCTCACACTCGGGTCCTTACACCCGCTTCAGACTGTGCGGCGTCATCTGATCCCTTATCGCATGCCACGGCCATGAAGCCGCACAGTCCGCAGAAGGCGGAAGGAGATGAGGGACAGGCGAACTGATGCACTGATCATGCCCATCAATCACACCCTCGCAGTCCCAATAAATAAGACAACGAGGGGCGTTGTGTGGGTCAGGGCGGCCGCAGAGGCGCAGGCAGCCAAACAATGATGCCAGAAGACGGGCAGCGCTACCAAGGGGGTTGCAGCGTGTCATTACAAAGGAAAGTCACACCACCGGGACGGTTAAATGGTCACACAGAGGACACATTTTAGACGTGTTTTCAGTTCCACATGTGCGAGGAGAATACGTTTATGAGCCACCTTGCACAGATGCAGCATTACCGCTGTACAAGGTGGCCTTTAAAACGTACAAACGCCTGGGGGAGGGGGGACAGGTTCCCTTCAATTTCAGTTCTTGTGTCTGCGTGGCTTTTGCAGGACACGATGCCGGCTGCACAGCAGGGGAACAGCTGGCGGTGCTGAACCCCACTGACACATTGGCTGGTGTTTTTCTCTGTGCAGCTAGCAGTACCGGGCCCCAACTGGCGGTGTTGGAGCCCGGGTTCAGCAGGAGGAGGAGACGGAGCAGAGTGTAGGCCGAAGCCTGCACTGGCGGCAGCTTTTGGGTCTGTTGTGCCTGCGTGGCAGTTGCAGGACACGTTGCCGGCTGCACAGCAGGGGAACAGCTGGCGGTGCTGAACCCCACTGACACATTGGCTGGTGTTTTTCTCTGTGCAGCTAGCAGTACCGGGCCCCAACTGGCGGTGTTGGAGCCCGGGTTCAGCAGGAGGAGGAGATGGAGCAGAGTGTAGGCCGAAGCCTGCACTGGCGGCAGCTTTTGGGTCTGTTGTGCCTGCGTGGCAGTTGCAGGACACGTTGCCGGCTGCACAGCAGGGGAACAGCTGGCGGTGCTGAACCCCACTGACACATTGGCTGGTGTTTTTCTCTGTGCAGCTAGCAGTACCGGGCCCCAACTGGCGGTGTTGGAGCCCAGGGCTCTGCAGGGGGAGCAGAGTGTAGGCCGAAGCCTAATTGAACCAATTTCAAAGGTAACCTTTAACCCCCCTCAGGGGTTACAAAGTAGAAGAGCCACAGCTTATGCAGCAGTAGTGCTGCACAAGTCAAAGGTTGCTCTTTTAATTTCGCTCCTTGCACACGCTGAATGAAACACGTATAACATTTAGCCCTTTATACAGTCAAACTGTGTTGGAGGCGCGAGTTCCCTTTGTAATGAGACGCAGCACAGATGTCAAGAATCCCACCTTGGTGCTGGGTGCAGCCTCCTGAGCGTTGTTATTTGCTGTACAGGAGTCTGCGCTGTCGTGTTATCCCCTGGCCTAGCGCTGTTAGCGCTGCCCATGTTCTGGCATCATTTAATGTCGGCCGGTGCGGTTCGCGATGACCATGAACCCCAGCCCCGCAGTGTCTTAACATTGTTAAAACACTGCGGGGCTGGGATTCAGGGCCTGGCGCAGCACATATGTTCGCCTCTCACACTCGGGTCCTTACACCCGCTTCAGACTGTGCGGCGTCATCTGATCCCTTATCGCATGCCACGGCCATGAAGCCGCACAGTCCGCAGAAGGCGGAAGGAGATGAGGGACAGGCGAACTGATGCACTGATCATGCCCATCAATCACACCCTCGCAGTCCCAATAAATAAGACAACGAGGGGCGTTGTGTGGGTCAGGGCGGCCGCAGAGGCGCAGGCAGCCAAACAATGATGCCAGAAGACGGGCAGCGCTACCAAGGGGGTTGCAGCGTGTCATTACAAAGGAAAGTCACACCACCGGGACGGTTAAATGGTCACACAGAGGACACATTTTAGACGTGTTTTCAGTTCCACATGTGCGAGGAGAATACGTTTATGAGCCACCTTGCACAGATGCAGCATTACCGCTGTACAAGGTGGCCTTTAAAACGTACAAACGCCTGGGGGAGGGGGGACAGGTTCCCTTCAATTTCAGTTTTTGTGTCTGCGTGGCTTTTGCAGGACACGATGCCGGCTGCACAGCAGGGGAACAGCTGGCGGTGCTGAACCCCACTGACACATTGGCTGGTGTTTTTCTCTGTGCAGCTAGCAGTACCGGGCCCCAACTGGCGGTGTTGGAGCCCGGGTTCAGCAGGAGGAGGAGATGGAGCAGAGTGTAGGCCGAAGCCTGCACTGGCGGCAGCTTTTGGGTCTGTTGTGCCTGCGTGGCAGTTGCAGGACACGTTGCCGGCTGCACAGCAGGGGAACAGCTGGCGGTGCTGAACCCCACTGACACATTGGCTGGTGTGTTTCTCTGTGCAGCTAGCAGTACCGGGCCCCAACTGGCGGTGTTGGAGCCCGGGTTCAGCAGGAGGAGGAGATGGAGCAGAGTGTAGGCCGAAGCCTGCACTGGCGGCAGCTTTTGGGTCTGTTGTGCCTGCGTGGCAGTTGCAGGACACGTTGCCGGCTGCACAGCAGGGGAACAGCTGGCGGTGCTGAACCCCACTGACACATTGGCTGGTGTTTTTCTCTGTGCAGCTAGCAGTACCGGGCCCCAACTGGCGGTGTTGGAGCCCAGGGCTCTGCAGGGGGAGCAGAGTGTAGGCCGAAGCCTAATTGAACCAATTTCAAAGGTAACCTTTAACCCCCCCTCAGGGGTTACAAAGTAGAAGAGCCACAGCTTATGCAGCAGTAGTGCTGCACAAGTCAAAGGTTGCTCTTTTAATTTCGCTCCTTGCACACGCTGAATGAAACACGTATAACATTTAGCCCTTTATACAGTCAAACTGTGTTGGAGGCGCGAGTTCCCTTTGTAATGAGACGCAGCACAGATGTCAAGAATCCCACCTTGGTGCTGGGTGCAGCCTCCTGAGCGTTGTTATTTGCTGTACAGGAGTCTGCGCTGTCGTGTTATCCCCTGGCCTAGCGCTGTTAGCGCTGCCCATGTTCTGGCATCATTTAATGTCGGCCGGTGCGGTTCGCGATGACCATGAACCCCAGCCCCGCAGTGTCTTAACATTGTTAAAACACTGCGGGGCTGGGATTCAGGGCCTGGCGCAGCACATATGTTCGCCTCTCACACTCGGGTCCTTACACCCGCTTCAGACTGTGCGGCGTCATCTGATCCCTTATCGCATGCCACGGCCATGAAGCCGCACAGTCCGCAGAAGGCGGAAGGAGATGAGGGACAGGCGAACTGATGCACTGATCATGCCCATCAATCACACCCTCGCAGTCCCAATAAATAAGACAACGAGGGGCGTTGTGTGGGTCAGGGCGGCCGCAGAGGCGCAGGCAGCCAAACAATGATGCCAGAAGACGGGCAGCGCTACCAAGGGGGTTGCAGCGTGTCATTACAAAGGAAAGTCACACCACCGGGACGGTTAAATGGTCACACAGAGGACACATTTTAGACGTGTTTTCAGTTCCACATGTGCGAGGAGAATACGTTTATGAGCCACCTTGCACAGATGCAGCATTACCGCTGTACAAGGTGGCCTTTAAAACGTACAAACGCCTGGGGGAGGGGGGACAGGTTCCCTTCAATTTCAGTTCTTGTGTCTGCGTGGCTTTTGCAGGACACGATGCCGGCTGCACAGCAGGGGAACAGCTGGCGGTGCTGAACCCCACTGACACATTGGCTGGTGTTTTTCTCTGTGCAGCTAGCAGTACCGGGCCCCAACTGGCGGTGTTGGAGCCCGGGTTCAGCAGGAGGAGGAGACGGAGCAGAGTGTAGGCCGAAGCCTGCACTGGCGGCAGCTTTTGGGTCTGTTGTGCCTGCGTGGCAGTTGCAGGACACGTTGCCGGCTGCACAGCAGGGGAACAGCTGGCGGTGCTGAACCCCACTGACACATTGGCTGGTGTTTTTCTCTGTGCAGCTAGCAGTACCGGGCCCCAACTGGCGGTGTTGGTGCCCGGGTTCAGCAGGAGGAGGAGATGGAACAGAGTGTAGGCCGAAGCCTGCACTGGCGGCAGCTTTTGGGTCTGTTGTGCCTGCGTGGCAGTTGCAGGACACGTTGCCGGCTGCACAGCAGGGGAACAGCTGGCGGTGCTGAACCCCACTGACACATTGGCTGGTGTTTTTCTCTGTGCAGCTAGCAGTACCGGGCCCCAACTGGCGGTGTTGGAGCCCGGGTTCAGCAGGAGGAGGAGATGGAGCAGAGTGTAGGCCGAAGCCTGCACTGGCGGCAGCTTTTGGGTCTGTTGTGCCTGCGTGGCAGTTGCAGGACACGTTGCCGGCTGCACAGCAGGGGAACAGCTGGCGGTGCTGAACCCCACTGACACATTGGCTGGTGTTTTTCTCTGTGCAGCTAGCAGTACCGGGCCCCAACTGGCGGTGTTGGAGCCCAGGGCTCTGCAGGGGGAGCAGAGTGTAGGCCGAATCCTAATTGAACCAATTTCAAAGGTAACCTTTAACCCCCCTCAGGGGTTACAAAGTAGAAGAGCCACAGCTTATGCAGCAGTAGTGCTGCACAAGTCAAAGGTTGCTCTTTTAATTTCGCTCCTTGCACACGCTGAATGAAACACGTATAACATTTAGCCCTTTATACAGTCAAACTGTGTTGGAGGCGCGAGTTCCCTTTGTAATGAGACGCAGCACAGATGTCAAGAATCCCACCTTGGTGCTGGGTGCAGCCTCCTGAGCGTTGTTATTTGCTGTACAGGAGTCTGCGCTGTCGTGTTATCCCCTGGCCTAGCGCTGTTAGCGCTGCCCATGTTCTGGCATCATTTAATGTCGGCCGGTGCGGTTCGCGATGACCATGAACCCCAGCCCCGCAGTGTCTTAACATTGTTAAAACACTGCGGGGCTGGGATTCAGGGCCTGGCGCAGCACATATGTTCGCCTCTCACACTCGGGTCCTTACACCCGCTTCAGACTGTGCGGCGTCATCTGATCCCTTATCGCATGCCACGGCCATGAAGCCGCACAGTCCGCAGAAGGCGGAAGGAGATGAGGCACAGGCGAACTGATGCACTGATCATGCCCATCAATCACACCCTCGCAGTCCCAATAAATAAGACAACGAGGGGCGTTGTGTGGGTCAGGGCGGCCGCAGAGGCGCAGGCAGCCAAACAATGATGCCAGAAGACGGGCAGCGCTACCAAGGGGGTTGCAGCGTGTCATTACAAAGGAAAGTCACACCACCGGGACAGTTAAATGGTCACACAGAGGACACATTTTAGACGTGTTTTCAGTTCCACATGTGCGAGGAGAATACGTTTATGAGCCACCTTGCACAGATGCAGCATTACCGCTGTACAAGGTGGCCTTTAAAACGTACAAACGCCTGGGGGAGGGGGGACAGGTTCCCTTCAATTTCAGTTCTTGTGTCTGCGTGGCTTTTGCAGGACACGATGCCGGCTGCACAGCAGGGGAACAGCTGGCGGTGCTGAACCCCACTGACACATTGGCTGGTGTTTTTCTCTGTGCAGCTAGCAGTACCGGGCCCCAACTGGCGGTGTTGGAGCCCGGGTTCAGCAGGAGGAGGAGATGGAGCAGAGTGTAGGCCGAAGCCTGCACTGGCGGCAGCTTTTGGGTCTGTTGTGCCTGCGTGGCAGTTGCAGGACACGTTGCCGGCTGCACAGCAGGGGAACAGCTGGCGGTGCTGAACCCCACTGACACATTGGCTGGTGTTTTTCTCTGTGCAGCTAGCAGTACCGGGCCCCAACTGGCGGTGTTGGAGCCCGGGTTCAGCAGGAGGAGGAGATGGAGCAGAGTGTAGGCCGAAGCCTGCACTGGCGGCAGCTTTTGGGTCTGTTGTGCCTGCGTGGCAGTTGCAGGACACGTTGCCGGCTGCACAGCAGGGGAACAGCTGGCGGTGCTGAACCCCACTGACACATTGGCTGGTGTTTTTCTCTGTGCAGCTAGCAGTACCGGGCCCCAACTGGCGGTGTTGGAGCCCAGGGCTCTGCAGGGGGAGCAGAGTGTAGGCCGAAGCCTAATTGAACCAATTTCAAAGGTAACCTTTAACCCCCCCTCAGGGGTTACAAAGTAGAAGAGCCACAGCTTATGCAGCAGTAGTGCTGCACAAGTCAAAGGTTGCTCTTTTAATTTCGCTCCTTGCACACGCTGAATGAAACACGTATAACATTTAGGCCCTTACACAGTCAAACTGATTTTGAGGCGTGAGTTCCCTTCGTAAAGAGACGCAGTACAGCTGGCAAAAATGCCACCTTGGTGCTTTGCGCGGCCTCCTGAGCATCGTTATGTGTTGCACAGGAGTCTGCGCTGTCGTGTTATCCCTTGGCCTTGCGCTGTTAGTGCTGCCCGTCCTCTGACATCATTTGATGTCGGCAGGTGCGGTTCGCGATGCCCATGAATCACAGCCCCGCAGTGTCTTGACATAGTTAAAACACTGCGGGGCTGGGATTCATGGCCTGGCGCAGTACATATGTTCGCCTCTCGCTTGGGTTCTTACACCTGCTTCAGACTATGTGGCGTCAGCTGATCCCTTATCGCATGCCACGGCCATGAAGCCGCACAGTCCGAAGAAGGCGGAAGGAGATGAGGGACAGGCGAACTGATGCACTGATCATGCCCGTCAATCACACCCTCGCAGTCAAAATAAATAAGACACCGAGGGGCGTTGTGTGGGGCAAGGCGGCCGCAGAGGCGCACCCAGCCAAACAATGATGCCAGAAGACGGGCAGCGTTACCAAGGAGCTTGTTGCGTGTCAATACAAAGTAAAATCACACCTGAGGGACGTTTTAATGGTCACAGAGGACACATTTTAGACGTGTTCAGTTCCACGAGTGCAAGGAGAATAAGTTTCTGAGCCACCTTGCACACATGCAGCATTACTGCTGTACAAGGTGGCTGTAAAACATAGAAACACCTGGGGGAGGGGGGACAGGTTCCCTTCAATTTCAGTTCTTGTGTCTGCGTGGCGGTCGCGGGACACGTTGCCGGCTGCACAGCAGGGGAACAGCTGGCGGTGCTGAACCCCACTGACACATTGGCGAGTTGTTTTTCTCTGTGCAGCTAGCATATCTGGGCCCCAACTGGCGGTGTTAGAGCCCAGGGTCAGCAGGAGGAGCAGGGGGAGCGGAGTGTAGGCCGAAGCCTGCACTGGAGCAAGTTGAAAGGAAACCTTTAACCCCCCCCCCAGGCGTTTGTAGCTGGAAGAGCCATCGTGTACAGCACTAATGCTGGAAAAGGTAAACTTAGCTCTTTTAATTATGGTCCTTGCAGATGCTGAACCTAACACTTATGAAATGTGTCCCCTCACAGCGTTCAACCGTCCGGTAGGTGGAACTTTCCTTTGTCATGTGACGCAGCACAGTCGTCATTTTTACCCCCTTGGCACCGTGCGCCGCCTCCTCAGCGTTGTTTGAATCTGTCCCGGAGCCTGCGCTGTTAGGTTACCCCTAGGCCATGCACACATTTTGCGCTGCCCGTCTTCTGACATCATTTGCTGTCAGGCTGGCTGCGCCTGTGTGGGTGCGCTGTCCGAGATTCAGCCTCGCGGTGTCGTGTAATGTAATCCCACCGCGGGCCTGGGATCCGTGGCCATGCGCAGTGCATATCCTCGCCTCTCACTCCCCTCCCTACGGCTTCTTCAGACTGTGCGGTGTCACGGCCGTGGCATGCTATTAGGGATCAGCTGACACCGAACAGTCTTTAGAAGCCGTAGGGAGGGGAGTGAGAGGCGAGGATATGCACTGCGCATGGCCACGGATCCCAGGCCCGCGGTGGGATTACATTACACGACACCGCGAGGCTGAATCTCGGACAGCGCACCCACACAGGCGCAGCCAGCCTGACAGCAAATGATGTCAGAAGACAGGCAGCGCGAAATGTGTGCATGGCCAAGGGGTAACCTAACAGCGCAGGCTCCGGGACAGATTCAAACAACGCTGAGGAGGCGGTGCACGGCGCCAAGGGGGTAAAAATGACGGCTGTGCTGCGTCACATGACAAAGGAAAGTTCCACCTACCGGACGGTTGAACGCTGTGAGGGGACACATTTCATAAGTGTTAGGTTCAGCATCTGCAAGGAGCACCACGAAAAGAGGCACTTTTTCCCTTTGCATCATTACTGCTGCACAAGGTGGCTCCTTCAGTAAGAAACGCCTGGGGGGGGGGGGGGGACAGGTTCCCTTAAATTTAACTTGTTGTGCCTGCGTGGCGGTCGCAGTACACGTTGCCGTATACACAGCAGGGGAACAGCTGGCGGTGCTGAACCCCACTAACACATTGGCGAGGTGTTTGGCTCTGTGCGTACAGCACTTCTGGACGGCAACTGGCGGTGTTGGAGCCCAGGGACAGGTGGAGGAGGAGGAGGTTGGAGGAGGTAGGAGGGATTGCCACACACACAGCAGGGGAACAGCTGACGTTACTGAACCCCAATAACAGAGGAGCGACTGTTGACTGTGCGTACAGCACTTCTGGACGGCAACTGGCGGTGTTGGAGCCCAGGGACAGGTGGAGGAGGAGGAGGTTGGAGGAGGTTGGAGGAGGTAGGAGGGATTGCCACACACACAGCAGGGGAACAGCTGACGTTACTGAACCCCAATAACAGAGGAGGGACTGTTGACTGTGCGTACAGCACTTCTGGACGGCAACTGGCGGTGTTGGAGCCCAGGGACAGGTGGAGGAGGAGGAGGTTGGAGGAGGTAGGAGGAGGTAGGAGGGATTGCCACACACACAGCAGGGGAACAGCTGACGTTACTGAACCCCAATAACAGAGGAGCGACTGTTGACTGTGCGTACAGCACTTCTGGACGGCAACTGGCGGTGTTGGAGCCCAGGGACAGGTGGAGGAGGAGGAGGTTGGAGGAGGTAGGAGGGATTGCCACACACACAGCAGGGGAACAGCTGACGTTACTGAACCCCAATAACAGAGGAGCGACTGTTGACTGTGCGTACAGCACTTCTGGACGGCAACTGGCGGTGTTGGAGCCCAGGGACAGGTGGAAAAGCAGAGGAACACAATGTAGGCCGAAGCCTGAGAAAGTCGAAAGGGAACCTTTAACCCCCCCCCAAGGCGTTTGTAGCTGAAAGAGCCAGCTTGTGCAGCACAAAAGATGCAAAAGGAAAAGGTGGCTCTTTTCATCATGCTCCTTGCAAACACAGAACTAAACACTTATAAAATGTGTCCCCTGCAACCGTAAAACCGTCCCGGAGGTGGGACTTTCCTTCGTAATGTGACGCAGCACAGCCGTCATTCCTACCCCCCCGGCGCCGCGCACCGGCTCCTCAGCGTTGTTTGATTCCGTCCCGGAGCCTGCGCTGTTATGTTATCCCGTGGCCAGGCACACTTAGCGCTGCCCGTCTTCTGGCATCATTTGGTGTCAGGATGGCTGCGCCTGTGCGGCCGCGCTGGCAGAGAGCCCGCCTCGCAGTGTCTTCTGATTTAATCCCACTGGGGGCCTGGGATCCATGGACATGCGCAGTGCATATCCTCGCCTCTCACTCCCCTCCCTACGGCTTCTTAAGACTGTGCGGTGTCACGGCCGTGGCATGCTTTTAGGGACCAGCTGACACCGAACAGTCTGAAGAAGCCATAGGGAGATGAGTGAGAGGTGGAGGTTCAGATATGCACTGCGCATGTCCATGGATCCCAGGCCCCCAGTGGGATTAAATCAGAAGACACTGCGAGGCGGGCTCTCTGCCAGCGCGGCCGCACAGGCGCAGCCATCCTGACACCAAATGATGCCAGAAGACGGGCAGCGCTAAGTATGCCTGGCCACGGGATAACATAACAGCGCAGGCTCCGGGACGGAATCAAACAACGCTGAGGAGCCGGTGCGCGGCGCCGGGGGGGTAGGAATGACGGCTGTGCTGCGTCACATTACGAAGGAAAGTCCCACCTCCGGGACGGTTTTACGGTATCAGTGGACACATTTTATAAGTGTTAAGTTCTGCGTGTGCAAGGAGCTAAACAAAAATAGCTACCTTTTCCTTGTGCAGCATTACTGCTGCACAAGGTGGCTCTTTCAGCAACAAACGCCTTGGGGGGGGGGACAGATTCCCTTACATTTCAGTTGTTGTGTCAGCGTGGCGGTCGCATGACACATTGCCGGCTACACAGCTGGGGATCAGCTGACGTTACTGAAACCCAATAACACTGGGTCGTATGTTTTGACTGTGCAGACGGCACTTCTGAGCCTCAACTGGCGGTGTTGGAGCCCAGGAATTTAAGTTCAGGTGGTAGAAAGATGAACACAACAGGAGACCTGGATAACGTATACAGTGACCTAATTATTTAATCAGGAGGAGGAGTGGCAAATTCCTGCGAGATCCAGGCCTTGTTCATTTTCAGGAAAGTAAGCCGGTCAACGTTATCGGAGGATAGTCGCATGCGACGGTCAGTTAGTACACCACCTGCAGCACTAAAGACACGTTCCGATAATACACTGGCCGCAGGGCAAGACAGCACCTCCAATGCATACTGGCTTAGCTCTGGCCATGTATCCAGCTTTGAGACCCAAAACTTGAAAGGGGAAGAGCCGTCTGGGAGTACAGCAAGAGGGCAAGACATGTAGTCTGTCACCATCTGACGGAACCGTTGCCTCCTGCTGACTGGAGCCGTCTGTGATGGTGTAGACTTTTGTGGGGGGCACAGAAAACTGTGCCACAGTTGGGCCATACTGGTCTTGCCTTGGGCAGAGGCACTGCTTCTGCTCCCTCTTTGTGCAGAGCCTCCACCACTGCCTGGACGCACTGAGCTGCTTTGGAATGCACTAGCAGCACTTCTCTCAGTTGGAATGGAGAAGATGATGGAATTCACCAGTGTGTCTTGGTACTCCCGCATTTTTCGCTCCCGGTTCAATGGTGTGATGAGGCTTTCTACGTTGTCCCGGTAACGAGGATCGAGGAGGGTGAACACCCAATAATCAGACATGTTGAGAATGTGGGCGATGCGGCGGTCGTTTCTCAGGCACTGCAGCATGTAATCCACCATGTGCTGCAGACTGCCAACTGCCCAAGAAACGCTGTCCCCTGCTGGAGGCGTGATCTCTGCCTGCTCGTCATCACCCCACCCTCGCTGTACACACTGAGTACTGGACAATTCAGTAACTCCCTCCTCTGGACGGACGTCTTCCTCCTCCATTGACTCCTCCTCATCCTCCTCACAAACTGTCCCCTGCCTACGCGTTTGTGAGGAACCACGTGGCGCTGACTGTCCAGAAGATGATGGAAATGGTGAATCCTCATCCTCCACCTCTTCCACAACATCATCCCTTAGCGCTTGCAGTGATTTTTCAAGCAGGCAGATAAGGGGGACAGTCATGCTGACTAGTGCATCATCTGCACTCGCCATCCGCGTGGAATAATCAAAGGGACGCAAAACCTGGCAGACGTCATTCATAGTGGCCCACTCTGTGGTTGTGAAGTCTGTACGGCGCTGACTGCGACTTCTTTGCGCCTGAAGCAGCTGGTACTCCATTACAGCTTGCTGCTGCTCACACAACCGCTCCAACATATGTAACGTGGAATTCCACCTGGTAGGTAGGTCACATATGATGCGATGTTCCGGCAGGCGGTGTCGGCGCTGCAGAGCCGCAATGCGCGCTTTTGCCGTGCTGGAACGCCGCAAGTGAGCACACTCTAGGCGGACCTTGTGCAGCAGTGCATCAAGATCCGGATAGTCCCTCAAAAAGCTCTGCACGACCAAATTGAGCACATGTGCCAGACATGGGATGTGAGTGAGGTTGCCGAGGCCCAGAGCTGCCACCAGATTTCGGCCATTATCACACACTACCATGCCTGGCTGGAGATTCGCTGGCACAAACCACACATCGCTCTCCTGCTTGATGGCATTCCAGAGCTCCTGCGCTGTGTGGCTACGATTCCCCAAAAAAATTAATTTCAAGACGGCCTGTTGACGTTTGGCCACGGCTGTGCTCATGTCGGTCGTAACAGGTACACGTTCATCACGGGTCCATGTGGAGGTGGACTGTGACGGCTCCTGCAGCGATGATTCTGAGGAACTGGTGTAAGAGGAGGAGTCAATGCGTACAGAATGGATTCCTGCAATCCTTGGAGTGGGCAGGACACGTCCTGCGCCACTCGCACGGTCTGTACCCGGCTCAACGACATTAACCCAATGGGCAGTGAGGGAAAGGTATCGCCCCTGTCCATGTTGACTGGTCCACGCATCGGTGGTGAGGTGGACCTTGCTACTGATTCAGTAGCGCGTGTTTTATGTGTCCCTCCACATGCTTGTGCAGGGCAGGGACGGCTTGCCTGCTGAAGTAAAAGCGGCTGGGCACATTGTACTGTGGGACTGCCAATGACATCAAGTCACGGAAGCTGTCAGTCTCCACCAGCCTGAATGACAGCATTTCCAGTGACAGAAGTTTGGCAATGCCTGCAGTCAGAGCCTGTGCTCGTGGGTGGTTTGACGAGAAAGGCCGCCTTTTCTCCCATGCCTGTACTACCGATGGCTGTAGACTGGGCTGGGAGTGTGTGGATGACTGGGAAAGTGGTGCTGCGGGTGGAATTACAGCGGGTCTCTGGACAACAGGGCCAGAGGTTCTTCCACGGCGATCCTGGGAGGAAGCCGAACCAGCTGCGTGTGAGCTAGAGGAAGAGGCAACACGAGCTGAAGAGGTGGTAGCTGCCGCTGTTGGTTGGCCTACCTCTTCAGTGTGTTTTTCTAACTCCGCCGGGTGCCTGTTGCGCACATGTTTCCACATGTTGGAGGTATTGAGGTTGCTGACATTTCGACCTCTTTTGACTTTTTGATGACACACCTTGCATCTGACATAGCAAATGTCATCTGCAACTGTGTCAAAAAAGGACCAGGCACTGCAAGTCTTGGGAGCGCCCTTTTTGGCTTTTGGAAGAGACATGCTCCTAACGGGTGCCAAAGCGGAGGCTGCAGGATCCGCAGTCTTCCCCCTCCCTCTCCCTCTTTGGGCCGTACGGGGAATCTCTTCCTCAGAGCTGCTCCCACCACCTTCCTGTCCCTCACGCCAAGATGGGTCGAGGACCTCATCATCTACACTACCCTCTGCCCCCAACTGCTCCTCCTGGGTAGTCTCAGCAGCAGAGCACGCACCAGTAAGTGGCACCTGAGTGTCATCATCAGCTGATGCGGCCTGCGATGTGGTGACCGGAGCCACTGGCCCACCCGCCTCTTCAGAGGAAGACAGAAAAAGCTGTTGGGCATCACTGCACCCTGCCTCTTCTTCCATTTCTCCAATGCTGCTTGGCTGGCCCCCTGTTTCCAAGCCAAGAGATTCAGAGAACAGAAGTAGAGACGGCTCCTGTCCTGGGCTCTCTGTCTGCCTGGGCAATTTGACAGGTGGTGAAGAGACAGATGGCTGCTCTCCAGTGCTCTGTGTCTGAGAGGATGTGGCACTAATGGAAGTTGATGCATTAGCTGCCATCCATCCGACAACAGCTTCAATTTGTTCTTCACGCAGCAGCGGTGTACGGCGCTCTGACACAAAGCTGCGCATGAATGACTGTTGCCTGGTGAAAGTGGGTGCTGATGAGTCACCGGTGCCCGCAGCAGGCACAGAATCCCCACGTCCACTCCCTGCTCCGCGACGGCTCCCATGCCCACGTGCCTTACTCACTGCCTTCTTCATCTTGGTTGACTGATAAAGATAAGCAGAAAAGTACTAACGGATTTGTGTGCTTATTCCTGAGCAACTCCTCCTAACAGGTATAAGAAACACTAATTTTCTAAAGTGTGGACTAGACTTTAATATGAGCTAATGTGGCCTACACAAATGTAAAGTGGTGTAACTGGTGTGTTTGGTGAACTTTATTATTTATTTCTTTTTTGGGGGCTGAACTGACAACAGATAGAGCTGCAGTCACACGGAGACCGTGCAGACAGACGTAAACGGCGCTGCAAGGCCCAAAAACCCTCCTCTACGTTATCCTATGTAGTGTTTTTCCACAAGTTAGCTGGAGACGGGTGGAAAGACACTAATAGGATTTTTTTAAATAAATTAGCAGCAACCTACCCTACTTGAAAAAAAAAGAAAATTGATTTGGCGGTATGACGCAGTGAACAACCCTGAGCTGGAGACAACCAGGCTATGGCTGCTCACAGACTACAGGGCGAGCTGCAATCACACGGAGACCGTGCAGACAGCCGTAAACGGCGCTGCAAGGCCCAAAAACCCTCCTCTACTTTATCCTATGTAGTGTTTTTCCACAAATTAGCTGGAGACGGGTGGAAAGGCACTAATAGGATTTTTTTAAATAAATTAGCAGCAGACTACACTACTTGAAAAAAAAAGAAAATTGATTTGGCGGTATGACGCAGTGAACAACCCTGAGCTGGAGACAACCAGGCTATGGCTGCTCACAGACTACAGGGCGAGCTGCAATCACACGGAGACCGTGCAGACAGCCGTAAACGGCGCTGCAAGGCCCAAAAACCCTCCTCTACTTTATCCTATGTAGTGTTTTTCCACAAATTAGCTGGAGACGGGTGGAAAGACACTAATAGGATTTTTTAAAATAAATTAGCAGAAGACTACACTACTTGAAAAAAAATGAAAATTGATTTGGCGGTATGACGCAGTGAACAACCCTGAGCTGGAGACAACCAGGCTATGGCTGCTCACAGACTACAGGGCGAGCTGCAGTCACACGGAGACCATGCAGACAGCCGTAAACGGCGCTGCAAGGCCCAAAAACCCTCCTCTACGTTATCCTATGTAGTGTTTTTCCACAAGTTAGCTGGAGACGGGTGGAAAGACACTAATAGGATTTTTTTAAATAAATTAGCAGCAACCTACCCTACTTGAAAAAAAAAGAAAATTGATTTGGCGGTATGACGCAGTGAACAACCCTGAGCTGGAGACAACCAGGCTATGGCTGCTCACAGACTACAGGGCGAGCTGCAATCACACGGAGACCGTGCAGACAGCCGTAAACGGCGCTGCAAGGCCCAAAAACCCTCCTCTACTTTATCCTATGTAGTGTTTTTCCACAAATTAGCTGGAGACGGGTGGAAAGGCACTAATAGGATTTTTTAAAATAAATTAGCAGCAGACTACACTACTTGAAAAAAAAAGAAAATTGATTTGGCGGTATGACGCAGTGAAGAACCCTGAGCTGGAGACAACCAGGCTATGGCTGCTCACAGACTACAGGGTGAGCTGCAATCACACGGAGACCGTGCAGACAGCCGTAAACGGCGCTGCAAGGCCCAAAAACCCTCCTCTACTTTATCCTATGTAGTGTTTTTCCACAAATTAGCTGGAGACGGGTGGAAAGACACTAATAGGATTTTTTAAAATAAATTAGCAGAAGACTACACTACTTGAAAAAAAATGAAAATTGATTTGGCGGTATGACGCAGTGAACAACCCTGAGCTGGAGACAACCAGGCTATGGCTGCTCACAGACTACAGGGCGAGCTGCAGTCACACGGAGACCGTGCAGACAGCCGTAAACGGCGCTGCAAGGCCCAAAAACCCTCCTCTACTTTATCCTATGTAGTGTTTTTCCACAAATTAGCTGGAGACGGGTGGAAAGACACTAATAGGATTTTTTTGAATAAATTAGCAGCAGACTACACTACTTGAAAAAAAAAAAAAAAAAAAAAAAAGAACAGTATGAGGCAATGAACCACCCTCCCTGAACTGAATACAACCAGCTATGGATGGCCTATGTGGCTGCACTCAGACTAGAGAGTGGGCTGCACTCACACACACACACACACAGACCTTGCAGATCGCTGTGAAAACAGCGCTACAAGGCAAAAGCAAGGTGAATAGTAGGTGAACACAGCGGTTGCTAAATTAGCCTTTGGAAAGCACAAAGAAGCAAATCGCTATCTCTAAACTGTCCCTCAGTCAGCAAACAGCGTCCTGTCACTAACTGAATTCACAGCAGAGTGATCGCAAAATGGCGCCAGCGACTTTTAAACTGCAGCATGACATCATTTCAGCAGCCAATCACAGCCTTGCCAGTAGTTTCATGCCCTCCATGCTAAACAGGATGTGCCCACACTTGGAATCATTCTCATTGGCTGAATTTCTGCATTTTGAATCTTGGAACTTCCGATTCCGGTATCCGATACGCGGCAAGTATCGGAATCCCGGTATCGGAATTCCGATACCGCAAGTATCGGCCGATACCCGATACTTGCGGTATCGGAATGCTCAACACTAGCAGCGAGACTATGGAACTCTCTGCCATATCATGTTGTAATGAGTGATTCATTACTTAAATTTAAGAGGGGACTCGATACCTTTCTGGAAAAGTATAATGTTACAGGTTATATATACTAGATTCCTTGATAGGGCGTTGATCCAAGGAACTAGTCTGATTGCCGTATGTGGAGTCGGGAAGGAATTTTTTTTCCCCAATGTGGAGCTTACTGTTTGCCACATGGTTTTTTTTGCCTTCCTCTGGATCAACATGTTAGGGCATGTTAGGTTAGGCTATGGGTTGAACTGGATGGACTTAAAGTCTTCCTTCAACCTTAATAACTATGTAACTATATGACTATGTCATTCTTCCACCAGGGGGAGTGATGTTATGTCTGAAGGCAATAAAGGAGATCTCTTTACCAGGTATCACAAACCATACACCACACTTCACACTCGAGTCCACCAGGGGGAGCTATGCTCCTATTTAGTAGGGCACTCTTCACAATTAGGTAAAACTGGTGGTCTGGATAGGAAGTTAGGCAGAAGCTGACTGGGCTTCACCCAGGCAGCACCTGTCAGGCATCCAGAGGGGAAGGAGGAACATCTAAGAGCTGCAGACAGAGTGGTCCCTGACAGGGGTGGGATCCTGTCAGAGGCCTAGCCAGAAGGCCACGGAGCTGCGTTGGCCCAGCGTGCGACAGCATCCTAAGGAAAGATATGAAAGAGAATTGTATGTATTGTAGAGGGTGAGAAACGAAGTCATAGCAAAAGGAGAGGAAACCAGAAGGAGTTCTGCCCTGCAAAAGGATGATCAGGATCCAGTAGCCGGAACACCGAGGGAGCAATCGTTTCCAAGCCTTGCTCCAGAGACTGGCAGGACAGATAATTCCACGTTACCTGCCCGACCTATACCCAGGAGGCATGGTGGCAACTTGTGGGGGCTGGGTCGTGCTAGAGTCCCTGTAAAAAGCCTCAAACCATCAGTCATACGGGTTTGTCATATCCTTACCATCAGGGGGACAGAAAAAGAGACATAACATCTAGAACATCTACAGCAGTTGTGAGGACCTTATGAGAGGCTCAGCAGTAAGGTACTACAACATCCAGGTGCTAGAGGAAGGCTACTGATTTCCACCTGGATAAGGGGACTCTGGATGTACACAATTTCACCACTGCTGTACACACAGTTCTGCTGTACATATGCAAAAACTTGCAAAGCATTGTTGCACACACAGCTGTTACACACACACACACTACTCAGTTCCATACATACACTGGCATAGCACTGCCACACTTGCTGCACTTGCAGTATTACTGCATACACACACAACTGTACTGCATACAAATAAGTACACACAAAGCACTGCTGCATATACACTCACACTGCTTTGTTGCAAACACACACAGAGCTGCATTGTATACCTGTGTAAGGATGGTGGACTTTGCAGCAGTGTCCTACCCATGAAGACATCAATTGCGTCATGTGTATTGCTTAATGTGTATTATGCTGTGCGTCTTTGTATATATTGTGACATAGTTTTGTTCAGTGTGTAGTAGTGTTATAAGTAACGATAAGTATAATATGTACAGTGTAGGATGTGATAGTGTATAGTTTAGATATTTGGGACTATCCTATAATGTGAGAGGCTTTGTGTTAGGGCAAGTGACTGCTTCCTGTAGTTGGTGACACACAGTTTGGAGACTGAAGAGAGCAGTGCTGCTGTTTGGGTGATCCACAAAGGAGAGGAGATTGAGGGCCAGATATAGCGATACTCTAATGTAACCGATCAGACAGAGGGTCCTTGGCGCAGATTCAAGAAAACCCTGAGCTTGCAAATGCTGAAGGAAACTGTCCTAAACAGGACTAAGTTCATGGGACTAGTGAGGGTCCTGAGTAGTGATGACCGAACGTGCTCGCCACTACTCGTTACTCACCCGAGTATCAGTGTACTCAGTGTACTCGCCGAGCACCGAGCATTTCTGGGATTATTCGGCGGTAACTGCTGTCTCCACCCAGCATTTTTAGCGGACTTTAGAGACCCAATCACGCTGCAGGGATTGTCTGCCAGGCCATGAAATGCCGCAGCCATCTTTGTTGTGGTCATGCAGTGAATGGCTTGGCCGCACAGCATCATCACGAGTATAAGAGACCTGACGCCTCCCTGCTCGCCACATTCTACTCCGGATTCAGCCAGAGTAGGGAGAGCTGCTGCCGAGAATGGGTCAGAATCAGGCTTTTAATAGTTAGTGTAGATCTGCAACTGTTAATTCCACAACTCCTGAGTAACCAACAGTCCTTTTTAGGGCTAATTCTTGGGTCCCGAGATTGCAGCGCTAAGTAGGTAGGGCACAGCATATCCACATCAGTGCAAGGCCTGCAGGCGCTATATTTGCGTACATAGCTCACACTGCATCCCTCCCAAAGCTCCATAACTGTCTGCTGCTTATTTACTATATACCTAGTTGCAGTTTTCAGGTTTTTTTTTCTTTTCTTCCAAAAATTTAGCCCCCCCCCAAATATCGGTATCGGAAAGTATCGGCCGATACTGGCAAAGTATCGGATCCAATCCGATACCGATACCAATACAAGTCAATGGGACTCAAGTATCGGACGGTATCCCTGATGGTTCCCAGGGTCTGAAGGAGAGGAAACTCTACTTCAGGCCCTGGGATCCATATTAATGTGTAAAAGAAAGAATTAAAATAAAAAATATTGCTATACTCACCTCTCCGACGCAGCCTGGACCTCACCGAGGGAACCGGCAGCGTTGTTTGCTTAAAATTTGCGCGTTTACTTCCTTACGTGAAGTCCCGGCTTGTGATTGGTCGCGTGCCGCCCATGTGGCCGCAACGCGACCAATCACAAGCCAGAACGTAATTTTAAAATCCTGAAGGACCTAAAATTACGTCACGGCTTGCTGTGATTGGTCGCGTCGCGGCCACATGGGCGGCACGCGACCAATCACAAGCCGGGACTTCACGTAAGGAAGTAAACGCGCAAATTTTAAGCAAACAACGCTGCCGGTTCCCTCGGTGAGGTCCAGGCTGCGTCGGAGAGGTGAGTATAGCAATATTTTTTATTTTAATTCTTTATTTTACACATTAATGTTGTTTCGATACCGATACCCGATACCACAAAAATATCGGATCTCGGTATCGGAATTCCGATACAGCAAATATTGGCCGATACCCGATACTTGCGGTATCGGAATGCTCAACACTATTTGTCAGGCATACGTAGCATAGTTGCGTGTACTAGCCTTGTTCTACTATTTTATTTTTTTTTATAAATTCACCCAAAAGACAAAATAAAAATTAATACAGTCTGTTATGTCAGACTGAGTCCTGGTGTTTTTTTTTTTTTAATCGTATTTCCGCAGAAGCATAGTCCTGTGTGGTAGCCTTGTGCCATTTTTTTTTGTTTTAAAGGGAACCTGTCACCACGTTTTTGGAAGATGGGATAAAAATAGCGTTAAATAGGGGCAGAGGTGGGCATTACATTAGTGTGTTTGTTATGCGTTTATTACCCACCTAAGTTGCCGAAATACCTTTGCAAAGTCTCCGTTTTCGCCTGTCAATCAGGCTGGTCTGGTCAAAAGGTCGTCTTGTCTTCCCCCAGATTTTGCGTAGTTTTCCGTTGGTGGCGTAGTGGTGTGCGCATGCCCAAAGTCCTGAATCCTCTGCCAGGGGATTTAAAAGAGCGCGCTGTTCGTTTTCATTGGTGATCGGTGGGCGCGGCCATCTTCCTTTGGCCGCGCGTGCGCAGAAGCGGCGCTCTGCTGGCCGCGGCTTCAGGAAAATGGCCGCGGGATGCCGCGCGTGCGCAGATGGATATCGCGGCGGCCATTTTCCTGAAGCCGCGGCCAGCAGAGCGCCGCTTCTGCGCACGCGCGGCCAAAGGAAGATGGCCGCGCCCACCGATCACCAATGAAAACGAACAGCGCGCTCTTTTAAATCCCCTGGCAGAGGATTCGGGACCTTGGGCATGCGGACACCACTACGCCACCAACGGAAAACTACGCAAAATCTGGGGGAAGACAACGCCCTTTTGACCAGACCAGCCTGATTGACAGGCGAAAACGGAGACTTTGCAAAGGTATTTCGGCAACTTAGGTGGGTAATAAACGCATAACAAACACACTAATGTAATGCCCACCTCTGCCCCTATTTAACGCTATTTTTATCCCATCTTCCAAAAACGTGGTGACAGGTTCCCTTTAAATTCACAAAAAAACAAAAAAGGCCTCATATATCATCGTGCTCCAAGTTTGGGCATTTTAAGCCGGTTTTCCACTGTTTTTGCTGTCTGTGACTCTACTTATATACAGCACTATTTTGCAGACCCCTCAAAAAACACAGGCCAAATATTTGGCAGTGTGATATTTCCGTGACAGGCCTCATATATCTGCGTGCTCCAAGTTTGAACATTGTAGGTCGGTTTCCCACTTTTTTTGCTGTCTGTTACTCTATTTACATACAGCACTGTTTTGCATTAAAAAAGTACAGGCCATATATTTGGCAGTGTGGCATTTCCGTGACAGGCCTCATATGTCTGCGTGCTCCAAGTTTGGGCATTGTAGGCCGGTTTCCCACTTTTCTTGCTGTCTGTTACTCTACTTATATACAGCATTATTTTGCATTAAAAAAATACAGGCCACTTATTTGGCAGTGTGATATTTCTGTGACAGGCCTCATATATCTGCATGTTCCAAGTGTGGGCATTGTAGGCCGGTTTCTCACTTTTTTTGCTGCCTGTTACTCTACTAATATACAGTACTAGTTTGCATTAAAAAAATACAGGCCACATCTTTGGCAGTTGGTATTTCCGTGACAGGCCTCATATATCTGCGTGATCCATGTTTGTGCATTTTTGGCCGGTTTCCCACCTTTTTTGCTGTCTGTTACTCTACTAATGTACAGCACTATTTTGCAGTAAAAAAATACAGGCCAGATATTTGGCAGTGTGGTATTTCCGTTACAGGCCTCATATATCTGCATGCTCCAAGTTTGGGCATTTTTGGCCGGTTTTCCACTGTTTTTGCTTTCTGTTACTCTACTTCTATACAGCACTATTTTGCATTAAAAAAATACAGGCTACATATTTGGCAGTGTGGTATTTTTTGTGACAGGCCTCATATATCTGCGTGCTCCAAGTTTGGGCATTTTAGGCCAGTTTTACACTCTTTTAGTGTCTGTTACCCTACTTATATACAGTACTATTTTGCAGAAAAAAAATACAGGCCACATTTTTGGCAGTGTTGTATTTCCGTGACAGGCCTCATATATCTGCGTGCTCCAAGTTTGGGCATTTTAGCTGGTGTTTTACTGTTTTTGCTGTCTGTTACTCTACATATATATAGCACTCTTTTGTATTTAAAAAGATTCTACAAAAAAAACCCCAAATTTAACCCCTTCATGACCCAGCCTATTTTGGCCTTAATGACCTTGCCGTTTTTTGCAATTCTGACCAGTGTCCATTTATGAGGTAATAACTCAGGAACGCTTCAACGGATCCTAGCGATTCTGAGATTGTTTTTTCGTGACATATTGGGCTTCATGTTAGTGGTAAATTTAGGTCGATAATTTCTGAGTTTATTTGTGAAAAAAACGGAAATTTGGCAAAAATTTTGAAAATTTTGCAATTTTCACATTTTGAATTTTTATTTTGTTAAACCAGAGAGTTATGTGACACAAAATAGTTAATAAATAACATTTCCCCCATGTCTACTTTATATCAGCACAATTTTGGAAACAATTTTTTTTTTTGCTAGGAAGTTATAAGGGTTAAAATTTGACCAGTGATTTCTCATTTTTACAACAAAATTTACAAAACCATTTTTTTTAGGGACCACCTCACATTTGAAGTCAGTTTGAGGGTTCTATATGGCTGAAAATACCCAAAAGTGACACCATTCTAAAAACTGCACCCCTCAAGGTGCTCAAAACCACATTCAAGAAGTTTATTAACCCTTCGGGTGTTTCACAGCAGCAGAAGCAACATGGAAGTAAAAAATGAACATTTAACTTTTTAGTCACAAAAATGATCTTTTAGCGAAATTTTTTTTATTTTCCCAAGGGTAAAAGGAGAAACTGGACCACGATCTTTGTTGTCCAATTTATCTTGAGTACGCTGATACCTCATATGTGGGGGTAAACCACTGTTTGGGCGCACAGCAGGGCTCGGAATGAAAGGAGCGCCATTTGACTTTTTCAATGAAAAATTGGCTCCAATCTTTAGCGGACACCATGTCGCGTTTGGAGAGCCCCCGTGTGTCTAAACATTGGAGCTCCCCCACAAGTGACCCCATTTTGGAAACTAGACCCCCCAAGGAACTTATCTAGAAGCATAGTGAGCACTTCAAACCCCCAGGTGCTTCACAAATTGATCCGTAAAAATGAAACAGTACTTTTTTTTCACAAAAAAATTATTTTAGCCTCAATTTTTTCATTTTCACATGGGCAACAGGATAAAATGGATCCTAAAATTTTTTGGACAATTTCTCCTGAGTACGTTGATACCTCATATGTGGGGGTAAACCACTGTTTGGGTGCACGGCAAGGCTCGGAAGGGGAGGCGTGCCATTTGACTTTTTGAATGGAAAATTAGCTCCAATCGTTAGCGGACACCATGTCGCGTTTGGAGAGCCCCTGTGTGCCTAAACATTGGAGCTCCCCTACAAGTGACCCCATTTTGGAAACTAGACCCCCCAAGGAACTTATCTAGATGCATAGTGAGCACTTATAACCCCCAGGTGCTTCACAGAAGTTTATAACGCAGAGCCGTGAAAATAAAAAATAATTTTTCTTTCCTCAAAAATGATTTTTAGCCCAGAATTTTTTATTTTCCCAAGGGTAATAGGAGAAATTGGACCCCAAATGTTGTTGTCCAGTTTGTCCTGAGTATGCTGATACCCCATATCTGGGGGTAAACCACTGTTTTGGCACACGTCGGGGTTCGGAAGGGAAGTAGTGACGTTTTGAAATGCAGACTTTGATGGAATGCTCTGCGGGCGTCAGGTTGCGTTTGCAGAGCCCCTGATGTGCCTAAACAGTAGGAACTCCCCACAAGTGACTCCATTTTGGAAACTAGACCCCCAAGGGAACTTATCTAGATGTGTGGTGAGCACTTTGAACCCCCAAGTGCTTCACAGAAGTTTATAACGCAGAGCCGTGAAAATAATAAATGTGTTTCCTTTCCTCAAAAATATTTTTTTAGCCCAGAATTTTTTATTTTTGCAAGGTTAACAGGAGAAATTGGACCCCAAAAGTTGTTGTCCAGTTTCTCCTGAGTACGCTGATACCCCACATGTGGGGGTAAACCACTGTTTGGGCGCACGTCAGGGCTCGGAAGGGAAGTAGTGACATTTGAAATGCAGACTTTGATGGAATGGTCTGCGGGCGTCACGTTGCATTTGCAGAGCCCCTGATGTGCCTAAACAGTAGAAACACCCCACAAGTGACTCCATTTTGGAAACTAGACCCCCGAAGGAACTTATCTAGATGTGTGGTGCTTCACAGAAGTTTATAACGCAGAGCCGTGAAAATAAAAAATAATTGTTCTTTCCTCAAAAATTATGTCTTAGCAAGTAATTTTTTATTTTTGCAAGGGTAACAGGAGAAATTGGACCCCAACAGTTGTTGCCCAGTTTGTCCTGAGTACGCTGGTACTCCAAATGTGGGGGTAAACCACTGTTTGGGCGCACGTCGGGGCTTGGAAGGGAGGGAGCACCATTTGACTTTTTGAATGCAAGATTGGCTGGAATCAATGGTGGCGCCATGTTGCGTTTGGAGACCCCTGATGTGCCTAAACAGTGGAAACCCCTCAATTCTAACTTCAACACTAACCCCAACACACCCCTAATCCTAATCCCAACTGTAGCCATAACCCTAATCCCAACCCTAACCCCAACACACCCCTAACCACAACCCTAACCCCAACACACCCGTAACCCTAATTCCAACCCTAACCCTAATCCTAACCCTAATCCCAACCCTAACCCTAATCCCAACCCTAACCACAACTGTAACCCCAACACACCCCTAACCCTATCCGTAACCCTAACCACAAGCCTAATCTTAACCCTATTTCCAACCCTAACTCTAATTCCAACCCTAACCCTAAGGGTATGTGCCCACGTTGCGGATTCGTGTGAGATTTTTCCGCACCATTTTTGAAAAATCTGCAGGTAAAAGGCAGTGCGTTTTACCTGCGGATTTACAGCAGATTTCCAGTGTTTTTTTGTGCGGATTTCACCTGCGGATTCCTATTGAGGAACAGGTGTAAAACGCTGCGGAATCCGCACAAAGAATTGACATGCTGTGGAAAATACAACGCAGCGTTTCTGCACGGAATTTTCCGCACCATGGGCACAGCGGATTTGGTTTTCCATAGGTGTACACGGTTCTGTAAACCTGATGGAAAACTGCTACGAATTCGCAGCGGCCAATCCGCTGCGGATCCGCGGCCAATCCGCTGCGGATCCGCGGCCAATCCGCTGCGGATCCGCAGCCAAATCCGCACATGCCATAACCCTAACCCTACCTGTAACCCTAACCCTACCCCTAACCCTAACCCTACCCGTAACCCTAACCCTAGTTCTAACCCTAACCCTAGTTCTAACCCTAACCCTAGTTCTAACCCTAGTGGAAAAAAAATAAAAAAATATTTTCTTTATTTTATTATTGTCCCTACCTATGGGGGTGATAAAGGGGGGGGGGTTTATTTATTATTTTTTTTATTTTGATCGCTGTGATAGAACCTACCACAGCGATCAAAATGCACTTGTAATGAATCTGCCGGCCGGCAGATTCGGCGGGCGCACTGAGCATGCGCCCGCCATTTTGGAAGATGGCGGCGCCCAGCGAGGAGACGGACCGACACCGGGAGCCTCGGTAAGTATAAGGGGGGGGAGATCGGGGCACGGGGGGGCGTCGGAGCACCGGGGGGTGACATAGGAGCAGGGGGGGAGCGGGCAGGAGGACGGGGGAGCGGAGCACAGGTCGGAGGGGACCGGACCCCATAACGGAGGACTGGGGGGGCGATCGGTGGGGTGGGGGGGTCTCTTCAGGTTTTCCAGCCATGGCCGATGATATTGCAGCATCGGCCATGGCTGGATTGTAATATTTCACCAGTTTTTTAGGTGAAATATTACAAATCGCTCTGATTGGCAGTTTCACTTTCAACAGCCAATCAGAGCGATCGTAGCCACGGGGGGGTGAAGCCACCCCCCCTGGGCTGAAGTACCGCTCCCCCTGTCCCTGCAGAACGGGTGAAATCGGAGTTAACCCTTTCACCCGCTCTGCAGCGACGCGATCATTCCATGACGCCACATAGGCGTCATGGGTCGGATTGGCACGGGTTTTCATGACGCCTACGTGGCGTCATGGGTCGGGAAGGGGTTAAGACAGTCTGTTATGTTAGACTGAGGACTGTTGTATCTGTGGTGGAAAAATCATAGCTTGAGAGGCATAAGTTTCATAGTTCTGTCTGCTAGCCTTGTTCTTTTTAAAAAAAAAAATTATTCAAAACCCTAAAAAAAAGTTAATACAGTCTGTTATGTCAGGCTGAGTTCTGTTGAATTTGGTTTAGAAAAATCATATTTCAGCAGGCATATGTAGCAAATTTCAGTGTGCTAGCCTTGTGGCACTCTTTTCTTGGGGTTTTAAATTCACCAAAAGCCCAAAAAATTTAATACAGTCTCTTATGTCAGGCTGAGGTCTGGTGTTTGTGTTTGAAAAATTGTAGCTTTGCAGGCATACTGATGAGATATCATTTAGCTCCTAATAAATACATTTGTGCTGAGCTTTTGAAATAGCGCAGTTGTCCATTTAAAATGGACAAGGCAAGGGATGGGGAAGTGGATGTGATGCTGATGGTGCATGCAGAGGACGAGACCGTGGCCAAGGTGAAAGTGGGCAACAACAAAGTCCCACATCTTCTTGCTCGATCTTCCTGTCCCAGTTTTTAGGGGACCGCAGCACACCACAATTGAAGCCAGAGCAGTGTGAAACGGTTGTTGGTTGGATGGCAGATAATGCTTCCAGTCACTTTGCCACCACCACCACATGTCTTCCACATGGTCAAGTCTAAATAGCCATGAGTGTGGCCCGGATATTCATTACCCTGATCCTCCTTCCACCCACCATGCCAACAAGTCCAACTGATCCCACACTTGGACACTCTGAAGAGCTGTTCAGTTTTCCATTTCAAGATTCCAGACTCGTGGCTGGTCAACTTGAAGTGGGGCCAGATGAGATCGCATGTAGCGATGCCCAAAGCTTTGACCAACCATGGTCACATGAAGGTGATGGTGGGAAAGTGTTACAAGAGGAGGATTATGATGAGACACAATTGCCAGAAGGTCAGGAGGAGGAGCAGAGTGTGGAAGAGGAAGACGGGGTGGTGAATGACATAGTGACTGACCCAACCTGGAAGGAGAACATGCAGAGCGAGGGCAGCAGTACACATGGGGAAGGAGGCATATCCCCCCAACAAGCAGAGAGAAGCAATGTGGTGGCCACAGACAGAAGGCATGCATCTGTTCCCCATAACACCAACATGAGGGAAGTTGCCATTCCAACTGTTAGATCTTCCCGAGTATGGTTATTTTTTAAAGACTCTGCCAATAACCCTAAACAGGCCATTTGTAGCACCTGAGATGCCCGCATCAGCAGGGGTAGCAAAACAACCAGCGTGACCACCACCAGCATGATCAGACACATGGCAGCAAAGCACCCAACTTTATGGGCCGAACCCCAGGCTCCAGGAGCACTGTCTACAGGTGACACCACTGCTTCTTGTACTGTTTTGTGTAGAAGGCAAAGCTAATCCCCAGTCCACCGTGCATGTGAAAATGCCTCTAGCCCTGCACCTGTTGTTACTCACAGTCAAGCAGCACCATCATCAAGCCCCTCCACATCCTTGTCCCAGGACATCCTTCAGTTGTCTATACCCCAGTCTTTGGAACGCAAGCGGAAATACCCAGCCAACGCCCCACATGCCACAGTCCTAAATTCTAACATTTCTCTTCTGCTTGCACTGGAAATGTTACCTTTTAGGCTCATTGAGATGGAAACTTTCCACAACCTGATGGCGGTGGCCATCCCAAAGTACTCGGTCCCCAGTCGTCACTACTTCTCCCGATGTGCCGTTCCGGCATTACACCAGCATGTGTCCCAAAACATTAACCGTGCCCTCAACAAAGCTGTTACAGGGAAAGTCCACATAACCATGGACACATGGACAAGTGCTTGTGGGCAGGGATGGTACATCTCACTGATGGCAAACTTGGTTAACATAATGGAAGTCGAGACCCATACAGTACTTGGGATGAAACCCATCCTCCCCACACCGAGGATTGCTGGCCCAATGTCAATCAGGGTTGCCACCACAGTCTACAGCTCCTGCACCTCCTCCTCCTCTTCATCCTCCATCTCTGAAATCAACACATCAGTCAGAAGCTGGAAGCACTGCAGCACTGCCTCAGCCAAGTGGCAACAGGCTGTGCTGAAACTAATCTGCTAATCTGGATAGGTAACAAACCGCACAATGCAGAAGAGTTGTGGACAGCACTGAAAGAGCAGTCAGATATTTGGATGACACCACTGAACCTACAGCCAGACATGGTCGTGGGTGACAATGGCCAGAAAATGTTGGCGGCTCTGAGGCAAGGTGAGCTCACACTCGTACCTTGCTTGGCCCATGTGCTTAACCTCGTGGTTCAAAGTTTTCTGAAAAGCTACCAGGAGCTGCCGGATCTGCTAGTGAAAGTACGCCATCTGTCTGCCAATTTTAGAAAGTCAGCAACAGCTTCAGTTGCCCTTGCTATGCTTCAGCAGTGTTTGCAGCTTCCAGCTCAACGGCTGGAACTCTACACTTCTTATGTTGTAAAGGCTTTGTCAGCAGAAGAAGGCTGTTGTTGACTACCAACATCAACAAGGCCGTCAATATTCAGTTCAGACTCCACACATAAGACCTCATGAGTGGACATTGATGTCAGACATATGTACCATCCTCCAAAACTTTGAGGACTGCACCAAGATTGTGAGCAGCGATGATGCCATAATTAGCGTCACCATCCCACTTCTCAGCATTCTGAATACCTCTCTGCTCACAATTAAAGAGGATGAATTGCAGGTAGAGCACGAGGACATGGAGCAAGGAACCATACAGGGGGATTACACTCAGCCCAGCCTCATGTCTTCTCAATGTGTATTGGTAGTCAAGGAGGAGAAGAAGGAGGAAGAACAGGAGCTACTTTCATGTGCTATAGACGGTACTACAAACACAACTGTACTACCGTCTGTTCAGCGTGGATGGCCTGACGACAGGGAGGATGAGGATGAGGATAAGGAGGACAGCATGATCAGTCGTCCTGTTGGTGAGGACATGGAAGTCTTGCCTGTTAGCAGTCTGACATGCATGGGTAACTTTATGTTGGTCTGCGTTTCATGTGACCCTCGCAAAAAATTGAAGAAACAGATACATGCACATAGCAGGGATCACTTCACATCAATCAAGATTTCAAAAAAGCTTTTATTGCAGAACCAAAAACACACATAAAAACATTTAAAAATCTTTAAAGGATACTACACACAAGTACAGATCCAAAAATAAAGGGTAAGGCAAGGATATTCACCTTGAGAAAGACACCACGAGTGTCGGAACACGTGGGTCCGGGGTTCCTGGAGGCTGGACTGTATGCTGGGGTGACCTTCTGACTGTATCAGGGCCAGGGCTAAGTATTACTTTACTTCAATCTCACATTTGTGGGATCACGGCCAGGTCATCTGTTGGTACCCCTTTTATCTTTCGGAACACATTAGGTCTGGTTTAGGACCCTTTGTCTGGTTTATTATCGCACAGACTTAGGTGTCACATTCCCTTTCCAGCTGGCTATAGCCTACTATGATTTGGTCTTTAGTGGAGGGTCCTACTTCATTGTATTGATAGCACATTGTATTGCTGTATATATTTTTTGCATGTATTTAGATATACACTCACCGGCCACTTTATTAGGTACACCATGCTAGTAACGGGTTGGACCCCCTTTTGCCTTCAGAACTGCCTCAATTCTTCGTGGCATAGATTCAACAAGGTGCTGGAAGCATTCCTCAGAGATTTTGGTCCATATTGACATGATGGCATCACACAGTTGCCGCAGATTTGTCGGCTGCACATCCCAAAGATGCTCCATACAAGGCAGGATGGATCCATGCTTTCATGTTGTTTACGCCAAATTCTGACCCTACCATCCGAATGTCGCAGCAGAAATCGAGACTCATCAGACCAAGCAACGTTTTTCCAATCTTCTACTGTCCAATTTCGATGAGC
Organism: Ranitomeya variabilis; assembly: GCF_051348905.1. Lineage (NCBI taxonomy): Eukaryota > Metazoa > Chordata > Amphibia > Anura > Dendrobatidae > Ranitomeya > Ranitomeya variabilis. The sequence continues at coordinate 567,302,375 of NC_135236.1, forward strand.
TTGTACAAATTGTAGCCTCAGTTTCCTGTTCTTAGCTGAAAGGAGTGGTACCCGGTGTGGTCTTCTGCTGCTGTAGCCCATCTGCCTCAAAGTTCGACGCACTGTGCATTCAGAGATGCTCTTAGGCCTACCTTGGTTGTAACGGGTGGCGATTTGAGTCACTGTTGCCTTTCTATCAGCTCGAACCAGTCTGCCCATTCTCCTCTGACCTCTGGCATCAACAAGGCATTTCCGCCCACAGAACTGCCGCTCACTGGATTTTTTTTCTTTTTCGGACCATTCTCTGTAAACTCTAGAGATGGTTGTGCGTGAAAATCCCAGTAGATCAGCAGTTTCTGAAATACTCAGACCAGCCCTTCTGGCACCAACAACCATGCCACGTTCAAAGGCACTCAAATCACCTTTCTTCCCCATACTGATGCTCGGTTTGAACTGCAGGAGATTGTCTTGACCATGTCTACATGCCTAAATGCACTGAGTTGCCGCCATGTGATTGGCTGATTAGAAATTAAGTGTTAACAAGAAGTTGGACAGGTGTACCTAATAAAGTGGCCGGTGAGTGTATATATATATTTTTTGTGCATTCTCTGTACATCTTTCCCAGCCTAGAGACAACCCCCTCATGGGTATTTTACCCTTTATTTTTGGATCTGTACTTGTGTGTAGTATCCTTTAAGGATTTTTAAATGTTTTTATGTGTGTTTTTGGTTCTGCAATAAAAGCTTTTTTGAAATCTTGATTGATGTGAAGTGATCCCTGCTATGTGCATGTATCTGTTTCTTCAATTTTTTGTGTCAATATTTGTGACATGCACAGGGTGATCCACACTACATAAAAATTGTGCCCATATGAGATATTGTTAATAGTTGGTGCCCGCTCATTTGTTTATTATTTGTCATGTGACCCTTGCATTATAAAAATTTTGGGTGACACTCATTACTGGATGGTGACTCTTCTTGACCCATGCTACAAGGAGAACTTTCATTCTCTTCTGCCTGAGGCAGAGAGGTGTACTAAAATGTTGCAGTACCAAAGGGCCCTTGTAGCGGAATTACTTAGAAAAATCCCATGTGAGAACCCTGGCAGCAGACGTCAGAATTTGTTGTATAACTGAGCATTCCAAGCGAGAGAGACAGAAGTGCAATTCAGCTCAGGCAGGGGAACAATGGCAAAGTTCTGGGACAGTTTTCTCAAACTCCCGTCGTGATGGCACAGAGGAAAGGGGTGCTGTCGCAAGAAGTACAATGTTTGGGAAGATGATGAGAGAGTACCTTGCAGATCATACAAATGTCCTTTGTGATTCCTCTGTGCCTTTTAATTATTGAGTATCCAAGCTGGACACGTAGCATGAACTGTCTCTCTATGCCTTGGAGGTCATCCTGGCCCGCCCTGCAGCTAGCGTTCTGTCAGAGCGGGTTTTTAGTGCCGCTGGTGGAATTATAACAGATAAGCGCATCCGCCTATCAACTGAAAATACTGACAAGCTGACTCTTATAAAAATGAACAAGGGCTGGATCGGGAAAGGCTTCTGTACACCACCAAGTGAAAACAGCAAAACATAACCTCAAATACATTCTCTGTTTTGGGGAGGTGTATTCTCATGCACCTTTTCATAACCACAAATGGGTAAACTCTTCCAGATTTGGTCTGTTTGTTCTTATCCTCCTCCTTATCCTCATCCTTATCATCCAGAACCACTAGACGACCAGGGTGAACATGCTCTGTACAGTTATAGGCCAGTGCATTTTGGGCAAGGGGGCTGTCATGGCACTATTTTAATTTGTAAAAAATGGACCCCACATTGGGGAAATGGGCATGACATTACATTGGGCCTACTTCTTCATTCTGTCTCCTGCAATGTGTCCATGTTGGTAAAGACTTCATAACAATTGTGTACCTTAAAGAGCTCACTTGAAAAGCTCCTTTTTGTGTTGCCTAGTTGCTTTCATTGGACACAATACAATTCATATAAATTTGATAAAGCAATGCTGTTACTTTGCCTCAGTAGTTCATTACAAATATTTCTTTGCCCAATATATCAGTTTCTCTCCTTGAGAGCCATAACTTTGGCTGCATCAAATGTACAAATGGCGAATATACAAATGGCGATTTGGAATCCAGTTTAAAATACTGTATAGCAAATGCATTCAGTCAATTACATAGCTGCATTTCTTGTAAAACATTTACAGATGTGACAGACAATGCTCATAGTGACACAATTTTGAGAAATGTTTGTTTATTCACTTCAGAAACAGTTCTAAGCCTCTATATATTTGCAGTTTGTCATTGTAAAACATTAAGGTTTACTGAAACACTGTATGTGGTGGTTTGATCTAATTCCTTGTGGCTTTTATGTTCTAGGGGTTTATGGCCCCTTGTCTAATGACTCCATGATATTTCAGTTTCATACAACCTTGAAAGCTGGCCACTTGAAGGGCTGGGTGACACTATAGGGTAAATCATTATTTAAGACCAGAAAAACATGACTAAGACAGATGCCAAAACTGGGATACCTGTACATGTACATTGTGCTTATACTTGCATAATTGGAGACGCCCATGCAGTGTAGGTAATCCCCTAGGCAGTGGCCCTCGAGTTGCATTAGCCCTCCTTTTCCCTTCTTATCTCTGTCCATTGCATTAAAGCAGAAGAGATAACAGCCTTTAAAAACAGGCTGGTTAGTAGATATGGGAACATTAAAAGTACCGTCACACTCAGCGATGCTGCAGCGATATAGACAACGAGCCAATCGCTGCAGCGTCGCTGTTTAGGTCGCTGGGGAGCTGTCACACAGACAGCTCTCTCCAGCGACCAACGATTAGGGGAATGACTTCGGCATCGTTGAAACCGTCTTCAACGATGCCGAAGTCCCCTGCAGCACCCGGGTAACCAGGGTAAACATCGGGTTACTAAGCGCAGGGCCGCGCTTAGTAACCCGATATTTACCCTGGTTACCATTGTAAAAGTAAAAAAAAACACTACATACTCACCTTCTGATGTCTGTCACGTCCCCCGGCATCCACAGGGTTAAACTGCTTTCGGCAGGAGCACTTGCTAATGCTGCGCTGCTGCCGAGAGCTCTTCCTGTATAGTGTCAGTGTACAGGTAACACACTGACTCACCAGTGACGTTTCTAGCTGATGTCCTTCAGCTTTGCTTTCCTTTTTTATCCAACACAGACCGCCATCACTTCTTCCAGCCAGGACTTGTCTCTGCATAAAATAACACAGTTACCTAGAGCACCACTTCCAGAGCACATTCCTCTTTTTTTCCCTTTCTTCTACACTACACATCCGAATACAGAGGTGCACCCAAATCAATATATAATTGGTATTATGCAAACCACCATTCCAAATATAAATTATAATCCACCACTGTGCACCCACTAACTATAAATAGCCACTTTCCCCATTTAACACATAAATTAATTTGCACCTGTACTCTTTCCCTCAATTCACTAACAGTCACTTCATCCTCAACACCCCACTATGTACCTCCCACTCTAACCATATCCCCTATTCCTTATATTTACATGCCCCTCCCTCCCCAATTCATTGTCTGTCATGTCTTTCTCTCTCACCATCTATTCATTATCAACTGCTCTACCCCACATTCAATACATCATTTACTTCCCCACCCTCAAAATTCATTATTTGTTCTCCCCAGATCATCATTTTCTCTCCCCAGCCCCCACCTTCAATTCATCATTTGCTCTCCCCACCCCCACCTTCAATTAAATTGCTTTGCCCCATCACTCACACCGAATTCATCATTTGCAGTTTCCCATCTTCTCCCCCACTTCATCATTTGCAGTCCCCCACTTTAATTTGAAGTCACCTTACTTCATCCATTGCAGTCCCATATCACCCCCTCATTTCATCTGCAGTGCCCTTTCATCATTTGCAGCCCTATATCCCCCTCCATTATATAATATGCAGTACCCCCTCAGACACTTCATCATGTGCAGTCCCCTTCCCCCCTTTTTATCTTGTGCAGTCCCCCTTACTAACCCACTTTATCATGTGCAGTCCCCCTTACCCCCACTTTGTGTGCAGCCCCACTCTCCCTTCATCATGTGCAGTCCCCTTTACCCCACACTTCATGTGCAGCCCCCAGTCCCCTTCATCATGTACAACCCAACTCCCTCCACTCCATCATGTGCAGCCCCACTCCCCCACTCAATCATGTGCAGCCCCACTCACCCCACTCCAGCATTGTGCAGCCCCACTCCATCATGTGCAGGCAGCCCCGCTCCATCATGTGCAGGCAGCCCCACTCCCCCACTCCATCATGTGCAGCCCCTCTCCATCATGTACAGCTCCACACTCCCCCCATTTCATCATGTGCAGCCCCACTCCCCCCACTCCATCATGTGCAGCCCTACTCACCCCACTCCTTCATTGTGCAGCCCCGCTCCATCATGTGCAGGCAGCCCCACTCCCCCCACTCCATCATGTGCAGCCCCACTCCATCATTTACAGCTCCACACTCCCCCTATTTCATCATGCACAGTACCACTCCCTGCACTTCATCATGTGCAGCTCCACTTCATCATGTGCAGCCCCATTTACCCCCCATCCCATCATATGCAGTCTCCTTTATCCCCCAAAACAAACTCCATCATGTGCAGTCCCCAATACACCCCCCACTTCATAACGTGCAGCTACCCTCACCCACTGAATTCATTTTATGAAAAAAACGAAAAAGTTTTCCATACTAACCTCATAGTTGCTCCCCAGCAGCACCTCTCTGCTTCCACTGTCTGGTACATGTCAGCATGTGAGCGATGACATCATCACGCACGCCCGACACCTGACCCAGAAGACTCTCCTTACATGGAGGGAGCGGGAGCTGTGCAGCTGTCAATGTTAGACAGCCAGGCACAGCTCCCGACACCAGCAAGATAGGACTGTGATGTGGGCGGCTGTGTCTGCTGCCGGCCGCAGCACAGACTGTGCAGTGGACACGGCAGTGCACAATTTGCTGCATGGGTGGCCATGTACAGCTGCTGGGCAAGCTGCCTGGGGAGCATTGGCCTCTTTGCCACCTGGCCCAACCCGCCCCTGTCCCATGGCTGCCGCCCATACACCTAAAAACTCATACAGCATTGCTGCACTCGTATAACTTTGCTGCATATATACATACAAATACTCTACTACATACATATACTTTGAGCTCTGCTACACACATAGCCCATCTGCATTCATATACACACACACAAACACAGCATTGTTTCACACACAGCCGTGCCACATAAAAACACATGATAAATACATAAACATAGCCCTGCTGCACAGGTTGAAGGGAGGACTGGGCTGCTGAAGTAAAGGGTCTGTAACTGCTGGGGCCGCACCTTCTGTTTCTGGAGGGAATGCAATTGCAGCCGGAGTGAGCCGGTAACCTAGGTGAAGGGGGCATGGCCAGAGTCAGTAAGACAAAAGATACTGCGCGGGAACAGAGTAGGACTTCCCGCCAGAATGCTTAGTCGTGCTGATCACAGCCGCAATAAGGGATATGTAAGGCCACAGCGTGCAGAGACGAGGGGGCTGCGTGAGAGACTTACTGATATTGGCAGGCGCACCTTGTAACATGCGCCAGGCAGAGTATTGCAGCGTGGATGTCCAGGTGACGGCTAACAGAAAGAGGAGCGCATGCCAAGCTAAGCCATGCAGAGCAGCCATCCAGGTGCCGGCGGCTGCCCAGAGAGACACAGGCCAAGTTGAACTTTGCGGAGAGCTTGATCCTTTTGCTCCACAGTTATATGGACTAGGGGCTCAGCGGGCAAAACTGGAGACTGCCTGCTGCTGCCAGAAGCAGGATCGTGTATAGGGAAGAAACGCCTGAAGATGCTATGTCGTCTGCCGCCGCTGTTCTACCATCCTTGGGATCTCCAGCAAGTGACAAGCTGTGAAGCCACAATAAGTGAAACTGTTAACAAAAGACTGTCTACTTATCCACTGACGCTCTATTTGCCACATGACAGCAAGTGTGCAAAGTGCCTCCTCGTGGTTATGTGATAACTGCTGGAACCAGCAGAGCTCAACCATGTATATATTATATATGTCTGGTATTTGTATCATCTGGTATCTGCTTTATTCATGTCTTTGGAACTGATGGAAATTGCTAAGCACAGCGCTCAACAACTCTATAGATAATGGAGAGCAGAGGCCGAGCATTCACCACTTTGCTCCATCCAGGACAAGACTGCAGAAACCTGTTATCAGAATCTCTGAGGGGCCCAGTGGTCGAATTCCCAGTGATCTGCAAGTTATCCACGATCCAATGGATCACACTTACATCATACATATACCGTACATGCATACACACTGTAACAAAACGCTCCGGGATCGCCTTTGCTGGGGTCAAAGGTCATGTGGTTTGTGCATTGAACTTTGAGGCGACAGCAGGTTTCCAAGTTGACTGACCTCAGATCAGGTTTATTAAAGTGAAAGCAAATACAGAAAACAAAACATAAAAATAAATCCTAGCCTGTCCGGCGCTAACTAAACAAATACGTTGCTATCTAACAACTGGGGGGGCTTCTCCCTCCCAGCTAACATTACACAGATCATGAGCACAGCTCTCACTCACGTTTGTCTCACACAGACAGGCATTCTGTGTGCCCCAGGCTGACTCTGAAAACCCCCAGCTGGTCATCCTTTATTCCTACACTTATTAACCCCTGAGTATCCTGAAAATACTGAGCAGCCTAATTCACATAGGACAAGTACCTGGGCGAGATATACCTGCCCCCGACTACCAGACCGACATGACTCTTACAACACATACACCGAACATACATATACTGTACATACACACATATACCGTACATACATATACACACATACACCATACAGACATATATCATACATACCTATACCGCATATACAGACATAGATACCCACATATACTGTACATAGATACATACACATACATATAAACATATATATACACATATACTGTACATGCATACACACACATAGATGCCCACATATATAGATATCACTCAGGTCGAGCAAGAATACTCTCGAAACAGTGTACACGGGACAGGGCATCAGCGTTCCCCATCTGCACCCCGGGGCGGTGCTCCACCGTGAAAGAGTAAGCCTGCAGGGCAAGGAACCACCGGGTTACCCGACTATTACGGTCCTTGTGGAGGTGCATCCACTTGAGAGGGGCATGGTCCGTGACCAGCCTAAACTTCCTACCTGCCAGGTAATATTTGAGGGAGTCGAGAGCCCATTTGATGGCTAGGCACTCTTTTTCAACCACGGCATACCTCTGCTCATGTACATTCAGTTTCCGACTGAGGTAGAGGACCGGGTGTTCGACTCCGTCCCTTACCTGGGAAAGTACAGCTCCGACACCAGTATCAGAAGCATCAGTTTGCACCACAAACTCGCTGCTGAAATCAGGAGTCACTAGTAGGGGCTGAGAGCACAAAGCCCGTTTCAGACTGTGGAAGGCCTCTTCAGCCGCTGAGCTCCATTTTACCATGACGGAATCCCTCCCTTTGGTAAGATCCGTCAAGGGGGTAGCCATGGCCACAAAGTTGGGTATGAACCGGCGATAATAGTCGGCAATGCCCAGGAAAGCTTGAACTTGTTTCTTGTTCACTGGTTGCGGCCAGCCCTGAATTGCCTGTATTTTGTCGATCTGGGGTTTAACCACTCCTCTGCCAATCACGTAGCCCAAGTATCGGGCTTCTTCAAGGCCGATGTAACATTTCTTGGGATTCGCCGTTAAGCCTGCGTCTCTCAGGTCATCAATCACTGCCTGTACCTTCCGGGGGTGAGCTTCCCAGTCCGTGCTGTAAATTATGATGTCGTCTAGGTAGGCAGAAGCGTACTGCCTGTGGGGCCTCAAGACTCGATCCGATAAATCTCTGGAACGTTGCCGGGGCTCCGTGAAGTCCAAACGGCATGTAGATATACTGGAACAGCCCTTCCAGTGTAGCAAATGCCGTCTTCTCTCTGGCCGCCTCGGCCAGAGGGATCTGCCAGTACCCCTTTGTTAGATCCAGGGTCGTAATGTATCGGGCTTTACCAAGCCGGTCGATCAACTCATCGACCCGGGGCATAGGGTACGCATCAAATTTAGAAACCGCATTCAGTTTCCTAAAGTCAATGCAAAACCGTATAGAGCCATCCGGCTTAGGTATCAACACGATTGGACTGGACCAGGCACTGTGCGACTCTTCAATGACTCCTAAGTCCAACATTGCCTTCACCTCCCGGGAGACGGCTTCACGGCATGCTTCCGGAATCCGGTATGGCTTCACATGAACTGTGACACCAGGCTCTGTGACAATCTCATGTTTCACTAGCCTAGTCTGGCCAGGTTTTTCCGAGAAAAACTGTTGGTTCTGTAACAAAAACTGCTTAACCTCAGATTTTTGTCGTTCAGAGAGAGTCTCGGCAATCTGCACCTCCGGTACGGTCGGTGAGCAAACCGGACGGGGCAGATCCGCTGTTAGGGCAGCGCGGTCTTTCCAGGGTTTTATCAGATTCACATGATAAATCTGTTCTGGTTTTCTCTTACCAGGCTTATGCACTTTATAGTTCACTTCACCAACTCGTTCCTCGACTTTAAAGGGGCCCTGCCATTTCGCCAGAAATTTACTATCCACCGTAGGGATTAGGATCTTTCATTTGTTCGCTGTGGAAGTCATCCAACTGGACTCCCAAATCAGGCAGGCAGGGTGCTGGATGGCTGTCTGCCTCCGCCCCTCGCTGAGTTTCCTCAGTTTCCTCAGTTTCCTCCGTTTCCCCCGCCATAACGGAGAAGGGGTACTGAGGGTTAGTATCAATAACCTCCCCAGCAACATCTTCCTGTGGGGTCTCGTCTAGGAACTCGGGACCTCCAGATGGCATGGGGGAAGGTTCACAGCTTCGGTGAAGGAGCAACTGATTCTCCCATAACTGCCAGAAATGGGGGAAATCCCTGCCCAGGATTATATCATGTAACAATGCGGGAACGAGTCCCACTTTGTGTTGCACAGACCCATAGGGAGTGGAAATCGGTATGACCGCTGTTAGGTACGAGCAGGTGTCACCATGCACACACGTTACAGAAAATTTGTCAGACAAACCAGATGGAAGTGCCACCAGACTAGCTTTCACCAGAGTCACCACACTTCCAGAGTCTAGTAATGCCACAACATTTTTCCCACCAACCGATAATTCACACAGGTGTTTCGCTGTATCATTTTGACCCGCATTCACACTCACTAGCCGGGTCACCAAAGACATGCGTTTTTTAGAGTCTGTAACTTCGCACTGCATGGGTTCGGTGGTAACAGGACAGTTCGCAGAAATATGGCCCCTCTCATGGCAACGAAAACACCTAACAGGCCCCCTACTGAGACCACCGTCCCATACTCTCGGTCTCGGAGTGCGAGCAGTCCCAGGTTCCTCCCCCACAGTTTTTGGCAATTTTCCTTCACCCGTAGTCGCTGGAACAGTCTTACCGGTTCCCCGAGGAGAAGGCACAGACCGGGTGCTAGCGGTTTCGTCGGGAAGTCCTTCTGCTACGGAATAACGCTCGACCAACTCCACAAGTTGATCCGCTGTCGTGGGATTTCCTTGGCTTACCCACCTTTTCAGCGCTGGAGGTAGCACTCTCAGATACTTGTCCAGGACAACCCGCTGGATTATTTCTGGGGTTGTCAGTACCTTGGGTTGCAGCCATTTCTTTGTCAAGTAAATCAGGTCGAACATCTGAGACCGCGGCGGTTTATCTGGCTGGTATGTCCACTGATGTACCCTCTGTGCACGGACAGCCGTTGTCAAACCTAGCCGGGCCAGGATCTCAACTTTCAGCTTCTCAAAGTCCTGAGCGACTTCCGGGTCTAAGTCATGGTAAGCTTTTTGGGCCTCGCCGGAGAGAAACGGAGCAATCAAATCGGCCCATCGTGCCTTCGGCCACTTCTCCCTCAACGCCGTCCGCTCAAACGTTGTCAGGTATGCCTCGACGTCATCTTCTGCAGTCAGCTTTTGCCAGTTTCGACTCACATGGATCCTTCTGGATTCTGCTTCCGGGTCCACCTCAGGCATGCTCACCAGGCGCTTCGCCACCTGTTGGAGAAGGTGGCGGTCTGCAGCCGTCATGTCCACTAACTCCTTCAGCTGTGCGGCCATCAAGCGATTAGCTTCATGCTGTACGGCAATGGACTGTACTAGGGCTTTCACCACATCTTCCATACTGTCGCCTGTGCCACGCGATGCCCGCGTTCTCCACCACAATGTAACAAAACGCTCCGGGATCGCCTTTGCTGGGGTCAAAGGTCACGTGGTTTGTGCATTGAACTTTGAGGCGACAGCAGGTTTCCAAGTTGACTGACCTCAGATCAGGTTTATTAAAGTGAAAGCAAATACAGAAAACAAAACATAAAAATAAATCCTAGCCTGTCCGGCGCTAACTAAACAAATACGTTGCTATCTAACAACTGGGGGGGCTTCTCCCTCCCAGCTAACATTACACAGATCATGAGCACAGCTCTCACTCACGTTTGTCTCACACAGACAGGCATTCTGTGTGCCCCAGGCTGACTCTGAAAACCCCCAGCTGGTCATCCTTTATTCCTACACTTATTAACCCCTGAGTATCCTGAAAATACTGAGCGGCCTAATTCACATAGGACAAGTACCTGGGCGAGATATACCTGCCCCCGACTACCAGACCGACATGACTCTTACAACACATACACCGAACATACATTTACTGTACATACACACATATACCGTACATACATATACACACATACACCATACAGACATATATCATACATACCTATACCGCATATACACACATAGATACCCACATATACTGTACATAGATACATACACATACATATAAACATATATATACACATATACTGTACATGCATACACACACATAGATGCCCACATATATAGATATACACATGTACATACACAAACAGATACACACATATGCATATATTGTAAATACACACACACATAGATACACACACATACATACACAAACATATGCTGTATCTACATACACACAGATACACATACACACATAGATACAAATATAAACACACATATACACATATATACATATATTGTACATACATATGCACACAAACAGAGATACACACATACATGTACTGTACATACATACACACATAGATACACATACGACACATAGATACACACATACATACACATAGATACACAAACGACACATAGATACACACATACATATACCGTACATACATGTAGACACAGATACACATACACACACACACACATAAATACACAAATTCATATACTGTACACAAACATATAGAGCCTAGGGAGGACACCAGGAGCAATCTAAGGTATGCCTATAAAATAAGGCATAGGACAAAAAAGAGGTCATGCACTGAAATGCTAACATGGATTATATAGAGAAAATATGCAAACAAGACCAAATTATGAAGTATATACAATTCAAAAGTTTATTGAATAATAAATAACAGGAAAAAATTCATATATAAAAAAATATAGTTCTTACCGATAATGGTATATCTCTGAGCCCATGATGGCACCACGGGGAGAGGGGATCCGACCACCAAGGACAGGAAACCTACAGATAAAAAGGCGGTACCTCTCTCCCGCATCAGTTGTTTACTAGAGAATGATGGGAGACTAAGTTATAGAGTCTTAATTTTAACATTACTTGAGAATAGTGTTGAGCGATACCTTCCGATACTCAAAGGTATCGGTATCGGATGGGATCGGCCGATATCCAAAAAATATCGGATATCGCCAATACCGATACCCGATACCAATGCAAGTCAATGGGACACAAGTATCGGAAGGTATCCTAGATGGTTCTCAGGGTCTGAAGGAGAGGAAACTCTCCTTCAGGCCCTGGGATCCATATTCATGTAAAAAATAAAGAATTAAAATAAAAAATATGGATATACTCACCCCTCTGGCGGCCCCTGGACCTTAGCGATGTAACCGGCAGCCTTCGTTCCTAAGAATGAGGAGTGAAGGACCTTCGATGATGTCACGGCTTGTGATTGGTCGCGTTACCGCTCATGTGACCGCTCACGCGACCAATCACAAGCCGCGACGTCATCGCAGGTCATGAACTCTGTTATGATCCTTAGTGGTTGAGGATCACAAATTACTCCAGCTAAATAACAAACGTAGGACAAGCTCTAGGAAGGTGGCAAACTGGACTGACCGCAAATCTGAACCTATCCAAACACACTAGAAGTAGCCGGTGAACGTGCCTAAAAATCCTAGACGTCACGAGCCAGCCTGAGGAACTAACTACCCCTAGAGAGAAAGAAAGACCTCTCTTGCCTCCAGAGAAATAATCCCCAAAGATATAGAAGCCCCAAACAGATAATAACGGTGAGGTAAGAGGAAGGCACATACACAGGGGTGAAAGCAGATTCAGCAAATGAGGCCCACTAATACTAGATAGCAGAAAATAGAAAAGGGAATCTATGCGGTCAGTAAAAAACCCTTACAAAATATCCACTCTGAGATTTCAAGAACCCCCACACCAACTAACGGAGTGGGGGGAGAAACTCAGTCCCCTAGAGCAACCAGCAAGTGAGGAAATCACATTTTAGCGAGCTGGACTAAAAACATAACGAACACTGATAATCAAAAAATGATCAAACAAAAACTTAGCTTGTCTTGGAGAGACTGGGAGCAAGGTAGACACAAGGAATCTGAAGAGCCCTGAATACATTGATAGCAGGCAAGGAACTGAGTATCCAGGTGAGCTAAAATAGGAAACCAACCAAGGATAACGAACCAGCTGATGCTGCAACCTGCAGAAAGACAACACTACACAGTACCGCTTGTGACCACTAGAGGGAGCCCAAAAATAGAGTTCACAACAGAACCCCCCCCTTGAGGAGGGGTCACCGAACCCTCATCAAGACCCCCAGGGCGATCAGGATGAGCCGCGTGGAAGGCACAAACCAAATCGGCCGCATGAACATCAGAGGCGACAACCCAGGAATTATCCTCCTGACCATAGCCCTTCCACTTAACCAAATACTGAAGCCTCCGTCTAGAGATACGAGAATCCAAAATCTTCTCCACCACGTACTCCAATTCACCCTCGACCAGCACCGGAGCAGGAGGCTCAACAGAAGGAACCACATACCTCCGCAACAAAGACCTATGGAACACATTATGAATGGCAAACGATGCTGGGAGATCCAAACGAAAAGACACCGGGTTAAGGATTTCCAAGATCTTATAAGGACCGATGAAGCGAGGCTTGAATTTAGGAGAGGAGACCTTCATAGGAACATACCGAGAAGACAGCCACACCAAATCCCCAACACGAAGTCGGGGACCCACACCGCGGCGGCGGTTGGCAAAGCGTTGAGCCTTCTCCTGTGACAACCTCAAATTGTCCACCACATGGATCCAAATCTGCTGCAACCTATCCACCACAGAATCCACCCCAGGACAGTCAGAAGACTCAACCTGACCCGAGGAAAAACGAGGATGGAAACCAGAATTGCAGAAAAAAGGTGAAACCAAAGTAGCAGAACTAGCCTGATTATTAAGGGCAAACTCGACCAAAGGCAAAAAAGTCACCCAATCATCCTGATCAGCAGAAACAAAACATCTCAAATAAGTTTCCAACGTCTGATTAGTTCGCTCGGTTTGGCCATTAGTCTGAGGATGGAAGGCCGACGAAAAAGACAAATCAATGCCCATCTTAGCACAAAAAGTCCGCCAAAACCTGGACACAAACTGGGATCCTCTATCAGACGCAATATTTTCAGGAATGCCGTGCAAGCGAACCACATTCTGAAAAAATAGAGGAACCAAATCGGAGGAAGAAGGCAACTTAGGCAAGGGCACCAAATGGACCATCTTGGAAAAACGATCACACACCACCCAGATGACAGACATTTTCTGAGATACTGGAAGATCCGAAATAAAATCCATGGAAATGTGCGTCCAAGGCCTTTTCGGAACAGGCAAAGGCAAAAGCAAACCGCTGGCACGAGAACAGCAAGGCTTAGCCCGAGCACAAATCCCACAAGACTGCACAAAGGAAAGCACATCCCGCGACAAGGAAGGCCACCAGAAGGACCTAGCCACCAAATCTCTGGTACCAAAAATCCCAGGATGACCCGCCAACACCGAAGAATGAACCTCGGAAATAACTTTGCTGGTCCATCTATCCGGGACAAACAGTCTCTCTGATGGACAACGGTCAGGTCTATCTGCCTGAAATTTCTGCAGCACTCGTCGCAAATCTGGGGAAATGGCAGACAAAATCACTCCTTCTCTGAGAATACCAGCCGGCTCAGAAACTCCCGGAGAGTCAGGCACAAAACTCCTAGAAAGTGCATCAGCTTTCACGTTCTTCGGACCAGGCAGGTATGAGACCACGAAGTTGAAACGGGAGAAAAACAATGACCAACGAGCCTGTCTAGGATTCAGGCGCTTGGCAGATTCAAGGTAAATCAGATTTTTGTGATCAGTCAAGACCACCACGCGATGTTTAGCTCCTTCGAGCCAATGTCGCCACTCCTCAAATGCCCACTTCATAGCCAACAACTCCCGATTACCAACATCATAATTCTGCTCGGCAGGCGAAAACTTTCTTGAAAAGAAAGCACATGGCTTCATCACAGAGCCATCAGAGCTTCTCTGCGACAAGACAGCCCCTGCTCCAATCTCAGAAGCATCAACCTCGACCTGGAAGGGAAGAGAGACATCTGGCTGACATAAGACAGGAGCTGAAGAAAACCGGTGCTTCAGCTCCCGAAAGGCCTCCACGGCCGCAGGAGACCAATTAGTCACATCAGAACCCTTCTTGGTCAAATCCGTCAAAGGTTTAACCACGCTAGAAAAATTAGCGATGAAACGACGGTAAAAATTAGCAAAACCCAAGAACTTCTGAAGACTCTTAACAGACGTGGGCTGAGTCCAGTCATGAATAGCCTGGACCTTGACTGGGTCCATCTCCACAGTAGAAGGAGAAAAAATAAAACCCAAAAAGGAGACCTTCTGTACTCCGAAGAGGCATTTTGAGCCCTTCACAAATAAGGCATTAGCACGTAGGACCTGAAATACCATCCTGACCTGCTTCACATGGGACTCCCAATCATCAGAAAAGACCAAAATGTCATCCAAATAAACAATCATAAATTTATCCAGATATTCTCGGAAGATGTCATGCATGAAGGACTGAAACACAGAAGGAGCATTAGAGAGTCCAAAAGGCATCACTAAGTACTCAAAATGGCCTTCGGGCGTATTAAATGCTGTTTTCCATTCATCTCCCTGCTTAATGCGCACAAGGTTATACGCACCACGGAGATCTATCTTGGTGAACCAACTGGCACCCTTAATCCGAGCAAACAAATCAGACAATAGTGGCAAAGGATACTGAAATTTGACTGCAATTTTATTCAGAAGACGATAATCTATACAAGGTCTCAAAGAACCATCCTTCTTGGCCACAAAAAAAAATCCTGCACCAAGAGGGGAAGAGGATGGGCGAATATGTCCCTTCTCCAAACACTCCTTTATATAACTCCGCATCGCGGCATGCTCTGGTATAGACAAATTAAAAAGTCGTCCCTTAGGGAATTTACTACCAGGAATTAAATTTATAGCACAGTCACAATCCCTATGAGGGGGCAGGGCACTGGACCTGGGCTCATCAAATACATCCTGGTAGTCAGACAAAAACTCAGGGACCTCAGAAGGAGTGGAAGAAGCAATAGACACCAACGGAGTATCGCCATGAATTCCCTGACAACCCCAACTTGACACAGACATAGCTTTCCAATCTAAAACTGGATTATGAGCTTGCAGCCATGGCAGACCCAAAACGACAACATCATGCAAAAACCCTGTTGAGAAAGCCATTCCGCGAAACGCGCGCGGGGCCGCCGGGTGAAGTGCAGACTACTCCCCTCTGAATTCTATAATGGGTAAGTGTGCAAATTCCACCATTTATATGCCATGATTATGGGCTGTGGACCTAGCGCTTTATAGGAGCAGAGGATACTGTGTATTATACACTGCCTATTATAGTGTCCCAGCTTATCTATGCATTACTTTCACTAGTTGCACCAGTACTCATGTTTGGGATGCATTTTGTGGTGTGCACCTGACCCGGCTACCTTCGAGTCTCCCCCCTAATTCCTTTGCTTTATTGTATATTGGATATGACAATGATAACTGTATTTTAACTTTGTGTTATTTGATAATGGTTCAATAAAGGTAAATTTTGGTTTTAAATTATGATTTGGACTCATTTACTCCTTGTTTTTTGCTTTATATCATGCAAATTATGCAGAACGAGAAAGCGAATCACCTCCTGATGTACGGGAGTCATGCACATGGTCATTTGCGTCCAATACTGAGGCTTATTCTCAGCCAATGGCATAGCATCAATTCCCCTCAGAGGAATAGGAAATTCCAAAGGCTCCAGGACAAAACCACAGCGCCTGGCAAACGACAAATCCATCAGATTCAGGGCAGCACCCGAATCCACAAAAGCCATAACCGGGTAGGACGACAAAGAACAAATCAAAGTAACAGACAAAATAAATTTAGGCTGTATAGTACCAATGGTGACAGGTTTAGTGATTTTTTTTAAACGTTTAGAGCATGCTGAGAAAACATGATTAGAATCACCACAGTAAAAGCACAACCCATTTTGACGTCTATGACTTTGTCGCTCAATTCTGGTCAAAGTTCGGTCACATTGCATAGACTCAGGTCTCTGTCCAGAAAATACCGCCAAAGGATAAGCAGATTTGCGCTCCCGCAAACGCCGATCAACCTGAATGGCTAATGCCATAGAATCACTCAGACTTGTAGGGGTGGGAAACCCCACCATAACACTCTTAACGGCCTCAGAAAGACCTTCTCTGAAATTTGCAGCCAGGGCACACTCATTCCATTGAGTAAGCACCGACCATTTCTGAAATTTTTGACAATGCACCTCTGCTTCATCCTGACCTTGAGAGATAGCCAGCAACGCTTTTTCTGCCTGATTCACAAGATTAGGCTCCTCATAAAGCAGTCCAAGAGCCAGAAAAAATGCATCTACATTAAGCAAAGCAGGATCTCCTGGCGCCAGAGAGAAAGCCCAATTTTGAGGGTCGCCACGCAACAAGGAGATAACAATTTTAACTTGCTGAGCGGAATCACCAGAGGAATGAGGTCTCAGAGATAGAAATAACTTACAACTATTCTTAAAATTTTGAAACCTAGATCTTTCTCCAGAAAACAACACAGGAATGGGTATCTTTGGTTCTGACATAGGGCTACGAATAACAAAATCCTGAATACTTTGCACCCCTGCAGTAAGATGATCCACACTAGAAGTCAGAGTCTGAACATTCATGTCTGCAGCTGAGCTCAAAACCACCCAGAGTTCAAGAGGATGAAAGAAGCTAAACAGACTGCAGCAAAGGAAAAGCGGGAGGGAAAAAAAAAATGTGCTCAGGTCTTCTTTTTATCCCACTTCTGCGATGCATTAAACACTTTTTGGCCTGCTATACTGTTATGATCCTTAGTGGTTGAGGATCACAAATTACTCCAGCTAAGTAACAAACGTAGGACAAGCTCTAGGGAGGTGGCAAACTGGACTGACCACAAATCTGAACCTATCCAAACACACTAGAAGTAGCCGGTGAATGTGCCTAAAAATCCTAGACGTCACGAGCCAGCCTGAGGAACTAACTACCATTAGAGAGAAAGAAAGACCTCTCTTGCCTCCAGAGAAATAATCCCCAAAGATATAGAAGCCCCCAACAGATAATAACGGTGAGGTAAGGGGAAGGCACATACACAGGGGTCAAAGCAGATTCAGCAAATGAGGCCCACTAATACTAGATAGCAGAAAATAGAAAAGGGAATCTATGCGGTCAGTAAAAAACCCTTACAAAATATCCATATCTTGTGACCACTAGAGGGAGCCCAAAAATAGAGTTCACAACAGAACTCACTGCATTCTTAGGAACGGAGGCTGCCGGTTACATCGCTAAGGTCCAGGGGCCGCAGGAGGGGTGAGTATATCCATATTTTTTATTTTAATTCTTTATTTTTTACATGAATATGGATCCCAGGGCCTGAAGGAGAGTCTCCTCTCCTCCAGACCCTGGGAACCATACACTGGGAACTTCCGATTCCGATTTCCGATATCACAAAAATATCGGAACTCGGTATTGGAATTCCGATACAGCAAATATCGGCCGATACCCGATATTTGCGGTATCGGAATGCTCAACACTACTTGAGAACTTAGTTGAGATAACGCGTGACTATTTAGATAATTGGCATATGGCACTATATTAATGTGTACACCCATAAGTGAAGGGAGGGAATGTACGGGTGCCATCATGGGCTCAGAGAAATACCGTTATCGGTAAGAACTATATTTTTCTCTGACGCCCATGACGGCGCCACGGAGAGAATTGCAGAGATTGTACATTTAGGGAGAGACCACCGCTTCCAGAACCCTTTTACCAAAGGTAAGGTCCAAAGAGGAGATAAGGTCCAATCTATAGTGCTTATTAGTGTTGAGCATTCCGATACCGCAAGTATCGGGTATCGGCCGATATTTGCGGTATCGGAATTTCGATACTGAGTTCCGATATTTACCGCATATCGGATACCAGAATCGGAAGTTCCCAGAATTCAAACTGCACGGATTCAGCCAATGAGGAATGATTACAAGTGTAGGTACATCCAGTTCAGCATTGTGGGCATGTAACTACTGGAAAGGCTGTGATTGGCTGCTGAAATGATGTCATGATGCACTATAAAAAACGCTGCCGCCCTTTCTGGCTCACTCTGCTGTGAATTCAGTTAGGCATAGGATGCTGTGTTCTGACTGAGGGCCAATTGAGATAGCGATTTGCTTCATTGTGCTTTTCCCAGGCTAATTTAGCAACCGCTGTGTGTTCACCTTGCTTAGGCCTTGCAGCGCTGTTTTCACAGCGATCTGCAAGGTCTCTGTGTGTGTGTGTGTGTGTGAGTGCAGCCCACTCTGTAGTTTGTGTGCAGCCACAGCCGGTTGTATTCAGCTCAGGGTGGTTCACTGCCTCATACTGTTCTATCCATTGTCCTTTTTTGCAAATAGTGCAGCCTGCTGCACATTTTTTCAAATAATTCCTATTAGTGGCTTTCCACCTGTATCCAGCTAAATTGTGGAAAAACACTACATAGGATAACCTAGAGGAGGTTTTTGGGGCCTTGCAGCACCGTTTACGGATGTCTGCACGGTCTCCGTGTGAGTGCAGCTCGCCCTGTAGTCTGTGTGCAGCCACAGCCGGTTGTATCCAGCTCAGGGTGCGTCACTGCCTCATACCATAAAATACATTGTCCTTTTTTGCAAATAGTGCAGCCTGCTGCACATTTTTTCAAATAATTCCTATTAGTGGCTTTCCACCCGTATCCAGCTAAATTGTGGAAAAACACTACATAGGATAACCTAGAGGAGGTTTTTGGGGCCTTGCAGCACCATTTACAGCTGTCTGCATGGTCTCCGTGTGAGTGCAGCTCGCCCTGTAGTCTGTGTGCAGCCACAGCCGGTTGTATCCAGCTCAGGGTGCGTCACTGCCTCATACCGTAAAATACATTGTCCTTTTTTGCAAATAGTGCAGCCTGCTGCACATTTTTTCCAAATAATTCCTATTAGTGACTTTCCACCCGTATCCAGCTAAATTGTGGAAAAACACTACATAGGATAACCTAGAGGAGTTTTTTTGGGCCTTGCAGCGCCGTTTACGGCTGTCTGCACGGTCTCCGTGTGAGTGCAGCTCGCCCTGTAGTCAGTTCTGCCAAAAAATAAATAAATAAATAAATAATAAAGTTCACCAAACACACCACTTTACAGTTGTGTAGGCCACATTAGCTCATATTAAAGTCTAGTCCACACTTTAGAAAATTAGTGTTTCTTATACCTGTTAGGAGCTGTTCAGGAATAAGCACACTAAGCCCTTAGTACTTTTCTGCTTATCTTTATCAGTCAACCAAGATGAAGAAGGCAGGGAGTAAGGCATGTGGGCGTGGGCGTGGAGCAGGGAGAGGACATGGGGATTCTGTGCCTGCTGCGGGCACCGGTGACTCATCATTACCCAGTTTCAGCAGGGAACAGTCCTTCATGCGCAGCTTAGTCGGAGAGCGCCGTACACCGCTGCTGCGTGAAGACCAAATTGAAGCCGTTGTCAAATGGATGGCAGCTAACGCATCGACTTCAATTAGTGCCACATCCTCTCAGGCACAGAGCACTGGAGAGCACCCATCTGTCTCTTCACCACCTGCCAAATTGCCCAGGCAGTCAGAGAGCCCAGGACAGGAGCCGTCTCTACTTCTGTTCTCTGAATCTCTTGGCTTGGAAACAGGGCCAGCCAAGCAGCATTGGAGAAATGGAAGAAGAGGCAGTGTGCAGTGATGCGCAACAGCTTTGTCTCTCTGACTCTGAAAGGGCGGGTGGGCCAGTGCCTTCGGTCACCACACCGCATTACGCATCTGATGATGACACTCAGGTGCCACTTTCTGGTGCGTGCTGTGCTGCCGAGACTACCCAGGAGGAGCAGTTGGTGGCAGAGGGTAGTGTAGATGATGAGGTCCTTGACCCATCGTGGCGTGAGGAACAGGAAGGTGGTGGGAGCAGCTCTGAGGAAGAGATTCCCCGAAAGTCCAAAGAGGGAGAGGGAGGGGGGAAGACTGCGGAGCCTGTAGCCTCCACTTCGGCACCCGTTCGGAGCATGTCTCTTCCAAAAGCCAAAAAGGGCGCTCCCAAGACTTGCAGTGCCTGGTCCTTTTTTGACACAGTTGCAGATGACATTTGCTTTGTCAAATGCAAGGTGTGTCATCAGAAAATTAAAAGAGGGAGAAATGTCGGCAACCTCAATATCTCAAATATGTGGAAACATGGGCGGACCAGGCACGCGGTGGAGTTACAAAAACACACTGAAGAGCTAGGCCAACCAACAGCGGCAGCTACCACCTCTTCAGCTCGTGTTGCCTCTTCCTCCAGCTCACACACAGCTGCTTCGGCTTCCTCCCAGGATCGCCATGGAAGAACCTCTGGCACTGTTGTACAGAGACCCACTGTAATTCCACCCACAGCACCACGTTCCCAGTCATTCTCACACTCCCAGCCAAGTCTACAGCCATCGGTAGTACAGGCATGGGAGAAAAGGCGGCCATTCTCGGCAAACCACCTCCGAGCACAGGCTCTGAATGCTGGCATTGCAAAACTACTGTCCCTTGAAATGCTCTCATTCAGGCTGGTGGAGACTGACAGCTTCCGTGACTTGATGTCATTGGCAGTCCCACAGTACAATGTGCCCAGCCGCTTTTATTTCAGCAGGCAAGCCGTCCCTGCCCTGCACAAGCATGTGGAGGGACACATAAAACACGCGCTACTGAACGCCGTCAGTAGCAAGGTCCACCTCACCACCAATTCGTGGACCAGTCACCATGGGCAGGGGCAATACCTTTCCCTCACTGCCCATTGGGTTAATGTTGTTGAGCCGGGTACAGATCATACGAGTGGCACAGGATGTGTCCTGACAACTCCAAGGATTGCAGGAATCCAGTCTGTACGCATTGACTCCTCCTCATACACAAGTTCCTCAGAATCATCGCTGCAGGAGCCGTCACAGTCCACCTCCACATGGACCCATGAATGTTTACCTGTTTTGACTGACATGAGCACAGCCGTGACCAAACGTCAACAGGCCATCTTGAAATTAATTTTTTTGGGGAATCGAAGACACAAAGCGCAGGAGCTCTGGAATGCCATCAAGCAGGAGAGCGACGTGTGGTTTGTGCCAGCGAATCTCCAGCCAGGCATGGTAGTGTGTGACAATGGCCGAAATCTGGTGGCAGCTCTGGCCCTCGGCAAAATCACTCACATCCCATGTCTGGCACATGTGCTCAACTTGGTCATGCAGAGTTTTTGGAGGGACTATCCGGATCTTGATGCACTGCTGCACAAGGTCCGCCTAGAGTGTGCTCACTTGCGGCTTTCCAGCACGGCAAGGTCGAGCATTGCAGCTCTGCAGCGCCGATTCCGCCTTCCGGAACATCGCATCATATGTGACCTACCTACCAGGTGGAATTCCACGTTACATATGTTGGAGCGGTTGTGTGAGCAGCAGCAAGCAGTACTGGAGTACCAGCTGCATCAGTCGCAAAGAAGTCGCACTATGCTCCGTTCAGACTTCACAACCACAGAGTGGGCCACTATGAAGGACGTCTGCCAGGTTTTGCGTCCCTTCGATTATTCCACGCGGATGGCGAGTGCAGATGATGCACTAGTCAGCCTGACTGTCCCCCTTATCTGCCTGCTTCAACAAACACTGCAAGCGCTAAGGGATGATGTTGTGGAAGAGGTGGAGGATGAGGAGTCACCATTTCCATCAGCTTCTGGACAGTCAGCGCCACGTGGTTCCTCACAAAGGCATAGGCAGGGGACACTTTGTGAGGAGGATGAGGAGGAGTCAATGGAGGAGGAAGACATCCATCCAGAGGAGGGAGTTACAAAATTGTCCAGTAGTCAGTGTGTACAGCGAGGGTGGGGTGATGAAGAGCGGGCAGAGATCACGCCTCAAGCAGGGGACAGCGTTTCTTGGCCAGTTGGCAGTCTGCAGCACATGGTTGATTACATGCTGCAGTGCCTGAGAAACGACCGCAGCATCGCCCACATTCTCAACATGGCTGATTATTGGGTGTTCACCCTCCTCTATCCTCGCTACCGGGACAATGTACAAAGCCTCATCACACCGTTGAACCGGGAGCGTAAAATGCGGGAGCACCAAGACACACTGGTGAATTCCATCATCTTCTCCAGTCCAACTGAGAGCAGTGCTGCTAGTGCGTCGAGGCAGTGGAGGAGTCTGCACAAAGAGGGAGCAGAAGCAGTGCCTCTGCCCAAGGCAAGACCAGTATGGCCCAACTGTGGCACAGTTTTGTGTGCCCGCCACAAATGTCTACACCATCACCGGCGGCTCCAGTCAGCAGGAGTCAACGGTTCCGTCAGATGGTGACAGACTACATGTCTTGCCCTCTTACTGTACTCCCAGACGGCTCTTCTTCTTTCAAGTTTTGGGTCTCTAAGCTGGATACATGGCCAGAGCTAAGCCAGTATGCATTGGAGGTGCTGGCTTGCCCTGCGGCTAGTGTATTATCGGAATGCGTCTTTAGTGCCGCAGGTGGTGTACTAACAGACCGTCGCATGCGACTATCCTCCGATAACGTTGAACAGCTTACTTTTCTGAAAATGAACCAGGCCTGGATCTCTCAGGAATTTGCTACTCCTCTTCCTGATTAAATAGTTGGGTGTCTACAGTGTCCAGGTCTCCTGTTGTGTTCATCTTTCTACTACCTGAACTGTAATTCCTGGGCTCCAACACCGCCAGTTGAGGCTCAGAAGTGCTGTCTGCACAGTAAAAACATACGACCCAGTGTTATTGGGTTTCAGTAACGTCAGCTGATCCCCAGCTGTGTAGCTGGCAATGTGTCCTGCGACTGCCATGCTGACACAACAACTGAAATGTAAGGGAACCTGTCCCCCCCAGGCGTTTGTTACTGAAAGAGCCACCTTGTGCAGCAGTAATGCTGCACAAGGGAATGGTAGCTCTTTTAGTTTAGCTCCTTGCACACGCAGAACTTAACACTTATAAAATGTGTCCACTGATACCGTACAACCGTCCCGGAGGTGGGACTTTCCTTCGTAATGGGACGCAGCACAGCCGTCATTCCTACCCCCTTGGTGCCGTGCGCCGCCTCCTCAGCGTTGTTAGAATCTGTCCCGGAGCCTGCGCTGTTAGGTTATCCCTTGGACATGCACGCTTAGCGCTGCCCATCTTCTGACATCATTTGGTTGCTGGCAGGCTGCGCCTGTGCGGCCGCGCTGGCCGAGATCCCGCCTCGCAGTGTCTTCTGATTTAATCACACTGCGTGCCTGGGATCCATGGGCATGCGCAGTGCATATGTTCACCTCAGTCTCTCACTCATCTCCCTCCGCCTTCTTCAGACTGTGCGCCGTCAGCTGATCCCTAATAGCATGCCACGGCCGTGACGCTGCACAGTCTGAAGAAGCCGGAAGGAGGGGAGTGAGTGGCGAGGATATGCACTGCACATGCCCATGGATCCCAGGCCCGCAGTGGGATTACATTAGACGACACCGCGAGTTGGGATCTCGGCCAGCGCGGCTGCACAGGCACAGGAACTGCTGGCTGCACAGAGAAAAACACCAGCCAATGTGTCAGTGGGGTTCAGTAATGCCAGCTGTTCCCCTGCTGTGTAGCCGGCATCGTGTCCTGCAAACGCCACGCTGACACAACAGACCTAAAACTGCCTCCAGTGCAGGCTTCGGCCTACACTCTGCTCCCTCTCCTCCTGCTGTCCCCGGGCTCTAACACTGCCAGTTGGTGCCCGGAACTGCTGGCTGCACAGAGAAAAGCACCAGCCAATGTGTCAGTGGGGTTCAGTAATGCCAGCTGTTCCCCTGCTGTGTAGCTGGCATCGTGTCCTGCAAACGCCACGCAGACACAACAACTGAAATTGAAGGGAACCTGTCCTCCCTCCCCAGGTGTTTGTATGTATAACAGCCACCTTGTACAGCAGTAATGCTGCATTTGTACAAGGTGGCTCATTAAGTTATTCTCCTTGCACACGTCGAACTCAACACGTATAAAATGTGTCCCCTGAGACCATTAAACTGTCCCTGAGGTGTGACTTTCTTTTGCAATGACACGCAGCAACCCCCTTGGTAATGCTGCCAGTCTTCTGACATCATTGGTTGGCTGGCTGCGCCTCTGCGGCCTCCCTGCCCGACACAACGCCCCTCGGTGTCTTATTTATTTTGACTGCGAGGGTGTGATTGATGGGCATGAGCAGTGCATATGTTCGCCTGTCACTCATCTCCTTCCGCCTTCTTCAGACTGTGCGGCTTCATGGCCGTGGCATGCGATAAGGGATCAGCTGACGCCGCACAGTCTGAAGCAGGTGTAAGGACATGAGTGAGAGGCGAACATATTTACTGCGCAAGGCCATGAATTCCAGCCCCGCAGTGTGAATTAATGAAAAGACACTGCGGGGCTGGGATTCATGGGCATCGCGAACCGCACCAGCTGACATGAAATGATGTCAGAAGACAGGCAGCGCTAACAGCGCAGGGCCAAGGGATAACACAACAGCGCAGACTCCTGTACAGCAAAATGCGACGCTCAGGAGTCCGCGCTAAGCACCAAGGTGGTTTTTTTGACAGCTGTGCTGCGTCTCATTAAGAAGGGAACTCATGCCTCCAAGACAGTTTTGACTGTATAAGGGGCTAAATTTTATACGTGTTTCATTCAGCGTGTGCAAGGAACAAAATTAAAAGAGCAACCTTTGACTTGTGCAGCATTACTGCTGCACAAGGTGGCTCTTCTAGTTTGTAACACCTGAGGGGGGGTTAAAGGTTACCTTTAAAATAGGTTCAATTAGGCTTCGGCCTACACTCTGCTCCTCCTGCAGACCCTGGGCTCTAACACCGCCAGTTGGTGCCCGGAAGTGCTGGCTGCACAGAGAAAAACACCCGCCAATGTGTCAGTGGGGTTCAGCAACGCCAGCTGTTCCCCCGCTGTGTATCTGGCAACGCGTCCTGCAAACGCCACGCAGACACAAAGCTGCCGCCAGTGCAGGCTTCGGCCTACACTCTGCTCCTCCTGCTGACCCTGGGCTCTAACACCACCAGTTGGTGCCCGGAAGTTCTGGCTGCACAGAGAAAAACACCCGCCAATGTGTCAGAGGGGTTCAGCAATGCCCGCTGTTCCCCTGCTGTGTAGCCGGCATCGTGTCCTGCAAACGCCACGCAGACACAAAGCTGCCTCCAGTGCAGGCTTCGGCCTACACTCTGCTCCCCCTGCTGACCTTTGCTCCAACACCGCTAGTTGGGGCTCTAGGAAGACAATCTTGAATAGGTCCCCATCCTGGTTCCAGTACTGTCAGCTGGTTCTGGGTAGAGCCTTTGGCTTAGGTGCCTCCTTCTGTGTATCCAAGTTCCACCAACATCAGGTGGTCCTTGGTAGTGCTTACAGGCACTGGTACCTTCTGCTTAGTAACCGGGTTCCAGTAATGTCAGCTGGTCCTCGGTAGTTCCATTGGCTCTTGGACCTTCGGCTACCCATCCGGGTTCCAGTACCAGAGGAAGGCACATACACAGGGGTGAAAGCAGATTCAGCAAATGAGGCCCACTAATACTAGATAGCAGAAAATAGAAAAGGGAATATATGCGGTCAGTAAAAAACCCTTACAAAATATCCACTCTGAGATTTCAAGAACCCCCACACCAACTAACGGAGTGGGGGGAGAAACTCAGTCCCCTAGAGCAACCAGCAAGTGAGGAAATCACATTTTAGCGAGCTGGACTAAAAACATAACGAACACTGATAATCAAAAAATGATCAAACAAAAACTTAGCTTGTCTTGGAGAGACTGGGAGCAAGGTAGACACAAGGAATCTGAAGAGCCCTGAATACATTGATAGCAGGCAAGGAACTGAGTATCCAGGTGAGCTAAAATAGGAAACCAACCAAGGATAACGAACCAGCTGATGCTGCAACCTGCAGAAAGACAACACTACACAGTACCGCTTGTGACCACTAGAGGGAGCCCAAAAATAGAGTTCACAACAGAACCCCCCCCTTGAGGAGGGGTCACCGAACCCTCATCAAGACCCCCAGGGCGATCAGGATGAGCCGCGTGGAAGGCACAAACCAAATCGGCCGCATGAACATCAGAGGCGACAACCCAGGAATTATCCTCCTGACCATAGCCCTTCCACTTAACCAAATACTGAAGCCTCCGTCTAGAGATACGAGAATCCAAAATCTTCTCCACCACGTACTCCAATTCACCCTCGACCAGCACCGGAGCAGGAGGCTCAACAGAAGGAACCACATACCTCCGCAACAAAGACCTATGGAACACATTATGAATGGCAAACGATGCTGGGAGATCCAAACGAAAAGACACCGGGTTAAGGATTTCCAAGATCTTATAAGGACCGATGAAGCGAGGCTTGAATTTAGGAGAGGAGACCTTCATAGGAACATACCGAGAAGACAGCCACACCAAATCCCCAACACGAAGTCGGGGACCCACACCGCGGCGGCGGTTGGCAAAGCGTTGAGCCTTCTCCTGTGACAACCTCAAATTGTCCACCACATGGATCCAAATCTGCTGCAACCTATCCACCACAGAATCCACCCCAGGACAGTCAGAAGACTCAACCTGACCCGAGGAAAAACGAGGATGGAAACCAGAATTGCAGAAAAAAGGTGAAACCAAAGTAGCAGAACTAGCCTGATTATTAAGGGCAAACTCGACCAAAGGCAAAAAAGTCACCCAATCATCCTGATCAGCAGAAACAAAACATCTCAAATAAGTTTCCAACGTCTGATTAGTTCGCTCGGTTTGGCCATTAGTCTGAGGATGGAAGGCCGACGAAAAAGACAAATCAATGCCCATCTTAGCACAAAAAGTCCGCCAAAACCTGGACACAAACTGGGATCCTCTATCAGACGCAATATTTTCAGGAATGCCGTGCAAGCGAACCACATTCTGAAAAAATAGAGGAACCAAATCGGAGGAAGAAGGCAACTTAGGCAAGGGCACCAAATGGACCATCTTGGAAAAACGATCACACACCACCCAGATGACAGACATTTTCTGAGATACTGGAAGATCCGAAATAAAATCCATGGAAATGTGCGTCCAAGGCCTTTTCGGAACAGGCAAAGGCAAAAGCAAACCGCTGGCACGAGAACAGCAAGGCTTAGCCCGAGCACAAATCCCACAAGACTGCACAAAGGAAAGCACATCCCGCGACAAGGAAGGCCACCAGAAGGACCTAGCCACCAAATCTCTGGTACCAAAAATCCCAGGATGACCCGCCAACACCGAAGAATGAACCTCGGAAATAACTTTGCTGGTCCATCTATCCGGGACAAACAGTCTCTCTGATGGACAACGGTCAGGTCTATCTGCCTGAAATTTCTGCAGCACTCGTCGCAAATCTGGGGAAATGGCAGACAAAATCACTCCTTCTCTGAGAATACCAGCCGGCTCAGAAACTCCCGGAGAGTCAGGCACAAAACTCCTAGAAAGTGCATCAGCTTTCACGTTCTTCGGACCAGGCAGGTATGAGACCACGAAGTTGAAACGGGAGAAAAACAATGACCAACGAGCCTGTCTAGGATTCAGGCGCTTGGCAGATTCAAGGTAAATCAGATTTTTGTGATCAGTCAAGACCACCACGCGATGTTTAGCTCCTTCGAGCCAATGTCGCCACTCCTCAAATGCCCACTTCATAGCCAACAACTCCCGATTACCAACATCATAATTCTGCTCGGCAGGCGAAAACTTTCTTGAAAAGAAAGCACATGGCTTCATCACAGAGCCATCAGAGCTTCTCTGCGACAAGACAGCCCCTGCTCCAATCTCAGAAGCATCAACCTCGACCTGGAAGGGAAGAGAGACATCTGGCTGACATAAGACAGGAGCTGAAGAAAACCGGTGCTTCAGCTCCCGAAAGGCCTCCACGGCCGCAGGAGACCAATTAGTCACATCAGAACCCTTCTTGGTCAAATCCGTCAAAGGTTTAACCACGCTAGAAAAATTAGCGATGAAACGACGGTAAAAATTAGCAAAACCCAAGAACTTCTGAAGACTCTTAACAGACGTGGGCTGAGTCCAGTCATGAATAGCCTGGACCTTGACTGGGTCCATCTCCACAGTAGAAGGAGAAAAAATAAAACCCAAAAAGGAGACCTTCTGTACTCCGAAGAGGCATTTTGAGCCCTTCACAAATAAGGCATTAGCACGTAGGACCTGAAATACCATCCTGACCTGCTTCACATGGGACTCCCAATCATCAGAAAAGACCAAAATGTCATCCAAATAAACAATCATAAATTTATCCAGATATTCTCGGAAGATGTCATGCATGAAGGACTGAAACACAGAAGGAGCATTAGAGAGTCCAAAAGGCATCACTAAGTACTCAAAATGGCCTTCGGGCGTATTAAATGCTGTTTTCCATTCATCTCCCTGCTTAATGCGCACAAGGTTATACGCACCACGGAGATCTATCTTGGTGAACCAACTGGCACCCTTAATCCGAGCAAACAAATCAGACAATAGTGGCAAAGGATACTGAAATTTGACTGCAATTTTATTCAGAAGACGATAATCTATACAAGGTCTCAAAGAACCATCCTTCTTGGCCACAAAAAAAAATCCTGCACCAAGAGGGGAAGAGGATGGGCGAATATGTCCCTTCTCCAAACACTCCTTTATATAACTCCGCATCGCGGCATGCTCTGGTATAGACAAATTAAAAAGTCGTCCCTTAGGGAATTTACTACCAGGAATTAAATTTATAGCACAGTCACAATCCCTATGAGGGGGCAGGGCACTGGACCTGGGCTCATCAAATACATCCTGGTAGTCAGACAAAAACTCAGGGACCTCAGAAGGAGTGGAAGAAGCAATAGACACCAACGGAGTATCGCCATGAATTCCCTGACAACCCCAACTTGACACAGACATAGCTTTCCAATCTAAAACTGGATTATGAGCTTGCAGCCATGGCAGACCCAAAACGACAACATCATGCAAAAACCCTGTTGAGAAAGCCATTCCGCGAAACGCGCGCGGGGCCGCCGGGTGAAGTGCAGACTACTCCCCTCTGAATTCTATAATGGGTAAGTGTGCAAATTCCACCATTTATATGCCATGATTATGGGCTGTGGACCTAGCGCTTTATAGGAGCAGAGGATACTGTGTATTATACACTGCCTATTATAGTGTCCCAGCTTATCTATGCATTACTTTCACTAGTTGCACCAGTACTCATGTTTGGGATGCATTTTGTGGTGTGCACCTGACCCGGCTACCTTCGAGTCTCCCCCCTAATTCCTTTGCTTTATTGTATATTGGATATGACAATGATAACTGTATTTTAACTTTGTGTTATTTGATAATGGTTCAATAAAGGTAAATTTTGGTTTTAAATTATGATTTGGACTCATTTACTCCTTGTTTTTTGCTTTGTATCATGCAAATTATGCAGAACGAGAAAGCGAATCACCTCCTGATGTACGGGAGTCATGCACATGGTCATTTGCGTCCAATACTGAGGCTTATTCTCAGCCAATGGCATAGCATCAATTCCCCTCAGAGGAATAGGAAATTCCAAAGGCTCCAGGACAAAACCACAGCGCCTGGCAAACGACAAATCCATCAGATTCAGGGCAGCACCCGAATCCACAAAAGCCATAACCGGGTAGGACGACAAAGAACAAATCAAAGTAACAGACAAAATAAATTTAGGCTGTATAGTACCAATGGTGACAGGTTTAGTGATTTTTTTTAAACGTTTAGAGCATGCTGAGAAAACATGATTAGAATCACCACAGTAAAAGCACAACCCATTTTGACGTCTATGACTTTGTCGCTCAATTCTGGTCAAAGTTCGGTCACATTGCATAGACTCAGGTCTCTGTCCAGAAAATACCGCCAAAGGATGAGCAGATTTGCGCTCCCGCAAACGCCGATCAACCTGAATGGCTAATGCCATAGAATCACTCAGACTTGTAGGGGTGGGAAACCCCACCATAACACTCTTAACGGCCTCAGAAAGACCTTCTCTGAAATTTGCAGCCAGGGCACACTCATTCCATTGAGTAAGCACCGACCATTTCTGAAATTTTTGACAATGCACCTCTGCTTCATCCTGACCTTGAGAGATAGCCAGCAACGCTTTTTCTGCCTGATTCACAAGATTAGGCTCCTCATGAAGCAGTCCAAGAGCCAGAAAAAATGCATCTACATTAAGCAAAGCAGGATCTCCTGGCGCCAGAGAGAAAGCCCAATTTTGAGGGTCGCCACGCAACAAGGAGATAACAATTTTAACTTGCTGAGCGGAATCACCAGAGGAATGAGGTCTCAGAGATAGAAATAACTTACAACTATTCTTAAAATTTTGAAACCTAGATCTTTCTCCAGAAAACAACACAGGAATGGGTATCTTTGGTTCTGACATAGGGCTACGAATAACAAAATCCTGAATACTTTGCACCCCTGCAGTAAGATGATCCACACTAGAAGTCAGAGTCTGAACATTCATGTCTGCAGCTGAGCTCAAAACCACCCAGAGTTCAAGAGGATGAAAGAAGCTAAACAGACTGCAGCAAAGGAAAAGCGGGAGGGAAAAAAAAAATGTGCTCAGGTCTTCTTTTTATCCCACTTCTGCGATGCATTAAACACTTTTTGGCCTGCTATACTGTTATGATCCTTAGTGGTTGAGGATCACAAATTACTCCAGCTAAGTAACAAACGTAGGACAAGCTCTAGGGAGGTGGCAAACTGGACTGACCGCAAATCTGAACCTATCCAAACACACTAGAAGTAGCCGGTGAACGTGCCTAAAAATCCTAGACGTCACGAGCCAGCCTGAGGAACTAACTACCATTAGAGAGAAAGAAAGACCTCTCTTGCCTCCAGAGAAATAATCCCCAAAGATATAGAAGCCCCCAACAGATAATAACGGTGAGGTAAGGGGAAGGCACATACACAGGGGTCAAAGCAGATTCAGCAAATGAGGCCCACTAATACTAGATAGCAGAAAATAGAAAAGGGAATCTATGCGGTCAGTAAAAAACCCTTACAAAATATCCATATCTTGTGACCACTAGAGGGAGCCCAAAAATAGAGTTCACAACAGAACTCACTGCATTCTTAGGAACGGAGGCTGCCGGTTACATCACTAAGGTCCAGGGGCCGCCGGAGGAGTGAGTATATCCATATTTTTTATTTTAATTCTTTATTTTTTACATGAATATGGATCCCAGGGCCTGAAGGAGAGTCTCCTCTCCTCCAGACCCTGGGAACCATACACTGGGAACTTCCGATTCCGATTTCCGATATCACAAAAATATCGGAACTCGATATTGGAATTCCGATACAGCAAATATCGGCCGATACCCGATACTTGCGGTATCGGAATGCTCAACACTACTTGAGAACTTAGTTGAGATAACGCGTGACTATTTAGATAATTGGCATATGGCACTATATTAATGTGTACACCCATAAGTGAAGGGAGGGAATGTACGGGTGCCATCATGGGCTCAGAGAAATACCGTTATCGGTAAGAACTATATTTTTCTCTGACGCCCATGACGGCGCCACGGAGAGAATTGCAGAGATTGTACATTTAGGGAGAGACCACCGCTTCCAGAACCCTTTTACCAAAGGTAAGGTCCAAAGAGGAGATAAGGTCCAATCTATAGTGCTTATTAGTGTTGAGCATTCCGATACCGCAAGTATCGGGTATCGGCCGATATTTGCGGTATCGGAATTTCGATACTGAGTTCCGATATTTACCGCATATCGGATACCAGAATCGGAAGTTCCCAGAATTCAAACTGCACGGATTCAGCCAATGAGGAATGATTACAAGTGTAGGTACATCCAGTTCAGCATTGTGGGCATGTAACTACTGGAAAGGCTGTGATTGGCTGCTGAAATGATGTCATGATGCACTATAAAAAACGCTGCCGCCCTTTCTGGCTCACTCTGCTGTGAATTCAGTTAGGCATAGGATGCTGTGTTCTGACTGAGGGCCAATTGAGATAGCGATTTGCTTCATTGTGCTTTTCCCAGGCTAATTTAGCAACCGCTGTGTGTTCACCTTGCTTAGGCCTTGCAGCGCTGTTTTCACAGCGATCTGCAAGGTCTCTGTGTGTGTGTGTGTGTGTGAGTGCAGCCCACTCTGTAGTTTGTGTGCAGCCACAGCCGGTTGTATTCAGCTCAGGGTGGTTCACTGCCTCATACTGTTCTATCCATTGTCCTTTTTTGCAAATAGTGCAGCCTGCTGCACATTTTTTCAAATAATTCCTATTAGTGGATTTCCACCTGTATCCAGCTAAATTGTGGAAAAACACTACATAGGATAACCTAGAGGAGGTTTTTGGGGCCTTGCAGCACCGTTTACGGATGTCTGCACGGTCTCCGTGTGAGTGCAGCTCGCCCTGTAGTCTGTGTGCAGCCACAGCCGGTTGTATCCAGCTCAGGGTGCGTCACTGCCTCATACCATAAAATACATTGTCCTTTTTTGCAAATAGTGCAGCCTGCTGCACATTTTTTCAAATAATTCCTATTAGTGGCTTTCCACCCGTATCCAGCTAAATTGTGGAAAAACACTACATAGGATAACCTAGAGGAGGTTTTTGGGGCCTTGCAGCGCCATTTACAGCTGTCTGCATGGTCTCCGTGTGAGTGCAGCTCGCCCTGTAGTCTGTGTGCAGCCACAGCCGGTTGTATCCAGCTCAGGGTGCGTCACTGCCTCATACCGTAAAATACATTGTCCTTTTTTGCAAATAGTGCAGCCTGCTGCACATTTTTTCCAAATAATTCCTATTAGTGACTTTCCACCCGTATCCAGCTAAATTGTGGAAAAACACTACATAGGATAACCTAGAGGAGTTTTTTTGGGCCTTGCAGCGCCGTTTACGG
The DNA here is from genome assembly GCF_051348905.1 of Ranitomeya variabilis. NCBI lineage: Eukaryota > Metazoa > Chordata > Amphibia > Anura > Dendrobatidae > Ranitomeya > Ranitomeya variabilis. The sequence continues at coordinate 567,335,926 of NC_135236.1, forward strand.
CTGTCTGCACGGTCTCCGTGTGAGTGCAGCTCGCCCTGTAGTCAGTTCTGCCAAAAAATAAATAAATAAATAAATAATAAAGTTCACCAAACACACCACTTTACAGTTGTGTAGGCCACATTAGCTCATATTAAAGTCTAGTCCACACTTTAGAAAATTAGTGTTTCTTATACCTGTTAGGAGCTGTTCAGGAATAAGCACACTAAGCCCTTAGTACTTTTCTGCTTATCTTTATCAGTCAACCAAGATGAAGAAGGCAGGGAGTAAGGCATGTGGGCGTGGGCGTGGAGCAGGGAGAGGACATGGGGATTCTGTGCCTGCTGCGGGCACCGGTGACTCATCATTACCCAGTTTCAGCAGGGAACAGTCCTTCATGCGCAGCTTAGTCGGAGAGCGCCGTACACCGCTGCTGCGTGAAGACCAAATTGAAGCCATTGTCAAATGGATGGCAGCTAACGCATCGACTTCAATTAGTGCCACATCCTCTCAGGCACAGAGCACTGGAGAGCACCCATCTGTCTCTTCACCACCTGCCAAATTGCCCAGGCAGTCAGAGAGCCCAGGACAGGAGCCGTCTCTACTTCTGTTCTCTGAATCTCTTGGCTTGGAAACAGGGCCAGCCAAGCAGCATTGGAGAAATGGAAGAAGAGGCAGTGTGCAGTGATGCGCAACAGCTTTGTCTCTCTGACTCTGAAAGGGCGGGTGGGCCAGTGCCTTCGGTCACCACACCGCATTACGCATCTGATGATGACACTCAGGTGCCACTTTCTGGTGCGTGCTGTGCTGCCGAGACTACCCAGGAGGAGCAGTTGGTGGCAGAGGGTAGTGTAGATGATGAGGTCCTTGACCCATCGTGGCGTGAGGAACAGGAAGGTGGTGGGAGCAGCTCTGAGGAAGAGATTCCCCGAAAGTCCAAAGAGGGAGAGGGAGGGGGGAAGACTGCGGAGCCTGTAGCCTCCACTTCGGCACCCGTTCGGAGCATGTCTCTTCCAAAAGCCAAAAAGGGCGCTCCCAAGACTTGCAGTGCCTGGTCCTTTTTTGACACAGTTGCAGATGACATTTGCTTTGTCAAATGCAAGGTGTGTCATCAGAAAATTAAAAGAGGGAGAAATGTCGGCAACCTCAATATCTCAAATATGTGGAAACATGGGCGGACCAGGCACGCGGTGGAGTTACAAAAACACACTGAAGAGCTAGGCCAACCAACAGCGGCAGCTACCACCTCTTCAGCTCGTGTTGCCTCTTCCTCCAGCTCACACACAGCTGCTTCGGCTTCCTCCCAGGATCGCCATGGAAGAACCTCTGGCACTGTTGTACAGAGACCCACTGTAATTCCACCCACAGCACCACGTTCCCAGTCATTCTCACACTCCCAGCCAAGTCTACAGCCATCGGTAGTACAGGCATGGGAGAAAAGGCGGCCATTCTCGGCAAACCACCTCCGAGCACAGGCTCTGAATGCTGGCATTGCAAAACTACTGTCCCTTGAAATGCTCTCATTCAGGCTGGTGGAGACTGACAGCTTCCGTGACTTGATGTCATTGGCAGTCCCACAGTACAATGTGCCCAGCCGCTTTTATTTCAGCAGGCAAGCCGTCCCTGCCCTGCACAAGCATGTGGAGGGACACATAAAACACGCGCTACTGAACGCCGTCAGTAGCAAGGTCCACCTCACCACCAATTCGTGGACCAGTCACCATGGGCAGGGGCAATACCTTTCCCTCACTGCCCATTGGGTTAATGTTGTTGAGCCGGGTACAGATCATACGAGTGGCACAGGATGTGTCCTGACAACTCCAAGGATTGCAGGAATCCAGTCTGTACGCATTGACTCCTCCTCATACACAAGTTCCTCAGAATCATCGCTGCAGGAGCCGTCACAGTCCACCTCCACATGGACCCATGAATGTTTACCTGTTTCGACTGACATGAGCACAGCCGTGACCAAACGTCAACAGGCCATTTTGAAATTAATTTTTTGGGGGAATCGAAGACACAAAGCGCAGGAGCTCTGGAATGCCATCAAGCAGGAGAGCGACGTGTGGTTTGTGCCAGCGAATCTCCAGCCAGGCATGGTAGTGTGTGACAATGGCCGAAATCTGGTGGCAGCTCTGGCCCTCGGCAAAATCACTCACATCCCATGTCTGGCACATGTGCTCAACTTGGTCATGCAGAGTTTTTGGAGGGACTATCCGGATCTTGATGCACTGCTGCACAAGGTCCGCCTAGAGTGTGCTCACTTGCGGCTTTCCAGCACGGCAAGGTCGAGCATTGCAGCTCTGCAGCGCCGATTCCGCCTTCCGGAACATCGCATCATATGTGACCTACCTACCAGGTGGAATTCCACGTTACATATGTTGGAGCGGTTGTGTGAGCAGCAGCAAGCAGTACTGGAGTACCAGCTGCATCAGTCGCAAAGAAGTCGCACTATGCTCCGTTCAGACTTCACAACCACAGAGTGGGCCACTATGAAGGACGTCTGCCAGGTTTTGCGTCCCTTCGATTATTCCACGCGGATGGCGAGTGCAGATGATGCACTAGTCAGCCTGACTGTCCCCCTTATCTGCCTGCTTCAACAAACACTGCAAGCGCTAAGGGATGATGTTGTGGAAGAGGTGGAGGATGAGGAGTCACCATTTCCATCAGCTTCTGGACAGTCAGCGCCACGTGGTTCCTCACAAAGGCATAGGCAGGGGACACTTTGTGAGGAGGATGAGGAGGAGTCAATGGAGGAGGAAGACATCCATCCAGAGGAGGGAGTTACAAAATTGTCCAGTAGTCAGTGTGTACAGCGAGGGTGGGGTGATGAAGAGCGGGCAGAGATCACGCCTCAAGCAGGGGACAGCGTTTCTTGGCCAGTTGGCAGTCTGCAGCACATGGTTGATTACATGCTGCAGTGCCTGAGAAACGACCGCAGCATCGCCCACATTCTCAACATGGCTGATTATTGGGTGTTCACCCTCCTCTATCCTCGCTACCGGGACAATGTACAAAGCCTCATCACACCGTTGAACCGGGAGCGTAAAATGCGGGAGCACCAAGACACACTGGTGAATTCCATCATCTTTTCCAGTCCAACTGAGAGCAGTGCTGCTAGTGCGTCGAGGCAGTGGAGGAGTCTGCACAAAGAGGGAGCAGAAGCAGTGCCTCTGCCCAAGGCAAGACCAGTATGGCCCAACTGTGGCACAGTTTTGTGTGCCCGCCACAAATGTCTACACCATCACCGGCGGCTCCAGTCAGCAGGAGTCAACGGTTCCGTCAGATGGTGACAGACTACATGTCTTGCCCTCTTACTGTACTCCCAGACGGCTCTTCTTCTTTCAAGTTTTGGGTCTCTAAGCTGGATACATGGCCAGAGCTAAGCCAGTATGCATTGGAGGTGCTGGCTTGCCCTGCGGCTAGTGTATTATCGGAATGCGTCTTTAGTGCCGCAGGTGGTGTACTAACAGACCGTCGCATGCGACTATCCTCCGATAACGTTGAACAGCTTACTTTTCTGAAAATGAACCAGGCCTGGATCTCTCAGGAATTTGCTACTCCTCTTCCTGATTAAATAGTTGGGTGTCTACAGTGTCCAGGTCTCCTGTTGTGTTCATCTTTCTACTACCTGAACTGTAATTCCTGGGCTCCAACACCGCCAGTTGAGGCTCAGAAGTGCTGTCTGCACAGTAAAAACATACGACCCAGTGTTATTGGGTTTCAGTAACGTCAGCTGATCCCCAGCTGTGTAGCTGGCAATGTGTCCTGCGACTGCCATGCTGACACAACAACTGAAATGTAAGGGAACCTGTCCCCCCCAGGCGTTTGTTACTGAAAGAGCCACCTTGTGCAGCAGTAATGCTGCACAAGGGAATGGTAGCTCTTTTAGTTTAGCTCCTTGCACACGCAGAACTTAACACTTATAAAATGTGTCCACTGATACCGTACAACCGTCCCGGAGGTGGGACTTTCCTTCGTAATGGGACGCAGCACAGCCGTCATTCCTACCCCCTTGGTGCCGTGCGCCGCCTCCTCAGCGTTGTTAGAATCTGTCCCGGAGCCTGCGCTGTTAGGTTATCCCTTGGACATGCACGCTTAGCGCTGCCCATCTTCTGACATCATTTGGTTGCTGGCAGGCTGCGCCTGTGCGGCCGCGCTGGCCGAGATCCCGCCTCGCAGTGTCTTCTGATTTAATCACACTGCGTGCCTGGGATCCATGGGCATGCGCAGTGCATATGTTCACCTCAGTCTCTCACTCATCTCCCTCCGCCTTCTTCAGACTGTGCGCCGTCAGCTGATCCCTAATAGCATGCCACGGCCGTGACGCTGCACAGTCTGAAGAAGCCGGAAGGAGGGGAGTGAGTGGCGAGGATATGCACTGCACATGCCCATGGATCCCAGGCCCGCAGTGGGATTACATTAGACGACACCGCGAGTTGGGATCTCGGCCAGCGCGGCTGCACAGGCACAGGAACTGCTGGCTGCACAGAGAAAAACACCAGCCAATGTGTCAGTGGGGTTCAGCAACGCCAGCTGTTCCCCTGCTGTGTAGCCGGCATCGTGTCCTGCAAATGCCACGCTGACACAACAGACCTAAAACTGCCTCCAGTGCAGGCTTCGGCCTACACTCTGCTCCCTCTCCTCCTGCTGTCCCCGGGCTCTAACACTGCCAGTTGGTGCCCGGAACTGCTGGCTGCACAGAGAAAAGCACCAGCCAATGTGTCAGTGGGGTTCAGTAATGCCAGCTGTTCCCCTGCTGTGTAGCTGGCATCGTGTCCTGCAAACGCCATGCAGACACAACAACTGAAATTGAAGGGAACCTGTCCTCCCTCCCCAGGTGTTTGTATGTATAACAGCCACCTTGTACAGCAGTAATGCTGCATTTGTACAAGGTGGCTCATTAAGTTATTCTCCTTGCACACGTCGAACTCAACACGTATAAAATGTGTCCCCTGAGACCATTAAACTGTCCCTGAGGTGTGACTTTCTTTTGCAATGACACGCAGCAACCCCCTTGGTAATGCTGCCAGTCTTCTGACATCATTGGTTGGCTGGCTGCGCCTCTGCGGCCTCCCTGCCCGACACAACGCCCCTCGGTGTCTTATTTATTTTGACTGCGAGGGTGTGATTGATGGGCATGAGCAGTGCATATGTTCGCCTGTCACTCATCTCCTTCCGCCTTCTTCAGACTGTGCGGCTTCATGGCCGTGGCATGCGATAAGGGATCAGCTGACGCCGCACAGTCTGAAGCAGGTGTAAGGACATGAGTGAGAGGCGAACATATTTACTGCGCAAGGCCATGAATTCCAGCCCCGCAGTGTGAATTAATGAAAAGACACTGCGGGGCTGGGATTCATGGGCATCGCGAACCGCACCAGCTGACATGAAATGATGTCAGAAGACAGGCAGCGCTAACAGCGCAGGGCCAAGGGATAACACAACAGCGCAGACTCCTGTACAGCAAAATGCGACGCTCAGGAGTCCGCGCTAAGCACCAAGGTGGTTTTTTTGACAGCTGTGCTGCGTCTCATTAAGAAGGGAACTCATGCCTCCAAGACAGTTTTGACTGTATAAGGGGCTAAATTTTATACGTGTTTCATTCAGCGTGTGCAAGGAACAAAATTAAAAGAGCAACCTTTGACTTGTGCAGCATTACTGCTGCACAAGGTGGCTCTTCTAGTTTGTAACACCTGAGGGGGGGTTAAAGGTTACCTTTAAAATAGGTTCAATTAGGCTTCGGCCTACACTCTGCTCCTCCTGCAGACCCTGGGCTCTAACACCACCAGTTGGTGCCCGGAAGTGCTGGCTGCACAGAGAAAAACACCCGCCAATGTGTCAGTGGGGTTCAGCAACGCCAGCTGTTCCCCCGCTGTGTATCTGGCAACGCGTCCTGCAAACGCCACGCAGACACAAAGCTGCCGCCAGTGCAGGCTTCGGCCTACACTCTGCTCCTCCTGCTGACCCTGGGCTCTAACACCACCAGTTGGTGCCCGGAAGTTCTGGCTGCACAGAGAAAAACACCCGCCAATGTGTCAGAGGGGTTCAGCAATGCCCGCTGTTCCCCTGCTGTGTAGCCGGCATCGTGTCCTGCAAACGCCACGCAGACACAAAGCTGCCTCCAGTGCAGGCTTCGGCCTACACTCTGCTCCCCCTGCTGACCTTTGCTCCAACACCGCTAGTTGGGGCTCTAGGAAGACAATCTTGAATAGGTCCCCATCCTGGTTCCAGTACTGTCAGCTGGTTCTGGGTAGAGCCTTTGGCTTAGGTGCCTCCTTCTGTGTATCCAAGTTCCACCAACGTCAGGTGGTCCTTGGTAGTGCTTACAGGCACTGGTACCTTCTGCTTAGTAACCGGGTTCCAGTAATGTCAGCTGGTCCTCGGTAGTTCCATTGGCTCTTGGACCTTCGGCTACCCATCCGGGTTCCAGTACCGTCAGCTGGTTCTCGGCAGTGTCTTTTGCTCTTGTACCTTCTGCTTCCCATCCTGGTTCCAGTACCATCAGCTGGTTCCGGGCAGAGCCTATGGCTTAGGTGCCTCCTTCTGGGTATCCGAGTTACATCAACGTCAGGTGGTCCTTGGTAGTGCTTTCTGGCATGGGTACCTCCTGCTTAGTAACCGGGTTCCAGTAATGTCAGCTGGTCCTCGGTAGTTCCATTGGCTCTTGGACCTTCGGCTACCCATCCGGGTTCCAGTACCGTCAGCTGGTTCTCGGCAGTGTCTTTTGCTCTTGTACCTTCTGCTCCCCATCCTGGTTTCAGTACCGTCAGCTGGTTCCGGGCAGAGCCTATGGCTTAGGTGCCTCCTTCTGGGTATCTGAGTTCCACCAACGTTAGGTGGTTCTTGGTAGTGCTTTCTGGCACAGGTACCTCCTGCTTAGTAACCGGGTTCCAGTAACATCTGCTGGTCCTCGGTAGTTCCATTGGCTCTTGGACCTTCGGGTAGCCATCCGAGTTCCAGTTCCATCAGCTGGTTCTCGGCATTTTATCAGCCTTCTTGTACCTTCTGCTACATTTCCAAGTTCAAGACCCTAAAGACGATGACCCGGAAGACCACCCCTAAGATGACGACAACACCAGAGATGACAACCACTGAGATGACGACGACCCTGGAGACGATGACCCTGAAGACCACCCCGATGATGACGATGACGACGACGACGACCCTGGAGACGACGACATGGAAGACCGAGAAGCAGAAGAACAAGAGGCTGCAGAACAAAGAGCAGAAGAACATTAAGCATAACACTAAATATCAGAGCAAAAGATATCTAAATTATAAGCAGCAGAAGACTAAGCAGTGTATGGGGGTGAGTCCGTTCCTCCTCGTGGTGCCCCTGGATAAAGCCTGATGCTGCAGGCCAAACTGAACGCGGACAAATGTAACTCTTTTGTGACAGGCAGAACGGAAGGTGTAATCTTCAAACTTTTATAGATAACAACTACAGGAATGCCAGTCACAAATAAGAATATGATGAAGAAGTAGAATATGAAGAAGAATAATAGTTGAATAAAAAGAATATGAAGAATGTAACAAAAAAAATAGGTAGAAGATGAAGAAGAAGATGAATAAGGTGAAGAAGAAGTTGATGTCAAAGATGCTGATGATGATGAAGAAGAAAGTGTGGGAGAAGTTAAAAAAAGGTGAAGGGCGTGGAAGTAGTGAAACATCAATATCTGACAAAATAAAAAAATTCTTAACGTAGTCAATATCTTTGTAACTCCGAACATCTTAAAAAAAAAAAAATCCTGCTATTCTATTTGATTGGGCTAAACCTCTATGCCTTAATGTCTCTGCCACCTCCCCCAATACATCCTACATTATTCTTAGTTGTTTTCCTTCATGTAGAATGAACCTACAAGGAAAGAAAGGGTTTATTTTAATTCCAATATTTTCGTCCCATTGACTTGCATTGGTATCGGGTATCGGTATCGGCGAGATCCGATATTTTGCCGGTATCGGCCGATCCAATCCAATACCGATACTTTCCGATATCGGAAGGTATCGCTCAACACTAGTGCTTATAGAAGGCGGTGAAGAAGATGGTGAAGACCAGGTAGCAGCTCTACATATCTGATTGATTGAGGCTCTGGCCTTCTCCGCCCATAAGGTTGCAACTGCTCTCGTTGAGTGAGCCCTGATATTTCCCAGGACAGGTACCCTGATTGATGAGTACAATAGGCTGATGGTGTCTGTGATCCATCTTGCCAAAGTGCCTTTGGAGGCTTTCTTCCCCTTCCGGGAACCATGAAAGCACACAAAAAGAGAGCCATCCTCCCTACTCTCTTTGGTGGCTTCTATGTAATGCATCAGGCATCTCCTAACATCCAATGTAAGTAAGGACTTTTCCTCCTTGTTTTTGGGGTTAGGACAAAAGGAGGAAAGAGAAATCTCTTGTGTCCTATGGAATCGGGATGCTACTTTCGGGAGATACGCTGGGTCTGTTTTGAGAACCACCCTATCATCCAGGAAATGAGTGAAAGGGGGTTAGCAGATAGAGCCTGTATGTCGCTAACTCTACGTGCAGAGGTGAGAGCGACCAGCAGAGATGTTTTGAGGGATAAGATTTTTAGTGGGACATCTGCTAAGGGTTCAAAGGGAGGTTTAGTCAGGGCTTTAAGGACTAAATTTAAATCCCACTGTGGGGTAATCTTTACAGGAAGAGGTCTTGATCTACCGGCTGCCCTGATGAATCTGGAAACCCACCGATTTCCCGCCAAATCAGTTGAATAGAGCTTTCTAAGCTGCTACATGGACTTTCAGGATACTTGTGGCCAGACCAATCTCTAATCCATATTGCAGGAATTCTAATATTGCCTTAAGAGGGACTCCCTCATCTATTTTGGCGCCCGAGGATGATAGGGATTTTTTACATATTTTCCCGTATTGTTTGGTTGTAATGGGTTTCCTACTTTGTAGTAGTGTAGATACCAGCCCCGGAGAAAATCCTCTGTTTTCTAGTAGCTCCCTTTCAAATGCCAGGCTGTCAAGTGTAAACTTGCAACCTGCGGATGATGAACTGGGCCCTGGGAGAGAAGGTTTGGGAGGTCCGGGATTACCCAATGGTCAGAGATGGACATTCTCATCATCCAAGAAAACCAAGGCCTCTTCAGCCAGAACGGGGCTATTAAGATTACGTGAGCCCTGTCCTCCCGAATCTATCTCAGCACTGCCGGAATCAGAGCAATTGGGTGGCCAAGGAATCAAGAATGCATCTAGTGATACAGGGCTCCCCAATGATGTAATGGAGCAAAAGGTGTCCACTTTTTTGTTCAGATTGTTTGCAAAGAGGTCTATGCTCGGTACCCCCCATTTTTTTAGATCTGGATGAACACTGATTGATTTAACTCCCATTCCCCTTGCTTTAGACGGGAACAACTCAGGAAATCCACTCTGTATTTGTGCACCCCCTGTATATGAAGGCCTGACAGATAGGGTTGAGCGAAACGGGTCAGCAATTTTCAGAAGTCGCCGACTTTTGGCAAAGTCGGGTTTCATGAAACCCGACCCGACCCCTGTGTGGGGTCGGCCATGAAGTCGGCGATCTTCTGAATCTGGAATCGGAATTCCGATACCGATTCCCGATATGTTTAAGATATCGGGAATTGGTATCGGAATTCAGATTTAAGTGTAAAATAAAGAATTAAAATAAAAAATATCGCTATACTTACCATCTGACGGGCCCTGGTACTAACCGGGAACCTTCCTTCCTTAGAATCAGCCTTCCAGGACCTCGCGGTGACGTCACTGTGACGTCGCGGCTTGTGATTGGTCGCGCGGCCGCCCATGTGACCGCTCGCGCGACCAATCACAAGCCGCGCCGTCACCGTGACGTCACCGAAGGTCCTGGAAGGGCTGATTCTTAGGAAGGAAGGCTGCCGGAACGAAGCCGAGGGTGAGTATATTCCTATTAGGTATATACTCACCCTCGGACACGCCCTGCTTCTTTCCGGCAGCCTTCCGTCCTAAGAATCAGCCCTTCCAGGACCTTCGGTGACGTCACGATGACGGCGCGGCTTGTGATTGGTCGCGCGAGCGGTCACATGGGCGGCCGCGTGACCAATCACAAGCCGCGACGTCACCGTGACGTCACCGCGAGGTCCTGGAAGGCTGATTCTAAGGAAGGAAGGTTCCCGGTTAGTACCAGGGCCCGTCAGATGGTAAGTATAGCGATATTTTTTGTTTTAATTCTTTATTTTACACTTAAATATGGATCCCAGGGCCTGAAGGAGAGTTTCTGCTCCTTCAGACCCTGGGAACCATTGGAAACCCAATGCACTGCATTGGGTTTCGAGTTTCGGCCGACCCCGACCCTGACTTTTTTATAGGATCGGCCGATTTCACTCGACCCGACTTTTGAAAAAGTCGGGTTTCGTGAAACCCGACCCGATCCTATAAAAGTAAAGGTCGCTCAACCCTACTGTCAGAGATTGAAGGTTGCCCTCAGCTATATGGAAGATCGATTTGGCTACCTCCATCAGACTCTGAGAATGGGTACCCCCTTGGTGATTCAGGTACGCTATCACTACTCTGTTGTCCGACATAATTCTGACATGGTGGGACTGAAGGGGACCTAGGAACTCCAATAGTGCAAACTTGACTGCCAGCAGTTCCTTCATGTTGGAGGATACTTTTTCTAGATTCCGCGGCCAAGTCCCCTGAGCTAATAGGTCGTTCAGGTGTGCCCCCCACCTGCTGGGGTTCGCGTCTGGTGTTACTATTTTTTGAGACTGGAGTTACCAACTGGACTCCTCGAGAAAGATTGTTTTGCGATGTCCACCAATCTAGTGACAGAATTGTGTTTGGAGATAAACTGAACCGACTTTCTAAATTCCCTTTTAGAGAGACTTCTTCTGACCAAATTTGCCATTGAAGGTCCCTCGAATGAAGCTGAGCCCATTGGACTGCAGGGATGCAGGCTGTCATGGACCCCAAGAGGGACATAGCTTGATGGAGGGTTATAGAGGGGAGATCTTGCAATTTGGATACTAGCCCCATAATGTTTTGGATTATTTCTGCTGGAAGGCAGCACAGATATTCCTGTATTTGGCATGGTAACAACCTGGATTTTTTTAAGTTCACCATCCAGCCCAGGTTTTCTAATGAGTGCATGATTGTCTCTAGCTGTCTTCCGCAGTGTTTGGGAGAGGAGCCGATTACCAAGAAGTCATCGAGGTATGGCACTATCAGGGTGTCTTGTTCCCTCAGGTGAGCCATTACCTCTGCAACTAATTTTGTGAAGACTCGTGGAGCTATGGCCAGCCCGAAGGGAAGAGCTAAGAATTGAAAATGGTATATCACCCCCCTGATGTAGACTGCTATCCTGAGGAATTTTTGGTGATCTTTGTGGATAGGGACATGATAGTAGGCGTCCTTCAGATCCAGGGCTGCCATGAAACACTGTGGAAACAGCATTTTTATTGAAGTTTCTATTGTTTCCATTTTGAACGACTGGACTTCTAGATATTTGTTTAGACTTTTCAAGTTTATGATAGTCCTGTATGACCCATCCGTTTTTTTCCTCAGGAACAGAGGGGAATAATATCCTTGCCCTTTTTCTTGTGGGGGAACTTCCAGGAGAACCCCCTTGCCCACTAGCCCCATGACTTCTTTTTCTAAAGCTAGTTGTTCCTCCCCCGAAGACCTCAGTGATGTCATCATAAAGGAATGACGAGGAGGTTTGACAAATTTTAGCTTTAGTCCTGATTTTATTATGCTCAAAATCCATGGACTGCTGGTAACTTTCTCCCAGGCCGAGAGAAAGAGAGACAGTCTTCCCCCCACCTGGGGCAAACATGCATTGGGTGGGCTTTTTGTTGTCATCGGGGCTCTTATTGAATATGATTCCTTTGTTCTTGTTTCTCTTATCTTCTCACTTGTCTTGGTTTTTCCCCGGCTTCCTTCGGAAGAACCTCTTGCTCTGAAAGGGCCTTCTGTAGGAAGGGAAACTAAGGGAGGGGAATGATTTCTTTTTTTCCTTTGCCTTCTAAAAGATGTCACCTAAAGTGGGTCCGAATAAGAATTCTCCCTCACAGGGAATGGTACACAACTTAGATTTTGTTTGGAGATACCCTGGCCAACACTATAGCCAAAGGGCTCGTCTCGCTGCATTAGAAAATGCTGCCAGCCTAGCAGATATTCTGATTGAATCCGCGGAAGCATCTGCTAAGGAAGCGGCAGCTCCACGCATTACTGGCAAGGTGTTTAAGAGTGAGTCACGAGTTGACCTGTTCTTAAGCTGGATTTCTAGTTAATCTAACCAGACCATTAGGGAACGGGACGTGCATGCGGCAGCAACCGCCAGTTTCAGCCCTCCACTAGCTGCCTCCCATGAGCTTTTGAGGAAAACATTTGCCTTTTTGTCCATGGGATCTTTCAAGACCCCCATGTCCTCAAACGGAAGCGCATACTTTTTAGATGCCTTAGCGATGGCAACATCCAGCTTAGGGGCTTTTTCCCAGAAGGAGCAAGATTGGTCATCAAATGGATATTTTCTTTTTGGCGTAAGTTACACCTTTCTTATAGGTTTTTTCCACTCCTTTTTAATTAATGCTAGGATTTTCTCGTTAAGAGGAAAGGCCCTTCTCTTTTTTTGGTCGAGACCCCCAAACATTATGTCCTGTACCGATCTTTTTGGATGAGGGTCTGTTAGACCCATAGTGTTCCTAACTGCCTTAACAAGACTGTCCGTCTCCTCCAGAGGGAAGCAACTACGACCTCCAGAGGAAGATGAAGATGATTATGAGGAGGAATTAGACGTATCCGAATCCACATCTTCTCCTGAATCGCTGGACTCAGGAGTCAGGGATCTGTGCCTGGTCTTCCTTCGCTTTTTTCCCCCTCTAAGGGATCTAAAAGTATCTTCCACCTGGTCTCTGATCAGGTTTTTAAGGTCTGCTGCAAACCCGGGAAGCCCTTCAGACACTGTCTGTTGTATGCATATACTGCAAAGTCTTTTCTCCCACGTAGATGGAAGATCCTCTCTACAGAGAGTGCATATATTATGCATAGTTTTGCTGTGCTTTTCTTCTCCGGTTGGGGATGACCCATGTCTGTCATCAGTTTATCCCTTATGCCGGACGCTGTAATGGACTCCTTGCTATGCAGCGATCCTTTACTGATTTATTTATTTACTGAGCATCCTTTACTGGTAGCATCCTGGTGTCCTTTCTGGGGTCGTCACTTCTGCTGCTGCTGCTGTGGCGGCGGTGGTGGAGATGCCCTGGATAGGGGAGATGCCTGCTCTAGGTCACTCATGGCAGGCGAACGCTGGTCAACTTCCATTAGAAGCGTTTGTGCCCAGGTGTGCTTCCTGTTAAATAGTGGTGGTTTCTGTTTCCTCTTGCCTGCCTGCGCATGCGCGGTGAGTCGCCCTGCTCAAAATCGCATTCTCCGATCTTGCACATGAGCAGTGAACTGTCTTGCACGAGAATCGCATTTCCCTTATCCCACGCATGCCCGGTGAATCAAATTGCACGGAATCGCGTCCTTATTCCTGCGTGTGCGCAGCGCGACCCACGGCGCGCAAAATCCCGTTCCAATCTCGAGCATGCGCAGATGGACCAAGATGGCGCACGTTTGTGCTGCTGCTCTTACCTAGAGAGGCGGCTGCGATTCCTCCTTGCCACCTCTCCTCGCACACCCTAGACGCCCACTAGCCCCAGCGGTGGCACTTCGGGTCACCACACCTGCAGAGGCAGGGGGACCCCCGCTGCCTGTGTCGGACTGATTGGCCCCGGAATCCCACAACGACATTGTCTTCTGAAGGTCTCTCATCAAGGAAACCAACTGATGCGGGAGAGAGGTACCGCCTTTTTATCTGTAGGTTTCCTGTCCTTGGTGGGCGGATCCCCTCTCTCCGTGGTGCAGTCATGGGTGTCAGAGAAATATATGTGTAGACCAGCTGAAACCAATGCAGCGGTGCACAAAGTAAACGCAATGCTTGGGATACAAGAGTAATACCTCTATAAATATAATTGCAGTACATGGGACAAGAGTATATGGATAAAAATGGGGCTTCAGTATGTTGGTAATGAAACCAATATAATACAAAGTGTATTGATGCGAACAGCAACATTGTGACACTCCCCGGAAGGCTGCCGTCACACTAGCAGTATTTGATCAGTATTTTACATCAGTATTTGTAAGCCAAAACCAGGAGTGGAACAATTAGAGGAAAAGTATAATACACAACTTCTGCATTTATCACCCACTCCTGGTTTTGGCTTACAAATACTGATGTAAAATCCTGACCAAATACTGCTGGTGTCACAGCAGCCGAAGAAAACAAACACCGAAACTCATGTAGGGGACCTAGTTGCACATACATGCTTGGGTAATTACTGTTTACTCCTTTCTACCTCTATTTTGCATTTTTCTTGGAGCTTTGCTGTTGGTATCAATACATTTATATTGGCTTCAATATGAACATACTGAAGCCCCATTTTTATCCATATACCCTTGTCCCATGTACTGCACTTATATTTATAGCGGTATTACTCTTGTATCCCAAGAATCACATTTACTTTGTGCCCTGCTGCATTAGTTTCAGCTGGTCTATACATATGTTTTATGTATGATTTCTTTCCCTGTTATTTAGTATTCAATAAACTTTTGCATTTTATATACTTCATAATTTGGTCTTGTTTGCACATTTTCTGAATATGATACACACACACACACACACGTACATGTACAAACACACACATACTATTGACCTCAGGTGTTCAGATGAGCCGTGGAGGAGGTCAGGTCAGCCACATAGTGCAGAGATCAATGAGAGAGGGCTGCAGAAATGACTGTGGGAGATGGGGACACACAGCAGAGCCAGAGAGCACTGATATCAGCCCCTTGCTGCTGCCATGCTGTCCCATATAAGGAGTTTCCTCCCCTGACCTCTTCTCTGTGAGGAGATGCTGCAACCTGCTGGGAATGGAACAGTGGAGGGAGCAGAAGACCCACAGGAAGTCCTGCTCTTCCTCCACTACTGTCCGCTGTGTGCTGTACAGCCCAGGTCCCCTGACTTCTACTCACCATTGGGACGTGCCATGTAGGAGGACAGAGATGGCAACCAGTCAGCGCTCTCATCAGTCTGGTGCGGAAAGCGTTCATTGGCCAGCATCATTCCCTTCATGACAGACCCCCTTTTTGAACTCCTGCACTCTGCGTGCCGCTCTCTCCCCTGCTCTGGTTAGTCGCATGATTGTGGGAGGGAGTGAGAGGTGCCCGATGTTTCATGACACCGGCCCCTCTCACTCCCGCCTGTAATCTTGACTCAGTGGCCAAATAGCGGCTAAGTACTGTGCCGCTATGAGCAAAACACTCCAGCTGCACCAGTTTCATGTCCGCCCGGGTCCATTTTATCTTAGTGGCTGAGGCAGAGTGAGCTGTAAATATTGCCTGGCTAGTGGAAACTGTTTGCTGCAAACAAAAGACTTGGGAACCGATACATCAAGAGTGGTGTTGTTAACACTAGTCTAGATGAGGATATGTGCTGGAGTCAGACTCATGAACAGGTGGTACACCTCTTCATTAATGAAGGGTACAGGATGAGTGGTGTACACATCTTCTGGCGTATGCCACTAATCCTACAGTAAGATTTGGGGTGTAGCGAATGCCGCTGCTGGTAATGAATTTGATAAGCTGAGTTCACCCTGTCCAACCCACTTTGTTGTAGATATGCAAAAGTGGCTTTAAAATGACAAGTAACATAACTTCTGTGCAGCCACCAGTTTTGCCAAAATTATACAACTTTTCAGAGCTTGTTAGCCCAGAATACTGGCATAAAAACTTGATTAATCTAGCCTTTGGTATTTTCTAGATTGGGGTCAGCCTTAGTTATAGTAATGAAATAATGCATGGTAAAACTCAACTTTAAAGACAAGGCTGTACTTCCAAAATTTTTGTACCTGCATGTAAAAGTCACATTTGAACTCAGTTGTTGTTTTACAATTTGATTAGTAATACAATATACAACTGTACTACGGTAAATATAGATGTCATTTTGATTTCACAATGCTAATCAGCAGAGCTCATCAGGCAAAACAATTTTCTGCTTTTAACATCATGCTGTTTATTTTAAGTTGTAATTATAATAATGTGTTGATTTTACTTTTCATGTCTGATTCTGACTTAACAGCTACCTCACATTATAAATGAATTTAGAGAAATATTTTTTCTTACAATTGTCATCTGTTGTTCCTTATATTTTAATAATCAGAAATACATTTCAATAACAGATATGGTTCGTATCTTTCAGTTTTTGTGCAACCTATAACAATATGCCAGATGGTACACACCCTAAATTGTGACAGTTTTCTAGTCTTGCAAATTTACTGCTGAACATTTTCAAAGTTTTGAATATCCATAAACTTTAATTTTTCACCTATTTTGAAAAAAATATTTTAAAAAAACCCATTATTTTAATAAGTAAGTAAAACACAGTAAGTTTTCAGTTTTATCACAACATCTGTGATTTTTATTATTATGAGAGGTTGGTTAACTCTGGTTTTAGTCATGGAGACAGCGCTGGGAATGGTTCAGTCACTGGTCTGAGTATACAGAGCAGTGACTGTAACTGCTCCCCTGACCCTGACTGACACTGGCTCTGCATTGGGGTCGGCTGAAAGACAGTGTCGGGAGTGCAGTTGCATACTCAGAGCAGTGACTGAACCAGCACTGGCGCCATCCCCGTAACTAAAACCAGAACGCTGCCAGGGTGAATGAAGTTTATTTTTTCCCCGCAGTGTGCCTGTAAAGTGTGGGTGCCAGTCAGGTCAATCATGCCATTAACCTGCAGGTTACCATAAATAAATAACATTTACTACATGTTCAGTTTGTATCAGCAGTTGCAGTATTTTTTAATATATTTTTTTGTTACAAAGTTAGAAGGATTACAAATGTATTAGCAATTTTTCATTTTTCCCAAAAAATTTCCAAAACCAATTTTTGCAGAGACCATATAACTTTTTACATGAATTTAACAGAATACTGTATAACAGAAAATACCTATAAGTGACATTTTAAAAACTGTACTCCTCAAAGTGCTCAAAACCACACTCAAGAAGTTTTAACGCTTTAATGTTTTTGTTTCACAGGAATTAAAGCAATGTGGAAGAAAAAGTATAATTTATTGTGCAATGTTTTCCTGTGTAAGCCGACACCTGTTGTGTGGTGAAAAACTACTGTTCGGACACACGGCAAAGCTCAAAAGGGAAGGAGTACATTTCACTTTTGGAAAGCAAAGTTGTCTGGAATAGATGTTTGCAGAGCCCCTGATGTGCCTAAGCAATTGAAACCCTCCACAAATGACCTCACTGTGGAAACTATATCCTTCAAAGAACTTATCTAGATGTCTGGTGAGCACCTTAAACTCGCAGGTGCTTTGCAGAATTTTATAACGTTGAGGCATAAAAGTAAAAAAAAAATCACAATTTTCACACAAAAAATGTTTCTTTATCCCCAACGTTTTGATTTTTGCAAGGGTAAAAGGAGAAAATGGACCATAACATTTGCTGCTGAGTATGCCAATACCCCCATATGTGGTGGAAAACTGCTGTTTAGGTGCAAAATTGTCTGAAATCGTTGGAGGAGAGCATGTCATGTTTGCAGAACCTCCTGATGTGCCTAAAGAGTGGAGCCCCCCTAGAAGTGACCCCATTTTGGAAACTACACCCCTCATGAAATGTATATAGAGGTGTTATGAGCAATTTGAACCCACAAGTGCTTCACTGAATTTTAAAACGTTGAGCTGTGAAAATGAAAAAACACATTTTTCCCACAAAAATGTTTTCTTTGCCCAAAAGTTTTAATTTTCATAAGGTGACTAGAAAAAATAGACAACACAATTTGTTATGAAACTTCTCCTAAGTACACCAATACTCCATATGTGTTCAAAAATTACTGTTTGGTCTCATGGTAGGGCTAGAAAGGGGTGCACCATTTGAAATTTGTAGTGCAAAATTGTCTGGAATAAATAGGGGATGCCATTAGGGTTTACAGAGCCTCTGATGTGCCTAAACAGTGGAATTCCCCCACAAGTGACTTCATTTTGGAAATGAAACACCTCAAGAAATTTATTTAGCAGTGTTGTGAGCACCTAGAACCTGCAAGTTCTTCACAGAATCTTATAACATGAAGCCATGAAAATGAAAAAAATATATGTATTTTTATAGCAAAAATGTTGCTTTAGCCCCAAATCTTTCATGCTTACAAGAGTAACAGAAGGAAATTCACCATTAAATTGTTTGTGCAATTTCTCCTGACTATAACAATACCTCATATATGGTGAAAAACTACTGTTTAGGCACACGGCAGAACTCAGAAGGGAAGGAGTGACAACTGAATTCTGGAGCGCAATTTTGGCAGAAATAGGTTGCTATGACATTTCACATTTGAAGAGCCGTGAAATGCCAAAACTCAAGAAACCCAACAAGTGATACGATTTTGTAAATTACACCCCTCTGGGAATTTATCTATAGGTGTAGTGATGATTTTTACTATGTGGGTGTACATCAATGGATGTTGTAGAGTGAAAATTGCAAATCTGCCATTGTAGTTCCCATACAATGAAGTGCTCAGTACGGTTTAGTGCCCAGTACATTATGCCTAGCTTGTACTTCTGGAAATTTGCAACTATAAATTAAGTGGACTCTTATCACTACAGAAATGCCAAAAATGTGAATGCTAAATGTAGTTTAGGTACACTGGGGCTCAGAAAGGAGGGGACATTTGGATTTGAGAGTGCAAAATTTGCTTATTTTCTTTGGTGGGGAGAGTAAAGAACTATAGTGCTTTTCTATAGTCTCTGTACTACCAGTAATGTGGAAGCCCCTATATTTAAATTGACAGATGATGGACCTGAGTGGGGCTTGCTTTTTTGTTTTTGATTGAGTTGAATCTTTTATTGGGAACATTTTACATAGTCTTTTGGACTCTCCCTAGATCCTGAATGTCTCTGTATACTGCATTGATTTTCTATGGTATGAACTGAATGTCCACAGCTCTCCGTAACTCCTGAATGTCTCTGTATATCGCATTGATTTTCTATGGTATGAACTGAATGTTCACAGCTCTCCCTAGCTCCTGAATGTCTCTGTATGTTGCATTGATTTTCTTTGGTATGCTGTGCTTACCCCATCACTCTGTATCCACAATGTATTTCACTGCCCCTGTGTTTGCACGCATACCTGAGTGGTCAGTCTAACCCCTCCCCCTTTTTATGACCTTTTGTTTAACTTTGAACATGTGTTCTGGCCACACACCCTCACAGCTGAGTGCTCTTAGTGGCATATATATTGAGAGCCATGCGTCTGATTCAGACGTTGTCTGTTTTATGCATCTTTCAAACTACAGATTTCTAATTATGTTACTCTGAATTTGACTTGAATTGGACTGGAATTTGACTGTAAGGTAATGGAATATAAAAGCACTACAATGTTTCTGTTTCTTGTCACTTTCACCCCCATGCTACTCTATTTTTTCCTACCTCCTGTAATCTCCCAACCTAGTAAGGACCTAGTTATTTCCCCCTCTATCCTCCCCAGCCATCTAACCTTCTCCTCACAAATGTTCCACCACATCCAATCCTTTTTTGCTGGACACACACGGCCGCATCATGTCCTATCCTGCTCCTACCTTCTAACTCTCTGACTGCTACTCCTCATTGCTGGTGATGTATCCACAAATCCTGGCACTCCTCAACACATCCCCACTCTCATTTCTAATCCCCTGCCATGATCCTCTACACGATTTCCCAACCATGATAACCTCATACCCATTCATCCAGCCCCCACTTCACAGGTCCCCCTACCTGGAGCACTATGGAACGCACGTTTTGTCTGCAACAAACTGTCGTATATCCATGACTTCTTCATCACCAACAATCTCTCTTTCCTTGGCATCACTGTAACCTGGCTCACCCCTCTGACTCAGCCTCTCCAGCTGCACATTCTTATGGTGGATTCCATCTCTCCCACACCCCTTGCCCCAGCAACAAACAAGGTGGAGGAGTTGGCTTGCTCCTGTCTGACACCTGCTCCTTTACTTCAATTCTGCTACCACCCTCAGCTACTCTTCCCTTGTTTGAGGTGCACTCCGTCTGCATCTATTCCCCCTCCAGCCTCCAGCTGGCTGTCATCTACTGCCCCCCAGAAATAGCCATCTCTACCTTTCTCAACCATTTCACCACCTGGCTACTTCACTTCCTCTTCACTCACATCCCCACGATCATCATGGTGACTTCAACATCCCCATTGACACTTCCACCTCAGATGCCTCTAAACTTTTATCACTCACTGCTTCCTCCAGCCTCCCTCAATGGTCCTCTGCGGTCACACACAAAGATGGCCACACACTGGACCTTAGCTTTACATGCTTCTGTTCCCTTACTAATCTCACTAACTCACCCCTCTCCCTGTCTGACCACAACCTACTGACTTTCTCTTTCTTCTCCTCTCCTAGTGCAGAAACCCCACTCCACAAACTCACTCACCCTCGCAGAAATCTCAAACACCTCAATTTACAATCTCTCTCTGAGTCCCTTCTACCTTTTACAGACATAGCTTCCCTTCAAGACACAGATGCTGCTGCCACTTTTTATAACACCACAATAACAGTAACACTCGACTCGGCCACCCCCCACATGCATAGCAAAACTTGTACAATCAACAGGCAGCCCTAGCTGACCGGCCTGACCAAAGAATGAAGATGGTCTTCTAGGGTCACCGAACGGAGTTGGAAGCGATCCCGCTCTGCCGACCACTTAATTGCTTACGAGCAGTCCCTCGCCAGCTTCAAGTCCATGCTCACTGCAGCAAAACAAACTTATTATTATTATTATTGTTTATTTATATAGCACCATTAATTCCATGGTGCTGTACATGAGAAGGGGTTACATCAAAATACAAATATCACTTACAGTAAACAAAACTAACAATGACAGACTGGTACAGCGGGAAGAGGACCCTGCCCTTGCGGGCTTACAATCTACAGGATTGTGGGGAAGGAGACAGTAGGTCAAGGGTTGCAGTAGCTCCAGTGGTGTTGAGGTGGCCGTGTAGTCTTTACAGGCTGTAAGCTTCTTTGAAGAGATGGGTTTTCAGGTTTCTTTTGAAGGATCCAAAAGTAGTGGATAACCGGATGTGTTGGGGCACTGAATTCCAGAGGATGGGTGATATTCGGGAGAAGTCTTGGATGCAATTGGGTGAGGAGCGAATAAGCGTGGAGGAAAGGAGGAGGTCTTGGGAGGACCGGAGATTACGTGAGGGAAGATATTGAGAGATTAGTGTGGAAATATACGGAGGAGAAAGATTATGGATGGCTTTGTAGGTCAGTGTTAGTAATTTAAACTGGATACGCTGAGAAATTGGGAGCCAGTGAAGGGATTTGCAAAGAGGGGAAGCAGGAGTGTAGCGAGGAGAGAGATTAATTAGACGGGCAGCAGAGTTAAGGATGGACTGGAGGGGTGCGAGAGTGTTAGAAGGTAGGCCACAGAGGAGTATGTTGCAGTAGTCGAGGCGGGAGATGATTAGGGCATGCACGAGCATTTTGGTAGAGTGTGGGTTGAGGAAAGGACGGATTCTGGAAATATTTTTGAGCTGGAGGCGACAGGAGGTGGCGAGAGCTTGGATGTGCGGTTTGAAGGACAGGGCAGAGTCAAGGGTTACTCCGAGGCAGCGGATTTTGGGGACAGGGGAAAGTGTGATTTAATTTATTTTGATAGATAGATCAGGTAGGCAAGATATGCGAGAGTGAGGAAAGATAATTAGTTCAGATTTGTCCACATTGAGCTTGAGGAAGCGAGAGGAGAAGAAGGAGGATATGGCTGATAGACACTTTGGGATTCTAGAGAGCAGGGAGGTGACATCTGGACCAGAGAGGTAGATCTGAGTGTCATCGGCATATAAATGGTACTGGAAGCCATAGGACTTTATGAGTTGTCCCAGGCCGAGTGTATAGATTGAGAAGAGTAAGGGTCCTAGGACAGAGCCTTGAGGGACACCAACAGAGAGGGGGCGAGATGAAGAGGTAGTATGGGAGTAGGAAACGCTAAATGTGCGGTTGGCAAGGTATGAGGAGATCCAAGATAGGGCGAGGTCTTTGACCCCAAAGGAAGAGAGGATCTGTAGTAGGAGGCAGTGGTCAACTGTGTCAAAGGCAGAGGACAGGTCTAGGAGGAGGAGAATAGAGAACTGTCTGTTAGCTTTGGCTGTAAGTAAGTCGTTAGTAATTTTGGTCAGGGCAGTCTCAGTGGAATGGTGGGGACGGAAGCCAGATTGTAGGTTGTCGAAGAGAGAGTTAGATGCAAAGTGAGAGGAAAGTTCAGCATGGACGTGCTGCTCAAGGAGTTTGGATGCAAATGGGAGCAAAGATATGGGGCGATAGCTGGACATGGCGCTTGGGTCAAGGGATGGCTTTTTGAGGATAGGTGTGATTGTGGCATGTTTGAAGGCAGAGGGGAAGGTACCAGAAGTTAGTGAAAGGTTGAAGAGATGGGTTAGGGATGGGATTAGTGTGGTGGTGAGGTTGGGGAGGAGGTGGGATGGGATGGGGTCAAGTGCACAAGTGGTGAGGTGTGATTTGGAGAGAAGATGAGCAAGCTCCCCTTCAGAGATTTTGGAGAGTGAAGTTATGGGGTTTGGGCATTGATCTCTCATACAAAGGGGTAGTGGTGGTTGGACAACAAAGACTTGCCTTGTTTGGTCTATCTTATTTTTGAAGTGCGTGGCAAAGTCCTCGGCAACGATTAGGGAAGTTGGAGGGGGCAGTGGTGGGCGGAGGAGGGAGTTAAAAGTGTTGAACAACTGTTTGGGGTTGTGGGATAAGGAAGATACGAGGGTTGTGAAATAGGCCTGTTTAGCAGAGGTGAGAGCTGATTTGAATGCCAGTGTTGCTTGCTTGAGTGCAGTGAAATCATCTTGTGAATGCGTTTTCTTCCAACGCCGTTCTGCAATTCTGGACACTTGCTGAAGCTTTTTAGTGATGTTATTGTGCCAGGGTTGTCTATTGGTTCGTCGCGCTCTGCTATGCATGACAGGGGCAACCGTGTCAATAGCTGATTCAAGAGTGGCATTGTAGAAAGCAGTGGCAGTGTCTGTGTCTTGTAGTGAGGAGATAGAGGACAGTGGTAGGATAGAGTCAGAGAGTGTGTGGGTGTCTAGGTGTGCGAGGTTCCTGCGTGGGTGCGCATGGTGCTGGACATGGGTGACAGGTGAGGAGGGCAGGGATGAGAAAGTGAGTAGATGGTGGTCGGATAGAGGAAGAGGGGAGGTTGTGACGTTAGATAGGGGGCATAAACGGGTGAAGACCAGGTCTAATGTGTGTCCATCTGTGTGGGTGGCTGAGGAGGACCACTGAGTAAGTCCAAAGGATGAAGTAAGGGACAGGAGTTTGGAGGCTGCTGACTGGTGGGTGTCAATGGGGATATTGAAGTCACCCATGATGATGGTGGGAATGTCAGCAGAGAGAAAGTGAAGGAGCCAGGTGGAGAATTGGTCAATAAAGGCAGTGGCCGGGCCCGGAGGTCGGTATATGATGGCCATTTGGAGGTTGTAGGGGGAGTAGATGCGGACAGAGTGGACTTCAAAAGAGGGGAGGATAAGGGAGGGTAGAGGTGGGATTGCGTTAAAGGTACAGTTGGAAGAAAGGAGAAGGCCCACTCCTCCACCATGTTTGTTGCCAGGGCGAGGAGTGTGGGTGAAGTGGAGGCCACCGTAACATAGTGCAGCAGGGGAGGCTGTGTCAGAGGGTGTCAGCCATGTTTCAGTGATGCCCAGAAAGAAAAGATTACGAGAGGTAAAGAGGTCGTGAATCACATGGAGTTTATTGCAGATGGAGCGGGCATTCCATAGTGATCCAGAGAGAGGTTGCAGGGGGGTGGGTGTCATGGGCACGGATTTGAGGTTGGCAAGATTACGGGTATTTATAGTGGGTTGGGAGCGATAGGAGGGGGTAGTAATGGTTGGTATGAGCTGTGGGGGTCCAGGATTGGGAGATATGTCACCAGCAGTGAGGAGAAGCAGAGAGAGACAGAGCAGGTGAGAGAAGGAGAGTGGGCGACTTGTTTTGTGTTTTATTAGGAGAGATCTGAGGTTGAGGAGAAGGTCAGTGGAGGAGGTCAGGTGGGGAGGCAGGAGGGAAGGAGAGATTATTACTTGGTTAGGGGGTGCTGGTGTTTGAGGATAGCGAAGGAGAGTGAGGAGTAAGGGAGCCAAAACTGTTATAGCGTATGTCAGCATAGTGTGGCAGAAAGTTAATTAAATTGAGTACAGTTATTAACAGGGGTTAGTCTTACCTTCTGTTCACTTCTGGCTCATTTCTGGCATATTTCTGCTATAATATTTGTTATTATCCTTTTAGCGACATCCTTATAGAGACAGACCAAGATCCAGACAGACCTGTGACTCTGAATTTATAACAGGCTAAGGGCTCATGAAATAGGCCAGGTGTGATCAGGAGGGAGGGGCAGCAGGGAGACTGGTCACAGACACAGGAGGGGATTAATTAGAAGTCAGAAGGGAAAATGCAAGGGGAAATAGACCAAAATGGAAAGATAAAGCCAAACTGTGTATTGGCATCAAGGAATTACAATGAGAAAACATGCATGGGAAGGGGGAAAAAACAACAAAAAAAAAAAAACAGTCATAGCAGCCAGCGGACATACCAGGAAGAAATATCAGGGTGAGGAAGATCAGGAAAGTGGGGTGATGGTGATGGGATTGGGGTAGCAGCCAGCGGACATACCAGGAAGAAATATCAGGGTGAGGAAGATCAGGAAAGTGGGGTGATGGTGATGGGATTGGGGTAGCAGCCAGCTGACATACCAGGAAGAAATATCAGGGTGAGGAAGATCAGGAAAGTGGGGTGATGGTGATGGGATTGGGGTAGCAGCCAGCGGACATACCAGGAAGAAATATCAGGGTGAGGAAGATCAGGAAAGTGGGGTGATGGTGATGGGATTGGGGTAGCAGCCAGCGGACATACCAGGAAGAAATATCAGGGTGAGGAAGATCAGGAAAGTGGGGTGATGGTGATGGGATTGGGGTAGCAGCCAGCGGACATACCTGGGGATGAAGCAGATAGGTTGTCAGATTGATAGCAGTAACAAAGCATAGCAAAAATAAAAATAAAAAAGAAGCATCTATAGCAGGGGGTTATTTTTCTGGCATATTTCTGCTATAATATTTGTTATTATCCTTTTAGCGACATCCTTATAGAGACAGACCAATAGACAGACTTACTTCTCATCTCTCATATCCTCCCTGTCTCACAACCCTAAACAGCTTTTCAACACTTTCAATTCTCTACTCTGTTCCCCAGCACCTCCTCCCTCTCCTCTCATTTCTGCTGAAGACTTTGCCTCTTTCTTTAAACAGAAGATTGATGCGATCAGAGAAAGCTTGGCCAGCAGCCCCCAATGCCCATCTTAGCCGCCCAACCCTGTTGCTCCAAAACCAACTTCTCCACCATGACAGAAGATCAACTCTCCACCCTCCTGTCAAGATCACATCTCACCACTTGCATGTTTGACCCACTCTTTTCCCACCTCATCCCTTACCTCAACACAGTCTTCATCTCAACCCTAACACACCTCTTCAACCACTCACTCACAACTGGTGTCTTCCCCTCATCTTTCAAGCATGCCTCGATCACACCCATCCTCAAAAATCACTCCCTCGACCCATCCTTCGTGCCTAGCTATCACCCGAGATCTCTTCTCCCTTATACCTCAAAACTACTGGAACAGCATGTCCATCTTGAACTGTCCTCCCACCTCTCCTCCTGCTCCTTTTTTGACCAGTTACAATCTGGCTTCCAACCCCATCACTCAACTGAAACTGCCCTAACTAAAATCACCAATGACCTACTAACCACTAAGAGCAAGCGACACTACTCTGTCCTCCTTCTCCTGGACCTGTCTTCTGCCTTTGACACTGTGGACCACTCCCTCCTGCTATAGATTCTCTCATCTCTTGGCATCACAGTCTTGGCCCTATCTTGGATCTCATCATATCTAACAGACCGAACATTCAGCGTTACCCTCTTCCACACCACCTCCTCACCTCGCCCCTTGTCTGTCAGTGTTCCTCAAGGCTCAGTTTTAGGACCCATACTCCATCTACACCTTCAGCCTGGTACCACTTATAGAGTCCCATGGTTTGCAGTATCATCCTATCCTAGAATTCATCATCTTTCCACCATCTCACTTTACCCCTCCACCAGACCTATCCATCAATGTCAATTCCCCAGTCCCACATGCTAGGTGCCTTGGGATGATCCTCAACTTGGCCCTCTCTTTCAAGCCACACATCCAAGCCCTTGCCTCCTCCTGCTGTCTCAAATTTAAAAATATTTTCTGGATCCGAGCATTCCTTGACCATGAAACGACAAAAACACTAGTACATGCCCTTATCATCTCCCACCTTGACTACTGCAACCTCCTACTTTTTGGCCTCCCCTCTAGCACTCTGGCACCACTCCAATCCATCCTACACTCTGCAGCCTGACAAATCTACCTGTCTCTTCACTATTCCCCAGCCTCTCCCCTATGCCAAGCCCTTCACTGGCTTCCTATTGTCCAGAGACTCCAGTTCAAAACCCTTACTATGACATACAAAGCCATCCACACCAAGTCTCCTCCATAAATCTGTGACATGGTCTCCCGGTACTTACTTACATGCAACCTTCAATCCTCCCAAGATCTCCTTCTCTACTCCCCTCTTATCTCTTCTTCCCACAACCGCATCCAAGACTTCTCACGTGCTTCCGCCATACTCTGGAACTCTCCACCCCAACACATCAGACTCTTGCCTACTATGGAAAGCTTCAAAAAGAACCTGAAGACTCATCTCTTCTGACAAACCTACAACCTGCTGTGATCCTCAACCTCTGAACCGCTGCATGACCAGCTCTACCCTCTCCTAGTGTATCCTCACCCATCTCCTGTAGACTGTGAGCCCTCGTGGGCAGGGTCCTCTCTCCTTCTGTACCTGTTAGTACCTTGCAGTTGCTCATGTTTATTGTATTTGTCTATACTTGCCCTCTTTTCAGATGTAAAGAGCCATGGAATAAATGGCGCTATAATAAATGTATAATAATAATATTTATCTTGTGCTCAATGCTGAGCACTTTCATCAAGGTTTCCATCTAATCTCTAAATTACATGATTCAGATGAAACCCCCTATGGATCCAATCACTATAATGAGGCAGCAGCATTACCCTGGACTCACTCTGGCTTCTGTTCAGTGGTGTCCTTCTTTTCAGAAGTGCAAAAAATTGTGACTGATCGAGCTTTTGTACATGCTTACAAAGACACCAGATCATAGGCTAGTCAGCGTCCACAGTGTCTCCATTTGCTTCATCTTCCACCATGGGTTCCATCTGAATCAAGTATTTTGACACTTGCATGGAATCCCTGGTGAATACCCTCAGCTTAGAGCATACAATTAATGTGTACCAAGCATTACTGCGATTTTTGGGAGGTAGAATAAACAAAATAATAGCAGGTGAAAAATTAGGTTTTATTTATTTTTTGATGCTTTTCCTTGAGTGGTATGAGTGATTGGATGACTTTATTCTTTGGGTCAGTGCAATTACTGCAATACCATAGAGATGTAATTTTTCAACATTTCTGCTGACAGTTGAGGGCTTGGTTTTTGCACGACGAGTTTACATTTCTATTGGTACAATTTTTGGTCATATAACATTTTTTGATCGCTTTTATATTCTGATTTTAGAAGTCAGAGTGAACAAAAAACAGCAATACAGGAAGTGTTTTTTGTGGTTTGTTTTTATGCTTTTCACAGTGTGGTAAAATTGATAAGACAGCTTTATAATTCGGGTCAGTGCGATTATAGCTGTGCCACATTTATATCATTTTTTAAATTTTTGCAGCTTTTACCCAACAAACACTATTTTATAGAAAAAAAAATGTTTTTGCAAAGCTGTATTCTTAAAGCTATAGCTTTTTTATTTCTCTGCTGATGGAGCTGTATGAGAGCTTACGTTTTGGGAGTGCTGAACTGTCACTGTCTCAAGTGACAGTTTAGCCATCCAAACTGGGCCAGGGCATGCCTGGGCTTCATCCATGTGTCTCCTGTTCAGAGTAATTACCTGACTATTTTGCCAGCTCTCTGCCATAGAATGCTGTCAATTGCTTTGCTCAAGAGGTGTGTGTTTGCTCTATTCTCTGAGTCTTGCTCGACTTTGCCTTTGAATTTCAGTTGGAGTAGCTCTTTCTTCATGATTCAGTACTTTCTTGAAATTATGACCCTGGACTGTGACCTGACTACCTCTTTGTCTCACCCCCTGTCTGTGACATGCCCTCCTGGCTTTTGACTTTGGAAATCTTGACTACCCAGCATGGCTGCTTGTCTGTGAGTAGTGACTATGCTGGTCTTTGTAAAAATAATAGCCAGAGAGCTTAATGTTTTCACTGTCAAAATAATATGTAATGTTTTCCATGTAAAGCTTATGCAATTTTTATTACATGGCTAAGTCAGTGTTAAAAATTTTGCAATATTAAACTAATCTGAAATGATGAACTCTCTGTAAACTATTTTAAAATAGGTAAACAATGCATAAATTGCTGTTAGGTTTGAACTATGTTGCAGGTTTTCTATGCATAGAATGAAATTTTAAGGTGTAAAGTCTTTCTGGTATTCATAAAAGCATTTAGAGTCATACTAATTGACCTTTCCTTGATTTGTAGCTCCAATAAAGAGTGAATAAAACAAAAACATTTTCTAGTGCTGGCAGCCAAAATGCACATAGAATTCCTTTACTATAATTCTTTATTTTTTTCCTTAAGCCATCAAGTAGCAATAATAGCTTTAGAAAAGACATATTGCCTTTCCATAGAAAAGTTGATTTTGAGTATGAACTTTAATACAAGATCTTCCCTCTAGGGTATTTTTAAATAGAGAGAAATCCTTTAGTGACTAAATGCATCATGGAAATACTCTGAATATTAAGATATGTGATATAACAAAAATCTGTGATATAACAAACATTTTTATAAAAAAAAAAACGGTAGCTATTATTTGTAACATCACTGCTCAAATAAAGGACATAGTAAATATGGTGGTAAGTATAAAAATAATTATGATTTTTGTTTCAATTTCTATAAGAGGAGCCTTAAAGCAATACATATATTATATAGTATCATTTGTGATTATTGTACAACCACTTGTGGTGCATCATGGAGTTCCTGTACCCTTCAAAATTTACTTTGGGGCAAATTAACTAATCCTATATATGTTAGTACCAGATTTCACCAATATCACTGTTTGGCACCTTAAGATATCAATCACCCTTTATACCCACATAGTACAGATGAATGAATCAATTAGGTGAAAATTGAATTAATGCCCAATTCAAATATATTTGTAGGTACCAGCTAATTTGAACAGTTTGCGATTTCATTTGTGTGAATCAGCAAAAAAAAAAATGTCTAAATCCATTTTAAACATTGCAGAAGATTGCTTCAGGCACAGAAGGCTCACATAATCTTAGGCATGGGTGTATGGTTCTTCCCATAATGGCTTACAGAAGTCATATTTAGAGCCACTAAGAAAGCTGAGGCAGTAATAGTAGCTGCCATATTAGAGTGCATATATCTGCATTACAAATAGGAATAGAAAGTCCTAAAGAATTGGACAAATATTCCAGACAATGTTGTAAAACTGCAGCATTGGAGATAATAAATGTAGTAGTCAGTCCACAATTAATAAAGAAATTCAATTGATAGGAGTAGAAAAATGACAGCTGACTTGCGCTGCAGCAGCAGTGCCAGATTCAATGTAACTAATCAGTAATTTGGCATAGCTGGCATCTGTCCTGCTTTTTTCATCAATCTTTATGATGAACTGTGGGATTTTTAAGAATGGGTGTATAAAAAATGTGACAGCACTCACATTGAGTGCCATATGATTTTTTTTATCATACCCATTTACTTGCATTGACGAGTCTCATCTGAGATATGAGGACAATCGCAGAATTTTTTCTCAGTACAATTTCAGCTGAGAAAAAAAATTGCAGATTAACATTGCTCAGAATTCAATCCGCTTTTTTTATCGGATTGAACTAGTACATTTTCCTCGCTTATGAGTATGAGCCCAAAAAAGAAAAGTCAGTCATCAGTGTCAGCGAGAGAATCTGTGCAGCTTGTTACAGGAGACTCTACTCAGTTTTTTTTTTATTTTCTTTGGTAATTGTTTTTGAGAACGGGAGCAAAGTTTTTTAACAAGACAAAATAAAATTCTCCACAATACAGACATTTTAAGGGAACCTGTCATCTAATTCATACTGCCCAAACTGCAGGAGGCATGAATAAGATCATGTCTTCATGATTACAGCCAAGCATATTTTTTTCTGAAATTTTCCAGCATTTCAGTGAAAATAAACTCTAGAGGTTTAGTGCTATTGCTGGTGGTTGACATATATCTCACTCTTGTGTACACTCTTGTGTACACCTAGAGAAAAATATACCTAGCTGCAATCTAAATATTTTCCCGACACAGATCTGCTTGTTTTCCAGAAAGCTCAGGAGATTTTGATGCCTCAACCGCTGCTGGTGGTAGAAACTCAACAGAGTCTGAAAGCTATGCCAGCAGTCAAGGTAGTCAGACCTAAATGTGGGCATCTCAGGTGTTTGAACTCTTTTCCACATTGCCATTGGACTAATGTTTTACTATGTGGGCTATGAAGTAGAACGATAGGCTGTGGAAATAATTGATTAGAAACTAGGCTCCTTATCAGCAGATTAAGTAGCTTACTCCCCATGGGAAAAACAAACTCCCCAGCAATGTGAGCAAGTCTCAAGCTATCTTCTTCTTACTAATTGGTGTAGTTTTTCTCACATTGAGTGACGTGCAATTTGTTTTTCACACCCATTGACTTGCATTGGCAAGTCTCATCTGAGAAATGAGGACAATCACAGCTGTAGTGCTAAGATGTTAATGGCCATCAGGAATCCATATTGGTAGCCTGTCTTTAAGGAACCTTTAAGATATTAGGCAGTAACAGTTCAGCTTATATTAGCCTTTTATTTTCTGCAATTTTCCCAACACCTAGACCGCATAGCTTCTTTATCAATCTTTTGGGAAAGTGTATGTTTATAGTATCATCCAATTACTGCATAGTTTTGTTATCCATGTTTAGTTAGAAATGTCATGTTTATAGTATGGTAAAACATTTGCTACCAGGAGAGCCTTTGGAATGTTTTATCCGTTGATGTATTTGTCCGATGTTGTTTGACGTCTGAAGAGCTAGCCACTCCGCCAGAGGGATGCTATGCAGGACAAATAGAACTTGTTAGGGCTTCTGTAATACTTGGTTACACAAGCATTTGTTTCTAAAAAATATATAAGTTGGGGAAGATTTCAGCTAAGACAGAAGCCCTGTTAACCTGTGGACTAAAAAGGGGATGCCCATGATGCCACAGTGTGGATGCCAGGAATTTCTCTGTCTTCGCTATTCTGCTTCTCACAGCTTATGTTCCCGGACAGATGATGTGCTACTCCTGGTGAAGTTATTCCTGTGTAGTGTGCAATATAAGTACTTTTGCTTTGTGATTTATATTATGCAAAAGTGTACGCAATATCAAACTATTTCCTATTTTCTTTAATCTTTTAATTATTATAATAAAATTAATTGCCTTCTTTAAAGCCGGATCTGACCCCTTTGAATACTTGGCAAAACAGCAGCATGTTGCAATATTTTTCTTAGTCTGATATTAGCTAAGAAAAAAAATTGCAGATTAACATTGGTCAGAGTACAATCCGATAGTTTCTCGGTCAACCAGGCTGCATCCTATGGTAACCAGTTTGGTCAGTGTCATCATCTATGACATCATCCTCATCTACTGCTTTCTACGCTAGTCTTCCTCTTCATCTGTTGAGTAAGGCTTCTTTCACACTAGCGTCGTACTCGGCCCGTCGCAGTGCATCGGGCCGACGTACCGACACTAGCAGTGAATGCGCCGCACAACGGGAGCAGCGGATGCTGTTTTTCCACGCATCCGCTGCCCCATTGTGAGGTGCGGGGAGGTGGGGGCGGAGTTCCGGCCGCGCATGCGCGGTCGGAAATGGCGGTCCGTCGGCGGCAAAAAACGTTACATGGAACGTTTTTTATATCTAATCCGGAAAAAGGAGTCACAAAACTGCCATTAAGGTATAAAAGGATAACAGCATTTATTAGTTAGCATAACAATAAAATACTCAGAATAAAGTACAAAACTCTCAATCCTAATAGGGTAACTATGTGAAAAGCGGACATAGGTAACAGACACCATATACCACACCTAGGTCTATGACTTGAGGTCACAAGTTCAATAATACACAGTCTATAATAAATACTAACATATACATATAAACCCACTAAGGGTTTTAAGACAAGTGTAATACTACAGTATGTATGACTGGACCTCACCTATATTAGTCGTGGTGTGTATGTGGCAGCGCCAGCCCCTACGCGAGTTTCGCGTAGGCTTCTTCGGGGGGCTGCACAGCGTGTGTCCTTAACTTAGTTAATATAGAGCCACCGCACATGGTGCTAATAACGGGACTTAGTTTACGGCGCATGCGCTAGTGACGTTAGCGCCGGAACTAGCATCACCGCCCGGCTGTCCGTGCAGAGCGGCAAGTCAGGGAGCCATCCCCATGGCAACCATGACTCACACGCCTACCCAATGGATGCCGGCGGCGATGCACCGTCAGGCCAACATCACAGTCATGCGCACAAGTCCAAAACAGGAGAAGGAAGAGAGCGGGTTTAGGTACTACTGACACTGTGTATGGAATTACATATAAGAGATGTGCTAAAGTGCAAAGTGCTGTGCAGAGATGGTGCATACCTCCATAACAATAATATATAATATACTAAATAAACAAAACATAATACATAAAAAAGATGTAAATAACATCATTAAAAGTGATAACAAAAAGTCCATAGATAAAATATAGTTCTCCAAACGTGTATTTGTGAACAATAGTTGGATGTAGTTCCCGCTTTCAAGTCTCATATGGTACGGTGGTTGTCAATAACAATAGTATTCCCATCATGAACAACTAAAAATAAGAGATACAAAAAACAACATATGAGTAAAAACATATACAAAGACACACGAAGACATTGAAATCTAAGTCCAGATAAATGTATATAATATTAGAGAAATGAGACAAAACTATTCTGCTCATTAAGTCCAAAAGGGACTGCTGTGTTCAGAACATTAATCCACCTACATTCATGCTGAAAAAGCAGCCGTTTGATATCGCCACCTCTGATGCCAGTGTGGATCCTATCAATGCCCCACACTCTCAGATCATTAGGGTTACATTTATGTTTTTCCCTAAAGTGTCTCGGGAGTGTTTTTAAATTTCCCATTTCAGTCTCCTCCCTTGCGGCTATGATCTCTCTCATGTGCTCCTATGTTCTCACACGCAACTCCCTAGATGTGAGCCCTATATAAATAAGGTCACACGTTCATTTTGCATAATATATAACACACGTACTCGTACCGGAGATAAACTCTTTAATTTTAAATTTGTGTGACCCATCCGAGGACGTAAATGATATGGCTCTCTGTTGGTTTTTGCATGCCATACAGTCCATGCAAGGGAAGAAATCCACCCTTGGTTCATTTGCTCCAAAAATTGTAGGGGGTTTCACCACATAATGACTCTTTACGAGTATTTCACGCAGATTTTGGCTGCGCCTTGCCGTCATCAAAGGATTTTCTGGTAGATGCTGATTGAGGACTGGATCTGTTTTTAAAACAGACCAGTGCTTTGACAGAATTGACCGTATTTCGTCCACCTTTGAATCACTTTGAATTGGAGGTAGTAATAAATCTAGTGACTCCTTGCTGTCCGTTCTTTCCTGCCTTCTTTTTATCAGACACATGAAGATATTGATCCTGGGATAGCAAGGAGGTCCTATTGGTAGTTTTAGCCCTCCTGTATCCTTTTTGGATACATCTCCTATTGTAGCCACGTTCACTAAATCTCTCCCCAAGGTCCACCGCCTGACGCTCAAAAGCCTCTTCAGAAGTACAAATTCTCCTCATCCCGAGAAATTGACCAACAGGCACAGCCCTGATGGTTGATCCGGTGTGTGCAGAAGATGCATGAAGTAATGCATTTACTGAGGTCTCTTTTCTGTGCACATCCGTGCCCAATGAACCATCAGGCTGTACCTGTATTTTGAGGTCAAGGAAAGAAATTTCCTTAGGATGCCAGGAGTAGGTGAGTCTGATGTTGAAGTCGTTGCGGTTCAAAACCGGACACAAATAAATCCAAATCATTGACCGATCCCTGCCAAATAAAAAAGATGTAATCTATGAAGCGGTACCAACCAAGGATTTGGGGGGCGGCATGTGCGTCATCTGGAAAAATTTCCCTCTCCCAAAATCCCAAAAACAAATTTGCATATGAGGGCGCACATGCCACCCCCATCGCGGTCCCCCGCTTCTGCAGGAAAAAACGGTCTTTAAACGTAAAAAAATTATGTTCCAGGATAAACCGCAATAAGTCCAACACCAGATCTCTGACATCCAGCTCCAGATTACTCGACTCCAAGAAAAAGCCAGCAGCTCTCATGCCATCCTCGTAATCGATACACGTATACAATGTTTCTGCGTTGACCGTCATGAGGAGCATATCAGGCTCAATATGCAGACCATCCAGACGTCTCAAGACATCCGTGGTGTCCCTGACAAAGGAGGGCAACATCTCCACCTGTGTTCTCAAATAATAATCAATATATTTACAAAGTGGTTCATTTAGCCCTCTTATGCCAGAGACAATCGGATGCCCTGGAGGGTTCTGAGCATCCTTGTGGACCTTGGGGAGGAGATAGAAAGTGGGTACACGTGGAAATTCCACAGTCAAACCATCCCGTAGCTTCTTAGTAATGACCCCTCTTTCGAGTGCCATTGCCAAAATATTGCACACCTGTGCCTAGAATTTTTAATTGGGTTCTCCTTCAGCATAATGTAGGTCTCTTTGTCCCTCAACTGTCTAAAAGCCTCCCTCTCATATTTCTCAACCAGCCAGACCACCACATTTCCCCCCTTGTCCGCCGGTTTAATAACCACATCACTCCTATTCCGTAATTGAGTAAGAGCCTGTTTTTGGTTATGAGTCAGATTATTACCTCTCTTAGTTCCACTCAATTTTTTCAAATCCTCCGTTACCAATCTGGTGAATATATCCACCTGTGGTACCAGTGACAAGGGAGGAAATGTGGTAGATCTGGGGATAATAGGCGGAGGAGAAATACCTGTAAGTTCTGGAAGTGCTTCGGCCTCCAATTCCTCCAAGATGTGGAGAGTCTCTTGTTCTGTAATCGAAGTTGAGTCTCCGGTGGACCTATGTTTAGAATGTAAACGCTTCAGAACCAACTTCCTTGAAAATAAATTAAGGTCCTTTAGGACTGTGAAAAAATCAAGAGTTAGTAGGTACAAAGGAGAGCCCCAATTGCAAGACAGAAATTTGATCTACGGTCAATGGTTGGGTTGACAGGTTTATTACCTCGAGATTATTAATTTTTGCCTTTTTCTCCCGCTGTGGGGAGTTGAAGGCTTTTCGTTTGTTATACACTTTTCCACTCCTCAACCAATTCTCTCTCGGAAGATCCCTCATCTCCACTGTGGGTCTCCCTGTCTCCGCCATTTGATTTCTATCCTCATTAGACGATACAGAGGAGAAAGACACTGATCTCACACGTGCTTGCGGATTCAAGTTGGAAACATTTCTTCTCCATATATAAATCCTGTTATTTTTCAGGTCTGTCAGATCCCGCTGGTATTTTATTGTTTTCCTAGTAACAATGTCATTCTCCCATCTCTCTAAATCAGCATCCATCTCTCCACTGAATTTGGTGACCATCTCAGCCGAAGCTTGCTTAGTGATGTCACTTTGTATGATGTTTAATTCTGCATCCAATTCAGTCAATTTTGCCTCATTCGATTTAATAAGAAGCTCCATAAAGCCTTTAGAGCACTGTGTGGCGATCTCCTCCCACTTATTTTTGAACATATCCTCCTCCACAGTAAATGAGGGAAACAGTTGGACTCTCAGTCCCCTAGGTATCAGACCACATGATACGTATCTCTCAAGGAACACCTTGTTCCACCAGATGCGTGTACACTTGTTCAGTAATTCTTTAAATTTATTTCTCATTTCAAAAATATCTCTGGACTTAGAATCTAAAATGTTACCCGGTCCTTCACCAAACACTTTCTCAAGTTGTGTCAACCATGATTTCTCACGTGCACGGTAGTTCATCTGCTCAGAACTAGAAGCTGTGTAAACACAGAAATCAACATATGAATAATAAGAACGGAGCCACATATGAGTCCTGAGACGGACAGGAAAAACTCCCAAGCAGTACATATATAATCCGGAAAAATGAGTCACAAAACTGCCATCTAATATATAATTGCCTAGAATACTACTTCCTGCAATTTGTGCCAACTTCCGTGGCTTTGTCCGGAGCTAATGTCCGGAGATAATGTCCGGAGCTAATGTCCGGAGCTAATGTCCGGAGATAAGTGACGTCACCAGTGTCCTACACCCAGGCAGAGCACAGGGGCCCCAGGCAACATATTGGGCCCCAGGCAGAGCACAGTGGCCCCAGGCAGAGCATAGGGGCCCCAGGCAGCATATGGGGCCCCAGGCAGAGCACAGTGGTCCCAGGCACAGCACAGGGGCCCCAGGCAGCCTATGGGGCCCCAGGCAGAGCACAGTGGCCCCAGGCAGAACATGGGGCCCCAGGCAGAGCACAGGGGCCCCAGGCAGAGCACAGGGGCCCCAGGCAGCATATGGGGCCCCAGGCAGAGCACAGTGGCCCCAGGCAGAGCACAGGGGCCCCAGGCAGAACATGGGGCCCCAGGCGGAGCAAAGGGGCCCCAGGAAGCCTATGGGGCCCCAGGCAGAGCACAGGGGCCCCAGGCAGAGCACTGGGGCCCCAGGCAGCATATGGGGCCCCAGGCAGAGCACAGGGGCCCCAGGCAGCATATGGGGCCCCAGGCAGAGCACAGGGGCCCCAAGCAGAACATGGGGCCCCAGGCAGAGCACAGGGGCCCCAGGCAGAGCACAGGGGCCCCAGGCAGCATATGGGGCCCCAGGCAGAGCACAGGGGCCCCAGGAAGCATATGGGGCCCCAGGCAGAGCACAGTGGCCCCAGGCAGCATATGGGGCCCCAGGCAGAGCACAGTGGCCCCAGGCAGAGCACAGGGGCCCCAGGCAGCATATGGGGCCCCAGGCAGAGCACAGTGGTCCCAGGCAGAGCACAGGGGCCCCAGGCAGAGCACAGTGGCCCCAGGCAGAGCACAGGGGCCCCAGGCAGAACATGGGGCCCCAGGCAGAGCACAGGGGCCCCAGGCAGAGCACATTGGCCCCAGGCAGTATATGGGGCCCCAGGCAGAGCACAGGGGCCCCAGGCAGCATATGGGGCCCCAGGCAGAGCACAGTGGCCCCAGGCAGAGCACAGGGGCCCCAGGCAGCATATGGGGCCCCAGGCAGAGCACAGTGGTCCCAGGCAGAGCACAGGGGCCCCAGGCAGCCTATGGGGCCCCAGGCAGAGCACAGTGGCCCCAGGCAGAACATGGGGCCCCAGGCAGAGCACAGGGGCCCCAGGCAGAGCACAGGGGCCCCAGGCAGCATATGGGGCCCCAGGCAGAGCACAGTGGTCCCAGGTAGAGCACAGGGGCCCCAGGCAGCCTATGGGGCCCCAGGCAGAGCACAGGGGCCCCAGGCAGCGTATGGGGCCCCAGGCAGAGCACAGGGGCCCCAGGCAGCATATGGGGCCCCAGGCAGAGCACAGTGGCCCCAGGCAGAGCACACGGGCCCCAGGCAGAACATGGGGCCCCAGGCAGAGCACAGGGGCCCCAGGCAGCATATGGGGCCCCAGGCAGAGCACAGGGGCCCCAGGCAGCATATGGGGCCCCAGGCAGAGCACAGCGATATTTTGGACCACTGTGCGGTGTTTCAGACCCCCTGTGTGATGTCTGGGGCCCTGTTCTTAAGTATATTAAAGATTAAAGTAACGTATATTAAAGTATATTATAGATCAAATTTGACACGTTTATGAGCACCATTGAGTGATATACTCAAGAATGACATAATTTTTCAACATTTTATGGTTTCAAACTGTAAACACTCAGAGTTTTTTTTACTTCAACCAGAAAACCTTAACGGTTCATAAAAAACTTGACTGTTCAGGATATGATAAAAGTCATAGTATTCTGAATCTTTAACTTATAAAGATACCTTTACATGGGGTGATTATTGGTTCCAGAGAGGCTTTCGGCCGATAATCGTACACATGGCTGGTGACAGGACAATACAATATAAACGTTCAAAGGTAAACACTGATAACATTAAAATCTAATATATAATTGCCTAGAATACTACTTCCGGCAATTTGTGCCAACTTCCGTGGCTTTGTCCGGAGATAAGTGACGTCACCAGCGTCCTACACCCGCTCAGGGTGGACAAAGATATATGCCTTCGTGGTGCGCGGCACTTTTCTGATTGGTTGCCGCCTGCCGCGAGCGACCAATCAGAAATGTGCCGTACTGTCAAGAATTGTCAAGAGCTGGTGAGTGCAGCCATTTTTTGTTCTTTCTTACTATTATTTATTAATTGTATTATTCTTACATTTGAATAAATAAAGTATATATGGATTCTAGACTCCCGATTCTTTAGAATCGGGCTGCCATCTAGTTAAAGTATAAAAGGATAACAGCATTTATTAGTTAGCATAACAATAAAATACTCAGAATAACGTACAAAACTCCGGGCGGTGATGCTAGTTCCGGCGCTAACGTCACTAGCGCATGCGCCGTAAACTAAGTCCTGTTAGTTAGGTGCGGTGGCTCTATATCAACTAAGTTAAGGACACACGCTGTACAGCCCCCCGAAGAAGCCTACGTGAAACGCGCGTAGGGGCTGGCGCTGCCACATACACACCACGACTAATATGGGTGAGGTCCAGTCACACATACTGTAGTATTACACTTGTCTTAAAACCCTTAGTGGGTTTATATATATATATATATATATATATATATATATATATATATATATATATATATATATATATATATATATATATATATATATATATATATACACTCACCGGCCACTTTATTAGGTACACCATGCTAGTAACGGGTTGGACCCCCTTTTGCCTTCAGAACTGCCTCAATTCTTCGTGGCATAGATTCAACAAGGTGCTGGAAGCATTCCTCAGAGATTTTGGTCCATATTGACATGATGGCATCACACAGTTGCCGCAGATTTGTCGGCTGCACATCCCAAAGATGCTCCATACAAGGCAGGATGGATCCATGCTTTCATGTTGTTTACGCCAAATTCTGACCCTACCATCCGAATGTCGCAGCAGAAATCGAGACTCATCAGACCAAGCAACATTTTTCCAATCTTCTACTGTCCAATTTCGATGAGCTTGTACAAATTGTAGCCTCAGTTTCCTGTTCTTAGCTGAAAGGAGTGGTACCCGGTGTGGTCTTCTGCTGCTGTAGCCCATCTGCCTCAAAGTTCGACGCACTGTGCGTTCAGAGATGCTCTTAGGCCTACCTTGGTTGTAACGGGTGGCGATTTGAGTCACTGTTGCCTTTCTATCAGCTCGAACCAGTCTGCCCATTCTCCTCTAACCTCTGGCATCAACAAGGCATTTCCGCCCACAGAACTGCCGCTCACTGGATTTTTTTTCTTTTTCGGACCATTCTCTGTAAACCCTAGAGATGGTTGTGCGTGAAAATCCCAGTAGATCAGCAGTTTCTGAAATACTCAGACCAGCCCTTCTGGCACCAACAACCATGCCACGTTCAAAGGCACTCAAATCACCTTTCTTCCCCATACTGATGCTCGGTTTGAACTGCAGGAGATTGTCTTGACCATGTCTACATGCCTAAATGCACTGAGTTGCCGCCATGTGATTGGCTGATTAGAAATTAAGTGTTAACAAGAAGTTGGACAGGTGTACCTAATAAAGTGGCCGGTGAGTGTATATATATATATATTATTATTTATTATAGACTGTGTATTAGTGAACTTGTGACCTCAAGTCGTAGACCTAGGTGTGGTATATGGTGTCTGTTACCTATGTCCGCTTTTCACATAGTTACCCTACTATGATTGGGAGTTTTGTACTTTATTCTGAGTATTTTATTGTTATCCTAATTAATAAATGCTGTTATCCTTTTATACTTTAATGGCAGTTTTGTGACTCCTTTTTCCGGATTATATATGTACTGCTTGGGAGTTTTTCCTGTCCGTCTCAGGACTCATATGTGGCTCCGTTCTTATTATTCATATGTTGATTTCTGTGTTTACACAGCTTCTAGTTATTGAGCACATGGACTACCGTGCACGTGAGAAATCATGGTTGACACAACTTGAGAAAGTGTTTGGTGAAGGACCGGGTAACATTTTAGATTCTAAGTCCAGAGATATTTTTGAAATGAGAAATAAATTTAAAGAATTACTGAACAAGCGTACACGCATCTGGTGGTACAAGGCGTTCCTTGAGAGATACGTATCATGCGGTCTGATACCTAGGGGACTGAGAGTCCAACTGTTTCCCTCATTTACTGTGGAGGAGGATATGTTCAAAAATAAGTGGGAGGAGATCGACACACAGTGCTCTAAAGGCTTTACGGAGCTTCTTATTAAATCGAATGAGACGAAATTGACTGAATTGGATGCAGAATTAAACATCATACAAAGTGACATCACTAAGCAAGCTTCAGCTGAGATGGTCACCAAATTCAGTGGAGAGATGGATGCTGATTTAGAGAGATGGGAGAATGATATCGTTACTAGGAAAACAAAAAAAGACCAGCGGGATCTGACAGACCTGAAAAATAACAGGATTTATAGATGGAGAAGAAATGTTTCCAACTTTAATCCGCAAGCACGTGGGAGATCAGTGTCTTTCTCCTCTGTATCATCTAATGAGGATAGAAATCAAATGGCGGAGACAGGGAGACTCTCAGTGGAGAGGAGGGATCTTCTGAGAGAGAATTGGTTGAGGAGTGGAAAAGTGTATAACAAACGAAAAGCCTTCAACTCCCCACAGCGGGAGAAAAAGGCGAAAACTAATAATCTCGAGGTAATAAACCTGTCAACCCAACCATTGACCGTAGATCAAATTTCTGTCTTGCAATTGGGACTCTCCTTTGTACCTACTAACTAAAGGACCTTAATTTATTTTCAAGGAAGTTGGTTCTGAAGCGTTTACATTCTAAACATAGGTCCACCGTAGACACAACTTCGATTACAGAACAAGAGACTCTCCACATCTTGGAGGAATTGGAGGCCGAAGCACTTTCAGAACTTACAGGTATTTCTCCTCAGCCTATTATCCCCAGATCTACCACATTTCCTCCCTTGTCACTGGTACCACAGGTGGATATATTCACCAGATTGGTAACGGAGGATTTGAAAAAATTGAGTGGAACTAAGAGAGGTAATAATCTGACTCATAACCAAAAACAGGCTCTTACTCAATTACGGAATAGGAGTGATGTGGTTATTAAACCGGCGGACAAGGGGGGAAATGTGGTGGTCTGGCTGGTTGAGAAATATGAGAGGGAGGCTTTTAGACAGTTGAGGGACAAAGAGACCTACATTATGCTGAAGGAGAACCCAATTAAAAAATTCCAGGCACAGGTGTGCAATATTTTGGAAATGGCATTCGAAAGAGGGGTCTTTACTAAGAAGCTACGGGATGGTTTGACTGTGGAATTTCCACGTGCACCCACTTTCAATCTCCTCCCCAAGGTCCACAAGGATGCTGAGAACCCTCCAGGGCATCCGATTCTCTCTGGCATAGGAGGGCTAAACAAACCACTTTGTAAATATATTGATTATTATTTGAGAACACAGGTGGAGACGTTGCCCTCCTATGTCAGGGACACCACGGACGTCTTGAGACGTCTGGATGGTCAGCATATTGAGCCTGATATGCTCCTCATGACGGTCAACATAGAAACATTGTATACGTGTATCGATCACGAGGATGGCATGAGTGCTGCTGGCTTTTTCTTGGAGTCGAGTAATCTGGAGCCGGATGTCAGAGATCTGGTGTTGGACTTGTTGCGGTTCATCCTGGAACATAATTTTTTTACGTTTAAAGACAGTTTTTTCCTGCAGAAGCGGGGGACCGCGAAGGGGGCGGCATGTGCGCCATCATATGCAAATTTGTTTTGGGGATTTTGCGAGAGGGACATTTTTCCAGATGACGCACATGCCGCCCCCCAAATCCTTGGTTGGTACCGCTTCACAGATGACATATTTTTTATTTGGCAGGGATCGGTCAATGATTTTGATTTATTTGTGTCCGGGTTGAACCGCAACGACTTCAACATCAGACTCACCTACTCCTGGCATCCTAAGGAAATTTCTTTCCTTGACCTCAAAATACAGGTACAGCCTGATGGTTCATTGGGCACGGATGTGCACAGAAAAGAGACCTCAGTAAATGCATTACTTCATGCATCTTCTGCACACACCGGATCAACCATCAGGGCTGTGCCTGTTGGTCAATTTCTCCTGATGAGGAGAATTTGTACTTCTGAAGAGGCTTTTGAGCATCAGGCGGTGGACCTTGGGGAGAGATTTAGTGAACGTGGCTAGAGTAGGAGATGTATCCAAAAAGGATACAGGAGGGCTAAAACTACCAATAGGACCTCCTTGCTATCCCAGGATCAATATCTTCATGTGTCTGATAAAAAGAAGGCAGGAAAGAACGGACAACAAGGGGTCACTAGATTTATTACTACCTTGAATTCAAAGTGGGATGAAATACGGTCAATTCTGTCAAAGCACTGGTCTGTTTTAAAAACAGATCCAGTCCTCAATCAGCATCTACCAGAAAATCCTTTGATGATGGCAAGGCGCAGCCAAAATCTGCGTGATATACTCGTAAAGAGTCATTATGTGGCGAAACCCCCTACAATTTTT
Source organism: Ranitomeya variabilis (assembly GCF_051348905.1). Lineage (NCBI taxonomy): Eukaryota > Metazoa > Chordata > Amphibia > Anura > Dendrobatidae > Ranitomeya > Ranitomeya variabilis. Next base: position 567,378,895 of record NC_135236.1, read on the forward strand.
GGAGCAAATGAACCAAGGGTGGATTTCTTCCCTTGCATGGACTGTATGGCGTGCAAAAACCATCAGAGAGCCATATCATTTACGTCCTCGGATGGGTCACACAAATTTAAAATTAAAGAGTTTATCTCCTGTAAGAGTACGTGTGTTATATATTATGCAAAATGAACGTGTGACCTTATTTATATAGGGCTCACATCTAGGGAGTTGCGTGTGAGAACATAGGAGCACATGAGAGAGATCATAGCCGCAAGGGAGGAGACTGAAATGGGAAATTTAAAAACACTCCCGAGACACTTTAGGGAAAAACATAAATGTAACCCTAATGATCTGAGAATGTGGGGCATTGATAGGATCCACACTGGCATCAGAGGTTGCGATATCAAACGGCTGCTTTTTCAGCATGAATGTAGGTGGATTAATGTTCTGAACACAGCAGTCCCTTTCGGACTTAATGAGCAGAATAGTTTTGTCTCGTTTCTCTAATATTATATACATTTATCTGGACTTAGATTTTAATGTCTTCGTGTGTCTTTGTATATGTTTTTACTCATATGTTGTTTTTTGTATCTCTTATTTTTAGTTTTTCATGATGGGAATACTATTTTTATTGACAACCATCATACCATATGAGACTTGAAAGCAAGAACTATATCCAACTATTGCTCACAAATACACGTTTGGAGAACTATATTATATCTATGGACTTTTTGTTATCACTTTTAATGATGCTATTTACATCTTTTTTATGTATTATGTTTTGTTTATTTAGTATATTATATATTATTGTTATGGAGGTATGCACCATCTCTGCACAGCACTTTGCACTTTAGAACATCACTTATATGTAATTCCATACACAGTGTCAGTAGTACCTATACCCGCTCTCTTCGTTCTTCTGTTTGGGACTTGTGTGCATGACTGTGACGTTGGCGTGACAGTGCATCGCCGCCGGCATCCATTGGGTAGGCGTGTGAGTCATGGTTGCCATGGGGATGGCTCCCTGACTTGCCGCTCTGCACGGACAGCCGGGCGGTGATGCTAGTTCCAGCACTAACGTCACTAGCGCATGCGCCGTAAACTAAGTCCCGTTATTAGCACCAGGTGCGGTGGCTCTATATAAACTAAGTTAAGGACACACGCTGTACAGCCCCCTGAAGAAGCCTACGTGAAATGCGCCTAGGGGCTGGCGCTGCCACATACACACCACGACTAATATGGGTGAGGTCCAGTCATACATACTGTAGTATTACACTTGTCTTAAAACCCTTAGTGGGTTTATATGTATATGTTAGTATTTATTATAGACTGTGTATTAGTGAACTTGTGACCTCAAGTCGTAGACCTAGGTGTGGTATATGGTGTCTGTTACCTATGTCCGCTTTTCACATAGTTACCCTATTATGATTGGGAGTTTTGTACTTTATTCTGAGTATTTTATTGTTATGCTAACTAATAAATGCTGTTATCCTTTTATACTTTAATGGCAGTTTTGTGACTCCTTTTTCCGGATTATATATGTACTGCTTGGGAGTTTTTCCTGTCCGTCTCAGGACTCATATGTGGCTCCGTTCTTATTATTCATATGGAACGTTTTTTGCAGCCGACGGTCCGCCAAAACACGGCGCAACCGTCGCAAGATGGTTGCGACGTGTGGCAATGCGTCGCAAATGCGTCGCTAATGTTAGTCAATGGTGAAAAAACGCATCCTGCAAGCACTTTTGCAGGATGCGTTTTTTCACCAAAACGATGCATTGCGACGTATTGCAAAAAAACCGCTAGTGTGAAAGTACCCTTAGCGTTTAGCCTTATGTCTACTAATTCATTTGTGTGCAAATATGGACTCTCAACCATGATAAAAGTTATCTAACCACAATTGTTTAACCCCTTTCTGACATTGGACATAATATTCTGTCCATGTAACGCTGTAATGTCCATGTAATGCTGCTTCCGGTCACTGCGGTGCCAGGGGAAGCGCCATTACAGCCGCATTGCTCTATTTTCTCACATTGGGTATAAAAGCAGGTCTCTCTGACCCCTACACTAACGCCCCCGAGGAAGCAATTTTGCGAAACGCGCGTCGGGGCCTCTCCTAACACGTACAGCAGCAGGTTGGTTCATTGGTTCATTGATCATGGTTACTATATGTGCAGCGTTTCTATTATATGGGATTTTCCCTCTTATATTTATTTAGATTCTGCACTTTGCACCTTACTATAGTCTCATTTTGCATATGAACCTCCTTTGGATCCAGTCTTGTTTCATGAGCCTTTTTTCTTATTCATTCCATGGGAGATTGATTTCTTGTAAGGATAATTTCTATATTTGTATTTTGGTATTTATTACCCTGAATGTATATTCTACATACAATATAACAACTGGTTGTCAGATATTTTACACACGTTTGTTAGTCCCCTTACAAGCCCCATGGATATTATATACTAAGCTGTCTATTTACTGGCTCCATAGACTTCATGTGATAATAATAGTCTTCAATATCATTTCTGTAAAGTAATTTATTGTGTACATTCCTTGTTTTGGGCTATATTATATCATCTTGCCATAGATTTTTTCTTCTGTACGTGGTACTAGTGTGTTGCCTTCTCATTTATTTTTGTATCTTTTATTATTTTCTATTTATTATTACTGTTCGACATTTTTTAGAATATTTTCAATAAACTTGTATATTTGTAGCTTAAGTGTCCATCTTTTTTTTGGTTTTCTGCATATGTACTATGGCAGAGCATATATTGTATTTGCCCTGATAGTTGGTTTATCCATGTAAACTGGGCCTATTTGACAATAGATGGAATATTACATCATCACAATTGCCTGCGATCATGTGAGTGCGCGGGTAACAACTGATTCAGACAGCTGATACCCAGGACTAATACTGCAATTGAACACAATTGCAGCATTCCAGAAGCCAACAGAGGGCTGACAGCACCTTTGCGTTTGGATTGGAGACCCAACAGCGTGACGCGGGGTCCAGATCGTTGCTATGGTGACCTGATGTCATTATGATGACATCCAGGTCACCAAAGCTGGGAAATTTGCTGATCATGCGCAGTGCATGATTTGCAAGCTTGTCCGTCAGTGCAGAGCTGACAGCTTCTATAGCATGCAGATGCTACTTCATCTCCATACTATAGAAGAGATCAACCTGCACAAAAATGATTGTCCCATAGTGGGACAAAGTAAAAAAGTTAGAAAAAAGTAAAAAAAAACATTTTTTAAATCATTGTAAAAATATTAAAAAAATAATCAAAAATAATAATTAAAAACAATATGTATTCTATCTCTAAATAAATATTTGTATGAAAAAATATATAAAGAATAAAAGTACATATATTTGTTATCGCCATGTCAGCAAACAACCGACCTATAAAACTGTCCCATTAGTTAACCACTTTATTGAACAATATAAAAAAATAAAAAAACAATGCAAAAAATAATGCTTTATCATTATACTGCTGAACAAGAAGTGGAATAAGACACGATCAAAAAGACAGATATAAATAAACATGGTACAGCTGAAAACATCATATTGTCCCACAAAATCAAGGCACCAGACAGCTCCATGAGCAGAAAAATAAAAGTTATAGCTCTCAGAATAAAGCGATTCAAAAATAACCTTTTTTTTACTCTAAAAGAGTAATGGTGGTGGTGGAAAGGGCAATGATGGGAATGGTGGGGATGAGGAAATGATGGAGGTGGGGGAGAAGGCAATGATGGTGGTAGAGGAAAAGAAAATGATGGGAATGATGGGGAAGGAGGCAATGATGGGGGTGGTGGAGGAGAAGGCTGTGATGGAGGTGGTGGAAATAGCAATGATGGGGTGATGGAGAGGACAATGATGGGGTGGTGGGGGAGGATGCAATGATGGTGGTGGAAAGGGCAATAATGGGGGTGGTGGAGGAGGAGGAAATGGTGGAGGTGGTGGAATGGGCAATGATGGAAGTGGTGGGGAAAAGACAATGATGGGGTGGAGGGGGAGGAGAAAATAATGGAGGTAGTGGAGTGGGCAATGATATGGGGTGGTGGGGAGAAAGCAATGATAGTGGTGGTGGAGAAGCCAATGATGGAGGTGGGGAAGAGGGCAATGATGGGGTGAGGTAGAGGACAATAATGGGATGTGGGGGGGAAGAGGATAATGAGTGGTGTTGGGGACTGGGATGGGAGGAAGGGGGACTTATAACAGACTTAGGAACAGGGGAAGGTGGAGGAAGACATTATTATTGCTTATTAACACAGTCCCTTAGTATAGAGTGTACATACTTATTATGTATAACACAGTCCCTTAGTATATTGTGTACTGACTAATTCTGTATAACACCATCTTTAGTTACATTGTTTCCTCTTTTATTATGTATAACATCGTCCCTTATTACGGACCATTCTCTCTAGTTACATATGGTGCCTTCCCTTATTATATAGCTTCCTCTGCTGTTATGTACAGTGTTGTCTCTTACATAGTGTATTCTTGTTAATTTTGTTATTCACAGCGTCCTCTTTTATTACATAGTTCCCTCTCTTTTTAGATATAAAATGACTGCTAATGGAGAAGCAGGTGACCAGGCGACCAGTCCATCAGTTCCACATATGTATTGAGAGGAAAAAGATAGGCCTTATAAACGGGAGTCACCACTTACACGAATACATAAATAATACAGCTTTATTTAAACAAATATGCAGAAGACAAAAACACACTAAAACCATTTAAAACAAAGGGATATACAATACCCCCATCTTAGCACAAAGCCTATAATAAGGCAAAAAACCGCACCTCCCACAACAGGGTATAATTCACATGTAAATAATTCAATACCACCTAAATGGCGCAAAAAATGTAATAACCACCTGGCCAGTCCCAAAAGATAGTCTTGTTAAGCACCGTATGGACACACTACCGTGAATGCTACAAAAGACGTAATAATGTGCAGGACAAATGGTTGCTCATATACATTGTAGAGTGCAGAAATACAGGTTAATAAGCACTACTATACAGGTGAATATACTGACCCATATCCATCCTTCATATAACCAACAGCCCGAACTAAAGATACACCAGTAGCTGTCGTGTCCCTCAGGTGCCAATATAAAGCAGGGTCAGGCCAGGTCAATAAAGCATGTGTGCCCTATGGAAAAAGGAGGTGCGGACAGAGGCACCCAACGCGTGTCGCCACTAAGCTGTGGCTTCGTCAGGGGTAATGCCCCACTGTCCTGCCTCCTGCTAAAATACCAGATGAACGATGCACTTACCAAAAACAGCTGTGTGGCTGCTGGGAGCGCCGCATGGAGTTTCAGAGATGGCGTCTAAGTGTGCCGGGCCCGGCGTGTAGGCACTGCGCATGCGCCGGTTTCACAGAGCGGAAGTGTACAGTCCGCTCTGAGTTACCAAGACAGCACGTCACTGCAGGGAATGCGCTTGCGCAAAGTCACTAAATACCATGGAATGAATGTAGGCGGGTAGAGGCCACCAGAGACAAATAAATATTGCAGCCTACAGAGCTGAAAATAGAGACTGTTAAATTCAATGGCTGCGAAAGACCAATATAAGTATGAACCAGCAGTATAACAAGAGTTGAAGATAATAATAAAAATAAATATAAATAAAAAATAAAAATAAAAAAAAAAAATTATTAAATAAAGAAAAAAAAAAAATAAATAAATAAATAAATAAAGAAATAACAATAAGTAAATAATTGAATAAATACACTGAACAGTGAAAATGAGAAAAAAAAAGTAATAAATAAAAAAAAAAAAAAGGAAATTACCTATTTCCAAAAAGAAAAAAGGCAACTAAGAGAGTCAACACATGTGTGCAAAACATGCACTATATGTAGAAGCAGTATACATGTTTACGCAATATAAAAAAGAAAGCGGGATGCACATTTGTACAATATGCAACCATATTCAGCGGTAGCTTATAAAGGATGTGCAGAACCGTGGAGAGGATATCCCAAAGACTACCCACCAAAAGGAAAAACACAAACAATTATTATGTGTAACCCCTGATGGGGTGTGACCTGTAAAAGAGTACAAATAGAATATATACAACCATAGACCTGCAAATACAAGAACGATGTCAAATGGTGATGAAATTCATTGTTTATAAAAACCGGTAAATAGTAGATCTTCGTTTATGCCCATGGGTATGACACAGTTCAAATCAAAAATCCACTTGGATTCCCGTTTTAACAGTTCAAGAGTAGCGTTTCCTCCCCTAATGTTCATATGTACTGCTTCAAGTCCAAGCACCTTCGTGCCAGCCCAATGCGAATTGTGTTCAGCCAGGTAGTGCGCAGCCACAGAAGTAAGTGTTTTTCCTTTTGACTTGTCCTTTTGTGCTGTTGTAATAGTCGAAAAGTGTTGCTGTATGCGTCTCCTGAGCTCTTGTGTGGTTTGGCCCACGTATACTTTCGGACAAGGACACACCAACGCATAGACCAAGTTCCGGGACCTGCAATTGAAGTAGGCCTTGGTGGGAGTCTGTGGAAACAAAGAGGGCACCGTGATTCTTTCATTGCCACTGGTATACGGGCAGATGCTGCAATTTCCACATGGAAAAGTACCCATCAGTCTACCTCCCCTGCGAATTTTTGTGACAGGACGCTTTTTTTTTTTTGATTTATATTTATTTTTATTATTATCTTCAACTCTTGTTATACTGCTGGTTCATACTTATATTGGTCTTTCGCAGCCATTGAATTTAACAGTCTCTATTTTCAGCTCTGTAGGCTGCAATATTTATTTGTCTCTGGTGGCCTCTACCCGCCTACATTCATTCCATGGTATTTAGTGACTTTGCGCAAGCGCATTCCCTGCAGTGACGTGCTGTCTTGGTAACTCAGAGCGGACTGTACACTTCCGCTCTGTGAAACCGGCGCATGCGCAGTGCCTACACGCCGGGCCCGGCACACTTAGACGCCATCTCTGAAACTCCATGCGGCGCTCCCAGCAGCCACACAGCTGTTTTTGGTAAGTGCATCGTTCATCTGGTATTTTAGCAGGAGGCAGGACAGTGGGGCATTACCCCTGACGAAGCCACAGCTTAGTGGCGACACGCGTTGGGTGCCTCTGTCCGCACCTCCTTTTTCCATAGGGCACACATGCTTTATTGACCTGGCCTGACCCTGCTTTATATTGGCACCTGAGGGACACGACAGCTACTGGTGTATCTTTAGTTCGGGCTGTTGGTTATATGAAGGATGGATATGGGTCAGTATATTCACCTGTATAGTAGTGCTTATTAACCTGTATTTCTGCACTCTACAATGTATATGAGCAACCATTTGTCCTGCACATTATTACGTCTTTTGTAGCATTCACGGTAGTGTGTCCATACGGTGCTTAACAAGACTATCTTTTGGGACTGGCCAGGTGGTTATTACATTTTTTGCGCCATTTAGGTGGTATTGAATTATTTACATGTGAATTATACCCTGTTGTGGGAGGTGCGGTTTTTTGCCTTATTATAGGCTTTGTGCTAAGATGGGGGTATTGTATATCCCTTTGTTTTAAATGGTTTTAGTGTGTTTTTGTCTTCTGCATATTTGTTTAAATAAAGCTGTATTATTTATGTATTCGTGTAAGTGGTGACTCCCGTTTATAAGGCCTATCTTTTTCCTCTCAATACATATGTGGCACTTTATCAGGCCTTGGTTTGAGTCCCAGTGACCGTGGTGCCCCCATTTATCTTTATTTATTTCAGTCCATCAGTTCCTCCATTAGAAAAGAAGCTTTCCCATTCTCCATCAGCAGTCATTGCATTATATAGCTAACAAGACAGGACGCTATGAAGAAAAAAACAGCGCTCTATATAATCCGATATGTAAGGTATGGTGCTGTACATAACAAGAGAGGGCACTGCATAATAAAGGACAGCAAAATACATAATAATGGAGATTATGTAATATATACATGTACAGTATGTGTGTGTGGCTATATAAATTATATATAGCTTTGTCGCCATAAAAGGAGGGGGGCCAAGACACAGTTACGGCAAAGGAGCCCCAAGCATCCCTGCCCAGGGAAGAATTGTACTCAAATCCTACAGAAGCGAGTACAATTGAGGCTACGACTGCAGGGTCAGAGCGTCACAAGCAGTGTGATCAGATCATGTGATCACACTGCTGACGTCACTCACTCGCACTGTAGAGGCGAACACTGGTGGTAAGTGCTCCAGTGGAGCTGAAGACACCGAAGATTAAGTACACGGGGAGACAATATGAGTAGGGATGGGGGATTTATTATGTGTGGAGAGAATTTGAGTGGGGATAGAGGGATTTATTACGTGTGGGGAGAAATGGAGTGGGGATGGGGTGTTTGACCTCGGATGCGATAGTACGTCCGAGGTCAGATCCCCTGCTTTGATGTGTGCTCCGGCGGTGAGCCCACATCAAAGCTGTGACATGTCAGCTGTTTTGAACAGCTGAGATGTGCGCGCAATAGTGGCTAGTGGAATCGCGATCAATCAGCCGCTATTAACTAGCTAAATGCCGCTGTCAAACGCTGACAGCGGCATTTAACTACTGCTTCCGGCCGCGCGGCCGGAAATGTGCGCATCACCGACCCCCGTCACATGATCGAGGGTCAGCGAGAGGTCCTTGAGACCTCTATGGTTACTGATGCCGGTTTGCTGTGAGCGCCACCCTGTGGTTGGCTCTCACATCAAAACTGCAATTAAGCTACATAGGAGCGATCTGATGATCGCTGCTATGTAGCTGAGCTGATCAGACTATGCCAGCTTCTAGCCTCCCATGGAGGCTATTGAAGTATGGCAAAAGTAAAAATAAAAAAAAATAAAAATATGAAATAAAAAATATAAAAGTTTAAATCACCCCCCTTTCGCCCCATTCAAAATTAAACAATAAAAATAAAATCAAACCTACACATATTTGGCATTGCCGTGTTCAGAATCACCTGATCTATCAATAAAAGAAAGGATTAACCTGATCACTAAACGGCATAGCGAGAAAAAAATTAGAAAAGCCAAAATTACATTTTTTTGGTCGCTGCGACATTGCATTAAAATACAATAACGGGTGATCAAATAAACGTATCTGCACCAAAATGGCATCATTAAAAATGTCAGCTCGGCAAGCAAAAAATAAGCTCCCAATCAACCCCAGCTCATGAAAAATGGAGACGCTACGGGTATCGGAAAATGGCACCATTTTTTTTTTTTTAAGCAAAGTTTGGAAAAAATTTTCACCACTTAGATACAAAAAAAAAGCAAAAAAAGCCAAACAAAAAACACGCATGGGATTGCACTTTTTTTGCAATTTCACCGCACTTGGAGTTTTTTCCCATTTTCTAGTACATGTCATGGTAAAACCAATGATATATTTCAAAAGTAAAACTCGTCCCGCAAAAAATAAGCCCTCACATGGCCATATTGACAGAAAAATACAAAAGTTATGGCTCTGGGAAGGAGGGGAATGAAAAACGAACGCGGAAAAACGGAAAATCCCAAGGTCATGAAGGGGTTAATGTGTGTGGGGAGAATTGGAGTGGGGATCGGGGGATTTATTGTGTGAGGAGAATTTGAGTGGGGATGGGGGGATTTATTGTGTGGGGAGAATTGGAGTGGGGATGGGGGAGTTTAATCTGTGGGGTGAGATTTAGAGTGAGGATGGGGTATTTAATGTGTGTGGGGAGATTTGGAGTGGAGTTGGAGTAATTTACTGTGTGGGGAGATTTGCAGTGGGGATGGGGGATTTAATGTGTGGGGAAGATTTGAGGACACAAAATGAAGAGCAAAGGGGAAGATGGGGGGCATATATGAGGAAACAGTACAGGAGAATGAGGGGCATATATGAGGAAACAGTACCGGGGAATGGGGGCATGTATGAGGAAACAGTACTGGGGAATGGGTGGCATGTATGAGGAAATAGTATGGGGGAATGGGGGGCATGTATGAGGAAACAGTATGGGCGAATGGGGGGCATATATGAGGAAACAGTATGGGGGATGGGTGCAGAGAGTATGGAGAGCAAACGGAGGACTCAGTATGAGTAGCGATGTGAAAAATGTATGTGGACAGAGTACGGGGAGTGGGAGTGATGGGATGTGTGCAGATACAGAATGGGAAGTCAGGTGAGCAGGCATTATAGAAAGTGAGGGGGTAAATATATGAGTAGACAGTATCATGAAAAGGGGGGGTTGTGTTGTGATTTGGTTATTTGCTTCCCCCAGTGGTCGCTTGTGGTACTGGTGTCTTGTGAGCTTTTCACCTGTTTCTATCAGGATGTGGAGTTTCCTATTTAGCCTTGTTCCTCAGTCATTCCAATGCCGGCCATCAATGTAACCAGAGTCTTTCTGTTGCATGTACCTGCTCCCAGTCTGCTGACCAGCTAAGTTGGACATTTCTGTCCTTAGTCTTTTTTTGTATCTTTGTCCAGTTTGCAGTTATGTGATTCTCTGCAGCTGGAAGCTCTTGTGGGCTGAAATTGCCACTCCGGTGCCATGAGTTGGCACATGAGTTTAAGGTAATTTCAGGATGGTATTTGATAGGGTTTTGTAGCTGACTGCGAAGTCCACTATTGTATCCTTCTGCTATCTAGTTAGTGGGCCTCGCTGTGCTAAATCTGCTTTCATACTATGTTTGTCTTTTCATCTTAACTCACCGTTATTATATGTGGGGGGCTACTATCTCCTGTGGGGGATTTTCCTCTGGAGGCAAGCAAGGACTGTGTTTCATCTACCAGGGGTAGTTAGTTCTCCGGCTGGTGCGAGACGTCTAGCGAAAACGTAGGTACGTTCCCTGGCTACTATTAGTTGTGTGTATAGGTTTAGCATCGCGGTCAGCTCTAGTTTCCATCGCCCGAGAGCTTGTCCGTTTTTTCTATGCTTCTGGTGTTCCCCTGCCATTGGGAACCATAACAGGGTTGTGAGAGGAGACAGTATGAGGAGAGAGAGGAATAGAGTGAGGAGACAGTATGGGGGAGAAAACTGAGTGGGCACATAATAGAAACTGAGTAGTGGGGGCATAGCATGAAGGCACAGTGTAAGGGCACAGCCAGGAGGGGGCAGTATACCAAGGAGGGGGAGTGTGATGAGAGTACAGTATACAGTTAAGTCCATATATATTTGCACAGAGACAACATTTTTCTAATTTTGGTTATAGACATTACCACAATGAATTTTAAACAAACCAATGCAGATGCAGTTGAAGTTCAGACTTTCAGCTTTCATTTGAGCGTATACACATTAAAATTGGATGAGGGGTTTAGGAATTTCACCTCCTTAACATTTGCCACCCTGTTTTTAAAGGGACCAAAAGTGATTTTGACAGATTAAATAATTTTAAATAAAATGTTAATTTCTAGTACTTGGTTGAAAACCCTTTGTTGGCAATGACTGCCTGACGTCTTGAACTCATGGACATCACCAGACGCTGTGTATCCTCCTTTTTGATGCTCTGCCAGGCCTTCACTGCGGTGGTTTTCAGTTGCCGTTTGTTTGTGGGCCGTTCTGTCTGAAGTTTAGTCTTTAACAAGTGAAATGCATGCTAAGTTGGGTTGAGATCAGGTGACTGACTTGGCCATTCAAGAATATTCCACTTTTTTGCTTTAATAAACTCCTGGGTTGCTTTGGCTTTATGTTTTGGGTCATTGTCCATCTGTAATATGAAACGACGACCAATCAGTTTGGCTGCATTTGGCTGGATCTGAGCACACAGTATGTCTCTGAATACCTCAGAATTCATTCGGCTGCTTCTGTCCTGTGTCACATCATCAATAAACACTAGTGACTCAGTGCCACTGGCAGCCATGCATGCCCAAGCCATCACACTGCCTCCGCCGTGTTTTACAGATTATGTGGTATGGTTTGGATCATGAGCTGTACCACGCCTTCACCATACTTTTCTCTTTCCATCATTCTGGTAGAGGTTGATCTTGGTTTCATCTGTCCAACGAATGTTCTTCCAGAACTGTGCTGGCTTTTTTAGATGCTTTTTAGCAAAGTCCAGTCTAGCCTTTTTATTCTTGATTAGTGTTGAGCGATACCTTCCGATATCGGAAAGTATCGGTATCGGAAAGTATCGGCCGATACCGTCAAAGTATCGGATCTAATCCGATACCGATACCCGATCCCAATGCAAGTCAATGGGACGAAAATATCGGAATTAAAATAAACCCTTTCTTTCCTTGTAGGTTAATTCTACATGAAGGAAAACAACTAAGAATAATGTAGGATGTATTGGGGGACGTGGCGGAGACATTAAAGGCACAGAGGTTTAGCCCAATCAAATAGAATAGCAGGATTTTTATTTTTTTTTATGACGTTCGGCATTAGAAAGATTTTGACTATGTTAATTTTTTATTTATTTTGTCAGATATTGATGTTTCACTACTTCCACGCCCTTCACCTTCTTTTTTACTTCTCCCACACTTTCTTCTTGATTATCCTCATCATCAGCTTCTTTGACATCAACTAACCTTATTCATCTTCTTCTTCATCTTCTACCTATTATTTTTTTTGTTACATTGTTCATATTCTTTTTATTTAACTATTATCTTCTTCATATTCTACTTCTTCATCATATTCTTATTTGTGACAGGCATTCCCGTAGTTGTTATCTATAAAAGTTTGAAGATTACACCTTCCGTTCTGCCTGTCACAAAAGAGTTACATTTGTCCGCGTTCAGTTTGGCCTGCAGCATCAGGCTTTATCCAGGGGCACCACGAGGAGGAACGGACTCACCCCCATACACTGCTTAGTCTTCTTCTGCTTATAATTTAGATAATATCTTTTGCTCTGATATTTAGTGTTATGCTTAATGTTCTTCTGCTCTTTGTTCTGCAGCCTCTTGTTCTTCTGCTTCTCGGTCTTCCAGGTCGTCGTCGTCTCCAGGATCGTCGTCTCCGGGGTCGTTGTCATCGGGGTGGTCTTCAGGGTCATCGTCATCACGGTGGTTGTCGTCTCTGGTGTCGTCGTCATCTTAGGGGTGGTCTTCCGGGTCATCGTGTTTAGTCTCTTGAACTTGGAAATGTAGCAGAAGGTACAAGAAGGCTGAGAAAATGCCGAGAAACAGCTGATGGAACTGGAACTCGGATGGCTACCCGAAGGTCCAAGAGCCAATGGAACTACCGAGGACCAGCTGACGTTACTGGAACCCGGTTACTAAGCAGGAGGTACCCGTGCCTGAAAGCACTACCAAGGACCACCTGACGTTGGTGGAACTCGGATACCCAGAGGGAGGCACCTAAGCCAAAGGCTCTGCCCGGAACCAGCTGACGGTGCTGGAACCAGGATGGGGAGCAGAAGGTACAAGAGCAAAAGACACTGCCGAGAACCAGCTGACGGTACTGGAACCCGGATGGGTAGCCGAAGGTCCAAGAGCCAATGGAACTACCGAGGACCAGCTGACGTTACTGGAACCCGGTTACTAAGCAGGAGGTACCCGTGCCTGAAAGCACTACCAAGGACCACCTGACGTTGGTGGAACTCGGATACCCAGAGGGAGGCACCTATGCCAAAGGCTCTGCCCGGAACCAGCTGACGGTACTGGAACCAGGATGGGGAGCAGAAGGTACAAGAGCAAAAGACACTGCCGAGAACCAGCTGACGGTGCTGGAACCCGGATGGGTACCCGAAGGTCCAAGAGCCAATGGAACTACCGAGGACCAGCTGACGTTACTGGAACCCGGTTACTAAGCAGGAGGTACCCGTGCCTGAAAGCACTACCAAGGACCACCTGACGTTGGTGGAACTCGGATACCCAGAGGGAGGCACCTAAGCCAAAGGCTCTGCCCGGAACCAGCTGACGGTACTGGAACCAAGATGGGGACCTATTCAAGCTTGTCTTCCTAGAGCCCCAACTAGCAGTGTTGGAGCAAAGGGTCAGCAGGAGGAGGAGAGGGAGCAGAGTGTAGGCCGAAGCCTGTACTGGCGGCAGCTTTGGGTCTGTTGTGTCTGCGTGGCAGTTGCAGGACACGTTGCCGGCTGCACAGCAGGGGAACAGCTGGCGGTGCTGAACCCCACTGACACATTGGCTGGTGTTTTTCTCTGTGCAGCTAGCACATCTGGGCCCCAACTGGCGGTGTTAGAGCCCAGGGTCAGCAGGAGGAGGAGAGGGAGCAGAGTGTAGGCCGAAGCCTGCACTGGCGGCAGCTTTGGGTCTGTTGTGTCTGCGTGGCAGTTGCAGGACACGTTGCCGGCTGCACAGCAGGGGAACAGCTGGCGGTGCTGAACCCCACTGACACATTGGCGAGGTGTTTTTCTCTGTGCAGCCAGCACTTCGGGGCACCAACTGGCGGTCTTAGAGCCCAGGCTTTGCAGGGGGAGCAGAGTGTAGGCCGAAGCCTAATTGAACCAGTTTCAAAGGTAACCTTAAACCCACCCTCAGGTGTTCCAAACTAGAAGAGCCACGCCTTATGCAGCAGTAGTGCTGCACAAGTCAAAGGTTGCTCTTTTAATTTTGTTCCTTGCACAAGCTGAATGAAACACGTATAACATTTAGCCCTTTATACAGTCAAACTGTGTTGGAGGCGCGAGTTCCCTTCGTAATGAGACGCAGCACAGATGTCAAGAATCCCACCTTGGTGCTGGGTGCAGCCTCCTGAGCGTTGTTATTTGCTGTACAGGAGTCTGCGCTGTCGTGTTATCCCTTGGCCTAGCGCTGTTAGCGCTGCCCATCTTCTGACATCATTTAATGTCGGCCGGTGCGGTTCGCGACGACCATGAATCCCAGCCCCGCAGTGTCTTAACATTGTTAAAACACTGCGGGGCTGGGATTCATGGCCTGGCGCAGTACATATGTTCGCCTCTCACACTCGGGTCCTTACACCCGCTTCAGACTGTGTGGCGTCAGCTGATCCCTTATCGCATGCCACGGCCATGAAGCCGCACAGTCTGAAGAAGGCGGAAGGAGATGAGGGACAGGCGAACTTATGCACTGCTCATGCCCATCAATCACACCCTCGCAGTCCAAATAAATAAGACACCGAGGGGCGTTGTGTGGGTCAGGGCGGCCGCAGAGGCGCAGCCGGCCAAACAATGATGCCAGAAGACGGGCAGCGCTACCAAGGGGTTTGCAGCGTGTCATTACAAAGGAAAGTCACACCTCTGGGACGGTTAAATGGTCACACAGAGGACACTGTTGTGAATTAGACCTTTTTGGCTCCCTCTTGTGGTCACTAGTGATATGACTCTGGGATTGTCTTTCCTCAGTTTGGCACCCACCTGGGTCGTTAGTCCAGGGGTGTTGCTATATAAACTTCCTGGATTCTCAGTCCAGTGCCTGGCATCGTTGTAATCAGTTCCTTTCTGTTTGCTCCTGTCTGCTGGTCCTGGATCTTGCAAAATTAAGCTAAGTCCTGCTTTCTTGTTTTTTTGGCTATTTGCTTTGCTCTTATTTTTTGTCCAGCTTGTACTAAATGTGATTCCTGATTTTGCTGGAAGCTCTAGGGGGCTGGTGTTCTCCCCCCGGGCCGTTAGACGGTTCGGGGGTTCTTGAATATCCAGCGTGGAAATTTTGATAGGGTTTTTGCTGACCGTATAAGTCATCTTACTATATTCTGCTATTAGTCAGTGGGCCTCTCTTTGCTAAATATCTAGTTCATTCTTACGTTTGTCTTTTCTCCTTACCTCACCGTTATTATTTGTTGGGGGCTTGTATCCAACTTTTGGGGTCTTTTCTCTGGAGGCAAGAAAGGTCTATCTTTTCCCTTCTAGGGTTAGTTAGTTCTCCGGCTGGCGCGAGACGTCTAGAACCAATGTAGGCACGTTCCCCGGCTGCTGCTATTTGTGGTGCTAGGATTAGATATATGGTCAGACCAGTTACCACTGCCCTATGAGCTAGTTTTTTGTGTTTGCAGACTTGGTATGTACTTTTGAGACCCTCTGCCATTGGGGTCATAACAGGACACATTTTAGACGTGTTTTCAGTTCCACATGTGCGAGGAGAATACGTTTATGAGCCACCTTGCACACATGCAGCATTACTGCTGTACAAGGTGGCTGGAAAACATACAAACGCATGGGGGAGGGGGGACAGGTTCCCTTCAATTTCAGTTCTTGTGTCTGCGTGGCAGTTGCAGGACACGTTGCCGGCTGCACAGCAGGGGAACAGCTGGCGGTGCTGAACCCCACTGACACATTGGCGAGGTGTTTGGCTCTGTGCAGCCAGCACTTCGGGGCACCAACTGGCGGTGTTAGAGCCCAGGCTCTGCAGGGGGAGCAAAGTGTAGGCCGAAGCCTAATTGAACCAATTTTAAAGGTAACCTTTAACCCCCCCTCAGGTGTTACAAAGTAGAAGAGCCACGCCTTATGCAGCAGTAGTGCTGCACAAGTCAAAGGTTGCTCTTTTAATTTTGTTCCTTGCACAAGCTGAATGAAACACGTAAAACATTTTGGCCCTTATAGAGTCAATCTGTCTTTGAGGCGGGAGTTCCCTTCGTAATGAGACGCAGCACAGCTGGCAAAAATACCACCTTGGTGCTTGGCGCGGCCTCCTGAGCATCGCATTTTGATGTACAGGAGTCTGCGTTGTTGCGTTATCCCTTGGCCATGCGCTGCCCATCTTCTGACATCATTTCATGTCGGCTGGTGCGGTTCGCGATGCCCATGAATCCCAGCCCCGCAGTGTCTTTACAGTGTTTCACACTGCGGGGCTGGGATTCATGGCCTGGCGCAGTACATATGTTCGCCTCTCGCTCGTGTCCTTACACCTGCTACAGACTGTGTGGCGTCAGCTGATCCCTTATCGCATGCCGCGGCCATGAAGCCGCACAGTCTGAAGAAGGCGGAAGGAGCTGAGTGACAGCCTGGCGAAGATATGCACTGCTCATGCCCGTCAATCACACCCTCGCAGTCAAAATAAATAAGACACCGAGGGGCGTTGTATCGGGCAGGGCGGCCGCAGAGGCGCAGCCAGCCAAACAATGATGTCAGAAGAAGGGCTGTGCTACCAAGGGGGTCGTTGCGTGTCATTACAAAGGAAAGTCACACCTCAGGGACGTTTTAATGGTCTCAGGGGACACATTGTAGATGTGTTCTGTTCCACGGGTCCAAGGAGAATAAGTTTATGAGACACCTTGCACACATGCAGCATTACTGCTGTACAAGGTGGCTGTAAAACATACAAACACCTGGGGGTGGGGCGACAGGATCCCTTCAATTTCAGTTCTTGTGTCTGCGTGGCTTTTGCAGGACACGATGCCGGCTACACAGCAGGGGAACAGCTGGCGGTGCTGAACCCCACTGACACATTGGCGAGGTGTTTGGCTCTGTGCAGCCAGCACATCTGGGCACCAACCGGCGTTGTTAGAGCCCAGGGTCAGCAGGAGGAGCAGGGGGAGCAGAGTGTAGGCTGAAGCCTGCACTGGCGGCAGCTTTGGGTCTGTTGTGTCTGCGTGGCTGTTGCAGGACACGTTGCCGGCTACACAGCAGGGGAACAGCTGGCGGTGCTGAACCCCACTGACACATTGGCGAGGTGTTTTTCTCTGTGCAGCCAGCACTTCCGGACAGCAACTAGCGGTGTTGGAGCCCGGGCTCTGCAGGTGGAGCAGAGTGTAGGCCGCAGCCTGCACTGGAGCAAGTTGAAAGGGAACCTTTAACCCCCCCCCCAGGCGTTTGTAGCTGAAAGAGCCATCTTGTACAGCACTAATGCTGGAAAAGGTAAACTTAGCTCTTTTAATTATGGTCCTTGCACATGCTGAACCTAACACTTTTGAAATGTGTCCCGTCACACGGTTAAACCGTCTGGTCGGTGGAACTTTCCTTTGTCATGTGGCGCAGCACAGCCGTCATTCTTACCCCCTTGGCGCCGTGCGCCTCCTCCTCAGCGTTGTTTGAATCTGTCCCAGAGTCTGCGCTGTTATGTTATCCCTTGGCCAGGCACACTTAGCGCTGCCCATCTTCTGACATCATTTGGTGTCAGGCTGGCTGCGCCTGTGCGGCCGCGCTGGAGGAGATCCCGCCTCGCTGTGTCATCTAATGTAATCACTCTGCGGACCTGTGATCCATGGGCATGAGCAGTGCATATCCTCGCCTCTCACTCCCCTCCCTTCGGCTTCTTCAGACTGTGCGGCATCACGGCCGTGGCATGCTATTAGGGATCAGCTGACAGCGCACAGTCTGAAGAAGGCGTAGGGAGATGAGTGAGAGGCGGAGGTTCAGATATGCACTGCTAATGTCCATGGATCACAGGTCCGCAGAGGGATTAAATCAGAAGACACTACGAGGCGGGATCTCGTCCAGCGCAGCCGCACAGGCGCAGCCATCCTGACACCAAATGATGTCAGAAGACGGGCAGCGGCAAGTGTGCCTGGCCAAGGGATAACATAACAGCGCAGACTCCGGGACAGATTCAAACAACGCTGAGGAGGAGGCGCACGGCGCCAAGGGGGTAAGAATGACGGCTGTGCTGCGTCACATGACAAAGGAAAATTCCACCGACCGGACGGTTTAACCGTGTGAGGGGACACATTTCAAAAGTGTTAGGTTCAGCATGTGCAAGGAGCACCACGAAAAGAGGCCCTTTTTCCCTTTGCATCATTACCACTGCACAAGGTGTCTCCTTCAGTAACAAACGCCTGGGGGGGGGGACAGGTTCCCTTAAATTTAACTTGTTGTGCCTGCGTGGCGGTCGCAGGACACGTTGCCGTATACACAGCAGGGGAGCAGCAGGCATTACTGAACCCCACTAACACATTGGCGAGGTGTTTGGCTCTGTGCGGACAGCACTTCTGGACGGCAACTAGCGGTGTTTGAGCCCAGGGACAGGAGGAGGAGGAGGAGGTGGTGGAGGAGATAGGAGGGATTGCCACACACACAGCTGGGGAACAGCTGACGTTACTGAACCCCAATAACAGAGGAGGGACTGTTGGGACTGTGCGGACAGCACTTCTGGACAGCAACAAGCGGTGTTGGAGCCCAGGGACAGGAGGAAAAGCAGAGGAACACAATGTAGGCCGAAGCCTGATTGGAGAAAGTCGAAAGGGAACCTTTAACCCCCCCCCCCAAGGCGTTTGTAGCTGAAAGAGCCAGCTTGTGCAGCACAAAAGATGCAAAAGGAAAAGGTGGCTCTTTTCATTATGCTCCTTGCAAACACAGAACTAAACACTTATAAAATGTGTCCCCTGAAACCGTGAGACCATCCCAGAGGTGGGACTTTCCTTCGTAATATGACGCAGCACAGCCGTCATTCTTACCCCCCCGGCGCCGTGCCCCGGCTCCTCAGCGTTGTTTGATTCCATCCCGGAGCCTGCGCTGTTATGTTATCCCTTGGCCAGGCACACTTAGCGCTGCCCATCTTCTGACATCATTTGGTGTCAGGCTGGCTGCGCCTGTGCGGACGCGCTGGCCGAGAGCCCGCCTCGCAGTGTCGTCTAATGTAATTCCACCGCGGGCTTGGGATCCATGGCCATGCGCAGTGCATATCCTCGCCTCTCACTCCCCTCCCTACGGCTTCTTAAGACTGTGTGGTGTCACGGCCGTGGCATGCTATTAGGGACCAGCTGACACCGCACAGTCTGAAGAAGCCGTAGGGAGATGAGAGAGAGGTGGAGGTTCAGATATGCACTGCGCATGTAAATGGATCTCAGGCCCCCAGTGGGATTAAATCAGAAGACACTGCGAGGCGGGCTCTCGGCCAGCGCGGCCGCACAGGCGCAGCCATCCTGACACCAAATGATGTCAGAAGACGGGCAGCGCTAAGTGTGCCTGGCCAAGGGATAACATAACAGCGCAGGCTCCGGGACGGAATCAAACAACGCTGAGGAGCCGGGGCACGGCGCCAAGGGGGTAGGAATGACGGCTGTGCTGCGTCATATTACGAAGGAAATTCCCACCTCCAGGACGGTTTTACGGTATCAGTGGACACATTTTATAAGTGTTAAGTTCTGCGTGTGCAAGGAGCTAAACAAAAATAGCTACCTTTTCCTTGTGCAGCATTACTGCTGCACAAGGTGGCTCTTTCAGTAACAAACGCCTTGGGGGGGGGACAGGTTCCCTTACATTTCAGTTGTTGTGTCAGCGTGGCGGTCGCAGGACACATTGCTGGCTACACAGCTGGGGATCAGCTGACGTTACTGAAACCCAATAACACTGGGTCGTATGTTTTGACTGTGCAGACGGCACTTCTGAGCCTCAACTGGCGGTGTTGGAGCCCAGGAATTTAAGTTCAGGTGGTAGAAAGATGAACACAACAGGAGACCTGGATAACGTAGACAGTGACTTAATTATTTAATCAGGAAGAGGAGTGGCAAATTCCTGCGAGATCCAGGCCTTGTTCATTTTCAGGAAAGTAAGCCGGTCAACGTTATTGGAGGATAGTCGCATGCGACGGTCAGTTAGTACACCACCTGCAGCACTAAAGACACGTTCCGATAATACACTAGCCGCAGGGCAAGCCAGCACCTCCAATGCATACTGGCTTAGCTCTGGCCATGTATCCAGCTTTGAGACCCAAAACTTGAAAGGGGAAGAGCCGTCTGGGAGTACAGCAAGAGGGCAAGACATGTAGTCTGTCACCATCTGACGGAACCGTTGCCTCCTGCTGACTGGAGCCATCTGTGATGGTGTAGACTTTTGTGGCGGGCACAGAAAACTGTGCCACAGTTCGGCCATACTGGTCTTGCCTTGGGCAGAGGCACTGCTTCTGCTCCCTCTTTGTGCAGAGCCTCCACCACTGCCTGGACGCACTGAGCTGCTTTGTAATGCACTAGCAGCACTTCTCTCACTTGGAATGGAGAAGATGATGGAATTCACCAGTGTGTCTTGGTACTCCCGCATTTTTCGCTCCCGGTTCAACGGTGTGATGAGGCTTTCTACGTTGTCCCGGTAGCGAGGATCGAGGAGGGTGAACACCCAATAATCAGACATGTTGAGAATGTGGGCGATGCGGCGGTCGTTTCTCAGGCACTGCAGCATGTAATCCACCATGTGCTGCAGACTGCCAACTGCCCAAGAAACGCTGTTCCCTGCTGGAGGCGTGATCTCTGCCCGCTCGTCATCACCCCACCCTCGCTGTACACACTGAGTACTGGACAATTGTGTAACTCCCTCCTCTGGATGGATGTCTTCCTCCTCCATTGACTCCTCCTCATCCTCCTCACAAACTGTCCCCTGCCTACGCGTTTGTGAGGAACCACGTGGCGCTGACTGTCCAGAAGATGATGGAAATCGTGAATCCTCATCCTCTTCCACAACATCATCCCTTAGCGCTTGCAGTGATTTTTCAACCAGGCAGATAAGGGGGACATAATAATAGATTATGGCTGCACACATCTGTGCTAAAATAAGGAAGTTTGAAATCTAAAGAATAGGAATAGCATAACGGCTTATGAACTTTATGAACAAACATGAGATTTTAGCACAAGATTTGGCCAAATATTGTGAGCCCATTCACCAACGACAAGGTAATCTCAGATTGAATGGGTAACTACACTGCCTGCCTAGTGTGAACACTTACCTATGGTCTCTGAGCTACTGCCCAATGTGAACACATGCTTGTGGCTAATGACATGATAAAGCCTTCTTATATAGGGAGGCTCAGAACCAATAGTGTTAAGATGTAATTAAAAATCACAGGTATGGTGAAGGGCGGGACGTTCAAGTCAGAAAATAGTACATAGTAAAAATAAGTAAACTGACTGAACAATATATATAATAATTATAAATGCTGGTGCATAGCCAAAAAAATACATACATAATAATAGATTATGGCTGCACACATCTGTGCTAAAATAAGGAAGTTTGAAATCTAAGGAATAGGAATAGCATAACGGCTTATGAACTTTATGAACAAACATGAGATTTTAGCACAAGATTTGGCCAAATATTGTGAGCCCATTCACCAACGACAAGGTAATCTCAGATTGAATGGGTAACTACACTGCCTGCCTAGTGTGAACACTTACCTATGGTCTCTGAGCTACTGCCCAATATGAACACATGCTTGTGGCTAATGACATGATAAAGCCTTCTTATATAGGGAGGCTCAGAACCAATAGTGTTAAGATGTAATTAAAAATCACAGGTATTTTTTTGGCTATGCACCAGCATTTATAATTATTATATATATTGTTCAGTCAGTTTACTTATTTTTACTATGTACTATTTTCTGACTTGAACGTCCCGCCCTTCACCATACCTGTGATTTTTAATTACATCTTAACACTATTGGTTCTGAGCCTCCCTATATAAGAAGGCTTTATCATGTCATTAGCCACAAGCATGTGTTCACATTGGGCAGTAGCTCAGAGACCATAGGTAAGTGTTCACACTAGGCAGGCAGTGTAGTTACCCATTCAATCTGAGATTACCTTGTCGTTGGTGAATGGGCTCACAATATTTGGCCAAATCTTGTGCTAAAATCTCATGTTTGTTCATAAAGTTCATAAGCCGTTATGCTATTCCTATTCCTTAGATTTCAAACTTCCTTATTTTAGCACAGATGTGTGCAGCCATAATCTATTATTATGTATGTATTTTTTTGGCTATGCACCAGCATTTATAATTATTATATATATTGTTCAGTCAGTTTACTTATTTTTACTATGTACTATTTTCTGACTTGAACGTCCCGCCCTTCACCATACCTGTGATTTTTAATTACATCTTAACACTATTGGTTCTGAGCCTCCCTATATAAGAAGGCTTTATCATGTCATTAGCCACAAGCATGTGTTCACATTGGGCAGTAGCTCAGAGACCATAGGTAAGTGTTCACACTAGGCAGGCAGTGTAGTTACCCATTCAATCTGAGATTACCTTGTCGTTGGTGAATGGGCTCACAATATTTGGCCAAATCTTGTGCTAAAATCTCATGTTTGTTCATAAAGTTCATAAGCCGTTATGCTATTCCTATTCCTTAGATTTCAAACTTCCTTATTTTAGCACAGATGTGTGCAGCCATAATCTATTATTATGTATGTATTTTTTTGGCTATGCACCAGCATTTATAATTATTATATATATTGTTCAGTCAGTTTACTTATTTTTACTAGATAAGGGGGACAGTCATGCTGACTAGTGCATCATCTGCACTCCCCATCCGCGTGGAATAATCGAAGGGACGCAAAACCTGGCAGACGTCCTTCATAGTGGCCCACTCTGTGGTTGTGAAGTCTGAACGGCGCGGAGTGCGACTTCTTTGCGCCTGATGCAGCTGGTACTCCATTACAGCTTGCTGCTGCTCACACAACCGCTCCAACATATGTAACGTGGAATTCCACCTGGTAGGTAGGTCACATATGATGCGATGTTCCGGCAGGTGGTGTCGGCGCTGCAGAGCCGCAGTGCTCGCTTTTGCCGTGCTGGAACGCCGCAAGTGAGCACACTCTAGGCGGACCTTGTGCAGCAGTGCATCAAGATCCGGATAGTCCCTCAAAAAACTCTGCACGACCAAATTGAGCACATGTGCCAGACATGGGATGTGAGTGAGGTTGCCGAGGCCCAGAGCTGCCACCAGATTTCGGCCATTATCACACACTACCATGCCTAGCTGGAGATTCGCTGGCACAAACCACACATCGCTCTCCTGCTTGATGGCATTCCAGAGCTCCTGCGCTGTGTGGCTTCGATTCCCCAAAGAAATTAATTTCAAGACGGCCTGTTGATGTTTGGCCACAGCTGTGCTCATGTCGGTCGTAACAGGTACACGTTCATCACGGGTCCATGTGGAGGTGGACTGTGACGGCTCCTGCAGCGATGATTCTGAGGAACTGGTGTAAGAGGAGGAGTCAATGCGTACAGAATGGATTCCTGCAATCCTTGGAGTGGGCAGGACACGTCCTGCGCCACTCGCACGGTCTGTACCCGGCTCAACGACATTAACCCAATAGGCAGTGAGGGAAAGGTATCGCCCCTGTCCATGTTGACTGGTCCATGCATCGGTGTTGAGGTGGACCTTGCTACTGACGGCGTTCAGTAGCGCGTGTTTTATGTGTCCCTCCACATGCTTGTGCAGGGCAGGGACGGCTTGCCTGCTGAAGTAAAAGCGGCTGGGCACATTGTACTGTGGGACTGCCAATGACATCAAATCACGTAAGCTGTCAGTCTCCACCAGCCTGAATGACAGCATTTCCAGTGACAGAAGTTTGGCAATGCCTGCAGTCAGAGCCTGTGCTCGTGGGTGGTTTGATGAGAAAGGCCGCCTTTTCTCCCATGCCTGTACTACCGATGGCTGTAGACTGGGCTGGGAGTGTGTGGATGACTGGGAAAGTGGTGCTGCGGGTGGAATTACAGCGGGTCTCTGGACAACAAGGCCAGAGGTTCTTCCACGGCGATCCTGGGAGGAAGCCGAACCAGCTGCGTGTGAGCTGGAGGAAGAGGCAACACGAGCTGAAGAGGTGGTAGCTGCCGCTGTTGGTTGGCCTAGCTCTTCAGTGTGTTTTTCTAACTCCGCCGCGTGCCTGGTGCGCACATGTTTCCACATGTTGGAGGTATTGAGGTTGCTGACATTTCGACCTCTTTTGACTTTGTGATGACACACCTTGCATTTGACATAGCAAATGTCATCTGCAACTGTGTCAAAAAAGGACCAGGCACTGCAAGTCTTGGGAGCGCCCTTTTTGGCTTTTGGAAGAGACATGCTCCTAACGGGTGCCAAAGCGGAGGCTGCAGGATCCGCAGTCTTCCCCCTCCCTCTCCCTCTTTGGGCCGTACGGGGAATCTCTTCCTCAGAGCTGCTCCCACCACCTTCCTGTCCCTCACGCCAAGATGGGTCAAGGACCACATCATCTACACTACCCTCTGCCCCCAACTGCTCCTCCTGGGTAGTCTCAGCAGCAGAGCACGCACCAGTAAGTGGCACCTGAGTGTCATCATCAGCTGATGCGGCCTGCGATGTGGTGACCGGAGCCACTGGCCCACCCGCCTCTTCAGAGGAAGAGAGAAAAAGCTGTTGGGCATCACTGCACCCTGCCTCTTCTTCCATTTCT
Organism: Ranitomeya variabilis; assembly: GCF_051348905.1. Taxonomy (NCBI): domain Eukaryota; kingdom Metazoa; phylum Chordata; class Amphibia; order Anura; family Dendrobatidae; genus Ranitomeya; species Ranitomeya variabilis. The sequence goes on from NC_135236.1 coordinate 567,403,789, forward strand.
CCAATGCTGCTTGGCTGGCCCCCTGTTTCCAAGCCAAGAGATTCAGAGAACAGAAGTAGAGACGGCTCCTGTCCTGGGCTCTCTGTCTGCCTGGGCAATTTGGCAGGTGGTGAAGAGACAGATGGCTACTCTCCAGTGCTCTGTGTCTGAGAGGATGTGGCACTAATTGAAGTTGATGCATTAGCTGCCATCCATCCGACAACGGCTTCAATTTGTTCTTCACGCAGCAGCGGTGTACGGCGCTCTGCGACAAAGCTGCGCATGAATGACTGTTCCCTGGTGAAAGTGGGTGCTGATGAGTCACCGGTGCCCACAGCAGGAACAGAATCCCCACGTCCCCTCCCTGCTCCGCGCCCACGCCCTCGTGCCTTACTCACTGCCTTCTTCATCTTGGTTGACTGATAAAGATAAGCAGAAAAGTACTAACGGCTTTGTGTGCTTATTCCTGAACAACTCCTAACAGGTATAAGAAACACTAATTTTCTAAAGTGTGGACTAGACTTTAATATGAGCTAATGTGGCCTACACAAATGTAAAGTGGTGTCACTGGTGTGTTTGGTGAACTTTATTATTTATTTATTTTTTGGGGGCTGAACTGACAACAGAGAGAGCTGCAGTCACACGGAGACCATGCAGACAGCCGTAAACGGCGCTGCAAGGCCGAAAAACCCTCCTCTACGTTATCCTATGTAGTGTTTTTCCACAAGTTAGCTGGAGACGGGTGGAAAGACACTAATAGGAATTTTTTGAAAAAATGTGCAGCAGCCTGCACTACTTAAAACAAAAGGAAAATTGATTTTGCGGTATGACGCAGTGACGAACCCTGAGCTGGAGACAACCAGGCTATGGCTGCTCACAGACTACAGGGCGAGCTGCAGTCACACGGAGACCATGCAGACAGCCGTAAACGGCGCTGCAAGGCCCAAAAACCCTCCTCTACGTTATCCTATGTAGTGTTTTTCCACAAATTAGCTGGAGATGGGTGGAAAGACACTAATAGGAATTTTTTGAAAAAATGTGCAGCAGCCTGCACTACTTAAAAGAAAAGGAAAATTGATTTTACAGTATGACATGACGCAGTGAAGAACCCTGAGCTGGAGACAACCAGGCTATGGCTGCTCACAGACTACAGGGCGAGCTGCAGTCACACGGAGACCGTGCAGACAGCCGTAAACGGCGCTGCAAGGCCCAAAAATCCTCCTCTACGTTATCCTATGTAGTGTTTTTCCACAAATTAGCTGGAGACGGGTGGAAAGACACTAATAGGATTTTTTTGAAAAAATTAGCAGCAGACTACACTACTTGGAAAAAAAAAAAAAAAAAAGAACAGTATGAGGCAATGAACCACCCTCCCTGAACTGAATACAACCAGCTATGTGGATGGCCTATGGCTGCACTCAGACTAGAGAGTGGGCTGCACTCACACACACACACACAGACCTTGCAGATCGCTGTGAAAACAGCGCTACAAGGCAAAAGCAAGGTGATTAGTAGGTGAACACAGCGGTTGCTAAATTAGCCTTGGAAAAGTACAAAGAAGCAAATCGCTATCTCTAAACTGGCCCTCAGTCAGCAAACAGCGTCCTGTCACTAACTGAATTCACAGCAGAGTGAGCGCAAAATGGCGCCAGCGACTTTTAAACTGCATCATGACATCATTTCAGCAGCCAATCACAGCCTTGCCAGTAGTTTCAGGCCCTCCATGCTGAACAGGATGTGCCCACACTTGGAATCAGTCTCATTGGCTGATATCGTACAAAGTTGTGCAGTTTGTATCCTGGGAACTTCCGATTCCGGTATCCGATACGCGGCAAGTATCGGATCTCGGTATCGGAATTCCGATACCGCTAAGTATCGGCCGATACCCGATACTTGCGGTATCGGAATGCTCAACACTATTCTTGATGCTTATGAGTGGCTTGCACCGTGCAGTGAACCCTCTGTATTTACTTTCATGCAGTCTTCTCTTTATGGTAGATTTTGATATTGATATGCCTACCTCCTGGAGAATGTTGTTCACTTGGTTGGCTGTTGTTTACCATGGAGATTATTCTGCTGTCATCCACCACTGTTGTCTTCCGTGGGCGCCCAGGTCTTTTTGCATTGTTCACCAGTGCTTTCTTTCTTTCTCAGGATGTACCAAACTGTAGATTTTGCCACTCCTAATATTGTTGCAATTTCTCAGATGTTTTTTTTTCTGTTTTTGCAGCTTAAGAATGGCTTGTTTCACCTGCATGGAGAGCTCCTTTGACGGCATGTTTACTTCACAGCAAAACCTTCCAAATGCAAGCACCACACCTCAAATCAACTCCAGGCCTTTTATCTGCTTAATTGAGAATGACATAACGAAGGGATTGCCCACACCTGTCCATGAAATAGCCTTGGAGTCAATTGTCCAATTACTTTTTGTCCCTTTAAAAACAGGGTGGCACATGTTAAGGAGCTAAAATTCCTAAACCCTTCATCCAATTTTAATGTGGATACTCTCAGAAGAAAGCTGAAAGTCTGAACTTCAACTGCATCTGAATTGTTTTGTTTAAAATTCATTGTGGTAATGTCTATAACCAAAATTAGAAAAAATGTTGTCTCTGTCCAAATATATATGGAATTAACTGTAAATACTGGGCCCTATAGGGGGGACACAGTATGAGAGGACAGTGTGAAGAGGGGGCCGGTATGGAAAGGAGAGGTACGTGTAAAGAGCATGTACCATACGAGGGACAATGTGGGGGTCATATTTTGTGCAGACAATATAGTGAGGGGCAATTTTTTATTCAGGAGCATTATAATGACACTTCTATCTTTAAGGTTATCATGTGGAGATTTTCTGCAAAAGACCGGAGAAGATGGAAGTCTGCAGAGACGAGCTGTGGATGAGAAAACTCATCATGTGGTCTAGACAAGATGAATAAAAGAAGGAGAACGACTCCAGAGACAACATCATCTAAAAGGTACCTGGATGTAAATGTTATTTGTGATACTAACTAATTTTTTTATTCATGTTAGGAGCATTAAAGGGGATGTCCAGGTTTGTAATGAGTCTGCAGTCATTCTATGTGACTGCAGACTTCTGAGTTCTCACAATGCTCTCTGCACGCTGTCAGGATTCTCTTGTGCCAGTTATTTACATACATGAAGTCACGTGATGACTAGACATGTGTGGCCTCAGTCAATGAAATTGAACTGAGCGAGGTCGGGCACGTCTAGTCGGAATGTGGACAGAAGTATTCAAATCGCATGCTTGTGCTGACATGACTGTCCACCGGCAAGGGAGAATCGTAAAAGTGTGCAGTGCATTAGTTGTGAGAATTCAGAAGCCTTAAATGTCAGGATTCAGCTCTGCACATTTCAGTAGTCATCACATGGACACCACTCATATGCGACTTTCATATTTATGTTCCTGTGACAATGAGCTTCTCTTCCTGCTACTCTTAGTTTTTCACTGAACATTGAGAACATTAGGGAGAGTGGCTCATCGGTACATGACTTAGTGCAAATCGCATATGTCTTTGGTGGGTGCCAGAAAACAAAGATACACCTCTGACAAGGGCTCTCCAAACACGACATGGCATCCAATCTCAATTCTAGCCAATTTTGTGTAGAAAAAGTCAAACGGCACTCCTTCCATTCCAAGCTCTGCCATGTGTCCACACAGTAGTTTACCCCCACATGTGGGATATCTGAGTACTCAGGACAAATTGCAAAATAACTTTTCGGGTACAATTTCTCCTTTTACCTTTGGCAAAATAAAAAAAATGGATCTGAAGTAATATTTTTGTGAAAAAAGTTAAACATTCATTTTATTAAAAACACTCCAAAAATTCATGTGAAGCAACTGAAGGGTTAATAAACCTCATGATTGTGGTTTTGAGAATGTTGAGGGGTGCAGTTTTTAGAATGGAGTCACTTTGGGGTATTTTCTACCATATAGACCCCTCAAAGTGACTTCAAATGTGATGTGGTCCCTAAAAAAAAAATGGTGTTGTAAAAATGAGAAATTGCTGTTAACCCTTATAACTTCCTAACAAAAAAAAAAAATTGGTTACAAAACTATGCTGATGTAAAGAAGACATGTGGAAAATGTTACTTATTAAGCATTTTGTGTGATATATCTCTGTGATTTAAGGGAATGAAAATTCAAAGTTGGGATATTGTACATTTTCAAAATTTACGCCATATTTCCATTTTTTTCACAAATAAATGCAAGTCATATCAAATAAATTTTACCACTGTCATGAAGTACAATATGTCTCAAGAAAACATTCTCGGAATCACCAGGATCCATTGAAGCGTTCCAGAGTTAATACCTCATAAAAGGACAGTAATCAGAATTGTAAAAATTGGGCCAGTCATTAACATGCAAGCCACCCTCGAGGGTAAAGGGGTTAATAATGAAAGCTGTTTCTCCTGCTTTGTACCTTAGGGACTATTGAAGTCGGCTCTCATCACGCTCCCCTGCTCTGCCGGAGAGCAGAGGAGAATGATGAGCGTTATATTAAAGTCTGAACGACAGCAGGTGGGGGCTTTTGGAACTCTTACCCCCATCATCCGACACCTGCTGCCGCTAATAACAGTGACAGTAGGTGCGGACAATTGATGTATTCTACAGCCGCTGGTTGCTACCTAAGGAAATAAATGAATGAAAAACCCGACGTGAGTTCCCACTTCTTTTCTTGGACTAAACAGACCGTCCCGGCTGAAAACCACTAGTGAATGAACTGCTGAGAGTGCAGCATCATTCACCAGCAGTGATGTCATCAAGGCCGGGCTGAACTGCGGTGACCTCAGGACCATGGAAAAAAGCCAGGGATGAAGTCACTGCTGGTGAATGATGCTGCATCCTCAGTACCTCATTCACCAGTGGTTTTCAGCTGGGATGGTCACATCATGGCACTGTCCTGGTTGAAAACTATTTAGCCCCCAGACATGGATTACAGCATGGGACACAATGATGGACAGGTATGGTATGTTGTTGGTTTATTATTTTACTTTTAATACAGGAGATCGAGGGCGTCTGGGAATTAGGTGTTGCAGTTAAGTATGGTTTAATTTAGGATATTAAAGATGTCTGTGTAATTTTTTCAAATAAAGGATTTTATACTTGTGCATTTATTTACAAACAATACAAACTATAGGATTAGTAATGGATGGGTGTCTTATAAACACCTCTCCACTAGTAAGCTGCGGGCTTGATATCACCTGAAAGGTGACATCAATCCCTTAAATATTACCTCACTTGCCACCGGTACATGGCAAGTGGGAAGAGCTGGGCAAAGCGCCAGAAAGGCACAACTAATAGATGCGCCTTTTCTGGGCAGCTGTGGGCTGCTGTTTTTAGGCCGGGGGCCTATATCAATGGCCCTTTACCAGCCTGAGAACAGCAGCTCCCAGCTGTGAGCTTTAGCAAGACTGGTTGTCATAAATGAGGGGGATACCACGGCATTTTGTTTTAATTATCTATTTATAATTTTAAAAAAAAGCGTGAGGACCCCTCTATTCTTGATAACCAGTTGCAGCCCTCAGCTGTGAGTTTTGTCTGTTTAATTCAGTAAGGGGGAAACCCATGTCGGCTTTTTCATTCATTTATTTATTTCAATCGCAGCCAGCAGCTGTGGTATACCCGGAGCTACTGTCGCTGTTATTAGAGGCAGTAGATGTCGGATGTTGGTAGTAAGAGTTCCAAAAGCCCCCACCTGCTGTTGTTCGGACTTTAATATAACACTCATCATTCTTCTCTGCTCACCAGCAGGGCAGGGGAAAATGATGACAGCCAGCTTCAGCACCTGCTGGTGGGGAATAGTGCTTCTGTAGCACTTCTCCGGTGGCTGTCCGTGTGGTACTGATGTGGCACACGGTTGCCACATGTGTGCCGCACGTAGTGCACACACGGACACAGATATCTCCTGTGCCATTTTTTCAGGCACCGGAAATAAACGGACGTGTGAAATAGGCCTAAGATATACTTTAAATTAAAGAGCTAAACTGTATGAAAACTAAAACTGTGTTTCACAATCAATTTAAGACATCCCTTTAAATAGTCACTTTTCTTTATTATCTAGCTAAACACCTTGCTGTGTGTTTTTGGTTATTAGGCATTCTATCCATTTTTAAGATGACGAACGTCTGTTCAAACGAATGAGGTACAATGGTGTGTTACCTTGCCACCCAGTTCCTTTATTTGCTGGTTTGCCGATGTACAAGTTGAAGCTATTTCTATTTTCTAACTTATTTACTCTTTGGTAATATTGTCTTTTTTGAGATTCATACTGAGCTCGGTAATTTAAAAATACCTGTAAGTCTATAAAAAAATTGTCTCAAATGACCACATCATTGCTTTTACAGTATGATACTTTAAACCATTGAAAAATCACTCTTTGGGCTGTAATATCATAATGGTTATGTGACATATCTGTTATATCAAAAGTACTTACACTACATTATGATTTCTATGATACTTTCTTTGAATTAAGGTTTCCTTAGCCATATAATATTGATCATCTATCTTTAGGATAGGTGCCATATTTTTCTGACTATAAGGCACACTTTTTTCCCCAGAAATTTGGAGGGGAAATGTGGGGTGCATCTTATAGTCTGATTGTAGCTTCCCCAGGGGTGTTGTGGCGGTGTTGGAGTGGGATCACACGAGGCTGGGTCCCTTCCTCAAAAAGCTGGAGGCAGTAAAAGCATTGTGATGTTGTGGGCCTGGTGTCAGCAGTGAGGCAGAGTGGAGTTCATTGCTTTCATGGCAGCCATTTTTCCAAAGCTATGGGCTGCCTCTGGCAGCGCATGTGTAGACTGGGATCTCAGCTCTCTGCTTTTGAAAATTGGCCTACAGAAAGCAATACACTTCACTCTGCCTCACCGCTGACAGCTGGCCTACAGCATCACTCCACAGGGGCACCACTTTCTCCCACCCTGGGCCTGCAGCATTGCTCCACTTCCTTTGTGCCATCTTTCTGAGGAAGGGATCATGGCTCTTGTGACTCTACTCCACTGCCATCGCCCCCATGGTAAGATACCTTAATTTTGGACTATAAGACTGAGCCACATCTTTTAAAAAAATGTTTTCCCTATTTTCATCCCCCAAATTTGGAGTTCATCTTATGCTCTGGTGCATCTTATAGTCTGAAAAATGTGGTAATCAATATCAAAATAGTGTATGTTCAAACACCTGCCGTCCCCACCAATACTCTGTTATTAGCCTGATGCAGCAGGATGTAAACATTTAATGAAGCTGAATGGCAGCTCCTTTCAATGTGTGTAGTGGCCCCTCTTGGGTATTGCACCTCAACTCCTATTCAAGTCAATAAGAGCTGATGCGCAGTACCCAACAGCAGCTGCTACACATGGAAAGTATCTTCATAGTGTTTACATACGACAGCCACCGTAGCTAATAACAGCTTATCGGTAGGAGAACAGGGTTGTCCAAACCCTCCCGTTCTGATAATGATTGCCATCAAAGGTATCAGTCAAACGTACACTTTTTATTATTATTTCAGTTCTTGAGCAAAATGAAAATACCCTTTTAAGTGTCAATTGATGTATATGTTTTGTTATTAGGTGGTAAGTCATTAAATATAATATGTGGAACTGTGTTTTTCTATATAAAACTGCATAGAATAAAGAACTAAAAAAACATGAGTAAACCTAGTTTTAAAAATACATTTGTAATTTTATAGAGTAGCAAATTAAGGTTTAATATCTAATACTCAGCAGTGGATCACATACAACTAGCCATGTAAAATTCAAGGCGTATTGCAAAAACACCAATCACATATGTGACAGCTTCAATTTTCAGTCTGATGTGCACACCGGTGATTATATTCAGTTGATAATGTCAGATAATGAGAAGACTTTATGAACATTTGAATGGCAATGAGTGGCCAGAATGCTACGTTGCTAATGTTCAGGGCATCACATCTTAGAAAGAAGAAAAACTGTCAGTTCAATAACTGAGTAGCCACTTTGTTTTGATCAACATTGTCAGAGCTTATTTCAGAAAGTAATGCTGATCCAGTTTTAGCACCAAGTTCCACCAAAGTCAACTGGTCTGATTTCAAGGTGAATGTATTCATTCTTCCTGAAGTTTTCTGTCTGAATATATTGAGACAGTTGAATAAATTGAAATAAATAGACTTGGAGTTACATATTCTGTCAGTAATTGAAATAGCTTTCCCACCCCTATATAGTAATAATGCCACCTTTGTAAGTCTCTTTCTGGAGAGGAAAGCATGCAATTACCATTTTGATAACATATTTATAAAATGAAATTGACACTAATATGTTGATAAGGGCAGCTGAAAGTTAGAGTTATGCTTATGTATAGGTTGATCAAACATACTTATATGTTTTGAAGCAGCAAGATTGGGTGAGGGTATTCGCATCATCTAAAAGTTTATTCAATTTAATTTTACCTAGAGTGTTGTATATGTTATCAGTGCGCGATCACCGGGGAACTGACTTCAGAAAACGCCATCGGTCATGGAAAAAAATAAGCTGCTTGGTAGAGCATTGCATCCTCTCTCAATATTTTGTATGTAGCATCAGTAACGAGTTGTTCACGCAGCAAGCCATAAAGCAAAAAGAAAGATGGATGCCTTGTCCATGGAAGACAGGAAATACTATCAGGGGGCATCACCTGTAGATAAGCGGTGTTGGAGTTGAACTGTTCGCCAATTTCAAATTTGAGCTGTTTTGGGTGGTGTTTGAGTCGTTCGACGAACGCGATCAATTTGCTTAAAATTCGGCTGTTCGAGATTCTGTTCGATAACTGTTCGTTCACCAAAAACCTAGCTTGATTTGCACATTAAAACTGTTTATCATTGTTAATGGACTGTTTCAGTGTATAGTGGGCAGGGGGGGGGGGCAGGGGATAGATCTGTGCTGAAATAACGCCGATCTCCATTTTTTTTTCTTTCCCGCATTTACAGAGGGGCGGTGCAGTCTCACAGCCTATCAGCAGTGCACACGCACACAGCAATGTGCATGTGATGCACACAAGCAAGGGCATGTGTCATTGGCTGTGTATGTCACATGTCCTTGCCCTATAAGAACCAGCCATTTGCCCCGTCGCCACCATTTCCTCACTGCTGCAGCTTAGTATTAGACGGCACCACTGCTGCTGTGGGCGCTATACAGAAAAAGAGTGTTTTTTTGGAGCAAATTGTCAGAGAGATAGGTTTAGGGAGTCAGGAGGAGTCAGGACTAGTTGTAATATCAGCCCTTTTCAGGGTAGGTTACAGCAGTTCATAGCACTGTTTGCCAGGCAGGTCTGAGCCAGTGCTGTTAGTCACAGCATTTGGTGTAATCTAGCTCAGCCAATCCTTTTGGGCTAGTAGCATTGTCTGATAGTTATCTGAGTAGCCAGCCTGTGAAGCTAGCTACACCGCCTGTGTATCTCAATTTTTACTGCATCTAATCCAGTTAATAGTTTTGGGCCTAGGAGCAGTGTCTGCACTGTCCGACGAGCCCTGGTGCAATATGTTATGACGTATAGCCTGGGCCAACGAGCTCAAGAGGTGGGGCAAATCATGCTGCAGAAGTGGTCTCAGATCAGGGACCTATGCACCCTTCTGCACAGTTTTGAAATAGCAATGAAGATGTTTAGTGCTGACGATGCCATTATCAGCATGACCATTCCGGTGATTTACATGCTGGAGAACACTTTACACAGTGTTCGGAGTCAGGTGGTGAACAAGAGGAGGAGGAGGAGGAACATGAGGAGTCGTATGCAGAAGGGATCATATCTCCAAGGTCAAGAAGGTTGGCAGCATCAAGGCGGCTGGCATTGGAGGCTGGGGAGAGGGATTACCGAGGGTGCATGGTAGCAGCCAAACTGTTGAGGAAGGTGCAGGAGGCGAGGAAGAAGTGGAGGACGAACTGGCGCTGGACATGGAAGACTCATCAGATGAGGGAGACCTTGATCAAATTTCTGTTGTGCGAGGTTGGGGGGAGAGGGCAGACAAATGAAGCATGATTCTCACCTCACCACCAGCAAGACAACAAGGACTTGGTCCTCCTGGATGCGCAAGACACATGAGTGCCTTCTTGCTGCACTACCTGCAACATGACCCTCGGATTGTCAGAATCCAAAGAAATGCCGACTACTGGGTTGCCACACTCTTAGATCCCCGGTACAAAAGCAAATTTGGTGAAATAATTCCTGCCATAGAAAGGGATTCACGCATGCAGGAGTATCAGCAAAGACTGTTACATAATCTAACATCTGCTTTTTCACAAAACACCAGTGGTGCACATAGTCAATCTCTGAGTTCTAACTTGCCAACCGTGGGACTATCGAGTCATCACTCTAACCATAACAGTAACATCGTATCTGGTAGTAACAGCAATTTTTTCCAATCGTTTCAAGATTTTTTTAGATCATCTTTTGCAAGGCCACAGGAGACAAGAAGTCTAGCGCACAGCCACCGCCTAGAGAGGTGGTACAAGAGTATCTCCAAGTTAACATCAATGCCATTACTGTGGAACTCAACCCTTGCTCATTTTGGGCTTCCAATCTTGAAAAATGGCCTGAGCTCGCCACTCACGCCTTGGAAATCTTGTCATGCCCTTCAGCCAGCGATCTCTCTGAACATGTGTTCAGCGCTGCTGCTGGTGTGCTGACAGATAAGAGCACGCGGCTGTCCAGTGACAATGTAGACAGACTATCGTTCATCAAGATAAACAAATCCTGGATCCGCAAGGACTTTTCTACCCCTGTGTCATCTTGGGGAGACTAAAAGCTTGATGACTTTTGAAAGTCACCTCACCAACCGTTTTAAAAAAACTCTGGCAAAATTGATGCCACTTAAGTGGTGTATGTGGCCAAATTTTTTGAAAAAATTGAGACTCTTTTATTTAGTCCCCTTGCTGAGTTTTACATGACATTACCATCGTCAATTCCAGGTGGGTGGGGTCATCTGCAGAGTTGTTTACTCATACTATGGCCTGGGATTCAGAGGTCTGCTCCAAAGCTTCAGTGTCTGCTAGTCAGCAGAGCAGCCCAGCCACCCACCACCTGATTACCTAAGTACTATTTTTAACAACATCTGGCCCAGGAAATCCTTTGGGGCCTAGTAGAATTTGGTGCTATTCAGCAGCGTACCCCACCCATGAAGCAAGCTACACCGCCTGTTGATCTAATTACTAATTTTTAACTGCATCTAGCCTATGAAATCATTTTGTACCTAATAGCATTTTGTGCTACTCAGCACAGTACCCCACCCATGAAGCAAGCTACACCGCCTGTTTACCTAACTACTATTTTGAAACGGCATCTAGCCCGGGCAATCATATTTGGCCTAATAGAATTTAGTGCTACTCAGCAGCGTACCCCACCCATGAAGCAAACTACACCGCCTGTTTACCTAAGTACTATTTTTAACGGCATCTGGCCCAGGAAATCCTTTTGGGCCTAGTAGAATTTGGTGCTACTCAGCAGTGTACCCCAACCATGAAGCAAGCTACACCGCCTGTTTACCTAACTACTATTTTGTAACGGCATCTAGCCCAGTTAATCCTTTTGGGCCTAGTAGAATTTAGTGCTACTCAGCAGCGTATCCCACCCATGAAGCAAGCTACACCGCCTGTTGATCTAATTACTAATTTTTAACTGCATCTAGCCCAGGAAATCGTTTTGTACCTAATAGCATTTTGTGCTACTCAGCACAGTACCCCACCCATGAAGCAAGCTACACCGCCTGTTTACCTAAGTACTATTTTTTAACGGCATCTAGCCCAGGAAATCCTTTTGGGCCTAGTAGAATTTGGTGCTACTCAGCAGCGTACTTCACCAATGAAGCAAGCTACACTGCCTTTTTAACTAACTACTATTTTGTAATGGCATCGAGCCGGGGAAATCCTTTTGGGCCTAGTAGAATTTATTGCTACTCAGCAGCGTACCCCACCCATGAAGCAAGCTACACCGCCTGTTTACCTAACTACTATTTTTTAACGGCATCTAGCCCAGGAAATCCTTTTGGGCCTAGTAGAATTTAGTGCTACTCAGCAGAGTACCCCACCCATGTAGCAAGCTACACCTCCTTCTTTCTTTATCAATCTAACCCCTCAGCTCTGGGGTGTCCACTCTCCCTCCAGCTCTCTCCTTCTCACAGCTGGACTACTGCGTGTTTTCACACTGTGGCGAATCTTTTGGGCCCAGGCATAAGAAGTCATTGAGGTAATGGATAATATGTGCCGCCTTACAAACGTCCATGACAACACATTCGAGGAAGCAACTAAACACCTCAAATAGTGAGCAGGATATGGAGCACCCCATGGGCAAACAGCGATCTATGTAGTATGCTCCCTCACAGAAGCAGCCCAATGGGAGGACACTATTCGGAGGCACAGGTAGTAACCGGAACGTCCCCTCAATGTCTGTTTTGGCCAATAGGGTGCCCCTTACCAACTTCTTGACCTGCCTGATTGCCTCGTCAAAGGAGGTACAGTACATAGTACTGTACTTGGTTCCGCGTCTATGTTGTCGTTTACTGACCTGCCCCTTGGATTTGACAAATGGTGGATTAGTCTGAATGTATTGGGTTCATTTTTTGTCACAACTCCCAATGGGGGTACCACTATGTCTTCTAAGGAAAGTGTTGTGAATGGATCCGCCGCCATTCTACCTAAATATATTTCTTTTTTTTTCTGTCAAGACATCTTGGTGTTGGTAGAGTGAGTTTAGATTTTTACTCCATCCTTTCTTGATTTTAGAAGGGCATGACATGCCTATATCTGTGTCTCCTCCTCCTTTTACTCCTCCACCTCTCTTCTTTTCGTATGACTATAGGTAGTTGTGACTTTTCCATGTGTTTGTTGTGTCTTCTGAGCAGTTTGTCAGCTTTTCGACACCTTTTAAGGTGTTTTCTATGTGTTTTCCATGTGTTTGTATGTGTTTGTGTTTGCCTGCCATTGGTTTCAATGGGGTTCGACGGTGTTCGTCGAACACGTCCCTGTTCGACGAACCGAACTGAACCCGAACACTAGGGAGGTGGCTCATCTCTAATCACCTGTGGCGCGATCTTAAAATCTGAAGGTTTTTAGCAGCGTGAATAAAATAAAACATGTCTTCTTTTTGGAAATGTTGGTGAATGAGATGTCAAAGAAAGGCAGGATGTGACATACTGGACTGTAACATGCCCAATCCTTTGTTCACAGTGTAATACAATCTATAAATAGTAGTGTTGAGCGATACCTTCCGATATTCGAAAGTATCAGTATCGGATTGGATCGGCCGATACCGGCAAAATATCGGATCTCGCCGATACCGATACCCGATACCAATACAAGTCAATGGGACACCAATATCGGAAGGTATCCTGGATGGTTCCCAGGGTCTGAAGGAAAGGAAACTCTCCTTCAGGCCCTGGGATCCATATTCATGTAAAAAATAAAGAATAAAAATAAAAAATATGGATATACTCACCCCTCCGGCGGACCCTGGACCTTAGCGATGTAACCGGCAGCCTCCGTTCCTAAGAATGCAGAGTGAAGAACCTTCGATGACATCGCGGCTTGTGATTGGTTCATGTGACCGCTCACGCGACGTCATCGCAGGTCCTACACTCACTGCATTCTTAGGAACGGAGGCTGCCGGTTACAACGCTAAGGTCCAGGGTCCGCCGGAGGGGTGAATATATCCATATTTTTTATTTTTATTCTTTATTTTTTACATGAATATGGATCCCAGGGCCTGAAGGAGAAGTCTCCTCTCCTCCAGACCCTGGGAACCATACACTGGGAACTTCCGATTTCTCGGTATCGGAATTCCGAAACAGCAAATATCGGCCGATACCCGATACTTGCGGTATCGGAATGCTCAACACTAATAAATAGCCAAGCACTTACAGGAGAGATAGCCAATGGCTGCTATGTCTGATTCTGACTATATTACATAGTAACATAGGTTGAAAAAAGACCAATTTCCATAAAGTTCAGCCTTTCTCTGCCAATTGTTCATTTTGTCAATAAATTAACTATAACCCACAATGTTATGGGTATTGAAGAAATCATCCAGCCCTTTTTTTACAGCTGTTACATTGTCTGCAATTACTACCTCTTGTTGTCGGCATTCAACATTCTGACTCCTCTAACTGTAAAGTACACTTTCCTGTTTAGCTGTCGGAATCTCCTTTCTTCCACCTGTAATGAGTGCCCCCTAGTCCTCAATAGGGTCCTTGGAAGGAATAAGTCATGTGCCAGTTTTTTGTACTGGCCACACATATATTTATACGTGAAAATGAGATCTGCTCAGAGGCTGTCATGCGGGTACTGGGTAGACTACAGCTGATTACCCGGGCCCCTGCGATATCCCTCAGACTAGGGAAAACCCTGTCTGTCCCTCTCCCAGAATTTACACTGATGGTGTGCTTGTCTGGGCCGCCAGGCCTGACCCTGACTCCTGTTTCAGTCCTATGCTGAAACCTCCACCCGCCAACCAGTGATTAGACCACATACCAACTCCTACAGAAAGCACAGACAGGGAAAACTAAAAACGCACCACACCGCAGACACACAGGAAAGCACTATAATGTGCACAGGGCAAAAGAAATACAAATATAGGAAGGAGAAATATGACAAAGGATAATACACCACCAGATACGATATTTCTTCTCCTAGACCACCACTCCAGACCGAGATCACCAGGCACAAGACACAAGCTATAATCGGCGATGCCCAAAGTCCAGAATGACTATTTAAAGGCCACGGGCGTGACCCACCCTCCAACCCAATTACCAGCTAGATTAACCCCGAACAATCTGGATAAAGTCTAGCCGGCGCCACTGAGCGTATAGTGGACGAATGTGGAATTACCTCTGTCTGTTGAACGCCCTAGTGTGAATAGCGTCCGACATGACAGTACCCCGCCGTCTACGAGGGACCCCAGGGCCCTCACGACTTATAGGACCCGGCTTGTCCGGATGGCGGTGGTGAAACATCTTAACCAGCCGGTCGGCATGTATGTCCAAAGCTGGTACCCAAGACCTCTCCTCCGGCCCATAACCACGCCAATGTACCAGGTACTGTAATGTGTGGCACACTATACGAGAGTCAACCACCTTGGAGACTTCAAACTCCAAATTGCCATCCACCAAGACTGGAGGTGACATCGGCGCCGCGTCCACGGAACCCAACACCTTCTTTAAAAGAGATCTGTGAAACACGTTGTGTATTTTATAAACCGTAGGAAGCTCCAATCGGTAGGCTATTGGGTTAATGATGGCGGCGACCCTAAATGGACCAATAAACCTTGGACCCAATTTCAGGGATGGTACTTTGAGTTTTATGTTTTTTGTGGACAACCGCACCCAATCACCCACACTCAGGTCCGGACCTGGCACACGTCTACTGTCAGCCAATCGTTTGTACCTTGCACCCACGCTCAGCAAGCGCTGTTTCACTCTCCTCCGAATGGCTGACAGTTGTGCTCCTAGCTGGTCCTCCTCCGGAACGCCAGCAGAGCCACCCTGACGCAGAGTATAAAATTGAGGATGGTACCACTAAACACAAAAGAACGGGGACTCCCCAGACGATTCCTGGCTGTGATTATTAATGGCAAACTCAGCCAAAGGAAGGAACGTTGACCACTCCTCCTGGTTGTCAGAAACAAAACAGCGCAAGTATTGCTCCAAATTCTGGTTCATAGGCTCGGTCTAACCATTTGACTGAGGATGAAACACCGAAGAATGCGACAACTTGATCCCCAGCCATGAGCAAAATGCTTTCCAAAACTTTGCCACAAACTGAGTACCCCTATCTGACACTATGTCAGATGGGACCCCGTGAAGTCTGACCACCTCCTGCACAAAAACCTGAGCCAGTCTTCGTGTTAGTGTCACGGGAAGCCTAGGTAGGCAAGAGCTAATAACCCAGGCCCCTGCAATTTCCTTCAAATCTGGGAAACCCTGACTGACCCTCTCCCAGAATTTACACTGACGGTGTGCATGTCTGGGCCTCCACCCTCACCCTGTCTCCTGTTTCAACCCACCACCCAGTGAAGAGACCACTAACCAATACCCACAGTTAGCACAGGCAAGTATAACAGAAAATATACACCACGCCGCAGTCACTCAGGAATACACAATAAATGCACAGGGCAAAACAAATACAAATATAGGAAGGAGGAAAATATGACAAAGGGAAATATACACCACCAGATACGATACTCCTTTTCCTAGACCACCACTCCAGACCGAGATAACCAAGAACCAGACAGAAGCTATAATCGGCGACGCCCAATGTTCAGAAGAACTATTTAAAGGCAGTGGGCGTGACCCAGCTTCCAATCCGAGCACCAGCTAAATTAACCCCGGACCAGCTAGATAAAAACTAGCCGACGCCACTGAGCGCATAGTGGACAAAAGTGGAATTACCGCTGTCTGTCGAACGCCCTGGTATGAACAGCATCCGACATGACAGTTAGGCAACAAAGGCAAGGACACAAAGTGCAACATCTTTGAGAACCGATCAACAACCACCAAGATGACAGTGTTCCCAGCTGAGGAGGGCAGGTCTGTAATAAAATCCATGGAGATCTCCGTCCATGGCCTACTAGGAACCCCTAGAGGATGTAATGAGCCAGCAGGACGGGAGCGAGGCGTCTTAGCCCTAGCACACGTGGTACATGCTGATACGTACGAGACAACGTCCTGTCGGATTTTGGGCCACCAAAACCAATGCGACACCAACTCCAAGGTACCCCTAACCCCTGGATGGCCAGCCAGAACAGTATCATGATGCTCACCCAACACCTTTAGGTGAAGATGGAGCAGTACAAATGATTTGTTAATGGGAAGCTCTGGTGGTACTTCCTCCTGAGCCTCGGCAATCTCAGCCTCAACCTCTGTCGTGAGAGCTGAGACCACTACACCCTTTTGGAGGATGGGTACCGGATCTTCCTGAGGTTCTCCCCCGGAAAACACCTAGATAAAGCATCTGCCTTAGTGTTCTTAGACCCCGGTCGGTACGTAACAAAAAAGTTGAATCACGTGAAAAACAATGCCCAGCGAGCCTGCCTGGGGGACAGACGCTTGGCTGACTCTAAATAAAGCAGATTTTTATGGTCGGTGATAACTGTAACCTGGTGGACCGACCCCTCCAAGAAGTGTCGCCATTCCTCAAAAGCCAACTTGATAGCCAACAACTCCCTGTTGCCGATATCGTAGTTACGTTCCGCGGGTGACAGCTTCTTGTAAAAGTAGGCGCATGGACGCAACTCGCCCAAGGATGAGCCTTGTGACAGCACCGCCCCCACTCCAACCTCAGACGCATCAACTTCCAAGGTAAATTGTTTTGATACGTCCGGTTGCCCCAGAATGGGGGCCAAAGCTAAACTGTTCTTCAGAAATTCGAATGCGCGCACAGCAGCCTCAGGCCAGGCGGAGAAATTGGTACCCTTTTTCATCATGTCAGTTAGCGGTTTAGCAATAGTAGAAAAATCTTTGATAAACTTTCTATAATAATTAGAAAATCCAAGGAACCGCTGGAGTGCTTTTAGGTTATCAGGCCGTTCCCAATGCAGCACCGCTTGCACCTTAGCGGCGTCCATTTTAAACCCTGAAGCAGACACAATATAACCCAAGAAAGGCAACCCCTGAACCGAAAAAACACATTTCTCCAGTTTTGCATAGAGCTTATTTTCTCTGAGTAGCTGTAACACCTGCCTCACATGCTCTAAATGAGTATCACGGTCGCATGAATAAATGAGAATGTCATCTAGGTACACAATAACGAATTTACCCAGTACATGCGAGAACACATCATTTATGAAATGTTGAAATACAGCAGGCGCGTTTGTCAACCCAAATGGCATCACCAAATTTTCAAAATGACCCTCAGGAGTATTAAAAGCCATCTTCCACTCATCACCTTGACGGACACTTATGAGGTTGTACGCCCCCCTGAGGTCAAGCTTGGAAAACCACTTAGCACCAGCCACCTGGTTGAACAAATCAGGTATCAGTGGCATAGGGTATGGATCACGAACCGTAATCTGGTTTAACTCCCTGAAATCCAGACATGGGCATAGTCTGCCATCTTTCTTCTTAACGAAGAACCCCGCTGCCACCGGCGAGGACTAAGGCCTGATGTGACCTTTGCTCAAACTCTCAGCAATGTAGTCTTTTAAGGCTTGCCTCTCAGGACCAGAGATGTTAAACATCCTAGCTTTCGGCAATTTGGCCCCTGGTTTAAACCTAATAGTACAGTCATAGGGTCGATGTGGTGGCAATTCTGAGCAACCCTTCTCAGAGAACACATCTGCGAAATCCAGCAGTGACTCAGGAATGCTAGGAGTCACAGCAGACACACATGTGGCCAGGCAATTCTCCTGGCACAATCCGCTCCACTGAATTATGTCCTGAGTTTTCCAGTCAATCACCGGGTTGTGCATAGACAACCATGGAAAACCCAGAACCATTTGTGCAGGAAGATTACTGAGCACCCTACATGTAACATGCTCAGAATCTTAAGTTTACTTATACTTGGAATCGAAAGAGAGTTGATTTTTTGGATATTTCGTTAATTGTTTTGGAAGATGGGTCGATTGAAACGGATTTGTTTCGTAAAGAAACATCCGTCAATTCGTTGCTCCATGCTTCATCAGCCCATAACTACTCTACCATCAAGGCCATCCCAGTTGGCCAGTTTTTGAGGAACAGGCGGGTCTGCTCAACTGAAGCTCGCTTCGAGGAACAGTCAGCGTTTTTGACTGATAGATTTAAAGCTAGGGGATATAGTGGCTGGTGTATTAAGGCGGGGTACAGACAGGCCAAATTGAAGCGGAGGGAAGATTTGCTAATGCACCCCAAAAAACGAGATAGGGAAGGAAACTTGGAGACTAGATTTATTTCTACCTCCAATTGCCACTGGGATCGGATCCGTGGGATCTTAAATAAACACTGGTCGGTGTTGCTTACGGATGGAGCTTTGGCGGCCCAGTTATCCCCACTTCCACTCATGACACAACGCAGAGGAAAAAACCTTAGAGACTGCCTGGTAAAAAGTCACTATGTGACTAAACAAAAGTCCTTTTTCACTAACAGAGGTCCTAAGGTGGGTTGTTTCCCCTGCGGGACGTGTGTCGCGTGCCCTAATATCCTGAGAAGTGAGACCTTTAGATCATCTGATGGGAGCAGGGAATATAAGATCAGGGAATATGTTTTGTGTAATACAACACATGTAGTATATTATGCCACCTGTCCCTGCTCCCTTATATATATTGGTCTCACTTCAAGGGAATTGAAAGTGAGGACGCGCGAACATGTGCGGGATATCTTGGCTGCCGGGGAAACATCTGATATGGAAACATTTGATATAGCTGCACTAAAGACTTTACCGAGACATTTTTTGAAGTACCACGGGTCTGATCCCAGTGGTCTGAGGGTAAGAGGTATTGATAGGATTCATGGAGGCATTAGGGGTGGAAATTTAAATCAACTTTTAGCACGATGTGAATTTAGGTGGATAGTTACACTGGACACCATGACACCCAAAGGGCTTAATGAAAAATTAAGCTTTGCCCCCTTTTTATAGCTTTCTCGCTGTGCAGGATTTCCTCTTACCCTGGACCTTTTATCTCCGTCCCTCTCCCTCTCATCTTCTTGGGATAGATTGATCCTATTATCCACCACTTTTTCGTTCCCTATGGGGAATAAACATGTATACACCCTTGATCAGGATGTGTTTATGCGTTTTTTATGTGACTGTCCTTCTCCCTCCTCTTCTAAATATGAATTAAAGAAGTCCACCATTTAGTATTTTATTTTTTATTTTTGTTTTAATCATTGTTTGTTTGTTTCAGTGACTCATGTCTACAGCATACTATCTGCACAGCCTCATCTATGAATGTGGATCCTGCGGCCATTCTGGAGTTTATTAAAATGGTCTTGCTGCCCTATTAAAAGCAAAGGATGTTCTCTTTATGGCACACTCTTTTATATTGTCTGTATGCCTTTTACACTGTTTTTATATTAATTTTTGTCAAGCACTGGTATGCACTATTATCACTTTATCGCTATATATGTATACACATATTTATATAATAGTTGTAAGTATGGATTTATATTTATATTTATATTTATATTGATTTGCACTTATGCAAACACTTTATATATATTGGCACTGAGGTTGTTGGACATACCGCTATAAAGGTTTATTTGTAATGGGCAGCGATCCGGCTCTTTTGGTTGGGTCTTGTTTTTGTTTATTCACCTTTTCTCCTATATAATGGCCGCATCTTTGGTCTCCAAGAAAATGGCCACTGATGGTGCGCGCGTGCGCTCTGGGTCCTGGGCTGTTTCTTCCTCCTCCACAGCTATCAGTAGATACTGTGCACGCATGTCACTTGACGTCATATGGCGGATTTCCGCCCACATGCAGGCGCGGTAATGACGGCTGTGGGGAGAGTGAAACATGGTCCCAGGCACACGTGCGCCGATGATCAGGTGCAGTTCCGGTATGAGAGGTATTTATATCAGTGGGATCTATCAGTGATTAAACCCCTTTTGAAAAAGCTAGGCGGCGAAACGCGCGTCAAGGGGCAGCTGAGCGCCTCAGGGAGCCATCCGTTCTTATTATGGGTAAGCACATGGGAATTACTGTTGTATTTGTTTGATTTGTAGGCAACAATGGAGGGTCTTACCCCCACGTGTTGGTATTAATATAATACATCTACTAGCCCCATGTAATTCACCTCGGATGCACTAGCTTCCCTGGAGACTGCTCAGTTTTTCTGCATGTCTTCTCCTAGAATCTCCTTCTTGCATTTGTATTTGCTATGACTTTGTTTATTTGAAATATGTGATTTTTTTTTTCTTAATTTTCTGTAATAATAAAGCATTTTGTATATTTTACTATGTTCTGTGAGACTGGTTTACTCCGTTTTTTGGTTCTATATGTAACATGCTCAGAATGTAGGACCCCAATGTGGAGTTTAACCTCAGCCACAAACTCAGTAATCTCCCCCTGTGGGAGTGGAGTAGCATTGATGGTGACCACCCGGATAGGATGAGGCAGTTTTTCGACCGTGAACCCGGCCGTGCGCGCAAACTCCTCATCAATGAGATTAGTGGCCGACCCACTATCCACAAAAACAGTGATTGGCAGCACTCTGCCAGCGACCATAACTCTGGCAGGAAGCATACATTGAGAGACCACCATGGAGGATATGCATAAGCTCAGATTGGCCTCCTCCGCACCCTTTGAGCTTAGTAGTTTTCCGCCGTTGTGCTTTTCTTAGAAAACAGAGGACATGCATTAACATAATGCCCTTTTTTACCACAACAAAAACAGGCTCACTGCTTCCTGAGTGAGGGGGCTCGATGAAGTGACACCCCTGCGATTTGCATAGGCTCCGTGGGCTCACCTGCAGCAACCTCAAGTGCACCTACGCCCTTCCCCATAAGCAGCGTCTCTTGCACCCCCTGACACAAACGATGATCAATGCGGATAACAAGACTCATGGCAGACTCTAGAGAAGCAGGAGTCTCATACATCAGGAGGGCTTGTTTAACCCTTCTCGAAACCCCATGTACAAACTGACTCTGCAGCGCCGGGTCATTCCATTGTGTGTCCACCGCCCAGCTGTGAAATTCAGAACAGTAATCCTCCGCCATTCGCTCCCCCTGGAGGAGAGCGCGTATTTTAGATTCTGCTAGAGCCAATCTGTCAGGATCATCATATATGAATCCAAGAGCAGAAAAAAAACTCCACTGAGTTAAATGCAGCTAAATCAGATGGTAATGCAAATGCCCATGCTTGGGGATCTCCGTTCAGTAATGACAATACCAGGCCCACACGCTGAGCCTCATTACCTGAGGAAACCGGGCGCATACGAAAATATAATTTGCAAGCTTCACGAAAAACAACAAATTTACTGCGTTCCCCAGCAAACCTCTCAGGTAAAGGAATTTTTGGTTCTGCAACTGTACCTGCAGTTTCAGCTTGCACATTAGATACTACAAGACCCTGTTGCTGAACTGCCCCCTTCAACTCAGTGACCTGTAAGGACAGCGCCTCCAACTGGCGGGTTATGGAAGTCATGGGATCCATGGCATCCAAAATTTATTTTAGGCCGATTATAATGTCATGCGGGTACTGGGTAGACTACAGCTGATTACCCGGGCCCCTGCAATATCCCTCAGACTTGGGAAAACCCTGTCTGTCCCTCTCCCAGAATTTACACTGATGGTGTGCTTGTCTGGGCCGCCAGGCCTGACCCTGACTCCTGTTTCAGTCCTATGCTGAAACCTCCACCCGCCAACCAGTGATTAGACCACATACCAACTCCTACGGAAAGCACAGAACAGGGAAAACTAAAAACGCACCACACCGCAGACACACAGGAAAGCACTATAATGTGCACAGGGCAAAACAAATACAAATATAGGAAAGAGAAATATGACAAAGGATAATACACCACCAGATACATTATTTCTTCTCCTAAACCACCACTACAGACCGAGATCACCAGGCACAAGACACAAGCTATAATCGGCGACGCCCAAAGTCCAGAATGACTATTTAAAGGCCACGGGCGTGACCCAGCCTCGAACCCGATTACCAGCTAGATTAACCCCGAACAACCTGGATAAAGTCTAGCCGGCGCCACTGAGCATATAGTGGACGAATGTGGAATTACCGCTGTCTGTCGGACGCCCTAGTGTGAATAGCTTCCGACATGACAGAGGCGTCTTTTGTCTTAGGTAAACAAGCCCAAATTTTCCAACCTTTCGTCATATGAGATGCCTTCCATCCCTTGTAATAATCTAGTTGCCCGATTTTGAACTGACTCTAATTTCTGAATGTCCTTTTCAAAATGTGGAACTCAAAACTGGATCCCATATTCTAGATATGGCATCACCAGTGATTTATAAAGAGGTAATAATACGTTGGGATCACAGGATTTTATTTTTTTATACACCCTAAAATCATATTTGCTTTTGCGGCTGCTGCTTGACTTTGAGTACTGCTACTCAGCTTCCTTGTAACCAGAATACCCAAATCCTTCTGTTTTTTACTCCCATGTATACTCCCATTTATTGTATATGCAGCAGTAGGATTACTCCATCCTAGATGCATTACTCTACATTTATCTACATTAAATCTCATTTGCCAAGTGTTTGCCCACTCAGTCATCTTATCCAGATTGTTTTGCAATATTGTAATGTCAAGGTCATATTTTAATAGCCTACATAGTTCATGTCATCAGCAAAGACTGACACATTATTCTCAATCCCATCCACAAGGCCATTAATAAAGAGGTTAAAACGAATAGGTCCTAGCATTGATCCATGCGGTACCCCACTGCTGACTATATTCCATATTACACCCAAAATAATTTGGACAACAAAAATATATAGAAATGTGTATTATCCTTATTAATATAATAGTAACAATAATAATAATTATTTTTATTATTATTATTTAAAATGTGTAGAGTTAGACACTGGAAAACACTAAATGGATTGCATAGGATGAGTAATGCATGTACAGAAGGTTAAATTACATTGAAAACTACTTCTGACTAGTGATGAGTGAATATACTCGTTACTCGAGATTTCCCGAGTATGCTCGGGTGTACTCCGAGTATTTGTAAGTACTCAGAGATTTAGTTTTCCTTGCAGCCGCTGAATGATTTACATCTGTTAGCCAGCTTGATTACATGTGTGGATTCCCTAGCAACCAGGCAACCCCCACATGTACTTATGCAGGCTAGTAACTGTAAATCATTCAGCTGCGGCAATGAAAACTAAATCTCTGAGCACTTATAAATACTTGGAGGACACCCGAGCATGCTCGGGAAATCTTGAGTAATGGGCATATTCGCTCATCACTACTTCTGACCTCTCAGATAATATATTATGTTCATTATCATAAATATTATAGGTGGCTATGAAAATTATTGGGGTAAAATTTACAAACACAAATAACGTGTAGTGATGAGCGAGTATACTCGTTGATCAGGTTTTCCCGAGCACGCTCTGGTGGTCTCCGAGTATTTGTAAGTGCTTGGAGATTTAGTTTTCCTTGCTCAGCTGCATGATTTACTGCTGATAGACAGCTTGAATACATGTGGGGATTCCCTAGCAACCAGGCAACCCCTACATGTACTCAGACTGGCTAGCAGCCATAAATCATGCAGATGCGTCAACAAAAACTAAATCTCCGAGCAGTTACAAATACTCGGAGACCACCCAAGCGACTCGCTCATAACTAATAGATAGCATAGTGTTCTAGAGGGTTAGTAGTTACTCCCCTCTAGCAAATATTAAACAATATACAAAAGTTACTCCGCACAGAAGATAGTCAGGGAAATCTCCACAAAACAATCAGAAATCCAAAATAGTAATCAGATTATTCATACCTTGTGGTGATGAAAGACCTCAAAACACATTTCACCTTGCTTAATCATGGGGAATTCACTGTTTGTCACTGAAATGTGGATTTGTGGATCAAGATAAAAGAGCAGCCCAATGTTATATTATATATTTATTCACCATAAGGGCACACCAGACAATACACTATATACACAATGCTTATACATATACAGTGGTCAGATATTCAAATACAAGTTGTGAGACATCACTGCATGTGTTGAGGACACTCGCTTGGCGACGGGATAAGTGCACATGGGCACGGTTTTTAACACAAAACAGTCTATTTGGCTTATTCAGGTATCATAAACCATAGAAACGTGAACCAAAGGCAAACAGTCTTTACATAAGGCTTCACATCATTAGTTTGCGGCAACTAAACATGCAGGTCCTCTTCTGACCAGTTGCTGTGGTTTACCACACAGTTCATAGTACCTAACAAGCACCAACAGTCTGTATAGGTACCTTACGGGAGCTCCTGCTCCACCTACTGATTCCTTGTCAGTCCTCTCTCCTGGGAAAGCTGCCTTACAGGGTTTACCAACTTGCCTGGCAGGCACACATCAGTCAGTGCAGAGCCACCAAAGGATGGTGGCTTTCCCAACACATACCGTCCAGGTCCACGGTCTCTCAGGTGCTTCCAGAAAGACTCCACTCACAGGAGCTTCCAACACAGACCGTCCAGGTCCATGGTCTCACGGTACACTATTCAGGATGTCCATTCCACCTGGGACCGTCCAACACCCAGGCCACCAAGTCCAAAGCCTCACCACATGCTATTCAGGGAGATAGCACTCCCAACACATAGGCTCTCCAGGAACTACAGCACAGACCATTCAGGTCCACACTCAGAGCTCACTCAACAACATGTGACCCACACCCTGGCCTCATTATACACCTGTAACCACTCCAATAGATGTGAGGTGTGAACGTGGCTAGTTCGACCCGCCCATCTCTCATAACTAGCCCTACCAGCCTCCCTTGTTAAACAATACAATTTACTTGTAGGACTACAGGTCCTAGAGAATCCTTACTTCAGGCTGACACACAAACGGCCATTCACAATACTGCCGGGTTTTGACTCATTACCACCGTTATGCCTGCAATTGCCATGCATTCCCATGGCCTCAATACGCCTCCATACGTATTCTGGGAAGACCAAGCAGCGCCCCCTACCTGTAACAGGGGTCACTGCATCACAAAGTCAAGTACAAAAGATATAAGCAGATTATTCAAAAGTCAGTTACTGGCTCAATGTTCAGCTGTTGTATGAATGCAACCACATTGGAGATGTGTGGGCCTGCTATTTTTGTTTTTCTCCAAAACGCTACATGGCATGACCTTCCTTGGCAGAGAACAAAGGCCCACATTGTTGCAAGTTCATTTAGCCCCTTGGTCAGTAACTCCCTTCCCCAAACCCCCAGGATGGCTCTAGTTTCCTCTCACTTTCTCTCACAGCTGAAAATCCAAAAGCTATGAAGGATCATAAATTCTCCATGAAAGTCATTGGCCGGCAGTTTTTGCATCATCAGATACGGCCGAGTCCCTGTTACACTTGGAGACCAAATATGGCTTTGTTACCTGGCTTCTCCTAGCTATCCTACATTTCTCCCTTCTGTGTAGTGCTAGAAAAGATCGAGACCTTTTAAAGCTTTCGGCCTGTTCCAGAGATCTCAAAAATGTAATCGATATACACGTGGTCAAAATTATTGGTACTCCTCATTTAATGACAGAAAAACTCACAATGGTCACAGAAATAACTTGAATCTGACAAAAGCAATAATAAATAAAAGATCTATGAAAATGAACAAATGAAAGTCAGACATTGCTTTTCAACCATGCTTCTATAGAATTTTAAAAAATAAAACTCATGAAATAGGCCTGGACAGAAATAATGGTACCCCTGAAAATAATGTGACAAAAGGGACATGTTAAATCAAGGTGTGTCCACTAACTAGCATCACAGGTGTCTACAATCTTGGAAACAGTGAGTGGGCGTTTTATATCGGGCTACAGATACTCACTGTGCTGTTTGGTAACATGGTGTGTATCACACTCAACATTGACCAGAGGAAGTGAAGGAAAGAGTTGTCTCAGGAGATTAGAAAGAAAATTATAGACAAACATGTTAAGGGTAAAGCTGGGGTCACACTTGGCGTAAGACAATATGCCACGTATTATACGTCCGTACTATGGCCGTAATACGGAGAAATGTTCCCAAAATATTGATCCGTAGTCAGGGTGTGTCAGCGTATTTTGCGCATGGCATCCTCCGTATGTAATCCGTATGGCATCCCTACTGCGAGATTTTCGAGCAGGCTTGCAAAACCGACATCTAATGGATTTATGTGCTCAAATGTTCATTAAAACATATATACAGTATATGTATATATATATATATATATATATATATATATATATATATATATATATATATATATATATATATATATATATATGTCATTGAGACACATTTATATATTCTGTATTTAGATTTCATTCAGCGCGATATCTGTGAAAAGTCGGTAATTCAATTGCCGGCTTTTCATTTCTCCTGCACAAACCCGACAGGATATGAGACATGGTTTACATACAGTAAACCATCTCATATCCCCATTTTTTTTTGCATCTCACTACCAATGTTAGTAGTGTGTATGTGCAAAATTTCAGCGCTGTAGCTGCTAAAATAAAGGGTTAAATGGTGGAAAAAATTGGCACGGGCTCCCGTGCAATTTTCTCCGCCACAATGGTAAAGCCAGTGACTGAGGGCAGATATTAATAGCCAGGAGAGGGTCCATGGTTATTGGCCCCCCAGTGGCTAAAAACATCTGCCCCCAGCCACCCCAGAAAAGGCACATCTGGAAGATGCGCCTATTCTGGCACTTGGCCACTCTCTTCCCACTCCCTGTAGCGGTGGGATATGGGGTAATGAAGGGTTAATGCCACCTTGCTATTGTAAGGTGACATTAAGCCAGATTAATAATGGAGAGGCGTCAATTATGACACCTATCCATTATTAATCCAATTGTATGAAAGGGTTAAAAAACACACACACACACATGATTTAAAAGTATTTTAATGCAATAAACACAGCGGTTGTTTTAATAATTTATTGATCTCTCAATCCATCAGCAACACCCTCGCTTGGAAAAATAATAAACGCACAAGATACATACCCTCAGCTGAACCGTCACGTACCACGAGGTAATCCATCTAAAGGGGTTAAAATATTTTACAGGCAGGAGCCCTGCAAATGCAGCCGTGCTCGTGCTTGTAATTCCCCGGCGAATGAAGGAAATGTAGGTCATTGACATACATTTCCTTCAGTCGCGGTGATGCGCCCCCTGGTGGATGTCCTCATATGACCTGGAGCGTGGGAAAAAGTTCCCAGGCTGCAGTTCATGGAACATACAGCAGGGGCGCATCACCGCGACTCAATGTAAATATAGATCACTGCTTTCCTTTCAGCACCCGGGGATTACAGGCACGAGCGAGTGGTTTATCGCAGCTCGTGCCTGTAATATTAGTTAACCCCTTCAGATGGATTACCTCGTTGGACGTGATAGGACATCAGAAGGTATGTATCTTGTGCGTTTATTATTTTTCCAAGCGAGGGTGTTGCTGATGGATTGAGAGAGCAATAAATTATTAAAACAACCGCTGTGTTTATTTCATTAAAATACTTTTAAATCATGTGTGTGTGTGTTTTCTAACCCTTTCATACAATTGGATTAATAATGGATAGGTGTCATAATTGACGCCTCTCCATTATTAATCTGGCTTAATGTCACCTTACAATAGCAAGGTGGCATTAACCCTTCATTACCCCATATCCCACCGCTACAGGGAGTGGGAAGAGGGAGGCCAAGTGCCAGAATAGGCGCATCTTCCAGATATGCCTTTTCTGGGGTGGCTGGGGGCAGATGTTTTTAGCCATGGGGGGGCCAATAACCATGGACCCTCTCCTGGCTATTAATATCTGCCCTCAGTCACTGGCTTTACCATTCTGGCGGAGAAAATTGCGCGGGAGCCCACGCCAATTTTTTCCGCCATTTAACCCTTTATTTTAGCAGCTACAGCGCTGAAATTTTGCACATACACACTACTAACATTAGTAGTGTGGAATATGCAAAAAAAAAGGGGATATGAGCTGGTTTACTGTATGTAAACCATGTCTCATATCCTGTCGGGTTGGGGAAGGAGAAATGAAAAGCCGGCAATTGAATTACCGACTTTTCACTAACACCGCTGCATATTTCTCGCAAGTCACACTGCTGGTCCGTGTGGAATCCGTATTTTTCTCGCCCCCATAGACTTTCATTGGCGATTTTTTTGCGCAATACGCTGACAAACGCAGCATGCTGCGATTTTGTACGGCCG
Source organism: Ranitomeya variabilis (assembly GCF_051348905.1). Taxonomy (NCBI): domain Eukaryota; kingdom Metazoa; phylum Chordata; class Amphibia; order Anura; family Dendrobatidae; genus Ranitomeya; species Ranitomeya variabilis. Next base: position 567,432,543 of record NC_135236.1, read on the forward strand.
TAGAAAGCCGTATATTACGGATCCGTAATATACGGCTGATAGGAGCAGCCCCATTGAGAATAATTGTGCCGTATGTAATGCGAGTTTTACGGACGTAGTTTCTGCGCTCTTACGTCCGTAAAACACGCATGTGTGACCCCAGCCTAAAGGTTATAAGACTATCTCCAAGCAGCTTGATGTTCCTGTGACCTCAGTTGCACATATTATTCATAAATTTAAGATCCAAGATCCAACAAACAAGTACATCATGTCGACCTAGCTTCCAGTCGCACATTGTAGGCGGGGAGCGGACGACCACTTTTGAAGTCAGACCAGTGTGTAAAGGTTGTTGGATGAGTAGAAAATAATGGTTCCAGTCACTTTGCCAGCACTTCCCTGTCTTCCACTCGGTCCAGTTTCAGTAGATTCTGGACCACATAATCCTCATACTGACCTCCTTCCTTCAACCATGCCGAGAGCCCGGTGACAAGTGATCCCACACTTGGACACTACGACAAGCTGTACACATTTCCATTTGTAGATTCTGGCCTCTTGCTCTTCCCTGTTTCAAGCAGGACGTAAGGAAATTGTGTGTAACGATGCCCAAATATTTGAGCATACATGCTCACAAAAAGGCGACAGAGGGGAAATGCAATTACTGTGGCAAGAGGTGGATGATGATGAGACACAATTGCCAACAATTTATGTTGTTAAGTAAGCAAATCAGGAGGAGAACTAGGGTGCAGAAGTGGAAGACGAGTTGGTGGACGATGAAATCACTGACCCAACCTGGGAAGGTGATACGCAGAGCAAGGACAACAGCGCAGAGGGGGAGGGATCCGCAGCACTACAAAAGACAGGAAAAGGCAGTGGGATACCCAGAGATACAACTGTTTTCCAGAGCACTAACACCGGTGAAGTTGCTATGCCAAAGGTTAGTTGTTCACGCTTTTTTTAAAGACAGTCCAGTTAACCAAAAAAAGGCCATTTGCAACTGTCAGCTGTGATGGACAAGGGAGAATCCATTTTGGATTTTAAGTTCAGGACATCTCCTTCCACTCCTGAAATGTGCCCCCACCCTTGGGATTACACAGGCTTATTGTTTTCTTTTAATTAAAAGAGCTAGGACAAGCTCTTTTGAAACTGTTAACACAAGGGTGTGAACTGTTCTGCAGCTATAGCAACCTGAAACCTCTGTGTGTGACCAAGCACATGGCACAGCAAGGCTATGAGTTATGGAATCTGAAAAAATGACCTATAATAACAGAATGCAACTGATAAGCCAAGCACATATTCTGAATCGGTGTCCCCACATGCCCATATTATTTAGCCACCTGTAGTACTCTAGATTATGGAGTTTTAAAGCATAGCTAGCGGTAATTACATATGGTAGTCATATTTAGTCTCTATGCGCAGATAAAATCCAGCGGAATTCAGTGGCGGTACAACCAATCCATTCAGAGCTTTGGGCGCAAAGTTATGGGCCAGCCACAGTTCTAGGCAGAAAATTGTATTCTCAGCCATGGGAGGAGAGAGGTTGCACCACCCAGGGGTGGGAGCAGATGTGTGAGGTAGCAGCCTAGGAGATAAAAGGCAGACCCTCATTTTGGACTGCGTTTTCTGATGGCCGGAGGATGTCTGCTGACGCAGCCTGGAAAGCCTGTAACTAAGATTTGGACCTATGATCCATCAGCGCCTCCCTGTTAAGCTACATAACACGGTAACTGCAACCTATCTATACCCTATCCTTGTATTACACTCCTGACTGTGTATATATCTTGCATGTATAGCCGTATTTTCTAGTACGCCTCCTCGGCGATTCAATATAAAATTAATCTTAGGCTGCTCTTTTATCTCAATCTACGAATCCCCACTTCCGCACACTTGGTTGGTTTTTATACGCTACCCCAGGGTGGGTTCTGACCTGATCTAAGCCTGCTGTCAGACGGGGCTTATTTTAAATGAGGAACTGGTGGCAGAATACCGTACTGTTTTAGTGAGGAACTCTGGCAGTGACTGCCAGGAGGTTTAGGTATATATCCCCAGGCTGTACTGGTGATATATATCCCCCCTCACTTGGAGCGCCTCACTAACTAAAAACCTATAATGGAAGCCTTTCCGGCAACTATTTGCCCTCGATGCAGTTCCCTGACTGACCTGAGGCAAATGGTGGTGCCAGAGAGCTGACCCCTGCTGGGTCTTTTTCTTCCTTCCCCCCAAGGTGAGAGAAGTTGATGCCCCCCTTCCCCTGTGAGATCCCTTACAGCAACTTCTTACACCCACCATCAGTAACCATGTCCCCGTCCTTGTCCCAGCGCAGTTCTCAGTTGTCCTTAACACAATCCTTAAAATGCAAGCATAAATTCACAGCCACCCACCCACAGGTCACAATAATATATGGCCACATTTCCAGACTGCTTGTTCTGGAAATGTTGCCGTTTAGGCTTGTGGAGACTAAAGCTTTCTGCAACCTCATTGCTGCGACTGTTCCTCTGTCCCCAACAGCCACTTCCATCCTTACTGTTCCACCCAGTGCCATTCCACCCTTGCACAAGCATGTGTACCATAGCATCAGTCATGCTCTGACCATCAGTGTTATTGGGAAGGGTCACTTAACCAAGGACATGTAGACAAGTCCTTCTGGTCAGGGATGCTACATTTAATTCACACTGGGTGAACATTGTGGATGCCGGGATGCGGTCGGACCAAGGGATGGAACACGTGCTGCTGACACAGAGGATTGCGGGCCCTAGTTCAATCAGGGTTTTCCCTACCTTCTACAGCAGTTCCCACACCTCCTCCTCACGCTCCTTCTAGGAAGCATCAACATCACTCACAAGCTGGAAGCACTGCAGCATTGCCTTGCCCAAGACGAGACAGGCTCTGCTGAAGCTAATCTGCTTAAGTGACAAACCACACACCACTGAAGAGTTGTTGAAAGGTCTAACAGACCAGACTGATCTATGGCTGTCGCCCCTGAATCTACAACCCGGCATGATCATATGTGACCATGGCTATAACCTGGTGGGAGCTCTGAAGCTTCGCAACTTCTCACATGTACAATGCCTGGTCCACGTGCTCAACTTAGGGGTTCAACGGTTTATGAAAACCTACCCAGATCTGCCTGAACTACTTGTGAAAGTGCGCCACGTGATTGCCTATTTCCGCAAGTCTGCTACAGCTTCCCTGGCAGTGCTGCAGCAACATTTTCAACTTCGAGCTTAGTGACTGGAGTGTGATTTCCCACATATTGGAACTCAACGTTACATTTGTTGGCAAGGCTTTTTGAGCAGCAGAGGGCAATAGTTGAATACCAGCTGCAACATGCCTTCTGGTCAATCTCCGCACATAAGTGTTGATGAATAGGCATGGATCTCTGACATCTGTGCGGTTCTTCAAAACTTTGAGGACTAGACTAAGATGGTGAGCAGCGATGACGCCATGATGAGCTTAACCATCCCACTTTTGTGTTTACTGAAACACTCACTGCTCACAATTAAAGAGGAGGCTTTGCAGGCAGAGCAACTTGAGATGTAGCAAGAAACAATGCTACACAGTACAGCGTCATCTTGTTTTCTCAATGCAGTTTTGGTGATAATAAAGGGGAGGAGGAGGAACAGGAGCTGGTTGCCTGGGCTACATATGGTACTACCCACACCACTTTAATCCCTTCTGTTCAACATGGATGTCCAGAAGACAAGAAGGAGAGGGAGGATGAGCAGGGGGACAAGGATGAGGACAAGAAGAAGGACAGTTTTCCTGTTGGTGGGGACAGGGAAGTCTTGGCTGTTGGCAGTCTAGCACACATGGCTGAGTTTATTCTCCGTTGCCTTTCCCATTACCCGCACAGTGTTTGCAGTTTAGCCAACACTAATAACTGGCTGGTCTCCCTTCTAGACCCATTCTTCAGGGAGCACTTTTCTTCTTTCATTCCCGTGGCGGAGAGGTCTAATAAAATGTTGCAGTACCACAAGGTACTTGTTAAACATTTATCAAAAAAATTCCCTTTTGACAAGGGTCACAGTTCCTTGAACAACCAAGAAGTAGAGAAGAGGTAGGCACACACCAGGTGAGGCAGGGGAACGCTGTCAAAGGGACAGCTTACTTAGTCCCTGCCATCTCCCAGGCCCAGATATGCGGGATACTCTGACATGGAGGGAAACGTTTTGGAAGTGCTGAATAAGTACCTTGATGAGAGTACCAGCATTCTCCATGATTTCTCTGTGCCTTACAACTATCGGGCATCCAAGACAGACACATTTTTAGGGCTAGCGGAACGCACCAAATAATAAAGAGATTGATATGAGGTGCGTTCACAGCCCAGGGTCCACCGTGCAGAGATGGTACCTGCTCTCATGTGGGTTAGACTTCAGCCCGTGTGAAATGGCAGCGTGCTCTGTTGCTTCACAGAGTCGCACAATACACTGCACCCTGTTAGCAGTAACAAGGTGCAGCTTCAAGACACTAGTGGGATCCCTAACAATCACCCCCACTAATCTGGTGATTGAACTGGCTCTGACCCTTGGTGGCTTTTGAGCCCGCGCCTGAGGACTCCCTGAGTCAGATGCACAGACCAAGTGGGAATTCCCACCCTATACTGACGGTTGTCAGGAGAGCGCACTGACGGCGCACGGTGCCATAGAGACGGGCACTGCAAAGTGTGCTTAGTGTGCAGATAGCACTGTTGGGCGCTAGTTAGCTTCCACCGTTCACAAGCAGTCAACAACATGAGGAATGGGAGTGATTAAGGAGCTTAATCATCGACAGTCATTCATCTACACACACATTGTCAAGGTTTACAGTAGCGCATGGCCGAGCGGCCATGCGAACCTTTTATAGTAGTAGCGCTCCAGGACCCTCCTGATGGTTTAATAGGAGCTGCAACAGGACCTGAGCATGTGACCCCTGACCTCCAATGGGAGGTCGCCCCGTGGGCATGCTCAGTGTGGGAAAAGCGGGACTTAGACCCTGAAACGCCTGCTTGCCGCTGAACAGTGCTGGCTACAAAGGCAGAGCCTGGAAAGCTAGTGATACCCAAGCACACAGTATTAGCTTGAGCCAGACACTGGGCTCGACGTCTCTGCTGAGCAGGTTCCACTGCAGCTGGAGGAGAATGGGAAACCGCAGTGGACATGGTTTGAGATTCCCCCTGTGCAGTGGCGGGAACTTGACACCTAACACACATGGCATGAGCTGTCTCTCTATGCCTTGGAGGTCTTGGCCTACCCTGCCGCTAGCATTTTGTCAAAGCAGATTTGTAGTGTCACTGGAGATATTATAAACAGTATTAGGATTGTAGCCTTAGTGACTTGTTGTAACCTCAATTACATAATCGGTAGTTACTGACGCTGCCTGTGCAGCAGCTCATTCTCCTATGGATTTCAGCCTAGACAGCCGCATCTTGGCATCGTCCAGGTTGAAAATGACTTATTACAGACATATATTACAATGTGGGACAGTATGTCGGACAGGTGAGGAATATGTTTTTTTCCTTTTTGTTTTTTGCAGGAGACCATGGCTTTAATGGAATGTGTGTTACGTGAGTATTATTATTGTTTATAATTTTCTGTTTTTTTACAGGGGACGAGGGCTTCAATGCAATGGAGGTAAGGTGAATATAACTTTGCATTTTATTTTTAACACCCTTTCTGGCCTCGGACGGGATAGTATGTCCGAGGCCAGGTTTCCCACATTGATGCAGGGCTCTGGCGGTGAGCCCGCATCAAAGCCGGGACATGTCAGCTGTTTTGAACAGCTGACATGTGCCCGCAATAGCGGCAGGTGAAATCGCGGTTCACCCGCCGCTATTAACTAGTTAAATTCCGCTGTCAAACACCACATGATCGGGGGTCAGCGATGCATCAGAATGGTAACCATAGAGGTCCTTGAGACCTCTATGATTACTGATCCCAGCTAGCTGTGAGCGCCACCCTGTGGTCGGCGCTCATAGCAAGCCTGTTATTAAGCTGCATAGCAGCGATCTGATGATCGCTGCTATGTAGCAGAGCCGATCAAGTTGTGCCAGCTTCTAGCCTCCCATGGAGGCTATTGAAGCATGGCAAAAGTAAAAAAAAAAAGTGAAAAAAATAAAAAAAAAATAAAAGTTTAAATCACCCCCCTTTTGCCCCATTCAAAATAAATCAATAATAAAAAAAACTACACATATTTGGTATCACCGCTTTCAGAATCGCCCAATCTATCAATAAAAAAAGGATTAACCTGTTCGCTAAACGGTGTAGCGAGAAAAAAATTAGAAACATCAGAATTGTGTTTTTTTGATCGCCACGACATTGCATTAAAATGCAATAACGGGCGATCAAAAGAATGTGTCTGCACCAAAATGGTATCATTAAAAACGTCAGCTTGGCACTCAAAAAATAAGCCCTCAACTGACCCCAGACCATGAAAAATGGAGACGCTACGGGTATTGGAAAATGGCACAATTTTTTTTTCTTTTTTTAGCAAAGTTTGGAATGCTTTTTCACCACTTAGATAAAAGAGAACCTAAACATGTTTGGTGTCTATGAACTCATAATGACCTGGAGAATCATAATGGCAGGTCAGTTTTAGCATTTAGTGAACCTAGTAAAAAAGCCAAACAAAAAACACGTGTGGGATTGTACTTTTTTTGCAATTTCACTGCACTTGGAATTTTTTTCCTATTTTCTAGTACACAACATGCTAAAACCAATGATGTTGTTCAAAAGTGCAACTTATTTCACAAAAAATAAGCCCCACATGGCTATATTGATGGAAAAATAAAAAATGTATGGCTCTGGGAAGGAGGGGAGCGAAAAAACGAACACGGAAAAATGGAAAATCCCAAGGTCTTGAAGGGGTTAAATAAAAAAGTAAAATGATGTGCTTTTTTTATTACAAATACAAGACTTTTTTTCTGGCTGTATGTTTATATATAATCTGACTATCTTGGAGAAGTGTATCCATTACTAATTTGTGGGCTTGATGTCAGCGGCCATAAATCAGCCACAGAGCAAGTGGGGACAGCGGGCAAACCACCAGAATTGGAGTATCTAATAGATGCGCTTTTTCTGGGGCTGTTGCAGGCTGCTTTTTTTAGGCTGGGCAGGTCAATTTCATGGCCTATTACCAGCCTAAGAATACCAGCCCACAGATTTCTGCATTAGCTTGGCTGGTTGTCAAAAATGGGGGTGTCCCCAAGCTTTCTTTCCTAATTATTCATTTAAATAATATACAAAAAATGCATAGGAACCCTTCTGTTATTAATAACACAGGTCAACAAAAAAAAAAAATTTTTCTGGTGTCCAAAATATTTTAATGAATTTGGGGTATTTTTGGGGTGCTGATTCTGAATATGCTATCAGTTTTGCCAGATTGGCTCAAGTTTTTGAGATTTTTGGTATCTTATTTATAGCACTTGTTAGTAAATGCGACGCATCATCTCATTAATTTCTTTGGATTAGTACTTGAACTGAGCAGTTCTCAATATAGTTTTGTGTTAATTAGTGTTCTAAAAGTTTGTTCATAGCTTGATTTTTGCACTAACTTTATGTTGTTGTCTGTTTTCCAGTGAAAAGCATGAACTCATCAAGAAGAAGTTGTCTTAACGATCCAGACTCATTCTGTTACATTTGTGGTGAATACACACTGCCAAAACATAGAAGAAACATAACAGACTTCGTAAAAAAAGTGTATTTTGCCTATTTTGGGGTTATGCTTGGGGACCGAGACAAGTTTTGGGCACCACACATAGTGTGCAAAGCATGTATCGAATTATTACGAAAATGGAGCAAAGGACAAAGAAAAAGCTTCAAATTTGGTGTTCCAATGGTGTGGAGAGAGCCAAAAAATCATCATGATGACTGTTATTTCTGTGCAGTGCAAGTGCAAGGATTCAATAAGCATAAGAAACGAAAATGGGAGTAACATGGAATCTGCAAGAAGGCCTGTCCCTCATTGTGAAGATGTGCCTGTACCTGTGTTTACCATAAATAACAGTCATCATGATGATTTTTTGGCTCTCTCCACACCATTGGAACACCAAATTTGAAGCTTTTTCTTTGTCCTTTGCTCCATTTTCGTAATAATTCGATACATGCTTTGCACACTATGTGTGGTGCCCAAAACTTGTCTTGGTCCCCAAGCATAACCCCAAAATAGGCAAAATACACTTTTTTTACGAAGTCTGTTATGTTTCTTCTATGTTTTGGCAGTGTGTATTCACCACAAATGTAACAGAATGAGTCTGGATCCTTAAGACAACTTCTTCTTGATGAGTTCATGCTTTTCACTGGAAAACAGACAACAACATAAAGTTAGTGCAAAAATCAAGCTATGAACAAACTTTTAGAACACTAATTAACACAAAACTATATTGAGAACTGCTCAGTTCAAGTACTAATCCAAAGAAATTAATGAGATGATGCGTCGCATTTACCAACAAGTGCTATAAATAAGATACCAAAAATCTCAAAAACTTGAGCCAATCTGGCAAAACTGATGACATATTCAGAATCAGCACCCCAAGAATACCCTAAATTCGATGAAATATCTTTGGCACCAAAAATGCTGTTGACCAGTGTAATAAGCCATGATAAAGCTGACAGCTGAGGGTTGCAGCCTGTAGCTGTCATTTTGCCATGCTGGCTATAAAAAATAGAGGGAACCCAAGTCTTTTTTTAATGTATTTACTTATATATAGCTTAAGCTCTGGCTGATGAATATTCCCATAAGCCACCGCATAGTCTTGCTGTTATCAATGACAGCAGGCGTAGGCTGATAGGAATAGTACTATTTCATCAGCCAGCATGTGTGACCGGAGGTAACGTTTTTATAACCAGTCACAGCTGCTGGCTCACGCTGTCATTTTGACAGCATGAAAGCCGCAGCACTCTGACCGGTGATAATGATCTTACCGCCAATTAGAGGCAGTGTCATGCGGATAACAGCATGGGAAATAATGGATGTTCCGGCCCCCCATTCATCTGAATGGGGTCCAGGTTTGGGTTCAGGTACTCTTCTGGTACCTGAGCCTAAAATTTTTTAAGTGTTCCGCCAATCTAAGGCTACTTTCACACTAGCGTTTTTTGCAATACGTCGCAATGCGTCGTTTTGGCTAAAAAACGCATCCTGCAAAGTTGTCTGCAGGATGCGTTTTTTCCCCATTGACTAACATTAGCGACCCATTGCGACGCATTGACACACGTCGTAACCGTCGTGCGACGGATGCGTCGTGCTTTGGCGGACAAAAAAACACTACATGTAACTTTTTTTGTGCGACGTGTCCGCTTTTTCCGACCGCGCATGCGTGGCCGGAACTCCGCCCCCACCTCCCCGCACCTCACAATGGGGCTGCGGATGCGCTGGAAAAATGCATCCGCTGCCCCCGTTGTGCGGCGTATACAACGCTAGCGTCGGTAACCTCGGCCCGACGCACTGCGACGGGCCGAGCCCAACGCTAGTGTGAAAGAAGCCTAACTGGGCCACAACACCCACGGGTTCACCCATCACTACTCTATTGGTATTCTAATTTTGTGAGAAGCACCTGTTATAAGGCTTTATTATTTTCTACAAAAAAAAAACCTGCAGAAATTCGCTGCAAAAAGCATATTTTGCTTAGTTTTTGTTGATTTTTTGGTGAATATTAATTATGCAACATCTCTTGCATGCATAAAAACATTTAGTGCCCAAAAAATATCAGATTCTTCTTAATCCAGCTTTTTCACAAAAAAGGCAGCAAAACCGAATGCGTTTTTCCAGTATTTTTTCAGCTTGTTTTCACCATCCATTATATTCAATGGGTGAAAAAAGCTGAAAAATGTGGTAAAAATGCTGAAAGAAATGACATGCTCCATTCTGCAAATACAAACATACCAAAAATGCATTTGTGAGAACATACCCTAACACTACAAAATGCTGTGAAAATTTGTCTTCATTCAATTGCTCATCCATACAGTTTTAGGCCGGTTTCACACGTCAGTGGCTCCGGTACGTGTGGTGACAGTTTCCTCACGCAGCAGAGACACTGAGTCACGTAGACACATTAAAATAAATGTGTCTCTGCACATGTCAGTGTGTTTTCACGGACCGTGTGTCCGTTTGCAAAACACGGAGACATGTCAGTGTTCGTGGGAGCGCACAGATCACACGGACCCATTAAAGTCAATGGGTCTGTGTAAACACATACCGCACACGGATGCTGTCCGTGTGCTGTCCGTGTGCGTTTTATCCTGTCATAGGGTTAAAATTGAAAAAATTGTTTGCAATACACGGACACGGACAGCACACGGACAGCACACGGACCCTATAAACGTACTCACGGACATCACACGGATCCCACACGGATGGCCTACGCGAGCACACGGACACGGATAACTCCGGTACCGTTTTCTCCGGTACCAGAATTACCTGGACATGTGAGACTGGCTTTACATGCTTTCTGCTATGTTTTTGTGTTATTTAAAGCTAAAAAAATTGAACATTTTGTTATTGATTCAAGTACTGATCCATACAGTATTGCATGCTTTGTTAAATTTCAATGTTATACAAAAATAAAAAAAACTTTTAACCCCTTCACCCCCAAGGGTGGTTTGCACGTTAATGACCGGGCCAATTTTTACAATTCTGACCACTGTCCCTTTATGAGGTTATGACTCTGGAACGCTTCAACGGATCTTGGCGATTCTGACACTGTTTTCTCGTGACATATTGTACTTCATGTTAGTGGTAAAATTTCTTCGATATAACTTGCGTTTATTTGTGAAAAAAAACGAATATTTGGCGAAAATTTTGAAAATTTCGCAATTTTCCAACTTTGAATTTTTATGCCCTTAAATCACAGACATATGTCACACAAAATACTTAATAAATAACATTTCCCACATGTCTACTTTACATCAGCACAATTTTGGAACCAAAATTTTTTTTTGTGACGGAGTTATAAGGGTTAAAAGTTGACCAGCAATTTCTCATTTTTACAACACCATTTTTTTTTAGGGACCACATCTCATTTGAAGTCATTTTGACGGGTCTATATGATAGAAAATACCAAGTGTGACACCATTCTAAAAACTGCACCCCTCAAGGTACTCAAAACCACTTTCAAGAAGTTTATTAACCCTTCAGGTGTTTCACAGGAATTTTTGGAATGTTTAAATAAAAATGAACATTTAACTTTTTTTCACACAAAATTTATTTCAGCTCCAATTTGTTTTATTTTACCAAGGGTAACAGGAGAAAATAGACCCCAAAAGTTGTTGTACAATTTGTCCTGAGTACGCTGATACCCCATATGTGGGGGTAAACCACAGTTTGGGTGCATGGCAGAGCTTGGAAGCAAAGGAGCGCCATTTGACTTTTCAATGCAAAATTGACTGGAATTGAGATGGGACGCCATGTTGCATTTGGAGAGCCCCTGATGTGCCTAAACATTGAAACCCCTAACAAGTGACACCATTTTGGAAAGTAGACCCCCTAAGGAACTTATCTAGATCTGTGGTGAGCACTTTGACCCAACAAGTGCTTTACAGAAGTTTATAATGCAGAGCCGTAAAAATAAAAAATCATATTTTTTCACAAAAATGATCTTTTCACCCCCAATTTTTTAATTTTCCCAAGGGTGAGAGAAGAAATTGGACCCCAAAAATTGTTGTGCAATTTGTCCTGAGTACGCTGATACCCCATATGTGGGTGTAAACCATTGTTTGGGCGCAGGGCAGAGCTCGGAAGGGAAGGAGCGCCATTTGACTTTTCAATGCAAAATTGACTGGAATTGAGATGGGACGCCATGTTGCATTTAGAGAGCCCTTGATGTGCCTAAACATTGAAACCCCTAACAAGTGACACCATTTTGGAAAGTAGACCCCCTAAGGAACTTATCTAGATGTGTGGTGAGCACTTTGACCCACCAAGTGCTTCACAGAAGTTTATAATGCAGAGCCGTAAAAATAAAAAATCATATTTTTTCACAAAAATGATCTTTTCACCCCCAATTTTTTATTTTCCCAAGGGTAAGAGAAGAAATTGGACCCCAAAAATTGTTGTGCAATTTGTCCTGAGTACACTGATACCCCATATGTGGGTGTAAACCATTGTTTGGGCGCAGGGCAGAGCTCAGAAGGGAAGGAGCGCCATTTGACTTTTCAATGCAAAATTGACTGGAATTGAGATGGGACGCCATGTTGCGTTTGGAGAGCCCCTAATGTGCCTAAACATTGAAACCCCCCACGAGTGACACCATTTTGGAAAGTAGACCCCTTAAGGAACTTATCTAGATGTGTGTTGAGCACTTTGACCCAACAAGTGCTTCACAGAAGTTTATAATGCAGAGCCGTAAAAATAAAAAATCATATTTTTTCACAAAAATGATCTTTTAACCCCCATTTTTTTATTTCCCCAAGGGTAAGAGAAGAAATTAGACCACAAAAGTTGTTGTGCAATTTGTCCTGAGTACGACGATACCCCATATGTGGGTGTAAACCATTGTTTGGGCGCATAGCAGAGCTCAGAAGGGAAGAAGCGCTATTTTACTTTTCAATGCAAAATTGACTGGAATTAAGATGGGATGCCATGTTGCGTTTGGAGAGCCCCTGATGTGCCTAAACATTAAACCCCCCCACAAGTGACACCATTTTGGAAAGTAGACCCCCTAAGGAACTTATCTAGATGTGTTTTGAGAGCTTTGAACCCCCAAGTGTTTCACTACAGTTTATAACGCAGAGCCGTGAAAATAAAAATTATTATTTTTTTTCACAAAAATGATTTTTTAGCCCCCAGTTTTTTATTTTTACAAGGGTATCAGGATAAATTGGACCTCAAAAGTTGTTGTCCAATTTGTCTGGAGTACGCTGATACCCCATTTGTGGGGGGGACCACTGTTTGGGCGCATGACAGAGCTCGGAAGGGAAGGAGCGCCATTTGGAATGCAGACTTAAATGGATTGGTCTGCAGGCGTCACGTTGCATTTGCAGAGCCCCTGATGTACCCAAACAGTATAAACCCCCCACAAGTGACCCCATATTGGAAACTAGACCCCCCAAGGAACTTATCTAGATGTGTTGTGAGAACTTTGAACCCCCAAGTGTTTCACTACAGTTTATAACGCAGAGCCGTGAAAATAAAAATTATTATTTTTTTTCACAAAAATGATTTTTTAGCCCCCAGTTTTGTATTTTCACAAGGGTATCAGGATAAATTGGACCCTAAACGTTGTTGTCCAATTTGTCCTGAGTACGCTGATACCCCCTATGTGGGGGGGAACCACTGTTTGGGCGCATGACAGACCTCGGAAGGGAAGGAGCGCCATTTGGAATACAGACTTAAATGGATTGGTCTGCAGGCGTCACGTTGCATTTGCAGAGCCCCTGATGTACCCAAATAGTACAAACCCCCCACAAGTGACCCCATATTGGAAACTAGACCTCCCAAGGAACTTATCTAGATGTGTTGTGAGAACTTTGAACCCCCAAGTGTTTCACTACAGTTTACAACGCAGAGCCGTGAAAATAAAACATATTTTTTTTCCCACAAAAATGATTTTTAGCCCCCCAAATTTTTATTTTCCCAAGGATAACAAGAGAACTTGGACCCCAGAAGTTGTTGTTCAATTTGTCCCTAGTACGCTGATACCCCATATGTTGGGGTAAACCCCTTTTTGGACGCACGGGAGAGCTCGGAAGGGAAGGAGCAATGTTTTACTTTTTCAACGCAGAATTGGCTGGAATTGAGATTGGACGCCATGTCGCGTTTGGAGAGCCCCTGATGTGCCTGAACAGTGGAATCTCCCCAATTCTACCTGAAACCCTACCCCTAACCTCACCCCTAACCGTTTACTGAACATTTTCTGACAGTCATAAGTGCCACGTATATAAGTGCCACGTATATAAGTGCCACGTATTTAAGAGCCACGTATTTAAGTGCCACGTATTTAAGTGCCACGTATTTAAGTGCCACATATTTCAGTGCCACGATATTTCAGTGCCACGTATTTCAGTGCCACGTATTTCAGGCACTGAAAAATACGTGGCACGTAAATACTTCAGTGCCACGATATTTCAGTGCCACGATATTTCAGTGCCACGTATTTCAGTGCCACGTATTTCAGGCACTGAAAAATACGTGGCACGTAAATACGTGGCACGTAAATACGTGGCACTGAAATACGTGGCACTTAAATACGTGGCACTTAAATACGTGGCACTTAAATACGTGGCACTTAAATACGTGGCCACTGAAATATCGTGGCACTTATATACGTATATACGTATATAAACGTATATTTCAGTGCTACGTATTTCAGTGCCACGTATTTCAGGTTAGGGGTAGGGTTAGGGGTAGGGTTAGGGTTTTTTGTTTTTTTCTTGTTTTCTTGTGTTTTTCTATAAAAACGCATGCGTTTTACCGCGTTTACATGCATTTTTTCACACATGTGGTTTTTTTAAAAAACGCATGCAGATAAAAACGCAAGTGTGAAACCAGACTAAAAGACGCTTTTTATAGCAAAAAAGTTTTTGCGTCTCCACATTTTGAGACCTATAATTTTTCCACATTTTGGTCCACAGAGTCATGTGAGGTTTTTTTTTTTTTGCGGGACGAGTTGACGTTTTTATTGGTAACATTTTCGGACACGTGACCATTTTTTATCACTTTTTATTCCGATTTTTGTGAGGCAGAATAACCAAAAACCAGCTATTCATGAATTTCTTTTGGGAGAGGCGTTTATACCGTTCTGCGCTTGGTAAAATTGATAAAGCAGTTTTATTTGTCGGGTCAGTACGATTACAGCGATATCTCATTTATATCATTTTTTTATGTTTTGACGCTTTTATACGATAAAAACTATTTTATAGAAAAAATAATTATTTTGGCATCACTTTATTCTGAGGACTATAACTTTTTTATTTTTTTGCTGATGATGCTGTATGGCAGCTCGTTTTTTGCGGGACAAGATGACGTTTTCAGCGGTAACATGGTTATTTATATCCGTCTTTTTGATCGCGTGTTATTCCACTTTTTGTTCGGCGGTATGGTAATAAAGCGTTGTTTTTTGCCTCGTTTTTTTTTTTTTTTCTTACGGTGTTTACTGAAGGGGTTAACTAGTGGGCCAGTTTTATAGGTTGGGTCGTTACGGACGCGGCGATACTAAATATGTGTACTTTTATTGTTTTTGTTTGTTTTTTTTAGATAAAGAAATGTATTTATGGGAATAATATTTTTTTTTTTATTATTATTTATTTAGGAATTTTTTTTTTTTTTTTTTACACATGTGGAAATTTTTTTTTTTACTTTTTTACTTTGTCCCAGGGGGGGACATCACAGATCGCAGATCTGATAGTGTGCACAGCACTCTATCAGATCCGCGATCATACTTTCATCGGAGCAGGCTGCAGCTTTCATCTGCAGCCTGCTCCGACCCGGAAGTGCTCCCTGCAGGACCCGGATACAGCCCCTTGGCCATTTTGGATCCGGGGCCTGCAGGGAGAAGACGTTCGGTACGAGGTGAGTACATCACCTTGTACCGATCGTCTCAGGGAAGCCCGCAGGGAGCCCCCTCCCTGCGCGATGCTTCCCTGTACCGCCGGTACACCGCGATCATGTTTGATCGCGGTGTGCCGGGGGTTAATGTGCCGGGGGCGGTCCGTGACCGCTCCTGGCACATAGTGCCGGATGTCAGCTGCGATATGCAGCCGACACCCGGCCGCGATCGGCCGCGCTCCCCCCGTGAGCGCGGCCGATCGCGTATGACGTACTATCCCGTCGGCGGTCATGGGGGCCCACCCCACCTCGACGGGATAGTACGTCAAATGTCGGGAAGGGGTTAAAAAAGTTAAAAGATTCAGTAATTCATCCATACACGTTAATACTTTTCTTGTTACATTTTGAAGGTATATTAAACTCACAAAAAACATTCCAAAAAGTTTTATGGATTCAATGATTCATGCATACACCATAACGCAGTTCTTTTTACATTTTGGTAGCATATTAAACTATAAAAAAAACTTCCTAAGTTTTTTATGGATTCAAAAATTAATTCATACAGTTTAGATCAGTTTCACCTGTCCTGATATTTCCGGTACCGAAAAAAATGATAGCTGAGATATCCGTGTCCGTGTGTGTACTATGTGTGGCACACATGTGGCACCTGTGTTCCGCATCAATACCACAAGGACAGCCGCCGGGGAAGAAGCGCTACAGGAGCGCTGTTCCCCAGTGGGTGGTGCAAAAGCCGGCTATCATCATTCTCCCGTGCTCTGTCGGCGAGCAGAGGAGAAAGATGAGCGTTAATTTAAAGTCCGAGCGAGAGCACGTGGGGGCTTTTGGGACTTTTACCCCCATCATCCGACACCTGCTGTTGATAATAACAGTGACCGTAGGTGCGGAAGACGGGGGTATTCCACAGCCACCGGTTGGACCGTTTGGAAATAAATGAATGAGAAACCCGATGTGGGTTCCCTCTATTTTATTGAACCAACAAGACAAAACTCACAGCTGCGAGCTGCAACCCCCAGCTGTCAGCTTCTGCAAGGTTGGTTATCAAGAATAGAGGGGTCCCCATGCTGTTTTTTAATTATTTAAATAAATAGTTTTAAAAAATGGCATGGGGTCCCCCCATTTTTGACAACCAGCCTTGCTAATGCTCACAGCTGGGGGCTGGCATTCTCAGACTGGTAAGGGGCCATTGATATAAGCCCCCCAGCCTAAAAATAGCAGCCCGCAGCTGCCCAGAAATAGTGCATCTATAGATGCCTTTAGCGGTGACATTAAGCACAAGGTCTATAAGACACCTATCCATTACTAATTCTATAGTTGTAATGTTAAATAAAGACATGGACAGAATAAAGTCCTTTATTTGAAAAAATTACACAGATACCTTTAATGTACTAAATTAAACCATACTCACTGTAACACCTAATTCCCCGATTCCCTTGATCGCCTCCAATAAAAATAAAATAATAAACCAACAATATACCATACCTGTCCATCGTTGTTTTCCACGTTCTAATCCAAGTCTGGGGGCTAAATAGTTTTCAATCAGGATGGTGCCACGATGCGACTGTCCCGGCTGAAAACTACTGGTGAATGAGCTGCTGAGAGCGCAGTATCATTCACCAGCTGTGACGTCATCACCAGCTTTTTCCCACGGTCCAGAGGTCACCGTGCCTTACACTCGAAAGGAACATTCAAGCATTAAGAATTGTTTGGTTTGAGTAACGAGCATCTGAGCATTTTAGTGCTCGCTCATCTCAAAACACAAACCTAGAAAAAGGGTGCTCCCATTGAGACAAAAGGGCAAATGGATTCCATAAGTGTCGAAAAATACTTTTTATTTAAAAACACTGGTATTTTTAGCAAAAAGTATGTTTTTTACATAATATTTTTGTTTTTTCTGCATTTATTGAATCCATTTCCCTTTTCATCTAGACAAAAGCCCCCTTTATCTGGTTTGTTTCATTTCATAAAATTCAATGCAAATTTGAATTGATTCCATCATCTCTACTACTAACATTTGGGGGTTTAATGCTGAAGAATGGTATTTTGAATCCAAAATCAGAAAGACTTGTTGTGCTTTCTTTTTCCATGAAGTGTGAGTTCCTAATTTCTATAAATTATTGAAACTTGTTCCAATAATGGTATTCCAGTGCTGTAGCTTAAAGTTAAATTAAACATTATCTTTGAATAGCACAACATATTTTTTTTTCAAATGTCAAAAAGCTTACCAGTATTTAACATCTGGCATGTTATCCGGAAACATTACATCTATATTAATGGCACTTATTTTATATGCAAATCTATTCAAGCAATTGCCACTATATTTCTGCTGTGACCAAATGTGAAAGTTTGAAAGGAGAGAAAATAAATTGTCTCATAATTGTTTCGGTCTATTAAACTAAACTAGAAGACATGTTTTTGTCTTTTATTTATATGCATTTACAGCAGTGCGTCAGCCTTCATGGATTTACATATTCTTAAAGAACAATCAAAAAATCACTTTTTCTATAAGGTGACAAACAATTGCTCTCTTAAATATATGTTTCAGTTTTTTATATCAAAGAGTTTTCGTGGACACATGAGGTGATAGATGAGCACAACAGAAGTGTTCTCTTTAGCCTCTACCGGACATAAAGCTTAATAGCGCATCACACTCAAGAAGGAGTTCCTGCAAATGGACAAACTGCTATGTACTTTTGATCATGTAGATAAATCAGCTGTATGTGGTACAATCACTCAGCTACGTTATCACGTTAGCTCAGCTAACGGGACTCATGCAATAACAGCCAGGGCTGAAGCTGATATTAACCTTAGCTATTTAGCAATTTAGATTATGTGATCAATAGCGATCATGACATTTAGAGCGTTGTGGGAAGGAGTGTGTGGAGACGTGAGGGTCAGTGGGTGTCCTCGTCAGCTGGCCTGACTGTTTGTAGACAGACCACATGGGCTAATCCCACTAAACACCCATACACTATTCAGACACCACAGAAAGAGGGTACCATACTCTGGTAAGACTTTATTGGGTCACTAATAGTTAAACGCATATATCACATTTCCAGCAAGAACACACAATGATGCAAATGACAGAGTCTTACCCTTGCGCTGGCTCACTGGGGATACTCCTCCATGACTTTGGGGAATCCAGGGCTGACTGTCCCAACCAGTAGTACTCTGCTTTTGACTAGCACCCATTGAGAGGAGGAGAAGAGGTAACGAAAAGTATAGGAAGCTGACTGAGCACAGCTAGGTATGTGGCCAGGTGGACGGATTGTCCCAACCTGAGTTATACAAGTTAATTTGTGGGCTAAGTGTTGGGTGGTGGAGTAGTTCTGTTATCCACCAGCTGGAACCATGGTCTCTTGGCTGAAGCCCTGTAGAATCACACCTGTGACAGGAGAAGGCCCCTTTCTATATGACACTTCTCCCATTTCAGGGCATTGAGTAACACAGAATTGGGGAGAGATAATCACTAGGGTTGAGCGACTTTCATTTTTTTAGGATCGAGTCAGGTTTTGCGAAACCCAACTTTGTCCAGAGTCGAGTCGAGTGCAGTCGGCCGATTATCGCTAAAAGTCGGGGGTCGACCGAAACACGAAACCCAATGCAAGTCAATGGGGAAGCATAGTCGGCCGTGAGTGGAGGCCAGGAAAACACCTACAGTGCCCATTTTAATGCCAAAAACATCCATTCTTGTTTCTGAAGCTTGTCAATCTTAATTAACTTTATAATAATAGTTGGGCATTGGAAATTGGGGGTCATTTGGCAAAAGTTGTGGGGGGTAGTGCTGGTTCAAGGTTTTAGTGGGCCCAGGAAATGTGGACTACGTCACGGCGGTGGAGCAGTGAGAGGTAAGTATGTCAAGTTTGCAAGTGCTGTGATCCTAAGCAAGCAGGGGGGGGCCACTCGTTGGCATTGGCACTGGCACAGGGCCCCTCAAAGTACAGCGGTGTGTTTGCACGGCGGGGGCGCCTCCCACCGGCAGCAACACTTTTGCGTACTCTGAGGGGCCCTGTGCCAGTGACGTCGCCAACGAGTATGCAGCCCCACCTGATGAAGGAACCTGCACTTTCATCTGCACCTTCCTCTTTGTCCCTGTGTAAGGTGGTATAACATGCGGGAAGGGGAACCTTACTTTCAGCAGGGTCAGATTCTGGCTGTGTAGAGTGCAAGGGGAATGTAGTGGTCTAGGTCAATGTACCAGCAGACTCATCTAGCAGTGGCTGGGCAATGGGCAGGATGAGGAGGAAACACAGATATAGGGCCAAAGAATAAAGTAGGCTAAATGCAGTTCAAAATTGGTAACAGGACTAAACAGGCGACATTGCTTTGTTCAGTGGATTAGCAAACCCAGGAGCAGCAGACACTGTTTTAAGGGCCCAACCACACTAGTAGGCCAAATGCAGTTTAATATCTGCTACTATAGGCCAAAAGCCTAAAGACTGAAGCTCAGCTTTATACAGTTGAGGACAAACACCAGGGAGGGGCAGACACCGTTAGTAGGCCCTAACCACCAATTTTTTAAAAAACAGCACTTAATGAGAGCCAGAAGGTTGAAGCTCAGCTTTATACAGTTGAGAACAAACACCAGGGAGCGGCAGACACTGTTAGTAGGCCGTAACCAAAGTTGAAGGCCAAATGCAGTTTAATATCTGATACTATAGGCCGAAAGCCAGAAGGTTGAAGCTCAGCTTTATACAATTGAGGACAAACACCAGGGAGAGGCAGACAGAGTTATTAGGCCCCAACCACCAATTTTTTTAAAAAAAGCACTTAAGGAGAGCCAGAAGGTTGAAGCTCAGCTTTATACAGTTGAGGACAAACACCAGGGAGCGGCAGACACCGTTAGTAGGCCACAACCAAAGTTGAAGGCCAAATGCTGTTTAATATCTGATACTATAGGCCGAAAGCCAGAAGGTTGAAGCTCAGCTTTATACAGTTGAGGACAAACAACAGTGAGCGGCAAACAGAGGTATTAGGCCCCAAACACCAATTTTTTTTAAAAAAAGCACTTAATGAGAGCCAGAAGGTAAAAGCTCAGATTTAGACAGTGGAGGACAATTTGAATTAGGAACTGCAGACAGACTTAGTAGGCTGTCCCCTGTGGACCATGCATCCACCACATTAACCCATTGCGCTGTAATGGACATGTAACCTTCCGTGGCCATGCCTACAGGTCCATGCGTCTGTTGTCAGGTGCACCTTTGTACTCACAAATTGCCAGAGTGCATGGACAATGCGGTCTTTTACATGCTGGTGGAGGGTTCGGGATGGCTTTTCTCGCAAAAGAAGTGTCGACTGGTTAGCTTGTAGCGTGGTACAGCGTAGTCCATCATGGCTTTATTAATGTTAAATAAAATATATAAATAGGCTCTATGAACTTTTAAATAGGTTCCAGGGGTACACGGGCAGCATTGGTGTGGTCAGCGGAGGATGATTGCAAGGAGGGACCGCAGACAGGCTAATGAAGGCCCGCAGACAGGCTAACGAAGGCCTAAAATAACAAAAGATAGGCTCATGGCAGTTTTAAATCGGTTACATGGATACACAGGCAGCATTGTGGTCAGTGGAGGAGTATTGCAAGGAGGGACCGCAGACAGGCTAATGAAGGCCCGCAGACAGGCTAACGAAGGCCTAAAATAACAAAAGATAGGCTCATGGCAGTTTTAAATCGGTTACATGGATACACAGGCAGCATTGTGGTCAGTGGAGGAGTATTGCAAGGAGGGACCGCAGACAGGCTAATGAAGGCCCGCAGACAGGCTAACGAAGGCCTAAAATAACAAAAGATAGGCTCATGGCAGTTTTAAATCGGTTACATGGATACACAGGCAGCATTGTGGTCAGTGGAGGAGTATTGCAAGGAGGGACCGCAGACAGGCTAATGAAGGCCCGCAGACAGGCTAACGAAGGCCTAAAATAACAAAAGATAGGCTCATGGCAGTTTTAAATCGGTTACATGGATACACAGGCAGCATTGTGGTCAGTGGAGGAGTATTGCAAGGAGGGACCGCAGACAGGCTAATGAAGGCCCGCAGACAGGCTAACGAAGGCCTAAAATAACAAAAGATAGGCTCATGGCAGTTTTAAATCGGTTACATGGATACACAGGCAGCATTGTGGTCAGTGGAGGAGTATTGCAAGGAGGGACCGCAGACAGGCTAATGAAGGCCCACAGACAGGCTAACGAAGGCCTAAAATAACAAAAGATAGACTCATGGCAGTTTTAAATCGGTTACATGGATACACAGGCAGCATTGTGGTCAGTGGAGGAGTATTGCAAGGAGGGACCGCAGACAGGCTAACGAAGGCCTAAAATAACAAAAGATAGGCTCATGGCAGTTTTAAATCGGTTACATGGATACACAGGCAGCATTGTGGTCAGTGAAGGAGTATTGCAAGGAGGGACCGCAGACAGGCTAATGAAGGCCCGCAGACAGGCTAACGAAGGCCTAAAATAACAAAAGATAGGCTCATGGCAGTTTTAAATCGGTTACATGGATACACAGGCAGCATTGTGGTCAGTGGAGGAGTATTGCAAGGAGGGACCGCAGACAGGCTAATGAAGGCCCGCAGACAGGCTAACAAAGGCCTAAAATAACAAAAGATAGGCTCATGGCAGTTTTAAATCGGATACATGGATACACAGGCAGCATTGTGGTCAGTGGAGGAGTATTGCAAGGAGGGACCGCAGACAGGCTAATGAAGGCCCGCAGACAGGCTAACAAAGGCCTAAAATAACAAAAGATAGGCTCATGGCAGTTTTAAATCGGTTACATGGATACACAGGCAGCATTGTGGTCAGTGGAGGAGTATTGCAAGGAGGGACCGCAGACAGGCTAATGAAGGCCCGCAGACAGGCTAACGAAGGCCTAAAATAACAAAAGATAGGCTCATGGCAGTTTTAAATCGGTTACATGGATACTCAGGCAGCATTGTGGTCAGTGGAGGAGTATTGCAAGGAGGGACCACAGACAGGCTAACGAAGTCCCGCAGACAGGCTAATGAAGGCCTAAAATAACAAAAAATAGGCTCAAGGCAGTTTTAAATCGGTTACATGGATACACAGACAGCATTGTGGTCAGTGGAGGAGTATTGCAAGGAGGGACCGCAGACAGGCTAATGAAGGCCTAAAATAACAAAAGATAGGCTCATGGCAGTTTTAAATTGGTTACATGGATACACAGGCAGCATTGTGGTCAGTGGAGGAGTATTGCAAGGAGGGACCGCAGACAGGCTAATGAAGGCCCGCAGACAGGCTAACGAAGGCCTAAAATAACAAAAGGTAGGCTCATGGCAGTTTTAAATCGGTTACATGTATACACAGGCAGCATTGTGGTCAGTGGAGGAGTATTGCAAGGAGGGACCGCAGACAGGCTAATGAAGGCCCGCAGACAGGCTAACAAAGGCCTAAAATAACAAAAGATAGGCTCATGGCAGTTTTAAATCGGTTACATGGATACACAGGCAGCATTGTGGTCAGTGGAGGAGTATTGCAAGGAGGGACCGCAGACAGGCTAATGAAGGCCCGCAGACAGGCTAACGAAGACCTAAAATAACAAAAGATAGGCTCATGGCAGTTTTAAATCAGTTACATGGATACACAGGTAGCATTGTGGTCAGTGGAGGAGTATTGCAAGGAGGGACCACAGACAGGCTAACGAAGTCCCGCAGACAGGCTAATGAAGGCCTAAAATAACAAAAAATAGGCTCAAGGCAGTTTTAAATCGGTTACATGGATACACAGGCAGCATTGTGGTCAGTGGAGGAGTATTGCAAGGAGGGACCGCAGACAGGCTAATGAAGGCCCGCAGACAGGCTAACGAAGGCCTAAAATAACAAACGGTAGGCTCATGGCAGTTTTAAATCGGTTACATGTATACACAGGCAGCATTGTGGTCAGTGGAGGAGTATTGCAAGGAGGGACCGCAGACAGGCTAATGAAGGCCCGCAGACAGGCTAACGAAGGCCTAAAATAACAAAAGATAGGCTCATGGCAGTTTTAAATCGGTTACGTGGATACACAGGCAGCATTGTGGTCAGTGGAGGAGTATTGCAAGGAGGGACTGCAGACAGGCTAACGAAGGCCCGCAGACAGGCTAATGAAGGCCTAAAATAACAAAAAATAGGCTCAAGGCAGTTTTAAATCGGTTACATGGATACACAGGCAGCATTGTGGTCAGCGGAGGAGGATTGCAAGGAGTGTCTGACACAGTTAGTACTCACAAAAAATAAATAGATGTTAATGTCTCGCAAAACAACAAAAAAAAAGTGTGGCATACTTAGGTACAGGGGTGGGCTCATCTGCTGAGTTTCTGACAAAGTAATTTGGCAGTAAGTATTTACTGGTGTCAATATAGGACACTGACCCAGACTACTTTAACTAGCATCATAGATGTCAAGAAATTGGTATTGTCAGTGCCAGGCATTGAATGATGTCAGCGCATAGACTAAACATTGGTGGAGCTGTGTGAGATAATTTTGCACGTGGTAAAGCACAGTTTGAGCTGGGGGGGAACTCTCTTGTGGCCGGCGGTACCGTCCCTGGGCCCCTCATGTTACAACGGTGTGTCTGACGTTGGGTGCGCACCACCACCGCCAGAGACACTTCATTGTACTATGAGGGACCCAGTGGCAGTGCCGTCGACCAAAAGCGGGCACACCCACCTCTTCAGACAAACAGCACTGTAACGGGTGCTTGCACCAAGTGGCGAGACCACGGCCCCGTGGGGGGAATTTTCCCATTGAGGGAGGTGTAAACATGTTGTATGCTGGAAAAACAGCTGCTGCAAATTAAGAGATTGGAACACTCAGTAAGACCAGTCCACAAGCAAGACCTTTTTATAGGAAAGCTAGGTGTCAGCCGGGAAAGGTGGGGCAAAATAATTTGAAATCCAGGAGTGGTTCATTTTAATGAAGGTGAGATCATCCACATTTTGGGTAGCCAGACGAGTCCTTTTTTCGGTTAATATTGAACCAGCAGCACTGAATACTCTTTCTGATAGCACACTAGCTGCTGGGCAAGCAAGCTCCTGCAATGCATATTCTGCCAATTCAGGCCAGGTGTCTAATTTGGATGCCCAGTAATCAAATGGGAATGACGGTTGAGGGAGAACATCAATAAGGGATGAAAAATAGTTAGTAACCATACTGGACAAATGTTGTCTCCTGTCACTTTGAATAGATGCTGCAGTACCTGTCCTGTCTGCGGTCATTGCGAAATCACTCCACAACCTGGTCAGAAAACCCCTCTGTCCAACGCCACTTCTGATTTGTGCACCTCTAACACCTCTGCCTTGTAGCCCCCTGCAGCTCGTGTGAGAACCATCACCGGCGCTGTGTGCTGGGAATGCCTGAATCAAACGGTCTACAAGAGTTGCTTGTTTGGTTGCTAATATTTGTTCTAGGTTCTCATGTGGCATTATATTTTGCAATTTGCCTTTATAGCGAGGGTCAAGGATGCAGGCCAACCAGTAATCGTCATCGCTCATCATTTTAATAATGCGTGGGTCCCTTTTGAGGATACGTAAGGCATAATCCGCCATGTGGGCCAAAGTTCCAGTTGTCAAATCTGCGGTTGTGCTGGCTTGAGGGGCAGTTACAGGCAAATCTACGTCACTTGTCTCCCTTAAAAAAACAGAACCCGGCCTTGCAACGCCACTAATTTCTGTTGGCCCAGGAGAAGCTTCCTCATTAAAAAAGTACTCATCCCCATCATCCTCCTCGTCCTCCTCCTCCTCTTCGCCCGCTACCGCGTCCTCTACACGGCCCTGACCAGACAATGGCTGACTGTCATCAAGGCTTTCCTCTTCCTCGGCTGCAGACGCCTGCTCCTTTATGTGCGTCAAACTTTGCATCAGCAGACGCATTAGGGGGATGCTCATGCTTATTATGGCATTGTCTGCACTAACCAGCCGTGTGCATTCCTCAAAACACTGAAGGACTTGACACAGGTCTTGTAGCTTCGACCACTGCACACCTGACAACTCCATGTCTGCCATCCAACTCCCTGCCCGTGTATCCTCCCACAAATACATAACAGCACGCCTCTGTTCGTACACTCTCTGAAGCATGTGCAGTGTGGAGTTCCACCTTGTTGCAACGTCGATGATTAGGCGATGCTGAGGAAGGTTCAAAGAATGCTGATAGTTCTGCATACGGCTGGAGTGTACGAGCGAACGGCGGATATGCGAGCAAAGTCTGCGCACTTTGAGGAGCAGGTCGGTTAACCCCGGATAACTTTTCAGGAAGCACTGCACCACCAGGTTTAAGGTGTGAGCCAGGCAAGGAATGTGTTTCAGTTGGGAAAGGGCTATGGCAGCCATGAAATTCCTTCCGTTATCACTCACTACCTTGCCTGCCTCAAGATGTACAGTGCTGTTATGGACCTAGTGGTTAGGAACACTTGAGATGACCTGATAGGTAAACCAGAAATATAGGACAAGCTCTGGGGACGTGGAAACTTTACTGACCACAACCCTGATCCTATCACACACACTATAGGCAGTCGTGGAGCATACCTAACTCTCCCTAGACGCCTCTTCACAGCCTGAGAACTAGCTACCCCTAGAGAGAAACAAAAGCCTCACTTGCCTCAGAGAAATTTCCCCAAAAGTAAAGTCAGCCCCCACAAATAATGACGGTGAGTTCAGAGGAAAATACAAACATAGGAATGAAAACAGGTTTTAGCATAGGAGGCCCACTAGTACTAAATAGTAAGAAGATAGCAAGGGAACTGTGCGGTCAGTATTAAATACTACAAAAATATCCACGCAGAGAATACTAAAGACCCTCACACCGACTCACGATGTGAGGGAGCAACTCTGCTCCCCAGAGCTTCCAGCTAGCAAGAGAATAGCATATAAGCAAGCTGGACTGAACTTAACATATACTGAGAAACATTTTCCAAAAGCAGTGAGCAAAAATGAACTAGCATGGACTTAGCTTCTCCAAGAGGAGACAGGTCACACGAGAAGTCCCAGAGAGATCTGAACCAATACTGAATACAACGACAGCTGGCAACAAGTAAAGATCTAGGTGGAGTTAAATAGGCAGCAGCAGAGCAGAAAACGAGGCAGCTGGAGCCCAGCTAAAGACCAGCAGTATCACTCAAAGCCACCAGAGGGAGCCCACGAACAGAACTCAACAAAGTACCATTCATGACCACAGGAGGGAGCCCGAGAACGGAATTCACAACAGTACCCCCCCTTGAGGAGGGGTCACCAAACCCTCACCAGAGCCCCCAGGCCGATCAGGATGAGCCAAATGAAAGGCACGAACCAAATCGGCAGCATGGACATCAGAGGCAACAACCCAGGAATTATCCTCCTGACCATAGCCCTTCCATTTAACCAAGTACTGAAGCTTCCGTCTCGAAACACGAGAATCCAAGATCTTTTCCACCACATACTCCAATTCTCCCTCGACCAACACTGGAGCAGGAGGATCAACAGAAGGAACCACAGGCACCACATACCTCCGCAACAATGACCTATGGAACACATTATGGCTGGCAAAAGATGCTGGGAGGTCCAAACAAAATGACACAGGATTGAGGATTTCAGAAATCTTATAAGGACCGATGAAACGAGGCTTAAACTTAGGAGAGGAAACCTTCATAGGAACGTAACGAGAAGACAGCAAAACCAGATCCCCCACACGAAGTCGGGGACCCACACAGCGACGGCGGTTAGCAAAGCGCTGAGCATTCTCCTGTGACAGCGCCAAATTGTCCACTACGTGGTTCCAAATCTGCTGCAACCTGTCCATCACAGAATCCACACCAGGGCAGTTAGAAGGCTCAACCTGCCCTGAGGAAAAACGAGGATGAAAACCAGAATTACAAAAAAAAGGCGAAACCAAAGTAGCCGAACTAGCCCGATTATTGAGGGCGAACTCAGCCAATGGCAAAAAAGTAACCCAATCATCCTGGTCAGCAGAAACAAAACATCTCAGATAAGTTTCTAAGGTCTGATTAGTTCGTTCGGTTTGGCCATTTGTCTGAGGATGGAAATCCGAAGAAAAAGACAAATCAATGCCCATCTTAGCACAAAAAGATCGCCAAAATCTGGACACGAACTGGGACCCTCTGTCAGACACAATGTTCTCCGGAATACCATGCAAATGAACCACATTCTGAAAGAACAGCGGAACCAAATCAGAGGAGAAAGGTAATTTAGGCAAGGGCACCAAATGGACCATCTTAGAAAAACGATCACAAACCACCCAGATGACAGACATCCTCTGAGAGACCGGAAGATCCGAAATAAAATCCATGGAAATATGCGTCCAGGGCCTCTTTGGGACAGGCAAAGGCAAAAGCAAACCACTGGCACGAGAACAGCAAGGCTTGGCCCGAGCACAAATCCCACAGGACTGCACAAAAGAACGCACATCCCACGACAAGGAAGGCCACCAAAAGGACCTAGCCACCAAATCTCTGGTACCAAAAATCCCAGGATGACCCGCCAACACTGAACAATGAACCTCGGAAATAACTCTACTGGTCCATCTATCAGGGACAAACAGTCTCTCCGGTGGACAACGGTCAGGTCTATCGACCTGAAACTCCTGCAGCACCCGCCGCAAATCAGGGGAGATGGCAGACAAAATCACCCCGTCTCTGAGGATACCAGCCGGTTCAGGAACTCCCGGAGAGTCAGGCACAAAACTCCTAGAAAGGGCATCAGCCTTCACATTCTTAGAGCCCGAGAGGTACGAAACCACGAAATCGAAATGGGAGAAAAACAGCGACCATCGAGCCTGTCTAGGATTCAGCCGCTTGGCTGACTTGAGATAAATCAAATTCTTGTGATCCGTCAAGGCCACCACACGATGCTTGGCTCCCTCAAGCCAATGTCGCCACTCTTCAAATGCCCACTTCATTGCCAACAACTCCCACTTACCAACATCATAATTATGCTCGGCAGGTGAAAACTTTCTTGAAAAGAAAGCACATGGCTTCATCATAGAGCCATCAGAGCTTCTCTGAGACAAGACAGCCCCTGCTCCAATCTCAGAAGCATCAACCTCGACCTGAAAAGGGAGAGAAACATCCGGCTGACGCAAGACAGGAGCCGAAGAAAACCGACGTTTCAGCTCCTGAAAGGCCTCAATGGCCGCAGGAGACCAATTAGTCACATCAGCCCCCTTTTTGGTCAGATCAGTCAAAGGCTTAACCACACTAGAAAAATTAGTGATGAAGCGACGGTAAAAATTAGCAAAGCCCAGGAACTTCTGAAGACTCTTCACAGATGTAGGTTGAGTCCAATCATAAATGGCCTGGATTTTAACTGGATCCATCTCGATAATAGAAGGGGAAAAAATAAAGCCCAAAAAGGAAACCTTCTGGACTCCGAAGAGACATTTAGAGCCCTTCACAAACAAGGCATTAGCACGCAGGACCTGAAATACCATCCTGACCTGCTTCACATGAGATTCCCAATCATCAGAAAAGCCCAAAATATCATCCAGATATACAATCATGAATCTATCCAGATACTCTCGGAAGATGTCTTGCATAAAGGACTGAAACACAGAAGGGGCATTAGAAAGCCCAAATGGCATCACCAAGTACTCAAAATGGCCTTCGGGCGTATTAAATGCTGTTTTCCATTCATCGCCCTGTTTTATACGCACAAGATTATACGCTCCTCGAAGATCTATCTTGGTGAACCAACTAGCCCCCTTAATCTGAGCAAACAGATCGGACAGCAGAGGCAAAGGGTACTGAAATTTGACCGTGATTTTATTAAGAAGGCGATAATCAATACAGGGTCTCAAAGAACCATCCTTCTTGGCCACAAAAAAGAACCCTGCTCCCAATGGTGACGAGGATGGGCGAATATGTCCTTTCTCCAAGGACTCCTTTATATAACTCCGTATAGTGGCATGTTCAGGCACAGATAGATTGAAAAGTCGACTTTTAGGGAACTTACTACCAGGAATCAAATCTATAGCACAATCACAATCCCTATGAGGAGGTAGGGCACCGGATTTGGGCTCATCAAATACATCCTGGTAATCCGACAAAAATTCAGGGACTTCAGTAGGAGTAGAAGCAGCAATTGACACCAAAGGAACATCGTCATGTACCCCTTGACAACCCCAACTAGACACAGACATTGATTTCCAATCCAATACTGGATTATGAACCTGCAACCATGGCAACCCCAAGACGACAACATCATGCAAATTATGTAACACCAGAAAACGAATATCCTCCTGATGTGCAGGAGTCATGCACATGGTCACTTGAGTCCAGTACTGAGGCTTATTCTTGGCCAATGGCGTAGCATCAATTCCCCTTAGTGGAATAGGGAACTGCAAAGGCTCTAAGAAAAAACCACAGCGCCTGGCAAAATCCAAATCCATCAGATTCAGGGCAGCACCTGAATCCACAAAAGCCATAACTGAGTAGGATGACAAAGAGCAAATCAAAGTAAAAGACAAAATAAATTTAGGCTGTACAGTACCAATGGTGACAGACTTAGCGAACCTTTTAGTGCGCTTAGGACATTCGGAGATAGCATGAGTGGAGTCACCACAGTAAAAACACAACCCATTCTGACGTCTGTGATTTTGCCGTTCAATTCTGGTCAGAATCCTACCACATTGCATAGACTCAGGCTTCTGCTCAGAGAACACCGCCAGATGGTGCACAGGTTTGCGCTCCCGCAAACGCCAATCAATCTGAATGGCCAAGGACATTGATTCATTCAGACCTGCAGGCGTGGGGAACCCTACCATAACATCCTTAAGGGCTTCAGAAAGACCCTTTCTAAAAATCGCTGCCAGGGCACACTCATTCCATTGAGTAAGCACAGACCACTTCCTAAACCTCTGGCAGTAAACCTCTGCTTCATCCTGACCCTGAGACAGAGCCAGCAAGGTCTTTTCTGCCTGGTCGACTGAATTAGGCTCCTCATAAAGCAATCCAAGCGCCAGAAAAAACGCATCTACATTTAGCAATGCAGGATCTCCTGGCGCCAGGGAAAATGCCCAATCCTGAGGGTCGCCACGTAACAAGGAAATAATAATTTTAACTTGCTGAGTAGGGTCACCAGAAGAGCGGGGTTTCAGAGCAAGAAACAATTTGCAATTGTTTTTAAAATTCAGCAACTTGGATCTATCTCCAGAAAATAAATCAGGAATTGGTATTCTAGGCTCTAACATAGGATTCTGAACTACATAATCCTGAATGCCTTGTACCCTTGCAGTGAGATGATCCAAACTAGAGGACAGATCTTGAATGTTCATATCTGCAGCTGAGTCCTGAACCACCCAGAGATTAAGGGGAGGAGAGAAGCAAAACACACTGCAGAGAAAAAAAAATGAGCTCAGAACTTCTCTTATCCCTCTTTTGTGAGGCATTAACACTTTATGGGCCAGCTGTACTGTTATGGACCTAGTGGTTAGGAACACTTGAGATGACCTGATAGGTAAACCAGAAATATAGGACAAGCTCTGGGGACGTGGAAACTTTACTGACCGCAACCCTGATCCTATCACACACTATAGGCAGCCGTGGAGCGCACCTAACTCTCCCTAGACGCCTCTTCACAGCCTGAGAACTAGCTACCCCTAGAGAGAAACAAAAGCCTCACTTGCCTCAGAGAAATTTCCCCAAAAGTAAAGTCAGCCCCCAAAAATAATGACGGTGACTTCAGAGGAAAATACAAACATAGGAATGAAAACAGGTTTTAGCATAGGAGGCCCACTAGTACTAAATAGTAAGAAGATAGCAAGGGAACTGTGCGGTCAGTATTAAATACTACAAAAATATCCACGCAGAGAATACTAAAGACCCTCACACCGACTCACGATGTGAGGGAGCAACTCTGCTCCCCAGAGCTTCCAGCTAGCAAGAGAATAGCATATAAGCAAGCTGGACTGAACTTAACATATACTGAGAAACATTTTCCAAAAGCAGTGAGCAAAAATGAACTAGCATGAACTTAGCTTCTCCAAGAGGAGACAGGTCACACGAGAAGTCCCAGAGAGATCTGAACCAATACTGAATACAACGACAG
The DNA here is from genome assembly GCF_051348905.1 of Ranitomeya variabilis. NCBI lineage: Eukaryota > Metazoa > Chordata > Amphibia > Anura > Dendrobatidae > Ranitomeya > Ranitomeya variabilis. The sequence continues at coordinate 567,464,018 of NC_135236.1, forward strand.
ATGGCAACAAGTAAAGATCTAGGTGGAGTTAAATAGGCAGCAACACAGCAGAAAACGAGGCAGCTGGAGCCCAGCTAAAGACCAGCAGTATCACTCAAAGCCACCAGAGGGAGCCCACGAACAGAACTCAACAAAGTACCATTCATGACCACAGGAGGGAGCCCGAGAACGGAATTCACAACACAGTGCCCAGCCATGACTGAGTTTCTTTCTGCAAGAACTCGGACAGAACTTCCGCGGTGTATCTGTTGTCGCCCAAACACTTCATTGCCAATACAGCCTGCTGACGCTCGCCACTAGCTGTCCCATAATGGCACACCTGGTGTCCAACAGTGGCAGCTGCGGATGGAGTGGATGTGCGACTGCGGTCTGTGGACGAGCTCTCGCTTCTGCAGGAGGAGGAGGAAGAGGAGGAGGGGGGGCGAACGCCTACAGCCAACTCTTTCCTTGACCGTGGGCTAGGCAGAACTGTCCCAATATTGCTGTCCCCTGTGGACCCTGCATCCACCACATTCACCCAGTGTGCCGTGATGGACACGTAACGTCCCTGTCCATGCCTACTGGTCCATGCATCTGTTGTCAGGTGCACCTTTGTAGTCACAGACTGCCTGAGTGCATGGACAATGCGGTCTTCAACATGCTGTTGGAGGGCTGGGATGGCTTTTCTAGAAAAGAAGTGTCGACTGGGTAGCTCGTAGCGTGGTACAGCGTAGTCCATCAGTGCTTTAAAAGCTTTGCTTTCAACTAACTGGTAGGGCATCATCTCTAATGAGATCTAGCAATGTGGGCGTTCAAACCCTGTGTACGCAGATGCGAGGATGAGTACTTCCTTTTCCTAACAAGAGTCTCATGTAGGGTGAGCTGGACTGGAGAGCTGGAGATCGTGGAACTAGCGGTGGTGCCGGTGGACATGGGTGACTGAGAGAGGGTTGGAGATGGTATTCTTGCCGGTGCCCTACATGCAGTGTTTCCTACTGCAAACCTGGTGATTCCCTGACTGCTTTGGCCTGCCGTCGAAAGCTGCACAGATACTGCAGGTGGTGCGGGAAATGGTGGGTTTACAGTGAGGGAAGGGATGTAGCGTTGCTGACTAGCTTCATTGGCCGAGGGTGCTGCAACCTTTAGGGACGTTTGGTAGTTAGTCCAGGCTTGCAAATGCATGGTGGATAAGTGTCTATGCATGCAACTTGTATTTAGACTTTTAAAATTCTGACCTCTGCTTAAGGTAGTTGAACATTTTTGACAGATGACTTGGCGCTGATCATTTGGATGTTGTTTAAAAAAATGCCAGACTGCACTCGTTCTACTATCGGATACCTTTTCAGGCATTGCAGACTGAGCTTCTTTAACCAGATGGCCACGCTGTCCTCCAACTGGTTTTGATTTTGCCACGCGTTTTTGGCCAGATACGGGCCCGGCAAATGGAACCTGTTGTGATGTTGATGCCTGCTGCGGCTCCTCCTCCTCCGCTTCAGAACTACTGCCGCCTGCACCCTGTTCCCCCAATGGCTGCCAATCGGGGTCAACAACTGGGTCATCTATGACCTCCTCTTCTATGTCGTGGGCAACTTCGTCTGTGTCACCGTGTAAGCCGGTGGTATTGCGTTCGTGACGGGGCACCATAGTCTCTGCTGGGTTTGATTCTGCCTCAGTACACTGCGAGGGCAATGTTCTGGTCTGAGTCAAAGGAACAGCATAGTAATCTGGCTGTGGCTGTGCATCTGTGCACTCCATGTCCGATTGAACTTCGAATGGGCATGGCCTGTTAACTGTTTCACTGTCTAACCCAGGAACGGTATGTGTAAAGAGCTCCATGGAGTAACCTGTTCTGTCGACTGACGCATCCTTCACTGTTGTTCTGGGTGAAGGACACAAGGAAGCGACTTGTTCCTGACCGGGAGCATCCACTGACGATGCACTGCTCTGACATTTGGCACTTTCCGAGGAGGAGGCGGAAGAGCTAGAGGCAGAGTCAGCAATGAAAGCCAATACTTGTTCCTCCTGCTCCGGCTTCAAAAGTGGTTTTCCTACTCCCAGAAAAGAGAGCGTTCGAGGCCTTGTGTAGCCAGACAACGAACCTGGCTCAACAACTCGAGACTTAGGTGCTGTACTGCTTTTACCACGACCACCTGATGCTCCACCACCACTACCATCATTACTAGCTGACAATGACCGCCCACGGCTACGACCTCTTCCACTAGACTTCCTCATTGTTTGCAAAACGTAACCAAAGTAACGGTATTTGTTACTGTAAAACAACTTATAAGGTGAACTCAAACTTCTGTTGGATTTATATATACCTTTATAGGTGCCTGACACTGAAAGGAAAATCAGGCCCAATGTTACACACTAGGTTTTCTGTGCCCCAATAATTTGAGACAGATGGCACACACAGGACCAGCACTCAAGCAGAAATGCCAATCTTAATCTCCCACTATTTTTTTTTTTTATGGGAGAATTAAAAAAAATAAAAAAAAACAATATTACACGCTAGGCTTTCGGTGGCACACAATGAGAGACAGATGCCACACACAGGACTGGCACAGAGGCAGACTTGCCTATCTTTATCTCCCAGACTCCCACTATTAATTTTTTTTTTTTACAGGGAGAATTTACCCCCCCCCCCCAAAAAAAAAATGACCCTGTATTACAGTGGTTTTCGGTGGCACACAATGAGAGACAGATGCCACACACAGCAATGGCACAGAGGCAGACTTGCCAATCTTTATCTCCCACTAATTAGTTTTTTTTACAGGGAGAATTTACCCCCAAAAAATAAATGGCCCAGTATTACACAGTGGTTTTTGGTGGCACACAATGAGAGACAGATGAAACACACAGCAATGGCACAGAGGCAGACTTGCCAATCTTTATCTCCCACTAATAATTTTTTGTTTTACAGGGAGAATTTACCCCCCCAAAAAAATGGCCCAGTATTACACAGTGGTTTTCGGTGGCACACAATGAGAGACAGATGCCACACACAGCAATGGCACAGAGGCAGACTTGCCAATCTTTATCTCCCACTATTTTTTTTTTTACAGGGAGAATTTACCCCCCAAAAATAAATGGCCAAGTATTACACAGTGGTTTTCGGTGGCACACAATGAGAGACAGTTGCCACACACAGCAATGGCACAGAGGCAGACTTGCCAATCTTTATCTCCTACTAATTATTTTTTTTTATAGGGGGAATTTACCCCCAAAAAATAAATGGCCAAGTATTACACAGTGGTTTTCGGTGGCACACAATGAGAGACAGATGCCACACACAGCAATGGCACAGAGGCAGACTTGCCAATCTTTATCTCCCACTAATTATTTTTTTTTTACAGGGAGAATTTACCCCCCCAAAAAAATGGCCCAGTATTACACAGTGGTTTTCGGTGGCACACAATGAGAGACAGATGCCACACACAGCAATGGCACAGAGGCAGATTTGCCAATCTTTATCTCCCACTAATTATTTTTTTTTACAGGGAGAATTTACCCCCCAAAAATAAATGGCCAAGTATTACACAGTGGTTTTCGGTGGTACACAATGAGAGACAGATGCCACACACAGCAATGGCACAGAGGCAGACTTGCCAATCTTTATCTCCCACTAATTATTTTTTTTTTACAGGGATAATTTACCCCCCCCCCAATAAAATGGCCCAGTATTACACAGTGGTTTTCGGTGGTACACAATGAGAGACATATGCCACACACAGCAATGGCACAGAGGCAGACTTGCCAATCTTTATCTCCCACTAATTATTTTTTTTTTACAGTGAGAATTTACCCAAAAAAATAAATGGCCAAGTATTACACAGTGGTTTTTGGTGGCACACAATGAGAGACAGATGAAACACACAGCAATGGCACAGAGGCAGACTTGCCAATCTTTATCTCCCACTAATATTTTTTTTTTTACAGGGAGAGTTTACCCCCCCCAAAAAAATGGCCCAGTATTACACAGTGGTTTTCGGTGGCACACAATGAGAGACAGATGCCACACACAGCAATGGCACAGAGGCAGACTTGCCAATCTTTATCTCCCACTAATAATTTTTTGTTTTACAGGGAGAATTTACCCCCCCCAAAAAATGGCCCAGTATTACACAGTGGTTTTCGGTGGCACACAATGAGAGACAGATGCCACACACAGCAATGGCACAGAGGCAGACTTGCCAATCTTTATCTCCCACTAATAATTTTTTGTTTTACAGGGAGAATTTACCCCCCCAAAAAAATGGCCCAGTATTACACAGTGGTTTTCGGTGGCACACAATGAGAGACAGATGCCACACACAGCAATGGCACAGAGGCAGACTTGCCAATCTTTATCTCCTACTAATTATTTTTTTTTACAGGGAGAATTTACCCCCCAAAAATAAATGGCCAAGTATTACACAGTGGTTTTCGGTGGCACACAATGAGAGACAGATGCCACACACAGCAATGGCACAGAGGCAGACTTGCCAATCTTTATCTCCCACTAATTATTTTTTTTTTTACAGGGAGAATTTACCCCCCAAAAATAAATGGCCAAGTATTACACAGTGGTTTTCGGTGGCACACAATGAGAGACAGATGCCACACACAGCAATGGCACAGAGGCAGACTTGCCAATCTTTATCTCCCACTAAATATTTTTTTTTTTACAGGGATAATTTACCCCCCCCAATAAAATGGCCCAGTATTACACAGTGGTTTTCGGTGGCACAGAATGAGAGACAGATGCCACACACAGCAATGGCACAGAGGCAGACTTGCCAATCTTTATCTTCCACTAATTATTTTTTTTTTTACAGGGAGAATTTACCCCCCCCAAAAAAAATGGCCCAGTATTACACAGTGGTTTTCGGTGGCACACAATGAGAGACAGATGCCACACACAGGACTGGCACAGAGGCAGACTTGCCAATCTTTATCTCCCACTATTTTTTTTTTTTTTTTAAAGGGAGAATTTAGAAAAAAAAAAAAAGGCCCAGTATTACACAGTGGTTTTCGGTGGCACACAATGAGAGACAGATGCCACACACAGGACTGGCACAGAGGCAGACTTGCCAATCTTTATCTCCCTGCAGTAATCTCAGGAAAGTATGGCAGGCAGCTATAAAAAGGACTGCTGCACACAAAAGTGGGGACAAACACACAAGATAGCTGTGCAGAAAGGAAGGAACAACAGGATTTGTGCTTTGAAAAAAGCAGTTGGCTTGCACAGCGGCGTACACACAAAGCAACGCAGCTATCAGGGAGCCTTCTAGGGCAGCCCAATGAGCTACAGCGCTGAGGAAAAAAAAATGTAGCTTACACTGTCCCTGCAAACGAAAGGTGGTGTTGGACAGTGGAAATCGCTACAGCACAAGCGGTTTGTGGCTTTATGTACCCTGCCTATCACTATCCCTGCTTCTGAAGAAATGGCAGCAACCTCTCCCTACGCTCAGATCAGCAGCAGTAAGATGGCGGTCGGCGGGAACGCCCCTTTATAGCCCCTGTGACGCGGCAGAAAGCAAGCCAATCACTGCAATGCCCTTCTCTAAGATGGTGGGGACTGAGATCTATGTCATCACGCTGCCCACACTCTGCGTCCACCTTCATTGGCTGAGAAATGGCGCTTTTAGCATCATTGAAACGCGACTTTGGCACGAAAGTCGCGTACCGCATGGCAGACCCCACACAGGGATCGGGTCGGTTTCATGAGACGCCGACTTTGCCAAAAGGCGGCGACTTATGAAAATGAATGATCCGTTTCGCTCAACCCTAATAATCACTGCTGGTTTGTTCAAATAGTGTGGTCCAGGTAGGTTTCCACAATTCAGAATCCAAATCTTTTCTGCTAATAGTGTGGGCTGTACAACAGGCCACATTTCAGAACATAAATCATTTGAGCTAATAATGTGAAACAGACACCAGGCCACATTTCAGAATCTAAATCCTTTCTATTAATTGTGTGGACCATGTGCCAGGCCACATTTCAGAATTTAAATAGTTTGTGCAAATAATGTGACCAGAGACCACGCCAAATTTCAGAATCTAAATTGATTGTGCTAATAGTGTGGGTTAAACACCAGGCCACATTTCAGAATCTAAATTGTTTGTGCTAATAGTATGGGCCATACACCAGGCCACATTTCAGAATCTAAATTGTTTGTGCTAATAGTGTGGTCCAGCTATGAGTCCATAATACAGAATGCAAATCTTTACTGCTAATAGTGTGGACCATACACCATGCCACATTTCAGAATCTAAATCGTTTGTGCAAATAGTGTGGTCCAGCCGGAATCCACATTTCAGAATCTAAATCCTTTCTACTAATAGTGTGGTCACACACCAGGCTATATTTCATAATCTAAGTTGTTTGTGCTAAAAGTGTGGGCCAGACACCAGGCCACATTTCAGAATCTAAATCCTTTCTGCTGATAGTGTGGGCCAAACACCAGGCCACAATTCAGAATCTAAATCCTGTCTGCTATTAGTGTGGGACAGACACCAGGCCACATTTCATAATCTAAATCACTTGTACTAATAGTGTGGTCCAAACACCATCCCACAATTGCTGACACCAAAGAATTGTGCAATATTGTTACTTCCGGAGCCGACACCGGAAGAGATTTTCCATGAAACACAGCGTTCCACCTGTACTTGAACATGGTGAAGCATTTGTCACTTTCGGTTTGGCAAGCTAAAAGGTCTGCCCTGATGGCTCACATGCATTCCAGCAAGGCATGGGTATACGCATTATTATGACTGAGTAATGTTTTACACCTTTTGTTCTGACCAATTTATGTATGTTTATTTAAATGCAATGTCTCCAGGCATTTTCTGCCTTTCACAACCACAGGAAGAGCCCTGGAGTGTTCCCCCTTGTCTGCATGAGCAGGGTGCCCATATGTGCTAATAGATCCCCTGAAGATTCAGGGAATGATGAAACGTATTGGGATGCACAGGGAAAGTTTAGGGCCTATATTGTAAGGGTCAGATGTGGACTGCTCTTGTTAGGGTTGGAGTACTAGGGTTCAGGTTATGCCAGCCTTTACCAGGGTCTTTATGGGCAGGTTTACCCCATTTCTCCTGATGGATCTCCGCTGTATTGTTAAGACATCCAACAGTGACATGCTTTCCACACATGGGTGAGACCATTCCTTATTACACCTAAACATGTGGTTGTGTGGATATTGCTTACCTCACTCATGATTTTTTCCTATATCCACATAGGCAACTGTGATCTTTATATAGTCCCTCCAAGGTTGAAATTGATACTTTGATTATATTGTTAAACTTCTTGTCCTCAAAATATTTATCAGGAACAATTCCTTTGTGATCACTGTGCCGATTATGTGGTTTAATTAGAAAACAATCCAGTCATCTGGTATTTAGGACTGGAACTTGTTGTATGTACTATACATACATTGGAGTCTATACATTTGACTACATATAGAAACCTTTGTGCTTAGCCCACAATATAAATAGGTTAAGAGTGAGTTTTTTAATTGCACTTGAATCTCACCTTCCTCTTAACGGTAGCTTTAATTTTTTAGTTATTCATTAAAAGTTATATTTTATATATTTTTCTCTATAGCTGGTACTTGATTTAAATGAGAGATTTTGCGGGGTTTGACCCATTAGTGCTGTGTTTTGTTTTTACTAATAGTGTGGGTCAGAGACCAGACGACATTTCAGAATCTAAATCGTTTGTGCTAACAGTGTGGGCCATACATGAGGCCACATTTTAAAATGTAAATCCTTTGTGCTAATAGTGTGGTACAGACACAAGGCAACATTTCCAAATTCCATGATCTAAATCCTTTCTGATAATAGTGTGGGCCATACACCAGGCCACATTTCATAATCTAAATTGTTTGTGCTAATAGTGTGGTCTGTCCAGCCATGAGTCCATATACCGTATTTTCCGGCGTATAAGACGACTGGGCGTATAAGACGACCCCCCAACTTTACCAGTTAAAATATAAAATCTTCTTAAAAGTCGGGGGTCTTCTTATACACCCTATGTCGTCTTATAGGGCCGGTGAATATGTGCCTTTTGGGGGGGGGGAGTGATCCTGATGACGAGGGGGCGTCTCACAGGAAAGTGAGTATCCCCCATTACCTTATCGTAGCGGTGCAGCGTGGGGGTCTCAGTGCTGGGAGTGGCGGCGGCGGCTGCTGTGCTCTGGTGCGGCGGCTGCTGTGCTCTGGTGCGGCGGCTCCTCTTCTGTGTGGGGCCTCTGTGCTGTGCGGTGGCGGTGGCGGTGGCGGCGGCATATCTTTATCCAGTTGGGGCTCCTCCGGCATCTCCTTAGCCCTGGAGGCCCCGCCGCAACTCCATGAGTGCAATGCAGCGGCCATTTTCCCGGAGGCAGCTCAATAGGTGCGATGCGGTGGCCTCCGGGAAAATGGCCGCTGCTCAGATTCAGATCTCGTCCCGAAATCTCGGGACACGAGATCTGAATCTGAGCAGCGGCCATTTTCCCGGAGGCCACCACATTGCACCGATGGAGTTGCGGCGGGGCCTCCAGGGCTAAGGAGATGCCGGAGGAGCCCCAACTGGATAAAGATACGCCGCTGCCGCCGCCACCTCACAGCACAGAGGCCCCACACAGAAGAGGAGCCGCCGCACCAGAACACAGCAGCCGCCGCCGCTCCCAGCACTGACACCCCCACGCTGCACCGCTAGGATAAGGTAATGGGGATTACTCACTTTCCTGTGAGACGCCCCCTCGTCATCAGGATCACTCCCCCTCCCCACCCACCATATACACCGGCGTACAAGTCGATTCCCGGCGTATAAGACGACCCCCGACTTTTAAGAAGATTTTCGGGGGTTAAAAAGTCGTCTTATACGCCGGAAAATACGGTAAGTCAGAAAGTAAATCTTTACTGCTAATTGTGTGGCCCATACACCATGCCACATTTCAGAATCTAAATCGTTTGTGCTAATAGTGTTGTCCAGACAGGAATTATACTGTCCTCATACACGTTAGCAGGGTGTGCAATGAGACATGTAGCTAAATCCCCTGTCTTCTTTAAGAAAAGAGGCTGTAAAGTTGTAACCTTCTTTTATTGATTGCAGATGTGACAGGAAAGGGTGAAACTATAGGATGCAATGACAGGAGCATTTCAGAATATATATAACTGCATAGAGCATGAAACACAAATAGTCTGCAATGCACAGTAACATGAGGTAATATACAAACTGATGATTACCTACTTAGTACAACAAACGTATTGATAACACATCGATAGTGGCTTACCAACTATGCTTAGAGCAGGCTGTTTAAGGAGCATGAAGAACATGAATGGTGTAGTTTCTCCTAAGACACATGGAGGAATAATGGCTGCTGTTCCCTTCACAGTGTCATAATAAGACCATAATGCAACAGAAACAATCCCACAATGCCCTAGGAACTTCCCACAAGACATTGCAAATTAAACTAGAATCTATGCATTAAACGGACAGTAGGTGGTGCTGTTACCTTACAATATGAAATATGTGAAGGATTAATACACACAAAAAATACAATGTCTGTAATAACGGAGACATAAAAAAATGACTAGACTTTCTAGACAGCTATTATATGGCTGGACAGAACAGGAATCCACAGTTTATAATCTAAATCCTTTCTGCTAATAGTGTGGGCCTTACACCAGTTCACATTTCAGAATATAAATTATTTGTGGTAATAGTGTGGGCCATTTACCAGGCCACATTTCAGAATCGTAATCGTTTGTACTAATAGCATAGGCTAGAAAACAAAGCCATATTTCAGAATGTAAATCCTTTCTGCTAATAGGTCAAATGTGACCTTCATCAGATGTGACATCATTTGAAGTGTGACATCTTTTAAGTGTAACATCATAAATATACCAGAAATAGTCCAGAAATCGGTCATAAGGTAAGACTAATCTGTCTTCTAATTTTGCTTACCTTTTATTTTCTTACCCTGCTCTTTAACCATGCTCACATTTGCTGTTACCATTTTTGCTCCATAACAGTTGTAGGATAATGAAGATGCAAGGTTTGTGAAATAGGTCTGTTTAGCAGAGGTGTGGACTAATTTGAATGCAAGTGTAGCTTGTTTGAAAGCAGTGAAGTCATCTGGCAGGCGAGTTTTCTTCCAACGCCGCTTCGCAACACTGGATGATTGTCAAAGTTTTTTGGTGAGATTTTTGTGCCAGGGTTGTCTCTTGATTTGTTGCACATTGCCATGGATTGAAGATATGGAGGACAGAGGTAAAAGAGAGTCAGAGTCTGTGAATGTCTAGGTGTGCGAGGTTTCTGCAAGGATGTGATAGTGGGTGGACATGGGGGGCAGGTGAGGAGGACACGGAGGGGAAGGTGAGTAGGTGGTGGTCAGATAGGGGGAGAGGTGGTGAGATTAGATAGGGAGCAGAGGTGGGTGAAGATGAGGTCTAATGTATGTCCATCTTTGTGGGTGGCTGTGGAGGACCACTGAGTAAGTCCAAAGGATGAAGTAAGTGATAGGAGTTTGGAGTCTGCTGGCTGGTGGGTGTTGGTAGGGATATTAAAGTCACCCATGATGATGGTGGGGATGTCAGCAGAGAAAATGTGAAGAAGCCAGATGGAGAATTTGTCGATGAAGGCACTGGCTGAGCCCGGTGGTCGGTATTTGACAGCAATTTGGAGATTAGAGGAAGAGTAGATACGGACATAGTGGACCTCGAAAGAAGGGAGGTAAAGGAGTTTGGGGGTTGGATAGGGTTGGAGGAGCAGCTTTTTGAAAGAAGGAAACCCACTCCTCTGCCATGTCTGTTGCCAGAGCGAGGAGTGTGGGTAAAGTGGAGGCCACCATAACTCAGTGCAGGCCGTGTTGTGGGGCTTCAACCAGGTCTCAGTGAGGGCCAGGAAGAAATAGGCTGTAGGAAGTAAAGAGATTGTGGATCATGTGGAGCTTGTTGCAGATAGAGTGGGCATTCCAAAGTGCTCCAGAAAGAGGAAGCGGGGGGTGGGGGCCAGTGGCACAGATTTTAAGTGTGAGGGATTGCGGTAGTTTATTTTAGTCTGAGAAGTATAGGGTTTAGGATTAGTGGGATGTATGAGGCGGGGGGGGGGGGGCAGGATGAGGGGGATATGTCGCCAGCATTGAGAAGGAGCAGAGAAAGGGAAAGCAGGTGGGTGAAGGAAAGTGACCCGCTTATAATATATTTTGGTAGGAGAGGTTGGAGGTTAAGAAGCAGGTCTGCAGATGAAGCAAGGTGGGGGGTAGGAGAGAGGGGGGTATAGTTATTTGGTTCGAGGGTGCAGGGGTTTGGGGATAGTGAAGGAGAGTGAGGATCCACTACTTCAAATCTGTATCAGGCATTGAGTGCAACAAACACATGGGGGTGTGGAGATTGCAAACCAGGTTCTACAGCCCTACCAGGTATCAAGAAAATCCTATACCCAGTATAACAAGTTTATCATTTATTAATGTCAAGTAACCACATTTAATTCTTTTGTGTTATACAAAAAAGCAGGAAATTCAGATACTTTCCTTGATTTTCAGGAAAATGTAATTGAAAATTTTGTTTTTGCAAATATTGTGCCCATTCATCCATTAGTATCTAAATATGTTAATTGACTCATTAAGCAACATTTTTTTGCACTCATTTCAGCAACAGAAACAAGAAAAGACCACCAGAGAAGATGTTATGAATGTACCAAGAGAGTAATGAAGCGTCATTAATATTATTATTGCCCACATTGCCCATTCTTACCAGCCTTAAAGGGAACCTGTCACCTGAATTTGGTGGGACCAGTTTTGGGTCATATGGGCGGGGTTTTTGGATGTTTGATTCACCCTTTCCTTACCCGCTTGTTATGACCCCAATGGCAGAGGGTCTCAGAAATAATTACTAAGTCTGAAAACACAAAAAACCAGCTCATAGGGCAGTGGTAACTGAGCTGACCATATATCTAATCCTAGCACCACAAATAGCAGCAGCCGGGGAACGTGCCTACGTTGGTTCTAGACGTCTCGCGCCAGCCGGAGAACTAACTAACCCTAGAAGGGAAAAGAAAGACCTTTCTTGCCTCCAGAGAAAAGACCCCAAAAGTTGGATACAAGCCCCCAACAAATAATAACGGTGAGGTAAGAGGAAAAGACAAACGTAAGAATGAGCTAGGTATTTAGCAAAGAGAGGCCCACTAGCTAATAGCAGAATATAGTAAGATGACTTATATGGTCAACAAAAACCCTACCAAAACCCACGCTGGATATTCAAGAACCCCCGAACCGTCTAACGGCCCGGGGGGAGAACACCAGCCCCCTAGAGCTTCCAGCAAAGTCAGGAATCACATTTAGTACAAGCTGGACAAAAATAAGAGCAAAGCAATAACCAAAAAACAAAGAAGCAAGACTTAGCTTAATTTTGCACGAACCAGGACCAGCAGACAGGAGCAAACAGAAAGGATCTGATTACAACGATGCCAGGCACTGGACTAAGGATCCAGAAAGTTTATATAGCAACACCCCTGGACTAACAACCCAGGTGGGTGCCAAACTGAGGAAAGACAATCCCAGAGTCATATCACTAGTAACCACAAGAGGGAGCCAAAAAGTCTAATTCACAACAGTACCCCCCCCTTAAGGAGGGGTCACCGAACCCTCACCAAGACCACCAGGGCGATCAGGATGAGCAGCGTGAAAGGCACAAACTAAATCGGCCGCATGCACATCAGAAGCAACCACCCAGGAATTATCCTCCTGACCATAGCCCTTCCACTTGACCAGATACTGAAGCCTCCGTCTGGAGAGATGAGAATCCAAGATCTTCTCCACCACGTACTCCAACTCGCCCTCAACCAACACCGGAGCAGAAGGCTCAACAGAAGGAACCACAGGTACAACGTACCGCCACAACAAAGACCTATGGAACACGTTGTGAATGGCAAACGATACCAGAAGATCCAAGCGAAAGGACACAGGATTAAGGATTTCCAATATCTTGTAAGGACCGATGAAGCGAGGCTTAAATTTAGGAGAGGAGACCTTCATAGGAACAAATCGAGAAGACAGCCATACCAAATCCCCAACACGAAGTCGGGGACCCACAACGCGGCGGCGGTTGGCAAAACGCTGAGCCTTCTCCTGTGACAACTTTAAGTTGTCCACCACATGATTCCAGATCTGCTGCAACCTATCGACCACAGAATCTACCCCAGGACAGTCAGAAGGCTCCACATGTCCCGAGGAAAAGCGAGGATGGAAACCAGAGTTGCAGAAAAATGGTGAAACCAAAGTAGCGGAACTAGCCCGATTATTAAGGGCAAACTCAGCCAATGGCAAGAAGGTCACCCAATCATCCTGATCTGCCGAAACAAAACACCTCAAATAAGCCTCCAGAGTCTGATTAGTTCGCTCTGTTTGTCCATTAGTCTGAGGATGAAAGGCAGACGAAAACGACAAATCAATGCCCATCCTAGCACAAAAGGATCGCCAGAACCTGGAAACAAACTGGGATCCTCTGTCAGACACAATATTCTCAGGAATGCCGTGTAAACGAACCACATTCTGAAAGAACACAGGAACCAGATCGGAAGAGGAAGGCAGCTTAGGCAAAGGCACCAAATGGACCATTTTAGAAAAGCGATCACATACCACCCAGATGACAGACATGCCCTGAGACACAGGGAGATCTGAAATGAAATCCATGGAAATGTGTGTCCAAGACCTCTTCGGGACAGGCAAGGGCAAGAGCAACCCGCTGGCACGAGAACAGCAAGGCTTAGCTTGAGCACAAGTCCCACAGGACTGCACAAATGACCGCACATCCCGTGACAAGGAAGGCCACCAAAAGGACCTAGCCACCAGATCTCTGGTGCCAAAAATTCCCGGATGCCCTGCCAACACCGAGGAATGAACCTCGGAAATGACTCTGCTGGTCCACTTATCAGGAACAAACAGTCTGTCAGGTGGACAAGAGTCAGGTCTACCAGCCTGAAATCTCTGCAACACACGTCGCAAATCAGGAGAAATGGCCGACAAGATAACTCCCTCTTTAAGAATACCAACTGGTTCTGCGACTCCAGGAGAGTCAGGCACAAAGCTCCTTGAAAGAGCATCAGCCTTCACATTCTTTGAACCTGGTAAATACGAGACCACAAAGTCAAAACGGGAGAAAAACAATGACCAGCGGGCCTGTCTAGGATTCAGGCGTTTAGCAGACTCGAGATACATCAAATTTTTGTGATCAGTCAAGACCACCACACGATGCTTAGCACCCTCGAGCCAATGACGCCACTCCTCAAATGCCCACTTCATGGCCAGCAACTCCTGATTGCCAACATCATAATTCCGCTCAGCAGGCGAAAACTTCCTAGAGAAGAAAGCGCATGGTCTCATTACCGAGCAACCAGGGCCTCTCTGCGACAAAACGGCCCCTGCCCCAATCTCAGAAGCATCCACTTCGACCTGAAAGGGAAGTGAGACATCAGGCTGGCACAAAACAGGCGCCGAAGTAAACCGGCGCTTCAACTCTTGGAACGCCTCCACGGCTGCAGGAGCCCAGTTAGCAACATCAGAACCTTTCTTGGTCATATCCGTCAAAGGTTTAACAACGCTAGAAAAATTAGCGATAAAACGACGGTAGAAGTTAGCAAAACCCAAGAACTTCTGAAGACTCTTAACTGACGTGGGTTGAGTCCAATCATGAATAGCTCGGACCTTTACTGGGTCCATCTCCACAGCAGAAGGGGAAAAAATAAACCCCAAAAAGGGAACCTTCTGTACTCCAAAGAGACACTTTGAGCCCTTAACAAACAAAGCATTCTCACGCAAAACCTGAAACACCATCCTGACCTGCTCCACATGTGAGTCCCAATCTTCAGAGAAAACCAGAATATCATCCAGATAAACAATCATAAATTTATCCAGATACTTCCGGAAAATATCATGCATAAAGGACTGAAACACTGAGGGAGCATTAGAGAGCCCAAAAGGCATCACCAAGTACTCAAAATGACCTTCGGGCGTATTAAATGCTGTCTTCCATTCATCTCCTTGCTTAATGCGCACAAGGTTGTACGCACCGCGAAGATCTATCTTGGTGAACCACTTGGCACCCTTAATCCGGGCAAACAAGTCCGACAACAGAGGCAAAGGATACTGAAATTTAACAGTGATTTTATTCAGAACCCGATAGTCAATACAAGGTCTCAAAGATCCGTCCTTCTTGGCCACAAAAAAGAATCCCGCACCAAGAGGGGAAGAGGATGGACGGATATGCCCCTTCTCCAGAGACTCCTTGATATACGAACGCATTGCGGCATGCTCAGGTACAGACAGATTAAATAGTCTTCCCTTAGGAAATTTACTACCTGGAATCAAATCTATGGTGCAGTCACAGTCCCTATGAGGAGGCAGAGCACTGGACCTGGACTAGCTGAATACATCCTGATAATCAGACAAATACTCAGGAACTTCCGAAGGAGTAGAGAAAGCAATAGACACCGGCGGGGAATCAGCATGAATTCCCTGACAGCCCCAACTTGACACAGACATTGCCTTCCAATCCAAGACTGGATTGTGGGTCTGTAACCATGGCAGACCCAAAACGACCAAATCATGCATTTTATGCAGAACAAGAAAACGAATCACCTCCCGATGTTCAGGAGTCATGCACATGGTTACCTGCGTCCAAAACTGCGGTTTATTTTCCGCCAATGGCGTAGCATCAATACCTCTAAGAGGAATAGGATTTACCAACGGTTCAAGAACAAAACCACAGCGCTTGGCAAATGACAGATCCATAAGACTCAGGGCAGCACCTGAATCCACAAACGCCATAACAGGGTAAGAGGACAATGAGCAAATTAAAGTCACAGACAAAATAAATTTAGGTTGCAAATTACCAATGGCGACAGGACTAACAACCCTTGTTAGGCGTTTAGAGCATGCTGATATAACATGTGTAGAATCACCACAGTAAAAACACAACCCATTCTGACGTCTATGATTTTTCCGCTCATTTCTAGTCTGAATTCTATCACATTGCATTAAATCAGGTGTTTGTTCAGACAACACCACCAGAGGATTAGCGGTTTTGCGCTCCCGCAAACGCCGGTCAATTTGAATAGCCAGCGCCATGGAATCATTCAGACTTGTAGGAATGGGGAAACCCACCACCACATTCTTAATGGCTTCAGAAAGTCCATTTCTGAAATTTGCAGCCAGAGCACACTCATTCCACTGAGTAAGCACGGACCATTTCTGAAATTTTTGGCAATACACTTCAGCTTCATCCTGGCCCTGAGAAATAGCCAGCAAGGCTTTTTCTGCCTGAACTTCAAGATTGGGTTCCTCGTAAAGCAATCCAAGCGCCAGAAAAAATGCATCAATATTTGCCAATGCCGGATCTCCTGGCGCTAGCGAGAAAGCCCAATCCTGAGGGTCACCCCATAAAAAAGAGATAACAATTTTAACTTGCTGAGCTGAATCTCCAGATGAACGGGGTCTCAGAGAAAGAAACAATTTACAATTATTCCTGAAATTCCTAAACTTAAATCGGTCTCCAGAAAACAGTTCAGGAATAGGTATTTTAGGTTCAGACATTGGACTACTGGTAACAAAATATTGTATGCCCTGCACACGAGCAGCAAGCTGGTCTACACTTGTAATCAAGGTCTGGACATTCATGTCTGCAGCAAACACAAGCCACTCAGAGGTAAAGGGGAGGAAGAGAGGAAAAAAAAAAAAAAAAACTCAGAATTTCCTTTCTTATTATCCCACTTCTGTCTGCAATGCATTAAACATTCAATGTTGGCCTGGCATACTGTTATGACCCCAATGGCAGAGGGTCTCAGAAATAATTACTAAGTCTGCAAACACAAAAAACCAGCTCATAGGGCAGTGGTAACTGAGCTGACCATATATCTAATCCTAGCACCACAAATATCAGCAGCCGGGGAACGTGCCTACGTTGGTTCTAGACGTCTCGTGCCAGCCGGAGAACTAACTAACCCTAGAAGGGAAAAGAAAGACCTTTCTTGCCTCCAGAGAAAAGACCCCACAAGTTGGATACAAGCCCCCAACAAATAATAACGGTGAGGTAAGAGGAAAAGACAAACGTAAGAATGAGCTAGGTATTTAGCAAAGAGAGGCCCACTAGCTAATAGCAGAATATAGTAAGATGACTTATATGGTCAGCAAAAACCCTACCAAAACCCACGCTGGATATTCAAGAACCCCCGAACCGTCTAACGGCCCGGGGGGAGAACACCAGCCCCCTAGAGCTTCCAGCAAAGTCAGGAATCACATTTAGTACAAGCTGGACAAAAATAAGAGCAAAGCAATAACCAAAAAACAAAGAAGCAAGACTTAGCTTAATTTTGCACGAACCAGGACCAGCAGACAGGAGCAAACAGAAAGGATCTGATTACAACGATGCCAGGCACTGGACTAAGGATCCAGAAAGTTTATATAGCAACACCCCTGGACTAACAACCCAGGTGGGTGCCAAACTGAGGAAAGACAATCCCAGAGTCATATCACTAGTAACCACAAGAGGGAGCCAAAAAGTCTAATTCACAACACCCGCTGGCTGCATGCTGGCGGCAATATTGGATTGAAGTTCATTCTCTGTCCTCTGGAGTACACGCCTGCGCAAGGCAATATTGCCTTGCGCAGGCGTGTACTCCGGAGGACAGAGAATGAACTTCAATCCAATATTGCCGCCAGCATGCAGCCAGCGGGTAAGGAAAGGGTGAATCAAACACCCGAAAACCCCGCCCATATGACCCAAAACTGGTCCCACCAAATTCAGGTGACAGGTTCCCTTTAAGCTTCACTGACTGCTTTAAAATATTCCACTTATGGGGGATTCTGCTTTTCTAACACCTCAGGGGCTCTGCCACTGTGACATGTCACACACAAACCATTACAGCAAAATCTTCTCTATAATGTGGTGCTCCTTCCATTCTGAGCTTTGCACTGTGAATAAAATGTAGTTTCTGACAACATATAGGTTACATACTCAGGATAAATTGTACCATCAACTGTGGGTTCCATTTTCTCCTTTTAGATTTGTGAAAATTAGAAAAATAAGTGTAAAACAATTTTTTCATGAAAAGAAATTAATATTTCATTTTCACATCCCAATCTTTTAAAATTCTGTGAGGCACATATGTTATCAAGATTCTCATCACATTAGCAAACGGATTTCTCAAGGGGTGTCATTTCTAAAATTGGGTGACTTGTGTGGGGTTTCCACTGTTTAGGCACATCAGGGGTTCTGCAAACATGACATGGCATCTGCTATCGACTGAAGCCAACTTGGTGTTCGAAAAATCAAAACGTTCTCCTTCCTGCCCAAGCCTTGCTGTGAAGACAAAGAGTAGTTTTCCACCTCATATGAGGTATTGGCTTACT
This sequence comes from Ranitomeya variabilis, assembly GCF_051348905.1. Lineage (NCBI taxonomy): Eukaryota > Metazoa > Chordata > Amphibia > Anura > Dendrobatidae > Ranitomeya > Ranitomeya variabilis. The sequence goes on from NC_135236.1 coordinate 567,482,371, forward strand.
CAGGTGAAGTTGCACAATTAAATTTGTTCTGCATTTCTTCTTGCTACACTTGTGGAAATAAACATAATTGGCGCTAAATCAATAGTTTTGTGGGGAAAATTAGATTTCTTTAATTTTCATGGCTCAACATTATAAAATTCCATAAAACTCCTGGGTGTTCAAAGTGCTCATCACACATCTATAAAACTTCAGTGATAAATCTATTTTCCAAAATGGGGTCACATATGTTTTTTTTCACTGTTTAGTCACATTAGGGGCTCTCCAAACGCAACATGGTGTCTGCTCTTGGTTTAAGCTAATTTTGCGTTCCAAAAATCAGACAGTGCTCCCTCCAATCTGAGCCCTGCCATGCTCCCAAACTGTAGTTTTCCACAACATATGAGGTATCAGCTTACTCAGGAGAAGACGCACAATTAAATTTGTTCTCCTTTTTTTTGGTTGCTACCCTTGTGAAAATAAAAAAATAGGGGCTAGAACAACATTTTTGTTGGAAAACTGTGTTTTTAAATTTTCACGGCTCAACATTTTAAAATTCTGTGAAGCCCTTGGGGCTTTAAGGTGATTGCCTCACCACTAGATAAATTCCTTGTTATTAACAAGTGTAGCCTTTGAGGCAATGTTTTCTACATGGGATAAGTCCCCCTCTTTTCTTTTTGATTAACTATTTCATTTGACTGTGTGTACCTTGTTTGTGATCATCCTGTCCACTTGGCTATACCTATTAATATTGGTCCTTGCATTTATTCAAATTTTATAACTACTCCACTGAAAGGTTGATATTTTTGTTGTTCCACAGGGACAATACATCTGTGGTTACTTTGATAGAGAGGTGTGCTAACAATATTTTACTTTAATCTCCAAGCATTCCCTAAGGTTTGAATTATACCTCAAGTTATACATACCCTAAGGTCCTAATTTTGTTAATTATTTAAAAATTGTTATTTACCTTGTATTTTTCTATATTTCATCACTTTTAAGGCTATATGTTTTCCAACCTGCATTAGCAGCAGGGCCTATCAGGGATAGATTGGGATAGTCATCAAGGAGTGGGGGCGCCAAAAAAGGTCTCTTTTAGGGTGGCTAACTGAAACAATGGTAACAAATTGAAAGCTTTTGAGACTACGCAGGTCCCTTCATGATGAAGTGACCTGCGTAGTCTCGAAAGCTTGAAATTTGTTACCATGTTTTCAGTTAGCCATTAAAAGGTATCAACTACTGAACACTCTCACATCTAAATAATATTCTATCTACTGGTTAACACGGTACAAGGATATATATCTTTCCTGTATCTCTTTGGGTGCCAATCTCCACAGCTAGGTAGTTTCCATATAGGGATGAACTAGGGACTATTATGTATTTCTTGAAGTATCATTCTATGCATTACTGTTTATCATTTGTATTTTTTTGAACACGGTTTTTGTCTGCACACTGGGTGGTGATTTTTAATACGTAATTAATACATTTATTGCTTTTTAAAGGGAACATATGTTATGTGCGGCAAAGAAGACCCTAGACAACATACTCGGAAGGGAGGTAAGAAAATTTCTAAAACAATCCACAGGGAGGAATAAAACTAAATCCTCTAAACTGCATGCTCGCAATCACCAGTAGCCTGATAAACAAGATGGAATAACTAGAAGGAGAAATATCTACAGGTAACTATGACATAGTGAGAATAACCGAGACATGGTTAGATGAAAACTAGTGATGATGATGAGCGAACGTGCTCACCACTATTCGTTACTCGCCTGAGTATCAGGGTACTCAGGGAACTCGCTGAGCAGTGAGCATTTCCGGGAATATTTGGCAGTAACTGCAGTCTCCACCTCGCATTTTTGGTGTACTTTAGAGACCCAATCACGGTGCAGAGATTGTCTGCCAGGCCATGAAACGCCGCAGCCATCTTTGTTGTGGTTGTGCAGTGATTGGTTGGGCCGTACAGCATCATCCCTAGTATAAGAGACAAGGCGCCACCCTGCTCGCCGCATTCTGTTCCTATTTCAGCGAGAATAGGGAGAGCTGCTGCCGAAATAGGGTCAGAATCGTGGTTTTAGAGTTAGTGTAGGTCTGCAATGCTTACATCCACAACTCCTGAGAAACCAACAATCCTTTTTAAGGCTAATTCATGGGTCCCGATGCACAGTGCAAGGCCTGCAGGCAATGTATGTGCATCCGTTGGTCCCACTGCATCCTTCCCAAAGCTCCCTAACTGCCTGCTGCTGCAGCTCATTTACTGTCTATATACCTTTATTTTTCCACAAATTTCACCCCCCAAAAATATACAGTCTGTTCTGTCAGACTGAGGCCTGTTGAAAAGTGATAGTTTGACAGGCATACATAGCATAGTTGTGTGTGCTACCCTTGTGCCCCCTTTTTTTTTTTTGGTGTTTTAAATTCACCGAAAAAGGCCTCATATATCTCTGTGCTCCAAGTTTGGTCATTGGAGGTAGATGTACTTATTTTGTGGGTGTGTGTTACTCAAATTCTATACAGCGCTATTTAGCATAAAAAAAATTCAAAGGCCACATATTTGCCAGTGTGGTATTTCTGTTACAGCCGTCATATACCTCTGTGCTCTAAGTTTGGGCATTGGAAGCCGGTGTAGTTATTTTTTGGCTATGTGATACTCTAATTCTATACAGCGCTATTTAGCATAAATTAACTATAATAAAAAAAATTGAATACAGTCTGTTAGGTCAGGCTGAGGCCGTTTGGGTTTGAAAAATCGTAGATTTGAAGGCATACTGATCACATATTATTTCGCTAGTAATAAAGACATTGGCATTTGAAATAGTGCAGTAGTCCATTTAAAATGGGCAAGGCAAGGGGCAAGGAATGCGGAAGTTTACATGATGCTGATGGTGCATCCAGAGGGGGAGGCCGTGGGCAAGGTGAAAGTGGGCAACAATAAAGACCCACATCTTCTTGCTCAACCTTCCTGTCCCAGTTTCTGGGGGACTGCAGCACACCACAGCCAGAGCAGTGTGAAATGGTTGTTGGTTGGATAGCGGATAATGCTTCCAGTCACTTAGCCACCATCACCACCTTGTCTTCCACACGGTCAAGTCTGAGTATCCCTGAGTGTGGCCAGGATATTCCTCACCCTGATCCTCCTTCCTCCCACCATGCCGAGTGCCCTGAGACAACTGATCCCACACTTGGACACTCTGAAGAGCTGTTCGGTTTTTCATTTCAAGATTCAGAAATCTCTGCTGGTCAACTTGAAGTGGTGAAAGATGAGATCGCATGTAGAGCTGCCCAAAGCTTTGACCAGCCCAGGACACACAAAGGCGATAGTGGGAAAGTGTCACAAGAGGAGGACGATGATGAGACATAATTGTCAGAAAGTCAGAAGGAGGAGCAGGGTGTGGATGTGGAAGACGAGGTGGTGGATGACATAGTGACTGACCCAACCTGGCTGGAGGACAGGCATAGCAAGGACAGCAGCACAAATAGGGAAGGAGGCATATCCCCCCAACAGGCAAGAAGAAGCAGTGTGGTGGCCACAGACAGAAGGCGTGCATCCATTCCCCATAACACCAAAATGAGTGAAGTTGCCATTCCACCTGTGAGATCTTCCCAAGTCTGGATATTTTTTAAAGACTCTGCCAATAACACCAAACAGGCCATTTGCAGCACCTGCCATGCACGCATCAGTAGGGGTAGCAAAACAATCAGCCTGACCACCACCAGCATGATCAGGCACATGACAGCAAAGCACCTGACTTTGTGAGCCAAACCCCAGGCTCCAGGACCACTGCCTGCTGGTCACACCACTGCTTCTTCCACTGTATTGGGTAGAAGCCAATCCCCAGTATACCATGCATGTGAAGATGCCTCTAGCCCTGCACCTGTTGTGGTCCACAGTCAAGCAGCACCATCAGCAAGCGCATCCACGTCCTTGTCCCAGCACAGCGTTCAGTTGTCTATAACCCAGTCTTTGGAATGCAAGCGGAAATATCCAGCCAATGCCCCACAAGCCACAGTCCTCAATTCTAATATTTCTCTTCTGCTTGCACTAGAAATGTTGCCTTTTAGGCTTGCTGAGATGGAAGCTTTCCACAACCTGATGGTGGTGGCCGTCCCAAGGTACTCGGTCCTCAGTCGCCACTACTTCTCCCAGTGTGCTGTACCGGCATTACACCAGCATGTGTCCCACAACATTACCCATGCCCTCAACAATGCTGTTACTGGGAAAGTCCACCTAACCACAGACACATGGACAAGTGCTTGTGGGCAGGGATGGGACATCTCAATGACGGCACACTGGGTTAACATAGTGGAAGCCGGGACCCAGTCGGACCTTGGGATGAAACACATCCTCCCCATGCCAAGGATTGCTGGCCCTACGTCAATCAGGGTTCCCCCACAGTCTACAGCTCCTGCATCTCCTCCTCCTTCTCTTCATCCTCCATCTCTGAAATCAGCATATCAGTCAGAAGCTGGAAGCACTGCAGCACTGCCTCAGCAAAGTGGCAACAGGCTGTGCTGAAGCTAATCTGCATAGGTGACAAACCGCACAATGCAGAAGAGTTGTGGATAGCGCTAAAAGAGCAGTCAGAAGTTTGGATGACACTGATGAACCTACAGCCAAACATGGTCATGTGTGACAATGGCCGTAACCTGGTGGCAGCTCTGAGGCAAGGTGAGCTCACACACGTACCTTGCTTGGCCCATGTGCATAACCTCATGATTCAACATTTTCTGAAAAGCTTCCCAGAGTTGCCGGATCTGCTACTGAAAGTATGTCGTCTGTCTGACCATTTTAGAAAGTCAGCTACAGCTTCAGTCGCCTTTGCCATGCTTCAGCAGTGGTTTCAGCTTCCAGCTCACCCACAGTTGTGTGATGTCCCCACACGCTGGAACTATACGCTGCATATGTTGGAAAGGATTTGTGAGCAGAAGAGGGCCGTTGTTGACTACCAACATCAACAAGGCCGTCGAATTTCAGGTCAGACTCCACACACAAGACCTCAGAAGTGGACATGGATGTCAGACATATGTAACATCCTTCAAAACTTTGAGGACTGCACCAAGATGGTGAGCGGTAATGACGCCATAATTAGCATCACCATCCCGCTTCTCAGCATTCTGAAAAACTCTGCTCACAATCAAAGAGGATGCATTGCAGGCGGAGCGCGAGGACATGGAGCAAGGAAATATACAGGGGAATTACACTCAGCCCAGCCTCATGTCTTCTCAACGTGGATTGGTAGGCAATGAGGAGGAGGAGGATGAACAGGAGTTACTTTCATGCTCTATAGATGGTGCTACAAACACATCTGTATTAGCTTCTGATCAGCGGGGATGGCCCGAGGTCAGGGAGGAGGAGGATGAGGATGAGGAGGACAGCATGGTCAGTCGTCCTGTTGGTGAGGACACAGAAGTATTGCCTGTTAGCAGTCTGGCACGCATGGCTGACTTTATGTTGCGTTGCATTTCACGTGACCCTGGATTATCAAAATTTTGGATGACACCCATTACTGGTTGGTGAAACTTCTAGACCCACGCTACGAGGAGAACTTTCAATCTCTTCTGCCTGAGGCAGAGAGGTGTACTTTTAGGTGTACCACAGGGCCCTTGTAGCGGAATTACTTAGAAAATTCCCATGTGAGAACGCTGGCAGCAGACATCAGAGTTTGTTGTACAACCAAGGACTCAAGGAGTCCAAGCGAGAGAGACAGAAGTACAATACAGCTCAGGCAGGGGAACAATGGCCAACTTCTGGGACAGTTTTCTCAGACCCTCCCATTGTGGCGGCACAGAGGCAAGGGGTGCTGCCACAAGAAGTGCAATGTTTGGGAAGATGGTGAGGGAGTACCAAAATAGACAAATAGGCGGGCACCATCCACTAACAATACTAAATAATATGGTTCTAATATATATCCTGGGGATCACCTAATGCATGTCAGGAAACATGAAGAAAAAGTACATGCCCATAACAGGGATCACCCAAACCGATAAGAGTGCCAAAAAAGCTTTATTATAGAACAACAAGGAGCACACATAAAAACAATTAAAAATCCTCAAAGGATGATACACATAAATGCAGATCCATAGATGGTGAGAGAGTACCTTGCAGATTGTACAAACGTCCTCCGTGATTCCTCTGTGCCTTTTAATAATTGGGTATCCAAGCTGGACACGTGGCATGAACTGGCTCTCTACGCCTTGGAAGTCCTGGCCTCTAGCGTTCTGTCAGAGAGGGTTTTTAGTGACATTGGTGGAATTATAATGGATAAGCGCATCCGCCTGTCAACTGAAAATTCTGACAGGCTGAGACTTATAAAAATGAAGAAGGCCTGGATTGGGAAAGACTTCTGTACAACACCAAGTAAAAACAGCGAAACATAACCTGAAATACATTCTCTATTTTGGGGAGATGTATTCTCATGCACCTCTTCACAACCACATATGGGTATACATTTTAACATAACATTTTAGTAACATAGTTATTAAGGTTTAAGTAAGACTTGAAGTCAATCTAGTTCAACACATAGCCTAACCTAACATGCCCTAACATGTTGATCTAGAGGAAGGCAAAAAAACCCATGTGGCAAAGAGTAAGCTCCACATTGGGGAAAAAAATTACTTCCCGACTCCACTTACGGCAATCAGACTAGTTCCCTATGAACACCCAATCAAGGAATCTAGTATATATAACCTGTAACATTATACTTTTCAAGAAAGGCATCCAGTCCCCTCTTAAATTTAAGTAATGAATCACTCATTACAACATCATACGGCAGAGAGTTCCATAGTCTCACTGCTCTTACAATAAAGAATCTGCGTCTGTTATTATGCTTAAACCTTCTTTTCTCCAGACATAGAGGATGCCCCCTTGTCCCTGTCTCAGCTCTATGATTAAAAAGATCATCAGAAAGGTCTTTGTACTGTCCCCTCATATATTTATACATTAAAATAAGATCACTCCTTAGCCTTCGTTTTTCCAAACTAAATAGCCCCAAGTGTAATAACCTATCTTGGTGTTGCAGATCCCCCAGTCCTCTAATAACCTTGGTCTCTCTTCTCTGCACCCGCTCTAGTTCAGCTATGTCTTTCTCATACACCGGAGACCAGAACTGTAAACAGTATTCTAAGTGTGGTCGAACTAGTGACTTGTATAGAGGTAAAATTATGTTCTCCTCATGAGCATCTATGCCTCTTTTAATGCATCCCATTATTTTATTTGCCTTTGTAGCAGCTGCGTGACACTGGCCACTAAATGTGAGTTTGTCATCCACCCATACTCCCATACACCCATACCTTACATTTATCTCCATTAAAGCTCTTTTGCCATTTATCAGCCCAAGCTTCTAGTTTACATAAATCATCCTGTATTATAACATTGTTCTCCTCTGTATTGAATACCCTGCAGAGTTTAGTGTCATCTGAAAATATTGAAATTCTTTTCTGTATCCCCCCTACAAGATCATTAATAAATATGTTGAAAAGAAGAGGGCCCAATACTGACCCCTGTGGTACCCCACTGCTAACCACGACCCAGTCCGAGTGTGCTTCATTAATAATCACCCAGTGTTTCCTATCCCTGAGCCAGCTCTTAACCCACTTACACATATTTTCCCCTATCCCCATTATTCTCATTTTATGTATCAACCTTTTGTGTGGCACCGTATCAAAAGCATTTGAAAAGTCCATATACACTACGTCCACTGTGTTCCTTTGGTCCAGTCCGGAACTTACCTCTTCATAGAAATTGATCAGATTAGTCTGACAGGAACGGTCCCTAGTAAACCCATGTTGGTATTGGGTCATGAGGATATTCCTCTTCAGATACTCCAGTATAGCATCCCTTAGAATGCCCTCCAGGATTTTACCCACAGTAGAGGTTAAGCTTACTGGCCTATAATTTCCGAGTTCAGTTTTTGTCCCTTTTTTGAATATTGGCACCGCATTTGCTATATGCCAGTCCTGTGGTACAGACCCTGTTATTATGGACTCTTTAAAGATTAAAAATAATGGTCTATCAATGACTGTACTTAATTCCTGCAGTACTCGGGGGTGTATCCCATCTGAGCCCGGAGATTTGTAAATTTTAGTGATTTTTAGACACCGACGTACTTCCTGCTGGGTTAAGCAGGTGACACTTAATGGGGAATTTTTGTTATCACTGATCATATTGTCTACCATGGAATTTTCTTGTGTAAATACTGATGAAAAAAGTCATTTAGCATACTGGCTTTTTCCTCATCCTCATCCACCATTTCACCCAGACTGTTTTTATGGGGGCTAACACTATCATTTTTTATAGATACTAGTATAACGCTGAGTGTATACAGGTACGCGCAGAAGATAGCACAATAGAATAAGAACTATAAACCTCCTTCTAGAGATTGTGACCGCTAGTGTGATGTCCCACCGTATAATAATAAGATGAGATACCAGAATAAAAATGGGCTTAACCTCTGATATCTAATATATAATTGCCTAGAATACTACTTCCTGCAATTTGTGCCAACTTCCGTGGCTTTGTCCGGAGCTATTGTCCGGAGCTATTGTCCGGAGCTATTGTCCGGAGCTAATGTCCGTAGCTAATGTCCGGAGATAAGTGACGTCACCAGTGTCCTACACCCAGGCAGAGCACAGTGGCCCCAGGCAGAGCACAGGGGCCCCAGGCAGAACATGGGGCCCCAGGCAGAGCACAGGGGCCCCAGGCAGAGCACAGGGGCCCCAGGCAGCATATGGGGCCCCAGGCAGAGCACAGGGGCCCCAGGCAGCATATGGGGCCCCAGGCAGAGCACAGTGGCCCCAGGCAGAGCACACACCAAATCGGAGGCCGAGGGGCCCCGCCAACCAAATCGGAGGCCGAGGAGCCCCGCCCACCAAATCGAAGGCTGAGCGGCCTTGCCCACCAAAGCGGAGGCCGAGGGGCCCGGCCCCGCCCACCAAAGCGGAGGCCGAGGGGCCCCGACCACCACATCAGAGGCCGAGGGGCCCCGCCCACCAAATCGGAGGCCGAGGGTCCCCGCCCACCAAATCGGAGGCCGAGGGTCCCCGCCCACCAAATCGGAGGCCGAGGGTCCCCGCCCACCAAATCGGAGGCCGAGGGGCCCCGCCCAACAAATCGGAGGCCGGGGGTCCCCGCCCTCCAAATCGGAGGCCGAGGGGCCCCGCCCACCAAATCGGAGGCCGAGGGTCCCCGCCCACCAAATCGGAGGCCGAGGGGCCCCGCCAACCAAATCGGAGGCCGAGGGGCCCCGCCCACCAAATCGGAGGCCGAGGGTCCCCGCTCACCAAATCGGAGGCCGAAAGTCCCCGCCCACCAAATCGGAGGAAAAGGGGCCCCGCCAACCAAATCGGAGGAAAAGGGGCCCCGCCAACCAAATCGGAGGCCGAGGGGCCCCGCCAACCAAATCGGAGGGCGAGGAGCCCCGCCCAACAAATCGAAGGCCGAGCGGCCCCGCCCACCAAAGCAGAGGCCGAGGGGCCCGGCCCCACCCACCAAAGCGGAGGCCGAGGGGCCCCGACCACCACATCGGAGGCCGAGGGGCCCCGCCCACCAAATCGGAGGCCGAGGGGCCCCACCCACCAAATCGGAGGCCGAGGGGCCCCGCCCACCAAATCGGAGGCCGAGGGTCCCCGCCCACCAAATTGGAGGCCGAGGGTCCCCGCCCACCAAATTGGAGGCCGAGGGTCCCCGCCCACCAAATCGGAGGCCGAGGGGCCCCGCCTACCAAATCGGAGGCCGAGGGTCCCCGCCCACCAAATCGGAGGCCGAGGGGCCCCGCCCACCAAATCGGAGGCCAGGGGTCCCCGCCCACCAAATTGGAGGCCGAGGGGCCCCGCCCACCACATCGGAGGCCGATGGGCCCCGCCCACCAAATCGGAGGCCGAGGGTCCCCGCCCACCAAATCGGAGGCCGAGGGTCCCCGCCCACCAAATCGGAGGCCGAGGGTCCCCGCCCACCAAATCGGAGGCCGAGGGTCCACACCAACCAAATCGGATGCCGAGGTGCCACGCCCACTAAATCGAAGGCCGAGGGGCCCCGCCCACCAAAGCAGAGGCCGAGGGTCCCCGCACACCAAATCGGAGGCAGAGGGACCCCGCACACCAAATCGGAGGCCAAGGGGCCCCGCCCACCAAAGCGGAGGCCGAGGGTCCCCGACCACCAAATCGGAGGCCGAGGGGCCCCGCCCACCAAATCGGAGGCCGAGGGGCCCCGCCAACCAAATCGGAGGCCGAGTGGCCCCGCCAACCAAATCGGAGGCCGAGGAGCCCCGCCCACCAAATCGAAGGCCGAGCGGCCCGGCCCCGCCCACCAAAGCGGAGGTCGAGGGGCCCAGCCCCGCCCACCAAAGCGGAGGCTGAGGGGCCCCGCCCACCACATCGGAGGCCGAGGGGCCCCGCCCACCAAATCGGAGGCCGAGGGGCCCCGCCCACCAAATCGGAGCCCGAGGGGCCCCGCCCACCAAATCAGAGGCCGGGGGTCCCCGCCCACCAAATCGGAGGCTGAGGGGCCCCGCCCACCACATCGGAGGCCGATGGGCCCTGCCCACCAAATCGGAGGCCGAGGGTCCCCGCCCACCAAATCGGAGGCCGAGGGTCCCCGCCCACCAAATCGGAGGCCGAGGGTCCCCGCCCACCAAATCGGAGGCCGAGGGTCCACACCAACCAAATCGGAGGCCGAGGGTCCCCACCCACCAAATCGGAGGCCGAGAGTCCCCGCCCACCAAATCGGAGGCCGAGGGGCCCCGCCAACCAAATCGGAGGCCGAGGGGCCCCGCCAACCAAATCGGAGGCCGAGGAGCCCCGCCCACCAAATCGAAGGCCGAGCGGACCCGCCCACCAAAGCGGAGGCCGAGGGGCCCGGCCCCGCCCACCAAAGCAGAGGCCGAGGGGCCCCGCCCACCACATCGGAGGCCGAGGGGCCCCACCCACAAAATCGGAGGCCGAGGGTCCCCGCCCACCAAATCGGAGGCCGAGGGTCCCCGCCCACCAAATCGGAGGCCGAGGGTCCACACCAACCAAATCGGAGGCCGAGGGGCCCCGCCCACCAAATCGAAGGCCGAGGGGCCCCGCCCACCAAAGCGGAGGCCGAGGGTCCCCGCACACCAAATCGGAGGCAGAGGGACCCCACCCACCAAATCGGAGGCCGAGGGGCCCAGCCCACCAAAGCGGAGGCCGAGGGTCCCCGACCACCAAATCGGAGGCCAAGGGTCCCCGCCCACCAAATCGGAGGCCGAGGGTCCCCACCCACCAAATCGGAGGCCGAGAGTCCCCGCCCACCAAATCGGAGGCCGAGGGGCCCCGCCAACCAAATCGGAGGCCGAGGGGCCCCGCCAACCAAATCGGAGGCCGAGGAGCCCCGCCCACCAAATCGAAGGCCGAGCGGCCCCGCCCACCAAAGCGGAGGCCGAGGGGCCCGGCCCCACCCACCAAAGCAGAGGCCGAGGGGCCCCGCCCACCACATCGGAGGCCGAGGGGCCCCACCCATCAAATCGGAGGCCGAGGGTCCCCACCCACCAAATCGGAGGCCGAGGGTCCCCGCCCACCAAATTGGAGGCCGAGGGTCCCCGCCCACCAAATCGGAGGCCGAGGGTCCCCGCCCACCAAATCGGATGCCGAAGGGCCCCGCCAACCAAATCGGAGGCCGAGGGGCCCCGCCCACCAAATCGGAGGCCGAGGGTCCCTGCCCACCAAATCGGAGGCCGAGGGGCCCCGCCAACCAAATCGGAGGCCGAGCGGCCCCGCCCACCAAATCGGAGGCCGAGGGGCCCCGCCCACCAAATCGGAGGCCGAGGGTCCCCACCCACCAAATCGGAGGCCGAGGGGCCCCGCCAACCAAATCGGAGGCCGAGGGGCCCCGCCCACCAAATCGGAGGCCGAGGGTCCCCGCCCACCAAATCGGAGGCCGAGAGTCCCCGCCCACCAAATCGTAGGATAAGGGGCCCCACCAACCAAATCGGAGGCCGAGGGGCCCCGCCAACCAAATCGAAGGCCGAGGAGCCCCGCCCAACAAATCGAAGGCCGAGGGGCCCCGCCCAACAAATCGGAGGCCGGGGGTCCCCGCCCACCAAATCGGAGGCCGAGGGGCCCCGCCCACCACATCGGAGGCTGATGGGCCCTGCCCACCAAATCGGAGCCCGAGAGTCCCCGCCCACCAAATCGGAGGCCGAGGGTCCCCGCCCACCAAATCGGAGGCCGAGGGTCCCCGCCCACCAAATCGGAGCCCGAGAGTCCCCGCCCACCAAATCGGAGGCCGAGGGTCCCCGCCCACCAAAGCGGAGGCCGAGGGTCCCCGCACACCAAATCGGAGGCAGAGGGACCCCGCCCACCAAATCGGAGGCCGAGGGGCCCCGCCCACCAAAGCGGAGGCCGAGGGTCCCCGACCACCAAATCGGAGGCCGAGGGTCCCCGCCCACCAAATCGGAGGCCGAGGGTCCCCGCCCACCAAATCGGAGGCCGAGGGTCCCCGCCCACCAAATCGGAGGCCGAGAGTCCCCTCCCACCAAATCGGAGGCCGAGGGGCCCCTTCAACCAAATCGGAGGCCGAGGGGCCCCGCCAACCAAATCGGAGGCCGAGGAGCCCCGCCCACCAAATCGAAGGCCGAGCGGCCCCGCCCACCAAAGCGGAGGCCGAGGGGCCCGGCCCCACCCACCAAAGCAGAGGCCAAGGGGCCCCGCCCCCCCACATCGGAGGCCGAGGGGCCCCGCCCACCAAATCGGAGGCCGAGGGTCCCCACCCACCAAATCGGAGGCCGAGGGTCCCCGCCCACCAAATCGGAGGCCGAGGGTCCCCGCCCACCAAACTGGAAGCCGAGGGTCCCCGCCCACCAAATCGGAGGCCGAGGGTCCCCGCCCACCAAATCGGAGGCCGAGGGGCCCCGCCAACCAAATCGGAGGCCGAGGGGCCCCGCCCAACAAATCGAAGGCCGAGCGGCCCCGCCCACCAAAGCGGAGGCCAAGGGGCCCGGCCCCACCCACCAAAGCGGAGGCCGAGGGGCCCCGACCACCACATCGGAGGCCGAGGGGCCCCGCCCACCAAATCGGAGGCCGAGGGGCCCCGCCCACCAAATCGGAGGCCGAGGGTCCCCGCCCACCAAATCGGACGCCGAGGGTCCCCGCCCACCAAATCGGAGGCCGAGGGTCCCCGCCCACCAAATCGGAGGCCGAGGGTCCCCGCCCACCAAATCGGAGGCCAGGGGTCCCCGCACACCAAATCGGAGGCCGAGGGGCCCCGCCCACCACATCGGAGGCCGATGGGCCCCGCCCACCAAATCGGAGGCCGAGGGTCCCCGCCCACCAAATCGGAGGCCGGGGGTCCCCGCCCACCAAAGCGGAGGCCGAGGGTCCCCGCCCACCAAATGGAGGCCGAGGGGCCCCGCCCACCAAAGCGGAGGCCGAGGGTCCCCACCCACCAAATCGGAGGCCGAGGGTCCCCGCCCACCAAATCAGAGGCCGAGGGTCCCCGCCCACCAAATCGGAGGCAGAGGGACCCCGCCCACTAAATCGGAGGCCGAGGGACCCCGCCCACCAAATCGGAGGCCGAGGGTCCCCGCCCACCAAATCGGAGGCCGAGGGTCCCCGCCCACCAAATCGGAGGATAAGGGGCCCCGCCCACCAAATTGGAGGCCGAGGGGCCCCACCAACCAAATCGGTGGCCGAGGAGCCCCGCCCACCAAATCGAAGGCCGAGGGACCCCGCCCACCAAATCAGAGGCCGAGGGGCCCCGCCCACCAAAGCGGAGGCCGAGGGTCCCCGCCCACCAAATCGGAGGTCGAGGGTCCCCGCCCACCAAATCGGAGGCCGAGGGTCCCCGCCCACCAAATCGGAGGCCGGTCCCCGCCCACCAAATCGGAGGCCGAGGGTCCCCACCCACCAAATCGGAGGACGAGGGGCCCCACCATCCAAATCGGAGGCCGAGGAGCCCCGCCCACCAAAAGTAAGTGCGGCCCCAAAAGTAAGTGCGCCCCCGGGTGCAAAAGTAAGTGCGCCCCCGGGTGCAAAAGTAAGTGCGCCCCCGGGTGCAAAAGTAAGTGCTCCCCCGGGTGCAAAAGTAAGTGCGCCCCCGGGTGCAAAAGTAAGTGCGCCTCCAGGTGCAAAAGTAAGTGCGCCCCCGGGTGCAAAAGTAAGCGCGCCCCCGGCCCCGGGTGCAAAAGTAAGCGCGCCCCCCAGTCCCGTGTGTGAAAAGTGCTGCTGTAAAGCTGGTAGCGCTGTTCAAGCACCATGTATTTCCTTCAGGAAATGCCCATCTAATATATAATTGCCTAGAATACTACTTCCTGCAATTTGTGCCAACTTCCGTGGCTTTGTCCTGAGTAGTGTTGAGCGATACTTTCCGATATCGGAAAGTATCGGTATCGGAAAGTATCGGCCGATACCGTCAAAATATCGGATCCAATCCGATACCGATACCCGATCCCAATGCAAGTCAATGGGACGAAAATATCGGAATTAAAATAAACCCTTTATAAACTTGTAGGTTCATTCTACATGAAGGAAAACAACTAAGAATAATGTAGGATGTATTGGGGGACGTGGCGGAGACATTAAAGGCACAGAGGTTTAGCCCAATGTAATAGAATAGCAGGATTTTGGGTTTTTTTTATGACGTTCGGCGGTAGAAAGATTTTGACTATGTTAATTTTTTTTTAATTTTGTCAGATATTGATGTTTCACTACTTCCACGCCCTTCACCTTCTTTTTTACTTCTCCCACACTTTCTTCTTCATTATCCTCATCATCAGCTTCTTTGACATCAACTTCTTCACCTTATTCATCTTCTTCTTCATCTTCTACCTATTATTTTTTTGGTTACATTGTTCATATTCTTTTTATTTTACTATTATCTTCATCATATTCTACTTCTTCATCATATTCTTATTTGTGACAGGCATTCCCGTAGTTGTTATCTATAAAAGTTTGAAGATTACACCTTCCGTTCTGCCTGTCACAAAAGAGTTACATTTGTCCGCGTTCAGTTTGGCCTGCAGCATCAGGCTTTATCCAGGGGCACCACGAGGAGGAACGGACTCACCCCCATACACTGCTTAGTCTTCTTCTGCTTATAATTTAGATAATATTTTTTGCTCTGATATTTAGTGTTATGCTTAATGTTCTTCTGCTCTTTGTTCTGCAGCCTCTTGTTCTTCTGCTTCTCGGTCTTCCAGGTCGTCGTCGTCTCCAGGGTCGTCGTCTCCGGGGTCGTCGTCATCGGGGTGGTCTTCAGGGTCGTCATCTCCGGGGTCGTCGTCATCGGGGTGGTCTTCGGGGTCATCGTCTCCAGGGTCGTCGTCATCATGGTGGTTGTCGTCTCTGGTGTCGTCGTCATCTTAGGGGTGGTCTTCCGGGTCATCGTGTTTAGTCTCTTGAACTTGGAAATGTAGCAGAAGGTACAAGAAGGCTGAGAAAATGCCGAGAACCAGCTGATGGAACTGGAACTCGGATGGCTACCCGAAGGTCCAAGAGCCAATGGAACTACCGAGGACCAGCTGACGTTACTGGAACCCGGTTACTAAGCAGGAGGTACCCGTGCCTGAAAGCACTACCAAGGACCACCTGACGTTGGTGGAACTCGGATACCCAGAGGGAGGCACCTAAGCCAAAGGCTCTGCCCGGAACCAGCTGACGGTACTGGAACCAGGATGGGGAGCAGAAGGTACAAGAGCAAAAGACACTGCCGAGAACCAGCTGACGGTGCTGGAACCCGGATGGGTAGCCGAAGGTCCAAGAGCCAATGGAACTACCGAGGACCAGCTGACGTTACTGGAACCCGGTTACTAAGCAGGAGGTACCCGTGCCTGAAAGCACTACCAAGGACCACCTGACGTTGGTGGAACTCGGATACCCAGAGGGAGGCACCTAAGCCAAAGGCTCTGCCCGGAACCAGCTGACGGTACTGGAACCAGGATGGGGAGCAGAAGGTACAAGAGCAAGTGTCTGCGTGGCTTTTGCAGGACACGATGCCGGCTGCACAGCAGGGGAACAGCTGGCGGTGCTGAACCCCACTGACACATTGGCTGGTGTTTTTCTCTGTGCAGCTAGCAGTACCGGGCCCCAACTGGCGGTGTTGGAGCCCGGGGTCAGCAGGAGGAGGAGATGGAGCAGAGTGTAGGCCGAAGCCTGCACTGGCGGCAGCTTTTGGGTCTGTTGTGCCTGCGTGGCAGTTGCAGGACACGTTGCCGGCTGCACAGCAGGGGAACAGCTGGCGGTGCTGAACCCCACTGACACATTGGCTGGTGTTTTTCTCTGTGCAGCTAGCAGTACCGGGCCCCAACTGGCGGTGTTGGAGCCCAGGGCTCTGCAGGGGGAGCAGAGTGTAGGCCGAAGCCTAATTGAACCAATTTCAAAGGTAACCTTTAACCCCCCCTCAGGGGTTACAAAGTAGAAGAGCCACAGCTTATGCAGCAGTAGTGCTGCACAAGTCAAAGGTTGCTCTTTTAATTTTGCTCCTTGCACACGCTGAATGAAACACGTATAACATTTAGCCCTTTAAACAGTCAAACTGTGTTGGAGGCGCGAGTTCCCTTTGTAATGAGACGCAGCACAGATGTCAAGAATCCCACCTTGGTGCTGGGTGCAGCCTCCTGAGCGTTGTTATTTGCTGTACAGGAGTCTGCGCTGTCGTGTGATCCCCTGGCCTAGCGCTGTTAGCGCTGCCCATGTTCTGGCATCATTTAATGTCGGCCGGTGCGGTTCACGATGACCATGAATCCCAGCCCCGCAGTGTCTTAACATTGTTAAAACACTGCGGGGCTGGGATTCAGGGCCTGGCGCAGCACATATGTTCGCCTCTCACACTCGGGTCCTTACACCCGCTTCAGACTGTGCGGCGTCATCTGATCCCTTATCGCATGCCACGGCCATGAAGCCGCACAGTCCGCAGAAGGCAGAAGGAGATGAGGGACAGCCGAACTGATGCACTGATCATGCCCGTCAATCACACCCTCGCAGTCCCAATAAATAAGACAACGAGGGGCGTTGTGTGGGTCAGGGCGGCCGCAGAGGCGCAGGCAGCCAAACAATGATGCCAGAAGACGGGCAGCGCTACCAAGGGGGTTGCAGCGTGTCATTACAAAGGAAAGTCACACCACCGGGACGGTTAAATGGTCACACAGAGGACACATTTTAGACGTGTTTTCAGTTCCACATGTGCGAGGAGAATACGTTTATGAGCCACCTTGCACACATGCAGCATTACCGCTGTACAAGGTGGCCTTTAAAACGTACAAACGCCTGGGGGAGGGGGGACAGGTTCCCTTCAATTTCAGTTCTTGTGTCTGCGTGGCTTTTGCAGGACACGATGCCGGCTGCACAGCAGGGGAACAGCTGGCGGTGCTGAACCCCACTGACACATTGGCTGGTGTTTTTCTCTGTGCAGCTAGCAGTACCGGGCCCCAACTGGCGGTGTTGGAGCCCGGGGTCAGCAGGAGGAGGAGATGGAGCAGAGTGTAGGCCGAAGCCTGCACTGGCGGCAGCTTTTGGGTCTGTTGTGCCTGCGTGGCAGTTGCAGGACACGTTGCCGGCTGCACAGCAGTACCGGGCCCCAACTGGCGGTGTTGGAGCCCGGGGTCAGCAGGAGGAGGAGATGGAGCAGAGTGTAGGCCGAAGCCTGCACTGGCGGCAGCTTTTGGGTCTGTTGTGCCTGCGTGGCAGTTGCAGGACACGTTGCCGGCTGCACAGCAGGGGAACAGCTGGCGGTGCTGAACCCCACTGACACATTGGCTGGTGTTTTTCTCTGTGCAGCTAGCAGTACCGGGCCCCAACTGGCGGTGTTGGAGCCCAGGGCTCTGCAGGGGGAGCAGAGTGTAGGCCGAAGCCTAATTGAACCAATTTCAAAGGTAACCTTTAACCCCCCCTCAGGGGTTACAAAGTAGAAGAGCCACAGCTTATGCAGCAGTAGTGCTGCACAAGTCAAAGGTTGCTCTTTTAATTTCGCTCCTTGCACACGCTGAATGAAACACGTATAACATTTAGCCCTTTAAACAGTCAAACTGTGTTGGAGGCGCGAGTTCCCTTTGTAATGAGACGCAGCACAGATGTCAAGAATCCCACCTTGGTGCTGGGTGCAGCCTCCTGAGCGTTGTTATTTGCTGTACAGGAGTCTGCGCTGTCGTGTGATCCCCTGGCCTAGCGCTGTTAGCGCTGCCCATGTTCTGGCATCATTTAATGTCGGCCTGTGCGGTTCGCGATGACCATGAATCCCAGCCCCGCAGTGTCTTAACATTGTTAAAACACTGCGGGGCTGGGATTCAGGGCCTGGCGCAGCACATATGTTCGCCTCTCACACTCGGGTCCTTACACCCGCTTCAGACTGTGCGGCGTCATCTGATCCCTTATCGCATGCCACGGCCATGAAGCCGCACAGTCCGCAGAAGGCGGAAGGAGATGAGGGACAGGCGAACTGATGCACTGATCATGCCCGTCAATCACACCCTCGCAGTCCCAATAAATAAGACAACGAGGGGCGTTGTGTGGGTCAGGGCGGCCGCAGAGGCGCAGGCAGCCAAGCAATGATGCCAGAAGACGGGCAGCGCTACCAAGGGGGTTGCAGCGTGTCATTACAAAGGAAAGTCACACCACCGGGACGGTTAAATGGTCACACAGAGGACACATTTTAGACGTGTTTTCAGTTCCACATGTGCGAGGAGAATACGTTTATGAGCCACCTTGCACACATGCAGCATTACCGCTGTACAAGGTGGCCTTTAAAACGTACAAACGCCTGGGGGAGGGGGGACAGGTTCCCTTCAATTTCAGTTCTTGTGTCTGCGTGGCTTTTGCAGGACACGATGCCGGCTGCACAGCAGGGGAACAGCTGGCGGTGCTGAACCCCACTGACACATTGGCTGGTGTTTTTTCTGTGCAGCTAGCAGTACCGGGCCCCAACTGGCGGGGTTGGAGCCCGGGGTCAGCAGGAGGAGGAGATGGAGCAGAGTGTAGGCCGAAGCCTGCACTGGCGGCAGCTTTTGGGTCTGTTGTGCCTGCGTGGCAGTTGCAGGACACGTTGCCGGCTGCACAGCAGGGGAACAGCTGGCGGTGCTGAACCCCACTGACACATTGGCTGGTGTTTTTCTCTGTGCAGCTAGCAGTACCGGGCCCCAACTGGCGGTGTTGGAGCCCAGGGCTCTGCAGGGGGAGCAGAGTGTAGGCCGAAGCCTAATTGAACCAATTTCAAAGGTAACCTTTAACCCCCCCTCAGGGGTTACAAAGTAGAAGAGCCACAGCTTATGCAGCAGTAGTGCTGCACAAGTCAAAGGTTGCTCTTTTAATTTCGCTCCTTGCACACGCTGAATGAAACACGTATAACATTTAGCCCTTTAAACAGTCAAACTGTGTTGGAGGCGCGAGTTCCCTTTGTAATGAGACGCAGCACAGATGTCAAGAATCCCACCTTGGTGCTGGGTGCAGCCTCCTGAGCGTTGTTATTTGCTGTACAGGAGTCTGCGCTGTCGTGTGATCCCCTGGCCTAGCGCTGTTAGCGCTGCCCATGTTCTGGCATCATTTAATGTCGGCCGGTGCGGTTCGCGATGACCATGAATCCCAGCCCCGCAGTGTCTTAACATTGTTAAAACACTGCGGGGCTGGGATTCAGGGCCTGGCGCAGCACATATGTTCGCCTCTCACACTCGGGTCCTTACACCCGCTTCAGACTGTGCGGCGTCATCTGATCCCTTATCGCATGCCACGGCCATGAAGCCGCACAGTCCGCAGAAGGCGGAAGGAGATGAGGGACAGGCGAACTGATGCACTGATCATGCCCGTCAATCACACCCTCGCAGTCCCAATAAATAAGACAACGAGGGGCGTTGTGTGGGTCAGGGCGGCCGCACAGGCGCAGGCAGCCAAACAATGATGCCAGAAGACGGGCAGCGCTACCAAGGGGGTTGCAGCGTGTCATTACAAAGGAAAGTCACACCACCGGGACGGTTAAATGGTCACACAGAGGACACATTTTAGACGTGTTTTCAGTTCCACATGTGCGAGGAGAATACGTTTATGAGCCACCTTGCACACATGCAGCATTACTGCTGTACAAGGTGGCTGTAAAACATAGAAACACCTGGGGGAGGGGGGACAGGTTCCCTTCAATTTCAGTTCTTGTGTCTGCGTGGCGGTCGCAGGACACGTTGCCGGCTGCACAGCAGGGGGACAGCTGGCGGTGCTGAACCCCACTGACACATTGGCGAGTTGTTTTTCTCTGTGCAGCTAGCACATCTGGGCCCCAACTGGCGGTGTTAGAGCCCAGGGTCAGCAGGAGGAGCAGGGGGATCGGAGTGTAGGCCGAAGCCTGCACTGGAGCAAGTTGAAAGGAAACCTTTAACCCCCCCCCCTAGGCGTTTGTAGCTGGAAGAGCCATCGTGTACACCACTAATGCTGGAAAAGGTAAACTTAGCTCTTTTAATTATGGTCTTTGCAGATGCTGAACCTAACACTTATGAAATGTGTCCCTTCACAGCGTTCAACCGTCCGGTAGGTGGAACTTTACTTTGTCATGTGACGCAGCACAGCCGTCATTTTTACCCCCTTGGCGCCGTGCGCCGCCTCCTCAGCGTTGTTTGAATCTGTCCCGGAGCCTGCGCTGTTAGGTTACCCCTTGGCCATGCACACATTTCGCGCTGCCCGTCTTCTGACATCATTTGCTGTCAGGCTGGCTGCGCCTGTGTGGGTGCGCTGTCCGAGATTCAGCCTCGCGGTGTCGTGTAATGTAATCCCACCGCGGGCCTGGGATCCGTGGCCATGCGCAGTGCATATCCTCACCTCTCACTCCCCTCCCTACGGCTTCTTCAGACTGTGCGGTGACACGGCCGTGGCATGCTATTAGGGATCAGCTGACACCGAACAGTCTTTAGAAGCCGTAGGGAGGGGAGTGAGAGGCGAGGATATGCACTGCGCATGGCCACGGATCCCAGGCCCGCGGTGGGATTACATTACACGACACTGCGAGGCTGAATCTCGGACAGCGCACACACACAGGCGCAGCCAGCCTGACAGCAAATGATGTCAGAAGACAGGCAGCGCGAAATGTGTGCATGGCCAAGGGGTAACCTAACAGCGCAGGCTCCGGGACAGATTCAAACAACGTTGAGGAGGCGGCGCACGGCGCCAAGGGGGTAAAAATGACGGCTGTGCTGCGTCACATGACAAAGGAAAGTTCCACCTACCGGACGGTTGAACGCTGTGAGGGGACACATTTCATAAGTGTTAGGTTCAGCATCTGCAAGGAGCACCACGAAAAGAGGCCCTTTTTCCCTTTGCATCATTACTGCTGCACAAGGTGGCTCCTTCAGTAACAAACGCCTGGGGGGGGGGGGGGACAGGTTCCCTTAAATTTAACTTGTTGTGCCTGCGTGGCGGTCGCAGTACACGTTGCCGTATACACAGCAGGGGAACAGCTGGCGGTGCTGAACCCCACTAACACATTTGCGAGGTGTTTGGCTCTGTGCGTACAGCACTTCTGGACGGCAACTGGAGGTGTTGGAGCCCAGGGACAGGTGGAAAAGCAGAGGAACACAATGTAGGCCGAAGCCTGAGAAAGTCGAAAGGGAACCTTTAACCCCCCCCAAGGCGTTTGTAGCTGAAAGAGCCAGCTTGTGCAGCACAAAAGATGCAAAAGGAAAAGGTGGCTCTTTTCATCATGCTCCTTGCAAACACAGAACTAAACACTTATAAAATGTGTCCCCTGCAACCGTAAAACCGTCCTGGAGGTGGGACTTTCCTTCGTAATGTGACGCAGCACAGCCGTCATTCCTACCCCCCCGGCGACGCGCACTGGCTCCTCAGCGTTGTTTGATTCCGTCCCGGAGCCTGCACTGTTATGTTATCCCGTGGCCAGGCACACTTAGCGCTGCCCGTCTTCTGGCATCATTTGGTGTCAGGATGGCTGCGCCTGTGCGGCCGCGCTGGCCGAGAGCCCGCCTCGCAGTGTCTTCTGATTTAATCCCACTGGGGGCCTGGGATCCATGGACATGCGCAGTGCATATCCTCGCCTCTCACTCCCCTCCCTACGGCTTCTTAAGACTGTGCGGTGTCACGGCCGTGGCATGCTATTAGGGACCAGCTGACACCGAACAGTCTGAAGAAGCCATAGGGAGATGAGTGAGAGGTGGAGGTTCAGATATGCACTGCGCATGTCCATGGATCCCAGGCCCCCAGTGGGATTAAATCAGAAGACACTGCGAGGCGGGCTCTCTGCCAGCGCGGCCGCACAGGCGCAGCCATCCTGACACCAAATGATGCCAGAAGACGGGCAGCGCTAAGTGTGCCTGGCCACGGGATAACATAACAGCGCAGGCTCCGGGACGGAATCAAACAACGCTGAGGAGCGGGTGCGCGGCGCCGGGGGGGTAGGAATGACGGCTGTGCTGCGTCACATTACGAAGGAAAGTCCCACCTCCGGGACGGTGTTACGGTATCAGTGGACACATTTTATAAGTGTTAAGTTCTGCGTGTGCAAGGTGCTAAACAAAAATAGCTACCTTTTCCTTGTGCAGCATTACTGCTGCACAAGGTGGCTCTTTCAGTAACAAACGCCTTGGGGGGGGGGGACAGATTCCCTTACATTTCAGTTGTTGTGTCAGCGTGGCGGTCGCATGACACATTGCCGGCTACACAGCTGGGGATCAGCTGACGTTACTGAAACCCAATAACACTGGGTCGTATGTTTTGACTGTGCAGACGGCACTTCTGAGCCTCAACTGGCGGTGTTGGAGCCCAGGAATTTAAGTTCAGGTGGTAGAAAGATGAACACAACAGGAGACCTGGATAACGTATACAGTGACCTAATTATTTAATCAGGAGGAGGAGTGGCAAATTCCTGCGAGATTCAGGCCTTGTTCATTTTCAGGAAAGTAAGCCGGTCAACGTTATCGGAGGATAGTCGCATGCGACGGTCAGTTAGTACACCACCTGCAGCACTAAAGACACGTTCCGATAATACACTGGCCGCAGGGCAAGACAGCACCTCCAATGCATACTGGCTTAGCTCTGGCCATGTATCCAGCTTTGAGACCCAAAACTTGAAAGGGGAAGAGCCGTCTGGGAGTACAGCAAGAGGGCAAGACATGTAGTCTGTCACCATCTGACGGAACCGTTGCCTCCTGCTGACTGGAGCCGTCTGTGATGGTGTAGACTTTTGTGGGGGGCACAGAAAACTGTGCCACAGTTGGGCCATACTGGTCTTGCCTTGGGCAGAGGCACTGCTTCTGCTCCCTCTTTGTGCAGAGCCTCCACCACTGCCTGGACGCACTGAGCTGCTTTGGAATGCACTAGCAGAACTTCTCTCAGTTGGAATGGAGAAGATGATGGAATTGACCAGTGTGTCTTGGTACTCCCGCATTTTTCGCTCCCGGTTCAACGGTGTGATGAGGCTTTCTACGTTGTCCCGGTAGCGAGGATCGAGGAGGGTGAACACCCAATAATCAGACATGTTGAGAATGTGGGCGATGCGGCGGTCGTTTCTCAGGCACTGCAGCATGTAATCCACCATGTGCTGCAGACTGCCAACTGCCCAAGAAACGCTGTCCCCGGCTGGAGGCGTGATCTCTGCCTGCTCGTCATCACCCCACCCTCGCTGTACACACTGAGTACTGGACAATTCGGTAACTCCCTCCTCTGGACGGACGTCTTCCTCCTCCATTGACTCCTCCTCATCCTCCTCACAAACTGTCCCCTGCCTACGCGTTTGTGAGGAACCACGTGGCCCTGACTGTCCAGAAGATGATGGAAATGGTGAATCCTCATCCTCCACCTCTTCCACAACATCATCCCTTAGCGCTTGCAGTGATTTTTCAAGCAGGCAGATAAGGTGGACAGTCATGCTGACTAGTGCATCATCTGCACTCGCCATCCGCGTGGAATAATCAAAGGGACGCAAAACCTGGCAGACGTTATTCATAGTGGCCCACTCTGTGGTTGTGAAGTCTGTACGGCGCTGACTGCGACTTTTTTGCGCCTGAAGCAGCTGGTACTCCATTACAGCTTGCTGCTGCTCACACAACCGCTCCAACATATGTAACGTGGAATTCCACCTGGTAGGTAGGTCACATATGATGCGATGTTCCGGCAGGCGGTGTCGGCGCTGCAGAGCCGCAATGCGCGCTTTTGCCGTGCTGGAACGCCGCAAGTGAGCACACTCTAGGCGGACCTTGTGCAGCAGTGCATCAAGATCCGGATAGTCCCTCAAAAAGCTCTGCACGACCAAATTGAGCACATGTGCCAGACATGGGATGTGAGTGAGGTTGCCGAGGCCCAGAGCTGCCACCAGATTTCGGCCATTATCACACACTACCATGCCTGGCTGGAGATTCGCTGGCACAAACCACACATCGCTCTCCTGCTTGATGGCATTCCAGAGCTCCTGCGCTGTGTGGCTACGATTCCCCAAAAAAATTAATTTCAACACGGCCTGTTGACGTTTGGCCACGGCTGTGCTCATGTCGGTCGTAACAGGTACACGTTCATCACGGGTCCATGTGGAGGTGGACTGTGACGGCTCCTGCAGCGATGATTCTGAGGAACTGGTGTAAGAGGAGGAGTCAATGCGTACAGAATGGATTCCTGCAATCCTTGGAGTGGGCAGGACACGTCCTGCGCCACTCGCACGGTCTGTACCCGGCTCAACGACATTAACCCAATGGGCAGTGAGGGAAAGGTATCGCCCCTGTCCATGTTGACTGGTCCACGCATCGGTGGTGAGGTGGACCTTGCTACTGACGGCGTTCAGTAGCGTGTGTTTTATGTGTCCCTCCACATGCTTGTGCAGGGCAGGGACGGCTTGCCTGCTGAAGTAAAAGCGGCTGGGCACATTGTACTGTGGGACTGCCAATGACATCAAGTCACGGAAGCTGTCAGTCTCCACCAGCCTGAATGACAGCATTTCCAGTGACAGAAGTTTGGCAATGCCTGCAGTCAGAGCCTGTGCTCGTGGGTGGTTTGACGAGAAAGGCCGCCTTTTCTCCCATGCCTGTACTACCGATGGCTGTAGACTGGGCTGGGAGTGTGTGGATGACTGGGAAAGTGGTGCTGCGGGTGGAATTACAGCGGGTCTCTGGACAACAGGGCCAGAGGTTCTTCCACGGCGATCCTGGGAGGAAGCCGAACCAGCTGCGTGTGAGCTAGAGGAAGAGGCAACACGAGCTGAAGAGGTGGTAGCTGCCGCTGTTGGTTGGCCTACCTCTTCAGTGTGTTTTTCTAACTCCGCCGGGTGCCTGTTGCGCACATGTTTCCACATGTTGGAGGTATTGAGGTTGCTGACATTTTTCCCTCTTTTGACTTTTTGATGACACACCTTGCATCTGACATAGCAAATGTCATCTGCAACTGTGTCAAAAAAGGACCAGGCACTGCAAGTCTTGGGAGCGCCCTTTTTGGCTTTTGGAAGAGACATGCTCCTAACGGGTGCCAAAGCGGAGGCTGCAGGATCCGCAGTCTTCCCCCTCCCTCTCCCTCTTTGGGCCGTACGGGGAATCTCTTCCTCAGAGCTGCTCCCACCACCTTCCTGTCCCTCACGCCAAGATGGGTCGAGGACCTCATCATCTACACTACCCTCTGCCCCCAACTGCTCCTCCTGGGTAGTCTCAGCAGCAGAGCACGCACCAGTAAGTGGCACCTGAGTGTCATCATCAGCTGATGCGGCCTGCGATGTGGTGACCGGAGCCACTGGCCCACCCGCCTCTTCAGAGGAAGACAGAAAAAGCTGTTGGGCATCACTGCACCCTGCCTCTTCTTCCATTTCTCCAATGCTGCTTGGCTGGCCCCCTGTTTCCAAGCCAAGAGATTCAGAGAACAGAAGTAGAGACGGCTCCTGTCCTGGGCTCTCTGTCTGCCTGGGCAATTTGGCAGGTGGTGAAGAGACAGATGGCTGCTCTCCAGTGCTCTGTGTCTGAGAGGATGTGGCACTAATGGAAGTTGATGCATTAGCTGCCATCCATCCGACAACAGCTTCAATTTGTTCTTGACGCAGCAGCGGTGTACGGCGCTCTGACACAAAGCTGCGCATGAACGACTGTTGCCTGGTGAAAGTGGGTGCTGATGAGTCACCGGTGCCCGCAGCAGGCACAGAATCCCCACGTCCCCTCCCTGCTCCGCGCCCACGCCCACGCCCACGTGCCTTACTCACTGCCTTCTTCATCTTGGTTGACTGATAAAGATAAGCAGAAAAGTACTAACGGATTTGTGTGCTTATTCCTGAGCAACTCCTCCTAACAGGTATAAGAAACACTAATTTTCTAAAGTGTGGACTAGACTTTAATATGAGCTAATGTGGCCTACACAAATGTAAAGTGGTGTAACTGGTGTGTTTGGTGAACTTTATTATTTATTTATTTTTTGGGGGCTGAACTGACAACAGATAGAGCTGCAGTCACACGGAGACCGTGCAGACAGACGTAAACGGCGCTGCAAGGCCCAAAAACCCTCCTCTACGTTATCCTATGTAGTGTTTTTCCACAAGTTAGCTGGAGACGGGTGGAAAGACACTAATAGGATTTTTTAAAATAAATTAGCAGCAACCTACACTACTTGAAAAAAAAAGAAAATTGATTTGGCGGTATGACGCAGTGAACAACCCTGAGCTGGAGACAACCAGGCTATGGCTGCTCACAGAATACAGGGCGAGCTGCAATCACACGGAGACCGTGCAGACAGCCGTAAACGGCGCTGCAAGGCCCAAAAACCCTCCTCTACTTTATCCTATGTAGTGTTTTTCCACAAATTAGCTGGAGACGGGTGGAAAGACACAAATAAGATTTTTTTAAATAAATTAGCAGCAGACTACACTACTTGAAAAAAAATTAAAATTGATTTGGCGGTATGACGCAGTGAACAACCCTGAGCTGGAGACAACCAGGCTATGGCTGCTCACAGACTACAGGGCGAGCTGCAGTCACACGGAGACCGTGCAGACAGCCGTAAACGGCGCTGCAAGGCCCAAAAACCCTCCTCTACTTTATCCTATGTAGTGTTTTTCCACAAATTAGCTGGAGACGGGTGGAAAGACACTAATAGGATTTTTTTGAATAAATTAGCAGCAGACTACACTACTTGAAAAAAAAAAAAAAAAAAAAGAACAGTATGAGGCAATGAACCACCTTCCCTGAACTGAATACAACCAGCTATGGATGGCCTATGTGGCTGCACTCAGACTAGAGAGTGGGCTGCACTCACACACACACACACACAGACCTTGCAGATCGCTGTGAAAACAGCGCTACAAGGCAAAAGCAAGGTGAATAGTAGGTGAACACAGCGGTTGCTAAATTAGCCTTTGGAAAGCACAAAGAAGCAAATCGCTATCTCTAAACTGTCCCTCAGTCAGCAAACAGCGTCCTGTCACTAACTGAATTCACAGCAGAGTGATCGCAAAATGGCGCCAGCGACTTTTAAACTGCAGCATGACATCATTTCAGCAGCCAATCACAGCCTTGCCAGTAGTTTCATGCCCTCCATGCTAAACAGGATGTGCCCACACTTGGAATCATTCTCATTGGCTGAATTTCTGCATTTTGAATCTTGGAACTTCCGATTCCGGTATCCGATACGCGGCAAGTATCGGAATCCCGGTATCGGAATTCCGATACCGCAAGTATCGGCCGATACCCGATACTTGCGGTATCGGAATGCTCAACACTAGTCCTGAGCTAATGTCCGGAGCTAATGTCCGGAGATAATGTCCGGAGATAATGTCCGGAGCTAATGTCCGGAGATAAGTGACGTCACCAGTGTCCTACACCCAGGCAGAGCACAGGGGCCCCAGGCAGCATATGGGGCCCCAGGCCGAGCACAGTGGCCCCAGGCAGAGCACAGGGGCCCCAGGCAGCATATGGGGCCCCAGGCAGAGCACAGTGGTCCCAGGCAGAGCACAGGGGCCCCAGGCAGAGCACAGTGGCCCCAGGCAGAGCACAGGGGCCCCAGGCAGCATATGGGGCCCCAGGCAGAGCACAGGGGCCCCAGGCAGCATATGGGGCCCCAGGCAGAGCACAGTGGCCCCAGGCAGAGCACAGGGGCCCCAGGCAGAACATGGGGCCCCAGGCAGAGCACAGGGGCCCCAGGCAGAGCACAGGGGCCCCAGGCAGCAAATGGGGCCCCAGGCAGAGCACAGGGGCCCCAGGCAGAGCACAGGGGCCCCAGGCAGCATATGGGGCCCCAGGCAGAGCACAGGGGCCCCAGGCAGCATATGGGGCCCCAGGCAGAGCACAGTGGCCCCAGGCAGAACATGGGGCCCCAGGCAGAGCACAGGGGCCCCAGGCAGAGCACAGGGGCCCCAGGCAGCATATGGGGCCCCAGGCAGAGCACAGGGGCCCCAGGCAGCATATGGGGCCCCAGGCAGAGCACAGTGGCCCCAGGCAGCATATGGGGCCCCAGGCAGAGCACAGTGGCCCCAGGCAGAGCACAGGGGCCCCAGGCAGCATATGGGGCCCCAGGCAGAGCACAGTGGTCCCAGGAAGAGCACAGGGGCCCCAGGCAGCTTATGGGGCCCCAGGCAGAGCACAGTGGCCCCAGGCAGAACATGGGGCCCCAGGCAGAGCACAGTGGCCCCAGGCAGAGCACAGGGGCCCCAGGCAGAACATGGGGCCCCAGGCAGAGCACAGGGGCCCCAGGCAGAGCACAGGGGCCCCAGGCAGCATATGGGGCCCCAGGCAGAGCACAGGGTCCCCAGGCAGCATATGGGGCCCCAGGCAGAGCACAGTGGCCCCAGGCAGAGCACAGGGGCCCCAGGCAGCATATGGGGCCCCAGGCAGAGCACAGTGGTCCCAGGCAGAGCACAGGGGCCCCAGGCAGCCTATGGGGCCCCAGGCAGAGCACAGTGGCCCCAGGCAGAACATGGGGCCCCAGGCAGAGCACAGGGGCCCCAGGCAGAGCACAGGGGCCCCAGGCAGCATATGGGGCCCCAGGCAGAGCACAGTGGTCCCAGGTAGAGCACAGGGTCCCCAGGCAGCCTATGGGGCCCCAGGCAGAGCACAGGGGCCCCAGGCAGCATATGGGGCCCCAGGCAGAGCACAGGGGCCCCAGGCAGAACATGGGGCCCCAGGCAGAGCACAGGGGCCCCAGGCAGCATATGGGGCCCCAGGCAGAGCACAGGGGCCCCAGGCAGCATATGGGGCCCCAGGCAGAGCACAGCGATATTTTGGACCACTGTGCGGTGTTTCAGACCCCCTGTGTGATGTCTGGGGCCCTGTTCTTAAGTATATTAAAGATTAAAGTAACGTATATTAAAGTATATTATAGATCAAATTTGACACGTTTATGAGCACCATTGAGTGATATACTCAAGAATGACATAATTTTTCAACATTTTATGGTTTCAAACTGTAAACACTCAGAGTTTTTTTTACTTCAACCAGAAAACCTTAACGGTTCATAAAAAACTTGACTGTTCAGGATATGATAAAAGTCATAGTATTCTGAATCTTTAACTTATAAAGATACCTTTACATGGGGTGATTATTGGTTCCAGAGAGGCTTTCGGCCGATAATCGTACACATGGCTGGTGACAGGACAATACAATATAAACGTTCAAAGGTAAACACTGATAACATTAAAATCTAATATATAATTGCCTAGAATACTACTTCCGGCAATTTGTGCCAACTTCCGTGGCTTTGTCCGGAGATAATGTCCGGAGATAAGTGACGTCACCAGCGTCCTACACCCGCTCAGGGTGGACAAAGATATATGCCTTCGTGGTGCGCGGCACTTTTCTGATTGGTTGCCGCCTGCCGCGAGCGACCAATCAGAAATGTGCCGTACTGTCAAGAATTGTCAAGAGCTGGTGAGTGCAGCCATTTTTTGTTCTTTCTTACTATTATTTATTAATTGTATTATTCTTACATTTGAATAAATAAAGTATATATGGATTCTAGACTCCCGATTCTTTAGAATCGGGCTGCCATCTAGTACTCAATAAAAATAACTCAAGAGTTAATGCAAAGGTCTTCCTACCTCCGTTGGTAGATGAGAGTTTGTAGCGTTTCTTTTGTTCCAATGTATCCGGCAAAGAGTATAGTAGAAACAGGTGGCTGCCCTGGCCGGCAGCATGCCACCACTAACTAACCTCCTATGGTAAACGGGGTCCTGCAGGGTCAGTGCCGCGTGGTGTTCCAGCGGTGAGTGCAAGCGGTGTGCAAGCGTGCAGGACCTGCGTGACGTACTTAGTCACGTGACCGTAGTTCTCAGAAGGTGAAGTATGAAGTGCGGATGGGATCAAACAACCAACGCATTTCGGAGACTACTGTCTCCTTCCTCAGGGTTGATCCCTGCTTCGTATCAACCATCCTTATATAGCTACTGTTTGAGCCGGTTATCTATTGGAAACCAAAAAGTTCCGTGCCCATATTCAGTCCCTTCGGTGCAACGGTATCTAACAGGAAAATCCATTCTGTCTCTGCTCGTGACATGGCTTTAATAAAGTCGCCCCCTCTCCAATGGTGGCGTACCACCGCAATCCCTGATATTTTCATATCTTGTATTATCCCACCATGATGTTCTATAAAATGTTGTGAGAGTGGGTGACCCAAATATTTCTTCTTAATATTACAAATATGTTCACTGATCCTTGTTTTTAGGGAACGTTTTGTCCTTCCCACGTACATTTTCTCACAAGGACATTCTATAGTATAAATCACCCCTGTTGTGGAGCAGGTAATGCAATCCTTAATTTGAATGCGCCTATCTCCCTTTTTAATATACAGACATTCTTGTATTTTAGTCTGCTTACATACATTACATTTGTGGCAAGGGAAGAAGCCTCTTAACTTAGTATGCAATAGAGAAGATTGTATCAGGGGAGTTTTTTTCTGAACCGTAGGGGCAATCATGTTTCCCAAATTTTGACATTTTTTGTATATAAAGCGTGGCTTGTTACTGATAATATCTCCCAATATTTTATCATTTTTTAAAAAGTGCCAGTGTCTATTTACTATCTTACGTAAAATATGTGAATTTGTATTATATTTAGTAATAATCGGAATAGATTCGAGGATAGTTCCTGCCTGGGTTTGCTCTTAGCCAGTTCTTTTGATTTTTCTAACATTGTTATTTCATACCCTTTCTCAAGGAATTTTTTTATCAATATTTGAGATTCACTCTCAAAATCCTCGGCCCTCGAGCAGTTCCGATGGATCCTAGTAAACTGGCTTTTGGGAATATTCAGCAGCCAACTAGGGAGATGGCAGCTGTCTAAAGGAATGTAGCTGTTACTGTCCATTGGTTTACTAAATGTGCGTGTATGAATTTTCAAATCTTCAATAAAAATTTTTAGATCTAAAAAATTAATTTCAGTGGAACTGGTGGTGGAGGTAAATTTTTAAAAATATTGATTTTTATTTATATTTATTAAAAACTGATTCAAAGTATCCCACCCACCAGACCAAATAAAAACAATATCATCGATAAAACGCCGCCATAGGACCAGGTTCGCAAGCAGAACACCATCAGGGTAGATGGTATCAGGTAACTTCCCAGCCGCCCACATAAAGGTTGGCATAGCTGGGCGCGAACCTGGTCCCCATGGCAGTGCCCCACTGCTGGGAATAGTAGTCCTCCTTATATAACAAATAATTGTGGGTTAAAATGAACTGCATCAGTTCACCTAAAAATTCCGTTTGTTCAGGAGGAGTACTAGGAAATTTATTTTAAAAAAGTTTAGCGGTCTCACATCCTTTTTTATGGTCAATAACCGTATACAGCGAAGTTATATCCAAGGTACCCAATATGTACCCTTTTTGCCATTCCACTTTTTGGAGGATTGCCAAAATGTGTGCACTGTCCTTTAGATGTGATGGAAGAAGTCGAACAATCGGCTGAAGATGAGAATCTACCAGCTTGGACATATTGGCCGTTAGACACTGGATACCAGACACAATTGGTCTCCCTGGAGGATTGGCAGCGTCCTTATGAATTTTTGGGAGATAATAGAACACTGCCAATCTAGGGGGACCATTTTTTAGTTTCTTACTTTTTACGTAGTTAAAGAATGTTTTGGGATTATTTTTACTCTTTCTGGCAATGAGTCTCTCTGTCTCAATCTTTGCAGCCTTGATTTACTTTTTACAGAATTTATTTAATTTTCTATATTTATTTAATGCCTCCTCACTATTTCCTTTAATTCTCTAAATGCTTTCTTTTTGTCACTTATTGGGCCCCTAACAGCTCTATTTAGCCCTATTGGTTTTCTCCTATTTCTAGTATGTTTATTCCCATATGGTATATACTGTGCACAGGTCCTATCCAGGATGCTAATAAACGTCTTCCATTTTCTTTGTGTATTTTTATGTTTTAGGATATCGTCCCAGCTAATTACACCAAGATCATCTTTCATCCATTGGAAATTTGCCCTCCTGAAGTTTAGTGTCCTTGTAACCCCCTCTACTACACATCTTATTAAAGGATACATGAAAACTTATTATTTTGTGATCACTATTCCCCAAGTGACCCCCAACCCTAATATTTGATATGCGGTCTGGCCTGTTGGTTAATATTAGGTCCAGCAGTGCCCCCCTTCTTGTTGGGTCCTGAACCAGTTGTGAAAGGTAATTGTCTCTCATAGTTGTCAAAAACTGATTACCTTTGCAGGAACTGCAGGTTTCTGTTCCAAAATCTATTTCAGGGTAGGTGAAGTCCCCCATAATAATGACTTCTCCTTGAGTCGCTGCTTCATCTATTTGCTTTATGAGGATATTCTCCATTGCTTCCATTATTTTTGGAGTCTTATAACAAACCCCTATCAGTAATTTATTATTTTTTCCCCTCCCCTTATCTCCACCCACAGGGACTCTACATTTTCATTAGATTCACCTATATTATCACGTAGGATGGGTTTTCAGGATGATTTTACATGTAGACACACACCTCCCCCTCGCTTATCCGTTCGGTCATTTCTGAACAGACTCTAACCCTGCAAGTTAACAGCCCAGTCATGGCTCTCATCCAGCCATGTCTCAGATATCCCCACCATGTCATAATTATGCTCCAACAACATTAATTCTAATTTGTCCATTTTGTTGGCAAGGCTTCTTGCATTAGTATACATACATTTTATGTATCTCTCTGCACCTCTATTGTTTCTTAAATTATTAATTGTTCTAACCCCACCCCCCATGCCACCGCCACCCCCAACTCCCTTATTTGTGCCCAGGTCTCTATCTGCACTATCTTCCCCTCCTATAAAATGAATACCCTCCCCTCATTCCCTAGTTTAAACACTCCTCCAACCTTCTAGCCATTTTCTCCTCCAGCACAGCTGCACCTTACCCATTGAGGTGCCCGTCCCTAGTGTAGAACCTGTAGCCAACTGAGAAGTCGGCCCAGTTCTGCAGGAACCTAAACCCCTCCTTCCTACACCAATTCTTGAGCCACTTATTAACCTCCCTAATCTCCTGTTGCCTCTCTGGCGTGGCACGTGGTACAGGCAGTATTTCAGAAAATACCACGTTGGAGGTCATTGCTTTCAGCTTGCAGCCTAATTCCCTGAAATCTTTTTTAAGGACCTTCCACCTACCTCTAACTTTGTCATTTGTGCCAATGTGCAACATGACCGCTTGGTTCTCACCAGCCCCTCTCAGTAATCTGTCCACGCGATCAGCGATGTGTCCGACTCGAGCACCAGGTAGGCAGCACACAGTTCGATGATCCCTGTCTTTGTGACAGATTGCCCTATCTTTTCCCCTAATAATTGAGTCACCCACTACCAGCACCTGTCTGGCCTGCCCTGCTCTCCTATTTCCCTCCTTACTGTAGCAGTCACTCCTCCGGCTTTCAGTGGATATGCCTGGCTGCAGCAGTGCTACCCCTGTACTGGCACCCCCCTCATCTGCCAACTTAGCAAACTTATTAGGGTGTGCCAGATCAGGACTAGCCTCCCTGGCACTCTTCCCTCTACCCCGCTTCCTAACTGTCACCCAGCTTGGTACTTCACTGTCCTGCAGCTCCATCCTACCATCCCCCCTCATCTATCCCATTGAGCTTCTGCTCAGTGAGCAGAAGACTCCTCTCCATATTGTCTATGGATCTCAGTGTTGCCAGCTGCACATTTAGATTCAGAATCTGGGTTTCCAAATGCTCAACGTGCTCACATCTCGCACAGCAGTATGCTCCCTCAACCAGCTGATCAAGGACTGCATACATGTGGCAAGATGTGCACTGGGTGGCATTAACAATAGTGGAACACATTTCCTAATGGGGATTGCACCAGACAGAAAAGTTAAATAAAAAATAAATACAAAGTATTAATAAAACACAGACAGCAACTCAGTAATTCCTCCCTTTGAAACTCCCTGAATCCAAAGTCACTGAATCACAAGTCACACACTTACTGCCGTTCGCACTTACGCTCTGGTCACACTCAGCTCCTTCACATGCTAAGCTGAAGATATATATAGATTCTTTTTTTTTTCTCTTTCCTCTCAGCAGCAATCCACCTTGCTGTTCAATGCACTTCCAAAAAGGGAACGCTTCCAGATTTGGTCTGTTTGTTTTTATCCTCCTCCTTATCCTCTTCCTCCTCATCCAGAACCACTATATCAGCAGGGTTAACGTGGTCTGTACGGTGCATTTTGGCCAAGGGTGCTCTGATGGCACTCTTTTATTTTTTTAAAAAAGAACAACACATTGGGGAATTGGGTATGACATTACATTGGGCCTACTTCTTAACTCTGTCTCCTGCAATCTGTCGTGTACCTGCCAGTAGGGTTGAGCGAAACGGGTGGTTCATTTTCAAAAGTCGCCGACTTTTGGCTAAGTCGGCGTCTCATGAAACCCGATCCGACCCCTGTGCTTGTCGGCCATGCGGTACGCGACTTTCGCGCCAAAGTCGCGTTTCAATGACGCGAAAAGCGCCATTTCTCAGCCAATGAAGGTAAACGCAGAGTGTGGGCAGCGTGATGACATAGGTCCTGGTCCCCACCATCTTAGAGAAGGGCATTGCAGTGATTGGCTTGCTGTCTGCGGCGTCTCAGGGGCTATAAAGGGGCATTCCCGCCGACCGCCATCTCACTGCTGCTGATCTGAGCTTAGGGAGAGGTTGCTGCCGCTTCGTCAGAAGCAGGGATAGCGTTAGGCAGGGTCCACTAACCACCAAACCGCTTGTGCTGTAGCGATTTCCACTGTCCAACACCACCTTCGGTGTGCAGGGACAGTGGAAGCTACATTTTTTTTTTTCTCTCAGCGCTGTAGCTCATTGGGCTGCCCTAGAAGGCTCCGTGATAGCTGTATTGCTGTGTGTACGCCACTGTGCAAACCAACTGCTTTTTTCAAAGCACATATCCTCTTGTTCCTTCCTTTCTGCACAGCTATCTTTTTTGTTTGTCCACACTTTTTATTTAATTTGTGCATCAGTCCACTCCTATTGCTGCCTGCCATACCTGGCTGAGATTACTGCAGGGAGATAGTAATTGTAGGACAGTCCCTGTTTTTTTTTTTTTTTTTTTTTGTGGGAGATTAAGATTTGCATTTCTGCTAGAGTGCCATCCCTGTGTGTGCCATCCCTGTGTGCACCATCTCTCACTCAGTGGGCCATAGAAAGCCTATTTATTTTTTTGCTTGATTTGGGTTCTAAAATCTACCTGAAAAAAAAACACTACATCAATCAGTGGGAGATTAATATTGTCCTCAGGGCTTGTGTGCCACTCCTGATCCTGACTCCTGTGCGCGCCATCTCTCACTCAGTGGGCCATAGAAAGCCTATTTATTTTTTTGCTTGATTTGGGTTCTAAAATCTACCTGAAAAAAAAACACTACATCAATCAGTGGGAGATTAATATTGCCCTTTCTGCTTGTGTGCCACTCCTGACTCCTGTGTGTGCCATCTCTCACTCAGTGGGCCATATAAAGCCTATTTATATTTTATTATTTGGTTTCTAAAGTCTCCCTGAAAAAGAAAAAAAAAAGAAAACAGTGGGAGATTAATATTGTCCTCAGGGCTTGTGTGCCACTCCTGATCCTGACTCCTGTGAGCGCCATCTCTCACTCAGTGGGCCATAGAAAACCTTTTTTTTTTTTTGCTTGATTTGGGTTCTAAAATCTAACTGAAAAAAAAAACCACTACATCCATCAGTGGGAGATTAATACTGTCCTCAGGGCTTGTGTTCCACTCCTGATCATGACTCCTGTGCGCGCCATCTCTCACTCAGTGGGCCATAGAAAGCCTATTTATTTTTTTGCTTGATTTGGGTTCTAAAATCTACCTGAAAAAAAAACACTACATCAATCAGTGGGAGATTAATATTGTCCTCAGGGCTTGTGTGCCACTCCTGATCCTGACTCCTGTGCGCGCCATCTCTCACTCAGTGGGCCATAGAAAGCCTATTTATTTTTTTGCTTGATTTGGGTTCTAAAATCTACCTGAAAAAAAAACACTACATCAATCAGTGGGAGATTAATATTGCCCTTTCTGCTTGTGTGCCACTACTGACTCCTGTGTGTGCCATCTCTCACTCAGTGGGCCATAGAAAGCCTATTTATATTTTATTATTTGGTTTCTAAAGTCTCCCTGAAAAAGAAAAAAAAAAGAAAACAGTGGGAGATTAATATTGTCCTCAGGGCTTGTGTGCCACTCCTGATCCTGACTCCTGTGAGCGCCATCTCTCACTCAGTGGGCCATAGAAAGCCTATTTATTTTTTTGCTTGATTTGGGTTCTAAAATCAACCTGAAAAAAAAAACACTACATCCATCAGTGGGAGATTAATACTGTCCTCAGGGCTTGTGTGCCACTCCTGATCCTGACTCCTGTGAGCGCCATCTCTCACTCAGTGGGCCATAGAAAGCCTATTTATTTTTTTGCTTGATTTGGGTTCTAAAATCTACCTGAAAAAAAAAACACTACATCCATCAGTGGGAGATTAATACTGTCCTCAGGGCTTGTGTGCCACTCCTGATCCTGACTCCTGTGAGCGCCATCTCTCACTCAGTGGGCCATAGAAAGCCTATTTATTTTTTTGCTTGATTTGGGTTCTAAAATCTACCTGAAAAAAAAAACACTACATCCATCAGTGGGAGATTAATACTGTCCTCAGGGCTTGTGTGCCACTCCTGATCCTGACTCCTGTGTGTGCCATCTCTCACTCAGTGGGCACTGGGCCATAGAAAGCTTCTTTTTTTTTATTATTATTTGGTTTCTAAATTGTCCCTGAAAAAAACAATTTATCTTATTTGGTTTCTAAAGTCTCCCTGAGGGAAAAAAAAAAAAAAAAAAAAAGGTGGGAGATTAATATTGACATTTGTGCTTGAGTGACAGTCCTGCGTGTGTGGCATCTCTGTGATTTTGTGCCACAGAAAACAGAGTGTGTAACATTGTGCCTGATTTTCCTTGTGGTCTCACCAACCTGTTAAGGGATATTGAAATCATACTGAAGTTATAGCTTACCGTGTAAGTTGTTTGACAGCAACAAATAAAGTTACTTTGGTTAAGTTTTTAAAACAATGAGGAAGTCTGGTGCAAGAGGTCATGGCCGTGGGCGTTCATTGTCAGCTGGTAATGATGGTAGTGGTAGTGGAGCATCAGGTGGTCGTGGGGATAAAAATATTCCACGTAAGTCTGGAGCTGTGGAGCCAGTTTCGTCGTCTGGCTACACAAGGCCTCGAACGCTCTCTTTTCTGGGAGTAGGAAAACCGCTTTTAAAGGCGGAGCAGCAACAGCAAGTTTTGGCTTACATTGCAGACTCAGCCTCTAGCTCTTTTGCCTCCTCTTCTGAAACTGGTAAATGTAAAAGCAGCGCGTCGCTTGTGGATGTCCACGGTCAGGGACAAGTCGCTTCCTTGTCCTCTTCAGCAAAAACTACAACAAGAGAGAAGGATGCAGCAGGCGACACAACGGGTTACTCCATGGAGCTCTTTACACATACCGTCCCTGGCTTACAAAGTGAAACACTTAACAGGCCATGCCCATTACAAGTTGATTCTGACATGGAGTGCACTGATGCACAGCCACAGCCAGAGTACTATGCTGCTCCTTTGACTCAGACCACCACATTGCCCTCTCAGGGTACTGATCCACAATCAGACCCTGATGAGACTATGTTGCCCCGCCACGAACGCTATACCACCGACCGACACAGTGACACAGACGAAGTTGCACACAAGCTCGAAGAGGAGTTAATAGATGACCCAGTTATTGACCCCAATTGGCAGCCATTGGGGGAACAGGGTGCAGGCGGCAGTAGTTCAGAAGCGGAGGTGGAGGAGGGGCCGCAGCAGGCATCAAAATCGCAACAGGTTCCATCTGCCGGGCCCGTATCTGGCCCAAAACGCGTGTCAAAGCCAAAACCTGTTGGAGGACAGCGTGGCCATCCGGTTAAAGCTCAGGCTGCAATACCTGAAAAGGGATCCGATGCTAGGAAGAGTGCAGTCTGGCATTTTTTTAAACAACATCCAATTGATCAGCGCAAAGTCATCTGTCAAAAATGTTCAACTAGCTTAAGCAGAGGTCAGAATCTGAAATGTCTCAATACTAGTTGCATGCATAGACACTTAACCACCATGCATTTTCAAGCCTGGACTAACTACCAAACGTCCCTTAAGGTTGTAGCACCCTCGGCCAATGAAGCTAGTCAGCAACGCAACATCCCTTCCGTCACTGTAAGGCCACCATTTTCCGCACCACCGGCAGTATCTGTGCAGGTTTCTTTGCCAGCCAAAAGCACTCAGGGTCAGGGAATCACCAGTTTTGTAGGAGGAAATATTGCATCTAGGTCACCGGCGGAAACAATACCATCTCCAACCGTCTCGCAGTCTGCCATGTCCACCGGCACACCCGCAAGTTCCACGATCTCCATCTCTCCAGTTCAGCTCACACTACATGAGACTCTGGTTAGAAAAAGGAAGTACTTATCCTCGCATCCGCGTACACAGGGTTTTAACGCCCACATAGCTAGACTAATATCGTTAGAGATGATGCCCTACCGGTTAGTTGAAAGCGAAGCTTTCAAAGCCCTGATAGAGTACGCTGAACCACGATACGAGCTACCCAGTTGACACTTTTTTTCCAGAAAAGCCATCCCGGCCCTGCACCAGCATGTTAAACAGCGCATCGTCCATGCACTCAGGCAATCTGTGAGTACAAAGGTGCACCTGACTACAGATGCATGGACCAGTAGGCATGGTCAGGGACGTTATGTGTCCATCACGGCACACTGGGTGAATGTGGTGGATGCAGGGTCCTCAGGGGACATCAATTTCGGGACAGTTGTGCCTAGCTCACGGTCTAGGAAACAGTTGGCTGTAGGCGTTCGCACCACCTCCTCCTCCTCCTCCTCGTCCTCCTGCAGAAGCTACAGCTCTTCCACAGACCACAGTCGGCCAACCACTCCATCAGCAGATGACACTGTTGCACACCAGTTGTCCCATTATGGGCCAGCTACTGCCAAGCGTCAGCAGGCTGTATTGGCTATGAAGTGTTTGGGCGACAACAGACACACCGCGGAAGTTCTGTCCGAGTTCTTGCAACAAGAAACGCAGTCGTGGCTGGGCACAGTAGATCTTGAGGCAGGCAAGGTAGTGAGTGATAACGGAAGGAATTTCATGGCTGCCATCTCCCTTTCCCAACTGAAACACATTCCTTGCCTGGCTCACACCTTAAACCTGGTGGTGCAGTGCTTATTGAAAACTTATCCTGGGTTCTCCGACCTGCTCCTCAAAGTGCGTGGACTTTGCTCACATATCCGACTTTCGCCTGTACACTCCAGCCGTATGCAGACCTATCAGCGGTCTTTGAACCTTCCCCAGCATCGCCTAATCATAGACGTTGCAACAAGGTGGAACTCAACACTGCACATGCTTCAGAGACTGTGCCACCAGAGGCGGGCTGTTATGTTTTTGTGGGAGGATACACATACACGGGCAGGCAGTAGGATGGCAGACATGGAGTTGTCTGGTGTGCAGTGGTCCAAGATACAAGACATGTGTCAAGTCCTTCAGTGTTTTGAGGAATGCACACGGCTGGTTAGTGCAGACAACGCCGTAATAAGCATGAGCATCCCCCTAATGTGTCTGCTGATGCAAAGTTTGACGCACATAAAGGAGCAGGCGTCTGCACCAGGGGAAGAGGAAAGCCTTGATGACAGTCAGCCATTGTCTGGTCAGGGCAGTGTACAGGACGAGGTAGCGGGCGAAGAGGAGGTGGAGGGCGAGGAGGATGATGGGGATGAGTATATTTTTAATGCGGAAGCTTTCCCGGGGGCACTGGAAATTGGTTGCGTGGCAAGGCCGGGTTCTGGTTTTTTGAGGGACACAAGTGACGTAGATTTGCCTGAAACTGCCCCTCAACCAATCACAACCGGAGATTTGACAACTGGAACTTTGGCCCACATGGCGGATTATGCCTTACGTATCCTAAAAAGGGACACACGCATAACGAAAATGATGAACGATGACGATTACTGGTTGGCCTGCCTCCTTGATCCACGCTATAAAGGCAAATTGCAAAATATTATGCCACATGAGAACTTGGAACTAATATTAGCAACCAAACAATCAACTCTTGTTGACCGTTTGCTTCAGGCATTCCCAGCACACAGCACACGTGATCGTTATCACACGAGCTCCAGGGGGCAGCAGATTAGTAGTGTTAGGGGTGCACACATCAGAAGTGGCGTTGGACAAAGGGGTTTTCTGACCAGGTTGTGGAGTGATTTTGCTATGACCGCAGACAGGACAGGTACTGCTGCATCAATTGAAAGTGACAGGAGACAACATTTGTCCAGTATGGTTACTAACTATTTTTCATCCCTTATCGATGTTCTCCCTCAACCGTCATTCCCATTTGATTACTGGGCCTCAAAATTAGACACCTGTCCAGAATTGGCAGAATATGCATTGCAGGAGCTTGCTTGCCCGGCAGCAAGTGTCCTATCAGAAAGAGTATTCAGTGCTGCAGGTTCAATATTAACCGAAAAAAGGACTCGTCTGGCTACCCAAAATGTTGACGATCTAACATTCATTAAAATGAACCACAACTGGATTTCAAAATCTTTTGCCCCACCTTGCCCGGCCGACACCTAGCTTTCCTATGAAAAGCTCTTGCCTGTGGACTACTGTGAATTACTTTTCTAATGTCTAATTTTCTTCAGCTGATTGTCCGGCATATGACATGTTTACACCTCCCTAAATGGCCAAACTCCCCACACAGGGCCGTGGTATCGCGACTTGGTGCAAGCACCCGTGAGACAGCTGTTTGCCTGAAGAGGTGGGTGTGCTCGCTTTTGGTCGACGGCATTGGTACTGGGTCCCTCATAGTACAATAAAGTGTCTCTGGCGGTGGTGGTGCGCACCCAACGTCAGACACACTGTTGTAACATGAGGGGCCCTGGGCCTGTACCGCCGGCCACAAGAGAGTTCTCCCACCCCCAGGTCAAACATTGCTCTACCACTTCCACAGTTATCTCTCACACTTCCACCAATGTTTAGTCTATGCGCTGACATCCTTCCATACCTGCCACTGACAATACCATTGTGTTGACATGTATGATGGTACATAACATAGTCAGGGGCAGTGTCCTCTATTTACCACAGTAAATACTTTGCGCTAAATTAGTAGGTCTGAAACAACGCAGAGGATCCCACCCCTGAACCTAATGATTGCACCCTTTAGTGTCTTTGTTTTAATGCGAGACATTCACATTTATTTGTTGTTTTTTGACTACTAACTGGCAGACACTCATTACAATCGGCCTCCGTTGACCACACCACTGCTGCCCGTGTACCCCTGGAACCTATTTTACAGTGCCTACAGCCAGCCCATTTTATTATGTTAGGCCTTCGAAGCCTGTCTGCGGTCCCTCCTTCCACTAGGCCTCCACTGACCACACCACTGCTGCCCGTGTACCCCTGGAACCAATTATAAAGTGCCTACAGCCAGCCCATTTTATCATGTTAGGCCTTCGAAGCCTGTCTGCGGTCCTTCCTTCCACTAGGCCTCCACTGACCAGACCACTGCTGCCCGTGTACCCCTGGAACCAATAATAAAGTGCCTACAGCCAGCCCATTTTATCATGTTAGGCCTTTGAAGCCTGTCTGCGGTCCTTCCTTCCACTAGGCCTCCACTGACCAGACCACTGCTGCCCGTGTACCCCTGGAACCTATTTTACAGTGCCTACAGCCAGCCCATTTTATTATATTAGGCCTTCGAAGCCTGTCTGCGGTCCCTCCTTCCACTAGGCCTCCACTGACCAGACCACTGCTGCCCGTGTACCCCTGGAACCAATTATAAAGTGCCTACAGCCAGCCCATTTTATTATGTTAGGCCTTCGAAGCCTGTCTGCGGTCCCTCCTTCCACTAGGCCTCCACTGACCAGACCACTGCTGCCCGTGTACCCCTGGAACCTATTTTACAGTGCCTACAGCCAGCCCATTTTATTATGTTAGGCCTTCGAAGCCTGTCTGCGGTCCCTCCTTCCACTAGGCCTCCATTGACCAGACCACTGCTGCCCGTGTACCCTTGGATCCAATTATAAAGTGCCTACAGCCAGCCCATTTTATCATGTTAGGCCTTCAAAGCCTGTCTGCGGTCCCTCCTTCCACTAGGCCTCCACTGACCAGACCACTGCTGCCCGTGTACCCCTGGAACCAATTTTAAAGTGCCTACAGCCAGCCCATTTTATTGTGTTAGGCCTCCGAAGCCTGTCTGCGGTCCCTCCTTCCACTAGGCCTCCACTGACCAGATCACTGCTGCCCGTGTACCCCTGGAACCAATTATCAAGTTTATAAGCGTGTCCCGAGGAACACTCCGGTATAAAACATCAGAAAATATAAAAATAAGTATTTTGCTTATAATAAAGAAAATACTGGAGAGATATCAAATGCATACATTTTAACATTAAAAACAAAAACACATACAACCAAAAACTGGTACAGTACCAAAATTGGCCACCAGCTACAGATATTTCTCCTGCAAGTAGTTAACTGAAAGGTTTTTTTCCATTGAAAACACAGATATGGCATCCACCGAGTGTTGTCCTGTCGCGTCTTCTTTATATTATTGCAAAGAAGCTGCAACTGAATAAAGCTGTGCTTCAACCTTCTGGCTTTCGGCCTATAGTATCAGATATTAAACTGCATTTGGCCTTCAACTTTGGTTACGGCCTACTAACGGTGTCTGCCCCTCCCTGGTGTTGCCCTCAACTGAATAAAGCTGTGCTTCAACCTTGTGGCTTTCGGCCTATAGTATCAGATATTAAACTGCATTTGGCCTTCAACTTTGGTTACGGCCTACTAACGGTGTCTGCCCCTCCCTGGTGTTGTCCTCAACTGAATACAGCTGAGCTTCAACCTTCTGGCTCTCATTAAGTGTTTTTTAAAAAACAAAATGGTGGTTAGGGCCTACTAACGGTGTCTGCCCCTCCCTGGTGTTGCCCTCAACTGAATAAAGCTGAGCTTCAACCTTCTGGCTCTCATTAAGTGCTGTGTTTTTAAAAAATGGTGGTTAGGGCCTACTAATGGTGTCTGCCCCTGCCTGGTGTTGTCCTCCACTGAATACAGCTGAGCTTCAACCTTCTGGCTCTCATTAAGTGTTTTTTAAAAAACAAAATGGTGGTTAGGGCCTACTAACGGTGTCTGCCCCTCCCTGGTGTTGCCCTCAACTGAATAAAGCTGAGCTTCAACCTTCTGGCTCTCATTAAGTTCTGTGTTTTTAAAAATTGGTGGTTAGGGCCTACTAACGGTGTCTGCCCCTGTCTGGTGTTGTCCTCCACTGAATACAGCTGAGCTTCAACCTTCTGGCTCTCATTAAGTGTTTTTT
Source organism: Ranitomeya variabilis (assembly GCF_051348905.1). Lineage (NCBI taxonomy): Eukaryota > Metazoa > Chordata > Amphibia > Anura > Dendrobatidae > Ranitomeya > Ranitomeya variabilis. Next base: position 567,526,057 of record NC_135236.1, read on the forward strand.
AAAAAACAAAATGGTGGTTAGGGCCTACTAACGGTGTCTGCCCCTCCCTGGTGTTGCCCTCAACTGAATACAGCTGAGCTTCAACCTTCTTGCTCTCATTAAGTGCTGTGTTTTTAAAAATTGGTGGTTAGGGCCTACTAACGGTGTCTGCCCCTGCCTGGTGTTGTCCTCCACTGAACAAAGCTGAGTTTCCACCTTCTGGCTCTTTTTTTTTTTTTAAATTGCTGGATGGGGCCTAATAGCTCTGTTTGCTCCTCCCTGGTGTTTGTCCTCAACTAAAAAAAGCTGAGCTTCAACCTTATGGCTTTCGGCCTATAGTATCAGATATTAAACTGCCTTTGGCCTATTAGTGTGTTTGGGCCCTTAAAACAGTGTCTGCTGCTCCTGGGTTTGCTACTCCACTCAACAAAGCAATGCCGCCTGTTTAGTCCTGTTACCAATTTTGAACTGCATTTAGCCTACTTTATTCTTTGGCCCTATATCTGTTTCCTCCTCATCCTGCCCACTGCCCAGCCACTGCTACATGAGTCTGCTGGTACATTGACCTAGACCACTACATTCCCCTTGCACTCTACACAGCCAGAATCTGACCCTGCTGAAAGTCAGGTTCCCCTTCCCGCATGTTATACCACCTTACACAGGGACAAAGAGGAAGGTGCAGATGAAAGTACAGGTTCCTTCATCAGGTGGGGGGGGCATACTCGTTGGCAACGTCACTGGCACAGGGCCCCTCAGAGTACGCAAAAGTGTCGCTGCTGGTGGGAGGCGCCCCCGCCGTGCAAACACACCGCTGTACTTTGAGGGGCCCTGTGCCAGTGCCAATGCCAACGAGTGGGCCCCCCTGCTTGCTTAGGATCACAGCACTTGCAAACTTGACATACTTACCTCTCACTGCTCCACCGCCGTGACGTAGTCCATGTTTCCTGTGCCCACTAAAACCTTGAACCAGCCCTACCCCCCCACAACTTTTGCCAAATGACCCCCAATTTCCAGTGCCCAACTATTATTATAAAGTTAATTTAGATTGACAAGCTTCAGAAAACAAGAATGGATGTTTTTGGCATTAAAATGGGCACTGTAGGTGTTTTCCTGGCCTCCACTCACTGCCGGCTATGCTTCCCAATTGACTTGCATTGGGTTTCGTGTTTCGGTCGATCCCCGACTTTTAGCGATAATCGGCCGACTTCACTCGACTCGACTCTGGACTAAGTCGGGTTTCACAAAACCCGACTCGATCTTAAAAAAGTGAAAGTCGCTCAACCCTACCTGCCAGTAGATCACCAGGGTGAATGTTGTCTGTACGGTGCATTTTGGCCAAGGGTGCTGTGGTGGCACTCTTTTATTTTTTAATAAAAGGACAACACATTGGGGAATTGTGCATGGCATTACATTGGGCCTATTTCTTAACTCGGTATCCTGCAATCTGTCCTGTACCTGCCAGTATATTACCAGGGTGAATGTGGTCTGCACGGTGCATTTTGGCTAAGGGTGCTGTGATGGCACTCTTTTCTTTAAAAAAAAAGGATTTTACATTGGGGAATTGGGCATGACATTACATTGGGCCTACTTCTTAACTCTGTCTCCTGCAACCTGTCTTGTACCTGCCAGTAGATCACCAGGGTGAATGTGGTCTGTACGGTGCATTTTGGCAAAGGGTGCTGTGGTGGCACTATTTTATTTTTTAATAAAAGGACAACACATTGGGGAATTGGGCATGACATTACATTAGGCCTATTTCTTAACTCGGTATCCTGCAATCTGTCCTGTACCTGCTGGTAGATCACCAGGGTCAACGTGGTCTGCACAATGCATTTTGGCCAAGGGGGCTGTGATGGCACTTTATTTTTAAGTCCAAAAAGGACAATACATTGGGGAATTGGGCATGACATTTTTTTGGGCCTACTTCTTAACTGTGTCTCCTGCAATCTGTCCTGTACCTGCCAGTAGATCACCAGGGTCATCGTGCTCTGTACGGTGCATCTTGGCCAAGGGGACTGTAATGGCACTATTTTAATCAGTCCAAAAAGGACACCACATTGGGGAAATGGGCATGGCATACCATTGGGCTTATTTCTTAACTTGGTCTCCTGCAATCTGTCCTGTACCTGCCACTAGGTGACCATGGTGCACGTGCTCAGGACTGTTATAGGCCAGTGAATTTTGGGAAAGTGAGCTGTGATGGCACTATATTTTTAAGTCCAAAAAGGACAACACATTGGGCAATTGGGCATGACATTTCTTTGGGCCTATTTCTTAACTCGGTCTCCTGCAATCTGTCCAGTTCCTGTCAGTAGATGACCAGGGTGAACGTGGTCTGTACGGGGCATTTAGGTCTAGGGGGCTGTGATGGCACTATTTTAATCAGTCCAAAAAGGACCCCACATTGGGGAATTGGGCATGGCATTCCATTGGGCCTACTTCTTAACTCTGTCTCCTGCAATGTCTCTTGTTTAACTGCCACTAGATCACCAGGGTGAACGTGCTTTGTACTGTTGTAGGCCGGTGAAGTTTGGTCAAGAGGAGCTGTGATGGCACTAGTCTATTTTTACAAAAGGTACCCCTTATTGGTGAAATCACATCCTTCTTGGAAAACACTTCATAACATTTGTGTACCTTTAAGGGAAGGTGCCGCAATTTTGTTTTTGTATTAAAAATGATTGTTTATATAAACAATTATTTTTAATACAAAATTATTTTTTTTTAACTTTAATATCTTTTTTTACTATTAATTATTTTTGCAGCCACTGGGCGCCACCATTTTCCTTTGCAGGAGTGTAAGAGTCCCAGCACGACACTTACATTCTGCAAATACTGCAGCCCTGGGCATAGGAGGCTGCGGTTGGCGTCCGACCCCATACCTATCATTGTGCTGCTCCCTGCTCTGATGTGGCCATGCTCCCTGGGCTGTCTCCACATCACAGCAGAGGCAGGAGGTCAGCGCCATCTTTCTTCAGCCCACAGTGGAGTGTACCTGACTGTGAGCTCCACTGTGACTTGAGAGCTGTGAGAGCTGGGCTGTTATAGGAGGGACAGCTCCATCTATCTCCCCTTTCACACTGTCAGCAGCGGCCATTCTCTGTCCTCTGCTATGCTGCCTAGTGCCCTGGCTCTAATCTCTAGAATCGCTAGAGAGGATGAAGTGCTGCGGTCTGATGTCCTCTTATCAGGAGCTACAGAGAGGTAACAGAGGGAGGAGGGGGAGAGTCTCTGTGCTGCTCCGACCCTGCCTCTCGCTGTAGCTCCTCACAGGACATCAGACCATGTATCTATCAATATACTGTGCTGAGCCTCTCCTGTATGATACTGTCTGCTGAGCCGTGCATCTAATCCTATACTGTGAGATACTGTGCTGACCTGTGTATCTAATTCTCCTGTGGAATACTGACTACTGAGCCGTGTATCTATTCCTCCAGTGTGATACTGACTGCTGAGCCGTGTATCTAATCCGCTCCTGTGTGATACTGTCTGGTGAATCGTGTATCTAATCCTCTCATATGCACTCCTCTCCCCCCTGCATATCTTTCCCCATTGCACACACAACTCAATGCCTGCGATAACAGGAGCTGCAGGGGTCATGCTGTATTATGGCATTATGTGTGATCTATATGATGGTATTTTGTGATCTGTATGGTGGTATTATGCTTGATCAGAATTGAGATAATTATATAGTGGTATTGTGTGTAATCTATATGGCGGTATTATGTGAGATCTATGTGGCGGCATTGTGAGAAGTATGTGGCGTTATTGTGTGATCTATATGGCGGTATTATGTGAGAACACTGGCGGTATTATGTGTGATCTATATGGTGGTATCATGTGTGATCTACATGGCGGTATTATGTGAGAACACTATGGCAGTATAATCTTCAGAAAGCAAACCCATTCTAGGGTGGTCCTGGCTGAGCAGCTGCACGCGGGTCTGGGGTAATAGAGGGGGCAGCATGACCTCCAGTTAGGTGCAGTCAGGGGAAGGCTGGTGAGTAGTGTTGAGCGATACCGTCCGATACTTGAAAGTATCGGTATCGGAAAGTATCGGCCGATACCGGCAAAGTATCGGATCCAATCCGATACCGATACCCGATACCAATACAAGTCAATGGGACTCAGGTATCGGACGGTATCCCTGATGGTTCCCAGGGTCTGAAGGAGAGGAAACTCTCCTTCAGGCCCTGGGAACCATATTAATGTGTAAAAGAAAGAATTAAAATAAAAAATATCGCTATACTCACCTGTCCGACGCAGCCGGGACCTCAGCGAGGGAACCGGCAGCGTTGTTTGTTTAAAATTCGCGCTTTTACTTGGTTACGTGAGGTCCCGGCTTGTGATTGGTCAGGGCGGCCATGTTGCCGGGACGCGGACCAATCACAGCAAGCCGTGACGAAATTACGTCACGGCTTGCTGTGATTGGTCCGCGTCCCGGCAACATGGCCGCCATTAACCAATCACAAGCCGTGACGTCACGGGAGGCTGGACATGCGCGTATTTTGAAAAGCGCGCGTGTCCAGCCTCCAGTGACGTCCCGGCTTATGATTGGTCACGGCGCCATGTTGCCGGGACGCGGACCAATCACAGCAAGCCGTGACGAAATTACGTCACGGCTTGCTGTGATTGGTCCGCGTCCCGGCAACATGGCCGCCATTAACCAATCACAAGCCGTGATGTCACGGGAGGCTGGACACGCGCGCTTTTCAAAATACGCGCATGTCCAGCCTCCCGTGACGTCCCGGCTTGTGATTGGTTAATGGCGGCCATGTTGCCGGGACGTCACTGGAGGCTGGACACGCGCGCTTTTCAAAATACGCGCATGTCCAGCCTCCCGTGACGTCACGGCTTGTGATTGGTTAATGGCGGCCATGTTGCCGGGACGCGGACCAATCACAGCAAGCCGTGACGTAATTTCGTCACGGCTTGCTGTGATTGGTCCGCGTCCCGGCAACATGGCCGCCCTGACCAATCACAAGCCGGGACTTCACGTAACCAAGTAAAAGCGCGAAATTTAAACAAACAACGCTGCCGGTTCCCTCGCTGAGGTCCCGGCTGCGTCGGACAGGTGAGTATAGCGATATTTTTTATTTTAATTCTCTTTTTTACACATTATTACATTAATGTTGTTTCGATACCGATACCCGATATCACAAAAATATCGGATCTCGGTATCGGAAATTCCGATACAGCAAGTATCGGCCGATACCCGATACTTGCAGTATCGGAATGCTCAACACTACTGGTGAGGCAGCTGAAGAGAGGGGTCTCATTTTTATCAATACTATATGGCTACATTTCCTTCCCAGCGTCACCCCGTACTTCGCTGTCGCCTCGCTTTCACACCGCCAGGACAGGATGGAGAAGACAGGATCTGAGGAGGGGAATAGGGTGTTTGCATGCAAAGACTGGATCAGAACAGGCCATCAATCCACAGAAATGTTTCCTGGATTTCTGTGGAGCAGACAAGCAGACGGTCCATCCATGTGTATAAAAGACAGCGCTCTATGTACAATCCCTGGCTGCTCCACGCACCGAACAGGGAGCCCCGCATAGACCAGCACACTGCTCTCCTGAAATACTCTGTGCTGCTGTCACCCTGCTCCCTCCACCATATATCTCCCAGAATCCTTGCTGCCTGCCATCCTCGGTGACTGTCTACTTGTCAGTATAAGGCTACTTTCACAGTAGCATCGGTACGGGGCCGTCGCCATGCGTCGGCCCGACGTACCGACGTACGTTGTGAAAATAATGAACAACGGGGGCAGCGGATGCAGTTTTTCAACGCATCCGCTGCCCCATTGTAATGTCCGAGGAGGAGGGGGCGGAGTTTCAGCCGCGCATGCGCGGTCGAAAATGGCGGACACGATGCACAAAAAAGTTACATGTAACGTTTTGTGCCGACGGTCCGCCAAAACACGACGCATCCGTCGCACGTTGGATGCGACGTGTGGCCATACGTCGAAATGCATCGCTAATGTAAGTCTAAGGGGAAAAACTCATCCTGCAGACAACTTTGCAGGATGCGTTTTTTCTCCAAAACGACGCATTGCGACGTCCGTCAAAAGACGCTAGTGTGAAAGTAGCCTAACTCTGCAGTCACCAACAAAATGGCTGCTCACTGGGTTCCTAAATATCATCCTCTCTTATCCCTTAGCAAACACCAGAAGGGGAGGAGAGGAGTGACATCACACACGTCAGCAGACTCCACCCATAATTACTGCAGTGCTGTAATGTGAGCTATTTGTACCCTAGGTTTTTGTGAAATTTCAGCAGCTGCTCCCCCTAGTGTTTAAAAGTGGAAATTCCAAAACTTTTCTAATTATTTTTCAGATTTTTACTAAATTATAAACAAATGATAATATTTTTTAAGAAAATGTAAACATTAATTCTTTACATTTTTTCAATTGTGGTAATTTTTTTTTTTTTTTGGCACCTTCCCTTTAAAGAGCTAACTTGAAAAGCTCCTTTTTTTGTTGCCTGGTTTCTAACATTGGACACAATACACTTCATATAAATTTGATAAAGCAATGCTGTTACTTTGCCTCAGTAGTTCTTTAAAAATATAGCTTTGTACACTATATTTGTTTCTCTCCTTGTGAGCCTTAACTTTGTCTGCCTCAAATTTACAAATGGAGAATATACAAATGGCGATTTGTAAACAAGATTGAAATACTGTATACCGAATGCATTCAGACAATCACATAGCTGCATTTCTTGTAAAACATTTCGAAATGTGACAGACAATGCTCATAGTGACACAATCTTGATAAATATTTGTTTATTCACTTCACAAACAGTTCTAAGCCTCTATATGTTTGCTGTCATTGTAAAAAATTAAGGTTTACTAAAACTATGCTGGTGGTGGTTTGATCTAAATCTTTGTGGCTTTTATTTTCTAGGGGTTTATGGCCCCTCGTCTGATGACTCCATGATATCTCAGTTTCATCCAAACTTGAAAAGTGGCAACTTGAAGGTGTGGATGAAACTAGAGTTACTACATAGTGTTTTTCACTATATAAGACCAAAGAAACATGACAAAGACAGATGCCAAAACTGGGGTACCTGTACATGTACAGTGTGCTGATACCTGTATAATTGGGGACGCCCATGCAATGTAGGAAATCTCCCAGGGATCCTCTGTCTTTGTGTTGCTTCTCTGATATTCCAGATGGATGATGATTAAAAGCCTCTTGGTGATGATCTAACTAGGGTTGAGCAAAACGGATCGGACAAATTCAAAAATCGCTGACTTTCGGCAAAGTCGGGTTTCATGAAACCCGACCCGATCCTAGTGTGGGATCGGCCATGAGGTCGGCAATCTTCGCGCCAAAGTTGCATTTCGTATGACGCGTTCAGCGCCATTTCTCAGCCAATGAAGGAGGACGCAGAGTGTGGGCAGCGTGATGACATACGTCTCGGTCCCCACCATCTTAGAGAAGGGCATGACAGTGATTGGCATGCTTTCTGTGGCGTCACAGGGGGTATAAAGGGGTGTGCACGTCGACTGCCATCTTACTTCTGACGATCTTAGGGTAGGGAGAGGTTGCTGCAGCTTCGTCAGAAGAAGGGATATAGTTAGGGAGGGAAGATTAACCCCCAAACCGCTTGTGCTGTAGCGATTTCCACTGTCCAACACCACCTTTTTTTGCAGGGACAGTGGAGGCTATTTTTTTGTGCATCAGCTCTGTAGCTTATTAGGCTGCCTTATAAGGCTCCCTGATAGCTGCATTGCTGTTTGCACGGTGCTGTGCAAACCAACTGCTTTTTTAAAAGCAAAAATCCTGTTGATCCTTTCTGCAGTTATCTTGTTTATTTGTCCACACTTTTGTGTGCAGCAGTCCTTTGTGTTGCTGCCATAATTGTCCTGAGATAATTGTAGGGAGATTGAAATTGTACTACAGTCCTTGGATTTTTTCAGATATCTTCCAGCCACGTTCTGCCACTTACATTGTGTTGTGTTATATACTGGGCCTAAGTTGTGGTGCTGTCTCCCCCCAAAAAAGGGAGATTCAAATTGTCACAAAGTGAATATACATCAGTTCTCTTAGTTTGTCGTATATCAGTCAGACACGTTCTGCCACTTACATTGTGTTGTCTTATACACTGGGCCTGAGTTGTGGTGCAGTCTCCCCCCCAAAAAAGGGTGTTTCAAATTGTCACAAAGTGGATGTACATCAGTTCTTTTAGTTTGTCGTATATCAGCCAGCCACGTTCTGCCACTTACATTGTGTTGTGTTATACACTGGGCCTGAGTTGCAGTGCAGTCTCCCCCCAAAAAAAGGTGTTACAAATTGTCACAAAGTGGATATACGTCAGTTCTGTTAGTTTGTCATATATCAGCCAGCCACGTTCTGCCAATTACATTGTGTTGTGTTATACACTGGGCCTGAGTTGCGGTGCAGTCTCCCCCCCAAAAAAAGGGTGTTTCAAATTATCACAAAGTGGATATATGTCAGTTCTGTTAGTTTGTCGTATATCAGCCAGCCACGTTCTTCCACTTACATTGTGTTGTGTTATACACTGGGCCTGAGTTGCAGTGCCGTCTCCCCCCCAAAAAAGGGAGATTCAAATTGTCACAAAGTGGATATACATCAGTTCTGTCAGTTTGTCGTATATCAGCCAGCCACGTTCTGCCACTTACATTGTGTTGTGTTATACACTGGGCCTGAGTTGCAGTGCAGTTTCCCCCCCAAAAAAAGGGTGTTTCAAATTGTCACAAAGTGGATATATGTCAGTTCTGTTAGTTTGTTGTATATCAGCCAGCCGTGTTGTGCCACTTACATTTTACTGTGTTATACACTGGGCCTGAGTTGTGGTGCAGTCTCCCCTTCCAAAAAAGGGAGATTCAAATTGTCAAAAAGTGGATATACGTCAATTCTGTTAGTTTGTAGTATATCAGCCAGCCACGTTCTGCCACTTACATTGTGTTGTGTTATACACTGGGCCTGAGTTTTGGTTCAGTCTCCCCAAAATAAAAAGGGAGATTTAAATTTTCAACAAGTTTATACACACCTTCTACCTTGTTTTACAGTACCATATAATGGTTGCTATTTTGGTAACATTTTCCCCAAAATGAGGAAGTCTGGTGGAAGAGGCTGTGGGCAGTCGTTGCCAGCTGGTACTGATGGTGGTGGTGGTGGTGGAGCATCTGGTGGTAGTGGGAAAAGCAAAATAGCACCTAAGGCTGGAGGTGTTGAGCCAGCGTCATCGTCTGGCTACACAAGGCCTCGAAGTCTCCCTTATCTTGGTGTAGGAAAACCGCTTTTAAAGCCGGAGCAGCAGGAAAAAGTTTTGGCTTTCTTTGCTGACTCAGCCTCTAGCTCTTTCGCCTCCTCTTCAGAAAGTTCCAAATATAAAAGCAGCGAGTCATCAGTGGATGCTCCCGGTCAGGAACAAGACATTTCCTTGTGTCCTTCACACAAACCAAAAGTGAAGCATGTGTCAGGCGACACCACAGGTTACTCCATGGAGCTCTTTACACATACCGTGCCTGGGTTAGAAAGGGAAATTGTTAACTGCCCATTACAAGATGAATCGGACATGGAGTGCACTGAGGCACAGCCACATGTTGTGAATTTGGTTTTTGGGCTCCCCCGGTGGTCACTGGTGGTACTGGACTTGTGTGCTTCACTTTCTCTGTTCACCTGTTTCCATCAGGATGTGGGAGTATCCTATTTAGCCTTGCTGCTCAGTTATTCTAGTGCCGGCCATCAATGTAACCAGAGCCTTTCTGTTGCATGTTCCTGCTTCTAGACTACTATCAGCTAAGTTGGACTCTTAGTCCTAAGTTTGTTTTGCATTTTTGTTCCAGTTCACAGTTATGTTATTTTTCTGTAGCTGGAAGCTCTTGTGGGCCGAAATTGCCACTCCGGTGTCATGAGTTGACACATGAGTCTTAAAGTAATTTCGGGATGGTATTTTAATAGGGTTTTCAGCTGACCGTGAAGTTCCCTATTGTATCTTCTTGCTATCTAGTAAGCGGACCTCGCTTTGCTGAACCTACCTTCATACTGCGTATGTCTTTTCCTCTGAACTCACCGTCAATATATGTGGGGGGCTTCTGTCTCCTTTTTGGGGGAATTTCCCTAGAGGTAAGCCAGGTCTGTCTTTTCCTCTATTAGGGTTAGTTATTTCTCCGGCTGGCGCTGGGCGTCTAGGGATAAAACGTAGGTACGTCACCCGGCCACTGTTAGTTGTGTGGTAGGTTTAGATCACGGTCAGCTCGAGATTCCATCACCCAAGAGCTGTTCTGTTATTTATGTTCTCTGACGTTCCCTTGCCATTGGGAACCATGACAGCCACAGCTAGATTATAATGCTGTTCCATTGACTCAGATCACTACATTGCTCTCGCAGTGTACTGAGCCAGAATCTGACCCTGATGAGACTATGGTGCCCCGTCCCGAACGCTATAACACCTTACACGGTGACACAGAGAAAGGTGCACATGACATTGAAGAGGAGGTGATAGATAACCCAGTTGTTGACCCAGATTGGCAGCTATTGGGGGAAGAGGGTGCCGCTGCCAGTAGCTCAGAAGCGGAGGAGGATGATCAGCAGCAGCCATCTACATCACAACAGCTGTCATCTGGCAGGCCCGTATCAGGCCAAAAACGTGTGTCAAAAACAAAAACCGTTTTAGGACAGCGTGGCCATCCGGTGAAAGTAACACAGCGTGCAATGCCTGAAAAGGTATTCGATAGTAGGAAGAGTGCAGTGTGGCAATTTTTTAACCAAGATCCTAATGATCAGTCAAAAGTTTTCTGTAAGAAATGCTCAAAGACCTTTAGCAGAGGGAAGAATCTTAAAAATTTAAATACAACATGCATGCGTAGACATTTAACCAGCATGCACTTGCAAGCCTGGACTAAGTACGAAACGTCACGTACCGTTGGTGCACCTGCTCAGAATGAAGGTAGTCAGCAACGATACATTGCTTCCCTCACTGTAAGCCCACCGGTTAGGACACCACCAGCAGCAAATGTGGAGGTATCATCGCAAGGCCAAAGCAGTCATGGAATCACAAATTTATTGGTAGGAAACACTGTATGTAGGCCAACATCAAGAATACCATCACCAACCCTCTCTCAATCCGCCATGTACACCACCACCACCACCGCTAGTTCCACCATCTGCAGCTCTCCAGTCCAGCTCACCCTACAAGAGACTCTCGTTAGGAAAAGAAAGTACTCATCCTCTCATCCGCGTACACAGGGTTTGAACGCCCACATTGCTAGACTAATTTCATTAGAGATGATGCCCTACCGGTTGGTTGAAAGCAAAGCTTTCAAAGACCTGTTGGCCTACACAGTACGACTCTATGACCTACCCAGTCGACAATTCTTTGCAAGAAAAGCCATCCCAGCCCTCCACCAGCATGTCAAAGACCGCATTGTCCATGCACTGAGGCAATCAGTCAGTGGAAAGGTGCACCTCACAACAGATGCATGGACCAATAGGCATGGCCAGGGACGTTACGTGTTCATCACGGTGCACTGGGTTAATGTGGTGGATGCAGGGTCCACAGGGGACAGCCATAGTGGGACAGTTCTGCCTTTGTTATGACCCCAATGGCAGAGGGTCTCAGGAATAAATACCAAGTCTGCAAACACAAAAAACCAGCTCATAGGGCAGTGGTAACTGGGCTGACCATATATCTAATCCTAGCACCACAAATAGAAGTAGCCGGGGAACGTGCCTACGTTGGTTCTAGACGTCTCGCGCCAGCCGGAGAACTAACTAACCCTAGAAGGGAAAAGAAAGACCTTTCTTGCCTCCAGAGAAAAGACCCCAAAAGTTGGATACAAGCCCCCAACAAATAATAATGGTGAGGTAAGAGGAAAAGACAAACATAAGAATGAGCTAGGTATTTAGCAAAGAGAGGCCCACTAGCTAATAGCAGAATATAGTAAGATGACTTATATGGTCAGCAAAAACCCTATTAAAATATCCACGCTGGATATTCAAGAACCCCCGAACCGTCTAACGGCCGGGGGGAGAACACCAGCCCCCTAGAGCTTCCAGCAAGGTCAGAAATCACATTTAGTACAAGCTGGACAAAAATAGTAGCAAAGCAAGTAACTCAAAAAACAAAGAAGCAGGACTTAGCTTAATTTTGCAAGAGCCAGGACCAGCAGACAGGAGCAACAGAAGGATATGATAACAATGACCCAGGCACTGGACTAAGGATCCAGGAAGTTTATATAGCGACACCCCTGGACTAACGACCCAGGTGAGTGCCCAACTGAAGAAAGACAATCCCAGAGTCATATCACTAGTGACCACAAGAGGGAGCCAAAAAGTCTAATTCACAACATGCCTTGCCCACGGTCTAGGAAACAGTTGGCTGTAGGCGTTCACCACCCCTCCTCCTCCTCCTCCTACAGAAGCGAAAGCTCATCCACAGAGCACAGTAGCATGACCACTCCATCCATAGCTGCCAGTGTTGCACATGAGGTGTCCCATTATCGAACAGCTAGTAGTAAGCATCAGCAGGCTGTGTTACAAATGAAGTGTTTGGGCGACAACAGACACACCACGGAAGTACTGGCCGAGTACTTGCAGCAAGAAACTCAGTCATGGCTGGGCAGTGTACATCTTGAGGCAGGCAAGGTAGTCAGTGATAACAGAAGGGATTTTATGGCTGCCATAGCCCTTTCAGAACTGAAACACATACCTTGTCTGGCTCACACCTTGAACCTGGTGTGCACTGCTTCCTGAAAAATTATCCGGGGTTACCAGCCCTGCTCCTGAAGGTGTGAAGACTTTGATCGCACATACGCTGGTCGCCCGTACACTCCAGCCATACCATCATCGATCGCTGAATCTTCCCCAGCACCGCCTAATAATCAACGTTGCAACAAGGTGGAACTCCACACTGCACATGCTTCAGAGGCTGTGTGAACAGAGGCGTGCTTTAATTTATTTGTGGGAGGATACACATACACGGGCTGGCACTTGGATGGCAGACATGGAGTTGTCTGGTGTGCAGTGGTCGAAGCTACAAGTCCTCTGTCAAGTCCTTCAGTGTTCTGAGGAATGCACACGGCTGGTAAGTGCAGACGACGCCATCATAAGCATGAGCATCCCACTAATGCGTCTGCTGAGTCAAAGTTTGATGCACATTAAGGAGCAGGCGTCTGCAGCTGAAGAGGAGGGAAGCCTTGATGACAGTCAGCCATTGTCAGCTTAGGAAACTCTCCTGGACGAGTTGGCGGATGAAGAGGAGGAGGAGGATGATGGGGATGAATATTTATGGAAGAAGGATGCTTCTCAGGGGGCAATAGAAATTGGTGGCGTTGCAAGGTCAGGTACAGGGTTATTGCGGGACAAAAGTGATGTTGATTTGCAAGAAAGTGATCCTCAACCCAGCTCAAGCAGGGAATTGACACCTGGAACATTGGCCCACATGGCTGAGTATGCCTTGAGTATCCTAAAAAGGGACCCCCGCATTATCAAAATGATGACCGATGACGATTACTGGTTGGCCTGCCTCCTGGATCCACGATATAAAGGAAAATTACAAAATATCATGCCACATGAGAACCTTGAGCAAATATTGGCTACCAAACAAGCAACTCTTGTAGACCTTTTGGTTCAGGCATTTCCAGCACACAGCGGCGGTGATGGTTCTCACACGAGCCGTAGTGGGCAACATGGCAGAGGTGTTAGAGGTGCACAAATCCAAAGTGGCGTTGGACAGAGCGGTTTTATGACCAGGTTGTGGAGTGATTTCGCAAACACCGCTGACACGACAGGTACTGCTGCATCGATTCAAAGTGACAGGAGACAGCATTTCTCCAGTATGGTTGCGAACCACTTTTCCACCCTTATCGATGTTCTCCCTCACAGGTCATTCCCCTTTGATTACTGGGCAACTAAAATAGACACCTGGCCTGAATTGACAGAATATGCATTACAGGAGCTCGCATGCCCTGCTGCTAGCGTGCAAACAGAAAGAGTATTCAGTGCTGCTGGTTCAATACTGACCAAAAAAGGACATGTCTGGCTACCCAAAATATTGATGATCTAACCTTCATTAAAATGAACCAATCATGGATTTCAAGTGATTTGGCCCCACCTTCCCCTGCTGACACGTAGCTTGCCTGAAAAATGTCTTGCTTTTGGCCTCCTCTTACTGACTTCTCCAATTCCTCCATTTGCAGCTGCTGAATGTCCACCATAGGCCATTTTTATACCTCCCTAAATGGGCTGACTCCCCCCACAGGGCCGTGGTCACCACCTGGCGCAAGCACCCGTGCGAGTGCCGTTTGCCTGGACAGGTGGGTGTGCCCACTCTTGGACGACGGCACTGGCACAGGGTCCCTCATAGTACAATGAAGTGTCTCTGATGATGGTGGTACACAACCAACGTCAGACACACCATCGTAATATGAGGGGCCCTGTGCCAGTACCGCCGCCCACGAGAGAGTGTACCCCCCAGCTCTAACAGTGCTCTACCACTTGCAATACTTACCTCTCCCTGCTCTACCACTGTGTAGTCTGTGCTGTTAAATCCTTCAATGGCACTGCCAATACAAATTTGTTGAAATGATAGATGATAGTTAAAATATACAGGGGCCCTGGCCTCCATTTAGACCAGTTAATACTTTGCGCCTACTACCACTGTCTGCTACTCAGCAGAGGAGCCCACCCCTGTACCTAGCTATGCCACCTGTTTATTTATGAAAAAAAATTGGCAGACATTTAGCCTATTTACTTATTTGGGCCTACTCACTGTGTCAGCCTCTCATTACAGTTGTCCTCTGCTGAACAAAGCAATGCCGCCTGGTTAGTCCTGTTACCAATTTTGAACTGCATTTAGCCTACTTAATTATTTGGGCCTACTCACTGTGTCAGCCTCTCCTGACAGTTGTCCTCCTCTGAACAAAGCAATGCCGCCTGGTTAGTTCTGTTACCAATTTTGAACTGCATTTAGCCTACTTACCTAATTGGGCCTACTCACTGTGTCAGCCTCTCCTTACAGTTGTCCTCCGCTAAACAAAGCAATGTCATCTGTTTAGTCCTGTTACCAATTTTGAACTGCATTTAGCCTACTTACTTATTTGGGCCTACTCACTGTGTCAGCCACTCCTTACATTTGATCTCCTCTGAACAAAGCAATGCCACCTGGTTAGTCCTGTTACCAATTTTGAACTTTATTTAGCCCACTTTATTATTTGGGCCTATATCTGTGTTTCCTTCTCATCCTGCCCATTGCCCAGCCACTGCTAGATGAGTCTGCTGGTACATTGACCCAGACCACTACATTCCCCTTGCACTCTACACAGCCTGAATCTGGCCCTGCTGAAAGTCAGGTTCCCCTTCCCGCATACTGTACCACCTTACACGGGGACAAAGAGGAAGGTGCAGATGAAAGTGCAGGTTCCTTCATCAGGTGGGGGGCATACTCGTTGACTACGTCACTGGCACAGGACCCCTCATAGTACGCAAAAGTGTCTCTGCTGGTGGGAGGCGCCACCCGCCGTCAAACACACTGCCGTACTATGAGGGGCCCTGTGCCAGTGCCAATGCCAACGAGTGGGCCCCCCCTGCTTGCTCAGGATCACAGCACTTGCAAAGTTGAAATACTTACCTCTCCCTGCTCCACTGCTGTGATGTATTCCGTGTTTCCTGGGCCCACGAAAAATTTGAGCCAGCCCTACCCCCCACAACTTTAGCCAAATGACCCCCAGTTTTCAATGCCTAACTATTATTACAAAGTAAATTAAGATTGACAAGCTTCAAAAATAAGAATTGATGTTTTTGGCATTAAAATGGGCACTGTAGGTGTTTTCCTATCCTCCACTCACTGCCGACTTTGATTCCCCATTGACTTGCATTGGGTTTCGTGTTTCAGTCGGCCCCCGACTTTACGCAATAATCGGCCGATTTCACCCGACCCGACAAAAAAGTCGGGTTTCGCGAAACCCGACTCGATCCGAAAAAAGTAAAAGTCGCTCAACTCTATATCTAACTATACTGTATGTAGTTAATCTTCATATATACATAATTACTATATTTATTTAATCCTTATATGTACGTATTAACCTGTGTATGTTAACACATACAAAAGTGTTAGCACTCACACTATTCAATCATACTATTCCTTGAATTTTGTAGTTTGCAATAAAATTGCCTTGTATTGCAAGTATTAGCCTTTTTTAAAGCCGTATCTGAACCTTAGTGTTAAAAACATGTCAAATAAAATTGCAAAATTTTCCTGTAAATAATTGTGCAAAGAGGGGACCATCATACCATTAAAAAATATGAGTGAATTTTCCTGGGCCCATCATGTATGTGGGTTCCAAGGCCTAATGGGGTGCATATGACTATGCAGCAGGGCTCGCCTTCCTGCCAATGTATAAAACAAAGGAGTATGGAGCACATAATAAATGTTGTGAAATGGATTTTCATGAGCGCATCCACTATGTGGGATCCAAGGCCTAATGGGGTGCATGTAACTGATTATGCAGCAGGGCTCGCCTTCTTGCCAATGTATAAAACAAAGGAGTATGGAGCACTAAATGCATATTGTGAAGTGGATTTTTCATGGGCCCATCCAGTTTGTGGGTTCCAAGGCCTAATGGGATGCATAAGGAGTATGGAGCACACAATGCATATTGTGAAGTGGATTTTCATGGGCGCATCAGGACTCGCCTTCCTGCCAATGTATAAAACAAAGGCGTATGGAGCACAAAATGCTTATTGTGAAATGGATTTTCCTAGGCCCATCCAGTATGTGGGTTCCAAGGCCTAATGGGGTGCATATGACTGACTATGCAGCAGAGCTGGCCTTGCCGCCAATGTGTAAAACCAATGAGTACGGGAGTACAAAATGCATATTGTGAAGTGGATTTACATGGCCACATCCACTATGTGGGTTCCAAGGTCTAATGGGGTGCATATGACTGAATATGCAGCAGGGGTGGCCTTGCCGGCAAAGTGTAAAACCAAGGAGTACGGGAGTAAAAAATGCATTTTGTGAAGTGGATTTTCATGGGCACATCCAGCATGTGGGTTCCAAGGCCTAATGGGGTGCATATGACTGACTATGCAGCATGGCTGGCCTTGCTGGCAATGTGTAAAACCAAGGAGTAGGGGAGTACAAAATGCATATTGTGAAGTGGACTTTCATGGGCACATCTAGTATGTGGGTTCCAAGGCCTAATGTGGTGTATGTAATTGACTATGCAGCACGGCCAGCCTTGCCGGCAATGTGGAAAACTATAGAGTACAAGAGTACAAAATGGTTATTGTGAAGTGGATTTTCATGGACACATCCACTATGTGGGTTCCAAGGCCTAATGGGGTTCATATGAATATGCAGCAGGGCTGGCCTTGCAGGCAATGTGTAAATCCAAGGAGTACGGGAGTACAAAATGCATATTGTGTAGTGGATTTTCATGGGCACATCCAGTATCTAGGTTCCAAGGCCTAATGGTGTGCATATGGCTGACTATGCAGCAGGGCTGGACTTGCTGGCAATGTGAAAAACCAAGGAGTACAGGAGTAAAAAATGCATATTGTGAAGTGGATTTTCATGGGCCAATCCACTATGTGGGCTCCAAGGCCTAATGGGGTGCATATGACTGACTATGCAGCAGGGCTGGCCTTGCCGCCAATGTGTAAAACCAAGGAGTATGGAAGTAAAAAATGAATATTTTGATGTGGATTTTCATGGGCACATCCAGTATGTGGGTTCCACGGCCTAATGGGGTGCATATGACTGACTATGCCGCAGGGCCGACATTTCTGGCAATGTGTAAAACCAAGGAGTTCGGGAGTACAAAATGCATATTGTGAAGTAGATTTTCATGGGCACATCCACTATGTGGGCTCCAAGGCCTAATGGGGTGCATGTGACTGACTATGCAGCAGGGCTGGCCTTGCCGTCAATGTGTAAAACCAAGGAGTACGGGAGTACAAAATTCATTTTTTGAAGTGGATTTTCATTAGCCCATCCACTATGTGGGTTCCAAGGCCTAATGGTGTGCACATCACTGACTATGCAGCAGGGCTGGACTTGCCGGCAATGTGTAAAACCAAGGAGTACAGGAGTACAAAATGCATATTGTGAAGTCGATTTTCATGGGCACATCCACTATGTGGGCTCCAAGGCCTAATGGGGTGCATGTGACTGACTATGCAGCAGGGCTGGCCTTGCCAGCAATCTGTTAAACTAAGGAGTACGGGAGAACAAAATGCATATTGTGAAGTGGATTTTCATGTGCACATCAACTATGTGGGTTCCAAGGTCGAATGGTGTGCATGTAAATATGCAATAGGGCTGGCCTTGCCATTAATGTGTAAAACCAAGGAGTAGGAGAGTAAAAAATGCATATTGTGAAGTGAATTTTCATAATCTTATCCACTATGTGGGCTCCAAGGCCTAATGGGGTGCATATGACTATGCAGCATGGCTAGCCTTGCTGGCAATGTGTAAAACCAAGGAGTACGGGAGTATAAAATGCAGATTGTGAAGTGGATTTTCATTAGCCCATCCACTCTGTGGGTTCCAAGGCCTAATGGGGTGCATATGACCAGGGCCGGACTTGCCATTTGGCAATTCTGGCAAATGCCAGAAGGGCTGGTCTCGTTGTGGGCTGCCTTGTCTGCTATGTTGTTAACAGAATCAAAGTTCTCAAGATACCCATACTGTCAACAGTTGTGACGGAGCACAAAGCCGGTCACGCCGTCACTTACCCCAGCATGCCGTGGGTATAATTAGAAATATTGGTCTTCTAGTAAATCTTCCTTTCCTCCATCCAGGGTAATATTAGTAATATATCTCATCTAGTTCATGGGGACGGGGACAACATGGGCCTGTGTGATTTCAAATGCCAGGGCTGAATTTCATCCCCAGTCCGTACCTGCATATGACTGACTATGCAGCAGGACTGGCCTTGCCGGCAATGTGTAAAACCAAGGAGTACGGGAGTACAAAATGCATATTGTGAATTGGATTTTCATGGGCCCATCCACTATGTAGGTTCCAAGGCCTTATGGGGTGCATATGAATATGCAGCAGGGCTGGCCTTGCTGTCAATGTGTAAAGCCAAGGAGTACGGGAGTACAAAATGCATATTGTGAAGTGGATTTTCAATGGCCCATCTACTATGTGGGTTTCAAGGCCTAATGGTGTGCATATGACTGACTATGCAGCAGGGCTGGCCTTGCCAGCAATCTGTTAAACTAAGGAGTACGGGAGAACAAAATGCATATTGTGAAGTGGATTTTCATTGGCCCATCCACTCTGTGGGTTCCAAGGCCTAATGGGGTGCATATGACTATGCAGCATGGCTAGCCTTGCTGGCAATGTGTAAAACCAAGGAGTACGGGAGTATAAAATGGATATTGTGAAGTGGATTTTCATTGGCCCATCCACTCTGTGGGTTCCAAGGCCTAACGGGGTGCATATGACTGACTATGCAGCAGGACTGGCCTTGCCGGCAATGTGTAAAACAAAGGAGTACGGGAGTACAAAAAGCATATTATGAAGTGGATTTTCATGGGCACATCTAGTATGTGGGTTCCAAGGCCAATTGGGGTGCATATGACTGACTATGCAGCAGGGCTGACCTTGCCGGCAATGTGTAAAACCAAGGAGTACGGGAGTAAAAAATGCATATTGTGAAGTGGATTTTCATGGGCCCATCCACTCTGTGGGTTCCAAGGCCTAATGGGGTGCATAAGACTGACTATGCAGCAGGGCTGGCCTTACCGGCAATGTGTAAATCAAAGGAGTACTGAGTACAAAATTCATATTGTGAAGTGGATTGTCATGAGCCCATCCACTATGTGGGTTCCAAGGCCTAATGGGGTGCATATGACTATGCAGCAGGGATGGCCTTGCCGCCAATGTGGAAAACCAAGGAGTACGAAAATAAAAAATGCATATTGTGAAGTGGATTTTCATGGGCACATCGATGTCACTCTGTGGGTTCCAAGGCCTGATGGGGTGCATAAGACTGACTATGCAGCAGGGGTGGCCTTACCGGCAATGTGTAAAACCAAGGAGCACGGGAGTACAAAATGCATATTGTGAAGTGGATTTTCATGGGCCCATCCACTCTGTGGGTTCCAAGGCCTAATGGTGTGCACATCACTGACTATGCAGCATGGCTGGACTTGCCGGCAATGTGTAAAACCAAGGAGTACGGGAGTATAAAATGCATATTGTGAAGTGGATTTTCATTGGCCCATCCACTCTGTGGGTTCCAAGGCCTAATGGGGTGCATATGACTGACTATGCAGCAGGACTGGCCTTGCCGGCAATGTGTAAAACCAAGGAGTACGGGAGTACAAAAAGCATATTGTGAAGTGGATTTTCATGGGCACATCTAGTATGTGGGTTCCAAGGCCAATTGGGGTGCATATGACTATGCAGCAGGGCTGGCCTTGCTGTCAATGTGTAAAACCAAGGAGTACGGGAGTACAAAATGCATATTGTGAAGTGGATTTTCAATGGCCCATCTACTATGTGGGTTTCAAGGCCTAATGGTGTGCATATGACTGACTATGCAGCAGGGCTGGCCTTGCCAGCAATCTGTTAAACTAAGGAGTACGGGAGAACAAAATGCATATTGTGAAGTGGATTTTCATGTGCACATCCACTATGTGGGTTCCAAAGCCTTATGGAGTGCATGTAAACATGCAACAGGGCTGGCCTTGCCGTTAATGTGTAAAACCAAGGAGTACGGGAGTATAAAATGCATATTGTGAAGTGGATTTTCATTGACCCATCCACTCTGTGGGTTCCAAGGCCTTATGGGGTGCATATGACTATGGGGCATGGCTAACCTCGCTGGCAATGTGTAAAACCAAGGAGTACGGGGGTATAAAATGGATATTGTGAAGTGGATATTCATTGGCCCATCCACTCTGTGGGTTCCAAGGCCTAATGGGGTGCATATGACTCACTATGCAGCAGGACTGGCCTTGCCGGCAGTGTGTAAAACCAAGGAGTACGGGAGCACAAGAAGCATATTGTGAAGTGGATTTTCATGGGCACATCTAGTATGTGGGTTCCAAGGCCAATTGGGGTGCATATGACTGAATATGCAGCAGGGCTGACCTTGCCGGCAATGTGTGAAACCAAGGAGTAAGGGAGTAAAAGAGCAAAAAATGCATATTGTGAAGTGGATTTTCATGGGCCCATCCACTCTGTGGGTTCCAAGGCCTAATGGGGTGCATAAGACTGAGTATGCAGCAGGGCTGGCCTTACCGGCAATGTGTAAATCAAAGGAGTACTGAGTACAAAATGCATATTGTGAAGTGGATTGTAATGAGCTCATCCACTATGTGGATTCCAAGGCCTAATGGGGTGCATATGACTATGCAGCAGGGCTGGCCTTGCTGTCAATGTGTAAAACCAAGGATTACGGGAGTACAAAATGCATATTGTGAAGTGGATTTTCAATGGCCCATCTACTATGTGGGTTTCAAGGCCTAATGGTGTGCATATGACTGACTATGCAGCAGGGATGTCCTTGCCGCCAATGTGTAAAACCAAGGAGTACGGAAATAAAAAATGCATATTGTGAAGTGGATTTTCATTGGTCCATCCACTCTGTGGGTTCCAAAGCCTAATGGGCTGCATAAGACAGAGTTTGCAGCAGGGCTGGCCTTGCCGGCAATGTGTAAAACCAAGGAGTAAGGGAGTAAAAAATGCATATTGTGAAGTGGATTTTCATGGGCCCATCCACTCTGTGGGTTCCAAGGCCTAATGGGGTGCATAAGACTGACTATGCAGCAGGGGTGGCCTTACCGGCAATGTGTAAAACCAAGGAGCACGGGAGTACAAAATGCATATTGTGAAGTGGATTTTCATGGGCCCATCCACTCTGTGGGTTCCAAGGCCTAATGGTGTGCACATCACTGACTATGCAGCAGGGCTGGACTTGCCGGCAATGTGTAAAACCAAGGAGTACAGGAGTTCAAAATGCATATTGTGAAGTGGATTTTCATAGGCACATGCACTATGTGGGCTCCAAGGCCTAATGGGGTGCACTTGACTGACTATACAGCAGGGCTGGCCTTGCCAGCAACCTGTTCAACTAAGGAGTACGGGAGAACAAAATGCATATTGTGAAGTGGATTTTCATGTGCACATCCACTATGTGGGCTCCAAGGCCTAATGGAGTGCATGTAACTATGCAACAGGGCTGGCCTTGCCGTTAATGTGTAAAACCAAGGAGTAGGAGAGTACAAAATGCATATTGTGAAGTGGATTTTCATGGGCACATCCATTGTGTGGGCTCCAAGGCCTAATAGGGTGCATATGACTATGCAGCAGGGCTGGCCTTGCCAGCAATGTGTAAAACTAAAGCGTACGGGAGTAAAAAATGCATATTGTGAAGTGAATTTTCATAATCTTATCCACTATGTGGGCTCCAAGGCCTAATGGGGTGCATATGACTATGCAGCATGGCTAGCCTTGCTGGCAATGTGTAAAACCAAGGAGTACGGGAGTATAAAATGCATATTGTGAAGTGAATTTTCATGGGCCCATCCTCTCTGAGGGTTCCAAGTCCTAATGGGGTGCATATGACTGACTATGCAGCAGGAGTGGCCTTGCCGGCAATGTGTAAAACCAAGGAGTACGGGAGTACAAAAAGCATATTGTGAAGTGGATTTTCATGGGCACATCTAGTATGTGGGTTCCAAGGCCTATTGGGGTGCATATGACTGAGTATGCAGCAGGGCTGACCTTGCCGGCAATGTGTAAAACTACGGAGTGCGGGAGTACAAAATGCATATTGTGAAGTGGATTTTCTTGGGCACATCCACTATGTTGGCTCCAAGGCCTAATGGGGTGCATATGACTGACTAAGCAGCAGGGCTGGCCTTGCCGCCAATGTCTAAAACCAAGGAGTACGGAAATAAAAAATGCATGTTGTGAAGTGGATTTTCATAGGCCCATCCACTCTGTGGGTTCCAAGGCCTAATGGGGTGCATAATACTGAGTATGCAGCAGGACTGGCCTTGCCAGCAATGTGTAAAACCAAGGAGTACGGGAATACAAAATGCATATTGTGAATTGGATTTTCATGGGCCCATCCACTCTGTGGGTTCCAAGGCCTAATTGCGTGCATATCACTGACTATGCAGCAGAGCTGTCCTTGCCAGCAATGTGTAAAACCAAGGAGTACGGGAGTACAAAATGCATATTGTGAAGTGGATTTTCATGGGCACATCCATTATGTGGGCTCCAAGGCCTAACAGGGTGCATATGACTATGCAGCAGGGCTGGCCTTGCCGGCAATGTGTAAAACTAAAGCGTACAGGAGTACAAAATGCATATTGTGAAGTGGATTTTCATGAGCCCATCAACTATGTGGGTTCCAAGGCCTAATGGGGTGCATATGACTATGCAGCAGGGCTGGCCTTGCTGTCAATGTGTAAAACCAAGGAGTACGGGAATACAAAATGCATATTGTGAAGTGGATTTTCAATGGCCCATCTACTATGTGGGTTTCAAGGCCTAATTTTATTATTGTTAATATTATTTATTTATATAGCACCATTAGTTCTGTGGTGCTGTACATGAGAAAGGGGTTACATACAGAGTTACAGATATAGTTTACAGTAAACACGTTCACAGTGACAGACTGGTACAGAGGGGAGAGGAACCTGTCCTTGCAGACTTACATTCTATGGGATAGTGGGGAAGAGACAGAAGGTAGATGGCGAGGCGAAGGCGATGCGGTGGCTCTGGCGATGGAGAGGCGGCAGAATGGTTATTGCAGGCTGTAGGCTTTCTTGAAGAGATGGGTTTTCATGTTCCATCTGAAGGATCCGAGGGTGGTGGATAGTCGGACGTGTTGAGGCATGGAATTCCAGAGGATGGGGCATATTCAAGAGAAATCTTGGAGGCGGTTGTGTGAGGTACGAATAAGTGTGGAGGAGAGTAGGAGGTCTTGGGAGGATCGGAGATTACGAGAGGGAAGATATTGGGAGATTAGTTCAGAGATATAGGGAGGGGACAGGTTGTGGATGGCTTTGTAGATCAGTGTTAGTAGTTTGAACTGGATTCGTTGCGCAATTGGGAGCCAGTGGAGAAATTTGCAGAGGGGAGAAGCAGGGGAGTAGCGAGGGGAGAGGTGGATTAGCCGGGCAGCAGAGTTGAGGACAGACTGGAGTGATGCAAGAGAGTTAGCAGGGAGGCCACAGAGGAGGGTGTTGCAGTATTCGAGGCGGGAGATGATGAGGGCATGCACAAGAGTTTTGGTAGAGTGTGGGCTGAGGAAAGGATGGATTCTGGCAATATTTTTGAGTTGGAGGCGACAGGAGGTGGCAAGAGTTTGGACATGCGTTTTGAAGGACAGGGCAGAGTCGAGAGTTACCCCGAGGCAGCGGATTTCAGGTGCGGGAGAGAGTGTGATGCCGTTTACCATAATAGATAGGTCAGGTAGGGGAGATACGTGAGATGGGGGAAAGATGATGAGTTCGGTTTTGTCTACATTGAGTCTGAGGAAGCGAGAGGTGAAGAAGGAGGATATGGCTGACAGACACTTCGGGATTCTGGAGAGCAGAGAGGTGACATCTGGGCCAGAAAGGTAGATCTGAGTGTCATCCGCATACAGGTGGTACTGGAAGCCATGGGACTTTATGAGTTTTCCTAGGCCAAGGGTATAGATGGAAAAAAGTAGGGGCCCTAGGACAGAGCCTTGAGGGACTCCAACAGAGAGAGGGCGGGATGAGGAGGTTGTGTGGGAGTGGGAAACACTAAATGTACGGTCGGAAAGGTATGAGGCAACCCAGGACAGGGCAAGGTCTTTGATGCCAAGGGAAGAAAGAATCTGTAGCAGTAGGCAGTGATCGACTGTGTCAAAAGCAGAGGACAGGTCAAGAAAGAGGAGGATGGAGAACTGTCTGTTAGCTTTGGCTGTGACTAAGTCATTAGTAATTTTGGTCAGAGCAGTTTCGGTGGAGTGGTGGGGGCGGAAGCCAGATTGGAGGTTGTCAAGGAGAGAGTTAGATAAGAGGTGGGAGGAAATTTGAGCATGGACATGCTGCTCAAGGAGTTTTGAAGCAAACGGGAGCAGTGATATTGGGCGGTAGCTGGGCATAGCAGTTGGGTCAAGGTTAGTTTTTTTGAGGATGGGTGTGATGGTGGCATGTTTGAAGGCAGAGGGGAAGGTACCAGAAGATAGCGATAGGTTGAAGAGATGGGTTAGGGCTGGAATGAGCATGTTAGTGAGGTTGGGGAGCAGGTGGGAGGGGATGGGGTCAAGTGCACAGGTGATGGGGTGCGATTTGGAAAAGAGGCGAGTAAGCTCTCCTTCAGTGATGTTGGATAGGGAGGTTATTAGGGAAGGGCAGAGGTCTAGTATATGGAGTGGTTGGGGTGGTGGAACAGTTAGGGTTTGCATTGTTTGGTCGATCTTGTGTTTGAAGTAGGTGGCAAAGTCCTCGGAAGAGATGAGGGGAGTTGGAGGTGGCAGTGGTGGACGGAGGAGGGAGGTAAATGTGCTGAATAGTTGTTTTGGGTTGTTGAATAGTGAAGATACAAGGTTAGTGAAATAGGTCTCTTTAGCAGAGGTGAGGGCTAATTTGAAGTCAAATGTAGCTGGTTTGAAAGCAGTGAAGTTGTCTGGCAGGCGTGTTTTCTTCCAACGCCGCTCCGCAACCCTGGATGCTTGTCGAAGTTTTTTTTGTGAGATTGTTATGCCAAGGTTGCCTATTGGTTCTTCGCACTGTGCCATGCATGAGAGGGGCGACTGAGTCTATGGCTGATGTGAGGGTGGAGTTATAAAAAGCGGTGGCGCTGTCTGTTGTGAATTAGACTTTTTTGGCTCCCTCTTGTGGTCACTAGTGATATGACTCTGGGATTGTCTTTCCTCAGTTTGGCACCCACCTGGGTCGTTAGTCCAGGGGTGTTGCTATATAAACTTCCTGGATTCTCAGTCCAGTGCCTGGCATCGTTGTAATCAGTTCCTTTCTGTTTGCTCCTGTCTGCTGGTCCTGGTTCTTGCAAAATTAAGCTAAGTCCTGCTTCTTTGTTTTTTGGTTATTTGCATTGCTATTATTTTTGTCCAGCTTGTACTAAATGTGATTCCTGATTTTGCTGGAAGCTCTAGGGGGCTGGTGTTCTCCCCCCGGGCCGTTAGACGGTTCGGGGGTTCTTGCATATCCAGCGTGGAAATTTTGATAGGGTTTTTGCTGACCGTATAAGTCATCTTACTATATTCTGCTATTAGTCAGTGGGCCTCTCTATGCTAAATATCTAGTTCATTCTTACGTTTGTCTTTTCTCCTTACCTCACCGTTATTATTTGTTGGGGGCTTGTATCCAACTTTTGGGGTCTTTTCTCTGGAGGCAAGAAAGGTCTATCTTTTCCCTTCTAGGGTTAGTTAGTTCTCCGGCTGGCGCGAGACGTCTAGAACCAACGTAGGCACGTTCCCCGGCTGCTGCTATTTGTGGTGCTAGGATTAGATATACGGTCGGCCCAGTTACCACTGCCGTATGAGCTGGTTTTTTATGTTTGCAGACTTGGTATGTACTTTTAGACCCTCTGCCATTGGGGTCATAACAGTATGCCAGGCCAAAGTTGAATGTTTAATGCATTGCAGAAGTGGGATAATAAGAAAGGAAATTCTGAGTTTTTTTTTCCTCTCTTTGTTCCTCCCCTTTACCTCTGAGTGGCTTGTGCTTGCTGCAGACATGAATGTCCAGACCTTGATTACAAGTGTGGATCAGCTTGCTGCTCGTGTGCAGGGCATACAAGATTTTGTTACCAGTAGTCCAATGTCTGAACCTAAAATACCTATTCCTGAACTGTTCTCTGGAGACCGATTTAAGTTTAGGAATTTCAGGAATAATTGTAAATTGTTTCTATCTCTGAGACCCCGTTCATCTGGAGACTCAGCTCAGCAAGTTAAAATTGTTATCTCTTTCTTACGGGGCGACCCTCAGGATTGGGCCTTCTCGCTAGCGCCAGGAGATCCGGCATTGGCAAATATTGATGCATTTTTTCTGGCGCACGGATTGCTTTACGAGGAACCCAATCTTGAAATTCAGGCAGAAAAAGCCTTGCTGGCTATTTCTCAGGGTCAGGATGAAGCTGAAGTGTATTGCCAAAAATTTCGGAAATGGTCCGTGCTTACTCAGTGGAATGAGTGTGCTCTGGCCGCAAATTTCAGAAATGGCCTTTCTGAAGCCATTAAGAATGTGATGGTGGGGTTCTCCATTCCTACAAGTCTGAATGATTCCATGGCGCTGGCTATTCAAATTGACCGGCGTTTGCGGGAGCGCAAAGCCACGAATCCTCTGGTGGTGTTGTCTGAACAAACACCTGATTTAATGCAATGTGGTAGAATTCAGACTAGAAATGAACGGAAAAATCATAGACATCAGAATGGGTTGTGTTTTTACTGTGGTGATTCTACACATGTTATATCAGCATGCTCTAAACGCCTAACTAGGGTTGTTAGTCCTGTCGCCATTGGTAATTTGCAACCTAAATTTATTTTGTCTGTAACTTTAATTTGCTCATTGTCCTCCTACCCTGTTATGGCGTTTGTGGATTCAGGTGCTGCCCTGAGTCTTATGGATCTGTCATTTGCCAAGCGCTGTGGTTTTGTTCTTGAGCCGTTGGTAAATCCTATTCCTCTTAGAGGTATTGATGCTACGCCATTGGCGGAAAATAAACCGCAGTTTTGGACACAGGTAACCATGTGCATGGCTCCTGAACATCAGGAGGTGATTCGTTTTCTTGTTCTGCATAAAATGCATGATTTGGTCGTTTTGGGTCTGCCATGGTTACAGACCCATAATCCAGTCTTGGATTGGAAGGCAATGTCTGTGTCAAGTTGGGGCTGTCAGGGAATTCATGGTGATTCCCCGCCGGTGTCTATTGCTTCCTCTACTCCTTCGGAAGTTCCTGAGTATTTGTCTGATTATCAGGATGTATTCAGCGAGTCCAGGTCCAGTGCTCTTCCTCCTCATAGGGACTGTGACTGCGCTATAGATTTGATTCCAGGTAGTAAATTTCCTAAGGGAAGATTATTTAATCTGTCTGTACCTGAGCATACCGCAATGCGTTCGTATATCAAGGAATCTCTGGAGAAGGGGCATATCCGTCCATCCTCTTCCCCTCTTGGTGCGGGATTCTTTTTTGTGGCCAAGAAGGACGGATCTTTGAGACCTTGTATTGACTATCGGCTTCTGAATAAAATCACTGTTAAATTTCAGCATCCTTTGCCTCTGTTGTCGGACTTGTTTGCCCGGATTAAAGGTGCCAAGTGGTTCACCAAGATAGATCTTCGTGGTGCGTACAACCTTGTGCGCATTAAGCAAGGAGATGAATGGAAAACTGCATTTAATACGCCCGAAGGTCATTTTGAGTACTTGGTGATGCCTTTTGGGCTCTCTAATGCTCCTTCAGTGTTTCAGTCCTTTATGCATGATATTTTCCGGAAGTATCTGGATAAATTTATGATTGTTTATCTGGATGATATTCTGTTTTTTTCTGATGATTGGGACTCGCATGTAGAGCAGGTCAGGATGGTGTTTCAGGTTTTGCGGGAGAATGCTTTGTTTGTTAAGGGCTCAAAGTGTCTCTTTGGAGTACAGAAGGTTCCCTTTTTGGGTTTTATTTTTTCCCCTTCTGCTGTGGAGATGGACCCAGTAAAGGTCCGAGCTATTCATGATTGGACTCAACCCACGTCAGTTAAGAGTCTTCAGAAGTTCTTGGGTTTTGCTAACTTCTACCGTCGTTTTATCGCTAATTTTTCTAGCGTTGTTAAACCTTTGACGGATATGACCAAGAAAGGTTCTGATGTTGCTAACTGGGCTCCTGCAGCCGTGGAAGCTTTCCAAGAGTTGAAGCGCCGGTTTACTTCGGCGCCTGTTTTGTGCCAGCCTGATGTCTCACTTCCCTTTCAGGTTGAAGTGGATGCTTCTGAGATTGGGGCAGGGGCCGTTTTGTCGCAGAGAGGCCCTGGTTGCTCTGTAATGTGACCATGTGCCTTTTTTTCTATGAAGTTTTCGCCTGCTGAGCGGAATTATGATGTTGGCAATCGGGAGTTGTTGGCCATGAAGTGGGCATTTGAGGAGTGGCGTCATTGGCTCGAGGGTGCTAAGCATCGTGTGGTGGTCTTGACTGATCACAAAAATCTGATGTATCTCGAGTCTGCTAAACGCCTGAATCCTAGACAGGCCCGCTGGTCATTGTTTTTCTCCCGTTTTGACTTTGTGGTCTCGTATTTACCAGGTTCAAAGAATGTGAAGGCTGATGCTCTTTCAAGGAGCTTTGTGCCTGACTCTCCTGGAGTCGCAGAACCAGTTGGTATTCTTAAAGAGGGAGTTATCTTATCAGCCATTTCTCCGGATTTGCGACGTGTGTTGCAGAGATTTCAGGCTGGTAGACCTGACTCTTGTCCACCTGACAGACTATTTGTTCCTGATAAGTGGACCAGCAGAGTAATTTCCGAGGTTCATTCTGTTGGCAGGGCATCCGGGAATTTTTGGCACCAGAGATTTGGTGGCTAGGTCCTTTTGGTGGCCTTCCTTGTCACGGGATGTGCGGTCATTTGTGCAGTCCTGTGGGACTTTTGCTCAAGCTAAGCCTTGCTGTTCTCGTGCCAGCGGGTTGCTCTTGCCCTTGCCTGTCCCGAAGAGGCCTTGGACACACATTTCCATGGATTTCATTTCAGATCTTCCGTGTCTCAGGGCATGTCTGTCATCTGGGTGGTATGTGATCGCTTTTCCAAGATGGTCCATTTGGTATATTTGCCTAAGCTGCCTTCCTCTTCCGATCTGGTTCCTTTGTTCTTTCAGAATGTGGTTCGTTTACACAGCATTCCTGAGAATATTGTGTCTGACAGAGGATCCCAGTTTGTTTCCAGGTTCTGGCGATCCTTTTGTGCTAAGATGGGCATTGATTTGTCGTTTTCGTCTGCCTTTCATCCTCAGACTAATGGACAAACGGAGCGAACTAATCAGACTCTGGAGGCTTATTTGAGGTGTTTTGTTTCTGCAGATCAGGATGATTGGGTGACCTTCTTGCCGTTGGCTGAGTTTGCCCTTAATAATCGGGCTAGTTCCGCTACCTTGGTTTTGCCTTTTTTTTGCAACTCTGGTTTCCATCCTCGTTTTTCCTCGGGACATGTGGAGCCTTCTGACTGTCCTGGGGTAGATTCCATGGTGGATAGGTTGCAGCAGATCTGGAATCATGTGGTGGACAACTTAAAGTTGTCACAGGAGAAGGCTCAGCGTTTTGCCAACCGCCGCCGCGGTGTGGGTCCCCGACTTCGTGTTGGGGATTTGGTATGGCTGTCTTCTCGATTTGTTCCTATGAAGGTCTCCTCTCCTAAATTTAAGCCTCGCTTCATCGGTCCTTACAAGATATTGGAAATCCTTAATCCTGTGTCCTTTCGCTTGGATCTTCCGGTGTCGTTTGCCATTCACAACGTGTTCCATAGGTCTTTGTTGCGGCGGTACGTTGTACCTGTGGTTCCTTCTGTTGAGCCTCCTGCTCCGGTGTTGGTTGAGGGCGAGTTGGAGTATGTGGTGGAGAAGATCTTGGATTCTCGTCTCTCCAGGCGGAGGCTTCAGTATCTGGTCAAGTGGAAGGGCTATGGTCAGGAGGATAATTCCTGGGTGGTTGCCTCTGATGTGCATGCGGCCGATTTAGTTTGTGCCTTTCATGCTGCTCATCCTGATCACCCTGGTGGTCTTGGTGAGGGTTCGGTGACCCCTCCTTAAAGGGGGGGTACTGTTGTGAATTAGACTTTTTTGGCTCCCTCTTGTGGTCACTAGTGATATGACTCTGGGATTGTCTTTCCTCAGTTTGGCACCCACCTGGGTCGTTAGTCCAGGGGTGTTGCTATATAAACTTCCTGGATTCTCAGTCCAGTGCCTGGCATCGTTGTAATCAGTTCCTTTCTGTTTGCTCATGTCTGCTGGTCCTGGTTCTTGCAAAATTAAGCTAAGTCCTGCTTCTTTGTTTTTTGGTTATTTGCATTGCTATTATTTTTGTCCAGCTTGTACTAAATGTGATTCCTGATTTTGCTGGAAGCTCTAGGGGGCTGGTGTTCTCCCCCCGGGCCGTTAGACGGTTCGGGGGTTCTTGCATATCCAGCGTGGAAATTTTGATAGGGTTTTTGCTGACCATATAAGTCATCTTACTATATTCTGCTATTAGTCAGTGGGCCTCTCTTTGCTAAATATCTAGTTCATTCTTACGTTTGTCTTTTCTCCTTACCTCACCGTTATTATTTGTTGGGGGCTTGTATCCAACTTTTGGGGTCTTTTCTCTGGAGGCAAGAAAGGTCTATCTTTTCCCTTCTAGGGTTAGTTAGCTCTCCGGCTGGCGCGAGACGTCTAGAACCAACGTAGGCATGTTCCCCGGCTGCTGCTATTTGTGGTGCTAGGATTAGATATACGGTCGGCCCAGTTACCACTGCCCTATGAGCTGGTTTTTTATGTTTGCAGACTTGGTATGTACTTTTAGACCCTCTGCCATTGGGGTCATAACAGCTGTCCTTGTCGTGGAGTGACGATATGGAGGACAGAGGTAGAAGAGAGTCTGAGAGTCTGTGAATGTCTAGATGTGCGAGGTTTCTGCAAGGATGTGGTAATGGCTGGACATGGGGGGGGAGGTGAGGAGGACAAGGATGAGAAGGTGAGTAGATGATGGTCAGATAGGGGGAAGGGAGAGGTTATGAGGTTAGATAATGAACAGAGGCGGGTGAAGATGAGGTCTAGTGTGTGTCCGTCTGTGTGGGTGGTTGTGGAGGACCACTGAGTGAGTCCAAAGGATGAAGTAAGGGCCAGTAACTTGGAGGCTGCTGGCTGGCGGGTGTCAGTAGGGATATTAAAGTCACCCATGATGATGGTGGGGATGTAAGCAGAGAGAAAGTGAAGGAGCCAGGTGGAGAATTGGTCGATGAAGGCAGTGGCTGAGCCTGGTGGTCAGTATATGACAGCCATTTGGAGATTAGAGGGAGCGTAGATACGGACAGAGTGAACCTCGAAAGAAGGGAGAATAAGAGAGGGTGGGGGTTGGATAGGGTTAAAGGAACAGTTTTTAGAAAGAAGGACATCCACTCATCCACCATGTCTGTTGCCAGAGCCAGGAGTGTGGGTAAATTGGAGGCCACCGTAACTCAGTGCTGCAGGCGAGGCTGTGTCAGGGGGCGTCAGCCAGGTCTCAGTGAGGGCCAGAAAGGAAAGGTTGCGGGAAGTGAAGAGATCATGGACCATGTGGAGCTTGTTGCAGACAGAGTGGGCATTCCAAAGTGCCCCAGAGAGAGGAAGCAGGGGGGTGGGGGTCAGTGGCACAGATTTTAAGTGTGAGGGGTTGCAATATTTTCTCATAGTGTGAGAAGGATAGGGGTGAGGATTAGTGATGAATGAGGCGGGGGGGCAGGATTGGGGGGATGTGTCGCCAGCAGTGAGAATAAGCAGAGAAAGAGAAGCAGGTGGGTGAAGGAGAGTGATTGGCTTATATTATATTTTGGTGATAGAGGTCTGAGGTTAGAGAGCAGGTCTGCAGATGGAGCGAGGTGGGGGGTAAGAGAGAGCGGGAGATAGTTATGTGGTTTGAGGGTGCAGGGGTAAGGGGTTAGTGGAGGAGAGAGGATTAGTGGAGCAAAAACAGTGGGGGAAATGTGAGCATGGTTAAAGAGCAGGGGAGAAAAAGAAAGGCAAGTAACTTTAGAAGACACTGATTAGTCTTACCGTCTGGCTGATTTCTGGACTATATCTGGTATATTTCAGATGAAACACTTAAAATATGTCACTTGAAAGTATGTCACATCTGACTAAAGTCAAATCTCCATGCAACTTATACCATTCTAATGACCAAGAAGTGAAGCCAGGTGAGACAGGGAGGGGAGGAAGGAGGTGGAGGAATGTCCACAGCAGGGGACAATTAGCAGATTGCAGTTAATACAACATTTGGCTACCAAAGATGAAGACAGAGGCAGGATAAGATCAAAAGATGGGGCTAGGTGTGAGGAGCACAGACATGTCAATATGCAGTCAGAAAATGTTCAGAATGATACAGGAATTAAAAGTCAGGGAAAAAGAAGCAAAGTACCACTTAGAACAGAGGGAGAGAAGTACATGGGATTCAGGGGTGCAGTGGCAATTCCAAAGAAGGAGATTGTTCAGACGTACCAGCAGTTAGGAAAGAGGGAGAGAAGTACATGGGATTCAGGGGTGCAGTGGCTGTTCCAGAGAAGGAGATTGTTCAGACGTACCAGCAGTTAGGAAAGAGGGAGAGAAGTACATGGGATTAAGGGGTGCAGTGGCTATTCCAGAGAAGGAGATTGTTCAGACATACCAGCAGTTAGGAAAGAGGTAGAGAAGTACATGGGATTCAGGGGTGCAGTGGCTAATGTGGTGCATATGACTGACCATGCAGCAGGGGTGGCCTTACGCCAAAGTTTAAAACCAAGGAGTACGGGAGTACAAAATCTATATTGTGAAGTAGATTTTCATGTGCACATCCACTATGTGGGTTCCAAGGCCTAATGGAGTGCATATGACTATGCAACAGGGCTGGCCTTGCCGTTAATGTGTAAAACCAAGGAGTACAGGAGTACAAAATGCATATTGTGAAGTGCACTTTCATGGGCACATCCATTATGTGGGCTCCAAGGCCTAATAGGGTGCACATGACTATGCAACAGGGCTGGCCTTGCCGGCAATGTGTAAAACTAAAGCGTACGGGATTACAAAATGCATATTGTGAAGTGGATTTTCATAATCTTATCAACTATGTGGGCTTCAAGGCCTAATGGGGTGCATATGACAATGCAGCATGGCTAGCCTTGCTGGCAATGTGTAAAACCAAGGAGTACGGAAGTACAAAATGCATATTGTGAAGAGGATTTTCATGGGCCCATCCACTCTGTGGGTTCCAAGGCCTAATGGGGTGCATATGACTGACTATGCAGCAGGGCTGGCCTTGCCGGCAATGTGTAAAACCAAGGAGTACGGGAATAAAAAAAGCATATTGTGAAGTGGATTTTCATGGGCACATCCACTCTGTGGGTTCCAAGGCCTAATGGGGTGCATGTGACTGACTATGCAGCAGGGCTGGCCTTGCCGCCAATGTGTAAAACTAAGGAGTACGGGAGTACAAAATGCATATTGTGAAGTGGATTTCATGGGCACATCCAGTACGTGGGCTCTATGGCCTAAAGGGGTGCATATTACTATGCAGCAGGGCTGGCCTTGCCGGCAACGTGTAAAACTAAGGAGTACGGGAGTACAAAATGCATTTTGTGAAGAGGATTTTCATGGGCACATCCAGTATGTGGGTTCCAAGGCCTAATGGGGAGCATATGACTGACTATGCAGCAGGGCTGGTCTTACCGCCAAAGTGTAAAACAAAGGAGTACGGAGTACAAAATGCATATTGTGAAGAGGATTTTCATGGGCACATCTAGTATGTGGGTTCCAAGGCCTAATAGGGTGCATGTGACTGACTATGCAACAGGGCTGGCCTTGCCGCCAATGTGTAAAACTAAGGAGTACGGGAGTACAAAATGCATATTGTGAAGTGGATTTCATGGGCACATCCAGTACGTGGGCTCTATGGCCTAAAGGGGTGCATATGACTATGCAGCAGGGCTGGCCTTGATGGCAATATTTAAAACCAAGGAGTACGAGAGTACAAAATGCATATCGTGATGTGGATTTTCATGGGCCCATCCACTATGTGGGTTCCAAGGCCTAATGGTGTGCATATGACTGACTATGCAGCAGGGCTGGCCTTGCCACCAATGTGTAAAACTAAGGAGCACGGGAGTACAAAATGCATATTGTGAAGTGGATTTTCATGTGCACATCCACTATGTGGGCTTCAAGGCCTAATGGGGTACATATGACTGACTATGCAGCTGGGCTGGCCTTACCGCCAATGTTTAAAACCAAGGAGTGCGGGAGTACAAAATGCATATTGTGAAGTGGATTTTCATGGGCCCATCCACTATGTGGGTTCCAAGGCCTAATGGGGTGCATATAACTGACCATGCAGCAGGGGTGGCCTTACCGCCAATGTGTAAAACAAAGGAGTTCGGAGTACAAAATGCATATTGTGAAGTGGATTGTCATGAGCCCATCCACTATGTGGGTTCCAAGGCCTAATGAGGTGTATATGACTATGCAGCCGGGCTGGCCTTGCCACCAATGTGTAAAACTAATGAGCACGGGAGTACAAAATGCATATTGTGAAGTGGATTTTCATGTGCACATCCACTATGTGGGCTTCAAGGCCTAATGGGGTACATATGACTGACTATGCAGCTGGGCTGGCCTTGCCGCCAATGTTTAAAA
The DNA here is from genome assembly GCF_051348905.1 of Ranitomeya variabilis. Lineage (NCBI taxonomy): Eukaryota > Metazoa > Chordata > Amphibia > Anura > Dendrobatidae > Ranitomeya > Ranitomeya variabilis. The sequence continues at coordinate 567,561,336 of NC_135236.1, forward strand.
CCAAGGAGTACGGGAGTATGAAATGCATATTGTGAAGTGGATTTTCATGTGCACACCCACTATGTGGGTTCCAAGGCCTAATGAGGTGCATATGACTATGCAGCCGGGCTGGCCTTGCAGGCAATGTGTAAAACTGAGGAGTATGGGAGTTCAAAATTCATATTGTGAAGTGGATTTTCATGGGCACATCCACTCTGTGGGCTCCAAGGCCTAATGGGGTGCATATGACTATGCAGCCGGGCTGGCCTTGCTGGCAATGTGTAAAACCAAGGAGTATGGGAGTACAAAATGCATGCTGTGAAGTGGATTTTCATGGGCACGTCCACTATGTGGGTTCTAAGGCCTAATGGGGTGCAAATGACTGACTATGCAGCAGGGCTGGCCTTGCCGGCAATGTGTAAAACCAAGGAGTACGGGAGTACAAAAATGCATATTGTGAAGTGGATTTTCATGGCCCCATCCACTATGAGGGTTCCAAGGTCTAACGGGATGCATATGACTATACAGGAGGGTGGCCTTGCTTGCAATGTGGAAAACCAAGAAGTACGGGTTTACAAAATGCATATTGTGAAGTGGATTTTCATGGGCACATCCAGTATGTGGGTTCCAAGGCCAAATAGGGTGCATATGACTTACTATGCAGCAGGGGTGGCCTTGCCGCCAATGTGTAAAGCAAGGGAGTACGGGAGTACAAAATGCATATTGTGAAGTGGATTTTCATGAGCCCATCCACTATGTGGGTTCCAAGGCCTAATGGGGTTCATATGACTGACCATGCAGCAGGGGTGGCCTTGCCGCCAATGTGGAAAACAAAGGAGTACGGGAGTACAAAATGCATATTATGAGGTGGATTTTCATGGGCACATCCAGTATGTGGGTTCCAAGGCCTAATGGGAAGCATATGACTGACTATGCAGCAAGGCTGGTCTTACCGCCAAAGTGTAAAACAAAGGAGTACGGAGTACAAAAAGCATATTGTTAAGAGGATTTTCATGGGTTCATCCACTATGCGGGTTCAAAGGCTTATTGGGGTGCATATGAGTTGGTAGCAGGGTAGGCCTTGAATTCAATGCAACACTTTTTCAAGAGTCCCCCTGGACATCTTATGAAAGGGGTATTGTGGTGCATTGTAATACTTGGCAGCCCATCCACTCACAGCATAGGCTACAACAGCTTAGGAGAACCACTATTTCATTATGGCCCTTTAAGAAGATTAATTTTGCCTGATGCACCAGTAAAAATATGCTCTGTGACTTTAAGAGTCTCTCCTTCGTAAGTGAAACAAGATGGGTCTGCTTATGTGTCACACACCACATGTCCAGCTTGGGTTGTTAAATGTTACAATAACATTTCCCAGTAAATGCATTTGTAGTGGTTGAAAGCAATGTTAAAGTTGAAAAACGCTTCAAAAAACACTGCGTCTGAAGTAAGCCTAAGTGGGGGAGGGAATTTTCGGTCTGGGGTTAAATATTTGGCCTTACAGGCAAGTCATTAACCTGCAAAGGATGTACCTTGACATATTTCCAAGCAAAACCCGTTTTAGTTTCCTTTTCATGTGTTTTTTGTGGCAACGGGAAAAATGGCATGAATCTCGGAAAAAAATGATTAAGGCTGTGAACTAGGAATCAGGAATGCTTCCAGGGGCGATTCCCATGATGTCCCTGTGTCATTTGAGCAGTGTTTCCATCATTTTCAGACGTTTTTAGACCTTAAAAGAACCCCCGGGGGGGATCGCGGTAAAAATACTCGGGTCTCCCATAGACTTACATTGGGCTCGTTGTTCTGGCCGAGTACCTGAGTATTCCAATTTGCTCGACCCGAGCAACGAGCACTCGAGCATTTTAGTGCTCGCCCATCACTAATGAAAACTATGACTGGACAGGTAACTTACAGGATTAACTTACAGTCTGTTTAGGAAGGATCATTAAAAATCAGAGCGAAGAGGGTTTGTCTTTACGTAAAGTCTTGTCTAAAGTTCACTTTATGGGAGGATATTAGCGAAGGGAATGAGGATGTCGAGTCCATATGGGTCGAAATACATGGAGGGAAAAATAGTAACAAAATTCTCATTGGGGTCCGTTACAAACCCCCAAATATTTTAGAAATCATGGAAAGTCTACTACGAAGAAAGATAGATGAAGCTGCAGCCCATAATGAGGTCCTTGTTATGGGGGACTTTAACTACCCGGGTATTAACTGGGAAACAGAGACCTGCGAAACCTATAAAGGCAACAGGTTTCTGCTAATAACCAAGAAAAATTATCTTTCACAATTGGTGCAGAATCCAACCAGGGGAGCTGCACTTTTAGACCTAATACTATCAAACAGACCTAACAGAATAACAAATCTCCAGGTCGTCGGGCATCTAGGAAATTAGCGACCACAAAATTGTACAGTTTCACTTGTCTTTCGCTAGGGGGACTTATCAGGGAGTCACAAAAGCACTGAACTTTAGAAAGGCAAAGATTGATCGGCTTAGAGATGCCCTTAATTTGACTAACTGGGGCAATGTCCTCAGAAATAAAAACACAGATGATAAATGGGAAATGATTAAGAACATCCTTAATAGGCGGTTTATGCCTTGTGGGAATAAAAGGACAAGAAATAGGAAAAATCCAATGTGGCTAAACAAAGAAGTAAGAAGGGCAATGAACAGTAAAAAGAAAGCATTTAAACTACTAAAGCTGGATGACATCGCTGAAGCTCTAAAAAACTATACGGAGAAAAATACTTTATCTAAAAAACTAATTAAAGCTACCAGAAAGGAAACAGAGAAGCACATTGCTAAGGAGAGTAAAACTAATCCCAAAACTGTTCTTCAACTACATGAATAGTAAAAGAATCAAAAGTGAAAGTGTAGGCCCCTTAAAAAATTGTGAGAAAAGAATGGTTGTAGATGACGAGGAAAAAGCTAACATATTAAACATCTTCTTCTCCACGGTATTCACAGTGGAAAATGAAATGCTAGGTGAAATGCCGCGAGGCGAAGAAAACCTTATATTAAGGGTCACCAATCTAACCCAAGAAGAGGTGCAAAACCGGCTAAATAAGATTAAAATAGATAAATCTCCGGGTCCGGATGGAATACACCCACGAGTACTTAACTGTTTAATTCCATAGTATGCATGGGTTTATGAAGAATCGCTCCTGTCAAACCAATCTAATCAGTTTTTATGAAGAGGTAAGCTATAGACTGGTCCAAGGTGAGTCATTGGACGTGGTATATTTTGATTTTTCCAAAGTGTTTGATACCATGCCACACAAGAGGTTGGTACACAAAATGAGAATGTTTGGTCTGGGGGAAAATGTGTGTAAATGGGTAAGTAACTGGCTTAATGATAGAAAGCAGAGGGTGGTTATAAATGGCTTATTCTCTAACTGGGTCGCTGTGAAAAGTGGGGTACCACAGGGGTCAGTGTTGGGACCTATTCTCTTTAACATATTTATTAACAATCTGGTAGAAGGTTTACACAGTAAAATATCAATATTTGCAGATGATACAAAACTATGTAAAGCAATCAACAAAAGAGAAGATAGCATTCTGCTACAGATGGATCTGGATAAGTTGGAAACTTGGGCCCAAAGGTGGCAGATGCAGTTTAACAATGATAAATGTAAGGTTATACACATGGGAAGAAGGAATCAATATCACCATTACACACTGAACAGGAAACCACTGGGTAAATCTGACATGGAGAAAGACTTGGGGATCCTAGTTAATAATCAAGGCAAACAGGATCATGGGGTGCATTAAAAGAGGTCTGGATACACATGATGAGAGCATTATACTGCCTCTGTACAAATCCCTGGTTAGACCGCACATTGAGTACTGTGTTCTGTTATGGGCACTGGTGCTCAGGAAGGATGGAAGTAGAGCAAGGCAAGTACAAAGGAGGGCAACAAAATTAATAAAGGGGGTGGGGTACCTACAATACCCAGAGAGATTAGCAAAATTAAAATTATTTAGTCTAGAAAATAAAACGACTGAGGGGCCATCTAATAACCATGTATACGTATATAAGGGGACAATACAAATATCTCTCCGAGGATCTGTTTATACCAAGAAAGGTGATGGTTACAAGGGGGCACTCTCCGCGTTGGAGGAGAGAAGGTTTTTCCACCAGCATAGAAGAGGATTCTATGCACTGTTAGGGCAGTGAGAATTTGGAATTCCTTGCCTGAGGAGGTGGTGATGGCGAACTCAGTCAAGGGGTTCAAGAGAGGCCTGGATGTCTTCCTGGACCATCACAATATTGTATCCTACAGTTATTAGGTTCTTTAGAAGGACATAGATCAGGGGAATTATTCTGAAGGAATATAGGCTGAACTGGATGGACAAATGTCTTTTTTCTGCCTTATTGGGGGGCACAAAGGAAGGTATTATTACTGTACATGGCACAGAAGGTGCATTATTACTGTCTTGGATACTGGTTGCATCACTGTCAAGTTTGTGTGGAGTTGGGGTAATGTGAAGAATTTGCTGGAAAACAAGTAAGTCAAAGATGTTTGTGTTACATTTTGTAGGGGATAATTATGGATGGTTGAACAGGTCATGGAATTCTGGCCTTAATGAAAAAGAAAAGGAAAAAATGAATAAGTGCCGGTCAGTTTCTGTACTATTCACACATTCTGTATGATCTGCAGAGCACTGGTGTAGAATTGATATTACCACTATATCTTCAAGGCATGATGGTAATATCAGTCCTAGTGGTTTTGATTAATGATCAGAACGGTGATATCACCACTGTATGTGCTGGTAATATTTGGTTATGGTTTGGTGGTATTTGTCTATTTCAATTTGTTCATACATTGCAATATTTCTATGAAAAACAGACAGTGTTTTACTGTATCAGAGTATGAGATTTCCGAAATGTTATACACATGCTTATTTTTTATTTGCAGTTTTGAAGCAGTATTAAATCTGCAGCATGTCAATTCTTTCAGCGTTTTCGTGTTTTTCACACATTCAAATAAATGGGGGCAAAAAACGTAAAAAAAAATGGTGAAGCGCATATTTTACAGTTTTTCCTGCAGAGAGACACATTTTTGTGCTGAAAATACTTGGCATGTGCACATATTATGTTACTTTCCCACATTTAATAATTGAAGAGTTTGTGAAGTTGCAAAATTTTCTGCAGCTTTTCTGTACATATAAGTTAAATTAGGTTACTTGTTTTTTCGCATTTTTAATGCACTTCTTTACTTATGTTTTTATCTTGTTTTAATGCTACTGTTTTTGTCTCTTTTTATTATATCATGCTTAATTAAAGGTAATTTGTTTATGATACATACTAGAAATTGGCTTTGACAAAACGTTATTGCTATAGTCATGCACAAATTACATGCATTTTTTACCTGCAAAATTTCAGCCTCTATTGCACTTCTATAGGGAAAACCCTTACATAAATCTCATCTCAACATACTTACAAGAAAAATTGACATGTTGGATTTGAAACATGCAGCACAGGAAATTATATGCTGTCTAAAAAGAGCAGAGTGGGCATGAGATTTCGATAAATAATATTCACTTTGCTAGAACTATAAACACTGCATTTTCTTGCACAACGAAAACACTCAGCATCAAAAACTCACTTTAAAAACATTATATCATAACTTTTTAATGCAATATTTAAATTCAGTATTATTATTATTATAAAATCTTATATAAGAATAGTAAAAATATAGGTATTTGTAAATCTTGATTTCCTCCAGGCAATGTAACATTAATAATAGAGAGCCCAACCTGGAGAATGAGGCAGGGACATCATGGGCTTGTGTGCCTTAGAAAGGCAAGACTGAATTTCATTTCTAATCCCACCTTGATCAGGGGATAGGGGAAAACCCAAACCTGGGTGTCACCCTTAAGCAAGGAAATGATGATATACACACTCTGGATATGAGAACCACATGATTGTGGTCAAAGTCTGAAAATACAGGTGACAGCTTTAATGAAAGAGAAAAAAAAAACTTTCATGGTCACTTGAACACCATTTAGGTAGACTAATCTTGAGTTTAGAAATGGACAAGGGAGGTGTTGCAGTCGCTCTGAAAGAAGGTTTATACTGCTGAAATTGTTCTGCTAGATCCTTGTCTTGACTGGGTCAAGTCTTGCATCTGATCCACCACCGTTTGGCAGGGATCCATATTAATATGAGCCAGTTATGGAACACCGCTAGTGGTCACCTATCAACTCAAAAATGGGAAACCATTGAAAGTCTTTGCACTGGCTATCATATGGATCCAGAGTAGTAATGGTCTTCACTTAATAGCTCCAGAACATTGATGTGGACTTACACAGTTACTTTGGTCAAAGTCGTTGTAGTAGCTGCTTGCAGAGAAAATAGTTAAGTTTCCGGGTCATAACCTGAAGGGACATTTTTTGGCAAAATTGTCAGTACCAAAGCTCAGCAATACTTTTGCAACTACTTATTCAATGATGATCAATCTCTTTTCATGTGTACAGAATCTATAAATATATCCAACAGCAATCTATGAAAAAATTCTAATGTCCTGCATGTACAGACTAGGAATGTGTCTCTCTACGCAGAGTTTGAACAGAGTGTTATTTGTATAATTGGCCTGATTCTGTTGGGTGAGAGAATCTACGTGTGTCTGACCTTGGTCTCAAATTAACATCAGAAAGTGCAGCTTTATAGTTTTTGGGATTTTTTTCTAAATTATGGCAAAACTTTGACTTTGCAGGCATTTTCTGTTATTATAGAAAAGTTATAAGTTAATGATAAGAACACATGCTGCTTTGCAGTGCGCTAAAATGCATATTTTTTTTAAAGCACCTTAGGGTGAATGTGCCATGTAGATTTTGTTGCAGAAATTTCAGCAACTACAAATTGATTACGTTCATCAGATCGGGGTTGTTTCAGAAAAATTGAACTTTTGCAACAAATTTTACAGCAATAGAATTCCCCTTTAAATTGAGTTAATGGCTTATTAAACTTTACATTTTAATATTCCTCAAAGAGTATAACTGAATTATGTGGGAATTTTCAATTAGTACCGCAAATTGCAAAATTAAGAAAAAGATGAAATTGAAAAATAAATGGAAGTATTGGAAAGTGTGAGTGTGGCTGAATAGAGAAATTTCTGTCCTATTGGTTAACAGCATTTGTTGACTCAATATATTATAGCGAGCAAACATCAGCATGCATTTGCAAGCATTTGCCCTCTTATTTCCCATGCAGCAGCAGCAAGGATTGCATTTGTTACAAATGATGAATGAGGTGATTATATTGAAACATATTTCAGACCTCTATACCATTAACAAAATCGTTTTGAGAACATGTCAGGTTTCCATATTCTGCACATAAGGGATTGAGACCAATATTATTAAAGTACCCAAGGAATATAAAAAATGCAGCAAAAATTATCAGTTAAAATATTAAAACTGCCACTGTACAGATTAATGAGAATGATGTCAACTTTATTAATCACTATACTGATCCAGACTGTCAAATTGTGATTACACATTTCCCTCCTTTTCCTTTCTGTTTAAGCCATGGACATACTTTAATAATCTTTTAAAGTGATTCTTCAAAGATAGTAATTTGTACTGATCGTATTGCGACCTTTAGAGAAAAGATCCTGAAAGTTGTACCTCTGAAGTAATGTAATACTTAATATTAGATTTCCACTTTTTGACCAATGCAACATAATTCTTTACTCTAGAAAAGACACCATTTTTCATTCTGCTGTATGAAGGTTAACATCTAATATTATTATGACACAAGAGAAGTTAAGCTACTCTTGTATCATAATATCAGATGTTAACCTTCTCTTTATTAAGCTATAAAAGAGAACAATAAATATCCTGAAAAGATTTGCCTTGACTAAAGCAAGGCTTCAAAAACTTTAAAAACTTTTGACTGGCGCCTTACCAGCCAAATGATAATGCCTGTGCCTCATTACCAGTAGAACAAGTGAATGCCAAATTTTAAAACTATATAATGCTTGATTTAACTCTTATTTTTTATTAATAATTTATAGATTGGGCTCATTCAGATGTCTGTGGAACTCAGTCTGAGCACATACTGCCATCCACAGATTGGCCGTGGGTCTGCTGACCCCAACTCATTAGCCTCATATGCACATATAAGGATGCTGAGTTTGGGTCAGGATTTCTGCTACCACTCCATGCATTGTAGTCCGTTCTTGGGGCGAGTCTTACAGATGTCTGAATGAGCCCTTAGATGTGGAACAGTTTTAATTGGAAGCGTTTACCTCAAATTTATACATGACTCGTGTTGCCCAGCTTTTCATAAAGTTAGAGCCATTTTAATTACTGCAAATTCATACATATTTCTTATCGCATAATTTCTTATCTCAGTTTAAGTGACATAGCTGTAATGCAACTTATTGCACAAGGAATCTAGTAGTGCATGTAAATGTACAGGAAATCTGCAGAATTTGGTGTTTTTTATGCAGATTTTACAGAGTGCTTGCATTGGCTCAGTTCAGTTTACACATAAAAAGTGCTGAGTAAAGATAATGTTTTCCGTGTAAACTGCGATACTGTTTCCACAGTCGTGACAAAGTGACATTTTCCAACAACAGAAATTGCACAGCTGGAAAAAATCTATGCAGCTGCATAATGTCAAAGTTGCCCCCTTAGTCAAGCTACTTCGACAACTGTTGAGTAACACGTAGTTTGTGAAGAGCTAAACTATTCAGTGCTTATCCTTCCAAAAACCACAAGTGGGTACATCAGAATAATTTATTTTATCCTTTCACCACTCAACATGTTTTCACCTCCCTGACCAGTTTCACTTTATGAGGTGATAACTCTGGAATGCTTCAACATATCACAATTGAGAGTCTTTCAGTGGTTGATACCTGTTACTGGCTAACTGAAAAGATTGTAACAAATTGCAAGCTTTCGAGGCTACTCAGACTACTCCGGTCCCTTCATCAGGCATAGACTAATAGATATTCTGAAAAATCACATATTTATGCACAACACAGCACAGAAAAGCGCCATAGATAAGACAGGTGACGTGAAGCAGAACTACCATTATGTGAGTGATAAACAGTTATGTCCATAAATATTGGAACAGTTCATAGATAAGGAGTGTGAATGTTTTATTGTCCTCTGATTGGGGTTTGGTTCTATGTTATGATGCCCCCACATGGTCTGAGGAGCAAATTCCTTAATTGATGTAAAAATACATAAATTCATGAAACACATTCATTCCTGCACTGAGAGTGTGAAAGGTCATCATCAGCTTATATTCCCAGACTCTTCTGTCTCTCTGAGATTTGAAGTTACCTTTTAATACAAGTAATTTCATGTCTAAAATGCTATGATCAGGGAGACAAAATGTATTGCCACAGGTAGATCCATTTTTTTTTCTCTTATTGTATGGCGATGAGAGTTCATCCTTGTCCTCAGTTTCTGCACTGTCTCCCCCACATACAGACCCCCAGTTGGACATTTAGTACAAATAATTAGGTACACCACATTAGAAGTGATGTAGCTGAAAGTACCTGGTATCTTGTAGTCCTGATGTGAATTGGGGATCTTTATCTTGTCCGTGGTCAATATAAATGGACAGGTTTTACATTTTTTCTGGTTGCAAGGAAGGGTTCCTGTAACTGTTTGAGAGGAAAGGGAGCTTCTGACAATGATACTTCTTAGATTTGTGATTCTTCAGAATTTCTATTAGTCTTTGCCTGATGAAAAGGACTGGAGTAGTCTCGAAAGCTTGCAATTTGTTGCCATCTTTTCAGTTAGCCATTAAAAGGTATCAACCACTGACAATTCTAAATATTTTTCTATCCACTGGTTAACACTGTACCAAGATATATATCTTTCCTGTATCAACATATCACGGTGATTTTAATTTTTTTTTTTTTTTTTTTTGCTTTATGTTGTACTTTATGCTAGTGGTAAATTTTGGTCTATATTTTTTGTTTTGGAAAAAAATTGAATTTTGAGAATCATACACCACAGTTTATCTTTGGGTTTTTTTATGGACTCAGACAATGGATAATCAACAAGTTAGCAAATATCGATTGTACGAAGACCCAGTGTCCCTGTCTTGCAGAGATAGCAGACAATACCCTGTAGGAGGCAATATAAGAGGCATACAGCAGCCATTCATCAATTTAGAAACAACAATTCTATTTTTAAACTACAGACAAGATATATGTATGTATTTGCACTGTGTTAGCCAGTAGGTAAAAAAATATTTAGATTTGAGAGTCCTCAGTGGTTGATACTTTTTATTGGCTAACTGAAAAGATGGTAACAAATAGCGAAGTATCAAGACTTCTTTGGTCTCTTCACCAGGCATAATATAACACAAAATCTGACAAGGTACATATTTATACTCAGTAGGAGTAATGCAAGAGGTAAGACAAGTATCTTGAAGCAGAACTATCAGTATGGGAGAGGGACAAACAGTTATGACCATAAATATGAGAGCAGTTCATAGATAATGAGTGTGAAAGTTTTATTATCCTGTGATTGAGGTCTGGTTGATGGTTGTGATGCCCCCACAAGGTCTGAGGAGCAAATTCCTTAGTTGATGTAGATATATATAAATCCATGTGACACATTCATTGCTGCTCTAAGTGTGTTAAAGATTGTCATAAGTTTGTACTACCAATTTTTCTGTCTCTCTAAGATTTTAAGTTACTATTTAATACCAGTAATTTCATAGCCATGATGCTGTGATCAGTGATACAAACATGTTGGTCACAGGTAGATCTTATTCTTTTTTCTTTTATTGTGTGTCACTGAGAATGTATCCCTGTTATAAGTTTTTGCCCTGTCTCCCCTACATACAGACCCCCAGTTGGACCTTAGGTACATATAATTAAGTATACTACATTAGATATGATGCAACTGAAAGTATTGGGGATCTTTTGCTTGTCTGTAGTCATTATTTTCCTTTTTTTTTCTAGTTGTAGGGAAAAGTTCCTGTAGCTGTTAAAGAAGAAAGACAGGGAGCTTCTGATAATGATGCTTCTCAGATTTAGAGGCCGCCTAAAACACAGAAGTGCAGGGTCTAGAAATACAGATTTTAATTGGGCATCTTTTTGTAGTAAAGATTGTAGTTTCCATGCACCTCCCCTTAGCATCTCCAGATTTGGATTTTGTAGATGACTACTAGAAGCACCCGGTTGCTTTCTTGTTTGGTTTTATAATGTAGGAGATGATGCCTTAATATTTTGGTGGTTCTGGTTTTTAAATGTTCTTGGATGGTAGTCCTGATTCAAAGAGATCTTTTCTGGGGCCACCAAGGTGTTTTTATCCATAGAGTTGGAAAATATCCGAATGTATCTGATGGCTTGGCCATTAAAAAAAATCCACAATATAACACAGATATTTTGCAGTACTTCCAAATAGTCACTAATTATATTATACTGTATATAGTGGCATGCCCAGTTTGGGCACCCCTGGTCAAAAATACTGTTATTGCTGTGATACTTTAAAAAGGGTTGCAACAAGGTACTAACCATGTACAGAGTCCAAACTTTTGCATAATCCCATTTTCATTTTTGTAATATTTAAAATGAAAAAAAAAATGACTAAATTATATATTTTTTTGCCTAAAATGCAAAGGAAATGTGTAATCCACAGGCAGGGCGGCCACGCAGGCGCAGTCAGCTAGACTGCATATGAGGACAGACGGGCAGCACTCACTGCACCTGCCCAAGGCAGGAGAAAAGAGCGCAGGCACCGGCTCATTTCAAAACAGCGGTGAGGAGGTGGCACCCGGCGCCAAGAAGACTTGAGGGACGGCTGTGTGGTGTCTGCAGCAGGGGGGAAAGGCCTGCCTCCTTGACTGAATAAAAGGTATTTAGGACAAATTACAAATCTGATTATTTCGGCAGTTACAGCAACCAGAACTAAAAGAGCCATCTTGTCAGAATGCAGCATTACTGCTGCACAAGGTGGCTCTTTTAGTTAAAAACGCCTGGGGGGGTGACAGGTTCCCTTTAAGTGAGTCTGGGGGGTCAATATAACAGAAAATACCCAAAAATGACACCTTTCCAAAAACTGCACCCCACAAGGTGCACAAAACCAGATTCAATAAGTCTATTAACCCTTCAGGTGCTTCACAAGAACTAGAGCAATGTAAGGAAAAAATGAACGTTTTACTATTTGGAAACAATTTTTTTATTTTCACAAGGGTATCGGGACAAAATGGAATTTGTTGTGCAATTTCTCCTGAGTATGCTGATACCCCATATGTGGGGGAAAGCCACTGTTTGGGTGCATGGCAGGGCTTAGAAGGGAGGGAGCACAGTTTGACTTTTTGAATACAAAATTGGCTGAAATCAATAGTGGCGTCATGTCGCGTTTGGAGACCCCTGATGTACCTAAACACTGGTACCCCACAATTCTAACTCCAACCCTAACCCTAATCCCAACACTAATGATAACTCTAACCACAAACCTAACCCTAACACACCCTAATCCCAACCCTAACCGTAATTTCAACCATAACCACAACCCTAACCCTAGCCCAAACCTACATTTTGCCCAACACAAACTTTAGCCGAAACCTAACTTTAGCCCAACCCTAACCCTAGCACCAACCCTAACTCTAGCCCAACCCTAACCCTAGCCCAACCCTAACCCCAACTCTAACCCTAATGGAAAAGTGGAAATAAATATTTTTTTTTATTTTTGCCTAACTAAAGGGTGATAAAGGGGAAAAGAAAAAATTGTATTTTCCTTTTATTTTTCAAAAGAAAATATAGTGCATACAAAAGAAAAATTTACATGGTTAACATGACCCAGCATAGAGCAACTGGGAATCTATCTATCTATTCTATAGGTGATAAAGGGGGGGTTTGATTTACTATTTTTTATATTTTGATCACTCTGATAGTGTCTATCACAGTGATCAAAATGAGCCAATAGGAAAATAGGAAAAGTTTCCTATTGTTGCCGGGTGCCGGCCGAAAGATCTCAGTGGGCACACTGCACATGCGCCTGCCATATCCTGCTCCAAAGAAGATGACGGCAGCCTGGGGGACTTCATGGGGGGGTTGCGGGGACTCTGGATGTAATGGGAGGATCAGGGGACCCCATTTCTCTCTCCTCTGATGTGCGATCACATCAGAGGAGAGAGAAATTAAATGGGAAATTGGACCTCAACACCGGGGTCGGTAAAAACCAACCTGAATCATGTTCTCTGGTGACAGCTCCGGTGGCTCAGTAGCCAAGATTCTGGAGAAATTCCAACCCTGGGGGCACTATACACTTATTTCTCAGTGCCGTTAAAACACGACGCTGAGGCATAAGTAACCTTAACTGCCGTAGGTAAAAGGCATATCTGCCGTCTTTAAGGGGTTAATCTTCAACTTGCTTAACTTTTCCCAAACAATTACATTAATTTTGACTGGAGGTGCCCAAACTTTTGCATGCCACTGTACAAACAGTGCCTGATTCAAAAGGACAACTTCATATCTGTTATGAAATCCATGCATTGAATGGTCAATAGACTTGTAATTTAAATGTTATTAGTGACCTGCTTATGTCCTAACTGTAGGGCACCATTGTTTAAAAGCTGAATTGTGTATTGCGTAACAGATGGCAAGATTGCTTTTTTATATAGTGTGACTATGCAGTACAATGTTTATGTAAAGGAGTAGTTAGTTCCAAAACTACAAATCTGCAGTCATTCTTTGTACTGCGCACTGTGAGGTTTCTCTAATGCTAGCACCGGAAACAGCGGTCATGTAACCACAAGTATATAGTCACATTCTGAAAGAAACTTTTTTTTCATCTTTTACATTTTAAAAATTACAAAAAAGGAAAAAGGGCTGATGCAAAAGTTTGGGCACCCTGCATGGTTAATACCTTGCACCACCCCTTTTTGAAAGTTTCACAGCTTGTTAATGTATTTTGTACATTTTGAAGACAGCCTCTTTTAATTCTTGCTTAATGGATTTTCATCCGTTCTTCCTTGGAAAATTCTTCCAGTTCTGTGAGATTCCTTGGTCGTCTTGCATGCTCTATTATTTTGAAGTCTAGCCACATATATTCAATGATGTTCATATCAGGGGACTGTGAGGGCCATTGTAAAACCTTCAGCATGCACCTTTTGAGAAAGTCTATTGTGTATTTTGACTTGTGTTTAGGATCATTTTCCATTTGTAGAAGCCATACTCTATTCAACTTAGGCTTTTTTATAGATGGTGTTGAATTTACATCAAGAATTTGTTGAAATTTCATTTAATTAATTCTTCCCTCTACCCATGAAATATTCACCGTGACATTGGCTGCAGCACAACCCCAAAGCGTGATTAATCCACCCCCATTCTTAATGGTTGGTGAGATGTTCTTTTCATGAAATTCTGCGACCTTTTCTCTTCACACATACCGTTGATCATTGTAACCAAAAAGGTAAATGGTCCACAGGACTTGTTTACAAAATGTATCAGACTTGTTTAGATGTTCTTTGGCATACTTCTGACTCTGAATTTTATGGTGAGGACGCAAGAGAGGTTTTCTTTTAATGACTTATCCAGGAAGGACATATTTGTGCAGTTGTTTCTGAACATTACAACAATGTACTACAGCTCCAGAGCCTGCTAAATATTTCTGAAGGTCTTTTACAGCCAAGCGGGGAATCTGATTTGCCTCTAGCAATCCTACGAGCAGCTCTCACTGAAATTTTGCTTGTTCTTCCAAACTTTACCTTGACATCCACTGTTCTTTTTAACTGCAATTTCTTAATTAAATTTTGAACAGAGCAAAGGGCAACTTGAACATGCTTTTCTATCTTATCATAGTGTTCTCCTGCTTTGTGGGCCTTCGCCATTTTTATTTTCAGACTGCTTTGCATCTGTTTAGAAGAACCTATGGCTGCTGTTTTTTGGCACAAAGTTAGAAGAGGCTGGGTTTTTATAAGACTGGGAAATTTGAATAACCTGGATTTTCCTAACGTTCATCGCGAACAAGCCATAAATCTAACAGGCTAATTAAGTTCTGAAACCTTGGTCGAAGTTATCTGAGCACACAAATCTCCAAGGGTGCCCAAATGTTTGCATTGACCCATTATCATTTTAGTAATTTTTTAAATGAATAAAAGGACAATATATATATTTTTTTTTGCCCACAAAAATCATGTATTTCTCCCTGAAAAATACCATTCTATTAGTCGCTGCCCATTGTTCAAGCTTATTTAGATCCTTCTGAACCCGTTATCTGTCTTCTCTAGTGTTAAGGTACCGTCACATTAAGCGACGATGCAGCGATATAGACAACGATGCCGATCGCTGCAGCGTCGCTGTTTCATCGTTGTGTGGTCGCTGGAGAGCTGTCACACAGACAGCTCTCCAGCGACCAACGATGCCGAAGTCCCCGGGTAACCAGGGTAAACATCGGGTTACTAAGCGCAGGGCTGCGCTTAGTAACCCAATGTTAACCCTGGTTACCAGTGTAAATGTAAAAAAAACCAAACACTACATACTTACATTCCGGTGTCTGTCGCATCCCCCGGCGTCCACTTCCCTGCACTGTGTAAGCGCCGGCCCTAAAGCAGAGCGGTGACGTCACCGCTGTGCTCTGCTTTACGGCCGGCCGGCGCTGACACATTCAGTGCAGGGAAGCCGCCGGTGGGGGACGTGACAGACATCAGAAGGTGAGTAAGTAGTGGGGTTTTTTTAACTTTTACAATGGTAACCAGGGTAATATCGGGTTACTAAGCGCGGCCCTGCACTTAGTAACCCGATATTTACCCTGGTTACAAGTGAACACATCGCTGGATCGGTGTCACACACACCGATCCAGCGATGTCAGCGGGTGATCCAGCAACGAAATAAGGTGCTGGCTTTCTAGCTCCGACCAACGATGTCACCTCAGGATCCTGATCGCTGCTGCGTGTCAAACACAACGATATCGCTATCCAGGACACTGCAATGTCACGGATCGCTATCGTTATCATTGTTAAGTTGTTTAGTGTGAAGGTACCTGTAGCTATCCCTCCTATTTTGTATCATTTCTAAATTTGATTAGTTTACCTTCAGTTCTCTTATCTAGATCATTTATAAAAATGTTGAACAACACTGGTGCCAGGACAGAGACTTGTGTTACCCCATTTGAAACACTCTTCCAATTGGGTCTACAGCCATATATTACCACTCTATGAGTATGATCACTGAGCCAGTTATGAATCCACCTAAACATAGTCTTGTCACTCCCATACTTGGTCATGTTTTCAATAAGTATCAAATGCTTTGCTTAAGTTGCAATATACTATATCTACTGTGTTTCCCTCATAATTTTGACCAGGGGTGCCCAAACTTTTACATGCCATTGTAACATTCCTCAAATCATTACAGAACACATTTTGCAGAGTGGCCAGATGAATTATCTTGCTGAAAGATTCCATTAGCTCTACAGAATAGATTACCATGAAAAAGTGTATTTAGTTTTCAACAATATTTAGCTAGGTGGTATGTGTCAATATATCATCCACATGAATTCTAGGTTTTAAAGGGAAGGTGCCGCAATTTTGTTTTTGTATAAAAAATGATTGTTTATATAAGCAATTATTTTTAACACAAAGTTAATTTTTTTAACTTTAAGATCTATTTTATTATTAATTATTTTTTCAGCCACTGGGCGCCGCCATTTTGCTTTGCAGGAGTGTAAGAGTCCCAGCACGACACTTACACTCTGCAAATACGGCAGCCCTGGGCATAGGAGGCTGCGGTCGGCGTCCGACATTATATCTAGCATTATAAGCTGCTCCCGGCTGTGATCTGGCCACGCCCCCTGGGCTGTCTCCACATCACAGCAGAGGCAGGAGGTCGGCGCCATCTTTCTTCAGCCCACCGTGGAGTGTACCTGTGAGCTCCACTGTGACTTGAGAGCCGTGCTGTTGGAGGGGCAGCTGACTCCCCTTCACACTCAGTGGCCGTTCCCTGTCCTCTTCTCTGCTGCCTGGTGTGTGATCTCTAGAATCCCTAGAGATAATGAAGTGCTGCGGTCTGATGTCCTAATCATGCAGAGAGGTAACAGAGGGGGGAGGGTGAGAATCTCCGTGCTGCTCCCGCCCTGCCTCTCACTGCAGCCACTGATCAAGGACATCAGACCGTGTATCTATTACTATGCTGTGTGATACTGACTGCTGAACCATGCATCTAATCCTATCCTGTGTGATACTGACTGCTCTGCTGTGCATCTAATCCTCTCCTGTGTGATACTGTCTGCTGAGCTATGTATCTAATCCTCTCCTGTGTGATACTGACTACTGAGCCGTGCATCTGTAGGGCCCCCACCGCCGCAGGGCCGAGGGGTACCCGATACCGGGCCTACGAGTCTCTGCTTCTGGGGGTTGTCACGGCGGCTAGGCCCCGGTCCGTGACCCTGCCATGGGGCGCACAGTAAATAATAGGTGTGGATGTTGGTGGTGCAGTTGTGGGGTGCAGGTCGCGGTAAATAACGAGGACACCAGGTTGCAGTCTCTTTACCTCTTTACTGGAGATCTCTGAGTCCTCAGTCCAGAATATGGTTCACCAGGCTGCGCAAGTCCGGCCGGTCCAATGGCACCTTCAGAGTTCACTTCACAGGTGGAAATCGGTGCCTTCCTTCTTAGCGCTATGTGTTGTAGTCCTTCCCTGCTATGCTTACGGAAAGTACCCCACAACCGTTGTGTCTGTTTCTTAAGTTCCCTCACAACTCGATTAAATGATGTTCTTCTAATCTTCCGTCCCTTCCTGATGTTACAGTTAGAACGGCACCCGTTTGTCGGATAGGCCTGGAGTTCTTCCGGGACCCTAGAGACGCCCCTCTCCCGCAATTGCCTCCCAAGACTTCATAGGTGATATGTGTTAGACAGCCCGCCTTAAACTGACTGTCCTGCCGCTGTTTAGAGTATTGCTTGAAGCTGGTTATTGTAATACTCCCTCGGCGTTCCGGCCACCGGTAGTGCGCCTCAGTAGGATGTTGCTCCGGTCTTACAGCACGACCCCTACTGGTATTCTCCTATTGCTTGATCTCGTTTCTCACTCAGCACAATCTATCTCGCTTCTAGTCCTTTCTTGGGTCCCGCCGCTTCCCGGAGCTGGCGCGGACCCGTTACGTTCTTTTCAATGCCAAGCCTCTGTCAGGATCCCACCCCTGACAGAGACCCTACTGTCTCTTCCTCCACAACACCCTCTGCCACTAGGTGTTGCTTCGTCCAATCCAGTCAGCTTTTCTGATCTAACTTCCTGCCTGACCCCCAGTTTACCCACTATGGTGGGGAGTGGCCTAATGAATAGCACCCTTAGCTCCCCCCGGAGGCCCAGCTGTGAAATGTATTGGTGTCTGTGATACCTGATCAGATGAACTCCTTCAGTGCCATCGGACGCACCGTAGCTCCCCATAGTGGCGGAGCCACAGTACTGCAACAACCAGGACTCTGGGGCGCTGCACTCCCCCCTGGTTAAACACAGTACTCCGGGACTGGGAAGAAAACAACAATACAAGTTAGCAAAAAGACATACAATTTTGTTGAGTGCAATAACAATAAGCATATTTGAACAGAGCTTCCCTTTATGGGAGGTGAGGACACTTGAACGTTACAAACATGGTAAAATATCATAGCAACATGCTATAATTAATACTAGGACTACTGGACTCGTGACCCCGCCTAGAACTACTGAAGGGAGTCATTTTGACTCCTTGCTTGTTTTCGTTTATTTTTAGAGTTTCATTTGTGGTTATTTATTAATAATTATATTTTTTGTAATGTATTATTATTGTGAGATCCAACAGTAATGCTTTTGATTGTTTTTTTTCTGCTTTTCTTATTTTTCTACAGAAAATAATAATTATAATAGACGTTTTTCAAACATTTTTTTTTATTCAAGTGTACACATATAAACAACAACTGAAGAACAAAAAGCAGAGAAAATGTAGGTGGAGGAGCATAAAAATGAAAATATGGCGCAGAATTCACCTTCTAAACATTTGGTGTTTCGCATTTTAGGCATTGCCTTTGATTTATGGCAGTACATTGCCCACACAAAGACTTACCACAAGTCTTACAATTGCCGACAGATCTATTTTTCTTGCACTTTTCTTTGATCTGGCAAAATTTTGTTTGAACCATCACTTCTGAACATGTAGAAACTTGGGACGTGGAACCCTTTTCCCTATCTGTGACATAAGGACCACTCAACCCTCTCACAAGCGTTTGCAAAAATGCCTTGCGTGACATTTTTTGGTGGGTAATCTCCTTGAATATTATACATGCATTTATACCCGCAAAGTCTAAGGCATTTTCAAATGCATGAACAGGCCATCTCCTTGTGGATGTTCGTGTGGTATATTTTCGTGCCATCTGATCCACTACATCTACTCCATATTTTGTTTCATTGTAAAACTTTACCGTTTCTGGAGTTTTTTTAGCGGAATCAGACGCAACAACAACATCTGGATGGACGGAACTCAAAATGACAACATTTTTGTTGGGCTTTCCTTGATATACTGTAAGTGTAAAATTGTCTTCATTTCTAAACACTTTAGTGTTGTACAATTTCTCTTTCATGGATTTTATTTCTTTAGGCACTTCTCGCCTTATCTTATTCAGTGTTCCCACGATGTTTGTTCCTTTGCTTTTTAGCTGTTTAGCTAATTTTACTGAAGTAAAATAATTATCGGTTGTAACATTGCGACCTTTTTTCAAAAACGGGTCCAATAACTTCATTACCACATGGTCAGCTAAACGGTCCTCAGCACGGCGTGTGTCATCTTTGCCTAGATAAGGGAAGACATTTGCCAGATATTTGCTCTCCTTATCAACAGCTAGCCAATATTTGTGGCCATATTTAGCTGGTTTGGAAGGCATGTACTGCGTGAATGGACACCTAGTTTTGCTTGGGAAAAGTTGCTCATCCACCGTTATGTATGGGCCAGGTTTGTAACACGCAATACAATTTGCAATAAACCTGTCCCACACAGTAGAAAATAGAGCAAACTTGTCCGTTTGCAGTCTCTCCGATCGAGTAGATTTCTCATCAAATCTGTGAAACCTCATAATTTCAACAAAGCGGTCCCTAGACATTGTCGCTTTGCAAAACGGTATTCCCCAGTCATTACACGAAATACTGCTAATCGAGTGACGGTTCGTGCCAGATATTCCACGAGCATAGAATACCGCAATGAATGCATCTAGCTCCTCATCAGATAGAGTAAACTGTAAATTATTGTTCCTGCATGCTTCTGCAAGCGTACAGTTCTTTATATGTGTCAATATATATGAATAAAAAAATAAACGCCATGCGCTCAAAGGACTATCGATAATGATATTTCTTCTGGCGTATCCTGTAGGGCCAGGTGCTTCTCGAAGAATATTTTGGCTGTCACGCCTACCAGGCAAGTGTTGTCCAATTTCAACAGGTTTCCATTGAATACCATCCGCTGAAACTAGTATTCCTTCAGATTCGCCTTCTCTGGTGTTTGTTGTTGCATTACCTTCGCCGCCATCGTTATCTGTAGTGTTGAGCGATACCGTCCGATACTTGAAAGTATCGGTATCGGAAAGTATCGGCCGATACCGGCAAAGTATCGGATCTAATCCGATACCGATACCCGATACCAATACAAGTCAATGGGACTCAAGTATCGGACGGTATCCCTGATTGTTCCCGGGGTCTGAAGGAGAGGAAACTCTCCTTCAGGCCCTGGGATCCATATTAATGTGTAAAATAAAGAATTAAAATAAAAAAATATTGCTATACTCACCTCTCCGATGCAGCCTGGACCTTACCGAGGGAACCGGCAGCGTTGTTTGCTTAAAATGCGCGCTTTTACTTCCTTCCGTGACGTCACGGCTTGTGATTGGTCGCGTGCCGCCCATGTGGCCGCGACGTGACCAATCACAGCAAGCCGTGACGTAATTTTCAGGTCCTGGATGCCTAATTCTAGGCATTCATGATTTTAAAATTACGTTCCGGCTTGTGATTGGTCGCGTCGCGGTCACATGGGCGACGCGACCAATCACAAGCCGTGACGTCACGGGAGGCAGGAGACGCGCGCATTTTTAAAATTATGTCACGGCTTGTGATTGGTTGCGTGCCGCCCATGTGACCGCGACGTGACCAATCACAGCAAGCCGTGACGTAATTTCAGGTCCTGAATGCAGAAATAGGCATCAGGACCTGAAATTACGTCACGGCTTGCTGTGATTGGTCGCGTCGCGGTCACATGGGCGGCACGCAACCAATCACAAGCCGTGACGTAATTTTAAAAATGCGTGCGTCTCCTGCCTCCCGTGACGTCACGGCTTGTGATTGGTCGCGTCGCCCATGTGACCGCGACGCGACCAATCACAAGCCGGAACGTAATTTTAAAATCATGAATGCCTAGAATTAGGCATTGAGGACCTGAAAATTACGTCACGGCTTGCTGTGATTGGTCGCGTCGCGGCCACATGGGCGGCACGCGACCAATCACAAGCCGTGACGTCACGGAAGGAAGTAAAAGCGCGCATTTTAAGCAAACAACGCTGCCGGTTCCCTCGGTGAGGTCCAGGCTGCGTCGGAGAGGTGAGTATAGCAATATTTTTTATTTTAATTCTTTATTTTACACATTAATGTTGTTTCGATACCGATACCCGATACCACAAAAGTATCGGATCTCGGTATCGGAATTCCGATACCCGCAAGTATCGGCCGATACCCGATACTTGCGGTATCGGAATGCTCAACACTAGTTATCTGTTGTTCTTTCATTTCTGGGACGTTTTGCTGATTTTTTCTGTCCACGACCAGGAGGATGGTCACGAGGCAACATAACTGCATGAGCCCGATCCCCAGTTGATGTGCTTGGAATATCTGGAAAAAAGTTGATGAATATTTAGAATTTTTGTTTTGTAAGGGTCCGTACACACTGGCTGGATTAGCGGCAGAATATCCGACCGGATATTCTCACCACAATCCGGCCCGTACCTGCCCGCTCAGGTACAGAGCGGAGTTTCATACCTGAAGCTCCGCTCCGAACCCCGGGCTGGAGCCGCTGTCTGGGACGGAGCCGTGCTCGCGCGTAAGCAAGCGCTGCTCTGTCCCTGACAGCGGCTCCAGCCCGGGGTTCGGAGCGGAGCTTTAGGCATGAGCGGGCAGGTACGGCCTGTATTGCGGCAAGAATATCCAGATGGCTATTCAGCCAGAATTCTGCTAGTGTGCACAGGCCCTAACTCAGTGTGTGGAAGAACAAATAAATAAATACACATAACTACTTACCTTCTGGATTTGTTCCTTCTGAGTCTTCAGATTCACTTGATATGTTCTGAGGAATGAAATCTTCATCACTGTCAGAATCAAATACATGTTCCTGCAATTCGGATTCCGATTCATCCTCCGGTATGGATTGCAAAGTAGCCAGAATATCCTGAGGCTTTATCAAACGTCTTCTCTCCATATTCCTCACAAATTCCATAATTCTATATAGTTCCCTGCTGAAAAATAGAAATGAAATGAAAACTAAAAGAAATAATAACTGTTCTGCCACCTTCAAAAGTAGGTGGGCTGAATCAGTTGACAGACAGCTAAACTATTTCATAACAATTCATACCTGTATGAGTCTTCAGAGCTCGTATGTCTGCGTCTGTTCTCTTTGTCTCTTCAGCTGAACTGAAAGTAAAGTTACCATCCAGAATACTGTCTCCTGCTAGGACCTTAGAAAAACACCACCCTTCATTAGCATAAGATAAGAGCCTAGAGTAAACAAGCTATTTTGTTCAGCATTACACAGTAATACAAGCAGGTAAAACACAAGGAAAATGTGAAAAGTTGACATGTAAATTGAACTACATCTATATGAACATCAGGGTAAATAAGACAGAGTGAAAAAATTATGCACAAAACTTTATAGCAACATTTAGTGACAAAAGGACCTCAAAATATAGTAGGGAGTCAAAATGACTCCCTTCAGTAGTTCTTGGTAAATTTTGAAAAAAACGCGCAAATTTTTTACCAAAATTATTTATTCTCACAAAATCTTTTTTCACATCATATTTGAGGAAAAGTCACCGAGTTTCAAGCCAGAATTCTGAAAAATGTAGTCACAGAAGAGAAATAAAAAACGAAAGGAGTCAAAATGACTCCATCAGTAGTTCTAGTGTTAACTTTTCTTACCCAACCGGGTATTCTACTAAGTGCAAAAATTGTTGAACAATAATTTAACTTTGCCTTTAAGGACATACACTCTGAATCCACCAAAGACCTTCCTATAATCACATTATAAGGTATTTTAACTTTTTCATTCTCCTTCTTTAAATCTGCAGGACCGCCTGTCCTATCGGCACCAGACCTACTGCCTCTCCTTTCAGTTACAGGACCGCCCCGTTCAGCCAGGGCCTACTGCCTTTTCAACTACTATACACAGTATAGAACATAACATTACTTTCAGTTTTAGAGCACTGAGCCATCTCTTCTTGACTCCTATGAGAACTCAGGGTTTACCTTCTATCCCCATTAACTATCCATCAGCATTATCAAAAAACATTTTCTATCGAACATTAGCCTTCTCATTATCTTTCTGTCTACTATGCATGCTGGACACCACATCTATCTCTACGGGTCCACTGCATCCTTCTTCTATCTTTCGCCTTTTTCTTCTCAAATAACATCATTAACATTTCTTCACAATTAACCAATTGAACACATATAACTTCCTCGTGCAAACATTATCATCACTTTTCTCTCATCAACATTATTGCTACTTGTCTTAAGCAATATTACTATCAAAATGCGACAAATGAACATCCCCTTTAAGAGGGGATCAAGTCTTTCTGAGGTAGTTCGTCTTCTCAGACTACCAGTCCATGCTCAGCAAAGGTTCCAGTACGGTATCTTCGCAAAGAGTCTTTAAATAAAACCAGTAGGAAGTGCCTTTAAGAAGGTGCAAACTATATACAAGAAGTTCGAATCATGCACTGTTCATGATTTCAGCAGTTTTTATAACATTGTGGAACAAAAAAAAAAACAAAAATGAAAGTGAAAGCAAAAATAAAAAGCAATAGGGATCCCGGGTAAACAAAGGGATCCCTTTAAGAGTTAACCCAGGACGGGTTTTAGCAGCAAAACAGCAAGGAAATAAACAGTTAACTATTTACAGTTTCAGGTTTCCGAGGCTTAGTTGGACGGCTTCCAGGGCTGCACCTGGCACTTAACCCTTCCTGGCCTGGGAAGAGTGAGGTCCAGGGCTACACCCAGTGCTGGACACACGCCGTTAATCCGTCTTTCGTGTACGGTTAAATCATGCGCAGCGATGGAGGTCTGCGCAGCTTGAATAGGGGCATTTGCTGCAGCAGAGGTAGCGGCTGCTGCAAGATCAGTCACTGGAACGGAGTCAGCAGTTGTGGCACCAGCAGTCACGGGAGTGGTGTCGGTCGTCAGGGCAGGGTCGTCCTTCATACCTGCTTCAGATGCGGTCCCTCCGGTGCCGATCTGCTCTGTCTCCGCTGGGGTCTGGAACGCTGGTTGCGGGACCTTGTGCTGCGGCGTTGTCATCTCTGCTCGCAGCATACCCCTTCCCGGCAGGGCCTTGCTTTCCAGCTTCGGAGCGCTGGGACTTCTTTCCTGCTCCGGACCAGATGAGGCTGCCGACAGATGTCCGGTGAGGCTCCTTATGATGGCCTTCTTCCACCCGGCCTCGGTGCTCAGCTGCGTCCGCCGGGGTCGGTCGCCGAGCTCGTCCACTCCGGCCTGCAGGAATTCAGCATCAGCGGTGGAGGCCTGGTTGCGGTGCCCCTCCGGGTGGCTGGGGGAGTCCTCTGCTCCGACCCCACGCTCCGGCTCCGGGCGGCTCGCCATGGCGTCCTCCATGTCGCTCACTTCTTCTTCCTGGTCCTTTTCCCGCTCTCTTCTTCGTGGGTGGTTTCGTTTTCGTTGTCTCTGCCCACCATTAAGGATCAGGAGGCGGATCTCGGCTGCTGACGGACACGTCCTCAAGGGGCCGAGATATTTAGACTGGGCGGCCATTATCTTTCGCGCTCTTCAGCTTGTTCACGCCCACTTCCACGCCTGTTGTGGATTCTGTTGGTGGGCTCCCTCTGGTGGTTACTGCTGGTACTGGGTGACTTTGGTGGGTTGCGGCCTTTGGTTTCCACCTGTCCATCAGAGGCTGGGTGTTTCCTATTTTACCTGGCCTTTCTGTCATTTCCCTTGCCGGCTATCATTGTGTTCAGATGTGCTCTGTTTGGTTCCTGCCTACCTGCTCCCAGATCTTTCAGGATAAGCTAAGTGCTGATTTTCAGTTGTTTGGTTTTTTGTCCAGCTTGCTTAGAATGTCTCTATGCTAGCTGGTTGCTCTAGTGGACTGAGGTTCTCCCCATGTGCCATGAGTTGGCACATGGGTTCTTGTAATCTCAGGATGGTTTTTTTGACTAGGGTTTTTTGCTGACCGCTCAGTCCCCTTTTGTATCATTCTGCTTTCTAGTTTTCAGCGGGCCTCTATTTGCTAAAGCTATATACATCATCTCTATGTGTGTGCCTTCCTCTCATTTCACCGTCAATACATGTGGGGGGCAACTATACCTTTGGGGTTAATTCCTCTGGAGGCAAGTGAGGTCTTGTTTTCTCTGCAGTACTAGTTAGCTCTTAGGCTGGTGCGTGGCGTCTAGAACAAACTTAGGCACGCTCCCTGGCTATCTCTAGTTGCGTTTGTCAGGCGTAGGGCAGCGGTCAGCCCAGGTTCCATCACCCTAGAGCTCGTCCGATATTTGTTATACTTTGCTTGTCCTGTGTTATCCCTAGCCATTGGGGATTCATGACAGTATAGCCGGCCCACAAAGTGTTAATTGTTTGGGCTGAAGCAGGAGGAAAAGAAGTGTTCAAGGAAAATTTTTTTTTTTTTTTTTCCTTCAGAGTTTTGCTGCCTAGCCCTTAATTGCTGTCTAGCTGCTTCTTACCTCCTCTTAACCCTTGAATGGCTCTGATCTTAGCTGTTTATCATGAATGTCCAGAGTTTGGCTTCCAGCCTGAGTAATCTCGCGGCAAAGGTTCAAAACATACAGGATTTCGTTGTTCACACTCCCATGTCTGAACCTAGAATTCCTATTCCAGAGTTTTTTTCTGGAGATAGATCTACCTTCCTGAATTTCAGGAACAATTGTAAATTGTTTCTCTCTTTGAAATCTCGCTCTTCTGGAGACCCTGTTCAACAGGTCAAGATTGTTATATCGTTCCTACGGGGCGACCCTCAGAATTGGGCATTTGCATTGGCACCAGGGGATCCTGCGTTGCTCAGTGTGGATGCGTTTTTTCTGGCATTGGGATTGCTCTATGAGGAACCTAACCTAGAGATTCAGGCTGAAAAGGCTTTATTAGCCCTCTCTCAGGGGCATGATGAAGCGGAAATATATTGTCAGAAATTTCGGAAATGGTCGGTTCTTACTCAGTGGAATGAGTGCGCCCTGGCTGCAAACTTCAGAAATGGTCTTTCTGAGGCCATTAAGGATATTATGGTGGGGTTCCCTGCGCCTACAGGTCTGAATCAGTCTATGGCTATGGCCATTCAGATTGATCGGCGTTTACGGGAGCGCAAACCCGTGCACCAGTTGGCGGTGTCTTCTGAACAGGCACCTGAGACTATGCAATGTGATAGAATTCAGTCCAGAAGTGAACGGCAAAATTATAGACGGAAAAATGGTTTGTGTTTTTATTGTGGTGATTCAGCTCATGTTATATCAGCATGCTCTAAACGCACAAAAAGGGTTGATAAATCTTTTGCCATTGATACTCTGCAGTCTAAGTTCATTTTGTCTGTGACTCTGATTTTTTCACTGTCTTCCATTTCCGTCGATGCCTATGTGGATTCAGGCGCTGCCCTGAGTCTTATGGATTGGTCATTTGCTAAACGCTGCGGTTTTAGTCTAGAGCCTCTGGAAGTTCCTATTCCTCTGAAGGGAATTGATTCTACACCATTGGCTATGAATAAACCGCAGTATTGGACACAAGTGACCATGCGCATGACTCCCGTTCATCAGGAGGTGATTCGTTTCCTTGTACTGTATAATTTACATGATGTACTAGTGCTTGGTCTGCCATGGTTACAAACTCATAATCCTGTCCTGGACTGGAAAACAATGTCTGTGCTAAGCTGGGGTTGTCAGGGGGTTCATGATGATGCACCTCCGATTTCTATCGCTTCATCGACTCCTTCGGAGATCCCTGCGTTTTTGTCAGATTATAAGGATGTTTTTGAGGAGCCTAAGCTCAATTCGCTCCCTCCTCATAGAGAGTGTGACTGTGCTATAGAATTGATTCCTGGCAGTAAGTTCCCTAAGGGTCGTTTATTTAATCTGTCACTGCCAGAGCATACTGCTATGCGGAATTATATTAAGGAGTCCTTGGAAAAGGGACATATTCGTCCATCTTCGTCCCCTCTGGGAGCAGGTTTTTTTTTCGTGGCAAAAAAAGATGGTTCCCTGAGGCCTTGTATAGATTATCGCCTTCTGAATAAGATTACAGTCAAATACCAGTATCCATTGCCATTATTTACTGATTTGTTTGCTCGCATTAAGGGGGCTAGGTGGTTCACTAAAATAGATCTTCGTGGTGCGTATAATCTGGTGCGGATAAAACAGGGTGATGAGTGGAAAACCGCATTTAATACGCCTGAGGGCCATTTTGAGTATTTGGTAATGCCTTTTGGACTCTCCAATGCTCCGTCAGTTTTTCAGTCCTTTATGCACAATATTTTCCGTGAATATCTGGATAAGTTTATGATTGTGTATTTGGATGATATTTTGGTGTTTTCTGATGACTGGGAGTCTCATGTTCTACAGGTCAGGAAGGTGTTTCAGGTTTTGCGGGCCAATTCTCTGTTTGTGAAGGGCTCAAAGTGTCTCTTCGGAGTCCAGAAGATTTCTTTTTTGGGGTACATTTTTTCTCCTTCTACTATTGAGATGGATCCCGTTAAGGTTCAGGCTATTTGTGACTGGACACAACCTACATCTGTTAAGAGCCTTCAGAAGTTCTTGGGGTTTGCTAATTTTTATCGTCGGTTCATTGCTAATTTTTCCAGTATTGTTAAACCTTTGACTGATTTGACTAAAAAGGGTGCTGATGTTGCTGATTGGTCTCCTGCGGCCGTGGAGGCCTTTCGGGAACTTAAGCGCCGGTTTTCTTCTGCTCCTGTGTTGTGTCAACCAGATGTTTCACTTCCTTTTCAGGTGGAGGTTGATGCTTCCGAGATTGGAGCGGGGGCGGTTTTGTCACAGAGAAGTTCTAATGGCTCGGTGATGAAGCCATGTGCTTTCTTCTCTAGAAAATTCTCGCCCGCCGAGCGCAATTATGATGTGGGTAATCGGGAGCTTTTGGCCATGAAGTGGGCATTTGAGGAGTGGCGTCATTGGCTTGAGGGTGCTAAACATCGCGTGGTGGTCTTGACTGATCACAAGAATCTCATTTACCTTGAGTCTGCCAGGCGTTTGAATCCTAGACAGGCTCGTTGGTCATTATTTTTTTCTCGTTTCAATTTCGTGGTTTCATACCTGCCAGGTTCAAAGAATGTGAAGGCAGATGCTCTTTCCAGGAGTTTTGTGCCTGACTCTCCTGGAGACACTTGGCCTGCTGGTATCCTTAGGGATGGGGTAATATTGTCCGCCGTATCCCCAGACTTGCGACGCGCATTGCAGGAGATTCAGGTGGATAAACCGGATCGATGTCCACCAGAAAGACTGTTTGTTCCGGATGATTGGACCAGTAGAGTCATCTCTGAGGTCCATTCTTCTGTGTTGGCTGGTCATCCTGGAATATTTGGTACAAGAGATTTGGTGGCCAGGTCTTTTTGGTGGCCTTCCTTGTCTAGGGATGTGCGTACCTTTGTGCAGTCTTGTGAAGTGTGTGCTCGAGCTAAGCCTTGCTGTTCACGGGCTAGTGGGTTATTGTTATCTTTGCCCATCCCGAAGAGGCCTTGGACGCACATTTCCATGGATTTTATTTCTGATCTCCCGGTTTCACAGAAAATGTCCGTTATCTGGGTTGTGTGTGACCGCTTTTCTAAGATGGTTCATTTGGTGCCCTTGCCTAAGTTGCCCTCCTCCTCTGAGTTGGTTCCTTTGTTTTTTCAGAACGTGGTTCGTTTGCATGGGATTCCGGAGAATATCGTTTCTGACAGGGGATCCCAGTTTGTGTCTAGATTTTGGCGGACGTTTTGTGCCAAGATGGGCATTGATTTGTCTTTCTCGTCTGCATTCCATCCTCAGACGAATGGCCAGACGGAGCGAACTAATCAGACCTTGGAAACTTATTTGAGGTGTTTTGTTTCTGCTGATCAGGATGACTGGGTTGCTTTTTTGCCACTGGCCAAATTTGCTCTTAATAATCGGGCTAGTTCTGCCACGTTGGTCTCTCCTTTTTTTTGTAATTCGGGGTTTCATCCTCGTTTTTCCTCTGGTCAGGGGGAATCTTCGGATTGTCCTGGAGTGGACGTGGTGGTGGACAGGCTACATCAGATTTGGAATCAGGTGGTGGACAATTTGAAGTTATCTCAGGAGAAGACTCAGCAGTTTGCTAATCGCCATCGCCGCGTGGGTCCCCGACTTCTTGTTGGGGACTTGGTGTGGTTGTCTTCTCGTTTTGTCCCTATGAAGGTCTCTTCTCCTAAGTTCAAGCCTCGGTTCATCGGTCCTTATAGGATCTCGGAGATTCTTAACCCTGTATCTTTTCATTTGGATCTCCCAGCATCGTTTGCTATTCATAATGTGTTCCATCGGTCATTGTTGCGGAGGTATGAGGTACCCGTTGTTCCTTCGGTCGAGCCTCCTGCTCCGGTGCTGGTGGAGGGAGAATTGGAGTATGTTGTTGAAAAGATCTTGGATTCTCGTGTTTCCAGACGCAAACTCCAGTATTTGGTTAAGTGGAAGGGTTATGGTCAGGAGGATAATTCCTGGGTGGTCGCCTCCGATGTTCACGCGACTGATTTGGTCCGCGCCTTCCATAGAGCTCACCCTGATCGCCCTGGGGGTTCTCGTGAGGGTTCGGTGACCCCTCCTCAAGGGGGGGGTACTGTTGTGGATTCTGTTGGTGGGCTCCCTCTGGTGGTTACTGCTGGTACTGGGTGACTTTGGTGGGTTGCGGCCTTTGGTTTCCACCTGTCCATCAGAGGCTGGGTGTTTCCTATTTTACCTGGCCTTTCTTTCATTTCCCTTGCCGGCTATCAATGTGTTCAGATGTGCTCTGTTTGGTTCCTGCCTACCTGCTCCCAGATCTTTCAGGATAAGCTAAGTGCTGATTTTCAGTTGTTTGGTTTTTTGTCCAGCTTGCTTAGAATGTCTCTATGCTAGCTGGTTGCTCTAGTGGACTGAGGTTCTCCCCATGTGCCATGAGTTGGCACATGGGTTCTTGTAATCTCAGGATGTTTTTTTTGATTAGGGTTTTTTGCTGACCGCTCAGTCCCCTTTTGTATCATTCTGCTTTCTAGTTTTCAGCGGGCCTCTATTTGCTAAAGCTATATACATCATCTCTATGTGTGTGCCTTCCTCTCATTTCACCGTCAATACATGTGGGGGGCAGCTATACCTTTGGGGTTAATTCCTCTGGAGGCAAGTGAGGTCTTGTTTTCTCTGCAGTACTAGTTAGCTCTTAGGCTGGTGCGTGGCGTCTAGAACCAACGTAGGCACGCTCCCTGGCTATCTCTAGTTGCGTTTGTCAGGCGTAGGGCAGCGGTCAGCCCAGGTTCCATCACCCTAGAGCTCGTCCGATATTTGTTATACTTTGCTTGTCCTGTGTTATCCCTAGCCATTGGGGATTCATGACACACGCCCTTCTTCTTCTCCTGCGCTCTCCTTAGCGCTGTAATGGCGGCGGTTTTGGCGGGAACTTCTGGCGGCAAGTGGCAACACACAGTCCTTGTAATAAAGCACAGTCCAAGCACGATAAATCACAGTTCCAAGGCACACATGACCTGATTCTTCAGGCTTAAGTAGATCCTGTTCGTGACGCCAAGTTGTAGCGCCCCCACCGCCGCAGGGCCGAGGGGTACCCGATACCGGGCCTACGAGTCTCTGCTTCTGGGGGTTGTCACGGCGGCTAGGCCCCGGTCCGTGACCCTGCCGTGGGGCGCACAGTAAATAATAGGTGTGGATGTTGGTGGTGCAGTTGTGGGGTGCAGGTCGCGGTAAATAACGAGGACACCAGGTTGCAGTCTCTTTACCTCTTTACTGGAGATCTCTGAGTCCTCAGTCCAGAATATGGTTCACCAGGCTGCGCAAGTCCGGCCGGTCCAATGGCACCTTCAGAGTTCACTTCACAGGTGGAAATCGGTGCCTTCCTTCTTAGCGCTATGTGTTGTAGTCCTTCCCTGCTATGCTTACGGAAAGTACCCCACAACCGTTGTGTCTGTTTCTTAAGTTCCCTCACAACTCGATTAAATGATGTTCTTCTAATCTTCCGTCCCTTCCTGATGTTACAGTTAGAACGGCACCCGTTTGTCGGATAGGCCTGGAGTTCTTCCGGGACCCTAGAGACGCCCCTCTCCCGCAATTGCCTCCCAAGACTTCATAGGTGATATGTGTTAGACAGCCCGCCTTAAACTGACTGTCCTGCCGCTGTTTAGAGTATTGCTTGAAGCTGGTTATTGTAATACTCCCTCGGCGTTCCGGCCACCGGTAGTGCGCCTCAGTAGGATGTTGCTCCGGTCTTACAGCACGACCCCTACTGGTATTCTCCTATTGCTTGATCTCGTTTCTCACTCAGCACAATCTATCTCGCTTCTAATCCTTTCTTGGGTCCCGCCGCTTCCCGGAGCTGGCGCGGACCCGTTACGTTCTTTTCAATGCCAAGCCTCTGTCAGGATCCCACCCCTGACAGAGACCCTACTGTCTCTTCCTCCACAACACCCTCTGCCACTAGGTGTTGCTTCGTCCAATCCAGTCAGCTTTTCTGATCTAACTTCCTGCCTGACCCCCAGTTTACCCACTATGGTGGGGAGTGGCCTAATGAATAGCACCCTTAGCTCCCCCCGGAGGCCCAGCTGTGAAATGTATTGGTGTCTGTGATACCTGATCAGATGAACTCCTTCAGTGCCATCGGACGCACCGTAGCTCCCCATAGTGGCGGAGCCACAGTACTGCAACGACCAGGACTCTGGGGCGCTGCACATCTAATCCTATCCTGTGTGATACTGACTGCCGCCCTGTGTATCTAATCCTCTCCTGTGTGATACTGACTGCTATGCTGTGCATCTAATCCTATCCCATGTGATACTGACTGCCGCCCTGTGTATCTAATCCTCTCTCATGTGATACTGAC
Source organism: Ranitomeya variabilis (assembly GCF_051348905.1). Classification (NCBI taxonomy): domain Eukaryota; kingdom Metazoa; phylum Chordata; class Amphibia; order Anura; family Dendrobatidae; genus Ranitomeya; species Ranitomeya variabilis. Next base: position 567,593,559 of record NC_135236.1, read on the forward strand.
TGCTGAGCCGTGTATCTAATCCTATCCCATGTGATACTGACTGCCTCCCTGTGTATCTAATTCTCTCCTGTGTGATACTGACTGCTGAGCCATGCATCTAATACTATCCTGTGTTACTGACTGCTGCCCTGTGTATCTAATCCTCTCCTGTGTGATACTGACTGCTGAGCCGTGTATTTAATCCTATCCCGTATGATACTGACTGCTGTGCTGTGTATCTAATCCTCTCCTGTGCGATACTGTCTGCTGAGCTGTGTATCTAATCCTCTCCTATGCACTCCTCTCCCCCCTGCATGTCTTTCCCAATTGCACACACAGCTCAGTGCGTGCGATAACAGGAGCTGCGGGGGTCATGCTGTATTATGGCATTATGTGTGATTTATATGACTGTATTATATGTGATCTATATGGGGGTATTATGCTTGATCAGTATTGTGGAATGATGTAAAAGCTGGTATAAAAATGGTATAAGTTGCATGGAGCGGGTCAGATCTGACTTTAGTCAGATGTGACATACTTTCAAGTGACATATTTTAAGTGTATCATCTGAAATATACCGCAATGATAACCCATGGTATATTCTCCTTCATGCTGTCATGCCCTGATCCATCTGCTTTCATTCACAGGTATGTCTCCTACTCTGGATTAGCCACTGCACCCCTGAATCCCATGTACTTCTCTCCCTCTGTTCTAAGTGGTACATTGCTTCTTTTTCCCTGACATTAATTCCTGTATTATTCTGAAAACTTTTCTGACTGTATATTGACATATCTGTGCTCCTCACACCTAGCCCCCATCTTTTGATCTTATCCTGCCTCTGTCTTCATCTTTGGTAGTCAAATGTTGTATTAACTGCAATCTGCTAATTGTCCCCTGCTGTGGACTTTCCTCCACCTCCTTCCTCCTCCTGACATACTTTCAAGTGACATATTTTAAGTGTATCATCTGAAATATACCAGAAATAGTCCAGACGGTAAGACTAATCACTGTATTCTAACTTTACTTGCCTTTCTTTTCTCCCCTACTCTTTAACCATGCTCACATTTCCCCCACTGTTTTTTGCTCCACTAATCCCCACTCTCCTCCACTAACCCCATACCCTCGCACCCTCAAACCACATAACTATCTCCCTTCTCTCTTACCCCCTGTCTCATTCATCACTAATCCTCCCACTATCCTTCTCACACTATGAGAAACTATCGCAACCTCTCACACTTAAAATCTGTGCCACTGACCCCCACCCCCATGCTTCCTCTCTCTGGGGCACTTTGGAATGCCCACTCTATATGCAACAAGCTCCACGTGATCCATGATCTCTTTACTTCCCGCAACCTTTCCTTCCAGGCCCTCACTGAGACCTGGCTGATGCCCAATGACACGGCTTCCCCTGCAGCACTGAGTTATGGTGGCCTCCAATTTACCCACACTCCTCGCTCTGGCAACAAACATGGCGGAGGAGTGGGATTCCTTCTTTCTAAAAACTGTTTTTTCAACCCTATCCAAACCCCACCCTCCCTTATCCTCCCTTCTTTTAAGGTTCACTCTGTCCGTATCTATGCTCCCTCCAATCTCAAAATAGCTGTCATATACCGACCACTGGGCTCAGCCACTGCCTTCATCGACCAATTCTACACCTGGCTCCTTCACTTTCTCTCCGCTGACATTCCCACCATCATCATGGGTGACTTTAATATCCCTACTGACACCTGCCAGCCAGCAGCCTCCAAGCTACTGGCCCTTACTTCATCCTTTTGACTCACCCAGTGGTCCTCCACAGCCACCCACACAGACGGACATACACTAGACCTCATCTTCACCCGCCTCTGTTCCTTATCTAATCTCGCAACCTCTCCCTTCCCCCTATTTGACCACCATCTACTCACCTTCTCATCCTTGTCCTCCTCACCCACCCCCCATGTCCAGCCATTACCACATCCATGCAGAAACCTCGCACATCTAGACATTCACAGACTCTCAGACTCTCTCCTACCCCTGTCCTCCATATCTTCACTCCACAACACGGACAGTGCCACCGCGTTCTATAACTCCACTCTCACATCAGCCATAGACTCAGTCGCCCCACTCATGCATGGCAAAGTGCGACGAACCAATAGGCAACCTTGACATAACAATCTCACAAAAAAACTTAGACAAGCATCCAGGGTTGCAGAGAGACGTTGGAAGAAAATACGCCTGCCAGACGACTTCACTGCTTTCAAACAAGCTATGTTTGACTTCAAAATAGCCCTCACCTCCGCTAAACAGACATATTTCACTAACCTTGTATCTTCACTATCCTACAACCCAAAACAACTGTTCAGCACATTTAACTCCTCCGCCCACCACTGCCACCTTCAACTCCCCTCATCTCCCCTCATCACAAAGCGGTGACGTCACCTAAGGTCTTTCAAGCACTTGAAATACCTTAGAAGACGTCACTGCTTTGTGATTGGTCGCGTAGCGGTCACGCGACCGCTACGCGACCAATCAGAAGCTGCGGACATCTTCTAAGGTATTTCAAGCGCTTGAAAGACCTTAGGTGACGTCACTGCTTTGTGATTGGTCGCGTAGTGGTCACGCGACCGCTACGGACCAATCAGAGCGCAGTGACCTCATCTAAGGCCCTTCAAGCGCGCATTCTTAGGTACAACGGCTCCCGGTTACGGCGGTAAAGTCCAGGCTGCGTCGGAGGGTGAGTATATCCCTATTTTTTATTTTAATTATTTCTTTTACACATTGATATGGATCCCAGGGCCTGAAGGGGAGTTTCCTCGCCTTCAGACCCTGGGAACCATACAGGATACCGTCCGATACTTGGTGTCCCATTGACCTGTATGGGTATCGGGTATCGGTATTGGATTAGATCCGATACTTTGCCGGTATCGGCCGATACTTTCCGACAGTATCGCTCAACACTAATGGTGGCACTATGTGTGATCTATATGGCGGCATTATGTGTGATCTATATGGTGGCATTATGTGTGATCTATATGGCGGCATTATGTGTGATCTATATGGCGGCATTATGTGTGATCTATATGGCGGCATTATGTGTGATCTATATGGCGGCATTATGTGAGATCTATATGGCGGCATTATGTGTGATCTATATGGCGGCATTATGTGAGATCTATATGGTGGCATTATGTGTGATCTATATGGCGGTATTATGTGAGAACACTAAGGCAGTATTATGTGAGAACACTATGGCAGTATTATCTTCAAAAAGGGGACCCATTCTAGGGTGGTTCTGGCTGAGCACCTGCACACAGGTCTGGGGTAATAGAGGGGGCAGCATGACCTCCAGTTAGGTGCAGTCAGGGGAAGGCTGGTGAGGCAGCTGAAGAGAAGGGTCTCATTTTTATTGTTACTATATGGCTACATTTCCCCCCAGCATCACCCCAGACTGCGCCTGTTGCCTTGCTTTCACACATCGCCAGGACAGGAGCTGAGGAGGGGGACGGGGTTTTGCATGCAAAGTCTGGATCAGAACAGGCCATCAATCCGCAGAAATGTTTCCTGGATTTCTGTGAAGCAGACAAGCAGACGGTCTATCCATGTGTATAAAAGACAGCGCTCTATGTAAATCCCTGGCTGCTCCGCGCACTGAACATGGTGCCTCCATACACCAGCAGACTGCTCTCCTGAAATACTCTGTGCTGCTGTCACCCTGCTCCCTCCACCATATATCTCCCAGAATCCTTGCTGCCTGCCATCCACGGTGTCTACTTGTCAGTATAACTTTGCAATCACCAATAAAATGGCTGCTCACTGGGTTCATGAATATCATCCGCTCTTATCCCTTAGCAAACACCCAGAAGGGGAGGAGAGGAGACATCACACACATCAGCAGACTCCGCCCATAATTACTGCAGTGCGGTAATGTGAGCTAGTTGTACGCTAGGTTTTTGTAAAATTTCAGTAGCTGCTCCCCCTAGTGTTTAAAAGTGGAAATGTCAAACCTTTTCAAATTATTTTTCATATTTTACTAAATTATAAACAAATGATAATGTTTTTTAAGAAAATGTAAACATTAATTCTTTACATTTTTTCAATTGCTGGAAAAAATTTTTTTTATGGCACCTTCCCTTTAACCCCTTCCCGACCTGTGACACAGCGTATGCATCATGAAAGTCGGTGCCAATCCGACCTGTGACGCATATGCTGTGTCACAGAATGATCGCGTCCCTGCAGATCGGGTGAAGGGGTTAACTCCCATTTTACCCGATCTGCAGAGACAGGGGAAGTGGTACTTCAGCCCAGGGGGGGTGGCTTCACCCCCCCGTGGCTACGATCGCTCTGATTGGCTGTTGAAAGTGAAACTGCCAATCAGAGCGATTTGTAATATTTCACCTATGAAAATGGTGAAATATTACAATCCAGCCATGGCCGATGCTGCAATAGCATCTGCCATGGCTGGAGACCCCGATCTGCCCCCACCCCACCCCACCGATCGCCTCCCCAGTCGTCCTTTTTGCCCCGATCTCCGTTCCGCTCCCCTCCTCCCTCCTGTTGGCTCCCCCGGTCCTCCTGTCCGCTCCCCAGGTCCTCCGAGCCCCCCCCCCCCCGTGTTCCAGTCCCACCCCCCCATACTTACCTAGCTCCGATGTCCCTCCCGGTGTCCGGCCTGCTTCATGGGCGCCGCCATCTTGGAAAATGGCGGGCGCATGCGCAGTGCGCCCGCCGAATCTGCCAGCCGGCAGATTTGTTCCTGCACATTTTGGTCGCTGTGATAAGTTCTATCACAGCGATCAAAATAAAAAAAATAGTAAATAAATCACCCCCTTTATCACCCCCATAGGTAGGGACAATAATAAAATACAGAAAATATAATTATTTTTGTTTTTCCATTAGGGTTAGGGTTAGGGGTAGGGTTAGGGGTACGGTTAGGGGTAGGGTTAGGGGTAAGGTTGCACTTAGGGTTGCACTTAGGGTTGCACTTAGGGCTAGGGTTGCACTTAGGGTTGCACTTAGGGTTGCACTTAGGGTTGCACTTAGGGCTAGGGTTGCACTTAGGGTTGCACTTAGGGTTGCACTTAGGGCTAGGGTTGCACTTAGGGTTGCACTTAGGGTTGCACTTAGGGCTAGGGTTGCACTTAGGGTTGCACTTAGGGTTGCACTTAGGGCTGCACCTAGGGCTAGGGTTGCACTTAGGGTTGCACTTAGGGTTGCACTTAGGGCTAGGGTTGTACTTAGGGCTAGGGTTGCACTTAGGGCTAGGGTTGCACTTAGGGCCAGGGTTGGAATTAGGGTTAGAATTAGGGTTAGAATTAGGGTTAGGGTTGGAATTAGGGTTAGAATTAGGCTATGTGCACACGGTGCGGATTTGGCTGCGGATCCGCAGCGGATTGGTCGCTGCGGATTCGTATCAGTTTTCCATCACGTTTACAGTACCACGTAAACCTATGGAAAACCAAATCCGCTGTGCCCATGGTGCGGAAAATACAGCGCGGAAACGCTGCGTTGTATTTTCCGCAGCATGTCAATTCTTTGTGCAATTCCGCAGCGTTTTACACCTGCTCCATAATAGGAATCCGCAAGTGAAATCCACACAAAAAACACTGGAAATCCGCGGTAAATCCGCAGGTAAAGCGCAGTGCGTTTTACCTGCAGATTTTTCAAAAACTGCGGAAAAATCCACACAAATCCGCAACACGAGCACATAGCCTTAGGGTTGGAATTAGGGGTAAGACTAGGGTTAGGGGTGTGTTGGGGTTAGTGTTGTGGTTAGGGTTGGGATTAGAGTTAGGGGTGTGTTGGGGTTAGTGTTGGAGTTAGAATTGAGGGGTTTCCACTTTTTAGGCACATCAGGGGGTTTCCAAACGCGACACGGCGCCACCATTGATTCCAGCCAATCTTGCGTTGAAAAAGTAAAATGGTGCTCTCTCCCTTCCGAGCCCCGACGTGTGCCCAAACAGTGCTTTACCCCCACATATGGGGTACCAGCGTACTCAAGAGAAACTGATCAACAACTTTTGGTGTCCAATTTCTCCTGTAACCCTTGGGAAAATAAAAAATTGCGGGCTAAAAAATTATTTTTAAGGAAAGAAAAATGATTTTTTATTTTCACGGCTCTGCGTTATAAACTTCTGTGAAGCACTTGGGGGTTCAAAGTGCTCACCACACATCTAGATAAGTTCCCTTGGGGGTTTAGTTTCCAAAATGGGGTCACTTGTGGGGAGTTTCTACTGTTTAGGCACATCAGGGGCTCTGCAAACGCAACGTGATGCCCGCAGAGCATTCAATCAAGGTCTGCATTTCAAAACGTCACTACTTCACTTCCGAGCTCCGGCATGTGCCCAAACAGTGGTGTACCCTCACATATGGGGTATCACCGTACTCAGGAGAAACTGGACAACAACTCTTGGGGTCAAATTTCTCCTGCTACCCTTGGGAAAATAAAAAAATCAGGGCTAAAAAAATTTTTTGGAGGAAAGAAAACGTATTTATTATTTTCACGGCTCTGCGTTATAAACTTCTGTAAAGCACTTAGGGGTTCAAAGTGCTCACCACACATCTAGATAAGTTCCCTTGGGGGTTTAGTTTCCAAAATGGGGTCACTTGTGGGGGGTTTCTACTGTTTAGGCACATCAGGGGCTCTGCAAATGCAACGTGATGCCCGCAGAGTATTCCATCAAAGTCTGCATTTCAAAACACCACTACTTCACTTCCAAGCCCCGGCATGTGCCCAAACAGTGCTTTACCCCCACATATGGGGTACCAGCGTACTCAGGAGAAACTGATCAACAACTTTTTGGGTCCAATTTCTCCTGTAACCCTTGGGAAAATAAAAAATTGCGGTCTAAAAAATTATTTTTGAGGAAAGAAAAATGATTTTTTATTTTCACGGCTCTGCGTTATAAACTTCTGTGAAGCACTTGGGGGTTCAAAGTGCTCACCACACATCTAGATAAGTTCCCTTTGGGGTTTAGTTTCCAAAATGGGATCACTTGTGGGGAGTTTCTACTGTTTAGGCACATCAGGGGCTCTGCAAACGCAACGTGATGCCCGCAGAGCATTCCATCAAAGTCTGCATTTCAAAACATCACTACCTCACTTCCGAGCTCCAGCATGTGCCCAAACAGTGGTTTACCCCCACATATGGGGTATCACCGTACTCAGGAGAAACTGGACAACAACTCTTGGGGTCAAATTTCTCCTGTTACCCTTAGGAAAATAAAAAAATCAGGGCTAAAAAAAATTTTTTGAGGAAAGAAAACGTATTTATTATTTTCACGGCTCTGCGTTATAAACTTCTGTGAAGCACTTAGGGGTTCAAAGTGCTCGCCACACATCTAGATAAGTTCCCTTGGGGGTTTAGTTTCCAAAATGGGGTCACTTGTGGGCGGTTTCTACTGTTTAGGCACATCAGGGGCTCTGCAAACGCAACGTGACGCCCGCAGAGCATTCCATCAAAGTCTGCATTTCAAAACATCACTACTTCACTTCCAAGCCCCGACATGCGCCCAAACAGTGGTTTACCCCCACATATGGGGTATCAGCATACTCAGGAGAAACTGGACAATAACACTTGGGGTCAAATTTCTCCTGTAACCCTTGGGAAAATAAAAAAATCAGGGCTAAAAAAATTTTTTTTGAGGAAAGAAAACGTATTTATTATTTTAACGGCTCTGCGTTATAAACTTCTGTGAAGCACTTAGGGGTTCAAAGTGCTCACCACACATCTAGATAAGTTCATTTGGGGGTCTAGTTTCCAAAATGGGGTCACTTGTGGGGGGTTTCTACTGTTTAGGCACATCAGGGGCTCTGCAAACGCAACGTGATGCCCGCAGAGCATTCCATCAAAGTCTGCATTTCAAAACATCACTACTTCCCTTCCGAACCCCGACGTGTGCCCAAACAGTGGTTTACCCCCACATATGGGGTATCAGCATACTCAGGAGAAACTGGACAACAACTATTGGGGTAAAATTTTCCCTGTTACACTTGGGAAAATAAAAAATTCAGGGCTAAAAAAAATTTTTTGAGAAAAGAAAAATTATTTTTTATTTTCATGGCTCTGCGTTATAAACTTCTGTGAAGCACTTGGGGGTTCAAAGTGCTCACCACACATCTAGATTAGTTCCTTGTGAGGTCTAGTTTCCAAAATGGGGTCACTTATGGGGAAGCTCCAATGTTTAGGCACACAGGGGCTCTCCAAACGCGACATGGTGTCCGCTAATGATTGGAGCTAATTTTCCATTCAAAAAGCCAAATGGTGTGCCTTCCATTCCAAGCCCTGCCGTGCACCCAAACAGTGGTTTACCCCCACATATGGGGTATCATCGTACTCAGGACAAACTGGACAACACTATTTGGGGTCCAATTTCTCCTGTTACCCTTGGGAAAATAAAAAATTCTGGGCTAAAAATCATTTTTGAGGAAAGAAAAATTATTTTTTATTTTCACGGCTCTGCGTTATAAACTTCTGTGAAGCACTTGTTGGTTTAAAGTGCTCACTATGCATCTAGATAAGTTCCTTGGGGGGTCTAGTTTCCAAAATGGGGTCACTTGTGGGTGAGCTCCAATGTTTAGGCACACAGGGGCTCTCCAAACACGACATGGTGTCCGCTAACGATTGGAGCTACTTTTCCATTCAAAAAGTCAAATGGCGCGCCTTCCCTTCCGAGCCTTGCCATGCGCCCAAACAGTGGTTTACCCCCACATATGAGGTATCGGCGTACTCAGGAGAAATTGCCCAACAAATTTTAGGATCCATTTTATCCTGTCGCCCATGTGAAAATTAAAAAATTGAGGCTAAAAAATTTTTTTGTGAAAAAAAAGTACTTTTTCATTTTTACGGATCAATTTGTGAAGCACCTGAGGGTTTAAAGTGCTCACTATGCATCTAGATAAGTTCCTTGGGGGGTCTCCTTTCCAAAATGGGGTCACTTGTGGGGAAGCTCCAATGTTTAGGCACACAGGGGCTCTCCAAACGCGACAAGGTGTCCGCTAACGATGGAGATAATTTTTCATTCAAAAAGTCAAATGGCGCTCCTTCCCTTCTGAGACTTACCATGTGCCCAAACAGTGGTTTACCCCCACATGTGTGGTATCAGTGTACTCAGGAGAAATTGCCCAACAAACTTGAGGATCCATTTTATCCTGTTGCCCATGTGAAAATTAAAAAATTGAGGCTAAAATAATTTTTTTGTGAAAAAAAAGTACTTTTTCATTTTTACGGATCAATTTGTGAAGCACCTGGGGGCTTAAAGTGCTCACTATGCATCTAGATAAGTTCCTTGGGGCGTCTAGTTTCCAAAATGGGGTCACTTGTGGGGGAGCTCCAATGTTTAGGCACACGGGGGCTCTCCAAACGCGACATGGTGTCCGCTAAAGATTGGAGCCAATTTTTCATTCAAAAAGTCAAATGGCGCTCCTTCCCTTCCGAGTTCTGCCGTGCGCCCAAACAGTGGTTTACCCCCACATATGAGGTATCAGCGTACTCAGAACAAATTGGACAACAGCTTTCGTGGTCCAGTTTCTCCTTTTACCCTTGGGAAAATAAAAAAATTGTTGCTAAAAATCATTTTTGTGACTAAAAAGTTAAATGTTCATTTTTTCCTTCCATGTTGCTTCTGCTGCTGTGAAACACCTGAAGGGTTAATAAACTTCTTGAATGTGGTTTTGAGCACCTTGAGGGGTGCAGTTTTTAGAATGGTGTCACTTTTGGGTATTTTCAGCCATATAGAACCCTCAAATTGACTTCAAATGTGAGGTGGTCCCTAAAAAAAATGGTTTTGTAAATTTTGTTGTAAAAATGAGAAATCACTGGTCAAATTTTAACCCTTATAACTTCCTAGCAAAAAAAAATGTTGTTTCCAAAATTGTGCTGATGTAAAGTAGACATGTGGGAAATGTTATTTATTAACTATTTTGTGTCACATAACTCTCTGGTTTAACAGAATAAAAATTAAAAATGTGAAAATTGCAAAATTTTCAAAATTTTCGCCAAATTTCCATTTTTTTTCACAAATAAACGCAGAAATTATCGACCTAAATTTACGACTAACATGAAGCCCAATATGTCACGAAAAAACAATCTCAGAATCGCTACGATCCGTTGAAGCGTTCCCGAGTTATTACCTCATAAAGGGACACTGGTCAGAATTGCAAAAAACGGCAAGGTCATTAAGGCCAAAATAGGCTGGGTCATGAAGGGGTTAAAGTTTGCTAGCAGAATATTGTCCTGAGCATTAACACATTGTGTGCCTTCTAGTAAAAAATATCCTACAAAATAATGGGCTAGAAAGAGACAACTAGAAAAATACACAAACTTTATTTAGTTCAACAACTATATCAGAGACATGTTAAAACATGAGTGAAAAAAAAGAAACACACAGCACTCAAGCAGAATAAACCATTGACAAATCAGAAAGCAGTACATACAGTAAAGGTACCATCACACTGAGCAACTTTTGAACGAGAACGACAGCGATCCGTGATGTTGCAGCATCCTGGATAGCGATCTCGTTGTGTTTGACACGCAGCAGCGATCAGGATCCCGCTGTGATATCGTTGGTCAGAGCTAGAAGTCCAGACCTTTCTTTCGTAGCTGGATCACCCACTGTCATCGCTGGATCGGTGTGTGTGACACCGATCCAGCGATGTGTTCGCTTGTAACCAGGGTAAACATCGGGTTGCTAAGCGCAGGGACGCACTTAGTAACCCAATGTTTACCCTGGTTACCATTGTAAATGTAAAAAAAAACACTACATACTCACCTTCTGATGTCTGTCACGTCCCTCGCCATCAGCTTCCCGCACTGACTGTGAGCGCCGGCCGTAAAGTAAAAGCAGAGCACAGCGGTGACGTCACCGCTGTGCTGTGCTTTACGGCTGGCACTGACACAGTCAGTGCGGGAAGCTGACGGCGAGGGATGTGACAGACACCGGAATGTAAGTATGTAGTGTTTTTTTTTTTTTTTTACATTTACAATGGTAACCAGGGTAAACATCGGGTTACTAAGCACGGCCCTGCGCTTAGTAACCCGATGTTTACCCTGGTTACCCGGGGACTTCGGCATCGTTGGTCGCTAGAGAGCTGTCTGTGTGACAGCTCTCCAGTGACCACACAACGACTTACCAACGATCACGGCCAAGTCGTATCGCTGGTCGTGATCGTTGGTAAATCGTTTAGTGTAACGGTACCTTAAGACAATATAGAGCCAGTGATAAGAATAGGGCTTTAGATGATGGGAACAAATAGACACAAAAAGAGTGTCTGTGAGCTTTGTTTATATGATTAGTGTTAGGACTGGCAAATGTAAAGACTCGGGTTGCCAGCTTACGTATTGTGGCCCCAATATTTACTAATACCTTACATATGTTGATTTTTTTTGCACTTTATCTTACAGGGTGCAGTTGGACCAAGATGGCTCTGTAAACTATGGTCTCTGTTCACACAGCATGCATTTTGTAGCACTGGGCGGCCCACCTGTTCGTGTGTTACTAATAGGCTGTTAGCCAGATGCTCAGCATACAGATTATTATCTTTTATCCTTTGTACACTAATATACCAAACAGCCAACATTGGATTGAAAGTGGTTGTTTCATCGGTATTGCTGCAACTGTGTTTCTGCCATCATTAATTGGGTCCTCTGCACCCTGTTAGTGCATTTGTTTGGAGGCCTGAGCAGGTAATCATTTTTGCTTCTTTTCTCTGTGATTTTTTTGTAATTTTGTACACATTGGATAAAGATTACAACAAGTCAATTTCTAGTTGGAGAATGCCAAAGACTGGATAAGTTTTGCGTTATGAGCCATAACATCTCATCCACACTGGGACAAAGAATGCATCTAAATGTATAGAGAGATGATTTTTCATACACTAAATAGATATCCTGTTTTTTATATGGAAATGATAAACTAATTGTTAGGTGTCAAGTTCCCGCCACTGCACGGGGGGAATCTCAAGCCACCTCCACTGCGGTCTCCCATTCTTCTTCAGCCGCAGTGGAGCCTGCTCAGCAGAGACGTCAGTCCCAGCATCTGGCTCAGTCAGATACTGTGCGCTTGGTTATTGCTGATCTTCCAGGCTCAGCCATTGTAACCAGCACTGTTCAGCGGCGAGCAGACGTTCCTGGGACTAAGTCCTGCTTTTCCTCTACTGAGCATGCCCAAGGGATGACCTCTCATTGGAGGTCGGGGTCACATGCTCAGGTCCTGAAGCAGTTCCTATTGGACCACTAGGAAGGTCCTGGAGAGCTTTCTCTATAAAAGGTTCACATGGCTGCATGGCCATGCACTAGTATCAACTTATGTTCTTGTGTATGAGCTTAGCTACTTTGTGGTCTGTGTCAGCATGTATTCAGGGTCGGCTGTATAGCCACTAGAATTCCGGCACCTCCGGAGAGGAGTTTGTGTGTGTGAATTTAGGGCAGGCGTAAAGCCACTAGAATTCCGGCACCTCCGGAGAGGAGTTGTTTGTGTGCTGTTGCTGACTGTATGACCACTGTATGCAGGTAGCTGCTCCATTAGTAGCTGTGAGGATAACAGAACACAGCGTTACCTTTAATCCCGGGGACTCTGTGCAGCAACAGAGTTCGCTCCTATACAGACCGGGTGAAGGAACACGTGTCTATTCAGGCGTAGTACCACCATATAGCGCCGCCGTTAACTAGCAGCAGGTTCCTCTCCTGCACGGTGGACCCTGGGCTGCGAACGCACCTACACTATCTCCATATTTACTTGGTGCGTTCCGCCAGCCCTAACAATAGTGACGCTAATTCTTAAAACAGCCAATATCGTTTTCTGTAGTAGTACTGATTTATTTTTTACATGAAATTTTAAGGAACAATCTTGATATTCCTAAAGAAATACAGAACGCTATTAAAAAATAAGCATTTTACTTTAGAGTATAAGCAAAAGTTATATAATAGTATAATAGAAAATAAATGATCTTTTTGTAAAACTTAAGAAATTATTACAATGATTTTTCATATGACCTTTTTTGTTTTAGTGATTTATTTTAACCCTGAATGGTCTTTGAGATTCCAGCAGCACTATAAATATTAAAAATAATTTATTTATATAAGGTTCAATACATTTTCTTTGAAACATCTCATTGACAATTTTACTGGAGGTAAACTAGAAATGACTTAGAAATCAGTGCACTGACACATACTTGACTCGGTCTCGCAAGCCTATTGCTTCATTCACTTACCAATGACCACCTATACTACGCTAATAATTTTCCTGCATCTTTTCTTTTTTTAACATATGCTACAATCAAAAATGTAAAATAAAAAATTGCACTCATGCCTATAGCATAGACCTAATGACCTAGTAGTTACAATCTCCTCAGTGACTTCTGAGAAATCTTTGCTCTTCTCTTCTTAAACTTTGATCTGGAATTCCACTAGCAAGTCCATTAAACATCCCCACACCATTCAGGCACAACCTAAAGCTTCATTTTTCACACAACCACAAAATCTGTCACAATCACGTTTGATCAATACTACCTTCAAAATATTTAACAATGCACAGAGATTTTAGGATACTACCCTATTATGATCAATCTATTACTCTCACCCAGATTTAGGGACAATATGTAAAGAGAGTGTAAGATGCATACACAAAAAGTGGTGTGATTGACAATAGTGACTAGGGTTGAGCGAAACGGATCGTTCATTTTCATAAGTCGCCGACTTTTGGCAAAGTCGGCGTCTCATGAAACCGAGCCGATCCCTGTGTGGGGTCTGCCATGCGGTACGCGACTTTCGCGCCAAAGTCGCGTTTCAATGACGCTAAAAGCGCCATTTCTCAGCCAATGAAGGTGGACGCAGAGTGTGGGCAGCGTGATGACATAGATCTCAGTCCCCACCATCTTAGAGAAGGGCATTGCAGTGATTGGCTTGCTTTCTGCGGCGTCACAGGGGCTATAAAAAGGGGCATTCCCGCCGACCGCCATCTTACTGCTGCTGATGTGAGCGTAGGGAGAGGTTGCTGCCGCTTCTTCAGAAGCAGGGATAGTGATAGGCAGGGTACATAAAGCTGCAAACCACTTGTGCTGTAGCGATTTCCACTTTCCAACACCACCTTTTGTTTGCAGGGACAGTGGAAGCTACATTTTTTTTCCCTCAGCGCTGTCGCTCATTGGGCTGAAACGAAGAAAAACGCGACAAAAAACTCTAAAAAAGTAGAATATATAAATATAAGGTAACTTTATTAGATAAGACCAAGTACACATAATACACGGAAGAGGGGGGGGACAAAGAACACCCACTCGCACATGTCCAGAACAAACCGCCCACAGAAAAAACTATAATGGATAAAAGTGCCAGTAATCATGATGTAAATCTATTGCACATAATCCCAATACATCCATAGCATAGTAATCCCTCTAAGGAGATTGATACAATGTTAGAAAGATATATATATAAGGTAGCCTCAAAGAGTCATATATATTACCTATGCCAGTGAAAAGAATCCTGCGGGCGTTCTCCCCAAGAAGGCTCCCTGACCCTGATAGCTGCGTTGCTGTGCCTGTGTGTGTACGACGCTGTGCAAACCAACTGCTTTTTTCAAAGCACAAATCCTGTATTTCCTTCCTTTCTGCACAGCTATCTTGTATGTTTGTCCACACTTTTGTGTGCAGCAGTCCTTTTTCTAGCTGCCTGCCATACTTTTCTGAGATAACTGCAGGGAGATAAATCTTGGCAAGTCTGCCTCCGTGCCATTGCTGTGGGTGGCATCTCACTCTCATTGTGTGGCACCGAAAAAACCACTGTGTGATACTTGGCCATTTTTTTTGGGGGGGGGGTAAATTCTCACTTTTCAAAAAAAAAAATAGTTAGTGGGAGATAACTATTGGCAAGTCTGCCTCCGTGCCATTGCTGTGGGTGGCATCTCACTCTCATTGTGTGGCACCGAAAAAACCACTGTGTGATACTTGGCCATTTTTTTTGGGGGGGGGTAAATTCTCACTTTTCAAAAAAAAAATAGTTAGTGGGAGATAAATATTGGCAAATCTGCCTCCGTGCCAGTCCTGTGTGTGGCATCTGTCTCTCATTGTGTCCCACCGAAAAGCAGTGTGTAATACTGGTCCTTTTTGTTTTTTGGGGGGTAAATTCTCCCTTTTCAAAAAAAAAAAAAAGTTAGTGGGAGATAAATAGTGGCAAGTCTGCCTCCGTGCCATTGCTGTGGGTGCCATCTCACTCTCATTGTATGGCACCGAAAAAACCACTGTGTGATACTTGGCCATTTTTTTTTTTTGGGGGGGGGGTAAATTCTCCCTTTTCAAAAAAAAAAAAAATAGTGGGAGATAAATATTGGCAAGTCTGCTTGAGTGCTGCTCCTGTGTGTGCCATCTGTCTCAAATTATTGGGGCACAGAAAACCGAGTGTGTAACATTGGGGCTGATTTTCCTTTCAGTGTCAGGCACCTATAAAGGTATATATAAATTCTACAGAAGTTTGAGTTCACCTTATAAGTTGTTTTACAGTAACAAATAGCGTTACTTTGGTTACGTTTTGCAAACAATGAGGAAGTCTAGAGGTCGTGGCCGTGGGTGGTCATTGTCAGCTGGTAATGATGGTAGTGGTGGTGGAGCATCAGGTGGTCATGGTAAAAGCAGTACAGCACCTAAGTCTCGAGTTGTTGAGCCAAAAACGTCATCTGCCTACACAAGGCCTGGAACGCTCTCTTTTCTGGGAGTAGGAAAACCACTTTTGAAGCTGGAGCAGGAGGAACAAGTATTGGCTTTCATTGCTCACTCTGCCTCTGTGACATGGAGTGCACAGATGCACAGCCACAGCCAGATTACTATGCTGTTCCTTTGACTCAGACAAGAACATTGCCCTCGCAGTGTGCTAAGGCAGAATCAAACCCAGCGGAGACTATGGTGCCCCGTCACGAACGCTATACCACCGGCTTACACGGTGACACAGACGAAGTTGCACACGACATAGAAGAGGAGGTCATAGATGACCCAGTTGTTGACCCCGATTGGCAGCCATTGGGGGAACAGGGTGCAGGCGGCAGTAGTTCAGAAGCGGAGGAGGAGGAGCCACAGCAGGCATCAACATCACAACAGGTTCCATCTACCGGGCCCGTATCTGGCCAAAAACACGTGGCAAAACCAAAACCTGTTGGAGGACAGCGTGGCCATCCGGTTAAAGAAGCTCAGTCTGCAATGCTTGAAAAGTTATCCGATAGTAGAAAGAGTGCAGTCTGGCATTTTTTTAAACAACATCCAAATGATCAGCGCAAAGTCATCTGTCAAAAATGTTCAACTACCTTAAGCAGAGGCCAGAATCTTAAAAGTCTAAATACAAGTTGCATGCATAGACATTTATCCACCATGCATTTGCAAGCCTGGAATAACTACCAAATGTCCCTAAAGGTTGCAGCACCCTCAGCCAATGAAGCTAGTCAGCAACGCTACATCCCTTCCCTCACTGTAAACCCACCATTTCCCACACCACCGGCAGTATCTGTGCAGCTTTCGTCGCCAGGCCAAAGCAGTCAGGGAATCACCAGGTTTGTAGTAGGAAACACTGCATGTAGGGCACCGGCAAGAATACCATCTCCAACCCTCTCTCAGTCTGCCATGTCCACCGGCACCACCGCTAGTTCCACGATCTCCAGCTCTCCAGTCCAGCTCACCCTACATGAGACTCTTGTTAGGAAAAGGAAGTACTCATCCTTGCATCCGCGTACACAGGGTTTGAACGCCCACATTGCTAGACTAATCTCATTAGAGATGATGCCCTACCGGTTAGTTGAAAGCGAAGCTTTCAAAGCGCTGATGGACTACGCTGTACCACGCTACGAGCTACCCAGTCGACACTTCTTTTCTAGAAAAGCCATCCCAGCCCTCCAACAGCATGTTAAAGACCGCATCGTCCATGCACTCAGGCAGTCTGTGACTACAAAGGTGCACCTGACAACAGATGCATGGACCAGTAGGCATGGCCAGGGACGTTACGTGTCCATCACGGCACACTGGGTGAATGTGGTGGATGCAGGGTCCACAGGGGACAGCAATATTGGGACAGTTTTGCCTAGTCCACGGTCAAGGAAAGAGTTGGCTGTAGGCGTTAGCCCCCCTCCTCCTCTTCCTCCTCCTCATGCAGAAGCGAGAGCTCGTCCACAGACCGCAGTCGCACATCCACTCCATCCGCAGCTGCCACTGTTGCACACCAGGTGTGCCATTATGGGACAGCTAGTGGCAAGCGTCAGCAGGCTGTATTGGCAATGAAGTGTTTGGGCGACAACAGACACACCGCGGAAGTTCTGTCCGAGTTCTTGCTGAATGAAACTCAGTCATGGCTGGGCACTGTACATCTTGAGGCAGGCAAGGTTGTGAGTGATAACGGAAGGAATTTCATGGTTGCCATAGTTCTTTCTTAACTGAAACACATTCCTTGCCTGGCTCACACCTTAAACCTTGTGGTGCAGTGCTTCCTGAAAAGTTACCCGGGGTTACCAGACCTGCTCCTCAAAGTGCGCAGACTTTGCTCACATATCCGACGTTCGCCCGTACACTCCAGCCGTATGCAGAACTATCAGCGGTCTTTGAACCTTCCCCAGCATCGCCTAATCATCGACATTTCAACAAGGTGGAACTCCACACTGCACATGCTTCAGAGACTGTGCGAACAGAGGCGTGCTGTTATGTTTTTGTGGGAGGATACACATACACGGGCAGGCAGTTGGATGGCAGACATGGAGTTGTCAGGTGTGTAGTGGTCGAAGCTACAAGACCTGTGTCAAGTCCTTCAGTGTTTTGAGGAATGCACACGGCTGGTTAGTGCAGACAACGCCATAATAAGCATGAGCATCCCCCTAATGCGTCTGCTGATGCAAAGTTTGACGCACATAAAGGAGCAGGCGTCTGCAGCCGAGGAAGAGGAAAGCCTTGATGACAGTCAGCCATTGTCTGGACAGGGCCGTGTAGAGGACGCGGTAGCGGGCGAAGAGGAGGAGGAGGACGAGGAGGATGATGGGGATGAGTACTTTTTGAATGAGGAAGCTTCTCCTGGGCCAACAGAAATTATTGGCGTTGCAAGGCCGGGTTCTGTTTTTTTAAGGGAGACAAGTGACGTAGATTTGCCTGTAACAGCCCCTCCAACCAGCACAACCGTAGATTTGACAACTGGAACTTTGGCACACATGGCGGATTATGCCTTACGTACCCTCAAAAGGGACACACGCATTATTAAAATGATGAGCGATGACGATTACTGGTTGGCCTGCATCCTTGACCCTCGCTATAAAGGCAAATTGCAAAATATTATGCCACATGAGAACCTCGAACAAATATAAGCAACCAAACAAGCTACTCTTGTAGACCGTTTGATTCAGGCATTCCCAGCACACAGCGCCGGTGATGGTTCTCACACGAGCTGCAGGGGGCTACAGTGCAGAGGTGTTAGAGGTGCACAAATCAGAAGTGGCGTTGGACAGAGGGGTTTTCTGACCAGGTTGTGGAGTGATTTCGCAATGACCGCAGACAGGACAGGTACTGCAGCATCTATTCAAAGTGACAGGAGACAACATTTGTCCAGTATGGTTACTAACTATTTTCCTTCCCTTATCGATGTTCTCCCTCAACCGTCATTCCCATTTGATTACTGGGCATCAAAATGAGACACCTGGCCTGAATTGGCAGAATATGCGTTGCAGGAGCTTGCTTGCCCAGCAGCTAGTGTGCTATCAGAAAGAGTATTCAGTGCTGCTGGTTCAATATTAACCGAAAAAAGGACTCGTCTGGCTACCCAAAATGTGGATGATCTCACCTTCATTAAAATGAACCACTCCTGGATTTCAAATTTTTTTGCCCCACCTTTCCCGGCTGACACCTAGCTTTCCTATAAAAAGGTCTTGCTTGTGGACTGGTCTTACTGAGTGCTCCAATCTATTAATTTGCAGCAGCTGTTTGTCCAGCATACGACATGTTTACACCTCCCCCAATGGGAAAAATCCCCCCACGGGGCCGTTGTCTCGCCACTTGGCGCAAGCACCCGTTACAGTGCTGATTGTCTGAAGAGGTGGGTGTGCCCGCTTTTGGTCGACGGCACTGCCACTTGGGTCCCTCATAGTACAATGTAGTGTCTCTGGCGGTGGTGGTGTGCACCCAACGTCAGACACACCGTTGTAACATGAGGGGCCCTGGGGCAGTACCGCCGGCCACAAGAGAGTCCCCCCCCCAGCTCAAACTGTGCTCTACCACGTGCAAAATTATCTCGCACAGCTCCACCAATGTTTAGTCTATGCACTGACATCATTCAATGCCTGGCACTGACAAACAATACCAATTTGTTTGCATCTATGATGCTAGTTAAAGTAGTCTGGGTCAGTGTCCTATATTGACACCAGTAAATACTAATTTACTGCCAAATTGCTTTGTCATAAACTCTGCAGATGAGCCCACCCTGTACCTAAGCAAGCCACCCTTTTTTTACTTATAGTTGTTTTGCGAGACATTCACATCTATTTATTTTTTTGGAGTACTAACTGTGTCAGACACTCCTTGCAATACTCCTCCACTGACCACAATGCTGCCTGCCTGTGTATCCATGTAACCGATGTAAAACTGCCATGACTGCCTACTGTTTGTTATTTTAGGCCTTTGTGAGCCTGTCTGCGGCCCCTACTTGCAATATTCCTCCAGTGACCACAATGCTGCCTGGAGTGCCTGCCTGTGTATCCATGTAACCGATGTAAAACTGCCATGACTGCCTACTGTTTGTTATTTTAGGCCTTTGTGAGCCTGTCTGCGGCCCCTACTTGCAATACTCCTCCACTGACCACAATGCTGCCTGGAGTGCCTGACTGTGTATCCATGTAACCGATGTAAAACTGCCATGACTGCCTACTGTTTGTTATTTTAGGCCTTTGTGAGCCTGTCTGCGGCCCCTACTTGCAATACTCCTCCACTGACCACAATGCTGCCTGGAGAGCCTGCCTGTGTATCCATGTAACCGATGTAAAACTGCCATGACTGCCTACTGTTTGTTATTTTAGGCCTTTGTGAGCCTGTCTGTGGCCCCTACTTGCAATACTCCTCCACTGACCACAATGCTGCCTGCCTGTGTATCCATGTAACCGATGTAAAACTGCCATGACTGCCTACTGTTTGTTATTTTAGGCCTTTGTGAGCCTGTCTGTGGCCCCTACTTGCAATACTCCTCCACTGACCACAATGCTGCCTGCCTGTGTATCCATGTAACCGATGTAAAACTGCCATGACTGCCTACTGTTTGTTATTTTAGGCCTTTGTGAGCCTGTCTGCGGCCCCTACTTGCAATACTCCTCCACTGACCACACCAATGCTGCCCGTGTACCCCTGGAACCTATTTAAAAGTTCATAGAGCCTAGTTATATATTTTATTTACTATTAATAAGGCCATGATGGACTACGCTGTACCACGCTACAAGCTAACCAGTCGACACTTCTTTTGCGAGAAAAGCCATCCCAACCCTCCACCAGGATGTAGAAGACCGCATTGTCCATGCACTCTGGCAATCTGTGAGTACAAAGGTGCACCTGACAACAGACGCATGGACCTGTAGGCATGGCCATGGAAGATTACGTGTCCATTACGGCGCAATGGGTTAATGTGTTGGATGCATGGTCCACAGGGGACAGCCTACTAAGTCTGTCTGCAGTCCCTAATTCTAATTGTCCTCCACTGTCTAAATCTGAGCTTCCACCTTCTGGCTTTCGGCCTATAGTATCAGAAATTAAACTGCATTTGGCCTTCAACTTTGGTTACGGCCTACTAACGGTGTCTGCCCCTGCCTGGTGTTTGTCCTCAACAGAATACAGCTGAGCTTCAACCATCTGGCTCTCATTAAGTGCTGTTTTTAACTTAAAAAATGGTGTTTAGGGCCTACTAACGGTGTCTGCCCCTGCCTGGTGTTTGTCCTCAACTGAATACAGCTGAGCCTCAACCTTCTGGCTCTCATTAAGTGCTGTTTTTAAATAAAAAAATGGTGTTTAGGGCCTACTAACGGTGTCTGCCCCTGCCTGGTGTTTGTCCTCAACTGAATACAGCTGTGCTTCAACCTTCTGGCTCTCATTAAGTGCTGTTTTTAAATAAAAAAATGGTGTTTAGGGCCTACTAACGGTGTCTTCCCCTGCCTGGTGTTTGTCCTCAACTGAATACAGCTGAGCCTCAACCTTCTGGCTCTCATTAAGTGCTGTTTTTAAATAAAAAAATGGTGTTTAGGGCCTACTAACGGTGTCTGCCCCTGCCTGGTGTTTGTCCTCAACTGAATACAGCTGAGCCTCAACCTTCTGGCTCTCATTAAGTGCTGTTTTTAAATTAAAAAAATGGTGTTTAGGGCCTACTAACTGTGTCTGCCCCTGCCTGGTGTTTGTCCTCAACTGAATACAGCTGTGCTTCAACCTTCTGGCTCTCATTAAGTGCTGTTTTTAAATAAAAAAATGGTGTTTAGGGCCTACTAACGGTGTCTGCCCCTCCCTGGTGTTTTTCCTCAACTGAATACAGCTGAGCCTCAACCTTCTGGTCTCATTAAGTGCTGTTTTTAAATAAATAAATGGTGGTTAGGGCCTACTAACGGTGTCTGCCCCTCCCTGGTGTTGCCCTCAACTGAATACAGCTGAGCTTCTACCTTCTGGCTTTCGGCCTATAGTATCAGATATTAAACTGCATTTGGCCTACTAGTGTGGTTGGGCCCTTAAAACGGTGTCTGCTGCTCTTGGGTTTGCTACTCCACTGAACAAAGCAGTGCCGCCTGTTTAGTCCTGTTACCAATTTTGAACTGCATTTAGCCTACTTTATTCTTTGGCCCTCTATCTGTTTCCTCCTCATCCTGCCCATTGCCCAGCCACTGCTAGATGAGTCTGCTGGTACATTGACCCAGAACACTACATTCCCCTTGCACTCTACACAGCCAGAATCTGACCCTGCTGGAAGTAAGGTCCCCCTTACCGCATGTTAAACCACCTTACACAGGGACAAAGAGGAAGGTGCAGATGAAAGTGCAGGTTCCTTCATCAGGTGGGGGGGGCATACTCGTTGGCGACGTCACTGGCACAGGGCCCCTCAGAGTACGCAAAAGTGTTGCTGCTGGTGGGAGGCGCCCCCGCCGTGCAAACACACCGCTGTACTTTGAGGGGCCCTGTGCCAGTGCCAATGCGAACGAGTGGGCCCCCCCTGCTTGCTCAGGATCACAGCACTTGCAACGTTGAAATACTTACCTCTCCCTGCTCCACCGCCGTGACGTAGTCCACATTTCCTGGGCCCACTAAAGCCTTGACCCAGCCCTACCCCCCACAACTTTTGCCAAATGACCCCCAATTTCCTATGCCCAACTATTATTATAAAGTTAATTTAGATTGACAAGCTTCAGAAACAAGAATGGATGTTTTTGGCATTAAAATGGGCACTGTAGGTGTTTTCCTGGCCTCCACTCACTGCCGACTATGGTTCCCCATTGACTTGCATTGGGTTTCGTGTTTCGGTCGATCCCCGACTTTTAGCGATAGTCGGCCGACTGCACTCGACTCGACTCTGGACAAAGTCAGGTTTCACAAAACCCGACTCGACCTTAAAAAAATGAAAGTCGCTCAACCCTAATAGTGACCAATCAAGTGAAAAAACATTACACTCTTATATGTCATTGACAGGCTGGAAATGTAAGCAATTGATTGTTAGTTATGAGCAAATAGCTTTACAATACATGCCTCTAATTTTATGACAGCTATATAACATTGCCTTTGATAGAGCTATGAAAAGCTGCTTTATTTGGATGATGAACATGTCATTACCTTTTTATTTTTACTTGAAGAAAAATAATCCTTTTAATGGATCAGTCACAATATAATTGCTAATCGTGCCTTGAGGAAAAGCACTGTAACACTCGTATCTGTATAATAGTATTTCTTCTTAAAATGTAAGCAGTGCCACATGTGTGGGCTAATAAATATTTATTATTCTTTCATTTTCCATTTCAACTTAATGCACTTTTTAGTGCCACAAGGCCAAAAAAAGCTGTTCAGTTGTGCTGCAGTCAATTCATGCTGGTTTCTTATCAAACAGAATACCAGCTGAACACCTCTGCTGGGTTTCCCGCATGTATATGTCCTTTTTCACATCTCATAATCGACCGCAATGTGGTCAAACATCTGGCACTGACAAGCAGACGTCTTTGATTTATTGGCTAATATCACAGCTTGTTAGTGGATGGTTGAGCAGGAGACTAAAAGAGCAGAAAATCACAGAGAATAAATTATAAAGGCAACAAACTGTGCCATTGTATACCCTAGCTTGTCATGTTATGACACCTCACAGGAGAGGGAAAGTGACGGGGGCACACCCTGCAATAGCTTGTTCACTTTTACTAATAAACCTTAAGATTTAAGACATTAGCACATTCAACTTTAAGATACATTATCACTTTTAACATTTTTTTCATCTATATATTTACTTACCGTTTTCATTAAATAAAAAGCAAAGGTAATATTTTTTTCATAATGTAGATTTTGCCATAATAAAAAAAAGTTAAGACTAGCGTCAATAAATATTTAACACTAACTTTTCTGCGCTCCATATGACTCCAACACAAAAAGAAAACTTTTGGCTATAATCTCTATGACACTTACAAATCATTAGACTCTATAAGACAGACACTATGAAATACTGTTAGACCCTAATGTGGTTGGTGTACTTATTTTACAATTTCATGTAAGTATAATCCTTGTTTGCTTCTAGAATAATTGTCCATTTTATTATCAGGAGGGAAAAGTTTTAGATTGGCTTATAATAAAGCAATTCTGATATAGATTTTAAAGTAAACACACACAAAACATTTATGTAAAGTCAACAAAAGCATGTAATGTTTTTATCACCAAATTTGTTCAATGCTTTATCTGATGAAAATTGAGTTCTGGGATAGTTAATTGAAGAACAATGAGTTTTATTAAATCACATCACCTCTCATTTCTTAAGTAATACATAATCAGTAACAGTAGAGGCTCCTAATTTCACCACCTATCAAGCACAGATTTCTATAGTCTTTATTAATACAATTAGAAGTGGTATATCTGAATAACATTAAACTAGACTGTTAAGATGAAAACTTTCTGAGTTTTTCGCTTGTTAGTATAATGCCTAACTCTGATTAATATATTTAATAAATTATGAGTCACCATCTTTTTAAAAAAAAATTAAATTACTTAAAGAAGCACTCCTCCCATCAAAGTTTTTATCCTCTTATATATTGCAGTCATCATGTTATATATCACTGTATACTTACAGTTGCTCATTCTGCCTTTCTACCCAGCTAATTCTTCTCATTTCTCTGCTATATGTAGACACAGGAAATCTCATATCCCTACATTTATTATACCCCTCCGCAACTCTTGACCCAACTGCTCTGCTCCCACCCATTCTATGGACTTGTGACTCATACAGGGAAAATTAACTTCCTGTTTCTAGAAATTAGAAGGATTCAACTATTCAGTTTCTAATCATGTGATATGGACCTAATGGAAAAGGGAAGAATTAGCTGGGCAGAAGGGCAAAATGAGCAAATGTAAGTACACAGTGCTATAAAATATGATGGCAGTATGTTAAGAGGAAAAAAAATAATGTGAATGCTCCTTTGAATGTTGATTTTAAAATATTTTCGCAGATGAAAAAGTAAGCCCCTACTTAGGCATAACGGTTACAAAAAGTATTAAATCCATGATTTCTGCCAATTCATAAATGATTATAAATATTATCTCCAAAGATCTCTCTAGTTTTAATAATACAGTTATTTCATGAGTGGTAAAAATTTTGGTTATTCTCCCAAAAATTCTATAACTATTTAGATCTCTCCCACTTATCTTCCTCTTTTCATATCTTACTAGACTTGAAAATTGAATTAACGCTTTTATTTGGAACTATAAGAAATAAAGAATCAACACAAATATGCTCTACAAAGATAATTTAAATGGAGGTCTGAGTCTTCCTAACATCTCGGCCTATTATCTAGCTAACTTAATCAAGCAAAGAGCATATTGGCTTAAGCAAGAGACAGGGCCAGCCTGGTTAGACTTGGAATTTGCCTAAAACAACAATTCTCCCCAAGATTTGCTCGTTAAACATTTGTTTAAAACTCCATTTCAAGAACCTTCCCACGCCATTTCCCAGGCCTCGGCTATGCTTGGAAAAAAATGGTAACATTTTTGGAAGAATAACCAAAATTTTTCCCACCCATGAAAGAACTGTATTATTAAAACTAGAGAGATCTTTGTTGGTAGTATTTAAGATAATTTCTGAAATGCCGAAAATCATGGATTTAATATTTTTTTGAAATAGTTATGCCTAAATAGGGAATTGCATTTTCCTCAATGAAAATATTTTTAAATCAACATTCAAAGGAGCACTCACATTTTTTTTTTTTTCCTCTTACCATGCTGCCATCATATTTTATAGCACTGTGTACATACAGTAGGTCATATAAATTCAACTACATTAAAAATGTTCCTCTGTCCTTCATTGCAGAATTACACAAATTTCCAGTTCCTACTTTATGGGCAAAATCTGGAATAAAAAAGATCAAAAATGTCCATAAAGGAAACAAATTGTTACCTTTTAAAGATCTTAAATCTAAATTTGGTTTGTCGAACATGGACTTTTAATACTTCATGATCTTGAAAGAACATGTACAAAAAATCCTTCTTAGCAAGTCTACTTTGTTTGAAGCAATAACCACCCTAATATCAACCACAACATTTTTTTGAGTACTAAAAATATATACAAATGGTTTAACAATGACACCATAATGGATAACAAATACCTATATGACTAGATGGGATCAGCTAGATCAGCTTTAAAATTCTCCTTAAATTGAGCTCAATGAGAAAATGCCCTCAGTTACCCCTACGCATTTAACATCTCTATGACGCTTCACAAATCATTTATAAAATACTCACAAGTAGTGTTGAGCATTCCGATACCGCAAGTATCGGGTATCGGCCGATATTTGCTGTATCGGAATTCCGATACCGAGATCCGATACTTTTATGGTATCGGGTATCGGTATCGAAACAACATTAATGTGTAAAATAAAGAATTAAAATAAAAAATATTGCTATACTCACCTCTCCGACGCAGCCTGGACCTCACCGAGGGAACCGGCAGCGTTGTTTGCTTAAAATTCGCGCTTTAACTTCCTTATGTGAAGTCCCGGCTTGTGATTGGTCGCGCGCCGCCCATGTGGCCGCGACGCGACCAATCACAGCAAGCCGTGACGTAATTTCAGGTCCTTCAGGATTTTAAAATTACGTTCCGGCTTTGTGATTGGTCGCGTCGCGGTCACATGGGCGACGCGACCAATCACAAGCCGTGACGTCACGGGAGGCTGGACACGCGCGCATTTTAAAATGCGCACGTGTCCTGCCTCCCGTGACGTCCCGGCTTGTGATTGGTCGCGTCGCCCATGTGGCCGCGACGCGACCAATCACAGCAAGCCGTGACGTAATTTTAGGTCCTTCAGGATTTTAAAATTACGTTCTGGCTTGTGATTGGTCGCGTCGCGGTCACATGGGCGACGCGACCAATCACAAGCCGGGACTTCACGTAAGGAAGTTAAAGCGCAAATTTTAAGCAAACAACGCTGCCGGTTCCCTCGGTGAGGTCCAGGCTGCGTCGGAGAGGTGAGTATAGCAATATTTTTTATTTTAATTCTTTATTTTACACATTAATATGGTTCCCAGGGCCTGAAGGAGAGTTTCCTCTCCTTCAGACCCTGGGAACCATCAGGAATACCGTCCGATACATGAGTCCCATTGACTTGTATTGGTATCGGGTATCGGTATCGGATTAGATCCGATACTTTGCCGGTATCGGCCGATACTTTCCGATACCGATACTTTCAAGTATCGGACGGTATCGCTCAACACTGCTCACAAGACGGTATTACACACCTACCGGATTATCCACATTTACCCTGATTACTCTCCACTATGTTAGAGGAAATATGGTTTCCCTGGAAACCTCCTCCATATGTTCTGGGGATACCCCAAAATTAAAAATTTGTTGAAGGAAATATTTCTCATTATAAACAAACTACTTAATAAAACACTATCAATTACTCCTCAGATGGTCCTCCTTTACATCGGATTGGAAGACTTTGCTCCAGCGGTTAGATGTATTGTAATCCATATTTTTGTCATAGTGAAAAACTCAATATCTTAAAAAAAACAAAAAAAAAAAAAACGGATTTACTCAAACTCTCTGACATTTTGGGAAAAAATTGCTCTTCATTAATCATTTGAATACAGATTTGCTATCAACAATAAAGGTTTAACAAGATATACTAAAAAAATGGGAACATTGGGCCTCTATTTTTCCATAGACACAGCTATTTCTAATTATGAATATTTTGTTTCTGTATATATAAATAATCTCCAATTCGCATATCCAAGCCCAACCCCTACCAGTCCATCCCTCTCTTCCCTTCCTATATTTATCATAAAAAAAGTTTAATAAAAATTATTGAAATGCAAAAATATTTTCATCTGACAATCGTCATTTACATGCAATTACATCTTAGTTATGTGTCAGTTTATTATGGGAGATTCTAATCTTTTTGATTAGAACTAGTATGAGACTTAATGAGAGTGTCCTGCCCTGTTGAAATTTTCGACAAGCACTGCAGCTTGCTAGATCCTAATGATGAGTACTGCACACATATTTCAGCTTTGCTTTCCAGATCCAGTGGCCACTGGGTGACTGTAGGTATGCGACTTGGTATGGAACAAAAAATGTTGTTATTAACCTTATAAGGCTGAATTTGGGGCCATATATAGTGATATTCATATGAGTCTTGAGGTATTCTCCTCAATATACTCTGTTTTCTTATGCTGTACTTATATGTTTTCTATGTCAGATGTAAAATTAATATTTATAGCTGGGGTTATCCAATTACTTGTATTTATTGTATTTATTAGCCTATGTGATTAACTGTTCGGTGTCCATTAACAGTATATTTGCTTTTTTATTTTTGTTTTTCTACAATATTGTAATAAAAGTTAATTTTTACTTTCTTTGTGGGATCTCTTCATATTTCCACTTTATGTGGAATAGTATGGAAAATTGGCTTATAATCTGTAGACCTTGCCAAATATTTCACCAGGAGTAGCCAACAATTTTGAAGGGATTGTCCAGTGCTATTTATTTTTCATAGTGACAAACAAAAGCACACTCACCTTCTATCAGTGGTTCTTCTGACTCCCAGACGGTGCAGACATCACTTCTGCAGTGGGTGCAGACTTCTGGCGTTTTCTACACTCCATTTGTTATATTGAAAACATCCATGTCTAGAAAAAAATTTTTTTTCATCGTCGAATAACATCTTTAATGATGCATTATTTTTTCATCTATATGTTTCGCAAGCCATACCTTTTTTAATATTTTCATCAGCATTACTATATGAGGGCTTATTTCTTACAAAATAAATTGAACTTTTAATGTCACCGTTTTAGGGTACAGTTAATATACTGAATAATTATTTTTCATTTTATACCGGGGAAGCAAAAAATTTACAAATTTCACATTTTTTTATTTGGGGGATTCTTTTATGACATTCACTGCATGGTATAAATAATATGTTTAACATTATGTTGTTACACATCTTTCCCAGAGTTCAACACCCAAGCTGGTTTTCTTCATCGGGATCTTCCACTCTGTGCTATGCTCTGCATTAGCTTTTGCATGTTTCCTGAACTGGATCAATGTCATCATTTTCCTAGACCTATTTAATAACCATTTAGACACACCCCTGTGCCCTAGGATTGAGGTTCCAATGTTCCATTTTTGGTTTGCTCCATTACCTGTGATTGCTGTGGTTTCAACTTGCATTCATCTCTGCTGGGTTCCACTTCATCTATCCTGCTGCTCCTTAGATTCTTGTGTGTGGTAATTCCTCACTGCTCATGTGTTTCTCTGCTCGCTGCATCAATGCCCAGGGTCCAAGTGCCCGCCACGACCTGAGGCTTATAAGATTCCGCTAACCTTTCCCAAATTGTGTTCTTATTATTTTCTTCTCATTAATAAACTTTTTAGAGTCAGAATTTTGACTCGTGTTTTCTGTACATTTTGTTTGGTGTTGGAGCTGATGGGCTTACAGAGCACTCTCGTTCTCTCTGAGAAGCCATTGAGGCGACATGGAAAGGATTAACCTTTGAATCTGAGTGGATAAGTCACCAAAACTTTTCTCCAATCCTAGATATTAAAAAGTGTGTTAGCTATATTTTACAGCTGACACACTGCAGATGGCAATATCATAGCTTTAGAACCTGCATTATCAGTGATCTGTAATAGTACATCATGGTTGGTGAAACAACATGTGCCAAATGACTTACCACTGGGGAGCAATTCAGGAAAAGGCTATAAATAAAATTTCACTGATATTACATACAGTACAGACCAAAAGTTTGGACACACCTTCTCAGTTAAAGATTTTTATGTATTTTCATGACTATGAAAATTGTAAATTCACACTGAATGCATCACAACTATGAATTAACACATGTGCAATTATATACTTAACGAAAACAACTGAAATTATGTCTTATATTCTAGGTTCTTCAAAGTAGCCACCTTTTGCTTTGATGACTGCTCTGCACACTCTTGGAATTCTCTTAATGAGCTTGATGAGCTTCAAGAGGTAGTCACCGGAAATGGTTTTCACTTCACAGGTGTGCCCTGTCAGGTTTAATAAGTGGGATTTCTTGCCTTATAAATGGGTTTGGGACCATCAGTTGTGTTGTGCAGAAGTCTGGTGGATACACAGCTGATAGTCCTACTGAATAGACTGTTAGCTGCTTTTTTCTTGCCATAATACAAATTCTAAGTAAACAAAAACAAGTGGCCATCATTACTTTAAGAAATGAAGGTCAGTCAGTCTGAAAAATTGGGAAAACTTTGAAAATGTCCCCAAGTGCAATGGCAAAAACCATCAAGTGCTACAAGGAAACTGGCTCACATGAGGACCGCCCCAGGAAAGGAAGACCAAG
Source organism: Ranitomeya variabilis (assembly GCF_051348905.1). Taxonomy (NCBI): domain Eukaryota; kingdom Metazoa; phylum Chordata; class Amphibia; order Anura; family Dendrobatidae; genus Ranitomeya; species Ranitomeya variabilis. The sequence goes on from NC_135236.1 coordinate 567,623,541, forward strand.
AGTCACCTCTGCTTCTGAGGATAAGTTTATCCGAGTCACCAGCCTCAGAAATCGCAGGTTAACAGCAGCTCAGATTAGAGACCAGGTCAATGCCACACAGAGTTCTAGCAGCAGACACATATCTACAACAACTGTTAAGAGGAGTCTTTGTGCAGCAGGCCTTCATGGTAAAATAGCTGCTAGGAAACCACTGCTAAGGACAGGCAACAAGCAGAAGAGACTTGTTTGGGCTAAAGAACACAAGGAATGGACATTAGACCAGTGGAAATCTGCTTTGGTCTGATGAGTCCAAATTTGAGATTTTTGGTTCCTACCACCGTGTCTTTGTGCGAAGCAGTAAAGGTGAACGGATGGACTCTACATGCCTGGTTCTTTTAATTGTTCACAGAAAAGAAAAATGTCTTTGTGGACCTATTTTGTAAAAAACTCACAGAAAAAATCCCCTGTACTCAATAGATAAAAATTACATTTTATTATTTTATTAAAAATCCAAAAATTGGTGCACTACAAAAACCATCACCATGACAACAACATACCATAGGAAAGACCAGGGTGGTGCCTAACCCTGCACTCCACTATAAACACCCTACCTGCCAGCGGAGGTTGGCACCCTAACACCTGCGCAAATGGCGCCCCCGCTCACCGTCGACTGTCCCTCCTACCCCTAACGGGCCCTAATGAGATGGGATGAGACTGTCTTAATCATGCATAACAAACCCCAATCATTTGTTTAATCTACATTGATAAGGTGGCAGATCTCTGGTTGCATCTAACCTGCCCCTGCCTATCAGCAGAGGTTGACACCCTATTTCAATACGCCAATGGTGCCCCTGCTCCTCGATGGCTATCCTCTGTCCTCCTGTCCCTTATCAGGTGGTTGAGGGCAAAGAAAATATATTAAAGGGAACCTGTCACCCCGTTTTTTCCGTATGAGATAAAAATACTGTTAAATAGGGTCTGAGCTGTGCATTACAATAGTGTATTTTGAGGACCCCTATTCCTCACCTATGCTGCCGAAATACGTTACCAAAGTAGCCGTTTTCACCTGTCAATCAGGCTGATATGGTCAGATGGGCGTGGTAACATCGCTGTTTCTTCCCCCAGATCTTGCTTATTTTTCCGTTGGTGGCGTAGTGGTTTGCGCATGCCCAAGGTCCCGAATCCACTGCACAGGGGAGGGAAAAGAGCACGATCTGCGCTATTCCCCTGGTGATCGGTGGGGGCGGCCATCTTCCTGTGGCCGCACGTGCGCAGATGGAGCGCTCTGCTGCCCGGGGCTTCAGGAAAATGGCCGTGGGATGCCGCACATGCGCAGATGGAGATCGCGGCGGCCATTTTCCTGAAGCAGAGTTCGCATCTCGGCTTCAGGAAAATGGCACTCGGATTGGAAGCTGGGCCATGCCCACTGCCTTTAAATAGTTCTTCTGAACATTGGGCGTCGCCGATTATAGCTTCTGTCTTGTGCGTGGTTATCTCGGTCTGGAGTCGTGAGCTAAGTAGTTGGAGTATCGTTGCTGGTGGTGTATTTCCCTTTGTCTTATTTTCTCCTTCCCATATTTGTATTTGTTTTGCCCTTTGCATTTATAGTGTATTCCTGAGTGACTGCGGCGTGGTGCTTATTTTTCCATTATCCTTGTCTGTGCTAACTGTGGGTATTGGAGTGTGGTCTCTTCACTGGTGGGAGGGTGGTGGTTTCAGCCTAGGGTTGAAACAGGAGATAGGGCAAGGGTGGAGGCCCAGACATGCACACCATCAGTGTAAACTCTGGGAGAGGGTCAGTCAGGGTTTCCCTAGTCTGAGGGAAATCGCAGGGGCCCGGGTTATTAGCTCTTTCCTACCTAGGTCTCCCGTGACAACAAGTGGATGATAAATGCAGTTCAGGCACACTGTGGGGCTCAGAAGGTAGGGGGCATTTGGATACGCAGAATTTGATGAATTTCTTTAGCAGTACAAGGAGCTAGAACCCTTTTACAGAGACTTTGCACTACCAGTAACATGGAAGTCACTATATTTCCATTGACAGATGATAGACTTGGGTTAGAACTTGCTTTTCTGCGGTTTGAGTTGAAGCTTTTGTTGGAAGCAATTTAAATAACATTTGGGATCTCATTTATCTGGTGCTCTACGCTGAGCACTAGCATTGAGGTTTACATCTAAATCTCTGAGTGATGTGATTCAGATAAAACCCTTGAGGGAACTATTTACTATAATGAGGCAGCAGACTCTGTCTGGTCTCAGTTCAGCGGTGTCCTTCTTTTCAGATGTGCACAAAATTGTGGCGGACCGCACTTTTATGCGTGCCTAAAATGACGGTCATCGCCGGATCACAGGTCAGATGGCGTCCACAGTGCTTTCACCTGCCTCATTAGCGGGAATCTTCCGCAGGGGGTTTCTGTTTGAATCACATATTTCTTAGATTGGCACCAAAACACCATGTAAGAGCTCAGTGTAGAGCACAGGATAAATGTGAGCCAAGATTTACTGCGATCTTTGGAAGACAGAATGAAAAAAAAATCAACAGCAGTCTAATGAGCCTCCATAAAGGTAATGATAGCGTACTAGAGTTTTAGTGCACTATAGCAAGGAAGAGCATATAATGAAAAACATGCACCCAAAAACCAGATTGTAAGATTAATAGATAATTTTTATTAGGTCAGAGGTTATAAAAATAGAACAAGCAATAAAATAAATAATGACAGGTTCTACTTATATTTTACATCATTCTTTGGGCTGTGTAAGTGATTAGACAACTTTATTCTATAGGTCGTTGAGATAACAGCGATACCAGATATCTGTCTTGTTTTTTATGCTTAGCTTCTGTCACACACTAAAAAACGCATCCCCATATTTAGATAGATTTCATTATAGTCATATGGGAGCTAGTTTTTGCTGACTGAGTTGACGTTTTTTTTCGTACAATTTTCAGACACATGACATTTTGTAATTGCTTTCTATCCTGATTTTTGGTAGGCAGAATGAACAAAAATCAGCAATTCAGAAGCTGTTTATTGTTGTTTTTATGCTGTTCCGCTTGTGGGGAAATTGATAAGGCAGCTTTATTCTTCAGGTCAGTACGATTATAAAAATACCACCTCTTTGTAGTTTTTTTTATGTTTGGTGCTTTTGCACAATAAAAATTATTTTTTAGAAAAAGTAATTATTTTTGTATCGCTTTATTCTGAGAGCTAGCATTTTTTTATTTTTCCGCTGATGGAGCTGTATGATTGCTTTTTTTTTGCAGGACAAGGTGATGTTTTCAGACAACATTTTTATTTACATTTATCTTCTTGATGGTGTTTTATTCCACTTTTTGTTAGGCGGTATGATGATAAAATCTGTTTATTTGCCTAGTTTTTTATTTATTTTTTTAACAGTGTTCACTGAAGGGCTTAACTAGTGGGTCAAATTTATAGGGCAGGCCATTCAGGATGCAGCGATACCAAATATGCATACTTTTTTAATTTATTTTTGTTTTACATGCATTTATTGGAATTTTTTTTCTTTTTTGTTCTTTATTTTGTGACTTTTTAAAATATTTTTTCAATTTTTATTAACTTTTTTTTTTACATTACCCCAGGGTTGGACATCAACTATATACTGACAAATCACTGATCTACTGCCCTGCAGTGCTTCAGTATTGCAGATCATTAGATCAGCATCTCAGATGCAGGAAGAAGGTGTGTCAGCCCATACTTTGAGCATGAGCTGACAGTTCACCATCTTTGGTTGACTGTTTGGTCATCTTTTGGCCCGGGGTCACCCTGGACAACACAGTTGCAATTGTGCTGTGCCAATGGGAGCACAGAGGGAGCTCCCTTCCTCCATCTGCAGTGCCCTGCGATGTCGCTGTCATTGTTCACAGCGGAACCAATGGGGTTAAACGCTTGTGATCGGTGCTAGCACCAATCTTGGCCATTACTATCATGGCAACTTATATATACTACTCTTTCTGAAAAGCAGCTCCTACAGAGCAGTATAAATACAGCGCATGTCAGGAGAGGTTACATTTCTCCAACACATTTATAAAAAGGTGGTAAAGTACCTACAGTATATATACCTTTAATCCCTTTCTGACCTCGGACGGGATAGTACTTCCAAGGTCAGAACCCCCGCTTTGATGCGGCCTCCGGCGGTGAGCCCGCATCAAAGCCGGGACATGTCAGCTGTTTTGAACAGCTGACATGTTCCCGCAATAGCGACGGGTGGAATCATGATCCACCTGCCACTAATAACTAGTTAAATGCCGCTGTCAAACGCTGACAGCGGCATTTAACCGGCGCTTCCAGCCATCGGGCCGGAAATGAGCGCATCGCCGACCCCATCAATTAATCAGGGGTCAGCAATGCATTGGCATAGTAACCATAGAGGTCCTTGAGACGTCTATGGTTGCTGATGCCCGATTGCTATGAGCGCCACCCTGTGGTCGGCGCTCATAGCAATGCAGGATTTCAGCTACATAGGAGCGATCTGATGATTGCTCCCATGTAGCTGAGCCAATCGAGTTGTGCCAGCTTCTAGCCTCCCATGGAGGCTATTGAAGCATGGCAAAAGTAAAAAAAAAAGTTTAAAAAAATGTGAAAAAAATAAAAAAATTATAAAATTTTAAATCACCCCCCTTTCGCCCCATTCAAAATAAAACAATAAAAAAAACAAATCTACACCGCCTGATCTATCAATAAAGAAAAAGGATTAACCTGATCGCTAAATGGCATAGCGAGAAAAAAATTCAAAACGCCAAAATTACGTTTTTATGGTCGCCGCGACATTGCATTAAAATGCAATAACAGGCAATCAAAAGAATGTATTTGCACAAAAGTCAGATCATTAAAAACGTCAGCTCGGCACACAAAAAATAAGCCCTCACCCGCAACACAGATCACAAAAAATGGAGAAGCTATGGGTATTGGAAAATGGCACAATTTTTTTTTTTTTTAGCAAAGTTTGGAAATTTTTTTCATCACTTAGATAAAAAAGAACCTAGACATGTTTGGTGTCTATGAACTCGTTATGACCTGGGAAAATATTCTGAATAGTTCCCAGGCTCGAGTTCATATGAGTTCATTCAGCAGAAGGCGCATCACCGTGACTCGAGGTAACTACAGTACATTCCCCTGCATTCCATTCATTCACCAAGTTTTACAGACAGGAGCACAGCTGCATTAGCAGAGCTCTTGGGTGTAAAATGATTTAACCCTTTCAGAGGGATTTACAGTGTGGGACAAGACTGAACGAAGGTATGGAATATTGTTGTTTGTTTTGTTTAACTTTATTTCAGGTGACAAGGGTCTTCAGGTGGATTAAGAGTATAATAAAATATTAAAGCAACATGTGTCTTTATTTCATTAAAATACTTTTTAGTAATGTGTGTGTTTTATTAACGATTTTGTACTATTGGATTAATAATGGATAGGTGTCATAATTGACACCTCTCCATTATTAACCTGGCTTAATGTCACCTTACAATAGCAAGGTGACATTAACCCTTCTTTACCCCATATCCCATCGCTACACGGGAGTGGGAAGAGAGAGGCTAAGTGCCAGAATAGGTGCATCTTTACAGATGTGCCTTTTCTGGGGTGGCTGGGGGCAGATGTTTTTAGCCGGGGGGGGGGGGGGCTATAACCATGGTCCCTCTCTAGGCTATTAGCCCTCAGTCACTGGCTTTCCCACTCTGGCGGAGAAAATTGCTCAGGAGCCCAGGCCAATTTTTTCCGGGATTTAACCCTTTAATTTAATAGCTAGAGACCCCACATTTTACACAAAGACACTTGTTACATTAGTAAAGAGGAATATGTAATAAAATAAGGGATATAAGATGGTTTACTGTATGTAAACCATGTCTCATATCCTGTCGGGTTTGTGAAGGAGAGCGGAAAAGCCGGCAATTGAATTACCGGCTTTTCTGCTATCTAGCGCTGAATTAAATATATATATATATATATACCTATTCTATGTGTACATATTTATTCTACCTATTCTATTCTATTCTGTCAGTGTGATTTTACACCGCACTGAATTGCCGGCTTTTCTAGAGAACACCGCTGCGTATTTCTCGCAAGTCACACGCATGGTCCGTGTATAATCCGTAATTTTCTCGCCCCGATAGACTTTCATTAGCATATTTTTTTGCGCAATATGGTAACAAACGCAGCATGCTGTGATTTTCTACGGCCGTACAAGACCATATAATACGGATCCGTTAAATGCGGCAGATAGGAGCAGGGCCATAGAGAATCATTGTACCGTATGCAATCCTTATTTTCTGCGCCTCTCATACGTACGTAAAACACGCCAGTGTGACGCCGGCCTTAAGGTTTTCTAAAATGACATGACTATTTTAGATTAATTTTATTTCTAGAGAAAGGAAAATCTAAAATGGTCATACACATTTGTTGCCCCATAGAGTATATATTTTTTCTATTTTACCTTTTGGTTTCAATTTTTTTCAAAGTAAAATTTGATATTGATGAAAAATATTCTGTATAATCACAAAAGAAATAATTTTACTCAGTTTAACAAAAAAAAAAACCTACCAAAATAAAAACAATTATAAGTTATTTTCAGTTTGATTGATAAACTGTGTAAATCTCATTTGTAAGAAGCCAATCAAGTATAAAATATTTTGTAATAATATGATTAAATGCATCTATAAAAATAGCACAAATGGATTATGACAGACTATATTATCATCTCTGTTCGCTTAAGTACATTATCATCCAATATATCCTAATGCACATCTTGTGTTAACATAACAAGATGAGTTTAATTGCTTAAATGCTCTTGTCATGTACTACTTTGCTTCAAAACAGATCTATAAGTCACTATGGTATTTAAATTTGTCTTGTATAATAGACTGTAAGTCAATAACATTGGCGTACAACACAGCTGTGCATTCTTTACTATGTCAATCTTAAAAACAGTGTTGTAATAAAGTATAAATATCCCAAATCAGGTATTTTGTTATTTAAAACTTGTTAGGAACTCTGAATGACATCAAATAATAGAAGAAAATTATTTTAAACAGATTATGAAGAAATAAACAGAAGGTTTAATCAATTGGAAGGGAGACATTCTGAAGAAAAGATATATCATCATCTTAATAGAAGTTCATCAATATTCAAGAATATTTTATCTCTGAGAACAATTATATATGTACTAGATGGTGGCCTGATTCTAACGCATCGGGTATTCTAGAATATGCATGTCCACGTAGTATATTGCACAGCCCACGTAGTATATTGCCCAGCCACGTAGTATATTGCCCAGCCACGTATGTCACAGGTTAAAAAATAAAAAATAAACATATACTCACCTTCCGAGGGCCCCTTGTAGTTCTGTGACTTGTATGCGGTGCAGGCGGCAGCTTCCGGTCCCAGGGTGTGATGACGTCGCGGTCACATGACCGTGACGTCATCACAGGTCCTTCTCATGCAGGCGCTCAGGACCTGTGATGATGTCACGGTCACATGACCATGACGTCATGGCAGGTCCTTCTCGCATACCATCCTTGCCACCGGAACCTGCCGCTTGCATGGAGCTGTCACCGGAGCGTCGCGAGGAGCAGGAAAGGTGGCGGAAGGTGAGTTTTTAATTATTTTTTACTTTTTTATTATTTTTAACATTAGATGTTTTTACTATTGATGCTGCATAGGCAGCATCAATAGTAAAAACTTGGTCACACAGGGTTAATAGCGGCGGTAACAGAGTGAGTTACCCGTGGCATAACGCGGTCCGTTACCGCTGGCATTAACCCGGTGACTGCAGGGAGTATGGAGCATGTGCCGGGCACTGACTGCAGGGGAGTAGGGAGGGACTAATCGGACTGTAGCGTCGCTGATTGGTCGCAGCAGCCATGATAGGCAGCTGGCGAGACCAATCAGCAACTTGGATTCCATGACAGACAGAGGCCGTGACCAATGATATCCGTGACAGACAGAAAGACAGACAGAAAGAAGGAAGTACCCCTTAGACAATTATATAGAAGATGACTTGAGCACTTTATACTTTTTGTGGGGATATTTTTTTTTTTAATTAATATTTAATAAATGCACCCATTATATTTTGAGCTTTAGTTACATTTAAGAGTGTACATTTTTGAAGCATAGTTTATAAAGCACACATATTAAACATGTGAATAAAGTACATGGTGTGTTTCAAAATTAAAAGGAAATTGTCATAGAAAATATTAAGATCCATAACACAGCTTTAGTGAGGGGGCTTTCACTCCCCTCCTTTCTCACACAGAATCTCTCTAGTGGAACAAGAGCTTACACTCCTGAAATAAAATTACATAGTTTAACAATTAAAAATGAGGAAATTACATATCGCTGAAAGGTGTGTAGAGCTGAGCAAATTTGTTCGGATTCTGTTCTGAATACTATCAGCAGCGAATATTGTTTGCAGAACACAGCCAAACGTCATTAGAGTCAATGGAAGTAGAAAACTGAATATGTTTGGAACCGATCATCAAACATACATTCGGCATGAATAGGGTACCAATATTGCATGAATATGGCAAATTTAGATTCAGCAACCGAATCTGAAAAAATTTGCTCAACTCTAGAGGGGGGTAAACTAATTAAATCTCCTTTGAGGGGGAGGACACCAGCAGGGCCAAGTAGGATGTCTATTGTGATGAAGATTGTGAGGATGTCTATTATGAGAAGATTTATTGATTGGAAAGGAAGACATGAAGGAAATCTAACACCATTAGAGAGAACTTTTGTCCCATTTCCTCAAAAGGGAACATTAACAGCTAAACACTGGGGCAGTGGTAGAACATTATGGATATTTGGGTTTGTATCAACCTAATATTTATGAGATAGAGATTGTTGGCATCATAGTGAGAGTATGGATGTAATGCACTTACTTATTTCACCATGGGATCACTAGTATCCCTCCAATAAAATAGTCGCCTAATGATGAAGCGAATCTGGTCATGTTTGGTCTCTGGGTAATAGTAGAATCATGATAAAAAATATGGCGATAATATATCCCGCCTGTGACCTCCCAAGGACAAAAATATATTGGAAATTGGAAATCTCATAATCTTTTGAAACTGAAGCCATATCTGAGGATCAGCCCTGTTATGAGTCATCAAGAAGAAGTGTGTGGGTATAACTTACATGCTGATAAAATGTCAAAAATTGAGCTACCATCCTTTTCTTTTACCACGATGACTAGACACACAAATGAAATGACTGACCATGTAAAGAAAGTACTGTCAGAAAGGGTGCTGCTCTTGAAGAGCGGTTTTCCATTCTAACATGTAACTCATATGAACAAGGGTTGTCTTCTTGATGCTAGCCTTTTAGTCATATAAGCGTGAGTCTATCTGATGATAGGGGTAAAAATAGCTACTATTTGAATAGGAAGCACTACATTTACTAGTGAGTTATCTTAGCTGTCAGCGGGCATTTTTTCTTCTTAAAGAGGAATTTCTGAGATCAAACCCAGAAAACCAGAATAACAAGTGGAGGTCCCTAATCAAACATACAAACCAAGTAAAAGATGACCCAGGTAGGATACCCTTATTGTACTTACTATTAGGGTTGAGCGACTTTCATTTTTTTAAGGTCGAGTCGGGTTTTGTGAAACCCGACTTTGTCCAGAGTCGAGTCGAGTGCAGTCGGCCGACTATCGCTAAAAGTCGGGGATCGACCGAAACACGAAACCCAATGCAAGTCAATGGGGAACCATAGTCGGCAGTGAGTGGAGGCCAGGAAAACACCTACAGTGCCCATTTTAATGCCAAAAACATCCATTCTTGTTTCTGAAGCTTGTCAATCTAAATTAACTTTATAATAATAGTTGGGCATAGGAAATTGGGGGTCATTTGGCAAAAGTTGTGGGGGGTAGGGCTGGTTCAAGGCTTTAGTGGGCCCAGGAAATGTGGACTACGTCACGGCAGTGGAGCAGGGAGAGGTAAGTATTTCAACGTTGCAAGTGCTGTGATCCTGAGCAAGCAGGGGGGGCCCACTCGTTCGCATTGGCACTGGCACAGGGCCCCTCACACACCGCTGTTTGCACGGCGGGGGCGCCTCCCACCAGCAGCGACACATTTGCGTACTCTGAGGGGCCCTGTGCCAGTGACGTCGCCAACGAGTATGCCCCCCCACCTGATGAAGGAACCTGCACTTTCATCTGCACCTTCCTCTTTGTCCCTGTGTAAGGTGGTTTAACATGCGGTAAGGGGGACCTTACTTCCAGCAGGGTCAGATTCTGGCTGTGTAGAGTGCAAGGGGAATGTAGTGTTCTGGGTCAATGTACCAGCAGACTCATCTAGCAGTGGCTGGGCAATGGGCAGGATGAGGAGGAAACAGATATAGGGCCAAAGAATAAAGTAGGCTAAATGCAGTTCAAAATTGGTAACAGGACTAAACAGGCGGCTCTGCTTTGTTCAGTGGAGTAGCAAACCCAAGAGCAGCAGACACTGTTTTAAGGGCCCAACCACACTAATAGGCCAAATGCAGTTTAATATCTGATACTATAGGCCGAAAGCCAGAAGGTAGAAGCTCAGCTGTATTCAGTTGAGGGCAACACCAGGGAGGGGCAGACACCGTTAGTAGGCCCTAACCACCATTTTTTTATTTAAAAACAGCACTTAATGAGAGCCAGAAGGTTGAGGCTCAGCTGTATTCAGTTGAGGACAAACACCAGGCAGGGGCAGACACCGTTAGTAGGCCCTAAACTCCATTTTTTTATTTAAAAACAGCACTTAATGAGAGCCAGAAGGTTGAAGCACAGCTGTATTCAGTTGAGGACAAACACCAGGCAGGGGCAGACACCGTTAGTAGGCCCTAAACACCATTTTTTTATTTAAAAACAGCACTTAATGAGAGCCAGAAGGTTGAGGCTCAGCTGTATTTAGTTGAGGACAAACACCAGGCAGGGGCAGACACCGTTAGTAGGCCCTAAACACCTTTTTTTTATTTAAAAACAGCACTTAATGAGAGCCAGAAGGTTGAAGCACAGCTGTATTCAGTTAAGGACAAACACCAGGCAGGGGCAGACACCGTTAGTAGGCCCTAAACACCATTTTTTTATTTAAAAACAGCACTTAATGAGAGCCAGAAGGTTGAGGCTCAGCTGTATTCAGTTGAGGACAAACACCAGGCAGGGGCAGACACCGTTAGTAGGCCCTAAACTCCATTTTTTTATTTAAAAACAGCACTTAATGAGAGCCAGAAGGTTGAAGCACAGCTGTATTCAGTTGAGGACAAACACCAGGCAGGGGCAGACACCGTTAGTAGGCCCTAAACACCATTTTTTTATTTAAAAACATCACTTAATGAGAGCCAGAAGGTTGAAGCACAGCTGTATTCAGTTGAGGACAAACACCAGGTAGGGGCAGACACCGTTAGTAGGCCCTAAACACCATTTTTTTATTTAAAAACAGCACTTAATGAGAGCCAGAAGGTTGAGGCTCAGCTGTATTCAGTTGAGGACAAACACCAGGCAGGGGCAGACACCGTTAGTAGGCCCTAAACACCATTTTTTTATTTAAAAACAGCACTTAATGAGAGACAGAAGGTTGAAGCACAGCTGTATTCAGTTGAGGACAAACACCAGGCAGGGACAGACACTGTTAGTAGTCCCTAAACACCATTTTTTTTATTTAAAAACAGCACTTAATGAGAGCCAGAAGGTTGAAGCTCAGCTGTATTCAGTTGAGGACAAACACCAGGCAGGGGCAGACACCGTTAATAGGCCGTAACCAAAGTTGAAGGCCAAATGCAGTTTAATTTCTGATACTATAGGCCGAAAGCCAGAAGGTGGAAGCTCAGATTTAGACAGTGGAGGACAATTAGAATTAGGGACTGCAGACAGACTTAGTAGGCTGTCCCCTGTGGACCATGCATCCAACACATTAACCCATTGCGCCGTAATGGACACGTAATCTTCCGTGGCCATGCCTACAGGTCCATGCGTCTGTTGTCAGGTGCACCTTTGTACTCACAGATTGCCAGAGTGCATGGACAATGCGGTCTTCTACATGCTGGTGGAGGGTTGGGATGGCTTTTCTCGCAAAAGAAGTGTCGACTGGTTAGCTTGTAGCGTGGTACAGCGTAGTCCATCATGGCCTTATTAATAGTAAATAAAATATATAACTAGGCTCTATGAACTTTTAAATAGGTTCCAGGGGTACACGGGCAGCATTGGTGTGGTCAGTGGAGGAGTATTGCAAGTAGGGGCCGCAGACAGGCTCACAAAGGCCTAAAATAACAAACAGTAGGCAGTCATGGCAGTTTTACATCGGTTACATGGATACACAGGCAGGCACTCCAGGCAGCATTGTGGTCAGTGGAGGAGTATTGCAAGTAGGGGCCGCAGACAGGCTCACAAAGGCCTAAATAACAAACAGTAGGCAGTCATGGCAGTTTTACATCGGTTACATGGATACACAGGCAGGCACTCCAGGCAGCATTGTGGTCAGTGGAGGAGTATTGCAAGTAGGGGCCGCAGACAGGCTCACAAAGGCCTAAAATAACAAACAGTAGGCAGTCATGGCAGTTTTACATCGGTTACATGGATACACAGGCAGGCACTCCAGGCAGCATTGTGGTCAGTGGAGGAGTATTGCAAGTAGGGGCCGCAGACAGGCTCACAAAGGCCTAAAATAACAAACAGTAGGCAGTCATGGCAGTTTTACATCGGTTACATGGATACACAGGCAGGCACTCCAGGCAGCATTGTGGTCAGTGGAGGAGTATTGCAAGTAGGGGCCGCAGACAGGCTCACAAAGGCCTAAAATAACAAACAGTAGGCAGTCATGGCAGTTTTACATCGGTTACATGGATACACAGGCAGGCACTCCAGGCAGCATTGTGGTCAGTGGAGGAGTATTGCAAGTAGGGGCCGCAGACAGGCTCACAAAGGCCTAAAATAACAAACAGTAGGCAGTCATGGCAGTTTTACATCGGTTACATGGATACACAGGCAGGCACTCCAGGCAGCATTGTGGTCAGTGGAGGAGTATTGCAAGTAGGGGCCGCAGACAGGCTCACAGAGGCCTAAAATAACAAACAGTAGGCAGTCATGGCAGTTTTACATCGGTTACATGGATACACAGGCAGGCACTCCAGGCAGCATTGTGGTCAGTGGAGGAGTATTGCAAGTAGGGGCCGCAGACAGGCTCACAAAGGCCTAAAATAACAAACAGTAGGCAGTCATGGCAGTTTTACATCGGTTACATGGATACACAGGCAGGCACTCCAGGCAGCATTGTGGTCAGTGGAGGAGTATTGCAAGTAGGGGCTGCAGACAGGCTCACAAAGGCCTAAAATAACAAACAGTAGGCAGTCATGGCAGTTTTACATCGGTTACATGGATACACAGGCAGGCAGCATTGTGGTCAGTGGAGGAGTATTGCAAGGAGTGTCTGACACAGTTAGTACTCCAAAAAAATAAATAGATGTGAATGTCTCGCAAAACAACTATAAGTAAAAAAAGGGTGGCATGCTTAGGTACAGGGGTGGGCTCATCTGCAGAGTTTATGACAAAGTAATTTGGCAGTAAATTAGTATTTACTGGTGTCAATATAGGACACTGACCCAGACTACTTTAACTAGCATCATAGATGCAAACAAATTGGTATTGTTTGTCAGTGCCAGGCATTGAATGATGTCAGTGCATAGACTAAACATTGGTGGAGCTGTGCGAGATAATTTTGCACGTGGTAGAGCACAGTTTGAGCTGGGGGGGGGACTCTCTTGTGGCCGGCAGTACCGCCCCAGGGCCCCTCATGTTACAACGGTGTGTCTGACGTTGGGTGCGCACCACCACTGCCAGAGACACTACATTGTACTATGAGGGACCCAGTGGCAGTGCCGTAGACCAATATCGGGCACACCCACCTCTTCAGACAATCAGCACTGTAACGGGTGCTTGCGCCAAGTGGCGAGACAACGGCCCCGTGGGGGGATTTTTCCCATTGGGGGAGGTGTAAACATGTCGTATGCTGGACAAACAGCTGCTGCAAATTAACAGATTGGAACACTCAGTAAGACCAGTCCACAAGCAAGACCTTTTTATAGGAAAGCTAGGTGTCAGCCGGGAAAGGTGGGGCAAAATAATTTGAAATCCAGGAGTGGTTCATTTTAATGAAGGTGAGATCATCCACATTTTGGGTAGCCAGACGAGTCCTTTTTTCGGTTAATATTGAACCAGCAGCACTGAATACTCTTTCTGATAGCACACTAGCTGCTGGGCAAGCAAGCTCCTGCAACGCATATTCTGCCAATTCAGGCCAGGTGTCTAATTTTGATGCCCAGTAATCAAATGGGAATGACGGTTGAGGGAGAACATCGATAAGGGAAGAAAAATAGTTAGTAACCATACTGGACAAATGTTGTCTCCTGTCACTTTGAATAGATGCTGCAGTACCTGTCCTGTCTGCGGTCATTGCGAAATCACTCCACAACCTGGTCAGAAAACCCCTCTGTCCAACGCCACTTCTGATCTGTGCACCTCTAACACTTCTGCCCTGTAGCCCCCTGCAGCTCGTGTGAGAACCATCACCGGCGCTGTGTGCTGGGAATGCCTGAATCAAACGGTCTACAAGAGTAGCTTGTTTGGTTGCTAATATTTGTTCGAGGTTCTCATGTGGCATAATATTTTGCAATTTGCCTTTATAGTGAGGGTCAAGGATGCAGGCCAACCAGTAATCGTCATCGCTCATCATTTTAATAATGCGTGTGTCCCTTTTGAGGGTACCTAAGGCATAATCCGCCATGTGTGCCAAAGTTCCAGTTGTCAAATCTGCGGTTGTGCTGGTTGGAGGGGCTGTTACAGGCAAATCTACGTCACTTGTCTCCCTTAAAAAAACAGAACCCGGCCTTGCAACGCCACTAATTTCTGTTGGCCCAGGAGAAGCTTCCTCATTCAAAAAGTACTCATCCCCATCATCATCCTCGTCCTCCTCCTCCTCTTCGCCCGCTACCGCGTCCTCTACACGGCCCTGACCAGACAATGGCTGACTGTCATCAAGGCTTTCCTCTTCCTCGGCTGCAGATGCCTGCTCCTTTATGTGCGTCAAACTTTGCATCAGCAGACGCATTAGGGGGATGCTCATGCTTATTATGGCGTTGTCTGCACTGACCAGCCGTGTGCATTCCTCAAAACACTGAAGGACTTGACACAGGTCTTGTAGCTTCGACCACTACACACCTGACAACTCCATGTCTGCCATCCAACTGCCTGCCCGTGTATGTGTATCCTCCCACAAAAACATAACAGCACGCCTCTGTTCGCACAGTCTCTGAAGCATGTGCAGTGTGGAGTTCCACCTTGTTGAAATGTCGATGATTAGGCGATGCTGGGGAAGGTTCAAAAACCGCTGATAGTTCTGCATACGGCTGGAGTGTACGGGCGAATGGCGGATATGCGAGCAAAGTCTGCGCACTTTGAGGAGCAGGTCTGGTAACCCCGGGTAACTTTTCAGGAAGCACTGCACCACCAGGTTTAAGGTGTGAGCCAGGCAAGGAATGTGTTTCAGTTGGGAAAGGGCTATGGCAGCCATGAAATTCCTTCCGTTGTCACTCACAACCTTGCCTGCCTCAAGATGTACAGTGCCCAGCCATGACTGAGTTTCATTCAGCAAGAACTCGGACAGAACTTCCGCGGTGTGTCTGTTGTCGCCCAAACACTTCATTGCCAATACAGCCTGCTGACGCTTGCCACTAGCTGTGCCATAATGGCACACCTGGTGTGCAACAGTGGCAGCTGCGGATGGAGTGGATGTGCGACTGCAGTGTGTGGACGAGCTCTCGCTTCTGCATGAGGAGGAGGAAGAGGAGGAGGGGGGGCTAACGCCTACAGCCAACTCTTTCCTTGACCTTGGACTAGGCAAAACTGTCCCAATATTGCTGTCCCCTGTGGACCCTGCATCCACCACATTCACCCAGTGTGCCGTGATGGACACGTAACGTCCCTGGCCATGCCTACTGGTCCATGCATCTGTTGTCAGGTGCATCTTTGTAGTCACAGACTGCCTGAGTGCATGGACGATGCGGTCTTTAACATGCTGTTGGAGGGCTGGGATGGCTTTCCTAGAAAAGAAGTGTCGACTGGGTAGCTCGTAGCGTGGTACAGTGTAGTCCATCAGTGCTTTGAAAGCTTCGCTTTCAACTAACCGGTAGGGCATCATCTCTAATGAGATTAGTCTAGCAATGTGGGCGTTCAAACCCTGTGTACGCGGATGCGAGGATGAGTACTTCCTTTTCCTAAGGGTACCGTCACACAGTACCATTTTAATCGCTACGACAGCACGATCCGTGACGTCGCAGCGATCATATGATTATCGCTCCAGCGTCGTAGACTGCGGTCACACGTTGCAATCACGGCGCTGGAGCAATGCCGAAGTCCCCGGTAACCAGAGTAAACATCGGGTAACTAAGCGCAGGGCCGCGCTTAGTAACCCGATGTTTACCCTGGTTACCAGCGTAAACGTAAAAAAAACAAACAGTACATACTTACATTCCGGTGTCTGTCCCCGGCGTTCTGCTTCTCTCCACTGTGTAAGCGCCATAGCCGGAAAGCACAGCGGTGACGTCAGACGTCACCGCTGTGCTCGCTTTCTGGCTGGCCGGCGCTCACACAATGCAGAGAAGCTGAGACGCCGGAGGACAGACACCGGAATGTAAGTATGTACTGTTTGTTTTTTTTTACGTTTACGCTGGTAACCACGGTAAACATCGGGTTACTAAGCGCGGCCCTGCGCTTAGTTACCCGATGTTTACCCTGGTTACAAGCGAACACATCGCTGGATCGCTGTCACACACAACGATCCAGCGATGTCAGCAGGTGATCAAGCGACGAAAGAAAGTTCCATACGATCTGCTACGACGTACGATTCTCAGCAGGATCCCTGATCACTGCTGCGTGTCAGACACTGCGATATCGTAACGATATCGCTAGAACGTCACGAATCGTACCGTCGTAGCGATCAAAATGGTACTGTGTGACAGTACCCTAACAAGAGTCTCATGTAGGGTGAGCTGGACTGGAGAGCTGGAGATCGTGGAACTAGCGGTGGTGCCGGTGGACATGGCAGACTGAGAGAGGGTTGGAGATGGTATTCTTGCCGGTGCCCTACATGCAGTGTTTCCTACTGCAAACCTGGTGATTCCCTGACTGCTTTGGCCTGGCGATGAAAGCTGCACAGATACTGCCAGTGGTGCGGGAAATGGTGGGTTTACAGTGAGGGAAGGGATGTAGCGTTGCTGACTAGCTTCATTGGCCGAGGGTGCTGCAACCTTTAGGGACATTTGGTAGTTATTCCAGGCTTGCAAATGCATGGTGGATAAATGTCTATGCATGCAACTTGTATTTAGACTTTTAAGATTCTGACCTCTGCTGAAGGTAGTTGAACATTTTTGACAGATGACTTTGCGCTGATCATTTGGATGTTGTTTAAAAAAATGCCAGACTGCACTCTTTCTACTATCGGATAACTTTTCAGGCATTGCAGACTGAGCTTCTTTAACTGCATGGCCACGCTGTCCTCCAACAGGTTTTGGTTTTGCCACGCGTTTTTGGCCAGATACGGGCCCGGTAGATGGAACCTGTTGTGATGTTGATGCCTGCTGCGGCTCCTCCTCCTCCGCTTCTGAACTACTGCCGCCTGCACCCTGTTCCCCCAATGGCTGCCAATCGGGGTCAACAACTGGGTCATCTATGACCTCCTCTTCTATGTCGTGTGCAACTTCGTCTGTGTCACCGTGTAAGCCAGTGGTATAGAGTTCGTGACGGGGCACCATAGTCTCCGCTGGGTTTGATTCTGCCTTAGTACACTGCGAGGGCAATGTTCTTGTCTGAGTCAAAGGAACAGCATAGTAATCTGGCTGTGGCTGTGCATCTGTGCACTCCATGTCCGATTCAACTTCTAATGGGCATGGCCTGTTAACTGTTTCACTGTCTAACCCAGGAACGGTATGTGTAAAGAGCTCCATGGAGTAACCTGTTGTGTCGACTGACGCATCCTTCACTGTTGTTCTGGGTGAAGGACACAAGGAAGCGACTTGTTCCTGACCGGGAGCATCCACTGATGATGCACTGCTCTGACATTTGGCACTTTCCGAGGAGGAGGCAAAAGAGCTAGAGGCAGAGTGAGCAATGAAAGCCAATACTTGTTCCTCCTGCTCCGGCTTCAAAAGTGGTTTTCCTACTCCCAGAAAAGAGAGCGTTCGAGGCCTTGTGTAGGCAATGTTTTTGGCTCAACAACTCGAGACTTAGGTGCTGTACTGCTTTTACCACGACCACCTGATGCTCCACCACCACTACCATCATTACCAGCTGACAATGACCGCCCACGGCCACGACCTCTTCCACTAGACTTCCTCATTGTTTGCAAAACGTAACCAAAGTAACGCTATTTGTTACTGTAAAACAACTTATAAGGTGAACTCAAACTTCTGTAGAATTTATATATACCTTTATAGGTGCCTGACACTGAAAGGAAAATCAGCCCCAATGTTACACACTCGGTTTTCTGTGCCCCAATAATTTGAGACAGATGGCACACACAGGAGCAGCACTCAAGCACACTTGCCAATATTTATCTCCCACTAATTTTTTTTTTTTTGAAAAGGGAGAATTTACCAAAAAAAAACAAAAAGGCCCAGTATTACACACACACAGTGGTTTTCGGTGGGACACAATGAGAGACAGAAGCCACACACAGGACTGGCACGGAGGCAGACTTGCCAAGATTTATCTCCCACTAACTTTTTTTTTTTTGAAAAGGGAGAATTTACCCCCAAAAAAACAAAAAGGACCAGTATTACACACTGCTTTTCGGTGGGACACAATGAGAGACAGATGCCACACACAGGACTGGCACAGAGGCAGACTTGCCAATATTTATCTCCCACTAACTATTTTTTTTTTGAAAAGTGAGAATTTACCCCCCCCAAAAAAAAAAATTGCCAAGTATCACACAGTGGTTTTTTCGGTGCCACACAATGAGAGTGAGATGCCACCCACAGCAATGGCACGGAGGCAGACTTGCTAATATTTATCTCCCACTAACTTTTTTTTTTTTGAAAAGGGAGAATTTACCCCAAAAAAACAAAAAGGACCAGTATTACACACTGCTTTTCGGTGGGACACAATGAGAGACAGATGCCACACACAGGACTGGCACGGAGGCAGACTTGCCAATTTTTATCTCCCACTAACTATTTTTTTTTTTGAAAAGTGAGAATTTACCCCCCCCCAAAAAAAATGGCCAAGTATCACACAGTGGTTTTTTCGGTGCCACACAATGAGAGTGAGATGCCACCCACAGCAATGGCACGGAGGCAGACTTGCCAATATTTATCTCCCACTAACTATTTTTTTTTTTTTGAAAAGTGAGAATTTACCCCCCCAAAAAAAACAAAATGGCCAAGTATCATACAGTGGTTTTTTCGGTGCCACACAATGAGAGTGAGATGCCACCCACAGCAATGGCACGGAGGCAGACTTGCCAAGATTTTTCTCCCTGCAGTTATCTCAGAAAAGTATGGCAGGCAGCTAGAAAAAGGACTGCTGCACACAAAAGTGTGGACAAACACACAAGATAGCTGTGCAGAAAGGAAGGAAATACAGGATTTGTGCTTTGAAAAAAGCAGTTGGTTTGCACAGCGTCGTACACACACAGGCACAGCAACGCAGCTATCAGGGTCAGGGAGCCTTCTAGGGCAGCCCAATGAGCGACAGCGCTGAGGAAAAAAAAAAGTAGCTTCCACTGTCCCTGCAAACAAAAGGTGGTGTTGGACAGTGGAAATCGCTACAGCACAAGCGGTTTGCAGCTTTATGTACCCTGCCTATCACTATCCCTGCTTCTGAAGAAGCGGCAGCAACCTCTCCCTACGCTCACATCAGCAGCAGTAAGATGGTGGTCGGCGGGAACGCCCCTTTATAGCCCCTGTGACGCCGCAGAAAGCAAGCCAATCACTGCAATGCCCTTCTCTAAGATGGTGAGGACTGAGATCTATGTCATCACGCTGCCCACACTCTGCGTCCACCTTCATTGGCTGAGAAATGGCGCTTTTAGCGTCATTGAAACGCGACTTTGGCGCGAAAGTCGCGTACCGCATGGCCGACCCCACACAGGGATCGGCTCGGTTTCATGAGACGCCGACTTTGCCAAAAGTCGGCGACTTATGAAAATGAACGATCCGTTTCGCTCAACCCTACTTACTATTATATATATATATATATATATATATATATATATATATATAATACCACCTCTTCCATGCTTCACGGTGGGAACCAGGCATGTATAGTCCATCTGTTCACCTTTTCTGCGTCGCACACGGTGGTTGGAACCAAAGATCTCAAATTTGGACTCATCAGAACAAAACACAGATTTCCACTGGTCTAATGTCCATTCCTTGTGTTCTTTAGCCCAAACAAGTCTCTTCTGCTTGTTGCCTGTCCTTAGCAGTGGTTTCTTAGCAGCTATTTTACCATGAAGGCCTGCTGCACAAAGTCTCCTCTTAACAGTTGTTGTAGAGATATGTCTGATGCTAGAACTCTGTGTGGCATTGACCTGGTCTCTAATCTGAGCTGCTGTTAACCTGCGATTTCTGAGGCTGGTGACTTGGATAAACTTATACTCAGAAGCAGAGGTGACTCTTGGTCTTCCTTTCTTGAGGCGGTCCTCATGTGAGCCAGTTTCTTTGAAGCGCTTGATGGTTTTTTCCACTGCACTTGGGGACACTGAAAGTTTGCCCAATTTTTCGGACTGACTGACCTTCATTTCTTAAAGTAATGATGGCCACTCGTTTTTCTTTACTTAGCTGCTTTTTTCTTGCCATAATACAAATTATAACAGTCTATTCAGTAGGACTACCAGCTGTGTATCTACCAGACTTCTGCACCACACAACTGATGGTCCAAACCATATTAAGGCAAGAAATCCCACGTATTAAACCTGACAGGGCACACCTGTGAAGTGAAAACCATTTCCGGTGACTACCTCTTGAAGCTCACCAAGAGAATGCCAAGAGTGTGCAAAGCAGTCATCAAAGCAAAAGGTGGCTACTTTGAAGAACCTAGAATATAAGACATATTTTCAGTTGTTTCACACTTTTTTGCTAAGTATATAATTCCAGATGTGTTAATTCATAGTTTTAATGCCTTCAGTATGAATGTACAATTTTCATAGTCATGAAAATACAGAAAAATCTTTAAATGAGAAGGTGTGTCCAAACTTTTGGTCTGTACTGTATATATATATATATATATATATATATATATATATATATATATATATATATATATTGTGATGCAGTGACCCCTGTGGCAGCTAGGGGGTACTGTGTGTGCTCTTTGGGATATGCATGGAGGCATATTTGTTGTTATAATGGTGGTGAAACAGTGACTGGCAGAATGGTGAGTGGCCGATATGTGTCGCAGAGAGAGTCTGCGTAGTAAGTCTGATGCAATGTTGTTGTTCTGGGACCTGTAGTCCCTCAAGAGTTTGTATAGTTATGAAGGGAGACTTACTAGGCTAGTTATGTGAGATGGGTGGGACAAACTAGCCACACCCATACACTCTCACCTGTGGGAGTGGTTACAGGTATATAATGTGACCAGGATGTGGGTCACATGTCTGGTGTGGTTCCTGTGTTGGATTTCCTGGGAGTAGGAATCCTGAGGAGCAGATGCCAGTGTGTTGGATTTCCTGGGAGTAGGAATTCTGAATAGCACACTGGGCAACCTGTGTTGGAAGACCTGGGAGTAGGCCTCCTGAAGAGCATAACCTGTGTTGGATTTCCTGGGAGTAGGAATCCTGAAGAGCACTTGCCAATGTGTTGGACGGTCCCATGTGGGATGGACGTCCTGAATAGCACACAGTGAGACTATGGTTCTGGATGGTCTGTGTTTTGGGAATGCTATCGTCCTTCGGTGGCTCTTGACTGACTGATGTGTGCCAGCCAGGCAAGTTGGTGAACCCTGTAAGGCAGTTTCCCCAGGTGAGAGGACTGACGAGGAGTCAGCAGGTGGAGCAAGAGCTCCCATAAGGTACCATTGACTGTTGGTGCTTGTGATAGTCTATGAACTGTGTGGTCTCCCATGGTAACTGAAGGAAGTGAGGTTCAGCGTGTTTAGAGACCGCGACCCAATGTCATGTGCGCTATATGACTAGGGTCATTGGTGAACTGATTCAGCGTACGGACACCCATGGTAACTGGATGATGTGAGAGGTCCAGCATGTTTAGTGTCTGTGAAACAAAGCCGTATATGAAGTGTCCAAGATAAAGCTGCAAGTTAATATCACCAGTTGGTGCTTATTGTGTTCTATGAAATGTATAATATGAACTGTGCATAACCCGGTTTATGACACTTTAATAAACCGTATAGACTGTTTTGTTCGGAACAATCGTGCCTGACTACATTAATCCCGTGCCAAGCAAGTGTCCCCCAAAACACTTAGTAAGTGCAATCTTACTATATATATATATATATATATATATATATATATATATATATATATATATATATATATATATATATATTCTATAAATAAAAGTTATATTTTAGGGATCCATTTTTCTTCTTTGTATAAAATGGATTTTTTACTAGGTTTAACATGTAAAACGTGTTACATCATAGAAGAGTGTTTGCTTAGCTGTGTGAAACATAGTTACATTTTTTATGTCTCCTCTCTGTTGCAGAGATATTACAGTATGTTGTAAATTTTGTTATAATTTATGATAACCCAACTTGGTATTTCCAGAGATTCATCTCTCAAGGGGTTGGTCTTCTAACACTTCATGACATTGAGCAGCCATAAGCAGGCAGCACCATACAGGGGAAAAAGAACACACCTCCACAATAGTCTAGAACATTTTTTTATGAGAGACATGACATGACATACAGTCTCCCCACTGATCCCAGAGCAAAGCAGTTTGTGATTACAACAGTAAAGCAGAGATAAGTGGGTAATGTAGATCTTACAGCTGTGTGAGAGGAGATCTATCAGAAGTGGTTTTAATGAGACAAAGCTCAGCTCTGCAGCGCTGCCTCTCTCCACCACACTGACTGCACTGAGCTGAAGGATGTATGTAATAACACTCATCTATGGTTTATTCCCGGCCCTTTGTAATCACACACAGCTCAGCTATAGTGATCAATGAGAAAAGACTTTTTGGCATTACATGTATCATAGGAGAAAGCTTGTTTTAAGCTATTGTGAATACTGTATGTGTTCTTATTCCCACTCTATGTTGCTGCTTGCTAATGATTGCTCAATATCATCCATGAGTGTAGAAATAATAATAAAAAAACTACCTTTTATTCAGCTCTGCAGCCAATATTCTATTAGGTGACCAGTTTAACTAAAACTAGTGAAAAGTCCTCTTTAAAGTATTATATTTTTTATTTATTTATTAAGCTTTTATTCCGCAGTGCTTTACATCAGAGGTGTCAAACTGCATTCCTCGAGGGCCGCCAACAGGTCATGTTTTCAGGATTTCCTTGTATTGCACAGGTGATAATTTAATCACCTGCACAGAATGATTCCAGCACCTCGTGGAATGCTAAGGAAATCCTGAAAACATGACCTGTTGGCGGCCCTCGAGGAACGCAGTTTGACACCTCTGCTTTACATATATTATCATCACTGTCCCCATTGGAGATTACAATCTATATTCCCTTTCAGTATGTCTTTGGAGTGTGGGAGGAAACCCACGCAATCACAGGGAGAACATACAAACTCCTTGCAGATGTTGTCCTTTGTGGGCTTTACACCCAGGATCCCAGTACTGCAAGGCTGCAGTGCAAACCACTGAGCCACCATGCTGCCCTATAAGTAAATCTTTTACAATACAAACTGCATATCCTGATAATGAAATAAGCATTATACTTCTTCCTAATACTCTTAGACCTCATGAGTAGTGTTGAGCATTCCGATACTGCAAGTATCGGGTATCGGCCGATACTTGCTGTATCGGAATTCCGATACCGAGATCCGATATTTTTGTGATATCGGGTATCGGTATCGAAACAACATTAATGTAAAAATGTGTAAAAGAGAGAATTAAAATAAAAAATATTGCTATACTCACCTCTCCGACGCAGCCTGCACCTTACCGAGGGAAGCGGCAGCGTTCTTTGTTTAAAATTTGCGCTTTTCTTTCCTTTACGTGAGTCCCGGCTTGTGATTGGTTGCGTGCCGCCCATGTGACCGGGACGCAACCAATCACAGCAAGCCGTGACGTAATTTCAGGTCCTTCAGGATTTTAAAATTACGTTCCGGCGTTGTGATTGGTTGCGTCGCAGTCACATGGGCGACGCAACCAATCACAGCAAGCCGTGACGTAATTTCAGGTCCTTAAGGATTTTAAAATTACGTCCCGGCTTTGTGATTGGTTGCGTCGCAGTCACATGGGAGACGCAACCAATCACAAGCCGTGACGTCACGGGAGGCTGGACACGCGCGCATTTTAAAATGGGCGCGTGTCCAGCCTCCCGTGACGTCCCGGCTTGTGATTGGTTGCGCCGCGATCAACCAATCACAAGCCGAGAGGCTGGACACGCGCACATTTTAAAATTTTAAAATGCGCGCGTGTCCAGCCTCCCGGCTTGTGATTGGTTGACCGCGGCGCAACCAATCACAAGCCGGGACGTCACGGGAGGCTGGACACGCGACCATTTTAAAAAGCGCGCGTGTCCAGCCTCCCGTGACGTCACGGCTTGTGATTGGTTAATGGCGGCCATGTTGCCGGGACGCGGACCAATCACAGCAAGCCGTGACGTAATTTCGTCACGGCTTGCTGTGATTGGTCCGCGTCCCGGCAACATGGCCGCCCTGACCAATCACAAGCCGGGACTTCACGTAACCAAGTAAAAGCGCAAATTTTAAACAAACAACGCTGCCGGTTCCCTCGCTGAGGTCCAGGCTGCGTCGGACAGGTGAGTATAGCGATATTTTTTATTTTAATTCTTTCTTTTACACATTTATATGGATCCCAGGGCCTGAAGGAGAGTTTCCTCTCCTTCAGACCCTGGGAACCATCAGGAATACCGTCCGATACTTGAGTCCCATTGACTTGTATTGGTATCGGGTATCGGTATCGGATTGGATCCGATACTTTGCCGGTATCGGCCGATACTTTCCGATACCGATACTTTCAAGTATTGGACGGTATCGCTCAACACTACTCATGAGTCTAAGCATGTTCAATCTCCTCCCACCTGGTCTGATTGGCAGCTACAGCAGTGTGAGATTTCTGCAGCAGCTTTGAGGAGGAACACTAAGAAACTTGTCAATCAGATTATGTGCCTGAATTGAGTTTAAACTTTCAAAAAGGATTATGCAGTCACACTGACCTGAATTTGTAAAATAAATACACAAGCCTCATGAAATCTGAGAAATCTATTTATTAACGTGATCTGTTCATATTGTGAAATCTAGTGACAAATTTTTATGAACAATCTGCCAAGTATGAGCATAAAATATTAAAAAAGTCAATCATTTTATGAATAAGAAAGATTTTACAACAAGTGTTTGAAAAACTGGACCTGAAAAGTGAAGCCATAGTTAAGTGTTAAAGGAAATCTGGCACTATGGAAACACTATATACTTGCAAAAATGGGGTAATTCAACAGGTAAATAGCGTTAGAATGCTGCCCAAACAACTTACTGAGTCCTATTTCTTCCAAAAAGCTGATGGCTTCCAACTATAGGGGAATACACGGAAAAGCATGTTCATAGTACTGATCACTATACTGTGAGATTAACTGTTCTAAGCACGCCCTGCACTCAATCAAAGAGTCAGGGAGTGTTTACTAAGGCATGCTGTATAGTGAACAGTGCTGTGAGAATTGACTGATGTCTACCTGTGCAATCCTATAACTTTAAGCTGGCAGCTTGTGGGCGGAAATAAGTTCATTTTCTCCCCGTACCCATACTTTCAGGAATTTGGCTGAGCAGCATGTTAATGCTATTTACCTTCAGATTAACCCTATATCACAAGGTAAACAGTGTGAAGTCAGGTAATGAGCATGATAATCAAATCTCATCATTACAAATTAAATGGCTCATTGGTGCAATTAGTAAGACCATGGAATAATTGTTTTATTTATGGTTTAGGCAACGATATATAAGAAAGTCATAACAGAGAGAAGAAAATGAAGAGCCAGCCAGGATAATGGTTCCAAAAAGAAATAATAAAATTTAGGTAATTTGAAAGAAGAAAAAGTCTAATTAAATAAATGTTCAAATCTATTCAATAATCACTTATTTTACAACTAATTGCACTAAAATAGTAGAACATCTATTATATCCAAAGAGAAATGTCTTCTGCTTTTAATTTATTGTAAACTTACTCAGGCTAAAGAGATCTTTGTTGCTGAAAGCTGGAATGAAGCCCCCTCCTCATTTCTAGACAATATTGGTTTGAGGTGAAAAGGGCAGCTATTCAATCTCAGAAATACAACTAAGTGCTATCAATGTTTTAAATGAAAAAAGGAAATGGTGAACATCATTATGTAAAATCACCGGTTAGTCCAGAAATGTTCTGAGAGTGCTTCCTGAAATTAAAAAAAATGCTTTCTTTGGAGTGAAAAAAGAATTAACGATCAAAAACAAAAAACAATATTTTAACAAAAAAGGCAGTTTTACCATCACAAAAACAGTTTTAAATCTGCACCATGTCAATTATTTTAGCATTTTTGCAGCATTTTTCATCCATTCTAATGAATAAAAAAAAACACATAAAAAAGTTTCAGGTATCATTGTAATCGGTATAACAGCGCCAACCTGACAGTGTCTGTAGTTTACTTAGCAAAATCCAGCTGACAAGTTTGCTTTAAAGGCACATGACTCTAAGCTCAGTGACTGCCTGGCTACAGTGGTGTCATCACATCAACTGTGTAAATCAATGCTCTAGCCAGTTGCAGAGCTCAGCAGCTCTGTGACTGGCTATTGGGAAGTTAAAGTCAATTCAAAGGTGGTGCTACATCATTAGATGCAATGGAAGGCGTCTCATAAAAGGAAAGATTAGAAAAACGTCTCAAAGGAGATTTAATTTATTTGTATAAATACATGTGAGGTTAATATAAAGGACTGGCACATGACTTATGTCTTCCAGGAACCTCACAAAGGGCCCGGGGACATTAGATTTGCATGTTGGAAAGACGGTTCTGGCATCTAAATAGGAATAAATTCTTGATGGATGATATTCTAAAAAAAATTACATTGTGCGTATAAATAATCTAGCAATAGGAAATGCATAACTGTTGGAGAAAGGATGAGTTTCATGGACCTTGGTCATTTTTCAACCTTTGTAACTATCTAATATATAATTGCCTAGAATACTACTTCCTGCAATTTGTGCCAACTTCCATGGCTTTGTCCGGAGCTAATGTCCGGAGATAATGTCCGGAGCTAATGTCCGGAGCTAATGTCCGGAGCTAATGTCCGGAGCTAATGTCCGGAGATAAGTGACGTCACCAGTGTCCTACACCCAGGCAGAGCACAGGGGCCCCAGGCAGAGCACAGGGGCCCCAGGCAGAGCACAGGGGCCCCAGGCAGAATATGGGGCCCCAGGCAGAGCACAGTGGTCCCAGGCAGAGCACAGGGGCCCCAGGCAGCCTATGGGGCCCCAGGCAGAGCACAGTGGCCCCAGGCAGAGCACAGGGGCCCCAGGCAGCATATGGGGCCCCAGGCAGAGCACAGGGGCCCCAGGCAGCATATGGGGCCCCAGGCAGAGCACAGTGGCCCCAGGCAGAGCACAGTGGCCCCAGGCAGAACATGGGGCCCCAGGCAGAGCACAGGGGCCCCAGGCAGAGCACAGGGGCCCCAGGCAGAGCACAGGGGCCCCAGGCAGCATATGGGGCCCCAGGCAGAGCACAGGGGCCCCAGGCAGAGCACAGGGGCCCCAGGCAGCATATGGGGCCCCAGGCAGCATATGGGGCCCCAGGCAGAGCACAGTGGCCCCAGGCAGAGCACAGGGGCCCCAGGCAGAGCACAGGGACCCCAGGCAGCATATGGGGCCCCAGGCAGAGCACAGGGACCCCAGGCATCATATGGGGCCCCAGGCAGAGCCCAGTGGCCCCAGGCAGCATATGGGGCCCCAGGCAGAGCACAGTGGCCCCAGGCAGAGCACAGGGGCCCCAGGCAGCATATGGGGCCCCAGGCAGAACACAGTTGTCCCAGGCAGAGCACAGGGGCCCCAGGCAGCTTATGGGGCCCCAGGCAGAGCACAGTGGCCCCAGGCAGAACATGGGGCCCCAGGCAGAGCACAGTGGCCCCAGGCAGAGCACAGGGGCCCCAGGCAGAACATGGGGCCCCAGGCAGAGCACGGGGCCCCAGGCAGAGCACAGGGGCCCCAGGCAGCATATGGGGCCCCAGGCAGAGCACAGGGGCCCCAGGCAGCATATGGGGCCCCAGGCAGAGCACAGTGGCCCCAGGCAGAGCACAGGGGCCCCAGGCAGCATATGGGGCCCCAGGCAGAGCACAGTGGTCCCAGGCAGAGCACAGGGGCCCCAGGCAGCCTATGGGGCCCCAGGCAGAGCACAGTGGCCCCAGGCAGAATATGGGGCCCCAGGCAGAGCACAGGGGCCCCAGGCAGAGCACAGGGGCCCCAGGCAGCATATGGGGCCCCAGGCAGAGCACAGTGGTCCCAGGTAGAGCACAGGGGCCCCAGGCAGCCTATGGGGCCCCAGGCAGAGCACAGGGGCCCCAGGCAGCATATGGGGCCCCAGGCAGAGCACAGGGGCCCCAGGCAGCATATGGGGCCCCAGGCAGAGCACAGTGGCCCCAGGCAGAGCACAGGGGCCCCAGGCAGAACATGGGGCCCCAGGCAGAACATGGGGCCCCAGGCAGCATATGGGGCCCCAGGCAGAGCACAGGGGCCCCAGGCAGCATATGGGGCCCCAGGCAGAGCACAGCGATATTTTGGACCACTGTGCGGTGTTTCAGACCCCCTGTGTGATGTCTGGGGCCCTGTTCTTAAGTATATTAAAGATTAAAGTAACGTATATTAAAGTATATTATAGATCAAATTTGACATGTTTATGAGCACCATTGAGTGATATACTCAAGAATGACATAATTTTTCAACATTTTATGGTTTCAAACTGTAAACACTCAGAGTTTTTTTTACTTCAACCAGAAAACCTTAACGGTTCATAAAAAACTTGACTGTTCAGGATATGATAAAAGTCATAGTATTCTGAATCTTTAACTTATAAAGATACCTTTACATGGGGTGATTATTGGTTCCAGAGAGGCTTTCGGCCGATAATCGTACACATGGCTGGTGACAGGACAATACAATATAAACGTTCAAAGGTAAACACTGATAACATTAAAATCTAATATATAATTGCCTAGAATACTACTTCCGGCAATTTGTGCCAACTTCCGTGGCTTTGTCTGGAGATAAGTGACGTCACCAGCGTCCTACACCCGCTCATGGTGGACAAAGATATATGCCTTCGTGGTGCGCGGCACTTTTCTGATTGGTTGCCGCCTGCCGCGAGCGACCAATCAGAAATGTGCCGTACTGTCAAGAATTGTCAAGAGCTGGTGAGTGCAGCCATTTTTTGTTCTTTCTTACTATTATTTATTAATTGTATTATTCTTACATTTGAATAAATAAAGTATATATGGATTCTAGACTCCCGATTCTTTAGAATCGGGCTGCCATCTAGTGTAATTATAATAGCTACTAATGATAAAGTAACTTTGTTAGCAGGGCCGGACTGGGGCTAATATTCAGCCCTGGCATTTGAAGTCACACAGGCCCACTTGTCACATGGTGACTGTATAATATCTTTGTACACTTGTAGGCTACAAGAAGTGAGGGGAGTGTAACACGACTATATAACATATAATTACAGCTGTATCCAGCATTAAAGCTCAGCCCCCATAGAATGTAATACAGCACAGCCCCCATAGAATGTAATACAGCCAGCCCCCATAGACTATAATACAGCACAGCCCCATAGAATGTAATGCTGCACAGACCCCATAGAATGTAATGCAGCACAGCCCCCACAGAATGTAATGCAGCACAGCCCCCCTAGAATGTAATGCAGCACAGCCCCATAGAATGTAATACAGCCAGCCCCCATAGAATGTAATACAGCCAGCCCCCATAGAATGTAATGCAGCACAGCCCCCATAGAATGTAATGCAGCACAGCCCCCATAGAATGTAATGCAGCCAGCCCCCATAGAATGTAATACAGCCAGCCCCCATAGACTATAATACAGCACAGCCCCATAGAATGTAATGCTGCACAGCCCCCATAGAATGTAATACAGCACAGCCCCCATAGAATGTAATGCAGCACAGCCCCCATAGAATGTAATGCAGCACAGCCCCCATAGAATGTAATGCAGCCAGCCCCCATAGAATGTAATACAGCCAGCCCCCATAGACTATAATACAGCACAGCCCCATAGAATGTAATGCTGCACAGCCCCCATAGAATGTAATACAGCACAGCCCCCATAGAATGTAATACAGCCAGCCCCCATAGACTATAATACAGCACAAACCCATAGAATGTAATGCAGTACAGCCCCATAGAATGTAATACAGCCAGCCCCCATAGAATGTAATACAGCCAGCCCCCATAGAATGTAATGCAGCACAGCCCCCATAGAATGTAATGCAGCACAGCCCCCATAGAATGTAATGCAGCCAGCCACCATAGAATGTAATGCAGCCAGCCACCATACAATATAATGCAGCACAGCCCCATAGAATGTAATGCAGCACAGCCCCCATACAATATAATGCAGCACAGCCCCATAAAATGTAATGCAGCACAGGCCCATAGAATATAATGCAGCACAGGCCCATAGAATATAATGCAGCACAGGCCCATAGAATGGAATGCAGCACAGCCCCATAGAATATAATGCAGCAGAGGCCCATAGAATGGAATGCAGCACAGCCCCCCCCCAATAGCTCCACAATCCAGTCATCACTCATTGATAAAAAAAAAACAAAAAAACACTCTACTCACCTTTCCTCCTGCCCCGCGCTGCTCTGGCTCTGGTCTCAGCAGTCGCAGTCTGCCCGCCCGGTCACACAGCAGGTGCGCGATGATATGACGTCATCGCGCACCCGCAGTGTCAGCGGCAGGCAGAGCGGGCAATGATGGGAGAGGAAGCGTCAGCAGACGCTCTCTCCTCCATCATTGCATTCAACTGTACCGGCGTCTATGACGCCGGTATAGTTGAATGTGGGGCCGGGAGTGCGCCGACAGCGGGGAGAGTGTGCCGACAGCGGCACACTCGAGCGGCCCACTACTGCCACCGGCCCTTCTGGCATTTGCCAGAACTGCCCGATGGCCAGTCTGGCCCTGTTTGTTAGTATGTTTTTGAATATGAGGACAATGAAAGATAATTTATGACTTGGGAATAGTCAACCTTTAAGTCTACTTGGAAATTAAAGGGGCCACGCTTTTGGTGTAGCACTGTATCCCCTTCCAAAATTTCCCAGCAGCACTACTGAGCATACAACTCTGCTAGTGGTTCCTGGTAATATAGGCTTCATGCAAATAAGTTTTGTTAGGATTGCTCTCCCATTTGTCTTTTTACATCAACATGAACATCTGGAATATAATTCAGACACAAAATATAAGAATACGTCCACGTAGTAAATTTTTGGAAATGTCTCCCATCTATTTTGTGATAAGATTGTGTCCCCCTTATTTCCTAATAGATTATCAGCTCGTTGCTCAGTGGTTAGCTCTGTTGCTTTGCAGCATTGTCATCCTGGGTTCAAATCCCACCAAGGATAATACCTGCAAGGTGTTTTTATGTTATCCCTGTGTTTGCGAGGGCTTCCGCCGGATACTCCTCTTTCCTCCCATATTCCAAAGATATACTGATAGGGAAATTAGATTGTGAGCCCCAATGGGGACAGTGATGATAATGTATGTAAAGCGCTGTAGAATTACTAGTGCTAAATAAGTGAGTAAAATGATTAAATAAAAACTTTGATGAGAGTGCTTCTTTAAGGTCGTTAGAGAGTTGTAATGTGCTTCTGCACTCCATTGATTTCAGTATAAGATATCCTGAGCATGGCTCTGATATTTGAGGTAGTGACTTGCTGAGTAAAGGGCAGACAAATAACAAAGGTCAAACTATTACCCCATGTTGGTAATTAACTACCAGCTAATAAAGTTCAGTGTTTTATTCCACCATAATCTTTTGGTAAATGATGCATATTGTTGGCAATGCAGGAGCTTTGGTGTAAACAATCCCACATAGGTTCTTGCCTAGGCACCTGAAGAAACACAAAGGTCAGTGGGTGTTCTCATCTGCTGACCTTGCTGTCTTTACAAAGACCACATGGACCAGGGCTCAGCCCACTGAACGCCTGCACTCCTTTCCTGTGAGTAAAATACCACTCAGGCAACACAGGATGAGTTTAACACAATACTTTATTGAACTGCCAACAGACAGTAAATCATAGTACAGTTCCAGCAAGTACATAGGATGTTGCAAATTACAGAGTCTCACCCTTCAGTTGACTTGCCAGGAAATAGAACATCTATGACCTCAGAGCTTCAAGGGCTAACTACTCCAACCAGTAGCAGCCTGTTTTTTGTGGGTACCCACAGAGAGTGAGTAGGGAAAATCTTAGGAACCTGACAGTCAATTGAGGTATATGGCCAGGCAGGTGACCTGGTTGTCCCAAGCAGGGTTCTGAAAATGTCTTTGATGATTCAGTGATGGTCAAAGGAGCAAATCTGTAATCCTCCAGTTGGTTCCATGGTTCCATAGTTGCTGTCTTGTAAAGTCTGTCTGGAAACTGTTCACAGCTCTTATTAAGAGATATTTCCACAGGGGGGAGGAGGTCATGTCTCATTGTTTGAGTGTTCAATTACCCTGCATATTTTGTCCTGTAATCTTTGCAGAATAACAAGCTGTATAGACTGATACAATGGGTAATCAACATATTAACAAACATTGACGGATCTCTTAACCTGCACCTTTGTCCCCTATATTCTGTGCCTTGCGAAAGTATTCGGCCCCCTGGAACTTTTCATCCTTTTCCCACATATCATGCTTCAAACATAAAGATACCAAATGTAAATTTTTGGTGAAGAATCAACAACAAGTGGAATACAATTGTGAAGTTAAACAACATTTATTGGTTATTCTAAATTTTTGTGGAAATTCAAAAACTGAAAAGTGGGGCGTGCAATATTATTCGGCCCCTTTACTTTCAGTGCAGCAAACTCACTCAAAAAGTTCATTGTGGATCCCTGAATGATCCAATGTTGTCCTAAATGTCTAATGATGACAAATATAATCCACCTGTGTGTAATCAAGTCTCCGTATAAATGCATTTGCTCTGTGATAGTCTCAGGGTTCTGTTTGAAGAACAGAGAGCATCATGAAGACCACGGAACACAACAGGCAGGTCCGTGATACTGTTGTGGAGAAGTTTAAAGCCAAATTTGGATACAAAATGATTTCCAAAATTTTAAACATCCTAAGGAGCACTGTGCAAGCAATCATATTGAAATGGATGGATTATCATTCCACCACAAATCTACCAAGACCCAGCCGTCCCTCTAAACTTCATATCAAAGAAGGAGAAGACTGATCAGAGATGCAGCCAAGAGGCACTCTGGATGAACTGCATAGATCTGCAGCTGAGGTGGGACATTCTGTCCATAGGACAACAATCAGTCATACACTGCACACATCTGGCCTTTATGGAAGAGTGGCAAGAAGAATGGAAGAGTGGCAATGAGAAAGCAATTTCTCAAAGATATCCATAAAAAGTGTTGTTTAAAGTTTGCAACAAGCCACCTGGGAGACACACCAAACATGTGGAAGAAGGTGCTCTGGTCAGATGAAACCAAAATTGAACTTTTTGGCAACAATACCAATTGATATGTTTGGCATAAAGGCAACACAGCTCATCACCCTGAACACACCATCCCCACTGTCACACATGGTGGTGGCAGCTAATGGTTTGGGCCTGCTTTTCTTCAGCAGGGACAGGGAAGATGGTTAAAATTGATGGGAAGATGGATGGAGCCAAATACAGGACCATTCTTGAAGAAAACCTGCTGGAGTCTGCAAAAGACCTGAGACTGGGATGGAGATTTGTCTTCCAACAAGACAATGATACCAAACATAAAGCAAAATTTACAATGGAATAGTTCACAAATAAATGTATCCAGGTGTTAGAATGGCTAAGTAAAAGTCCAGACCTAAATCCAATTGAGAATCTGTGGAAAGAGCTGAAAACTGCTGTTCACAAACGATCTCCATCAAACCTCACTGAGCTCGAGCTGTTTGCCAAGGAAGAATGGGCAAGAATTTCAGTCTCTCGATGTACAAAACTGATAGAGACATATCCCAAGTGACTAGCAGCTGTAATCGCAGCAAAAGGTGGCGCAACAAAGTATTGAGTTAAAGGGCCCAAATAATATTGCACGCCCCACTTTTCAGTTTTTGAATTTCCACATAAATTTAAAATAACCAATACATTTCGTTCAACTTCACATTTGTGTTCCACTTGTTGTTGATTCTTCACCAAAAATTTACATTTGGTATCTTTATGTTTGAAGCATGATGTGTGGGAAAAGGTTGAAAAGTTCCAGGGGGCCGAATACTTTCGCAAGGCACTGTATCCATCTATCTATATGCCAGAGATCCTAACCTGTCATAAGTTGTAAACATTAACAAGATTAAAGGCAGTGTTTGATGTGGTTAAATATGGTGAACTTTTGATCTATAATACAACATATATATTCCATGATCTGATGCATAATCTGTTTTTCAATTCTTTTTACTTTGATGACAATATGTGCAACCAATCTGCTCAAGGCTATTCCTCTTTAATCTTTTTAAATTGAAATTTAATATTTAAATATTTAGTATTAAGAAAACTTCCCTATAAAAAAGATACTATATTAAATCATACTTCATCAAATTACATTACATTTATTTATACCTTTCTTATTCTGTGCTTCTATCAAAATATTATTTATTAATGAACATTTTCAAGTTTAAGGTTTAACCCCTTAGTGACAGAGCCAATTTGGTACTTAATGACCGAGCCAATTTTTACAATTCTGACCAGTGTCACTTTAAGAGGTTATAACTCTGGAACGCTTTATCGGATCCCGCTGATTCTGAGATTGTTTTTTCGAGACATATTGTACTTCAAGTTAGTGGTAACATTTCTTTGATATTACTTGCAATTATTTATGAAAAAAATGGAAATATGGCGAAAATTTTTAAAATTTAGCAATTTTCAAACTTTGTATTCTTATGCCCTTAAATCAGAGAGATATGTCACAAAAAATAGTTAATAAATAACATTTCTCACATGTCTACTTTACATCAGCACAATTTTGGAAACAATTTTTTTTTTGTTAGGGAGTTATAAGGGTTAAAAGTTGACCAGCAATTTCTCATTTTTACAACACCATGTTTTTTTTAGGGACCACATCACCTTTGAAGTGATTTTGAGGGGTCTATATGATAGAAAATAACCAAGTGTGACACAATTCTAAAAACTGCACCCCTCAAGCTGCTCAAAACCACATTCAAGAAGTTTATTAACCCTTTTCGTACTTCACAGGAACTAAAACAATGTGGAAGAAAAAAATGAACATTTAACTTTTTTTTGCAAACATTTTACTTCAGAACCATTTTTTTTAATTTTCACAAGTGTAAAAACAGAAATTTAACCACAAATTTTGTTGTGCAATTTTTCCTGAGTACGCCGATTCCCCATATGTGGCGGTAAACCACTGTTTGGGCGCACCGCAGAGCTTGGAAGTGAAGGAGCACCGTTTGACTGTTTCAATGCAGAATTGGCTGGAATTGAGATCGGACGCCATGTCGCGTTTGGAGAGCCCCTAATGTGCCTAAACAGTGGAAACCCCCCACAAGTGACACCATTTTGGAAACTAGACCCCCCAAGGAACTTATCTAGATGTGTGGTGAGCACTTTGAACCCCCAAGTGCATCACAGAAGTTTATAATGCAGAGTCGTGAAAATAAAAAATATATATTTTTTAACAATAAAGATTTTTTAGCCCCCAAGTTTTTATTTTCACAAGAGTAACAAGAAAAATTGGACCCCAAAAGTTGTTGTCCAATTTGTCCTGAGTATGCTGGTACCCCATATGTGGGGGTAAACCACTGTTTGGGCGCACGGCAGAGCTCGGAAGGGAAGGAGCGCCATTTTGGAATGCAGACTTTGATAGAATTGTCTGCGGGCGTTATGTTGCGTTTGCAGACCCCTAATGTACCTAAACAGTAGAAACCCCCAACAAGTGACCCCATTTTGGAAAATAGACCCCCCAAGGAACTTATCTAGATATGTGGTGAGAACTTTGAATGCCCAAGTGCTTCACAGAAGTTTATAATGCAGAGTAGTGAAAATAAAAAATATTTTTTTTCCCACAAAAAAGATTTTTTTAGCCCCCAAATTTTTATTTTCACAAGGGTAACAAGAGAAATTGGACCCCAAAAGTTGTTGTCCAATTTGTCCTGAGTATGCTGGTACCCCATATGTGGGGGTAAACCACTGTTTGGGCGCACGGCAGAGCTCGGAAGGGAAGGAGCGCCATTTTGGAATGCAGACTTTGATAGAATTGTCTGCGGGCGTTATGTTGCGTTTGCAGACCCCTAATGTACCTAAACAGTAGAAACCCCCAACAAGTGACCCCATTTTGGAAAATAGACCCTCCAAGGAACTTATCTAGATATGTGGTGAGAACTTTGAATGCCCAAGTGCTTCACAGAAGTTTATAATGCAGAGTAGTGAAAATAAAAAATATTTTTTTTCCCACAAAAAAGATTTTTTTAGCCTCCAAATTTTTATTTTCACAAAGGTAACAAGAGAAATTGGATGCCAATATTTGTTCTCCAATTTGTCCTGAGTATTCTGGTACCCCATATGTGGGGGTAAAAAACTGTTTTGGCACACGGCAGAGCTCGGAAGAGAAGGAGCGCCATTTTGGAATTCAGACTTTGATAGAATTGTCTGTGGGTGTTATGTTGCGTTTGCAGAGCCCCTGATGTACCTAAACAGTAGAAACCCCCACAAGTGACCAAATTTTGGAAACTAGACCCCCTAAGGAACTTATCTAGATATGTGGTGAGAACTTTGAAAGCTCAAGTGCTTCACAGAAGTTTATAATGCAGAGTAGTGAAAATAAAAAAATATTTTTTTTTCCAACAAAAAAGATTTTTAGCCCCCAAGTTTTTATTTTCACAAGGGTAACAGGAGAAATTGGACCCCAAAAGTTGTTGTCCAATTTATCCCGAGTACGCTGATGCCCAATATGTGGGGGTAAACCACTGTTTGGGCGCACGGCAGAGCTCAGAAGGGAGGGAGTACCATTTGACTTTTTTAGCGCAAAATTGGCTGTCGTGTTTGGAGACCCCCTGATGTACCTAAACAGTGGAAACCCCCAAATTATAACTCCAACCCTAACTCCAACACACCCCTAACCCTAATCTCAACCCGATCCATAATCCTAATCACAACCCTAACGATAATCACAACCCTAACCCCAAAACAGCCCTAATCTCAACCCTAACTATAACCCTAATCAAAACCCTAAATCCAACACACCCCTAACCCTAATCCCAACCCTAACCCTAATCCCAACCCTAATCCCAAACGTAACACTAATCCCAACCCTAATCCAAACCCTAACCCTAATCCCAACTCTAACCCTAACTTTAGCCCCAACCCTAACTTTAGCCCCAACCCTAACCATAACTTTAGCCCCGGTCGTCACAAAAAAAGTTCAATGTAACCTTTTTTTTTGTACGTCGCGTCCGCCATTTCCGCGCATGCGTGGCCGTAACTCTGCCCCCTCCTCCCCAGGACATAGACTGGGCAGCGGATGCGTTGAAAAACTGCATCCGCTGCCCACGTTGTGCACAATTTTCACAACGTGCGTCGGTACGTCGGGCCGACGCATTGCGACCGCCCCGTACCGACGCAAGTGTGAAAGAAGCCTAAGGCTACTTTCACACTAGCGTCGTACTCGGCCCATCGCAGTGTGTCGGGCCGACGTACCGACGGTAGCGTTGTAAGCGCCGCACAACGGGTGCAGCGGATGCTGTTTTTTCAACGCATCCGCTGCCCCATTGTGAGGTGCGGGGAGGCGGAAATGGCGGACACGTCGCACAAAAAAGTTACATGTAGGTTTTTTTGTGTCGACGGTCCGCCAAAGCACGACGCATCCGTCACACGACGGATGCGACATGTGGCAATCGGTCGCAATGCGTCGCTACTGCAAGCCAATGGAGAAAAAACGCATCCTGCAAGCACTTTTGCAGGATGCGTTTTTTCTCCAACGACGCATTGCGACGGAAGCCAAAAAACGCTAGTGTGAAAGTAGCCTAACCCTAACCCTAGCCCTAACCCTAAATTTAGCCCCAACCCTAACCCTAACTCTAACCCTAACCCTAACCCTAACTCTAACCCTAACCCTAACCCTAACCCTAACTCTAACCCTAACCCTAACCCTAACTCTAACCCTAACCCTAACCCTAACTCTAACCCTAACCCTAACCCTAATTTTAGCCCCAACTCGTCTTCTCCTGCCGGCCGGCAGATGGCAGCAGATGGCGGGCGCACTGCGCATGCGCCCGCCATGATGAAAAAGCCGGCTGGCAGGAGAAGACAGAAGAGGACCCGGGGACACCGGGTGAGTATGTTAGGGTCCCCGAATCCCCCTTTTTCTCTGTCCTCTGATGTGCGATCACATCAGAGGACAGAGAAATAACTGATCGCTTTTTTTTTTTTTTTTGCGGTCGCCGGTAAACTGTTAATTACCGGCGATCGCAAAGCAGGGGTCGGTGCAAACCGACCCCGATCATGTTCTTTGGGGTCTCGGCTACCCCCGGCAGCCGAGACCCCAAAGATCTTCCGGGTGCCGGAAAAAAGATGGCGGCGCCCATGGGGAGACACGAGGAGCACCGGGGGAGGTAGGTAAGTATCGGGGGGCTACTGGGGGCCATCGGGGACCACATTTCTCTGTCCTCCGATGTGCGATCACATCGGAGGACAGAGAAATTAAACGGCAAATCGCGTTTTTTTTTTTGTTGCGACCGCCGGTAAACGGTTAATTACCGGCGATCGCAACTCGGGGGTCGGTAAAAACCCCCCGAATCATGTTCTCTGGGGTCTCGGCTACCCTCGGCAACCGAGACCCCAGAGAAAATCCGACTCTGGGGGGCGCTATTCACTTTTTCCACAGCGCCGTTAATTAACGACGCTGTGGTTTAAGTACCCTTAGCGGCCGCCGTTAAAAGGCGTATCGGCGGTCGTTAAGGGGTTAATTCTTTAAGTACACAGCTATTTTCGGCACCATTTTTTATTCTAACTGGGATCTGAGAGCCATAAATTTTAAATTAGTCTATGAATGTAGCAATACAAGGATTGGATTTTTTTCAGAAGACTTTTGCATTCTTTCATGCAAATGTTTTCAGATACACATTTTTATTTAGCATTTTAGAGTAAGTAAGAATCACTATTTTGTGAAAGGAAGAAAAATATATTTTCATTGTCTTTTGTTTACATATTTTTCGACCTTACAAGATGAATATATTTGATTTAAGGTATAGGATACTTTAGTTGTATTGATAGCAATTGCATTTTTTCTGATAATAAAGGCAAGGTAAAACATTCTGATTTAATGTTTTAGTTTTACATTTTCTTTCAGTTCTATTGAAGGGGTGGTCCACTACTATTACTGACTAGTGTTGAGCATTCCGATACCGCAAGTATCGGAATTCCGATACCGAGTTCCGATATTTTTGTGATATCGGAAATCGGAATCGGAAGTTCTCAGTGTATGGTTCCCAGGGTCTGGAGGAGAGGAGACTCTCCTTCAGGCCCTGGGATCCATATTCATGTAAAAATAAAGAATTAAAATAAAAAATATGGATATACTCACCCCTCCGGCGGCCCCTGGACCTTAGCGATGTAACCGGCAGCCTCCGTTCCTAAGAATGCAGTGAGTTTAGGACCTGCAATGACATCACGGCTTGTGATTGGTCACGTGAGCGGTCACATGAGCGGTCACGTGACCAATCACAAGCCGCGACGTCATCGAAGGTCCTTCACTCCCCCCCTGTTGAATCCAATGTGAAGTATGTGTTTGTTCTTGCCCAATTCTTCACTGATTCTCTGTTGCTATGGAGCTCCTAGGAAAAACACTTCACTGCTGGTTATGAAAACCACAGTGTATATCAGATTACCATCCGACTCTGGAAGCCAGGGTAGCCTAGGGGCTGATGCCCTGATCCTTCTCAGTACTGTCCCTGGAGAGTGCACATGTCTCTCCTCCATGAACATTCTCCATTTTCTTTTCACATACTGTCTCCTTACAGACTAACTATGCCCCTTCCCTCCTAGTCAGGGTATCTCTGCAAAGCTCTAACCTTCAGACAGAGTAAGTGAGTGGGGTAAATTGTGTGTGCAGTTGTCCACAGCAGAAAAGCATAATGCCCTTCATTTACAATACACATATAAAATAGTACATATTTGACCATTTTGTGGAGACACAGACACAGGGCGCCACAAATGTATCAGCCAAAAGAGGATCAAATGACCTCTGACAGGACCACACAGATTGCCCAATGACTTGCAACCATCACATCATTAAGCATAGCATAGCCAATCTGGAGGGACACACATAGCCTGTTTCAAAGCCAAAGCAGGGAATGCAGCAGCCATTTTATGATCATGTTAGAATGACCAAAGGGCATTATATCTCACAGCATAGCAAAAAAGATAGGAAGAGAACACCTTTGAACATTAGACAAAATCTCTGGACAGTAAAATGTTGTATAACTGAAGCACTATAGAAGTTGAGAGTAGTAGTCTGCAAATAATACAGAGAGATTCAACTGATAGGGGAGAGAAACATAAGGCATCCCAAACTTAGTGTGATTGATAAGAGATAAGATGTACTTGGCATCTGTCTATGATTTGAATTTTTGTTGGAGGTCACATGCAGGGTCTATGAACAATTGAGAGGTATTTAATAGGTTACCACAGGAATACCACCTGTCAATATGAAACTAATAGGCATGCAAAATTTAATCTGCAATGTACAAGACAAAGGGAGTAAACAACTGTTGGTACTATATTTACACCTGAATAAAGAAAGTTTAGAACTTTCAAACATCAACAATCAGCAGATTTGATCATCTTTAATGGCTAGCTTACCTGCTTTGTCTTATCTGCTTGATCTAAAATTCTAAAACGATTGGATAAGCCCTTTAAAAATCAATATATATCTACAAAAGTTTAGGGTCACTTAGAAATGTCCTTATTTTTTAAAGAAAAGCACAGTTTTTTCCAATGAAGCTAACATTAAATGATTCAGAAATACACTTATACATTGTTAATGTGGTAAATGACTATTCTAGCTGCAAACGTCTGCTTTGTAATGCAATATCTTCATAGGTGTATAGAGGCATATTTCCAACAACCACCACTCCAGTGTTCTTATGGTACTTTGGATTTGCTAAATGTGTAAGAAGGCTAATGAATGGTTAGAATACCCTTGAAAACCCTTGTACAAGTATGTTAGCACAGCTGAAAACAGTTTGGCTTATTAGAGAACCTATAAACCTGACCTTCCTTTGAGCTAGTTGAGAATCTGGAGCATTATATTTGTTGGTTCCTTTAAACTCTCAAAATGGCCAGAAAAAAAGAACTTACATGGGAAACTCGACAGTATTTTCTTGTTCTTAGACAAGAAGGCTTTTCCATGAGAGAAATTGCCAAGAAACTTAAGATTTCCTACAATGGTGTGTACTACTCCCTTCAGAGGAGAGCACAAACAGGCTCTAACCAGAGTAGAAAGAGAAGTGGGGAGGCCCCACTGCACACCTGAGCAACAAGACAAGTACATTAGAGTCTGTAGTTTGATAAATCGATGTCTCACAAGTCCTCAACTGGCAGCTTCATTAAATAGTACAAGCAAAACTCCAGTATCAACATCTACTTTGAAGAGGCGACTCTTGGATGCTGGCCTTTAGTGGGAAAAAAGCCGTATCTGAGACTGGCTAATAAAAGGTAAAGATTAATATGGGCAAAAGAACACAGACATTGGACAGAGGAAGATTGGAAAAAAAGTGTTATGGACAGACAAATCCAAGTTTGAGGTGTTTAGATCACACAGAAGAACATTTGTGATACGCAGAACAACTGAAAAGATGCTGGAAGAGTGCCTGACACCATCTGTCAAGCATGGTGGAGGCAATGTGATGGTCTGGGGTTGCTTTGGTGCTGGAGATTTGTAAAAGGTAAAATGGATTTTCAATAAGGAAAGCTATCACTCCATTTTGCAACACCATGCCATACCCTGTGGACAGCACTTGATTGGAGCCAATTTCATCCTACAACAGGACAATGACCCAAAGCACACCTCCAAATTATGCAAGAACTATTTAGGGAATAAGCAGGCAGCTGGTATTCTCTCTGTAATGGAGTGGCCAGCGCAGTCACCAGATCTCAACCCCATTGAGCTGCTGTGGGAGCAGCTTGACCGTATGGTATGCAACAATTGCCCATCAAGCCAAACTAACTTGTGGGAGGGGCTTCTGGAAGCATGGGGTGAAATTTCTCCAGATACCTCAGCAAATGAACTACTAGAATACCAAAGGTCTGCAATGCTGTAATTGAGGCAAAGGGAGTATTTTTTGACGAAAGCAAAGTTTGAAGGAGAAAATTATTATTTCACATAAAAATCTGTTTTTTGAACCATGTCAATGTCTGGACTAGACTATCAATTCCTTGGGCAACTCACTTGATTAATAAATAAATAAATAAATAATAAGTAAATAATAATAAATAGTGTTGAGCATTCCGATACTGCAAATATCGGTTATCGGCCGATATTTGCTGTATCGGAATTCCGATACCGAGTTCCGATATTTTTGCGATATCGGAAATCGGAATCGGAAGTGTGCGGTGCGTATGGTTCCCAGGGTCTGGAGGAGAGGAGACTCTCCTTCAGTCCCTGGGTTCCATATTCATGTAAAAAATAAATAATAAAAATAAAAAATATTGATATACTCACCACTCCGGCGGACCCTGGCTCTTAGCGGTGCCTCCGTTCCTAAGAATGCAGGGAGTGAATGACCTTCGATGACGTCGCGGCTTGTGATTGGTCGCGTGAGCGGTCACATGAGCGGTCACGCGACCAATCACAAGCCGCGACGTCATCGAAGGTCCTTCACTCTGCATTCTTAGTAATGGAGGCAGACGCTTGGACCAGTGAGAGCCGGGGCCATCAGAGGGGTGAGTATATCAATATTTTTTATTTTTATTCTTTATTTTATACATGAATATGGATCCCAGGGCCTGAAGGAGAGTTTCCTCTCCTTCAGACCCTGGGAACCATTCCGATATTTTGTGTCCCATTGATATGCATTGGTATCGGGTATCGGTATCGGCGATATCTGATAATTTTTGGATATCGGCCGATCCAATCCGATACCGATACCTTTGCATATCGGAAGGTATCGCTCAACACTAATAATAAATAAAAGTATGAGTTTTCATGGTAAACACAAAATTGTCCGGGTGACCCTAAACTTTTGAACGGTACTGTGTATATATATATATATATATATATATATATATATATATATATATATATATATATATACTGTGGGAACGGAAAGTATTCAGACCCATTTAAATTTATCACTCTTTGTTTCATTGCAGCCATTTGGTAAATTTTAAAAAGTTCATTTGTTTTCTCATTAATGTACAACCTGCAACGCATCTTGCCTAAAAAAAACAG
Organism: Ranitomeya variabilis; assembly: GCF_051348905.1. Lineage (NCBI taxonomy): Eukaryota > Metazoa > Chordata > Amphibia > Anura > Dendrobatidae > Ranitomeya > Ranitomeya variabilis. The sequence continues at coordinate 567,667,325 of NC_135236.1, forward strand.
AAATGTTGTAATATTTGCAAATTTATTAAAAAAAGAAAAACTGAAATATCACATAAGTATTTAGACCCTTTGCTCACTATTGAGTAGAAGTACCCTTTTGAGCTAGTACAGCCATGAGTCTTCTTGGGAATGATGCAACAAATTTTTCACACCTGGATTTGGGGATCCTCTGCCATTCTTCCTTGCAGATCCACTCCAGTTCTGTCAGGTTGGATGGTGAACTTTGGTGGGCAGCCATTTTCAAGTTTCTTCAGAGATGCTCAATTGGGTTTAGGTCAGGGCTCTGGATGGACCAGTCAGGAATGGTCACAGAGTTGTTCTGAAGCCACTCCATTGTTATTTTAGCTGTATGCTTAGGGTCATTGTCTTGTTGGAAGGTGAACCTTTGGCCAAGTCTGAGGTCGAGAGCACTATGGAAGAGGTTTTCATCCAGGATATCTCTGTACTTGGCCGCATTCATATTTCCTTCAATGACAACCAGTCGTTCTGTCCCTTCAGGTGAAAAACACCCCCATAACCTGATGCTGCCACGACCATGTTTCACTGTTGGGATTGTATTGGGCAGGTGATTAGCAGTGCCTGGTTTTCTCCACACATGCTGCTTAGAATTATCACCAAAAAGGTCTATCTTCGTCTCATCAGACCAGAGAATCTTATTTCTCATAGTCTGCAAGTCCTTCATGTGTTTTTTAGCAAACTCTATGAGGGCTTTCATATGTCTTGCACTGAAGAGAGGCTTACGTTGGGCCACTCTAAAACTGCCATAAAGGCCTGACTGGTGGAGGGCTGCAGTGATAGTTGACTTTGTGGAATTTTCTCCCATCGCCCTACTGCATCTCTGGAGCTCAGCCACAGTGATCTTGGGGTTCTTCTTTACCTCTCACACCAAAGCTCTTCTCCCACGATTGCTCAGTTTGGCTGGATGGCCAGGTCTAAGAAGGCTTCTGGTAGTCCCAAACTACTTCCATTTAAGGATTATGGAGGCCACTGTGCTCTTATTAACATTGAGTTCTGCAGAAATTCTGTTGTAACCTTGGCCAGATCTGTGCCTTGCCACAATTCTGTCTCTGAGCTCCTTAACCAGTTTCTTTGACCTCATGATTCTCATTTGGTCTGACATGCACTGTGAGCTGTGAGGTCTTATATAGACAGGTGTGTGCCTTTCCAAATCAAGTCCTATCAGTTTAATTAAACATAGCTGGACTTCAATGAAGGAGTAGAACCATCTCAAGGAGAATCAGAAGGAAATGGACAGCATGTGACTTAAATATGAGTGTCTGAGCAAAGTGTATGAATACTTATGACCATGTGATATTTCAGGTTTTTTTTTATTACATTTGCAAAAATTTTTACATTTCTGTTTTTTTCAGTCAAGATAGGGTGCAGTGTACATTAATGTGAAAATATGAACTTTTTTGAATTTACCAAATGGCTGCAATGAAACAAAGAGTGAAAAATTTAAAGGGGTCTAAATACTTTCCGTACCTACTATATATATTGTGATGGAGTCACTGGTAAAGTACTGGAGGGGAGATATGTGTCACTTTGCTTAATGGCGCCGGCCAGAGTATTTTTCTCCAGCACTCTAAAGTGTTATGAGGCTTCAGCTAAAGTTGCATAAATGGGCTGGTTTTATGTGGACATTCATAGAGCGTGTGTGAGAATGTCCACCTTATCTCTACCTGCTGAGTCGGCATCGCTGTGTGCTGTCAGGACCTGTGTGATATCACAGAAGCGCTGATTTGGCTCACTTCTCCAACAACCAGCGCATACCTATGGTGACGGACGTCGCACGCTATTGATGCGCTGTTATTGCATAGATTGAACCATGACATCCAGGCACCTAATCTATAGCCATTTTGAAGCATCATTATATAAGGCAAATTAAAATCCACTTATCTACACAACTAAACCAAGTTGTGGACCGAAAACGTTCAATAACAACATTGTCTGGATGCATAATAATTAGTACTTTCTTTTTTTTCACCCTCAGAGTACCAAGCTTTTCTACATTGTTGATACGACAGGCTGGATGCCCTACTTGAGCACCTACAACTAATCATCATATGAGTGCCGTGGTTTTTGTATTACAGTCATGTGATTAGTCACATGGGTGAGGAGTCTCATGATCTAAGCTTAAATGGCTGCACTCCAGTGGCAGTTTGGGTTGTTGAGTGCTTGGAGAGGAAGACTCCAGGACTGTGTTTGCGCAGTTGTGCCTGTTAAAGGACATTGTTAACCCTGAGTGGGCTGATGACCACTGATGCTCGGACTGCATGTAGTGCTACAGTTTTGTTTTGCCCTTTTGCCCAGAGGGCCATGTTTATTTTGTGCTTAAATTTTGGTTTATGATGTAACTAATAAACCATGTGCATCCTTAAAAATGCAGTGTTCCCATGACTACCTCCATATGCAGCCAATTGAGTTGATCTACCTCAGGTGGTGTTAGAAGTGCAGGCAGCATTCCCATGTGTGATGGCCACAAGCCAGCATCTATGTCAGGCAAGATGGAGGACCTGCTCAAATATCTGCTACTTCCCCAAGTCCAGGTGACGACATGTATGTCCGGAAAGAGATAAGACAAGCTATGCAAAAAATGACCCCGGGTGATGATGCTAACTGATGTTGCATTTTTGACTGTGCTCCAGAGGGTGGCAGACCATGAAAAGCTACCACCAGAGCAGTGGGCAGGGGTGCTGGCCTCTTGTCTGATTGGTGAGCCCCAGAAGGCTTATTATGATTTGGCTTTACAGGATGCGCAGGAGTATGTCAAGTTAAAAACGTAAATTTTGGCTCATGCAGGAGTGACTTTGTCAGTGAGAGCACAAAGTGTTCACAGTGGTCATATTACAGGGACAAACCACTTCAATTCAAAATGTTTGATCTGCTGAATCTTGTGCAAAAGTGGTTGCAGCTGTAATCCTCCACTCCAGCCTAGGTGGTTGAGTGGGTTGTCATGGACAGATTCATGCACTCTCTTATTAGGCCAGTGCAGATCTGGGTTGCTTAGGTAGATCCCCGAAATACGGACGACACCATAGGGGACTTCTAGATGTGGCAAAAGATACCTGGTAAGCAGACGTTAGACCCCACCGGAGCATCATCAAGCACGTGGCCTAAATGCCGGACTGGATCGCAAAGGTGAAGCAGATTGTGGAGGAGAGCCTCCTGCAAGCAAAAGAACAAAGCCACAAGGCTAAGACAGTTTAGCTCTTGTATAGGTCCCTACTGTGGAAAGTAAGTTCCTGGCCAAGTGGCAAGGGCCATATGAGGTGGTTGAAAAGTTGAGTGATGTCAACTAAAAGGTCCAGAGCCAGGTAGAAGAAATCTGTACCAAGTGTACCACATCAACCTGCTCAAACCATGGTGGGACTGGGAATAAGGGGAGGCTGCGTACCTTGGAGCCAGTCGCAAAGCCAGGGTTGAGGATGTCACAGTGGCAGACACAGTGTTGCTGGCCCAGAAGCAACAGTGCAGTGAGCTGTTTCAGTGGAACTGGGACCTTTCTACGGAGCAACCGGGTTGTACACAGATGTGGAGCATGAGATCCTGACTGAACCGCATGTGAGGGTGAATCAAAAGTCACAATGGATTCCCAAAGCCCACCACGAGGTGATCTCCAAGGAGGTGAGGAGAATGTTGAGCCTGGACATCATTGAGGAGTCGAAGAGCGGTTTGTCCAGCCCTATTGTCCTTGTGCTGAAGCCGCATGGAGAGTGGCGCTTCTGCCACGATAACAGAAAGCTCACTGAGGTGTCCAAGATTGATGCATATCCAATGCCCCAGGTTCATAAGCTTATTGAGTGGTTGGGTCAGCCATATATATCACCACCCTCGACCTAACAGAAGTGTTCTGTCAAATTCTCCTGTCTCCAAGTGCGAAGGCGAGGACAGCCTTCTCTACACCTGATGGCTGCTTCCAGTATACCCGGAAGCTGATTGGACTGCAAAGAGTCCCAACAACCTTCCAGAGAGCTATGGACTGGATACTGGTCCCTCACAAGAAGTACAGTGCAGCGGCTTGGATGACTTGGATGACATTGTGATCTTCAGCACAGATTGGGGACGTCACCTGCAGAAGGTCAAGGAGGTACTGGATACACTAAGGAAGGCAAGGTTTACCATAAAACCAAAGAAGTGCGCCCTCCGGAAAGAAAAGGCAAAATATTTGGGCTACATCATTGGAAGGGGCGAGATTAAGCCACAAATAGACAAGGTGGAGGTCATTCAGAAGTCGCCTTAGCCAGTCTCCAAGAAGCAGGCTAGGGCATTTCAGGGAATTTTGAGATATTGTCATAGATTTATCCTGAATTTCACAATGATAGCCCCCCTGATCTTCTCAAGGGCACAGGGTTGACGATGGTCAAATAGTCTTCTGAAGCTGAGATGGCATTGCAGGAGTTGAAGCTCATCCTGTGCAAGCAGCCAGTCTTGGTCACACCGGACTTCACTAAAGAGTTTGTGCTTTAGATGGACACCTCTGAGGTTGGTATGGGAGCTGTGCTGTCCCAAGAAATATATAGGGACGAACATCCAGTCCTCTACCTGAGTAGGAAACTCTCCTCCTGTGAGAAGAACTATGCCATCATGGAGAAAGTGTGCTTGGCCATAAAGTGGGAAATCGACACCCTGAGATACTACCTCTTAGGCAGGAGTCATAAAAGCCTATGTCATCCATTGCGAGAGCATCACATGCTATATGCTAATGACTCAGCTCCTGCTCTCCTGAGAGCGGGAACTGAGTGTCATGCTACTGTGCTCTGAGCCGCTCACACAGAGACAGAGAGGATCAGAGCACAGCTGCGGAGGAGGTGGAGAAACTAATTTCTCCATCTCCTCCATTGCCAGCGTCGGCATTTATTGCACAGCACTTGGATGATATCTGAGTGATGTGCTCTGTGTCACTCACACCCATAGACTAATATGGGTGCGAGTGGGCCAAGACTCGGCCGAGTCTCGTTTCCAAACACAGCATGTCAGTATAGATAGAACTTTTCAATTAAATAGCCATATATGAAATAATTTCTTATAATGTCCTAACAGTCTGATCCTATTCATGTAGATATTGAATCAGCGAAGCGTTAGACTCCAATATTTATAAATGTATTCCGAAACATGAGAATGGGAACATTGATTGATTAAAATGGGCAACAATTTTCTAATTTTGCTCCTGAGGGCAATGAACCTCTATTTTCCATTGTTTATATTCCTTTTCTATCCACTTGTCATGCTTTGATGTTATTTCCCTGTACAATTTGTGTAAATTACTTGGAACAATGTTTGCACTATATGACTAATGATATAGAGAATGATATTCATACATTCATTACATGTTTTAAAAAGATGTCAAACTGCCTAATTAAATGCCTGATACGGTAATTAGGTGTCAGTTTCCTTGATTAGCTTTCCATTGAAATGCATCAAGAAATATTTTGTACCTCTATGGAGAGAGTAATATACAATATGCATATTAGTGCAGAAAAGTCAAATGCTGAATATTTTAACTATGCATTCGGCTGTAAAAGTAGAAAACATGTTAAAGAATGTGCAAAAAATTCACAATCAGTTTTCTTTTTTTTTCCCATCAATGGGATGCTAGATTACATTGATGGACAAGAAATTAAAACTACAGAAGACATGCTGTATTTAGTACTAATATAGAAAATTACAGCTTTTGTGAAGAACATAGTTATGGGGTCAGAATGGATTGGACGGTGTCACAAGATAATGCAAGCAGTTACTAAAACAGACATGTCAAGAGTGTTAAGCTCACCAGGTGAAGTGGATCCTCTAAGCCAGAAGTGGGGAACCTTTTTTCTGCCAATTGACATTTGGATATTTAAACCATCCTTCAGGGGAAGTACAAATCAAGCTCTATCTCCATCCACAAGTAAGTCTTGAATCTGGCACTGAGATAATGATGTAATCTTTCATTTCTCAGTAGTAGACATAAATGAATAGACACACCTTTTTCCCCAAAATTTTTGGGGAAAATGGGGATACATCTTATAATGCGGATATACCTTACCGGCCATGGAGCAGCAGAGTCCCAGGGTCTCTGCTGGAGGAGGCAAGAGTGGAGCATTTCTGCAGGCCACAGGCTGGGATGAGGGGGTGTTCAGTGGTGTGGGGGCTCCGCCAACATTTTGTGAAAGCCCAGAGCCCCCACACTTACATGGATTACTATGCGGTGGACTCCAGGAAAATAGTTGCTATGGGCGGTGCATGCACGGATAGAGATTTCGGCAGATGACATTTCAATGTCAAGATCTCCATCTACGCATGCGCGGCCCCCGAAAGCCAGAGTCCAATGCATAGTAAACCATGTAAGTGTTAGGTGTCGAGTTCCCGCCGCTGCACAGGGGGAATCTCACACCACCTTCCCTGCGGTCTCCCATTCTTCTCCAGCCACAGTGGAGTCTGCTCAGCGGAGACATCGGTCCCAGCGTCTGGCTCAGGCAGATCCTCTGCGCTTGGTTGCTGCTGCTCTTCCAGGCCAAGCTATTGTAGCCAGTACTGGTCAGCGGCGAGCAGACGCCTCTGGGACTAAGTCCTGCTTTTCCCCTTCTGAGCATGCCCAAAGGAAGACTTCTCATTGGAGGTCGGGAGTCACACACTCAGGTCCTGTAGCAACTCCCAATGGTCCTCTAGGAAGGTCCTTGTCTGCCGCAGCTATAAAAGGTTTGCATGGCCGCACGGCCATGCGCTAGTATCAGCTTATGTTATGAACTTTGCTATTTGGTGGTCATGTCTGCTTATGGTCAGGTTCGACTGAAATAAGTTCCTAGAATACTGGCACCTCCGGTGAGGAGTTTTGTGTGTTTGAATTCAGGGCAGGTGTATAGCCATTAGAATTCCGGCTCCACCGGAGAGGAGTTGTTTGTGTGCTAGCTGACTACATGACAACTCTGTTAGGTAGCTGTGATCCTCTGTGAGGTTAACAGGGCACAGCGTTTTCCTCTCTAGGTGACTCTGTGAAATAACAGAGTTTGATTATACCTCCATATAGTGCCACTAATTGCTAGCAGCAGGTTCCTCTCCAGCACGGTGGACCCCGGGCTGCGAACGCACCTTTAATAACATATATATTTGGTGCGTTCCGCCAGCCCTATCAGTAAGTGCAGGTGCTCTGGGTTTTTAGAAAGTGTTGGCGGAGCCCTCGCACCACCGAACACCCGCAGCAGCACACATCCGAGCACCCCCTCATCCCAGCCTGTGGCCTGCAGCAATGTTCCACTTGCTTCCTCCATCAGCAACTCTGGGACCCCCCTTAACCACAGCCACCACCCCCGGCAAGCAATGAGACACATGGATTGAAAGAAGCACCACCATTTTATTAAAAAAAGTTTTTTTCATATTTTTCTCCTCAAAATTTGGGGTGCGTCTTACAATCCGGTTCATCTTATAAACCGCAAAATACGGTACATGCATTTGCACACTTGTACTGACCTGGGGAATCATATTCATATGTCACTTTTACCATATATTGAACACGGTAAACAAAAAAACCCAAAACAGGCTGGAACTTTTTTTGCAATTTCACCACACATTTTTGTTTTTTTCCAGAACACTATGTGGCAGAATTCATTGTCATTCAAAATTACAGCTCGGCCCACAAAAAGCAAACCTTCGTATGACTGGAAAAATAAAAACGTTATGGCTCTTGAAAGAAGGGGAGGAAGAAACTAAAATGAAAAATGAAAAATCTCCCAGGGGTAAAGGGGTTAAATTAAAATTTCCTGAAACTCTCAGGTCACCAAGAATATGAACACCCTGCTATTTCATTAGATAAGGATTGGCCAAAAAATGCCAGGTGCCATTTCACACATTGCTGCAGACTCAGAGAGTGGGCCAAAGGCATCAGGTGAAGCAACGCAGTCAGGCAGGATTAGAGATGAACAAACTTGTTCCCAAAATGTTTGCCAATGTCAAATTCGGCAAAAACATTCGGATTCATGTTCAGCTTCCCAAGCATTTTCCTCAAAGTCGGCAAAATCCAGTCACTGATAGGTAAATGATCGCGTTTCCACTAATGTTTTTTTTTTTATTTGGCTAGGATAGTGGTGCTGTATGATGAGCAGGGGGGCCTGTTTTATTTTTTTCTGTTAAATCCAGGGCCAGATGAAGTAGGGTCTGAAGAGAATCCAGTCCCTTGTCATCAGTTGTTAACCCTCTGGGGGTGGAGGTGAGACTCATACCTGAGGCGCATGTGGATTGTGCTGTGCTGTCAGGGCAGGAAGAGGAGGAGGGTGACTCACATGGAGAGGAATGTGATAACACAGATGATGATGATGATGAGTTGTTAGATCCCAGTTGGCGTAAACAAAGCTGAGTAGGTCACAGCTGAGTAGGTCATCTGAGGAGAAAAACAAATAGGAGAACAGAGAAGATGACAATGAGATTGCAGATCCAACTTGGTGTGAACCCAGAGGCACGCAGCTGAGTAGCTCAGTAGAGGAGGTGGAGAAGGAGGAAGACAAGGAGGTTACGTTGTGGCTTGCTGTACAGACACGGAGCGGTGCAACCATGACAAACACTGCACACCTCTTGCTGAGGCAAGCAATAGTCTTGACTCTGCAGTTAGCAGGGGTGGCAAGGGTTTCCTAGCCTGTGCCTTTTTGATCCTGCAAAGGATTACCCAACTCATATTATCTGCGAACTTTGCAAAAATGACTCAGTAGATGCAAAAATTGCAATAATATAGCTACTACTACATGTAAGAACCAGCACATGCGGAATCAACATGTCTCAGTCTAGTAATCACACTGCAGTAAACTGCAGACAAGTGGTCCTCGCCAACCACCGACCATCCCATCAACCACATATGCTGCTTCTTCCTCCTCCTTCACCATGCCAAGTGTTCTCACACAGGTCTCCGGCAGCAGAACCTCCACTTGTTTACCCTCTCCAGTCTATGTGAGTGAAAGCTTGTCAGCTGTTATGGAAATGGACATGCCTGCTGCTTTGGTTTCAATGAGCACACCACATCTTACTCAACCCACCATAACATCTCTGCACCGCACACATAGTTCTGAAGTTCGTCCTGTTCACCCTACTCCACCCTGTGTCAGCACAGCAGCCAGCCCTGGGTCCCACAGTTGTGGTCACGTAAAAAAAAAATGTTTCCTCCTACACATAAAAAAAAGCTAAGAGTTTGAACGCCACCATCCGCAATCTGTTGGCCACAGAAATGCTTCCTTTTCTCCTGGTGGATTCAGACAGTTTCTGAAAGTTGATGGCAGTCACAGTACCCAACTACCAATTGCCCAGTCACCATTACTTCTCTAAGACAGCTGTGCCTGCACTACACCAGCATGTTGCAGACAACACATCACCCATTCTCTGAAAAAATCTGTACCTGGTGGTACAGCAATTTATCCACCACAAACCCGGCATGAGGAGGAAGTGGTGATGGACGCGCAACAGTCAGAAGATGAAGAGTATAATGATTCCTTCTGTGTTGTCCATGGTTGGCAGGAGGGGTGGAGGAAGCAACCTTGAGTGTTACCTCGCCACCAACACACTGTGGACTTGGACCTCATGGAAGCGTCTGACACATGATCGTTTTCTTGCAACACTAAGCGAATAGACAACTTTATTCTTCAGATCAGTGTGATTACAGAAAATCCATATTTAAGATGTTTTTTTCTTCCAAAAATCAGTTTTTGCATCGTTATTAGAGATGAGCGGTGTTCGAGTCGAACTGTTCGCCAATTTCAAATTTGAGCTGTTTTGGGCGGTGTTCGAGTCATTTGACGAACCCGAACAATTTGCTTAATATTCGGCTGTTCGAGTTTCTGTTCGATAACTGTTGGTTCACCAAAAGCCTAGCTTGATTTGCACATTAAAACTGTTTATCATTGTTAATTAACTGTTTCAGTGTATAGTGGGCGGGGGGACGGGGGATAGATCTGTGCTGAAATAACGCCGATCTCCATTTTTTTTTTCTTTCCCGCATTTACAGAGGGGCGGTGCAGTCTCTCAGCCTATCAGCAGTGCGCACACACACAGCAATGTGCATGTGATGCAGACAAGCAAGGTTATGTGTCATTGGCTGTGTATGTCACATGTCACTCCTTGCCCAATGAGAACCAGCCATTTGCCCCGTCATCACCATTTCCTCACTGCTGCAGCTTAGTGTTAGACGTTACCACTGCTGCTGTGGGCGCTATACAGTCAAAGAGTCTTTTTTTGCCAGCAAATTTTCAGAGAGATAGGTTTAGGGAGTTGGGACTAGTTGTAATATCAGCCTTTTTAGGGTAGGTTACAGTAGTTCATAGCACTGTTTGCCAGGCAGGTTTGAGCCAGTGCTGTGCAAGTGTTAGTCACAGCATTTGGTATAATCTAGCTCAGCCAATCCTTTTGGGCTAGTAGCATTGTCTGATAGTCATCTGAGTAGCCTGCCTGTGAAGCTAGCTACACTGCCTGTGTATTTCAATTTTTACGGCATCTAACCCAGTAATTCATTTTGGGGTTTGGGGCTTAGTAGCAGTGTCTGCACGTCAGCAGAGTAGCCCGCCTGTCAAACAAACCATACCACCTGTGTATCTCTATTTTCACTGCATCTAATCCAGTTGATAGTTTTGGGCCTAGTAGCATCGTCTGCACGTCAGCAGAGTAGCCCACCTGTGAAACAAACTATACCGCCTGTGTATCTCTATTTTCACTGCATCTAGTCCAGTTGATAGTTGGGGCCTAGTAGCATTGTCTTCATGTCAGCAGAGTAGCCCGCCTGTGAAACAAACTATACCACCTGTGTATCTCTATTTTCACTGCATCTAATCCAGTTGATAGTTTTGGGCCTAGTAGCATTGTCTGCACGTCAGCAGAGTAGCCCGCCTGGGAAACAAACTATACCGCATGTGTATCTCTATTTTCACTGCATCTAATCCAGATGATAGTTTTGGGCCTAGTAGCATTGTCTGCACGTCTGCAGGGTAGCCCACCTGTGAAGCTAGCTACACCGCCTGTGTATCTCAATTTTAACGCCATCTAACCCAGTTAATCGTTTTGGGGGTTTGGGCTTAGTAGCAGTGTCTGCACGTTAGCAGAGTAGCCCGCCTGTGAAACAAACTATACCGCCTGTGTATCTCTATTTTCACTGCATCTAATCCAGTTGATAGTTTTGGGCCTAGTAGCATTGTCTGCACCTCAGCAGAGTAGCCCGCCTGTGAAACAAACTATACCACCTGTGTATCTCTATTTTCACTGCATCTAATCCAGTTTAAAGTTTTGGGCCTAGTAGCATTGTCTGCACGTCAGCAGAGTAGCCCGCCTGTGAAACAAACTATACCGCCTGTGTATCTCTATTTTCACTGCATCTAATCCAGTTGATTGTTTTGGGCCTAGTAGCATTGTCTGCACGTCAGCAGAGTAGCCCGCCTGTGAAACAAACTATACCACCTGTGTATCTCTATTTTCACTGCATCTAATCCAGTTGATAGTTTTGGGTTTAGTATCATTGTCTGCACGTCAGCAGCGTAGCCCGCCTGTGAAACAAACTATACCGCCTGTGTATCTCTATTTTCACTGCATCTAATCAAGTTGATAGTTTTGGGCCCTTTAGCATTGTCTGCACGTCAGCAGAGTAGCCCGCCTGTGAAGCTAGCTACATCGCCTGTGTATCTCAATTTTTACGGCATCTAACCCAGTAAATCGTTTTGGGGTTTTGGGCTTAGTAGCATTGTCTGCACGTCAGCAGAGTAGCCCGCCTGTGAAGCTAGCTACACTGCCTGTGTATCTCTATTTTCACTGCATCCAATCCAGTTGATAGTTTTGGGCCTAGTACCACAGTTTGGCCACTCAGTTCTGCTCAGTTTTCATCCATCGGTTGTTGAGCCAACAACTTCAGATACAGAGTTGCCAATTATGCACTAAAACGAGTGGCAAAAAGCCTGCTGCTGGAGGAAAGGGGAATAGGCGTGTTGGAAAGGGAAGAAAAGGTTGTGTCCATGGGGTAGCTGGTAAAGTGACTGTAACATCTGCAGAAGAAAGGCCATCTTCCAGCCAAAGTAAGATGTCTACTTCTTTTCGTGGACAATCTGATATGATCCCTTTCTTTCGACCATCGCTACAAGCATCGGCAAAAATTCCAGATGAGGCACAAAAACAGCAGGTGCTTGAACGGATATCAAGTGCTCGTTCAAGTGGGCTCTCCTTCCATGTCAACTTCAACATCACAACTACTCCAGTCCTCAGAGTTGTCACCCCAATCGCACTTGCTTCCTCACAGCTCCCAAGTCTCCAGCTGCCAGTCTGACCATGGGGTAGACATGGGCACACATGGTTGAGTCTGTAGAGCTGTTTACGCATACTATAGCCTGGGAATCAGAGGTCTGCTCCAGAGCTTCAGTGAATCCAGATGAGGAAATGATCTGCACTGATGCCCAGAATCTTTGTGAGTCACATCCAGGCCCAGATGAAGAATGTTCTGAGCATAATGTAGACCTTTGTTCCCAAACTGTAACTCCTGTTGGTGTAGACAATGAGGAAGATGATGATGAGACTGAGATACCTGATTGGAACGAAAACTTGACTTTTCAGCAGGAAGAGGTTGGCTCTGAGGACGATGGGTTTCAGAACATAGTCATCTGAGTAGCCTGCCTGTGAAGCTAGCTACACTGCCTGTGTATTTCAATTTTTACGGCATCTAACCCAGTAATTCGTTTTGGGGTTTGGGGCTTAGTAGCAGTGTCTGCACGTCAACAGAGTAGCCCGACTGTGAAACAAACTATACCGCCTGTGTATCTCTATTTTCACTGCATCTAATCCAGTTTAAAGTTTGGGGCCCAGTAGCATTGTCTTCATGTCAGCAGAGTAGCCCGCCTGTGAAACAAACTATACCACCTGTGTATCTCTATTTTCACTGCATCTAATCCAGTTGATAGTTTTGGGCCTAGTAGCATTGTCTGCACGTTAGAAGAGTAGCCCACCTGTAAAACAAACTATACCGCCTGTGTATCTCTATTTTCACTGCATCTAATCCAGATGATAGTTTTGGGCCTAGTAGCATTGTCTGCATGTCTGCAGGGTAGCCCACCTGTGAAGCTAGCTACACCTCCTGTGTATCTCAATTTTAACGCCATCTAACCCAGTAAATCGTTTTGGGGTTTTGGGCTTAGTAGCAGTGTCTGCACGTTAGCAGAGTAGCCCGCCTGTGAAACAAACTATACCGCCTGTGTATCTCTATTTTCACTGCATCTAATCCAGTTGATAGTTTTGGGCCTAGTAGCATTGTCTGCACCTCAGCAGAGTAGCCTGCCTGTGAAACAAACTATACCACCTGTGTATCTCTATTTTCACTGCATCTAATCCAGTTTAAAGTTTTGAGCCTAGTAGCATTGTCTGCACGTTAGCAGAGTAGCCCGCCTGTGAAACAAACTATACCACCTGTGTATCTCTATTTTCACTGCATCTAATCCAGATGATAGTTTTGGGCCTAGTAGCATTGTCTGCATGTCTGCAGGGTAGCCCACCTGTGAAGCTAGCTACACCGCCTGTGTATCTCAATTTTAACGCCATCTAACCCAGTAAATCGTTTTGGGGTTTTGGGCTTAGTAGCAGTGTCTGCACGTTAGCAGAGTAGCCCGCCTGTGAAACAAACTATACCGCCTGTGTATCTCTATTTTCACTGCATCTAATCCAGTTGATAGTTTTGGGCCTAGTAGCATTGTCTGCATGTCAGCAGAGTAGCCCGCCTATGAAACAAACTATACCGCCTGTGTATCTCTATTTTCACTGCATCTAATCCAGTTGATAGTTTTGGGCCTAGTAGCATTGTCTGCACCTCAGCAGAGTAGCCTGCCTGTGAAACAAACTATACCACCTGTGTATCTCTATTTTCACTGCATCTAATCCAGTTTAAAGTTTTGAGCCTAGTAGCATTGTCTGCACGTCAGCAGAGTAGCCCGCCTGTGAAACAAACTATACCGCCTGTGTATCTCTATTTTCACTGCATCTAATCCAGTTGATTGTTTTGGGCCTAGTAGCATTGTCTGCACGTCAGCAGAGTAGCCCGCCTGTGAAACAAACTATACCAACTGTGTATCTCTATTTTCACTGCATCTAATCCAGTTGATAGTTTTGGGCCTAGTATCATTGTCTGCACATCAGCAGCGTAGCCCGCCTGTGAAACAAACTATACCGCCTGTGTATCTCTTTTTTCACTGCATCTAATCAAGTTGATAGTTTTGGGCCCTTTAGCATTGTCTGCACGTCAGCAGAGTAGCCCGCCTGTGAAGCTAGCTACATCGCCTGTGTATCTCAATTTTTACGGCATCTAACCCAGTAAATCGTTTTGGGGTTTTGGGCTTAGTAGCATTGTCTGCACGTCAGCAGAGTAGCCCGCCTGTGAAGCTAGCTACACCGCCTGTGTATCTCTATTTTCACTGCATCTAATCCAGTTGATAGTTTTGGGCCTAGTACCACAGTTTGGCCACTCAGTTCTGCTCAGTTTTCATCTATCGGTTGTTGTGCCAACAACTTCAGATACAGAGTTGCCAATTAAGCACTAAAACGAGTGGCAAAAAGCCTGCTGCTGGTGGAAAGGGGAATAGGCGTGTTGGAAAGGGAAGAAAAGGTTGTGTCCATGGGGTAGCTGGTAAAGCAACAGTAACATCTGCAGAAGAAAGGCCATCTTCCAGCCAAAGTAAGATGTCTACTTCTTTCGTGGACAGTCTGATATGATCCCTTTCTTACGACCATTGCTACAAGCATCGGCAAAAATTCCAGATGAGGCACAATATTAGGTATATACTCACCCTCGGACGCGCCCTACTTCTTTCCGGCAGCCTTCCTTCCTAAGAATGAGCGCGTGAAGGACCTTAGATGACGTCGTGGCTTGTCCATGTGACCGCTCGCGACCAATCACAAGCCGCGACGTCACCGCAGGTCATTCACGCGCTCATTCTTAGGAAGGAAGCCTGCCGGGTAGTACCAGGGCGCGTCCGAGGGTGAGTATATCAATATTTTTTATTTTGATTCTTTATTTTACACTTAAATATGGATTCCGATACCGATTCCCGATATCGCAAACATATCGGAACTCGGTATCGGAATTCCGATAACAGATTCAGAAGATCGCCGACCTCATGGCCGACCCCACACAGGGGTCGGGTCGGGTTTCATGAAACCCGACTTTGCCAAAAGTCGTCAACTTCTGAAAATGGCCGACCCATTTCGCTCAACCCTAGTGCTGACGATGCCATTATCAGCATGACCATTCCGGTGATTTACATGCTGGAGCACACCTTACATAGTGTTCGGAGTCAGGTGGTAGAACAAGAGGAGGAGGAGGAGGAACTGGAGGAGTCGTATGCGGAAGGGATCATATCTCCAAGGTCAAGAAGGTTGGCAGCACCAAGGCGGCTGGCATTGGAGGCTGGGGGAGAGGGATTACCAAGGGTGCATGGTAGCAACCAAACTGTTGAGGAAGGTGCAGGAGGCGAGGAAGAAGTGGAGGACAAACTGGCGCTGGGCATGGAAGACTCATCAGATGACGGAGACCTTGATCAAATTTCTCTTGTGCGAGGTTGGGGGGAGAGGGCAGACGATGGAAGCATGCTTCTCACCTCGCCACCACCAAGACAACAAGGACTTGGTCCTCCTGGATGCGCAAGACACATGAGTGCCTTCTTGTTGCACTACCTGCAACATGACCCTCGGATTGTCAGAATCCAAAGTAATGCCGACTACTGGGTTGCCACACTCTTAGATCCCCGGTACAAAAGCAAATTTGGCGAAATAATTCCTGCCATAGAAAGGGATTCACACATGCAGGAGTAGCAGCAGAGACTGTTACAGAATCTAACATCTGCTTTTCTACAAAACACCAGTTGTGCACGTAGTGAATCTCTGAGTTCTAACTTGCCAACTGTGGGACTATCGAGTCATCACTCAAACCGTACCAGTAACATCGTATCTGGTGGTAACAGCAATTTTTTCCAATCATTTCAAGATTTTTTAGACCATCCTTTGCAAGGCCACAGGAGACAAGAAGTCTGACGCACAGACAACGCCTAGAGAGGATGGTGCAAGAGTATCTCCAAGTTAACATCGATGCCATGACTGTGGAACTGGACCCTTGCTCATTTTGGGCTTCCAATCTTGAAAAATGGCCTGAGCTCACCACTAACGCCTTGGAGATCTTGTCGTGCCCCGCAGCCAGCGTTGTCTCTGAACGTGTGTTCAGCGCTGCTGGTGGTGTGCTGACAGATAAGCGCATGCGGCTGTCCAGTGACAATGTAGACAGACTAACGTTCATCAAGATGAACAAATCCTGGATCCACAAGGACTTTTCTACTCCTGTGTCATCTTCGGGAGACAAAAAGCTTGATGATTTTTGAAAATCACCTCACCAACCGTTTTAAAAAACTCTGGCGAAATTGAAGCCACTTAAGTGGTGTCTGTGGCCGAATTTTTGGAAAAAAAGGAGACTCTTTGATTTAGTCTCCTTGCTGAGTTTACATGACGTTGCCATCGTCAATTCCAGGTGCAAGGGGTCGTCTGCAGTGTTGTTTACTCATACTATGGCCTGGGATTCAGAGGTCTGCTCCAAAGCTTCAGTGTCTGCTAGTCAGCAGAGTAGCCCAGCCACCCACCGCCTGTTTACCTAAGTACTATTTTTAACAGCATCTGGCCCAGGAAATCCTTTGGGGCCTAGTAGAATTTGGTGCTACTCAGCAGCGTACTTCACCCATGAAGCAAGCTACACCGCCTGTTTACCTCACTACTATTTTGTAACGGCATCTAGCCCAGGAAATCCTTTTGGACCTAGTAGAATTTAGTGCTACTCAGCAGCGTACCCCACCCATGAAGCAAGCTACACCGCCTGTTTACCTAACTACTATTTTGTAACGGCATCTAGCCAAGGAAATCCTTTTGGGCCTAGTAGAATTTGGTGCAACTCGGCAGCGTACCCCACCCATGAAGCAAGCTACACCGCCTGTTTACCTAACTACTATTTTGTAATGGCATCTAGCCCAGGAAATCCTTTTGGGCCTAGTAGAATTTAGTGCTACTCAGCAGCGTACCCCACCCATGAAGCAAGCTACATTGCCTGTTGATCTAATTACTAATTTTTAACTGATCTAGCCCAGGAAATCGTTTTGTACCTAATAGCATTTTGTGCTACTCAGCAGGGTACCCCACCTATGAAGCAAGCTACACCGCCTGTTTACCTAACTACTATTTTTTAATGGCATTTGGCCAAGGAAATCCTTTTGGGCCTAGTAGCAATTTCTGCTACTCAGCAGAGTACCCCACCCATGAAGCAAGATACACCACCTTCTTTCTTTCTCAATCTAACCCCTCGGCTCTGGGGTGTCCACTCTCCCTCCAGCTCTCTCATTCTCACAGGTGGACTTCCGCTTGTTTTCACACTGTGGTGAATCTTTTGGGCCCAGGCATAAGAAGTCATCGAGGTAATGGGTAATATGTGCGGCCTTACAAACGTCCTTGACGACACGTTCGAGGAAGCAACTAAATGCCTCAAATAGTGAGCAGGATATGGAGCACCCCATGGGCAAACAGCGATCTATGTAGTATGCTACTTCAGAGAAGCAGCCCAATGGGAGGACACTATTCGGAGGCACAGGTAGTAACCGGAACGCCGCCTCAATGTCTGTTTTGGCCATTAGGGTGCCCCTTCTCAACTTCTTGACCCACCTGATTGCCTCGTCAAAGGAGGTACAGTACATAGGACTGTACTTGGTTCTGCGTCGATGTTGTCGTTTACTGACCTGCTCCTTGGATATGACAAATGGTCGATTAGTCTGAATATATTGGGTTCATTTTTTGGCACAACTCCCAAAGGGAGACCGCTAAGTCATCTGGATAATTTTGCAATGCATCTCTGGGAATGGAAGCTGGCGGCAGCAGCGCGTGCATCGGGACAGCTTCCCTGGACGGCGGAGGGTGAGTATATCACTATTTTTATTTTATTTTTTTTAACAGGGATATGGTGCCCACACTGTGTTATATACTGCGTGGGCTGTGTTATACACTGTGTGGCTGCTATATACTACGTGGGCTGTGTTATATACTGCGTGGCCTGTGTTATATACTGCGTGGGCTGTGCTATATATTACATGGCCTGTGTTATATACTGCATGGGCTGTGTTATATACTTCGTGGGCTGTGTTATATATTGCGTGGGCAGTGTTATATACTGCGTGGGCTGTTATATACTGCGTGGGCTGTGTTACATGCTGCGTAGCCTGTGTTATATACTGCATGGGCTGGGTTATATACTGCGTGGGCTATACTATATATTACGTGGGCAGTGTTATACTACATGGCCAGTGTTATATACTGCGTGCCCTGTGTTATATACTGCGTGGGCTGTGCTATATACTGTGTGGGCTGTGTTATATACTGCATGGGCTGTGTTATATACTGCGTGGGCTGTGTTTTATATTGCGTGGACAGTGTTATATACTGCGTGGGCTGTTATATGCTGCGTGGCCTGTGTTATATGCGTGGCCTGTGTTATATACTGTGTGGGCTGCTATATACTGCTTCGGCTGGGTGATATAGTGCATGGGCTATGCTATATATTATGTGGGCAGTGTTATACTACGTGGCCAGTGTTATATACTGCGTGACCTGTGTTATATACTGCGTGGGCTGTGTTATATACTGTGTGGGCTGTGCTATATACTGCGTGGCCTTAGCTATATACTACTTGGGCTGTGTTATATACTGCGTGGGCTGTGTTATATACTGTGTGGGCTGTGCTATATATTACGTGGGCTGTGTTATATACTATGTGGCTGTGTTATATACTGCGTGGCTGCTATATACTACGTGGCTCCTATATACTACGTGGCTGTCTGTGTTGCATGGGCTGTGCTATATACTATGTGGCTGCTATATACATACATATTTTAGAATACCCGATGCATTAGAATTGGGCCACCATCTATACTGTATAATCGTCTAATTCTGTCTGTCTGTAATGGAAATCCCACGTCGCTGATTGGTCGCGCCAGCTGCCAGCGACCAATCAACGACAGACACAGTCCGGCTGCGAATTGGCGTGAGATTTAAACCCCTCTTCGCTGATTGGTCGTGTCCAGCTGGCCGCGACCAATCAACGATATTGGCACGGGATTTAAACACTACTTCAGTGATTGGTCGTACCCGGCCAATCAGCAACAGGCGCAGTCCGGCCATGAATTGGCTCGGGATTTGAACCACGCTTTGCTGATTGGTCGCACCTGGCTGCTACCAATCAGTGATATTGGCGCAGGATTTATACTGAATACATATTTTGGAATACCCGATGTTTTAGAATCGGGCCACCATCTAGTATATATATATATATATATATATATATATATATATATATATATATTTGTTCTTTATTAGGGGATTTCTTTTAAACATTTTTACGCTTTAAAAAAAGTTTCTACTTTTTTTTTACATTTTTCCACTATGAGACATCATCCTTATACTGACAGATTGCTGATCTGATACTCTGCAGTGCTTCTGCAGAACAACGTCTTAAAGTCACCTTCTCTAAAGGACTCCTTGGCCATCTTGGAGCTGGAAACCATCATCACAATGCGATCGCATCACGTTGCAGCACATAGGGAGACCACTCCCTGTGCAATGCTCTTTGATGTTGCTGTCACTATTGACAGTGCCATCATAGGGTTAAAACGTCCATCAACATCTATATACATTCCATAAACAATTTAACAATTTCATCCCACCATCAACTTAACAATCAACTACTCCTGTACTGAAATTAACTTTTTGGACACCATCATTAAGCTACAGAACAATGAATTAAAGACATCCCGGTATTAGAAGCCAATTGACAGCCCAACATATCTTAAATGGGACAGTTTTCCATGGAATACACGTAAAAAACTGTACAGCCAAGGTTAAGAAAATTTAGCTGGAGCACGTGCAATTTTTTTCAGAAAACTAATCTTTCAATAATTAAATACATGTACAGTAAGCTGCACACACATTGTATTAATTATACTTGTCACTGACATCTATATATCTACCTATTCTATGTGTATATATTGTATGTAATCCATCTCTTCCATCCTGTTGGCCCTGTTATGCTTTTACTGGATGCGACTGCTGAATTGACAGCTTTTTATCTATCTATCTATCTATCTATCTATCTATCTATCTATCTATCTATCTATCTATCTATCTATCTATCTATCTACCGCAGCAAAAAGTTCCAGGGGGTCGAATACTTTCGCAAGGCACTGTATCTATCTATCTATCTATCGATCTATCTATCTATCTATCTATCTATCTATCTATCTATCTATCTATCTATCTATCTATCTATCAAAGACAGGTGGCAGCACAAACTTAAGCAGAATTTGGGTGCAATACTTCCTGAATAATGTGGTTGTCCAACGCAAAAATAAATGGAAAAAAATTAGGCAGCACTCCAGTTCACGGAAAAATTGTGGGCTTTAATCCAGCACTAAGTGGTGCAACGTTTTAATCTCACATCACGTTCTTTATCAATCACCGTGCTTGATAAAGACCACGATGTGAGGTCCAAACATTGCACCATTTGGTGCTGGATTAAAGCCCACAATTTTTCCTTGAACTGAAGTGCTGCCTGATATTTTTTCCATTTATCTATTTATGTATCTATTTATCTGTATTTTGAAGAAAATATTTTGAAAACTGTGTATAAATATCAAAGAGAATTGCTCTATGTAAAAGCTCATGTTAAAATCGCATTGCTATCAGATAGCAATCACACTGCATTAGGATGTAAATCGGATACTAAGATTGTGCTCACATGAAAAATACATGACACTTGCCTTATTTTCATCCGATTTTGCAGGAACAAAATCTGATTGATTTTAAAATTGCTAGTGTGACTCCAGCCTTGAGTTTTTGCTTGCAGAAATTTCTGCAAGGTTTCTGCATCTCCTGTCAGCAAATACACAGTGGGAAAAAACACGTGTTTTGCGCGTTTTTGCTGCAGTTTTGCAGGCGTCTTTGCATGCGTTTTTGTACAGCATTGAAGACTTTTATTAGCTAAATAAAGATATTTTTTTTTAAAAATGAGGTAATCACTCCTGCAATGTATAACACTGAGCTGCAGTGAGAAAATCCACCAGAGTTCATCAGCTGTTGAACTTGTGTGACCTCTCTCACAGCAGCTACGCACTGTGGGAGCGATGACGCTCCTGTCAGTGTATCGCTGGTGGCCGGTTAGTTACATCTCCCAATGTGACTGTTCTACACTTGAGACCACCATGGCACACTTGGGATTACGTGGACTACGGCAGACAGGAATGTATATGGTGTTTTATTATTTTTGATTTTTTTTTTTAAGAGACATGGGCATCAGGGATTGGGCATTAAGGTGATTGTTTTTTTTTTTTTTATTTTACATTTTTGATAGGAGACAAGGGCATCAGGGATTTGGTGTTAGGTGAGTTTAATGTGTTTCTTATTTTTATTTGAATATGTACTGTATTTAATTATTTTATATGTCTTTTTTAATTTTGTACAGAGATGCCGGCTACCGAGAGACTATTTCTCCCATCAGTAGCTCCTGCCTTCACTGTCATCAGTGACAGCAGAGGTAGCCTGATGAGAGCAGTAGACTCTCATCAGCCGGTGTCTGCTGACCTGTGGTAAGCTTATTACCACTGACCACCACTGCTGATCACGGTATTTCTGTGGGGTCTCGCTGACATGTGACAGCATGACCCCGCAGTGCTATGACGGTGGTAACATTTTTTTTAAGCTTGAGTACATGCATTGATGGCTGAGAGACTACTTCACCCATCAGCAGCACATGCTATCAATGTTACCAGTGACAGCAGATGTAGCCTGATGGGAGGTGTAGTCTCTCAGCAGCCAGCGCATGCTGACCTGCAGTAAACACACAGCTTGGGAAACACCAGTGTTTGTGCTGTGTATGAATTTGTTTTTTCCTCCCACTGAGTCCAATGGCGTTCGGCTATATTTGGTAATTAAATTGGTGAATATTGCAAATTCGGCAATCTTGATCCAAAGGAAATATTGGCTCATCTCTAGTTGTAACATTACTGATGCAAGCAATATCAGATATGGAGAGCAAAAGCTAAGATCCACAGGGCCAGACCCAGAGCATAATTTATTTTCTTAAAACAGCTGGAGGCAGTTGTTTTCTAGAACTGGAAAACGTCTTTAAGGGTGTCACAGACATATGATGTCTGGATGAGCCCTAATAAGAGCAAAATAAAATCTGGAAATACATGCTTTAAAAAATTGTTTAAAGCAAAATGAACTTTAAATTTACTAATTTACAACAATTTGCAATGAAGTGACCAACCTTATAATCATTTGATCTACATGCCTTAGAAGAAATCATCCAGCCAGTCTACAGTCTCCATGGAAGTTAGTGGCCTCTCTAAGAAATATTCTAAGATGATTGTTCTCACCTACTGCAAGCTGCAACATCTCCTTAACATGTATGAGGACTAGTTGCAGTCTGAACTGTTTGAGTAACTATATACGTAGTTCCTGTCAGGCTGCGGAGCAACATCATGAAGGATCACAACTTTATCTTCAAAGATAAACTGTATATCTTCGTCCTGTGTTAGCCAGTAGATAGAAAAATATTTAGATTTGAGAGTCCAGTAGTGTTGAACATTCCGATACCGCAAGTACCGGGTATCGGCCGATACTTGTGGTATCGGAATTCCGATACCGAGTTCCGATATTTTTGTGATATCGGAAATCGGAATCGGAAGTTCCCAGTGTATGGTTCCCAGGGTCTGGAGGAGAGGAGACTCTCTTTCAGGCCCTGGGATCCATATTAATGTAAAAAATAAAGAATTAAAATAATAAATATGGATATACTCACCCGTCCGGCGGCCCCTGGACCTTACCGCTGTTAACCGGCAGCCTCCGTTCCTAAAAATGAGGAGTTTAGGACCTGCGATGACGTCACAGCTTGTGATTGGTCGTGTGAGCCGCGACGTCAGCCGCGACGTAATCGAAGGTCCTAAACTCCTCATTCTTAGGAACGGAGGCTGCCGGTTAACAGCGGTAAGGTCCAGGGGCCGCCGGACAGGTGAGTATATCCATATTTATTATTTTAATTCTAAATTTTTTACATTAATATGGATCCCAGGGCCTGAATGAGAGTTTACTCTCCTTCAGACCCTGGGAACCATCCAGGATACCTTCCGATACTTGAGTCCCATTGACTTGTATTGGTATCGGGTATCGGTATCGGCGATATCTGATATTTTTCAGGTATCGTCCGATACTATCCGATACCGATACTTTCAAGTATCGGAAGGTATCGCTCAACACTAGAGTCCAGTGGTTTATATCTTTCAATTGCTAACTGAAAAGATGGTAACAAATTGCGATCCTTCGAGACTACTCAGGTCTCTTCATCAGGTGTAGACTAATGCAAAATCTAAAGAATGACATATTTATACATAAGGGTATTGTGTCAGTTGTGTCCTGAATGTAGCTGGGTGTATCCTTTACCAGTGGTTTAATAATACCCTTGTGCATAAATATGTGTTTCTTCAGATTTTGTATTAGTCTACTGTATGCCTGATGAAGAGACCCGAGTAGTCTCGAAAGCTTGCAATTTTTTACCATCTTTTCAGTTAGCCATTAAAAGGTATCAACCATTGAGGACTCTCAAATCTAAATATTTTTCAACTTTATCTGCTAACTTAACATGACAGATAAATGGAACGTTAAAAAATATTATTATTATTAATAATTTGTCTCGAGAAACATTTCTTCAGACTGCAACGCATTATAGGTGACATTTTGGATTACTTTGGAAAACCCCCTTTAAGACAGAATAAGACCCCTCAGTTTTAAAATTTTTACATGATGTGACTTTTGTCAAACATAGTGAAAGAATAGGGCAGTACGGTGGCTCAATGGTTAGCACCTTAAACTTTAAACTATTTGCACAATTAAGCAATTTGCATTTTTGATGATTAAGGTAATTATTGATCAACCACAATGTTGTTTCTCAATACAAAATGTAAATAAACCTGGAAAATGAATGTTTTAGAGAGTAAAAGTGAGGTTTTGTGATTTTTTAGGAGAATATCTAGGTGAACAGAATTATTGGGCAATTATTAGTGCACAGAATTATTATGCAAATAAATGAAAAATAAATATTTTTCCCATCTCAATTGTTCATTTCTGCTAAAATGAGTATTAAAAACAAACAACTCAATGTACAAAAATACATTTCAAAAACAATGTAATTGACCAATATAGCCGCCCTTCTGTCAGTTTCTTAATCTGTTGATGATCAACTATTAGAATAAAACTGACCACAGCCTCCCAGACACTGTTCAGAGAGGTGTACTATTTTCTTTCACTGTAAATCTCCCATTTAACAAACCACCAGAAGTTCTCAATAGAGTTTAGGTGAGATGAGGATGGGACCATGTCATTATTGTTTCACTGAACTTTAGGGTGAAACAATATGGGCCCCATATTTGATCCTCCAGTGTATATGCTCCAGTGTATAATGGGTCCCATATATAATGCTCCAAAGATTAAAAAGGAAATACTCACCTTTCCTCGCTGGCCGCTGCTCTGCTCCGGACTCCTTAGCATCGCCATCTTCCAGCTTTCTGCACTGTGACTGCTCAGGCAGAGGGTGCACAGACCTGACGTCATCACGCCCTCTGACCTGAACGTCACAGACAGAGGATGGAAAACGCTGCAGCAATGGAGTGGGAAAAGGTAAATTTTGCAAGTGTCGGGGCCTGGAGCAGGCAGGGGGCCCACTTGCGGGTGCCGGTACTGGCACAGGCACTAGGCCCCCAAAGTGCCTGTGTCCCTGACACGAGTGGGCCCACCGCCTGCTCAGGGCCCTGACACTTGCCCTTGTGCACCAGGTGCTGATCTGGCACTGTCTAATATAGTCCATGAGCCGGGCCAGATATCGGTACCACCCGGAGTGACTAATTTTCTTTGGTATTTTTAGGTAGATGCATGTCTGTAGTTTATTTTTTGATATGATAGCCCTTACATATACGTAGCTTATTAACCCCTTCAGCCCTAGGCCTATTTGTACCCAAGTGCCTAAGCCAATCTGACCTGTGCCACTTCATGGGCTAATAACTTTGGAACGCTTTCACCTATCCAAGCCATTCTGAGATTGTTTTCTCGTGACATATTGTACTTCACGTCAGTGCTAAATGGGAGTCAATATATTTTACCTTTCTATATAAAAAAATGCTAAATATTCGGAAATTTTGGAAAAATCGGCAATTTTTTAACTTTGAAATTCTCTGCTTTTTACAAAAATACTGATACCCCCCATAATAGTTATTAATTTACACTCCCCACATGTTTACTTCATATTGGCATCATTTTGAAAATGAAACCTTATTGTTTTACGACGTAATAGGGCTTATAGTTTTATGCGCAATTTTTCACATTTACAGCAAAACCCACTTTTCAAAGGACCAAGTCACTTCTGAAGTCACTTTAAGGGGCTTACATAACAGAAACCACCCATAAATTACCCCATTTTGCAAACTACACCCCTCAAGCTGTTCAAAACTCATTTTTAAAAACTGTTAACCCTTTAGGTGTTCCACAGGAATTTTAGCAGAATGAAGGCGAAATTTCAAAATTTCATTTTTTTTCCAGATATTACATTGTAATCCAATTTTACCTGCAACCTAGCAAGGGTTAACGGCAAACCCAAACTTGGTTACCCTAATTCTGCAGTTTATAGAAACACCCCACATGTACTCGTAAACTAAAGTATGGGCACACAGCACAGCTCAACACGGAAGGAGCGCTATGTGGTTTTTGGGTGGCGGATTCACTGGAAGAAATCTAGGGGGCCATGTCACATTTGAAGGCTGCCTGAGGTACACCCACAGTGGAAACCCCAAAAAGTGACCCTATTTTGGAAACTACACCCCCAAGGAATCTTTTAGGGGGTATAGTGACCACTTTGACCCAACCAGTGTTTCACAGTAGTTGGAAACACTTGGTTGAGAAAATGGAAAAAGTGCATTTTTTACATGAAGGTGTCATTTTAGGCTCATTTTTTTATTTTTAAGAGGTGTACCAGCAAAAAATGCACCCCACTATTTGTTCACCAATCTCTCCCGAACACAACAACACCCGATATGTTGTCGTACACTGCAGTATTGGGGAACGGCAGGCCTCGGAAGGGAAGGAGCGCCAAATGACTTTTGGAGTGCAAATTTTACTGGAAGAAATCTAGGGGGCTATGTCACATTTGAAGACACCCTGAGGTGCCCCAACACACGCACACACACTGACACATACACGTTCTGTGCTGAACAGGACTCTCCGGTCTTCTCTGCAGAGCTCCTATCTCCCTCTGCTTGCATGGAAAAACTTCCTTCCATGGCTAGAAGAAAACCATGCAAGGGACCTTCACCATCTGGATGAAACACTGAAGAACATCACAAACTTTCGCATCAGTGTGTCGCAGGGATCCTTCGAAAAGCTCTTGGATAATGAATCTTGCACACTTACCCTGAAGCTCTTTCAAGTTTATCTTGAGACCCTCAGAAATGAACAACTCTCAGCATTCTGGATGTCATACTTGGACATGGTCGAGACCATGCTGGCCCTGGTTCGAGCTTCAAGAGAAGGCAACTGGATGCTTCACCTAGGAGCAATCCGACAGATGATACCATGGTGTTTTGCCTATGACAAGGTCAACTATGCCCGATACCTAACCTATTACTATGCCACAATGTCTCGGCTGCCCATAGAACACCCAGAGGTCCATGAATACTTCATGCAAGGTGGCTTTTCGGTCCAGATCGGTAGCAAGAATCCTTTTGGACGAATTCCTGTGGACCAGACCATTGAAGAGACAATCAACAAAGACACCCAGACACCAGGGGGCACAAAAGGCTTCAGCCTCAAAGTTGGAGCTGTTTCCAGGTTCTACCTGACATCAGAGTACCGCAGTATGTACTTGAGGCAGCTGAGGGCCCTGGTAGGCCAACAATATACTGACTTCAGCCATTCAGACCTACAGGTGTCTAGGATTAGAAGAGATGAAGCCGATGTCCAATCTTTCGTTCAACTGCTGGAGACAGGTTGGGTGAACCCCTTCAACAAAGAGCATAATGGTGAACTTATCAGTTTGTCAACAGCGACTGTAGCACCACCAGATGTAGCCAAAGACCTTCAAGGGGCATACAGTATAGGAGAGGATGCATATCAAACATTCAAGGATGAGCGTTTGGGTACCGATAAGCCAACTACATTGTTTCATGACAAGATGACGAAGAACAAACTTAAAACGTTCTCTAACATCCAAATGAAGACACGCAGACAAGGTCTTGGCAAGGAGGTAATTTTGAAGGCTGACAGAAACCTATTTGGCCAGATGATACTTGTAGCTGAGAACAGAAAGCTACAAATGAGTGATGTCTTGACTCATCCCCTGGGTCCATTGCCATGGGCACTTGCCAATGGTGATGGGTCTATCCGCAAGACCAACAAGGCTGCCCTCGCAAGGGAGTTGGAGAGGAATGCTCGTCCTGCAGAAGTGATCCCCGAGCCCTCTGCAACCATCATTGATGGGATGAGCCTGGTTCAGAAACTGAAGGGAAACAATGCAACATTTGGCCAGCTAGCAGGCACAGCAATGAGTCGCGCTATCCATGAGGGTGCTAAGAGCAAGCGCATTGATATTGTCTTTGACGTCTACAAGGAGACATCCATCAAAGATACAGAAAGAGTCAACAGATATGAAGGCACAGGGATCCATTTCAAGAACATTCAACATGGGCACAACATCCAGCAGTGGAAAAAGCTTCTAAGTAGTTCCTCCAACAAGGCAAGTCTCATAAAGTTTCTGGTAGAAGAATGGAAGGCGAAACACCACAGGGAGAAGCTTGAGGAGAAGGAGCTGTATGTCACATGTGAGCAGCTCTGCTTTAAGATCACCAAAGAACAGTGGGAAGAGGCTGCTGACCTTAAGTCAAATCAAGAAGAAGCAGACACACGCCTCCTTCTCCATGCTCTTCATGCAGCAGAATCTGGTTACAAGTCGGTCATCATCACTTCGGAGGATACTGATGTCATGGTCCTGTGTCTGGGCATGTGCCACAAAATCCCATCCCACCTGTTCCAGAAATGCGGTACACAGAACCGGACAAGATTCCTGGATATCACCACTCTGAGCCGAACATTGGGAGGCAGCGTATGTGATTCATTGATTGGTATGCATGCATTTACAGGCTGTGACACCGTCAGTGCATTCGCTGGCCGTGGGAAGATGACGACACTCAAGCAGTTGAAGATGAACAAGACATACCAGGATGCCTTTCAGGAAGTTGGTCGTTCATGGGAAGTGTCTACCGAACTTTTTGAGAAGTTACAGGAAATCACCTGCCACATGTACCTGCCAACTACCCAAACAACTGAGGTAAACAGGCTCCGTTATCAGCTGTTCTGTGCCAGACGTGGAGTGGTAGAGTCAAGTCAACTCCCTCCTTGCCAGGACTGCCTTTTCATGCATGCACTGCGTGCAAACTACCAGGCTGCGATCTGGAGGAGAAGTCTGCAGAGCCAGCCATGGGTTGCAAACCCAACAGACTGCGGTTGGATGATAGATAACGACGGAAAGCTTGTTGTCAAGTGGATGCAAGGGGCACCAGCACCAGAAGCTATTATACAGCTACTGTCCTGCAAGTGTGTGCGGTCATGTGAACTTCCTCAGTGTACTTGCCTCAGCAATGGCCTGAAGTGCACAGACATGTGCAGATTACAGACATGCCAGAACAAGGGTACTGAAGACGAGCCAGTAGAACAACAGTCAGATTCAGAGTCCGATGTTGAAGATATTATGGAGTAACATATATATATATATATATATATATATATATATATATATATATATATATATATATATATATGCACATGACATGTTCAGTGTGTATTTACATAACTTGGATTAAATTTTGTTACAAATACTACATCTAGTCACTCCGGGTGGTACCGATATCGTCATATTTGGTTCTTGGCTCATGCTAAAATTCCTGTGGAACACCTAAAGGGTTAACAGTTTTTAAAAATGAGTTTTGAACAGCTTGAGGGGTGTAGTTTGCAAAATGGGGTAATTTATGGGTGGTTTCTGTTATGTAAGCCCCTTAAAGTGACTTCAGAAGTGACTTGGTCCTTTGAAAAGTGGGTTTTGCTGTAAATGTGAAAAATTGCGCATAAAACTATAAGCCCTATTACGTCGTAAAACAATAAGGTTTCATTTTCAAAATGATGCCAATATGAAGTAAACATGTGGGGAGTGTAAATTAATAACTATTATGGGGGGTATCAGTATTTTTGTAAAAAGCAGAGAATTTCAAAGTTAAAAAATTGCCGATTTTTCCAAAATTTCCGAATATTTAGCATTTTTTTATATAGAAAGGTAAAATATATTGACTCCCATTTAGCACTGACGTGAAGTACAATATGTCACGAGAAAACAATCTCAGAATGGCTTGGATAGGTGAAAGCGTTCCAAAGTTATTAGCCCATGAAGTGGCACAGGTCAGATTGGCTTAGGCACTTGGGTACAAATAGGCCTAGGGCTGAAGGGGTTAATAAGCTACGTATATGTAAGGGCTATCATATCAAAAAATAAACTACAGACATGCATCTACCTAAAAATACCAAAGAGAATTAGTCACTCCGCTTGGTACCGATATCGTCAAATTTGGTTCTTGGCTCATGGACTAATATGGTTAAAACAAAGCCATGAGTGCTTCAGCTCATGAGTCCAATTCACAACTTAGTTTTATGTGAATAAAGTGTTGTAAGCCATGGAAAGGAACCTCTGCTGACAGATCATTTCCTTTATTTCCTTCATCATCTGTTGGGGTCAGTAAGAAGGCACTTAATATGAGTCTATCACCTCCTAAATGAAACTTAACCAGCAGAAACATTTTTATAGGGGATGTAGTCCCTAAAAAAGAATATCTGCATTTAATTAAAATTCAAATGAGGGCACTTTTGTTCACATTTGGCATGGCCAATGCTTACGTGCACCACTATGCCCTCCGTGTTGGAGTTTGAAATATTGGTGATTATGCACAGCAATTTTCACAAATTTCCACCTGTGAGATATATGACATGAACATATCACACATTTACTGAATGGATAATAATATGCCATAAAAGGTACAAAGTGGAAATAATCTTTTAAGTAAGTTTCCATGCAATTTCAAGTGATACAGAGGGCATGTGTTCAGGAAAACAAGGGATTTGAAGCTATGTAGCCGAAAAAAGAAACTTCAAACCCTTTAAAGGCCTATTATGAAATTAATAAGAACGTTTTAAAACATGTTGAAATTTGATTACAATAATAATAATAATAATAATCTTTATTTTTATATAGCGCTAACATATTACGCAGCGCTTTACAGGTTGCACACATTATCATCGCTGTCCCCGTTGGGGCTCACAATCTAAATTCCCTATCAGTATGTTTTTGGATTATACATTTTAAGAGATACTAAGCTATAATATAAAATAGGCACAACATAATGTACAATTATTTAGGTAACGGAAATGGTGACTATGGGATGGGATTTAAAAGATTATTTTTTAAATGACATTTAATATCAATTTAAAAGGGTTGCTGAATAATCATCCCAGAAAGCGACTGCATGACATATGAAAGTATTTAGACCTTTCTTTCTACAAGCTTTGTCTTGCATGCGACTCTAAAGGGTGGCAGGCACAAACAAACCCGACAATTTGGCTTGATCTTATCTTCCTGGATTTCAATGACAGCAAAATGACTTTCCTATAAATGTCAAGCTAAGCAAAATGAAATGACTTTATTTCAATATATTGGCAAACATAATAAAAACTCTTCAGACTGAAATTATTCCATTCCTGCAGACAGATCATTTTAGCAATTGAGAGCAATTTAAGTGTCACATTATTCGAAATGCAATTTCAAGAAAACAGTATAAGCATGCTACAAGTGTAAAAGGATACATTTAAATAGGGAAAAAAATGAAACCAATGGTTTTTAATATTTGAATAAGTTTAAAATGAGAAGAGGATAATAGGTGGATGGGACGTTCTAATATATAAAGCCTTTATTTTTAGTTGGTTTAGATATTTATGTTTTCTGATCTGTCTGAGACAAGCATTTCAAACTTCACTAAGAGTTTCTCATTTATGGACATTGCATTAAAATGCTGAAGAATAAGGCTATATTTTGACATAGCATTATGTGGAGTAGAAGATAAAATTGCTTTTCCCTTTGCAGGTCTCCATTCATCACCTTATCAAACCTCACCCATAACTCGCAATTGGCTCTCAATCAAAAAAGGGTAATATAATGTCTGCATGATAATAGTCGATGACAGCCCTTCACTCACCAAAATTAGAATCGACACCTACATAGTGCCACTGAATGCAACCATTTTTTCTCATATACTGTGTATTTATAGTCATAGCCTTGATAGTTTGCGAAAATGTCTTTACTAAATAACATCAGTATTTAACCTATAAAATAATAATTAAAAAAAATCAATATAAAAATGTAAAAATAGATATAAAGTCAATTGATAAAAATAATGTTATAGTCACAAACTTTGATACCAGCATTAAAATGTATAATCATTTTTTTTGTTTTCTTTGTTATTTTTTAAAAAAATAGTTATTTGTAAGACTAAATCTCAAATGCTTTTTATCTTTAAACTACAGGTTTTTTAGAATATTATTTTTTACAAACTTTTTAATTTAAAGTTTAAAGATGTTTTCCACGAATAACTTCACTCACCCACCACTTCTCTAGAAATGCCGGTATGCTGTTGCCTTTGGTCTCCTGTTCACAGGGTGCCGTAGAGATACTATATCGTGACTTCTGCAACCTTTCACTGGTCTTAGCAGTGATGTCAATGTAAATGGCATACGACTGTTGTGCCTTATGATTGGCTGCAGCAGTTAAGGGGGGTGATCATGATGTCATCATAATAGCCTGTCAACAAAAACCATGACAGTGGCGCTGAGGCACTCCTGGAGCAACGGTGGGTGAGTTGAGCTCATTTTGATATTTTATAACTCAGCATGTCTGAGAATTAAAAAAAAAAAATCTTCTAAACATTTTAATTAAGTAAAAAAAAAAATATTCCAGAAATAGTTTAAAAAACAAACAAAAGTACAATAATATAGACAGTTACTCATTAATACAATGATGCACATTTGCATATCATTATATTTACATTTTAGCAGAAATTCCATATAATAATAGATAACCAGTGATTTTTTTTAAAAAGGAACCTGCCATTTAAAAAAAGTTTTAAACAAGTAGATATGGGGTGGATCTGCAGGTTAATAGCGTTCTGACTCCATGCAACCACTGCACTGAGAGCCCCACTGCAGGGAGGAATAAACTTTACTCCCCTGTCAGCCTTGCTCTTTCAGTCATATAGGTGTCAGCTGGCACAGTTTCAACGAAGGTTCGATGGACACAGAGCAACGTCTGTAAATATGCCCCCGGCACTGACTGACAGACCGCTCTAATGCTGAGAACTCTATTAACCTGAAGATTAACCCTATATCTGCAGGTTGATAGCATTATTAAAACAATTTTAGACTTACTGCCATCTACTTCTTTCTAATACAAACTAGTATATTATAAAAAATTAGGGGGCAGATGGAATGGAGTATAATAGCGTGACCTGGCTTTCCTGTTATTTTTGTTGTCAGAATATGGACACCAAGTTAAAGAAAATATTTCAAAATATCTCTGAAGTAAAGCTATTTGAAATACTAAAATGTTACAATTATGAAACAGTGTTTCAATTTTCATTTCACGTACACACAAGCAATTTAATATGAATTCACTGGAAGGTGGGAAAAAGCCTTTATCCTATACACAAAATAGAGAAAACAGCTGTTAGGGCTAGCGGAACGCACCAAGTAATAGAGAGGTTGATACGAGGTGCGTTCCATCCCGGGGTCCACCGTGCAGAGATACCGGCTGCAAAGTAATGGCGGATGGACACTGAGCTCACACGTGGGTTAAACTTCACCCCGTGGGAAATGAAAGCGAGCGCTGTTGCCTCACAGAGTCGCGCTGTACACATGGAATAATACCCTAACTAGGGTTGTGCTTGCGCTGGTACTCTTCTGTGCTAACCGCACACATGAAGGAACCAGATGCTAAGCCAAGGCTAATTGCCCCCACTGACGCTAGCTGCCTGCCTGAGTGTACAGCCCCAAAGCTAAACAGACTCACACCACATATGAACTGAGTGGTAGAGTATCCACTGGCAACAGCCAAACACAAATGATACTAGCACATGTCCGCACAGCCATGCAAACTTTTTATAGTTATAGCTCTCCAGGACCTTCCTAGTGGACCAATAGGAGCTGCTACAGGACCTGAGCGTGTGACCCCCGCCCACCAATGAGAGGTCTTCCCTTGGGCATGCTCAGAAGGAGAAAAGCAGGATTTAGTCCCATGAGCACCTGCTTGCTGCCGAACAGTACTGGTTATAATGGCTGGACCTGGAAGGGCAGCAGTAACCAAACGTGTAGTATCTGTCTGAGCCAGGTGCTGGGACTGATGTCTCCGCTGAGCAGATTCCACTGCGGCTGGAGAAGAATGGGGACCGCAGCAGACATGGTTTGAGATTCACCCTGTGCAGCAGCAGGAACTCGACACTTAACATTAGCTCTAAAATACAAAACAAACACATAGAAATGCATCTTAGTAACAATCTTTAATTATGTATCATTGCTTTGTGTATTCCTACTAGATTATAGTGTTCTAGTGAATTTTGACAAAAAACAGTGATCTTAGTAGTAAAAGTCAGAAAAATATGTTCCATTTACATTTATTTAGGGGAAATAGCCCCTATAAAAGTTAAACCAGGCACAAACTGGTTAACTTAATGTTTACTTCAAAATTTTAATTTATTCAATATGCAAATGAGGACATTTTAGTGAGCCTAGAGACCGGCTGCAGTAAGCAATTACTCTCTCGTGTTTATCTTGAATTTGAGACAGGACGGTCCCCAGACCATGTAGACTCCCATCAGTGTACAACAAAAATGGGTCATCGAATTGCATATAAGCCAGAATCTGGGCACTGGTCAGGACCTTCTTTACTGCCTCAAAAACTTCTTGCTACCATGGTCCCCACTTCATGGGCTGATTCTTGGGCCACACCAGCCTTGCCCCTCAGCAACTAGTTTATTGGGCTAGTTAAATGAGCAATCATTGGTATAAACCTGCAATAATGTCCTGCCACACCTAGGTCTAGAAAGGCCCGTACCCTCTGGAGGGTATTCAGCCTGGGTCACTTCTGGATGGACTACACCTTGCTGGTGGCTGGTTGCATTTCCTCTTTGGTGAACTCATGTCCTAAGTAATCTATCTAATATTGGAACAGCTGACATTTTCTGGGCTTGATTTTGAGGCCGAGGTCTGGCATCTGCCCTGGGACCTGCTTCAGTTTCTGGTGGAATGATTAATTCATTATCTAGGACATTGATGCAGCATACGGACGCACACCTATTCCTCACAGTGGCGAGGGCCAAGCTAGCAGTGGTAAAATCAGCATTTCTCCTTGGGTGGCAGGCTCGATCAAGACCTCCAGCCCTCTTAGTTGTTGCCCAGCACCCACCGGCAGAATCAATATCTGTTTCTGATCTTCACCGGGGTCTTCATTGGTATTTTTATCAATCCAATGGACCGACCATACATGGTGCTCTTTTGCAAATTACAGCTCCCCACCATTTCTTGCAGAACCTGTTGGGTCAGTCGACCAGTGTGTGGTAACCCGTTGTCAATATTTAGGCCCTTCTTTGGGGTAGAGATGGTGGTCTCGGTCCCTCAGCAAGCATGTTCATACATAGTGCTACATCTAATCCTCTTTGGTCCACCAGCAAGACTCATTTATTTCCAATGTCCTCCCCAAACAGTCGAACCCGCATGCAGACTATCCCTTGTACGTCCATTTCACTGTTATTGCCAGCCATGAGTCTGATGACTTTCTCCTCTTCTGGCTCCATTATGTGCCTGAAATGTCTCTTAAAGTACTCCATAGGCATAATGGTACACTTTGACCTGGTGTTGACTAGGCAATGTATCTGTTGACATTCTAACTTAGCATCCATAAAGAGGCTACTGGCATATAGGTCATGTTAATTGTGCATGGGGATTGGCATTTGGTGAATCGCTTCAGAATGCCCAACTACTGCGATGGGAGAAAATTAATGCCGACTTGGACCTCATCTGTACAGTACACACTCTGGCGTTATGGCCATATTGTAGGCAGTGCCAGCATTAAGGGCATCAGAAAGATCATGGTTTTGATGTGTCATGACTCACAAAATCCCACATCCTGGTTAGCCCTTCCATAGGAGTTCAAGGTCATGGAACTGTTGTCGTTGTATGACATGGGTGAGTCCACATCTGAGCTATTTCCAGATGGAGCTCTCGCATTTGCTCCTGCAGTGCTGGCCGCCACCTGTTCTGATTCTGTCCGAGCTTTTGCAATTTCAGCACTGTTCACCAATTTCTTGATCGCCAGATTTGACTACTCTTCCTGTTCTAGAGCGGCCAGTTAGCTGTCGTCAAATGTCAAAGACAAGTTAACTCAAATCAACTTTCAGAGCTTGTCATGCAAAGACTTATTAACTATCTCTGTAATGACATGGTCCCTCAGGAGCTGGACTATCTCCTGAAAGGTACCCATGCTGGCTGTGTCGCATCTCCATATCTTCTGCATCACCTCCTGGAGAGTGTTAGTGTACCGCATTAGGGTTCCCTCTCACGCTGTGGGAGATTGAAGAATTTGCTTCTCAGCTTCACCGCCTGTATAAGATTCCCATGGACCCTCTCCAGCAGGGCAAACATCTTCTCTATGGAGTCTCTCTGTGATTCAGGATGCACCATCACTGTCCACGTAGCATCAACCTCTAGTGTGTTAAGAGCACCCTCTGCCCATAACTCCAGTGTCAGATTACACAATTTAACTGTACTGCAAACCCTCTCAATCCAATTCATGTTGCTATCGTCAAACTTGGCCACGTGGGGAAACAGAGTCCCCACTAGAAGTTACCCTACCTGGGCTAATACCGTGGGGGCCATCTGCATTTGCAGAATTTGAGCTATTTGAGCCAGGACAAGCTGTCCCTGCTGGGTGGAAGCACCTTGACCATGGACATGGGCCGACAGTGGGGTATTATTTCCTTCCATGTTCCTGCCCATAATGATCTCTGTTTATTGCTGACTACACCAAGTTGTAATCTGTGAATCGGGGTGGGCTCTCCAGGTTACAACATAGCCATGGACAAGAAAAGCAGTGAACACTAAATGTGTCAAAAAGACATTTACTGGTATACTCATACTGATTACGTTTCCACCTACCAAATAAATGTAAGAGGTTAATTCGCACACATGGTCAGGACTGAGTGGGACCGCTGTACTGTGCCACTCAGCATGCATGGAAATGTTTTCTATGTTGCTATAATTTATCTAGTTGTGCAGCCGCCTAGTGCGTCTGCCGAGCATTTACCTGAGAAACTGGGACAATCAAATGAATGCTTGACATGGCCTATTGGTGATGCCGCACAGCAGCTAACAAACTTAACAAAATTCCTTTAAAATCCCCAATGTAGAACCCAGTTATTGAACTATATATGATCGTATTCACTTTAGAAACCATGTGAGTGCAATGGGTCGCTCCTCTGAACACCTCTGTATACTTCGTTAAATCCCCTTTAATACTGTAGTGCCTGTAAGTCTTTACTGATTCAGCAAGCTGAGTCTGATCAGCATTGATGCATTCAGGAGTCTGTATATGTCTGTCTGTAAGGCACTTCCTCCCAACTGCTTCCCCTGCCCCCGCTCTGTTTGGTTCTGTCCAAATTGCAGTTAAACCATCAGAACAGTCCATTTAACATAATATCAGTGTCTGCCAACAGAATCGCTGTTTCAATTTCTCCTCACAGAAGTGGGGTAACTCCTCTGAATAAAAAATCCTGCACAAACCAGTTTAAGCCATAGTCATAAAGCAGTTGCAAGGGAAACAGTTGCCTCCTGTGGCTGGTGATTAGTAATGCCAGCTATAATATTGTCAATTCTACATTGCTAACAAAGTGGAACAGAGGCTCCAAATTAAATACAAAGAGTTAATGGTAGGTGATGGTCAGCTGCATATTCACCATCAACTCACACACCTACTTCAGATAGCGATGGGCAGACTCTGCTCCCTTCCTCTATGTCAGATGTGCTCCACATAGGGCCTCACATGTTACCTAGCATATGTCAGTGATATAAGCAGACAAGGAATGTTATGGGATTTTATGCCAGCATGCAGTATTGTATGCTGAAATCATATTTGCCAACTCATATGGTTTCTAAAACCTACCTCTACTTGCTGACTAAGACATGCTTATTAACCCATAATCTGCTGTAAGTATAAATGTTATTTGGTCTTGTTCACCCTTTAAAAGCTCCTGTATCAGAGTATATCTTCTCTATACAAGTTTCTTCTCTTCTGCCAGCAGCTATCTATTTGTTTGTGAATTAACCCTTTTTCTGCTGTAAGCATTACAAACTCTGCTTTGGACTAGAGTTTCTTCAGTTTCTGTGTTTATCTGCACCTCCTGCTCTGAGTCTTCTGTTGTGTCCTGCTCTGTTTGCCTGCCTGCCACCCAGCTTACCCATTTAGTCTTGACCCGTACTATTACAAATGCCATACAGCAAGTCCTGCCTGCAGCATTTTAGTTAGGTAAAATAATCTGGTATACTGTACATGTTCATGATCAACTCAATGACTGACTGAGGCAGCAGAACAAGCCCAAATCATCACCCCTCCATCACCATGATTGACAGTTGGTATGAGGTGTTTGTGCTGATAAGCAGTGCTAGGTTTCCACCAAAGGAGCCACAGGGAATTGAGGTCAAAATGTTTACAATGATGATATTTTACCAGTAGTCTTTTTGTTTGTTCAGATGCAATTTTGCAAACTCTAGTCATGCTGCCATTTTATTTCTAGAGAAGTGGCTTTCCCTTAGCAACCCTTCAAAACAAAAGATATATTTTCAGTATTTTTCTAATTTTACTGTCATGAATATGAACATTTAACATCTTTTAAAGTCTGAGCTGCAGCTCTTGTTTGTTTACTCTGAGCATTGAACAGTTTGACATTTGGGTGAACACGCTGGGACATTGTCATGGCCGCTGCTCCTCCTGCTTCTGCCGCTGCTTCCTCCGCTTCTGCCGCTACTTACCTCTCCAGGCATCGTGCTGTCGTTACTCCTGCTCCGGGGTCCACTCTCTCGCTTCCTCCTCGCCGCTCTGGACGCCTCGCCGCCATCTCTGCCGCTGCTGTCCCCGGGGGTTCTGCTCCGTCTCCTTCCTTCCAGCGTCACGTGCTTCCTCCGTCCTCCCTTGCAGCCACTAGGGGGCCTCAGCATGGTGCACGTTCTCATCCTTTCTCCTGACCTGTGTCAGCTCCTTGCAAACCCCTTAGGTCATGGGCGCGCGCTCTTCCCTGCAGTTAACCCCTTCAGTTCCTTCCCAGCAGTCCCTGCCTCTCAATCAGCCTTCAGCACAGGATATATCAGGCAGTTCCACCATTGTGGCGGTGCCTGATTATCGTGTGTATTCCATATGTGCTTTTGGCCCGTTCCTTGTTCCGTCCAGGTTATTTGGCTTTGTTCTGTATTCCTGTTCCCCTCTGACCCTAACATCGCTGTTACTCTGTCCTGTGCTTTTTCTCTCTTGAGCGTCCCTCTTGCTTCCAGCTGTTGCGGCATCTGACTCCCTCGGGCCTGCTCCTCACAGTCCCTGTCTAGGGGTTGTTCCCAGGCTCGCTTGCCCGTTAGATCCCCAGTGCCGTGACCCAGAGGGTCCACTCTTGTTCACGTCTTCCCGACGTCACAATATAATCAGGCCATGGACCCCGCTGGGTTCTCAGCCGTGACTCAAAAGGAATTACTTTTTCTATGAGAGAATCAGATACCTGGCTGTCTGCTTTGCAATAGTCTGATCCCGGTAACACATCTCTCTTGGCCGGACTCCAGCAGGAGTTGCACAGCAACGGGATACTCAGTCCCACATTCTCGGTTACATGGCGTCCCTTGATGACCGTTTACTTGCGTTGCAGACCTCTGTGGCCGCAGCTGTTTGTGCTCCTCTGCGTGATCCTGTGCCTCCTCCACTGCCTCGTTTGGGTAAACCCCCCAGATTTGCAGGAGATC
This sequence comes from Ranitomeya variabilis, assembly GCF_051348905.1. Taxonomy (NCBI): domain Eukaryota; kingdom Metazoa; phylum Chordata; class Amphibia; order Anura; family Dendrobatidae; genus Ranitomeya; species Ranitomeya variabilis. Next base: position 567,706,550 of record NC_135236.1, read on the forward strand.
CCAAACTGTGTCGAGGCTTCCTTAACCAGTGCCGCCTACATTTCGAGCTCTTGCCTCAGCAATACCCTTCGGATAGAGCCAAGGTGGCATTTATTGTATCTCACCTCGAGGGGGAAGCTTTGGCCTGGGTGAATCCTTTGTGGGAGAGGGATGATCCGATAGTTACTAACATCCAAAACTTTTTGGACACCTTTCACAGGGTTTTCGATGAACCCGGGCGCTTGGCCTCCACCACCGAGTCCCTTTTCAGTCTCCAACAGGGAACCCTCTCGGTCGGGTAATATGCCAGCCGCTTCCGAACTTTATCTTCAGAGCTGGGGTGGAAAAATGAGGCTCTGGTCGGGGCTTTCTGGAGGGGACTTTCGGGTAAATTAAGGTCGAGCTTGCTGGGCGGGATACTCCTACTGTTCTGGAGGACCTAATATCTCTGGCCAAGCGAATTGATTTACGCATCCATGAACGCTCTCGAGAAGCGGGTATGGATAAGAGATCTCCTAGGTTTAATCGTTTATCAGTTCCTAGTCCTACCAGTCCTTCCAGTGGTTGGGTTCCTGAACCCATGCAAGTTGACCGTATAAAGCTTTCGGAGCAGCGTCGCAGGGATAGACTTGCGCAGGGGTTGTGCCTCTACTGTGGAGGAGCTAATCATTTCTTGCGTTCTTGTCCCGAGAGAGTGGGAAACTCCTCCGCCTAGGCCAGGTAAGGGAGGCTTTCCTAGGTGACATTAATTCCTCTCTGTCCCTTACTTTTTCAGTTGTTATCTCTTTAGGTCAGGAGCGTAAGTCCTTGGAGGCATATGTGGACTCGGGTGCGGCTGGCAATTTCATTCGTCAAGAGGAGGTGGACAAGTTCCAAATATCTGTGGTGTCTCTTGAAAATCCGCGTGTTATTACTGCTGTGGATGGCAAACCGTTACCAGTTTCCGCTACTTCAGTTGCCCTCGAATTAGAGATGCAAGTAGGAGCCCTTCATCAGGAAAGGATCGCTTTTTATGTTTTGCCCAACTTGTCTCACGCCCTGCTCCTTGGTTTGCCCTGGCTCAGGACTCACGAGTCAGTTCTTGATTGGCGTTCCGGGGAGGTTCTTTGCTGGGGTCATTCCTGTCATGAACATTGTCTCCTGCCAGTTACCTCTTCTACTCCTTCTCGTGCTTCAATCGATCTTCCCGGTCTTCCCTCAGCATATCATTCTTTTTCTGACGTCTTTGACAAAAAAGAGGCGGCGTCTCTTCCTCCACATCGGGCTTATGATTGCACCATCGAGCTTATTCCAGGAACCATGCCTCCCAGAGGAAGAACTTATCCTTTGTCTCCTACGGAAACCGCGGCTATGTCCGAATACATCAGGGAGAACTTAGCCAAAGGTTTCATCCGGAAATCTTCTTCCCCGGCTGGGGCAGGATTTTTCTTTGTTCGGAAAAAAGATGGATCCCTTCAGCCTTGCATTGATTACCGGGGCTTGAACAACATCACAGTCAAGAAAAGGTATCCTCTTCCACTTATCCCGGACCTCTTTGATCGCCTGAGAGGGTCTCGAATCTTTTCCAAACTAGATCTGAGAGGAGCATATAATTTGGCAAACCCCTTAGGTCATGGGCGCGCGCTCTTCCCTGCAGTTAACCCCTTCAGTTCCTTCCCAGCAGTCCCTGCCTCCCAATCAGCCTTCAGCACAGGATATATCAGGCAGTTCCGTCATTATGGTGGCGCCTGATTATCGTGTGCATTCCATACATGCTTTTGGACCGTTCCTTGTTCCATCCAGGTTATTTGGCTTTGTTCTGTATTCCTGTTCCCCTCTGACTCTAGCATCACTGTTACTCTGTCCTGTGCTTTTTCTCTCTTGAGCCATCCCTCTTGCTTCCAGCTGTTGCGGCATCTGACTCCCTCGGGCCTGCTCCTCAAAGTCCCTGTATTGTGGTTGTTCCCAGGCTCGCTCGCCCGTTGGATCCTCAGTGCCGTGACCCAGAGGGTCCACTCTTGTTCACGTCTTCCCGACGTCACAGACTTTCACTTCTGGGAAGATTGTAAACTCTCTTGAAGGTTTTTCACTTGTGAATAATCTTTCTCACTGTGCATGGTAGAATCCAAATTGTATGGAGATATCCTTAAAACCCTTCCTGAATTGATAGGCAGCAACAATTGTTTCTCTAAAATAGTTGCTGATGTCTTTCCTGGCATTGCTGACACTACCTAAATGCTTCCGACCAGCAAACTGTGAGAACTTCAGCTTTTATATACATGGTCAGACTTGCTGTTGAACAGTTAATCAGAGTCACTTAATAATTTTTTACTGACATTAGGAAAAAAATATCTTTGTAACAATTCACTGTTCAAGAATGTACAGAGAGTTGGCACCCCCAAATAGATGTGCTGCTTTTAAAAGGAAATCTGAACTTATTTTTATTTCCCAACAACATGTTTACATGCTATATGCATAAGTAATGCTTAGTAAAAGGCTTTGGTAGGATATCATAAAATTATCAAGTTTTTAATCCAGACAGATAATTCCATGACACAATCGTATTGTTCTTCATGTGACACTGTTTTTTATTTCCTTGATTGGCAAAGAAACTTGACTGTGAGGCTATCTGTGCCTTGTGAACACCTTGCTTCAGATTGGTAAGCCAATACAACAAAACCATTTTGATAGTTTTGACAGAATGTTTAAAAAATAGTATTTCGGTGTTGGATAGAACTGAGGCAGTTGCACTGAAAGTCTAATCTAACATGCAGAATCTAATAAAACTAAGTAAATGTTATACCGTATATAGTTTGTACATTTTTAGGCTTATAGACATATTAGACTAAAAATTGGTTTCTTAAGTAAACAAACCCTTTGTTCCCATTTAACTGCTGTCATTACTAGGTACAGGCCATGAACATTAATTAAGGATAAACACTGAGAGATTTTAAATACATTACATTCTAAAAGCATATACTGTATTTATTATTTTATTTATTATATTTCTTATCTAAATGGTAAGTTTTGAGCTTATATTATATCACCAACTTAATATAATCTGTTTCAATTTATTTATTGAAATATAAGACAAATCCCAACAAACAACTCTAATTAATAGTCCATGATTTGTCCTTATGATCTTTTCTGGGTGAAAACAGTTTAAGATAATTAAAATGGAAAATTAATTTGGCATCTAGAATTACTCAAGGATTAGCTGCCTGGATGATAAATGAGGATCTTAATAAGGACATGTTTGCCCCACAGCCCTTATGCTTGTGAGTAGTACTGATTTATGTGGTATTAACATTTCCATTGGCATAAGGTTACATGTGGATACAGCAAAGTCATAATTACCATGAACTCTGTTTTTCACACTCATTCAATATGCCTAAGATCTTTGCTTCCATTATATAGAGAGCAAAGAAAAAGTTTGCAAATTTTTCAGATTTCTGCCTGAGTAACTCATAAAAATTATCTTTTTTTCACCAGCAATGACTCATAATAAAATAAATATAGACAATCTTATTAAACAGTTAAACAGTTAAGGTGGCCATATTTTTATTTAACAAAAAATAAATTTACATAAATATCCAATGAAAAATGTTATTCAAAATTAAATAGGGCAAGTTAAATTGATATACAGTACTCAGTTGTAGAAAAGAACAAATCAATTCTAAGCAATTCGGTATCCAATCAATCTTCAAAAGATTAGCAGGTCCAGCGGGATTTGAACAAATTGGGATTTGATTTGCTCAAAACACCAAAAAGCACCTGACATTTTTTACACATTAAAGAAGCTTGCTTTAGCCACAGAATGCTTACATGATCTAAGTCACAGATGTGAGGCTTCAACATAATGAAGACACATTGCAGGGTATAGCACAGCCTGTCGGAAGGGACATCGGTGCTGGGGATGGAAAAACTATTCGATTTGCGTGAATCATTGAAAAGCACATGGCACCATTTAACATCTTGCTGACTATTGCATCAGTCAGAGAGCTCGCATGACCTCAGGCATGGAAACATCGGCCATTCCCATTATGTCTTAATGCCACAGCTAAGGTTGCTTGATCCGATCATGATTTTCACTATGATCAGAATTCCGAATTCCGCTTCCGATCTTTGAATGTGATCGGAAATCGGAAATCGGACTGAACCACCCAATGAAGAGCCTATGTAGTGTGGGCACATCCAGTTCGGGAGGGGGGAAGAGTGTTGGCGGAGCACAGGCGGAGCGTGGGCGTGTCTGTGTGTGTGGGTGGAGTCAGTGCGGGACCATCGGGAGTCTGTGTGGGCCTCTCAGGGGTCTGTGCGGGCTGCCAGGGGTCTGTGCGGGCCTGTCATGGGTCTGTGTGGGCTGCCGGGATCTGTGCGGGCCTGTTGGGGGTCTGTGCAGGCCTGCCGGGGGTCTGTGCGGGCCTGCTGGGGGTCTGTGCGGGCTGCCGGGGGTCTGTGCGGGCTGCTGGGGGTCTGTGCGGGCCTGCCGGGGGTCTGTGCGGGCTGCCGGGGGTCTGTGTGGGCCTGCCGGGGTCTGTGCAGGCCTGCCAGGGGTCTGTGCAAGCTGCCGGGGGTCTGTGCGGGCTGTCAGGGGTCTGTACGGGCCTGCCAGGGGTCTGTGCGGGTTGCCGGGAGTCTGTGCGGGCCTGCTGGGGGTCTGTGCGGGCTGCCGGGGGTCTGCTAGGGCCTGTCAGGGGTCTGTGTGGGCCTCTTGGGGGTCTGTTTGGGCTGCCAGGGGGCCTGTGCAGACCTCTCGGGGGTCTGTGCGGGCCTGCCAGGGGTCTGTGCGCGCCTCTCGGGGGTCTTTGTGTGTGTGTGTGTGTGCAGGCATTGTCCGATGGGACTACAAGTCCCATCGGGCTATGCCTGCTACAATGACAGTGATTGACATACATACTATATACATACATACATACAACATACTATATACATACTACATACATACAACATACATACAACATACATACTGCATACATACATACAACATACTACATACATACTACATACATACAACATACATACAACATACGTACTGCACAGATACAACATACATACAACATACTACATACATACATACTACATAAATACAACATACATACAATATACTACATACATACAACGTACTACATACATACATTCTACATACATAATATACATACATACAACATACATACTACATACATACTACATACATACAACATACATACAACACACATACATAAAACATACTACATTCATACTATGTACATACAATATACATACTACATACATACTACTTACACAATAAATACATACAACCAACATACATACTACATACAATACATTCATACATTACATACAATACATACATATAACGCAAAGTACATATAACATAGAGTACATACTCACCATCACTTGTCACTTTGATCCCGAAGCTAGTGTCACCTGTAAAAAATATTCAAACAGCAAACAAACAATGTACTCCCTGATCCGCAGAAATCCACGGATCAGTTGCATCAGTTTTTCACTATTTGCAACGGATCCGTTTTTCCACAAATTCACCGGATCCTGCCTGACGGAAACAAACTGATGTGTGAAGGTAGTCTAACTATCCATATATATATCTACATCTATCCATCAGGCAGGATCCGGAGAATCAGTTGCAAATAGTGAAAAACTGATGCAACTGATCCGTTTTTTTTTGGTTTTTTTAGAGAGAGAGAATGAAAGATGTGCACGATTTCAATGAAAAAAAATTCATTAAAAAACGGATTCGGAGGCCAGATTCATCATTTCAGATCTCAGTTTCATACATTTTTCGCCGGATCCGTTATGTTTGTTTTTTCACCAGACATAGAAAAGGTACCTCTTTACGTTTTCTCCATTTGCCAGAAACAGCTATTCTGAAGGATCCGACAAAAAACGGATGAAATGTGTGGCCATTAGGCGTAAACCGGCGCTAATACAACTCTATGAGAAAAAAACGGATCCGGCGGAAAAAAAAGATCCGTTTTCTTCAAAAATCGCCAGATTGTGCCTGATGGCAAAAACCTGATGTGTGAAAGCAGCCAGATATATGGATAGATACATCTATGTATCTATAGATATATCTATCTATAAATATATCTATAGATCGATATATCCATTGATATATAATAGAAAGGCCGATGTTTCTTAATGAGCGTTTAATTAAAAAAAAAACGGAAAAATATGGCGTGGGCTCCCATGCAATTTTCTGCACCAGAGGGGAATAGCTGATGGCCGGGGTCCAATATTTGTAGCCTGGGAAGGGGTAATACCCATGGCCCCTCCCAGGCTATGAATATCAGCCCCCAGCTGTCTGCGTAGCCTTTACTGGCTATTAAAATAGGGGGACCCCCCCAAAAAATGACGTGGGGTCCCCCTATATTTTATAGCCAGAAAGGCTACACAGACTAACAGCGGGCTGATATTCATAGCCTAGATAAGGGCCATGGATATTGACCCCCCCCCGGCTACAAATACCAGTCCGCAGCCGCCCCAGAAATGGCACATCTGTAAGATGTGCCAATTCCGGCACTTATCCCCTCTCTTCCCACTCCCGAGTAGCGGTGGGATATGGGGTAATAAGGGGTTAATGTCACCTTGCTATTGTAAGATGACATTAGGCCGGGTTAATAATGAAGAGGCGTCAATAAGAAGCATATCCATTATTAATCCTATTGTAATGAAAGGGTTAAAAACAAAATAAAGACACAGCCAGAAAAAAGTATTTTTTTATTCTTACAGTAATTTCACCCTACTTACCATACTTCAGCGCCTGCAAAAAACGTAAAATAATAAACCGTATACTCCCTGTCCGATGCAGTCCAATTAATAACGAGTGTCCCACGACGATCTCCCCTATAGAACAGTGACATCGGGTGATGTGAGACTAGGGACAATGTTTTACAGTGGCGGTGGAATACAGTGCGGAAGGATACCTTCCTCCCATCATTGTATTCCTGGAGCCCCTAGAGAGCAGTCGCATCAGCTAATGCTGCTGCTCTCCACGGGTGATCGTCGTGGGACACGCGTGGATTTCTGTGGATCAGGGAGTATATTGTTTGTTTGTTTGTTATTTTAATATTTTCTACAGGTAGCACTGGTTCGGGGATCAAAGTGACAAGTGATGGTGAGTATGTACTCTATGTTATATGTACTGTATGTTATATGTATGTATTGTATGTAATGTGTGAATGTATTGTATGTAGTATGTATGTAGTATGTATGCAGTATGTATGCAGTACATATGTATGTTGCATGTATGTAGTATGCATGTAGTATGTATGTAGTATGTATGTTGTATGTATGTAGTATGTTGTAAGTATGTAGTATGTATGTTGTATGTATGTAGTATGCGGTATGTATGTAGTATGTATGTAGTATGTATGTAGTATGTATGTAGTATGTTGTATGTATGTATTGTAGCATAGCGCCTACTATGTGTCTTGGGGAACACTTGCTTGGCACGGGATTAATGCACTCAGGCACAGTTTTCTATCAAAACAGAATCTTTTAGGTTTATTTCGTACAACATAAACCACATCCACAGGAACTTAGTAACAGCTTGAACAGTATCTGGACATATTCAACTTTACCACAGTTCATCTCTGACCCCGGTCAGCATTACACACGGTTTTCAGACCGTTACCCATTGACAACCTTCACGGGTTCCTGGACACCCCTTGGCCTCAGATGTACCCCAGACACAATGTCTCTCTCTTTCTTTCACTCTGATACCGGTCAGTACAACACAGTTCCTTCCCGTTACCTGTGGGTGCTGCACAGGTTCTCGGATACCTCTCTTCCTTAGAGGCATCCTGCAGACATTCACACTCTGTCTTTCCTTTTCTCTGACCCCGGTCGGTACAACACATATCTCCATTCATTACCTGCCATTGCCGCACAGGTTCTCGGATACCTCTCTGTTATGATCCTTAGTGGCTGAGGATCACAGAACTGACTAGCTAAGTTACTGAACATAGAACGAGCTCTAGGGAGGTGGTAACTGGACTGACCGCAATCCTGATCCTAACCGAACACACTAAAGGTAGCTGGTGAACGTGCCTGAATTCCTAGACGTCTCGACACAGCCTGAGAAACTAGCTACCCTTAGAGAAAAAGAAAGTAAGACCTCACTTGCCTCAGAGAAATAACCCCAAAGATATAGAAAGCCTCCAACAAATAATAACGGTAAGGTAAGGGGAAAATACAAACGTAGAAATGAAACAGATTCAGCAAATGAGGCCCGCTAATACTAGATAGCAGAAGACAGATAGGAAACTGTGCGGTCAGTAGAAAACCCTATACAAAATATCCACGCTGAGATTTCAAGAACCCCCACACCAACTAACGGTGTGAGGGGAGAAACTCAGCCCCCTAGAGCTACCAGCAAGCGAGGAAATCACATATTAGCAAGCTGGACAAGGACAGATAATAAACCAAGAAACATATTGAACACTGATGATCAAAAAATGAACAAACAGAAACTTAGCTTCTCTTGGAGAGACTGATAACGAAGGTAGTCAGAAGAGATCAAAATAGCACTGAATACATTGACAGCAGGCAACAACTGAAAGTCCAGGTGAGCTAAATAGGAAACCAACCAGCAGATAACGAGACAGCTGATCCCAGCCACAGACCTGCAGAATGACAAAAAGAGCCACCAGAGGGAGCCCAAAGATAGCACTCACACAGTACCACTTGTGACCACAAGAGGGAGCCCAAAAACAGAGTTCACAACACCTCTCTTCCTCAGAGGTATCCTTCAGACATTCTCACTCTGACCCCGGTCAGTGCAACACGGATCTCCATCCTTTCCACAGTCTGGTCTGTGCCAGGTCCAGAGCCCCTGCCATGTGCTCTTCAGGGAGCCGACACTCCCAACACATGGGGCTCTCTCCAGGACCTTCCAGCACAGACCATTCAGATCCACACTCCAAGCCCATGTGACCATCCCTCAGTCACATTATATTCTACTAACCACTCCCCTAGATGGGAGTGTGTTTGTGTGGCTAGTTTGTCCCACCCATCTCACAGAACTAGCCTAATAAGTCTCCCTTACAACTACACCATAGATATACACACTCTTGAGGGACTACAGGTCCCACAACAACAACATTGCATCAGACTTACCACGCAGACTCCCTCTGTGACACATATCGGCCATTCACAACACTGCCAGTCACTATTTTACCACCATTATCACAACAGATATGCCTCCATGCATATCCCAAGGAGCACACACAGCGCCCCCTAGCTGCCACAGGGGTCACTACACCACATATTCCCCCCCTCTGTTCAAACCCGTAGGGTTGAACACTTATCACACACCATCTTCATCATCACACCTTTGTTAGGTTTTTTTCCCACCCCTAGCGGTCAACATGTAAGTCTTGAGCTTTAGCCGACAAGTCACCATCTGTCTGTGTCTACAGACCTTTTAGTCACCACTAGTGTTGAGCATTCCGATACCGCAAGTATCGGGTATCGGCCGATACTTGCGGTATCGGAATTCCGATACCGGGATTCCGATACTTGCCGCGTATCGGATACCGGAATCGGAAGTTCCCAGATTCAAAATTCCGAAATTCAGCCAATGAGAATGATTCCAAGTGTGGGCACATCCTGTTTAGCATGGAGGGCATGAAACTACTGGCAAGGCTGTGATTGGCTGCTGAAATGATGTCATGCTGCAGTTTAAAATTCGCTGGCGCCATTTTGCGATCACTCTGCTGTGAATTCAGTTAGTGACAGGACGCTGTTTGCTGACTGAGGGACAGTTTAGAGATAGCGATTTGCTTCTTTGTGCTTTCCAAAGGCTAATTTAGCAACCGCTGTGTTCACCTACTATTCACCTTGCTTTTGCCTTGTAGCGCTGTTTTCACAGCAAGACCTTTTCTGCAAGGTCTGTGTGTGTGTGTGTGTGAGTGCAGCCCACTCTCTAGTCTGAGTGCAGCCACATAGGCCATCCATAGCTGGTTGTATTCAGTTCAGGGAGGGTGGTTCATTGCCTCATACTGTTCTTTTTTTTTTTTTTTTTTTCAAGTAGTGTAGTCTGCTGCTAATTTATTCAAAAAAATCCTATTAGTGTCTTTCCACCCGTCTCCAGCTAATTTGTGGAAAAACACTACATAAGATAAAGTAGAGGAGGGTTTTTGGGCCTTGCAGCGCCGTTTACGGCTGTCTGCACGGTCTCCGTGTGACTGCAGCTCGCCCTGTAGTCTGTGAGCAGCCATAGCCTGGTTGTCTCCAGCTCAGGGTTGTTCACTGCGTCATACCGCCAAATCAATTTTCATTTTTTTTCAAGTAGTGTAGTCTGCTGCTAATTAATTTAAAAAAATCCTATTAGTGTCTTTCCACCCGTCTCCAGCTAATTTGTGGAAAAACACTACATAGGATAAAGTAGAGGAGGGTTTTTGGGCCTTGCAGCGCCGTTTACGGCTGTCTGCACGGTCTCCGTGTGACTGCAGCTCGCCCTGTAGTCTGTGAGCAGCCATAGCCTGGTTGTCTCCAGCTCAGGGTTGTTCACTGCGTCATACCGCCAAATCAATTTTCATTTTTTTTCAAGTAGTGTAGTCTGCTGCTAATTAATTTAAAAAAATCCTATTAGTGTCTTTCCACCCGTCTCCAGCTAATTTGTGGAAAAACACTACATAGGATAAAGTAGAGGAGGGTTTTTGGGCCTTGCAGCACCGTTTACGGCTGTCTGCACGGTCTCCGTGTGACTGCAGCTCGCCCTGTAGTCTGTGAGCAGCCATAGCCTGGTTGTCTCCAGCTCAGGGTTGTTCACTGCGTCATACCGCCAAATCAATTTTCATTTTTTTTCAAGTAGTGTAGTCTGCTGCTAATTAATTTTAAAAAATCCTATTAGTGTCTTTCCACCCGTCTCCAGCTAATTTGTGGAAAAACACTACATAGGATAAAGTAGAGGAGGGTTTTTGGGCCTTGCAGCGCCGTTTACGGCTGTCTGCACGGTCTCCGTGTGACTGCAGCTCGCCCTGTAGTCTGTGAGCAGCCATAGCCTGGTTGTCTCCAGCTCAGGGTTGTTCACTGCGTCATACCGCCAAATCAATTTTCATTTTTTTTCAAGTAGTGTAGTCTGCTGCTAATTAATTTAAAAAAATCCTATTAGTGTCTTTCCACCCGTCTCCAGCTAATTTGTGGAAAAACACTACATAGGATAAAGTAGAGGAGGGTTTTTGGGCCTTGCAGCGCCGTTTACGGCTGTCTGCACGGTCTCCGTGTGACTGCAGCTCGCCCTGTAGTCTGTGAGCAGCCGTAGCCTGGTTGTCTCCAGCTCAGGGTTGTTCACTGCGTCATACCGCCAAATCAATTTAAATTTTTTTTCAAGTAGTGTAGTCTGCTGGTAATTAATTTAAAAAAATCCTATTAGTGTCTTTCCACCCGTCTCAAGCTAATTTGTGGAAAAACACTACATAGGATAAAGTAGAGGAGGGTTTTTGGGCCTTGCAGCGCCGTTTACGTCTGTCTGCACGGTCTCTGTGTGACTGCAGCTCTATCTGTTGTCAGTTCAGCCCCCAAAAAAGAAATAAATAATAAAGTTCACCAAACACACCAGTTACACCACTTTACATTTGTGTAGGCCACATTAGCTCATATTAAAGTCTAGTCCACACTTTAGAAAATTAGTGTTTCTTATACCTGTTAGGAGGAGTTGTTCAGGAATAAGCACACAAAGCCGTTAGTACTTTTCTGCTTATCTTTATCAGTCAACCAAGATGAAGAAGGCAGTGAGTAAGGCACGTGGGCGTGGGTGTGGGCGCGGAGCAGGGAGGGGACGTGGGGATTCTGTGCCTGCTGCGGGCACCGGTGACTCATCAGCACCCACTTTCACCAGGCAACAGTCGTTCATGCGCAGCTTTGTGTCAGAGCGCCGTACACCGCTGCTGCGTCAAGAACAAATTGAAGCTGTTGTCGGATGGATGGCAGCTAATGCATCAACTTCCATTAGTGCCACATCCTCTCAGACACAGAGCACTGGAGAGCAGCCATCTGTCTCTTCACCACCTGCCAAATTGCCCAGGCAGACAGAGAGCCCAGGACAGGAGCCGTCTCTACTTCTGTTCTCTGAATCTCTTGGCTTGGAAACAGGGGGCCAGCCAAGCAGCATTGGAGAAATGGAAGAAGAGGCAGGGTGCAGTGATGCCCAACAGCTTTTTCTGTCTTCCTCTGAAGAGGCGGGTGGGCCAGTGGCTCCGGTCACCACATCGCAGGCCGCATCAGCTGATGATGACACTCAGGTGCCACTTACTGGTGCGTGCTCTGCTGCTGAGACTACCCAGGAGGAGCAGTTGGGGGCAGAGGGTAGTGTAGATGATGAGGTCCTCGACCCATCTTGGCGTGAGGGACAGGAAGGTGGTGGGAGCAGCTCTGAGGAAGAGATTCCCCGTACGGCCCAAAGAGGGAGAGGGAGGGGGAAGACTGCGGATCCTGCAGCCTCCGCTTTGGCACCCGTTAGGAGCATGTCTCTTCCAAAAGCCAAAAAGGGCGCTCCCAAGACTTGCAGTGCCTGGTCCTTTTTTGACACAGTTGCAGATGACATTTGCTATGTCAGATGCAACGTGTGTCATCAAAAAGTCAAAAGAGGGAAAAATGTCAGCAACCTCAATACCTCCAACATGTGGAAACATGTGCGCAACAGGCACCCGGCGGAGTTAGAAAAACACACTGAAGAGGTAGGCCAACCAACAGCGGCAGCTACCACCTCTTCAGCTCGTGTTGCCTCTTCCTCTAGCTCACACGCAGCTGGTTCGGCTTCCTCCCAGGATCGCCGTGGACGAACCTCTGGCCCTGTTGTCCAGAGACCCGCTGTAATTCCACCCGCAGCACCACTTTCCCAGTCATCCACACACTCCCAGCCCAGTCTACAGCCATCGGTAGTACAGGCATGGGAGAAAAGGCAGCCTTTCTCGTCAAACCACCCACGAGCACAGGCTCTGACTGCAGGCATTGCCAAACTGCTGTCACTGGAAATGCTGTCATTCAGGCTGGTGGAGACTGACAGCTTCCGTGACTTGATGTCATTGGCAGTCCCACAGTACAATGTGCCCAGCCGCTTTTACTTCAGCAGGCAAGCCGTCCCTGCCCTGCACAAGCATGTGGAGGGACACATAAAACACGCGCTACTGAACGCCGTCAGTAGCAAGGTCCACCTCACCACCGATGCGTGGACCAGTCAACATGGACAGGGGCGATACCTTTCCCTCACTGCCCATTGGGTTAATGTCGTTGAGCCGGGTACAGACCGTGCGAGTGGCGCAGGACGTGTCCTGCCCACTCCAAGGATTGCAGGAATCCATTCTGTACGCATTGACTCCTCCTCTTACACCAGTTCCTCAGAATCATCGCTGCAGGAGCCGTCACAGTCCACCTCCACATGGACCCGTGATGAACGTGTACCTGTTACGACCGACATGAGCACAGCCGTGGCCAAACGTCAACAGGCCGTGTTGAAATTAATTTTTTTGGGGAATCGTAGCCACACAGCGCAGGAGCTCTGGAATGCCATCAAGCAGGAGAGCGATGTGTGGTTTGTGCCAGCGAATCTCCAGCCAGGCATGGTAGTGTGTGATAATGGCCGAAATCTGGTGGCAGCTCTGGGCCTCGGCAACCTCACTCACATCCCATGTCTGGCACATGTGCTCAATTTGGTCGTGCAGAGCTTTTTGAGGGACAATCCGGATCTTGATGCACTGCTGCACAAGGTCCGCCTAGAGTGTGCTCACTTGCGGCGTTCCAGCACGGCAAAAGCGCGCATTGCGGCTCTGCAGCGCCGACACCGCCTGCCGGAACATCGCATCATATGTGACCTACCTACCAGGTGGAATTCCACGTTACATATGTTGGAGCGGTTGTGTGAGCAGCAGCAAGCTGTAATGGAGTACCAGCTGCTTCAGGCGCAAAAAAGTCGCAGTCAGCGCCGTACAGACTTCACAACCACAGAGTGGGCCACTATGAATGACGTCTGCCAGGTTTTGCGTCCCTTTGATTATTCCACGCGGATGGCGAGTGCAGATGATGCACTAGTCAGCATGACTGTCCCCCTTATCTGCCTGCTTGAAAAATCACTGCAAGCGCTAAGGGATGATGTTGTGGAAGAGGTGGAGGATGAGGATTCACCATTTCCATCATCTTCTGGACAGTCAGCGCCACGTGGTTCCTCACAAATGCGTAGGCAGGGGACAGTTTGTGAGGAGGATGAGGAGGAGTCAATGGAGGAGGAAGACATCCGTCCAGAGGATGGAGTTACCGAATTGTCCAGTACTCAGTGTGTACAGCGAGGGTGGGGTGATGACGAGCAGGCAGAGATCACGCCTCCAGCAGGGGACAGCGTTTCTTGGGCAGTTGGCAGTCTGCAGCACATGGTGGATTACATGCTGCAGTGCCTGAGAAACGACCGCCGCATCGCCCACATTCTCAACATGTCTGATTATTGGGTGTTCACCCTCCTCGATCCTCGCTACCGGGACAACGTAGAAAGCCTCATCACACCGTTGAACCGGGAGCGAAAAATGCGGGAGTACCAAGACACACTGGTCAATTCCATCATCTTCTCCATTCCAACTGAGAGAAGTGCTGCTAGTGCATTCCAAAGCAGCTCAGTGCGTCCAGGCAGTGGTGGAGGCTCTGCACAAAGAGGGAGCAGAAGCAGTGCCTCTGCCCAAGGCAAGACCAGTATGGCCCAACTGTGGCACAGTTTTCTGTGCCCCCCACAAAAGTCTACACCATCACAGACGGCTCCAGTCAGCAGGAGGCAACGGTTCCGTCAGATGGTGACAGACTACATGTCTTGCCCTCTTGCTGTACTCCCAGACGGCTCTTCCCCTTTCAAGTTTTGGGTCTCAAAGCTGGATACATGGCCAGAGCTAAGCCAGTATGCATTGGAGGTGCTGTCTTGCCCTGCGGCCAGTGTATTATCGGAACGTGTCTTTAGTGCTGCAGGTGGTGTACTAACTGACCGTCGCATGCGACTATCCTCCGATAACGTTGACCGGCTTACTTTCCTGAAAATGAACAAGGCCTGGATCTCGCAGGAATTTGCCACTCCTCCTCCTGATTAAATAATTAGGTCACTGTATACGTTATCCAGGTCTCCTGTTGTGTTCATCTTTCTACCACCTGAACTTAAATTCCTGGGCTCCAACACCGCCAGTTGAGGCTCAGAAGTGCCGTCTGCACAGTCAAAACATACGACCCAGTGTTATTGGGTTTCAGTAACGTCAGCTGATCCCCAGCTGTGTAGCCGGCAATGTGTCATGCGACCGCCACGCTGACACAACAACTGAAATGTAAGGGAATCTGTCCCCCCCCCCCCAAGGCGTTTGTTACTGAAAGAGCCACCTTGTGCAGCAGTAATGCTGCACAAGGAAAAGGTAGCTATTTTTGTTTAGCTCCTTGCACACGCAGAACTTAACACTTATAAAATGTGTCCACTGATACCGTAAAACCGTCCCGGAGGAAGGACTTTCCTTCGTAATGTGACGCAGCACAGCCGTCATTCCTACCCCCCCGGCGCCGCGCACCGGCTCCTCAGCGTTGTTTTATTCCGTCCCGGAGCCTGCGCTGTTATGTTATCCCGTGGCCAGGCACACTTAGCGCTGCCCGTCTTCTGGCATCATTTGGTGTCAGGATGGCTGCGCCTGTGCGGCCGCGCTGGCCGAGAGCCCGCCTCGCAGTGTCTTCTGATTTAATCCCACTGGGGGCCTGGGATCCATGGACATGCGCAGTGCATATCTGAACCTCCATGTTATGGTTACCCCAATGACCATGGGAAAAAAAATACAAAACGGACTAGCTCTCGGGTGATGGAAACTAAGGTCGACCGTGACCTGAACCTGACCCAACACTTACAGTAGCCGGGGGATGTACCTACGATGCCCTAGACACCACGCGCCAGCCGGAGATCTAACTACCCCTATAAGAGGAACATACAGGCCTGCCTTACCTCCAGTGAGGAACCCCAAAAGATGATAGTAGGCCCCCACAGATATTGACGGTGAGTTCAGAGGAAATGACATACGTAGGATGAACAGCAGATTTAGCACAGTGAGGTCCGCTTACTAGATAGCAGAAGGACAGGAAAGAGTTACTTCACGGTCGACCTAAAAATCACTATTCAAAAACACCATCCAGAAATTACTTTAAACTCCAGTGACAACTCATGCCACTGGAGTAGTAATTTTCTGTCCACAAGAGCTTCCAGCACTGAAGAGTCACATTGCAGATAGCTGGACAAAAATAGCAAAACAAGAAACAAAATTCAACTTAGCTGAACTGGAACTTGAGGCAGGTGAATGCAACAGAATGCTACCAGCACATTGTTGGCCGGCATGTGACTAACAGCCAAGCAGCCTTAAATAGGAAACTCCCCAAGAGGGTGGCGACAGGTAATCAGAGATGGAGGAAGGCACATAAGAGACACTACCATAACAGACCACCGGGGAAGCCCACAAACCGAATTCACAACACCTCCACCTCTCACTCATCTCCCTATGGCTTCTTCAGACTGTTCGGTGTCAGCTGGTCCCTAATAGCATGCCACGGCCGTGACACCGCACAGTCTTAAGAAGCCGTAGGGAGGGGAGTGAGAGGCGAGGATAGGAATGACGGCTGTGCTGCGTCACATTACGAAGGAAAGTCCCACCTCCGGGACGGTTTTACGGTTGCAGGGGACACATTTTATAAGTGTTTAGTTCTGTGTTTGCAAGGAGCATGATGAAAAGAGCCACCTTTTCCTTTTGCATCTTTTGTGCTGCACAAGCTGGCTCTTTCAGCTACAAACGCCTTGGGGGGGGGTTAAAGGTTCCCTTTCGACTTTCTCAGGCTTCGGCCTACATTGTGTTCCTCTGCTTTTCCACCTGTCCCTGGGCTCCAACACCGCCAGTTGCCGTCCAGAAGTGCTGTACGCACAGTCAACAGTCCCTCCTCTGTTATTGGGGTTCAGTATCGTCAGCTGTTCCCCTGCTGTGTGTGTGGCAATCCCTCCTACCTCCTCCGACCTCCTCCTCCTCCACCTGTCCCTGGGCTCCAACACCGCCAGTTGCCGTCCAGAAGTGCTGTACGCACAGTCAACAGTCCCTCCTCTGTTATTGGGGTTCAGTAACGTCAGCTGTTCCCCTGCTGTGTGTGTGGCAATCCCTCCTACCTCCTCCAACCTCCTCCTCCTCCACCTGTCCCTGGGCTCCAACACCGCCAGTTGCCGTCCAGAAGTGCTGTACGCACAGTCAACAGTCCCTCCTCTGTTATTGGGGTTCAGTAACGTCAGCTGTTCCCCTGCTGTGTGTGTGGCAATCCCTCCTACCTCCTCCGACCTCCTCCTCCTCCACCTGTCCCTGGGCTCCAACACCGCCAGTTGCCGTCCAGAAGTGCTGTACGCACAGTCAACAGTCCCTCCTCTGTTATTGGGGTTCAGTAACGTCAGCTGTTCCCCTGCTGTGTGTGTGGCAATCCCTCCTACCTCCTCCGACCTCCTCCTCCTCCACCTGTCCCTGGGCTCCAACACCGCCAGTTGCCGTCCAGAAGTGCTGTACGCACAGTCAACAGTCCCTCCTCTGTTATTGGGGTTCAGTAACGTCAGCTGTTCCCCTGCTGTGTGTGTGGCAATCCCTCCTACCTCCTCCGACCTCCTCCTCCTCCACCTGTCCCTGGGCTCCAACACCGCCAGTTGCCGTCCAGAAGTGCTGTACGCACAGTCAACAGTCCCTCCTCTGTTATTGGGGTTCAGTAACGTCAGCTGTTCCCCTGCTGTGTGTGTGGCAATCCCTCCTACCTCCTCCGACCTCCTCCTCCTCCACCTGTCCCTGGGCTCCAACACCGCCAGTTGCCGTCCAGAAGTGCTGTACGCACAGTCAACAGTCCCTCCTCTGTTATTGGGGTTCAGTAACGTCAGCTGTTCCCCTGCTGTGTGTGTGGCAATCCCTCCTACCTCCTCCAACCTCCTCCTCCTCCACCTGTCCCTGGGCTCCAACACCGCCAGTTGCCGTCCAGAAGTGCTGTACGCACAGTCAACAGTCCCTCCTCTGTTATTGGGGTTCAGTAACGTCAGCTGTTCCCCTGCTGTGTGTGTGGCAATCCCTCCTACCTCCTCCAACCTCCTCCAACCTCCTCCTCCTCCACCTGTCCCTGGGCTCCAACACCGCCAGTTGCCGTCCAGAAGTGCTGTACGCACAGTCAACAGTCCCTCCTCTGTTATTGGGGTTCAGTAACGTCAGCTGTTCCCCTGCTGTGTGTGTGGCAATCCCTCCTACCTCCTCCGACCTCCTCCAACCTCCTCCTCCTCCACCTGTCCCTGGGCTCCAACACCGCCAGTTGCCGTCCAGAAGTGCTGTACGCACAGTCAACAGTCCCTCCTCTGTTATTGGGGTTCAGTAACGTCAGCTGTTCCCCTGCTGTGTGTGTGGCAATCCCTCCTACCTCCTCCAACCTCCTCCTCCTCCACCTGTCCCTGGGCTCCAACAACGCCAGTTGCCGTCCAGAAGTGCTGTACGCACAGAGCCAAACACCTCGCCAATGTGTTAGTGGGGTTCAGCACCGCCAGCTGTTCCCCTGCTGTGTATACGGCAACGTGTACTGCGACCGCCACGCAGGCACAACAAGTTAAATTTAAGGGAACCTGTCCCCCCCCCCAGGCGTTTGTTACTGAAGGAGCCACCTTGTGCAGCAGTAATGATGCAAAGGGAAAAATGCCTCTTTTCGTGGTGCTCCTTGCAGATGCTGAACCTAACACTTATGAAATGTGTCCCCTCACAGCGTTCAACCGTCCGGTAGGTGGAACTTTCCTTTGTCATGTGACGCAGCACAGCCGTCATTTTTACCCCCTTGGCGCCGTACGCGGCCTCCTCAGCGTTGTTTGAATCTGTCCCGGAGCCTGCGCTGTTAGGTTACCCCTTGGCCATGCACACATTTTGCGCTGCCCGTCTTCTGACATCATTTGCTGTCAGGCTGGCTGCGCCTGTGTGGGTGCGCTGTCCGAGATTCAGCCTCGCGGTGTCGTGTAATGTAATCCCACCGCGGGCCTGTGATCCGTGGACATGCGCAGTGCATATCCTCGCCTCTCACTCCCCTCCCTACGGCTTCTTCAGACTGTTCGTTGTCAGCTGGTCCCTAATAGCATGCCACGGCCGTGACACCGCACAGTCTTAAGAAGCCGTAGGGAGGGTAGTGAGAGGCGAGGATATGCACTGCGCATGTCCACGGATCACAGGCCCGCGGTGGGATTACATTACACGACACCGCGAGGCTGAATCTCGGACAGCGCACCCACACAGGCGCAGCCAGCCTGACAGCAAATGATGTCAGAAGACGGGCAGCGCAAAATGTGTGCATGGCCAAGGGGTAACCTAACAGCGCAGGCTCTGGGACAGATTCAAACAACGCTGAGGAGGCCGCGTACGGCGCCAAGGGGGTAAAAATGACGGCTGTGCTGCGTCACATGACAAAGGAAAGTTCCACCTACCGGACGGTTGAACGCTGTGAGGGGACACATTTCATAAGTGTTAGGTTCAGCATCTGCAAGGACCATAATTAAAAGAGCTAAGTTTACCTTTTCCAGCATTAGTGCTGTACACGATGGCTCTTCCAGCTACAAACGCCTGGGGGGGGGGGTTAAAGGTTTCCTTTTAACTTGCTCCAGTGCAGGCTTCGGCCTACACTCCGCTCCCCCTGCTCCTCCTGCTGACCCTGGGCTCTAACACCGTCAGTTGGGGCCCAGATGTGCTAGCTGCACAGAGAAAAACACCAGCCAATGTGTCAGTGGGGTTCAGCACCGCCAGCTGTTCCCCTGCTGTGCAGCCGGCAACGTGTCCTGCAACTGCCACGCAGGCACAACAGACCCAAAAGCTGCCGCCAGTGCAGGCTTCGGCCTACACTCTGCTCCATCTCCTCCTCCTGCTGACCCCGGGCTCCAACACCGCCAGTTGGGGCCCGGTACTGCTAGCTGCACAGAGAAAAACACCAGCCAATGTGTCAGTGGGGTTCAGCACCGCCAGCTGTTCCCCTGCTGTGCAGCCGGCATCGTGTCCTGCAAAAGCCACGCAGACACAAGAACTGAAATTGAAGGGAACCTGTCCCCCCTCCCCCAGGCGTTTGTATGTTTTAAAGGCCACCTTGTACAGCGGTAATGCTGCATGTGTGCAAGGTGGCTCATAAACGTATTCTCCTCGCACATGTGGAACTGAAAACACGTCTAAAATGTGTCCTCTGTGTGACCATTTAACCGTCCCGGTGGTGTGACTTTCCTTTGTAATGACACGCTGCAACCCCCTTGGTAGCGCTGCCCGTCTTCTGGCATCATGGTTTGGCTGCCTGCGCCTCTGCGGCCGCCCTGACCCACACAACGCCCCTCGTTGTCTTAGTTATTGGGACTGCGAGGGTGTGATTGATGGGCATGATCAGTGCATCAGTTCGCCTGTCCCTCATCTCCTTCCGCCTTCTGCGGACTGTGCGGCTTCATGGCCGTGGCATGCGATAAGGGATCAGATGACGCCGCACAGTCTGAAGCGGGTGTAAGGACCCGAGTGTGAGAGGCGAACATATGTGCTGCGCCAGGCCCTGAATCCCAGCCCCGCAGTGTTTTAACAATGTTAAGACACTGCGGGGCTGGGATTCATGGTCATCGCGAAACGCACCGGCCGACATTAAATGATGCCAGAACATGGGCAGCGCTAACAGCGCTAGGCCAGGGGATAACACGACAGCGCAGACTCCTGTACAGCAAATAACAACGCTCAGGAGGCTGCACCCAGCACCAAGGTGGGATTCTTGACATCTGTGCTGCGTCTCATTACAAAGGGAACTCGCGCCTCCAACACAGTTTGACTGTATAAAGGGCTAAATGTTATACGTGTTTCACTCAGCGTGTGCAAGGAGCGAAATTAAAAGAGCAACCTTTGACTTGTGCAGCACTACTGCTGCATAAGCTGTGGCTCTTCTACTTTGTAACCCCTGAGGGGGGGTTAAAGGTTACCTTTGAAATTGGTTCAATTAGGCTTCGGCCTACACTCTGCTCCTCCTGCAGAGCCCTGGGCTCCAACACCGCCAGTTGGGGCCCGGTACTGCTAGCTGCACAGAGAAAAACACCAGCCAATGTGTCAGTGGGGTTCAGCACCGCCAGCTGTTCCCCTGCTGTGCAGCCGGCAACGTGTCCTGCAACTGCCACGCAGGCACAACAGACCCAAAAGCTGCCGCCAGTGCAGGCTTCGGCCTACACTCTGCTCCATCTCCTCCTCCTGCTGACCCCAGGCTCCAACACCGCCAGTTGGGGCCCGGTACTGCTAGCTGCACAGAGAAAAACACCAGCCAATGTGTCAGTGGGGTTCAGCACCGCCAGCTGTTCCCCTGCTGTGCAGCCGGCATCGTGTCCTGCAAAAGCCACGCAGACACAAGAACTGAAATTGAAGGGAACCTGTCCCCCCTCCCCCAGGCGTTTGTACGTTTTAAAGGCCACCTTGTACAGCGGTAATGCTGCATGTGTGCAAGGTGGCTCATAAACGTATTCTCCTCGCACATGTGGAACTGAAAACACGTCTAAAATGTGTCCTCTGTGTGACCATTTAACCGTCCCGGTGGTGTGACTTTCCTTTGTAATGACACGCTGCAACCCCCTTGGTAGCGCTGCCCGTCTTCTGGCATCATGGTTTGGCTGCCTGCGCCTCTGCGGCCGCCCTGACCCACACAACGCCCCTCGTTGTCTTAGTTATTGGGACTGCGAGGGTGTGATTGATGGGCATGATCAGTGCATCAGTTCGCCTGTCCCTCATCTCCTTCCGCCTTCTGCGGACTGTGCGGCTTCATGGCCGTGGCATGCGATAAGGGATCAGATGACGCCGCACAGTCTGAAGCGGGTGTAAGGACCCGAGTGTGAGAGGCGAACATATGTGCTGCGCCAGGCCCTGAATCCCAGCCCCGCAGTGTTTTAACAATGTTAAGACACTGCGGGGCTGGGATTCTTGGTCATCGCGAAACGCACCGGCCGACATTAAATGATGCCAGAACATGGGCAGCGCTAACAGCGCTAGGCCAGGGGAAAACACGACAGCGCAGACTCCTGTACAGCAAATAACAACGCTCAGGAGGCTGCACCCAGCACCAAGGTGGGATTCTTGACATCTGTGCTGCGTCTCATTACAAAGGGAACTCGCGCCTCCAACACAGTTTGACTGTATAAAGGGCTAAATGTTATACGTGTTTCACTCAGCGTGTGCAAGGAGCGAAATTAAAAGAGCAACCTTTGACTTGTGCAGCACTACTGCTGCATAAGCTGTGGCTCTTCTACTTTGTAACCCCTGAGGGGGGGTTAAAGGTTACCTTTGAAATTGGTTCAATTAGGCTTCGGCCTACACTCTGCTCCCCCTGCAGAGCCCTGGGCTCCAACACCGCCAGTTGGGGCCCGGTACTGCTAGCTGCACAGAGAAAAACACCAGCCAATGTGTCAGTGGGGTTCAGCACCGCCAGCTGTTCCCCTGCTGTGCAGCCGGCAACGTGTCCTGCAACTGCCACGCAGGCACAACAGACCCAAAAGCTGCCGCCAGTGCAGGCTTCGGCCTACACTCTGCTCCATCTCCTCCTCCTGCTGACCCCGGGCTCCAACACCGCCAGTTGGGGCCCGGTACTGCTAGCTGCACAGAGAAAAACACCAGCCAATGTGTCAGTGGGGTTCAGCACCGCCAGCTGTTCCCCTGCTGTGCAGCCGGCATCGTGTCCTGCAAAAGCCACGCAGACACTTGCTCTTGTACCTTCTGCTCCCCATCCTGGTTCCAGTACCGTCAGCTGGTTCCGGGCAGAGCCTTTGGCTTAGGTGCCTCCCTCTGGGTATCCGAGTTCCACCAACGTCAGGTGGTCCTTGGTAGTGCTTTCAGGCACGGGTACCTCCTGCTTAGTAACCGGGTTCCAGTAACGTCAGCTGGTCCTCGGTAGTTCCATTGGCTCTTGGACCTTCGGCTACCCATCCGGGTTCCAGCACCGTCAGCTGGTTCTCGGCAGTGTCTTTTGCTCTTGTACCTTCTGCTCCCCATCCTGGTTCCAGTACCGTCAGCTGGTTCCGGGCAGAGCCTTTGGCTTAGGTGCCTCCCTCTGGGTATCCGAGTTCCACCAACGTCAGGTGGTCCTTGGTAGTGCTTTCAGGCACGGGTACCTCCTGCTTAGTAACCGGGTTCCAGTAACGTCAGCTGGTCCTCGGTAGTTCCATTGGCTCTTGGACCTTCGGGTAGCCATCCGAGTTCCAGTTCCATCAGCTGGTTCTCGGCATTTTCTCAGCCTTCTTGTACCTTCTGCTACATTTCCAAGTTCAAGAGACTAAACACGATGACCCGGAAGAACACCCCTAAGATGACGACGACACCAGAGACGACAACCACCGTGATGGCGACGACCCTGGAGACGATGACCCTGAAGACCACCGTGATGACGACGACCCCGGAGACGACGACCCTGAAGACCACCCCGATGACGACGACCCCGGAGACGACAACCCTGGAGACGACGACGACCTGGAAGACCGAGAAGCAGAAGAACAAGAGGCTGCAGAACAAAGAGCAGAAGAACATTAAGCATAACACTAAATATCAGAGCAAAAAATATTATCTAAATTATAAGCAGAAGAAGACTAAGCAGTGTATGGGGGTGAGTCCGTTCCTCCTCGTGGTGCCCCTGGATAAAGCCTGATGCTGCAGGCCAAACTGAACGCGGACAAATGTAACTCTTTTGTGACAGGCAGAACGGAAGGTGTAATCTTCAAACTTTTATAGATAACAACTACGGGAATGCCTGTCACAAATAAGAATATGATGAAGAAGTAGAATATGATGAAGATAATAGTAAAATAAAAAGAATATGAACAATGTAACCCAAAAAATAATAGGTAGAAGATGAAGAAGAAGATGAATAAGGTGAAGAAGTTGATGTCAAAGAAGCTGATGATGAGGATAATGAAGAAGAAAGCGTGGGAGAAGTAAAAAAGAAGGTGAAGGGCGTTGAAGTAGTGATAGTGAAACATCAATATGTGACATAAAAAAAAAAAAAAATAACATAGTCAAATTCTTTCTAACGCCGAACGTCATAAAAAAAAAAAAAAATCCTGCTATTCTATTACATTGGGCTAAACCTCTGTGCCTTTAATGTCTCCGCCACGTCCCCCAATACATCCTACATTATTCTTAGTTGTTTTCCTTCATGTAGAATGAACCTACAAGTGTATAAAGGGTTTATTTTAATTCCGATATTTTCGTCCCATTGACTTGCATTGGGATCGGGTATCAGTATCGGATTGGATCCGATATTTTGACGGTATCGGCCGATACTTTCCGATACCGATACTTTCCGATATCGGAAAGTATCGCTCAACACTAGTCACCACATTTTTGTAACAAGGTCTCTCACCTATGTCACTCTCAACCTCACCACGCCAGACCCATCAACCATCTCTTGCATGGCTTGACCATTCCTTCCACTGACTTTCTTCCATTAGGCTCTCACACGGCACTCAGCATCCTGTCTCCAAAGCGCCTCTTGCTTTAACCGAGTTTCTACTTCAAGCCCCACTCCTTTGGTGGCCTTTTCTTCACTGTACTCCCTTATTTCTTCAGAGTCACAGTCACCCGCATAGTCTGTGTCATACCTCACAGTATGGTGAACCCCTAAGTCACACTCTCTCTGGGTGTGAGCTCCACACGTTTTATCTACCACATCCCTATCAATCATATTGTGGCACACGTCAGGTGACGTCACGTCCGTAAGTTGGGACCGTCCACCATTTTCCTTGGTCACGCCTAACTTAGGACTGTCAACTATAGGGGGGTGCATTCTCTACATCAATTTTCATACACAAGAATTAATTTGCCCCGGACAACAGTCCGACTAAATCACCCTTTTGGGATGCTCTGCCCCCTTTTGGGAAAACACCATCCCGCGGAACTCCACCCCTCTCTGGGCAACTACTACCTTTTGGGTTACCACCCCCTTTTTGGGACTCCGCCCCTTTTTTGGAAACCACCATTCGGCAGAACTCCACCCCTTTTGGGGCACTGGCATTCCCCGGGTTACCGCCCCCTTTTGGGATACCACCCCCTTTTGGGACTCCGCCCCCTTTTTGGGTCACCATTCTTCTATGGGGTACACCCAACAGTACCAGTTCACACAGTACAGAGAAAAAAAACACGTCTCTTTGGCCGCCGATCCACAGCAAGACGCCTGTCACCTTCGTAACCCTGCCGAGTTACAGCAAGACCCTTGTCACCTTCGTAACCCTGCCGAGTTACAGCATTATTGCACAAACACATTTTCTCACTGATCCCGATCAGTATAACACACGGTAGTCAGACCGTCGACTCCTCTGGCTTAGCCAGCACCGCACATGTGCTTCTTAGGGAAACGTTTGCCCACTTCGAGCACCAGTTGTAGCATAGCGCCTACTATGTGTCTTGGGGGACACTCGCTTGGCATGGGATTAATGCACTCAAGCACGGCTTTCTATCAAAACACAGACTTTTAGGTTTATTTCGCACAACATAAACCACATCCACAGGAACTTAGTAACAGCTTGAACAGTATCTGGACATATTCAACTTTACCACAGTTCGTCTCTGACCCCGGTCAGCATTACACACGGTTTTCAGACCGTTACCCGTTGGCAAACTTCACGGGTTCCTGGACACCCTTTGGCCTCAGAGGTGCCCCAGACACAATGTCTCTCTCTTTCTTTCACTCTGACCACGGTCAGTACAACACGGTTCCTTCCCGTTACCTGTGGGTGCTGCACAGGTTCTCGGATACCTCTCTTCCTTAGAGGCATCCTGCAGACATTCACACTCTGTCTTTCCTTTTCTCTGAACCCGGTCAGTACAACACAAATCTCCATTCGTTACCTGCCATTGCCGCACAGGTTCTCGGATACCTCTCTTCCTCAGAGGTATCCTTCAGACATTCTCACTCTGACCCCGGTCAGTACAACACGGATCTCCATCCATTCCACAGTCTGGTCTGTGCGAGGTCCAGAGCACCTGCCATGTGCTCTTCAGGGAGCCAACACTCCCAACACATAGGGCTCTCTCCAGGACCTTCCAGCACAGACCATTCAGATCCACACTCCGGCAGCCTCCGTTCCTAAGAATGAGGAGTTTAGGACCTTCGATGACGTCGCGGCTTGTGATTGGTCATGTCACCGCTCATGTGACCGCTCACGCGACCAATCACAAGCCGCGACGTCATCGCAGGTCCTAAACTCCTCATTCTTAGGAATGGAGGCTGCCGCTTACATCGGTAAGGTCCAGGGGCCGCCGGACGGGTGAGTATATCCATATTTGTTATTTTAATTCTTTATTTTTTACATGAATATATATCCCAGGGCCTGAAGGAGAGTTTCCTCTCCTCCAGACCCTGGGAACCATACACTGAGAACTTCCGATTCCGATTTCCGATATCACAAAAATATCGGAACTCGGTATCGGAATTCCGATACAGCAAATATCGGTCGATACCCGATACTTGCGGTATCGGAATGCTCAACACTATATGTAGTATGTATGTAGAATGTTGTGTGTATGTATGTTGTATGTATGTATGTTCATAGTATGTTGTATGTATGTAGTATGTGTGTAGTATATATGCTGTATGTTGTATGTATGTGGTATGTTGTATGTATGTAGTATGTTGTATGTATGCATGTAGTATGTATGTTGTATGTTTGTAGTATGTAGTATGTATGTATGTATGTAGAATGAATGTTGTATGTATGCAGTATGTTGTATGTAGTATGTAGTATGTATGTTTGTGGTTTTTTTTTTCATTCAACACATTAGCCGGATGATAGGACTACTACTGTCCCATCATTGGCTAATGTGTCAATCACTGTCATTGTAGCAGGCATAGCCCTATGGGACTTGAAGTCCCTTCGGACGATGCTTGCAAACACACACAAAGACCCCTGAGAGGCCCACACAGACCCCCAAGAGGCCCACACAGACCCCCAAGAGGCCCACACAGACCACCGACAGTCCCGCACAAACCCTCTAGCAGCCCACACAGACCTGAGAAAGGCCCGCACAGACCCCCGACAGGCCCGCACAGACCCTCGGCAGGCCCGCACAGACCCCCAACAGGCCCACACAGACCCCTGACAGGCCCGCACTGACCCCGGGCAGCCCGCACAGACACCTGACAGGCCCGCACAGACCCCCGGCAGGCCCGCACAGACCCATGGCAGCCTGCACAGATCCCTGGCAGGCCCGCACAGACCCCCGACAGGCCCACACAGACCCCCGGCAGCCCGCACAGACCCCCGACAGGCCCGCACAGACCCCCGACAGGCCCGCACAGACCCACGGCAGCCCACACAGACCCCCGTCAGGCCCACATAGACCCCCGAGAGGCCCGCACAGACCCCCGAGAGGCCTGTACAGACCACCGACAGGCCGACACAGACCCCCCGGCAGCCCGCACAGACCCTTGGCAGCCCACACAGACCCCCAAAAGGCCCGCACAGACCTCTGACAGGCCCACACAGACCCCCAGCAGGCCCGCACAGACCCCTGACAGGATTGCACAGAACCCGACAGGCCCGCACAGACCCACGGCAGCCCACACAGACCCCCGGCAGCCCTGGAAAGACCCCCGGCAGGCCCGCACAGACACTCAGCAGCCGGCACAGGCTCCCGGCAGCACGCACAGACCCCCGGCAGGCCCGCACAGACCCCCGGCAGCCCACACAGTCCCCAGATAGGCCCAAACAGACCCCTGAGAGGCCGCACAGACCACCGACAGGCCCGCAAGACCCCCCTGCAGCCTGTACAGACCCCCGGCAGCCGGCACAGACCCCCAAAAGGCCCGCACAGACCCCTGACAGGCCCGCACAGACCCCCGGCAGGCCCGCACAGACCTCCGGCAGCCCGCACAGACCCCCGGCAGGCCTGCACAGACCCCCGGCAGGCCCGAACAGACCCCCAACGGTCCCGCACAGACCCCGCCAGCACACACACACACGCACTGCCCACACTTTGCCCACACTCTTCCCCCCTCCCAAACTGGATGTGCCCATAGTCTCCGATTTTTTATCCCCATTGACTTCAATGAGGTTCAGAAATCAGAATTCCCGATCACCAATTTTCAAGTGTGATCGGACCGATCCTTTCCAATCCGATTTTTAGGGTGATCGATCAACCCTAGCCACAGCTTCTACAATGGAGCAATACATTTAAAGGATATACCTGGGACTTTGAAATGATTTACCATGACTAGTCTTAGGTTGTTATCAGGGATAATAAGGGAGAGTCGTCTAGGAGCAGTGGCACCACATTCATCATCAAATAGGGTGTCAACCTTCACAAGACAGTCAGGTGTGAGGCCTAGGGTATCAATTAGTGATTTAGTGATTGGTCATTGCAAAGATTATCTCAGTGCCAAAACAATTCCTTTTTTGTTTTTGCGCATAGTCACTTTTCTGTCTTGCACATTGTCCCTTTATTTCTGAACTGGCATTTTGTTGGCCTTGGTATAATTTTTCCAGAATGGTACTGTACCCTTATCTTTATCACCCCATTATTACCTTAGGTAACAGAGGGAAAGCCACCGAGGAGCGGAGTGCCATTCTCGTTTATATAGGGTGCCAACCTCCACTTATAGGTAGGTGCCAGAGTTAGGTTTTGAAGAGGGATTTATTAATACTGATTGTTTTCCAATTAATGGTTGTGGATTAGATTTTCCTTTTCATGATTTTAAGAAGGCTGAATCTCATCTTTATCATGTATCAGAAATAGAATTTTGGTTTGATTGCTGCAGGCTGTTTTCAAGGTTTTTTTTAGTATATATCATATATATTTTTATATATATATATATATATATATATATATATATATATATATATATATATATTGTAATGATAATGTGTGCAAATTGTAATGTGCTGCAGAATATGTTAGCGCTAAATAAAGATAAAGATTTATCTCACCCCTTCCAATGACATAGTCCAAGTATTTTGCCTTTTCTTTCCCAAGGGAGAACTTCTTTGGGTTAATGGTAAACTCTGCCTTCCTCAGTGAATCCAATACCACCTGGAACTTCTGCAGGTGACTTCCCAAATCTGGGCTGAAGATCATGATATCATCCAAATAAGTGGCAGCATACTTTTTGTGAGGGGCTAGGATCCGGTCCATGACCCACTGGAAGGTAACTGGGGCTCCTTCTAGCCTGAACGACATCCTAGTATACTGAAAGCACCCATCAGGTTTGAGAGAAGGCCATATTTTCCTTGGCCCTTGGGGACAGGAGAATTTGAAAGCATCCTTTCGTTATGTCCAAGGTGATGATATATCTGGTTGACCCTTGCCTCTCAATGAGCTCATCGACCTGGGCGATCAGATACGTGTCGAAGTTGGACACTTCATTTAGCTTTCTTTAGCTGCTACAGAAGCGCCACTTCCCATCCTGCTTTGGCACAAGGACAATAAGGTTGGACCAACCGCTCTTTGACTCCTCAACTCCTCGATGATGCCCAGGCTCAACATTCTCCTCACTTCCTTAGGGATTACCTCAAGGCAGGCTTTGGGAATTCGATACGGCTTTTGATTCACCCTCACATGTGTTTCTCTCAGGATTTCCTGCTCCACAACCTGCGCACAAATTGGCAAATCTGAAAAAAGGTTCCGGTTCTGCTGAAGCAGCTCTCGACACTGTTGCTTCTGGGACGGTGACAGTGTCTCTGCCACTGTAAAATCCTTGGCTCCCAGGTAAGCAGCTTCCACCGGTTCCCTGGCTTGCCATGGTTTGAGCAGGTTAACGTGGTACACCTGGTGCAGCTTTCTTATTCCTGGTTGGTGGATCTTGTAGTTGATGTCACTCAACTTTTCAACCACCTCATATGGCCCTTGTCACTTGGCCTGGAACTTTCTTTCCACTGTAAGATCAACACCAAAACTTGTTCTCCAGGGCTTGACTTTCGGCTCGGTTGTAGACCCTCCACTGGGCATCTTGTGCTTGAAGGAGGTTCTCGCTCACAATTTGTATCACCCTTGCAATCTGGTCCTGCATTTGGGCCACATGCTCGATGATGCTCCTGTGGGGTGTACTTTCTACTTTCCAAGTCTCCTTTGCAACATCTAGAAGTCCCCAAATGTGTCATGCGTATAATATCTCAAGCAGTGAGAACACCGTAGATGCTTGTGGTACCTCTCTAATGGAGATCAGAAGGTACGGCAGCAAGCAATCCCTGTCTCAGCAATCCTCTCTCAGCTTAGTGACCTGATATAGCAGCTTTTCATTTAAAGCAAAATGTGGAAACCTGGTGTCAGCCCCCAACTCTTGGGCAAACCCATTTATCATAGTCACATTATCAAATGCCCCTTTTAAAAGTAATATCCGGCATTGGAACAGTCCCCAAATTTTCCCCAGAAACCCACAGTTCATGAATCTCAGCCTCTCGAGACACCGTCTTGTCCTCGTCACTAGCCAGGAAACACAAGGGGAACGCCTCCACCTCCGACTGTGATGGGATTATATCAGGGTTTAGCTGGTTCCTGTTTGAGACATTTGGTATTCCCACCTTCATGTATATGTCCCAGAACAGGCTATGGTCCTGCCCTATTATTATCAGGTTTTGCAAGTCCTTAACCACCCCGATCTCATGCGCCCTCTTTTTTTCTGGGGACCAGCTGGTGAAGGAGTGTTGCCCTTGTCAGGGTCACCAAACTCTCCTAGTCTAAGAGTCCCAATATCAGTAACCCCACTTATTATTACAGGACAAGCCTGAGGTCAACATTGCAGGAGGGATAGACATATTATGAACATTGCCTACCTAGGCTGCATTCCATCTGTTTGGTGGACATAGGACAACTGGTGTCTATGTGTCTAGGACCGCGGAATCTCCAGCATAGTAAGCAGCAGCCCTTGGGACCTCCTGACAGTGTTGTCTCTACTACCCCTCTTTTTGGCATTGAGCTCTCTCTAGCTACCCCAGAATGGGAATGCAGCACCACCTGCCTTCCTTAGGGATCACTTGACCACCTGGTTCTTCTCTAATAAGCCAATCAGGTCAACTACATTTCGGGGATTCCCCTGGGCAACCATATCTGCACAATCCTTGGAAAGGAGTGGATAAGTGTGTCCATTACAACCCACTTCACCATCTGGGCTAGGGTTTAGGACTGCAGATGCAACCATTTCTGTTTCATGCAGGAAATCAAACATTTGAGGGCAAGGAGGTTTATCACAACAATATGCCCTGTGGTGAACCCTTTGTGCCCAGACAGACTTAGTCACCTCTGAGCATGCCAGTATCTCAGTTTTTTGTTTGGCATGTTCCAGTGCATCTTGGCATGTTCCAGTTCATAATAAGCCTTCTGGGGCTTGCCGGGTAGATAGGGGGCCAGCACCTCAGCCCACTGGTCTGGCAGCAGTCTCTCTTGCTCTGCCTGAAAAAAACAGTCAAAAATGCTTCCACATCAACCCCAGCATCATCTTTTGCATCAACTCCGGATGTATGTGTCATCACCATGATGTGGGGGAGGAGCGGTTTCTTTGTTGCGGACATCTCCCACCAGGAGTTCCATCTGCCTTGGATCTGCTGCATCAGGAGTTTATTTGTCTCCTGCTGTACTTTCTGCTGCTCCCGGTACTGTTGTTTTTGATGCTGCTGCTGCTCTTGATGCTATTGTTTTTTCTGATGCTGGCTCAGGATCAGGTGCTTAATGTGCTCTTCTATTTTGTCTGACCATTGTTTCATTCCTGTAGCTGCCTTCACCCAGGACATGCAGTTTGTCCACAGTAGTAACACCTGCTTCCTGGGGATTTTGTCCACTCTTCTAGCATCTCCTGTGGTAGATTGGCTCACGTGGCTGTACACGGAGTTAGGCACAGGAAAACAGTCTCTTTGCAGTCCTTCATGGGTTTATTATATACATGCGGCATAAACCATGGTGAGGATAATATAAACATGGCCTTTAAGGAAAAAGAGCATAAGATGGAAAATAAAGCAAAATAGTATAACACAGTCCTTTCCTGGATGGGATCTTCATTCACTGAGGAGAAATCAGCATGCAAGGGTGAAGCTTTTCTTTGCAGGATATAGAGCACTGGAGCTCCACTATCCAGGATTACCGAACCAAGAGTGCCTCTAGAGGCCAGCAATTTAAGCCCCAGCACCCTCCCTGGGGTGGAGATAAGGTGGACAACCTTCCACTCACTCTATGGTCATCCACTAAAGACCCAGCCCTTTAATTAAATTGGTTACTAACTTCTTACAACACTTAGTGTGTTGAATAGTAATGAGTGAGTGCACTCGTTGCATGGGTTTTCCCGAGCACGCTAGGGTGATTTCCGAGTATTTGTTAATGTTCGGAGATTAAGTTTTCATCGCCTCAGCTGAATGATTTACAGCTACTTTCTAGGCTGAGTACATGTGAGAGATGTCTGGTTGCTAGGGAATCCTCACATGTAATCAAGCAGGCTAGTAGCGGTAAATCATTCTGCTGCGGTGATGAAAACTCTCCGAACACTAACAAATACTCGGAGATCACCTGAGCGTGCTTGGGAAAACCCGAGCAATGAGTACACTCGCTCATCGCTAGTGCTGAAGTAAAAACTTCTGGGTTTTTAAATCAATTTTAGCCATGAGCCTCAGTGAAATATATATCCCCCCCAGCACCTCCTATATACAGTGGGTATGGAAAGTATTCATACCCCTTTAAATTTGACACTCTTTGTGTCATTTCAGCCATTTCGTAAATTCAAAAAGTTCATTTTTTCTCTTAATGTAGTGTACACTCTGCATCCTATCTTGACTAAAAAACAGATATGTAGCAATTTTTGCAAATTAATTAAAAAAGAAAACCTGAAATATCACACGGTCATAAGTATTCAGACCCTTTGCTCAATATTGAGTAGAAGCACCTTTTTGAGCAACTACAGCCATGAGTCTTCTTAGGAATGATGCAACAAGTTTTTCACACCTGGATTTGGGGACCCTCTGCAATTCTTCCTTGCAGATCCTCTTCAGTTCCGTCAGATTGGATGGTGAACTCTGATAGACAGCAATTTTCAGGTCTTTCCACAGATGCTTAATTGGGTTTAGGTCAGGGCTCTGACTTGGCAAGTCAAGAATGGTCAAAGAGTTTCTCTGAAGCCACACCTTTGTTATTTTAGCTGTGTGCTTAGGGTCATTGTCTTGTTGGAAGTCTGAGGTTCAGACCACAAAGAATTATCACCACAAAGGTCTATCTTCATCTCATCAGAGCAGAGAATCTTATTTCTCATAATCTGGGAGTCCTTCATGTGTTTTTTTAGCAAACTCTATGAGGACTTTCATATGTCTTGCACTGAGGAGAGGCTTCCGTTCGGCCACTCTGCCATAAAGGCCCAGCTGGTGGAGGGCTGCAGTGATAGTTGATTTTGTGGAACTTTCTTCCATCTCCCTACTGCATCTCTGGAATACAGCCACAGTGATCTTGGTGTACTTCTTTACCTCTCTCACAAGGTTCTTCTCCCACAGTTGCTCAGTTTAGCTGGACGGCCAGGTCAAGGAAGACATCTGGTGGTCCCAAACTTGTTCCATTTAAGGATTATGAATTATGAAAGACTAGATTGTGGCCCAATTCTAATGCATCGGGTATTCTAGAATATGCATGTCCCCGTACAGACAGACAGACGGAAAAACCCTTAGACAATTATATATATAGATATATATATAGTGTATATATATATATATATATATATATATATATATATATATATATATATATATGTGTGTGTGTGTGTGTCAGTTCCATCTTTAAACGAATTAACATGCAGACAGAAAATGCTGTCAAAGTGAATACATCTAAAAATATAGATGCAAATGTTTTAAATTATTCACAAACAATTTGAATGTGCCTTAGCTAGATGTTTTGCAGTTTCTAAGCGTGATAAAAAATGTTAGCTCTGTTATTGCGGAAGTGTGCATGCCTAATCAAAGATTGAAGCACTTAATGGTACAACAGAATTTAAAATTCCCTTTCAACTAAAAATCATGTCTTCCATTAGAAAAGGGGAAAACCTGACACTCTTTAGGAAGAATTCATTCAGTACAAATCAAAACCTTAAGTTCTTTACCATGAAGTAGGTAGCAAAATAATTATCCAGCAAATTATACATGATGACATGTTTATCACATTCAGGGTTTAGAAATTTTGGTTAAAACCCAAAAAATAGTTAAAACAGTAAATATATCTTCATCACAAAGTAACACAGTGTTAGCACAAAGGTGATCCAATGCAGAGCAAATATCAGGTATTGTGCCAGAAGTGCACAGAAAAATCAGGTTACTTTATATACCCACACAAAAAGTTTTATTCCTACTTAATAGGCCATTTGTGAAGTTTATCTATTTACCTGTCATAACTGCTGAGTGTTCCAAAAAATTGACCAGTCGTATGAAAATATTCTGTCTGTGGACCCTGAACACATTGACGGAATAAACTGTAATTATACCACATCTGTCAAGAGCAGGGCCGTATTTAGAGTTTCTGCTGCCCAGGCACTTTAAGTGCTGCCTCTTCCTTTGGTGAGTATGACACTATCGGCAGTGACTTTGGCAAGAATCGCTGATGTGAAACTAGCCTTTTGCAGCAGAATGGGCAGTTTTTCTGCATCTGCCGCGTAACTAGTGTTGAGCGATACCTTCCAATATGCAAAGGTATCGGTATCGGATTGGATCGGCCGATATCCAAAAAATATCGGATATCGCCGATACCGATACCCGATACCAATGCATATCAATGGGACACAAAATATCGGAATGGTTCCCAGGGTCTGGAGGAGAGGAAACTCTCCTTCAGGCCCTGGGATCCATATTCATGTATAAAATAAAGAATAAAAATAAAAAATATTGATATTAGGGGTGAGTATATCCAGTTGTAATTCTACACACGGCAGCCCGGCATCTATTCATGTTCTCAGATGCTACATATTTTTTGTCCAGCTTAAACACGCATGTGCAGCCTCGGCTGAAGCTCCGCTGCATGGCGGTCACCTTTTCTCTGCTCTAAACAGCTGACCCTGACAGCGCTACATAGGAGTACCACGTGGTAGTTTCTTCCCTCACTGATTCGCAGACCATTTACAAGCAAACACTGGCAATTTCTCATACATTATTTATCAGGTATTTATACATGCACGTTCTGGCTTGAACAGCTTACTTTCCCTGATGAAGCTGCGTGCAGCAATGATACGCGTGGGACTTGTTCCTTACCCTATGCTGGGTAAACCATGTGTAAGAAGCTAGCAGGTGCGGAGGATGCAGTGACATACAGGAGGCAGAGCAAGGGTTAATGGGTATTTTCAGTAAAAGTAACAACAGTTTAACTTATCAGTCTCTGGGCCCTGCTGGAAGGTGATTGGAAGATCCCTCGGAGGTCCGGCAGAAAGGCGATGCACTGTGTCCTCGCGGTGATGAATCCTCCAGGTCCTTCAGTATGTGGCATACTGATACAGGCATGGGATGTTGTAGAGGTGCTGGTCCACAGCACAGCGGATGAAGCAGACAGTTCAGTAGACAAGACCG
Source organism: Ranitomeya variabilis (assembly GCF_051348905.1). Lineage (NCBI taxonomy): Eukaryota > Metazoa > Chordata > Amphibia > Anura > Dendrobatidae > Ranitomeya > Ranitomeya variabilis. The sequence continues at coordinate 567,742,047 of NC_135236.1, forward strand.
CAGAAGAGGTACACAGTCCAGCAGTCACAGCCTCAGGAGCAGGCCGATTCTCAGTAGGCACCGCAGGGATATGACCGCGGTGGTCAGTGGAACGATGTAATTCACTCTGTACTGGTCATTATGCAGTGTGTAGGTCTCTCTGAGCTGTGTGTCATCAGTCAGGATAGACTTGCTAACCAGGTATATTAGCATGGATAGCTGGCGTGGGTAAGTTGAGAGAGAGTCAACTATCTCTGTCCTTACACACTGGTTCCTCGCCAAAAGCCCTGTCTTCCCGTGCACCCAGCTATTTAGGTCGGACCCACCCCCACCAGTCAGGTGTCCTGAACAGCTCTGATCAGAAATCTCTTCCCCCCAGAATAATGGTGGCAGCCCCGACAGTTCCAGACCTGACACGCTAGAGGGACCACTTGACTGGTCCACCTCCCTATACTCCCCCACACTTTTTCCTCGCCTTTCTATGGGTGAGACAATTCGAGGAGTGTGTGACTGTCTCTTCTTCTTCTGTGTGGATTGTTGCCAGAAGAAATTTTCTTGATCATAGCGATTGTGGGGCTTGCCAGCTGTTGTTCCTTCGGAGAGTCTCAAATTAGGAGAAGTAGTGGAGTTCGCTTGTGGGGCAGAAATCAACTGTTGGGGCAGAGCCATGGGTGAGGCTGTATTCTCTGGCTCTTACCTCTCAGAGCCTTCGGAGCTCAACTCTTCACCCCTTCTACATCCTCTTCTTCTTCTGATGTTTGGATTGTCTCAGGAGTCTCAAACTCCTTTCATACCCAGACAGGGTTTTTAGATAAGCAGGATCGGAGCATATTCCAGTGGAGAGTTCAAGTGGGGGCATCCTCTTTTCCCTCAGGCTGGACTTTGTACCCAGGTCCCTCAGGACTCTTTTCTTCACCTGGTATGGGTCTTTCTCCCAACGGTTTTCTAGCTTGTCTCGGGGATGCTTCTCCCGCACTAAGACTCCAAGTCTTCAACTTGATACTCTGTTGCTCTGGATAGGGTCTTCTCTTCATGCTCTAGCTCCTGTAATCTAGTCTGGACCAATCGGTGTAAGGTTTGCAGGTGATGTCGATGTTCCTGAACCCAGGAAAACACCCCCTTCTGGGGGTAGTTCCCTTCTGGGTCCAATGCCACCTCAGAGATTCCCTTTCCATCTCCACTAAACAGGAGATAGCAAGGCGTATATCCCGTAGTTCAATGTACTCGATTATTATATACTAGACTGTGGCCCGATTCTAGCGCATCGGGTATTCTAGAATATGCATGTCCCTGTAGTATATGGACAATGACTATTCCAGAATTCGCGGCAGACTGTGCCCGTCGCAGATTGGTTGAGGCAACCTTTATGACATCATCGTCACCATGGCAACCAATATGACATCTACGTCGATACTGTGCCCGTCACTGATTGGTCGAGGCCTGGGGGCCTCGACCAATCAGAGACGCGGGATTTCCAGGACAGACAGACAGACAGACAGAAAGACAGACAGACAGACAGACGGAAAAACCCTTAGACAATTATATATATAGATACTCACCAGTTCAGAAACATATTCAGGCCACGGGGCCTTTCATTTTTCTTCTAAAGTTTTTAGCATCTGAATTAGCGTACAATTAAACTGTTCACAGGCACCATTACCCTGAGGGTGGTATGAAGTAGTGTGAGACTTTTTGATCCAGTACTGGCGATGCAGCTCATCCATTACTAAAAAACAGGCTCACTGATCAGAGTGAATCCTCTTCGGACACCCATAGGGTTGACTGAAGTTCTTGCAGATTGCATACGCACCTGACTTTGCGGTCTGGTCTCGAGTTGGAGTCACCACTGCAAACTTTGTAAAATGATCCACCATCACTAAGCAATGCTCATAGCCTTGATGGGCTGGGCCAAAGGTCAGATAGCATATCATCAAGAGTTCTAGAGGAGCGGAGGTTACGATGGACTGGACGGGAGCTCTCTCCTTCGGCGGCTTAGTCAGTTCACATGTGTTACACGTACGACAGGCCTCTTCCGCTTTTGTTTTCAACTGGGGGTGATAGATGAACCATTGTAATGATTGGAAGGTCTTTTCTGGACCAAAGTGGGCCCTTTGCTCATGCGCAGTAACGGCAATCCCAGGTAACAACACTGTCGCTATTATAACTTGCCAGGTCACACTCAGCTCAGTCCACAGTTGTGCTTTCCGATACAGTAGGTCGTTCTTTATCCAAAGTTGTTCCCTCTGTTGAAGGATTTGCAACACCTCTGGAGACAGAGTACCTCTTTAAGCCGAGCTGGGGAATATTTAAGCAGTCACACACTACCTCAGTAATGCCAGTTCACTATCTTCCTGTTAAAGTTGAACCCACTCATCCCGGGATCGTCCCAGTACACCTTCCTGAGGCGAGGTGTGTATTTGCTCCTGCATTGCCACCACCGTCCTGGCAGGTCTCAGAAACTTTAGGATTTCTTCATCTTCTAGTTCTGCATCTCTGTCCCACTCTGGCTTAGCAATTCTCCTCCTAAACAGGGCATTGGCATGAGTGTTCTCTGCTCCCTTCTTATAGGCAATTTTATAGAAAAACTTTGCCATTCTGGCCACTCATTGCTTCTCCACAGCCCCTAGTCTTGCATTCTCCAGGTGCGTTAGCAGGATGTTGTAAGAGCGCACCAATACTTTGGAGCCTGATAAATACTCTGCAAATCTCTCCGTCATTTCCCACACCAATGCCAGCAGCTCCAACTTAAAGGAACTGTAGTTGTCCAGATTGCATTCAGAATCATGAAGGGATCGGCTCGCGTACGCGATCACCCTCTTCCTGAATGCCCGGACATCCTTTATGGTCTCTGGAGTGGGCCAGTCTTGAAATCACAGCAATCTTTTCTCTGGAGGCCTCTACTCCTTTGGCAGAAATAACATGGCCCAAGTATTCAATCTGAGTGCAAAACAAATGGCATTCTGGGGGCTACACTTTTAGTCCGTGTCTCTGAAGGTGGGCCAACACTTGCTCTAAGAGCTGCAGGTGCTCCTCAAATGAAGCCGCACAAACTATAATGTTGTCCTGACAGATGAGCATGGATTAAAAATTGAAGTCTCCCAGGCTCCTTTGCATGAGAAGTTGAAAAGTTCTGGGAGTGTTGGCTAAACCGAACAGCATTCGATTGAACTCGTACAAGCCCATGGTAAGAATAAAGGCAGTCTTTGCTCGATATTGTTCAGACATGGGTACTTGCCAGTAGCCGTTGGTTAGGTCCAATGTAGAGAGGAACCTGGCTTTTCCCAGAGCGGATAGGGACTCTTCAATCCTGGGCAATAGGTATGAGTCTCTCACGGTATAGGCGCTGAGTTTTTGGTAATCCACACAAAAGCGTAAGGTACCATACTTCTTCCGCCCTAACACAATTGGGACAGCCCATGGACTCTGGATCTCTCTAATGATGCATGCCTGCAACATCTGGTTCAACATGCTCTATACTTCCTTGTATAAATGTGGGGGGATTTGTCGGTAATGCTCTCTTATAGGCGCGGTGCTCCCAGTTGGTATATTGTGCGTAATGGCCGTGGTGCAGATAAAATCATCTTCATGGAGAGCAAAAACATCTTTATACCTCCCCAACATAGCTTCTACCTGTTGCACCTGGGTGGGTGTGGGTTCGGTCAATTCGGCCCAGATTTGTTCCAGTATGGGTCAGCCCTCTTTGTTGTAATGAGGTTCTGGTACTGAAATGGAGTTTACTGACACAGTTCAAGGGTCCCTAGTAGGGTTGAGCAAAACGGATCGAACAAATTAAAAATTTGCCGACTTTCGGCAAAGTCGGGTTTCATGAAACCTGACCCGATCCTAGTGTGGGATCGGCCATGAGGTTGCCGATCTGCATGCAAAAGTCACGTTTCATATGATGCTTTCAGCGCCATTTTTCAGCCAATGAAGGAGGACGCAGAGTGTGGGCAGCGTGATGACATAGGTCTCGGTCCCCACCATCTTAGGGATGGGCATGACAGTGATTGGCTTGCTTTCTGCGGCATCACAGGGGCTGTAAAGGGGCGTGCACGCCGACCGCCATCTTACTTCTGCCAATCTTAGCATAGGGAGAGGTTGCTGCAGCTTCATCAGAAGAAGGGATATAGTTAGGGAGGGAAGATTAACCCCCAAACTGCTTGTGCTGTAGCGATTTCCACTGTCCAACACCACCTTTTTTTTGTAGGGACAGTGGAGGCTATATTTTTGTGCATCATCTCTGTAGCTTATTAGGCTGCCTTATAAGGCTCCCTGATAGCTGCATTGCTGTTTGCACGCTGCTGTGCAAACCAACTGCTTTTTTAAAAGCAAAAATCCTATTGCTCCTTTCTGCACAGTTATCTTGTTTATTTGTCCACACTTTTGTGTGCAGCAGTCCTTTTTATTGCTGCCATACTTGTCCTGAGATCATTGTAGGGAGATTGAAATTGTACTACAGTCCTTGTATTTTTTCATATATCTTCCAGCCACTTTTTGCCACTTAGATTGTGTTGTTTTATACCCTGGGCCTGAGTTTTGGTTCAGTCTCCAAAAAAAAAAAAGTGAGATTCAAATTCTCACAAAGTGGATATACTTCAGTCCTGTTAGTTTGTCGTATATCAGCCAGCCACTTTCTACCACTTACATTGTGTTGTTTTATGCACAGGGCCTGAGTTTTGGTTCAGTCTCCCCCAAAAAAAGGGAGATTTAAATTCTCAACAAGTTTATATACACCTTCTACCTTGTTTTACAGTAACATATAACAGTTGTTATTTTGGTTAGATTTTCCAAAAAATGAGGAAGTCTGGTGGAAGAGCCCGTGGGCGGTGGTTGCCAGCTGGTACTGATGTTGGTGGTGGTGCATCTGGTGGTAGTGGCAAAAGCACAATAGCACCTAAAGCTGGAGGTGTTGAGCCAGCGTCATCATCTGGCTACACAAGGCCTCGAAGGCTCCCTTATCTGGGAGTAGGAAAACAGCTTTTAAAGCCGGAGCAGCAAGAAAAAGTTTTGGCTTACCTTGCTGACTCAGCCTCTAGCTCTTTCGCCTCCTCTTCAGAAAGTTCCAAATATAAAAGCAGCGAGTCATCAGTGGATGCTCCCGGTCAGGAACAAGACGTTTCCTTGTGTCCTTCACCCAAACCAAAAGTGAAGGATGCGCCAGGCGATACTACAGGTTACTCCATGGAGCTCTTTACACATACCGTGTCTGGGTTAGAAAGGAAAATTGTTAACTGCCCATTACAAGATGAATCGGACATGGAGTGCACAGATGCACAGCCACAGCTAGATTATTATGCGGTTCCATTGAATCAGATCACTACATTGCCCTCGCAGTGTACTGAGCCAGAATCTGACCCTGATGAGACTATGGTGCCCCGTCCCGAACGCTATAGCACCTTACACGGTGACACAGAGGAAGGTGCACATGACATTGAAGAGAAGGTGATAGATGACCCAGTTGTTGACCCAGATTGGCAGCCATTGGGGAAGAGGGTGCCGCTGCCAGTAGCTCAGAAGCGGAGTAGGATGTTCCGCAGCAGCCATCTGCATTGCAACAGCTGTCATCTGGCAGGCCCGTATCAGGCCAAAAACGTTTGTCAAAAACAAAAACAGTTTTAGGACAGCGTGGCCATCCAGTGAAAGTAGCACAGCGTGCAATGCCTGAAAATGTATTCCATAGTAGGAAGAGTGTAGTGTGGCAATTTTTTAACCAAGATCTGAATGATCAGTCAAAAGTTATCAGTAAGAAATGCTCAAAGACCTTTAGCAGAGGGAAGAATATTCAAAATTTAAATACAACGTGCATGCTTAGACATTTAACCTGCATGCACTTGCAAGCCTGGACTAACTACCAAATGTCTCGTACCATTGGTGCACCCACTTAGAATGAAGGTAGTCAGCAACGCTACATTGCTTCCCTCACTGTAAGCCCACCAGTTAGAACACCACCAGCAGCAAAGGTGGAGGTATCGTCGCAAGACCAAAGCAGTCAGGGAATCACAAGGTTATTGGTAGGAAACACTGTATGTAGGCCAACATCAAGAATTCCATCACCAACCCTCTCTCAATCCACCATGCCCACCACCACCACTGCTAGTTCCACCATATGCAGCTCTCCATTCCAGCTCACCCTACAAGAGACTCTCGTTAGGAAAAGAATGTACTCATCCTCTCATCCGCGTATGCAGGGTTTGAACACCCACATTGCTATACTAATCTTGTTAGAGATGATGCCCTACCAGTTGGTTGAAAGCGAAGCTTTCAAAGACCTGATAGCCTACGCAGTACCACGCTATGACCAACCCAGTCGGCACTTCTTTGCGAGAAAAGCCATCCCAGCCCTCCACCAGCATGTCAAAGACCGCATTGTCCATGCACTGAGGCAATCAGTCAGTGGAATGGTGCACCTCACAACAGATGCATGGACCAGTAGGCATGGCCAGGGACATTACATGTCCATCACGGCGCACTGGGTTAATGTGGTGGATGCAGGGTCCACTGGGGACAGCCATAGTGGGACAGTTCTGCCTAGCCCACGGTCTAGAAAACAATTGGCTGTAGGTGTTCACCACCCCTCCTCCTCCTCCTCCTCCATAAGTGAAAGGTCATCCACAGAGCGCAGTCGCACAACCACTCCATCCGCAGCTGCCAGTGTTGCACACAAGGTGTCTCATTATCGAACAGCTAGTGGTAAGCGTCAGCAGGCTGTTACAAATGAAGTGTTTGGGCGACAACAGACACACCGCGGAAGTACTGGCCGAGTACTTGCAGCAAGAAACTCAGTCATGGCTGGGCAGTGTACCTTTTGAGGCAGGCAAGGTAGTCAGTGATAACGGAAGGAATTTTATGGCTGCCATAGCCCTTTCAGAACTCAAACACATACCTTGCCTGGCTCACACCTTGAACTTAGTGGTGCAGTGCTTCCTGAAAAATTACCCGGGGTTACCAGCCCTGCTCCTGAAGGTGCGAAGACTTTGCTCGCACATCCGCCGGTCGCCCGTACACTACAGCCGTATGCTGAACCATCAGCGATTACTGAATCTTCCCCAGCACCGCCTAGTAATCGATGTTGTAACAAGGTGGAACTCCACACTGCACATGATTCAGAGGCTGTGCGAACAGGTTTTGCGGTAATTTATTTGTGGGAGGATACACATAAACGGGCACTTGGATGGCAGACATGGAGTTGAATGGTGTGCAGTGGTCGAAGCTACAAGACCTCTGTCAAGGCTTCAGTGTTTTGAGGAATGCACATGGCTGGTAAGTGCAGACAACGCCATCATAAGCATGAGCATCCCACTAATGCATCTGCTGATGCAAAGTTTGACGCACATTAAGGAGCAGGCATCTGCAGCCGAAGAGGAGGGAAGCCTTGATGAAAGTCTGCCATTGTCAGCTCATGGAACTCTCCTGGATGAGGTGGCGGACGAAGAGGAGGAGGAGGAGGATGATGGGGATGAATATTTATGGGAAGAGGATGCTTCTCAGGGGGCAATAGAAACTGGTGGCATTGCAAGGTCAGGTACAGAGTTTTTGTGGCACACAAGTGGTGTTGATTTGCAAGAAAGTGCACCTCAACCCAGCACAAGCATTGAATTGACACCTGGAACATTGGCCCACATGGCTGAGTATGCCTTGTGCAGCGCCCCAGAGTCCTGGTCGTTGCAGTACTGTGGCTCCGCCACTATGGGGAGCTATGGTGCGTCTGATGGCACTGAAGGAGTTCATCTGATCAGGTATCACAGACACCAATACATTTCACAGTCGGGCCTCTGGGGGGAGCTAAGGGTGCTATTCATTAGGCCACTCCCCACCATAGTGGGTAAACTGGGGGTCAGGCAGGAAGTTAGATCAGAAAGCTGACTGGGTTGGAACCAGGCAACACCTTGTGGCAGAGGGTGTTGTGGGGGAAGATACAGTAGGGCCTATGTCAGGGGTGGGATCCTGACAGAGGCTTGGCAACTTGAACGAACGTAACGGGACCGTGCCTGCTCAGGATAGCGGTGGTGCCCAAGGAAGGATTAGAAGCGAGATAGATTGTGCTGAGTGAGAAACGAGATCACGCAAAAGGAGAAATACCAGTAGGAGTCGTGCTGTAAGACCGAAGCAACATCCTACTGAGGCGCACTACCGGTGGCCGGAACGCCGAGGGAGTATCATAACATTCAGCTTCAAGCAATACTCCAAACAGCGGCAGGACAGTCAGTTTAAGGCGGGCTGTCTAACTTAAATCACCTATGCAGTCTTGGGGGGCAACTTGTGGAGAGGGGCGACTCTAGGGTCCCGGAAGAGCTCCGAGCCTACCCGTCAAACGGGTGCCGTTCCAACCAGAACATCAGGGAGGGACGGAGGATTAGCAGAACATCATCTAATCGAGTTGTGAGGGAACTTAAGAAACAGACACAACAGTTGTGGGGGACTTTCTGTAAGCACAGCAGGGAAGGACCACAACACATAGCGCTAGAAGGAAGGCACCGATTTCCACCTGTGAAGAGAACTCTGGAGGTGCCATTGGACCGGCCGGACTTGCGCAGCCTGGTGAACCGTGTTCTGGACTGAGGACCCAGAGACCTTCAGTAAAGAGGTAAAGAGACTGCAACCTGGTGTCCTCGTTATTTTACCGCACCGCACCACTACAGCCTCATCACCACCATCTACATCCATCACATCAACCTTCACTGTGCGCCCCTCGGCAGGGTCATGGATCGGGCCTAGCCACCGTGACAACCCCAGAGCAGAGACTCAGAGGCCCGGTACCGGGTACCCCTCGGCCCTGCGGCAGTGGGGGCGCTACAATTTTGGCATCACGAACAGGATCACCTTAAGCCTGAAGAATCAGGTCATGTGTGCCTTGGAACTGTGATTTACTGTACTTTATTGAGAGACTGTGTGCTGCGCCATTTACCGCCAAAATCCGCCGCCATTGCAGCGCTGAGGAGAGCGCAGGAGAAGAGGAGGGGCGTGGAGTAGGCGTAGGCAAGCTGGAGAGTGCGAACAGCAATGGCCGCCCAGTCTAAATATTTCTGTGTCCTGCGTACGTGTCCGTCAACAGCCGAGGTCCGCCTCCTGATCCTGTTTGGAGGGTGGAGACCATGGAGACGGGGCCGCCCACGAAAGAGACCACGGGAAGAAGACACTGGAGAGGAGATAAAGATGGCGACGCCGGGAGCCCCGCGTGGGGATAACCTGACAGCATGGAGCCACATCACCAGACACAGCCTCGGAGACGCCATCGTTGCGGGAACTGGCCCTTACGGAACCACCGATGGGTCGACCCAACTGGCGGATGTCTGAGGAGTGTGTGGCCGCAGCCGAGGCCCGACAAATAGCACGCCGCTTGGAGGCTGATGCCCGCGTGCTCGCTCGGCTGGGCCAGCCCACAGAGATCCGTCTGTCTCCAGTGTCCCCGACTCCTCCCAACCCGGCCGCGGCTGAAGGTACGCTGCAGGCACAGGGCATGAGGATCTTGCCGGAGGCCGAACACCTGTGGCACCTGATGACGGCGTGGGGAGCTGGCCCCAGCCTGCAGCTCAGATTGAACTGACCAGCGTTGCAGAGATCCCATCGTCCCACTGGGGTGTAGTGGTCTCCTGTAACCCCCGATATGGAAGAGGGGTTATACAGGAGATCGGGGAGCCGCTACAAGTCCACGTGGACCGAGAGGAGGTGGAACCTTGCGGTGGAAGGTTCGCTCGCGACCTGGAGCCAGGTGATGCTGTAACTTACACCAGGTGGAGAAGGGCAGCAGGCGAAGCTGGCTGGATGGCGCGGGGCGTCCAGCGGTGCGTCGCGCTCCAGGCCGCCGCTGCAACCCCCGAAGATGAACCTCCCGCCGAAAAGACAACGGAACCTGACCCTGCGGAGCAGCGGGGGATCCGGACCCACCATGTACCTTGGGGGCGTGCCGGAGCCTCGGTGAAAAGAACATCCGTTCAGGGTTAACTCTTAAGGGGATCCTTCTGTTGACCCGGGATCCCTATTGTTTTGTTTTTTGTTTGTTTTTCCAAAGTTTTTGCACAAGTTTTAGTTGAAAAGAACTGCTGAAATCATGAACAGTGCATGATCCGAACTTTTTGCACATAGTTTGCACCTTATTAAAGGCGCTCCCTACTGGTTTTACTTAAAGAAGGACTCTTTGTGAAGATACCACACTGGAACCTTTGCTGAGTATGGACTGGTAGCTTGAGAAGGCGTGCTACCTCATAGAGACTTGGTCCCCTCTTAAAGGGGATGTTCATTTGTTGCGCTTAAACGGTGATATTGCTTTAAAACTGGAAGCAATAATGTCTTGACAAAAGAAAGTGATGATAATGTTTACATGAGAAAGTTATATGTATTTAACTAGTTAATTGTGAAGAAATGTTGATGATGTTCTTGAAAGAAAGTGAAAGCGAGAAGAAGGATGCAGTGGGCCCGTAGGGGTAGACGTGGTGTCCAGCATGCATGTTAGCGAGAAAGGTAATGAGAATGGTTAATAATGTTGATAGATAATTAGGATAGAAGGTAAACCCTGAGTCCTCATAGGAGTCATGTAGAGATGGCTCAGTGCTCTTAAACTGAAACTAATGTTATGCATATACTGTGTATAGTAGTTGAAAAGGCAGTAGGCCCGGGCTGAACGGGGCGGTCCTGTAATAGAAAGGAGAGGCAGTAGGTCTGGTGCCGTTAGGACAGGCGGTCCTGCAGATTTAAAGAAGGAGAATGAAAAAGTTAAATTACCTTATAATGTGATTATAAGAAGGTCTTTAGTGGATGCAGAGTGTATGTCCTTAAAGGCAATGTTAAATTATTGTTCCGCCATTTTGCACTTAGTAGAATACCCGGTTGGGTAAGAAAAGTTAATTATAGCATGTTGCTATGATATTTAACCATGTTTGTAACGTTCAAGTGTCCTCACCTCCCATAAAGGGAAGCTCTGTTCAAATATGCTTATTGTTATTGCACTCAACAAAACTGTATGTCTTTTTGCTAACTTGTATTGTTGTTTTCTTCCCAGTCCCGGAGTACTGTGTTTATCCAGGGGGGAGTGCAGCGCCCCAGAGTCCTGGTCGTTGCAGTACTGTGGCTCCGCCACTATGGGGAGCTATGGTGCGTCTGATGGCACTGAAGGAGTTCATCTGATCAGGTATCACAGACACCAATACATTTCACAGTCGGGCCTCCGGGTGGAGCTAAGGGTGCTATTCATTAGGCCACTCCCCACCATAGTGGGTAAACTGGGGGTCAGGCAGGAAGTTAGATCAGAAAGCTGACTGGGTTGGAACCAGGCAACACCTTGTGGCAGAGGGTGTTGTGGGGGAAGATACAGTAGGGCCTATGTCAGGGGTGGGATCCTGACAGAGGCTTGGCAACTTGAACGAACGTAACGGGACCGTGCCTGCTCAGGATAGCGGCGGTGCCCAAGGAAGGATTAGAAGCGAGATAGATTGTGCTGAGTGAGAAACGAGATCACGCAAAAGGAGAAATACCAGTAGGAGTCGTGCTGTAAGACCGAAGCAACATCCTACTGAGGCGCACTACCGGTGGCCGGAACGCCGAGGGAGTATCATAACATTCAGCTTCAAGCAATACTCCAAACAGCGGCAGGACAGTCAGTTTAAGGCGGGCTGTCTAACTTAAATCACCTATGCAGTCTTGGGAGGCAACTTGTGGAGAGGGGCGACTCTAGGGTCCCGGAAGAGCTCCGAGCCTACCCGTCAAACGGGTGCCGTTCCAACCAGAACATCAGGGAGGGACGGAGGATTAGCAGAACATCATCTAATCGAGTTGTGAGGGAACTTAAGAAACAGACACAACAGTTGTGGGGGATTTTCTGTAAGCACAGCAGGGAAGGACCACAACACATAGCGCTAGAAGGAAGGCACCGATTTCCACCTGTCAAGAGAACTCTGGAGGTGCCATTGGACCGGCCGGACTTGCGCAGCCTGGTGAACCGTGTTCTGGACTGAGGACCCAGAGACCTTCAGTAAAGAGGTAAAGAGACTGCAACCTGGAGTCCTCGTTATTTTACCGCACCGCACCACTACAGCTTCATCACCACCATCTACATCCGTCACATCAACCTTCACTGTGCGCCCCTCGGCAGGGTCACGGATCGGGCCTAGCCACCGTGACAACCCCAGAGCAGAGACTCAGAGGCCCGGTACCGGGTACCCCTCAGCCCTGCGGCAGTGGGGGCGCTACACTTGCGTATCCTAAAAAGGGACCCCCGCATTATCAAAATGATGACCAATGACGATTACTGGTTGGCCTGCCTCCTGGATCCACGATATAAAGAAAAATTACAAAATGTCATGCCACATGAGAACCTTGAGCAAATATTGGCTACCAAACAAGCAACTCTTGTAGACCGTTTGGTTCAGGCATTCCCAGCACACAGCGGCGGTGATGGTTCTCACACGAGCCGTAGTGGGCAACATGGCAGAGGTGTTAGAGGTGCACAAATCTGAAGTGGCGTTGGACAGAGGGGTTTTATGACCAGGTTGTGGAGTAATTTCGCAACAACCGCTGACATGACAGGTACTGCTGCATCGATTCAAAGTGACAGGAGACAGCATTTTTCCAGTATGGTTACAAACTACTTTTCCGCCCTTATCGATGTTCTCCCTCACAGGTCATTCCCCTTTGATTACTGGGCATCTAAAATAGACACCTGGCCTGATTTGGCAGAATATGCATTACAGGAGCTCGCATGCCCTGCTGCTAGTGTGCTATCAGAAAGAGTATTCAGTGCTGCTGGTTCAATACTAACCGAAAGAAGGATACGTCTGGCTACCCGAAATGTTGATGATCTAACCTTCATTAAAATGAACCAATCATGGATTTCAAATTATTTGGCCCCACATTCCCCTGCTGACACGTAGCGTGCCTGAAAAATGTCTTGCTTTTGGCCTCCTCTTACTGAATTCTCCAATTCCTCCATTTGCCGCTGCTGAATGTCCACAATAGGCCATTTTTATACCTCCCTAAATGGGCTGACTCCCCCCCACAGGGCCGTGGCACCCGTGCGAATGGTGTTTGCCTGGACAGGTGGTTGTGCCCACTCTTGGGCGGCGGCACTGACACAGGGTCCCTCATAGTACAATGAAGTGTCTCTGACGGTGGTGGTGCACAACCAACGTAAGACACACCGTCGTAATATGAGGGGCCCTGTGCCAGTACCGCAGCCAATGAGAGAGTGTTCCCCCCCAGCTCGAACAGTGCTCTACCACTTGCAATACTTACCTCTCCCTGCTCCACCACTGTGTAGTCTGTGCTGTTAAATCCTTCAATGGCACTGCCAATACAAATTTGTTGAAATGATAGATAATAGTTAAAATATACAGGGGCCCTGGCCTCCATTTAGACCAGTTAATACGTTGCGCCTACTACCAATGTCTGCTACTCAGCAGAGGAGCCCACCCCTGTTCCTAGCTATGACACCAGGTTATTTCTGAAATTTTTTTTTTAAGACATTTAGCCTACTTTATTATTAGGGCCTACTCACTGTGTCAGCCACTCCTTACAATTGTCCTCCGCTGAACAAAGCTATGCAGACAGTTTACTACTGTGTTGTGAATTCCTTTCTGGAGCTCCCTCCTGTGGTTGCTAATGGTATTTTTGTGAGTTCTGCCCTTGGGCTCCCTCTGGTGGTTTTGCGTGGAACTGCTGCTCCTTTGGGTAGCTCTGGCAGCTGCCTCCACTGATCGCCTTGCCTGGGTTTGTTATTTAAACCAACTCATATGGCCTGTCCTTGTCAGCAAAAGATTACAAGGTTTTTGCTAGTCCTTGTTTGTCCATTTGCTTGGACTCTATTGCTCTGCAAATATTTCCCTTTTTGTCCAGCTTGTCACTATGTCATATTCAGGCTAGCTGGAAGCTCTTGGAAAGCAGGTTTGCCCCTCCACACCGTGAGTCGGTGTGGAGTTCATTTTTGTAAACTCTGCGTAGATTTTGTAGTTTTTAATACTGACCGCACAGTATCCTTTTCTCTCTGTCTATCAAGTTTAGTATTGGCCTCCTTTGCTGAAATCTGATTTCATTTCTGTGTACGTCATTTCCCTCTTCACTCACAGCCAATATTTGTGGGGGGCTATCTTTCCTTTTGGGTTTTCTCTGAGGCAAGATAGCTTTCTATTTCCTTCTTTAGGGGTAGTTAGTTCTTAGGCTGTGAAGAGGTGTCTAGGGAGAGTTAGGAACATCCCACGGCTATTACTAGTGTTGTTGTTAGGATTAGGGACTGCGGTCAGTAGAGATACCACCTTCTCTGAGCTCGTCCCGTGTTGCGTTTTAGCCACCAGGCCCTATCAGTGTGGCCTCTTAATCACCAGGTCATAACAGTACAGCTGGCCCACAATGTGTTAAATGCATCTCAAAAGAGGGAAAAGAAAGTTCTGAGCCATTTTTTTTTCCTTTGCAGCTTGTTTTGTCTTTTTTTTCCACTTAATCTCTGGGTGGTTCAGGATTTTGTTGCTGATATGGAGGTTCAGGGTCTGTCCTTGCGCATGGATCAACTCGCTGCAAGGGTACAGAGTATCCAAGATTATGTTGTCCAGACTCCGGTATTAGAGCCTAGAATTCCTATTCCTGATTTGTTTTCTGGGGATAGATCTAAATTTTTGAATTTTAAAAATAATTGCAGATTGTTTTTTGCTCTGAGACCCCGTTCCTCTGGTGACCCCATTCAGCAGGTGAAGATTGTTATTTCTTTTCTGCGTGGCGACCCGCAGGACTGGGCATTCTCCCTTGAGCCAGGAAATCCTGCATTGCTTAATATTGACGCATTTTTTCAAGTGCTCGGATTGCTGTATGACGAGCCTAATTCTGTGGATCAGGCAGAAAAAACTTTGCTGGCTCTGCGTCAGGGTCAGGAAGCAGCAGAAGTATACTGCCAGAAATTTAGAAAGTGGTCTGTGCTCACAAAATGGAATGAGTATGCCCTGGCAGCGATTTTTAGAAAGGGTCTTTCTGAAGCCCTTAAAGATGTTATGGTGGGGTTTCCTACGCCTGCTGGTCTGAATGAGTCAATGTCTTTGGCCATTCAGATTGATCGGCGCTTGCGCGAGCGCAAGGTTGTGCACCATATGGCAGTGTCCTCTGAGCAGAGTCCTGAGCCTATGCAATGTGATAGGATTTTGACTAGAGCAGAAAGGCAGAAATTCAGACGTCAGAATGGCCTGTGTTTTTACTGTGGTGATTCTGCTCATGCTATTTCTGATTGCCCTAAGCGTACTAAGAGGGTCCCTAGGTCTGTTACCATTAGTACTGTACAGCCTAAATTTCTCTTGTCTGTTACCCTGATTTGTCATTGTCATCCTTTTCTGTTATGGCATTTGTGGACTCTGGCACTGCCCTGAACTTAATGGACTTAGAATTTGCAAAGCGCTGTGGTTTTTCCTTGGAGCCTTTGCAGAGTCCTATTCCCTTAAGGGGGATTGATGCTATGCCATTGGCCAAGAATAAACCTCAGTACTGGACACAGTTAACCATGTACATGGCTCCAGCACATCAGGAAAATATTCGCTTTTTGGTGTTGCATAATTTGCATGATGTTGTTGTGCTGGGTTTTCCATGGTTACAGGTACATAATCCAGTGCTGGATTGGAGATCTATGTCTGTAACTGGTTGGGGTTGTCAGGGGATACATAGTGATATTTTTTTGATGTCCATTTCCTCATCCCCTTCTTCTGAAGTTCCTGAGTTTTTGTCGGATTTCCAGGATATATTTGATGAGCCCAAGTCCAGTTCCCTGCCTCCTCATAGGGACTGCGATTGTGCCATTAATTTGATTCCTGGCTGTAAGTTCCCTAAGGGCCGACTTTTCAATCTGTCTGTGCCAGAGCATGCCGCTATGCGGAGTTATGTAAAGGAGTCCTTGGAGAAGGGGCATATTCGCCCGTCTTCGTCACCATTGGGAGCGGGATTTTTTTTTGTTGCCAAGAAGGATGGCTCCTTGAGACCCTGTATAGATTATCGCCTTCTCAATAAGATCACTGTCAAGTTCCAGTACCCTTTACCTTTACTTTCTGATTTGTTTGCTCGGATTAAGGGTGCCAGTTGGTTTACTAAAATCGACCTTCGAGGGGCGTATAAGGCTACGTTCACATTTGCGTTGTGCGCCGCAGCGTCGGCGCCGCAGCGCACAACGCAAACAAAAACGCGACAAAACGCACGCTAAAACGCGTTTTGCGCCGCATGCGTCCTTTTTGGCCGAAAGTTGGACGCAAAAAAAATGCAACTTGAAGCGTTTCTTGCGTCCAACGCTTGCGGCCATGCGGCGCAAAACGCAGCACAACGCATGTCCATGCGCCCCCATGTTAAATATAGGGGCGCATGACGCATGCGGCGACGCTGCGGCGCTGACCGCAAATGTGAACGTAGCCTTATCTCGTGCGTATTAAACAAGGTGATGAATGGAAAACAGCATTTAATACGCCCGAAGGCCATTTTGAATATCTTGTGATGCCATTCGGGCTTTCTAATGCTCCATCGGTATTTCAGTCCTTTATGCATGATATCTTCCGGAATTATCTGGATAAATTCATGATTGTGTATTTGGACGATATTTTGGTTTTCTCCGATGATTGGGAGTCTCATGTGAGGCAGGTTAGGATGGTATTTCAGGTCCTTCGTGCTAATGCGTTGTTTGTGAAGGGGTCTAAGTGCCTCTTTGGAGTTCAGAAGGTTTCTTTTTTGGGTTTCATTTTTTCTCCCTCGGCTATTGAAATGGACCCTGTTAAAGTCCAGGTCATTCATGATTGGACTCAACCTACATCTGTAAAGAGCCTTCAGAAATTTTTTGGCTTTGCCAACTTTTATCGCCGCTTTATTGCTAATTTTTCTAGTGTGGTGAAGCCTCTGACCGATTTGACGCGGAAGGGCGCTGATGTGATGAATTGGTCCTCTGCGGCTGTTGAGGCCTTTTAGGAGCTTAAACGTCGTTTTACTTCTGCCCCTGTGTTGCGTCAGCCAGATGTTTCTCTCCGTTTTCAGGTTGAGGTTGATGCTTCTGAGATTGGGGCAGGGGCCGTTTTGTCTCAGAGAAATTCTGATGGCTCTTTGATGAAACCGTGTGCTTTCTTCTCCAGAAAGTTTTTGCCTGCTGAGCGTAATTATGATGTCGGCAATCGGGAGTTGTTGGCTATGAAGTGGACATTTGAGGAGTGGCGACATTGGCTTGAGGGAGCCAAACATCGCGTGGTGATCTTGACTGATCATAAGAATCTGATTTACCTCGAGTCTGCTAAGCGGTTGAATCCTAGACAGGCTCGGTGGTCTCTGTTTCTCTCACGTTTTGATTTTGTGGTCTCGTATATTCCGGGATCTAAGAATGTGAAGGCTGATGCCTTTTCTAGGAGTTTTTTGCCTGATTCTCCGGGAGTTCTTGAGCCGGCTGGGATCCTCAAGGAGGGGGTGATTCTTTCTGCTATCTCCCCTGATTTGCGGCGGGTACTTCAGGAGTTTCAGGCTGATAAACCTGACCGCTGTCCTGTGGGGAAATTGTTTGTTCCTGATAGATGGACTAGCAGGGTAATTTCTGAGGTTCATTGTTCGGTGTTGGCTGGTCACCCTGGGATTTTCAGTACCAGAGATTTGGTGGCTAGGTCCTTTTGGTGGCCTTCCTTGTCACGGGATGTGCGTTCATTTGTGCAGTCCTGTGGGACCTGTGCTCTAGCTAAGCCTTGCTGTTCCCGTGCCAGTGGGTTGCTTTTGCCTTTGCCTATTCCTGAGAGGCCCTGGACGCATATTTCCATGGATTTTATTTCTGATCTTCCTGTTTCTCAGAAGATGTCTGTCATCTGGGTGGTTTGTGACCGGTTTTCTAAGATGGTCTATTTGGTACCGTTGCCTAAGTTGCCTTCCTCCTCTGATTTAGTTCCAATATTTTTTCAGCATGTGGTTCGTTTGCATGGTATTCCGGAGAATATTGTGTCTAACAGAGGTTCCCAGTTCGTTTCCAGGTTTTGGCGGTCCTTTTGTGCTAGAATGGGCATTGATTTGTCTTTTTCTTCAGCATTCCATCCTCAGTAGTGTTGAGCGATACCGTCCGATACTTGAAAGTATCGGTATCGGAAAGTATCGGCCGATACCGGCAAAGTATCGGATCCAATCCGACACCGATACCCGATACCAATACAAGTCAATGGGACTCATGTATCGGACGGTATCCCTGATGGTTCCCAGGGTCTGAAGGAGAGGAAACTCTCCTTCAGGCCCTGGGAACCATATTAATGTGTAAAATAAAGAATTAAAATAAAAAATATTGCTATACTCACCTCTCCGACGCAGCCTGCACCTTACCGAGGGAACCGGCAGCATTGTTTGCTTAAAATTCGCGCTTTAACTTCCTTACGCGAAGTCCCGGCTTGTGATTGGTCGCGCGCCGCCCATGTGGCCGGGACGCAACCAATCACAGCAAGCCGTGACGTAATTTCAGGTCCTTCAGGATTTTAAAATTACGTTCCGGCGTTGTGATTGGTTGCGTCGCGGTCATATGGGCGACGCAACCAATCACAAGCCGTGACGTCACGGGAGGCAGGAGACGCGCGCATTTTAAAATGCACGCGTCTCCTGCCTCCCGTGACGTCACGGCTTGTGATTGGTTGCGTCGCCCATGTGACCGCGACGCAACAAATCACAACGCCGGAACGTAATTTTAAAATCCTGAAGGACCTGAAATTACGTCACGGCTTGCTGTGATTGGTTGCGTCCCGGCCACATGGGCGGCGCGCGACCAATCACAAGCCGGGACTTCGCGTAAGGAAGTTAAAGCGCAAATTTTAAGCAAACAACGCTGCCGGTTCCCTCGGTAAGGTGCAGGCTGCGTCGGAGAGGTGAGTATAGCAATATTTTTTATTTTAATTCTTTATTTTACACATTAATGTTGTTTCGATACCGATACCCGATACCACAAAAGTATCGGATCTCGGTATCGGAATTCCGATACAGCAAATATCGGCCGATACCCGATACTTGCGGTATCGGAATGCTCAACACTAATCCTCAGACAAATGGCCAAACGGAGCGAACCAATCAGACCTTGGAAACCTATTTGAGATGCTTCGTGTCTGCTGATCAGGATGATTGGGTGACCTTTTTGCCGTTGGCCGAGTTTGCCCTTAATAATCGGGCTAGTTCGGCTACCTTGGTTTCGCCTTTCTTTTGTAATTTTGGTTTTCATCCTCGTTTTTCTTCAGGGCAGCTTGAGCCTTCTGACTGTCCTGGTGTGGATTCTGTGGTGGACGGGTTGCAGCAAATTTGGACTCATGTGGTGGACAATTTGACGTTGTCTCAGGAAAAGGCTCAACGTTTTGCTAACCGTCGTCAGTGTGTTGGTCCCCGGCTTCGCGTTGGGGATTTGGTCTGGTTGTCTTCTCGTCATGTTCCTATGAAGGTTTCTTCCCCTAAGTTCAAGCCTCGCTTTATTGGGCCTTATAAGATTTCTGAAATTATTAATCCGGTGTCTTTTCGTTTGGCCCTTCCAGCTTCCTTTTCCATTCATAATGTGTTCCATAGATCCTTGTTGCGGAGATATGTGGTACCTATGGTTCCCTCCGTTGATCCTCCTGCTCCGGTGTTGGTTGAGGGGGAATTGGAATATGTGGTGGAGAAGATTTTGGATTCTCGTTTTTCGAGACGGAAGCTTCAGTATCTGGTCACGTGGAAGGGTTATGGCCAGGAGGATAATTCTTGAATTGTGGCCTTCGATGTTCATGCTGCTGATTTGGTTCGTGCTTTCCATTTGGCTCGTCCTGATCGGCCTGGGAGCTCTGGTGAGGGTTCGGTGACCCCTCCTCAAGGGGGGGTACTGTTGTGAATTCCGTTCTGAAGCTCCCTCCTGTGGTTGCTAATGGTATTTTTGTGAGTTCAGCCCTTGGGCTCCCTCTGGTGGTTTCGAGTGGAACTGCTGCTCCTTTGGGTAGCTCTGGCAGCTGCCTTCACTAATCGCCTTGCCTGGGTTTGTTATTTAAACCTGCTCTGGGCTTTAGTTCATGCCAGCTGTCAATGTCCGTGGCTTGGATTTGGTTCTCTCCTTGGATTTCTCATATGGCCTGTCCTTGTCAGCAAAAGATAAGTTTTTGCTAGTCCTTGTTTGTCCATTTGCTTGGACTCTATTGCTCTGCAAATATTTCTCTTTTTGTCCAGCTTGTCACTATGTCATATTCAGGCTAGCTGGAAGCTCTGGGAAAGCAGATTTGCCCCTCCACACCGTGAGTCGGTGTGGAGTTCATTTTTTGTAAACTCTGCGTGGATTTTGTAGTTTTTAATACTGACCGCACAGTATCCTTTTCTCTCTTTCTATCAAGTTTAGTATTGGCCTCCTTTGCTGAAATCTGATTTCATTTCTGTGTACGTCATTTCCCTCTTCACTCACAGCCAATATTTGTCGGGGGCTATCTTTCCTTTTGGGGTTTTCTCTGAGGCAAGATAGCTTTCTATTTCCTTCTTTAGGGGTAGTTAGTTCGTAGGCTGTGAAGAGGTGTCTAGGGAGAGTTAGGAATATCCCACGGCTATTACTAGTGTTGTTGTTAGGATTAGGGACTGCGGTCAGTAGAGATACCACCTTCTCAGAGCTCGTCCCATGTTGCGTTTTAGCCACCAGGTCATATCAGTGTGGCCTCTTAACCACCAGGTCATGACACTACTGTTACCAATTTTGAACTGCATTAAGCCTACTTACTTTTTTGGGCATACTAACTGTGTCTGCCACTCCTTACAATTGTCCTCCGCTGAACAAAGCTATGCCGCCAGTGAACTCCTTTTACCAGTTTTGAACTGCATTTAGCCTACTTACTTATTTTGGCCTACTAACTGTCTCAGCCACCCATTACAATTGTCCTCCGCTGAACAAAGCTATGCCGCCAGTTTACTACTGTTACCCATTTTGAACTGCATTTAGCCTACTTACTTTTTTGGGCGTACTAACTGTGTCTGCCACTCCTAACAATTGTCCTCCACTGAACAAAGCTATGCCGCCAGTGTACTCCTTTTACAAGTTTTGAACTGCATTTAGCCTACTTACTTAGTTAGGCCTACTAACTGTGTCTGCCTTCCATTATAGTTGTCCTCCACTGCACAAAGCTATGCTGCCTGTTTAGTCCTTTTACCAGTTTTGAACTGCATTTAGCCTACTTAGTTAGGCCTACTAACTGTGCCTGCCTCCCATTACAGTTGTCCTCCACTGCACAAAGCTATGCTGCCTGTTTAGTCCTTTTACCAGTTTTGAACTGCATTTAGCCTACTTAGTTAGGCCTACTAACTGTGCCTGCCTCCCATTACAGTTGTCCTCCACTGCACAAAGCTATGCCGCCAGTTTAGTCCTCTTACCAATTTTGAAGTGCATTTAGCCTACTTAGCTAGGCCTACTAAATGTGTCTGCCTCTTATTACAGTTGTCCTCTACTGCACAAAGCTATGCTGCCAGTTTAGTCCTTTTACCAGTTTTGAACTGCATTTAGCCTACATAGTTAGGCCTACTAACTGTGTCTGCCTCCCATTACAGTTGTCCTCCACTGCACAAAGCTATGCTGCCTGTTTAGTACTTTTACCAGTTTTGAACTGCATTTAGCCTACTTAGTTAGGCCTACTAACTGTGTCTGCCTCCCATTACAGTTGTCCTCCACTGCACAAAGCTATGCCGCCAGTTTAGTCCTTTTTACCAGTTTTGAACTGCATTAAGCCTACTTAGTTAGGCCTACTAACTGTGTCTGCCTCTCATTACAGTTGTCCTCTACTGCACAAAGCTATGCCGCCAGTTTAGTCCTTTTACAAGTTTTGAACAGCATTTAGCCTACTTAGTTAGGCCTACTAACTGTGTCTGCCTCCCATTACAGTTGTCCTCCACTGCACAAAGCTATGTCGCCTGTTTAGTCCTTTTACAAGTTTTGAACTGCATTTAGCCTACTTAGTTAGGCCTACTAACTGTGTCTGCCTCCCATTACAGTTGTCCTCCATTGCTCAAAGCTATGCCGCCAGTTTAGTCCTTTTACCAATTTTTAACTGCATTTAGCCTACTTAGGTAGGCCTACTAACTGTGTCTGCCTCTCATTACAGTTGTCCTCCACTGCACAAAGCTATGCCGCCAGTTTAGTCCTTTTATTAGTTTTGAACTGCATTTAGCCTACATAGTTAGGCCTACTAACTGTGTCTGCCTCCCATTACAGTTGTCCTCCACTGCACAAAGCTATGCTGCCAGTTTAGTCCTTTTACCAGTTTTGAACTGCATTTAGCCTACATACTTTTTTGGGCCTACTAACTGTGTCTGCCACTTCTTACAATTTTCCTCCACTGAACAAAGCTATGCCGCCAGTGTACTCCTTTTACAAGTTTTGAACTGCATTTAGCCTACTTACTTAGTTAGGCCTAATAACTGTGTCTGCCTCCCATTACATTTGTCCTCCACTGCACAAAGATATGCTGCATGTTTAGTCCTTTTACCAGTTTTGAACTGCATTTAGCCTACTTAGTTAGGCCTACTAACTGTGCCTGCCTCCCATTACAGTTGTCCTCCACTGCACAAAGCTATGCCGCCTGTTTAGTCCTTTTACCAGTTTTGATCTGCATTTAGCCTACTTAGTTAGGCCTACTATCTGTGTCTGCCTCCCATTACAGTTGTCCTCCACTGTACAAAGCTATGCCGCCAGTTTAGTCCTCTTACCAATTTTTAAGTGCATTTAGCCTACTTTGTTAGGCCTACTAACTGTGTCTGCCTCTCATTACAGTTGTCCTCTACTGCACAAAGCTATGCCGCCAGTTTAGTCCTTTTACCACTTTTGAACTGCATTTAGCCTAAATAGTTAGGCCTACTAACTGTGTCTGCCTCCCATTACAGTTGTCCTCCACTGCACAAAGCTATGCTGCCTGTTTAGTCCTTTTACCAGTTTTGAACTGCATTTAGCCTACTTAGTTAGGCCTACTAACTGTGTCTGCCTCCCATTACAGTTGTCATCCACTGCACAAAGCTATGCCGTCAGTTTAGTCCTTTTAACAGTTTTGAACTGCATTTAGCCTACTTATTTAGGCCTACTAACTGTTTCTGCCTCCCATTACAGTTGTCCTCCACTGCACAAAGCTATGCTGCCTGTTTAGTCCTTTTACCAATTTTGAACTGCATTTAGCCCATTTACTTACTTAGGCCTACTAACTGTGTCAGCCACTCCTTACAATTGTCCTAAACTGAACAAAGCTATGCTGCCAGTGTACTCCTTTTACAAGTTTTGAACTGCATTTAGCCTACCTACGTAGTTAGGCCTACTAACTGTGTCTGCCTCCCATTACAGTTGCCCTCCACTGCACAAAGCTATGCCGCCTGTTTAGTCCTTTTACAAGTTTTGAACTGCATTTAGCCTACTTATTTAGGCCTACTAACTGTGTCTGTCTCCCATTACAGTTGTCCTCCACTGCACAAAGCTATGCCGCCTGTTTAGTCCTTTTACCAGTTTTGAACTGCATTTAGCCTACTTAGGTAGGCCTACTAACAGTGTCTGCCTCTCATTACAGTTGTCCTCCACTGCAAAAAGCTATGCCGCCAGTTTAGTCCTTTTACCAGTTTTGAACTGCATTTAGCCTAAATAGTTAGGCCTACTAACTGTGTCTGCCTCCCATTACAGTTGTCCTCCACTGCACAAAGCTATGCTGCCTGTTTAGTCCTTTTACCAGTCTTTAACTGCATTTAGCCTACTTAGTTAGGCCTACTAACTGTGTCTGCCTCCCATTACAGTTGTCCTCCACTGCACAAAGCTATGCCGCCAGTTTAGTCCTTTTACCAGTTTTGAACTGCATTTATCCTACTTATTTAGGCCTACTAACTGTGTCTGCCTCCCATTACAGTTGTCCTCCACTGCACAAAGCTATGCTGCCTGTTTAGTCCTTTTACCAGTCTTTAACTGCATTTAGCCTACTTAGTTAGGCCTACTAACTGTGTCTGCCTCCCATTACAGTTGTCCTCCACTGCACAAAGCTATGCTGCCTGTTTAGTCCTTTTACCAGTTTTGAACTGCATTTAGCCCACTTACTTATTTAGGCCTACTCACTGTGTCAGCCACTCCTTACAATTATCCTAAACTGAACAAAGCTATGCCGCCAGTGTACTCCTTTTACAAGTTTTGAACTGCATTTAGCCTACCTACGTAGTTAGGCCTACTAACTGTGTCTGCCTCCCATTACAGTTGCCCTCCACTGCACAAAGCTATGCCGCCTGTTTAGTCCTTTTACAAGTTTTGAACTGCATTTAGCCTACTTAGTTAGGCCTACTAATTGTGTCTGCCTGCCATAACAGTTGTCCTCCACTGCACAAAGCTATGCCACCAGTTTAGTCCTTTTACCAGTTTTGAACTGCATTTAGCCTACTTAGGTAGGCCTACTAACTGTGTCTGCCTCTCATTACAGTTGTCCTCCACTGTGCAAAGCTATGCCGCCAGTTTAGTCCTTTTACCAGTTTTGAACTGCATTTAGCCTACATAGTTAGGCCTACTAACTGTGTCTGCCTCCCATTACAGTTGTCCTCCACTGCACAAAGCTGTGCTGCCTGTTTAGTCCTTTTACCAGTTTTTAACTGCATTTAGCCTACTTAGTTATGCCTACTAACTGTGTCTGCCTCCCATTACAGTTGTCCTTCACTGCACAAAGCTATGCCGCCAGTTTAGTCCTTTTACCAGTTATGAACTGCATTTAGCGTACTGAGTTAGGCCTACTAACTGTGTCTGCCTCCCATTACAGTTGTCCTCCACTGCACAAAGCTATGCTGCCTGTTTAGTCCTTTTACCAGTTTTGAACTGCATTTAGCCCACTTACTTATTTAGGCCTACTCACTGTGTCAGCCACTCCTTACAATTGTCCTAAACTGAACAAAGCTATGCCGCCAGTGTACTCCTTTTACAAGTTTTGAACTGCATTTAGCCTCCCTATGTAGTTAGGCCTACAAACTGTGTCTGCCTCCCATTACAGTTGCCCTCCACTGCACAAAGCTATGCCGCCTGTTTAGTCCTTTTACCAGTTTTGAACTGCATTTAGCCTACTTAGGTAGGCCTACTAACTGTGTCTGCCTCCCATTACAGTTGTCCTCCACTGCACAAAGCTATGCCACCTGTTTAGTCCTTTTACCAGTTTTGAACTGCATTTAGCCTACTTAGGTAGGCCTACTAACAGTGTCTGCCTCTCATTACAGTTGCCCTCCACTGCACAAAGCTATGCCGCCAGTTTAGTCCTTTTACCAGTTTTGAACTGCATTTAGCCTAAATAGTTAGGCCTACTAACTGTGTCTGCCTCCCATTACAGTTTTCCTCCACTGCACAAAGCTATGCTGCCTGTTTAGTCCTTTTACCAGTCTTTAACTGCATTTAGCCTACTTAGTTAGGCCTACTAACTGTGTCTGCCTCCCAATACAATTGTCATCCAATGCACAAAGCTATGCCGCCAGTGTACTCCTTTTACAAGTTTTGAACTGCATTTAGCCTACCTACGTAGTTAGGCCTACTATCTGTGTCTGCCTCCCACTACAGTTGCCCTCCACTGCACAAAGCTATGCCGCCAGTTTAGTCCTTTTACAAGTTTTGAACTGCATTTAGCCTACTTAGTTAGGCCTACTAACTGTGTCTGCCTCCCATTACAGTTGTCCTCCACTGCACAAAGCTATGCCGCCTATTTAATCCTTTTACCAGTTTTGAACTGCATTTAGCCTACTTAGTTAGGTCTACTAACTGTGTCTGCCTCCCATTACAGTTATCCTCCACTACATAAAGGTATGCCGCCCGTTTAGTCCTTTTACCAGTTTTGAACTGCATTTAGCCTACTTAGTTAGGCCTACTAACTGTGTCTTCCTCCCATTACAGTTGTCCTCCACTGCACAAAGCTATGCCACCTGTTTAGTCCTTTTTCCAGTTTTGAACTGCATTTAGACTACTTAGTTAGACCTACTAACTGTGTCTTCCTCCCATTACAGTTGTCCTCCACTGAACAAAGCTATGCCGCCCGTTTAGTCCTTTTACCAGTTATGAACTGCATTTAGCCTACTGAGTTAGGCCTACGAACTGTGTCTGCCTCCCATTACAGTTGTCCTCCACTGCACAAAGCTATGCCGCCAGTTTAGTCCTTTTACCAGTTTTGAACTGCATTTAGCCTAGTTAGTTAGGCCTACTAACTGTGTCTGCCTCCCATTACAGTTGTCCTCCACTGCACAAAACTATGCCGCCTGTTTAGTCCTTTTTCCAGTTTTGAACTGCATTTAGCCTACTTAGTTAGGCCTAATAACTGTGTCTGCCTCCCATTACAGTTGCCCTCCACTGCACAAAGCTATGCTGCCTGTTTAGTACTTTTACTAGTTTTGAACTGCAATTAGCCTGCATAGTTAGGCCTACTTACTGTGTCTGCCTCCCTTTTCAGTTGTCATCCACTGCACAAAGCTGTGCCACCAGTTTAGTCCTTTTACCAGTTTTGAACTGCATTTAGCCTACTTATTTAGGCCTACTAACTGTGTCTGCCTCCCATTACAGTTGTCCTCCACTGCACAAAGCTATGCCGCCTGTTTAGTCCTTTTACCAGTTTTGAACTGCATTTAGCCTACTTACTTATTTAGACCTACTCACTGTGTCAACCACTCCTTACAATTGTCCTCCGCTGAACCAAGCAATGCCTCCTGGTTATTCCTGTTACCAATTTTGAACTGTATTTCGCCTACTTACTTTTTTGGACCTACTAACTGTGTCTGCCACTCCTTACAATTTTCCTCCACTGAACAAAGCTATGCCACCAGTGTACTCCTGTTACCAGTTTTGAACTGCATTTAGCATACTTTATTATTTGGTTATATATATGTGTTTCCTCCTCATCCCGCCCATTGCCCAGCCACTGCTAGATGACTCTGCTGGTACATTGACCCAGACCACTACATTCCCCTTGCACTACATAGCCAGAATCTGACCCTGCTGACAGTCAGGTTCCCCTTCCCACATACTATACCACCTTACATGGGGACAAAGAGGAAGGTGCAGATGAAAGTGCAGGTTCCTTCATCAGGTGGGAGGGCATACTCGTTGGCGACGTCACTGGCACAGGGCCCCTCATAGTACGCAAAAGTGTCTCTGCCGGTGGGAGGCGCCACCGCCATCAAACACACCTCCGTACTTTGAGGGGCCCTGTGCCAGTGCCAATGCCAACGAGTGGGCCCCCTGCTTGCTCAGATCACAGCACTTGCAAAGTTGAAATACTTTCCTCTCCCTGCTCCACTGCCATGATGTATTCCGCGTTTCCTGGGCCCACGAAAATCTTGAGCCAGCCCTACC
The DNA here is from genome assembly GCF_051348905.1 of Ranitomeya variabilis. Classification (NCBI taxonomy): domain Eukaryota; kingdom Metazoa; phylum Chordata; class Amphibia; order Anura; family Dendrobatidae; genus Ranitomeya; species Ranitomeya variabilis. The sequence continues at coordinate 567,769,282 of NC_135236.1, forward strand.
CCCCCACAACTTCAGCCAAATGACCCTCAGTTTTCAATGCCTAACTATTATTATAAAGTAAATTAAGATTGACAAGCTTCAGTAATAATAATTGATGTTTTTGGCATTAAAATGGGCACTGTAGGTGTTTTCTTGTCCTCCACTCACTGCCGACTTTGATTCCCCATTGACTTGCATTGGGTTTCGTGTTTCAGTCGGCCCCCGACTTTTTGCAATAATCGGCCAATTTCATCCGACCTAATTTTTGACAAAGTCGGGTTTCGCGAAACCCGACTCGATCCTAAAAGAGTAAAAGTCGCTAAACTCTAGTTCTGACTGCTGGCAGACATTACAGACCATGGATATTTGAGCTGCCCAAGACTTAGGACCCGCTCAAGAAACTTCCATGGCCTCATAGGGCTCAGTCGCCTGAACAGGGGAATCCAGAGGCTTGGCGAAGGTAGATGCCAGCCGAAACCTCTGCCTACGTTGGGCTCGCTCCAACCCCCGCTCGTGAAAACAGAGGTCAATGTGAGTGGATATGGCTATCAGCTCTTCCAGTGTGGCAGGAATCTCCCCAGTGGCCAAGGCATCCTTCACATGGTCAGCCAGTCCTCTCCAGAACACAGGGATAAGGACTTTATCCGACCACTCCAGCTTCGATGCCAAAGTCTGGAATTGAATGGAAAAATGACTGACCATGGATGAACCCTGTGTCGAAACCAGCAGTTAGATCATGGGTGACACGAGGTCCCAAAAAGACCTGTCTCAGAGAGTCCAGAAACCTTGGAGCACTCTACACCACATGATCGTCACACTCCCACAGCAGCATTGCCCACTCCAACGCCCTGCCCGACAACAGGGATACAATAAATCCCACCTTCGCCCGCTCCGTGGGAAAATGTGCAGCCATGAGCTCAAGGTGTATGGCTCATGAATCCCTGACACAGCTTACTGTCACCAGTAAACTTATCATGTTGCGGGAGACGATATAAGGTTGGAGCAGGGGTGGCAGTGGACAAACTGGCTGCAGCTATGCTAGCAGCCTGAACTGCGACCACGGTAAGATCCACAGCCGAGGTTGTACGCTCAAGAGCCGCAAACCTACACTCCAGCTGCTGGATGTACTGGTGTAGACGCTGTTCATCCGTAATTACAAGCCAGACCCTGGCGCTAGTGTAATGTTAGCACTGGCAGAACGCACCAAATTATAATTGGAGATTATATAAAGTTCGTTCGCAGTCCGGGGTCCATCGTGCAGCTAAGACACCTGCTGCTTGGTAATGACGGACTATATGGTGGTATAATGTGAGTACACACATGGGTTAGCTTCACCCGGTATGAAAGAAGCAAACCCTGTTGCGTCACAGGGATGCGATAATGTACAGAGAGCGCAAGCATGGAGACACAGAACTCTGCCCCAAGACTCAGGGTAAGAGTCCCTGTAGGTCTCTTGTGCTCGACACCGCTACTGCGGTGCCAAGGAACCTAAAGTAAATATTAACCACACAGGAGTGCATGCAGCGCCGCTCTGGCGGACACCACTAACCACCCTAAACAGGGCCAGGAAAGCGCACTATCTGCGCACGGCACCGCTCTGCCCTCTGGCGGTCGCTGCTAATTGAAATCAGCAACTTGTGCAATTGTGCTGGATAGCACTGTCGGGCACTAGGTAGCTCTACCATTCGCTAGCAGGCAACAACACTAGGGATGAGAATGATTTGGAGCTTTCATCCATCAACAAGCATTTATCCACACACATAGAAGTTAATAAGTTTATACTAGTGCATGGCTGAGCGGCCATGCAAACCTTTTATAGCAGTAGCACTCCAGGACCTTCCTGATGGTCCAATAGGAGCAGCAACAGGACCTGAGCATGTGGCCCCCGACCTCCAATAGGAGGTCGTCTCGTGGGTATGCTCAGTGTGGGAAAAGCAGGTCCCTGAAATGCCTGCTCGCTGCTGAACAGTGCTGGCTACAAAGGCAGAGCTTGGAAAGGTAGCAGTACCCAAGTGCACTGTAACAGCTTGAGCCAGATGTTGGGATTGACGTCTCTGCTGAGCAGGTTCCATTGCGGCTGGAGGAGAATGGGAGACCGCAGTGGACATGGTTCGAGATTCCCTCAGTGCAGCGGTGGGAACTCGACACCTAACTCCCATACCGGACGTCTGCTGCCTCGGAGTAACCCTTGACGCTGCCCTGTCCTTCAAACCACACATCCAAGATCTTTCCAGCTCCTGTCACCTCCAGCTCAAAAATATCTCCAGAATCCGTCCTTTCCTCAACCGTCAATCAACTAAAATGTTTGTGCATGCCCTCATCATCTCCCGCCTCGACTACTGCAACATCCTTCTCTGTGGCCTCCCTGCTAACACCCTTGCACCTTTCCAGTCCATCCTTAACTCTGCTGCCCAAATAATTCATCTCTCTCCTCACTACTCCTCCACTTCCCCTCTCTGCAGTCCTCTTCACTGGCTCCCATGCCCTCAGCATATCCAGTTCAAATTACTAATATTGACCTACAATGCCATCCATAAGCTGTCTCCTCTATATATCTCTGAATTAATCTCCCGATATCTTGCCTCAACACAATCTCTGGTCCTCCCAAGACCTCCTTCTCTACTCCACACTTGTTTGCTCCTCACCCAACCGCCTCCAAGACTTCTCCCAAATATCCCCCATCCTCTGGAATTCTTTGCCCAAACACGTCCGACTATCAACCACATTCGAATCCTTCAGATGGAATCTGAAAACCCACCTCTTCAGGAAAGCTTACAGCCTGCACTGACCCCGCTACCTCCTCAACACTACCAGAGCTACTGCCTCACCAACACCGGAGCTGCTGCAACCCTCAACCTATTGTCTCCTTCCCAACCATCCTGTAGAATGTCAGCCCACAAAGGCAGGGTCTTCTCCCTTCTGTATCAGTCTGTCATTGTTAGTTTGCTTACTGTAAGTGATATCTGTAATTTGTATGTAACCCCTTCTCATGTACAGCACCATGAAATCAATGGTACTATATAAATTATTAATAATAATAATAATAATAATAATAATAATAATAATAATAATATATGTGTGTGTGTTTTGAAGAATATTTTGTTTTAAAATGATGTGTAAATGTCAGAGAACTGCTGTATGTAAAAGCTCATGTTAAAATCGCATTGCATATGGATTGCATACGGATGTCATATGGAAACCAGTGCTATTCAGTAGGCTCAGGCATAACAATGTTCTTCAGCCGGGTCCAGATTTGTCAACATTTAGAATTGGTAATGGATAATGGATGAGATTGTGCTTGTCCACACCAAGAAATGGAAATGATGGGTGGCAAACAATATCCCTGTTGCCAAAAATGAGATACATTTACATTTATGAGAACATTGCTATTGAACTTACTATTAAGCATAGTCACTGTTCGCACACATTCACCCACACACAGATAGCATAATGTCTGGACAAGCTCTCTAAAAAATTAAACATAAAAAAGTATTCAACTGATTGTTCATGGTCACGGTTAAGAAGCAGATTGCTCTGGGAGTGTTTTCAACAACTGCATGAAACTGCAAGCAGCCCAATGAAACAATCAAAGGCTATTTGTGACCTTATTATCTCTTGAACACTTTGAAAATTCCAATAATATAATCTATACTTTTTAAGGACAGCATGGATAGAAACTGGGCTGACTTGCAATGCACTAGTTTAAACCAAACAGTTTTCAATCCAAACACATATATGGACACACATGTAGACAACACAAAAACATATAGTATACAAAATGTGGTAATGAAGAAAATCTCTGAAAACTTTGGCTTAACTGGTGATAAGACATTCCTATGTGGAGATGCAATGCCACATGGTTGTATGTATTGTGACAGGGTAACTGGTGCTGTCCATGAGGGGAGATATGTGTCATAAAGGTTGCTTTCCTGCCTGATGTAAAAGCCATAATTGTTTTCTCCAGCATGATATGTGCTGAGAGCAATCAAGTTGCTATATGGGCATGGCTTTTATGGTGGGTAGGTGAGAGATGGGTGGGACACCTACCCACTGTATCTCCACCTCCAGGGTGTGGCTGGAGGGAGTTAAATATCCAGCCAGTTATTTTTTCCTGTGTCTATGTGTGTGGAGGAAAGCATGCCTCATGATTGCTAGCTCCTAGGAGAGCTGCAGTATGTGTTGTCCCAGAGGACCTGGGCAGGACGGTGCATGACCTGTTTATTTTCATTTGAGCTGGACAGGCTGTTTTTCTGTACCATTTTGTGTTTTTTTTGTTTATGACTCATGAGGCAATAAACCATCCAGAGACTTTAACCACATGTGTGCCTGTGTCTACCTCAAGGAGCAGATAAGCTAGTCAACCCCTCACACCATAAATAATAATCCATGGCACAGCTCCACCTGGAGACTGATATACGACAGAAGGAGACAAACGTCTCAGCGCATTAGCAAAGGTCCACATAGAGACAGCAGGTAGTGCCCTTTGGAACTCTATGGGATGAACCCAGAATCACCTCCTCCTTCTTTCTTCTTCCACTCTACTTTGCTTGAACCCCCCCCCCCCACAACAGGAAAACATGGTCAGCAAGCATCGAGGTTTAATTAGACATTTCCATATCCAGATCAGATTGACTGTACAGCGATTATTTGGGTTATTTTTGAGGATAAGATATAAAAATTGAAAGAAAAACAGTGAACAATCAAAGAAAAAAAGAGAATATGATACGAGATATAAAAAAGAAACTCAGAGTCAAAATAAGTACTTTAACTAAAAATAAGGAAGAGAAAGATGAGAAGTGTTTGATTCAATGTGTGAATGCATACAAATAACATAGGGTATTTAGCAAACACTGTTTTTGATTAAAAAAAGAAAAAACATAAAAGCCATCAAAGTACGGACTGGGATTGAAATTCAGCCCTGGCATTTGAAATCACACAGGCCCATGCTGTCCCCATCCCCAGGCACCTGATGGGATACGTTACTGATATTACCCTGGATGGAGGAAAGCAAGATTTGCTAGAAGACCAATATTTCTAATGATACTCGTGGCCTGCTTGGTTAAGTGACGGAGTCAGTGACTTTGTGCTCCATCACAATTCTTTACAGTATGAGTGTTTTGATAACACCTATTTTGTTAACAACATAGCAGACAAGTTGGCCCATGACAAGACAGGCCCTTCTGGAAATTGGCAGAATTGCCAGATGGCCAGTCCGGCCCTGAAGCCATTCCACCAGCGCCAATGTGCATCCAGTAGGGACGGTCCTCACCTAAAATATTAAAACCTTACCATGTGTCAAAAATTACCTCAATGTGAATAAGGGACAAGCAGGACTGGGGCCTAACTATTTATACCCAGCTTTGGGAAGTTATATACTGTAAACCTAGTGGCCAGCTCACAGAAAGGGAGGCCACAGCCTTGTGTGCACTGAGTGAAAGAACCTAAAGCAAATCCTAAAGAAATGAACTGAAGTTGGTATCCATGCAACATGTAGGACTACAAACACACTTGTCATTAAACATACAATACCTGAAATAAAACCAAAATGAACATATATGCTGCTATAGCCAATTGAAAAGCAATAGTGCATATAAATGATGTAAGGTACTTAGTAAGCAATGTTTGTGAATAAAAAAGAATGTGAAAGCTATCCCACCAGCCTCAACATGTACCCAGTGTGGATGGTCCTAACCTCTAGTATTAAAATCTTACCATGTGGCAAAAATGATAAGGGCAATGTTGGGGCAAACACAAACTCCACAATATCAAGTGATTGATAGCAGGAAAATATGGTGTGCTTGCAGTCAGGTGAGTGAACAGGTGACTTTTTATATGTTTCTGGCCAAAAGGGAAGATTACATGTCACTTTAAAATCAGTAAAAAAAATATTATACACAGCTTTCGCACGGATGTCAAGAGGACATAAAATTTGGACAGACAGATGACAAACATGAAAATCAGATGAAAATTAGAGAAAAATTATCCTAGTTTTGTGATAAAATATGGACAACCTTTTATAAGCTCATCTGCAGCTGGCCTTATTCCAATTTTTTACCTTAATTGCACTGCATTAGTGGCCCATTAGTATTTTCGGCCTCTCTCCCCATGTCTCTAAGGCTATGTTCACATTGTCAGTATTTGGTCAGTATTTCACATCAGTGTTTTAAAGCCAAAACCAGGAGTGGGTGATAAATACAGAAGTGGTGATGTGTTTCTATTATACATTTCCTCTGTATACTTCAATGCTCTTCCAAGTTTCATCCATTTTTAACGGATCCATTACTGGATCAGTGTACAGATAAAAAAGGGTCAGACAGTGAACGCTCTTCAGTGAAAAAAAAACATAAATTAAAACACAGCTAGGGTATAACTAGGATGATTTATGATAACAATCTTGGTCTATTTCTCTCAGATGGAGAAACTCACATTGATAAAATTATGTGACTTTGTGTTCTCAACAAATTTTTCTTTGATTGTTCACTGTTTTTCTTTCAATTTTTATATTTCATCCTCAAAAACAACCAAAATTATCGCTGTAGGTCATTCTGATCTTTGTCTTGAGGTCTCATCTATATAAGCTTTGTTCTAAGGGCACATCGATGCATGCACAACATTAGAACTCTTACACATAAAACAATAATTCAATCTAATCCTTATTGGTACCATTTTTTCTTCAACTCAAGAACATCTGCTTAGATATTTTTAATGTTATAAGATCAGCCAGTGTTAGGTTATTTGCCACTGGTATTTGTATTTTTCATTTACAAATCTAAAAGAATCACAAAATGATGCTCCATATTTTACATATGTTTGTAACAGTTTCCAAGATTTTTAATATGTCCCCTTGAGAAGCCCAGATTGAAGCTCACACATTGAATCAAACACCTCCCATCTTTCTCTTCCTTATTTTTAGTTAAAGTACTTATATTGGCTCTGAGTTTTTTTTTTTTTTTAACCAATCTCGTATCATATTCTCTGTTTCTATTTTTTTCATATCCTTTCTTTCCTTTATGTTGCTGATAATCAAGCTTTTCATTGCAAATCCTTTAAATTTGTGTAAATTGGCTATTAGGTGTCCCAAATAAATCTTGTAGTGTGTGAAAACTATCTTGTTTTACTAAATGATGATTGGGCTTTGATTGTAACCTTGTGTCATGCCAATGACTCGAACGCTGTACTTGTATCGCTGTACTACTCATTGCATGCACTACTCTGCTCCTCTTAGTACTAAACTATCTAGCTGAGCTGCTTCAGCACTGCTACATCCTCCTGTTGTTGAATAGTCTCCACCCGGTTATAGGGCAGCATTGCCAGACTATGCAGGAATTTAAAACTACTGTGTCCTACAGAGTTTTTGCTTCCCTCGCCTATCCTCTGCTAACAGTCAATATATTATACACACTTTGTCTGAGCTTAGGTCCTAGTTTCAGCTGTTTTCTAGTTCCCTCTCTTGGTGCTTTATCATTTAGTCTCTCCTGTTACTGACCTGGTTTGCTCATGCGTTTTGTCTGACCTCAACGCTACAGACTCCGTATTCTGAATCTGTGCTGTCACCCTGACCTTGGACTTCTTTAACATAACAATGTGTCTGCCTTTGGTGCCTTGTATTTTACTTTTGACCTATAGGTCAGCTGCTGCAGATCAAGCTAGTGGTGCAGTGGGTCCACAACCACTGCCGACACACCTTGTCATCAAATGATCCCCTTCTTTTGTTGCCTCAGTATCTTGAAAATGGATGAATAAGATATATTTTTGTTATGAAAAAATGCAAGAACTGATAGCAATTATTCATATAAGAATTAAAATAAATTCACACAATGTGTCTTCTGATCGATAGCATGAAAATATCAACCGGATATCTCAGCTACAACCTAATACTCTTTGAACATTGGCTGTGAGTATGAATTTTTCTCAAAATATTAGACAGAAATATTTGCTACTTAGAGCTGCACTTTAATCTGCAGGGGATCCCATCGAAGTCCCTTGCAGCTGTGAGTTAAAATCAGACTGATATTTGGAGTAATTCTTAGAGTCATCTCCAACAGTGACATCAGAAAGCTGATCTCAACATTATTCAGACTAGAATCATCAAATAAACTATCCTTAAAGGGCCACTGTCACCCCCTCCAGCCGTTCGAAACTAAAAGAGCAACCTTGTGCAGCAGTAATGCTGCAGTCTAACAAGGTGGCTCTTTTAGTTTTCGATTCAGTTATTACCTCAATAAAGCATTTTAAAAATTGGCCACAAATACCAGATTTTGTACCTGGAGGCGGTCTAAATCGTCCTCTATGAATCTCCCAACTGCCGTCACTCTTCTCTTCAGGGGCGATAGTCGCCGCCCCCTGAGCGCTGTTTCTTCTTAAATCCGGCGCCTGCGCTGTGCGTGCCTGCCTGGGGCCTGCGCAGTGTTCATTGTCAGTCACAGCTCAGATGCCGGGTGCCTGACTGCGCCTGTGTGGGCAGTGCGGCCACCCTGTTGCTGAATCCCCGCCCCGCACTGTGTTATTCATTATGCACAGTGCGGGGCTGGGGTTCCTGGGAAGGCGGGGGAGCTGGGGGAGCGTCTGAGCTGGGGAGCATCTGAGCTGGGGGAGCGTCTGAGCTGGGGGAGCGTCTGAGCTGGGGAGCGTCTGAGCTGGGTAGCGTCTGAGCTGGGGAGCGTCTAAACAGCACACTGCGCATGCCCAAGAACCCCAGCCCCGCACTGTGCATAATGAATAACACAGTGCAGGGCGGGGATTCAGCAACAGGGTGGCCGCACTGCCCGCACAGGCGCAGTCAGGCACCCTGCATCTGAGCTGTGACTGACAATGAAGACTGCGCAGGCCCCAGGCAGGCACGCACAGCGCAGGCGCCGGATTTAAGAAGAAACAGCGCTCAGGGTGCGGCGACCAGCGCCGCAGAAGAGAAGAGTGACGGCAGTTGGGAGATTCATAAAGGACGATTCGGACCGCCTCCAGGTACAAAATCTGGTATTTGTGGCCAATTTTTAAAATGCTTTATTGAGGTAATAACTGAATCAAAAACTAAAAGAGCCACCTTGTTAGACTGCAGCATTACTGCTTCACAAGGTGGCTCTTTTAGTTTAGAATGGCTGGAGGGGGTGACAGTGGCCCTTTAATCACTGGCATTCCCTCAATACAAGGAATGTTAGTATAGAGGCAATGAAAATGATTGAAAACCAAAAGGTTACATAGAACTGTTAGGCTAGTTTCACATTTGCGGTTAAGTCCGCAGTGTATCGTCCGCAACCGCAAACGCATGCAAAAACGCATGCAAACGTCTGATAATGCAGTGTTTTTTTTATCCACATCAGCTTACACATGATGTTAAAAAAAAGGAGCGTTTGCATGCGTTTTTACATGTGTTTGTGCTTTTTATGCGCATGTGTTTGATATTTTCAGGAGGGTGTGTCTTTAATGGGCATGTCTAAATCAGTTCCCGGACATGCGCAGTCCGAAATACGCAAGTGCATCAAACGCATGCGTACACAAAGACACGTGTTTACGCATTCGTTTCCATAGACAGTAATTATTTTTTTTGCCGCTTTCCTTGCGCTAACAACTAAATAAGTTTCTAGGCAGCAAATTGATGCCTTACTCCATGTAGCATTTACCACACCAAGCCACAGACGACGAGACAATGCATGCGTCGTCAAACGTGGCAAAACGCAACCAATCGCAGACACATGCATCCCTAATGTTAAAGATAGGAATACACAACGCATGCTGAAAATTGAGGCACAAACGCTGCGAACACAACCGCAAATGTGAAACCAGCCTTAATTCAAATACTTTAGCTGATGCTACTGCTTAGGGAAGTCTCATGTGCACTACATCAATATATAGTAATGAGCACAAACGCTGAATTAACTCCCAAAATATTAGGATGTCCAAGAGAGTCAAGCAAACTTGTATGGACTTTTGGCAAACTAAAATAACTGCAGATTTTCATTACGCAGTGCCTTCTGTAGTTTTTTTACTTGTTCTCTACAGAATGGCTTTTTCAAGAAAAGAGTCCATTTTGCTTGATTTTTGCAACATAAAGTAAAAAACATGGCTGTAATGGCACTGTAGTACTGATAAAGTTGATTCCTTTAATGAAGAAATCTGATTTTTTTTTGTTCTTTAATTATCATTTGGATTTTTCTGCTGATGAGATTTAGGTGCACATCGGCTGGACTGTGCATTGGGTATTCTTTTCCCTTTCTATCATTAACCGGTCACTCCGTCTTTGATCTGTGAATGACCTGCCTCTTCCATTTGAAATCTCAGTAGTGACTAGTGTTGAGCATTCCAATACCGCAAGTATCGGGTATTGGCCGATACTTGCGGGTATCGGAATTCCGATACCGAGATCCGATACTTTTGTGTAAAAGAAAGAATTAAAATAAAAAATATTGCTATACTCACCTCTCCGACGCAGCCCGGACCTTATCGAGGGAACCAGCAGCGTTCTTTGCTTAAAATGCGCGCGTTTACTGCCTTCCGTGACGTCACGGCTTGTGATTGGTCGCGTGCCGCCCATGTGGCCGCGACGCGACCAATCACAGCAAGCTGTGACGGAATTTTCAGGTCCTGAATGCCTAATTCTAGGCATTCAGGATTTGAAAATTACGTTACGGCTTGTGATTGGTCGCGTCGTGGTCACATGGGCGACGCGACCAATCACAAGCCGTGACGTCACGTGAGGCAGGAAACGCGCGCATTTTAAAATTACGTCACGGCTTGTGATTGGTTGCGTGCCGCCCATGTGACCGCGACGCGACCAATCACAGCAAGCCATGACGTAATTTTCAGGTCCTGAATGCAGAATTAGGCATTCAGGACCTGAAATTACGTCACGGCTTGCTGTGATTGGTCGCGTCGCGGTCACATGGGCGGCACGCAACCAATCACAAGCCGTGACGTAATTTTAAAATGCGCGCGTTTCCGGCCTCCCGTGACGTCACGGCTTGTGATTGGTCGCGTCGCCCATGTGACCGCGACGCGACCAATCACAAGCCGTAATGTAATTTTCAAATCCTGAATGCCTAGAATTAGGCATTCAGGACCTGAAAATTACGTCACGGCTTGCTGTGATTGGTCGCGTCGCGGCCACATGGGCGGCACACGACCAATCACAAGCCGTGACATCACGGAAGGCAGTAAACGCGCGCATTTTAAGCAAAGAACGCTGCCGGTTCCCTCGGTAAGGTCCAGGCTGCGTCGGAGAGGTGAGTGTAGCAATATTTTTTATTCTAATTCTTTCTTTTACACATTAATATGGATCCCAGTGCCTCAAGGAGAGTTTCCTCTCCTTCAGACCCTGGGAACCATCAGGGATACTGTCCGATACTTGAGTCCCATTGACTTGTATTGGTATCGGGTATCGATATCGGATTAGATCCGATACTTTGCCGGTATCGGCCGATACTTTCCGATACCGATACTTTCAAGTATCGGACGGTATCGCTCAACACTAGTAGTGACCTATCATTCAAAGACTGGAGGCAGGCAGAGGGGCTGGGGAATCAGACTCTGAGGAGAAGACAGACCAAATGTACAGTCCGGCCCCTGTGCTCCGAAGTATAATTAGCAGGAAACTTCAAATGCTGCTTAAAGAGCGGCAAAATGGATTTCTTCACCAGAGATATCAATATAATCTGTATTACAGCTTAATGACAGCATGTCTTTATTTTGTATTACAAAATCATACTGACTGGTTCTTTCTAACCTTATCTTAAGACATATTAAACTTAGTTTTCCATCTGTGTAAAATGCAATTTCTCCAATACTTCCTTCAATACTGCTTACATTTTTCAAATAATACATTATCAGTATCTCTCATCCTAATCCAATTTACATCATAAATGAACATCTAAACAGGCAAATTGCTACAACATTCATATCTAAATCTGTGACAAAGTCAAATTTATTGATTGCTCTCAGTGGGAGAAACAAAATAATAATCTTGTAGCTATGTTACTGTTTAATGGCTTACAAAAATAAAATACGTGATGCTACAAAGCAAGCTTTCAATGCTACTCGGGTCCCTTTATCAGGCACAGTGTAACAAAGTACCTGAGGAAACACAAATATATTCACAAAAATGGCAGAGGAATGCCATAGAAATTGACATTTAAATAACAAGCAAACTAAGCTTAGGGAGAGAATCCTTGATTAGTTTAGATAAGTGAAGTAAAAAGTTTTATTGTCTCAATATTCGAATATTAGGCAAAAAAGACTGATTTAAAATACGGTATATACTCAAGTAAAAGCCGACCTGAGTATAAGCCAAGACCCCTAATTTTGCCACAAAAAAACTGGGAAATCTTATTGACTCGAGTATAAGCCTAGGGTGGGAAATGCAGCAGCAACTGGTAAATTTCAAAAATAAAAATAGATACCAATAAAAGTAAAATTGATTGAGACATCAGTAGGTTAAGTGTTTTTGAATATCCACATTGAATCAGGAGCCCCATATAATGCTCCATACAGTTCATGATGGGCCCCATAAGATGCTCCAAACAAAATATGCCCCATATAATGCTCCATAAAGTTCATAATGGGCCCCAAAAGATGTTCCATATTAAAATATGCCCCATATAATGCTGCATAAAAGGTTAGTCATGGCCCCATAAGAAGCTCCATAGAATATTATACCCAATATAATGCTGCACAAAGGTTGATGGCCCCATAAGATGCTCCATAGAATATTATGCCCCATCTGATGCTGTACAAAGGTTGATGGCCCCATAAGATGCTCCATAGAATATTATGCCCCATATAATGCTGCACAAAGGTTGATAGCCCCATAAGATGCTCCATAGAAAATTATGCCCCATATAATGCTGCACAAAGGTTTATGGCCCCATAAGATGCTCTATAGAATAATATGCCCTGTATGCTGCTGCTGCTATTAAAAAAAATTCATACTCACCTCTCATCGCTGGGGGTCTGGTGCTGTTGTCCTGAGCAGGCGGGGACACTGGTGGGCTATGGGGGCCAGGTGCGGGAGTCGCCGCTGGCTCAGGACACCGGCACTTGAGATATTCACCTGTCCCCATTCTACCGCCGTGTGCTGCTGTGTCTGCTGGGTCTCTGCAGTGACTGTTCAGGCAGAGGGTGCGCACTAAACATGTCATCGCACCCTCTGACCTGAACGTCACAGCCAGAGGACACAGAAGACACAGCACTGCAGTGGAACGAGGACAGGTGAATATCACATGGCTCACCCTCCTGTTGTGAATCTGCTTTTGGGCTCCTTCTGGTGGTGGCTAGTGGTACTGGTGACTCGGGTCTGTTTTCTTTCTCAGTTCACCTGTTTTCATCAGTAGTGGGGTGTTCCTATTTAATCCTGCTCTTCAGTCATTGCCTTGCCGACCATCAATGTAACTAGAGCCTTTCTGTTGCATGTTCCTGCTTTTAGACTACTGATCAGCTAAGTTGGACTTTTAGTCCTAAGTTTGTTTGCATTTTTGTTCCAGTTTACAGTTAAGTCTTTCTCTGTAGCTGGAAGCTCTTGTGGGCTGAAATTACCACTCCGGTGTCATGAGTTGACACATGAGTTTTAAAGTAATTTCAGGATGGTATTTTAAAAGGGTTTTCAGCTGACCGTGCAGTTCCCTTTTGTATCTTTCTACTATCTAGTAAGCGGACCTCGCTTTGCTGAACCTACCTTCATACTGCGTATGTCTTTTCCTCTGAACTCACCGCCAATATATGTGGGGGGCTTCTGTCTCCTTTTTGGGGGAATTTCCCTAGAGGTAAGCCAGGTCTGTTTTTTCCTCTACTAGGGTAAGGTAGTTCTCCGGCTGGCGAGAGACGTCTAGGGATAAAACTTAGGCACGCCCCCCGGCCACTATTAGTTGTGTGGTAGGTTTAGCTCACGGTCAGCTCGAGATTCCATTACCCAAGAGCTCGTTCGTTATTTATGTGTCCTGACGTTCCCCTGCCATTGGGAACCATGACACCCTCCCCCATTATACTTACCCCCTCCCGGCGTGGTCCCTGCTTCTCTGAAGGTCTCTGGCATCAGCAGCTTGTTCCTGTGTTCAGAGGTCACATGGTACCGCTCATAAAGGTAATGAATATGCACTCCATGCCTATGGGAGTGGAGTCACGTCCATATTCATTACTTTAATGAGTGGCACAACTTGACCGCTGAACACAGAAAGAGCTGCGAGCACCGAAGACCATCGGAGAAGCAGGGAAGTGCAGAGACCGCATCGGGAGCAGTCTAGTATGATGAGACAGCCGCCACTCCTGCCGCCATCCCCCGCCGACCCCCTAGTTGACCTGAGTATAAGCCAAGAGGGGCACTTTTAGCCTAAAAAAATGAACTGAAAATCTCAGCTTATACTTGAGTATGTGCGGTTATATTTAAAGACACTCCCTTGCAATGCTACAGACAACCTCCAAAGTTAAGGAATATTGTATATGGAAGCTCAATGCCCTCTGATACACCAAGAGGAACCAATCCTTGTGATGTGAAGAGCTGCTAAACATGCACTCTTGTAATGACCACAGACCAGATACAGATGTGCAATGAACAGTAGAACTATTACTGGGGCATTCACATGTTCCTCTTCCAATGTGATGTAGTTAATTCTACACTTTATGCCCTACTGTGGGTCTGTATGTTGGAGAGACAGGACAAAAATTGAGATCAAGGATGACGTCTCATTGCTACACAATTACAGACAAAAAACATGTAATTGTGGCTGAACATTTCTGTGGTCCAGGAATATGAAAGTTGTCAAATTAAAAAGCAACTCCAAATCACAAAATCACTGAAGTGTCTGGGAACAAAAAATTGTGACAGTTTTTGATACCCTCCACACCGGATTAAATCTATCACAAGGATTTATGACTTACTAAAAAAGAAAATAATTACAAGTGCATTGAAATTGCTGTCTAACAATTCAAAATTTTCATAAGGGCATCAAATCAGTTATCATATAACCAATTAAAATCACTCTTTACTAATTATTATTATTATTATTATTATTTATTGTTATAGCGCCATTTATTCCATGGCGCTTTTCAAGTGAGGAGGGGTATACATAATAAAAACAAGTACAATAATCTTAAACAATACAAGTCATAACTGGTACAGGAGGAGTGAGGACCCTGCCCGCGAAGGCTCACAATCTACAAGGGATGGGTGAGAATACAGTAGGTGAGGATAGAGCTGATCGTGCAGCAGTTTGTTGATCGGTGGTTAGTGCAGGTTGTAGGCTTGTCGGAAGAGGTGGGTCTTCAGGCTCTTTTTGAAGGTTTCGATGGTAGGCGAGAGTCTGATGTGTAGTGGTAGAAGGTTCCAGAGTAGGGGTGATACGCGAGAGAAATCTTGTATATGATTGTGGGAAGAGGAGATAAGAGGGGAGTAGAGAAGGAGATCTTGTGAGGATCGGAGGTTGAGTGTAGGTAAGTACCGGGAGACGAGGTCACAGATGTATGGAGGAGACAGGTTGTGGATGTCTTTGTATGTCATTGTTAGGGTTTTGTACTGGAGTCTCTGGGTAATGGGGAGCCAGTGAAGGGATTGACAGAGGGGAGAGGCCGGAGAATAGCGGGGGGACAGGTGGATTAGTCAGGCAGCAGAGTTTAGAATAGATTGGAGGGGTGCGAGAGTGTTCGAGGGGAGGCCACAGAGCAGGAGGTTGCAGTAGTCAAGGCGAGAGATGATGAGGGCATGGACTAGGGTTTTTGCAGATTCTTGGTTGAGGAATGAACGGATTCGTGAAATATTTTTGAGTTGAAGTCGGCAGGAAGTGGAAAGGGCTTGGATATGTGGTTTGAAGGAGAGATCAGCGTCCAGGATTACCCCGAGGCAGCGAGCGTGTGGGACTGGGGAGAGTGGGCAGCCATTTACTGTAATGGATAGGTTAGTTGGGGGGGTCGCGTGAGATGTGGGAAAGATGATGAATTCTGTTTTGTCCATGTTAAGTTTGAGAAATCTAGCGGAGAAGAAGGATGAAATAGTGGACAGACATTGAGGGATTCTGGTTAGTAGGGAGGTGATATCTGGACCAGAGATGTAGATCTGTGTGTCATCAGCATAGAGGTGATACTGAAAGCCATGAGATTCTATGAGCTGTCCCAGGCCAAAGGTGTAAATGGAGAAGAGCAGGGGCCCAAGGACTGAACCTTGTGGGACTCCGACAGATAGGGGGCGAGGTGAGGAGGTGGTGTGTGAGTGGGAGACGCTGAATGTCCGGTCTGTTAGGTATGAGGAGATCCAGGATAGGGTCAAGTCTGTGATGCCAAGGGATGAGAGCGTCTGTAATAATAGGGAATGGTCCACTGTGTCAAAGGCAGCCGACAGGTCGAGGAGGAGGAGAACGGAGTAGTGTCGCTTGCTCTTGGCGGTTAAGAGGTCATTGGTGACCTTAGTTAGGGCAGTTTCAGTGGAATGGTGTGACCGGAAGCCAGATTGTAAGCAGTCAAAGAGGGAGCAAGAAGAGAGATGGGAGGACAGTTCAAGGTAGACGTGTTGTTCCAGTAGTTTTGAGGCATAGGGGAGAAGTGATATAGGGCGATAGCTAGATACAGAGGATGGGTCAAGAGAGGGCTTTTTGAGGATAGGTGTGATGGAGGCATGTTTAAAGCTTGAGGGGAAAACACCAGTTGTTAGTGATAGGTTGAATAGATGGGTTAGGGTTGGGATGAAGATTGTGGTGAGGTTTGGGATGAGGTGGGATGGGAGTGGGTCAAGTGCACAGGTGGTGAGATGCGATCTTGAGAGTAGAGTGGCGAGTTGATCTTCTGTAATGGTGGAGAAGTTGGTTTTGGAGGTGGAGGGTAGGGAAGTTGGGAGTAAGGGCTCTGGGGCTTGTTGACCAAAACTGTCTCTGATGTTATCAATCTTCTGCTTGAAGAATGAGGCAAAGTCTTCAGCGGAGATAAGCGGGGAGGGAGGAGGTGCTGGGGGACGGAGGAGAGAATTGAAGGTGTTGAATAACTGTTTAGGGTTGTGAAACAGGGAGGATATGAGAGATGAGAAGTAGGTTTGTTTTGCTGTGGCGAGTGTGGTCTTGAAAGTAGTGAGGGACTGTTTGAATGCGATGAAGTGGTCGTTGGAGTGGGATCTTTTCCATCTGCGCTCAGCAGCCCTGGAAGCTCGCCTCAGTTCTTTGGTCAGGCTGGTGTGCCAGGGCTGTCTGTTGATTTTGCGAGCTTTGGTATGTATAAGTGGGGCAGCAGATTCCAAAGCTACAGCTATTGTGGTGTTATATAGAATGGCAGCATCATCCGCATTGTGTTTGGAACTTATGTCTGTGAGAGGGAGGAGGGATTCAGAGAATGAATGTAGGTCAAGATGTTTAAGATTTCTGCGAGGGTGTGAAAGTTTGTGGGGTGGGGATTGTAGACATGGAGTGGAGAGAGATAAGAATGGGAGAAGGTTGTGGTCAGAGAGAGGAAGAGGTGAGTTAGAGAGGTTAGATAGGGAGCAGAGGCGGGTGAAGATGAGGTCCAGTGTGTGACCATCTTTGTGAGTGGCTGCAGAAGACCATTGAGTGAGGCCGAAGGAGGAAGTGAGAGATAGAAGTTTAGTGGCAGCTGAGAGGGAAGTGTCAATGGGGATGTTGAAATCGCCCATGATGATAGTGGGGATGTCTGCAGAAAGGAAATGAAGTAGCCAGGTGGTGAAGTGGTCAAAGAAGATGGTGGCTGGGCCTGGGGGGCAGTAAGTGACAGCCAGTTGGAGGTTGGAGGGGGAGTAGATGCGCACAGAGTGCACCTCAAAGGAAGGGAGGGTAACAGAGGGTGGCAGTGGGATTGGGGTGAAGGAGCAGTTATCTGACAGGAGAAAAGCAACTCCTCCGCCATGCTTGCTGCTGGGGCGGGGTGTGTGAGAAAGGTGGAAGCCACCGTAAGAGAGTGCAGCAGGGGAGGCTGTGTCAGAAGGGGTGAGCCAGGTTTCGGTGATGGCGAGGAAGGAAAGTTTGGTAGTAACAAAAAGATCATGGATGTAGGGAAGCTTGTTACAGACAGAGCGAGCGTTCCACAGAGCTCCTGTTAGTGGGACTGGGGAAGCGGGGGCTGGGTGAATGGGTATAAGGTTAGAGAGGTTACGGAAGTTTGTGATAGAGCGTGGATGGGAGGTAGAAATGACTGTGGGAATATGGTGAGGAGGACCAGGATTTGGAGAGATATCACCAGCAGTGAGAAGTAGCAGAGAAAGTGTTAGCAGGTGGGAGCAGGAGAGGGCGTGAGGGGGCTGCCTGTGCTTTGAGACAGAGAATTGTATGTTAAGGAACAGTTCTGAGGAGGAGGTGAGATGGATGGGGAGGATTGAAGAGGAGATGAACAGTTCCTTACTTGGTGTGGGGATTGGGGGAGGTAGCAGAAAGTGAAAGAATATAGGGGTAAAAGTGACAACAAACAGAAACATTGTTTACAGTGACTGGCCAGTTACCTTCAGTTCCCTTCAGGTTCAATTCAGGTTTTAATTCTAATGTAATCCACACTTTTAGAACACACTTCTAGAAATCACACTGCAGACTGAAGTCATGCAGACTTGTGCTATGCAATATATGGAAAACTAAGTGCGTTCAGGTGTGAAGCAGAGAGGAGTGGTCTCTGCTCATCTTGGTCAGAGAATTAAGGGTGGACCAGATGCATACAATCAAGCCTAAGTAAACAAGGTCATAAATATCACAGGGTGAGCTGGGGTTAGCTGAAAGGCATACCATATGAAAGCAAAAAGCAGAGGGAAGTCTGTGTGCAAAGCTGGGTGATGTACTATGTGCACTTCATAGCAGGAGAGCTGGTTGGATGAACATACCATCACAATGCTAGGAGCAGAGGAAAGTCTATGTGCAAAGCTGGGTGATGTACTATGTGCGCTTCATAGCAGGAGAGCTGGGTGGATGAACATACCATCACAATGCTAGGAGCAGAGGAAAGTCTGTGTGCAAAGCTGGGTGATGTACTATGTGCGCTTCATAGCAGGAGAGCTGGGTGGATGAACATACCATCACAATGCTAGGAGCAGAGGAAAGTCTGTGTGCAAAGCTGGGTGATGTACTATGTGTGCTTCATAGCAGGAGAGCTGGGTGGATGAACATACCATCACAATGCTAGGAGCAGAGGAAAGTCTGTGTGCAAAGCTGGGTGATGTACTATGTGCGCTTCATAGCAGGAGAGCTGGGTGGATGAACATACCTGTTGGAAGATCAACTTCAAGATCAAATTAAAGACACCAATAAAGTAGCAACAAACAAAAAATGCAAACCACACGTAGGTAAAACCAAATTGTATGCTATATACAAGACATTTTCCTTCAATTTCACTACAGATGAAAGAAGAAATAGAAAGATGTCTCATAGAGAATGGTCTAAAAAATCAGTTTTCTGTATAGTGTTCTGGAGGTGGTGAGACACAATTTTTTTTCAAAATATTAACACCTATCTATGCCGCAGAGGTTGACAACCCCAGGATGTTAAAAATGCCAACCCAGCTACTCCTCAGCTATCACTGTTATGACCTAGCCTCTCTATTCAGATCAGTTAAGTTAGTATCAACTAGCTAAAGTATCAAAAAGGGTATAACAACTAGAGATGAGCGAACATGTAGAGAAATTGTTTGCCAATCTCAAATTCAGCAGGAACGTAGCACATTCAAAATCGTGTTCACCTTCACAAGCATTTTTGCTCAAAGTTGGCAAAATTCACATTTCCGCTAATGATTTTGCTATTTCTTTGGCTAGGATAGGGGTGCTGTTTGATGAGCGGAGGAATGGGGGGTCCGCATTTGATGAGAGAGGAGGAGGGATGGAGAGGTTAGAGGGGTGTGTAAAGAGATTACAAAAGTGGCACACACTTTTTATTTTCCCCTTAGCTTTATGTTTGTTAATTCCGGCAACCAATCAGGGCACAGAAACCATCCACAACGTCATGACACAAGGTCTACTGTGAATGGCTGCAGAAGTCACATGTTTCTGGCCATATATAAAGGGAACATATTGTTTTGTTGGTGGAGACAGGTAATTTCTGAGCTAATGCTGGTGCTGAAAGATAATTTGTCAGGTAAATTGATAGGATCCTATCCTGTGTGAAATCGATCTTCCAGCATCAAAACAGATTATGCAAAAACTGTTTGGCAGTCTCAGGAAGCCCCGTTTGCTATTTCAAATTGCTTGTTCTAAAACTATGTTTCAATGGCAAATCAGAAGGCCAGATTTCCACATAAAAATTGCTATGCCTAATATAGAGGTGCAGCCACGAGGCCCAATTAGCTACTCAAAATACTTTGTAATAAAACTGCTTCAGAGACAGATCAGAAGGCCAGATTTCCATTTAAAAATCGTTATGCCTAATTTTGGGGTGCAGCCACGAGAACCAATTATCTACACTGGGTGCCGAATTATTAGGCAAGTTGTATTTTAGATATTGATCAACAACTATGTTCTCAATCAAGCCAAAAGACTCATAAATATCAAAGCTTAATATTTTTGGAAGTTGGAGTGGGTTTTTTTTTAGATTTGGCTATCTTAGGAAGATATCTGTTTGTGCAGGTAACTATTATTTTGCAGAATTATTAGGCAACTTAATAAAAAACAAATATAATTCCATCTCACTTGTTTATTTTCACTAGGTAAACAAATATAACTGCACAAAATTTAGAAATAAACATTTCTGACATGCAAAAACAAAACAAAAAAAAATTAGTGACCAATATAGCCACCTTTCTTTATGATGACCCTCAACAGCCTTCCATCCATAGATTCTGTCAGTTGCGTGATCTGTTTACAATCAACATTGCATGCAGCAGCCACCACAGCCTCCAGACACTGTTCCGAGAGGTGTACTGTTTTCCCTCCCTGCAGATCTCATATTTTATGAGGGACCACAGGTTCTCTATGGGGTTCAAATCAGTTGAACAAGGGGGCCATGACATTATTTTTTCTTCTTTAAGACCTTTCCTGGCCAGCCACGCTGTGGAGTAGTTGGAGGCATGTGATGGAGCATTGTCCTGCACGAAAATCATGTTTTTCTTGAACGATACCGACTTCTTCCTGTACCACTGCTTGAAGAAGTTGTCTTCCAGAAACTGTCAGTAGGTCTGGGAGTTGAGCTTCACTCCATCCTCAACCCAAAAAGGTCCCACAAGTTCATCTTTGATGATACCAGCCCATACCAGTACCTCTACCTTGCTGGCGTCTGAGTAGGAGTGGAGCTCTCTGCCCTTTACTGATCCAGCCTCTGGCCCATCCATCTGGCCCATCAAGAGTCACTCTCATTTCATCAGTCCATAAAACCTTTGATAAGTCAGTCTTAAGATATTTCTTGGCCCAGTCTTGACGTTTTATCTTATGTTTCTTGTTCAAAGGTGGAAAATATTTAGAATTGAGAGTCCTCAGTGGTTGATACCTTTTAATGGCTGACTGACTGACTGACTGACCTTCTTGTTCAAAGGTGGTCGTTTTTCAACCTTCCTTACCTTGGCCATGTCCCTGAGTATGGCACACCTTGTGCTTTTTGATACTCCAGTAATGTTGCAGCTCTGAAATATGGCACAATTGGTGGCAAATGGCATCTTGGCAGCTTCACGCTTGATTTTCCTCAGTTCATGGGCAGTTATTTTGCGCCTTTTTTGCCCAACACGCTTCTTGCGACCCTGTTGGCTGCTTGCCATGAAACGCTTGATTGTTCGGTCATCACGCTTCAAACGTTTGGCAATTTTAACAATGGTGCATCCCTCTTCAAGACATCTTACAATTTTGGACTTTTCAGAGCCCGTCAAATCTCTCTTCTGACCCATTTTGCCAAAGGAAAGGAAGTTGCCTAATAATTAAGCACACCTTATACAGGGTGTTGATGTCATTAGACAACACCCCTCCTCATTACAGAGATGCACATCACCTGATTTACTTAATTGGTAGTTGGCTCTCAAGCCTGAACAGCTTGGAGTAGGACAACATGTATAAAAAGTATCATGTGATCCAAAAAACAACTTGCCTAATAATTCTGCACGCAGTGTACTCTGCATGGGTTGTACTCACATGGGGGCGACTGTAGGAAGACAGGATGCTTGTTCCATTAAAAGTTCATGTGGGTTTATTGCATCATAAACCCATGGGCCAAACAGAAAATAAACAGCCTTCAGATCAGGCAAACAAAATACAAATATCCATAGCAGGGCTCTACTCTGCCAGACCTTTGGGCACACAGGCTGGGGTAGCATCCAGTATTCATGCTCGGTCTTGGGCCAAACACACACAGGAGGCCTTCTTCCTCCCAACATAAAGACCATGTGCCGAACAAGAGCCTCCATTAAATAGGCTGTTAGTCACACACAGAGGTGAGGTATATGGGTAGCTATACCAGCCCATCTCTCAGAGCTACCCGTAACCCAATCCCAGTTGCAACAAACAAACCTCTTAGTTCTTGGAAATTGACAGGTTAAATCTCTGAGACAGCTTTTTGTATCCTTCCCCTGAGCAACTATGTTGAATAATCTTTGTTTTCAGATCATTTGACAGTTGTTTTCAGGAGCCCATGATGCCACTCTTCAGAGGAGATTCAAACAGGAGAACAACTTGCAAGTGGCCACTTTAAGTAGCTTTTCTCATGATTGCATACACCTGGCTATGAAGTTCAAAGCTCAATGAGGTTACAAAACCAAAAAAAGTGCTTTAGTAAGTCAGTAAAAAGTAGGTAGAAGTATTTAAAACAAGAAGATGATAAGGGTGCCTATACTTATGCAACTGTCAAATTATATTTGAATGCAGATTGCACATTTTCTGTTGGTACAATAAACCTCATTTCAAGGCAGAAACATTACTGTGTCCAACAGTTATTAGATATATGAAACTGAAATAGCTGTTGCAAAAAAAACAATTTTTATATAATATGAAGCTTAAGATTAATAGGGGTGCCCAAACTTTTTCATATAACTGTATGTACACAATACAAAAAAGACAGATGTAAAAACAATTATGAAGCCATTGAAGCTACTATGAACACTAGATGGAGGATCATGTAAGGACCAACCAGACTACTCCACTGTGTGCACCTGGGAAAGGACATACTAGGAATGTTATGAGTATAACACACCAAAAAACCAAGAACACTCCATGCACATGGCAAAGCTAAGAGCTTAAACCCAACCACCTCCAATCTGTTGGCCACAGAAATGCTGCCTTTCCACCTGGTGGATAGAGACAGTTTCAGTAAGTTGAATGCTGTGGCAGTCCCCCAGTACCAGTTGCCCAGTCACCACTACTTCTCTAAGAAAGCTGTGCCTGCGCTACACCAGCATGTCAGCGACAACATCACCTATTTCCTAAAAAATCTATGTCTGCAAGGGTACATTTAACCACTGACACCTGGATGAGAAAACATGGGCAGAAGCGTTACAACTCGCAGACTAGGGACTGGATGACTGTGGGGGCAAGCTGTCTTTTTTGTTGCTCCACAAATCTTGGAATCCCCAAGGCTTGTGGGACAAACCTCTGTATCTAACAGATCCTCCAGTGATTCTGCCTCCTCCACCTCCTGTAGGGCCTCCACCTATACTCTCAACCTCTCCCTTAATCAGACATGCACTCCAACAGTGCAGATAGAATATACCCGACCTTCATACTGCACAGCCATGGCTCATTACAATTAGGCAGTGTTTAAATGAATGTTTTCGAGATCATAGTCACATAGCTCAAGAGTTGTAGACAGGTATCTAGGCCAAGTTAGAGCAATGACTGTCTCCACTAAACCTGGAACCAGGGAAGGCTGTGTGTGATAACGGTGCAAATCTGTTGCCAGTCCTACATCATGGCAACCTCACACACATGCCTTACATGGCTCACATCCTCAACCTGGTGGTACAGCAATTTCTATGCCACCTATCATGACCTGGATGAAGAGTTTCAGAAAGCATGGTCACTGTGTGCTCACTTCCAATGATTAGTAATGTTCCGACATGGTAGAAGTCCAATCTGCACATATTGCAGTGGCTGTGGCAGCAGCTTTGTGCCCTGCTTCAGTATGTCCTTTGTATTGTCTGGACAAATGCAGTCTAGACAAATCACTCTTATGGAGTGGGCACAGGTCACGTACCTCTGCACCCTTCTGCACAGTTTTGAAATGGCTACTGAGATGGTTAAAACTGACAATGCCATCATCATCAGCATCACTATTCTGGTCATCTACATGGAAACACCCAAAACATGAGCACCTTCTTGCTGCACTATCTTCAACATGATGCACGTATTATTAGGGTTAGAAATAGTGCTGACAACTGGGTTGCTATTCTGTTAAATGCACGGTACCAGAGTACATTTAGGCAGATGTTTCCCCCTGAAAAGGGATGCGCGCATGCTGGAGTGTCGAAACACACTTGTAGACAATCTTAACAGTGGTTTTCCCCAACATAAAAGTGAGGCACACAGTGTGCATCAAAGTTCTAGATATGCAAAAACAATAGCAGCAGAATTAGTGTAAGTGGCATAAGCAATTTATGTGAGTCGTTTAGCACATTTTTTAGTCAAGCACGTGAACTAGCAGAACAGAGTACAAGTCTGACATGTTGAGAAAAGTGCAGGAGTATTTGGAGCTCAATATCAATTCCATCAGGGGTGGGTTTGGACCCTTTTGCATTTTGGTATTAAAAAATGGAATAGTGGCCTTAGCTCACCTGTCATGTCTTGGAGGTATGGTCATGCCCAGCTGCTAGCGTTCTCTCAGAACGTGTATTCAGCACTGCTGGTGGTGTCCTAACGGATAAGCGCATCTGGCTGTCATCTCAAAATGTACACCGCCTTACTTTCATTCAAACAAACAAGTCGTGGATCTTTGATGACTTTTGCACCCCAATTGCAGAGTGGGCGGACTAAGCGATGGTGTCCTTTTTTAATATCATAAATTGATCATGCGCTCTTGCAGCCTATGCCATCTTTGTGATATCTTCTGCTGATGTTACAAAGAATTTTTTGAAATATGGAGATTCCAAGTTGGGTCTCCATCTGGTGTGTTGCCTGTGGTGTAAGGTATGTGAAAACACCTTGTGCACAGTCACTATATGATGAATAGACTAGGTTTCCAGACCATCAATACAAATCAAAAAAGAAGTCTAGCACTCATCTTCAGCAAACGTGGAATAGATTTATTTGTAGCACTTGAAACGTTTCAGTCCAAAGGGACTTTCATCAGTCACATGCTAATGATAGCCAGTAGGGCTGTGTTAATGGGGAAATAAACAGTACCCAATCAATGTACAAAGACGCCGCCACACTATAGGGCACAAAGGATAGGAGTAATATAACTTAGGCAGAGTGCTAGTATGGTGGGGTGATGACCACCTATAAAATAAAACACCTGCAGTCTGAGGATGATGGTAACAGGAGAAAGAGAGGCACGGCCTCCAGACACGGAATCCACTGCAAGTCTCATTTTCAAATTTCTACTGTGGGTCAATTGATGTCACATTTCCTGTTTTAGCTGTTTGGAAAGCTTTTTGTCACCTCTTAAGGTGTCGTCTATGCATTTGGCTTTGCCTTCCATTGAATCTAATGGGGTTTGTTTTGTTCGACGAACGGAGGTCCACTCGGCGAATTCGATCTGTACCGTACCTTGAAGGCTTCACTCATCTCCATTTAGGAACTTCTGTTGATTTTTTCCAACTGTTCCATTCATACACTTTTTTGGAGATATAATTGTTCCGAATAAGATTGACGGCGAATATTGTTTTTGCAATATTCGACCAACAAAGCCGAGCATCATTGAATCAATGGGAGTAGAAATGAACGAATATGTTCAGAACTGATCATCGAACATAAATTCGGCAAATAGGGTACGTACCAATATGGCACGAATATGGCAAAGTCAGATTCGGCGACCAATTCCAACATATTCGCTCAACTCTATTCATTATCATCCTGCCTTTTTATTTGCACAATATTCTCCTCAAAACGGGAAACAGACTCCTTAATTCTTTTAAAAGACTCTTCATATTATGAGGTGGTATTATATTGTTGTAAGGACAAATTAGCTGATGTTTGCAATTCATATAATTTATTCTCTTAATGCTTAATAATTAAATGCATCAAACTCAGTGAACAATTAGTCAGAATTTGTTTCCAACCATCTAGAAATGTCAAGGAATCCACAGTTGTTGGAATTTTCTGATGCATAATCCTCTCGGAGTCATTTCTTTGTGCAAATAATTTTGTAGAGAGGCATGATCCCACCAAACTTTAGTCTTTTAAATCATCAGTTTTTCCAGTTGATGTAAACATTCCGCCATATTAGTGTAAAAAAAACCACCCTCCTTTTCTTCTAAAAAGACCTTAGGAGCTCTCTGCAATCTATCTTAAATTAACCCCTTCATGACCTTGGGATTTTCCGTTTTTCCGTGTTCGTTTTTTGCTCCCCTTCTTCCCAGAGCCATAACTTTTTATTTTTTTGCTAATATGGCCATGTGAGGGCTTATTTTTTGTGAAACAAGTTGTACATTTAAACGACATCATTGGTTTTAGCATGTTGTGTACTAGAAAACGGGAAAAAAATTCCAAGTGCAGTGAAATTGCAAAAAAAAGCAATCCCACACTTGTTTTTTGATTGGATTTTTACTAGGTTCACTAAATGCTAAAACTGACCTGCCATTATGATTCTGCAGGTAATTACGAGTTCATAGACACCAAACATGTCTAGGTTCTCTTTTATCTAAGTGCTGAAAAAAAAATCCAAATTTTGCTAAAAACAAATTTGCACCATTTTCCGATATCCGTAGCGTCTCCATTTTTCGTGATCTGGGGTCTGGTGAGGGATTGTTTTTTGCGATCCAAGCTGATGCTTTTATTGATACTACTTTTGTGCATACACGTTCTTTTGATGGTCCGTTATTGCATTTTAATGCAATGTCGTGGTGACAAAAAAAACGTAATTCTGGCATTTAAATTTTTTTTCTCGCTACGCTGTTTAGCAATCATGGTAATCTTTTTTTATTGATAGATCGGGCGATTCTGAATGCGGCGATATCAAATATGTGTAGGTTTGTTTTTTTATTGTTTTATTTTGAATTGGGCGAAAGGGGAGTGATTTAAACTTTTATATATTTTTTTTTTTTTTTCACATTTTTTAAACTTTTTTTTTACTTTTGCCATGCATCAAAAGCCTCCATGGGAGGCTAGAAGCTAGCACAACTCGATCGGCGCAGCTACATAGCAGCGATCATCAGATCGCTGCTATGCAGCAGAAATGCAGGTGTGCTATGAGAACCGACCACAGGGGGTGCTCACAGCAGGCCGGCATCAGTAACCATAGTGGTCTTAAGGACCTGTATGGTTACCATTCTGACACATCGCTGAACCCCGATCATGTGACGGGGGTCGGCGATGCGCTCATTTCCGTCCGCCCGGCTGGAAGCGCCGGTTAAATGCCACTGTCAGCCTTTGACAGCGGCATTTAACTAGTTAATAGCCGCGGGTGAATTGCAATTTCACCCACCGCTATTGCGGTCACATGTCAGCTGTTCAAAACAGCTGACATGTCCCGGCTTTCATGTGGGCTCACCGCCGGAGCCCTGCATCAAAGCGCGGTATCTGACCTCGGACGTACTATCCCGTCCGAGGTCAGAAAGAGGTTAAATCGGATGTCATGTTTGTGATGTAGCCTTCTGGTGAAATTACTGCTCGAAAAGTGGCAAAACACATTGGCTATAAAATCTGTGTAAAAATCAAGAGGTGTAAAAAATATTGATGATCAAAAGAAAAGTGTCGCTTTCTCTCATCTTGCATATACCTTTAGTAGCCTAGTGCCATGATATTTTAGCTTGTTTAAACCCTTCTTAAAAATAGATGTATACATGCATCCAGGTCGCTAGGTACTTACCAACCTTGGACGTTTGGATACGTCATGGCAATTTTGCGGTCACACGGGTTGTGTACGCACGATTGTTGCTTGGTGTCAGCTGAATCTGACAGCTGAAACGCAGCACTCAGTGCAAAAGTGGTGCCCGTGCCAATCCTGACACTTTAAACCCTTAAATACTGTGATCGCTTGCCCTACACAGCATTTTGCACTCATAGAGAAGGAGTGAGCCCCCTCTACACTCTGATCAGCACCCCCACAACATCATCATGGGGGAAGATCCTTACCATGGTGACCCGATAAAATCATGACGACATCCAGGTCACCAAGCACTAGCAAGTGAGCTCATGCACAGTTCATGATATAATTAACTTGTGTCAGTGCAGCACTGACAGTTCTATTGCAATGATGGTACATTAGTTGTAAACCCCGATGTAAGTGGACCCTACCACGCACTAGTCACTACAACGTACTGTCACTACAATGGCAGTTTGCAATTTTCACTCAGCAACATCCCCTTCAGCTGGTTTCTGGAAAACACCCATGGAGTCAGAATCATCACTACATCTGTAGATAAATTCCCAAAGTGGTATAATTTCCAAAAGGGAATCACTTACGCTCTGTATATGGAGTCTGAAAACTATTATAGGAAATTCTAAACTCCAGTGTCTTGCCGTATGACTAAGCAATACTGTACAGCAACATATTTTACCCATTTCCCACTGAGAAAATGTAAAATCTTGGGGTTAAATCAAAATTTTGGTGGTAAAAAATGTAATTGTTTTTTCTTTACACCCAATGATATAAAGTTCTGTGACCCACCTATGATGTCAATGAGATCACTGAACCACTGGATGAATTAATTTAATGGTGTAGTTTGTAAAATGATTGTCTCTTATGATGGGTTCTGCTTTTCTGGCATCTCAGAACCATTCCAGAAAAATCTGAACTCCAATATGGCACTCCTGTCTATCTGAGCTTTGCACTGTGCCTCAAAAGTAGTTTTCTACCACATATGGAGATATCATTGTGCAGCGCCCCAGAGTCCTGGTCGTTGCAGTACTGATGCTCCGCCGCTAAGGGGGGTATTGGTACGTCGGATGGCACTGAAGGAGTTCACCTGACCAGGTATCACAGACACCAATACACTTCACAGTCTGGCCTCCAGGGGGAGCTAAGGGTGCTATGTATCAGGCCACTCCTCACAATCTGGTAAAACTGGGGGTTAAATAGGAAGTTAGGCAGAAAGCTGACTGGGTTGGAACCAGGCAACATCCTGTGGCAGAGGGTGTTGCAGGGGAAGATTCAGGGGGTCCCTGTCAGGGGTGGGATCCTGACAGAGGCCTAGCGAACAGAAAGAACGTTACGGGACCGCGCCTGCACTTCATTGCGGCGGTACCCCAAGAAAGGACAAAAAGCGAGGTTTATTGTGAAGAGTGAGAAACGAGATCAATGCAACAAGGAGAAAACACCAGTAGGAGTCGTGCTGTAAGATCGAGGCAACATCCTACTGAGGCGTGTAGCCGGTGGCCGGAACGCCGAGGAAGTATTGAGCTCCAAGTCTTACTTCAAACCAACGGCAGGACAGTCAGTTATAGGCAGGCTGTCTCACCTAAATCACCTAAGCAGACATAGGGGGCAACAGTGGGAGAGGGGCGACTCTAGGGTCCCGGAAGAACTCCAGGCCTACCCGTCATACGGGTGCATCCTAGCCATATCATCTGGGGGATGGAGAAGAACATCAGAATCCGTTGTGAGGGAACATCAGAAACAGACACAACAGTTGTGAGGACTATCCCGTGGTGCTCAGCAGGGAAGGACTACAACACACAAGCGCTAGAAGGAAGGCACAGATTTCCACCTGCAAAGGGAACTCTGGAGGTGCCATCGGACCGGCCAGTCTCAGACAGCCCTGTTAACCGTACTCCGGATTGAGGATCCTGAAGCCTTCAGTAAAGAGGTAAAGAGACTGCAACCTGGTGTCCTCGTTATTCATCGCACCCTGCACCCTGCACCACACATCATCACTCTCAACTTTTACTGGACGCCCCTCAGCAGGGTCACGGACCGGGTCTAGCCACCGTGACACTCCCAGAACCGAGACAGAGAGGCCCGGTACTGGGTACCCCTCGGCCCTGCGACAGTGGGGGCGCTCCAACTTGGCGTCACGAACAGGATCTACTTAAGCCTGAAGAATCAGGTCATGTGTGCCGTGGAACTGTGATTTATTGTGTTTGGACTGTGACTTATTGCAAAGACTGTGTATTGCCACTTGCCGCCAAAAATTCCCACCAAAACCGCCGCCATTGCTGTGCCGAAGAAGAAGAAGGGCGTGCCATGGGCGGAGACTATCAAAACGGCGCCAAAAGTGGTGACCACCCCCTCGGACTTCGGCTGCGAGATGACGAAATGCCCAGAAACAGAGAGAAATCGCCCCCTGGCTTGCAACGGCAAGAGCCGAGACCAGAGTGGCCTCGGCCTCGAAGAAATGGCGGAGTCAGGTGCAGGGACCTGGGACCGAAGCCTCCGCGGTCAGGAGACGTCCACTATCGGCTGATGTCTTGCAACTTACTATGAAGCCCTAAAGCTTGACATACTGTATATAGTTAGCTGTTGGTCTTTTTGTGTTTCTCTACTGCTATAACCCGACTAGGGTTAACTCCTAAAGGGATCCCTTAGTTTACCCGGGATCCCTATTTTTGCCCTTTTTGTTTTGTTTCCTGTTTATCACTGTTGAAAAGAACTGCTGGATCATGAACACTGCATGATTACAAACTTATTGTAAATAGTTTGCACCTTCTTAAAGGTGCCCCCTACTGGTTTTACAAGGAAAAGGACTCTTTGCGAAGAAACTGTTCCTGGAAACAGTACAGGAGTCCATGCCTTACACAAACTTGCAGCTTGAGAAGTTGCACTACCTCCAAGAGACTTGGTTCCCTCTTAAAGAGAACGTTCACCAATAGCACTTAAAGAAAAATGATGCCTTAAAAGAAGTAGTAATAATGCTTATATGTAAAAGTTATATGTAGTCAGTTAGTTGATTGTAGGAAATGTTTAATAATATGTTAGAGAATGAGGACAGGAAGTGAACCCGTACGGGGTTAATTGGTGAGTCCTCCTAGGAGCCATACAGAGATGGCTCAGTGATCTTGTGCTGAGAGAAGGTTGATAAGTCCTATACTGTGTATAGAAAGAGAAAGGCAGTAGGCCCAGATGAGGAATGAGGCGGTCCTGCAAGAGAGCGAGAGGCAGTAGGCCTGGGGCAGATAGACAGGCGGTCCTGCGAATGTAAAGTTGGAAAATGAAGAAAAGTTTATTAGCATTGTAATGTTTTATAGTAGGCCTTTAGTGGACTCAGCTTATACGTCCTTAAAGGCAATGTTAAATTATTGTTCAGCAATTGCACTAAGTAGAATACCCGGTTGGGTAATAGAAGTTCTTTATAGTATGTTATTTAAAATATTTAACCATGTTTGTAACATTCAAGTGTTCTCACCTCCCATAAAGAAAAGCTCTGTTAAAATTTACTTGTTTTTGCATTTCGAAAAATTGTATGTCTTTTTGCTGACATGTATTGTTGTTTTCTTCCCAGTCCAGGAGTACTGGATTTAACCGGGGGGAGTGCAGCGCCCCAGAGTCCTGGTCATTGCAGTATTGATGCTCCATCGCTAAGGGGGGTATTGGTACGTCTGATGGCACTGAAGGAGTTCACCTGACCAGGTATCACATACACCAATACACTTCACAGTCTGGCCTCCAGGGGGAGCTAACAGTGCTATGTATTAGGCAACTCCTCACAATCTGGTAAAACTGGGGGTTAGATAGGAAGTTAGACAGAAAGCTGACTGGGTTGGAACCAGGCAACATCCTGTGGCAGAGGGTGTTGCAGGGGAAGATTCAGGGGGGTCCTGTTGTGAATTCTGTTCTCGAACTCCCTCCGGTGGTTCTGAATGGTACTTTGGCGAGTTCTGTCCATGGACTCCCTCTGGTGGCTGTGAGTTGAGCTGCTGGTTCTGAGGTTCTGTCCTCAGCTGACCTCGTTTAGTCTTAGGTTGGCTGCTCTATTTAACTCCACTTAGATCGTTACTTGATGCCAGCTGTCAATGTCCTAGTACTGGTTCAGTTTGCTCTTGGATCTTTCAGATGACCTGTCTACTTCAGCAAAAGCTAAGTCCCTGCTAGCTTATTTGTTTACCACTGTTTTCTTGTCCAGCTTGCTATTATGATTCTGCCTGGCTAGCTGGAAGCTCTGGGATGCAGAGTGGCACCTCCACGCCGTGAGTCGGTGTGGGGGTCTCTTTTGCACACTCTGCGTGGTTTTTTGGTAGTTTTTATGCTGACCGCAGAGATACCTTTTCTATCCTCAAGTCTGTTTAGTTAAGTCTGGCCTCCTTTGCTGAAACCTATTTCATTCCTGTGTTTGTGACTTCCATCTTAACTCACAGTCAATACGTGTGGGGGGCTGCCTATTTCTTTGGGGAATTTCTCTGAGGCAAGTTAGGCCTTATTTTCTATCTTTAGGGGTAGTTAGCTCTTAGGCTATGAAGAGGCGTCTAGGCAGAGTCAGGTACGCTCCACGGCTATTTCTAGTTGTTGTGATAGGTTTAGGGGTTGCGGTCAGCAGAGTTCCCACTTCCCAGAGCTTGTCCTGTATTACTAGTTTGCTCATCAGGTCATTCCTAGTGCTCCTAACCACCAGGTCTTCATAACAGGGTCCCTGTCAGGGGTGGGATCCTGACAGAGGCCTAGCGAACAGAAAGAACGTTACGGGACCGCGCCTGCACTTCATTGCGGCGGTACCCCAAGAAAGGACAAGAAGCGAGGTTTATTGTGAAGAGTGAGAAACGAGATCAATGCAACAAGGAGAAAACACCAGTAGGAGTCGTGCTGTAAGATCGAGGCAACATCCTACTGAGGCGCGTAGCCGGTGGCCGGAATGCCGAGGAAGTATTGAGCTCCAAGCCTTACTTCAAACCAACAGCAGGACAGTCAGTTATAGGCAGGCTGTCTCACCTAAATCACCTAAGCAGACATAGGGGGCAACAATGGGAGAGGGGCTACTCTAGGGTCCCGGAAGAACTCCAGGCCTACCCGTCATACAGGTGCGTCCTAGCCATATCATCTGGGAGACGGAGAAGAACATCAGAATCAGTTGTGAGGGAACATCAGAAACAGA
This sequence comes from Ranitomeya variabilis, assembly GCF_051348905.1. Classification (NCBI taxonomy): domain Eukaryota; kingdom Metazoa; phylum Chordata; class Amphibia; order Anura; family Dendrobatidae; genus Ranitomeya; species Ranitomeya variabilis. The sequence goes on from NC_135236.1 coordinate 567,802,234, forward strand.
CACAACAGTTGTGAGGACTATCCCGTGGTGCTCAGCAGGGAAGGACTACAACACACAAGCGCTAGAAGGAAGGCACAGATTTCCACCTGCAAAGGGAACTCTGGAGGTGCCATCGGACCGGCTGGTCTCAGACAGCCCTGTTAACCGTACTCCGGATTGAGGATCCTGAAACCTTCAGTAAAGAGGTAAAGAGACTGCAACCTGGTGTCCTTGTTATTCATCGCACCCTGCACCACACATCATCACTCTCAACTTTTACTGGACGCCCCTCAGCAGGGTCACGGACCGGGTCTAGGCACCGTGACACTCCCAGAACCGAGTTCGGGTAGCACCAACTTATGCTAATTTATTTATGGGTCATTTTGAGAATTCCTTTATTTATAATAGTGCTTTTACTGATTGTATGGTTTTTTATGGACGTTATATTGATGACCTTGTTTTTATTTGGGATACAACTTTTAACCCTTGTCAGGCTGCATAATTTTACAACCTTAACAGGCTGCATAGGTACAATTGTACCTTCACATATACCTCCACTGTGGGAAGACTTTACTTGGTTTCAGAAACTAAAGTTCATTCAGCTACAAATGTTATGCTGATATCTATTGTTCAGTGTTGTTACTGGTCACTTATGTTGCTGTCAATTAAGTTAATTCAAACTGGGAGTGGCTTCTACTTGTCTTCCTGCCTCCCTCCTCTCATTAGCCATTTTGCTGTTCATCTCATTGCTGTGAGCACACATTTCTAGGCTTGTGAAGTCTTCAATTTCTTGGAAACGAAGGTAGGAAAGTCTCACAGCATCTAACAGCCAGTTATACCTTTATTCTCATTATGTGGGGACAGAACAGTCAAATTGTCTTTCAGCCTGGACTTGGCTTACATATATTTTGTATGAAACTTATCACTATAGGTATAATTTTTATACGAAAAATGGATAATAATTAGTATCTACATATTGTTTTACGATGTTTTATTTATATTCAGCACAAAATACGAAGCCAAAATTCATCTAGCAAGTCATCATGAGTGATAGTATTGCTGGATCTAGTTTCCGCCATAATCCAAGAAAACGTGTTTGCAGGTTAGTATAATTTTGTGAAAAGCCAATAATGTAGTATTTCGGAAAATTATTTATTTTACATTTTTTCATATTTACAGATTTACGTCTGACGAAATAATGCGAATGCTAGAAGAATCTGATTCTGAGCATGAGGATGAACCATATGTTGCATCTGATGATGAAAACTATGTACCACAAGTGGATGTTACTGAAGAAGATTCAGACATCGAACAAGAAATGGTCATAGAGCATGAAAATGAATACGAATCAGACGAAAGTGTTGAGGATGATTCTGTGCCTCAAAGTGCAGGCGACATTTGGACTGCTAAGGATGAAACTCAATGGTGCAGTAATCCACTGCCAAATGCACAAACAAAATCTCGTAATGTCCTACGACAAAGAGGTGGCCCTGCAGCAATCAGCAACCTATATACAGCAAAAGAGCTATTCAAGTCCATCATGACTCCCGAGATGTGTGACATCATATTACGGGAAACGAATCGAAAGGCCAAGAGAGTTTGTGATGCTTACAACAACGAACTGGTACAACGTTTTCCTGATTCTTCCAAACGGCCACCACAAAAAACATTCAAGCAATTTACTGAAACTGAACTTCATGCATTTTTGGGCATACTGATTGCTGCTGGTGTGCACAGAGCCAACAAAGAGAATCTGGAGGAAATGTGGAATGTTGCTGCTCTGCCTCTTATACGTGCAGCCATGTCTCGTGACCGCTTCAAGATGATACTCAGATTTATCAGGTTTGACAACGAAAATACACGTGCAGAACGTGTGCAAACAGATAAAGCTGCACCAATACGGGACATCTGGACAATGCTGAACAGTAATCTGGAGAGAGCCTACAAGCCATATCATTGTATCACCGTCGACGAGCAATTATTTCCATTTAGAGGTCATACTAAATTTACCCAGTATATACCTTCAAAACCAGCTAAATATGGCATAAAGATTTTCTGGGCTTGTGACTCATCAAATGCCTACCCTTTACAAGGTCAGCTCTACACTGGGAAACCAACTGATGGTCCTCGACAAGTAAACATTGGAGAACGAACAGTATTGGACCTAGTGAACTCGTATAAAGGCTCTGGAAGAAATGTCACCACCGATAACTTCTTTACAACCATGGAACTAGCTAAGGTATTGAACTCCTGGAACATGACACTAGTTGGTACAGTGAGAAAAAACAAAAGGTTCCTACCTAACAACATGCAGCCTGCCAAAGAAAGGCCTGTAAACTCGACAAATTTTGCCTACAATCATGATGCAACAGTCTGTTCATATGTACCAAAGAAGAACAAATCAGTCGTGCTTCTATCATCTATGCACATGACGGGAGAAGTTGAAGAGACACTAGCAGCCAAGCCAGAGATAATAAAATACTACAACATAACAAAAGGTGGCGTTGATGTTATGGATAAAATGTTGGGAGAGTACACTGTGAAACGACGAACATCACGTTGGACTTTGGCATTTTTCTACAATATGATTGATGTCAGTGGGTTAGCATCCTACATCATCTACAGAGAACACAATCCAAGCTTCAGGGCAAAGGATCAACGAAGAAAGTTCCTGAAAGATCTCGCAAATCAGCTGTGTATGATTGCAATTGAAGATCGTAGTACAAACAAAATGATAATGAGAAACCATTTTCTTCGAGGTGCAGTAGAAATGGTGCTTGGACGATGCATTGTGGTAGCATCGCAGCCAGCAGCTGGCCCCAACATACCTCATGGTAGTCGTGGACCCTCCCCTGTTGTTGGTAGTTGCTATGTCTGCAGAGACCTGAGGCGAAAACAACGCAAGACTAGAAAGTCTTGTGTGGTTTGTGTGAAACCCATTTGCGATGAACACTCTGTAGCAAAGCCAACATGCATTACTTGCAAAGAAAATCAATAAAAAAAAGTTTCTTACATTTTCTTTTATAATGTAAATGAACAGTTTTTTACTTGTTTATAATAGTTAAATAGCATTATCATTAAAAAAAAATTTATGCTTTTTCCCTTGCATTATCTTCATTCAAAATATATGAGGTACATTTGTACCTATGCAGCTTGTTATGGATGCAAAAAGATCTCGACCCCTTATCTCGGAAGCGGGTGGAGATATTTTATTGAAATTTGGCCAATATATTCTGGACCAAAAATGTAGAGATGTCACGAAATTTCAGCCCTCTACGTCTTTTCAAAAAAAAGTTATTGCAATTTTAAAACGGAATAGTTACAATTGTACCTATTCAGCCGGATAAGGGTTAAACCTCCTGAATTTTTAATATCAGAGCTGAAAAACAACCCCTGGGGTCTCGATTTTACTTCCGTTTTTAATAAAACTGCTATCAATTATCTAGATGTGATATTCTTTATTGTGGATGGTGAAATTCATACAAAGAACTTTTTAAAAAAAGTAGATAGTAATAGCTATGTTCATTATAATAGCAACCATCTTGATAAATGGCTTTGTAATATTCCAAAAAGCCAGTTCATGCGTATTAGGAGAAATTGTTCTTCTGATAGTGATTTTAAGGATCAATCGGAGGTTTTAAAAAATAAGTTTTTAGCACAAAAATACCCCAGGGAGTTGGTAAACAGAGCAATCGAACACGTTTTTAAGAATTTTAATCAAGAAATGTTATTAAAAAAAGAAAAAGGTGACACTGCAGCTAATTTAGATGAATACACCTGTAGTTTTTTAACCACATTCAGTACTGACCACAAATTTATTAAAAAATCTATTAATGAATTATGGCATATAATAAGAGAGGATAAAATACTTGGTAAACTGGTGCCACAACATCCTAAAATTATTTTTAGGAGAGCACCAAGCCTGAAAAACAAATTGGCTCCCAGCAGACTTCTTGATGAAAGAAAAAAATCATTTGTTGCACAAAAACCAGGGATTTTTAAATGTTTTCACAAAAAATGTCTATGTTGTGGTATTATAGCCCATACCAGTACAGGATTCAAACATCCTTCCTTTCCTTATTCTTTTCCAATCAGTCATGTCTTCACCTGCACCACTTCCTTTGTTATTTACATTATCACTTGTCCTTGCAACAAGATATATGTTGGTAGGACTACACAACCACTCCACCTCCGTATGAACTCACACCGACACAATATTAAAACAGGTTATCTAAAACATGGTCTTTCTAGACATTTCAATATCGCACATAATTGTAATCCTTTATTATTTCGTGTTCACCCCATTGATCACGTTCCTGCACATGTTTCTAATCGTACACAGTCACTTAATAGGAAAGAAATTTATTGGATATACACCTTGAATTCCCTTGAACCTGAAGGGCTAAATGTAATAGCAGACATCTTCTAACCTATCAGGAACCGGTGGCACAATGACTTGAGGAGCTTAAATAATAGAATTACCATACAAGGGTCCCCGGTTCGAATACTTGTTGTGCTACCTGAGATCCCTGCCTTTTTATACTCAGCTCCCAGTTTATTTTTTATTTATTTTAATAATTTTTTTCATCTTTTCATGTTTTTATTTGTTTTTTTATAAATTTTCGTTTTAGGTTATTGATATTAATGTGTATTGCCTTTGTATTACCATATATATATGTTTTTAACTAGTTCAAGTACTATAATATAGGGGCATTGTCGCCCCTCCTCTTCCTGTCTTTTCTATAAATATACTCCATATTGTGTTATGTATTACATGCCCTGAGGAAGAGAGCAGGAACGCTCTTGAAACGCGTAGGCTAAAATAAACCATTTTAAATATATCCCGTGAGCGCGGTCTTCATTTTGCCTAAGACTACTACTCCCAGAACCGAGACAGAGAGGCCCAGTACCGGGTACCCCTCGGCCCTGCGACAGTGGGGGCGCTCCATTTGTACTCAGGAAAACTTGACAAAAAAAATTTGGGTCCATTTTCTCTTGCTGTCCTTGTGAAAATAAAAAATGGGGCTAAAACATTTTCGGTGAAAGATTTTTTTTTCAATTCAATAGATCAACATTGTGAAATTCCGTACATAAACAAAAATGCGGACTAATATCTCAAAGAAGCCACAAGAAGAGATCCAGTTAATATAGACATAAAAATTACTTTTTATTGTGAAAAATTTAAAAAAATGAACATACACATATAAAAATATATATACATAGATACCCCAACCAAGAGGGAACCCGTAACTGGTAATATACACAAAAGTGCAAATACAAAAAGGAGCATTAAATAACAACAGCACTACTGAATGGAATGTAAAATCCCCCGGAAGAAGCGGCAGTGAAACGCACGTCGGGGTGAGGAGGGAATCTGGCTACCCACTGGGTCGGAGCAACACAGTAACAACTGGGTAATTATTTTGATATTTGAATGTAGGACCCTTTACTGGCAGTGTCAGTTCTTATTATTTACAACTTTAATTGGTCACTTGGCTTAAACATAGGGTGTATCCGCCTTTTTTTGTTCTGATACTCATAAGGTCCTCTTTGGATTTTACATTCCATTCAGTAGTGCTGTTGTTATTTAATGCTCCTTTTTGTAAAGAGACTGTCTGCTTAGTTTAGATGGGATCAGCAAATCTTTTATAAAAAGCTGGTTGTTTCTCACTTAACGTAAAGGAAACTATCAGGCTGGAATATCACATCTATTATGATTAAGTAAAGGTGAACTATCACCAAGAACTGCAACATTAGAAAAAGTCTCAGAGAGCTGAGCATGAAGATCACAGTGTGAAGATAATAGGTCCAATGCATCAGACATAATAGTGTGAATGATCTAGTGCCATTATTTACAATGAATGTTGAGTCCACACTATATACATTAGTGTGCAGATAATATGATAAAACTGAAACGGCAGTTTCCACTTCCTATTCGTATAATGGATGTGAAAATGGAAGTAATTTCACATAGAAAATGGCTATCTGAAGCCAATAAAAGGCATATATATGGCTCAATTTCTTTAATAGCGATATAAAATGAGAAGTAAACACTTGCTCACATGTAGTATCATATTTTTGAATTGGTGTAAAGGCTGCTTCCAGCACAGTGCATTGAATCTTACAGAGGCGATAAAATGTATTTGTATTATGTTAACTAGCTTGACCCACTGAAGCCTTAAGTCATACCACACAGCGGTAACTTGCTTTGCTTTAAATTTCAAGTAAATAGTAGCATTCTCTCCAAGCTAAAGGGGCACAGTATTCAAAATTACAGCTGCAGTAGTTATCCCCTTAGGAAACCTCATTCTATGAAATGCCTGAAGTGATATGATGACACAACAATATACACTTTGCTCTGCTAAGCTGTAATTGAGATCTGAGGCCAATACCTATTTTCCTTAACACCCAAATTAAATTGACAAAGTTCTCCCCACAGGAAAGTATATTGTATTTTAAAATACATTGCACTTTTTGGCACATCTGCAGATTTTTATGTTTATTGTTTTTTTTATGTACTTATTTGATATTTTATTTTGTATTCTATATTTAAAACAAACAACACTTTGCAATTTAAAAATGAGTGTAAGACTGTTTGCAAAAGTTGTGCAACTTGAAAAGTTTCTCATGCTACTGCCTTATTGATAAACCTGTACCAACATTTGAAAGTTTCAGTTTTTGTACTCTGAGGAAAAAATCCTATTGCTCTGTGCCATATGAACGTATTGTTTTTCAAAAAAAAATCCTATTGCTCTGTTGTATAAAAACCTTGTATCTGTGGCAAAAATCCTATTGCTCTGTTGTATAAAAACCTTGTATCTGTGGCAAAAATCCTATTGCTCTGTTGCACAAAATTATTGCTCTCTGAGGCACAAAATCCTATTGATCTGTGTCATATAAACCTTGTACTCTGAGACAAAAAATCCTCTTGGTCTGTTGCAAAAAATTTTTGTGGCAAAAAAATCTTTTTACTCTGTTGCATAAGAACCTGCGCTTGTCCTTCCTGGCACTAAGGGAGTGATTCTGAAAATGCTCCAGGTACAGTTTGCATGTTATAGTAATGTAATTGTGTCTTTCTTTTTATACTCTTTATACATTTAGTAGGTCGTAATGGCACAATGTTAATAAAATACGTAGAGTAGGACTGCCCCATTATGAGATTGCCGTGAAGTGGCGGGGTAGCTCAAAGAATTGATCAATTGTTTGCTAAATGTCTCATATTTGAAATACAGTTAGTATTCAGTATGTGCATGTACACCTTTTGTATTGCGTTCTGACCATAAGCAGTGCTGGCTTCTTCTTTTTTTTTTTCCTTTACATTGGTATGTGGCTGACCACCACTGTTGCTGCGCACGCTGGGTTACGTACGCCATTCTTTCTGTGTTCTCTGTGATTGATAGGCTGCTGTGCACACACACAGCAGCCCTGCCCTGCCTCAGGCTCTAGTTAATTTTGTACCTGTGTCTCAGCCTGTCTTACCCTTTAACTTTGGTGCTGGTTTGGCAGTGTGGAGGCCAGATCTGAAATGTCCGCACAGGACCTGATCGGCCTTTACCTGCGCTTGTCCTTCCTGGCACTAAGGGAGTGATTCTGAAAATGCTCCAGGTGCAGTTTGCATGTTATAGTAATGTAATGGTGTCTTTCTTTTTATACTCTTTATACATTTAGGAGGCCGTAATAGCACAATGTTAATAAAATACGTAGAGTAGGACTGCCCCATTATGAGAATGCCGTGAAGTGGCGGGGTAGCTCAAAAAATTGATCAATTATTTGCTAAATGTCTCATATTTGAAATACAGTTAGAATTCAGTATGAGCATGTGCACCTTTTGTATTGCGTTCTGACCATAAGCAGTGCTGGCTTCTCCTTTATTTTTTTCTTTTATAAGAACCTTGTTCTCTTACAAAAATCCTGTTGCACAGTGTCATATGAACCTTATACTCAGAGGCAAAAAACCCTATTGCTCTGTTGCATAAAAACCTTGTTCTCTGGAAAAATAATATTGCTGTGTTGCATAAAAACCTTGTACCCTGTGGAAAAATTCCTATTGCTCTGTGCATAAAAACGTTATTCTCTGTGGCCAACAGTGCTATTGCTCTGTGCCATATAAGTCTTGTACTCGGAGACAAACAATTATATTGCTCTGTGCCATAAAAACCTTGTGCTTGGTGGCAAAAAATCCTATTACTCTGTTACATATAAACCTTGGTGTCTGTGGCAAAACATCCTATTGCTCTGTTGTAGTGATGGATGAACTCTATCAGAAAAGTTTGGAATCTGTGCCAAACACATCCAGTTTGGGCACGGATCCCGAACACGTGTTAGTTCAGGTGCAGCACTTTCAACTTAAACATTGGATGTATCCCATGCCGTCATCTGCTTGACAACATGAAAAACACCGACAGCTCTGATCTGTGGTAATAAAATAATAAAAAGTTTACCTCTGGTCACAGAGGAATCGGCTGATGAGATAGTACTACTCACATCAGCCTACACTTGCTGACTCTAAGAAAAGTGAGAGCAGGTGAGGCTGATGAGAGTATTCATCAATCATCGCCTGCGACATAAACAAATAAAGAAATAAAAAACAGCGCTGGTTCCCCTCGATTTTTAATAACCAACATGGCAAAACTAAAAGCTGTAGTCTTCATCTGTCAGCTTTATCATGGATAATGATCAATTATAGAGAGGTCCCCAGGCTGTTTTTTTAGTAGCAAGTACATCATCTGCTACTGGCACCTGTGCCATGGGAATGAGCCACCAAAGGCCAGTTCAAAGGAGCTTCCTGACGTGAGTATTCTTCACCCAATATAGTGAAGGCAGGTTGATTGCACACTGTGCCATCAAAGCTTCAAGTGAGGCGTAAATATTCTTAACCTTAACACCTCCTGTATGAGCAGGCATCTTACATCCAAGCACAAGGTGCAGTGGAGTGCACATCTTAAAGAGCATAACAAATCCAAGCCTCCTCCTGCTACCTCATTTTCAGTACTTTCCCTCTTCCTCTCTGCCACATTCTCATCCTCCCTGCCACATTTAATAAGGTTACCTGCCTCTCTGCAAAGAGAGGATGTGACAGCAATACCACCACCACATCAGCAGTTATTAAATAACTGGTGATTGAAATGCTTCCATTCCTTCTAGTGGAGGCTGACAATTTAAAAAAACTGATTGCAGTGGCTGGCCTGTAGCATGTTGTTCTCTGCTGCCACTACTTTGCCAGACAGGCCATGAAAACATGCATTTCTGACCAGATAATATGTGCGCTGCGCAATGCCATCACTGGGAAGGTCCATGTTATAAAAGATACATGGAGCAGTAAGCATGGGCAGTGAGCTAACATCTCTCCCTAACTGCCTACTGAGTCATTGTCGTGGTGGCTGGGACAGAGATGAAAGGCTTTCCAACAAATGTCCTACCTCCACCAAGCATTGCTGGACATTTCTTGGTACATGTTGCCTCCTACACCGCTTCCTCCACCACCTCCACATCCATTCCCAATGAGTCTTGCACCACCAATTTCAGAAGAGACAGGAGAAAAGGCCAGCAGGCTGCCCTCTAACTCATTGGTTTGGGGGTACAGGTCCCATACCGCCCATGAGCTGTGGACGGGAATCAAACAGCACACAGATAAATGGTTGATGCCTATGAAACTCAAGCCCAGCCTGGTGAATTGTAATAATGGCAAAATCTGGTAGCAGCTCTGAGCCAAGCCAGTTTGAGTCATATGCCTTGTCTGGCACATGTGCTGACCTTGGTTGTGCAGAGCTTCCTGGAGATCTACCCAGATATGTCTAATTTGCTGCTCAAAGTGCATGAAGTGTGTGCGTTTTAGGGATTCTCACACAGCTGCTGCTGGCCATTGTGCACTGCAGCTTCACTTCTGGCTTCCAGCTCACTGCCTCATATGTGACATACCAACAAGGTGGAACTCCACCTTGCATATGCTGTTGAGACTGTGTGGGCAGCATCAGGCAATAGTGAAGTTTAAGCTGCAGCATGTACACATGAGTCACGTGCATCACTCGAGCATGGCTAGGGACAGAAGACCCAGATCTTAGACCTCCAACTAAGAACAGCTTGTCATTGACTTTGGACAGCCTGGCACACAAGAGCAAATACATGCTGCTGTGCCTATGCAATGACTGCACATTAGCCTGTATTATTACCAGTTCTTGTTACTGGGTTGTCACTCAACATACCATCCTTACTTCCGTCCTCGGGCAAGGATAATAAAATGCGTAAATAGAACCAAACACTAGTAGAGAAACTACTGATGACTTTCCCACCCGACAGTGGGACTCAGTGGAAGAACAAGGCAAATGTGGAGAAGGAAGGCACCAATGCAGCTGAAGTACTGCAAAAATCTTAGAATTCAGGGTTAGCATGGTCAAAATGTAGAAATTATTCCTCTGCATACAACAACAACTGGCACCACTATCTGATACGGTCCATATCAGCAGGCGGCAAAGTTTCCACAACATGGTGGAACAGTACCTGTCCGACTCCACACATCTCTACTAGAGATGAGTGAATCTCAGGATGTTCGGATTCGGCGAATCAGCCTGTGGCATTGCTGAGGTGTTCTGGAAGCCCAGGTTGCTTTGATAACAGCCTTCTTGTACTCCAAGTTGGTTTTCATTCACGTGTGTTGCCTGTAGCAGTAGGGTTCCCAGACCTGCAGTCTTGCAATTACTTTCAGTCAACAAGCTGTGGTACTATCCGTAAATTTTTAGAACTTTTGTGGCATTCCAAGCTGATATTTGTGATCAAAAATCAGATTTAAGATGTTGCATGAGGTATCAGGGCTCCCTCACCCACCACGTCTTAATTGAAACTTGTAAATGCTGGCCCTGACCCTCATACCTCATGAATGGCTCATAGCTGACTGCTTCTGTACCATTATAAAAGGTTTTAATGCGGGTTAATTAATCAGTCAACTACCTGTGTTGTTATTCTTACTTTTTTCTATCAATAGTCTCTAAAACTGATGTTTGTGCCAACTGAGTGTGGCTGGAATAAAAAAAAAAATGGTGATGTTGCATGAGGACCCCATGAGGTGGGGTCTCCCAGCTAAGAAACCTTACTTCCCCCTTATCCACCAGGTCCTCATTAAAACTTCAATTCCAAGCTGTAAATGCTGGCCAGAGCCTGATATCTCGTGCGGCTCATGGCTGCTGCTTGTGTGCATTGTAACAGGTTCTACTGTTGGCCAATTGATCAGTCAACTAACTGTATTACTCTTCTTAAATTTTTTTTCATAAATAGTAGTCAATGAATCTAATGTTTGTGCCATCTGAGTTTGGCTGGAATAAAAAAAAGTTTGGGGTGTAGCATGAGGTGTGAGGTCTCCCAGCTAAGAAGGCTTGCACCACTCCCATAACTACCAGATCCTCAGTGAAACTTCAATTCTAAGCTGCAAATGCTGGTCCAGACCCTGATACCTCACACATAGCTCATGGCTGACTGCTGTGCCATTAGCAAATTTCTCTTGTCAGTCAATTGATGCCACTTTTCATGGTGTCTGCCCCTAATTTTAGATGCTTGGGAAGCTTTTTGGCATGCTTTAAGCTGTTCTCTATGCATTTTATTTTGCCTTCCATTGATTCTAATTTGGATTCGGGAACGTTCATCGAACTGTTCAGGAACCGAGGTCTGAACCGAACCTTGAAAGGTTCGCTCATCTCTAGTTATGACTGGTCAGCATATAATATTATTTTATGAAAATATAATATTTTAATGCATTCACAATGTTTTGTGCTGCACTATTATTAATATAATTTCAAGAAAACATCTAAGAAATAAATGTAAATGTACATTGTCTGGCGTTACCATTAACATGTGCAAATAGATAAACAAAAATAATGGTTTTAACCCTTCAGAATATTTTGTCTGCAACACTCAAATAATCATTTTTCAATTGGTACTGAACACATTTACCTACTATTCCATAAGCCAATTAAGTAGGATGCATGAATTTTACGTTAAATTGAGACCTTAGATGTTGCCATATGGTAGTTAAGTGATAGAACCCCTGAATGGACTTTTATCATACATTCTACTTTAGTGTAATTGTCAAGCTTATTTGTTTGTCATTGTGCATAAATAGATTTGATTTCTCCAACTTTGCAGTGCACATCTGACTCGTTTTAATACATTATTCAGTGCATGCATGGAACCTTAGCACACTTTGCCTCCTATATATTAGAGAGGACTGTAAGATTGGTGACACCATGATTAAAATAGTAAAACTGTTTTATTCACATGAAAATGCAAAGAAACATGGAAATGTGTGTATATATAACTTTATATATACAGTGGGTACGGAAAGTATTCCAACCCCTTTAAATTTTTCGCTCTTTGTTTCCTTGCAGCCATTTGGTAAATTAAAAAAAGTTATTTTTTTCATATTTATGTACACTCTGTACCCCATCTTGACTAAAAAAACAGAAATGTAGTAGTTTTTGCAAATTTATTAAAATAAAAAAACTGAAATATTACATGGTCATGAGTACTCAGACCCTTTGCTCAGTATTGAGTAGAAGCACCCATTTGAGCTATTACAGCCATGAGTCTTCTTGGGAATGACGCAACAAGTTTTTCACACCTGGATTTGAGAATCCTCTGCCATTCTTTCTCTCCAGTTCCGTCAGGTTGGGTGGTGAATGTTGGTGGACAGCCATTTTCAGGTCTCTCCAGAGATGCTCAATTGGGATTAGTTCAAGGCTCTGGCTGGGCCAGTCAAGAATAGTCACAGTGTTGTTCTAAAGCCACTCCTTTGTTATTTTAGCTGTGTGCTTAGATTCATTGTTTTGCTGGAAGGTGAACCTTCGGCCAAGTCTGAGGTCCAGAGAACTCTTGAAGTGGTTTTCATCCAGGATATCTCTGTCCTTGGCCACATTCATGTTTCCTTCAATAACCAGGGATATGTGACTTTGGCAACCAATCACAGAAGACCTTGTAAAAGATAAACAAACACGGCACTCTGCAGGAGTATGGATTTTGGTGCTCAAGTAGGGTATACCACCCTTAGTAGCAAATATCCAAAATAACTCGGCACTCAAATATTTATGAAGAGAAGAAAATTCAATTTATTTGTGTCCAGACATAGAACCAATTGTTGAACGTTTTCGGTCCAAGGTGGACCTTCCTCAGAATAGTTCAATGTTATCTAGAATATTAGGACAACATGTATGGCCAGACGGGATTTTTTTTATATTTTAAGTTGTCCCCAACACTATGTGCAGTACATTGACTCAGGGCTGGTAGCGTACTATGTCGCTTGGTGATCCGGTGGTCAGCACGTTGTGGAGCTCCAGCGCTGGTGGCGTTCTATGTCACCTGGGGAAGTGACTGTGTATGGGAGGCTCTGGAGAGGGCAACAAGGCAGGACCATACTGTACAGGGACAATTATAGGCATTACTAAGAGAACAAATATTTCTGTGTGGGCAAATACAGTATACATGACTGTATACATGCATACATGACTGTTTGTTGTTGGGGAAGTGGTTTAGTATAAAATAGAAATTGCTGCACCATACTGTGGAATCCACAGTACGTTTTCCACTTTCTTGTTTCTCAATATTTAGAGGTATGTTTTTGTATTAGTACATTAACACTATTACCTAAGAGCATATATTTAACCAGGTAGGGTTTGCCCCTATTTTATTGAGGAAATAAAAAGAACTCACTGTTTGACAGTGAGGAGGGCTAATGAGTGTTGTGAGATCCTGCTCTACATGCCGGATGCCATGACACAGTTTCTCGGACTTGACTTATGCTGGAAAGTGAAAGCCGGTCATGGAACATTGGGGACACTTGGAACATCTTTTGCTAATAGATGTTATGTAATGGACTGGGTGGTGGAACCACTGTGCCAATGCCCAAGGAAGACCTGTAGGGGCGTGACCAGGAGGCTCACCCAATCGGACCACGGACACGCAGCAGCTAAGGACACCGCAGTCTATGGAGAGACAAGGGAGGTGATCCAGGTGCTACTCCAGGACTGACTTTTGGTTCATGGCAGCTGACCCCTAGGAGTGGATAACTGGAATGGCCTGGGGGAATGTCCATCAGATGCAGGCAGGCTGAGAAGATTACAGGAACCGCAGGTGCAGACTGGACAATCTGATGGAGAAATGAGCACTGGTAGGTGCAGCTGGCTCTGCTGCCATTGAGGTGAACACTGGCAGGTGGCTCTGCTGCCACTGAGAAGAGCACTGGTGGGTGCAGCTGGCTCTGCTGCCATCGAGGTGAGCACTGGCAGGTGCATCTGACTCTGATGCCATTGAGGTGAGCACTGGTGGGTGCAGCTGGCTCTGCTGCCATTGAGGTGAGCACTGGTGGGTGTAGCTGGCTTGGCTGCCATTGAGGTGAGCACTGCCAGGTGCAGCTGGCTCAGCTACCGTTGAAGGAAAGCACTGGCATTTGTAGCTGGCTCAGCTACCTGTTATGACCCCAATGGCAGAGGGTCTCAAAAGTACATACCAAGTCTGCAAACATAAAAAACCAGCTCATAGGGCAGTGGTAACTGGGCTAACCGTATATCTAATCCTAGCACCACAAATAGCAGCAGCCGGGGAACGTGCCTACGTTGGTTCTAGACGCCTCGCGCCAGCCGGAGAACTAACTAACCCTAGAAGGGAAAAGATAGACCTTTCTTGCCTCCAGAGAAAAGACCCCAAAAGTTGGATACAAGCCCCCCACAAATAATAACGGTGAGGTAAGGAGAAAAGACAAACGTAAGAATGAACTAGATATTTAGCAAAGAGAGGCCCACTGACTAATAGCAGAATATAGTAAGATGACTTATACGGTCAGCAAAAACCTATCAAAATTTCCACGCTGGATATTCAAGAACCCCCGAACCGTCTAACGGCCCGGAGGGAGAATACCAGCCCCCTAGAGCTTCCAGCAAAATCAGGAATCACATTTAGTACAAGCTGGACAGAAAATAAGAGCCATACAAATAACCAAAAAACAAGGAAGCACGACTTAGCTTAGTTTTGCAAGAACCAGGACCAGCAGACAGGAGCAAACAGAAAGGATCTGATTACAACGATGCCAGGCACTGGACTGAGAATCCAGGAAGCTTATATAGCAACACCCCTGGACTAACGACCCAGGTGGGTGCCAAACTGAGAAAGACAATCCCAGAGTCATATCACCAGTGACCACAAGAGGGAGCCAAAAAAGTCTAATTCACAACAGTACCCCCCCTTTAAGGAGGGGTCACCGAACCCTCACCAAGACCACCAGGGTGATCAGGATGAGCAGCGTGAAAGGCACGAACTAAGTCGGCCGCATGCACATCAGAGGCAACCACCCAGGAATTATCCTCCTGACCATAGCCCTTCCACTTGACCAGATACTGAAGCCTCCGCCTGGAGAGACGAGAATCCAAGATCTTCTCCACCACGTACTCCAACTCTCCCTCAACCAAGACCGGAGCAGGAGGCTCAACAGAAGGAACCACAGGTACAACGTACCGCCGCAACAAAGACCTATGGAACACGTTGTGAATGGCAAACGACACCGGAAGATCCAAGCGAAAGGACACAGGATTAAGGATTTCCAATATCTTGTAAGGACCGATGAAGCGAGGCTTAAATTTAGGAGAGGAGACCTTCATAGGAACAAATCGAGAAGACAGCCATACCAAATCCCCAACACGAAGTCGGGGACCCACACCGCGGCGGCGGTTGGCAAAACGCTGAGCCTTCTCCTGTGACAACTTCAAGTTGTCCACCACATGATTCCAGATCTGCTGCAACCTATCCACCACGGAATCTACCCCAGGACAGTCAGAAGGCTCCACATGTCCCGAGGAAAAACGGGGAAGGAAACCAGAGTTGCAAAAAAAAGGCGAAACCAAAGTAGCGGAACTAGCCCGATTATTAAGGGCAAACTCAGCCAACGGCAAGAAGGTCACCCAATCATCCTGATCTGCAGAAACAAAACACCTCAAATAAGCCTTCAGAGTCTGATTAGTTCGCTCCGTTTGTCCATTAGTCTGAGGATGAAAGGCAGACAAAAACGACAAATCAATGCCCATCTTAGCACAAAAGGATCGCCAGAACCTGGAAACAAACTGGGATCCTCTGTCAGACACAATATTCTCAGGAATGCCGTGTAAACGAACCACATTCTGAAAGAACAAAGGAACCAGATCGGAAGAGGAAGGCAGCTTAGGCAAAGATACCAAATGGACCATCTTGGAAAAGCGATCACATACCACCCAGATGACAGACATTCCTTGAGACACCGGAAGATCAGAAATGAAATCCATGGAAATGTGTGTCCAAGGCCTCTTCGGGACGGGCAAGGGCAAAAGCAACCCGCTAGCACGAGAACAACAAGGCTTAGCCCGAGCACAAGTCCCACAGGACTGCACAAATGACCGCACATCCCGTGACAAGGAAGGCCACCAAAAGGACCTAGCCACCAGATCTCTGGTGCCAAAAATTCCCGGATGCCCTGCCAACACCGAGGAATGAACCTCGGAAATGACTCTGCTGGTCCACTTATCAGGAACAAACAGTCTGTCAGGTGGACAAGAGTCAGGTCTACCAGCCTGAAATCTCTGCAACACACGTCGCAAATCCAGAGAAATGGCTGACAAGATAACTCCCTCTTTAAGAATACCAACTGGTTCTACGACTCCAGGAGAGTCAGGCACAAAGCTCCTTGAAAGAGCATCAGCCTTCACATTCTTTGAACCTGGTAAATACGAGACCACAAAGTCAAAACGGGAGAAAAACAATGACCAGCGGGCCTGTCTAGGATTCAGGCGTTTAGCAGACTCGAGATACATCAGATTTTTGTGATCAGTTAAGACCACCACACGATGCTTCGCACCCTCGAGCCAATGACGCCACTCCTCAAATGCCCACTTCATGGCCAACAACTCCCGATTGCCAACATCATAATTCCGCTCAGCAGGCAAAAACTTCCTAGAGAAAAAGGCACATGGTCTCATTACAGAGCAACCAGGGCCTCTCTGCGACAAAACGGCCCCTGCCCCAATCTCAGAAGCATCCACTTCAACCTGAAAGGGCAGTGAGACATCAGGCTGGCACAAAACAGGCGCCGAAGTAAACCGGCGCTTCAACTCTTGGAAAGCTTCCACGGCTGCAGGAGCCCAGTTAGCAACATCAGAACCTTTCTTGGTAATATCCGTCAAAGGTTTAACAACGCTAGAAAAATTAGCGATAAAACGACGGTAGAAGTTAGCAAAACCCAAGAACTTCTGAAGACTTTTAACTGACGTGGGCTGAGTCCAATCATGAATAGCTCGGACCTTGACTGGGTCCATCTCCACCGCAGAAGGGGAAAAAATAAACCCCAAAAAGGGAACCTTCTGTACACCAAAGAGACACTTTGAGCCCTTAACAAACAAAGCATGCTCACGCAAAACCTGAAATACCATCCTGACCTGCTCTACATGTGAGTCCCAATCATCAGAAAAAACCAGAATATCATCCAGATAAACAATCATAAATTTATCCAGATACTTCCGGAAAATATCATGCATAAAGGACTGAAACACTGAAGGAGCATTAGAGAGCCCAAAAGGCATCACCAAGTACTCAAAATGACCTTCGGGCGTATTAAATGCAGTTTTCCATTCATCTCCCTGCTTAATGCGCACAAGGTTGTACGCACCACGAAGATCTATCTTGGTGAACCACTTGGCACCTCTAATCGGGGCAAACAAGTCCGACAACAGAGGCAAAGGATACTGAAATTTAACAGTGATTTTATTCAGAAGCCGATAGTCAATACAAGGTCTCAAAGATCCGTCCTTCTTGGCCACAAAAAAGAATCCCGCACCAAGAGGGGAAGAGGATGGACGGATATGCCCCTTCTCCAGAGACTCCTTGATATACGAACGCATTGCGGTATGCTCAGGTACAGACAGATAAAATAGTCTTCCCTTAGGAAATTTACTACCTGGAATCAAATCTATGGCGCAGTCACAGTCCCTATGAGGAGGCAGAGCACTGGACCTGGACTCGCTGAACACATCCTGATAATCAGACAAATACTCAGGAACTTCCGAAGGAGTAGAGGAAGCAATAGACACCGGCGGGGAATCACCATGAATTCCCTGACAGCCCCAACTTGACACAGACATTGCCTTCCAATCCAAGACTGGATTATGGGTCTGTAACCATGGCAGACCCAAAACGACCAAATCATGCATTTTATGCAGAACAAGAAAACGAATCACCTCCCGATGTTCAGGAGTCATGCATATGGTTACCTGTGTCCAAAACTGCGGTTTATTTTCCGCCAATGGCGTAGCATCAATACCTCTAAGAGGGATAGGATTTACCAAAGGCTCAAGAACAAAACCACAGTGCTTGGCAAATGACAGATCCATAAGACTCAGGGCAGCACCTGAATCCACAAACGCCATAACAGGGTAGGAAGACAATGAGCAAATTAAAGTCACAGACAAAATAAATTTAGGTTGCAAATTACCAATGGTGACAGGGCTAACAACCCTTGTTAGGCGTTTAGAGCATGCTGATATAACATGTGTAGAATCACCACAGTAAAAACACAACCCATTCTGACGTCTATGATTTTTCCGTTCATTTCTAGTCTGAATTCTATCACATTGCATTAAATCAGGTGTTTTTTCAGACAACACCACCAGAGGATTAGCAGTTTTGCGCTCCCGCAAACGCCGGTCAATTTGAATAGCCAGCGCCATGGAATCATTCAGACTTGTAGGAATGGAGAAACCCACCATCACATTCTTAATGGCTTTAGAAAGGCCATTTCTGAAATTTGCGGCCAGAGCACACTCATTCCACTGAGTAAGCACGGACCATTTCCGAAATTTTTGGCAATACACTTCAGCTTCATCCTGGCCCTGAGAGATAGCCAGCAAGGCTTTTTCTGCCTGAATTTCAAGATTGGGTTCCTCGTAAAGCAATCTGAGCGCCAGAAAAAACGCATCAATATTTGCCAATGCCGGATCTCCTGGCGCTAGGGAGAGCCCAATCCTGAGGGTCGCCCCGTAAGAAAGAGATAACAATTTTAACTTGCTGAGCTGAGTCTCCAGACGAACGGGGTCTCAGAGAAAGAAACAATTTACAATTATTCCTGAAATTCCTAAACTTAAATCGGTCTCCAGAGAACAGTTCAGGAATAGGTATTTTAGGTTCAGACATAGGACTACTGGTAACAAAATCTTGTATGCCCTGCACACAAGCAGCAAGCTGATCCACACTTGTAATCAGAGTCTGGACATTCATGTCTGCAGCAAGCTCAAGCCACTCAGAGGTAAAGGGGAGGAAGAAAGAAAAAAAAACTCAGAATTTCCTTTCTTATTATCCCACTTCTGCAATGCATTAAACATTCAACTTTGGCCGGGCATACTGTTATGACCCCAATGGCAGAGGGTCTCAAAAGTACATACCAAGTCTGCAAACATAAAAAACCAGCTCATAGGGCAGTGGTAACTGGGCTAACCGTATATCTAATCCTAGCACCACAAATAGCAGCAGCCGGGGAACGTGCCTACGTTGGTTCTAGACGCCTCGCGCCAGCCGGAGAACTAACTAACCCTAGAAGGGAAAAGATAGACCTTTCTTGCCTCCAGAGAAAAGACCCCAAAAGTTGGATACAAGCCCCCCACAAATAATAACGGTGAGGTAAGGAGAAAAGACAAACGTAAGAATGAACTAGATATTTAGCAAAGAGAGGCCCACTGACTAATAGCAGAATATAGTAAGATGACTTATACGGTCAGCAAAAACCCTATCAAAATTTCCACGCTGGATATTCAAGAACCCCCGAACCGTCTAACGGCCCGGAGGGAGAATACCAGCCCCCTAGAGCTTCCAGCAAAATCAGGAATCACATTTAGTACAAGCTGGACAGAAAATAAGAGCCATACAAATAACCAAAAAACAAGGAAGCACGACTTAGCTTAGTTTTGCAAGAACCAGGACCAGCAGACAGGAGCAAACAGAAAGGATCTGATTACAACGATGCCAGGCACTGGACTGAGAATCCAGGAAGCTTATATAGCAACACACCTGGACTAACGACCCAGGTGGGTGCCAAACTGAGAAAGACAATCCCAGAGTCATATCACCAGTGACTAGTGTTGAGCGATACCGTCCGATACTTGAAAGTATCGGTATCGGAAAGTATCGGCCGATACCGGCAAAGTATCGGATCCAATCCGATACCGATACCCGATACCAATACAAGTCAATGGGACTCAAGTATCGGACGGTATTCCTGATGGTTCCCAGGGTCTGAAGGAGAGGAAACTCTCCTTCAGGCCCTGGGAACCATATTAATGTGTAAAATAAAGAATTAAAATAAAAAATATTGCTATACTCACCTGTCCGATGCAGCCGGGACCTCAGCGAGGGAACCGGCAGCGTTGTTTGTTTAAAATTCGCGCTTTTACTTGGTTACGTGAAGTCCCGGCTTGTGATTGGTCAGGGCGGCCATGTTGCCGGGACGCGGACCAATCACAGCAAGCCGTGACGAAATTACGTCACGGCTTGCTGTGATTGGTCCGCGTCCCGGCAACATGGCCGCCATTAACCAATCACAAGCCGTGACGTCACGGGAGGCTGGACATGCGCGTATTTTGAAAAGCGCGCGTGTCCAGCCTCCAGTGACGTCCCGGCTTATGATTGGTCACGGCGCCATGTTGCCGGGACGCGGACCAATCACAGCAAGCCGTGACGAAATTACGTCACGGCTTGCTGTGATTGGTCTGCGTCCCGGCAACATGGCCGCCATTAACCAATCACAAGCCGTGACGTCACGGGAGGCTGGACATGCGCGTATTTTAAAAAGCGCGCGTGTCCAGCCTCCAGTGACGTCCCGGCTTGTGATTGGTTAATGGCGGCCATGTTGCCGGGACGTCACTGGAGGCTGGACACGCGCGCTTTTCAAAATACGCGCATGTCCAGCCTCCCGTGACGTCCCGGCTTGTGATTGGTTAATGGCGGCCATGTTGCCGGGACGTCACTGGAGGCTGGACACGCGCGCTTTTCAAAGTACGCGCATGTCCAGCCTCCCGTGACGTCCCGGCTTGTGATTGGTTAATGGCGGCCATGTTGCCGGGACGTCACTGGAGGCTGGACACGCGCGCTTTTCAAAATACGCACATGTCCAGCCTCCCGTGACGTCACGGCTTGTGATTGGTTAATGGCGGCCATGTTGCCGGGACGCGGACCAATCACAGCAAGCCGTGACGTAATTTTGTCACGGCTTGCTGTGATTGGTCCGCGTCCCGGCAACATGGCCGCCCTGACCAATCACAAGCCGGGACTTCACGTAACCAAGTAAAAGCGCGAAATTTAAACAAACAACGCTGCCGGTTCCCTCGCTGAGGTCCCGGCTGCGTCGGACAGGTGAGTATAGCGATATTTTTTATTTTAATTCTCTTTTTTACACATTATTACATTAATGTTGTTGCGATACCCGATACCCGATACCACAAAAGTATCGGATCTCGGTATCGGAAATTCCGATACAGCAAGTATCGGCCGATACCCGATACTTGCAGTATCGGAATGCTCAACACTACCAGTGACCACAAGAGGGAGCCAAAAAAGTCTAATTCACAACAGCTACCATTGAAGAAGCACTGGCAGGTGCAGCAGACTGACATGCTAGTACAGGGACCTGAGAACTGACAAGCGTGTTTGGAACAAACTCACAACATTGCACAGACACCTCCATGTTGGAGGAGTCGGTTTAAATAGTAAGAGACCTCCAGCCTTTGGTGGGGACACTTTAGAGGAACACGCACAACACCATTAAGAAAGCAGAAGTGTGCGCGCACGCGCGCTCTAAGCACAGTACCTGGAGACCTGCTAAGAGGACGTGCACCCGGGCAGCAGCAGACCAGGAAGGAGCAGGACAGGAGTCTCGGTGGTGAGTATGCTGTTTTCTCTGCAGGGAGAGAGGGGCTGCAGACAGAGATGCGCGTGCTACATGTTATATAGAAAAATTATCAGTTTGGGGCTGTAAACTCTATTTTTAAAAGAAAAAAACAGTCCCAGTCTGGTTAAAATTCTGTCACTATCAAAATGCTAACCATATCTTAACTACAGGTATGTAGAAGACTTAGTCTGTAGTATAGCTTTTAGTGTATTTAATGGCCATAAACAAATATGTATTTTGAACGCAAATGATGGGTCTCAATGCATCATTGATGTGGCTAGGGCTCAGTGCACCATTACACACCATCAATATGCATTGTGAGAATTGTCATAATTCGATAGTGGATCTGCACAGACACTGCAGTTATGTTCTGGTCATGTTATTGCCTGCCCTCAACACTGGTTCCTGTCTGCAGTCCAATACAGAATGGCATCCACAGAGAGTAGCCACCAATGAGAGCCAGCAATTACACTATGTGAGTACGACTGCAGTGTCCGTGCATAGATGTAAAGCTGATTGAGCTCAGCAGCTTCGTATCTCCACATAAACTCTGAAGCAGCATTCACATTCATCGCTGGCTCTCGTCTGTACTGCTAATAGGAGACTGCATTGAGAGCAGCAAATAAAACTGAGTGCAGTTGTAGGGTCCATGCAGAATGGCTGAATGAGTTCAGGCCATGCTCACTTGAGCAATAGCAATCAAGATATGACAGTGCTCAGTATTCAAATTGAAGGGGTGTAATGGTCAACTAAGCCTTTTTGACCCTATCAAAAAAAGCACGAAAGCCCCCTCATTTGCGTGCAAAATAAATATAGGAATATTTTAGTGATAGCAAGACAAAATTAAATATTTTGCCACATTATTTTATTTCATTTATTAGATGGATCTATTGATATTGGTTATGTAAATTTATATATTGTAGATTTCTTATTGTTCATAACTTTTTCATTAGCTAGTCATGAAGTTCATATTTAGGTGAGTGGATCAGGAAAAATTTGAATAGTCCTGGTTCTGCCTTTTTTTCAGGGAAATTTGATCAGCTGAGAAGTTATTATCTGCAAAATTAATACAGTATTTATTTTTATCCTATGGGGTCTCTTCGGACCTTAAAGCATAACATTTCTAAAGGCTGCGTGGCACTCCTCTATAGTGGATACTCTAAATAAGATTCCACTCCAGATATAATATTAATATAGACTTCAAAATTGATTTGAAAATATGAACAAAATTTATTTCACACAAGTAATCCTGGACCATGACATATAATTGATGTTTCGGCCAAACTGCCTTCATCAGAACATATGAGTATGAGGATCTAATCATTTGGTGAATAATTTTCTGAAATGTTTAGAGTCCTATCAGAATAAAGAATCATAGTATATATTATTGAGCAGGAATTATTATAGGACTGCATCCTAACTCCATAGTACCCTGCTTCCCCGAAAATAAGACACCGTCTTATATTAATTTTTGCTCCGAAAGTTGCACCATGTCTTATTTTCGGAGGGGTGTCTTATTTTCTCAAGAAAAAGAACTGACAAATTTTTTTTGAACAAAAAAATTAACATTTATTAACATACCAGCGTATGCTGAACAGTAGTCATCACAAAACAGTAGAATCAGATAAACTGTGAATCGTATCAAGAATTTCTTGTTACTACCGTATAATTGCGGTATTTCCATGTAGAACATGTAAAACAACGAACAATGGTTCATTTACTGATCTCAATATTTAATAACACAAAACCAGATTTATTCAATGACAACTATGTCATCATCTTCTGGAACATCATCATAACAATCCAAACTCTGAAGTTCCTGTGGAATTTTTTGCGACTCCATTTGTTTCAGAATCATTGGCCCATATCTCTCATGTCTAGCAATAGCACTGTCCTTAAATGAGCACTTCTTGTCAAGGTAGTCTGCTCGTAGTGCATTTGCAATGCAAGTGTCAGTGATTTTCTCCCATGAATTCTTCACCCAAGTCACATTCTCTGGCAGTTTAGGTTTCACAAAGTTTCCATGTTGATTTCTCTCCATTTTATTTTCAATGTAGTCATTGATTTCCACACGCAAATTGTCCTTGAATGGCTTGTTAATGGTGATATCAAGAGACTGGAGGTAAGCCGTCATTTCTGCAGGAATCATTATGTGCTCTATTTTTCTCTCATGAAGGAAGTTATTCATGTCTTTGGCGCGGTGTGTGTTGGCTGCATCCCAGATCAGCATTCCTCTTTGGCTCCCTCGCATAACAAGCGACAGCATTAAATCGACCCACTTCCTTATAACTGCTTGTGTGGCACAGGCTTTTTCAGTTTCAAGAATATAAATGCCTGAAACACGTTCAATCTTGTCTTTCTTGCCCTTTGAAATGAGTAAAGATGGGACTTTAGTGCCATCCAGACGCATCGCCAAAATACAGGCAACACGTGCACTTTCATAAGCAGTGGAGGGAACGTACAATGAGGAGGCACCTCATTGTTCAATTGTTGTTTGAGATGCTTGGCCCATAAACACTGTAGTTTCATCCATGGCAATCATGTTAGAAAGACTGTATTTAGAGAAGTCAGCGTCATCAACAAAGGTCTTGAATGCAAAGTTCACTTCGTTGAAGGAAGTTATCCAGCCAGTGTTGTGATGCCTTGAATTCTTCTGGGGTAATTTCAAACTGTGGTGCCATTGCAAGGGCAAATTCTTGAATCTGAGCCCTAGTCACAACCAATGTCTTTGCTCTCCTGTCAGCAATCCACTCACAGATCAGGTCTTCCAGCTCGGAATATAATAGTTGCTGACCAGATCCAACCTTGCGCTTTTTAGCATTCCCGCTGTCCACTTGTTGACTGGGGTTACCGTAATCTGCTCGCCATTTTTGGACCATTCGGACACTCAACATTTTCTTTTTGCACAATTCAGTAAGATTTTTGAGCTAAGATTCTTTTTTTGTACTCAACGGAATAGCTCTTTCTTTTAGCGCTCATGTCTTGGGGTAAAAATATACCGTATCACGATTGTTTACGGTATTTTTTACAGTACGATACTTTACGGTAGACCGTTCAGCAGAAAAGCAGACAACAAATCAAAGTAACACACTATGGTATGGTACTGTAATTGCCTGACTCCCACACAGGGCCACAAAACATAAGGGCTCTAAAAGGGCTCCCACACACTTTCTGGAAACTGTACCGCTACCGTAACAATCACCCACAGCAGTTCCTTTACCGTAGCAGCCCCATCATCATTTTGCAGCCCCAAATATTCTCATCATCCCATTGCAGCCGTCATCATCCCTTTACAGTCCCCAATGCAGCACCTCCATCATTCCATTACAGCCCCCATCATTCTACAGTACACTATTGCAGCCTCCCATCATCCCACATCATCCAATTGCAGCCTCCCATCATCCCGGTATCCCACTGCAGCCTCTCATTATCACAGTATCCCACTGCAGCCTCCCATGTGTGTACCGTACACACACACACACACCCATACACAGACACACACACTTTCACTTTCTTACTGGTTTCCTCTGAGGTGCTGCTTTCAGTGCTTTGGTGGTACAGGAGACCTGGGCCAATCAGAGCGCAGGAGCCCTGGGCCAATCAGAGCACCGGAGCCCTGGGCCAATCACAGCCCAGGAACAATCAGCGGCTATGGATGATGTCAGCTGGCCCATGGTTCCTGCGCTGTGATTGGTGCAGGGCTCATGGGCAGAGATCGGCACACAGCTGCGAGGCTGTGATTAACTCCTGGGAACAGCGCGGCTGCAGTGGCGGGCACCGGAGGGCACTGGACAGCGGGGACAGTGGGAGCGAGACACAACTGCATGCCCCATGCACAGAACAAGGTATGCCTTATTTTTTGGGGGGTGCCTTATATTAGCAGGCAGAGTGCTCCCCCTAGCATGCCTTACTTTCGGGGGGTGCCCTATTTTCAGGGAAACAGGGTATGCGCTACAGCACAGTTGTGCATATCCTACAGCTCTTGCATCATCTATAGTGACAAATCAAGCATCACACTAGGGTACTATCTGGTGAATATTTCCTTATTTTCAGAGTTTGCTCTTTGCTTGTATTCTTAATTCTGTGTATTATTATTTTTCTACTTTCCAAGTTTATACACTATTCATTGGTTGCTCTTAATGTGGACCCAGTCACTCCATTTATCAACCACCACTTCTCCCCACCACCGAATTACAATAAAATCCTATAAGGATTCCTGCACTATGACATAAATGATGATTCTTTAGTGTAATGTAACCCTAAACATATTTATTATTGATGTAGTCAGGCTCATTAATTTCAGAGTTAGAGTGGTACATTTCCTAAAATGATTTACCAAATGATTAAATTCTCAGACTTCTCAGATGTTCCAGCATATGGTATATTGCACCTTATATCTATGTTCAGTCTGATCTATGTAATTTATTATTTGATTGCAAAAAAAAAGTTTTTTGTTTGCATAAATCTAGTTCTGATGAAGGCTTTGTGATTGGTCAAAATGTCAATTATATGCAATGGATTACCTGTGTTAAATAAATTTTGTTCATATTTTCGCATCAACGTTGGACGACCAAGTCTATATTTATTGTGTACTCAAAGTCTCAAAGTAAATATAAGTTATATTTCCAGTGGAATCCTATTTGAATACTCATTATAGAGGAGTGCTGCACAGCCTTTTGAATCTTATGTTTACTCTTACTCAAAAACCTGTAATTGAGGATGTCCAGTGAAGTTTTTTCATACAGTACCAATGAAACACCTGATACCTGGTCGCATGCTAATGCCTTTATTGAATTTTAAAAATTATTTCCAGCAAATACAGAATCTGAAATTATCAAGTAGACTTGGAATTACACTGTGCTGCAATAGCGGAATATCTTAAAAAAAAATGTAATCAAGAGGAAGATCATTAGTCGCAACTCACAAGTCATCAAACAAAGAAAAACGGCTTAAATTGTTGTACCAAAATATCTTAAAAAGGATTCCTAGAGGCCTGAGAGTCTACCTTTGACCTACCATCTTCAAGGAAAATTAAGAATTCTGTAAAAGATTTGAACAATTATTAAATAAGTGCTCTTTCGACTTAATATCACTTACCTTAGAGAATCTACAGAAGTCCATAACTACAGTGCAAGAGAGAATTCAATAAGAAACACAATTTTCTATTTCTGTAATTTGTGAGAACTTTCAATCAAAAAGAAAATTCAACACCATCAAGATAACGAGCAGAAGGAGCCATTCAAGTTCCTGCGATACACTGAAGACTATAAAACTAACCAATTGTATAAATGGCAATATTCTTTCATCCTGTAGTGCCCCTATTGGAACAGAAGAGCCCCAAAGGATATGATCTACTCCAGTTCAGACAACAAATATAACCCTCACCAACAGCGAGCTCTTTTTTAAGAAACAGAACAACTGAACCTACTCCAGAAAGGGCTCTCATTTTGCCCCACATTTCAATTAGATATTTGTTAAGATTGAAAACTTATTTTGGTCAACAAAATGCTGACACCAAAAATTTACCACCTTCCATCACTACACTGATCAATTTGAACAATGGGGTCTACGTGCAATGCATAAGTATTTTCATGCCATGAGGTCAATCTCTTTAAACAAAATATTTTAAGGGGTAACCTACAATGTCCTTCAAACAATTGCAATTTAGAACAACAGCCATTAGAGACAGTAAGGATAAGAAATTGGTAATCAAGCCCACTGACAAAGGAGTGATAATGGACCAAAAGGATTATTGGGAGGAGATTTATAGACAGTTGTCAGATATTCAATTTTATCAACCACTATCATTTAATCACACCTCACTAATTGCCAGTAAG
Organism: Ranitomeya variabilis; assembly: GCF_051348905.1. Classification (NCBI taxonomy): domain Eukaryota; kingdom Metazoa; phylum Chordata; class Amphibia; order Anura; family Dendrobatidae; genus Ranitomeya; species Ranitomeya variabilis. The sequence continues at coordinate 567,829,981 of NC_135236.1, forward strand.
ATCAAACAAACTGTTGATCCATTCCTAGGGAATCATGTCAAAGATAAAAAAAAGTATCAACATTTTTGATTAATAAATATCCATTTATTCTAGTATTTTATATCTTGCCAAAAAATACACAAAAGACTTGATAAACTCCTAGGGCGACTGGTAGTGGCATCAATGGACTCCATTTTGTCTCCCTTGGCCATATTACTTGAAAAAATTTACCTCTATTAATTAGGAAGACAAAATTCTTAATTTTGGACACACGTGATGTTATCAATATTATTAAGCAACAAAAGCATATTCCATCTACATCTCTTCTAGTAACCTGGAAATTTCATTCAACACAACAAAGACTTGGAGGTTGTTCGGGATTTACTAATACAATATTCATTTGAAAGTGATGTGATCAATTTTTGCATGGAGCTTCTAAACCTAGTGCTTATTGAAAACATTTTTCTCTTTGGTAATGATTTTTTTCAACAAATATAGGGCATTAACATGGGGTCTAACGTAGCCCCGCCTTACACCAATTTCTTTTTGTCATATTCGAAGAACAATATATTTACATAAATTCAATCTTTCAGGACAATTGTATTTTGCAGTGACAATATATAGACAATATTTTCTGGTTTTGGCGGGGCTCATTTGACTTATTTCCAACCTTTCATGATCATTTTAACAAGACGGCCTGAATTACAGTTTACTAAACAATATGGCTTGAACTATGCTAGTTTCCCAGCCAACAGAGTCATAAAAACTTCACGTGGTAACCTAGAAATTGAAATGTTTGTGAAAGAGAACGATCTCAACAATCTTTTGCTCTTCTCCAGATGCCATCCAAAAACCACAAAATAATCCAATCCCACCTCAAAATTTAGGAGAATCAATCAGATTGTAACCAACCCCCAGACCCACAATAAAAGATTAAATGAAATTGAATACAAATTTATGAATAGAGGCTATCCTAGGAGACATCTTGGTCGATGCAGAAACTCACCTATTAAGTCAGAAGAAATGACAGGTTGAGTTCATTAATATCAGAGTTAAAGTAGTATATCTCAGAAAATTATTTACTTAATGATAAGATCCTCCAACTCATATGTTCCAGTATACAGCTCTGGAAAAAAAATTAAGAGACAACTGCAAAATTTTCAGTTTGTCTAATTTTTCTGTTTATAGGTATATTTTTGAGTAAAATGTAAATTGTTCTTTTATTCTATAAACTACTGACAACATGTCTCCGAATTTCCAAACAATAAATTTTGTGTTTATTTTCTGAAAATGAGAAATGGCCAAAATAGCAAAAAAATGCATTGTTTGCAGACCTCAAATAATGTAAAAAACACAAGCTCATAATCATTTAGAAACAGCAATACTGATGTTTTAACTCAGGAAGAGTTCAGAAATCAATATTTTGTGGAATAACCATAATGTTTAATCACCGCTTTCATGCGTCTTGGCATGCTTACCACCAGTCTTTCACACTGCTTTTCGGTGACCTTATGCCACTCCCAAAAATTTAAGCAGTTCTTCTTGTTTTATGGCTTGTGACTATCCATCTTCCTCTTGATTACATTCCAGAAGTTTTCAGTAGGGTTCGAGTCTGGAGATTGGGCTGCCCATGACAGGGATTTGATGTGGCGGTCCTTCATGAAGTCACAGCAGTGTCGACATGCGTTGGGCTGAAAGGAGCCACTTTTCTGAAATGCTTTTTATACTTGTCATAATGTGTCTGATTATGAGCATGCCAGGTTCGTTAGGAGGTTTGATAGAATACTAATTTAAATAGATATTCTGTGATTCTTATTACAAGTACTATTTCTCCTGACCCACTGTATGGGGTGTTATAGAATTTATACCTGGGTATCTGCAGTATTCTGCCTTCCTTTCTTCCCCCTATTTATTGTAATCGGTGTCTACTTATTTATTTACCCCTATTGACATATATTTTTCTTATTATGGGGGAACCTATTGTTATTGAATTCATCTTTAGATGTGATTAAATTTGTCTCTATTACACATGTTTTTAGGGTTGCTGTTAGGTGTCGAGTTCCCGCCACTGCACAGGGGGAATCTTGAACAACCTCCGCTGCAGTCTCCCATTCTTATTTAGCCGCAGTGGAGCCTGCTCAGTGGAGACGTCGATCCCAGTGTCTGGCTCAGGCAGATACTGTGCGCTTGGTTACTACTGATCTTCCAGGCTCAGCCATTGTAACCAGCACTGTTCTGCGGCGAGCAGATGCTCCTGGGACTAAGTCCTGCTTTTCCGCTACTGAGCATGCCCAAGGGACAACCTCTCATTGGAGGTCCGGGGTCACATGCTCAGGTCTTGAAGCAGTTCCTATTGGACCAATAGGAAGGTCCTGGAGAGCTTTCTCTATAAAAGGTTTGCATGGCCGCAAGGCCATGCGCTAGTATCAACCTATGTTTATGAGCTTAGCTACCTTGTGGTCTGTGTCTGCATGTGCTCAGGGTCGGCTGTATAGCCACTAGAATTCCGGCACCTCTGCAGAGGAATTCATGTGTGTGAAATTAGGGCTGGCGTATAGCCACTACAATTCCGTCACCTTCGGAGAGGAGTTGTTTGTGTGCTGATGCTGACTGTATAACCACAGTATGCTATCTGCTCTGTTAGTGAGCTGTGATCCTCTGTGAAGTTAACAGGGCACAATGTTAGGCAGGTTTCACATTTGCGTTTTTTGCCGCTGCATTTTAGCGCAAAAAAACACATGCTTTTTTTTCCTATATTTAACATTAAAAACGCATGCGTTTTTTGTATGCGTTTTGCCACGTTTGACGACGCATGCGTCTTTTCTATGCTTGCGTTTTGTTGCAGAAATGCAACATGTAGTAATTTCTAGAGGCGTTTTTTTGCGGCAAAAAAACGTATTGCTGTCTATGTAAACGCATGCGTTTTTAAGCACATGCGTTTGGTTGTGTTTTAAACGCATGCGTTTCAATAGAAAAAGACAAGAATACACACTGATAAGCCACCCCCCACCATCAAGGTGATAAAGGGATCCAAACCCTAACCCTAACCCTACCCCTAACCCTAAAGCCGGTAATTCAATTGCCGGCTTTTCATTTCTCCTGCCTAAACCGGACATGATATGAGACATGGTTTACATACAGTAAACCATGTCATATCCCCCTTTTTTTTTTGCATACTCCACACTTATGTTAGTAGTGTGTATGTGCAAAATTTCGGCGCTGTAGCTATTAAATTTAAGGGTTGAATCGCGGAAAAAAATGGCGTGGGCTCCCGCGCAATTTTCTCCGCCAGAGTGGTAAAGCCAGTGACTGAGGGCAGATATTAATAGCCTGGAGAGGGTCCACGGCTATTGGCCCCCCCCTGGCTAAAAACATCTGCCCCCAGCCACCACAGAAAATTCACATCTGTAAGATGCGCCTATTCTGGCACTTGGCCACTCTCTTCCCATTCCCGTGTATATATATATGTCTCAATTATATACAGTATATATATATATATATATATATATATATATATATATATATATAAATTTAAAAAAACGAAACCCGACTTTGCCAAAAGTCGGCGACTTTTGAAATTGGCCGATCTGTTTCGCTTAACCCTAATTTTGATGATCAGCAAACGCAGGAAAAAACGCATGTAAACACGTCAAAACGCCCCGTTTTTTTTGCCGCATGAGAAAACGCATGCGTCTAAAAAACGCAGCGTTTGCATGTGTTTACATGCGTTTTTTCACCACCCGCGTTTGGCTTTTAAATGCTGTGTTTTTACACGCAAATGTGAAACTAGCCTTATCCTAATCCCGGCGACTCTGTGAAGCAACAGAGATCGCTCCTATACAGACCGGGTGATGGAACTCGTGTCTATTCAGGCATTGCACCGCCATATAGTGCCGCCATTTACTAGCAGCAGGTTCCACTCCTGCACGGTGGACCCCGGGCTGTGAGCGCACCTATATTATCTCAATATTTACTCGGTGCGTTCCTCCAGCCCTAACATTATACTAGCGCCAGGGTCTGGCTAGTAATGGCGGACAAACAGCGACTGCAGTGGTACATCCAGCAGCTGGAGGGCAGGTTGGCGGCTCTCGAGCGCATAACCTCAGCTGTGGATGTTACCGCAGTAGTTGTTCAGGCTGCTATCATGGCAGCAGCTAGTTTGTCCACTGCCACCCCTGTTCTGATCTCATCCTGCCTCCCGCTACCACATAGGCACAGTGGCGATAGCAAGTCCTGCAGGGGATTCGAGAACCAGTGTGCCATACACCTTGAGCTCCTGGCTGCACGTTTCCCCTCAGAGCGGGCTAAAGTGGGATTCATTATATCCCTCTTGTCGGACAGGGCGTTGGAGTTGGCTATGCTGCTGTGGGAGCACGATGATCATGTGGTGCAGAGTGCTGTCTGGTTCCTGAGCACTCTGAGACAGGTCTTTTTGAGACCTCAAGTCACTCATGATACAGCGCTCCAACTGCTGTCATTGACACAGGGTTCATCCTTGGTCAGCCATTTTTCCGTCCACTTTCAGACTTTAGCATCTGAGCTTGAGTGGCCGGATAAAGCCCTCATCGCTGTACTTTGGAGGGGGCTGGCTGACCATGTAAAGGCCGCTTTGGCCACTAAGGAGATTCCCGCCACACTGGGGGAGCTAATAGCTGTTTCAACTCGCATCGACCTTCATTTTAACGAACAAAGGTTGGAGCAAGGCCAGTGTAGGCAGAAGTTTCGGCTGGCTCCCACCTTCGCCAAACCTCTGGAATCTCCAGTCCAGGAGTAAGAGCCACATGAGGCCAAGGAGGTGTCACGAGCGGTATCTAAGTCCCAGACCGCACGTGCACTCAAGGTCTTTCAGGTCTGCTGGCAGTCAGGACATCTTGCCTCCAGATGTTCCCAGCGGTCGGGAGAACATCAGCGTCTAGTGGATGTAGGAGGTGGTACACTAGACACGGCGACGTTTTCCTCCAAACTGTCATTCAAGGGGCAATCACTTTAGGCACAACTACTCTTACAGTCGAGCTTTGTGTGGATTCTGGAGCGGAGGGGAATTTTATGCCCTCAGACTTCGCCCAACGCCACGCAATTCCCCTGGTGATGGTCGCCAAGCCAGTGACTGTACGAGTTGTGAATGGGTCGACACTGCCCTCACAAATAACACACCAGACCATCCCATTTACATTGTCTATATCTCCATCCCATCAGGAGATTATTTCCCTCCTTGTCATCCCTGAGGGAATAGACGAGATCCTGCTAGGAATACCCTGGTTACGTTATCACTCCCCTCATATAGAGTGGTCCTCAGGGAGAATTTTGGGATGGAGTGAATCTTGTGAGGGCAGATGTCGAAGGGAGTGCGTTCAGGTTGCTACTACTAAATTACCTGCAGATCTTTCATCTCTCACCAAGCACTACTGGTCCTATGCGGACGTATTCTCCAAGAGGGCTGTGGAGACCCTTCCGCCCCACAGCCCCTATGACTGTCCTATTGACCTCTTGCCTGGTGCAGAGCCTCCCCGGGGTCAAGTCTACCCCCTGTCTCTCCCAGAGATGGAGGCGATGTCCATATACATCCAGGAGAATCTGGCAAGAGGATTCATTAGGAAGTCAGTGTCACCTGCAGGGGCAGGGTTCTTCTTCGTGCAGAAGAAGAATGGAGAACTAGGTCCATGCATTGATTACAGGGGTTTTAATGCCATCACCGTTAAGAATAAATACCCTCTGCCTCTGATATCAGAGCTATGGGACAGGTTGCGGGGAGCGAGGGTATTTACTAAACTAGATCTGCGGGGTGCTTGCAACATGATAGGCATCCATTAGGGTCAAAAACAGAAAAAGACAAAACCGCACCCTTTTCCTTTGCAGGTAATAAAGTCTCAATGGACACAGGGGCACATGTTCAATACCAGGAAGCCCAACCTGGACACATCGAACCACAAAAAGCAAGAAAACAGCGCCACACTGGATGGTGAAAAAAATAAAGGCTTACATTTTATTCTGCCTCCTGTAGCGATGTTTCGGTCACAAGTAGTGTTGAGCATTCCGATACCGCAAGTATCGGGTATCGGCCGATACTTGCGGGTATCGGAATTCCGATACCGAGATCCGATACTTTTGTGGTATTGGGTATCGGTATCGAAACAACATTAATGTGTAAAAGAAAGAATTAAAATAAAAAATATTGCTATACTCACCTCTCCGACGCAGCCTGGACCTTACCGAGGGAACCGGCAGCGTTCTTTGCTTAAAATGCGCGCGTTTATTGCCTTCCGTGACGTCACGGCTTGTGATTGGTTGCGTGCCGCCCATGTGACCGCGACGCGACCAATCACAGCAAGCCGTGACGTAATTTTCAGGTCCTGAATGCAGAATTAGGCATTCAGGACCTGAAATTACATCACGGCTTGCTGTGATTGGTCGCGTCGCGGTCACATGGGCGGCACGCAACCAATCACAAGCCGTGACGTAATTTTAAAATGCGCGCGTTTCCTGCCTTCCGTGACGTCATGGCTTGTGATTGGTCGCGTCGCCCATGTGACCGCGACGCGACCAATCACAAGCCGGAACGTAATTTTCAAATCCTGAATGCCTAGAATTAGACATTCAGGACCTGAAAATTACGTCACGGCTTGCTGTGATTGGTCGCGTCGCGGCCACATGGGCAGCACGTGACCAATCACAAGCCGTGACGTCACGGAAGGCAGTAAACGCGCGCATTTTAAGCAAAGAACGCTGCCGGTTCCCTCGGTAAGGTCCAGGCTGCGTCGGAGAGGTGAGTATATCCATATTTTTTATTTTAATTCTTTCTTTTACACATTAATATGGATCCCAGGGCCTGAAGGAGAGTTTCCTCTCCTTCAGACCCTGGGAACCATCAGGGATACCGTCCGATACTTGAGTCCCATTGACTTGTATTGGTATCGGGTATCGGTATCGGATTAGATCCGATACTTTGCCGGTATCGGCCGATACTTTCCGATACCGATACTTTCAAGTATCGGACGGTATCGCTCAACACTAGTCACAAGACCTTTATCAAGCACAGTACACAGCGTTCTAACCACCATTATATACATGAAACCCCACCCACCCCATTAACATCGCACCAATAGGGTGATAATGCAAAAGTGAAAAAAACAATACAGTCCAACAAATATACATAGAATATTAAAAACAGATCCATAAAGTCATCATTGAACTAGCCCCTCAGACCATAGATAGTTAATATCTCTGATCACTCTTTATTAGTGTTGAGCGATACCTTCCGATATGCATTGGTATCGATATCGGATAGTATCGGCCGATACCGGCAAAATATCGGATCTCGCCGATACCGATACCCGATACCAATGCATTTCAATGGGACGCAAAGTATCGGAATGGTTCCCAGGGTCTGAAGGAGAGGAAACTCTCCTTCAGGCCCTGGGATCCATATTCATGTGTAAAATAAAGAATTAAAATAAAAAATATGGATATACTCATACTCACCTCTCCGGCGGCCCCTGGACTTTACCGATGTAACCGGGAGCCTCCGTTCCTAAGAATGAGAGCATGAAGGGCCTTCGATGACGTTGCGGCTTCGAATTGGTCGCGTGAGCGCTCATGTGACCTCTCACGAGACCAATCACAAGCCGCGACGTCATCGCAGGTCCTTCACGTGCTCATTCTTAGGAACAGAGGCTCCCGGTTACAGCAGTAAGGTCCAGGGGCCACCGGAGTCACACTGACCAGAAGAAAAAGTCTCCTTATATAGTTCTCAACCGACCTTCAACTAGCATCCAGAGGTCAGAGAGAGATGTGAACTGTATTGTTCAATTATGTAAGCTAATTGCATAGTTTTCCCTCCTCTATTTGGGAATCCCAAGAAACTGGCTGGCATAAACAATGTATGTAATCAGGATATCAGCACACATCATTGTTCAGTGGCCATATGCCTCACTGTGTTACAAAGATAGCAGAAGATAAATGGTAGGAGATAATATACACTACTCAAAAAAGTAAAGGGAACACTAAAATCCCACATCCTAGATATCACTGAGTGAAATATTCCAGTTGTTAATCTTTATTCATTACATAATAGAATGTGATGAGAACAATAAAACCTAAAAATGATCAACATAAATCACAACTAATATCCCACAGAGGTCTGGAGTTGGAATGATGCTCAAAATCAAAGTGGAAAATGAAGTTACAGGCTTATCCAAATTCAGTGGAAATGCTTCAAGACAAGGAAATAAGTAGTGTGTGTGGCCTCCACATGCCTGTATGACCTCCTTACAATGCCTGGGCATGCTCCTGATGATGTGGCAGATGGTCTCCTGAGGGATTTCCTCCCAGACGTGGATTAAAGCATCCGCCAACTCCTAATCAGTCTGTGGTATAATGTGACGTTGGTGGATGGTGCGAGACATGATGTCCCAGATGTGTTCAATCGGATTCAGGTCTGCGGAACTGGCGGGCCAGTCCATAGCTTCAAAGCCTTCATTTTCAGGAACTGCTGACACACTCCAGCCACATGAGGTCTGGCATTGTCCAGCATTAGAAGGAACCCAGGGGTCAGAGGTACTATTCTAGGTAACTAATGGAAGTCAGGCTACCTCTGGCGAGCACATGGAGGGGTGTGCAGCCCTACAAAGAAATGCCACCCCACACCATTACTGACCCACTGCCAAACTGGTCATGCTGAAGGATGTTGCAGGCACCAGATCACTCTCCACAGCGTTTCCAGACTCTGTTACGTCAGTCACATGTGTTCAGTGTAAACCTGCTTTCATCTGTGAAGAGCATAGTGCGTCAGTGGCGAACTTGCCAATCCTCGTGTTCTGTGGCAAATGCCAAGCGTCCTGCATGGTGTTGGGCTGTGAGCACAACCCCCATCTGTGTACGTCGGGCACTCAGACCATCCTCATGGAGACAGTTTCTAACCATTTGTGCAGACACATGCACATTTGTTGTGGCCTGCTGGAGGTCATTTTGTAGGGCTCTGACAGTGCTCCTCCTGTTCCTCCTTGCAAAAAGGCTGAGGTAGCGGTCCTGCTGCTGGGTTGTTGCCTTCTTACAGACCCCTCCACATGTCCTGGTGTACTGGCCTGTCTCCTGGTAGTGCCTCCAGCCTCTGGACACTACGCTGACAGACACAGCAAACCTTTTTGCCACAGCTCATATTGATGTGCCATCCTGGATGAGCTGCACTACCTGAGCCACTTGTGTGGGTTGTAGAGTCCGTCTCATGCTACCATGAGTGTGAAATCACAACGAACTTTCAAAAGTGACTAAAACATCAGCCAGAAAGCATTGGTACTGAAATTTAGTTTGTGGCCCCCACCTGCAGAACCACTCCTTTATTGAGTGTGTCTTGATAATTGGCAATAATTTCCATCTGTTGTCTATTCCATTTGCACAACAGCATGTTAAATTGATTGTCATACAGTGTTGCTTCCTAAGTGATCAGTTTAATTAGACAGAAGTTTGATTTCCTTAGAGTTATATTCTGTTGTTTAAGTGTTCCCTTTATTTTTTTGAGCAGTGTTTTTGAGGTAAATATCCATCCTACAAGAAGAGTGAATACTTCAGACAACACTTTATGATTCAGTTTATGTCTGGCATAGTTAAGAAGAAATGCTGTGTCGTCACAACCACTAAACGTCCGGTCATCACTATCTCTTCTGTAATCTCTTGCACTCAGGATATCAACGGTATCATGACGTCATGATGCAGAGCCATCCCAGACGCCAAGACACCCAAAACTTTAGCACAGTGTGAGATTCCCCAAACATTTCATTGTTACCTGTGGGGGGTGAAAATATTAAGGCTGGTTTCACATTTGCGGATGTGTCCGCAGCGTTTCTTCTGCAAATATCCGCATGCGTTGTGTATTCCTATATTTAACATTAGAGACGCATGCGTTTTTGATTGTTCGCGATGTGCCGCGTTTGACGACGCATGCGTCGTTTCGTCGTTTGCGGCTTGGCGTGGAAATGCAACATGTAGTAATTTTTAGAGGTGTCAATTTGCCGCCTGGAAATGCATGCGGTCGATTGCGCAAGTATTGCGGCAAAAAAACGCATTGCTGTCTATATGAATGCATGCGTTCACAAGCACATGCGTTTGCTTGCGTTCGTGAAGGCATGTGTTTCAAAAGAGAAAAACATGTCTAGACACTGATAAGCCACCCCCCACATACAAGGTGATAAAGGGAGGGAGTGGACATTTGCAGGTCACTACCCAGCAGACACTGAAGCAGACGAGACAGAGGCTACATCTTGGAGGAAAACAAGACACTGAACAATGTGAATATATCCTAGCCAATGCCTTTATTTTCTATTTTCTGTCTCTACATGTCCTAATTTCTTGCATTTCTTTCTTTCTACATGCATCAGAATGTCTTCTTCTTCTGATGAGGAGTTTCGTCCTGGGCCGTCGAAAGTCGAGCATGTCAGTGAGGTGAGTACTTGCCTCGTCAGATTGGTAATTATTCACTGTCACATCTACACATGTGACAATTTGAATTTTTCATTTTTTTAGAGCTCTTCTTCAACTGCGGCACAGACTGGGCAGGAGCAGCGGACTCAAGGTCGGGTGGAAAGACGGCAGTGGGTACGTATACAAGGCTGACTGTTTACTGTATCCGCAGTGTAATATTTTTGAATCTTCTTTTCTTTCCATTCATATTTCTTAACTTTTTTCTTCTGGAATCCTTTTGTATGTTGACTTTCCTATTCACGCCATTTCTCAGCATCTTTTTTTTTTTCCTTATGTTAATGCACTAAACTTTAATGACTTTATTTAATTTTTAGGTTCCACGACGGGAGGATGACCTAATTGAAAATGACCTCCTCTTCTCCCTGGTCCAGGAGCGAGTCCCGTTGTGGGACACCCGGGATCCACTGCACTCAAACAACGTCACGATCCGGCGCCTATGGAATGAGTTGGCCAAAGAGATGTGGGATGGCTGGGACAACGCCCCGACTCGTGTCTGAAATGCATTTGGTAAGTATTGCACTGCAGTGTGAAGCAGCAGAGACCTTGGCCGTGCTCATTTGACTGTGTGTGATGAAAGAAACTCTCAGGAGTTTCTGTCATCACACACAGTTGTGTGAGCACGGCCAAAAGTCCTTTTTCTGGCCATAGTCTTTTTTTTTTTAACAGTGGCCAAAGTCAAAACACATTGGCGTTCGATGAAGGACCGCTTCAACAAGGACCTGCGTCAAGAGAGCCGTGTTCCCAGTGGTTCAGGATCAAGGATCAGAAGATACAAATACTATCGAGTTCTGGCATTTTTACACCCGGTCCTTGTCCAGAGAACGTAAGTATTTATCACTTGCATTAGGTTGTATTGTATTGCCACAATCTGTATTTTTCTATTTCACAGAATTTTGCGTCTGGTTAATTTTTGGTATTCATTTTCTTTTTCCTTTTTTCACAGCACATGGAGCACAACTGTTGGCCCAGGTTCTGGAGCGGTCCTTCATCCGACAGCCACGGACCCGTCCCAGCCATCCAGCAGCACTGCAGCAAGTGGGCCTTTCACACTAACTGGAGACCAGGGAGCTGGTCCATCAGGTCTTCCCCTTTCGCAGTCCTCTTCCACTGCCCCTTATTTTTGGGGCTCCTCCTGGCAGCGGCAGAGGGCATCGGACAGGTCACTCATGCCTGAGTTTTTGCACTTGAGCTCGGTTTTACATGAAGCAATCAAGGCTTTGGGTGACCGAATGGATATTTCACATAACCTCTTGAATGCACGTATCCAGGAGGTCACCAAAAGCTTTGACCAAGTGAAAGCTGACCTCCAGAGGCCAGCACATCATTTTTTTAACCAAATTGAGCAGGGCATGTCGGAACACCTTACTCCTGATATCCAGCTGAGTGTCATGCAGGCCTGCAATGCTGCTTACGTGCAGGCTATGCAGCAGAGTCGGTATTTCCAGCAGACAGTGTCGGCATATCCACCTGTGCCTTCAATGTCATGATTAACCTCAAGGCCGACCTCTGCTGCATACCACTGCACGGCCACCTCAATTCCTAGCACTGCCGGACACCACTACAGCACCACCACCATGCCGAGTGCAGTTGGACATCCCACCGCCACCACCATGAAAACCGCTGCTCCTGCTTGGACCTCCACCACTGGCACCACGATGCAGCAGGACCCTGGCATGGCCTTGCGTACTGCCACCACCATGATGCAGCAGGACCCTGGCATGGCCTTGCATACCGCCACCATCACGATGCAGCAGGACCCTGGCATGGCCTTACGCTCTACAAGCGCTATGGACTCTGGCATGGCTGCAAGTTCTATGAGCACTATGGACTCTGGCATGGCTGCATGCTCTACAAGCACTATGGACTCTGGCATGGCTGCACGCTCTACGAGCGCTATGGACTCTGGCATGGCCTTACACTCTACGAGCACTATGGACTCTGGTATGGCTGCATGCTCTACGAGCACTATGGACTCTGGTATGGCTGCACGCTCTACGAGTACTATGGACTCTGGCATGGCTGCACGCTCTACGAGCACTATGGACTCTGGTATAACTGCACGCTCTATGAGCACTATGGACTCTGGCATGGCTGCAGGCTCTACGAGCACTATGGACTCTGGCATGGCCTTACGCTCTATGAGCACTGTGGACTCTGGCATGGCTGCACGCTCTATGAGCGCTATGGACCCTGACAGGTCACCCACCACTATGCCACACCATATGAGCCCACCAAGGCTTCCCTAAACCCGGCAACCCCCCCCCAAAAAAAAAAATAAAAATAGAGGACTCTTAGTATTCCTCCCCCTTCACCTCCCAATGTGTCTGTAATGTCAGGTTTGTCTCACCCTTCCAGTACGTCTCAAGCCTCTCATGTGTCAGCCCCATCCCCGACCTTCCAGACCCTACTAGTTTCATTGCCCCTTCTCCTGCCACCTCTGCGTCGTCCACGGTTAGCCAGGCCTCAGTGCTTCACACCCCCCGTTTACATCACTCTACCCCAAGCCGGCGCAGTTAAATAAATTTTTGGGTTGTTAAAAAATAAAAAAAACTTGATTTGCCCCAATTATGTTTGGTTTATTGTGTCTTCCGCCGCCGGCAACACACCGTGCGCCAAATAAGAAACTTCGCCACACACTTTATTTTTTGGCCACATCATATCTCCAGTAGTTATAAAAAAAAATACTGCAGTTTTGTGTGTCTTTAGTTTAGAGATATGAGGTGAGCCAAAAAATGTATACTTGTATTATCTCCATAATCTCTTCTTTCTGCTTTGTCTGTGACTAGTGTTGCAGTCAGAAGAGAAAATGGCGGACATACAGTGCAGAACTCTACTGAACAGTTCAGGTGTCAAAAAACTCATTAGTTAGGACACCTGACCTGGTGAGTAGAGACCTGCCTTGTATAACCTCCATTTTCTCTTCTGTGTACCTAATCTATTACACACAAATTGAAGGGACGATGGTGATCACACACGGTATATCTATGCTCACATGCACAGGTGTCAGAAATAGTGAATTCATGAAGCTGTTATATGTGCATCATGAATTCATTATTTCTGACACCTGACTTGATGAGTATAGATCTCTTTAGTGTGACAGTCATTGTCTCTTCAGTCTGTGTCCAATGGATACAGCAGAACAGAATCAGGATGCAATGACGTCAACAAGCTTACCAATAAAGCAACATAGCTGCCATAACACTAGCAGTATGTGGCCAGTGTTTTATATCAGTATTTGTAAGCCAAAACAAAGAGTAACAAAAAAGAGGAGAAACCAGCACTGCTTATGGTCAGGACACAATACATAAGGTGCACATGCACATACTAAATTCTATCTGTATTTCAAATATGAGACATTTAGCAAACAATTGATCAATTCTTTGAGCTATCCCGCCACTTCACGGCATTCTCATAATGGGGCAGTCCTACTCTACTTATTTTATTTACATTGTGCCATTACGGCCTCCTAAATGTATTGAGAGTAAAAAAAAAAAATGGAAAGACCACATTAAATAACATTACCATAACATGCAAACTGTACCTGGAGCATTTCAGAATCACTCCCTTGGTGCCGGAAAGGGGAAGCGCAGGTAAAGGCCGATCAGGTCCTGTGCGGACATTTCAGATCTGGCTTCCACACTGCCAAACCAGCACCAAAGTTAAAGGGTGAGACAGGCTGAGACACAGGTGCACAATTAACTAGAGACTGAGGCAAGGAGTGGAACAATTAGAGGTAAATTATGATATTAACATAATAAATAGCACCTCTGCCTTTATCACCCACTCCTGGTTTTGGATTACAAATACTGATATTAAATACAGACCAAATACTGCTAGTTTTAGGACAGTCTTGGTTTGTAGAGGAAAAACATAGGAGACACGGTCAACACAACCAAAACTAAAGTTTATTAATGAGAAATATTATTATCATTGCAGAAAATTACTGGTACAGATCGAATTACAACAGGACATTTACACAACATTGTTCTGCCATGACACACGTCCAATATCTGAATCAAAAAAGGCAGCAAATTGGTCCCGCATGAGACCAACTGCTGCAGTTGACCGCAGCGGGTGATGCTGGAAATCGGGCAGTGGGTGTGCAACTGGTTCATCCAGTTCAAAGTTGGGTTGCTCCTTAGCCATTATATAATTGTGCAGAACCACACAGGCTTTGACCACCTCGTCGACTGTTTCTACTTTTAGATTTATGGCTGATGCAAGAATGCACCATTTAGAGACCAGAATGCTAAAGGAACACACTACTGTTCTTTGGGCCCTGGTCAGTCTGTAGTTAAAGATCCTTCTAGTGTGGTTCAAGTCCCGACTGGAATAGGGCTTCAGTAGGTTTTCACACATTTGAAAGGCCTCATCCCCAACCATAACAAATGGCATCGGTGGACCTTGAGTGTTGAAGAGAGGTTGTGGCGGGGGAAAATTGAAATTTTTGCCATACACACGGCGGCCCATATCCGAGTTCTTGAAAGTCTGGGAATCATTGCCACGGCCAAAAGCTCCAATGTCCACGGCGATGAAGCGACAGTTCACATCAGCTATTGCCATGAGCACAACAGAAAAATATTTTTTATAGTTGAAATACTCCGATCCTGTTCTGGCAGGTTTGATAATGCGGATGTGCTTTCCATCCACCGCTCCTAAACAGTTGGGGAAATCACACACACTCCAGAATTTTTCCGCAATTTCAAGCCACATGTCGACGGTGGGTAGGGGTATAAACTCATCCAGGAGTACATTCCACAAAGCCCGACAGGTGTCCGCAACTATTCCGGACAGGGTGGATATTCCAAACCGGTATTGGAAGTGGAGGGATGATAAACTCTCTCCAGTTGCCAGAAATCTGTAAGAAAAAGAAACCCCCAAAAAATTACAAACTATTCTATTTATGGTGTGGTTACGCTAAAGAAAGAAAGGAAAATACCCAAAACATACATGTCAGAAAACACAAAATTTGGACTGTCATTGGTTTAGATTTGGAACTTACCTTAATGTAACCAGCAGACGTTCCTCTGGTGGAATCGCTCTAAGGAGCTGGGTGTCCTGTCTCCGTATGGCTCCTTGGACATGAGCAAGCAAATCCCGGAACGAGTCTTGCGACATCCTTGTATATTCATGGAATTTCTCCAGGTTGGCATTAAGCTCGCCATACAGCATGTGATAGGCTCCAAGGCTCCCACGTAGTTCGATAATGGGGTGTCTCCAAAAATGCCTACGTTGTCTCCTTCTCCATCTTTCGCGATTTCTGTCTTGCTCCCAAGCAAAAGCACAGGCAAAAAACAGCTTGATGCTTAAATCCAGGTTGAAATAAAAGCTATCCATGCGAAGATCCATCATGACACAGGATACAGGAGCAAAATCTGAAGATTACAGCTGTTCAGGGGTCTATATAAAGAAATCCCATAATACACACCCTCTGTAGTCCCATTGGCGGTGTCTGGTTATCTTGATTTTTCTCTTGTGAAATTTCACATCATGCGCACCAAAAACGCAAACACAGGAAAAAACGCATATAAACGCGTACAAACGCTGCGTTTTTTTTAACCGCATGCGTTACCGCATGCGTCTAAAAAGCGCCGCATTTGTACGCGTTTATATGCGTTTTTTCCACCACTTGCGGATGCGGATTAAACGCTGCGGATTTAAATGCAAATGTGAAACTAGCCTAAGCCATTTTGCTGAATCCACATGGAAGTGAATTACAGAAAAACCTGCAGCTTGGCAAATGTGTATTTTTGTAAAATTGAAGTAGAATTTGATTCCATTTGAATTTATTTGTTCATCTCAAGAAGAGATATGTGAAACAAAAAAAGTATAATCCCTGATAAAGTGATGGCATTTCACTAAGACCACTTCATAATGTTCTGCAGCTTTTTCTCTGAGACCCCACAATCCTGACAAATTTGTTCAGTTCTTTGCTCACTTCTATATCTTTTCTGCTTAGCAGTTCTTCTGGCTGTGGAGTGAAATGTAGTCACTTTATTCACTTTAATGAGGCTATGCTGCTGCTCTATGCACAGCACGTGGACAGGATGACAAGGTGCTGAAAGAAAACAGTGCATGGGACACAGAGTATGCTGCTGGATGCTGGGTGTGCATTCTCAAGATTGGTGGAGTTCCAGAGTTCAGATCCCAATTGATCATTACTGGTGACTAGTGTTGAGCATTCCGATACCGCAAGTATCGGGTATCGGCCGATATTTGCTGTATCGGAATTCCGATACCGAGATCCGATATTTTTGTGGTATCGGGTATCGGTATCGAAACAACATTAATGTGTAAAATAAAGAATTAAAATAAAAAATATTGCTATACTCACCTCTCCGATGCAGCCTGGACCTCACCGAGGGAACCGGCAGCGTTGTTTGCTTAAAATTCGCGCGTTTCCTTCCTTACGTGAAGTCCCGGCTTGTGATTGGTCGCGTGCCGCCCATGTGGCCGCGACGCGACCAATCACAGCAAGCCGTGACGTGATTTCAGGTCCTTCAGGATTTTAAAATTACGTTCCGGCTTTGTGATTGGTCGCGTCACGGTCACATGGGCGACGCGACCAATCACAAGCCGTGACGTCACGGGAGGCTGGACACGCGCGCATTTTAAAATGCGCGCTTGTCCTGCCTCCCGTGACGTCACGGCTTGTGATTGGTCGCGTCGCCCATGTGACCGCGACGCGACCAATCACAAAGCCGGAACGTAATTTTAAAATCCTGAAGGACCTGAATTACGTCACGGCTTGCTGTGATTGGTCGCGTCGTGGCCACATGGGCGGCACGCGACCAATCACAAGCCGGGACTTCACGTAAGGAAGGAAACGCGCGAATTTTAAGCAAACAACGCTGCCGGTTCCCTCGCTAAGCTCCAGGCTGCGTCGGAGAGGTGAGTATAGCAATATTTTTTATTTTAATTCTTTCTTTTACACATTAATATGGATCCCAGGGCCTGAAGGAGAGTTTCCTCTCCTTCAGACCCTGGGAACCATGAGGGATACCGTCCAATACTTGAGTCCCATTGACTTGTATTGGTATCGGGTATCGGTATCGGATTGGATCCGATACTGTGCCGGTATCGGCCGATGCTTTCCGATAGCGATACTTTCAAGTATCGGACGGTATCGCTCAACACTACTGGTGACATTTCTTTATTTGATGGTAACATTCCTTTCACACAAAGAAGCTGCATGAGAGGAGCTTATATCATTTTTACTGAGTCTTCAAACTGTACACCTTATAAACTATCAATTAATCAAGCAAATACACGTGGAAATTTGGGGTCAGATTGCCCAGTCACTCATATGATATCATTATTGTTGTGGAGCCTGTCACTCATGCCAAGTAAGGCATGATTAAAAGACAAGAGGCAAGAGTAGGATGAGAGATGCCCAGCAGGACTAGTCCTGCTTCTTTAGCATATATGTTGCTGCTGAATAAAACTACATTCTTTAAATATTGCAGCATCAGATTAAAGAAACCTGCACCCATACAGCACAGCTACAGTAGCCATGAGGGATAGTCAAGAAACTTGTCAAGTTCTCTTTACTGTATGACTTTATGTTCTGTGAGTTCTCATTAGTGTTGAGCGATACTTTCCGATATCGGAAAGTATCGGTATCGGAAAGTATCGTCCGATACCGTCAAAATATCGGATCTAATCCGATACCGATACCCGATCCCAATGCAAGTCAATGGGACGAAAATATCGGAATTAAAATAAACCCTTTATAAACTTGTAGGTTCATTCTACATGAAGGAAAACAACTAAGAATAATGTAGGATGTATTGGGGGACGTGGCGGAGACACTAAAGGCACAGAGGTTTAGCCCAATGTAATAGAATAGCAGGTTTTTTATTTTTTTTATGACGTTCGGCGGTAGAAAGATTTTGACTATGTTAATTTTTTTTTTATTTTGTCAGATATTGATGTTTCACTACTTCCACGCCCTTCACCTTCTTTTTTACTTCTCCCACACTTTCTTCTTCATTATCCTCATCATCAGCTTCTTTGACATCAACTTCTTCACCTTATTCATCTTCTTCTTCATCTTCTACCTATTATTTTTTTTCTTACATTGTTCCTATTCTTTTTATTTTACTATTATCTTCATCATATTCTACTTCTTCATCATATTCTTATTTGTGACAGGCATTCCCGTAGTTGTTATCTATAAAAGTTTGAAGATTACACCTTCCGTTCTGCCTGTCACAAAAGAGTTACATTTGTCCGCGTTCAGTTTGGCCTGCAGCATCAGGCTTTATCCAGGGGCACCACAAGGAGGAACGGACTCACCCCCATACACTGCTTAGTCTTCTTCTGCTTATAATTTAGATAATATTTTTTGCTCTGATATTTAGTGTTATGCTTAATGTTCTTCTGCTCTTTGTTCTGCAGCCTCTTGTTCTTCTGCTTCTCGGTCTTCCAGGTCGTCGTCGTCTCCAGGGTCGTCGTCTCCGGGGTCGTCGTCATCGGGGTGGTCTTCAGGATCGTCGTCTCCGGGGTCGTCGTCATCGGGGTGGTCTTCGGGGTCATCGTCTCCAGGGTCGTCGTCATCACGGTGGTTGTCGTCTCTGGTGTCGTCGTCATCTTAGGGGTGGTCTTCCGGGTCATCGTGTTTAGTCTCTTGAACTTGGAAATGTAGCAGAAGGTACAAGAAGGCTGAGAAAATGCCGAGAACCAGCTGATGGAACTGGAACTCGGATGGCTACCCGAAGGTCCAAGAGCCAATGGAACTACCGAGGACCAGCTGACGTTACTGGAACCCGGTTACTAAGCAGGAGGTACCCGTGCCTGAAAGCACTACCAAGGACCACCTGACGTTGGTGGAACTCGGATACCCAGAGGGAGGCACCTAAGCCAAAGGCTCTGCCCGGAACCAGCTGACGGTACTGGAACCAGGATGGGGAGCAGAAGGTACAAGAGCAAAAGACAGTGCCGAGAACCAGCTGACGGTGCTGGAACCCGGATGGGTAGCCGAAGGTCCAAGAGCCAATGGAACTACCGAAGACCAGCTGACGTTACTGGAACCCGGTTACTAAGCAGGAGGTACCCGTGCCTGAAAGCACTACCAAGTACCACCTGACGTTGGTGGAACTCGGATACCCAGAGGGAGGCACCTAAGCCAAAGGCTCTGCCTGGAACCAGCTGACGGTACTGGAACCAGGATGGGAGCAGAAGGTTCAAGAGCAAGTGTCTGCGTGGCTTTTGCAGGACACGATGCCGGCTGCACAGCAGGGGAACAGCTGGCGGTGCTGAACCCCACTGACACATTGGCTGGTGTTTTTCTCTGTGCAGCTAGCAGTACCGGGCCCCAACTGGCAGTGTTAGAGCCCGGGATCAGCAGGAGGAGGAGATGGAGCAGAGTGTAGGCCGAAGCCTGCACTGGCGGCAGCTTTGGGTCTGTTGTGCCTGCGTGGCTGTTGCAGGACACGTTGCCGGCTGCACAGCAGGGGAACAGCTGGCGGTGCTGAACCCCACTGACACATTGGCTGGTGTTTGGCTCTGTGCAGCTAGCAGTACCGGGCCCCAACTGGTGGTGTTGGAGCCCGGGCTCTGCAGGGGGAGCAGAGTGTAGGCCGAAGCCTACTTGAACCAATTTCAAAGGTAACCTTTAACCCCCCCGTCAGGGGTTACAAAGTAGAAGAGCCACAGCTTATGCAGCAGTAGTGCTGCACAAGTCAAAGGTTGCTCTTTTAATTTTGCCCCTTGCACACGCTGAATGAAACACGTATAACATTTAGCCCTTTATACAGTCAAACTGTGTTGGAGGCGCGAGTTCCCTTTGTAATGAGACGCAGCACAGATGTCAAGAATCCCACCTTGGTGCTGGGTGCAGCCTCCTGAGCGTTGTTATTTGCTGTACAGGAGTCTGCGCTGTCGTGTTATCCCCTGGCCTAGCGCTGTTAGCGCTGCCCATCTTCTGACCTCATTTAATGTCGGCCGCTGCGGTTCGCGATGACCATGAATCCCAGCCCCGCGGTGTCTTAACATTGTTAAAACACTGCGGGGCTGTGATTCATGGCCTGGCGCAGCACATATGTTCGCCTCTCGCACTCGGGTCCTTACACCCGCTGCAGACTGTGCGGCGTCAGCTGATCCCTTATCGCATGCCACGGCCATGAAGCCGCACAGTCTGAAGAAGGCGGAAGGAGATGAGGGACAGGCGAACTGATGCACTGCTCATGCCCATCAATCACACCCTCGCAGTCCCAAGAAATAAGACACCGAGGGGCGTTGTGTGGGTCAGGGCGGCCGCAGAGGCGCAGGCAGCCAAACAATGATGCCAGAAGACGGGCAGCGCTACCAAGGGGGTTGCAGCGTGTCATTACAAAGGAAAGTCACACCCCCGGGACGGTTAAATGGTCACACAGAGGACACATTTCAGACATGTTTTCAGTTCCACATGTGCGAGGAGAATACGTTTATGAGCCACCTTGCACACATGCAGCATTACCGCTGTACAAGGTGGCCTTAAAAACGTACAAACGCCTGGGGGAGGGGGGACAGGTTCCCTTCAATTTCAGTTCTTGTGTCTGCGTGGCTTTTGCAGGACACGATGCCGGCTGCACAGCAGGGGAACAGCTGGCGGTGCTGAACCCCACTGACACATTGGCTGGTGTTTTTCTCTGTGCAGCTAGCAGTACCGGGCCCCAACTGGCGGTGTTAGAGCCCGGGGTCAGCAGGAGGAGGAGATGGAGCAGAGTGTAGGCCGAAGCCTGCACTGGCGGCAGCTTTGGGTCTGTTGTGCCTGCGTGGCTGTTGCAGGACACGTTGCCGGCTGCACAGCAGGGGAACAGCTGGCGGTGCTGAACCCCACTGACACATTGGCTGGTGTTTGGCTCTGTGCAGCTAGCACATCTGGGCCCCAACTGGCGGTGTTAGAGCCCAGGGTCAGCAGGAGGAGGAGAGGGAGCAGAGTGTAGGCCGAAGCCTGCACTGGAGCAAGTTGAAAGGGAAACTTTAACCCCCCCCCAGGCGTTTGTAGCTGAAAGAGCCATCGTGTACAGCACTAATGCTGGAAAAGGTAAACTTAGCTCTTTTAATTATGGTCCTTGCACATGCTGAACCTAACACTTATAAAAAGTGTCCCCTCCTACCGTGATACCGTCCGGTAGGTGGAACTTTCCTTTGTGATGTGACGCAGCACAGCCGTCATTCTTACCCCCTTGGCGCCGTGCGCCGCCTCCTCAGCGTTGTTTGAATCAGTCCCGGAGCCTGCGCTGTTAGGTTAGCCCTTGGCCATGCACACATTTTGCGCTGCCCGTCTTCTGACATCATTTGGTGTCAGGCTGGCTGCGCCTGTGCGGCCGCGCTGGCCGAGAGCCCGCCTCGTACTGTCTTCTGATTTAATCCCACTGGGGGCCTGAGATCCATGGACATGCGCAGTGCATATCTGAACCTCCACCTCTCACTCATCTCCCTACGGCTTCTTCTGACTGTGCGGTGTCACGGCCGTGGCATGCTATTAGGGACCAGCTGACACCGCACAGTTTGAATAAGCCGTAGGGAGATGAGTGAGAGGTGGAGGTTCAGATATGCACTGCGCATGTCCATGGATCTCAGGCCCCCAGTGGGATTAAATCAGAAGACAGTACGAGGCGGGCTCTCGGCCAGCGCGGCCGCACAGGCGCAGCCAGCCTGACACCAAATGATGTCAGAAGACGGGCAGCGCAAAATGTGTGCATGGCCAAGGGCTAACCTAACAGCGCAGGCTCCGGGACTGATTCAAACAACGCTGAGGAGGCGGCGCACGGCGCCAAGGGGGTAAGAATGACGGCTGTGCTGCGTCACATCACAAAGGAAAGTTCCACCAACCGGACGGTATCACGGTAGGAGGGGACACTTTTCATAAGTGTTAGGATCAGCATGTGCAAGGAGCACCACGAAAAGAGGCACTTTTTCCCTTTGCATCATTACTGCTGCACAAGGTGGCTCCTTCAGTAACAAACGCCTGGGGGGGGGGACAGGTTCCCTTAAATTTAACTTTTTGTGCCTGCGTGGCGGTCGCAGTACACGTTGCCGGCTGCACAGCAGGGGAACAGCTGGCGGTGCTGAACCCCACTAACACATTGGCGAGGTGTTTGGCTCTGTGCGGACAGCACTTCTGGACGGCAACTAGCGTTGTTGGAGCCCAGGGACAGGTGGAGGAGGAGGAGGTGGAGGAGGTAGGAGGGATTGCCACACACACAGCAGGGGAACAGCTGACGTTACTGAACCCCAATAACAGAGGAGGGACTGTTGACTGTGCGTACAGCACTTCTGGACGGCAACTGGCGGTGTTGGAGCCCAGGGACAGGTGGAGGAGGAGGAGGTAGGAGGAGGTAGGAGGGATTGCCACACACACAGCAGGGGAACAGCTGACGTTACTGAACCCCAATAACAGAGGAGGGACTGTTGACTGTGCGTACAGCACTTCTGGACGGCAACTGGCGGTGTTGGAGCCCAGGGACAGGTGGAGGAGGAGGAGGTAGGAGGAGGTAGGAGGGATTGCCACACACACAGCAGGGGAACAGCTGACGTTACTGAACCCCAATAACAGAGGAGGGACTGTTGACTGTGCGTACAGCACTTCTGGACGGCAACTGGCGGTGTTGGAGCCCAGGGATAGGTGGAGGAGGAGGAGGTAGGAGGAGGTAGGAGGGATTGCCACACACACAGCAGGGGAACAGCTGACGTTACTGAACCCCAATAACAGAGGAGGGACTGTTGACTGTGCGTACAGCACTTCTGGACGGCAACTGGCGGTGTTGGAGCCCAGGGACAGGTGGAGGAGGAGGAGGTGGAGGAGGTAGGAGGGATTGCCACACACACAGCAGGGGAACAGCTGACGTTACTGAACCCCAATAACAGAGGAGCGACTGTTGGGACTGTGCGGACGGCACTTCTGGACGGCAACTGGCGGTGTTGGAGCCCAGGGACAGGTGGAAAAGCAGAGGAACACAATGTAGGCCGAAGCCTGAGAAAGTTGAAAGGGAACCTTTAACCCCCCCCCCAAGGCGTTTGTAGCTGAAAGAGCCAGCTTGTGCAGCACAAAAGATGCAAAAGGAAAAGGTGGCTCTTTTCATCATGCTCCTTGCAAACACAGAACTAAACACTTATAAAATGTGTCCCCTGAAACCGTGAAACCGTCCCGGAGGTGGGACTTTCCTTCGTAATATGACGCAGCACAGCCGTCATTCCTACCCCCCCGGCGCCGCGCCCCGGCTCCTCAGCGTTGTTTGATTCCGTCCCGGAGCCTGCGCTGTTAAGTTATCCCTTGGCCAGGCACACTTAGCGCTGCCCATCTTCTGACATCATTTGGTGTCAGGCTGGCTGCGCCTGTGCGGCCGCGCTGGCCGAGAGCCCGCCTCGCAGTGTCTTCTGATTTTATCCCACTGGGGGCCTGGGATCCATGGCCATGCGCAGTGCATATCCTCGCCTCTCACTCCCCTCCCTACGGCTTCTTAAGACTGTGCGGTGTCACGACCGTGGCATGCTATTAGGGACCAGCTGACACCGAACAGTCTGAAGAAGCCATAGGGAGATGAGTGAGAGGTGGAGGTTCAGATATGCAATGCGCATGTCCATGGATCCCAGGCCCCCAGTGGGATTAAATCAGAAGACACTGCAAGGCGGGCTCTCGGCCAGCGTGGCTGCACAGGCGCAGCCATCCTGACACCAAATGATGCCAGAAGACGGGCAGCGCTAAGTGTGCCTGGCCACGGGATAACATAACAGCGCAGGCTCCGGGACGGAATCAAACAATGCTGAGGAGCCGGGGTGTGGCGCCGGGGGGGTAGGAATGACGGCTGTGCTGCGTCATATTACGAAGGAAAGTCCCACCTCCGGGACGGTTTTACGGTATCAGTGGACACATTTTATAAGTGTTAAGTTCTGCGTGTGCAAGGAGCTAAACCAAAATAGCTACCTTTTCCTTGTGCAGCATTACTGCTGCACAAGGTGGCTCTTTCAGTAACAAACGCCTTGGGGAGGGGGGACTGATTCCCTTACATTTCAGTTGTTGTGTCAGCGTGGCGGTCGCATGACACATTGCCGGCTACACAGCTGGGGATCAGCTGACATTACTGAAACCCAATAACACTGGGTCGTATGTTTTGACTGTGCAGACGGCACTTCTGAGCCTCAACTGGCGGTGTTGGAGCCCAGGAATTTAAGTTCAGGTGGTAGAAAGATGAACACAACAGGAGACCTGGATAACGTATACAGTGACCTAATTATTTAATCAGGAGGAGGAGTGGCAAATTCCTGCGAGATCCAGGCCTTGTTCATTTTCAGGAAAGTAAGCCGGTCAACGTTATCGGAGGATAGTCGCATGCGACGGTCAGTTAGTACACCACCTGCAGCACTAAAGACACGTTCCGATAATACACTGGCCGCAGGGCAAGACAGCACCTCCAATGCATACTGGCTTAGCTCTGGCCATGTATCCAGCTTTGAGACCCAAAACTTGAAAGGGGAAGAGCCGTCTGGGAGTACAGCAAGAGGGCAAGACATGTAGTCTGTCACCATCTGACGGAACCGTTGCCTCCTGCTGACTGGAGCCGTCTGTGATGGTGTAGACTTTTGTGGGGGGCACAGAAAACTGTGCCACAGTTGGGCCATACTGGTCTTGCCTTGGGCAGAGGCACTGCTTCTGCTCCCTCTTTGTGCAGAGCCTCCACCACTGCCTGGACGCACTGAGCTGCTTTGGAATGCACTAGCAGCACTTCTCTCAGTTGGACTGGAGAAGATGATGGAATTGACCAGTGTGTCTTGGTACTCCCGCATTTTTCACTCCCGGTTCAACGGTGTGATGAGGCTTTCTACGTTGTCCCGGTAGCGAGGATCGAGGAGGGTGAACACCCAATAATCAGACATGTTGAGAATGTGGGCGATGCGGCGGTCGTTTCTCAGGCACTGCAGCATGTAATCCACCATGTGCTGCAGACTGCCAACTGCCCAAGAAACGCTGTCCCCTGCTGGAGGCGTGGTCTCTGCCCGCTCGTCATCACCCCACCCTACACACTGAGTACTGGACAATTCGGTAACTCCCTCCTCTGGACGGATGTCTTCCTCCTCCATTGACTCCTCCTCATCCTCCTCACAAACTGTCCCCTGCCTACGCGTTTGTGAGGAACCACGTGGCGCTGACTGTCCAGAAGATGATGGAAATGGTGAATCCTCATCCTCCACCTCTTCCACAACATCATCCCTTAGCGCTTGCAGTGATTTTTCAAGCAGGCAGATAAGGGGGACAGTCATGCTGACTAGTGCATCATCTGCACTCGCCATCCGCGTGGAATAATCAAAGGGACGCAAAACCTGGCAGACGTCATTCATAGTGGCCCACTCTGTGGTTGTGAAGTCTGTACGGCGCTGACTGCAACTTCTTTGCGCCTGAAGCAGCTGGTACTCCATTACAGCTTGCTGCTGCTCACACAACCGCTCCAACATATGTAACGTGGAATTCCACCTGGTAGGTAGGTCACATATGATGCGATGTTCCGGCAGGCGGTGTCAGCGCTGCAGAGCCGCAATGCGCGCTTTTGCCGTGCTGGAACGCCGCAAGTGAGCACACTCTAGGCGGACCTTGTGCAGCAGTGCATCAAGATCCGGATAGTCCCTCAAAAAGCTCTGCACGACCAAATTGAGCACATGTGCCAGACATGGGATGTGAGTGAGGTTGCCGAGGCCCAGAGCTGCCACCAGATTTCGGCCATTATCACACACTACCATGCCTGGCTGGAGATTCGCTGGCACAAACCACACATCGCTCTCCTGCTTGATGGCATTCCAGAGCTCCTGCGCTGTGTGGCTACGATTCCCCAAAAAAATTAATTTCAAGACGGCCTGTTGACGTTTGGCAACGGCTGTGCTCATGTCGGTCGTAACAGGTACACGTTCATCACGGGTCCATGTGGAGGTGGACTGTGACGGCTCCTGCAGCGATGATTCTGAGGAACTGGTGTAAGAGGAGGAGTCAATGCATACAGAATGGATTCCTGCAATCCTTGGAGTGGGCAGGACACGTCCTGCGCCACTCGCACGGTCTGTACCCGGCTCAACGACATTTACCCAATGGGCAGTGAGGGAAAGGTATCGCCCCTGTCCATGTTGACTGGTCCACGCATCGGTGGTGAGGTGGACCTTGCTACTGACGGCGTTCAGTAGCGCGTGTTTTATGTGTCCCTCCACATGCTTGTGCAGGGCAGGGACGGCTTGCCTGCTGAAGTAAAAGCGGCTGGGCACATTGTACTGTGGGACTGCCAATGACATCAAGTCACGGAAGCTGTCAGTCTCCACCAGCCTGAATGACAGCATTTCCAGTGACAGAAGTTTGGCAATGCCTGCAGTCAGAGCCTGTGCTCGTGGGTGGTTTGACGAGAAAGGCCGCCTTTTCTCCCATTCCTGTACTACCGATGGCTGTAGACTGGGCTGGGAGTGTGTGGATGACTGGGAAAGTGGTGCTGCGGGTGGAATTACAGCGGGTCTCTGGACAACAGGGCCAGAGGTTCTTCCACGGCGATCCTGGGAGGAAGCTGAACCAGCTGCATGTGAGCTAGAGGAAGAGGCAACACGAGCTGAAGAGGTGGTAGCTGCCGCTGTTGGTTGGCCTAGCTCTTCAGTGTGTTTTTCTAACTCCACCGGGTGCCTGTTGCGCACATGTTTCCACATGTTGGAGGTATTGAGGTTGCTGACATTTCGACCTCTTTTGACTTTTTGATGACACACCTTGCATCTGACATAGCAAATGTCATCTGCAACTGTGTCAAAAAAGGACCAGGCACTGCAAGTCTTGGGAGCGCCCTTTTTGGCTTTTGGAAGAGACATGCTCCTAACGGGTGCCAAAGCGGAGGCTGCAGGATCCGCAGTCTTCCCCCTCCCTCTCCCTCTTTGGGCCGTACGGGGAATCTCTTCCTCAGAGCTGCTCCCACCACCTTCCTGTCCCTCACGCCAAGATGGGTCAAGGACCTCATCATCTACACTACCCTCTGCCCCCAACTGCTCCTCCTGGGTAGTCTCAGCAGCAGAGCACGCACCAGTAAGTGGCACCTGAGTGTCATCATCAGCTGATGCGGCCTGCGATGTGGTGACCGGAGCCACTGGCCCACCCGCCTCTTCAGAGGAAGAGAGAAAAAGCTGTTGGGCATCACTGCACCCTGCCTCTTCTTCCATTTCTCCAATGCTGCTTGGCTGGCCCCCTGTTTCCAAGCCAAGAGATTCAGAGAACAGAAGTAGAGACGGCTCCTGTCCTGGGCTCTCTGTCTGCCTGGGCAATTTGGCAGGTGGTGAAGAGACAGATGGCTGCTCTCCAGTGCTCTGTGTCTGAGAGGATGTGGCACTAATTGAAGTTGATGCATTAGCTGCTATCCATCCGACAACGGCTTTAATTTGTTCTTCACGCAGCAGCGGTGTACGGCGCTCTGACACAAAGCTGCGCATGAACGACTGTTGCCTGGTGAATGTGGGTGCTGATGAGTCACCGGTGCCCGCAGCAGGCACAGAATCCCCACGTCCCCTCCCTGCTCCGTGCCCACGCCCACGCCCACGTGCCTTACTCACTGCCTTCTTCATCTTGGTTGACTGATAAAGATAAGCAGAAAAGTACTAACGGCTTTGTGTGCTTATTCCTGAGCAACTCCTCCTAACAGGTATAAGAAACACTAATTTTCTAAAGTGTGGACTAGACTTTAATATGAGCTAATGTGGCCTACACGAATGTAAAGTGGTGTAACTGGTGTGTTTGGTGAACTTTATTATTTATTTATTTTTTTGGGGCTGAACTGACAACGGATAGAGCTGCAGTCACACGGAGACGGTGCAGACAGACGTAAACGGCGCTGCAAGGCCCAAAAACCCTCCTCTACGTTATCCTATGTAGTGTTTTTCCACAAGTTAGCTGGAGACGGGTGGAAAGACACTAATAGGAATTTTTTGAAAAAATGTGCAGCAGCCTGCACTACTTAAAACAAAATGAAAATTGATTTGGCGGTATGACGCAGTGAACAACCCTGAGCTGGAGACAACCAGGCTATGGCTGCTCACAGACTACAGGGCAAGCTGCAGTCACACGGAGACCGTGCAGACAGCCGTAAACGGCGCTGCAAGGCCCAAAAACACTCCTCTACGTTATCCTATGTAGTGTTTTTCCACAAATTAGCTGGAGACGGGTGGAAAGACACTAATAGGAATTTTTTGAAAAAATGTGCAGCAGCCTGCACTACTTAAAACAAAATGAAAATTGATTTGGCGGTATGATGCAGTGAACAACCCTGAGCTGGAGACAACCAGGCTACGGCTGCTCACAGACTACAGGGCGAGCTGCAGTCACACGGAGACCGTGCAGACAGCCGTAAACGGCGCTGCAAGGCCCAAAAACCCTCCTCTACGTTATCCTATGTAGTGTTTTTCCACAAATTAGCTGGAGACGGGTGGAAAGACACTAATAGGATTTTTTTGAATAAATTAGCAGCAGACTACACTACTTGAAAAAAAAAAAAAAAAAGAACAGTATGAGGCAATGAACCACCCTCCCTGAACTGAATACAACCAGCTATGGATGGCCTATGTGGCTGCACTCAGACTAGAGAGTGGGCTGCACTCACACACACACACACACAGACCTTGCAGATCGCTGTGAAAACTAGGGTTGAGCGAAACGGGTCGATCATTTTCAAAAGTCGCCGACTTTTGGCTAAGTCGGCGTCTCATGAAACCCGATCCGACCCCTGTGCTTGTCGGCCATGCGGTACGCGACTTTCGCGCCAAAGTCGCGTTTCAATGACGCGAAAAGCGCCATTTCTCAGCCAATGAAGGTGAACGCAGAGTGTGGGCAGCGTGATGACATAGATCCTGGTCCCCACCATCTTAGAGAAGGGCATTGCAGTGATTGGCTTGCTGTCTGCGGCATCACAGGGGCTATAAAGGGGCGTTCCCGCCGACCGCCATCTTACTGCTGCTGATCTGAGCTTAGGGACAGGTTGCTGCCGCTTCGTCAGAAGCAGGGAGAGCGTTAGGCAGGGTCCACTAACCACCAAACCGCTTGTGCTGCAGCGATTTCCACTGTCCAACACCACCTTCGGTGTGCAGGAACAGTGGAAGCTATTTTTTTTTTTTCCCCTCAGCGCTGTAGCTCATTGGGCTGCCCTAGAAGGCTCCGTGATAGCTGTATTGCTGTGTGTACGCCACTGTGGAAACCAACTGCTTTTTTCAAAGCACATATCCTCTTGTTCCTTCCTTTCTGCACAGCTATCTTTTTTGTTTGTCCACACTTTTTATTTAATTTGTGCATCAGTCCACTCCTATTGCTGCCTGCCATACCTGGCTTACATTACTGCAGGGAGATAGTAATTGTAGGACAGTTTTTGTTTTTTTTTTGTTTTTTTTGTGGGAGATTAAGATTGGCATTTCTGCTACAGTGCCATCCCTGTGTGTGCCATCTCTCACTGAGTGGGCCATAGAAAGCCTATTTATTTTTTCCGTGATTTGTGTTCTAAATTCTACCTCAACACAAAAACACTACATCAATCAGTGGGAGAAAAATATTGGCCTCAGTCAGGGCTTGTGTGCCACTGCTGTGTGTGCTATCTCTCATTCAGTGGGCTATAGCAAGCCTATTTTTTTTTTTTTTTTTTTTAATATTATTTGGTTTCTAAAGTCTCCCTGAAAAAAAAAAAAAACCCTAAAAAAACAGTGGGAGAGTAATATTGCCCTTTCAGCTTGTGTGCCAGTCTTGACTCCTGGGTGTGCCACCTCTCTCCCTCTCATTCAGTGGGCCATAGAAAGCCTATTTATTTATTTTTTTTAATATTATTGGGTTTCTAAAGTCTCCCTTAAAAAACAAAAAATACATAAAAAAACAGTGGGAGAGTAATATTGCCCTTTCAGCTTGTGTGCCAGTCTTGACTCCTGGGTGTGCCACCTCTCTCCCTCTCATTCAGTGGGCCATAGAAAGCCTATTTTTTTTTTTTTTTTTATATTATTGGGTTTCTAAAGTCTCCCTTAAAAAACAAAAAATACATAAAAAAACAGTGGGAGAGTAATATTGCCCTTTCAGCTTGTGTGCCAGTCTTGACTCCTGGGTGTGCCACCTCTCTCCCTCTCATTCAGTGGGCCATAGAAAGCCTATTTTTTTTTTTTTTTTAATATTATTGGGTTTCTAAAGTCTCCCTTAAAAAACAAAAAATACATAAAAAAACAGTGGGAGAGTAATATTGCCCTTTCAGCTTGTGTGCCAGTCTTGACTCCTGGGTGTGCCACCTCTCTCCCTCTCATTCAGTGGGCCATAGAAAGCCTATTTATTTTTTTTTTTTAATATTATTGGGTTTCTAAAGTCTCCCTTAAAAAACAAAAAATACATAAAAAAACAGTGGGAGAGTAATATTGCCCTTTCAGCTTGTGTGCCAGTCTTGACTCCTGGGTGTGCCACCTCTCTCTCTCATTCAGTGGGCCATAGAAAGGCTATTTTTTTTTGTTTTTTTAATATTATTTGGTTTCTAAAGTCTCCCTGAAAAAAAAAAAAAAACATACAAAAAACAGTGGGAGAGTAATATTGCCCTTTCAGCTTGTGTGCCAGTCTTGACTCCTGGGTGTGCCACCTCTCTCCCTTTCATTCAGTGGGCCATAGAAAGCCTATTTATTTTTTTTAAAAAATATTATTGAGTTTCTAAAGTCTCCCTTAAAAAACAAAAAATACATAAAAAAACAGTGGGAGAGTAATATTGCCCTTTCAGCTTGTGTGCCAGTCTTGACTCCTGGGTGTGCCACCTCTCTCTCTCATTCAGTGGGCCATAGAAAGGCTATTTTTTTTTTGGTTTTTTTAATATTATTTGGTTTCTAAAGTCTCCCTGAAAAAAAAAAAACAACACATACAAAAAACAGTGGGAAAGTAATATTGCCCTTTCAGCTTGTGTGCCAGTCTTGACTCCTGGGTGTGCCACCTCTCTCCCTTTCATTCAGTGGGCCATAGAAAGCCTATTTATTTTTTTTTAAATATTATTGGGTTTCTAAAGTCTCCCTTAAAAAACAAAAAATACATAAAAAAACAGTGGGAGAGTAATATTGCCCTTTCAGCTTGTGTGCCAGTCTTGACTCCTGGGTGTGCCACCTCTCTCCCTCTCATTCAGTGGGCCATAGAAAGCCTATTTATTTATTTTTTAAATATTATTGGGTTTCTAAAGTCTCCCTTAAAAAACAAAAAATACATAAAAAAACAGTGGGAGAGTAATATTGCCCTTTCAGCTTGTGTGCCAGTCTTGACTCCTGGGTGTGCCACCTCTCTCCCTCTCATTCAGTGGGCCATAGAAAGCCTATTTATTTTTTTTTTTAAATATTATTGGGTTTCTAAAGTCTCCCTTAACCCCTTAGTGACGGAGCCAAATTTTTCAAATCTGACCAGTCTCACTTTATGTAGTAATAACTCTGGAACGCTTGAACAAATCCCAGTGATTTTGAGATTGTTTTTTCGGGACACAATATACTTTATGATAATGATAAATTTAGGTCAATATGTTTTGTGTCTATTTATAAAAAATATCAGAAATTTGAGAAAAATGTTAAAAAAATAGCAATTTTCAAACTTTGAATGATTATCCCTTTAATCCAGATAGTCATACCACAGCAAAATATTAATAAATAACATTTCCCTCATGTCGGCTTTACATCAGCACTATATGTAAAATGTTATTTTATTTTATTAGCATTTTAGGAGGTTTACAAATGTAGCAGTAATTTTTCATTTTTTCAAGGAAATTTACAAAATTTATTTTTTTTAGGACTTATCCATATTTGAAGTGCCTTTAGGGGTCCTATATATTGGGAAACCCCCAAAAGTGATACCATTTTAAAAACAGCACCCCCTTACATATTGAAAATGGTTGTCAGGTAGTTTATTAACCCTTCAGGTGCTTTTCAGGAATTAATGCAAAGTGGTATGACAGAAATGAAAATGTGTATTTTTACCACCTAAATGCCTCTAACTTCTAAACAGATTACTACAGCTGACAGACTCTAAGGCCACAATTTGGTCTTGAAGTGCCATGGCAAACATCAGGACCACACAATCATGATCTGAGGGCACCAATTGGGATAAAGAGGAAGCCCCCACACTCTGTTAACCATTTATAATGATGTAGTCACTATTGACAGCAGCATTTAAGGGGTTAAACAGATTTGGATTGTGCAAAAACTGATCGTGCCTGATACAGCAAGTTGTCAGCTATAGTGCACAGCCGACAGCTGCAGGATTGTCACCTGTATGGGGAGGCTATATTCTTATATCTCAGGTCAGTTAAAAGGCGTATTGGCTGTCATTAAGGGGTTAAAAAACAAAAAATACATAAAAAAACAGTGGGAGAGTAATATTGCCCTTTCAGCTTGTGTGCCAGTCTTGACTCCTGGGTGTGCCACCTCTCTCCCTCTCATTCAGTGGGCCATAGAAAGCCTATTTATTTTTTTTTTTAAATATTATTGGGTTTCTAAAGTCTCCCTTAAAAAACAAAAAATACATAAAAAAACAGTGGGAGAGTAATATTGCCCTTTCAGCTTGTGTGCCAGTCTTGACTCCTGGGTGTGCCACCTCTCTCCCTCTCATTCAGTGGGCCATAGAAAGCCTATTTATTTTTTTTTTTAAATATTATTGGGTTTCTAAAGTCTCCCTTAAAAAACAAAAAATACATAAAAAAACAGTGGGAGAGTAATATTGCCCTTTCAGCTTGTGTGCCAGTCTTGACTCCTGGGTGTGCCACCTCTCTCTCTCATTCAGTGGGCCATAGAAAGGCTATTTTTTTTTTTTTTTTTTAATATTATTTGGTTTCTAAAGTCTCCCTGAAAAAAAAAAAAAAACCTAAAAAAACAGTGGGAGAGTAATATTGCCCTTTCAGCTTGTGTGCCAGTCTTGACTCCTGGGTGTGCCACCTCTCTCTCTCATTCAGTGGGCCATAGAAAGGCTATTTTTTTTTTGGTTTTTTTAATATTATTTGTTTTCTAAAGTCTCCCTGAAAAAAAAAAAAAAACATACAAAAAACAGTGGGAGAGTAATATTGCCCTTTCAGCTTGTGTGCCAGTCTTGACTCCTGGGTGTGCCACCTCTCTCCCTCTCATTCAGTGGGCCATAGAAAGCCTATTTATTTTTTTTTTAAATATTATTGGGTTTCTAAAGTCTCCCTTAAAAAACAAAAAATACATAAAAAAACAGTGGGAGAGTAATATTGCCCTTTCAGCTTGTGTGCCAGTCTTGACTCCTGGGTGTGCCACCTCTCTCTCTCATTCAGTGGGCCATAGAAAGGCTATTTTTTTTTTGTTTTTTTAATATTATTTGGTTTCTAAAGTCTCCCTGAAAAAAAAAAAAACAACACATACAAAAAACAGTGGGAAAGTAATATTGCCCTTTCAGCTTGTGTGCCAGTCTTGACTCCTGGGTGTGCCACCTCTCTCCCTTTCATTCAGTGGGCCATAGAAAGCCTATTTATTTTTTTTTTTAAATATTATTGGGTTTCTAAAGTCTCCCTTAAAAAACAAAAAATACATAAAAAAACAGTGGGAGAGTAATATTGCCCTTTCACCTTGTGTGCCAGTCTTGACTCCTGGGTGTGCCACCTCTCTCTCTCATTCAGTGGGCCATAGAAAGCCTTTTTTTTTTTTTTTTTAATATTATTTGGTTTCTAAAGTCTCCCTGAGAAAAAAAATAAATAAATTAGGTGGGAGATTAATATTGACATTAGTGCTTGAGTGACAGTCCTGCGTGTGTGTCATCTCTGTGATTTTGTGCCACAGAAAACAGAGTGTGTAACATTGTGCCTGATTTTCCTTGTGGTCTCACCAACCTGTTAAGGGATATTGAAATCATACTGAAGTTATAGCTCACCGTGTAAGTTGTTTGACAGCAACAAATAAAGTTACTTTGGTTAAGATTTTAAAACAATGAGGAAGTCTGGTGCAAGAGGTCGTCGTGGGCGTTCATTGTCAGCTGGTAATGATGGTAGTGGTAGTGGAGCATCAGGTGGTCGTGGGGATAAAAATATTCCACCTAAGTCTGGAGCTGTGGAGCCAGTTTCGTCGTCAGGCTACACAAGGCCTCGAACGCTCTCTTTTCTGGGAGTAGGAAAACCGCTTTTAAAGGCGGAGCAGCAACAGCAAGTTTTGGCTTACATTGCAGACTCAGCCTCTAGCTCTTTTGCCTCCTCTTCCGAAACTGGTAAATGTAAAAGCAGCGCGTCGCTTGTGGATGTTCACGGTCAGGGACAAGTCGCTTCCTTGTCCTCCTCAGCAAAAACTACAACAAGAGAGAAGGATGCAGCAGGCGACACAACGGGTCACTCCATGGAGCTCTTTACACATACCGTCCCTGGCTTAGAAAGTGAAACATTTAACAGGCCATGCCCATTACAAGTATATTCTGACATGGAGTGCACTGATGCACAG
Organism: Ranitomeya variabilis; assembly: GCF_051348905.1. Lineage (NCBI taxonomy): Eukaryota > Metazoa > Chordata > Amphibia > Anura > Dendrobatidae > Ranitomeya > Ranitomeya variabilis. The sequence continues at coordinate 567,864,838 of NC_135236.1, forward strand.
CCACAGCCAGAGTACTATGCTGCTCCTTTGACTCAGACCACCACATTGCCCTCTCAGGGTACAGATCCACAATCAGACCCTGATGAGACTATGTTGCCCCGCCACGAACGCTATACCACCGACCGACACAGTGACACAGACGAAGTTGCACACGAGCTCGAAGAGGAGGTAATAGATGACCCAGTTATTGACCCCGATTGGCAGCCATTGGGGGAACAGGGTGCAGGCGGCAGTAGTTCAGAAGCGGAGGTGGAGGAGGGGCCGCAGCAGGCATCAACATCGCAACAGGTTCCATCTGCCGGGCCCGTATCTGGCCCAAAACGCGTGTCAAAGCCAAAACCTGTTGGAGCACAGCGTTGCCATCCGGTTAAAGCTCAGTCTGCAATCCCTGAAAAGGGATCCGAGTCTAGGAAGAGTGCAGTCTGGCATTTTTTTAAACAACATCCAACTGATCAGCGCAAAGTCATCTGTCAAAAATGTTCAACTAGCTTAAGCAGAGGTCAGAATCTGAAAAGTCTAAATACTAGTTGCATGCATAGACACTTAACCACCATGCATTTTCAAGCCTGGACTAACTACCAAACGTCCCTCAAGGTTGTAGCACCCTCGGCCAATGAAGCTAGTCAGCAACGCAACATCCCTTCCGTCACTGTAAGGCCACCATTTTCCGCACCACCGGCAGTATCTGTGCAGGTTTCTTTGCCAGCCAAAAGCAGTCAGGGTCAGGGAATCACCAGTTTTGTAGGAGGAAATATTGCATCTAGGGCACCGGCGGAAACAATACCGTCTCCAACCGTCTCTCAGTCTGCCATGTACACCGGCACACCCGAAAGTTCCACGATCTCCAGCTCTCCAGTCCAGCTCACCCTACATGAGACTCTGGTTAGAAAAAGGAAGTACTTATCCTCGCATCCGCGTACACAGTGTTTTAACGCCCACATAGCTAGACTAATCTCGTTAGAGATGATGCCCTACCGGTTAGTTGAAAGCGAAGCTTTCAAAGCCCTGATGGAGTACGCTGAACCACGATACGAGCTACCCAGTCGACACTTTTTTTCCAGAAAAGCCATCCCAGCCCTGCACCAGCATGTTAAACAGCGCATCGTCCATGCACTCAGGCAATCTGTGAGTACAAAGGTGCACCTGACTACAGATGCATGGACCAGTAGGCATGGCCAGGGACGTTATGTGTCCATCACGGCACACTGGGTGAATGTGGTGGATGCAGGGTCCACAGGCGACATCAATTTAGGGACAGTTGTGCCTAGCCCACGGTCTAGGAAACAGTTGGCTGTAGGCGTTCGCACCCCCTCCTCCTCCTCGTCCTCCTGCAGAAGCTACAGCTCTTCCACAGAACGCAGTCTGCCAACCACTCCATCGGCAGATGACACTGTTGCACACCAGTTGTCCCATTATGGGCCAGCTACTGCCAAGCGTCAGCAGGCTGTATTGGCTATGAAGTGCTTGGGCGACAACAGACACACCGCGGAAGTTCTGTCCGAGTTCTTGCAACAAGAAACACAGTCGTGGCTGGGCACAGTAGATCTTGAGGCAGGCAAGGTAGTGAGTGATAACGGAAGGAATTTCATGGCTGCCATCTCCCTTTCCCAACTGAAACACATTCCTTGCCTGGCTCACACCTTAAACCTGGTGGTGCAGTGCTTATTGAAAACTTATCCTGGGTTCTCCGACCTGCTCCTCAAAGTGCGTGCACTTTGCTCACATATCCGACGTTCGCCTGTACACGCCAGCCGTATGCAGACCTATCAGCGGTCTTTGAACCTTCCCCAGCATCGCCTAATCATAGACGTTGCAACAAGGTGGAACTCAACACTGCACATGCTTCAGAGACTGTGCGAACAGAGGCGTGCTGTTATTTATTTGTGGGAGGATACACGGGCAGGCAGTAGGATGGCAGACATGGAGTTGTCAGGTGTGCAGTGGTCTAAGATACAAGACATGTGTCAAGTCCTTCAGTGTTTTGAGGAATGCACACGGCTGGTTAGTGCAGACAACGCCGTAATAAGCATGAGCATCCCCCTAATGCGTCTGCTGATGCAAAGTTTGACGCACATAAAGGAGCAGGCGTCTGCACCAGAGGAAGAGGAAAGCCTTGATGACAGTCAGCCATTGTCTGGTCAGGGCAGTGTACAGGACGAGGTAGCGGGCGAAGAGGAGGTGGAGGACGAGGAGGATGATGGGGATGAGTATATTTTTAATGCCGAACCTTTCCCGGGGGCACAGGAAATTGGTTGCGTGTCACGGCCGGGTTCTGGTTTTTTGAGGGACACAAGTGACGTAGATTTGCCTGCAACTGCCCCTCAACCAATCACAACCGGAGATTTGACAACTGGAACTTTGGCCCACATGGCGGATTATGCCTTACGTATCCTAAAAAGGGACACACGCATTACGAAAATGATGAACGATGACGATTACTGGTTGGCCTGCCTCCTTGATCCACGCTATAAAGGCAAATTGCAAAATATTATGCCACATGAGAACTTGGAACTAATATTAGCAACCAAACAATCAACTCTTGTTGACCGTTTGCTTCAGGCATTCCCAGCACACAGCGCACGTGATCGTTCTCACACGAGCTCCAGGGGGCAGCAGACTAGGAGTGTTAGGGGTGCACACATCAGAAGTGGCGTTGGACAGAGGGGTTTTCTGACCAGGTTGTGGAGTGATTTTGCTATGACCGCAGACAGGACAGGTACTGCTGCATCAATTGAAAGTGACAGGAGACAACATTTGTCCAGTATGGTTACTAACTATTTTTCATCCCTTATCGATGTTCTCCCTCAACCGTCATTCCCATTTGATTACTGGGCCTCCAAATTAGACACCTGGCCAGAATTGGCAGAATATGCATTGCAGGAGCTTGCTTGCCCGGCAGCAAGTGTCCTATCAGAAAGAGTATTCAGTGCTGCAGGTTCAATATTAACCGAAAAAAGGACTCGTCTGGCTACCCAAAATGTTGACGATCTAACATTCATTAAAATGAACCACAACTGGATTTCGAAATCTTTTGCCCCACCTTGCCCGGCCGACACCTAGCTTTCCTATGAAAAGCTCTTGCCTGTGAATTACTTTTCTAATGTCTAATTTGCTGCAGCTGATTGTACAGCATACGACATGTTTACACCTCCCTAAATGGCAAAACTCCCCACACGGGGCCGTGGTATCGCGACTTGGCGCAAGCACCCGTGAGACTGCTGTTTGTCTGAAGAGGTGAGTGTGCTCGCTTTTGGTTGACGGCATTGCTACTGGGTCCCTCATAGTACAATGTAGTGTCTCTGGCGGTGGTGGTGCGCACCCAACGTCAGACACACCGTTGTAACATGAGGGGCCCTGGGGCGGTCCCGCCGGCCTCAAGAGAGTTCCCCCCTACCCCAGCTCAAAATGTGCTCTACCACGTCCAAAATTATGTCGCACAGCTCCACCAATCTTTAGTCTATTCGCTGACATCATTCAATGTCTGGCACTGACAATACAAATTTGTAGACATCTATGATGCAACTTAAAGTAGTCTGTGTCTGTGTCCTATATTGGCACCATTAAATAGTTACTGCCAAATTACTATGTCAGAAACTCAGTAGATGAGCCCACCCCTGTACCTAAGTATGCCACCTTTTTTTTTGTTTTGGTTGTTTTGCGAGACATTAACATCTATTTATATTTTGGGAGTACTGGGACAGACACTCCTTGCACTAATCCTCCACTCACCACCAAGCTGCCTGTGTATCCATGTAACCGCTGTAAAGCTGCCATGAGCCTATTGTTTGTTATTTTAGGCCTTTGATAGCCTGTCTGCGGTCCCTACTTTAAATACTCCTCCACTGACCACCAAGCTGCCTGCCCGTGTATCCATGTAACCGCTGTAAAACTGCCATAAGCCTATTGTTTGTTATTTTAGGCCTTTGATAGCCTGTCTGCGGTCCCTACTTTAAATACTCCTCCACTGACCACCAAGCTGCCTGCCCGTGTATCCATGTAACCGCTGTAAAACTGCCATGAGCCTATTGTTTGTTATTTTAGGCCTTTGAAGCCTGTCTGCGGTCCCTCCTTCCACTAGTCCTCCACTGACCAGACCACTGCTGCCCGTGTACCCCTGGAACCAATTATAAAGTGCCTACAGCCAGCCCATTTTCTTATGTTAGGCCTTTGAAGCCTGTCTGCGGTCCCTACTTTAAAGGGAACCTGTCACCACGTTTTTGGAAGATGGGATAAAAATAGCGTTAAATAGGGGCAGAGGTGGGCGTTACATTAGTGTGTGTGTTATGCGTTTATTACCCACCTAAGTTGCCGAAATAACTTTGCAAAGTCTCCGTTTTCGCCTGTCAATCAGGCTGGTCAGGTCGCATGGGCGTTGTCTTCCCCCAGATTTGGCGTAGTTTTCCGTTGGTGGCGTAGTGGTGTGCGCATGCCCAAGGTCCCGAATCCTCTTCCAGGGGATTTAAAATAGCGCGGTGTTCGTTATTGCATTGGTGATCGGTGGGCGCGGCCATCTTCCTTTGGCCGCGCGTGCGCAGAAGCGGCGCTCTGCTGGCCGCGGCTTCAGGAAAATGGCCGCCGCGATATCCATCTGCGCACGCGCGGCATCCCGCGGCCATTTTCCTGAAGCCGCGGCCAGCAGAGCGCCGCTTCTGCGCACGCGCGGCCAAAGGAAGATGGCCGCGCCCACCGATCACCAATGCAATAACGAACACCGCGCTATTTTAAATCCCCTGGAAGAGGATTCCGGACTTTGGGCATGCGCACACCACTACGCCACCAACGGAAAACTACGCCAAATCTGGGTGAAGACACCACGCCCATGTGACCTGACCAGCCTGATTGACAGGCGAAAACGGAGACTTTGCAAAGTTATTTCGGCAACTTAGGTGGGTAATAAACGCATAACACACACACTAATGTAACGCCCACCTCTGCCCCTATTTAACGCTATTTTTATCCCATCTTCCAAAAACGTGGTGACAGGTTCCCTTTAAATACTCCTCCACTGACCACCAAGCTGCCTGCCCGTGTATCCATGTAACCGCTGTAAAACTGCCATGAGCCTATTGTTTGTTATGTTAGGCCTTTGATAGCCTGTCTGCGGTCCCTACTTTAAATACTCCTCCACTGACCACCAAGCTGCCTGCCCGTGTATCCATGTAACCGCTGTAAAACTGCCATGAGCCTATTGTTTGTTATTTTAGGCCTTTGAAGCCTGTCTGTGGTCCCTCCTTCCACTAGTCCTCCACTGACCAGACCACTGCTGCCCGTGTACCCCTGGAACCAATTATAAAGTGCCTACAGCCAGCCCATTTTTTTATGTTAGGCCTTTGAAGCCTGTCTGCGGTCCCTCCTTCCACTAGTCCTCCACTGGCCAGACCACTGCTGCCCGTGTACCCCTGGAACCAATTATAAAGTGCCTACAGCCAGCCCATTTTCTTATGTTAGGCCTTTGAAGCCTGTCTGCGGTCCCTACTTTAAATACTCCTCCACTGACCACCAAGCTGCCTGCCCGTGTATCCATGTAACCGCTGTAAAACTGCCATGAGCCTATTGTTTGTTATTTTAGGCCTTTGAAGCCTGTCTGCGGTCCCTCCTTCCACTAGTCCTCCACTGGCCAGACCACTGCTGCCCGTGTACCCCTGGAACCAATTATAAAGTGCCTACAGCCAGCCCATTTTCTTATGTTAGGCCTTTGAAGCCTGTCTGCGGTCCCTACTTTAAATACTCCTCCACTGACCACCAAGCTGCCTGCCCGTGTATCCATGTAACCGCTGTAAAACTGCCATAAGCCTATTGTTTGTTATTTTAGGCCTTTGATAGCCTGTCTGCGGTCCCTACTTTAAATACTCCTCCACTGACCACCAAGCTGCCTGCCCGTGTATCCATGTAACCGCTGTAAAACTGCCATGAGCCTATTGTTTGTTATTTTAGGCCTTTGAAGCCTGTCTGCGGTCCCTCCTTCCACTAGTCCTCCACTGACCAGACCACTGCTGCCCGTGTACCCCTGGAACCAATTATAAAGTGCCTACAGCCAGCCCATTTTTTTATGTTAGGCCTTTGAAGCCTGTCTGCGGTCCCTCCTTCCACTAGTCCTCCACTGGCCAGACCACTGCTGCCCGTGTACCCCTGGAACCAATTATAAAGTGCCTACAGCCAGCCCATTTTCTTATGTTAGGCCTTTGAAGCCTGTCTGCGGTCCCTACTTTAAATACTCCTCCACTGACCACCAAGCTGCCTGCCCGTGTATCCATGTAACCGCTGTAAAACTGCCATGAGCCTATTGTTTGTTATGTTAGGCCTTTGATAGCCTGTCTGCGGTCCCTACATTAAATACTCCTCCACTCACCACCAAGCTGCCTGCCCGTCTATCCATGTAACCGCTGTAAAACTGCAATGAGCCTATTGTTTGTTATTTTAGGCCTTTGATAGCCTGTCTGCGGCCCCTACTTGCAATACTCCTCCACTGACCACAATGCTGCCTGGAGTGCCTGCCTGTGTATCCATGTAACCGATGTAAAACTGCCATGACTGCCTACTGTTTGTTATTTTAGGCCTTTGATAGCCTGTCTGCAGCCCCTACTTGCAATACTCCTCCACTGACCACACCAATGCTGCCCGTGTACCCCTGGAACCTATTTAAAAGTTCATAGAGCCTAGTTATATATTTTATTTACTATTAATAAGGCCATGATGGACTACGCTGTACCACGCTACAAGCTAACCAGTCGACACTTCTTTTGCGAGAAAAGCCATTCCAACCCTCCACCAGCATGTAGAAGACCGCATTGTCCATGCACTCTGGCAATCTGTGAGTACAAAGGTGCACCTGACAACAGACGCATGGACCTGTAGGCATGGCCACGGAAGATTACGTGTCCATTACGGCGCAATGGGTTAATGTGGTGGATGCATGGTCCACAGGGGACAGCCTACTAAGTCTGTCTGCAGTCCCTAATTCAAATTGTCCTCCACTGTCTAAATCGGAGCTTCCACCTTCTGGCTTTCGGCCTATAGTATCAGAAATTAAACTGCATTTGGCCTTCAACTTTGGTTAGGGCCTACTAACGGCTTCTGCCCCTGCCTGGTGTTGCCCTCAACTAAATAAAGCTGAGCTTCAACCTTCCGGCTCTCATTAAGTGGTTTTAAAAAAAAAAATGGTGGTTAGGGCCTACTAACGGCTTCTGCCCCTGCCTGGTGTTGCCCTCAACTAAATAAAGCTGAGCTTCAACCTTCTGCTCCAAATTACCATTTTGAAAAATGCAATAGGCTTTTCCGGCCTACTAAAGGTGTCTGTCTGTGTGCCCCTGCCTGGTGTTGTCCTCAACTAAATAAAGCTGAGCTTCAACCTTCCGGCTCTCATTAAGTGGTTTTAAAAAAAAAAATGGTGGTTAGGGCCTACTAACGGCTTCTGCCCCTCCCTGGTGTTGCCCTCAACTAAATAAAGCTGAGCTTCAACCTTCTGCTCCAAATTACCATTTTGAAAAATGCAATAGGCTTTTCCGGCCTACTAAAGGTGTCTGTCTGTGTGCCCCTGCCTGGTGTTGCCCTCAACTAAATAAAGCTGAGCTTCAACCTTCTGCTCCAAATTACCATTTTGAAAAATGCAATAGGCTTTTCCGGCCTACTAAAGGTGTCTGTCTGTGTGCCCCTGCCTGGTGTTGTCCTCAACTAAATAAAGCTGAGCTTCAACCTTCCGGCTCTCATTAAGTGGTTTTAAAAAAAAAAATGGTGGTTAGGGCCTACTAACGGCTTCTGCCCCTGCCTGGTGTTGCCCTCAACTAAATAAAGCTGAGCTTCAACCTTCTGCTCCAAATTACCATTTTGAAAAATGCAATAGGCTTTTCCGGCCTACTAAAGGTGTCTGTCTGTGTGCCCCTGCCTGGTGTTGCCCTCAACTAAATAAAGCTGAGCTTCAACCTTCTGCTCCAAATTACCATTTTGAAAAATGCAATAGGCTTTTCCGGCCTACTAAAGGTGTCTGTCTGTGTGCCCCTGCCTGGTGTTGTCCTCAACTAAATAAAGCTGAGCTTCAACCTTCCGGCTCTCATTAAGTGGTTTTAAAAAAAAAAATGGTGGTTAGGGCCTACTAACGGCTTCTGCCCCTGCCTGGTGTTGCCCTCAACTAAATAAAGCTGAGCTTCAACCTTCTGCTCCAAATTACCATTTTGAAAAATGCAATAGGCTTTTCCGGCCTACTAAAGGTGTCTGTCTGTGTGCCCCTGCCTGGTGTTGCCCTCAACTAAATAAAGCTGAGCTTCAACCTTCTGCTCCAAATTACCATTTTGAAAAATGCAATAGGCTTTTCCGGCCTACTAAAGGTGTCTGTCTGTGTGCCCCTGCCTGGTGTTGTCCTCAACTAAATAAAGCTGAGCTTCAACCTTCCGGCTCTCATTAAGTGGTTTTAAAAAAAAAAATGGTGGTTAGGGCCTACTAACGGCTTCTGCCCCTCCCTGGTGTTGTCCTCAACTAAATAAAGCTGAGCTTCAACCTTCTGCTCCAAATTACCATTTTGAAAAATGCAATAGGCTTTTCCGGCCTACTAAAGGTGTCTGTCTGTGTGCCCCTGCCTGGTGTTGCCCTCAACTAAATAAAGCTGAGCTTCAACCTTCTGCTCCAAATTACCATTTTAAAAAATGCAATAATCTTTTCCGGCCTACTAAAGGTGTCTGTCTGTGTGCCCCTGCCTGGTGTTGCCCTCAACTAAATAAAGCTGAGCTTCAACCTTCTGCTCCAAATTACCATTTTGAAAAATGCAATAGGCTTTTCCGGCCTACTAAAGGTGTCTGTCTGTGTGCCCCTGCCTGGTGTTGTCCTCAACTAAATAAAGCTGAGCTTCAACCTTCTGCTCCAAATTACCATTTTGAAAAATGCAATAGGCTTTTCCGGCCTACTAAAGGTGTCTGTCTGTGTGCCCCTGCCTGGTGTTGTCCTCAACTAAATAAAGCTGAGCTTCAACCTTCCGGCTCTCATTAAGTGGTTTTAAAAAAAAAAAATGGTGGTTAGGGCCTACTAACGGCTTCTGCCCCTGCCTGGTGTTGCCCTCAACTAAATAAAGCTGAGCTTCAACCTTCTGCTCCAAATTACCATTTTGAAAAATGCAATAGGCTTTTCCGGCCTACTAAAGGTGTCTGTCTGTGTGCCCCTGCCTGGTGTTGTCCTCAACTAAATAAAGCTGAGCTTCAACCTTCCGGCTCTCATTAAGTGGTTTTAAAAAAAAAAATGGTGGTTAGGGCCTACTAACGGCTTCTGCCCCTCCCTGGTGTTGTCCTCAACTAAATAAAGCTGAGCTTCAACCTTCTGCTCCAAATTACCATTTTGAAAAATGCAATAGGCTTTTCCGGCCTACTAAAGGTGTCTGTCTGTGTGCCCCTGCCTGGTGTTGTCCTCAACTAAATAAAGCTGAGCTTCAACCTTCTGCTCCAAATTACCATTTTAAAAAATGCAATAGGCTTTTCCGGCCTACTAAAGGTGTCTGTCTGTGTGCCCCTGCCTGGTGTTGCCCTCAACTAAATAAAGCTGAGCTTCAACCTTCTGCTCCAAATTACCATTTTAAAAAATGCAATAGGCTTTTCCGGCCTACTAAAGGTGTCTGCCCCTCCCTGGTGTTGTCCTCAACTGAACAAAGCTGAGCTTCCACATTCTGGCTTTCGCCCTATACTATCAGATATTAAACTGCATTTGGCCTACTAGTGTGGTTAGGCCCTTGAAACAGTGTCTGCTGCTCTTGGGTTTGCTACTCCACTGAACAAAGCAATGCCGCCTGTTTAGTCCTGTTACCAATTTTGAACTGCATGTAGCCTACTTTATTCTTTGGCCCTATATCTGTTTCCTCCTCATCCTGCCCATTGCCCAGCCACTGCTAAATGAGTCTGCTGGTACATTGACCTAGACCACTACATTCCCCTTGTACTCTACACAGCCAGAATCTGTCCCTGCTGAAAGTAAGGTTCCCCTTCCCGCATGTTATACCACCTTACACAGGGACAAAGAGGAAGGTGCAGATGAAAGTGCAGGTTCCTTCATCAGGTGGGGGGGCATACTCGTTGGCGACGTCACTGGCACAGGGCCCCTCAGAGTACGCAAAAGTGTCGCTGCTGGTGGGAGGCGCCCCCGCCATGCAAACACACCGCCGTACTTTGAGGGGCCCTGTGCCAGTGGCAATGCGAACGAGTGGGCCCCCCCCTGCTTGCTCAGGATCACAGCACTTGCAACTTTTAAATACTTACCTTTCCCTGCAACACCGCCGTGACGTAGTCCGCATTTCCTGGGCCCACGAAAAACTTGAGCCAGCCCTACTCCCCCCACAACTTTCCCCCAATTCCCTATGCCCAACTATTATTATACAGTTAATTAAGATTGGCAAGCTTCAGAAACAAGAATGGATGTTTTTGGCATTAAAATGGGCACTGTAGGTGTTTTCCTGGCCTCCACTCACTGCCGACTATGCTTCCCCATTGACTTGCATTGGGTTTCGTGTTTCGGTCGATCCCCGACTTTTAGCGATAATCGGCCGACTGCACTCGACTCGACTCTGGACAAAATCGGGTTTCCCAAAACCCTACTCGATCTTAAAAAAATGAAAGTCGCTCAACCCTAGTGAAAACAGCGCTACAAGGCAAAAGCAAGGTGAATAGTAGGTGAACACAGCGGTTGCTAAATTAGCCTTTGGAAAGCACAAAGAAGCAAATCGCTATCTCTAAACTGTCCCTCAGTCAGCAAACAGCGTCCTGTCACTAACTGAATTCACAGCAGAGTGATCGCAAAATGGCGCCAGCGACTTTTAAACTGCAGCATGACATCATTTCAGCAGCCAATCACAGCCTTGCCAGTAGTTTCATGCCCTCCATGCTAAACAGGATGTGCCCACACTTGGAATCATTCTCATTGGCTGAATTTCTGCATTTTGAATCGTGGAACTTCCGATTCCGGTATCCGATACGCGGCAAGTATCGGAATCCCGGTATCGGAATTCCGATACCGCAAGTATCGGCCGATACCCGATACTTGCAGTATCGGAATGCTCAACACTAGTCCTCATGAATGCCAGAGGTGATAAAGAGAATTATAAAGATGGAAGGCTGGAAAGATAGCTTTGATGAAGGACAGAAGAGGTTTGAAGAGGCCCAATAACAAATCCAATATAAATGATCAGCTTAAATCTATTTTAACAATAGGCCTCTTAAAAGCATTTTAAAAATCCGTAAATATCAACTGCATATTATCGATATATTTGTTTAAATTTATATTTAATTTAATAAAAGAAATTAAATTAAACAAATGTACTAAATAATTTATTGATTGTCAAAAAATGATAGTTTAGATTGTAAATGACAGTAAATGGGATTTATTAAGACTGCAATTAAAAATATCCTAGGGCAAGATTGAACGAAACTCATTATGATTCTATATACAAAGGTATTTTTATTATAGGACAGTAAACAAATCCAGTGAAATAAAAGGAAAACAGTGACTTCTACAAATAATATGTTCTTTTGCATAAGATTATTCAAGATTTGTTCATGACCGCACTCAAAAATGCAATGAAAAAATGCAAGTAACTCAATTTATTTACTAAGTGCATAAATAGTGCAGAGATACCAGATAGCTCTTAAAATAGAGCAGCACAAAAAAAGACTTGTTTTAAAGAAAATTATGCAGAAGTTGTAAAATATAAAACAACTATATAAATGTGCGAGCATCAAAGGTGTCTCAAATTTTTTTGTACCAGTTGGTGAACAGCTCCATCAGCAAAAAAAATGTAAAAGTTATTTCTCGCAAAATATGCAAAATGGAAACATAATTTTAATAAAAAGTGATTTTATGGTGAAAACATGTAAAAAAAAAAGAGCATATACAGTGGGGCAAAAAAGTATTTAGTCAGTCAGCAATAGTGCAAGTTCCACCACTTAAAAAGATGAGAGGCGTCTGTAATTTACATCATAGGTAGACCTCAACTATGGGAGGCAAACTGAGACAAAAAAATCCAGAAAATCACATTGTCTGTTTTTTTATCATTTTATTTGCATATTATGGTGGAAAATAAGTATTTGGTCAGAAACAAACAATCAAGATTTCTGGCTCTCACAGACCTGTAACTTCTTCTTTAAGAGTCTCCTCTTTCCTCCACTCATTACCTGTAGTAATGGCACCTGTTTAAACTTATTATCAGTATAAAAAGACACCTGTGCACACCCTCAAACAGTCTGACTCCAAACTCCACTATGGTGAAGACCAAAGAGCTGTCAAAGGACACCAGAAACAAAATTGTAGCCCTGCACCAGGCTGGGAAGACTGAATCTGCAATAGCCAACCAGCTTGGAGTGAAGAAATCAACAGTGGGAGCAATAATTAGAAAATGGAAGACATTCAAGACCACTGATAATCTCCCTCGATCTGGGGCTCCACGCAAAATCCCACCCCGTGGGGTCAGAATGATCACAAGAACGGTGAGCAAAAATCCCAGAACCACGCGGGGGGACCTAGTGAATGAACTGCAGAGAGCTGGGACCAATGTAACAAGGCCTACCATAAGTAACACACTACGCCACCATGGACTCAGATCCTGCAGTGCCAGACGTGTCCCACTGCTTAAGCCAGTACATGTCTGGGCCCGTCTGAAGTTTGCTAGAGAGCATTTGGATGATCCAGAGGAGTTTTGGGAGAATGTCCTATGGTCTGATGAAACCAAAGTGGAACTGTTTGGTAGAAACACAACTTGTCGTGTTTGGAGGAAAAAGAATACTGAGTTGCATCCATCAAACACCATACCTACTGTAAAGCATGGTGGTGGAAACATCATGCTTTGGGGCTGTTTCTCTGCAAAGGGGCCAGGACGACTGATCCGGGTACATGAAAGAATGAATGGGGCCATGTATCGTGAGATTTTGAGTGCAAACCTCCTTTCATCAGCAAGGGCATTGAAGATGAAACATGGCTGGGTCTTTCAACATGACAATGATCCAAAGCACACCCCCAGGGCAACGAAGGAGTGGCTTTGTAAGAAGCATTTCAAGGTCCTGGAGTGGCCTAGCCAGTCTCCAGATCTCAACCCTATAGAAAACCTTTGGAGGGAGTTGAAAGTCCGTGTTGCCAAGCGAAAAGCCAAAAACATCACTGCTCTAGAGGAGATCTGCATGGAGGAATGGGCCAACATACCAACAACAGTGTGTGGCAACCTTGTGAAGACTTACAGAAAACGTTTGACCTCTGTCATTGCCAACAAAGGATATATTACAAAGTATTGAGATGAAATTTTGTTTCTGACCAAATACTTATTTTCCACCATAATATGCAAATAAAATGATAAAAAAACAGACAATGTGATTTTCTGGATTTTTTTTTCTCAGTTTGTCTCCCATAGTTGAGGTCTACCTATGATGTGAATTACAGACGCCTCTCATCTTTTTAAGTGGTGGAACTTGCACTATTGCTGACTGACTAAATACTTTTTTGCCCACTGTACATGTGATATGGATCGGGATCTGTGGAAGCGCATGTAGCGCGAAACAGCTGTCATCCCTGGACACCATGCTCTCCCTGTCCGTGTCCATGTCCTAATAAAGACTTTTTATAGCATCAGGAATGGTGAGTGCTGATCACTTTTTTCTCTTTTTTATATTATTACCTCTTTTTGGTTGAGCACCCCATACGCCCATGCACTGAGTAGGGGGTATAGGAGCTGGTACAGCGTATTGTAGCACGCTAATAGGTGATCGCATGGGACAGCAGTGCGAGTATATTATCTTTTGTTTGTACATGTGATATCACCATAATTTAATGACCTACACAATAAAGTTAACGTCATTTATACATTAATACTTGGGTGCTGCAATCTTGGCTTTGTCTGACCGACTGCATTTGAAAATAGCATGGAGTGCATTCAAAAGTGCATTCAAAAGAACAACCAAAAGGAGTAGAAAGTCTTAGGCGAACTGAAGACCGCGCACACGGTATGAATTTTTAGGTAGTTTATTGAAGCCAACGCGTTTCAAGAGCTTTCTTGCTCTCTTCTTCAGGGCATATAGTACATAAACACAATATAGGGTGTATTTATACAAACAGGAAGTGGGAGGGACACCAACACCCGTTATACCATAACACAAGAGTACAATTAAAACCAATAAAAGTCATTTAAAGAATGTTGCTCATTATTATTTATTTATAACCTAAGGTCACTAATGAATATTAAAAACCAAAAAAAAAAACAAAAATATAAAATATAAAATAAATTTAGAACACGCCCTGAATAAAATCACGAGAGGTAAAAATGAGTATTCGAACCAGGGAGCTTAACGTAGTAATTCCATTTTTTAGGCTATTCTAGTCATTGTGCCACGTCCTAGAATGAGGAATTTAGGACCTGAGAATTACGTCACGGCTTGCAATTGGTCGCGTGGCGGTCACATGAGCGGCACGCGACCAATCAGAAGCCGTGACATGGAAGGCCCTAAACGCGCTCATTTTAAGCAAAGAAGGCTGCCGGTTACCAGCGGCGATGTCCAGGGGCCTCCGGAGAGGTGAGTATATCAATATTTTTTATTTTAATTCTTTATTTTACACTTAAATGTGGATTTCGATACCGATTTCCGATATCGCAAACATATCGGAACTCGGTATCGGAATTCCGATACCAGATTCAGAAGATCGCCGACCTCATGGCCGACCGCACACAGGGGTCGGGTTTCATGAAACCCGACTTTGCCAAAAGTCGGCGACTTCTGAAAATGGCCGACCCGTTTCGCTCAACCCTAATAATGAATAATGTTAAAAACCATAGAATCCACATACCTGCGTTACTAGGTCCAGATTATACGCCAGGATGTAATGATAGTATATATATTTACATAGGATTCCTGACCATGATCCCTTATAATTAACTGGTCATATTATTAAACCTTCATATTAATTGTATATTAGGTCACCAATAACTAGAACCTCATAGGTTCTATTGAATGACTCAGAATCTCAAATTAGATTTTAGTTGATCATCCACAGCATCAAACCCGCAGCGGACAGACATTACAGCATAGTAGAGGGGATTTCATGAAATCCCATCTCCACAATGCGTGCACAGACGCCTCCGGCTTCCCTGCGTATACGCACATGCGGCACGTCTTTCCAACCGAAGCATATCTATTTATATGCTCTGTCTCCGCAAGATAAATATCACGATCCAATGTATTGGACGCGGTGACTCTGCAAGGTTCAATGAACACATGCGGAATCACTTGGGTTAACCTTCGTCAGGCTGCATAATTTTACAACGTTAACAGGCTGCAGAGGTACAATTGTACCTTCATATATATCTCCACTGTGGGAAGACTTTCTCTTTTACTTGGTTTCAGAAACTAAAGTTCATTCAGCTACAAATGTTATGCTGATATCTATTGGCCATAGTTGTTACTGCTCACTTATGTTGCTGTCAATTAAGTTGATTCAAACTGGGAGTGGCTTCTACTTCTCTTCCTGCCTCCCTCCTCTCTGTAGCCATTTTGCTGTTCATCTCATTGCTGTGAGCACACACATTTCTAGGCTTGTGAAGTCTTCAATTTCTTGGATACGAAGGTAGGAAAGTCTCACAGCATCTAACAGCCAGTTATACCTTCATTTGCCTTATGTGGGGACAGAACAGTCAGAAATTGTCTTTGAGCCTGGACTTGGCTTACATATGTTTTGTATGAAACTTTTCACTATAAGTATGATTTTTATACGAAAAATGGATAATAATTAGTATCTACATATTGTTTTACAATGTTTTACTTATATTCAGCACAAAATAAAGATGGTGGCTCTGTTACAATTTTCCTATTGTTCGAAAAAACAATCGAAGATGGAATGAAAATTCTGAAACCGTATACGGTTTACATAATATATAAATGACATTTATAAATAACTATCACTACAAATAATTTACTTTTTTATCTGCACTTTAGAATCGAGTTTCATTCTACTTGCCACATGTTACTGAACTAAATTACGAAGCCAAAATTCATCTACCAAGTCATCATGAGTGATAGTGATGCTGGATCTAGTTTCCGCCATAATCCAAGAAAACGTGTTTGCAGGTTAGTATCATTTTGTTAAAAGCCAATAATGTAGTATTGTGTAGTATTTTGGAAAATTATTTATTTTTCATTTTTTCATATTTACAGATTTACGTCTGATGAAATAATGCGAATGCTAGAAGAATCTGATTCTGAGCATGAGGAAGAACCATATGTTGCATCTGATGATGAAAACTATGTACCACAAGTGGATGTTACTGAAGAAGATTCAGACGTTGAACAAGAAATGGTCATAGAGCAGGAAAAAGAATTTGACTCAGATGAAAGTGTTGAGGATGAGTCTGTGCCTCAAAGTGCAGGCAACATTTGGACTGCTAAGGATAAAACTCAATGGTGTAGTGATCCACTGCCAAATGCACAAACAAAATCTAGTAATGTCCTATGACAAAGAGGTGGCCCTGCAGCAATCAGCAACCTGTATACAGCAAAAGAGCTATTCAAGTCAATCATGACTCCCGAGATGTGTGACATCATATTACGAGAAACTAATCGAAAGGCCAAGAGAGTTTGTGATGCTTACAACAACGAACTGGTACAACGTTTTCCTGATTCTTCTGAACGGCCACCACAAAAAACATTCAAGCAATTTACAGAAACTGAACTCCATGCATTTTTGGGCATACTGATTGCTGCTGGTGTGCACAGAGACAACAAAGAGAATTTGGAGGAAATGTGGAATGTTGCTGCTCTGCCTCTTATACGTGCAGCCGTGTCTTGTGACCGCTTCAAGATGATACTCAGATTTATCAGATTTGACAACGAAAATACACGTGCAGAACGTGTGCAAACAGATAAAGCTGCACCAATATGGGACATCTGGACAATGCTGAACAGAAATCTGGAGAGAGCCTACAAGCCATATAATTGTATCACCGTCGACGAGCAATTATTTCCATTTAGAGGCCATACTAAAATTACCCAGTATATACCTTCAAAACCAGCTAAATATGGCATAAAGATTTTCTGGGCTTGTGACTCGTCAAACGCCTACCCATTACAAGGTCAGCTCTACACTGGGAAACCAACTGATGGTCCTCGACAAGTAAACATTGGTGAACGAACAGTATTGGACCTAGTGAGCTCATATAAAGGCTCTGGAAGAAATGTCACCACCGATAACTTCTTTACAACCATAGAACTAGCTAAGGTATTGAACTCATGGAACATGACACTAGTTGGTACAGTGAGAAAAAACAAAAGGTTCCTACCTAGCAACATGTAGCCTGCCAAAGAAAGGCCTGTAAATTCGACAAATTTTGCCTACAATCATGATGCAACAGTCTGTTCATATGTACCAAAGAAGAACAAATCTGTCATGCTTCTATCATCTATGCACATGACGGGAGAAGTTGAAGAGACACTAGCAGCCAAGCCAGAGATAATAAAATACAACAACAAAACAAAAGGCGGAGTTGATGTTATGGATAAAATGTTGGGAGAGTACACTGTGAAACGACGAACATTACGTTGGCCTCTGGCATTTTTCTACAATATGATTGACGTCACTGGGTTAGCATCCTACATCATCTACAGAGAACACAATCCAAGCTTCAGGACAAAGAGTCAAAGAAGAAAGTTCCTGAAAGATCTCGCAAATCAGCTATGTATGCCTGCAATTGAAGATCATAGTACAAACCGAATGATGATGAGAAACCATTTTCTTCAAGGTGCAGTAGAAATGGTGCTTGGACAATGCATTCTGGTAGCATCGCAAGCAGCAGCTGGCCCCAACATACCTCATGGTAGTCGTGGACCCTCCCCTGTTGTTGGTAGTTGCTATGTCTGCCGAGACCTGAGGCGAAAACAACGTAAGACTAGAATGTCTTGTGTGGTTTGTGTGAAACCCATTTGCGATGAACACTCGGTAGCAAAGACAACATGCATTACTTGTGAAGAAAATCATTAAAAAACGTTTCTTACATTTTCTTTTATAATGTAAATGAACAGTTTTTTTTACTTGTTTATAATAATAAAATAGCATTATCATTAAAAAAAAATATTATTCTTTTTTCCTTGCATTATCTTCATTCAAAATATATGAGGGTACATTTGTACCTATGCAGCTTGTTTTCGAAAAAAAGTTATTGCAATTTTAAAACGGAATAGTTACAATTGTACATACTCAGCTGGACGAAGGTTAAAAAACTGGCAGCACTTTAGACAAAGCCGACATGTGCTGCGTCCAAAGCGCTGCCCGTTTCTGTCCATGGAAACATACCCTTAAAAGGGATCATGGTCAGGAATCCTTTCTAAATATATACTATATCAACATCCTAGCATGTAATTGGGATCTAGTGGGTCACAGCTGTGACAACAACCTCTATAGCTGTGACCTTATATACATCCATAAGGGATGTATGTGGATTCTATGGTTTTTTAGTTATTATTATTATTATTATTATTATTATTATTAAAAGATAAAAGTTAATTTTTACTCACATTTTCTTCTCTTGCCCCATCTACTCAAAATATAAAATAATAGTACTTAAATTAAAACATCACTTTTATTTGGTACAGTAGAAAAGAAAATCAGTGAAACCAAGATAAAACACAAATATACATATCATGGTCAAAGTTGCTTCTCACTCAATTAAAGCAGCTTTAGGGAATTTAAATTAAAATCCTAATGTTGAGGCTGTCCTCTCCCTTCCTTGATGTTGAGGTGTTGGCGCCCTACACCTGCACAATGGTGCACCAGCTCCAATGTCGACTCTCCCTGTCTTTCCCTAGAAGTCCTATAGGAACTCGGGGGAGGGGTGAGTCAACATTACAAATCTCTTAAAAAATAGAGGAAATTACATCTCGATGGTAGCAAGGTGTAAAAGGAGAAAAAAGGAAAAAAGACAGAGGTCTAAAGTTTTTGAGTGTACTACTGTATAAATAAGGACACCTTTAATTGGCCACCTAATGCTAACCTCAACTCTTATATAGGTGAAACTAATGCATGTGCCCCTTATATTGTTACCCTAGATGTTAAGGTTAATACAAAGTGGATAAAGAATAGTAGAAAAATAACCCTATGTCAGGTCTGATGTGACCCTGCCTAACTGAAGAGGGTGGAACCCTTCACCTGCGCACTGGCGCTCCTTTTGTCACCTCTCCCTATAACTGACCATATGAGGCCCTAAAAAGGAAGAGATAAATAAAGTCAGATGTTAGTGACCATAAATACAGGTCAAAAATGTGCTCAGATGAACATCTAAATAGTTATATTTTTTCAACTTTTTTAAAATGAGGGAACAGAGGGAATAGTGTAGTGGAGAAAGGTAAATGCATATCATGACTCCAGCTATAGGTTCAATCCCACAACTGATATGATCATTTTAGAAAAATTGGATGTATTCCAAATTGACCATGATTGATTATCACATATTTGCCTAGGGTTTGGACTGATAAATAGTGACATCAGCAGTCCTATGTCAATATGTCCTTATGCTGTGTTACAAAAATAACCTCTAACGCTATGCCAGTCATTCATAGGTTAACTCCCTCAGCTGATATACTCATTTTAACAATCAATTCAAAAAGATGGTATAGTCATTTCAATAATATTGCACATGTTACAATTTGACCATATTCGGTCATCTATTCATATAAACACACAATGGTGAAAATAAACCATACATGTGTATCAAAGTTTTCATACAATCATAGAATGTTAGAGTTGGAAGGGACCTCAATGGTCATCGTATGCAACCCCCTGCTCAATGTAGGATTCACTAAACCATCTCAGACAAATGTATGTCCAGCCTCTGTTTGAAGACTTTCAGTTTCATTCCATTGCTTCTTGTGTTTCCATTTACAAAAGAGAATAATGGATGATCCCTTTTATAATGATTAATAGTGATATCAGCAGTCCTATGAATATAACATCCATATACTGTGTTACAAAAGATAACCTCTAACAGTATACTAGTTGCTCAATGCCTTTCCCCCTTTCTCTCTTGGGGTTCATCAGTGCATACTATGATAAAATGTATAATGATTATTGAAAAATAATGAATTTAGCTTAAATTGATTCAGCTGTAGTGGGAGGCACAATGTCCTTTCCTGTCCACCAGTCAGTCAGTGCACGCCATGGGTGATGTGTGAGATGATCCTGCATTTAGGCTGGCATTTGCCGGCTTCACAATCCAGTTCATTCAGTGATAATGTTGAGCATTCCGATACCGCAAGTATCGGGTATTGGCCGATACTTGCGGGTATCGGAATTCCGATACCGAGATCCGATACTTTTGTGGTATCGGGTATCGGTATCGAAACAACATTAATGTGTAAAATAAAGAATTAAAATAAAAAATATTGCTATACTCACCTCTCCGACGCAGCCTGGACCTCACCGAGGGAACCGGCAGCGTTCTTTGCTTAAAATGCGCGCGTTTACTTCCTTCCGTGACGTCACGGCTTGCGATTGGTCGCGTGCCGCCCATGTGGCCGCGACGCGACCAATCACAGCAAGCCGTGACGTAATTTCAGGTCCTGTATGCCTAATTCTGCATTCAGGACCTGAAATTACGTCACGGCTTGCTGTGATTGGTCGCGTCGCGGTCACATGGGCGGCACGCAACCAATCACAAGCCGTGACGTAATTTTAAAATGCGCGCATTTCCTGCCTCCCGTGACGTCACGGCTTGTGATTGGTCGCGTCGCCCATGTGACCGCGACGCGACCAATCACAAGCCAGAACGTAATTTTAAAATCTTGAATGCCTAGAATTAGGCATTGAGGACCTGAAAATTACGTCACGGCTTGCTGTGATTGGTCGCGTCGCGGCCACATGGGCGGCACGCGACCAATCACAAGCTGTGACATCACGGAAGGAAGTAAACGCGCGTATTTTAAGCAAAGAACGCTGCCGGTTCCCTCGGTGAGGTCCAGGCTGCGTCGGAGAGGTGAGTATAGCAATATTTTTTATTTTAATTCTTTATTTTACACATTAATATGGATCCCAGGGCCTGAAGGAGAGTTTCCTCTCCTTCAGACCCTGGGAACCATCAGGGATACCGTCCGATACTTGAGTCCCATTGACTTGTATTGGTATCGGGTATCGGTATCGGATTAGATCCGATACTTTGCCGGTATCGGCCAATACTTTCCGATATCGATACTTTCAAGTATCGGACGGTATCGCTCAACACTATTCAGTGACACTCAATGTGACATGCGGGGAATGGAACATATTTTTCGAGCACACTGAACAAGACACAGGTACAGGCAAGGGTACGAAGCCCCCTGGGTGGCAGACATGAGAGATCAAGCAAGACAGGACTGTTGTGAAATTGGATTTTGGGCTCCCCCGGTGGCCACTGGTGGAATTGAACTGGTGTGCATCATCCTCTCTGTTCACCTGTTTCCATCAGGATGTGGGAGTCGCTATTTAGCCTTGCTCCTCTGTCACTTCCATGCCGGTCAACATTGTAATCAGAAGCCTTTCTGTGCATGTTCCTGCTGCTAGACAACTCCCAGCTAAGTTGGACTTAGTCCTTGTTTGTTTTTGCATTTTGTTCCAGTTCACAGCTGTAGTTTCGTTTCTGTGTCTGGAAAGCTCTTGTGATCTGAAATTGCCACTCTGATGTTATGAGTTAATACTAGAGTCTTAAAGTAATTTTAGGATGGTATTTTGATAGGGTTTTCAGCTGACCATGAAAGTGCCCTTTCTGTCTTCCTGCTATCTAGTAAGCGGACCTCAATTTTGCTAAACCTATTTTCATACTACGTTTGTCATTTCATCTAAAATCACCGCCAATATTTGTGGGGGCCTCTGTCTGCCTTTCGGGGAAATTTCTCTAGAGGTGAGCCAGGACTATATTTTCCTCTGCCAGGATTAGTTAGTCCTCCGGCCGGCGCTGGGCGTCTAGGGATAAAACGCAGGCTACGCTACCCGGCTACTGTTAGTTGTGCGGCAGGTTTAGTTCATGGTCAGTTTAGTTTCCATCCTTCCAAGAGCTAGTTCGTATGTTTGCTGGGCGATGTTCTCTTGCCATTGAGAACCATAACAGTTTGACCGGCCCAAAGGGTTAAATTAATTGACAGAGAAAGGAGAGAAAAGAGAAGTCTGCTGAAGATTTTTTTTTTTTTTTTTTCTCTCAGTTCTGAGTGTGCTTGTAATTGAATCTCTTGCAAGTCTGCCTATATTGCAGCCTTTCTCTCTCTCTCTCCTTCTAATCCTGGAATGGCTCTGTGTTCACCTGTTTAAAATGGATATTCAGAGTTTAGCTGCAGGTTTGAATAATCTCACCACGAAAGTTCAAAACTTACAAGATTTTGTTGTTCATGTTCCTATATCTGAACCTAGAATTCCTTTGCCTGAATTTTTCTCGGGGAATAGATCTTGCTTTCAAAATTTCAAAAATAATTGCAAGTTGTTTTTGTCCCTGAAATCTCGCTCTGCTGGAGATCCTGCTCAGCAGGTCAGGATTGTGATTTCTTTGCTCCGGGGCAACCCTCAGGATTGGGCTTTTGCATTGGCTCCAGGGGATCCTGCGTTGCTCAATGTGGATGCGTTTTTTCTGGCCTTGGGGTTGCTTTATGAGGAACCTCAGTTAGAACTTCAGGCGGAAAAGGCCTTGATGTCCCTATCTCAGGGGCAAGACGAAGCTGAAATATACTGCCAGAAATTCCGTAAATGGGCTGTGCTTACTCAGTGGAATGAGTGCGCCCTGGCGGCGAATTTCAGAGAGGGTCTCTCTGATGCCATTAAGGATGTTATGGTGGGGTTCCCTGTGCCTGCGGGTCTGAATGAGTCCATGACAATGGCTATCCAGATCGATAGGCGTCTGCGGGAGCGCAAACCTGTGCACCATTTGGCGGTGTCTACTGAGAAGACGCCAGAGAATATGCAATGTGATAGAATTCTGTCCAGAAGTGAACGGCAGAATTTTAGACGAAAAAATGGGTTGTGCTTCTATTGCGGTGATTCAACTCATGTTATATCAGCATGCTCTAAGCGTACTAAGAAGCTTGATAAGTCTGTTTCAATTGGCACTTTACAGTCTAAGTTTATTCTATCTGTGACCCTGATTTGTTCTTTATCATCTATTACCGCGGATGCCTATGTCGACTCTGGCGCCGCTTTGAGTCTTATGGATTGGTCCTTTGCCAAACGCTGTGGGTATGATTTGGAGCCTCTTGAAACTCCTATACCCCTGAAGGGGATTGACTCCACCCCATTGGCTAGCAATAAACCACAATACTGGACACAAGTAACTATGCGGATTAATCCGGATCACCAGGAGATTATTCGCTTTCTTGTGCTGTATAACCTACATGATGTGTTGGTGCTTGGATTGCCATGGCTGCAATCTCATAACCCAGTCCTTGACTGGAAAGCTATGTCTGTGTTAAGCTGGGGATGTAAGGGGACGCATGGGGACGTACCTGTGGTTTCCATTTCATCATCTATTCCCTCTGAGATTCCTGAATTCTTGACTGAATATCGTGACGTTTTTGAAGAACCTAAGCTTGGTTCATTACCTCCGCACCGGGAGTGCGATTGTGCCATAGATTTGATTCCGGGTAGTAAATACCCTAAGGGTCGTTTATTTAATCTGTCTGTGCCTGAACATGCTGCTATGCGAGAATATATAAAGGAGTCCTTGGAAAAGGGACATATTCGTCCTTCGTCATCTCCCTTAGGAGCCGGTTTTTTCTTTGTGGCTAAGAAAGATGGCTCTTTGAGGCCGTGCATTGATTATCGGCTTTTGAATAAAATCACGGTTAAATATCAATATCCGTTGCCACTGCTGACTGATTTGTTTGCTCGCATAAAGGGGGCCAAGTGGTTCTCTAAGATAGATCTTCGTGGGGCGTATAATTTGGTGCGAATTAAGCAGGGGGATGAGTGGAAAACCGCATTTAATACGCCCGAGGGCCACTTTGAGTATTTGGTGATGCCTTTTGGTCTTTCAAATGCCCCTTCAGTCTTTCAGTCCTTTATGCATGACATTTTCCGTGATTATTTGGATAAATTTATGATTGTGTATCTGGATGATATTTTGATTTTTTCGGATGACTGGGACTCTCATGTCCAGCAGGTCAGGAGGGTTTTTCAGGTTTTGCGGTCTAATTCCTTGTGTGTGAAGGGTTCTAAGTGCGTTTTTGGGGTTCAAAAGATTTCCTTTTTGGGATATATTTTTTCCCCCTCTTCCATCGAGATGGATCCTGTCAAGGTTCAGGCTATTTGTGATTGGACGCAACCCTCTTCTCTTAAGAGTCTTCAGAAATTTTTGGGCTTTGCTAACTTTTATCGTCGATTTATTGCTGGTTTTTCTGATGTTGTTAAACCATTGACTGATTTGACTAAGAAGGGTGCTGATGTTGCTGATTGGTCCCCTGCTGCTGTGGAGGCCTTTCGGGAGCTTAAGCGCCGCTTTTCTTCCGCCCCTGTGTTGCGTCAGCCTGATGTTGCTCTTCCTTTTCAGGTTGAGGTCGACGCTTCTGAAATCGGAGCTGGGGCGGTTTTGTCGCAGAGAAGTTCCGATTGCTCCGTGATGAGACCTTGTGCTTTTTTCTCGCGTAAATTTTCGCCCGCCGAGCGGAATTATGATGTTGGGAATCGGGAGCTTTTGGCCATGAAGTGGGCTTTTGAGGAGTGGCGTCATTGGCTTGAGGGGGCTAGACATCAGGTGGTGGTATTGACTGACCACAAAAATCGAATTTATCTTGAGTCCGCCAGACGCCTGAATCCTAGACAGGCGCGCTGGTCGTTGTTTTTCTCTCGGTTTAATTTTGTGGTGTCCTACCTGCCGGGTTCTAAGAATGTTAAGGCGGATGCCCTTTCTAGGAGTTTTGAGCCTGACTCCCCTGGTAATTCTGAACCTACAGGTATCCTTAAGGATGGAGTGATATTGTCTGCCGTTTCTCCAGACCTGCGGCGGGCCTTGCAGGAGTTTCAGGCGGATAGACCTGATCGTTGCCCACCTGGTAGACTGTTTGTTCCTGATGATTGGACCAGTAAAGTCATTTCTGAGGTTCATTCTTCTGCGTTGGCAGGTCATCCTGGAATCTTTGGTACCAGGGATTTGGTGGCAAGGTCCTTCTGGTGGCCTTCCCTGTCTCGAGATGTGCGAGGCTTCGTGCAGTCTTGTGACGTTTGTGCTCGGGCCAAGCCTTGTTGTTCTCGGGCTAGTGGATTGTTGTTGCCCTTGCCTATCCCGAAGAGGCCCTGGATGCACATCTCGATGGATTTTATTTCGGATCTTCCTGTTTCTCAGAAGATGTCTGTCATCTGGGTGGTGTGTGATCGTTTCTCTAAGATGGTCCATTTGGTTCCCCTGCCTAAGTTGCCTTCTTCTTCCGAGTTGGTTCCTCTGTTTTTTCAAAATGTGGTCCGTTTGCATGGTATTCCGGAGAATATCGTTTCTGACAGAGGTACCCAATTCGTGTCTAGATTTTGGCGAGCATTCTGTGCTAGGATGGGCATAGATTTGTCTTTCTCGTCTGCTTTCCATCCTCAGACTAATGGCCAGACCGAGCGGAAGAATCAGACCTTGGAGACATATTTGAGGTGTTTTGTGTCTGCAGATCAGGATGATTGGGTTGCTTTTTTGCCTTTAGCGGAGTTTGCCCTCAATAATCGGGCCAGTTCTGCCACCTTGGTGTCTCCCTTTTTCTGTAATTCGGGGTTTCATCCTCGATTTTCTTCTGGTCAGGTGGAATCTTCGGATTGTCCTGGAGTGGATGCTGTGGTGGAGAGGTTGCATCAGATTTGGGGGCAGGTAGTGGACAATTTGAAGTTGTCCCAGGAGAAGACTCAGCTTTTTGCCAACCGCCGGCGTCGGGTTGGTCCTCGGCTTTGTGTTGGGGACTTGGTGTGGTTGTCTTCTCGTTTTGTCCCTATGAGGGTTTCTTCTCCCAAGTTTAAGCCTCGATTCATCGGCCGTACAAGATATTGGAGATTCGTAACCCTGTGTCCTTCCGTTTGGACCTCCCTGCATCTTTTTCTATTCATAATGTTTTTCATCGGTCATTATTGCGCAGGTATGAGGTACCGGTTGTGCCTTCCGTTGAGCCTCCTGCTCCGGTGTTGGTTGAGGGCGAGTTGGAGTACGTTGTGGAAAAAATCTTGGACTCCCGTGTTTCCAGACGGAAACTCCAGTATCTGGTCAAATGGAAGGGATACGGTCAGGAGGATAATTCTTGGGTGACTGCCTCTGATGTTCATGCCTCCGATTTGGTCCGTGCCTTTCATAGGGCTCATCCTGATCGCCCTGGTGGTTCTGGTGAGGGTTCGGTGCCCCCTCCTTGAGGGGGGGTACTGTTGTGAAATTGGATTTTGGGCTCCCCCGGTGGCCACTGGTGGAATTGAACTGGTGTGCATCATCCTCTCTGTTCACCTGTTTCCATCAGGATGTGGGAGTCGCTATTTAGCCTTGCTCCTCTGTCACTTCCATGCCGGTCAACATTGTAATCAGAAGCCTTTCTGTGCATGTTCCTGCTGCTAGACAACTCCCAGCTAAGTTGGACTTAGTCCTTGTTTGTTTTTGCATTTTGTTCCAGTTCACAGCTGTAGTTTCGTTTCTGTGTCTGGAAAGCTCTTGTGATCTGAAATTGCCACTCTGATGTTATGAGTTAATACTAGAGTCTTAAAGTAATTTCAGGATGGTATTTTGATAGGGTTTTCAGCTGACCATGAAAGTGCCCTTTCTGTCTTCCTGCTATCTAGTAAGCGGACCTCAATTTTGCTAAACCTATTTTCATACTACGTTTGTCATTTCATCTAAAATCACCGCCAATATTTGTGGGGGCCTCTGTCTGCCTTTCGGGGAAATTTCTCTAGAGGTGAGCCAGGACTATATTTTCCTCTGCCAGGATTAGTTAGTCCTCCGGCCGGCGCTGGGCGTCTAGGGATAAAACGCAGGCTACGCTACCCGGCTACTGTTAGTTGTGCGGCAGGTTTAGTTCATGGTCAGTTTAGTTTCCATCCTTCCAAGAGCTAGTTCGTATGTTTGCTGGGCTATGTTCTCTTGCCATTGAGAACCATAACACAGGACCTGGCAACTCAGCAGCAAGACACTAACTGAGAATGTACATTGCTCAGGCATCCCACTAGGGGTGGGCAAGCCTTAAGTACCTGATGCCTCTTGGAAATTGGCTGGGGACACCTTAGGAAGGTGCACACAGTCACTATAAGAAACAGGAAGTATGGGGGCCGCTGCCCTAAGCATACAGCCAGGAAGTATGCAACAAGCAAGGACATGAGGCCCAGAGCATGGAGCCAGCAGAGGACCGAACTCACAGCATGGCCCGAAACGGTGAGTAAGAGGGGAGATGGGAAGCCATTCAGTGATGCTGTAAACTGAAAAATTTAGAAAGCACCAAAATGACAATTTTTGGGTCTCCATAGTTCCCCCAAAAATGCTATAACAAATGTTCAAGAGATCACATCTATCCCAAAATAGCACTAATAAAAACAATTGTAATTTTTTCACAATTTCACTGCACTTGGAATTTTTTTCCCATTTTCAAGTGCACTGTGTGGTAAAATGAATGGTGTCACTGGAAAGTGCAACTCGTCCAACAAAAAATAAGCCCTCATATGTCTATGTGCACAAAAAATAAAAGAGTTATGGTTCTGGGAAAAAAGGGAAAGGGAGGAAAAAATGGAAATACAAAAAGAGAAATTGTATGCGGAATTAAAAGAATAACATATGCAAAGAATTTCCCCTAACTTTCCCTCCAAAACAGATCTGGAAACATTCCCTAAAAGCAAGATCTTATTCAAACTCTATCATGGTCTTAGGGCTCATTCAGAAGAATTTATTATACGGCTCTGTGTGTCTCATTGACAGCCCGAGAGGAGCAAACTCACCCATTATAACCAATGTGTAAGTGGTCATGGTCGGTTTTCCACACAAACCAACAGTCTGACTGAAAATAATTGCAGCAAGCACTGCACCAGAGTACAGCATGTAAATAGAAAGAAGTTCCTGCACTCATGTGAATGAGCGCTCAGAGACAGTCACGTCTGCAATTTGTGGACATAACTTTGCTGAATAGCCTAATGCTTAGGAACACTTCTAAAAAATTTAGTGCTTTTCTGTGGTGGAAACCAATGAAAAATGCATATATTCCACACATGACTGCTGCAATAAAGTTTTGTCAAAGCCAACTACCAGAAAGTATAAAAAATAAAGCATTTTTTAAAAAAACATGATAGACCAACAAAAGTGAAAAAATGCAGCATCAAAAGCGCAATAAAAATGCAATGAAAAAATGCAAGTAACCTAATAAGCTCTTTGTGGGAACACAGGCTAATTGTACATGCCAAAGCTCCCATCATTATTTTACCTTAAAAAATTAAACACTAATTCACAGCCCAACACATGTTCCGCTTTACATATATTTCTGTACTTTATGAGGATCCAAAATCCCCACCCTCTTCTTCATGTTCTTTTTTTCATATATATAAAAAAGAAACAATTTGCAGCCATTGACAATGTTTTACTGTGCAGGTTCACATATTGTACACAAGGTCTGTGTCCAGTACCTTCATTATTATGCTTCAAAGCCCGATCTTACAACTTTTTGTTCATTTGCACAGAACAATAGAATAAGCACTATTTCAGTATAAAGAGAAAACAAGATAAACGAAAATGGCATCATTATCTCCTGGGGTGACCACCATTTTCAAATATACCCATGCTCAACGACCAACACAGACATAGTCCTAACCTATGGAATGCTGTGGTTCAAAGACTTTTACATTACCAGTCTAACTTGTAGAGTCACACACCATATTAGATTTATGGCTACAGTATACCAGAACTAGCACAACGCACCAGTGTTTGGATACAGGCAGCATGCTGATGCTATCCCTATTGTTTGATTATTTTTCTTTACTGAAGAACACTGTGAGATATTTATGGAATTGATACATATTAAGGGGCACAACTTGGAACTGCTGGGAATTTTTTTGTGTGTCTGGGGAACAAATCACTGCTTCGTACATGCAGAGTCAATGTTATGTTTTATTTCACTATATTGTGCAACTACTATATTAATTTCTATCTCTTGCACTAACATTTGAGAAATATCCAATCGCTGCCTCAGATTTCAATTTTCATAATGACCAAGCTTGGCATCCCAGATGCTAAGAATAGGAAATTTATATATACACTGCTCAAAAAAATAAAAGGAACATCTAAACAACAGAATATAACTCCGAGTAACTCAAACTTCTGTGAAATCAAACTGTCCACTTAGGAAGCAACACTGTTTGATAATCAATTTCACATGCTATTGTGCAAATGGAATAGATAACAGATGGACATTATAGGCAATTTATCAAGACACCCTCAATAAAGGAATGGTCTTGCAGGTGGGGACCACAGACCACACCTCAGTACCAATGCTTTCTGGCTGATGTTTTTGTCACTTTTGAATGTTAGTTGTGCTTTCACACTCATGATAGCATGAGACGGACTCTACAACCCACCCAAGTGGCTCAGGTTGTGCAGCTCATCCAAGATGGCACATCAATGCGAGCTGTAGCAAGAAGGTTTGCTGTGTCTGACAGCGTAGTGTCCAGAGGCTGGAAGTGCTACCAGCAGACAGGCCAGTACACCAGGAGATGTGGAGGGGGCCAAAGGAGGGCAAAACTCCAGCAACAGGACCGCTACCTCAGCCTTTGTGCAAGGAGGAACAAGAGGAGCACTGCCAGAGCCCTGCAAAATGACCTCCAGCAGACAACAAATGTGCATGTGTCTGCACAAACATTTAGAAATCGACTCCATGAGAATGGTCTGAGTGTCCGACGTCCACAGATGGGGTTGTGCTCACAGCCCAACACCATGCAGGACACTTGGCATTTGCCACATAACACCAGGTTAATCAAATTCGCCATTGGCGCCCTGTGCTCTTCACATATGAAAGCAGGTTCACAATGAGCACATGTGACAGATGTGACAGAGTCATCATGTCTTGCACCATCCACCATCTTGCACCACAGACTGTCCAGGAGTTGGCGGATGCTTTAGTCCAGGTGTGGGAGGAGATCCTTCAGAAGACAATCCGCCGCTTCATCAGATGCATGCCCAGGCAATGTAGGGAGGTCATACAGGCACGTGGAGGCCACACATACTACTGAGCATCATTCCCTTGTCTTGAGGCATTTCCACTAAAGTTGGATCAGCCTGTAACATCATTTTCCACTTTGATTTTGAGCATCATTCAAACTCCAGATCTCCGATGGATATTAGTTGTGATTTACACTGATAATTTTTAGGTTTTATTGTTCTCAACACATTCCACTATGTAATGAATAAAGATTTACAACTGGAATATTTCATTCTGTGATATCTAGGATGTGGGATTTTAGTGTTCCCATTCCAATGTTTTTCATAGCTAAAAATGCAGAAATGCATTAAACTGGCATTTTATTACACAGAGTTTCTTGATGTGATATTATCAATAATTACTAAAGAAGATGTTTTGTTCACTTATTAATTTATAGCAGGCATTTTATTGCCCTTTAATAACAGTCTTGAATATACTAGTCTCCTACATACAACTTGTTGGCATGCAAAGACAACAAAAGGAATACATTTTCCATAGAATTAAATAACGTTTGAATATTGTGTCAAAAAAACTATCAAGGACATTCAATATGAAAACAAGATAAAACTTCCCAACCTCTGTGCAAGTGAATTTTCTTTCATTTGACAGAACACAGAGAAGAGTAGCATAATAATTAATTAGATGGCTGATGTGTGAGACATGCTATCCTTTCTGTTATGTTTGATTATACAGATGAGCTGACGAGTGGATAAACAGTGACAGTGGATCTTTCTGTATAATAACCCTAGAAAACATCAGACAGTTGTGTTGATTGTTGTCATTCAAGTCAATCAAGCACCTGTGCAAGCTGTTTGTCTCTGCAAGGCTCCAAACCTATTTTAATTAAAAGTACTGGCTTTGTTCCTAGTTTAATTTAAGTCAAATTGCAGAATATCTGGCTACATCTTCACTGCCATAATTAACAAGGGGTTGAAAAAAATGTATTAGCGACATCACAACTTCGGTCCTGCTTTTTAAAGTTTAGAGGGTGATTTAATGTCATTTTTTTTTTACTATCATCTTGTGCCTTTTGCTCCAATCTTGTGGCATTTTTAATGATTGGTGGATAAAAATTGAAATAAATTTAAGTCTGCACTTAAGAAAAATATAACAAAAACAAATTTTGGAGAAAAAACATTTTTCGTTAATTCATTTTATTGTTTTTGAACCAAACACATGTTATTTGCTCAAAACATAAATCCCCAGCACAAGATAGTAACAAAGCTGCAGACGTATATTGATATATTGCTTTCATAAACTACATGATGTACATAGTTTTGTACCTTGAGATTGATGAAAAAACACATCCAGCAGAAGCATTTCAAGTGTTGTATGAGCTTGCCATGCCAAAATGTACTTTAAAGTGTGAATTTACAAGAAGAAAGACATTTTACTAGTATGATCTTGAGTTCTGAGCAGATTCCTAATCATTTGGCTATGCATATAGACTCCTCACAAAGGTAAAGAGCAGGAATTGTACTCATTGGAAATAGCAATTCCAAAAGTCAACACTAATATTTATAATATTAGAGCTTTGCCCAATAATAAATAATTAAAGTAAAACCAGAACCTTTTTTTTAAAATTGAAAATACGGTATTTTCCGGCATATAAGACGACTGGGCGTATAAGACGACCCCCCAACTTTTCCAGTTAAAATATAAAATCTTCTTAAAAGTCGAGGGTCTTCTTATACGCCGTATGTCATCTTATAGTGCCGGTGAATATGTGCCTTTTGGCGTGGGGAGTGGTCCCGATGACGAAGAGAGGGGGCGTCTCACAGTAAAGTGTGAGTGGAGTATATCCCCCATTACCTCATTGCGGCAGCGTGGGGGGTCTCTGTGCTGGGAGCGGCAGCTCCTCTTCGTGCCGTGGGTGCTCTGTGCTGTGGGGCGGTGGCGCATCTTCGTGCCGTGGGTGCTGTGGGGCGGCAGCGGCGCATCTTCTTGCAGCGTCGGGGCTCCTCCGGCATCTCCTCCAGGCCCGGAGGCACCGGCAGCCCCATTGCTCTGATGCGGTGGCCTCCGGGAAAATGGCCACTGGGGGCGGCGCATGCTCAGATTCAGATCTGAATATGAGCAGCGGCCATTTTCCCGGGGGTCACCGCATCACAGCAATGGGGCTGCCGGTGCCTCCGGGCCTGGAGGAGATGCCGGAGGAGCCCCGACGCTGCAAGAAAATGTGCCGCCGCCACCGCCCCACAGCACCCACGGCACGAAGATGCGCCGCCGCTCCACAGCACAGAGCACCCACGGCATGAAGAGGAGCTGCCGCTCCCAGCACAGAGACCCCCACACTGCCGCAATGAGGTAATAGGGGGATATACTCCACTCACACTTTACTGTGAGACGCCCCCTCTCTTCGTCATCGGGACCACTCCCCCCCACCCACGATATGCACATTTTATCTGTACCCGGCATATAAGACGACCCCCTGACTTTTAAGAAGATTTTGAGGGGTTAAAAAGTTGTCTTATACGCCGGAAAATACGGTAGTATTATTTACAGTCAAACATCAAAACAAATATACATTATAAAGTCTTAGAAGAAAAAAGTGTAGCAGCACTGCCCCATAAGCGAGATCACACATGAAATTCAGAGGTCACCATAGGAGCCCAGTATTCTCAGGAGGTGCTCGCATCCAGAAGAAAGACGGGAATATACAGCAACAAATGAAGAAGAATGCGGCATCACTCACCGGACCTGTGATTCAGACTTTTCCTTTTATTGAAGAGACTGTGAAGACATCTTCACGGCACGGGGGAGACAAGCGAGTGAGGTGAGCGGGGAGAGGACGACGACCATTTCACGCCAACACCGGCACTTCCACGGGTCCACACTGAAGGGAAGTGACACCAGGGTAGGTAAGTGTAAAACACTGCCCCCCCCCCCACGCATCACCAGTCCCAATCAGCGTGAGCAACATCAGGTGCAAGTTAAAATACGAATTAAAAACATACATATGAATATAAAACAGGGGTAAATACATTAGCGTAGTATACCTTCGCCCCTGAAGTGACGGAATCCACAGGAATATAAATATCGCAAAAGAATAATCATTTCTAATAATACTGAGATTGTCCGATATGCATATTTGCAAACAAGAGACATTTTTTCTAACGACATTTATAGGTGTTCGGGCAAATTTCAATACGGGAATACCAAATAACTATGATTGAACACCATTCATCTATCAATTTATCTATATATGCGGCTAGCTGACAAAGAAATATATATATATGGTAGAGACGAACTATCATATCGTGTATAGGCTTGTTCTCCATCAATCACAAATCGAAATTATGACAATTATTTTATCCATATATTTCACAAGAACACTGACATATCAGTCTTCTCATTTAGACCAGCCGGACCTGTAGCTTTAGTCCTCATAATCCATTTGACTTCCTGCTGCAGCAATAATTTTTGCAAGTCTCCCCCCTGTTTAGGTAGGAAGACTTTTTCAATACCTGCAAAGGTTAATACATTGGGATTGCCTCCATGACATTCTAGGATATGCTGGATTAACCTAGGAACACCTTTTCCAGAATAAATGGATTTATAATGTTCCCTAAAGCGAACATAAAGTTTCCTTATCGTTTTCCCAATGTAGAACCTCTTGCAGGGACAGAAAATTACATATACTACATAATCTGTTTTACATGTAATCAATTGTTTGACACTATGTCTACAGGGGCCAATATTCAATACAGCATCCTGAATATGGAAATCACAAAACCGGCATTGTCCGCATCGGTAATTCCCTTTTGGAGTCATCTGTTCTAGCCAAGTGGTTTTCTTGTCAACTATACGATTTCTGACCAGCACATCCCTCACTCTTTTACTCCGTCTGTTGGAAATGAGGGGTCCGCCGGCAGCTATGCCGGCCAGATCCCTGTCTCTTTCCAAAATATGCCAATGTTTCCTTATTACGGACCTGATTTCTCTGTCCATAGAACTATATTAGAAACAGAAGTTGAAACGTCGAGCTGGACTATGACTGGCATGTGTGGTATTGGAGTGGGTATTAACCTGTTCAACAGCGTTCATTAGGATGTGTTCCGGATATCCTCTGTCACGAAATCGTTGACACAGTTCTTTTGACTGTTCATGAAAACCTTTATGGGTGTTATTTACTCTCTTTGTCCTCAGTAACTGACTGTAGGGCAATAACCTTTTAACATGGGGGGATGGAAACTGTCAAAATGTAAAAGTGAGTTGATAGCCGTTGGTTTTCGGAAAACGGACGTACACAACTTATTATCCTGAATATTAATGGCTACATCCAAAAATTCTAATTTTTCACCGCCGAAATTGGAGGTGAAGGACATACCCATAGTATTTTTTGTATTCAAAAAATCAACAAATTGGACAAATTCGGCTTCAGTTCCGTCCCAAATCAAGAATACATCATCGACATATCTTAAATATGTTCTGATGTGCTCTAGGAAGGTATTCAGACTGGAATAAACATAATCCTCCTCAAAGACTGCCATAAAGAGATTGGCGAAAGTACATGCAGCCGGGGTCCCCATGGCCCAGTGGTCCCAGTGGTCTGTCTGTACCAGGTGTCAAGGAAACTGAAGACGTTGTGGGTAAGGACAAACCGAAGGCCCTCACACACAAAGTCCACATATCCTGAACTTTTGTTGGTAGTGTTTAGAATACGTCTGATGGAACGAATGCCCAGATCTTGTGGAATGTTAGTGTACAGACTGACCACATCTATGGATGCCAGGGAGAACCCCGGCTGCCAATCCACATCTTGTATATGTTTCAAGAAGGAATCTGTGTCTTTGACATATGAGGGGATATCTTTTAATGAGCGGGATCCAATTCGCGTTGAGTTAAATTCACAACGCAATCATTAAATCTGTAAATTCTAATGATTGCGTTGTGAATTTAACTCAAAGCAAATTGGATCCCGCTCATTTATCACTACTTTCAAAAGGCTTGAATTTTTGTATACCTAACACTTTTGATTTTTCTACTTTCCAGATCGACTTGTTTAAAGCCACCAGGAAAATCCATTTACATAAGTACTTTTCCGCAAATACTGTTAATCCTGTGGTCCGGGAGGGTGAACAACCTTGTCATGTGGGTGCCCTTGGTTTCATGGCCGAAGATAAAGAGGGAGTTTTGGCGGATATGCGGGAGGATGCTATGCTCCTCTTAAGCATTGCCAACAACATAACTGAAAGTGGGGGTCCTATATCTGCCACCAATGGTCCTTTCCTGGGTGGAATTTCCTCAACATACATGCCCCCCACCTCTCCGGGAAATATGGTAGACCTATTTGAAACACTAGTATTAAAAGACATGGAAGCTCTAATATACAAGAAATTACCCTCCAATTTGACTGTGGCCGAAAGAAAAGCATTAAGGGATATGGCTGGGTGGACAGATGTGATAATACGCCCAGCCGACAAAGGGGGTAAAGTTGTGTTGATACCCAGGGAGGCTTATATAGCAGAAGCTCATCGACAGTTATCGGATACCACTATTTATGTTCAATTAAAGGGAGATTGTACACAAAAATTTAAAGGGGAACTCTGCTCTTTTTTAAGGAAAGCGGTTGAGAACAACATAATCACACAAAATAAAGCAGAAAAATTACTTCCTCAATTCCCCACAAAACCTTATTGGTACTATCTCCCGAAAATTCATAAATCTGTCACATCCCCCCCGGGAGACCGATTGTGTCAGGGATAGGGTCATTAACTGAGCCTCTGTCTCAATATATTGATTGGCTTTTACGTCCCCTTTTAAAAGATATCCCCTCATATGTCAAAGACACAGATTCCTTCTTGAAACATATACAAGATGTGGATTGGCAGCCGGGGTTCTCCCTGGCATCCATAGATGTGGTCAGTCTGTACACTAACATTCCACAAGATCTGGGCATTCGTTCCATCAGACGTATTCTAAACACTACCAACAAAAGTTCAGGATATGTGGACTTTGTGTGTGAGGGCCTTCGGTTTGTCCTTACCCACAACGTCTTCAGTTTCCTTGACACCTGGTACAGACAGACCACTGGGACTGCCATGGGGACCCCGGCTGCATGTACTTTCGCCAATCTCTTTATGGCAGTCTTTGAGGAGGATTATGTTTATTCCAGTCTGAATACCTTCCTAGAGCACATCAGAACATATTTAAGATATGTCGATGATGTATTCTTGATTTGGGACGGAACTGAAGCCGAATTTGTCCAATTTGTTGATTTTTTGAATACAAAAAATACTATGGGTATGTCCTTCACCTCCAATTTCGGCGGTGAAAAATTTGAATTTTTTGATGTAGCCATTAATATTCAGGATAATAAGTTGTCTATGTCCGTTTTCCGAAAACCAACGGCTATCAACTCCCTTTTACATTTTGACAGTTTCCATCCCCCCATGTTAAAAGGTCATTGCCCTACAGTCAGTTACTGAGGACAAAGAGAGTAAATAACACCCCTAAAGGTTTTCATGAACAGTCAAAAGAACTGTGTCAATGATTTCGTGACAGAGGATATCCGGAACACATCCTAATGAACGCTGTTGAACAGGTTAATACCCACTCCAATACCACACATGACAGTCATAGTCCGCCTCGACGTTTCAACTTCTGTTTCCAATATAGTTCTATGGACAGAGAAATCAGGTCCGTTATAAGGAAACATTGGCATATTTTGGAAAGAGACAGGGATCTGGCCGGCATAGCTGCCGGCGGACCCCTCATTTCCAACAGATGGAGTAAAAGAGTGAGGGATGTGCTGGTCAGAAATCATATAGTTGACAAGAAAACCACTTGGCTAGAACAGATGACTCCAAAAGGGAATTACCGATGCGGACAATGCCGGTTTTGTGATTTCCATATTCAGGATGCTGTATTGAATATTGGCCCCTGTAGACATAGTTTCAAACAATTGATTACATGTAAAACAGATTATGTAGTATATGTAATTTTCTGTCCCTGCAAGAGGTTCTACATTGGGAAAACGATAAGGAAACTTTATGTTCGCTTTAGGGAACATTATAAATCCATTTATTCCGGAAAAGGTGTTCCTAGGTTGATCCAGCATATCCTAGAATGTCATGGAGGCAATCTCAATGTATTAACCTTTGCAGGTATTGAAAAAGTCTTCCTACCTAAACAGGGGGGAGACTTGCAAAAATTATTGCTACAGCGGGAAGCCAAATGGATTATGAAGACTAAAGCTACAGGTCCGGCTCGTCTAAATGAGAAGACTGATATGTCAGTGTTCTTGTGAAATATATGGATAAAATAATTGTCATAATTTCGATTTGTGATTGATGGAGAACAAGCCTATACACGATATGATAGTTCGTCTCTACCATATATATAAATTTCTTTGTCAGCTAGCCGCATATATAGATAAATTGATAGATGAATGGTGTTCAATCATAGTTATTTGGTATTCCCGTATTGAAATTTGCCCGAACACCTATAAATGTCGTTAGAAAAAATGTCTCTTGTTTGCAAATATGCATATCGGACAATCTCAGTATTATTAGAAATGATTATTCTTTTGCAATATTTATATTCCTGTGGATTCCGTCACTTCAGGGGCGAAGGTATACTACGCTAATGTATTTACCCCTGTTTTATATTCATATGTATGTTTTTAATTCGTATTTTAACTTGCACCTGATGTTGCTCACGCTGATTGGGACTGGTGATGCGTGGGGGGGCGGTGTTTTACACTTACCTACCCTGGTGTCACTTCCCTTCAGTGTGGACCCGTGGAAACGCCGGTGTTGGCGTGAAACGGCCGTCGTCCTCTCCCCGCTCACCTCACTCACTTGTTGTCTCCCCCGTGCCGTGAAGATGTGTTCACAGTCTCTGCAATAAAAGGAAAAGTCTGAATCACAGGTCCGGTGAGTGTTGCCGCATTCTTCTTCATTTGTTGCCAAATATACATTATATTGCAACACTTCACAGGTTGAAGCACAGTACAATAAATAAGACATGGAACATGCATTATATGTGTAATTGTAGAACAGTGTACAGCTAAGGAAAAGGTCCTACACTGTAGACTACACACTGCACTATTCTAACATACTACTGTAATAACATTTCATGTGTTAACAAATAAGCAATCAGATGAGTATTAGAAGGTCAGTAAGTTGGACAGAGGGAATGAACAGGAGGAATCACAAGGTAAAATCTTTATAAAAAATCAGACCCGCAAATGGAAGATGGGGGAGAAGAGTATAAATCATTTTCCACTATATTAGATTCTATGATCAGGCTGTGGAATAACCTGCTGCAGTTCTAGATTTAAATCCTCTCCCATTTCATGACCAAACATTTTTTTGCAAGGCTCAGTGTCCTCAGCACAGGTAATAAGGTATCAGGCCTACTGAGTAGCTTGGATTTTGTTTTCCATGAGAAATAGTCCAGAAAGCACTGGAAAGTGCCTTGCAACGGAGTCCCTGTTTGTACAGACATAATTAGAGAAGGTTCAAGGTGTTGCTTCATCAGTGTTCTACAGTCCACGAGCATGTATGAAAGTTCTCAGAAACAGATCTACCTGAATGGCCATTGGTGCCAGGTCTTAAGCTAATGGAAGTCATAGTACCAAGAGATGTCAGAGTTGTTAGGCTAGAGGCTTTGCCAAACAGTTCAAAATATTGAAGGAAATCTAACTTAGTGTGTAAACATATATTTCCATTAAAAGTTAACCTTTAATTTAATTTAATTCAATAAAAGCACCAACCCAGTGAAAAAGGTATATACCAAAAAATAATATGTGACTTAACGATAAACTAACCTGCAGATACCCTACACTAGGCCTAGTTTGAACCTACCTAGCTGTGGAGGTTGGCCCCCTGAGAAACAATTTTAGGGCTATCCCTCACTGCGCTATTCCAACCCTTTTGATATAGGTGGGAAAACAATTTCATAATAGTGCAGAGATGAAGAGAATTTCTTATACTAATCCCTACAATTTATAAACGGGTATCCAAACAGGCAGCAAAATACATAAAAGATCATCCAATTTCATGATAAATACTCCATAATCGCAATAATTTGCCACATGATGTTTTTGACAAGTGGGCTCAGATGCATCTCCTCAGTGGGTGATCATCATACATGATTTGGAGGAACAAATGATAATATTAATTAGAACCCCCTCACAATCAGATTTAGATGGATATACTTATGATACCCGCAGCAACACTGCCATATAGATGGAACCAGCCCAAAACCATTCAATGAACATGATAATACAGCTAGGAGTATACTCAGCATGAATCAGATGCACCAGACGCGTTTCCCCATCGGTAGCATGGTTCATCAGGAGGTATCACAATGTAGATGCCGGATGCCATGATGGATGATCATGGAGGACATGTTCATATGAATGGAATTACAATTGTTTCCTTGGGTATATTATGAATGATTGTGTCTTTCTCTGACTCCTACCCTTACCTTCCTGTCCATCGCTATAACACTTTTTGTACTACGACATTTTTCTTGTATTTAATGTTGATCTAGATATGGTATAGGCTGCCATTAATTATATAGGCGTTGTATCCAACAATCGCGATGACATGAAAGGATAGATTGTTGCTCTGATGACATGGGAGCGGTCTTTTTACTGTGGATACTACGGCAGCTTCGTTGACACCCGCGGATGTCAACTGTTGCCGTGCCCTGGCCGCATGTGCGCACTGAATTTTTGTGTCACTAGGGAAGGTGGTCATGTGACTGACTTCATGTGGCCTCTCCTGTATGGTGCACTTTGACAGTGGGCACGTTGGTATGGAGTACGGGCCACTCAAAGGAAGGACTTGGCGATTGGTTGGTGAGTGCACATGCATTATGCGATAATAGCTACGATAGGATATGTAAGTTTCACATCTGCCTTGATTTTTAGCGCACTTTACTTTGGCAAACTGCCATTGGATCACCGAAAGGTACCTACTACATATTAATAACCCATCTTGACTTGGTTGGTCTTTGGTTTCCATGACTATAGGAATGCTATCTTTTGATTGGCTCATCACTGTTTGTGATTTATATAAACAATTAATACATCGCGCTCTGGAGGTATCTTTGCCATAGTTTTATTATACAATATGTCAATGTTGTTATTTACAATCAGGGTGTGTGTATCCTCTGTCACCACCGCTGTGCGTGCCCGCCAGTCTCTTACCTGGTCTGTTGCGGTCCATCCTCCCGCTGTTGGTTCCGGTCCCTCTGGCTTCTCTCCTGGCTCCCGACATCCTGTCTCTGCTCGGTCCCGCTGTGTATCTCCCCAGCTTCTGCTTGCACGCTCTTCCTGGTGTCTGTGCATGCGCCAGGTCCCTTACAGGGCACCCGTGCTTTTTCCCTGCAATTTATGCTTTTGGTAGTTTTGGCTCATTAAAACCCGGCAGCCAATCCAGGTGAATCAATGGGTATTTCTGGACACTTCCTCTAAGGGGAGGTTCCTGGTTATTCACTTGCTACTCGTGTTGTAACCCTGGACTACGCCTGCTGCCTCATGCGCTCATGCCCTTACCGCTACTGTATGCATTTGCACTGCTTTACCTTCAACTGCAAGCTCGTGCCTCTCCTGTCTTCTATATACCAATACTCCAGTACCCTTCCCTGGTAGTAGTATCCTCTCCCTGTGTTTCACCTTTTCTTTTCATTTGCTTCCACTCCCATCTGTGTCCTAGTATCTGTGTTCCTGGCTCCTGCACCCCTGTATTTCTCAATTTCCCATGGCTCCATTCAGTCCTAGCTCCTGTTCTCTGCTTGAGCCGCCCCCCTTGGTATCAGTCTCCGTGGTTCTAGTTGTTCTTGACTTCCCTGTATAGGGGTTGGTCTACATTAGGTCTGCTCGCCCAGGGCTAGGTCTGTTCCACGGTCCAGAGGGTCCACTCTTAGCATTTACCTACCTGCGACGTCACATCCTGTATTAATGTTTTTACTGTATGTATAAAACATTTAAGATTAGTGGGTTTGATCTTTGTGGTGATTGGTACAGATGTGGTCTCCACACCATATAAGCCAGCCCTCGGTGATTGTTTTTTCTTCATTTGATGTTGCTTCTTTGTATTCATTGGAGCTTGAATGAGCGTCCCTATTTAGTGAGTGCTCTCAGCCTTTTTCTTTTTGTGTCTGGATACTTTTCCATTACTAATCCTATAGTTGTATGGTAAATAAATACATAGTCAGTATAAAGTATTTTATTTGAAATAAAAACAAAACACACTTTTCATTTTTTATTTAAAAATAACAAACAGCTAATGCACATTCCATTGAAGCCCTCGTCTCCTGTAATAAAACAAACAAAAAAAACCAACCATATCCCTCACCTGTCCAATGTTTTATCCCCTGCTGTAATCCAAATCTGAGGATAAACAGTTTTCATCCTGCTAGCATCAGTGACTAGTATGACATCATCAAAGTTACAGCTGATCACTGAGGCTGTGTGGAATGGAGGGATGGCTAGCTGGATTGATGAGGGATGGATTCATGGATGGATGGATGACGGATGGGTGGATGCAGGATGGATGGATGTGGGTGGATGGAAAGATGGCTGGATGAGGGATGGATGGAGGGATATATATATGAATGGTTGGACGGATGGATGAGGAATGGATAAGGGATGGAAAGATAGATGAATCAGTGATGGAAGGATGAGGGATAAAATGCAGCCTCAGTGAGTGTCAGTAACCTTGATGATGCTGGTCACTGATGCTGTGCTCACAAGAACTAATTCCCCAGTGCTTCTCTGCCTGGACATTCGCATCATGGTACCATCCAGGATGAAAACTGTCTGTCGACAGACATGTATTATGGTGTGGGATAGAACAATGGACAGGTGAGGGATATGCCTATTTTTTATTTCTGTTTGATTACAGGAGATGTTGGCTTCAAGGGAATGGGCATTAGGTAATTATAAATGTGTTTGCTGTTTTTAAATAAAAATGAAAAGTATGTTTTTTTCAAATAAAAGACTTTATACTTTTGTCGTTATTTACAATACAACTACAGGATTAGTAATGGATAGGTGTCTTATATATGCCTCTCCATTACTAATCTATGGCCTTGATGTCACCGGGCAAAGCAAAGATGGCATCAACCCCATAAATATGTACCCCACCTGCGACCTCTATAGGGCAAGTGGAAAGAGCTGGGCAAAATGCCAGAAATGGCGCATCTAATAAATGCAACTTTTCTGGAAGGCTGCAGCCTGCTATTTTTAGGCTGGGGGAGCCAATATTTATGGCCAGTGACAGGGGGCAAACTTTTCATGTCCGGTCACAGCCATGGGCTCATGCTGCCATGTGACAAAATGGGAGCTGAGGCTCCCTAACCAGCAGTAATAATTTTACCACCAATCAGAAGCAGTGTTTGCTGTGATGTTATGAACATAACAGAAAAAAAAAAACACTGGATATTTGGGCCCCCATTCAAGTGAAGTGGGTCTGTGTTTGGGCACGGGTACTGTTCTGGTACCCAAACTATTTTAAACTGTTCGGATGAACCCGCCGGACCCAAACATCTCTAGAGGTGATGCTTCTACTTTTGTTAGCTTCTCCCACATTCTAAACCTTGGTATTTTATTGTTTTCTTTTACATTACCCTATCCATTAGTCTTGCCATTTTTTAACTACACATTTTGCACAACACTGTAATTAACATTTGACAATTGTGATGTACTAACTAGTGGTACACTGAGAGACAGGTATGTTTCGCACAGACAGAGATCTGCTGCGATCTGAATCCAGGACAGGTTGCTAGATCTTGTTGTCACACAAACCTGTATATTAGTAAAGGGTTGGGATTAAGGGTTAACCAGAAAGTGATTGGTGGGACTGGTTAGCCACATACCTCCCAGGGGGTGTGCTCCTGTGCTGTGACATCAGAAAGGTCCTATATGCTTCCAGACTGCACCACATAGGGAGAGGATGTTCATGTGTGAGACTATAGCTGGCTGGAGCTCCTAAAAGTCCAGAAAGCTACGGAGAGTCTGGACTACTGTCAGGACCTATATAAAGCCAGGCTGGGAAACCTGAGAATCTGTCAAGCAGATAACCCAGAGCCTGGAAAAATTGTGAACTGACAGGTGTCAGGTATTGAAATGTGCGAACGTAGCCGCAACTGAAATGGACTAATACGTCAGATACGTGTCTGTAAAGTGTGCAGAAGTATCCGCTAAAGAGATTAGACTATATATCGGTTCTGTGATGTTCGCATGGCCTACCGTGGTTTATGGTGCTGTAGTAAACCAGGAAGGACTTATGTAAATGAGAAACGGTTGCTGTTGGTTTAAATATTGCCGCCAAGTGAGTGTACCCCAACCGGCTTAGTGATCGCTACAACACACAATGTTTTCAACCCAATTGTTAACCTTCTGAGAACTTAGATATTTTCCCAAGATGCATGATCATAGACATTGATTGTAATAATAATAATAATAATTTTTATTTATATAGCGCCAACATATTCCGCAGCACTTTACAATTAAGCGGGGACATGTACAAACAATAAATTCAGTACGAGTTAAGACAATTTAAACAGTGACATTAGGAGTGAGGTCCCTGCTCGCAAGCTTACAATCTACAAGGAAATGGGGGGACACAATAGGTGAAAAGTGCTTGTTATTTCAGGTCTGGCAATTATAATACATAGGGATTTTCATACAGAGCTGCATGATCCGGTCATCAGCCCGTGTGTTTAAGTGCAATAGTCAAGTATCAAGTGCAGTTATTGTGTGCATGGAGGGTGTGGAGACAGATGAATAGTAGGGTGCAGATTCAGAGTAATATTTGGAAGGAGGGAACAGGACAAAGTTAGTTTACTGAGTAGTTGGTGTGGTAGGCTTGTTTGAAGAGATGGGTTTTTAAAGCTCGCTTGAATAGTTCGGGGCTAGGTATCAGTCTGATCGTCTGGGGAAGTGCATTCCAGAGAGCTGGCGCAGCACGAGAGAAGTCTTGGATTGTACTTGTTTTGTAAGAGAGCCATACAGATGCTTTAGCTTTGATATATCAAATATTTTTGAATGTGTTTGCTTTGTGCCTGGGTTTGGTTCTGACAATCAACTTGAAGCGTTCCGGCCGTCACTGACCTCTTCCATTTAGTCAGGAGTTGTCTGATCATGGTCAGTTTTCCCTTTTGTTATTATTTCTATTTATGTCAGCATATTGTATTTCAAATCCTTTGTCATGTCCTACTTTTTTAGTTCCTTGAAACTTTCTGAATGTCTATTTCGCAGATGTTTACAACACATGTGGATACAGTTACCGTGTCCATCTGTGCAGTGTTTTACTTAGTCAAAAGAAGAGAACGTGTATGAAAAGTTTCCTACTGTTTTATTAGGATACAATATATCTATGTATATATTGTTTTAATTTCTTGAAAATGAACTAATGCATCACCAATATTTTATATTTTATATTTACAGACACTTTAAACAGGTAAAAGGGTGAATTGAGAAAATAAAATGAGCTACTCATATTTGATCAAATAAAAAGGAAGTCTTTCTTAAATAAAATATATCCTATAAAGGTATACTTAGCAAATAGTAATTCTAAAAACATAAATGATCATAATTAGAAAATATATAATTGCTTCTCCAGGTTTGTCATTTACATCATACTAGAGTGATTCATGTTTTCAAGAATTTGTATAATTTGAC
Organism: Ranitomeya variabilis; assembly: GCF_051348905.1. Lineage (NCBI taxonomy): Eukaryota > Metazoa > Chordata > Amphibia > Anura > Dendrobatidae > Ranitomeya > Ranitomeya variabilis. The sequence continues at coordinate 567,909,604 of NC_135236.1, forward strand.
TCATTACTAAAATTAGTAAAGAATGAAGAAATAATCATAACTACTAATTTAATTGACAGACACATTTCTTTAAAAATGGAAGTAGCAGACTTAGGGAATATAATTTATGTATGTTTGTGTATAGAAGGTTTAAAGCATTACAATTTGAAAGCTCTTTCTCCTGGTCTACTTGTACTTCTATTGTATTTTAAATGAGTATCATTAACGTGCATTATCATTAACAGTCAATTAGCTTTCAAAACACTGCATTCAAGTCTTAAATAATTAATAATGGTGTTTGAGAAAAACTGTCACAGGAGACATGAGATTTGCAGATGTTAGCATATTCATCAATAAACTGCACTCACAACACAAGAAATAACCGTGTAGTTTTATTTTTTTCTAAGTAATTTATACATTTCTGTGCTCAGTACAATTTCATGAATTTAATGTGTTTTACTGCACTATTTTTAAATAATATGTCTGGAGCTCCCAGCCAGGGCTTAGGGGTACTCGGTACTGGGTCCGGTCATCATTAATGGGGTGGTCATGGTGGCAGTGACCAGGTCCATGGCCCTGGGCATCCAAATGAAAGGAAATGTCTTTAAAGGGGGTTTTAGGAATAAGAATGTTCATGATGCCACCTGTGGTATTCGGTGGCAGGGATGACTGACGCTGCTTAAAGGGGTCCACTGGGGTGATGTTATGGCAGCTGGGATGGCATGGTTTTCAATACACAGGTGTGCCCTGTCAGGTTTAATAAGTGGGATTTCTTGCCTTATAAATGGGGTTGGGACCATCAGTTGTGTTGTGCAGAAGTCTGGTGGATACACAGCTGATAGTCCTACTGAATAGACTGCTAGAATTTGTATTATGGCAAGAAAAAAGCAGCTAAGTAAAGAAAAACGAGTGGCCATCATTACTTTAAGAAATGAAGGTCAGTCCGAAAAATTGGGCAAACTTTGAAAGTGTCCCGAAGTGCAGTGGCAAAAACTATCAAGCGCTACAAAGAAACTGGCTCACATGAGGACCAACCCAGGAAAGGAAGACCAAGAGTCACCTCTGCTTCTGAGGATAAGTTTATCCGAGTCACCAGCCTCAGAAATCGCAGGTTAACAGCAGCTCAGATTAGAGACCAGGTCAATGCCACACAGAGTTCTAGCAACATACACATCTCTACAACAACTGTTAAGAGGAGACTTTGTGCAGCAGGCCTTCATGGTAAAATAGCTGCTAGGAAACCACTGCTAAGGACAGGCAACAAGCAGAAGAGACATGTTTGGGCTAAAGAACACAAGGAATGGACATTAGACCAGTGGAAATCTGTGATTTGGTCTGATGAGTCCAAATTTGAAATATAAATTTCCAACCACCATGTCTTGGTGCGACGCAGAAAAGGTGAAAAGATGGACTCTACATGCCTGGTTCCCACCGTGAAGCATGGAGTAGGAGGTGTGATGGTGTGAGGGTGCTTTTCTGGAGACACTGTTGGGGATTTATTCAAAACTGAAGGCATACTGAACCAGCATGGCTACCACAGCATCTTGCAGCGGCATGCTATTCCATCCGGTTTGAATTTAGTTGGACCATCATATATTTTTCAACAAGACAATGACCCCAAACACACCTCCAGGCTGTGTAAGGGCTATTTTACCAAGAAAGAGAGTGATGGGGTACTACACCAGATGACCTGGCCTCCACAGTCACCAGACCTGAACTCAATCGAGATGGTTTGGGGTGAGCTGGACCGCAGAGTGAAAGCTAAAAGGCCAACAAGTGCTAAGCATCTCTGGGAACTCATTCAAGATTGTTGGAAGACCATTCCGGGTGACTACCTCTTGAAGCTCATCAAGAGAATGCCAAGAGTGTGCAAAGCAGTCATCAAAGCAAAAGGTGGCTACTTTGAAGAAACTAGAATATATGACATAATTTCAGATGTTTCACACTTTTTTGTTAAGCATATAATTCCACATGTGTTAATTCATAGTTTTGATGCATTCAGGGTGAATGTACAATTTTCATAGTCATGAAAATACAGAAAAATCTTTAAATGAGAAGGTGTGTCCAAACTCTCGGTCTGTATTGTGTATATATATACTAGATGGTAGCCCTATTCTAACGCATCGGGTACTCTAGAATATGTATGTAGTTTATTTATGATGATTTTAGAATAATACATTGAATACACAGGATTTGGCCGGCCGCGACCATTTAGCGGAGTGTGGTTCAAATCCCGTGCCAATTTGTGGCCGACTGCGCCTGTCGCTGATTGTTTGCGGCCAGCCATGTAGTATATAGCACAGCCACTTAGTATATAATAGCCCATGTAATAAATAGCACAGCCACGTATTACATAGCACAGCCACGTAGTATATTGCACAGCCACGTAGTATATAGCACAGCCACGTAGTATATAGCACAGCCCACGGAGTATATAGCACAGCCCACGGAGTATATAGCACAGCCATGTAGTATATAGCACAACCCACGGAGTGTATAACAGCCCACATAGCATATAACACAGCCACATAGTTTATAACAGCCCTTGTAGCATATAACACAGCTCACGTAGTATATAACAGCCCACGCATGCAGTTTATAACACAGCCCACGTAGTGTATAACACAGCCCACGTAGTGTATAACACAGCCTACATAGTATATAACAGCCCACGTAGTGTATAACACAGCCCATGTACTATATAGCACAGCCCACTTAGTATATAGCACAGCCACGTAGTATACAACAGCCCACATAGTGTATAACACAGCCACGTAGTATATTGCACAGCCACGTAGTATATGGAAAGATGGAAGTGACCCTTAGACAATTATATAGTAGACTAGATGGTGGCCCGATTCTAACGCATCGCGTATTCAAGAATATGCATGTTCACGTACTATATTGCCCAGCCACGTAGTATATTGTCCAGTCACATAGTATATTGCCCAGCCATGTAGTATATTGCCCAGCGACGTAGTATATTGCACAGTAACCTAGTATATTGCCGAGCCACATAGCATATTGCCGAGCCACGTAGTATATTGCCCAGCCACGTAGTCTATTGCCCAGTAATGTAGTATATTGCCCAGCCACATAGTATATTGTCCAGCCACATAGTATATTGCCCAGCCACGTAGTATATTGCCCAGTTATGAAGTATATTGCCCAGCCACATAGTATATTGCCCAGTTACATAGTATATTGGCCAGACACGTAGTATATTGGCCAGCGACGTAGTATATTGCACAGCCACGTAGTATATTGCCCAGTCACGTAGTATATTGCTCAGCCACGTAGTATATTGCCCAGTGACATAGTATATTGGCCAGTCATGTAGCATATTGCCCAGCTACTTAGTTTATTGCCCAGCCACGTAGTATGTTGCCCAGCAACGTAGTATATTGCCCAGCCACGTAGTATATTGCACAGCCACACAGTATGTAGTATATTGGTCAGCCACGTAGTATATTGCCCAGTAATGTAGTATATTGGCCAGTGACATAAAATAAAAAATAAACGTATACTCACCTTAGTCCTGGCTCCTGTGTACGGTGCACGTGGCAGCTTCCGGTCCCAGAGTTGGTATGACTATCAGCGCAGGACCTGTGATGATGTGGTGGTCACATGAACATGACGCAATGGCAGGTCTTTCTGGCGCAGGCGCGCAGGACATGTGATGAAGTGACAGTCACATGACCGTGACGTCATGGCAGGTCCTTCTGGCGCAGTCGCGCAGGACCTGTGATGAAGTCGCGGTCACATGACCGTGATGTCATGGCAGGTCCTTCAAGCACAGGCGCGCAGGCCCTGTGATGACGTCGCGGTCACATGACCGTGATGTCATGGCAGGTCCTTCTCCCGTAGCATCCTTAGCACCGGAACCTGCCGGCAGACAGGACGTGACATCGGAGGGTGAGAATAACGTTTATTTTTTTTATTATTATTATTTGTAACATTAGATCGTTTTACTATTGATGCAGCATACGCAGCATCAATAGTAAAAATGTGGTCACATAGGGTTAATAGCTGCGTAACCGGAGTGCGTTACACCGCGCTCCGGTAGCGCTGGCATTAACCCTGTGTGAGGGCTGACTGGATGACTGGAGGGGAGTATGGAGCGGGCACTGACTGTGGGGAGGAAAGAGCGGCCATATTGCCGCTGGACTGTGGCCGTCGCTGATTGGTCGTGGCAATGGTCGTGGGCGTTTTGCCACAACCAATCAGCGACTTGGATTCCATGACAGGCAGAGGCCGCGACCAATGAATATCCGTGACAGAAAGAAGGACAGACAGACGAAGTGAGCCTTAGACAATTATATAGTAGATATATATACAGTGGGGCAAAAAAGTATTTAGTCAGTCAGCAATAGTGCAAGTTCCACCACTTAAAAAGATGAGAGGCGACTGTAATTTACATCATAGTTAGACCTCAACTATGGGAGACAAACTGAGAAAAAAAAATCCAGAAAATCACATTGTCTGTTTTTTTATCATTTTATTTGCATATTATGGTGGAAAATAAGTATTTGGTCAGAAACAAACAATCAATATTTCTGGATCTCACAGACCTGTAACTTCTTCTTTAAGAGTCTCCTCTTTCCTCCACTCATTACCTGTAGTAATGGCACCTGTTTAAACTTGTTATCAGTATAAAAAGACACATGTGCACACCCTCAAACAGTCTGACTCCAAACTCCACTATGGTGAAGACCAAAGAGCTGTCAAAGGACACCAGAAACAAAATTGTAGCCCTGCACCAGGCTGGGAAGACTGAATCTGCAATAGCCAACCAGCTTGGAGTGAAGAAATCAACAGTGGGAGCAATAATTAGAAAATGGAAGACATTCAAGACCACTGATAATCTCCCTCGATCTGGGGCTCCACGCAAAATCTCACCCCGTGGGGTCAGAATGATCACAAGAACGGTGAGCAAAAATCCCAGAACCACGCGGGGGGACCTAGTGAATGAACTGCAGAGAGCTGGGACCAATGTAACAAGGCCTACCATAAGTAACACACTATGCCACCATGGACTCAGATCCTGCAGTGCCAGACGTGTCCCACTGCTTAAGCCAGTACATGTCCGGGCCCATCTGAAGTTTGCTAGAGAGCATTTGGATGATCCAGAGGAGTTTTGGGAGAATGTCCTATGGTCTGATGAAACCAAACTGGAACTGTTTGGTAGAAACACAACTTGTCGTGTTTGGAGGAAAAAGAATACTGAGTTGCATCCATCAAACACCATACCTACTGTAAAGCATGGTGGTGGAAACATCATGCTTTGGGGCTGTTTCTCTGCAAAGGGGCCAGGACGACTGATCCGGGTACATGAAAGAATGAATGGGGCCATGTATCGTGAGATTTTGAGTGCAAACCTCCTTCCATCAGCAAGGGCATTGAAGATGAAACGTGGCTGGGTCTTTCAACATGACAATGATCCAAAGCACACCGCCAGGGCAACGAAGGAGTGGCTTCGTAAGAAGCATTTCAAGGTCCTGGAGTGGCCTAGCCAGTCTCCAGATCTCAACCCTATAGAAAACCTTTGGAGGGAGTTGAACGTCCGTGTTGCCAAGCGAAAAGCCAAAAACATCACTGCTCTAGAGGAGATCTGCATGGATGAATGGGCCAACATACCAACAACAGTGTGTGGCAACCTTGTGAAGACTTACAGAAAACGTTTGACCTCTGTCATTGCCAACAAAGGATATATTACAAAGTATTGAGATGAAATTTTGTTTCTGACCAAATACTTATTTTCCACCATAATATGCAAATAAAATGATAAAAAAACAGACAATGTGATTTTCTGGATCTTTTTTTCTCAGTTTGTCTCCCATAGTTGAGGTCTACCTATGATGTAAATTACAGACGCCTCTCATCTTTTTAAGTGGTGGAACTTGCACTATTGCTGACTGAATAAATACTTTTTTGCCCCACTATATATATATATATATATATATATATATATATATATATATATATATATACACATATACTGTATATATATCTAGGGAAGCCACCCACAAACTGGATCAGAGCTCTTCCTTCTGGCCTGGAGTCAGAACAGTGTTGCATGTGCTGAATACCTGTTAAAGGGATCCTTCCTCGCTCGCTTCCAAGCATGGCATCACTCTCCCCGTGAGGAAATCAATACCACTGTGACAACCGTTTACCTGGGGTGTTAACATGTCCATTATTGGCTAAAAGTTTTTTTTTATTACAAAAAATAGATCAGTCATTTCCATAACACTATATGAATATTAGTTTCTCCTATATCTTGTTATCCAAACAGTGACCCATGGCTAAAGCAATAAGTACATGGAAAAAAGTCCTGTAGAAGGAGCAGTACAGGAGTCCATAGATGTTCACTGTGGCTGTGATGATCCCAGAAAATGAGCTGTACGGAGCTAAAACAACAGTCGTGGAATGTGGTGAAAGCTTCCAGGGAGTCCCAACTGGCGGCTCACCTGGCACTTCTGCTGGACCACGTGTGAAAACCTATGTAGGCCATATGGTTTATAGATTGATAGTATTTCACTTGGCACTATTTGCTGAAGGTAAACTGAAGTGCAGCTTACAATTTTATTATTGTTGCTCACTTTTTCCCAACATTTTGTTTTCAGTTGTCTGCTGTCTTCAGTGTCTTTAGATATATAATCTTCTCTTCTATGTGCCTTATGCTGAATATATCCTTCTAGTGTTTGATTTCTTACCCCCCCACACCAGGGGTGTATTTTGTCACTTTGCTGCTTTTAGTATTACTTTTTTTAAGTTTGAATAAGTGCAGGTTTGTTTTTTATTCTTCTTTTTTTACTAAAGCAATAAGTATTTAAATACAGCTATGTGCAGGCATTTGGTCATTAAAGAGATTTAGTCTAAATTGATTAAGGTACCTTCACACGAAACGACTTTGTAACGATATTGCTAGCGATCCGTGACGTTGCAGCGTCCTGGCTAGCGATATCGTTTAGTTTGACACGCAGCAGCGATCAGGATCCTGCTGTGATGTCGCTGGTCGCTGAATAAAGTTCAGAACTTTATTTGGTCGTCAGATCGCCGTGTATCGTGTTTGACAGCAAAAGCAACGATACCAGCGATATTTTACACTGGTAACCAGGGTAAACATCGGGTTAGTGAAAGTGAAAGTGAAAGCACAGCACAGCGGTGACGTCACCGCTGTGCCCTGCTACTGCCGGCGCTCAGTCATTCAGTCAGTGCAGGAAGCGGACGCCGGGGGACGCGTATGTAAGTATGTACTGTTTGTTTTTTTTTACATTTTACGCTGGTAACCAGGGTAAACATCGGGTTACTAAGCGCGGCCCTGCGCTTAGCAACCCGATGTTTACCCTGGTTACCCAGGGACCTCGGCATCGTTGGTCGCTGGAGAGCGGTCTGTGTGACAGCTCTCCAGCGATCAAACAGCGACGCTGCAGCGATCGGCATCGTTGTCGCTATCGCTGCAGCGTCGTTTCGTGTGAAGGTACCTTTAGTCTGAAGTCACTCTGCAGGCTTTTGAATCCCCCAGCGTACTCTCTGTGCCCTCAGGGATTTACTGGTTTCTGAGATGAGACAGGCAGGTACGTCTTAAGGTACCTTCACACGAAACGACATCGCTAGCGATCCGTGACGTTGCAGCGTCCTGGCTAGCGATATCGTTTCGTTTGACACGCAGCAGCGATCAGGATCCTGCTGTGATGTCGCTGGTCGCTGAATAAAGTCCAGAACTTTATTTGGTCGTCCGATCGCTGTGTATCGTTGTGTTTGAAAGCAAAAGCAACGATACCAGCGATGTTTTACACTGGTAACCAGGGTAAACATTGGGTTACCAAGCGCAGGGCCGCGCTTAGTAACCCGATGTTTACCCTGGTTACCAGCGTAAAAGTAAAAAAAACAAACAGTACATGCTCACCTGCGCGTCCCCCAGCGTCTGCTTCCTGACACTTACTGAGCGCCAGCCCTAAAGTGAAAGTGACGTCACCACTGTGCTGTTAGGGCCAGAGCTCAGTCAGTGTCAGGAAGCAGACGCTGGGGGACGCGCAGGTGAGCATGTACTGTTTGTTTTTTTTTACTTTTACGCTGGTAACCAGGGTAAACATCGGGTTACTAAGCGCGGCCCTGCGCTTAGCAACCCGATGTTTACCCTGGTTACCCGGGGACCTCGGCATCGTTGGTCGCTGGAGAGCGGTCTGTGTGACAGCTCCCCAGCGATCAAACAGCGACGCTGCAGCGATCGGCATCGTTGTCGCTATCGCTGCAGCGTCGCTTCGTGTGAAGGTACCCTTATGCAATATCCTGGCCAATAGATGAGGCATGGTCTCACTCAACACAAATGCATGGAGCAAGGTCATACCAACTAGACGAGACCTGACTCGCATAAGGCTAGGTTCACATTGCATTAGTGCAGTCCATTCAGCGCATACGCTAACAGACTGCGCTAACGCAAGTGCTGACTTTGGCACAGCGCTAGCGCAGATGGAGCATCTGCTAGCTCCATCTGCGCTAGCAGTGACGGACCTGGAAAGTCTGCAGCCCGAGTCTCGGATCCGTCACTCAATGACGGCACATCGCCTAGCGCACGCCCATTGTGGGCATGCGCTAGCCATGCGTCCAACATTGCTTTCAATGGCGGCGTTAACGGACTACGTTACACCGCGTTATGCCGCGGTGTAACGTAGTCCATTTAACGTACAGCCATAATGCAATGTGAACCCAGCCTAACACATCAGTACTTGTGGGTCCCTGCTCAGATATCAGCGAATCCCGCAGCACACAGTGTGTGTTGGGGTAATTGATAAGTTTGCAGTCTTATCAATTTAGACTGGACAACTCCTTTTGTAATGCTGGAATATTGAAGCTGTGAAGCATGTTAATTTTGGTGACAATTTTTAACTTCGGCACTATCTTCAATGGAGCATGGTGACCCGCTCCACTGCGCAGACGGCATATTCATAACACACTGCTGGGCGGGATCTGGGGCCTTGGCTACATGAAGGTGCTGTGATGTCAAGACAGAGAGGATGTGGTGCCCGGTGGAATGATGGATGGCTGCGAGGTGTTTGAGTCAGGGAGAAATCATATCTCCTGGACTCAATAGAGGTATGGCGCCAAATTTATAAAAGTGATCAATTCAGAATTCCTAGGGTTGCTAAACATAAGAGCCACCTTCACACAATGCAGCCTTAGTGCTGCTGAAGGTGGCTCTTTTACTTAAAAATGCCCTGGGGGTGACAGGTTAACAAAAGATTAAATGCAATTGGCTTATTATGCATAATACCATATCCCCAACGATAAGACAGGGATCACACTTATGCTTCCACATTAGCTTGATTTTGCTATTTCCCCCTGCAAAACAAATTCATTTTGTCAATGAATTTGCACAGATTATTGATGACATTTAAACAGGATCGTTCATCAAATTTTCATGTTGAACTTTAATAGTGAATAGTAAATGCAGATTGGAATAAAATGTTTTGTTTTCATTTCTTTACTTTTCCTTTCTATTACAGAGATATTAGTCATCAAAGTATTTGGAACCTAATGAGTTAACCATTTTTTTTAAGTCCATGTGGCTGTTAGACAATTTCTCACTCATCTTCCTGTATGAGATGCCCAATCATAAGCAGGCAGTAACACAGCATAAAAAGAACATGCCTTTACAATAATTAATATTTTCAGAGTGTGAGATGTAAGGATACAGCTTTGATCTCATCATCAAACATCATGCATGATTAGAAAATGCTGGGAGATTAGAGGATAGATGACTAACAACTTTCAGATAAGGTTACTGTGGTGGAAGGGACAGCACAACTGAGTGTAGCTTGTGTCATATTACAAACCCTTTTATCAGCTATCCTCCTCTCATAGCACTGTCATCTCTGATATACTGCCTCTTCCCCAACACTTGTGTCTGCATAATCCCTCTCCTGTGAAAGCAGACCTGGGCGTCATTACATATTATTATTACTATTATTATTGTTATTATTGTTATTATTATTTATTATTATAGCTCCATTTATTCCATGGCGCATTACATGTGAGGAGGGGTATACATAATAAAAACAAGTACAATAATCTTAATCAATACAAGTTATGACTGGTACATTAGGAGAGAGGACCCTGCCCATGAGGGCTCACAATCTACAAGGGATGGGTGAGGATTAGTGTTGAGCATTCCGATACCGCAAGTATCGGGTATCGGCCGATACTTGCGTATCGGAATTCCGATACCGAGATCCGATACTTGCCGCGTATCGGATACCGGAATCGGAAGTTCTCAGGATTCAAACTGCACGAATTCAGCCAATGAGGAATGATTCTGAGTGTGGGCACATCCTGTTCAGCATGGTGGGCATGAAACTACTGGCAAGGCTGTGATTGGCTGCTGAAATGATGTCATGCTGCAGTTTAAAAGTCGCTGGCGCCATTTTGCGCTCACTCTGCTGTGAATTCAGTTAGTGACAGGACGCTGTTTGCTGACTGAGGGCCAGTTGAGATAGCGATTTGCTTCATTGTTCTTTTCCAAGGCTAATTTAGCAACCGCTGTGTTCACCTACTAATCACCTTGCTTTTGCCTTGCAGCGCTGTTTTCACAGCAATCTGCAAGGTCTCTGTGTGTGTGTGTGTGTGTGTGTGTGTGTGTGTGCAGCCGACTCTCTAGTCTGTGTGCAGCCATAGGCCATAGCTGGTTGTATTCAGTTCAGGGAGGGTGGTTCACTGCCTCATACTGTGCTATTTTTTTTTTCTTTTTCAAGTAGTGCAGGCTGCTGCACATTTTTGCTAATAATTACTATTAGTGTCTTTCCACCCATATCCAGCTAAATTGTGGAAAAACACTAGATAGGATAACGTAGAGGAGTGTTTTTGGGCCTTGCAGCGCCGTTTACGGCTGTCTGCACGGTCTCCGTGTGACTGCAGCTCGCCCTGTAGTCTGTGTGCAGCCATAGCCGGTTGTATCCAGCTCAGGGTAAATCACTGCGTCATACCGTGAAATCCAATTTCCTTTTTTCTAAGTAGTGCAGGCTGCTGCACATTTTTTCAAAAAATTCCTATTAGTGTCTTTCCACCCGTATCCAGCTAAATTGTGGAAAAACACTACATAGGATAACGTAGAGGAGGTTTTTGGGGCCTTGCAGCGCCGTTTACGGCTGTCTGCACGGTCTCCGTGTGACTGCAGCTCGCCCTGTAGTCTGTGTGCAGCCATAGCCGGTTGTATCCAGCTCAGGGTAAATCACTGCGTCATGCCGTGAAATCCAATTTCCTCTTTTCTAAGTAGTGCAGGCTGCTGCACATTTTTTCAAAAAATTCCTATAAGTGTCTTTCCACCCGTATCCAGCTAAATTGTGGAAAAACACTACATAGGATAACGTAGAGGAGGTTTTTGGGGCCTTGCAGCGCCGTTTACGGCTGTCTGCACGGTCTCCGTGTGACTGCAGCTCGCCCAGTTGTCAGTTGAGCCCCCAAAAAATAAATAAATAATAAAGTTCACCAAACACACCACTTTACAGTTGTGTAGGCCACATTAGCTGATATTAAAGTCTAGTCCACACTTTAGAAAATTATTGTTTCTTATACCTGTTAGGAGCTGTTCAGGAATAAGCACACAAAGCCGTTAGTACTTTTCTGCTTATCTTTATCAGTCAACCAAGATGAAGAAGGCAGTGAGTAAGGCACGTGGGCGTGGGCGCGGAGCAGGGAGAGGACATGGGGATTCTGTGCCTGCTGCGGGCACCGGTGACTCATCAGCACCCAGTTTCACCAAGGAACAGTCCTTCATGCGCAGCTTTGTCGGAGAGTGCCGTACAGCGCTGCTGCGTGAAGAACAAATTGAAGCCGTTGTCAGATGGATGGCAGCTAACGCATCGACTTCAATTAGTGCAACATCCTCTCAGACACAGAGCACTGGAGAGCACCCATCTGTCTCTTCACCACCTGCCAAATTGCCCAGGCAGACAGAGAGCCCAGGACAGGAGCCGTCTCTACTTCTGTTCTCTGAATCTCTTGGCTTGGAAACAGGGGGCCAGCCAAGCAGCATTGGAGAAATGGAAGAAGAGGCAGTGTGCCATAATGCCCAACAGCTTTTTCTCTCTGAGTCTGAAGAGGCGGGTGGGCCAGTGCCTCCGGTCACCACACCGCAGAACGCATCCGCTGATGACACTCAGGTGCCACTTTCTGGTGTGTGCTCTGCTGCTGAGACTACCCAGGAGGAGCAGTTGGTGGCAGAGGGTAGTATAGATAATGAGGTCCTTGACCCATCGTGGCGTGAGGGACAGGAAGGTGGTGGGAGCAGCTCTGAGGAAGAGATTCCCCAAACGGGCCAAAGAGGGAGAGGGAGGGGGAAGACTGCGGATCCTGTAGCCTCCACTTTGGCACCGTTAGGATCATGTCTCTTCCAACAGCCAAAAAGGGCGCTCCCAAGACTTGCAGTGCCTGGTCCTTTTTTGACACAGTTGCAGATGACATTTGCTATGTCAAATGCAAGGTGTGTCATCACAAAGTCAAAAGAGGTGGAAATGTCAGCAACCTCAATACCTCCAACATGTGGAAACATGTGCGGACCAGGCACGCGGCGGAGTTACAGAAACACATTGAAGAGCTAGGCCAACCAACAGCGGCAGCTACCACCTCTTCAGCTCGTGTTGCCTCTTCCTCCAGCTCACACGCAGCTGGTTCGGCTTCCTCCCAGGATCGCCGTGGAAGAAACTCTGGCCCTGTTGTCCAGAGACCCACTGTAATTCCACCCGCAGCACCACGTTCCCAGTTATCCTCACACTCCCAGGCCAGTCTACAGCCATCGGTAGTACAGGCATGGGAGAAAAGGCGGCCTTTCTCGGCAAACCACCCACGAGCACAGGCTCTGACTGCAGGCATTGCCAAACTTCTGTCACTGGAAATGCTGTCATTCAGGCTGGTGGAGACTGACAGCTTCCGTGACTTGATGTCATTGGCAGTCCCACAGTACAATGTGCCCAGCCGCTTTTATTTCAGCAGGCAAGCTGTCCCTGCCCTGCACAAGCATGTGGAGGGACACATAAAACACGCGCTACTGAACGCCGTCAGTAGCAAGGTCTACCTCACCACTGATGCGTGGACCAGTCAACATGGACAGGGGCGATACCTTTCCCTCACTGCCCATTGGGTTAATGTTGTTGAGCCGGGTACAGATCGTGCGAGTGGCGCAGGACGTGTCCTGCCCACTCCAAGGATTGCAGGAATCCAGTCTGTACGCATTGACTCCTCCTCTTACACAAGTTCCTCAGAATTGTCGCTGCAGGAGCCGTCACAGTCCACCTCCACATGGACCCATGAACGTTTACCTGTTACGACCGACATGAGCACAGCCGTGGCCAAACGTCAACAGGCCATCTTGAAATTAATTTCTTTGGGGAATCGAAGCCACACAGCACAGGAGCTCTGGAATGCCATCAAGCAGGAGAGCGATGTGTGGTTTGTGGCAGCGAATCTCCAGCCAGGCATGGTTGTGTGTGATAATGGCCGAAATCTGGTGGCAGCTCTGGGCCTCGGCAACCTCACTCACATCCCATGTCTGGCACATGTGCTCAATTTGGTCGTGCAGAGTTTTTTGAGGGACTATCCGGATCTTGATGCACTGCTGCACAAGGCCCGCCTAGAGTGTGCTCACTTGCGGCGTTCCAGCACGGCAAAATCGCGCATTGCGGCTCTGCAGCATCGATTCCGCCTTCCGGAACATCGCATCATATGTGACCTACCTACCAGATGGAATTCCACGTTACATATGTTGGAGCGGTTGTGTGAGCAGCAGCAAGCAGTAATGGAGTACCAGCTGCATCAGGCGCAAAGAAGTCGCACTCCGCGCCGTTCAGACTTCACAACCACAGAGTGGGCCACTATGAAGGACGTCTGCCAGGTTTTGCGTCCCTTCGATTATTCCACGCGGATGGCGAGTGCAGATGATGCACTAGTCAGCATGACTGTCCCCCTCATCTGCCTGCTTGAAAAATCACTGCAAGCGCTAAGGGATGATGCTGTGGAAGAGGTGGAGGATGAGGATTCACCATTTCCATCATCTTCTGGACAGTCAGCGTCACGTGGTTCCTCACAAACGCGTAGGCAGGGGACACTTTGTGAGGAGGATGAGGAGGAGTCAATGGAGGAGGAAGACATCCGTCCAGAGGAGGGAGTTACACAATTGTCCAGTAGTCAGTGTGTACAGCGAGGGTGGGGTGATGACGAGTGGACAGAGATCACGCCTCAAGCAGGGGACAGCGTTTCTTGGCCAGTTGGCAGTCTGCAGCACATGGTGGATTACATGCTGCAGTGCCTGAGAAACGACCGCCGCATCGCCCACATTCTCAACATGTCTGATTATTGGGTGTTCACCCTCCTCGATCCTCGCTACCAGGACAACGTAGAAAGCCTCATCACACCGTTGAACTGGGAGCTAAAAATGCGGGAGTACCAAGACACACTGGTGAATTCCATCATCTTCTCCAGTCCAACTGAGAGAAGTGCTGCTAGTGCATTACAAAGCAGCTCAGTGCGTCCAGGCAGTGGAGGAGGCTCTGCACAAAGAGGGAGCAGAAGCAGTGCCTCTGCCCAAGGCAAGACCAGTATGGCCCAACTGTGGCACACTTTTGTGTGCCCGCCACAAAAGTCTACACCATCACAGATGGCTCCAGGCAGCAGGAGGCAACGGTTCCGTCAGATGGTGACAGACTACATGTCTTGCCCTCTTGCTGTACTCCCAGACGGCTCTTCCCCTTTCAAGTTTTGGTTCTCAAAGCTGGATACATGGCCAGAGCTAAGCCAGTATGCATTGGAGGTGCTGGCTTGCCCTGCGGCTAGTGTATTATCGGAACGCGTCTTTAGTGCTGTAGGTGGTGTACTAACTGACAGTCGCATGCGACTATCCTCCGATAACGTTGACCGGCTTACTTTCCTGAAAATGAACCAGGCCTGGATCTTGCAGGAATTTGCCACTCCTCTTCCTGATTAAATAATTAGGTGACTGTCTACAGTATCCAGGTCTCCTGTTGTGTTCATCTTTCTACCACCTGAACTTTAATTCCTGGGCTCCAACACCGCCAGTTGAGGCTCAGAAGTGCCGTCTGCACAGTCAAAACATACGACCCAGTGTTATTGGGTGTCAGTAACGTCAGCTGATCCCCAGCTGTGTAGCCGGCAATGTGTCCTGCGACCGCCACGCTGACACAACAACTGAAATGTAAGGGAACCTGTCCCCCCCCAGGCATTTGTTACTGAAAGAGCCACCTTGTGCAGCAGTAATGCTGCACAAGGAAACGGTAGCTATTTTTGTTTAGCTCCTTGCACACGCAGAACTTAACACTTATAAAATGTGTCCACTGATACCGTAAAACCGTCCCGTAGGTGGGACTTTCCTTCGTAATGTGACGCAGCACAGCCATCATTCCTACCCCCTTGGCGCCGTGCGCCGGCTCCTCAGCGTTGTTTGATTCTGTCCCGAAGCCTGCGCTGTTATGTTATCCCTTGGCCAGGCACATTTAGTGCTGCCCCTCTTCTGACATCATTTGGTGTCAACCTGACTGCGCCTGTGCGTCGGCGCTGGCCGAGATCCCGCCTCACAGTGCCTTCTGATTTAATCACTCTGCGGGCCTGGGATCCATGGGCATGCGCAGTGCATATCTTCACCTCCGCCTCTCACTCATCTCCCTTTGCCTTCTTCAGACTGTGTACTGTCAGCTGATCCCTAATAGCATGCCACGGCCGTGACACCGCACAGTCTGAAGAAGCCAGAGGGAGGGGAGTGAGAGGCGAAGATATGCACTGCGCATGGCCACGGATCCCAGGCCCGCGGTGGGATTACATTAGACGACACTGCGAGGCGGGATCTCGGCCAGCGCGGACGCACAGGCGCAGCCAGACTGACACCAAATGATGTCAGAAGATGGGCAGCGCTAAGTGTGCCTGGCCAAGGGATAACATAACAGCGCAGGCTTCGGGACAGAATCAAACAACACTGAGAAGCTGGGGCAGGGCGCCAAGGGGTTAGGAATGACGGCTGTGCTGCGTCATATTACGAAGGAAAGTCCCACCTCCGGGACGGTCTCATGGTATCAGGGGACACATTTTATAAGTGTTTAGTTCTGTGTTTGCAAGGAGCATAATGAAAAGAGCCACCTTTTCCTTTTGCATCCTTTGTGCTGCACAACCTGGCTCTTTCAGCTACAAACGCCTTGGGGGGGGGGGGTTAAAGGTTCCCTTTCGACTTTCTCCAATCAGGCTTCGGCCTACACTGTGTTCCTCTGCTCCTCCTGCTGTCCCTGGGCTCCAACACCGCTAGTTGGTGCCTGGAAGTGCTGTCCGCACAATCAACAGTCGCTCCTCTGTTATTGGGGTTCAGTAACGTCAGCTGTTCCCCTGCTGTGTGTGTGGCAATCCCTCCTCTCTCCTCCACCTCCTCCTCCTCCCTCTGTCCCTGGGCTCCAACACTGCTAGTTGTTGTCCGGAAGTGCTGTCCGCACAGTCAACAGTCGCTCCTCTGTTATTGGGATTCAGTAACGTCAGCTGTTCCCCTGCTGTGTGTGTGGCAATCCCTCCTCCACCTCCTCCTCCTCCTTCTGTCCCTGGGCTCCAACACCGCTAGTTGTTGTCCGGAAGTGCTGTCCGCACAGTCCACAGTCGCTCCTCTGTTATTGGGGTTCAGTAACGTCAGCTGTTCCCCTGCTGTGTGTGTGGCAATCCCTCCTCTCTCTTCCTCCTCCTTCTGTCCCTGGGCTTCAACACCGCTAGTTGTTGTCCGGAAGTGCTGTCCGCACAGTCAACAGTCGCTCCTCTGTTATTGGGGTTCAGTAACGTCAGCTGTTCCCCTGCTGTGTGTGTGGCAATCCCTCCTCCACCTCCTCCTCCTCCTTCTGTCCCTGGGCTGCAACACCGCGAGTTGTTGTCCGGAAGTGCTGTCCGCACAGTCAACAGTCGCTCCTCTGTTATTGGGGTTCAGTAACGTCAGCTGTTCCCCAGCTGTGTGTGTGGCAATCCCTCCTCTCTCCTCCACCTCCTCCTCCTTCTGTCCCTGGGCTCCAACACTGCTAGTTGTTGTCCGGAAGTGCTGTCCGCACAGTCCACAGTCGCTCCTCTGTTATTGGGGTTCAGTAACGTCAGCTGTTCCTCAGCTGTGTGTGTGGCAATCCCTCCTCTCTCCTCCACCTCCTCCTCCTTCTGTCCCTGGGCTCCAACACCGCTAGTTATTGCCTGGAAGTGCTGTCCGCACAGAGCCAAACACCTTGCCAATGTGTTAGTGGGGTTCAGTAATGCCTGCTGCTCCCCTGCTGTGTATACGGCAACGTGTCATGTGACCGCCACGCAGGCACAACAACTTAAATTTAAGGGAACCTGTACCCCCCCCAGGCGTTTGTTACTGAAAGAGCCACCTTGTGCAGCAATAATGATGCTACAGGAAAAAGTGCCTCTTTTCGTGGTACTCCTTGCACATGCTGAACCTAACACTTATGAAATGTGTCCCCTCACACCGTTAAACCATCCGGTAGGTGGAACTTTCATTTGTCATGTGACGCAGCACAGCCGTCATTCTTACACCCTTGGCACCGTGCACCGCCTCCTCAGCGTTGTTTGAATCTGTCCCGGAGCCTGCGCTGTTATGTTAGGCCTTGGCCAGGCACACTTAGCGCTGCCCGTCTTCTGACATTATTTGGTGTCAGGCTGGCTGCGCCTGTGCGGCCGCGCTGGACGAGATCCCGCCTCTTAGTGTCTTCTGATTTAATCCCATTGCGGGCCTGTGATCCATGGACATGCGCAGTGCATATCTTAACCTCCGCCTCTCACTCATCTCCCTACGCCTTCTTCAGACTGTGCAACGTCAGCTGATCCCTAATAGCATGCCACGGCCGTGACGCCGCACAGTCTGAAGAAGCCATAGGGAGGGGAGTGAGATGCGAGGATATGCACTGCTCATGCCCATGGATCACAGGTCCGCAGAGTGATTACATTAGATGACACAGCGAGGCGGGATCTTGGCCAGCGCGGCCGCACAGGCGCAGCCAGCCTGACACCAAATGATGTCAGAAGACGGGCAGCGCAAAATGTGTGCATGGCCAAGGGCTAACATAACAGCGCAGGCTCCGGGACAGATTCAAACAACGCTGAGGAGGCGGCGCACGGTGCCAAGGGGGTAAGAATGACGGCTGTGCTGCATCACATGACAAATGAAAGTTCCACCTACCGGACGGTTTTACGGTGTGAGAGGACACATTTCATAAGTGTCAAGTTCAGCGTTTGCAAGGACCATAATTAAAAGAGCTAAGTTTACCTTTTTCAGCATTAGTGCTGTACAAGATGGCTCCTTCAACTACAAACGCCTTGGGGGGGGGGTTAAAGGTTCCCTTTCAACTTACTCCAGTGCAGGCTTCGGCCTACACTCTGCTCTTCCTGCTGACCCTAGGCTCTAACACCGCCAGTTGGCGCCCGGAAGTGCTAGCTGCACAGAGCAAAACACCAGCCAATGTGTCAGTGGGGTTCAGCACCGCCAGCTGTTCCCCTGCTGTGTAGCTGGCAACGTGTCCTGCAAAAGCCACGCAGACACAAAGCTGCCTCCAGTGCAGGCTTCGGCCTACACTATGCTCCCTCTACTCCTCCTGCTGACCCTGGGCTCTAACACCGCCAGTTGGGGCCCAGAAGTGCTGGCTGCACAGAGCCAAACACCTCGCCAATGTGTCAGTGGGGTTCAGCAACGCCAGATGTTCCCCTGCTGTGTAGCCGGCATCATGTCCTGCAAAAGCCACACAGACACAAGAACTGAAATTGAAGGGAACCTGTCCCCCCCCCAGGCGTTTGTATGTATAACAGCCACCTTGTACAGCAGTAATGCTGCATTTGTACAAGGTGGCTCACTAAGTTATTCTCCTTGCACACGTGGAACGAAACACATCTAAAATGTGTCCCCCGAGACCATTAAAACGTCCCTGAGGTGTAACTTTCCTTTGTAATGACACGCAGCGACCCCCTTGGTAGCGCAGCCCTTCTTCTGACATCATTGTTTGGCTGGCTGCGCCTCTGCGGCCGCCCTGCCCGACACAACGCCCCTCGGTGTCTTATTTATTTTGACTGCGAGGGTGTGATTGACGGGCATGAGCAGTGCATATCTTCGCCAGGCTGTCACTCAGCTCCTTCCGCCTTCTTCAGACTGTGCGGCTTCATGGCCGTGGCATGCGATAAGGGATCAGCTGATGCCGCACAGTCTGAAGCAGGTGTAAGGACCCGAGCGAGAGGCGAACATATGTACTGCGCCAGGCCATGAATCCCAGCCCCGCAGTGTGAAACACTGTAAAGGCACTGCGGGGCTGGGATTCATGGGCATCGCGAACCGCACCGGCCGACATGAAATGATGTCAGAAGACGGGCAGCGCTAACAGCGCAAGGTCAAGGGATAACACGACAGCGCAGACTCCTGTACAGCAAATAACGACGCTCAGGAGGCTGCGCCCAGCACCAAGTTGGTATTTTTGCCAGCTGTGCTGCGTCTCATTAAGAAGGAAACTCCCGCCTCCAAGACAGTTTTGATTGTTTAAGGGGCTAAATGTCATACGTGTTTCATTCAGCGTGTGCAAGAAACAGAATTTAAAAGAGCAACCTTTGACTTGTGCAGCATTACTGCTGCCCAAGGTGTGGCTCTTCTAGTTTGTAAACCCTGAGGGGGGGTTAAAGGTTACCTTTAAAATTGGTTCAATTAGGCTTCGGCCTACACTCTGCTCCCCCTGCAGAGCCTGGGCTCTAACACCACCAGTTGGTGCCCCGAAGTGCTGGCTGCACAGAGAAAAACACCCACCAATGTGTCAGTGGGGTTCAGCACCGCCAGCTGTTCCCCTGCTGTGTAGCCGGCAACGTGTCCTGCAACAGCCACGCAGACACAAAGCTGCCGCCAGTGCAGGCTTCGGCCTACACTCTGCTCCCTCTCCTCCTGCTGACCCTGGGCTCTAACACCGCCAGTTGGTGCCCGGTACTGCTAGCTGCACAGAGAAAAACACCAGCCAATGTGTCAGTGGGGTTCAGCACCGCCAGCTGTTCCCTTGCTGTGTAGCCGGCATCGTGTCCTGCAAAAGCCCCGCAGACACAAGAACTGAAATTGAAGGGATCCTGTCGCCCCTCCCCCAGGTGTTTGTATGTTTTACAGCCACCTTGTACAGCAGTAATGCTGCATGTGTGCAAGGTGGCTCATAAACTTATTCTCCTTGCACACGTGGAACAGAACACGTCTACAATGTGTCCCCTGAGACCAATAAAATGTCCTGAGGTGTGACTTTCCTTTGTAATGACACGCAACAACCCCCTTGGTAGCATAGCCCTTCTTCTGACATCATTGTTTGGCTGGCTGCGCCTCTGCGGCCGCCCTGCCCGACACAACGCCCCTCGGTGTCTTATTTATTTTGACTGCGAGGGTGTGATTGACGGGCATGAGCAGTGCATATCTTCACCAGGCTGTCACTCAGCTCCTTCCGCCTTCTTCAGACTGTGCGGCTTCATGGCCGTGGCATGCGATAAGGGATCAGCTGACGCCGCACAGTCTGTAGCAGGTGTAAGGACCCGAGCGAGAGGCGAACATATGTACTGCGCCAGGCCATGAATCCCTGCCCCGCAGTGTGAAACACTGTAAAGACACTGCGGGGCTGGGATTCATGGGCATCGCGAACCGCACCGGCCGACATGAAATGATGTCAGAAGACGGGCAGCGCATGGCCAAGGGATAACGCAACAACGCAGACTCCTGTACATCAAAATGCGATGCTCAGGAGGCCGCGCCAAGCACCAAGGTGGTATTTTTGCCAGCTGTTTTGCGTCTCATTAGGAAGGGAACTCCCGCCTCCAAGACAGATTGACTGTATAAGGGCCAAAATGTTGTACGTGTTTCATTCAGCTTGTGCAAGGAACAAAATTAAAAGAGCAACCTTTGACTTGTGCAGCACTACTGCTGCATAAGGCGTGGCTCTTCTAGTTTATAACACCTGAGGGGGGGTTAAAGGTTACCTTTAAAATTGGTTCAATTAGGCTTCGGCCTACACTCTGCTCCCCCTGCAGAGCCTGGGCTCTAACACCGCCAGTTGGTGCCCCGAAGTGCTGGCTGCACAGAGAAAAACACCCGCCAATGTGTCAGTGGGGTTCAGCACCGCCAGCTGTTCCCCTGCTGTGTAGCCGGCAATGTGTCCTGCAACAGCCACGCAGACACAAAGCTGCCGCCAGTGCAGGCTTCGGCCTACACTCTGCTCCCTCTTCTCCTGCTGACCCTGGGCTCTAACACCGCCAGTTGGTGCCCAGTACTGCTAGCTGCACAGAGAAAAACACAAGCCAATGTGTCAGTGGGGTTCAGCACCGCCAGCTGTTCCCCTGCTGTGTAGCCGGCATCGTGTCCTGCAAAAGCCACGCAGACACAAGAACTGAAATTGAAGGGATCCTGTCGCCCCTCCCCCAGGTGTTTGTATGTTTTACAGCCACCTTGTACAGCAGTAATGCTGCATGTTTGCAAGGTGGCTCATAAACTTATTCTCCTTGCACACGTGGAACAGAACACATCTACAATTTGTCCCCTGAGACCATTAAAACGTCCCTGAGGTGTGACTTTCCTTTATAATGACACGCAACAACCCCCTTGGTAGCACAGCCCTTCTTCTGACATCATTGTTTGGCTGGCTGCGCCTCTGCGGCTGCCCTGCCCGACACAACGCCCCTCGGTGTCTTATTTATTTTGACTGCGAAGGTGTGATTGACGGGCATGAGCAGTGCATATCTTCGCCAGGCTGTCACTCAGCTCCTTCTGCCTTCTTCAGAATGTGCGGCTTCATGGCCGTGGTATACGATATGGGATCAGCTGACGCCGCACAGTCTGTAGCTGGTGTAAGGACATGAGCGAGAGGCAAACATATGTACTGCGCCAGGCCATGAATCCCAGCCCCGCAGTGTGAAACACTGTAAAGACACTGCGGGGCTGGGATTCATGGGCATCGCGAACCGCACCGGCCGACATGAAATGATGTCAGAAGACGGGCAGCGCATGGCCAAGGGATAACGCAACAACGCAGACTTCTGTACATCAAAATGTGATGCTCAGGAGGCCGCGCCCATACCAAGGTGGTATTTTTGCCAGCTGTGCTGCGTCTCATTACGAAGGGAACTCCCGCCTCCAAGACAGATTGACTGTATAAGGGCCAAAATGTTGTACGTGTTTCATTCAGCTTGTGCAAGGAACAAAATTAAAAGAGCAACCTTTGACTTGTGCAGCACTACTGCTGCATAAGGCATGGCTCTTTTAGTTTGTAACACCTGAGGGGGGTCAAAGGTTACCTTTAAAATTGGTTCAATTAGGCTTTGGCCTACACTCTGCTCCCCCTGCAGAGCCTGGGCTCTAACACCGCCAGTTGGTGCCCCGAAGTGCTGGCTGCACAGAGAAAAACACCCGCCAATGTGTCAGTGGGGTTCAGCACCGCCAGCTGTTCTCCTGATGTGTAGCTGGCATTGTGTCCTGCAACAGCCACGCAGACACAACAGACCTACAAATGCCTCCAGTGCAGGCTTCGGCCTACACTCTGCTCCCCCTGCTGACCCTTTGATCCAACACCGCTAGTTGGGGCACTAGGAAGACAAGCTTGAATAGGTCCCCATCCTGGTTCCAGCACCGTCAGCTGGTTCCGGGCAGAGCCTTTGGCTTAGGTGCCTCCTTCTTGGTATCCGAGTTCCACCAACGTCAGGTGGTCCTTGGTAGTGCTTTCAGGCACGGGTACCTCCTGCTTAGTAACCGGGTTCCAGTAACGTCAGCTGGTCCTCGGTAGTTCCATTGGCTTTTGGACCTTCGGCTACCCCTCCGGGTTCCAGTACCATCAGCTGGTTCTCGGCAGTGTCTTTTGCTCTTGTACCTTCTGCTCCCCATCCTGGTTCCAGTACCGTCAGCTGGTTCCGGGCAGAGCCTTTGGTTTAGGTGCCTCCCTCTGGGTATCCGAGTTCCACCAACGTCAGGTGGTCCTTGGTAGTGCTTTCAGGCACGGGTACCTCCTGCTTAGTAACCGGGTTCCAGTAACGTCAGCTGGTCCTCGGTAGTTCCATTGGCTCTTGGACCTTCGGGTAGCCATCCGAGTTCCAGTTCCATCAGCTGTTTCTCAGCCTTTTCTCAGCCTTCTTGTACCTTCTGCTACATTTCCAAGTTCAATACCCTAAAGACGACGACCCGGAAGACCACCCCTAAGATGACGACGACACCAGAGACGACAACCACTGAGTTGACGACGACCCCGGAGACGATGACCCTGAAGACCACCCCGATGACGACGACCCCGGAGACGACGACCCTGGAGACGACGACCCTGGAGACGACGACGACGACATGGGAGACCGAGAAGCAGAAGAACAAGAGGCTGCAGAACAAAGAGCAGAAGAACATTAAGCATAACACTAAATATCAGAGCAAAAGATATTATCTAAATTATAAGCAGAAGAAGACTAAGCAGTGTATGGGGGTGAGTCCGTTCCTCCTCGTGGTGCCCCTGGATAAAGCCTGATGCTGCAGGCCAAACTGAATGCGGACAAATGTAACTCTTTTGTGACAGGCAGAACGGAAGGTGTAATCGTCAAACTTTTATAGAAAACAACTACGGGAATGCCTGTCACAAATAAAAATATGATGAAGAAGTTGAATATGAAGAAGAATAATAGTTAAATAAAAAGAATATGAACAATGTAAAAAAAAAAAATTATAGGTAGAAGATGAAGAAGATGAATAAGGTGAAGAAGAAGTTGATGTCAAAGATGCTGATGATGATGAAGAAGAAAGTGTGGGAGAAGTAAAAAAGAGGGTGAAGGGAGTGGAAGTAGTGAAACATCAATATCTGACAAAATAAAAAAAATCTTAACATAGTCAATATCTTTGTAACTCCGAACGTCTTTAAAAAAAATTAAAATTCCTGCTATTCTATTTGATTGGGCTAAACCTCTATGCCTTTAATGTCTCCGCCACCTCCCCCAATACATCCTACATTATTCTTATTTGTTTTCCTTCATATAGAATGAACCTACAAGGAAAGAAAGGGTTTATTTTAATTTCGATATTTTCGTCCCATTGACTTGCATTGGGATCGGGTATCGGAATCGGCGAGATCCGATACTTTGACGGTATCGGCCGATACATTCCGATACTGATACTTTCCGATATCGGAAGGTATCGCTCAACACTAGTGAGGATACAATAGTTGAGGGTAGAGCTGGTTGTGCAGCGGATTGGTCAATTGGTGGTTACAGGTTGTAGGCTTGTCGGAAGAGGTGGGTCTTCAGGTTCTTTTTGAAGGTTTCAATGGTAGGCGAGAGTCTGATGTGTTGTGATAGAGAGCTCCAGAGTAGGGGTGATGCGCGAGAGAAATCGTGTATGCGATTGTGGGAAGAGGAGATAAGAAGGGAGTAGAGAAGGAGATCTTGTGAGGATTGGAGGATCGGAGTAGCTTGTTGAGTTCTCACTGCA
Organism: Ranitomeya variabilis; assembly: GCF_051348905.1. Classification (NCBI taxonomy): domain Eukaryota; kingdom Metazoa; phylum Chordata; class Amphibia; order Anura; family Dendrobatidae; genus Ranitomeya; species Ranitomeya variabilis. The sequence goes on from NC_135236.1 coordinate 567,934,052, forward strand.
GAGCAATTACAAGCTGCCTTTTGCAATTATTTTAACACTTTCTTTTTCTTTTTCAAAAATATTTCAGTCTATTTTTGAATTGAAGTGTTCAGAATATAGGTGACATTAAAGGTGGAAACTAGGGTTGAGCGACTTTTACTTTTTGGGGGTCGAGACGGGTTTTGCGAAACCCGACTATCTCAAAAGTCGAGTCGAGTGCAATCGGCCGATTATCGCGAAAAGTCGGGGATCGACCGAAACACGAAACCCAATGCAAGTCAATGGGGAAGCATAGTCGGCAGTGAGTGGGGGCCAGGAAAACATCTACAGTGCCCATTTTAATGGCAAAAACATCCATTCTTGTTTCTGAAGCTTGTCAATCTTAATTAACTTTATAATAATAGTTGTGCATTGGAAATTGGGGGTCATTTGGCTAAAGTTGTGGGGGGTAGGGCTGGTTCAAGTTTTTCGTGGGCACAGGAAACGTGGAGCAGTGAGAGGTAAGTATTTCAACTTTGCAAGTGCTGTGATACTGTGCAAGCAGGGGGGGGGCACTCATTGGCATTGGCACTGGCACAGGGCCCATCAAAGTATGGCAGTGTGTTTGCACGGCGGGGGCACCTCCCACCGGCAGCAACACTTCTGCATACTCTGAGGGGCCCTGTGCCTGTGATGTTGCCAATGAGTATGCCCCCCTACCTGATGAAGGAACCTGCACTTTCGTCCCTGTGTAAGGTGGTATAGTATGCGGGAAGGGGAACCTGACTTTCAGCAGGGTCAGATTGTGGCTGTGTAGCGTGCAAGGGAAATGTAGTGGTCTGGGTCAATGTACCACAAGACTCATCTAGCACTGGCTGGGCAATGGGCAGAATGAAGATGAAACACAGATATAGGCCCAAATAATAAAGTGGGCTAAATGCAGTTCAAAATTGGTAACAGGACTAACCAGGCGGCATTGGTTTGTTCAGTGGAGTAGAAAACCCAGGAGGGGCAGACACCGTTTTAAGGGCCCAACCACACTAGTAGGCCCAATGCAGTTTAATATTACAAATCTAGCCCGAAAGCCTGAAGATTGAAGCTCTGGAAAATAACACAGGACTAGTGTTGAGCGATACCTTCCGATATGCAAAGGTATCGGTATCGGATTGGATCGGCCGATATCCAAAAAATATCGGATATCGCCGATACCGATACCCGATACCAATGCATATCAATGGGACACAAAATATCGGAATGGTTCCCAGGGTCTGAAGGAGAGGAAACTCTCCTTCAGGCCCTGGGATTCATATTCATGTATAAAATAAAGAATAAAAATATATATATACTCACCCCTCCGACGGCCCCGGTTCTCACCGGTCCAAGCGTCTGCCTCCGTTCCTAAGAATGCAGAGTGAAGGACCTTCGATGACGTCGTGGCTTGTGATTGGTCGCGTGACCGCTCACGTGACCGCTCACGACCAATCACAAGCCGCGACGTCATCGAAGGTCCTTCACTCCCTGCATTCTTAGGAACGGAGGCACCGCCAGAGCCAAGAGCCAGGGTCCGCCGGAGGGGTGAGTATATCAATATTTTTTATTTTTATTATTTATTTTTTACATGAATATGGATCCCAGGGCCTGAAGGAGAGTCTCCTCTCCATACGCACCGCACACTTCCAATTCCAATTTCCGATATCGCAAAAATATCGGAACTCGGTATCGGAATTCCGATACAGCAAATATCGGCCGATACCCAATATTTGCAGTTTCGGAATGCTCAACACTACACAGGACAACACCAAGGTGCGGCAGACACCGTTACTAGGCCCAACCAAAATAGTAGGCCAACTGCAGTGTTATATAAACAACAACTTAATGAGAGCCTGAAGATTGAAGCTTGTCATGTTCCCAATGGCAGGGAATTAGACACATAACACGGGCAAAAACAGGACGAGCTCTAGGGTGATGGAACCTGAGCTGACCGCGATCCTGAACCTCAACACTCAACTAACAGCAGCCGGGGAACGTTCCTGGGGGGACTCTAGACGTCTCGCGCCAGCCGGAGATCTAGCTACCCCTATCAGAAGAATCACAGACCTATCTTGCCTCCAGAGAAATATTCCCACAGAAATAGCAGCCCCCCACATATAATGACGGTGAAATGAGAGGAAGGCACAAACGTAGTTATGAAAACAGATTCAGCAAAATGAGGCCCGCTTAAGCTAGATAGCAGAGGATACAAAAGGTGAACTGCGCGGTCAGCTTAAAACCCTTCAAAATACCATCCTGAAATTACTTGAACTCATGTGCCAACTCATGGTACATGAGTGGTAATTTCAGCCCACTAGAGCAACCAGCAGCAGAGAATTACATATCTGCAAGCTGGACTAAAAACATGAAAGCAAACATGAAACAGGGAAATCCAGACTTAGCTTGTCTTGAAGGCCTAGGAGCAGGTAGCAAAGGTAACAGAGACACACTGATACATTGATAGCCGGCAAGGGAATGACAGGAAAGCCAGGTTAAATAGGAAACACCCAGCCTCTGATGGACAGGTGGAAACCAGAGACCGCAACCCACCAAAGTCACCCAGTACCAGTTGTAACCACCAGAGGGAGCCCAAAAACGGAATCCACAACAGTACCCCCCCCTTGAGGAGGGGTCACCGAACCCTCACGAGAACCCCCAGGGCGATCAGGATGAGCTCTATGGAAGGCGCGGACCAAATCAGTCGCATGAACATCAGAGGCGACCACCCAGGAATTATCCTCCTGACCATAACCCTTCCACTTAACCAAATACTGGAGTTTACGTCTGGAAACACGAGAATCCAAGATCTTCTCAACAACATACTCCAATTCTCCCTCCACCAGCACCGGAGCAGGAGGCTCAACCGAAGGAACAACGGGCACCTCATACCTCCGCAATAACGACCGATGGAACACATTATGAATAGCAAACGATGCTGGGAGATCCAAACGAAAAGATACAGGGTTAAGAATCTCCAAGATCTTATAAGGACCGATGAACCGAGGCTTGAACTTAGGAGACGAGACCTTCATAGGGACAAAACGAGAAGACAACCACACCAAGTCCCCAACAAGAAGTCGGGGACCCATGCGGCGACGGCGATTAGCAAACTGCTGTGTCTTCTCCTGAAACAACTTCAAATTGTCCACCACCTGATTCCAAATCCGATGTAGCCTGTCCACCACCACGTCCACTCCAGGACAATCCGAAGGCTCCACCTGACCAGAGGAAAAACGAGGATGAAACCCCGAATTACAAAAGAAAGGAGAAACCAAAGTAGCAGAACTATCCCGATTATTAAGGGCAAATTCAGCCAGTGGCAAAAAGGCAACCCAGTCATCTTGATCAGCAGAAACAAAACACCTTAAATAAGTTTCCAAGGTCTGATTAGTTCGCTCCGTCTGGCCATTCGTCTGAGGATGGAATGCAGACGAGAAAGACAAATCAATGCCCATCTTAGCACAAAACGTCCGCCAAAATCTAGACACAAACTGGGATCCCCTGTCAGAAACGATATTCTCTGGAATCCCATGCAAACGAACCACGTTCTGAAAAAATAAAGGGACCAACTCAGAGGAGGAAGGCAACTTAGGCAAGGGTACCAAATGAACCATCTTAGAAAAGCGGTCACACACAACCCAGATAACGGACATTTTCTGTGAGACAGGGAGATCTGAAATAAAATCCATGGAAATGTGCGTCCAAGGCCTCTTCGGGATAGGCAAGGATAACAACAACCCACTGGCCCGAGAACAGCAAGGCTTAGCCCGAGCACACACTTCACAAGACTGCACAAAGGTGCGCACATCCCTTGACAAGGAAGGCCACCAAAAAGACCTGGCCACCAAGTCTCTAGTACCAAATATTCCAGGATGACCAGCCAACACAGAAGAATGGACCTCGGAGATGACTCTACTGGTCCAATCATCCGGAACAAACAGTCTTTCTGGTGGACAACGATCAGGTTTATCCGCCTGAAACTCGTGCAATGCACGTCGCAAGTCTGGGGAGACGGCGGACAATATTACCCCATCCCTAAGGATACCAGTAGGCCCAGAGTCTCCAGGAGAGTCAGGCACAAAACTCCTGGAAAGAGCATCTGCCTTCACATTCTTTGAACCTGGCAGGTATGAAACCACAAAATTGAAACGAGAAAAAAACAACGACCAACGAGCCTGTCTAGGATTCAGACGCCTGGCAGACTCAAGGTAAATCAGATTTTTGTGATCAGTCAAGACCACCACACGATGTCTAGCACCCTCAAGCCAATGACGCCACTCCTCAAATGCCCACTTCATGGCCAAAAGCTCCCGATTACCCACATCATAATTGCGCTCGGCGGGCGAGAATTTTCTAGAAAAGAACGCACATGGCTTCATCACCGAGCCATCGGAACTTCTCTGTGACAAAACCGCCCCCGCTCCAATCTCGGAAGCATCAACCTCAACCTGAAAAGGAAGTGAAACATCTGGTTGACATAACACAGGAGCAGAAGAAAACCGGCGCTTAAGTTCCTGAAAGGCCTCCACAGCCGTAGGAGACCAATTAGCAACATCAGCACCCTTTTTAGTCAAATCAGTCAAAGGTTTAACAACACTGGAAAAATTAGTAATGAACCGACGATAAAAATTAGCAAAACCCAAGAACTTCTGAAGACTCTTAACAGATGTAGGTTGTGTCCAGTCACAAATCGCCTGAACCTTGACGGGATCCATCTCAATAGTAGAAGGAGAAAAAATGTACCCCAAAAAAGAAATCTTCTGGACTCCGAAGAGACATTTTGAGCCCTTCACAAACAGAGAATTGGCCCGCAGGACTTGAAACACCTTCCTGACCTGTAGAACATGAGACTCCCAGTCATCAGAAAACACCAAAATATCATCCAAATACACAATCATAAACTTATCCAGATATTCACGGAAAATATTGTGCATAAAGGACTGAAAGACTGAAGGAGCATTAGAAAGTCCAAAAGGCATTACCAAATACTCAAAATGGCCCTCAGGCGTATTAAATGCGGTTTTCCACTCATCACCCTGCTTTATCCGCACAAGATTATACGCACCGCGAAGATCTATCTAAGTGAACCACCTAGCCCCCTTAATGCGAGCAAACAAATCAGTCAATAATGGCAATGGATACTGATATTTGACTGTAATCTTATTCAGAAGGCGATAATCTATACAAGGCCTCAGGGAACCATCTTTTTTTGCCACGAAAAAAAAACCTGCTCCCAGAGGGGACGAAGATGGACGAATATGTCCCTTTTCCAAGGACTCCTTGATATAATTCCGCATAGCAGTATGCTCTGGCACTGACAGATTAAATAAACGACCCTTAGGGAATTTACTGCCAGGAATTAATTCTATAGCACAGTCACAATCCCTATGAGGAGGAAGCGAATTGAGCTTAGGCTCCTCAAAAACATCCCGATAGTCAGACAAAAACGCAGGGACCTCAGAAGGAGTAGATGAAGCGATTGAAATCAGAGGTGCATCATCATGAACCCCCCGACATCCCCAGCTTAACACAGACATTGTTTTCCAATCCAGGACTGGATTATGAGTTTGTAACCATGGCAGACCAAGCACTAGTACATCATGTAAATTATACAGTACAAGGAAGCGAATCACCTCCTGATGAACGGGAGTCATGCGCATGGTCACTTGTGTCCAGTACTGCGGTTTATTAATAGCCAATGGTGTAGAGTCAATTCCCTTCAAAGGAATAGGAACTTCCAGAGGCTCCAGACTAAAACCGCAGCGTTTGGCAAATGACCAATCCATAAGACTCAGGGCAGCGCCTGAATCCACATAGGCATCGACGGAAATGGATGACAGTGAACAAATCAGAGTTACAGACAAAATGAACTTAGACTGCAGAGTACTAATGGCAAAAGATTTATCAACCTTTTTTGTGCGTTTAGAGCATGCTGATATAACATGAGCTGAATCACCACAATAAAAACACAATCCATTTTTCCGCCTATAATTTTGCCGTTCACTTCTGGACTGAATTCTATCACATTGCATAGTCTCAGGTGCCTGTTCAGAAGACACCGCCAACTGGTGCACAGGTTTGCGCTCCCGTAAACGCCGATCAATCTGAATGGCCATAGCCATAGACTCATTCAGACCTGTAGGCGCAGGGAACCCCACCATAATATCCTTAATGGCCTCAGAAAGACCATCTCTGAAGTTTGCAGCCAGGGCGCACTCATTCCACTGAGTAAGCACTGACCATTTCTGAAATTTTTGACAATATACTTCCGCTTCATCATGCCCCTGAGAGAGGGCTAATAAAGCCTTTTCAGCCTGAATCTCCAGGTTAGGTTCCTCATAGAGCAATCCCAGTGCCAGAAAAAACGCATCCACACTGAGCAATGCAGGATCCCCTGGTGCCAATGCAAATGCCCAATTCTGAGGGTCGCCCCGCAGGAAAGATATTACAATCTTGACCTGCTGAACAGGGTCTCCAGAGGAGCGAGATTTCAAAGAAAGAAACAATTTGCAATTGTTCCTGAAATTCAGGAAGGTAGATCAATCTCCAGAAAAAAACTCTGAAATAGGAATTCTAGGTTCAGACATAGGAGTGTGAACAACAAAATCCTGTATGTTTTGAACTTTTACAGCAAGATTATTCAGGCTGGAAGCCAAACTCTGGACATCCATGTTAAACAGCTAAGGTCAGAGCCATTCAAGGGTTAAGAGGAGGTAAGAAGCAGCTAGACAGCAATTAAGGGCTAGGCAGCAAAACTCTGAGGGGAAAAAAAAAACAAAATTTCCCTTCAACACTTCTTTTTCTCCTGCTTCAGCCCAAACAATTAACACTTTGTGGGCCGGCTATACTGTCATGTTCCCAATGGCAGGGAATTAAACACATAACATGGGCAAAAACAGGACGAGCTCTAGGGTGATGGAACCTGAGCTGACCGCGATCCTGAACCTCAACACTCAACTAACAGAAGCCGGGGAACGTTCCTGGGGGGACTCTAGACGTCTCGCGCCAGCCGGAGATCTAGCTACCCCTATCAGAAGAATCACAGACCTATCTTGCCTCCAGAGAAATATTCCCACAGAAATAGCAGCCCCCCACATATAATGACGGTGAAATGAGAGGAAGGCACAAACGTAGTTATGAAAACAGATTCAGCAAAATGAGGCTCGCTTAAGCTAGATAGCAGAGGATACAAAAGGTGAACTGCGCGGTCAGCTTAAAACCCTTCAAAATACCATCCTGAAATTACTTGAACTCATGTGCCAACTCATGGTACATGAGTGGTAATTTCAGCCCACTAGAGCAACCAGCAGCAGAGAATTACATATCTGCAAGCTGGACTAAAAACATGAAAGCAAACATGAAACAGGGAAATCCAGACTTAGCTTGTCTTGAAGGCCTAGGAGCAGGTAGCAAAGGTAACAGAGACACACTGATACATTGATAGCCGGGAAGGGAATGACAGGAAAGCCAGGTTAAATAGGAAACACCCAGCCTCTGATGGACAGGTGGAAACCAGAGACCGCAACCCACCAAAGTCACCCAGTACCAGTTGTAACCACCAGAGGGAGCCCAAAAACAGAATCCACAACAGAAGCTCAGCTCTGTACAGTGGAGAACAGAAAGCAGCGGCAGACACCGTTAGTAGGCCCCAACCACACTAGTAGGCCAACAGCAGTGTTATATTGACAACAACTACTTAATGAGAGCCTGAAGATTGAAGCTCAGGCAAGTAAACCTGGAGAACACCTTGGAGCGGCAGACACCGTTAGTAGGCCCCAAACAAAATAGTAGGCAAACTGCACTGTTATCTTAACAACAACTACCTAATGAGACCCTGAAGAATGAAGCTCAGCTCTGTACAGTGGAAGACAACACCTTGGAGCGGCAGACACCGTTAGTAGGCCCCAACCGAAATAGTAGGCCAACTGCACTGTTATCTTAACAACAACTACTTAATGAGAGCCTGAAGATTGAAGCTCAAGAAAACCAAACAGGAGAAAACCCAGGAGCGGCAGACACCGTTAGTAGGGCCCAACCAGACAAGTAGGCCAAATGCAGTTAAGTATCTGATACTATAGGCCGAAAGCCTGATGACTGAAGCTCAGCTTTGTATAGTGGAGGACAACACCAGGGAGCGGCAGACACCGTTAGTAGGCCCCAACCACACTAGTAGGCCAACAGCAGTGTTATTAACAACAACTACTTAATGAGAGCCTGAAGATTGAAGCTCAGCTCTGTACAGTGGAGGACAACACCTTGGAGCGGCAGACACCGTTAGTAGGCCCCAACCGAAATAGTAGGCCAACTGCACTGTTATCTTAACAACAACTACTTAATGAGAGCCTGAAGATTGAAGCTCAAGAAAACCAAACAGGAGAAAACCCAGGAGCGGCAGACACCGTTAGTAGGGCCCAACCAGACAAGTAGGCCAAATGCAGTTAAGTATCTGATACTATAGGCCGAAAGCCTGATGACTGAAGCTCAGCTTTGTATAGTGGAGGACAACACCAGGGAGCGGCAGACACCGTTAGTAGGCCCCAACCACACTAGTAGGCCAACAGCAGTGTTATTAACAACAACTACTTAATGAGAGCCTGAAGATTGAAGCTCAGCTCTGTACAGTGGAGGACAACACCTTGGAGCGGCAGACACCGTTAGTAGGCCCCAACCGAAATAGTAGGCCAACTGCACTGTTATCTTAACAACAACTACTTAATGAGAGCCTGAAGATTGAAGCTCAAGAAAACCAAACAGGAGAAAACCCAGGAGCGTCAGACACCGTTAGTAGGGCCCAACCAGAGAAGTAGGCCAAATGCAGTTAAATATCTGATACTATAGGCCGAAAGCCTGATGACTGAAGCTCAGCTTTGTACAGTGGAGGATAACACCAGGGAGCGTCATACACCGTTAGTAGGCCCCAACCACACTAGTAGGCCAACAGCAGTGTTATATTGACAACAACTACTTAATGAGAGCCTGAAGATTGAAGCTCAGGCAAGTAAACCTGGAGAACACCTTGGTGCGGCAGACACCGTTAGTAGGCCCCAACCACACATATTAACAACAACTACTTACTGAGAGCCTGAAGATTGAAGCTCAGCTTTGTACAGTGGAGGACATATTAACAACAACTACTTAATGAGAGCCTGTAGATTGAAGCTCAGCTTTGTGCAGTGGAGTACAACTGTAATGGGAGACAGACACAATAAGTAGGCCTAAATAAGTAATTAGGCAAAAGGCTGTTCAAAATTGGTAAGTGGAGTACACTTGCAGCATAGCGTGGTTCAGCGGAGGAGGGCATGTGTAATTAGTGGCTCTGACACACGAGGTAAAATGAAGGCTATATTAAGTTCAAAATTGGTAAAAGGAGTACACATGTGGCATAGCTGGGTTCTGTGGTGGAGGACAACTGTTATGACAGGCTTACACAGTTACTGGGCACAAATAAGTAAGTAGGATAAATGCACTTCACAATTGGTAACAGGAGTACACAGGCGGCATAGCTTTGTTCAGTGGAGGACAACTGCAAGGAGTGGACTGGCCGAGACAGACACAGGTAGTAGGCCTACAATGGAAAGTAAGCTCTATGCAGTTTAAAGTAGGTTAGAGGGGTACACAGGCAGCATTGGTGTGCTCAGCGGAGGACAATTTGAAGGAGGGACCGCAGACAGACTTAGTAGGCCTAAAATAAGAAAATAGGCTCTATGCAGCTTCCTTTATGTGGCAGGGGTACACAGGCAGCATTGGTGTGCTCAGCGGAGGACAATTCGAAGGAGGGACCGCAGACAGACGTAGAAGGCCTAAAATAACAAAATAGGCTCTATGCAGCTTCCATTATGTGGCAGGGGTACACAGGCAGCATTGGTGTGCTAAGCGGAGGACAATTCGAAGGAGGGACCACAGACAGACTTAGTAGGCCTAAAATAAGAAAAAAGTTTCCATGCAGCTTCCTTTACGTGGCAGGGGTACACAGGCAGCATTGGTGTGCACAGCGGAGGACAATTCGAAGGAGGGACCGCAGACAGACGTAGAAGGCATAAAATAACAAAATAGGCTCTATGCAGCTTCCATTATGTGGCAGGGTTACACAGGCAGCATTGGTGTGCTCAGAGGAGGACAATTCGAAGGAGGGACCGCAGACAGACTTAGTAGTCCTAAAATAAGAAAATAGGCTCTATGCAGCTTCCATTATGTGGCAGGGGTACACAGGCAGCATTGGTGTGCTCAGCGGAGGACAATTCAAAGGGGGGACCGCAGACAGACTTAGAAGGCCTAAAATAACAAAATAGGCTCTATGCCGCTTCCATTATGTGGCAGGGGTACACAGGCAGCATTGGTGTGCTCAGCGGAGGACAATTCGAAGGAGGGACCGCAGACAGACGTAGAAGGCCTAAAATAACTATATAGGCTCCATGCAGCTTCCTTTACGTGGCAGGGGTACACAGGCAGCATTGGTGTGCTCAGCGGAGGACAATTCGAAGGAGGGACCGCAGACAGACTTGGTAGGCCTAAAATAAGAAAATAGGCTCCATAAGCTTCCTTTACGTGGCAGGGGTACACAGGCAGCATTGGTGTGCTCAGCGGAGGACAATTCGAAGGCGGGACTGCAGACATACTTAGTAGGCCTAAAATAACTATATAGGCTCCATGCAGCTTCCTTTACGTGGCAGGGGTACACAGGCAGAATTGGTGTGCTCAGCGGAGGACAATTCGAAGGAGGGACCGCAGACAGACTTAGTATGCCTAAAATAAGAAAATAGGCTCCATGCAGCTTCCTTTACGTGGCAGGGGTACACAGGCAGCATTGGTGTGCTCAGCGGAGGACAATTCGAAGGAGAGACCGCAGACAGACTTAGCAAGCCTAAAATAACAAAATAGGCTCTATGCAGCTTCCATTATGTGGCAGGTGTACACAGGCAGCATTGGTGTGCTCAGCGGAGGACAATTCGAAGGAGGGACCGCAGACAGACTTAGTAGGCCTAAAATAAGAAAATAGGCTCCATGCAGCTTCATTTACGTGGCAGAGGTACATAGGCAGCATTGGTGTGCTCAGCGGAGGACAATTCGAAGGAGGGACCGCAGACAGACTTAGTAGGCCTAAAATAACAAAATAGGCTCTATGCAGCTTCCATTATGTGGCAGGGGTACACAGGCAGCATTGTTGTGCTCAGTGGAGGACAATTCGAAGGAGGGTCCGCAGACAGACGTAGAAGGCCTAAAATAACAAAATAGGCTCTATGCAGCTTCCATTATGTGGCAGGGGTACACAGGAAGCATTGGTGTGCTCAGCGGAGGACAATTCGAAGGAGGGACCGCAGACAGACTTAGTAGTCCTAAAATAAGAAAATAGGCTCTATGCAGCTTCCATTATGTGGCAGGGGTACACAGGCAGCATTGGTGTGCTCAGCGGAGGACAATTCGAAGGAGGGACCGCAGACAGACTTAGAAGGCCTAAAATAACAAAATAGGCTCTATGCAGCTTCCATTATGTGGCAGGGGTACACAGGCAGCATTGGTGTGCTCAGCGGAGGACAATTCGAAGGAGGGACCGCAGACAGACGTGGAAGGCCTAAAATAACAAAATAGGCTCTATGCAGGTTCCATTATGTGGCAGGTGTACACAGGCAGCATTGGTGTGCTCAGCGGAGGACAATTTGAAGGAGGGACCGCAGACAGACTTAGTAGGCCTAAAATAAGAAAATAGGCTCCATGCAGCTTCCTTTACGTGGCAGGGGTACAAAGGCAGCATTGGTGTGCTCAGCGGAGGACAATTCCAAGGAGGGACCGCAGACAGACTTAGCAGGCCTAAAATAACAAAATAGGCTCTATGCAGCTTCCTTTACATGGCAGGGGTACACAGGCAGGATTGGTGTGCTCAGCGGAGGACAATTCGAAGGAGGGACTGCAGACAGACTTAGTAGGCCTAAAATAAGAAAATAGGCTCTATGCAGCTTCCTCCGCAGACTGTAAGTACTCCAAAAAACTAAATAGATGTCAATGTCTCACCAAAAAAAAAAAAGGGGGGGGCATACTTCGGTACAGGGGTGGGCTCCTATGCTGACTTTCAGACATTGTAATTTGGCGCAAAGTATTTACTGTAGTAAAAGTAGGACAGGGCCCTTGCCTTTTTTAAATAGCATCATACATGTCAACAAATTGTTATTGTCAGTGCCAGGCATTGAAGTATTTCAGCGCATAGACTAAACAGTGGTGGAGCAGCGAAAGATAATTTTACAAGTGGTAGAGCACTGTTTGAGCTGGGGGGGGGCACTCTCTCGTGGCCGGCAGTACAGGCCCAGGGCCCCTCATGTATAACAGTGTGTCTGACGTTGGGTGCGCGCCACCACAACCAGAGACACTTCATTGTACTATGAGGGATCCATTGGCAGTGCCGTCGACCAAAAGTGGGCACACCCACCTCTTCAGACAAACGGCACTCTGACGGGTGCTTGCGTCAAGTTGCGAGACCACGGCCCCGTGGGGGGAGTTAGGCCATTTAGGGAGGTGTAAACATGTCGTATGCTGTACAAACAGCAGCTGCAAATTTAGAGATTGGAACAGTCAGTAACACCGGTCCCAAAGCAAGTCCTTTTTTCAGGAAAGCTAGGTGTCAGCCGGGAAAGGTGGGGCAAAATAATTAGAAATCCATGAGTGGTTGATTTTAATGAAGGTTAGATAATCAACATTTTGGGTCGCCAGACGAGTCCTTTTTTTGGTCAGTATTGAACCAGCAGCACTGAATACTCTTTCTGATAGCACACTAGCTGCTAGGCAAGCAAGCTCCTGCAATGCATATTCGGCCAATTCAGGCCAGGTGTCTATTTTGGATGCCCAGTAATCAAAGGGGAATGACGGTTGAGGGAGAACATCGATAATGGAGGAAAAATAGTTAGTAACCATACTAAACAAATGTTGTCTCCTGTCACTTTGAATTGATGCTGCAGTACATGTCGTGTCTGCGGTCATGGCGAAATCACTCCACAACCTGGTCAGAAAACCCCTCTGTCCAAAGCCACCTCTGCCCTGTTGCCCCCTGCAGCTCGTGTGAGAACCATCACCGGCGCTGTGTGCTGGGAATGCCTGAATCAAACGGTCTACAAGAGTAGCTTGTTTGGTTGCCAATATTTGTTCGAGGTTCTCATGTGGCATGATATTTTGCAATTTGCCTTTATAGCGAGGATCAAGGAGGCAGGCCAACCAGTAATCGTCATCGGTCATCATTTTTATAATGCGTGGGTCCCTTTTGAGGATACGCAAGGCATAATCCGCCATGTGTGACAATGTTCCAGTTGTCAAATCAGTGCATGTGCTGGGTTGAGGAGCACTTTCGGGCAAATCAACGTCACTTGTCTCCCTCAAAAAAACAGAACCCGGCCTTGCAACGCCAGCAGTTTCTGTTGCCCCCTGAGAAGCTTCCTCATCCAAAAAATACTCATCCCCATTATCCTCCTCGTCCTCCTCCTCTTCGCCCGCCACCTCGTCCTGTTGACTTCCCTGAGCAGACAATGGCTGACTGTCATTTAGGCTTCCCTTGTCCTCGGCTGCAGACGCCTGCTCTTTAATGTGCGTCAAACTTTGCATCAGCAGATGCACTAGGGGGATGCTCATGCTTATTATGGCATTGTCTGCACTAACCAGCCGTGTGCATTCCTCAAAACACTGAAGGACTTGACACAGGTCTTGTAGCTTCGACCACTGCACACATGACAACTCCATGTCTGCCATCCAACTGCCTACCCGTGTATGTGTATCCTCCCACAAATACATAACAGCACGCCTCTGTTCGCACAGCCTCTGAAGCATGTGCATTGTGGAGTTCCACCTTGTTGCAACGTCGATGATTAGGCGATGCTGGGGAAGTTGCAAAGCCCGCTGATGGTTCTGCATACGGCTGGAGTGTACGGGCAAATGGCGGATGTGCGAGCAAAGTCTGCGCACTTTCAGGAGCAGGTCGGGTAACCCCGGATAACCCCGGATAACTTTTCAGAAAGCACTGCACCACCAGGTTTAAGGTGTGAGCCAGGCAAGGAATGTGTTTCAGTTGTGAAAGGGCTATGGCAGCCATAAAGTTCCTTCCGTTATCACTCACTACCTTGCCTGCCTCAAGATGTACAGTGCACAGCCATGTTTCTTGCTGCAAGAACTCGGACAGAACTTCCGCGGTGTGTCTGTTGTCACCCAAACACTTCATTGCCAATACAGCCTGCTGACGCTTGCCACTAGCTGTTCCATAATGGGACACCTCGTGTGCAACAGTGGCAGCTGCGGATGGAGTGGTCGTGCGACTGCGGTCTGTGGACGAGCTCTCGCTTCTGCTGGAGGACGAGGAGGAGGAGGGGGGACGAACGCCTACAGCCAACTGTTTCCTAGACCGTGGGCTAGGAAGAACTGTCCCAATATTGCTGTCCCCTGTGGACCCTGCATCCACCACATTAACCCAGTGTGCCGTGATGGAGACGTAATGCCCCTGGCCATGCCTACTGGTCCATGCATCTGTTGTCAGGTGCACCTTTCTACTCACAGATTGCCTGAGTGCATGGACAATGCGGTCTTTTACATGCTGGTGGAGGGCTGGGATGGCTTTTCTCGAAAAGAAGTGTCGACTGGGTAGCTCGTAGCGTGGTACAGCGTAGTCTATCAGGCCTTTGAAAGCTTAGGTTTCAACTAACCGGTAGGGCATCATCTCTAACGAGATTAGTCTAGCAATGTGGGTGTTCAAACCCTGTGTACGTGGATGCGAGGATGAGTACTTCCTTTTCCTAACGAGAGTCTCATGTAGGGTGAGCTGGACTGGAGAGCTGCATAGGGTGGAACTAGCGGTGGTGCCGGTGGACATGGCAGACTGAGAGAGTGTTGGTGATGGTATTCTTGCTGTTGCCCTACATACAGTGTTTCCTACCACGAACCTGGTGATTCCCTGACGGGTTTGGCCTTGCGACGAAACAGCCACATTTACTCCAGGTGGTGTGGTAAATGGTGGGCTTACAGTGAGGGAAGGGATGTAGTGTTGCTGACTAGCTTCATTGTGAGAGGGTGCTACAATGTTAAGGGACTTTTGGTAGTTAGTCCAGGCTTGCAAGTGCATGGTGGTTAAATGTCTACGCATGCAGCTTGTATTTAGATTTTTAAAATTCTGACCTCTGCTGAAGGTCCTTGAGCATTTCTTACATATGACTTTGCACTGATCATTTGGATCTTGGTTAAAAAAATACCAGACTGCACTCTTCCTACTATCGGATACCTTTTCAGACATTGCACACTGAGCTACTTTAACTGGATGGCCACACTGTCCTACAATTGGTTTTGGTTTTGCCACACGTTTTTGACCAGATACGGGCCTGCCAGATGGAACCTGTTGTGATGTTGATGCCTGCTGCGGCTCCTCCTCCTCCGCTTCTCAGCTACTGCCGCCTGCACCCTGTTCCCCCAATGGCTGCCAATCGGGGTCAACAACTGTGTCATCTATGACCTCCTCTTCTATGTCCTGGGCACCTTCCTCTGGGTCACCGTGTAAGCCGGTGCAATAGCGTTCGTGACGGGGCTTAATAGTGTCATCAGGGTCAGATTCTGGATCAGTACACTGTGAGGGCAATGTTCTGATCTGAGTCAAAGGAACAGCATAATAATCTGGCTGTTGCTGTGCATCTGTGCACTCCATGTCCGATTCATCTTGTAATGGGCATGGCCTGTTAACAATTTCCCTTTCTAACCCAGGAACGGTATGTGTATATAGCTCCATGGAGTAACCTGTTGTGTCGCCTGACACATCCTTCTCTGTTGTTCTGGGTGAAGAACACAAGGAAGCGACTTGTCCCTGACCGGGAACATCCACTGACGATGCACTGCTTTTACATTTTGCACTTTCCGAGGAGGAGGCGAAAAAGCTAGAGGCAGAGTCAGCAATGAAAGTCAAAACTTGTTCCTGCTGCTCCGGCTTTAAAAGCGGCTTTCCTACTCCCAGAAAAGGGAGCCTTCGAGTCCTTGTGTAGCCAGACAATGACGCTGGATCAACAACTTGAGCCTTAGGTGCTATTTTGCTTTTCCCACTACCACCAGATGCTCCACCATCACCACCATCATTACCAGCTGGCAATGACCTCCCACGGCTACGACCTCTTCCACCAGACTTTCTCATTCTTGGAAAAATTAAACCAATCTAACAACCATTATGTGGTCTTGTACAAGCAGGTAGAAGGTGTATGTAAACTTGTTGTGAATTAAAATCTCCCTTTTTTATGTGTGGGAGAATGCTGGAAAAAATGAGGCCCACTGTATTACACTACACAGTTTGATTGGCAGAAAGAGGATGGCAGATATGCCGCGAACAGGACTGACGCACGCAGATGCACACACTGGCAATAGAAATCTCACTCTTTATGTGTGGGAGAATGCAGGGAACAATCTGTCCCACTGGATTACACTACACAGTTTGATTGGCAGAGAGAGGCTGGCAGATATGCCACTAACAGGACTGACGCACGCAGATGCACACACTGTCAATAGAAATTTCCCTCTTTATGTGTGGGAGAATGCAGGATTTAATCAGGCCCACTATATCACAGAATATTTTCTGTGGCACAAAATGACTGACAGATACCACAGACAGCACTGACACAGATGCACAGATTTGGCAAGATTATTCTCCCTTTATTTTTATTTTTTTTTTTATATGGGAGACAAGTGAATAAATCAGGCCCACTATATCACAGTATATTTTCTGTGGCAAAAAATGAATGACAGATACCACAGACAGCACTGGCACAGATTTGGCAAGATTATTCTCCCTTATTTTTTATTTTTTTTTATATGGGAGACAAGTGAATAAATCAGGCCCACTATATCACAGTATATTTTCTGTGGCAAAAAATGAATGACAGATACCACAGACAGCACTGGCACAGATGCACAGATTTGCCAAGATTATTCTCCCTTTATTTAATTTTTTTTTATTTTGATATGGGAGACAAGTGAATAAATCAGGCCCACTATATCACAGTATATTTCCTGTGGCACAAAATGAATAACAGATACCACAGACAGCACTGGCACAGATGCATAGATTTGGCAAGATTATTCTCCCTTTATTTATTTATTTTTTATTTTTTGATATGGGAGACAAGTGAATAAATCAGGCCCACTATATCACAGTATATTTCCTGTGGCACAAAATGAATGACAGATACCACAGACAGCACTGGCACAGATGCACAGATTTGCCAAGATTATTCTCCCTTTATTTATTTTTTTTTTATTTTGATATGGGAGACAAGTGAATAAATCAGGCCCACTATATCACAGTATATTTTCTGTGGCACAAAATGAATGACAGATACCACAGACAGCACTGGCACAGATGCACAGATTTGGCAAGATTATTCTCCCTTTATTTATTTATTTTTTATTTTTTGATATGGGAGACAAGTGAATAAATCAGGCCCACTATATCACAGTATATTTCCTGTGGCACAAAATGAATGACAGATACCACAGACAGCACTGGCACAGATGCACAGATTTGCCAAGATTATTCTCCCTTTATTTATTTATTTTTTTATTTTGATATGGGAGACAAGTGAATAAATCAGGCCCACTATATCACAGTATATTTTCTGTGGCACAAAATGAATGACAGATACCACAGACAGCACTGGCACAGATGCACAGATTTGTCAAGATTATTCTCCCTTTATTTTATTTTATTTTTTTACATGGGAGACAAGTGAATAAATCAGGCCCACTATATCACAGTATATTTTCTGTGGCAAAAAATGAATGACAGATACCACAGACAGCACTGGCACAGATGCACAGATTTGGCAAGATTATTCTCCCTTTATTTTAATTTTTTTTTATTTTGATATGGGAGACAAGTGAATAAATCAGGCCCACTATATCACAGTATATTTCCTGTGGCACAAAATGAATAACAGATACCACAGACAGCACTGGCACAGATGCATAGATTTGGCAAGATTATTCTCCCTTTATTTATTTATTTTTTATTTTTTGATATGGGAGACAAGTGAATAAATCAGGCCCACTATATCACAGTATATTTCCTGTGGCACAAAATGAATGACAGATACCACAGACAGCACTGGCACAGATGCACAGATTTGCCAAGATTATTCTCCCTTTATTTATTTTTTTTTTATTTTGATATGGGAGACAAGTGAATAAATCAGGCCCACTATATCACAGTATATTTTCTGTGGCACAAAATGAATGACAGATACCACAGACAGCACTGGCACAGATGCACAGATTTGGCAAGATTATTCTCCCTTTATTTATTTATTTTTTATTTTTTGATATGGGAGACAAGTGAATAAATCAGGCCCACTATATCACAGTATATTTCCTGTGGCACAAAATGAATGACAGATACCACAGACAGCACTGGCACAGATGCACAGATTTGCCAAGATTATTCTCCCTTTATTTATTTATTTTTTTATTTTGATATGGGAGACAAGTGAATAAATCAGGCCCACTATATCACAGTATATTTTCTGTGGCACAAAATGAATGACAGATACCACAGACAGCACTGGCACAGATGCACAGATTTGTCAAGATTATTCTCCCTTTATTTTATTTTATTTTTTTACATGGGAGACAAGTGAATAAATCAGGCCCACTATATCACAGTATATTTTCTGTGGCAAAAAATGAATGACAGATACCACAGACAGCACTGGCACAGATGCACAGATTTGGCAAGATTATTCTCCCTTTATTTTAATTTTTTTTTTATATGGGAGACAAGTGAATAAATCAGGCCCACTATATCACAGTATATTTCCTGTGGCACAAAATGAATGACAGATACCACAGACAGCACTGGCACAGATGCACTGATTGGCAATATAAATCTCCCCTCTTAGGTGTGGGACAGTGCAGAAAAATACAGGCCCACTGTTTTACACTACACAATTTCAGGGGCTGAAAGTGGCTGGAAGATATTTTTTTTAAAAAGGGACCGTACTACAATTACTATCTCCCTACAATAATCTCTGAAAAGTATGGCAGGCAGCAATAAAAAGGACTGCTGCACACAAAAAATGAGGACAAACAAACAAGATATCTGTGCAGAAAGGAACTAGCAACAGGATTTGTGCTTTTAAAAAAGCAGTTGGTTTGCACAGCGGCGTACACACAGCAACGCAGCGATCAGGGAGCCTTATAACCACAGAAATCTTGCCTCCACTGTCCCAGCAAACAAAAGGTGGTGTTGGACAGTGGAAATCGCTACAGCACAAGCGGTTGGGGGTTAATATACCCTGCCTATCGCTATCCCTGCTTCTGACGAAGCGGCAGCAACCTCTCCCTATGCTCAGATCAGCAGCAGTAACATGGCGGTTGGCGGGAACGCCCCTTTATAGCCCCTGTGACTCCGCAGAAAGCAAGCCAATCACTGCCATGCCCTTCTCTAAAATGGTGGGGACCAGGACCTATGTCATCACGCTGCCCACACTCTGCGTGCACCTTCATTGGCTGAGAAATGGCGCTTTAAGCGTCATATGAAACGCGACTTTGGCGCGAAGATCGTATACCGCATGGCCGATCCCACGCTGGGATTGGGTCGGGTTTCATGAAACCCGACTTTGCCAAAAGTCGGCGACTTATGAAAATGACCGATCCGTTTCGCTCAACCCTAGTGGAAACCACTCAGAAATGATTCCTTTTGAGATGATTTTTTTACGTGACGATAACCTGGCATTTTAACAAAGGTGGGTAGAATTTGTATATTAACTGTTTATATACTGTATAAATAGTAAATATAAAAATTTGACACACCCTTGTTAAAATGCCAGGTTTTAGTCATTTAAAAAAATTCATACCAAGAGGAATCATTTCTGAATTGTAGAAAACCAGGGTGTAGCAAAGCCTGGTAGGACTGGGATAAATTCTAGCACTACAGGTCTTGATTAGATGCACCTGGCTAGATTTGACTAAGAAGCAAGGCCTGTGTTCGCTAGAGGTGGGTCAGTTTGTTGAATGAAGCAGAGTCCAGTCTGCTGTTTGTGAGTGACCAGCCAAAATGTAAGCTATAGCTGGGAGAGAGACATGCCAGAATCTCTCTCTGAATGGAGACTGCTTTGATCAGCTAGCAAGACTGAGCAGTCTGTCAGTCTGTATGTTGGAGCTGCAGAGAACCATCTGGAAGCTGCTGCAGCCTGTTCAGTGTGAACTGTGCCAGAAGTTGAATGCTCCTCTTTGGCGCTGGAAGCTGCTGGAGCTCTGGCTGAAGGGGATAGTGAGACTGGTGGGATCATGCCTTTTCTGTGTATGAAGTTTGATCTGGGAGAAAGGACTATAATCTGTATGGGTGAGCGCACACTAACATATGTGCCCTGCTCAATGAGCAGCTAATTTGCTGTTATACCTTTCTGCTCAGAAGAGAATATTTTAGGTTCTGAACCCCTTGGAGTTTTGTAAAAGCAATATGTGTTTGTGTATATATATATATATATATATATATATATATATATATATATATATATATATATATATACATATATATATATATATATATATAGTAAATACACATATACAAATTTACAGGCAGCTCCAGAAATATTTATATATTTGCACAGTGACTTAATTTTCATGATTTGGGGTCTGCAGACCACTATTTTTTATTTAAACTGTAGCAACTGAGATGCCATTGAAGTGTCAGAAGTAGTTCTGGAAGTTTCTCATTTAATTAAGGGGGTTGAATAAAAATCTCCTGTGGAACATTCGGGAATTGCAGCCATTATTCGACAAAATCTTCTCACTTCAGGGGCTCAAAAGTAATTTCACAAAATAACTTTATTTTAAATAAAATGTTCATTTTTACATACTTTGCAGAGAATCCTTTGAATGCAATGACTGCCTGAAGTCTGGAAGCCATAGACGTCAACAAATTATGGGCTTCCTTCTATGTAATGCTTTGCCAAACCTTTATTGCAGTTTACTTCAGTTGTTGCTTGTTTGTGGGTTTAATTGATGAGTGTTGGTTCTGCCTTAATTTTTGTCTTAAACATATAAAGTGCATGCTCAATGTGGTTGAAATCTGATGAACGACTCAGCCAGTACATAATAGTCTACTTCTTTGCCTTAAAAACCTCCTATGTTGCTTTCTCAGTATGTTTTGGAATCCTTAGTTACCCAGTGCCATTGGAAGCCACATCATCATACTGCCTTCCCCATGTTTTACAGAAGTTGTGGTGTGCTTTGTATCATGAGCTGTTCCAAGGCTTCTCCATACATTCTTCTTCCAATCACTTTGGTATAGGTTTATCCTAGTTTCATCTGTCCAAAGAATGCTTTTCCAAAACTGGGCTGGCTTCTTTAGATTTTTTCTTCGGCAAAGGCTAGTCTGGCCTTTCTATTTTTAAACCTGATTTATGGTTTGCATCTTATGATGAACCTTGTGTATTTGCCCTCACAAACTTATGTTTAGTAACCGGTTTCTTTGTGGCAGACTTAGATACTGAAACACATACTTACCTGTTTCCTGGAGTGTGTTCTTCACTTGGGTGAACGTTGTGAAGGGGTTTTTTTTCACCCTGAAAATGATTCTGCAATCATCCACCACAGTTGTCTTCCATCTTCCATGGAAATCTAGGTCTTTTTGAATTTCCAAGATCTCCAGGGTGCTCAATGTTGTGAAGAATATATCAAACTATTGATTTGGCCAGTCTTAATGGCTATGTTTTCCTTTTTAGGGATTTCTTCTGTTTTCCAGCCTAATGATGATCTGTTTCTCTTTTACTGAGTGCTCCTTTTAGTGAACGTTGTGGGCTCAAAGCAACATCTTCCAAATGCAAATATGACACCTGGAATCATCTGCAGACTGTTTATCTGATTAACTGATGATGGATTAAAGAGAGAATAACCCACTAAAGAGCTTTTGAGATAATTGTTCAATTTTGTAAAAAGAGACTGCTGCATATTAAAGAGCTGCAGGTCCTAAACCATTACTCCAATTAAGATGTGAATACCCTCAAATTAAAGTCTGCACTTTAAGCCCCTATTGATTATATAATTGCATTGTGAATATGTTTTGGTAAACAGCTAAAATGCCAAAACTTGTGGCTGTCCATATATTTCTTGATCTAACTGTCTGTGTGTATATATGTACAATGAGTACACCAAAACAGATTTGCCAAAATACCTTTAGATTCCTTTCAGAATCAACATTTTTTACTGTGGGATATCGTGCTGCACAATACTGCCACAAATGTGGGCCACTGATTGCACACAAGATTTCTTATTTTGCAGACCAAAAAAAGTATTTTTTCCAACAAATTTTCACAAGACCATGTTGCAAAAAATTAGTTCACTCCAATGAAACTCTTTTCATTTCATGCTATCTGTGATGACACCACAAGAAAGAAAAAAAGAAAAATTTCACAAAACCTGATAAATAAAATAATATGATACCCAGTGTTGTCAAAAATGTGTAAATTGTTTTTGTGTTCAGTGAGTTATTGATTAAAATCTTACTTTTTACATGGAGTATATTCATTTATAGAATTGAGCAAATTTATTCAGATTCTGTCGCCGAATCTGCATTTGCCATATTCGTGCCATATTGGTACCCTATTCGTGCCGAATGTATGTTTGATGATCGGTTCCAAACATATTCGGTAATTTTTACCATTGACTAATGACATTCAGCTGTGTTCGACGAGTTTTGCAAAAACAATATTCGCTGCCGATTGTATTCGAATACAAGTCCAAACAAATTCCCTCAACTATATTCATTTATACTGAACACTATATACACAGCACAGTATGTCACGTATGTCATACTAAGAAAGATTTGATTGGCAAGGAATAACTTTCATACAATTGGATTTTGCTGATCAAATTTGAGCGAAATGCTGATTTTGAATTTGTAATATATACAGTTAGGTCCATATATATTTGGACAGAGACAACATTTTTCTAATTTTGGTTATAGACATTACCACAATGAATTTTAAACAAAACAATTCAGATGCAGTTGAAGTTCAGACTTTCAGCTTTCATTTGAGGGTATCCACATTAAAATCGGATGAAGGGTTTAAGAGTTTCAGCTCCTTAACATGTGTGACCCTGTTTTTAAAGGGACCAAAAGTAATTGGACAATTGACTCCAAGGCTATTTCATGAACAGGTGTGGGCAATCCCTTTGTTATGTCATTCTCAATTAAGCAGATAAAAGGCCTGGAGTTGATTTGAGATGTGGTGCTTGCATTTGGAAGGTTTTGCTGTGAAGTAAACATGCGGTCAAAGGAGCTCTCCATGCAAGTGAAACAAGCCATCCTTAAGCTGCAAAAACAGAAAAAAACAAGCCGAGAAATTGCTACAATATTAGGAGTGGCAAAATCTACAGTTTGGTACATCCTGAGAAAGAAAGAAAGCACTGGTGAACTCATCAATGCAAAAAGACCTGGGCGTCCACGGAAGACAACAGTGGTGGAGGATAGAAGAATAATCTCCATGGTGAAGAGAAACCCCTTCACAACAGCCAACCAAGTGAACAGCACTCTCCAGGAGGTCGGCGTATCAATATCCAAATCTACCATAAAGAGAAGACTGCATGAAAGTAAATACAGAGGGTTCACTGCACGGTGCAAGCCACTCATAAGAATCAAGAATAAAAAGGCTAGACTGGACTTTGCTATAAAACATCTAAAATAGCCAGCAGAGTTCTGGAAGAACATTCTTTGGACAGATGAAACCATGGGAATAGCTATGGAGGATATTCAATAAATTAAAACATAACTTTTAATAAATATATAAAATACTTGGACCCTAACAAAAACACATAATAGACAGTGTAACAAAGTGCTAAAGTGAACCAGTGCTAGAAAAGTTTAAAAGAATTGGAACAGTCTTACCAATTTGGACGGACAACTGGAAGAGGTCTCACCAGTTCTGTGGGTGGGTGGTTCCAAGATGAATACACAATGCAGGAGCAAATAGGCCAAGGGTAGGGATAATTAATGTAACCACTGTCTTCCCTGTGAACCCTTAAAGAGCTCCTGTCCTCACAAGGACAGGCCCCAAGTGAGCCCTGCTATGGCCTCCCACCAACCACAGTATACCCTAATTGTCTCTTATTTCCCTACGCGTTTCAACTCCGATAGCGGAGAATCCTCAGGGGAGTTATATAGAAAAAATGTCAGTGGATCTTCTAGAGATTCAAAACAAACAGTCCATCATAGTCCATACCCAGGGGGGTTAAATGGAAAAAATGCCGATGAGTCTCCTGATGAAAAAGAGACAGTCCATCAGAGTCCCTACTGGTCCGAGTATGTCTCCAAATAAGACGGATCCCGCAGTGGCTGGGATTCTGCCATGCAACAGCAAAAACTATGGATGTGTCCGCCGTTTATCATGATAAACGGCGGACACATCCGTAGTTTTTGCTGTTGCATGGCGGAATCCCAGCCACTGCGGGATCCGTCTTATTTGGAGACATACTCGGACCAGTAGGGACTCTGATGGACTGTCTCTTTTTCATCAGGAGACTCATCGGCATTTTTTCCATTTAACCCCCCTGGGTATGGACTATGATGGACTGTTTGTTTTGAATCTCTAGAAGATCCACTGACATTTTTTCTATATAACTCCCCTGAGGATTCTCCGCTATCGGAGTTGAAACGCGTAGGGAAATAAGAGACAATTAGGGTATACTGTGGTTGGTGGGAGGCCATAGCAGGGCTCACTTGGGGCCTGTCCTTGTGAGGACAGGAGCTCTTTAAGGGTTCACAGGGAAGACAGTGGTTACATTAATTATCCCTACCCTTGGCCTATTTGCTCCTGCATTGTGTATTCATCTTGGAACCACCCACCCCACAGAACTGGTGAGACCTCTTCCAGTTGTCCGTCCAAATTGGTAAGACTGTTCCAATTCTTTTAAACTTTTCTAGCACTGGTTCACTTTAGCACTTTGTTACACTGTCTATTATGTGTTTTTGTTAGGGTCCAAGTATTTTATATATTTATTAAAAGTTATGTTTTAATTTATTGAATATCCTCCATAGCTATTCCCATATTTAATCTGAGGATTTGGACACGGCAGGTTATATTACGAGCCGTAGCTACTTTCTACAGATGAAACCATGATCAACCTCTACCAGAATGATGGAAAGAGAAAAGTATGCTGAAGGCGTGGTACAGCTCATGATCCAAAGCATACCACATCATCTGTAAAACACGGCGGAGGCAGTGTGATGGCTTGGGCATGCATGGCTGCCAGTGGCACTGGGTCACTAGTGTTTATTGATGATGTGACACAGGACAGAAGCAGCCGAATTAATTCTGAGGTATTCAGAGCCACACTGTGTGCTCAGATCCAGCCAAACGCAGCCAAACTGATTGGTCGTCGTTTCATCCTACAGATAGACAATGACCCAAAACATGAAGCCAAAGCAACCCAGGAGTTAATTAAATCAAAGAAGTGGAATATTCTTGAATGGCCAAGTCAGTCACCTGATCTCAACCAAATTGAGCATGCATTTCACTTGTTAAAGACTAAACTTCAGACAGAAAGGCCCACAAACAAACAGCAACTGAAAACCACCGCAGTGAAGGCCTGACAGAGCATCAAAAAGGAGGAAACACAGCGTCTCGTGATGTCCATGAGTTCGAGACTTCAGGCAGTCATTGCCAGCCAAGGGTTTTCAACCAAGTACTAAAAATGAACATTTTATTTAAAATTATTGAATCTGTCCAATTACTTTTGGTCCTTTTAAAAACAGGGTGGCACATGTTAAGGAGCTGAAACTCTTAAACCCTTCATCCGATTTTAATGTGGATACCCTCAAATGAAAGCTGAAAGTCTGAACTTCAACTGCATCTGAATTGTTTTGTTTAAAATTCATTGTGGTATTGTCTATAACCAAAACTAGAAAAATGTTGTCTCTGTCCAAATATATATGGACCTAACTGTATTTGTAAGATTAATGATCCATAAATATTTTTTATAGAACAAAATAGAGTTCCAAGCCAACATCCATCTACCAAAGCATAAAAATATACAGAAAGTATATTTGGTATTTGTGTCGATATTGTAGTTTGTCTTTGAATATGAAATTCATCCATGTTTTTATAATTGGATCATTGCCTAAGCCATTCAACTGATATCATGCCTGCCACAAGGAAGCAACAAAGCAGGAAAGCGCTTTCTTCCTTGTTAGCAAGGTATCTAGCGGATTAGTTTAGTAAACTGAATTCCCAAAATAAACAATATCAACTCTCTCCATAGTTTACATAATCTCCTTACTCATGGCTATACAAGCCTCCTCCGGCACATTCCGAAAGCTGCTTTCAGATCTTGTACAAATAGTAAAGCCTGAATGACTTAATAGTATTTTTTTCTTGGAGGAATGATCCAGCTGTCTTGGATAAATCCCTGCTGAGTTCAGTGGATATATGTGAACAAGAAACACAGAATGTGCAGGACAAAGTAAATTTGCTTTTCAGACACCCGGCTCTATTGTTCAGCTTCAGCTAACAAAAGGAGACAGAAATGATACAGTTGTTTTATTATTCCAATCTCACTGTGCTTCATACATTACAAAAATGTGTAGTTGAATATAAAAGCAGAAGTATAATCTGGTGATATAGTCAGGCGGACTAGTGTAAAAGGAAACAAATACAAAGAGGCAGACTTAAAAATGTTACTATTAAACCATAATCATTATTCTTACCTTTTCACGAAAGTTCACCATGTCAGTTTAAGGTCTGTAATCGTTGTCAAGTATCATTAGATGTTACAAGTGATTTATTACATATACTCAACTAGATTTTAACTGCTTCAGGTTCAAGATATTTTTTCAGAACTAGATTAATTTGGTTTATAACAGGTTGTGAACGTTTCCATTTAAAAAATGAATATCAGACTGTAGTATTAGAAAGGAGCTTATTTCACTTTTTCACACGACAATCAATTAGTAACTAACTAAGCCTTAAACATGTTTTATATATATATTTTTAGACATTTCAATTGCTTGCATATTGGTAAGATGTTGGTGCTAACATCTAACCAATTGCGCAAAAAATTGCTGAGAAGTGAGCATTTTGAAGTTTGACCCCCACCAGTCTTTCACCAATTAAAGTCAATCTGTTAGCAGGTGTTTTCCATGTATTCTGAGGACAGCATGAGGAACCAAAGATTTCAATGGTATGTCACATGTTAGGTTGTGTGCTGTTGCTCACTTACAATGAGGGCTTTATCACCTGATTATCCTTACCCAGACTCAAGCAGCTGCCGCAGTGTGTGCAAGGTAGTCCAACTCCACCCCTAGTAAACTTAGTTACACATCGTTAGATTCAAGGTCTCCTTGCCTAAAGGTACCGTCACACTCAGCGACGCTGCAGCGATATAGACAACAAGCCGATTGCTGCAGCATCGCTGTTTAGGTCACTGTAGAGATGCCAAACACAGCAGCTCCAGAACGATGCAGGAGCGATCCTGTGACGTAGCGGTGACTCACTTATCGTTCTCACAGGTCGTTAGCTCCATGTTTAACATTGCTGACATTGTTGCTTTTGCTGTCAAACACGACGATACACGCCGATCTGACGACCAAATAAAGTTCTGGACTTCTAGCTCCGACCAGCGATATCACAGCGGGATCCAGATCGCTGCTGCATGTCAAACACAACGAGATCGCTATCCAGGACGCTGCAACATCACGGGTTGCTTTAGGCATGCTGCCTACAGAATGGCAAGAGCACACGCAGGACATCAGAGCAGGGGTGTAGCAATCGAGGTGGCAGAGGGTGCTTCCCTGACTGGGTCTGCACGAGAGGTGGGCCTTCTGACACCAGCAACTAATTCAGCTACTTCTGTGTCAGAGGTCGCACATTCAGCTGAAATGTATTGTGGCTTAAATACCTGTTGGATTCCTGAACCACAATAAATGCCGCCGGTCAATCAGAGGCTGACAACTGATGTGATGAACATACATAACAGGAAGTGGCCCAGGACAAAGGACATATACAACAGGAAGGGGCCCAAGATGAGGGACATATATACCAGGATAAGTTTTTGACCTTTTTCTGATTTCCTATTCTTTTGCATGTTTTTCAAACTTAAATGTTTCAGATCACCAAAAGATTTAAATATTAGGCAAAGACAACACAAGTAAACTCAAAATGCAGTTTTTTAAATTAAAGTCTTTTTTATAAAGGCAAAAAGAAATCCAAACGTACAGGGCCCTGTGTGAAAATTTGATTGCCCCCTAATAACTGGTTGGGCCACCCCTAGCAGCAGAAACTGTAATCAAGCGTTTGTTATAACTGGCAGTGAGTATTTTACAAAATTCTGGAGGAATTTTGGTCGACTCATCTTTGCAGACTTGTTGTAATTGAGGCCACATTTGAGGGTTTTTAAGCATGAACTGCCTTTTTAAGGTCATGCTCAAAAACCCACAGTATCTCAATTGGATTAAGGTCACAACTTTGACTAGGCCGCTCCAAAGTCTTAATTTTGTTATTCTCAAACCATTCAGAGGTGGCCTTGCTGGTATACTTTGGATCATTGTCTTAAAGCCACAAACAAATGGCAGGACATCCTCCGTTAGGATTTTTTCATAGACAGCAGGCATCATGGTTCCATTTACCACAGCAAGTCCTACAGGTCCTGTAGCAGAAAAATAGCCCCAGGCTATCACACTACCACCACCATATTTTATTGTTGGTTTGATGTTCCTTTTCTGAAATGCTGTGCTACTTTTACTCCAGATGTTATCGGACATACACTTTCCAAAAAGTTAAACTTTTGTCTTATCAGTCCACAGAGTATTCTCCCAAAGGACTTGGGGATCATCAAGATGGTTTCTGTCAAAACTGAGACAAGCCTTTATTTTCTTATTGCTCAGCAGTGATTTTTGTCTTGGTACTCTGCCATGCAAGCCATTTCTGCCCAGTCTCTTTCTTATAGTAACATAGTAACATAGTAATATAGTATTTAAGGTTGAAGGAAGACTTTAAGTCCATCTAATCCAACCCATAGCCTAACATGTTGATCCACAGGAAGACAAAAAAAACATGTGGCAAACACTAAGCTTCACATTGGGAAAAAAAATTCCTTCCTGACTCCACATTGGGCAATCAGATTACTTCACTTGATCAATGCCCTATCAAGTAATCTAGTATATATAACCTGCAACATTATACTTTTCCAGAAAGCCATCCAGTCCCTTCTAAAATTTTAGTAATGAATCACTCATTACAACATCATATGGCAGAGAGTTCCATAGTCTCGTTGCTCTTACAGTAAAGAATCTGTGTCTGTGATTATGATTACACCTTCTTTCCTTCAGAGGTAGAGGATGTCCCTGTCACAGGTCTAAGAGTAAAAAGGTCATTTAAAATTAAAATTGTACTGTCCCCTCAAATACACTGCTCAAAAAAATAAAGGGAACACTAAAATCCCACATCCTAGATATCACTGAATGAAATATTCCAGTTGTAAATCTTTATTCATTACATAGTGGAATGTGTTGAGAATAATAAAACCTAAAAATTATCAACATAAATTGCAACTAATATCCCGCGGAGGTATAGAGTTGAAATGATGCTCAAAATCAAAGTGGAAAACTAAGTTACGGGCTGATCCAACTTCAGTGGAAATGCCTCAAGACAGGGAAATGATGCTCAGTAGTGTGTGTGGTCTCCATGTGCCTGTATGACATCACTACAATGCCTGGGCATGCTCCTGATGAGGTGGCGAATGGTCTCCTGAGGGATCTTCTTCCAGACTTGGACTAAAGCATACGTCAACTCCTGGACAGTCTGTGGTGCAAGACATGATGTCCAAGATGTGTTAAACCAGATTCAGGTCTGGGGAACAGGTGGGCCAGTCCATAACTTCAATGCCTTCAACTTGCAGGAACTGCAGACACGCTTCAGCCACATGAGGTCTGGCATTGTCCTGCATTAGGAGGAACCCACGGTCAACTGCACCAGCATATGGTCTCACAAGGGGTCTGAGGATCTCATCTCGTACGTAATGGCAATCAGGCTACCTCTGGCGAGCACAAGGAGGGCTGTGCGGACCTCTAAAGAAATGCTACCCCACACCATTATTGACCTACAGCCAAACCAGTCATGCTGAAAGATGTTGCAGGCAGTAGATCGCTCTCCATGGCGTCTCCAGACTCTGTCACGTCTATCGCATGTGCTCAGTGTGAACCTGCTTTCATCTGTGAAGAGCACAGGGCACCAGTGGCAAATTTGCCAATCCTGGTGTTCTGTGTCAAATTCCAAGCATCCTGCATGGTGTTGAGCTGTGAGCACAACCCCGTTTGTGGATATCGGACACTCAGACCATCCTCATGGAGTCGGTTTCTAAACGTTTTTGCAGACACATGCACATTTGTGGCTTGCTGGAGGTCATTTTGCAGGGTTCTGGCAGTGCTCCTCCTGTTCCTCCTTGCACAAAAGCTAAGCTAGGGGTCCTGCTGCTTGGTTGTTACCCTCCTACAGCCCCCTCCATGTCTCCTGGAATACTGGCCTGTCTCCTAGTAGTGCCTCCAGCCTCTGGACACTACGCTGATACGCTGGCAGACACAGCAAACCTTCTTGCCATAGCTCGCATTGATGTGCCATCCTGGATGAGCTGCAATACATTACATTTATCCCCATAAAAAGCTAATTTGCCATTTATCAGCCCAAGCTTCTAGGTTACATAAATATTCCTGTAATATTAAATTGTCCTCCTCTGTATTGATTACCCAGCAGAATTTAGTGTCATCTGAAAATATTGAAATTTTATTCTGTAGGCCCCCTACAAGGTCATTAATAAATATGTTAAAAAGAAAGGGGCCCAACACTAACCCCTGCGGTACCCCACTGCTAACCGCGACCCAGTCCGAGTGTGCTCCATTAATAACCACCCTTTGTTTCCTATCCTTGAGCCAGCTCCTAACCCACCTACACATATTTTCCCCTATCCCCATTGTTCTCATTTTATGTATCAACCTTTTGTATGGCACCATATCAAAAGCTTTTGAAAAGTTCATATACACCACATCCACTGCATTTCCTTTGTCCAGTTCTGAACTTACCTTTTCATAAAAACAGATCAGATTAGTTTGATAGGAACAGTCCCTCATAAACCCATGTTGATATTGGGTCATGAGTTTATTCAGATTCTCCAGTATAGCATCTCTTAGAAAACCCTCCAGGATTTTACCCACAGTAGAGATTAAGCTTGCTGGCCTAGAATTTCAAAGTTCAGTTTTTGTCCCCTTTTTGAATATTGGCACCACATTTGCTATATGCCAGTCCATGGGCACAGACCCTGTTATTGTGGAATCTGGACTGTACTTAATTCCTGCAGTACTCGGGGGTATATCCCATCCGGGTACTGGGATTTGTCAACTTTAGTGATTTTTAGACGCTGCCTTCCTGTTGGGTTAAGCAGGAGACATTTAATGGAGAATTTTTGTTATCACTGATCATGTTGTCCGTCTTGGGATTTTCTTGTGTATATACTGTTGAAAAATGATAGTCATTTAGCATATTGGCTTTTTCCTCATCCTAATCCACCATTTCACCCAGACTATTCTTAAGGGGGCCCATACTGTACTTTTTTAGTTTCTTACTATTTATGTAGTTAAAGAATATTTTGGGATTATTTTTACTCTCTCTGGCAATGAGTCTCTCGGTCTCAATTTTTGCTGCCTTGATTTGCTTTTAACAGAAGTTATTCAATTTTCTGTATTAATTTAATGCCTCATCACTACCTACTTGCTTTAATTCTTTAAGTGCTTTCTTTTTGTCACTTATTGTGCCCCTTACAGCTCTATTTACCATATTGGTTTCCTACTATTTCTAGTATGTTTATTCCCATAGGGTATATACTGTTCACAGGTCATATTCAGGATGCTAATAAACATCTCCCATTTTCTATGTGTATTTTTATTTCTCAGAATATTGTCCCAGTTTATTGCACTAAGATCATCTGTCAACCATTGGAAATTTGCCTTCCAGAGGTTTAGTGTCCTTGTAACCCCTCTTCTACACATCTTATTAAAGGATACATGAAAACTTATTATTTTGTGATCACTATTCCCCAAGTGACCCCCAACCCTTATATTTGATATGCGGTCTGGCCTGTTGGTTAATATTAGGTCTAGCAGTGCCCCCCTTCTTGTTGGGTCCTGAACCAGTTGTGAAAGGTAGTTGTCTCTAATAGCTGTAAAAAAACCTTTTACCTTTGCTGACACTGCAGGTTTCTGTTCCCCAATGTATTTCAGGATAATTGAAGTCCCCATAATAATGACTTCTCCTTGAGCCACTGCTTCATCTATCTGCTTAACGAGGATATTCTCTGTTGCTTTCATTATTTTTGGAGACTTATAATAAACAATAATAATAATCAGTAATTTATTATATTTCCCCCTCCCCTTATCTCCACCGACAGCGACTCTATATTATCATTAGATTTGCATATATTATCATGCAGGATGGGTTTTAACCCCTTTCTGACATCTGACATACTATCCCGTCGAGGTGGGGTGGGCCCGTATGACCACCGATGGGATAGTACGTCATACGCGATCGGCCGCACTCACGGGGGGAGCGCGGCCGATCGCGGCCGGGTGTCAGCTGCATATCGCAGCTGACATCCGGCACTATGTGCCAGGAGCGGTCACGGACCGCCCCTGGCACATTAACCCCCGGCACACCGCGATCAAACATGATCGCGGTGTACCGGCGGTATAGGGAAGCATCGCGCAGGGAGGGGGCTCCCTGCGGGCTTCCCTGAGACCCCCGGAGCAACGCGATGTGATCGCGTTGCTCCGAGGGTCTCCTACCTCCCTCCTCGCCGCAGGTCCCGGATCCAAGATGGCCGCGGCATCCGGGTCCTGCAGGGAGGGAGGTGGCTTACCGAGTGCCTACTCAAAGCAGGCGCTTGGTAAGCCTGCAGCCCTGCACAGCAGATCGCCGATCTGACAGAGTGCTGTGCACACTGTCAGATCACCGATCTGTAATGTTCCCCCCTGGGACAAAGTAAAAAAGTAAAAAAAAAAAATTTCCACATGTGTAAAAAAATAAATAAAAAATAAATTCCTAAATAAAGAAAAAAATATATATTATTCCCATAAATACATTTCTTTATCTAAATAAAAAAACCAAACAATAAAAGTACACATATTTAGTATCACCGCGTCCGTAACGACCCAACCTATAAAACTGCCCCACTAGTTAACCCCTTCAGTAAACACCGTGAGAAAAAAAAAAAAAATGAGGCAAAAAACGACGCTTTATTATCATACCGCTGAACAAAAAGTAGAATAACACGCGATCAAAAAGACAGATATAAATAACCATGGTACCGCTGAAAACGTCATCTTGTCCCGCAAAAAACGAGCCGCCATACAGCATCATCAGCAAAAAAATAAAAAGTTACAGTCCTGAGAATAAAGCGATACCAAAATAATTATTTTTTCTATAAAATAGCTTTTATCGTATAAAAGCGCCAAAACATAAAAAAAATGATATAAATGAGGTATCGCTGTAATTGTACTGACCCGAAGAATAAAACTGCTTTATCAATTTTACCAAACGCGGAACGGTATAAATGCCTCCCCCAAAAGAAATTCATGAATAGCTGGTTTTTGGTCATTCTGCCTCACAAAAATCGGAATAAAAAGCGATCAAAAAATGTCATGTGCCCGAAAATGTTACCAATAAAAACGTCAACTCGTCCCGCAAAAAATAAGACCTGAAATGACTCTGTGGACTCAAATATGGAAAAATTATAGCTCTCAAAATGTGGTAACGCAAAAAATATTTTTTGCAATAAAAAGCGTCTTTCAGTGTGTGACGGCTGCCAATCATAAAAATCCGCTAAATAACCCGCTATAAAAGTAAATCAAACCCCCCTTCATCACCCCCTTAGTTAGGGAAAAATAAAAAAATAAAAAAAATGTATTTATTTCCATTTTCCCATTAGGATTAGGGTTAGGGCTAGGGTTAGGGTTAGGGTTAGGGCTAGGGTTAGGGTTAGGGCTAGGGTTAGGGTTAGGGTTAGGGCTAGGGTTATTGCTAGGGTTAGGGTTAGGGCTAGGGTTAGAGCTAGGGTTATTGCTAGGGTTATTGCTAGGGTAAGGGTTAGGGCTAGGGTTAGGGCTAGGGTTATTGCTAGGGCTAGGGTTAGGGCTAGGGTTAGGGTTAGGGTTACTGCTAGGGTTAGGGCTATGGTTAGGGTTAGGGCTAGGGTTAAGGCTACAGTTAGGGTTGGGGCTAAAGTTAGGGTTAGGGTTTGGATTACATTTACGGTTGGGAATAGGGTTGGGATTAGGGTTAGGGGTGTGTCAGGGTTAGGGGTGTGGTTAGGGTTACCATTGGGATTAGGGTAAGGGGTGTGTTTGGATTAGGGTTTCAGTTATAATTGGGGGGTTTCCACTGTTTAGGCACATCACGGGCTCTCCAAACGGGACATGGCATCCGATCTCAATTCCAGACAATTCTGCGTTGAAAAAGTAAAACAGTGCTCCTTCCCTTCCGAGCTCCCCCGTGTACCCAAACAGGGGTTTACCCCAACATATGGGGTATCGGCATACTCAGGACAAATTGGACAAAAACTTTTGGGGTCCAATTTATTATGTTACCCTTGTAAAAATACAAAGCTGGGGGCTAAAAAATCATTTCTGTGAAAAAAAAGAGGAATTTTTATTTTCACGGCTCTGCATTATAAACTGTAGTGAAACACTTGGGGGTTCAAAGTTCTCACAACACATCTAGATAAGTTCCTTGGGAGGTCTAGTTTCCAATTTGGGGTCACTTGTGGGGGGTTTCTACTGTTTGGGTACATCAGGGGCTCTGCAAATGCAACGTGACGCCTGCAGACCAATCTATTTAAGTCTGCATTCCAAATGGCGCTCCTTCCCTTCCGAGCTCTGTCATGCGCCCAAACAGTGGTTCCCCCCCACATATGGGGTATCAGCGTACTCAGGACAAATTGGGCAACAACTTTTGGGGTCCAATTTATTATGTTACCCTTGTAAAAATACAAATCTGGGGGCTAAAAAATCATTTCTGTTAAAAAAAGAGGAATTTTTATTTTCACGGCTCTGCGTTATAAACTGTAGTAAAACACTTGGGGGTTCAAAGCTCTCAAAACACATCTAGATAAGTTCCTTAGGGGGTTTACTTTCCAAAATGGTGTCACTTGTGGGGGGTTTTAATGTTTAGGCACATCAGGGGCTCTCCAAACGCCACATGGCGTCCCATCTTAATTCCAGTCAATTTTGCATTGAAAAGTAAAATAGCGCTTTTTCCCTTCCGAGCTCTGCTATGCGCCCAAACAGTGGTTTACCCCCACATATGCACAACAACTTTTGTGGTCTAATTTTTTTTTCTTACCCTTGGGAAAATAAAAAAATGGGGGCGAAAGTTCATTTTTGTGGAAAAAATATGATTTTTTTATTTTTACGGCTCTGCATTATAAACTTCTGTGAAGCACTTGTTGGGTTAAAGTGCTCAAAACACATCTAGATAAGTTCCATAAGGGGTCTACTTTCCAAAATGGTGTCACTTGTGGGGGGTTTCAATGTTTAGGCACATCAGGGGCTCTCCAAACGCAACATGGCGTCCCATCTCAATTCCAGTCAATTTTGCATTGAAAAGTCAAATGGCGCTCCTTCCCTTCCGAGCTCTGCCCTGCACCCAAACAATGGTTTACACCCACATATGGGGTATCGTCGTACTCAGGACAAATTGCACAACAACTTTTGTGGTCTAATTTCTTCTCTTACCCTTGGGAAAAAAAATGGGGGCAAAAAGATCATTTTTGTGAAAAAATATGATTTTTTATTTTTACGGCTCTGCATTGTAAACTTCTGTGAAGCACTTGTTGGGTCAAAGTGCTCACCACACATCTAGATAAGTTCCTTAGGGGGTCTACTTTCCAAAATGGTGTCACTTGTGGGGGGGTTTCAATGTTTAGGCACATCAGGGGCTCTCCAAACGCAACATGGCATCCCATGTCAATTCCAGTCAATTTTGCATTGAAAAGTAAAATGGCGCTCTTTTCCTTCCGAGCTCTGCCATGCGCCCAAACAGTGGTTTACCCCCACATATGGGGTATCAGCGTACTCAGGACAAATTGTACAACAACTTTTGGGGTCCATTTTCTCCTGTTACCCTTGGTAAAATAAAATAAATTGGAGCTGAAATAAATTTTGTGTGAAAAAAAGTTAAATGTTCATTTTTATTTAAACATTCCAAAAATTCCTGTGAAACACTTGAAGGGTTAATAAATTTCTTGAATGTGGTTTGAGGGGTGCAGTTTTTAGAATGGTGTCACACTTGGGTATTTTCTGTCATATAGACCCCTCAAAATGACTTCAAATGAGATGTGGTCCCTAAAAAAAAATGGTGTTGTAAAAATGAGAAATTTCTGGTCAACTTTTAACCCTAACTCCCTAACAAAAAATAAATTTGGTTCCAAAATTGTGCTGATGTAAAGTAGACATGTGGGAAATGTTACTTATTAAGTATTTTGCATGACAAATGTCTGTGATTTAAGGGCATAAAAATTCAAAGTTGGAAAATTGCAAAATTTTCAAAATTTTCGCCAAATATCCGTTTTTTTCACAAATAAATGCAAGTTATATCGAAGAAATTTTACCATTATCATGAAGTACAATATGTCACGAGAAAACAATGTCAGAATCGCCAAGATCCGTTGAAGCGTTCCAGAGTTATAACCTCATAAAGGGACAGTGGTCAGAATTGTAAAAATTGGCCTGGTCATTAACGTGCAAACCACCCTTGGGGGTGAAGGGGTAAAGGATGATTTTACATATAAACACATACCCCCCTCACTTGTTTGTACTGTCATGATGGAGTTCTGAACACTGATATTAACTGAGGCAAGTGAGAACTGTAATACTTTGGATGTTATTGTGGGGTCTTTTGTGACCTCTTTGATGAGTCATCGCTGCCCTCTTGGGGTAATTTTGGTTGACTGACCACTCCTTGGAAGGTTCACCACTGTTCCATGTTTGTGCCATTTGTGGATAATGTCTTTTAATGTGGTTCACTGGAGACTCAAAGCTTTAGAAATGGTTTTATAACCTGTTCCAGATTGATAGATCTCAATTACTTTGTTTCTCATTATATCCAGAATTTATTTGAATTGCAGCATGATGTATAGCTTTTGAGGAGCTTTTGGTCAACTTCACTTTGTCAGGGTGTCTTATTTAATTGATTTCTTGATTGAGAACAGGTGTGGCCGTAATCAAGCTTGGATGTGGCTAGGTAATTTAAACTCAGCTTCCCAATGATGTGATAAACAACAGTTAATTTATGCTTTAACCCCTTAACGACCGCCGATACGCCTTTTAACGGCGGCCGCTAAGGGTACTTAAACCACAGCGCCGTTAATTAACAGCGCTGTGGAAAAAGTGAATAGCGCCCCCCAGAGTCGGATTTTCTCTGGGGTCTCGGTTACCTGGGGTAGCCGAGACCCCAGAGAACATGATTCGGGGGTTTTTTACCGACCCCCGAGTTGCGATCGCCGGTAATTAACCGTTTACCGGCGATCGCAAAAAAAAAAAAAACGCGATTTCCCATTTAATTTCTCTGTCCTCCGATGTGATCGCACATCGGAGGACAGAGAAATGGGATCCCCGGTCGCCCCCAATGCCCCCCCGATACTCACCTGTCTCCCCCGGTGCTCCTCGTGGTTCCCCATGGGCGCCGCCATCTTAAAAATGGCGGGTGCACGCGCAGTGCGCCCGCCGGCCGGCACCTGGGAGATCTTTGGGGTCTCGGCTGCTGGGGGTAGCCGAGACCCCAAAGAACATGATCGGGGTTGGTTTTTACCGACCCCTGTTTTGCGATCGCCGGTAATTAACTGTTTACCGGCGACCGCAAAAAAAAAAAAAAAGTGATGTGTAATTCTCTGTCCTCTGATGTGATCGCACATCAGAGGACAGAGAAATAGGGGGATTCGGGGACCCTATCATACTTACCGGTGTCCCTGGGTCCTCCTGTGTCTTCTCCTGCCGGCCGGCTTCTTCCTATAGAAAGAAAATGGCGGGCGCATGCGCAGTGCGCCCGCTCTCTGCTGCCATCTGCCGGCCGGCAGGAGAGAAGAGTTGGGGCTAAAATTAGGGTTAGGGTTAGGGTTAGGGTAAGGGCTAGGGCTAGGGTTAGGGTTAGGGTTAGGGTTAGGGTTAGGGTTGGGGCTAAATTTAGGGTTAGGGTTGGAGCTAAATTTAGGGTTAGGGTTGGGGCTAAATTTAGGGTTAGGGCTGGGGCTAAATTTAGGGTTAGGGTTAGGGTTGGGGCTAAAGTTAGGGCTATAGTTAGAGTTGGGGCTAAAGTTAGGGTTAGTGTTGGGATTAGGGTTTGGATTAGGGTTGGCATTAGGGTTACGTTTGGGATTACGGTTAGGTTTGGGATTAGGGTTAAGGGTAGGGTTGGGATTAGGGGTGTATTGGGATTAGGGTTAGGTTTGAGGTTAGGGTTGAGATTAGGATTAAGGGTGTGTTGGATTTAGGGTTCTGATTAGGGTTATGGTTGTTTTGAGGTTAGGGTTGCGATTATCCTTAGGGTTGTGATTAGGATTATGGATCGGGTTGGCATTAGGGTTAGGCCTCTTTCACACTTCAGTCTTTTGGCGTCAGTCTGAAACGGCCATTTTCATCAAATAGCAGATCCGCCATTTTTTTGGGCGGTTCTTCTATTTTCCCATAGACATGCATTAGCGACAGATTGTGGCGGATGGTCGTCCGTTCCATCCGCCATGTGATGGATCCGTCGAGATTTGGCGGACGTCTTCTAGACATTGACGGCCATTGTAACGTTTTTTGTCTGCGCCGAAATGGCGGTTCGCGACGGATCCGTCGCGTTCGTCATTCCATAGAATGGCCGCCTATGGGCGACGGATCCGTTGTTACCGTCATTTCGGCGGATCCGTCGCCCCAATCCGCTTTTTCAATTGCGCATGCTCCAAAAAGTAGATACTTTTCCCAGACAACCCCCAAGTAACGGATCCGTCAAAAAAACGGATCCGTTAATACCGTTTTCTCAACAATTGTGACGGATCCGTCACTATGTCGGAGCTGACTGACGCCAAACAACTGAAGTGTGAAAGAAGCCTTAGGGGTGTGTTGGGGTTAGGGTTGGAGTTAGATTTGGGGGGTTTCCACTGTTTAGGTACATCAGGGGGTCTCTAAACGCCACAGCCAATTTTGCGCTCAAAAAGTCAAATGGTGCTCCCTCCCTTCCGAGCTCTGCCGTGCACCCAAACAGTGGTTTATCCCCACATATGGGGCATCAGCGTACTCGGGATAAATTGGACAACAACTTTTGGGGTCCAATTTCTCCTGTTACCCTTGTGAAAATAAAAACTTGGGGGCTAAAAAAAATTTTTTGTGGAAAAAAAAAATATTTTTTATTTTCACAACTCTGCATTATAAACGTCTGTGAAGCACTTGGGCATTCAAAATTCTCACCACACATCTAGATAAGTTCCTTGGGGGCTCTAGTTTCCAAAGTGGGGTCACTTGTGGGGGGTTTCTACTGTTTAGGTACATCAGTGCCTCTGCAAAAGCAACATAATGCCCGCAGACCATTCTATCAAAGTCCGCATTCCAAAATGGGGTTCCTTCCCTTCCGAGCTCTGCCATGCGCTCAAACAGTGGTCCCCACCACACATGGGGTATCAGTGTACTCAGCACAAATTGGACACCAACTTTTGGGGTCCAATTTCTCTTGTTACCCTTGTCAAAATAAAAATTTGGGGGCTCAAATATCTTTTTTGTGGAAAAAAATTTGTATTTTTATTTTCACGACTCTGCATTATAAACTTCTGTGAAGCACTTGGGCATTCAAAGTTCTCACCACACATCTAGATAAGTTCCCTGGGGGGTCTAGTTTCCAAAATGGGGTCACTTGTGGGGGGTTTCTACTGTTTAGGCACATCAGGGGCTCTGCAAATGCAACATAACGCCCGCAGACCATTCTATCAAAGTCTGCATTCCAAAACGGCGCTCCTTCCCTTCCGAGCTCTGCCGTGCACCCAAACAGTGGTCCCCCCCCCACACATGGGGTATCAGTGTACTCAGGACAAATTGCACAACAACTCTTGTGGTCTAATTTCTCTTGTTCCCTTGTGAAAATAAAAACTTTGGGGCTAAAAATCTTTTTTGTGGAAAAAAAAAATATTTTTTATTTTCACGACTCTGCATTATAAACTTCTGTGAAGCAGATGGGCATTCAAAGTTCTCACCACACATCTAGATAAGTTCCTTGGGGGGTCTAGTTTCCAAAATGGGGTCACTTGTGAGGGGTTTCTACTGTTTAGGTACATCAAGGGCTCTGTAAATGCAACATAACGCCCGCAGACCATTCTATCAAAGTCTGCATTCAAAAACGGCGCTCCTTCCCTT
Organism: Ranitomeya variabilis; assembly: GCF_051348905.1. Classification (NCBI taxonomy): domain Eukaryota; kingdom Metazoa; phylum Chordata; class Amphibia; order Anura; family Dendrobatidae; genus Ranitomeya; species Ranitomeya variabilis. Next base: position 567,974,448 of record NC_135236.1, read on the forward strand.
CCGAGCTCCGCCATGCGCCCAAACAGTGGTTTACCCCAACATATGGGGTATCACCCTACTCAGAATAAATTGCACAATAAATTTTGGGGTCCAATTTCTCCTGTTACCCTTGAGAAAATAAAAAATTGCAGGCTAAAAAATCATTTTTGAGGAAAAAAAAGGATTTTTTATTTTCACGGCTCTACTTTATAAATTTCTGTGAAGAACTTGGGGGTTTAAAGTGCTCACCGCACATCTAGATAAGTTCCTTAAGTGGTCTAGTTTCCAAAATGGGGTCACTTGTGGGGGGTTTCTACTGTTTAGGCACATCAGGGGCTCTCCAAACGCGACATGGTGTCCGATCTCAATTCCAGCCAATTCTACATCGAAAAAGTAAAACGGCACTCCTTCTCTTCCAAGCTCTGCAGTGCGCCCAAACAGTGGTTTACCCCCACATATGGGGTATCGATGTACTCAGGAGAAATTGCACAACAACTTTTGTGGTCTAATTTCTCCTGTTACCCTTGTGAAAATAAATATTTTGGGGCAAAAAGATCATTTTTGTAGAAAAAATGTGATTTTTTATTTTCACGGCTCTACGTTATAAACTTCTCAGAAGCACCTGGGGGTTTAAAGTGCTCACCACACATCTAGTTAAGTTCCTTAAGGGGTCTAGTTTCCAAAATGGGGTCACTTGTGGGGGGCTTCTACTGTTTAGGCACATCAGGGGCTCTCCAAATGCGACATGGCGTCCAATCTCAAATCCAGCCAATTCTACATTGAAAAAGTAAAACGGCACTCCTTCTCTTCCAAGCTCTGCAGTGTGCCCAAACAGTGGTTTACCCCCACATATTGGGTATCAACATACTCAGGAGAAATTGCACAACAACTTTTGTGGTCTAATCTCTCCTGTTAGAAACATGCGAAAAATTGAAAAAAAGGGGGGAATCAAGAATCGTGTAGCATATAAACCCCTTAAAAATATAGACTTTATTAAATATATATTAAAAATACCACTTCCCAGTGAATACAAAAAACTAAAGAAAAATGAAAAAGATCTAATATGTGCACCTGTTCCTAATAGACTAACCCTGCACTGGCCTGCTGTCCCTGCCTAACAGTGGAGGTTGGCACCCTGACAGATATTTGGCGCCCCCACTCCGCGACGACTAATGCCTGCTGGCCCTAATATGTAACTGACCAACTAAAGGCGGGAAAACAATAAGCAAATAAAAGATATGAAAGAAAGCAGGGTAGAGGAATATAAGGTGCACACAAATATGATATGCTACCAGCCTCCCTAAATGAAGTCCCAAAGAGAACAATATAGCAAGAGCATATAACGTTAATGCTCATACACAGGTTAGCATTATGCACAATTATAGACTGATATATCAATGTGCATAGAAACTGAGACTTAAATAGGAGGATAGAAACATATATAAAAGTGACCCAGTTCAGTCCAAATACAAGCTATGCATGAACATACAATTTTATATTAGTGAGCAGTTGTTATACTGGATACTAGCACGGGTCTATAAAGCATATAACCCCGTATACTGCACAATAGATGAAATTAAATACAAACACCCATGGGCAGTAATGGCAAACATTCACTGTCTGCACTCATGCATAGTACAGTGGACCAAGGCAAAAGATGGTGTTAGAGACAGCCAGTGAGGGGGATATTGTCCCCAAGACAAAAAACACTTAGCTCTCAATCATAACGCCCAAATTATCGCAAGTAATATCGAAGAAATGTTACCACTAACATGAAGTACAATATGTCACGAAAAACAATCTCAGAATCAGCAGGATCCGTTGAAGCGTTCCAGAGTTATAACCTCATAAAGTGACAGTGGTCAGAATTGTAAAAATTGGCCTGGTCATTAAGTACCAAATTGGCTCTGTCATTAAGGGGTTAAGGGGAGTGAGGGGGGGGCAATCTGTTTTTCACACAGGGCCCTGTAGGTTTGGATTTCTTTTTCCCTTACTAATAATAAATACTTTCAATTAAAAAGTGCATTTTGTGCTTGTGAGTGTTTTCTTTATCTAATATTTAAATTTGTTTGGTAATCTGAAACATTTACATGTGAAAAACGTGCAATAGAAATGGAAATCAAGGAAGGGCAAACAACTTTTCACACATCTGTATATAACTGGAAGCGACCCAGGATGAGGGACATGTATACCAAGATGGGGCCTAGGTTGAGGGACACACATACCTGTAAAGGGCCAGGGTTGAGGACATATATGCCTAGAAAGGGCTCATAATTGGTGATGTATATGCCTGGAAGTGAACCAGGATGGCGACATGTACAACTGGAAGGGTCCCAGGATGGGGGACATTAAAACATGATGGGGGATATTACTGCAAAATGGGTTGGCAATATAAATGCCCTTATAAGATTTAGAACTCTACAAGGGCCCGTACATTTGACCAACATGCAGGAAGGGGGCACCCAGGTCCAAATTTTGCACCAGATCCCATCACACTTAAAAGTTAGGTCACTACATTACAGTAATGGTAATGGTGGTATGATTACATCACCGAGTAGCTCTACACGTGATGGGGAACTGATTGTGAAACAGGTTGAAAAATGGATGAGGCACAGACATGGATTAAAATCTAAGGACATGATTCATCACTAGAGATCTCATATTCGGCATGAATGTAGAACATTCGGATTCGTGTTCGCTTTCACAAGCATTTTAACTCAAAGTCGGCAAAATTCGATCAAAGTTTGATAAATCTTCATGTTTCCACTAATACTTTTGTTATTACTTTGGCTAGGATAGTGGTGCTGTATGATGAGCAGGAAGGTAGTGATATGTGTTTAATGAGTGGAGGGGGCGTGGAGAGGTTAGAAGAGTGTGTGGAGAAGTTAGAGGAGTGGTGTGTTCTTTTTTCACCCCTAAACTTTATGTGTGTTGATTCCGGCAACCAATCAGGGCACAAAAACTATCTACAATGTCATGGACACAAGGTCTTCTGTGAATGGCTGCCGACTTCACATGTCCCTGGCCATATAAAAATCAGACAACTTGTTTTTGTTGGCGCCATTGTCTCAGTATCACAGTGCAGAGAGGTCACTTCTGAGCTTGTGCTGCTGCTGAATGTGAACTTGTCAGTGAAATAGGTGGGATCCTGTCCTGTGTGAAATCGATCTTTCAGCATCAAACTAAATTGTGCAAAAACTGGCAGTCTCTGGAGGCCCCATTTGCTACTCCAAATCGTTTGTGCTAAAACTTTGTTTCAGTGGAAAATCAGAAGGCCAGATTTCCACTTAAAAATTGTTAGGCCTAATATTGGGGTGCAACCACGAGGGCCAATTAGCTACTTCAAATCATTTGTGATAAAACTGTGTTTCAGTGGCAGATCAGAAAACCAGATTTACACTTAAAAATTGTGAGGACTAAAATTGCGGAGCAGCCACCAGGCTCAATTAGCTAAATGAAATGGCTTGTGATAAAACTGTGTTTCAAAGACAAATCAGAAGGCCAGATTTCCAATTAAAAATTGTTAGGCCTAATATTTGGGTACAGCCACTAGGCCCAATTAGCTACTCCAAATCGTTTGTGATAAAACTGTGTTTCAGTGGCAAATCAGAAGGTCAGATTTCCACTTAAAAATCATTAGGTAAAAACATTAGGTAAAAAAGTGTTGTTCAAGCACACTATTTAAGAAAATAGTGATTGTTCATTCAGTGACAGGAGCCTGACAACTGTGGGCCTAAGTGTTACGGCTAGCAGAACGCCGCCCAGGGTCCACCGTGCAGGAGTACCTGCTGCTTGCAACGGCGGCACGATATGGCGGTAAGGACTAACTCAGTTACTTCACCGAGTAGTCGTGAAAGAAAAGTAATGTGCCCTGTTAGGCTTCACAGAGGCACAGGCTATCTGCCCACACAGAGAGCAGTCAGTGGTCATGCATGCACACAAAACTCCTCGCCGGAGGTGCCAGCATGCTAGGGGCTTATTTCAGCCGGGTCCCTGAACACATTCAAACACAAACTCCTCGCCGGAGGTGTCAGCATTTTGGTGGTTTATTTCAGCCGGGTCCCTGAACACATACTCTCGTGACCACACTGGCGCAAAGCACTTAACAAAGAACAATACTAGCGCATGGCCATGCGGTCATGCGAACCTTAAATAGCTGCAGCACATACAGGACCTTCCTAGAAGGACCAATGAGAAGCTACACCAGAGCGTGAGCACCTACAGCACCTTCCTGAAGGAGCCAATGACCTTATCTGCAGTATCAGATCATGTGACCCTCGATCTCCACTGAGAGATCTTACTCTGGGCATACTCAGAATGAGCAAAGCAGGACTTAGACCCAGAAGTGTCTGCTCGCCGCTGCCCAGCACCGACTTCAATGGCAGAAGCAGGAAAGGCAGCAGTAACTCTTAGAACAGAGTCAGACTGAGCGAGACGCTGGGACCGACGTCTCCACTGAGCAGGCTCCACTGCGGCAGGAGAAGAATGGGAAACCGCAGCGGAGATGGACCGAGATTCCCCTTGTGCAGAGGAGGGCACTCGACCCCTAACATTACCCCCCCTCCTAGGGTCTCGCTACGTTCGAAGGCAGCAATGAGCTGCGGAGCCCGAATGCGCTCAGCAGGCTCCCAGGACCTATCCTCAGGACCGTAACCCTTCCAGTCCACCAAATAAATTTTTTTGCCACGAACCACCTTGTACCCCAAAATAGTGTTCACCTCGTAATCGTCCATAGATGAACCCAATGTCCCGGCAGATGACTCAGAAAACCGGGACATGTATACGGGCTTAAGGAGGGACACATGAAAGGTGTCGGTGATACCTAGGCGTGGAGGAAGAGCTAGATGGTAGACCACAGGATTAACCTGTTCAAGGACCTTGAAGGGACCCAAGTAGCAAGGAGCAAACTTAGTGGACTCAACACGCAGCCTGATGTTACAGGCTGAGAGCCACACTAAATCGCCGGGAGCAAAGGTCGGAGCGGGGCGCCGATGTGCATCGGCGGAAGATCTCATTCTCTCCTTGGAAGCCCGAATGGCATTGCTGAGTGCGGTCCCAAATGTCCCGTGCCTCCACAGCCCAGTCTGCCACCCTGGAGTCAGCGGAAGACATGGGCATGGGCACAGGTATCCGAGGATGCTGACCATAATTAAGGAGGAATGGCGTCTGTCCAGTGGAATCGGCTACAGCGTTGTTCAGTGCAAACTCTGCCCACGATAGCAAGGATGCCCAGTCATCCTGCCTGGCTAAGACAAAATGTTGCAGATATGTGACCAAGGTCTGGTTGGCCCTCTCTACCAACCCATTCGTCTCGGGATGATAAGCAGAAGAGAGATTTAACTCAATACTGAGAAGATGACAAAGCTCTCTCCAGAACCGATATGCAAACTGGGGACCCCGGTCACTGACAATTTTGTCTGGCATACCGTGTAGGCGGAAGATGTGTTTAATAAACAACGCTGCCAAGACCCGTGCAAAAGGTAGCCGTGGAAGCGGCACCAAGTGCACCATTTTAGAAAAATGATCGGTGATAACCCAAATGACGGTACAGCCACGAGACGTAGGCAAACCCACCACAACGTTCATCCCGACCATCTCCCAGGGCCTATCTGCCACCGGCAGAGGATATAATAACCCAGCTGGCCGTTGTCGAGGAGACTTATTTTTGGCGCAGGAGACACATGCCTGAACATAGTCTGCGACATCACGAGCCTTATGCGGCCACCAGTATGTCCTCGCCAGTAACTCAGCTGTCCTTTTGGAACCAAAATGTCCACCCACCCTGGACAAGTGTGCCCAAGAGAGAACCTCCGGTCGCAAACCGGATGGTACAAAAGTCTTGCCCGAAGGAACAAACTCTAGCGAAACCGGGGCCACAGTTCTCAGGCTCTCGGTAGGGACAATAAGCCGAGGCTCCTCTTCCTCCTCCACAGATGACACAACGGAGCAAGAGAGAGTGTCGGCACGAATGTTCTTCTCCCCAGAAAGGAAATGGAGGGTGAAATGAAACCGGGAGAACAAAAGGAAAGAAAGAACAAGGACCATCTGGCCTGGCGAGAATTTAACCGCTCGGCTGTCCCCGATGGAATAATTCCTCTCTGCTGGTGAGAAGGTCTTAGAAAAGAGGAAGCAAGGATGATTCCGACCTTGAGCATTATTTTGGAAGAGGACTGCTCCAGCACCAACAGATGAGGCATCCACCTCCATGGTAAATGGCCTATCTACATCGGGGCGATGTAGGATGGGAGCGCTAGCGAAGTGAGACTTTATGGAGTTAAAGGCCTTGGAGACCTCAACAGACCACAATTTGTGATTTGCTCCCTTCTTGGTGAGGGCAACCAAGGGAGCTACTAAAGTCGAGAAGTGCGGAATAAACTGACGATAATAATTTATGAACCCCATAAAGCGCTGCACCGCTTTAAGAGAATGGGGTTCCTGCCAGTCCATCACAGCCTGTAGTTTGGCAGGATCCATGGCCAATCCCTGGGCGGAGATGATATAGCAAAGGAAAGGTAAGGACTCCTGCTCAAACACACACTTCTCCAACTTGGCATAGAGGAAGTTTGCCCGTAGGAGGTCGAAGACTTTGCAAACATCTCTCTGGTGAGAGTCAATATCTGGAGAGTAGATGAGAATATAATACAGATAGACTACGACTGAGGTGGTGAGCATATCCCGGAAGATGTCGTTCACAAAGTCTTGGAAAATGGCTGGGGCATAACAGAGCCCGAAGGGCATCACCAGATATTCATAGTGCCCATCCCTGGTGTTAAAAGCCGTCTTCCATTCGTCCCCCTCACGGATGCGAATCAGGTTGTAAGCACCCCGCAGATCTAGTTTAGTAAACACCCTTGCTCCCCAAAGCCTATCGAAGAGCTCAGATATCAAGGGCAAAGGGTACTTATTCTTAACGGTGATGGCGTTAAGACCCCTGTAGTCTATGCATGGACGCAGTTCCCCATTCTTCTTCTGCACAAAGAAGAACCCAGCCCCAGCTGGTGACACTGACTTCCTGATGAACCCTCTTGCCAGATTCTCTTGAATGAACTGAGACATTGCCTCCATCTCCGGGAGAGATAATGGATAAACTCGACCCCGAGGAGGCTCAGCACCAAGCAAGAGATTAATAGGACAGTCATAGGGGCGATGGGGCGGAAGGGTCTCTGCCGCCTTTTTGGAGAACACATCCGCATAAGACCAATACTGCTTGGGGAGAGAGGATAGATCTGCGGGTACCTCTGTAGTAGCAACCTGAACGCACTTCCTCTGACACCTACCCCCACAAGATTCACCCCATCCCAAAATTTTGCCTGAGGACCACTCGATATGAGGAGAGTGGTAGCGTAACCAAAGTATCCCTAACAGGACCTCATCAATTCCCTCAGGAATGATGAGCAGAGATATAATCTCCTGATGGGATGGCGATATGGACAGAGTAAAAGGGATGGCCTGGTGTGTTATCTGTGAGGGCAGTGTCGACCCATTCACCACTCGTACCATCACTGGTTGAGCAAGCATAACCAGGGGTATTGCGTGACGTTGGGTTAAGGCAGAAGACATAAAATTGCCCTCCGCCCCAGAATCCACGCAGAGCTCTACCGAGTGGGAGGATGAGCCAATAATAATTGTCCCCTTAAAGGACAATTTAGAGGCAAACGTTGCCGTGTCTAGTGTACCTCCACGTACTACCACTAGACGCTGACGTTTCCTCGACCGCCGAGAACATCTGGTGGCAAAATGTCCTGACTGCTGGCAAACATGGCAAACCTGGAGTGCACGAGCAGTCCGGCACTTAGAACCCGCTCGTGACACTTCCATGGCCTCATGTGACTCAGGTACCATGACCGGAGATTCGAGAGGTATGGCGAAGGTGGGAGCCAGCCGAAACCTCTGCCTACACTGGGCTCGCTCTAACCTCCGCTCGTTAAAAAGGAGGTCAATTCAAGTAGAGACCGATATTAACTCCTCCAGTGTGGCAGGAATCTCCCTAGTGGCCAGAGCGTCCTTAACGTGATCAGCCAGGCCCCTCCAAAATATGGGGATAAGGGCTTTATCCGACCACTCCAGCTCAGAAGCCAGAGTCCGAAATCGGATGGCAAAATGGCTGACCATGGACTCACCCTGAGTCAATGCCAGCAGTTGGAGCGCCGTTTCATGGGTGACTTGAGGTCCTAAAAAGACCTGTTTCAGAGTGCTCAGGAACCGCGGAGCACTCTGCACCACATGATCGCCACGCTCCCACAGCGGTGTAGCCCACTCCAACGCCCTGTCCGACAAGAGAGACAGAATAAATCCCACCTTAGCCCGCTCAGTAGGGAAACGTGCAGCCAGGAGCTCGAGATGAATAGAGCACTGACTCACGAAACCCCTACAAGATTTGCTGTCTCCAGAAATTTTTTCTGGCAGCGGGAGGCGAAATAATGTCGGAACAGGGGTGGCAGTGGACAAGGTAGCTGCAGCCATGCTAGCAGCCTGTACAGCAACTGCGGTAACATCCACAGCTGGGGTTGAGCTCTTGAGAGCCGCCAACTTACCCTCCAGCTGCTGGATATACCGCAAAGTTTGCTGAATGTCCGCCATTTACTAGCCAGACCCTGGCGCTAGTATTATGTTACGGCTAGCGGAACGCACCAAATAAATAGAGATGTTTTTATTGATATTGGTGCTTTCGCAGCCCGGGGTCCACCGTGCAGGAGTACCTGCTGCTAGCAACGGCGGCACGATATGGCGGTATGGACTAACTCAGTTACTTCACCGAGTAGTCGTGAAAGAAAAGCACTATGCCCTGTTAGGCTTCACAGAGGCACAGGCTATCTGCCCACACAGAGAGCAGTTAGTGGTCACGCATGCACACAAAACTCCTCGCCGGAGGTGCCAGCATTCTAGGGGCTTATTTCAGCCGGGTCCCTGAACACATACTTTCATGACCACACTGGCGCAAAGAACTTAACAAAGCACAATACTAGCACATGGCCGTGCGGTCATGCACCCTTAAATAGCTGCAGCACGTACAGGACCTTCCTAGAAGGACCAATGAGAAGCTACACCAGAGCGTGAGCACCTACAGGACCTTCCTGAAAGAGCCAATTACCTTAGCTGCAGTATCAGATCATGTGACCCTCGGTCTCCACTGAGAGATCTTACTCTGGGCATGCTCAGAACAAGCAAAGCAGGACTTAGACCCAGAAGCGTCTGCTCGCCGCTGCCCAGCACCGACTTCAATGGCAGAAGCAGGAAAAGCAGCAGTAACTCTTAGCACAGAGTCAGACTGAGCGAGACGCTGGGACCGACGTCTCCGCTGAGCAGGCTCCACTGTGGCAGGAGAAGAATGGGAGACTGCAGCGGAGATGGACTGAGATTCCCCCTGTGCAGAGGAGGGAACTCGACCCCTAACACTAAGGTTGTGAAACAGCAGGTTACAAGAGGGAAAAGCTTCTTACAAAATGAGTTGGTCTTGGTTGATAGGATTTGTATTCGACATATACATAGGTGTTAATGCTAATAAAAGCTCAATTGAACAAACACCATCTCGTCCTATTCAAAAAAACACTGACACCATCTGTTACTGGATGTGCTACTCAACTCCATTCCTTGGACAGCTGCACAGGGGTATGCCTTGTAGACAATGCACAAAAAAAGCATATGCTACAGTGCATGGCAAGTGCTGCATCAAGCAGCCTCTCCTCCTCTTCTTCAACCTTAACATGACACACAGTAAAATCCTCAGAGATGGCACCCCAGTCACCCTTGTGTATCCCCCTCATCAAAAATTTCCAAAGACCCAACTAACTGTGGGGATCCAGAGATTGGCCATTCTGCAGAGCTGTTCACACATTCTATTCCATGGGCATCAGATCAGGTCTGCTCCAAAGAACCACAGAATCCAGAGGAGGAAAGCATCTGCACTAGTGATGAGCGAACGTGCTCGCCACTAGGGTTGAGTGACACGGATAGGACAAATTCAAAAATCGCCAACTTTCGGCAAAGTCGGGTTTCATGAAACCCAACCTGATCCTAGTGTGGGATCGGCCATGCGGTTGGCGATCTCCGCGCCAAAGTCGTGTTTCATATGACGCATTTTTCAGCCAACAAAGGAGGACACAGAGTGTGGGCAGCGTGATGACATAGGTCTCGGTCCCCACCATCTTAGAGAAGGGCATGACAGTGATTGGCTTGCTTTCTGCGGCGTCACAGGGTGTATAAAGGGGCGTGCACGCCGACCGCCATCTTACTTCTGCCGATCTAAGCATAGGGAGAGGTTGCCGCAGCTTCATCAGAATAAGGGATATAGTTAGGGAGGGAAGATTAACCCCCAAACCGCTTGTGCTGTAGCGATTTCCACTGTCCAACACCACCTTTTTTTTGCAGGGACAGTGGAGGCTATATTTTTGTGCATCAGCTCTGTAGGTTATTAGGCTGCCTTATAATAAGGCTCAATGATAGCTGCATTGCTGTTTGCACGCTGCTGTGCAAACCAACTGCTTTTTTAAAAGCTAAAATCCTGTTGCTCCTTTCTGCACAGTTATCTTGTTTATTTGTCCACAGTGCACTTTTGTGTGCAGCAGTCCTTTTTATTGCTGCCATACTTGTCCTGAGATCATTGTAGGGAGATTGAAATTGTACTACAGTCCTTGTATTTTTTCAGATATCTTCCAGCCACTTTCTGCCACTTACATTGTGTTGTTTTATACACTGGGCCTGAGTTTTGGTTCAGTCTCCCCCCCAAAAAAGGGAGATACAAATTCTCACAAAGAGGATATATTACAGTCCTGTTAGTTTGTCGTATATCAGCCAGCCACTTTCTGCCACTTACATTGTGTTGTTTTATACACTGGGCCTGAGTTTTGGTTCAGTCTCCCCCCAAAAAAGTGAGATTCAAATCCTCACAAAGTGGATATACTTCAGTCCTGTTAGTTTGTCGTATATCAGCCAGCTACTTTCTGCCACTTACATTGTGTTGTTTTATACACTGGGCCTGAGTTTTGGTTCAGTCTCCCCAACAAAAAAGGGAGATTCAAATTCTCAACAAGTTTATATACACCTTCTACCTTGTTTTACAGTACCATATAACGGTTGTTATTTTGGTTAGATTTTCCAAAAAATGAGGAAGTCTGGTGGAAGAGCCCGTGGGCGGTCGTTGCCAGCTGATGGTGGTGGTGGTGCATCTGGTGGTAGTGGCAAAAGCACAATAGCACCTAAGGCTGGAGGTGTTGAACCAGCATCATCATCAGGCTACACAAGGCCTCGAAGGCTCCCTTATCTGGGAGTAAGAAAGCAGCTTTTAAAGGCGGAGCAGCAGGAAAAAGTTTTGGCTTTCCTTGCTGACTCAGCCTCTAGCTCTTTAGCCTCCTCTTCAGAAAGTTTCAAATATGAAAGCAGCGAGTCGTCAGTGGATGCTCCCGGTCAGGAACAAGACGTTTCCTTGTGTTCTTCACCCAAACCAAAAGTGAAGGATGCGTCAGGCAACACTACAGGTTACTCCATTGAGCTCTTTACACATACCGTGCCTGGGTTAGAAAGGGAAATTGTTAACTGCCCATTACAAGATGAATCGGACTTGGAGTGCACTGATGCACAGCCACAGCTAGATTATTATGCTGTTCCATTGAATCAGATCCCTACATTGCCCTCGCAGTGTACTGAGCCAGAATCTGACCCTGATGAGACTATGGTGCCCCGTCCTGAACGCTATAGCGCCTTACACGGTGACACAGAGGAAGATGCACATGACATTGAAGAGGAGGTGATAGATGACCCAGTTGTTGACCCAGATTGGCAGCCTTTGCGGGAAGAGGGTGCTGCTGCCAGTAGCTCAGAAGCGGAGGAGGAGGATCCGCAGCAGCCATCTACGACGCAACAGCTGTCATTTGGCAGGCCCGTATCAGGCCAAAAACGTATGTCAAAAACAGTTTTAGGACAGCGTGGCCATCCGGTGAAAGTAGCACAGTGTGCAATGCCTGAAAAGGTATTCGATAGTAGGAAGTGTGCAGTGTGGCAATTTTTTAACCAAGATCCAAATGATCAGTCAAAAGTTATCTGTAAGAAATGCTCAAAAACCTTTAGCAGAGGGAAGAATCTTCAAAATTTAAATACAACGTGCACGCGTAGACATTTAACCAGCATGCACTTGCAAGCCTGGACTAACTAGCAAATGCCACGTACCATTGGTGCACCTGCTCAGAATGAAGGTAGTCAGCAATGCTACATTGCTTCCCTCACTGTAAGCCCACCGGTTAGGACCCCACCAGCAGCAAATGTGGAGGTATCGTCGCAAGGCCAAAGCAGTCAGGGAATCACAAGGTTATTGGTAGGAAACACTGTATGTAGGCCAACATCAAGAATACCATCACCAACCCTCTCTCAATCCGCCATGTCCACCACCACCACCAATGCTAGTTCCACCATATGCAGCTCTCCAGTCCAGCTCTCCCTACAAGAGACTCTCGTTAGGAAAAGAAAGTACTCATCCGCGTACACAGGGTTTGAATGCCCACATTGCTAGGCTAATCTCGTTAGAGATGATGCCCTACCGGTTGGTTGAAAGCAAAGCTTTCAAAGCCTTGATGGCCTACGCAGTACCACGCTATGAACTACCCAGTCGGCACTTCATTGCGAGAAAAGCCATCCCAGCCCTCCACCAGCATGTGAAAAAATGCATTGTCCATGCACTGAGGCAATCAGTCAATAGAAAGGTGCACCTCACAACAGATGCATGGACCAGTAGGCATGGCCAGAAACGTTACGTGTCCATCACGGCGCACTGGGTTAATGTGGTGGATGCAGGGTCCACAGGGGACAGCCATAGTGGGACAGTTCTGGCTAGCCCACGGTGTTGGAAACAGTTGGCTCTAGGCGTTCAACACCCCTCCTCCTCCTCCTCCTCCTCCAGAAGCGAGAGCTCGTCCACAGAGCGCAGTCGCACGACCACTCCATCCGCAGCTGCCAGTGTTGCACACAAGGTGTCCCATTATCGAACAGCTAGTGGTAAGCGTCAGCAGGCTGTGTTTCAAATGAAGTGTTTGGGCGACAACAGACACACCGCGGAAGTACTGGCTGAGTACTTGCAGCAAGAAATTCGGTCATGGCTGGGCAGTGTACATCTTGAGGCAGGCAAGGTAGTCAGTGATAACAGAAGGAATTTTATGGCTGCCATAGCCCTTTCAGAACTGAAACACATACCTTGCCTGGCTCACACCTTGAACCTGTTGGTACAGTGCTTCCTGAAAAATTATCTGGGGTTACCAGCCCTGCTGCTGAAGGTGCGAAGACTTTGCTCGCACATCCGCCGGTCGCCCGTACACTCCAGGCGTATGCTGAACCATCAGCGATCACTGAATCTTCCCCAGCACCGCCTAATAATCGACGTTGCAACAAGGTGGAACTCCACACTGCACATGGTTCAGAGGCTGTGAGAAGAGGCATGCTGTAATTTATTTGTGGGAGGATACACATACACGGGCAGGTATGGAGTTGTCTGGTGTGCAGTGGTCAAAGCTACAAGACCTCTGTCAAGTCCTTCAGTGTTTTGAGGAATGCACATGGCTGGTAAGTGCAGACGATGCCATCATAAGTATGAGCATCCCACTAATGTGTCTGCTGATGCAAAGGCGTCTGCAGGCATCTGCAGCCGAGGAGGAGAGAAGCCTTGATGACAGTCAGCCATTGTCTGCTCAGGGAACTGTCCTGGACGAGGTGGCGGATGAAGAGGAGGAGGAGGATGATGGGGATGTATATTTATGGGAGGAGGATGCTTCTCAGGGGGCAATAGTAGCTGGTGGCGTTGCAAGGTCAGATACTGGGTTTTTGCGGGACACAAGTGATGTTGATTTGCAAGAAAGTGCTCCTCAACCCAGCACAAGCAGTGAATTGACACCTGGAACATTGGCCCACAAGGCTGAGTATGCCTTGCATGTCCTAAAAAGGGACCCCCGCATTATGAAAATGATGACCGATGATGATTACTGGTTGGCCTGCCTCCTGGATCCATGATATAAAGAAAAATTACAAAATGTCATGCCACATGAGAACCTTGAGCAAATATTGGCTACCAAACAAGCAACTCTTGTAGACCGTTTGGTTCAGGCATTCCCAGCACACAGCAGCGGTGATGGTTCTCACATGAGCCATAGGGGGCAACATGGCAGAGGTGTTAGAGGTGCACAAATCTGAAGTAGCGTTAAACAGAGGGGTTTTATGACCAGGTTGTGGAGTGATTTCACAATGACTGCAGACACGACGGGTACTGCTGCATCGATTCAAAGTGACAGGAGACAGCATTTCTCCAGTATGGTTATGAACTACTTTTACTCCCTTATCGATGTTCTCCCTCACAGGTCATTCCCCTTTGATTACTGGGCATCTAAAATAGACACCTGGCCTGAATTGGCAGAATATGCATTACAGGAGCTCGCTTGCCCTGCTGCTAGTGTGCTATCAGAAAGAGTCTTCTGTGCTGCTGGTTCAATACTGCTCAGAAAAAGGACACGTCTGGCTACCCAAAATGTTGATGATCTTACCTTCATTAAAATGAACCAATCATGGATTTCAAATTATTTGGCCCCACCTTCCCATGCTGACACGTAGCTTGCCTGAAAAATGTCTTGCTTTTTTCCTCTTCTTACTGACTGCTCCAATTCCTCCATTTGCAGCTGCTGAATGTCCACCATAGTCCATTTGTATACCTCCCTAAGTGGGCTGACTCCCCTCACAGGGTCATGGTCACCACCTGGCGCAAGCACCCGTGCGAGTGTTATTTGCCTGGACAGGTGGGTGGGCCCACTCTTGGTCAACGGCACTGGCACAGGGTCCCTAGTAGTACAATGAAGTGTCTCTGACGGTGGTGATGCACAACCAACCTCAGACACACCGTCGTAATATGAGGGGCCCTGTGCCAGTACCGCCGCCCATGAGAGAGTGTTCCCCCCCAGCTCGAACAGTGCTCTACCACTTGCAATACTTACCTCTCCCTGCTCCACCACTGTGTAGTCTGGGCTGCTAAATCCTTCAATGGCACTGCCAATACAAATTTGTTGAAATAATAGATGATAGTTAAAATATACAGGGGCCCTGGCCTCCATTTAGACCAGTTAATACTTTGCGCCTACTACCACTGTCTGCTACTCAGCAGAGGAGCCCACCACTGTACCTAGCTATGCCACCTGTTTATTTAAGAACAATTTTTTGGCAGACATTTAGCCCACTTTATTATTTGGGCCTACTAACTGTGTCTGCCGCTCATTACAGTTGTCCTCCACTGAACAAAGCAATGCCCCCTGTTTAGTGCTGTTACCACATTTGAACTGCATTTAGCCCACTTTATTATTTAGGCCTACTAACTGTGTGTGCCGCTCATTACAGTTGTCCTCCACTGAACAAAGCAATGCCGCCTGTTTAGTCCTGTTACCACATTTGAACTGCATTTAGCCCACTTTATTAGTTGGGCCTATATCTGTGTTTCCTCCTCATCCTGCCCATTGCCCAGCCACTGCTAGATGAGTCTGCTGGTACATTGACCCAGACCACTACATTTCCCTTGCACTCTACCCAGCCAGAATATGAACCTGCTGAAAGTCAGGTTCCACTTCCCGCATACTATACCACCTTACACGGGGACAAAGAGGAAAGTGTAGATGAAAGTGCAGGTTCCTTCATCAGGCATACTCGTTGGCGACGTCACTGGCACAGGGCCCCTCTTAGTACGCAAAAGTGTCTCTGCTGGTGGGAGGAGCCATCCACCGTCAAACACACTGCCGTACTATGAGGGGCCCTGTGCCAGTGCCAGTGCCAATGCCAAAGAGTGGGCCCCCACTGCTTGCTCAGGATCACTGCACTTGCAAAGTTGAAATACTTACCTCTCCCTGCTCCACCGCCGTGACGTATTCCGCGTTTCCTGGGCCCACGAAAATTTTGAACCAGCCCTACCCCCCCCACAACTTTAGCCAAATGACCTCCAGTTTTCAATGCCTAACTATTATTATAAAGTAAATTAAGATTGATAAGCTTCAGTAATAAGAATTGATGTTTTTGGCATTAAAATGGCACTGTAGGTGTTTTCCTGTCCTCCACTCACTGCCGACTTTGATTCCCCATTGACTTGCATTGGGTTTTGTGTTTCAGTTGGCCCCCGACTTTTCACAATAATTGGCCGATTTCACCCTACCTGAATTTTGCCAAAGTCGGGTTTCGTGAAACCCGACTCGATCCGAAAAAAGTTAAAGTCGCTCAACTCTACTCGCCACTACTCATTACTTGCCCCAGTATCACTATTCTGGGTGTACTCGGTGAGCACCGAGCATTTCTGGGATTATTCGGCGGAGTCTCCACCCAGCATTTTTGGCAGACTTTAAAAACCCAGTCACGCTGCAGGGATTGTCTGCCAGACCATGAAATGCCACAGCCATCTTTGTTATGGTCGTGCAGTGATTGCCTTGGCCGCAAAGCATCATCCCGAGTATAAGAGACCTGGTGCCGCCCTGCTCCGGATTCAGCGAGAGTAGGGAGAGCTGCTGCTGAGATAGGGTCAGAATCGTGGTTTTTATAGTTAGTGTAGGCCTGCAACTGTTAAATCCACAACTCCTGAGAAACCAACAGTCCTTTTTAGGGCTAATTCGTGGGTCCCGATATTGCAGCGCTAGGTAGGCAGGGCAAAGCATATCCACATCAGTGCAAGGCCTGCAAGCACTATATGTGCGTACATTGCTCCTACTGCATCCCTCCCAAAGTTCCATAACTGTCTGCTGCTGCTGCCGCTTCTTTACTATATACCTAGTTGCATTCTTTTTCCCCAAAATTCCCCCCCCCAAAAAAAAAATATACAGTGTGTTCTGTCAGACTAAGGCCTGTTTAAAAATCATAGTTTGTCAGGCATACGTAGCACAGTTGTGTGTGCTAGCCTTGTTCCACTGGGTTTTTTTTGTGTTTTAAATTCACCAAAAAAGGCCTCATATATCTGTGTGCTCAAAGTTTGGGCATTTTAGGCCATTTTGTCATTGTTTTTGTTGTCTGTTACTCTACTTATATACAGCACTATTTTACATTTTTAAAAAACAGGCCACATATTTGGCAGTGTGGTATTTCCACGACAGGCCTCATATATCTATGTGCTCCAAGTTTGGTCATTGTAGGCCTGTTTACCACTTTTTTTCCTGTCTGTTATTCAACTTATATACAGCACTATCTTGCATTAAACTAAAAAAACAGGTCACATATTTGGTGTGTGGTATTTCCGTGGCAGCCCTCATATATCTGCGTGCTCCAAGTTTGGGCATTGTAGGCCAGTTTACCACTTTTTTCCTGTCTGTTACTCTATTTACAGTATATACAGCACTATTTTGCATTAAACTAAAAAAACAGGCCACAAATTTGGCAGTGTGGTATTTCCGTGACAGGCCTCATATATCTATGTGCTCCAAGTTTGGTCATTGTAGGCCTGTTTACCACTTTTTTCCTGGCTGTTACTCAACGTATATACAGCACTATTTTGCATTAAACTAAAAAAACAGGTCACATATTTGGTGTGTGGTCTTTCCGTGGCAGGCCTCATAAATCTGCGTGATCCAAGTTTGGGCATTGTATGCAGGTTTACCACTTTTTTTGCTGTCTGTTACTCTACTTATACACAGCACTAGTTTGCATAAATTAAATCACAAAAAAGCCCCCAAAAATAGAATACAGTCTGTTATGTCAGGCTGAGGCCTGCCTGGTGTTTGTGTTTGAAAAATCGTTGATTTGCAGGCATACTGATCAGATATTATTTTGCTCCTAATAAATACTTTTGTGTTAAGCTTTTGAAATAGTGCAGTAGTCCATTTAAATGGGGAAGGCAAGGGACGGGGGAAGTGGACATGATGCTGATGGTGCATGCGGAGGACGAGGCCGTGGCCAAAGTGAAAGTGGGCCACAACAAAGACCCACATTTCTTGCTCGACCTTCCTGTCCCAGTTTCTAGGGGACAACAGTACACCATTATTGAAGTCAGAGAAGTGTGAAATGGTTGTTCCCAGAAAGTCAGGAGGAGGAACAGGGTGTGGATGTGGAAGACGAGGTTGTGGATGACTATGTGACTGACCCAACCTGACAGGAGGACATGCAGAGCGAGGGCAGCAGCACACAAGGGGAAGGAGGCATATAACCTCAACAGGCAGGAAGAAGCAGTGTGGTGGCCACAGACAGAAGGCATGCATCCATTCCCCGTAACACCAACATGAGTGAAGTTGCAGTTCCAACTGTTAGATCTTCCTGAGTCTGGTTATTTTTTAAAGACTCTGCCGATGACCCCAAACAGGCCATTTGCAGCACCTGCCATGCTCACATCAGCAGAGGTAGCAAAACAACCAGCCTGACCACCACCAGCATGATCAGGCACATGGCACCCGACTTTGTGGGCCGCATTCCAGGTTTCAGGACCACTGTCTGCAGTGCACACCACTGCTTCTTCAACTGTTTTACGTAGAAGCAAATCTCCAGTACACCATGCATGTGAAGATGCCTCTAGCCCCACACCTGTTGTTGCCCACAGTCAAGCAGCACCATCATCAAGCCCATCCACATCCTTGTCCCAACACAGTCTTCAGTTGTCCATACCCCAGTCTTTGGAACGCAAGCAGAAATACCCAGCCAACGCCCCACAGGCCACAGTCCTAAATTCTAATATTTCTCTTCAGCTTGCTCTAGAAATGTTGCCTTTTAGGCTCGCTGAGTCGGAAGCTTTCTGCAACCTGATGGCGGTGGCCTTCCCTAAGTACTCGGTCCACAGTCACCACTATTTCTTCCACTGTGCCGTTCCGGCATTACACCAGCATGTGTCCCGCAACATTACCCGTGCCCTCAACAATGCTGTTACAGGGAAAGTCCACCTAACCACGGACACGTGGACAAGTGCTTATGGGCAGGGACGGTACCTCTCACTGACAGCACACTGGGTTAACATAGAGGAAGCCAGCACCCAGTCGGACCTTGGGATGGAACACATCCTCCCCACGCCAAGGATTGCTGGCCCTACGTCAATCAGGGTTGCCCCCACAGTGTACAGCTCCTGCACCTCCTCCTCCTCTTCATCCTCCATCTCTGAAATCAACACATCAGTCAGAATCTGGAAGCACTGCAGCACTGCCTCAGCCAAGCGGCAACAGGCTGTGCTGAAGCTAATATGCATAGGTGACAAACCGCACAATGCAGAAAAGTTGTGAACAGCGATGAAAGAGCATTCAGATGTTTGGATGACACCGATGAACCTACAGCCAGGCATGGTCATGCGTGACAATGGCCATAACCTGATGGCAGCTCTGAGGCAAGGTGAGTTCACACACGTACCTTGCTTGGCCCATGTGCGTAACATTCAACGTTTTCTGAAAAGCTACCCGGAGCTGCCGGATTTGTTAGTGAAAGTACGCCATCTGTCTGCCCATTTTAGAAAGTCAGCTACAGCTTCAGCTGCCCTTGCTGTGCTTCAGCAGTGTTTGTAGCTTCCAGCTCACCGACTGATGTGTGATGTCCCCACGCGCGGGAACTCTATGCTGCATATGTTGGAAAGGATTTGTGAGCAGAAGAGGGCAGTTGTTGACTACCAACATCAACAAGGCCGTCAATATTCAGTTCAGACTCCATACATACCACCTCAATGCATTAACCTAACTATCCCTGTGTGGCCTATAAAAAAAAAAAAAAAACATAATCAGGTTCCTCGCATCATGTTCTCATACACTTTATGCAGTTAATAGCACTCTGTGTCTGTACTGTTACATACTTAGGCAGTTAACTGGTTCATGCAGCTTTACATGAACACCCGAGCCTTACACTATGGCTGGTTCAAATAACTAAAGCAATTGTTACCATCCACCTCTCGTGTTTCCCCTTTTCCTCATAGTTTGTAAGCTTGCGAGCAGGGCCCTCATTCCTCCTGGTATCTGTTTTGAACTGTGATTTCTGTTATGCTGTTATGTCTATTGTCTGTACAAGTCCCCTCTATAAGTTGTAAAGCGCTGCGGAATATGTTGGCGCTATATAAATAAAAATTATTAATATATTATATTATTATACATAAGACCTCAGGAGTGGACATGGATGTCAGACATATGTGCCATCCTTCAAAACTTTGACTTCTGCACAAAGATGATGAGCAGCGATGACGCCATAATAAGGGTCACCATCCCACTTCTCAGCATTCTGAAAACCTCTCTGCTGACAATTAAAGAGAATGCATTGCAGGCAGAGCACGAGGACATGGATCAAGGAACCATACAGGGGGATTACACTCAGCCCAGCCTCATGTTTTCTCAATGTGGATTGGTAGGCAATGATGAGGAGCTGGAGGAGGAGGAAGAACAGGAGCTACTTTCATACGCTATAGACTGTACTACAAGCACAGCTGTCATACCATCTGTTCAGCGTGGATGGCCTGAGGACAGCTAGGAGGAGGAGAAGGATGGGGAGGAAGAAGACAGCATGGTCAGCCGTCTTGTTGGTGAGGACATGAAAGTCTTGCCTGTTAGCAGTCTGGCATGCATGGCTGACTTTATGTTGCACTGCATTTCACGTGCCCGTCGCATTATAAATATTTTGGGTGACACTCATTACTGGTTGGTGACACTTCTGGACCCACGCTACAAGGAGAACTTTCAATCTCTTCTGCCAGAGGCAGAGAGGTGTACTAAAATGTTGCAGTACCAGAGGGCCCTTGTAGCGGAATTACTTAGAAAATTCCCATGTGAGAACGCTGGTAGCAGATGTCAGTTTGTTGTACAACCAAGGAATCCAAGCGAGAGAGACAGAAGTACAATCCAGCTCAGGCAAGGGAACAATGGCAAAGTTCTGGGACAGTTTTCTCAGACCCTCCCATTGTGTCAGCACAGAGGCAAGTGGTGCTGTCACAAGAAGTGCAATGTTTGGGAAAGATGTTGAGGGAGTAACTTGCAGATCGTACAAATTTCCTCCGTGATTCCTCAGTGCCTTTTAATTATTGGGTATTCAAGCTGGACACGTGGCATGAACTGGCTCTCTACACCTTGAAGGTCCTGGCCTGCCTTGCTGCTAACGTTCTGTCAGAGCGGGTTTTTAGTGCCTCTGGTGGAATCATAACAGATAAGAGCATCTGCCTGTCAACTGAAAATGTTGACAGGCTGACTCTTATAAAAATGAACAAGGGCTGGATTGGGAAAGACTTCTGTACACCACCAAGTGAAAACAGTGAAACATAACCTGAAATACATTCTCTCTTTTGGGTATTCTCATGCACCTCTTCACAACCACTAAATGGGTATATGCTTCCAGATTTGGTATGTTTGTTCTTATCCTCCTCCTTATCCTCATCCTCATCATCCAGAACCACTTGACCAGGGTGAACATGCTCTGTACTGTTACAGGCTGGTGAATTTTGGGCAAGGGAGCTGTGATGGAACTATTTTATTTATTAAAAAAAGTATCCCATATTGGGGAATTGGGCATTACATTACATTGGGCCTACTTCTTAACTCTGTCTCCTGCAATGTGTCCTTTAACTGCCACTAGATCACCAGGGTGAACATGCTCTGTACGGTGAATTTTGGGCAAGGAGGCTTTGATGGCACTATTTTATTTAGTAAAAAAAGAACCCCACATTGGGGAATTGTTTGTCAGCTCATGCCCACCATTAAAAGTCTCAGAGACCCACCCCCCTACATAGGGCCTACTTCTTAACTCTGTTTCCTGCAATGTCTCTTCCTTATCTCCAACGACATGACCTGGGTGAATGTGTTCTGTACTTTTATATACCTCAGAATTTTGGGCAAGGGGGGCTGTGATGGCAATAATATATTTTTTTAAAAAGGTACCCCCATTGGTGAAACCACATACAGGTCCTTCTCAAAAAATTAGCATATAGTGTTAAATTTCATTATTTACCATAATGTAATGATTACAATTAAACTTTCATATATTATAGATTCATTATCCACCAACTGAAATTTGTCAGGTCTTTTATTGTTTTAATACTGATGATTTTGGCATACAACTCCTGATAACCCAAAAAACCTGTCTCAATAAATTAGCATATTACACCCGTCCAATCAAATAAAAGTGTTTTTTAATAACAAACAAAAAAAACATCAAATAATAATGTTCAGTTATGCACTCAATACTTGGTCGGGAATCCTTTGGCAGAAATGACTGCTTCAATGCGGCGTGGCATGGAGGCAATCAGCCTGTGACACTGCTGAGATGTTTTGGAGGCCCAGGATGCTTCAATAGCGGCCTTAAGCTCATCCAGAGTGTTGGGTCTTGCGTCTCTCAACTTTCTCTTCACAATATCCCACAGATTCTCTATGGGGTTCAGGTCAGGAGAGTTGGCAGGCCAATTGAGCACAGTAATACCATGGTCAGTAAACCATTTACCAGTGGTTTTGGCACTGTGAGCAGGTGCCATGTCGTGCTGAAAAATGAAATCTTCATCTCCATAAAGCATTTCAGCCGATGGAAGCATGAAGTGCTCCAAAATCTCCTGATAGCTAGCTGCATTGACCCTGCCCTTGATGAAACACAGTGGACCAACACCAGCAGCTGACATGGCACCCCACACCATCACTGACTGTGGGTACTTGACACTGGACTTCAGGCATTTTGGCATTTCCTTCTCCCCAGTTTTCCTCCAGACTCTGGCACCTTGATTTCCGAATGACATGCAAAATTTGCTTTCATCAGAAAAAAGTACTTGGGACCACTTAGCAACAGTCCAGTGCTGCTTCTCTGTGGCCCAAAAAGTGGCTTTACCTGGGGAATGCGGCACCTGTAGCCCATTTCCTGCACACGCCTGTGCACGGTGGCTCTGGATGTTTCCACACCAGACTCAGTCCACTGCTTCCTCAGGTTCCCCAAGGTCTGGAATCGGTCCTTCTCCACAATCTTCCTCAGGGTCCGGTCACCTCTTCTCGTTGTACAGCGTTTTCTGCCACATTGTTTCCTTCCAACAGACTTACCATTGAGGTGCCTTGATACAGCACTCTGGGAACAGCCTATTTGTTGAGAAATTTCTTTCTGGGTCTTACCCTCTTGCTTGAGGGTGTCAATGATGGCCTTCTTGACATCTGTCAGGTCGCTAGTCTTACCCATGATGGGGGTTTTGAGTAATGAACCAGGCAGGGAGTTTTTAAAAGCCTCAGGTATCTTTTGCATGTGTTTAGAGTTAATTAGTTGATTCAGAAGATTAGGGTAATAGGTCGTTTAGAGAACCTTTTCTTGATATGCTAATTTATTGAGACAGGTTTTTTGGGTTATCAGGAGTTGTATGCCAAAATCATCAGTATTAAAACAATAAAAGACCTGACAAATTTCAGTTGGTGGATAATGAATCTATAATATATGAAAGTTTAATTGTAATCATTACATTATGGTAAATAATGAAATTTAACACTATATGCTAATTTTTTGAGAAGGACCTGTACTTGTTTGCAAAGACTTCATAACATTTGTGTACCTTAAAGAACGCACTTGAAAAGCTCCTTTTTGTGTTGCCTGGTTGCTCACATGGGACACAATACACTTCATATAAACTTGATAAAGCAATGCTGTTAGTTTGGCTCAGTAGCTCATTACAAATATTTCTTTGTCGCCCATATTAGTTTCTTTACTTGAGAGCCATAACTTTAGCTGCCTCAAATGTACAAATGGTGAATATACAAATTGCGATTTGGAATCCAGATTAAAATACTGTATACCGAATGCATTCAGACAATCACATAGCTGCATTTCTTGTAAAACATTTACAGATGTGACAGACAATGCTCATAGTGACACAATCTTGAGAAATGTTTCTTTATTCACTTCACAAACAGTTCTAAGCCTCTATATGTTTGCTGTTTGTCATTGTAAAACATTAAGGTTTACTGAAACTTTGCCTGTGGTGATTTGATCTAAATCCTTGTGGCTTTTACTTTCTAGGGGTTTATGGCCCCTCTTCTGATGACTCCATGATACAGTATCTCAGTTTCATACAGCCTTGAAAGCTGGCCACTTGAAGGGTTGGGTGAAACTAGAGTTACTGCATAGTGTAAATCACTATATAAGACCAGAGAAACATGACTATGACAGATGACAAAACTGGGGTACCTGTACATGTACAGTGTGCTGATACCTGCAACATTGGGGATGCCCATGCGGTGTAGGTAATCGCCCAGAGCTTCTCTGTCTTGGTCTTGCTTCTCTGATATTCTAGACGGATGATGTATAGTGTTGAGCATTCCGATACTGCAAATATCGGGTATCGGCCGATATTCGCTGTATCGGAGTTCCGATAATGAGTTACGATACTTTTACAATATCGAATACCGGAATAAGAAGTTCCCATAGTGCAATGATGCACTATAATGGAGTGTGGGTGGTGCGTGGGCAGAGACTGCATGTCTGTGTGTGCGGGCGGAGTCTGTGCGTGACAGTGGAGGGTCTGTGCGGGCCTGCCGGGGGTCTGTACGGGCCTGCCGGGGGTCTGTGTGGGCTGCCATGGGTCTGTACAGGCCTGCCGGGGGTCTGTACAGGCCTGCCGGGGGTCTGTGCGGGCTGCCGGGGGTCTGTGAGGGCCTGCTGGGGGTCTGAATGGGCCTGCCGGGGTTTTGTGCGGGCTGCCAGGGGTCTGTGTGGGCCTTTCAGGGGTTGTGTGTGCGTGCCGGCATCGGGCTATGCCTGCTACAGTGACAGTGATTGACACATTAGCCAATGATGGGACAGTAGTAGTCCCATCATCCGGCTAATGTGTTTAATGTAAAAAAAAACACACAAACATACATACTACATACTACATACAACATACTACATACATATAACATATATACTACATACTACATACATACACACATACAACATAATACATACATACTACATACATACAACATACATACTATAGACATACTACATACTGTAAGGCAGTGATCGGTGTCATATGCGAGGGTCTCTATGTATCCCCCAGGATGTGCTTAGAAGCATATTAGATCCGCTTGAGTGCCCTGTGCTCACATCATAGAAGTACCTTTTGAGCGGATACCAATGGATCTGGTAGAACCAATAGTAAAATCCGCCCGGGGCCACCAGCACATATTAGTAGTTATAGACTACGCCACCCGGTACCCAGAGGCGATACCGCTCCGGCACACTTCGGCTAATCTAATAGCCCGTGAACTGTTTGCCATGTTTTGTCGCCTTGGGCTACCCAAGGAGATTCTTACAGATCAAGGAACCCCATTTATGTCTAAAGTGACTAGGGAGCTATGTAAGTTGTTCCAAATGAAACAATTACGTACGTCAGTGTACCATCCACAAACTGACGGGTTGGTCGAGAGGTTTAATAAGACCCTCAAGGCCTTGCTCAAAAAGGTGGTCGCCAAGGATGGGAGGGATTGGGATATGTTATTGCCATATTAAATGTTCGCCATACGTGAGGTACCGCAGGCGTCCACGGGGTTCTCCCCATTTGAGCTATTGTATGGCAGGCACCCGAGGGGACTGCTGGATGTAGCCAAAGAGACATGGGAACAGGAGCCCACTCCACATAAGAGTGTTATCGAGTATGTGGCAAGTATGCAGGATCGGATTGCGGTCATGCAACCCATAGTAAAGGAGCATCTGTTGGATGCCCAGGCCGCTCAGAACCGTACATATAATAAAAGGGTCACGGTCAGGACCTTTAAAGAAGGAGACCGGGTGTTGGTACTAGTACCCACCCCAGAGAGTAAACTCATGGCAAAGTGGCAAGAGCCTTATGAGATACGGGGGAAGGTGGGGGAAGTGAACTACAAGGTGTACCAACCCGGGAAAAGAAAACCCGAGCAGCTGTACCATGTAAACCTGCTAAATGCCTGGAAGGACAGAGAATGTTTGGTCACAGAAGCAACAACGTTCATACAATCGGAGGTCCCTCTGGCACTGGCCAAGGACACAGCCAGGTGTGAGGTAAAAGTCGATGATGCCCTCATAATAGCGGGAGGCTCGAGCTTTGGTACAGCAGAATATGGATGTATTCTCAGAGCTGCCGGGGCGAACCTCAGTTATTTAGCATGACATTGTCACTGAGCCCCGGGAAAAGGTGCGGATGAAACCGTACCGAGTGCCAGAAGCCCAAAGGCAAGCCATCACGACCGAGGTAAAGCAAATGCTTCAGTTGGGAGTCATTGAGGAGTCCAGAAGTGAGTGGGCTAGCCCCATTGTTCTAATACCAAAACCAGATGGGTCATTACGCTTCTGTAATGACTTTAGGAAGTTAAACGAAGTGTCAAAATTTGATCTCTATCCCATGCCATAAATGGACGAGCTAATTGAGAGACTGGGGAGGCCCAGTACTTCATCATGCTGGATCTCACAAAAGGTTACTGGCAGGTTCCCCTAACAGAGTCAGCGAAAGAAAAGACTACTTTTATAACCCCAGAGGGTCTCTATCAATACGTTGTCTTACCTTTTGGGTTACATCGGGCTCCGGCCACATTCCAGAGGCTGATGGACATTGTGTTAGTGCAGCGCCCCCGCTGCCGCAGGGCCGAGGGGTACCCGGTACCGGGCCTCTGAGTCTCTGCTCTGGGGTTGTCACGGTGGCTAGGCCCGGTCCGTGACCCTGCTGAGGGGCGCCCAAATAATAGGGTGTGGATGGAGGTGTTGATATTGTGGAGGTGCGGTGCAGGTTGCAGTAAATAACGAGGACACCAGGTTGCAGTCTCTTTACCTCTTTACTGAAGGCTTCAGGGTCCTCAATCCGGAATACGGTTAACTGGGCTGCGCAAGCCTGGTCGGTCCGATGGCACATCCAGAGTTCCCTTTGCAGGTGGAAATCTGTGCCTACCTGCTAGCGCAAGTGTGTTGTAGTCCTTCCCTGCTGAGCACCACGGGATAGTCCTCACAACTGTTGTGTCTGTTTCTCATGTTCCCTCACAACTCGATTCTGATGTTCTTCCACGTCCCCCAGATCTTATGGTTAGGACCCCCCCCCCCGTATGACGGGGAGGCTCGGAGCTCTTCCGGGACTCTAGCGTCGCCCCACTCCTGTTGTTACCCCCCTGTGTCTTCCTAGGTCAATTGGGTGAGACAGCCCGCCTATAACTGACTGTCCTGCCGTAGGTTTGAAGTTTGGCTTGGAGCTCTATACTTCCTCAGCGTTCCGGCCATTGGTTATGCGCCTCAATAGGATTTTGCCTCGTCTTACAGCACGACTCCTACTGGTATTCTCCTTGTTGCGTTGATCTCGTTTCTCACTCAGCACAATATACCTCGCTTCTTGTCCTTTCTTGGGGTACCGCCGCTATATCGTGCAGGCGCGGTCCCGTAACGTTCTCTCTGGTTGCTAGGCCTCTGTCAGGATCCCACCCCTGACAGGGACCCCTCTGAATCTTCCCCTACAACACCCTCTGCCACAAGGTGTTGCCTGGTTCCAACCCAGTCAGCTTTTTGATCTAACTTCCTATCCAACCCCCAGTTTTACCAGATTGTGAGGAGTGGCCTACTAAATAGAACCCTTAGCTCCCCCTGACGGCCAGACTGTGAAATGTATTGGTGTCTGTGATACCTGGTCAGATGAACTCCTTCAGTGCCATCAGACATACCATAGCCCCCCTTAGTGGCGGAGCTACAGTACTGCTACGACCAGGACTCTGGGGCGCTGCACTAGCACCACATAGAGATTACACGTCGGCCTATTTAGATGACATAGTCTTCTTTAGTACCGACTGGGATCCCCATCTGTCCCAGGTACAAGCAGTTCTGGAGTCTCTTAGAGTCACAGGGTTAACAGCAAACCCAAAGAAATGCGCGATAGGTCTCACGGAAACCCAGTACTTAGGATACGTGATCGGCCGGGGGGTTATCAAACCTCAACTGAACAAAATTGAGGCCATTCAAAACCGGCCCTAGCGATTAAGTACCAAACAAGTGAGGGCATTCCTTGGCATCATTGGGTATTACCGTCGATTTATACCCAATTTAGCTGGTAAATCGGCTTCCCTAATGGACCTGTTAAAGGGAAAGAAAGCAGTGATGGTCAAGTGGAATCCTCAAGCAGAGGAAGCATTCCAGTCTCTGAAGTCGGCATATTGTGGACAGCCGGTCCTCATTAGCCCCGACTTCAAGAAAACCTTTATTGTGCAAACTGATGCCTCAGAAGTAGGCTTAGGAGCGGTGCTGTTGCAAGAGGTGAACGGGGATGAGCATCCAGTCACCTATTTAAGCAGGAAACTGACCCCGGCAGAGAAAAATTATAGCGTAGTGGAGAAGGAGTGCTTGGCGATTAAATGGGCCTTGGAGTCCCTACGCTACTATTTACTCGGGCATCAGTTTTGGTTGGTAACGGACATTCACCCCTTGTCTGGATGAGAAAAGCAGAAGAGTGGAATGCCCGAGTCACCAGATGGTTCTTGTCCTTACAAAACTTCAGCTTCTCTGTGGAACATCGGGCTGGGAAATCACAGGGAAATGCGGATGCCCTGTCACGGGCACCATGCATGCTGACAAATGTTCAACCCCACAAGTCTGAACAGAGGGGGGGTATGTAAGGCAGTGACCGGTGTCATATGTGAGGGTCGCTATGTATCCCCCAGGATGTGCTTAGAAGCATATTAGATCCACTGTAGTGCCCTGTGCTCACAGCAGGTTACCTGTGAGACACAGGGAAGAATAAAAGTGAGTGTGAACTGGGTCAAGTTATTTGACCCAGAAATTATTCAGGAAAACCCGGTATGGGCTTTTATTTTTGAGCAACACGGGCCAGGCAGAGCCTAAAAAGCCTGACACCCCAGCGTACACGGTGGTGTAATATGTTCACGGCAATGGACTGTGGACTGTCTTTGTTTTTCCCGGCTGCATACCGAAGGACTTGTTTGCTTATTTTTTTGGTTTGTGAGTATGCTATAAAATAAACAAGACTTTATTTTGAACTTTATATGGGTCACTGCATTTTCACTGCACAGCAAGGACATCACTGCATCACAATACATACATACATACTGCATATATACATACTACATACACACTACATACATACTACATACAGCATACATATTACATACATACTACATACATACTAGATACATACATACTACACACATACATACAACATACATACTTACAACACACATATATACAACATACTACATGCATACTACATACATACTACATGCATACTACATACATACATACTACATACATACAGCATACATGCTACATACATGCTACATACATACATGCATACAATATACTACAGACATACTACATACATACTACATACATACAACATACATACAACACGCATGTAACATACTACATACATACTACATACATACAGCATACAACATACATACTACATTCTTACTACATACATACATACATATGAAAAATAGTCCCGAAGACATATTACTAGAATCAGCTGTGGTATAATCCCCAAAAAGATTAGGTAAATAATATAAAGGATTAAAATGTAACTTTTACTGGATATAGTTAAAATATTTCACAAAGATAAAGTGCAATACTGGAACAGACAAACAAACAAAGCGTTGGTGGTGCTCTAGATAAAGTGCTTAGTTAACACCTCTAGGTAATAGCCTACTAACCACCAAAGTACAACAACTATTGCTGAGGCTACTCAAGTTCCCACAAAGAACAACAACCCAGCTAATAAAGTGTACTTATCAGCACTAGTATGCACTCCCAAAAACCTCTGTAGAGTTATTAACCCCAGAGATACTCAAAAAAGACCCTGTTATGGGGACTTACGGATAGTGCAATGGATACTATATTCTACAATCTAGCAGCAACCAGCCCGCAGACTGATTCTACTGCATAGCGTAGATCCGTATCCAATACCATGGCTGGAATAATAGCATAGAACGGTCTCACCCGGAGCTGTCTGTATCAAATCCTTTCAGCTCTGCTCATGGCCGTGGACCTCTTCCCCTCCTTTTCCGACGCGTTTCGATAGTTTCTCATCAGGGGATAGCGTTGGGGGTCATCACACACCTAGCATCCAGCCAACGCTGCCGTACACGTGCGCAGTAAGTTTGTCCTTTTTAAAATCGCGCCCTGTATGCCCACATCTGGTCAGAGTGCTCTGCCGATCATGTGACCGGAAGTGAGATCATACGGATAGATCAGCTGACCAACGCTTCAGGTCGCTGAGAGTCCTGCTTACTATGAGCGCAGAGAATTTTACTGCGCCTGCGCCCACTGTATACCCCTCTACATTTGGAGCGCAGGTATCTCTCCTCTGCCTGCGCTACCAAATAGGTAAATGTAAGGAGACTGTTACATACACCATCAGATACCCATGATCCTGATGTATCGTGCTGTACGTCTCTATATACACACGGTATATGGCTTTATTGCTCTTTCACCATGAGCCAACATAGCCATAATACCCGTTATGTACCACTATTTTCTGTACAGGTTTACCATATTATTTGTAAGACATCTTAATTAAGGACAAACTTTTTAAAAAGGACAAACTTACTGCGCACGTGTACGGCAGTGTCGGCTGAACGCTAGGTGTGTGATGACCCCCAACGCTATCCCCTGATGAGAAACTATCGAAACGCGTCGGGAAAGGAGGGGAAGAGGTCCACAGCCATGAGCAGAGCTGAAAAGATTTGATACAGACAGCTCCGGGTGAGACCGTTCTATGCTATTATTCCAGCCATGGTATTGGATACGGATCTACGCTATGTAGTAGAATCAGTCTGCGGGCTGGTTGCCGCTAGATTGTAGAATATAGTATCCATTGCACTATCCCTAAGTCCCCATAACAGGGTCTTTTTTGAGTATATCTGGGGTTAATAACTCTACAGAGGTTTTTGGGAGTGCATACTAGTGCTGATAAGTACACTTTATTAGCGGGGTTGTTGTTCTTTGTGGGAACTTGAGTAGCCTCAGCAATAGTTGTTGTACTTTGGTGGTTAGTAGGCTATTACCTAGAGGTGTTAACTAAGCACTTTATCTAGAGCGCCACCAACGCTTTGTTTGTTTGTCTGTTCCAGTATTGCACTTTATCTTTGTGAAATATTTTAACTATATCCAGTAAAAGTTACATTTTAATCCTTTATATTATTTACAGAAGATATATTACTTCTGTAATGTTACCATGCATATAGTAGCATATATATGCTAAATTGCATATTGACAAACGGCAAAAAAGCAACTCAGAACATGTCAAGTAATAAAGGAGAAAAAATGAGTCAAAACTGCCAATATTTAACAAACGTGAACAGACTTTATTAGTTATCAAAAATAGATAAAAACAGAACTGTTAATGTATATACATACAGTTCATAGAGCAATCAATATATGATGTAACAGCGTGACAATAGCAGGTGTAGGACAAAACTCCAATTAAATAGGTACCGGTACAGCATACCTGCACAGATGGGTTCTCATAGTATAGTATACTGAAACAAAATATCCTCAGTAACTGTGGTACAATATATGCAGCATAAGTATATGCAAGTAGATTTAGTGAGGGAGGCTGAGTCATAAACTGCATGAAGGGAGAGGAGGGGCTTGGAAGCAAAACAGGTCTCAGTGACCACCGTCACTCTCAATCTCACCCACTCCAAACAGACCAAAGTATGTTAAGGACAGTAATAGCCATTCTAATAGAAACTACTAACATAGCGAAGTAAACCACTGTAGCAGTAAAATTACAAGCAATAGTTACCCATATTGTGACAGGCTGGCGTGACCGGACCTAACTCCCCAACGCACGTTTCGGTGCGGGTACACCTTCTTCAGGGGGCGTGGTTTTGATGGTAATTAAACCCTCCCTATATATCCGGCATAGATGAACATGTGATACAATTGTGCCAGTAGAAATGAAGTGCTGACGCTGGTGCACAAGCCAATAAGGACAGGCAGCCGCTCATCCACGTCATCAGCGCCGCTGCAAAGCCACGTGGGGCGGCCGGCGCCAGCACCCACCCCACAGCAAAGCAAGCGGAGAGGATGCACCAGAAAGTAGCGACTCGTCAGCGCAAATGTACAACACGCATGCACCGCCAAGATATCACAGCGTGCACACAGCGCTGACACTAGCCCAACAATACAGATTGTCAAAACACGCAGACACACCCAGCATCAGTGAGCAGTACCTCCTCCACGTCACAATCACCACTGCAAAGTTACATGGGGCGGACGGCGTCAAGACCCGCCCCAGGGCAGAGCAAGTGGAGAGAATGCACTGAAGTGTGACAGTAAGCTGACATAAGGACCTAAAGTGCATAGCAATATATAAAAACACCATAAAAAATATGGAATATAAATAAGTCATAGGATAATATATATAATAAATAAATCGAAGATAAAGATAAATCCGGCATAAACATAAGAGTACATCCATAGTTAAGATACTTAATTACAAGCACAGCCTATGATGGGGCAATATACCCATAAACCAACCCTAAAAGGGCCGGTCACGCCGGGGAGGCTAACCCCCAGCCACCACCACGTACCAGACCAAAAAAGGGGGGGATTGAGAACACAAAGGAGATGTATCAGGCTGAGGGTGCCATCAATCACATAATAGTAACACATAATATATAACAATAAACGATGTAATAATAAGTGCATAGTACAGTGTCAACAGACAACATAATTGTAGTAATGTTACCAAATCAGTTGTTTATGTAAAATAACAGACTTAATCAAAAAGGTCATTGTAATAGAATAATGTGATTGTACAATAGTATGTCCATGCTAGAATCTCGTATCTCCTCAATGAATGACAAATTAAATATATTCAGAGGCACCACTTCATGTGCTGAAGAGTAGAACACATGACATCAACGAGATATAGGGATACATCTTGAGCGGATATGTCATGGATATTGAGATCGATATATTACATATAGTAGATCACTAGAAAGATAAGAATAAAACAGAACATCCATTAAAATCAATAAAAATTAAATCAAAACCAAATTAAAATGACACACAACAGCAGGTCAAGTAGGGACATACTAGGCAACAAAATTATACATAGTATAACTACAAAAATGGTCAGAGGAATGAAGCGAATCCCTGTGACTCGCTTAGACCATGGGGAGACATTGTGCCCAAGACGGTGATCCACCTACATTCTTTTTGGGCAAGTAGATGCTTAATGTCCCCACCACGGATCCCAAGTTGGATATGCTGAATACCCCTGACCATAAGAGATTTAGGATCGCTCTGGAGAAATGTTCTGAAATGCCTTGGTAAAGTTTTTAGCTTGGTCACATCCGTGGCTGAGGCCGATGCTAGTATAATATCACGCACATGCTCACGAGTGCGTGTCCTCAGCTGTCAAGACGTCAGACCTATATAGATCTTCTGACAGCCACACGTAGCGTAATATATCACCTGTGTTGTCGCACAGGTGATATAATGTCTAATATCAAATTTCCGTTTCCCATCGGATGAGGTGAAGGTAGCAGTTTTCAACGTATTCTTGCATGCCATGCATCTCCCACATGGAAAACAACCCTGAGGCGATCCACGAGAATTAAAAGGATTTTTAACCTCTGGGACATAATGGCTATTAACTAGCATGTCTCCCAAATTTTGACTTCTTCTAGCTGTCATTAATGGATCCGTGGGTAAGTATCTAGACAAAATGGGATCTGTCTGAAGTACACTCCAATGCCGTCTGAGGCTTTCCCTCATCTGTGTCCACTGACCATTATATGTAGATATAAATCTAATATGATCTACATCTTTTTTAGTTTTAGACTGGCCATGTAACAGGGTAGGGGGCGACTACTTTTTTTGCCCTTAAATATCCTCGTTTTATACAGCGTTCGCTGTACCCGCGCATCCGAAACCTGTCACGAAGGTCTGCTGCCTGGGCCTCAAATCTCTCCTCCGATGAGCAGACACGCCTTATCCTGAGGAATTGGCCTACTGGGATGGCCCTAATGGTGGCTGTAGGATGACTCGAACTCGCATGCAACAACGCATTGGCCGAGGTGGGCTTCCGATATACATCAGTCTGCAATTGCAGGTATTCATCAGTAAATATTTTGATATCAAGGAAGTCCACCTCGGTCCTGCTGTATTTATACGTCAATTTAATATTAAACATGTTGGAGTTCAAGCCATCCATAAAATCCCACAGCTGCTGTTCACCACCCTGCCACACAACAAATATGTCATCTATATAATGTAGCCAGCACTGCACATGGTCTGTGGCCTGGGCACCCTCCCCACCAAAAACCTCCCTCTCCCAAAAGCCGAGGAAGAGATTAGCGAAGGAGGGCGCACAGGCCGCCCCCATGGCAGTGCCGCACCGCTGTAAGTAAAAGATGTCACGGAAGATGAAGAAGTTGTGGGTAAGAATGTATTGGAGCAGCTGCAGGATAAACTCACACATAGGGCCATCCCAGTTGCTGGTGGCAAGAAAGAACCGGCAAGCTTCAAGACCGTCACCGTGTCAGATGCACGTGTACAGCGATTCAATGTCTGCTGTGACTAATAGTGTTTCCCTATCTAGGGACATGCCATCAATTCTAGACAGAACATCCATCATATCTCGTGCATACGAAAGAAGTGATTCCACAAGAGGCTTGAGATAATAATCTATGAACCTACACAAAGGTTCACAGAGTCAACCCAGGCCCAACACAATGGGCCGGCCCGGTGGAGTCAATGGATCCTTATGAATTTTCGGTGAAAAGTAAATGGTCGGGACTTTTGGAGTTTTAGTAAACAAGCCCTCCATTACCTTTTTGGAAATAATACCTTTCTCAAAAGCCTGCTGTAGGATCAATTCAAGTTCTGCCGAGAAGGCTACTGTGGGATTACGATCAAGACGACAGTATGTTTTCTTATCTTTTAACTGCCTGTAAGCCTCCTTCTCATACATCCACTGTGGCCATATCACTATATTGCCCCCCTTGTCGGCTGGCTTTATCACGATATCCTTATAGCTTCTAAGATCCCTTAGAGCTAGCCGCTGCCGTGCCGTAAGGTTATCGGTTTTCCGAAAAGTGGTCATATGTTGAAAATCATCCATTACTAACCTGGTAAATATATCGACAGCGGGACAGGCTGACAAGGGGGGAAAACGAGTGGACCGTGGATATATGAAGCGTGGAAACGTACCTGTAGCTGTCACTTCCTGCTCAGTTAGAAGTTCCTCCAAGGCTCTAAGAGCTTCCACTTCTGTTTGCTCATTGGATAATTGCTCATTGGTTCTTTTGTTGTGTAATTTTTTGAGTATTAGTTTTCTTGCAAACAAAAACAAATCTTTTATGGCTGTAAAAGAATCAAAATTATTAGTTGGGGAAAAAGTGAAACCTTTGGACAAAACCTCTAATTGAGCCTGAGTGAGGATATGCTCAGATAAGTTAATTACCTCCAGTTGGTTAGTTCTATGTTTTTTATCTTGTTTGTTAGAATATCCAACTTTACACTTAACTACCTGGGTATCCTTGTTGGGAAACATCTTATGAGGTTCAGCTACCTTCAGGTGTGATTTTGATGATTCTTCACTAGGTGCCTGAGAGGTCATGGAAGCAGATATGGATCTCCTCCTAGATCCACTCATGTGTTTTCATGATTTACGGTTCCACCTATACACCGTATTAGACTGCCTATCTCCAACATCCTGCTGGAATTTGGCGGTCTTGGTGGCACAAATGTCCTTCTCCCACCTCTGAAATTCTTGATCAATTTCACCATTAAGCGTTTGTAATTCCACTTCAGACAGATCCCGCTTAAGTGTACTCTGTACTATCTCAATTTCCTTATCCAAGGAATCTATAGTATCTTTGTTGGATTGAGCCAATAGCACCATGAAGCCCTTGGAGCATGTTGTAGCAAGTTCCTCCCAATTTTGCCTGAACACTACATCCTCCACCTCAAACGACAGGAAAACTTGGACTCTCAGACCCCTCGGTGTGAGACCCGTTTCAATGTATTTGTTCAAAAATGCACGATTCCACCAAATACGAGTCCTTTTATGTAGTAAATCTTTCAATTTCTTAGTTGCCTCATGTATATCCCTACTGCCATCCACTGTTGATGACTTGGAAAAGTCACTGTACACCTCGTTAATGCTTGTAAGCCATGATTGCTCACGTGCTTTGTAAACCATAGCTGCTTTGGAACTTGAAGCTGTGAAAAACACAGAGAACATCAATATGAAAAATAGTCCCGAAGATATATTACTTCTGTAATGTTACCATGCATATAGTAGCATATATATACTAAATTGCATATTGACAAACGGCAAAAAAGCGACTCAGAATCTGTATTGTTGGGCTAGTGTCAGCGCTGTGTGCACGCTGTGATATCTTGGCGGCGCATACATGTTGTACATTTGCGCTGATGAGTCGCTACTTTCTGGTGCGTCCTCTCCACTTGCTTTGTTGTGGGGCGGGTGCAGGCGCCGGCCGCCCCACGTGGCTTTGCAGCGGCGATGATGACGTGGATGAGCGGCTGCCTGTCCTTATTGGCTTGTACACCAGCGTCAGCACTTCATTTCTACTGGCACAATTGTATCACATGTTCATCTATGCCGGATATATAGGGAGGGTTTAATTACCATCAAAACCACGCCCCCTAAAGAAGGTGTACCCGCCCCGAAACGTGCGTTGGGGAGTTAGGTCCGGTCACGCCAGCCTGTCACAATATGGGTAACTATTGCTTGTAATTTTCCTGCTACTGTGGTTTACTTTGCTATGTTAGTAGTTTCTATTAGAATGGCTATTACTGTCCTTAACATGCTTTGGTCTGTTTGGAGTGGGTGAGATTGAGAGTGACGGTGGTCACTGAGACCTGTTTTGCTTCCAAGCCCCTCCTCTCCCTTCATGCAGTTTATGACTCAGTCTCCCTCACTAAATCTACTTGCATATACTTATGCTGCATATATTGTACCACAGTTACTGAGGATATTTTGTTTCAGTATACTATACAATGAGAACCGATCTGTGCAGGTATGCTGTACCGGTACCTATTTAATTGGAGTTTTGTCCTACACCTCCTATTGTCACGCTGTTACATCATATATTGATTGCTCTATGAACTGTATGTATATACATTAACAGTTCTGTTTTTATCTGTTTTTGATAACTAATAAAGTCTGTTCACATTTGTTAAAAATTGGCAGTTTTTTACTCATTTTTTCTCCTTTATTACTATACATACATACATACATACATACATACTACATACATAGCAGCTTATATGGCCAACTAACATGGTAACAATTAATCATTCAGCTGTCTGTACCAATAGTAAGGGACTTAGAGACCCATCATCAAATTCATCATAGCGACTCAAAGAAAGATGACATAAGGTCAAACAAATACCATAACCAAAACACTTTATTAACAATTATTAGAACAAGTGTGCAGGAGGTGATACAAAAATCAGCGACATATATGAGGACATTGTAAAAATAGCAGGAGGCACGTACACAGGAATGTAAGTCCACAAAGAGTTAAGTAACTACCACTCCTAGTATCGATGACATAATTAATACCCATAGGGTATCACCCAATATGAAAAAAATGAAAAAAATACAAAAATAATAGCAAAAAAAATTAAAAGAATGAAAGAAAATTGAAACAACTGCCCAGAGTAATGTACGGTGGTAGGGGATAAAATCTGCATGCGGAGGCCAGGGAAAAATCCCTATAAACCACAATCCTAGAATCACCATAGGCATAACCATAGACAAAAATTAGATGTGAATTCAATATAGAGCCAGTGGTGAAGACACTCAATAGTCAGGCCATAATACAATAGTAAACGCTGCAGAAATTACCCACCGCAAAGTAGACTGTCAGTCCTGGGGACGCGCCTCCGCCCCAACGCGCGTTTCGGAAAACACAACCTTCGTCAGGGGGCATACAATACGTAATGACAAGTGGTTTAAAAAGGTTTAACCCTGGAAATGTATGGCGTCTGACACCGGAAGTACTAGAGCGTTGTCATGGCAACCCCAACACCGGCAAGATCCCCGTGCAGTGGAGGAATGAAAGAGACCACGGGGGCCCCACATGATCGCAGACATCCAACCACAAGCACAGAGATGAGCAGGCGAAGAGGAGCCAGAGGACGCGCAAGGAGAAATATTGCAGCTGAGTGACGGAAGTGGTGACTCGCTGTCATGGTAACCACTGTATCGGCAGAATCACCGAGTGGCTGAGGAACGAAAAAGACCACGGGGTCGCAGCCGTCCAGCCACAACCCCGAAGACACGCAGGTGCAGAGGAGCCAGAAGACGGACACAGTAACAGGGTAAATACCCAGATACAATCAGCATAAATGGACAATATCACAAGGCAATATATTATTCAAACCATCAAAATCAACAATTACACCTACCTAATAAATATTGACAGCCCAAATACATAGTATGTTATACAGCACATAGGTGTTACAGCAACCACAACTATAAACCGCATTTAAGTGCTAATTAATAGAAGAAAGATGTATATCAGACTAAAGTACTATAATACCAAAATCACTCATAACACTGGTCAACAGCATTTTTGGTGCCAAAGATATTTCATCGAATTTAGGGTATTTTTGGGGTGCTGATTCTGAATATGTCATCAGTTTTGCCAGATTGGCTCAAGTTTTTGAGATTTTTGGTATCTTATTTATAGCACTTGTTGGTAAATGCGACGCATCATCTCATTAATTTCTTTGGATTAGTACTTGAACTGAGCAGTTCTCAATATAGTTTTGTGTTAATTAGTGTTCTAAAAGTTTGTTCATAGCTTGATTTTTGCACTAACTTTATGTTGTTGTCTGTTTTCCAGTGAAAAGCATGAACTCATCAAGAAGAAGTTGTCTTAACGATCCAGACTCATTCTGTTACATTTGTGGTGAATACACACTGCCAAAACATAGAAGAAACATAACAGACTTCGTAAAAAAAGTGTATTTTGCCTATTTTGGGGTTATGCTTGGGGACCAAGACAAGTTTTGGGCACCACACATAGTGTGCAAAGCATGTATCGAATTATTACGAAAATGGAGCAAAGGACAAAGAAAAAGCTTCAAATTTGGTGTTCCAATGGTGTGGAGAGAGCCAAAAAATCATCATGATGACTGTTATTTATGGTAAACACAGGTACAGGCACATCTTCACAATGAGGGACAGGCCTTCTTGCAGATTCCATGTTACTCCCATTTTCGTTTCTTATGCTTATTGAATCCTTGCACTTGCACTGCACAGAAATAACAGTCATCATGATGATTTTTTGGCTCTCTCCACACCATTGGAACACCAAATTTGAAGCTTTTTCTTTGTCCTTTGCTCCATTTTCGTAATAATTCGATACATGCTTTGCACACTATGTGTGGTGCCCAAAACTTGTCTTGGTCCCCAAGCATAACCCCAAAATAGGCAAAATACACTTTTTTTACGAAGTCTGTTATGTTTCTTCTATGTTTTGGCAGTGTGTATTCACCACAAATGTAACAGAATGAGTCTGGATCGTTAAGACAACTTCTTGATGAGTTCATGCTTTTCACTGGAAAACAGACAAAAACATAAAGTTAGTGCAAAAATCAAGCTATGAACAAACTTTTAGAACACTAATTAACACAAAACTATATTGAGAACTGCTCAGTTCAAGTATTAATCCAAAGAAATTAATGAGATGATGCGTCGCATTTACCAACAAGTGCTATAAATAAGATACCAAAAATGTCAAAAACTTGAGCCAATCTGGCAAAACTGATAGCATATTCAGAATCAGCACCCCAAAAATACCCCAAATTCATTAAAATATTTTGGACACCAGAAAAAAAAAAAATTTTTGTTGACCTGTGTAATCTATAAAAAATCCCAGTACTAGCAAGACTTGATAAAAGGCTTGATAGAGAAAAATCCTAGAATGAAAAATCTGAATAGTAGTAGAATACGACCTCAAACATCCCATAATTACTGGCAGCATTATATATATATCAGTCCAAACATAATGAAGAACCGCAGTTCATAATAGTATCCCTTGTTCATTCTAGTTCAATAAATTGGTAGGGTTGATAGTAGAAATTTCTGATCCAATTGCTATAGGATTGATAGTAGAGAGTCCAAATCCAATGGCTATAAACCGACGTCGGAACCAATCAGGGTCAAACAAAACTTAAGAAAACACAAAAAAAATGTACGGTAATTAAAAACAATTTAAAAACAAAACAACGACCGCATAATGGCGCCGAAACCACAGCACCAAACAATGATTATAAGAAGGGGCATAGCTGATGTTATCATTCAGACCCGCAGGATGGACTGTATTCAGAGTCCATATCCACCTGGACTCAATACGGGCTAACCGCTGAAACGTACCCCTCCACGGATCCCCACCTCCAATAGATCAATACCCCTTGCCCTAGGAAGGCTGGCATCACAGTCACGGAATCTCTTGAAATGGCGTGGCAGTGTTTTCAAGGTGGATATGTCATCAACTGTAGCCGCCGTGCCAATACCCAAAGCATGTTCGCGTATACGTGTTTTGAGTTGGCGAGTAGTCATTCCAACATACCTTTTATCACATGGGCATGTCACCATGTAAATAACGTTCTTACTAGAACAGGTGATTCTCTTTCTGATTTTAAATTCACACGACCCATCAGAATTGGGAAAAACCCCAATCCTCTCTATGTTAGGGCATGCGACGCAGCGGCCACAGGGAAAACACCCCACCCGAATTGCCATAGAATCCAAGAAAGTACTCACTCTCTCGCCAGTATAGTGACTAAGGACAAAAATGTCCCTAAGATTCCTAGACCGTCTGACTGCGATGCCAGCCCTCTCAGATAAATATCGTGAAATAACGGGGTCTGCCCTTAAGACATGCCAGGACTTTTGGAGGATCCTTTTTTGATCAATGGGAATTGAGAATGATACTTGGTGACAAAACGGACAATATCATGCTCCTGTTTACCTTTCGTCTCGTATAATAATGAATCTCTTGATGTAAACCTAGCTCTATTGAAGGCTTTTTTGATGCTACGATTGCTATGTCCACGGGCAAGTAGCCTGTTCTTTAAATCATCTGCCTGACTATAAAAGTCAGCTTCCGTGGAACATAGTCTGCGTAGATGGAGGAATTGTCCCGTTGGAATGGCCTGAATGACATGGCCAGGGTGGGAGGAGGGAGGCATGCAACAAAAGATTGGTGGACGTAGATTTCCTATAAATTACTGTCTGCAGGTCACCATGGACATCACGTTTTAGGATAACATCTAAAAACTCAATAGTACCTCTATCAAATGTATATGTTAATATTATGTTGCAATCATTGTTGTTTAGTGATGCCATGAAATCCTGCAGATCAGTTGTGGACCCCTGCCAGATCATCAGAATGTCATCAATGTACCGCGTCCAAGAAAGGACGTGGCACATTGACCCAGGATGATCTGGCAGGGGGAGGTCCCTCTCCCACAGCCCCAGGAACAGGTTAGCATAAGCAGGGGCAAAAGGAGCCCCCATAGCTGTTCCCTGAAGCTGCAGGAAGAAGGACCCCTTGAAAACAAAAAAATTATGTGTCAGAGAAAATTCCAACAATTCATAGATCAACCCCTTAATTTCCACCGAAAGGTTAGATGTATTCAGAAAAAATTCAATGGCCCGAAGGCAATCGTGGTGCCGAATGCTGGTATAGAGTGATTCAATATCTGCCGTTACTTTTTATAACATGTATTATTGTTAAGTTGACGGTAGGCCTCCTTTTCATACAGGGATACTATTATGGACTGCGGTTCTTCATTATGTTTGGACTGATATATACTGTATAATGCTGCCAGTAATTATGGGTTGTTCGAGGTCGTATTCTACTACTATTCAGATTTTTCATTCTAGGATTTTTCTCTATCAAGCCTTTATCAAGTCTTGCTAGTACTGGGATTTTTTATAGATTATGAGTGATTTTGGTATTATAGTACTTTAGACCGATATGCATCTTTCTTCTATTAATTAGCACTTAAATGCGGTTTATAGTTGTGGTTGCTGTAACACCTATGTGCTGTATAATATACTATGTATTTGGACTGTCAATATTTATTAGGTAGGTGTAATTGTTGATTTTGATGGTTTGAATAATATATTGCCTTGTGATATTGTCCTTTTATGCTGATTGTATCTGGGTATTTACCCTGTTACTGTGTCCGTCTTCTGGCTCCTCTGCACCTGCGTGTCTTCGGGGTTGTGGCTGGACGGCTGCGACCCCGTGGTCTTTTTCGTTCCTCAGCCACTCGGTGATTCTGTCGATGCAGTGGTTACCATGACGGCGAGTCACCACTTCC
The DNA here is from genome assembly GCF_051348905.1 of Ranitomeya variabilis. Lineage (NCBI taxonomy): Eukaryota > Metazoa > Chordata > Amphibia > Anura > Dendrobatidae > Ranitomeya > Ranitomeya variabilis. Next base: position 568,016,649 of record NC_135236.1, read on the forward strand.
GTCACTCAGCTGCAATATTTCTCCTGGCGCGTCCTCTGGCTCCTCTTCGCCTGCTCGTCTCTGTGCTTGTGGTTGGATGGCTGCGATCACGTGGGGCCCCCGTGGTTTCTTTCATTCCTCCACTGCACGGGGATCTTGCCGGTGTTGGGGTTGCCATGACAACGCTCTAGTACCTCCGGTGTCAGACGCCATACATTTCCGGGGTTAAACCTTTTTAAACCACTTGTCATTACGTATTGTATGCCCCCTGACGAAGGTTGTGTTTTCCGAAACGCGCGTTGGGGCGGAGGCGCGTCCCCAGGACTGACAGTCTACTTTGCGGTGGGTAATTTCTGCAGCGTTTACTATTGTATTATGGCCTGACTATTGAGTGTCTTCACCACTGGCTCTATATTGAATTTACATCTAATTTTTGTCTATGGTTATGCCTATGGTGATTCTAGGATTGTGGTTTATAGGGATTTTTCCCTGGCCTCCGCATGCAGATTTTATCCCCTACCACCGTACATTACTCTGGGCAGTTGTTTCAATTTTCTTTCATTCTTTTAATTTTTTTTGCTATTATTTTTGTATTTTTTTTCATTTTTTTCATATTGGGTGATACCCTATGGGTATTAATTATGTCATCGATACTAGGAGTGGTAGTTACTTAACTCTTTGTGGACTTACATTCCTGTGTACGTGCCTCCTGCTATTTTTACAATGTCCTCATATATGTCGCCGGTTTTTGTATCACCTTCTGCACACTTGTTCTAATAATTGTTAATAAAGTGTTTTGGTTATGGTATTTGTTTGACCTTATGTCATCTTTCTTTGAGTCGCTATACTACATACATACTACATACATACATACTGCATACATACTACATACATACAACATACATACTGCATACATACAACATACATACATACTACATACATACCCCATAAAATACATTCATACATTACATACAATACTTACATATAGACATACAGTACATATGACATAGAGTACATACTCACCATAACTTATCACTTTGATCCCCGAAGCCAGTGTCATTTGTAAAAAATATTAAAATAACAAACAATATACTCCCTTATCCGCAGTAATCCACGAGTGTCCCATGATGATCTCCTGTAGAGAATGCCAGCATCGGCTGATGCGACCGCTCTCTAGGGGCTCCAGGAATACAATGACGTAAAATAATAAACCGTATAGTACCTGTCTGCCATAGTCCAATTAATAACAAGTGTCCCACGATGATCTCCCCTATAGAACAGTGACATCAGGTGATGTCATTGCTCTATAGGGTCTTCAGTGACACACTGACAGGAGACAATGGCTCCTGCAGTGCATCACTGAGAGGTTACTATAGTTCACTGGTCTCACTTTATGGCAAAAACTGCGTGGGAACTTTCTCACACAGCAATGCCATAAGTGAGTCTAGGGACTATTTTTGCACAGCAGCAGAGGAATACAGTACGGAAGGATACCTTCCTCCCATCATTGTATTCCTGGAGCCCCTAGAGAGTGGTCGCTTCAGCTGATTGCCACATGGTTTTTTTTTGCCTTCCTCTGGATCAACATATTAGGGCATGTTAGGTTAGGCTATGGGTTGAACTAGATGGACTTAAAGTCTTCCTTCAACCTTAATAACTATGTAACTATATGTAACTATGATGCTGCCTTACTCCAGGGGAGATCGTCGTGGGACACTCGTTGATTTCTGCGCATCAGGGAGTATATTGTTTGTTATTTTAATATTTTTTTACAGATGACACTGGCTTCGGGGAACAAAGTGACAAGTGATGGTGAGTATGTACTCTATGTTATATGTACTGTATGTCTATATGAATGTATTGTATGTAATGTATGAATGTATTGCATGTAGTATGTATTGTCATGAATCCCAATGGCTAGGGATAGCACAGGACAAGCAAAGTACAAATATATTACGGACGAGCTCTAGGGTGATGGAACCTGGGCTGACCGCTGCCCTACGCCTGACAAACGCAACTAGAGATAGCCAGGGAGCGTGCCTACATTGGTTCTAGACGCCACGCACCAGCCTAAGAGCTAACTAGCACTGCAGAGAAAATAAAGACCTCACTTGCCTCCAGCGGAATGAACCCCAAAAGATATAGTTGCCCCCCACATGTATTGACGGTGAAATGAGAGGAAGGCACACACATAGAGATGATATATATAGTTTTAGCAAATTGAGGCCCGCTGTAAACTAGAAAGCAGAACGATACAAAAGGGGACTGAGCGGTCAGCAAAAAACCCTAATCAAAAAAACCATCCTGAGATTACAAGAACCCATGTGCCAACTCATGGCACATGGGGAGAACCTCAGTCCACTAGAGCTACCAGCTAGCATAGAGACATAATAAGCAAGCTGGACAAAAAACCAAACAACTGAAAATCAGCACTTAGCTTATCCTGAAAGATCTGGGAGCAGGTAGGCAGGAACCAAACAGAAAAGGAAAAGAATCCAGCTCAACGATGCAGTGAAAGATCCGTAGCTTTATTTCACTTCAAAATAACGTGTGAGGACAAAACATCAGCACATTAAAACCAAGATCAACGCGTTTCCGGTGACTGAGCACCCTTAATCATGATACCTGGTATGTGTCATGTCTCATGCTTATATACTGATATCCGGTCATCACACCGGTATTGTGATTGGTTTAAATAAATCAGTTCAATAAAGTAGATGCACATGGACATGACACAACGAACGCTATTTAAAATCAAGACAAATGTTCTAGCTGAGTGAATACAAGAAAAATACAAGAAAATACAGAAAAATGACAAAAGATGGACAAAAAATGAAAAAAACCACATATGATAATTAAATAAATATAGACCTAAGTACAAAATTACATTTAGAACTGTAGAAAATGCTAATATAATAATCTAAATAGAATGTACCTGATGCAATCACAAATTTTGGACGAGACATAAAATATGATATGTTAACAGAGAACACATTAGTATTGAGACTTGAGTATATTTTATGTCAAATTTCATAAATATTTAATTTGATAAGAAAATGATACAAAAAATGTGGTTTGAGGAGGGACACGAACTTTTATATATATCAGTAAATGCTTGCTGTGTACGGAGGTGCGAAATGCAAGAGGAGCTCATTAACGGCAGAGCTACAGGCTTTTTCAGTGCCGGAATCACCTCGGGATATGTCAGGTTCGTAAATAAATATAAGCATGTAACAATTACATATGAGGTGATAGGAACCAAACAGAGCACATCTGAATACATTGATAGCCGGCAAGGGAAATGACAGAAAGGCCAGGTAAAATAGGAAACACCCAGCCACTGATGGACAGGTGGAAACCAAAGGCCGCAACCCACCAAAGTCACCCAGTACCAGCAGTAACCACCAGAGGGAGCCCACAAACAGAATCCACAACAGTACCCCCCCCTTGAGGAGGGGTCACCGAACCCTCACGAGAACCCCCAGGGCGATCAGGGTGAGCTCTATGGAAGGCGCGGACCAAATCAGTCGCATGAACATCGGAGGCGACCACCCAGGAATTATCCTCCTGACCATAACCCTTCCACTTAACCAAATACTGGAGTTTGCGTCTGGAAACACGAGAATCCAAGATCTTCTCAACAACATACTCCAATTCTCCCTCCACCAGCACCGGAGCAGGAGGCTCAACCGAAGGAACAACGGGCACCTCATACCTCCGCAACAACGACCGATGGAACACATTATGAATAGCAAACGATGCTGGGAGATCCAAACGAAAAGATACAGGGTTAAGAATCTCCGAGATCCTATAAGGACCGATGAACCGAGGCTTGAACTTAGGAGAAGAGACCTTCATAGGGACAAAACGAGAAGACAACCACACCAAATCCCCAACAAGAAGTCAGGGACCCACGCGGCGACGGCAATTAGCAAACTGCTGAGTCTTCTCCTGAGATAACTTCAAATTGTCCACCACCTGATTCCAAATCTGATGTAGCCTGTCCACCACCACGTCCACTCCAGGACAATCCGAAGGCTCCACCTGACCAGAGGAAAAACGAGGATGAAACCCCGAATTACAAAAAAAAGGAGAGACCAACGTGGCCGAACTAGCCCGATTATTAAGAGCAAATTCGGCCAGTGGCAAAAAAGCAACCCAGTCATCTTGATCAGCAGAAACAAACACCTCAAATAAGTTTCCAAGGTCTGATTAGTTCGCTCCGTCTGGCCATTCGTCTGAGGATGGAATGCAGACGAGAAAGACAAATCAATGCCCATCTTGGCACAAAACGTCCGCCAAAATCTAGACACAAACTGGGATCCCCTGTCAGAAACGATATTCTCCGGAATCCCATGCAAACGAACCACGTTCTGAAAAAATAAAGGGACCAACTCAGAGGAGGAAGGCAACTTAGGCAAGGGCACCAAATGAACCATCTTAGAAAAGCGGTCACACACAACCCAGATAACGGACATTTTCTGTGAAACCGGGAGATCAGAAATAAAATCCATGGAAATGTGCGTCCAAGGCCTCTTCGGGATGGGCAAGGATAACAACAACCCACTGGCCCGAGAACAGCAAGGCTTAGCTCGAGCACACACTTCACAAGACTGCACAAAGGTACGCACATCCCTAGACAAGGAAGGCCACCAAAAAGACCTGGCCACCAAGTCTCTAGTACCAAATATTCCAGGATGACCAGCCAACACAGAAGAATGGACCTCGGAGATGACTCTACTGGTCCACTCATCCGGAACAAACAGTCTTTCTGGTGGACAACGATCCGGTTTATATACCTGAAACTCCTGCAATGCACGTCGCAAGTCTGGGGATACGGCGGACAATATTACCCCATCCCTAAGGATACCAGTAGGCCCAGAGTCTCCAGGAGAGTCAGGCACAAAACTCCTGGAAAGAGCATCTGCCTTCACATTCTTTGAACCTGGCAGGTATGAAACCACGAAATTGAAACGAGAAAAAAACAACGACCAACGAGCCTGTCTAGGATTCAAACGCCTGGCAGACTCAAGGTAAATGAGATTCTTGTGATCAGTCAAGACCACCACACGATGTTTAGCACCCTCAAGCCAATGACGCCACTCCTCAAATGCCCACTTCATGGCCAAAAGCTCCCGATTACCCACATCATAATTGCGCTCGGCGGGCGAGAATTTTCTAGAGAAGAATGCACATGGCTTCATCACCGAGCCATTAGAACTTCTCTGTGACAAAACCGCCCCCGCTCCAATCTCGGAAGCATCAACCTCAACCTGAAAAGAAGTGAAACATCTGGTTGACACAACACAGGAGCAGAAGAAAACCGGCGCTTAAGTTCCTGAAAGGCCTCCACGGCCGCAGGAGACCAATCAGCAACATCAGCACCCTTTTTAGTCAAATCAGTCAAAGGTTTAACAATACTGGAAAAATTAGCAATGAACCGACGATAAAAATTAGCAAACCCCAAGAACTTCTGAAGGCTCTTAACAGATGTAGGTTGTGTCCAGTCACAAATCGCCTGAACCTTGACGGGATCCATCTCAATAGTAGAAGGAGAAAAAATGTACCCCAAAAAAGAAATCTTCTGGACTCCGAAGAGACACTTTGAGCCCTTCACAAACAGAGAATTGGCCCGCAGAACCTGAAACACCTTCCTGACCTGTAGAACATGAGACTCCCAGTCATCAGAAAACACCAAAATATCATCCAAATACACAATCATAAACTTATCCAGATATTCACGGAAAATATTGTGCATAAAGGACTGAAAGACTGACGGAGCATTGGAGAGTCCAAAAGGCATTACCAAATACTCAAAATGGCCCTCAGGCGTATTAAATGCGGTTTTCCACTCATCACCCTGTTTTATCCGCACCAGATTATATGCACCGCGAAGATCTATCTTAGTGAACCACCTAGCCCCCTTAATGCGAGCAAACAAATCAGTCAATAATGGCAATGGATACTGATACTTGACTGTAATCTTATTCAGAAGGCGATAATCTATACAAGGCCTCAGGGAACCATCTTTTTTTGCCACAAAAAAAAAACCTGCTCCCAGAGGGGACGAAGATGAACGAATATGTCCCTTTTCCAAGGACTCCTTAATATAATTCCGCATAGCAGTATGCTCTGGCAGTGACAGATTAAATAAACGACCCTTAGGGAACTTACTGCCAGGAATCAATTCTATAGCACAGTCACAATCTCTATGCGGAGGGAGCGAATTGAGCTTAGGCTCCTCAAAAACATCCCTATAGTCAGACAAAAATGCAGGGATCTCAGAAGGAGTAGATGAAGCGATAGAAATCGGAGGTGCATCATCATGAACCCCCTGACATCCCCAGCTTAACACAGACATTGTTTTCCAGTCCAGGACAGGATTATGAGTTTGTAACCATGGCAGACCAAGCACTAGTACATCATGTAAATTATAAAGTACAAGGAAGCGAATCACCTCCTGATGAACGGGAGTCATGCGCATGGTCACTTGTGTCCAATACTGCGGTTTATTCATAGCCAATGGTGTAGAGTCAATTCCCTTCAGAGGAATAGGAACTTCCAGAGGTTCCAGACTAAAACCGCAGCGTTTAGCAAATGACCAATCCATAAGACTCAGGGCAGCGCCCGAATCCACATAGGCATCGACGGAAATGGAAGACAGTGAAAAAATCAGAGTCACAGACAAAATGAACTTAGGCTGCAGAGTACCAATGGCAAAAGATTTATCAACCCTTTTTGTGCGTTTAGAGCATGCTGATATAACATGAGCTGAATCACCACAATAGAAACACAATCCATTTTTCCGCCTATAATTTTGCCGTTCACTTCTGGACTGAATTCTATCACATTGCATAGTCTCAGGTGCCTGTTCAGAAGACACCGCCAACTGGTGCACGGGTTTGCGCTCCCGTAAACGCCGATCAATCTGAATGGCCATAGCCATAGACTCATTCAGACCTGTAGGCGTAGGGAACCCCACCATAATATCCTTAATGGCCTCAGAAAGACCATTTCTGAAGTTTGCAGCCAGGGCGCACTCATTCCACTGAGTAAGCACCGACCATTTCCGAAACTTCTGACAATATATCTCCGCTTCATCATGCCCCTGAGAGAGGGCTAATAAAGCCTTTTCAGCCTGAATCTCCAGGTTAGGTTCCTCATAGAGCAATCCCAATGCCAGAAAAAACGCATCCACACTGAGCAATGCAGGATCCCCTGGTGCCAATGCAAATGCCCAATTCTGAGGGTCGCCCCGCAGGAAAGATATTACAATCTTGACCTGTTGAGCAGGGTCTCCAGAGGAGCGAGATTTTAAAGAAAGAAACAATTTACAATTGTTCCTGAAATTCAGGAAGGTAGATCTATCTCCAGAAAAGAGCTCTGGAATAGGAATTCTAGGTTCAGACATGGGAGTGTGAACAACAAAATCCTGTATGTTTTGAACTTTTGCCGCGAGATTACTCAGGCTGGAAGCCAAACTCTGGACATCCATGTTAAACAGCTAAGATCAGAGCCATTCAAGGGTTAAGAGGAGGTAAGAAGCAGCTAGACAGCAATTAAGGGCTAGGCAGCAAAACTCTGAAGGGAAAAAAAAAAAAAAAATTCCCTTAAACACTTCTCTTTCTCCTGCTTCAGCCCAAACAATTAACACTTTGTGGGCCGGCTATACTGTCATGAATCCCAATGGCTAGGGATAGCACAGGACAAGCAAAGTACAAATATATTACGGACGAGCTCTAGGGTGATGGAACCTGGGCTGACCGCTGCCCTACGCCTGACAAACGCAACTAGAGATAGCCAGGGAGCGTGCCTACGTTGGTTCTAGACGCCACGCACCAGCCTAAGAGCTAACTAGCACTGCAGAGAAAATAAAGACCTCACTTGCCTCCAGCGGAATGAACCCCAAAAGATATAGTTGCCCCCCACATGTATTGACGGTGAAATGAGAGGAAGGCACACACATAGAGATGATATATATAGTTTTAACAAATTGAGGCCCGCTGTAAACTAGAAAGCAGAACGATACAAAAGGGGACTGAGCGGTCAGCAAAAAACCCTAATCAAAAAAACCATCCTGAGATTACAAGAACCCATGTGCCAACTCATGGCACATGGGGAGAACCTCAGTCCACTAGAGCTACCAGCTAGCATAGAGACATAATAAGCAAGCTGGACAAAAAACCAAACAACTGAAAATCAGCACTTAGCTTATCCTGAAAGATCTGGGAGCAGGTAGGCAGGAACCAAACAGAGCACATCTGAATACATTGATAGCCGGCAAGGGAAATGACAGAAAGGCCAGGTAAAATAGGAAACACCCAGCCACTGATGGACAGGTGGAAACCAAAGGCCGCAACCCACCAAAGTCACCCAGTACCAGCAGTAACCACCAGAGGGAGCCCACAAACAGAATCCACAACAATGTATGTAGTATGTAGTATGTATGTCGTATGTATGCAGTATGTACTGTATGTAGTATGTATGTAGTATGTATGTATGTAGTATGCATGTAGTATGTTGTATGTATGTATGTAGTATGTATGTAGTTTATATGTAGTATGTATGTAGTATGTATGTTGTATGTATGTAGTTTGCATGTAGTATGTTGTATGTATGTAGTATGTATGTAGTATGTATGCAGTATGTATGTAGTATGTATGGTGTATGTATGTGGTATGATGCATGTATGTTGTATGTATGTAGTATGTTGTATGTATGTTGTATGTATGTAGTATGTATGTATGTAGTATGTATGTAGTATGTTGTATGTAGTATATAGTTTGTAGTATGTATGTAGTATGTGTTAGGGTTGGTGGAACACACTGAATATATTTATTAGATGGGATTGGTGCGTTCACAACCCGGGATCCACCATGCAGGAAAGAACCTGCTGCTAAGTAATTGGCGGCACTATATGGCGGTATGAACCAGCTCTGTTAGCTTCAAAGAGCGGCCGAGAAAGCAAAGCTCTGTGCCCTGTTAGACTTTCACAGAGGCACAGACTAACTACCCAAATGAGAGCAGTCAGTGGTCATGCATGCACACAAAACTCCTCGCCAGAGGTGCCAGCATTCTAGGGGCTTATTTCAGCCAGGTCCTTGAATACACACAAACACAATCTCCTCACCGGAGGTGCCAGCATTCTAGGGGCTTATTTCAGCCAGGTCCCTGAACACATACAAACACATGACCACACTGGCACAAAGCACATAACTTAGGAAGATACTAGCGCATGGCCGTGTGGCCATGCGAGCCTTAAATAGCTGCAGCACGTACAGGACCTTCCTAGAAGGACCAATGAGAGGCTGCTACAGAGCCTGCGCACCTACAGGACCTTCCTAGAAGGACCAATAGATTTGGCTGCAGTACCTGAGCATGTGACCCTTGATCTCCACTGAGAGATCTTACCCTGGGCATGCTCAGTGTGTGCATAGCAGGACTTAGTCCCAGAAAAGCCTGCTCACCGCAGATCAGTGCAGGGTACAATAGCAGAGCCTGGAGAGGCAGCAGTAACCCTTTGCACAGTATCAGTCATAGTGAGACGCTGGGACCGACGTCTCCGCTGAGTAGGCTCCACTGCGGCCGATGCAGAATGGGAGAGCGCAGCAGACGCGGATTGAGATTCCCCCTGTGCAACAGAGGAAACTCGACTCCTAACAGTATGTATGTATGTAGTATATTTGTGGTTTTTTTACATTCAACACATTAGCCGGATGATGGGACTACTACTGTCCCATCATTGGCTAATGTGTCAATCACTGTCATTGTAGCAGGCATAGCCCGATGGGACCCCCGGCAGGCCTGCACAGACTCCTGAGAGGCCTGCACAAACCCCCGGCAGGCCCGCACAGACCCCTGGCAGCCTGCACAGACCCCCAAGAGGCCCGTACAGACCCCCAGCAGGCCCGCACAGACACCCAGCAACCCACACAGACCCCCGAGAGGCCCGCACAGACCCCCAGCAGGCCCACACAGACCCCCGTCAACCCGCACAGACCCCCGAGAGGCCTGTACAGACCCCCGGCAGGCCCACACAGACCCCCAGCAGCCCACACAGACCCCCGAGAGGCCCGCACCGACCCCCGGCAGGCCCGAACAGACCCCCCACGGTCCCGCACAGACCCCCGAGAGGCCCATACAGACCCCTGGCAGGCCCGCACAGACCCCCGGCAGCCTGCACAGACCCCCGAGAGGCCCGTACAGATCCCCGGCAGCCCCGCACAGACCCCCCACGATCTCGCACAGACACGAATTCTCCGCCCACGCACCACCCACACTCTTCCCCCCTCCGGAACTGGATGGGCGAGGAAACGCAGGTTTATTTTCATTCCAATATTTGTGTCGCATTGACTTGCATTGGTTTGCGGTATCGGAATAGGCGATACCCGATATTTTTTGGGTATCAGTCCGATCCTATCCGATCCGATATTTCAGGATATCGGAAGGTATCGCTCAACACTAATGATGTATGATGTTTAAAAGCCTCTTGTGGATGATGTAAGTATACTGTATATTAATCTTTATATATACGTAATTACTATATGTATTGAATCCTTATATGTACTTATTAACGTTTGTATATTAACATATACAAAAGTGTACGCACTCACACTATTCAATCATAATATTCCTTGAATTTTGTAGTTTGCAATAAAATTGCATTGTATTGCACGTATTACCCTTATTTAAAGCCGTATCTGAACTTTAGTGTTAAAAACATGACAAATAAAATTGCCAAATTCTCCTGTAAATAATTCTGCCAAGAGGGAACCATCATACCATTAAAAAATGCAAGTGGATTTTCGTGGACCCATCCAGTGTGTGGGTTTCAAGGCATAATGGGGTGCATATAACCATGCAGCAGGGCTGGCCTTGCTGCCAATGTGTAAAACAAAGGAGAACAGGAGGACAAAATGAATATTGTGAAGTGGATTTTCATGGGCCCATCCAGTATGTGGGTTCCAAGGTGTAATGGAGTGCATATGACTATGCAGCAGGGCTGGCCTAGCTGCCAATGTGCAAAACAAAAGAGTACGGGAGTATAAAATGCATATTGTGAAGTGGATTTGCATGGGTCCATCCAGTATGTGGGTTCAAAGGCTTGTTGGGGTGCATATGAATTGGTAGCAGGGCAGGCCTTGCATTCAATGCAACATTTGTTCAGGAGGCCCTCCTGGACATCTTATTAAAGGGGTATTGTGGTGCGTCGTAATTCTTGCAAGCCCATCCACTCACAGCATAGGCTACAACAGTTTAGGTGAACCACTGTTTAATAATGGCCCTTTATGAAGATTAATGCCGCCTGATGCACCAGTAAAAATAGGCTCTGTGACTTTAAGAGTTCCTCCCTCATAAATGAAACAAGATGTCACACACCACATGGCCAGCTACGATTGTTAAATGTTACAATGACGTTTCACAGTGAATGCATTTGTAGTGGTTGAAAGCAATGTAAAAGTTGAAAAACGCTTCAGAAACGCTGTGTCTGAATCAAGCCTAAGTGGGGGAGGAAATTTTCGGTCAGGGGTTAAATATTTGGCCTTACTGGTAAGTCATTAACCTGCAAAGGATGTACCTTAATATATTTCCCAGCAAATTCTGTTTTGGTTTAGTTTTATTGTGTTTTTTGTTGCACCGGGAAAAATGGCATAAATCTCGGAAAAAAATGTTTACAGCTGTGAACTAGGAGTCAGGAATGCTTCCAGGGGCGATCCCCATAATGTTCCTGTGTCTTTTGAGCAGTGTTTCCATGATTTTCAGATGTTTTAGACCTTAAAAGGACCCCCGGGGGATCGCTTTAAAAATACTCGGGTCTCCCATAGACTTACATTGGGCTCGTTGGTCTTGCCGAGTACCCAAGTGTACCAATCTGCTCAACCCAAGCAATGAGCACCTGAGCATTTTAGTGTTCGCTCATCACTAATATGCACTGATGCCCACAATTTATTCATGTTGTATCCGGGGGCCGGACTAAATAGGGTCCGAACAGAATCCAGACCCTCGTCACCAGAATTTATAACCACCAAAGGTGGAGGTGATCCTGATGAGACTCAGATACCAGAGGTGCACGTGGACTGTACTGTTGTGTTAGGGCAGGAAGAGGAAGAGGGTGATGCTCAGGTGAGGAGGGTGAGAACAGAGAGGATGGCAATGAAGTTGTAGATCCCACTTTGTGTGAACCCAAAGGTACACAGCTGAGAAGATCAGCAGAGGAGATGGAGGAGGAAGAAAAGGCGGTTACATTGCATTACAGGCATGAAGTGATTCAATCATGACAAGCAGTGCATCCTCAACCCCAACACCGACACCGGTTTCAAGCATGCAGTTCGCAAGGGAAGGCAAGAGTTGACTAGACTGGGCATTTTTTGAGACAGCAAAAGATGACCCAACACACATTATCTGTCAAGTTTGAAAAAAAAACTCAGTAGAGGCAAAACTTGCATTAATTTGAAAACTACATGCATGAACCGGCACATGTGGGATCAACATACCTTACTGTGGTATTCTCACTGCGCTAAAATGCAGACTAACGGGCCTCGCCAATCACTGGTTGTCTTATCAACTCTATCTGCTGTTTTTTACTCCTCCATCACCATGCCAAGTCTTCTCACACAGGTCACTGGCTGCAGAAACTACACTTTACCTTCTATATTTGAGGTGAGTGAGAACCCATCAGCTGTTATGGAAGTAGACATGACTGATGCTTTTGTGTCACCTAGCACAACACACCTTTCTAAATCCAACATAACATCACCGCACTCAGCTCACTCACAGTCCAGAAATTTGTCCTGTTCTCCACACACTACCCTCTCTCATTACAGAAGCCTTCCCTCGGTTCCGCAGTTGTGGTCACATAAAATAATGTTTCCTCCTACACATGACAAAGCTAAGAGCTTGATCTCCACTATCTCCAATCTGTTAGTCATGGAAATGCTGCCTTTCTGCCTTGTGGATACAGAAGGTTTCAGAAAGTTGTTGGCCATCGCAGTCCTCCAGTACCAGTTGCCCATTCACCATTTCTTCTCTAAGAAATCTGTGCCTGCATTACACCAGCATATCGCCAAAAACATCACCATTTCCCTAAAAAAGCTATGTTTGCCAGGGTGCATTTCACACTGACTCTAGGATGAGCAAACATCGGCAGGGGCGTTACATCTCACTGAATGGGCACTGGGTGACTCAGGTGGCTGTGGGGGCACGTTGTCAAAGGGTTACTCCACAAGTCTTTGAATCCCCAATGCTTCTGGGACAAACCTCTGTATCAAATAGTTTCTCCACTACTTCTGGCTCCTCCACTTCCTCTAAAGACTCCACCTGTGCCCTCAACATCTCCCTTAATCTGACACGTGTACCAAAAATTCAAATAGAATCTCCCCCCACCTCCATACTGCTCAGCCATGGCTCACCCCAATCAGGAAGTGTTAAAATTAATATGCTTTGGGGATCACAGTCACACAGTTCAAGAGTTGTGGACAGATATCCAGGCCAAATTAGAGCCATGGCTGTCTCCACTGAACCCGGAGCAAGGGAAGGCCATGTGTAATAGCAGTGCAAATCTGGTGGCGGCCCTACACCGGGGCAATCTTAGACACATGCCTTACATGGCTCATGTCCCCAACCTAATGGTACAGCAATTTCTATGCCACTATTTCTGTCTGGATGCACTGCTACAGGAAGCACGGTTGCTGTGTGCTCACTTCTGATGATCGAAAACTGCAGATCATCAACTTGCATTGATACAGAGGTCTTTCGGACTACAGGTTAAACATTTGATTTGCGATGTTCAGACATGGTGGAATTGCACTGTGCACATGTTGGTATCAGCGACGAGCCCTGGTGCAGTCTGTGTCCTTCTGCATTGACTGGGACAATGCAGTCCGACTGTTGTGCAAATCACACTTGCAGAGTGGGCACAAATAAAGGATCTCTGCACCCTTCTGCATAGTTTTGAAATGCTACTAAGATGGTTAGTGCTGACTATGTCGTCATCAGCATCACAATTCCGGTCAACTATGTGCTGGATCACACTTTGAATAATCTGTGTGAGGAGGTGATTGTCCAAGAGGAAGAGTTGGAAGCAGATGAGGATGTGTAAGGGATAACAATATCTCAAATTTCCAGAATGTCATTGCACAGATGTGTGCCATCGGAGGGTCGCTTACAGTGATCAATGGGGAACCATGATACCAGACAATCTGTTAGTGAAGATGCAGGAAACAAGGAACAAATTGAGGAGGATGAGTTGATGGATGATGCCATCATCAGCATCACTATTCCAGTAATCCACATGCTGGACCACACTTTGAGTAGTCTGCGTGAAGAGTTGGAGTTGGTGGTCCCAGAGGAAGAGGTGGAAGCAGAGGAGGATGTGGTAGGGATAATAATATCTCAAATTTCTGGTCTATCGTCGCACAGGACATGCAATGATCAAGAGGTAAAGTGGATAATGATCCAATTTCTGTTGTTCATGGTTGGAAAAAGGGTATGGAAAAAACAACCTTGAGTGTTATGCCCCACACCAACACACCATGGACATGGACCTCATGGAAGCGCCCGACAAATGAGCACCTTCTTGAGGCACTATTTTCAATGTAAAGCCTGTATTCTTAGGCTTAAAAATAGTGCTGACTATTTGGGTTGCCACTCTGTCAGATCCATGGTTCAAGAGTTAATTTAGCCAAATGCTTCTCCTCCAAGAAAGGTATGCCCGTATACTGAAGGATCGAAACATGCTCATAGATGATCTTAAGAGTAGTTTTCCCCAAGACAGTAATGAAGCACACAGTGTGCATCCCAGTTCAAGACATCCAACCTCAATAACGTCAAGATGCCATCACAAAAACATTAGAAGCAGCAGTGTAAGTGGCTTAAGCAATTTCACACACCGTGCACCAGCAGAACAGAGTACAGGTCTGACATGTTGTGAACGACTGGAGAGAATGGTGCAGGAGTATCTGGAGCTCAATATCTATGCTATCAGGGGAGGTTTGGATCCTTTTGCATTTTGGTATTCAAAAATTGAAGAGTGGCCTGAGTTCGCCTGTCACGCCTTGGAGGTTTTGTCATGCCCGGCAGCTAGCGTTCTCTCAGAACGTGTCTTCAGAGCTGGATGAGGTGTCCTGACAGCTAAGAACATCCGTATTTCCCCTGAAAGTGTAGACTGCCTAACATTCATCAAAATGAACAAGTCATGATCTCCAATGACTTTTGCACCCCTGTTGCAGACTGGGTAGACTAGGCGATGGTTTTGTTTTTACTGTCATCTACTGATTTTGCATTATTGATTATTGCAGTCTGTGCCATCTTTGTGGTGTCTTCTTTGCTTGCTGTTGCTTCTGCTGCTTATGTTACAAACAATTTTTTGAAATGTGGAGACTCCAAGTTGGGTCACCATCTGGTTGGATGCCTGAGGTGGAAAGTGTGTCAGTGGCCTTTTATACTGTTTCTACTCTGTGGAAATTGATGCCACTTTAGTGGTGTGTAACAATTATTTTTTGAAATGTGGAGACTACATGTTGGATTTCCATCTGGTGGGTTGCCTGCGTAAGTAGGGCTCTCAGACAGGTATGCCTGCACTCACTTTCAGTCAACTACCTGTGCTACTTTCCTTACATTTTTCTAAATATATGAGGGGACAGTACAAAGACCTTTCTGATAATCTTTTTAATCATAGAACTGAGACAGGGACAAGGGGGCATCCTCTACGTCTGGAGGAAAGAAGGTTTAAGCATAATAACAGACGCGGATTCTTTACTGTAAGAGCAGTGAGACTATGGAATTCTCTGCCGTAGAATGTTGTAATGAATGATTCATTACTTAAATTTAAGAGGGGATGGGATGCATTTCTTGAAAAGTATAATGTTACGGGTTATATATACTAGATTCCTTGATAGGGCATTGATCCAAGGTCTGATTGCCGTATGTGGAGTCGGGAAGGAATTTTTTTCCGCAATGTGGAGCTTACTCTTTGCCACATGTTTTTTTTTTGCCTTCCTCTGGATCAACACGTTAGGGCACGTTAGGTTAGGCTATGGGTTGAACTAGATGGACTTAAAGACTTCCTTCAACCTTAATAACTATGTTAAACGTAGTAATGTATGAAACTGATGTTTGTGCCATCTAAGTGATGTTGAAAAAAAAATTGAGGTGGTTCATGAGGTATCAGGGCTCCCAGATAAGAAGGCTTATAGTGCTCCCTTAACCATCATGTCATAATTGAAGCTTCAAATCAAATCTCTAAATGCTGACCCAGACCCTGATACCTCATTCATAACACATGGCTGACTTCGGCTGTGCCCTTATTAAATTTCTACTGTAGGTAAATTGATGCCACGTTTCCTGTTGTCTGGCCCTAATTTAGGGAAATATTTGTACTCCAAGTTGGGTCTCCTTCATGTGTGGTATCTGTTACAGTATGGTTCCCTGACCGGCAGGCCTGCACTTACTTAAAGTCAACAACCAGTTTTACTATCCTTACATTTTTCTAACATTAGCGTTTTACTAAGCTGATATTTGTGCCGCCTGTATTTGCCTGGGAAAAAAATTGAGCTTTTGCATGCGGTATCTGCGCTCCCAGCTAAGAAGGCTTACTCTGCTCCCTTAGCCACCATGTCTTAATTGAATCTTAAATTCTTCACTCTAAATGCTGGTCCAGATTCCAAAACAACATGAATAGGCTATTGCTGCTGCTATGCCATTTTAAAATTTCTACTGTGGGTGAATTGATCAGTAAACTACAGTACAGTTGTTACTATCCTTACATTTTTCGACAAATGGTAGTGTATAAAACTGATGTTTGTGCCACCCGAGTGTGGCTAGGAAACTAAAAAACATTGAGCTGCTGCATGAGGTATCTGGGCTCCCTTAGCCACCACATCTTAATTGGAACTTAAATTCCTCACTCTAAATCCTCGCCCGGATCCTGGAACAACATGTGCAACATCCGCTAGGGCCGTGGGGTACTAGGAACCGGTGTTATGAACTGGTGGTTTAGGAGCAACATGGGACGTGCTCTGGAGGAGGTGGTACCTGTACTGACCGCAGTTTCTGAGCTTAACACAACACTAGAAGTAGCCGTGGGATGTTCCTGTCACTCCCTAGACACCTCGTCACAGCCGGAGGACTAACTACCCCTAAAGATGGAAACAGGAAAGCTATCTTGCCTCAGAGAAAATTCCCAAAGGACAGACAGCCCCCCACAAATATTGACTGTGAGTGGAGAGTGAAATGACATACACAGAATGAAACTAGGATGTAGCAAAGGAGGCCAATCTAGCTAGATAGAACAGGACAGAATGCTGTGCGGTCGGTATTAAAAACTAGAAAAATCTACCACAGAGTTTACAAAAATCTCCACACCTGACTAAAGGTGCAGAGGGTAAATCTGCTTCCAGCTTAACTGAATAAATCCATACTGACAAGCTGGACTAGAAAAAAAACATAGAATGTGCTGAACGATTAAGTCCACAACAAGTGGAAAGCAAAAGAACAAAGCAAGGACTTATCTTTGCTGAACTGGTCAGAATATCAGGGAAATCCAAGAGAGATGTGAATCCAAGCAGGAACCATTGATAACTGGCACTAGCTGAAGGATAGAGCCAGCATAAATAGCCGAGCCAGAATAGACGATCAGTGGAAGCAGCTGCTGACTGCTAAATCCAAGGAGCAGCAGTTCCACTTAAATCCACCGGAGGGAGCCCAAGAGCAGAACTAACAAAAGTGCCACTTACAACCACCGGAGGGAGCCCAAGAGCGGAATTCACAACAGTACCCCCCCTTGAGGAGGGGTCACCGAACCCACACCAGAGCCCCCAGGCCGATCAGGACGAGCCAAATGAAAGGCACTTCATCATCGGCATGAACATCAGACGATGCCACGAACAAGGCAGGAGGATCCACAGAGGGAACAACGGGCACCACATATCTCCGCAACAAAGATCTATGGAAAACATTATGGATGGCAAAAGAGGCTGGAAGGGCCAAACGAAAAGATACCGGATTGATAATCTCAGAAATCTTATAAGGACCAATAAACCGAGGTTTGAACTTAGGGGAAGAAACCTTCATAGGAACATGACGAGAAGATAACCAGACTAAATCCCCCACCCGAAGCCGGGGACCAACACACGGACGGCGGTTAGCAAAACGTTGAGCCTTTTCCTGAGACAACTTCAAATTGTCTACTACATGAGTCCAAATCTGCTGTAACCTGTCCACCACAGAATCCACACCAGGACAATCAGAAGGCTCAACCTGCCCCGAAGAAAAACGAGGATGAAAACCAAAATTACAAAAGAAAGGCGAAACCAAAGTAGCCGAACTAGCCCGATTATTAAGGGCAAACTCGGCCAACGGCAAGAAAGCCACCCAATCATCCTGATCAGCAGACACAAAGCATCTCAAATAGGTTTCCAAGGTCTGATTAGTTCGCTCAGTTTGGCCATTTGTCTGAGGATGGAACGCCGAGGAAAAAGACAAATCAATGCCCATCCTAGCACAAAAGGCCCACCAAAACCTAGAAACAAACTGGGAACCTCTGTCAGACACAATATTCTCCGGAATGCCATGCAAACGAACCACATGCTGAAAAAACAATGGAACCAAATCAGAAGAGGAAGGCAATTTAGGCAATGGTACCAAATGGACCATTTTAGAGAACCGGTCACAAACCACCCAGATAACAGACATCTTCTGGGAAACAGGAAGATCCGAAATAAAATCCATGGAAATATGCGTCCAGGGCCTCTCAGGGACCGGCAAAGGCTAAAGCAACCCACTAGCGTGGGAACAGCAAGGCTTGGCCCGGGCACAAGTCCCACAGGACTGCACAAAAGAACGCACATCCCGCGACAAGGAAGGCCACCAAAAGGACCTAGCAACCAAATCTCTGGTACCAAAAATCCCAGGATGACCAGCCAACACTGAACAATGAACCTCAGAAATTACCTTACTAGTCCGTCTATCAGGAACAAACAGCTTCCCCACTGGACAGCGGTCAGGTTTATCAGCCTGAAATTCCTGAAGCACCCGCCGCAAATCAGGGGAGATGGCAGAAACAATCACCTCTTCTTTAAGAATGCCAACCGGCTCAAGGACTCCAGGAGAATCAGGCAAAAAACTCCTAGAGAGGGCATCAGCCTTAACATTCTTAGATCCCGGAAGATACGAGACCACAAAATCAAAACGGGAGAAAAACAGGGACCATCGAGCCTGTCTAGGGTTCAGCCGCTTGGCCGACTCGAGGTAAATCAGATTCTTATGATCGGTCAAGACCACAACGCGGTGCTTGGCTCCCTCAAGCCAATGTCGCCACTCCTCAAATGCACACTTCATAGCCAACAACTCCCGATTGCCAACGTCATAATTGCGCTCCGCAGGCGAAAACTTTCTGGAAAAAAAAGCACACGGTTTCATCAAAGAACCATCAGAATTCCTCTGAGACAAAATGGCCCCTGCCCCAATCTCAGAAGCGTCAACCTCAACCTGAAATGGAAGAGAAACATCCAGCTGACTCAACACAGGGGCAGAAGTAAATCGACGTTTAAGCTCCTGAAAGGCCTCATCAGCCGCAGAGGACCAATTCGTCACATCAGCGCCTTTCTTCGTCAAATCGGTCAGGGGCTTAACCACACTGGAAAAGTTGGCAATGAAACGGCGATAAAAATTAGCAAAGCCCAAAAATTTCTGAAGGCTCTTCACTAGTGTTGAGCATTCCGATACTGCAAGTATTGGGTATCGGCCGATACTTAGCGGTATCGGAATTCTGATACCGAGATCCGATACTTGCCGCGTATCGGATACCGGAATCGGAAGTTCCCAGGATTCAAACTGCACAAATTTGTACGAAATCAGCCAATGAGAATGATTCCAAGTGTGGGCACATCCTGTTCAGCATGGAGGGCATGAAACTACTGGCAAGGCTGTGATTGGCTGCTGAAATGATGTCATGATGCAGTTTAAAAGTCGCTGGCGCCATTTTGCGCTCACTCTGCTGTGAATTCAGTTAGTGACAGGACGCTGTTTGCTGACTGAGGGCCAGTTTAGAGATAGCGATTTGCTTCTTTGTGCTTTTCCAAGGCTAATTTAGCAACCGCTGTGTTCACCTACTAATCACCTTGCTTTTGCCTTGTAGCGCTGTTTTCACAGAGATCTGCAAGGTCTGTGTGTGTGTGTGTGTGAGTGCAGCCCACTCTCTAGTCTGAGTGCAGCCACATAGGCCATCCATAGCTGGTTATATACAGTTCAGGGAGGGTGGTTCATTGCCTCATACTGTTCCTTTTTTTTTTTTTCCAAGTAGTGTAGTCTGCTGCTAATTTTTTCAAAAAAATCCTATTAGTGTCTTTCCACCCGTCTCCAGCTAATTTGTGGAAAAACACTACATAGGATAACGTAGAGGAGGGTTTTTGGGCCTTGCAGCGCCGTTTACGGCTGTCTGCATGGTCTCCGTGTGACTGCAGCTCGCCCTGTAGTCTGTGAGCAGCCATAGCCTGGTTGTCTCCAGCACAGGGTTCTTCACTGCGTCATACCGCAAAATCAATTTTCCTTTTCTTTTAAGTAGTGCAGGCTGCTGCACATTTTTTCAAAAAATTCCTATTAGTGTCTTTCCACCCGTCTCCAGCTAACTTGTGGAAAAACACTACATAGGATAACGTAGAGGAGGGTTTTTGGGCCTTGCAGCACCGTTTACGGCTGTCTGCACGGTCTCCGTGTGACTGCAGCTCTCTCTGTTGTCAGTTCAGCCCCCAAAAAATAAATAAATAATAAAGTTCACCAAACACACCAGTGACACCACTTTACATTTGTGTAGGCCACATTAGCTCATATTAAAGTCTAGTCCACACTTTAGAAAATTAGTGTTTCTTATACCTGTTAGGAGTTGTTCAGGAATAAGCACACAAAGCCGTTAGTACTTTTCTGCTTATCTTTATCAGTCAACCAAGATGAAGAAGGCAGTGAGTAAGGCACGTGGGCGTGGGCGCGGAGCAGGGAGGGGACGTGGGGATTCTGTGCCTGCTGCGGGCACCGGTGACTCATCAGCACCCACTTTCACCAGGGAACAGTCATTCATGCGCAGCTTTGTCGCAGAGCGCCGTACACCGCTGCTGCGTGAAGAACAAATTGAAGCCGTTGTCGGATGGATGGCAGCTAATGCATCAACTTCAATTAGTGCCACATCCTCTCAGACACAGAGCACTGGAGAGCAGCCATCTGTCTCTTCACCACCTGCCAAATTGCCCAGGCAGACAGAGAGCCCAGGACAGGAGCCGTCTCTACTTCTGTTCTCTGAATCTCTTGGCTTGGAAACAGGGGGCCAGCCAAGCAGCATTGGAGAAATGGAAGAAGAGGCAGGGTGCAGTGATGCCCAACAGCTTTTTCTCTCTTCTTCTGAAGAGGCGGGTGGGCCAGTGGCTCTGGTCACCACATCGCAGGCCGCATCAGCTGATGATGACACTCAGGTGCCACTTACTGGTGCGTGCTCTGCTGCTGAGACTACCCAGGAGGAGCAGTTGGGGGCAGAGGGTAGTGTAGATGATGAGGTCCTTGACCCATCTTGGCGTGAGGGACAGGAAGGTGGTGGGAGCAGCTCTGAGGAAGAGATTCCCCGTACGGCCCAAAGAGGGAGAGGGAGGGGGAAGACTGCGGATCCTGCAGCCTCCGCTTTGGCACCTGTTAGGAGCATGTCTCTTTCAAAAGCCAAAAAGGGCGCTCCCAAGACTTGCAGTGCCTGGTCCTTTTTTGACACAGTTGCAGATGACATTTGCTATGTCAAATGCAAGGTGTGTCATCACAAAGTCAAAAGAGGTCGAAATGTCAGCAACCTCAATACCTCCAACATGTGGAAACATGTGCGCACCAGGCACGCGGCGGAGTTAGAAAAACACACTGAAGAGCTAGGCCAACCAACAGCGGCAGCTACCACCTCTTCAGCTCGTGTTGCCTCTTCCTCCAGCTCACACGCAGCTGGTTCGGCTTCCTCCCAGGATCGACGTGGAAGAACCTCTGGCCTTGTTGTCCAGAGACCCGCTGTAATTCCACCCGCAGCACCACTTTCCCAGTCATCCACACACTCCCAGCCCAGTCTACAGCCATCGGTAGTACAGGCATGGGAGAAAAGGCGGCCTTTCTCATCAAACCACCCACGAGCACAGGCTCTGACTGCAGGCATTGCCAAACTTCTGTCACTGGAAATGCTGTCATTCAGGCTGGTGGAGACTGACAGCTTCCGTGACTTGATGTAATTGGCAGTCCCACAGTACAATGTGCCCAGCCGCTTTTACTTCAGCAGGCAAGCCGTCCCTGCTCTGCACAAGCAAGTGGAGGGACACATAAAACATGCGCTACTGAATGCTGTCAGTAGCAAGGTCCACCTCACCACCGATGCGTGGACCAGTCAACATGGACAGGGGCGATACCTTTCCCTCACTGCCCATTGGGTTAATGTCATTGAGCTGGGTACAGACCGTGCGAGTGGCGCAGGACGTGTCCTGACCACTCCAAGGATTGCAGGAATCCATTCTGTATGCATTGACTCCTCTTCTTACACCAGTTCCTCAGAATCATCGCTGCAGGAGCCATCACAGTCCACCTCCACATGGACCCGTGATGAATGTTTACCTGTTACGACCGACATGAGCACAGCCGTGGCCAAACGTCAACAGGCCGTCTTGAAATTAATTTCTTTGGGGAATCGAAGCCACACAGCGCAGGAGCTCTGGAATGCCATCAAGCAGGAGAGCGATGTGTGGTTTGTGCCAGCGAATCTCCAGCCAGGCATGGTAGTGTGTGATAATGGCCGAAATCTGGTGGCAGCTCTGGGCCTCGGCAACCTCACTCACATCCCATGTCTGGCACATGTGCTCAATTTGGTCGTGCAGAGTTTTTTGAGGGACTATCCGGATCTTGATGCACTGCTGCACAAGGTCCGCCTAGAGTGTGCTCACTTGCGGCGTTCCAGCACGGCAAAAGCGCGCATTGCGGCTCTGCAGCGCCGACACCACCTGCCGGAACATCGCATCATATGTGACCTACCTACCAGGTGGAATTCCACGTTACATATGATGGAGCGGTTGTGTGAGCAGCAGCAAGCTGTAATGGAGTACCAGCTGCATCAGGCGCAAAGAAGTCGCACTCCGTGCCGTTCAGACTTCACAACCACAGAGTGGGCCACTATGAAGGACGTCTGCCAGGTTTTGCGTCCCTTCGATTATTCCACGCGGATGGCGAGTGCAGATGATGCACTAGTCAGCATGACTGTCCCCCTTATCTGCCTGCTTGAAAAATCACTGCAAGCGCTAAGGGATGATGTTGTGGAAGAGGTGGAGGATGAGGATTCACCATTTCCATCATCTTCTGGACAGTCAGCGCCACGTGGTTCCTCACAAACACGTAGGCAGGGGACAGTTTGTGAGGAGGATGAGGAGGAGTCAATGGAGGAGGAAGACATCCGTCCAGAGGAGGGAGTTACACAATTGTCCAGTACTCAGTGTGTACAGCGAGGGTGGGGTGATGACGAGTGGGCAGAGATCACGCCTCCAGCAGGGGACAGCGTTTCTTGGGCAGTTGGCAGTCTGCAGCACATGGTGGATTACATGCTGCAGTGCCTGAGAAACGACCGCCGCATCGCCCACATTCTCAACATGTCTGATTATTGGGTGTTCACCCTCCTCGATCCTCGCTACCGGGACAACGTAGAAAGCCTCATCACACCGTTGAACCGGGAGCGAAAAATGCGGGAGTACCAAGACACACTGGTGAATTCCATCATCTTCTCCATTCCAACTGAGAGAAGTGCTGCTAGTGCATTACAAAGCAGCTCAGTGCGTCCAGGCAGTGGTGGAGGCTCTGCACAAAGAGGGAGCAGAAGCAGTGCCTCTGCCCAAGGCAAGACCAGTATGGCCGAACTGTGGCACAGTTTTCTGTGCCCGCCACAAAAGTCTACACCATCACAGACGGCTCCAGTCAGCAGGAGGCAACGGTTCCGTCAGATGGTGACAGACTACATGTCTTGCCCTCTTGCTGTACTCCCAGACGGCTCTTCCCCTTTCAAGTTTTGGGTCTCTAAGCTGGATACATGACCAGAGCTAAGCCAGTATGCATTGGAGGTGCTGGCTTGCCCTGCGGCTAGTGTATTATCGGAACGTGTCTTTAGTGCTGCAGGTGGTGTACTAACTGACCGTCGCATGCGACTATCCTCCGATAACGTTGACCGGCTTACTTTCCTGAAAATGACCAAGGCCTGGATCTCGCAGGAATTTGCCACTCCTCTTCCTCATTAAATAATTAGGTAACTGTCTACCTTATCCAGGTCTCCTGTTGTGTTCATCTTTCTACCACCTGAACTTAAATTCCTGGGCTCCAACACCGCCAGTTGAGGCTCAGAAGTGCCGTCTGCACAGTCAAAACATACGACCCAGTGTTATTGGGTTTCAGTAATGTCAGCTGATCCCCAGCTGTGTAGCCGGCAATGTGTCCTGCGACCGCCACGCAGACACAACAACTGAAATGTAAGGGAACCTGTCCCCCCCCCCCCCAAGTCGTTTGTTACTGAAAGAGCCACCTTGTGCTTAATGCTGCACAAGGAAAAGGTAGCTATTTTTGTTTAGCTCCTTGCACACGCAGAACTTAACACTTATAAAATGTGTCCACTGATACCGTAAAACCGTCCCGGAGGAGGTGGGAGTTTCCTTCGTAATATGACGCAGCACAGCCGTCATTCCTACCCCCTTGGCGCCGTGCCCCGGCTCCTCAGCGTTGTTTGATTCCGTCCCGGAGCCTGCGCTGTTATGTTATCCCTTGGCCAGGCACACTTAGCGCTGCCCGTCTTCTGACATCATTTGGTGTCAGGATGGCTGCGCCTGTGCGGCCGCGCTGGCCGAGAGCCCGCCTCACAGTGTCTTCTGATTTAGTCCCACTGGGGGCCTGAGATCCATGGACATGCGCAGTGCATATCTGAACCTCCACCTCTCACTCATCTCCCTACGGCTTCTTCAGACTGTGCGGTGTCAGCTGGTCCCTAATAGCATGCCACGGTCGTGAGACCGCACAGTCTTAAGAAGCCGTAGGGAGGGGAGTGAGAGGCGAGGATATGCACTGCGCATGGCCATGGATCCCAGGCCCGCGGTGGGATTACATTAGACGACACTGCGAGGCGGGCTCTCGGACAGCGCCTCCGCACAGGCGCAGCCAGTCTGACACCAAATGATGTCAGAAGATGGGCAGCGCTAAGTGTGCCTGGCCAAGGGATAACATAACAGTGCAGGCTCCGGGACGGAATCAAACAACGCTGAGGAGCCGTGGCACGGCGCCGGGGGGGTAAGAATGACGGCTGTGCTGCGTCATATTACGAAGGAAAGTCCAACCTCCGGGACGGTCTCACGGTTTCAGGGGACACATTTTATAAGTGTTTAGTTCTGTGTTTGCAAGGAGCATAATGAAAAGAGCCACCTTTTCCTTTTGCATCTTTTGTGCTGCACAAGCTGGCTCTTTCAGCTACAAACGCCTTGGGGGGGGTTAAAGGTTCCCTTTCGACTTTCTCCAATCAGGCTTCGGCCTACATTGTGTTCCTCTGCTTTTCCTCCTGTCCCTGGGCTCCAACACCGCTAGTTGCCATCCAGAAGTGCTGTCCGCACAGTCCCAACAGTCGCTCCTCTGTTATTGGGGTTCAGTAACGTCAGCTGTTCCCCAGCTGTGTGTGTGCCAATCCCTCCTATCTCCTCCACCTCCTCCTCCTCCTCCTGTCCCTGGGCTCCAACACCGCTAGTTGTTGCCTGGTAGTGCTGTACGCACAGTCCCAACAGTCCCTCCTCTGTTATTGGGGTTCAGTAACGTCAGCTGTTCCCCAGCTGTGTGTGTGGCAATCCCTCCTATCTCCTCCACCTCCTCCTCCTCCTCCTGTCCCTGGGCTCCAACACCGCTAGTTGTTGCCTGGTAGTGCTGTACGCACAGTCCCAACAGTCGCTCCTCTGTTATTGGGGTTCAGTAACGTCAGCTGTTCCCCAGCTGTGTGTGTGGCAATCCCTCCTATCTCCTCCACCTCCTCCTCCCCCTCCTGTTCCTGGGCTCCAACACCGCTAGTTGCCGTCCAGAAGTGCTGTCCGCACAGTCCCAACAGTCGCTCCTCTGTTATTGGGGTTCAGTAACGTCAGCTGTTCCCCAGCTGTGTGTGTGGCAATCCCTCCTATCTCCTCCACCTCCTCCTCCTCCTCCTGTCCCTGGGCTCCAACACTGCTAGTTGCCATCCAGAAGTGCTGTCCGCACTGTCCCAGCAGTCACTCCTCTGTTATTGGGGTTCAGTAACGTCAGCTGTTCCCCAGCTGTGTGTGTGGCAATCCCTCCTATCTCCTCCACCTCCTCCTCCTCCTCCTGTCCCTGGGCTCCAACACCGCTAGTTGCCGTCCAGAAGTGCTGTCCGCACAGTCCCAACAGTCGCTCCTCTGTTATTGGGGTTCAGTAACGTCAGCTGTTCCCCAGCTGTGTGTGTGCCAATCCCTCCTATCTCCTCCACCTCCTCCTCCTCCTCCTGTCCCTGGGCTCCAACACCGCTAGTTGCCGTCCAGAAGTGCTGTCTGCACAGTCCCAACAGTCGCTCCTCTGTTATTGGGGTTCAGTAACGTCAGCTGTTCCCCAGCTGTGTGTGTGCCAATCCCTCCTATCTCCTCCACCTCCTCCTCCTCCTCCTGTCCCTGGGCTCCAACACCGCTAGTTGTTGCCTGGTAGTGCTGTACGCACAGTCCCAACAGTCCCTCCTCTGTTATTGGGGTTCAGTAACGTCAGCTGTTCCCCAGCTGTGTGTGTGGCAATCCCTCCTATCTCCTCCACCTCCTCCTCCTGTCCCTGGGCTCCAACACCGCTAGTTGTTGCCTGGTAGTGCTGTACGCACAGTCCCAACAGTCCCTCCTCTGTTATTGGGGTTCAGTAACGTCAGCTGTTCCCCAGCTGTGTGTGTGGCAATCCCTCCTATCTCCTCCACCTCCTCCTCCTCCTCCTGTCCCTGGGCTCCAACACCGCTAGTTGCCGTCCAGAAGTGCTGTCCGCACAGTCCCAACAGTCGCTCCTCTGTTATTGGGGTTCAGTAACGTCAGCTGTTCCCCAGCTGTGTGTGTGGCAATCCCTCCTATCTCCTCCACCTCCTCCTCCTCCTCCTGTTCCTGGGCTCCAACACCGCTAGTTGCCATCCAGAAGTGCTGTCCGCACAGTCCCAACAGTCGCTCCTCTGTTATTGGGGTTCAGTAACGTCAGCTGTTCCCCAGCTGTGTGTGTGGCAATCCCTCCTATCTCCTCCACCTCCTCCTCCTCCTCCTGTCCCTGGGCTCCAACACCACTAGTTGTTGCCTGGTAGTGCTGTACGCACAGTCCCAACAGTTGCTCCTCTGTTATTGGGGTTCAGTAACGTCAGCTGTTCCCCAGCTGTGTGTGTGCCAATCCCTCCTATCTCCTCCACCTCCTCCTCCTCCTGCTGTCCCTGGGCTCCAACACCGCTAGTTGCCGTCCAGAAGTGCTGTCCGCACAGAGCCAAACACCTCGCCAATGTGTTAGTGGGGTTCAGTAATGCCTGCTGCTCCCCTGCTGTGTATACGGCAACGTGTCCTGCGACCGCCACGCAGGCACAACAAGTTAAATTTAAGGGAACCTGTCCCCCCCCCCCCCAGGCGTTTGTTACTGAAGGAGACACCTTGTGCAGCAGTAATGATGCAAAGGGAAAAACGTGCCTCTTTTCGTCGTGCTCCTTGCACATGCTGAACCTAACACTTTTGAAATGTGTCCCCTCACACGGTTAAACCGTCCGGTCGGTGGAACTTTCCTTTGTCATGTGACGCAGTACAGCCGTCATTCTTACCCCCTTGGCGCCGTGCGCCTCCTCCTCAGCGTTGTTTGAATCTGTCCCGGAGTCTGCGCTGTTATGTTATCCCTTGGCCAGGCACACTTAGCGCTGCCCGTCTTCTGACATCATTTGGTGTCAGGATGGCTGCGCCTGTGCGGCCGCGCTGGACGAGATCCCGCCTCGTAGTGTCTTCTGATTTAATCCCACTGCAGACCTGTGATCCATGGACATTAGCAGTGCATATCTGAACCTCCGCCTCTCACTCATCTCCCTACGTCTTCTTCAGACTGTGCGCTGTCAGCTGATCCCTAATAGCATGCCACGGCCATGACGCCGCACAGTCTGAAGAAGCCGTAGGGAGTGGAGTGAGAGGCGAGGATATGCACTGCTCATGCCCATGGATCACAGGTCCGCAGAGTGATTACGTTAGATGACACAGCGAGGCGGGATCTCGTCCAGCGCGGCCGCACAGGCGCAGCCATCCTGACACCAAATGATGTCAGAAGACGGGCAGCGCTAAGTGTGCCTGGCCAAGGGATAACATAACAGCGCAGACTCCGGGACAGATTCAAACAACGCTGAGGAGGAGGCGCACGGCGCCAAGGGGGTAAGAATGACGGCTGTGCTGCGTCACATGACAAAGGAAAGTTCCACCGACCGGACGGTTTAACCGTGTGAGGGGACACATTTCAAAAGTGTTAGGTTCAGCATGTGCAAGGACCATAATTAAAAGAGCTAAGTTTACCTTTTCCAGCATTAGTGCTGTACAAGATGGCTCTTTCAGCTACAAACGCCTGGGGGGGTTAAAGGTTCCCTTTCAACTTGCTCCAGTGCAGGCTGCGGCCTACACTCTGCTCCACCTGCAGAGCCCGGGCTCCAACACCGCCAGTTGGGGCCCAGATGTGCTGGCTGCACAGAGCCAAACACCTCGCCAATGTGTCAGTGGGGTTCAGCACCGCCAGCTGTTCCCCTGCTGTGCAGCCGGCAACGTGTCCTGCAACTGCCACGCAGACACAAAGCTGCCGCCAGTGCAGGCTTTGGCCTACACTCTGCTCCCTCTCCTCCTCCTGCTGACCCTGGGCTCTAACACCGCCAGTTGGGGCCCGGTACTGCTAGCTGCACAGAGAAAAACACCAGCCAATGTGTCAGTGGGGATCAGCACCGCCAGCTGTTCCCCTGCTGTGTAGCCGGCAACGTGTCCTGCAACAGCCACGCAGACACAAGAACTGAAATTGAAGGGAACCTGTCCCCCCTCCCCCAGGCGTTTGTATGTTTTACAGCCACCTTGTACGGCAGTAATGCTGCATGTGTGCAAGGTGGCTCAGAAACGTATTCTCCTCGCACATGTGGAACTGAAAACACGTCTGAAATGTGTCCTCTGTGTGACCATTTAACCGTCCCGGAGGTGTGACTTTCCTTTGTAATGACACGCTGCAACCCCCTTGGTAGCGCTGCCCGTCTTCTGGCATCATTGTTTGGCTGCCTGCGCCTCTGCGGCCGCCCTGACCCACACAACGCCCCTCGGTGTCTTATTTATTTGGACTGCGAGGGTGTGATTGATGGGCATGAGCAGTGCATAAGTTCGCCTGTCCCTCATCTCCTTCCGCCTTCTTCAGACTGTGCGGCTTCATGGCCGTGGCATGCGATAAGGGATCAGCTGACGCCGCACAGTCTGAAGCGGGTGTAAGGACCCGAGTGTGAGAGGCGAACATATGTACTGCGCCAGGCCATGAATCCCAGCCCCGCAGTGTTTTAACAATGTTAAGACACTGCGGGGCTGGGATTCATGGTCATCGCGAACCGCACCGGCCGACATTAAATGATGTCAGAAGATGGGCAGCGCTAACAGCGCTAGGCCAAGGGATAACACGACAGCGCAGACTCCTGTACAGCAAATAACAACGCTCAGGAGGCTGCACCCAGCACCAAGGTGGGATTCTTGACATCTGTGCTGCGTCTCATTACGAAGGGAACTCTCGCCTCCAACACAGTTTTACTGTATAAAGGGCTAAATGTTATACGTGTTTCATTCAGCGTGTGCAAGGAGAAAAATTGAAAGAGCAACCTTTGACTTGTGCAGCACTACTGATGCATAAGCTGTGGCTCTTCTACTTTGTAACACCTGAGGGGGGGTTAAAGGTTACCTTTAAAATTGGTTCAATTAGGCTTCGGCCTACACTCTGCTCCCCCTGCAGAGCCTGGGCTCTAACACCGCCAGTTGGGGCCCGGTACTGCTAGCTGCACAGAGAAAAACACCAGCCAATGTGTCAGTGGGGTTCAGCACCGCCAGCTGTTCCCCTGCTGTGCAGCCGGCAACGTGTCCTGCAACTGCCACGCAGACACAACAGACCCAAAGCTGCCGCCAGTGCAGGCTTCGGCCTACACTCTGCTCCCTCTCCTCCTCCAGCTGACCCTTTGCTCCAACACTGCTAGTTGGGGCTCTAGGAAGACAAGCTTGAATAGGTCCCCATCCTGGTTCCAGCACCGTCAGCTGGTTCCGGGCAGAGCCTTTGGCTTAGGTGCCTCCCTCTGGGTATCCGAGTTCCACCAACGTCAGGTGGTCCTTGGTAGTGCTTTCAGGCACGGGTACCTCCTGCTTAGTAACCGGGTTCCAGTAACGTCAGCTGGTCCTCGGTAGTTCCATTGGCTCTTGGACCTTCGGCTACCCATCCGGGTTCCAGCACCGTCAGCTGGTTCTCGGCAGTGTCTTTTGCTCTTGTACCTTCTGCTCCCCATCCTGGTTCCAGTACCGTCAGCTGGTTCCGGGCAGAGCCTTTGGCTTAGGTGCCTCCCTCTGGGTATCCGAGTTCCACCAACGTCAGGTGGTCCTTGGTAGTGCTTTCAGGCACGGGTACCTCCTGCTTAGTAACCGGGTTCCAGTAACGTCAGCTGGTCCTCGGTAGTTCCATTGGCTCTTGGACCTTCGGCTACCCATCCGGGTTCCAGCACCGTCAGCTGGTTCTCGGCAGTGTCTTTTGCTCTTGTACCTTCTGCTCCCCATCCTGGTTCCAGCACCGTCAGCTGGTTCCGGGCAGAGCCTTTGGCTTAGGTGCCTCCCTCTGGGTATCCGAGTTCCACCAACGTCAGGTGGTCCTTGGTAGTGCTTTCAGGCACGGGTACCTCCTGCTTAGTAACCGGGTTCCAGTAACGTAAGCTGGTCCTCGGTAGTTCCATTGGCTCTTGGACCTTCGGGTAGCCATCCGAGTTCCAGTTCCATCAGCTGTTTCTCAGCATTTTCTCAGCCTTCTTGTACCTTCTGCTACATTTCCAAGTTCAAGAGACTAAACACGATGACCCGGAAGACCACCCCTAAGATGACGACGACACCAGAGACGACAACCACCGTGATGACGACGACCCTGGAGACGATGACCCTGAAGACCACCCCGATGACGATGACCCTGGAGACGACGACCCTGGAGACGACGACGACCTGGAAGACCGAGAAGCAGAAGAACAAGAGGCTGCAGAACAAAGAGCAGAAGAACATTAAGCATAAGACTAAATATCAGAGCAAAATATATTATCTAAATTATAAGCAGAAGAAGACTAAGCAGTGTATGGGGGTGAGTCCGTTCCTCCTCGTGGTGCCCCTGGATAAAGCCTGATGCTGCAGGCCAAACTGAACGCGGACAAATGTAACTGTTTTGTGACAGGCAGAACGGAAGGTGTAATCTTCAAACTTTTATAGATAACAACTACGGGAATGCCTGTCACAAATAAGAATATGATGAAGAAGTAGAATATGAAGAAGATAATAGTAAAATAAAAAGAATATGAACAATGTATCAAAAAAAATAATAGGTAGAAGATGAAGAAGAAGATGAATAAGGTGAAGAAGTTGATGTCAAAGAAGCTGATGATGAGGATAATGAAGAAGAAAGTGTGGGAGAAGTAAAAAAGAAGGTGAAGGGCGTGGAAGTAGTGAAACATCAATATCTGACAAAATAAAAAAAAAAAAAATAACAGTCAAAATCTTTCTAACGCCGAACGTCATAAAAAAAAATAAAAATCCTGCTATTCTATTTGATTGGGCTAAACCTCTGTGCCTTTAATGTCTCCGCCACCTCCCCCAATACATCCTACATTATTCTTAGTTGTTTTCCTTCATGTAGAATTGACCTACAAGGAAAGAAAGGGTTTATTTTAATTCCGATATTTTCGTCCCATTGACTTGCATTGGGATCGGGTATCGGTATCGGATTAGATCCGATACTTTGACGGTATCGGCCGATACTTTCCGATACCGATACTTTCCGATATCGGAAGGTATCGCTCAACACTACTCTTCACCAATGTGGGTTGAATCTAGTCATGAATGGCTTGGACCTTAACAGGATCCATTTCTATAGACGAGGGAGAAAAAATAAAACCCAAAAAAGAGACCTTCTGAACTCCAAATAGGCACTTAGACCCCTTCACAAATAAAGCATTATCACGAAGGATCTGGAATACCATCCTGACCTGCTTCACATGAGACTCCCAAACATCAGAAAAAATCTAAATATCATCCAAATACACAATCATGAATTTATCAAGATAATTGCGGAAAATATCATGCATGAAGGACTGGAATACAGAAGGAGCATTAGAAAGCCCGAAAGGCATCACAAGGTATTCAAAATAGCCTTCGGGCATATTAAATGCAGTTTTCCATTCGTCACCCTGTTTAATACGAACAAGATTATATGCCCAAAAAATGAGATATCGCGCTATAGCACTACTTGGTTGAACCCACCTATTGAATATATAAGAACCTACACTAATATGCCATAAACTCAGAATGAAATGACAATGGTATAATGAGAATGTTAAAAATAATAATAGTAGTAAACTGCCCCCACTTCAAATACCAAGCACAATGCAAACGAATAATTAATATATATATAGAAAATGAGCTCAGCTCCTTACCTAAATAGTAACTTGAGGCAAGTAACAACTGATTCAGCACTGTAAGTGGTAGATGTCAGGAGCTTGCAATACTGGGTAGCAGATATAGATGTCAGCCAGTACTGTGCTGGTGTAGCAATACCGGTAATCCGGTGCCAGCAGTTGGACCTGCTGAACACTTGGCGGCAGAGGTGGGTGTCCACAGAAAGAAAGGACTGTGCTCGACGAACGCGCAGAGCCAGGAGCACTCCGGCCGGTAGTGGACCTGGATGCGCGTGTGAAAGAATGGCCGCCGCTGCTAGACTGCAGCGTGTGACGTCACAAGGGCCTACGGCGTGCAGCACAGGACACAAAGTGGCTAACCAACGCGTTTCGAGGGACTCCGTCCCTCTTCATCAGGGTTACCGCCCCCTCTCTGCCGATCACTATATATAGATTAGTAAACCAACAAGTTAACCCTTTTGGGGAAAAAATGGCATTTAGCACCGATCCCTCTAGAATCCATATAATATAGAATTCATATAATATAGAATTACCGGCAATACCTGCATACAAAACATAAAACCAATTTTATTTATATAATGATTAAAAGCTAAAGGAGACCTCATACATGCGCTGCTGAAACCCAGATATATAAATACCATATATATACTTGATAAATAAATAAATACACAGCATAAATAAATAAATAAATATGTGTATATAAAAAATGTCTGTATATATATATATAACCCCCAATTGCTCTCTACATACTAAACATGCATTGTCTGCACTATCTAAATACTTAAAATTATATTTTTATTTATATTTTTAATTTACGTTAAAAACCTATATAAAAAATGGAAATACAAACAGTGCAAGAAAGTTAAAAATTAAAACGCATATAATTCCAATTCATAATTAAGGCCCATAGGGGCCAAACTATTTAAATTAAAAATCCATAGGGATTCGACCCTAGACATTTTCATCAGGTAGTCACCACCCCTTTGGTTATGGGGGACCATTTGTATACCGCAAAAAGTGACATTTCTCAAAGATTGGTTATGTCTTTCTTTAAAATGGCGAGAAAGGGGGTGCCCCAAGAAACCCTTTTGTATATTTTTAAAGTGTTCCCTGATACGTTCCATCAGGCGGCGTTTGGTACGGCCCACATATAGTTTCCCGCACGGGCACTTAATATAATAAATAACTCCCGCGGAAAAACAAGAAATATTATCTTTAATTAAAAACTCTCTGGTGCCATTTGTATCAGAAAATGTATTTATCCGGGTCTTTTTAAAAGAGGTGTGTAGGCAGCCAAAACAGCCGCCACATGGTAAAAAACCAGCCTTCAGTTGGTTTACTGTTTGAGCGTCATTTTTGCTTCTCGTAGCTACAGTGGGGGCTATAAGATTCCCCAACGTTTGTGCTTTCCTATATATAAATTTAGGGTGAGGGGGAAGGAGTTCCCCTACTACTTTGTCTTGTTGTAGGACGGACCAATGTTTGCGGATAATGCGGGTAAATTTATTATAACCCGCATGAAATTGCGTGACAAATGGTAAACCATAAACCTGTTTTGGCAAGTCACCATGCATTGGGTCCTCCTTAGCTGTTGATACAAGTAGGGTACGCCTATCAGTTCCGGCCAGTTCGTTCCTTGTTTTTTCCAACAATGGCCTCGGGTACCCCTTTTCCACAAATTTCTCAGTAAGGAAGCTTGATTCCAATTGGTAATTCTCAATCGTTGAGCAATTCCGTCTTATCCTTGTGAATTGCCCCTTTGGTATATTCGTAAGCCAAACCGGAAGGTGGCAGCTAGTAAGATGTATAAAACTATTGGAGTCTACCGCCTTCCGGTGGCACTTAGTACACAATTGATCATTCTCTACGTAAATAGTGAGGTCCAAAAAATTGACCTCCACAGGACTTGTATGCGCTGTAAACTCAAGTCCATAGGAGTTGTTATTAAGTCCGGATAAAAAGGTGTCCAACTCAACTTGGGACCCTTCCCATATAAACAAAATGTCGTCGATGAAACGACGCCACATCACCAGACCAGGGCGTAGCATGCCTTCCTTATATATATGGACCTCCTCCCACTTGGCCACATAGATGTTGGCATAACTTGGGGCAAACCGCGTGCCCATGGCGGTGCCCCAAGTTTGTAAATAGTACTGACCCTCATATGTGAAATAATTGTGTTGCAAAATAAATTTAATGCAATCCACAACAAAAAGAATCTGCTCACTTGTATATATATTAAGGGCCATAAGGAAATATTCAGCTGCCTGACACCCTTTGTCCTGGTTAATGACCGTGTATAATGATTTAATATCTAATGTGCCTATGATATAATTCTGTTCCCATTTTATGTTATCTAAAATTTGTAAAGTGTGACCCGTATCTTTCAGGTATGACGGTATTTTTGACATACATTTTTGTAGATGTATGTCTACATATCGTGATAAGTTAGATGTAAGACTATTGATGCCTGATATAATGGGCCGTCCTGGAGGGCAAGTGAGACTCTTGTGCAGTTTAGGGATGTGATAAAACACCGCCCTACTTGGATTTTTATTCATTATGTATTTGGATTCCTTAGTATTTAGAATGCCCAGTGACTTCCCTTTCTGTACCAGGACATTCAATTTGCTGATGTAATGTAGGGTGGGATCCCCGACAAGTTTTTTACCATGTGGCGGCTGTTTTGGCTGCCTACACACCTCTTTTAAAAAGACCCGGATAAATACATTTTCTGATACAAATGGCACCAGAGAGTTTTTAATTAAAGATAATATTTCTTGTTTTTCCGCGGGAGTTATTTATTATATTAAGTGCCCGTGCGGGAAACTATATGTGGGCCGTACCAAACGCCGCCTGATGGAACGTATCAGGGAACACTTTAAAAATATACAAAAGGGTTTCTTGGGGCACCCCCTTTCTCGCCATTTTAAAGAAAGACATAACCAATCTTTGAGAAATGTCACTTTTTGCGGTATACAAATGGTCCCCCATAACCAAAGGGGTGGTGACTACCTGATGAAAATGTCTAGGGTCGAATCCCTATGGATTTTTAATTTAAATAGTTTGGCCCCTATGGGCCTTAATTATGAATTGGAATTATATGCGTTTTAATTTTTAACTTTCTTGCACTGTTTGTATTTCCATTTTTTATATAGGTTTTTAACGTAAATTAAAAATATAAATAAAAATATAATTTTAAGTATTTAGATAGTGCAGACAATGCATGTTTAGTATGTAGAGAGCAATTGGGGGTTATATATATATATACAGACATTTTTTATATACACATATTTATTTATTTATTTATGCTGTGTATTTATTTATTTATCAAGTATATATATGGTATTTATATATCTGGGTTTCAGCAGCGCATGTATGAGGTCTCCTTTAGCTTTTAATCATTATATAAATAAAATTGGTTTTATGTTTTGTATGCAGGTATTGCCGGTAATTCTATATTATATGAATTCTATATTATATGGATTCTAGAGGGATCGGTGCTAAATGCCATTTTTTCCCCAAAAGGGTTAACTTGTTGGTTTACTAATCTATATATAGTGATCGGCAGAGAGGGGGCGGTAACCCTGATGAAGAGGGACGGAGTCCCTCGAAACGCGTTGGTTAGCCACTTTGTGTCCTGTGCTGCACGCCGTAGGCCCTTGTGACGTCACACGCTGCAGTCTAGCAGCGGCGGCCATTCTTTCACACGCGCATCCAGGTCCACTACCGGCCGGAGTGCTCCTGGCTCTGCGCGTTCGTCGAGCACAGTCCTTTCTTTCTGTGGACACCCACCTCTGCCGCCAAGTGTTCAGCAGGTCCAACTGCTGGCACCGGATTACCGGTATTGCTACACCAGCACAGTACTGGCTGACATCTATATCTGCTACCCAGTATTGCAAGCTCCTGACATCTACCACTTACAGTGCTGAATCAGTTGTTACTTGCCTCAAGTTACTATTTAGGTAAGGAGCTGAGCTCATTTTCTATATATATATTAATTATTCGTTTGCATTGTGCTTGGTATTTGAAGTGGGGGCAGTTTACTACTATTATTATTTTTAACATTCTCATTATACCATTGTCATTTCATTCTGAGTTTATGGCATATTAGTGTAGGTTCTTATATATTCAATAGGTGGGTTCAACCAAGTAGTGCTATAGCGCGATATCTCATTTTTTGTGTATTTTTATTTCACTAGCAGGTGTGACGGGTGAGTCACGGCACCCGTTTGATATCAGCAGCTGGCACATATTTTATCTCACTAGCGCCAGTGTGGTATTGTTTGTTGTTAAGATTATATGCCCCTTGAAGGTCAATCTTAGTAAACCAACTAGCCCCCTTAATCCGAGCAAACAAATCAGAAAGCAAAGGTAAAGGGTATTGGAATTTGACCGTGATCTTATTAAGAAGGCGATAATCAATACAGGGTCTCAAGGAGCCATCCTTCTTGGCAACAAAAAAGAATCCCGTTCCCAATGTTGACGAGGATGGACGAATATGCCCCTTCTCCAAAGACTCCTTGACATAACTCCGCATGGCGGCATGCTCTGGCACAGACAGATTGAAAAGTCGGCCCTTAGGGAACTTACAGCCAGGAATCAAGTTAATAGCACAATCACAGTCCCTATGTGGAGGAAGGGAACTGGACTTGGGCTCATCAAATACATCCTGGAAATCCGACAAAAACTCAGGGACTTCAGAAGAGGGGGAAGAGGAAATTGACATCAAAGGAACGTCACAATGTATCCCTTGACAACCCCAACTAGTCACAGACATAGATTTCCAATCCAGCACCGGATTATGTTCCTGTAACCATGGAAAACCCAGTACAACAACATCATGCAAGTTATGCAACACCAGAAAACGGCAATCTTCCTGATGTGCTGGAGCCATGCCAGCGCCTGGCGAATTCCAAGTCCATTAAGTTCAGGGCAGCGCCTGAATCCACAAATGCCATGACAGAAAAGGACGATAATGAGCAAATCAGGGTCACAGATAAGAGAAATTTAGGCGGTACAGTACTGATGGTAACAGACCTAGTGACCCTCTTAGTCCCGCTTAGGGCAATCAGAAATAACATGAGCAGAATCACCACAGTAAAAACACAGCCCATTCTGACGTCTGAATCCCTGCTGTTCTGCTCTAGTCAAAATCCTATCACATTGCATAGGCTCAGGACTCCGCTCAGAGGACACTGCCATATGGTGCACAACTTTGCGCTCGCGCAGGCGCCGATCAATCTGAATAGCTAGAGATATAGATTCGCTCAAACCATCAGGCGTGGGGAACCCCACCATAACATCTTTAAGGGCTTCAGAAAGACCCTTTCTGAAAATTGCTGCCAGAGCATCCTCATTCCATTTAGTGAGCACAGACCGTTTTCTAAATTTCTGGCAGTATAATTCTGCCGCTTCCTGACCCTGACATAGGGCCAACAAGGTTTTTTCTGCATGATCCACAGAATTAGGTTCGTCATACAGTAATCCGAGCGCTTGAAAAAATGTGTCTACATTAAGCAATGCTGGATTCCCTGATTCAAGGGAGAATGCCCAGTCCTGAGGGTCACCACGCAGCAGAGAGATGACAATTTTAACCTGCTGAATGGGATCACCAGAGGAACGGGGTTTCAAAGCAAAAAACAATTTGCAGTTATTTTTAAAGTTCAAAAACTTGGATCTGTCCCCAAAAAACAAATCAGGGGTAGAGGAATTTTAGGCTCTAAAGCCGGAGTCTGGACAACATAATTTTGGATACTCTGTACTCTTGCAGCAAGTTGATCCACATGAGAAAACAAACCCTGAACATCCATGCCAGCGCCAAAATCCTGAACCACCCAGAGATTAAGAGGAAAAAAAAGACAAAACAGACTACAGAAAAAAAAATGGCTCAGAATTTTTCTTTTTTCCTTCTTTTGAGATGCATTTAATTCATTTTTGGCCAGTTGTACTGTTATGAACTGGTGGTTTAGGAGCAACATGGGACGTGCTCTGGAGGAGGTGGTACCTGTACTGACTGCAGTTTCTGAGCTTCACACAACACTAGAAGTAGCCGTGGGATGTTCCTGTCACTCCCTAGACACCTCGTCACAGCCGGAGGACTGACTACCCCTAAAGATAGAAACAGGAAAGCTATCTTGCCTCAGAGAAAATTCCCAAAGGACAGACAGCCCCCCACAAATATTGACTGTGAGTGGAGAGGGAAATGACATACACAGAATGAAACTAGGATGTAGCAAAGGAGGCCAATCTAGCTAGATAGAACAGGACAGAATGCTGTGCGGTCGGTATTAAAAACTAGAAAAATCCACAACAGAGTTTACAAAAATCTCCACACCTGACTAAAGGTGCGGAGGGTAAATCTGCTTCCCAGAGATTCCAGCTTAACTGAACAAATCCATACTGACAAGCTGGACTAGAAAAAAAACATAGAATGTGCTGAAGTCCACAACAAGTGGAAAGCAAAAGAACAAAGCAAGGACTTATCTTTGCTGAACTGGTCAGAATATCAGGGAAATCCAAGAGAGATGTGAATCCAAGCAGGAACCATTGACAACTGGCACTAGCTGAAGGATAGAGCCAGGATAAATAGCCGAGCCAGAATAGACGATCAGTGGAAGCAGCTGCTGACTGCTAAATCCAAGGAGCAGCAGTTCCACTTAAATCCACCGGAGGGAGCCCAAGAGCAGAACTCACAAAAGTGCCACTTACAGGCACCGCAAGAGCGGAATTCACAACAACCGGGTCGCATGGCTCTTAGGCTAGGTTCACATCACGTTAGTGCCATCCATTTAACTGATCCGTTACTAAGCGGCATTAACGCAATGTAATGGATCTGTTAACGCACCCATTGCCATTCATTAATTTAACGCATCCTAATTAGTGTTGAGCGATACCGTCCGATACTTGAAAGTATCGGTATCGGAAAGTATCGGCCGATACCGGCAAAGTATCGGATCCAATCCGATACCGATACCCGATACCAATACAAGTCAATGGGACTCAAGTATCGGACGGTATTCCTGATGGTTCCCAGGGTCTGAAGGAGAGGAAACTCTCCTTCAGGCCCTGGGAACCATATTAATGTGTAAAAGAAAGAATTAAAATAAAAAATATTGCTATACTCACCTCTCCGAGGGAACCGGCAGCGTTGTTTGCTTAAAATTTGCGCTTTTCTTTCCTTACGTGAAGTCCCGGCTTTGTGATTGGTTGCGTCGCAGTCACATGGGCGACGCAACCAATCACAGCAAGCCGTGACGTAATTTCAGGTCCTTAAGGATTTTAAAATTACGTCCCGGCTTTGTGATTGGTTGCGTCGCAGTCACATGGGCGACGCAACCAATCACAGCAAGCCGTGACGTAATTTCAGGCCCTTAAGGATTTTAAAATTACGTCCCGGCTTTGTGATTGGTTGCGTCGCAGTCACATGGGCGACGCAACCAATCACAAGCCGTGACGTCACGGGAGGCTGGACACGCGCGCATTTTAAAATGAGCGCTTGTCCAGCCTCCCGTGACGTCCCGGCTTGTGATTGGTTGCATCGCGGTCAACCAATCACAAGCCGGGAGGCTGGACACGCGCGCATTTTAAAATGAGCGCTTGTCCAGCCTCCCGTGACGTCCCGGCTTGTGATTGGTTGCATCGCGGTCAACCAATCACAAGCCGGGAGCCTGGACACGCGCGCATTTTAAAATGCGCGCGTGTCCAGCCTCCCGGCTTGTGATTGGTTGACCGCGATGCAACCAATCACAAGCCGGGACGTCACAGGAGGCTGGACAAGCGCTCATTTTAAAATGCGCGCGTGTCCAGCCTCCCGGCTTGTGATTGGTTGACCGCGATGCAACCAATCACAAGCCGGGACGTCACGGGAGGCTGGACAAGCGCTCATTTTAAAATGCGCGCGTGTCCAGCCTCCCGGCTTGTGATTGGTTGACCGCGATGCAACCAATCACAAGCCGGGACGTCACGGGAGGCTGGACAAGCGCTCATTTTAAAATGCGCGCGTGTCCAGCCTCCCGGCTTGTGATTGGTTGACCGCGATGCAACCAATCACAAGCCGGGACGTCACGGGAGGCTGGACAAGCGCTCATTTTAAAATGCGCGCGTGTCCAGCCTCCCGTGACGTCACGGCTTGTGATTGGTTGCGTCGCCCTTGTGACTGCGACGCAACCAATCACAAGCCGGGACTTCACGTAAAGGAAAGAAAAGCGCAAATTTTAAACAAAGAACGCTGCCGCTTCCCTCGGTAAGGTGCAGGCTGCGTCGGAGAGGTGAGTATAGCAATATTTTTTATTTTAATTCTCTCTTTTACACATTTTTACATTAATGTTGTTTCGATACCGATACCCGATACCACAAAAGTATCGGATCTCGGTATCGGAATTCCGATATTTGCAAGTATCGGCCGATACCCGATACTTGCGGTATCGGAATGCTCAACACTAATCCTAATGCATGTCAAAATCGGCATGCATTAGTGATGATGCGTTACTTTGTGACGCACCCTCGAACGTGGTCTACCGCATTTTCGGGTACTTTAGGTCTAACGCACAGCGAACGGATGCATTTGCTGTGCATAGATTTCTATTACCATGCGTTGGTGAATGCATTAGCCAATCGTAGGAAAAAAATTGAATTTGGTCATCAGCCTGTGGTATTCAGATATAAATGGCTGACGCTGCTTAAGGAGACTGCTGGGGCTGATGGTGATGCAGCTGGGATGGTTTTGCTCCCCACAGGTGGAGTGGGGCCTCAGGGCTACCGGTGAAGTTCTGTAAGGGACTTGAGGACATTGAGGTGCAGGTCTGTGGGTCCAGGACTGAGGGTGCAGGAATATCTAGAGGACACAAGGGTTGCAGTTTCTTTACCTTTAATACCAGGTTGAAGGTGCAGTCCGGGGCACAAGTCACAGCTGGTGATGGAGATTTGATACAACATGAATAGACTATTGCTGCTGCGCCATTCTAAAATTTCTACTGTGGGTGAATTGATCAGTAAACTATAGTACAAGTGTTACTATCCTTACATTTTTCGACAAATGGTAGTCTATAAAACTTATGTTTATGCCACCTGAGTGTGTCTAGGAAGCTAAAAAACACGTCTTAATTGGAATTTAAATTCCTCACTCTAAATCCTGGCACAGATCCTGAAACAACATGTGCAACACCTGCTAGGGCCGTGGGGTACTAGGAACCGGGTCGCACGGCTCTTAGGCTAGGTTCACATCGCGTTAGTGCCATCCATTTAACGGATCCCTTACTAAGCGGCTTTAACGCAATGTAACATATCTGTTAACGCACCCATTGCCATCTATTATCGTAACGCATCCTAACGCATGTCAAAATCGGCAGTGCGTTAGTGATGATGGGTTACTTTGTGATGCACCCTTGAATGTGGTCTATTGCATTTTGGGGTACGTTAGGTCTAACGCACAGCGAACGGATGCATTCTCTGTGCATAGACCTCTATTACTAATGCATGCCAACGCAATGCTACCATGTGTTGGCACATGCATAAGCACAATCATAGGAAAAAAATTGAATTTGGGCATCAGCCTGTGGTATTCCGATATAAATGGCTAATACTACTTAAGGAGACTGCTGGGCTAATGGTGATGCAGCTGGGATGGTTATGCTCCCCACAGGTGGAGTGGGGCCCCAGGGCTACCGCTGCAGTTCTGTAAGAGACTTGTGGACATTGAGGTGCAGGACTGAGGGTACAGGACAGAGGGTGTGGGAATAACTAGAGAATACAAGGGTTGCAGTTTCTTTACCTTTAATCCCAGGTTGAAGGTGCAGTCTGGGGCACAAGTCGCAGCTGGTGATGGAGATCCGAGCCACCTGGAAGCAATTCAGAGTCCCCCTAGCCAGGTGGGGTTGCAAGCCTTCCTACTGTGCTGTTCTCTGGGTGCTTGGTGCTTTTAGTTCTCCTCAAGTCAATCTCTGTCTGTCCACTAAGTGAATCACTACCCACATGGCAGGCAGCTTGAGCCTGTTCCAGGTGTCACTCCTGTTATGATGACCTGGTGGTTAGGAGCACTAGGAATGACCTGATGAGCAAACTATTAATACAGGACAAGCTCTGGGAAGTGGGAGCTCTGCTGACCGCAACCCCTAATCCTATCACAAACAACTAGAAATAGCCGTGGAGCGTACCTGACTCTGCCTAGACGCCTCTTCACAGCCTAAGAGCTAACTACCCCTAAAGATAGAAAATAAAGCCTAACTTGCCTCAGAGAAATTCCCCAAAGAAATAAGCAGCCCCCCACAAATATTGTCTGTGAGTTAAGATGGAAGTCACAAACACAGGAAAGAAATAGGTTTCAGCAAAGGAGGCCAGACTTAACTAAACAGACTGAGGATAGAAAAGGTATCTTTGCGGTCAGCATAAAAAACTACCAAAAAACCACGCAGAGTGTGCAAAAGAGACCCCCGCACCGACTCACGGCGTGGAGGTGCCACTCTGCATCCCAGAGCTTCCAGCTAGCCGGACAAAATCATGATAGCAAGCTGGACAAGAAAAACAGTGGTAAACAAATAAGCTAGCAGGGACTTAGCTTTTGCTGGAGTAGACAGGTCAGCTGAAAGATCCAAGAGAGAACTGAACCAGTACTAGAACATTGACAGCTGGCATCAAGTAACGATCTAAGTGCAGTTAAATAGAGCAGCAGCCTAGAACTAAACGAGGTCAGCTGAGGAAGGAACCTCAGAGCCAGCAGCTCCACTCACAGCCACCAGAGGGAGTCCATGGACAGAACTCACCGAAGTACCATTCATAACCACCGGAGGGAGTTCGAGAACAGAATTCACAACAGTACCCCCCCTTGAGGAGGGGTCACCGAACCCTCACCAGAGCCCCCAGGCCGATCAGGACGAGCCAAATGAAAGGCACAAACAAGATCGGCAGCATGAACATCAGAGGCAACAACCCAAGAATTATCCTCCTGACCATAACCTTTCCACTTGACTAGGTACTGAAGTTTCCATCTCGAAATACGAGAATCCAAAATCTTCTCCACCACATACTCCAACTCCCCCTCAACCAAAACCGAGGCAGGAGGGTCGACGGAGGGAACCATAGGAGCCACATATCTCCGCAACAACGACCTATGGAACACATTATGGATGGCAAAAGAAGCTGGAAGGTCCAAACGAAATGACACAGGATTAAGAATTTCCAAAATCTTATAAGGACCAATAAAACGAGGTTTAAACTTAGGAGACAAAACCTTCATAGGAACATAACGAGACGATAACCAAACCAAATCCCCAACACGAAGTCGGGGACCAACACAGCGTCGGCGGTTAGCGAAACGCTGAGCCTTCTCCTGGGACAATGTCAAATTGTCCACCACATGAGTCCAAATCTGCTGCAACCTGTCCACCACAGAATCCACACCAGGACAGTCCGAATGCTCAACCTGTCCTGAAGAAAAACGAGGGTGGAAACCAGAATTGCAGAAAAAAGGCGAAAACAAAGTGGCCGAGCTGGCCCGATTATTAAGGGCGAACTCAGCCAAAGGCAAGAAGGACACCCAATCATCCTGATTAGCAGAAACAAAGCATCTCAGATATGTCTCCAAAGTCTGATTGGTTCGTTCGGTTTGGCCATTTGTCTGAGGATGGAAAGCTGAAGAAAAAGACAAATCAATGCCCATCTTAGCACAAAAGGACCGCCAAAACCTCGAAACAAACTGGGAACCTCTGTCCGACACGATGTTCTCCGGAATGCCATGTAAACGAACCACGTGCTGGAAAAATAATGGAACCAAATCAGAGGAGGAAGGCAATTTAGGCAAAGGTACCAAATGGACCATCTTAGAGAAGCGATCACAAACCACCCAGATAACCGACATCCTTTGAGAGACAGGGAGATCTGAAATAAAATCCATGGAAATATGCGTCCAGGGCCTTTTCGGGACCGGCAAGGGCAAAAGCAACCCACTGGCACGAGAACAGCAGGGCTTAGCCCAAACACAAGTCCCAC
Source organism: Ranitomeya variabilis (assembly GCF_051348905.1). Taxonomy (NCBI): domain Eukaryota; kingdom Metazoa; phylum Chordata; class Amphibia; order Anura; family Dendrobatidae; genus Ranitomeya; species Ranitomeya variabilis. The sequence continues at coordinate 568,061,329 of NC_135236.1, forward strand.
AGGACTGCACAAAAGAACGCACATCCCGTGACAAGGAAGGCCACCAAAAGGATCTAGCCACCAAATCCCTGGTACCAAAGATTCCAGGATGACCAGCCAACACAGAACAATGAACCACAGAGATAACTCTACTAGTCCATCTATCAGGTACAAACAGTTTCTCCGCTGGGCAACGGTCAGGTCTATCAGCCTGAAACTCCTGCAGCACCCGCCGCAAATCAGGGGAGATGGCAGACAAAATTACCCCCTCTTTGAGGATACCAGCCGACTCAGGAACTCCCGGAGAATCAGGCACAAAACTCCTTGAAAGGGCATCAGCCTTCACATTCTTAGAGCCCGGAAGGTACGAAACCACAAAATCGAAGCGGGAGAAAAACAGCGACCATCGAGCCTGTCTAGGATTCAACCGCTTGGCAGACTCGAGATAAGTCAGATTCTTGTGATCCGTCAAGACCACCACGCGATGCTTGGCTCCTTCAAGCCAATGTCGCCACTCCTCGAACGCCCACTTCATGGCCAACAACTCTCGATTGCCCACATCATAATTGCGCTCAGCAGGCGAAAACTTTCTAGAAACGAAAGCACATGGTTTCATCACCGAGCCATCAGAACTTCTTTGAGATAGAACAGCCCCTGCTCCAATCCCAGAAGCATCCACCTCGACCTGAAACTGGAGCGAAACATCTGGCTGACACAACACAGGGGCAGAAGAAAAACGACGCTTCAACTCCTGAAAAGCCTCAACGGCCGCAGAGGACCAATTGACCACATCAGCACCTTTCTTGGTTAAATCAGTCAATGGTTTAACAACACTAGAAAAATTAGCGATGAAGCGACGGTAAAAATTAGCAAAGCCCAGGAATTTCTGAAGGCTCTTCACAGAAGTAGGCTGAGTCCAGTCATAAATGGCCTGAACTTTAACAGGGTCCATCTCGATAGTAGAAGGGGAAAAAATGAAGCCCCAAAATGAAACCTTCTGAACTCCAAAGAGACATTTAGACCCCTTCACAAACAAGGAATTAGCACAAAGGACATGGAACACCATTCTGACCTGTTTCACATGAGACTCCCAATCGTCCGAAAAAAACAAAATATCATCCAAATATACAATCATGAATCTATCCAGGTACTTTCGGAAGATGTCATGCATAAAGGACTGAAACACAGATGGAGCATTAGAAAGCCCGAATGGCATCACCAGGTACTCAAAATGGCCCTCGGGCGTATTAAATGCTGTTTTCCATTCGTCGCCCTGTTTAATATGCACAAGATTATACGCCCCTCAAAGATCTATCTTGGTGAACCAGCTAGCCCCCTTAATCCGAGCAAACAAATCAGACAGTAACGGCAAGGGGTACTGAAATTTGACGGTGATTTTATTGAGAAGGCGGTAATCTATACAAGGTCTCAGAGAACCATCCTTCTTGGCCACAAAAAATAACCCTGCTCCCAACGGTGACGACGACGGGCGAATATGCCCTTTCTCCAAGGACTCCTTTACATAACTCCGCATAGCGGCGTGTTCTGGCACAGATAAATTGAACAGTCGGCCCTTCGGAAACTTACTACCAGGAATCAAATTAATAGCACAATCGCAATCCCTATGAGGAGGTAGGGCACTGGATTTGGGCTCATCAAATACATCCTGGTAATCTGACAAGAACTCAGGGACTTCAGAAGGATGGGAAGACGAAATTGACAACAATGGGACATCCCCATGTACCCCTTGACAACCCCAACTGGATACAGACATTGATTTCCAATCCAATACTGGATTATGGACCTGTAGCCATGGCAAACCCAAAACGACCACATCATGCAGATTATGCAACACCAAAAAGCGAATATCCTCCTGATGTGCAGGAGCCATGCACATGGTCAATTGAGTCAAGTACTGAGGCTTATTCTTGGCCAAAGGCGTAGCATCAATTCCTCTCAATGGAATAGGATACTGTAAAGGCTCCAAGAAAAAACCACAGCGCCTGGCAAACTCCAAGTCCATCAAATTCAGGGCAGCGCCTGAATCCACAAATGCCATAACAGAATAGGACGACAAAGAGCAGATCAGAGTAACGGACAAAAGAAATTTTGGTGGCAGACCTAGCGAACCGCTTAGTGCGTTTAGGACAATCAGAGATAGCATGAGTGGAGTCACCACAGTAAAAACACAGCCCATTCTGACGTCTGTATTCTTGCCGTTCAGCTCTGGTCAAGGTCCTATCACATTGCATAGGCTCAGGCCTCTGCTCAGAAGATACTGCCAAATGATGCATAGTTTTGCGCTCACGTAAGCGTCGATCGATCTGAATGGCCAAGGACATAGACTCATTCAAACCAGCAGGCGTGGGGAATCCCACCATAACATCCTTAAGGGCTTCAGTAAGACCCTTTCTGAAAACTGCCGCCAGGGCACACTCATTCCACTGAGTAAGCACAGACCACTTTCTAAACTTCTGACAATATATCTCCGCTTCATCCTGACCCTGACACAAAGCCAGCAAGATTTTCTCTGCCTGATCCACTGAATCTGGTTCATCATAAAGCAACCCAAGCGCCAGAAAAAACGCATCTACATTACGCAATGCAGGATCTCCTGGCGCAAGGGAAAATGCCCAGTCTTGAGGGTCGCCACGTAGCAAAGAAATAATGATTTTTACTTGCTGAATGGGGTCACCAGAGGAGCGGGGTTTTAAAGCAAAAAACAGTCTACAATTATTTTTGAAATTCAGGAACTTAGATCTATCCCCAGAAAACAAATCAGGAATTGGAATTCTGGGTTCTATCATTGGGTTCTGAACTACATAATCTTGAATGCCTTGTACCCTTGCAGTGAGTTGATCCACACAAGAGGACAGACCTTGAATGTCCATATCTACACCTGTGTCCTGAACCACCCAGAGATTTAGGGGAAAAGAAAAATAAAACACGCTGCAGAGGAAAAAAAATGGTCTCAGAACTTCTCTTATCCCTCTATTGAGATGCATTAACACCTTATTGGCCAGCTGTACTGTTATGATGACCTGGTAGTTAGGAGTAGGGTTGAGCGACCTTTACTTTTATAGGATCGGGTCGGGTTTCATCGGCCGATCCTATAAAAAAGTCGGGGTCGGGGTCGGCCGAAACGCGAAACCCAATGCAGTGCATTGGGTTTCCAATGGTTCCCAGGGTCTGAAGGAGCGGAACCTCTCCTTCAGGCCCTGGGATCCATATTTAAATGTAAAATAAAGAATTAAAATAAAAAATATCGCTATACTTACCCTCTGACGGGCCCTGGTACTAACCGGGAACCTTCCTTCCTTAGAATCAGCCTTCCATGACCTTGCGGTGACGTCACGGTGACGTCACGGCTTGTGATTGGTCCGAGGCCGCCCATGTGACCGCTCGCGCGAGCGGTCACATGGGTGGCCGCGGACCAATCACAAGCCGCGACATCACCGTGACGTCACCGAAGGTCCTTGAAGGGCTGATTCTTAGGAAGGAAGGCTGACAGAAAGATGCAGGGCATGTCCGAGGGTGAGTATATACCTAATAGGAATATACTCACCCTCGGCTTCTTTCTTTGATCAGTCAAATACCAGTGTTACTATCTTTCCATTTTTAGACAAATAGCAGGCCATGAACTGATGTTTGTGCCACCGGAGTATGGCTAGGAAACTCACCTACCCGTGTTAGTATCCTTACATTTTTCTATCATTAACCCCTTTCTGACATTGGATGTACTATCCCGTCGAGGTGGGGAGGGCCCGTATGACCACCGATGGGATAGTACGTCCAGCGCGATCGGCGGTGCTCACGGGGGGAGCGCGGCCGATTGCGGCCGGGTGTCAGCTGATTATCACAGCTGACATCCGGCACTATGTGCCAGGAGCAGTCACGGACTGCCCCCGGCACATTAACCTCCGGCACACCGTGATCAAACATGATCGCGGTGTGCCGGCGGTACAGGGAAGCATCGTGCTGGGAGGGAGCTCCCTGCGTGCATCCCTGAGACCCCTGGAGCAACGCGATGTGATCACGTTGCTGCAAGGGTCTCTTACCTCCTCCTCGCTGCAGGTGCCTGGATCCAAGATGGCCGCGGCATCCGGGTCCTGCAGGGAGGGAGGTGGCATACCGAGTGCCTGCTCGGAGCAGGCGCTTTGTAAGCCTGCAGTGCTGTAAGTCAGATCGGTGATCTGACAGAGTGCTGTGCAAACTGTCAGATCACCAATCTGTGATGTCCCCCCTGGGATAAAGTAAAAAAGTAAAAAAAAAAATTTCCACATGTGTAAAAAAAAAATAAAAAAAAATTCCTAAATAAAGAAAAAAAAAAAATTCCCATAAATACATTTCTTTATCTAAATAAAAAAAATAAAACAACAAAAGTACACATATTTAGTATCGCCGACTCCGTAACGACCCCACCTATAAAACTATATCACTAGTTAACCCCTTCAGTGAACACCGTAGGAAAAAAAAACGAGGCAAAAAACAACGCTTTATTATCATACTGCCTAACAAAAAGTGGAATAACACGCAATCAAAAAGACGGATATAAATAACCATGGTACCGCTGAAAACGTCATCTTGTCCCGCAAAAAACAAGCCACCATACAGTGTCATCAAAGAAAAAATAAAAAAGTTATAGTCCTCAGAATAAAGCGATGCCAAAATAATTATTTATTCTATAAAATAGTTTTTATCGTATAAATGCACCAAAACATAAAAAAATGATATAAATGAGGTATCGCTGTAATGGTACTGACCCGAAGAATAAAACTGCTTTATCAATTTTACCAAACGCAGAACGGTATAAACGCCTCCCCCAAAAGAAATTCATGAATAGCTGGTTTTTGGTCATTCTGCCTCACAAAAATCGGAATAAAAAGCGATCAAAAACTGTCACGTGTCCGAAAATGTTACCAATAAAAACATCAAATTGTCACGCAAAAAGCAAGACCTCAAATGACTCTGTGGACCAAAATATGGAAAAATTATAGGTCTCAAAATGTGGAGACGCAAAAACTTTTTTGCTATAAAAAGCGTCTTTTAGTGTGTGACGCTGCCAATCATAAAAATCCGCTATAAAAAATGCTATAAAAGTAAATCAAACCCCCCTTCATCACCCCCTTAGTTAGGGAAAAATAATAACATTAAAAAAATGTATTTATTTCCATTTTCCCATTAGGGTTAGGGTTAGGGCTAGGGTTAGGGCTAGGGCTAGGGTTAGGGTTAGGGCTAGGGTTCGGGCTAGGGTTAGGGCTAGGGTTAGGGTTAGGGCTAGGGTTAGGGTTAGGGCTAGGGTTAGGGCTAGGGTTAGGGCTAGGGTTAGGTTTAGGGTTGCAGCTAGGGTTAGGGCTAGGGTTAGGGCTAGGGTTAGGGCTAGGGTTAGGGTTAGGGCTGGGGTTAGGGTTGGGGCTAGGGTTAGAGCTAAAGTTAGGGTTAGGGTTGGGGCTAAAGTTAGGGTTAGGGTTTGGATTACATTTACGGTTGGGATTAGGGTTGGGATTAGAGTTAGGGGTGTGTCGGGGTTAGGGGTGTGGTTAGGGTTACCGTTGGGATTAGGGTTAGGGGTGTGTTAGGATTAGGGTTTCAGTTGGAATAGGGTACTTTCCACTGTTTAGGCACATCAGGGGCTCTCCAAACACGACATGGCGTCCGATCTCAATTCCAGCCAAGTCTGCATTGAAAAAGTAAAACAGTGTTCCTTCCCTTCCAAGCTTTACCGTGCGCCCAAACAGGGGTTTACCCCAACATATGGGGCATCAGCCTACTCAGAACAAATTGGACAACAACTTTTGGGGTCCAAGTTCTCTTGTTACCCTTGGGAAAATATAAATTTGGGGGGCTAAACATCATTTTTGTGGGGAAAAAAAAGATTTTTTTATTTTCACGGCTCTGCGTTGTAAACTGTAGTGAAACATCTGGGGGTTCAAAGTTCTCACAACACATCTAGATAAGTTCCATGGGAGGTCTAGTTTCCAATATGGGGTCACTTTTGGGGGTTTCTACTGTTTGGGTACATCAGGGGCTCTGCAAATGCAACGTGATGCCTGCAGACCAATCCATCTAAGTCTGCATTCCAAATGGTGCTCCTTCACTTCCGAGCTCTGCCATGCGCCCAAACAGTGGTTCCCCCCACATATGGGGTATCAGCGTACTCAGGACATTTTGCACAACAACTTTTGGGGTCCAATTTATCCTGTTACCCTTGTCAAAATACAAAACTTGGGGCTAAAAAATCATTTTTGTAAAAAAAAAAAGAATTTTTATTTTCACAGCTCTGCATTATAACCTGTAGTGAAACACTTGAGGGATCAAAGCTCTCAAAACACATCTAGATAAGTTCCTTAGGGGGTCTACTTTCCAAAATGGTGTCACTTGTGGGGGTTTTACTGTTTAGGCACATCAGGGGCTCTCCAAACGCGACATGGCATCCCATCTTAATTCCAGTCAATTTTGCATTGAAAAGTCAAATGGTGCTCCTTCCCTTCCGAGCTCTGCCATGCGCCCAAACAGTTGTTTACCCCCACATATGTGGTATCGGTGTACTCAGGACAAATTGCACAACAAATTTTGTGGTCTAATTTCTTCTCTTACCCTTGGGAAAATAAAAAATTGGGGGCGAAAAATAATTTTTGTGAAAAAATATGATTTTTTATTTTTTTGGCTCTGCATTATAAACTTCTGTGAAGCACTTGTTGGGTCAAAGTGCTCACACACATCTAGATAAGTTCCTTAAGGGGTCTTCTTTCCAAAATTGTGCCACTTGTGGGGGGTTTCAATTTTTAGGCACATCAGGGGCTCTCCAAACGCAACATGGCGTTCCATCTCAATTCCAGTCAATTTTGCATTGAAAAGTCAAATGGCGCTCCTTCCCTTCCGAGCTCTGCGGTGCGCCCAAACAGTGGTTTACCCCCACATATGGGATATCGTCGTACTCAGAACTAATTGTACAACAACTTTTAGGGTCCATTTTCTCCTGATACCCTTGGTAAAATAAAACAAATTGGAGCTGAAATAAATTTTGTGTAAAACAAATTTAAATGTTAATTTTTATTTAAACATTCCAAAAATTCCTGTGAAACACCTGAAGGGTTAATAAATTTCTTGAATGTGGTTTTGAGCACCTTTAGGGGTGAAGTTTTTAGAATGGTGTCACAATTGGGTATTTTCTATCATATAGACACCTCAAAATGACTTCAAATGAGATGTGGTCCCTAAAAAAAAAATGGTGTTGTAAAAATGAGAAATTGCTGGTCAATTTTAACCCTTATAACTCCCTAACAAAAAAAAAATTTGGTTCCTAAATTGTGCTGATGTAAAGTAGATATGTGGTAAATGTTACCTGTTAAGTATTTTGTGTGACATATCTCTGTGATTTAAGGCATAAAAATTCAAAGTTGGAAAATTGCGAAATTTTCAAAATTTTTGCCAAATTTCTGTTTTTTTCACAAATAAACACAAGTTATATCGAAGAAATTTTACCACTATCATGACGTACAATATGTCACGAGAAAACAGTGTCAGAATCGCCAAGATCCGTTGAAGCGTTCCAGAGTTATAAACTCATAAAGGGACAGTGGTCAGAATTATAAAAATTGGCCCGGTCATTAACGTGCAAACCACCCTTGTGGGTAAAGGGGTTAATAGTCTACCAGCTGATATTTGTGTCACCTGAGTGTGGTTGAACAAAGAAGACGTTTCAGCTGTTGCACAAACCTGTAGCACACCAAACTTACACTGGTCCCTCACCCACCTCATCTTAATTTAAACTTAAATTCAATGCTCTAAATGCTGACCCAGATCCTGATACCACATGCATTTCCTATTGCTGACTGCTGATGTGTCATTATGCCATTATAAAATGTTGTACTGTGGGTCAGTTGATGGGTTACCTACCTGTGTTACTTTACTTACATTTTTCCACCAATAGCAGTCTATGGAACTGATGTTTGTGCCACCTGAGTGTGGCTAGGAAACTAAAAAAAGAAGGCTTACACTGCTCCCTTAACCATCATGTTGCAATTGAAATTATAATTCAAAGCTGTAAATTCTGGCCCAGACACTGATACCTCATGCATGGCACATGGCTGACTACCATTATCAAATTTCTACTGTGGTTCAATTGAAGCCAATTTTCATGGTGTCTGCTCCTAATTTTAGCTGTTTGGGAAGCTTTTTTTCACCCCTTAAGGTGTTGTGTATATGTTTAGTTAGGCCTCCCATTGGGTTTAATAGGGTTTAGGTACGTACATCGAACCGTTCAGTCAAAATGTGTAGTGAACGTCTAAATGTTCGGTGAATTGAACCATACCTTGAAAGCTTCGCTCATCTCTAACTCCTACCCATATGGAGCCAAATAGCAGTCACCAGGACAGAAGAATAGAGACCAAGCATGCGTTTTGCATGGTTTTTACAGCTTCCTCGGAGGCAATATTAAATCGATATGGGAGCAAAATCATCAAGCGACCTAGCAGAGGGTGAGGAGTGGTGATGTGGCCTCCCCAAATAATGCCCATATATTTATCTGGATAGGCTACATCTTCTTGTTCACATAATACGTCTGTAAAAGCAGCATATACAGTTTCAGTTTGTCTGATTTTTCTCTTTATAGGTATATTTTTGAGTAAAATGTAAATTGTTCTTTTATTCTATAAACTACTGACAACATGTCTCTGAAGATCCAAGCAATAATTTTCTGAAAATGAGAAATGGTCAAAATAACAAAAAAAATGCATTGCTTGCAGACCTCAGATAATGAAGAAAAAAAAAAAAAAAAGGTAATAATCATTTAGAAACAATAATACTAATTTTTTAACTAAGGAAGAGTTCACAAATCATATTTTGTGGAATAACCATGATTTTTAATCACAGCTTTCATGCGTCTTGGCATGCTTTCCACCAGTCTTTCACACTACTTTTGGATGACTTTATGCCACTCCTGGTGCAAAAATGTAAGCAGTTCTTCTTTGTTTGATGGCTTGTGACTATCCATTTTCCTCTTGATTACATTCCAGAGATTTTCAATGGGGTTCAGGTCTGGAGATTGGGCTGGCCATGACAGGGATTTGATGTGGTGGTCCTTCATCCACACCTTGATTAACCTAGCTGTCTGGCATGGTGCATTGTCCAGCTGGAAAAAAAACAGTCCTCAGAGTTGTGGAACATTGCCTGAGCAGAAGGAATCAACTGTTTTTCCAGGAGAACCTTGTATGCGGCTTGATTCATATATCCTTTGCAAAGATTAACCCACCCAATTCCAGCCTTGCTGAAGCATCCTCAGATCATCACCGATCCTCCACCAAATTTCACAGTGAATGCAAGACAATATGGCTTGTAAGCCTCTCCAGGTCTCTGTCTAACCATTAAACGACCAGGTGTTGGGCAAAGCTGAAAATTAGACTCAGCAAAGAAGATTACCTTACTCCAGTCCTCTATGGTTCAATCCTTATGGTCATTGACAAACTTCAGCCTGGCTCTTCTTTGCTTCTCAATGATGAAAGGTTTTTTTCTTGCTTTACATGGCTTGAGTCCTGCCTCTAGGAACCTGTTACGAACTGTTCTTGCTGTGCACTTCAGTCCAGCTGCCATTTGCCATTCCTTTTGTAGGATACTTGATGTCATCCTGCGGTTGCTGAGTGACATTCGAATAAGATGATGTCATACCGGTCAGTGGAGAGTCATTTTTGCCCTCTGCCGGTCTGTAGTTTTGTTGTCCCCAATGTCTGCTGCTTGACCTTGTTGTAACGGACTGTAGTATTAGAAATTCTAACGATGGAGGCAACATGACACTCACTGTGTCCCTCTGCTAGTAAAGCCAGAATTGAGCCCTTCTTTTCCTCACTCAAGACTTTTCTTTTCAATTCCTTTGGCGTGGTTAAATGTTATTTTTTCATTCCTATTACTTTTGGGATTTTACTAGCATTTGTTTTGCCATCCAGCTTGTCCTATTGCAAGAGGATTGTGAACACCACAGCAGTGTTTTTTATAATTTCCTTCATTAAATAAGATTTGGTTCAGGTGATCACCTAATCAGAAGCACATTAAGTAGAATGAGGAGTACTTTGGTTGGAATTCAACTGACACTGGAAATGAATTGCTGTCAGACATGTATAGAAGCTGATTTTTATAAAACTTTGCAGTGGTCTCTTAATTTTTGCCAGAGCTGTGGTTTGTTTATTATTAAGGATGTTGGCACATGTGGATTTTGCTCATTTAAATTTGTACATTTCAGCTTAGAAAACAACTTACGGTATCTGAAATTTTTGAAGAGCCTGAGGTGGTTGAGCTGGTAAAATCATCTGGCTCAGCAAAGAACAGTCAGCAGGAATTAAGCCACACTGATTGGCTAATGGACTCGCAAGAGGATAGACTCCCCCAACACAAACAGAGTGGGTAAGTTAGAAAGTTTTTCAACTATCTATCTTGCACTGATAATGGTGATGGAGAGGAGTTTTCTGTCGTAGCCTGACTAGCACATTATAGGCCATTCCTTTGCCCATTTGACTGTGGACCAGGGCAGTACTGCAGATAGTTTTGAATGTGGCAACACATCTTAATGACCCCAGGGAAGTGTTCAATATGTTGCAGTGCTGGCAATAGTCATCCTCCAATATACATCAGTGTCACCTCCAGCACCGTCCCACAAACCACCACTTCTAGCCCATAGCCAAATTGTCCACTTGGGCCAAAATGCATTTACTGACGAGGCAATGGGTAAAAAGCTGAGGTTCAAAGACATGGTTACTGTACCCCCCATTTCCCACCATATTTGGGCAGGTTTATCATAGCAACCAGCAGTTCTCTCACACTGCCAGCCACACCATGCCTCTCCTCCAACTACACCCTATTTCCACTCCTGCATCCCTCTTCCCTCTTCTTCTTCCACTGCACAACCATCTCACCCATCACTGCAAATGCATTGTTCCACAATTCTTTCCCTCAGGCCAGATCGCCCGCTTCCTTTAATAATAATTAAATTTAATTTAATTGTAAGGTTTTGTAAATATTTCACCCTTTTATATTTTTTTGCTTTCTAATTGTGTTTGTGGGAAGATTGCCCCATTTTTTTTTCCTCCCAATACCCAACATTCTGTCACAGTTATATTTTTCTGTATATATATGTTATTGAAGAAACAATATCTGCTTTAATTGTTTGCATAATGTGTGTCAAATTATTGGACTAAATATTCAGGCTTACACGCAATCATTTACAGAACACACATTTGGTAAATTAAATATTGTCTTATAAAACAGTGACAACAACAGAAATGACAAATATGAGCTGACATAAGTGTCTTGCCATGGAGTTGCTCCCTCTGGCATTAAAAAATAGTTTGAAAACACCTGAAGCAATCTGAGTCCCACAGAGGCATGTAGACTTTGTGAAACATGATGGACAGAGTAAGAATTGGGCCCATCTTCTTCATCATTTTCCAGATAGACAGGACAATCATGTATTCAGGTGTAGTTATGGAGGACCATAAACAATTTGCCGTGTGCACTACTGGAAAGGAATGTGCTAAGGTAGGTTCCCACACCTTCTTGAACTATATAAAAAGAACCTAGCACTCAACTTGATGCTTTGGAGTGAATTTTTATTGTAGTGGTACTCAAAAACGTTTCGGTCCTACACTTGGACCTTCGTCAGTAACGTACTGTAGAGTATAGTGGGAGACCAAGGGGTCAGTAGACACACAGGAGCGGCGTCTTATATGATAACAAAACCGGGGCGGTACTGTAGAGACCGTGGCAGCTGTCAGCCGGTGCAGACGCGGATTCCACCGCTGGACCAGCGGTGGAATCCGCGTCTGCACCGGCTGACAGCTGCCACGGTCTCTACAGTACCGCCCCGGTTTTGTTATCATATAAGACGCCGCTCCTGTGTGTCTACTGACCCCTTGGTCTCCCACTATACTCTACAGTACGTTACTGACGAAGGTCCAAGTGTAGGACCGAAACGTTTTTGAGTACCACTACAATAAAAATTCACTCCAAAGCATCAAGTTGAGTGCTAGGTTCTTTTTATATAGTTATGGAGGACGACACATGTTTTTCTAAGAATATTATTGATATTTGGCTCCCTTAAATGAATGGCGCCTATTAGTACCCTGCATTTGGCACGCTATATACAGTACCAGAGGCACCTTTCACCAATTGCAGTGCTCTAAAAAGCTGGTAATTGAATATTTGACACTGGTAAATAAGCTCTCTTCAGAGTTAAAGCTACAGTACATGGGTGGCAAGTTCAAAGGCATCATCACCAACTGTAAATCAGTTGTTCCCTGCTGGACCCAGATAGATATGGTGGTGGGACACCCATTTCTCAGAAGTGATTATTGAAGAATTGAAGATTTGAGAATCTGAAGTTCATCCATAGATCCTGATATCAACAATTACAAACTTGTAGGTGCTGTTGACCAAGTCTAACAGCAGTATGGAAAAGTATTGCTTATAATCGTAGTATTGGGACTCTGTGTGCTGCCGATTCATCACACGGATGTGTTTCACATCCAAGGTCCAGTACAGCTGAAAGCTGAATAATTGAATTTTTTTTAAAACCTCTGGCGATCCATTCCCAGTGTTGGGTGATAAGGCTTCAATATCACAGCTTGGTGTAGTTGTCCCTGGTGTGCTGACATGTAGAGCAGGCAATGAAGAGGATGGCAGACTTCCCACCCAAAAATATGAGATTAAAAGCAGCAAAGCAAGTGTCAGTTGCCAGAAACCTGTACAGCAAACAAAAGTAGACATTAATATCTGCAATAATATTCAAGAATGTATTTCGGATTATGTAAACATTTTCAGCAACAGAACTCAATCACTTCTGTGATTAGGGCCACACTCACATCATCTATAAGTCACAAGGTGCATAAACATTATATTGACCTTATTGGGGCTTAGTGGAGCTATTGCTTTGTGCACTAATGACAATTATTTGCTGCCTGGTAACAACAAAAAAATATTTATTAAAGGGGAAGGACATGACATTAAATTAGTAAAACCATGCAATATTGAATACACATTTATGCTTCTTCATGCAGATATGCACTCAAAATCATCATATCTAAGATTAAATGGAGGCATACCTTACTGGTTCCTTTTAAGTGGCCAAACAGAGCTGATTATGTGCAATGTATGTTGTTTTAGTCAGAAGAATGTTGTAGCAACAGATAAAGCTGGCTCCTGAGTAAAGGTACCTTCACACGAAACGACATTATAACGATATCGCTAGCAATCCGTGACGTTGCAGCGTCCTCGCTAGCGATATCGTTTCGTTTGACACGCAGCAGCGATCAGGATCCTGCTGTGATGTCGCTGGTCGCTGAATAAAGTCCAGAACTTTATTTGGTCGTCCGATCGCTGTGTATCGTTGTGTTTGAAAGCAAAAGCAACGATACCAGCGATATTTTACACTGGTAACCAGGGTAAACATCGGGTTACTAAGCGCAGGGCCGCGCTTAGTTACCCGATGTTTACCCTGGTTACTAGCGTAAAATGTAAAAAAAACAAACAGCACATACTCACATTGCGTCCCCTGCAGTCTGCTTCCTCCTCTGACTCAGCGCCGCAAAGTGAAAGTGAAAGCAGCACAGCGGTGACGTCACCGCTCTGCTCTCACTGTACGGCGCTCAGTCAGTCAGGAAGTGGACGCAGGGGGACGTGAATGTAAGTATGTGCTGTTTGTTTTTTTTAGATTTTACGCTGGTAACCAGGGTAAACATCGGGTTACTAAGCGCGGCCCTGCGCTTAGTTACCCGATGTTTACCCTGGTTACCAGGGGACCTCGGCATAGTTGATCGCTGGAGAGCGGTCTGTGTGACAGCTCTCCAGCGACCAAACAGCGACGCTGCAGCGATCGACATCGTTGTCGCTATCGCTGCAGCGTCGCTTCGTGTGAAGGTACCTTAAGCCACAGCAGTCAGCAATGGAAGGGCTGCAGAACCTCTCTATAATTGGACACCACCTTAATCGAAAACAATTACTGATATAATCAGTGAGAAAATTTAAAAAGAGAGAGATAATAACAAGGTTGCAGCCTTCATTAAAGTAGCAGTAAAATTGAGCAGTGTAAAATATTCTAAAGGTGATAACAAGATGTTCCTCTACATAAGTAAAATGCTTAATTATTATACAGGGTGGGCCATTTATATGGATACACCTAAATAAAATGGGAATGGTTGGTGATATCAACTTCCTGTTTGTGGCACATTAGTATATGGAAGGGGGAAAACTTTTCAAGATAGGTGGTGACTAGTGTTGAACGATACCTTCCGATACTCAAAGGTATCGGTATCGGATGATATCGGCCGATATCCGAAAAATATCGGATATCGCCGATACCGATACCCGATACCAATGCAAGTCAATGGGTCACAAGTATCGGAAGGTATCCTGGATGGTTCCCAGGGTCTGAAGGAGAGGAAACTCTCCTTTAGGCCCTGGGATCCATATTCATGTGTAAAATAAAGAATAAAAATTAAAAATAGGGATATACTCACCCTCTGACGCGCCCTGGTAGTAACCGCTGCAACCGGCAGCCTCCGTTGCTAAGAATGAGCGAGTGAAGGACCTGCGATGACGTCACGGCTTGTGATTGGTCGCGTGACCGCTCATGTGACCGCTCACGCGACCAATCACAAGCCGCAACGTCATCGTAGGTCATAAATTCACTGCATTCTTAGGAACAGAGGCTGCCGGTTACATCGGTAAGGTCCAGGGGCCGCTGGAGGGGTGAGTATATCCATATTTTTTATTTTAATTCTTTATTTTTTACATGAATATGGATCCCAGGGCCTGAAGGAGAGTCTCCTCTCCTCCAGACCCTGGGAACCATACACTGGGAACTTCCGATTCCGATTTCCGATATCACAAAAATATCGGAACTCGGTATCGGAATTCCGATACAGCAAATATCGGCCGATACCCGATACTTGCGGTATCGGAATGCTCAAAACTAGTGGTGACCATGGCTGCCATTTTGAATTTGGCCATTTTCGATCCAACTTTATTTTTTTCCAATGGGAAAAGGGTCATGTGACACATCAAACTTATTGAGAGTTTCCCAAGAAAAACAATGGTGTGCTTGTTTTTAATGTAATTTTTATTCTTTCATGAGTTATTTACAAATTTCTCTTTGTTTACAGCCATTGACATGTCGCAGAGGTTAACACGTGAGGAGAGGATAGAAATTGTGCTGATGTCTGGTGAAAGCAGTACCCGGGTCATTGCAGCAGATTTCAATGCAAGAGACCCTACAAGACACCCATCTCCCATGCTACAGTTAGCAAACTGCTTACCAAATTTTGTGAAACAGGTTCAGTGCTGGATTTGACAAAATGTGGACGCAAGAAAACTGTCACTAATGAAGAAACATCAGTGGCTGTCCTAGCTTCATTCAGTAAGAGCCCACAGCATAGCACTCACCGCATGTCACTGGAGAGTGGCATCAGTCGAGCATCCCTTTGGCGGATATTAGTTACTCACAAATGGCACCCTTATAAAATCCAGCTTCTGCAGCATCTCAACGAGGATGACCCAGATCGGTGCGCTGAATTTGCAGAATGGGCAAAACAAAAATTGTAACAGGACCCTCAGTTTACACAGAACATTATGTTCAGTGATGAGGCAAACTTTTTTGAAACAACGGATACTGGAAGCCTGTGCTAGCATTTCTTCTGCGGTGTTGCTATACGTGTGTCAAGAGTGGGAGAAGACAGTTGCATTGACAATCCAACACAATGGGCAGCACTTTGAACACATTTTATAAGTGGTCATAAACTTGTAAATAACTAATGAAAGAATAAAGTTATGTTAAAACCAAGCACACCATTGTTTTTCTTGAGAAATGCTTAATAAGCTTGATGTGTCACATGACCCTCTTCCCATTGGAAAAAAATAAAGTTGAATCCAAAATGGCTGACTTCTAAATGGCCGCCATGGTCACCACCCATCTTCAAAAGTTTTCCCTCTCCCATATACTAATGTGCCACAAACAGGAAGTTGATATCATCAACCATTCCCATTTTATTTAGGTGTATCCATATAAATCACCCACCCAGTTCTATGAAATGTTAGTCTAGGATGGAGCTCCTCCAACAGTTTGTCAAAGTGACAAGACACTTGCAGCACTAAGAAAATACATAGTTGGGGTGGCACTATAGCTACACATACAGCCGCTGGAAGTGGCCTGAAGAAGTCTATTGGCTGATGGGAGGATGGACCCATAGTTTTGAACGTCTCCTTGGTTCTACGATCTCTCAAAATTGACACTACTGTTGAGAAGGATCCAGTAAGGAAAAATTAGAAGACATATTGGAAACTAGCTCAATACAGCAGACCAACAAGTAGTAAGCAGTTTTGTGATATCCCACGAAAATGAATGTGGTCCAATCCGCTGACCTTAGTGGGGTTGCTTTCATCGATTAAGGATTAAACAAACCCTTAATTTAATTGGAAATTGAAAAAACATGGTGGAGAAAAATGAATTGCA
Organism: Ranitomeya variabilis; assembly: GCF_051348905.1. Taxonomy (NCBI): domain Eukaryota; kingdom Metazoa; phylum Chordata; class Amphibia; order Anura; family Dendrobatidae; genus Ranitomeya; species Ranitomeya variabilis. The sequence goes on from NC_135236.1 coordinate 568,077,800, forward strand.
TATGGATTGCATATGGTTTGCATTTGATTATAAAATTGCATTCTGAGATTGCACTTAGGTGCCATACAGACTACCATATGGACTACAATTGTCTTACTTTTATAAATTAAAAGCTTAACAATTTTTTATGCTGTATTGTGAACCTTGCCAAAGAGTATACATTTTTTGTGCTGCCTAACATGTAGCTTATTCTAAAATTCTTTCATTGAAGACAAAGGTAGAAAATAAGTATAAACCTTACCATTCAAGTTAGGAGCAGAGACTAGCATTAAACTGGCACATTAAAAGGAATGACGATTCCACAGAATCCAAGCTTATGTTATTGAGCAGCTGACAAACTTAGAAAATGTATTTATTTTGAAACTCTAAGCCAGCTGAGGACCTGCTTGAGAAAATTGAGAGAAAATTGTTGGGTGATGAGTTGAATCTTGACTCCGAACTTAACAAATTGAATTGAAATCTTGTTACTGTGCTGATTTATAGGTCTCTGTCCACATTCATTTGTCCATCTATGTTTTAGTAATCTTGGTAAAGCTTTGCATTTTTTCACTTTCTATATTCTTTTTTCTGGATGTTGATTGTGAAACCTAGAGAATGTTGCAAATGAACAAAGACATGAATACATAATTTTGTAGTATGTAGTGTGTATTTTCATGTGTAGTTAGGTTGATAAGTAATGTTTCTATAAATGGTATTTCTATATTAACGTTAATGTGACTTCACAAAATGACTTATTGCTTACATATTGTTTTATATTAAATATATTTATCATGTGTTTATGTTTTTATATTTTTCATATTATCTATGCAAAAATAAATAATATCTATATTTCACCTTGTCCATTAGGTCTATTAGACTTTAGTAGCATTTGAGAAACTTAGACATTATTAATTGTTGATGAATTTAATGAGCATGCTCACATTAAAGCAAATGTCATTGTGAAAGGAGTGATAGGAGGTTAACTGTGACCAGTACTTATTGTGAATGATGGATTCTGTGTATAGTTATGACATCCATGTTGGTGTTCTCTATTTTGGCTTTCCTTTGCCAAGCCACATCCTGCCTCAGTTGCTTGACAAGCAGAGTAAAAATATGGTGGTCCTGTGTGATTATGGGGTTTCTCGCACCATCTTGGTCTTGAGCATAAGGGCGAACTTCTATCTTGGATTCCTGATATTAACCCCGACCAGGGTAGTTGGGTACTTAAAACCCTATATGCCTATTTCCCATTGCCAGTAATTCAGTTCAGCTAGACTGGGTACACATCTCTGCTCTATTCCTCTTGTAGTACTATTTTAACCCCTTCCCGACCTTTGACGCCACGTAGGCATCATGAAAACCCGTGCCAATCCGACCCATGACGCCTATGTGGCGTCATGGAATGATCGTGTCCCTGCAGATCGGGTGAAAGGGTTAACTCCAATTTCACCTGATCTGCAGGGACAGGGGGAGTGGTACTTCAGCCCAGGGGCTACGATCGCTCTGATTGGCTGTTGAAAGTGAAACTGCCAATCAGAGCGATTTGTAATATTTCACCCAAAAAACTGGTGAAATATTACAATCCAGCCATTGCCGAAGCTGCAATATCATCGGCCATGGCTGGAAAACCTAATCTGTCCCCCCCCACACCCACAGATCTCCTCCCCAGTCCTCCGTTATGTGGTCTGCCCCCCTAAGTCGTCCTGTCCGCTCCCTCGTCCTCCTGCCCACTCCCCCGTGCTCCGATGCCACCCCCCCGTCCTCCAATCCACCCCTTATGCTCAGATCCCCCCCCCTCATACTTACCAAGCCTCCGGGCATCTGTCCGTCTTCTCCATGGGCGCCGCCATCTTCCAAAATGGCGGGCGCATGCGCAGTGCGCCCGCCGAATCTGCCGGCCGGCAGATTCGTTCCAGGTATATTTTGATCACTGCGATATAACCTATCACATTGATCAAAATAAAAAAAATAGTAAATGACCCCCCCCTTTATCACCCCCATAGGTAGGGACAATAGTAAAAAAAAAGAAAATACATTTTTTTCTTTTTCCACTAGGGTTAGGGTTAGAACTAGGGTTAGGGTTAGGGTTAGAGCATGTGCACACAGTGCAGATTTGGCTGCGGATCCGCAGCGGATTGGCCGCAAATCCGCAGCGGATTGGACACGGATCCACAGCCGATTGGCCGCGGATCCGCAGCGGATTGGCCGCGGATCCGCAGCGGATTGGCCGCGGATCCGCAGCAGATCGGCCGCTGCGAATTCGTAGCAGTTTTCCATCAGGTTTACAGTACCATGTACACCTATGGAAAACTAAATTCGCTGTGCCCATGGTGCAGAAAATACCGTGCGGAAACGCTGTGTTGTATTTTCCACAGCATGTCAATTTTGTGCGGATTCCGCAGCGTTTTACACCTGTTCCTCAATAGGAATCCGCAGGTGAAATCCGCACAAAAAAACACTGGAAATCCGCTGTAAATCCGCAGGTAAAACACAGTGCCTTTTACCTGCGAATTTTTAAAAAATGGTGCGAAAAATCTCACACGAATCCGCAACGTGGGCACATAGCCTTAGGGTTAGGGTTGGAATTAGATTTAGGGTTGGAATTAGGGCTAGGGTTGGAAATAGGGTTAAGATTAGGCTTGTGGTTAAGGTTACGGATAGGGTTAGGGGTGTGTTGGGGTTACAGTTGTGGTTAGGGTTGGGATTAGGGTAAGGGTTGGGATTAGGGTTAGGATTAGGGTTAGGGTTGGGATTAGGGTTACGGGTGTGTTGGGGTTAGGGTTGTGGTTAGGGGTGTGTTGGGGTTAGGGTTGTGATTAGGTTTATGGCTACAGTTGGGATTAGGGTTAGGGGTGTGTTGGGGTTAGTGTTGAAGTTAGAATTGAGGGGTTTCCACTGTTTAGGCACATCAGGGGTCTCCAAACGCAACATGGCGCCACCATTGATTCCAGCCAATCTTGCGTTCAAAAAGTCAAATGGTGCTCCCTCCATTCCAAGCCCCGACGTGCGCCCAAACAGTGGTTTACCCCCACATGTGGGGTACAAGCATACTCAGGACAAACTTGGCAACAACTATTGGGGTCCAATTTCTCCTGTTACCCTTGCGAAAATAAAAAATGACTTGCTAAAACATAATTTTTGAGGAAAGAACAATTATTTTTTATTTTCACGGCTCTGCGTTATAAACTTCTGTGAAGCACTTGGGGTTTGAAAGTGCTCAGCACACATCTAGATAAGTTCCTTGGGGGGTCTAGTTTCCAAATTGGGGTCACTTGTGGGGTGTTTCTACTGTTTAGGCACATCCGGGGCTCTGCAAATGCAATGTGATGCCCGCAGACGATTCCATCAAAGTCTGCATTTCAAATGTCACTACTTCCCTTCCGAGCCCTGACGTGCGCCCAAACAGTGGTTTACCCCCACATATGGGGTATCAACGTACTCATAACAACCTGGGCAACAAATATTGGGGTCCAATTTCTCCTGTTACCCTTGTGAAAATAAAAAATTGCTTGCTAAAACATCTTTTTTGAGGAAAGAAAAATTATTTTTTATTTTCACGGCTCTGCGTTTTAAACTTCTGGGAAGCACTTGGGGGTTGAATGTGCTCACCACAAATCTAGATAAGTTCCTTGTGGGGTCTAGTTTCCAAAATGGGGTCACTTGTACGGTGTTTCTACTGTTTAGGCACATCAGGGGCTCTGCAAACGTAACATGATGCCCGCAGACCATTCCATCAAAGTCTGCATTCCAAATCGTCACTACTTCCCTTCCGAGCCCCGGCATGTGCCCAAACAGTGGTTTACCCCCACATATGGGGTATCAGCGTACTCAGGAGAAACTGGACAACAACTTTTGGGGTCAAATTTCTCCTGTTACCCTTGGGAAAATTAAAAAATTCTGGGCTAAAAAAATATTTTTGAGGAAAGAAAACACATTTATTATTTTCACGGCTCTACGTTATAAACTTCTGTGAAGCACTTGGGAGTTCAAAGTGCTCACCACACATCTAGATAAGTTCCCTAGGGGGTCTAGTTTCCAAAGTGGGGTGACTTGTGGGGAGTTCCTACTGTTTAGGCACATCAGGGGCTCTGCAAACGCAACGTGACACCCGCAGAGCATTCCATCAAAGTCTGCATTTCAAAACGTCACTACTTCCCTTCCGAACCCCGACGTGTGCCAAAACAGTCGTTTACCCCCACATATGGGGTATCAGCATACTCAGGAGAAACTGGACAACAAATTTTGGGGTCCAATTTCTCCTGTTACCCTTGGGAAAATAAAAAATTCCGGGCTAAATATCATTTTTGAGGAAAGAAAAATAATTTTTTATTTTCATGGCTCTGCGTTATAAACTTCTGTGAAGCACCTGGGGGTTTTAAGTGCTCACTATGCATCTAGATAAGTTCCTTGGGGGGTCTAGTTTCCAAAATGGGGTCACTTGTAGGGGAGCTCCAATGTTTAGGCACACAGGGACTCTCCAAACGCGACATGGTGTCCGCTAAAGATTGGAGCCAATTTTTCATTCAAAAAGTCAAATGGCGCTCCTTCCCTTCCAAGCCCTGCCGTGCGCCAAAACAGTGGTTTACCCACACATATGAGGTATCAGCGTACTCATGACAAATTGCACAACAAAGTTCGTGGTCCAGTTTCTCCTTTTACCCTTGGGAAAATAACAAAATTGTTGCTAAAAATATTTTTTGTGACTAAAAAGTTAAATGTTAATTTTTCCCTTCCATGTTGCTTCTGCTGCTGTGAAACACCTGAAGGGTTATTAAACTTCTTGAATGTGGTTTTGAGCACCTTGAGGGGTGCAGTTTTTAGAATGGTGTCACTTTTGGGTATTTTCTGCCATATAGAACCCTCAAACTGACTTCAAATGTGAGGTGGTCCCTAAAAAAAATGGTTTTGTAAACTTTGTTGTAAAAATGAGAAATCACTGGTCAAATTTTAACCCTTATAACTTCCTAGCAAAAAAAAACATTGTTTCCAAAATTGTGCTGATGTAAAGTAGACATGTGGGAAATGTTATTTATTAACTATTTTGTGTCACATAACTCTCTGGTTTAACAGAATAAAAATTCAAAATATGAAAATTGAGAAATTTTCAAAATTTTCACCAAATTTTCAGTTTTTTTCACAAATAAACTCAGAAATTATCGAACTAAGTTTACCACTAACATGAAGCCCAATATGTCACGAAAAAACATTCTCAGAATCGCTAGGATCCGTTGAAGCGTTCCTGAGTTTTTACCTCATAAATGGACACTGGTCAGAATTGCAAAAAATGGCGAGGTCATTAAGGTCAAAATAGGCTGGGTCATGAAGGGGTTAATAATCACGTTTTTTGACCCTGGTTTGTATTTTGAACACTCATTTGCTTACTATATATTATTATTATTATTATTATTATTATTATTTATATGGCACCATTGATTCCATGGTGCTGTACATAAGAAGTGGTTACAGACAGATTACAGATATCACTTAAAGTAAACAAACTAACAATCACAGAGTGATACAGAGCAGAGATGTCCTTGCCCTTACAAGCTTACATTCTACAGAATTGTGGGGAAGGAGACAGTAGGTTGGGGAGTTGCAGCAGCTCCGTTGTTGGTGAGGCAGCAGCTCTGGTAGTGGTGAGGAGGCAGAGGGGTCAGTGCAGGCTGTAGGCTTTCCTGAAGAGGTGGGTTTTCAGGTTCCATCTGAAGACTCCAAATGTGGTTGATTGTCGGACGTGTTGGGGCAAAGAATTCCAGAGGATGGGGGATATTCGGGAGAAGTCTTGGTAGCCGTTGGGTGAGGAGCTAATAAGTTTGGAGGAGAGAAGGAGGTCTTGGGAGAACCAGAGATTACGTGAGGGAAGATATTGGGAGATTAGTTCAGAGATATGGATGGCTTTGTAGGTCAGTGTTAGTAATTTGAACTGGATATGCTGAGGAAATGGGAGCCTGTGAAGAGATTTGAAGAGGGGGAAAATGGAGGAGTAGTGAGGAGAGAGATGAATTAGTCGGGCAGCAGAGTTAAGGATGGACTGGAGAAGTGCAAGGGTGTAAGCAGGGAGGCCACAGAAAAGGATGTTGCAGTAGTCGAGGCAGGAGATGATGAGGGCAAGCACAAGCATTTTAGTAGATTGAGAATTGAGTATTGAGGAAAGGATGGATTCTGGAAATATTTCTGAGCTGGAGGTGACAGGAGGTGGAAAGAGCTTGGATGTGCAAGGGTTACTCCCAGGCAGCGGACTTTTGATACGGGGGAAGTGTGATGTCGCTAATTGTGATAGATAGGTCAGGTAAGGAAAATTTGTGAGATGGGGGAAAGATGATGAGTTCAGATTTGTCCAAATTGAGTTTGAGGAAGCGAGAGGAGAAGAAGGAGGATATGGCTGATAGACACTCCGGGATTCTGGACAGCAGAAAGGTGACGCCTGGGACAGAGAGGTAGATCTGAATGTCATCAGCATAAAGGTGGCACTGGAATCCATGGGTCTTTATGAGTTGCCCCAGGCCAAGTGTATAGATTGAGAAGAGTAGAACAGAGCTTTGGGGGACTCCAACAGAGAGAGGGTGGGATGAGGAGGTAGTGTGAGAGTGGGAGATGCTGAATGTGCAGTTGGAAAGGTATGAGGAGATCGAGGATAGAGCAAGGTCTTTGATGCCAAAGGAGGAAAGGATCTGTAGTAGGAGGCAGTGGTTAAGTGTGTCTAAAGCAGAGGACAGATGTAGAAGGAGGAGTATAGAGTATTGTCCGTTAGCTTTAGCTGTAAGTAGGTTGTTAGTAATTTTGGTCAGGGCTGTCTCAGTGAAGTGATCAGGCAGAAGCCAGATTGTCAAAGAGCAAGTTAGAAGAGAGGTGGAGGAAAGTTCAGCATGGACGTGCTGCTCCAGGAGTTTGGGAACGAATGGGAGCAGCGATATTGAGCGATAGCTGGACATAGCGGTTGGGTCGAGGGTTGGCTTTTTAAGGATAGGTGTGATTGTGGCATACTATTTGATCTCTTAGTAAAGGGTCCTCTTTCTGTCAACTTGCTTTAATGGTCAGCAGCCCACTCTAAGATCCCAATCCAGAGGACCTTATATTGGTCAAAGTCCCTGTACAGGGATTTTAGTGTAAAAGCCAATGCAACGCCTGGAATGTGGTGGATGGAGTGGCTTACACTAGACTTGCTACTGGAAGCTTTGTTGGGACCTGCCAGGCTGACATGAGCAGTGTGCCATGACAATAATCTACTATGTACAGAGATGTTACCTTTCATTGTAAAGATTTCAGATTGATTTTATTTTTATTTATCATTGCCTATAAAATGTCTAACAATTGCTTTACGAATTCTATTGGACATTATTTACATGTATTTCTAAGCTTTTATATATTTTAATCTCATTGATTTTGAAAGCCCTTTGCAAATGTAGGTCTGCAAATCTTAGGCATACAACATACCTGCAATTCTAGATTCTCAGTCAGATATTATTCTCTATATAGAAATAAATATAAAAATATTTGCGCTAAAAATTCCAGTAAAATAAAATGAATAGGGACATAACACCGTATAGAACTTAAAAATATCCTGCCATAGGTGCAGAAAAAGTATTACCTCCGTCTTTAGTGCTGTATATGGGTGATATCTCCTGAATCCTAGAAGGTCCTTCAAAGGGTGTCAGTTTGATCTCACGTCACAGTTCAAATGAGTGTCCCAAGGAGGGATGAATAATGAGGTGCTGGGCAACTAGAAAAACTAAAGTGTGGGGGGCGCCGTCCTGGCCGGTGACAGGCATACCTCCCCAGCAAAGAGAAAAATCTGCCGTGCACAGGCAATACAGGCTCTGTCCTCAGATAGAGCCGGCAAGGCGCAGCCTGGCTGCAGGACCTTGCGTGACGTCACTGACACGTGATGGATCACGTGACCGCCTACGGAAAGCACACCACACCACTTTTCCAACGCACATGTAATAAAATCTTTGATGTCCATGGCTACTGATTTATTGTGAATGGAAGTCTGTTTCTTAGTATTCAATTTCTTACATGGTACACATTTCTTACAAGGAAAGAAACCATTGGGAGGTTGAGATAAGACAGAATTAGACACCCTGCAAGATCTGCCACTAGTTGGCGCTATTATGTTGCCCAAATTGTTAGCTTTTTTATAAACAAATCTTGGACGTGTAGATAGTAGTTCGCCAATTATTTTATCCTCCCTTAGGATATTCCAGTGTTTGCTCACAATCCTGTTTAAAAGTTTGCTATTGGAGTTATATTTTGTGATAATTGGTATTTCTCCGATTCCCCATTTTTCGTTAGTGTTTTCTTCCTTGCCTCTCTGAATCAACAATTCTGCACGTGGATGACTTCCAACCTGCTCTTTGGTTTCCATTAAAAATTGTCTATCATATCCCTTAGCCTCGAATCTCGCAATTAACATGTTTGATTCCATATCGTAATCCTCCTGCCTAGAGCAGTTCCTGTGTGCTCTTATAAACTGGCTTTGTGGGACATTCAATAACCAATTTGGAAGATGACAACTATCTAAGGAGATATAATTGTTAGAATCCGTAGGTTTATGGTATAACTGAGTCTGGATAGTGTTATTCTCTATAAAGATTTTTAAATCTAAAAAATTGATCTCTTTGTTACTAATCGTGGCCGTAAATTTTAAAAAATACTAATTTTTATTTAATTCCTGAATAAAATTGTTCAATAAAAAGGGACCCTCTGACCATATAAATATAATATCATCTATGAATCTCTGCCATAGGACCAGGCCTGCCCACAGCCTGCCACCCTGGAAAATGGTTTCATCCTCCCATTTACCAACGTATAGGTTGGCATAGCCTGGGGCGAACCTGGTACCCATGGCAGTGCCCCACTCCTGGGAGTAGTAGTGCATCCCAAATTTAAAATAATTGTGTTTTAATATAAAATCACATCTGGGAGGCAAAGATTAAGGGGGTGCTTACTCAGTCTGGATGTCGCATTATAGGAGATACACTCCTAGCATCGCTGGAAGGAGAGGCTTCCCCTAGTGTTAGCTGCTGCTAGAGGGTGCGGAACGCTGTACGTGCTGGGTACCGCAGGTGGGAGGTTCCCTCCAGTTATCTCTCACCTCCTATGGTGTTTCTGTGGTGTGGGTGTGGAGATTGGGCATAGCCTCTGTGTGGTCAGCTGACTGCTGGGAGGCAGATTTAAACCTGTCATTTCTTCCTTTTATTGCTAATTATTTCAGTTTTGGTGGGTGGTAAAGGTCAGTGTTGCTGTGCTTCTGAGGAGGTTCAATGCTTTGATGCCTGCGCTTTGTTTTTCACTGTTTACCTTAGTTTATGCAGTTGCATTGTATGTTTTTGGATCTGATGTGCCTGTCCTGTCGGCTGTTTGTGTGTCCGGTCACCAGCAGCTGTGCTGTTGTCTGCCTGCAAAAGGCTTGACTAAAGTTCCCCCTTGACAAAATTGGGAGGCTAGCACCAAGAGTAACTGACCCACTGCTTTCACTGACTAGCAGTTGATCATTTCACCATCACTCAGCAGAACATAATAATCAGCCAAGATTGAATTGAACCAGCCAGTCAACTGGTGGAGAAGGTCCCGAATCTGCTTAGCATGTTTCAGGATTTGGATGAAACTGTGGGGCATCATGCCCTCCCCTGGCTCAGTCACATACTGAAGTGCCATCTCATGAGGAAGCTTCTATACCAATTGTAACAGACCCTGTGATTGGGGCCGAAAGATCCTGTGTACCTATAGTTTCATTCCTAGATTTCTTAATTTTCAGGAGAATTGCAAGTTATATTTTCAGCTTTAGCCCATTACTTCAGGGGATGGGAGGTCTCAGGTGGGGCTGATTATTTCCTTACTTAGGGTCGATCCCCAGACATGGGCCTTTACTCTGGTCAATGATTTCCTGGCACGTAATTCTGTTGAGAATTTTTTAGAGCACTGCAACTCATTTATGATGATGCAGATATAGCCGCCATTGCTGAATCTATCCTCAGAGCACATGATCAGAGTAGTGTCCTGGTTTAGGAATATTGTTCTCAATTCAGACAGTGGTCTGTTGAGGTGGGGTGGAATGATGCAGCCTTACACAGCATCTTCCTGGATGGACTGGTAGATTCTGTGAAGGACATGTTGGTGCACCACTCACCGCCTCAAAGTCTGGAAGCTGCCATGACTCTGGCCATGCATCTGGACAGAAGGAGACAAGATAGGATAATGAAAAAAGCCTCTGGGGGCGTGGCTTGGGCGCTTGTCATGTCGGAAGCAGGAACTCAGAGCTCCCACCAAGGCACATCCAAAAACGACTAAAAAGCGGATTGGAGTATCGGATATCACCTCCTAGGCTCCTCTAAAGCTTCCCCGAGGGTCTTGGGACCACCTTGGTACCGTTATTTAGCTTTTGGACACTTACAAAAACCACTTTCCCTCCTGATCTGTGGCCCACAGTGGAGGGGGTGAGGCGGAGGGATACCTCACAAGAACATCTCATCCGGTGAAGCAAAAGACTCAGAATTTTTGCAAGCCCGGATCAAATTTGGAGCCCAATAGCCACAGGTATTCTTTACCTACCTTTTTTGAGGAGGCACAACACTTAAATCTGGAGTTACATCTCCAGAGCTGCCTGCAGGATCGCAGAGGCGGAAGGATACCTGCTCACTACTGAATGGCATGGAGGACTAAAAAGTAGTGCAGCACTATACGGATTCCAAGAGGAAATCGACAAGAATCCCTCTGATTAATCCCACAGCCCCAGGAGGTTGCCTTTTGTCCCTCTAGTGAGGATACGAGGACGAAGGTGCCCACCGTGCTGTCCGGTCAACAACTGTTATAGAAGAGGAGTGGCGGAGGGATACACCCGGTCACCACAGGAGAACAGGTGGACTGAAAGTGTGCCGATTACTCGGCACACCAAGGTACAGCGGTTTTCTTCCCCTACCCCTGGGGGTCTATTTCGCACTGTTTTTGGGGAGTTACAGGCAAGAGATCGCTGTGATATCATAATAACAAGATCACAGCAGCCGGCGGAGGGATCTCAATACCGGAGCCGCACAACACTATATAGTTCCGGGACTAGGGACAAATTGTAAGCCTCCTGAGGGGCACAGGGGGAGCGGTACGGTGCATATAGGGTGGAGGGACTTGAGTAATATCACCCCCCTGGTGTTAAACCCCCCTAAATAAATAAATTAGACACAAAATAGTCCCTACCGCAGCCCAGAATTAGTGTTGCACATATGGACTGAATGCCACCATTCACTGGAATAATCATTAAAGGTCTCTGCTGCCATCTTGTGGCGAAATCTGGAATAACACCAGACTCCTATTACTTACATTACCCTTGGATTTTAGGATCCTGCTCACGGGGCTTGGCCTACGGCCCCCTTGAATATTGGGAACTCGGCCCGGGGTGGGCTTGCTGATGGGGTGCTAGGCTCTATGGAGTGACCGCTCCACCCCCCATATACCACCATTACCTTGGACACACAGTGCTTACTATAGACATCTATGGGAAAAACCAGAAAGATACCTGAACAGAAAACAAAATCGGTTGGGGAAATTGCCTCTGAAGACTTGAAACGTTATCTAAATTCAACTCCCCAGACTAGAAATACAAGGTCTGCAATGACTTCTACTACTAACCGTGATAACTCCCCGTCCGGGGATTCAGTGGGCGCACGTAGCTCGTCGGCTGATGGCTTCGATGAGGACACTGCAGATTCGGAGGAAATGAACATCGCAGAATTGAGCAAGTACATCAAAGCCCTACCTACCAAAAAAGACCTTGAAGGAATCGCTTGCAGGCTTGAAAATACATATAAGCAAGAAATCCACAACCTACAGAAAGAATTTACCACACGAATAGAGGACGTGGAAAAAACACACGAGAATATTTTTCGAGAACTGCAGGCCCATAGGGACTTCTTAATAGATCATACTCTCAAACTAGAAGATATCTCATCTGGAATGGAGGACCTCGAAAACCGCAATAGACGGAATAACATTCGTATACGAGGCCTCCCAGAATCTGTCGGTTTTTCTGATCTGGATCGTACAGTACAAAATATCTTCTTAGACCTGCTGGACGACAGGGATGGTGGCTCTATCGAGTTCGATAGGATCCATCGCGCTTTGGGTCCTAAACCTACTTCCGATTCTCAACCATGTGATGTTATATGTAGAATCCACTATTATAGAATCAAAGAAGCCATAATGATGGCTGCCAGGAAAAAAGAAGTCATCAGATTTGAGGATCACCCAATCTTAATCCTTTCTGATCTATCTAGATGTACTTTGTTACTGCGCAGAGCTCTAAAACCATTACTGGCCGAACTTAAGAGAAGAGACATTCCATATAGATGGGGGTTCCCGTTCCAATTAACGGCCTCTAAGGAAGGCAAGTCGGCTTCTTTTCGAAGGCTTTGTGACTTAACTACTTTCTTGGGCACCTTCGAACTTCCAATGGTAAATCTTCCTGAGTGGCCCGTGAGCCCAACTCTCCCTGAAGCTCCACCAAAATGGCTCAAGGTTCAACAAACCAAAAAAACAAGACAACAAGCGGGTTCCATCTGACCCGCCTTGAGAACTTAGCATCCTGGTTTGGTGATACAGAAAGGCGAGCTCGGCCTACGGATGGAGTGGGTTTCGTTTGAAGGCTTTCATAGTCTGGTTTTTCTCTTTTTTGTATTTCCGTTATGTTGGTTATGATAGTCTGGCATTTATTGCTTAGTTTTATTATGTTTGCACTTTATTCTCATGTTCTCAGTGTTTTAGGTGCGGGTGTTGCAGATTGTGAGAAATCATAGGCCTGTGGCGGGGGCTTTTCCTCCAGACCCTTCCCTTCCTCCTCTCCTAGGTTTCCCTTTCCCTTCCCTTCTTCCACCTCTCCTCCCTCCCCCCCCCTCACCACCCTTTTTCCCTACCTTTCCCACCCTCTCTTCCTATTCCCCCCTCTTTCTCTTTACCTTTTTGGAGGATTCGCCTATACAAATAGGCCTGTGCTTACATTTTCCATGATTCATATTCAGACTTGACTTCACACTTGGGTTTCTGCACTGACAATTAATTGTCTTGTTACTTTATATGACATATTTAACTTGATGTTTTGACATGTGTCCATCGGATATTTCATTTTTTTTCTTGGGGGGGGGTCATGGTTCCTCCTTGGGCTTCCTTCCCTTTGGTTGGGTTCTCAGGTAGTATACTACCAAAACTTGTCTTACTGTAGTTAGGGCTGCAAAGCTCTGGCTTTAGAGTAATTATAGATATGTTTAGTTTTTTCTTTGTTTCTCTTCTCCTTTTTTTCTCTACTCCCTTTCCTCTTCTTCCCCTTTCTAAATACTTCCTCTCCATGCGGGTGCTCCTTCCGGGCGGATCAATAAAAATTTGCTGCATAGTGGCGCATTCAGATTATGGGTAAATTAAAGTTTTGCTCCTTTAATGTAAAGGGGCTAAATATTCCTGAAAAAAGGAGGCAGGTTCTATACACAAGTCATAAAAAGCAGGTTTCGGTCCTGATGCTCCAGGAGACGCATTTTAAAACTGGGGTTGTCCCCCCCTGCGTTTCAAAATATTATCCTAAATGGTACCACAGTTCCAATCCGCATGCTAAATCTAAGGGGGTCTCGATAGCTTTTCATAAAAACTTTGTGCTGGAAGTGCTGAGTTCCTCTATAGACCCAGATGGTAGATAAGTGTTTTTAAAAATTTCCTGTGATGCACGTCAATTGGTCCTGGCTAATGTCTATTTTCCGAACCAAGGTCAGCAGAGCTTCAGTGCGGAGTGTGGGAGGCGCCTCGGGGAATTTGCTGGCTCCTCTCCTGTGATACTGGGGGGCGATTTCAACATTCCCATGAACCCGGTGGTAGACGTCTCTTCGGGTAAGACTTCATACTCGCTTTCTTCTATTGCTCGGATTAGGAAACAAATGCGCGACATGAGACTAGTTGACATATGGAGGGTACTTCACCTGGGTACAAAGGATTACAGCTTTTTCTCACAAGTGCATAACACCTACAGCAGAATTGACTACTTTTTTTATCTCACACAACCTGCTGGATCTCCCAGTGGAAGCAGAGGTGGGTTCGATTTTGTGGTCGGACCATGCCCCGATATTTCTTTCAATTCTGTTCCATTCTAATACAAAACCGGGCTTCTCGTGGCGCCTGAACGAGAACTTACTCCAGGATGCCCAATGCAAAACCGATGTGGAAAAGACGATATCCAATTTTGTAGCGGACCATGGGGGGGACACCACATCTTCTCCTATGAAATGGGAGGCCCTGAAAAGCGTGATACGGGGAGTTCTTATTTCACATGGCGCGCGCTTGAAGAGGGAGAGGGTCGCAGAAATAATTAAACTCTCAGACCAAATCCATAAATTAGAAACGCAACACAAAAGAGATCTCAATGAGGTTACATTCGCACACTTGTCCACAACCAGGCAAAAGTTGCTCGCTTTATTGGACCAAAAATCACGCTATCTCAGGGAAAGGCTCCGAAATCGTTTTTACCAATATGGAAACAAAAGTGGCAAGATCTTGGCTAGATATATTAACCCACGTGGCCCAAATACATTTATTCCCTTTATTAAAAATGGGAAAGGAGAAAAGTTACATAATACCAGAGACATCATCTCGAGTTTTAGTGATTACTACAAAGACTTATACAACATAGATGGCCACTACAAAGATCTGTCCACATCCGCTCTCCATAACAAAATTAATACGTATTTGCATCAAAACAATATACCCCTTCTACAGGAGGACGAGATTCGGGGTCTAGAGGAGGAGTTTACACTGGAGGAGGTTTTGGAAACTATCAAAGACCTGAAACAAGGGAAAAGTCCGGGTCCAGACGGGTACTCAGCCGGTTTTTATAAATCATTCTCCTCATTATTGAGCCCGATTTTTCTTGAAGTGTGTAATTCGGTCTCCTCGGGTGGTTCCTTTCCCCCTCAGGCTTTGGCCGCTCATATCACGGTCATACCAAAACCAGATAAAGACCCCTCGTTACGTAATAATTATCGTCCAATATCTCTTATAAATTTAGACATTAAAATCTACGCTAAAATGATTGCGAATAGATTGAGCCCTCTCCTTCCAAACGTGATAAACCAAGACCAGGTTGGTTTTGTCCCTGGTAGGGAGACGCGTGATAATACCATTAGGACCATCTCTTTAATAGACAGGGCGGGACGGGAGGGGGGTGATCCCATGTGTATCCTGTCGATTGATGCTGAGAAGGCCTTCGACAGGGTACACTGGGAGTTTTTGATCCAGGCCCTGGCAGGGATTGGTCTGGGAGACAACATGATGCATAGAATAAAGGCCTTATATACCTCCCCTAATGCCCAGGTGAAGGTGAATGGCACCCTTTCAGACACGTTCGAGATACGGAATGGTACAAGGCAGGGGTGCCCGCTTTCCCCTCTCCTATATATCCTGGCAATGGAATACCTGGCCACCGCCATACGCAATAACCCCTCCATAAGAGGAGTTAAATTAAGATCAGAGGAACACAAGTTGGCGCTTTTTGCCGATTATATCCTCTTATATGTTACCTCCCCCATAACTAGCATACCTAATATCATTTTAGAATTATCGAAATTCGGTCACCTAAGCAATTTCAAAATTAATTCCCATAAATACATGGCCTTAAACATATCCCTACCACCATCTGAGGTGAGTGAGCTGCGAGCCTCTTTCCCGTTTGGATGGCGCTCCGATTCACTTCCATATCTGGGAATCAGAATAACAGCCAAAACAACTGGTTTGTACGATGCAAACTTTAAAAAGGCGTTGCAAAAAGCGGAGCTGGACTTAGAGAAATGGCATAAACTTCAACTGTCTTGGTTTGGTAGAGTTAATGTAATTAAAATGGACTTATTGCCTCGCCTTATATATTATTTCCAGACAATCCCATTATATCTTCCCGCGTCCTTCTTCTCGCGACTCAAGAAAGCGGTCATCCGATTGGTCTGGTCTCATGCTAGATCAAGAATATCACATTTTGTATTAAGCAGGTCCAAGAAGAGGGGGGGAATTGGCCTACCAGACTTCCTAGTATATAGTCGTGCCACAATAGGTACTTGCATTTTAGACTTATACCACAGCAGTAAAAACAAGAAATGGGTGGGCCTGGAGGGTGATCTCGTTGGCGTGGATCCTCAGACGATACTATGGAACACGGGAGGGGGGGGGAGGTCAAACCTTCCATTCATGACTAGGAACATGCTTCTACTTGTACGACAGAGTGGCAGAAATACTATAACCTCTACAGCCCCGGGTCCACTAACCCCAATTTATGACAATCCTCACTTCCCCGCAGGTCTCCGTAGGGAAAATTTCCTGAGTAAAAATAGAGCTTCAAGACCCATTATATTTGACTTCATAAATCAGACAGGTATTAAGTCCCTACACGAAATATACCAGGGGAGGGAACCTCCTGAGGGGTCTTGGTTCTTTTACGAACAGCTAAAGAGCTTCATAGGCACATCATTTAAACTTAATAAGTCCATGGGGGTGTTAACCCCTTTCAAGAAAATTTGTCTCGCTGAGGAGCCCCCGTCTCATAAGGTGTCCCTCTTATATAATATTTTCCAGGAGAGTCAGACTCCAACACATGACTTCCCAATGTTTTTCTCAAGATGGGAGAGTGACTTGGGGATTTCTTTGTCCCAAGAGGAAAGGGACAAGATTTTGCTGTTCACCTTTAGGACTTCGCTGTCGGCTGTGTCACAGGAGAGGAGTTATAAGGTTCTGTCGAGGTGGTATAGATGCCCCTGCCGGGTACACACTATGTTCCCGGTGATACCGGATATTTGTTGGAGATGCACATCAGAAAAAGGGACTTATGTCCATATCTGGTGGGAATGTCCACCTATAAAGAAATTCTGGATGCTAGTTTTCGATCTCTATAACAAATTATCCTTTCGCAAAATACAACCCACAGTGGAACTAGCCCTCTTGTCTCTGTGTGACATGTCGATATCTGGTTTTAAGAGGAGTCTTCTCAGACATTTTCTTACGGCTGCCAGGAATTTGATTCCTAGATACTGGAAGCAGGATCGTTACCCCTCAGGCTCCGATTTTGTTGCGGAGCTTAACAACATTTACAGAATGGAACAATTGAAAGTGAATCCATAGGGGATTCGTCGAAATTTTTTAACACTTGGGCTTCATGGATTGTATTCAGGGAGACCCCGGAGTTGGACATTTGGTTGTCCAGGTCCTAATCCATATCTGGAGCCGATTTGGGAGCGCTCGCGTAATGGCTGTTGCCCCTATCCTCTGGTCTGCTGTCGTGGCCTAAAGCCAATGTTGGTGACTTAATGTTCTTCTCTCCACTACATGGGGCCTGGGGTCGGCCCGGGAGGGATACCGCATTCCTCATACCTAGCGTACCCTCTTACCTTCACCCGCTTTCCTTACCCCCCCCTTTTTTTTTTTTTCCTTCTTCTTTCTTTCTCTCTTTCTCTTCTTTCTTTCCTCCTCGTTCTGTTTCTTTACTTCTTTCTACCTCTGCTTACTTCTTATTTCTAGCGACATTTTATAATAATATAAACGATTTATTATAGCTAGTAATGTTTGATTACCTTTGATGCTGTTTATATGTATGTATGAAAAGTATCACTGCTAACTTGAAAGTTTTATCGTTGGCTGTAGCCAACTTCATTTAATATTTGCTGAGACTTTCTTCTTTGGTGCGATCTACGGGTTGTACCCTGTTGAGTTTAACAATTGTTTCAGCACTGTACCATTGTTTGTATTGTTTATTTGCTTCAATAAACCTGATTTATACGAAAAAAGCCTCTGGTAGGAGAGTAGGGCCCTCGTCTAGAGCCTCTGGGAAACAACCAAGCCTAGTTGGATAGGGGCCCCCCAACTAGGCACACAGGTCCCCCTTTTCAAAATATACTTTTCCCATTATATTTGCTTATTGAGGGAGGGAGGCTGAATGTTGTGTTTTTCTTCAAGGTGCAGAAATACATTTTTGGGATATCTCCATGGCTAAAACTTTGGAGATTTCCTTTGACACTTTGGAACCAGTCATTAAACTTACCTCACTGGATAGCTCCCTTATTTCTCAGTGTGTATAAACTTGTACTGATTTTATAGTATCGCTGCGGGTGAGGTGCCTCCATAATGAAGAAATAACATTTTTCATCCTTCAAACCATACATCTTCTATGGTACTGGGTCTTTCTTTTCACAGAAAACATAACCCTCATATTGAATCAGTTACTGGGGATGTCATTGGATGGGGGACGGAATGTAAGGGCAAATGTTTTCACGAGATTCCTCGCGTTCATGTTAATACCAATCAAACTCCTTAACTCCTTGGTATTTGGATTATTTTCTAGAAGCATTCTTTGAAAAGGGGAGCAGGGTTTTGTCTCCCCCATGGGCCCTATGAATGTGAGATTCAGCTGATGGTTGTTGCCCCACAACTCAAGGGTAGAATCTTTATTCTGTCTGAACCTGAGAGGGTAGCTATGACAGACTATGTCAGATAGAACGTATCTAAAGAGTCCATCTGACCTTCTAAATCCCCTGTGGGAACTGGGCTCTTTTTTGTGGCTAAAAAAGATGGAGGTTTAAGACTATGAATTGAATGCCGAGAGCTAATAAGATTACTGTTAAACACCAGTAAACACCTCTTCCTCTTATCCATGATTTGTTTAACAAACCTATTGGGGCTAATATCTTTACTAAGCTGAATCTTAAGGGGGCCTATCATTTTGTTCGCATTACGTCAGATGATGAGTAGAAGACCGCTTTTAACACTCCCGAGGGCATTATAAATATTTGGAAATGCCATTCGGTCTCTGTAATACCTCTGCAGTATTTTAGGCTTTGGTTAATGTCATCTTTAGAGATATTCTGGGGAGTTTTATTATTGTCTATATTGATGATATTGTTATTTTCTCTATGGACATGTTGTCCCATAGGGATCATGTTCGTATTGTCCTCAATAGACTCAAGGATAATTTTTTTATATGTAAATCTGCCCAAATGCTCATTTGAGGTGGAGGGGATTGGATTTTTTGGGGTCATTTTGTCCTTCACTGGTTTCCATATGGACCATGGTAAGGTACAGGCCATATGGGATTTGGTGCAACCCAAGAGCCTCAAGACTCTTCAAAGGCTTTTTTGTTTTGCCAACTACTGCAGCAGTTCCATCTTGGGATTTTGCAAGAAGGAGAAATCCCTTATGGACCTTTCTTACAAGGAGGTCAGTGTAGCTGGGTGGGGAGTTGAGGCTGATAGGGCATTTTCTAGCCTTAAGGAGGCATTTGTCTCTTCCCTGTTTCTGGTCCAGATGGTTCTCGGTAGACCATTTGTGGTGGAGTTGTATGCATCTAAAGCCAGCTTGGGGGCGGTAATGTCCCAGGGATCTTCTTCTCTCACTCACCTTCAGCCTTGTCCTATATTTATAGAAATTTGCCCCCATAGAGTTAAATTATTATTTGGGCAAACTGGAGATAACAGCGATAAAATAGGCTTTGAAGAACAGAGGCACTTTCTGGAGGAAGCTAGACATCCGTTTGTAGTACTCACTGACCATAAAAATGTAATCTATTTGGAAAACGCCAACATGCTTAATCCCAGAAAGGCCAGATTGGTCTTGTTTTTTTCACAATTTCATTTTTCTATTAATTACATTCCTCAATATAAAAACACCCATATGGATGCTCTCGCCCAGAGTTTATGCCCTGTTCAGCAGGAGGAGGTCCCCCCCATGTTTTTCCCGGTATGATGTAAACATAAAAAGGTTGCACTCTATCATGCTAAGGCATGTCAATGTGAAATGTATGAAATATGAAGAGCAACACTGCCCTTGAACACTAGGAAAAATTATTTGAGATGCTTAGCATAAAATTTGGATACATTTTATCTGACCATCAACCATCACCAAGGTGGTCTCAAAAACTGATGGGTACCTACATGTGTGAGTACTAGTGTTGAGCATTCCGATACTGCAAATATTGGGTATCGGCCGATATTCGCTGTATTGGAATTCCGATACCGAGTTCCGATATTTTTGTGATATCGGAAATCGGAATCGGAAGTTCCTATAAGTTCCCAGGCGTGTGCGGTGCGTATGGTTCCCAGGGTCTGGAGGAGAGGAGACTCTCCTTCAGGCCCTGGGATCCATATTCATGTAAAAAATAAAGAATAAAAAAAAAAATATGGATATACTCACCCTCGGACGAGCCCTGGCTGTCACCGCTGCAAGCGTCTGCCTCCGTTCCTAAGAATGCAGTGAGTGTAGGACCTGCGATGATGTCGCGGCTTGTGATTGGTCGGGTGAGCAGTCACATGAGCGGTCACGTGACCAATCACAAGCCGCAACGTCATCGAAAGTCCTTCACTCTGCATTTTTAGGAACTGAGGCAGACGCTTGCAGCGGTGACAGCCAGGGCTCGTCCGAGGGTGAGTATATCCATATATTTTTTTTTTTATTCTTTATTTTTTACATGAATATGGATCCCAGGGCCTGAAGGAGAGTTTCCTCTCCTTCAGACCCTGGGAACCATCCAGGATCACTTCCGATATTTGTGTCCCATTGACTTGTATTGGTATCGGGTATCGTTATCGGCGATATCCGATATTTTTCGGATATCGGCCGATCCAATCCGATACTGATACTTTCAAATATCGGAAGGTATCGCTCAACACTAGTGAGTACCTCTCTTAGGGCTCATACTCATTTGCGAGCAAATCGGACGAGTGCAATCCGATAAAAAATCGGATTGCCCTCAGACCAATCTTATTCAATAGGTGACATGTCATTTGCGATTTTTTTATCAGCCAAAATCGGACTGAGAAAAAAATCGCAGCATGCTGCGATTTGCTGTGAGTCTTGGATGAGACTTGCCAATGCAAGTCAATGGGTGCGAGAAAAAAAACACACGGAATACGGACCATCCGTTTTCTGGCCTTTTTAACAGATACCTTACTATTCTGTGGCATAGAACACTGTAAATGATTGTAAAAAAATAGTTGCAGAGAAAAAAAGGCATTGCATACGGATGTCATACGGATGTAAAATGTATGGTGTGATTAAAAATCGCATTGAACTCGCATGACAATCGCATGACAATTGCATAATTTGCATCCACTTTTTTCGGTCCAGATTACATACCATTTTTTTTCTCGCAAATGGGTATGAGCTCTTAGGCTGGGGTCACACACAATGTATAAAAAATCTGTCCAATTTTGTCTGCTGAGATTCGCACAAATGTTCTCCGTATGGTGATCCGTATCTCATCCGTGTGCAATGCCAGGATGCGTTTTTTTCTCAAAAAGTATCCTTTTGTCATCCGTATGTCATCTGCATGGTGAGATTTTCTCACACACTTGCAAAATGAGCAAATAATGGCTGAGCAAATATCCTGTCACCTGCCCAATGACTGAGAATTTCTCGTAAGTCACACTGATGGTCCGTGTGCTGTGCAAATTTTTTTCTCGCACCCATGGACTTGCATTGGCGTTTCTCAGCTGAGATACGCGGACAATCGCAGCATGCTGCAATTTCACTCGCAAGTGTAATACAGACAAGAAAAAAATGGATGATGGGAGCTGCCCCATAGATTAACATTGGTCCGAGTGCTATGCGATTTTTTCTCGCTTAACACTCATCCGTATTAGGCCGGCGTCACACTAGCGAGTTTTACGGACGTATGAGCGCAGAAAATACGTCCGTAAAATACGCATTACACATGGCCCAATTAATCTTTATGGGGCTGCTCCTATCAGCCGTATATTACGCATCCGTAATACACGGTATTGTACGGCCGTAGAAAATCGCAGCATGCTGCGTTTGTCAGCATATTGCGCAAAAAATACACCAATGAAAGTCTATGGGGGTGAGAAAAATATACGGATTACACACGGACCAGCAGTGTGACTTGCGAGAAATACTCAGTGTGTTCTATAGAAAAGCCGGTAATTCAATTGCCGGCTTTTTCTTTCTCCTTCACAAACCCGACAGGATATGAGACATGGTTTACATACAGTAAACCATCTCATATCCCTTTTTTTTGCATATTCCACACTACTAATGTTAGTAGTGTGTACGTGCAAAATTAGGGCGCTGTAGCTTTTAAAATAAAGGGTTAAATCACGGAAAAAATTGCCGTGGGCTCCCGCACAATTTTCTCCGCCAGAGTGGTAAAGCCAGTGACTGAGGGCAGATATTAATAGCCTAGAGAGGGTCCATGGTTATTGGCCCCCCAGGCTAAAAACATCTGCCCCCAGCCACCCCAGAAAAGGCACATCTGGAAGATGCGCCCATTCTGGCACTTGGCCACTCTCTTCCCACTCCCGTGTAGCGGTGGGATATGGGGTAATGAAGGGTTAATGTCACCTTGCTATTGTAAGGTGAGATTAAGCCAGGTTAATAATGGAGAGGCGTCAATTCTGACACCTATCCATTAGTAATCCAATAGTACGAAATGGTTAAGAAAAAACACACACATTATTACAAAGTCCTTTAATGAAATAAAGACACAGTGTGTTTTAATATTTTATTATACTCGTAATCCATCTGAAGACCCTCGTTCTGTAAAAAAGGAAAAATACAAAATCAACAATATCTTATACCTTCCGTCGCTCAGGTCAAGTCCCACGAAGTAAATCCATCTGAAGGGGTTAAATTATTTTACACCCAGGAACTTTGCTAATGCAATTGTGCTCCTGTGTGTAAAACCCCAGGGAATGAATGAAATGCAGGGGAATGTCCTGTAGTTACCTTGAGTTACGGTGAGGCGCCCTCTGCTGGATGTCCTCATATGAACTCGAGCGTGGGAACTTTTCCACGATTTAACCCTTTATTTTACAATCTACAGCGCCCAAATTTTGCACATACACACTACTAACATTAGTAGTGTGGAATATGCAAAAAAAAGGGATATTACATGGTTTACTGTATGTAACCATGTATCATATCCTGTCGGGTTTGTGAAGGAGAAATGAAAAGCCGGCAATTTAATTACCGGCTATTCTGCTATATCGCGCTGAGTTAAATATATATATATATATATATATATATATATATATATATATATATATATATATATATATATATATATATATATATATATATATATATATATATGTCTCACTGACATATATATATATAGATAGATAGATAGATAGATAGATAGATAGATAGATAGATACTGTATATATGCTTTACCAAACATTTGAGCCCATAAATCCATTAGATGTCGGTTTTGCAAGCCTGCGAGAAAATATCGCAGTACGGATGCCATACGGATTACATACGGAGGATGACATGCGCAAAATACGCTGCCACACCCTGCCTACGGATGACATACGGCCGTAAAAAATGGATCATATTGTCTTACGCCTAGTGTGATGCCAGCCTTACGCTGTAGTGTGACCCCGGCCTTAGGCTGATTTCTGAATTCCTGGGTGAATGTGGACACCTCTGTCAGCAATGCCTGCATTTATGGGTAAGAAGGAACCTGTTATAATTAAAATCACCACCTGTTGAATGGTAGAGTGCTTGGTCAGTAAGCTAACATACAAATTACAAAAAAATAACTGGCACATCCAGACTAGTGTGAATAGGTTCATACCAGGAGGAGTGACCTCTATGTACATTTTTGTATATTGTACATGGTTGATGGGCAGACATAATTTAGCCAAATTTTATGCTAAGGGTTAGTGATGAGCGAATATGCTCGTTACTCGAGATTTCTCGAGCATGCTCGGGGGTCCTCCGAGTATTTGTTAGTGCTCGGAGTTTTAGTCTTTCTTGCTGCAGCTGAATGATTTACATCTGAAAGCCAGTATAAGTATATGTGGGTGTTGCCTTGTTGCTAGGGAATCCCCACATGTACTTATGCTGGCTATCAGATGTAAATCATTCAGCTGCAGCAAGAAAAACTAAAACTCCGAGCACTAAAAAAATACCCCAGAGTATGCTCGAGAAATCTCGAGTAATGAGTATATTCACTCATCACTACTAAGGGTCTCATTTTTTTTCTAATGTTCAAGGGCCCTGTTGCTATTCATATTTCAAATATTTCACATTGACATGCCTTCGCATGATAGAGTGCAACATTGTTTTGTATATTGTAAATGGAGGTAGCTCCTCCTGGTATGCACCTATTCACACTAGTCTGGATGTGCCAGTCAGTTTTTTGTCACTTGTCATTACCTGGTATGGTGATCACCATAACCAATGTAGAATGGGAGACTGCTAAGTCACAGCATTTGGCCCCTGCTGATATCCAGCAGAATAAGTTGTTTGTACTTGTTAAAACTAGGTTTTAACAGGCTCCGTATTATGCAGAACTGGCACAATTCTGTCCTGGCTGGCCACACAGTGGTCAATAGTAAAATGCACTTGGTGAAATGAGGGTATTGATGGCCCTCTTAGGGATGTTGTTCAGTCCTGTGAGGTATATGACAGGAGTAATGTACTGTGGCCCGCTCAGTCTGGTAAACTCCTCCCACTTCCCATTCCAAACTGACCCTGGTTGCACATTGCAATGGATTTTTGTCACGCTGCAGCTATGCAGGTAACTGCAACTTCCACCAGATGGCAACAGAGTGGAAAGACAGTAACAAGTCTGCAAGGGCAGGCCTGCAGTGCTGCAGCAAAGCTATCATGAGGTGGCAGCAGAATTGTCAAACAAGCCGAGTCAAAACCTAGAATGTCAAGCAGTACAAAGGGAAAAAATAATAAAAGAGTCAGTGGAGAGCCAAAGAGTCAAATACCAGACAAGAGGCAGAAGTACCAGAGACCAGAGGCAAATTCAAGTCAGAGTCAAAGCCGAGTCAAACACAGAAATCCAAAAGAAATCAGGAAACACTAAGATAAGACTGGTAAGGAAGGAGGGATAGACACAAACAAGGTCAGAAAGTGCTGCAGGACAAATCAGGGCACTACTGGAGTCAGCTACTCATGCCAAAGGCAGAAAATGTAACTGACACTGCCTGCAAGATGCAGAACTAGACAATCAGCATCGATAGAATGCACCAGAACCCAAGATCGCGCCTCAGGACCGTAGCCCCTCCAATGGACCAAATACTAAAGCAAAATGCGAACCCTCCAAGAATCGACAATCCGTCCAACTTCATACTCAGTTGACCATCCACGGAGACAGGGGGTGGAGGGGAAGGTGACCCAGCAGAGGAAGGTACACATGTCTTAAGAAGGGACTTATGGAATACATTGGGGATCTGAAGCACCAGAGGTAGGCTTAAATAGAAGACAACTGGGTTGACAACCTCAATGAAATTATAGGGACCAATAAACTTAGGCTCCAGCTTCATAGAGGGAACTTTTAGACATATGTTCTTGGTAGACAACCACACCTTGTCCCCAACAAGCAATTTAGGTCCCACAGATCGTCGCTTATCAGTAAAATGTTTTTGTTGGCCCTGAGCCACCTCAATGTTCCTCTGAACCTCCCTCCATACCTCTTCCAACCATTGGACCACCAAAGCAGCCCCTGGACATCCCAAATCCAGCATGGAAAATTCACCAAAATGGGCATGAAAACCGTAGTTACAGAAAAACAGTGAAGTACCAGTGGACTGATTAACCCAATTAATCTTGCTGAGATGTTGCAAGACACCACAAAATTTGTTCAAGTGACTGGTTGGTTCTCTCCATCTGCCCGTTGGTTTCAGAATGGTAGGCCAAGGAGAAGGTCAAATCAATACCCAGTGTCTTACAGAAAGCCATCCAGAACTTGGACACAAATTGTACCCCTCTATCAGACACCACAATCAGAGACACACCATGCAACCGCACAACATGCTCAATAAATAACTTGGATAAAGTTTCAGCATTAGGTAGTCCTGCCAACAGTGCAAAATATGCCTGTTTACTAAATCTGTCAACCACTACCCAGTCCACAGTTTTGCCATTGGAAGGAGGAAGATCAGTGATAAAATCCATGGACAAATGAGTCCAAGGTCTATCCGGAATTGGTAATAGCACCAATTCCCCAGCCAGCCGGTTATGGGAGCTTTTAGCACAGGCACACGTATCACAAGCAGACACAAACCTGGTGATGTAAGAAGACAGAGGAACTCCACAATAGTAGTCACAGCACCCGGGTCGCCAAGAGCCCTGAATGTCCACTGACAGCAGAGTCATGAAACTCCCAGAGAACTGTTAGGGACCTGGTGGTTAGGAGCACCCGGAATGACCTGATGAGTAAACTAGAAATCGGAACAAGCTCTGGGAAAGTGGGAACTCTGCTGACCGCAAACCCTACTCCTATCACACACACACTAGAAATAGCCGTGGAGCGTACCTAACTCTCCCTAGACGCCTCTTCACAGCCTAAGAGCTAACTACCCCTAAAGATAGAAATAGAAGCCTAATCTTGCCTCAGAGAAATTCCCCAAAGGTAAAGGCAGCCCCCCACATATATTGACTATGAAAGCACACCAACAGAAACAACATGGATCCCACACACTCCGTGCGTAGTTGTAAAAAGATGTATATTTTTACCCATGTGTGTATGAGGACAATAATGTATACTCCAAATATTCATTAATCAAAAAAGAGAAAAAAGGAGTTCTATACAAATTTTATTATAAAATCAATATTTTATTATAGAAATATAAAATCTAATGTTTAGTACAAAAATACACATGAAAAACGAAAGGAGACCCTAGTACAAAAACATCCTCATCGCAGGCACATAGCTGTATAATGCACCATGGTGTAAAGTAAATAAATGTACCTATTTAGCACATGGTAATGTGATACAATGCTGGTTCCCATATGGACAAATGTCCACCATAAAGATCCAAGTGAAAGAACCAAGTACAATATATCAGGTATAAAATTTCTTACCCATGGTGAAGTGGCAGATGCCTGGGACTTTGGAGACCCCCTATATCAGGTCTCCAAAGTCCCAGGCATCTGCCACTTCACCATGGGTAAGAAATTTTATACCTGATATATTGTACTTGGTTCTTTCACTTGGATCTTTATGGTGGACACTTGTCCATATGGAAACCAGCATTGTATCACATTACCATGTGCTAAATACAGTAGGTACATTTATTTACTTTACACCATGGTGCATTATACAGTTATGTGCCTGCGATGAAGATGTTTTTGTACTAGGGTCTCCTTTCGTTTTTCATGTGTATTTTTGTACTAAACATTAGATTTTATATTTCTATAATAAAATATTGATTTTATAATTAAATTTGTATAGAACTCCTTTTTTCTCTTTTTTGATTAACATATATTGACTGTGAGTTAAGAGGAAAGTCACAAACACAGGAATGAAACAGGTTTTAGCAGTGGAGGCCAGACTTCACTAAATAGTCAGAGGATAGAAAAGGGAACTATGCGGTCAGCACAAAAGACTACAAAAAACCACGCAGAGTAAGCAAAAAGACTCCCCACACCTACTCACGGTGTGGAGGTGTGTTGTGAACTATACTTCTTGGCTCCCTCTTGTGGTCACTAGTGATTGGGCACTTGGATTGTCCTTTACCAGGTTGGTACTCACCTGCTTCGTTAGGCCTGGGGTGTTGCTATTTAAACTTCCTGGATTCTCTGTCCAGTGCCTGGCATCGTTGTAATCAGTTCATTTCTGTTTGCTCCTGTCTTCAGGTCCTGGTTCTTTGCAAGATAAGCTAAGTCCTGCTTTCTTATTTTTTGTTATTTTGCTTTGTTCATATTTTTGTCCAGCTTGTACAAAATGTGATTCCTGATATTGCTGGAAGCTCTAGGGGGCTGATATTCTCCCCCCTCACCGTTAGTCGATTTGGGGGTTCTTGGATATTCAGCGTGGATATTTTGCAGGGTTTTTTGCTGACCATATAAGTCATCTTACTATTTTCTGCTATTAGTCAGTGGGCCTCTCTTTGCTAAAATCTAGTTCATTCTTACGTTTGTCTTTTCTTCTTACCTCACCGTTATTATTTGTTGGGGGCTTGTATTACTTTGGGGTCTTTTCTCTGGAGGCAAGAGAGGTCTTATTTTCCCTGATAGGGTTAGTTAGTTCTCCGGCTGGCGCGAGACGTCTAGGATCAACGTAGGCACGTTCCCCGGCTACTGTTAGTGTTTGTGCTAGGATCAGGTATATGGTCAGCCTAGTTACCACGTCCCTATGAGCTGGTATTTATGTTTGCAGACTTTGCTGTAATCTCTGAGATCCTTTGCCATTGGGATCATAACAGTATGCCAGGCCTATGAATAGTTAATGCATTGCAGAAGTGGGATTAAAAGAAAAGGAGTTCTGAGTTTTTGTTTTTTTTTCTCCTCTTTCTTCCTTCCCCTTTTTCTCAGAGTGGCTGTAAGCTTTGCTGCAGACATGAATGTTCAGACCTTGATTACTAGTGTGGATCAGCTTGCTGCACGAGTGCAGAGCATTCAGGATTTTGTTGTTAGCAGTCCTATGTCTGAGCCTAAGATACCTATTCCTGAGCTGTTCTCTGGAGATTGATTTAAATTTAGGAATTTTAGGAATAATTGTAAATTGTTTCTATCTTTGAAACCTCGTTCGTCTGGAGATTCAGCTCAGCAAGTTAAAATTGTTATCTCCTTTTTGCGTGGCGACCCTCAGGATTGGGCTTTCTCGTTAGCGCCAGGAGATCCGGCATTGGCGGATGTTGATGCGTTTTTTCTGGCGCTCGGATTGCTTTATGAGGAGCCTAATCTGGAAATTCAGGCAGAAAAAGCTCTACTGGCTATCTCTCAGGGCCAGTATGAAGCCGAAGTGTATTGCCAAAAATTTCGGAAATGGTCCGTGCTTACTCAATGGAATGAATGTGCTCTGGCCGCAAATTTCAGAAATGGCCTTTCTGAAGCCATTAAGAATGTGATGGTGTTTCAGGTTTTGCGTGATAATGCTTTGTTTGTGAAGGGCTCAAAGTGTCTCTTTGGAGTGCAGAAGGTTTCCTTTTTGGGTTTTATTTTCTCCCCTTCTGCTGTGGAGATGGACCCAGTCAAGGTCCGAGCTATTCATGATTGGACTCAGCCCACGTCTGTTAAGAGTCTTCAGAAGTTCTTGGGGTTTGCTAATTTCTACCGTCGCTTTATCGCTAACTTTTCTAGCGTTGTTAAACCTTTGACGGATATGACCAAGAAAGGTTCTGATGTGGCTAATTGGGCCCCTGCAGCCGTGGAGGCCTTCCAGGAGCTGAGCGCCGGTTTACTTCGGCACCTGTTTTGTGCCAGCCTGATGTCTCACTTCCCTTTCAGGTTGAAGTGGATGCTTCTGAGATCGGTGCTGGGGCTGTTTTGTCGCAGAGAGGCTCTGGTTGCTCTGTGATGAGACCATGTGCTTTTTTCTCTAGGAAGTTTTCGCCTGCTGAGCGGAACTATGATGTTGGTAATCGGGAGTTGTTGGCCATGAAGTGGGCATTTGAGGAGTGGCGTCATTGGCTCGAGGGTGCTAAGCAGCGTGTGGTGGTCTTGACTGATCACAAGAATCTGATGTATCTCGAGTCTGCTAAGCGCCTGAATCCTAGACAGGCTCGTTGGTCATTGTTTTTCTCTCGTTTTGACTTTGTGGTCTCGTACCTGCCTGGTTCGAAGAATGTTAAGGCTGATGCTCTTTCAAGGAGCTTTGTGCCTGACTCTCCTGGAGTCTCGGAGCCAGCTGGTATTCTTAAAGAGGGAGTAATCGTGTCGGCCATATCTCCTGATTTGCGACATGTGTTGCAGAGATTTCAGGCTGGTAGACCTGACTCTTGTCCACCCGACAGACTGTTTGTTCCTGATAAATGGACCAGCAAAGTCATTTCCGAGGTTCATTCCTCGGTGTTGGCAGGGCATCCGGGAATTTTTGGTACCCGAGATTTGGTGGCTAGGTCCTTTTGGTGGCCTTCCTTGTCACGGGATGTGCGGTCATTTGTGCAGTCCTGTGGGACTTGTGCTCGGGCTAAGCCTTGTTGTTCTCGTGCTAGCGGGTTGCTTCTGCCCTTGCCCGTCCCGAAGAGGCCTTGGACACACATTTCCATGGATTTCATTTCTGATCTTCCGGTGTCTCAAGGAATGTCTGTCATCTGGGTGGTGTGTGATCGTTTTTCCAAGATGGTCCATTTGGTACCCTTGCCTAAGTTGCCTTCCTCTTCCGATCTGGTTCCTTTGTTTTTTCAGAATGTGGTTCGTTTACACGGCATTCCGGAGAATATCGTGTCCGACAGAGGATCCCAGTTTGTGTCCAGATTCTGGCGATCTTTTTGTGCTAAAATGGGCATTGATTTGTCGTTTTCATCTGCCTTCCATCCTCAGACTAATGGTCAAACGGAGCGAACTAATCAGACACTGGAGGCTTATTTGAGATGTTTTGTTTCTGCGGACCAGGATGATTGGGTGACCTTCTTGCCATTGGCGGAGTTTGCCCTTAATAATCGGGCTAGTTCCACTACTTTGGTTTCGCCATTCTTCTGCAACTCTGGTTTTCATCCTCGTTTCTCCTCGGGTCATGTTGAGTCTTCTGACTGTCCTGGGGTGGATTCCGTGGTGGATAGGTTGCAGCGGATTTGGAATCATGTGGTGGACAACTTGAAGTTGTCACAGGAGAAGGCTCAGCGTTTTGCCAACCGCCGCCGTGGTGTGGGCCCCCGACTTCGTGTTGGGGATTTGGTTTGGTTGTCTTCTCGGTACGTCCCTCTGAAGGTTTCCTCTCCTAAGTTTAAGCCTCGCTTTATTGGTCCTTATAAAATTTTGGAAGTTCTTAACCTGGTTTCTTTTAGTTTGGATCTTCCGGTGTCGTTTGCCATTCACAACGTGTTCCATAGGTCTTTGTTGCGGCGGTACGTTGTGCCTATGGTTCCTGCTGTTGAGCCTCCTGCTCCGGTCTTGGTTGAGGGCGAGTTGAAGTACGTGGTAGAGAAGATCTTGGATTCTCGTCTCTCTAGACGGAGGCTTCAGTATTTGGTCAAATGGAAGGGCTATGGTCAGGAGGATAATTCCTGGGTGGCCGCCTCTGATGTTCATGCGGCCGATTTGGTTCGTGCCTTCCACGCTGCTCATCCTGGTCGCCCTGGTGGTCTTGGTGAGGGTTCGGTGACCCCTCCTTAAAGGGGGGGTACTGTTGTGAACTATACTTCTTGGCTCCCTCTTGTGGTCACTAGTGATTGGGCACTTGGATTGTCCTTTACCAGGTTGGTACTCACCTGCTTCGTTAGGCCTGGGGTGTTGCTATTTAAACTTCCTGGATTATCTGTCCAGTGCCTGGCATCGTTGTAATCAGTTCATTTCTGTTTGCTCCTGTCTTCAGGTCCTGGTTCTTTGCAAGATAAGCTAAGTCCTGCTTTCTTATTTTTTGTTATTTTGCTTTGTTCATATTTTTGTCCAGCTTGTACAAAATGTGATTCCTGATATTGCTGGAAGCTCTAGGGGGCTGATATTCTCCCCCCTCACCGTTAGTCGATTTGGGGGTTCTTGGATATTCAGCGTGGATATTTTGCAGGGTTTTTTGCTGACCATATAAGTCATCTTACTATTTTCTGCTATTAGTCAGTGGGCCTCTCTTTGCTAAAATCTAGTTCATTCTTACGTTTGTCTTTTCTTCTTACCTCACCGTTATTATTTGTTGGGGGCTTGTATTACTTTGGGGTCTTTTCTCTGGAGGCAAGAGAGGTCTTATTTTCCCTGATAGGGTTAGTTAGTTCTCCGGCTGGCGCGAGACGTCTAGGATCAACGTAGGCACGTTCCCCGGCTACTGTTAATGTTTGTGCTAGGATCAGGTATATGGTCAGCCTAGTTACCACGTCCCTATGAGCTGGTATTTATGTTTGCAGACTTTGCTGTAATCTCTGAGATCCTTTGCCATTGGGATCATAACAGAGGTGCCACTCTGCACCCCAGAGCTTCCAGCTAGCAAGGGAATATCATGATAGCAAGCTGGACTAGAAATTGGCAGTACTAAGAAATATATTCAGGAAGCAGTAACAACAAATGAACTAGCAAAGACTTAGCTTCTGCTGGAGTAGACAGGTCCTCAGAGAAGTCCAAGAGAGATCTAAACCAATACTGATACATTGACAGCTGGCATGAAGTAACGATCTGAGTAAAGTTAAATAGGGAAACCAGCCTAACAGTTAACGAGGTCAGCTGAGAAACAAACCTCAGAGACCAGCAGTTCCGCTCAAAGCCACCAGAGGGAGTCCAAGAGCAGAACTAACCAAAGTACCATTCATGACCACAGGAGGGAGTCCGAGAACGGAATTCACAACAGTACCCCCCCCTTGAGGAGGGGTCACCGAACCCTCACCAGGGCCCCCAGGCCGATCAGGACGAGCCAAATGAAAGGCACGAACTAAATCTGCAGCGTGGACATCGGAGGCAACAACCCAGGAATTATCCTCCTGACCATAGCCCTTCCACTTAACCAGTTACTAAAGCTTCCGTCTCAAAATACGAGAATCCAAAATTTTTTCCACCACATACTCCAACTCCCCCTCAACCAACACCGGGGCAGGAGGATCAACGGAGGGAACTATAGGCGCCACGTACCTCCGCAACAACGACCTATGGAACACATTATGGATGGCAAAAGAAGCTGGAAGGACCAAACGAAATGACACAGGGTTGAGAATTTCAGAAATCTTATAAGGACCAATGAAATGAGGCTTAAACTTAGGAGAAGAAACCTTCATAGGAACATAACGAGAAGACAACCAAACCAAATCCCCAACACGAAGTCGGGGACCAACACAACGACGGCGGTTAGCGAAACGTTGAGCCTTCTCCTGGGACAACGTCAGATTGTCCACTATGTGAGTCCAAATCTGCTGCAATGTGTCCACCACAGAATCCACACCAGGACAGTCAGAAGGCTCAACCTGCCCCGAAGAAAAACGAGGATGAAAACCAGAATTGCAAAAAAAAAGGCGAAACCAAAGTTGCCCAACTAGCCCGATTATTAAGGGCGAACTCAGCCAATGGCAAGAAGGTCACCCAATCATCCTGATCAGCAGAAACAAAGCATCTCAGATAGGTTT
Organism: Ranitomeya variabilis; assembly: GCF_051348905.1. Taxonomy (NCBI): domain Eukaryota; kingdom Metazoa; phylum Chordata; class Amphibia; order Anura; family Dendrobatidae; genus Ranitomeya; species Ranitomeya variabilis. The sequence continues at coordinate 568,110,733 of NC_135236.1, forward strand.
CCAAAGTCTGGTTGGTTCGTTCGGTTTGGCCATTTGTTTGAGGGTGGAAAGCCGAAGAAAAAGACAAATCAATGCCCATCTTAGCACAAAAGGACCGCCAAAACCTAGAGACAAACTGGGAACCTCTGTCCGACACAATGTTCTCCGGAATGCCATGCAAACGAACCACATGTTGAAAAAATAATGGCACCAAATCAGAGGAGGAAGGTAATTTAGGCAAGGGTACCAAATGGACCATCTTAGAAAAGCGATCACAAACCACCCAGATGACAGACATCTTTTGAGAGATAAGAAGATCTGAAATAAAATCCATGGAAACATGCGTCCAAGGCCTTTTCGGGACTGGCAAGGGCAAAAGCAACCCACTGGCATGAGAACAGCAGGGCTTAGCCCGAGCACAAGTCCCACAGGACTGCACAAAAGAACGCACATCCCGAGACAAGGAAGGCCACCAAAAGGACCTAGCCACCAAATCTCTGGTCCCAAAAATCCCAGGATGACCAGCCAACACTGAGCAATGAACCTCAGAAATAACTCTGCTAGTCCATCTATCAGGGACAAATAGTTTCTCCGCTGGACAACGGTCAGGTCTATCAGCCTGAAACTCCTGCAGCACCCGCCGCAAATCAGGGGAGATGGCAGACAGATTTACACCCTCTTTGAGAATACCAGCCGGCTCAGGGACACCCGGAGAATCAGGCACAAAACTCCTAGAAAGGGCATCCGCCTTCACATTCTTAGAACCCGGAAGGTATGAGACCACAAAATCGAAACGGGAGAAAAACAGCGACCATCGAGCCTGTCTAGGATTCAACCGCTTGGCAGACTCGAGATAAGTCAGATTTTTGTGATCCGTCAAGACCACCACGCGGTGCTTGGCTCCCTCAAGCCAATGTCGCCACTCCTCGAATGCCCACTTCATAGCTAGCAGCTCCCGATTGCCAACATCATAATTACGCTCAGCAGGTGAAAATTTTCTAGAAAAGAAGGCACATGGCTTCATCACAGAGCCATCAGAACCTCTTTGAGACAAAACAGCCCCTGCTCCAATCTCAGAAGCATCAACCTCGACCTGAAAAGGGAGCGAAACATCTGGCTGACGCAACACAGGGGCCGAAGAAAAACGATGTTTCAGCTCCTGAAAAGCCTCAACGGCCGCAGAGGACCAATTCACCACATCAGCACCCTTCTTTGTCAAATCAGTCAAAGGTTTAACCACACTAGAAAAATTAGCGATGAAGCGACGGTAAAAATTAGCAAAGCCCAGGAATTTCTGGAGGCTCTTCACAGATGTAGTTTGAGTCCAATCATAAATGGCCTGAACTTTAACAGGATCCATCTCGATAGTAGAAGGGGAAAAAATGAAGCCCAAAAAGGAAACCTTCTGAACTCCGAAGAGACATTTAGACCCCTTCACAAACAAGGAATTAGCACGAAGGACCTGGAATACCATTCTGACCTGTTTCTCATGAGACTCCCAATCATCCGAAAAGACCAAAATATCATCCAAATATACAATCATGAATCTATCCAGATACTTTCGGAAGATGTCATGCATAAAGGACTGAAACACAGATGGAGCATTTGAAAGCCCGAATGGCATTACCAGGTACTCAAAATGGCCCTCGGGCGTATTAAATGCTGTTTTCCATTCATCGCCCTGTTTAATACGCACAAGGTTATACGCCCCTCGAAGATCTATCTTGGTGAACCAACTAGCCCCCTTAATCCGAGCAAACAAATCAGACAGCAGAGGCAAAGGGTACTGAAATTTGACCGTGATCTTATTGAGAAGGCGGTAATCTATACAGGGTCTCAGAGAACCATCCTTCTTGGCCACAAAAAAGAACCCTGCTCCCAATGGTGATGAAGACGGGCGAATATGCCCTTTCTCCAAGGACTCCTTTATATAACTCCGCATAGCGGCGTGCTCTGGCACAGATAAATTGAAAAGTCGGCCCTTAGGAAACTTACTACCAGGAATCAAATTTATAGCACAATCACAATCCCTATGAGGGGGTAGGACACTGGATTTGGGCTCATCAAATACATCCTGGTAATCCGACAGAAACTCAGGGACTTCAGAAGGAGTGGATGCAGAAATTGACACCAACGGAACATCGCCATGTACCCCTTGACAACCCCAACTAGACACAGACATTGATTTCCAATCCAATACTGGATTATGAACCTGTAGCCAAGGCAAACCCAACACGACCACATCATGCAAATTATGCAACACCAAAAAGCGAATATCTTCCTGATGTGCAGGAGCCATGCACATGGTCAACTGAGTCCAGTACTGAGGTTTATTCTTTGCCAACGGCGTGGCATCAATTCCCCTTAATGGAATAGGATACTGCAAAGGCTCCAAGAAAAAACCACAGCGCCTGCCAAACTCCAAAATTCAGGGCAGCGCCTGAATCCACAAATGCCATAACAGGGTAGGATGACAAAGAGCAAATCAGAGTAACAGACAAAAGAAATTTAGGCTGTACAGTACCAATGGTGACAGACCTAGCAAACCGCTTAGTGCGCTTAGGACAATCAAAGATGGCATGAGTGGGGTCACCACAGTAAAAACACAGCCTATTCTGACGTCTGTGTTCTTGTCGTTCAGTTCTGGTCAAAGTTCTATCACATTGCATAAGCTCAGGCCTCTGCTCAGAGGACACCGCCAAATGGTGCACAATTTTGCGCTCACGCAAACGCCGATCAATTTGGATGGCCAAGAACATTGATTCATTCAGACCAGCAGGCGTGGGGAATCCCACCATAACATCCTTAAGGGCTTCAGAAAGACCCTTTCTAAAAATTGCTGCCAGGGCACACTCATTCCATTGAGTAAGCACAGACCATTTTCTAAACTTCTGACAATATATCTCTGCTTCATCCTGACCCTGACACAAAGCTAGCAAGATTTTCTCTGCCTGATCCACTGAATTCGGTTCGTCATAAAGCAATCCAAGCGCCAGAAAAAATGCATCTACATTAAGCAATGCAGGATCTCCTGGCACAAGGGAGAACGCCCAGTCTTGAGGGTCGCCACGCAACAAAGAAATAATAATTTTTACTTGCTGAATGGGGTCACCAGAGGAGCAGGGTTTCAAAGCAAGAAACAGTTTACAATTATTTTTGAAATTCAGAAACTTAGATCTATCCCCAGAAAACAAATCAGGAATTGGAATTCTAGGCTCTAACATCGGATTCTGAACTACATAATCTTGAATGCTTTGTACTCTTGCAGTGAGATGATCCACACAAGAGGACAGACCTTGAATATCCATATCTACACCTGAGTCCTGAACCACCCAGAGATTAAGGGGAAAAGAGAGACAAAACACACTGCAAAGAAAAAAAAAATGGGTTCAGAACTTCTCTTATCCCTGTTTTGAGATGCATTAACACTTTGTTGGCCAGCTGTACTGTTATGGACCTGGTGGTTAGGAGCACCCGGAATGACCTGATGAGTAAACTAGAAATCGGAACAAGCTCTGGGAAAGTGGGAACTCTGCTGACCGCAAACCCTACTCCTATCACACACACACTAGAAATAGCCGTGGAGCGTACCTAACTCTCCCTAGATGCCTCTTCACAGCCTAAGAGCTAACTACCCCTAAAGATAGAAATAGAAGCCTAATCTTGCCTCAGAGAAATTCCCCAAAGGTAAAGGCAGCCCCCCACATATATTGACTGTGAGTTAAGAGGAAAGTCACAAACACAGGAATGAAACAGGTTTTAGCAGAGGAGGCCAGACTTCACTAAATAGTCAGAGGATAGAAAAGGGAACTATGCGGTCAGCACAAAAGACTACAAAAAACCACGCAGAGTAAGCAAAAAGACTCCCCACACTGACTCACGGTGTGGAGGTGCCACTCTGCACCCCAGAGCTTCCAGCTAGCAAGGGAATATCATGATAGCAAGCTGGACTAGAAATTGGCAGGACTAAGAAATATATTCAGGAAGCAGTAACAACAAATGAACTAGCAAAGACTTAGCTTCTGCTGGAGTAGACAGGTCCTCAGAGAAGTCCAAGAGTGATCTGAACCAATACTGATACATTGACAGCTGGCATGAAGTAACGATCTGAGTAAAGTTAAATAGGGAAGCCAGCCTAACAGTAAACGAGGTCAGCTGAGAAAGCAAACCTCAGAGACCAGCAGTTCCGCTCAAAGCCACCAGAGGGAGTCCAAGAGCAGAACTAACCAAAGTACCATTCATGACCACAGGAGGGAGTCCGAGAACGTAATTCACAACTGAGAACCCTAAAACGATACTGAACAGGGATGAAGAGCTTATTCTCAGGCAATAATGGAGGAGCAAGAGACTTAGCCTCATGAGCACCCCAGCAATGACCACCCTGTGCTGAAGAATGGAGGAAGGAGGTTCGGGAGGTGTTACCAGATCCAAACTGTGAGACAAGGCATCGGCCTTGAAATTCTTGGAACCAGGCTGAAAGGTGATGGAAAAATTGAACCGTGAAAAAAAAGCGACCACCTCGCCTGCCTAGGAGTTAAGCGTTCAGCTGACTCAATGTAGGACAGGTTCTTGTGGTCCATAATCACCGTAATCCGGGGGAACAGCCCCCTCCAAAAAGTGCCTCCATTCTTCAAAATCCAGTTTTATGGCTAACAACGCCAAATTTCTGACATCATAATCTCTCTCAGCAGGAGGAAATTACTTGGAGAAAAATACACAAGGTCTCAAGTTAGTCAAAGTGGCGGGTCCCTGAGAGAACACTGCCCTCACTCCCACCTCCGATGCGTCTACCTCAACAATGAATAGTTCAGACGGATCAGGCTGAACCAACAAAGGAGCAGACATAAAACTTTTTTTAATGAAGAAAATGCTGTAATTGCCGAGACTGAACAGTTTTTAAAATCTGCCCCCTTACGAGTGAGATCAGTGAGAGGCTTGACCACCTGAGAAAACCCTTTAATAAATCTCTGATAATATTTAGCAAAGCCCAAAAAGCGCTGAAGACCTCTCAGGTCTTTGGGTTGCACCCAATCAACCATGGCCTGTACCATTCCAGAATCCATGCAAAACCCTTTAGCAGACAGAATGACCCCAAAAAAGGACAGCTCTTGGACAAAAAATACAGGTTTAGCAAACAGCAAATTCTCTGGAGAACTGCACGCAGATGACCCAAGTGAGATTCCTTGTCAGATGGAAATACCAGGATGTCATCTAAATATATCACCACAAAGCGCCCAATGAAGTCGGAAAAAACATTATTAATGAAAGCTTGAAACAGAGCAGGCGCATTGGTGAGACTAAAGGGCATAACCAAGTTTTCAAACAATCCCTCCGAGGTGAGAAATGCCATTTTCCACTTACCCCTCTCCTGAAAACGAATAAGATTATATGCTCCCTGAGGTCTAACTTGGAAAACTACTTAGCCCCTGACAATTGGTTGAAAAGATCAGGGATAAGCGAGAGAAAGTAAGTATTTCTCACCGTAATCTTATTAAGTTCACAAAAATCGCGGCAAGGGTGTAAACCATCATTTTTTTTTCTAACAAAAAAAAAATTAACAGCCACAGGAGAAAAAGAAGGACAGATGTGTCCTTTACATGAACTTTCAAAGACATACTGTTAGCTGTCAAGTTCCCGCCGCTGCACAAGGGGAATGTCGAACCATGTCTACTGTGGTCTCCCATTCTCCTCCAGTCACAGTGGAACCTGCTCAGCAGAGACGTAGATCCAAGTGTCTGGCTCAAGCTGATACTGTGCACTTGGTTGCTGATGCCTTTCCCGGCTCTTCCTTTGTAGCCAGCTCTGATCAAAAGCGAGCAAGTCCTGCTTTTCCCATAATGAGCATGTCCACTGGACGACCTCCCATTGGAGGTCAGAGGTCACATGCTCAGGTCCTGTTGCGGCTCCTATTGGACCATCTGGAAGGTCCTGGAGTGCTACTTCTATAAAATGTTTGCATTGGCCGAGCGGCCATGCACTAGTATAAACTTGATAGCGTGTGTGTGTAGATGGATGTATGTCAATGAATGAAAGCTCCTTAATCATTTCCATTTCTTGTGTTGATGACTGCTCGCGAATGGTGGAAGCTACCTAGTGCCCAACAGTGCAACCTGCACACTTTGCACATGTTTCAGCGTCTAATCGCAGTGCCCGCTTTTACGGCACCATGCGCAATCAGTGCGCTTTCCTGACAGCCGGTCAGTGTAGGGTGGGAACTCCCGCTTGGACTCAGCATCTGACTCAGGGCGTCCTCAGGTGCGGGCTCAAAAGCCACCGAGGGTCAGAGCGAGTCCAATTACCAGTTTAGTGGGGGTGATTCATAGAGATCCCACTAGTGTCTTTCAGCTGCACCCTGTGACTGCTAACAGGGCACAGCATATTTATGGCAACTCTGTGAAGCAACAGAGTTCGCTTCTATTCACACTGGGTGAGGTCTAACCCATGTGTGAGCAAGCGTCCATCCGCCATTACTCAGCAGCAAGTGTCATCTCTGCACGGTGGACCCCGGACTGCAAACGCACATCATATTATTACTATTTGGTGCGTTCCGCCAGTCGTAACACATACTCCTTCATAACGGAACATTCTGGGCCAGAAATATTGAATAGACAGGCATTGGGCAATTTAGCACCCGGAACGGGACTGATAGCACAATCAGAGGAGCGATTTGGCCCCCATTTTACAATATCCCAAGATTCCCAGTTAATAACAGGATTATGTAACTGTAACTAGGGGAATCCTAATACCAGTCCCACTGGAAGATTGTCCAGAACATAACATGAGGTGTTCCTGATAGAAGAAATTAACCTTGAGGAGGAACTCCTCCAAGACAAAATTAACAATGTTCCTAACCAGCGGAGTCTTATCAATATTAATGATTAGTGTTGAGCGATACCGTCCGATACTTGAAAGTATCGGTATCGGAAAGTATCGGCCGATACCGGCAAAGTATCGGATCCAATCCGATACCGATACCCGATACCAATACAAGTCAATGGGACTCAAGTATCGGACGGTATTCCTGATGGTTCCAAGGGTCTGAAGGAGAGGAAACTCTCCTTCAGGCCCTGGGATCCATATTAATGTGTAAAAGAAAGAATTAAAATAAAAAATATTGCTATACTCACCTCTCCGACGCAGCCTGGACCTCACCGAGGGAACCGGCAGCGTTGTTTGCTTAAAATTTGCGCTTTTCCTTCCTTACGTGAAGTCCCGGCTTGTGATTGGTCGCGTGCCGCCCATGTGGCCGCGACGCGACCAATCACAAGCCAGAACGTAATTTTAAAATCCTGAAGGACCTAAAATTACGTCACGGCTTGCTGTGATTGGTCGCGTCGCGGCCACATGGGCGACGCGACCAATCACAAGCCGGGACGTCACGGGAGGCAGGACACGCACGCATTTTAAAATGCGCGTGACCAGCCTCCCGTGACGTCACGGCTTGTGATTGGTCGCGTCGCCCATGTGACCGCGACGCGACCAATCACAAGCCAGAACATAATTTTAAAATCCTGAAGGACCTAAAATTACGTCACGGCTTGCTGTGATTGGTCGCGTCGCGGCCACATGGGCGGCACGCGACCAATCACAAGCCGGGACTTCACGTAAGGAAGTAAACGCGCGAATTTTAAGCAAACAATGCTGCCGGTTCCCTCGCTGAGGTCCAGGCTGCGTCGGAGAGGTGAGTATAGCAATATTTTTTTATTTTAATTCTCTCTTTTACACATTTTTACATTAATGTTGTTTCGATACCGATACCCGATACCACAAAAGTATCGGATCTCGGTATCGGAATTCCGATACCCGCAAGTATCGGCCGATACCCGATACTTGCGGTATCGTAATGCTCAACACTATTAATGATATTAATTGGTGTTTCAAGCCTAACTGTCCCTATCTGACACTAAGACACCAAGCGTGAGTCAATGAAGTTCATGGATGGCCCACTGTTCACGAAAGATGAAGTGGGTGTGAAACAATCCCCATAACAAAGTTCCACCTCCAACACTTTTTGATATGAGGAAAAAGGTACCAGAGAGTCTGGGTAACCTCCTCAACTATCACCCAGACCCAGCGGCTTGTTTTTTGATGGACAAGAGGGACAGTCCTTTTTACACTGTCGAGGATCTCCACAGAAAAAACACAATCTGCTCTCTCGTCGTCTCCTCCTCTCCTTCTCCTTCAGGTTGATGGCCCCTAACATACTTATTAATAACCTTGTAGGGGGCATAAAGAGTAGAATTTCAATATTTGCAGATGACACTAAACTCTGCAGGGTAATCAATACAGAGGAGGGCAATTTTATATTACAGGAGGATTTATGTAAACTAGAAGCTTGGGCTGATAAATGGCAAATGAGCTTTACTGGGGATAAATGTAAGGTCATGCAGTTGGGTAGAGCAATTAAAATGTATAATTATGTGCTTAATTGTAAAACACTGGGCAAAACAGTCAATGAAAAAGACCTGGGTGTATGGGTGGACAACAAACTCACATTTAGTGGCCAGTGTCAGGCAGCTGCTACAAAGGCAAATAAAATAATGGGATGCATTAAAAGAGGCATAGATGCTCATGAGGAGAACATAATTTTACCTTTATACAGTTATAGTGCAACCACACTTAGAATACTGTGTACAGTTCTGGCCTCCGGTGTATGAGAAAGACATAGCTAAACTAGAGTGGGTGCAGAGAAGAGCGACCAAGGTTATAAGAGGACTGGGGGGTCTGCAATACCAAGACAGGTTATTACACTTGGGGTTATTTCGTTTGGAAAAACAAAGGCTAAGGGGTGATCTTATTTTAATATGTAAATATATGAGAGGACAATACGAAGATCTTTCTAATGACATTTTTACTCATAGACCTGAGACAGAGACAGGGAGGCATCCTCTATGTCTGGAGGAAAGAAGGTTTAAGCATAATCACAGATGCAGATTGTTTGCTGTAAGAGCAGTGAGACTATGGAACTCTCTGCCATATGATGTTGTAATGATTGATTTCCTACTAAAATTTAAGAGGGGACTTGATACCTTTCTGAAAAGTATAATGTTACAGGTTATATACTCTAGTTTCCTTGATATTGCGTTGATCCAGGGAACTTGCCATATGTGGAGTCGGGAAGGAATTTTTTCCCAATGTGAAGCTTACAGTTTGCCACATGTGGTTTTTTGCCTTCCTCTGGATCATCATGTTAGGGCACATTAAGTTAGACTAGGGGTTGAACTACTGTAGATGGACTTAAAGTCTTCCTTCAACCTTAATAACTATGTTACTATGTTACCTCCATAGGTTCAGTGTAGGGTGCCACATCTGGATTACCTGGACGTAAAGGAGTCTCGTTGCATTTCGCCTCTCTCCCGCAACCTCCAATCCATACGAATGGACTGAGTCATAGCCTCCTCCAAGGAGCTGGGTGGTGGATGGAGAGCAAGAGCGTCCTTAAGATTATCCGACAGTCCAGTCCAGAACTGACATCTAAGTGCAGAGTAATTCCAGGAAACCTTGGTGGCCCACCACCTGAACTCAGAGCAATACCATTTGGCGGTGACTTTACTCTGGAAGATACCCATGATAGTGTCCTCTGCCACCCTGGCCCAGTCTGGTTTGTCAAAAATCAGTCCTAAGGCATCAAAGAACCTATCCACAGCACTAGAGATGAGCAACTATACTCGGTACTCAAGATTTCCCGAGCATGCTCAGGTGTCCTCCGAGTATTTGTAAGTACTAGGAGATTTAGTTTTCAGTGCCTCAGCTGAATGATTTACATCTGCTAGCCAGCTTGATTACATGTGGGGATTTCCTAGCAACCAGGCAACCCCCACATGTACTTATGCTGGCTAACAGATGTAAATCATTCAGCTGCGGGGCTGAAAATTAAATCTCCGAGTACTTACAAATACTCGGAGGACACCCGAGTGAGCTCGGGAAATCTCGAGTACCGAGTATACTCGCTCATCACTAACAGGCACATGTTCAGGGGTAGTAGCGATAGCGGTAACAAAAAAGCCCAAGTCTGGGGGCCCTATGGGAGCAACAAAATAATTATCCCCACCCGTTGACTCTCATCCCCAGAAGATCGGGTCTCAAGGAGAAAAATAATTTACAATTCTCCCTGAAAGTATGGAACTTCTCCTTCTCTCTGGAAAAAGTATCTGGGAGCCTGGCCATAGGTTCACGAGTGTGGAACGAGACATCTATGGGGTCCTTGTGCCTACAGGCAGATTGGGAAATAGAACCCTGAACAGACCGAACAGTTTCAGAAAGCTCCTTTTGAAGATGACTATGAGAAGTGGCCAGAGCTCTATGTTCAACAGACAAATCCTGCATCATTTGAGTCAGGCTAGACATCTGATCTGCCAGCGTGCGAAGTAGATCCATAAAGAGAGGAGAAAAAACACCTGTCAATGGTCAGTTATAATGTTATGCTGCAGCTATGTAGGTAACTGCAACTTCCACCAGATGGCAACAGAGTGGAAGGAAAGTAACAAGTCTGCAAGGGAAGACCTGCAGTGCTGCAGCGGAGCTACCATCAGGTGCAGCAGAATAGTCAAACAAGCTGAGTCAAAACCTAGACCTTCATGCAGTACAAAAGGAAAAAACAATATCAGAGTCAGTGGAGAGCCAAAGGGTCAAATACCAGAGAAGAGGTAGACGTACCAGGGACCAGAGGCAATGTCAAGTCAGAGTCAAAGCTGAGTTAAACACAGATATCCAAAAGCAATCAAGAAACACTTATTTAAGATCGGCAGGGAAGGAGGAATAGACACAGGCAAGGTCAGAAAGTGCAGCAGGACAAATCAGGGTACTACCGGAGTCAGGTACTCACGCGGAAGGCAGAAAATATAACTGACACTGCCTGCAGGATGCAACGGAGCTAAATAGCAAATCTGAACCCAGAATAAGGAAGATCAAAGTTAACCCTTGACATGATCAGCCCAGGAAAAGGGAAGACAGGACTTAAAACCTTGACTGGTCATGAAAGGATCTTCCTGCCTCCGATGAGATGACTATTATCTGGGTTATCATTGGCTGTTTCTCCCTCCAGTTCCACCTCATCCCTCTGGCGCATTTGTCTTCCTCTCACGAGATGCTAAATGTGTTTATCAATAACGTGGTCAGGCTGCATGGTGTCCTGGTTAATATCATATCTGAACAGAATTAACAGTATATCTCTAGGTTCTAGAATGCTTTTTTTGGTAGGATTAGGACAGAACTGTTGTCTTTCTCTGCACACCACCCACAGTCTAAAGGACTAATCAGTCACAGGAAACTTACCTTAGATGCTTTTGTTCTCATAGCCAGCTTGAATGGGGGGGCCTATTTACCTTTGGCGGAGCTTGCCATTAAAAATAGACATCATGAGTCATCGGGTATGTCTCCTCCCTTTTCTAACTTTGATTTCTATCCCAGGTCTCCTGTTTTCCTAAAGGGGTGGGAAGAGATTCCTGGGGTCTCTGAGACTACTAATAGGCTTAGGGTGGTTTGAGAAGAGAATGGGAGCTTCAGAAGGCATCCAAACAGTTACAGCTGATAAACGTCGGCCTCAAGGGGGTTCTGGTGTGAGTTCGAGGTGGGGGTTCTGGTGTGAGTGTCCACTAAAAATCTTAAACTCAAGTTATCCTGCTTTAAGCTTGGCACTCGGTTTATTGGACATTTTCCCATTTTGGAGGGGGTTAATCCGGTTGCTGTTAGGGTTAGCTCCCTGCTGTTGTTAAGGTCCCCAGCATCTTTCATCACTAAAGAAACCTCAGAGACCGATGGTCCCTCATTCCCCTTAGGCCCTGTACTGGTGAATAGTCAGGAGGAATATGAGGTCAATCAGATTGCTGATTAAAGAAGTGCGGAATTCCATTCAATATATAATTAATTTAATTAAATCAGAGGTCATAGGTCACCTTCATGCCAATGAGTTGATTTCTGTATTCCATGGCTAACTGGGTGCTAAGAGTCTGGAGGTCTCTTCTCAAAGGGGGGTACTGTCAGGAATGGCAGCTCCATACTTGAATTAGCCCTTTGCACTTCTGGGCGTGCTCCGGCTCTCTGGCAGGTCACCCGTCACCCTTCACTGGCTGTGATGGGTGGGGTGTTACCTTTGGGAGGCTGAGCTTGTGGGAGTGCTCGCATATTCCGGATTTCACATTTTAGGAGATACACTCTTAGCATCGCTGGGAGGCGGGACATCGATTCTCTGAGCAATTGTGTTAGGACCCCAGGACTCTGGGTCCCTTGTGTAAAGCTGCAGTAGCATCGTACACAGTGAAGAAGCAGTGACCCACAAATTCAAACACAAAAGTCTCTTTTAATGTGTTTCTTCACAGCATTAAAGTCCAATTCATATAAATGCATATAACTTCAGTGGATTTTATCAGTGACCAGTTTACACCAGTTCAAAGCAATACATATCACATGGCTTTAGATTTCTGGTCCCTAAACAGGCAAGACTTCCCTTGTCCAGTTTCCCTGGGCGACCACACGCCATCTCACAGTCTCTATACGTCTCCATACACACAGCCTCATATGTTGCAGACACTACACACGCCAGCCCTCCTCTGACTAGTTCTCGTGTGGTGTCCTGCATCACTGTATCACAGTCTCTTTACAGATTCGTTACTCACACAGTAAATATAAGAAAACTGACTGAACAGCAATATAGTCTGAACTGGTGCATAACCAGAAAAGTCATATAGCAAATAGAACAATGGCTGCACTCAAAATTTACTGTGCTAAGGCAAGGAAATGTGTAATACATGACATGTGAATAGCATAATGGCTTGGGAAATTTATGAAAAAACACATGAGATTCTTAGCACAAGATTTGGCCAAAAGTTGTGAGTCCATCCACCAAACGTCAAGGTAATCTCAAAACGGATGGGTACCTGAGCTGACTGCCTAGTGTGAACCCTTACCTATGGCTAATAACATGGTAAAGCCTGCTTTTATAGGAAGCTCAGAACCAACTGTGTCTGGATGTAATTAAAATCACAGCGTGGTGAAGAGCGGGCGTTCAAGTCAGAAAAAAATAGTACATAGTAAATATAAGAAAACTGACTGAACAGAAATATAGTCTGAACTGGTGCATAACCAGAAAAGCAGGCTTTACCATGTTATTAGCCGTAGGTAAGTGTTCACACTAGGCAGTCAGCTCAGGTACCCATCCGTTTTGAGATTACCTTGACGTTTGGTGGATGGGCTCACAACTTTTGGCCAAATCTTGTGCTAAGAATCTCATGTGTTTTTTCATAAATTTCCCAAGCCATTATGCTATTCACATTTCATGTATTGCACATTTCCTTGCCTTAGCACAGTAAATTTTGAGTGCAGCCATTGATCTATTTGCTATATGACTTTTCTGGTTATGCACCAGTTCAGACTACATTGCTGTTCAGTCAGTTTTCTTATATTTACTATGTACTATTTTTTCTGACTTGAACGCCCACCCTTCACCATGCTGTGATTTTAATTACATCCAGACACAGTTGGTTCTGAGCTTCCTATAAAAGCAGGCTTTACCATGTTATTAGCCATAGGTAAGTGTTCACACTAGGCAGTCAGCTCAGGTACCCATCCGTTTTGAATTACCTTGACGTTTGGTGGATGGGCTCAAAACTTTTGGCCAAATCTTGTGCTAAGAATCTCATGTGCTTTTTCATAAATTTCCCAAGCCATTATGCTATTCACATTTCATGTATTGCACATTTCCTTGCCTTAGCACAGAAAAATTTTGAGTGCAGCCATTGATCTATTTGCTATATGACTTTTCTGGTTATGCACCAGTTCAGATTATATTGCTGTTCAGTCAGATTTCTTATATTTACTATGTACTATTTTTTCTGACTTGAACGCCTGCCCTTCACCATGCTGTGATTTTAATTACATCCAGACACAGTTGGTTCTGAGCTTCCTATAAAAGCAGGCTTTACTGTTATGATCCTGGTGGTAGGATCTCAAACTGAGCTGACAAATATACCCTGAGTATATAGGACAAGTTCTGGGGATGTGGAAGCTATACTGACCGCAATCCTGATCCTATCCAAACACACTAAAGGCAGCTGTGGAACGTTACCTGAAAACCTAGACGTCTCGTCACAGCCTGAGAAACTGACTACCCCTAGAGAGAAAGCAAGACCGCACTTGCCTCAGAGAAACGTACCCCAAAGTTTTAGATAGCCCCCCACAAATAATAATGGTGAGTCAAGGGGAAAACACAAACGTAGAGATGAAACAGGTTTAGCAAATGAGGCCCGCTAATACTAGATAGGCAGAAAATAGATAGGTGTCTGTGCGGTCAGTACAAAAACTATCAAAAGTAAACCACGCAGAGAATACAAGAACCCCCACACCGACTCACGATGTGAGGGGCGCACTCTGCACCCCAGAACTAACCAGCAAGCAAAAAATCACATAAAAGCAAGCTGGGCTGAACTCATTATATAATGAGAAACGTTTTCAAGGAAATAATGAGAAACTGAACAAGCAAACTTAGCTTCTCATAGCAGGAGACTGGTCACAAGGAATATTCAGGAGAGCACAGGATCAGGACTGAATACACCGACAGCAGGCGACAAGTAAAGGTCCAGGTGAGTTAAATAGGCCCAGCCTAGCAGGAGATGAAACAGCTGAGCCCAGCCAAAACCAGCCATATCGCTAAAGGCCACCAGAGGGAGCCCAAGAACAAACTCACACAGTACCACTCATGACCACAGGAGGGAGCCCAAGAACGGAATTCACAACACTTTACCATGTTATTAGCCATAGGTAAGTGTTCACACTAGGCAGTCAGCTCAGGTACCCATCCGTTTTGAGATTACCTTGACATTTGGTGGATGGGCTCACAACTTTTGGCCAAATCTTGTGCTAAGAATCTCATGTGTTTTTTCATAAATTTCCGAAGCCATTAAGCTATTCACATTTCATGTATTGCACATTTCCTTGCCTTAGCACAGTAAATTTTGAGTGCAGCCATTGATCTGTTTGCTATATGACTTTTCTGGTTATGCACCAGTTCAGACTATATTGCTGTTCAGTCAGTTTTCTTATATTTACTATGTACTATTTTTTCTGACTTGAACGCCCGCCCTACACCATGCTGTGATTTCAATTACATCCAGACACAGTTGGTTCTGAGCTTCCTATAAAAGCAAGCTTTACCATGTTATTAGCCATAGGTAAGGGTTCACACTAGGCAGTCAGCTCAGGTACCCATCCGTTTTGAGATTACCTTGACGTTTGGTGGATGGTCTCACAACTTTTGGCCAAATCTTGTGCTAAGAATCTCATGTATTTTTTCATAAATTTCCCAAGCCATTATGCTATTCACATTTCATGTATTGCACATTTCCTTGCCTTAGCAAGTAAATTTTGAGTGCAGCCATTGATCTATTTGCTATATGACTTTTCTGGTTATGCACCAGTTCAGACTATATTGCTGTTCAGTCAGTTTTCTTATATTTACTATGTACTATTTTTTCTGACTTGAACGCCCGCCCTTCACCATGCTGTGATTTTAATTACATCCAGACACAGTTGGTTCTGAGCTTCCTATAAAAGCAGGCTTTACCATGTTATTAGCCATAGGTAAGGGTTCACACTAGGCAGTCAGCTCAGGTACCCATCCGTTTTGAGATTACCTTGACGTTTGGTGGATGGGCTCACAACTTTTGGCTAAATCTTGTGCTAAGAATCTCATGTGTTTTTTCATAAATTTCCCAAGCCATTATGCTATTCACATTTCATGTATTGCACATTTCCTTGCCTTAGCACAGTAAATTTTGAGTGCAGCCATTGATCTATTTGCTATATGACTTTTCTGGTTATGCACCAGTTCAGACTATATTGCTGTTCAGTCAGTTTTCTTATATTTACTATGTACTATTTTTTCTGACTTGAATGCCCCGCCCTTCACCATGCTGTGATTTTAATTACATCCAGACACAGCTGGTTCTGAGCTTCCTTAAAAGCAGGCTTTACCATGTTATTAGCCATAGGTAAGTGTTCACACTAGGCAGTCAGCTCAGGTACCCATCCGTTTCGAGATTACCTTGACGTTTGGTGGATGGGCTCACAACTTTTGGCTAAATCTTGTGCTAAGAATCTCATGTGTTTTTTCATAAATTTCCCAAGCCATTATGCTATTCACATTTCATGTATTGCACATTTCCTTGCCTTAGCACAGTAAATTTTGAGTGCAGCCATTGATCTATTCGTTACTCACACAGTCGTACACAGTTCAGGACATCCTCCGGAGAGCAACCGGGCACCATATCCACCTGTTTGCAATCATTGCACATGCTAGTCCTCTTTCGGGCACAGAACATCCACCTGTTTGCAGTCTTGCACTTGCTAGTCCTCATTCGGGCACAGGACATCCACCTCCGGGCACAGGACTGTCCACATCCGACTCCTTCGGACACAGGACATCCACCTCCGGGCACAGGACTGTCCACATGCGAGACCAGTACCATGGACGACTTGCATCTCTGTGTACGCTGCGGTTGCCAGGCTATTCAGCTGCCCTGGGTGCTGGCTCTGCTGGCCTGTGCCTCCATGCACTCTGCAGACCAGCACACACCAGACTGACACTGACGTGCACCTCACACACCTGGCCTGACCTGGCCAGACACCTGACACACCCATACCCCTTACTGCAGGGTTTTTAAACACACACAAACCTGTGGCCTTCAGCCACATGGAAAACCCAGACTGGAAATCCGTGACTCTCATGCAAACCTATGGACTTTATCCATCTGCATGCACATTCTGGGGAGAACAAACAGTGCCCCCTAGCTGTATCAGAGGCCACAGCCTCACACTTGGTGTTAGCTGCTGCCAGCAGGTGCAGAACGCTGTTCCTGCTAGGGCAGTAAGATGGTAGGAAGTTTCCACCAGTCTTCTTTCTCCTCCTCCGGTGTTTCTGTGGTGTTGGGGGTGGAGATTAGATGTTGCCCCTGCGTGGTCATTTGACTGCTGGGAGGCAGATTTAAATCTGCCTTTTCCTCCTTTTTTTGCTTATTATTTCAATTCTGGTGGGTAGTTAAGGTCAGTGTTGCTGGGCCTCTGACGAGGTGCATGCTTTGGAGCCTGTGCTTTTTTTATCACTGTCCATCTTTGTTTATTCAGTTGTACTGTGTTTTTTTGGCTCTGGAGTTTTTGCCCTGTCTTCTGTTTGTGTGTCCTGTCACCAACCACCATGCTGCTCTCTGCCTGGGATGGGCTCTGCTAAAGTTCCCCCCTGCCAGGATCGGGGAAGCAGGCATCACCCAGCATAAAAGTTTATATCACCATATTCTGAGTCCTGTTAAGTTTTCATTTATATATTGATTGAGAGCTTGACGTTTGTGAGATGAATTCATGTTTTTATTAATAACATATTCATTCAGATTTGCTGTTTTATCGTTTCTAAATGCACTGTTTCATGGAGTTTCTAATGCAAATAGAGCACAGTTTAAGTGTTTTGATTTTTTCTCTTTAACCCCTTAGTGACAGAGCCAATTTGGTACTTAATGACCGAGCCAATTTTTACAATTCTGACCAGTGTCACTTTATGAGGTTATAACTCTGGAACGCTTTATCGGATCCCGCTGATTCTGAGATTGTTTTCTCGTGACATGTTGTACTTCAAGTTAGTGGTAACATTTCTTCGATATTACTTGCGATTATTTATGAAAAAAATGGAAATATGGCGAAAATTTTTAAAATTTTGCAATTTTCAAACTTTGTATTTTTATGCCCTTAAATCAGAGAGATATGTCACAAAAAATAGTTAATAAATAACATTTCTCACATGTCTACTTTACATCAGCACAATTTTGGAAACAATTTTTTTTTTTGTTAGGGAGTTATAAGGGTTAAAAGTTGACCAGCAATTTCTCATTTTTACAACACCATGTTTTTTTTAGGGACCACATCACCTTTGAAGTGATTTTGAGGGGTCTATATGATAGAAAATAACCAAGTGTGACACCATTCTAAAAACTGCACCCCTCAAGCTGCTCAAAACCACATTCAAGAAGTTTATTAACCCTTTACGTACTTCACAGGAACTAAAACAATGTGGAAGAAAAAAATGAACATTTTACTTTTTTTTGCAAACATTTTACTTCAGAACCATTTTTTTTAATTTTCACAAGTGTAAAAACAGAAATTTAACCACAAATTTTGTTGTGCAATTTTTCCTGAGTACACTGATACCCCATATGTGGAGGTAAACCACTGTTTGGGCGCACCGCAGAGCTTGGAAGTGAAGGAGCACCGTTTGACTGTTTCAATGCAGAATTGGCTGGAATTGAGATCGGATGCCATGTCGCGTTTGGAGAGTCCCTGATGTGCCTAAACAGTGGAAACCCCCCACAAGTGATACCATTTTGGAAACTAGACCCCTTAAGGAACTTATCTAGATGTGTGGTGAGCACTTTGAACCCCCAAGTGCTTCACAGAAGTTTATAACGTAGAGCCGTGAAAATAAAAAATCTCATTTTTTCTACAAAAATGATCTTTTTGCCCCCAAATTTTTAATTTCACAAGGGTAACAGGAGAAATTAGACCACAAAAGTTGTTGTGCAATTTCTCCTGAGTACGTCGATACCCCATATATGGGGGTAAACCACTGTTTGGGCGCACCGCAGAGCTTGGAAGAGAAGGAGTGTCGTTTTACTTTTTCAATGTAGAATTGGCTGGAATTGAGATCGGACGCCATGTCACGTTTGGAGAGCCGCTGATGTGCCTAAACAGTAGAGACCCCCCACATATGACACCATTTTGGAAACTAGACCCCTTAAGGAACTTATCTAGATGTGTGGTGAGCACTTTAAACCCCCAGGTGCTTCACAGAAGTTTATAACGTAGAGCCGTGAAAATAAAAAAATCGCATTTTTTCTACAAAAATGATCTTTTTGCCTCCAAATTTTTATTTTACCAAGGGTAACAGGAGAAAATGGACCACAGAAGCTGTTGTACAATTTGTCTTTAGTACGCCGACACCCTATATGTGGGGGTAAACCACTGTTTGGGCGCATGGCTGAGCTCGGAAGCAAAGGAGCGCCATTTGACTTTTCAATGCAAAATTGACTGGAATTGAGATCGGACGCCATGTCGCGTTTGGAGAGCCCCTGATGTGCCTAAACAGCAGAAACCCCCCAAAAGTGACCCCATTTTGGAAACTAGACCCCCCATGGAACTTATCTAGATGTATAGTGAGAACTTTGAATGCCCAAGTGCATCACAGAAGTTTATAATGCAGAGTCGTGAAAATAAAAAATATATATTTTTTAACAATAAAGATTTTTTAGCCCCCAAGTTTTTATTTTCACAAGGGTAACAAGAGAAATTGGACCCCAAAAGTTGTTGTCCTATTTGTCCTGAGTATGCTGGTACCCCATATGTGGGGGTAAACCACTGTTTGGGCGCACGGCAGAGCTCGGAAGGGAAGGAGCGCCATTTTGGAATGCAGACTTTGATAGAATTGTCTGCGGGCGTTATGTTGCGTTTGCAGACCCCTAATGTACCTAAACAGTAGAAACCCCCAACAAGTGACCCCATTTTGGAAAATAGACCCCCCAAGGAACTTATCTAGATATGTGGTGAGAACTTTGAATGCCCAAGTGCTTCACAGAAGTTTATAATGCAGAGTAGTGAAAATAAAAAAATATATTTTTTTACAACAAAAAAGATTTTTAGCCCCCAAGTTTTTATTTTCACAAGGGTAACAGGAGAAATTGGACCCCAAAAGTTGTTGTACAATTTATCCCGAGTACGCTGATGCCCCATATGTGGGGGTAAACCACTGTTTGGGCGCACGGCAGAGCTCAGAAGGGAGGGAGTACCATTTGACTTTTTTAGCGCAAAATTGGCTGTCGTGTTTGGAGACCCCCTGATGTACCTAAACAGTGGAAACCCCCCAATTCTAACTCCAACCCTAACCCCAACACAGCCCTAACCCTAATCTCAACCTGATCCATAATCCTAATCACAACCCTAACGATAATCACAACCCTAACCCCAAAACAGCCCTAATCTCAACCCTAACCATAACCCTAATCAAAACCCTAAATCCAACACACCCCTAACCCTAATCCCAACCCTAACCCTAATCCCAACCCTAATCCCAAACGTAACACTAATCCCAACCCTAATCCAAACGCTAACCCTAATCCCAACTCTAACCCTAACTTTAGCCCCAACCCTAACTTTAGCCCCAACCCTAACCATAACTTTAGCCCCCGTCGTCACAAAAAAAGTTCAATGTAACCTTTTTTTTGTACGTCGCGTCCGCCATTTCCGCGGATGCGTGGCCGTAACTCTGCCCCCTCCTCCCCAGGACATAGACTGGGCAGCGGATGCGTTGAAAAACTGCATCCGCTGCCCACGTTGTGCACAATTTTCACAACGTGCGTCGGTACATCGGGCCGACGCATTGCGACCGCCCCGTACCGACGCAAGTGTGAAAGAAGCCTAAGGCTACTTTCACACTAGCGTCGTACTCGGCCCATCGCAGTGTGTCGGGCCGACGTACAGACGCTAGCGTTGTAAGCACCGCACAACGGGTGCAGCGGATGCTGTTTTTTCAACGCATCCGCTGCCCCATTGTGAGGTGCGGGGAGGCGGGGGTGGAGTTCCGGCCACGCATGCGCGGTCGGAAATGGCGGACACGTCGCACAAAAAAGTTACATGTAGTTTTTTTTGTGTCGACGGTCCGCCGAAGCACGACGCATCCGTCGCACGACGGATGCGACATGTGGCAATCCGTCGCAATGCGTCGCTAATGCAAGCCAATGGAGAAAAAACGCATCCTGCAAGCACTTTTGCAGGATGCGTTTTTTCTCCAATGACGCATTGCGACGGAAGCCAAAAAACGCTAGTGTGAAAGTAGCCTAACTCTAACCCTAGCCCTAACCCTAACCCTAAATTTAGCCCCAACCCTAACCCTAACCCTAACTCTAACCCTAACTCTAACCCTAACCCTAACTCTAACCCTAACCCTAACCCTAACCCTAACCCTAACTCTAACCCTAACCCTAACTCTAACCCTAACCCTAACCCTAACCCTAACCCTAACTCTAACCCTAACCCTAACCCTAACCCTAATTTTAGCCCCAACTTGTCTTCTCCTGCCGGCCGGCAGATGGCAGCAGATGGCGGGCGCACTGCGCATGCGCCCGCCATGATGAAAAAGCCGGCTGGCAGGAGAAGACAGAAGAGGACCCAGGGACCCCGGGTGAGTATGATAGGGTCCCCGAATCCCCCTATTTCTCTGTCCTCTGATGTGCGATCACATCAGAGGACAGAGAAATAACTGATCGCTTTTTTTTTTTTTTTTTTTTTGCGGTCGCCGGTAAACTGTTAATTACCGGCGATCGCAAAGCAGGGGTCGGTGCAAACCGACCCCGATCATGTTATTTGGGGTCTCGGCTACCCCCGGCAGCCGAGACCCCAAAGAACATCCGGGTGCCGGGCGGCGGGCGCACTGCGCGTGCGCCCGCCATTTTTTCCCAGAAAAAAGATGGCGGCGCCCATGGGGAGACACGAGGAGCACCGGGGGAGGTAGGTAAGTATTGGGGGGCTATTGGGGGCCATCGGGGACCACATTTCTCTGTCCTCCGATGTGCGATCACATCGGAGGACAGAGAAATTAAACGGCAAATCGCGTTTTTTTTTTTTTTGTTGCGACCGCCGGTAAACGGTTAATTACCGGCGATCGCAACTCGGGGGTCGGTAAAAACCCCCCGAATCATGTTCTCTGGGGTCTCGGCTACCCTCGGCAACCGAGACCCCAGAGAAAATCCGACTCTGGGGGGCGCTATTCACTTTTTCCACAGCGCCGTTAATTAACGGCGCTGTGGATTAAGTACCCTTAGCGGCCGCCGTTAAAAGGCGTATCGGCGGTCGTTAAGGGGTTAAGAAGTCAACTGAATGGGTTTATTCATTTTAGATTTTGATTGATCTTACTTTTACCAATGTAACAATAACAAATATGTTTTTTTTTTTCAGCTTTATATTTAATGGGGAAAGTGGGGGAGGTGATTTCAATTTTCATCTTTTTAATTTTTAATATTTTTAAAAACAGCTACTTTATTATTTGGGTCCCCTTTGGGAACTCACAGCTGTGATCATATGATTGTTTCTACTATATACTGTATACTGTTGTTTTACTGTTGTATTGCAGTATATAGCAAAAATTACAATCAAGTTTCAAGGATAGTCTCATGCTGGTCATCACAGCAGCATCATCATGTCATGAGAAAGAGCCTTTAAAAAGCCACTGGCTGCCATGGTAACACATCGGCCTTCATATGATGAGGCTGCTGGGGCCAATGTGCATGTGGAATGATAAAGCCCACCCCTTGGACCTTGAGCTGTAAATGCCATTGTCAGAGATTGACTGCAGCACTTAAGAAGTTAATAGCAGGAGACAGAGCTAATCATTACCATTTGCTATGTTAGAAGTAGATTTTGACTTTATAACGCAACCATCATCTCCCAGGCATGATATCCATAAAGCCTTGCAGCGATCTCAGCAATCACAGCTGATAAAGATGGACTGACATAGCATGTATGAAATTCTAAGACTGGAGACACACTAGCGATTTTAAATTGGTGCAATTTTGATGCAGTCGGACGAGTGTAATGCATGCAACTGTCATAAATTTTTTATGCAAGTACAATCCGATTTTTGACAGTTAGCATCCGATTAATCTCCAAATGCAGTGTGATTGCTATCTGACTGCAATGCGATTTTAACATGAGCTTTAACATAGAGAATTTTTCTAAGTCATTTACACATCATTTTCAAAGGAAATATTCTTAAAAGCAAATATATATATGTATATATATATATATATATATATATATATATATATATATATATAGTGATGCAGTGACCCCTGTTACAGCTAGGAGCGCTGTGGGTGCTCCTTGGGATGCGCATGGATGAGTATCTGTGATTCTAATGGTAACAATGAGATAGTGACTGGCATTATTGTAAATGGCCGGTATGTGTCACAGAGGGAGTCTGCGCTCTAAGCCAGTAATGTTGTTGTTCTGTGACCTGTAGTCCCACAAGTATTTGTATAGTTGCAAAGGAAGGCTTGCAGGGTTAGTCAAAGAGTTGGGTGGGTCTGGCTAACCACACACACCTCCCACCTATGGGAGTGGTTACAGGTACATAATGTGACCATGGTGTGGTCACATGGTCTCTGTGATGGAGAGTGTGTAGATTCTGGAAGGCTTGTGTGTTGGGAGGTCCTGTGTGTGGACCGGATCCCTGAATAGTGCACTGAGAGGCTGTGGACCTGAAGACTTGTGTGTTGGGAGATCCTGAGAGTAGGATCGGATCCTAGAATAACACACTGAGAGATTTGTGTGTTGGGAGATCCTGGGAGTAGGATCGGATCCCTGAATAGCACATCCTGGGTTGGAAGATCCTGGAAGTGGGTCTTCCTGAATAGCGCATATAATGGCCATGTATGCAGAGTCTGCAAAGGCACTGCATTAGGGGAGCTACAACCCATCTGAGCATCTGGACTGTCAAGTGGCCTCGTGAGCAAGGCATTGTCTGGGACAGTGATCCCAGTTCAGCAACTTCCCTGGGAGAGAGAGAACTAACAAGGAGTCAGCAGGCGGAGCAGGAGCTCTCATAAGGTACCTCCACAGACAAGGTACCTCCACAGACAGTTGGTGCTTATTGTGTTCCATGAACTAATAAACTGTAAAGCAGGCGGTTACCCATGGCAACTGGACGCAGTTAGGTCCAGCATGTTTAGTGTCTGCGAGTTAAAGCCGTTCACTATGAAGTGCTGTAGAGTATGTGTTAAGCCTGTGATGGATATCATGGCCTCAAGGGGCTTATGACATATAAATAAACCAAATAGACTGTTTTGATGTGGAAAATCGTGCCTGTCTGTGTTTAAGATGTTGCTAAATGAGTGTCCCCAACACATTCAGTAAGTGCTATCTCACATAGGGTGCTAGACTGCGGGCAACAATCCAGGAAGTACATGTTCAGTTGATTGCTGTAACTCGGCGTGGTTATGAAGTTTGCGGTGGATCGGCGGGTCCACAAAGCTTAAAAGCATCTGGCTGTAACTCGGCGGGGTTATGAAATTATCTGTGGATCGGCAGGTCCATGAAGTCTGCGGTGCAGAGTCGTGCAGAGCCTTTGGGAAAGGAGCTGCAGTTGCAGCAAGAGGTTCTGCAGCAGCAGGAGCTGCAGTGGCAGCAACAGTGGCTTGTGATCAGAATCCGGAGGTGCCAGCGGTTTATGACTGCAGCAGAAGCTGTGGCAGTACCAGCAGGAGCTGGTGTGGTGTCGTACGAACTCTTAAAGGCCCAGTGCAAGCTCAGAGACATATTGATGTACTGTGCGAACTGGGGCCTGAGAGTACCATGGGCAATCCACGGGGTGTACCCCAGGGAAGGTGTGGTGTCCATAAAAGTGGTGTTGTCCCTAAAAGGGGTGGTGTCCCTAAAAGTGGGCGGTGACACCCAGGGATGGGTGCCCCAAAAGGAATGGAGTCCCAAAAGGGGTGGTAAACCAAAACAGGGATGTTTGCCCAAAAAGGGGTGAGGTCCCAAAAAGGGGCAGTAACCTGAACAGGGATAGTCACCCAAAAATGGATGGAGTCCCAAAAGGGGGCAATATCCCAAAAGGAAGTAGATGCCCAAAAGAGGGTGGAGTCCAAAAGGGGTCAGTTTCCCAAAAAGGTGTAGTTGCCCTAAAGGTGGTGGAGTCCCAAAAAAGGTCGGTATCCCAAAAAGGTGTTGTTGCCCTAAAGGGGCTGGAGTCACAAAAAGAGGCGGTAGAGAATGCGAGTCCTGGGTATAGGACTTCCTGAACAGCTCATGGAGTGGCCATGCATGCAGAGTCTGCAATGGCACTGCATTGGGGAAGCTACAGCCCGTCAGAAGGTCTGAACTGTCAGGTAGCCTGGTGAGCAAGGCATTGTCCGGGGATGGTGATCCCAGTTCAGCAGCTTCTCTGGGAGAGAAAGAACTGACTGTTGGTGCTTTTTGTGTTCCATGAACTAATGAACTGTGCAGCATGTAGTCTCCCATGGCAACTGGACGAAGTAAGGTGCAGCATGTTTAGTGTCTGTGAGTTAAAGCCGTTCACTATGAAGTCCTGTGGAGTATATGTTAAGCCTGTGGTATATCACATGGCCTCAAGTGGTTTACAACATGTAAATAAACTAAATAGACTGTTTTAATGTGGAAAACCATGCCTGTATACATACACTCACCGGCCACTTTATTAGGTACACCTGTCCAACTTCTTGTTAACACTTAATTTCTAATCAGCCAATCACATGGTGGCAACTCAGTGCATTTAGGCATGTAGACATGGTCAAGACAATCTCCTGCAGTTCAAACCGAGCATCAGTATGGGGAAGAAAGGTGATTTGAGTGCCTTTGAACGTGGCATGGTTGTTGGTGCCAGAAGGGCTGGTCTGAGTATTTCAGAAACTGCTGATCTACTGGGATTTTCACGCACAACCATCTCTAGGGTTTACAGAGAATGGTCCGAAAAAGAAAAAAAATCCAGTGAGCGGCAGTTCTGTGGGCAGAAATGCCTTGTTGATGCCAGAGGTCAGAGGAGAATGGGCAGACTGGTTCGAGCTGATAGAAAGGCAACAGTGACTCAAATCGCCACCCGTTACAACCAAGGTAGGCCTAAGAGCATCTCTGAACGCACAGTGCGTCAAACTTTGAGGCAGATGGGCTACAGCAGCAGAACACCACACCGGGTACCACTCCTTTCAGCTAAGAACAGGAAACTGAGGCTACAATTTGTACAAGCTCATCGAAATTGGACAGTAGAAGATTGGAAAAACGTTGCTTGGTCTGATGAGTCTCGATTTCTGCTGCGACATTCGGATGGTAGGGTCAGAATTTGGCGTAAACAACATGAAAGCATGGATCCATCCTGCCTTGTATGGAGCATCTTTGGGATGTGCAGCCGACAAATCTGCGGCAACTGTGTGATGCCATCATGTCAATATGGACCAAAATCTCTGAGGAATGCTTCCAGCACCTTGTTGAATCTATGCCACGAAGAATTGAGGCAGTTCTGAAGGCAAAAGGGGGTCCAACCCGTTACTAGCATGGTGTACCTAATAAAGTGGCCGGTGAGTGTATATCCATTAAGAGGCCACTGCAAAATTTTCAGTTTGTCCGATTTTTCTCTCTCTCTCTCTATATACACTCACCGGCCACTTTATTAGATACACCATGCTAGTAACGGGTTGGACCCCCTTTTGCCTTCAGAACTGCCTCAATTCTTCGTGGCATAGATTCAACAAGGTGCTGGAAGCATTCCTCAGAGATTTTGGTCCATATTGACATGATGGCATCACACAGTTGCCGCAGATTTGTCGGCTGCACATCCCAAAGATGCTCCATACAAGGCAGGATGGATCCATGCTTTCATGTTGTTTACGCCAAATTCTGACCCTACCATCCGAATGTCGCAGCAGAAATCGAGACTCATCAGACCAAGCAACGTTTTTCCAATCTTCTACTGTCCAATTTCGATGAGCTTGTACAAATTGTAGCCTCAGTTTCCTGTTCTTAGCTGAAAGGAGTGGTACCCGGTGTGGTCTTCTGCTGCTGTAGCCCATCTGCCTCAAAGTTCGACGCACTATGCGTTCAGAGATGCTCTTAGGCCTACCTTGGTTGTAACGGGTGGCGATTTGAGTCACTGTTGCCTTTCTATCAGCTCGAACCAGTCTGCCCATTCTCCTCTGACCTCTGGCATCAACAAGGCATTTCCGCCCACAGAACTGCCGCTCACTGGATTTTTTTTCTTTTTCGGACCATTCTCTGTAAACCCTAGAGATGGTTGTGCGTGAAAATCCCAGTAGATCAGCAGTTTCTGAAATACTCAGACCAGCCCTTCTGGCACCAACAACCATGCCACGTTCAAAGGCACTCAAATCACCTTTCTTCCCCATACTGATGCTCGGTTTGAACTGCAGGAGATTGTCTTGACCATGTCTACATGCCTAAATGCACTGAGTTGCCGCCATGTGATTGGCTGATTAGAAATTAAGTGTTAACAAGAAGTTGGACAGGTGTACCTAATAAAGTGGCCGGTGAGTGTATATATATCTATATCTATATCTATATATATATATATATATATATATATATATATATATATATATAATTTTTTTTTTTTTTGAGTAAAATGTAAATTGTTCTTTTATTCTATAAACTACTGACATCATGTCTCCAACGTTCCAAGCAATAAATGTTGTATTTATTTTCTGAAACTGAGAAATGTTCAAAATAACAAAAAAATAAATTGCTTGCAGACCTCAAATAATGCAAAAAAAAAAAGTTCATAATTATTTAGAAACAACAATACTAATGTTTTAACTCAGGTAGAGTTCAGAAATCAATATTTTGTGGAATAACCATGATTTTTAATCACAGCTTTCATGTGTCTTGCCATACTTTCCACCAGTCTTTCACACTGCTTTTGGGTCACCTTATGCCACTCCTGGTACAAAAATTTTAGCAGTTCTTCTATGATGGGTTGTGACTATCCATCTTCCTCTTGATTTAAGAAGTTTTCAATGGGGTTCAGGTCTGGAGATTGGGCTGGCCATGACAGGGATTTGATGTGGTGGTTAGGGTTGAGCGAAACGGGTCGTTCATTTTCATAAGTCGCCGACTTTTGGCAAAGTCGGCGTCTCATGAAACCCGATCCGATCCCACTGTGGGTCGGCCACGTGGAACGCGAACTTGGCGCCAAAGTCGCGTTTCGAATGACGCCTTCCCCGCCATTTTTTTGAGCCAATTAATTGTGGGCAGCGTGATGACATAGGTTCCGGCTCCTGCGGCATCATAGTGCTATGTTACGTTTTCGGACGTAGTAATTTCCGGAGTCAAAAAATAACATATGCCTTGCACGGAGGAGAGAGAGAGAGAGAGAGAGAGAGAGAGAGAGAGAGAGAGAGAGAGAGAGAGAGAATAAAAAAAATAATTTCATTGACATACATTGGGTTTCGTGTTCCGGGTCCGGAACCCGACTTTACAGTAGAATCGGCCGATTCCATACGATCCGACATCCGAGAAGGTCGGGTTTCACAAAACCCACCTCGATCCTAAAAAAGCTAAGGTCGCTCAACCCTAGTGGTGGTCCTTCATCCACACCTTGATTAACCTAGCTGTGTGGCATGGTGCATTGTCCTGCTGGAAAAAAAAACAGTCCTCAGAGTTGTGGAACATTGCCTGAGCAGAAGGAATCAACTGTTTTTCCAGGAGAACCTTGTATGCGGCTTGATTCATATATCCTTTGCAAAGATTAACCCACCCAATTCCAGCCTTGCTGAAGCATCCTCAGATCATCACCAATCCTCAATCAAATTTCACAGTTGGTGCAAGACACTGTGGCTTGTACGCCTCTCTAGGTCTCCGTCTAACCATTAGATGACCAGGTGTTGATGTGGGGATGCTTCAGCAAGGCTTGAATGGGCAGGTTACATCCGATTTCATTGCAAGTGGGAATGGGCCCTAAGCAGTTAGTGCAGCAGCTGATTTAGAGTAAATTTGGGATATTAAGAATTTTAGAGATGATGATATAGATTCAGTGTGCATTCACATTATTATTGTACAATTGTTTTCTAAAGTTGTCAAAAAAATCTTTAAAGTTTAGACGTTTAAATGCAGCAGTTTACCTTACAAAGATTGCGTTTCACAAACATTTTTTTAATGCATTTTGTTAGTCAAATTTTCATGCATACACACCACACCAAGACAGCATCACTTTGCAGGTGCAGACTTTTTGGTCATTTATTTATGTTGTTGAAAATCAAAGACAAATAAAATGTAGACATTAAACCGAGCATTTATTATTACAATTATTACATCATTTTTGGCAAGGTTTCAATAATTGGGATTGAAAATATAGACAAAAGATAAATAGATAATTATTGTGTTTTACAAAATGTGTAGAAAAAGTACAAATGACAATAAAGTAAATAAAAACATACCATGGGGAGAATGTGGGAGCCATTTCCAGCAAAAGTAGTGCCACCACCACCAGCAATCCTAAAAGTCATTGTCAACCCATTAACGAGCCTTGTCACATGACTTTGGATGAACTCCAAACCAGAATCTCAATTTGCAGACACTGTGTTTCGGGGTACTGCCCCTCGTCAGTGCAAAGTGTGAGATCTGGTTTGAGAGGCGTCTGACTGGGATCCAAGAAGTATCGTTTCTCCTTGTGCTTCTCACACAGCCGATGGATTGGCATGACATCCCAGTGTCAGCAGGAGACTTCTGTGGTTATCATAGCAGGATTGCTATGAGCACTGCCCATCTGTCGGCGCTCATAGCAAGTGAGTATTTCTGCTACATAGAGCAGGGCTGCAGCGATCAGATGATCGTAGCTTCTAGTCTCCCATGGAGACTTTTGAAGCAAGTAAAAATTAAAAAAATGCTTTTAAAAATATAATAAAAAATAAAAAAAATATATAAAAGTTCAAATCCCCCCCTTTCGCCCCATTCAAAATAAAGCACTAAAAACATCAAATAAACACATATTTTGTATCACAGAAACGCCAGATCTATCAATATATAAAAATAATTAATTCAATTAGTAAATGACATAGCGAGAAAAAAAATGAAAATGGCAGAATTATGCTTTTTTGGTCGCTGCAACATTGCAATAAAATGCAATAATGGGTGGTCAAAGGGTCATATACACATCAACATGGTATCAATAAAAACATCAGATTGGCGTGCAAAAAATAAGCCCTTACCTGGCCCTAGATGCCAAAAAATGGAGACGGTCTTGGAAAATAGCAATATTTTTCCTTTTTTCTTTACAAACTTTAGAATTTTTTTTCACCACTTAAATAAAAAAGAGCCTAGACATATGTTTGGTGTCTGTAAACTTGTAATGATCTGGAGAATCATAAAGGCAGGTCAGTTTTAGCGTTTAGTGAACATGGTAAAAAAAACATTAAAAAAACTATTGTGGAATTGCACATTTTTTGCAATTTCACCGCATTTGGAATTTTTTTCCTCTTTTCCAGTACACAATATGGTAAAATCAATGACACCTTTCAAAAGCATAACTTGGCCTGCAAAAAAGCAAGCCCTAACATGGCCATATTGATGGAAAAATAAAAAAGTTATGGCCGTGAGTGGAAGGGGAGCAAAAAATGGAAACGCAAAAACGGAAATACCCCTGGTCCTTAAGGGGTTAAATAATAGCTTTAGAAAATTATTTAAAATCTTCTTTTCCTTATGCTAATTAGGGCTTTGACTAGTCAACGGGGCATGAATTCCCCAGATTAGTCAACCCTCTTTCCATGTTGCCACACTCCTATGAGTGTGATAACATAATTTGCGTGAGCGGTGTCATCGCCACTCATGCAAATCTGTGCACGCTCGCTGTCTTTTCCGTCAGTGTCTCTGCGACTCTGAAGTCTGGTGAGCATGTCCAGAAGCCATATCCTGAACTTCGGACATATGCAATATGCGCCTCTGAAGTGGGGAATGGCATATCAGGCTTCAGAGATGCAGTGACGCTGCCGGAATGAGCGGCGCAAATGTGCAGATTTGCATGAGTGGCGATGATGCAGCTCATGCAAATTATGTTATCACGCCCACAGGTGTGTTTTAATATGGAAAAAGGGGTGATCAGTCTGGGACAACTAATTGCAACTAGTGTTGAGCATTCCGATACTTGCCGCGTATCGGATACCGGAATCGGAAGTTCCCAGATTCAAAATGCACAAATTCAGCCAATGAGAATGATTCCAAGTGTGGGCACATCCTGTTTAGCATGGAGGGCATGAAACTACTGGCAAGGCTGTGATTGGCTGCTGAAATGATGTCATGATGCAGTTTAAAAGTCGCTGGCGCCATTTTGCGATCACTCTGCTGTGAATTCAGTTAGTGACAGGACGCTGTTTGCTGACTGAGGGCCAGTTTAGAGATAGTGATTTGCTTCTTTGTGCTTTCCAAAGGCTAATTTAGCAACCGCTGTGTTCACCTACTATTCACCTTGCTTTTGCCTTGTAGCGCTGTTTTCACAGCGATCTGCAAGGTCTGTGTGTGTGTGTGTGTGTGTGTGTGTGTGAGTGCAGCCCACTCTCTAGTCTGAGTGCAGCCACATAGGCCATCCATAGCTGGTTGTATTCAGTTCAGGGAGGGTGGTTCATTGCCTCATACTGTTCTTTTTTTTTTTTTTTTTTCCAAGTAGTGTAGTCTGCTGCTAATTTATTCAAAAAAATCCTATTAGCGTCTTTCCACCCGTCTCCAGCTAATTTGTGGAAAAACACTACATAGGATAACGTAGAGGAGGGTTTTTGGGCCTTGCAGCGCCGTTTACGGCTGTCTGCACGGTCTCCGTGTGACTGCAGCTCGCCCTGTAGTCTGTGAGCAGCCATAGCCTGGTTGTCTCCAGCTCAGGGTTCTTCACTGCGTCATACCGCCAAATCAATTTTCATTTTGTTTTAAGTAGTGCAGGCTGCTGCACATTTTTTCAAAAAATTCCTATTAGTGTCTTTCCACCCGTCTCCAGCTAATTTGTGGAAAAACACTACATAGGATAACGTAGAGGAGGGTTTTTGGGCCTTGCAGCGCCGTTTACGGCTGTCTGCACGGTCTCCGTGTGACTGCAGCTCGCCCTGTAGTCTGTGAGCAGCCATAGCCTGGTTGTCTCCAGCTCAGGGTTCTTCACTGCGTCATACCGCCAAATCAATTTTCATTTTGTTTTAAGTAGTGCAGGCTGCTGCACATTTTTTCAAAAAATTCCTATTAGTGTCTTTCCACCCGTCTCCAGCTAACTTGTGGAAAAACACTACATAGGATAACGTAGAGGAGGGTTTTTGGGCCTTGCAGCGCCGTTTACGGCTGTCTGCACGGTCTCCGTGTGACTGCAGCTCTATCTGTTGTCAGTTCAGCCCCCAAAAAATAAATAAATAATAAAGTTTACCAAACACACCAGTTACACCACTTTACATTTGTGTAGGCCACATTATCTCATATTAAAGTCTAGTCCACACTTTAGAAAATTAGTGTTTCTTATACCTGTTAGGAGGAGTTGTTCAGGAATAAGCACACAAAGCCGTTAGTACTTTTCTGCTTATCTTTATCAGTCAACCAAGATGAAGAAGGCAGTGAGTAAGGCACGTGGGCATGGGCACGGAGCAGGGAGGGGACGTGGGGATTCTGTGCCTGCTGCGGGCACCGGTGACTCATCAGCACCCACTTTCACCAGGCAACAGTCATTCATGCGCAGCTTTGTGTCAGAGCGCCGTAAACCGCTGCTGCGTGAAGAACAAATTGAAGCCGTTGTCGGATGGATGGCAGCTAATGCATCAACTTCAATTAGTGCCACATCCTCTCAGACACAGAGCACTGGAGAGCAGCCATCTGTCTCTTCACCACCTGCCAAATTGCCCAGGCAGACAGAGAGCCCAGGACAGGAGCCGTCTCTACTTCTGTTCTCTGAATCTCTTGGCTTGGAAACAGGGGGCCAGCCAAGCAGCATTGGAGAAATGGAAGAAGAGGCAGGGTGCAGTGATGCCCAACAGCTTTTTCTCTCTTCCTCTGAAGAGGCGGGTGGGCCAGTGGCTCCGGTCACCACATCGCAGGCCGCATCAGCTGATGATGACACTCAGGTGCCACTTACTGGTGCGTTCTCTGCTGCTGAGACTACCCAGGAGGAGCAGTTGGGGGCAGAGGGTAGTGTAGATGATGAGGTCCTTGACCCATCTTGGCGTGAGGGACAGGAAGGTGGTGGGAGCAGCTCTGAGGAAGAGATTCCCCGTACGGCCCAAAGAGGGAGAGGGAGGGGGAAGACTGCAGATCCTGCAGCCTCCGCTTTGGCACCCGTTAGGAGCATGTCTCTTCCAGAAGCCAAAAAGGGCGCTCCCAAGACTTGCAGTGCCTGGTCCTTTTTTGACACAGTTGCAGATGACATTTGCTATGTCAGATGCAAGGTGTGTCATCAAAAAGTCAAAAGAGGGAAAAATGTCAGCAACCTCAATACCTCCAACATGTGGAAACATGTGCGCACCAGGCACCCGGCGGAGTTAGAAAAACACACTGAAGAGCTAGGCCAACCAACAGCGGCAGCTACCACCTCTTCAGCTCGTGTTGCCTCTTCCTCCAGCTCACACGCAGCTGGTTCGGCTTCCTCCCAGGATCGCCGTGGAAGAACCTCTGGCCCTGTTGTCCAGAGACCCGCTGTAATTCCACCCGCAGCACCACTTTCCCAGTCATCCACACACTCCCAGCCCAGTCTACAGCCATCGGTAGTACAGGCATGGGAGAAAAGGCGGCCTTTCTCGTCAAACCACCCACGAGCACAGGCTCTGACTGCAGGCATTGCCAAACTTCTGTCACTGGAAATGCTGTCATTCAGGCTGGTGGAGACTGACAGCTTCCGTGACTTGATGTCATTGGCAGTCCCACAGTACAATGTGCCCAGCCGCTTTTACTTCAGCAGGCAAGCCGTCCCTGCCCTGCACAAGCATGTGGAGGGACACATAAAACACGCGCTACTGAACGCCGTCAGTAGCAAGGTCCACCTCACCGCCGATGCGTGGACCAGTCAACATGGACAGGGGCGATACCTTTCCCTCACTGCCCATTGGGTTAATGTCGTTGAGCCGGGTACAGACCGTGCGAGTGGCGCAGGACGTGTCCTGCCCACTCCAAGGATTGCAGGAATCCATTCTGTACGCATTGACTCCTCTTCTTACACTAGTTCCTCAGAATTATCGCTGCAGGAGCCGTCACAGTCCACCTCCACATGGACCCGTGATGAACGTGTACCTGTTACGACCGACATGAGCACAGCCGTGGCCAAACGTCAACAGGCCGTCTTGAAATTATTTTTTTTGGGGAATCGTAGCCACACAGCGCAGGAGCTCTGGAATGCCATAAAACAGGAGAGCGATGTGTGGTTTGTGCCAGCGAATCTCCAGCCAGGCATGGTAGTGTGTGATAATGGCCAAAATCTGGTGGCAGCTCTGGGCCTCGGCAACCTCACTCACATCCCATGTCTGGCACATGTGCTCAATTTGGTAGTGCAGAGCTTTTTGAGGGACTATCCGGATCTTGATGCACTGCTGCACAAGGTCCGCCTAGAGTGTGCTCACATGCGGCGTTCCAGCACGGCAAAAGCGCGCATTGCGGCTCTGCAGCGCCGACACCGCCTGCCGGAACATCGCATCATATGTGACCTACCTACCAGGTGGAATTCCACGTTACATATGTTGGAGCGCTTGTGTGAGCAGCAGCAAGCTGTAATGGAGTACCAGCTGCTTCAGGCGCAAAGAAGTCGCACTCAGCGCCATACAGACTTCACAACCACAGAGTGGGCCACTATGAATGACGTCTGCCAGGTTTTGCATCCCTTTGATTATTCCACGCGGATGGCGAGTGAAGATGATGCATTAGTCAGCATGACTGTCCCCCTTATCTGCCTGCTTGAAAAATCACTGCAAGCGCTAAGGGATGATGTTGTGGAAGAGGTGAAGGATGAGGATTCACCATTTCCATCATCTTCTGGACAGTCAGCGCCACGTGGTTCCTCACAAACGCGTAGGCAGGGGACAGTTTGTGAGGAGGATGAGGAGGAGTCAATGGAGGAGGAAGACATCCGTCCAGAGGAGGGAGTTTCACAATTGTCCAGTACTCAGTGTGTACAGCGAGGGTGGGGTGATGACGAGCGGGCAGAGATCACGCCTCCAGCAGGGGACAGCGTTTCTTGGGTAGTTGGAAGTCTGCAGCACATGGTGGATTACATGCTGCAGTGCCTGAGAAACGACCGCTGCATCGCCCACATTCTCAACATGTCTGATTATTGGGTGTTCACCCTCCTCGATCCTCGCTACCGGGACAACGTAGAAAGCCTCATCACACCGTTGAACCGGGAGCGAAAAATGCGGGAGTACCAAGACACACTGGTGAATTCCATCATCTTCTCCATTCCAACTGAGAGAAGTGCTGCTAGTGCATTCCAAAGCAGCTCAGTGCGTCCAGGCAGTGGTGGAGGCTCTGCACAAAGAGGGAGCAGAAGCAGTGCCTCTGCCCAAGGCAAGACCAGTATGGCCCAACTGTGGCACAGTTTTCTGTGCCCCCCACAAAAGTCTACACCATCACAGACGGCTCCAGTCAGCAGGAGGCAACGGTTCCGTCAGATGGTGACAGACTACATGTCTTGGCCTCTTGCTGTACTCCCAGACGGCTCTTCCCCTTTCAAGTTTTGGGTCTCAAAGCTGGATACATGGCCAGAGCTAAGCCAGTATGCATTGGAGGTGCTGTCTTGCCCTGCGGCCAGTGTATTATCGGAACGTGTCTTTAGTGCTGCAGGTGGTGTACTAACTGACCGTCGCATGCGACTATCCTCCGATAACGTTGACCGGCTTACTTTCCTGAAAATGAACAAGGCCTGGATCTCGCAGGAATTTGCCACTCCTCTTCCTGATTAAATAATTAGGTCACTGTATACGTTATCCAGGTCTCCTGTTGTGTTCATCTTTCTACCACCTGAACTTAAATTCCTGGGCTCCAACACCGCCAGTTGAGGCTCAGAAGTGCCGTCTGCACAGTCAAAACATACGACCCAGTGTTATTGGGTTTCAGTAACGTCAGCTGATCCCCAGCTGTGTAGCCGGCAATGTGTCCTGCGACCGCCACGCTGACACAACAACTGAAATGTAAGGGAATCTGTCCCCCCCCCCCCAAGGCGTTTGTTACTGAAAGAGCCACCTTTTGCAGCAGTAATGCTGCACAAGGAAAAGGTAGCTATTTTTGTTTAGCTCCTTGCACACGCAGAACTTAACACTTATAAAATGTGTCCACTGATACCGTAAAACCGTCCCGGGGGTGGGACTTTCCTTCGTAATATGACGCAGCACAGCCGTCATTCCTACCCCCCCGGCGCCGTGCCCCGGCTCCTCAGCGTTGTTTGATTCCGTCCCGGAGCCTGCGCTGTTATGTTATCCCGTGGCCAGGCACACTTAGCGCTGCCCGTCTTCTGGCATCATTTGGTGTCAGGATGGCTGCGCCTTTGCGGCCGCGCTGACCGAGAGCCCACCTCGCAGTGTCTTCTGATTTAATCCCACTGGGGGCCTGGGATCCATGGACATGCGCAGTGCATATCTGAACCTCCACCTCTCACTCATCTCCCTATGGCTTCTTCAGACTGTTCGGTGTCAGCTGGTCCCTAATAGCATGCCACGGCCGTGACACCGCACAGTCTTAAGAAGCCGTAGGGAGGGGAGTGAGAGGCGAGGATATGCACTGCGCATGGCCATGGATCCCAGGCCCCCAGTGGGATTAAATCAGAAGACACTGCGAGGCGGGCTCTCGGCCAGCGCGGCCGCACAGGTGCAGCCAGCCTGACACCAAATGATGTCAGAAGATGGGCAGCGCTAAGTGTGCCTGGCCACGGGATAACATAACAGCGCAGGCTCCGGGACGGAATCAAACAACGCTGAGGAGCCGGGGCGCGGCGCCGGGGGGGTAGGAATGACGGCTGTGCTGCGTCATATTACGAAGGAAAGTCCCACCTCCGGGACGGTTTCACGGTTTCAGGGGACACATTTTATAAGTGTTTAGTTCTGTGTTTGCAAGGAGCATGATGAAAAGAGCCACCTTTTCCTTTTGCATCTTTTGTGCTGCACAAGCTGGCTCTTTCAGCTAGAAACGCCTTGGGGGGGGGGGGGGTTAAAGGTTCCCTTTCGACTTTCTCAGGCTTCGGCCTACATTGTGCTCCTCTGCTTTTCCACCTGTCCCTGGGCTCCAACACCGCTAGTTGCCGTCCAGAAGTGCTGTACGCACAGTCCCAACAGTCGCTCCTCTGTTATTGGGGTTCAGTAACGTCAGCTGTTCCCCTGCTGTGTGTGTGGCAATCCCTCCTACCTCCTCCTACCTCCTCCTCCTCCACCTGTCCCTGGGCTCCAACACCGCTAGTTGCCGTCCAGATGTGCTGTCCGCACAGTCCCAACAGTCCTTCCTCTGTTATTGGGGTTCAGTAACGTCAGCTGTTCCCCTGCTGTGTGTGTGGCAATCCCTCCTACCTCCTCCTACCTCCTCCTACCTCCTCCTCCTCCACCTGTCCCTGGGCTCCAACACCGCTAGTTGCCGTCCAGATGTGCTGTCCGCACAGTCCCAACAGTCCCTCCTCTGTTATTGGGGTTCAGTAATGTCAGCTGTTCCCCAGCTGTGTGTGTGGCAATCCCTCCTACCTCCTCCTCCTACCTCCTCCTCCTCCACCTGTCCCTGGGCTCCAACACCGCTAGTTGCCATCCAGATGTGCTGTCCGCACAGTCCCAACAGTCCCTCCTCTGTTATTGGGGTTCAGTAACGTCAGCTGTTCCCCTGCTGTGTGTGTGGCAATCCCTCCTACCTCCTCCTACCTCCTCCACCTCCTCCTCCTCCACCTGTCCCTGGGCTCCAACACCGCTAGTTGCCATCCAGAAGTGCTGTCCGCACAGTCCCAACAGTCCCTCCTCTGTTATTGGGGTTCAGTAACGTCAGCTGTTCCCCTGCTGTGTGTGTGGCAATCCCTCCTACCTCCTCCTACCTCCTCCACCTCCTCCTCCTCCACCTGTCCCTGGGCTCCAACACCGCTAGTTGCCATCCAGAAGTGCTGTACGCACAGAGCCAAACACCTTGCCAATGTGTTAGTGGGGTTCAGCACCGCCAGCTGTTCCCCTGCTGTGTATATGGCAACGTGTACTGCGACCGCCACGCAGGCACAACAAGTTACATTTAAGGGAACCTGTCCCCCCCCCAGGAGTTTGTTACTGAAGGAGCCACCTTGTGCAGCAGTAATGATGCAAAGGGAAAAAGTTCCTCTTTTCGTGGTGCTCCTTGCACATGCTGAACCTAACACTTATGAAATGTGTCCCCACACACCGTTAAACCGTCCGGTAGGTGGAACTTTCCTTTGTCGTGTGAAGCAGCACAGCCATCATTTTTACCCCCTTGGCGCCGTACGCCGCCTCCTCAGCGTTGTTTGAATCTGTCCCGGAGCCTGCGCTGTTAGGTTAGCCCTTGGCCATGCACACATGTTGCGCTGCCCGTCTTCTGACATCATTTGGTGTCAGGCTGGCTGCGCCTGTGCGGGTGCGCTGGCCGAGATCCCGCCTCGCAGTGTCGTCTAATGTAATCCCACCGCGGGCCTGTTATCCGTGGCCATGCGCAGTGCATATCCTCGCCTCTCACTCCCCTCCCTACGGCTTCTTCAGACTGTGCGGTGTCAGCTGATCCCTAATAGCATGCCACGGCTGTGACACCGCACAGTCTGAAGAAGCCGTAGGGAGGGGAGTGAGAGGCGAGGATATGCACTGTGCATGGCCACGGATCACAGGCCCGCGGTGGGATTACATTAGACGACACTGCGAGGCGGGATCTCGGCCAGCGCACCCGCACAGGCGCAGCCAGCCTGACACCAAATGATGTCAGAAGACGGGCAGCGCAACATGTGTGCATGGCCAAGGGCTAACCTAACAGTGCAGGCTCCGGGACAGATTCAAACAACACTGAGGAGGCGGCGCACGGCGCCAAGGGGGTAAAAATGATGGCTGTGCTGCGTCACACGACAAAGGAAAGTTCCACCTACCGGATGGTTTAACGCTGTGAGGGGACACATTTCATAAGTGTTAGGTTCAGCATGTGCAAGGACCATAATTAAAAGAGCTAAGTTTACCTTTTCCAGCATTAGTGCTGTACACAATGGCTCTTTCAGCTACAAACGCCTGGGGGGGGGGTTAAAGGTTTCCTTTCAACTTGCTCCAGTGCAGGCTTCAGCCTACACTCCGCTCCCCCTGCTCCTCCTGCTGACCCTGGGATCTAACACCGCCAGTTTTGGCCCAGATGTGCTAGCTGCACAGAGAAAAACACCAGCCAATGTGTCAGTGGGGTTCAGCACCGCCAGCTGTTCCCCTGCTGTGTAGCCGGCAACGTGTCCTGCGACCGCCACGCAGACACAAGAACTGAAATTGAAGGGAACCTGTCCCCCCTCCCCCAGGTGTTTCTATGTTTTACAGCCACCTTGTACAGCAGTAATGCTGCATGTGTGCAAGGTGGCTCAGAAACTTATTCTCCTTGCACTCGTGGAACTGAACACGTCTAAAATGTGTCCTCTGTGACCATTAAAACGTCCCTCAGGTGTGATTTTCCTTTGTATTGACACGCAACAAGCTCCTTGGTAACGCTGCCCGTCTTCTGGCATCATTGTTTGGCTGGGTGCGCCTCTGCGGCCGCCTTGCCCCACACAACGCCCCTCGGTGTCTTATTTATTTTGACTGCGAGGGTGTGATTGACGGGCATGAACGGTGCATTTCTTCGCCTGTCTCTCATCTCCTTCCGCCTTCTTCGGACTGTGCGGCTTCATGGCCGTGGCATGCGATAAGGGATCAGCTGACGCCGCATAGTCTGAAGCGGGTGTAAGGACCCGAGTGTGAGAGGCGAACATATGTGCTGTGCCAGGCCATGAATCCCAGCCCCGCAGTGTTTTAACAATGTTAAGACACTGCGGGGCTGGGATTCATGGTCATTGCGAACCGCACCGGCCGACATTAAATGATGTCAGAAGATGGGCAGCGCTAACAGCGCTAGGCCAGGGGATAACACGACAGCGCAGACTCCTGTACAGCAAATAACAACGCTCAGGAGGCTGCACCCAGCACCAAGGTGGGATTCTTGACATCTGTGCTGCGTCTCATTACAAAGGGAACTCGCGCCTCCAACACAGTTTGACTGTATAAAGGGCTAAATGTTATACGTGTTTCATTCAGCGTGTGCAAGGACCAAATTTAAAAGAACAACCTTTGACTTGTGCAGCACTACTGCTGCATATGCTGTGGCTCTTCTACTTTGTAACCCCTGAGGGGGGGGTTAAAGGTTACCTTTGAAATTGGTTCAATTAGGCTTCGGCCTACACTCTGCTCCCCCTGCAGAGCCCGGGCTCCAACACCGCCAGTTGGGGCCCGGTACTGCTAGCTGCACAGAGAAAAACACCAGCCAATGTGTCAGTGGGGTTCAGCACCGCCAGCTGTTCCCCTGCTGTGCAGCCGGCAACGTGTCCTGCAACTGCCACGCAGGCACAACAGACCCAAAGCTGCCGCCAGTGCAGGCTTCGGCCTACACTCTGCTCCCTCTCCTCCTCCTGCTGACCCCGGGCTCTAACACCGCCAGTTGGGGCCCGGTACTGCTAGCTGCACAGAGAAAAGCACCAGCCAATGTGTCAGTGGGGTTCAGCACCGCCAGCTGTTCCCCTGCTGTGCAGCCGGCATCGTGTCCTGCAAAAGCCACGCAGACACCAGAACTGAAATTGAAGGGAACCTGTCCCCCCTCCCCCAGGCGTTTGTACGTTTTACAGCCACCTTGTACAGCGGTAATGCTGCATGTGTGCAAGGTGGCTCATAAACATATTCTCCTCGCACATGTGGAACTGAAAACACGTCTAAAATGTGTCCTCTGTGTGACCATTTAACCGTCCCGGTGGTGTGACTTTCCTTTGTAATGACACGCTGCAACCCCCTTGGTAGCGCTGCCCGTCTTCTGGCATCATTGTTTGGCTGCCTGCGCCTCTGCGGCCACCCTGACCCACACAACGCCCCTCGGTGTCTTATTTCTTGGGACTGCGAGGGTGTGATTGATGGGCATGAGCAGTGCATCAGTTCGCCTGTCCCTCATCTCCTTCCGCCTTCTTCAGACTGTGCGGCTTCATGGCCGTGGCATGCGATAAGGGATCAGCTGACGCCACACAGTCTGAAGCGGGTGTAAGGACCCGAGTGCGAGAGGCGAACATATGTGCTGCGCCAGGCCATGAATCCCAGCCCCGCAGTGTTTTAACAATGTTAAGACACCGCGGGGCTGGGATTCATGGTCATCGCGAACCGCACCGGCCGACATTAAATGAGGTCAGAAGATGGGCAGCGCTAACAGCGCTAGGCCAGGGGATAACACGACAGCGCAGACTCCTGTACAGCAAATAACAACGCTCAGGAGGCTGCACCCAGCACCAAGGTGGGATTCTTGACATCTGTGCTGCGTCTCATTACAAAGGGAACTCGCGCCTCCAACACAGTTTGACTGTATAAAGGGCTAAATGTTATACGTGTTTCATTCAGCGTGTGCAAGGAGCAAAATTAAAAGAGCAACCTTTGACTTGTGCAGCACTACTGCTGCATAAGCTGTGGCTCTTCTACTTTGTAACCCCTGAGGGGGGGTTAAAGGTTACCTTTGAAATTGGTTCAATTAGGCTTCGGCCTACACTCTGCTCCCCCTGCAGAGCCCGGCCTCCAACACCGCCAGTTGGGGCCCGGTACTGCTAGCTGCACAGAGAAAAACACCAGCCAATGTGTCAGTGGGGTTCAGCACCGCCAGCTGTTCCCCTGCTGTGCAGCCGGCAACGTGTCCTGCAACTGCCACGCAGGCACAACAGACCCAAAGCTGCCGCCAGTGCAGGCTTCGGCCTACACTCTGCTCCCTCTCCTCCTCCTGCTGACCCCGGGCTCTAACACCGCCAGTCGGGGCCCGGTACTGCTAGCTGCACAGAGAAAAACACCAGCCAATGTGTCAGTGGGGTTCAGCACCGCCAGCTGTTCCCCTCCTGTGCAGCCGGCATCGTGTCCTGCAAAAGCCACGCAGACACTTGCTCTTGTACCTTCTGCTCCCCATCCTCGTTCCAGTACCGTCAGCTGGTTCCGGGCAGAGCCTTTGGCTTAGGTGCCTCCCTCTGGGTATCCGAGTTCCACCAACGTCAGGTGGTCCTTGGTAGTGCTTTCAGGCACGGGTACCTCCTGCTTAGTAACCGGGTTCCAGTAACGTCAGCTGGTCCTCGGTCGTTCCATTGGCTCTTGGACCTTCGGCTACCCATCCGGGTTCCAGCACCCTCAGCTGGTTCTCGGCAGTGTCTTTTGCTCTTGTACCTTCTGCTCCCCATCCTGGTTCCAGTACCGTCAGCTGGTTCCGGGCAGAGCCTTTGGCTTAGGTGCCTCCCTCTGGGTATCCGAGTTCCACCAACGTCAGGTGGTCCTTGGTAGTGCTTTCAGGCACGGGTACCTCCTGCTTAGTAACCGGGTTCCAGTAACGTCAGCTGGTCCTCGGTAGTTCCATTGGCTCTTGGACCTTCGGGTAGCCATCCGAGTTCCAGTTCCATCAGCTGTTTCTCGGCATTTTCTCAGCCTTCTTGTACCTTCTGCTACATTTCCAAGTTCAAGAGACTAAACACGATGACCCGGAAGACCACCCCTAAGATGACGACGACACCAGAGACGACAACCACCGTGATGACGATGACCCTGGAGACGATGACCCTGAAGACCACCCCGATGACGACGACCCCGGAGACGACGACCCTGAAGACCACCCCGATGACGACGACCCCGGAGACGACGACCCTGGAGATGACGACGACCTGGAAGACCGAGAAGCAGAAGAACAAGAGGCTGCAGAACAAAGAGCAGAAGAACATTAAGCATAACACTAAATATCAGAGCAAAAAATATTATCTAAATTATAAGCAGAAGAAGACTAAGCAGTGTATGGGGGTGAGTCCGTTCCTCCTCGTGGTGCCCCTGGATAAAGCCTGATGCTGCAGGCCAAACTGAACGCGGACAAATGTAACTGTTTTGTGACAGGCAGAACGGAAGGTGTAATCTTCAAACTT
Source organism: Ranitomeya variabilis (assembly GCF_051348905.1). NCBI lineage: Eukaryota > Metazoa > Chordata > Amphibia > Anura > Dendrobatidae > Ranitomeya > Ranitomeya variabilis. The sequence goes on from NC_135236.1 coordinate 568,153,358, forward strand.
TTATAGATAACAACTACGGGAATGCCTGTCACAAATAAGAATATGATGAAGAAGTAGAATATGATGAAGATAATAGTAAAATAAAAAGAATATGAACAATGTAACCAAAAAAATAATAGGTAGAAGATGAAGAAGAAGATGAATAAGGTTGATGTCAAAGAAGCTGATGATGAGGATAATGAAGAAGAAAGTGTGGGAGAAGTAAAAAAGAAGGTGAAGGGCGTGGAAGTAGTGAAACATCAATATCTGACAAAATAAAAAAAAAATTAACATAGAAAGATTTTGACTAACGCCGAACGTCATAAAAAAAACCCCAAAATCCTGCTATTCTATTACATTGGGCTAAACCTCTGTGCCTTTAATGTCTCCGCCACGTCCCCCAATACATCCTACATTATTCTTTGTTGTTTTCCTTCATGTAGAATAAACCTACAAGTTTATAAAGGGTTTATTTTAATTCCGATATTTTCGTCCCATTGACTTGCATTGGGATCGGGTATCGGTATCGGATTAGATCCGATATTTTGACGGTATCGGCCGATACTTTCCGATACCGATACTTTCCGATATCGGAAGGTATCGCTCAACACTAATTGCAACTAATAGCCTCATTGACTAATCAAAGCCCTCATTAGCATAGGGAAAGTAGAGGTTATAAATGCTTTGTTAAATAAATTATCTAAATGAATTATGCTATACATGGCTGGTTAGGGAGGGAGTTTAAACAGAAATAGCTGAGAGCTGATGGATTGGAGGACATGGGGACCTGAAAAAAAAAAAAGATATATTTTAATCTTTAAATATTAAATATACATATATAGCATTAATTTTTTACTTAATGATCTGAATACTACTATTTATTTTAATCTTGTTATCAGACACCTTTTAGACATGTTATATGCTTTTCTCCTAAAATGATGGTATGTTGGTTCCTGTTAAAAATGAAATGAGCTATCTTCTAGTATAATTCATTTTTAAACATTATTTCTAAGGATTTACAAGCTTTTTTAATATAAAATTGCAGCAGGTGCAGCAATAAGCAAACAGTACAATTAAAACCAATCACACCTTTTAGTAACTAATGAACATTGCACTGAAAACATTATTTAAAAATAAAATAAGCTTTTCAGTACGTTGGTTTTAAACACACTTCAGTAACCACTAAAGCAATTAAAGAACTGACTATCAGGACACTCTGGCATGAATACTTCTGAGGGAGATTACCAAAAAGACAATTATCATAATAAATCTACACAAGCTGCTTCCAAACAACACAGATTTAAGAACACCTCAGTTTAATAGGTTTAATTTATTTATTTTTTGCCAAATAAACTCATTTACTAGAAAAAAAATAACTATTTATTTTACTTGTCAACCTTAAAAACAATAAAAAGCTGAGCATCAAAAATGTATCACAAAAATTATTTAAAGCCTATTTAAACATTAATAACTTTTGGAGCAATAATAATAATAATAATAATAATAATAATAATCTTTATTTATATAGCGCCAACATATTCCGCAGCGCTTTACAGCTTAACAGTTTCAAACACAACAGTCATAAGTAATAACGTTAGCAATACAATAATTGTATATATTATACATTGTATTATTATTTACTATTTTCACTGTTATAACTTTTTTGAATATTGATATAATGGAGGTGCTTTTAAATCGATGATAAGGAGGTTTACGTGCACCATGGATCTTATGTCCGAGTGGCCCAGAGCCTCATTGCCACATAAGAAAATAACAGTAGTATAAGAGGTATTCAGGAATTATGGATGGTGGTGGTTTGGCCCTATAGGTGTAAAATAAGGAAGTAGAGTCAGAATGGTTCCTAATTCAATGATGGTTAACAACGTTAGGGTATGTTTCCACTGTCAGGATGGCCGGCGGTATCGCCGCAGCGGCGAAGCCGCTCGGCGCTAAGCCCCGCCCCCTTTCTGGGACGCGATCATGCCGGATGTGTTAACTCTTCACATCCGGGATGATCGCTCTCTCCCATAGCGCCCTGTGATATGCCTTGCGGGGACGCTGCGTCTCTGCAAGGTGTACGGACATGCTGCTATCTGAAAAGACGTGCAGCATGTCCGTAGTCGCAGGGCCGCCGCGTGCGGGTTTCCACGCATAGTGGAGACGGGATTTCATAAAATCCCCTCCACTATGCTGGAACATCTGGACGCTGCTTGTTTGATGCTGCAGCTCTGCGCAGCATCAAACAAGCAGCGTTTTCTGACCGTGGAAACATACCCTTAGGCTAAATACACACTATGTCTGTTGACTTGGCTTATAGTATACATCGAGGGCTTTACTGGATGTATACTGCAACATTCCCATAAGCCCCCATTCATCAAAAAGAGGCCAATTGTACACTTTCATCTGCCATCTGGAAGGTAAGAGTCTGTTTACCATTTATTTTAATGTGCAGTGCAGTGACCTTTACTGCCAGGATAGTCCGGCTTTATGAACTCTGGATATGGGGCAAAGAGGTTCAAGTTATTTGTGATGCACACTTTGACTTTGGTAAATCTGATACAGGAACTGTTTGTAGAGATCTGACCACTGTTAAATGGCCTTCCACGGTCATACGTATCAAAAATATCTACCGATCCAATATTGATAGTTTCGTCTAACTCCTAGTCTTTCTCTGTATTCTCACTTTCCCTGTTTCATTTGGAGACTAGGGTTATACAGGGATAGTTGGGGTATAGTCGTCGTGGAGTGGAGGCGCCATCTTGTTGTTTTAGGGTGCCAACCCCCACTGCTAGGCAGGTAACAGATAGAATTGAGTAGGGTTGACTAGTAATTTCAGTCATCTCTTGTGAGCCCCGATGTCCTTCATGGTTCGGATCCATGTCTTTACGTGTCTATTGTGTCTAACTAGTGTAATCGGTACATGCCGTAAAATTGTTTTTTCTCCCTCAATTCTTTGAGTTGGTAGGATAAATTAAGAATTTTTAACTAGTACATATATACTTAATGACCCGTAAGAATTGGTATTGTGGCTGTGGTATATTTTATCAATCTAATGAGATCGCCTAGACTTCCATTTTGCTAAGACAAATTCATAATTCCACATCAAGTGCCAGTTATCTTCTTAGGAATTTGTTTTGGAAGATAGCACTTCCCTGCGCACTGTCTTTGATGAGGCACACACCGGAGTTAATGATTATCCCCACTATGTTTAGTTCCGCTATTCCTAGCTGTAGGTAGGAACACAAAATGAACGCCACCACCGGATGTTACGTGAGAAGTACCGGAAATGATGGACTCTATTGCCGCTTGGAATGTAGAGCCGTAAAGCCGTCTTCAACTGCATCCGGTATAGATATTTGGATGGCGCGCTTGGTGGGCGTTCACTGATGCTACAACTTAGGGGTGGGTTTTTCAGACGCTAAAAGACTCTCTTCTGGTTATACATGTGTGGAACACATGGTATAATGTGGACTGAGCCCCGTAAACATTAGAGGTGGGATATGCAGTCTCTAGGGTCAAAGGAAGTGACACTTAACAGGTAACTTTTATATAAACCGCAGAGACAGGGGCGGCGGCATGTCTTTTGTTCACAGCTTTTGATAATGTGTATATGTGGTATCTATACTGTACAGAGGGGCTTTGTTACTTACAGTTGTTTGATAATGGATATATAGCATCTGTATAGGGACGAAAAAAGCTTCTGTTGTGATATAACTCAGGTTGCGCAAGCCTATGGTTTGAGAAATTTAATTGAGCAATACCTGAGTTGTGTTATATTTATCAGACTTTGCGTACATATCTTTTGGCTTTTGTAGTGTTTGTTGTAGTGTTTCTTGTTTGTTTGTTGTCCTTGTCAACACTGGGATTTTTAAGGATTATTAATAAAAGGTATTTTTTAATAGTTCCACCACTACCTTGCTACCTTCCACAGTCATCTCAATAGACTCTCAATCTAACAGGTCCCATTGGAACTCTATACATCAATCTGGCCTTCACTGCAAAGGCCCCGGAAATGCGTCCACAGAGTAGTTGTTGGCTGTTGGAGTGAGTCGACAATAGAGTAGTCATATAGTTGGGTCAAAAGCAGAGGTAATAGGAATATAATAAAATCAGCCAGCAGGGATGTAGTCAAGAGGATAGTCAAGATCAGAACCAGGAGGACAGAACCAGAGTTAAGGCCCCGTCTCACATAGCGAGATCGCTAGCGAGATCGCTCCTGAGTCACAAGTTTTGTGACGCAACAGCGACCTCAGTAGCGATCTCGCTATGTGTGACACATACCAGCGACCAGGCCCCTGCTGTGAGATCGCTGGTCGTGTCGGAATGGCCTGGACCGTTTTTTGGTCGTTGAGGTCCCGCTGACATCGCTGAATCGGTGTGTGTGACACCGATCCAGCGATGTCTTCACTGGTAACCAGGGTAACATCGGGTTACTAAGCGCAGGGCCGCGCTCAGTAACCCGATGTTTACCCTGGTTACCAGCGTAAAAGTAAAAAAAAAAAAACAGTGCATGCTTACCTTCCGCTGTCTGTCCCCCGGCGCTGTGCTTCTCTGCACTGTGAGCGCCGGCCAGCCGGAAAACACAGCACAGCGGTGACGTCACCGCTGTGCTTTCCGGCCTCTGTGCTTACACAGTGCAGAGAAGCAGAACGCCGGGGGACAGACAGCGGAAGGTAAGCATGCACTGTTTGTTTTTTTTTACTTTTACGCTGGTAACCAGGGTAAACATCGGGTTACTAAGCGCGGCCCTGCGCTTAGTAACCCGATGTTTACCCTGGTTACTCGGGACCTCGGCATCGTTGGTCGCTGGAGAGCTGTCTGTGCGACAGCTCCCCAGCGACCACACAGCGACAAAACAGTGACGCTGCAGCGATCAGCATCGTTGTCTGTATCGCTGCAGCGTCGCTGTGTGTTACGGGGCCTTTAGAATAGTCAAGCAGAAAAAATAAATAACTCCAGGATCATCTAGAGGCAACAATCGAAAAGGATCAGACAGAAGAGACAGTGAATACAAGCTGAGTTACCTCTTGAAAGCTAAGTCAGTATCATGAAACAAGGCTTCACTGACAGTATCAGTATTTGATCAGTATTTCACATCAGTATTTGTAACTAAGCCAAAACGTGGAGTGGGCAAAAAATGCTGAAGAGGTGCACATGTTTCCATTATAGTTTTCATTTGATTGTTCTTCTCATGTTTTTGGCTAGCAAATTATGTTGTAAAACACTGACCAAATATTGATAGCCTTGTAGATTTGATTGGAAATCTATAAGAAGTCTCATAATTAAACCAAAGCTTGCAAACTACAAGACACCTTCACATGAATCCTTTTAGCAGCTGACTACGTAGAGATACAGTAAGCTAGAGAGAGAACCTAAAATCCTTTGTATGCTTTATAGAAATTATGAATAGTGATGATCGAATATTGAAATATTCGGATTCGGGAAAATTGTCATAAATTATTTCTGATATCCATGTATTCGTACCAAATAACAAATCAGATGCAAGTCATTCGGAAAGCCGAATATTTTTCTACTGGACCCTACAAACAGGTCTGGGGGCCTGAGAAAAAAAGCTGAAATGGATCAAAAAAATCCCTTCCAAAAAATATTTGTAAACTGCAAAAAAGGACAAAAAAATTGTCCAAAGATAAAGTGCATAAGAGCATAAGGGAAAGGGATGAAATGAATAATAATAATAATAATTTCCAGTGGACAGTAAACGGAGTAAGAGGCGCCAGGGTTTACTGATCATTGGTAATGCTCTTTATGCACTTTAGCTTTGGACATTTTTTTTGTCCTTTTAGTCTCTTTTTACAGTTTATAAAGATTTTTTTGAAAGGGTTTTTTTTATATTGAACCTTGATTTTTGGTCAGTTTTCCTAATAATCTGTACTATGGTATTTTGATGTTGTCTTTTTCAGTTTCACTGCTATTTCATGTTTTTAATATTGTCATTCAATAAAATCATATACAGCTCTGGCAAAAATAAGAGACCACTGCAAAATGTTCAGTTTATCTGATTTTTCTCTTTATAGGTATATTTTTGAGAAAAATGTAAATTGTTATGTTATTCTATAAACTACTGACAACATGTCTCCGAATTTCCAAACAATATATTTTTTTTTTCTGACAAAGAAAAATGGTAAAAATAAAAAAACACAGTGCTTTCAGACTTCAAATAATGCAAAGAAAACAAGTTCATAATCATTTAGAAAGAACAATACTGTTTTAACTCAGGAAGAGTTCAGAAATTAATATTTTGTGAAATAACCATGATTTTTAATCACAGCTTTCATGCGTCTTGGCATGCTTTTTAGTTTAAAGAACAAGACGAGCACTCTCGCTAATGGTGGTGCAGACTGTACATGGAGGGATACTCCAGACTGTAGTTATATAACAACAGTCGCACTCAAAGAAAGATTTTCAAAGATATTAACTGAACAAACGTGGTTTTCTTTATTACAAACACCAAAATAAAGTATCACCGCAGGGTTTCAAGGTAGGTAACGTTTCGACCCACAGGGTCTTTTTCAAACCTTTAGACTGTAGGAGCAGAGTGAAGGGTAAAGGTCCCTGGATCAGTGCAGGAGTCCCGTTTGGGGCTATGGCAGCGGAGGAACTGGTGTCTGCGGTGGTGGTGTGTCCACACCACCACCGCAGACACCAGTTCCTCCGCTGCCATAGCCCCAAACGGGACTCCTGCACTGATCCAGGGACCTTTACCCTTCACTCTGCTCCTACAGTCTAAAGGTTTGAAAAAGACCCTGTGGGTCGAAACGTTACCTACCTTGAAACCCTGCGGTGATACTTTATTTTGGTGTTTGGCATGCTTTTTAAGCAGTTCTTTTTTGTTTGATGGCTTGTGACTATCCATCATCCTCTTGATTACATTCCAGAGGTTTTCAATGGGGTTCAGGTCTGGAGATTGGGCTGCCCATGACAGGGTTTTGATGTGGTGGTCTCTTAATTTTTGCCAGAGCTGTATATTTTTATTCTATGATTCTTTTGGATTATTCACATTCTTTGATTAGGTTTGTATTATTGTTTTTGTGAATATCTGAAACTTATGTTGTTTCATTATAGTGAGCTTATCTCACATAGGCTGTTGTTTTACCAGATACATTCTTAAAGAGACCGCGAGAAAAGCAATGCCATACAAAAAGGATAATAAAAGAGTTCATAGAGATTGAGAGTTGAAATGTGACCATTGCACAATGTACAAAGGTGTTCCAATAATTACCCCAAGGGGGCTGTATCATATATGCTGAAAGAGACCATGATGGGGACCTCACAATACATTTTGCAGTTATTTGGATAAGTAGAGATAGGAAGAACAAGCTTCACCATTGCTCAACGTGCAAGGGTTTAAAACAATTAGCCAAGGGGTTTCTCTCAGACCAGCTGAAAGACACTGCGATGGGGACATCACAATACACTTAGCAGTTATTACAATAGGTAGATATATAGAGGACAAGTTTCACCATTGCACAATGTGCAAAGGTTTCAAAAAGTACAAAACAATACCCACGTGGGGTATACATAGGTGAACACTACATACTTGTTGCAGAAGCAGGAGGAGGGGAAGTTGATATTCTGAACAAAATGGTTTTGGATGGTATAGGATGGACATTAACACAAGTTCCAAAAAAGACATTTGGCGTGCATTTACATAATGTTGCTGTCATTCGTAGGGCTTACAAATTTGGAGGAAATCCAGACCTTGTTCAATTTTAGAAGAGTCAATATGTCTGCATTTTCCATTGACAGCAGTGTGCGCCTATCCATTATGTTTGCACCTGCCAAAACTAAAAAGCCGCTCAACAAGCTTGTGGCAGGGCATTTTGTCACCTCCAAGGCATACAAGGAGAGGTCTGGCCAAGTGTGCAGCTTGGACAACCAATAGTTAAAAGGCAATGAACAATCAGGAAGGATGCTGGTATGGTCACTTAAGAAGTCCTTCACCATCTTGATCAACTTCTCCCTCCTCGTCATAGTTACATCCACAGATAGCCCTTGCTGATGGGACGGTCTCATAGAAATGACCCAGTAGGTAGATATTTCCCCTCCCCCCCCCCCCCGTTGCACCTGGTGTTTGTGGCCCTCCCCTGTAATTCTTGGGGTGAAAAGAGCTATACCTCTGCCAACAGCATTGTCTGAGGTTAATCTTTTGAGCAAGTCTTCCACTACGGCCCTCTGGCATACATGAACTGAAAATGGCATGTCTGCCTCTGACATTAGAGAGGCAAATTTCTCCTTGTACTGTGGGTCCTGAAAGGTGCACAGCCAGTATTTCATGGTGGGCAAAATGTCTTTCACAAGAGGGTCAAAGAGTCAAACGTTCAGTGTCCTCACCAGAAACAAAATTAGCCATCCTCTCCTCACGAAGCATAGCCGCCTTTTCCTCCTCCTCTTTAGGCCATCCTTGCTGGACAGACATAAAGCTGGGATTGGGAGTCCCCTTTGTGAAACAGAGCAAAAACTTCTGTTGCTCCTCATCTTCCTTCTCCTCATCCTGTTCCTCATCCTTACCCAATGTGGCCTGAGAATACTGTGCATGGCTGGGCTGTGTGGTATCAGCCACTGTACAATCTTGCTCTATAGCCACCTGCTCAGCATTCAAAGCTTCCTCTTTCTTTTCTGCAGCGTACATTTTAATGAGATATGGGATGGTTATGCTCATAATAGTGTCATCATAGCTCATCATTTTAGTGCAGTACTCAAAGTTTTGAAGAACATCACATAGGTCAGCGATTCACACCCACTTGACAGTTTGTTATGTGTGGGGGCTTAATGTTAGTCTGAGGGGTATTGAGAAGCTGGAATTCAGAGACTTCCCTCTGCTGCTCACTAAGCCTTGACAACATCTGGAAGGTTGAATTCCAGCGTGTGGGCTGGTCACAAATCAGTCGTTGACGAGGTAAATTAAAGTGCTGCTGCAGTGAAGCTAGACTGGAGAAAGCCTGAGATAACTTGCATACTTTGGCAAGTAGATCAGGAAAGTAAGTGTATGTTTTTCAAAAAATACTATGCAACCAAGTTCAGCACATGAGCCATGCATGGAATGTGCACTAGGTTGCTGAGCTTTAAAGCCACCAAGATACACCAATTGTCGCACACAACAATCTTGAAAACAGAAAAAAACTGCCATATAGGGGAACAATGCACCCTTGGCCTGTTATCTAGCTGACTGGGGGGGCTCTGTGGAACGGTTGACCGAATTCTACCACTGGGCAAACCATTACCTCTTCTTGCCTGTTTTCTTGTTACGGATCCATTCCTCTCTGCACTGCTGTGCTCGCTAGGCATGCCACCGTGCCTGGTTGGATCATTGGCTTCATCATCAACCACATCATCTTCCAATTCCTCAATCTGATCTTTCTTCTGAGCTGCTATTTAAAGAAGTAGTCCACTACTATAACTTTTTTTCATAAATCTTGCTATTAAGTGCCATTGAAAACATGCACTGTATTTATTTTAGCAATATTACCTTTTATCATGCTTTTGCAGCACATCCTCAGTGCTGGATCCAGCTCTCATGGGGTTAATCGACAACTTCCTTTCTCCTGACTTATTATGCTTTAGTACTACAAGTTCCATGATGCATTGCACTGGCCTCTAAGCCTGAACCTAGCACACCCTCTCCAAAACACACCCAAACCCCTCCCTCTATCTTCAAAAGATTTGTGATGTCATTTCTGTCCAACTTCCTCTTTTACATTTGTCCAACCCACACTCCATTACACACAGATAGATAGATAGATAGATAGATAGATAGATAGATATGGGATGGATCGATAGATACATACAGAGATATATCTATCTTTATATCTAACTATGTCTATTTCCATAGATATGTCCATATCCATGTTTCTTAACCCCTTCACCCCTGGAGCATTTTTCATTTTTGTTTTTTGCTCCCCTTCTTTCCAGAGCCATAATTTTTCCGTCAATATGGCCATGTTTATTTTTTTGCGGGTCAAGTTGTACTTTTGAACGATACCATTGGTTTTACCATGTTGTGTAACAGAAAACGGAAACATTTTTTAAAGTGCAATGAAATTGCAAAAAAAAGTGCAATCCCACACTTATTTTTTGCTTGACTTTTTTGCAAGGTTCATCAAATGCTAAAACTGACCTGCCATTATGATTCTCCAGGTCATTACGAGTTCATAGACACCAAACATGTCTAGGTTATTTTTTATGTAAGTGGTGAAAAAAAATCCAAACAAAAAGAAAATAAAATAATTGCGCGATTTTCCAATACCCGCAGCATCTCCATTTGTCATAATCTGGGGTTGGGTGAGGGGTGACTTTTTGCGTGCCGAGCTAATGTTTTTAATGATACCACTTTTGTGCAAATATGTTCTTTTAATCGCCCGTTATTTAATTTGAATGCAATGTCACAGCGACTAGAAAAACATAATTTTGGCTTTTGATTTTTTTCTCGCTACGCCGTTTTGAGATCAGGTTAATTTTTTTATTGATAAACAGCTGACATGTTGCAACTTTGAAGTGGGCTCACCGCCGGAGCCCACCTCAAAGCGGTGGATACTGCCAGCTGACGTACTATTCCGTCAGCTGGCAGAAAAGGGTTAATGAACAATATGTTTGTAAAAGAAAAGGAAAAAAAAAATTCTGCACCAGAGGGTGAAAGCTGACGGCCGAGGGCCAATATTTGTAGTCTGGGAAGGGGGTAATAACCATGGCCCCCTCCCAGGCTATGTATATCAGCCCACAGCTGTCTGCGTAGCCTTTACTGGCTTGTAAATTAGGGGGACCCCCCAAAAATGAGGTGGGGTCCCCCTATATTTTATAGCCAGAAAGGCTACTCAGACAGCTGCGGGCTGATATTCATAGCCTAGAGAGGGGCCATGGATATTGGCCCCCCGGCTACAAATACCAGCCCGCAGCTGCCCCAGAAATGTTGCATCTGCAAGATGCGCCAATTCCGGTACTTAGCCTCTTCCCACTTCCCTGTAGCAGTGGTATATGGGGTAATAAGGGGTTAATATCAACTTGCTATTGTAAGGTGACATTAAGCTGGGATGACAATGGAGAAGCGTCAATAAGATGCCTATCCATTATTAATCCTACGGTAGTGAAAGTGTTAAAAAAAGACACATCCAGAAAAAAGTATTTTAATATTCTTCATTTCCCCATACTCGATAGCCTGCAAAAAATTTAAAATATTAAACCAACCGTATACTACCTGTCTGCCGTAGTCCAATTAATAACGAATGTCCCACGACAATCTCTTCTATAGAACAGTGACATCGGGTGATGTCACCGCTCTATAGACCTTCAGTGACACACTGACAGGAGACAATGGCTCCTGCAGTGTATCACTGAAGAGGGTATTTCAGTTCAGGGTCTCACTTTATGGCAAAGCTGCATGGGAATTTTACCACATAGCAGTGCCAGAAGTGAGACTAGCAACTTTTTTCTCACAGGGGCGTAGGAATACATTGTGGGGTATGCGAAAGATACCTTCCATCATTGTATTCCTGGAGCGTGGTCACATCAGCTGATGGTGCTGCTCCCCATGGGACATCGTCGTGGGACACTCGTTTTAATTGGATATCTGTGGATCAGGGAGTATATTGTTTGCTTATTATTTTAATATTTTTTACTGGTGACACTGGCTTCAGGAATCAAGGTGACAAGTTGATGGTGAGTATGTACTCTATGTTGTATGTACTGTATGTCTATATGTATGTTTTATGTACTGTATGTATGTGTTGTATGGTGTATGTCCCACGTTGCATGCCACACGTTGCATGTTTCATGTTGCATGTTTCGTGTTAAATGTTGCATGTCATATGTTGCATGTCACACATCGCATGTCATATGTTGCATGTCACTTGTTTCATGTCACATGTTGCACGTTGCATGCCGCATGTTTCATGTTGTATGTTGCTTGTTTCATGTCGCACATTGCATTTCACATGTTGAATGTCACATGTTGTGTGTCGTATGATGCATGTGACATGTTGCATGCTGCATTTTTCATGTAGTATGTTGCATGTTTCATGTCGCACATTGCATGTCACATGTTTCATGTCACACGTTGCATGTTGCATGTCGCATGTTGCATGTCGTATGACACATGTGACATGTTGCATGCCACATGTTTCATGTCATATGTTACATGTTTCATGTTGCATGTCGCACGCTTCATGTCCCATTTTGCATGTCGCACGTTGCATGTCGCATGTTTTATGTTGCATGTCGCATGCCACATGTTGCATGTCGCATGTCCCATGTTGCATGTTTCATGTCGCACATAGCATGTCGTATGCTTCATGTCGCATGTTTCATGATGCAGGTTGCATGGTTCATGTCGCATGTTGCATGTTTCATGCCGCATGTCGCATATTGCATGTCACACGTTTCATGCTGCACATTGCATGTCTGTAATATTATTGTAGGAACTCAAGGATTCTGATAGCATGGGGCAATGAACAGACAGAGATGGGTTTCTTTAGTGCAAATAGTGTATTTGTACAACATCAATAACACCCAAAACAATATACTGATAACCCACAGTGTCCTAGAATTAAACGAGTCCTTGAAATATATACAGTAAATCGGCGGAGTTCTTAAGGCAGAGTCCTCAGCAAGGTGAGTGTGACGGGTGATGTGGTGCAGATCCAAACACTGTCGGCACAGAAAGAGTCAAATCCAGGTATGAAGTAAACACAGGGAAGTCCAGAACAAGTCCACAAGTTCATCCCAGGTGTGGCATGAACACGGGTAAGTCCAGAAACTAGTTCTTAAGTTGATCCCAAATGTGGCATAAACACGGGTAAGTTCAGAAACAGGTTCACATTAAAATATTATACGGGTGTTGTTTCCAACAGCTCCCACCGGGGGGAGTTAATGAAGGATTAAGTAGCAACACACAGTCCCGAAACAAGTCCTGAAACAAAGTTTCAAAAACACAGTTCCTAACAGAAGGAGTGAACCGAGGGTTAAGTTCCAAGTCAGCAGACTAATGATAACCTAGAGAGTGTAGCTTACAAATGCAGGAAATGTCCAGAGCCAGAGGTAGAGACACACTCAGAACCAGCAGATGAACTGAAGGAGAACAGAATCAGAATACTCCAGCAAAGAGGCTGACACCTGACCCAGGTTTTAAACAAACGAACAGGAAGTAGGGCAGACAAAAACAGCAAACTCCACCTTAACAGAGGGCAAAATCATTCACAAGGTGACTTAGAAAACCCGGAATACTGACATTACTCCCCCCTTAGAAACGACCTCAGGATGAACCTGGACCAGGCTTGTCTGGGTATCTACGATGAAATTGAGCAACCTTCAGGGGAGCATTGATGTTACTTACTGGTTCCCAAGAATCGTTTTCAGGAGAGTAACCCTGCCATCTAACTAGATACTGAAGCAGGTTCCTATGAAGTCTTGAATCAATAATGTCCTGTACCACAAATTGTTCTTTGCCATCAACCAACACTGGTGGAGGAGGAGGTATGATACGTCCCTAAAATGTGTTAAGAGAGACCGGTTTTAATAAAGAAACGTGAAATACTGGGTGTACCTTTAGAGTTCTTGGCAGCTTCAGCCGACAAGCAACAGAGCTCACAATCCCGGTGATCTTGAATGGACCGATGAACTTCTGTCCCAGTTTCTGCAAAGGAACACTCAATTTTAGATTCTTGGTGGACAACCAAACCAAGTCTCCTACCTTATACATGGGTGCCGGTTTCCGGAATCTATCGGCCGACTTCTTGTAACACTCCTGTGCTGCGGTCAGGGAGTCTTTCAAAGCTTCAAGATTACGTTGCAACACCCCCACTCTGTCTTGAACTGCCGGTACCGAAGTAGCAACTGGAGACCTAGGCAAAATATTTGGATGATATCCCAGATTGGCGAAAAAAGGCGTAACCTTAGTGGAACTGCTCTGTGAGTTGTTATGCGAAAATTCTGCTAGTGGAAGTAGCTTCAGCCAATTATCCTGCAAATGACTGACTTAACAGCGTAGATATTGCTCCAAGGTTTGATTGCTTGTCTAATGCATACCACCCTCAGACCAACGGGCAGACTGAACGGACCAAACATTAATGTGGAGCGCAGAACAAAATCCTTACCAAAACCTAGAGGTAAATTGTATTCCCCGGTCAGAGATTATCTCATCTGGTACCCCATGCAGCCAGAAAACATTCTGGATAACCAGATCCACTATCTCTGTAGCTGAGGGAAGACCGGTGCAAGGAATGAAATGAGCAGCCTTCGTTAAATGGTCCACTACCACCAAAATAGTATTTTTACCACCAGAGGTGGGTAACTCCACAATAAAGTCCATTGAAATAGACCCCCAAGGGCGAGATGATACGGGTAGTGGCTTAAGAAGGCCAGTAGGTGAAACACGAGGAACTTTGTACCGGGCACAAACCTCACAAGAGCGGACATAGTCATTCACATCCTTCAAGCAGGTAGGCCACCAAAAAAAATGACTTAAAAATTCCTGCGTCTTCTGTACCCCCCGATGACCAGCCAATATGGGGTCATGGACCAATTGGGACATAAATACAGCGCTCTCTAAGCCATACACCATTCTGAAAGACAAGATTCACATTGTCAGGTGGGGCAGCAAGAAATACGTCACCATCATAGGCCAGCTTGATCTCCTCCCACAAGTCCCGGTCCTGGAGCACTCCTATGAAATTGGCATCGGACAAGATGGTCTTAGACGGGGTCCCAGGCACGGAGTCCATCATGTGGGTTTGGGATAGTGCATCGGCTTTCCCATTACGTGAACCGGGGTGGTACAAGATGATAAAATCAAACTGGTTCAAGAACAAACTCCACCTAGCTTGTCAAGGAGAAAGGCATCTGGCAGACTTAAGAAATTTCAGATTACGGTGATCTGTGAGCACCACTACCTGTTGAGTTGCTCCCTGCAAATGGTGTCTCCATTCCTTAAAGGCGGAAATGATTGCCAAAAGTTCCTTATCTGCAATATCATAGTTCAGTTCAGCAGATGATAACCTGCGAGAAAAGAAGGCACACGGGTGCAACAAACCTTTGTCTCCGGTTTGTTGTGAGAGAATTGCTCCCAGTGCACAGTCAGAAGCATCCACCTCCACGACAAAAGGCAGTGCAGGATCTGGGTGAGTCAATATCGGAGCTGTTTTAAAACAAACCTTGAGGCAATCAAAGGCTTCCTGGGCTTGTGAAGACCATACAAACTTCTTCCCCTTCTTAGTGAGGAGAGTGATGGGACGGACAATTTCTGAAAAATTCCGGATAAAACGTCTATAAAAGTTGTCAAAACCAATGAATCGTTGTACCTCTTTGATGTTTCCTGGTACCGGCCAATCTGTGATCACCTAGATCTTGCTGGACTCCATATTCAATCCCTGAGGAGAAATAACATAGCCTAAAAATTGAGTCTTGGAGCAATGAAATTCACACTTTTCGAGTTTGGTGTACAAATGATTATCTCTCAAACGTCTGAGCACGGTCTTGACATGTTCCTGATGTTCCTGTAGGGAGTCAGAGAAAATCAAGATGTCATCCAGGTAAATAACTACATAATGATCCAGTAAATCCCTTAAGATATCGTTGGCTAAGTGTTGGAAAGCAGCAGGAGCGTTAGAGTCCGAATGGCATCACTAAATATTCAAAATGTCCATACCGACATCTGAAAGCTGTCTTCCATTCGTCTCCGGGACGTATACGGAGTAAATTATATGCCCCGCGAAGATCTAATTTGGTAAATATTTTAGCTTGGCGAACTCTCTCCAACAATTCAGGAATTAAAGGCAACGGGTACCTGTTACAAATGGTTACCTTGTTTAGCTCCCGGTAGTCAATACAAGGTCTTAGAGTGCCATCTTTCTTCTTTATAAAGAATATGGGGGCTCTTGCTGGTGAAGAGGATGGTCAGATGAACCCCTTGGCTAAATTCTCATCTATGTATTCACGTAATGTCTTTAATTCTGGAGCTGACAACGGGTAAACATGGCCGAAAAGGAATCGCTGCCCCAGGAAGCAGCTCTATGGGGCAGTCATAAGGTCTATGTGGAGGGAGTTGGTCTGCCTTCCTCTTGTCACAAATGTCCGAGAATTCCTGGTAAACCAGAGGGAGAGTAGATACCTGTTTCGTTTCCTCCAAGTTCTGGGTAACTGGAGCCATTACCGGTGGACTGATGGTAGGGCTGCACTTCGGAAGGATGGATATCTCCTTGGTTTCCCAATTGATGTTTGGATTCTGTGACCGCAACCAGGGAATTCCTAAAATTACAGGAAAATGAGGAGAAGATATTAACTTAAAGGAAAGTGTTTCCTGATGGTCTGGTTCCATCTGACACTTCAGAAGCACTGTCTCCTGATCTACTGGTCCGGAAACTAATGGAGAACCATCCACCGTTACCATGGTGACTGGAGGCTCTTAGTTGTGTCTTAATACCATGTTCCCTGGCAAAAGAAGAATCCATGAAATTTCCACCTGCTCCAGAGTCTATCATAGCAGAACTTGGTATCCACTGTCCCTCCCACCGAATCTGAATAGGATGAGAACAATGTGAGAATTTCTCCCCTTGATCTTTAGGGGAGGTCGGCATCACTGTTAGGGGAACCACAGTATCTATATGTAAACTGGTCTCCGAAACTTCTGACTCAGTGTCCGTATTGTCATAGTCCCCTACTGCCGCCAACACTTTGTTAGGTTGCCTGGGACATTTAGGACAATTAATGAGGAAATGATCCAATTGACCACAGTAAAAACATAAGCGCTCACAAAACCAATATTCACGGCGTTTGTTACTCTCACGTTTTTGTAGTGAGTCCACTTGCATAGGCACCTCCTCAGCTTCCCACGGGTTCTTGCTGGTAGTTTCCCTAGACAGAAGAGTAAAAATAGTGATGCGATTTGAAGCTGCCCATTTGTCTTGTCTGCGTTCAGTCAGGCGGAGGAGACTCTGAGCGAGCTAGCTCATCCTTGATTGTACTGGACAACCATTTCCTAAAAATTGGCAATAAAGCATTGTTATCCCAGTTGGTATCCACTACTAACCTCTTAAATTCAGTAATATTCTCTATGACTAAACGTTTCCCCTGGCGTAAGGAAAGCAAGGATTTTTCAGTGGAGGGACGGCGGTTGGGATCATCAAACATTTGTGCCATAGCTGCCAGAAAATCATCCAAATCATTTAGACGGACATCACGACTTTCAACCATAGGATTTGCCCAAGCCAGTGCCCGTGATGTCAACAACATAATAATACATAGTACCTTAGATCTATCTGACTGATAGTAGGAGGCATGTACATCAAAAAATAATATGCATTGATTAACAAACCCGCGGAATTGACTTCATTCTCCATTAAACCGGAAATGAGTCAATTTAGGCATAGTGGTGGGTGGTGTATGCTGAACAGGTGGTGTATGCTAAGCAGGTGGTGTAACCTGAGCTTCTACCAAGGTACGTAAATCTTGGAGAGCCTGACCAAACACCAGTGCATTGTGGTTAGCCCGGGAGTCCATGTCTCTAATCTTATTTTGTATAGCCGCCACCTCCTGCTGCAAGGAGTTAATCATAGCAAACATCTTGTCTACCCATGTCTCTGTCATTGCCCCAGCAGAATCCTTTTTTTGGCTGGAGTATCCTGTAATACTATTGTAGGAACTCAAGGATTCTGATAGCATGGGGCAGTGAACAGACAGAGACGGGTTTCTTTAGTGCAAATAGTGTATTTGTACAACAGCAATAACACCCAAAACAATATACTGATAACCCACAGTGTCCTAGAATGAAACGAGTCCTTGAAATATACACAGTAAATCGGCGGAGTTCTTAAGGCAGAGTCCTCAGCAAGGTGAGTGTGACGGGTGACGTGGTGCAGATCCAAACACTGTCGGCACAGAAAGAGTCAAATCCAGGTATGAAGTAAACACAGGGAAGTCCAGAACAAGTCCACAAGTTCATCTGTTATGAACTGGTGGCCTAGGAGCAGCATGGACGAGCTCTGGAGTAGGTGGCCTCTATACTGACCGCAGACCCTGAACTTAACACATCAACTAGAAGTAGCGGTGGGATGTTCCTGTCACTCCCTAAACACCTCGTCATGGCCGGAGGACTAATTACCCCTAAAGAAAGAAACAGGAATACTATCTTGCCTCAGAGAAAATTCCCAAAGGAAAGGCAGCCCCCCACAAATATTGACTGTGAGAGGAGAGGGAAATTACAAACGCAGACTGAAAACAGAATTTAGCAAAGGAGGCCACGCTACCTAGAAAGAAAAGACAGGACAGAGTACTGTGCGGTCAGTATAAAAAATACTACAAAATCCACCACAGAGAATACAAAAATCTTCACACCTAACTAAAGGCATGGAGGGTAACTCTGTGACTCCAGAGCTTCCAACTTGGCTGAATAAATCTTTACACAGACAAAGCTGGACAAGAAAAAACATAACAATTCACAGAACTATTAAGTCCACCGCATGTGGACTGCAAAAACAGAGCCAGGACTTATCTTTGATGATTTGAACAATCCAGAAGGAGAAACCAAGCAGAGATGTGGATCCCTAGAAAACAATGGGCAACTGGCTCTCACTAAAGGAAGGAGCCAGACTAAATAGCCCCGTCCAAAGTGGAAGCAGCTGATGACTGTTGTGAAGGACAAACAGCAGCACTACCACTTATAACCACCGGAGGGAGCCCAAGAGCAGAACCCACAACAAAATTCACAACATTCATCCCAGGTGTGGCATAAACTCGGGTAAGTCCAGAAACTAGTTCTCAAGTTGATCCCAAATGTGGCATAAACACGGGTAAGTTCAGAAACAAGTTCACATTAAAGTTTTATACTGGTGTTGTTTCCAACAGCTCCCACTGGGGGGAGTAAATGAAAGAAGTAGCAACACACAGTCCCGAAACAAGTCCTGAAACAAAGTTCCAAAAACACAGTTCTTAACAGAAGGAGTGAACCGAGGGTTAAGTTCCAAGTCAGCAGACTAATGATAACCTAGAGAGTGTAGCTTACAAATGCAGGAAATGTCCATAGCCAGAAGTAGAGACACACTCAGAACCAGCAGCTGAGCTGAAGGAGAACAGAATCAGAATACTCCAGCAAAGAGGCTGACACCTGACCCGGTTTTTAAACAAACGAACAGGAAGTAGGGCAGACAAAAACAGCAAACCCCATCTTAACAAAGGGCAAAATCATTCACAAGGTGACTTAGAAAACATGGAATACTGGCAATGTCACACGTTACATGTTGCATGTCGCATGTCTTATGTTTCATGTTGCATGTCACATGTTGCATGTCACGTGTCGTATGTTGCATGTCGCATGTTTCATGTTGCATGTTGCATATTGCATGTCACATGTTGCATGTCGCACGTTGCATGTCGAATGTTGCATGTCGCATGTTGCATGTCGCATGTCTCATGTTTCATGTTGCATGTCACATGTTGCATGTCATGTGTCGTATGTTTCATGTTGCACATTGCACGTTGCATGTTGCATGTCGCACGTTGCATGTTGAATGTTACATGTTTCATGCCGCAAGCCGCATATTGCATGTTGTAGGACGCATGTGACTTGTTGCCTCTTGTATGCTGCACGTCATATGTCGCATGTTGCATGTGACATGTTGCATGTAATATGTTGCATGTAATATGTTGCATGTCACATGTTGCATGCTGCATGTTGCATGTCACATGTTTCTTGTCGCATGTTGCATGTCACACGTTGCACATCGCATGTTTCATGTTGCATGGTGTATGCTGTATGTTGCATGATGTATGTTGTATGTCTGTATGTATGTTCTATGTCCGTAAATGTGTATGTGTTTTTTTTTACATTCAACACATTATCCGGATGATGGGATTACTGCTGTCCGATCATTGGCTAATGTGTCACTCACTGTCACTGTAGCTGGCATAGCCCAATGGGACTTGTAGTCCCATCGGACGATGTCTGCACACAGACACACACACCAATGACTTCCCCGCCTGAAGCAGACCCCAGCACGGCCAACGGACCTACCGCACACACCCGCAGACCCCAGCACCACCCGCACATTCCAGCGCAGCCCCGCCCACATTGCCCGCTGCAGCCACGCAGAGCCCTCTCGCCCACACATCTCTTTCTCTCCTGTGTGCAAGTGACGCAGCTCAGTTGCAGAGCATCTCTTTAATTTCTGTGTGCGAGTGACACAGCTTAGTTGCAGAGCATCTGTTTCATTTCTGTGTGCGAGTTCAGTCCATGTGCATGTCCTGTGACCTTTAACAGGGCAGAGCACTTAGTAGTCTTTAGTACTGTTCCTTTGTGTGGAGTAACAGAGCTTGGAATTCAACTTACCGTTCACACTGAGTGGCATTTAACTCAGTGAGTACAAGCATTCGCTCGCTGTGTGTTCTGTCATTGTTCACACTAGCAGCAGTTTAACATCTCTGCACGGTGGACCCTGGGTATTATTATTATATTTATTTAGTGCAATCCGCCAACCCTAACACCCTATGATGCTGGAAGGCCAGCCAATGACAGTAATGCCACACCATAGATGGCACCGGCATTACTGTGATTTGCAAGCCAGCCCAACAGGTTCATTGGCTGCAAATAAAGAGCCAAACATGCTGTGCGGGTCACTCTAATATACTGAGGTGAATACCTAATTACTTGCCGAGTAGCGAATAGCCTGAATACTATACTGTTTGTGCGAGTAACGAATAGTGCAAAATGTATTCCCTCATCACTAATTATGAAGTGAGGTTTTTATGAACCTTGTTGATATAATAGATAGTAATGTAAAATTTTCATAATCGGTATGAAATGGCGAACACAAACCATGGTTTCACGTCTCTGGGCAATGGCCGGCGTGCTGCCAGATGGATATTGGCCAGATACTTGACAATATCTATGCAAAGTCTCCTACCTATGAACAAATAAAATAATGATAGGAAAGATGATGTCAATGTTTTTCACCTGGGACCTTATGGATCAAAAATAATGTAAAAGCTGTGAGTCTCATAATTTTTTAAGACTAAGACAAATCCTATAATTCTCTGAAGTCCAGCCCTATTATGAGTCACCAGAGGGGAGGTATGCGTGTGTAACTTATGTTAATAAATGGCAAATACTTTTAGGAAAACCTGCCATTGATGTAATTGTCCTCTTCCAGTTTCCAGACTGCTTCATCAGTCTGTCCGAGCTGGGAGCATAGCTATCGCACACTTGGGTGGTGCAGCTACACACTGTTATCTTTCTATATGGGCTGGCTATTTAAGGCCTGCTACTAATCCAGTCCAGTGCTGTTTATTCAGTTGTGTTACATAGTGGTATGGTGAGTGCTTCATGGTTGGTTTATGGTTGCTTCTCAGCAGTAACTAATGGTCTTTACTGGTTCTTCTTTATTAGCTATTGTCCCAGGGTTTCCCTTTGGTTTTCATTTGAGTTTTATGCTGCTAGCTTTGAATTTACTCTTGTTTCCTGGCTCTTCATTGTCCGTGTCACCAGACGCCAGCAAGCCCCCTACCCTTCAAGAGTGGATGAAGATTATCCTGGTCCTTAAAGGGAACCTGTCACCCCGTTTTTTCCATATGAGATAAAAATACTGTTAAATAGGGCCTGAGCTGTGCATTGCAATAGTGTACTTTGTGGACCCCGATTCCCCACCTATGCTGCCGAAATACGTTACCAAAGTAGTCGTTTTCGCCTGTCAATCAGGCTGGTCTGGTCAGATGGGTGTGGTGTCTTCCCCCAGATCTTGCTTAGTTTTCCGTAGGTGGCGTAGTGGTGTGCGCATGTCCAAGGTCCTGAATCCACTGCACAGGGGAGTGAAAAGAGCGCGATGTGCACTATTTCATTGGTGTATATATATTTCAATATACAATGTATGAAAAAAGGGGTTTTATTAGCACACCACACAATTTAAAAGATATTTAAAAACAGCAAAAGAAAGCACAAAAAACCTTGTCCATATCCAATACTATATACATTGACACCTCTATATAATGCCTGAACACCAACCTCTATAACTATTGGCTCATGGGGCTAATGATAACATGCTTAGTAACCAGCCAAAATGGCAACATAAACCAATTCACAGGTTGTTATCACAAAAACCATCAAATATGGCCAAAGATCAGCAATATGATAATGAAAGCATTTGGAGTCAAATTGTCTTTTTTTGTTACAAATGTTCAAACAACATTTACATTTATTTGCACCACATTTAAAACTGCTCCCAAGGTCAGATAAGAGGAAGATTGCAATGATTATCTTATCATTACACATTGGTTGTAATAGTTTCTTCAGTGTTTTTATTCTGCTATAGGTAAAATTTTGTTTTGGTGGAATATCATCCTTCAAAATTGTATAATTTAAAAGGAAGTTTATTTTTCAATATTTTTGCTAGTTTGGTGATGATTCACAAAACATTTAGTGAGGAAGTTCATCTTGCTGAATCCCAATTTAAATTCTGCCTTTTGTTACGTTTTCTCACAGACAGTCCTGTTGCGAAATATTTTGTGCTCAATTTTAGACTGTGTCAATAACCTCCTTGGAAAAACTTGTACCTCTATATTTGGCTTTTCATAATGAGTAGTGTACCTGTGAATGCAGCATTCATGTGAGGCAATATTTTTGTGTCACACTTTCCTGTTTTCTCTCTCTGCTCCTCATTCCACCTCATATCCGACAAGGCTGACAGTCCATCTTGTGCTGCACGAGACGGTTTCAAGCTTTTTCTTCAGAGTGGGATAGTGAGCTTGGAGGTAAAAAGAGGAGAAGAAGTGACTCATAAGTGAAGAGAAACACTGATTTCTTTAATTACATTTGTTCCAAACTTTATAATATTCACTTATAGTGATGAGTGAGTGTACTTGTTGCTCGGGCGACCTCCGAGTATTTGTTAGTGTTTGGAGATTTAGTTTTCATCTCGGCAGCTAAATGATTTACAGCTATTAGCCAGGCTGAGTACATGTGGGGGTTGCCTGGTTGCTAGGTAATCCCCACATGTAATCAAGTAGGCTAGTAGCTGTAAATCATGCTGCTGAGGCGATGAAAACTTAATCTTCGAGCAATCATAAATACTCGGAGACCACCCGAGCGTGCTTGGGAAAACTCGAGCAATGAGTACACTCGCTCATCACTATTCACTTATATTAATGATTTATGCAAAGATTGTTGAAACAACATTTCTCATTTAAAATAGAAATAACATATTATTAATTGCAGTATTAATAAATCACGTAATCCATGTGTATACTATAGAAAAAAACATCAAATGCATGGATCAAATTTAATGGGAAGAAGTTTTCATATATTATGTAATAGATTATATTATATGAAATTATATTGATTTATTTTTAATATATTTACATGCATTTTTGTGAAGGTTAATTAATAATAAAGAAAAGTTGCAGAGCGACTGTTTTATTCTTCCCTCTACAACTTCTTTGGAGGTTAAAGCTCTAGGAGAAACATTAATCCTATAATCAAGCTTTCAGTTGAATTTTATTTGTTCATTAACTGATAATATACCATTCTCTTCAGTTAAGTCATTCATTTTGCTCATCATTCTTCTGAAATCATTCAATCACTTCACACATATAACCCAGTACTCATAGTTCTTTCCATTCTTTTCAAATCACATCTCCTTTTTGGCAGCAATCATGAATATGCAAAATAATTTCAAGACATTTAGAGAATCATGACAATCCTTTTCCGTCAGTTGACATATAGCATAAAGGCTCAGAACAAAATACCTGCAAAATGCTTAATCTGTAGCAAATGAAACTGACCAAAACTCAATAAACAAAAGCAAGAAAAATGCTACTAGAAACTGCTCTAATTGCAGCACAGCATAATTTTGGTCTGTGACTGGCTCACTGACTACTCTGAAAATTGCTACCACAGACAGGCTTAGTGCAAGTCACTCCATTTACTAGATACCTGGAGTTGCCCTGGCCTTCACCTTTTAATTCTTGTTCAGGGATCTGGACTTTTATGAGGGTCCGTTGGTTGAAGTCAGCTAAATAGCCACTTGTACAGTCTGGCAGGAATGGTCAGGTTGTTGAGTCAGAAACAGGAGGGCAGTGAAGATACAAGATCAGAAGAAGGAAGAGCAATCGAGAAATGGGCCAATGCCTTTAACAGGAAAAAGCAGTAGAACAACAGGATTGAAGTACACAGATATCAGCCAGGCAATCAAAACTGCAACTTGCAGGTCCAGGCCCTGTTTCTGGCAATAAGCTGGGAGTACTAGTAGGATGTGGTGCTGTGCAGTTTACCAAGGCAGGCTGCTGATTATTCCAGCTGAATAGCACCCTCACCATACTGCTACACTAGATGCCACTACAGGTTCCTGACACTCTGGTCTCAGCCTGAACCTCCCCAAGCTTCTTGTCCCACTGTTTCCCCATTTTCATTGCCACAACTGCCATGAATATGCCTGTGCCTGGTGACAGGAGAATACATCACAGGAGCAGGTTCAATAAAAAAATGAACTACATATACAGAAACTGTGTTAAATATGCATTGCATAAAGCTCATGTGCTTGTGTGTGTTCGTGTGTGTGTGTGTGTATTTTTGTACGGCTGTGTGCTTTTGTATGTATGTCTTCATGTGCCTGCACCTTATTATGCCTTCGCCAATCTTATGCCTGTTCATGTGGGAGGGTATGTGTCCACGTTCAGGATTGCATCAGGATTTGGTCAGGATTTTTCATCAGTATTTGTAAGCCAAAACCAGGAGTGGGTGATAAATGCAGAAGTGGTGCATATGTTTCTATTATACTTTTCCTCTAATTGTTACACTCCTGGTTTTGGATTACAAATACTGATGGAAAATCCTTATCAAATCCTGATGCAATCCTGAACGTGGACACATACCAGGCATGTTTGTGTGCATCTTGTTGATTGCATGTGCATTTGTCCATGCCTAATTGGTTAATTGCCTTTTTCTGATGTATTTACTAAGTATAGTGGTCTGTGCAGCATGTGGTTTAAATGTGTGTATTTTTTTTTAATCTTATTTATTTATTTTTATTTTTTTTTAAATCGGATGTATTTTTGCAAAGTCTAGTCTGCAGCTTGTGGTTTGAATGTGTGAGCGTGCTTTTTTTTTCCTATTTAAAAGTGTTGATTTTCTGTTGAAACCATTCGCAGTTGATGTACCGTACTTGTATTTAAAAAAAAGAGCATTTCAGCTCCTAATTGTGATGTGAAAAAAAAAAAAGAATAATAAAATGTTTGCTAAAAAAATGTCCATAGTATCATTTCAAAAAGTTAAATTTAAAACTGGTGTATGTACCAACGGTTACACATGCAATACAGAGTTGGTTGACATCTCATTTTTTAATAAAGGTTATACTTTAAAGGTTTTTTGGGTGAGGTGATTTTAGAAAATAAAATGTGGTAAATACATTTTTACATGGTGGGTTCACATTTAAAAATATTTTTTTTTGGGACATGGAAATGAATGGTATAACGTGCACCTGTTTTTGAGTTTTGGTGTTCACCTTTAATGAACATTTCTCACATCATTTCAGCAGGGTGTTTATCGTTAAACATTACCTAGTTCAGGGGGTGGTCTGTAGTGTTGAGCGATACCGTCCGATACTTGAAAGTATCGGTATCGGAAAGTATCGGCCGATACCGGCAAAGTATCGGATCTAATCCGATACCGATACCCGATACCAATACAAGTCAATGGGACTCATGTATCGGACGGTATTCCTGATGGTTCCCAGGGTCTGAAGGAGAGGAAACTCTCCTTCAGGCCCTGGGAACCATATTAATGTGTAAAATAAAGAATTAAAATAAAAAATATTGCTATACTCACCCCTCCGACGCAGCCTGGACCTCACCGAGGGAACCGGCAGCGTTGTTTGCTTAAAATTCGCGCTTTAACTTCCTTACGTGAAATCCCGGCTTGTGATTGGTCGCGCGCCGCCCATGTGGCCGCGACGCGACCAATCACAGCAAGCCGTGACGTAATTTCAGGTCCTTAAGGATTTTAAAATTACGTTCCGGCTTTGTGATTGGTCGCGTCGCGGTCACATGGGCGACGTGACCAATCACAAGCCGTGACATCACGGGAGGCTGGACACGCGCGCATTTTAAAATGCGCGCATGTCCTGCCTCCCGTGACGTCACGGCTTGTGATTGGTCGCGTCGCCCATGTGACCGCGACGCGACCAATCACAAGCCAGAACGTAATTTTAAAATCCTGAAGGACCTAAAATTACGTCACGGCTTGCTGTGATTGGTCGCGTCGCGGCCACATGGGCGACGCGACCAATCACAAGCCGGGACGTCACGGGAGGCTGGACATGCGCGCATTTTAAAATGCGCGCATGTCCTGCCTCCCGTGACGTCACGGCTTGTGATTGGTCGCGTCGCCCATGTAACCGCGACGCGACCAATCACAAAGCCGGAACGTAATTTTAAAATCCTGAAGGACCTGAAATTACATCACGGCTTGCTGTGATTGGTCGCGTCGCGGCCACATGGGCGGCGCGCGACCAATCACAAGCCGGGACTTCATGTAAGGAAGTTAAAGCGCAAATTTTAAGCAAACAACGCTGCCGGTTCCCTCGCTGAGGTCCAGGCTGCATCGGACAGGTGAGTATAGCAATATTTTTTATTTTAATTCTTTATTTTACACATTAATGTTGTTTCGATACCGATACCCGATATCACAAAAGTATCGGATCTCGGTATCGGAATTCCGATACAGCAAATATCGGCCGATACCCGATACTTGCGGTATCGGAATGCTCAACACTAGTGGTCTGACTATAAATCCATTATACTTATTACAGATACAGCAGGGACCAGGACCACAGCCGCCGCCTGTGTTCCCACCAGGACCAACCCACCAGGACCACATCCAACAATCGTTAAAAGTAAGTTTTGAAGACCCCAAATCTGCTACTTCAATGTGTAGAGCAGATTGCAAGTGTCTTTTAACTTACAGAGACACCAGGACCACAGCCGCCGGCCTTGCTACAGCAACAATGTCCTCTTCTGACAGCCCTCCTCCACAGCACCAGCGTGTATCGGTAAGTTAACACAAAAAATGTGTTTTTTTTTGTTTTGTTTTTTTGTTTTTTTAATTTACATTTTTGTTGATCACTACATGCATAAATTATGTTTAACCCCTTTCTGTCATTAGACGTACTATTCCGTCCATGTGGGGTGGGCCCTACTTCCCAAGGACGGAATAGTACGTCATACGCGATCAGCCGCGCTCACGGGGGGAGCGCGGCCGATCGCGGCCGGGTGTCAGCTGCATATCGCAGCTGACATCCGGCACTATGTGCCAGGAGCGGTCACGGACCGCCCCCGTCACATTAACCCCCGGCACACCGCGATCAAACATGATCGCGATGTGCCGGCGGTGCAGGGAAGCATCGCGCAGGGAGGGGGCTCCCTGCGGGCTTCCCTGAGCCCCCCGCAGCAACGCGATGTGATCGCGTTGCTGCGAGGGTCTTACCTCCCTCCCTGCCTGCTCCAGACCCGGATCCAAGATGGCCGCGGATCCGGGTCCTGCAGGGAGGGAGGTGGCTTCACAGAAGCCTGCTCAGAGCAGGCACTGTGAAGCAGCCTGCACTTCTCGCAGATCGGTGATCTGTCAGAGTGCTATGCAAACTGACAGATCACCGATCTGTATTGTCCCCCCCTGGGGCAAAGTAAAAAAGTAAAAAAAAAATTTCCAAATGTGTAAAAAAAAAAAAAAAAAAAAAAATATTCCAAAATAATGGAAAAAAAAAAAAATATTATTCCCATAAATACATTTCTTTATCTAAATAAAATAAAAAAAACAATAAAAGTACACATATTTAGTATCGCCGCGTCCGTAACGACCCGACCTATAAAACTGGCCCACTAGTTAACCCCTTCAGTAAACACCGTAAGAAAAAAAAAAAAAAAAAACGAGGCAAAAAACAACGCTTTATTACCATACCGCTGAACAAAAAGTGGAATAACACGCGATCAAAAAGACTGATATAAATAACCATGGTACCGCTGAAAACGTCATCTTGTCCCGCAAAAAACGAGCTGCCATACAGCATCATCAGCAAAAAAATTAAAAAGTTATAGTCCTGAGAATAAAGCGATACCAAAATAATTATTTTTTCTATAAAATAGTTTTTATCGTATAAAAGCGCCAAAACATAAAAAAAATGATATAAATGAGATATCGCTGTAATCGTACTGACCCGACGAATAAAACTGCTTTATCAATTTTACCAAACGCGGAACGGTATAAACGCCTCCCCAAAAAGAAATTCATGAATAGCTGGTTTTTGATCACTCTGCCTCACAAAAATCGGAATAAAAAGCGATCAAAAAATGTCACGTGTCCGAAAATGTTACCAATAAAAACGTCAACGCATCCCGCAAAAAACAAGATCTCGCATGACTCTGTGGACTCAAATATGGAAAAATTACAGCTCTCAAAATGTGGTAACAAAAAAAATATTTTTTGCAATGAAAAGCGTCTTTCAGTGTGTGACGTCTCTCAATCATAAAAATCCGCTAAAAAACCCGCTATAAAAGTAAATCAAACCCCCCTTCATCACCCCCTTAGTTAGGGAAAAATAAAAAAATTAAAAAATGTATTTATTTCCATTTTCCCATTAGGGTTAGGGTTAGGGCTAGAGTTAGGACTAGAGTTAGGGCTAGGGTTATTGCTAGGGTTAGGGCTAGGGTTGGGGCTAGGGTTGGGGCTACAGTTAGGGTTGGGTCTAAAGATAGGGTTAGGGTTTGGATTACATTTACGGTTGGGAATAGGGTTGGGTGTGTCTGGGTTAGAGGAGTGGTTAGGGTTACTGTTGGGATTAGGGTAAGGGGTGTGTTTGGATTAGGGTTTCAGTTATAATTGGGGGGTTTCCACTGTTCGGGCACATCAGGGGCTTTCCAAACGGGATATGGCATCCGATCTGAATTCCAGCCAATTCTGCGTTGAAAAAGGAAAACAGTGCTCCTTCCCTTCCGAGCTCTCCCGTGTGCCCAAACAGGGGTTTACCCCAACATATGGGGTATCAGCGTACTCAGGACAAATTGGACATCATCTTTTGGGGTCCAATTTCTCCTGCTACCCTTGGGAAAATACAAAACTGGGGGCCAAAAAAATAAGTTTTGTGGGAAAAAAAAGATTTTTTATTTTCACGGCTCTGCGTTGTAAACTGTAGTGAAACACTTGGGGGTTCAAAGTTCTCACAACACATCTAGATAAGTTCCTTGGGGGGTCTAATTTCCGATATGGGGTCACTTGTGGGGGGTTTGTACTGTTTGCGTACATCAGGGGCTCTGCAAATGCAACGTGACGCCTGCAGACCAATCCATTTAGGTCTGCATTCCAAATGGCGCTTCTTCCCTTCCGAGCTCTGTCATGCGCCCAAACAGTGGTTCCCCCCCACATATGGGGTATCAGCATACTCAGGACAAATTAGACAACAACTTTTTGGGTCCAATTTATCCTGATACCCTTGTGAAAATACAAAACTGGGGGCTAAAAAAATCATTTTTGTGAAAAAAAAAAGAATTTTTATTTTCACGGCTCTGCGTTATAAACTGTAGTGAAACACTTGGGGGTTCAAAGTTCTCACAACACATCTAGATAAGTTCCTTGGGGGGTCTAGTTTCCAATATGGGGTCACTTGTGGGGGGTTTGTACTGTTTGGGTACATCAGGGGCTCTGCAAGTGCAACGTGACGCCTGCAGACCAATCCATTTAAGTCTGCATTCCAAATGGCGCTCCTTCCCTTCCGAGCTCTGTCATGCGCCCAAACAGTGGTTCCCCCCCACATATCGGGTATCAGCATACTCAGGAAAAATTGGACAACAAATTTTGGGGTCCAATTTATCCTGTTACCCTTGTGAAAATACAAAACTGGGGGCTAAAAAATCATTTTTGTGAAAAAAAAAAGAATTTATTTTCACGGCTCTGCGTTATAAACTGTAGTGAAACACTTGGGGGTTCAAAGTTCTCACAACACATCTAGATAAGTTCCTTGGGGGGTCTAGTTTCCAATATGGGGTCACTTGTGGGGGGTTTGTACTGTTTGGGTACATCAGGGGCTCTGCAAATGCAACGTGACGCCTGCAGACCAATCCATTTAAGTCTGCATTCCAAATGGCGCTCCTTCCCTTCCGAGCTCTGTCATGCGCCCAAACAGTGGTTCCCCCCCACATATCGGGTATCAGCATACTCAGGAAAAATTGGACAACAAATTTTGGGGTCCAATTTATCCTGTTACCCTTGTGAAAATACAAAACTGGGGGCTAAAAAATCATTTTTGTGAAAAAAAAAAAGAATTTATTTTCACGGCTCTGCGTTATAAACTGTAGTGAAACACTTGGGGGTTCAAAGCTCTCAAAACACATCTAGATAAGTTCCTTAGGGGGTCTACTTTCCAAAATGGTGTCACTTGTGGGGGTTTTTAATGTTTAGGCACATCAGTGGCTCTCCAAACGCGACATGGCATCCCATCTTAATTCCAGTCAATTTTGCATTGAAAAGTAAAATAGCGCTCCTTCCCTTCCGAGCTCTGCTATGCGCCCAAACAGTGGTTTACCCCCACATATGGGGTATCGTCGTACTCAGGACAAATTGCACAACAACTTTTGTGCTCTAATTTCTTCTCTTACCCTTGGGGAAATAAAAAAATGGGGGCGAAAAGATCATTTTTGTGAAAAAATATGATTTTTTATTTTTACGGCTCTGCATTATAAACTTCTGTGAAGCACTTGTTGGGTCAAAGTGCTCACCACACATCTAGATAAGTTCCTTAGGGGGTCTACTTTCCAAAATGGTGTCACTTGTGGGGGGTTTCAATGTTTAGGCACATCAGGAGCTCTCCAAACGCAACATGACGTCCCATCTCAATTCCAGTCAATTTTGCATTGAAAAGTCAAATGGCGCTCCTTCCCTTCCGAGCTCTGCCCTGCGCCCAAACAATGGTTTACACCCACATATGGGGTATCAGCGTACTCAGGACAAATTGCACAACAATTTTTGGGGTCCAATTTTCTTCTCTTACCCTTGGGAAAATAAAAAATTGGGGGCGAAAAGATCATTTTTGTGAAAAAATATGATTTTTTATTTTTACGGCTCTGCATTATAAACTTCTGTGAAGCACTTGTTGGGTCAAAGTGCTCACCACACATCTAGATAAGTTCCTTAGGGGGTCTACTTTCCAAAATGGTGTCACTTGTGGGGGGTTTCAATGTTTAGGCACATCAGGGGCTCTCCAAATGCAACATGGCGTCCCATCTCAATTCCAGTCAATTTTGCATTGAAAAGTCAAATGGCGCTCCTTTCCTTCCGAGCTCTGCCATGCGCCCAAACAGTGGATTACCCCCACATATGGGGTATCAGCATACTCAGGACAAATTGTACAACAAATTTTGGGGTCTATTTTCTCCTGTTACCCTTGGTAAAATAAAACAAATTGGATCTGAAATAAATTTTGTGTGAAAAAAAGTTAAATGTTCATTTTTATTTAAACATTCCAAAAATTCCTGTGAAACACCTGAAGGGTTAATAAACTTCTTGAAAGTGGTTTTGAGTACCTTGAGGGGTGCAGTTTTTAGAATGGTGTCACACTTGGGTATTTTCTATCATATAGACCCCTCAAAATGACTTCAAATGAGATGTGGTCCCTAAAAAAAAAATGGTGTTGTAAAAATGAGAAATTGCTGGTCAACTTTTAACCCTTATAACTCCGTCACAAAAAAAAATTTTGGTTCCAAAATTGTGCTGATGTAAAGTAGACATGTGGGAAATGTTACTTATTAAGTATTTTGCGTGACATATGTCTGTGATTTAAGGGCATAAAAATTAAAAGTTGGAAAATTGCGAAATTTTCAAAATTTTCGCCAAATATTCATTTTTTTCACAAATAAATGCAACTTATATCGAAGAAATTTTACCACTATCATGAAGTACAATATGTCACGAGAAAACAATGTCAGAATCGCCAAGATCCGTTGAAGCGTTCCAGAGTTATAACCTCATAAAGGGACAGTGGTCAGAATTGTAAAAATTGGCCCGGTCATTAACGTGCAAACCACCCTTGGGGGTGAAGGGGTTAAACAGGAAGCTGAATCAGATGAGGAGCTGTCAGAAGGGGGTGAGACAGGTGGAGAGATGTAAGTGGAGGAGGAACCAAGTGTAAGTAGTGGTGAAACAGTTGCTTCACACATCACACTGCACCATACACAAAACAGATTTTCATACATAACTAAACACAGAAAATATATGCCTACATTAAAGAGAATTTGTTTCCTTTATTACAGTCTCCTGCTGCTCCTGCTGCTGCTGACCAGTCAGCAAATCGTGAAGGTTCTCCCAGCCGCTCCCAGAGTCGGCGGAATCATCGCCGCGGTCAGCCATCGGTGAGTTTTTTTTTGGAGGGGGATTCTATTGGTACTTTTGTGTTTCAGTGTACTAATTTATTTGTTTTTCTTCTTCTTTTTTTTGCACAGGCTTCACGGCGTGCTCCCGCCGAAGACTACGATGACGATATAGACATCGAATGTCTCATCGAGGAGGTTCGCGAGCGGGAATCGCTCTGGAACATGGCTGACCGCAAGCATGCCGATACCGTGGTCACCCGTCGGCTCTGGGACGAAGTGTGCCAGAACATCTTTCCGAGGTGGGAGGACCTTCATCCACAGCAGCAGAGCAAACTATGTAAGTATTCACTTTTCAGTGATGTTTTGAGCTGAATGTAATGTATTGCATTGACCAATTTTTTTTTTTCTTTTCATTGTTGTCTTCAAAGGTGGAAAGGTTAGGAAGCGGTGGCGGTCACTGAGGGATCGCTTTAAGAGGGAATTCAACGTGGAGATGCAGGCCCCGAGTGGCTCAGCAGGAAGGAAGAGGAGCAGATATAAACACGGCAAGGCCCTCTCCTTCCTGAGGCGAACAATGCTGAGCAGAGTGTAAGTATTCTACATCCCACTAATAACCATGTTAACCTGTCTACTTAGTTTGGTTTCAGTCAGGGCTTTTTCATATCAATATATTAATTTCTTTTGTTTTTTCTTTCACAGCACCTTCTCCAGCCACCGGGCGCCTGCATCTTCCTCTGCGCCCTCTGGAGCGATCCCTCCTGAGTCCGCCACTGAGGGCCACGTCGGTAGGCCCCACACCTCTGACCCCTCCTCTGACCCCTCTGTCCCCTCCACTTCATCCGCCCCAAGCAGTGGAGCATTATTGCAGCCTTCATTGCTCACATCTGATGCTCAACAGATAGCGTTCCCTTTACCCCACCCCTCTGATCCTGCTACCTCTAGACCACCATTAGGTTCGTGGCGGCAGCGACAGAGGGGTCAGGAAAGGAGCTATGCTCCTGAATTCTTACATCTGAATGCATCCTTCCAAAGCTCCTTCAAAATTTTGGGAGAGCAAATGACTGCTGGTTTCAACAAGGTGCAATCCCGCATCAGTGAAACAAGCCATGAAACCAGCAGTCGCTTGGATAGGCTACATTCAGATGTAAGTCAGTCTCCGGCAAATCTTTTTTTTCAATCCATGCTCAGGAGCATGGAAAAGCTTTCTTTTGAGCAACAGATGCGGGTAATGAATACCTGCCATAATGCTCTACTGAAGGCCCTTAACGAACCCCAATCTACCCACACATCCACTACAATTCCACCCCAGGCCCCACCCCAGGCCCCATTTCCACACCATGCCCCACCCCAGGCCCCATTTCCACACCATACCCCCCATTACCAAACCCAGCCCCAATCCCCACACCAGCCCCAATACCAAACCCAGCTCCAATCCCCACACCAGCCCCATTACCAAACGCAGCCCCAAACCCCACACCAGCCCCATTACCAAACCCAGCCCCAATACCCACGCCAGTCCCAATACCCAACCCAGTCCCAATACCCAACCCAGTCCCAATATCCAACCCAGTCCCCATACCCATCCCGGCCCCCAAACCAAATTTCTTCCCCAATGTTTTCTTCCTTGAACAGCTTTTCTTCCCCAGTAAGTATTCCCCCTACCCCAACACCACCCCCCTCTTGTCAGCCTCCTAGTTTTACCCCCCCTTCCACTGCACCCCAACCAAGTAGGGTTTCCCCACCTATCGACGTGGTCCAACCTTCCAGCCCCTCCTCCCCTCGTATCTCCACCCCACACTTTGAAGATTTATAACATTATGTACAAATGTTAAATTTTACAAAAATAATTTGAAAAGTAAAAAAAAAAAAAATTAAAAGTAACAAATATATGTTTTTTGCAAAGAAAAAAAAAACAATTTAAAAAAAGAGTTCAAATAAAATTCTGTCTGATTTAAATTCTACTCTGTGTGTGTGTGGATTTATTAAGGTAATATGGTAACTAATAAAAAAGGTAAACTAAAAATAAACACCAGACGTGTGAAAGGTACATATTGGTTTTATTAGCAAGAAAACCACGCTTTTGGGCCTTTTTTTTTTTTTTTTTTGGGAGAAACACATTTTTTACATAAACAAAACACATGGAAAACAGGTCACACAATGATGTCTTGCCATGGGATCCGCCCGACAGGTGACATAAAATAATCCGCAAAGTGGTCCCTCATCCTTGTAACAGAACCTGTGGAGCGAACCAAGCTGCTGCGGTAATCACACAAGGTTGTCTCCAATTCTTCATCATCCAAGGAAATGGGCTCTTTTGAAAGGACAAAATTTGTGGAGCACCACACAGGCTTTAACAACCTCGTCTATAGTTGTGGTTTTCAGTTTGATTGCCGTCAGCAGAACTCTCCACTTCGCCGTCAATATACCGAAAGAACACTCTACTACTCTTCTTGCTCTAGTAAGCCGGTAATTAAGTACCCGTTTGGTACGGTTTAAGTTCCGGCTACTATACGGTTTCAGTAGGTGCGGCGAGAGTTGAAACGCTTCATCACCTACACAAACATATTCCATGGCTGTTTCACTTGTTCCTGGCAGTGGTCTAGCTGGCGGGAAATCGTATGTCTCTCCATACAGGCAACGACCCATTGGACAGTTTTTAAAAACTTGAGAATCATTGGACCGGCCATAAGCTCCTATGTCCACAGCAAGGAACTTGCAGTTGGCGTCTGCAATAGCCATAAGTACGATGGAGAAATACTTCTTGTAATTATAGTACTCCGATCCTGTTCCTGCCGGTTTCGCAATCCTTATGTGTTTCCCGTCAACTGCACCAACACAATTTGGGAAATGGCAAATTTGCTGAAACTGTTCTGCACTTCTCAACCAGATGTCCATGGATGGTTGGGGGAAATACTCTGGCTGTAAAGTGGTCCAAATAGCCCGACATGTCTCCTTCACTATTCCGGAAATAGTGGAAATGCCCAGCCGGAATTGGTAATGGAGCGAAGTCATAGATTCACCCGTAGCTAGGAAGCTGAAAAAAAAAAAAATGTTAGAAAAAATTGCACAGACCAACAAGTTTCAATAAATGGCACTGTGAAAAATTTTTTTAGGACGGGACACACAATGAAACCTGCATGAAACCGGTGTAAAATAATGGAATGGCCGCAAACAAAACAAAAATTACATGCTGCAGAAAATAGTGCGCAATATGTCAGCGCAGTATTATCTGCAGCATGTAATATAACATTAAATATGAGCAATGACAGAAAAAAAAGCAGTTGCATGTCAACAAACCCCCCCAAAAAAAAAACATTCTGCAGAAAATGCAACGCAATGTTTCAGCGCAGTATTTTCTGCAGTCTGTTATAGGACATTCAATATGAGCAATGACATTAAAAAAAAAGCAGTGGAATGGCCGCAAACAAAACAAACATTACATGCTGCAGAAAATAGTGTGCAATATGTCAGCGCAGTATTGTCTGTAGCATGTAATATAACATTAAATATGAGCAATGAAATAAAAAAAAGAGGCTTACCGCAGGGTCACCATCAGCCGCTCTGCCGGTGTGATGGCAAGCCTCATCCTTGTGTCCTGCCTTCGGATGACATCCTCCAGTTTTTCAAGCAAAAAGTCAACATTTTCCATCCTCATCTGTACGTAATTGTAGAATTTGTGTGGATTGTGCCGCAACTCCAGGTACAGAGTGGACTGGACACCCCGGGTCATCCGTAGTTCATTAATCGGATGTATCCAGAGTCGTCTCCGTCTCCGTTGCTGCAGAAGCATCCTACGTCTTTCCGCTGCCGCCTCCTTCTCCCGCACTATGATATCCAGGCGATTCGTCTCAAATATAACGTCAGTAACCAAACTAGCAATCCTCACAAGAACACCTTCCATCGCTGCCACAAAACTAAAACCCTCAAAGATGGGCTGTAAAAACAGTAACTATATAGTTTTCCATATTTTCCAGTAGCCAATCAAATTTGGGAGCCTCCCATTTTAAAAACGGATCCGTCGTAAAAACGGATGCAACGGATGGTAAAAACGGATGCAACGGATGCAACGCATCCAGTATTTTGACGGAAACGTTTTGCGGATTTGCGATGTTGCATACGTTCTTCACTTTTTTGACGCATCCGTTTTTTCAGCAAAAAAGACGATTTGAGACGGTTTGCAGTTAACGCTAGTGTGAAAGTAGCCTTAGCCTTTCACACCCCCTATATGCTACCTGTGGGATTTCCTATCCTGGTGGAGGAACCCTTTGATTAGCATTACTATGGACATTTTTGTTTACATTAGGAAGGTGAGAATAGCAGGTTTTTTGTTTTTTTATTATTTTTAACATTACATCTTTTTTCTATTGATGCTGCATAGGCAGCATCAATAGTAAAAAGTTGGGGACACATGGTTAATAGCAGTGTTAACGGTGTGCATTACCCGCGGCATAACGCGGCCCGTTAATGCTGGCATTAACCCTGTGTGAGCGCTGAGTGGAGGGGAGTATGGAGCCGGCGCCGGGCACTGACTGGACAGAAGTAGGGAGGGACTAATTCTCGGCCGGGCTGTGGCCATCGCTGATTGGTCATGACAACCAGGACAGGCAGCTGGCGAGACCAATCAGCAACGCAGGATTTCTGGGACAGACAGAAAGACAGACAGACAGAAAGACGGAAGTACCCCTTAGACAATTATTTAGTAGATAACATTTTCTATCACATAGTCCTGTATATAATCTCTTACTAGACCCTCAAATTTGCCACAATTGATGTTAAGCTTACTGGTCTATAATTACCCAAGAAAGACCTGGGTCCTTTTTAAAAATGGACAACATACTGTATATTTGTACAAGTCATATGGTATATTAGCAGTCATTACAAAGTCTCTAAAATTTATGTATAGGGACACAGAAGCTGAGATGATTTCCTTAAGAACTCTTGGATGCAGTCCATCTGAGCTCAGGAGTTGTTCACACTGACTTAAGGTGGTTTCACATTTGCATCTCTGTACACAGCGTATCATCAGCACAGATCCGCATGTGTCATGGCTACCTATCTTTAACATGGCGTACGCAGGGTCATGTGTTTGTATGCATTTGCATGAGTCTGCATATGCATGCATTGTTCATCGGTGTGCGGTGTTGCATTTTTTGAGGTGTTAATTATGTGCAGTCATCCGGGTGGAGTGCGTCAAAAAACGCGTTACTGTCTATGGGAACACAAGTGTATGCAAGGACATGCGCTTGCCTGCGTTTGCATATGCATGCGCACTTCATAATGAAAATGTCCAGGAAATGATGTCACCACCTGCAAAATCCCTGATGTATAAAAGTAGGTCTGGAGACAGGTAGTCCATTACTTTCAAGACTCTTGATGGAAGCAGAAGACTCATCACTGAAGCAGAAGACTCAGCACTGAAGCAGAAGACTTAGCACTGAAGCCCAAGACTCAGCACTGAAGCCCAAGACTCAGCACTGAAGCCCAAGACTCAGCACAACTCTTTGCAAAGAAACACAAGACTGGTTGTCTCCTGTTGCTGCCATCTCTCTTGGTGCTGGCATCCCTCCTGGTGCTGCTTGCCTGGTGAGGACAACACTGGCTATGTAAGTATAAAACCCTTGAAAATGTCTGTCTCTCTTAATTTTTCTTTCTGTTCCTTTAGACTGGTTGTCTCCTGGTGCTGCCACCTGTCTCTTGTGCTGTCATCTCTACTGGTGTTGCCATCGGTCTCTGGTGCTGGTGTCTCTCCTGGTGCTGCTAGCCTGATGACTACAACAATGGCTATGTAAGTATAGAACCTTTGAAAATGTCTGTCTATCTCACTGGTTTTTCTGTTCCTTGTAGACTGGTCGGCTCTGCTGGTGCTTCGGTTGTCTCCTGGTGCTTCGGTTGTCTCCTGGTGCTGCCATCTGTCCCTAGCCTGTGGTGACTGCTGTGCTGTTTGACTACTGACTGTAATGTAAGTAATGGTGTCAATTTTTTTTTTTTTGCCAACATATTGTTTGGCTCTTAACAACTTTAATTTGTCTTCTCTGTTCTTTTCTCTAGTGTTTCATTTAACTGCTGCCAGCTATTACAAGATATCCCCCACTGAAGCTTCTGAAGGCGGACATGACGCTGACTATGTAATCACATTTAATTACTGATTGGTATGTATTGACTGGTAATACTATACATGTGGTAAATCATGTATTTTCTTTACAGGTACTTTCCAGTGGGGATGAGCCGGAGCAGTCAAGTGAAAATGAAGCTTCCCAGGGGCATCGAGCACATTTGTCTCAGGATGAAAGATGATGTGTAAGTATTCTTTTCAGCAGAGTTGAAATAGAATTAGGTTTCAATTTTACCTAAAAATTTTTTTTCTTTTTTGATCTATAGGTTCCACAATGGGAAGAAGCCAATCAAAATATTGACAATGAAAAATTAATCAACCTTGTCAAAGAGCAAATACCGTTGTGGGACACCCGTGACCGTCTGCACTCCGACAATGTGGTGATTCGACAACTCTGGGAAGATGGCTAGATCGCTGCTGACTGATTGGGAATGTCACGCCATGTGTCAGAAATTATTTTGGTAAGTATTACAATGTGGTCTGATTCGGCAGTGAGAATCGAGCTAACAGTGGTAATGCACCAAGGTTTAGAAAATACAAATACCACAAGAACCTTACTTTCCTGAGGCCTGCGCTTGCTACGCGAACTTAAGTGTATATACATTTTTTTTTTTACGTTGTTTTTAAAATGTTTGATTTTCTTTTCCACATAGAACCTGGAGCAGCACAACACAATATGTATTATTTTGCTAATGTGTTTCTTTTCTTTTCCACACAGAACCTGGTGCAGTACAACACAGCCTGGATCATCCTCTGTTGAAGCAGCCCTCTTTATTCCTTATTCTGTGAGGTAAAACATTGCTTAAAAGTAGACAGAGAAATGTTTTACCTAAAAAAAAGAATCAGCTGTGATCCTGTGCTGTCCTGTCAGTATACTCTCTTCTCCTTCCCCCCCTGTCCAGGAGCTGTGGTATGATCAGACCATGTACCTGCTTGGTAAGACACAGCCATTACACAGTACACAGCAGGGGCATATTGATAAGATTATCTCAGGACAGGAACATTTTTTAACATCTTCATTACTGGGCCATTTTCAGTTTGTGAGTAGGAGACCACATCAAAGGGGGAGACCTGACATGAGCCATACGACGCATACCGTGAAGGTGTTAATCACTTCTTTTTGTGGACCTTATTTTCATTCCAGGGTCTAGTGAATAAAATGAACTTTTGTTTGTGGAACAACCCCTTTAAGAGTTGTCCTCGCTGCCCACGTGTGTTGTCCCCTTGTCCTCGCTGCCCACATGTGTATTCTTTCGTGTAACCCAACCTCAATTATATTGTGGTCACTAGTGTTGAGCGATACCTTCCGATATCGGAAAGTATCGGTATCGGATTGGATCGGCCGATATTCAAAAAATATCGGATATCGCCGATACCGATACCTGATACCAATGCAAGTCAATGGGACCAAAATATCGGAATTAAAATAAACCCTTTATAAACTTGTAGGTTCATTCTACATGAAGGAAAACAACTAAGAATAATGTAGGATGTATTGGGGGAGGTGGCGGAGACATTAAAGGCATAGCAGTTTAGCCCAAACAAATAGAATAGCAGGATTTTTTTTTTTTTAACACGTTCGGAGTTATAAAGATATTGACTATGTTAAGATTTTTTTTTATTTTGTCAGATATTGATGTTTCACTACTTCCATGCCCTTCACCTTCTTTTTTACTTCTCCGACACTTTCTTCTTCCACATCCTCAGCAGCAGCATCTTTGACATCAACTTCTTCTTCACCTTATTCATCTTCTTTTTCATCTTCTACCTATTATTTTTTTTGTTACATTCTTCATATTCTTCTTATTCAACTATTATTCTTCTTCATATTCTACTTCTTCATCTTCTTCATACTCTTCTTCTTCATCATATTCTTATTTGTGACAGGCATTCCTGTAGTTGTTATCTATAAAAGTTTGAAGATTACACCTTCCGTTCTGCCTGTCACAAAAGATTTACAACAGGATTTGTCCTCGTTCAGTTTGGCCTGCAGCAGCAGGTTTTTTCAGGGGCACCACGAGGAGGAACGGACTCACCCCCATACACTGCTTAGTCTTCTTCTGCTTATAATTTAGGTAATATCTTTTGCTCTGATTTTTAGTCTTATGCTTAACGTTCTTCTGCTTTTTGTTCTGTAGCTTCTTGTTCTTTTGCTTCTTGGTCTTCTTCAGGGTGGTCTTCAGGGTCGTCGTTTCCAGGGTCATCATCTCCAGGATCGTCGTCTCCGGGGTTATCGTCTCTGGAGTCGTCGTCTTATTCGGGGTGGTCTTCAGGGTCGTCGTCTTTAGGGTCGTCATCAGGGAGATCCAGAGTGATTAGCAAAAACCATTTCCAAAAGCTTGATTTTGGAAATGTAGCAGAAGGTACAAGAAGGCTGAGGAACTGCCGAGAACCAGCTGACGGTACTGGAACCCGGATGGGTAGCCAAATGTACAAAAGCCAATGGAACTACCGAGGACCAGCTGACAGTACTGGAATTTGGTTAATAATCAGGAGGTACCCGAGCCAGAAAGCACTACCAAGGACCACCAGACGTTGGTGGCAGTGCAGGCGTCAGCACCCGGCGCACCCGGGCAAGTGCCGGGGCCCTGGCGACACAGGGGGGCCCACTCACGCTGTCATAGATGCATGGCACAAGCATCTTCTCACTCGTCACTCAGCCAGGCAGGCAGGCACATAGGGGTTAAGACAACGTAGCCAGCCATGACTGTTTGTGGGCAGAGAGAGCACATTCTCCTGCTCTGCTCTCCACCCCTGGCTGGCTACAGTGAGTGCATGCAACCTGCTCTCCGCCCCTGGCTGGCTACAGTGAGTGCATGTGTGCCCCGCTCCGCAGCCCTCCACAGCCGTCCTGTGTACCCCCACCCTGCCTGTGTACCTGCCAGGCTCTGCAGCCACCTGTGTACCCCCACCCCGCCTGTGTGCCTGCCAGGCTCCGCAGCCGTCCTGTGTACCCCACCCTGCCTGTGTGCCTGCCAGGCTCCGCAGCTATCCTGTGTACCCCACTCTGCC
Source organism: Ranitomeya variabilis (assembly GCF_051348905.1). Lineage (NCBI taxonomy): Eukaryota > Metazoa > Chordata > Amphibia > Anura > Dendrobatidae > Ranitomeya > Ranitomeya variabilis. The sequence goes on from NC_135236.1 coordinate 568,194,798, forward strand.
TGTGTGCCCTGCTCCGCAGCTGTCCTGTGTACCCCTACCCTGCCTGTGTGCCCCGCTCTGCAGCCGTCCTTTGTACCCCACTCTGCCTGTGTGCCCCGCTCCGCAGCCGTCCTGTGTACCCCCACCCTGCCTGTGTGCCCTGCTGTGCATCCGTCCTGTACCCTCACCCTGCCTGTGTGCCCTGCTCTGCAGCCGTCCTGTGTACCCCAGTGCCCCCATAATAGAGTAGCACCCCCATAATAGAGTAGCACATAACTGAACCCCATGAGACATAAGACACATTCATGTACACACGGCAATACAGAGCGAGCGGCTCCTGCGTGCTGAACTTATCAGGCAGATTCCAGAGGAGCTCCTACCGGCACCTGAGTGACTCTGAGTGCAATGGTATCCCTGTATTCTGGGGTTCTGGGTGAGCTGGGTGGCTGCAGGTTGCAGCTGAGATGCTGAAGTACTGTATATACACTGTACAGTACCACTCCTCCTGTATATATACACTGCACAGCACCTCACCTGTATATATACACTGCACAGCACCTTTCCTGTATATATACACTGCACAGCACCTCTCCCCTTGTATATATACACTGCACAGTACCACTCCTCCTGTCCTGTATATACACTGCACAGTACCACTCCTCCTGTCCTGTATATATACACTGCACAGTACCACTCCTCCTCTCCTGTATATATACACTGCACAGTACCACTCCTCCTGTCCTGTATATGTACACTGCACAGTACCGCTCCTCCTGTCCTGTATATATACACTGCACAGTACCACTCCTCCTGTCCTGTATATATACACTGCACAGTACCACTCCTCCTGTATATATACACTGCACAGTACCACCCATCCTGTCCTGTATATATACACTGCAGAATTTACAATAGCTGTCAGTCATGTAAGAAGTGAAATCTGGCATTGTACTATACATTTCTCTGCCGTATCTGTGCATCATAAATCGGGGTATGTGTTAAAGGGGGGGGCCCACTGAGACTCTTTCGCCCAGGGCCCTCAAAAACCTGGAGCCGGCCCTGGTTGGTGGAACTCGGATACCGAGAAGGAGGCACCTAAGCCAAAGGCTCTGCCTGGAACCAGCTGACGGTACTGGAACCAGGATGGGTAGCAGAAGGTACAAGAGCCAATGGAACTACCGAGGACCAGCTGATGGTACTGGAACCTGGTTATTAAGCAGGAGGTAACTGTGTCAGAAAGCACTACCAAGGACTACCAGACGTTGATGGAACTCGGATAACGAGAAGGAGGCACCTAAGCCAAAGGCTCTGCCTGGAACCAGCTGACGGTACTGGAACCAGGATGGGTAGCGGAAGGTACAAGAGCCCATGGAACTACCAAGGACCAGCTGATGGTACTGGAACCCGGTTACTAGGCAGGAAGTACCCATGCCAGAAAGCACTACCAAGGACCACCAGACGTTGGTGGAACTCAGATACCAAGAATAAGGCACCTAAGCCAAAGGCTCTGCCTGGAACCAGCTGATGGTACTGAAACCAGGATAAGTAGCAGAAGGTACAAGAGCCAAAGACACTGCCGAGAACCAGCTGATGGTACTGGAACCCGGATGGGTAGCAGAAGGTACAAGAGCAAAAGACACTGCCGAGAACCAGCTGATGGTACTGGAACCTGGATGGGTAGCCGAAGGTACAAGAGCCAATGGAACTACCGAGGACCAGCTGACGGTACTGGAACCTGGATGGGTAGCAGAAGGTACAAGAGCAAAAGACACTGCCGAGAACCAGCTGATGGTACTGGAACCTGGATGGGTAGCCGAAGGTACAAGAGCCAATGGAACTACCGAGGACCAGCTGACGGTACTGGAAACCGGTTACTAAGCAGGAGGTACCCGTGCCAGAAAGCACTACTAAGGACCACCAGACATTGGTGGAACTCGGATACCAAGAAGGAGGCACCTAGGCCAAAGGCTCTGCATGGAACCAGCTGACGGTACTGGAACCAGGATGGGTAGCAGAAGGTACAAGAGCCAATGGAACTACCGAGGACCAGCTGATGGTACTGGAAACCGGTTACTAAGCAGGAGGTACCCGTGCCAGAAAGCACTACTAAGGACCACCAGACGTTGGTGGAACTCGGATACCAAGAAGGAGGCACCTAGGCCAAAGGCTCTGCCTGGAACCAGCTGACAAAACTGGAACCCAGGGGGACCTATTCAATGACTTTGAAAAGAACCAGCTAATGGAGCTGGAACTCAGATAGGCAGCAGAAGGTCCACATGCACAAAAAATTGCAAGGCCACAATCCGGCCGGAGTTACCGACAACCCACAGTCCTACAGGGGGAGCTTGTCCTATTGTCACTACGGAACCAGCCTTGATTGCCAGATCCCGCAGTGTTGTGAATTCCGTTCTCGGGCTCCCTCCTGTGGTCGTGAATGGTACTTCGGTGAGTTCTGTCCGTGGACTCCCTCTGGTGGCTGTGAGTGGAGCTGCTGGTTCTGAGATTCCTTCTCCAGCTGCCCTCGTTTGGGGCTAGGCTGATTCTCTATTTAACTCCACTCAGATCGTTACTCCATGCCAGCTGTCAATGTTCTAGTACTGGTTCAGATCTCTCCTGGATCTTTCTGAGGACCTGTCTACTCCAGCACAAGCTAAGTTCCTGCTTGTTCATTTGTTACATATGGTTTTTCTTGCTAAGTTCTAGTCCAGCTTGCTATCATGAAACTACCTGGCTAGCTGGAAGCTCTGGGGGTGCAGAGGGGCACCACCGCATCGTGAGTCGGTGCGGGGGTATTTTTTGCACACTCTGCGTGGTTTTTGTAGCTTTTTGTGTTGACCGCAAAGATCCCTTTTCTATCCTCAATCTGTTTAGTTAGACTGGCCTCTCTTTGCTGAAACCTATTTCATCCTGTGTTTGTGATTTCCTCTTATCTCACAGTCAATACTTGTGGGGGGGCTGCTTTTACCTTTGGGGAAATTTCTCTGAGGCAAGTAAGGCTTTGTTTCCTTTCTTTAGGGGTAGTTAGCTCTTAGGCTGTGAAGAGGCGTATAGGCAGAGTCAGGCATGCTCCACGGCTGTTTCTAGTTGTGTTGATAGGAGTAGGGTTTGTGGTCAGCAGAGTTCCCATTTCCCCAGAGCTCGTCCTGATTCCGTGTTTAACTATCAGGTCATTCCTGGTGCACCTAACCACCAGGTCCATAACAGTACAGCTGGCCCACAAAGTGTTAATGCATCTCAATAGAGGGAAAAGAGAAGTTCTGAGACCATTTTTTTTTTCTCTGCAGTGTGTTTTGCCTTTCTTTTCCCCTTAAACTCTGGGTGGTTCAGAACTTAGGTGTGGATATGGACATTTAAGGTTTGTCCTCTAGTGTAGATCAACTCGCTGCAAGGGTACAAAACATTCAAGATTATGTAGTTCAGAATCCTATGTTGGAGCCTAGAATTCCAATTCCTGATTTGTTTTCTGGGGATAGATCTAAATTTCAGAGTTTCAAAAACAATTGTAAACTGTTTCTTGCTCTGAAACCCCGCTCTTCTGGTGACCCTATTCAGCAAGTAAGAATCATTAATTCTTTGTTGCGTGGCGACCCTCAAGACTGGGCATTCGCCCTGGCGCCAGGAGATCCTGCATTGCGTAATGTAGATGCGTTTTTTCTAGCGCTGGGTTTTCTTTATGATGAACCGAATTCTGTGGATCAGGCAGAGAAAATTTTGCTGGCTTTGTGTCAGGGTCAGGATGAAGCGGAGGTATATTGCCAGAAGTTCAGAAAGTGGTCTGTGCTTACTCAGTGGAATGAGTGTGCCCTGGCAGCAATTTTCAGAAAGGGTCTTTCTGAAGCCCTTAAGGATGTTATGGTGGGGTTCCCCACGCCTGCTGGTCTGAATGAATCAATGTCCTTGGCCATACAGATCGATCGGCGCTTACGTGAGCGCAAAACTGTGCACCATTTGGCGGTATCCTCTGAGCAGAGGCCTGAGCCTATGCAATGTGATAGGACTTTGACCAGAGCTGAATGGCAAGAACATAGACGTCAGAAGGGGCTGTGTTTTTACTGTGGTGACTCCACTCATGCTATCTCTGATTGTCCTAAGCGCACTAAGCGGTTCGCTAGGTCCATCACCATTGGTACTGTACAGCCTAAATTTCTTCTGTTTGTTACTCTGATTTGCTCTTTGTCATCCTATTCTGTTATGGCATTTGTGGATTCAGGCGCTGCCCTGAATTTGATGGACTTGGAGTTTGCCAGGCGCTGTGGTTTTTTCTTGGAGCCCTTGCAGCATCCCATTCCTTTGAGGGGAATTGATGCTACGCCTTTGGCCAAGAATAAGCCTCAGTACTGGACCCAGTTGACTATGTGCATGGCTCCTGTGCATCAGGAGGATATTCGCTTTTTGGTGTTGCATAATCTGCATGATGTGGTCGTGTTGGGTTTGCCATGGCCGCAGGTCCATAATCCAGTATTGGATTGGAAATCAATGTCGGTGTCCAGTTGGGGGTGTCAAGGGGTACATGGGGATGTTTCATTATTGTCAATTTCTTCCTCCACTCCTTCTGAAGTCCCTGAGTTTTTGTCGGATTAACGGGATGTATTTGATGAGCCCAAGTCTAGTACCCTACCTCCTCATAGGGATTGTGATTGTGCTATTAATTTGATTCCTGGTAGCAAGTTCCCTAAGGGACGACTTTTCAATTTGTTTGGGCCAGAACACGCCGCTATGCGGAGTTATATAAAGGAGTCCTTGGAGAAAGGGCATATTCGCCCGTCGTCATCACCATTGGGAGCAGGGTTCTTTTTTGTGGCCAAGAAGGATGGTTCTCTGAGACCTTGTATAGATTAACGCCTTCTTAATAAAATCACGGTCAAATTTCAGTACCCTTTGCCTCTACTGTCTGATTTATTTGCTCGGATTAAGGGGGCTAGTTGGTTCACCAAGATAGACCTTCGAGGGGTGTATAATCTCGTGCGTATTAAACAGGGCGATGAATGGAAAACAGCATTTAATACGCCCGAGGGCCATTTTGAGTACCTGGTGATGCCATTCGGCCTTTCTAATGCCCCCTCTGTGTTTCAGTCCTTTATGCATGACATCTTCCGAAAGTATCTGGATAGATTCATGATCGTATATTTGGATGATATTTTGGTCTTTTCGGATGATTGGGAGTCCCATGTGAAGCAGGTCAGAATGGTGTTCCAGGTCCTTCGTGCTAATTCCTTGTTTGTAAAGGGATCTAAGTGTCTCTTTGGAGTTCAGAAGGTTTCCTTTTTGGGCTTCATTTTTTCCCCTTCTACTATCGAGATGGATCCTATTAAAGTCCAAGCTATTTATGATTGGACTCGGCCTACATCTGTGAAGAGCCTTCAGAAATTTCTGGGCTTTGCCAATTTTTACCGTCGCTTCATCGCTAATTTTTCTAGTGTTGTTAAACCATTGACTGATTTGACCAAGAAGGATGCTGATGTGGTGAATTGGTCCTCTGCGGCCGTCGAGGCTTTTCAGGAGTTGAAATGTCGTTTCTCTTCGGCTCCTGTGTTGTGTCAGCCAGATGTTTCGCTCCCTTTTCAGGTCGAGGTTGATGCTTCTGAAATTGGAGCAGGGGCTGTTTTGTCTCAGAGAAGTTCTGATTGCTCTGTAATGAAGCCATGCGCTTTCTTTTTGAGAAAGTTTTCACCTGCTGAGCGTAATTATGATGTTGGCAATCGGGAGTTGTTGGCTATGAAGTGGGCATTCGAGGAGTGGCGACATTGGCTTGAAGGAGCCAAGCATCGCGTGGTGGTCTTGACAGATCACAAGAATCTGACTTATCTCGAGTCTGCCAAGCGGTTGAATCCAAGACAGGCTCGTTGGTCGCTGTTTTTCTCCCGTTTCAATTTTGTGGTTTCGTACCTTCCGGGTTCTAAGAATGTGAAGGCTGATGCCCTTTCATGGAGTTTTGTGCCTTATTCTCCTGGGGTTCCTGAGCCAGCTGGTATTCTCAGAGAGGGGGTAGTTCTTTCTGCCATCTCCCCTGATTTGCGGCGGGTGCTGCAGGAGTTCCAGGCTGATAGACCTGACCGTTGTCCAGCGGAGAAACTGTTTGTGCCTGATAGATGGACTAATAGAGTTATCTCTGAGGTTCATTGTTCGGTGTTGGCTGGTCATCCTGGGACTTTTGGTACCAGAGATTTGGTGGCTAGGTCCTTTTGGTGGCCTTCCTTGTCGCGGGATGTGCGTTCTTTTGTGCAGTCTTGTGGGACTTGTGCTCGGGCTAAGCCCTGCTGTTCTCATGCCAGTGGGTTACTTTTGCCCTTGCCGGTCCCGAAAAGGCCTTGGACGCATGTTTCCATGGATTTTATTTCAGATCTTCCTGTTTCTCAAAGGATGTCGGTCATCTGGGTGGTTTGCGATCGCTTCTCTAAAATGGTCCATTTGGTACCCTTGCCTAAATTGCCTTCTTCCTCTGATTTGGTTCCATTATTTTTCCAACATGTGGTTCGTTTGCATGGCATTCCGGAGAACATCGTGTCTGACAGAGGTTCCCAGTTTGTTTCAAGGTTTTGGCGGTCCTTTTGTGCTAAGATGGGCATTGATTTGTCTTTTTCTTCGGCTTTCCATCCTTAGACAAATGGCCAAACCGAACGAACCAATCAGACTTTGGAAACTTATCTGAGATGCTTTGTTTCTGCGGATCAGGATGTTTGGGTGACCTTCTTGCCATTAGCTGAGTTCGCCCTTAATAATCGGGCCAGTTCGGCTACTTTGGTTTCGCCTTTTTTTTGTAATTTTGGTTTTCATCCTCGTTTTTCTTCAGGGCAGGTTGAGCCTTCTGACTGTCCTGGTGTGGATTCTGTGGTGGACAGGTTGCAACACATTTGGACTCATGTGGTGGACAATTTGACCTTGTCCCAAGAGAAGGCTCAACGTTTCGCTAACCGCCGTCGCCGTGTTGGTCCCCGACTTCGTGTTGGGGATTTGGTTTGGTTATCATCTCGTTATGTTCCTATGAAGGTTTCTTCTCCTAAGTTTAAGCCTCGTTTCATTGGTCCTTATAAGATTTCTGAAATTCTTAATCCTGTATCATTTCGTTTGGCTCTTCCTGCTTCTTTTGCCATCCATAATGTGTTCCATAGGTCGTTGCTGCAGAGATATGTGGCGCCTATGGTTCCCTCTGTTGATCCTCCTGCTCCGGTGTTGGTTGAGGGGGAGTTGGAGTATGTGGTGGAGAAGATTTTGGATTCTCGTATTTCGAGATGAAAACTTCAGTACTTGGTCAAATGGAAGGGCTATGGTCAGGAGGATAATTCCTGGGTTGTTGCCTCTGATGTCCATGCTGCCGATTTAGTTTGTGCCTTTCATTTGGCTCGTCCTGATCGGCCTGGGGGCTCTGGTGAGGGTTCTGTGACCCCTCCTCAAGGGGGGGGGGTACTGTTGTGAATTCCGTTCTCTGGCTCCCTCCTGTGGTCGTGAATGGTACTTCGGTGAGTTCTGTCCGTGGACTCCCTCTGGTGGCTGTGAGTGGAGCTGATGGTTTTGAGATTCCTTCTCCAGCTGCCCTTGTTTGGGGCTAGGCTGATTCTCTATTTAACTCCACTCAGATCGTTACTCCATGCCAGTTGTCAATGTTCTAGTACTGGTTCAGATCTCTCCTGGATCTTTCTGAGGACCTGTCTACTCCAGCACAAGCTAAGTTCCTGCTTGTTCATTTGTTACATATGGTTTTTCTTGCTAAGTTCTAGTCCAGCTTGCTATCATGAAACTACCTGGCTAGCTGGATGCTCTGGGGGTGCAGAGGGGCATCACCGCATCGTGAGTCGGTGCGGGGGTATTTTTTGCACACTCTGCATGGTTTTTGTAGCTTTTTGTGTTGACCGCAAAGATCCCTTTTCTATCCTCAATCTGTTTAGTTAGACTGGCCTCTCTTTGCTAAAACCTATTTCATCCTGTGTTTGTGATTTCCTCTTATCTCACAGTCAATACTTGTGGGGGGGCTGCTTTTACCTTTGGGGAAATTTCTCTGAGGCAAGTAAGGCTTTGTTTCCTTTCTTTAGGGGTAGTTAGCTCTTAGGCTGTGAAGAGGCGTCTAGGCAGAGTCAGGCACGCTCCACGGCTGTTTCTAGTTGTGTTGATAGGAGTAGGGTTTGCGGTCAGCAGAGTTCCCATTTCCCCAGAGCTCGTCCTGATTCCGTGTTTAACTATCAGGTCATTCCTGGTGCACCTAACCACCAGGTCCATAACACCGCAGCCCACATCTAGGCAGGATCTAAACTGTAGGCACCATAGAGTTGGCTAACCCGACCGCAACCCGACAGGACAACGTGTTGGAGGCAAAATTACCTTGACTCTACCCGGAAACAGCTGGCATGCTGGAACCAGGCTGGGCAGTAGGGAGGACCCGTGCCAAAGACACTTCTGAGCAGCAACTGGTGGTGTTGGAGCCCAAAGATTACAGGAGAAACAAAGTGTAGGTAGAGGCCTAATTGGAGCAAGTTGAAAGGGAACCTGTCACCCCCCAGGCGTTTGTAACTAAAAGAGCCACCTTGTGCAGCACTAATGCTGCACAAGGAAAAGGTGGCTCTTTTAGTTATGCTCCTTGCACGCGCTGAAGTCAACACTTATAAAATGTGCCCACTCATACCGTGAAACCGTCCTGGAGGCGGGACTTTCCTTCTTAATGAGACGCAGCACAGCCGTCATTCATACCCCCTTGGTGTTGTGCGACGCCTCCTCAGCGTTGTTTGAATCTGTCCCGGAGCCTGCGCTGTTATGTTATCCCTTGGGCATGCCCAGTTAGTGCTGCCCGTCTTCTGACATCATTTGATGTCAGGCTGACTGCGCCTGTGCCGCCGTGCTTCCCGAGATCCCGCCCCGCAGTGTGAATAAATCAGAAGACACTGTGGGGTGGGATCTCGGGCAGCGCGGCCACACAGGCACAGTCAACCTGACATCAAATGATGTCAGAAGACGGGCAGCGCTAACTGCGCACGGCCAAGTGATAACATAACAGTGCAGGCTCCATGAATGATTCAAACAACGCTCAGGAGGCGGCGCACGGCGCCAAGGGGGTATGAATGACGGCTGTGTCGCGTCTGATTAGGAAGGAAAGACCCGCCCCCGGGACTTTCACGGTATAAGCGGGCACATTTATAAGTGTTTAGTTCAGCGTGTGCAAGGAGCATAACAAAAAGAACACCTTGTCCAAATGCAGCATTAGTGCTGCACAAGGTGGCTATTTTATTTAGAAACACCTGGGTTGGACAGGTTGCCTTTAATATCTGTAGTACTGTGAGTGTGGAGGGAGCAGGATAAATTGCCAGATACACAGCAGGGGATCAGCTGACATTACTGAACCCCAATTACACGGCAGCAAGTGTTGACTGTGCAGAGGGCACTTCAGAGCAGCCACTAGCAGTGTTGGAGCCCAGGTTCAATGCTAGAAACAGAGTGGAGAAATTGCCGCACACACAGCAGGGGAGCAGCTGGCATTACTGAACCCCAATAACAGAGGAGCAACTGTTGACTGTGCAGACGGCACTTCTGAGCAGCAACTGGCGGTGTTGGAGCCCAGGGTCAAAGCTAGAAGCAGAGTGTAGGCCGAGGCCTAATTGGAGCAAGTTTAATATCTGTTGTAGCCTTAGTGTGGAGGGAGTAGGAGAAATTGCCGGATACACAGCGGGGGATCAGCTGACATTACTGAACCCCAATAACACGGCAGCAAGTGTTGATTGTGCAGACGGCACTTCCGAACAGCAACTGGCGGTGTTGGAGCCCAGGGACTACAGGAGAAACAGAGTGTAGGCCGAGGCCTAATTGGAGCAAGTTTCATATCTGTAATAGCGTGAGTGTGGAGGTAGCAGGAGCAATTGCTGGATACACAGTTGGGGATCAGCTGATGTTACTGAACCCCAAAAACACTGAAGCAGGTGTTGACTGTGCAGACAGCACTTCCGAACAGCAACTGGTGGTGTTGGAGCCCAAGGATTACAGGAGAAACAGAGTGTAGGCCGAGGCCTAATTGGAACAAGTTTCATATCTGTAGTAGTGTTCTGTTCTCTGGCTCCACTTCATCTCCTCTTCCTCTCACTGTTGGGGTACCTCAGGGCTCAGTCCTTGGCCCCATTCTCTTCTCCCTCTACACAGCCCCAATTGGACAGACCATCAGCAGATTTGGCTTTCAGTACCATCTTTACGCTGATGACACACAACAATACACATCATCCCCTGACCTTACCCCCGCTGTACTACAGAACGCCACTGACTGTCTGTCTGCAGTCTCCAACATCATGTCCGCTCTCTATCTGAAACTCAACCTCCCCAAAACTGAACTTCTTCTGCTCCCGCCTTCTACTAACCTCCCTAATAGTGTTGAGCGATACCGTCCGATACTTGAAAGTATCGGTATCGGAAAGTATCGGCCGATACCGGCAAAGTATCGGATCTGATCCGATACCGATACCAATACAAGTCAATGGGACTCAAGTATCGGAAGGTATCCCTGATGGGTCCCAGGGTCTGAAGGAGAGGAAACTCTCCTTCAGGCCCTGGGATCCATATGAATGTGTAAAATAAAGAATTAAAATAAAAAATATTGATATACTCACCTCTCCGACGCAGCCTGGACCTTACCGCTGTGAACCGGCAGCCTTCTTTGCTTAAAATGAGCGCGTTCAGCACCTTCCATGACGTCACAACTTGTGATTGGTCGCGTGGCGGTCACATGAGCGACACGCGACCAATCAGAAGCCATGACGTCATGGAAGGTGCTGAACGCGCTCATTTTAAACAAAGAAGGCTGCCGGTTACCAGCGGTGATGTCCAGGGGCCTCCGGACAGGTGAGTATATCAATATTTTTTATTTTAATTCTTTATTTTACACATTCATATGGATCCCAGGGCCTGAAGGAGAGTTTCCTCTCCTTCAGACCCTGGGAACCATACACTGGAAACTTCCGATTCCGATTCCCGATACCACAAAAGTATCGGATCTCGGTATCGGAATTCCGATACCGCAAGTATCGGCCGATACCCGATACTTGCGGTATCGGAATGCTCAACACTACTCCCTAAATCTGACATTTCCCTCTCCGTGGGTGGCAACATAATAACATCCCGGCAGCAGGCGCGCTGTCTAGGTGTTATGTTTGACTCCGATCTCTCCTTCACCTCCCTCATACAATCTCTTGCCCGCTCGTGCCGCTTACACCTAAAGAACATCTCCAGAATCTGCCCTTTTCTCACCATGAAGACAACAAAAACTCTCACTGTCGCCCTAATCCACTCCCGCCTGGACTACTGTAACGCTCTACTAATTGGCCTCCCTGTTACTCGACTTTCCCCTCTCCAGTCTATCCTTAATGCGGCAGCTAGGGTCGTCCATCTGGCTAATCGTTACTCGGACATGTCCGCTCTTCGCCAGTCGTTATACTGGCTGCCCATTCATTACAGGATACAATTCAAAGTACTTGTTCTCACCCACAAAGCTCTCCACAGTGTGGCACCCCCTTACATCTCCTCCCTCATTTCTATCTATCGGCCTAGCCGACCACTGCGCTCTGCAAACGACTTTCGACTAACCTCTGCACTACTCCATACCTCCCACTCCCGACTCCAAGACTTCTCCCGTGCTGTGCCAATCCTCTGGAATGCTCTACCCCAAGATATTAGGACCATCCACAACTTGCATAGTTTTAGGCACTCGCTCAAAACACATTTGTTCAGAGCTGCCTACCACATTAACTAATCAAAGTCATTTTATGTTTGTGTGTGTGTGGAGCCCATTCACGCTTTCCATCTACCCCCCACCCCCTGAAGATGGCTGGACCATCATTGTAAATACATCATTGTAAATACACACCTGTACTTTGTATCTCCCCCACCTCATTGTAGATTGTAAGCTCTCACGAGCAGGGTCGTCTTATTTTGTCTTATTTTGCTTTATTACTGTATTGTTAATGTTGTTACCTATGACTGTTGTGTTTGAAACTGTTAAACTGTAAAGCGCTTTGGAACATGTTGGTGCTATATAAATAAAGATTATTATTATTATAGTGTGACTGTGGAGGTAGCAGGAGCAATTGCCGGATACACAGTTGGGGATCAGCTGACGTTACTGAACCCCAAAAACAATGGAGCAGGTGTTGACTGTGCAAAGACACTTCCAAGCAGCAACTGGCGGTGTTGGAGCCCAGGGATTACAGGAGAAACAGACTGTAGGACGAGGCTCAATTGGAGCAAGTTTCATATCCGTAGTAGTGTGAGTGTGGAGGTAGCAGGAGCATTTTCCAGATACACAGCTGGGGATCAGCTGACGTTACTGAACTCCAATAACACTGGAGCAGGTGTTGACTGTGAAGACAGCACTTCCGAGCAGCAACTGAGTGTGTTGGGGCCCAGGATCAATCAGGGTGTAGGCCGAGGCCTAATTGGAGCAAGTTTAATATCTGATGTAATGTGAATGTGGAGGGAGCAGGAGACATTGCCGGACACACAGCAGGGGAGCAGCTGATATTACTGAACCCCACTAACACAGGAGCTAGTGTTTTTCTCTGTGCAGATGCCACTTTCGAGCAGCAACTGGCGGTGTTGGAGCCCAGGGTCAATCAGGGTGTAGGCCGAGGCCTAATTCTAGCAAGTTTCATATCTGATGTAATTACATAGTTACATAGTTATTAAGGTTGAAGGAAGACTTTAAGTCCATCTAGTTCAACCCATAGCCTAACCTAACATGGCCTAACATGTTGATCCAGAGGAAGGCAAAAAACCCTTATGTGCCAAAGAGTAAGCTCCACTTTGGGGAAAAAAATTCCTTCCCGACTCCACATACGGCAATTAGACTAGTTCCCTGGATCAACGCCCTATCAAGGAATCTAGTGTATATACCCTGTAACATTATATTTTTCCAGAAATGTATCCAGTCCCCTCTTAAATTTAAGTAATGAATCACTCATTACAACATCATACGGCAGAGAGTTCCATAGTCTCACTGCTCTTACAGTAAAGAATCCGCGTCTGTTATTATGCTTAAACCTTCTTTCCTCCAGACGTAGAGAATGCCCCCTGTCCCTGTCACCAGTCTATGATTAAAAAGATCATCAGAAAGGTCTTTGTACTGTCCCCTCATATATTTATACATTAACATAAAATCACCCCTTAGCCTTCGTTTTCCCAAACTAAATAGCCCCAAGTCTAATAACCTATCTTGGTATTGCAGACCCCCCAGTCCTCTAATAACCTTGGTCGCTCTTCTCTGCACCCACTCCAGTTCAGCTTTGTCTTTCTTATACACCGGAGACCAGAACTGTGCACAGTATTCTAAGTGTGGTCGAACTAGTGACTTGTATAGAGGTAAAATTATGTTCTCCTCATGAGCATCTATGCCTCTTTTAATGCATGCCATTATTTTATTTGCCTTTGTAGCAGCTGTCTGACACTAATGTGAATGTGGAGGGAGCAGGAGACATTGCCGGACACACAGCAGGGGAGCAGCTGAGGATTCTGAACCCCACTAACACAGGAGCTAGTGTTTTTCTCTGTGCAGACGGCAATTTCGAGTACCAACTGGTGGTGTTGGAGCCCAGGGTCAATCAGGGTGTAGGCTGAGGCCTAATTGGAGCAAGTTTAATATCTGATGTAATGTGAATCTGGAGGGAGCAGGAGACATTGCCGGACACAGAGCAGGGGATCAACTGACATTGCTGAAACCCAATAAAGAGGAGCAACTGTTGGCTGTGCTGACGGCACATCCGAGCAGCAACTGGCAGTGTTGGAGCCCAGGGAATCCAGGAGAAGCAGAGTGTAGGCTGAGGCCTAATTTGAGGCAGTTTAATATCTGTTGTAGTGTGAGTGTGGATGAAGCAGGAGCAATTGCCGGATACACAGCTGGGGATCAGCTGACATTACTGAAAACCAATAACACAGCAGCAAGTATTGACTGTGCTGACGGCACTTCCAAGCAACAACTAGCGGTGTTGGAGCCCAGTGAATCCAGGGGAAGCAGAGTGTAGGCTGAGGCCTAATTGGAGCAAGTTTAATATCTGTTGTAGTGTGAGTGTGGAGATAGCAAGAGCAATTGCCGGATACACAGCTGGGGATCAGCTGACGTTACTGTAACCCGATAACACTGGGTCATCTGTTATTCTGTCATTCTGTCATTCTGAGCAGCAACTGGTGGTGTTGGAGCCCAGGGATTACAGTTCAGGTGGTAGAAATATGAACACAACAGGAGACCTGGATACTGTTTCCAACCAATTATTTAATCTGGAAGAGAAGTGGCAAAATCCTGCAAGATCCAGGCCTTGTTCATTTTCAGAAAAGTAAGCCGGTCAACGTTATCGGAGGATAGTCGCATCCGACGGTCTGTTAGTACACCACCTGCGGCACTAAAGACGTGTTCTGATAATACACTAGCAGCAGAGCAAGCCAGCACCTCCAATGCATACTGGCTAAGCTCTGGCCATGTATCCAGCTTAGAGACCCAAAACTTGAAAGGGGAAGAACCGTGTGGGAGAACACTGAGAGGGCAAGACATGTAGTCTGTCGCCATCTGACGGAAACGTTGCCTCCTGCTGACTGGAGCCGTCTGTGATGGTGTAGACATTTGTGGCGGGGACACAAAACTTTGCCACATTTGGGCCATACTGGTCTTGCCTTGTGCTGAGGCACTGCTTCTGCTCCCTCTTTGTGCAGAGCTTCCTCCACTGCCTCGACGCACTGAGCTGCTTTGTAAAGCACTAGCAGCACTGCTCTCGGTTGGAATGGAAAACATGATGGAATGCACCAGTGTGTCTTGGTACTCCCGCATTTTATGCTCCCGTTTCAACAGTGTTATGAGGCTTTGAAAGTTGTCCCGGTAGTGAGGATCTAGGAGGGTGTACACCCAATAATCAGCTGTGCTGAGAATGTGGGCGATGCGGCGGTCGTTGCATGACCAAGTTGAGCACATGTGCCAGACAAGGGATGTGAGTGAGGTTGCCTAGGCCCAGAGCTGCCACCAGATTTCGGCCATTGTCACACACTACCATGCCTGGCTGGAGATTCGCTGGCACAAACCACACGACGCTCTCCTGCTTGATGGCATTCCAGAGCTCCTGCGCTGTGTGGCTTAGATTCCCCAAAGAAATTAATTTCAATACGGCCTGTTGACGTTTGGCCACGGCTGTGCTCATACCGGTCTTAACAGGTAAGCGTTCACGGGGTCCATGTGGAGGTAGACTGTGACAGCTCCTGCAGCGGTGATTCAGAGGAACTGGAGTATGAGGAGTCAATGTGTACAGACTGGATTCCTGCAATCCTTGGAGTTGGCAGAACACGTACAGCGCCACTCTCAAGATCTGTCCCCGGCTCCACAACAGTTACCCAATGGGCAGTGAGGCAAAGGTATCGTCCCTGTCCATGGTGACTGGTCCATGCAACAGTGGTCAGGTGGACCTTGCTACTGATGGCGTTTAGTAGCGCATGTTTAATTTTTCCCTCCACATGCTTTTGCAGGGACGGCTTGCCTGCTGAAATAAAAGCGGCTGGGCACGTTGTATTGTGGGACTGCCAATGCCATGAAGTTATGGAAGGTGTCAGTCTCCACCAGCCTAAATGATAGCATTTCAAGGGACAGTAGTTTTGCAATGCCAGCATTCAGAGCCTGTGCTCAGGGGTGGTTTGCCGAGTATGGCCGCCTTTTCTCCCATGCCTCTGCTACCGATGGCTGTAGACTGGCCTGGGAGTGTGAGGATGACAGGGAACATGGTGCTGTCAGTGGAATTACACTGCGTCTCTGTCCAACATTGCTAGAGGTTCTTCCATAGCGATCTTGTGAGGAAGCCGAACCAACTGTGTGTGAGCTGGAGGAAGAGGCTACAACACGAGCTGAAGAGGTGGTAAGTGACACTGTAGGTTGGCCTAGGTCTTCAGTGTGTTTATGTAACTCCACCACGTGCTTGGTCCGCAGATGTTTCCACATATTTGTGGTATTGAGGTTGCTGATACTTTTCCCTCTTTTGACTTTCTGATTACACAGCTTGCATTTGACAAAGCAAATGTCATCTGCAACTGTGTCAAAAAAGGACCAGGCACTGCAAGTCTTGGGAGCACCCGTTTTGGGTTTTGGAAGAGGCATGCTCCTAATGGGTGCCGAAGTGGAGGCTACAGGCAACGCAGTCTTCCCCCTCCTTCTCCCTCCTTTTTGGGCCATTTAGGGAATCTCTTCCTCAGAGCTGCTCCCACCACCTTCCTGTACCTCACGCCATGATGGGTCAAGGACCAGTTCTGCCTAGCCCACGGTCTAGGAAACAGTTGGCAGTAGGCGTTCAACACCCTACTTTTCCTCCTCCTCCTCCAGAAGTGAAAGCTTGTCCACAAAGTGCAGTTGCCCTATCACTCTATCCGCATCTGCCAGTGTTGCACACAAGGTGTCACATTATGGAACAGCTAGTGGTAAGTGTCAGCAGGCTGTGTTGGAAATGAATTGTTTTGGCGACAACAGACACACCGCGGAAGTACTGGCCAGGTACTTGCAGCAAGAAACTCAGTTATGGCTGGGCAGTGTACATCTTGAGGCAGGCAAGGTAGTCAGTGATAACGGAAGGAATTTTATGGCTGCCATAGCCCTTTCAGAACTGAAACACCTACCTTGCCTGGCTCTCACCTTGAACATGGTGGTGCAGTGCTTCCTGAAAAGTTATCCGGGGTTACCAGCCCTGCTCCTGAAGATGCGAAGACTTTGCTCGCACATCCGCCGGTTGCCCGTACATTCCAGCCGTATGCAGGACCATCAGCGATCACTAAAGCTTCCCCAGCACCACCTAATAATCGACGTTGCAACAAGGTGGAACTCCACACTGCACATGCTTCAGAGGCTGTGCGAACAGAGGTGTGCTGTAATGTATTTGTGAGAGGACACACATACATGGGCAGGCAGTTGTATGGCAGACATGGAGTTGTCAGGTGTGCAGTGGTCGAAGCTACAAGACCTCTGTCAAGTCCTTCAGTGTTTTGAGGAATGCACACGGCTGGTAAGTGCAGACGACGCCATCATAAGCATGAGCATCCCACTAATGCGTCTGCTGATGCAAAGTTTGACTCACATTAAGGAGCAGGCGTCTGCAGCCGAGGATGAGGGAAGCCTTGATGACAGTCAGCCATTGTTTGCTCAGGGAACTCTCCTAGATGAGGTGGTGGACAAAGAGGAGGAGGAGGATGATGGGGATGAATATTTATGGGAGGAGGATACTTCTCAGGGGGCAATAGAAACTGGTGGCGTTGCAAGGTCAGGTACAGGGTTTTTGCGGGAGACAAGTGATGTTGATTTGCAAGACATTGCTCCTCA
Source organism: Ranitomeya variabilis (assembly GCF_051348905.1). Lineage (NCBI taxonomy): Eukaryota > Metazoa > Chordata > Amphibia > Anura > Dendrobatidae > Ranitomeya > Ranitomeya variabilis. The sequence continues at coordinate 568,212,070 of NC_135236.1, forward strand.
ACCCAGCATAAGCAGTGAATTTACACCTGGAACATTGGCCCACATGGCTGATTATTCCTTGGGTATCCTAAAAAGGGACCCCCGCATTATAAAAATGATGACCGATGACGATTACTGGTTGGCCTGCCTCCTGGATCCACGCTATAAAGGGAAATTACAAAATATCATGCCACATGAGAACCTTGAGCAAATATTGGCTACCAAGCAAACAAATCTTGTAGACCGTTTGGTTCAGGCATTCCCAGCACGAAGCGGCGGTGATGGTTCTCACACGAGCTGCAGGGGGCATCATAGCAGAGGTGTTAGAGGTGCACAAATCAGAAGTGGCGTTGGACGGAGGGGTTTTATGACCAGGTTGTGGAGTGATTTCGCAATGACCGCAGACACGACAGGTACTGCTGCATCAATTCAAAGTGACAGGAGACAACATTTGTCCAGTATGGTTACAAACTATTTTTCCTCCCTTATCGATGTTCTCCCTCACACGTCATTCCCCTTTGATTACTGGGCATCTAAAATAGACACCTGGCCTGAATTGGCAGAATCTGCATTACAGGAGCTCGCTTGCCCAGCTGCTAGTGTGCTATCAGAAAGAGTCATCAGTGCTGCTGGTTCAATACTGACCGAAAAAAGGACTCGTCTGGCTAACCAAAATGTTGATGATCTAACCTTCATTAAAATGAACCAATCATGGATTTCTAATTATTTTGCCCCACCTTCCCCTGCTGACATGTAGCTTGCCTGAAAAATGTCTTGCTTTTGGCCTCCTCTTACTGACTGCTCCAATTCCTCTATTTGCAGCTGCTGAATGTCCACCATAGGCCATTTTTTACCTTCCTAAATGGGCTGACTCCCCACACAGGGCCGTGGTCACCACTTGGCGCAAGCACCCGTGCGAGTGCTGTTTGCCTGGACAGGTGGGTGTGCCCACTCTTGGGTGATGGCACTGGCACAGGGTCCCTCACAGTACAATGAAGTGTCTCTGACGGTGGTGGTGCACAACCAACGTCAGACACACCGTCGTAATATGAGGGGCCCTGTGCCAGTACCGCCGCCCACTAGAGAGTGCTCCCCTCTGGTCGAACAGTGCTCTACCACTTGCAATACCTACCTCTCCCTGCTCCACCACAGTGTAGTCTGTGCTGATAAATCCTTCAATGGCACTGCCAATACAAAATTTGTTGAAACGATAGATGATAATTAAAATATACAGGGGCCCTGGCCTCCATTTAGACCATTTAATACTTTGCGCCAACTACCACTGTCTGCTACTCAGCAGAGGAGCCCACCCCTGTATGTAGCTATGCCACCTGTTTATTTTTGAAAAAAAATTTGGCAGACATTTACCTCACTGTATTATTTTGGCCTACTAACTGTGTCAGCCACTCCTTACAGTTGTCCTCCACTTAAAAAAGCTATGCCGCCAGTTTACTACTGTTACCAATTTTGAACTGCATTTAGCCTACTTACTTTTTTGGGCCTACTAACTGTGTCTGCCACTCCTTACAATCGTCCTCCGCTGAACAACGCTATGCCGCCTGTGTACCCCTGTAACCAATTTTAAACTGCATTAAGCCTAATTTTTTATTTCAGGCCTACTAAGTCTGTCTGCGCCACTCCTTACAATTGTCCTCCGCTGAACAAAGCTATGCCGCCAGTGTACTCCTGTTACCAATTTTGAACTGCATTTAGCCTGCTTACTTTTTTAGCCTACTAACTGTCTGCCACTCCTTACAATTGTCCTCCGCTGAACAACGCTATGCCGCCAGTTCACTCCTGTAAACCGTTTGGAACTGCATTGAGCCTACTTTTTTATTTTAGGCCTACTAAGTCTGTCTGCGCCACTCATTACAATCGTCCTCTGCTGAACAACGCTATGCCGCCTGTGTACCCCTGTAACCAATTTTAAACTGCATTGAGCCTACGTTTTTATTTTAGGCCTACTAAGTCTGTCTGCGCCACTCCTTACAGTTGTCCTCCACTGAACAAAGCTATGCCGCCAGTGTACTCCTGTTACCAATTTTGAACTGCATTTAGCCTACTTACTTTTTTGGGCCTACTAACTGTGTCTGCCACCCCTTACAATTGTCCTCCGCTGAACAACGCTATGCCGCCAGTTCACTCCTTTAATCCGTTTTGAACTGCATTAAGCCTACTTTTTTATTTTAGGCCTACTACATGTGTCTGTCTGTGCCACTCCTTATAATTGTCCTCCGCTGAACAACGCTATGCCGCCAGTTCACTCCTGGAACCTGTTTGGAACTGCATTGAGCCTAGTTTTTTATTTTAGGCCTACTACCTGTGTCTGTCTGCGCCACTTCTTATAATTGTCCTCCGCTGAACAACGCTATGCTGCCAGTTCACTCCTGGAACCTGTTTGGAACTGCATTGAGCCTACTTTTTTATTTTAGGCCTACTAAGTCTGTCTGCACCACTCCTTACAATCAACCTCCGCTGAACAAACCAATGCCGCCTGTGTACCCCTGTAACCAATTTTAAACTACATTGAGCCTACTTTTTTTATTTTAGGCCTACTAAGTCTGTCTGCGCCACTCCTTACAAATGTCCTCTGCTGAACAAAGCTATGCCGCCAGTGTACTCCTGTTACCAATTTTGAACTGCATTTAGCCTACTTACTTTTTGGGGCCTACTAACTGTGTCTGCCACTCCTTACAATTCTCCTCCGCTGAACAACGCTATGCCGCCAGTTCACTCCTGTAACCCGTTTTGAACTGCATTCAGCCTACTTTTTTATTTAAGGTCTACTACCTGCCTACTACCTGTGTCTGTCTGCACCACTCAATACAGCTGTCCTCCATTGAACAAAGCTATGCCACCTGTTTACTCCTGTTACCACTTTTCAACTGCTTGGAGCCTACTTACTAAATGTGGGCCTACAACCTGTGTCTGCGCCACTCATTACAGCTGTCCTCCATTGAACAAAGCTATGCCGCCTGTTTACTCATGTTTCGAATATTAAACTGCATTTGGCTTACTTATTTGTTTCGGCCTACTAACGTTGTCTGCCGCTGCTTGTTGTTCTCCTCCACTGAACAAAGCTGAGCTTCAATTTTCAGCCTATAACAAATATTAAACTGTATTTGGCCTACATGTTTGGTTGGGCCTACTAACAGTGTCTGCCGCTGCTTGTTGTTCTCCTCCACTGAACAAAGCTGAGCTTCAATTTTCAGCCTATATCAAATATTAAACTGCATTTGGCCTACTTGTTTGTTTGGGCCAACTAACGGTGTCTGCCGCTCCTTGCTTTTCTCCTCCACTGAACAAAGCTGAGCTTCAATTTTCAGCCTATATCAAATATTAAACTGCATTTAGCGTACTTGTTTGGTTGGGCCTACTAACGGTGTCTGCCGCTCCTTGCTTTTCTCCTCCACTGAACAAAGCTGAGCTTCAATTTTCAGCCTATATTAAATATTAAACTGCATTTGGCCTACTTGTTTAGTTGGGCCTACTAACGGTGTCTTCTGCTGCTTGTTGTTCTCCACTGAACAAAACTGAGCTTCAATTTTCAGCCTATATCAAATATTAAACTGCATTTGGCCTACTTGTTTGGCTGGGACTACTAACACTGTCTGCCGCTGCTTGTTGTTCTCCACTGAACAAAGCTGAGCTTCAATTTTCTGCCTATATCAAATATTAAACTGCATTTGGCTTACTTGTTTGGTTGGGCCAACTAACGGTGTCTGCCACTCCTTGCTTTTCTCCTCCACTGAACAAAGCTGAGCTTTAATTTTCAGCTTATATTAAATATTAAACCGCATTTGGCCTTGTTTGGTTGGGCCTATTAACGGTGTCTGCCGCTGTTTGTTGTTCTCCTCCACTGAACAAAGCTGAGCTTCAATTTTCAGCCTATATCAAATATTAAACTGCATTTGGCCTACTTGTTTGGTTGGACCTACCAACGGTGTCTTCCGCTGTATGTTGTTCTCCTCCACTAAACAAAGCTGAGCTTCAATTTTCAGCCTATATCAAATATTAAACTGCATTTGGCCTACTTGTTTGGTTGGGCCAACTAACAGTGTCTGCCGCTCCTTGCTTTTCTCCTCCACTGAACAAAGCTGAGCTTCAATTTTCAGCCTATATTAAATATTAAACTGCATTTGGCCTGCTTGTTTGGTTGGGCCTATTAACGGTGTCTGCCGCTCCTTGTTGTTCTCCTCTACTGAACAAAGCTGAGCTTCAATTTTCAGCCTATATCAAATATTAAACTGCATTTGGCCTACTTTTTTGGTTGGGCCAACTAAGCGTCTCTGCCCCTCCTTGCTTTTCTCCTCCACTGAACAAAGCTGAGCTTCAATTTTCAGCCTATATCAAATATTAAACTGCATATGGCCTACTTGTTTGGTTGGGCCTACTATTGGTGTCTGCTGCTCCTTGCTTTTCTCCTCCACTGAACAAAGCTGAGCTTCAATTTTCAGCCTATATCAAATATTAAACTGCATTTGGCTTACTTGTTTGGTTGGGCCTAGCAACGATGTCTGCCGCTGTATGTTGTTCTCCTCCACTAAACAAAGCTGAGCTTCAATTTTCAGCCTATATCAAATATTAAACTGCATTTGGCTTACTTGTTTGGTTGGGCCAACTAACAGTGTCTGCCGCTCCTTGCTTTTCTCCTCCACTGAAAAAAGCTGAGCTTCAATTTTCAGCCTATATTAAATATTAAACTGCATTTGGCCTACTTGTTTGGTTGGGCCTATTAACGGTGTCTGCCGCTCCTTGTTGTTCTCCTCTACTGAACAAAGCTAAGCTTCAATTTTCAGCCTAAATCAAATATTAAACTGCATTTGGCCTACTTTTTTGGTTGGGCCAAGTAACCGTGTCTGCCCCTCCTTGCTTTTCTCCTCCACTGAACAAAGCTGAGCTTCAATTTTCAGCCTATATTAAATATTAAACTGCATTTGGCCTACTTGTTTGGTTGGGACTGTTAACGGTGCCTGCGGCTTCTTGTTGTTCTCCTCCACTGAACAAAGCTGAGCTTCAGTTTTTAGCCTATATCAAATATTAAACTGCATTTGGCCTACTTGTTTGGTTGGGTCTACTAACTAAATGTATTAAGAGTAGTGTTGAGCGATACCGTCCGATACTTGAAAGTATCGGTATTGGAAAGTATCGGCCGATACCGTCACAGTATCGGAATCCAATCCGATACCGATACCCGATACCAATACAAGTCAATGGGACTCATGTATCGGACGGTATCCCTGATGGTTCCCAGGGTCTGAAGGAGAGGAAACTCTCCTTCAGGCCCTGGGAACCATATAAATGTGTAAAAGAAAGAATTAAAATAAAAAATATCGCTATACTCACCTGTCCGACGCAGCCGGGACTTCAGCGAGGGAACCGGCAGCGTTGTTTGTTTAAAAATCGCGCTATTACTTGGTTACGTGAATTCCCGGCTTGTGATTGGTCAGGTCGGCCATGTTGCCGGGACGCGGACCAATCACAGCAAGCCGTGACGAAATTACGTCACGGCTTGCTGTGATTGGTCCGCGTCCCGGCAATATGGCCGCCCTGACCAATCACAAGCCGGGACGTCACGGGAGGCTGGACACGCGCTCATTTTGAAATGGGCGCGTGTCCAGCCTCCCGTGACGTCACGGCTTGTGATTGGTTGCGCCGCGATCAACCAATCACAAGCCGGGAGGCTGGACGCGCTCATTTTGAAATGGGCGCGTGTCCAGCCTCCCGTGACGTCACGGCTTGTGATTGGTTGCGCCGCGATCAACCAATCACAAGCCGGGAGGCTGGACGCGCTCATTTTGAAATGGGCGCGTGTCCAGCCTCCCGGCTTGTGATTGGTTGACCGCGACGCAACCAATCACAAGCCGTGACGTCACGGGAGGCTGGACACGCGCCCTTTTTAAAATGAGCGCGTTTCCAGCCTCCCGTGACGTCACGGCTTGTGATTGGTTAATGGCGGCCATGTTGCCGGGACGCGGACCAATCACAGCAAGCCGTGACGTATTTTCGTCACGGCTTGCTGTGATTGGTCCGCGGCCCGGCAACATGGCCGCCCTGACCAATCACAAGCCGGGACTTCGCGTAACCATGTAAAAGCGGGAATTTTAAACAAACAACGCTGCCGGTTCCTGCGCTGAGGTCCCGGCTGCGTCGGACAGGTGAGTATAGCGATATTTTTTATTTTAATTCTCTATTTTACACATTTTAACATTAATGTTGTTCCGATACCCGATACCCGATACCACAAGAGTATCGGAATCCCAGTATCGGAATTCCGATACAGCAAGTATCGGCCGATACCCGATACTTGCAGCATCGGAATGCTCAACACTAATTAAGAGTAGTGTTGAGCATTCCGATACCGCAAGTATCGGGTATCGGCCGATACTTGCCGGTATCGGAATTCCGATACCGAGATCCGATACTTTTGTTGTATCGGGAATCGGTATCGGGATTAATATCAATGTGTAAAAGAAAGAATTAAAATAAAAAATAGGGATATATTCACCTCTCCGGCGGCCCCTGGACTTTACCACCGTAACCGGGAGCCGTTGTACCTAAGAATGCGCGCTTGAAGGGCCTTAGATGAGGTCACTGCGCTCTGATTGGTCCGTAGCGGTCGCGTGACCGCTACGCGACCAATCACAAAGCAGTGACGTCACCTAAGGTCTTTCAAGCGCTTGAAATACCTTAGAAGATGTCACTGCTTTGTGATTGGTCGCGTAGCGGTCACGCGACCGCTACGCGACCAATCAGAAGCTGCGGACGTCTTCTAAGGTATTTCAAGCGCTTGAAAGACCTTAGGTGACGTCACTGCTTTGTGATTGGTCGCGTAGCGGTCACGCGACCGCTACGGACCAATCAGAGCGCAGTGACCTCATCTAAGGCCCTTCAAGCGCGCATTCTTAGGTACAACGGCTCCCGGTTACGGCGGTAAAGTCCAGGCTGCGTCGGAGGGTGAGTATATCCCTATTTTTTATTTTAATTCTTTCTTTTACACATTGATATGGATCCCAGGGCCTGAAGGAGAGTTTCCTCTCCTTCAGACCCTGGGAACCATACAGGATACCGTCCGATACTTGGTGTCCCATTGACTTGTATTGGTATCGGGTATCGGTATCGGATTAGATCCGATACTTTGCCGGTATCGGCCGATACTTTCCGATACCGATACTTTCAAGTATCGGACGGTATCGCTCAACACTAATTAAGAGTGGGAAAAAAAAGGAAAGACCACATTAAATAACATTACCATAACATGCAAGCTGTACCTGGAGCATTTCAGAATCATTCCCTTGGTGCCGCGAAAGGCAAGCACAGGTAAAAGCCGATCAGGTCCTGTGCAGACATTTCAGATCTGGCCTCCACACTGCCAAACCAGCACCAATGTTAAAGAGTGAGACAGGCTGAGACACAGCTGCACAATTAACTAGAGCCTGAGGCAGGGCAGGGCTGCTGTGTGTGTGAACAGCAGCCTATCAATCACAATGAACACAGAAAGAAAGGTGTACCTAACCCAGCGTGCGCGGCCACAGTGTCTCAGCCTGTTTCACCCTTTAACTTTGGTGCTGGTTTGGCAGTGTGGAGGCCAGATCTGAAATGTCTGCACAGGACCTGATCGGCTTTTACCTGCGCTTGACTTTCACGGCATCAAGGGAGTGATTCTGATATGCTCCAGGTACAGCTTGCACGTTATGGTGTGTTATTTAATCTGGTCTTTCCTCTATTTTTTTCTCACTCTTAATACATGTAGGAGGCCGTAATGGCACAATGTAAATAAAATACGTAGAGTAGGACTGCCCCATTATGAGAATGCCGTGAAGTGGCGGGGTAGCTCAAAGAATTGATCAATTGTTTGCTAAATGTCTCATATTTGAAATACAGATAGAATTTAGTATGTGCATGTGCACCTTATGTATTGTGTCCTGACCTTAAGCAGTGCTGGCTTCTCCTTTTTTTTGTCTATATTAAATATTAAACTGCATTTGGCCTACTTGTTTGGTTGGGCCTACTAACGGTGTTTGCCGTTCCTTGTTGTTCTTCTCCACTGAACAAAGCTGAGCTGCCTGTTTACTCCTGTTACCAATTTTGAACTGCATTTGCACACTTTATTACTTGGCCCTACTAACTGTGTCTGCCACTCCTTGCAGTTGTCCTCGACTGAACAAAGCAATGCCGCCTGGTTAGTCCTGTTACCAATTTTGAACTGCATTTAGCCCACTTTAGTATTTGGGCCTATATCTGTGTTTCCTCCTCATCCTGCCCATTGCCCAGCCACTGCTAGATGAGTCTGCTGGTACATTGACCCAGACCACTACATTCCCCTTGCACTCTACACAGCCAGAATCTGACCCTGCTGAGAGTCAGGTTCCCCTTCCCGCATACTATACCACCTTACACGGGGACAAACAGGAAGGTGCAGATGAAAGTGCTGGTTCCTTCATCAGGTGGGGGCATACTCATTGGCAACATCACTGGCACAGGGCCCCTCATAGTACACAAAAGTGTCTCCGCCGGTGGGAGACACCCCCGCCATCAAACACACCGCCGCACTTTGAGGGGCCCTGTGCCAGTGCCAATGCAAATGAGTGGGCCCCCCTGCTTGCTCAGGATCACAGCACTTGCAAAGTTGAAATACTTACCTCTCCCTGCTCCACCGCCATGACGTAGTCCGCGTTTCCTGGGCCCACAAAAACTTGAACCAGCCCTCCCTTCCCACAACTTTAGCCAAATGACCCCCAATTTTTAATGCCTAACTATTATTATAAAGTAAATTAAGATTGACAAGCTTCAGTAATAAGAATTGATGTTTTTGGCATTAAAATAGGCACTGTAGGTGTTTTCCTGTCCTCCACTCTCTGCCGACTTTGATTCCCCATTGACTTGCATTGGGTTTCGTGTTTCAGTCGGCCCCCGACTTTTCGCAATAATCGGCTGATTTCACCCGACCCGACTTTTGACAAAGTCGGGTTTCGCGAAACCCGACTCGATCCTAAAAAAGTAAAAGTCGCTCAACTCTACTTTTAATTAGATTTTATGAAATCGTGACCTAAACAAACAGGGCAATTGCACTTTATAAATAGGGTGTAACTGTGTGTTGTGATTTTGGAAAAAGTAAGACTTTTTGACAAATCTTTTGCAATCTTACACATTTGTTATTCCAAACAATTTTATTAACATTTTCACATTAGAGGGAAACCAAGAAAATGGCTCTCCTTCTTGTACCGGGGGGAAAAGTCAGTGCAACGCAAGGCCAAGGAGACCCTCATTAGTACCAATAACAAATATTTAAGATTGAACAAATGAATAATAGAAGCAAAATATCATACAATACTAGAAAACCCAGGTACGCAAATCAGAAAATGACAAATTGAGCTCAAGTGACATTGCCTGGACCTGTGGAAGTAGATGCAGGAAAGGAAGAAATAACACCGTGGGATTTCAAAAATAGGAGTCACTCCTCAGGTGTAAGAAAAACTGCATTTTTCCCCCGATAATTAAAGATGAGCCACAGAGGAAAACCCCACTTGTAAGGAAGGCCTTTCTCTCTCAGCATGGAGGTGAGTGATCTAAAGTGCCTCCGACCCTCAATAGTCGCTTTGGACAGATCAGCAAACAACTTAAGATGGTGATAGGATTCCGGGAATCCTCCTTTAATTTTGACAAGGCTTTGTATTTGCTCTTTAATATGATAAAAGTGAATTTTCATTATAACATCTCTAGGGAGGTCTTTAGGGACAGAAGGAGGCCTAGGAAGAGGATGGATGCAATCTATAATGATATCCGTATCCAAAAGATTGGGAATCATCCTACTAAAAATCTAATTTTAATGTTGTTACGACGTGTTCTGTCTCTCTCTAGATCTGCCAACTTAAGCTTCAACTGACGAATCTCTGACTTAGAGTCAGACTGTTCCTTTAGGGACAGTGCATGTGTCTTTTTCAATTCTCCCAGTCTGACTTCATGGTTATCCAACAGAAGTGAAAAACTCAAGAGTCTCCTGAAATATTTTCGTCAGGTTGTCCATATCAAGATGCAATCTGGTGCTAAGTTTATCAACCAGAGTATACATACAAGTCTCAAGCGATGTTGCATCATGAAAGGTACAAGAAGACAGGGAAGATACAGATGGTTTCTCAGTCCTTGGTTTAGACTTTTTGGACTAGGATTGGGAGAGTAATTAGTAGAGTCCTCTTCCAAAGAATTGGTAATGGAGGACCGCATTCCTCCCAACTCGAGGGACCCTTCCTCAGTAGAAATAAGTGAAGAGGGAAGTTCCACACTGAACTCTGCTAAGGAAGCTTTAGGAGTGGACGCGGAATGAAAAAGGGCCTTGAAAGAGGACTGTGAGAGCTCTCTTTCAATAGGAGAATGAGACTTAACTGGAGTCAGCAAATTAACCGAGTCCCTTGAAGAACCATGATTAGCCCGTGGGTCCTTATTTTGTTTTTGAGCTCTAGAAGAACCAGATGATTTAGCCATAGGCAATTTAGAGGTGAGATGACTCATGGTGTCCAGCGGTATTATAAAAAAGTGATTGAAGGCAAGACAAGGTCCCACCACAATGTGATATTGTATAGGTTATGACATAGAAACTTGTCATATATTTTACCAGCCTCTTACTTTAAAATTTATCTCCCAATAAGATACAGGTAAAAGTGACCTAATATGTAAATAGGTAGATATATAAATATACAATATAAATTTGTTATAAGCTTTATATAATTATCATTATTAATATTATATTAATCAGAACCAACTCCCACTTTTTTAAAAGTAACTGCTAAAAGGAAATGGACAAAAAAGACCTATTCAGGCAATAAAAATACCCACCCCTTCCCCACCCTCAATGAAACCAAGCAAGCAATAAGTCAATATTATGCAAAGACAGAGCAGCTGTAATCTTCTGCAGCCTCCAGAAGATGGCTGCAGTCAGCGGTGACATCACCACCAGAGGAGGAGAAGCCGGGGAACCGATGGAAACAGTGGTCCATGACAGGATCTTCCCGGGTAATGTGACCAATGAAAACAGAAGCAAAATAGATCCCAGACCCCCTGGTTCACAAGGGGCAACCCGAAGGAAGTTTTCTAAGTGGATCCGAATCAATTTGAGCACTTACAAGAATATCGCAAGCAGCGATGACATCACTGAAGTGGAAAAAGATGGCGCCTGGAGAGGTCCATGGTAGAAGCTTCACCCCTGGAGTGCCAGGTGCAAATACAGTTACAAGGGGGTGAAACCCCCTGGTAGGGTAGGGGCACACCCAAGGAAGGTCATCCGTTGTAGTTTGTGACACCACCCGATTAACGGTGATGTTACTGAGATGGAGGAAGATGGCGCCTCGATCGGTCCCTGACAGAATCTTCACCCCGTGTGCCAGGTCCAAATGTAGTCAAAAGGGGGCCCCCGTTGGGTAGGGGCACACCTAAGGAAGATCTAGGGAGGTGTTTCTTGGCAGTCTGCCACACTGCCTGATTAGCGTTGACGTCACTGAAAGAAAAAATGCCGGACCACCAGCACTTATGACAGGCCGTGACAGGGCCCTCAAAGATGATGTGCCTGGTACAAATTCAATCAAAAAAGGGTAAAAAAAACCCCAGATGGCCAGGGGCAGCCCCAAAAAACACCTCCAGTGGTGTTATTAATAGAAATTAACACAATGTCTTCAGCAGAGCAATAGAGGTTACTGACGTAACCATAGCAACCTCACAAGACACCAGGTAAAACAGGTAAATGAGAAAAAAAACACTAAAAGCAAGAATTGTATTAAAAATGTCATAAATCCACACAAATGTATATAAAAAATAAAAAAAGCACAATGTTTAAAAAGAAAAATTGTAGTCCTCTAGTTTATTTTACTTCACAAAATTAGTCACTCACAGGGACAAGCCGTTTGATGATGCCATTTTAAGTCTGTCAACTTCAAAACCGGATAAACAATCCTAGGATTATCCAATTAAGACGAAAAATGTCTCAAAATGTGCACAATAAATTTCTGAATAAAAGTAAATATGAATGGAAGTAAAAATTTTCAAAGAAGATTGTGTTATATGTTGTGTTAGAGGGTTATCTCAGGAGCTCGCACGTTTTGCGACCTACATCACCTGCGCCTAAGCCACGCCCCCATCTTACACATTTGTAATATCAATGCCCTGTCATGTTACCAAGGCATTTGTCTTATGATTTTCAGTGGTATATGTAGCAAAACTGACTGCAGTGATTTCACCTGTTCGTTTACCCATAAAGCTGCTCATAAATAAAATACATCTAATCAGACATGTCTCTCATTGGGACATTTACAGTCACAAGGCAATTTACTGTAATAGAAAGAGAAATTACCGACATAATTATTTGGGGATTTAGCTGAAATCTCAGTCAGCAAATAATTGTCCCTATCCTCATAAGTGAGTGAACTGCACAAGAAATTAACAGGAGGAAATAAGAGAAGATCAACAAACAGATCCAATGTGCAATATAGCCTAGGAACCACTATACTATTAGGCAGAGATGGCGATGTGTTTAAATAAATCACAAACGACTTTGCACATTCAGAAAAGTAAATAATTATTATTTTACCATTATATTATGAATTTACATTGAAAAGTATTTGCCCTAATTTTCTCCCTTTGTGGAAAATATTTTCCCTATATGCCCCATCCATCAATATTATGTTTTTCAAATTGACTATGATATTATCAAACCTATAATATTGAAACTCAACTTACCCATATTTTTTTTTTTTAATTGTCGTTGATTATAGCTCACAGCTCCCATTCATTAAAGCAAGTTTGCCAGAGTTTTGTTGTAAATTGCTCCTAAAAATTCCCTAACATTTTTGCACAACTTATAGTTGAGTCTTTTGGCATTTTCATGTCAATCATTCGCAGCTCCTTCCAAATGGGAGGAGCTAGAGTACAATGGGGGCATGGATGTCACAGCTTGTTTAGTTCATGATGAGCTGTGACGTTACTGAAACCTCAATCCTGTCAGGGACTGGAGTAAGATTTCTGGCATGGTGAACAGAGACAGAAGCGTCAGATGCTCATAATTCATTAACCCCTTCATGACCCCAGCTTTTTTCAGTTTTACATTTTTGTTTTTCGCTCCTCTTCTTCCCAGAGCCATAACTTTTTTATTTTTCGTGAATATGGCCATGTGAAGGCTAATTTTTTGTGGGACAAGTTGTACTTTTGAGTGACACCGTTGGTTTTACCTTGTCGTGTACTAGAAAATGGGAAAAAAATTCCAAGTGTGGTGAAATTGCAAAAAAAGTACAATCCCACACTTGTTTTTTGTTTGGCTTTTTGCTAAGCTCAATAAATGCTAAAACTGACCTGCCATTATGATTCTCCAGGTGATTACGGGTTCATAGACACCAATCATGTCTAGGTTAGAAGCAGGCACAACTTGATCAGCTCTGCTACATTGGAGAAATGCATAGATCGCTCCTATGTAGCTGAGCTACTGCATTGCTATGAGCGCTGACCACAGGGTGGCGCTCACAGCAATCTGGCATCAACAACCATAGAGTTCTTCAGAAGACCTATGGTTGTTATGCCAATGCTCCAATGACCCCCTATCACATAACGGGGTCACCGGTGCACGCATTTCTGACCAGATGGCCGGAAGCACTTTTTAAATGCCACTGTCAAAGTTTGACAGGGAAATTTAGCTAGTTAATAGCGGCGGGTGGATCGCCGATATTGCGGGCACATGTCAGCTGTACAAAACAGCTGACATGTCCCGGCTTTGATGTGGGGTCAGTCTCGGAGCCCACATCAAAGGGGAAGACACGACATGTGCAGTACTAGTAGGGTGCATGTCGTGAAGGGGTTAAAGGGAATCTGTCCCCGATTAAAGTGAATATATTGTCACTGACTAGGCTGTGTTTTGTTATTTCAATACAATCAGCCTTTTATCAATATGAAATTATCATTACAGAACAACTTGGCACTCGCAGGGTAATCTGTCCACGCTCTACCACTGAGTAGCAGCTCTCTGTCACCAGCTCAACAACTGATCGCTGCTCAATCTGCAACAGAGAAAACTGTGACTCTTTCATAACTGATGCACCCAGTATACTAATGACATATCGCTGGGATCGGGGGGTTTCTCGCTCCTTTGTGCTGCAGTTATATTACATAGCAAAAACCTGATGACAGATTCCATTTAAAAGGCTTGAACCCCAATGCACCCCCTAATTAAGACTGGTGAGAAAATAGCCAGCTTTTATATATAATTCTCTTGTGTCCTCTTTTATTATCCATTTATTATCTGGTTTTTTTTTCATGTGAGGAAAACAAATGATGGAAGTGTCCCAAGTCTATCCCAGGTTTTGTCAGAGGAAGGACAGATGACTTCAATATGGTCATGTCTTTGTCTGCATTTATTTTTTTCTTGTTTTTCAGCTACATTGTATGTAGTTAGACTAAAAATATTATTCACTTCTTTGTTCTATACTAAATAAAAGCCAGATGACATTTTAGAGTTAATGGTCCTTAATGAACATCAATGTTAATTGTTGAACTGGCACCGGAGTTTATCAACTGCTAGGACACTGATATATATGACTGCAATACTATTGCACTATATACTGCATTACTGTTCCCATTCCCTGGTGTATGGTGACTTAATTATCCCCATAAACCTGTGACCTTACATTTGTTTGCATTTATTGTATTTCATAGTGATATGCACCCAGCTCTTTACTGAGGAACCTGCAATTATAATTTAGAAGAACAATATACTGAAACATACATAAACTTAACACTTATTGATCTTGTTTCTAATTTCTATTTTTTATATTGTTGCTTATGGATTACGTCTGCATAGAGGTGAAGAATTGAAAAAGGTTAGTGTACAATATGAGGGAACTTAAATCTGTCAGCAAATATCTGCTCCAGCTAAGGGGATGGTATTCTCATATAGATGGTATTTGAAAAAGGTTTCACTATATACCGTTGGATCAAGAAACATTTTTCTGTCAAATTTTCTATAACAATAAATTAATTTTAAAAGTATTGTAAATATAGTAGTAGTGCGCAGACAAAATATATCTTTACACCAAAGTTATAAAATGGTAGGAAGTTTAGTATAATAATAGAATACAATATAAAGCATTTTAGCGCATGTAGGTTGGCAGGAGACCCTCGCTGAGAAATCCACTGGAATTATTTTAGTCACCACAGGCAGATCTATTTACTCGAATACCATTTAAACATCCCTTTTCTGAAAATGTATTTCTCCTTTTCTCTGCAAAGAGGAGCAGTAATTGCTATTTTGCTTTTTTTTTCATTGTAGGGAGGGGTACTTAAGTTTGGCTTGAACTTCAAGCACATTCTGGTTGACTCAAGAAAAATTAAATGCCTTTCAAGCTAAACAGACAGCTCTTTCATCATTTTGGATTCTTCAACCTGACCTGTATGAGCAATGACATTTGAAGACAGACTGCCCCTTACCAGTAATCTTGAATTACAATTATCATATTTATTAGATGCACTTTTCAAGGTCTTTGGCAGTTAATATTTGACAAACAATGCATAACTACATGCATTACGGCTTCATTGTAGAAGATTTTTAAGAAGAGAAAAATAGTGTTAGCTAAAATTGAAACCTTTGGCGATGGCAGCATACTATTTTCCTTGCTATAAAACTTTATGAAAAGTAGAAAAATATTTTATGCATTGAATACTAAAGCAACCATAATCATTTTGCACTAAGCAATGGTAAAGAAACAACTAAATTTAGATTTAGAAACATTTTACAACTCACAAATGTCTTGTTAGAATAATAACTCTTGTATAATAAAGGTTTTATTTGGATGAAAATAAAACAACACAACTTTAAATCTATGTTTGGACATACTCCTATTTTTTGACAATGCTTATACCATGAGCATACTGTTAATATCATGAAATGATCTTCTATAACCAGTAGTATCAATCCAATAGTGGAGTCTAAAAGTATCATTGATGAAATTACCACTGAAAGGACACTGGATTGTCATCTATAACTTGAGAATTTTTTTTTTTACTGTTTGTATTTAAATTAAAAGCTTTAATGTGCAGACATTGGTTGATTTAATTAACCATCATGTTCCTTTAATATTTCTGCTCCACCCCCGGCTGTTAACCTGTTAAATGCTGCTGTCAATCTCTGACAGTGGAAATTAACATGTGCCGGCTGGGAGGCGCATCATTCAAAGCACTCATCGGCATGACGGAGATGCGATCTGTTGGTGGCATGTGCCTGTGGCTGGCATTTATAGGAGATCATGTTTTCATTAGAACTTTTTCCCATCCAAGGCTGCCTGGAAATTGACTCCTATTCTCTGTCCACATATCCTTCTGCCTCTGGCATTTTTTTTTGGTGGATTATGCTCCCTTTGCAACTTTTACTAAAATGAGTGGCAGACACAGTAGGCCCAAATAAAAAAGTAGGCTAAATGCAGTTCAAAATTGGTAACAGGGCTAAACAGGCGGCATTGCAATGTTCAGTGGAGAACAACTGTAATGAGTGGCAGACACAGTAGGCCCAAATAATAAAGTAGGCTAAATGCAGTTCAAAATTGGTAACAGGACTAAACAGGCGGCATTGCTTTGTTCAGTGGAAGACAACTGTAATGAGTGGCAGACACAGTTAGTAGGCCCAAATAATAAAGTGAGCTAAATGCAGTTCAAATGTGGTAACAGGACTAAACAGGCGGCATTGCTTTGTTCAGTGGAGGACAACTGTAATGAGGGGCAGACACAGTTAGTAGGCCCAAATAATAAAGTGGGCTAAATGCAGTTCAAAATTGGTAACAGGACTAAACAGGCGGCATTGCTTTGTTCAGTGGAGGACAACTGTAATGAGGGGCAGACACAGTTAGTAGGCCCAAATAATAAAGTGGGCTAAATGCAGTTCAAAATTGGTAACAGGACTAAACAGGCGGCATTGCTTTGTTCAGTGGAGGACAACTGTAATGAGGGGCAGACACAGTTAGTAGGCCCAAATAATAAAGTGGGCTAAATGCAGTTCAAAATTGGTAACAGGACTAAACAGGCGGCATTGCTTTGATCAGTGGAGGAAAACTGCAATGAGTGGCAGACAAAGTGAGTAGGCCCAAATAATAAAGTAGGCAAAATGCAGTTCAAAATTGGTAACAGGACTAAACAGGCGGCATTGCATTGTTCAGTGGAGGACAACTGTAATGATTGGCAGACACAGTAGGCCCAAATAATAAAGTAGGCTAAATGGAGTTCAAAATTGGTAACAGGACTAAACAGGCGGCATTGCTTTGTTCAGTGGAAGACAACTGTAATGAGTGGCAGACACAGTTAGTAGGCCCAAATAATTAAGTGGGCTAAATGCTGTTCAAATGTGGTAACAGGACTAAACAGGCGGCATTGCTTTGTTCAGTGGAGGACAACTGTAATGAGTGGCAGACACAGTTAGTAGGCCCAAATAATAAAGTAGGCTAAATGCAGTTCAAAATTGGTAACAGGACTAAACAGGCGGCATTGCTTTGTTCAGTGGACCACAACTGTAATGTGTGGCAGACACAGTTAGTAGGCCCAAATAATGAAGTGGGCTAAATGCAGTTCAAATGTGGTAACAGGACTAAACAGGCGGCATTGCTTTGTTCAGTGGAGGACAACGGTAATGAGCGGCAGACACAGTTAGTAGGCCCAAATAATAAAGTAGGCTAAATGCAGTTCAAAATTGTAACAGGACTAAACAGGGGGCATTGCTTTGTTCAGTGGAGGACAACTGTAATGAGTGGCAGACACAGTAGGCCCAAATAAAAAAGTGAGCTAAATGCAGTTCAAATGTGGTAACAGGACTAAACAGGCGGCATTGCTTTGTTCAGTGGAGGACAACTGTAATGAGTGGCAGACAGTTAGTTGGCCCAAAAAATAAAGTAGGCTAAATGCAGTTCAAAATTGGTAACAGGACTAAACAGGCGGCATTGCTTTGTTCAGTGGAGGACAACTGTAATGAGCGTCAGACACAGTTAATAGGCCCAAATAATAAAGTGGGCTAAATGCAGTTAAAAATTGGTAACAGGACTAAACAGGCAGCATTACTTTGTTCAGTGGAGGACAACTGTAATGAGGGGCACACTGTTGTGAATTCTGCTCTTGGGCTCCCTCCGGTGGTTATAAGTGGTAGCGCTGCTGTCTTTGGATCGCTGCATTCATCAGGTGTGTCCACTTATTGCATTTCTGACTGGGCTATTTAGTCTTGCTTGACCCTTTAGTCAGTGCCAGTTGTCCATTGTTCCTGGAGGATTCACATCCCTGCCTGGTCTCTCCTGCTTTGCTGTTCATTTCAACAAAGATAAGTTCTGGCTTTGTTTTTTGCAGTCCACATGCTGTGGGCCTTATTGTTCAGTTCTTTTCCATGTTTTGTCTTGTCCAGCTTGGTCTGTATAAGGATTTGTTTAGCCAAGCTGGTATCTCTGGAGATGCAGAT
Organism: Ranitomeya variabilis; assembly: GCF_051348905.1. Lineage (NCBI taxonomy): Eukaryota > Metazoa > Chordata > Amphibia > Anura > Dendrobatidae > Ranitomeya > Ranitomeya variabilis. The sequence continues at coordinate 568,230,506 of NC_135236.1, forward strand.
ATACCCTCCATATCTTTAGTTAGATGTGGAGATTTTGTATTTTCTGTGGTGGATATTTTCTAGTGTTTAAATACTGACCGTATAGTACTCTGTCCTATCCTTTCTATTTAGTTAGAGCGGCCTCCTTTGCTAAATCCTGATTTCAGTCTGCGTATGTTATTTCCCTCTCCTCTCACCGTCAATATTTGTGGGGGGCTGTCTATCCTTTGGGGATTTTCTCTGAGGCAAGATAGTTTTCCCTTTTCTATCTCTAGGGGTATTTAGTCCTCCGGCTGTGTCGAGATGTCTAGGGAGTGTTAGGTATACTCCACGGCTACTTCTAGTTGCGGTGTTAAGTTCAGGGTCTGCGGTCAGTACAGGTCCCACCTTCTCCAGAGTACGTCTTATGCTGCTCCTAGGCCACCAGATCATAACAGTACAACTGGCCAACAATGAGTTAATCGCATCTCAGAAGAAGGGAAGGAAAGTGCTGAACCATTTTTTTTTTCTGTAGTCTGTTGTGTCTTTTCTTCCCTCTTTACCTCTGGGTGGCTCAGGAGTTTGGCACTGGCATGGATGTTCAGGGATTGGCTTCTCGTGTGGATCAACTTGCTGCTAGAGTACAGGGTATTTCCGATTATATCGTTCAGACTCCGGTTTTAGAGCCTAGAATTCCAACTCCTGATTTGTTTTTTGGGGACAGGTCCAAATTTTTGAGCTTTAAATATAACTGTAAACTGTTTTTTGCTCTGAAAACCCGTTCCTCTTGTGATCCCATTCAGCAGGTTAAAATAGTCATCTCTCTGCTGCGTGGTGACCCTCAGGATTGGGCATTTTCCCTGGAATCTTGGAATCCGGCCTTGTTTAATGTAGACACCTTTTTCCAGGCGCTAGGGTTATTGTATGATGAACCTAATTCAGTGGATCATGCTGAGAAGACCTTGTTGGCCCTGTGTCAGGGTCAAGAAGCGGCAGAATTATATTGCCAGAAATTTAGAAAATGGTCTGTGCTGACTAAATGGAATGAGGATGCCTTGGCGGCAATTTTCAGAAAGGGTCTTTCTGAATCCGTTAAGGATGTTATGGTGGGGTTCCCCATGCCTTCTGGTCTGAGTGATTCTATGTCTCTGGCCATTCAGATTGATCGGCGCTTGCGCGAGCGAAGAGTTGTGCACACTATGGCGTTGTCTTCCGAGCGGAGTCCTGAGCCTATGCAGTGTGATAGGATTGTGTCTAGAGCTGAACGACAAGGATTCAGACGTCAGAATAGGTTGTGTTTTTACTGCGGCGATTCTGCTCATGTTATTTCTGATTGCCCTAAGCATACCAAGAGAATCGCTAGTTCCGTTACCATCAGTACTGTACAACCTAAATTTCGGTTATCTGTGACCCTGATCTGCTTATTATCGTCATTTTCTGTCATGGCATTTGTGGATTCAGGCGCCGCTTTAAACTTAATGGACTTCGAATTTGCCAGACGTTGTGGTTTTCCCTTGCAGCCTTTGCAGAGTCCTATTCCTTTGAGGGGCATTGATGCTACACCGTTGGCTAAAGATAAACCTCAGTTTTGGACACAGCTGACCATGTGCATGGCGCCAGCCCATCAGGAAGATTGTCGTTTTCTGGTGTTGCATAATTTGCATGATGCTATTGTGCTGGGTTTCCCATGGTTACAGGTGCATAATCCGGTATTAGATTGGAAATCTATGTCTGTGACTAGTTGGGGTTGTCAGGGGGTTCATGGTGACGTTACTTTGATGTCAATTTCCTCCTCCCCCTCTTCTGAAATTCCTGAGTTTTTGTCAGATTTCCAGGATGTATTCGATGAGCCCAAATCCAGTTCCCTTCCGCCGCATAGGGACTGTGATTGTGCTATTGACTTGGTTCCAGGCTGTAAGTTCCCTAAGGGCCGACTCTTCAACCTGTCTGTGCAAGAACATGCTGCCATGCGGGGTTATGTTAAGGAGTAGTGTTGAGCGATAACTTCCGATATCGGAAAGTATCGGTATCGGAAAGTATCGGCCGATACCGTCAAAATATCGGATCTAATCCGATACCGATACCCGATCCCAATGCAAGTCAATGGGACGGAAATATCGGAATTAAAATAAACCCTTTATAAACTTGTAGGTTCATTCTACATGAAGGAAAACAACTAAGAATAATGTAGGATGTATTGGGGGACGTGGCGGAGACATTAAAGGCACAGAGGTTTAGCCCAATGTAATAGAATAGCAGGATTTTGTTTTGTTTTTTATGACGTTCGGCGTTAGAAAGATTTTGACTATGTTAATTTTTTTTTATTTTGTCAGATATTGATGTTTCACTACTTCCACGCCCTTCACCTTCTTTTTTACTTCTCCCACACTTTCTTCTTCATTATCCTCATCATCAGCTTCTTTGACATCAACTTCTTCACCTTATTCATCTTCTTCTTCATCTTCTACCTATTATTTTTTTGGTTACATTGTTCATATTCTTTTTATTTTACTATTATCTTCATCATATTCTACTTCTTCATCATATTCTTATTTGTGACAGGCATTCCCGTAGTTGTTATCTATAAAAGTTTGAAGATTACACCTTCCGTTCTGCCTGTCACAAAAGAGGTACATTTGTCCGCGTTCAGTTTGGCCTGCAGCATCAGGCTTTATCCAGGGGCACCACGAGGAGGAACGGACTCACCCCCATACACTGCTTAGTCTTCTTCTGCTTATAATTTAGATAATATTTTTTGCTCTGATATTTAGTGTTATGCTTAATGTTCTTCTGCTCTTTGTTCTGCAGCCTCTTGTTCTTCTGCTTCTCGGTCTTCAGGGTCGTCGTCTCCGGGGTCGTCGTCATCGGGTGGTCTTCAGGGTCATCGTCTCCAGGGTCGTCGTCATCACGGTGGTTGTCGTCTCTGGTGTCGTCGTCATCTTAGGGGTGGTCTTCCGGGTCATCGTGTTTAGTCTCTTGAACTTGGAAATGTAGCAGAAGGTACAAGAAGGCTGAGAAAATGCCGAGAACCAGCTGATGGAACTGGAACTCGGATGGCTACCCGAAGGTCCAAGAGCCAATGGAACTACCGAGGACCAGCTGACGTTACTGGAACCCGGTTACTAAGCAGGAGGTACCCGTGCCTGAAAGCACTACCAAGGACCACCTGACGTTGGTGGAACTCGGATACCCAGAGGGAGGCACCTAAGCCAAAGGCTCTGCCCGGAACCAGCTGACGGTACTGGAACCAGGATGGGGAGCAGAAGGTACAAGAGCAAAAGACACTGCCGAGAACCAGCTGACGGTGCTGGAACCCGGATGGGTAGCCGAAGGTCCAAGAGCCAATGGAACTACCGAGGACCAGCTGACGTTACTGGAACCCGGTTACTAAGCAGGAGGTACCCGTGCCTGAAAGCACTACCAAGGACCACCTGACGTTGGTGAAACTCGGATACCCAGAGGGAGGCACCTAAGCCAAAGGCTGTGCCCGGAACCAGCTGACGGTACTGTAACCAGGATGGGGAGCAGAAGGTACAAGAGCAAAAGACACTGCCGAGAACCAGCTGACGGTGCTGGATCCCGGATGGGTAGCCGAAGGTCCAAGAGCAAATGGAACTACCGAGGACCAGCTGACATTACTGGAACCCGGTTACTAAGCAGGAGGTACCCGTGCCTGAAAGCACTACCAAAGACCACCTGACGTTGGTGGAACTCGGATACCCAGAAGGAGGCACCTAAGCCAAAGGCTCTGCCCGGAACCAGCTGACGGTGCTGGAACCAGGATGGGGACCTATTCAAGCTTGTCTTCCTAGAGCCCCAACTAGCAGTGTTGGAGCCCGGGGTCAGCAGGAGGAGGAGAGGGAGCAGAGTGTAGGCCGAAGCCTGCACTGGCGGCAGCTTTGGGTCTGTTGTGCCTGCGTGGCAGTTGCAGGACACGTTGCCGGCTGCACAGCAGGGGAACAGCTGGCGGTGCTGAACCCCACTGACACATTGGCTGGTGTTTTTCTCTGTGCAGCTAGCAGTACCGGGCCCCAACTGGCGGTGTTGGAGCCCGGGCTCTGCAGGGGGAGCAGAGTGTAGGCCGAAGCCTAATTGAACCAATTTCAAAGGTAACCTTTAACCCCCCCTCAGGGGTTACAAAGTAGAAGAGCCACAGCTTATGCAGCAGTAGTGCTGCACAAGTCAAAGGTTGCTCTTTTAATTTTGCTCCTTGCACACGCTGAATGAAACACGTATAACATTTAGCCCTTTATACAGTCAAACTGTGTTGGAGGCGCGAGTTCCCTTTGTAATGAGACGCAGCACAGATGTCAAGAATCCCACCTTGGTGCTGGGTGCAGCCTCCTGAGCGTTGTTATTTGCTGTACAGGAGTCTGCGCTGTCGTGTTATCCCCTGGCCTAGCGCTGTTAGCGCTGCCCATCTTCTGACCTCATTTAATGTCGGCCGGTGCGGTTCGCGATGACCATGAATCCCAGCCCTGCGGTGTCTTAACATTGTTAAAACACTGCGGGGCTGGGATTCATGGCCTGGCGCAGCACATATGTTCACCTCTCGCACTCGGGTCCTTACACCCGCTTCAGACTGTGCGGCGTCAGCTGATCCCTTATCGCATGCCACGGCCATGAAGCCGCACAGTCTGAAGAAGGCGGAAGGAGATGAGGGACAGGCGAACTGATGCACTGATCATGCCCATCAATCACACCCTCGCAGTCCCAATAAATAAGACACCGAGGGGCGTTGTGTGGGTCAGGGCGGCCGCAGAGGCGCAGGCAGCCAAACAATGATGCCAGAAGATGGGCAGCGCTACCAAGGGGGTTGCAGCGTGTCATTACAAAGGAAAGTCACACCTCCGGGACGGTTAAATGGTCACACAGAGGACACATTTTAGACGTCTTTTCAGTTCCACATGTGCGAGGAGAATACGTTTATGAGCCACCTTGCACACATGCAGCATTACCGCTGTACAAGGTGGCTGTAAAACGTACAAACGCCTGGGGGAGGGGGGACAGGTTCCCTTCAATTTCAGTTCTGGTGTCTGCGTGGCTTTTGCAGGACACGATGCCGGCTGCACAGCATGGGAACAGCTGGCGGTGCTGAACCCCACTGACACATTGGCTGGTGTTTTTCTCTGTGCAGCTAGCAGTACCGGGCCCCAACTGGCGGTGTTGGAGCCCGGGCTCTGCAGGGGGAGCAGAGTGTAGGCCGAAGCCTAATTGAACCAATTTCAAAGGTAACCTTTAACCCCCCCTCAGGGGTTACAAAGTAGAAGAGCCACAGCTTATGCAGCAGTAGTGCTGCACAAGTCAAAGGTTGCTCTTTTAATTTTGCTCCTTGCACACGCTGAATGAAACACGTATAACATGTAGCCCTTTATACAGTCAAACTGTGTTGGAGGCTCGAGTTCCCTTTTTAATGAGACGCAGCACAGATGTCAAGAATCCCACCTTGGTGCTGGGTGCAGCCTCCTGAGCGTTGTTATTTGCTATACAGGAGTCTGCGCTGTCGTGTTATCCCCTGGCCTAGCGCTGTTAGCGCTGCCCATCTTCTGACCTCATTTAATGTCGGCCGGTGCGGTTCGCGATGACCATGAATCCCAGCCCCGCGGTGTCTTAACATTGTTAAAACACTGCGGGGCTGGGATTCATGGCCTGGCACAGCACATATGTTCGCCTTTCGCACTCGGGTCCTTACACCCGCTTCAGACTGTGCGGCGTCAGCTGATCCCTTATCGCATGCCACGGCCATGAAGCCGCACAGTCTGAAGAAGGCGGAAGGAGATGAGGGACAGGCGAACTGATGCACTGATCATGCCCATCAATCACACCCTCGCAGTCCCAATAAATAAGACACCGAGGGGCGTTGTGTGGGTCAGGGCGGCCGCAGAGGCGCAGGCAGCCAAACAATGATGCCAGAAGACGGGCAGCGCTACCAAGGGGGTTGCAGCGTGTCATTACAAAGGAAAGTCACACCTCCGGGACGGTTAAATGGTCACACAGAGGACACATTTTAGACGTGTTTTCAGTTCCACATGTGCGAGGAGAATACGTTTATGAGCCACCTTGCACACATGCAGCATTACCGCTGTACAAGGTGGCTGTAAAACGTACAAACGCCTGGGGGAGGGGGGACAGGCTCCCTTCAATTTCAGTTCTGGTGTCTGCGTGGCTTTTGCAGGACACGATGCCGGCTGCACAGCAGGGGAACAGCTGGCGGTGCTGAACCCCACTGACACATTGGCTGGTGTTTTTCTCTGTGCAGCTAGCAGTACCGGGCCCCAACTGGCGGTGTTGGAGCCCGGGCTCTGCAGGGGGAGCAGAGTGTAGGCCGAAGCCTAATTGAACCAATTTCAAAGGTAACCTTTAACCCCCCCTCAGGGGTTACAAAGTAGAAGAGCCACAGCTTATGCAGCAGTAGTGCTGCACAAGTCAAAGGTTGCTCTTTTAATTTTGCTCCTTGCACACGCTGAATGAAACACGTATAACATTTAGCCCTTTATACAGTCAAACTGTTTTGGAGGCGTGAGTTCCCTTCGTAAGGAGACGCAGCACAGCTGGCAAAAATGCCACCTTGGTGCTTTGCGCGGCCTCCTGAGCATCGTTATTTGTTGCACAGGAGTCTGCGCTGTCGTGTTATCCCTTGGCCTTGCGCTGTTAGCGCTGCCCGTCCTCTGACATCATTTGATGTCGGCCGGTGCGGTTCGCGATGCCCATGAATCCCAGCCCCGCAGTGTCTTAACATTGTTAAAACACTGCGGGGCTGGGATTCATGGCCTGGCGCAGTACATATGTTCGCCTCTCGCTTGGGTTCTTACACCTGCTTCAGACTATGCGTCGTCAGCTGATCCTTTATCGCATGCCACGGCCATGAAGCCGCACAGTCCGAAGAAGGAGGAAGGAGATGAGGGACAGGCGAAGAAATGCACCGTTCATGCCCGTCAATCACACCCTCGCAGTCAAAATAAATAAGACACCGAGGGGCGTTGGGTGGGGCAAGGCGGCCGCAGAGGCGCACCCAGCCAAACAATGATGCCAGAAGACGGGCAGCGTTACCAAGGAGCTTGTTACGTGTCAATACAAAGGAAAATCACACCTGAGGGACGTTTTAATGGTCACAGAGGACACATTTTAGACGTGTTCAGTTCCACGAGTGCAAGGAGAATAAGTTTCTGAGCCACCTTGCACACATGCAGCATTACTGCTGTACAAGGTGGCTGTAAAACATAGAAACACCTGGGGGAGGGGGGACAGGTTCCCTTCAATTTCAGCTCTTGTGTCTGCGTGGCGGTCGCAGGACACGTTGCCGGCTACACAGCAGGGGAACAGCTGGCGGTGCTGAACCCCACTGACACATTGGCTGGTGTTTTTCTCTGTGCAGCTAGCACATCTGGGCCCCAACTGGCAGTGTTAGAGCCCAGGGTCAGCAGGAGGAGCAGGGGGAGCGGAGTGTAGGCCGAAGCCTGCACTGGAGCAAGTTGAAATGAAACCTTTAACCCCCCCCCCAGGCGTTTGTAGCTGAAAGAGCCATTGTGTACAGCACTAATGCTGGAAAAGGTAAACTTAGCTCTTTTAATTATGGTCCTTGCACATGCTGAACCTAACACTTATGAAATGTGTCCCCTCACAGCGTTAAACCGTCCGGTAGGTGGAACTTTCCTTTGTCGTGTGACGCAGCACAGCCATCATTTTTACCCCCTTGGCGCTGTGCGCCGCCTCCTCAGCGTTGTTTGAATCTGTCCCGGAGCCTGCGCTGTTAGGTTAGCCCTTGGCCATGCACACATGTTGCGCTGCCCGTCTTCTGACATCATTTGGTGTCAGGCTGGCTGCGCCTGTGCGGGTACGCTGGCCGAGATCCCGCCTCGCAGTGTCGTCTAATGTAATCCCACCGCGGGCCTGGGATCCGTGGCCATGCGCAGTGCATATCCTCGCCTCTCACTCCCCTCCCTACGGCTTCTTCAGACTGTGCGGTGTCACGGCCGTGGCATGCTATTAGGGATCAGCTGACACCGCACAGTCTGAAGAAGCCATAGGGAGGGGAGTGAGAGGCGAGGATATGCACTGCGCATGGCCACGGATCCCAGGCCCGCGGTGGGATTACATTAGACGACACTGCGAGGTGGGATCTCGGCCAGCGCACCCGCACAGGCGCAGCCAGCCTGACACCAAATGATGTCAGAAGACGGGCAGCGCAACATGTGTGCATGGTCAAGGGCTAACCTAACAGCGCAGGCTCCGGGACAGATTCAAACAACGCTGAGGAGGCGGAGCACGGCGCCAAGGGGGTAAAAATGATGGCTGTGCTGCGTCACACGACAAAGGAAAGTTCCACCTACCGGACGGTTTAACGGTGTGTGGGGACACATTTCATAAGTGTTAGGTTCAGCATGTGCAAGGAGCACCACGAAAAGAGGCACTTTTTCCCTTTGCATCATTACTGCTGCACAAGGTGGCTCCTTCAGTAACAAACGCCTGGGGGGGGGGGACAGGTTCCCTTAAATTTAACTTGTTGTGCCTGCGTGGCGGTCGCAGTACACGTTGCCGTATACACAGCAGGGGAACAGCTGGCGGTGCTGAACCCCACTAACACATTGGCGAGGTGTTTGGCTCTGTGCGTACAGCACTTCTGGACGGCAACTAGCGGTGTTGTAGCCCAGGGACAGGTGGAGGAGGAGGAGGTAGGAGGAATTGCCACACACACAGCAGGGGAACAGCTGACGTTACTGAACCCCAATAACAGAGGAGGGACTGTTGACTGTGCGTACAGCACTACTGGACGGCAACTAGCGGTGTTGGAGCCCAGGGACAGGAGGGGGAGGTGGAGGTAGGAGGAGGTATGAGGGATTGCCACACACACAGCAGGGGAACAGCTGACGTTACTGAACCCCAATAACAGAGGAGGGACTGTTGGGACTGTGCGGACAGCACTTCTGGACGGCAACTAGCGGTGTTGGAGCCCAGGGACAGGTGGAGGAGGAGGAGGTGGAGGAGGTAGGAGGGATTGCCACACACACAGCTGGGGAACAGCTGACGTTACTGAACCCCAATAACAGAGGAGGGACTGTTGACTGTGCGTACAGCACTACTGGACGGCAACTAGCGGTGTTGGAGCCCAGGGACAGGAGGGGGAGGTGGAGGTAGGAGGAGGTAGGAGGGATTGCCACACACACAGCAGGGGAACAGCTGACGTTACTGAACCCCAATAACAGAGGAGGGACTGTTGACTGTGCGTACAGCACTACTGGACGGCAACTAGCGGTGTTGGAGCCCAGGGACAGGAGGGGGAGGTGGAGGTAGGAGGAGGTAGGAGGGATTGCCACACACACAGCAGGGGAACAGCTGACGTTACTGAACCCCAATAACAGAGGAGGGACTGTTGACTGTGCGTACAGCACTACTGGACGGCAACTAGCGGTGTTGGAGCCCAGGGACAGGAGGGGGAGGTGGAGGTAGGAGGAGGTAGGAGGGATTGCCACACACACAGCAGGGGAACAGCTGACGTTACTGAACCCCAATAACAGAGGAGGGACTGTTGGGACTGTGCGGACAGCACTTCTGGACGGCAACTAGCGGTGTTGGAGCCCAGAGACAGGTGGAGGAGGAGGAGGTGGAGGAGGTAGGAGGAGGTAGGAGGGATTGCCACACACACAGCAGGGGAACAGCTGACGTTACTGAACCCCAATAACAGAGGAGGGACTGTTGGGACTGTGCGGACAGCACTTCTGGACGGCAACTAGCGGTGTTGGAGCCCAGGGACAGGTGGAGGAGGAGGAGGTGGAGGAGGTAGGAGGGATTGCCACACACACAGCAGGGGAACTGCTGACGTTACTGAACCCCAATAACAGAGGAGGGACTGTTGGGACTGTGCGTACAGCACTTCTGGATGGCAACTAGCGGTGTTGGAGCCCAGGGACAGGTGGAGGAGGAGGAGGTGGAGGAGGTAGGAGGGATTGCCACACACACAGCTGGGGAACAGCTGACGTTACTGAACCCCAATAACAGAGGAGGGACTGTTGACTGTGCGTACAGCACTACTGGACGGCAACTAGCGGTGTTGGAGCCCAGGGACAGGAGGGGGAGGTGGAGGTAGGAGGAGGTAGGAGGGATTGCCACACACACAGCAGGGGAACAGCTGACGTTACTGAACCCCAATAACAGAGGAGCGACTGTTGGGACTGTGCGGACAGCACTTCTGGACGGCAACTAGCGGTGTTGGAGCCCAGGGACAGGTGGAAAAGCAGAGGAACACAATGTAGGCCGAAGCCTGAGAAAGTCGAAAGGGAACCTTTAACCCCCCCCCAAGGCGTTTGTAGCTGAAAGAGCCAGCTTGTGCAGCACAAAAGATGCAAAAGGAAAAGGTGGCTCTTTTCATCATGCTCCTTGCAAACACAGAACTAAACACTTATAAAATGTGTCCCCTGAAACCGTGAAACCGTCCCGGAGGTGGGACTTTCCTTCGTAATATGACGCAGCACAGCCGTCATTCCTACCCCCCCGGCGCCGCGCCCCGGCTCCTCAGCGTTTTTTGATTCCGTCCCGAAGCCTGCGCTGTTATGTTATCCCGTGGCCAGGCACACTTAGCGCTGCCCATCTTCTGACATCATTTGGTGTCAGGCTGGCTGCGCCTGTGCGGGTGCGCTGGCCGAGAGCCCGCCTCGCAGTGTCTTCTGATTTAATCCCACTGGGGGCCTGGGATCCATGGCCATGCGCAGTGCATATCCTCGCCTCTCACTCCCCTCCCTACGGCTTCTTAAGACTGTGCGGTGTCACGGCCGTGGCATGCTATTAGGGACCAGCTGACACCGAACAGTCTGAAGAAGCCATAGGGAGATGAGTGAGAGGTGGAGGTTCAGATATGCACTGCGCATGTCCATGGATCCCAGGCCCCCAGTGGGATTAAATCAGAAGACACTGCGAGGCGGGCTCTCGGCCAGCGCGGCCGCACAGGCGCAGCCATCCTGACACCAAATGATGCCAGAAGACGGGCAGGGCTAAGTGTGCCTGGCCACGGGATAACATAACAGCGCAGGCTCCGGGACGGAATCAAACAACGCTGAGGAGCCGGGGCACGGTGCCGGGGGGGTAGGAATGACAGCTGTGCTGCGTCATATTACGAAGGAAAGTCCCACCTCCGGGACGGTTTTACGGTATCAGTGGACACATTTTATAAGTGTTAAGTTCTGCGTGTGCAAGGAGCTAAACAAAAATAGCTACCTTTTCCTTGTGCAGCATTACTGCTGCACAAGGTGGCTCTTTCAGTAACAAACGCCTTGGGGGGGGGGGGACAGATTCCCTTACATTTCAGTTGTTGTGTCAGCGTGGCGGTCGCAGGACACTGTTGTGAATCCGCTTTTGGGCTCCCCTGGTGGTTGCTGGTGGTACTGGTGACTTGTGTGCCTTTGCTGTCTCAGTTCACCTGCTCCCATCAGTGTTTGGGAGTTTCCTATTTAGCCTTGCTCTCCAGTCATTTCCTTGCCGGTCATCATTGTAACCAGAGCCTTCGGTTGCATGTTCCTGCTACTAGTCTGCTGATCAGCTAAGTGGACTTTGTCCTTTTGTTTTGTATCTTTTGTCCAGTTTGCAGTTTTGTTATTCTCTGTAGCTGGAAGCTCTTGTGGGCTGAAATTGCCACTCCTGTGTCATGAGTTGACACAGGAGTCTTAAAGTAATTTCAGGATGGTTTTTTGATAGGGTTTTCAGTTGACCGTGAAGTCCTCTTTTGTATCCTTCTGCTATCTAGTAAGTGGACCTCTCTTTGCTAAATCTACCTTCATACTGTGTATGTCTTTTCCTCTAAACTCACCGTCATTACATGTGGGGGGCTGCTATCATCTTTTGGGGTATTTCCCTAGAGGTAAGCCAGGTCTGTTCCTTCCTCTACCAGGGGTAGTTAGTCCTCCGGCTGGCGCGTGGCATCTAGGGTTAATCAGGTATGCTCCCTGGCTACTATTAGTTGTGTGGTAGATTTAGCTCACGGTCAGCTCGAGATTCCATCACCCAGAGCTCGTCCGTTATCTTTGTGTTTTGATGTTTCCCTGCCATTGGGAATCATGACAGTATGACCGGCCCGTGTTAAAGTTACTGGCAGAAGAAAGGAGAGAAAAAGAAGTCTGTAGAGTTTTTTTTTTTTTTCCTCTGTTTGCTCCATAGTTGGATCAGTTGTATTTCAGCTCTAATTACAGCCTTTGCCTTTCTCTCCTTCTAATCCTTGAATGGCTCTGATCTCACCTGTTTAAAGATGGATCCTCAGAGCTTGGCTGCAGGTTTAAATAATCTTGCTACTAAGGTTCAAAATTTACAAGAATTTGTTATACATACTCCGATGTCTGAACCTAAGATTCCTACACCAGAGGTGTTTTCCGGAGATAGATCTCGGTTTCTGAATTTCAAATATAATTGTAAATTATTCCTTTCTCTCAAACCTCATTCCTCTGGAGATCCTGTCCAGCAGGATAAGATTGTGATTTCTTTGCTGCGAGGTGACCCTCAAAACTGGGCATTTTCATTGACACCAGGGGATCCTGCGTTGCTCAATGTGGATGCCTTTTTTCTGGCTTTAGGCTTGCTTTATGAGGAACCTAATTTGGAGATTCAAGCTGAAAAAGCTTTGATAGCCCTATCTCAAGGGCAAGATGAAGCTGAGATATACTGCCAAAAATTTCGTAAATGGTCTGGCCTTACTCAGTGGAATGAGTGCGCCCTAGCGGCAAATTTCAGAGAGGGCCTCTCTGATGCCGTTAAGGATGTTATTGTCGGGTTCCCTGCGCCTACAGGTCTGAATGAGTCCATGACAATGGCTATTCAGATTGATCGGCGTTTGCGGGAGCGCAAGCCTGTGCACCATTTGGCGGTATCTTCTGAAAAGTCGCCAGAGAATATGCAATGTGACAGAACTCTGTCCAGAAGCGAGCGGCAGAATTACAGGCGTAAAAATGGGTTATGTTTCTATTGTGGTGATTCTGCTCATGTTATATCAGCATGCTCTAAACGCACAAAGAAGGCTGACAAGTCTATTTGCACTTTACAGTCTAAATTTATTCTGTCTGTAACCTTGATTTGTTCATTATCAGTTATTACTGTGGATGCCTATGTGGACTCTGGCGCCGCCCTGAGTCTTATGGATTGGTCCTTTGCCAGGCGCTGTGGGTTTGAATTAGAGCCACTGGAAGTCCCTATACCTCTGAAGGGTATTGATTCTACCCCTTTGGCTAGTAATAAACCACAATTCTGGACGCAAGTGACTATGCGTATGACTCCAGACCATCAGGAGGTGATTCGCTTCCTTGTGTTGTACAATTTACATGATGTTTTAGTGCTTGGATTACCATGGTTACAATCTCATAACCCAGTCCTTGACTGGAAAACAATGTCTGTGATAAGCTGGGGATGTCGGGGGGCTCATGGGGATGTACCTTTGGTTTCCATTTCGTCATCTACTCCCTCTGAGATTCCAGCATTTTTGTCTGATTATCGTGATGTTTTTGAAGAGCCTAAGATTGGTTCTCTCCCTCCCCACAGAGATTGTGATTGCGCCATAGATCTGATTCCTGGAAGTAAATTTCCAAAGGGTCGTTTGTTTAATTTATCTGTGCCTGAACATGCTGCTATGCGAGAGTATATTAAGGAGTCCCTGGAAAAGGGACATATTCGTCCTTCTTCATCTCCTTTAGGAGCTGGTTTTTTCTTTGTGTCTAAGAAGGATGGCTCTCTGAGGCCTTGTATTGATTATCGACTCCTGAATAAAATTACAGTCAAATATCAGTATCCGTTGCCTTTGTTGACTGATTTGTTTGCTCGCATAAGAGGGGCTAAGTGGTTCTCTAAGACTGATCTTCGTGGGGCGTATAATTTGGTGCGAATTAAGCAGGGGGATGAGTGGAAAACCGCATTTAATACGCCTGAGGGCCATTTTGAGTATTTAGTAATGCCTTTCGGCCTTTCAAATGCACCTTCGGTCTTTCAGTCCTTTATGCATGATATTTTCCGTGAATATTTGGATAAATTTATGATTGTGTATTTGGACGATATTTTGATTTTTTCTGATGACTGGGAGTCTCATGTTCAACAGGTCAGGAGGGTTTTTCAGGTTTTGCGGACTAGTTCTTTGTGTGTAAAGGGTTCAAAGTGTGTTTTTGCGGTTCAAAAGATTTATTTTTTGGGGTACATTTTTTCCCCTTCTTCTGTTGAGATGGACCCTGTTAAGGTTCGGGCTATTTGTGACTGGACGCAGCCTACTTCTCTTAAGAGTCTTCAGAAATTCTTGGGCTTTGCTAATTTCTATCGTCTATTTATAACTGGGTTTTCTGGCGTTGCTAAACCTTTGACTGATTTGACTAGAAAGGGTGCTGATGTTGCCGATTGGTCCCCTGCTGCTGTGGAGGCCTTTCGGGAGCTTAAGCGCCGCTTTTCGTCTGCTCCTGTCTTGCGCCAGCCTGATGTTTCTCTTCCCTTTCAGGTTGAGGTCGATGCTTCCGTGTCATGATCTCAATGGCAAGAGAACATAGCATCAGCATATATAGGAACTAGCTCTTGGAAGATGGAAACTGAGCTGACCATGAACTAAACCTAACGCACAACTAGCAGTGGCCGGGTAGCATGCCTACGTTGATTCTAGATGCCCAGCACCAGCCGGAGGACTAAATAAAGCTAGCAGAGGAAAATATTAGTCCTAGCTCACCTCTAGAGAAATACCCCGAAAGGAGACAGAGGCCCCCCACATGTATTGGCGGTGAGTTAAGATGAAATAACAAACGTAGTATGAAAATAGGTTTAGCAAATTTGAGGTCCACTTACTACATAGCAGAAGACAGAAAGGACACTTTCATGGTCAGCTGAAAACCCTATCAAAACACCATCCAGAAATTACTTTAAAACTCTGGCATTAACTCATAACACCAGAGTGGCAATTCCTGTTCACAAGAGCTTTCCAGACACAGTAACGAAACTACAGCTGTGAACTGGAACAAAAATGCAAAAACAAACATGGACAAGAGTCCAACTTATCTAGTAGTTGTCTAGGAGCAGGAACAAGCACAGAGAGGCTTCTGATAACATTGTTGACCGGCAAGCAACTAACAGAACAGCAAGGTTATATAGCGACTCCCACATCTTGATGGGAACAGGTGAACAGAGAAGATGAAGACACCAGTTCAATTCCACCAGTAGCCACCGGGGGAGCCCAGAATCCAAATTCACAACAGTACCCCCCCCTCAAGGAGGGGGCACCGAACCCTCAACAGAACCACCAGGGCGATCAGGATGGGCCCTATGAAAGGCACGAACCAGATCAGAGGCATGAACATCAGATGCATTAACCCAAGAATTATCCTCCTGGCCGTATCCCTTCCACTTGACCAGATACTGGAGTCTCCGTCTGGAAACACGAGAGTCTAAGATTTTCTCCACAACGTACTCCAACTCACCCTCAACCAACACCGGAGCAGGAGGCTCAACGGAAGGCACAACCGGTACCTCATACCTGCGCAATAATGACCGATGAAAAACGTTATGAATAGAAAAGGATGCAGGGAGGTCCAAACGGAAGGAAACAGGGTTAAGAATCTCCAATATCTTATACGGGCCGATAAACCGAGGCTTAAACTTAGGAGAAGAGACCCTCATAGGGACAAAACGAGAAGACAACCACACCAAATCCCCAACACAAAGCCGAGGACCAACACGACGGTGGCGGTTGGCAAAAAGCTCAGTCTTCTCCTGGGACAACCTCAAATTGTCCACCACCTGCCCCCAGATCTGATGCAATTTCTCCACCACAGCATCCACTCCAGGACAATCCGAAGATTCCACCTGACCAGAGGAAAATCGAGGATGAAACCCCGAATTACAGAAAAACGGGGACACCAAAGTGGCAGAGCTGGCCCGATTATTGAGAGCGAACTCCGCCAATGGCAAAAAAGCAACCCAATCATCCTGGTCAGCAGACACAAAACACCTCAGATATGTCTCCAGGGTCTGATTAATCCGCTCGGTCTGGCCATTCGTCTGAGGATGGAAAGCGGACGAAAAAGATAAATCTATGCCCATCCTAGCACAGAATGCCCGCCAAAATCTAGACACGAATTGGGTCCCTCTGTCAGAAACGATATTCTCAGGAATACCATGCAAACGAACAACATTTTGAAAAAACAGATGAACCAACTCGGAAGAAGAAGGCAACTTGGGCAGAGGAACCAAATGGACCATCTTAGAAAAACGGTCACACACCACCCAGATGACAGACATCTTCTGAGAAACCGGCAGATCTGAAATAAAATCCATCGAGATGTGCGTCCAAGGCCTCTTAGGAATAGGCAAGGGCAACAATAATCCACTAGCCCGAGAACAACAAGGCTTGGCCCGAGCACAAACGTCACAAGACTGCACAAAGCCTCGCACATCTCGTGACAGGGAAGGCCACCAGAAGGACCTTGCCACCAAATCCCTGGTACCAAAAATGCCAGGATGACCTGCCAACGCAGAAGAATGAACCTCAGAGATGACTCTACTGGTCCAATCATCAGGAACAAACAGTTTATCAGGTGGGCAACGATCAGGTCTATCCGCCTGAAACTCCTGCAAGGCCCGCCGCAGGTCTGGAGAAACGGCTGACAATACCACTCCATCCTTAAGGATACCTGTGGGCTCAGAGTTACCAGGCGAGTCAGGCTCAAAACTCCTAGAAAGGGCATCCGCCTTAACATTCTTAGAACCCGGTAGGTATGACACCACAAAATTAAACCGAGAGAAAAATAATGACCAGCGCGCCTGTCTAGGATTCAGGCGCCTGGCGGTCTCAAGATAAATCAAATTTTTGTGGTCAGTCAATACCACCACCTGATGTCTGGCCCCCTCAAGCCAATGGCGCCACTCCTCAAAAGCCCACTTCATGGCCAAAAGCTCCCGATTCCCAACATCATAATTCCGCTCAGCGGGCGAAAATTTACGGGAAAAGAAGGCACAAGGCCTCATCACGGAGCAGTCAGAACTTTTCTGCGACAACACTGCCCCAGCTCCGATCTCAGAAGCGTCGATCTCAACCTGAAAAGGTAGAGCAACATCAGGCTGACGCAACACAGGGGCAGAGGAAAAACGGCGCTTAAGCTCCCGAAAGGCCTCCACAGCATCAGGGGACCAATCAGCAACATCAGCACCCTTCTTAGTCAAATCGGTCAATGGCTTAGCAATATCCGAAAAACCAGCAATAAATCGACGATAAAAGTTAGCAAAGCCCAAAAATTTCTGAAGACTCTTAAGAGAAGAGGGCTGCGTCCAATCACAAATGGCTTGAACCTTGACAGGATCCATTTCAATGGAAGAGGGGGAAAAAATATATCCCAAAAAGGAAATCCTCTGTACCCCAAAAACACACTTAGAACCCTTCACACACAAAGAATTAGACCGCAAAACCTGAAAAACCCTCCTGACTTGCTGGACATGAGAGTCCCAGTCATCCGAAAAAATCAGAATATCATCCAGATACACAATCATAAATTTATCCAAATAATAGCGAAAAATATCATGCATAAAGGACTGGAAAACTGACGGAGCATTTGAAAGACCAAAAGGCATCACTAAATACTCAAAGTGGCCCTCGGGCGTATTAAATGCGGTTTTCCACTCATCCCCCTGCCTGATTCGCACCAAATTATACGCCCCCCGAAGGTCAATCTTAGAGAACCACTTGGCCCCCTTTATGCGAGCAAACAAATCAGTCAGCAACGGCAATGGGTATTGATATTTAACAGTGATTTTATTCAAAAGCCGATAATCAATACATGGTCTCAAAGAGCCGTCTTTTTTTGACACAAAGAAAAAACCGGCTCCTAAGGGAGATGACGATGGACGAATATGTCCCTTTTCCAAGGACTCCTTTATATATTCTCGCATAGCAGCATGTTCAGGCACAGACAGATTAAATAAACGACCCTTTGGGTATTTACTACCCGGGATTAAATCTATGGCACAATCGCACTCTCGGTGCGGAGGTAACGAACCAAGCTTGGATTCTTCAAAGACGTCACGATAGTCAGACAGGAACTCAGGAATTTCAGAGGGAATAGATGATGAAATGGAAACCACAGGTGCATCCCCATGAGCCCCCTTACATCCCCAGCTCAACACAGACATAGCTCTCCAGTCGAGGACTGGGTTGTGAGATTGCAGCCAAGGCAATCCTAACACCAAATCATCATGTAGATTATACAGCACCAGAAAGCGAATAATCTCCTGGTGATCCAGATTAATACGCATAGTTACTTGTGTCCAGTATTGTGGTTTATTATTAGCCAATGGGGTGGAGTCAATCCCCTTCAGAGGAATAGGAGTCTCCAAAGGCTCTAAATCATACCCACAGCGTTTGGCAAAGGACCAATCCATAAGACTCAAAGCGGCGCCAGAGTCGACATAGGCGTCCGTGGTAATAGATGACAAAGAGCAAATCAGGGTCACAGATAGAATAAACTTAGACGGTAAGGTGCAAATGGAAACAGATTTACCAAGCTTTTTAGTGCGCTTAGAGCATGCTGATATAACATGAGTAGAATCACCACAATAGAAACACAACCCATTTTTCCGTCTAAAATTCTGCCGCTCGCTTCGGGACAGAATTCTATCACACTGCATACTCTCTGGCGACCTCTCAGTGGAAACCGCCAGATGGTGCACTGGTTTGCGCTCCCGCAGACGCCTATCGATCTGAATAGCCATTGTCATGGACTCATTCAGACCCGCAGGCACAGGGAACCCCACCATAACATCCTTAATGGCATCAGAGAGACCCTCTCTGAAAGTCGCCGCCAGGGCGCACTCATTCCACTGAGTAAGCACAGACCATTTACGGAATCTTTGGCAGTAAATTTCCGCTTCATCTTGCCCCTGAGATAGGGACATCAAAGTTTTTTCTGCCTGAAGCTCCAAATGAGGTTCGTCATAAAGCAACCCCAAGGCCAGAAAAAACGCATCCACATTGAGCAACGCAGGATCCCCTGGTGTCAATGAAAAAGCCCAGTCTTGAGGGTCGCCCCGGAGCAAGGAAATCACAATCCTGACCTGCTGTGCAGGGTCTCCGGCAGAGCGAGATTTCAGGGACAAAAACAATTTGCAATTATTTCGAAAATTCTGAAACCCGGATCTATTCCCCGAGAAAAATTCCGGCAAAGGAATTCTCGGCTCAGATACAGGTGCATGACAAACAAAATCTTGCAATCTTTGTACCTTCGTGGCGAGATTATTCAAACCTGCAGTTACACTCTGAAGATCCATTACAAACAGGTGGACACAGAGCCATTCAAGGGTTAAGAGGAGGTAAGAAGCAGCTAGACAGCAATTAAGGGCTAGGCAGCAAAACTCTGAAGGGAAAAAAAAAAAAAAAAAAAAAATTTCCCTTAAACACTTCTCTATCTCCTGCTTCAGCCCAAACAATTAACACTTTGTGGGCCGGTCAAACTGTCATGATCTCAATGGCAAGAGAACATAGCATCAGCATATATAGGAACTAGCTCTTGGAAGATGGAAACTGAGCTGACCATGAACTAAACCTAACGCACAACTAGCAGTGGCCGGGTAGCATGCCTACGTTGATTCTAGATGCCCAGCACCAGCCGGAGGACTAAATAAAGCTAGCAGAGGAAAATATTAGTCCTAGCTCACCTCTAGAGAAATACCCCGAAAGGAGACAGAGGCCCCCCACATGTATTGGCGGTGAGTTAAGATGAAATAACAAACGTAGTATGAAAATAGGTTTAGCAAATTTGAGGTCCACTTACTACATAGCAGAAGACAGAAAGGACACTTTCATGGTCAGCTGAAAACCCTATCAAAACACCATCCAGAAATTACTTTAAAACTCTGGCATTAACTCATAACACCAGAGTGGCAATTCCTGTTCACAAGAGCTTTCCAGACACAGTAACGAAACTACAGCTGTGAACTGGAACAAAAATGCAAAAACAAACATGGACAAGAGTCCAACTTATCTAGTAGTTGTCTAGGAGCAGGAACAAGCACAGAGAGGCTTCTGATAACATTGTTGACCGGCAAGCAACTAACAGAACAGCAAGGTTATATAGCGACTCCCACATCTTGATGGGAACAGGTGAACAGAGAAGATGAAGACACCAGTTCAATTCCACCAGTAGCCACCGGGGGAGCCCAGAATCCAAATTCACAACACTTCCGAGATCGGAGCGGGGGCGGTTTTGTCGCAGAAAAGTTCCGATTGCTCAGTGATGAGACCTTGTGCGTTCTTTTCTCGTAAATTTTCGGCCGCCGAGCGAAACTATGATGTTGGTAATCGGGAGCTTTTGGCCATGAAGTGGGCGTTTGAGGAGTGGCGTCATTGGCTTGAGGGTGCCAGACATCAGGTGGTGGTTTTGACTGATCACAAGAATCTGATTTCTCTGGAGTCTGCCAGGCGCCTGAATCCTAGACAGGCACGCTGGTCGTTTTTTTTTTTTCTCGGTTTAATTTTGTGGTCTCATACTTACCGGGTTCTAAAAATGTGAAGGCAGATGCTCTTTCTAGGAGTTTTGAGCCTGACTCTCCTGGGGATTCTGAACCTGCTGGTATCCTTAAGGATGGGGTGGTTTTGTCTGCTGTCTCCCCAGACTTGCGACGTGCTTTGCAAGAATTTCAGGCAGATAGACCTGATCGTTGTCCACCTGGTAGACTGTTTGTTCCTGATGATTGGACCAGTAGAGTCATCTCGGAAGTTCATTCTTCTACTCTGGCAGGTCATCCTGGAATTTTTGGTACTAGAGATTTGGTGGCTAGGTCCTTCTGGTGGCCTTCCCTGTCTCGAGATGTGCGTGTTTTTGTGCAGTCTTGTGATGTTTGTGCTCGGGCCAATCCTTGTTGTTCTAGGGCTAGTGGGTTATTGTTGCCCTTGCCTATTCCGAAGAGGCCTTGGACGCACATCTCTATGGACTTTATTTCTGATCTCCCTGTTTCTCAGAAGATGTCTGTCATCTGGGTGGTGTGTGACCGTTTTTCTAAAATGGTCCATTTGGTGCCATTGCCTAAGTTGCCTTCTTCATCTGAATTGGTCCCTCTGTTTTTTCAAAATGTGGTTCGCCTGCATGGGATTCCGGAAAACATCGTTTCTGACAGGGGAACCCAGTTCGTGTCTAGATTTTGGTGGACATTCTGTTCCAGGTTGGGAATTGATTTGTCTTTTTCGTCTGCATTCCATCCTCAGACTAATGGCCAGACGGAGCGAGCTAATCAAACTTTGGAGACTTATTTGAGGTGCTTTGTGTCTGCGGATCAGGATGACTGGGTTGCTTTTTTGCCGTTGGCAGAGTTTGCTCTTAATAATCGGGCTAGTTCTGCCACTTTGGTTTCCCCTTTCTTTTGCAATTCAGGGTTTCACCCTCGTTTTTCATCTGGTCAGGTGGAATCTTCGGATTGTCCGGGAGTTGATGCTGTGGTGGAGAGATTGCATCGGATTTGGGGACAAGTGGTGGACAATTTGAAGTTGTCCCAGGAGAGGACTCAGCAGTTTGCTAACCACCGGCGTCGTGTTGGTCCTCGCCTTTGTGTTGGGGACTTGGTGTGGTTGTCTTCCCGTTTTGTCCCTATGAGGGTTTTCTTCTCCTAAGTTTAAGCCCCGGTTCATCGGTCCTTATAGGATTTTGGAGATTCTTAACCCTGTGTCCTTTCGTTTGGACCTCCCGGCATCTTTCGCTATCCATAATGTATTCCATCGGTCGTTGTTGCGGAGGTATGAGGTACCGGTGGTTCCTTCTACTGAACCTCCTGCTCCTGTGCTGGTAGGGGGTGAATTGGAGTACGTTGTGGAGAAGATCCTGGACTCCCGTATTTCCAGACGGAGACTTCAGTATCTGGTTAAATGGAAGGGCTATGGTCAAGAAGATAATTCTTGGGTAACTGCCTCTGATGTTCATGCCTCGGATTTGGTTCGTGCCTTTCATAGGGCTCATCCAGATCGTCCTGCTGGTTCTCGTGAGGGTTCGGTGCCCCCTCCTTAAGGGGGGGGTACTGTTGTGAATCCGCTTTTGGGCTCCCCTGGTGGTTGCTGGTGGTACTGGTGACTTGTGTGTCTTTGCTGTCTCAGTTCACCTGCTCCCATCAGTGTTTGGGAGTTTCCTATTTAGCCTTGCTCTCCAGTCATTTCCTTGCCGGTCATCATTGTAACCAGAGCCTTCGGTTGCATGTTCCTGCTACTAGTCTGCTGATCAGCTAAGTGGACTTTGTCCTTTTGTTTTGTATCTTTTGTCCAGTTTGCAGTTTTGTTATTCTCTGTAGCTGGAAGCTCTTGTGGGCTGAAATTGCCACTCCTGTGTCATGAGTTGACACAGGAGTCTTAAAGTAATTTCAGGATGGTTTTTTGATAGGGTTTTCAGTTGACCGTGAAGTCCTCTTTTGTATCCTTCTGCTATCTAGTAAGTGGACCTCTCTTTGCTAAATCTACCTTCATACTGTGTATGTCTTTTCCTCTAAACTCACCGTCATTACATGTGGGGGGCTGCTATCATCTTTTGGGGTATTTCCCTAGAGGTAAGCCAGGTCTGTTCCTTCCTCTACCAGGGGTAGTTAGTCCTCCGGCTGGCGCGTGGCATCTAGGGTTAATCAGGTATGCTCCCTGGCTACTATTAGTTGTGTGGTAGATTTAGCTCACGGTCAGCTCGAGATTCCATCACCCAGAGCTCGTCCGTTATCTTTGTGTTTTGATGTTTCCCTGCCATTGGGAATCATGACAGGACACATTGCCGGCTACACAGCTGGGGATCAGCTGACGTTACTGAAACCCAATAACACTGGGTCGTATGTTTTGACTGTGCAGACGGCACTTCTGAGCCTCAACTGGCGGTGTTGGAGCCCAGGAATTTAAGTTCAGGTGGTAGAAAGATGAACACAACAGGAGACCTGGATAACGTATACAGTGACCTAATTATTTAATCAGGAAGAGGAGTGGCAAATTCCTGCGAGATCCAGGCCTTGTTCATTTTCAGGAAAGTAAGCCGGTCAACGTTATCGGAGGATAGTCGCATGCGACGCTCAGTTAGTACACCACCTGCAGCACTAAAGACACGTTCCGATAATACACTGGCCGCAGGGCAAGACAGCACCTCCAATGCATACTGGCTTAGCTCTGGCCATGTATCCAGCTTTGAGACCCAAAACTTGAAAGGGGAAGAGCCGTCTGGGAGTACAGCAAGAGGGCAAGACATGTAGTCTGTCACCATCTGACGGAACCGTTGCCTCCTGCTGACTGGAGCCGTCTGTGATGGTGTAGACTTTTGTGGGGGGCACAGAAAACTGTGCCACAGTTGGGCCATACTGGTCTTGCCTTGGGCAGAGGCACTGCTTCTGCTCCCTCTTTGTGCAGAACCTCCACCACTGCCTGGACGCACTGAGCTGCTTTGGAATGCACTAGCAGCACTTCTCTCAGTTGGAATGGAGAAGATGATGGAATTCACCAGTGTGTCTTGGTACTCCCGCATTTTTCGCTCCCGGTTCAACGGTGTGATGAGGCTTTCTACGTTGTCCCGGTAGCGAGGATCGAGGAGGGTGAACACCCAATAATCAGACATGTTGAGAATGTGGGCGATGCGGCGGTCGTTTCTCAGGCACTGCAGCATGTAATCCACCATGTGCTGCAGACTGCCAAGTGCCCAAGAAACGCTGTCCCCTGCTGGAGGCGTGATCTCTGCCTGCTCGTCATCACCCCACCCTCGCTGTACACACTGAGTACTGGACAATTGTGTAACTCCCTCCTCTGGACATATGTCTTCCTCCTCCATTCACTCCTCCTCATCCTCCTCACAAACTGTCCCCTGCCTACGCGTTTGTGAGGAACCACGTGGCGCTGACTGTCCAGAAGATGATGGAAATGGTGAATCCTCATCCTCCACCTCTTCCACAACATCATCCCTTAGCGCTTGCAGTGATTTTTCAAGCAGGCAGATAAGGGGGACAGTCATGCTTACTAGTGCATCATCTGCATTCGCCATCCGCGTGGAATAATCAAAGGGACGCAAAACCTGGCAGACGTCATTCATAGTGGCCCACTCTGTGGTTGTGAAGTCTGTATGGCGCTGAGTGCGACTTCTTTGCGCCTGAAGCAGCTGGTACTCCATTACAGCTTGCTGCTGCTCACACAACCGCTCCAACATATGTAACGTGGAATTCCACCTGGTAGGTAGGTCACATATGATGCGATGTTCCGGCAGGCGGTGTCGGCGCTGCAGAGCCGCAATGCGCGCTTTTGCCGTGCTGGAACGCCGCAAGTGAGCACACTCTAGGCGGACCTTGTGCAGCAGTGCATCAAGATCCGGATAGTCCCTCAAAAAGCTCTGCACGACCAAATTGAGCACATGTGCCAGACATGGGATGTGAGTGAGGTTGCCGAGGCCCAGAGCTGCCACCAGATTTCGGCCATTATCACACACTACCATGCCTGGCTGGAGATTCGCTGGCACAAACCACACATCGCTCTCCTGCTTGATGGCATTCCAGAGCTCCTGCGCTGTGTGGCTACGATTCCCCAAAAAAATTAATTTCAAGACGGCCTGTTGACGTTTGGCCATGGCTGTGCTCATGTCGGTCGTAACAGGTACACGTTCATCACGGGTCCATGTGGAGGTGGACTGTGACGGCTCCTGCAGCGATGATTCTGAGGAACTGGTGTAAGAGGAGGAGTCAATGCGTACAGAATGGATTCCTGCAATCCTTGGAGTGGGCAGGACACGTCCTGCGCCACTCGCACGGTCTGTACCCGGCTCAACGACATTAACCCAATGGGCAGTGAGGGAAAGGTATCGCCCCTGTCCATGTTGACTGGTCCACGCATCGGTGGTGAGGTGGACCTTGCTACTGATGGCGTTCAGTAGCGCGTGTTTTATGTGTCCCTCCACATGCTTGTGCAGGGCAGGGACGGCTTGCCTGCTGAAGTAAAAGCGGTTGGGCACATTGTACTGTGGGACTGCCAATGACATCAAGTCACGGAAGCTGTCAGTCTCCACCAGCCTGAATGACAGCATTTCCAGTGACAGAAGTTTGGCAATGCCTGCAGTCAGAGCCTGTGCTCGTGGGTGGTTTGACGAGAAAGGCCGCCTTTTCTCCCATGCCTGTACTACCGATGGCTGTAGACTGGGCTGGGAGTGTGTGGATGACTGGGAAAGTGGTGCTGCGGGTGGAATTACAGCGGGTCTCTGGACAACAGGGCCAGAGGTTCTTCCACGGCGATCCTGGTAGGAAGCCGAACCAGCTGCGTGTGAGCTGGAGGAAGATGCAACACGAGCTGAAGAGGTGGTAGCTGCTGCTGTTGGTTGGCCTAGCTCTTCAGTGTGTTTTTCTAACTCCGCCGGGTGCCTGGTGCGCACATGTTTCCACATGTTGGAGGTATTGAGGTTGCTGACATTTTTCCCTCTTTTGACTTTTTGATGACACACCTTGCATCTGACATAGCAAATGTCATCTGCAACTGTGTCAAAAAAGGACCAGGCACTGCAAGTCTTGGGAGCGCCCTTTTTGGCTTTTGGAAGAGACATGCTCCTAACGGGTGCCAAAGCGGAGGCTGCAGGATCCGCAGTCTTCCCCCTCCCTCTCCCTCTTTGGGCCGTACGGGGAATCTCTTCCTCAGAGCTGCTCCCACCACCTTCCTGTCCCTCACGCCAAGATGGGTCAAGGACCTCATCATCTACACTACCCTCTGCCCCCAACTGCTCCTCCTGGGTAGTCTCAGCAGCAGAGCACGCACCAGTAAGTGGCAACTGAGTGTCATCATCAGCTGATGCGGCCTGCGATGGGGTGACCGGAGCCACTGGCCCACCCGCCTCTTCAGAGGAAGAGAGAAAAAGCTGTTGGGCATCACTGCACCCTGCCTCTTCTTCCATTTCTCCAATGCTGCTTGGCTGGCCCCCTGTTTCCAAGCCAAGAGATTCAGAGAACAGAAGTAGAGACGGCTCCTGTCCTGGGCTCTCTGTCTGCCTGGGCAATTTGGCAGGTGGTGAAGAGACAGATGGCTGCTCTCCAGTGCTCTGTGTCTGAGAGGATGTGGCACTAATTGAAGTTGATGCATTAGCTGCCATCCATCCGACAACGGCTTCAATTTGTTCTTTACGCAGCAGCGGTGTACGGCGCTCTGACACAAAGCTGCACATGAATGACTGTTGCCTGGTGAAAGTGGGTGCTGATGAGTCACCGGTGCCCGCAGCAGGCACAGAATCCCCACGTCCCCTCCCTGCTCCGCGCCCACGCCCACGCCCACGTGCCTTACTCACTGCCTTCTTCATCTTGGTTGACTGATAAAGATAAGCAGAAAAGTACTAACGGCTTTGTGTGCTTATTCCTGAACAACTCCTCCTAACAGGTATAAGAAACACTAATTTTCTAAAGTGTGGACTAGACTTTAATATGAGCTAATGTGGCCTACACAAATGTAAAGTGGTGTAACTGGTGTGTTTGGTGAACTTTATTATTTATTTATTTTTTGGGGGCTGAACTGACAACAGATAGAGCTGCAGTCACACGGAGACCGTGCAGACAGCCGTAAACGGCGCTGCAAGGCACAAAAACCCTCCTCTACGTTATCCTATGTAGTGTTTTTCCACAAGTTAGCTGGAGACGGGTGGAAAGACACTAATAGGAATTTTTTGAAAAAATGTGCAGCAGCCTGCACTACTTAAAACAAAATGAAAATTGATTTGGCGGTATGACGCAGTGAAGAACCCTGAGCTGGAGACAACCAGGCTATGGCTGCTCACAGACTACAGGGCGAGCTGCAGTCACACGGAGACCGTGCAGACAGCCGTAAACGGCGCTGCAAGGCCCAAAAACCCTCCTCTATGTTATCCTATGTAGTGTTTTTCCACAAATTAGCTGGAGACGGGTGGAAAGACACTAATAGGAATTTTTTGAAAAAATGTGCAGCAGCCTGCACTACTTAAAACAAAATGAAAATTGATTTGGTGGTATGACGCAGTGAAGAACCCTGAGCTGGAGACAACCAGGCTATGGCTGCTCACAGACTACAGGGCGAGCTGCAGTCACACGAAGACCATGCAGACAGCCGTAAACGGCGCTGCAAGGCCCAAAAACCCTCCTCTGTTATCCTATGTAGTGTTTTTCCACAAATTAGCTGGAGACGGGTGGAAAGACACTAATAGGATTTTTTTGAATAAATTAGCAGCAGACTACACTACTTGGAAAAAAAAAAAAAAAGAACAGTATGAGGCAATGAACCACCCTCCCTGAACTGAATACAACCAGCTATGGATGGCCTATGTGGCTGCACTCAGACTAGAGAGTGGGCTGCACTCACACACACACACACACACAGACCTTGCAGATCGCTGTGAAAACAGCGCTACAAGGCAAAAGCAAGGTGAATAGTAGGTGAACACAGCGGTTGCTAAATTAGCCTTTGGAAAGCACAAAGAAGCAAATCGCTATCTCTAAACTGGCCCTCAGTCAGCAAACAGCGTCCTGTCACTAACTGAATTCACAGCAGAGTGATCGCAAAATGGCGCCAGCGACTTTTAAACTGCATCATGACATCATTTCAGCAGCCAATCACAGCCTTGCCAGTAGTTTCATGCCCTCCATGCTAAACAGGATGTGCCCACACTTGGAATCATTCTCATTGGCTGAATTTGTGCATTTTGAATCTGGGAACTTCCGATTCCGGTATCCGATACGCGACAAGTATCGGAATACCGGTATCGGAATTCCGATACCGCAAGTATCGGCCGATACCCGATACTTGCGGTATCGGAATGCTCAACACTATTAAGGAGTCTTTGGAGAAGGGGCATATTCGGCCATCTTCTTCACCATTGGGAGCAGGTTTTTTTTTTGTTGTCAAGAAGGATGGCTCCTTGAGACCCTGTATTGAATATCGCCTCTTGATTAAGATCACGGTCAAATTCCAATACCCTTTGCCTTTGCTTTCTGATTTGTTTGCTAGGATTAAGGGGCTAGTTGGTTTACTAAGATTGACCTTCGAGGCACATATAATCTTGTTCGTATTAAGCAGGGTGACGAATGGAAAACTGCGTTTAATACGCCCGAAGGCCATTTTGAATACCTTGTGATGCCATTCGGGCTCTCTAATGCTCCATCTGTGTTTCAGTCCTTCATGCATGATATATTTCGGAATTATCTTGATAAATTCATGATTGTATATTTGGATGATATTTTGATTTTTTCAGATGATTGGGAGTCTCATGGAAACAAGTCAGGATGGTATTTCAGATCCTTCGTGATAATGCCTTGTTTGTGAAGGGGTCTAAGTGCCTCTTTGGAGTACAGAAGGTTTCTTTTTTGGGCTTCATTTTTTCTCCCTCATCTATAGAAATGGATCCGGTTAAGGTTCAGGCCATTCATGATTGGATCCAGCCCACATCCGTGAAGAGCCTTCAGAAATTTTTGGGCTTTGCTAATTTTTATTGCCGTTTCATTGCCAACTTCTTCAGTGTGGTTAAACCCCTGACCGATTTGACGAAGAAATGCGCTGATGTGACAAATTGGTCCTCTGCGGCTGTTTCTGCCTTTCAGGAGCTTAAACGCCGATTTACTTCTGCCCCTGTGTTGCGTCAGCCGGATGTTTCTCTTCCATTTCAGGTTGAGGTTGACGCTTCTGAGATTGGGGCAGGGGCCGTTTTGTCTCAGAGAAATGCTGATGGTTACTTGATGAAACCGTGTGCCTTCTTTTCTCGAAAGTTTTCGCCTGCGGAACGCAATTATGATGTCGGCAATCGTGAGTTGTTGGCTATGAAGTGGGCATTTGAGGAGTGGCGGCATTGGCTTGAGGGGGCCAAGCACCGTATTGTGGTCTTGACCGATCATAAGAATCTGATTTACCTCGAGTCTGCCAAATGGTTGAATCCTAGACAGGCGCGATGGTCCCTGTTTTTCTCCCGTTTTGATTTTGTAGTCTCGTATCTTCCGGGTTCTAAGAATGTTAAGGCTGATGCCCTCTCTAGGAGCTTTTTGCCTGATTCTCCTGGGGTCCTTGAGCCGGTCGGCATTCTGAAGGAAGGGGTGGTTCTTTCTGCCATCTCCCCTGACTTACGACAGGTTCTTCAGGAATTTCAGGCTGATAAACTTGACCGCTGTCCAGTAGGGAAACTGTTTGTTCCTGACAGATGGACTAGTATAGTGATTTCTGAGATTCATTGTTCTGTGTTGGCTGGCCATCCTGGGATTTTTGGTACCAGAGATTTGGTTGGTAGGTCCTTTTGGTGGCCTTCTTTGTCACGGGATGTGCGTTCTTTTGTGCAGTCCTGTGGGACTTTTGCGCGGGCCAAGCCTTGCTTGTGGGTTGCTTTTGCCTTTGCCGCTCCCTGAGAGGCCTTGGACGCATATTTCTATGGATTTTATTTCAGATCTTCCGGTTTCCCAGAGGATGTCGGTTATCTGGGTGGTTTGTGACTGGTTTTCTAAGATGGTTCATTTGGTAACTTTGCCTAAATTGCCTTCCTCTTCTGATTTGGTTCCATTGTTTTTTCAGCATGTGGTTCGTTTGCATGGCATTCCAGAGAATATTGTGTCCGATAGAGGTTCCCAGTTTGTTTCTAGGTTTTGGCGGGCCTTTTGTGCTACGCTGGGCATTGATTTGTCTTTATCTTCTGCATTTCATCCTCAGACAAATGGCCAAACCGAGCGAACTAATGAGACTTTGGAAACTTATTTGAGATGCTTTGTGTCTGCTGATCAGGATGATTGCGTGGCTTTCTTTCCATTGGCCGAGTTTGCCCTTAATAATCGGGCTAGTTCTCCTACCTTGGTTTCACCCTTCTTTTGTAATTCTGATTTTCATCCTTGTTTTTCTTCAGGGCAGGTTGAGCCTTCTGATTGTCCTGGGGTGGACTCTGTGGTTGACAGGTTGCAGCAAATTTGGGCTCATGTTGTGGACAATTTGGTGTTGTCTCAGGAGGAGGCTCAGCGTTTTGCTAACCGTCGTCGGTGTGTTGGTTCCCGGCTTCGGGTTGGGGATTTGGTCTGGTTGTCTTCCCTTCATGTTCCTATGAAGGTTTCTTCCCCTAAGTTCAAGCCTCGGTTTATTGGTCCTTATAGGATTTCTGAGATTATCAATCCAGTGTCTTTTAGTTTGGCCCTTCCAGCCTCTTTTTCCATCCATAATGTTTTTCATAGATTTTTGTTGCGGAAATATGTGGTGCCCGTTGTTCCCTCTGTTGATCCTCCTGCCCCGGTGTTGATTGATGGGGAGTTGGAGTATGTGGTTGAGAATATTTTGGATTCTCGTTTTTCGAGGCGGAAGCTTCAGTATCTTGTCAAATGGAAGGGTTATGGCCAGGAGGATAATTCTTGGGTTGTTGCCTCCGATGTTCATGCTGACGATTTGGTTTGTGCCTTTCATTTGGCTCATCCTGATCGGCCTGGGGGCTCTGGTGAGGGTTCGTTGACCCCTCATCAAGGGGGGGTACTGTTGTGAATTCTGCTCTTGGGCTCCCTCCGGTGGTTATAAGTGGTAGCGCTGCTGTCTTTGGATCGCTGCATTCATCAGGTGTGTCCACTTATTGCATTTCTGACTGGGCTATTTAGTCTTGCTTGACCCTTTAGTCAGTGCCAGTTGTCCATTGTTCCTGGAGGATTCACATCCCTGCCTGGTCTCTCCTGCTTTGCTGTTCATTTCAACAAAGATAAGTTCTGGCTTTGTTTTTTGCAGTCCACATGCTGTGGGCCTTATTGTTCAGTTCTTTTCCATGTTTTGTCTTGTCCAGCTTGGTCTGTATAAGGATTTGTTTAGCCAAGCTGGTATCTCTGGAGATGCAGATATACCCTCCATATCTTTAGTTAGATGTGGAGATTTTGTATTTTCTGTGGTGGATATTTTCTAGTGTTTTAATACTGACCACATAGTACTCTGTCCTATCCTTTCTATTTAGTTAGAGCGGCCTCCTTTGCTAAATCCTGATTTCAGTCTGCGTATGTTATTTCCCTCTCCTCTCACCGTCAATATTTGTGGGGGGCTGTCTATCCTTTGGGGATTTTCTCTGAGGCAAGATAGTTTTCCCTTTTCTATCTCTAGGGGTATTTAGTCCTCCGGCTGTGTCGAGATGTCTAGGGAGTGTTAGGTACATTCCACGGCTACTTCTAGTTGCAGTGTTAAGTTCAGGGTCTGCGGTCAGTACAGGTCCCACCTTCTCCAGAGTACGTCTTATGCTGCTCCTAGGCCACCAAATCATAACAGCACACATAGTTAGTAGGCCCAAATAATAAAGTGGGCTAAATGCAGTTCAAAATTGGTAAAAGGACTAAACAGGCAGCATTGCTTTGTTCAGTGGAGGACAACTGTAATGAGTGGCAGACACAGTTAGTAGGCCCAAATAATAACATGGGCTAAATGTCTGCCAAAAAATTGTTCATAAAAAAACCGGTGGCATAGAAGACAGTGGTAGTAGACGCAAAATATTAACTGGTCTAAATGGAGGTCAGGGCCCCTGTATATTTTATCTATCATCTATCATTTCAACAAATTTGTATTGGCAGTGCCATTGAAGGATTTAACAGCCCAGACTACACAGTGGTGGAGCAGGGAGAGGTAAGTATTGCAAGTGGTATAGCACTGTTTGAGCTGAGGGGGAACACTTTCTCGTGGGCGGCGGTACTGGCACAGGGCCCCTCATATTACGACGGTGTGTCTGACGTTGGTTGTGCACCACCACCGTCAGAGACACTTCATTGTACTATGAGGGACCCTGTGCCAGTGCCATCGCCCAAGAGTGAGCACACCCACCTATCCAGGCAAACGGCACTCGCACGGGTGCTTGCACCAGGTGGTGACCATGGCCCTGTGGGGGGAGTCAGCCCATTTAGGGAGGTATAAAAATGGCCTATGGTGGACATTCAGCAGCTGCAAATGGAGGAATTGGAGCAGTCAGTAAAAGGAGGCCAAAAGCAAGACATTTTTCAGGCAAGCTACGTGTCAGCAGGGGAAGGTGGGGCCAAGTAATTTGAAATCCATGATTGGTTCATTTTAATGAAGGTTAGATCATCAACATTTCGGGTAGCCAGACGTGTCCTTTTTTCATTCAGTATTGAACCAGCAGCACTGAAGACTCTTTCTGATAGCACACTAGCAGCAGGGCAACCGAGCTCCTGTAATGCATATTCTGCCAATTCAGGCCAGGTGTCTATTTAGATGCCCAGTAATCAAAGGGGAATGACCTGAGAGGGAGAACATCGATAAGTGAGGAAAAGTAGTTCGTAACCATACTGGACAAATGCTGTCTCCTGTCACTTTGAATCGATGCAGCAGTACCTGTCGTGTCAGCGGTCATTGCGAAATCACTCCATAACCTGGTCATAAAACCCCTCTGTCCAACGCCACGTCGGATTTGTGCACCTCTAACACCTCTGCTATGTTTCCCACTACGGCTCGTGTGAGAACCATCCCCGCCGCTGTGTGCTGGGAATGCCTGAACCAAACGGTCTACAAGAGTTGCTTGTTTGGTAGCCAATATTTGCTCAAGGTTCTCATGTGGCATGTTATTTTGTAATTTTTTTTATATCGTGGATCCAGGAGGCAGGCGAACCAGTAATCGTCATCGGTCATCATTTTGATAATGCGGGGGTCCCTTTTTAGGATACGCAAGGCACACTCAGCCATGTGGGCCAATGTTCCAGGTGTCAATTCACTGCTTGTGCTGGGTTGAGGAGCACTTTCTTGCAAATCAACATCACTTGTGTCCCGCAAAAACCCTGTACCTGACCTTGCAAAGCCACCAGTTTCTATTGCCCCCTGAGAAGCATCCTCCTCCCATAAATATTCATCCCCATCATCCTCCTCCTCCTCTTCGTCTGCCACCTCATCCAGGAGAATTCCCTGAGCAGACAATGGCTGACCATCATCAAGGCTTCCCTCCTCCTCGGCTGCAGATGCCTGCTCCTTAATGTGCATCAAACTTTGCATCAGCAGACGCATTAGTGGGATGCTCATGCTTATGATGGCATCGTCTGCACTTACCAGCCATGTGCATTCCTCAAAACACTGAAGGACTTGAAAGAGGTCTTGTAGCTTCGACCACTGCACACCAGACAACTCCTTGTCTGCCATCCAAGTGCCTGTCCGTGTATGTGTATCCTCCCACAAATTAATTACAGCATGCCTCTGTTCGCACAGCCTCTGAACCATGTGCAGTGTGGAGTTCCACCTTGTTGCAACGTCGATTATTAGGTGGTGCTGGGGAAGGTTCAGCGATCGATGATGGTTCAGCATACGGCTGGAGTGTAAAGGCGACAGGTCGGATGTGTGAGCAAAGTCTTCGCACCTTCAGGAGCAGGGCTGGTAACCCCGGATAATTTTTCAGGAAGCACTGCACCACCAGGTTCAAGGTGTGAGCCAGGCAAGGTATGTGTTTCAGTTCTGAAAGGGCTATGGCAGCCATAAAATTCCTTCCGTTATCACTGACTACCTTGCCTGCCTCAAGATGTACACTGCCCAGCCATGACTGAGTTTCTTGCTGCAAGTACTGGGCCAATACTTCCACGGTGTGTCTGTTGTCGCCCAAACACTTCATTTGTAACACAGCCTACTGATGCTTACCACTAGCTGTTCGATAATGGGACACCTCGTGTGCAACACTGGCAGCTGTGGATGGATTGGTCGTGCGACTGCGCTCTGTGAATGAGCTTTCGCTTCTGGAGATGGAGGAGGAGGGGTGGCGAACGCCTACAGCCAACTGTTTCCTAGACAGTGGGCTAGGCAGAACTATCCCACTATGGCTGTCCCCTGTGGACCAAGCATCCACCACATTAACCCAGTGCGCTGTGATGGACACATAACGTCCCTGGCCATGCCTACTGGTCCATGCATCTGTTGTGAGGTGCACCTTTCCACTGACTGATTGACTCAGTGCATGGACAATGCGGTCTTTGACATGCTGGTGGAGGGCTGGGATGGCTTTTCTTGCAAAGACTTGGTGACTGGGTGGATCATAGCGTGGTACTGCGTAGGCCATCAGGTCTTTGAAACCTTCGCTTCGGTAGGGCATCATCTCTAACGAGATTAGTATAGCTATGTGGGCGTTCAAACCCTGTGTACGTGGATGAGAGGATGCATACTTTCTTTTCCTAACGAGAGTCTCTTGTAGGGTGAGCTGGACTGGAGAGCTGCATATGGTGGAACTAGCGGTGGCGGTGGTTGTGGACATGGTGGATTGAGAGAGGGTTGGTGATGGTATACTTGATGTTGGCCTACATACAGTGTTTCCTACCAATAACCTTGTGATTCCCTGACTGCTTTGGCCTTGTGACGATACCTCCACATTTGCTGCTGGTGGTGTCCTAACCGGTGGGCTTACAGTGAGTGAAGCAATGTAGCCTTGCTGATTACCTTCATTCTGAGCAGGTGCACCAATGGTACGGGACGTTTGGTAGTTAGTCCAGGCTTGTAAGTGCATGCTTGTTAAATGTCTAAGCATGCACGTTGTATTTAAATTTTGAAGATTCTTCCCTCTGCTAAAGGTCTTTGAGCATTTCTTACAGATAACTTTGCACTGATCATTCGGATCTTGGTTAAAAAATTGCCACACTACGCTCTTCCTACTATGGAATACCTTTTCAGGCATTGCACGCTGTGCTACTTTCACCGGATGGCCACGCTGTCCTAAAACTGTTTTTGTTTTTGACAAACGTTTTTGGCCTGATACGGGCCTGCCAGATGACAGCTGTTGCGATGTAGATGGCTGCTGCGGATCATCCTCCTCCGCTTCTGAGCTACTGGCAGCAGCACCCTCTTCCCCCAATGGCTGCCAATCTGGGTCAACAACTGGGTCATCTATCACCTCCTCTTCAATGTCATGTGCACCTTCCTCTGTGTCTCCGTGTAAGGTGCTATAGCATTCTGGATGGGCACCATATTCTCATCAGGGTCAGATTCTGGCTCAGTACACTGCGAGGGCAATGTAGTGATCTGAGTCAATGGAACAGCATAAAAATCTAGCTGTGGCTGTGCATCAGTGCACTCCATGTCCGATTGATCTTGTAATGGGCAGTTAACAATTTCCCTTTCTAACCCAGGCACAGTATGTGTAAAGAGCTCCATGGAGTAACATGTAGTGTCGCCTGACGCATCCTTCACTTTTGGTTTGGGTGAAGGACACAAGGAAACATCTTGTTCCTGACCGGGAGCATCCACTGACGACTCGCTGCTTTTATATTTGGAACTTTCTGAAGAGGAGGCGAAAGAGCTAGAGGCTGAGTCAGCAAGGAAAGCCAAAACTTTTTCCTGCTGCTATGGCTTTAAAAGCTGTTTTCCTACTCCCAGATAAGGGAGCCTTCGAGGCCTTGTGTAGCCAGACGATGACGCTGGCTCAACACCTCCAGCCTTTGGTGCTATTGTGCTTTTCCCACTACCACCAGATGCACCACCACCACCATCAGTACCAGCTGGCAATGGCTGCCCACGTGCTCTTCCACCAGACTTCCTCATTTTTTTGGAAAATCTTACCAAAGTAACAACCATTATATGGTACTGTAAAACAAGGTAGAAGGTTTATATTAACTTGTTGAGAATTTAAATCTCCCTTTTTTTGGGAGACTGAACCAAAACTCAGGCCCTGTGCATAAAACAACACAATGTAAGTGGCAGAAAGTGGCTGGCTGATATTTTTCAGAAGCTATGATTTTTTCCACAGCCCAATTTATCTCCAGCTGCCAGGAGATAAATTGGATTCTATATACCAATCTTCCTTAGGAAAAGATTTCTTACTTTAGAAAAGTTGGTCATGTTAATTTACTCTCCACCTTACTCTGTGACCTCAGAGCCATCGGAGTTCTGCAGCAGTTAACTACTTCCATCAGTGCAATTTCTTTGGTGATGACTCACATTTCTAGGATCTGCAAGAGGAGATGTTCAGTCTGAGACTGGAATCCTGCAGGTTCTTAGTAGGAATAAGATTTATCTACACAAAATTACTATGGCGAACTGAACAGACCAACCTTCCAGAGTTTAATATATTTCAACTGAAGGAACAAATTGTTATAACTATTGATGCTTCAGTTTAATGTTGGGCAGCACAGTCATCAAGTAGTTATTAAGAGATCTTGGTCTTCTCTAGGATAGAAAACATCTTTTGTATCATGAAATGAAGGATGTAAGACTTTAATTCTTGCACTTCACAAATCAAGCAAGAGATAATCTGGTCTGGACAGAATATGCAATTTTCCATTTTACATCAACAAACAAGGTAACCTTATGAAAACGCAAAACCTGAATCCTGAATTGGAGAGCGTAACATTTGTTGGGACTGAAAAGCCCAGAATTTAAGAATTTCAAAAGAGTCTTAATCCAGCAAAGAGGAATGTTTTCATGAAGTTCTTTAACTTAGTTTTGGATTGACCCAAGTAGACCTGTTGAAAAGATTATGTTCGATAGCCTAAGATTTTAGTAGCCATGTTCGGGCCTTGAGGGGCATAGTTACATATATGAAGCTGAGAATACCAGCATCTTCTTCATCACAAATTTCTTTTTCTCCTGATGATCTGTTTCATATCTATCTAGACAACCTGCTTTTCCTGCATGGAGACTAGTAGCTCTAAAATGGAAAAAAAACCTGTCTCCGTCAGAAAATTATCAACACCTTGATATTCATGAAAGCTCTCCAGCAATAGTTTATCACACTTTTTAAATGAATTTTGTTTTTGGCTCAAATTGCATAATTATTCTTTAGAGATAGGTACATACTGTGCATGAAATTCTCCAGCATGGTTTTCATAAGAGTCTCAGAACCTAGATTTTGTAGCACTTATTCTGGTGTCAGCTTAATATGAAACAGGAGTTGTACAGTCAGAAATCCTCGAATATACTCTTTATCTGAACCTATTTAATTATGTTATTTAACTGCTTGTCTGTTTAAGGTCTGAAAATTTGTGGCAATCACATTCTCCTCTGGATTTGGAGAGACACAAGTATTTTTCTCTTTCAGGTTCCAGATGGCCTTCTATTGACCATTTCATGCTTTCTCACTAAAGTTCCATTCACTTTTGATGGCAAAGTAATTTCCTGCTTTTCTCCTATATCCATGTAATGGATATTTATTCAGAACTTGGATCTCTGCACTACTACTTTACACTACCCAGACCTTCAGTTATATATTTTTGGTTGCTCTTCACAAGGCCTAGGAAAGGCTCAAACTCTTCTAAAGTCTATTCAAAGATAGACAAGATAAACTCTATTATTGAAGTTTATAACCTGGAGTAACCACTGTAGTGTTTCCCACATAATTCTCATCCTACTAGATCTACTTTCACATTATGAGCAGAAGCTTGAGATCCACATCTTACATCTTACATGTAATACCACAATGCAGGCATTCTCCTTGGTATTTGCAAAACATATATGGTATATATTTGAAAAAGAAGAAAAAAGGCAAGCTCACCCTGTTTGGAATAGGTGTCACTACTAAAAAAGAGAGTACTCAAATTAAACTGTGAAAGGAATCTAGCTCAACAGTTCAAAGCTTTATTTTGCGAAACCTAAAAGACTTGACACTGAATCTTCCACTGCTTGAGCCATTTAAACACAAGACACTAATTACCCACTCTCATTTTTGGATCTAGCCAGATCTCATGTTTGTTGCCTGAGGATAACTAGAAAAGGATATATTTACTGCCTGTAATTTTACATTCCAAGTCTGAAGGCAGCTCATGCAACCCACCCAATAAATTATCCTGAAGCTATTATATTTACACATGGGGAAATTGAAGGGTAGTACTTTATGTACTAAGTGCCCTAACCTGATTGGTTAAGTGTTTACAAGGTGGACAGTCCTAGGATAAAGGCAAGAGACAAAAAATCCCATATAAGCTGCCTTCGGAAAGTAAAATTACAGGTAATGCCTTTTCTCTTTATATTACATATTCATATGTAAAGCTCCTTGGGTGATGCTCAACGCGCTGGTATTGTTTTAAATATTTTTTAGGACTTTGTTACAGCTTTACTAGTCTTAATTTATAATTTATGTTTATTCATCAGCTCAAAAACCACTACAGAAATTATAAAAATGATTTATGTAAACACATCACCATAGAAACATTCCGGAGAAAAAACTGTCATTAGTAGTGTTGAGCATTCCGATGCTGCAAGTATCGGGTATCGGCCGATACTTGCTGTATCGGAATTCCGATACCGGGATTCCGATACTCTTGTGGTATCGGGTATCGGGTATCGCAACAACATTAATGTTAAAATGTGTAAAAGAGAGAATTAAAATAAAAAATATCGCTATACTCACCTGTCCGACGCAGCCGGGACTTCAGCGAGGGAACCGGCAGCGTTGTTTGTTTAAAATTCGCGCTATTACTTGGTTACGTGAATTCCCGGCTTGTGATTGGTCAGGTCGGCCACGTTGCCGGGACGCGGACCAATCACAGCAAGCCGTGACGAAATTACGTCACGGCTTGCTGTGATTGGTCCGCGTCCCGGCAATATGGCCGCCCTGACCAATCACAAGCCGTGACGTCACGGGAGGCTGGACACGCGCCCATTTTAAAATGAGCGCGTCCAGCCTCCCGGCTTGTGATTGGTTGACCGCGGCGCAACCAATCACAAGCCGTGACGTCACGGGAGGCTGGACACGCGCCTGTTGTGAATTTGGATTCTGGGCTCCCCCGGTGGCTACTGGTGGAATTGAACTGGTGTCTTCATCTTCTCTGTTCACCTGTTCCCATCAAGATGTGGGAGTCGCTATATAACCTTGCTGCTCTGTTAGTTGCTTGCCGGTCAACAATGTTATCAGAAGCCTCTCTGTGCTTGTTCCTGCTCCTAGACAACTACTAGATAAGTTGGACTCTTGTCCATGTTTGTTTTTGCATTTTTGTTCCAGTTCACAGCTGTAGTTTCGTTACTGTGTCTGGAAAGCTCTTGTGAACAGGAATTGCCACTCTGGTGTTATGAGTTAATGCCAGAGTTTTAAAGTAATTTCTGGATGGTGTTTTTGATAGGGTTTTCAGCTGACCATGAAAGTGTCCTTTCTGTCTTCTGCTATGTAGTAAGTGGACCTCAAATTTGCTAAACCTATTTTCATACTACGTTTGTTATTTCATCTCAACTCACCGCCAATACATGTGGGGGGCCTCTGTCTCCTTTCGGGGTATTTCTCTAGAGGTGAGCTAGGACTAATATTTTCCTCTGCTAGCTTTATTTAGTCCTCCGGCTGGTGCTGGGCATCTAGAATCAACGTAGGCATGCTACCCGGCCACTGCTAGTTGTGCGTTAGGTTTAGTTCATGGTCAGCTCAGTTCCCATCTTCCAAGAGCTAGTTCCTATATATGCTTATGCTATGTTCTCTTGCCATTGAGATCATGACAGTTTGACCGGCCCGCAAAGTGTTAATTGTTTGGGCTGAAGCAGGAGAAAAAGAAGTGTTGAAGGGAATTTTTTTTTTTTTTTTTTTCCCCCTCAGAGTTTTGCTGCCTAGCCCTTAATTGCTGTCTAGCTGCTTCTTACCTCCTCTTAACCCTTGAATGGCTCTGTGTCCACCTGTTTGTAATGGATCTTCAGAGTGTAACTGCAGGTTTGAATAATCTCGCCACGAAGGTACAAAATTTGCAAGATTTTGTTTGTCATGCACCTGTATCTGAGCCGAGAATTCCTTGGCCGGAATTTTTCTCGGGGAATAGATCCGGGTTTCAGAATTTTCGAAATAATTGCAAATTATTTTTTTCCCTGAAATCTCGCTCTGCCGGAGACCCTGCACAGCAGGTCAGGATTGTGATTTCCTTGCTCCGGGGCGACCCTCAAGACTGGGCTTTTTCATTGACACCAGGGGATCCTGCGTTGCTCAATGTGGATGCGTTTTTTCTGGCTTTGGGGTTGCTTTATGACGAACCTCATTTGGAGCTTCAGGCAGAAAAAACTTTGATGTCCCTATCTCAGGGGCAAGATGAAGCGGAAATTTACTGCCAAAGATTCCGTAAATGGTCTGTGCTTACTCAGTGGAATGAGTGCGCCCTGGCGGCGACTTTCAGAGATGGTCTCTCTGATGCCATTAAGGATGTTATGGTGGGGTTCCCTGTGCCTGCGGGTCTGAATGAGTCCATGACAATGGCTATTCAGATCGATAGGCGTTTGCGGGAGCGCAAACCAGTGCACCATCTGGCGGTGTCCACTGAGAAGTCGCCAGAGAGTATGCAGTGTGATAGAATTCTGTCCCGAAGCGAGCGGCAGAATTTTAGACGGAAAAATGGGTTGTGTTTCTATTGTGGTGATTCTACTCATGTTATATCAGCATGCTCTAAGCGCACTAAAAAGCTTGGTAAATCTGTTTCCATTTGCACCTTACCGTCTAAATTTATTCTATCTGTGACCCTGATTTGCTCTTTGTCATCTATTACCACGGACGCCTATGTCGACTCTGGCGCCGCTTTGAGTCTTATGGATTGGTCCTTTGCCAAACGCTGTGGGTATGATTTAGAGCCTTTGGAGACTCCTATTCCTCTGAAGGGGATTGACTCCACCCCATTGGCTAATAATAAACCACAATACTGGACACAAGTAACTATGCGTATTAATCCGGATCACCAGGAGATTATTCGCTTTCTGGTGCTGTATAATCTACATGATGATTTGGTGCTAGGATTGCCTTGGCTGCAATCTCACAACCCAGTCCTCGACTGGAGAGCTATGTCTGTGTTGAGCTGGGGATGTAAGGGGGCTCATGGGGATGTACCTGTGGTTTCCATTTCATCATCCATTCCCTCTGAAATTCCTGAGTTCCTGTCTGACTATCGTGACGTCTTTGAAGAATCCAAGCTTGGTTCGTTACCTCCGCACCGAGAGTGCGATTGTGCCATAGATTTAATCCCGGGTAGTAAATACCCAAAGGGTCGTTTATTTAATCTGTCTGTGCCTGAACATGCTGCTATGCGAGAATATATAAAGGAGTCCTTGGAAAAGGGACATATTCGTCCATCGTCATCTCCCTTAGGAGCCGGTTTTTTCTTTGTGTCAAAAAAAGACGGCTCCTTGAGACCATGTATTGATTATCGGCTTTTGAATAAAATCACTGTTAAATATCAATACCCATTGCCGTTGCTGACTGATTTGTTTGCTCGCATAAAGGGGGCCAAGTGGTTCTCTAAGATTGACCTTCGTGGGGCGTATAATTTGGTGCGAATCAGGCAGGGGGATGAGTGGAAAACCGCATTTAATACGCCCGAGGGCCACTTTGAGTATTTAGTGATGCCTTTTGGTCTTTCTAATGCTCCGTCAGTTTTCCAGTCCTTTATGCATGATATTTTTCGCGATTATTTGGATAAATTTATGATTGTGTATCTGGATGATATTCTGATTTTTTCGGATGACTGGGACTCTCATGTCCAGCAAGTCAGGAGGGTTTTTCAGGTTTTGCGGTCTAATTCTTTGTGTGTGAAGGGTTCTAAGTGTGTTTTTGGGGTACAGAGGATTTCCTTTTTGGGATATATTTTTTCCCCCTCTTCCATTGAAATGGATCCTGTCAAGGTTCAAGCTATTTGTGATTGGACGCAGCCCTCTTCTCTTAAGAGTCTTCAGAAATTTTTGGGCTTTGCTAACTTTTATCGTCGATTTATTGCTGGTTTTTCGGATATTGCTAAGCCATTGACCGATTTGACTAAGAAGGGTGCTGATGTTGCTGATTGGTCCCCTGATGCTGTGGAGGCCTTTCGGGAGCTTAAGCGCCGTTTTTCCTCTGCCCCTGTGTTGCGTCAGCCTGATGTTGCTCTACCTTTTCAGGTTGAGGTCGACGCTTCTGAGATCGGAGCTGGGGCAGTGTTGTCGCAGAAAAGTTCTGACTGCTCCGTGATGAGGCCTTGTGCCTTCTTTTCCCGTAAATTTTCGCCCGCTGAGCGGAATTATGATGTTGGGAATCGGGAGCTTTTGGCCATGAAGTGGGCTTTTGAGGAGTGGCGCCATTGGCTTGAGGGGGCCAGACATCAGGTGGTGGTATTGACTGACCACAAAAATTTGATTTATCTTGAGACCGCCAGGCGCCTGAATCCTAGACAGGCGCGCTGGTCATTATTTTTCTCTCGGTTTAATTTTGTGGTGTCATACCTACCGGGTTCTAAGAATGTTAAGGCGGATGCCCTTTCTAGGAGTTTTGAGCCTGACTCGCCTGGTAACTCTGAGCCCACAGGTATCCTTAAGGATGGAGTGGTATTGTCAGCCGTTTCTCCAGACCTGCGGCGGGCCTTGCAGGAGTTTCAGGCGGATAGACCTGATCGTTGCCCACCTGATAAACTGTTTGTTCCTGATGATTGGACCAGTAGAGTCATCTCTGAGGTTCATTCTTCTGCGTTGGCAGGTCATCCTGGCATTTTTGGTACCAGGGATTTGGTGGCAAGGTCCTTCTGGTGGCCTTCCCTGTCACGAGATGTGCGAGGCTTTGTGCAGTCTTGTGACGTTTGTGCTCGGGCCAAGCCTTGTTGTTCTCGGGCTAGTGGATTATTGTTGCCCTTGCCTATTCCTAAGAGGCCTTGGACGCACATCTCGATGGATTTTATTTCAGATCTGCCTGTTTCTCAGAAGATGTCTGTCATCTGGGTGGTGTGTGACCGTTTTTCTAAGATGGTCCATTTGGTTCCTCTGCCCAAGTTACCTTCTTCTTCCGAGTTGGTTCCTCTGTTTTTTCAAAATGTTGTTCGTTTGCATGGTATTCCTGAGAATATCGTTTCTGACAGAGGGACCCAATTCGTGTCTAGATTTTGGCGGGCATTCTGTGCTAGGATGGGCATAGATTTATCTTTTTCGTCCGCTTTCCATCCTCAGACGAATGGCCAGACCGAGCGGATTAATCAGACCCTGGAGACATATCTGAGGTGTTTTGTGTCTGCTGACCAGGATGATTGGGTTGCTTTTTTGCCATTGGCGGAGTTCGCTCTCAATAATCGGGCCAGCTCTGCCACTTTGGTGTCCCCGTTTTTCTGTAATTCAGGGTTTCATCCTCGATTTTCCTCTGGTCAGGTGGAATCTTCGGATTGTCCTGGAGTGGATGCTGTGGTGGAGAGATTGCATCGGATCTGGGGGCAGGTGGTGGACAATTTGAGGTTGTCCCAGGAGAAGACTCAGCTTTTTGCCAACCGCCACCGTCGTGTTGGTCCTCGGCTTTCTGTTGGGGATTTGGTGTGGTTGTCTTCTCGTTTTGTCCCTATGAGGGTCTCTTCTCCTAAGTTTAAGCCTCGGTTTATCGGCCCGTATAAGATATTGGAGATTCTTAACCCTGTTTCCTTCCGTTTGGACCTCCCTGCATCCTTTTCTATTCATAAAGTTTTTCATCGGTCATTATTGCGCAGGTATGAGGTACCGGTTGTGCCTTCCGTTGAGCCTCCTGCTCCGGTGTTGGTTGAGGGTGAGTTGGAGTACGTTGTGGAGAAAATCTTGGACTCTCGTGTTTCCAGACGGAGACTCCAGTATCTGGTCAAGTGGAAGGGATACGGCCAGGAGGATAATTCTTGGGTGAATGCATCTGATGTTCATGCCTCCGATCTGGTTCGTGCCTTTCATAGGGCCCATCCTGATCGCCCTGGTGGTTCTGGTGAGGGTTCGGTGCCCCCTCCTTGAGGGGGGGGTACTGTTGTGAATTTGGATTCTGGGCTCCCCCGGTGGCTACTGGTGGAATTGAACTGGTGTCTTCATCTTCTCTGTTCACCTGTTCCCATCAAGATGTGGGAGTCGCTATATAACCTTGCTGCTCTGTTAGTTGCTTGCCGGTCAACAATGTTATCAGAAGCCTCTCTGTGCTTGTTCCTGCTCCTAGACAACTACTAGATAAGTTGGACTCTTGTCCATGTTTGTTTTTGCATTTTTGTTCCAGTTCACAGCTGTAGTTTCGTTACTGTGTCTGGAAAGCTCTTGTGAACAGGAATTGCCACTCTGGTGTTATGAGTTAATGCCAGAGTTTTAAAGTAATTTCTGGATGGTGTTTTTGATAGGGTTTTCAGCTGACCATGAAAGTGTCCTTTCTGTCTTCTGCTATGTAGTAAGTGGACCTCAAATTTGCTAAACCTATTTTCATACTACGTTTGTTATTTCATCTCAACTCACCGCCAATACATGTGGGGGGCCTCTGTCTCCTTTCGGGGTATTTCTCTAGAGGTGAGCTAGGACTAATATTTTCCTCTGCTAGCTTTATTTAGTCCTCCGGCTGGTGCTGGGCATCTAGAATCAACGTAGGCATGCTACCCGGCCACTGCTAGTTGTGCGTTAGG
The DNA here is from genome assembly GCF_051348905.1 of Ranitomeya variabilis. NCBI lineage: Eukaryota > Metazoa > Chordata > Amphibia > Anura > Dendrobatidae > Ranitomeya > Ranitomeya variabilis. The sequence goes on from NC_135236.1 coordinate 568,274,633, forward strand.
TTTAGTTCATGGTCAGCTCAGTTCCCATCTTCCAAGAGCTAGTTCCTATATATGCTTATGCTATGTTCTCTTGCCATTGAGATCATGACACGCGCCCATTTTAAAATGAGCGCGTCCAGCCTCCCGGCTTGTGATTGGTTGACCGCGGCGCAACCAATCACAAGCCGTGACGTCACGGGAGGCTGGACACGCGCCCATTTTAAAATGAGCGCGTCCAGCCTCCCGGCTTGTGATTGGTTGACCGCGGCGCAACCAATCACAAGCCGTGACGTCACGGGAGGCTGGACACGCGCCCATTTTAAAATGAGCGCGTGTCCAGCCTCCCGTGACGTCACGGCTTGTGATTGGTCAGGGCGGCCATATTGCCGGGACGCGGACCAATCACAGCAAGCCGTGACGTAATTTCGTCACGGCTTGCTGTGATTGGTCCGCGTCCCGGCAACATGGCCGACCTGACCAATCACAAGCCGGGAATTCACGTAACCAAGTAATAGCGCGAATTTTAAACAAACAACGCTGCCGGTTCCCTCGCTGAAGTCCCGGCTGCGTCGGAGAGGTGAGTATAGCGATATTTTTTATTTTAATTCTTTCTTTTACACATTTATATGGTTCCCAGGGCCTGAAGGAGAGTTTCCTCTCCTTCAGACCCTGGGAACCATCAGGAATACCGTCCGATACATGAGTCCCATTGACTTGTATTGGTATCGGGTATCGGTATCGGATCGGATTACTTTCAAGTATCGGACGGTATCGCTCAACACTAGTCATTAGTGTTTTCCATCAGCGTATCAATATTTTGTCATCAGTGTGTCATCCGTTCATCCGTGTGTCCAGAGAGTTATGTGACACAAAATAGTTAATAAATAACATTTCCCACATGTCTACTTTACATCAGCACAATTTTGGAAACAAAATTTTCTTTTGCTAGGAAGTTACAAGGGTTAAAATTTGACCAGTGATTTCTCATTTTTACAACAAAATTTACAAACCATTTTTTTTAGGGACCACCTCACATTTGAAGTCAGTTTGAGAGTTCTATATGGCTGAAAATACCCAAAAGTGACACCATTCTAAAAACTGCACCCCTCAAGGTGCTCAAAACTACATTCAAGAAGTTTATTAACCCTTCAGGTGTTTCCCAGCAGCAGAAGCAACATGGAAGGAAAAAATGAACATTTAACTTTTTTGTCACAAAAATGATCTTTTAGCAACAATTTTTTTTTCCCAAGGGTAAAAGGAGAAACTGGACCACGAACTTTGTTGTCCAATTTGTCCTGAGTACGCTGATACCTCATATGTGGGGGTAAACCACTGTTTGGGCGCACGGCAGGGCTCGGAATGAAGGAGCGCCGTTTGACTTTTTGAATGAAAAATTGGCTCCAATCTTTAGCGGACACCATGTCGCGTTTGGAGAGCCCCCGTGTGCCTAAACATTGGAGCTCCCCCACAAGTGACCCCATTTTGGAAACTAGACCCCCCAAGGAACTTATCTAGATATGTGGTGAGCACTATGAAACCCCCAAGTGCTTCACAGAAGTTTACAACGCAGAGCCGTGAAAATAAAAAATCATTTTTCTTTCCTCAAAAATGATGTTTTAGCAAACAATTTTTTATTTTCACAAGGGTAGCAGTAGAAATTGGACCCCAATAATTGTTGCCCAGTTTGTCCTGAGTACAATGATACCCCATATGGGGGGGTAAACCACTGCTTGGGCACACGTCCGGGCTCGGAAAGGAAGTAGTGACATTTTGAAATGCAGACTTTGATGGAATGGTCTGCGGGCGCCATGTTGCGCTTGCAGAGCCCCTGATGTGCCTAAACAGTAGAAACACCCCACAAGTGACCCCATTTTTGAAACTAGACCCCCAAGGAACTTATCTAGATGTGTGGGGAGCACTTTAAACCCCCAAGTGCTTCACAGAAGTTTATTTATTATTATTCGTTCCTCAAAAATTATGTATTACCAAGCAATTTTTTATTTTCGCAAGGGTAACAGGAGAAATTGGACCCCAATAGTTGTTGCCCAGTTTGTCCTGAGAATGCTGGTATCCCATATGTGGGGGTAAACCACTGTTTGGGCGCACGTCAGGGCTCGGAAGGGAGGGAGCACCATTTGACTTTTTGAACGCAAGATTGGCTGGAATCAATGGTGGCGCCATGTTGCGTTTGGAGACCCCTGATGTGCCTAAACAGTGAAAACCCCTCAATTCTAACTCCAACACTAACCCCAACACACCCCTAACCCTAATCCCATCTCTAGCCATAACCCTAATCACAACCCTAACCCCAACACACTCCTAACCACAACCCTAACCCTAATCCCAACCCTAACCCTAATCCTAACCCTAAACCCAACCCTAACTACAACTTTAACCCCATCACACCCCTAACCATAACCCTAATGATAAGCCTATTCTTAACCCTATTTCCAACCCTAGCCCTAATTCCAACCCTAACTCTAATTCCAACCCTAAGGCTATGTGCCCACGTTGCGGATTCGTGTGAGATTTTTCCGCACCATTTTTTTAAAATCCGCAGGTAAAAGGCACTGCGTTTTACCTGCAGATTTGCCGCAGATTTCCAGTGTTTTTTATGCAGATTTCACCTGCGGATTCCTATTGATGAACAGGTGTAAAACGCTGCGGAATCCGCACAAAGAATTAACATGTTGCGGAAAATACAACGCAGCATTTCTGTGCGGTATTTTCCACACCATGGGCACAGCGGATGGTACTGTAAACCTGATGGAACACTGCTACGAATCCACAGCGGTTTTATCACAGTGATCAAAATGTAGCTGGAACGAATCTGCTGGCCGGCAGATTCGGCGGGGGCACTGCACATGCGCCCACCATTTTGGAAGATGGCGGCGCCCGTGGAGAAGACAGACGGACACTGGGAAGCTCGGTAAGTATGAGGGGGGATCGGAGCACGGGGGGGTGATCGAAGCAGGGGGGGTGGGATCGGAGCATGGGGGGAGCAGACAGGAGGACGGGGGTGCGGACATGATGACGGAGGGGAGCGAAGCACAGGATGGAGGACTGGGGAGGTGATCGGTGGTGGTGGTGGGGTGCAGTCCAGTGTTTCCAGCCATGGCCGATGATATTGCAGCATCGGCCATGGCTGGATTGTAATATTTCACCAGTTTTCATAGTGAAATATTACAAATCGCTCTGATTGGCTGTTTCACTTTCAACAGCCGATCAGAGCGATCGTAGCCACGGGGGGGTGAAGCCCCCCTGGGCTGAAGTACCACTCCCCCTGTCCCTGCAGATCGGGTGAAATTGGAGTTAACCCTTTCACCCGATCTGCAGGGATGTGATCATTCCATGACGCCACATAGGCATCACAGGTCGGATTGGCACCGACTTTCATGACGCCTACGTGGCATCAAATGTCGGGAAGGGGTTAAAAACAGACCACACATGGGTTGTACACAGATGCCATCCATGTGCAGTACATGTTTTTCACAGACCTATAGATTTGTATTGGCCCTTGTCACCTATGCTGCTGGAAAATAATTGACATGTGTCTGTGTTTTATGCGTGAACACACATTCTGTGTAAAATCATAGACATGTGCATAGCATCATGGGTTATAATGAGTACATGTGGAATCTGTGAAAAAAAACAGATACCACACGTACTGGACACGCGGTCGTGTAAAGGAGAGATTTTGCAGTTTCCTTACAATTTACTTCTATTTGTTGCAGCTATAATAAAGCAGACATATGCATTTCTGTAGTAGATAATGCAAGAAGGCATGGCCTCAAATACTCCCAGAAACATTTTTAAAATGAAAAAGACATAGTAACATTTCTCCCAACTAGTATTTGAAAAGTAAATCAAGCTCAAATTAACTGTAATTCAATCCATCTTAATGTCATCCTGCAAAGGAGTAAGGAATCTTTCCTATCTCAGTCTTTTTATATAGGTATCACGTAAAATTCTAATCTAATTAGTCTAACAATAATATGAATCTCAATAATAATACTAGGAAAAATATTTGTTAGTGCTTTATTTTAAACTATTGCTTCTACATTGATGAGATTACCAAGATTACTCTTAATAGTCACTTAATAATTATCTTTCAGGAAAACAAGAGAAGGTAACCCGGCTGTTCTCACAAAGTCCAGAATTTCACTATATTAAATGAGGTATATCATTTGCCCAGAGTCTCAGCTTCACCTTAGCAGACCATTTTGATGAACTAAAATCTCCCATTAAAGCTTTATTTCTAATTTTTTTAGATAATTGGTTCTTTTAATCTATAATAGAGCATGGACTTATGAACAGCCGCGATTAAAATTAAACCTTATTTGTCTTTTAATATGGAGCTATGTTCTTTTATAATTAAGTGAGGATCGATGCCAGCTTAGTGATAGACAGTAAGCTTATCCAACATGACGGAGACAGATTTATGGGAAAACAGGATTACTATTACTGTGTAAGTCTAGGCCATATCAGCAACATTTAATTATTTTGCAGGTAATTATTCATTTCAGAAACATGTTCCACGGTAATATCACAGAAGAAAAAAGACAAACATAATTACTGTTTGTTTCTCACAATATGTTGCTTGCACTGTTGGAAGGAAATTCATAATGAACAGCTTAAATAAAGTACCTGAGGAGTCATTTTTTTCTAAAGTTTGGTGAATTAATCTCTTGTGATATAATATGAATTTATAGCTTTACATCGGAGCATTTTCAACAAGCCTAATCTTTCAAGAATATGAGACCAAAATCAACTGTGCATTTTTTATTATTACAAGTAATAGTGGACTATATAACATCTTGTTTGTGTCATTATTGAGAAATAGAAAACTAATCCAAGTTTATATAGTTTACATTTGTACTGGTAAAACATATGTTAGGCTATTTACTTACAGTCATACTATTGCAATCCATAAAATGTTTTATTTTTCAAATATTTAATTGCAATATCTATTGTTCTAACCTCTTCATAACCTTGCAATTTTCCTCCCCTTCTTATAAGAGCCATAACTTCTTTATTTTTCCTGTCAATATGGCCATGTGAAGGCTTGTTTTTTGTGGGACAAGTTGTACATTTGGATGACACCATTGGTTTTGGTAAATGTGTACTGAAAATTTAGAAAAATTCCAATTGTGGTAAAATTGCAATTACCACAATTCCACAATTGTTTTTTTGTTTTTTTTTATTTACCATGTTCACTATATGGTAAAACTGGCCTAGCAATAGGATACGCAAATACCAAACATGTATGGAATTTTTTTATTTAAGTGGAGAAAAAAAAAATTGTAAGAAGAAAAAACTTTGCTTATGTTGCCATTTTCCATGACAAATAGTACTTTTTTTCAAGATCTGGTGCTTATTTTTTGTAGCTTGAGCTAAAATTTTTACTGATACTATTTTAGAGCAGATATAATGTTTTGATCACCTCTTATTACATTTTGTTGCAATGTTGCGGCGGCCCAAAACACATAATTTTGGCGCTTCTTTTTTGATCGTTACACCATTTACCGATCGGAGTAATTGTTTTTATTCAATGATAGTTCAGACATTTTTTTAACTCAGCGATACAAAATATGTGTATTTTTTTGTTTCAATTATTTAATCAACTGGACATAATTAAGAAATAGCATGTCTATCAATCCTGTGATTTTCATACTTGCATAACTTTTCCATTTTAGTGTTTCAATTTCCATGTTGAGGAGTGTAATTTTCTTTGCAGATTTGTAGTCTTTTAGCAGTGCACTGGTTAAATACCCCTGCTTTACAACACTCTCACAGGGCAACAGATTAACCTGATTACATTAGAAACTGCCAGGCAGCATCGGACTAGAGCACCTTGGGCCCACCAGAAAAAATCATTCTTGGGACCCACTATGTATTTACATACAAATAAATACAAGACCACCAATTGTGTGGTAAAACATGCTGATATCAGGGTATAACATAAGGTAGTACACGTCTTAATTATGTAGCAGGGGTTGGGGTAGTCCCCTCATAGTATATAATGTAGCCCCATCATAGAATATACAGTAGCCCCCTTGTTATGTATCGAATTCCCGCCGCTGCACAGGGGGAATCTCGAACCATGTCTGCTGCGGCCTCCCATTCTACTCCAGCTGCAGTGGAGCCTGCTCAGCAGAAAGGTCAATCCCAGCGTCTTGCTCAAGCTGATAATGTGCGCTTGGTTACTGCTGCCCTTCCAGGCTCAACCCTTGTAGCCAGCACTCATCAGTGTCGAGCAGACATTCCAAGGACTATGTCCTACTTTTCCCCTACTGGGCATGCCTACGGGTCGACCTCTCATTGGAGGTCGGGGGTCACATGCTTAGGTCCTGTAGCGGCTCCTATTGGATCACTAGGAAGGTCCTGGAGAGCTACAGCTATAAAAGGTTTGTATGGCCACACGGCCACGCGCTAGTATAAAATTGTTAACTTGTGTGTGTGGATGTATGCCTGTTGATGGATGAAAGCTCCGAATCATTCCCATCACTAGCGTTGTCGACTGTTCGCGAATGGTGGAACTACCTAGTGCCTGACAGTGCTATCCTGCACATTTAGCACAAGTTACTGTATCTAATTAGCAGCGACCGCCAGTGCGGCGCCGTGCGCATATAGTGTGCTTTCCTGGCCCAAGTTTGGGTGGTTAGTGGCGTCCACCAGAGCGGCACTGCACACACTCCTGTGCAGTTAATTCTAAAGTTCAGATTAGTCTCTGACGCCCCAGTAGTGGTGTCGAGCGCAAATGGTCTAGAGGAACTCTTTCCCAGAGTCTTACGTCAGATTTCTGTGACTCTTTGTGCGGTACCGCGGCCCTGTGACGCAACAGGGTTTGTTTCCTTCATACCGGGTGAAGCTAACCCGTGTGTGTACTCACATTATACCGCCATATAGTCCGTCATTACCAAGCAGCAGGTGTCATCTCTGCACGGTAGACCCTGGGCTGCGAACGCACCTTATTCCATCTTTATAATTATTTGGTGCGTTCCGCCAGCCCTAACATTATACTAGTGCCAGGGTCTGGCTAGTAATGGCGGACGAACAGCAACTACAGCAATACATCTAGCAGCTGGAGGGCAGATTGGCGGCTCTTAAGTGCACAACCTCAGCTGTGGATGTTACCACAGTTGCTATTCAGGCTGCTAGCGTGGCTGCAGCTAGTTTGCCCACTGCCACCCCTGCTCTGACATTATCCCATCTCCCATTGCCAGACAAGTTTGCTGGTGACAGTAAGCTGTGTAGGGGATTTGTGAGCCAGTGTGCTATACATCTTGAACTCCTGGCTGCACGTTTTCCCACGGAGCGGGTTAAGGTGGAATTAATTATATCCCTCCTTTTGGACAGGGCATTGGAGTGGGCTACGCCACTGTGGGAGCGCAATGATCATGTGGTGCAGAGTGCTCCTCGATTCTTGAGCACTCTGAAGCAGGACATTTTGGGACCTCGTGTCACCCATAATACGGCACTCCAACTGCTGGCATTGACACAGGCTTCGTCCATGGTCAGCCATTTTGCTGTCTGCTTCCAGACTTTGGCATCTGAGCTGTAGTGGCCGGATAAAGTCCTCATCCCTGTATTCTGGAGGGGACTAGGTGACCATGTGAAGGACGCTTTGGCCACTAGGGAGATTCCCGCCACATTAGAGGAGCTAATAGCAATATTTACCCGCATCGACCTTCGTTTTAATGAGCGAAGGTTGGAGTGAGCCCAGTGTAGGCAGAAGTTTTGGCTGGCTCCCACCTTCACCAAACCTTCAGAATCTCCGGTCCAGGCGTCTGAGCCACATGAGACCATGAAGGTGACACGAGAGTGGTCTAAGTTCCGGACCGCTTGTGCACTCAAGGTCTGTCCTGTCTGCCAGCAGTCTGTATATTATGCCAGAAAATGTCCCCGGTCGGGAGAACATCAGCGTTTAGTGGTTGTAGGAGGAGGTACACTAGACACGGTGATGTTTTCCTTCAAATTGTCCTTCAAGAGGACAATTACCATAGGCCCATCCACTCATACGGTAGCGCTTTGCTTGGATTCTGGGGCAGAGGGCAACTTCATGTCTTCAGCCTTTGCTCAATGGCACGCAATACCCCTTGGTGATGCTTGCCAAATCAGTGACCGTACGAGTGGTGAATGGGTCGACCTGCCCTCACAGATAACACACCAGACCATCCCGTTTACTCTTTCTATGTCACCATCCCCCTAAGGAGATTATCTTTTTACCTATAATTCCTGAGGGAATTGATGAGGTCCTGTTAGGGATACCTTTGCTACGGTACCACTCCCCTCATATTGAGTTGTCCACAGGGAGAATTTTGGAATTGAGTAAATCTTGTGAGGGTAGATGTCAGAGGGACTGCGTTCTGGTTCCTACTACTGAGGTACCCACAGATCTTCTCTATCTCCCCAATCACTATTGGCCCTATGCGGACGTGTTCTCCAAGTGGGCTGCAGAGACTCTTCCGCCTCACCGCCCCTATGACTGTCCTATTGAACTCTTGCCTGGTGCTGAGCCTCCCCGGGGTCGAGTCTACCCATTATCTCTCCTGGAGACCGAGGCAATCCAGGAGGATCAGGCAAGAGGATTCATTAGGAAGTCAGTGTCACCCGCAGGGGCTGGGTTCTTCTTCATGCAAAGAAGAATGGAGAATTACGTCCATGCATACATTAGTGGGGTCTTAACGCCATAACTGTTAAGAATAAGTACCCTCTGCCACTTTTATCTGAGCTCTTCGATAGGTTGAGGGGGCGAGGGTATTTACTAAACTTGATCTGCAGGGTGCTAACAATCTGATTCGCATCTGTGAGGGGGACGAATGGAAAATGGCATTTAACACCAGGGACGGGCACTATGAATACCTGGTGATGCCCTTCAGGCTCTGTACTGCTCCTGCCATTTTCCAAGACTTTGTGAACAATATCTTCCGGGATATGCTCACCACCTCGGTCGTAGTCTATCTGGATGATATTTTCATCTACTTTCCAGATATAGACTCCCACCGGAGAGATGTTTGCAAAGTCTTCGACCTCTTACGGGCAAACTCTCTTTATGCCAAGTTGGAGAAGTGTGTGTTTGAGCAGGAGTCCTTACCTTTCCTGAGCTATATCATCTCCACCTGGGGATTGACCATGGATCTTGCCAAGCTACAGGCTGTGATGGACTGGCAGGAACCCCATTCTCTCAAAGCGGTGCAACGCTTTATGGGGATCATCAACTATTATTGCCAGTTCATTCCCCACTTCTCAACCTTGGTAGCTCCCCTGGTTGCCCTCACCAAGAAGGAAGCTAATCCCAAATTGTGGTCGAAGCATGTCTCCAAGGCCTTTCTCTCTATCAAGTCACACTTCGCTAGTGCTCCTATTTTACGCCACCCCAATGTTGATAAACCATTTATCATGGAGGTGGATGCCTCTTATGTCGGTGCTGGAGCAGTCCTCTTCGAGAAGTATGCTCAAGGTCAGAAGCATCCTTGCTTCTTCTTCTCCAAGACATTCTCACTGGCAGAGAGGAATTATTACATCTGGGACAGGGAGTTGCTAGCCATGAAGTTGTTTTTTTCAGAGTGTAAACACTTCCTGGAGGGGGCTTGCTATCCCTTCCAAGTATTCACCGACCACAAAAATGTGGTGTATTTATAAACAGCCAGCGGCTAAACTCTCGCCAGGCCAGATGGTCCCGGCTCTTCTCCCTGTTCCACTTCACCCTCCATTTTCTCTCCGAGGAGAAGAACACTCGTGCCGACGCTCTCTCCCGCTCCTTAGTGTCATCAGAGGAGGAGGAGGATCCTCGGCTTATTGTTCCTTCTGACAGCCCGAGAACTGTGGCCATGGTTCCGCTAGAGTCTGTGCCTCCTGGCAAGGCTTTTGTTCCACCTTATTTGCGACTGGAAGTTCTCTCTTGGGCCCACTCCTCAAGAGTGGGTTGACATTTTGGAACTAAGAGGACATCTGAGCTCCTGCCGAGGACATACTGATGGCCGCATATGGCTCATGATGTCAGAGAATATATCCAGGCGTGTGTCTCCTGCGCCAATAATAAGTCCCCTCGACAACGGCCTGCTGAGTCACTTTACCTCCTTACGGTGGCAGACAGGCCCTGGGAAATGGTTGGGAAATGGTGGGCTTTCCCAACTCCCGTAGCTGCACCATTATTTGGGTAGTCACCGACCATTTTTCCAAAATGGTGCACTTGGTGCCTCTTCCACGGCTGGCTTCTGCACGGGCCTTGTTGGCGTTGTTTATTAAACACATTTTCCGCCTACATGGTATGTCAGAAAAATTGTTAGTGAACGGGGTCCTTAGTTTGCATCTCGGTTCTGGAGAGAGCTTTGTCGTCTACTCAGCATCTAGCTGAATCTCTCTTCAGCATACCATCCCGAGGACAAACCAGACTCTGGTCACATACCTGCGACATTTTGTCTCTGCCAGGCAGGATGACTGGGCATCCTAGCTACCATGGGCGGAGTTCACGCTGAACAATGCCATAGCCAACTGCACTGGGCTGACCCCATTCCTCCTTAACTACGGCCTGCATCTGTGGATTCCAGTGCCCATGCCTGTGTCTTCCACCAACTCCAGGGTAGCAGAGTGGGCTGAGGAGGCACGTGACATTTGGGACCGGACACAGGATGCCTTCCTGGCCTCTAAGGAGAGAATGAGGGTCTCTGCCAATGCACATCAGCACCTGTGCTCCGACCTTTGCTCCTGGCGACTTAGTGTGACTCTCCGCCGGTAATATCAGGCTGCGAGTTGAGCCCACTAAGTTTGCGCCTCGCTACTTAGGCCCCTTCAAGGTTCTGGAACAGGGTAACCCTGTGGTCTACCGTCCGGCCCTTCCTCCATGCCTTGGTATCACCGACACCTTCATGTCTCCCTCCTAAAGCCCGTTCACATGTCCCAGTTTTCTGAGTCATCTGCCAGGACATAGAGTTTGTCCATGGACGATTACAAGGTGAACGATATCATGGGGTGTAAGGTGGTGCATGCCAAAAAATTCTATATGTTGAATTGGAAGGGTCATGGCCCAGAGGACAGGCCCTGGGAGCTTGTTGAGCACATTTGGGCTCCAAATCTCATTGCTGCCTTCGAGTGTAGCGAGGCCCAAGGAGGGGGGCCGAGGAGGGGGGTAATGTTAGGTGTCAAGTTCCCGCTGCTGCACAGGGGGAATCTCAAACCATGTCCGCTGTGATTTTCCTATTCTCCTCCAGCCGTTGTGAAACCTGCTCAGCAGAGACGTCGATCCCAGCATCTGGCTCAGGCTGATACTGTGCTCTTTTTTACTGCTGTCTTTCCAGGCTCAGCCATTGTAGCCAGCACTAATCAGTGGTGAGCAGACGTTCCAGGGACTATGTCCTGCTTTTCCTCTACTGAGCATACCCACGGGTCAACCTCTCATTGGAGCTCGGGGGTCACAGCTCCTTATTGGATCACTAGGAAGGTCCTGGACAGCTACAGCTATAAAAGGTTTGCATGGCCGCACGGCCATGCACTAGTATAAATCAGTAATTGTGTGTGGATGTATGCCTGTTCTGGTGAAAGCTCCGAATCATACCCATCCCTAGTGTTGATGAATGCTTGTGAATGTTGAAGCTGTCTAACGCCAGTTAGTGCCATCCAGCACCAGGCACAATCTATAGCGTCTATCAGTAGCGTTAGCCAGTGTGGCACCGTGCACATCCAGTGTGGTTACCTGTCCCTTGTTAGGGTGGTTAGTGGTGTCAGCCAGAGCGGCGCTGCGTGCACCCAGTGCGCTAAATCTATTTAAGTTTAGTTTTCTGTGATGCAACAAGGTTCGCTTCCTTCACAATGGGTGTAGCTAACCCGTGCGTGTTCATTATACCACCATTTACTGTCTGCCATTACCTAGCAGCAGGTGTCATCTTTGCTCAGTGGACCCCGGGCTGAGAATACATCATATTCCATCTTTATAATTATTTGGTGCGTTCCACCTGCCCTAACAGTGGTTATGCTGTACCTAGAAAATAAAATGATTAGTTGTGAGGCTTTTAGCTTTTTTTGACATCCTGTCTTGAATCCTGTGTGCTGGTAGGAAGGCTGTCAGCCCGGCGGAGTCCATTGCAGGATCCTGTGTGAAGCAGGTCTGCTGTAATGGCTGCCAGAGGGAAAGCAGAGGCCTTTATAGGGTCTCCGGAGCAGTAGCAGAGGAGAGAGCTGTGATCCAGATCCTTATAAAGAGTTATGCCATGCTCCCCGCTGATGTGGCTTCTGTGCTGCGATGAGCGGCACTCCTTGATGTGCTGGTTAGCTGATGCTGCAGCTTCTTCTTGGGCAGGTTTCTGTAGACGGCAGTAAATCTAAGTGGACTTGTGATGACGCCCCTTGTAAATACTGGGGGAGCCTGCTGTAAGCAAGATCACCAGCTGGTGTCCTCTGGTATTGTACATGGTCTCCCAGGCAGAAGCAGAAAGTGCTGAGCTCAGCGCCTCTGCCTGGGGAATTCCTCCGGCTCTCTCCCTGCTAGAAAGCAAAGGGCTGGGTAGACACTGAGCTGTCGGTGCAAAAAGTTTCTCCACTAGTCACAGAGCAGTATACTTAAAGGATCACAGTATACACTACAGTGAGCTCTATAGTTTATGCAATATATGATTGGCTGTAAGTAAAGCAGATCAATAAAGTCCAATGCTCCTAATGCAGATCAATAAAGTCTAATGCAAACTAGGCAGATGGAGGCACAATCACCTCAGGTAGGGATATTTATCTGGTCGCTTTGAATCCCCAAGATAAGTCTGTGAACCAGAGATTCTCTTTTTATATATAAATTTATATACCTTCTTCAGGAAGGTAATGCAAAGTAGTTTGATGTATATAGTTAAATTCAGCTACTTACCCACATAAGGGGAGGGGGGAACGTTCCTCCTTGCTTTAGCTGTACAAGGACAGCATGGCAGACATCTTGGGTAGGAAAGCAATGTAATCATGTTACTTTCTATGATGGAAAACTTCCGTCTGCTTGGTCCTAAAGGTCTAATTTTGGTTTCCAGACAATCCTGGGGCAAGAAGCAATAGTCCCACAGTAAAAGAGGATAGTTTGGAAACTCAAAGTCCACTTTATAGTTGCTTTTCTGGAAATTCTTGTGGGAGCTCCAGTCTCCTGCTTCTTCACATGGCAAGAGTTAGGCCACACCACGAGCCAATTCTGTGTAATTTATACTGATGGAGTCTGCTTTATCATCTGACTGTATCTCTCCCAGCAGCTGACCAACTTCTCTCTACATTCCTTTTCCACCTCTCTTCTCCTTCTCCTCCTCCTATAAGGTGTTTTAGGCTCCTCTTCTGACCTCTGCTCTCCTGCTGAGGCACATTGCCACCTGTTGGGATTTTACTGCTGCTACAAAGGACTTGATGGTCCATCAGTTGGTGAGTAAGGTCCCTTTCACACGTCAGTTTTTTGTCAGTCACAATCAGCTGGCTCAATGGGTCGACAGATCCGTCTCAGATTGTGAAAAACTGATGTGATGCATCCGTTTTTTGGACGGATCTGACTAGCAGATCTGGCTAATTGAATCGGAGCATGCTCAGTTAAAAAAACAGATTTTGTCACTGGATTCCATCATTTGACGGATCTGGCGTCATAGGCTTCCATTCTAGCAAACAACGGACGTCGACGGATCCGTCGCTGTCTGTTTTTTCGACGTACACAAAAAACGCTACTTTGTCCGTTGTCTTTGGCCGCCGGACAAGCAATTTTCGACCGATCCAGCGAACGACGGATGAAATGTGAGGCCGCCCGTCACAATCCATCGCTAATACACATCTATGAGAAAAAATGGATCAGGCGGCATCAGTTGCCAGATCCATTTTTTTAAAAATTTGATGGATTGCGACTGATGGCAAAAAACTGTTGTGTGAAAGGGGCCTAAGCTTCACACTTCTCACCACCTTGTTTCTTGTGGTTTCAGCCCAGTTATTACTGCTGTAAGGGGGTGGAATTTGCTGGGATGTGTGGAGCTCTCTTCTTTCACTCCGTTGCAGCCAGCACTAGAATCAGAAGGCAACTTTGTCTGCATTTTATACCGTTAAGATTAAAAGCTTTATATAAATAAATTGCAAAGGTTTTAGAAAGGGACGGAATTATATCATAAAAGGATTTTTTAATTTTTTTTTTAATTTTTAAAACTTGCTTTAATTGACTGTGTGGCATTATTTTAATTGCACAATGCCATATTTTAACAATGCAACAGAATAAAAGCAATCACAATCTAATACAAAGGTTATATTTATAATGCTTTCAGAAGAATTAGCTTCACAACTAGTATAATCACTCACTTTTAACATAATTATGTCTTGTGTGCAATTTTTCAAAATAATTTTCTGTATAACATGGTTGAATGCATGAGCACTTGTCAATGTTATTTTGCAAAAATGAATTAATCTTGGATGAATACATTAATTTTAAAGATTAAAATAACGACTCGGTGTCCTTGTATAGCTATTTTAATATGCCATGTTTACTTAAATGAAGCCCAGTAGAATAAATAGTGGTTTTGCAATTTGTCAGCTGAAAATTAAAACAAATATATAAATTGTACTGTAAATGATCACATTAGCAAAATTGACAAGGAATGTGCATACTTAATCAGCAGAAACACCCTGGAAGTATCTGGAGTTTTAAAGATATAGAAAGTCAGAGTGAAATTAAATGTCAAATATAATTTTGCTGTGGAAGGTTGAAATATGTGATTGTCTCTAGAGGAAAATCTCAGATCTGTGTGCCAAATTGCTATTTGCATAATTGTGAGGTTTAAAGTATATATCAAACTGTGGCAGACCTCCAGCCCATAAACTTTTCGGAAACCACTAAAACCTTCAATCTTAAACACATTCATCTTTGTTATAAGGAGAAACCTCATATAAAATGTGAAATGTATTGACGTTTTTAGCACTGCATGAGAAAATAGAATAGTTGTTAAAGTCTATTTATTTTAGCATCCCTCAAATTCAGTATGGATGGACAGTAAAGCTAAATGAATGGTGAAATTGTGAAATGGTGAAATTTAGTTTATATCTGAAAATAATTTAATTAGACTCCAGTAGATTAAATAAAATATTGGAGTAACAGATTTTTTTTATACTGGCAATGAAATACCATACAGAGCATTAACACTAGTAATTGATATAAATGCACTTTAAATGGGCTGTGCCAATAAGACTCTCCTTTTTTACCTACCTTAACAGCAAATAATGAAGTCTCCTGCACTATATTTTATAATGGAGAGCCATAATTAAATAGTAGATAGTACTTAGAACAGAATCCGTCACCAGATTTCACAATATAAACTATTTACTTTATTAAATAGATCATTTAAATCTAACATGAAAGGTGTAGTTACTTGGAATATCTTAGATTGTCCTCAAAATTGTCAACATAAAATGAGTTGCTCACTTTAATATTAGGTAGATAAACTTTCCCAAAAGATTCTACAGCATTCTCACATGGATTTTTAATTTGAGTATGCCATCCTCAGCAGATATAAGACGTCTGTTTAATAATGTATCCTGTTTATATTGTGCAATTTGGTACGGATCCGGTTTTATTGACCTTGTGTAAGTTTATGGCTGTCAGCTCAAAATGTCTAACTCAGGCAAACTTGGTGTTAGTCATTAACACTAGCAGATCCCAGGGGAACTTTGCCTTCATCTCTACTTCCTCCCTTGTAAAAGAGTTTGTGCTTAAAACAGCCTACTTTGTTACACCAATGGCTGCTGGCCGCAGAAGAGAGCTTCAGGTAAAGATAGTCACACTACCCAAGTTAATAATCGAAGGCACGGAACTAGGGACAAAAATTGAAGGCAATACGATAGTCCATTGGTTAACAAGTGGGATACCAGAAAATCAGTCAAATCATCAAAAAAGACAAGTTAAGGTCAGATTAGGGGAACTAAGGAAACATATTAACAGGGGCTGACTGGCCCAGGTGGCAAAGAGGCAAATGCCCCCCGGGCCGCTCCCCCAACAGCTGTTCAGGGCCGGCTGCCTGGTGGTGGCTACAGCCACACAGCAAATTGTGCGCAGCCATGTCTGCTGTACTGTGACGCGGCTGGCAGCAGACACAGCCGCATGACAGTTAGCGCACACGTCTGCGCTGGGGCCAGGAGCTATGCTTGGCTGTCACCTTGATGGCTGCGCAGCTACTGCTCCCTTCATGTTCTCTATACTTCCAAGTTAGGTGTTGGGCATGCGCGATGGTGTCCTCACGCACGCGCCGACATGACCCGGATGCTAGAAGCAGAGAGGCACTGCAGGGGAGCGACTGGTGAGGTAAGTATGAAGAACTTTTTTGTTTTCTTTATAAAATAAATTTAATGGTGTGTAACTGCAAGTTATGAAGTGGGGGGTGTAAGAAGGCTGTACATGATGGAATTTGGGGGTTAAAGGAGACTGCACATGATGGAGTGAGGGGGTAAGTGGGGCTGCACATGATAAAGGTTGAGTGGGGCTGTACATGATGGAGTGGGGCTGCACATGATAAAGGGGAAGTGGGGCTGCACATGATAGTTTAGTGGATAAAGGAGACTGCACATGATGAAGTGGGGAGAGTGGGGCTGTACATGATGGAATGGGGCAGCACATGATGATGTGGGAGTAAGGGGGATTGCGCATGATGAAGGGGGAGTGGGGCTGCACCTGATGAAGTGGGGGGTAAGGGGGACTGCACATGATGAATTGGGGTTTAAAGAGGACTGCACATAATGAAGTGGGGGGTAAGGTGATCTGCACATGAAGTGGGGGGGTAATGGGGACTGCACATGATAAAGTGGAGTGTAAGATGGACTGCACATGAAGTGGGGAGTAAGGTTGACTGAACATGATGAAGTGGGGGGTAAGGGGACAGCACATGATGAAGTGGGGGGGGGTAAGGGGACTGCACATGATGAAGTGGGAGAAGGGGACTGCAGGACTGCACATGATGAAGTGTGTCTGATGGGGGACTGCTCATGATGAAATGGAAGGGGGATAGGGGGCTGCAAATGATGAAGGGGCACTGCAGATGAAGTGAGAGGGTGATAGGGGACTGCAATGAATGAAGTAAGGGGACTTCAAATTAAAGTGGGGGAACTGCAAAATTATAAATTCAGTATGAGGGACAGGGGACAGCAATTTAATTGAAGGTGGGGGTGGGAAGAGCAAATGATCAATTGAAGAGGGGGTGGGGAGAGCAAATGATGATCTAGGGGAAGAACAAATAATGAATTTTAAGGGTGGGGGAGTAAATGATGTATTGAATGTGGGGTAGAGCAGTTGATAATGGATAGAGGGTGAGAGAGAAAGACATGACAATGAATTGGGGCGGGAGGGGCATGTAACTATAATGAATCGGGGTTAGGCTTAGAGTGGTAGGTACATAGTGGGGGGCATTGAGGATGAAGTGACTGGTAATGAATTGGGGGAAAGAGTACAGGTGCTAATTAATTTATATATTAAATGGGGAAAGTGGTTATTTATAGTTAGTGGGTGCACAGTGGTGGATTATAATTTATATTTGGAATGGTCGGTTAATAATAATAAGTATGATAATTTTATTTCTATAGTGCCAACACTTTACATTTTAGAGGGGACTTGTACAGACAATGGACATTAAGCATAACAATAAACACATAGATCAACAGATACCAAAAGGAATGAGGGCCCTGCTCGCAAGCTTACAATCTATGAGGTTGCATAATAACCAATTATATATTGTTTGTGGGTGCACCTCTGTATTCAGATGTCTAGTGTACACCATGTTCTAAATTATTATGCAAATTGGATTTAAGTGTCATAAAGATTTAATTGTTTTGTTTTTCAAATAAACTCGTGGATGGTATTGTGTCTCAGGGCTCAATGGATCACTGAAATCAATCTTAAACACATGTGATCGTTAGTTTTCCAGGTGATTCTAATTAAAGGAAAACTACTTAAAAATGATGTTCCACATTATAAAGCAGACCACAGGTTTCAAGCAATATGGGAAATAAAAAGGATCTCTCTGCTGCTGAAAAGCATTAAATAGTGCAATGCCTTGGTCAAAAGCATGAAAACATTAGATATTTCACGAAAACTTAAGAGTGATCATCATACTGTGAAGAGATTTGCGACTGAAACAGAGCACAGACAGAGTTCATGCAGATAAAGGCATAATGAGGAAGATTTCTGCCAGACAAATTCATTAGATAAAGAGAGCAGCTGCCAAAATACCATTACAAAGCAGCAAACAGTTATTTGAAGCTGCTGGTGCCTCTGGAGTCCCTCAAACCTCAAGGTGTAGGATCCTTCAAAGGCTTGCTGTGATGCATAAACCTACTATTCGGCCACCCCTAAACAGTGTTCACAAGCAGAAACGGTTGCAGTGGGCCCAGACATGCATGAAGACTGATTTCCAAACAGTCTTGTTTACTGATGTGTGTCGAGCAACCCTGGGTGGTCCAGATGCATGGAGTAGTGGATGGTTGGTGGATGGCCACCATGTCCCAACAAGGCTGCAACGTCAGCAAGGAGATGGAGGAGTAATGTTTTGGGCTGGAATCATGGGGAAACAGCTGGAAGGGCCCTTTAAGGTACTTTAAGGTGTGAAAATGACCTCGCCAAAGTATATAGAGTTTCTGACTGACAACTTTCTTCCATGGTATAAAAATCAGAATTGTACCTTCAGGAGCAAAATCATCATGCATGTCAATGCACCATCTCATGCTGCAAAGAATATCTCTGAGTCATTGGCTGCTATGGGCATAAAAGGAGATAAACTCATAATCACTGTAGTATCTTTACACTGACCGTAAATACAGAGTTCCTGTATAAAAATGGCACTTAGTGTTGTGCTTTTTTTAAAATTAATGATCAACATTGTAGTATACTAGTAGTAAAAGTTGTACACTCCCTGACAAAAGTAATGTCGCTTATCCATGTTATGTAAATAAAAGCTTATAACCTGATGTTAAATTCATCCATTGGTTGTATAAATTATTCTTTTGAAAGCTGAAACCTTCCAAAATGTGGTTTAGGTTAAGAAAATAAATTTGACATCAATGCAGAAATATTGATCAGTTAATAGACACAGAATGGTCAGGTTTTAGCAAGACAAAAGTTTTGTCGCCTGGTCATATAATGACCCAATCCTAGTTTACATCCTTACCTGTGTTCAGTAAATGATCAGTTATTTAGTGTGTGTATAAGAAGAAACCTAGCACCCCAGACCTTCACTTGAACTGCAACTTGAGCTCTTGACAACATGCCAAAAATCCACCCTGCAACCAAAGCCTGGATTATCAAGAGGCTGAAGACCAGATCCACTGCAGAGGTGGCGGGCACCTTTAATGTGTCTCAGCGTCAAGAACAAAGAATTAAAAAAAAGATTTGAAGAGACTGGAGAATTACACCACAGCTGCCAGAAACACTGCAGGAGACTTACTGGAGCCAGTATGGATCCAAAATACACCCAGAATACAGTTAAATTTGGTGGTTGAAAGATCATGGTCTGGGGTTACATTCAGTGTGGGGGCGTGCAAAACATTTGCAAGGTGGAAGGCAATATCAATAGCCTAAAATATCAAGAAGTATTATCTACCGCTTATATTCCAAATCATAAAAGAGGTCAAATTCTGCAGCAGGATGGTGCTCCATCTCCATACATCCACCTCTACAACAAAGTTCCTCCAGGCAAAAAGATCAAGGTGCTCAAGGACTGGCCAGCCCAGTCACCAGACATGAACATCATTGAGCATGTTTGGGGAAGGATGAACGAGGAAGCTTGGAAGACAAAACCAGAGAATCTAGATGAGCACCACAACTTCATTCACCAATGTTATGCAACATATATTTGTATTTTAAGTTAATTATTTGTCTGTGGGCAACACAAAATTTGTCTTGCCAAAATCTGACCATTCTGTGTCCATTATCTGATCAATATTTCTGCTTTGATAATTTATTTTCTTAACCTAAATCACATTTTGGAGGGTTCCAGCTTTCAAAAGAATAACTTATACAACCAATGGATCAATTTAACATCAGGTTATAAGCTTTTATTTACATAACATGGATAAGCGACATAACTTCTGTCAAGGAGTGTATGGTGGCATCATTGGTCTTTGTATAGAATGTAGTTTCATGTAGAGGTAATGGTGATATTATAATATTATGGATTCTCTGTGTAGTGGAGATATTACTAGGCACTGTATAGCTGTATT
This sequence comes from Ranitomeya variabilis, assembly GCF_051348905.1. Classification (NCBI taxonomy): domain Eukaryota; kingdom Metazoa; phylum Chordata; class Amphibia; order Anura; family Dendrobatidae; genus Ranitomeya; species Ranitomeya variabilis. The sequence continues at coordinate 568,294,799 of NC_135236.1, forward strand.
GTTGTGTGTATGTTTCTAAGTAAGCTCCGTTATGGCACCATATCTAAGCAGTAAGCTTGGTTCTGGAACTCTATCAATGTAGTAATCTAGATTATGGTACTGTATGTATGTCGTAATCTCAGTTCTGCTCCAGTTTCTATGTAGCAGACTTGGTTCCATGTAGTAGACTTATTAAGCTCGGTTCTGCTCCCTTATCTCTGTAGTAAGCTCGGTTCTGCTCCCTTATCTCTCTAGTAAGCTCGGTTCTGCTCCCTTATCTCTGTAGTATGCTAGGTTCTGCTCCCATATCTCTGCAGTATGCTCGGTTCTGCTCCCATTTCTCTGCACTAAGCTCGGTTTTGCTCCCATATCTCTGTAGTAAGCTTGGTTCTGCTCCCATATCTTTGCAGTAAGCTCGGTTCTGCTTCCATATCTCTGTAGTAAGCTCGGTTCTGTTCCCATATCTCTGTAGTAAGCTCGTTTCTGCTTCCTTATCTCTGTAGTAAGCTCATTTCTGCTCCCATATCTCTGTAGTAAGCTCGGTTCTGTTCCCCATATCTCTGTAGCAAGCTTGGTTCTGCTCCCTTATCTCTGTAGAAAGCTCGTTTCTGCTGACATATCTCTGTAGTAAGCCCCATTCCGCTCCCATATCTCTGCAGTAAGCTTGGTTCTGCTCCCATATCCTTGCTGTTAGCTCGGTTCTGCTCCCATATCTCTGTAGTAAGCTCGGTTCTGCTCCCATATCTTTGCAGTAAGCTCGGTTCGGCTCCCATATCTCTGAATCTAGTAAGTTCGGTTCTGCTCCCATATCTCTATAATAAGCTCTGTTCTGCTCCCATATTTCTGTAGTAAGCTCTGTTCTGCTCACACATCTCTGTAGTAAGCTCCGTTCTGTTCCCATATCTCTGGAGTAATCTCGATTCTGCTCCCATATCTATGCAGCAAGCTCCGTTCAGTTCCCATATCTGTGTACCAGCCTGTTTTTAAAGCCTGTTATCTCTGCTACTTTAATGCAGTGGCCAGATATAAGCAGGGAAAAGGAGGGCCACCGCAACTCGAGGGCCACTGCCTTGTGATTGCCCCCCAGGCTGAAAATTGCCAGCCAGCCCCTGCATATTAAGTCATGGACAAAGAATGGTCAAGAACAAGAAGTAGTGCTGTACCTTAATACGCCAACTAGGCTAGCAAGGCAATATGAACAGGGATAAAGAAAATACCAATCACACAAATATACCCACATAAACAACAGAGGCATACACAGAGAAGTGGAGGATGGGGTAAAACCTAATTAGGAGAAGCAGGGGAAGTTTCAAAAACTCAAAATCTAGCAACAGTCACAGATAAATCCACTAAATTCCTTCTCAAATAACAACCAACAGCCTCCAGCCATACAAAAACTAACTCTGACAATGAGTGCTTGTCCAGGGCCCAGATTATATAGGAGATGGGAGTGCTAACTGTGAACAGCTGAGCCTTAATTCAGAAAAGATTCATGTGAGCAGATTAGCCCCTGCACTGCTAGAAGAAACCTGCACTGTCATGATTCTCAATGGCGAGAGAACATTGCCCAGCATATATGAGAACTAGCTCTTGGAAGATGGAAACTATACTGACCATGAACTAAACCTGCCGCACAACTAGAAGTGGCCGGGTAGCATGCCTACGTTTTTTAACCCTAGATGCCCAGCGCCAGCCGGAGAACTACCTAATCCTAGCAGAGGAAAAGACAGTCCTGGCTCACCTCTAGAGAAATTTTCCCCAAAAGGCAGACAGAGGCCCCCACATATATTGGCGGTGATTTTAGATGAAATGACAAACGTAGTATGAAAATAGGTTTAGCAAAATCGAGGTCCACTTTCTAGATAGCAGGAAGACAGAAAGGACACTTTCATGGTCAGCAGAAAACCCTATAAAAACACCATCCAGAAATTCCTTTAAGACTCTAGCATTAACTCATAACACCAGAGTGGCAATTTCCGATCACAAGAGCTTTCCAGACACAGTAACGAAACAGCAGCTGTGAACAGGAACAAAATGCAAAAACACACAAGGACAAAAGTCCAACTTAGCTGGGAGTTGTCTAGTAGCAGGAACAAGCACAGAAGGCTTCTGATTACATTGTTGACCGGCAAGAAACTGACAGAGGAGCAAGGTTATATAGCGACTCCCACATCCTGATAGGAGCAGGTGAACAGAGGGGATGATGCACACAAGTTCAATTCCACAAGTGGCCACCGGGGGAGCCCAGAATCCAATTTCACAACAGTACCCCCCCCTCAAGGAGGGGGCACCGAACCCTCACCAGAACCACCAGGGCGATCAGGATGAGCCCTATGAAAGGCACGGACAAGATCGGAGGCATGAACATCAGAGGCAGTGACCCAAGAATTATCCTCCTGACCGTATCCCTTCCATTTGACCAGATACTGGAGTCTCCGTCTGGAAACACGAGAGTCTAAGATCTTTTCCACAACGTACTCCAACTCACCCTCAACCAACACCGGTCAGGAGGCTCAACGGAAGGCACAACCGGTACCTCATACCTGCGCAACAATGACCGATGAAAAACATTATGAATCGAAAAGGATGCAGGGAGGTCCAAACGGAAGGACACAGGGTTAAGAATCTCCAATATCTTGTACGGGCCGATGAACCGAGGCTTAAACTTAGGAGAAGAAACCCTCATAGGGACAAAACGAGAAGACAACCACACCAAGTCCCCAACACAAAGCCGAGGACCAACACGACGACGGCGGTTGGCAAAAAGCTGAGTCTTCTCCTGGGACAACTTCAAATTGTCCACCACCTGCCCCCAAATCTGATGCAACCTCTCCACCACAGCATCCACTCCAGGACAATCCGAAGATTCCACTTGACCGGAGGAAAATCGAGGATGAAACCCCAAATTACAGAAAAACGGGGACACCAAGGTGGCAGAGCTGGCCCGATTATTGAGGGCGAACTCCGCCAAAGGCAAAAAAGCAACCCAATCATCCTGATCCGCAGACACAAAACACCTCAAATATGTCTCCAAGGTCTGATTAGTCCGCTCGGTCTGGCCATTAGTCTGAGGATGGAAAGCAGACGAAAAAGACAAATCTATGCCCATCCTAGCACAGAATGCCCGCCAAAATCTAGACACGAATTGGGTCCCTCTGTCAGAAACGATATTCTCAGGAATACCATGCAAACGAACAACATTTTGAAAAAACAGAGGAACCAACTCGGAAGAAGAAGGCAACTTAGGCAAGGGAACCAGATGGACCATCTTAGAGAAATGGTCACACACCACCCAGATGACAGACATCTTCTGAGAAACAGGCAGATCCGAAATAAAATCCATCGAGATGTGCGTCCAAGGCCTCTTCGGGATAGGCAAGGGCAACAACAATCCACTAGCCCGAGAACAACAAGGCTTGGCCCGAGCACAAACGTCACAAGACTGCACAAAGCCTCGCACATCTCGTGACAGGGAAGGCCACCAGAAGGACCTTGCCACCAAATCCCTGGTACCAAAGATTCCAGGATGACCTGCCAACGCAGAAGAATGAACCTCAGAGATGACTCTACTGGTCCAATCATCAGGAACAAACAGTCTACCAGGTGGGCAACGATCAGGTCTATCCGCCTGAAACTCCTGCAAGGCCCGCCGCAGGTCTGGAGAAACGGCAGACAATATCACTCCATCTTTAAGGATACCTGTGGGCTCAGAATTACCAGGGGAGTCAGGCTCAAAACTCCTAGAAAGGGCATCCGCCTTAACATTCTTAGAACCCGGTAGGTACGACACCACAAAATTAAACCGAGAGAAAAACAACGACCAGCGCGCCTGTCTAGGATTCAGGCGCCTGGCAGACTCAAGGTAAATTAAATTTTTGTGGTCAGTCAATACCACCACCTGATGTCTGGCCCCCTCAAGCCAGTGACGCCACTCCTCAAAAGCCCACTTCATGGCCAAAAGCTCCCGATTCCCAATATCATAATTCCGCTCGGCGGGCGAAAATTTACGGGAAAAAAAAGCACAAGGTCTCATCACGGAGCAGTCGGAACTTCTCTGCGACAACACCGCCCCAGCTCCGATTTCAGAAGCGTCGACCTCAACCTGAAAAGGAAGAGCAACATCAGGCTGACGCAACACTGGGGCGGAAGAAAAGCGGCGCTTGAGCTCCCGAAAGGCCTCCACAGCATCAGGGGACCAATCAGCAACATCAGCACCCTTCTTAGTCAAATCAGTCAATGGTTTTACAACATCAGAAAAACCAGCAATAAATCGACGATAAAAGTTAGCAAAGCCCAAAAATTTCTGAAGACTCTTAAGAGAAGAGGGTTGCGTCCAATCACCAATAGCCTGAACCTTGACAGGATCCATCTCGATGGAAGAGGGGGAAAAAATGTATCCCAAGAAAGAAATCTTTTGAACCCCAAAAACACACTTAGAACCCTTCACATACAAGGAATTAGACCGCAAAACCTGAAAAACCCTCCTGACCTGCTGGACATGAGAGTCCCAGTCATCCGAAAAAATCAGAATATCATCCAGATACACAATCATAAATTTATCCAAATAATCGCGGAAAATGTCATGCATAAAGGACTGGAAGACTGAAGGGGCATTTGAAAGACCAAAAGGCATCACCAAATACTCAAAATGGCCCTCGGGCGTATTAAATGCGGTTTTCCACTCATCCCCCTGCTTGATTCGCACCAAATTATACGCCCCACGGAGATCAATCTTAGAGAACCACTTGGCCCCCTTTATACGAGCAAACAAATCAGTAAGCAGTGGTAACGGATATTGATATTTAACCGTGATTTTATTCAAAAGTCGATAATCAATACACGGCCTCAAAGAGCCGTCTTTCTTAGACACAAAGAAAAAACCGGCTCCTAAGGGAGATGACGAAGGACGAATATGTCCCTTTTCCAAGGACTCCTTTATATATTCTCGCATAGCAGCGTGTTCAGGCACAGACAGATTAAATAAACGACCCTTAGGGTATTTACTACCCGGAATCAAGTCTATGGCACAATCGCACTCCCGGTGCGGAGGTAGTGAACCAACCTTGGGTTCTTCAAAAACGTCACGAAAGTCAGACAAGAATTCAGGAATCTCTGAGGGAATAGATGATGAAATGGAAACCAAAGGTACGTCCCCATGAGTTCCTTTACATCCCCAGCTTAACACAGACATAGCTCTCCAGTCGAGGACTGGGTTATGAGATTGCAGCCATGGCAATCCCAGCACCAAAACATCATGTAGATTATACAGCACCAGAAAGCGAATAACCTCCTGGTGATCCGGATTAACACGCATAGTCACTTGTGTCCAGTATTGTGGTTTATTACTAGCCAATGGGGTGGAGTCAATCCCTTTCAGAGGTATCGGAGCCTCCAGTGGCTCCAAATCATACCCACAGCGTTTGGCAAAGGACCAATCCATAAGACTCAAAGCAGCGCCAGAGTCGACATAGGCGTCCGCGGTAATAGATGACAAAGAACAAATCAGGGTCACAGATAGAATAAACTTAGACTGTAAAGTGCTAATTGAAACAGACTTGTCAGGCTTCTTAGTACGCTTAAAGCATGCTGATATAACATGAGTTGAATCACCACAATAGAAGCACAACCCATTTTTTCGTCTAAAATTCTGCCGCTCGCTTCTGGACAGAATTCTATCACATTGCATATTTTCTGGCGTTTTCTCAGTAGACACCGCCAAATGGTGCACAGGTTTGCGCTCCCGCAGACGCCTATCGATCTGAATAGCCATCGTCATGGACTCATTCAGACTCGCAGGCACAGGGAACCCCACCATAACATCCTTAATGGCATCAGAGAGACCTTCTCTGAAAATCGCCGCCAGGGCGCACTCATTCCACTGAGTAAGCACAGACCATTTGCGGAATTTTTGGCAGAATATTTCAGCTTCATCTTGCCCCTGAGACAAGGACATCAAGGCCTTTTCCGCCTGAAGCTCTAAATGAGGTTCCTCATAAAGCAACCCCAAGGCCAGAAAAAATGCATCCACATTGAGCAACGCAGGATCCCCTGGTGCCAATGCAAAAGCCCAGTCTTGAGGGTCGCCCCGGAGCAAGGAAATTACAATCCTGACCTGCTGTGCAGGGTCTCCGGCAGAGCGAGACTTCAGGGACAAAAACAATTTGCAATTATTTTTAAAATTTTGAAAGTGAGATCTATTCCCCGAGAAGAATTCAGGCAAAGGAATTCTAGGCTCAGACATAGGTGCATGAACAACAAAATCTTGCAAATTTTGTACCTTTGTGGCGAGATTATTCAAACCTGTAGCTACACTCTGAAGATCCATTTGAAACAGGTGAACACAGAGCCATTCAAGGATTAGAAGGAGAGAAAGAGAGGAAGGCTGCAGTATAGGCAGACTAGCAAGTGATTCAATTAAGAGCACACTCAGAACTAGAGGAAAAAAAAAAAAAAAAAATTGTAGCAGACTTCTTTTTTCTCTCCTTTCTCAGCCAGTAATTTAACCCTTTTTTGGGCCGGTCAAACTGTCATGATTCTCAATGGCGAGAGAACATTGCCCAGCATATATGAGAACTAGCTCTTGGAAGATGGAAACTATACTGACCATGAACTAAACCTGCCGCACAACTAGAAGTGGCCGGGTAGCATGCCTACGTTTTTTAACCCTAGATGCCCAGCGCCAGCCGGAGAACTACCTAATCCTAGCAGAGGAAAAGACAGTCCTGGCTCACCTCTAGAGAAATTTTCCCCAAAAGGCAGACAGAGGCCCCCACATATATTGGCGGTGATTTTAGATGAAATGACAAACGTAGTATGAAAATAGGTTTAGCAAAATCGAGGTCCACTTTCTAGATAGCAGGAAGACAGAAAGGACACTTTCATGGTCAGCAGAAAACCCTATAAAAACACCATCCAGAAATTCCTTTAAGACTCTAGCATTAACTCATAACACCAGAGTGGCAATTTCCGATCACAAGAGCTTTCCAGACACAGTAACGAAACAGCAGCTGTGAACAGGAACAAAATGCAAAAACACACAAGGACAAAAGTCCAACTTAGCTGGGAGTTGTCTAGTAGCAGGAACAAGCACAGAAGGCTTCTGATTACATTGTTGACCGGCAAGAAACTGACAGAGGAGCAAGGTTATATAGCGACTCCCACATCCTGATAGGAGCAGGTGAACAGAGGGGATGATGCACACAAGTTCAATTCCACAAGTGGCCACCGGGGGAGCCCAGAATCCAATTTCACAACACTGCACCATTTAACACGAAGGTGATGTGCTTCTAATCAGTACAGGAGGAAAAATCAGACACTGCAGTCGTCTGGCTTCTCTCTGTCATGGTAAACACATGACACCTGGCTTGATAGACTTTGTGCCTGCCATGACATTTTCTCCATCATTCCATCATCTGCTCCACTGACAGAGTGAATACAGCAGTTCCTGTTAAAATAAGCAATGAAAACGGTTGGAGGAAAATAGCCCAATAGGGTTTTATCCGAGATTAAGCAGTCAATGCAAGGTAAAAGCATCACCAGACGTAGCTTAAGACAAGCATTGGAAAGATTTGCTGCTGCAGATCCACGGAACCACGAGGGACCGGCCGTTGAGACTACAATGTAGGAGAACGTGGTCAAATTCTGTGCTGCTGAATCATGTAGTCCAAAGGTATTATTAAAAGTGGTCTTTATGCAACGCGTTTCTGAGTTTCAAAGAACTCCTTCATCAGGAAATACCACATAAGAATCTGATGTGGTCAGTCTATTATGTGTATGTGTGAGCTAATATATACTGCCAAGGGGAGGGCTTCCTGTTGGCTGGGGATTTATCAGGCTGCCAATTTAGCTTACAAATACTGAGGTAAAAATACTGACCAATTAACGTGTGAATGAAGTCTATATACAGGAGCAGATGACACACAGGTATATACTATATACAGGAGGAGATGACTTACAGGTATATACTATATACAGGAGGAGATGACATACAGGTATATACTTCATATAGGAGGAGATGACATATAGGTATATACTATATAAAAGAGGAGATGGCACATAGGTATATAGAGGAGGAGATGACATGCAGCAGGTATATACTATATACAGGGGAGATGACATACAGGTATATACTATATACAGGAGATGACATACAGGTATATACTATATATAGGAGGAGATGACATACAGGTATATACTATATACAGGAGGAGATGACACATAGGTATATACAATATACAGGAGGAGATGACATACAGGTATATACTATATACAGAAGAGATGATATACAGGTATATACTATATACAGTAGATGACACAGAGTTGTATACTATATATAAGGGAGATGACAAACATGTATATACTGAGGAGAAAATGAGAGGTGTGAGGTGAAAATGAGAGGAGTGAGGGAAAATAGTGGAGTGATCAGAAAATGATAGATGTGAGGTCGAAATGACAAGTGTTAGGGGGGAATGAGAGGAGTGAGGGGGGAATGAGAGGAGTGAGGGGGAAAATAAGAGTGAGGGGAAAATGAGAGGTGTGAGGGAGAAAGTGAGTTGCTATAACTAACCACAGATATTTACTATGCCCAGGCAACGTCAGGCTCTTCAGCTAGTAGTCTATATAGATAATGTAATACACTAGGTACTAACAATGCAATATACATGATAAAATAATAAAGACACATTTTTCTATAAGTCTTTATAAAAGATGTCATAAGTCATTACGACCTGCTCTGGACCTTAAAAATTAGAGCTAATCAACAAATTTAAGCATTATATTTGTTTTCAGCACCACAAAATTAGTAAAGATCAACTGATTTTGCCTCAGAACTTATTTGGCTGTACAACTGTGCAATTCCCTTTCTAATTTTCACTGTTGCATTAATGCAGTATTACAGGCAGGTAAGACTAAGCATGGCTGTTAAAGCAATGCAACTCTGTGTTAGGCTTCTCCCACTGTGCGGGACAGATCCTAATCATTATCTGCTTCTCCAGTCTCCCATGCAGGTCTGGCCACACCGATTGCTGCTCAGCACAGACATCGGTCCCAGCGTCTTGCTCAGGTCCATGGTATACCTTTGTCTACTGCTTGTTCTCCAGTCAAGTCTATGGTAACCAGAGCCTTGAGCTCTGGAGTCTAAATCCAGAGATCACATTACTGAGCATGTGGCGGCTTCTCATTGGTGGTCGGGCGCTAGCTGCTCAAATGATGTGGCTGTCCCAGATTGGCCCATAGTCGATGTCACGGCAGACTGGGCATGAGTGTTTGGGGTGGAGCCCAGCATATAAAAGGCTCTCAATAGCGCACACGGGTGCGCTAGTGTCATTTATGTTTGGTGTGTGGGTGGCTACTCTATCACTCTGTCTGTATGTTTGTGTGTGTCTTTGCTCAGAGACTATACACGTTGGCAGGCAGGTTGCACACTTATGTGGTTTTGTTTCATTGGCTCAACATCTGAGTCTCTAGTCTGCTACATGCTTAGGGTGCTGGTTAGGCATAGGTTTTCAGTTGTGTCAGGACTGGATTAAATAGCCGGTTGGCTTAGCATCTGTCTCGTCCATGTGCGCAATTGGCACAGTTCAGCTCAACCCTTATGCTATACTTCTCAGAGAAAGCGACAGGGTATTGTACCTAGCATCAAATAGATATTTATCTCGGCTCAGCATCTGCTTCATTCGTGTGTGTGTGTGACACCCCTGGAGTTCAGGTACACAGTGGAATTGCCTTACTCTCAGGTAACCTTACATGCGACACATTCTGACTCCAGACCAGAAGGGGGAACTCTACACCCGACTTGAGGGCAGCTGCTCTCTCTGGTCGGGAGGAGGAGTCAGTTGCTAGGCAGTGACAGTTGACAGTAGGTAGCAGACAAAGGAGAAGCACAGACGAACTTAGGAGTTAGAGGAGGACTGCTACTGGGCCTCTCTAAGCTGAGCGCAGAAACCGGGTACCAGGAGCCCGAAGTCGTGAGGAACTACAGGTCTGTCAGGTCTTGTGCATTACTACCCTCTTCCAAGATGGCGTCTTTGGTCTCATGTGCACTGTTTCTTCCTGCTATAAAACTCCACCCCAGCCTTCAGTCTGTGCTAGAGTATTCTGCCTTGCATCCAGCTCCTGACCTCTGATTACTCCCTGGCTATACACCTGCTCCTGTGAACCTGTGTGGTGATCCTGCTACTCTGCTCTGAGTTCCTGCTGCATACACAAGTTTCCAGTAATCCTCCTTCATCTGCTGCTCGTGTTTACTTCATCTGCATTTGCTGGACATGTAAGCTGCTGCTGCTTTGCTATAACCTGAGACTATTAACCAGGCCTCCCTGGTTGAGCTAAGATATGATTTGAACTGCCTATTAGCATATCTATCTGTGTCTGGACTAAGACAAGGATTTATTCGTGTCAAGAATCCTCAAGTATAACTGTGCTTCATAGACTTTCTGCTTGATTGCATTTTTCTCTGAAGACTGCTAAGCTGCGTTTATTATTTGCACCAAGTGTTGTGGACTTGAGTTTCTCTCTGCACCTGTTTGAATCACCGTGTGATAATATAGACTTTACCACTTATAAAACTGTGTCCTGTAGTTGTCTTGTTCCACTAAAAGAGTCTCCTGAGTTATCGCCTATAATTATTACAAGGTCCCACGGCAGAACTGGAGGGAAGGAAACTAAAAGGGACTTCCCCACATAATACCTGAGGTACAGCAGCAATCAGAGTCCAGAGTCACCATGAACAGAGACCCAAAAGAGAAGGCTCAAGTTGCCCACAGTGTAGGTACTGTCCCTTGACAGGGAAGAAAGAGGACCTTGTTAGAGAGCTACAGGCAGTAAGGGACCATAGACCAGCGCATAGTGGAAGGCTCCCTAACTGACTTGTCAAGGGGATTTCCACCTGTCTTCAGGATGCCTGGACTCCAGCTACACCTGTTACCAGTGAACTGTTGATGGTACCCGGGGCTGAGGCTTAATACCATCTCAGTAAACCAGGTAAAGACTGCAACCCTGTGTCCTCCAATTATTTGCAACATTCACCATCCCTGCCAAATACACGGGAGCCCTGGGGACACCGCTTCACCTGTGGGAAGCGACACCATCTTTGCTGCAGCACCATCGCCCCCAGAGGACCCCTTTAAGCAGTGTCGATCACCTCTGATCGAGAACCACAGGTGGTGTTAGGGCTAGCGGAATGCACCAAGTAATAGGGTGAAAGATACGAAGTGCGTTCACAGCCCGGGGTCCACCGTGAAGAGATACCTTCTGCAAGTAATGGTGGATGGACACTGAGCTCACACGTGAGTTAAACTTCACCCAGTGTGAAATGAAAGCGAGCTCTGTTGCCTCACAGAGTCACTCTGTAAATAGGGACTAAAACCCTAGCTAAAAGTTGTGTTTGCTTTGGAACTCTTCTGTGCTAAACGCACACATGAAGGAACCAGATGCTAACCCAAGGCTAATTGCCCCACTGATGCTAGCTGCAAGCCTGAGTGTACAGCCCCAAGGCTAAACAGACTCACACCACTTATATACAGTGTGGCAGAGTATCCACTGGCAACTGCCAAACACAAATGATACGCAGTGCGACCATGCAAACCTTTTATAGCTGTAGCAGTTCAGGACTTTCCTAGTGAACCAATAGGAGCAGCTACAGGACCTGAGCGTGTGACCCCCAACCTCCAATGAGAGATCTTCCCCTGGGCATGCTCAGGAGGGGAAAAGCAGGACTTAGTCCCAGGAGCGCCTGCTCGCCGCCGAAGAGCTCTAGTTATAATGGCTGAACCTGGAAGGACAGCAGTAACCAAATGTGCAGTATCTGTCCTGGCCAGGCGCTGGGACCGATGTCTCCGCTGAGCAGGCTCCACTGCGGCTGGAGAAGAATGGGAGACTGCAGCAGACATGGCTCGAGATTTCCCCTGTGCAGCAGCAGGAACTCGACACCGAACAGGTAGCGTCACAAATTTTCCTTATTACCACAACCCCTTTAAAGACCATCCCTTTTACTTGGTACCAGGTCGCTGCCACCGTGACCACCCATTTAATTGTGAGCTGACCCGGTACCGAATACCCCAAGGCCCTGACGGGCGACTCATGTGTGGTTAGCACGTTCAGTTGCAGAGCTAGCCCAATCCACAAGCTATTATCCCTGTGGCGTTAACAGGGTATAGCACTTCATAGGGCTTGTTTCCATTTGCGAGAAACACATCCGTGTCTCGTGTGTTGAAACCAAGCTCTGGTGCCGGCACTTGGGAGCGGAGCGTGCGTCAGCATAGCAACACATGGAGCCGCACGCTCCGCTCTGGAGTGCCGGCACCAGAGCTTGGTTTCCACATGCGAGACACGGACGTGTTTCTCGCAAACGGAAACAGGCCCTTATACTCATGCCTCTCAGTGAAGTAAATGAGCTTGGTACTCAGTGTTCCGTTCACATCAAGTAGTGTTTAACTCTGTGTGTTCAAGGTAATGCTTGCTGTTTAGTTCCATCATTGTTCACACTAGCTGCAGGGTTCATCTCTGCACGGTGGACCCCGGGTTGCGATTGCACTTTATTTTATATTTTTATTTAGTGCGATCCACCAATCCTAACACTCTGTTTGCTAATGTGCATGAGTTTGTTTTTCTGATAAATAAACCATCTCATCCATTATGCCATTCATTATGTATTACAATTGGTGCTGCTGCTACTGCTTTGGTTACTTGTATTTCTTTTCTTTATTCCATGAAAGAAAATTACATTTATGGAATTGAATGAATTTTGGTTTCATAATTATAAACAATTCAGCTCTTTCCACAATTTTTCCCTTTTTGACTCTACCTTCATATGGTCATATGAGGAATAGCGTAAACTCTGCAGTGAGGGAATACTGATCATTGTGTCACACAAATGGTTAGCAATCATCCACTTTGTAAAAGCTTCAATAACTATGGAACAAAAATTTTCCTGGTAATACAAAAATTCTGCTACTGTAATATAAATTTTAACAATTTGAGAATAAAGTTGATAAGTTGAAAAGTTTTGGTAAAGAAAATTGCAATAATCGAAGACAAAAAAAAATTGTTTTGATGACTGTAAAAAATATTGCCTTTTCTGACCATTTTTCTTTTTTTGACCTGGCTGTGTAGGGTCTGCAAATGCCAGGAGTGTTGAATTTGAAAGGAGTGAAAAAGGGCTTTCCTGGTAATAAATATGCTTTGCAAATGGTCTCAGTGCAAAAGCTATACTAATTAGGGAACACAGATTTAAGTGCAAATATGCCAATCTATTTTTTCCTCTTCTCCCATTACAGCACCATCTGAGAGAGGGTATCCGCCCATCAAGGACAGGAAACCTACTGAATAAAAGGGAATTACTTCTGTTCCACATCAGTTTCTATAAGCATTACTATCTTAATCTGTCTTCCCCTGATGACCTGTCTTTTGGGAGATAGGTGTTACAAGCAGTGATCCCTCCCTAAGGTGCCTTGCTCTACATAAATGTCTCAGATGGTGCTGGGAGAAGGAGAAAAATTCTCAGTTACTTACCAGCGATGGGATTTTACAGAGCCCATGACAGCACCCTTATTTTCCCTCTCCTTTTATTATCACTAGTAGTGTTGAGCATTCCGATACTGCAAATATCAGGTATTGGACGATATTTGCTGTATCGGAATTCCGATACCGAGTTCCGATATTTTTGCGATATCGGAAATCGGAATCGGAAGTGTGCGGTGCGTATGGTTCCCAGGGTCTGGAAGAGAGGAGACTCTCCTTCAGGCCCTGGGATCCATATTCATGTAAAAAATAAATAATAAAAATAAAAAATATGGATATACTCACCCCTCCGTCAGACCCTGGCTCTTAGCGGTGCCTTTGTTCCTAAGAATGCAGGGAGTGAAGGACCTTCGATGACATCGCGGTTTGTGATTGGTCGCGTGAACGGTCACATGAGCGGTCACGCGACCAATCACAAGCCGCGACGTCATCGAAGGTCCTTCACTCTGCATTCTTAGGAACGGAGGCAGACGCTTGGACCGGTGAGAGCCGTCGCCGTCGGAGGGGTGAGTATATCAATATTTTTTATTTTTATTCTTTATTTTATACATGAATATGGATCCCAGGGCCTGAAAGAGAGTTTCCTCTCCTTCAGACCCTGGGAACCATTCCGATATTTTGTGTCCCATTGATATGCATTGGTATCGGGCATCGGTATCGGCGATATCCGATATTTTTTTGGATATCGGCCGATCCAATCCGATACCGATACCTTTGAATATCGGAAGGTATCGCTCAACACTAATCACTAGAGGTGTGCACTTTAAGGTTATTTATTTTCTGTATTTTCATGACTATGAAAATTGTATATTCACACTGAAGGCATCAAAACTGTGAATTAACACATGTGGAATTATATACTTAACAAAAAAGTGTGAAACAACTGAAATTATGTCTTATATTCTAGGTTCTTCAAAGTAGCCACCTTCTGCTTTGATGAGTGCTATGCACACTCTTGGCATTCTCTTGATGAGCTTCAAGAGGTAGTCACCGGGAATGGTTTTCACTTCACAGGTGTGCCCTGTCAGGTTTAATAAGTGGGATTTCTTGCCTTATAAATGGTGTTGGGACCATCAGTTGCGCAAAGACAGGCGTACCGGACCTCAGTGAGTACCCCATGGACCTGGCAGGCATTCCAAGTGGTTGTGCAATGCGGACTCGTTTCTAGTACTGGAGAGAAAAAACTGCACCTTACATGTGTATTTTTACCCTTCACAACCTTTACATTTTTCCTTTTTCATTTTTTGCTCCCCTTCTTCCCAGAGCAATACCTTTTTTATATTTCTATTAATATGGCCATGTGTTGACTTGGTTTTTGTGGGACGAGATGTACTTTTGAACAACACCATTGGTTTTACCATGTAGTGTCTTAGAAAGCAGGAAAAAATTTCCAAGTGCGGTGAAATTGCAAAAAAAAGTGCTATTCCACAATTCTTTTTGGGGGGGTTTAATTTAACATGTTCACTAAATGCTAAAGCTTACCTACCATTATGATTCTGCAGGTCACAAGGAGTTCACAGATACCAAATGTGTATAGTTTTTTTTATTTAATTGGTGAAATAAAAATCCCATATTTGTAAGAAAAAAATGACCCATAGCATCTCCATTTTTCATTATCTGGGGCTGGGTGAGAACTTATTTCTTGAGCATGAGTTTGAGGTTTTTAGAGATACCAATTTGTGGTAAATATTATGTTTTCATCACATTTTATTGCAATGTTGCAGCAACCAAAAAAAGTAATTCTGACGTTTAATTTTGTAATGTGTAATTTTATTATCATTATTATTACTATTTTATTTTGAATGAGGCAAAAGGGGAGTGATTTTAACCTTTTTTTTATAATTTTATATTTTTTTTCTACATTTTACTGGCTTCAATTTTCTCCTTAGGAGACTTGAATCTGCGATTATCTGATTGCTTGTACTAAACATAGCAGGCTTTAGCCGTTCTATGTGTATTAGAAATCATCATCTGTTATGAACACCGGCTACGGGCTTGCATTCATTGCAGATCAGCAATGACAAGCACAAGGGTCTTCTGCAGATCCCCAGGGGCGCTGATGGGCGTGTTCTATGATGCCCTTCCACTGGGCTCTAGTTAAATGCCACTGTCAGACATTGATAGCGGCATTTAATATCATAACAGTCACAGGTGGATCACAATTTCACTTTTAGAGTCACATAACAATTGATCAAATCAGTAGTCATGTGCCAGGAAAGATGGGGGCTCAGCACCGAAACCCACATTCAATCAAATACAGGGACAATGCCTATGACATACCTATATGTCATAGGTCATGAAGAGAATATTATACATGCATGTCTTTCAAAAGACCAAATTAACATCACAGAAGAAATGTATTACAAAAGATAAAGCAAGGAGATTAGATAAAAGAAAAAATGCTTAAACTACTGAAAATATGGTTACATTTCAATATTGTCTTATCCCTATATTTAAAGAAGCCCATAGTTCCAATAGAAAGATATAATGCAAGCTTTGGTCCTTTTTCCATGGTGATCCAATTTTAAATAATTTCCAAGAAACCAAATATAATATTTAGGAGATATAAAACAGCTGAAAGCGAAGGATAAATGTAGTCTTCCATTTTCGTCTAATAATTGTACTTTGATTCCTGATTTAAAAGGTTGTTTCAAATGTCACAGTTTAAAGTGTTTGTGTTGAGGTTTAATTATGCATAACTGCAGTAGCTTTGATTCTCTAGTGACAGGTGAGTTTTTTTATACGGGTCAATTTTTAAACTGCATTAGTCCTTTTGTTATTTATTTGTCACAATGTAGCTGCAATTTACAATACATCAGAAGAACCTTTCAGACCATTAGAAAAAGGATAAATAAACACAGACACAACATAAAAAATGAGATTCTAAATCATAGTTTGTCTAAACATTTTTGTTCTGCACACAATAAATACCCTTCTTGATCACGATTGAAAACAATAAAATAAATCCCCCAAATCTTATCCATATTGATTTAGGATGTTGGTTAATTGAGAATTGTTTTGGATTTTCAAGCTAAGAATTGTGTCCCCTGGGTGGTTAAATGATTAGCCAGGAGAACATGCCCCATATTAGGACGCACTGTCGAAGAACTCATTATGGAACTCCCTTGAAACCCAGCCTGTGACAATGATTCAAAGGAGACCATGATATTTATCATATACAGCATTGCTGTGGCATTGCTGTAAATAACACAAGTACCATAAATAGACTAATAAGAACAGTGAAAAGTAAAAAAAAAATAAAAAACATGAAAATTTTTTAAAAAACATACAAGTTTGAATAATCCTCCTTTTGCCCCATTAAAATAAATATTATAAAAAAAATAAAAACATGGTATCAACACATTCAGAAAAATCTATCAAAATATAAAGATGGTTAACTCAATTGGTAAACACCGTCAACTAAAAAAATTCAAGAACACTAAAATTTTCAATTTTTTGGTCACTGCAATACCACAAATAATGCTGTATTAAGCAATTAAAATGTCATATTTATTCCAAAATGGTAGCAATGAAAATGTAGTCTCGTCCTGAAAAAAAAACAAAAACATCACATATCTCTATTGACCATACGGATCTCAGAAATTGGCAACTGTATCCCCCCAAATTTTTTTTTCAAACTTCTGATTTTTATTTCCCCACTAAAATAATAAAAAAATGGATATATTTGATATCACCATAATCATACTGATAAGAATAGGAATAGTTATGCGAGGTCATTTTTACCATAATATATACACCATAAAAACAATTCCCAAAAAACAATGTGAGAATTGTGTTTCTTTCACAATTTCTCCCAACTTGGATTTTTTTTTCTCATTTTTCAGTACACTATGTGGTGAAATGAATGGTTTGTTTCAAAAGTACAATTCGTCCCACAAAAAACAAGCCCTCTTATGTTTTTGTGGTGTAAGATGGCCACCAGACGAGTCCTTGAGGGGAGATATGTGTCATCGCGGCTATTAGATGCGGTGATGTGAGCTCGGAAGCATGCTTCAGCACATATAGTGCTAAGAGAGTTATTTGGGCCATTCCAGGGCCGGGTTTTATGAGCAGTTATAAGAGATCGGTGGGAATGACTGCTCACATATCCCAACCCCAGGGGTGTGGTTTGGCAGATAAAATGAAGGCCGAGTGTCTCATTCAGTGTCTTTGGCTGGAGGTATGGAGACCTCCATGTGTGATGCTAAAGACACTAGCCTGACCTGAGCGGGTGGACCTGCAGTACTATATGGATTATTTATTTTCACTTTGCGCTGGAGAAGGCTTTCTTTGTTTGTGTGTGCGTAAACAGGTTATATGAAGCTAATAAACCTGATCAGACATTTTCTTGAAACCGCTTCGTGTGCCGACCTCAAGGCCGCAGTTGAGTGACTACAATCTTTTACAATTGGTCCTAGAAGCACGGGCACAAATCCCACCAGGAAGTGTGACTGCTGCTCAGATATCGTATGTCCAGGGTGAAAGCGGCTGCAGGAGCAAAATCTGACAACATGGAGGAATTAATAAAACAACTTGTGCAGTCTAATCTCCAGCAGCAACAGATATGGCAGCAGCAATAGCAGCAGCAGTGGCAACAGCAGCAGCAGATGCAGCAGCACTGGCAGCTGATGGAACTTCTAGCGGAGGTGATCCGTGGCAGGGCTACTGCTCCAACCCCAAATTCAGGTGATGAATCTCATGTGAGGAAGATGGTAAGAAGAGCATTGCAAAAGATGACCCCGGGTGATGACGTTGAGGCGTTCATGGCAGTGTTTGAAAGGCGGCAGAGCTGGAAAAATTGCCTCTGGAGAAGTGAGTGGAGGTTCTTGCGCCACATTTAACAGGTGAACAACAAAAGGTGTATTAAGACTTGGCGTTGCAGGATTGAAAAGAATATGCCAAGTTAAAGGCGGAGATCTTGGCATGCTTAGGAGTGACTTTGACTGTCAGGGCGCAACGAGTGCACAAGTGGGCTTATGGCAGTGACAAACCTCCCCGCTTCCAAATGTTTGACCTTCTACACTGTGTTCCAAATTATTATGCAAATTGGATTTATGTGTCTTAAAGATTTAATTGTTTTGTTTTTCAAATAAACTAGTGGATGATATTGTGTCTCAGGGCTCAATGAATCACTGAAATCAATCTTAAACACATGTGATAATTAGTTTTCCAGGTGATTCTAATTAAAAGAAAACTACTCAAAAATGATGTTCCACATTATTATGCAGGTCACAGGTTTCAAGCAATATGGGAAATAAAAAGGATCTCTCTGCTGCTGAAAAGTGTTAAATAGTGCAATGCCTTGGACAAGGTATGAAAAAATTAGATATTTCACGAAAACTTAAGAGTGATCATCATACTCTGATGCGATTTGTGACTGAAACAGAGCACAGACAGAGTTCATGCAAATAAAGGCATAATGAGGAAGTTTTCTGGCAGACAAATTAATTGGATTAAGAGAGCAGCTGCCAAAATACCATTACAAAGCAGCAAACAGTTATTTGAAGCTGCTGGTGCGTCTGGAGTCCCTCAAACCTCAAGGTGTAGGATCCTTCAAAGGCTTGCTGTGGTGCTTAAACCTACTATTCCGTCACTCCTAAACAGTGCTCACAAGCAGAAACGGTTGCAGTGGGCCCAGACATACATGAACACTAATTTTCAAGCAGTCTTGTTTACTGATGAGTGTCGAGCAACTCTGGACGGTCCAGATGGATGGAGTAGTGGATGGTTGGTGGATGGCCACCATGTCCCAACAAGGCTGCGACGTCAGCAAGGAGGTGGAGGAGTCATGTTTTGGGCTGGAATCATGGGGAACCAGCTGGTAGGGCCCTTTAAGGTTCCTGAAGGTGTGAAAATGACCTTAGCAAAGTAAATAGAGTTTCTGACTGACAACTTTCTTCCATGGTCTAAAAAGCAGAAACGTGCCTTCAGGAACAAAATCATCTTCATGCATGACAATGAATACCTCTGAGTAATTGGCTGCTATGGGCATAAAAGGAGATAAACTCATGGGGTGGCCACCATCATCCCCTGACCTCAACCGTGTAGAGAACCTTTGGAGTATCATCAAACAAAAGATCTATGAGGGTGGGAGGCAGTTCACATCAAAACAGCAGCTCTGAGAGGCTATTCTGACTTCATGCAAAGAAATACAAGCAGAAACTCTCCATAAACTCACAAGTTCAATGGATGCAAGAATTCTGAAGGTGATATCAATAAAGGGCTCCTATGTTAACATGTAACTTGGCCTGTTAGGATGTTTTGGAGTTAAATAGCTTTTTTGTTCAGTGAATGTGACCTCCTAATGCTGCAAATTCCACAAATGAGCATTTTCAGTTCTTTAAAACATATCAAATGTTTAGAAATTCTACTGTGCCTAATAATTTGGAACAGTGCATTTTGAGTTTTTATTCATTTTGGAGATTATACTGTTATCATTGGGAGGTTTCTTCAATAAAATTTGATGTATACTCTAACGGGTGATGACTTTTATTAGACTGACTGTCATTTGCACTGACCATTTAGGAAAATCCGAGAAAAATGTCATTTGCATAATAATATGGAACATAGTGTACACCTGGTCCAAAAATGGTTGCATCCTGAATCCTCCTCCCCAGCACAGATGGTGGAAAAAGTTGTCATGGACAGGCTAATACACTCCTTACCAATTCCGGTGCAATCCTGGGTTGCCCAGAGAGATCCCCATAATGTCAATTACCTATTGAGCCTGGTGGAGAGGTCCAGGCAGTCAAGAGATCCATGAGGAAGTAACGGGCGGAGCATCCCTATACTGGGGTTTTCCAAAGTGGATCGGACACCAAGAAGGGGATGGGACATCCACTAGTCTAGGAATTGTCTGAGTCAAATGCCCTGTCCAATAGTATAATTTGTTGGAGGTGTCATATCGCCACTTTCCCCTGACCACTGAGACAATGGACTGCAGCATAGAATGTCTCTTCTCATATTTTGCATTTACTACCTGCAGTGCTGTCATTCAACCAGGCAAGGGATTACAGGCATGCCCCGTGACAGTAAACACATTGCAAATGACTAGTTTGCTGGACTCGGGGACTTTGGTAACCTTAGTGAGGGCCACAATTCCCCACCAGCTGATTCCTGAGAAGAGGCTGGGCATCCGCTGTATCCATGGCAATGCTAAGGACCACCCTTTGGCCAAAGTGGTCATAAACACAAACTGTGGCATCGAGTTCCATGAGGTCGGCATAATCAAGGACCTATTGCACCCTATTATAATATGATGAGACTTTGCATTATTTTGGGACTTGGGAAAGCGGGGATGTTGTCTGGACAACAGCCAGATTGCTCCCAAAGACACCGCACCATGGGGCTGCAGATGACAGGTTTCCATTGTGTGTGCTTGTTGGCGATGAGGATGAGGCAACATCTACTGAGGCCAACATCCCTGAGCTGGGGATGTACGGGGAAACTTTGGAACTTCCCAACTTAAGGTCCTAACTCTAAAAAAGGCATTTGATAATGTAATGGTACTTAACAGTGTTGCTGAAGAGCCGGGGGCTGACACCTGGTACCCATATTTTGCCATGAATGGGGAGTTGATATAACGGGTCACCAAGGTGAGGGGAGAGGTAATTGAACAGTTACTGGTGCCGGGGCCGTACAGACGCAGCGTGTTAGACATGGGCCATACAGATGTGTTAGATGGTCACCTGGGCATAGAAAAAAACAGGAATGGATCCTCCAGAGGTTCTACTGGCCCTTTTATCACTGGGATATTGTGAAATTGCATAGGTCCTTTCCCACCTGCCAGCTGACCTTCACAGTGGCCACATTTATTTGTCCCTTAGTGCTGTTGCCCATTATTGAGGTGCCATTTGATTGCATAGCCATGGATCTAGTGGGACCCCTGGTCAAGCCCACCAGAGGACATCAGTATATCTTGGTGGTACTGAACTATGCTACGTGATCCCCGGGGGTCATTCCACCATGTAACTCCTCCACCAAGTGTATTGCCTGAGAGTTGGTATATGTCTTCTCTAGAACGGGGTTGCCTAAAGAGATCTTGATGGACCAAGGGACCCCCTCTATGTCAAAGGTGATGAAGGTGATGAAGGAGTGCAAAATCATGCAAATCACACAACTCCGGACCTCAGTCTACCATCCACAGATGGATGGCTTGGTAGAGTATTTCAATAAAACCTTAAAAGCCATATTGAAGAAAGTCATAGAGAATGACGGCTAGGACTAGGGACTGTCTGCTATCGTACCTTCTTTTCTCTATCAGAGAAGTCCTGCAGGACTCTACTGGGTTCTCTCCTTTTGAACTGTCGTATGGCTGACACCCCCTTGGACTCCTCTTCATAGCAAATTAGACATGGGGGGAAGAGTCTACACCCTACCAGAGGGTGATTGAGCATGTTGCCCTGATGCAAGAAGATTGTCCAGGTGATGCCCCTCATGAGAGAACACCTCCTCAAAGCACAAGAGGCGCAGTCAAGGGTGTACAATCGGTTGGCGATGAAACTGCTTCCTGCGCCTACTTCAAACCACAGCTGAGTGAGTACAATCCTCTTCAGTGGACAGAAAAAGAAAAAAAGATAAAGCTCTGGTAAGGTGAGGAAAAAGCAAAAACGGAAAAATGGAAATTGGGCATATCATACAGGGTTTAAAAGTTTTAACAAAAAAGCTGAAGAATGCAGTGGGAGTACCCAGTGTTATCATGTATTGAGGCAGTTCTGTAACAGTCACTGCAGAGTTAAGCAATCAGAAAGAAAATAAAATAAGAATATAGACTATGAAAGTTATGCACTTTAATAAAAATGTTGTACTACACATTTCAACTATAATGTTATCCAAACATATGCATAACTTACTAATTTTGTTAGTTGTCTCTAAAATTTAACGACATTTATCAGTATATGTTAAAATACTTGAAAAATTTATATTACAGTGAAAAAATCTTTAATTGGACCAAGTTTTTTGAACGGGAGCAAAATATAATTCTACAATTGATTGCAATTTTGCTCTAAATGCTTTTGCCCAGAGCAAAAGTTTAATGCTCTCTGCTGATGTGCTTTCAATGGTCTGTGTTCTAATATTCCATTATATATAATTTAACGAAGAACTGATCATTTCAAATCTATTTGAGACTAGGGGCGGAGTATCGTCAGTTCCGGCATGCAGCTACATCGGAGCCTGCAGCTGACTGGGGGCCTGCCGGCAATGGCGACTATTTCAGCTGTGTCAACCAGAAATAGCTCTTAAAATAGGGTTAATTTGATAACAAGAAGTCAGAATTCTGTAAGTTCAAAACAATGCCACTATTTTCTCTTCAAAAATAAAAGCCACATTTTTAGGCTATTTTGTAATTGCCTAATGATTTGTGATTAGCAAAGTACACCTGTATTGTCCCCATATTAAAGGGATAATATTTGGATGACTTAAAATTGCATTACTTCTTCATATAGCAAAATGCAAAGCTACCTATACCCCCAAAACAGGAAGAATTGTAGCAAACAGCTATGTCAAAATGCCTTGACTTCTTATGCTTCAACCATCTGTCTATGACCAAGAGGAATTCATGCAATTAACCCCCCAAAGGGCATAATTTTTTAGTATTTTTGTATAATTTAGGCAGGCTAAAATTTTGATTCTGCAGTGTATTGTTAAATCCGCTATTGGCTACCGCTGATTATCATCCTTTTTCCATTAGCCGGATAGATGAAAGTAATTTGCATATTAAAAATGCTGTGTTTGCATCACAGAGCTCAAAACATGTTCAATTGACTTCAAGGAAAACACACATTGCTGCAGACATAATCTCCAAGCAATTAGAGGATTTTTAACTATGTGATTAACACAAATTTATTCTCCACAAATCAAAATGTTTGTCAATCTCGACGATTCCTACTACACACACATGTTCAAAATTGTTGGTACCCCTCGTTTAATGACAGAAAACCCCGCAATGGTCACAGAACTAACTTGAATATGACAAAAGTAATAATAAATAAAAGATCTGTGCTTTTCAACCATGCTTCCACAGAATTAAAAAACAAATAAAACTCATGAAATAGGCCTGGACAGAAATGATGGTACCCCTGAAAATAATGTGACAAAAGGGACATGTTAAATCAAGGGGTGTCCACTAACTAGCATCACAGCTGTCTACAATCTTGGAATCAGTGAGTGGGCCTGTATATAGGGCTACAGATACTGACTGTGCTGTTTGATGACCTATGTATCACACTCAACATGGACCAGAGGAAGCGAAGGAAAGAGTTGCCTCAGGAGATTAGAAAGAAAATTATAGACATGTTAAAAGTAAAAGTTATAAGACCATTTCCAAGCAGCTTGATGTTCCTGTGACTACAGTTGCACATATTATTCAGACATTTAAGATCCATGGAACTGTAGCCATCCTCCCTGGACGTGGCCGCAGAAGGAAAATTGATGACAAATCAAAGAAACGGATAATACAAATGGTAGCAAAAGAGCCCAGAAAAACTTCTAAACAGAACAAAGGTGAATTTCAAGCTCAAGGAACATCAGTGTCAGATCGCACCATCCATCGTTGTATGAGCTAAAGTGGACTTCATGTGAGACGACCAAGGAGGACACCATTGTTGAAAAAAAATCATAAAAAAGCCAGATTGTAATTTGCCAAACTACATGTTGACAAGACATAAAGTTTTTGGGAGAATGTCCCATGGACAGATGAGACAAAAATTGAACTTTTTGGCAAGGCAAGACAAGCTCTTTGTTCAAAGATGAAAAAATAAAGCATATCAAGAAAAGAACACTGTCCCTACTGTGAAACATGGAGGAGGCTCTGTTATGTTCTGGGCCTGCTTTGCTGCATCTGGCACAGGGTTTCTAGAATCTGTGCAGGGTGCAATTAAATCTCAAGACTATCAAGGGATTCTAGAGAGAAATGTGCTGCCCAGTGTCTGAAAGCTTGGTCTCAGTCACAGGTCATGGGTATTACAACAGGATAATGACCCAAAACACACAGCTAAAAATACCCAAGAATAGCTAAGAGGAAAACATTGGACTATTGTGAAGTGGCCTCTATGTACCCTGACCTAAATCCTATTGAGCATCTTTGTAAAGAACTGAAACATGCCATCTGGAAAAGGCAACCTTCAAATACGAAACAGTTTACTCTTGAGGAGTGGTCCAAAATACCTGTCGAGAGGTGCAGAAGTCTCATTGACAGTTACAGGAATTGTTTGATTACAGTGATTGCCTCAAAAGGTTGTGCAAGAAAATATTAAGTTAAGGGTACCATCATTTTTGTCTGGGCCTATTTCATGAGTTTATTTTTTTTTTTTTATTCTGTGGAAGCATGGTTGAAAAGCAATGTCTGACTTTCATTTGTTATATTTCATAGATTTTTGATTTATTATTACTTTTGTCAGATTCAAGTTAGTACTTAGACCATTGTGGGTTTTTCTGTCATTAATCGAGGGGTACCAACAATTTTGACCACGTGTGTACAAAAGATGCAGTCTGTTAGGGCTAGCGGAACGCACTGATTAAATATAGATGTTTTTATTGGTGCGTTCGCAGCCCGGGGTCCACGGTGCAGGAGGAACCTGCTGCTAGCAAATGACGGCACTATATGGCAGTTTAAGCAAACTCTGTTACTTCACAGAGTCGCACGGAAACAAGACGCTGTGCCCTGTTAACCCCACAGGAGTTCACAGCTAACTGCCAAGCTGAATGCAGTCTGTGGTCACGCAAACATACAATCTCCTCACCGGAGGAGCCGGTATTCCAGGGGCACAGTCATCACTAGTAAATTCAGCCTTCAGTGAGACAGATTTTTCAATTACAGAGATAGGAAATGGCTGGTTGTGCTTTTAGAATTTTATGGAGGCGTATTGAGGGTGAAGGGAGGATGATCTAGTGGCATAGACAGACATTCTGCAGCAGGTTCTCCTGAAATAATAAATCTTCCTGGGCAACAACTGTTATCTCAGTAGCAGGAAAAATCTATAGTCCCTGGGAGACAAATTTTATCCATGTACTGAGAATTTTGAGAATAAATTATGTTTTATAATAAGATTTATTAACATATAAGCACATACGCATTTTGTTATTGTAATATGTGCTACTGATTAATGAAAAGAAAAATTGTTGTTATCCTTCTTTTTCGTTAATTCTTCCCCTTCTTCCAAGAGCCTTTTTTAAATTTTTCCATTAATACAGCTGTATGAGGGTTTGTTTTTTGCAGGACGAGTTGTAGTTTGTACCATGTGATTCACTGCAAAGCGGGAACAAAATTCCAAGTGCAATGAAATTGCCAAAAAAAGTCATTCCGCAATTGTATTTTGCATTTTTTATATATCATTTTTGCTATATGGTAAAACTGACCTGACACTATGATTTTCCAGGTCAGAACAAGTATGGAGATACCAAACAAGCATAGTTTTTATTGAAGTGGTGAAAAAAGATTTGGAAATTTGTAGGAAAAAAATATTTTGTTGCCATTTTCTGAGACACGTAATATTTTCATTTTCAGGATCTGCGGTTGAGTTTATGCTGTACATAGTAGCACATCAGCTCTTATAAACAGCTAAAATCTCCTATGAATGCCAGCGTTCACCTTCTCCAGACAATCCCTGCGGCCCCCCAATGCAGCCTCCATACCAGTTTTCCTAATCACTTGCTTTTCAAGCCATGTGCTTATTCAAAGGCCATTTTATCTCTGTATGCAAATATAGAATTGACAACATAGACATCAGAGAAATCTCTGACATACTGTACATGCGTTCAGTGGCGTAACTTCAACTTCATGGGCCCTAATGTAAAATCTCCAACAGGGGTCCTAACTATAATTGTTTTTTTTACAATATTCATCTTTCATAATGGACTTTTAGGGCCTTCCTAAAATTCAGGGCTCACGTGCAATTGCAGCGTCTGTACTTACTGATGCTGACGTTAATTATTTTTTTTAACCCTGCTGTTACATTGTTCTGCCACTTATAAAACCTGTTCACAAGCCATTCAAATGTCCACCTTCTCCAGCAGTGACAATAACCGCATACCGTATTTAATCAAGTATAAGCCGAGATTTTCAGCCCATTTTTGGGGTTGAAAGTGCCCCTCTTGGCTTATACTTGAGTCATGGTCGGCAGGGGGGGTCGGTGGGTGAGGGGGAGCGACGACTGTCACATACTCACCTGCTCCCAGTGCGGGTCCCTGGCAGCTTCTCCCGGACAAATGGTCTCCGGGGCCCGCAGCTCTTCCTCTGTTCAGCGGTCACATGGTACTGCACATCAAAGTAATGAATATGGACTCCACTCCCATAACCTCCGAAAATTTTTTATTTATTTTTCATTTTTAATCATAGGTAAAAAAAAATATTTGCCTATTCTAGTATGTCTCTCCTCTCTCTTTTTTTCTCTTTCTTGAATGCTACACACCTGTTTTCTAATTAAAGGGAACCTGTCACCCCGTTTTTTCCGTATGAGATAAAAATACCGTTAAATAGGGCCTGAGCTGTGCTGGACAATAGTGTATTTTGTGGACCCCGATTCCCCACCTATGCTGCCGAAATACGTTACCAAAGTAGCCGTTTTCGCCTGTCAATCAGGCTGGTCTGGTCAAAAGGGCGTGGTGCCTTCCCCCAGATCTTGCTTAGTTTTCCGTTGGTGGCATAGTGGTGTGCGCATGCCCAAGGTCCCAAATCCACGTCACAGGGGAGTGAAAAGATCGTGATGTGCTGTATTTCATTGGTGATCGGTGGGCGCGGCCATCTTCCTTTGGCCGCGCGTGCGCAGAAGCGGCGCTCTGCTGGCCGCGGCTTCAGGAAAATGGCCGCGGGATGCCGCTCGTGCGCAGATGGAGATCACGGCGGCCATTTTCCTGAAGCCGAGATGCGAACTCTGCTTCAGGAAAATAGATATAGTATCCACTGGCATAAGCCAAACACATTTGATACTACCGCATGGCCATGTGAACATTTTATAGTTGCAGCTCTTCAGGACCTTCCTGGTGGACCAATAGAAGCTGCTACAGGGCCTGAGTGAGTGACCCCCGACCTCCAATGAGAGGTCCTCCCGTGGGCATGCTCAGTGTGTGAAAAGCAGGACTTAGTCCCAGAAAAGCCTGCTCGCCGCTGACCAGTGCTGGCTACAAAGGCAGAGCCTGGAAAGGCAGCAGTAACCATTCACACAGTATCAGGCTGAGCCAGATGCTGGGACAATGTCTCCACTGAGCAGGTTCCACTGTGGCTGGAGGAGAATGGGAGACCGCAGCAGACATGGTTCGAGATTCCCCCTGTGCAGTGGTGGGAACTCGACACCTAACAATGGGCCTCTTGGCTGCATCTCTGATCAGTCTTCTCCTTGTTTGAGATGAAAGTTTAGAGGGACGGCGGGGTCTTGGTAGATTTGCAGTGGTATGTTACTCCTTTCATTTCAATATTATCGCTTGCACAGTGCTCCTTGGGATGTTTAAAGTTTTGGAAATCATTTTGTATCCAAATCCAAATTTAAACTTCTCCACAACAGTATCATTGACCTGCCTGTTATGTTCCTTGGTCTTCATGATGCTCTCTGTGCTTCAAACAGAACCCTGAGATTATCACAGAGCAGGTGCATTTATACAAAGACTTGATTACACACAGGTGGATTATATTTATCATCATTAGGCATTTAGGACAACATTGGATCATTCAGAGATCCACAATGAACTTCTAGAGTGAGTTTGCTTCACTGACAGTAAAGGGGCCGAATAATATTGCAACCCAGTTTTCATTTTTTGAATTTTCAAAAAAAAAATTTAAATAACCAATAAATTTCGTTCAACTTCACCAAAAATTTGCATTTGGTATCTTTATGTTTGAAGCATGATATGTGGGAAGAGGTTGAAAAGTTTCAGGGAGCCGAATAGTTTTGCAAGGCACTGTGTGTATATATGTATGTATTTCATACGGCGTTAGATAGCAGAATAGCAGATAATTCAATTGTTTTTAGCCGGGGGGGGGGCAATAACCATGGTCTCTCTCTAGGCTATTAATATCTGCCCTCAGTCACTGGCTTTCCATCTCTGGCGGAGAAAATTGTGCGGGAGCCCACGCCAGTTTTTTCTCCGTGAATTAACCCTTTAATTTAACACCTACAGCTCCCAAATTTTACACACAAACACTTCTAACATTATTAGTGAGAGATATGTAAAAATCTAACGGATATGAAATGGTTTACTATAAGTAAACCATGTCTCATATCCTGTCGGGTTCGGTAGCGATTTAGCAAAAGCCGACAATTGAATTACCAGTTTTTCTGCTAACTAGCTCTGTATTAAATATAAATATATATATGTGTGTTTCACTGACATATATATATATATATATATATATATATATATATATATATATATATATATATATATATATGTTTTTATGAATGCTTGAGCCCATGAATCCCTTATATGTCCATTTTGCAAGCTGGCGAGAAAATCTCACCATACGGATGTCAGACGGATTCCATACGGATGACACACGGATATTTTTTGGAGAAAAAATTGCATCCTTGCAATGTACACGGATTACTGTTCAAGAAACATTTGTGCGATTGTCATCCGTGTAAAACGGACCATTTTTTTATACGTTGTGCCTGACGCCGGCCTGACTTGGAGAATCATAATTGCTGGTTAATTTTACCTTATAGTGAAAATTATAAATAAAAAAACCAAAAAACAATTGTGGAATTTCACTTTTTGCAATTTCAAAGCACTTTAAATTATTTTCTCACTTGCTAGTGCATCACATGATACAATGATTGAGGTCATTCAAAAGTGCAACTCGCCTAGTGAAAAACATGCCCTCATACGGCTAAGGTGAAAGAAAAATAAAAAAGTTATAGCTCTTGGACGAAGAGGAGGAAATAACAAAAAGTTTATAAAAAAGTAAAAAGGTAAGATCTTTAAGGGGTTAAGGGTACTATTGGGGCTCGGGTATTTAACATCAGTAAATGAATACTAAATATTACCAACAGAAGGGTTTTTCAAGATTTTTTCTCATTATTTCATATACATCTTGAAAATTATAAAATTAGAAAGTATCTTAGTCCCAGTGCCCCAGCTACAGAAGTAACGTCACGACTAGTGAATGTGAAACATGCAGACAACCCCAAAGTTCAGCAGTAAAATGCTGACTCTGAGATTGTGAAAATATACTGAATGTATTTTAGAAGATCCATTTAATATATGTAGTTTTTTCAGTGTGTGTAATGTAAAAATGGGAATTTTCTATAATTTCCTGTTTTCTTGTTAAAGTTCTATCAGTTTTTATAAAAAATGCAATTCTTGAAGTTTGATAGAATATAGGTATTATATTTTAAATATAGGTATATTTATATTTCATTTCCAATAACGTATACAAAGCTTTGACAAAGCTTCAAGAATGTGTTATTTCAGTACAAGCATTTCAGATAGATTTTTGTTCTCAAATTAGATGCATATTTTGGAAAATAAGTTAAAGTGCTAAACTATTTTTTTTTTCAGCAAACACAGTATTTCTGCAAATCTATCAGACTACTTAATGAGCTCTGCTTTTAAAATGCTCAAAATTAATTCTCTGTATCTATTTGGCATTGACCTCTCTGATCTCTTAGGATAAACTTAGAATTAAATCCTCACAGCCTTTCTGATGCAAATGATAAGCTTTAAGATAAATTGTTATTGCACTTGCTTTCTCATCCTGATTTTTGGGATTCCAGTTTAATTGCAAATTAAAGGCTCAAAATTCAGGATTATGTGAGCATACATCATTATTGATAAAATAATGTGCATATCTGTCTCACAGCTTGTTATTTTTAATGTTCTTTAACGAACTACTTCAGATACAAACATTACTGTATATTAACAAAAAGTTTAACACCATTTGGAAAGAAAATGTATAACATGTAGTACACACATGGACAAAATTGTTGTTAGCCTTCTGTGAAAGTACTAACAATGTAAATGGTCACTGAAATAACATGAAACTGGTAAAAGTATTTTTCAATCTGAATTTACTGAATATCAACTAATGAAAATGAGACATTGCTTTTGTACAGTGGTTTAACAGAAAAAATGCAACACTCCCCCCCCCCCCCCCTGAAGTAATGAAAACATTGTGGACAAAAATTATGGTACCATTAACTTAACATTTGTTGCCCAACCTTCTTGAGGCAATCACAGCAAATGATTTATGCAACTCTTAATGAGACTTCTGCACCTTTGCACGGGTATTTTGGCCTGCTTCTTGTGAGAAAACTGCTCCAGCTGTCCGAGAGTTGATGGGTGACTTCTCCAGACTGCATGTTTCAGCTCCTGCTAAAGATGTTCAATAGGATTTAGATCAGGGTTCATTGAACGCAACTCCAGAAAATTTGAATGTTTTGCTCTTAGCCATTCGTGGATTTTTAGCTGTGTGTTTTGAGTAATCATTCTGATGGAGGACCCAAAACCTGTGCATGAGACCCAGCTTTCTGACATTGGGCAACACATTTCACTTCAGAATGAATTTACAGTCTTGAGATTTCAGTGTACCCTGCATAGAATTAAGACACTTTGTGTAAGACATATCAAACCAGCGACAAAACATAATCAAGTCTTCTCAATCTTTCACAGTAGGTACAATGTTCTTTTCTTTGTGTTCTCTATTTGTATGTATGTGAACACAAACTGATGTGACTTGACAGAAAAAGTTCTAGTCTTGTCTCATTTGTCCAAAGTACATTCTCCTGGAAGCTCTGTCGCTTGTCAATATGCATTTTGGAAAATTTCAGTCTTGCTTCTTTATGATTTTGCAACAATTCCACCCCTCAGTATGTCTTAGTATGCAGTGATTGACAGCTCAGTCACCCAGTCTGGTGCAGAGGCGTGCTGAGCTGTCTGTGCAGTGATTGACAATTCGGCCATTCAATCTGAGTCTGGATGGTGCATAGGTTCTTTCAGATGTTCCCTGTTCCAGTAACTACTTAGCTATTTAACTGAGCTCTCTGAACCAGATAGCTGTCGTTTGTAGCTCTCCGCTCTATGTGGCTTGTTCCTATGTGCCTTGATCTCAGCATTCTAACTTTTTGATACTTTGTTGTCAGACTATGGACTATTAACTATCCATTTGTATTACCCCTTTTGCTCTGATCCGCTATCTTCAACGTATTCTGACCTTTGACCATTACTTGACTATGCCTTTGTTTCCTCTCTCTGTTTATGATGTACCCTCCTGGCTATTGACCACAAACTCTATAACTATCCCGATTCATGGCTTGTCTGTGAGAAGTGACACTCTTCACATTACGACTGGCCTATGCGTTTTTCTTTTTCGCCAGTATGAAGCATGTTCACACACTCTGTAACCAGGTGGCGAATTTGATGTATATGATGCAGAATCTGGCCAAGGAATTCCAGAGTCTGGAATCATCAGAGTACCAGTTCCATGGTCAGATAATTAGATTTCTGAAAACTTCCTCTAGCCCTCCATTGCCGACAGTGGCTTTGACGTCAGTACCTCCCTAACCCATAGTGGCCCTTCTGAATAAATTTTCGATAGAGAAAACCAGATAAGGTGTTCAGGGAGAGCTGTAGGTTATTTTTTTACCCTGTGTCCCTGGACATCAGGGGATTAGTTCAACGGGATAATCATGTCCCTACTGCAAGGGAGCAGTTCTCAGATGCAAGTTCAACAAAGGTCTTTCCAAGATTCTTAAGATGCTCTGGTTCTTCATGATGCCCCTTGTTCTCTGGCAGAGGCCATGATCCAGGACATATGAATGGACTGCAGAATCCACAGAAGAAGCGCGAACAACAGACTGCCCTTTATAGGTCCCCTGGGTAGGTCCGTTTATCAGAGTTGAAGCCATTGTAAGATCTTGGACTCCAATACCAATACATTGGATACCAATAAATAGCATCAAAAAAGAAGTTAGCCCAGAAAAGCAACACCTGTGTCCCCTATGTGCTTTTTGCTTGTTTATGTACAGTATACCACTTCATCGTGACTGAACCGGATCGATGTCCAATAGATATGACTGAGATGATGCATGTGCAACCCTCTGTCCACATTACAAACCCATCCCCACTGGCATGAAGCACATGTGCAGAAGCATGGAAGCGCTTCCATGGCTCCCGATCATGCGCAATAACCACATAGACGCCATACAATAGGGGGATATTAGGTTGGGAGTGGACACATCCGCACCTCATAAACATCACATCATAAATGTAAGTAATAATCCAGGCATAATGGCCCTATAATCTAAATGGACAAATGTAAGTATGGTTGTGATGGTGTGATATGCTATGTGGGTATCATTTTGTGTATGTTTATATTTTACTGATTTTCATGGTGTTCTCTTGTAAGATGAGTTATTTGCCAATTGATGAATTGCTGTTATTTGCCATCTGATATCAGACCCCACAGTCCTGTACTGTTATCTCTCCACAGGGTCAGTGAATAATCCTGTTTGCTAATATGCTAATTAAATATTGAACTAGCTTGTTGAAACAATGAGCCCCTGCAACCCACCCCCCCAACCTGTGAATGAGGAGAGGGACTTGTAAATATCAGGGAGGTGACACACAGATCAGTCTGGTGTGGAATGATGATGTGAACACAGCACGTCAGAAAGAAGGGGAAGCATATGGACCATTTTTTATCCTCTGTCTGCTGGATTATTGGACTCTCATCTCCTTGGAAATTTATCCGGTTACTGGACTGCATTCGGCTTCTGGACTATCTTATCCTTTGTGTGGTGGATCGTATATGGACCTTTCGTATTTTTGCCTAAATAAAGGTTTTGGGATTGTTTACTATACTTTAGCTCTGTTGATTATGTGATACAGGAGTAGGACCCCGTGACAACTGGTGGCAGCAGTGGGATCAACAGAGTGTAACCTAATGGAGAACCACCCACAGAGTGAGTACAGAAATTGGACTGTATCCAGTTTACAGGAGAGAGCCAGAGACCTGGGCCTGAATTACCAGGGCCTGACTAAAGAGGACTTAATTGATCTACTGGTGGGTGCCAACCAGACCACCTCCTCCCATATGTCTGAAGGACAAGCGCAGGAGACAGGGATCCCCACCCCAAAAAGCCAGTGGGTGGTGTGGTACAAAGAAGAGATGGCGGTTCTGGGCCCAGGCGTCTCTCTGGAGTACAAGGAGGAGGCTGTCCACCGGGCACAGTGGATACAAGAAGCAATGGAGCTTGAAAGGGGGAGTAACGCAATGTGGAATGTAAACCCAATGATCCGGGAGCCTGTATGGATCATCAGGAAAGAGTTTAAGGCATTTGATGAGGCTTTCGGAGATGTGGAGGTCTAGAACCAACGTAGGCACGTTCCCCGGCTACTTCTATTTGTGGTGCTAGGATTAGATATATGGTCAGCCCAGTTATCACTGCCCTATGAGCTGGTGTTTTGTGTTTGCAGACTTGGTATTGATTCCTGAGACCCTCTGCCATTGGGGTCATAACAGGTGACACACAGATCAGTCTGGTGTGGAATGATGATGTGAACACAGTACGTCAGAGAGAAGGGGAAGCATATGGACCATTTTTTATCCTCTGTCTGCTGGATTATTGGACTCTCATCTCCTTGGACATTTATCCGGTTACTAAACTGCATTCGGCTTCTAGACTATCTTATCCTTTGTGTGGTGGATCGTATATGTACCTTTTGTGTTTTTGCCTAAATTAAAGGTCTTGGGATTGTTTACTATACTCTAGCTCTGTTGATTGTGTGATACCGGAGTAGGATCCCGTGACAATGGGAAACATAAGCATTGCAATACGTTTAAGATTTCAAACATACAAAACAATAAACAGTATAGTGAAGCTCACTCATATTCCATATTAACATTCCAACAATAATAAGATCTTCCTGGAATGATGAATGAATGTGAATATTCAATATTCATCAACTTCACCAAACACAGTTTTCATCAGCTGATATAATATTAGAGGGTCTATTTGAAAATCTTGTCATTCTATATGGATTTGACAATGCACCTGCTGTTTTTCAAAAAATTATGAATGATATTTTTTTTTATTTCATTGGACAATATGTTGTAATTTACCTGGATATTATTCCAATTTTCTCACCCGAGTTAAACTCACATCAGGAACACGTCTGTGTAGTATTACAAAGGTTTAGAGACAACTCTTTGCAAATTTAGAGAAATGTGCTTTTTTCTTTTGTTCTTTTTGTTTCTTTTGTAATTTTGTTCTTGGGATTTATCTTGTCAGCAGAAGCTTTTAAGACCCTTGGATGGTGCAGACCATAATTGATTGGGTTCATCCTTGTGATCTTAAAGCTTTACAATGTTTTTGGGATTCACACCAACTATTATAGGAAATATATCAAGGGTTTTTGTCAAATTGCTAAACCTCTTACAGACCTTACTTGTAAAGAGGTGAACCTCAAGTGCTTTTTGAAAAATTAAAAGAGTATTTCATGTCAACTTCTGTTCTAATCCAACCCAATCTTCAAGAAACATTCATTGTGGAGATAGATGCCTACGAGGTTAGGGTATGGGCCATTTTTTTACAGGGGTCCAAAACTCTGACTAACATGTGTCCATGTGCTTCTTTTCTAAAAAAATATTTTATGCAGAAATAAATTCTGATGTTTGAAATTGTAAGTTACTTTGCTGTTAAACTGGCCTTTGAGGAATGCAGGCATTTTTTGGAGGGGGTGGTTCATCAAATTACTGTGGTCACTGATCACAAGAATCTAGCTCAAATTGAATAAGCTAAATGATTTACCACCTTCAGGCCACATGGTCCTTATTTTTTTTTAGGTTTATTTTCTCTATCATGTTTAGGCCTGGTTCCAAGAATGTGAATGCAGATGCATTATCTCGCAGTGTCAATTGAGTTTCTCCTCCAAGGCCTCCATTCTCCATTCTTCCTTAAGGTATTGTGGTATCTATGTAAAGTTCAGGTGTTGGTTATTTCCGCTAATCCAGGGTTCAAATTATTTGTGCCTTTGTACCTAAGATTGCATCTGTCACAGGAGTTTCATGATTCTGTCATGAGTAATCATCCATGGGTTAATGCTACGCAGAAAGCCATCTCTAGCTAGATAATTTTAGTGGCCATCCGTGCATAATGATATTAAAGATTCTGTATTTGCTTGTGAAGTTTGCACATGCGCTAAAGTCATTTATAACCATCCGGCAAGGAAAATGGCTCCATTGCCAATTCAGAAAAACCATGAACTCATCTGTTTCATCATGGATTTGGCTTTGCTTGATGAGAAAACTGCTATTTGGGTGATAGTTGATCGATTCAGCAAAGAAGCTCATTTTGTTCCATTGTCACGAATACCTAATGCAGAGACACCTTCCAAGTTGTTTATTTCTCATATTGTAACGCTCCATGGGGTCCCTCTTAACATTGTGTCTGATAAGGGAGTGCAAATTTGTCTCTAAATTCTGGAGAGTTTTTTGTTGTAAACTGGGGATTGACTCGTCATTTTCATCTACTTATCGCAAATTTTAAGGTGCTTTGTAGCAGTTCGACTGGAGGACAGGTCTTCGTTTTTACCTATTGCTGAATTTGACTTTAACAGTTGTGTATATCAGTCCACTGGAACCTCACCTTTTTTTGTAATTATGGTTTTCATCCCCACTGTAACAGTTCCACCCCTCAATATGTCTTAGGATGCAGTAATTGACAGCTTAGTCATTCAATCTGGTGCAGGGGCGTTCTGAGCTGTCTGTGCAGTGATTGACAGCTCGACCATCGAATCTGAGTCAGGGAGGGGCTGAGCTCCCTTCAAGTGTTCCCTGTTCCAGTGTTAGGTGTTGAGTTCCCACCGCTGCACAGAGGGAATTTCGAACCATCTCCGCTGCGGTCGCCCATTCTCCTCCAGCCTCAGTGGAGTCTACTCAGCAGAGACATCGGTCCCAGCGTCTGGCTCAAGCTGATACTGTGTGGCTAGTTACTGCTGTCCTTCCAGGCTCAGGCACTGTAACCAGTACAGATCAGCGGCGGGCAGGTGTCCCTGGGACTAAGTCCTGCTTTTCTTCTTCTGAGTATGCCCAAGGGATGACCTCTTATTGAAGGTCAGGGTCACATGCTCAAGCCGTGTAACAGCTCCTATTGGACCACTAGGAAGGTCCTGGAGAGCTTCCACTATAAAAGGTTTGCATGGCCGCACGGCCATGCACTAGTATAAACTTATTAACGTGTGTGTGTGGATGTATGTCTGTCGATGGATGAAAGCTGAAACATTCCCATCCCTAGTGTTGTTTACTGTTTGCGAATGGTGGAAGCTACTTAGCGCCTGACAGTGCTATTCCACCCAGCTAGCACACGATACAGTGTCTGATAGCAGTGACCGCAAGTGCGGCGCCATGCTCTAATAGAGCGCCTTCCTGGCCTAAGTCTGGGTGGTGAGCGGCACTGCACACACTCTTGTGCATTAAATTATTATTTGTGTTAATCTCTGACACCCCAGACGCGGTGTCGAGCGCAAGAGGTCTAGAGGAACTCTTTCCCTGAGTCTTGGGACAGAGTTCTGTGACTACTTGCTTGCGCTCTTTGCGCGGTACCGTGGCCCTGTGACACAATAGAGTTTGCTTCCTTCATACCAGGTGAAGCTAACCGGTGTGTGTATCCACATTATACCACCATATAGTCCGCCATATAGTCTGTCATTACTCAGCAGCAGTTTCCATCTCTTCACGGTGGACCCCGGACTGTGAACGCACCTTATACCATCCTTCTAATTATTTGGTGCGTTCTGCTAGCCCTTACATCCAGTGTATACTTAACTGAGCTGTCTGGCCCAGATAGCTGCCAGTGATAGCTTTCAGCTCTGTGAGGTCTGTTCCTCTGTGCCTTGTATTCAGCATTCTGACTTTGATACTTGTTGCCATACCCTGGACTTTCCTATTGACTATCCGTTTTTATTACCCAATTTGCTCTGATCTGCTATCTTCCTGCCATTCTGACCTCGGATCTTTACCTGACTATGCCTTTGTCTCTTCCTTCTGTTTATGATGCACCCTCCTGGCTATTGACCTTGGACTCTTTGACTATATAGACTCATGGCTAGTGTTGAGCATTCCGATACCGCAAGTATTGGGTATCGGCCGATACTTGCTGTATCAGAATTCCGATACCGAGTTCCGATATTTTTGTGATATCGGAAATCGGAATCGGAAGTTCCCAGTGTATGGTTCCCAGGATCTGGAGGAGAGGAGACTCTCCTTCAGGCCCTGGGAGCCATATTCATGTAAAAAATAAAGAAATAAAATAAAAAATATGGATATACTCACCCTCTGACGCGCCCTGGTAGTAACCGGCAGCCTCCGTTCCTAAGAATGAGGAGTTTAGGACCTGTGATGACATCGCGGCTTGTGATTGGTCGCGTGAGCGGTCACATGAGCGGCACGCGACCAATCACAAGCCGCGACGTCAGCCGCGATGTCATCGAAGGTCCTAAACTCATCATTCTTAGGAACGGAGGCTGCCGGTTAACAGCGGTAAGGTCCAGGGGCCACCGGACGGGTGAGTATATCCATATTTATTATTTTAATTCTTTATTTTTTACATTAATATGGATCCCAGGGCCTGAAGGAGAGTTTCCTCTCCTTCAGACCCTGGGAACCATCCAGGATACCTTCCGATACTTGAGTCCTATTGACTTGTATTGGTATCGGGTATCGGTATCGGCGATATCCGATATTTTTTGGGTATCGGCCGATACTATCTGATACCGATACTTTCAAGTATCGGAAGGTATCACTCAACACTACTCACGGCTTGTTAGTGAGAAGTGACTCAGCATCACATATTTGCTTTCAACAATGGCTTCCTCTTTTGTTGTCCTCCATGAAGTCTACCTTGGCCAAGACAATGGTGGATGGTGAGATCTTACACTGATGTTCCTTGACATTGGAGTTCACCTCAAATCTCTTTGAATATTGATCAAGGATTTTTGTTTACCATTTGTATTATCAGTCTCTTTAATTTGGTATCAATTTTCCTCGTGTTGCCATGTCTGGGAAGTTTTGCTAAAATCCCATAGACCTTATATTTCTTAATAATATGTGCAACGGTTGTAACAGGAATAACAAACTGTTTGGAGATGGTTTTATAGCCTTACCCTTTAGCATGTTTTTCTATATATTTTTTCTAATTTACTTGACCCCTTAATGACAGCAGTTAAAGGCCCTTTTTGCTCAGCGCCAATTTTTAACGGCGCTGAAAAATAAGGGTATAGCACCACCCAGTTTTGGAAAATCTCCAGGGTCTCTGCTACCGTGGGTAGCCGAGACCCCGGAGAATGTGATTCTGGTTGTTTTCCCATTAATTTCACTCTCTTATGATATGATCTAGCATACCAGAGGAAAGAGAAATGGAGTTCTCCGAGTAACCCCTGTACCTCCGCCATCCCCGAACCCTCCTGCTTCAGAATCTCCCAGCCGCCATTTTCTTCTTTTTGGAAGAAAATGGCATGCACATGCGCAGTGCATCTGCCGAGTTCTGCTGGCAGATATCTTGCAGCAATAGTAGATTTTTCCTATTGGTTCATTTTGATCACTGTGATAGACCCTATCACAGAGATCAATATAAAAAATTGGTAAATCAAAATCTCATTTGTCACCCCCTTAGTTAGGTAAAAATACAATAAAATTTTAGAGTTAGGGTTAGGGTTGGGGTTAGATCTAGGGTTAGGGTTGTGTTGAGGTTACAGTTGTATTGGGGTTAGGGTTGTTCTGGGGTTACGGTTGTGATTATGGTTGTTGTGTTGAGGTTAGGGTGGTGTTGGGGTTAGGGTTGTCATTAGGGTTATGGTTGTGGTTAGAGTGAGATTAGGGTTAGGGTTGGGATTAGAGTTAGGGGTGTGTTGGGGTTGTATTTAGGGCTGTGTTGGGGTTGGAGTTAGAATTGGGTGTTTTGTTATGGTTCTCAATGGCAAGAGAACATAGCCCAGCAAACATAAGTACTAGCTCTTGGAAGGATGGAAACTAAACTGACCATGAACTAAACCTGCCGCACAACTAACAGTAGCCGGGTAGCGTTGCCTACGTTTTTTATCCCTAGACGCCCAGCGCCGGCCGGAGGACTAACTAATCCTGGCAGAGGAAAATATAGTCCTGGCTCACCTCTAGAGAAGTTTCCCCGATAGGCAGACAGAGGCCCCCACATATATTGGCGGTGATTTTAGATGAAATGACAAACGTAGTATGAAAATAGGTTTAGCAAAATTGAGGTCCGCTTACTAGATAGCAGGAAGACAGAAAGGGCACTTTCATGGTCAGCTGAAAACCCTATCAAAATACCATCCTGAAATTACTTTAAGACTCTAGTATTAACTCATAACATCAGAGTGGCAATTTCAGATCACAAGAGCTTTCCAGACACAGAAACGAAACTACAGCAGTGAACTGGAACAAAATGCAAAAACAAACGAGGACTAAAGTCCAACTTAGCTGGGAGTTGTCTAGCAGCAGGAACATGCACAGAAAGGCTTCTGATTACAACGTTGACCGGCATGGAAGTGACAGAGGAGCAAGGTTAAATAGCGACTCCCACATCCTGATGGAAACAGGTGAACAGAGGGGATGATGCACACCAGTTCAATTCCACCAGTGGCCACCGGGGGAGCCCAAAATCCAATTTCACAACAGTACCCCCCCTCAAGGAGGGGGCACCGAACCCTCACCAGAACCACCAGGGCGATCAGGATGAGCCCTATGAAAGGCACGGACCAGATCGGAGGCATGAACATCAGAGGCAGTCACCCAAGAATTATCCTCCTGACCGTATCCCTTCCATTTGACCAGATACTGGAGTTTCCGTCTGGAAACACGGGAGTCCAAGATTTTTTCCACAACGTACTCCAACTTGCCCTCAACCAACACCGGAGCAGGAGGCTCAACGGAAGGCACAACCGGTACCTCATACCTGCGCAATAATGACCGATGAAAAACATTATGAATAGAAAAAGATGCAGGGAGGTCCAAACGGAAGGACACAGGGTTAAGAATCTCCAATATCTTGTACGGGCCGATGAACCGAGGCTTAAACTTAGGAGAAGAAACCCTCATAGGGACAAAACGAGAAGACAACCACACCAAGTCCCCAACACAAAGCCGAGGACCAACCCGACGCCAGCGGTTGGCAAAAAGCTGAGTCTTCTCCTGGGACAACTTCAAATTGTCCACTACCTGCCCCCAAATCTGATGCAACCTCTCCACCACAGCATCCACTCCAGGACAATCCGAAGATTCCACCTGACCAGAAGAAAATCGAGGATGAAACCCCGAATTACAGAAAAAAGGAGACACCAAGGTGGCAGAGCTGGCCCGATTATTGAGGGCAAACTCCGCTAAAGGCAAAAAAGCAACCCAATCATCCTGATCTGCAGACACAAAACACCTCAAATATGTCTCCAAGGTCTGATTCGTCCGCTCGGTCTGGCCATTAGTCTGAGGATGGAAAGCAGACGAGAAAGACAAATCTATGCCCATCCTAGCACAGAATGCTCGCCAAAATCTAGACACGAATTGGGTTCCTCTGTCAGAAACGATATTCTCCGGAATACCATGCAAACGGACCACATTTTGAAAAAACAGAGGAACCAACTCGGAAGAAGAAGGCAACTTAGGCAGGGGAACCAAATGGACCATCTTAGAGAAACGGTCACACACCACCCAGATGACAGACATCTTCTGAGAAACAGGAAGATCCGAAATAAAATCCATCGAGATGTGCGTCCAGGGCCTCTTCGGGATAGGCAAGGGCAACAACAATCCACTAGCCCGAGAACAACAAGGCTTGGCCCGAGCACAAACGTCACAAGACTGCACAAAGCCTCGCACATCTCGAGACAGGGAAGGCCACCAGAAGGACCTTGCCACCAAATCCCTGGTACCAAAGATTCCAGGATGACCTGTCAACGCAGAAGAATGAACCTCAGAAATGACTTTACTGGTCCAATCATCAGGAACAAACAGTCTACCAGGTGGGCAACGATCAGGTCTATCCGCCTGAAACTCCTGCAAGGCCCGCCGCAGGTCTGGAGAAACGGCAGACAATATCACTCCATCCTTAAGGATACCTGTAGGTTCAGAGTTACCAGGGGAGTCAGGCTCAAAACTCCTAGAAAGGGCATCCGCCTTAACATTCTTAGAACCCGGCAGGTAGGACACCACAAAATTAAACCGAGAGAAAAACAACGACCAGCGCGCCTGTCTAGGATTCAGGCGTCTGGCGGACTCAAG
This sequence comes from Ranitomeya variabilis, assembly GCF_051348905.1. Taxonomy (NCBI): domain Eukaryota; kingdom Metazoa; phylum Chordata; class Amphibia; order Anura; family Dendrobatidae; genus Ranitomeya; species Ranitomeya variabilis. The sequence continues at coordinate 568,336,512 of NC_135236.1, forward strand.
ATAAATTAGATTTTTGTGGTCAGTCAATACCACCACCTGATGTCTAGCCCCCTCAAGCCAATGACGCCACTCCTCAAAAGCCCACTTCATGGCCAAAAGCTCCCGATTCCCAACATCATAATTCCGCTCGGCGGGCGAAAATTTACGCGAGAAAAAGGCACAAGGTCTCATCACGGAACAATCGGAACTTCTCTGCGACAAAACTGCCCCAGCTCCGATTTCAGAAGCGTCGACCTCAACCTGAAAAGGAAGAGCAACATCAGGCTGACGCAACACAGGGGCGGAAGAAAAGCGGCGCTTAAGCTCCCGAAAGGCCTCCACAGCAGCAGGGGACCAATCAGCAACATCAGCACCCTTCTTAGTCAAATCAGTCAATGGTTTAACAACATCAGAAAAACCAGCAATAAATTGACGATAAAAGTTAGCAAAGCCCAAAAATTTCTGAAGACTCTTAAGAGAAGAGGGTTGCGTCCAATCACAAATAGCCTGAACCTTGACAGGATCCATCTCGATGGAAGAGGGGGAAAAAATATATCCCAAAAAGGAAATCTTTTGAACCCCAAAAACGCACTTAGAACCCTTCACACACAAGGAATTAGACCGCAAAACCTGAAAAACCCTCCTGACCTGCTGGACATGAGAGTCCCAGTCATCCGAAAAAATCAAAATATCATCCAGATACACAATCATAAATTTATCCAAATAATCACGGAAAATGTCATGCATAAAGGACTGAAAGACTGAAGGGGCATTTGAAAGACCAAAAGGCATCACCAAATACTCAAAGTGGCCCTCGGGCGTATTAAATGCGGTCTTCCACTCATCCCCCTGCTTAATTCGCACCAAATTATACGCCCCACGGAGATCTATCTTAGAGAACCACTTGGCCCCCTTTATGCGAGCAAACAAATCAGTCAGCAGTGGCAACGGATATTGATATTTAACCGTGATTTTATTCAAAAGCCGATAATCAATACACGGTCTCAAAGAGCCATCTTTCTTAGCCACAAAGAAAAAACCGGCTCCTAAGGGAGATGACAAAGGACGAATATGTCCCTTTTCCAAGGACTCCTTTATATATTCTCGCATAGCAGCATGTTCAGGCACAGACAGATTAAATAAACGACCCTTAGGGTATTTACTACCCGGAATCAAATCTATGGCACAATCGCACTCCCGGTGCGGAGGTAATGAACCAAGCTTAGGTTCTTCAAAAACGTCACGATATTCAGTCAAGAATTCAGGAATCTCAGAGGGAATAGATGATGAAATGGAAACCACAGGTACGTCCCCATGCTTCCCCTTACATCCCCAGCTTAACACAGACATAGCTTTCCAGTCAAGGACTGGGTTATGAGATTGCAGCCATGGCAATCCAAGCACCAACACATCATGTAGGTTATACAGCACAAGAAAGCGAATAATCTCCTGATGATCCGGATTAATCCGCATAGTTACTTGTGTCCAGTATTGTGGTTTATTACTAGCCAATGGGGTGGAGTCAATCCCCTTCAGGGGTATAGGAGTTTCAAGAGGCTCCAAATCATACCCACAGCGTTTGGCAAAGGACCAATCCATAAGACTCAAAGCGGCGCCAGAGTCGACATAGGCATCCGCGGTAATAGATGATAAAGAACAAATCAGGGTCACAGATAGAATAAACTTAGACTGTAAAGTGCCAATTGAAACAGACTTATCAAGCTTCTTAGTACGCTTAGAGCATGCTGATATAACATGAGTTGAATCACCGCAATAGAAGCACAACCCATTTTTTCGTCTTAAATTCTGCCGTTCACTTCTGGACAGAATTCTATCACATTGCATATTCTCTGGCGTCTTCTCAGTAGACACTGCCAAATGGTGCACAGGTTTGCGCTCCCGCAGACGCCTATCGATCTGGATAGCCATTGTCATGGACTCATTCAGACCCGCAGGCACAGGGAACCCCACCATAACATCCTTATTGGCATCAGAGAGACCCTCTCTGAAATTCGCCGCCAGGGCGCACTCATTCCACTGAGTAAGCACAGCCCATTTACAGAATTTCTGGCAGTATATTTCAGCTTCGTCTTGCCCCTGAGATAGGGACATCAAGGCATTTTCCGCCTGAAGCTCTAACTGAGGTTCCTCATAAAGCAACCCCAAGTCCAGAAAAAACGCATCCACATTGAGCAACGCAGGATCCCCTGGAGCCAATGCAAAAGCCCAATCCTGAGGGTCGCCCCGGAGCAAGGAAATCACAATCCTGACCTGCTGAGCAGGATCTCCAGCAGAGCGAGATTTCAGGGACAAAAACAACTTGCAATTATTTTTGAAATTTTGAAAGCAAGATCTATTCCCCGAGAAAAATTCAGGCAAAGGAATTCTAGGTTCAGATATAGGAACATGAACAACAAAATCTTGTAAATTTTGAACTTTCGTGGTGAGATTATTCAAACCTGCAGCTAAACTCTGAATATCCATTTTAAACAGGTGAACACAGAGCCATTCCAGGATTAGAAGGAGAGAGAGAGAGAGAAAGGCTGCAATATAGGCAGACTTGCAAGAGATTCAATTACAAGCACACTCAGAACTGAAGGGAAGGGGAAAAAAAAAAAAATCTTCAGCAGACTTCTCTTTTCTCTCCTTTCTCTGTCAATTAATTTAACCCTTTTTTGGCCGGTCAAACTGTTATGGTTCTCAATGGCAAGAGAACATAGCCCAGCAAACATAAGTACTAGCTCTTGGAAGGATGGAAACTAAACTGACCACGAACTAAACCTGCCGCACAACTAACAGTAGTCGGGTAGCGTTGCCTACGTTTTTTATCCCTAGACGCCCAGCGCTGGCCGGAGGACTAACTAATCCTGGCAGAGGAAAATATAGTCCTGGCTCACCTCTAGAGAAGTTTCCCCGATAGGCAGACAGAGGCCCCCACATATATTGGCGGTGATTTTAGATGAAATGACAAACGTAGTATGAAAATAGGTTTAGCAAAATTGAGGTCCGCTTACTAGATAGCAGGAAGACAGAAAGGGCACTTTCATGGTCAGCTGAAAACCCTATCAAAATACCATCCTGAAATTACTTTAAGACTCTAGTATTAACTCATAACATCAGAGTGGCAATTTCAGATCACAAGAGCTTTCCAGACACAGAAACGAAACTACAGCAGTGAACTGGAACAAAATGCAAAAACAAACGAGGACTAAAGTCCAACTTAGCTGGGAGTTGTCTAGCAGCAGGAACATGCACAGAAAGGCTTCTGATTACAATGTTGACCGGCATGGAAGTGACAGAGGAGCAAGGTTAAATAGCGACTCCCACATCCTGATGGAAACAGGTGAACAGAGGGGATGATGCACACCAGTTCAATTCCACCAGTGGCCACCGGGGGAGCCCAAAATCCAATTTCACAACAGTGTTTCCACTGTTTAGGTGCATCAGGGGTCTCCAAAAGTGACATGGCGCCCGCCATTTATTTCAGCCAATTTGTGTACAAAAAGTCTAATGGTGCTTCATCAATTCTGAGCCCTGTTGTGAGCCCAAACAGTGGCTTTCCCCCACATACTGGGTATCAACGTACTCTGGAGAAATTGCACAACAAATGTTGTGGTCCATTTTCTCCCAATATCCGTGTGGAAATAAAAATGTTTGGGTGAAAATTAAAATTTATTGTGAAAAAAGTTAAATGGTAATTTTTTCCTTTCACATTGTTTAGTTCTCGTGAAGCACCTGAAGAGTTATATAATTCTTGAATATGGTTTAGAGCACCTTGAAGGATGCAGTTTATAGAATGGTGTCACTTTTGGGTATTTTCTGTCATATTGACCCCCCAAACTCACTTCAAATGTGGAATGATCCCTTAAAAATGTTTTTGTAAATTTTGTTGGAAAAACGAAAAATTGCTCGTCAACTTTTAACCCTTATAGTGTCATAACAAAAAATATATATGTTTCCAAAATCATGCTGATGTAAAGTTGACATGTGGGAAATGTTATGTATTACATACTAGATGGAGGTCCAATGCTATAGCATCTGGAGGGCGGTAATGTAATAATGGGGTCAGGATTTGCAGCATTGAGAATCTCTCCCCCATGTGCTCACCCACATATCCACTCTCTCTTTCCCAATATGCTGACTTTTCCCATCTGTGCTCTCTTCTTTGACCGGTCTACCCCATGTGCTATCCCCCTTGTCTGCTGTCTCTCTCCTTCTTGTGCTGTGTTCTCCCCTCATGTGCTGTCCCTTTTGAGCTGTCTCCCCGTGCTCTGTCTCTCACCCCTGTGCGCTTTCTCTCTCCCCCATCTACTGTCTCCTCCTCTCATGTTGTTTCTTCTTTGACCTGTGTACCCCATGTGCTCTCCCCTTGTCTGCTCTCTCTCTCTCCACCACTGTGCTGTCTTCTACCCTCATGTGTTCTCTAATTTGAGCTGTCTACCCCCTGTATCCTATATCCTATGTGCAGGTTGGCATTGATATTTGCTTTTTAAAGGGGTTTCCCACGAACAAAAGTTTATTTTAAAAATTGTCTGTGTCTGACCGTGTACAGAACATACCACAGCTCCTGGGCAGAGTAGGAAGCAAAAGACAATACTGACATTACAGCAGGAGATGGCAGAGGATGCATTTTGTGAGGTAAAATATTGTTTAAAAACAGTCAGTGAAATATTTTACCTGACAAAAGAAATCCTCTGTGATCCCCTGCTGTAATGTCAGTATTGTCTTTTGCTTCCTCCCCTGCTCAGGAGATGTGGTATACTCTCAGGTATATGATGACCCCGTCGCATGACCCCATCACATGACCCCATCACATGACCCCGTCACATGACTGGGGGGCCCACAGTGTCTGAACAGCCCGGGGCCCTGGCTACCCTTAATCCACCCCTGCTTACAGTCTGAAAAAATGGCAGCCCTGGGCATAGGAGACAGCGGTCGGACACCGTCCAGATCTATTACATTGTAGCCACATCAATTCTGAACTGGGCATGCCTCTGTGGGTTGCCCAATTGGCAGCGGTAGGTGTGGCCGGGTGCCATCTTATAATATCCCAGTGCTATCATTATTATTATTCATTTTATAGCACCATTTATTCCATGGCGCTTTACATGTGAAAAAAGGGCAAACATAGACAAGTACAATAAACATGAGCAATACAAGGCACACACAAGCACAGAAGAGGACCCTGCCCGCTAGGGCTCACAGTCTACAGGGGATGGGTAAGCATACGCTAGGGGAGGGTAAAGCTGGTCAACTGGGCTCCATTTATCCACTGTTGCCAGTAACTTCACCTCCCAAAGCTGTACTATTCACTTCCAGCATAACAGGTCAGGGGGCAATCTGTTCATAGTGGAGGTGCTGCGGACATCGGAGGTGCTGCAGGAGACCATAGGAGCTGCACTGACCAGAGTAGCAGCAGGGACCACAGGAGTGGTGACTTCATACCCTGGTAAGTAACAGGACTGCAGCTGTGTCACCATCAAAGCTGTTGACACTAGGGCAGTGAAGGGCAAGACTTAGTGCTTTTGTGCAAAGGCAAACATATAAGGGTAGTGAGAGATGGAATATGAAAGGGGAGAGATGACAAATGAGAGGGGAAGAGGTGGCATATATATGAAAGGGGGTTGAGAGACATGGCATATGAGAGGGGAATGAGACATGGCATATGAGAGGGGAAATAAATGATATATGAGATGGGGAGAGATGGCATATTGGTCGTGAGACATGGCATATGAGAGGGGGAGAGTTGTAATATGAGAGGGTGAAGAGATGGCATATGAGAGGTGGGTGTGAGACTTGTGATATAAGAGAGGGGTGAGAGACATGGAATATTAGAGGGGTGAGAGAAACATAGCATAGAGGGGGTTATGAAATATGAGAGGGGTACAGATGGTATATGAAAGGGGGTTGAGAGAGATGGCATATGAGAAAGGGGAGACATGGCATATGAGAGAGGAGTTGTGACATGGTATATGAGTGGGGGAAAGATGACATATGGGTGGGGTGAGACATGGCATATGAGAGGGGGGATTTATGGCATATGAGGGAGGGCTGAGATACATGGAATATGAGAAGGGGATGAGAAATGGCATATATAGAGGGGGAGGGATGGCATATGAGGGGGAGTGAGACAAAGCAAATCACAGGGGGAGATGGTATATGAGAGGGGGAGCAAAATGGCATGTGAGATGGGGCAGAGATATAGCCTATGAGAGGGGGGAAAGAGACTTGGCATATTAGAGTGGTGTGAGATGGTATATGAGAGGGGGGTGAGACATGCCATATGAGAGACGGGTGAGACATGGCATATCAGAGGGGGGAGAGCTGGCATATGAGAGGGGAAGAAATGGCATATGAGAGGGGGTGAGATGGATGGCATATGAGAAAGTGGTGAGAGACATGCTATATGACAGGGCTGAGAGATAGCATATGAGAGGGGGTGAAATGGCATATGAGAGGAGGGTGACACATGGCATATGAGAGGAGATGAGACAAGGCATATGAGGGGGGGAGAGATGGCATATGAGAAGAGGGTGAGACATGGCATATGAGAGGGAGGAGAGATGGCATATGAGAGGGGGAGAGATGACATGGTATATTAGAGGGGTGTGTGATGGCATATGAGAGGGGGTGAAATGGCGTATGAGAGGTAGGTGGAGACATGGCACATGAGAGTGGGGAGAGATTACATTTGAAAGAGGGTTGAGACATGGCATATGACAGGGGGAGAGATGGTACATGAAAGGGATAGAGTTGTAATATGAGAGAGAGGTGAGGCATGGCATATGAGAGGGGGGACAACACTTATGAGCAGGAGGTGAGAGATGGCATATAAGAGGGAAATAAGACATGGCATTTGAGGAGGGGAGATATGGAATAAAAGAGGGAGGTGAGACATGACATATGAGAGGGATAGAGGGGTCATATGAGAGAGAGGTGAGGCATGGCATATGAGAAGGGGTGAGACATGGCATATGAGACAACGCTTATGAGCAAGAGTTCAGAGATGGCATATGAGAGGGGGAGAGATGGCATATGAGAGAGTGGTGAGACGTGGCATACACACGTGGTCAAAATTGTTGGTAACCCTTGTTACAGAAATAACTTGAATATGACAAAAGTAATAATAAATAAAAGATCTATGAAAATGAACAAATGAAAGTCAGACATAGCTTTTCAACCATGCTTCCACAGAATTTTTTTAAAATAAAACTCATGAAATAAGCCTAGACAGAAATGATGGTACCCCTGAAAATAATGTGACAAAAGGGACATGTTAAATCAAGGTGTGTCCACTAACTAGCATCACAGGTGTCTACAATCTTGGAATCAGTGAGTGGGCCTGTATTTAGGGCTACAGATACTCACTGTGCTGTTTGGTGACATGGTGTGTATCACACTCAACATGGACCACAGGAAGCAAAAGAAAAAGTGAAGGAGGAAGGAGATTAGAAAGAAAATTATAGACAAGCATGTTAAAGGTAAATTTTTAAGACAATCTCCAAGCAGCTTGATGTTCCTGTGACTAGAGTTGCACATATTATTCAGAAATGTAAAATCCGTGGGACTGTAGCTAACCTCCCTGGATGTGGCTGCAGGAGGAAAATTGATGACAAATCAAAGAGATGGATAATACGAATGGTAGCAAAAGAGCCAAGAAAAACTTCTAAACAGACTGAAGGTGAGCTTCAAGCTGAAGGAACATCAGTGTCAGATCGCACCATCCGTCGTTGTATGAGCCAAAGTGAACTTCATGGGAGACAACCAAGGAGGACACTATTGTTGAAAAAAAAAAATCATAAAAAAGCCAGATTGGAATTTGTCAAACTATATGTTGACAAGCCTCAAAGCTTCTGGGTGAATGTCCTATGGACAGATGAGACAAAAATTGAACTTTTTAGCTCATTAGCTCTATGTTCACAGTTGTAAAAATGAAGCATATCAAGAAAATAACACTGTCCCTACTGTGAAACATGGAGGAGGCTCTGTTATGTTCTGGGCCTGCTTTACTGCACAGGGCACAGGGTTTCTAGAATCTGTGCAGGGTGCAATGAAATCTCAAGACTATCAAGGGATTCTAGAGAGAAATGTGCTGCCCAGTGTCAGAAAGCTTGGTCTCAGTTGCAGGTCATGGGTATTGCAACAGGATAATGACCCAAAACACACAGCTAAAAACACCCAATAATGGCTAAGAGGAAAACATTGGACTATTGTGAAGTGGCCTCTATGTACCCTTACCTTAACCCTATTGAGTTTTATTTTTTCAATTCTGTGGAAACATGGTTTGAAAGCAATGTCTGACTTTTATTTGTTAATTTTCATTGATTTTTTATTTATTATTACTTTTGGCAGATTCAAGTTATTTCTGTGACCATTGTGGGTTTTTCTGTTATTTAACAAGGGGTACCAACAATTGTTACCACGTGTGTATATAAAGTCTGATAACTGTTTATTCTAAGATTGTTTCTAATATTACAAGCTAATATGGATGGCCGTGGCCTTGAATTCCCTAAAACAGTCACAAATAGAGGAGGTGCCAATAATTTTGACCACATGTGTATGAGAGAGGAGGAGTGAATCATGGCACACGAGCGGGAGGTGAGAGACATGGCATATGAGAGGAGGAGAGGCATTATGGCATTCATATTAGAGGGGAAGAGATGGCATATGAGAGAGGGATGAGAGACATGGCATATGAGAGAGGGGTGAGGGACATGGCATATGAGAGAGGGGTGAGGGACATGGCATATGAGAGAGGGGTGAGAGACATGGCATATGAGAGAGGGGTGAGAGACATGGCATATGAGAGAGGGGTGAGAGACATGGCATATGAGAGAGGGGTGAAAGGCATGGCATATGAGAGAAGGTGAGACTTTATGTCATGGCATATGAGAGGAGGAGAGATGGCATATAAGAGTGGAGTGAGAGACATGACATATGAGACAGGGGTGAGAGACATGGCATATAAGAGGGGAGGGAGTTGGCATATGAGAGGGATGTGAGATGGCATATGAGATGGGGAGGAAATGGCAAAAAAGCGGGAGTGAGATCACATATGAGAGGGGGGCATAAGAGAAGGGGGTGAGATGGCACATAGGAGGGGGGGAACAAAAACCAAAAAAGAAAAAAAAACTGAATAAGATCTGATAGGTATAGGACCAAAGAAAACAGAACCTATTAAAATGTACTTATATTAATTATGCTTAAAAAGCTCAAGTCCAATTCAAAGCATCCATTCCCCCCGGTGAGTAGGTAAAAAGCAGGGTCAGAAGCTTAGTAATAATAGTCAAGTAGATCTGGGCTGAATTATAATTAGTTATGATAGAAATCAAATCTAAGGGAAGAGACGGTAATCCTCCATTCCCCTTTCTAGCAGCAGAGGATGGCACGTCATGGCACCCCAGCTTTTTTTATCTCACCCCACCTGACCCTGAAAGGAGTACCCTCACCAAGCCATCACCAACACCCATTGAATTGCTTAGGTGCAATACATCTCAGAAACCTATCATCTATCAATTGTAACTCGGCAAGTGCTTATTATCTACACATGTTATTCAATAATGTGCTCACTGCCTCAGTTTTAATATCAAGAACTGAAGTCCTATATATACCATAGGAATTTGTCCCACATTTGTAGAAGATACCTATGCAGGGTTCTAACCAGATAAATAGCAAATATTCTGATGTTCCAATAGCATAGTCATAGTAGACTTTAAATGTACCTCTACACATATTGGATAATCTGGCAGTTGATAATTTCAATTACAATATCACATTTGGTTTTGTGACAGTGTTATGAATGAGGTAGCATAACTAGAGAGTAATAGACTTATTGCAACAGATGTAACTCCCTATACAATGAGCACTCACAAACAGGTTTCAAGTGTATGGTACAAAGAGGATCATAATAGATCCTTAATAGAAACTATAATAAGACTCATGACTTATCTTAAAAACACACGTACCTCATCCTGATGCGTTTCTCCCCTCAAGGCAATGCAAAGAAGGGTTCATCAGGGGACAGAAAATGAGGTGCTAAAAAGTAGCTACTGCTGGTCTTGAATGCACGTCTCATGATGGACTGTCCTCATACATGCAGGTAGAGAGACATGGCATATGAGAGGGGTTTGAGATGTGATATGTGAGGGATAAGAAATTGCAAATGAGAGGGGGGTGATACATAGCATATGAGGGGGGAGAGATGGCATATGAGAGAGGTAGAGATGTGATATAAAGGGGAGACAGATGGCGTATGAGAGGGGGAATAGATTACATATGTGAGGGGGAAGAAATGGCAAATAAGAGGGGAGTGATACATAGCATATGGAGAGGTAGAGATGGCATATGAAAGGGTGTAAAGAGACATGGCATATGAGAGGTGGGAGAGAGACATGGAATATGAAAGGGGGGTGAAACATGGCATATGAGAAGGTGGGGAGAGACATGGAATATAAAAGGGGGTGAGACACAGCAAATGAGAGGGGGAGAGAGACATGGAATATGAAAAGGGGTGAAACATGGCATATGAGAGGTGGAAGAGGGCCATGGAATATGAAAAGGGGGTGAAACATGGCATATGAGATGGGAGAGAGAGACATGGAATATGAGAGGGGGTGAGACACAGCATATGAGAGGGGGGAGAGAGACATGGAATGTGAAAAGGCGTGAAACATGGCATATGAGAGGGGGGTAGAGAGACATGGAATATGAAAAGGGATGAAACATGGCATATGAGGGGGGAGAGACATGGAATATGAAAAGGGGATGAAACATGGCATATGAGAAGGAGGAGTGAGACATGGAATATGAGAGGGGGTGAGACACAGCATATGAGAGGGGGGAGAGAGACATGGAATATGAGAGGGGGTGAGACACAGCATATGATAGGGGGGAGAGAGACATGGAATATGAAAAGGGGTGAAACATGGCATATGAGGGGGGAGAGACATGGAATATGAAAAGGGGATGAAACATGGCATATGAGAAGGTGGAGTGAGACATGGAATATGAGAGGGGGTGAGACACAGCATATGAGAGGGGGGAGAGAGACATGGAAGATGAAAAGGGGTGAAATATGGCATATGAGAGAGGAGAAAGAGATATGGAATATGAAAGGGGGGTGAAACATGGCATATGAGAGGGGGGAGAGAGACATGGAATATGAAAGGGGGGTGAAACATGGCATATGAGAGGGGGAGAGAGACATGGAATATGAAAAGGGGTGAAACATGGCATATGAGAGGTGGGAGAGGGACATGGAATATGAAAGGGGGGTGAACATGGCATATGAGATGGGAGAGAGAGACATGGAATATGAGAGGGAGTGAGACACAGCATATGAGAAGGAGGAGAGAGACATGGAATATGAAAGGGGGTGAAACACGGCATATGAGAAGGTGGAGAGAGACATGGAATACGAGAGGGGGTGAGACACAGCATATGAGAAGGAGGAGAGAGACATGGAATACGAGAGGGGGTGAGACACAGCATATGAGAAGGAGGAGAGAGACATGGAATATGAAAAAGGGTGAAACATGGCATATGAGAGGGGGGAAAGAGACATGGAATATGAGAGGGGGTGAGACACGGCATATGAGAGGGGGGAGAGAGACATGGAATATGAGAGGGGTTGAAACATGGCAGATGAGAAGGGGGAGAGAGACATGGAATATGAAAGGGAGTGAGATGTAAAGGTCAGCCAGGGCAGTAGTCATGGCTGGGCTTTTTGGGTGTCTGATACCCTGGCCTCCCTCTACAGGAAAAAGGTGTTCCTTATATTGCATCTTGTTCTCAGTACTCACTGTGCTGTCAGTGTCCCTTTGCTTCGCAGGCAAGTGGCTGCTTCTGGATTCCAATAAACAGAGACACAGTCTGAGGCAACTCTCAACTGAACAGATTTATTTACTTCAGGACACAGCACAGCCATATAGTCTCCAGCACTTCCATGACAGTTGATGCGGCATATCACTTCATCTTTCCCTTCTCAGTTTCCTGCGTCACTGTTTCCGCAGGTCGGGGCATCTCAGACAATGTCCTCCCCTCCTACAGTTAACTCCTACAGTGCTATATCCATAATAGTGACCTCTATGTCCCCATCTAGTGGTCATAATCCAAACTGTACTATTAACCCCTTAAGCCCCAAGAGAGGTTTGCACGTTAATGACCGGGTCAATTTTTACAATTCTGACCGCTGTCCCTTTATGAGGTTATAACTCTGGAACGCTTCAACGGATCCTGATGATTCTGACAGGGTTTTCTCATGACATATTGTACTTCATGATAGTCATAAAATTTATTCGATAAGACTTGCGTTTATTTGTGAAAAAAAATGGAAATTTGGAGAAAATTTGGAAAATTTCGCAATTTTCCAACTTTGAATTTTGATGCCCTTAAATCACAGAGATATGTCATGCAAAATACTTAATAAGTAAAATTTACAACATGTCTACTTTACATGACGACAATTTTGGAACCAAATTTTTTTTTTGCTAGGGAGTTATAAGGGTTAAAATTTGACCTGCAATTTCTCATTTTTACAACACATTTTTTTTTAGGGACCACATCTCATTTGAAGTCATTTTGAGGGGTCTATATGATAGAGAATAACCAAGTGTGACACCATTTTAAAAACTGCACCCCTCAAGGTGCTCAAAACCACATTCAAAAAGTTTATTACCCCTTCAGGTGTTTCACAAAATTTTTTAGAATGTTTAAATAAAAATGAACATTTAACTTTTTTCACACAAAATTTATTTCAGCTCCAATTTGTTTTATTTTACCAAGGGTAACAGGAGAAAATGGACCCCAAAGTTGTTGTACAATTTGTCCTGAGTGTGCCGATTCCCTATATGTGGGGGTAAACCACTGTTTGGGTGCATGGCCGAACTCGGAAGGGAAGGAGCGCTATTTGACTTTTCAATGCAAAATTGACTGGAATTGAGATGGGACGCCATGTTGCGTTTGGAGAGCCCCTGATGTGCCTAAACATTGAAAACCCCCACAAGTGACACCATTTTGGAAATAAGACCCCTAAGGAACTTATCTAGATTTGTGGTGAGCACTTTGACCCACCAAGTGCTTCACAGAAGTTTATAATGCAGAGCCGTAAAAATAAAAAATCATATTTTTTCACAAAAATGATTTTATGGCCCCCAATTTTTTTATTTTGCCAAAGGTAAGAGAAGAAATTGGACCCCAAAAGTTGTTACTCAATTTGTTGTGAGTACGCTGATACCCCATATGTGGGGGTAAACCACTGTTTGGGTGTATGGCAGAGCTTGGAAGGGAAGGAGAGCCATTTGACTTTTCAATGCAAAATTGACAGGAATTGAGATGGGACGCTGTTAGGTGTTGAGTTTCCTCCTCTGCACAGGGGGAATCTCGAAACACCTCCACTTCAGTCTCCCATTCTTCTCCAGCCGCAGTGGAGCCTGCTCAGCAGAGATGTCGGTCCCAGCGTCTGGCTCAGGCTGATACTGGGCAACTGGTTACAACTGTTCTTTCAGGCTCTGCCTTTGTAGCCAGTACTGGTCAGCGGTGAACAGACGTCTCTGGGACCAAGTCCTGCTTTTCCTCTACTGAGCATGCCCAGGGTAAGATCTCTCAATGGATGTCGGCGTTCACATGCTCAGATACTGCAGCAGCTCCCATTGGTCCTCTAGGAAGGTCCTGAAGTTCCTCAGGTACTGTAGCAGCTTCCATTGGTCCTCTAGGAAGGCCCTGAAGTTGCTGCAGCTATAAAAGGTTTGCATGGCCGCACGGCCATGCACTAGTATCAAACCAATGTCTATGAGCTAAGCGCCAGTGTGGTCATGTCTGGATGTGGTTAGAGTTTGGCTGAAATAAGCCCCTAGAATACTGGCACCTCCGGTGAGGAGTTTTTTGTCTATTTTCTCTAACTAAATGACCACAGTATGCTCTGGTTGGTAGCTGTGTACCTCTGTGAGGTTAACAGGGCACAGCATCTGCAGAGCCAATGCAGAGCTATAAAAATAAAAAATCATATTTTTTCACAAAAATGATCTTTTTGCCCCCATTTTTTTATTTTCCCAAGGGTAAGAGGACAAATTGCACAACAACTTTTGGGTTTGAATTTCTTCTGAGTACGCTGATACCCTATATATGGGGGTAAACCACTGTTTGGGTGCATGGCAGAGCACGCAAGGGAAGGAGCGCAGTTTGGCTTTTCAATGCAAAATTGACTGGAATTGAGTTGGGACGCCATGTTGCATTTGGAGAGCCACTGATGTGCCTAAAAAATGAAACCCCCCACAATTGACATCATTTTGGAAAGTAGACCCCCAAAGTAACTTATCTAGATGTGAGGTGAGCACTTTGACCCACCAAGTGCTTCACAGAAGTTTTATAAAGCAGAGCCGTAAAAATAAAAAAAATCATATTTTTTCACAAAAATGATCTTTTCACCCCCAATTTTTTATTTTCCCAAGGGTAAGAGATGAAATTGGACCCCAAAAGTTGTTGTACAATTTGTCCTGAGTATGCTGATTCCCCATATGTGGGGGTAAAAAACTGTTTGGGCGCATGGCAGAGCTTGGAAGGGAAGGAGCGCCATTTGACTTTTCAAAGCAAAATTGACAGGAATTGAGATGGGACGCCATGTTGCGTTTGGAGAGCCACTGATGTGCCTAAACAGTGAAACCCCCCACAAGTGACACCATTTTGGAAAGTAACCCCCCAAGGAACTTATATAGATGTGTGGTGAGCACTTTGACCCACCAAGTGCTTCACAGAAGTTTATAATGCAGAGCCATAAAAATAAAAAATCATATTTTTTCTCAAAAATGATATTTTCGCCCCCAATTTTTTATTTTCCCAAGGGTAAGAGGACAAATTGCACAACAACTTTTGGGTTTGAATTTCTTCTGAGTACACTGATACCCTATATATGGGGGTAAACCACTAGGGTTGAGCGAAACGGGTCGGCCATTTTCAGAAGTCGCCGACTTTTGGCAAAGTCGGGTTTCATGAAACCCGACCCAACCCCTGTGTGGGGTTGGCCATGAGGTCGGCGATCTTCTGAATCTGGTATCGGAATTCCGATACCGAGTTCTGATATGTTTGCGATATCGGAAATCGGTATCAGAATCCATATTTAAGTGTAAAATATAGAATCAAAATAAAAAATATTGATATACTCACCCTCGGACGCGCCCTGGTACTAACTGGCAGCCTTCCTTCCTAAGAATGAGCGCGTGAATGACCTGCGGTGACGTCGAGGCTTGTGATTGGTCGCCTGAGTGGTCACATGGGCGGCCACGACCAATCACAAGCCGTGACGCCATCTAAGGCCCTTCACGCGCTCATTCTTAGGAAGGAAGGCTGCCAGAAAGAAGCCGAGGGTGAGTATATTCCTATTAGGTATATACTCACCCTCAGACGCGCCCTTCTTCTTTCCGGCAGCCTTCCTTTTTAAGAATGAGTGCGTGAAGGGCCTTAGATGACGTCACGGCTTGTGATTGGTCGCGGCCGCCCATGTGACCGCTCACGCGACCAATCACAAGCCGTGACGTCACCGCAGGTCATTCACACGCTCATTCTTAGGAAGGAAGGCTGCCAGTTAGTACCAGGGTGCGTCCGAGGGTGAGTATATCAATATTTTTTATTTTGATTCTTTATTTTACAGTTAAATATGGATCCCAGGGCCTGAAGGAGAGATTTCTCTCCTTCAGTCCCTGGGAACCATAGTATCCCATTGCACTGCATTGGGTTTCGTGTTTCGGCCGACCCCGACTTTTTTTATAGGATCGGCCGATTTCACTTGACCCGACTTTTGAGAATGTCGGGTTTCGTGAAACTCGACCCGATCCTATAAAAATAAAAGTCGCTCAACCCTATAAACCACTGTTTGGGTGCATGGCAGAGCACGGAAGGGAAGGAGCGCCGTTTGACTTTTCAATGCAAAATTGACTGGAATTGAGATGGGACGCCATGTTGCATTTGAAGAGCCTCTGATGTGCCTAAACATTTAAACCCCCCAAAAATTGACACAGTTTTGGAAATTAGATCCACTAAGGAACTTATCTAAATGTGTTGTGAGAACTTTGAACCCCCAAGTGTTTCACTACAGTTTATAACGCAGAGCCGTGAAAATAAAAATTATTTTTTTTCCCACAAAAATTATTTTTTAGCCCCCAGTTTTGTATTTTCCCAAGGGTAACAGAAGAATTTGGAAACCAAAATTGTTGTCCAATTTGTCTTAAGTACGCTGATACCCCATATGTGGGAGGGAACCACTGTTTGGGCGCATGGCAGAGCTCGAAAGGGAAGGAGCGTCATTTGGAATGCAGACTTAGATGGATTGGTCTGCAGACGTCACGTTGCATTTGCAGAGCCCCTGATGTAACTAAACAGTAGAAACCCCCACAAGTGACCCTATATTGGAAACTAGACCCCCCCAAGGAACTTATCTAGATGTGTTGTGAGAACTATGAACCCCCAAGTGTTTCACTACAGTTTATAACGCAGAGCCGTGAAAATAAAAAAACATTTTTTTCCCACAAAAATGTTTTTAAGCCCCCAAATTTATATTTTGCCAAGGGTAACAAGAGAAATTGGACCCCAAAAGTTGTTGTCCATTTTGTCCTGAGTACGCTGATACCCCATATGTTGGGTTAAACCCCTGTTTGGGCGCACGGGAGAGCTCGGAAGGGAAGGAGCACTGTTTTACTTTTTCAACGCAGAATTGGCTGGAATTAAGATCGGACGCCATGTCCGCGTTTGGAGAGCCCCTGATGTGCCTAAACAGTGGAAACCCCCAATTCTAACTGAAACCCTAACCCTAGCCCCAACCCTAACTCTAGCCCCAACCCTAATCCTAACCCTAGCCCCAACCCTAGCGCTAACCCTAGCCCTAGCCCTAACCCTAACCCTAGCCCTAACCCTACCCCTCACCCTAACCCTAGCCCTAACCCTAATGGGAAAATGGAAATAAGCACATTTTATAAATGTTATTATTTTTCCCTAACTAAGGGAGTGATGAAGGGGGTTTTGATTTACTATTTATATCATTTTTTGGCAGATTTTTATGATTGGCAGCCGTCACACACTAAAAGACGCTTTTTATTGCAAAAAATAGCTTTTGCGTCTCCACATTTTGAGAGCTATAATTTATCCATATTTTAGTCCACAGAGTCATGTGAGGTCTTGTTTTTTGCAGGACGAGTTGACGTTTTTATTGTTAACATTTTCGGGCACGTGACATTTTTTGATTGCTTTTTATCTATTCATAGTTTTGATAGCTTCAGTGTGAATGTACAATTTTCATAGTCATGAAAATACAGAAAAAAAATCTTAAAATGAGGTGTGTCCAAACTTTTGGTCCATAATATATATACAGTCATGGCCAAAAGTATTGACACCCCTGCAATTCTGTCAGATAATACTCAGTTTCTTCCTGAAAATGATTGCAAACACAAATTCTTTGGTATTATTATCTTCATTAAATTTGTCTTAAATGAAAAAACACAAAAGAGAATGAAGCAAAAAGCAAAATGTTGATCATTTCACACAAAACTCCAAAAATGGGCCAGACAAAAGTATTGGCACCCTCAGCCTAATACTTGGTTGCATAACCTTTAGCCAAAATAATTGCGACCAACCGCTTCCGGTAACCATCAATGAGTTTCTTACAATGCTCTGCTGGAATTTTAGACCATTCTTCTTTGCCAAACTGCTCCAGGTCCCTGATATTTGAAGGGTGCCTTCTCCAACTGCCATTTTTAGATCTCTCCACAGGTGTTCTATGGGATTCAGGTCTGGACTCATTGCTGGCCACCTTAGAAGTCTCCTGTGCTTTCTCTCAAACCATTTTCTAGTGTTTTTTGAAGTGTGTTTTGGGTCATTGTCCTGCTGGAAGACCCATGACCTCTGAGGGAGACCCAGCTTTCTCACACTGGGCCCTACATTATGCTGCAAAATTTGTTGGTAGCCTTCAGACTTCATAATGCCATGCACACGGTCAAGCAGTCCAGTGCCAGAAGCAGCAAAGCAACCCCAAAACATCAGGGAACTTCCGCCATGTTTGACTGTAGGGACCGTGTTCTTTTCTTTGAATGCCTCTTTTTTTCTCTTGTAAACTCTGTGTTGATGCCTTTGCCCAAAAAGCTCTACTTTTGTCTCATCTGACCAGAGAACATTCTTCCAAAACGTTTTAGGCTTTTTCAGGTAAGTTTTGGCAAACTCCAGCCTGGCTTTTTTATGTCTCGGGGTAAGAAGTGGGGTCTTCCTGGGTCTCCTACCTTACAGCCCCTTTTCATTCAGACGCCGACGGATAGTACGGGTTGACACTGTTGTACCCTCGGACTGCAGGGCAGCTTGAACTTGTTTGGATGTTAGTCGAGGTTATTTATCCAACATCCGCACAATCTTGCCTTGAAATCTCTTGTCAATTTTTCTTTTCCGTCCACATCTAGGGAGGTTAGCCACAGTGTCATGGGCTTTAAACTTCTTGATGACACTGCGCAGGGTAGACACAGGAACATTCAGGTCTTTGGAGATGGACTTGTAGCCTTGAGATTGCTCATGCTTCCTCACAATTTAGTTTCTCAAGTCCTCAGACAGTTCTTTGGTCTTCTTTCTTTTCTCCATGCTCAATGTGGTACACACAAGGACACGGGACAGAGGTTGAGTCAACTTTAATCCATGTCAACTGGCTGCAAGTGTGATTTAGTTATTGCCAACACCTGTTGTTAGGTGCCACAGATAAGTTACAGGTGCTGTTAATTACACAAATTAGGGAAGCATCACATGATTTTTCGAATGGTGCCAATACTTTTGTCCACCCCCTTTTTTATGTTTGGTGTGGAATTATATCCAATTTGCCTTTAGGGCAATTATTTTTCTGTTTTTTTCATTTAAGACAAATTAAATGAAGATAATAATACCAAAGAATTTGTGTTTGCAATCATTTTCAGGAAGAAACTGAGTATTATCTGACAGAATTGCAGGGGTGTGAATAATTTTGGCCATGACTATATATATATATATATATATATATATATATATATATATATATATATATATATATATATATATATATATATATATATATATATATATATATCTATATATATATACACTCACCGGCCACTTTATTAGGTACACCATGCTAGTAACGGGTTGGACCCCCTTTTGCCTTCAGAACTGCCTCAATTCTTCGTGGCATAGATTCAACAAGGTGCTGGAAGCATTCCTCAGAGATTTTGGTCCATATTGACATGATGGCATCACACAGTTGCTGCAGATTTGTCGGCTGCACATCCCAAAGATGCTCCATACAAGGCAGGATGGATCCATGCTTTCATGTTGTTTACGCCAAATTCTGACCCTACCATCCGAATGTCACAGCAGAAATCGAGACTCATCAGACCAAGCAACGTTTTTCCAATCTTCTACTGTCCAATTTCGATGAGCTTGTACAAATTGTAGCCTCAGTTTCCTGTTCTTAGCTGAAAGGAGTGGTACCCGGTGTGGTCTTCTGCTGCTGTAGCCCATCTGCCTCAAAGTTCGACGCACTGTGCGTTCAGAGATGCTCTTAGGCCTACCTTGGTTGTAACGGGTGGCGATTTGAGTCACTGTTGCCTTTCTATCAGCTCGAACCAGTCTGCCCATTCTCCTCTGACCTCTGGCATCAACAAGGCATTTCCGCCCACAGAACTGCCGCTCACTGGATTTTTTTTCTTTTTCGGACCATTCTCTGTAAACCCTAGAGATCGTTGTGCGTGAAAATCCCAGTAGATCAGCAGTTTCTGAAATACTCAGACCAGCCCTTCTTGCACCAACAACCATGCCACGTTCAAAGGCACTCAAATCACCTTTCTTCCCCATCCTGATGCTCGGTTTGAACTGCAGGAGATTGTCTTGACCATGGCTGATTAGAAATTAAGTGTTAACAAGAAGTTGGACAGGTGTACCTAATAAAGTGGCCGGTGAGTGTATATATATATATATATATATATATATATATATATATATATATATATATATATATATATATATATATACAGTACAGACCAAAAGATTGGACACACCTCATTTAAAAGATTTTTTTCTGTATTTTCATGACTATTAAAATTGTACATTCACACTGAAGCCATCAAAACTATGAATTAACACGTGGAATTATGGAATTATATACTTAACAAAAAAGTGTGAAACAGCTGAAAATATGTCTTGTATTTTAGGCTTGTCAAAGTAGCCACCTTTTGCTTTGATGACTGCTTTGCACACTCTTCACTTCACTTCAGTTTTCACTTCACAGGTGTGCCCTGTCAGGTTTAATAAGCGGGATTTCTTGCCTTATAAATGGGGTTGGACCATCAGTTGTGTTGTGCAGAAGTCCGGTGGATACACAGCTGATAGTCCTACTGAATAGACTGTTAGAATTTGTATTATGACAAGAAAAAAGCAGCTAAGCAAAGAAAAATGAGTGGCCATCATTACTTTAAGAAATGAAGGTCAGTCAGTCCGAAAAATTGGGAAAACTTTGAAAGTACCCCCAAGTGCAGTGGCAAAAACCATCAAGTGCTGCAAAGAAACTGGCTCACATGAGGACCGCCCAAGAAAGGAAGACCAAGAGTCACCTCTGCTTCTGAGGATAAGTTTATCTGAGTCACCAGCCTCAGAAATCGCAGGTTAACAGCAGCTCAGATTAGAGACCAGGACAATGCCACACAGAGTTTTAGCAGCAGACACATCTCTACAACAACTGTTAAGAGGAGACTTTGTGCAGCAGGCCTTCATGGTAAAATAGCTGCTAGGAAACCACTGCTAAGGACAGGCAACAAGCAGAAGAGAATTGTTTAGGCTAAAGAACACAAGGAATGGACTGTCAGGACTCTGAACATTTTTATTACCTTTTGTGCATTACTGCCCTTTTCCAAGATGGCGTATTTGGTCTCATGTGCACTGTGTCTTCCTGCTATATAACTCCACCCCCAGCCTTTAGTCTGTGCTAGAGTATTCTGCCTTGCATCCAGCTTCTACCCTGGTGACTCCCTGGCTTTGCACCTGCACCTGCTCCTGTGAACCTGTGTGGAGATCCTGCTACTCAGCTCTGAGTTTCTGCTGCATACATCGGTTTTCAGTAATCCTCCTCCATCTGGCTGCTTGTGTTTGTTTCCATCTGCATTTGCTGGACATGTAAGCTGTTGCTTCTCTGCTTAAATCTGAGATTATTACCCAGGCCTTCCTGGTTGAGCTAAGACATTGCTTGAACTGCCTTATAAGCATATCTATCTGTGTTTGGACTATCAAGGACTTATTCGTGTCAAGTATCCTCAAGTACAACTGTGCTTCATAGACTTTCTGCTTGATTGTGTTTTTCCTCTAAGGTTCTTATAGAGTGTTAAGCTGTATTTTATATTTACACCAAGTGTTGTGGACTTGAGCTTCACTCTGCACCTGTTTGAATCACCGTGTGATAATATAGACTTTACCACTTATAAAACTGTGTCCTGTAGTTGTCTTGTTCCATGCAAAGAGTCTCCTAAGTTATCCCCTGTAATCATTACAGGATACTCTAGCCTCAAAAGAGGAGACTGCTGAATCAATGACTGCAGAAAGCAGACTAGAGCAGGTGTTCTCCATAATTAGATCACTGCAGAAAGATGTGGAAAGTCTGCAAAAAAAGTTTGGAAGCTTTGAACACAATCAACAAGTGTTTGGACAAACTTTGCAGGACTTAAGCACCCGCATGGCAGCCCAGGAAAACAAAGTTGCTGGCATGGTGTCCCAGTATGGACGGGCTTTTCAGGACATAAGCACACAAGTAGCGGCACAAGCCACATTACCCTCTGGGCAACTGCCACCTGCTAGCCCACCTAAGTTGACCCCATTCAGATTTAATGGTGATCGCGAAAAATTTTGTCGCTTTGTGAATCAATGTATGCTATATTTTGATGTGTATGCTGACTGTTTTCCTAATGATAGATCCAAAGTATTGTGTGTAATAATGCTGCTGACCACACAAGCGCTCACCTGGGCGAATCCGATGATTGAGTCTTGTGACCCGCGGTTAAATAATTTGGATGATTTTTTGGCCGCTATGGCATGAATGTTTGATGACCCTAATCGCCGTGCAACCGCTGAATCTGCTTTATTGTCTTTACGCCAGGCTAAACGTTCTATTATTGAGTATGTTACTGAATTCAGGAGATTAGCGGTAGATACTAAATGGGACAGTAATGCACAATTACCTATTTTTAAAAGGGGTCTGTCTAGCATTGTAAAGGATGAATTAGCTCGCTCTGAATCACCACAAGAACTAAAAACATTTATACAGCATTGTGTGCACATTGACATTCGCCTTACTGAGCATAGGCAGGAGAAGTTTGCTGCATATAACCATATTTCTAACTTTTCCCTTCCTTCCAAAGAGCCTGCAGGTAAAACATCTCGAGAGGGAGAGGAGGTGCCCATGCAAATTGATTCTGTTCAGAGGCGCGAGAGTAATGAGCGCTGGGAGCATCACCTTCGAGAATGTCTATGTTTCTACTGCGGCCAGTCTGACCACTTTCTAATCAACTCTCGCAAGTGTCCCAAGTAGCTTAACAAGGTGCTAGCAGCGGTAGGGGAGTATGACAACTATGATGATGAATCTGACATCTCTGAATGTAGCCTGCCTTTAAACTCTGTATTCCATTCACTCTCTATGACTTTACCAGCCAAGGAGCTAAATGTAAAGAACTCTCACTGTTCTCTCCCAATTAAGATCCTGTGTACAGGACAGTGGATTTCCAGTGCAGCTATGATTGACTCTGGTGCAGGTGGCAATTTTATGGATATCGCATTTGCAAAGGAACATGGTATTGAAATTCAGCAAAGAGCCTCTCCAATTACCATGGAAACAGTGGATGGGTTGCCTTTAATCTCCGGGCCTGTGGATCAGGAGACCGCACCCCTTGAGATTTTGTTGGAGCGTAATCATCAGGAGCAACTCTCTTTCTTCTTAATTTCTTCTCATTTTCCTGTGATTTTAGGCATCCCTTGGCTGCATTCTCAGAATCCAACTATCAACTGGGAGACCAAGGAGATTATCTTTCCAACAAGGAGCAACTCAGCATTAACTGAAGTTGTCCCCGAGTCCACAGCTATGGAACCACCGGTACAGGTATTTTCATTACCTTCAGCATATAAATAGTTCTCTGACATCTGTGACAAGAAGAACGCTGATCAGCTTCCTCCACACAGGCATTATGACTGTCCCATTGAGTTGCTTCCTGGGGCAGCTATTCCTTTTGGTAACATATACCCTTTGGCGGCACCTGAGCTTCAAGCCTTAAAGGAGTATATTGATGAAATCTGACCAAGGGCTTCATACGTCCTTCTTCCTCACCAGCAGGGGCACCTATATTTTTTGTAAAGAAGAAGGATGGGTCCCTGAGACCCTGTGTGGACTATCGAGAGCTCAATAAGGTAACCATACGGAACCGTTACCCTTTGCCTCTGATTCGAGAATTACTGGAAAGAGTCCCCCATGCTAAGGTGTTCTCTAACTGGATCTTCGTGGGGCTTATAATTTGGTGCGTATTTGTCCAGGGGATGAGTGGAAGACAGCATTTAGATGCTGGTATGGACACTTTGAATATCTTGTGATGCCCTTCGGGCTTTGTATTGCCCCTGCAACGTTTCAACACCTTGCTAATGACATTTTCAGAGATTTGTTGGACCAGTTTGTGGTGATCTATTTGGACGATATTCTAATCTTTTCTGACTCTCAACAGGAACATGAAGAACATGTCAAAGCTGTTTTAAGAAGTCTGAAAGAGAACCATCTGTATATCAAGCCGGAGAAATGTGAGTTCCATCGTTCTGAGATACAGTTCTTAGGTTATATCATCTCTCCCCAGGGGCTGAACATGGAATCTGGTAAGATTCAGGCTATCCTTGACTGGCCGGTACCCAAGAACGTTAAGGAGGTCTAACGTTTTATTGGTTTTGCAAATTTTTACAGACGTTTTTTTGAAATTTTTGTGATATTGTCCATCCCATTACTTCTTTGACAAAGAAGGAAAAGCCCTTTAAGTGGTCATCACAGGCTCAAGAAGCTTTGGTTGGCTTAAGATCTGTTTCACCTCAGCACCACTGTTGATACACCCAGAGCCTACACTTTCTTTCATTGTGGAGGTGGACGCTTCTGATAATGCCTTGGGGGCTATTCTCTCCCAATAAACTGGAGAGAAGGGTCTACTACACCCTTGTGCTTTCTTTTCCCATAGAGTAACCTCAGCAGAGAAGAATTACGAAGTGGGAGACAAGGAATTGTTGGCTATTATTGCGGCTTTCAAGGAATGGAGGCATCATCTGCAAGGAGCTGCACAACAGATCGTAGTGCTTACTGACCATCGCAATTTAGAGTTCCTCAGATCCGCTAGATGTCTTTCTCCTCGTCAGGCTCTTTGGAATTTATTTTTAAATCAATTTAATTTTGTTATCGCGTACCATCCAGGTTCTCGTAATGGGAAGGCTGATGCTTTATCCCGAATCCATGCTGCGGATTCCGTACCTGGAGCACCATCCAAGACCATTCTATCTGATGCCAATTTCATCTGAATTATCCACGATCAGGACTTGTGGAAGAAGTGCAGGGAGGCTTATGACGGTGATGTATTTCTGGCCAACCCATCTGTTGATATTAATCTTGTCTTTAAGGGTGGCATGTGGTTCAGAGATTGACGTATCTACGTCCCTGAGGCCGTCCGTCTGCAGATCCTGAAGTTGGTACATGACTCCAAGTTGGCTGGTCACAGGGGGTACAGAAGACTCAAGAGTTCCTAAGCCGATTTTCCTGGTGGCCAACTTGCCTGAAGGATACTAAGGACTATGTTCTCTCTTGCGAGGTATGTGCTCATTACAAGACTCCTCATGTGGCACCTACGGGTCTCCTGCAACCATTACCTGTTCCGTCCCGCCCTTCGGGGTCTATCAATGGACTTTATTGTGGATCTGCCTACATCGGGGGCATGAATACGGTCATGGTGGTAGTTGATCACCTGACTAAACGGCTCATTTTGTTCCATGCACCGGCCTCCCCTCAGCTAAGGATACAGTGAATTTGGTTATTCAGAATGTCTTCCGGTTGCATAGGGTCCCGGATGAGATCATCTCTGACCGTGGAGTACAGTTCACCTCAAGATCCTGAAAGGGGTTTTGTTCTGCACTCAGTATTAATGTCTGTCTCTCTTCCGCTTACCATCCCCAGACAAATGGTCAGACTGAGCGTACCAACCAGACGTTGGAAAAATATCTAAGATGCTATGTCAGCCATCTCCAGGATGATTGGTTGGAGTTACTGCCATTAGCCAAATTTTCATATAACAATTCTCAGAGCGCCTCCACTAAGTTCACTCCTTTCTTTGCCAATCTGGGTTATCATCCATGTAGCTTACCTAGGTCTCTGATTAATTCTCCGGTTCCAGCAGTTGAGGAAAGGCTGACTGAGATGAGGCAAAATCTGGAGGTTCTGAAGGAATCCCTGACCACGGCTCAAGATCGGTTGATAGATTCCGTAAACCTGCACCCATGTTCAAGGTAGGATATTCCGTGTGGTTATCAACTAAGAATCTGAAGTTAAATGTTCCTTCACAAAAACTTGGACAGAAATTCATTGGCCCTTTCAAGATCAAAGGTATTGTGAGCTCTGTGGCCTGCCGGCTGAAGCTGCTAGGACTATGAAGGTACACCCAGTTTTTCATGTATCTTTACTAAAGCCTGTATCTCCTAATACCTTCCAGGAACGTGTTGTGCCACCTCCGCAGCCTGTGGTGATTGATGGGCAAGAACAATTTGTGGTGGAGGAAATTATTGATTCCAGGATTCGCAGGAATCGGCTCCAATATCTTATAAGATGGCAGGGATATCCCCCTAAGGAAGACTCGGGTAGCATGGTGGCGCAGTGGATAGCACAACAGCCTTGCAGCGCTGGAGTCCTGGGTTCAAGCACCACTAAGGACAACATCTGCAAAGAGTTTGTATGTTCTCTCCGTGTTTGCGTGGGTTTCCTCTGGGCACTCTGGTTTCCTCCCACATTCCAAAGACATATTGATAGGGAATTTAGATTGTGAGCCCCAAAGGGGACAGGAACGATAATGTGTGCAACCTATCAAGCGCTGCGGAATGTGTTAGCGCTATATAAAAAATAAAAAAATAAAACTCTTGGGAACCTGTGGAAGACATCAATGCCCAACAGAAGATCTCTCGTTTTCATCAAAGATTCCCTGAGAAACCAGGTCCAGGATCATCCTGAGGCCGCTTCTAAGGAGGGAGTAATGTCAGGACTCTGAACATTTTGATTACCTTTTGTGCATTACTGCCCTTTTCCAACATTGCGTCTTTGGTCTCATGTGCACTGTCTCTTCCTGCTATATAACTCCACCCTAACCTTTAGTCTGTGCTAGAGTATTCTGCCTTGCATCCAGCTTCTACCCTGGTGACTTCCTGGCTTTGCACCTACACCTGCTCCTGTGAACCTGTGTGGAGATCCTGCTACTCAGCTCTGAGTTTCTGCTGCATACATCGGTTTTCAGTAATCCTCCTCCATCTGGCTGCTTGTGTTTGTTTCCATCTGCATTTGCTGGACATGTAAGCTGTTGCTGCTCTGCTTAAATCTGAGATTATCACCCAGGCCTTCCTGGTTGTGCTAAGACATTTCTTGAACTGCCTTATAAGCATATCTATCTGTGTTTGGACTATCAAGGACTTATTCGTGTCAAGTATCCTCAAGTACAACTGTGCTTCATAGACTTTCTGCTTGATTGCGTTTTTCCTCTAAGGTTCTTGTAGAGTGTTAAGCTGCATTTTATATTTACACCAAGTGTTGTGGACTTGAGCTTCGCTCTGCACCTGTTTCATTCACCGTGTGATAATATAGACTTTACCACGTATAAAACTGTGTCCTGTAGTTGTCTTATTCCACGCAAAGAGTCTCCTAAGTTATCCCCTATAATCATTACATGGACATTAGACCAGTGGAAATCTGTGCTTTGGTCTGACAAGTCCAAATTTGAGATCTTTGGTTCCAACCACCGTGTCTTAGTGCGACGCAGAAAAAGGTGAACAAATGGACTCTACATGCCTGGTTCCCACCGTGAAGCATGGAGGGGGAGGTGTGATGGTGTGGGGGTGCTTGTCTGGTGACACTGTTGGGTATTTATTCAAAATTGAAGGCATTCTGAACCCGCATGGCTACCACAGCATCTTGCAGCGGCATACTATTCCATTTGCATTTAGTTGGACCATCATTTATTTTTCAACAGGACAATGACCTCAAATTCACCTCCAGGCTGTGTAAGGGCTATTTAACCAAGAAGGAGATTGACGGGGTGCTACGCCAGATGACCTGGCCTCCACAGTCACCAGACCTGAACCCAATCGAGAAGGTTTGGGGTGAGCTGGACCGCAGAATGAAGGCAAAAGTGCCAACAAGTGATAAGCATCTCTGGGAACTCCTTCAAGATGGTTGGAAGACCATTCCCGGTGACTTCCTCTTCAAGCTCATAAAGAGAATGCCAAGAGTGTGCAAAGCTGTCATCAAAGCAAAAGGTGGCTACTTTGAAGAACCTAGAATGTAATTAAGTATATAATTCCACATGTATTAATTCATAGTCTTGATGCCTTCAGCGTGAATGTACAATTTTCATAGTCATGAAAATACAGAAAGATCTTTAAATGAGATATCCAAACTTTTGGTCTATACTATATATATATATATATATATATATATATATATATATATATATATATATATATATATATATATATATATATATATACACATATATACATATATATATATATATATATATATATATATATATATATATATATATATATATATATATACACACACACACACACACACACACATATATACATATATATATACACATATAAATACACAAGTACAGTATCAGCATGGGAACTTAATGGGGTACGGGTCTTAACCCCTTACATTCCCCCTTCATTTTACCATTGTTGTCCCCAACAATGCTACGCTTATAATAAAAGTATTAATCTTTACCATTTTACAATGAATTCTTCATGCAGGGAGAACATATATAATAATGATCTTTTATTTTTACATAGCACTAACATATTCTGCAGCGTTTTACAGACATTATCATCGCTGTCTCCAATGGGGCTCACAATCTAAATTCCCTATCAGTATGTCTTTGGAATGTGGGAGGAAACCGGAGTGTCCGGAGGAAACCCACACAATCTCGGAGAGAACATACAAACTCTTTGCAGATGTTGTCCTTGGTGTGTTTTGAACCCAGGACTCCAGCGCTGCAATGCTAACCACTGAGCTACCATGCTGCATATATAAAACAGCAGCTCAATATGAGCTAAGACCAAGTGAAGTCAATGTCCACTTCTTTTTTAAATCAAGTACCTGCTCAGACAGTCCTCAGGCGGTGTCCATTAAAACACAAAACATCAACCGACCCTCCTTGTTGGGTCTTCGGTCCTTAAGGATAATCCCCTTCCTTTAAGGAGAACAAACACCAACTTCTGCCGATATATACACACAGGTGCACAGGAACAGTCCGTCCATGAGTACCGTCAATCCATACTTTAACATCTTTACTCTTGGCTGAGTCCTTAAGGGGGACAGCCCCCTTCTTTTGTGAATAGCATGGTCCCATGCTCTATACACAAACTGCCTGGTCCAAAAGTCCATGGACCCAAAGTGTCATGTATGTCAAGTCCTGCTATTCAGCAGAAGGGGCACAATGGATGCAACAAAACAAAGAGGAGAAAAACAATTCTCAGTAGGCCACAATGGCCATTTTCCCCTCGATTATGGAGCATAGCAGGGGTCCCTTCCCTGTGGGGATGCAGAACAGTCCCAGCTCAAGTAAGGTGCAACAGGCACCAAGTCCTTTTATCAAACAAGCAGACATCTCCTAAATGGCACGCTTTCCGTGCTTCCTTCTCCTCCTGATTCCATGCCCGTGTACGGGCCAACAAGGACTCTGCGGCCACAGAGTGCGTGGACTACCTAGGTGTAACAGGGGTAGTGATGTAGCCAGTAGCAGCAGATGCTTCCATCTTGCCCGCATGGGGGCTCGCATATAGTCAGGTGGCATCATCCTCCGTGCATAAGGTCACCGCCACAGCATAATAGTCCTGCGGACAGTCCTCCCTGAAAAATGAAGTAAAAAACTCGGCACTCTAACTTAACTTTTGTTAGTGGTGTAATTGTGTCCACGTTAAACAACAGAAACATTTCGGTCCTAACATTCGGACCTTCCTCAGTCACTATGGTACAAAATTAAATACGTAAATAAAACATACAAAAAATACATAGTAAAACAGTGAACATCGTATCAAAAAAAAATAATAATGATAATCTAATAACAGAACCAAAGTATATACAATATGCAAATAAGGTCAAATATGATAGCCTGAGAAACACTTTAATAGCTGAGTGTCATAAACATTCTAGATCAGGGAATGTGGTCGAAGAATATATGCTTTTAGAGAGCATCAATAATCTTAATGAGTGGCTATAGACGTACCAGTAGTAAGATATGGTCGACACCAGGCAGACCCCCAGGATTGTGAAATCTCAGTAGATTCTGTGAGTGAAGGAGAAAATGTGCTATGATGCTAAGTGGTGCTGCTGGGTACAAGAGGTGGAGTATCCAGCCATGCTGTAACATACCATGGGAGATGGTGGACACAGACTGTGTCTCAGGACTGTATAGAGATCCAGCGAGTGCCATGAGCATAAGCACATAGTAATACGCTGGTGAGTGGTCATGAGCTATTCCTGGCAGTGCACGGGAACCCCACTGGACTGTACTGACCTTAGAGGATCTGGAGCCTGTGTGTGTGGTCTGAAGGGACGCGGCTTCCACCGTAAGTCCATGCGACCAGGAAGTGTGGTAGGCAGTGCTATATAAAGCTAGGGGGATGGGAATTCCTAGGGCTGAAAGCCTATCAGTGAGGACCAGGAGTGGTCTAAGACCGGAAAAAAAAAAAAAAATTGCTGTGCCTGCCAGCATTCTCATGGTGCGCTCTGGGTGCCGGATTAAGTGCTGTCATTCATTCCATGATAAGGTAACTGTGCATGTCCGTGAATGTGGCGTGCACAGATATCCGAGTGTCCATTAGAATGGGTGATACTTTATCAGCATTTAGTAGAAACGACTCTGGGAGAAAAGGGGGAGAGAGTATATTAATATAAGGCATTCACAATAGGCAATGTTGCGTCCCATGTGCAAAGAGGACATATTATAGATCGTCATATTTTAAAGCATAAGAGAATTTGGCATGAAATGCAGGGTTTTTTTTTTGTTTGTTTTTTCAAACTCAAATAAGCTTTATTGGCAGGACAAAAATACATTTAGTGTTGCCAAAGCAAGGAAAGTAAATGTGATGGGGGGGATCGGTGATTATGAGAATGGGAATAGGCTGTTGGGGGCACAATTTGGGAAATAATAGTCCACTTGGGTTTAAGTTCCTCTCAGCTTATGACATATAGTGACGTATTGGGCGGCGATCTCTACTGTTGATTCCTCTTCCCCCAATACGATGCAGAGTTTCCTCTCCTCATCCATGGATGGGAAGTCCGAGTTGTGAATAGAAAGTCTCTGGAAGTGTGAGGCCCTCACTGCTGAGTATTTGTTGCAGTGAAGCAGGAAGTGTGCCTCATCCCCCAGTGCCCCCTGTTGGCAGCACTGGCATAGTCTGCTCTCCCGTGGCTTGTATGTCTGGCGATGATGCCTTGTTTTCACCTCTAGACTGTGGGTACTCAGTCTGTATAGACTCAGGGTCTTCATGTTTTTGGAGTGATGTAACCTCTCCAGATATGGGGCCAGAGTATAGTCACTCCGCAGTGACCAGTAGGTAGTGAGTTTCTGGGAGTTCTCTAATTCACTCTGCCATCCCTCTATATATTGCATCTTGTAGCTCTCTGAGATCTTCTTTATTTCAGCTTTTGTCAGGGTGGGTTGCTGACTTTGGCATGACTGGCTGCTGGAGTTTGTGGCTTGCTCTGTGCTTTGGCTCAGTATGGCTTTATGATTGTAGGAGCTGGGGTTACTGCTCTGTATGTGTGCCTGGTATAGTGCCTTCCTGTTTATAGTTAGCCATAAGGAGAATCAGCCCAATTCTGCCCGACAGGCTGTGCTTGAGGTTCTGCGTTATACTTATTATTAGATATTTGCAGAATTCCAGGTAGAAGACTTTGGTTGGGCTGGAATCCCACTTTGTCTGGTCTGGTTAAGTCTCTAGGCCCCAAAACCCGCTACCATACAGCATTATAGGAGTGATGACGCTATTGAATATCTTAAGCCAAACTCTCACTGGTGGTTTGAGGTGGTACAGTTGTCTTCTGATGGCATAGAAGGTTTTGCAAGCTTTTCCTTTCAGGGCCTCTGCTGCTTGCTTGAGGCTCCCTGTTTGGCTTAGCTCCAGACCGAGGTAGGTATAGCTGTTGGTCTTCTCCAGTGATTCTCTTTTTTTTTTTTATTATTTTTTTTTTTTTTCAAACTTTTCAATACATATAAACAAGTAAAACAGTCATACAGGTTACATGAATCAGATGAGGGTAGATACATAATAAAAATGAAATGTACTGTAGCCTTTCGGCCATGCTCTCTTTACGTATTAATAACCAAAGGTGTCCACGGTTCTAATTTTAACATAACTAGTATACGATACACATAGAAGGCTACTCACTCCGCAACCTGATTCTCAAGAAAATATCATTCAGAAATTAAAGAACAATACGAAAAATAAAAAATAAGAAGGGAGGGGGTGTGCGGGAAGTAGCGGGGGGGGGGGAGAGATGCGGTCATAGCAGGGCTCTTTGTACAACAATACCCCGACAGGGTAAAAAAAAAAAAAAAAAACGGTCCGAATGAGACCATAAATATACGGGGAGCCAAACAGATGCTTTGACCGATTAGGAAGCAGAGAATAGGACGAATACCGAGCATTACACAAAATAATTAGGTAATTGAGCTGTATCCGGGGCCATCACAGTGCAAGAAAGAGCCTTAGGAGAAAAGAAGTCAGAACAACCATATGTTGTGTAAGGAGATTATTGAATGGGAGACTAGGGGGTAGCTTGGGATGCTAGTTGCCATGGCAACCATATACGCAAGAATTTATCATGCGTGTGTGAATCCCAACTAGTCAATTCTTCCATCCTGAAGATGTCCTGGACTTTTTTAAGCCATTCATTGATATGAGGGGGGGACGTTTGTCTCCAGTGTAGGGCGATCAAGTGCTTGGCAGCGGCTATTAGAAGGGGAAGTAGGTCATGCTTCTTAGGTTTATAGGATTTTGTGGGGAGGGACAGTAAAACCTCTTGAGGAGTCAAGTTCAGCGTTATTAGTTTCATCTTGCGGAGTTGGTTAAAGATCTCATCCCAAAATTTAGCGATAATTGGGCATGACCAAAAAATGTGCGCCAGAGAGCCTTTAGTTTTCAAACATCTCCAGAAAAGCGGAGACTCCGAGAGGCCAAAGTGGTAGAGTGACTCAGGGGTTCTGTACCATCTGGAGAGGACTTTGAAGGCATTCTCCTGAAGCAAGACACATCTTGAGAACCCATGTGAGTGCTCTAAGACCTGCGCTATTTCTCTGTTGGAGAGAGATATGTTCAACTCAGACTCCCATGACGAAATATATAGAGGTTTAAAGTGAGATTTAGGGGAGATTAAGTTATGGTATAGTTTAGAAATTAATTTGGGGGGTGTAGGGTTGAGTTTGAGAAGAAGTTCCAACCAGAGCCAATCGGAATTAGTTTGGATGTCCGACTTAAGCTTAGAAAAAATATATTGTACATGGTGGATTTGAATGAAATCTTTGGGTTGTTTCTTGGCGTCTTGAGGCCAACTGTTTATGCAACTAATTTGGTTGGAGAGTAGGTGTGAGATTGGGAGGGATGGCAGGGATTTCCAGAGGTCAAATGTGTCTATGTATTTTGGCTCAATGAGCCAAGGTATAACTCTCAAAGGCATACTGTCCAAAAAAAGGCATCTTGGCCAGTTATTCTGGATTAGCTTCTTCCTTATATTCAGGGTTTTGCTGGTTATTTCCTCCAGAGAATTTTGCGGGGGGGCCGCAGCGGTCCAGAGATATTTCTCCACCTCACCTCCCATTAACAATCGTTCAAGATTGGGGGTTTTTGAATCATGTTTTGTTTTAACCAGGCACATCCACCTAGCCAGATGGACCACCTGGTAGTAAGTCTTAAAGTTAGGGAGTCCAAGACCACCCCTCTTTTTCAGGAGTCAGAGTATTTTGAAGGGTAATCTAGACCTCCTGCCCCTCCACACATACCCATTGACTATTTTATTGGCAAAAGTGAAGAAAGATTTGGGGAGAGGTATGGGAATCATGGTCATATGGTAGAATATTTTTGGTAGGATGTATGATTTAATTACATTTATCCTCCCGATCCATGAGAGGAATGGTAAGTCATAGGATTTAAGAAGTGTTTGAATACTGTCCAGAAGGGGAACAAAATTGTATTTAAACAGAGATGAGGGATTAGCAGTGAGAAAGACTCCTAGATACTTCAGTTTGTCTGCGAGCCATTTGAAGGGGGTAGACTTTTTAAGATCCAAGACTGCTTGGACCGGTATCGAGACATTCATGACTTCTGATTTGTGCATATTAACTTTGAAGTTGGAGATGACCCCAAACTCGTCAAGAAGTTTCAGGATAGAGGGAAAAGCAGTCATAGGATTCGAGATCACGATCATAAGGTCATCCGCGAATGCAGCTGTTTTAAATTCAGACTGTTCCTCGACTAGACCTCTGATCAACTCCTCCTGTCTTATTCGTTGTATTAAGGTCTCCATAACTAGCACAAAGAGGGTAGGGAAGAGAGGGCAGCTGTTGTGAATTTGGATTCTGGGCTCCCCCGGTGGCTACTGGTGGAATTGAACTGGTGTCTTCATCTTCTCTGTTCACCTGTTCCCATCAAGATGTGGGAGTCGCTATATAACCTTGCTGCTCTGTTAGTTGCTTGCCGGTCAACAATGTTATCAGAAGCCTCTCTGTGCTTGTTCCTGCTCCTAGACAACTACTAGATAAGTTGGACTCTTGTCCATGTTTGTTTTTGCATTTTTGTTCCAGTTCACAGCTGTAGTTTCGTTACTGTGTCTGGAAAGCTCTTGTGAACAGGAATTGCCACTCTGGTGTTATGAGTTAATGCCAGAGTTTTAAAGTAATTTCTGGATGGTGTTTTGATAGGGTTTTCAGCTGACCATGAAAGTGTCCTTTCTGTCTTCTGCTATGTAGTAAGTGGACCTCAAATTTGCTAAACCTATTTTCATACTACGTTTGTTATTTCATCTTTATTCACCGCCAATACATGTGGGGGGCCTCTGTCTCCTTTCGGGGTATTTCTCTAGAGGTGAGCTAGGACTGATATTTTCCTCTGCTAGCATTATTTAGTCCTCCGGCTGGTGCTGGGCATCTAGAATCAACGTAGGCATGCTACCCGGCCACTGCTAGTTGTGCGTTAGGTTTAGTTCATGGTCAGCTCAGTTCCCATCTTCCAAGAGCTAGTTCCTATATATGCTTATGCTATGTTCTCTTGCCATTGAGATCATGACAGTTTTGACCGGCCCACTAAAGGGTTAAAATCCTTGGCTGAGAAAGGAGAGAAATAAGTAGTCTGCTGAAATTTTTTTTTTTTTTTTTTTTTTTTCTCCTTCTAATCTTTGAATGGCTCTGTGTCCACCTGTTTGTAATGGATCTTCAGAGTGTAACTGCAGGTTTGAATAATCTCGCCACAAAGGTACAAAATTTGCAAGATTTTGTTTGTCATGCACCTGTATCTGAGCCGAGAATTCCTTTGCCGGAATTTTTCTCGGGGAATAGATCTGGGTTTCAGAATTTTCGAAATAATTGCAAATTATTTTTGTCCCTGAAATCTCGCTCTGCCGGAGACCCTGCACAGCAGGTCAGGATTGTGATTTCCTTGCTCCGGGGCGACCCTCAAGACTGGGCTTTTTCATTGACACCAGGGGATCCTGCGTTGCTCAATGTGGATGCGTTTTTTCTGGCCTTGGGGTTGCTTTATGACGAACCTCATTTGGAGCTTCAGGCAGAAAAAACTTTGATGTCCCTATCTCAGGGGCAAGATGAAGCGGAAATTTACTGCCAAAGATTCCGTAAATGGTCTGTGCTTACTCAGTGGAATGAGTGCGCCCTGGCGGCGACTTTCAGAGAGGGTCTCTCTGATGCCATTAAGGATGTTATGGTGGGGTTCCCTGTGCCTGCGGGTCTGAATGAGTCCATGACAATGGCTATTCAGATCGATAGGCGTTTGCGGGAGCGCAAACCAGTGCACCATCTGGCGGTGTCCACTGAGAAGTCGCCAGAGAGTATGCAGTGTGATAGAATTCTGTCCCGAAGCGAGCGGCAGAATTTTAGACGGAAAAATGGGTTGTGTTTCTATTGTGGTGATTCTACTCATGTTATATCAGCATGCTATAAGCGCACTAAAAAGCTTGGTAAATCTGTTTCCATTTGCACCTTACCGTCTAAGTTTATTCTATCTGTGACCCTGATTTGCTCTTTGTCATCTATTACCACGGACGCCTATGTCGACTCTGGCGCCGCTTTGAGTCTTATGGATTGGTCCTTTGCCAAACGCTGTGGGTATGATTTAGAGCCTTTGGAGACTCCTATTCCTCTGAAGGGGATTGACTCCACCCCATTGGCTAATAAAAAACCACAATACTGGACACAAGTAACTATGCGTATTAATCCGGATCACCAGGAGATTATTCGCTTTCTGGTGCTGTATAATCTACATGATGATTTGGTGCTAGGATTGCCTTGGCTGCAATCTCACAACCCAGTCCTCGACTGGAGAGCTATGTCTGTGTTGAGCTGGGGATGTAAGGGGGCTCATGGGGATGTACCTGTGGTTTCCATTTCATCATCTATTCCCTCTGAAATTCCTGAGTTCCTGTCGGACTATCGTGACGTCTTTGAAGAATCCAAGCTTGGTTCGTTACCTCCGCACCGAGAGTGCGATTGTGCCATAGATTTAATCCCGGGTAGTAAATACCCAAAGGGTCGTTTATTTAATCTGTCTGTGCCTGAACATGCTGCTATGCGAGAATATATAAAGGAGTCCTTGGAAAAGGGACATATTCGTCCATCGTCATCTCCCTTAGGAGCCGGTTTTTTCTTTGTGTCAAAAAAAGACGGCTCTTTGAGACCATGTATTGATTATCGGCTTTTGAATAAAATCACTGTTAAATACCAATACCCATTGCCGTTGCTGACTGATTTATTTGCTCGCATAAAGGGGGCCAAGTGGTTCTCTAAGATTGACCTTCGTGGGGCGTATAATTTGGTGCGAATCAGGCAGGGGGATGAGTGGAAAACCGCATTTAATACGCCCGAGGGCCACTTTGAGTACTTAGTGATGCCTTTTGGTCTTTCAAATGCTCCGTCAGTTTTCCAGTCCTTTATGCATGATATTTTTCGTGATTATTTGGATAAATTTATGATTGTGTATCTGGATGATATTCTGATTTTTTCGGATGACTGGGACTCTCATGTCCAGCAAGTCAGGAGGGTTTTTCAGGTTTTGCGGTCTAATTCTTTGTGTGTGAAGGGTTCTAAGTGTGTTTTTGGGGTACAGAGGATTTCCTTTTTGGGATATATTTTTTCCCCCTCTTCCATTGAAATGCATCCTGTCAAGGTTCAAGCTATTTGTGATTGGACGCAGCCCTCTTCTCTTAAGAGTCTTCAGAAATTTTTGGGCTTTGCTAACTTTTATCGTCGATTTATTGCTGGTTTTTCGGATATTGCTAAGCCATTGACCGATTTGACTAAGAAGGGTGCTGATGTTGCTGATTGGTCCCCTGATGCTGTGGAGGCCTTTCGGGAGCTTAAGCGCCGTTTTTCCTCTGCCCCTGTGTTGCGTCAGCCTGATGTTGCTCTACCTTTTCAGGTTGAGGTCGACGCTTCTGAGATCGGAGCTGGGGCAGTGTTGTCGCAGAAAAGTTCTGACTGCTCCGTGATGAGGCCTTGTGCCTTCTTTTCCCGTAAATTTTCGCCCGCTGAGCGGAATTATGATGTTGGGAATCGGGAGCTTTTGGCCATGAAGTGGGCTTTTGAGGAGTGGCGCCATTGGCTTGAGGGGGCCAGACATCAGGTGGTGGTATTGACTGACCACAAAAATTTGATTTATCTTGAGACCGCCAGGCGCCTGAATCCTAGACAGGCGCGCTGGTCATTATTTTTCTCTCGGTTTAATTTTGTGGTGTCATACCTACCGGGTTCTAAGAATGTTAAGGCGGATGCCCTTTCTAGGAGTTTTGAGCCTGACTCGCCTGGTAACTCTGAGCCCACAGGTATCCTTAAGGATGGAGTGGTATTGTCAGCCGTTTCTCCAGACCTGCGGCGGGCCTTGCAGGAGTTTCAGGCGGATAGACCTGATCGTTGCCCACCTGATAAACTGTTTGTTCCTGATGATTGGACCAGTAGAGTCATCTCTGAGGTTCATTCTTCTGCGTTGGCAGGTCATCCTGGCATTTTTGGTACCAGGGATTTGGTGGCAAGGTCCTTCTGGTGGCCTTCCCTGTCACGAGATGTGCGAGGCTTTGTGCAGTCTTGTGACGTTTGTGCTCGGGCCAAGCCTTGTTGTTCTCGGGCTAGTGGATTATTGTTGCCCTTGCCTATTCCTAAGAGGCCTTGGACGCACATCTCGATGGATTTTATTTCAGATCTGCCTGTTTCTCAGAAGATGTCTGTCATCTGGGTGGTGTGTGACCGTTTCTCTAAGATGGTCCATTTGGTTCCTCTGCCCAAGTTGCCTTCTTCTTCCGAGTTGGTTCCTCTGTTTTTTCAAAATGTTGTTCGTTTGCATGGTATTCCTGAGAATATCATTTCTGACAGAGGGACCCAATTCGTGTCTAGATTTTGGCGGGCATTCTGTGCTAGGATGGGCATAGATTTATCTTTTTCGTCCGCTTTCCATCCTCAGACGAATGGCCAGACCGAGCGGATTAATCAGACCCTGGAGACATATCTGAGGTGTTTTGTGTCTGCTGACCAGGATGATTGGGTTGCTTTTTTGCCATTGGCGGAGTTCGCTCTCAATAATCGGGCCAGCTCTGCCACTTTGGTGTCCCCGTTTTTCTGTAATTCGGGGTTTCATCCTCGATTTTCCTCTGGTCAGGTGGAATCTTCGGATTGTCCTGGAGTGGATGCTGTGGTGGAGAGATTGCATCAGATCTGGGGGCAGGTGGTGGACAATTTGAGGTTGTCCCAGGAGAAGACTCAGCTTTTTGCCAACCGCCACCGTCGTGTTGGTCCTCGGCTTTGTGTTGGGGATTTGGTGTGGTTGTCTTCTCGTTTTGTCCCTATGAGGGTCTCTTCTCCTAAGTTTAAGCCTCGGTTCATCGGCCCGTATAAGATATTGGAGATTCTTAACCCTGTTTCCTTCCGTTTGGACCTCCCTGCATCCTTTTCTATTCATAACGTTTTTCATCGGTCATTATTGCGCAGGTATGAGGTACCGGTTGTGCCTTCCGTTGAGCCTCCTGCTCCGGTGTTGGTTGAGGGTGAGTTGGAGTACGTTGTGGAGAAAATCTTGGACTCTCGTGTTTCCAGACGGAGACTCCAGTATCTGGTCAAGTGGAAGGGATACGGCCAGGAGGATAATTCTTGGGTGAATGCATCTGATGTTCATGCCTCTGATCTGGTTCGTGCCTTTCATAGGGCCCATCCTGATCGCCCTGGTGGTTCTGGTGAGGGTTCGGTGCCCCCTCCTTGAGGGGGGGGTACTGTTGTGAATTTGGATTCTGGGCTCCCCCGGTGGCTACTGGTGGAATTGAACTGGTGTCTTCATCTTCTCTGTTCCCATCAAGATGTGGGAGTCGCTATATAACCTTGCTGCTCTGTTAGTTGCTTGCCGGTCAACAATGTTATCAGAAGCCTCTCTGTGCTTGTTCCTGCTCCTAGACAACTACTAGATAAGTTGGACTCTTGTCCATGTTTGTTTTTGCATTTTTGTTCCAGTTCACAGCTGTAGTTTCGTTACTGTGTCTGGAAAGCTCTTGTGAACAGGAATTGCCACTCGGGTGTTATGAGTTAATGCCAGAGTTTTAAAGTAATTTCTGGATGGTGTTTTGATAGGGTTTTCAGCTGACCATGAAAGTGTCCTTTCTGTCTTCTGCTATGTAGTAAGTGGACCTCAAATTTGCTAA
Source organism: Ranitomeya variabilis (assembly GCF_051348905.1). Classification (NCBI taxonomy): domain Eukaryota; kingdom Metazoa; phylum Chordata; class Amphibia; order Anura; family Dendrobatidae; genus Ranitomeya; species Ranitomeya variabilis. Next base: position 568,375,708 of record NC_135236.1, read on the forward strand.
ACCTATTTTCATACTACGTTTGTTATTTCATCTTTATTCACCGCCAATACATGTGGGGGGCCTCTGTCTCCTTTCGGGGTATTTCTCTAGAGGTGAGCTAGGACTGATATTTTCCTCTGCTAGCATTATTTAGTCCTCCGGCTGGTGCTGGGCATCTAGAATCAACGTAGGCATGCTACCCGGCCACTGCTAGTTGTGCGTTAGGTTTAGTTCATGGTCAGCTCAGTTCCCATCTTCCAAGAGCTAGTTCCTATATATGCTTATGCTATGTTCTCTTGCCATTGAGATCATGACAGGCAGCCTTGCCTAGTTCCATTCCCAATCCCAAAGGAATCTGAAAGTAACCCGTTGACCCTGACCCTAGCAGTTGGAACAGAGTACAGAGTCATGATGGCATCAATAAAAGGTTGGGGGAATTCAAACTTCCATAACGTGCATACCATGTAGTGCCAACTGACTCTGTCAAAGGCTTTCTCAGCATCAGTGGATAACAGGGCCAACGGGGTTCCAGTGCGTCTGGCATGTGAAATGGCTAAGAGGATTTTTAGAGCATTTTCTTTACCCTCTCGTCCCCTGACAAAGCCCACTTGATCGGGGTGAATCAGGGATTCGAGTATGATATTGATCCTTGATGCAAGGATTTTTGCCCAGAGTTTCAAATCTGAGTTCAATAATGATATTGGGCGGTAGTTACCACATTGGCCGCCATCTCTCCCCTCCTTTGGGATAACAGATATGTGTGCTTCTAAAGTTTGTTTAGTTGGTGGGATTCCTGCCAGGAAGGAGTTAAAAAGAGAGGCCAGGCGTGGAAGAAGTATGTTTGAGAATTTTCTGTAATAGGACATTGGGAAGCCATCCGGGCCTGGAGTCTTATTGATTGCCATGTTTTGTAAAGTGTCGCTGATTTCTTGGCAGGTGACTTGGGCTAAGAGAGCCGAGTGGTCTTTAATTTGGACTTTCGGAAGGGAAAGAGGGGCTAGGAATTCCTGAATTCTATCTGCAGCAGTTATACAGTCTTTCATGGGGTCAGGAGCTTCTAAGTTATAGAGGGATTGGTAATAGCATCTGAACGCCTCTGCAATATCCTCGGACCTGTCGACCCTCGTGTTTGGGTTTTTCTGGATATGCTTTATGAATTTATTTTCTCTCTGTTTTTTAAGTAGATGGGAGGTCAATCTGCTATTCTTATTTCCATGTAGATAAAATCGGTGTTTACAATGCAAGAAGATCTTTGCCGATTTAATGTTAAGCAAATCTTTTAATTTATTACGGAGGGCCACCAGGTCCCGTTGTAGATTCTGGGTATTAGTTTTTCTGTGGAGGCGTTCTGTGGTTGCTATTTGATGTAAAAGAGACATCATTTCCCTCTCTGTTGTGAATTAGACTTTTTGGCTCCCTCTTGTGGTTACTAGTGATATGACTCTGGGATTGTCTTTCCTCAGTTTGGCACCCACCTGGGTCGTTAGTCCAGGGGTGTTGCTATATAAACTTCCTGGATCCTTAGTCCAGTGCCTGGCATCGTTGTAATCAGATCCTTTCTGTTTGCTCCTGTCTGATGGTCCTGGTTCGTGCATAATTAAGCTAAGTCCTGCTTCTTTGTTTTTTGGTTATTTGCTTTGCTCTTATTTTTGGTCCAGCTTGTACTAAATGTGATTCCTGACTTTGCTGGAAGCTCTAGGGGGCTGGTGTTCTCCCCCCGGGCCGTTAGACGGTTCGGGGGTTCTTGAATATCCAGCGTGGATATTTTTATAGGGTTTTTGCTGACCATATAAGTCATCTTACTATATTCTGCTATTAGCTAGTGGGCCTCTCTTTGCTAAATACCTAGCTCATTCTTACGCTTGTCTTTTCCTCTTACCTCACCGTTATTATTTGTTGGGGGCTTGTATCCAACTTTTGGGGTCTTTTCTCTGGAGGCAAGAAAGGTCTTTCTTTTCCCTTCTAGGGTTAGTTAGTTCTCCGGCTGGCGCGAGACGTCTAGAACCAACGTAGGCACGTTCCCCGGCTGCTGCTATTTGTGTTGTTAGGATTAGATATATGGTCAGCTCAGTTACCACTGCCCTATGAGCTGATTTTTTTGTGTTTGCAGACTTAGTAATTATTTCTGAGACCCTCTGCCATTGGGGTCATAACACCTCTCCCTCTGTTTTTTTGCATGGGCACCGATTGATATGAGCTCCCCTCGAAGAACAGCTTTGTGTGCCTCCCATATACTGGGTGTAAGTGGACCGTCTGCGACATTTTCTATGAAATAGCGCGACAGCGTATATTTTATTCTTTCCAAATTTTGTTGGTTGTCCAATAGGGATTCATTTAGTCTCCAGGATGTTGTAGGGCGGGGCAAGGTATCAATGGCAATATCTATAAAGATCGGGGCATGGTCAGATATTGTGATTTGGCCTATATTGGCGGATTTAACTAAACTGAGAGATCGCGACTGGATCAAGATGAGATCAATACGGTGGTATGATGAATGAGGGTGGGAAAAGAAAGTAAAGTCTTTAGTGGTGGGGTGAATAATACGCCATGGGTTAATAAGATGGAGGGTAGATAGCTTGTTCAGTAGGTTGTGTCTCACTTTCTATGCGATAAAGGATAGACCGCTTGAGGAGTCAATCTCAGGATCCAAAGTGATATTAAAGTCACCACCTACAATCAGTAACCCCTCTGTGAAGAGATGTAGCACCTCTAATGTTTTGGTGATCCATTGGGTCTGCTGTTTATTAGGTGCATAGTTGGCAAAAGTAACTAAAGTGTTGGTTAGGTAGCCTTTGACAAAAATATATCTCCCTTCGTGATCACCCAATGAATCCCTGGGCGAGAATGGGAGGCCCTTTTTTAGGACAATACTAACACCCTTGGATGCAGAGGAGTTACAACTATTGAACCAAGTTGGGTATGGGGAGAAGGAGGTATTAGGGGTTCTACCATTTTTGAAGTGTGTTTCTTGGAGGAAGGCTACCTGAGTTTTTTGTTTCTTTAGAAGGGTGAAAATTTGGTTTCTTTTTGCAGGTGCATTAAGGCCCTTAACATTAAAAGAGGCAACTGTGATGGACCCAGAGCTCACCTTATCGTTCATACTCGTCATGTGTTAGAGCAGAATTTGTCCCACCCCGGTACCTAAGGAAAGAAAGGGAAAAACAAAACATGAATAACAAACTTTGTACATTGAAGCACTCGCCCATCGCAGGGGGGAGTAGTAACACCCAGACATAGGCGAGGGTAGTCCAAGTTGTGAAAACTCTTAATGCTATGAAAAAAGCCAAATATAACATATTTAGAAAAAACTTAGTGAGGCAGACATGGTAGCCTAAAAAGCAAAACAAGTAAAGTAGTTGTTTTATTCTTAATTATACAAACAAGGGAGGAAAAAAGGGAACTCATGGTGGGTGTTTCTTGTGGTCCTGTTTCTTAACTTTGGGAGATGCATGTTTCTTCTTTTGTGACCACTCTGAGGGTTTCTTCATTGAGGGCAGGCTCCAGTTGGAATAGACTGGCATCCAGGAAGGTATATCAATTGGCGTGATATTTAGCATCTCCCAAGCCTTGTGAAGATCCTCTGGGGTACGGATTATAATTTGACGGCTAGCGGTATTCACTGCAAGGCCAAATGGAAATAGCCATTTATATGTCAGATTTTTGGCTTTCAGAGCGGCAAGAAGGGGTCTGAGTATCCATCTTTTTGCTAATGTAGATGGGGCCAAGTCCTGGAAAAGTTGAATCTGTGAGTTGTCATATATAATTTTGTCTTGTTCCCTAGCGCATGCCAGGATGGCGGCTGTATCAACGTAGCTAAGAAGGCCACAAATAATGTCTCTGGGTGGTTCTTCAGCTTTTGGTTTAGGCCTTAGAGCGCGATGAATTCTTTCAATAATAATTTTTGAGGCCCTCTCTGTATCCAGAAGATTAGCGAAGATTACTCTTGCCACCTTGTCTAGCGCTTCTCGAGCGAAGGATTCTGGAACCCCTCTTATCCGGATATTTTTCCTCCTACTCCTGTTTTCTTGATCTTCAACAGCTAATAGCGCTACGTTTCGATGTTGTTGCTGTTTGAGGGCTTGATCATTTAGGCAGGTAATAGCTTCCACAAAATCAACGTTTGCAGTTTCTAATGACTCGACCCTGTGGCCGAGGTGTTGAAGGTCAGCTCGCATACCCGAGACTTCCTCTAGGAGTGGCTTCATGTTTTGGGCCAACAGCTTTTTCATGAAAGCTCTGGAGATAGGGGCTATGTCTCCTGTAGCAGAGTCACTGTCAGATTCCGCGTCACTGAGTTCCGATTCATCTATATTTTCTGATGAGATCGCTTTTTTAAGGGACCGCCTAGTAGGAGTTTGAGAGATCTCATTTTTTTTTTTAAGGTATGAGTCAAGAGCGCCATGAGCTCCCTTTTTCTGATCGTCTGCCATGGCTTTGTTTGTAAGTTTTTCACGTTCTTTTTGTGATTTAACCATCTTGAGAGCGTCAGAAAACGTGAAGTGCTGCAATCACAACTTGGACATAGAGGAAAAAATTCAATCACTCATTGTATTAAATTCAAGGCACATATTCAGGGTGGACACTAGGTGTCACTGACTATAAGGTCAGGAAATAGCAATACTGTCTTGCTGACCGTTTCTCCTGGTATATTAAACTTAATGAAATTGAGCAAATCTTGCGAGAATTTTCAGTAACAGGAGACAGGGTGTAAGTGTGGATCAACTCAGTCCAGGATGTATTTTACACAAGTGATTTTGTACAGTGCTGCCTTAAACTGATCCAATCCAGCAAGGGTTAAGACAATTGGGTATGGGGAAGCAGGAGAAGCAGCGTGTTTATAAGCTGCAGGCGAGATGTTATTCAGCACAAGATGTAGCCCTCTGTGTCTATTTACACTGGTGGTGTTGCGGGTCCCCTCCACTAAACAGTTAATCCAACTCCACAGGTGGCAGGCAGGTGGGTATGGGGCAGCAGGGAACAAGTTTCGGCTATATACCACAGTCTAGAGATGTCCCCAACAATGCACAGTTCTCCCCTCAGCAAGCAGGGGCTCTCCCCACGCCAGGCAGCGACCCAAGATGGCGGCAGAGTTGGCGGGAAATCCCCCGCCCTTTCAAGTCACCTCCAGGGGGATGCCAGGAGCTCTCACCGGGTCGCCGAGGGAGCGGAGTGCCGGTACGGAAGGTGAGTTCGCCCCGCGGTGCTGCTGATCGGAGCACTTTCCCCTCTCTGCAGGCGCCGCCGCACAAGCCAGAGAATGGCCCGCCACAGCGTCAGTCAGCCCGCAGGAGAGCACCTCCAAGAGCGTTGCGCCGGAGGGACCACCGCTGAAGATAAGCGGTGAGTTGCATAAGCGGCTAGTCGAGGTAGCAGAGGGGACGCGGGGAGGAGGGGGTCTCGTACTTCCCTTTGTCTTCCGCGGTCCGGTGCAGGCTCCGCTTCGTGTTAAAGATGGCGGCGATGCCGCTGTCTCGCTCCTGCTGTCCTCTCAGGGCCGGGGTCACATTGGGTGCAGCTTAAGCATGGGAATGTGCCCACCCTGGGTCTTTGTAAAAATCGCTGTGGGCCAGTGGGTTTGGTAGGCCCCAGGTCGGCTCGTATCAGAGAGTCCCTGAAATTTGGCGCCCATCTGAAACATGGTAAGAATGGTTTGGAGAATTCTGGGACCTCAGGGTGAGCTGTCTTTAAAAGATGCCAGTGTTGGCATATGGACCTTTGGACAATGTAAGCATACGGATGGTATGAGTGTACAAAAGCAACCCTGCCACCAGATTGTGGGTCCCTGCGGGTATTAGGTGTTAATGATGTGTTTAGTATCCTTTGTGGGTAACCCCTCTCCCTAAATTTAGCAGATATTTCCTCAATTTGGACCCTGTGGGTAGCTGTGTCGGAAACAATCTTATTGACACGGTGAAACTGAGGCTTTGGAATTGAGTATTTCATGGCGGTGGGGTGAAAACTGGTGAAGTGCAGTAGGCTGTTTTGGTCCATAGTCTTAACGTATAGATCCGTGGACAGTCTACCATCATCATCTTTTATGACCATTGTATCCAAGAAATTGATTTTAGAATGGTCATATGAGATTGTAAAGGTCAGGCCTGGCCATGACCTATTGAGGAAATCATGGAATGTAGTAAGGGACTCGAACGTACCCCTCCATATGCAGAAGATGTCGTCTATGTATTGTTTCCATGTGAAGACATTATTCTGGAACAGGGTACATGTATAGACGACAGTTTCCTCGAAATGGGCCATGTAGCAATTTGCATAGGGGGGTGCTACGTTCGAGCCCATCGCGGTCCCACAGATCTGTAAGTAGTAGTCATCTTGGAATAGAAAGTAGTTTTTGGTGAGAACTGTTGTCAGAAAATCTATGCATAGGTCGGTTTCGTCCGTTCTGAAGTTGGATACTTCAAGTAAATGTCGGACACACTGTATCCCGGTCTCATGCGGAATTGAGGTATAGAGGTCCTTTACATCAAAGGAAACAAGTAGAGAGTCTCTGGGGACTTGTCCAATCGTCTTAATCACGTCTAGGAATGACCCTGTGTCCAAGAGAAAAGACTTACTGTTTTTAATGAGGGGTGTGAGAATCTTCTCTAGGTATGTGGCAATGGGTGAGAGTATGGAGTCGGTGGCAGCAACAATTGGTCTGCCAGGTGGGTGATTGAGGTTCTTATGGATCTTGGGCAAGATATAAAAGACTGGAGTAACCGGATTGGAAAAAGTTAGAAAGTCACATGTCTTCTTATCAATGATGCCCATGTCACTATGTCGTTGGAGGAGGTCTAAGATGTGGTCTCTAACGTGGCTCGTGTAGTCCCGCGATAGTTTATCATAAATAGTGTTGTCATTGAGTTGTCAGAGGGCCTCTGTTGTGTAGTAGGATCGGTCCATAATGACGATAGCACCCCCCTTATCAGCAGGTTTAATAAAGATGGTGTTGTCATCCCGTAGGGACCTGAGAGCATGATGGTCCACTGCTGTGAGATTTGGTGAGTAACGTAGTTTACCTTTATCGATATCAGATTGCAATTTATGAAATGTATTCTGTGTAAAGTCTATAAAGGTTTCTAGGGCATTAGACCCTAAGGGTCTAATATAGGCTTTTGGATCTAAGGCCCAGGGAGATGGCAGAAAGGAGATGCGGGGTGTCAGAGGATAAAGATAGAGAGGTTAAGGTGAGTGTAGGTTTTGAGAAGTGTACCTTCAATCTTAGGCTACTTTCACACTAGCGTTTTTCTGTAGACGTCAAAATGCATCGTTTTGTGAAAAAAACGCATCCTGCAAAATGTTCCGCAGGATGCGTTTTTCCCATAGACTTGTATTGGCGATGCATTGCGACGGATTGTCATACGTCGTGTACGTCGTACGATGGATGCATCGAAAATTGGTGACACGTCGTCGCCAAAAATGTTGATTGTAAAGTTTTTTGTCTCCGCCTAAAAAACGTGTCGCGACGCATCCTGAGGCATGCGTCGTTGACTACAATGGAAGCCTATGGACGCAGGATCCGTCAAGACAAGTCGTACGACGCAATGCAGCGCTGCAATACATTTTTTTACACTGAGCATGCACAGAAGCAGGATTTTGTAGCCAATTGGCCAGACACCCCCAAATCTATATAAACCTGGCCTGGGCCTTCAACCCCACATATGCCAGCAAGAAGCCTTCATGCAAGAACACAGAGAAGACAGAGAAGACTGCAGCCAGCATCTGCCCAGCATCTGCCCACCATCTGCCGAGCCAGCAAGACTCCGGCCTGCCAGGAAGACTCCGGCCTACACTCAATTCTCCAGCCTGCCAGCTAGACTCCTGCCACACCCAGACTCCAGCCACCATAGAGCCAGTGTGAGTATTGCCATTTTTGTGTGCGTCTGTGTGCATGTGTCTGCATGTCTGTGTGTGCGTGTGCATTTGTGTCTGTATGACGTACTGACCACTGCAAGAGCTAAAAACCTGAATATAGCCAGAGGCCTGCCATCGTACTGCAAAAGCCAGTGCCCTGCTAGAGTCCAGATCCACCCTGAGGCCTGCCACTGTGAAGACATCCAGCTCCTGCTGGAGGACTGCCAGCCTTTTTTACGTGTGCGTGTGTGTATGCGTCTTGTGTTTGGGTCCGCCTGTGTGCTTTTGTGTGTGTTCATCTGTGTATTTTCGTCTGGCTGTGTGCTTTTGTATGTATGCCTTCACCTGCCTGCACCTTATGCCTTCGCCAATCTTATGCCTGTTCATGTGTTATGCTTGTTATGCCTGTGCCTGTGTGCTTTTGTGCGTGTGCATGCACCTGTATGCTTTGAGGCATGTTTGTGTGCGTCTTGGTGATTGCATGTGCATGCGTCCATGCCTTTTGGTTAATTCCCTTTTTCTGATGTATTTACCAAGTATAGTGGTCTGTGCAGCATGTGGTTTCAATGTGTGAGCATGTGTCTTGCATTTTTTATTGTTTCTCTTTAAAATTGTTGTTTTTTTTTTAAATCAGATGTATTTTTACCAAGTATAGTGGTCTGTACAGCATGTGGTTTCAATGTGTGAGCGTGTGTCTTGTGTGTGTTTTTTTTTTCTATTTAATTTTTTTTTTTTATTATTTGAAACCACCCAGTTGATGTACTTGTATTTAAAATAAAGAGCATTTTAGCTCCTTTGTTATGTTTTAAAAAACAAAAAAGGAAATAAAAAAGAAAATAATAAAATGTTTAATAACAAATGTCTGTAGTATCATTTCAGAAATGAAAATTTAAAAATGATATATGTACAAATGGTAACACATGCAATACAGAGTTGGTTGAGGGCTTATTTTAGAATAAAGGTAATACTTTAAAAACATTTTTGGGGAGGTGAATTTTTCAAGGGATTTTTGGAAATAAAATATGTGGTAAATATCTTTTAACATGGTGGGTTCACATTTCAATTTAATTTTTTATTTTTTTTTTGTACATGGAAATGGTTAGGTGCACCGGGTGTATTTGTTTTTGGGTTTGGGTGTTCACCTTCCTGAACATTGCTCACATCATTTTAGCAGGGTGGTTATCGTTAAACACTACCTTGTTCAGGGGGTGGTCTAACTATAAATTCATTATACTTACAGATATACCAGGTACCAAAGCCCTCCTACAGGGACCACCCAAACCCACCCAGACGTACCCACATCTCTAAATCTTTCTAAGTAAGTTTTGAAGACCCTAAATCTGCTACTTCAATGTGTAGAGTAGATTGCAAGAGTCTTTTAACTTACAGAGCCACCATGGACCACAGACAACTGCCATCCCACCAGGACCACAGCCACCGGCCATCCCACAGGACCACAGCTACTGGCCATCCCACAGGGACCACAGCCACCGGCCATCCCACAGGACCACAGCCACCGGCCATCCCACAGGGACCACATCTCTAAATCTTTCTAAGTAAGTTTTGAAGACCCTAAATCTGCTACTTCAATATGTAGAGCAGATTGCAAGTGTCTTTTAACTTACAGAGCCACCAGGGGCCACAGACAACTGCCATCCCACCAGGACCACCCAGTGATCCCACAGCCACAATGTCCTCTTCTGACAGCCCTCCTCCACAGCAACAGCGTTTATTGGTAAGTTAACCCAAAAATTTGAATTTTTTTTTTCCATTTAAATTTTTGTTAATCACTACATGCATTAATTATGTTTAAACAGGAAGCTGAATCCAATGAGGAGCTATCAGAAGGGGACGAGACAGGTGGAGAGATGCAAGTTGTGGAGGAACCAAGTGTAAGTAGTGGCGAAACAGTTGCTTCACACATCACACTGCACCAAACACAAAACAGATCTTCATACATAACTAAACACATAAAACATATGCCTACATTAAAGATAATTATTTTCCTTTTTTTCAGTCTCCTGCTGCTGCTGCTGCACATTCACAACACTGTGAAGGTTCTCCCAGCCGCTCCCAGAGTCGGCGTAATCGTCGCCGCGGTTGGCCATCAGTGAGTTGTAATTTTTTGGGGATTCTATTGGTACTTTTGTGTTTCAGTGTACTAATTTTTTTGTTTTTATTCTTCTTTGTTTTCACAGTCATCACAGCGTGCTCCCGCCGAAGACCTTGACGATACAATAGATGTGGACCGCCTCATTGAGAAGGTTCGCGAGCGGGAGCCGCTGTGGAACATGGCTGACCACAGGCATGCTGATACCAATGTGATCCGTCGGCTCTGGGAGGAAGTATGCCACAACGTATTGCCGAGGTGGGAGGACCTTCATCCACAGCAGCAGAGCAAAGAATGTAAGTATTCACTTTTCAGTGATGTTTTGAGCTGAATGTAATGTATTGAATTTAACAATTTTTTTTTCTTTTCATTCTTGTCTTCACAGGTGGAAAGGTTAGGAAGCGGTGGCGGTCACTGAGGGATCGCTTCAAGAGGGAGTTTAACCAGGAGATGCAGGCCCCAAGTGGCTCAGCAGGAAGGAGGACGAAATATAAGTATGGCATGGCCCTCTCCTTCCACAGGCAAAACATGCTGAGTAGAGCGTAAGTATTCTACAGCCCACTAAATAACCATGTTAACCTGTCTAGCTTTGTTTTGTTTCAGTCAGGGCTTTTTCCTATCAATATATTAATTGTTTTTGTTTTTTCTTTCACAGCACCTTCTCCAGCCATCGGGCGCCTGCATCTGCCTCGGCGCCTTCTGGAGCGATCTCTCAAGCGTCCGCCACCGAGGGCCACGTCGGTAGGCCCCACACCTCTGACCCCTCATCTGACCCCTCTGTCCCCTCCACTTCAGCCGCCCCAAGTACTGGAGCATCATTGCAGCCTTCCTTACTTGAATCTGATGCTCAACAGTTAGCGTTCCCTTTACCCCACCCCTCTGATCCTGCCACCTCTAGACCACCATCAGGTATGCAGGCGGTTACTTATTTCCTAGAAAAATCTATAGAAAGAACCATAGAGCATGACAACTTTATCTTAAGACTCCTACACTTTGTACTGGACAAGAATTATTTTATATTTGATAGGAAATTTTATAGGCAGATGTCCGGTACTGCTATGGGGGCTCGTTGTGCCCCCGCTTACGCTAACCTTTTTCTCGGGTGGTGGGAGGAGACAATAGTTTATCAACATCATCTTTTCTGCTCTATGGTACATACTTGGCAACGGTATATCGATGACATCCTGCTGATATGGACGGGTCCCTTAGAAGTTTGCCAACAATTTATTAGTGATCTTAATGAGAACAACCTCTGTCGATTTTCTGGATTTGAGACTTTCAGTTGTGGACTCAAGAATCGTGAGTGGACTATATCGTAAGACTACGGCCACCAACAGCCTTCTTCATTTCACCAGTTTCCATCCCTATCATCTAAGAAAAGGAATCCCAAAGGGTCAATTTTTGCGTGTAAGGAGAAATTGTAGTACAGACGGTGAATTCTTGCATCAAGCGAAGGACCTCTCTAACCACTTCAGAAAATGAGGATATCCACAAAGGGATGACCTCTGTCATAGCCACTACCAACGCCCAACTATGAAATTAAATCGAGGGACTAGAACCTTTGGCTCTTATCCTTGCGGAGGGTGTAACATCTGTCAATTTATGATCTCTCAAGACAGCTTTTCTAATTCTACTTTACCCTTTCAGATATGACCAAAGAATACTTTAACTGTAGATCCCGGAACCTTGTATATGCAATATTCTGTGGTTGTCCGAAAATTTACGTGGGACAAACTACACAAGAACTTAGGAGGAGGATGCAGCAACACCTATCAAGTATTTCTACGGCATCAAGAGTTCGGGAGAAGAATAAGACTCTCTCCTCTGTGGCTGCACATTTTTTGGACCACCGTCGGTGCAAAACTTCTAACTTTAGAGTTATGGGACTTGAAGGTGTGCATGTGAACATCAGGGGCGGGGACATCACCAACCATCTCCTCTGCTGTGAAACAAAATGGATCTTTAACTTACAGAGTTTAGCCCCAATGTGCCTTAATGAGGAGATCCTCTTTACTGGATTTTATAAACAACTATAACAGGTCTACCTACTGCAGCTAATTCTGTTGACTTTTCTATTCATTGTTTCTTCTCCTAGTTCGTGGACTTGTTCTCTCTGCACATGAGGATTATATGGACTTAGCATTTTCATCAGCTTATTTGGGATCTGTGCACAATCTATGTTGGGAGGATATTTCTGCCCCTTCTTTTGTGGGTATTAGTGTTGGCACCAGCTCGCAAGCATATCATCTAAATATTATTTTATATATATATATATATATATATATAGATATATATATATATATATATATATATATATATATATATATATATTTTAAAACACCATGTAAGGTCTATGGCAAAAATGTGGTATGACTTGGTTTGCAGTCCGGGATGTACATTAAGGCCGACGTCCTCTAGCGTTGTTGTGCGCATAATATATTTCGTACTCATGTTGACTTCTATACTTTCTGCATGGATACAAAATTGATATTCTGGGTTCACTCTTTTTCTTTTGACTAATATCCTTTCTTTAATAAATTGACAAACTCTTCATGCAATTTTATATTTTTGAACTATTTGGTCTAACCTTATCAACAAACAGTACTACTCCCTTTGGCATATGTGGCTTTTTGAAGCTTAATGAAGGACATTATTGGGACATTATTGGGACATTTTATTTATCATGTCAGGACGTCGTGCATGTTTGATCAGTGTGTGTGGTCATCTTGTTTAATTAGTCCCCTTCTTTAGGCTTTTTTATGGCATCTGATATTTAACATACTAATCGTTCACACCTTTATATAGTCTTGTCAAACAGTATGCATGCGCATCTCACAGCCATACTGAGCGTGACGATACTAGGGTAAAACCCTCTTCTCAGAACACGCAGCCGCCCAATGCTGCAGTGACTATGACATTCTCCTCAGTAAATCTCCCTCCTGTTTGGGGGTGGAGTTGTGAATCGGCGCGTGCGCTTAGATAGTTCTTAGTAGCCATCTTGGTACTCAACCTTTAGTTAACTGCGCTCTTAAATGTGTGGTTGGCGTGTGCGCATTTCTCTTCTCTGCGGCCATTTTTGTACTCCTCTATTCACTTCCTTATTTTATCATCATTTCCGGTGCCCAGCACGCCAGCACTTTGTGCGCCGTCACTATACCATGCTGTCCTCTCACAGCTGATCTGGATGTTTCCATTTGGGTATGTAATACTTGTATACATAAGGTAGTCAGTTGCACAATCCGGCACCTGCTCCTGACAAAGCCACTTGTGTGGTGATACGCGTTGGGCTTCTGCCCCCTGGACCTCTGTGGTGATAGGTATCATGGTTATGTTCTTTGAGCAGTAGCATCTATGGTGGTATAAGCACTTGCTTTGTTTGGTGCCTTGTGTACTTTCTTGCTGTAATTATTTCACATACTTGCACAGAGATGCAGTATAGTGGGATAATGCTTTGGATTATTTAATCCAGTTTATCTGCACCTGTATAACATTCCCACTATGCAGGATATGACTCTACCTTTAATATAGGTTTACCCAGGAAGAAGATTCTTAACTGTCGCTATACTATATATGTCTAGGTTTTTCAGCATACTAGGTATATTCCTTTTTATTAAAAGGAAATATATGGGGTCTTCCACTACAGTCTCTGTTTAGTGCTCTGTAGGATATGTGCAGGGGCTGGCTGGCAATTTTCAGCCTGGGGGGCAATCACAAGGCAGTGGCCCTCGAGTTGCGGTGGCCCTCCTTTTCCCTGCTTATATCTGGCCACTGCATTAAAGTAGCAGAGATAACAGGCTTTAAAAACAGGCTGGTACACAGATATGGGAACTGAACGGAGCTTGCTGCATAGATATGGGAGCAGAATCGAGATTACTCCAGAGATATGGGAACAGAACAGAGCTTACTACAGAGATGTGTGAGCAGAACAGAGCTTACTACAGAGATATGGGAGCAGAACCGAGCTAACAGCAAGGATATGGGAGCAGAACCAAGCTTACTGCAGAGATATGGGAGCGGAATGGGGCTTACTACAGAGATATGTCAGCAGAAACGAGCTTTCTACAGAGATAAGGGAGCAGAACCAAGCTTGCTACAGAGATATGGGGAACAGAACCGAGCTTACTACAGAGATATGGGAGCAGAAACGAGCTTACTACAGAGATAAGGAAGCAGAAACGAGCTTACTACAGAGATATGGGAACAGAACCGAGCTTACTACAGAGATATGGAAGCAGAACCGAGCTTACTGCAAAGATATGGGAGCAGAACCAAGCTTACTACAGAGATATGGGAGCAAAACCGAGCTTAGTGCAGAGAAATGGGAGCAGAACCGAGCATACTGCAGAGATATGGGAGCAGAACCTAGCATACTACAGAGATAAGGGAGCAGAACCGAGCTTACTAGAGAGATAAGGGAGCAGAACCGAGCTTACTACAGAGATAAGGGAGCAGAACCGAGCTTAATAAGTCTACTACATGGAACCAAGTCTGCTACATAGAAACTGGAGCAGAACTGAGATTACGACATACATACAGTACCATAATCTAGATTACTACATTGATAGAGTTCCAGAACCAAGCTTACTGCTTAGATATGGTGCCATAACGGAGCTTACTTAGAAACATACACACAACAATACAGCTATACAGTGCCTAGTAATATCTCCACTACACAGAGAATCCATAATATTATAATATCACCATTACCTCTACATGAAACTACATTCTATACAAAGACCAATGATGCCACCATACACTCCTTGACAGAAGTTATGTCGCTTATCCATGTTATGTAAATAAAAGCTTATAACCTGATGTTAAATTGATCCATTGGTTGTATAAGTTATTCTTTTGAAAGCTGGAACCCTCCAAAATGTGATTTAGGTTAAGAAAATAAATTATCAAAGCAGAAATATTGATCAGATAATGGACACAGAATGGTCAGATTTTGGCAAGACAAATTTTGTGTTGCCCACAGACAAATAATTAACTTAAAATACAAATATATGTTGCATAACATTGGTGAATGAAGTTGTGGTGCTCATCTAGATTCTCTGGTTTTGTCTTCCAAGCTTCCTCGTTCATCCTTCCCCAAACATGCTCAATGATGTTCATGTCTGGTGACTGGGCTGGCCAGTCCTTGAGCACCTTGATCTTTTTGCCTGGAGGAACTTTGTTGTAGAGGTGGATGTATGGAGATGGAGCACCATCCTGCTGCAGAATTTGACCTCTTTTATGATTTGGAATATAAGCGGTAGATAATACTTCTTGATATTTTAGGCTATTGATATTGCCTTCCACCTTGCAAATGTTTTGCACGCCCCCATACTGAATGTAACCCCAGACCATGATCTTTCAACCACCAAATTCAACTGTATTCTGGGTGTATTTTGGATCCATACTGGCTCCAGTAAGTCTCCTGCAGTGTTTCTGGCAGCTGTGGTGTAATTCTCCAGTCTCTTCAAATCTTTTTTTTAATTCTTTGTTCTTGACGCTGAGACACATTAAAGGTGCCCGCCACCTCTGCAGTGGATCTGGTCTTCAGCCTCTTGATAATCCAGGCTTTGGTTGCAGGGTGGATTTTTGGCATGTTGTCAAGAGCTCAAGTTGCAGTTCAAGTGAAGGTCTGGGGTGCTAGGTTTCTTCTTATACACACACTAAATAACTGATCATTTACTGAACACAGGTAAGGATGTAAACTAGGATTGGGTCATTATATGACCAGGCGACAAAACTTTTGTCTTGCTAAAACCTGACCATTCTGTGTCTATTAACTGATCAATATTTCTGCATTGATGTCAAATTTATTTTCTTAACCTAAACCACATTTTGGAAGGTTTCAGCTTTCAAAAGAATAATTTATACAACCAATGGATGAATTTAACATCAGGTTATAAGCTTTTATTTACATAACATGGATAAGCGACATTACTTTTGTCAGGGAGTGTACAACTTTTACTACTAGTATACTACAATGTTGATCATTAATTTTAAAAAAAGCACAACACTAAGTGCCATTTTTATACAGGAACTCTGTATTTACGGTCAGTGTAAAGATACTACAGTGATTATGAGTTTATCTCCTTTTATGCCCATAGCAGCCAATGACTCAGAGATATTCTTTGCAGCATGAGATGGTGCATTGACATGCATGATGATTTTGCTCCTGAAGGTACAATTCTGATTTTTATACCATGGAAGAAAGTTGTCAGTCAGAAACTCTATATACTTTGGCGAGGTCATTTTCACACCTTAAAGTACCTTAAAGGGCCCTTCCAGCTGTTTCCCCATGATTCCAGCCCAAAACATTACTCCTCCATCTCCTTGCTGACGTTGCAGCCTTGTTGGGACATGGTGGCCATCCACCAACCATCCACTACTCCATGCATCTGGACCACCCAGGGTTGCTCGACACACATCAGTAAACAAGACTGTTTGGAAATCAGTCTTCATGCATGTCTGGGCCCACTGCAACCGTTTCTGCTTGTGAACACTGTTTAGGGGTGGCCGAATAGTAGGTTTATGCATCACAGCAAGCCTTTGAAGGATCCTACACCTTGAGGTTTGAGGGACTCCAGAGGCACCAGCAGCTTCAAATAACTGTTTGCTGCTTTGTAATGGTATTTTGGCAGCTGCTCTCTTTATCTAATGAATTTGTCTGGCAGAAATCTTCCTCATTATGCCTTTATCTGCATGAACTCTGTCTGTGCTCTGTTTCAGTCGCAAATCTCTTCACAGTATGATGATCACTCTTAAGTTTTCGTGAAATATCTAATGTTTTCATGCTTTTGACCAAGGCATTGCACTATTTAATGCTTTTCAGCAGCAGAGAGATCCTTTTTATTTCCCATATTGCTTGAAACCTGTGGTCTGCTTTATAATGTGGAACATCATTTTTAAGTAGTTTTTCTTTAATTAGAATCACCTGGAAAACTAACGATCACATGTGTTTAAGATTGATTTCAGTGATCCATTGAGCCCTGAGACACAATACCATCCACGAGTTTATTTGAAAAACAAAACAATTAAATCTTTATGACACTTAAATCCAATTTGCATAATAATTTAGAACATGGTGTACACTAGACATCTGAATACAGAGGTGCACCCACAAACAATATATAATTGGTTATTATGCAACCTCATAGATTGTAAGCTTGCGAGCAGGGCCCTCATTCCTTTTGGTATCTGTTGATCTATGTGTTTATTGTTATGCTTAATGTCCATTGTCTGTACAAGTCCCCTCTAAAATGTAAAGTGTTGGCACTATAGAAATAAAATTATCATACTTATTATTATTAACCGACCATTCCAAATATAAATTATAATCCACCACTGTGCACCCACTAACTATAAATAACCACTTTCCCCATTTAATATATAAATTAATTAGCACCTGTACTCTTTCCCCCAATTCATTACCAGTCACTTCATCCTCAACGCCCCCCACTATGTACCAACCACTCTAACCCTAACCCCGATTCATTATAGTTACATGCCCCTCCCGCCCCAATTCATTGTCATGTCTTTCTCTCTCACCCTCTATCCATTATCAACTGCTCTACCCCACATTCAATACATCATTTACTCCCCCACCCTTAAAATTCAGTATTTGTTCTTCCCCTAGATCATCATTTGCTCTCCCCACCCCCTCTTCAATTGATCATTTGCTCTTCCCACCCCCACCTTCAATTAAATTGCTGTCCCCTGTCCCTCATACTGAATTTATAATTTTGCAGTTCCCCCACTTTAATTTGAAGTCCCCTTACTTCATTCATTGCAGTCCCCTATCACCCTCTCACTTCATCTGCAGTGCCCCTTCATCATTTGCAGCCCCCTATCCCCCTTCCATTTCATCATGAGCAGTCCCCCATCAGACACACTTCATCATGTGCAGTCCTGCAGTCCCCTTCTCCCACTTCATCATGTGCAGTCCCCTTACCCCCCCACTTCATCATGTGCTGTCCCCTTACCCCCCACTTCATCATGTTCAGTCACCCTTACCCCCCACTTCATGTGCAGTCCATCTTACACTCCACTTTATCATGTGCAGTCCCCATTACCCCCCACTTCATGTGCAGATCACCTTACCCCCCACTTCATTATGTGCAGTCCTCTTTAAACCCCAATTCATCATGTGCAGTCCCCCTTACCCCCCACTTCATCAGGTGCAGCCCCACTCCCCCTTCATCATGCGCAATCCCCCTTACTCCCACATCATCATGTGCTGCCCCATTCCATCATGTACAGCCCCACTCTCCCCACTTCATCATGTGCAGTCTCCTTTATCCACTAAACTATCATGTGCAGCCCCACTTCCCCTTTATCATGTGCAGCCCCACTCCATCATGTACAGCCCCACTCAACCTTTATCATGTGCAGCCCCACTTACCCCCTCACTCCATCATGTGCAGTCTCCTTTAACCCCCAAATTCCATCATGTACAGCCTTCTTACACCCCCCACTTCATAACTTGCAGTTACACACCATTAAATTTATTTTATAAAGAAAACAAAAAAGTTCTTCATACTTACCTCACCAGTCGCTCCCCTGCAGTGCCTCTCTGCTTCTAGCATCCGGGTCATGTCGGCGCGTGCGTGAGGACACCATCGCGCATGCCCAACACCTAACTTGGAAGTATAGAGAACATGAAGGGAGCAGTAGCTGCGCAGCCATCAAGGTGACAGCCAAGCATAGCTCCTGGCCCCAGCGCAGACGTGTGCGCTAACTGTCATGCGGCTGTGTCTGCTGCCAGCCGCGTCACAGTACAGCAGACATGGCTGCGCACAATTTGCTGTGTGGCTGTAGCCACCACCAGGCAGCCGGCCCTGAACAGCTGTTGGGGGAGCGGCCCGGGGGGCATTTGCCTCTTTGCCACCTGGGCCAGTCAGCCCCTGGATATGTGACTTTCATGTGTTCTTAGGTCTCCCCAGTAAATATCTGACCTATTAGATCCCTGCCACTATATGTTTTGTCATCTTGTATTCCAGGTATGTATTGTGTAAAAAACTGATTAGCAGCTAATAGTGATGCATATTCTTCACCACATCATGCTGCGAGCTGGGCTACGCTGGTTTTCATAATTGTATTTCCTGTTATATTTATATATCAGGGGTTTGTAACCACTTAAATCTGCTTAGGCTTTAAATAAAAATTAATAACCTTTAGATTGTATTTGTATACCTGCGTGTATTAACATACTGTTTCCTATCACCAATCATGTCCAGGGGAAGGTTCCAAATGTGGAACCTATGTTGTTACTTGGTTTTAAATTGTTTTAATTAGTGTGGTGTGTCGTTTTGATTGACAAACAAACATTTCTTGTATTTCTATTAGCATTTTAGTGGTGGTCCCTATTACATAGCTTGACATCTTCTTCTTGTTCTGTTTGAGTTATATTACAAGTCAAGTTTTGGGTTGACCGCCCGTCTCTTGTTGTTATTATATGGGATGGTGCCCTCCACCCCTCCTTTTCTCTAGACCACCATTAGGTGCATTGTGGCATCGACAGAGGGGTCAGGAAAGGAGCTATGCTCCTGAGTTCTTACATCTGAATGCAGCCTTCCAAAGCTCTTTCAAAATTTTGGGAGAGCAAGTGACTGCTGCTTTCAACATGGTGCAATCACGCATCAGTGAAACAAGCCGTGAAACCAGCAGTCGCTTGGATAGGCTGCATTCAGATGTAAGTCAATCTCCAGCCAACCTTTTTTTACAATCCATGCTCAGGAGCATGGAAAAGCTTTCTTTTGAGCAACAGATGCGGGTAATGAATAGCTGCCATGATGCTCTACTTAAAGCCATGTCCGAACCCCAAACTACCCCCACACCTCCCCACACAGCCACTACATTTCCACCCCAGGCCCCATTTCAACACCAGGCCCCCATTACCAATACACATGGCAATCCCAATACCCAAGCCAGTCCCAATACCCAACCCAGTCCCAATACCCAACCCAGTCCCAATTCTCATCCCGGCCCCCAAACCAAATGTCTTCCCCACTGTTTTCTTCCTTGCCCAGCTTTCCTTCCCCATTAAGTATTCCACCTACCCTAACACCACTCCCCTCTGGTCAGCCTCCTGTTTTTACCCCCCCTTCCACTGCACCCCAACCAAGTAGGCTTTCCCCACCTATCGACGTGGTCCAACCTTCCAGCCCCTCCTCCGCTCGTATCTCCACCCCACACTTTGAAGAATTGTAAAAACATGTGTTGTTTTGAAAAAAATGTTAAATTAATTTTTGACAAGTCAAGAAAAAAAAAGTTGAAAAGAACCAAAAAATATGTTTTTTTTAAAAAAATTCAAAATAAAATTATGTTTGATTTAAACTCTACTCTTTGTGTCTGTGCATTCATTTAGGTAATATGGTAAATTAAAAAAAAAAAAAGGTAAAAAAATATAAACACCATACGTTTCAAGGTATAACATATTGGGTTTAATACCAAGAAAACCATACTTTTGGAACCTTTTTTTGGGGGGGGAATACAATTTGTACAGAAACATACATCCATGAAATAAACATTTCACACAATGATGTCTTGCCATGGAACCCGCCCAACAGTTGACACAAAATACTCCGCAAAGTGGTCCCTCATTCTGGTAACAGAACCTGTGGAGCGAACAGAGCTGCTGCAGTAATCCCACAAAGTTGTCTCCAATTCTTCTTCATCAACGGAAACAGGTTCCTTGGACAGTATAAAGTTATGGAGCACCACACAGGTGTTAACAACCTCGTCTACAGTTTGGGTTTGCAGTTTTATTGCAGTCAGCAGAACTCTCCACTTTGCCGTCAATATGCCAAAAGCACACTCGACTAGTGTTGAGCATTCCGATACCGCAAGTATCGGGTATCGGCCGATATTTACGGTATCGGAATTCCGATATCGAGTTCCGATATTTTTGCGATATCGGGAATCGGGATCGGAATGCATATTCACATGTAAAGTAAAGAATAAAAATAAAAAATAGGGATATACTCACCCTCTGATGCGCCCTGGTTGTAACCGCTGCAACCGGCAGCCTCCGTTCCTAAGAATGAGTGAGTGAAGGACCTGCGATGACGTCGCGGTCTTGTGATTGGTTGCGTAACCGCTCACGTGACTGCTCACGCGACCAATCACAAGCCGCGACGTCATCGAAGGTCCTTCACTCGCTCATTGTTAGGAACGGAGGCTGACGGTTGCAGCGGTTACAACCAGGGCACGTCAGAGGGTGAGTATATCCCTATTTTTTATTTTTATTCTTTATTTTACACATGAATATGGATCCCAGGGCCTGAAGGAGAGTTTCCTCTCCTTCAGACCCTGGGAACCATCCAGGATCACTTCCGATATTTGTGTCCCATTGACTTGTATTGGTATCGGGTATCGGTATTGGCAATATCCGATATTTTTTGGATATCGGCTGATACAATCCGATACCGATACTTTCAAATATCGGAAGGTATCGCTCAACACTACACTCGACTACTCTTCTGGCTCGAGTAAGGCGGTAATTAAATACCCGTTTTGTACGGTTTAAGTCCCGGCTACCATATGGTTTAAGTAGGTGCGGCGATAGCTGAAAAGCCTCATCACCTACACATACATATTGCATGGGTGGTCCACTTGTTCCCGGGAGTGGTCTGGCTGGCGAAAAATCATATGCATCTGCATACAAGCAACGGCCCATCGGAGAGTTTTTAAATACTTGTGAGTCGTTGGACCGTCCATATGCTCCTATGTCCACAGCCAGGAATTTGCAGTTGGTGTCTGCTATAGCCATGAGTACAATAGAAAAGTATTTCTTATAATTGTAGTACTCAGAGCCTGTTCCTGACGGTTTAGCAATCCTGATGTGCACCAACACAATGGCACCAACACAATTTGGGAAATGGCACATTTGCTCAAACTGTTCGGCACTTGTCAGCCAGATTTTCATTGTTGGTTGGGGGATATACTCCTGCTGTAAAGTATCCCAGATAGCCCGACAGGTCTCTTTCACCGGAAATTGTCGAAATGCCAAGCCGGAATTGATAATGGAGTGAAGTCAGGGATTCACCAGTAGCAAGGAAGCTGTGGAAAAAAAAAAAAAAAGTTAGAAAAAATAGCACAGACCAACAACAGTTTAATTTTTTTTATTTCATGGTAAAGTTTCAATAAATAGCACTGTGGAATTTTAAGTTCTGCCGGGATGCACAATAAAAACTGCATGAAACAGGTGTAAAACAGTGTAATGACCACAAACAATAAAAAAAAAAATTACATGCTGCAGAAAATGCTACGCAATGTTTCAGCGCAGTATTTTCTGCAGTATGTTATATCACATTAAATATAAAAAATGACATAAAAAAAGGAGGCTTACCGCAGTGTAACCATCAGCCACTCCGCCGGTGTGATGGCAAGCCTCTTCCGTGTGTCCTGCCTTTGGATGACATCCTCAAGTTTTTCCAGCAAATAATCAAAATGTTCCTTCCTCATATGTACATAATTGAAAAATTTGTCTGGATTGTGCCGCAACTCCAGGTAGAGAGTGGACTGGACACCCCTGGTCATCCGCAGTTCATTTATCGGATGTATCCATAGTCGTCTCCGTCGACGTTGCTGCAGAAGCATCCTCCGTCTTTCTGCTGCTGCCTCCTTCTCCCGCACTATAATATCTAGGCGATTCGTCTCAAATATCACATCAGTTATCACACTCGCAATCCTACCAAGTACTCCTTCCATCTCTGCCACAACTAAAACCCTCAAATATGGGCTGTAAAAACAGTCAGTATATACTTTTCCATATTTTCCAGTAGCCAATCAAATTTGGGAGTCTCCCATTTTAAAAACGGATCCGTCGTAAAAACGGATGCAATGGATGGTAAAAACGGATGCAACGCATACAGTATTTTGACGGAACCGTTTAGCGTATTTGCGATGGATCCGTCGAAATGCTGTATGCGTTGCATACGTTTTTCACTATTTTTGACGCATCCGTTTTTGACACAAAACGACACATTTCGACGTCTACAGAATAACGCTAGTGTGAAAGTAGCCTTAGGGACCAATAGAAAAGCTGGAGATCTATCTCCAGATCAAATGTCCGATATTTATAAGAGGGACAGAAGGATAAACCCTTTTGTAGAACTTGGTGTTCTGCAACACTAAGTGTGCGTGATGATATATTGACTACAAGTGGGCTCATACCTGAGAGCGAGTAGTCCGTACTTGTTGTGGATTGTCCCTTCGGTCGGTGCCCCCGCCTCGTCCTCTTCTTTGTTGTTGTCGGGGTCTTGATCATTGACCTAAAAAAGATGCTGTAGTGGTAGATGAGCCGCTGTGGTCTAGTTCTGAAACGGATGTTGAGATGTCCGTTGAGGGTCTGTGTCCCGTTCTGGACGAGGGTACGCCATTAAGAGGGTTTGTTTCGCTACTTGTAGACCTGTTCTAACTCATAGTCCTCCTGGTACCTGGCAAATTTATTTCTTTTATGATCTTCTATGTCCTTCCTATGCTGTTTCACGTTGTGGTTGATTTGAGATTTAAGTGTTGTGACCTCCTCAGGAGTGCCCGTGGAAGATAGTCGAGTCTCTATGGATCCAATTCGTTCCGAGCTGGTACTGATGGCTTGCTGTAGATGTTCTACAGTGAGAAGGATTAGATCAAAGGAACACTTATTTAAGATCTGTTCGTATTTAGTGCAAAACTCTGTAGAGTCAGAGAAGAGAGTGGGGTGGAGGGGTACGCGTAAACCGCGTGGGATGCGTTGGACGCGTAGATACTCCGTTAGCGTTGCGCAATGTAGTTCTAAGTTGGTATTGTGATGGAGTTCCAGTTCTAAATCTCGCCCACGTGTCTCCCTTGGAGTAGCTATCAGGAAATCGCTGGACACATTCGTCTGCGCTAGAATATTAGTGGTCTCATCAGCATTGTACGAGAAGGTAAGGGCTGAGAGTGACATGACCAGTAGGCGTGCCACACGTATGGGGAATCAGATTAGAAAGATAAGCGTGTGCACAGCCTAATAGTGAGGTGCATGAGTAGGTTCCAATACCATAAAATGTAGTAAAAAACTCGTCACTGTAACTTCAATTTTGTTAGTGGTTTAATTGTGTCCACGTTAAACAGAAACGTTTCGGTCCCAACATTCGGACCTTCCTCAGTCACTATGGTACAAAATTAAATACGTAAATAAAAAATACATAGCAAAACAGTGAACATCGTGTCAAAAAAAAAAAAATAATAATGATAATCTAATAACAGAACCAAAGTATATACAATATGCAAATAAGGTCAAATATGATAGCCTGAGAAACACTTTAATAGCTGAGTGTCATAAACATTCTAGATCAGGGAATGTGGTCGAAGAATATATGCTTTTAGAGAGCATCAATAATCTTAATGAGTGGCTATAGACGTACCAGTAGTAAGATATGGTCGACACCAGGCAGACCCCCAGGATTGTGACATCTCAGTAGATTCTGTGAGTGAAGGAGAAAATGTGCTATGATGCTAAGTGGTGCTGCTGGGTACAAGAGGTGGAGTATCCAGCCATGCTGTAACATACCATGGGAGATGGTGGACACAGACTGTGTCTCAGGACTGTATAGAGATCCGGCGAGTGCCCTGAGCATAAGCACATAGTAATACGCTGGTGAGTGGTCATGAGCTATTGCTGGCAGTGCACGGGAACCCCACTGGACTGTACTGACCTTAGAGGATCTGGAGCCTCTGTGTGTGGTCTGAAGGGGCGCGGCATCCACCGTAAGTCCATGTGACCAGGAAGTGTGGTAGGCAGTGCTATATAAAGCTAGGGGGGTGGGAATTCCTAGGGCTGAAAGCCTATCAGTGAGGACCAGGAGTGGTCTAAGACCGGAAAAAAAAAAAAAAATTGTTGTGCCTGTCAGCATTCTCATGGTGCGCTCTGGGTGCTGGATTAAGTGCTGTCATTCATTCCATGATAAGGTAACTGCGCATGTCCGTGAATGTGGCGTGCACAGATATCCAAGTGTCTATTAGAATGGGTGATACTTTATCAGCATTTAGTAGAGACGACTCTGGGAGAAAAGGGGGAGAGAGTATATTAATATAAGGAATTCACAATAGGCAATGTTGCGTCCCATGTGCAAAGAGGACATATTATAGATCATCATATTTTAAAGCATAAGAAAATTTGGCATGAAATGCAGGTTTTTAACAATAGGTGCTACTGCACCGAACGCAATATACTCATCTTATGGACAGTGGTAACCTAGTAGCACAAAAAATGAAGTAATACACATCTGAAATGTCATAGAGAACAGGTATTTCAACGGTATGTACCAACTTATACTTGTAAAGCGGTATATCATTACAGAAAAGACAGTAGGTCATAGTCCCAATTTAACCCTTTGGCTGATAGGGTGGATAGGGTGTGAATCCAAAAGGCCTCACGCCGTTTAAGTTGCCGTATGCGGTCGCCACCCCTGCGTGGTAGAGGCACCCGTTCCAGAATCTCGAATTTGAGTTGTGAGATGGTATGACCCATAGTAATAAAATGGAAGGATGGGGAGAAGCATATTCTTGCACCTGATCGTGGATTTGTGCTTTGAAATGTGATCCTCTGCACATTGTGTTGTTTTGCCTACGTACAATAGCCCACATGTATCACCCATTCTAATGGACACTCGGGTATCTGTGCACGCCACATTCACGGACATGCGCAGTTACCTTATCATGGAATGAATGACAGCACTTAATCTGGCACCCAGAGCGCACCATGAGAATGCTGACACGCACAGCAATTTTTTTTTTCTCCGGTCTTAGACCAGTCCTGGTCCTCACTGATAGGCTTTCAGCCCTAGGAAATCCCACCCCCCTAGCTTTATATAGCACTGCCTACCACACTTCCTGGTTGCATGGACTTACGGTGGATGCCGCGCCCCTTCAGACCACACACACAGGCTCCAGATCCTCTAAGGTCAGTACAGTCCAGTGGGGTTCCCGTGCACTGCCAGGAATAGCTCATGACCACTCACCAGCGTATTACTATGTGCTTATGCTCAGGGCACTCGCCGGATCTCTATACAGTCCTGAGACACAGTCTGTGTCTACCATCTCCCACGGTATGTTACAGCACGGCTGGATACTTCACCTCTTGTACCCAGCAGCACCACTTAGCGTCATAGCACATTTTTGCCTTCACTCACAGAATCTACTGAGATTTCACAATCCTGGGAGTCTGCCTGGTGTCGACCATATCTAAAGGTACCGTCACACTTAGCGACGCTGCAGCGATACAGACAACGATGCCTATCACTGCAGCGTCGCTGTTTGGTCGCTGGGGAGCTGTCACACAGACCGCTCTCCAGCGACCAACGATGCCGAGGTCCCCGGGTAACCAGGGTAAACATCGGGTTGCTAAGCGCAGGGCCGCGCTTAGTAACCCGATATTTACCCTGGTTACCAGCGTAAAATGTAAAAAAAACAAACACTACATACTTACATTCGCGTCCCCCGGCGTCCGCTTCCTGCCCTGACTGAGCGCCGGCCCTAACAGCAGAGTGGTGACGTCCCGCTGTGCTGTACTTTCACTTTCACTTTCACTTTACGGCGCTCAGTCAGTGTGGGAAGCGGACGCCGGGGGATGCGAAGGTGAGCATGTACTGTTTGTTTTTTTTACATTTTACACTGGTAACCAGGGTAAACATCGGGTTACTAAGCGCGGCCCTGCGCTTAGCAACCCGATGTTTACCCTGGTTACCAGTGTAAAACATCGCTGGTATCGTTGCTTTTGGTGTCAAACACGACGATACACGCCGGTCTGACGACCAAATAAAGTTCTGAACTTTCTTCAACGACCAGCGATATCACAGCAGGATCCTGATCGCTGCTGCGTGTCACACTCAACGATATCCCTAGCCAGGACGCTGCAACGTCACGGATCGCTAGCGATATCGTTTAGTGTGACGGTACCTTTACTACTGGTACGTCTATAGCCACTCATTAAGATTATTGATGCTCTCTAAAAGCATATATTCTTCGACCACATTCCCTGATCTAGAATGTTTATGACACTCAGCTATTAAAGTGTTTCTCAGGCTATCATATTTGACCTTATTTGCATATTGTATATACTTTGGTTCTGTTATTAGATTATCATTATTATTATTTTTTTTTTTTGACACGATGTTCACTGTTTTACTATGTATTTTTTATTCATGTATTTAATTTTGTACCATAGTGACTGAGGAAGGTCCGAATGTTAGGACCGAAACATTTTTGTTTTTTAACGTGAACACAATTAAACCATCAACAAAAGTTAAGTTAGAGTGCCGAGTTTTTTACTACATTTTATGGTATTGGAACCTACTCAGGCACCTCACTATTAGGCTGTGCACGCGCTTACCTCCCTGAAAAATGAGACCCAATCTCTCTCTACTAGGGGTCTCCTGTGTTTAACAAAAGTGGCATTAATATAGACTTTGGCATCTGTGCTAGCCTCACGTATGAAGCCATAACCTCGCTCTATGTTGGCAAATACCAACTGTCCATAGGAGTGGCATTCAGCCATGGCAGCCTCTCCTTGTTGATGCAATTGAGCTCAGACTTTTCTTTACTGGGGTTTCTTTCATGTAATAATGTCTGTTATCCAGACAGATGGGGTTGGTGTCAGGGATGGGCCTGGCTCCACTTGCTGGGCACACATAATGCCTGCTACTGAAACTGTGTGAAATAGAGACCCAGCCTCCTGCTCCTGAAGACTACAGGGTAGAGCAGACTGACCCGATGGGGTTGAAGTCTGTGACGGAGGCCAGCCCTAAGGACTAAAGGCTGAGGAGCACTCACCGGTCCTGTAGGCACTCGTGGTCATGTTACACTGTCTGCTCCCATTCCGCTAAGACTGGACCTGACCTCCTTCAATAGCTGCCGCACATTGATTTCCAAGGAACCCGAGGACTCCATAAGTGCCACCCTGCGGACGTCAGATTCCTCCGTAGGCACAGCTGCGTGCTTGAATTCATGCCGTCAAAGTTCCCGCGTAGCCTGTTCTTCTGGTCTCTACTCTATGGAGGTGGTCACTGCTTCCGGTCCCCACCATCATGGAATCAGCCCCGGAGACAAAGGTTTTGTCTCTCGTCTAGGTTCCCGCTCTGGCTCCTGATATGGTGGAAGCTGTTCTTCATGCACCCGCAACTCTGGCATGGCACATTTCTCTCTTAGTGTGGCCACTGGTTCCTGGGAAGAGGGACGACGTTCCGGTCTCTCTAGATGGGGAGGCTCAGGTCCTAGCAGCCGCCGAGGATCATTCATCACAGGTATCACCTCGTCCTCTGTCATTTCATCCCACTTGCGCACAGGCCGCATCTTCTTCGTCTCCTCCTGCCACTTCCACTCCGTCCGACTGATCCCCCGGCAGTGCTTGGTGCAGTAGTGGTGCATCGCTGCTGATGCCATATCACGTAGTGATGTCAAGCAGCTGCACTCTGGGCCTTCTTCCTCTGGGCCCCACCCATTCCAGGGTGGGGTTATGCCCAGCCGCTCCACCCATTTACCATGGACCTCACGCAGGAGGCAAGTTCTTCTTCTTCGTCGTCGTACCCACCATGGACAGACCAAATATTGTTGACAGCAGTCTTTTGGTGCCATTACTGCACCATCACCCCCACAAAGGGAGTCATTACAGTCCTTTTTGGTGCCAAAGTCCTCCATCTTCTTGACCGCCATTGTATCACTCACAATGTCAGTCAGAATCATAATTTTTAACACGTCCAGATCTTCAGTCACATTCAGTATTGTACTTACATTTTCAACCAGCACTTTTTGGGTCAGACCTGTCACACCATCAGCATCTCTTTTTATTTCACTTGAATCTACATCTCTTCTTGCAGTTCCTCCACACTGTAAGGTGTCGGCATCCTGCCGACTACACCAATTGTAAAGGTCAGCCAGGGTTGTAGTTGTGGCTGGGCTTTTTGGGTGTCTGATACCCTGGCCTCCCTCTACAGGATCCCAATAAATAGAGACATAGTCTGGGGCAACTCTCAACTGAACAGATTTATTTACTTCAGGATACAGCACATCCAAATAGTCTACAGCATTTCCATCACAGTTGATACGGCATATCACTTCATCTCTCCCTTCTCGTTTTCCTGCGTCATAGTGTTTCCACGGGTTGGGGTGTCTCAAACAGCCCCTCAGTGTCCGCCCTGTAAAGCGTCACTGCGGTGAAGCATCCGTCTGCCCGTTTCAGAGATTCAGCCAACGAAGCTTTCCGCCACATTCTGGAGTGGCCTTCCCGTACCCTTTTAAGGTGACCTCTTTGTATTCTGCTGCTTCCTTCCTTTCTCTACTATAGGATCTGCTGTATTATGATCTCCTCTGTGTACCGTGGATGGCTGGGCACATGATTGAACATTATGGGGTTATCTGGCAGCTCGGCATATAGCCCACCTGAGCACTAAGGTGTCTGACCCCTCCGACTGACTAATACAGGAAGACCTTCCTGACTTATTCCCAGCTAACCCCGCCTACAGTGAACTCGTACAATGCTATATACAGAGTAGCGACCTTTATGTCCCCATATAGTGGTCATAACTAGTGATGAAGTATATTCGTTACTTGGGTTTCCCTTGGGTTTCGTCGACCGAGTAACGAATATATTCGCTCATCACTAGTCATAACCCCAACTGTTCTGTCCCTATTAAATACATGAAATGTATATATACACATGTACAGTATCAGCATGGGGACTTAAAGGGGTAAAGCTCTTATCCCCTTACAGAGACATGGCATATAAGAGGAGGTATGAGAGACATGTCATATGAGAGGGGGGGGAGATGGAATATGGGGGGGGGGAGATGGAATCTGAGAGGGGGGCTGAGAGACATGGAATGTGATTGGGGAAAAACATATTCTCATATTCCATGTCTCTGCCCACCTGAATTTTCATGAGTCTCCATAAATCATTTTCCATGTGTCTCTCCCTCCATCATATTCCATGTCACTCCTCTCATATTTTTGCCTATGCACAAAAGCACCATGCCTGGCCCTTCACCGTGGAAGTCCTGATGCTGACACTGCAGCAGCCTTGACACTCACTAATGGATGAAGTCATTGCCATGATCCTGTCATCGCTGCTCCTCCGGTCCACGCTGCTACTCCAATCCACACTTCTTCAACGGTCTATTGTTCTTACTGCTCCTCGTAGCACATGTAGATCACAGAGCAGTCACCAACAAAATGACTCTGCACTGTGACTCTAGTCTTCATTCTGTATTGAGGAAGACATGGGGCCATTATACTGTATGGTGCATCTATGGAGCACATTATACTGTGGATCACTATGCAGGTCCCATTGTACTGCTCCCCTAGTAATGTATAACCCCACTCTGCAGGGCCAGACTGGGGCTAAAATTCAGCCCTGGCATTTGAAGTTGCACAGGCCCACTTGTCACATGGTGACTGTATAATATCTTTGTACACTTGTAGGTTACAAGAAGTGAGAGGAGTGTAACATGACTATATAACATATACAGGTCCTTCTCAAAAAATTAGCATATAGTGTTAAATTTCATTATTTACCATAATGTAATGATTACAATTAAACTTTCATATATTATAGATTCATTATCCACCAACTGAAATTTGTCAGGTCTTTTATTGTTTTAATACTGATGATTTTGGCATACAACTCCTGATAACCCAAAAAACCTGTCTCAATAAATTAGCATATCAAGAAAAGGTTCTCTAAACGACCTATTACCCTAATCTTCTGAATCAACTAATTAACTCTAAACACATGCAAAAGATACCTGAGGCTTTTAAAAACTCCCTGCCTGGTTCATTACTCAAAACCCCCATCATGGGTAAGACTAGCGATCTGACAGATGTCAAGAAGGCCATCATTGACACCCTCAAGCAAGAGGGTAAGACCCAGAAAGAAATTTCTCAACAAATAGGCTGTTCCCAGAGTGCTGTATCAAGGCACCTCAATGGTAAGTCTGTTGGAAGGAAACAATGTGGCAGAAAACGCTGTACAACGAGAAGAGGTGACCGGACCCTGAGGAAGATTGTGGACTGAGTCTGGTGTGGAAACATCCAGAGCCACCGTGCACAGGCGTGTGCAGGAAATGGGCTACAGGTGCCGCATTCCCCAGGTAAAGCCACTTTTGAACCATAAACAGCGGCAGAAGCGCCTGACCTGGGCTACAGAGAAGCAGCACTGGACTGTTGCTAAGTGGTCCCAAGTACTTTTTTCTGATGAAAGCAAATTTTGCATGTCATTCGGAAATCAAGGTGCCAGAGTCTGGAGGAAGACTGGGGAGAAGGAAATGCCAAAATGCCTGAAGTCCAGTGTCAAGTACCCACAGTCAGTGATGGTGTGGGGTGCCATGTCAGCTGCTGGTGTTGGTCCACTGTGTTTCATCAAGGGCAGGGTCAATGCAGCTAGCTATCAGGAGATTTTGGAGCACTTCATGCTTCCATCGGCTGAAATGCTTTATGGAGATGAAGATTTCATTTTTCAGCACGACCTGGCACCTGCTCACAGTGCCAAAACCACTGGTAAATGGTTTACTGACCATGGTATTACTGTGCTCAATTGGCCTGCCAACTCTCCTGACCTGAACCCCATAGAGAATCTGTGGGATATTGTGAAGAGAAAGTTGAGAGACGCAAGACCCAACACTCTGGATGAGCTTAAGGCCGCTATTGAAGCATCCTGGGCCTCCATAACATCTCAGCAGTGTCACAGGCTGATTGCCTCCATGCCACGCCGCATTGAAGCAGTCATTTCTGCCAAAGGATTCCCGACCAAGTATTGAGTGCATAACTGAACATTATCATTTGATGGTTTTTTTGTTTGTTATTAAAAAACACTTTTATTTGATTGGACGGGTGAAATATGCTAATTTATTGAGACAGGTTTTTTGGGTTATCAGGAGTTGTAGGCCAAAATCATCAGTATTAAAACAATAAAAGACCTGACAAATTTCAGTTGGTGGATAATGAATCTATAATATATGAAAGTTTAATTGTAATCATTACATTATGGTAAATAATGAAATTTAACACTATATGCTAATTTTTTGAGAAGGACCTGTAATTACAGCTGTATCCAGCTTTACAGTTCAGTCCTATTTATTGCTTTTAGTTGCAGTACCAAGAAAAGCCGCTACTTTACCTACATAACGGGATCTCGTAGATAATGAAGGGATTAAGAAGACCAAAGGCTATGAAACCTCATTCTGATGCTCCATAACGTTTTCCAACAACCACTTTTGGTTCGTGCCCAGTACGAGACCTGGTGATTCTGAAGAGCGGTGACATCAGTAACGTCACCGCTCTTCAGATATTCCAGGCCTTGCGCTGAGCTCAGCGACTGTAAAGAGCGGTATTGATACTACCATCACCGCTCTTCAGAGTCGCTGGGTCTCACCAGGTCTGGGCTAGTAGTGGGGGTGTCTGATAGACACCTCTCCATTGATAGGGATTAACAGCGGCTGACATTACACAGCTGACATCAACCTTAAAAATCATTACACATACCAGAATTAAATGCTTTGGCGGCTGGGAAAAGCAGTAGAGTTAGCGCTACTCCCACGCGCCGGGTGCTAACTACAACTGTCATCATCCTTGCCTGGTCTCCCTGCGAAGCATTTCTGTTGTATTTACATGCGCTGATCTGAGGCCACTAAATGAGTGTAATCGACAATACTGAAGTCGTTCGCTTGTTTCCCGACCGCTTTACACCAACTGAGAAAGAATGATGGGGACAGAACAATCATAATTAGATCAATCTGTCCCTATACAGTATCATGCTATTAGCAGCACATCTACAGTTTACACCAGTGATGTGCTGCTGAGAACAAGGATTTCTGTCCCACATAAACAATCCAATCACTCGATGAATAGGCAGCATTTTGCTTGTTTAGTGTAATACACCCCATAGTCCTCCATATATTATAATCATAGTCCTCCATATAGTATAATGCACCACCATAGTCATTCATGTAGTAAAATTCACTTCCCATAGCATAATGCACCCCATAGTTCTTCATATAGTATAATGTATTCTCCATAGTCCTCGATACAGTATAATGCAGCCCACATATAGTATAATGATGCCACCCCAGAGTATAATGCAGCCACCCTACAGAATATATTGTAGCCCTGAGTATAATGTAACCCCCCAGAGAATATAATGCAGTCCCCTCATATAGTATAATGCAGCCTCTGCATATATAATATATAGTAGCCCCCTCATAGAGCATAATGCTGTCCCCCCCTAGAATATAATGTAGCTCCTCCATATAATACAATGCAGCCCTCCTCATATAGTATAATGCAGCTCCCAATAGAATATAATGTAGCCCCCTAATAGAGTATGATGCAATCACCCCTCAAAGAATATAATAAATTTAATACATAGAATACATTTAATATAGACTATAATACAGCCTACCTCCCTATAGAATATAATGTAGCCCCATAAAAGAGTATGATGCAATCCTCCCTCATAGAATGTAATACAGACCCCCAATAGAATGTAATACAGCCCCCCATAGAATATAATAGAACCCCATGGAATGTAATACAGCCCCCCATAGAATGTAATACAGCCCCCATAGAATGTAATACAGCCCCCATAGAATGCAATACAGGCCCCATAGAATATAATACAACCTTACACAGAATGTAATACAGCCCCCATAGAATGTAATACAGCCCCCATAGAATGTAATACAGCCCCCCATAGAATGTAGTACAGCCCCCATAGAATATAATACAGCCCCCATAGAATATAATACAGCCCCCATACAATGTAATACAGCCCCCATATAATGTAATACAGCCCCCATAGAATGCAATACAGCCCCCATAGAATGTAATACAGCCCCCCCATAGAACATAATACAGCCCCATAGAATGTAATGTAGCACCCTCATAGAATGTAATACAGCCCCCCATAGAATGTAATACAGCCCCTCATAGAATGTAATGTAGCGCCCCCCCCAATAGCCCCACAATCCAGTTATCACTCATAGATATATTAAAAAAAAACATACAATCACCACCTCTCCTCGTGGCCCGCGCTGCTCCTGGCTCCAGTCTCAGCGGCCGCAGTCTGCACGGCACACAGCAGGTACGCAATGATATGATGTCATTGTGCACCCGCAGTGTCAGAGGCAGAACAGGGAATGATGGGAGAGGGAGCGTCAGCAGACGCATCATTGCATTCAACTGTACCGGTGTCATAGACGCCGGTATAGTTGAATGCGGCGCTGCTGGCGGAGGGGTGAGTTTGCTCTGGTGCCACTGACAGCGGCACAGCATGCACAGATTGAGTGGCCCACTACTGGCATCGGCCCTTCTGGCATTTGCCAGAAGTGCCAGATGGCAAGTCCGGCCCTGCCACTCTGTCATTTTCTATGGGAACAGCGGTGTAATGTCTGACCCTGCTCTATCTATTTCTATGGGAATTGTAATATAGTGGACAGAGCAGAGTCACACATTACACAACTGCTCCCATAGAAATGGATGGAACGGTGTCAACAGAAGCATAGCTAGGGTTTTAGTTAAGGGGAGGATGAAACTTCTGAGTGGGCCCCTAACCAGATAACTCTGATTACAACTACGGTGGTGAACACTAATAGCTGATTTAGGAAAACCTCAGCAGATGACTGCACATTTACTAAAAAAAAACCTTAATACAAAGACCAATACTGATATCACTGCCATATAGTGACCATATAGTGATAGATACCAGTGCTCCATATAGTATAATAGCAAAAAGTGAAAAGAAAAGAACAAATGTTACCAACTGTTGACTGCATCTTTGCCTGATGAAGAGACGTATGTAGTCTCGAAAGCTTGCAATTTGTTACCATCTTTTCAGTTAGCCATTAAAAGGTATCAACCACTGAGGACTCTCAATTCTAAATATTTTTCATTTTTCTTATCTTTTTGCAAACATTTAGAAAGGGAGGAGGAGGGGTCATGTCAGACACATGTGAACAGCTCCAGCCACATTTACTGCAGTTGTAATGTGAGCTAGTTGTACACTAGGTTCCCATGGCAAATTTCAGCGGCTGCTTCCCCTAGTGTTTAACCCATTATCTACCAATGTCCTTTTTTTGGGATGCCTAAACTTTAGGTTCTAGCCAGCGTCGGACTGGAGTAACTTGGGCCCACCAGAGAAAAATCTTTCTTGGGGCCCACCATGCCATTTAAAAATACCACACAGGATAGATCCTATATACCACACCACACAGGAGAGCTCACGGATCCTCTATATACTACACCACACGGGAGAGCCGACAGATCCTCTATATACTACACCACACAGGAGAGCTGACAGATCCTCTATATACTACACCACACAGGAGAGCTGACAGATCCTCTATATACTACACCACACGGGAGAGCTGACAGATCCTCTATATACTACACCACACGGGAGAGCCGACAGATCCTCTATATACTACACCACACGGGAGAGCGGACAGATCCTCTATATACTACACCACACGGGAGAGCCGACAGATCCTCTATATACTACACCACACGGGAGAGCTGACAGATCTTCTATATACTACACCACACAGGAGAGCTGACAGATCCTCTATATACTACACCACACGGGAGAGCTGACAGATCTTCTATATACTACACCACACGGGAGAGCTGACAGATCCTCTATATACTACACCACATGGGAGAGCTGACAGATCCTCTATATACTACACCACACGGGAGAGCTGACAGATCTTCTATATACTACACCACACGGGAGAGCTGACAGATCCTCTATATACTACACCACATGGGAGAGCTGACAGATCCTCTATATACTACACCACACGGGAGAGCTGACAGATCTTCTATATACTACACCACACGGGAGAGCTGACAGATCCTCTATATACTACACCACACGGGAGAGCCGACAGATCCTCTATATACTACACCACACAGGAGAGCTGACAGATCTTCTATATACTACACCACATTGTAAAGCTGACATATCCTCTATATACTACACCACACGGGAGAGCTGACAGATCCTCTATATACTGCACCACATGGGAGAGCTGACAGATCTTCTTTATACTACACCACACGGGAGAGCCGACAGATCTTCTATATACTACACCACACAGGAGAGCTGACAGATCCTCTATATACTACACCACACAGGAGAGCTGACAGATTCTCTATATACTACACCACACAGGAGAGCTGACAGATCCTCTATATACTACACCACACAGGAGAGCTGACAGATCCTCTATATACTACACCACACAGGAGAGCTGACAGATCCTCTATATACTACACCACACAGGAGAGCTGACAGATCCTCTATATACTACACCACACAGGAGAGCTGACAGATCCTCTATATACTGCACCACACAAGAGAGTTGACAAATCCTTTATATACATACATATACAGTATACAGACATCTCTATATACTACACCACACAGGAGAGCAGTAATGTAGGTCCAGTGTGTGTAGTAAAATACTTACCGGTGGCCATATTCCACTGCAATGAAGAAGACAGAAGCAACGACACAGCGGTAGAAGACGGCGACTGCTGCATATTTTATTACACACAGGGAAGCTTTCTGTTGGGGCGAGACATTGTTTTTAATAGTATGATTTTGGGATAGATGTGATTTTTTTCATCATTTGTTATAGCTTTTTTTGTGTAATTGTGGCGAACAGAAAAAAGGACATTTGGTGTTCTTGAGTTGTTTCTGTTTACGGTGTTTACTGATCGAGTTAATTGTTTTTATATTTTGATAGATCGGACTTTTCTGAACCCAGCAATACCAAATATGTGTTGTTTTTTATTTTTTAAATATATTTATTTTCAATTGGATAAAAAGGGGTGATTTGAACTATTAGGAATTTTTTACATTTTGTTTTTACCTTTCACTGGTACAGTTAGCCCCCTTAGAGGACATGAAGATGCGATCATTCGATCGCATGTGCTATTATATACAGTCATGCCACAGCATCACTGCATATAGCAGAAACCATGGTCTCCTTTAAAGCCCGGCCACAGGAAGAAGACCCCTGGCTGTCATAACAACCCATTGGCGACCTACGTTCACACCATCATGGGGCCCCAATGGGTGAGAGAATGATGCGCACGCATGTTGGCATGTGTTATATGCTGCTGTCAGAGATTGACACTGGCATTTAACACGAGCCATACATGTAAGGCTGATGTCGTAAAGGTGTTAATTACCTGAGGACCCCCTTCACCACTGTCACCAAATATCCTGTGGGCCCCCTCCCCCACTGTTTCATCTCTATTTTCCTGTGTGTCCCCTCCCCCACTGTGTCACCTCTATTTTCCTGTGGGCCCCCTCCCCCACTGTGTCACCTATTTTCCTGTGTGTCCCCTCCCCCACTGTGTCACCTCTATTTTCCTGTGGGCCCCCTCCCCCACTGTGTCACCTCTATTTTCCTGTGGGCCCCCTCCCCCACTGTTTCATCTATATTTTCCTGTGAGCCCACTCCCCTACTATGTCACTTCTATTTTCCTGTGGGCCCCCTCCCCCACTGTTTCATCTATATTTTCCTGAGGGCCCCCTCCCCCACTGTGTCACCTCTATTTTCCTGTGGGCCCCCTCCCCCACTGTTTCATCTATATTTTCCTGTGGGCCCCCTCCCCCACTGTGTCACCTCTTTTTTCCTGTGGGCCCCCTCCCCCACTGTTTCATCTATATTTCCCTGTGGGCCCCCTCCCCCACTGTGTCACCTCTATTTTCCTGTGTGTCCCCTCCCCCACTGTGTCACTTCTATTTTCCTGTGGGCCCCCTCCCCCTCTGTGTCACCTCTATTTTCCTGTGGGCCCCCTCCCCCACTGTTTCATCTATATTTTCCTGTGGGCCCACTCCCCTACTATGTCACTTCTATTTTCCTGTGGACCCCCTCCCCCACTGTGTCACCTCTATTTTCCTGTGGGCCCCCTCCCCCACTGTGTCACCTCTATTTTCCTGTGGGACCCCTCCCCCACTGTGTCACCTCTATTTTCCTGTGGACCCCCTCCTCCACTGTCACCTCTATTTTCCTGTGGACCCCCTCCCCCACTGTGTCACTTCTATTTTCCTGTGGGCCCCCTCCCCCACTGTGTCACCTCTATTTTCCTGTGGGCCCCCTCCCCCACTGTGTCACCTCTATTTTCCTGTGGACCCCCTCCTCCACTGTCACCTCTATTTTCCTGTGGACCCCCTCCCCCACTGTGTCACTTCTATTTTCCTGTGGGCCCCCTCCCCCACTGTGTCACCTCTATTTTCCTGTGGGACCCCTCCCCCACTGTGTCACCTCTATTTTCCTGTGGACCCCCTCCTCCACTGTCACCTCTATTTTCCTGTGGACCCCCTCCCCCACTGTGTCACTTCTATTTTCCTGTGGGCCCCCTCCCCCACTGTGTCACCTCTATTTTCCTGTGGGCCCCCTCCCCCACTGTTTCATCTATATTTTCCTGTGGGCCCACTCCCCTTCTATGTCACTTCTATTTTGCTGTGGACCCCCTCCCCCACTGTGTCACCTCTATTTTCCTGTGGGCCCCCTCCCCCACTGTGTCACCTCTATTTTCCTGTGGGCCCCCTCCCCCACTGTGTCACTTCTATTTTCCTGTGGGACCCCTCCCCCACTGTCACCTATTTTCCTGTGTGTCCCCTCCCCCACTGTGTCACCTCTATTTTCCTGTGTGTCCCCTCCCCCACTGTGTCACCTCTATTTTCCTGTGGGCCCCCTCCCCCACTGTGTCACCTCTGATTTCCTATGGGCCTACTCAGAGAGGGAAAGGGGAGCCACAGTAAAGCAGAGGTGGTTGACACAATGGGGGAGGGGACCCACAAGAAAATTAGAATATCACTGTGGGCCCCCTCCCGTCACCTTTAGGTTGCATGGGGCCCCCTCCCCTAACTGCCTCTATGGCCAGAGATCTACTCAGGGTGCAGGCATCATATAGTTATTTACTTACAGTCACACTGACTGCAACCATCAGACTCCCTCTGCTCCACTGCACAATACATGGCCATGCTGTGTGCTGCTTGGGTAGGACTGCTGACCAATCACAGCACAGCTCCTTGCCTGAGCTGTGCTGTGAGCTCACACAAAGAAAACTAACGCTGATTGGCTGAATTGCAGCCAATCAGCATTTACACTGCTGCCCTGGGCTTTGTGGAAGAAGAGCAGAGATACACAGCAGCAGCAGCACAGGAGACAGGTGACTGCGGGACAACTGTTGTGTGCAAGTGCGAGTCTCCTCTCAGACTCAGCCTCACAGCCAGCTGTTCCTCTGACTGTGTTGGCTGAAGTGAGGGTCGGCACACACACACAGCTCTCCGTAATGGCAGTGGCAGCAGGTGATGTGAAGGAGCTGCGCCTGCACTTCCCATCACCTGTGCAGTCTGCCAGCCGGTGCCGGCTATACAATAAAGTGTGCACTGCTCCCCGCAGCTATGAGCATGCAGGGCAGGCACAAATGAAGGAGGCAGGGGCTGGGGGCTGGGCCCACCGGAGGATTCTCCGGTGTCCCGGCGCCCCAGTCCGATGGTGGTTCTAGCAACTAAGATTTTATAATTTTTTTAATTAGGTCCAATTTTTTTGTGTTGTGTTTGTAAAATGAATGTTTTCAAAATAGGAAATCATTGCAGTGTCATTTTTAATTGAATACTGGGACACCCTTTTCTGAAAAATCCGTACTTGAAAAAATGTTGCAAATTATGTTTCTGATTCATTAGGACCCAAATCATTAAAAATCAGTCATTAAGAAAAAAAATAAAATGAAAATTGCTAATTTGGCAAGTAATGGGTTAAAAGTGGTAATACCAAACTTTCTTAAATTCTTTATTAAAAACACATGATAATATTTTTTAAAAATATTAAAACATTAATACTTTAATTTTTTTCAATTATTGAAAAAACCAAAAATATTTTTTTTTATTCCACCCTCGCTTTAAAAGGTTACATCACACATTATGACTTTGTGACCTATGTTCCCCAGTCTCATCAGAGCCAGAAGTCCCAGCTTACCATAAAGAATAATAAAGGTAGCCGGAACCGTTCATTCACACATCAGTTCCATGCATTTATTGCTGCAAACGTCCCTTCAGGCTTTTTCGCCGCA
This sequence comes from Ranitomeya variabilis, assembly GCF_051348905.1. Lineage (NCBI taxonomy): Eukaryota > Metazoa > Chordata > Amphibia > Anura > Dendrobatidae > Ranitomeya > Ranitomeya variabilis. The sequence continues at coordinate 568,415,741 of NC_135236.1, forward strand.
CAGAAAAAACGTTGCAGTAGACGTTTTTTGTGTCCAGCAAAAAAGCCTGAAGGGACGGATCCGGCACTAAGCGGATGAAACGCATGTCCTTCAGGCACAATCCGGCACTAATATAACTCTATGGGAAAAAAACGGATCCGGCGCTAAAAAAAAAACGGATCCGTTTTTTTCAAAAACTGCCGGATTGTGCCTGAAACAAAAAACCTGATGTGTGAAAGCAGCCTTAATCATGACATTAATCATGACAATCATTAAGGGAGCTTATTCTCCAGAAACACGATGAGATTCACACCCACATGGTTTGTGCTGAAGCTTGTATCCTCTATGCTACAAGTATGTGAATAAAGAAATTTTATCTTCACGGATTCCGTGGAGATGGACATTCTTCTTTTTTTGGGCTTTACACATTTGGACACAGCGAGTCCGTGCTCCTGAAGTTCAACTAATGCATCACGGGTGAGCTGGTTTATTTCTCTTTTATTCAAAATTAATGTCAGTCCCCCACCTCTGACGATCTGGTGTAACTGCAGTGTTGCTGGGTCAGCTGATGTGGTGGTGACTCCTATCATCCTTTAAATGCTCACCTGATGCAGCAGCTGACTGTAGGTGATAGAGTTAATCTTTGGAGACCAGCCTAGCAAGAGCAGCTCTCTGGTGTCAGCCACTTCTGGTGTCAGGATGCTTGTAAATTATATTTCAGTCTCTGCCTTCATTCTTCAGAGAGTGAGGAATAGCGTGTGGTGATAATAGTCTTCCTTCTCAAGGGTGATCCCCAATCCTGGGCCTTCTCCCTGTTGACCGATTCACTATCTTTGCGGTTGGTGGAAGAGTTTTTTGCGGCATTGACGCTGGTGTGTGGGGATCCTGATGGCGTCTCCAAGGCTGAGTTTCAACTACGCAAAATCAAGTGGCTGAATGAGGAGCACTGCTCAGAGTTCAGGAGGTGGGCCACTGACTTGCAGTGGAATGACCCTGCCCTTAGGAGCTATTTTTGTCAGGATCTGTCACCTAGGCTGCAAGATACTCTGCTGCAGAGTGCTACTGCTGGGGTCATTGGAAGCTGCCATGGCCCTTGCTATGCAGGTGGATAGATGCCTCAGGGAGAGACATGCACCAAATCTGCCCCCTGTTGTCCTTTCCATGAAAGGGGACACATCGGTGCAGACGGATGACCCTATTAAGGTGGGAGGAGTCTCATCTCAAACAGGGTTTCCTGTGGTTCGCCATGGTATGGGAGCATGTTTCTACTGTGGTTAGACTGGTCATTTCATCAATGTCTGCCCAGCTCGTGCCAAAGTACATTCACTATCTCAAAAACTGCGTCCCCTAATTGTCGTGTTGAGGGAGGTGACCAGGGTGTGTATATTTCCTCCATCTTTTCATCTCAGTGTACCATCCCTGCTGAAGTGGTTGTTGGCAGGGTACCTGAGACTATACCGGTGCTTGTGGATAGTGGAGCCGGATTCAATTTGGTGGATTCTTGCTTTGTCCAGACCCATGGTCTGAGGGGTAGGATGCTGGTGAGACCTCTAAGCATTCAAGCAATTGACTCTGTCCCACTCAGCCAGGGGAAGGTGACCTAAATAATAGATAACATAAAACTGCGCATAGGGATTTGCCATGAAGAGTCCCTGTCATGCTATGTCTTGGAGTGTATGCCAACTTCCATCGTCTTAGGCCTCTCTTGGTTGAAGAAACACAACCCGGTCATAGATTGGTGGTCCAGGGTAATAGTAATGCTGGGACCAGTCGTATAGGACTACTGCCTGGAGCTACAATCTCTGCCGTTCTTCTCCAACTTACCCCTTCTTCTCCAGTAGGGGCAGCAGAGGTGCTGCAAGGGAGTAGGGGCAAGACTCAACCATTACCACAAGTAAACCCTGAGTCTCGGAGTCATATTAGGTGGAGGGGTCAGGGGAGGGTGGTTGTTCCCTCTGTGGGTAGTGGGGGTATGACTTTGGTGATACAGGGGGATGCCTCTGTTGTCGGGTCCTCAAGGAGTTCACCATCTTGTGGCAAACAATGTGTGTTTGAGGTTGTGGACAGTAGTCTTTTATACTGACAATAAGTTCAAACAGGTGCTATTACTACAGGAAATGAATGGAGGACAGAGGAGCCTCTTAAAGAAGACATTACAGGTCTGGGAGAACCAGAAATCTTTTTTTTTTTTTTTTAAGTTGACCAAATACTTATTTTCCACCATAATTTGCAAAATGAACCTTGCCAAATCAGACAAGGTGATTTTTTGGATTTGTTTTCTTATTTTGACCCTCATAGTTGTAGTATATCTATGATGTCAATTACAGGCCTCTCTCATGTTTTTAAGTAGGAGGACTTGCACGATTGGTGGCTGACTAAATACTTTTTTTCCCCACTGTAATACCCTATATCAGACTTAGGCAAAGTGCGGCCCGCAAGCCACATCTAACCCTCTGGCTGTCACAGTCCGGCCCATGGTCTGAGACAGCCGTGGGGCTGTAAACAAGAGGTCCATGGGCCGCACGGTGCCCACCCGCTTGCTGCCTCCACCTGCGCTGCAGAGTCAGCACTCCTTTGGTGGAGGAGAGACCTCCGGCCACTTCCTCCACCAACCAGCATGTGAAACAGCTGACATATGATGTAATTTCATTGCGTCAGCTATATACTCCAGAGAGTCAGCGTACCGGAGGCAGAGAGCACCGGGAAAGGGATCGAGGTATGTGGTGTTCATTTTTTTTTTTTTTTTCATGTGTATGGGATGTTTGGGTCAGCATTGGGAGGCTATGGGGTTTACATGGTGATGCAAATGGTGCTGCACATGGGGGGTGACATGGTGCTTCACATGGGGGTTGTGACATGGTACTACACATGGGGGGTGACATGGTGCTGCACATGGTACTGCACATGGGGGCGACATGGTGCTACACATAGGGTGTGACATGTTGCTGTACATGGGGGTAACATGGTGCTGCACATGGGGATGAAATGATGCTGCACATGGGGGGCGACATGGTGACACGGTGCTGCACATCGGGGGACATGTTGCTGCACATGAGGGAGAGAAGGTGCTGCATATGGGTGACATGGTGCACATGATGAGGCTTATGGGGTGACATGGTGCAGCCTATGGGGGTGACATGGTGCACATGGTGCTGCACATGGGGGTGACATGGTGCTGCATATGGAGGTGACATGGTGCTGCATATGGGGGTGATTTAGTGCTGCATATAGGGGTGAGTATATTATACTATATGGAGCACTATAGAGAGTGTATTATATTATGTGGAGGTCTATGGGGAGTGTATTATACTATTTAGATGACTATGAGGAGTATATTATACATATATATGGAGGACTATGGGGAATATTATGTTATGTGGAGGACTATGGGGTGTGAATTATACAATATGGAGGACTGTGGTGCTCATTATACTATATAGTAAACTCAAGATATTTGTATCTCAATATACAATTTTTTTTAACATGCACATAATGTAAGTAAATATAACCAGTAGTGTTGAACAATACCGTCCGATACTTGAAAGTATCGGTATTGGATAGTATCGGCCGATACCTGAAAAATATCGGATATCGCCGATACCGATACCGATACCCGATACCAATGCATTTCAATGGGACGCAAAGTATCGGAATGGTTTCCAGGGTCTGAAGGAGAGGAAACTCTCCTTCAGGCCCTGGGATCCATATTCATGTGTAAAATAAAGAATTAAAATAAAAAATATGGATATACTCACCTCTCCGGTGGCCCCTGGATCTTACCGCTGTAACTGGGAGCCTTTGTTCCTAAGAATGAGTGCGTGAAGGGCCTTCAGTGATGTCACGGCTTCTGATTGGTCATGTGACCGCTCATGTGACCGCTCACGCGACCAATCAGAAGCCGCGACGTCAGCCGCGACGTCATCGAAGGTCCTTCACGGGCTCATTCTTAGGAACGGAGGCTCCCAGTTACAGCAGTAAGATCCAGGGGCCACCGGAGAGGTGAGTATATCCATATTTTTTATTTTAATTCTTTATTTTACACATGAATATGGTTCCGATACCGATTCCCGATACCACAAAAGTATCGGAACTCGGTATCGGAATTCTGATACCGCAAGTATCGGCCGATACCCGATACTTGCGGTATCGGAATGCTCAACACTAGTGTTGAACGATTCCTTCCAATATCCAAAAGTATCGGTATCGGATTGGATTGACCGATATTCGAAAAATATCGGATATCGCCGATACCGATACCAATGCAAGTCAATGGCACCAAAATATTGGAATTAAAATAAACCCTTTCATTCCTTGTAGGTTCATTCTACATGAAGGAAAACAACTAAGAATAATGTAGGATGTATTGGGGGAGGTGGAGGAGACATTAAAGGCATAGAGGTTTAGCCCAATCAAATGGAATAGCAGGAATTAAATTTTATTTTTAAGACGTTCGGAGTTACAAAGATATTGACTATGTTAAGATTTTTTATATTTTGTCAGATATTGATGTTTCACTAATTCCATGCTCTTCACCTTCTTTTATACTTCTCCGACACCTTATTCTTCATCATCCTCAGCAGCAGCATCTTTTACATCAACTTCTTCTTCACCTTATTCATCTTCTTCTTCATCTCCTACCTATTATTCTTTTTTGTTACATTCTTCACATTCTTTTTATTAAACTATTATTGTTCTTCATATTCTACTTCTTCATCATATTCTTATTTGTGACAGGCATTCCTGTAGTTATCTATAAAAGTTTGAAGATTACACCTTCCGTTCTGCCTGTCACAAAAGAGTTACAACAGGATTTGTCCGCGTTCAGTTTGGCCTGCAGCAGCAGACTTTTTCCAGGGGCACCACGAGCAGGAACAGACTCAACCTCATACACTGCTTAGTCTTCTTCTGCTTATAATTTAGATAATATCTTTTGCTCTGATGTTTAGTTTTATGCTCTTTGTTCTGCAGCTTCTTGTTCTTCTGATTCTCGGTCTTCAGGGTCGTCATCTCCAGGGTCGTAGTCTCCAGGGTGGTTGTCTCCGGGGTCGTCGTCTTCGGCGTGGTCTCCAGGGTTGTCGTCTCCAGGGTCGTCGTCGTCTTTAGGGTCTTGAACTTGGAAATGTAGCAGAATGTACATGAAGGCTGAGGAAATGCTGAGAACCAGCTGACGGTACTGGAACCCGAAGGCTACCCGAAGGTCCATAACCAATGGAACTACCGAGAACCAGCTGACCATTCTGGAACCCGGTTACAAAGCAGGAGGTACCTGTGCCAGAAAGCACTACCAAGGACCACCTGACTTTGGTGGAACTCAGATACCCAGTAGGAGGCACCTAAGCCAAAGTCACTGCCAAGAACCAGCTGACGGTACTGGAACCCGGATGGGTAGCCAAAGGTACAAGAGCCAATGGAACTACCGAGGACCAGCTGACGTTACTGGAACCCGGTTACTAAGCAGGAGGTACTCGTACCAGAAAGCACTACCAAGGACCACCTGATGTTGGTGGAACTCGGATACCCAGAAGGAGGCACCTAAGCCAAAGGCTCTGCCCGGAACCAGCTGACGGTACTGGAACAAGGATGGGGAGCAGAAGGTACAAGAGCAAAAGACACCGCCGAGAGCCAGCTGATGGTACTGGAACCCGGATGGGTAGCAGAAGGTACAAGAGCCAATGGAACAACCGAGGACCAGCTGATGTTACTGGAACCTGGTTACTAAGCAGGAGGTACCCATGCCAGAAAGCACTACCAAGGACCACCTGATGCTGGTGGAACTCGGATACCCTGAAGGAGGCACCTAAGCCTAAGGCTCTGCCCGGAACCAGCTGACGGTACTGGAACCAGGGGGATCTGTTCAAGATTGTCTTCCTAAGAACCAGCTAATGGTGCTGGAACTCAGATAGGCAGCAGAAGGTCCACAGGAAAAACAAAAGTTGCTAGGCTGCGAGCTGGCCGTGGTTACCGAAAATCCCCAGTCCTACAGGGGGAGCTTGTCCTATTGGCACTACATAACCAGCCTTGATTGCCAGTTCCCACAGCCCACATAGGAAGCACCTAAACTGCAGGCACCATAGAGTCGGCTAACCCGACCTCAACCCGACAGGACAACGTATTGGAGGCCAAGTGACCTTGACACTACCCGGAAACAGCTGGCATGCTGTAACCGGGCTGGGCAGGAGGGAGTACCCGTGCCAAAGACACTTCTGAGCAGCAACTAGCAGTGTTGGAGCCCAGGGACAGCAGAGCAGAGCTGGAGATCAGCTGACATTACTGAAACCCAATAACATGGCAGCAAGTGTTAACTGTGCAAACAGCACTTCCGGGCAGCAACTGGCGGTGTGGGAGCCCAGGGACAGCAGGAGGAGCAGAGTGTAGGCCGAAGCCTGCACTCGAGGCAGTTTAATATCTGTTGTTGTGTCAGCAAGCCGGTCGCAGGACACATTGCTGGATACACAGCTGGGGATCAGCTGACGTTACTGAAACCCAATAACACGGCAGCAAGTGTTGACTGTGCAAACAGCACTTCCGGGCAGCAACTGGTGGTGTTGGAGCCCAGGGACAGCAGGAGGAGCAGGCTAGAATTATTGCCGCAACACAACAGGGGAGCAGCTGGCGTTACTGAACCCCACTAACACAGGAGCAAGTGTTTTTCTCTATGCAGACAGCACTTCTGAGCAGCAACTAGCGGTGTTGGAGCCCAGGGGCAGCAGGAGGAGCAGGCTAGAGTTATTGCCGCTACACAGCAGGGGAGCAGCTGGCATTTCTGAACCCCAATAACAGAAGAGCAACTGTTGACTGTGCAGACAGCTCTTCTGAGCAGCAACTGGCGGTGTTGGAGCCCAGGGACAGCAGGAGGAGCAGGTTAGAGTTATTGCCGCAAAACAGCAGGGAAGTAGCTGGCGTTACTGAACTGAAGCGCACAGTCTGAAGAAGGCGGAGGGAGATGAATGAGAGCTTGAGGTGAAGATATGCACTGCGCATGCCCATGAGTCCCAGCCCCGCAGTGTGAATAAATCAGAAGACACTGCGTGGTGGGATCTCGGTCAGCGCGGCCGCACAGGCACAGCCAGCCTGACAACAAATGATGTCAGAAGACGGGCAGTTCTAACTGCACATGGCCAAGGGATAACATAACAGCACAGGCTCCGGGACAGATTCAAACAGCGCTGAGGAGGTGGCGCCCGGCGCCAAGGGGGTAGGAATGATGGCTGTGTTGCATCCCATTACGAAGGAAAGTCCCACCTCCGGGACGGTTTCAAGGTATGAGGGGACACATTTTATAAGTGTGAAGTTCAGCGTGTGCAAGAAGCATAACTATAAGAGCCACCTTTTCCTTGTGCAGCATTACTGCTGCACAAATTGGCTCTTTCAGTAACAAACACCTGGGGGGACAGATTCCCTTAAATTTCAGTTGTTGTGTCAGCGTGGTGGTCGCAGGACACATTGCCGGATACACAGCTGGGGATCAGCTGACGTTACTGAAACCCAATAACACTGGGTCATGTGTTTTAACTGTGCAGTCGGCACTTCTGAGCAGCAACTGGCGGTCTTGGAGCCCAGGGATTACAGTTCAGGTGGTAGGAACATGAACACAACAGGAGACCTGGATACTGTAGCCAACAAAATTATTTAATCTGGAAGAGGAGTGGCAAATTCCTGCGAGATCCAGGTCTTGTTCACTTTCAGAAAAGTAAGCCGGTCAACGTTATCGGAGGATAGTCGCATGCGACGGTCTGATAGTACACCACCTGCGGCACTAAAGACGCGTTCCGATAATACTCTAGCAGCAGGGCAAGCCAGCACCTCCAATGCATGCTGGCTTAGCTCTGGCCATGTATCCACCTTAGAGACCCAAAACTTGAAGGGGGAATAGCCGTCTGGGAGTACACTGAGAGGGCAAGACATGTAGTCTGTCACCATCTGATGGAAACGTTGCCTCCTGCTGACTGGAGCCGTCTGTGATGGTGTAGACATTTGTGGCGGGCACACAAAACTTTGCCACAGTTGGGCCATACTGGTCTTGCCTTGTGCTGAGGCACAGCTTCTGCTGCTCCCTCTGTGCAGAGCTTCCTCCACTGCCTCGACACACTGAGCTGCTTTGTAAAGCACTAGCAGCACTGCTCTCGATTGGACTGGAGAAGATGATGGACTGCAGCAGTGTCTTGGTACTCCCGCATTTTATGCTCCAGGTTCAAAGGTGTAATGAGGCTTTGAAAGTTGTCCCGGTAGCAATGATCTATGAGGGTGTACACCCAATAATCAGCCGTGTTAAGAATGTGGGCGATGCGGCGGTCGTTTCTCAGGCACTCCAGCATGAAATCAACCATGTGCTGCAGACTGCCAACTGGCCAAGAAACGCTGTCCCCTGCTTGAGGCGTGATCTCTGCCTGCTCTGCATCACTCCACCCTCGCTCTACACACTGACTACTGGAGAATTGTGCAACTCCCTCTTCTGGACCGATGTCTTCCTCCTCCATTGGCTCCTCCTCATCCTTCTCACAAAGTGTCCCCTGCCTAGGCCTTTGTGAGGAACCACGTTGCGCTGACTGTCCAGAAGCAGATGGAATTGGTGACTCCTCATCCTCCACCTCTTCCATAACATCATCCCTTAGCACTTGCAGTGTTTGTTGAAACAGGCAGATAAGGGGGACAGTCATGCTGACTATTGCATCATCTGCTCTCGCCATCCACGTGGAATCATCAAAGGCACGCAAAACCTGGCAGATGTCCTTCATAGTGGCCCACTCAATGGTTGTGAAGTCTGAATGGCACGCAGTGTGAATTCTTTGCGCCTGATGCAGCTGGTAATCCATTACTGCTTGCTGCTGCTCACACAACCACTCCAACATATGTATCATGGAATTCCACCTGGTGGGTAGGTCACACATGATGCGATGTTCTGGAAGTCGGAATCGGTGCTGCAGAGCTGCAATGCGTGATCTTGCCATGCTGGAACGCTGCAAGTGAGCACACTCTAGGCGGACCTTGTGCAGCAGTGCATCAAGATCCGGATAGTCCCTCAAAAACTCTGCACAACCAAGTTGAGCACATGTGCCAGCCATGGGATGTGAGTGAGTTTGCCTAGGGCCAGAGCTGCCACCAGATTTTGGCCGTTGTCACACACTACCAGCCTGGCTGGAGATTCGCTGGCACAAACCACACATCATTCTCCTGCTTGATGGCATTCCAGAGCTCCTGCACTGTGTGGCTTCGATTCCCCAAAGAAATTAATTTCAATACAGCCTGTTGATGTTTGGCCATGGTTGTGCTCATATCAGTCGTGACAGGTAAACGTTCACGGGTCCATGTGGAGGTGGAGTGTGATGGCTCCTGCAGCAATGGTTTTGAGGAACTTGAGTATGAGGAGGAGTTAATGCGTAGAGACTGGATTCCTGCAATCCTTGGAGTTGGCAGAACACGTCCTGTGCCACTCACACGATCTGTACCCGGCTCAACAACATTAACCCAATGGGCAGTGAGGGAAAGGTATCACCCCTGTCCATGGTGACTGGTCCACTCATCGGTGGTGAGGTGGCGTTCAGTAGCGCATGTTTTATCTGTCCCTCTACATGCTTTTGCAGGGCAGGGACGGTTTGCCTGCTGAAATAAAAGTGGCTGGGCACATTGTATTGTGGGACTGCCAATGCCATCAAGTTACAGAAGGTGTCAGTCTCCACCAGCATGATTGACAGCATTTTGAGGGACAGTAGTTTTGCAATGAAAGCATTCAGAACCTGTGCTCGGGGGTGATTTGTCGAGAATGGCTGCCTTTTCTCCCATGCCTGTGCAACCGATGGCTGTAGACTGGGCTGGGAGTGTGAGGATGACTGGAACGTGGTGCTGTGGGTGGAATTACACTGGGTCTGTGGACAACAGTGCCAGAGGTTCTTCCATGGCGATCCTGTGAGAAAGCCGAACCAGCTGTGTGTGAGCTGGAGGAAGAGGCAACAACACGAGCTGAAGAGGTGGTAGGTGCTGCTGTAGGTTGGCCTAGGTCTTCAGTTTGTTTTTGTTACTCCACCGTGTGCTTGGTCCGCACATGTTTCCACATATTTGTTGTATTGAGGTTGCTGACACTTTTCCCTCTTTTGACTTTCTGATAACACACCTTGTATTTGACTAAGCAAAAGTCATCTGCAACTGTGTCAAAAAAGGACCAGGCACTGCAAGTCTTGGGAGCGCCCGTTTTGGCTTTTGGAAGAGGCATGCTCCTAATGGTTGCCAAAGTGGAGGCTGCAGGCACCGCAGTCTTCCCCCTCCCTCTCCCTCTTTGTGCCGTTCGGGGAATCTCTTCCTCAGAGCTGCTCCCACCACCTTCCTGTACCTCACGCCATGATGGGTCAAGGACCTAATCATCTACACTACCCTCTTCCACCAACTGCTTCTCCGGGTTAGTCTCGGCAGCACAGTATGCACCTGAAAGTGGCACCTGAGTCTCATCATCAAGATGCGTACTGAGGTGTGTTGACCGGAGGCACTGGCCCACCCATCTCTTCAGAATCAGAGAGACAAAGCTGTTGGGCATAACTGCATACTGCCTCTTCTTCCATTTCTCCAATGCTGCTTGGCTGGCCCCCTCTTTCCAAGCCAAGAGATTCAGAGAACAGAAGTAGAGATGGCTCCTGTCCTGGGCTCTGACTGCCTGGGCAATTTGGCAGGTGGTGAAGAGACTGATGGGTGCTCTTCAGTGCTCTGTGCCTGAATGGATGTGGCACTAATTGAAGTTGATGCGTTAGCTGCCATCCATGCAACAACGTCTTCAATTTTTTCGTCCTGCAGCAGCAGGGTACGGCGAGCTCCAACACAGCTGCGCATGAAGGATTGTTCCCTGCTAAAACGGGGGGATGATGAGTCACCGGTGCCCACTGCAGGCACAGAATCCCCACGTCCTCTCCCTGCTCCACGCCCATGTGCCTTACTCCCTGCCTTCTTCATCTTGGTAGACTGATAAAGATAGGCAATAAAGTACTAAAGGCTTATTGTGCTTATTCCTGAACAGCTGCTAACAGGTATAAGGAACACTAATTTTATCAAGTGTGGACTAGACTTTAATATGAGCTACTGTGGCCTACACAACTCTAAAATGGAGTGTTTTGTGAACTTTATAAACTTTTTTTTCTGTAGAACAGACTACAGAGCGAGCTGCACTCACACAGAGACCGTGCAGACAGCCGTAAACGGCACTGCAAGGCCAAATAAAGCTCCTCTATGTAATCCTATATAGTGTTTTTCCACAATCTAGCAGGATACGGATGGAAAGCCAGTAATAGGATAAATTTGAAAAAATGTGCAGCAGGCTGCGCTAATTGAGAAACGGACAATGGAACAGTATGAGGCAGTGACGCACCCTGAGCTGACTACAACTGGTGGCAGAACAGACTACCGAGTGAGCTGCACTCACACAGAGACCATACAGACAGCTGTAAACAGCGCTGCAATTCCAAAAAAAGCTCCTCTATGGAATCCTATATAGTGTTTTTCCACAATCTAGCTGGATACGGATGGAAAGCCACTAATAGGATAAATTTGAAAAAATGTGCAGCAGGCTGCACTATTTGCAAAAAAGGACAATGAATTGAACAGTATGAGGCAGTGACGCACCCTGAGCTGACTACAACTGGCTGTGGCTGCGGACAGACTACAGAGTGAGCTGCACTCACACACACAGAGACCTTGCAGACAGCTGTGAACAGCGCTGCAAGGCAAAAGCAAGGTTCTCACACAGCGGTTGCTAAATTAGCATGGGTAAAGCACAATGAAGCAAATTGCTATCTCTAAACTGGCCCTCAGTCAGAACACAACGTCCTGTCCCTAACTGAATTCACAGCAGAGTGAGCCCAAAATGGCGGTGGCAACTTTTATAGTGCATCATGACATCATTTCAGCAGCCAATCACAGCCATGCCAGTAGTTACATGCCTACCATGCAGAACAGGATGTGCCCACACTTCTAATCATTCCTCATTGGCTGAATTCTGGCTCTTTGAATTATGGGAACTTCCAATTCCGGTATCCGATATACTGAAAGTTTCAGAACTTGGTTTCAGAATTCCGATACCGCAAATATCGGCCGCTACCCGATACTTGCGGTATCGGAATGCTCAACACTAATAACCAGTCATTTGCTTATTAGATTGCAAACCTGAAAGGGAGCATATTAGGCTAGATAACCATTAATCTGCAGACACTGGATTGATTTGCAGCTTTATTTGCATTATGAAGGTGCTCGATTGCAAATATGAAAGTGTAACACACGGGAGCAATAAACTTTACTTTCTCCCAGATCATGTACTCAGTATGGCAGTTAATAATTGTCATAATACCGCCAGCTTTTGTTCATGCAAGCATGCTGTCATGGCTACAGTTATTGCTTATTATACTTTGACATACTTTTGGCTTTAAGCATGCCCCTGCACTTTGACTGAAAGCCAGCTCAACACTGGTACACTTTAGAGCTATCCATCAGTCAAAGTGCTGGGGCCTGCTCACAGTGCCATGAGCGGTGATCGTAGCAACACTGACATACCTACATGACTGAAAGCTGGCATCTGCCAGGGATGAACACAATTCATTTTTTCCTGGAATTTCAGTAAGGTGGATGGGCACCTTAATAACACTTTTAATCTTCAGACTAACCATACATTTGGATGTTAATAGCATTATCTGAACTGTCAGATACCCTTCAATCTTAAAGGGAACCTGTCACCACCAAAATCGAAGATGAGCTAAGCCCACCAGCATCAGGGGCTTATCTATAGCATTCTGTAATGCTGTAGATAAGCCCCGGATGTATCCTGAAAGATGAGAAAAAGAGGTTAGATTATACTCACCCAGGGGCGGTGCCGCTGCGGTGGGAATCGCGGTCCTGTCCGGGTCTCCCATCTTCATAGGATGATGACGTCCTCTTCTTGTCTTCATGCTGTGGCTCTGGCGCAGGCATACTTTGTCTGCCCTGTTGAGGGCAGAGCAAAGTACTGCAGTACGCAGGCGCCAGGCCTCTCTGACCTTTCCCGGTGCCTACGCACTGCAGTACTTTGCTCTGCCCTCAACAGGGCACAGTACACCTGTGCTGGACCCGCAGCGTGAAGACAAGAAGAGGACATCATCTTAAGAATATCGGAGGCCCCGGACCGCAACGTCCATCGTACCGCAGCAGGACCGCCTCTGGGTGAGTATAATCTAACCTCTTTTTCTCATCTTTCAGGATTCATCGGGGGCTTAGCATTACAGAATGCTGTAGATAAGTCCCTGATGCCAGTGGGCTTAGCTCATCTTCGATTTTGGGGGTGACAGGTTCCCTTTAAATTGGCTTTACATCATTTTATTAGAGATGATTGAATCATTATTTATTCATTTTAAAGGGAAAATTTGATCCTCATTGAATTTTCCAGGTAGTAATTAAAAAAAAAATCTTCTTATACTCACTAGTGATGGGCAAGCACTAAAATGCTCTGGTGCTTGTTGCTCGGGATGAACAAATTGGAATACTCGGGTACTTGACCCGAGCAACAAGCCCAATGTAAGTCTATGGGAAACCCGAGTATTTTTACTGCGATCCCCCGGTGGTCTTTTTAAGGTATAAAAATGTCTGAAAATGATGGAAACTCTGCTCAAATGACATGGTAAAATCATGGGGATCGCCCCTGAATGCATTTCTGACTCCTAGGTCACAGCTGTAAGCAATGTTGTCAGAATGTCACACTATTTTTACAGGTGCACCAAAAAACATACAAAAACGAAACCAAAATGGATTTTGCTGGGAAATATGTTAGGGTACATCATTTCCAGGGTAATGACTTGTATATAAGGCAAAATGATTAACCCCAGATCAAAACGTTCCTCCACCACTTGGGCTATGTTCACACGCAGCGTTTTTGATGTGTTTTTCAACTTTAACATTGCTTTCAACAAACACAAATGCATTCAAAGGGAAATGTCATTGTAACATTTAACAACCCTAGTTGGCCATGTGGTGTGTGGCACAGAAGGAGACACATCTTGTTTCATTTATGAAGGAGGGACTCTTAAAGTCACAAAGCATATTTTTAGAGAGGCATCAGGCGGCATTAATATTCTTAAAGGGCCATTATTAACTGTTACTGCCGATGCAGTGGGTGGCTGGGCTGCCAAAAATTACAACGCACCCCAATACCCCAATAGGTACAGTAGGGCTTCCTGAAAAAATGTTGCATTGAATGCAAGACCTGCCCTGCTATAAAGTCATATGCACCCCAAGAATCCTTTAACCCCTTCATGACCCAGCCTATTTTGGCCTTAATGACCTTGCCGTTTTTTGCAATTCTGACCAGTGTCCCTTTATGAGGTAATAACTCAGGAACGCTTCAACGGATCCTAGCGATTCTGAGACTGTTTTTTCGTGACATATTGGGCTTCATGTTAGTGGTAAATTTAGGTCGGTAATTTCTCAGTTTATTTGTGAAAAAAACGGAAATTTGGCGAAAATTTTGAAAATTTCACAATTTTCACATTTTGAATTTTTATTCTGTTAAACCAGAGAGTTATGTGACACAAAATAGTTAATAAATACCATTTCCCACATGTCTACTTTACATCAGCACAATTTTGGAAACAATTTTGTTTTTGCTAGGAAGTTATAAGGGTTAAAATATGACAAGTGATTTCTCATTTTTACAACAAAATTTACAAAACCATTTTTTTTAGGGACCACCTCACATTTGAAGCCAGTTTGAGGGTTCTATATGGCTGAAAATACCCAAAAGTGACACCATTCTAAAAACTGCACCCCTCATGGTGCTCAAAACCACATTCAAGAAGTTTATTAACCCTTCAGGTGTTTCACAGCAGCAGAAGCAACATGGAAGTAAAAAAATGAACATTTAACTTTTTAGTCACAAAAATGATCTTTTAGCAACAATTTTTTTATTTTCCCAAGGGTAAAAGGAGAAACTGGACCATGAACCTTGTTGTCCAATTTGTCCTGAGTACGCTGATACCTCATATGTGGGTGTAAAGCACTGTTTGGGTGCACGGCAGGGCTCGGAAGGGAAGGAGCGCCATTTGACTTTTTGAATGAAAAATTGGCTCCAATCTTTAGCGGACACCATGTCGCGTTTGAAGAGCCCCTGTGTGCCTAAACATTGGAGCTCCTGCACAAGTGACCCCATTTTGGAAACTAGACCTCCCAAGGAACTAATCTAGATGTGTGGTGAGCACTTTGAACCCCCAAGTGCTTCACAGAAGTTTATAACGCAGAGCCATGAAAATAAAAAATAATTTTTCTTTTCTCAAAAATGATTTTTAGCCCACAATTTTTTATTTTCCCAAGGGTAACAGGAGAAATTGGACCCTAAAATTTGTTGTCCAGTTTCTCCTGAGTACGCTGATACCCGTTATGTGGGGGTAAACCACTGTTTGGGCACATGCCGGGGTTCGGAATGGAAGTAGTGACGTTTTGAAATGCAGACTTTGATGGAATGCTCTGCGGGCGTCAGGTTGCGTTTGCAGAGCCCCTGATGTGCCTAAACAGTAGGAACTCCCCACGAGTGACTCCATTTTGGAAACTAGACCCCCAAGGGAACTTATCTAGATGTGTGATGAGCACTTTGAACCCCCAAGTGCTTCACAGAAGTTTATAACGCAGAGCCGTGAAAATAATAAATTTTTCCTTTCCTCAAACATATTTTTTTAGCCCAGAATTTTTTATTTTTGCAAGGGTAACAGGAGAAATTTGACCCCAAAAGTTGTTGTCCAGTTTCTCCTGAGTACGCTGATACCCCATATGTGGGGGTAAACCACTGTTTGGGCACATGCCGGGGCTCGGAAGGGAAGTAGTGACGTTTTGGAATGCAGACTTTGATGGAATGGTCTGCGGGTATCATGTTACGTTTGCAGAGCCCCTGATATGCCTAAACAGTAGAAACCCCCCACAAGTGACCCCATTTTGGAAACTAGACCCCCCAAGGAACTTATATAGATATGTGGTGAGCACGTTCAACCCCCAAGTGCTTCACAG
This sequence comes from Ranitomeya variabilis, assembly GCF_051348905.1. Taxonomy (NCBI): domain Eukaryota; kingdom Metazoa; phylum Chordata; class Amphibia; order Anura; family Dendrobatidae; genus Ranitomeya; species Ranitomeya variabilis. The sequence goes on from NC_135236.1 coordinate 568,431,713, forward strand.
AAGTTTACAACGCAGAGCCGTGAAAATAAAAAATCATTTTTCTTTCCTCAAAAAAAGATGTTTTAGCAAGCAATTTTTTATTTTCACAAGGGTAACAGGAGAAATTGGACCCCAATATTTGTTGCCCAGTTTGTTGTGAGTACGATGATACCCCATATGTGGGGGTAAACCACTGTTTGGGCACACGTCAGGGCTCGGAAGGGAAGTAGTGACATTTGAAATGCAGACTTTGATGGAATGGTCTGCGGGCATCACATTGCATTTGCAGAGCCCCTGATGTGGGGTGTTTCTACTGTTTAGGCACAAGTGACCCCATTTTGGAAACTAGACCCCCCAAGGAACTTATCTAGATGTGTGATGAGCACGTTCAACCCCCAAGTGCTTCACAGAAGTTTATAACGCAGAGCCGTGAAAATAAAAAATCATTTTTCTTTCCTCAAAAAAAGATGTTTTAGCAAGCAATTTTTAATTTTTGCAAGGGTAACAGGAGAAATTGGACCCCAACAGTTGTTGCCCAGTTTGTCCTGAGTATGCTGGTACCCCACATGTGGGGGTAAACCACTGTTTGGGCGCACGTCGGGGCTTGGAAGGGAGGGAGCACCATTTGACTTTTTGAACGCAAGATTGGCTGGAATCAATGGTGGCGCCATGTTGTGTTTGGAGACCCCTGATGTGCCTAAACAGTGGAAACCCCTCAATTCTAACTTCAACACTAACCCCAACACACCCCTAATCCTAATCCCAACTGTAGCCATAACTGTTATGATGACCTGGTGGTTAGGAGCACTAGGAATGACCTGATGAGCAAACTAGTAATACAGGACAAGCTCTGGGAAGTGGGAGCTCTGCTGACCGCAACCCCTAATCCTATCACAACAACTAGAAATAGCCGTGGAGCGTACCTAACTCTGCCTAGATGCCTCTTCACAGCCTAAGAGCTAACTACCCCTAAAGATAGAAAATAAAGCCTAACTTGCCTCAGAGAAATTCTCCAAAGAAATAGGCACACATATTGGCACACCCCCACACATATTGACTGTGAGTTAAGATGGAAGTCACAAACACAGGAATGAAACAGGTTTCAGCAAAGGAGGCCAGACTTAACTAAACAGACTTGAGGATAGAAAAGGTATCTTGCGGTCAGCATAAAAACTACCAAAAAACCATGCAGAGTGTGCAAAAGAGACCCCACACCGACTCATGGCGTGGAGGTGCCACTCTGCATCCCAGAGCTTCCAGCTAGCAAGGCAAAATCATGATAGCAAGCTGGACAAGAAAACAATGGTAAACAAATAAGCTAGCAGGGACTTAGCTTTTGCTGGAGTAGACAGGTCATCTGAAAGATCCAAGAGAGAACTGAACCAGTACTAGGACATTGACAGCTGGCATCAAGTAATGATCTAAGTGGAGTTAAATAGAGCAGAGGCCTAGAACTAAACGAGGTCAGCTGAGGAAGGAACCTCAGAACCAGCAGCTCCACTCACAGCCACCAGAGGGAGTCCATGGACAGAACTCGCCGAAGTACCATTCATAACCACCGGAGGGAGTTCGAAAACAGAATTCACAACACATAACCCTAACCCCAACACACCCCTAACCACAACCCTAACCCCAACACACCCGTAACCCTAATTCCAACCCTAACCCTAATCCTAACCCTAATCCCAACCCTAACCCTAATCCCAACCCTAACCACAACTGTAACCCCAACACACCCCTAACCCTATCCGTAACCCTAACCACAAGCCTAATCTTAACACTATTTCCAACCCTAGCCCTAATTCCAACCCTAACTCTAATTCCAACCTTAACCCTAAGGCTATGTGCCCACGTTGCGGATTAGTGTGAGATTTTTCCGCACGATTTTTGAAAAATATGCAGGTAAAAGGCACTGCGTTTTACCTGCGGATTTACAGCGGATTTCCAGTGTTTTTTTGTGCGGATTTTACCTGCGGATTCCTATTGAGGAACAGTTGTAAAACGCTGCGGAATCCGCACAAAGAATTGACATGCTGCGGAAAATACAACGCAGCGTTTCTGCACGGAATTTTCCACACCTGTCATGATTCCCCAATGGCATGGGAACATCAGAAACACAAAATAACAGACTAGCCCTCGGGTGATGGAAACTCAAGCTGACCGTGACCTAAATCTACCACACAATTAACAGTAGCCAGGAAGCATTCCTACGGCTGCCTAGATGCCATGCGCCAGCCGGAGAACTAACTACGCCTGGAAGAGGAAGGAACAGACCTGGCTTACCTCTAGTGAAATTCCCCAAAGATGATAGTAGCCCCCACATATATTAACGGTGAGTTCAGAGGAAAAGACATACACAGTATGAAGGTAGATTTAGCAAAGCGAGGTCCACTTACTAGATAGAGGAAGGATACAAAAGAGGACTTCACGGTCAGCTGAAAAACCCTTTCAAAAACCCATCCTGAAATTACTTTAAGACTCCTGTGTCAACTCATGACACAGGAGTGGCAATTTCAGTCCACAAGAGCTTCCAGTAACAGGAAATGACAAACTATAAACTGGACAAAAAATACAAAACAAAAAGGACAAGAGTCCACTTAGCTGATCAGCAGACTGGTAGCAGGAACATGCAACTGAAAGACTCAGGTTACAATGATGACCGGCAAGGAAGTGACTGGAGAGCAAGGCTAAATAGGGAACTCCCAAAACTGATGGAAGCAGGTGAGCTGAGGCAGAAAAGAACACACAAGTCTCCAGTACCACCAGCCACCACTAGGGGAGCCCACAAAGCGGATCACAACAGTACCCCCCCTTAAGGAGGGGGCACCGAACCCTCACAAGAACCGCCAGGGCGACCTGGATGAGCCCTATGAAAGGCACGAACCAAATCCGAGGCATGAACATCAGAGGCAGTTACCCAAGAATTATCTTCCTGACCATAGCCCTTCCATTTAACCAGATACTGGAGTCTCCGCCTTGAAATACGGGAGTCCAAGATCTTCTCTATAACGTACTCCAATTCACCCTCAACCAGCACAGGAGCAGGAGGCTCAGCAGAAGGAACCACCGGCACCTCGTATCTCCGCAACAACGACCGATGGAACACATTATGGATAGCGAAAGATGCCGGGAGGTCCAAACGAAAGGAAACAGGGTTAATAATCTCCAAAATCCTATAGGGACCGATGAACCGAGGCTTAAATTTAGGAGAAGAAACCCTCATTGGGACAAAACAGGAAGACAACCACACCAAGTCCCCAACACGAAGGCAAGGACCAACCCGACGCTGGCGGTTAGCAAACCGCTGAGTCCTCTCCTGGGACAAATTCAAATTGTCCACCACTTGTTCCCAAATCCGATACAACCGATCCACCACCGCATCTACTCCAGGACAATCCGAAGACTCCGCCTGACCAGAAGAAAAACGGGGATGAAACCCCGAATTGCAAAAGAAAGGGGAAACCAAAGTGGCCGAACTAGCCCGATTATTAAGAGCAAACTCCGCCAACGGCAAAAAGGCAACCCAATCATCCTGATCCGCAGACACAAAACACCTCAAATACGTCTCCAAAGTCTGATTAGTTCGCTCCGTCTGGCCATTAGTCTGAGGATGGAAGGCAGATGAAAAAGACAAATCAATGCCCAACCTGGCACAGAATGCCCGCCAAAATCTAGAAACGAACTGGGTACCCCTATCAGAAACGATATTTTCAGGAATACCATGCAAGCGAACCACATTTTGAAAAAACAAAGGAACCAACTCAGACGAGGAAGGCAACTTCGGCAATGGCACCAAATGAACCATCTTAGAAAAACGGTCACACACCACCCAGATAACAGACATCCTCTGAGAGACAGGAAGATCAGAAATAAAGTCCATCGAGATGTACGTCCAAGGCCTCTTCGGAATAGGCAAGGGCAACAACAACCCGCTAGCCCTAGAACAACAAGGCTTGGCCCGAGCACACACATCACAAGACTGCACAAAAACACGCACATCTCGAGACAGAGATGGCCACCAGAAGGATCTAGCCACCAAATCCCTGGTACCAAAAATTCCAGGATGACCCGCCAGCATAGAAGAATGAACCTCCGAGATGACTCTACTGGTCCAATCATCAGGAACAAACAGTCTACCAGGTGGACAGCGATCAGGTCTATCCGCCTGAAACTCTTGCAAAGCACGTCGCAGATCTGGGGAAATAGCGGATAATATCACCCCATCCTTAAGGATACCTGTAGGTTCCGAATCACCAGGGGAATCAGGCTCAAAACTCCTAGAAAGGGCATCCGCCTTCACATTCTTAGAACCTGGTAGATATGAGACCACAAAATTAAACCGAGAGAAAAACAACGACCAGCGCGCCTGTCTAGGATTCAGGCGCCTGGCAGACTCAAGATAAATCAGATTCTTGTGATCAGTCAAAACCACCACCTGATGTCTAGCACCCTCAAGCCAATGACGCCACTCCTCAAATGCCCACTTCATGGCCAAAAGCTCCCGATTACCGACATCATAATTTCTTTCGGCGGCAGAAAATTTTCGAGAAAAGAACGCACAAGGTCTCATCACTGAGCAATCGGAACTTTTCTGCGACAAAACCGCCCCCGCTCCGATCTCGGAAGCATCGACCTCAACCTGAAAGGGGAGAGAGACATCAGGCTGGTGCAACACAGGGGCAGACGAAAAGCAGCGCTTAAGTTCCCGAAAGGCCTCCACAGCGGCAGAGGACCAATTGGCAACATCAGCACCCTTCTTAGTCAAATCCGTAAGAGGCTTAGCAACACCAGAAAAACCAGTTATAAATCGACGATAAAAATTAGCAAAGCCCAAGAACTTCTGAAGACCCTTTAGAGAAGTAGGCTGCGTCTAGTCACAAATAGTCCGAACCTTGACAGGGTCCATCTCAACAGAAGAAGGGGAAAAAATGTACCCCAAAAAGGAAATCTTTTGAACCCCAAAAACACACTTAGAACCCTTTACACACAGAGAATTCTCCCGCAAGACCTGAAAAACCCTCCTGACCTGCTGAACATGAGACTCCCAGTCCTCAGAAAAAATCAAAATATCGTCCAAATACACAATCATAAATTTATTCAGATATTCACGGAAAATATCATGCATAAAGGACTGAAAAACTGAAGGTGCATTAGAAAGGCCGAAAGGCATTACTAAATACTCAAAGTGGCCCTCAGGCGTATTAAATGCGGTTTTCCACTCATCCCCTTGCTTAATTCGCACCAAATTATACGCCCCACGGAGATCAATCTTGGAGAACCACTTAGCCCCCCTTATGCGAGCAAACAAATCAGTAAGCAGCGGCAACGGATACTGATATTTGACAGTAATTTTATTCAGGAGTCGATAATCAATACAAGGCCTCAGCGAGCCTGTTGTGGATTCTGTTTGCGGGCTCCCTCTGGTGGTTACTGCTGGTACTGGGTGACTTTGGTGGGTTGCGGCCTTTGGTTTCCATCTGTCCATCAGAGGCTGGGTGTTTCCTATTTTACCTGGCCTCTCTGTCATTTCCCTTGCCGGCTATCAATGTGTTCAGATGTGCTCTGTTTGGTTCCTGCCTACCTGCTCCCAGATCTTTCAGGATAAGCTAAGTGCTGATTTTCAGTTGTTTGGTTTTTTGTCCAGCTTGCTTAGAATGTCTCTTTGTTAGCTGGTTGCTCTAGTGGACTGAGGTTCTCCCCATGTGCCATGAGTTGGCACATGGGTTCTTGTAATCTCAGGATGGTTTTTTTGATTAGGGTTTTTTGCTGACCGCTCAGTCCCCTTTTGTGTCATTCTGCTTTCTAGTTTTCAGCGGGCCTCTATTTGCTAAAGCTATATACATCATCTCTATGTATGTGCCTTCCTCTCATTTCACCGTCAATACATGTGGGGGGCAACTATATCTTTGGGGTTAATTCCTCTGGAGGCAAGTGAGGTCTTGTTTTCTCTGCAGTACTAGTTAGCTCTTAGGCTGGTGCGTGGCGTCTAGAACCAACGTAGGCACGCTCCCTGGCTATCTCTAGTTGCGTTTGTCAGGCGTAGGGCAGCGGTCAGCCCAGGATCCATCACCCTAGAGCTCGTCCGATATTTTTTATACTTTGCTTATCCTGTGCTATCCCTAGCCATTGGGGATTCATGACACGAGCCATCCTTTTTAGAGACAAAGAAAAACCCAGCTCCTAAAGGTGGTGAAGAAGGACGAATATGTCCCTTTTCCAGGGACTCCTTAACATACTCTCACATGGCAGCATGCTCAGGTACAGATAGGTTAAACAAACGACCCTTTGGAAATTTACTGCCTGGAATCAGATCTATGGCGCAATCACACTCTCTGTGGGGAGGGAGAGAACCAATTTTAGGCTCTTCAAAAATATCCCCAAAATCCGACAAAAATGCCGGAACCTCAGAGGGAATAGATGACGAGATAGAAACCAAAGGTATGTCCCCATGAGCCCCCCGACATCCCCAGCTTAACACAGACATAGTTTTCCAGTCCAGTACTGGGTTATGAGATTGCAACCATGGTAATCCAAGCACTAACACATCATGTAAATTATGCAACACGAGGAAGCGAATCATCTCCTGATGGTCTGGAGTCATACGCATAGTCACTTGTGTCCAGAACTGTGGTCTATTACAAGCCAGAGGTGTAGAATCAATACCCTTCAGAGGTATAGGAACTTCCAGAGGCTCCAAATCAAACCCACAGCGCCTGGCGAAGGACCAATCCATGAGACTCAGAGCGGCGCCAGAGTCCACATAGGCATCCACGGTAATAACTGATAATGAACAAATCAGAGTTACAGACAGAAGAAATTTAGACTGTAAAGTGCCAATAGAAACAGACTTGTCAACCTTCCTAGTACGTTTAGAGCATGCTGATATAACATGCGCGGAATCACCACAGTAGAAGCACAAGCCATTTTAGCGCCTATAATTCTGCCGCTCGCTTCTTGACAGAATTCTGTCACATTGCATTTTCTCTGGCGTCCCTTCAGAAGATACCGCCAAATGGTGCACGGGTTTGCGCTCCCGCAAACGCCGATCAATCTGAATCGCCATTGTGATGGACTCATTCAGACCTGTGGGCGTAGGAAACCCCACCATGACATCCTTAACGGCATCAGAAAGGCCTTCTCTGAAAATTGCCGCTAGGGCACACTCATTCCACTGAGTAAGCACAGACCATTTACGAAATTTTTGGCAGTATATCTCAGCTTCATCTTGCCCTTGAGACAGGGCTATTAAAGCTTTTTCAGCTTGAATCTCCACATTAGGTTCCTCATACAGCAACCCTAAAGCCAGAAAAAACGCATCCACATTGAGCAACGCAGGATCCCCTGGTGTCAATGAAAATGCCCAATTTTGAGGGTCACCTCGCAGCAAAGAAATCACAATCTTAACCTGCTGAACAGAATCTCCAGAGGAGTGAGATCTGAGAGAAAGGAATAATTTACAATTACATTTGAAATTCAGAAACCAAGATCTATCTCCGGAAAATACCTCTGGTGTAGGAATCTTAGGTTCAGAAATAGGAGTACGCATAACACAATCTTGTAAATTCTGAACCTTCGTAGCAAGATTATTTAAACCTGCAGCCAAACTCTGAGAGTCCATCCTTACACCGGAGAGATCAGAGCCATTCAAGGATTAGAAGGAGAGAAAGGCAAGGCTGTAAATAGAGCAGAAATACAACTGAGCCAACTAAGTAGCAAACATGTGAGGGGGAAAAAAAAAAAAAAATAAATCTACAGACTTCTTTTACTCTCCTTTCTTCTGCCAATTACTTTAACAGTGTCCGGTCATACTCTCATGATTCCCCAATGGCATGGGAACATCAGAAACACAAAATAACAGACTAGCCCTCGGGTGATGGAAACTCAAGCTGACCGTGACCTAAATCTACCACACAACTAACAGTAGCCAGGAAGCATTCCTACGGCTGCCTAGATGCCATGCGCCAGCCGGAGAACTAACTACGCCTGGAAGAGGAAGGAACAGACCTGGCTTACCTCTAGTGAAATTCCCCAGAGATGATAGTAGCCCCCACATATATTAACGGTGAGTTCAGAGGAAAAGACATACACAGTATGAAGGTAGATTTAGCAAAGCGAGGTCCACTTACTAGATAGAGGAAGGATACAAAAGAGGACTTCACGGTCAGCTGAAAAACCCTTTCAAAAACCCATCCTGAAATTACTTTAAGACTCCTGTGTCAACTCATGACACAGGAGTGGCAATTTCAGTCCACAAGAGCTTCCAGTAACAGGAAATGACAAACTGTAAACTGGACAAAAAATACAAAACAAAAAGGACAAGAGTCCACTTAGCTGATCAGCAGACTGGTAGCAGGAACATGCAACTGAAAGACTCAGGTTACAATGATGACCGGCAAGGAAGTGACTGGAGAGCAAGGCTAAATAGGGAACTCCCAAAACTGATGGAAGCAGGTGAGCTGAGGCAGAAAAGAACACACAAGTCTCCAGTACCACCAGCCACCACTAGGGGAGCCCACAAAGCGGATCACAACACACACCATGGGCACAGCGGATTTGGTTTTCCATAGGTGTACATGGTACTGTAAACCTGATGGAAAACTGCTACGAATTCGCAGCGGCCAATCCGCTGTGGATCCGCAGCCAAATCCACACTGTGTGCACATGCAATAACCCTAACCCTACCCCTAACCCTAACCCTACCCCTAGTTCTAACCCTAGTTCTAACCCTAACCCTAGTGGAAAAAGAAAAAACAAATATTTTCTTTATTTTATTATTGTCCCTACCTATGGGGGTGATAAAGGGGGGGGGGGTTATTTATTATTGTTATTTTGATCGCTGTGATAGAACCTATCACAGCGATCAAAATGTACTTGTAACGAACCTGCCGGCCGGCAGATTCGGCGGGCGCACTGCGCATGCGCCCGCCATTTTGGAAGATGGTGGCGCCCATGGAGAAGACGGATGCACACCGGGAGCCTCGGTAAGTATAAGGGGGGGGAGATCAGGGCACGGGGGGGGCGTCGGAGCACGGGGGGGTGGCATAGGTGCACGGGGGGAGCGGACAGGAGGACGTGGGAGCGGAGCACAAGACGGAGGGGAGCGGAGCACAGATCGGTGGCTTGGGGGGGCGATCGGTGGGGTGGGGTCACATAAGTGTTTCCAGCCATGGCCGATGATATTGCAGCATCGGCCATGGCTGGATTGTAATATTTCACCAGTTTTTTAGGTGAAATATTACAAATCGCTCTGATTGGCTGTTTCACTTTCAACAGCCAATCAGAGCGATCATAGCCACGGAGGGGTGAAGCCACCCCCCCCCCTGGGCTGAAGTACCACTCCCCCTGTCCCTGCAGATCGGGTGAAATTGGAGTTAACCCTTTCACCCGATCTGCAGGGACGCGATCATTCCATGACGCCACATAGGCGTCACAGGTCGGATTGGCACCGACTTTCAAGACGTATACGTGGCGTCAAAGGTCGGGAAGGGGTTAAACTCAGGTACTGGATGGCCACTGGAAAATCCACTTTATATTATTCATTTTGTACTCCCATACTGTTTTCTTATGTATTGACTGCAAGGCCTGCCCTGCTACCAAGTCATATGCATCCCAATAAGCCTTTGAACCCAGGTACTGGAAGGCCACAGGAAAACCCACTTCACATTCTTCAGTTGGTCCTGCCATACTGTTTCCTTATGCATTGAATGCAAGGGCCGCCTTGACCCAAATTTGCACGCCCCCAATCCCCTCTTGGAAGAAACATGGAGGAGGGCCTCATAAAAAAATCTGTCCCATTAAAAAGGAACGGGTCTCCTAGACTCGTAATGCCCATACACTAAGTGCATGGGCTGACAAACATTTCCCCATGGGGGATACATTTAAAAAAAAAAAAATTATGGGATCATAGACATCCTTGCCTAAAAATTGACTGGCAGTAGCAGCACGGAATACGTTAACCCTGGTGATTTAGTAGCGGTGGGTGATGAGACGTGGAGGAAGGCCTCATTAAAAACTAGGCCCAATTTAAAGTAGTGGGTCTCCTAGACTTGTAATGCCCATACACTAAGTGCATGGGCTGGTAAATATTTCCCCATGGGGGGGTATATTTATGATCCCCATAATTTTTTTTTTTTTAAACACACTTGCCAAAAAATTGACTGGCTGTAGCATAGCGGAACACGTTAGCCCTGGTGATCTAGTGGCGGAGAATGATGAGACACTAAGTGCATGGGCTGGCAAACATTTCCCCATGAGTGGTACATTTAAAAAAAATTATTTATGGGAATCACAGACACCATTGCAAAAAAATTGACTGGCTGGAGCACAACGGGACACGTTAACCTTGGTTATCTAGTGGCGGAGAATGATGAGACGTGGAAGAAGGCCTCATTAAAAACTAGGCCCAATTTAAAGGAGTGGGTTTCCTAGCATTGTAACGCACATACACTAAGCGCATGGGCTGACAAACATTTCCTCATGGGGGGTACATTTAAAAAAAATATTTTATGGGAATCAGAAACACTCTTGCAAAAAAATTGACTAGCTGTAGCACAACAGAATATGTTAACCCTGGTGATCTAGTGGTGGAGAATGAAAAGATGTGGAGGAAAGCCTCATTAAAAACTAAGCCCAATTTAAAGGAGCAGGTCTCCTAGACTCGTAATGCTCATACACTAAGTGTATGGACTGAAAAAACGTTGGGCATCATTAAAACACCCTTGGACAAAAATTTTGTGACTTTTCCATCACGGAATACATTCACCATGGTGTTGTAGTGGTTGTGGAAGGTGAGCATTAGGATAAGGAGGAGGATTACCCCAAATAGACCAAATAAGGACGTGTATACCCATGTGTGGTTGTGAAGAGGTGCTTGAGGTTATGTTTTCCTGCTTTCATTTGGTGGTGTACAGAAGTCTTGCCCAATCCAGCCCTTGCTCATTTTTATAAGAGTCAGCCTGTCAGCATTTTCAGTTGACAGGTGGATGCACTTATAATAATAATAATAATAATAATCTTTATTTTTATATAGTGCTAACATATTCCACAGCGCTTTACAATTTGCACACATTTTCTTCGCTGTCCCTGAAGGGGCTGACAATCTAAATTCCCTATCAGTATGTCTTTGGAATGTGGGAGGAAACCCACACAAACACAGGGAGAACATACAAACTCCTTGCAGATGTTGTCATTGGTGGTATTTGTCATTGGTGCAAGATTGCAGTGCTAACCACTGAGCCACTGTGCCGCCCCACGCTTAGCAGTTATAATTCCACCAGCGACACTAAAATCCCACAATGACAGAATGCTAGCAGCAGTGCAGGCCAGGACCTCCAAGGCGAAGAGAGCCAGTTCATGCCATGTGTCCACCTTGGATATCCAATAACTAAAAGGCACAGAGGAATCCAGAAGGATGTTTGTACGATCAGCAGGGTACTCCCTCAGCATCTTCACAAACATTGCACTTCTTGTGACAGCACCCCTTTCCTCTGTGCCAGCGAGATGGGAGAATATGAGAAGACTATCCCAGAACTTTGTCATTGGTCCACTGCCTGTGCTGGATTGTGCTTCTGTCTCTCACGCTTGGACTCCTTGGTTGTACAACAAACTCTGACGTCTGCTGCCAGCGTTCTCAGATGGAAATTTTATTAGTAATTCTGCTACAAGGGCCCTGTGGCACTGCTCCATTTTAGTACATCTGTCTGCCTCTGGAAGAAGAGATTGAAAGTTCTCCTTGTAGCGTGGGTCTAGAAGTGTCACCAACCAGTAATGAGTGTCACCGAAAATTTTAATAATGCGAGGGTCATGGGACACGCAGTGCAACATAAAGTCAGCCATGCGTGCAGGACTGCTAACAGGCAAGACTTCTGTGTCCCCACCAACAGGATGTCTGACCATGCTGTCCTCCTCCTCCTCTTCTTCCTCCTCCCTGTCCTCAGGCCATCCACGCTGAACAAATGGTATGACAGCTGTGCTTGTAGTGCCATCTATAGCACATGAAAGTAGCACCTGTTCTTCCTCCTCCTCTTCCTCATTGTCTACCAATCCACATTAGGACGACATGAGGTTGGGCTGTGTAATCACCATGTATGGTTCCTTGCTCCATGTCCTTGTGTTTTGCCTGCAATTCATCCTCTTTAGTTGTAAGCAGAGAGGTTTTCAGAATGCAGAGACGTGGGATGGTGATGCTAATTATTGTGTCATCGCCGCTCACCATCTTGGTGCAGTTATCAAAGTTTTTGATGAAGGTACATATGTCTGACATGCATGTCCACTCTTGATGTCTTATGTGTGGAGTCTGAACTGAATAATGAAGTCCTTGTTGATGCTGGTCAAGAACTGCCCTCTTCTGTTCACAGATCCTTTCCAACATATGCAGTGTAGAGTTCCAATGCATGGGGACATCACGCACCTGTCGGTGAACCAGAAAATGCAAATGCTGCTGAAGCACAGCAAGGGCGGCTGAAGCTGTAGCTGACTTTCTAAAATGGGCATACAGGCGGCATACTTTCACTAGCAGATCTGGCAGCTCTGGGCAGCTTTTGAGAAAACGTTGAATAACGAGATTAAATACATGGGCTAGGCAAGGTACATGTGTGAGCTCACCTTGCCTCAGAGCCGCCACCAGGTTACGGCCATTGTCACACATGACCATGCCTGGCTGTAGGTTCAGCGGTGTCATCCAAACATCTGACTGCTGTCAGTGCTGTCCACAACTCTTCTGCATTGTGCGGTTTATCACCTGTGCAGATTACCTTCAGCACAGCACAGTCTGTTGCCGCTTGGCTGAGGCAGTGCTGCAGTGCTTCCAGGTTCTGACTGGTGTGCTCATTTCAAAGATGGAGGCTGAAGAGGAGGAGGAGGAAAAGGAGGTGCAGGAGCTGTAGACTGTGGGGACAACCCTAAATGACGTAGGGCCCACAATCCTCAGTGTGGGGAGGATGTTTTCCATCCCAAGGTCTGATTGGGTCCCGGCTTCCACTATGATAACCTAGTGTGTCGTCAGTGAGATTTACCTTCCCTTCCCACAAACACTTGTCCAAGTGTCCGTGGTTAGGTGGACTTTGCCAGTAACAACATTGTTGAGGGCACTGGTAATGTTTGAGACACGTGCTGGTGTAATGCCGGTACGGCACACCGGGAGACATAATGGCGACTGGGGACCGAGTACCTTGGGATGGCCGTCGCCATCAGGTTACTGAAAGATTCCTTCTCAAAGAGCCTAAAAGGCAACATTTTGAGTGCAAGCAGATGAGAAATGTCAGAATTTAGTACTGTAGCCTGTGAGGCATTGGCTGCGTATTTCCACTTGCGTTCCAAAGACTGGGGTATAGACAACTGAAGGCTCCACTGGGACAAGGACGTGGACGGGCTTGATGATGGTGCTGGTTGACAGTGGGCAACAACAGGTGCAGGGTACGCGGCATCTTCCCTTGCACGGTGTACTGGGGATTGGCTTCTACGCAAAACAATGGAAGAAGCAGTGGTGTCACCTGCAGACAGTGTTCCTGGAGCCTGGGGTTTGGCCCACAAAGTTGGGTGCTTTGCTGCCATGTGCCTGATCATGCTGGTGGTGGTCAGGCTGGTAGTTTTGCTACCCCTGCTGATGCTGGCATGGCAGGTGCTGCAAATGGCCTGTTTGGGGTTATTGTCAGAGTCTTTAAAAAATATCCAGACTTGGGAAGATCTAACAGTTGGAATGGCAAGTTCTGCCATGTTAGTTGTACAGGGAACAAATGCACGCCTTCTGTCTGCGGCCACCACACTGCTTCTTTCTGCTTATTGGGGTGCTATGCCTCCTTCCCCATTTGTGCTGCTGTCCTCACTCTTCATGTCCTCCTGCCAGTTTGGGTCAGTTACTATGTCAACTACCACCTCGTCTTCCACATGCACCCTGCTCCTCCTCCTGACTTTCTGGCAATTGTGTCTCATCATCATCCACCTCTTGTGACACTTTCCCACCATAGCCCTTGTGTGACTGTGGCTGCTCAAATCTTTGGCCATTGCTACATGTGACCCCACCTTGACCCACTAAAAGTTGACCAGCCGAGAGTCGGGAATCTTTAAAGGAAAAAGTGAACAGCTCTATGGAGTGTCAAAGTGTGTGATCAGCTGTTTCAGGGCACTCGGCTTGGTGGGAGGAAGAAGGATCAGGGTGAGTAATATGCGGTCCACATTCACGGCTACTCAGACTTGACCATGTGGAAGAAGTAGTAGGGGAGACGGCTAAGTGACTGGAAGCATTATCCGCTATCCAACCAACAATTGTTTCACACTGCTCTGGCTTCAATAGTGGTGTGCTGCAGTCTCCTAGAAACTGGAACAGGAAGGTCGAGCGAGAAGATGTGGGTCTTTGTTGTGGCTCATTTTCAACTTGGCCACGGCCTCGTCCGCTGCATACACCATCAGCATCGCATCCACTTCCCCGTCCCTTGCCCATTTTAAATGGACTACAAAAATATTTTAAAAGTTCAATACAAATAGATTAATTTTGACAAAACTCATATGTGATCAGTGTGTGGAAAAAACACACTTTTAGTTCAATGGAATGTTGGCAATTTTTTTATTTTGTTTTTAACAAATTTTATTAATAACAAGGGTAAGACACACCAAAATCAGTTCAAAGGAGCACTCAAATGCAAAAATTTTTAAACCACTGATAGAGGAGGTGTCTGACAGAAAAACACAATGTTCAATATGTGGCCTATTTTAATTTTTTTAAAAGAAAATTACTGTCACGATGTAGGCTATTACGAAGCAAAAAAAGAGGAATGTATGAATGAAAAGCAAGGATTTGGACACCACAGATAGACAGGGCATCTAACGGAGATAACAGACTGTTTCAATATGTGGCCTGTTTAAAAAAATTTAAGAACACAATACTGTATAGACCAAGGGTGGCAGACAAAAAACTGGAATGTATGCCTGAAAAGCAAGGATTTGGACACCACAGACCGGGCAACTGACGGAAAGAGCAGACTGTTTCAATATGTGGCCTGTATTTAAAAAATAAATAAATAAATAACCACAAAATACTGTATAGACCAAGGGTAGCAAACAAAAAAACTGGAATGTATGCCTGAAAAGCAAGGATTTGGACATCACAGATAGACCAGATGTCTGACTGAGGTAACAGACTGTTTCAATATGTGGCCTGGATTTTTTTTTTAAATTTTCACCACAAAATACTGTATTGAACAAGGGTAGTAGACAAACAAAAAAGTGGAATGTATGCCTGAAAAGCAAGTATTTGGAGACTACAGATAGACCAGGCGTTGGACGGAGATAACAGACTGATCAAAATGTGGCGTTGATTTTTTTGGGCCCACCAAAATTGTGTCAATTAGTAGGCTATGACACTAAAAAAATAAATTGGAGTACTAAAATAGTGAAATATTTAGCGCAATGATAAGCAACGCGTGTGGTGTACAAATTACAGTGATAAATATAAGAACTGTAGCTAAATATTTTTAGCCCAGCTACAGATTTTTTGGTCAGCAAAATGGTGTCCAAAAATGTTGTAAGACACTCCAAAAAATACTATAGTACAAAAAAAAGGCCAGAATTTTCTGTGCACTCACATCTGATGCCTGGGACAATAAATAAATAAATAAATAAATTGTTAGATTTTCAAGCTCTTGTATTTTAATGACCTGGCTGTAGTCTGCAGTGTGACCAAGCAAATAAATGTGGAAAAAGGGGGCTATGGATTGCTTTGTAATAAAATTAGCAGGTATAAGGTGCAAAAAAAAATAAAAATCCTAGCCATGGATACCTGCAGCTACGAATATATAAAATACGCAGCAGACAGTAATGGAGCCTTATGATGTACGTCATCCCCTGATTTTACTCACGCTGTACTACAGAAAGCCATTGACTATCTGTCCGCAGTCTCCAACATCATGTCCGCCGTCTATCTGAAATTCAACCTCTCCAAAACTGAACTTCTTCTGCTCCCACCATCTACTAGCCTCCCTAAATCTGACATTTCTCTCTCCGTGGGGGGGCACCATAATAACACCCCGGCAGCAGGTGTGCTGTCTGGACGTTTGACACCAGTCTCTCCTTCACTTCCCATATATAATCTCTTGCCCTCTCGTGCCACTTACACCTAAAGAACATCTCTAGAATCTGCTCTTTTCTCACCATGGGAACAACAAAAACCCTCACTGTCGCCTTGATCCACTCCCGCCTGGATTACTGGAACACTCTATTAATTGGCCTCCCCCTCACTCGACTTTCCCCTCTCCAGTCTATCCCTAATGCAGCAGCCAGGGTTGTCCATGTAGCTAATCAGTATTCGGATGTGTCCGCTCTTTGCCAGTTGTTACACTGGCTGACCATTCATTATAGGAGCCAATTCAAAGTACTTGTTCTCACCCACAAAGCTCTTCACAGTGCAGCACCCCTTTACATCTCCTCCCTTATTTCTGTCTATCGGCCTAACCTACCGCTGTGCTCTGCAAATGACTTTCGACTAACCCTTTGCACTAATCTGTTCCTCCCACTCCTGACTCCTAGACTTCTCCCGTGCTGCGCCAATCCTCTGGAATGTGTTATGACCCCAATGGCAGAGGGTCTCAGGAATAAATACCAAGTCTGCAAACACAAAAAAAACCAGCTCATAGGGCAGTGGTAACTGGGCTGACCATATATCTAATCCTAGCACCACAAATAGAAGTAGCCGGGGAACGTGCCTACGTTGGTTCTAGACATCTTGCGCCAGCCGGAGAACTAACTAACCCTAGAAGGGAAAAGAAAGACCTTTCTTGCCTCCAGAGAAAAGACCCCAAAAGTTGGATACAAGCCCCCAACAAATAATAACGGTGAGGTAAGAGGAAAAGACATAAGAATGAGCTAGGTATTTAGCAAAGAGAGGCCCACTAGCTAATAGCAGAATATAGTAAGATGACTTATATGGTCAGCAAAAACCCTATTAAAATATCCACGCTGGATATTCAAGAGCCCCCGAACCGTCTAACGGCCGGGGGGAGAACACCAGCCCCCTAGAGCTTCCAGCAAGGTCAGAAATCACATTTAGTACAAGCTGGACAAAAATAGTAGCAAAGCAAGTAACTCAAAAAACAAAGAAGCAAGACTTAGCTTAATTTTGCAAGAGCCAGGACCAGCAGACAGGAGCAACAGAAGGATCTGATTACAACGATGCCAGGCACTGGACTAAGGATCCAGGAAGTTAATATAGCGACACCCCTGGACTAACGACCCAGGTGAGTGCCAAACAGAAAAAAGACAATCCCAGAGTCATACCACTAGTGACCACAAGAGGGAGCCAAAAAGTCTAATTCACAACAGGAATGGTCTACCCCATGAAATTAGGACCATCCACAGTTTGCATCGTTTTAGGCGCTCCCTCAAAACACATTTGTTCAGCGCGACCTAACACATTCCCTAATCAAAGTCATTTTACATGTTAGGGCGCGTGTGTAGCCCATTCACTGTCTCCATCTATCCCCGACTCCCTCAAGATGGCTGGACCATCGTTGTAAATACATCATTTTAAATACACAACTGTACCTTGTATCTTCCCCACCTCATTGTAGATTGTAAGCTCCAATGAGCAGGGTCATCTTATTGTGCTTTAGTTATTGTATTGTTAACATTGTTGACTCATGACTGTTGTGTTTGAAACTGTTTAACTGTAAAGCGCTGTGGAATATGTTGGCGCTATATAAAAAAATATTATTATTATTAGAATATTCAGCACTCTCCACTCTGCTGCCATCTAGTGGAGTTAGTGTTACTTTGCATTTACCTTCAGTGCTGTAGTGTTACAAAAGGTCACCTAAAATTTGCTAAAATCGGAACAGGGAACTGTAGCTGGCAGACTCTAAGGCCATTATTTTTCTGTGAATTGCCATGGAAAGCATTAGTATCTCACAATCATGATCTCATGGTGGCAATGGGGTTAGGCTGCTACCACGCATAAGGTTTTTGCCGTGAGGTACAATCAGGCGAATTTTGCAAAAACACAGATCCGTTGCAAATTGTGAAAAAACTGATGTGACTGAAAAGAGCGAGAGAGAGAGAGAAAGAGATGGATCCAGCGCCATAGAAGCTCATTTTTTCGACGGTCACAGAAAACTTTACTATGTCCGTTTTCTCCGGCCACCAGAAACAAATTTTCAACAGATCTGGCGAAAAACGGATGAAACGCGAGGCCAAAATTCGCCAGATTGTGCCTGACAGAAAAAAACTGATGTGTGAAAGCAGCCTTAAAGAGGGAGCCTCTGTTAACCATCTAGATGCCATAGTCAGTATTGACAGCAGCATCTAAGGGGTTTAACAGCCATGCTCAGTTCCAGCACCAATTATGACTGATGTTACTGGTAGTCAGCTACTGTAGATGGAGAGCTGACAGCTGTTGCATTTTCACCTGTCGGCGATGCTATTCTCTGACCCCAGCCACATACACGCAGCTGCACGGCTCCCCCTTTCCTCCCTTTTTTTTTTTTCCTGCTCAGGTGCAGCTTGTTACTCATCCTGCTACTAGGCTCATCTACAGTGGCCTACTTAAACAGAGGCCAACAGGTACACCACACTTCCCCCGACGAAGCCCTCTCTGGAGGGCGATATGCGTGGGGCCTTGTTCCTGGGTCCGTCCACTTTGTGCATGGGGTGACCTGCCCCTGCCAATATCTACAATTAGGTAATCTATACTCCTTTCTGATCTCTAGGGTTTCTGCTGTATGGGCCTTTGTGTTAATTATCAGACGTTTCCCGGCCAGGGGCTTTTCAGCCCTCGGAATGTTCGTGCTCTATTCCTCCTTTTGTAGGATATATATATTTCTCTGTTAGAGTCATACTTGTGTGACGGGTTATAAAGTTCAGATTAGCAGTCCCATGAGCCAGTAGTTGTATAGGCCATGTTTAGGTATTTTATTATGCATGAATTGTTAAGGCCAGGCCGGAGCGAGACGCCCCCTCCCCCCACGGCCTAAGCGAAGGCCATCATGACATGGGTTAGTAGAGGAGGGGGTGGGCGGTTTTAGTCTAATTACATGGGGGCAGGGGGCGGGGGCCGGTCAGTTCCCGCTCAACTTCTCAGAAGCATCATGACCAGCGTGGACGCCGTCCTGGAGAGCCTGAGGGCGGTTGCAGCTTCGCGCCCTTCTGGCTGGCTGGAAGCACAGGTGGCTCACCTGGTGGACAGCTGCGGTGGTGGGTCCTTGCCAGCGGTCCCCCCTCTGGAGCGGCGAGCTTGGCGGTTGCGGCCCCCCGAGCGGCTGTCACTGGATTCCGGGTCATCTGCCCCCCCACAGGCGCAGGAGCCCCTCCTGGGACCCTCCAGGCTGGGCACCAGTAAGGGCAGCGGTGAGCAGGCCCCGGCCTGGGAGGAATTTGACGGCCAGGCGGGGCACAGCGGCGGTTGCAAGGCCCTCACCTCGTGGTGTGGTGGGGCGGGGCGGAGCCAAGATGCGCCGGGCAGCGTCTGGGGCCAGGAGCATTGGGTGGCCACGGCGGTGATGTGCCTGCCACGCGGCCTGCCTCGGCACTATCAGCTGGGTCCGGAAGATCGTTGGAGGTTGTAGGGTTGGGCGGCCTGAGACTGGACTGTGCCGGGCCGGCCTCTTCAGCGGTGGCGGGGAGTTCCCCTGCTCCAGGGCCGCAGTCTGGATGGCCTTCTGCTGTGGCCGGGGGCGCGACTGGCATTGATCGGCGCACTGCCTGCTCACCAGCCCAGAACACATCATCCCCTGGCACCTGGAGTCCGGATCCGGTACATCCTTTGTCGGCGTCGTTCCAGAGCAGCAGGTCAGATGGGCAGCACCAGGGACAAACGGAGGATGGGTCGGTGTTGGATTGGGCAGTCCGTAGACATCTGGATGCCAGCACCCTGGCTGGAGGGACCACAGATCCCTTGCAGCCCGGTGAGTATGCGTCTGTGTCACGTTTTTGCTATTCAAATGCGTCGTCGCCTGCAGTTAGTGGTGGTCAGGGGGTGCTTAGCGGAGTAGCTGTGGATTTTGCAGGTGGCGGGGAAGCGGCAGGGGTCCGGGAGATTTTTGCTAATGTGCAGAACTTGCTGGCAAAATTAGATTGCGGTGTGGGTCAGCAGGGTCATTTGGGAGTTTGAGCGGGCTCGCAGCTGGGACCGGTTAGTGCAGCAGCAGCACAGGCTGCGGTCGCGGAACTGGTTTCTGTTTCTGTGCAGACGGAAAAAGAGGAGTGCAGGATCCACTTGGATGATAGGGTGCACAGGGAGGTATACGTGTGTTTTGAGGGCCCATTGGGGGCGCATCTTAAGAAAGAGGTTAAGGAAAAGATAAGTAAAGATGAATATGTGGAAATTTTTTCACTGCTTCTGCTAGAAAAATTTAATCTTGACAAGGGGAAGAAAGAGGATACCAAAAAGGAGGAGGAAAAACGGCGGTGGCGTTTGATTCCCCAGACTTTTGCTAATTGGCCTCAGGCTTTCGCCATCCTGGCCCCTGTCATTGGCGAGAAGGCGCCCGAGAATTGTTCAGGGTTATTTTGTTACATGGATTCCATCAGCAAGGCTCACAGGGTGTATAGTGGTCAGGCATGGCTCAGGTACGACAAGCAGTTTAGACAGAGAAAAACTGTTCGGCCGGCCATTAGATGGGACCAGAAAGATATTGGTCTCTGTTTACGGGTAATGGTGCAGTACAAGTTCGGCCATCCCTTTCACGGGGGGCGGTGGTTCCAGCCATGGTTCACAGCACGGTGCTTCAGGTACCTCAGGTAATGCGGGACAGGCAGGCAGAGAGAAGTTGGGCGTGTGCTGGCAATTTAATGAAGGACAGTGCAAATTTGGAGTCAATTTGTAAGTTTAAACATTTGTGCTCCCACTGCAGCGGTTCCTCCCACGGAGCCACAAAACGTTTTAAAAAGGGCAAGGCAAAGTCTGGTTCAGGTAATTCCCATGGGGGAGACACCGGTGAAGATGGAAAGGATGGTCCCTTATCTAAATAGATACCCGGATAGGGAGAAGGCGTCCTTGTTGTTGTCAGGTTTTAAGGAAGGCTTTGTTATTCCAGATCCTTCTTTTGCAGTTCCCTGTGTTAGGAAAAATTTGCAATCAGCTTTGTTGCACGCTGAGGTGGTTTCAGAGAAATTGCGCAAGGAAGTGGCACTGGGGCGCATGCAGGTCCCTTTGAACATGCTCCTTTTGAGGATTTAGTCGTTTCCCCTTTGGGGGTTGTCCCTAAGAAGGAGGCAGGAAAATTTCGCCTGATTCAGCACTTGTCGTATCCCAAGGGTCGGTCGGTAAATGATTGCATTGATCCTGAGCTTTGTTCGGTGGTGTACGCATCTTTTGATGAGGCGGTGGTTTGGGTGCAGAATTGCGGGAAAGGCGCCCTTCTTGCCAAGATGGACATAGAATCCACTTTCCGTTTGTTGCCGGTTCATCCACCTAGCGTTAGACTTCTTGGTTGCTTTTGGGATGATCGATTCTTTGTCGATAGATGTTTACCCATGCGCTGTTCGCTATCTTTTGCCCTGTTTGAGGCGTTTAGTTCCTTTTTGGAATGGGCGGTGCGGGATGTTTCTGGTTGTGATTCGGTTTTGCATTATTTAGACAATTTTTTTGTGTCGGCCCGGCTGGGTCTGACTGTTCCAGGATTTTGAGTGCAATCGAATAGGTGACTTTTCGTTTTGGCATTCCGCTGGCTCCTGGTAAGACGGAGGGCCCGAGCACGTATTTATGTTTTTTAGGTATTGTCATCGATACTGTTCAGTGTGATTTTAGGTTGCCCGAGGACAAGTTGGCAGGCCTTCGGGACGATGTGCGGCGGGCTGGTCGCCTGCGCAAATTGCCTTTGCGAGAGTTGCAATCACTGCTAGGAAAGCTTAATTTCGCTTGTCGAGTCATGCCGATGGGTAGAGTTTTTTTCTAGGAGGTTGGCTAGTGCTACGGCGGGATTCAAGGCTCCCCACCATTTCGTACGGTTATCGGCAGAGCACAAGGAGGACTTGGCGGTTTGGAGTGAATTCTTGAAGAATTATAATGACGGGTCCTTGTTTATCGAGGGTGTGATTGACAATGAGTCTTTGGAGTTATTTACTGATGCAGCAGGTGGGTCGGGTTTTGAAGCGTACTTTCAGGGACAATGGTGTGCGTCAAAATGGCCAGCGATTTGGATTTCTTCTGGCTTGGTTTGTAACATTGCGCTTTTGGAAATTTTTCCCATTTTGGTAGCAGTGCATTTGTGGCAAGGTATCTTTCGGAACAGGCGAGTTCGTTTTCACTGCGATAACATGGGGGTGGTTTGCGCGATTAACAGCTTGTCTGCATCATCGCCTCCGGTGGTGTGTGTGTTAAGGCAATTGGTGGTGTTGTGTCTGATTTTGAATGCACACGTAACAGCGTCGCATGTGCCGGGAGTTCATAATTCCATCGCTGACTCTTTCTCATTTATAGTTCAATTGTTTCTGGTCATTGGCCCCGGAGGCGCAGATGGTCGGGATGGAGTGCCCTGCGGAACTTTGGCTAGTGGTATCCGGGATGCTGAGGTGTTGATTAAGGCATCATTGGCTCCTAGAACTTGGGAGGCTTATCAGACAATTTGGTGTGAGTGGGAGGGTTTGTTCTCGGCGGCGTCTTGTGGGTCGAGCCAGCAGGATCAGGTGGGAATCTTGCTGTCGTGGGGCATCAGTTGGATGGTCATCTTCTAAAATGTCAAAGAGTCATGGCGGCTTTGGCCTTTGGGTTCAAATTGCGGGGTCAGCGCGATATTACCAAGTTTTTTTTTGTGCAGCGGGCAGTAAAAGGTTTCAGGCAGCGGCCTGAAAAAAAGGGTTCGAGGCGGCCGGTTTCCTTTAATGTGTTCGTGAAATTGGGTGAGGTGTTGCATCTTTGTTTTTTGGTTTTTGAGCTTTGTTTCTTTTGGTTGGCTTTTTTGTTTGCCTTTTTTGGGGCGTTTCGAGTGGGCGAGTTGGTGTCACCTAGTGCACAGGTGTTGGGGGGACTTTTGGCCAGGGATGTGTTTTTGTCTGACTGTCGTGTGGAACTGTGGTTGCGACGATCAAAATCAGATGAAGAGGGCCGGGGTAGCAGAATCATTTTGGGCTCAGTCGCTGGTTCGGCTATGTTTCCTGTTGCCTGTCTGCACAGGTTTTGGGGCCTTTGCCTAGGCGCGATTGGTCGTTGTTATGCCATCAAGACGGTTCCTGCTTGTCTCGCTATCAATTCACAGCGGTTTTTAAGAAGGCTATTGCGTTGTTGGGTTTGGATGGGGCCTGTTTTGCCCCTCATTCTTTTCGGATCGGGACCGCGACTGAGGCGGCACTTGGGGGTTTAGGGGCTTCCGCCATTTGGCGGATCGGCAGGTGGCGCTCAAACAGATTTCGTAGTTATGTGCGGCCACAAGGGTTGGTCGAGGGGGTTCTATAAGAGTTGCATTGGTGGATTTTCTACGGTTCGTGGTACATTTGAGTTTGTTTTGTTTTCCAGGTCCCCAGGCATTACTGGTGTGGATACTCGGACACTTATATGTTCATTGGGGAGCTCTGCGCACTGATGTGCGGATGGAGGGCAGACAGCTTGGTTTTGACCGAAGTGTGGCAGTAATCCGGTGGCTTTGTTTTCGGCGGATGGCCTGGAATCGAGTGTTGCGGGAGATCCATAACAGTGTGAGTTTGGATAGAGCCCCGGAGGTTTTGGTTTTACATGTCAGGGGAACAATTTGGGGGTTCAACCTTTTCGGGAATTGATAAAGGATATAAAGCAGGATTGTTTGCGGTTATGGGTTTTGTATCCAGGTTTGACCATTATCTGATCTGAAATCGTGCCACGAAAACGTTGGAAGCATATGCAGTCTTTGGAAAAATTCGATAAGGCCAGGATAAAGGATAACAGGGCGGTGCCCACTTTCGTGTCTAGGAATGGGGGCGTGGCGGTGAGACATTTTGAATTGGAAAAAGATAAAGGGCAGTATTTGTTGGCTGACGGTGTTCATTTGAATGCCGTGGGGATGGATTTTTGGGCTCTTGGTTTACAGGAGGGCTTTGAATGGGCCATGACTTTTCGTTTTGGTGGGGTCTCGGGCCTTTAAGGTGTTCAAAGGCCTCTCATTTTGGCAGCTGGGGGGAGTCCTTGGAGTTGGTGGAAATTGGTTTGGGGGGTCCATTGGCATATGGCTCCCCTGTTTTGGAGTTTAATATGTTTCGGATCTGGTGAATGGTGGTGGGGAGTTCCGGCAGGGGTGGTCGGATCTCCAGATTATTACTGTGAACAGTGAACCCTCTTGTGGGTTTTTAGTGCTCCCGAGCCAGGGTTACAACAGCTGGGAGTAAAACATTGGTTAAGTTATGGTCACGTTATGGGTTGTTAAATCACCAGATTCTTGTGGGCTCCAAGGACTTCTCTTAGTTTGAAAATGTTAATGTTTTTTACATTCATTGTTAATTGTTTTATGTTCAATAAAAGAGGCTGCTGTGGCCTATACTATTCCAAAGAAAATTATGGTCTCTGTCTTTAACCCCTTAACCCCCGGAGCTTTTTCCGTTTTTTCATTTTCATTTTCGCTCCCCTCCTTCCAAGAGCCATAACTTTTTTATTTTTCCATCAATATGGCCATGTGAGGGCTTATTTTTTGCGGGACGAGATGTACTTTTGAATGATACCATTAGTTTTACCATGCCGTGTAACAGAAAACGGGAAAAAAATTCCAAGTGCGATGAAATTGCAAAAAAAGTGCAATCTCACACTTGTTTTTTGTTTGGCTTTTTTGCTAGGTTCACCAAATGCTAAAACTGACCTGCCATTATGATTCTCCAGGTCATTATGAGTTCTTAGAGAAAGAACCGTATGCACTACCCCGTGAGGGTGCCCGGGTAGGATCCCACACCTTATGTAAATATAAAATAAACCCGGCACTCAACTTGTGGAGAATCTCTTTTGAATTTATTGGCAAAAGAGAAGCTAAACGTTTCGGTCTTGCTTGGCCTTCTTCAGTAACTATGTACAAAATAACAAAACATAATGAGTTCACATCACTCAATATACAAAAGGAAACAAAGTATATACATAGACAAAATAATGCGGTCATGTATTTGAATGTACAGTATGTAATAATAAGGAGTTCCAAAACATTACACAGTTGGATGGGACACCAGTGTACAGAAAACAACACTGAGGGAACAATGATCACTAAATCTCGTTTTTAAGACGCATATAAAAGGTAAATGAAAACACACCGTATAACCCAAAATACAGAACTAAACCTGAGATGCTATGCCAGAAGTTAGGTATAATATCCCTATAGGGAGCTATTAGTGGACGTACCGTGCTGCCTGTTGGAGCAGTGATTGGTGGTGCAGTAATGATCTGCCAGTGCTTTAGATCTAATGGGATGGTGGAAAGAAATGCCAGTGATTATATGGCAGTGGAGTATAGCAAATAAAAGAAAGAAAAGGGAGGTACGTAATCCTACCAGGAGAAAGATAGATGCTGGCTCGCAGGATCCGTTAGTGGCTGGGTCTGATAAACCGTGCGCTGCCTGTATAGAAAGCGCATGGTAAATGGTGGTGCCACAAGGAATAGTGCTGTGATGGGCATAGGTAGAAAACCGACCTGTGGAGAGCCGTGGTATAGGTATGTCCTGGTGACGCGGTGTCCACCGCTTGTCTGCCTGGACCTGTGGCGCGCAGTGTTTATAGCCGGAAGTGGGCGTGGCTAAGGTCCGGGCTGTATAAATGTGGAGTAGCATAGAAAGTGGAAGGAGATCTTGGGCGTGCGCACTATGTGCGTTCCAGTGACGTCATTGTGCGTTCCACTAGGGTCAAAGTGATTAGTGCCTCAAGCTGTTCTGGTCCCAGTGATGTTTGAAGGGGCCGTGAATGGAATGGTGGGTCCAGGTCAATAGCGGCGACTCTGGAAAGGAGAAACAGAGTTAGAACATGGAACATAAGGCAAATACAACCATAGAGCAACGATGTACACCACAATATATTATAAATATGGCTAGAATGGTAATAGCAACCGTGAGATGGGCCACTGTTTAGTAACACCGCAAGTTTATATAAATGACAGTAGGTCATATTCTATATTCAGGCCCCTTGGATGAAGGGTCCCCAACGTGTGTATCCAGTAAGCCTCACGTTGTTTCAATCTCTGAATGCGGTCCCCCCCTCTTCGTGGCTGAGGTACATGCTCAATTATTTTAAATCTTAATTGAGAAACGTTATTATTGTGTGCTATAAAATGTTCAGGTATGGGAAGGAGAAGATTTTTGCAGCATATTGTGGACTTGTTTGGATATACAGTCCCTTGCTGGCTGCGTCGTCTCTCCAATATATAGCAGGCCACAAGGGCATTTAATTAGATAAATAACAAACGTTGTGTCGCATGTGTGCTAGCCCTTGATTTTGAAACGTTTGCCTGAATGGGGGTGATGGAATGTGTCTCCTCTAATGACATTACTACACTGGTTGCAGTGGAGGCAGGGAAATGTGCCAAATTTTGGATTCTGTAAAAATGTCTGTCGTAAGGTAGTCTTTGGTGGAACTATATCCGCCTTGACAAGTTTGTCCCTAATGTTAGGTGCCCTCTTGAAGCAGGGAAGAAATGGTGTGCGGAATTCTGGCACCTTAGGGGGAGCCTCTTGTAGTAAATGCCAGTGTCTCCGGATGGTTCTATGGAGTATGTAGGCATAGGGGTGATAGGCATGGACAAAAGGAATTCTATTAGTCCCTCCTCCCCTTCTCATGGGTGACATGTGGCTTGAGTTCTGTAAGACTGCGTTGGGGTAGCCACGTTGGCGGAACTTGACATGGAGTTCTTCCACCCTTGTTGGGCGTATGGTATCATTTGACACTATGCGATTAATCCTTTGGACTGGAACATTGTTTTCTGTACACTGGTGTCCCATCCAACTGTGTAATGTTTTGGAACTCCTTATTATTACATACTGTACATTCAAATACATGACCGCATTATTTTGTCTATGTATATACTTTGTTTCCTTTTGTATATTGAGTGATGTGAACTAATTATGTTTTGTTATTTTGTACATAGTTACTGAAGAAGGCCAAGCAAGGCCGAAACGTTTAGCTTCTCTTTTGCCAATAAATTCAAAAGAGATTCTCCACAAGTGAGTGCCGGGTTTATTTTATATTACGAGTTCTTAGACAGCTAACATGTCTAGGTTATTATTTATCTAAGTGGTGAAAAAAAATTCCAAAATTTGCTAAAAAAAAAAATAAAAATAAAAAAAAATTGCGCGATTTTCCGATACCCGTAGCGTCTCCAATTTTCATGATCTGGGGTCGGGTGAGGGCTTATTTTTTGCGTGCCAAGCTGGCATTTTTAATAATACCATTTTGGTGTAGATACATTCGTTTGATCGCCCGTTATTGCATTTTAATGCAATGTCGCGGCGACCAAAAAATGTAATTTTGGCGTTTTGATTTTTTTTCTCGCTACGTCATTTAGCGGTCAGGTTAATTATTTGTTTTTTTTTTATAGATTGGGCGATTCTGATCACGGTGATACCAAATATGTGTAGGTTTGATTTTTTTTTTTAATAGTTTTATTTTGATTGGGGCGAAAGGGGGGCGATTTGAACTTTTATATATTTTTTTATTTTTTTTATATTTTTAACCACTTTTTTTTTTCATTTTGGCATGCTTCAATAGCCTCCATAGGAGGCTAGAAGCATGCACAACTCGATCAGCTCTGCTACATAGAGGTGACATACAGATCACCTCTATGTAGCAGAAAGGCAGGTGTACTTTGAGCGCCGACCACAGGGTGGCGCTCAAAGCAATCGGCCATCAACAACCATAGAGGTCTCAAGGAGACCTCTGGTTGTTATGGCGATGCACTGCTGACCCCCGATCATGTGACGGGGGTCAGCAGTGCGAGCACTTCCGGCCGCGCGGTCGGGAGCGCTAGTTAAATGCCGCTGTCAGCGCTTGACGGCGGCATTTAACTAGTTCATGGGCGCGGGCGGATCGCGATTCTGCTCGCGCTCATTGCACGCACATGTCAGCTGTACAAAACAGCTGACATGTCGCGGCTTTAAGGTGAGCTCTCCGCCGGAGCCCACCTTAAAGCAGGGGATCTGCCAGCTGGCAGAAAGGGGTTAATTGGGAAAAGGGGTGGGTAAATGGTGGGTTGGTATAAAAGGAGGAGCCAACAATCGGTTGGACCAAGGGGTATTTACCCTTTCCCATGGAGCGCCTTCGACTATACCAGTGTCATGTGGAGTTCATTTCTAATGGACCAGGTTCTCTGCTGTGTTGCATTTTTAGTTATGTTTTAACCCATGTGTGTTGTATCAATAAAAGCCTATTTTGTATTTTGTGTACATATGACGTGGTGTGCATTATTACAGTGGTGCTTTTTTCTACATTATACATATGGGGCAAAAATTGGTGACGGTTGCTCCTTAAATGTCTACAGTTTGTACACCACTCAGATATGAAGATTTCAGATATGAAGATCAGCTGAAACTGATACATTTTTTGACATACCTTAATATGGTAAAACTTTCTTTAGCAGCATATTTGTTCATGTTTCCTGAGACCAGAAAACCTTGCTCTCTGTGTGATGCAAATAATTTCAGTTTCAATTTTAGCACCTTTGATAGCTAAATCAAGTGGAAAATGTATTTGACCTGTCATGTCAAAAATAACCATAAGATCCCAGAGGGAATGTCAATTGCCAAAGGATTTCACTCACCTTTGGTTAACGAGTAGAAGAGAAGTTTTTTGTACTCATCTTCCTTAACAGAATATTCATTAATACTAAATCTTTTACACCTACTTCTAAAAAAACTCCACTACATTATAAAGCAGATAACCATGAAGGCATGGTGAAAGGAGATTTAGAATGCTATGTTCATTTTAAGCATACTCATTATTTAAGCTACATATGTGTTTGATAATTATCTAAAGCTTACAGAAGCTGTGCTGTAAATAGGAAATTAACAACTTAAATGGATAAAACTTGGTTTAGCCTTAAAAACAAAAAATCTATATATATAATGTGTCGAGTTCCCACCTCTGCACAGGGGGAATCTCGAATCATCTCCGCTGTGGTCTCCTATTCTTCTCCAGCCGCAGTGGAGTCTGCTCAGCGGAGATGTCAGTCCCAGCGTCTTGCTCAGTCGCACTCTGTGCATAGGGTTACTGCTGCTTTTCCAGCTTCTGCCATTGAAGCCAGTGCTGGGCAGCGGCGAGCAGATGCTTTTGGGACTAAGTCCTGCTTTTTCCCTTCTGAGCATGCCCAGGGCAAGATCTCCCATTGGTGATCGAGGGTCACATGCTCAGATACTGCAGCAGCTTCCCATTGGTCCTTCTGGGAAGGTCCTGTACATGCTGCAGCTATAAAAGGTTCGCATGACTGCACGGCCATGCGCTAGTGTAGATTTGTATATGTGTGTGTGATGATGAGTGCAAGTCGTCCTTAAATATCCTATCCCTATTGAATGACTGCTCGTGTAAGGTGGATGATTGATATCTAGCGCCCAACTTAGCCATTAGCACGTAACACACAAAAAAGCGTCTATTGCTGTGACCACCAGTGCAGCACCGTGCGCTTTCACAGCGCTTTCCTGACCCAAGCCTGGGTGGTAAGTGGCGTCCGCCAGTGCGGCACCGCACGCACTCTCGTGCATCTTTATTATTATTATTTCTTTCCCTCTGACACCCCAGTTGCGGTGTCGAGCGCAAGAGGTCTATATGAACTCAAATCCTGTGTCTTGGGATTGAGTTATGGGACTCCTTGCTTGCGCTCTTGGTGCGGTACCGCGGCCCTGTGACGCAACAGGGTTCGCTACCTCCACACAGGGTGAAGTTAACCCGTGTGTGTGTATCCACAATGTACCGCCATATAGTCCTTCATTACCATTCATTATCCAATGAGTTTAATACTGTATTTAGCAACTGGATAAAAATTAACCTTTATTAGGTATTTTAAAAAACCAATAAATGGCACATATACTTAAATCAAAAATAACAAACAAATAGGAACCCTACTGTGAAGCGTGTCCTAATACCTACACAGAATGGGGAAACAAAACAAGACAAATACAGATAACAAATCCCCTACAGCACTGTCAGTGTTGAAAGTCACTTCCAATCCGCAATTTTTCCCATAGGCTCCAAAAGTGGGCCAACCATTGTATAATTCAACAAAAACATCGGTATATGGACACAGGATACACTCCTACAATTAGGTTCTCACTGTAAAGGATATGTGCACACGTCAGGATTTTGTGCAGAATTTGTGCAGAATTTTCCTGAGATTTTCCTGAGGAAAATCTGGCACCACTCCCAGGAAATCCTTGTGCGTTTTTTGTGCGTTTTTGTGCGTTTTTTGATGCGTTTTTTTGTGCGTTTTTTGTGCGTTTTTTAGAACACATAAAGTTGGTTTAAAAAAAAAAAACCTCCCATGAGGTCATTTCCTGGTCCAACCCCTCTTCTCCATTTTGCTTCCTTGTTGGATTCAACATGCCGCGCCATCGTCTTACTCCACAACAGAACCGGCTACTGTTGCATACGGCACTGCTTTTGCTGCACCACCACAGCGAACAGGTAGGATAATGTCATTAGATGTGAACACTTTGCGTATTAGGCTGGTTTCACACTGTGTACAGCAGCCCGTTCAACACATACGTTTACGGGCTGCTGTAACGCAAGTGCTGACTTTGGCACATCGCTAGCGCCGATAGAGCATCTGCTAGCTCTATCAGCGCTAGCAGTGACAGACACGGCAACGCTGCAGTCCGAGTCTCGGGGTCTGACCGTCACTCAAATGACGGCACATGGCTTGCGATGCGTCCGACATAGGAGTCAATGACGGCGCTAGCAGACTACGTTTCATCGCGTTACGCAGCGGTGTAACAAAATCCGGCTAACGGACTGGGGGAACGCAATGTTAACCCAGCCTTAGGCTGCGGAGATGCCGAGTTTATGACGCTGCGGATTGGCAGCAGTTTTCCATGCGTTGTACAGTTCCATGTAATAATACATTCTATATTCTCACATAGGAGCAATCTCGGAAAAGAAGGAATAGCAGACGTCAAAAAAGGATGTGGGTTCATCCCATTATTCAGGAACGGGAGGAAAAGGGACACTTCCATGTTCTTTACCGGGATTTAAGGAGGTAAGATATAGGGAGAAATGGTATATTGACAGTTGATTTTATTTCTGACTTTTTATTGCTATATACAACGTACTTTGTTTAAAATGTGTGTTTAAAATTATTTGATTTTATTTAATCTTTTTTTTATTTTTATTTTCAGGTTTCCAGATAAATTTACTCAGTTTTGCCGGCTTTCCATTGAGGCATTTGATCGTCTTCTAATTCTTCTTGGTCCACACCTCAGTTATGAAGATACGGTCATGCGAAGAGCAATCTCTGCAGAGGAAAGGCTGCTCATCACCTTGCGGTAAGGCCTTGCTGCGAGTGCCCCCCTAAATGCTGACACAATGCTGCCAGTTTCCCTCTTAATGCTGCCGCAATAGTGCGAGTGCCCCCATAATGCTGCGAGTGCCCCCATTATGCTGCCACAATGCTGCCAGTTCCCCCATAGTGCAGCCGCAATGCTGCCAGTTCCCCCATAATGCTGCCGCAATGCTTCGAGTGCCCCCATTATGCTGCCACAATGCTGCCAGTTCCCCCATAGTGCAGCCACAATGCTGCCAGTTCCCCCATAGTGCAGCCGCAATGCTGCCAGTTCCCCCATAGTGCTACCGCAATGCTGCGAGTGCCCCCATTATGCTGCCATAATGCTGCCAGTTCCCCCATAGTGCAGCCACAATGCTGCCAGTTCCCCCATAGTGCAGCCGCAATGCTGCCAGTTCCCCCATAGTGCAGCCGTAATGCTGCCAGTTCCCCCATAGTGCTGCCGCAATGCTGCGAGTGCCCCCATTATGCTGCCATAATGCTGCCAGTTCACCCATAATGCTGCCGTAATGCAGTGAGTGCCCCCATTATGCTGCCACAATGCTGCCAGTTCCCCCATAATGCTGCCGTAATGCTGCGAGTGCCCCCATTATGCTGCCACAATGCTGCCAGTTCCCCCATAGTGCAGCCACAATGCTGCCAGTTCCCCCATAGTGCAGCCGCAATGCTGCCAGTTCCCCCATAGTGCTGCCGCAATGCTGCGAGTGCCCCCATTATGCTGCCATAATGCTGCCAGTTCACCCATAATGCTGCCGTAATGCAGTGAGTGCCCCCATTATGCTGCCACAATGCTGCCAGTTCACCCATAATTCTGCTGTAATGCAGTGAGTGCCCCCATAATGCTGCCGCAATGCTGCCAGTTCCCCCATAGTGCTGCCGCAATGCTGCAAGTGCCCCCATTATGCTGCCATAATGCTGCCAGTTCACCCATAATGCTGCCGCAATGCTGCCAGTTCCCCCATAGTGCTGCCGCAATGCTGCCAGTTCCCCCATAGTGCTGCCATAATGCTGCCAGTTCACCCATAATGCTGCCGCAATGCTACGAGTGCCCCCATTATTAGTTATTCTAAAGAATTTTTTTTTTCTCTCATCAGGTTTTTAGCTACAGGAGAGAGCTACACATCCCTGCACCTCCAATTTAGGCTAGGCAAATCCACCATCTCGCAAATTGTACGGTGCACATGTACCGTCATCTGGCAGACGTTGCAGCCCATCGTGATGCCTTGCCCAACCGAGGAGACTTGGCTGCAGGTTGCAGCTGGTTTTCAAACTGTGGCCAATTTCCCCAACTGCGTAGGTGCTGTTGATGGCAAACATGTAAGGGTTCAGCAGCCACCACGATCAGGATCAAGCTTCTTTAATTATAAGAAGTATTTTTCTGTGGTCCTGATGGCGGTGGCTGACGCACATTACAAGTTTGTTGCCATCGACGTCGGTGCTTATGGCAGTTCTGGGGACTCTTGGGTGCTGCAGTCATCACAGATTGGACTTCAAATTCTTCAAGATGGCGGCACGCTCCCAGCCCCAAGACCTTTGCCGGGTTCCACACATCCAGTGCCCTTTGTGATGGTATTGGATGAGGCATTTCCCTTAAAGCCCAACCTGCTTCGCCCATACCCACGAAGAGCACTGGATGATCGGCGTAGGATTTTCAATTACAGGCTGTGCCGTGCATGAAGATATGTGGAATGTACCTTCGGGATCATGTGTAGTCGGTGGAGGATCTTTCACACTGCCATCCAGCTAGATCCGGAGACCGTGGACACTGTGATAAAGGCATGCTGTGTGCTCCACAACTATGCTCGGGAATACAGCACAGAGGTAGTTGAGGAGCCACAGGTGTCAGAATTAGTTGCAGTGGACAACTTTGGTCAAGGAAGGCAATGTAACTCGGGTGTGCGTGTGAGAGAAACCTTCGCAGACTACTTCATGAGTCCTGAAGGTGCCGTGCACTGGCAATACTCTTGTGCCGGTGTTGAGCAGCCTGAACTGCAGAGAAGATCGGATGCCTAAACCAAATCAAGGCCCAAGCCTGGACGTCAGCGATAACAGCAGAGAACATATGATGGCCAAACCCATACAAAAAAAGGAACCAGTGTGTATGGCAGAGATGATAACAACAGAGAAAATGCGAGGCCTAATCCCTATCTAGTGAAGACTATTTCCTAGCTACCAAGGACCCTTTTTAATCATCAATCTTAAAGCAAATAATCGTTAATAAATAAAAATATTATTTGAATAATTATCGTTTCCATGTTTGTTTTTTTTGTTAATGTTGCTTCATCAGATCACATTATCCGGTCTTCACATTTGGTAATCATTCCAACTCAGAGTAGTATAACAAAACTTTTTTTATTACATTAAAAAATAATTTTATTACATAACAGAAAATGTTGTGAACATTATTAACCCCTTAAGCCCCGAGGGTGGTTTGCACGTTAATGACCGGGCCAATTTTTACAATTCTGACCACTGTCCCTTTATGAGGTTATAACTCTGGAACGCTTCAACGGATCTTGGCGATTCTGACATTGTTTTCTCATGACATATTGTACTTCATGATAGTGGTAAAATTTCTTCGATATAACTTGAGTTTATTTGTGAAAAAAATGAATATTTGGCAAAAATTTTGAAAATTTCGCAATTTTTCAACTTTTAATTTTTATGCCCTTAAATCACAGACATATGTCATGCAAAATACTTAATAAGTAACATTTCCCACATGTCTACTTTACATCAGCACAATTTTGGAACCAAAATTTTTTTTTGTGACGGAGTTATAAGGGTTAAAAGTTGACCAGCAATTTCTCATTTTTACAACACCATTTTTTTTTAGGGACCACATCTCATTTGAAGTCATTTTGACGGGTCTATATGATAGAAAATACCCAAGTGTGACACCATTCTAAAAACTGCACCCCTCAAGGTACTCAAAACCAATTTCAAGAAGTTTATTAACCCTTCAGGTGTTTCACAGGAATTTTTGGAATGTTTAAATAAAAATGAACATTTAACTTTTTTTCACACAAAATTTATTTCAGATCCAATTTGTTTTATTTTACCAAGGGTAACAGGAGAAAATAGACCCCCCAATTTGTTGTACAATTTGTCCTGAGTACGCTGATACCCCATATGTGGGGGTAATCCACTGTTTGGGCGCATGGCAGAGCTCGGAAGGAAAGGAGCGCCATTTGACTTTTCAATGCAAAATTGACTGGAATTGAGATGGGACGCCAAGTTGCATTTGGAGAGCCCCTGATGTGCCTAAACATTGAAACCCCCCACAAGTGACACCATTTTGGAAAGTAGACCCCCTAAGGAACTTATCTAGATGTGTGGTGAGCACTTTGACCCAACAAGTGCTTCACAGAAGTTTATAATGCAGAGCGGTAAAAATAAAAAATCATATTTTTTCACAAAAATGATCTTTTCGCCCCCAATTTTTTATTTTCCCAAGAGTAAGAGAAGAAATTGGACCTCAAAAATTGTTGTGCAATTTGTCCTGAGTACGCTGATACCCCATATGTGGGTGTAAACCATTGTTTGGGCGCAGGGCAGAGCTCGGAAGGGAAGGAGCGCCATTTGACTTTTCAATGCAAAATTGACTGGAATTGAGATGGGACGCCATGTTGCATTTGGAGAGCCCCTGATGTGCTTAAACATTGAAACCCCCCACAAGTGACACCATTTTGGAAAGTAGACCCCCTAAGGAACTTATCTAGATGTGTGGTGAGCACTTTGACCCAACAAGTGCTTCACAGAAGTTTATAATGCAGAGCCGTAAAAATAAAAATTCTTTTTTTTTTCACAAAAATGATTTTTAGCCCCCAGTTTTGTATTTTTACAAGGGTATCAGGATAAATTGGACCCCAAAAGTTGTTGTACAATTTGTCCTGAGTATGCTGATACCCCATATGTGGGGGGGAACCACTGTTTGGGCGCATGACAGAGCTCGGAAGGGAAGGAGCGCCATTTGGAATGCAGACTTAAATGGATTGGTCTGCAGGCGTCACGTTGCATTTGCAGAGCCCCTGATGTACCCAAATAGTACAAACCCCCCACAAGTGACCCCATATCGGAAACTAGACCCCCCAAGGAACTTATCTAGATGTGTTGTGAGAACTTTGAACCCCCAAGTGTTTCACTACAGTTTACAACGCAGAGCCGTGAAAATAAAAAATCTTTTTTTTCCCACAAAACTTATTTTTTGGCCTCCAGTTTTGTATTTTTCCAAGGGTAGCAGGAGAAATTGGACCCCAAAAGTTGTTGTACAATTTGTCCTGAGTACGCTGATACCCCATATGTGGGGGTAAACCACTGTTTGGGCGCATGGGAGAGCTCGGAAAGGAAGTAGCACCGTTTGACTTTTCAATGCAAAATTGACAGGAATTGAGATGGGACGCCATGTTGCGTTTGGAGAGCCACTGATGTGCCTAAACATTGAAACCCCCCACAAGTGACACCATTTTGGAAAGTAGACCCCCTAAGGAACTTATCTAGATGTGTTTTGAGCGCTTTGACCCACCAAGGGCTTCACAGAAGTTTATAATGCAGAGCCGTAAAAATAAAACTAAAAATTTTTCCCACATAAAATATTTTTCAGCCCCCGGTTTTGTATTTTCCCGAGGGTAACAGGAGAAATTGGACCCCAAAAGTTGTTGTCCAATTTGTCCTGAGTGCGCTGATACCACATATGTGGGGGGAACCACCGTTTGGATGCATGGGAGGGCTCGGAAGGGAAGGAGCGCCATTTGGAATGCAGACTTAGATGGAATGGTCTGCAGGCGTCACATTGCGTTTGCAGAGCCCCTAATGTACCTAAACAGTAGAAGCCCCACACAAGTGACCCCATTTTGGAAACTAGACCCCCCAAGGAACTTATCTAGATGTGTTGTAAGAACTTTGAACCCCCAAGTGTTTCACTACAGTTTATAACGCAGAGCCGTGAAAATAAAAAATCTTTGTTTTTCCCACAAAAATTATTTTTTAGCCCCCAGTTTTGTATTTTCCCAGGGGTAACAGGAGAAATTGGACCCCAAAGGTTGTTGTCCTATTTGTCCTGAGTACGCTGATACCCCATATGTTGGGGTAAACCCCTGTTTGGGCACACGGGAGAGCTCGGAAGGGAAGGAGCACTGTTTTACTTTTTCAACGCAGAATTGGCTGGAATTGAGATCGGACGCCATGTTGCGTTTGGAGAGCCCCTGATGTGCCGAAACAGTGGAAACCCCCCAATTATAACTGAAACCCTAATCCAAACACACCCCTAACCCTAATCCCAACAGTAACCCTAACCACACCTCTAACCCTGACACACCCCTAACCCTAATCCCAACCCTATTCCCAACCGTAAATGTAATCCAAACCCTAACCCTAACTTTAGCCCCAACCCTAACTGTAGCCTTAACCCTAGCCCCAACCCTAGCCCTAATGGGAAAATGGAAATAAATACTTTTTTTTTTATTTTTCCCTAACTAAGGGGGTGATGAAGGGGGGTTTGATTTACTTTTATAGCGAGTTTTTTAGCGGATTTTTATGATTGGCAGCCGTCACACACTGAAAGACGCTTTTTATTGCAAAAAATATTTTTTGCGTTACCATATTTTGAGAGCTATAATTTTTCCATATTTGAGTCCACAGAGTCATGTGAGATCTTGTTTTTTGCGGGACGAGTTGACGTTTTTATTGGTAACATTTTTGGGCACGTCACATTTTTTGATCGCTTTTTATTCCGATTTTTGTGAGGCAGAGTGATCAAAAACCAGCTATTCATGAATTTCTTTTGGGGGAGGCGTTTATACCGTTCCGCGTTTGGTAAAATTGATAAAGCAGTTTTATTCTTCGGGTCAGTACGCTTACAGCGATACCGCATTTATCTCATTTTTTTATGTTTTGGCGCTTTTATACGATAAAAACTATTTTATTGAAAAAATAATTATTTTTGCATCGCTTAATTCTCAGGACTATAACTTTTTTATTTTTTTGCTGATCATGCTGTATGGCGGCTCGTTATTTGCGGGACAAGATGTCGCTTTCAGCGGTACCATGGTCATTTATATCAGTCTTTTTGATCGCGTGTTATTCCACTTTTTGTTCGGCGGTATGATAATAAACCGTTGTTTTTTGCCTCGTTTTTTTTTTTTTTTTCTTACGGTGTTTACTGAAGGGGTTAACTAGTGGGCCAGTTTTATAGGTCGGGTCGTTACGGACGCGGCGATACTAAATATGTGTACTTTTATTGTTTTTTTTTATATATTTAGATAAAGAAATGTATTTATGGGAATAATATTTATTTTTTTTTTTTCATTATTTTGGAATATTTTTTTTTATTTTTTTTTACACATTTGGAAATTTTTTTTTTAACTTTTTTACTTTGCCCCAGGGGGGGACAATACAGATCGGTGATCTGTCAGTTTGCATAGCACTCTGACAGATCACCGATCTGAGAGAAGTGCAGGCTGCTTCACAGTGCCTGCTCTGAGCAGGCGTCTGTGAAGCCACCTCCCTCCCTGCAGGACCCGGATCCGCGGCCATCTTGGATCCGGGTCTGGAGCAGGCAGGGAGGGAGGTAAGACCCTCGCAGCAACGCGATCACATCGCGTTGCTGCGGGGGGCTCAGGGAAGCCCGCAGGGAGCCCCCTCCCTGCGCGATGCTTCCCTGCACCGCCGGCACATCGCGATCATGTTTGATCGCGGTGTGCCGGGGGTTAATGTGCCGGGGGCGGTCCGTGACCGCTCCTGGCACATAGTGCCGGATGTCAGCTGCGATATGCAGCTGACACCCGGCCGCGATCGGCCGCGCTCCCCCCGTGAGCGCGGCCGATCGCGTATGACGTACTATCCCGTCACCGGGAATTAAGTCCCAGGTCACCTTGACGGGATAGTACGTCATACGGGATTAAGGGGTTAAAGGAAGATACATTAGCTGATGTAATATCCAAAAATCAATAACAATAAATTTTTTTCAATAAACTTAGATTTTTGTGGAAAAACCGTAAATAACTTATTCACATTTGGGCTAGAACTCTCATCACAGTAAAACATTGTCTACACTCCCATCTCTACTCAAAAAGGAGGAGACATCCAATCTCAAAAATTGTGATATTCCGGGTGGTATCCATAACCCGGAAATGAGTCATGTTGGGAGGAGAGACTGGAATTGGGTGTACTGGTACGATGGCCAGTTGCTGTAGGTCCATGTGTATGGCCATAACTGTAGGCCTCTACGTGGTCGGCCCTGTATGTTGCCGCCTGCCCATAACGCTGCGGTGCGGCTGCTGGTGGTGGTGGTGGAGGCACAATGGGGTTATTAAAAATATTAAAAATACCCATCATAATTTGTTGGGCTGGGGGTAGGGTGAATGTCCCATCAATTGCCGTTAACAGACAATTGGCTGCTGTCATGTACATTTGCTGCTTGTCCCGTGGCAGTGTTCTAAGGCGGTCTGCCAAAAGTGACCCAAATTTTTCTTGCTCATCCTGCTTTGCCGAATTGTCTAGCAGATTGAGCGTACGGCTTGTTAAGTTTTCTATTACTTGAGCTTGTTTAGACTTCTTTGGTGCCGCCCTTCTCAAAGCCACGGGACGGGCAGAAGCAGCCCCCATCCCCATGTGCCTCGACACACCACCACCAGAGTTGGCTGCAGCGTCCGAGGAAGTAGAAGCAGTGTTACAGTCCAAAACTTCTCCCGCACGAGGTGCTATGTCACGTTCTCCAAAGGTATCGGTAACCTCTTGTGACCTTCCGGACAAAGACATGTCCCCCGGAGAAGCTTGGCTGCCCATCCTGCATTCTTCTACTTCCTCTCCAATATTGTCCTCCGTGGAGTCACCTAGGTCCGGAGGTGTTTGGGCACACACGTTGCTTTCAGTTCTGCAGACCAAAGAAAAAAAACAATGTTAAAAAAATAATATTTTCAATCATTATGTCAAGCTAAACAATTTTTATATATAAACTACCTCCTCAAACTCCGGCTTCCCAATATAAACTGCAGCTGGTCTGCAAATGGCACCCGCTTCCTTGGCGGCGAGCTGCCACTCGGAGTCTTGAGGGACTTCATGAATCGATCTGTCACTGACCGCCACCTCTTCCTCACATCGCCCACTGAAATGAAAGAATTTAAATATAAAATATTACTAATCCCATTTCCTTACTTTTTCCAAAAAATTTAAGAAATCAATACTTACAAATTGTTGTTTGCCACTGTTTAGATAGATTTGGCCACTCAGGAAATAGAGTTGTTACTATCTTGGGCCAGGCATCCCGCTTTGACCCCTTGTAATTCTCATGTGACCGGTCCCAGACCTCCGGGTGTTTTTCAATCTGAAAAATAACAGATTACAAGGGAAAATTTATATTAAAATTTACAGTGAAAGAACAGAAATATACGGTTATCTACAGTTGCACAAAGACCGTGTGCAAGAAAATACATGTAAGTGAAGGTTTCTTGGGTCGTTACGCACAAAATTTTTCTCCCTGCTACTACGTGGCTGGGCTATATACTACATGGCCTGTGCTATATACTACATGGGCTGTGCTATATAAGTGGCTGGGCAATATACTACATGGGATGTGCTATATACGTGGCTGGGCAATATACTACGTGGCCTGTGCTATATACTACATGGGATGTGCTAAATAAGTGGCTGGGCAATATACTACATGGGATGTGCTATATACGTGGCTGGGCAATATACTACGTGGCCTGTGCTATATACTACATGGGATGTGCTAAATAAGTGGCTGGGCAATATACTACATGGGATGTGCTATATACGTGGCTGGGCAATATACTACGTGGCCTGTGCTATATACTACATGGGATGTGCTAAATAAGTGGCAGGGCAATATACTACATGGGATGTGCTATATACGTGGCTGGGCAATATACTACGTGGCCTGTGCTATATACTACATGGGATGTGCTAAATAAGTGTCTGGGCAATACACTACATGGGATGTGCTATATACGTGGCTGGGCAATATACTACGTGGCCTGTGCTACATACTACATGGGATGTGCTAAATAAGTGGCTGGGCAATATACTACATGGGATGTGCTATATACGTGGCTGGGCAATATACTACGTGGCCTGTGCTATATACTACATGGGATGTGCTAAATAAGTGGCTGGGCAATATACTACATGGGATGTGCTATATACGTGGCTGGGCAATATACTACGTGGCCTGTGCTGTCATGATCTCTGCAGGCAGAGATCATAGCAAGCCTATAGAGGGACAAGCTCTCGGAAGATGGAACTATACTGACCATGAACTAAGCCTGCCGCGCAACTAGAAATAGCCAGGTAGCATTTCCTATTTATCGCTAGATGCCCAGCTCTGGCCTAAGACCTAAATAGCTAGCAGAGGGAAATATAAGACCTGGCTCACCTCTAGAGAAATATTCCAAAGAAGACAGTAGCCCCCCACATATAATGACGGTGAGTTCAGATGAAACTACAAACGCAGCAGGAAAATAGTCTTAGCAAATTTGAGGTCCGCTTACTAGATAGCAGAAGACAGATAGTATACTTTCATGGTCAGCAGAAAAACACTAACAAAACACCATCCAGAGATTACCTTAAACTCTGGCATTAACTCATAACGCCAGAGTAGCAATCCCTGATCAACGAGAGCTTTCCAGACACAGTAACAAAACTTCAGCTGTGAACTGGAACAAATAGGCAAAACAAAACATGGACAAAAGTCCAACTTATCTAGTAGTTGTCTAGAAGCAGGAACAAGCACTGAGAGGCATCAGATAACATTGTTGACCGGCAAGAAACCACCAGAGAAATGAGCTTAAATAGCGACACCCACTACTGATGGAACCAGGTGAAACAGGAAAGAGGATGACAAGTCCAATTCCACAAGCGGCCACCGGGGGAGCCCAGAATCCAAATTCACAACAGTACCCCCCCCTCAAGGAGGGGGCACCGAACCCTCACCAGATCCACCAGGGCGACCAGGATGAGCCCTATGGAAGGCACGAACAAGATCAGAAGCATGAACATCAGATGCATTGACCCAAGAATTATCCTCCTGGCCGTAACCCTTCCAGTTGACCAGATACTGGAGTTTCCGTCTGGAAACACGAGAGTCCAAAATTTTCTCCACAACGTACTCCAACTCACCCTCAACCAACACCGGAGCAGGAGGCTCAACTGAAGGTACAACAGGTACCTCATACCTGCGCAATAACGACCGATGAAAAACGTTATGAATGGAAAAGGACGCAGGGAGGTCCAAACGGAAAGAAACAGGATTAAGAATCTCCAATATTCTATAAGGGCCGATGAACCGAGGTTTAAACTTAGGAGAAGAGACCCTCATAGGGACAAAACGAGAAGAC
Source organism: Ranitomeya variabilis (assembly GCF_051348905.1). Classification (NCBI taxonomy): domain Eukaryota; kingdom Metazoa; phylum Chordata; class Amphibia; order Anura; family Dendrobatidae; genus Ranitomeya; species Ranitomeya variabilis. Next base: position 568,473,443 of record NC_135236.1, read on the forward strand.
AACCACACTAAATCTCCAACACAAAGCCGAGAACCAACACGACGATGACGGTTGGCAAAACGCTGAGTCTTCTCCTGGGACAACTTCAAATTGTCCATAACCTGCCCCCAGATGTGATGCAATCTCTCCACCACCGCATCCACTCCAGGACAATCCGAGGATTCCACCTGACCGGAGGAAAATCGAGGGTGAAACCCCGAATTACAGAAAAACGGGGACACCAAGGTGGAAGAACTGGCCCGATTATTGAGGGCGAACTCTGCCAATGGCAAAAAAGCAACCCAATCATCCTGGTCAGCAGAGACAAAACACCTCAGATATGTCTCAAGGGTCTGATTAGTCCGCTCGGTCTGGCCATTAGTCTGAGGGTGAAAAGCAGATGAAAAAGACAAATCTATGCCCATCCTAGCACAGAATGCCCGCCAAAATCTAGACACAAATTGGGTACCTCTGTCAGAAACAATATTCTCAGGAATACCGTGCAATCGGACAACATTCTGAAAAAACAGAGGAACCAACTCAGAAGAAGAAGGCAACTTGGGCAGAGGAACCAAATGGACCATTTTAGAGAAACGGTCACAGACCACCCAGATGACAGACATCTTCTGGGAAACAGGCAGATCTGAAATAAAATCCATCGAGATGTGTGTCCAAGGCCTCTTAGGAACAGGCAAGGGCAACAGCAGTCCGCTAGCCCGAGAACTACAAGACTTGGCCCGAGCACAAACGTCACATGACTGCACAAAGACTCGCACATCTCGTGACAGGGAAGGCCACCAGAAGGATCTTGCCACCAAATCCCTGGTACCAAAAATTCCGGGATGACCTGCCAATGCAGAAGAATGTACCTCAGAGATGACTCTGCTGGTCCAATCATCCGGAACAAACAGTCTATCAGGCGGACAACGATCCGGTCTATCCGCCTGAAACTCTTGCAAGGACCGCCGCAGATCAGGAGAAACGGCCGACAAAATCACTCCCTCCCTAAGGATACCTGTGGGTTCAGAATTACCAGGAGAGTCCGGGTCAAAACTCCTAGAAAGGGCATCTGCCTTAACATTCTTAGAACCCGGTAGGTACGACACCACAAAATTAAAGCGAGAAAAAAATAAAGACCAGCGCGCCTGTCTAGGATTCAGGCGTCTGGCAGTCTCAAGATAAATCAAATTTTTGTGGTCAGTCAATACCACCACCTGATGCCTAGCCCCCTCGAGCCAATGGCGCCACTCCTCAAACGCCCACTTCATGGCCAAAAGCTCCCGATTCCCAACATCATAATTCCGCTCTGCGGGCGAAAATTTGCGAGAAAAGAAGGCACAAGGCCTAATGACGGAGCAGTCGGAACCTTTCTGCGACAACACTGCCCCAGCTCCGATCTCCGAAGCGTCAACCTCAACCTGAAAAGGCAGATTCACATCAGGCTGACGCAACACAGGGGCAGAGGCAAAACGGCGCCTAAGCTCCTGAAAGGCCTCCACAGCATGAGGGGACCAATTAGCAACATCAGCGCCTTGTCTGGTCAAATCAGTCAGTGGTTTAACGACATCCGAAAAACCAGCAATAAATCGGCGGTAAAAGTTGGCAAAGCCCAAAAATCTCTGAAGACCCTTAAGAGAGGAGGGCTGAGTCCAGTCACAAATAGCTTGCACCTTGACGGGATCCATCTCAATGGAAGAGGGAGAAAAAATATACCCCAAAAAGGAAATTTTCTGGACCCCAAAAACGCACTTAGACCCCTTCACACATAAAGAATTAGACCGCAGAACCTGAAAAACTCTCCTGACCTGCTGGACATGAGAGTCCCAGTCATCAGAAAAAATCAGAATATCATCCAGATATATTATCATAAATTTATCCAGAAAATCGCGGAAAATATCATGCATAAAAGACTGGAAAACTGAAGGGGCATTAGAAAGACCAAAAGGCATGACCAAATACTCAAAGTGGCCCTCGGGCGTATTAAATGCGGTCTTCCACTCATCCCCCTGCCTGATCCGCACCAAATTATACGCCCCACGAAGATCAATTTTAGAGAACCACTTAGCACCCTCTATACGAGCAAACAAATCAGTAAGCAATGGCAATGGGTATTGATACTTAACAGTGATCTTATTCAGAAGCCGATAATCAATACATGGTCTCAAAGAGCCGTCTTTTTTTGAGACAAAGAAAAACCCAGCTCCCAAGGGAGAAGAAGATGGACGAATATGTCCCTTTTCCAAAGACTCCTTTATATATTCCCGCATAGCAGCATGTTCCGGCAGAGACAAATTAAACAAACGACCCTTTGGATATTTACAACCCGGTATCAAATCTATGGCACAATCGCACTCACGGTGCGGAGGTAACGACCCAAGCTTGGGTTCGTCAAAGACGTCTTGATAATCAGAGAGGAACTCAGGGACTTCAGAGGGAATGGACGACGAAATAGAAACCAAAGGTACGTCCCCATGAATACCCTTACATCCCCAGCTCAACACAGACATTGCTCTCCAGTCCAAGACTGGGTTGTGAGACTGCAACCATGGCAATCCCAGTACCAAATCGTCATGTAAATTATACAGTACCAGGAAACGAATAATCTCCTGGTGATCCGGATTGATACGCATGGTTACTTGTGTCCAGTATTGTGGTTTATTATTAGCCAATGGGGTGGAGTCAATCCCCTTCAGAGGAATAAGAGTCTCCAAAGGCTCTAAATTAAAACCACAACGATTGGCAAAGGACCAATCCATAAGACTCAGAGCGGCGCCAGAGTCAACATAGGCGTCCGTGGCAATGGATGACAAAGAGCAAATCAGGGTTACAGACAAAATAAACTTAGACTGAATGGTGCCAATGGAAACAGACTTATCAAGCTTCTTTGTACGCCTAGAGCATGCTGATATAACATGAGTAGAATCCCCACAATAGAAACACAATCCATTCTTCCGTCTAAAATTCTGTCGCTCGCTCCTGGACAGAATTCTATCACACTGCATACTTTCTGGCGTCTTTTCCATAGACACCGCCAGATGGTGCACCGGTTTGCGCTCCCGCAGACGCCTATCAATCTGAATAGCCATTGTCATGGACTCATTCAGACCTGCAGGCAAAGGGAACCCCACCATAACATCCTTAACGGCATCAGAGAGACCTTCTCTGAAAGTTGCCGCCAAAGCGCACTCATTCCACTGAGTAAGCACAGACCATTTACGGAATTTTTGGCAGAAAACTTCAGCTTCGTCTTGCCCCTGAGATAGTGCCATCAAAGTTTTTTCTGCCTGAAGTTCCAAATGAGGTTCCTCATAAAGCAAGCCCAAGGCCAGAAAAAACGCATCCACATCGCGTAACGCAGGATCCCCTGCTGGCAATGAGAAGGCCCAATCTTGAGGGTCACCCCTGAGCAAGGAAATCACAATCCTAACCTGCTGAGCAGGGTCTCCAGCTGAACGAGACTTCAGGGACAAATAAAGCTTACAATTATTTCGGAAATTCTGGAAGCTAGCTCTATTCCCTGTGAAGAACTCCGGCAAAGGAATTCTCGGCTCAGATACCGGAGCATGTACCACAAAATCTTGTAAATTTTGTACTTTCGTGATGAGATTATTCAAACCCGCAGTTACACTCTGGAGATCCATTATTGTCAGGTGCACACAGAGCATACAGAGATTAGGAGGAGAGAGAGAAAAAAAGACTGCAGCAAGGCAGACTGGAGGAAAAAAAAAAAAAAAAAATTCCAGCAGACTTCTTATAACTCTCCTTTCTCAACCTGGGTCTTTAACACTTTATGGGCCGGTCAAACTGTCATGATCTCTGCAGGCAGAGATCATAGCAAGCCTATAGAGGGACAAGCTCTCGGAAGATGGAACTATACTGACCATGAACTAAGCCTGCCGCGCAACTAGAAATAGCCAGGTAGCATTTCCTATTTATCGCTAGATGCCCAGCTCTGGCCTAAGACCTAAATAGCTAGCAGAGGGAAATATAAGACCTGGCTCACCTCTAGAGAAATATTCCAAAGAAGACAGTAGCCCCCCACATATAATGACGGTGAGTTCAGATGAAACTACAAACGCAGCAGGAAAATAGTCTTAGCAAATTTGAGGTCCGCTTACTAGATAGCAGAAGACAGATAGTATACTTTCATGGTCAGCAGAAAAACACTAACAAAACACCATCCAGAGATTACCTTAAACTCTGGCATTAACTCATAACGCCAGAGTAGCAATCCCTGATCAACGAGAGCTTTCCAGACACAGTAACAAAACTTCAGCTGTGAACTGGAACAAATAGGCAAAACAAAACATGGACAAAAGTCCAACTTATCTAGTAGTTGTCTAGAAGCAGGAACAAGCACTGAGAGGCATCAGATAACATTGTTGACCGGCAAGAAACCACCAGAGAAATGAGCTTAAATAGCGACACCCACTACTGATGGAACCAGGTGAAACAGGAAAGAGGATGACAAGTCCAATTCCACAAGCGGCCACCGGGGGAGCCCAGAATCCAAATTCACAACACTGTGCTATATACTACATGGGATGTGCTAAATAAGTGGCAGGGCAATATACTACATGGGATGTGCTATATACGTGGCTGGGCAATATACTACGTGGTCTGTGCTATATACTACATGGGATGTGCTAAATAAGTGGCTGGGCAATATACTACATGGGATGTGCTATATACGTGGCTGGGCAATATACTACGTGGCCTGTGCTATATACTACATGGGATGTGCTAAATAAGTGGCTGGGCAATATACTACATGGGATGTGCTATATACGTGGCTGGGCAATATACTACGTGGCCTGTGCTATATACTACATGGGATGTGCTAAATAAGTGGCAGGGCAATATACTACATGGGATGTGCTATATACGTGGCTGGGCAATATACTACGTGGCCTGTGCTATATACTACATGGGATGTGCTAAATAAGTGTCTGGGCAATACACTACATGGGATGTGCTATATACGTGGCTGGGCAATATACTACGTGGCCTGTGCTACATACTACATGGGATGTGCTAAATAAGTGGCTGGGCAATATACTACGTGGCCTGTGCTACATACTACATGGGATGTGCTAAATAAGTGGCTGGGCAATATACTACATGGGATGTGCTATATACGTGGCTGGGCAATATACTACGTGGCCTGTGCTATATACTACATGGGATGTGCTAAATAAGTGGCTGGGCAATATACTACATGGGATGTGCTATATACGTGGCTGGGCAATATACTACATGGGCTGAGCTATATAAGTGGCAGGGATATATAGTACATGGGCAGTGCTATATACTATGTGGCCTGCGCGATATACTATGTGGGCTGGGCGACATACCACGTATATCGGGCCACCATCTAGTGTGTGTGTGTGTGTGTGCGTGTATATATATATATATATATATATATATATATATATATATAATATATATATATATTTCACTATTACATACAGCGCTAGATTGCAGAAAGGCCTGTAATTAAATTCCCGGTTTTTTATATCTCCTCTCTTCTCTTATATGGAATAAGGCTATGTTCACACGTGCATTGTGCGCCGCAGCGCATTTTCTCCGCCAGAATGGTAAAGCCAGTGACTGAGGGCAGATATTAACAGCCAGGAGAGGGTCCATGGTTATTGGCCCCCCCGTGGCTAAAAACATCTGCCCCCAGCCACCCCAGAAAAGGCACATCTGGAAGATGCGCCTATTCTGGCACTTGGCCACTCTCTTCCCACTCCCTGTAGTGGTGGGCTATGGGGTAATGAAGGGTTAATGCCACCTTGCTATTGTAAGGTGACATTAAGCCAGGTTAATAATGGAGAGGCGTCAATTATGACACCTATCCATTGTTAACCCTTGCACATGAAAAGGGTTAATAAAGACAGACAAATGATTTCAAAATTTTAATGAAATAAAGACACCCAGTTTTTGACCACATTTTATTAAACTGGTAATCCAAGGGTAAAAAAAAAAAAAAAAAATTGATTTACAAAGGAACCGGTGCTAATGCACCTGTTCCCTTGTAAACATAACTGCACATGACATATTTCATATCTGCGCAGCCTCAGCGGCTGAACGGAGATGAACAGATAGCATGAGAAAAAATTTCCCACGCTCCAGAGTTCATCTCCGGTCAGCCGGAGAGTCCGCGCAGCCGCAGTGAGTACCGAACGAGTTCACCCGAACAGCGCGAGCTGCCTTCGGGAGAACTCGGTATACAGTGAACGGGATCGCTTTAAGATCCCGTTCATTGTATCGGCGGCCGCGGTTTAGAGCAGCCGCATGTTATGTGGCTGCTCTAAACTCAAGATCCTCGTGGGACACTCGTTTAATTGGATGCTGCGGAGGGTAGGTATACTTTGTGGTTTGTTTTTTTACTTTTTTTCTGACGAGGGATTCGTGGAATTGGGCGTTTAGGTGAGTACGGGTTTGTTTTTTTTTATTTATTTTAGGTGGCGATCGGCGGGGACAGGTATTTATAATTTATTTCCACAGGTAACCACTGGCCACCAATGAAAATGAATTGAATGGACTATTAAAAAATAGGGACACGACAGGGGGATAATTTAATTTATTGATTTTTACCACTGGCCACCAATGTAAACACTGGCCACCAATGTAAACACTGGCCACCAATGTAAACACTGGCCACCATTGTTTTTAATAAGGGGACATTTTGTGGGGGAAATTTGGTTACATTTTACTATGAAATTTAGGATGAGGGGGCCACAACAACATTTCGGGGACGTACATAACAGCAGGGACAGTTCGATGGGAAATACTGCTCCCATCGAGCTGAGCCTGCTGCAACGACTTGGAGGGAACAGACAAAGGCCGATGGGTGTAGTCTCATCGGCCGATGTCCGAACACACGCACACACACATATATACAAAGACACACACACACATATATACACAGACACACACACATATATACACAGACACACACACTCTTACCACACTTATCATCTGCACCACATCCAGGCTCATGCGATCGTAGCACTCCATGCCGGCAGCTATAAGCAGGAAGACGGGAATGTGGGAGTTTCCGCTTCCTGGATTTTATGGGATATGCATGCATGGCATGATGGGATGGCCATTATGGGATGGACATTGTGTTGTCACTTCCTGTTTTACCGCAAAAATAACGCTAGAAATCCGCATTTTTTTATATGTTTGCGGATTTCTAGTGTTTCAATGCAAGGCTATGTGTGCGGGAAATCAGCAATTCCGCAAAATTAATGAACATGTTGCTTTTTTTGCCGCGAATCGTTTTTTTCGCGGAAAAAAACGCAACGTTTGCACTATTTTTGCGGAATCCATAGAAAAGATTAGGAACTATATGTAAGCGTTTTTTTTACGTTTTTATCGCGATTTTATAGCGAAAAAAACGCGAAAAAACCTGAACGTGTGCACATGGCCTTACTGTGTCTGCTCCACCGAAAAAGATACAGTTTTTGCTTTTAATCTTTACTCAAGGTGGCTTCTGAACCACAAAAGTGTGTATGCTATGTGTCTCGTATGCTCTCCAAGACACCACATGCAAACACTCCACTTAGTGTTCAGTGCTCCAATCCAATATATAGCATCTACGTATATAAATACGTAGATGCTATATATTGGATTGGAGCACTGTCAGTGCAAATTAGCAAACCATACATATAGCATTTCAAGATGCCCAACAGACATAATTACCCATCCATATATCTATGGGATACATAATGACTCATTTTACAATTACACGAGTGTTCCCTAATGGGTTCAATTATGACACCTTCAAAAGGGTTAATGATGGTGGGATATTATCTCAGGAACGCTGCAATGCATGGGACCAGATAAACATAAAAAGCCCATATGCTTGGTTGGATCTCACCGCATGTTCAACTCAGTCATTCCCAGCTGTTCCTCTTATCTCCGTCCACCTCATGTCCGACCCTGGTGTTAAAGTATGGTGCTACAGGAAGCGTCTCCCGACGCGTTTCCTCCTTATGGATTCATCGGGGGAGAGTGCTGCTGCCATTGTGGGTATCCCCCTTTCTGTGACATTTATAGAATCAGCTCGGTGCCGCGCTAACATAGGCTCTGGCGTGTGACGTGCACCCCGGGCTTACCCTTGTATTTCCGGCCAGTTTAAGACGCTCTACTGCTTCATTGAGCGCTGGGAATCCCCGCTCAGCGGCGCATGCGCACCGCCGTAACAGGGACATACGTATCCCAGGATGTGTGAGCAGACTCCTGCCGGACATAGATAAAGAAAAAAATTGGGACATAAATGCATATGCTCATGCTATTTTGTCCCCTAAAGTGCCTGTTCATGCTGCAGCACAAATTCCATTCTTTATTCATTGTACCGCATATGTGATTGACACCTTAGAAACAGGAAAGTTAATATAATAACTAATCCTGTTCACCAATTGACATGATTCATAATCTTCTCAGCCTATTTTTATGACTCTCAAATTACGTGGGGCACAGGTGATTTGACTCAAGGTACAGATAAAGCATCCCATTTATTAATGAAACATAGAGAGCAAGCAAGGACGAGAGGACAAGAAAATTAAAGAATGAAACCAATAATTGCTTATTGAAAAAATATTATAAACAAAAAAATAAATAAAAAAATGAAAAATGAGTATAGGGAAGGAATTTCCATATGCGGGACACCACCCTCCATCACCTCCAAAAACGTGGGAAACAGTGGCCCTGTGGATGCCCTCCTTTGATGTATCTACACTCCTTTCCCTGCCTATCGCGGAGGTTGGCACCCTAGGAGAGACCTGCACATATGGCGCCCCCACTCAACGTAGACTATCCCAAAATACCTTTCCCTATAAGTCCCTCGTATCTACAAAGGATAGCTGGAAAGAAGAAAATATGTCTGCAAAATTATTTTAGGATGTCTTGCAGGGGCCAGGGTAATATAGGAAGTCACTATAATTATGACCCTACCTATCGCGGGGGTTGGCACCCTAAAAACCTTCGCATATGGCGCCCCCTGTCATGGTTCCCAATGGCAAGGGAACGTAAGAAACATATAAATAACGAACGAGCTCTCGGGTGATGGAAACTCGAGTTGACCGTGAGCTAAATCTACCACACAACTAATAGTAGCCAGGGAGCATACCTACGGCTTCCTAAATGCCACGCGCCAGCCGGAGGACTAACTACGCCTGGTAGAGGAAGAAACAGACCTGGCTTACCTCTAGGGAAATACCCCAAAAGATGATAGCAGCCCCCCACATGTAATAACGGTGAATTAAGAGGAAAAGACATACACAGTATGAAAGTAGATTTAGCAAAGAGAGGTCCACTTACTAGATAGCAGAAGGATACAAAAGAGGACTTCACGGTCAACTGAAAACCCTTTCAAAAACCATCCTGAAATTACTTTAAGACTCCTGTGTCAACTCATGACACAGGAGTGGCAATTTCAGCCCGCAAGAGCTTCCAGCTACAGAGAATTACAAAAACTGCAAACTGGACAAAAGATACAAAACAAAAGGACAAAGTCCACTTAGCTGATCAGCAGACTAGTAGCAGGAACATGCAACCGAAGGCTCTGGTTACAATGATGACCGGCAAGGAAATGACTGGAGAGCAAGGCTAAATAGGAAACTCCCAAACGCTGATGGAAGCAGGTGAACAGAAGCAGCAAAGTGCAAACAAGTCACCAATACCACCAGCAACCACCAGGGGAGCCCAAAAAGCGGATACACAACAGCCCCCACTCCACGATGACTAGCCCTAATCAAAGGCCCTATCACTCTTAGCGCCAAAGGGGTATTGGAACAATTATTCTCGAGACGACCCAACCATAGTTTCACAAAAAACAGCTATATGATTGTGTCTCTTTCAGCCCTGATGGATGTACTGTTCTCAACATGAATATCCATCTAGTCTCCTTTTGGAGTATTTGTTTGTCCCAATCACCCCCTCTTTGTGGAGGCACTATCCTGTCAATTCCCATGAAGTAAATTTTACTGGGGTTGCCCTGATGAAATTGATTCATGTGGATTGCCACCGGGGTCTCTCTCCTGTTTGCAATGTCAGGAAGGTGCTCGCCAACCCTCTTGCAAAACTTCCTTTTAGTCTTACCAACGTACTCAAGGCCACATTCACACGTGGCCTTATAGACGACCCCTTTTGTACGACAATTAATAAAGTGCCGAATTGTGTACGTGGTACCTGTGACATTGCTTACAAAGCTTTTAGAGGGTCTAATAGAGGTACAACTTTTACAATTACCACATCTGTAACAGCCCTTTATCAAAAGTGCGTATGCTATGTGTCTCGTATGCTCTCCAAGACACCACATGCAAACACTCCACTTAGTTATATACGTAGATGCCGTATATTGGATTGGAGCACTGTCAGTGCAAATTAGCAAACCATACATATAGCGTTTCAAGATGCCCAACAGACATAATCTTGCCTTACGCAGGCGTGTACTATAGAGGACAGAGAATGAACTCCAATCCAATATTGCAGCCAGCATGCAGCCAGCGGGTAAGGAAAGGGTGAATCAAACACCCGAAAACCCCGCCTCTATTGCTGAAAATTGTTCCCTCCAAATTCAGGTGACAGAGTCCCTTTAAATATATACAGCTAGCCAATAGGAAATGGCCTAGCTTTCTCAGATGTCATATGTTGCCATATCGCCGGTGTTTATTGCAGCATGTGACTCTCCACACTCAGAAGTGTCATGACACCACCGCGGTCACATGACTCAAAGCCAAACCCACATACACCCAAGCGGGCTCCAGGAAAGGCAAGCACAGCATCACCAAAGAGACGCAACCGATGATGAGAGAAGAGGTGAGAAGGTAGCACATGCGCACCACCAAAAAGAGTGACTCTCCCTCCAGTCACCAAGGTAACAAGACCCAAGGCCACATTCATGCGATCATGTGAATGGGCTCTGTGACAGGTCAGCGCAGCACCATCACGAACTGCACAATAACAAGAGTGGAGAAAAATGAGAGCCAATAGATACTAGGAATAAAAATGACTGCCATAAAGCCTACAGTCACAGAAGTGCAACGGAGACGCAAGGTCACAAGACCAGAAGCCTTGAGGAAGAAGACCACACTGTCCCAAGTGACACCACCGAGGATGAGAGTGGAGGAAGGGCAATAATAACTAACCAAAATGCAAAACAGATAATGTCCAAAGAAGCAGCTGTACATCAATAGATAACCAATCTCAAAAAATACCCAAATATGTAAAATATATTTTTGATGTGAACAAATGGATGTAATATAAAGAAGCAGGTTCTTAAACAAACTCAATCCTGAGTAGGAAAACATAGCAATAATAATCATTAGAGCATAGCAATTAAAGTGACAGTGCATGAAACGGTAAATGTTACATATAAACATTGTACCACAAAAGATGATAATAATTACATTAAAGTGACAGTGCAAACAAATTGATGAATGAGATACTGTCAGAAAGAGGACATTAAGCAAATTAAAGTGACAATGCATAAAATTTGGTAAATTCAATATGAGCCCCAGGAGAGACAAAGTGAGAAAAAAAATGTGTAAAAAAATAAAGAAATAGAAAATTTAAAATTAAAAAAAATATTATTAATTAAATAAAAAATTTGAGGGGGGAGAGGATATGAAAATGTGACGTGTACGGAATAAATCATAACAAATGTGTGTGTGTGTATATATATATATATATATATATATATATATATATATATATATATATATATATATATATATATATATATATATATATATATATGTATATATATTTGTGAAAAGAATAAAGTAGTGTGCAGTATGTAATAAGGATAAGTGTAAATGTGATTATGTGAAACTAAATAAAAGTAGTAAGAAATTTTTGTAATATATGTTTTTTTGGATTATAAAAGGAAAACACATATTTTGGATGTAATCTCCCATATAATAATTAAGGGATTCAATAACAATTTGTTAGAAAGGGTAGCCATAGATTCTTAGTAGTATCCCTATAACTAAATTGGAAAACTAAATGTAAGGTTTAATAAATATCCTGAAAAGCAAAAGGAAAAGGAATTTAATAAGCCACATAAAAATACAACATAATAAACTTCTTGGAAAATCTTTGTAACAAACTCCACTGTCACATGAAGAGGAATGAATCCACAAAGTGTATGTTAGGGGTCGAGTTCCCGCCTCTGCAAGGGGGGAATCTCGGTCCGTCTCCGCTGCGGTCTCCCATTCTTCTCCTGCCGCAGTGGAGCCTGCTCAGTGGAGATGTCGGTCCCAGCGTCTCGCTCAGTCTGACTCTGTGCAAAGGGTTACTGCTGCTTTTCCAGTCTCTGCCATTGAAGCCAGTGCTGGGCAGCGGCGAGCAGACGCTTTTGGGACTAAGTCCTGCTTTTCCCCTTCTAAGCATGCCCAGGGTAAGATCTCTCATTGGAGATCGAGGGTCACATGCTTGGGCACTGCAGCAAAGCCCCTTGGTTCTCCAGGAAGGTCCTGAAGGTGCTCAGGCTCTGTGGCAGCCTCTCATTGGTCCTTCTAGGAGGGTCTTGTACTTGCTGCAGCTATAAAAGGTTTGCATGGCCGCACGGCTAGTATCAATTCATGTCATGAGTTTTGCGCCAATGTGGTCACTCTTGTGTGTATTCAGGGACCCGGCTGAAATAAGCCACTTAGAATACCGTCACCTCCGGTTAGGAGATTGTGTGTATGGTTTCAGGGCCCAGGCTGAAATAAGCCACCTAGAATACCGGCTCCTCCGGTGAGGAGATTGTATGATTGCCTCCTTGACTGCGTGACCACAAGCTGCTATCTGCTCAGCAGTTACTGTGTATTCCTGTGAAGTTTAACAGGACACAGTCCTTTCTTTATAGCGACTCTGTGTAGCAACAGAGTTCGCTTCTACCACCATATAGCGCCGCCGTTTGCCAGCAGCAGGTTCTTTTCCTGCACGGTGGACCCCGGGCTGTGAACGCACCAAATAACATCTCTATATTTACTCGGTGCGTTCCACCAGCCCTAACAGTGTATCACAGGCCTCAGTAGATCACTAGGATGCTAGAAAAGAAATGCAACATATGAGCATATGGGCATTGGCAATATGACATAAAACCAAAATAAATTTCTTACATGACAGCAAGCAAAATGATTAAAATATAACTAGAAACCTAAGGAGGAGGCAATCACAGAAATTAGGCAAATGTGAGAGTCTCATTAAGATCAGGTAGTTGAAGACTGTGGAGGGTCCAGATACATTTAGCCTCACTTTGAGATAGAAGGCGAGGTTGCCACCTTGAAGATCAGAGAAAATATGGTCAATAACTATAACCCTAAGTCCAGAGGGGTCACTTGATTGAAAGGTTTTAAAGTACCTTGGAATTGGTTTCAAATAATCTATACTTATCTCTTTGTCAGCTGCAATTATGTTTCTAACATGTTCCCTAAGTCTAACTTTAAGTGGGTGAGCAGTTAAGCCTATATAAATTGTAGAGCATGGGCAGGTAGCGTGATTCACTACTTCTTTGGTTCCACATGTAATGGTCTGAGTTATAACAATTTTTTTGCTGTCAGAAGAATAGAATTCTGTAGCATAATCTAAATTCTCACAATCTACATACTTCCCGCATGGGAAACATCCCCATGTTTGATAGATTTAGGTATAAATGTAGAGAATGCAAAAAGTTGATTCGTTGGTGTTTAATAAGACTTCACAAGGGGATCTTTAAGATTACGAGACCGACGTGCAATAACACGTGGTTTAGAAGTTAAGTATTGCCTCAAAATTTGTTCTGCCATAAGAATTTTTCAATGTTGTTCTATGATCTGATACATGCATTGCCATTGAGAATGGAATTGAGTAACCATTCTTACCTGTTGCTTAATGGGCTTCTTCTGTGTACAATAGATCATACTTTGGGGATTAGCCTTTTTAGCTCGATGGTATGCCTTCTTAATGTAACGATGGCTGTAGTGCCGATCCAAGAAACATCTCATTTCATTAGCACATACTTCAAACTCCCTGTCTGTGGAGTATATCAGATGTATTCTCAAAAATTGACCAGTAGGAATGGAGTTTATGACATGGGATTGATGTGAGGAAGAAGCATGTAGAAGGGAGTTGACCACAGTATCCTTTCAGATGTCAGATTGAAGTAGTCCAATCTCATAATTTTTTATGGCAACATCGAGGAAGTCGATTCTGTTGTAATCATATTTATATGTTAATTTAAGGTTAACATCATTGGTATTTAGTTTATGAATTAAAAGACTCCAATTCAATCACACTGCCACACCAGATAAGAAAGATATCATCTATGAATCAGGTCCAGAATATTATCCGATCCATGGTAGTATCAGATGAAAATAGATCCCTTTCCCACAGCCCCAGGAACAGATTGGCTTAGGAAGGCACACAGGCTGGACCCATGGCCGTGCCCTGGAGCTGTAGGAAAAAGGATTTATTGAAAGTGAAAATGGTTGAAATCCACTTCATCAGTATAAAGATTAGTCATATTTAGAAAAGTTTTGGCTGTATGCAAACCATCCTTGTGTCTGATGCTCATATTAAGCGATTTGATAACACATGTAATGAGGATCATTGTTATGATGACCTGGTGGTTAGGAGCACTAGGAATTACCTGATGAGCAAACTAGTAATACAGGACAAGCTCTGGGAAGTGGGAGCTTTGCTGACCGCAACCCCTAAACCTATCACAACAACTAGAAATAGCCGTGGAGCGTACCTGACTATGCCTAGACGCCTCTTCACAGCCTAAGAGCTAACTACCCCTAAAGATAGAAAATAAGGCCTAACTTGCCTCAGAGAAATTCCCCAAAGAAATAGGCAGCCCCCACACGTATTGACTGTGAGTTAAGATGGAAGTCACAAACACAGGAATGAAATAGGTTTCAGCAAAGGAGGCCAGACTTAACTAAACAGACTGGAGGATAGGAAAGGTATCTTTGCGGTTAGCATAAAAAACTACCAAAAAACCACGCAGAGTGTGCAAAAGAGACCCCACACCGACTCATGGCATGGAGGTGCCACTCTGCATCCCAGAGCTTCCAGCTAGCCAGTTAGAATCATAATAGCAAGCTGGACAGAAAAACAGTGGTAAACAAATAAGCTAGCAGGGACTTAGCTTTTGCTGGAGTAGACAGGTCATCTGAAAGATCCAAGAGCAAACTGAACCAGTACTAGGACATTGACAGCTGGCATCAAGTAACGATCTAAGTGGAGCTAAATAGAGCATCCAGTCTAGGACTAAACGAGGTCAGCTGAGGACAGAACCTCAGAACCAGCAGCTCCACTCACAGCCACCAGAGGAAGACCATGGACAGAACTCGCCAAAGTACCATACCGGAGGGAGTTCGAGAACAGAATTCACAACAGATCATATCCTTATCTATGTGCAAGCAGTCTATCATCTTTAGTAACTCCTCTGTATCACAAAGGTAGGAGGGGGTGTTTTTAATCAATGATTTGGGGGTGTCCGGGTATCCTTATGAGTCTTTGGTAGTAGATATAGTGTTGGTATCAAAGATTCCTTCACCTTCAGTTAATTGTGTATTTCTTTGGTAATCATATTATTTTCTTTGACAGTCTGTAGATTTTTGGTAAGTTCTGGCTTCAAACTAATATTAAATGGCCACCCTACAGAAGAACTAAGATGTGGAGGAAAAAGGCATTTTTTGATATTTATGTTAAAAATAATCTTCAGATATTCATCCCAAGAGGTTTCAGGATCCAGGTCCCTCTATTCCAGTTGAGGACTGAATAAGATTTGTGTCACTTCTCATTGAACTTAATCAAAAGTTATTAACAAAATTGGAAATGGAATTAGACACTGCTCATGCCTCATTGAAAACCACCACATCTAGTGAAGCCATTGGAAAATTTAATCTGAGAATGGAAAAATGCTTTGAAGGATGGGAAGCAGAGATAAAAAAATATCCAAGAAAAAAAACTTCTGAGAGACTCTTCTGACTTCCAACAGAACAGAGATTATAAATGGAGATGTCACAATCCTAGTGGTCTTACTGAAAGGACACTATCCATTTCTTCTATTTTATCATCTGGGGATCAATCAGATTCTTCCAGTTAATCCATAACTACTCATTTTGGTAATCATGCAGGAAGACGGTCCTTTCTATTGTTCTAAAAAATATCTTTATCTAACAGTTGTGCAATCCTGGTAGAGATAATCTTATGTGACAATTTAGCAGGGAAAATAATCTTCATTACACCGCATTTGTAGTGTTATAGCAGCAGATTTTAAAAAATCTTAATTTTCCATTGTTCTAAAAAATAGCGTATCTTTATCCAGCAGTTGTGTAACTGGTGCAATCTGGGTACAGATAATCTTATGTGACAATTTAGCAGGGGCACTAATCTTCATTACTTTGCATTTGCAGTGAGTCAGCAAGGGGATCGATAGGGAGTTCAAATTTCACCATTGCACAATGTGCCAAGTTTTCACAAAGTACAAAACCATAGCCATGTGGGGATACATACATGGCCACTAACTACTTGTTGCAGGAGAAGGAGGAGGAGGAGGAGGTGGTTTCATGAACAAAATGGGTTTATCCAAACCCACTTTCTTTAGGAAATCACTTCATCCTGCTTCTTCAACAAGTACTTAGTGGTCGTGTATGGATTTCCCACGTGGCTAATGTTTTGTACTTTGTGAAATCTTGTAACATTGTGCAATGGTGAAACTTGTACTCCCTTTCGATTCCCTTGCTTACACACTCCAACAGCAGAGTCATGAAGATTATTACCACTTCTAAATTGTCACAAACCAGTCACAAAACTGCTAGATAAAGATACGTTTATTAAACTAATAGAAAATTAGGATTGTTTTTTTTAGATCACATTGCTGACAGGCTCCAACAGAGGAGGAATAAAAATTATTGCCACTGCTAAATTCTGATGTTTAATTATCTCTGCACGGATTGTAGCAATCGCGCAACTGATAGATAAAAATATGCTATTTAATAAAACAATAGAAAAATGAATTATTCTTTAGATCACCTTGCTGACACACTCCAACAGCGGAGTAATGAAAATTATGACCCCCTTCTAAATTGTCATGCAAGATTATCGCTACCTGGATTGTGCTAGTTGTACAACTTATAGATAAAGATACCCTGTTTTTTAAACCATACATAATTATGATTTTATTTTTAGATCACCTTACTGACACTCCAAATGCAGAGTAATGAAGATTATTGCCCCGCTAAATTGTCAAGTAAGGTTATCTCTACCTATTTTTTAAACAAATATATTTTTGGGGGACTTTTTTTACATTGTCTTTATGAGACACGCCAACAGCACACTCAAGGAAATTTGTGGTATATAGTGATGTTTCTGTAGCTCAAAAGGTTTTGTGCCTGTCGCACAACTGCTAGGTATTTAAGTAATAGACGAGGAATATTATTTAGCAATTTGATTTTAAAATGGATGATACTATATACTGGCACCGGCGAATATTTTTTGCTGTAAAGAAAAAAAAATTATAGGCTGCCACACAGGAATATTATGTAGCTCCTAAAATAATGGTTTTGTATATGCTGTTACTGCCTAATATTATTTCCTTCTACAAATAGCTGATTTTTACATTTTGGTAGTGTATGTGTCGGGACCACACTCAGTCGGAGCAGCCTTTGGAAGTGGGGAATCACCAGAAATAATACACAAGACACGTCTCGTATAGTATATCACTGGGAAGCCTCTGAAGCACGCCTGCCTTCAAGGTGCTATCCCCTCTTTCTATAGTTGTACAGGTAGTTTCAGTGGTTATACAAGTTTTGCTTGTTTAAACAAAGAGAGAAAAGAGAAGACAAAAAAAACAGTTTCGGCTATGTGATAGTTTCACAACAAACAAAACAGTACAGTTTCGCCTAAGTGGCAGTTTCACAAACAAAAAATAGGATTTCACACTATAGCTAAAATGTCCTTGAATGGACAGGTCAATATTGATCACAAATTCTTTTTGGTTCATTGAGGTAACCATTTTTGTTCCGCTCTTCACAATCCCCCCTTTGACATATTCCATTCAAAACCTTGTCATATAGACGATTATTTTAGTCATTCTTTTTGTGATATTACAAAAAAACTTTATATTCTCGCATCCATTACACAAAATTTATTTGTGCATACCGAGATACCCTTGAGTACAACCTTGAATAATACATATATAATTACAATAACTATAACTGTATGTATTAGGCTTTGCATAATCCCGGTAACCCACCCACCGATCCCCCTGAACCAATTGGCCGGGTTAAGAAAAGAAAAGGTATCTGACCACCAGCTATCCTTATTTTGGTCATTGTCTTTGTCATACTGATCCCTGAGTCGTTGTACGTCTTCTAATTTAAATCTCATACTCATAGTACTATTCGGGTCTATATAATGACAGCAGGTGGGTCCGATGATTTGACACATACCCCCTTGTGAGGCAGTTAGGTAATCCAATACCAGGGTATGTTGGTTAGTGACTATTATAAGTTGATTCTGTACAGCTATACTAGTATTTAATATGTCCAATATATCCCAAATCTGGTCATCTAGATAATCCGTGGCTCTAACTAATTTATCCCACATCTGTGTTAACATAGGATAAATAAAAATGGTACTAGCAATTTTGTTGGGAATTCCCATTTGTACTATATGTGGCCTCCCCGAGGGACGTGGTGAGTTATCTGCAGCTCTTTTATACAGTGTGTGCTTGGGCACGGCTTGCATATTCACTTGTTTGTTCGAAATTATGAAAGTAGCCGGGGTTAGGCGTCCTAATGTACAAGTACCCTTTATACCTATGGGAAGCCATTTATATGCTCCTTCTCTGAGTGCTAAATATTGTAAGTTGCCTATTTTTCCTGTAAGATTGCCCTGCCACCAAGGAAATTCTACCCATCCCACAACTGGTATGGCGATTGTAGTATTCCATAGTCTAGTATTGCCAGGTTGGTTGTTGGCCAGGTTGTCTGAACAATTAGGCCAAGCGAATATTTCTTCAGCTGACACGGGAACTGCTAGAAAAGGTATACTTGTGGCTGATACTGGTGAATGGGTACAGATCCAACAATCTGCCAGGGGTTGCGTATTATTTAACAAATCATGCACTAATTTTCTATGATGTTGTACGAATCTATTGTTCAAAGGGGCTAGAGAATTCAATCTTTCCCATGCCTCCGTTGAGGTTAACATTATTAACATCAATATCATGAGTCTTATACTGCTTTTTTGCAATGGCTTGCATGTATCCATGATGCCTTTCCTTCAAGCTCGACTGCTGTTGGAGTTGTTAACAGGACTTGGAAAGGTCCGTCAAATCTCGGTTCCAGAGTCTTTCTGGTGTGTCTTTTCACGTAGATTTGATCACCAGGTTCCAACTTGTGGCCTCCTTCGAGATTTTCTGGATCTGGAAGGGAAGCAAAAACTTGCGAATGCACTTTAGTTAAACGTTTTTGTAATTCTTGTACATAAGCAGTTAAAGTCTCAGTATTCAACATCAGTTGTTGTGGAAAATAACAACCCAAATTTGCTGCTCTACCAAAAAGAATCTCATGTGGTGACAGCTTAGCCTTCCCCCTTGGGGCGTTTCGGATGGAATACAGGGCAAGTGGTAGACACTCGGTCCAAGGCTTTCCTGTTTCTGCCATGGCCTTCTGGATTTTTAATTTTATTGTTCCATTTAATCTTTCCACTTTACCTGAACTCTGTGGGTGATACAGAGTGTGAAACTGGTTTTCTACTCCCAACATTTTCATAACATTCTGGAATATTTCTCCAGTAAAATGGGTACCCCTATCTGACTCGATCACCTCAGGCATGCCGTAACGGGGTATCAGTTCATGTGCTATTTTAATGGCAGTAGTTTTTGCTGAGGCTTTACGAACTGGATAAGCCTCTGGCCACCCTGAGAACATGTCCACACACACAAGCACATATTCGTATCCATTGTACCTAGGAAGCTGGATGTAGTCGATCTGGAGTCTTTGAAAGGGATACAGTGGTCTTACATGATGCTTGGTTGGGGTTTTAATGGTCTGACCTGGATTGTGTGCCAGGCATATAGCGCATGCAGCACACATGTTCCGAGCGAAATTACCAAAGCCTGGAGCCAACCACCTTTCTTTTACCTTGAGCGTCATACCATTTGCCGATACATGCGTAGGTAGGTGGAGGTCACTCGCCACTGCGGGGTACCAGGCTCTGGGTAAACACAACAAAGTTCCTTTTTTCCATAATCCTTGCTGATCTTCTGCCCCTTTTTTCTGCCACTGCCCTCGTTCTTCGTCGTCTACCTGTTTCTGGGCTTCCTTCAATCTCTCCTCATCATCTTCAGAGCTATCTAGTGTGTGGGCATGATGTAAGGGTTTACGTGCTGCCTGTTTTGCTGCTTTGTCGGCTTTATCGTTACCCCTGGCTTCCTCGGTGTCGAGTCTCACATGTGCAGCTACCTTTATCACCGCTATTTCTTTAGTTTCTTGTGCTGCCTCCAGAATCTGTCTAATGAGGGAGGCATGTTTAACAGGTTGGCCTGAAGCAGTCATATAACCTCTGGCTCTCCATATTACGCCAAAATCGAAAATAATGCCATGTGCATATCTAGAATCAGTGTATATGTTTGCTGTCTGATCTTTGGCTATTTTTAGAGCTTCAACTAATGCCGTAAGTTCTGCTTCTTGTGCAGACTGATTAGCAGGGAGAGGTTCTGCTTTCAGCACTTCATGCTGAGTTACTACCGCATAACCTGTATGAAATTGTCCATTCATATCTGCATATCTACTGCCATCTATGAAAAGTTCAAATGTAGCATTACAGAGTGGCTTGTCACGTACATTACGTAAGCCCTGAGTCTCTTGTTCCATTAATTGTACACAATCATGCATTGACTCTGATGGGTCAAAGGAGTTGGAGAGTGCAGTTTCCTCAGGTATGGTACCCCCCTCAGACTCTAAAGGGAGCAAAGACGCGAGATTAAGAGTCTGAACCCTGGCAAAGGAAATGTTGGGCGGCAGTAGTAGGGAACATTGGAGACGGAGGTGTCTGGCCATTGAAATATGTTTAGGTTGGACCTGGTTAAGAATGCCATGTACATCATGAGTGGTCTGAACTAGAAGTGGGTGATCAAGAACAATCTCAGAAGCTTTATCTAATAACAGTGAAATTGCGGCTACTACTCTTACACAAGAAGGTGCGGCTCTAGCTACAGGGTCCAGATGAGCTGATATGTATGCCACAGGTCTCTGTTTGTTTCCATGTTTTTGTGTGAGCACCCCTGTAGCATGTGAGGATATCTCAGCTGCCATCAATTGAAAAGGTTTAGTGTAGTCTGGGAGTCCCAAAGCCGGAGCTGATACCAGTGCTGTTTTCAAAGAGGAAAATGACTGTTTAGCCTCTTCACTGAGTGAATATGGCGTGTTGGCAATACAGTCATATAAAGACTGCATGAGTTGACTTGCATGTATGATCCACTGTCTACAGTGTGAAACAATACCCAGGAAAGCACGCAGCTGTTTGTGATTCCTGGGTTCAAGCATGTTACGTATGGCTTCCATACGTTGAGGTGTGAGGTGTCTGATGCCCTGTGATATGCAGTGACCTAAGAACACGACTGTTTGTTGACAAGCCTGGAGTTTCTGTCTATTTACTTTACAGCCTTCTTGCGCTAGGAAAATTAAGAAATTAACAGTTGAGGTAACTGCCGTCTGCTCATCAGGGCAACAAATAAGTAAGTCATCTACATACTGTAGAATGACTACTCCTGGTTCTGGGGTGAAATTTTTCAGCACGGTCTGCATTGCTTCAGAGTACAAAGTTGGTGAGTGTACCATACCTTGTGGCAATCTTGTCCATGCTAATTGTTTACCCTTGAATGTAAAGGCAAACAAATGCCAACAGTTCTTATGTAGTGGCACAGAAAAAAATGCGTTTGATAAGTCAATTACCGTAAAATATGCAGCAGTGCTGGGAATTTGAGACAGTAAGGTATGAGGATTCGGTACCACAGGGGTGACCGGTGCCAAAACCTTATTGATTTCCCGTAGGTCGTGCACCATGCGATATTTCACCATAGTTTCTTTGGAGGAAACTCTTTTTAACAGGATATAAGGGTGTATTGGCGGGTGACCTGATTTCTACCAAAACACCTTGTAACACATAATCCTGAATTTGTTGAGAAATCGTCAGTTCTTGCTGGGCGCTGATGGGGTATTGCCTAAGCTGAGGTAAAATGGTTCCCGGGGCAGTTTCTAACAGTATAGGAGCTACTGATAAGAATCCTACATCAGTGTCTCCTTTTGCCCATAGGCTGTCAGGAACCCGAGACAAGTCAATTTTTGCTTGTTGAGTGTAAATTTCGGGAAAATCCTCCATTTCCTGTATTCTAACATATTGTTCCAGAGTTTCTGCTTCTTCAGGGATGGTCAGCATAACTGTGCCATTTTCTCTAAAATGGATGTTTGCGTGCATTTTACTTAAGACATCAGTACCCAGCAAGCAGGTAGGTGCACCTTTAGCAAATAAAAATTTGGATACAAAGGTTTTAGGGCCAAAGCTCACATTTAAAGGTTTTGTAAAGGGCAACGCCTGAATTTTACCATCATACCCTTCTGCATATGTTACCTTTGAGGATATATTGTCAGGAAATGGTAAAAAGTCTTGATTTAAAATGGAGGATGTTGCTCCCGTATCTATCAGAAAAGGTACATTTTTACCCTCAACCTCAACTTGTATTATTGGTCTTCTAGAAGGAAGAGAGACCTGCATAACCTTCAGTCATTCTGAGCTGTCTGTTTGATCAGGCGCTGGGTTATTTATTTATCCTATTTTTGGGTACAAAGGTTCCTGAATCTATATCTGCTTTTCTCTTCCTACATTCCCTTTGGAAATGTCCTGGCTTCTTACAGTAATGACAAGTAAACTTTTGATTAGCAGAGCCAGTATTAGCCTGTGCAATTCTTACTGGCTTAGAATTTTCTCTTAAGTCCATTTCTATCCCTACAGCTTTCTGTCTAGCCAGGTGTGGGTCTTCCAAGGTTCTCCAATCAGGGGTTGCGGCCTTAAGCTTTTCCTTCACTTTTGGAGACAATCCATCTATAAAGGTTTTTGTAACTAACCTCATCATTCCTGAAGCGGTTAGATCCATGCCTTCATCTCTGAAATTATTTTCTACACTTAGATAATATTCGTCTACTGATTGTCCAGATTTCTGAGCCACCACTCCCGTTGTTCCTCTCTGCCTCTGTTTTTCCCTCATGAAAACCATTAAGTGATCTACAAATTGCGTACCTGATTCTATCGTTTGTAAGGCACCATCTCCTGCCTGGGGCCTATGTACCTGTAGATTTGCTAATAGCTCCTGGAAGAGTCCAGGAGTCATTTTCATTCTACATAATTCTTCTCCATCTGCCCAAACTCCAGCGTGAGTCTGCATAATTTGCTGTATATATTGTGCAAATCTAACTGGACACTGGGTGGGATCTGGTGCGTTATGCAAGAGAGACATGCCTTCAGCGGGGGACCAAGGGAAATATTGTCGAGTTTGGTGATATCTAGTTCCCATTACTCCGTCAGCACCAGGTTCCCTAAAGGGTCTTGGTACTACCCTAACAGGGGCAAGTACAGCGCCATGTCTAGGTGTACCACAGGCTAGGCAATCATTTCTCCAGTCTGGATTTTGTTGTCCACAGTGCGGACATACCCATCCTCCTGGTCCGGCTAAACTTTGAGGTGGTGTTTGGAGAAAAGATGGGGCATGTGGGTTAAGGTATGGGGGTGGGGTGTTCTTATATTCCACATTTTGTTTTTCTCCATAGCCTGCGGGTCTAATACACCACTTTTTATTCTGTTGATTATATGTCCATCCCTCTTTTTCTGCTACCCTAGAGACATCAATCAACGCTTGGATCTGATCTATCCATTTCTTGTCTCTGATTATGCCTTTTTTTTTTTCCTGAATTCCTTCCCATTTTTTTCTACTAAAGGCTTCTGCCTTAGTAACTCCAAACTTACTAAAAATCTTTCTCAGCCCCTTAGTGGCATCTTCACCACTTCTCTCCTTTATGATAGTATAGATATCTAATTCTTCTGGTTCCGACTTTGTTTGCTTATTCCCCATTTTCTTATCCTGAGCTTTTTTATTTTCTTGCCCTAGGTGGCGTTTGGGTATGAGAATACCTCGTTACCTTCTTCCTAAGGAGCTAGGATGTTTAACGGCTTCTGCGTACCGTGTTGATGTAAGAAAATCCTGATTCCTACACCTATAGCAAACAACACAAATGCAACCAGACAGAGGATCAAAATACAACGTATCTTGTCCCAGGCTAATTTATCTGTCCTGGGCTCATACTATCATACACTTATCCGTCACCAGGTTTTCGTCAAAGACAGGATCAGAGATTGAACATAGGCGCGGAGGTCTCCCCGAAAGGACGCAACCACGTTGCCCAGTGGGACAGTCACTTCTTCTGTTTCAACACCCTTGGAGGGCTATTCCCAACTTCCACACACCTTCTATTCACATTCACTCTCATTCAATGCCGTACTCCGTGAGGTGGTCAATTCCTAAGAAGTTCAAGAACCCGAGCTATAGGTATCCTCCTCTACTAGAACTACCCGCTAAAGGACACGACACAGAAAATCTTATGGACAGTGCAGGGCAGATATAAGAGATCTAACAGTGTCTCTTACCTGGCCAGGTTTTTATTCATCTGCCGTCCATTATCCCAGATTCTCTTTTCGTTCGTATTCTGCCGGTGTTCTTGAAGGAGTACACAGACCTCGGGTCCCTGTTCGGGCACCAGGAAATGTCGGGACCACACTCAGTCGGAGCAGCCTTTGGAAGTGGGGAATCACCAGAAATAATACACAAGACACGTCTCGTATAGTATATCACTGGGAAGCCTCTGAAGCACGCCTGCCTTCAAGGTGCTATCCCCTCTTTCTATAGTTGTACAGGTAGTTTCAGTGGTTATACAAGTTTTGCTTGTTTAAACAAAGAGAGAAAAGAGAAGACAAAAAAAACAGTTTCGGCTATGTGATAGTTTCACAACAAACAAAACAGTACAGTTTCGCCTAAGTGGCAGTTTCACAAACAAAAAATAGGATTTCACACTATAGCTAAAATGTCCTTGAATGGACAGGTCAATATTGATCACAAATTCTTTTTGGTTCATTGAGGTAACCATTTTTGTTCCGCTCTTCACAATCCCCCCTTTGACATATTCCATTCAAAACCTTGTCATATAGACGATTATTTTAGTCATTCTTTTTGTGATATTACAAAAAAACTTTATATTCTCGCATCCATTACACAAAATTTATTTGTGCATACCGAGATACCCTTGAGTACAACCTTGAATAATACATATATAATTACAATAACTATAACTGTATGTATTAGGCTTTGCATAATCCCGGTAACCCACCCACCGATCCCCCTGAACCAATTGGCCGGGTTAAGAAAAGAAAAGGTATCTGACCACCAGCTATCCTTATTTTGGTCATTGTCTTTGTCATACTGATCCCTGAGTCGTTGTACGTCTTCTAATTTAAATCTCATACTCATAGTACTATTCGGGTCTATATAATGACAGCAGGTGGGTCCGATGATTTGACACATACCCCCTTGTGAGGCAGTTAGGTAATCCAATACCAGGGTATGTTGGTTAGTGACTATTATAAGTTGATTCTGTACAGCTATACTAGTATTTAATATGTCCAATATATCCCAAATCTGGTCATCTAGATAATCCGTGGCTCTAACTAATTTATCCCACATCTGTGTTAACATAGGATAAATAAAAATGGTACTAGCAATTTTGTTGGGAATTCCCATTTGTACTATATGTGGCCTCCCCGAGGGACGTGGTGAGTTATCTGCAGCTCTTTTATACAGTGTGTGCTTGGGCACGGCTTGCATATTCACTTGTTTGTTCGAAATTATGAAAGTAGCCGGGGTTAGGCGTCCTAATGTACAAGTACCCTTTATACCTATGGGAAGCCATTTATATGCTCCTTCTCTGAGTGCTAAATATTGTAAGTTGCCTATTTTTCCTGTAAGATTGCCCTGCCACCAAGGAAATTCTACCCATCCCACAACTGGTATGGCGATTGTAGTATTCCATAGTCTAGTATTGCCAGGTTGGTTGTTGGCCAGGTTGTCTGAACAATTAGGCCAAGCGAATATTTCTTCAGCTGACACGGGAACTGCTAGAAAAGGTATACTTGTGGCTGATACTGGTGAATGGGTACAGATCCAACAATCTGCCAGGGGTTGCGTATTATTTAACAAATCATGCACTAATTTTCTATGATGTTGTACGAATCTATTGTTCAAAGGGGCTAGAGAATTCAATCTTTCCCATGCCTCCGTTGAGGTTAACATTATTAACATCAATATCATGAGTCTTATACTGCTTTTTTGCAATGGCTTGCATGTATCCATGATGCCTTTCCTTCAAGCTCGACTGCTGTTGGAGTTGTTAACAGGACTTGGAAAGGTCCGTCAAATCTCGGTTCCAGAGTCTTTCTGGTGTGTCTTTTCACGTAGATTTGATCACCAGGTTCCAACTTGTGGCCTCCTTCGAGATTTTCTGGATCTGGAAGGGAAGCAAAAACTTGCGAATGCACTTTAGTTAAACGTTTTTGTAATTCTTGTACATAAGCAGTTAAAGTCTCAGTATTCAACATCAGTTGTTGTGGAAAATAACAACCCAAATTTGCTGCTCTACCAAAAAGAATCTCATGTGGTGACAGCTTAGCCTTCCCCCTTGGGGCGTTTCGGATGGAATACAGGGCAAGTGGTAGACACTCGGTCCAAGGCTTTCCTGTTTCTGCCATGGCCTTCTGGATTTTTAATTTTATTGTTCCATTTAATCTTTCCACTTTACCTGAACTCTGTGGGTGATACAGAGTGTGAAACTGGTTTTCTACTCCCAACATTTTCATAACATTCTGGAATATTTCTCCAGTAAAATGGGTACCCCTATCTGACTCGATCACCTCAGGCATGCCGTAACGGGGTATCAGTTCATGTGCTATTTTAATGGCAGTAGTTTTTGCTGAGGCTTTACGAACTGGATAAGCCTCTGGCCACCCTGAGAACATGTCCACACACACAAGCACATATTCGTATCCATTGTACCTAGGAAGCTGGATGTAGTCGATCTGGAGTCTTTGAAAGGGATACAGTGGTCTTACATGATGCTTGGTTGGGGTTTTAATGGTCTGACCTGGATTGTGTGCCAGGCATATAGCGCATGCAGCACACATGTTCCGAGCGAAATTACCAAAGCCTGGAGCCAACCACCTTTCTTTTACCTTGAGCGTCATACCATTTGCCGATACATGCGTAGGTAGGTGGAGGTCACTCGCCACTGCGGGGTACCAGGCTCTGGGTAAACACAACAAAGTTCCTTTTTTCCATAATCCTTGCTGATCTTCTGCCCCTTTTTTCTGCCACTGCCCTCGTTCTTCGTCGTCTACCTGTTTCTGGGCTTCCTTCAATCTCTCCTCATCATCTTCAGAGCTATCTAGTGTGTGGGCATGATGTAAGGGTTTACGTGCTGCCTGTTTTGCTGCTTTGTCGGCTTTATCGTTACCCCTGGCTTCCTCGGTGTCGAGTCTCACATGTGCAGCTACCTTTATCACCGCTATTTCTTTAGTTTCTTGTGCTGCCTCCAGAATCTGTCTAATGAGGGAGGCATGTTTAACAGGTTGGCCTGAAGCAGTCATATAACCTCTGGCTCTCCATATTACGCCAAAATCGAAAATAATGCCATGTGCATATCTAGAATCAGTGTATATGTTTGCTGTCTGATCTTTGGCTATTTTTAGAGCTTCAACTAATGCCGTAAGTTCTGCTTCTTGTGCAGACTGATTAGCAGGGAGAGGTTCTGCTTTCAGCACTTCATGCTGAGTTACTACCGCATAACCTGTATGAAATTGTCCATTCATATCTGCATATCTACTGCCATCTATGAAAAGTTCAAATGTAGCATTACAGAGTGGCTTGTCACGTACATTACGTAAGCCCTGAGTCTCTTGTTCCATTAATTGTACACAATCATGCATTGACTCTGATGGGTCAAAGGAGTTGGAGAGTGCAGTTTCCTCAGGTATGGTACCCCCCTCAGACTCTAAAGGGAGCAAAGACGCGAGATTAAGAGTCTGAACCCTGGCAAAGGAAATGTTGGGCGGCAGTAGTAGGGAACATTGGAGACGGAGGTGTCTGGCCATTGAAATATGTTTAGGTTGGACCTGGTTAAGAATGCCATGTACATCATGAGTGGTCTGAACTAGAAGTGGGTGATCAAGAACAATCTCAGAAGCTTTATCTAATAACAGTGAAATTGCGGCTACTACTCTTACACAAGAAGGTGCGGCTCTAGCTACAGGGTCCAGATGAGCTGATATGTATGCCACAGGTCTCTGTTTGTTTCCATGTTTTTGTGTGAGCACCCCTGTAGCATGTGAGGATATCTCAGCTGCCATCAATTGAAAAGGTTTAGTGTAGTCTGGGAGTCCCAAAGCCGGAGCTGATACCAGTGCTGTTTTCAAAGAGGAAAATGACTGTTTAGCCTCTTCACTGAGTGAATATGGCGTGTTGGCAATACAGTCATATAAAGACTGCATGAGTTGACTTGCATGTATGATCCACTGTCTACAGTGTGAAACAATACCCAGGAAAGCACGCAGCTGTTTGTGATTCCTGGGTTCAAGCATGTTACGTATGGCTTCCATACGTTGAGGTGTGAGGTGTCTGATGCCCTGTGATATGCAGTGACCTAAGAACACGACTGTTTGTTGACAAGCCTGGAGTTTCTGTCTATTTACTTTACAGCCTTCTTGCGCTAGGAAAATTAAGAAATTAACAGTTGAGGTAACTGCCGTCTGCTCATCAGGGCAACAAATAAGTAAGTCATCTACATACTGTAGAATGACTACTCCTGGTTCTGGGGTGAAATTTTTCAGCACGGTCTGCATTGCTTCAGAGTACAAAGTTGGTGAGTGTACCATACCTTGTGGCAATCTTGTCCATGCTAATTGTTTACCCTTGAATGTAAAGGCAAACAAATGCCAACAGTTCTTATGTAGTGGCACAGAAAAAAATGCGTTTGATAAGTCAATTACCGTAAAATATGCAGCAGTGCTGGGAATTTGAGACAGTAAGGTATGAGGATTCGGTACCACAGGGGTGACCGGTGCCAAAACCTTATTGATTTCCCGTAGGTCGTGCACCATGCGATATTTCACCATAGTTTCTTTGGAGGAAACTCTTTTTAACAGGATATAAGGGTGTATTGGCGGGTGACCTGATTTCTACCAAAACACCTTGTAACACATAATCCTGAATTTGTTGAGAAATCGTCAGTTCTTGCTGGGCGCTGATGGGGTATTGCCTAAGCTGAGGTAAAATGGTTCCCGGGGCAGTTTCTAACAGTATAGGAGCTACTGATAAGAATCCTACATCAGTGTCTCCTTTTGCCCATAGGCTGTCAGGAACCCGAGACAAGTCAATTTTTGCTTGTTGAGTGTAAATTTCGGGAAAATCCTCCATTTCCTGTATTCTAACATATTGTTCCAGAGTTTCTGCTTCTTCAGGGATGGTCAGCATAACTGTGCCATTTTCTCTAAAATGGATGTTTGCGTGCATTTTACTTAAGACATCAGTACCCAGCAAGCAGGTAGGTGCACCTTTAGCAAATAAAAATTTGGATACAAAGGTTTTAGGGCCAAAGCTCACATTTAAAGGTTTTGTAAAGGGCAACGCCTGAATTTTACCATCATACCCTTCTGCATATGTTACCTTTGAGGATATATTGTCAGGAAATGGTAAAAAGTCTTGATTTAAAATGGAGGATGTTGCTCCCGTATCTATCAGAAAAGGTACATTTTTACCCTCAACCTCAACTTGTATTATTGGTCTTCTAGAAGGAAGAGAGACCTGCATAACCTTCAGTCATTCTGAGCTGTCTGTTTGATCAGGCGCTGGGTTATTTATTTATCCTATTTTTGGGTACAAAGGTTCCTGAATCTATATCTGCTTTTCTCTTCCTACATTCCCTTTGGAAATGTCCTGGCTTCTTACAGTAATGACAAGTAAACTTTTGATTAGCAGAGCCAGTATTAGCCTGTGCAATTCTTACTGGCTTAGAATTTTCTCTTAAGTCCATTTCTATCCCTACAGCTTTCTGTCTAGCCAGGTGTGGGTCTTCCAAGGTTCTCCAATCAGGGGTTGCGGCCTTAAGCTTTTCCTTCACTTTTGGAGACAATCCATCTATAAAGGTTTTTGTAACTAACCTCATCATTCCTGAAGCGGTTAGATCCATGCCTTCATCTCTGAAATTATTTTCTACACTTAGATAATATTCGTCTACTGATTGTCCAGATTTCTGAGCCACCACTCCCGTTGTTCCTCTCTGCCTCTGTTTTTCCCTCATGAAAACCATTAAGTGATCTACAAATTGCGTACCTGATTCTATCGTTTGTAAGGCACCATCTCCTGCCTGGGGCCTATGTACCTGTAGATTTGCTAATAGCTCCTGGAAGAGTCCAGGAGTCATTTTCATTCTACATAATTCTTCTCCATCTGCCCAAACTCCAGCGTGAGTCTGCATAATTTGCTGTATATATTGTGCAAATCTAACTGGACACTGGGTGGGATCTGGTGCGTTATGCAAGAGAGACATGCCTTCAGCGGGGGACCAAGGGAAATATTGTCGAGTTTGGTGATATCTAGTTCCCATTACTCCGTCAGCACCAGGTTCCCTAAAGGGTCTTGGTACTACCCTAACAGGGGCAAGTACAGCGCCATGTCTAGGTGTACCACAGGCTAGGCAATCATTTCTCCAGTCTGGATTTTGTTGTCCACAGTGCGGACATACCCATCCTCCTGGTCCGGCTAAACTTTGAGGTGGTGTTTGGAGAAAAGATGGGGCATGTGGGTTAAGGTATGGGGGTGGGGTGTTCTTATATTCCACATTTTGTTTTTCTCCATAGCCTGCGGGTCTAATACACCACTTTTTATTCTGTTGATTATATGTCCATCCCTCTTTTTCTGCTACCCTAGAGACATCAATCAACGCTTGGATCTGATCTATCCATTTCTTGTCTCTGATTATGCCTTTTTTTTTTTCCTGAATTCCTTCCCATTTTTTTCTACTAAAGGCTTCTGCCTTAGTAACTCCAAACTTACTAAAAATCTTTCTCAGCCCCTTAGTGGCATCTTCACCACTTCTCTCCTTTATGATAGTATAGATATCTAATTCTTCTGGTTCCGACTTTGTTTGCTTATTCCCCATTTTCTTATCCTGAGCTTTTTTATTTTCTTGCCCTAGGTGGCGTTTGGGTATGAGAATACCTCGTTACCTTCTTCCTAAGGAGCTAGGATGTTTAACGGCTTCTGCGTACCGTGTTGATGTAAGAAAATCCTGATTCCTACACCTATAGCAAACAACACAAATGCAACCAGACAGAGGATCAAAATACAACGTATCTTGTCCCAGGCTAATTTATCTGTCCTGGGCTCATACTATCATACACTTATCCGTCACCAGGTTTTCGTCAAAGACAGGATCAGAGATTGAACATAGGCGCGGAGGTCTCCCCGAAAGGACGCAACCACGTTGCCCAGTGGGACAGTCACTTCTTCTGTTTCAACACCCTTGGAGGGCTATTCCCAACTTCCACACACCTTCTATTCACATTCACTCTCATTCAATGCCGTACTCCGTGAGGTGGTCAATTCCTAAGAAGTTCAAGAACCCGAGCTATAGGTATCCTCCTCTACTAGAACTACCCGCTAAAGGACACGACACAGAAAATCTTATGGACAGTGCAGGGCAGATATAAGAGATCTAACAGTGTCTCTTACCTGGCCAGGTTTTTATTCATCTGCCGTCCATTATCCCAGATTCTCTTTTCGTTCGTATTCTGCCGGTGTTCTTGAAGGAGTACACAGACCTCGGGTCCCTGTTCGGGCACCAGGAAATGTCGGGACCACACTCAGTCGGAGCAGCCTTTGGAAGTGGGGAATCACCAGAAATAATACACAAGACACGTCTCGTATAGTATATCACTGGGAAGCCTCTGAAGCACGCCTGCCTTCAAGGTGCTATCCCCTCTTTATATAGTTGTACAGGTAGTTTCAGTGGTTATACAAGTTTTGCTTGTTTAAACAAAGAGAGAAAAGAGAAGACAAAAAAAACAGTTTCGGCTATGTGATTGTTTCACAACAAACAAAACAGTACAGTTTCGCCTAAGTGGCAGTTTCACAAACAAAAAATAGGATTTCACACTATAGCGAAAATGTCCTTGAATGGACAGGTCAATATTGATCACAAATTCTTTTTGGTTCATTGAGGTAACCATTTTTGTTCCGCTCTTCACATATGAAACATCCTTATTTCACCCTAATTCCACAGTCTGTTCCTAATACTAACTGCTGTCGAACACAGAGGCAAGTAACAAAGATCTGCACCATTTACATGCAATGATGAGAACACCCAGGTGCCTGCCTTTCACTGTCCCTACTAAATCCCACCTAACAAACAACTAATCTTGACAATCTTCAGATCTTAAAAGAGCTTTTTGGAATGAAAATGCTCACTATAAGCTCCTATCACTCTCCCTATGCTCAAACTATGCTCTCCCTACACTGTTTACAGCAGCAATGTGTGCAAGATGGCACTGGCAGCCTTTCATTATCCCCTATAACTCTTGAAGGCCAGCTATCACAGTAATGCCACACAAAAGATGGTGCCGTCATTACTGTGATTGGCAAGCCAGCCCAGCATGTTCATTGGCTGCAAACAAAGCGCTAAACATTCTGGGTCGGTCACTTGAATGTACCTAGGCAAATACCAAATTACTTAGAGGGAGGTGGAAGGCCCTTAAAATGATTGCAGGGAACTAGGAAACAAGTGGAAGTCCAAGACCTCCACTGTGGTGTATTCAGAAATACTGCCCATGCCACGAGCATCACTAGAAAGAAATAGGGAGATTCTGAATATAAATTTGGTAAGTGGCTTAGAATTTAGTGCAGGAGGGAAGAATTTGGGCTCATGGAGAACTCGGCTGACTTCTCTGCACAGAGTATCTGGAAGGGACAGGTTGCACCTCAATGGGAGCAGTGCAGCTGTGCTAGGGGGAAAATGTTTAGAGGGATGAAGGAGCTTTTAAACTAGGATCTGAGAGGGTAGTTGTGCAAATAAGGGGATATACAGAGCAGACAGAGTGAGACAGTAGGGTTTAGTGAGGATTTGGGGGACTGGGACATGTAAGGAAGGTAGGGGGTGAGTAGGAAAAATAAATGAGTTAATAATATTTATTGCTTGTTGGCAAATGCAAAAAGTGATGCAAACAAAATGAATAAATTGGAAAGTCTTATGTTATTCACAGATTACGATGTGATGGACATTACAGAAACCTGGCTGGACGAAAGATATGAATCAGTGAGAAATGTAGCACATTGCAATGCATTCAGAAAGGACAGGAAAGATGGAGAGGTGTGTATTTTCATTAAATCAAACTTATGACCTGTGCTCAATGATGAAATTGGGGTGAACTTAGATAATGTAGAGTCAGTGAGGGTAAGTGTACATGCAATAATGGAAAGCTGCTAATTGAAGTTTGACAAAAGCGTCCAAATATAGCTGAACAGGTAGAAGATGAAATGCTTCAGCAAACTAGAAAAGCAGCAAATAATAATAGGGTCCTTATTATGGATCGGGTAATTATCCAGACATTCCATGTGACATAATATCTTCTGGTTGTGCTAAAAGCTGCATATTCTTTTCCACAGTTCAAGACAATTACCTTTCTCAATTTGTATCTCAACCAGGGGACATTATATGCTGGATCTGGTCCTGTCATAGACCAGATACAACTTCAGATCTACAGGTGTGGGAGCATTTGGGATGTGCGACCATAATATGGTAAGTTTCAATGTACAGTAATATTCAATTAAACATTTCAAAGGGGAAATGCAAAAAACCTGGAGTTTTGGGAAAATGATTACAACAAATTAAGGGAAGACTTTAATCGAGTAGATTGCGACCATGTCATAGCAACTTGAAATACTAAACATAAATGGGGCATGTTTAAAGATATACTACTTGAATCCTGTAAAAAACTTATACATTCTCTTAATAAAATGTTGAGGAATAAAAATAAACCATTATCCCTTTCAACCCTGGGCGATATTCGTTTTTCATTTTTTCCTTCCCTATCTGCAAGACTTTTTCATTTTTCCATCAATATAGCCATATAAGGGCTTGTTTTTTGCAGGACGAGTCATATTTTTGAATGACTCTATTGATGTTATCATATATTATGCTGGGAAACTGAAAAAAAAAATGTGTGGTGAAAATGCAATTCCACAATTGTGTTTCGGGTTTGTTATTTTACTATCTTCAATAAATGCTAAAATTGACCTATCAATATGATTCACTAGGTAATTACAAGTACACATATACCAAACTTGTATAGGTTGTTTTTTATTTAAGTTGTGAAAAAAAATCCCAAATTTGTAGGAAAGAAAATTTGCTTACCTCGCCATTTTCCGAGTCTCGGAGCGTCTCCTTTTTTCAAGATCTTGGGGTGGGTGATGGTTTATTTTTTGTGCCTTAAGTTGACATTTTTATTAATACCATTTTGACGTACATATGATTTTTTGATATTGCATTTTATTGCAACGTTGTGTGGGTTAAAAAAACTAAATTCTGGTATTTAGATTTTTTTTATTGTTATGCCATTTACTATTCAGATTCATTTACTTTATATGTGTATATATGGGAAACTTCTGAATGCATCAATACCAAATGTTTGTATTTTTTATTGTTTATTTAGAATGGGGCAAAAGGGGGTTATTTGAAGTTTTGTGTATTTTTTTAATTATGAAAAACTTTTTATAAAAATTGTTACTGGCTTCAATGGTCCCCTTAGGAGACTTAAATCTGCTATCATCCAATCACCTGTGCTACACATAGCAGTATTTCAGTGCTGCTACGTGTAGCAAAATGCCATCGGCCAGCGATCATAGGAGATTTACAATGCTAGGCACAGGAGGCTTCTGCAGACCTCCCACTAACATGGCAACTAGTGATGAGCGAGTGTACTCGTTGCTCGGGTTTTCTCGAGCATGCTCGGGTGACATCCGAGTATTTGCTAGTGTTCGGAGATTTTGTTTTCATCACAGCAGCTGAATGATTTACAGCTATTAGCCAGGCTGAGTACATGTGGAGGTTGCCTGGTTGCTAGGTAATCCCCACATGTAATCTAGCTGGCTAGTAGCTATAAATCATGCTGCTGAGTCAATGAAAACGTAATCTCCGAGCAGTCATAAATACTCGGAGACCACCCAAGCGTGCTCGGTTAAACCCGAGCAACGAGTACACTCATTCATCACTAATGACAACCCATCAGCACCCCTTGTGACAAGGGCGCCGATGGGTGGGTTTTGTGATGTGCTTCTTGCCACCATGTGTTAAATCAGGGATTGACAGTGGCATTTACCTTGTTGACACTCGCGGCTCTTAGAAGCACACGACAGCTGATCATATTAGATGAGATCTCAGCGCTGGAGCCTGTATCAAAGGCAGAGACACAACGGATGATGTACCTATACGTCATTTGTTGTGAAGGGGATATGGATAAACAATACAGTACAATTACCATGCTGCTATAGCATCTGCCATGGCTGGAGACCCCAATCTGCCCCCCCACCACCACGATCTCCTCCTTTCCGTCCTGTCATGTCCCATGCTCCCCTCTGTCCTCCTGTCCGCTCCCCCGTCCTCCTGTCTGCTCCCCCCGTGCTCCGATCACCCCCCTGTGCTCCGATCGCACCCCCCCCATACTTACCGAGCTCCAATGTCCCTCCCAGTGTCCTTGGTCTTCTCCATGGGCGCTGCCATCTTCCAAAATGGCGGGCGCATGTGCAGTGCGCCCGCCGAATCTGCCGGCCGGCAGATTCTTTCCAGGTACATTTTGATCGCTGTGATAGGTTTTATCACAGCGATCAAAATAAAAAAAAATAGTAAATAACCCCCCCCCCTTTATCACCCCCATAGGTAGGGACAATAATAAAATACAGAAATTATATTTATTTTTGTTTTTCCATTAGGGTTAGGGTTAGGGTTAGGGGTAGGGGTAGGGTTAGGGTTGCACTTAGGGTTGCACTTAGGGTTAGGGTTGCACTTAGGGTTGCACTTAGGGTTAGGGTTGCACTTAGGGCTAGGGTTGCACTTAGGGTTGCACTTAGGGTTAGGGTTGCACTTAGGGATAGGGTTGCACTTAGGGTTGCACTTAGGGTTAGGGTTGCACTTAGGGCTAAGGTTGCACTTAGGGCTAGGGTTGCACTTAGGGCTAGGGTTGCACTTAGGGCTAGGGTTGGAATTAGGGTTAGAATTAGGCTATATGCACACGGTGCGGATTTGGCTGCGGATCCGCAGCGGATTGGTCGCTGCGGATTCGTAGCAGTTTTCCATCATGTTTACAGTACCACATAAACCTATGGAAAACCAAATCCGCTGTGCCTATGGTGCGGAAAATACAGCGCGGAAACGCTGCGTTGTATTTTCCGCAGCATGTCAATTCTTTGTGCGGATTTCACAGCGTTTTACACCTGTTCCATAATAGGAATCCACAGGTGAAATCCACACAAAAAACACTGGAAATCCACGGTAAATCCGCAGGTAAAGCGCAGTGCGTTTTACCTGCAGATTTTTCAAAAACGGTGCGAAAAATCCGCACACAAATTCGCAACGTGGGCACATAGCCTTAGGGTTAGGGTTGGAATTAGAGTTAGGGTTGGAATTAGGGTTAAGACTAGGGTTAGGGGTGTGTTGGGGTTAGGGTTGTGGTTAGGGTTTGGATTAGGGTTAGAGGTGTGTTGGGGTTAGTGTTGGAGTTAGAATTGAGGGGTTTCCACTGTTTAGGCACATCAGGGGGTCTCCAAACGTGACATGGCGCCACCATTAATTCCAGCCAATCTGGCGTTGAAAAAGTCAAATGGTGCTCTCTCCCTTCCGAGTCCCGATGTGTGCCCAAACAGTGGTTTACCCCCACATATGGGGTACCAGCGTACTCAGGAGAATCTGGACAACAACTTTTGGGGTCCAATTTCTCCTGTAACCCTTGGGGAAAAAAATTTTGGGCAAAAAAATCATTTTTGAGAAAAGAAAAAATATTTTTTATTTTCATGGCTCTGCGTTATAAACTTCTGTGAAGCACTTGGGGGTTCAAAGTGCTCACCACACATCTAAATAAGTTCCTTTGGGGGTCTAGTTTCCAAAATGGTGTCACTTGTGGGGGGATTCTACTGTTAAGGCACATCAGGAGCTCTGCAAACGCAACATGACGCCCGCAGAGCATTCCATCAAAGTCTGCATTTCAAAACGTCACTATTTCCCTTCCGAACCCCGACGTGTGCCCAAACAGTGGTTTACCCCCACATATGGGGTATCAGCGTACTCAAAATAAACTGGACAACAACTTTTGGGGTCAAATTTCTTCTGTTACCCTTGGGAAAATAAAAAATTGTGGGCTAAAAAATCATTTTTGAGAAAATAAAAATTATTTTTTGCAGAAAAGTTGCCACAAAAGGACAGAGTGATGCCGCGCTTAGGGGTTAAATGTTCTGTATTGATAGACGGCAGGTAGCCGGTGTCCAGGTCCTGATAAATGCCTGGGATGTAGCTGTAGATAACTCAAGACGTAGATAGGTGTATACCTGACTCGAGGCATGGATAGATACTGGAGAAGTTATCTGAAACATTACTACATATAAATGCACAATTGCTGCGGTTACCAGGGACGCCTTCGGCCGGGGCTCCCAGGTACCGCGTCAGCTGCTACACTCCCTCCCGCTCTCCCCTTCTGTTCCCCGCCGACACCGCAATAACAAACAGCGGTGACCGGATCGGACAACTCCTCGGGCTCTGCAGCGGGACGATCAGCGCATCTACATATAGGGTAAGCACCCTCCTGCAACGCAACAATTGTGCATTTATATGTAGTAATGTTTCAGATAACTTCTCCAGTATCTATCCATGCCTCGAGTTAGGTATACACCTATCTACGTCTTGAGTTATCTACAGCTACATCCCAGGCATTTATCAGGACCTGGACACCGGCTACCTGCCGTCTATCAATACAGAACATTTAACCCCTAAGCGCGGCATCACTCTGTCCTTTTGTGGCAACTTTTCTGTATATTTTTATCCCAGGATAGGCACAGATCCTGTTCTAGTGATCCCAGCAGCTAGGGGTGTCCAATTGACCACCCATTCTCATTGTCACCATCTTTTTGTCCTCAAGTGTGGTGAGCGCCAGTGTGTCTGTTTTTTCTGTTACCCAAAAATTATTTTTTATTTTTATGGCTCTGCGTTATAAACTTCTGTGAAGCACTTGGGGGTTCAAAGTGCTCACCACACATCTAGATTAGTTCCTTGGGAGGTCTAGTTTCCAAAATGGGGTCACTTGTGGGGGAGCTCCAATGTTTAGGCACACAGGGGCTCTCCAAACGTGACATGGTGTCCGCTAATGATTGGAGCTAATTTTCCATGCAAAAAGCCAAATGGCGTAAGTAGTAGAGCATAGGGAGGTTTCGTCACTCAATTTGACAGGTGGACCCGCCCCTATCAAAGTGTATCAAGAGTGTGTAACCCCTCCCCTCCCTGGCTGCATTCAGCAGCTGTTCACTGTGCTCTCCCTTTTGATATAGTTTAATATTGTTAATACAGTGATTATTATCCCAGTAATTGGTTTATATTAGATTTTTCATTTTTATATGTAACTGCAGACAAGCACAGCTGTCTCTCTATACAAGACATTCACCACTACTGTCAGAGTTTCTGGAGATCCACATTTACACAGATTAGCTATCTATTCCTTACTTAACTACAAACAGATCAGAGCGGTACGCTCAGAGCTGCACCAAATGGTTCTCTGTGTAGCTGAGATTAACATAAACAGCTGTGTCCCTGCAGCTAATGTCCATCAATCAACACAGCAAAACTGTCTGCAATTCTGGTTCACAGAGTTATGGTGGGATATGGTGGGCCCCACGTGTCTGCAATTCCACTTCACATACAACAAGCAGCTGGTTGTTGTATGTGAACCAGGGATGTGATGTGTCCCACGGATGTGCGGATGTGTCCCACAGATGTTTCTTCCCTTCTGGGATCCCAGATAGATGTGCAAACACAGAGCGGTTTAAAATCTTTATTGTGAGAAGTAAAGCACAACAGAGCTAATTGCTAGCAGATGTCACCCTGAATATCTTTTAACTAGTTAGCTGCCCAGGTCAGACATTTAGATCAACGAAGACAAGTACATTTTTGATTAAATTGATAACTACAGGCAGAACGAGTTAAACTTGAAAATGTTGATGATACAAAATCTGATACAATTCTATAATGTCTTTGCACATCAGAAGTGAAACGCTGTAAAAGCGTCTTGAATGGTAATCCGTGCGCTAAATGATGCAATACATATACGCAGTAATGTCCGCATACATGACTATACATATCTTGGATTTGGGCGTCTTGATAACAATACGCGTCACAATTCTTGTTCAGGAATGTCACAAAATCACGTGGGAAGATAATATTGTCCGCACTAAAGCCATAACTATCAAAAAATATGCCTGCCTTATCATCGCAGAGTACGATTAATACCCAGTGGCATCCAGCTTGATTCGCCGGGTCTGTATTCACGATATATGCCGTGGGTCTCTGAGTCACTCTTTCTTCCGGAAGCAAATCACACGGAAACACACCGGCGAATATGTGGGCTGTATAATTATCGGCCTTCAGTATCGTTGTAAGCTGCAGACTGTCCATCGTTAATTAAAATCGTACAATATCTCTCTCCTATTATTAATTTCCAGAATGGTGTGGTTGACTGCAAAAACAATCATATTTATCGTGTGGGGTGTCGCTAGCGCAAAGCGGACTTCAGCACGTAGGTTACCTGTTTTAATGAGCGAGAAATGTCCTCCAGGCTCTTGATCAGGCAATAAATCAAAAGCAAATAGAGTGAATCCAGCCATAAATTCTTCATGATCTATCGCCATGGCACAATCTGCCTTTTGCTTACCAGATATATGGGCAAGCGCCATATACTCTCTGATGGCTAAACCATCATTAAAATTAGGATTATAACGTCTCGCGGGTATCTGCTGGCCATCCAGATACAGTATAAAGCGGCGTGGTTGACGTGGTAGTGGTGGAAGTGGAGCGGATTTTTCGAATATGAACTGCTGAACCCCTCATTATCTACAAACCCCAATATAACAGTTTTTGGTATCTGGCCTAGGAAGAGGTTCTCGTGGTTCGTGATCTGTGTCCCTGTGGCGTTGCTGTACACTTTCAGGGCTGTTCAGTCAATAGCGTACTTGGCGGTTGCGGATAGGAGGGCCTGGCTGTGGCCGATTCAGACAGCCGGAGACACCTGCACTCTTTTCACATAGAGAGCAGCATGTGTGATTTGCACCTTCAGCGGCTCGGCTTCTGCGGACATGAGGCAGAAAGCATCCTTATTTCTTGTTAACTTAACCTTAAGGTCAAGACCATTCAATATTAACTTTGGTTGATTAAATATATCCCCAAAAATGGGCCCCAAGAGGTCGATGGGCTTTGAGCGAGAAGCTGCATTGGCTCTTTTGATAAACCCTGCATTTGCGCCATCCAAGCTCCGGTCATTATGATGGCCCGCAGTGTCTTTATAGAACAAACCGGCTGTAAATTGTGATGACAGCGTCTGCGAGCTATAATTTAAAAGGGTCTCTATGTACGCTCTATAACTGTAGAGATTGTCCGATTGTGAGATAAGTCGGTCTCCCAGAGTAATATCGACCTGGTTAATAAGGGTGGCTAGAGGATAATTTATGAGAGCCACCCGGGCACCATCAGCAATAGCCGTAGTATCTTGCTTCACGATGCAACAGCTTATGTACAACAGCGTGTTGTTCAGACCATAATAATAATCGCCGCTCCCAGATATGAAAAATTCCAATGGGCCATTGTCTGACAGAGCTGCAACCGGCTGTACTTCTACAAATAGAGATTTCTCTATACTTGTTTGTGTCGGGGGTACGTCAAAAATATCCAGTTCAGATTTTGCGCACTCTACAGAAGCGTCATGCAGGAATGCCATGATAACTGATTAGAAGATGTCGTCCGCAGAGCGTCTTACTCGTTTCTGGCGGTGTCGTCTCTTGGTGGTAGTTTTATTCATGAGCATCGGTGGTAAAGGGGGGCAAGCGCGCCTCTTTCTTTTGTGTGCTTTTTTAGAGACATAAATTATTCCAGATCCGTCTTGCTGCGGTTGTGTATTTATCCGTTTCATAAGGGCCGTTGAGGCGGTCGTGACGGCGTCCGTCGCGATG
Source organism: Ranitomeya variabilis (assembly GCF_051348905.1). Classification (NCBI taxonomy): domain Eukaryota; kingdom Metazoa; phylum Chordata; class Amphibia; order Anura; family Dendrobatidae; genus Ranitomeya; species Ranitomeya variabilis. The sequence goes on from NC_135236.1 coordinate 568,514,823, forward strand.
TTCCGGACCGCCGTCTTTATGTGCGGTTTTACTAATTCTAAGCCTTTTCTGAAAAGCGGCACGGCGCGGCGAAATAATCCTTTAAATATCCCGGCCAGGCCAGAGCCATACATGTACTCGCTCCCGCGGAATCCCTCTAGCCCGTGCCCCGACTGGGCAGTATAGTAGCGGGAATAAACAGCGGGATCTCCATACACCCTTTGAGACACCATTTTATAGTGTCAATACTGTCGCGGTCTGAAATGTAATCGCACTATACACTTTCCGTATCTGAATTTAACCGGCGTAGCCTGGTCCGACATGACTGTAATGTTTATGGAGTTAAAGTGTTGTTTGCACAGCGGTATGTAATCGGGGCGCGTTGTTATGGTTTCCAATGGCAAGGAAACATCAGAAGCATAGAATAAACGGACAAGCTCTCGGGTGATGGAAACTAGAGCTGACCGCGATGCTAAACCTACACACCACACTAGAAGTAGCCAGGGGGCATTCCTGCGTTGTCTCTAGATGCCGCGCGCCAGCCGGAGAACTAACTACCCCTGGTAGAAGAAAACACAGTCCTGGCTTGCCTCCAGAGAATGTCCCCACAGGAGATAGCAGCCCCCCACATATAATAACGGTGAGAGCAGATGAAAAGATACACGTAGTATGAAAGCAGATTTAGCACAGAGAGGCCCGCTAACTAAATAGCAGAAAGATACAACAGAGGACTTCGCGGTCAGCTGCAAAACCCTTCAAAACACCATCCTGAAATTACCTTAACTCATGTGACAACTCATGCCACTGGAGTGGTAATTTCAGCCCAACAAGAGCTTCCAGCTGCAGAGATTCACATAAGTGCAACTGGACAAAACATACAAAAATAGACTTAAGGACTAAAGTGTCCAACTTAGCTGAGCAGAAAACTGGGAGCAGGAACATGCAACAGAATCACTCTGGATACATTGATGGCCAGCATTAGAATGACTGAGGAGCAAGGTTAAATAGGATACTCCCACATCCTGATAGGAACAGGTGAACTGAGAAGGCAAAGCTTGCAGGACACCAGTACCACAAGAGACCACCGGGGGAGCCCACGAACCGAATCACAACAGCGCGTGTAGCGCACCGTGACAATATCATTATCATCGCCGCTAACTTCTACGGTCCGTAACAGTTGAACGTAACTGTCGCCTACAAGCTGATGCTGAATTATATCAGTGTATACAAAAAGCAAATAAAAACCAGCCTTTGAATCGGGGTAAAAGTGTCGATTCCAGGGCATTAAAGCAACGGGGGAGTCATCGACGGTCTGTAGGCCGAAAATAAATTTTAGCTTAGTACCCAGAGCAAACTGTATAGGGGCTGGATCGGGCAGGATCACCTCTCAGCGTAGCTCATCATACCGTATTCTGTAGTCAGGCGTGGATAAATTCAGCGCCTGTATTCGGGCATTGACCGCGCCAACCAGCTTATGACTGTTCGAGTAAAATCCTGATTTTATGTGATAATGTTCTAACGGTTCACCGTGTTTAGCCGCGTAGAAGTTTCCTTCAAAAGCCTCAAACGTGTTCCACGTATGGGGGTACTGTATTTCCGTTAACGCCACTTCATAAGCATCTGAAAGATGAATGGCCCTCGCTAGCTTGGTATTGTAATTCGATATGGTGTTATCGGGGTAGATTTTAATTGAGGAATTGCTGGGTAGGGTGAAGAAAAATGAGCGCGCTTCCATGGCTATATATCTCTCAACTCCGAGGCCGGAATCCAACTATTGAATTTTTCGGGGTACCCCAGCCATTTGACGAAGCAGTGACTCACACCCCCGACACGTTTTTTTCTCAAAATCTTTTCTACTCTGTAGACACGATTCTCAACCATAGGTATTTTTTGCAGTTCTTCCTTATAAAATGACCCCTCTACAGGGTCGCCGGCTAAATCACTAATTTTATAAAGAGGTTTATGAAATTTACTGGATACGCCTGTAATTAAAAAAATCTCTTCGCTGTACGTTTTTTCATACCCCTTACAGAAGGTCCCTTTATAGCGCGATATTCTGACATGGTCTCCGACCTTTAAAGTCGGTTTAATCGATTTATTAGTAATAGTAGAACTGTAAATATTGCGCCAGATCTGCAGCGCGTTTTGCGAACTCACTTCAGCGGGACTACAGCGTATGGTAGAATGATAAGTATGATTGTAGCTATGCACCAAATCCGGTAAAATATCAATATACCTAAAGGTATTATGCTTCGTGAGATAGCGCCACATACGAGTTTTTAATGTGCGATTAAAGCGCTCTACGATAGCTGCTTTTATGACATTGTTGGTAAAAAAGTGGTGAATATTATGCATATTGCACAGCTGCTTGAGTGACGAATTTATAAATTCTTTGCCGCGATCCGTCTGCAATTTCTTCGGCATGCGCTTAAAATTTTGAAATATTAATTTGAACGATCTGCCCACACTAGCTCCGGTCTTGTTTGATAAGGCCATGCACCACTTGTATCTCGATAGAGTATCAATCACAGTCAGGATGTATTTGACATTATCATTTTCCCTTGAATAGTCAATTAAACTTACGAGATCCGCTTGCCACTGCACATCAATGTCCGATACGTAAATTTTATTTGTCAAAAAACGTTTTCTAACAGGCCGGTGTAGCGTGTAGGCATCTTGGTTATTCAACCACTCAGCCACGTCAGATTTCTTTATTCCGCCGTTTCTCGTCACTCTAAATAATTTGTCAATTCCGCAGAATGATCCGGGCTCCATAGCTGTAAAATATTGTTTTTCTAGTATTTCATGATACGAGTTAGACGCCATGATTGAATAAAATGATTGTGTCTCGATAATCAACAGCATCCGCCTGCTTCTTTCAGGAATTCAACTGTATAAAATTTCATATTAAATGCTGTATTTATTCCAAATATTCCAGCCCTAGATAATATATTTCATAGGAATTAGAATCCATGATTGGATAAAATGATTGTGTCTCAATGAACAATAGCCGCCTGCTTCTTACAGAAATTCAATTGTATAAAGTTTCAGGTTTTAATCCGGCAATATCATGCATGGGTTAATACATGCTGTTTGTCTGTATGGGTGTGTTCTGGGTATTAACAGAAGGCTTGTTTTCTGCCAGTCAGGATAAATACAGCTGTCTCTACAACTGCAGTACATCAGGCATCCACCAGAAGTCAGACAAGACTAACAGCCATGCTATTCTAAATGTAAGTATCTACAGACCCCTGCATTATTCTATTTTGCCTTATTATTCGCAAATGCTTAATTATTTTAACTATGCATCTCTAAAACATAATTAAGGTTGTTATTTGGTTTAATAATTTGAGTAATACAGTAGTTAATAGCTGTTAATACATCCTAACTAGCGTATTCACCGCGTACTTATTACCTATGTTTTGGTTAGTATAAACATATTTATGCCACACTCGCAAATTTAGTTGCGCTGTATAATATAGTTTAACTGTATAAATCATATCTGTGTTGTAAAATTAATATAGATAGCACAAAAATTTACACAGATAATTTATTTTAGATGGAATCCCCAAATTTTTTGGCTTTTTCCGACCTAGTTGAGGATTCGCTATTAGGTATGTTTCAAGCTTTATATAAATGCAGCAGCTAGTGTACCATTCTAAGTAAGTGCTGTTATGTATATTATATTTATATTGTTTTTATTCTTTCTTGTTTAAGATGAACTTATGCGGACCATCCCCGATGATTTTTTTAAACGACTTCAGTGTGCCTGCTGTGGAGTGTGATACAGCCGGAGCTGAGTATAGTAACACTGATGAGTAGTGTTGAGTAGGGTTGAGCGACTTTCATTTTTTTACGGTCGAGTCGCGTTTTGTGAAACCCGATTTTTTCCAGAGTCGAGTCGAGTGCAGTCGGCCGATTATCGCTAAAAGTCGGGGATCGACCGAAACACGAAACCCAAAGCAAGTCAATGGGGAAGCATAGTCGGCAGTGGGTGGAGGCCAGGAAAACACCTACAGTGCCCATTTTAATGCCAAAAACATCCATTCTTGTTTCTGAAGCTTGTCAATCTTAATTAACTTTATAATAATAGTTGGGCATTGGAAATTGGGGTCATTTGGCAAAAGTTGTGGGGGGTAGGGCTGGTTCAAGGTTTTAGTGGGCACAGGAAACGTGGACTACGTCACGGCAGTGGAGCAGTGAGAGGTAAGTATGTCAAGTTTGCAAGTGCTGTGATCCTAAGCAAGCAGGGGGGCCCACTCGTTGCCATTGGCACTGGCACAGGGCCCCTCAAAGTACAGCGGTGTGTTTGCACGGCGGGGGCGCCTCCCACCGGCAGAGACACTTTTGCGTACTCTGAGGGGCCCTGTGCCAGTGATGTCGCCGCCAACGAGTATGCCCCCCCACCTGATGAAGGAACCTGCACTTTCATCTGCACCTTCCTCTTTGTCCCTGTGTAAGTTGGTATAACATGCGGGAAGGGGAACCTTACTTTCAGCAGGGTCAGATTCTGGCTGTGTAGAGTGCAAGGGGAATGTAGTGGTCTGGGTCAATGTACCAGCAGACTCATCTAGCAGTGGCTGGGCAATGGGCAGGATGAGGAGGAAACAGATATAGGGCCAAAGAATAAAGTAGGCTAAATGCAGTTCAAAATTGGTAACAGGACTAAACAGGCGGCACTGCTTTGTTCAGTGGAGTAGCAAACCCAAGAGCAGCAGACACTGTTTTAAGGGCCCAACCACACTAGTAGGCCAAATGCAGTTTAATATCTGATACTATAGGCCGAAAGCCAGAAGGTAGAAGCTCAGCTGTATTCAGTTGAGGGCAACACCAGGGAGGGGCAGACACCGTTAGTAGGCCCTAACCACCAATTTTTAAAAACACAGCACTTAATGAGAGCCAGAAGGTTGAAGCACAGCTTTATTCAGTTGAAGACAACACCAGGCAGGGGCAGACACCGTTAGTAGGCCGGAACCAACAATTTTTTTAAAAACAGCAGTTAATCAGAGCCAGAAGGTAGAAGCTCTGCTTTATTCAGTTAAGGACAACACCAGGCAGGGGCAGACACCGTTAGTAGGCCAGAACCACCAATTTTTTTAAAAACAGCAGTTAATCAGAGCCAGAAGGTAGAAGCTCAGATTTATTCATTTGAGGACAACTTGAATTAGGGACTGCAGACAGACTTACCAGGCTGTCCCCTGTGTGGACCATGCATGCAATACATTAACCCATTGCACCACAAAGGACACGTAACCTTCCGTGGCCATGCCTTCCGCTCCATGTGTCTGTTGTCAGGTGTACCTTTGGACTCACAGATTGACAGAATGAAAGGACAATGTGGTCTTTAACATGCTGGTGGAGGGGTGGGATGGCTTTTCTCGCAAAAGAATTGTCAACTGGGTAGCTCATAGCGTGGTACAGCGTAGTCCATCATGGCTTTATTAATATTAAATAAAATAAAACAATAGGCTCTATGCACTGTAAAATAGGTTCCAGGGGTACACGGGCAGCAGTGGTCTGGTCAGTGGAGGCCTAGTGGAAGGAGGGACCGCAGACAGGCTTCGAAGGCCTAACACAATAAAATGGGTTGGCTGTAGGCACTTTATAATTGGTTCCAGGGGTACACGGGCAGCAGTGGTCTGGTCAGTGGAGGCCTAGTGGAAGGAGGGACCGCAGACAGGCTTCCAAGACCTAACACAATAAAATGGGCTGGCTGTAGGCACTTTATAATTGGTTCCAGGGGTACACAGGCAGCAGTGGTCTGGTCAGTGGAGGCCTAGTGGAAGGAGGGACCGCAGACAGGCTTCGAAGGCCTAACACAATAAAATGGGCTGGCTGTAGGCACTTTATAATTGGTTCCAGGGGTACACGGGCAGTAGTGGTCTGGTCAGTGGAGGCCTAGTGGAATGAGGGACCGCAGACAGGCTTCCAAGGCCTAACACAATAAAATGGGCGGGCTGTAGGCACTTTATAATTGGTTCCAGGGGTACACGGGCAGCAGTGGTCTGGTCAACGGAGGCCGATTGTAATGAGTGTCTGCCAGTTAGTAGTCAAAAACAACAATTAAATGTGAATGTCTCGCATTAAAACAAACATGTCGTATGCTGGACAATCAGCTGCAGAAAATTAGACATTAGAAAAGTAATTCACAGTAGTCCACAGGCAAGAGCTTTTCATAGGAAAGCTAGGTGTCGGCCGGGCAAGGTGGGGCAAAAGATTTCGAAATCCAGTTGTGGTTCATTTTAATGAATGTTAGATCGTCAATAGGGTTGAGCGACCTTTACTTTTATAGGATCGGGTCGGGTTTCACGAAACCCGACTTTTTCAAAAGTCGGGTCGAGTGAGATCGGCCGATCCTATAAAAAAGTCGGGGTCGGGGTCGGCCGAAACTCGAAACCCAATGCAGTGCATTGGGTTTCCAATGGTTCCCAGGGTCTGAAGGAGCAGAAACTCTCCTTCAGGCCCTGGGATCCATATTTAGGTGTAAAATAAAGAATTAAAATAAAAAATATCGCTATACTTACCCTCTGACGGGCCCTGGTACTAACCGGGAACCTTCCTTCCTTAGAATCAGCCTTCCAGGACCTCGCGGTGACGTCACAATGACGTCGCGGCTTGTGATTGGTCGCGCGGCCGCCCATGTGACCGCTGCGTGACCAATCACAAGCCGCGACGTCACCGTGACGTCACCGAAGGTCCTGGAAGGGCTGATTCTTAGGAAGGAAGGCTGCCGGAACGAAGCCGAGGGTGAGTATATTCCTATTAGGTATATACTCATCCTCGGACACGCCCTGCTTCTTTCCGGCAGCCTTCCTTCCTTCCTTCCATCGTTCGTAATGCGTGTGTCCCTTTTTAGGATACGTAAGGCATAATCCGCCATGTGGTCCAAAGTTCCAGTTGTCAAATCTCCGGTTGTGATTGGTTGAGGGGCAGTTTCAGGCAAATCTACGTCACTTGTGTCCCTCAAAAAACCAGAACCCGGCCTTGCCACGCAACCAATTTCCAGTGCCCCCGGGAAAGCTTCCACATTAAAAATATACTCATCCCCATCATCCTCCTCGTCCTCCTCCTCCTCTTTGCCCGCTACCTCGTCCTGTACACTGCCCTGACCAGACAATGGCTGACTGTCATCAAGGCTTTCCTCTTCCTCTGGTGCAGACGCCTGCTCCTTTATGTGCATCAAACTTTGCATCAGCAGACGCATTAGGGGGATGCTCATGCTTATTATGGCATTGTCTGCACTAACCAGCCGTGTGCATTCCTCAAAACACTGAAGGACTTGACACATGTCTTGTATCTTCGACCACTGCACATCTGACAACTCCATGTCTGCCATCCTACTGCCTGCCCGTGTATGTGTATCCTCCCACAAAAACATAACAGCCCGCCTCTGTTGGCACAGTCTCTGAAGCATGTGCAGTGTTGAGTTCCACCTTGTTGCAACGTCTATGATTAGGCGATGCTGGGGAAGGTTCAAAGACCGCTGATAGGTCTGCATATGGCTGGAGTGTACAGGCGAACGTCGGATATGTGAGCAAAGTCCACGCACTTTGAGGAGCAGGTCGGAGAACCCAGGATAAGTTTTCAATAAGCACTGCACCACCAGGTTTAAGGTGTGAGCCAGGCAAGGAATGTGTTTCAGTTGGGAAAGGGAGATGGCAGCCATGAAATTCCTTCCGTTATCACTCACTACCTTGCCTGCCTCAAGATCTACTGTGCCCAGCCACGACTGCGTTTCTTGTTGCAAGAACTCAGACAGAACTTCCGCGGTGTGTCTGTTGTCGCCCAAACACTTCATAGCCAATACAGCCTGCTGACGCTTGCCAGTAGCTGGCCCATAATGGGACAACTGGTGTGCAACAGTGTCATCTGCCGATGGAGTGGTTGGCCGACTGCGGTCTGTGGAAGAGCTGTAGCTTTTGCAGGAGGACGAGGAGGAGGAGGAGGAGGGGGTGCGAACGCCTACAGCCAACTGTTTCGTAGACCGTGGGCTAGGCACAACTGTCCCGAAATTGATGTCCCCTGTGGACCCTGCATCCACCACATTCACCCAGTGTGCCGTGATGGACACATAACGTCCCTGGCCATGCCTACTGGTCCATGCATCTGTAGTCAGGTGCACCTTTGTACTCACAGATTGCCTGAGTGCATGGACGATGCGCTGTTTAACATGCTGGTGCAGGGCTGGGATGGCTTTTCTGGAAAAAAAGTGTCAACTGGGTAGCTCGTATCGTGGTTCAGCGTACTCCATCAGGGCTTTGAAAGCTTCGCTTTCAACTAACCGGTAGGGCATCATCTCTAATGAGATTAGTCTAGCTATGTGGGCGTTAAAACCCTGTGTACGCGGATGCGAGGATAAGTACTTCCTTTTTCTAACCAGAGTCTCATGTAGGGTGAGCTGGACTGGAGAGCTGGAGATCGTAGAACTTTCGGGTGTGCCGGTGTACATGGCAGACTGAGAGACGGCTGGAGACGGTATTGTTTCCGCCGGTGCCCTAGATGCAATATTTCCTCCTACAAAACTGGTGATTCCCTGACCCTGACTGCTTTTGGCTGGCAAAGAAATCTGCACAGATACTGCCGGTGGTGCGGAAAATGGTGGCATTACAGTGACGGAAGGGATGTTGCGTTGCTGACTAGCTTCATTGGCCGAGGGTGCTACAACCTTAAGGGACGTTTGGTAGTTAGTCCAGGCTTGAAAATGCATGGTGGTTAAGTGTCTATGCATGCAACTAGTATTTAGACTTTTCAGATTCTGACCTCTGCTTAAGCTAGTTGAACATTTTTGACAGATGACTTTGCGCTGATCAATTGGATGTTGTTTAAAAAAATGCCAGACTGCACTCTTCCTAGCATCGGATCCCTTTTCAGGGATTGCAGACTGAGCTTTAACCGGATGGCCACGCTGTCCTCCAACAGGTTTTGGCTTTGACACGCGTTTTGGGCCAGATACGGGCCCGGCAGATGGAACCTGTTGCGATGTTGATGCCTGCTGCGGCCCCTCCTCCACCTCCGCTTCTGAACTACTGCCGCCTGCACCCTGTTCCCCCAATGGCTGCCAATCAGGGTCAACAACTGGGTCATCTATTACCTCCTCTTCGAGCTCGTGTGCAACTTCGTTTGTGTCACTGTGTCGGTCGGTGGTATAGCGTTCGTGGCGGGGCAACATAGTCTCATCAGGGTCTGATTGTGGATCTGTACCCTGAGAGGGCAATGTGGTGGTCTGAGTCAAAGGAGCAGCATAGTACTCTGGCTGTGGCTGTGCATCAGTGCACTCCATGTCAGAATCTACTTGTAATGGGCATGGCCTGTTAAGTGTTTCACTTTCTAAGCCAGGGACGGTATGTGTAAAGAGCTCCATGGAGTTACCCGTTGTGTCGCCTGCTGCATCCTTCTCTCTTGTTGTAGTTTTTGCTGAAGAGGACAAGGAAGTGAATTGTCCCTGACCGTGAACATCCACAAGCGACGCGCTGCTTTTACATTTACCAGTTTCAGAAGAGGAGGCAAAAGAGCTAGAGGCTGAGTCTGCAATGTAAGCCAAAACTTGCTGTTGCTGCTCCGCCTTTAAAAGCGGTTTTCCAACTCCCAGAAAAGAGCGTTCGAGGCCTTGTGCAGCCAGACAATGAAACTGGCTCCACAGCTCCAGACTTAGGTGGAATATTTTTATCCCCACGACCACCTGATGCTCCACTACCACTACCATCATTACCAGCTGACAATGAACGCCCACGGCCACGACGACCTCTTGCACCAGACTTCCTCATTGTTTTAAAAACTTAACCAAAGTAACTTTATTTGTTGCTGTCAAACAACTTACACGGTGAGCTATAACTTCAGTATGATTTCAATATCCCTTAACAGGTTGGTGAGACCACAAGGAAAATCAGGCACAATGTTACACACTCTGTTTTCTGTGGCACCAAATCACAGAGATGCCACACACGCAGGACTGTCACTCAAGCACAAATGTCAATATTAATCTCCCACTGTTTTATTTTTTTTTTCTTTTTCAGGGAGACTTTAGAAACCAAATAATAAAAAATAAATAGGCTTTCTATGGCCCACTGAGTGAGAGATGGCACACACAGGAGTCAGGAGTGGCACACAAGCAGAAAGGGCAATATTAATCTCCCACTGTTTGAATTTTTTTTTTTTTCAGGGAGACTTTAGAAACCAAATAATAAAAAAAAAGGCTTTATATGGCCCACTGAGTGAGAGATGGCTGTTGTGAATTTTGGATTCTGGGCTCCCCCGGTGGCTACTGGTGGAATTGAACTGGTGTCTTCATCTTCTCTGTTCACCTGTTCCCATCAAGATGTGGGAGTCGCTATATAACCTTGCTGCTCTGTTAGTTGCTTGCCGGTCAACAATGTTATCAGAAGCCTCTCTGTGCTTGTTCCTGCTCCTAGACAACTACTAGATAAGTTGGACTCTTGTCCATGTTTGTTTTTGCATTTTTGTTCCAGTTCACAGCTGTAGTTTCGTTACTGTGTCTGGAAAGCTCTTGTGAACAGGAATTGCCACTCTGGTGTTATGAGTTAATGCCAGAGTTTTAAAGTAATTTCTGGATGGTGTTTTGATAGGGTTTTCAGCTGACCATGAAAGTGTCCTTTCTGTCTTCTGCTATGTAGTAAGTGGACCTCAAATTTGCTAAACCTATTTTCATACTACATTTGTTATTTCATCTTAATTCACCGCCAATACATGTGGGGGGCCTCTGTCTCCTTTCGGGGTATTTCTCTAGAGGTGAGCTAGGACTAATATTTTCCTCTGCTAGCATTATTTAGTCCTCCGGCTGGTGCTGGGCATCTAGAATCAACGTAGGCATGCTACCCGGCCACTGCTAGTTGTGCGTTAGGTTTAGTTCATGGTCAGCTCAGTTCCCATCTTCCAAGAGCTAGTACCTTTATATGCTGATGCTATGATCTCTTGCCATTGAGATCATGACAGTTTGACCGGCCCACTAAAGGGTTAAAATCCTTGGCTGAGAAAGGAGAGAAATAAGTAGTCTGCTGAAATTTTTTTTTTTTTTTTTCTCTCTCCTTCTAATCTTTGAATGGTTCTGTGTCCACCTGTTTGTAATGGATCTTCAGAGTGTAACTGCAGGTTTGAATAATCTCGCCACGAAGGTACAAAATTTGCAAGATTTTGTTTGTCATGCACCTGTATCTGAGCCGAGAATTCCTTTGCCGGAATTTTTCTCGGGGAATAGATCTGGGTTTCAGAATTTTCGAAATAATTGCAAATTATTTTTGTCCCTGAAATCTCGCTCTGCCGGAGACCCTGCACAGCAGGTCAGGATTGTGATTTCCTTGCTCCGGGGCGACCCTCAAGACTGGGCTTTTTCATTGACACCAGGGGATCCTGCGTTGCTCAATGTGGATGCGTTTTTTCTGGCCTTGGGGTTGCTTTATGACGAACCTCATTTGGAGCTTCAGGCAGAAAAAACTTTGATGTCCCTATCTCAGGGGCAAGATGAAGCGGAAATTTACTGCCAAAGATTCCGTAAATGGTCTGTGCTTACTCAGTGGAATGAGTGCGCCCTGGCGGCGACTTTCAGAGAGGGTCTCTCTGATGCCATTAAGGATGTTATGGTGGGGTTCCCTGTGCCTGCGGGTCTGAATGAGTCCATGACAATGGCTATTCAGATCGATAGGCGTTTGCGGGAGCGCAAACCAGTGCACCATCTGGCGGTGTCCACTGAGAAATCGCCAGAGAGTATGCAGTGTGATAGAATTCTGTCCCGAAGTGAGCGGCAGAATTTTAGACGGAAAAATGGGTTGTGTTTCTATTGTGGTGATTCTACTCATGTTATATCAGCATGCTCTAAGCGCACTAAAAAGCTTGGTAAATCTGTTTCCATTTGCACCTTACCGTCTAAGTTTATTCTATCTGTGACCCTGATTTGCTCTTTGTCATCTATTACCACGGACGCCTATGTCGACTCTGGCGCCGCGTTGAGTCTTATGGATTGGTCCTTTGCCAAACGCTGTGGGTATGATTTAGAGCCTTTGGAGACTCCTATTCCGCTGAAGGGGATTGACTCCACCCCATTGGCTAATAATAAACCACAATACTGGACACAAGTAACTATGCGTATTAATCCGGATCACCAGGAGATTATTCGCTTTCTGGTGCTGTGTAATCTACATGATGATTTGGTGCTAGGGTTGCCTTGGCTGCAATCTCACAACCCAGTCCTCGACTGGAGAGCTATGTCTGTGTTGAGCTGGGGATGTAAGGGGGCTCATGGGGATGTACCTGTGGTTTCCATTTCATCATCTATTCCCTCTGAAATTCCTGAGTTCCTGTCGGACTATCGTGACGTCTTTGAAGAATCCAAGCTTGGTTCGTTACCTCCGCACCGAGAGTGCGATTGTGCCATATATTTAATCCCGGGTAGTAAATACCCAAAGGGTCGTTTATTTAATCTGTCTGTGCCTGAACATGCTGCTATGCGAGAATATATAAAGGAGTCCTTGGAAAAGGGACATATTCGTCCATCGTCATCTCCCTTAGGAGCCGGTTTTTTCTTTGTGTCAAAAAAAGACGGCTCTTTGAGACCATGTATTGATTATCGGCTTTTGAATAAAATCACTGTTAAATATCAATACCCATTGCCGTTGCTGACTGATTTGTTTGCTCGCATAAAGGGGGCCAAGTGGTTCTCTAAGATTGACCTTCGTGGGGCGTATAATTTGGTGCGAATCAGGCAGGGGGATGAGTGGAAAACCGCATTTAATACGCCCGAGGGCCATTTTGAGTATTTAGTGATGCCTTTTGGTCTTTCAAATGCTCCGTCAGTTTTCCAGTCCTTTATGCATGATATTTTTCGCGATTATTTGGATAAATTTATGATTGTGTATCTGGATGATATTCTGATTTTTTCGGATGACTGGGACTCTCATGTCCAGCAAGTCAAGAGGGTTTTTCAGGTTTTGCGGTCTAATTCTTTGTGTGTGAAGGGTTCTAAGTGTGTTTTTGGGGTACAGAGGATTTCCTTTTTGGGATATATTTTTTCCCCCTCTTCCATTGAAATGGATCCTGTCAAGGTACAAGCTATTTGTGATTGGACGCAGCCCTCTTCTCTTAAGAGTCTTCAGAAATTTTTGGGCTTTGCTAACTTTTATCGTCGATTTATTGCTGGTTTTTCGGATATTGCTAAGCCATTGACCGATTTGACTAAGAAGGGTGCTGATGTTGCCGATTGGTCCCCTGATGCTGTGGAGGCCTTTCGGGAGCTCAAGCGCCGTTTTTCCTCTGCCCCTGTGTTGCGTCAGCCTGATGTTGCTCTACCTTTTCAGGTTGAGGTCGACGCTTCTGAGATCGGAGCTGGGGCAGTGTTGTCGCAGAAAAGTTCTGACTGCTCCGTGATGAGGCCTTGTGCCTTCTTTTCCCGTAAATTTTCGCCCGCTGAGCGGAATTATGATGTTGGGAATCGGGAGCTTTTGGCCATGAAGTGGGCTTTTGAGGAGTGGCGCCATTGGCTTGAGGGGGCCAGACATCAGGTGGTGGTATTGACTGACCACAAAAATTTGATTTATCTTGAGACCGCCAGGCGCCTGAATCCTAGACAGGCGCGCTGGTCATTATTTTTCTCTCGGTTTAATTTTGTGGTGTCATACCTACCGGGTTCTAAGAATGTTAAGGCGGATGCCCTTTCTAGGAGTTTTGAGCCTGACTCGCCTGGTAACTCTGAGCCCACAGGTATCCTTAAGGATGGAGTGGTATTGTCAGCCGTTTCTCCAGACCTGCGGCGGGCCTTGCAGGAGTTTCAGGCGGATAGACCTGATCGTTGCCCACCTGATAAACTATTTGTTCCTGATGATTGGACCAGTAGAGTCATCTCTGAGGTTCATTCTTCTGCGTTGGCAGGTCATCCTGGCATTTTTGGTACCAGGGATTTGGTGGCAAGGTCCTTCTGGTGGCCTTCCCTGTCACGAGATGTGCGAGGCTTTGTGCAGTCTTGTGACGTTTGTGCTCGGGCCAAGCCTTGTTGTTCTCGGGCTAGTGGATTGTTATTGCCCTTGCCTATTCCTAATAGGCCTTGGACGCACATCTCGATGGATTTTATTTCAGATCTGCCTGTTTCTCAGAAGATGTCTGTCATCTGGGTGGTGTGTGACCGTTTCTCTAAGATGGTCCATTTGGTTCCTCTGCCCAAGTTGCCTTCTTCTTCCGAGTTGGTTCCTCTGTTTTTTCAAAATGTTGTTCGTTTGCATGGTATTCCTGAGAATATCGTTTCTGACAGAGGGACCCAATTCGTGTCTAGATTTTGGCGGGCATTCTGTGCTAGGATGGGCATAGATTTATCTTTTTCGTCCGCTTTCCATCCTCAGACGAATGGCCAGACCGAGCGGATTAATCAGACCCTGGAGACATATCTGAGGTGTTTTGTGTCTGCTGACCAGGATGATTGGGTTGCTTTTTTGCCATTGGCGGAGTTCGCTCTCAATAATCGGGCCAGCTCTGCCACTTTGGTGTCCCCGTTTTTCTGTAATTCGGGGTTTCATCCTCGATTTTCCTCTGGTCAGGTGGAATCTTCGGATTGTCCTGGAGTGGATGCTGTGGTGGAGAGATTGCATCAGATCTGGGGGCAGGTGGTGGACAATTTGAGGTTGTCCCAGGAGAAGACTCAGCTTTTTGCCAACCGCCACCCTCGGCGGCGTTGGTCCTCGGCTTTGTGTTGGGGATTTGGTGTGGTTGTCTTCTCGTTTTGTCCCTATGAGGGTCTCTTCTCCTAAGTTTAAGCCTCGGTTCATTGGCCCGTATAAGATATTGGAGATTCTTAACCCTGTTTCCTTCCGTTTGGACCTCCCTGCATCCTTTTCTATTCATAACGTTTTTCATCGGTCATTATTGCGCAGGTATGAGGTACCGGTTGTGCCTTCCGTTGAGCCTCCTGCTCCGGTGTTGGTTGAGGGTGAGTTGGAGTACGTTGTGGAGAAAATCTTAGACTCTCGTGTTTCCAGACGGAGACTCCAGTATCTGGTCAAGTGGAAGGGATACGGCCAGGAGGATAATTCTTGGGTGAATGCATCTGATGTTCATGCCTCTGATCTGGTTCGTGCCTTTCATAGGGCCCATCCTGATCGCCCTGGTGGTTCTGGTGAGGGTTCGGTGCCCCCTCCTTGAGGGGGGGGTACTGTTGTGAATTTGGATTCTGGGCTCCCCCGGTGGCTACTGGTGGAATTGAACTGGTGTCTTCATCTTCTCTGTTCACCTGTTCCCATCAAGATGTGGGAGTCGCTATATAACCTTGCTGCTCTGTTAGTTGCTTGCCGGTCAACAATGTTATCAGAAGCCTCTCTGTGCTTGTTCCTGCTCCTAGACAACTACTAGATAAGTTGGACTCTTGTCCATGTTTGTTTTTGCATTTTTGTTCCAGTTCACAGCTGTAGTTTCGTTACTGTGTCTGGAAAGCTCTTGTGAACAGGAATTGCCACTCTGGTGTTATGAGTTAATGCCAGAGTTTTAAAGTAATTTCTGGATGGTGTTTTGATAGGGTTTTCAGCTGACCATGAAAGTGTCCTGTTGTGAATTTGGATTCTGGGCTCCCCCGGTGGCCGCTTGTGGAATTGGACTTGTCATCCTCTTTCCTGTTTCACCTGATTCCATCAGTAGTGGGTGTCGCTATTTAAGCTCATTTCTCTGGTGGTTTCTTGCCGGTCAACAATGTTATCTGATGCCTCTCAGTGCTTGTTCCTGCTTCTAGACAACTACTAGATAAGTTGGACTTTTGTCCATGTTTTGTTTTGCCTATTTGTTCCAGTTCACAGCTGAAGTTTTGTTACTGTGTCTGGAAAGCTCTCGTTGATCAGGGATTGCTACTCTGGCGTTATGAGTTAATGCCAGAGTTTAAGGTAATCTCTGGATGGTGTTTTGTTAGTGTTTTTCTGCTGACCATGAAAGTATACTATCTGTCTTCTGCTATCTAGTAAGCGGACCTCAAATTTGCTAAGACTATTTTCCTGCTGCGTTTGTTGTTTCATCTGAACTCACCGTCATTATATGTGGGGGGCTACTGTCTTCTTTGGAATATTTCTCTAGAGGTGAGCCAGGTCTTATATTTCCCTCTGCTAGCTATTTAGGTCTTAGGCCAGAGCTGGGCATCTAGCGATAAATAGGAAATGCTACCTGGCTATTTCTAGTTGCGCGGCAGGCTTAGTTCATGGTCAGTATAGTTCCATCTTCCGAGAGCTTGTCCCTCTATAGGCTTGCTATGATCTCTGCCTGCAGAGATCATGACAGTTTGACCGGCCACTAAAGTGTTAAAGACCCTGGTTGAGAAAGGAGAGTTATAAGAAGTCTGCTGGAATTTTTTTTTTTTTTTTCCTCCAGTCTGCCTTGCTGCAGTCTTTTCT
Source organism: Ranitomeya variabilis (assembly GCF_051348905.1). NCBI lineage: Eukaryota > Metazoa > Chordata > Amphibia > Anura > Dendrobatidae > Ranitomeya > Ranitomeya variabilis. Next base: position 568,531,166 of record NC_135236.1, read on the forward strand.
CTCTCTCTCCTCCTAATCTCTGTATGCTCTGTGTGCACCTGACAATAATGGATCTCCAGAGTGTAACTGCGGGTTTGAATAATCTCATCACGAAAGTACAAAATTTACAAGATTTTGTGGTACATGCTCCGGTATCTGAGCCGAGAATTCCTTTGCCGGAGTTCTTCACAGGGAATAGAGCTAGCTTCCAGAATTTCCGAAATAATTGTAAGCTTTATTTGTCCCTGAAGTCTCGTTCAGCTGGAGACCCTGCTCAGCAGGTTAGGATTGTGATTTCCTTGCTCAGGGGTGACCCTCAAGATTGGGCCTTCTCATTGCCAGCAGGGGATCCTGCGTTACGCGATGTGGATGCGTTTTTTCTGGCCTTGGGCTTGCTTTATGAGGAACCTCATTTGGAACTTCAGGCAGAAAAAACTTTGATGGCACTATCTCAGGGGCAAGACGAAGCTGAAGTTTTCTGCCAAAAATTCCGTAAATGGTCTGTGCTTACTCAGTGGAATGAGTGCGCCTTGGCGGCAACTTTCAGAGAAGGTCTCTCTGATGCCGTTAAGGATGTTATGGTGGGGTTCCCTTTGCCTGAAGGTCTGAATGAGTCCATGACAATGGCTATTCAGATTGATAGGCGTCTGCGGGAGCGCAAACCGGTGCACCATCTGGCGGTGTCTATGGAAAAGACGCCAGAAAGTATGCAGTGTGATAGAATTCTGTCCAGGAGCGAGCGACAGAATTTTAGACGGAAGAATGGATTGTGTTTCTATTGTGGGGATTCTACTCATGTTATATCGGCATGCTCTAGGCGTACAAAGAAGCTTGATAAGTCTGTTTCCATTAGCACCATTCAGTCTAAGTTTATTTTGTCTGTAACCCTGATTTGCTCTTTGTCATCCATTGCCACGGACGCCTATGTTGACTCTGGCGCCGCTCTGAGTCTTATGGATTGGTCCTTTGCCAATCGTTGTGGTTTTGATTTAGAGCCTTTGGAGACTCTTATTCCTCTGAAGGGGATTGACTCCACCCCATTGGCTAATAATAAACCACAATACTGGACACAAGTAACCATGCGTATCAATCCGGATCACCAGGAGATTATTCGTTTCCTGGTGCTGTATAATTTACATGACGATTTGGTACTGGGATTGCCATGGTTGCAGTCTCACAACCCAGTCTTGGACTGGAGAGCAATGTCTGTGTTGAGCTGGGGATGTAAGGGTATTCATGGGGACGTACCTTTGGTTTCTATTTCGTCGTCCATTCCCTCTGAAGTCCCTGAGTTCCTCTCTGATTATCAAGACGTCTTTGACGAACCCAAGCTTGGGTCGTTACCTCCGCACCGTGAGTGCGATTGTGCCATAGATTTGATACCGGGTTGTAAATATCCAAAGGGTCGTTTGTTTAATTTGTCTGTGCCGGAACATGCTGCTATGCGGGAATATATAAAGGAGTCTTTGGAAAAGGGACATATTCGTCCATCTTCTTCTCCCTTGGGAGCTGGGTTTTTCTTTGTCTCAAAAAAAGACGGCTCTTTGAGACCATGTATTGATTATCGGCTTCTGAATAAGATCACTGTTAAGTATCAATACCCATTGCCATTGCTTACTGATTTGTTTGCTCGTATAGAGGGTGCTAAGTGGTTCTCTAAAATTGATCTTCGTGGGGCGTATAATTTGGTGCGGATCAGGCAGGGGGATGAGTGGAAGACCGCATTTAATACGCCCGAGGGCCACTTTGAGTATTTGGTCATGCCTTTTGGTCTTTCTAATGCCCCTTCAGTTTTCCAGTCTTTTATGCATGATATTTTCCGCGATTTTCTGGATAAATTTATGATAATATATCTGGATGATATTCTGATTTTTTCTGATGACTGGGACTCTCATGTCCAGCAGGTCAGGAGAGTTTTTCAGGTTCTGCGGTCTAATTCTTTATGTGTGAAGGGGTCTAAGTGCGTTTTTGGGGTCCAGAAAATTTCCTTTTTGGGGTATATTTTTTCTCCCTCTTCCATTGAGATGGATCCCGTCAAGGTGCAAGCTATTTGTGACTGGACTCAGCCCTCCTCTCTTAAGGGTCTTCAGAGATTTTTGGGCTTTGCCAACTTTTACCGCCGATTTATTGCTGGTTTTTCGGATGTCGTTAAACCACTGACTGATTTGACCAGACAAGGCGCTGATGTTGCTAATTGGTCCCCTCATGCTGTAGAGGCCTTTCAGGAGCTTAAGCGCCGTTTTGCCTCTGCCCCTGTGTTGCGTCAGCCTGATGTGAATCTGCCTTTTCAGGTTGAGGTTGACGCTTCGGAGATCGGAGCTGGGGCAGTGTTGTCGCAGAAAGGTTCCGACTGCTCCGTCATTAGGCCTTGTGCCTTCTTTTCTCGCAAATTTTCGCCCGCAGAGCGGAATTATGATGTTGGGAATCGGGAGCTTTTGGCCATGAAGTGGGCGTTTGAGGAGTGGCGCCATTGGCTCGAGGGGGCTAGACATCAGGTGGTGGTATTGACTGACCACAAAAATTTGATTTATCTTGAGACTGCCAGACGCCTGAATCCTAGACAGGCGCGCTGGTCTTTATTTTTTTCTCGCTTTAATTTTGTGGTGTCATACCTACCGGGTTCTAAGAATGTTAAGGCAGATGCCCTTTCTAGGAGTTTTGACCCGGACTCTCCTGGTAATTCTGAACCCACAGGTATCCTTAGGGAGGGAGTAATTTTGTCGGCCGTTTCTCCTGATCTGCGGCGGTCCTTGCAAGAGTTTCAGGCGGATAGACCGGATCGTTGTCCGCCTGATAGACTGTTTGTTCCGGATGATTGGACCAGCAGAGTCATCTCTGAGGTACATTCTTCTGCATTGGCAGGTCATCCCGGAATTTTTGGTACCAGGGATTTGGTGGCAAGATCCTTCTGGTGGCCTTCTCTGTCACGAGATGTGCGAGTCTTTGTGCAGTCATGTGACGTTTGTGCTCGGGCCAAGTCTTGTAGTTCTCGGGCTAGCGGACTGCTGTTGCCCTTGCCTATTCCTAAGAGGCCTTGGACACACATCTCGATGGATTTTATTTCAGATCTGCCTGTTTCCCAGAAGATGTCTGTCATCTGGGTGGTCTGTGACCGTTTCTCTAAAATGGTCCATTTGGTTCCTCTGCCCAAGTTGCCTTCTTCTTCTGAGTTGGTTCCTCTGTTTTTTCAGAATGTTGTCCGATTGCACGGTATTCCTGAGAATATTGTTTCTGACAGAGGTACCCAATTTGTGTCTAGATTTTGGCGGGCATTCTGTGCTAGGATGGGCATAGATTTGTCTTTTTCGTCTGCTTTTCACCCTCAGACTAATGGCCAGACCGAGCGGACTAATCAGACCCTTGAGACATATCTGAGGTGTTTTGTCTCTGCTGACCAGGATGATTGGGTTGCTTTTTTGCCATTGGCAGAGTTCGCCCTCAATAATCGGGCCAGTTCTTCCACCTTGGTGTCCCCGTTTTTCTGTAATTCGGGGTTTCACCCTCGATTTTCCTCCGGTCAGGTGGAATCCTCGGATTGTCCTGGAGTGGATGCGGTGGTAGAGAGATTGCATCACATTTGGGGGCAGGTTATGGACAATTTGAAGTTGTACCAGGAGAAGACTCAGCGTTTTGCCAACCGTCATCGTCGTGTTGGTTCTCGGCTTTGTGTTGGAGATTTAGTGTGGTTGTCTTCTCGTTTTGTCCCTATGAGGGTCTCTTCTCCTAAGTTTAAACCTCGGTTCATCGGCCCTTATAGAATATTGGAGATTCTTAATCCTGTTTCTTTCCGTTTGGACCTCCCTGCGTCCTTTTCCATTCATAACGTTTTTCATCGGTCGTTATTGCGCAGGTATGAGGTACCTGTTGTACCTTCAGTTGAGCCTCCTGCTCCGGTGTTGGTTGAGGGTGAGTTGGAGTACGTTGTGGAGAAAATTTTGGACTCTCGTGTTTCCAGACGGAAACTCCAGTATCTGGTCAACTGGAAGGGTTACGGCCAGGAGGATAATTCTTGGGTCAATGCATCTGATGTTCATGCTTCTGATCTTGTTCGTGCCTTCCATAGGGCTCATCCTGGTCGCCCTGGTGGATCTGGTGAGGGTTCGGTGCCCCCTCCTTGAGGGGGGGGTACTGTTGTGAATTTGGATTCTGGGCTCCCCCGGTGGCCGCTTGTGGAATTGGACTTGTCATCCTCTTTCCTGTTTCACCTGATTCCATCAGTAGTGGGTGTCGCTATTTAAGCTCATTTCTCTGGTGGTTTCTTGCCGGTCAACAATGTTATCTGATGCCTCTCAGTGCTTGTTCCTGCTTCTAGACAACTACTAGATAAGTTGGACTTTTGTCCATGTTTTGTTTTGCCTATTTGTTCCAGTTCACAGCTGAAGTTTTGTTACTGTGTCTGGAAAGCTCTCGTTGATCAGGGATTGCTACTCTGGCGTTATGAGTTAATGCCAGAGTTTAAGGTAATCTCTGGATGGTGTTTTGTTAGTGTTTTTCTGCTGACCATGAAAGTATACTATCTGTCTTCTGCTATCTAGTAAGCGGACCTCAAATTTGCTAAGACTATTTTCCTGCTGCGTTTGTTGTTTCATCTGAACTCACCGTCATTATATGTGGGGGGCTACTGTCTTCTTTGGAATATTTCTCTAGAGGTGAGCCAGGTCTTATATTTCCCTCTGCTAGCTATTTAGGTCTTAGGCCAGAGCTGGGCATCTAGCGATAAATAGGAAATGCTACCTGGCTATTTCTAGTTGCGCGGCAGGCTTAGTTCATGGTCAGTATAGTTCCATCTTCCGAGAGCTTGTCCCTCTATAGGCTTGCTATGATCTCTGCCTGCAGAGATCATGACAGTGTCCTTTCTGTCTTCTGCTATGTAGTAAGTGGACCTCAAATTTGCTAAACCTATTTTCATACTACGTTTGTTATTTCATCTTAATTCACCGCCAATACATGTGGGGGGCCTCTGTCTCCTTTCGGGGTATTTCTCTAGAGGTGAGCTAGGACTAATATTTTCCTCTGCTAGCATTATTTAGTCCTCCGCCTGGTGCTGGGCATCTAGAATCAACGTAGGCATGCTACCCGGCCACTGCTAGTTGTGCGTTAGGTTTAGTTCATGGTCAGCTCAGTTCCCATCTTCCAAGAGCTAGTACCTTTATATGCTGATGCTATGATCTCTTGCCATTGAGATCATGACAGATGGCACACACAGGAGTCAGGAGTGGCACACAAGCCCTGAGGCCAATATTTTTCTCCCACTGATTGATGTAGTGATTTTTTTTCAGGTAGATTTTAGAACCCAAATCAAGCAAAAAAATAAATGGGCTTTCTATGGTCCACTGAGTGAGAGATGGCACACACAGGAGTCAGGAGTGGCACACAAGCCCTGAGGCCAATATTTTTCTCCCACGGATTGATGTAGTGATTTTTTTTCAGGTAGATTTTAAAACCCAAATGAAGCAAAAAAATAAATGGGCTTTCTATGGCCCACTGAGTGAGAGATGGCACACACAGGAGTCAGGAGTGGCACACAAGCAGAAAGGGCAATATTAATCTCCCACTGTTTGAATTTTTTTTTTTTTCAGGGAGACTTTAGAAACCAAATAATAATAAAAAAAAGGCTTTCTATGACCCACTGAGTGAGAGATGGCACACACAGGAGTCAGGAGTGGCACACAAGCCCTGAGGCCAATATTTTTCTCCCACTGATTGATGTAGTGATTTTTTTTCACGTAGATTTTAGAACCCAAATCAAGCAAAAAAATAAATGGGCTTTCTATGGCCCACTGAGTGAGAGATGGCACACACAGGAGTCAGGAGTGGCACACAAGCAGAAAGGGCAATATTAATCTCCCACTGTTTGAATTATTTTTTTTTTTTCAGGGAGACTTTAGAAACCAAATAATAAAAAAAAGGCTTTCTATGGCCCACTGAGTGAGAGATGGCACACACAGGAGTCAGGAGTGGCACACAAGCCCTGAGGCCAATATTTTTCTCCCACTGATTGATGTAGTGATTTTTTTTCACGTAGATTTTAGAACCCAAATCAAGCAAAAAAATAAATGGGCTTTCTATGGCCCACTGAGTGAGAGATGGCACACACAGGAGTCAGGAGTGGCACACAAGCAGAAAGGGCAATATTAATCTCCCACTGTTTGAATTTTTTTTTTTTTTCAGGGAGACTTTAGAAGCCAAATAATAATAAAAAAAAGGCTTTCTATGGCCCACTGAGTGAGAGATGGCACACACAGGAGTCAGGAGTGGCACACAAGCCCTGAGGCCAATATTTTTCTCCCACTGATTGATGTAGTGATTTTTTTTCAGGTAGATTTTAGACCCAAATCAAGCAAAAAAATAAATAGGCTTTCTATGGCCCACTGAGTGAGAGATGGCACACACAGGAGTCAGGAGTGGCACACAAGCCCTGAGACCAATATTTTTCTCCCACGGATTGATGTAGTGATTTTTTTTCAGGTAGATTTTAGAACCCAAATCAAGCAAAAAAATAAATGGGCTTTCTATGGCCCACTGAGTGAGAGATGGCACACACAGGAGTCAGGAGTGGCACACAAGCAGAAAGGGCAATATTAATCTCCCACTGTTTGAATTTTTTTTTTTTTTCAGGGAGACTTTAGAAACCAAATAATAATAAAAAAAGGCTTTCTATGGCCCACTGAGTGAAAGATGGCACACACAGGAGTCAGGAGTGGCACACAAGCCCTGAGGCCAATATTTTTCTCCCACTGATTGATGTAGTGATTTTTTTTCAGGTAGATTTTAGAACCCAAATCAAGCAAAAAAATTAATAGGCTTTCTATGGCCCACTGAGTGAGAGATGGCACACACAGGGATGGCACTCTAGCAGAAATGCCAATCTTAATCTCCCACAAAAAAATAAAAAAAAAAACAGGGACTGTCCTACAATTACTCTCTCCCTGCAGTAATCTCAGCCAGGTATGGCAGGCAGCAATAAGAAGTGGACTGATGCACAAATTAAATAAAAAGTGTGGACAAACAAAAAAGATAGCTGTGCAGAAAGGAAGGAACAAGATGATTTGTGCTTTGAAAAAAGCAGTTGGTTTGCACAGCGTCGTACACACACAGGCACAGCAACGCAGCTATCAGGGTCAAGGAGCCTTCTAGGGCAGCCCAATGAGCGACAGCACTGAGGAAAAAAAAATGTAGCTTCCACTGTCCCTGCAAGCAAAAGGTGGTGTTGGACAGTGGAAATCGCTACAGCACAAGCAGTTTGCAGCTTTATGCACCCTGCCTATCACTATCCCTGCTTCTGAAGAAGCGGCAGCAACCTCTCCCTACGCTCAGATCAGCAGCAGTAAGATGGCGGTTGGCGGGAACGCCCCTTTATAGCCCCTGTGACGCCGCAGAAAGCAAGCCAATCACTGCAATGCCCTTCTCTAAGATGGTGGGGACTGAGATCTATGTCATCACGCTGCCCACACTCTGCGTTCACCTTCATTGGCTGAGAAATGGCGCTTTTCGCGTCATTGAAACGCGACTTTGGCGCGAAAGTCGCGTACCGCATGGCTGATGCAACGCTGGGATCGGCTCGGTTTCATGAGACGCCGACTTTGCCAAAAGTCGGCGACTTTTGAAAATGAACGACCCGTTTCGCTCAACCCTAGTGTTGAGCGATACCGTCCGATACTTGAAAGACGCTTGAAAGACCTTAGATGACGTCACAGCTTGTGATTGGTCGCGTTGCGGTCACGTGACCGCTCCGCGACCAATCACAGGCGGCGATGTCATCTAAGGACTTTCAAGCGCTCATTCTTATGAACGGAGGCTGGCGGTTACAACCAGGGCGCGTCAGAGGGTGAGTATATCAATATTTTTTATTTTTATTCTTTATTTTACACATTAATATCGATCCCGATACCACAAAAGTATCGGATCTCGGTATCGGAATTCCGATGCAGCAAATATCGGCGGATACCCAATACTTGCGGTATCGGAATGCTCAACACTACTGATGAGACTGATGTAGCGGCATGGGATTTTGCACAGGACATCATAGGTGCGTTGTGTGTCTGTGTGTATATATATATATATCTTTTAAGTATTTAGATGTGTAATCATATATTAATTCTTTACAGATGCCGACATGAATCTCTTTTAAGTATTTAGACGTGTAAATATATATTCATTCTTTACAGATGTCGACCTGATTCCAGAACCAGCCACCTCGGAACACAATCAGATGATCGCTGAAGACCTGATGTACCAGATCCCCACACTGAAAAACAGCCCTGTTTCTAGAGCCCCTAAAAAACCGCGAGGACCTGCGAGCAAGAAAGGAAAAGGTAGCAATCGTTTGAAAACGTGTTTTTTTTTTTTGTTTTTTTTTTGCACAACCTCTCTGAGAAAATCCCCCACGCCTCTACTAAGTCCTATATCTTTTTTTGAAGCTTGTAATCTGAAGCCTAGAAGGATTTTCACAAAAGAGAATATACACCTGCTAATGCAGAACCCCACAGAAGCTCCAGAAGCCGCCACGGCAGTCATCCGCCCCACATCGCTAGTCCGTAAGTGTATATTTTGATATACATGCACAGTCTCTGTACAATCAATGATACACGTGCTTCTCCATTGAGATCCTGGTTCCACACATATCTGACGCATTTCTGACACATATCTGACACATGTACAGTCATGGCTAAAAATATTCACACCCCTGCAATTCTGTCAGATATTACTCATTTTCTTCCTGAAAATGAGTGCAAACACAAATTCTTTGGTATTATTATCTTCATTTAATTTGTCTTAAATGAAAAAACACAAAAGAAAATGAAGCAAAAAGGAAAACATTGATCATTTCACACAAAACTCCAAAAATGGACCAGACAAAAGTATTGGCACCCTCAGCCTAATACTTGGTTGCACAACCTTTAGCCAAAATAATTGCGACCAACCGCTTCCGGTAACCATCAATGAGTTTCTTACAATGCTCTGCTGGAATTTTAGACCATTCTTCTTTGGCAAACTGCTCCAGGTCTCTGATATTTGAAGGGTGCCTTCTCCAAACTGCCATTTTTAGATCTCTCCACAGGTGTTCTATGGGATTCAGGTCTGGACTCATTGCTCACCACCTTAGAAGTCTCCAGTGCTTTCTCTCAAACCATTTTCTATTGTTTTTTGAAGTGTGTTTTGGGTCATTGTCCTGCTGGAAGACCCATGACCTCTGTGGGAGAAACAACTTTCTCACACTGGGCCCTACATTATGCAGCAAAATTTGTTGGCAGTCTTCAGACTTCATAATGCCATGCACACGGTCAAGCAGTCCAGTGCCAGAGGCAGCAAAGCAACCCCAAAACATCAGGGAACCTCCACCATGTTTGACTGTAGGGACCGTGTTCTTTTCTTTGAATGCCTCTTTTTTTCTCCTGTAAACTGAATGTTGATGCCTTTGCCCAAAAAGCTTTACTTTTGTCTCATCTGACCAAAGAACATTCTTCCAAAACGTTTTAGGCTTTTCAGGTAAGTTTTGGCAAACTCCAGCCTGGCTTTTTTATGTCTCGGGGTAAGATTGAGTTTACAGGAGAAAAAAAGAGGCATTCAAAGAAAAGAACACGGTCCCTACAGTCAAACATGGCTGAGGTTCCCTGATGTTTTGGGGTTGCTTTGCTGCCTCTGGCACTGGACTGCTTGACCGTGTGCATGGCATTATGAAGTCTGAAGACTACCAACAAATTTTGCTGTATAATGTAGGGCCCAGTGTGAGAAAGTTGTTTCTCCCTCAGAGGTCATGGGTCTTCCAGCAGGACAATGACCCAAAACACACTTCAAAAAACACTAGAATGGTTTGAGAGAAAGCACTGGAGACTTCTAAGGTGGCCAGCAATGAGTCCAGACCTGAATCCCATAGAACACCTGTGGAGAGATCTAAAAATGGCAGTTTGGAGAAGGCACCCTTCAAATATCAGGAACCTGGAGCAGTTTGCCAAAAAAGAACGGTCTAAAATTCCAGCAGAGCATTGTAAGAAACTCATTGATGGTTACCGGAAGCGGTTGGTCGCAGTTATTTTGGCTAAAGGTTGTGCAACCAAGTATTAGGCTGAGGGTGCCAATACTTTTGTCTGGCCCATTTTTGGAGTTTTGTGTGAAATGATCAATGTTTTGCTTTTTGCTTCATTTCTTTTGTGTTTTTTTAATTTAAGACAAATTAAATGAAGATAATAATACCAAAGAATTTGTGTTTGCAATCATTTTCAGGAAGAAACTGAGTATTATCTGACAAAATTGCAGGGGTGTGAATACTTTTGGCCATGACTGTATAATCATTCCACCAGCTAAGTGCCACGCCATGCAGCGGTCTCGCACATATCTGACACATGTATAATCTTTCCCGCAGCTAAACGCAAAGTCGTGAGAAAAACACCACCAGCACCGCTACAACCACTACAGATCTCCGATAATGGCGCAGCACCAGTGTGGACGCCAATACAGGCATCTAATGAACCTGTTAGAACAGCTCCGGTATCGTCGACCTGTGTGGTGCACGGCCTGGGAAACCCTGTGTCTGCGGCCCAGCGTGAAATACCCCATTTAAGTACTGAGCAGACATCGACCAGCCGTGTGAATGACCCAGCGCTACTATATCCAGAAGTGGTAGAGGCACCCCGAAAACATAAGCGAAAAACAAAGCATATTGCAGAGCCAGCAAGCACATCCGGTGTCGTGGGTGTCACAGCTCCACTGACTGGTGAAGCGCTTGATCGCGCGATTGATCAGCTCGCTGATGGTAAGCAATCAGCCGTAGAACCAATCATTATACGTATGTCACACACTATGCAGCCGCCAGCAGCGTATCTAACTGTACCTGCTAACTCCTCTGGTGCCGCCCCCACAGGCGCTTCTAATTTGGGTGGCACATCTCATGCTTGTGTATCTAACTCTGTTAATGTTAAGAAACGGTTAAGGAGGTCTTTACCAGCGAGTGTTAAGGTGTGTAAAAAGCCAAGGATTCAAGCGCCATCTACAAATCTGTCGCATGAATCCATCGGTTGGGGGATCGCTGAAATGACTGTTTCAGGAACAGTTCACCCGCTACTTAGGCTACAAACTCTGGGGCCCCAACATAATGTTTTTTTGTGATACTTTTGAAAAATTATTATCAACACGTGCCCCAACACATGCTAATAAGGCCGAACTATATGCACTCCGGAATCTGCAGCTGGCTGGCGAGACAACAGCTGCCGCTAGCCCATTACGACTGAATATGGTCTGCCACGGTATACATAAACCGCCTAAACCAACACTACCCAGCTATAATAGGGCTAGAGTTATAAAGAGGGCTCTAAAATTGTTGGTCAGCGCCAGGCGCGCTATGCTCTAGGAGGCGTCGTGGTGGCATGTGTCCTGCAATACCTCTACAGACCCCACAGTTGCAGCCACAAACATCAGACCCGCATTCACATAGCCGAGACAACTCTGCAGATGCCATGCATACATCTACACAAAATTCACAAGCCTCAGACACTGACGCTGCCGCTGATGGTGATGTGTTGTACCCCGATCATACAGTATTTTTACAACGCATCTATCATCATCAAAGGGCTCTCCGCAATTTCAACGGTCATATACATACAAATCATTTTAGATTTGTAAATTTGGAGCGTGTACAATCATTTGTAGAGGGCGTGAATATTGTTCATGACGGCATTCAGTCATTACTGGATAGAATCATCAGGGACATTGAACCTGGTGACTTTGTACAGTTAAGACTTGAAGGTGGCGATACTCTAGACCCTATTTTCGCTATAAAACAGACCAGGGAAGATTTTAATTCTGAATCTTTTTTTAAATGCCATTGCCCGTACACTTCAAAGTAACGCTGAATGCATAGCAACCAATTCGCTTAAGCTAGTCATCACCATCATTAAAAACCGCCGTGGTGGTGTAAAACAAAGGCGCTTGAAATCTATAGCGAGCAGTCGGATCATTAAGCAAAAGAGGCAGTGGCTGTATGATTTTAACAATTACACGACAAATCTGTGTTTGGCTGCTAGTGTGTGCGCCCTGATGGACGACACGGATCTCGCTGATGGCGATTTACTGAGCCGCTCTAAAAACATACACACAGCACTGGGCATCCCTGATGGTCAGTTAGTGAGCTTTAGCGACATTCCTGCATTTGAAAAATATTTGGGGGTCACCATTAAAGTACTGTACTATAGTCAGGGTGACTGGCGCTACTGAGACTCATGAGACTTCTACTGGAGGAGGAAAAACAAAATCTGATTGCTTTAAATGGATCCCTAAAGGAACAAATTGATGTAACTAAAAAATTCTCATCAGAACCTGATTTTTCCAAAAAAGAGATACAATTACAGAATTCCATAGAAAGGTTCCAATACCATCTAAAAGATAAAAAACACAAATTCTTCATAAGGGACCTACAAGAGTTTAAAGAAAATAAAGCTTATTCATTCTCCACTAGTAAATTCCCACGGAGAACTGAAACAGACATTTCCTCATCGGAAGCAGAAGTCTCTGACAGTGACGCTAGACCGAGTGGACAAAGGGGTAGGGGTAAAGGCAAAGGAAGGGCAGGAAACTGGGGTAGAGGTAACAATAAGAGGTCCCCTCCCAGGAACGTTTTTTTAGATCTAAGCTACCCCCTCAGAAGCTGGTCCAATCCACCCACCTAAGTACACAAGTAATGAATTTGTCCTCAAGACCCCTCAGTGAAAACGAACTGAAGTTACTAAGTAAAGGCCTCTCATTTGTACCAACCTCTGATATGGATACTTTTGAGGTAATCAAGGACCTCAATTTATTTGTAAGGCATCTCAAATGGAAGAAGTTCTTCCTTAGAGAGGACAAAAGACAATGCACTGAATTGGGAATCACAGATGACTTATTACAAGATGTACGTTTGCTATATCATCTAGGGGATCCTGATCCCATTTTAGATGGGAGAGGGCCTTTCACAGAGCTAAAAATCAAGAGCGCAAAAATGCCCCCTCATATGGGCGATTTGAGCTCCATTGACATTTTTTTGAATTTAGTCACTGAGGACATCATGAAACTACCTGGTAAACAATCTAGGACCTCACACAATTTATCGAGGAGTGAAATGGCATGCTTATGTGACTTAGAGAGGGATAAGAACATCACTATAAAACCCTCTGACAAAGGGGGGAATGTTGTAATTATGGATACAACTGATTATCACAAGTTATGCCTTTCACTGCTAGATAATAAGGAGGACTATAGGATTTTGAGTAGAAACCCCCTCACTGAGTTCTCTGATCAATTGAAATGCATTGTTGAAAGAGGGTATGATGACGGAGTGGTGGGCAAGGACGAGAAAGACTTTTTGTTGCCAAAAAAACCAGTGGTTCCAACTTTTTATTGCCTGCCCAAGATCCACAAGGGTACCAATCCCTTGAAAGGTAGGCCTATCATCTCGGGCAATAACGGTCTAACTGAGAGATTGGGCATATATATAGACAACATTTTGAAACCTTTTGTCAGTTCTTTGAACTCTTTTGTACGGGACACCACAGATCTCCTGGGTAAGTTGGATGGTATCTACTTGGATCCAGACATGATTTTGGGGAGTATAGACGTGGAGGCGCTGTACTCATCCATCCCTCATGACAATGGGCTCACGGCTGTGAACCACTATCTTTGTACTAGGGGTACACAATTTGACAAACATAACAAATTTGTAATGGAGGCCCTCCAATTTTGCCTCACTAAAAATGTGTTTCTTTTTGACCGCAAGTACTTCCACCAACTCAGGGGCACTGCTATGGGCAGCCCTTGTGCGCCCTCGTATGCCAACTTGCTCCTGGGTTGGTGGGAGGAAACAGTGGTCTTTGGAGACCCCATGTCCTGTCCTGATGAGAGAATTGTTTTGTGGCTAAGGTACATCGATGATGTGCTGGTAATTTGGAGAGGAAATGCCATAGAATTTGGGAGTTTTGTTAAAGGCCTAAATAACAACAATATAGGCCTGCGCTTTACCTATGAAGCTAGTACAACAAAGTTAGCGTTTCTAGACATCTGTATAGAAAAGAAAGAGGATGGGGAAGTAGAAACAAGAACTTATAGAAAAGATACGGCCACAAATTCTCTTCTCCGTTGGAAAAGCAATCATCCGATGCCCTTGAAAAGAGGGATTCCCAAGGGGCAATACCTAAGAATTCGTAGAAATTGCTCCAACATAGATACCTTCCATGAACAAGCAGAGGACCTTAGAAACAGGTTCCTAGAGAGAGGTTACCCGGAAGTGGTCCTCAAAAATGCCTATAAGGAATCGGTAAAAAGGGAGAGAAAATACTTGTTGACACCCCGAGAGAGATTGGATGATAACAATCTTATCCGCTTCATTACTCGTTTTTCTAATGGTGCCAGTGACATCAGGAGTGTTCTACTCAAACACTGGCCCATTCTCCAGATGGACAGCGACATAAAGAGACACATTTCATCCTTTTCCCAAATTACGTACAAAAAAGGAAGGTCTCTATCTGATAGATTGTTTCACAGCCACTACCAATCAACATCTACACCCACTTTCTTGAACCAGGTGAAGGGTTGCTTTAAGTGTGGGTTTTGTAAGGCTTGTACCTCAATCACAAATACGAAGGTCTTTCACGGCAATGTCACAGATACCATTTACCCCATTCGACATTTTATCAATTGTCGCTCTAAGGGAGTGGTATACAAAGCCACCTGTGAGTGTGGTTTGGAATATATTGGCAAAACTAAAAGAGAGTTCCGAAAGAGAATTGGAGAGCATCTCCGTGACATTGCCAACAAAAGAGAAACCCCTGTAGCAAACCATATGAACCTGGTTCATCAAGGGAACCCCAAGAAAATTGCTTTTGTTGGGATAGACAAAATTGTACCACCGATAAGAGGAGGTGATTGGGACAAACTCATTCTCCAAAGAGAGAGCAGATGGATATTTACTCTCAGAACAGTTCAACCTTTGGGTATGAATGAGATACAGCCATATAACTGTTTTCTGTAGGCCTATTTTTTGCCCCCCTGAGTTATGCCCTAATACATCAATAGAGGTGTTTCGAACCCCTATAGACCTTTATGGGTTTTTGTAGGGTAAAACGTCTAGGGACAGTCTTCGTCGAGTGGGGGCGCCACTGGCGTGGGAATGTAGGGTGCCAACCCCCACGATAGGCAGGATCCAGTCCTAGGAATAGTACAATATTCATCCCTCTTTTCATCAATAGACAAAGTAAATCCCTGATCACGCTTTATTTTTTGCTATTTCTTTCTATCTTATACATTAGGGTCTTTTTTAGGGCTTAATAGTTTGTGACAGTCATCGCGGAGTGGGGGCAGGTTCTCCTAGGGTGCCAACCTCCACTGACAGGCAGGGCATAGATAGCCCAGGGTTACACCATTTAGGGCCTTATAGGCTTGAAACCTTCTCTCTTATTTTCCCTTTCATCTAGTGGTGTCCCCTACATGTATAGATTTAATATAGGACCAAATTGAATGGCTTCTTTGTGTTGTTTTTCTCTCGTCCAAATGAAATCCTTTGTCCACCGCTCCAGTTACCTTGTCCCCCGTTGCCCATATATCGGCAACTCTATTCCAATGAGAACGTCAGTCAAGGGGTTTTGTTAAGGGGTTTTGTATTGGAGATAAAACTGTATCATGCCACATGGTGCACATAAAGAGCGCAGTATATTAAAAATTTGTTCTTTATGAAATGTTCAGCCCATGTAGAAATGTCTGCTAGTATAGGTTCGGACATCTCTATAATACATGCGCTGCACTATTTGGATCATTGGTGCTCTGTTTTGCCCATCGGCGCACCATATGCGTCCAATTATTTCGGTAAGGAGACAGTTAAATTATTGCTCAGTATGAGTGTCAATCTTCCTGGAGGTGAGCGCTTGCGTTCCACCTCTCTGGGATACTTGCATCTCATCAAAGTTACGAGTGCTCCGAACATACCGGAAGTAGATCCTTGAACAAAGGACGCATCACACGCCTGGGGCGGAGCCTCTTAGACGCGCCAGAAGTTTGAATCTATAAAACAGCACAGAATGGGAGAGACCAGCGATAGCGGCAAATGCAGGTTTTTATACTCCCCTGATGATTCCATAGGATGAAACGCGTCGGGAGACTCTGTCCATAGCTGGGGCTTCTATTCCGCTCACCATATTGGGAGACTCCAGACAGAGGGGAATCTCTCCAAATCTCCGGTGTGATCCACCCATGAATTTGTTTTTTTTCTTAGACACATGCTGGTTAAAAAAGCTTGTCCAGCTAAAACAAGCTATACACATATACATACCAAGTCCAGTATTTGTAAACCCATTATAAAGGGATGCCTAGGAACTTTTGCTAAAAGGCCATAATGTTCCATTATTTAAAAAATGCTGGTTTGCAGTTTTTTTAGGATGTTGGTATAAGCTTGATGAAGCCTCACTGCTATGCTGCTATTGACAGTTACTGTTTGATGGAAGAAGGATGTTTATATGAATGGTGGAAAAAGCCTCCTGATATAATTCCTTAGTGGATATAATTTCATAGTTGAATAGACCTGGCATAGTGACAAATGCAGGTCTTATGATTCCTTTAAAAAGCCTACTGATATAATACTGGGGGCTGGAACTCAACATAATTTTTGTATGATTGGTTTTGCATATTATGTACAAGTGCATTGCAAGGTTGGATACCAATCTGCACTGATATTCACAGGAAGGTATCAGTTCACGTCACTTTGTGCCCTATATTTATGATTGGGTTGGGATACATTGCCCTTTACTCAATAAATGGTAATTCTTTTTCCAAGGGTCATAAGAAAAATAGGCTTTATTTTCCCACCACACAAATTAGTGGAAACTCGTACCATCCCCTGGTTGGCACAATACCAGTAAATAATCAGTACTGTCATTTTATCATATATATTTGTGAGTCTTTTCCTTCTGTGTAGGGTATAGGGCACTTTCCTCACTAGGGTCCCCTGTCCCATGTATATTGTCTTTTGGTGTATATATGTCGCATTTTTTTCTGAAGTTTTTAAACATGATTTAATAAAAGTCAAGTTTTAGATATCCAATTGCTATTGTCTACTTTCAGAGCAGCAATACAGCTAATGGTAAAACCGTATTCATATTGTTCCATGATCATCACTACTACGGTATCAAAAATATGAAGGGTTTTATCGGTGTTGATTACTTTTGCGAACGCTGCAATTCTGTGTTTCATCACAAGAGCAGTCATTCCTGTCAGTATTTTTGTAAATCCTGTCAGAGAGATGATTGTGTAGAAACCACTGGCGAGCAACAGCCCAGGTGCCCTATTTGCAGGACTTATTGCCGATCGAGCGAGTGCTTAGATTATCACACGCAATTGGGTGTAGCCGACTTAACATTCTGCAGGCTTAAAACATTTTGTGATAAATGCAACCGTTTTGTTTTCAGAAATAGCGAGACTGAGCATAAATGTAATGGTTTGCGCTGTCCTGTATGTCGCGGACGTATAAATAAATTTGATGCTCATCTTTGTTACATGCGGTGGTATGTAGCACAGCATGAGACGGATTGTTATATCTTTTATGATTTTGAATGTATGCAGGAGACAGGCACACACATCCCAAATTACATTTATGCTACTACGCTGTATGGTCACCCCTCCTGGGAGTTTGAGGGTGATACCTGTACACATGACTTTGTACAGTTCTTTACAAGCGGTAAATTTTCAGATCACACATTTATTGCCCACAATGGTGGTAGATACAACTCATACTTTATTGTTAAGGAACTGATTTCTGAAAAACTACAGGTAAAGTTGATAACCCGAGGTGGCCGCCTCTTGTGTGTGACGCTACCCGATCTGTCTATAAGGTTCATAGACTCTCTAAATTTTATCCCCATGAAACTCAGTAAATTACCACAGGCCATGGGTTTTTCAGGAGGCAAAGGACATTTTCCACACTTTTTTAATACCAGAGAAAACCAAAACTATGTAGGTCCCATACCTGATGTAAAATATTATGGGGTGGAGTACATGTCACCTGGTGAGAAGTCAGAGTTCCTGGAGTGGTATGCGACACAGGTAAATACAACTTTTGACTTCAAGGCTGAGCTAAAATCTTATTGCAAGCAAGATGTTGAAATTTTGAGACACGCCTGCAAGATCTATAGAGAGCGTATTATGCAGATGACACAGAAAAATGTCAAAAAATACTGTAAGCGTCAAAGGCAAACGATTGTAGTGAGCAGATGTGTTGATCCTTTTCAGCTCATCACCCTGGCCTCAGTGTGTATGGCAATGTACAGGTTTAAATTTCTTCCAAAAAAGACCATCGGCATTTTGCCTGGTGATAATTATCACAAGGCAAAAAAGCGCTACTCGTCACCAGCTATACAATGGCTCATGTATGCAGCACAATCCGAGAACATTGACATCCGTCACGCATTGAGAGGCGGTGAAAAACAAGTCGGGAAATATTTTCTAGATGGTTATGCCTATGTTAACGGCCAACACATAGCATTTGAATTTCAAGGGTGTTTTTACCACGGGTGTCCCGTGTGCTATAATGAAAATGACACAAATAAGGTCACAAACACGTCCTACGGACAATTATATTACACCTTTTTAGCTAAAAAGCGCTACTTACAGGCCTGCGGCTACATAATAAGAGTGATGTGGGAGCATGAGTGGAATGAAATGGTTGAAAATGATTCTAACCTTCAATCATTTCTCCACCAGATGGAATTCCCCGTTCCTTTAGACCCCCATGATGCGCTTTATGGCGGGCGAACTAACGCCATTAAGCTCTATCACCAGCTGGCAGAAGGGGAGACTTTACATTACTACTATTTCACCAGTCTGTACCCCTTTGTAAACAAAACTAAAACATACCCTGTAGGTCATCCAGTCATCATCTATGACAATTTTGGATTCATTAAAAAATATTTTGGCATTGCTAAAGTCAAGGTCTACCCACCGAGAGATTTATTTTTTCCAGTTCTACCGGTAAAACTCAACAAAAAATTAATGTTTCCCCTATGCTACACATGCGCTGTAAATTACCAAGCAGATATTTGTGCGCATAGTGATGAAGAGCGTGCATTGTCAGGCACCTGGTGCACTATAGAGCTCGAGATGGCGATAGAAAAAGGGTTTCGGATCGCGCACATCTATGAAATATGGCATTTTCCTAAAACCACTGATGATCTGTTTGCACCCTACATTAAATTACATCTGAGGGAGAAGCAGGAAGCCTCTGGTTACCCTAGCTGGTGCACTGTTGAGGTCAAGAAAAGGCAGTTCATTGACTCCTTTCTTGAAAAAGAAGGTGTCCAATTACAGCCTGAAAATATAGCTGTCAATTCTGCTAAGAGACAGATCTCCAAGCTTTTCTTAATTTCTTTATGGGGGAAGTTTGCTCAGAGATCTAATCTATCATGTACCAGCATTGTTAGGGATCCAGATGAGCTTTTAAAGTATTTGTTCCTGCCTTACTATGACATCTCAATGTTACATTTCCTTGATGATGACACCGCAACCATTAACTGGAAATACGCAAAAGGTCACCACACCGTCAACAAAAACACAAACATTTGTATAGCGTGTTTTACAACAGCGTATGCGCGGCTAGAGCTCTATTCGCTGCTGGACCGACTGCAGGAGAGGTGCCTTTATCACGACACAGATTCTGTTATTTTTGTACAGAGAGATGGTGAGTGGCAGCCGCCTTTAGGCGATTACCTAGGGGAGCTGACCAGTGAAATACCCGATGGTACACACATCACAGAATTTGTATCCGCGGGCCCCAAAACTTACGGATACAAACTCAACACCGGTAAAACTGTCTTAAAAGTTAAGGGGATAACACTAAATGTTGGTAACTCTCAATCTCTTAATTTCAACAGTCTAAAAGATCTAGTTCTGGACTACCCGAGCAATTCTGACACAGTGTTATGATCCTGGTGGTAGGATCTCAAACTGACCTGACAAATATACCCTGAGTATATAGGACAAGTTCTGGGGATGTGGAAACTATACTGACCGCAATCCTGATCCTATCCAAACACACTAAAGGCAGCTGTGGAACGTTACCTGAAAACCTAGATGTCTCGTCACAGCCTGAGAAACTGACTACCCCTAGAAAGAAAGCAAAGACCTCACTTGCCTCAGAGAAATGTACCCCAAAGTTTTAGATAGCCCCCACAAATAATAACGGTGAGTCAAGGGGAAAACACAAACGTAGAGATGAAACAGATTTAGCAAATGAGGCCCGCTAATACTAGATAGGCAGAAAATAGATAGGTGTCTGTGCGGTCAGTACAAAAACTATCAAAAGTAAACCACGCAGAGAATACAAGAACCCCAACACACACGCACTCACGATGTGAGGGGCGCACTCTGCACCCCAGAACTAACCAGCAAGCAAAAAATCACATAAAAGCAAGCTGGGCTGAACTCATAATATAATGAGAAACGTTTTCAAGGAAATAATGAGAAACTGAACAAGCAAACTTAGCTTCTCATAGCAGAAGACTGGTCACAAGGAATATTCAGGAGGACACAGGATCAGGACTGAATACACCGACAGCAGGCAACATCTAAAGGTCCAGGTGAGTTAAATAGGCCCAGCCTAGCAGGAGATGAAACATCTGAGCCCAGCCAAGACCAGCCATATCGCTAAAGGCCACCAGAGGGAGCCCAAGACCAAACTCACACAGTACCACTCATGACCACAGGAGGGAGCCCGAGAACGGAATACACAACAGTACCCCCCCTTGAGGAGGGGTCACCGAACCCTCAACAGAGCTCCCAGGCCGATCAGGACGAGCCAAATGAAAGGCACGAACCAAATCGGCCGCATGGACATTGGAGGGGACAACCCAGGAATTATCCTCCTGACCATAACCCTTCCATTTCACCAAGTACTGAAGCCTCCGTCTCGAAATACGAGAATCCAAGTTCTTCTCCACCACATATTCCAACTCCCCCTCGACCAAGACCGGAGCAGGAGGATCAACAGAAGGGACCACAGGCACCACATATCTCCGCAGCAATGACCTATGGAACACATTATGAATGGCAAACGATGTTGGGAGGTCCAAACGAAAAGACACAGGGTTGAGGATTTCCAAAATCTTATAAGGACCGATGAAACGAGGCTTGAACTTAGGAGAGGAAACCTTCATCGGGACATAACGAGAAGACAACCATACCAAATCCCCCACACGAAGTCGGGGACCCACACAGCGACGGCGGTTAGCAAAGCGCTGAGCCTTCTCTTGGGACAAAGTCAAATTGTCCACCACATGGTTCCAAATCTGCTGCAACCTATCCACCACAGAATCCACCCCAGGACAGTCAGAAGACTCAACCTGACCCGAGGAGAAACGAGGATGAAAACCAGAATTGCAAAAGAAAGGTGAAACCAAAGTAGCAGAACTAGCCCGATTATTGAGGGCGAACTCAGCCAATGGCAAAAAGGTCACCCAATCATCCTGGTCAGCAGAAACAAAACATCTCAAATAAGTTTCCAAGGTCTGATTAGTTCGTTCGGTTTGACCATTCGTCTGAGGATGGAAGGCTGACGAAAAAGACAATTCAATGCCCATCTTAGCACAAAAGGATCGCCAAAATCTGGACACAAACTGGGATCCTCTGTCGGACACAATGTTCTCCGGAATACCATGTAAACGAACCACATTCTGAAAAAAACAATGGCACCAAATCGGAGGAGGAAGGCAACTTAGGCAAGGGTACCAAATGGACCATTTTGCAAAAACGATCACAAACCACCCAGATGACAGACATCCTCTGAGAGACAGGAAGATCCGAAATAAAATCCATGGAAATATGCATCCAAGGCCTCTTCGGGACAGGCAAAGGCAAAAGCAATCCACTGGCACGAGAACTCGAAGGCTTGGCCCGAGCACAAATCCCACAGGACTGCACAAAGGAACGCACATCCCGCGACAAGGAAGGCCACCAAAAGGATCTCACCACCAAATTCCTGGTACCAAAAATCCCAGAATGACCCGCCAACACCGAAGAATGAACCTCGGAAATAACTCTACTGGTCCATCTGTCTGGGACAAACAGTCTCTCCGGTGGACAATGGTAAGGTCTATTGGCCTGAAACTCCTGCAACACCCGTCGCAGATCAGGAGAGATAGCAGACAAAATCACCCCCTCTTTGAGAACACCAGTCGGTTCAGAAACTTCCGGGGAGTCAGGTACAAAACTCCTAGAAAGGGCATCAGCCTTCACGTTTTTCGAACCCGGAAGATATGAAACCACGAAATTGAAACGAGAGAAAAACAGCGACCATCGAGCCTGTCTCGGATTCAACCGTTTGGCAGACTCGAGATAAGTCAAATTCTTGTGATCCGTCAAGACCACCACACGATGCTTGGCTCCCTCAAGCCAATGTCGCCACTCCTCAAATGCCCACTTCATTGCCAACAACTCTCGATTACCAACATCATAATTCCGCTCGGCAGGCGAAAACTTTCTTGAAAAGAAAGCACATGGTCTCATCACAGAGCCATCAGAGCTTCTCTGCGACAAAACAGCCCCTGCTCCAATCTCTGAAGCATCAACCTCGACCTGAAAGGGAAGAGAGACATCGGGCTGACGCAAGACAGGAGCCGAAGAAAACCGATGTTTCAACTCCTGAAAGTCCTCCACGGCCGCAGGAGACCAATTCGTCACATCAGAACCCTTCTTGGTCAAATCCGTCAAAGGCTTCACCACACTAGAAAAATTAGTGATGAAGCAACGGTAAAAATTAGCAAAACCCAAGAACTTCTGAAGACTCTTCACAGATGTAGGTTGAGTCCAGTCATGAATAGCCTGGACCTTGACTGGATACATCTCGATAGTAGAAGGAGAAAAAATAAAGCCCAAAAAGGAAACCTTCTGGACTCCGAAGAGACATTTAGAGCCCTTCACAAACAAGGCATTGGCACGCAGGACCTGAAATACCATCCTGACCTGCTTCACATGAGACTCCCAGTCATCAGAAAAGACCAAAATATCATCCAGGTACACAATCATAAATCTATCCAGGTACTCTCGGAAGATGTCGTGCATGAAGGACTGGAACACAGAAGGGGCATTAGAGAGACCAAAAGGCATCACCAAGTACTCAAAATGGCCTTCGGGCGTATTAAATGCTGTTTTCCATTCATCGCCCTGCTTTATGCGCACAAGATTATATGCTCCACGAAGATCTATCTTGGTGAACCAACTGGCCCCCCTATTCCGGGCAAACAGATCGGACAACAGTGGCAAGGGATACTGAAATTTGACCATGATGTTATTCAGAAGGCGATAATCTATACAGGGTCTCAGAGAACCATCCTTCTTGGCCACAAAAAAGAACCCCGCACCCAAAGGGGACGAGGACGGGCGAATATGTCCCTTCTCCAAGGACTCCTTTATATAACTCCGCATAACGGTATGTTCTGGTACAGACAAATTAAAAAGTCGTCCCTTAGGGAACTTACTACCAGGAATCAGATTTATGGCACAATCACAATCCCTATGAGGAGGTAGGGCACTGGATTTGGGCTCATCAAATACATCCTGGTAGTCCGACAAAAATTCAGGGACTTCAGAAGGAGTAGAATAAGCAATTGACACCAAAGGAGCATCGCCATGAATCCCCTGGCACCCCCAACTTGACACAGACATTGCTTTCCAATCCAGGACTGGATTATGAGCCTGCAGCCATGGCAGACCCAACACGACAACATCATGCAAATTATGTAGCACCAGAAAGCGAATTACCTCCTGATGTACAGGAGCCATGCACATGGTCAATTGAGTCCAGTACTGAGGTTTATTCTTGGCCAATGGTGTAGCATCAATTCCCTTTAGCGGAATAGGGAATTGTAAAGGCTCCAAGATAAAACCACAGCGCCTGGCAAATGACAAATCCATCAGATTCAGGGCAGCACCTGAATCCACAAAAGCCATAACTGGGTAAGATGACAGATAGCAAATCAAAGTAACAGACAAAATGAATTTAGGTTGAACAGTACCAATGGTGACAAACTTGGCAACCCTTTTTGTGCGCTTAGAGCATGCTGAGATAACATGAGCAGAATCACCACAGTAAAAGCACAACCCATTCTAACGTCTGTGGTTTTGTCGTTCAACTCTGGTCAGAATCCTGTCACATTGCATAGGCTCAGGTTTCTGCTCAGAAAATACCGCCAGAGGGTGCACAGGTTTGCGCTCCCGCAAACGCCGATCAATCTGAATGGCCAAAGACATTGACTCATTCAGACCCGTCGGCATGGGGAACCCCACCATAACATCTTTAAGGGCTTCAGAAAGACCCTTTCTGAAAATCGCCGCCAGGGCGCACTCATTCCACTGAGTGAGCACTGACCACTTCCTAAACTTCTGACAATAAACCTCTGCTTCATCCCGACCCTGAGAGAGAGCCAGCAAAACCTTCTCTGCTTGGTCTACCAGATTTGGTTCCTCATAAAGCACTCCAAGCGCCAGAAAAAACGCATCAACATTTAGCAGTGCCGGATCTCCTGGCGCCAAAGAGAATGCCCAATCTTGAGGGTCACCTCGCAACAAAGAAATATCAATTTTGACTTGCTGAACAGAGTCGCCAGATGAGCGAGGTCTCAGAGAAAGAAATAACTTACAATTATTCTTAAAGTTCAAAAACCTAGATCTATCTCCAGAGAACAGCTCAGGAATAGGTATTTTAGGCTCTGACATAGGACTGCGGACTACATAATCCTGAATGCCCTGTACCCTTGCAGTGAGATGATCCACACTAGAAGACAGACTCTGAATGTCCATATTAGTTGCTGCATACAGAACCACCCAGAGATTAAGGGGAGGAGAGAGGCAAAACACAGTGCAGAGGAAAAAAAAATAAATGACCTTAAGATTTCTCTTCTCCCTCTTTAGCTGCATTAACACTTTCGGGCCTGCTGTGCTGTTATGATCCTGGTGGTAGGATCTCAAACTGACCTGACAAATATAACCTGAGTATATAGGACAAGTTCTGGGGATGTGGAAACTATACTGACCGCAATCCTGATCCTATCCAAACACACTAAAGGCAGCTGTGGAACGTTACCTGAAAACCTAGACGTCTCGTCACAGCCTGAGAAACTGACTACCCCTAGAAAGAAAGCAAAGACCTCACTTGCCTCAGAGAAATGTACCCCAAAGTTTTAGATAGCCCCCCACAAATAATAACGGTGAGTCAAGGGGAAAACACAAACGTAGAGATGAAACAGATTTAGCAAATGAGGCCTGCTAATACTAGATAGGCAGAAAACAGATAGGTGTCTGTGCGGTCAGTACAAAAACTATCAAAAGTAAACCACGCAGAGAATACAAGAACCCCCACACCGACTCACGATGTGAGGGGTGCACTCTGCACCCCAGAACTAACCAGCAAGCAAAAAATCACATAAAAGCAAGCTGGGCTGAACTCATAATATAATGAGAAACGTTTTCAAGGAAATAATTAGAAACTGAACAAGCAAACTTAGCTTCTCATAGCAGGAGACTGGTCACAAGGAATATTCAGGAGGACACAGGATCAGGACTGAATACACCGACAGCAGGCAACATCTAAAGGTCCAGGTGAGTTAAATAGGTCCAGCCTAGCAGGAGATGAAACAGCTGAGCCCAGCCAAGACCAGCCATATTGCTAAAGGCAACCAGAGGGAGCCCAAGACCAAACTCACACAGTACCACTCATGACCACAGGAGGGAGCCCGAGAACGGAATTCACAACACACAGATACACAGAAACGTATTGTCGTACAACAGCCATCCATTGTAAGAAATAAAAAGTACTGGGAGATTGAAACGAGGCCGTTACGCAAAACACAAAAGTGCGTTTATACAAAGCGGCGACTAATTGACGGTTTCACAACCCTGCCTTTTGGGTATTAGCAGAGTATTGTGATGATGGATACACGCTTGCAACACCCATTCTCATGCATTCTAGCAGGGCCGTCTAATTCTGGAAAGAGCTATTTTGTAAAACAACTGCTGTATAATATTGAAACTAATTTTTCTCAGAAACCTGATAATATTGTTTGGTTTTATTCGTGTTGGCAGAAACTATATGATGAAATCTCTCTCTCTTTTCCCCACGCCAGATTTGTGGAGGGTCTGCCGAATACATTCATAGATGATGAATTATTCCCACCGGAGAAGGTGAATTTGGCTATTGTTGATCTCATGGAGAGTGCTAGTGAAAATTGTGAGATAGAAAAAGCCTTTACCAAGTATGTGCACCACAGAAATCTCAGCATTTTCTACCTGGTACAAAACATATTTTGTCAGGGTAAGAAAAGCCGTACGATAAATTTAAACACAAAATACATGGTGCTTTTTAATAACCCCCGAGATAAATTACAAATTTTAACTCTAGCTCGTCAGATGTATCCCGGAAAAACACGTTTTTTCCTAGAAGCTTTTGAGGATGCCACGCGGGAGCCTTATGTTTATTTGCTTGTAGATTTGAGAGCTAATACCCCTGAGGGTCTTCGCTTAAGGACCGGATTGTTTCCACCAGCGTTGCCTGCTGTCTATGTTCAAAAGAAAAATACGTCTAAAAAGTGAATTTTAGCCTGGCATCAGACATTCTACGCTGTGTGCGTTGTGATGTAAAGATGTCTGAGAGACTTCGACGTAACTGGGCTCTCTTAAAAACTCTGAAAGCAACCCCAGCTGTCCGAAAGTCTATTTTGCGCAATGCAAGCAATGATTTAATTACAGCCATAGGCGAGATTGCTTTAAACATCTTAAAAGGCAGGATTCCGCTGAAAGAGCATCAAAAAGGCATATTAAAGAAGTGGCGTAAAGCTATAAGAACCCTGAGCGACAGATCTCAACCCATAAAGAAAAAGAAGCGGCTACTAAAGCAGGCCGGCGGGTTTATAGGCCCTCTTTTAGCTTTTGCAATCCCTATAATAACAAGCCTGCTCGCAGGAAGATAATGGAGCATACAGAGAAAATGTATCTAGTCCCCAAACAGGAGCTAGACAAACTAAGACCCGGCGCTACAGTTAACATACGCGACAGTGTTATTCACCGCCTTGATGGTGAAATTAGTGACATTTTACAAAGTTGTGACATTCCCGATGATGTGAAAATTAAAATGTATAGTACCGTGCTACAGTGCTACTTGGTTCATATGCGGCACAGCTCAAAAGAAGTAACGGCTTTAAATCTCGTTAGCACTCCTGATCCTGGTAAGCAACAATTGTCAAATACCGACTCTGATAAAAATCAAGAGATCGCTGAAATTGTCAGCCATATAAACCAAAGATATAAAAAGAATGCTGAATTTTTACTAAACAGGTTACTGCAGAATAGAAATGTTACAGCCTGGAATAATAAAGCTGAATTTATTTTCAAAGGATCCGAAATACCAGGGTCTAACTTACTGGATTTGGTACGTAGTACAATGCAGAGCCATGCTCTGACCGGCCGTAATTTGCCTCCGGATTGGGATTCATTTATGTAGGCTATGGCCGAGCTAAATATACCGTCTACAGTTGTGGGTAATCCCACTACTAGGAAGATTTTAGATGAATTAAAATTTTCCAGCAGCGAGACACACGCTGTATCTACGCCGCAGAAGTCAGCTCCGATGCCACGTACAATTCAATCTTTACATTCCCCGTCATTAGGCACCACACGAGGAACTCTGCTACCTAAAAAAAGGTCTCTACCGATGCTACAAACCATGTGGCTCACGATGCAAAGAATGTGTTGGATAAATACTGTACATGACTTGTAACACTATATTATTTATTTTGTAAGAAGAGTAATGATGTATATTCATTGTACTTGTGATGCTATTTATTTTGTATGAAGTGTGTTGCTGTATGATCCCTGTACTATTTATTGTGTTTGCTTTTATACTCTGTAAGAATTTTATAGTATTGAAATGTCTTTGAGATGTATTTATTTTACAATAAAATCTTTTACATTTTTACAATACCGTGTCTTTGCTTTTTATAAACGTATAAAACACCGCGCTTCATACTTGCGGATGTTGTAAGATGGTCACTTACATAATGTGCCCATTATAAAACACATATAAATGAGAATACCACTATCAAATAATACTGCAGAAACACAAGCTCATTCTCCCTATCATCGGATTATCAAATAAGAGTAAACTTAATACAGCATATAAATCTAATATAAAAACAATTACTGGGATAATAATCACTGTATTAACAATATTAAACTATATCAAAAGGGGAGAGCACAGGGAACAGCTGCTGACTGCAGCCAGGGAGGGGAGGGGTTACACACTCTTGATACACTTTGATAGGGGCGGGTCCACCTGTCAAATTGAGTTTGACGAAACCTCCCTATGCTCTACTACTGGTCTACCTTTCCTTTCCGAGCCCTGCCGTGCGCCAAAACAGTGGTTTACCCCCACATGTGGAGTATCAGCGTACTCAGGACAAACTGGACAACAATATTTGTGGTCCAATTTCTCCTGTTACCCTTGGGAAAATAAAAAATTCCAGGCTAAAAAATAATTTTTGAGGAAAGAAAAATTATTTTTTATTTTCATGGCTCTGCGTTATAAACTTCTGTGAAGCACTTGGGGGTTCAAAGTGCTCACCACACATCTAGATTAGTTCCTTGGGAGGTCTAGTTTCCAAAATGGGGTCACTTGTGGGGGAGCTCCAATGTTTAGGCACACAGGGGCTCTCCAAACGCGACATGGTGTCCGCTAGTGATTGGAGCTAATTTTCCATTCAAGAAGTCAAATGGCACGCCTTCCCTTCCGAGCCTTGCCGTGCGCCCAAACAGTGGTTTACCCCCACATGTGAGGCATTGGTGTACTCAGGAGAAATTGCCCAACAAATCTTAGGATCTATTTTATCCTGTTACCCATGTGAAAATGAAAAAATTGAGGCTAAAATAATTTTTTTGTGAAAAAAAAGTACTTTTTTATTTTTACGGATCAATTTGTGAAGCACCTGAGGGTTTAAAGTGCTCACTATGCATCTACATAAGTTCCTTGGGGGGTCTAGTTTCCAAAATGGGGTCACTTGTGGGGGAGCTCCAATGTATAGGCACACAGGGGCTCTCAAAACGCGACATGGTGTCCGCTAACGATGAAGATAATTTTTCATTGAAAAAGTCAAATGGTGCTCCTTCCCTTCCGAGCCTTACCATGTGCCCAAACAGTGGTTTACCCCCACATGTGAGGTATCAGTGTACTCAGGAGAAATTGCCCAACAAATTTTAGGATCCATTTTATCCTGTTGCCCATGTGAAAATGAAAAAATTGAGGCAAAAATAATTTTTTGGTGAAAAAAAAGTACTTTTTCATTTTTACAGATCAATTTGTGAAGCACCTGGGGGTTTAAAGTGCTCACTATGCATCTAGATAAGTTCCTTGGGGCATCTAGTTTCCAAAATGGGGTCACTTGTGGGGGAGCTCCAATGTTTAGGCACACAGGGGCTCTCCAAACTTGACATGGTGTCCGCTAAAGATTGGAGCCAATTTTTCATTCAAAAAGTCAAATGGCGCTCCTTCCCTTCCAAGCCCTGCCGTGTGCCCAAACAGTGGTTTACCCCCACATATGAGGTATCAGCGTACTCAGGACAAATTGGACAACAAAGTTCGTGGTCCAGTTTCTCCTTTTACCCTTGGGAAAATAAAAAAATTGTTGCTAAAAAATCATTTTTGTGACTAAAAAGTTAAATGTTCATTTTTTCCTTCCATGTTGCTTCTGCTGCTGTGACACACCTGAAGGGTTAACAAAATTCTTGAATGTGGTTTTGAGCACCTTGAGGGGTGCAGTTTTTAAAATGGTGTCACTTTTGGGTATTTTCAGCCATATAGACCCCTCAATCTGACTTCAAATGTGAGGTGGTCCCTAAAAAAAATGGTTTTGTAAATTTTGTTGTAAAAATGAGAAATCACTGGTCAAATTTTAACCCTTATAACTTCCTAGCAAAAAAAAAATTGTTTCCAAAATGCTGATGTAAAGTAGACATATGGAAAATCTTATTTATTAACTATTTTGTGTCACATAACTCTCTGGTTTAACAGAATAAAAATTGAAAATGTGAAAATTGCGAAATTTTCAAAATTTTCGCCAAATTTCAGTTTTTTTCACAAATAAACGCAGGAAATATCGACCTAAATTTACCACTAACATGAAGCCCAATATATCCCGAAAAAACAGTCTCAGAACCGCTAGGATCCGTTGAAGCGTTCCTGAGTTATTACCTCATAAAGGGACAATGGTCAGAATTGCAAAAAAAGGCCAGGTCATTAAGGTCAAAATAGGCTGGGGTTAAATATTACATGGTCTTGGGTACATTTCTATGATATATACAGTGGGTACGGAAAGTATTCAGACCCCTCTAAATTTTTCACTGTTTGTTTCATTGCAGCCATTTGGTAAATACAAAAAAAAAATTCTTATTAATGTACACTCTGCATCCCTTCTTGACTGAAAAAAAACCAGAAATGTAGAAATTGTAGCAAATTTATTAAAAAAGAAAACTGAAATATTACATGGTCATAAGTATTCAGACTCTTTTCTCAGACACTCATATTTAAGTCACATGCTGTCCATTTCCTTGTGATCCTTCTTGAGATAGTTCTACTCCCTCATTTGAATCCATCTGTCTTAAATTAAACTGATAGGACTTGATTTGGAAAGGCACACACCTGTCTATATAAGACCTCACAGCTCACAGTGCATGTCAGACCAAATGAGAATGATGAGATCAAAGGAACTAGCCAAGGAGCTCAGTGACAGAATTGTGGCAAGGCACAGATCTGGCTAAAGTTACAAAACAATTTCTGCAGTACTCAAGGTTCCTAAGAGCATAGTGGCCTCCATAATCCTTAAATGGAAGAAGTTTAGGACCAACAAAGTCTTTCTAGACCTGGCCATCCAGCCAAACTGAGCAATATTGGGAGAAGAGCCTTAGTGAGAGAGGTAAAGATCACTGTGGCTGAACTCTACAGATGCAGTAGGGAGATGGGAGAAAGTTCCACAAAGTCAACTATCACTGCAGCCCTCCACCAGTCAGGCCTTTAAGGCAGAGTGGCTGACGGAAGCCTCTCCTCAGTGCAAGACATATGAAAGCCCACATAGATTTTGCTAAAAAAAACACATGAAGGGCTCCCAGGCTATGAGAAATATTATTCTCTGGTCTGATGAGATGAAGATAGAACTTTTTGGTGATAATTCTAAGTGGCATGTATGGAGAAAACCAGGCATTGCTCATCACCTGCCCAATAAAATCACAACAGTGAAATGTGTTGGTGACCGCATCATTCTATGGGGGTGTTTTTCAGCTGCAATGACAGGACGACTGGTTGCAATTGAAGAAAACATGAATGCGACCAAGTACAGAGATATCCTGGGTGAAAACCTCTTCCAGAGTGCTCTGGACCTCAGACTTGGTGAAGGTTCACCTTCCAACAAGACAATGACCCTAAGCACACATCTAAAATAACAAAGGAGAGGCTTCAGAACAACTCTGTGACCATTCTCTACTGGCACCGCCAGATCCCTGACCTAAACCCAATTGAGCATCTCTGAAGAGTCCTGAAAATGGCTGTCCACCAATGTACACCATCCAATGTGACTGAACTGGAGAGGCTCTGTAAGGAGGAATGGCAGAGGATCCCCAAATTCAAGTGTGAAAAACTGCAAAATTCCTAAGAAGACTCATGGCTGTAATAGCTCAAAAGGGCACTTCTACTCAATACTGAGCAAAGGGTATGAATACTTATGACCATGTGATATTTCAGTTTTTTTTTTTATAAATTTACAGTTAAGATGGGATGCAGTGTATATTAACCCCTTAACTCCTAGAGCTTTTTTCGGTTTTGCTCCCCTTCTTCCCAGAGCCATAACTTTTTATTTTTCCATCAATATGGCCAAATAACGGCTTATTTTTGTGTGACATTGTTCAAAAGTACAACACCATTGGCTTTATCATTGTCGTGTACTAGAAAACAGGAAAAAAATTCCAAGTGCGGTGAAGTTGCAAAAAAAGTGCAATCCCACACTTGTTTTTTTGTTTTGCTTCTTTGCTAGGCTTACTAAATGCTAAAACTGACCTGTCATTATGATTCTCCAGGTCATTACAAGTTCACAGACACCAAACATGTCTAGGTTCGTTTTTTTCTAAGTTGTGAAAAAAAAAATCCAAACTTTGCTAAAAATGAATAAAAAAATTGTGCAATTTTCCGTTAACCGTAGCGTCTCTAATTTTCATGATCTGGGGTTGGGTCATGGCTTTTTTTTTTGTGTGCCGAGCTGACATTTTTAATGATATGATTTTGGTGCAGATATGATCTCCCATTATTGCATTTTAATGCAATGTCGTGACAAAAAAAAATGTAATTCTTGTGCTTTGACTTTTTTTCTCGCTACGCCGTTTAGCGTTCAGGTTAATCCTTTTTTTATTGATAGATTGAGAGATTCTGAACACAGCGATACCAAATATGTGTAGGTTTGATTTTTTTTTTATTGTTTTATTTTAAATGGGGCAATTTAAACGTTAATTTTTTTTATTTTTTTAATATTTTTAAATACATTTTTTTAAACTTTTAGCATGCTTCTATTGCCTCCATGGAAGCCTCCATGCACATTTCCAGCCAACCGGCCGGAGGTATTTGTTAAATGCCGCTGTCAGTGTTTGACAGTGGCATTTAACTAGTTAATAGGTGTGGGTGGATTGCGAATCTGCCTGCAACTATTGCGGGCACATGTCAGCTGTTGAAAACAGTTACAAATGGTTATAAATGATTTAACTTTTCTCCTAAACTAAAAGAGTTTCCCACTCAACCAATGAACTATTTTGAATTTACCAAATTGCTGCAATGAAACAAAGAGTGAAACATTTTTTAGGGGTCAAAATACTTTCCATACCCACTGTAACACTCCTAAAAAGTGTTTTGCTAGGTTTCATTTCTCGCCAAAATACTATTTTGCATTCTGGGGTACATGTTTTTATGTAGCACTGCAAAAAAGCACAAAAAAATGTTTACCATGTTAACTTTCTCATCCATTCTGTCTTCCAGAATACATTTTGTTGTTATATAACCCACAAAAAACTTGTTTACAAGTGCATTGGTATTATATTGCCCATCCATACAGTAATATGTGCTCTTGGGTACATTTTGTTGGTATATAACCTTCAAAATCTTGTTTAAATATTTATTGGTGTTATATTGCTCATCCATGGATTATTACATGTTCTTGGTAGATTTCAGTGGTATCTAACCCTCAAAAAAATTGTTCACAAAGTATCTGTATTATATTGCTCATCCATATGGAGCGCCCTCAAGGGCTAGGGGAACTCGGTACTGGGTCCTTCGGTTCTCAAGGGGGATGTCACGGTGGCTCACCCGGTCCGTGGCCCTAGGGACGTCCATTGTAAATGTGGTAAAGGTCTTTAAAGGGATATGTTCGTGATGCCACCTGTGGTATTTGGTCAGCGTGACCGATGCTGCTGTAAGGGGTCCACTGGGGTGATGTTATTGCAGCTAGATGGTATACCTTCCCACAGGTGAAGTGTATCCCCAGGGCTTCCCAATGTGTAGATGGTGGATGGTGTAAAGCGCGGTGAATAACGAGGACACAGGGTTGCAGTCTCTTTACCTTTACTGAAGGCTTCAGTGTCCACAGTCCAGAGCACCAGATCACAGGGTAGGCAGAGTCCGGCCGGTCTGAAGGCAAATCCAGAGTCCACTTATCCAGGTGGAAATCAATAGCCTTCCTCTAGCGCCTGGATGTTGTAGTACCTTACTGCTGAGCCTCTCATAAGGCCCTCATAACTGTTGTAGATGTTATGTCTCTCTCTGTCCCCAGATGGATAGGAACAACCCATATGACTGATGGCCTGAGGCTTTTTACATGGACTTTAGCACGCCCCAGCCCCCACAAGTTGCCACCGTGCCTCCTGGGTATTGGTCGGGCAGGTAGCGTGGAATTATCTGTCCTGCCGGTCTCTGGAGCAAGGCTTGGAGAAGATTGCTCCCTTGGTGTTCCGGCTACCGGTTCCTGCGCCTTAGAAAGAAAGCAGCCCTTTGCAGGGCAGAACTCCTTCTGGTTTCCCCTTCTTTTGCTATGACTTCGTTTCTCACCCTCTACAATACAATTCTCTTTCTTGTCCTTCCTTAGGATGCTGCTGCACACCGGGCTGATGCAGCTCCGTGGCCTTCTGGCTAGGCCTCTGACAGGATCCCACCCCTGTCAGGGACCACTCTGTCTTAGCAGCTCTTAGATGTTCCTCCTTCCCCTCTGGCTGCCTGACAGGTGCTGCCTGGGTGAAGCCCAGTCAGCTTCTGCCTAACTTCCTATCCAGACCACCAGGTTTACCTAATTGTGAAGAGTGCCCTACTAAATAGGAGAATATCTCCCCCTGGTGGGCTGGAGTGTGAAGTGTGGTGTATGGTTTGTGATACCTGGTAAAATGAACTCCTTTATTGCCTTCAGATGTAACATCACTCCCCCTGATGGAAGAATGACATTACTGCAATGACCAGGACCCTGAGGCGCTGCACATACACTATTACATATTCTTGGGTCCATACATTTGCTATATAAGCATGAAAAAACTTGCTTAAAAATGTATTATATTGCTTATTCATAAGGTATTGTATATTCTTGGGTTCATTTCATTCCTATCGAAGCTTGTTACAACTTTTAAAAAAATGCATCGGCATTATATTTCTCATCCATAGGGTATTACATCTTCTTGGGTACATTTCAGTAGTATATAAGCCTCAAAAAACTTGTTCAAAAGTTTAATGGTATGATATTGCTCATCCAAGGACTTTTAAATATTTTTGGGTAGATTTTCAAGCCTCAGAAAACATGTTCAAAAATGTATCGGTATTATATTGCTTTCCCATGGACTATTCCGTGGCCTGGAGTACATTTCCTTGATACATAAAAGTGCATAAAATTTATGAGTCTAAGAGTACCAATACATGACAATTTGAACAGAATGTATATGAGGCCCTCCTTGTACGTTTAATACATGGTGTATCTGATTCCCTATGAATCCTTAATATTTGGAAGTTCTTCATATATTAAACTAAAATTTACAATTTTATAAATTAAAAAAAATGTAGGTTTACTTAAATTATATATATTTAAATCCTTTTTAAATTTGGCCTTATATACAAGTAATTATACAAGAAAAAATGTTTCACAACATTTTTTCCTGTAAAATGCAATGAGTCATCGGTTTGGAATGTTTTATTGTCACTCCTTAAAGTGTCTAGTAATGAAACAACAACAAGATAATGCTTATTTGCTGTTCAGTAAAAAAAATTTCTGGCACATTAAAAATATTTAATTGCACTAATAATTGCATTTTCAGATAGCGTGCTGATGATTGTTCCATATGAATGGAGATAACAATTGACTTGCTATATGGTTGATCATCCTCACTTTGGGCACAAAGTCTGACCATGTTAACCCCTTCCCGACATTTGACGTACTATCCCGTCGAGGTGGGGTGGGCCCGTATGACCGCCGACGGGATAGTACGTCATCACCGATCAGCGGCGCTCACGGGGGGAGCGCGGCCGATCGCGGCCGGGTGTCAGCTGCATATCGCAGCTGACATCCGGCACTATGTGCCAGGAGCGGTCACGGACCGCCCCCGGCACATTAACCCCCGGCACACCGCGATCAAACATGATCGCAGTGTACCGGCGGTATAGGGAAGCATCGCGCAGGGAGGGGGCTCCCTGCGGGCTTCCCTGAGACCCCCGGAGCAACGCGATGTGATCGCGTTGCTGCGAGGGTCTCCTACCTCCTTCCTGGCTGCAGGTCCCGGATCCAAGATGGCCGCGGCATCCGGGTCCTGCAGGGAAGGAGGTGGCTTACCGAGTGTCTGCTCAGAGCAGACACTTGGTAAGCCTGCAGCCCTGCACAGCAGATCGTCGATCTGGCAGAGTGCTGTGCACACTGCCAGATCAATGATCTGTGATGTCCCCCCCTGGGACAAAGTAAAAAAGTTAAAAAAAAATTTTTCCACATGTGTAAAAAAAAAAAAAAAAAAAATCCTAAATAAATAATAAAAAAAAAAAATATATTATTCCCATAAATACATTTCTTTATCTAAATAAAAAAAAAAAAACAATAAAAGTACACATATTTAGTATCGCCGCGTCCGTAACGACCCAACCTATAAAACTGCCCCACTAGTTAACCCCTTCAGTAAACACCGTAAGAAAAAAAAAAAAAAAAACGAGGCAAAAAACAACGCTTTATTACCATACCGCCGAACAAAAAGTGGAATAACACGCGATCAAAAAGACTGATATAAATATCCATGGTACCGCTGAAAACGTCATCTTGTCCCGCAAAAAACAAGCCGCCATACAACATTATCAGCAAAAAAATAAAAAAGTTATAGTCCTGAGAATAAAGCGATACGAAAATAATTATTTTTTCTATATTTTAGTTTTTATCGTATAAAAGCGCCAAAACATAAAAAAATGATATAAATGAGATATCGCTGTAATCGTACTGACCCGAAGAATAAAACTGCTTTATCAATTTTACCAAACGCGGAACGGTATAAACGCCTCCCCCAAAAGAAATTCATGAATAGCTGGTTTTTGGTCATTCTGCCTCACAAAAATCGGAATAAAAAGCGATCAAAAACGGTCACGTGTCCGAAAATGTTACCAATAAAAACGTCAACTCGTCCCGCAAAAAACAAGACCTCACATGACTCTGTGGAGCAAAATGTGGAAAAATTATAGGTCTCAAAATGTGGAGACGCAAAAACTTTTTTGCTATAAAAAGCGTCGCTGGTTTCACACTTGCGTTTTTGTCTGCAGCGTTTCTTGCACAAAAAAACGCATGCGTTTTTTCCCTATATTTAACATTGAAAACGCATGTGGTTTTTTTGTACGCGTTTGGTCGCGTTTTCAAACGCATGCGTTTTTTTTCTGCATGCGTTCATTTTCAGAAATACAACCTGCAGTATTTTCTTGCGTTTTTAAGCACATGCGTTTGTTTGCGTTAAAAACGCATGCATTTAAACACACTGAAAAGCCACCCACCACCATCAAGGTGATAAAGGGATCCAAACCCTAACCCTAACTCTACCCCTAACCTCACCCCTAACCGTTTAATGAACATTTTCTGACAGTCATAGTGCCACGTATTTCAGTGCCACGTATTTCAGTGCCACGTATTTCAGTGCCACGTGTTTCAGTGCCACGTATTTCAGTGCCACGTATCACATATTTCAGTGCCACGTATCACGTATTTCAGTGCCACGTATCACGTATTTCAGTGCCACATATTTTAGTACCACGTATTTCAGTGCCACGTATTTCAGTGCCACGTATTTCAGTGCCACGTATTTCAGTGCCACGTATTTCAGTGCCACGTATTTCAGTGCCACGTATTTCAGTGCCACGTATCACGTATTTCAGTGCCACGTATTTCAGTGCCACGTATTTCAGTGCCACGTATTTCAGTGCCACGTATTTCAGTGCCACGTATTTCAGTGCCACGTATCACGTATTTCAGTGCCACGTGTTTCAGTGCCACGTATTTAAGTGCCACGTATCACGTATTTCAGTGCCACGTATTTCAGTGCCACGTATTTCAGTGCCACGTATCACGTATTTCAGTGCCACGTATTTCAGTGCCACGTATTTCAGTGCCACGTATTTCAGTGCCACGTATTTCAGTGCCACGTATTTCAGTGCCACGTATTTCAGTGCCACGTATTTCAGTGCCACGTATTTCAGTGCCACGTATCACATATTTCAGTGCCACGTATTTCAGTGCCACGTATTTCAGTGCCACGTATTTCAGTGCCACGTATTTCAGTGCCACGTATTTCAGTGCCACGTATTTCAGTGCCACGTATCACGTATTTCAGTGCCACGTGTTTCAGTGCCACGTATTTAAGTGCCACGTATCACGTATTTCAGTGCCACGTATTTCAGTGCCACGTATTTCAGTGCCACGTATTTCAGTGCCACGTATTTCAGTGCCACGTATCACGTATTTCAGTGCCACGTGTTTCAGTGCCACGTATTTAAGTGCCACGTATCACGTATTTCAGTGCCACGTATTTCAGTGCCACGTATTTCAGTGCCACGTATTTCAGTGCCACGTATTTCAGTCACGTTTAGGGTTAGGGGTAGGGTTAGGGTTAGGGCTAGGGTTGGAGGTAAAGTTAGGGTTGGGGCTAAAGTTAGGGTTGGGGCTAAAGTTAGGGTTAGGGTTTGGATTACATTTACGTTTGGATTAGGGTTGGGATTAGAATTATGGGTGTGTCAGGGCTAGGGGTGTGGTTAGGGTTACCGTTGGGATTAGGGTTAGGGGTGTGTTTGGGTTAGGGTTTCAGGTAGAATTGGGGAGTTTCCACTGTCCAGGCACATCAGGGGCTCTACAAGCGCGACATGGCGTCCAATCTCAATTCCAGCCAATTCTGCGTTGAAAAAGTAAAACAGTGCTCCTTCCCTTCCGAGCTCTCCCGTGCGCCCAAAAAGGGGTTTACCCCAACATATGTGTTATCAGCGTACTCGGGACAAATTGAACAACAACTTCTGGGGTCCAAGTTCTCTTGTTATCCTTAGGAAAATAAAAATTTGGGGGGCTAAAAATCATTTTTGTGGGAAAAAAAAGATGTTTTATTTTCACGGCTCTGCGTTATAAACTGTAGTGAAACACTTGGGGGTTCAAAGTTCTCACAACACATCTAGATAAGTTCCTTGGGAGGTCTAGTTTCCAATATGGGGTCACTTGTGGGGGGTTTGTACTGTTTGGGTACATCAGGGGCTCTGCAAATGCAACGTGACGCCTGCAGACCAATCCATTTAAGGCTGCATTCCAAATGGCGCTCCTTCCCTTCCGAGCTCTGTCATGCACCCAAACAGTGGTTCCCCCCCACATATGGGGTATCAGCGTACTCAGGACAAATTGGACAACAACTTTTGGGGTCTAATTTATCCTGTTACCCTTGTGAAAATACAAAACTGGGGGCTAAAAAATCATTTTTGTGAAAAAAAAAAAAGAATTTTTATTTTCACGGCTTTGCGCTATAAACTTTAGTGAAACACTTGGGGGTTCAAAGTTCTCAAAACACATCTAGATAAGTTCTTTGGGAGGTCTAGTTTCCAATATGGGGTCACTTGTGGGGGGTTTGTACTGTTTGGGTACATCAGGGGCTCTGCAAATGCAACGTGACGGCTGCTGACCAATCCATTTAAGTCTGCATTCCAAATGGCGCTCCTTCCCTTCCGAGCTCTGTCATGCGCCCAAACAGTGGTTCCCCCCCACATATGGGGTATCAGCGTACTCAGGACAAATTGGAAAACAAATTTTGGGGTCCAATTTATTCTGTTACCCTTGTAAAAATACAAAGCTGGGTGCTAAAAAATCATTTTTGAGAAAAAAAATAAAAATTATTTTCACGGCTCTGCGTTATAATCTGTAGTGAAACACTTGGGGGTTCAAAGCTCTCAAAACACATCTAGATAAGTTCCTTAGGGGGTCTACTTTCCAAAATGGTGTCACTTGTAGGGAGTTTCAATGTTTAGGCACATCAGGGGCTCTCCAAACGCAACATGGCGTCCCATCTCAATTCCAGTCAATTTTGCATTGAAAAGTCAAATGGCGCTCCTTCCCTTCCAAGCTCTGCCATGCGCCCAAACAATGGTTTACACCCACATATGGGGTATCAGCGTACTCAGGACAAATTGCACAACATTTTTTGGGGTCCAATTTCTTCTCTTACCCTTGGGAAAATAAAAAATTGGGGGCGAAAAGATCATTTTTGTGAAAAAATATGATTTTTTATTTTTACGGCTCTGCATTATAAACTTCTGTGAAGCACTTGGTGGGTCAAAGTGCTCACCACACATCAAGATAAGTTCCTTAGGGGGTCTACTTTCCAAAATGGTGTCACTTGTAGGGGGTTTCAGTGTTTAGGCACATCAGGGGCTCTCCAAACGCAACATGGCGTCCCATCTCAATTCCAGTCAATTTTGCATTGAAAAGTCAAATGGCGCTCCTTCCCTTCCAAGCTCTGCCATGCGCCCAAACAATGGTTTACACCCACATATGGGGTATCAGCGTACTCAGGACAAATTGCACAACATTTTTTGGGGTCCAATTTCTTCTCTTACCCTTGGGAAAATAAAAAATTGGGGGCAAAAAGATCATTTTTGTGAAAAAATATGATTTTTTATTTTTACGGCTCTGCATTATAAACTTCTGTGAAGCACTTGGTGGGTCAAAGTGCTCACCACACATCTAGATAAGTTCCTTAGGGGGTCTACTTTCCAAAATGGTGTCACTTGTAGGGAGTTTCAATGTTTAGGCACATCAGGGGCTCTCCAAACGCAACATGGCGTCCCATCTCAATTCCAGTCAATTTTGCATTGAAAAGTCAAATGGCGCTCCTTCCCTTCCAAGCTCTGCCATGCGCCCAAACAATGGTTTACACCCACATATGGGGTATCAGCGTACTCAGGACAAATTGCACAACATTTTTTGGGGTCCAATTTCTTCTCTTACCCTTGGGAAAATAAAAAATTGGGGGCAAAAAGATCATTTTTGTGAAAAAATATGATTTTTTATTTTTACGGCTCTGCATTATAAACTTCTGTGAAGCACTTGGTGGGTCAAAGTGCTCACCACACATCTAGATAAGTTCCTTAGGGGGTCTACTTTCCAAAATGGTGTCACTTGTAGGGAGTTTCAATGTTTAGGCACATCAGGGGCTCTCCAAACGCAACATGGCGTCCCATCTCAATTCCAGTCAATTTTGCATTGAAAAGTCAAATGGCGCTCCTTCCCTTCCAAGCTCTGCCATGCGCCCAAACAATGGTTTACACCCACATATGGGGTATCAGCGTACTCAGGACAAATTGCACAACATTTTTTGGGGTCCAATTTCTTCTCTTACCCTTGGGAAAATAAAAAATTGGGGGCAAAAAGATCATTTTTGTGAAAAAATATGATTTTTTATTTTTACGGCTCTGCATTATAAACTTCTGTGAAGCACTTGGTGGGTCAAAGTGCTCACCACACATCTAGATAAGTTCCTTAGGGGGTCTACTTTCCAAAATGGTGTCACTTGTAGGGAGTTTCAATGTTTAGGCACATCAGGGGCTCTCCAAACGCAACATGGCGTCCCATCTCAATTCCAGTCAATTTTGCATTGAAAAGTCAAATGGCGCTCCTTCCCTTCCAAGCTCTGCCATGCGCCCAAACAATGGTTTACACCCACATATGGGGTATCATCGTACTCAGGACAAATTGCACAACATTTTTTGGGGTCCAATTTCTTCTCTTACCCTTGGGAAAATAAAAAATTGGGGGCAAAAAGATCATTTTTGTGAAAAAATATGATTTTTTATTTTTACGGCTCTGCATTATAAACTTCTGTGAAGCACTTGGTGGGTCAAAGTGCTCACCACACATCAAGATAAGTTCCTTAGGGGGTCTACTTTCCAAAATGGTGTCACTTGTAGGGGGTTTCAGTGTTTAGGCACATCAGGGGCTCTCCAAACGCAACATGGCGTCCCATCTCAATTCCAGTCAATTTTGCATTGAAAAGTCAAATGGCGCTCCTTTCCTTCCGAGCTCTGCCATACGCCCAAACAGTGGTTTACCCTCACATATGGGGTATCAGCGTACTCAGGACAAATTGTACAACAACTTTGGGGGTCCATTTTCTCCTGTTACCCTTGGTAAAATAAAACAAATTGGAGCTGAAATAAATTGTGTGTGAAAAAAAGTTAAATGCTCATTTTTATTTAAACATTCAAAAAATTCCTGTGAAACACCTGAAGGGTTAATAAACTTCTTGAATGTGGTTTTGAGCACCTTGAGGGGTGCAGTTTTTAGAATGGTGTCACACTTGAGTATTTTCTATCATATAGACCCCTCAAAATGACTTCAAATGAGATGTGGTCCCTAAAAAAAAATGGTGTTGTAAAAATGAGAAATTGCTGGTCAACTTTTAACCCTTATAACTCCGTCACAAAAAAAAATTTTGGTTCCAAAATTGTACTGATGTAAAGTAGACATGTGGGAAATGTTACTTATTAAGTATTTTGCGTGACATATGTCTGTGATTTAAGGGCATAAAAATTCAAAGTTGGAAAATTGCGAAATTTTCAAAATTTTCGCCAAATATTCGTTTTTTTCACAAATAAATGCAAGTTATATCGAATAAATTTTACCACTAACATGAAGTACAATATGTCACGAGAAAACAATGTCAGAATCGCCAAGATCCGTCAAAGCGTTCCAGAGTTATAGCCTCATAAAGGGACAGTGGTCCGAATTGTAAAAATTGGCCCGGTCATTAACGTGCAAACCACCCTTGGGGGTGAAGGGGTTAAAAGAACCTTAGCCCTTAAGAAAAGTTTCAGGCACTTCACAGATATATCAAAGCCATTAGAGTAAAGCAAATAACTCATCTAATTAATAGCAGAAAGAGAAAACTAAAGTAGCTGGTGTGTGTGACTGATTCAGAGTCAGTAGATCATTTACTTTGCTTTGTAATCATATGAATGGCATTTATTTGAAGTTTTCTCTTTGTACCATCCCCATGTGGCTCAACTTGTTCATTTTGCAATGATATTTGTTATCTTGACAGAAAAGGTTGCTTTCTAAAGTGTCAAATTCTAACTCAGAAACAAATCCCCAAGGAATTCTGTTTTATTCTGTTTTATGTAAAATGGATACTCTGCAATCACCTTCAGACTATAGTTTCCAATGTTAGTTGAAAAGGAAAGAAAGACACCAAGATGTGTAGTATAATTTATTAAGTAGATTAGGTAATAAAATGCAATACATTCTTCAAATAATATAATTTTGCTAGAATGAAAATAAAACATGATGTCATAAAATGTAAAACCAGTGGAAATTTTGAAGACGGCAATTTCAAAGGATCCTGTCACCTGTAAAAGTGCTTTGAACCTGCAAATACGGGGCCAATTTCCATGTTTTATGTTTCCATGCTTTTCTCCCATTCTTCCCAGCTTTTATTTTTCTGTCTACACAGACTTATGAGGGTTTAATTTGTTTTTTAGACAAATTGTGCTTTTGAATGACATTATTCATTTTACCACGTAGTGGATTGGAAAATGGGAAAGATATTCCAAGTGGCGAAAAATAGCAAAAAAACAAACAATTCAAACATTTTGTTTTGGGAGTTATTTTTATGGTGTACATTTTGTGGTAAAAATCAGATTGAAATATGATTCAGCTCATCAATACAATAACAGCAATACCCAATGTGCCCAGAAGTTTATTAATTTATTGATGGAAAAAAATCTGGAGTTTGCGCAAAACTTTTTTGGGGTTCTGTTACCATTTTCCGAGACCCGTAACATTTTTATTTTTTGGCCGATGGAGCTGAGTGATGGCTTATTTTTTGCGGGGTGAGACAATATTTTTACTAATTTCTATCATTTTAGGATAGATGTGACTTTCATCGCTTGTTACAGCATTTTTTGTGGCTTTTCAGAGACAAAAAAAATGTAATTTTGCCGTACTTTAATTTTTTTCCTTTCATAATGTTTGCTAATTGCTTTTACATTTACAACAGACTTTTTTTCTGAAAACAGCAATACCACATATGTTTATTTTGTTCTTTCTTTAATATGTTTATTTTGAATTGGGGAAAAGGATGTGATTTGAACTTATGATGAGATTGTTCCATTTTTGGGGCTATTTGCAGAGATGCATTGCTTCATATAGAAGAAATCACTCTCTCCTTTGATGTTCAGCCACAGGCAGGGTTTCAAAAAAGCTCCATAATGAAAGGTTAACATGATAACACATCCGCGTCCCGCAATCACATCACGAGTGCGCTGATGGAGAATGACAAACATGCATGTCGATGCATGTTAAATGCCACTTGGCAGAGATTGACAGCTGCATTTAGCAGGTTAAGTGTAAGGTTCTGGCTGTAATACACAACCATCACCAGTCATGTATGGGGCGGGCTTGCTACGTGAACCTGCTCCATACACCTG
The DNA here is from genome assembly GCF_051348905.1 of Ranitomeya variabilis. Lineage (NCBI taxonomy): Eukaryota > Metazoa > Chordata > Amphibia > Anura > Dendrobatidae > Ranitomeya > Ranitomeya variabilis. The sequence goes on from NC_135236.1 coordinate 568,575,162, forward strand.
TTTCTGACTTGTGCCATACATGTACAGCGCATATCATAAAGGGGTTTATAGGGTTCTGAACCTGCCCAATTCCTGCACTTACAGCTCTCCTGCTGGGATGAATTTATCTTTATTGCTCCCAGCACCGTTGCGATTTCAGTCATGGGGGTGGAGCTGGTGCTGATTCAATCACTGCTCTGTTTATTGAATGCGGCAGCTATAACAGCGCCCATGGCACTGACTGACAGTAGCCAGTAACTGAAACTGGAATGCTCTGGAATTTCCTCCCGACAGCATGACTGTAAGCTCAGGCATCGGTTAGGTTCAGAACATTATTAAACTGCAGAATAAACCCATATCTGCCATTTTTTTCATGTGACAGGTTCCATTTAAATTCACAATAGTTCATGATCATTAGAGAGGATAGATTTAATAGCTGATGATTTTGTGTTGGTGGAAACCAACATAAGGCACTTCTGTGCCCCTCTATATTCTATCATTACCCTGTCCTCTTTAAAATATTTAAAATATATAACCAGTTTAGTAGACTGTCCACAATAATATAAGCTTATTTACCTTTACAGAACTTCTCCACAGATGAATAAACTGAATGAAGTAAGCTATTTTTCACCCAATATATACTGGTTTTCAATCTCTGACCATGGCTTTTAAGGCATGCAGTTCAGAGGGTGCATTATTCCGGGCACCCATCAGCCCCGGATAACATTAATGTAGAGTACCGATAGGTTAAAACATACGTATTTGATACACTGCCAATTTTGCAAGTTTATCCACCTATAAAGAATGGAGAGGTCTGTAATTTTTATCATAGGTACAATGAATAGGTGCAGAATCTAAAATTCAATACCCCCAACATCACATTGTATGATTTTCAAATTATTAAATTGCATTTTATTGCATGAAATAAGTATTTGATTACCTACCAAACATCAATAATTCTGGCTCTCATAGATCTGTTAGTTTTTCTTTAAGAAGTCCTCCTACTTTGCACTCATTACCTGTATTAGTTGTGGCTGTTTGAATTCATTACCTGTATAAAAGACACCTGTCCACACATTCAGTCAATCACACTCCAACATCTCCACTATGGCCAAGACCATAGAGCTGTCTAAGGACACTTCAGACAAAATTGTAGACCTGCATAAGGCTGGGACAGGCTAAAAGACAATAGGCAAGCAGCTTGGTGGTAAGGCAACTACTGTTAGTGCAATTATTAAAAAATGAAGAAACACAAAATGACTGTCAATCTTCCTCGGTCTGGGGCTCCATGCAAGATCTCACCTTGTGGGGTTAAGGATGATTCTGAGAAAGGTCACAAATCAGCCCAGAAATATACAGGAGAAGCTGGTCAATGATCTGAAGAGAGCTGGGACCACAGTCTCAAACAATACTGCTAGCTACACACTATGCCGTAATGGATTATAATCCTGCAGTGTACGCAAGTTCACCATGCTCATGCCAGCATATGTCAAGGCCAGTTTGAAGTTCAACAATAAACATCTGGATGATCCAAAGGAGGCATGGGCTAAGGTTATGTGGTCAGATGAGACCAAAATAAAACTTTTTGGTATCAACTACACTTGCTGTGCTTGGAGGAAGAAGGGTAAGTACAAGCTCAAGAACAGCATCCCAACTGTGAAGCTTGGTGAGGGAAACATCTTATTTTGAGGGTGATTTTCTGCAAAGGAGTCAGTAATGCATCATATTGAAGGGAGGATGGGGTCATGCATTGTGAGATTTTGGCCAACAACCTCCATTCCTCAGTAAGAGCATTAAAGATGGGTCTAGGCAGGGTCTTCCAGCATGAGGATGACCTGAAACACACAGCCAAGGCAACTAAGGAGTTGCTCCGTAACAAGCTTTTCAAGGTCCTGAACTGGACTACCACGTCTCTAAACCTAAACGCAATAGAAAATCTTTGGAGGGAGCTTCACCTCCAAGTTTCAAGTTTCAGGGCAACATTGAGTTTCAACTCAATGTTGCCCTGAAACTTGAAACTTGGTCAAGAACTACAGGAAACATCTGACCTCTGTAATTGCATCAATGGTTTCTGTACCAAATATTAAGTTCTGTTTTTCTATTGTATCATATACTTATTTCATGCAATAAAATGCAAACCTCTCACTGTTGAAGTATACAGTACCTAAAATTAAAAATTACAGACCTCTCCATTCCCTGTAGGTGGGAAAACCTGCAAAACCGGCAGTGTATCAAATACTTATGTTTTACATGGATGCATGTTATGACTGTCATTTTGGTAGTTCATGCAGTAGAGTAAGCTTCATAGAAAACCATGAGTTTACCTGTACACTGCAATACAGTTGTGTAGTATTATATAGAACAAAATAAATACAAGTGCTTCTCGCTAAATTAGAATATCATCAAAAAGTTAATTTATTTCAGTTCTTCAATACAAAAAGGTGAATTTCATATATTATATACAGTAATTACAAACAGAGTGATCTGCAGTATTTCAAGTGCTTATTTCTGTTAATATTGATGATTATGGCTTACAGCCAATGAGAACCCAAAAGTCATTATCTCAGTAAATTAGAATACTTTATACTGGTAATACAAGCTGGAAAATTAATTTTAAAATCTGAAATAACTTATGCCTGCAAAATGCAACACACAGACATCTTCACTTTTTCCAGGATTCTCCTCAAAGTCTATCACCTCTACACAAACCACAATTTGTGGTACCTTATAATAATTCCCCTGTGCCTCCTTTATTAATACCCCCACTTGACCTCTTATATTGACTCTGTACCTCTTTATAATAATAAAAATATCCCATGTTTTCTTATAATACTAATAATGACTCTCTCATTCACCTAAAATTCTAACAATCCCCCCCATTGTGCCTCCATATAATTATGACCCTCAGGCCGGCATCACACTAGCGAGTTTTACGGACGTATGAGCGCCGAAAATACGACCGTAAAATACGCATTACACACAGCCCAATGAATGTCTATGGGGCTGCTCCTATCAGCCGTATGTTACGCATCCGTAATATACGGTATTGTACGGGCATAGAAAATCGCAGCATGCTGCGTTTGTCAGCGTATTGCGCAGAAAATACGCCAATGAAAGTCTATGGGGGCGCGCAAAATACGGAATGCATACGGACCATGCGTGTGACTTGCGAGAAATACGCTACACTCTGGCAGGTGCCAGGAAATGTCCCAAGCCCTCAATCAGGAAGCTGAGACATGCTAATTAGCTGAAAAAGCCAGACAGTGAACCCGGAAGTCTGCTGCACGCCTCCATGGAGTGAGAATCAGCATGGCTACCATCATCAATGTGGACATGCTAATTATTTTGGTGCAAGAAAGTCCAGTCATTTGGGACCAGAGAGATCCCAACTATGCCAACAGGGCCCAAAAAGAGGCAGCATGGAGGAGTATATGTGGGTCCCTATTCCCACATTATGACCAGCAGCCACGTGAGGCACAGAGACAAATAAGTAAGTACACTCATGTTTGTAAATTGTTTTTAATGTGAAACAGCAGTACCTAACTCCTTTGAAGTATTTATCCTCAAATTGATATTTATTTCATATGTTAATTTATATAACATCATTAAGTCCATGGTACTGTACATGAGAAACGGGTTAAATACAGGGTTCTTACAGATGTCCCTTACAGTGTTCAACAGAAAAAATACATACTGGTATAGAGGTTAGAGGACTCTGTCCTTGTGTCCTTACATTCTAATATGTTGTATTTTTCAACATTAATATTTAAGATATTAAACAAATGCAGCTTCCTAGGCTACAATAAAATCTGTGTATTCAATTACACCTTGTGTGACCACTGTGCATAATGGTGTAATAAATTATTTTACTCTATTTTGTTGCAGTGGATGATGTGATGACAAGATGGCGGAGCATCCGTGATCAATATAGGAGGGAGAGGCAGCAGCGTGACAGGAGTGGGTCAGGCGCACCTCGTAAAAAAAAAAATACATATATTATGATCGCTTGACTTTCTTGAATCCCAATATGGACCTCAGACCGTAAGTACAAACCCTACAACATATTACATATGTTTATAATGGTCAGACATTTTTTTTTTTGCTACATACTTTCATAACAGAACGCAGTCTAACCTCACAGAGAGGGAGACCGGGTCGGATTCTGAGGTGGTCATAGACCCAGTTGGGGAAGGAGGAGAGGTGGCTGGTCCATCATCAGATGCATCATGCTCAGTCCCTCCAGGATCCTCGTCTACCACCCATCCAGCTCCAGCAGCACCTGGCCAAGATAATGCCCCACCAACAACATCAGCAGCAGCAGCACAAGCAAGCCAGGATGATCCTGCCAACAGCAGCAGCCCTACTATTGCCCTAGAGCGCTCACCACAGGCTGCAGTGATGTTACAGCATGCTCGTCGCAGAAGAGAGCTCCTTCAAAGTAGGAGAAATGTTGATGCTGGGGTGTTGAACTACCTTGCAAGGGTTACTGAGGATGATAGTGAGGAGGGCTTTACGAGGAGCCTGGCCCGGTACGTACATCCCATCGAGCGTGAGGTGAGGCTTCGTGTGATATGGTGCATTCAAATTTTTATTGATGCATGCACCCCCCCAAAATGACCCATATGAGCTTATGGAGTCTATTGAGAGTTGGCAGATGTCATCACGTAATCTCCTGCAGCTGCAAAGATGTCAACAGGTGCATGCTCAACAGGGATTTGAAGCACCCCCTCCACGCGAGCCTACACTTCAACCCCTACCCACAACAAACCCATCATGGCAACCTCAGTACCATATGCCAGACTACATCAACCTTCCCAATATGGCCACTTGTCCAGACCCAGTGCTGGAGGCTGGTCCCAACCTGGGTTTGCACGACATGGCCATATTGGGGTTGGATATGATTCCAGGCCATATTTTACACAACCTGAGGATTTGGTCAGATTCCTTATGGCCATTACCCAACTGGCCCACATGAGTCAAGGCCGAATTTTCCTCCGGCCCACACATCATCCACACAGGGTGCAGGACAATTGGGTCAACAAAGGCCACCTGACCAGGACCCAGACATACCCCCAAATCCACCACCTACTTACCAAAATCTGTGATTTGTTTCTGTTGCTTTTGTGTTTGGTGAACAAAACCATGTATTATTTATGTTAGTGCTGTCATAGCAGTTTGTTATGATGTTCAAGTTATCTAAAAAAAATAAGCCAACTTTGGCAGGAAAACAAAAAAAAAGCTTGCCACAAAAAAAAGGCTTTGGCGGTAATTAAAATATATCGTTTAAAGCCTAATTAGGTTTGTGGTCCAATCATTCTTACATCACACACATGCTATGTTCCAAACATATGTGAATTTAGTAAATACAACACACAGAGTTTAGCTTCAAATTGTCCTTTGGTTTGTTAAAATTAAAATATATTTTCAAAGGAAAACAATGATACATGCGCAACTGCATAATCTTGCCAGGGAGTGGCACCATGAGGAGATACAAAATAATTTGTGAATACATCCCTAACTTTAAGACCAGAAAGGGGGCGGCGCGGAGGAGGGCCATGTGGTGTTGGCCTAATCACATTGCTCAACAGGTGTTCACCAATATCAGCTGTGGAATCATGTATGCGGGTAAAATTGTGCAAAATAACACAGGCTTTTATGACTTCATTTACTGTAGTGTTATGGTTCTCAATGGCAAGAGAACATAGCCCAGCAAACATAAGTACTAGCTCTTGGAAGGATGGAAACTAAACTGACCATGAACTAAACCTGCCGCACAACTAACAGTAGCCGGGTAGCGTTGCCTACGTTTTTTATCCCTAGACGCCCAGCGCCGGCCGGAGGACTAACTAATCCTGGCAGAGGAAAATATAGTCCTGGCTCACCTCTAGAGAAATTTCCCCGATAGGCAGACAGAGGCCCCCACATATATTGGCGGTGATTTTAGATGAAATGACAAACGTAGTATGAAAATAGGTTTAGCAAAATTGAGGTCCGCTTACTAGATAGTAGGAAGACAGAAAGGGCACTTTCATGGTCAGCTGAAAACCCTATCAAAATACCATCCTGAAATTACTTTAAGACTCTAGTATTAACTCATAACATCAGAGTGGCAATTTCAGATCACAAGAGCTTTCCAGACACAGAAACGAAACTACAGCTGTAAACTGGAACACAATGCAAAAACAAACGAGGACTAAAGTCCAACTTAGCTGGGAGTTGTCTAGCAGCAGAACATGCACAGAAAGGCTTCTGATTACAATGTTGACCGGCATGGAAGTGACAGAGGAGCAAGGTTAAATAGCGACTCCCACATCCTGATGGAAACAGGTGAACAGAGGGGATGATGCACACCAGTTCAATTCCAACAGTGGCCACCGGGGGAGCCCAAAATCCAATTTCACAACAGTACCCCCCCCTCAAGGAGGGGGCACCGAACCCTCACCAGAACCACCAGGGCGATCAGGATGAGCCCTATGAAAGGCACGGACCAGATCGGAGGCATGAACATCAGAGGCAGTCACCCAAGAATTATCCTCCTGACCGTATCCCTTCCATTTGACCAGATACTGGAGTTTCCGTCTGGAAACACGGGAGTCCAAGATTTTTTCCACAACGTACTCCAACTCGCCCTCAACCAACACCGGAGCAGGAGGCTCAACGGAAGGCACAACCGGTACCTCATACCTGCGCAACAATGACCGATGAAAAACATTATGAATAGAAAAAGATGCAGGGAGGTCCAAACGGAAGGACACAGGGTTAAGAATCTCCAATATCTTGTACGGGCCGATGAACCGAGGCTTAAACTTAGGGGAAGAAACCCTCATAGGGACAAAACGAGAAGACAACCACACCAAGTCCCCAACACAAAGCCAAGGACCAACCCGACGTCGGCGGTTGGCAAAAAGCTGAGTCTTCTCCTGGGACAACTTCAAATTGTCCACTACCTGCCCCCAAATCTGATGCAACCTCTCCACCACAGCATCCACTCCAGGACAATCCGAAGATTCCACCTGACCAGAAGAAAATCGAGGATGAAACCCCGAATTACAGAAAAAAGGAGACACCAAGGTGGCAGAGCTGGCCCGATTATTGAGGGCAAACTCCGCTAAAGGCAAAAAAGCAACCCAATCATCCTGATCTGCAGACACAAAACACCTCAAATATGTCTCCAAGGTCTGATTCGTCCGCTCGGTCTGGCCATTAGTCTGAGGATAGAAAGCAGACGAGAAAGACAAATCTATGCCCATCCTAGCACAGAATGCTCGCCAAAATCTAGACACGAATTGGGTTCCTCTGTCAGAAACGATATTCTCCGGAATACCATGCAAACGGACCACATTTTGAAAAAAAAGAGGAACCAACTCGGAAGAAGAAGGCAACTTAGGCAGGGGAACCAAATGGACCATCTTAGAGAAACGGTCACACACCACCCAGATGACAGACATCTTCTGAGAAACAGGAAGATCCGAAATAAAATCCATAGAGATGTGCGTCCAGGGCCTCTTCGGGATAGGCAAGGGCAACAACAATCCACTAGCCCGAGAACAACAAGGCTTGGCCCGAGCACAAACGTCACAAGACTGCACAAAGCCTCGCACATCTCGAGACAGGGAAGGCCACCAGAAGGACCTTGCCACCAAATCCCTGGTACCAAAGATTCCAGGATGACCTGTCAACGCAGAAGAATGAACCTCAGAAATGACTTTACTGGTCCAATCATCAGGAACAAACAGTCTACCAGGTGGGCAACGATCAGGTCTATCCGCCTGAAACTCCTGCAAGGCCCGCCGCAGGTCTGGAGAAACGGCAGACAATATCACTCCATCCTTAAGGATACCTGTAGGTTCAGAGTTACCAGGGGAGTCAGGCTCAAAACTCCTAGAAAGGGCATCCGCCTTAACATTCTTAGAACCCGGCAGGTAGGACACCACAAAATTAAACCGAGAGAAAAACAACGACCAGCGCGCCTGTCTAGGATTCAGGCGTCTGGCGGACTCAAGATAAATTAGATTTTTGTGGTCAGTCAATACCACCACCTGATGTCTAGCCCCCTCAAGCCAATGACGCCACTCCTCAAAAGCCCACTTCATGGCCAAAAGCTCCCGATTCCCAACATCATAATTCCGCTCGGCGGGCGAAAATTTACGCGAGAAAAAGGCACAAGGTCTCATCACGGAACAATCGGAACTTCTCTGCGACAAAACTGCCCCAGCTCCGATTTCAGAAGCGTCGACCTCAACCTGAAAAGGAAGAGCAACATCAGGCTGACGCAACACAGGGGCGGAAGAAAAGCGGCGCTTAAGCTCCCGAAAGGCCTCCACAGCAGCAGGGGACCAATCAGCAACATCAGCACCCTTCTTAGTCAAATCAGTCAATGGTTTAACAACATCAGAAAAACCAGCAATAAATCGACGATAAAAGTTAGCAAAGCCCAAAAATTTCTGAAGACTCTTAAGAGAAGAGGGTTGCGTCCAATCACAAATAGCCTGAACCTTGACAGGATCCATCTCGATGGAAGAGGGGGAAAAAATATATCCCAAAAAGGAAATCTTTTGTACCCCAAAAACGCACTTAGAACCCTTCACACACAAGGAATTAGACCGCAAAACCTGAAAAACACTCCTGACCTGCTGGACATGAGAGTCCCAGTCATCCGAAAAAATCAAAATATCATCCAGATACACAATCATAAATTTATCCAAATAATCACGGAAAATGTCATGCATAAAGGACTGAAAGACTGAAGGGGCATTTGAAAGACCAAAAGGCATCACCAAATACTCAAAGTGGCCCTCGGGCGTATTAAATGCGGTCTTCCACTCATCCCCCTGCTTAATTCGCACCAAATTATACGCCCCACGGAGATCTATCTTAGAGAACCACTTGGCCCCCTTTATGCGAGCAAACAAATCAGTCAGCAGTGGCAACGGATATTGATATTTAACCGTGATTTTATTCAAAAGCCGATAATCAATACACGGTCTTAAAGAGCCATCTTTCTTAGCCACAAAGAAAAAACCGGCTCCTAAGGGAGATGACGAAGGATGAATATGTCCCTTTTCCAAGGACTCCTTTATATATTCTCGCATAGCAGCATGTTCAGGCACAGACAGATTAAATAAACGACCCTTAGGGTATTTACTACCCGGAATCAAATCTATGGCACAATCGCACTCCCGGTGCGGAGGTAATGAACCAAGCTTAGGTTCTTCAAAAACGTCACGATATTCAGTCAAGAATTCAGGAATCTCAGAGGGAATAGATGATGAAATGGAAACCACAGGTACGTCCCCATGCGTCCCCTTACATCCCCAGCTTAACACAGACATAGCTTTCCAGTCAAGGACTGGGTTATGAGATTGCAGCCATGGCAATCCAAGCACCAACACATCATGTAGGTTATACAGCACAAGAAAGCGAATAATCTCCTGATGATCCGGATTAATCCGCATAGTTACTTGTGTCCAGTATTGTGGTTTATTACTAGCCAATGGGGTGGAGTCAATCCCCTTCAGGGGTATAGGAGTTTCAAGAGGCTCCAAATCATACTCACAGCGTTTGGCAAAGGACCAATCCATAAGACTCAAAGCGGCGCCAGAGTCGACATAGGCATCCGCGGTAATAGATGATAAAGAACAAATCAGGGTCACAGATAGAATAAACTTAGACTGTAAAGTGCCAATTGAAACAGACTTATCAAGCTTCTTAGTACGCTTAGAGCATGCTGATATAACATGAGTTGAATCACCGCAATAGAAGCACAACCCATTTTTTCGTCTTAAATTCTGCCGTTCACTTCTGGACAGAATTCTATCACATTGCATATTCTCTGGCGTCTTCTCAGTAGACACCGCCAAATGGTGCACAGGTTTGCGCTCCCGCAGACGCCTATCGATCTGGATAGCCATTGTCATGGACTCATTCAGACCCGCAGGCACAGGGAACCCCACCATAACATCCTTAATGGCATCAGAGAGACCCTCTCTGAAATTCGCCGCCAGGGCGCACTCATTCCACTGAGTAAGCACAGCCCATTTACGGAATTTCTGGCAGTATATTTCAGCTTCGTCTTGCCCCTGAGATAGGGACATCAAGGCCTTTTCCGCCTGAAGCTCTAACTGAGGTTCCTCATAAAGCAACCCCAAGGCCAGAAAAAACGCATCCACATTGAGCAACGCAGGATCCCCTGGAGCCAATGCAAAAGCCCAATCCTGAGGGTCGCCCCGGAGCAAGGAAATCACAATCCTGACCTGCTGAGCAGGATCTCCAGCAGAGCGAGATTTCAGGGACAAAAACAACTTGCAATTATTTTTGAAATTTTGAAAGCAAGATCTATTCCCCAAGAAAAATTCAGGCAAAGGAATTCTAGGTTCAGATATAGGAACATGAACAACAAAATCTTGTAAATTTTGAACTTTCGTGGTGAGATTAATCAAACCTGCAGCTAAACTCTGAATATCCATTTTAAACAGGTGAACACAGAGCCATTCCAGGATTAGAAGGAGAGAGAGAGAGAGAAAGGCTGCAATATAGGCAGACTTGCAAGAGATTCAATTACAAGCACACTCAGAACTGAAGGGAAAAAAAAAAAAAAAAAAATCTTCAGCAGACTTCTCTTTTCTCTCCTTTCTCTGTCAATTAATTTAACCCTTTTTGGCCGGTCAAACTGTTATGGTTCTCAATGGCAAGAGAACATAGCCCAGCAAACATAAGTACTAGCTCTTGGAAGGATGGAAACTAAACTGACCATGAACTAAACCTGCCGCACAACTAACAGTAGCCGGGTAGCGTTGCCTACGTTTTTTATCCCTAGACGCCCAGCGCCGGCCAGAGGACTAACTAATCCTGGCAGAGGAAAATATAGTCCTGGCTCACCTCTAGAGAAATTTCCCCGATAGGCAGACAGAGGCCCCCACATATATTGGCGGTGATTTTAGATGAAATGACAAACGTAGTATGAAAATAGGTTTAGCAAAATTGAGGTCCGCTTACTAGATAGTAGGAAGACAGAAAGGGCACTTTCATGGTCAGCTGAAAACCCTATCAAAATACCATCCTGAAATTACTTTAAGACTCTAGTATTAACTCATAACATCAGAGTGGCAATTTCAGATCACAAGAGCTTTCCAGACACAGAAACGAAACTACAGCTGTGAACTGGAACAAAATGCAAAAACAAACGAGGACTAAAGTCCAACTTAGCTGGGAGTTGTCTAGCAGCAGGAACATGCACAGAAAGGCTTCTGATTACAATGTTGACCGGCATGGAAGTGACAGAGGAGCAAGGTTAAATAGCGACTCCCACATCCTGATGGAAACAGGTGAACAGAGGGGATGATGCACACCAGTTCAATTCCACCAGTGGCCACCGGGGGAGCCCAAAATCCAATTTCACAACACTGTAGCCTCACTGAGCTGAATGGAAGACTGGAGAACACGCCCTTTTGCCACCAGAATCCCAAAGGCGCACCAGTCTCCGTGCCCTGGAAAGCCGCAAATTAAACACCCTCCACCGGTGGTCCAGGTTGCGCCGGGGATAAGGCCTCATGACGTGCCTCGTCAGTTGGAACGCCTCATCTCCAACAAGAACAAAAGGCACTGCTTCCGCATTGGAGCCTGGGAGTTGTTGTGGTGGTGGGAGGTCTAACTGGTTGTCACGTAGCCGCCGACCCATAATGGACGAATTGAAGACCCTAGAGTCTCCAGTTCGCCCATAGGCCCCAATGTCTACAATTATAAACCTGTAGTTACTGTCAACTACAGCTAACAGAACTACAGAGAAAAACTGCTTATAATTGTAGAATTTTGAGCCAGAGTTCGGCGGCTTACGCACCATGATATGTTTCCCATCCACAGCTCCAATGCAGTTAGGGAAGTCACAAGTGGCCTGGAAGCCACTGGCTATTTTGAGCCAATCTTCCTGTTTTGGCTCAGGCATAACAAGTTCCTGAAGTTTAGCCCATATTTGACTACAGGTTGACCGCACAATGCCTGAAATTGTTGAGCGCCCAATCAGAAACTCCAGGTGTAGTCCCGCATACGACAAGCCAGTGGACAGGAAGCTGAAAGGGACCAAAAAATTATATTAGGTATGTAACAAGAGTTAAAAACTAACATGAAGAAGCAGAAGTAGATAGGATATTTTAACAAACATTACTAACAATGTAAAATTGAACATTTACATAGGGTACTTTACTATAACATTAAACACAGTTTAGTTGATCTGCTTGTGCCCTAATGTACACATATACTTTCATAAACCTGCTAGAACATAACACATCAAAAAAAATATCATCAACATACAGTATGTGAGAATGTTGAATACATACCGTAAGGTAAGGAGAAGACGCTCCTCTGCAGATATGGCTTTGCGCATCCTTGTGTCCTGATAGGTGATACCTGGATGAAAGATCTCCAACAAGATATCAAAGGTACTGATGGTCATGCGACAGTACAGATAGAACTTGTCAGGATGTGACCTCAAAGCTGTATAGAGCCTCTCAAAATGTCCTTTATTGAGGCGTTGGTGCAATAGAGGATGCACCCACAATCTTCGTCTCCTCCTTTGCAGATCTACAATCACAGGATATGGCTGGCCAAAGAGACGCGACAACACCCAGTGAAACAACCCCCGCTGAGTTGTGCTTAAAGACAGATGGTCAGACATGTTTTGAAGGTAATACCAACACACCCAAAAGAAGCACACCAACTAAATGGCCAGATGGGAGGGTTCCACCTGTTGTAGAGGGCTTAAATAGGGTTGTTGACGATGATTTAAATTCTTTGCAGGCCAGAAAACCGTTAAATGTCCATTTTGTGATGTTGCGTGAAAAATACGCATTACGGATCACATACGGATCGCACACGCAACACTACATGCGCAAAATACGCGACCACACCTTGGCAACGGATTACCTACGGAACACTATTTCTGGGACTTTTCTGCATATTACGCCCGTATTACTGCCGTAAAAAACGGACCGTATTGCCTTACGCCTAGTGTGATGCCGGCCTCAGTGTCTCTTTATTGTAATAATGCTCCTGAGCATGGGTGTAAATAGAAATAACAGGCTCCCCATATAAAAAGTCCTATCACGTCACAGTCAAAGAAGAGCATTTCTCCCATCATTTTAAGAAATGCAAAAGGAAATATATTGCAGCACATAGAAAATTGTTTTGCCCTTACTGAAGCCCCTAAGCAGTCTCACTCACTATGATACCCCTTTCATGACCCCTGTAGACTATTTTGCCCCAACAAAGTATGATGACTCCACATAGTATGATAGCCCCACAAACCTTACACAAAGTATTCATGCTCCCTGAAGAAGTGTGGATGAAACGTGCATCGTGGTTTTAGGGATGGGGCAAAGAGCCTGCATCTTACCTGAGTGAGTTATTCATTTAGGGCTTTATGACCATGTCTATTCTTATCCACAGTCAGTGTTGATCTGAACATACCTTTCTTCATGAGTAAGTTCATCAGATGCAATGTGCTAGCATGGGCTTTGCCTTCCCACCTGTCTGAATACTTATGCTAATAAGAGCACTATATTTCATAAAGGGGCAATTTGCATTTAGCTCGTTAATCAAAGATATAATTTGTCTGCCTATATTCATAGAATATACCCTTATTTGCACAAGCACTTTATAATTAATTGATTAGGTTATACATAAATATATGCAATCAATACTGCTAAATATAAATTTTGAAGATGTACTTTATTCACTCTTTTCATCATCATTAACTCAGCTATAAATGTCCCTAGCCAGATACGTAACTTGCATTTGAGGCATCTTTTTTAGAAAAACTTTTGAGTGTAATATTTTGTAACAATAAAGATTGTCAAGTGATTTTTTTCTATATACCATTTTTTGTGCTTTTTCTGGTCACCTTACATCTTTCCCCATGTAGAGTGACTTGGTAATTCAGACTGGTTTAACTCCCTTCTGACATCTGACATAATATTCCATCCATGTGACCTTGGCTTATTTGACCATGGACAGAATATTACGTCATTTTTTTAATGCGACACTGCGACCGAAGTCGCAGTAATCACATTAAAATTCCGGCACCATCTTACCTCTGGGTAGATGGTGTCATTACTCTGGGGGTGTCGCCACCCTCCCGCAACCATGATTGCTGTGATTGGCTATTCAATTCTGAACAGCCAATTGCACATTTTCTCAGTGTTTCAGGCAATCAAATTGCCTGAAACACTGATGTCCCAGCCTTTGAGTAGTGCTCCAAAATCACCGATCCTAGGCTGGTGACTGGCAACGCCAGGCATCACTGAACTCGCTCTGATTGGTGCGATCGACGATTACATTGATCGCGTTAATAACAGGGCACAGACTGCGCTGTGCCATGCCTGTGACCTGCCTAGGATCGGAGCTGCAGGAGCACCGATCCTAGACTGGTGCCTGGCAACACCAGACATGGCCTGGAACTACTAATTGGCACAACCGATGTTTACATTGATTGCGCTAATCACAGGGCACAGCCGCGGTATGACCACGCTATGACGTGGCTGTGCCCTGGCTGTGACCTGCCTAGGATTGGAGCTGTGAGAGCACCGATCCTAGGCTGTTGCCTGACAATGCCAGCATCACCAAGGCCAGCTTTGATTGGTGCAATCGATGTCATCACTAGTGTTGAGCATTCCGATACTGCAAATATCGGGTATCGGACGATATTCGCTGTATCGGAATTCCGATACCAAGTTCCGATATTTTTGTGATATCGGAAATCGGAATCGGAAGTTCCCAGTTTGTGGTTCCCAGGGTCTGGAGGAGAGGAGACTCTCCTTCAGGCCCTGGGATCCATATTCATGTAAAAAATAAAGAATAAAAAAAAAAATATATGGATATACTCACCCCTCCGGCGGACACTGTACCTTAGCGGTGTAACCGGCAGCCTCCGTTCCTAAGAATGCAGTGAGTGTAGGACCTGCGATGACGTCGCGGCTTGTGATTGGTCGCATGAGCGGTCACATGAGCGGTCACGCGACCAATCACAAGCTGCGACATCATTGAAGATCCTCCACTCTGCATTCTTAGGAACGGAGGCAGACACTTGCAGCGTTGACAGCCAGGGGCCGACCGAGGGTGAGTATATCCATATTTTTTATTTTTATTCTTTATTTTTTACATGAATATGGATCCCATGGCCTGAAGGAGAGTTTCCTCTCCTTTAGACCCTGGGAACCATCCAGGATACCTTCTGATATTTGTGTCCCATTGACTTGTATTGGTATCGGGTATCGGTATCGACGAGATCCGATATTTTGCCGGTATCGGCCGATCCAATCCGATACCGATACTTTCGAATATTGGAAGATATCGCTCAACACTACTGTAGCCATCACTGCTCTGTGACCAGTTTGTGGCCACATTGGAGGTCCTCACAGTAGCTGAGGATTTCTGCAGAGTGGTCATGCTACGGAATCTGCGTTGTACTGGGCTTTTTTTTGCCACCTCTGTGCGCACATCCAGCATCCGATGAGCTTTGATTAGTGATGAAGTTCACTCATCAAAGCTCGTGCCTGCAGTTATCCACTTTTCTTTTTCACCCCCCTTTGCGCCACCCCGTTTGCACATCCAGCAGCCGCCGAGCTTTGGTGAGTGATGCAGTTCACTCATCAGAGCTCGTGCCTGCTGTTATCTACTTTTCTTTTTCACTCCCCCTTTACGCCACCCCTGTGCGCACATCCAGGAGCCGACAAGCTTTGATTAGTGATGCAGTTAACTTATCAGCACTTGTGCCTGCTGTTTTCCACTTTTCTTTCTAACCTCCCTATTGCGCCAACCCGATGCGCACATCCAGCAGTTACTGATCTTTGATGAGTAACGCAGTTCACTCATCAGAGCTCTTCACTGCTGTTTTAGACACTTTTCTTTTTTGCCACCTCCATGCGCACATCCAGCTACTGCTGAGTTTTGATTAATGACACCGTTCACTCATCAGTAGTGTTGAGCATTCCGATACCACAAGTATCGGGTATTGGCCGATATTTGCGGTATCGGAATTCCGATACCGAGTTCTGATACTTTCAGTATATCGGATACCGGAATCGGAAGATCCCACAATTCAAAGTGCACGAATTCAGCCAATGAGGAATGATTAGAAGTGTGGGCACATCCTGTTCTGCATGGTGGGCATGCAACTACTGGCATGGCTGTGATTGGCTGCTGAAATGATGTCATGATGCACTATAAAAGTCGCTGCCACCATTTTGGGCTCACTCTGCTGTCAATTCAGATAGGGACAAAACACTGTGTTCTGACTGAGGGCCAGTTTAGAGATAGCGATTTGCTTCATTGTGCTTTACCCAGGATAATTTAGCAACTGCTGTGTGAGAACCTTGCTTTTGCCTTGCAGCGCTGTTCACAGCTGTCTGCAAGGTCTCTGTGTGTGTGAGTGCATATCGCTCTGTAGTCTGTCCGCAGCCACAGCCGGTTGTAGCCAGCTCAGGGTGCGTCACTGCCTCATACTGTTCAATCCATTGTCCTTTTTTGCATTTAGTGCAGCCTGCTGCACATTTTTTCAAATATTTCCTATTAGTGGCTTTCCATCCATATCCAGCTAAATTGTGGAAAAACACTACATAGGATAACATAGAGCAGGTTTTTCTGGCCTTGCAGCGCCGTTTACGGCTGTCTGCACGGTCTCTGTGTGAGTGCACATCGCTCTGTAGTCTGTCCACAGCGACAGCTGGTTGTAGTCAGCTCAGGGTGCGTCACTGCCTCATACTGTTCAATCCATTGTCCTTTTTTGCAATTTGTGCAGCCTGCTGAAATTTTTTTCAAATATTTCCTATTAGTGGCTTTCCATCCATATCCAGCTAAATTGTGGAAAAACACTACATAGGATTACATAGAGGAGCTTTTTTTGGCCTTGCAGTGCCGTTTACAGCTGTCTGCACGGTCTCTGTGTGAGTGCACATTGCTCTGTAGTCGGTCCGCAGCTACAGCCGGTTGCAGTCAGCTCAGGGTGCGTCACTGCCTCATACTGTTCAATCCATTGTCCTTTTTTGCAATTTGTGCAGCCTGTTGAAAATTTTTTCAAATATTTCCTATTAGTGGCTTTTCATCCATATCCAGCTAAATTGTGGAAAAACTCTACATAGGATTACATAGAGGAGCTTTTTTTGGCATTGCATTGCCGTTTATGACTGTCTGCACGGTCTCTATGTGAGTGCACATTGCTCTGTAGTCTGTCTGCAGCCACAGCCTGTTGTAGTCAGCTCAGGGTGCGTCACTGCCTCATACCGTTCCATTGTCTGTTTCTCAATTAGTCCAGCCTGCTGCACATTTTTTCAAATTTTTCCTATTAGTGGCTTTCCCTCTGTATCCTGCTAGATTGTGGAAAAACACTATATAGGATTACATAGAGGAGCTTGTTTTAGCCTTGCAGCACCGTTCACGGCTGTCTGCACAGTCTGTGTGCGAGTGCAGCTCACTCTGTAGTCAGTTCTGCCAAAAAAAATAAATAATAAAGTTCACCAAACACACCACTTTACAGTTGTGTAGGCCACATGAGCTCATATTAAAGTCTAGTCCACACTTTAGAAAATTAGTGTTTCTTTTACCTGTTAGGAGCTGTTCAGGAATAAGCACACTAAGCCCTTAGTACTTTTCTGCTTATCTTTATCAGTCAACCAAGATGAAGAAGGCAGGGAGTAAGGCACGTGGGCGTGGGTGTGGGCGTGGAGCAGGGAGAGGATGTGGGGATTCTGTGCCTCCTGTGGGCACCGGTGACTCATCATCACCCAGTTTCAGCAGGGAACAGTCCTTCATGCACAGCTTTGTAGGAGATCGCCATACACCGCAGCTGCGTGAAGAACAAATTGAAGCCATTGTCGGATGGATGGCAGCTAACACATTGACTTCAATTAGTGCCACATCCTCTCAGGCACAGAGCACTGGAGAGCACCCATCTGTCTCTTCACCACCTGCCATATTGCCCAGGCAGTCAGAGAGCCCAGGACAGGAGCCATCTCTACTTCTGTTCTCAAAATTTCTTGGCTTGGAAAGAGGGCCAGCCAAGCAGCATTGGAGAAATGGAAGAAGAGGCAGTATGCAGTGATGCCCAACAGCTTTGTTTCTCTGACTCTGAAGAGACAGGTGGGCCAGTGCCTCTGGTCAGCACACATCAGTACGCATCTGATGATGAGACTCAGGTGCCACTTTCAGGTGCGTACTGTGCTGCCGAGACTACCCAGGAGAAGCAGTTGGTGGAAGAGGGGAGTGTAGATGATGAGGTCCTTGACCCATCATGGCACGAGGTACAGGAAGGTGGTGGGAGCAGCTCTGAGGAAGAGATTCTCCGAACGGGCCAAAGAGGGAGAGGGAGGGGGAAGACTGCAGTTCCTGTAGCCTCCACTTCGGAACCCGTTATGAGCATGCCTCTTCCAAAAGCCAAAATGGGCGCTCCCAAGACTTGCAGTGCCTGGTCCTTTTTTGACACAGTTGCAGATGACATTTGCTTTGTCAACTGCAAGGTGTGTCATCAGAAAGTCAAAAGAGGGAAAAATGTAAGCAACCTCAATACCACAAATATGTGGAAACATGTGCGGACCAAGCACGCGGTGGAGTTACAAAAACACACTGAAGACATAGGCCAACCAACAGCGGCTCCTACCACCTCTTCAGCTCGTGTTGTTGCCTCTTCCTCCAGCTCACACACAGCTGGTTTGGCTTCCTCACAGGATCGCCATGGAAGAACCTCTGGCACTGTTGTCCAGAGACCCACTGTAATTCCACCCACAACACCACGTTCCCAGTCATCCTCACACTCCCAGCCCAGTCTACAGCCATCGGTAGCACAGGCATGGGAGAAAAGGCGTCCATTCTCAGCAAAAAGACACCGAGCACAGGCTCTGAATGCTGGCATTGCAAAACTACTGTCCCTTGAAATGCTGTCATTCAGGCTGGTGGACTGACACCTTCCGTAACTTGATGGCATTGGCAGTCCCACAATACAATGTGCCCAGCCGCTTTTATTTCAGCAGGCAAGCCATCCCTGCCCTGCACAAGTATGTGGAGGGACACATAAAACACGTGCTACTGAACGCCATCAGTAGCAAGGTCCACCTCACCACCGATGCGTGGACCAGTCACCAAGGACAGGGGCGATACCTTTCAATCACTGCCCATTGGGTTAATGTTGTTGAGCCGGGTACAGATCATGCGAGTGGCGCAGGACGCGTTCTGCCAACTACAAGGATTGCAGGAATCCAGTCTGTATGCATTGACTCCTCCTCATACACAAGTTCCTCAGAATCATCGCTACAGGAGCTGTCACAGTCCACCTCCACATGGACTCGTGAACATTTACCTGTTACGACCGATACGAGCACAGCTGTGGCCAAACATCAATAGGCCGTATTGAAATTAATTTCTTTGAGGAATCAAAGCCACACAGCGCAGGAGTTCTGGAATGCCATCAAGCAGGAGAGCGACGTGTGGTTTGTGCCAGCGAATCTCCGGCCAGGCATGGTAGTGTGTGACAATGGCTGAAATCTGGTGGCAGCTCTGGCCCTAGGCAACCTCACTCACATCCCATGTCTGGCACATGTGCTCAACTTGGTTGTGCAGAGTTTTTTGAGGGACTATCCGGATCTTGATGCCCTGCTGCACAAGATCTGCCTAGAGTGTGCTCACTTGCGGCGTTCCAGCATGGCAAGATCACGCATTGCAGCTCTGCAGCGCCGATTCCGCCTTCTGGAACATCACATCTTATGTGACCTACATATGTGACCTACCCACCAGGTGGAATTACACATTAGATATGTTGGAGCGGTTGTGTGAGCAGCAGCCAGCAGTAATGGAGTACCAGCTGCATCAGGTACAAAGAAGTCGCACTGCACGCAGTTCGGACTTCACAACCACAGAGTGGGCCACTATGAAGGACGTCTGCCAGGTTTTGCATTCCTTCGATGAATCCACGTGGATGGCGAGTGCAGATGATGCACTAGTCAGCATGACTGTCCCCCTTATCTGCCTGTTTCAACAAACACTGCAAGCGCTAAGGGATGATTTTGTGGAAGAGGTGGAGAATGAGGAGTCACCAATTCCATCAGCTTCTGGACAGTCAGCGCTACATGGTTCCTCACAAAGGCCTAGGCAGGGGACACTTTGTGAGGAGGATGAGGAGGAGTCAATGGAGGAGGAAGACATTGGTCCAGAGGAGGGAGCTACACAATTCTCCAATAGTCAGTGTGTAGAGCGAGGGTGGGGAGATGCAGAGCAGGCAGAGATCACGCCTCAAGTAGAGGACAGCATTTCTTGGCCAGTTGGCAGTCTGCAGCATATGGTTGATTACATGCTGCAGTGCCTGAGAAACGACCGCCGCATCGCCCACATTCTCAACACGGCTGATTATTGGGTATACACCCTCCTAGATCCTCACTACCGGGACAACTTAGCTGTGTATTCGGCAATGTGTCCTGTGACCGCCACGCTGACACAACAACAGATATTAAACTGCCTCGAGTGCAGGCTTCAGCCTACACTCTGCTCCTCCTGCTGACCCAGGGCTCCAACACCGCTAGTTGCTGCTCGGAAGTGCTGTTTGCACAGTCAACACTTGCTGCCATGTTATTTGGTTTCAGTAACGTCAGCTGATCCCCAGTTGTGTATCCAGCAATGTGTCCTGCGACCTCCACGCTGACACTCCAACAGATGTTAAACTGCCTCCAGTGCAGACTTCGGCCTACTATCTTGTCCCCCTGCTGACCCTGGGCTCCAACACCGCTAGTTGGGGCTCTAGGAAGACAATCTTGAATAGGTCCCCCTGGTTCCAGTACCGTCAGCTGGTCCCGGCCAGAGCCTTTGGCTTAGGTGCCTCCTTCTGGGTATCCAAGTTCCACCAACGTCAGGTGGTCCTTGGTAGTGCTTTCTGGCATGGGTACCTCCTGCTTAATAACCGGGTTCCAGTAACATCAGCTGGTCCTCGGTAGTTCCATTGGCTCTTGTACCTTCGGCTACCCATCCGGGTTCCAGTACCGTCAGCTGGTTCTCGGCAGTTTCTTTTGCTCTTGTACCTTCTGCTCCTCATCCTGGTTCCAGTACCATCAGCTGGTTCTGGGCAGAGCCTTTGGCTTAGGTGCCTCCTTCTGGGTATCCGAGTTCCACCAACGTCAGGTGGTCCTTGGTAGTGCTTTCTGGAATGGGTACCTCCTGCTTAATAACCGGGTTCCTGTAACGTCAGCTGGTCCTCGGTAGTTCCATTGGCTCTTGGACCTTCGGGTAGCCATCCGGGTTCCAGTTTCATCAGCTGGTTCTTGGCATTTTCTCAGCCTTTTTATACCTTCTTCTACATTTCCAAGTTCAAGACCCTAAAGACGACGACCCTGAAGACCACCAATAAGATGACGACGACACCAGAGACGACAACCCCTGAGACGACGACCCTGGAGATGACGACCCTGAAGACCACCCCGAAGACTATGATGACCCCCGGAGACGACGACCCTGGAGACGACGACCCAGAAGACCGAGAAGCAGAAGAACAAGAAGCTGCAGAACAAAGAGCAGAAGAACATTAAGCATAAGACTAAACATCAGAGCAAAAGATATTATCTAAATTATAAGCAGAAGAAGACTAAGCAGTGTATGGGGGTGAGTCTGTTCCTCCTCGTGGTGCCCCTGGAAAAAAGCCTGCTGCTGCAGGCCTAACTGAACGCAGACAAATTCTGTTGTAACTCTTTTGTGACAGGCAGAACGGAAGGTGTAATCTTCAAACTTTTATAGATAACAACTACAGGAATGCCTGTCACAAATAAGAATATGACGAAGAAGTAGAATATGAAGAAGAATAATAGTTTAATAAAAAGAATATGAATAATGTAACAAAAAAAAATAAGGTGAAGAAGAAGATGAATAAGGTGAAGAAGTTGATGTCAAAGATGCTGCTGCTGAGGATGATGAAGAAGAAAGTGTCGGAGAAGTAAAAAAGAAGGTGAAGGGCATGGAAGTAGTGAAACATCAATATCTGACAAAATAAAAAAAATCTTAACATAGTCAATATCTTTGTAACTCAGAACGTCTTAAAAAAAAAAAAATTCCTGCTATTCCATTTGATTGGGCTAAACCTCTATGCCTTTAATGTCTCCGATACCTCCCCAAATACATCCTACATTATTCTTAGTTGTTTTCCTTCATGTAGAATGAACCTACAAGGAAAGAAAGGGTTTATTTTCATTCCGATATTTTGGTCCCATTGACTTGCATTAGTATCGGGTATCAGTATAGTCGATATCCAAAATTTTTTGAATATCGGCCGATCCAATCCGATACCGATACTTTTGGATATCGGAAGGTATCGCACAACACTACTCATCAGAGCTTGTGCCTGCTGTTTTATACTTTTCTTTTACACCCCCCTCTATGTGACCCCCGTGCACACATACTGCAGCCGCAGAGCTTTGATTAGTGATGCAGTTCATTCATCAGAGCTGGTGTCTGCTGTTTTATATACTTTTCTTTTTCGACACCTCCGTGTGCACATCTAGCAGACGCAGAGCTTTGGCTAGTGATGCAGGTCAGTGATCAGAGCTCGTGCCTTTTCTTTTCACTGACTTTTTTTCTCCCTGGTTGCTACATTTTTTCTTTTAGCTATGTCTTTTCAAACAAAGAAGTTTACACCAAGCACTATCTCACACACACAAACAACTAAAGTACTGACACAATCACCACATACATTAAAAAAAATGTTGTTCCGTTCGTCCCAAAAGTGCTATTCAGTAAAGGAGGCATATGCTTTCCTGGCCTCTGACACTGATAGTGAGGGAGAGGATCCCACATTTCTTTAATTTTCAGATTTGTCCTCCTCGTCCTCATCTTCTTCCTCATTTCTCTCCTCAGGTGCTGCTGAACTTCCATGCAGACGTCTGAGGACAGAAGGTGAACCAATACTGTCCCCATATGGACCTCACCCCCCAACAATTATGAGCTACTGATTCCTGATTTTTTGGCAAAATCAGGAATCAAGTTTGACACCACCGACCTCACAGACCCAGACTTTTTTAAAGTATTTTTCTCTGAGGATTTTGTTAACCTCATGGCTGGCCAAACTTATTTGTATGCTCATTAGTTTTTGGCAAAAAAAAATCGAGTCATCATTTTCTAACTGGTCTCCTCTATACGCAGTTGAAATGATGCAGTTTTGGGGCCAGGTCCTTCGCACGGGGATCCTGAAGAAGCCAGAACTTTAGCAATATTGGAGTGTTTATGTTATATACAACACAACAGCGTTCCGAATGGTCATGGCCTGGACACATTTTGAGGCCATCCACAAATTCTTGCATGGTGACCTCCATGAGATGACCCCAGCTTTGACAGTCTGCTCAAAGTTTGGCCGGTCATTGAACACTCCAACAAAAAGCTTGCAGAAGAATATATGCCCCGAAGGGACATCTGCGTGGATGAGTCCCTAATTAACTTCCAAGGGAGGCTCAAATTTCATCAGTATTTGCCCAGTAAAAGGGCCAGGTATGGAATTAAACTCTATAAGCTGTGTGAAAGTACCTCAGGGTACACCCACAGGATTAGAGATTATGAAGGAAAGGACACCCGGATTGAACCCCCTAAATGCCCCCTGTCCTGGAAGTGAGTGGGATAAATGTGTGGGATTTGGTGCATCCACTGTTGGATAAAGTTTATCACCTCTACATGGATAACTTTTACTCCAGCATCCGACTCTTCAAATCCCTCTCTGTGCGAGGTACCACAGCCTGCGGCACTGTCCACAAAATTCAGAGAGGCCTCCCAAAAATGCTAATAGGGCAGATGGTCAGAAAGAGTGACAGCAGAGACCAATGTAATGACCACCTGCTGGTGGTCAAGTACAAGGACAGGAGGGATATCTTTTTCTTGACCACCATACATGGTTATGGCAGCTGCCTCAGCACTGTACGATGTACCTCTAGACAGGTGTGCAAACTGGACTGTGTACTGGGCTACAACAAAAACATTATGGGCATTGATCTCTCTGATCAACTCCTCCAGCTGTACAGTGCTTTCAGAAAGGCCAAAGTGTGGTACAAGGAGCTGACTGTGCACATCATACAGATGGCAATACTCAGCGCTTTTCTGCTGTCATGATGTATAGGCCAGACCGATACATTGTACCTTCAGTTCCAGGAGGTAGTAATCAAGGCATTAATCTTTGGAGATCAGGAAGGAACGAGCCCCAGTACTTCCGGAACTAAAGGTGCTCATATCGTACCAGGTCAACATTTCCCTGGGGAGGTCCCTCGAAGTGAAAAAAGTTAAGTCACAAAAGAGGTGCCAAGTGTGTTACAAAAGGGGAATAATTAAGGAGGACACAGTTATCAATGCAACACCTGCCCCAATAAACCTGGCCTGTGTATGAAAGAATGCTTCAGACTGTATGACACCTCCATGCACTACTAAATTCATTTCTGACTTACATAACTGATGTATGACAACCAGATGAACATTACACAATTGACTTATGACAACCTGACAATTACTACACAACTCACATATGCCATTACATTATAAATTTCACATACCAGGAAACATTACATTAGTTCAAAAAAGGGGTCACTTGTTGGCATTGACACTGTTTAGGCACATCTAGATAAGTTCCTTGAGGGATCTCGTTTCCATAATGGGGTCATGTGTGGGATGTTTCTACTGTTTAGGGACATTTAGTATACATACTCCCTTGAGAAAGTGGCCCCAAGTAGCCGCAAAACGTGCGTCGGGATCCTTCATCCGACCCCCCTTGTTCCCACTCATCTGCTGGTAAGCATTGCACCTTTTGCTAGTTACTTCCGCACTTTGTATGAAAGATAGACAGGTGTTACTTTTTCCTTAGTCATTTTATGGATGCATGCTGACCTCCAGGTGTCCACTTTTGGATGCATTGCTCCCGCAGGGTTATGGTCTTTGGACCTTTATGTTATTTTTTCAGGGACTCATGTGCAAAATGAGGTGGTGATAGGTGGGGGGCAGGGTATATAGCAATCTGCATTGTTTATGGCTCTTTATGTACTGTTGAGATGTTTTATCTTTTCTACGAATTAATAAAGTTATATGCCTATTTTTACCAGATGTAATCAGTTTGCTCCTTTTTCTCCTATTTTTGTCTGATGTTTATTGGAGATGAGGTTGTTTGAACAGGGGTTGCGGACAATTTGTGTCACTACCACTGTTTCTCAAATATGTATATGGAATTTCTGTTGCTATTATAAACTTTAGTGAAACACTTGGGGTTCAAAGTTCTCACCACACATCTAGATAAGTTCTTTGAGGGGACTACTTTCCAAAATGGGGTTATTTGTGGGGGGTTTCCACTGTTTAGGCACATCAGGGGCTCTCCAAATGCGACATCGCATCCGATTTCAATTTTGGTTTGAAAAAGTGAGTCCCCCATTTATGGGGTATCAGCGTACTCAGGACAAATTTCTCAACAACTTTTGGGGGTCTAATTTCCCTGGATACCCTTAGCAAAATAAAAAATTGAAGGCTAAAAATCATTTTTGTGGAAATTTTTTTTTATTTTTATAGCTTTACATTATAAACTTCAATGAAACATTTTGGGGTTCAAAGTACTCACCACATATCTGGATAAGTTCCTTAGGGGGTCTAGTTCCCAAAATGTGGTCACTTGTGGGGGGTTTCCACTTAGGTGGACCCCCCTGTGGGAGGTTTCCAATGTATCGGCATGTTCAGGAGAAATTATAAATTTTGGGGTTCATTATTTCCTGTTATCTTTGTGAAAATAAAAAAAAATAGTCTAAAGTTACATTTTACACCACAGGCCCCCATATAAAGTCTGATGTCCACCAAAGCCCTCCATACAGTATGAGGACCTCACAGCCTCCATACAGTATAATGTCCCTCATAACCTTACCATAATGTTATATGGTTACCACAGCCCCAACATAATGAAATGTACCCAATGTATGTCCAGACAGTATAATGTCCACCAGTCACCCCACACAGTATGATGTCCACCACCATTACCCTATACAGTAAAATGGTCCCATCACAGTCATCCGCACAGTATGATAGATTGTAATGCACTATGAAGATCCCACATAGACCAAATACTGTATGACGCTGCCCCAACAGCCCCTATATAGTATGGTGGTCCACATCACTCATCCCCATATGGTTTAATGGTCCCTCCAACAGCCCCCTAAATAATATGATGGTTCCCCCAAGACCCTCCATAATATAATAATACGTTCCACAATTTGATGTGTTTAACCCCTTCATGACCTTGGGATTTTTCGTTTTTCCGTGTTCGTTTTTCACTCCCCTCCTTCCCAGAGCCATAACTTTTTCATTTTTCTGTCAATTTGGCCATGTGAGGGCTTATTTTTTGCAGGGCAAGTTCTACTTTTGAACGACATCATTGGTTTTACCATGTCGTATACTAGAAAAAATTCCAAGTGCAGTGAAATTGCAAAAAAAGTGCAGTCCCACACTTGTTTTTTGTTTGCCTTTTTTGCTAGGTTCACTAAATGCTAAAACTGACCAGACATTATGATTCTCCAGGTCATTACGAGTTCATAGACACCTAACATGACTGGGTTATTTTTTACCTAAGTGGTGAAAAAAAAAGCCAAACTTTGCTAAAAAAAAAAAATTGTGCCGTTTTCCGATACTCGTAGCGTCTCCATTTGTCATGATCTGTGGTCGGTTGAGGGCTTATTTTTTGTGTGCCGAGCTGGCGTTTTTAATGATAGCATATTGGTGCAGATACGTTCTTTTGATCGCCTGTTATTGCATTTTAATGCAATGTCGCGGCGACCAATAAAACGTAATTCTGGCGTTTCTAATTTTTTTCTCGCTACGCTGTTTAGCGATCAGGTTAATGCTTATTTTTTATTGATAGATCAGGCGATTCTGAACGCAGCAATACCAAATATGTGTAGGTTTGATTTTTTTTTAATTGATTTATTTTGATTGGGTCGAAAGGGGGGTGATTTAAACTTTACATTTATTTTTTTTCACATTTTTTAAACTTTTTTTTTACTTTTGCCATGCTTCAATAGCCTCCATGGTAGGCTAGAAGCAGGCACAGCACGATCGCCTCTGCTACATAGCAGCAATCTGCTGTTCGCTGCTATGCAGCAGAAAATCAGGTGTGCTGTGAGCGCCGACCACAGGGTGGCGCTCACAGCTGCCGGGGATCTGTAACCATAGAGGTCTCAAGGACCTCTATGGTTACCATTCAGAAGCATCGCCGACCTCCGATCATGTGACGGGGTCGGCCATACCGTCATTTCCGGCCGCCCGGCCGGATGCGGTAGTTAAATGCCGCTGTCTGCGTTTGACAGCGGCATTTAACTAGTTAATAGGCGCGGGCAGATCACGATTCTGCCCATGCCTATTATGGGCACATGTCAGCTGTTCAAAACAGCTGACATGTCCCGGCTTTGATGCGGGCTCACCACCGGAGACCGGAGCCCGCATCAAAGCGGGGCTTCTGACCTCGGACGTAATATCCCGTCCGAGGTCAGAAAGGGGTTAAATAAAGTGTTCATGTGCTGAAATAATCTTATAAAAGTGCCCCTGCTGTATACTGTGCAATGGTTGTGTCTGACCATGCAGGAACATTGTCTGAATATACCACAGCTAATGGGCATGGGAGGATGCAATTACTATACTGACAATACAGCATGGGATAGTAGCTAGCTATTTTTGTGAGGTAAAACATTTCCCTGCCTGTTTTTAAACAATGTTTTACCTCAAATAAAGAATAATTTGTGATCACATGCTGTAATGTCTGTATACACTCTTTTGGTTCCTCCTTTGCCAAACTTCTGTCACTGGAAATGCTGTCATTCAGGCTGGTGGAGACTGACAGCTTCCGTGACTTGATGTCATTGGCAGTCCCACAGTACAATGTGCCCAGCCGCTTTTACTTCAGCAGGCAAGCCGTCCCTGCCCTGCACAAGCATGTGGAGGGACACATAAAACACGCGCTACTGAACGCCGTCAGTAGCAAGGTCCACCTCACCACCGATGCGTGGACCAGTCAACATGGACAGGGGCGATACCTTTCCCTCACTGCCCATTGGGTTAATGTCGTTGAGCCGGGTACAGACCGTGCGAGTGGCGCAGGACGTGTCCTGCCCACTCCAAGGATTGCAGGAATCCATTCTGTACGCATTGACTCCTCCTCTTACACCAGTTCCTCAGAATCATCGCTGCAGGAGCCATCACAGTCCACCTCCACATGGACCCGTGATGAACGTGTACCTGTTACGACCGACATGAGCACAGCCGTGGCCAAACGTCAACAGGCCGTCTTGAAATTAATTTTTTTGGGGAATCGTAGCCACACAGCGCAGGAGCTCTGGAATGCCATCAAGCAGGAGAGCGATGTGTGGTTTGTGCCAGCGAATCTCCAGCCAGGCATGGTAGTGTGTGATAATGGCCGAAATCTGGTGGCAGCTCTGGGCCTCGGAAACCTCACTCACATCCCATGTCTGGCACATGTGCTCAATTTGGTCGTGCAGAGATTTTTGAGGGACTATCCGGATCTTGATGCACTGCTGCACAAGGTCCGCCTAGAGTGTGCTCACTTGCGGCGTTCCAGCACGGCAAAAGCGCGCATTGCGGCTCTGCAGCGCCGACACCGCCTGCCGGAACATCGCATCATATGTGACCTACCTACCAGGTGGAATTCCACGTTACATATGTTGGAGCGGTTGTGTGAGCAGCAGCAAGCTGTAATGGAGTACCAGCTGCTTCAGGCGCAAAAAAGTCGCAGTCAGCGCCGTACAGACTTCACAACCACAGAGTGGGCCACTATGAATGACGTCTGCCAGGTTTTGCGTCCCTTTGATTATTCCACGCGGATGGCGAGTGCAGATGATGCACTAGTCAGCATGACTGTCCCCCTTATCTGCCTGCTTGAAAAATCACTGCAAGCGCTAAGGGATGATGTTGTGGAAGAGGTGGAGGATGATGCTTCACCATTTCCATCATCTTCTGGACAGTCAGCGCCACGTGGTTCCTCACAAACGCGTAGGCAGGGGACAGTTTGTGAGGAGGATGAGGAGGAGTCAATGGAGGAGGAAGACATCCGTCCAGAGGAGGGAGTTACCGAATTGTCCAGTACTCAGTGTGTACAGCGAGGGTGGGGTGATGACGAGCGGCCAGAGATCACGCCTCCAGCAGGGGACAGCGTTTCTTGGGCAGTTGGCAGTCTGCAGCACATGGTGGATTACATGCTGCAGTGCCTGAGAAACGACCGCCGCATCGCCCACATTCTCAACATGTCTGATTATTGGGTGTTCACCCTCCTCGATCCTCGCTACCGGGACAACGTAGAAAGCCTCATCACACCGTTGAACAGGGAGCGAAAAATGCGGGAGTACCAAGACACACTGGTCAATTCCATCATCTTCTCCATTCCAACTGAGAGAAGTGCTGCTAGTGCATTCCAAAGCAGCTCAGTGCGTCCAGGCCGTGGTGGAGGCTCTGCACAAAGAGGGAGCAGAAGCAGTGCCTCTGCCCAAGGCAAGACCAGTATGGCCGAACTGTGGCACAGTTTTCTGTGCCCGCCACAAAAGTCTACACCATCACAGACGGCTCCAGTCAGCAGGAGGCAACGGTTCCGTCAGATGGTGACAGACTACATGTCTTGCCCTCTTGCTGTACTCACTGACGGCTCTTCCCCTTTCAAGTTTTGGGTCTCAAAGCTGGATACATGGCCAGAGCTAAGCCAGTATGCATTGGAGGTGCTGTCTTGCCCTGCGGCCAGTGTATTATCGGAACGTGTCTTTAGTGCTGCAGGTGGTGTACTAACTGACCGTCGCATGCGACTATCCTCCGATAACGTTGACCGGCTTACTTTCCTGAAAATGAACAAGGCCTGGATCTCGCAGGAATTTGCCACTCCTCCTCCTGATTGAATAATTAGGTCACTGTATACGTTATCCAGGTCTCCTGTTGTGTTCATCTTTCTACCACCTGAACTTAAATTCCTGGGCTCCAACACCGCCAGTTGAGGCTCAGAAGTGCCGTCTGCACAGTCAAAACATACGACCCAGTGTTATTGGGTTTCAGTAACGTCAGCTGATCCCCAGCTGTGTAGCCGGCAATGTGTCATGCGACCGCCACGCTGACACAACAACTGAAATGTAAGGGAATCTGTCCCCCCCCCCCCAAGGCGTTTGTTACTGAAAGAGCCACCTTGTGCAGCAGTAATGCTGCACAAGGAAAAAGGTAGCTATTTTGGTTTTGCTCCTTGCACACGCAAAACTTAACACTTATAAAATGTGTCCACTGATACCGTAAAACCGTCCCGGAGGTGGGACTTTCCTTCGTAATATGACGCAGCACAGCCGTCATTCCTACCCCCCCGGCGCCGCGCCCCGGCTCCTCAGCGTTGTTTGATTCCGTCCAGGAGCCTGCGCTGTTATGTTATCCCGTGGCCAGGCACACTTAGCGCTGCCCGTCTTCTGGCATCATTTGGTGTCAGGCTGGCTGCGCCTGTGCGGCCACGCTGGCCGAGAGCCCGCCTCGCAGTGTCTTCTGATTTAATCCCACTGGGGGCCTGGGATCCATGGACATGCGCAGTGCATATCTGAACCTCCACCTCTCACTCATCTCCCTATGGCTTCTTCAGACTGTTCGGTGTCAGCTGGTCCCTAATAGCATGCCACGGCCGTGACACCGCACAGTCTTAAGAAGCCGTAGGGAGGGGAGTGAGAGGCGAGGATATGCACTGCGCATGGCCATGGATCCCAGGCCCCCAGTGGGATTAAATCAGAAGACACTGCGAGTCGGGCTCTCGGCCAGCGCGGCCGCACAGGCGCAGCTAGCCTGACACCAAATGATGTCAGAAGATGGGCAGCGCTAAGTGTGCCTGGCCACGGGATAACATAACAGCGCAGGCTCCGGGACGGAATCAAACAACGCTGAGGAGCCGGGGCACGGCGGCGGGGGGGTAGGAATGATGTGCTGTGCTGCGTCATATTACGAAGGAAAGTCCCACCTCCGGGACGGTTTCACGGCTTCATGGGACACATTTTATAAGTGTTTAGTTCTGTGTTTGCAAGGAGCATGATGAAAAGAGCCACCTTTTCCTTTTGCATCTTTTGTGCTGCACAAGCTGGCTCTTTCAGCTACAAACGCCTTGGGGGGGGGTTAAAGGTTCCCTTTCGACTTTCTCAGGCTTCGGCCTACATTGTGTTCCTCTGCTTTTCCACCTGTCCCTGGGCTCCAACACCGCCAGTTGCCGTCCAGAAGTGCTGTACGCACAGTCAACAGTCCCTCCTCTGTTATTGGGGTTCAGTAACGTCAGCTGTTCCCCTGCTGTGTGTGTGGCAATCCCTCCTACCTCCTCCAACCTCCTCCTCCTCCACCTGTCCCTGGGCTCCAACACCGCCAGTTGCCGTCCAGAAGTGCTGTACGCACAGTCAACAGTCCCTCCTCTGTTATTGGGGTTCAGTAACGTCAGCTGTTCCCCTGCTGTGTGTGTGGCAATCCCTCCTACCTCCTCCAACCTCCTCCAACCTCCTCCTCCTCCACCTGTCCCTGGGCTCCAACACCGCCAGTTGCCGTCCAGAAGTGCTGTACGCACAGTCAACAGTCCCTCCTCTGTTATTGGGGTTCAGTAACGTCAGCTGTTCCCCTGCTGTGTGTGTGGCAATCCCTCCTACCTCCTCCTCCTCCTCCACCTGTCCCTGGGCTCCAACACCGCCAGTTGCCGTCCAGAAGTGCTGTACGCACAGTCAACAGTCCCTCCTCTGTTATTGGGGTTCAGTAACGTCAGCTGTTCCCCTGCTGTGTGTGTGGCAATCCCTCCTACCTCCTCCAACCTCCTCCTCCTCCACCTGTCCCTGGGCTCCAACACCGCCAGTTGCCATCCAGAAGTGCTGTACGCACAGTCAACAGTCCCTCCTCTGTTATTGGGGTTCAGTAACATCAGCTGTTCCCCTGCTGTGTGTGTGGCAATCCCTCCTACCTCCTCCTCCTCCTCCACCTGTCCCTGGGCTCCAACACCGCCAGTTGCCGTCCAGAAGTGCTGTACGCACAGTCAACAGTCCCTCCTCTGTTACTGGGGTTCAGTAACGTCAGCTGTTCCCCTGCTGTGTGTGTGGCAATCCCTCCTACCTCCTCCAACCTCCTCCAACCTCCTCCTCCTCCACCTGTCCCTGGGCTCCAACACCGCCAGTTGCCGTCCAGAAGTGCTGTACGCACAGTCAACAGTCCCTCCTCTGTTATTGGGGTTCAGTAACGTCAGCTGTTCCCCTGCTGTGTGTGTGGCAATCCCTCCTACCTCCTCCAACCTCCTCCTCCTCCACCTGTCCCTGGGCTCCAACACCGCCAGTTGCCGTCCAGAAGTGCTGTACGCACAGTCAACAGTCCCTCCTCTGTTACTGGGGTTCAGTAACGTCAGCTGTTCCCCTGCTGTGTGTGTGGCAATCCCTCCTACCTCCTCCAACCTCCTCCAACCTCCTCCTCCTCCACCTGTCCCTGGGCTCCAACACCGCCAGTTGCCGTCCAGAAGTGCTGTACGCACAGTCAACAGTCCCTCCTCTCTTATTGGGGTTCAGTAACGTCAGCTGTTCCCCTGCTGTGTGTGTGGCAATCCCTCCTACCTCCTCCAACCTCCTCCAACCTCCACCTGTCCCTGGGCTCCAACGCCGCCAGTTGCCGTCCAGAAGTGCTGTACGCACAGTCAACAGTCCCTCCTCTGTTATTGGGGTTCAGTAACGTCAGCTGTTCCCCTGCTGTGTGTGTGGCAATCCCTCCTACCTCCTCCAACCTCCTCCTCCTCCACCTGTCCCTGGGCTCCAACACCGCCAGTTGCCGTCCAGAAGTGCTGTACGCACAGTCAACAGTCCCTCCTCTGTTATTGGGGTTCAGTAACGTCAGCTGTTCCCCTGCTGTGTGTGTGGCAATCCCTCCTACCTCCTCCAACCTCCTCCTCCTCCACCTGTCCCTGGGCTCCAACACCGCCAGTTGCCGTCCAGAAGTGCTGTACGCACAGTCAACAGTCCCTCCTCTGTTATTGGGGTTCAGTAACGTCAGCTGTTCCCCTGCTGTGTGTGTGGCAATCCCTCCTACCTCCTCCAACCTCCTCCAACCTCCTCCTCCTCCACCTGTCCCTGGGCTCCAACACCGCCAGTTGCCGTCCAGAAGTGCTGTACGCACAGTCAACAGTCCCTCCTCTGTTATTGGGGTTCAGTAACGTCAGCTGTTCCCCTGCTGTGTATGTGGCAATCCCTCCTACCTCCTCCAACCTCCTCCAACCTCCTCCTCCTCCACCTGTCCCTGGGCTCCAACACCGCCAGTTGCCGTCCAGAAGTGCTGTACGCACAGTCAACAGTCCCTCCTCTGTTATTGGGGTTCAGTAACGTCAGCTGTTCCCCTGCTGTGTGTGTGGCAATCCCTCCTACCTCCTCCAACCTCCTCCTCCTCCACCTGTCCCTGGGCTCCAACACCGCCAGTTGCCGTCCAGAAGTGCTGTACGCACAGTCAACAGTCCCTCCTCTGTTATTGGGGTTCAGTAACGTCAGCTGTTCCCCTGCTGTGTGTGTGGCAATCCCTCCTACCTCCTCCAACCTCCTCCTCCTCCACCTGTCCCTGGGCTCCAACACCGCCAGTTGCCGTCCAGAAGTGCTGTACGCACAGTCAACAGTCCCTCCTCTGTTATTGGGGTTCAGTAACGTCAGCTGTTCCCCTGCTGTGTGTGTGGCAATCCCTCCTACCTCCTCCAACCTCCTCCTCCTCCACCTGTCCCTGGGCTCCAACACCGCCAGTTGCCGTCCAGAAGTGCTGTACGCACAGTCAACAGTCCCTCCTCTGTTATTGGGGTTCAGTAACGTCAGCTGTTCCCCTGCTGTGTGTGTGGCAATCCCTCCTACCTCCTCCAACCTCCTCCTCCTCCACCTGTCCCTGGGCTCCAACACCGCCAGTTGCCGTCCAGAAGTGCTGTACGCACAGTCAACAGTCCCTCCTCTGTTATTGGGGTTCAGTAACATCAGCTGTTCCCCTGCTGTGTGTGTGGCAATCCCTCCTACCTCCTCCTCCTCCTCCACCTGTCCCTGGGCTCCAACACCGCCAGTTGCCGTCCAGAAGTGCTGTACGCACAGTCAACAGTCCCTCCTCTGTTATTGGGGTTCAGTAACGTCAGCTGTTCCCCTGCTGTGTGTGTGGCAATCCCTCCTACCTCCTCCAACCTCCTCCTCCTCCACCTGTCCCTGGGCTCCAACACCGCCAGTTGCCGTCCAGAAGTGCTGTACGCACAGTCAACAGTCCCTCCTCTGTTATTGGGGTTCAGTAACGTCAGCTGTTCCCCTGCTGTGTGTGTGGCAATCCCTCCTACCTCCTCCAACCTCCTCCTCCTCCACCTGTCCCTGGGCTCCAACACCGCCAGTTGCCGTCCAGAAGTGCTGTACGCACAGTCAACAGTCCCTCCTCTGTTATTGGGGTTCAGTAACGTCAGCTGTTCCCCTGCTGTGTGTGTGGCAATCCCTCCTACCTCCTCCTCCTCCTCCACCTGTCCCTGGGCTCCAACACCGCCAGTTGCCGTCCAGAAGTGCTGTACGCACAGAGCCAAACACCTCGCCAATGTGTTAGTGGGGTTCAGCACCGCCAGCTGTTCCCCTGCTGTGTATACGGCAACGTATACTGCGACCGCCACGCAGTCACAACAAGTTTACTTTAAGGGAACCTGTCCCCCCCCCCCAGGCGTTTGTTACTGAAGGAGCCACCTTGTGCAGCAGTAATGATGCAAAGGGAAAAAGTGCCTCTTTTCGTGGTGCTCCTTGCACATGCGGAACCTAACAGTTATGAAATGTGTCCCATCACAGCGTAAAACCGTCCGGTAGGTGGAACTTTCCTTTGTCGTGTGACGCAGCACAGCCATCATTTTTACCCCCTTGGCGCCGTGCGCCGCCTCCTCAGCGTTGTTTGAATCTGTCCCGGAGCCTGCGCTGTTAGGTTAGCCCTTGGCCATGCACACATGTTGCGGTGCCCGTCTTCTGACATCATTTGGTGTCAGGCTGGCTGCGCCTGTGCGGGTGCGCTGGCCGAGATCCCGCCTCGCAGTGTCGTCTAATGTAATCCCACCGCGGGCCTGTGATCCGTGCCCGTGCGCAGTGCATATCCTCGCCTCTCACTCCCCTCCCTACGGCTTCTTCAGACTGTGCGATGTCAGCTGGTCCCTAATAGCATGCCACGGCCGTGACACCGCACAGTCTGAAAAAGCCGTAGGGAGGGGAGTGAGAGGCGAGGATATGCACTGCGCACGGGCACGGATCACAGGCCCGCGGTGTGATTACATTAGACGACACTGCGAGGCGGGATCTCGGCCAGCGCACCCGCACAGGCGCAGCCAGCCTGACACCAAATGATGTCAGAAGACGGGCAGCGCAAAATGTGTGCATGGCCAAGGGCTAACCTAACAGCGCAGGCTCCGGGACAGATTCAAACAACGCTGAGGAGGCGGCGCACGGCGCCAAGGGGGTAAAAATGATGGCTGTGCTGCGTCACACGACAAAGGAAAGTTCCACCTACCGGACGGTTTTACGCTGTGAGGGGACACATTTCATAACTGTTAGGTTCCGCATGTGCAAGGACCATAATTAAAAGAGCTAAGTTTACCTTTTCCAGCATTAGTGCTGTACACAATGGCTCTTTCAGCTACAAACGCCTGGGGGGAGGGGGTTAAAGGTTTCCTTTCAACTTGCTCGAGTGCAGGCTTCGGCCTACACTCCGCTCCCCCTGCTCCTCCTGCTGACCCTGGGCTCTAACACCGCCAGTTGGGGCCCGGTACTGCTAGCTGCACAGAGAAAAACACCAGCCAATGTGTCAGTGGGGTTCAGCACCGCCAGCTGTTCCCCTGCTGTGCAGCCGGCATCGTGTCCTGCAACTGCCACGCAGGCACAACAGACCCAAAAGCTGCCGCCAGTGCAGGCTTCGGCCTACACTCTGCTCCATCTCCTCCTCCTGCTGACCCCGGGCTCCAACACCGCCAGTTGGGGCCCGGTACTGCTAGCTGCACAGAGAAAAACACCAGCCAATGTGTCAGTGGGGTTCAGCACCGCCAGCTGTTCCCCTGCTGTGCAGCCGGCATCGTGTCCTGCAAAAGCCACGCAGACACAAGAACTGAAATTGAAGGGAACCTGTCCCCCCTCCCCCAGGCGTTTGTACGTTTTAAAGGCCACCTTGTACAGCGGTAATGCTGCATGTGTGCAAGGTGGCTCATAAACGTATTCTCCTCGCACATGTGGAACTGAAAACACGTCTAAAATGTGTGCTCTGTGTGACCATTTAACCGTCCCGGTGGTGTGACTTTCCTTTGTAATGACACGCTGCAACCCCCTTGGTAGCGCTGCCCGTCTTCTGGCATCATGGTTTGGCTGCCTGCGCCTCTGCGGCCGCCCTGACCCACACAACGCCCCTCGTTGTCTTAGTTATTGGGACTGCGAGGGTGTGATTGATGGGCATGATCAGTGCATCAGTTCGCCTGTCCCTCATCTCCTTCCGCCTTCTGCGGACTGTGCGGCTTCATGGCCGTGGCATGCGTTAAGGGACCAGATGACGCCGCACAGTCTGAAGCGGGTGTAAGGACCCGAGTGCGAGAGGCGAACATATGTGCTGCGCCAGGCCCTGAATCCCAGCCCCGCAGTGTTTTAACAATGTTAAGACACTGCGGGGCTGGGATTCATGGTCATCGCGAAACGCACCGGCCGACATTAAATGATGCCAGAACATGGGCAGCGCTAACAGCGCTAGGCCAGGGGATAACACGACAGCGCAGACTCCTGTACAGCAAATAACAACGCTCAGGAGGCTGCACCCAGCACCAAGGTGGGATTCTTGACATCTGTGCTGCGTCTCATTACAAAGGGAACTCGCGCCTCCCAACACAGTTTGACTGTATAAAGGGCTAAATGTTATACGTGTTTCACTCAGCGTGTGCAAGGAGCGAAATTAAAAGAGCAACCTTTGACTTGTGCAGCACTACTGCTGCATAAGCTGTGGCTCTTCTACTTTGTAACCCCTGAGGGGGGGTTAAAGGTTACCTTTGAAATTGGTTCAATTAGGCTTCGGCCTACACTCTGCTCCCCCTGCAGAGCCCTGGGCTCCAACACCGCCAGTTGGGGCCCGGTACTGCTAGCTGCACAGAGAAAAACACCAGCCAATGTGTCAGTGGGGTTCAGCACCGCCAGCTGTTCCCCTGCTGTGCAGCCGGCATCGTGTCCTGCAACTGCCACGCAGGCACAACA
The DNA here is from genome assembly GCF_051348905.1 of Ranitomeya variabilis. NCBI lineage: Eukaryota > Metazoa > Chordata > Amphibia > Anura > Dendrobatidae > Ranitomeya > Ranitomeya variabilis. The sequence goes on from NC_135236.1 coordinate 568,612,382, forward strand.
GACCCAAAAGCTGCCGCCAGTGCAGGCTTCGGCCTACACTCTGCTCCATCTCCTCCTCCTGCTGACCCCGGGCTCCAACACCGCCAGTTGGGGCCCGGTACTGCTAGCTGCACAGAGAAAAACACCAGCCAATGTGTCAGTGGGGTTCAGCACCGCCAGCTGTTCCCCTGCTGTGCAGCCGGCATCGTGTCCTGCAAAAGCCACGCAGACACAAGAACTGAAATTGAAGGGAACCTGTCCCCCCTCCCCCAGGCGTTTGTACGTTTTAAAGGCCACCTTGTACAGCGGTAATGCTGCATGTGTGCAAGGTGGCTCATAAACGTATTCTCCTCGCACATGTGGAACTGAAAACACGTCTAAAATGTGTCCTCTGTGTGACCATTTAACCGTCCCGGTGGTGTGACTTTCCTTTGTAATGACACGCTGCAACCCCCTTGGTAGCGCTGCCCGTCTTCTGGCATCATGGTTTGGCTGCCTGCGCCTCTGCGGCCGCCCTGACCCACACAACGCCCCTCGTTGTCTTAGTTATTGGGACTGCGAGGGTGTGATTGATGGGCATGATCAGTGCATCAGTTCGCCTGTCCCTCATCTCCTTCCGCCTTCTGCGGACTGTGCGGCTTCATGGCCGTGGCATGCGTTAAGGGACCAGATGACGCCGCACAGTCTGAAGCGGGTGTAAGGACCCGAGTGCGAGAGGCGAACATATGTGCTGCGCCAGGCCCTGAATCCCAGCCCCGCAGTGTTTTAACAATGTTAAGACACTGCGGGGCTGGGATTCATGGTCATCGCGAAACGCACCGGCCGACATTAAATGATGCCAGAACATGGGCAGCGCTAACAGCGCTAGGCCAGGGGATAACACGACAGCGCAGACTCCTGTACAGCAAATAACAACGCTCAGGAGGCTGCACCCAGCACCAAGGTGGGATTCTTGACATCTGTGCTGCGTCTCATTACAAAGGGAACTCGCGCCTCCCAACACAGTTTGACTGTATAAAGGGCTAAATGTTATACGTGTTTCACTCAGCGTGTGCAAGGAGCGAAATTAAAAGAGCAACCTTTGACTTGTGCAGCACTACTGCTGCATAAGCTGTGGCTCTTCTACTTTGTAACCCCTGAGGGGGGGTTAAAGGTTACCTTTGAAATTGGTTCAATTAGGCTTCGGCCTACACTCTGCTCCCCCTGCAGAGCCCTGGGCTCCAACACCGCCAGTTGGGGCCCGGTACTGCTAGCTGCACAGAGAAAAACACCAGCCAATGTGTCAGTGGGGTTCAGCACCGCCAGCTGTTCCCCTGCTGTGCAGCCGGCATCGTGTCCTGCAACTGCCACGCAGGCACAACAGACCCAAAAGCTGCCGCCAGTGCAGGCTTCGGCCTACACTCTGCTCCATCTCCTCCTCCTGCTGACCCCGGGCTCCAACACCGCCAGTTGGGGCCCGGTACTGCTAGCTGCACAGAGAAAAACACCAGCCAATGTGTCAGTGGGGTTCAGCACCGCCAGCTGTTCCCCTGCTGTGCAGCCGGCATCGTGTCCTGCAAAAGCCACGCAGACACTTGCTCTTGTACCTTCTGCTCCCCATCCTGGTTCCAGTACCGTCAGCTGGTTCCGGGCAGAGCCTTTGGCTTAGGTGCCTCCCTCTGGGTATCCGAGTTCCACCAACGTCAGGTGGTCCTTGGTAGTGCTTTCAGGCACGGGTACCTCCTGCTTAGTAACCGGGTTCCAGTAACGTCAGCTGGTCCTCGGTAGTTCCATTGGCTCTTGGACCTTTGGCTACCCATCCGGGTTCCAGCACCGTCAGCTGGTTCTCGGCACTGTCTTTTGCTCTTGTACCTTCTGCTCCCCATCCTGGTTCCAGTACCGTCAGCTGGTTCCGGGCAGAGCCTTTGGCTTAGGTGCCTCCCTCTGGGTATCCGAGTTCCACCAACGTCAGGTGGTCCTTGGTAGTGCTTTCAGGCACGGGTACCTCCTGCTTAGTAACCGGGTTCCAGTAACGTCAGCTGGTCCTCGGTAGTTCCATTGGCTCTTGGACCTTCGGGTAGCCATCCGAGTTCCAGTTCCATCAGCTGGTTCTCGGCATTTTCTCAGCCTTCTTGTACCTTCTGCTACATTTCCAAGTTCAAGAGACTAAACACGATGACCCGGAAGACCACCCCTAAGATGACGACGACACCAGAGACGACAACCACCGTGATGACGACGACCCTGGAGACGATGACCCTGAAGACCACCCCGATGACGACGACCCCGGAGAACACCCCGATGACGACGACCCCGGAGACGACGACCCTGGAGACGACGACGACCTGGAAGACCGAGAAGCAGAAGAACAAGAGGCTGCAGAACAAAGAGCAGAAGAACATGAAGCATAACACTAAATATCAGAGCAAAAAATATTATCTAAATTATAAGCAGAAGAAGACTAAGCAGTGTATGGGGGTGAGTCCGTTCCTCCTCGTGGTGCCCCTGGATAAAGCCTGATGCTGCAGGCCAAACTGAACGCGGACAAATGTAACTGTTTTGTGACAGGCAGAACGGAAGGTGTAATCTTCAAACTTTTATAGATAACAACTACGGGAATGCCTGTCACAAATAAGAATATGATGAAGAAGTAGAATATGATGAAGATAATAGTAAAATAAAAAGAATATGAACAATGTAACCAAAAAAATTATAGGTAGAAGATGAAGAAGAAGATGAATAAGGTGAAGAAGTTGATGTCAAAGAAGCTGATGATGAGGATAATGAAGAAGAAAGCGTGGGAGAAGTAAAAAAGAATGTGAAGGGCGTGGAAGTAGTGAAACATCAATATCTGACATTAAAAAAAAAAAAAATAACATACTCAAATTCTTTCTAACGCCGAACGTCATAAAAAAAAAACAAAAAAACTGCTATTCTATTACATTGGGCTAAACCTCTGTGCCTTTAATATCTCCGCCACGTCCCCCAATACATCCTACATTATTCTTAGTTGTTTTCCTTCATGTAGAATGAACCTACAAGTTTATAAAGGGTTTATTTTAATTCCGATATTTTCGTCCCATTGACTTGCATTGGGATCGGGTATCGGTATCGGATTGGATCCGATATTTTGACGGTATCGGCCGATACTTTCCGATACCGATACTTTCCGATATCGGAAAGTATCGCTCAACACTAGTGAAGAGCCGTCTGGGAGTACAGTAAGAGGGCAAGACATGTAGTCTGTCACCATCTGACAGAAACGTTGCCTCCTGCTGACTGGAGCCGCCTGTGATGGTGTAAACATTTGTGGCAGGTACACAAAACTGTGCCACAGTTGGGCCATACTGGTCTTGCCTTGTGCTGGAACACTGCTTCTGCTCCCTCTTTGTGCAGGGCCTCCTCCACTGCCTCAACGCACTGAGCTGCTTTGTAAAGCACTAGCAGCACTGCTCTCAGATAGACTGGAGAAGATGATGGAATTCACCAGTGTGTCTTGGTACTCCCGCATGTTACGCTCCTGGTTCAACAGTGTTATGAGGCTTTGTAAGTTGTCCCGGTAGCAAGGATCTAGGTGGGTGTACACCCAATAATCAGCCGTGTTGAGAATGTGGGCGATGCGGCGGTCATTTCTCAGGCACAGCAGCATGTAATCAACCATGTGCTGCAGACTGCCAACTGGTCAAGAAACGCTGTCCCCTGCTTGAGGCGTGATCTCTGCCTGCTCTGCATCACCCCACCCTCACTCTACACACTGACTATTGGAGAATTGTGTAACTCCCTCCTCTGGACCGATGTCTTCCTCCTCCATTGACTCCTCCTCATCCTCCTCCTTGCAAAGTGTCCCCTGCCTAAGCCTTTGTGAGGAACCACGTAGCGCTGACTGTCCAGAAGCTGATGGAATTGTGACTCCTCACCTCCACCTCTTCCACAACATCATCCCTTAGCGCTTGCAGTGTTTGCTGAAGCAGGCAGATAAGGGGGACAGTCATGTTGACTAGTTCACCATCTGCACTCGCCATCCGCGTGGAATCATCGAAGGAACGCAAAACCTGGCAGACGTCCTTCATAGTGGCCCATTCTGTGGTTGTGAAGTCTGAACGGTGCGCAGTGCGACTTCTTTGCGCCTGATGCAGCTGGTTCTCCATTACTGCTTGCTACTGCTCACACAACCGCTCCAACATATGTAATGTGGAATTCCACCTGGTGGGTAGGTCACATATGATCGAATGTTATGGAAGGCGGAATCGGCGCTGCAGAGCTGCAATGCGTGATCTTGCCATGCTGGAATGCCGCAAGTGAGCACACTCTAGGCGGACCTTGTGCAGCAGTGCATCAAGATCCGGATAGTCCCTCAAAAAACTCTGCACGACCAAGTTGAGCACATGTGCCAGACATGGGATGTGAGTGAGTTTGCCTAGGGCCAGAGCTGCCAACAGATTTTGGCCATTGTCACACACTACCATGCCTGGCTGGAGATTCGCTGGCACAAACCACACATCGCTCTCCTGCTTGATGGCATTACAGAGCTCCTGTGCTGTGTGGCTTTGATTCCCCAAAGAAATTAATTTCAAGATGGCCTGTTGACGTTTGGCCACAGCTGTGCTCATATCGGTCGTAAACGGTAAACGTTCACGGGTTCATGTGGAGGTGGACTGTGACGGCTCCTGCAGCGATGATTCTGAGGAACCTGTGTATGAGGAGGAGTTAATGCGCACAGACTGGATTCCTGCAATCCTTGGAGTTGGCAGAACACATCCTGCACCACTCGCACGGTCTGTACCTGGCTCAACAACATTACCCAATGCGCAGTGAGGGAAAGGTATCGCCCCTGTCCATGGTGACTGGTCCACGCATCGGTGGTGAGGTGGACCTTGCTACTGATGGCGTTCAGTAGCGCGTATTTTATGTGTCCCTCCACATGCTTGTGCAGGGCAGGGACGGCTTGCCTGCTGAAATAAAAGTGGCTGGGCACATTGTATTGTGGGACTGCCAAAGCCATCAAGTTACGGAAGCTGTCAGTCTCCACCAGCCTAAATTACAGCATTTCAAGGGACAGTGGTTTTGCAATGCCTGCATTCAGAGCCTGTGCTCGGGGGTGGTTTGCCGAGAATGGCCGCCTTTTCTCCCATGCCTGTGCTTCCAATGGCTGTAGACTGGGCTGGGAGTGTGAGGATGTCTGGGAACGTGGTGCTGTGGGTGGAATTACACTGGGTCTGTGGACAACAGTGCCAGAGGTTCTTCCATGGCGATCCTGTGAGGAAGCCAAACCAGCTGTGTGTGAGCTGGAGGAAGAGGCAAGAACACGAGCTGAAGAGGAGGTAGGTGCCGCTGTAGGTTGGCCTAGATCTTCAATGTGTTTTTGTAACTGCACCGCATGCCTCGTCCGCACATGTTTCCACATATTTGTCGTATTGAGGTTGCTGACATTTCTCCCTCTTTTGACTTTCTGATGACACACCTTGCATTTGACAAAGCAAATGTTATCTGCAACTGTGTGAAAAAAGGACCAGGCACTGCAAGTCTTGGGAGCGCCCATTTTGGCTTTTGGAAGAGGCATGCTCCTAACGGGTGCCAAAGTGGAGGCTACAGGCCCCGCAGTCTTCCCCCTCCCTCTCCTTCTTTGGGCCGTTCGGGGAATCTCTTCCTCAGAGCTTCTCCCACCACCTTCCTGTACCTCGCGCCATGATGGGTCAAGGACCTCATCATCTACACTCAGCTCTTCCACCAACTGCTTCTCCTGGGTAGTCTCGGCAGCACAGTACGCACCTGCAAGTGGCGCCTGAGTCTCATCATCAGATGCGTACTGAGGTGTGCTGACCAGAGGCACTGGCCCACCCGTCTCTTCAGAGTCAGAGATACAAAGCTGTTGGGCATCACTGCATACTGCCTCTTCTTCCATTTCTCCAATGCTGCTTGGCTGGCCCCCTGTTTCCAAGCCAAGAGATTCAGAGAACAGAAGTAGAGATGGTTCCTGTCCTGGGCTCTCTGACTGCCTGGGTAATTTTGCAGGTGGTGAAGAGACAGATGGGTGCTCTCCAGTGCTCTGTGCCTGAGAGGATGTGGCACTAATTGAAGTCGATGCATTAGCTGCCATCCATCCGACAACGGCTTCAATTTGTTCTTCACGCAGCAGCGGTGTACGGTGATCTCCTACTAAGCTGCGCATGAAGGACTGTTCCCTGCTGAAACTGGGTGATGATGAGTCACCAGTGCCCGCAGCAGGCACAGTATCCCTACATCCTTTCCCTGCTCCACGCCCATGTACCTTACTTCCTGCCTTCTTCATCTTGGTTGACTAATAAAGATAAGCAGAAAAGTACTAAGGGCTTAGTGTGCTTATTCCTGAACAGCTCCTAACAGGTATAAGAAACACTAATTTTCTAAAGTGTGGACTAGACTTTAATATGAGCTAATGTGGCCTACACAACTGTAAAGTGGTGTGTTTGGGGAAATGTATTAATTTTTTTTTTTTGCAGAACTGACTACAGAGTGAGCTGCACTCACACACAGACCATGCAGACAGCCGTGAATGGCACTGCAAGGCCAAAACAAGCTCCTCTATGTAATCCTATATAGTGTTTTTCCACAATCTAGCAGGATACGGAGGGAAAGCCACTAATAGGATAAATTTGAAAAAATGTGCAGCAGGGAGTTTCCAAGGGAGGAATTGCTTCTGTTTTTTTTTTTTTTTAATTAATACTTTGTATTTATTTTTAATTAACATTTCTGTGTGGTGCAATCCCCGTTAGGAAATGTGCTCCACAATTGTTAATGCCATCCAGTGCACATCTTGCCACATGTATGCAGTCCTTGACCAGCTGGTCGAGGGTGCATACTGCTGTGCGAGATGTGAGCACATTGTGCATTTGGAAACCCAGATACTGGATCTAAATGTTGCAGCTGGCAACACTGAGATCCATAGACAATATGGAGAGGAGTCTTCTGCTCACAGAGCAGACGCTCAATGGGATAGATGAGGAGGGGGATGGTAGGATGGAGCTGCAGGACAGTGTGGCAGTTAGCTGGGTGACAGATAGAAGGCGGGGTAGAGGGAAGAGTGCCAGGGAGGCTAGTCCTGATCTGGCACACCCCAATAAGTTTGCTAAGTTGGCAGATGAGGGGTGTGCCAGTGCAGGATTAGCACTGCTGCAGCCAGGCATGTCCTCTGAAAGCCGGAGGAGTGACTGCTCCAGTAAGGAGGGAAATAGGAGAGCAGGGCAGGCCAGACAGGTGCTGGTAGTGGGGGACTCAATTATTAGGGGAACAGATAGGGCAATCTGTCACAAAGACAGGGATCGTTGGACGGTGTGCTGCCTACCTGGCGCTCGAGTCCGACACATCGCTGATCGGGTGGACAGATTACTGGGAGGGGCTGGTGAGGACCCAGCGGTCATGGTGCACATTGGCACAAATGACAAAGTTAGAGGTAGGTGGAAGGTCCTTAAAGATGATCTCAGGGAATTAGGCTGCAAGCTGAAAGCAAGGACCTCCAACGTGGTATTTTCCGAAATACTGCCTGTACCACGTGCCACGCCAGAGAGGCAACGGGAGATTAAGGAGGTTAATAAGTGGCTCAAGAATTTGTGTAGGAAGGAGGGGTTTGGGTTCCTGCAGAACTGGGCCGACTTCTCAGTTGGCTACAGGCTCTACGCTAGGGACGGGCTGCACCTCAATGGGGAAGGGGCAGCTGTGCTGGGGGAGAAAATGGTTAGAAGGTTGGAGGAGTGTTTAAACTAGGGATTGGGGGGGAGGGTATTCATTTTATAGGAGGGGAAGATAGTGCAGATAGAGACCTGGGCACAAATAAGGAAGTTGGGGGTGGCGGTGGCATGGGGGGTGGGGTTAGAACAGTTAGTAATTTAAGAAAGAATAGAGGTACAGAGAGGAACATCAAGTGCATGTATACTAATGCCAGAAGCCTCGCCAACAAAATGGATGAATTAGAACTAATGTTGTTGGAGCATAATTATGACATGGTGGGGATATCTGAGACGTGGCTGGATGAGAGCCATGACTGGGCTGTTAACTTGCAGGGCTATAGCCTGTTCAGAAATGACCGTACAGATAAGCGAGGGGGAGGGGTGTGTCTATATGTAAAATCTTCCTTAAAACCCATCCTGCGTGATAATATAGGTGAATTTAATGAAAATGTAGAGTCCCTGTGGGTGGAGATAAGGGGAGGGGGAAAAAATAATAAATTACTGATAGGGATTTGTTATAAATCTCCAAAAATAATGGAAGCAATGGAGAATAGCCTCGTAAAGCAAATAGATGAAGCTGCGACTCAAGGAGAAGTCATTATTATGGGGGACTTCAACTACCCTGAAATAGATTGGGGAACAGAAACCTGCAGTTCCAGCAAAGGTAATCGGTTTTTGACAACTATGAGAGACAATTACCTTTCACAACTGGTTCAGGACCCAACAAGGAGGGGGGCACTGCTAGACCTAATATTAACCAACAGGCCAGACCGCATATCAAATATAAGGGTTGGGGGTCACTTGGGGAATAGTGATCACAAAATAATAAGTTTTCATGTAACCTTTAATAAGATGGGTAGTAGGGGGGTGACAAGGACACTAAACTTCAGGAGGGCAAATTTCCAACAGATGAGAGAGGATCTTGGTGCAATTAACTGGGACGATATCCTGAGACACAAAAATACACAAAGAAAATGGGAGACGTTTATTAGCATCCTGGATAGGACCTGTGCACAGTATATACCGTATGGGAATAAACATACTAGAAATAGGAGGAAACCAATATGGCTAAATAGAGCTGTAAGGGGCGCAATAAGGGACAAAAAGAAAGCATTTAGAGAATTAAAGGAAGTAGGTAGTGAGGAGGCATTAAATAAATACAGAAAATTAAATAAATTCTGTAAAAAGCAAATCAAGGCAGCAAAGATTGAGACAGAGAGACTCATTGCCAGAGAGAGTAAAAATAATCCCAAAATATTCTTTAACTATATAAATAGTAAGAAACTAAAAAAATGACAGTGTTGGCCCCCTTAAAAATAGTCTGGGTGAAATGTTGGATGAGGATGAGGAAAAAGCCAATATGCTAAATGACTTTTTTTCATCAGTATTTACAAAAGAAAATCCCATGGCAGACAAAATGACTAGTGATAAAAATTCCCCATTAAATGTCACCTGCTTAACCCAGCAGGAAGTACAGCGGCGTCTAAAAATAACTAAAATTGACAAATCTCCAGGCCCAGATGGGATACACCCCCGAGTACTGCAGGAACTAAGTACAGTCATTGATAGACCATTATTTTTAATCTTTAAAGACTCCATAATAACAGGGTCTGTACCACAGGACTGGCGTATAGCAAATGTGGTGCCAATATTCAAAAAAGGGGCAAAAACTGAACTCGGTAATTATAGGCCAGTAAGCTTAACCTCTACTGTGGGTAAAATCCTGGAGGGCATTCTAAGGGATACTATACTGGAGTATCTGAAGAGGAATAACCTTATGACCCAGTATCAGCACGGGTTTACTAGGGACCGTTCATGTCAGACTAATTTGATCAGCTTCTATGAAGAGGTAAGTTCCGGACTGGACCAAGGGAACCCAGTGGACGTAGTGTATATGGACTTTTCCAAAGCTTTTGATACGGTGCCACACAAAAGGTTGTTACATAAAATGAGAGTAATGGGGATAGGGGAAAATATGTGTAAGTGGGTTGAGAGCTGGCTCAGGGATAGGAAACAAAGGGTGGTTATTAATGGAGCACACTCGGACTGGGTTGCGGTTAGCAGTGGGGTACCACAGGGGTCAGTATTGGGCCCTCTTCTTTTTAACATATTTATTAATGACCTTGTAGGGGGCATTCAGAGTAGAATTTCAATATTTGCAGATGACACTAAACTCTGCAGGGTAATCAATACAGGGGAGGACAATTTTATATTACAGGATGATTTATGTAAACTAGAAGCTGGGGCTGATAAATGGCAAATGAGCTTTAATGGGGATAAATGTAAGGTCATGCACTTGGGTAGAAGTAATAAGATGTATAACTATGTGCTTAATTCTAAAACTCTGGGCAAAACCGTCAATGAAAAAGACCTGGGTATATGGGTGGATGACAAACTCATATTCAGTGGCCAGTGTCAGACAGCTGCTACAAAGGCAAATAAAATAATGGGATGTATTAAAAGAGGCATAGATGCTCATGAGGAGAACATAATTTTACCTCTATACAAGTCACTAGTTCGACCACACTTAGAATACTGTGCACAGTTCTGGTCTCCAGTGTATAAGAAAGACATAGCTGAACTGGAGCGGGTGCAGAGAAGAGCGACCAAGGTTATTAGAGGACTGGGGGGTCTGCAATACCAAGATAGGTTATTACACTTGGGGCTATTTAGTTTGGAAAAACGAAGACTAAGGGGTGATCTTATTTTAATGTATAAATATATGAAGGGACAGTACAAAGACCTTTCTGATGATCTTTTTAATCATAGACCCGAGACAGGGACAAGGGGGCATCCTCTACGTCTGGAGGAAAAAAGGTTTAAGCATAATAACAGATGCGGATTCTTTACTGTAAGAGCAGTGAGACTATGGAACTCTCTGCCGTATGATGTTGTAATGAGTGATTCATTAATTAAATTTAAGAGGGGACTGGATGCCTTTCTGGAAAAGTATAATGTTACAGGGTATATACACTAGATTCCTTGATAAGGTGTTGATCCAGGGAACTAGTCTGATTGCCGTATGTGGAGTCGGGAAGGAATTTTTTTCCCCATGGTGGAGTTACTCTTTGCCACATGGGTTATTTTTGGCTTCCTCTGGATCAACATGTTAGGGCATGTTAGGTTAGGCTATGGGTTGAACTAGATGGACTTACAGTCTTCCTTCAACCTTAATAACTATGTAATTGAGAAACAAACAATGGAACAGTATGAGGCAGTGACGCACCCTGAGCTGACTGCAACCGGCTGTGGCTGCGGACAGACTACAGAGCGATGTGCACTCACACAGAGACCGTGTAGACAGCCGTAAATGGCGCTGCAAGGCCGAAAAAACCTCCTCTATGTAATCCTATGTAGTGTTTTTCCAAAATTTTGCTGGATACGGATGGAAAGCCACTTATAGGAACTATTTGAAAAAATGTGCAGCAGGCTGCACTAATTGCAAAAAAGGACAATGGATAGAATAGTATGAGGCAGTGATGCACCCCTGAGCTGACTACAACCGGCTGTGGCTGCGGACAGACTACAGAGTGAGCTGCACTCACACACAGAGACCTTGCAGACAGCTGTGAACAGCACTGCAAGGCAAAAGCAAGGTTCTCACACAGCGGTTGCTAAATTAGCCTGGGTAAAGCACAATGAAGCAAATCGCTATCTCTAAACTGGCCCTTAGTCAGAACACAGCATCCTGTCCCTAACTGAATTCACAGCAGAGTGAGCCCAAAATGGTGGCAGCGACTTTTATAGTGCATCATGACATCATTTCAGCAGCCAATCACAGCCATGCCAGTAGTTACCTGCCCACCACGCAGAACAGGATGTGCCCACACTTCTAATCATTCCTCATTGACTTAATTCGGGCACTTTGAATTCTGGGATCTTCCGATTCCGGTATCCGATATACGGAAAATATCGGAACTCGTTATTGGAATTCCGAAACCGCAAATATCGGCCAATACCCGATACTTGCTGTATTGGAATGCTCAACACTATTCATCAGAGTTCATCAGCTAGTGAGAGGTGGCTGAGGTATTTGGAGCTGACATGTCTCTTGGAATGCAACTACTACTACAAGGTCTGGGCAGGTTCTGGGCAGGCATTAGTGACTGTAAACTAAAAAAGATAAAAGCTGTCATTGCAAGAGAATGGAATCAGATACAAAAATAAATGAATTTCTCAAATGTGTTTATTTTCTTGCTGTCTAGCTAAATCAATTGAATGATTTGAGAAAAACAATAATTTAAGTTCTGTAAGTTTTGAGCTGGGGCCTTCATGTAGCAGACTTGTTTTTCCAGCACATTCTACAGATGCTTGATCAAATTAAAATCAAGGAAACATTAAGGTTAAATCAGCACATTGAACTCTTTGTCTTGATCCCCAATTTTGAAGTTTGGCGCTCATGTGCAACAAGGTGTGATGCAACATGAACACCTTTCTTTCAACACTAGCATTACATGTGTGCGAAACTAGCTCTTCTGTGGGAGTAAAACAGATTACCCTTTGGCTTAGGCATTGCATGACCAATAGGTTCACCAAATATTTTCCAGACCTCACGAATCATTTTATCTACATACCTATACTAAGCATGTAAATTTTCTTTCTGAAAAATGAGATGAGGCTTGGAATAAAACATTGACACTTTGGACTTTTCTCTTCCTCCAGAGGAAGGAAGGATGGAATTAATAACAATAATCAATAGTTTGCCATCTTGGAACACAAAAGTTCCGTTTTATTAGATTTAAATAAAAGCTTTTATGTTGGCTTGAAACACAGAAGTCAAATATTACTAAGTATTAATAAAATCTTCCATTTTATTTCTTGGCACATGAACATGACAAAGTGCGTAAGTCTGCTCATGAAAATAAATCTCATGGAGTGCCCTGGTTCATCCACTAGTGCGGGACTTCTCTTCTAAGTTATTTGATTCATTTAATGCTGGGTAATTCAGAATTCATTTTGTGCTTGATTGCTAATAATAAGTAAGTGACCATCTATTTTTTCATTTTTTTTTTTTTAAAGGACTTGTTAGCATGTCAAAAGTGGCTACGTTTTGTTTATTTAATTCACTCTGATTCCCTGAGTTTTCCATTTTTCTCTGCCATTCATGTTCAAAGGATATGATCCTTTTTATTTAGTGTATACTTGGTTAAGACCATACAGATTAGCAAATTGAGCACACTAAATAATTGCTCACTAACATGCTGACATATCCTCTTTTAAAAAAAAAAAACGGATGGTGCAATACAAAAATTGTTTAGAGAGTTTACACAGTTTAGAAATGTTGCAAATGCATTATGTTTTCGGTTTGATTTAAATCATGTAAACCTGTACAATATATAACACTTTTCCATATAAAAAATAAGACAAATTACTGCTAAATGAGGTTTCTTATATACAGGTATTGCTGTGAGTTTCACAATATTAATTTTAAGCCATCAATGTTATGATTATGAATTTTTAGAATGAAAGCAATAAAGAATAAAAGTAATGAAAATTATAGCTTTGTTACATAAGTAATGTGTATTGAATTGCAACATTTTATAATTTGTCAGAGCTATAGGAGTTACTATATAATACTTTACAGTGGTCTCTAGAAAATAAAGTAATGTAATATTAATCTGATCGCTAGACACATATGGTAGCTAAAGATTAGTATAGTTTAAACACCGTTTAGATGATAACAGAGAAGTCATAGGAAACTTTTTAATGGCCTCTCCTGACTGTACTTGAAAGCATCACAAAGTGTATTAAATTCAAAAACTTAAAAAAAGGTTTGCAAGATTGAAGTTTGTAGTGTGGTTTACAACATGCAGCAAAAGGTCACACAGTGCATCTTTTGCCAGATGTACTGCAAAAATAAGATGAGATTGAAAATAGGATTTGGTGGAGTGTTTGCCACCTTATCTCTTTCAAATTTTCTCGCTAAATATCAACATCAAAGACTATTATTTATGGGGCATATGGGCACATTTTTTATAAAGCGAATGTAACGTCTTCAAGCTGAAGGCAAACATTGAATTTATAAAGAATAGTTCAACTTTGGAAACAATGTTATACTATTACTAGAAAAATGTGTACTATAATATTATTATTATTATTATTATTATTATTATTATTATTATACAAGCATTGTTTCTATAGTCAAATACATACATCTGATATTTAAAGTGTTTTTTTCACTTTATTTTTTAGAATGATGGCATATCTGTAGTAGTGTTGTGCCTCTTTCTCAGATTTGGAGGGGGTAACTTACATTTATAATGCATAATGTGGATAATGATAGGATACAAAAAATATCATAGTTGGGAATTTCAGATGTGATCATTGCAATTATTGTAAGTGCCACCCGAAGACTAAATCAATATTACAGTATATTACATATGGTAATATAGAATGCAGAATAGCGACATAGGAAATAGGATCCACTGAATGTTTAAAAAAAGTCGAATAGGGTCCAATAAGACAGCTAAAAGTGTTCAACAAATTTAGTGTCTCATATTTTACTTTAGGACCTTGAAAGACCCCAGAAAATAACAAACATAAGATGTGGAAAAAAGAAACAACAAAAAAAACAGCTAACACTCACCTTTGAGCTCACCCACTGCTCATTGTCCTCATATGGTCCTCTGCACCCTTTCTTACCTTTGCTGTACTGAAACCCTAAGCATTTCCGCCCTAGGGACTGCAAGCTTCAATCAGGTCCATGACATCCCTGTGTATGGCATTGCAACTTTGTAGCATGCATGTGTAGGGATGTCCCAGGTTTAGTTTTGACTCGATCTAGAATGTGCGTTGTAAAGTCAAAGTATATATCACATCACAACCTTACGACTTGCATGTGCAGTGGCATACTGGTATTGGTTGCAGCTAAATGACCAGGCCTAGTGTGAAGAAGTGCTAGGGTTTCAGCAAGCCTGTGGTAAGATGTGTTTAGGACCGTACTGGGGACAGTGAGCAGTGGAGTTGTCCAGAAGGATGAGCTTTTAGTATTTGGTTTATTTTTATCTATTTTAAACCTTTTTGCTGGCCATCTATGATTCAGCAAAATGGCATGCGGCTAGCCACTATTTTGCTAAATTTGCATGAAGTGAAGAACAAAATAAAAATAAATTCTGGATCAGGGGCGGACACAGACAGCTTGGGGCCCCTGTGCAGAAAATGTGTCTGGGCCCCCCTCCTTTAAAGGCGACAAAGCTACATAATATAATATATATATATATATATATATATATATATATATATATATATATATATATATATATATATATATATGTATATATATTTATATATATATATATCCACACACATACATGTATATATAAAATAGTCTCCTTTATTATGTATATTGCCGTCCCTTATTATACAGTGCCCTCTCCTATTGTGTATTGTATGTACTGCACCGTCGCTTACATATTGGATTTTATAGAGCCCTGTGTTTTTATTACATACCGTCCTGTCTTGTTAGCTGTAAAATGCAATGATGGCTGATGGAGCATAAGAAAGCTTCTTTTCTAAAGGAGGAGCTGATGGACTGGTAGTCTGGTCACCGGCTCCTCCATCAGTAGTCATTTTATATCTAACAAGAGAGGGGACAATGTAATAAAAGAACATAAGGGTGAATGACCTCGAGGAGATCAAAACATCCAACACCGCGGAGACACCATCACGTGTTTCTCAATGGAGTGATCCAGATGCTGCCCTTCCCATGGTTGTTCCTTCCCGGTGAAAGACCTGGCTATTCATTGCTTGCGTTGAGAAACATGTGATGGTGTCTCCGCGGCTTTTCTACATGCATTTGCATATTTCCCTTTAGAGATGGGGCAGTGTTCTGGATCACTGCGTTGAGAAACACGTGATGGTGTCTCCGCGGTGTTGGATGTTTTGATCTCCTCGAGGTCATTCATCCTTATGTTCATAGCCTTTTCACTAGGCACTGCTCCTAATAGCCAGTTTCCTACTCCACACTGATGAGGGGCAAATACCCCGAAACAGCTGTCTGTGGATGGATAACATGTTTTGGTATAGGTGGTTTTTCTTTATTGGATGCTGCCCTTCCTGTGGTTGTTCCTTCCCGGTGAAAGACCTGGCTATTCATTGCTTGCGTTGAGAAACACGTGATGGTGTCTCCGCGCCTTTTCTACATGCATTTGCATATTTCCCATTAGGGATGGGGGCAGTGTTCTGGATCACTGCATTGAGAAACAGGTGATGGTGTCTCGAACCTTCCACAGTCTCATTGCCCACTCTTGGAAAAACTCCACTTCTGCACCACGTCCTCAGCTGCAGGCTGGTTTTCACAGAAATTTGTCATGACAGGCACAGGCTGTCAACAGGCCTCTGGCCATCATGGCAACCCATCAGCTCCCCACCATCATGTCACAAGAGTCCCAATGGATGCATTGATCAACACTCTCCCCTGCCGACATGCTGTAAATGCTGCTGTCACAGATCCACAGCGGTGTTTAATAGGTGAACAGTGGCTGTTAGTGACAGATGATGGCTGAATATCACTGCCATCATTTGTCAGGAAATATGCGGGATCAGCTTGCGAGCCTGCATGAAGGCAGGAAGGCAACATATGATGTATGCAGTATGTCATATTTCGTTAAGGGCTTATACAGTCTGGGGAGATTTTTCAAAACTAGTAGTAGGAATAACTTATGTAGCTGCCTACAGTATATCAATGCATCAGTGTACTGTATAACTATATATATGAAGTGCACTCATAGTACATACCTATATAAAATGCATACATACACTGTAGAATATGCCTATGTATAATAAACACCTGTGTCTACTGCACATGTGACATACTATTATTATTATTATTATTTATTGTTATAGCGCCATTTATTCCATGGCGCTTTACAAGTGAGGAGGGGTATACATAATAAAAACAAGTACAATAATCTTGAACAATACAAGTCATAATAGGTACAGTAGGAGAGAGGACCCTGCCCGCGAAGGCTCACAATCTACAAGGGATGGGTGAGGATACAGTAATACAGGTGAGGATACATTAATGTATAAGGGTATGGTTCCACGGTCAGGAATCGGCAGCGCTTTGGATGCAGCACATGTCCGCTCGGTCCAAAGCGCTGACGGCTTTTGTACGAGTGATGATTCCGCATGTGTTCATTGAACCATGCGGAATCACCGCATCCTATACATTGGACTGTGATATTTATCTTGCGGAGACTGAGCGTCTCCGCAAGATAAATAGACATGCTACGGTCTAGAAAGATGCGCCGCATGTCCGTCTCCCCAGGGAAGCTGCGGGTGCCGCTGCATACATGGTGGACATTGGATTCCTTGAAATCCCATGCACTATGCTGTAACATCCGGCTGCTACGGATTGGATGCTGCGGATGTACACAGCGTCCAATCCGCAGAGTTTACTGACAGTGGAAACATACCCTTATATGTGTCTATGTATTGTACCTGTGTGTTTAATGCAACAGATGCAGTATATGTGAAAAAGTCTCCACTGGGGGATGGGCTCAGGGGTCAGTCCCAGCCTGGATCTGATACTGCAGTGATGACTGGAGTCCCGTCAGAGAATAGACCCAGTGATTTAGTGACTGTGTTCCCGAGTTCTGAGCTCTCTGGTCCCTGCTGTGTGTGGATGAAAATTCTGCACTGACCAGAGAACACAAAGCTCCGCGGGTCACAGTCAGTAAATCACTGCTTCTAGTCTCTGACTGCAGCCCCTGCCTCCCCTCTTTACTCTGCAAACAATCCGTCACATTCAGACCGTTCTTTACCTCCTGTTCAGGGGGTGATTGAGGTCCTGCACACAGCTGCAGCTTCCTTCCAGGCATGAGTGTGCAGATGCCGTTCTGCACAGGCTGGAAGTGTGTGCAGGGAGAAGGGGGGTGATCTAACAACCAGCACCAGACAGGAGGAGCAGCCGTGAAGAAGACAGGAGATGTCTCACCTCTGCGCACGGATCCTAGGCTGAAGCTGCACGCCGGCAGCTTCCTGTCTCGCCCAGCCGCAGCGCGGAATGATGATGTCATTCAGCTGCTGCTGTCTGTGTGAGAAAGGAAGCAGGATGGATTCATTCCCTGCAGATCCGTTGCCATTTTCTCTTGCAGGCAGCGGAGCTGCAGGGATTGCTCCCTGCCTGCCGCACATGAGGGCAATCTGGCCAGGGGGCCCCCGGAGCCTCAGGGCTGGATAGACTGGCCAGATTGCCCTCTATATTAGCCGCCCTGCAGGGGCCCCCCAGAGCCTCTGGGCCCCGGTGCAGCCGCACCGGTTGAACCGGCGGTATGTCCGCCCATGTTCTGGATAATCCACCTTGTTGTGGTGGAATAGCTTTCATGCTTTTTTGATAAAAAAAATATAAACTTAGAACTAATTACCCTAATTTATATGTATTGCTACTATTTACTTGCTAAAGGGTTTCTTTGCATTGTTTGTATTCAAGGTTGTTTTTGTCTGTTAGCGACAACAGTGTGTATATGTACCTACATATTTCACTTCTATAAACATATGTGCTGGATCCCAGGTCCAGCTCTGCCTCCATCTAAATTAAGACCTACTGGCACATATCTATGTGAGTTACTAAAGTAGGTGCCATCTTGATGGGGAACAACCTGTAGCGGTGGAATGGATTTTACACTTTTTTTATTAAAAATATTAACTTAATGTTAACCCTTTGTCTTTTAAATTTGTTATTATTGCTATTTATTATAGGTTTCTATGAATTGTTTTTATTCTAGGATATACAGTGGGTACGGAACACATTCAGACCACTCAAAATTTTTAACTCTTTGTTTCATTGCAGCCATTTGGTAAATTCAAAAAAGTTCATTTTTTCTCATTAATGTACACTCTGCACCCCATCTTGATTGAAAGAAACAGAAATGTAGATATATTTGCATATTTATTAAAAAGAAAAACTGAAATATCACATGGTCATAAGTATTTAGACCCTTTGTTCAGACACTCATATTTAAGTCACATGCTGTCCATTTCCTTGTGATCCTCCTTAAGATGGTTCTACTCCTTCATTGGAGTCCAGTTGTGTTTAATTAAACTGATTGGACTTGATTTGGAAAGGAACACACACCTGTCTATATAAGACCTCACAGCTCACAGTGCATGTCAGACCAAATGAGAATCATAAGGTCAAAGAAACTGGTTAAGGAGCTCAGAGACAGAATTGTGGCAAAGCACAGATCTAGACAAGGTTACAAAATAATTTCTGCAGTACCCTAGGTTTGTAAGAGCATAGTGGCCACCATAATCCATAAAAGGAGGATGTTTGGGACCACCAGAAGCCTTCCTAGACCTGGCTAACCAGCCAAACTGAGCAGTCATGGAAGAAGAGCCTTGGTGAGAGAGGTAAAGAAGAACCCCAAGATCACTGTGTCTGAGCTCCAGAGATGCAGTAAAGAGATGGGAGAAAGTTCCACAAAGTCAACTATCGCTGCAGACATGCAGCCCACATAGAGTTTGCTAATAAACACATGAAGGACTCCCAGACTATGAGAAATAAGATTGTCTGGTCTTCTGGTCTGGTGAGATGAAGATGGACCTTTTTGGTGATAGTTCTAAGCGGCTTGTGTGGAAACCAGGCACTGCTCATCACCTGCCCAATACAATGCCAACAGTGAAACATGGTGATGGCAGCATAATGCTATGGGGATGTTTCTCAGCTGCAGGGATAGGATGACTGGTTGCCATTGAAGGAAACATGAATGCGGCTAAGTACAGATACACTCACCGGCCACTTTATTAGGTACACCATGCTAGTAACGGGTTGGACCCCCTTTTGCCTTCAGAACTGCCTCAATTCTTCGTGGCATAGATTCAACAAGGTGCTGGAAGCATTCCTCAGAGATTTTGGTCCATATTGACATGATGGCATCACACAGTTGCCGCAGATTTGTCGGCTGCACATTCCAAAGATGCTCCATACAAGGCAGGATGGATCCATGCTTTCATGTTGTTTACGCCAAATTCTGACCCTACCATCCGAATGTCGCAGCAGAAATCGAGACTCATCAGACCAAGCAACGTTTTTCCAATCTTCTACTGTCCAATTTCGATGAGCTTGTACAAATTGTAGCCTCAGTTTCCTGTTCTTAGCTGAAAGGAGTGGTACCCGGTGTGGTCTTCTGCTGCTGTAGCCCATCTGCCTCAAAGTTCGACGCACTGTGCGTTCAGAGATGCTCTTAGGCCTACCTTAGTTGTAACGGGTGGCGATTTGAGTCACTGTTGCCTTTCTATCAGCTCGAACCAGTCTGCCCATTCTCCTCTGACCTCTGGCATCAACAAGGCATTTCCGCCCACAGAACTGCCGCTCACTGGATTTTTTTTCTTTTTCGGACCGTTCTCTGTAAACCCTAGAGATGGTTGTGCGTGAAAATCCCAGTAGATCAGCAGTTTCTGAAACCATGCCACGTTCAAAGGCACTCAAATCACCTTTCTTCCCCATACTGATGCTCGGTTTGAACTGCAGGAGATTGTCTTGACCATGTCTACATGCCTAAATGCACTGAGTTGCCGCCATGTGATTGGCTGATTAGAAATTAAGTGTTAACAAGAAGTTGGACAGGTGTACCTAATAAAGTGGCCAGTGAGTGTATATCCTGGATGAAAACCTCTTGCAGAGTGCTCTGGACCTCAGACTTTGCTGAAGGTTCACCTTCCAACAAGACAATGACCCTAAGCACACAGCTAAAATAGCAAAGGAGTGGCTTCAGAACAACTCTTTGACCATTCTTAACTGGCCTAGCTGGAGCCCTGACCTAAACCCAAGATCTGCAAGGAAGAATGGCAGAAGATCCCCAAATCCTGGTGTGAAAATGGCTTTACTAGCTCAAAAGGGTGCTTCTACTCAATACTGAGCAAAGGGTCTGAATATTTATGACCACGTGATATTTCAGTTTTTCTTTTATAATAAATTTGCCAAAATGTCAACAATTATGATTTTTTCAGTCAATATGGGGTGCAGCTTTTACTTTAATGAAAAAAATATTAACTTTTTTGAATTTACCAAATGCTGTAATGAAGCAAAGAGTGAAAGACTTAAAGGGTCTGAATAATTTCCATACCCACTGTTTAGAAGATGGACTTTTATAACACTCTAGTAGAGTTCAATTCCACTCAAATAAATTCTCCCATTCTACTGAGAACCCCAGGTTTGAGTGATAGATAATGATCTACTCATGGCTCTCATGTGCCAGTGTGACAACGCCAAATGCCTTTCTAAAAAGAATTACATTTATTTTATTTTCTTAGGAGTAAATACAGAATTAATTACAATTCTTACCAATATATATTGTGTTCCAGCGATAATAAATGCTTAAAAGTAGCAGAAAAACATACATATTTCGTAAATAATGTATACTGACTTATACACCTGTATATAGCTGTTATGCTAGTGTAGCTACTCACTCAGGATAAAATATAAATCTTAATACTGCCACTTACCCTACCTGTTCCTGTACCAACTAGAGATTCAGACCCCGCAGTCCCTAGTGGTTCCTGCGTGAGAAGAGATAGCCTTATCTACAGACTAGCTGATGGCAACTCGGTTCTACGCTGTCTGCTAAGTCATCGAGTGGATCCCATTCCTCCTGAAGAACCGTAGAGCAGAGTGAGTTACCTACAAAAGGTAAAGTGTACTGAAAAATGGAAAGATTACAGAGTGAGTCAAATAAACCATGAAAGCCTAAAGTAAGTAGAGTATGTACTGTTAGAAAATATGCTGCCTACTTCCTAAAAAGAAACTGAAGCTAGATGCAGAGCAAAGAACAGAAACAGGAAACAGATAAACCCTACCAGAAATACACTGACTGGTTTTAAACTACATTAAAATGGCTGATCATCCACATGAGAATATCACCAACAGAATACGGAGCGGCACCCAAAACTTCATAGGGTAGACAAATGAAAACACCTGTGATTTGCTAAACAGACTGTAGCCAGGTAACCGGAACTTAAACACCCAGAAAAAGGTGTGTCTGCTGAGTCTCAGGGGACAGAAAAGCTGATGACAAAACACAGGTTTGAACCCAGGAGCATGACAATACTAATGCATTCTGTTTATAAAGAAGAATACTATTGAAGTTAAAGCACAACTGCACAGCCTGTTATTTACTATAGCAAAAGTAGTCTGAGAATCAATTGGATATTTAGAGGTATCCACTAAGGACAATTTGGAGAGCTCATCCCCAAAAATGTCCTAAATGGTTGGGTCTACTTAGTAAGTTGAGAGAATATAGCAGCATTCTGGGATTGGTCAGACAGGTGTAAAGTGTTCATTCAGTCATTTTTTTTAAATTATTTGTGATTTTATTTTCCTAATAATGTAAACTTTTTTCATGCATATTTTTTTATCCTGACCCGGGATGGGACTATACAGTTAGGTCTATATATATTTGGACAGAGACAACATTTTTCTAATCTTGGATATAGACATTACCACAATGAATTTTAAACAAAACAATTCAGATGCAGTTGAAGTTCAGACTTTCAGCTTTGATTTGAGGGTATCCACATTAAAATTGGATGAAGGGTTTAGGAGTTTCAGCTCCTTACCATGTGCCACCCTGTTTTTAAAGGGACCAAAAGTAATTGGACAGTTTCAATAATTTTAAATAAAATGTTCATTTTTAGTACTTGGTTGAAAACCCTTTTTTGGCAATGACTGCTTGAAGTCTTGAACTCATGGACATCACCAGACGCTGTGTTTCCTCCTTTTTGATGCTCTGCCAGGCCGTCACTGCGGTGGTTTTCAGTTGCTGTTTGTTTGTGGGCCTTTCTGTCTGAAGTTTAGTCTTTAACAAGTGAAATGCATGCTCAATTGCGTTGAGATGAGGTGACTGACTTAGCCATTCAAGAATATTCCACTTCTTTTGTTTAATAAGCTCCTGGGCTGCTTTGGATTTATGTTTTGGTTCATTGTCCATCTGTAGTATGAAACAATCACCAATCAGTTTGGCTGCATTTGGCTGGATCTGAGCACACAGTATGGCTCTGAATACCTCAGAATTAATTTGGCTGCTTCTGTCCTGTGTCACATCATCCATAAACACTAGTGACCTAGTGCCACTGGCAGCCATGCATGCCCAAGCCATCACACTGCCTCCGCCGTGTTTTACAGATGATGTGGTATCCTTTGGATCATGAGCTGTACCACGCTTTCGCCATACTTTTCTCTTTCCATCATTCTGGTAGAGGTTGATCTTGGTTTCATCTGTCCAAAGAATGTTTTTCCAGAACTGTGCTGGCTTTTTTAGATGTTTTTTAGCAAAGTTCAGTCTAGCCTTTTTATTCTTGATGCTTATGAGTGGCTTGCACCATGCAGTGAGCCCTCTGTATTTACTTTTATGCAGTCTTCTCTTTATGGTAGATTTGGATATTGATACGCCTACCTCCTGGAGAGTGTTGTTCACTTGGTTGGCTGTTGTGAAGGGGTTCCTCTTCACCATGGAGATTATTCTGCGATCATCCACCACTGTTGTCTTCCATGGGTGCCCAGGTCTTTTTGCATTGATGAGTTCACCAGTGCTTTCTTTCTTACTCAGGATGTACCAAACTGTAGATTCCTAATATTGTAGCAATTTCTCAGATGGGTTTTTTCTGTTTTCGCAGCTTAAGGATGGCTTGTTTCACCTGCATGGAGAGCTCCTTTGACCGCATGTTTACTTCACAGCAAAACCTTCCAAATGCAAGCACCACACCTCAAATCAACTCCAGGCCTTTTATCTGCTTAATTGAGAATGACATAATGAAGGGATTGCCCACACCAGTCCATGAAGAAGCCTTGGAGTCAATTGTCCAATTACTTTGGTCCCTTTAAAACAGGGTGGCACATGTTAAGGAGCTGAAACTCCTAAACCCTTCATCCAATTTTAATGTGGATACCCTCAATTGAAAGCTAAAAGTCTGAACTTCAACTGCATCTGAATTGTTTTGTTTAAAATTTATTGTGGTAATGTCTATAACCAAAATTAGAAAAATGTTTTCTCTGTCCAAATATATATGGACCTAACTGTATACTCTTGTAATCTCTAATAAATCGTACAGCAATGCTAACTAATGCTACTATCTCATTTGTGTTTTTCGGATACTCTGAGGTTTTCTGCTGTACTGCAGTGTTTTTTTTGCTTCACATATAATGCTTCTCATGTAAACTGAAAAGTAAAATTTGGGTCTCATATTTTCTTAAATCATTGTTCTGATAGCCTTCTGACTTGTCCAATTCATCTTTAAAGGGAATCTGTCACCCCAAAAATGGCCTATAAACTAAGGCCACCGGCATCAGGGGCTTATCTAAAGCATTCTGTAATGCTGTAGATAAGCCCCCAATGTATCCTGAAAGATAAGAAAAACAGGTTATATTATACTCACTCAGGGGCGGTCCCGATGCGGTCAGGTACGATGGGCGTCGTGGTCCGGTCCGGCGCCTCCCATCTTCGTGCGATGACATCCTCTTCTGGTCTTCGTCCTGCGGCTCCTGCACAGGAGTACTTTGTCTGCCCTGTTGAGGGCAGAGCAA
This sequence comes from Ranitomeya variabilis, assembly GCF_051348905.1. Taxonomy (NCBI): domain Eukaryota; kingdom Metazoa; phylum Chordata; class Amphibia; order Anura; family Dendrobatidae; genus Ranitomeya; species Ranitomeya variabilis. Next base: position 568,636,562 of record NC_135236.1, read on the forward strand.
AGTACTGCCGTGCGCAGGCGTCGGGCCTCTCTGACCTTTCCTGGCACCTGTGCACTGAAGTACTTTGCTCTGCCCTCAACAGGGCAGGCAAAGTACGCCTAAGCAGGAGCTGTGGCAAGAAGACAAAAAGAGGACATCATCGTATGTAGATGGGAGGCGCCGGACCCGGACCTCGACACCTATCGGACCGGACCGCAGCGGGACCGCCACTGGGTGAGTATCACATAACCAGTTTTTTTTATCTTTCAGGATACATCGGGGTTTATCTACAGCATTACAGAATGCTGTAGATAAGCCCCTGATGTCGGTGGCCTTAGTTTGTAGGCCATTTTTGGGGTGACAGATTCCCTTTAACAAACTATAAATGGTCAGCAATGTCTTTTTGAAAAGACATGATTTTCTGCTTGCACTCCTGCCATACATACCATGGGTGTTCAGAGCTCTCCTGATGGCAGACTTATGAAAATTAACATTAGCTAATGTGAGAAAGGTCTTTAGTTGCTAAAACTTAATTTGGGGTTATTTGTGACCTAGTCTTTCTCCCATGCACCCCTGAAATTCTCTGGAACTCTCTACCCCCACATATCAGACTATGGAAATATTTAAAAGGAACCTGAAGAGCTACCTCTTTCAACAAACATGAAACCTGCAATAATCATCGTTCCACCATACCACTGCATGACCAGCTCTCCCCTCACCTACTGTATCCTCACCCATCCCTTGTAGACTGTCTCGTAGGCAAGGTCATCTTTCTTCCTCTGCCAGTCGGTGGCTTCTATGGTTCATGATTATTGTACTTGTTTTTATTATGTATTCCCCTTTTCACATGTAAAGTGCTATGGAATAAATGATGCTATAATAATAAATAATATTAATAATTTGTAGTGCAAACTGTAGTAAAAGAAGGAGCGCAAATAGGGTCTTATCCCACGTTATACAATGTGCAATTTTGATCAAAAATTGCTCACCTGGTGGTGTAGAAACCATGCTTGTATGTCAGCAGCTGCAGATCCACGGGTCGGCAAGCGACCTAATTACAGCTATTATCTAGGGGGATGGTGGATTATATCCGTGCTGCCAGACAACTCACAATAAAAAATATGGTTAAAGGATGATGGTGGTTTATTCTATGCGTTTTGAATAGTGTTGAGTGAAAAATATCGGATATAACCGATACCGATACCCGATACCAATGCATTTCAATGGGACGCAAAGTATCAAAATGGTTCCCAGGGTCTGAAGGAGAGGAAACTTGCGGTATCGGAATTCCGATCACGGGCTCATTCTTAGGAACGGAGGCTCCCGGTTACAGCGGTAAGATCCAGGGGCCACCGGAGAGGTGAGTATATCCATATATATCCATATAGTCACCTCCGGCGGCCCCTGGACCTTACCGCTGTAACCGGGAGCCTCCGTTCCTAAGAATGAGCCCGTGAAGGACCTTCGATGACGTCGCGGCTGACGTCGCGGCTTCTGATTGGTCACGTGAGCGGTCACATGAGCGGTCACGCGACTAATCAGAAGCCGCGACGTCATCGAAGGCCCTTCACGTGCTCATTCTTAGGAACAAAGGCTCCCGGTTACAGCGGTAAGATCCAGGGGCCACCGGAGAGGTGAGTATATCCATATTTTTTATTTTAATTCTTTATTTTACACATGAATATGGTTCCGATACCGATTCCCGATACCACAAAAGTATCGGAACTCAGTATTGGAATTCCGATACCGCAAATATCGGCTGATACCCGATACTTGCGGTATCGGAATGCTCAACACTAGTTTTGAAGTCATCAGGACTTCTCCATCCGGAACTATCACAAAGACAGTCATTTCTTTAATAATTTGTACACATACTTTGCCACTTGAAGGCATGTGAAATGAAAGCTTTCTTTAAAAAAAAAATTACAAAGTGTTAGGGCTAGCGGAACGCACCAAATAAAGGGATAGATACAAGGTGCGTTCGCAGCCTGGGGTCCACCGTGCAGAGATGGTACCTGCTGCTATGTACTGTAATGGCGGATGGACGCTGAACTCACATGTGAGTTCGACTTCATCCCGTGTGAAATAGTAGCGAGCTCTGTTGCTTCACAGAGTTGCAAGATACTCAGAGAGTAATACCCTAACTATGGTTGTGCTTGCACTGGAATTATTCTGTGCTAACCGCACACATGAAGGAACCAGATGCTAAGAAAGTGGCTAATTGCCCCCACTGACACTAGCTGCCTGCCTGAGTGTACAGTCCCAGATCTAGACACACCACATGTAACCAGAGTGGTAGAGCATCCACTGGCATTAGCCATAAACAAATGATACTAGCGCATGGCAGTGCGGCCATGCAAACCTTTTATAGTTGCAGCTTCTTCAGGACCTTCCTAGTGCACCAATAAGAGCTGCTACAGGACCTCAGCATGTGACCCCGACCTCCAATGAGAGATCTTCCCTTGGGCATGCTCAGAAGGAGAAAAGCAGTACTTAGTCCCAGAAGAGTCTGCTCGCCGCTGACCAGTACTGGCAACAATGGCTGAGCCTGGAACGACTGCAGTAACCAAGCACACAGTATCTGCCTGAGCCAGACGCTGGGACCAACGTCTCCGCTGAGTAGGCTCCACTGTGGCTGGAGAAGAAAGGGAGACCGCAGCGGAGGTGGTTCGAAATTCCCCCTGTGCAGCGGCGGGAACTCCACACCTAACACAAAGTTTGATCATTTTGACTCGGTTTACTGTAACTACTTTTAGGACATATGTGAAAATTTCATGTAGCTACAAGTCAAATTTATGCAGAAATATGAAAAATTCTGTAGGGTTTTAAAACTTTAACCCCTTAACGACCGCCGATACGCCTTTTATCGGCGGCAGTTAAGGATACTTAAGCTGTGGAAAAAGTGAACAGCGTCCCCCAGAGTCGGATTTTCTCTGGGGTCTCGGTTACCGGGGGTAGCCGAGACCCCCAGAGAACATGATTCGGGTTTTTTTTTACTGACCCCCAGGTTGCGATCACCGGTAGTTAATTGTTGACCGGCGGTCGCAAAAAAAACCAAACGCAATTTCCTATTTAATTTCTCTGTCCTCCGAAGTGATCGCACATCACAGGACAGAGAAATGGGGTCCCCGATCGCCCCCCGATACTCACCTGTCTCCCCCGGTGCTCCTCGTGGCTCCTGATGGGCGCCGCCATCTTGTTCCGGCCAAAAAATAGTGGGCTCATGCGCAGTGCACCCGCCGGCCGGCACCCAGAAGATCTTTGGGGTCTTGGCTGCCAGGGGTAGCCGAGACCCCAAAGAACATGATCGGGGTCTGTTTTTACCGACCCCTGTTTTGCGATCACCGTAATTACCTGTTTACCGGTGACCGCAAAAAAAGAGCGATGTGTAATTCTCTGTCCTCTGATGTGATCGCACATCAGAGGACAGAGAAATAGGGGGATTTGGGGACCCTGTTAAACTTACCGGTGTCCCTGGGTCCTCCTGTGTCCTCTCCTGGCCGCCGGCTTCTTCCTCCAGTAAGAAAATGGCGGGCGCATGCACAGTGCGCCCGCCATGATCTGCCGGCCGGCAGCTAGAGGAGTTGGGGCTAAAATTAGGGTTGGGGTTAGGGTTATGGTTGGGGCTGAAGTTAGGGTTAGGGTTGGGGCTAAATTTAGGGTTAGGGTTAGTGTTGGGGCTAAATTTAGGGTTAAGGTTGGGGCTAAATTTAGGGTTTGGGTTGGGGCTAAATTTAGGGTTAGGTGTTATGGACTGGTAATTTAGGAGCGACATGCGACTAGCTCTGAGCAGGTGGTAACTATACAGACCCAGTTCCTGATCTTAACACAACACTAGAAGTAGCCGTGGGATGTTCCTGTCACTCCCTGGACACCTCGTCACAGCCGGAGAACTAGCTACCCCTAAAGGTAGAAACAGGAAAGCTATCTTGCCTCAGAGAAAATCCCCAAAGGATAGGATAGCCCCCACAAATATTGACTGTGAGAGGAGAAGGAAATGACATACGTAGTATGAAACAAGATTTAGCAAAGGAGGCCACTTCTAGCAATATACATAGTAAGGAAAGAACACAGTGCGGTCAGTAATAAAAACTAGAAAAAGTCCACCGCAGAGATATGCAAAAATCTCCACACCTGACTAAAGGTGTGGAGGGCAAAATCTGCAGCCCAGAGCTTCCAGCTTAGCTAAATAGATCCATACTGATAAGCTGGACAAATGAGCAAAACATAGAATGTGCTGAACAATAAAGTCCACAACAAATGGACTGCAAAAGGACAAGCAAGGACTTATCTTTGCTGAACTGGACAGAGTGTCAGGGAAATCCAAAAGAGCAGTGGCTCCAAGCAGGAACAATTGACAACTGGCATTGATTGAGGGCTAAGGCCAGACTAAAATAGCCGAGCCAGAACGACGATCAGTGGAAGCAGCTGCTAATGCTAAATCCAAGAAGCAGCTATACCACTCAAAACCACAGGAGGGAGCCCAAGAGCAGAACTCACAAAAGTGCTACTCACAACCACCGGAGGGAGCCCAAGAGCGGAATTCACAACAGTACCCCCCCTTGAGGAGGGGTCACCGAACCCTCACCAGAGCCCCCAGGCCGATCAGGACGAGCCAAGTGAAAAGCACGAACCAAATCGGCAGCATGGACATCAGAGGCAACCACCCAAGAATTATCCTCCTGGCCATAACCCTTCCACTTAACAAGATACTGAAGCCTCCGCCTCGAAAAATGAGAATCCAAAATTTTCTCAACCACATATTCCAACTCCCCCTCAACCAACACCTGGCAGGAGGATCAACAGAGGGAACAATGGGGCCCACATTTCTCCGCAACAAAGATCTATGGAAAACATTGTGGATGGCAAAAGAGGCTGGAAGGGCCAAACGAAAAGACACTGGATTGATAATCTCAGAGATCTTATAAGGACCAATAAACCGAGGCTTGAACTTAGGGGAAGAAACCTTCATAGGAACATGACGAGAAGATAACCAGACTAAATCCCCCACACGAAGCCGAGGACCAACACACCGACGGCGGTTAGCAAAACGCTGAGCCTTTTCCTGAGACAACGTCAAATTGTCTACCACATGATTCCAAATCTGCTGTAACCTGTCCATCACAGAATCTACACCAGGACACTCAGAAGGCTCAACCTGCCCTGAAGAAAAACGAGGATGGAAACCAAAATTACAAACGAAAGGCGAAACCAAAGTGGCCGAACTGGCCCGATTATTAAGGGCAAACTCGGCCAACGGCAAGAAAGCCACCCAATCATCCTGATCAGCAGACACAAAGCATCTCAAATAGGTTTCCAAGGTTTGATTAGTTCGCTCATTTTGGCCATTTGTCTGAGGATGGAACGCCGAAGAAAAAGACAAATTAATGCCCATCCTAGCACAAAAGGCCCGCCAAAACCTGGAAACAAACTGGGAACCTCTGTCAGACACAATATTTTCCGGAATGCCATGCAAATGAACCACATGCTGAAAAAACAATGGAACCAAATCAGAGGAGGAAGGCAATTTAGGCAAAGGTACCAAATGGACCATTTTAGAGAACCGGTCACAAACCACCCAGATAACAGACATCCTCTGGGACACAGGAAGATCCGAAATAAAATCCATGGAAATATGCGTCCAGGGCCTCTCAAGGACAGGCAAAGGCAAAAGCAACCCACTAGCGTGGGAACAGCAAGGCTTAGCCCGGGCACAAGTCCCACAGGACTGCACAAAAGAACGCACATCCCGCAACAAGGAAGGCCACCAAAAGGACCTAGCCACCAAATCTCTGGTACAAAAAATCCCAGGATGACCGGCCAACACCGAACAATGGACCTCAGAAATTACCTTACTTGTCCATCTATCAGGAACAAACAGCTTCCCCACAGGACAGCGGTCAGGTTTATCAGCCTGAAATTCCTGAAGCACCCGCCGTAAATCAGGGGAGATGGCAGAAAGAATCACCCCTTCCCTAAGAATGCCAACCGGCTCAAGAACTCCAGGAGAATCAGGCAAAAAACTCCTAGAGAGGGCATCCGCTTTAACATTCTTAGATCCCGGAAGATATGAAACCACAAAATCGAAACGGGAGAAAAAGTGGGACCATCGAGCCTGTCTAGGGTTCAGCCGCTTGGCCGAATCGAGGTAAATCAGATTCTTATGATCGGTCAAGACCACAATACGGAGCTTGGCCCCCTCAAGCCAATGTCGCCACTCCTCAAATGCCCACTTCATAGCCAACAACTCCCGATTGCCGACATCATAATTGCGTTCCGCAGGCGAAAACTTTCGGGAAAAGAAGGCACATGGTTTCATCAAGGAACCATCAGAATTCCTCTGTGACAAAACGGCCCCTGCCCCAATCTCAGAAGCGTCAACCTCAACCTGAAAAGGAAGAGACACATCCGGCTGACGCAAGACAGGGGCAGAAGTAAATCGGCGCTTAAGCTCCTGAAAGGCCTCAACAGCCTCAGAGGACCAATTTGTCACATCAGCGCCTTTCTTCGTCAAATCGGTCAGGGGCTTAACCACACTAGAGAAGTTGGCAATAAAAAAGGCGATAAAAATTAGCAAAGCCCAAAAATTTCTGAAGGCTCTTTACAGATGTGGGTTGAATCCAGTCATGAATGGCTTGGACAGGACCTTAACAGGATCCATTTCTATAGACGAAGGAGAAAAAATAAACCCCAAAAAAGAGACCTTCTGAACTCCAAATAGGCACTTAGACCCCTTCACAAATAGAGCATTATCACGAAGGATCTGGAATACCATCCTGACCTGCTTCACATGAAACTCCCAATCATTGGAAAAAATCAAAATATCATCCAAATACACAATCAAGAATTTATCAAGATAATTGCGGAAAATGTCATGCATGAAGGACTGAAATACAGAAGGAGCATTAGAAAGCCCGAAAGGCATCACCAGGTATTCAAAATGGCCTTCGGGCATATTAAATGCAGTTTTCCATTCATCACCCTGTTTAATACGAACAAGATTATATGCCCCTCGAAGGTCAATCTTGGTAAACCAACTAGCCCCCTTAATCCGAGCCAACAAATCAGAGAGCAAAGGTAAAGGGTATTGGAATTTGACCGTGATCTTATTAAGAAGGCGATAATCAATACAGGGTCTCAAGGAGCCATCCTTCTTGGCAACAAAAAAGAATCCTGCTCCCAATGGTGGCGAAGACGGCCGAATATGCCCCTTCTCCAAGGACTCCTTAACATAGCTCCGCATAGCGGTATGTTCTGGCACAGACAGGTTGAAAAGTCGGCCCTTAGGGAACTTAGAGCCTGGAATCAATCAATAGCACAATCACAGTCCCTATGTGGAGGAAGGGAACTGGACTTGGGCTCATCGAATACATCCTGGAAATCTGATAAAAATTCAGGAACATCAGAAGAGGGGGAAGAGGAAATTGACATTAAAGGAACGTCACTATGTACCCCTTGACAACCCCAACTAGTCACAGACATCGATTTCCAATCCAACACTGGATTGTGTACTTGTAACCATGGAAAACCCAGTACAACAACATCATGTAAATTATGCAACACCAGAAAACGACAATCTTCCTGATGTGCTGGAGCCATGCACATAGTCAACTGAGTCCAATACTGAGGTTTATTCTTGGCCAATGTTGTAGCATCAATACTCCTCAAAGGAATAGGGCTCTGCAAAGGTTGCAAAGAAAAACCACAGCGCCTGGCAAATTCTAAGTCCATTAAGTTCAGGGCAGCGCCTGAATCCACAAATGCCATGAAAGAGAAAGATGACAATGAGCAAATCAGGGTCACAGACAGGAGAAACTTAGGCTGTACAGTACTAATGGTAACAGATCTAGCAACCCTCTTAATACGCTTAGGGCAATCAGAGATAGTATGAGCTGAATCACCACAGTAAAAACACAGCCCATTCTGACGTCTGTATCCCCTCTTTTCCGCTCTAGTCAGAATCCTATCACATTGCATAGGCTCAGGACTCCGCTCAGAGGATGCTGCCATATGGTGCACCACTTTGCGCTCACGCAGGCGCCGATCGATCTGAATGGATAGAGACATAGATTCGCTCAGACCAACAGGCGTGGGGAACCCCACCATAACATCTTTAAGGGCTTCAGAAAGACCCTTTATGAAAATTGCTGCCAGAGCGTCCTCATTCCATTTAGTGAGCACAGACCATTTTCTAAATTTCTGGCAGTATAATTCTGCCGCTTCCTGACCCTGGCACAGAGCCAACAAGGTTTTTTCCGCATGATCCACAGAGTTAGGTTCGTCATACAATAATCCGAGCGATTGAAAAAATGCATCTACATTAAGCAATGCCGGATCCCCTGACTCAAGGGAGAATGCCCAGTCCCGAGGGTCACCACGCAGCAGAAAAATAACTATTTTAACTTGCTGAGTGGGGTCACCAGAGGAACGGAGTTTCAGAGCAAAAAACAATTTGCAGTTATTTTTAAAGTTCAAAAACTTAGATCTATCCCCGTAAAACAAATCTGGAGTAGTAATTCTAGGCTCTAAGGCTAGAGTCTGAACAACATAATCTTGGATACTCTGAACTCTTGCAGCAAGCTGATCCATATGAGAAAACAGACCCTGAACATCCATGTCCGCGCCCAAATCCACCCAGAGATTAAGAGGAAGGAATAAGACAAAACAGACTAAAGAAAAAAAAATGGCTCAGAACTCTTTTTCTTTTCCTTCTTTTGAGATGCATTCAGCTCATTTTTGGCCAGTTGTACTGTTATGGACTGGTAATTTAGGAGCGACATGCGACTAGCTCTGAGCAGGTGGTAATTATACAGACCGCAGTTCCTGATCTTAACACAACACTAGAAGTAGCCGTGGGATGTTCCTGTCACTCCCTGGACACCTCGTCACAGCCGGAGAACTAGCTACCCCTAAAGGTAGAAACAGGAAAGCTATCTTGCCTCAGAGAAAATCCCCAAAGGATAGGATAGCCCCCCACAAATATTGACTGTGAGAGGAGAAGGAAATGACATACGTAGTATGAAACAAGATTTAGCAAAGGAGGCCACTTCTAGCTATATACATAGTAAGGAAAGAACACTGTGCGGTCAGTAATAAAAACTAGAAAAAGTCCACCGCAGAGATATGCAAAAATCTCCACACCTGACTAAAGGTGTGGAGGGCAAAATCTGCAGCCCAGAGCTTCCAGCTTAGCTAAATAGATCCATACTGATAAGCTGGACAAATGAGCAAAACATAGAATGTGCTGAACAATAAAGTCCACAACAAATGGACTGCAAAAGGACAAGCAAGGACTTATCTTTGCTGAACTGGACAGAGTGTCAGGGAAATCCAAAAGAGCAGTGGCTCCAAGCAGGAACAATTGACAACTGGCATTGATTGAGGGCTAAGGCCAGACTAAAATAGCCGAGCCAGAACGACGATCAGTGGAAGCAGCTGCTAATGCTAAATCCAAGAAGCAGCTATACCACTCAAAACCACAGGAGGGAGCCCAAGAGCAGAACTCACAAAAGTGCTACTCACAACCACCGGAGGGAGCCCAAGAGCGGAATTCACAACAGTACCCCCCCTTGAGGAGGGGTCACCGAACCCTCACCAGAGCCCCCAGGCCGATCAGGACGAGCCAAGTGAAAAGCACGAACCAAATCGGCAGCATGGACATCAGAGGCAACCACCCAAGAATTATCCTCCTGGCCATAACCCTTCCACTTAACAAGATACTGAAGCCTCCGCCTCGAAAAATGAGAATCCAAAATTTTCTCAACCACATATTCCAACTCCCCCTCAACCAACACCTGGCAGGAGGATCAACAGAGGGAACAATGGGGCCCACATTTCTCCGCAACAAAGATCTATGGAAAACATTGTGGATGGCAAAAGAGGCTGGAAGGGCCAAACGAAAAGACACTGGATTGATAATCTCAGAGATCTTATAAGGACCAATAAACCGAGGCTTGAACTTAGGGGAAGAAACCTTCATAGGAACATGACGAGAAGATAACCAGACTAAATCCCCCACACGAAGCCGAGGACCAACACACCGACGGCGGTTAGCAAAACGCTGAGCCTTTTCCTGAGACAACGTCAAATTGTCTACCACATGATTCCAAATCTGCTGTAACCTGTCCATCACAGAATCTACACCAGGACACTCAGAAGGCTCAACCTGCCCTGAAGAAAAACGAGGATGGAAACCAAAATTACAAACGAAAGGCGAAACCAAAGTGGCCGAACTGGCCCGATTATTAAGGGCAAACTCGGCCAACGGCAAGAAAGCCACCCAATCATCCTGATCAGCAGACACAAAGCATCTCAAATAGGTTTCCAAGGTTTGATTAGTTCGCTCATTTTGGCCATTTGTCTGAGGATGGAACGCCGAAGAAAAAGACAAATTAATGCCCATCCTAGCACAAAAGGCCCGCCAAAACCTGGAAACAAACTGGGAACCTCTGTCAGACACAATATTTTCCGGAATGCCATGCAAATGAACCACATGCTGAAAAAACAATGGAACCAAATCAGAGGAGGAAGGCAATTTAGGCAAAGGTACCAAATGGACCATTTTAGAGAACCGGTCACAAACCACCCAGATAACAGACATCCTCTGGGACACAGGAAGATCCGAAATAAAATCCATGGAAATATGCGTCCAGGGCCTCTCAAGGACAGGCAAAGGCAAAAGCAACCCACTAGCGTGGGAACAGCAAGGCTTAGCCCGGGCACAAGTCCCACAGGACTGCACAAAAGAACGCACATCCCGCAACAAGGAAGGCCACCAAAAGGACCTAGCCACCAAATCTCTGGTACAAAAAATCCCAGGATGACCGGCCAACACCGAACAATGGACCTCAGAAATTACCTTACTTGTCCATCTATCAGGAACAAACAGCTTCCCCACAGGACAGCGGTCAGGTTTATCAGCCTGAAATTCCTGAAGCACCCGCCGTAAATCAGGGGAGATGGCAGAAAGAATCACCCCTTCCCTAAGAATGCCAACCGGCTCAAGAACTCCAGGAGAATCAGGCAAAAAACTCCTAGAGAGGGCATCCGCTTTAACATTCTTAGATCCCGGAAGATATGAAACCACAAAATCGAAACGGGAGAAAAAGTGGGACCATCGAGCCTGTCTAGGGTTCAGCCGCTTGGCCGAATCGAGGTAAATCAGATTCTTATGATCGGTCAAGACCACAATACGGAGCTTGGCCCCCTCAAGCCAATGTCGCCACTCCTCAAATGCCCACTTCATAGCCAACAACTCCCGATTGCCGACATCATAATTGCGTTCCGCAGGCGAAAACTTTCGGGAAAAGAAGGCACATGGTTTCATCAAGGAACCATCAGAATTCCTCTGTGACAAAACGGCCCCTGCCCCAATCTCAGAAGCGTCAACCTCAACCTGAAAAGGAAGAGACACATCCGGCTGACGCAAGACAGGGGCAGAAGTAAATCGGCGCTTAAGCTCCTGAAAGGCCTCAACAGCCTCAGAGGACCAATTTGTCACATCAGCGCCTTTCTTCGTCAAATCGGTCAGGGGCTTAACCACACTAGAGAAGTTGGCAATAAAAAAGGCGATAAAAATTAGCAAAGCCCAAAAATTTCTGAAGGCTCTTTACAGATGTGGGTTGAATCCAGTCATGAATGGCTTGGACAGGACCTTAACAGGATCCATTTCTATAGACGAAGGAGAAAAAATAAACCCCAAAAAAGAGACCTTCTGAACTCCAAATAGGCACTTAGACCCCTTCACAAATAGAGCATTATCACGAAGGATCTGGAATACCATCCTGACCTGCTTCACATGAAACTCCCAATCATTGGAAAAAATCAAAATATCATCCAAATACACAATCAAGAATTTATCAAGATAATTGCGGAAAATGTCATGCATGAAGGACTGAAATACAGAAGGAGCATTAGAAAGCCCGAAAGGCATCACCAGGTATTCAAAATGGCCTTCGGGCATATTAAATGCAGTTTTCCATTCATCACCCTGTTTAATACGAACAAGATTATATGCCCCTCGAAGGTCAATCTTGGTAAACCAACTAGCCCCCTTAATCCGAGCCAACAAATCAGAGAGCAAAGGTAAAGGGTATTGGAATTTGACCGTGATCTTATTAAGAAGGCGATAATCAATACAGGGTCTCAAGGAGCCATCCTTCTTGGCAACAAAAAAGAATCCTGCTCCCAATGGTGGCGAAGACGGCCGAATATGCCCCTTCTCCAAGGACTCCTTAACATAGCTCCGCATAGCGGTATGTTCTGGCACAGACAGGTTGAAAAGTCGGCCCTTAGGGAACTTAGAGCCTGGAATCAATCAATAGCACAATCACAGTCCCTATGTGGAGGAAGGGAACTGGACTTGGGCTCATCGAATACATCCTGGAAATCTGATAAAAATTCAGGAACATCAGAAGAGGGGGAAGAGGAAATTGACATTAAAGGAACGTCACTATGTACCCCTTGACAACCCCAACTAGTCACAGACATCGATTTCCAATCCAACACTGGATTGTGTACTTGTAACCATGGAAAACCCAGTACAACAACATCATGTAAATTATGCAACACCAGAAAACGACAATCTTCCTGATGTGCTGGAGCCATGCACATAGTCAACTGAGTCCAATACTGAGGTTTATTCTTGGCCAATGTTGTAGCATCAATACTCCTCAAAGGAATAGGGCTCTGCAAAGGTTGCAAAGAAAAACCACAGCGCCTGGCAAATTCTAAGTCCATTAAGTTCAGGGCAGCGCCTGAATCCACAAATGCCATGAAAGAGAAAGATGACAATGAGCAAATCAGGGTCACAGACAGGAGAAACTTAGGCTGTACAGTACTAATGGTAACAGATCTAGCAACCCTCTTAATACGCTTAGGGCAATCAGAGATAGTATGAGCTGAATCACCACAGTAAAAACACAGCCCATTCTGACGTCTGTATCCCCTCTTTTCCGCTCTAGTCAGAATCCTATCACATTGCATAGGCTCAGGACTCCGCTCAGAGGATGCTGCCATATGGTGCACCACTTTGCGCTCACGCAGGCGCCGATCGATCTGAATGGATAGAGACATAGATTCGCTCAGACCAACAGGCGTGGGGAACCCCACCATAACATCTTTAAGGGCTTCAGAAAGACCCTTTATGAAAATTGCTGCCAGAGCGTCCTCATTCCATTTAGTGAGCACAGACCATTTTCTAAATTTCTGGCAGTATAATTCTGCCGCTTCCTGACCCTGGCACAGAGCCAACAAGGTTTTTTCCGCATGATCCACAGAGTTAGGTTCGTCATACAATAATCCGAGCGATTGAAAAAATGCATCTACATTAAGCAATGCCGGATCCCCTGACTCAAGGGAGAATGCCCAGTCCCGAGGGTCACCACGCAGCAGAAAAATAACTATTTTAACTTGCTGAGTGGGGTCACCAGAGGAACGGAGTTTCAGAGCAAAAAACAATTTGCAGTTATTTTTAAAGTTCAAAAACTTAGATCTATCCCCGTAAAACAAATCTGGAGTAGTAATTCTAGGCTCTAAGGCTAGAGTCTGAACAACATAATCTTGGATACTCTGAACTCTTGCAGCAAGCTGATCCATATGAGAAAACAGACCCTGAACATCCATGTCCGCGCCCAAATCCACCCAGAGATTAAGAGGAAGGAATAAGACAAAACAGACTAAAGAAAAAAAAATGGCTCAGAACTCTTTTTCTTTTCCTTCTTTTGAGATGCATTCAGCTCATTTTTGGCCAGTTGTACTGTTATGGACTGGTAATTTAGGAGCGACATGCGACTAGCTCTGAGCAGGTGGTAATTATACAGACCGCAGTTCCTGATCTTAACACAACACTAGAAGTAGCCGTGGGATGTTCCTGTCACTCCCTGGACACCTCGTCACAGCCGGAGAACTAGCTACCCCTAAAGGTAGAAACAGGAAAGCTATCTTGCCTCAGAGAAAATCCCCAAAGGATAGGATAGCCCCCCACAAATATTGACTGTGAGAGGAGAAGGAAATGACATACGTAGTATGAAACAAGATTTAGCAAAGGAGGCCACTTCTAGCTATATACATAGTAAGGAAAGAACACTGTGCGGTCAGTAATAAAAACTAGAAAAAGTCCACCGCAGAGATATGCAAAAATCTCCACACCTGACTAAAGGTGTGGAGGGCAAAATCTGCAGCCCAGAGCTTCCAGCTTAGCTAAATAGATCCATACTGATAAGCTGGACAAATGAGCAAAACATAGAATGTGCTGAACAATAAAGTCCACAACAAATGGACTGCAAAAGGACAAGCAAGGACTTATCTTTGCTGAACTGGACAGAGTGTCAGGGAAATCCAAAAGAGCAGTGGCTCCAAGCAGGAACAATTGACAACTGGCATTGATTGAGGGCTAAGGCCAGACTAAAATAGCCGAGCCAGAACGACGATCAGTGGAAGCAGCTGCTAATGCTAAATCCAAGAAGCAGCTATACCACTCAAAACCACAGGAGGGAGCCCAAGAGCAGAACTCACAAAAGTGCTACTCACAACCACCGGAGGGAGCCCAAGAGCGGAATTCACAACAGTTAGGGTTGGGGCTAAAGTTAGGGCTAGGGTTAAGGTTGGGGCTAAAGTTAGGGCTAGGGTTAGGGTTGCGGCTAAATTTAGGGCTAGGGTTAGGGTTGGGGCTAAATTTAGGGTTAGGGTTGGGGCTAAAGTTAGGGCTCGGGTTAGGGTTGGGGCTAAATTTAGGGTTAGGGTTAGGGTTGGGGCTAAATTTAGGGTTAGCGTTGAGGCTGAAGTTAGGGCTAGGGATAGGGTTGGGGCTAAATTTAGGGTTAGGGTTGGTACTAAAGTTAGGGTTAGGGTTGGGGCTAAAGTTAGGAATAGGTTTGCGGCTAAATTTAGGGTTAGAGTTGAGATTATGGTTTGGATTAGGGTTGACATGAGGGTTACGTTTGGGATTAGGGTTAGGTTTTGGATTAGGGTTAAGATTAGGGTTGGGATTAGGGTTAGGGGTATATTAAGATTACGGTTAGGTTTGAGGTTAGGGTTGAGATTAGGATTAGGGGTGTGTTGGATTTAGGGTTCTGATTAGGGTTATGGTTGTTTGGGGGTTAGGGTTGTGATTATCGTTAGGGTTGTTATTAGGATCATGGATCGGGTTGGGATTAGGGTTAGGGGTGTTGGTGTTAGGGTTGGAATTAGAATTGGGGGGTTTCCACTGTTTAGGTACGTCAGGGGGTCTCTAAACGCCACAGCCAATTTTGTGATCAAAAAGTCAAATGGTGCTCCCTCCCTTCTGAGCTCTGTTGTGCGCCCAAATAATGGTTTACCCCCACATATGGGGCATCAGCATACTCAGGATAAATTGGACAACAACTTTTGGGGCCCAATTTCGCTTGTTAACCTTGTAAAAATAAAAACTTGGGAGCTAAAATAAATTTTTGGTGGAAAAAAATATTTTTTATTTTCACGACTCTGCATTATAAACTTCTCTGAAGCATTTGGGCATTCAAAGTTCTCACCACACATCTACATAAGTTCCTTGGGGTGTCTAGTTTCCAAAATGGGGTCAATTGTGGGGGTTTCTACTGTTTAGGTACATCAGGGGCTCTGCAAACGCCACATAACGCCCGCAGACCATTCTATCAAAGTCTGCATTCCAAAACAGCGCTCCTTCCATTCCGAGCTCTGCCATGCGCCCAAACAGTGGTCCCCTGACACATGGGGTATCAGTGTACTCAGGACAATTTGGACAACTTTTGGGGTCCAATTTCTCTTGTTACCCTTGTGAAAATAAATATTTGGGGGCTCAAAAATCTTTTTTGTGGAATATTTTTTTTTTTTGTTTATTTTCACGACTCTGCTTTATAAACTTCTGTGAAGCACCTGGGCATTCAAAGTTCTCACAACACATCTTGATAAGTTCCTTAGGGGTCTAGTTTCCAAAACGGTGTCAATTGTGGGGGTTTTCTACTGTTTAAGTACATCAGGGGCTCTGCAAACGCAACATAACGCCCGCAGACCATTCTATCAAAGTCTGCATTCCAAAATGGCGCTCCTTCCCTTTCGAGCTCTGCCGTGCACCCAAACAGTGGTCCCCCCACACATGGTGTATCAGTGTACTAGGGACAAATTGGACAAAAACTTTTGGGGTCCAATTCCTCTTGTTACCCTTGTGAAAATAAAAACTTGGGGGCTAAAAAAATCTTTTTTGTGGAATTTTTTATTTTCACGACTCTGCATAATAAATTTCTGTGAAGCACTTGGGCATTCAAAGTTCTCACCACACATCTAGATAAGTTCCATGGGGGGTCTAGTTTCCAAAATAAGGTCACTTGTGGGGGGTTTCTACTGTTTAGGTACATCAGGGGCTCTGCAAACGCAACATAACACCCGCAGACCATTCCAAAACGGTGCGCCTTCCATTCCGAGCTCTGCCATGCACCCAAAAAGTGGTTTACCCCCACATATGGGGTATCAGCCTACTCAGCATAAATTGCACAATAAACTTTGGGGTCCAATTTCTCCGGTTACTCTTGTAAAAGTAAAAATTTTGGGGTGAAAAATTCATTTTTGTGGAAAAAATATGATTTTTTTTATTTTCATGGCTCTACATTATAAACTTCTGTGAAGCATTCGGGGGTTCGTAGTGCTCACCACACATCTACATAAGCTCTTTGGGGGTGTAGTTTCCAAAATGGGGTCACTTTTGGGGGGTTTCTACTGTTTAGGTACATCAGGAGCTCTGCAAATGCTACATGACGCCCGCAGACCATCCCATCAAAGTCTGCATTCCAAGCAGCGCTCCTTCCCTTCCGAGCCCCGATGGGAGCCCAAACAGTACCCCCCCACATATGGGGTATCAGCGTACTCAGGACAAACTGGTCAACAGATTTTGAGGTCCAATGTCTCCTGTACTTTTGAGAAAATAAAAAATTGCAGGCTAAAAAATCTTTTTTGAGTAAAAAAAAGGATTTTTTATTTTCACGGCTCTACGTTATAAATTTTTGTGAAGCACTTGGGAGTTTAAAGTGCTCACCACATATCTAGATTAGTTCCTTAAGGGGTCTAGTTTCCAAAATGGGGTCACTTGTGGGGGTTTTCTACTGTTTAGGCACATCAGGGGCTCTCTGTTGTGAACTCTATTTTTGGGCTCCCTCTAGTGGTCACAAGCGGTACTGTGTAGTGTTGTCTTTCTGCAGGTTGCAGCATCAGCTGGTTCGTTATCCTTGGTTGGTTTCCTATTTAGTCCACCTGGATACTCAGTTCCTTGCCTGCTATCAATGTATTCAGTGCTCTTCAGATTCCTTGTGTCTACCTTGCTCCCAGTCTCTCCAAGACAAGCTAAGTTTTTGTTTGATCATTTTTTGATTATCAGCGTTCATTATGTTTTTAGTCCAGCTCGCTAAAATGTGATTTCCTCGCTTGCTGGTTGCTCTAGGGGACTGAGTTTCTCCCCCCACACCGTTAGTTGGTGTGGGGGTTCTTGAAATCTCAGAGTGGATATTTTGTAAGGGTTTTTTACTGACCGCATAGATTCCCTTTTCTATTTTCTGCTATCTAGTATTAGTGGACCTCATTTGCTGAATCTGCTTTCACCCCTGTGTATGTGCCTTCCTCTTACCTCACCGTTATTATTTGTTGGGGGCTTCTATATCTTTGGGGATTATTTCTCTGGAGGCAAGAGAGGTCTTTCTTTCTCTCTAGGGGTAGTTAGTTCCTCAGGCTGGCTCGAGACGTCTAGGATTTTTTGGCACGTTCACCAGCTACTTCTAGTGTGTTTGGATAGGTTCAGATTTGCGGTCAGTCCAGTTTGCCACCTCCCTAGAGCTTGTCCTATGTTTGTTACTTAGCTGGAGTAATTTGTGATCCTCAACCACTAAGGATCATAACAGCTCTCCAAACGCGACATGGTGTCTGATCTCAATTCCAGCCAATTCTACATTGAAAAAGTAAAACGGCACTCCTTCTCTTCCAAGCTCTGCGGTGCGCCCAAACAGTGGTTTACCCCAACATATGGGATATCAACGTACTCAGGAGAAATTGCACAACAACTTTTGTGGTCTAATTTCTCCTGTTACCCTTGTGAAAATAAAAATTTGGGGGCAAAAAATCATTTTTGTTGAAAAAATGCAATTTTTTATTTTCACGGCTCTACGTTATAAACTTCTGTGAAGCACCTGGGGGTTTAAAGTGCTCACCACACATCTAGTTAAGTTCCTTAAGGGGTCTAGTTTCCAAAATGGTGTCACATGTGGGGGGTTTCCACTGTTTAGGCACATCACGGGCTCTCCAAACGCGACATGGCGTCCGATCTCAATTCCAGCCAATTCTACATTGAAAAAGTAAAACGGCACTCCTTCTCTTCCAAGCTCTGCGGTGCGCCCAAACAGTGGTTTACCCCCACATATGGGGTATCGGCGTATTCAGGAGAAATTGCAAAACAAAATTTATTGTTAAATTTCAGTTTTTACACTTGTGAAAATAAAAAAAAATGGTTCTGAATTAAAATGTTTGCAAAAATAAGTTAAATGTTCATTTTTTCCTTCCACATTTTTTCAGTTCCTGTGAAGCAGGTAAAGGGTTAATAAACTTCTTGAATGTGGTTTTGAGCACCTTGAGGGGTGCAGTTTTTAGAATGGTGTCACACTTGGTTATTTTCTATCATATAGACCCCTTAAAATGACTTCAAATGTGATATGGTCCCTAAAAAAAAATGGTGTTGTAAAAATGAGAAATTGCTGGTCAAATTTTAACACTTATAACTCCCTAAGAAAAAAAAAATGTTTCCAAAATTGTGCTGATATAAAGTAGACATGTGGAAAATGTTAGTTATTAACTATTTTTTGTGACATATCTCTCTGATTTAAGGGAATAAAAATACAAAGTTTAAAAATTGCAAAATTTTAAATTTTTTTGCCATATTTCCGTTTTTTTCATAAATACTCGCAAGTAATATCGAAGAAATGTTACCACTAACATGAAGTAGAATATGTCATGAAAAAACAGTCTCAGAATCAGCAGGATCTGTTAAAGCGTTCCAGAGTTATAACTTCATAAATTGACAGTAGTCAGAATTGTAAAAATTGGCTCGGTCATTAAGTACCAAATTGGCTCTGTCACTAAGGGGTTAAATCAGTTATACATATATTTATATATGTACGCACATGAGCAATAAGATAGTGCTATATAAGCAAAGCATAATAAATAAATTACCATAGCTTTTTTATTTTTTCAACCCATACAAAAATCAGTATAAAAATTGCGTGAAATCAATCCACAAAAATTTGGTTTTGTTTGATTCGGAGATTTTTGGGGACATTGTGAGCAAATTTAATTCATTTAGATTTAATTATCTCTTCTAATGATGGCATAACATTGACAGACGTCCTATTGAGCCTTGCCTCTGTCAGGACCTAATAGGCTTACAAAGATGGCAGACCTGGGGGCCATCACTAAGCACTGGTCTGTGATTATGCAAAGATAACCGGATGCAGGGGACCGATAAGGGGGAAATTTTGTTTATTAAATCCCTCACTGTTGAGATTTGCTGCTCATGGTTCCACGCACCAATGACAAACATATATTATGGTTCAGAAATGGTTATTACTATCTGCAAGGTTGCTTAAATTCTTATAATCTATTCATTAAAACATAAAATCAAAATAGCTTGTTAAAATTGATACTTTATTTTCAGTACACAATACCTGGGCAATATATGCATGTATGCATTTTACAAGGAAAACTGTAATATGTAAATGTATCATTCTTTCTTCTTAATTGCATACAGTATAATGGCACTGAAGACTAAAGCTAAGGCCGGAGACACACTGGTGCGAGATACGGCCGAGTCTCGCTGGTTAAAAGCAAGCTGTGGCACCTGCACTCCGGAGCGGAGCGTGCAGCTGCATAGCAATACATGGAGCCGCACGCTCCGCTCCGGAGTGCCGGTGCCACAGCTTGCTTTTAACCAGCGAGACTCGGCCGTATCTCGCACCAGTGTGTCTCCGGCCTAACACAATTACACTTAATTATATTGTAAACTTCAGTTGGCATAGCAATTATTATACTAATTAATGTTTTCTTCACACTAGACATTTAAATGCATACAAATTCTAATATTAACATATGAGTTATAACAGAAATTAGGTTCATTCACTTTAAACAATGTGATGAACAAATGACATTTGGGTGAAAGACTTAAAAATCATTATTTAGGAATTAACATGGAGGAATCCTTTTCATTACACCACTGCTTTTGACGCCAGTCACTATAGTATTAGTCCCAGAAGTGGAGAGAAAGACTGCAATATCAGATAGTAAGGGTATGTGCACACGTCCGGATTTCTTGCAGAAATTTCCTGAAGAAAACCGGAAATTTTCTGCAAGAAATCCGCATTTTTTTTTTGCGTTTCTATTCCGTTTTTTTTCGCGTTTTTTTTTAGCATTCTGCAAGCGTAATTAGCTTGCAGAATGCTAAAGTTTTCCAAGCGATCTGTAGCATCGCTTGGAAAACTGACTAACAGGTTGGTCACACTTGTCAAACATAGCGTTTGACAAGTGTGACCAACTTTTTACTATAGATGCTGCTTTTGCAGCATCTATAGTAAAAGATAGAATGTTTAAAAATAATTAAAAAAAATAAAAAAAATGCTTATACTCACCCGCAGACAGCTGATCTCCTCACCGGCGTCCGTTCCGTATAGATGGTGTGTGCGCGCAGGACCTTCCATGACGTCGTGGTCACGTGAGCGGTCACATGACCGGTCTCGACCAATCACAAGACAGCGACGTCATCGGCAGGTCCTTCACCGCACACCAGCTGCAGGAACCGAAGCGACAGCGTGCAGTGGAGAGGCGGGAAGACATCGAAGGTGAGTATATGACTATTTTTTATTTTAATTCTTTTTTTTTCACCAATTATATGGTGCCCAGTCCGTGGAGGAGAGTCTCCTCTCCTCCACCCTGGGTACCAACCGCACATAATATGCTTACTTCCCGCATGGTGGGCACAGCCCCGTGCGGGAAGTAAGCAGATCAATGGACTCCTAGGTGTGCGGAATCCCCTGCAATTCCGCATTTTAATGAACATGTTGCTTTTTTTTCCGCGATGCGATTTTTTTGCGGAAAAAAGGCTACATTTGCACAAAAAATACGGAATACACTGAAAATAATGGGAGGCATATGAAAGCGTTTTTTTCGCGTTTTTATCACGTTTTTATAGCGAAAAAACGTGAAAAAAATGCGAAAAATACTGAACGTGTGCACATGGCCTTAAAACATATACTACTTGCAGAATAAGTAACGGGAGGTCAAACAATCCAAGGTCAGGTCCAGGAAATGATGTCTGCCAGCTATTCTAGGAAAATCTGTGCCCCAGGTGGCAAATAACGCTCCTTTCCTCCTGTGTCTCTCCATGTGGATAAGCAGTACTATACAGTCATATATGGGGTATTTCTACATTGTTCAGAAATTGTTGGACAAATATTGGTGCCATTTTTACCCATATCCCAGTATGAAATTGTAAAATTTGATGGCTAACATACATTCTTAGTGGTAAAAATGTAAATTGTTTTTAATTTACTGTATAATGGCATAAAATTATGTGACACACCTGTAGTGTCATTATGATCTGCACTGTAGATAAATTTATTGAGTGGTATAGTTTGTAAAATTGGGTCACTTTTGGGGGTTCTGCTGTTCTTGCACTTCAGATGCTCTGCCAATATGACATGGCAACCTCAAACCAGTGCAGCAAAATCTGCACTGTAATATGGCACTCCTTCACTTCTGAGCTTTGCATTGTACCTCAAAAGTAGTTTTCAACTACATATGTGGTATCGATGAAAAATATAAAATGTGGGGCTAAAAAAACATTTTTGTGGGAAAAATGTGATTTTTTTTAAATTTTCATGTTTCAATGTTTTAAATGACTGTGAAGCACCTGGGATTCAAAGTGCTCACCACACATCTAGATAAGTTCCCTGAGGGGTCTAGTTTACAAAATGATATCACTTGTGGGCAGTATCCACTGTTTAGGGACATCAGGGGCTCTCCAAAATGTGACATTGCGTCCACTTATTATTCCAACAAATTTTGCATTCCAAAAAACAAATGCCGCTCCTTTTGTTCCAAGCCCTGCCATGCACACAAACAGTAGTTTCTCTCCACATTTTAGGTATTGTCGTACTCAGGAGAAACTGCCTAACTAATGATATTGTTCATTTTCTCCCATTACCCTTGTGAAAGTAAAAAAAGGGTCTAAAGGAAAATTTTTGTGAAAAAAATCAAATGTTTATTTTTTCCTTCCACATGCCATTAATTCCTGTGAAGCACGTGAATGGTTAACAAACTTGAATGTGGTTTTGAGCACCTTGAGGGGTGTAGTTTTTACAATGATGTCACTTTTGGGCATTTTTTGTCGTGTAGGCCCCTCAAAGTCACTTCAAATGTGACGTGGTACCTAAAAAAAATGGTTTTGTAAATTTTATTGTAAAAATGAAAAATCGCTGGTCAACTTTCACTGCTGAAAACTTCCTAACCAAAAAAAATTATGTTTCAAAAATTGTGCTGTTGTAAAGCAAACAT
The DNA here is from genome assembly GCF_051348905.1 of Ranitomeya variabilis. NCBI lineage: Eukaryota > Metazoa > Chordata > Amphibia > Anura > Dendrobatidae > Ranitomeya > Ranitomeya variabilis. The sequence continues at coordinate 568,659,116 of NC_135236.1, forward strand.
GTGGGACATGATATTTAATAAATATTTTCAAGAACATGACTCTCTGATTTAAGGGCATAAAAATTCAACATTTGAAAATTTCAAAATTGTAACCACATTTCAGAGTTTTTCAGAAATAAACGTAAGTCATATCAAATACATTTTACCACTATCATGAAGTATAATATGTTATCGATAACAGTCTCAGAATCAGTGGGATCCATTGAAGCATTCCAGAGTTATGACCTCATAAGGCAACAGTGGTCGGAATTGAAAACATTTGTCTGGTCAGGAAGGGGTAACCAGGCTTAGCGGTGAAGGGCTTAATACTAAACTGTTCGTGGAAATCTTGACTCAAAGTTGATTCTTCATGCTCATCTCTGTAATAGATTCTAACACTTCTCATTTAACCCCTTAGTGACCGAGTCAATTTTGATCTTAATGAACAAGCCACTTTTACATTTCTGACTACTTTATGTGGTAATTACTCTGGAATGTTTCAACGTATCTCACTGATTCTGAGATTTTTTGTGACATATTGTACTTCAGGGTAGTGGTAAAATTTCTTCGATATGACTTGTGTTTATTTATGAAAAAACTAATAATTTGGCAAACATTTTGGAAAATTTTGCAATTTTCAAACTTTTAATTTCTGTGCCTTTAAATCAGAGAGTTATGTCACAGAAAATAGTTAATAGATAACACATAATTTTACACATGTCTATTTTACATCAGCACATTTTGGAAACCTATTTTTTTGTTAGAAAGTTATAAGGATTACAATTTTAACAGCAATTTCCCATTTTTCCAACAACATTTACAGAACCATTTTTTCACCATACCACATTACATTTGAAGTGACCTTGAGGGGGCTATATGACAAAAAATACCCAAAAGTGACACTAATATAAAATGCCCCATATGTTAGGGAAATCCGCTGTCTGAGCAAATGGCAAGGCTTGGAAGGAAATGAACACCTTTTGACCTTTTGAATGCAAAATAGGCTGGAATCAAGAGCAGACAACATTTCACATTTGGAGAGCCTCTCATGAGACTAAACAGTGGAAACTCCTAATTTAGAATGACCCCATTTTAGAAACCACACACCTCAAAGATTTTAAACACAGATTTTGAGCATTTTAAACACACAGGTACGACACAGAATTTGATAGCATTAGGTTGTCATATTGAATATGTCATCATTAATGCTGAGCAAAAGTGCTCTCTACTCCAGTTTGCATTGGGTGCTCGGGTATACAGCAAATAATGCCGATGCTCAAGTAACATGTTTGAATCCCTCGCATGTTTCGTGGCTGTTAGGCACCTCCCAAAAAAGTGGGGATCCACAATACTCCGTGCACACCTGACCACCCGATGCAAACTAAAGTAGCGAGCACTTGCACTCAAAATAGTAGTCAAATCATAATCTTTTTTTTACTTTAGGAAAAAATCAATTGTATCTACAAACCCTAACACAACCCTAAACCCTAACACATCCCTAACCCTAACCCTAACCCTAACACAACCCTTACCACAGTCCTAATCCTAACCCCAACCCCAACTGCAAAGAATGGAAACAAATTACATTTTTTTTAATTTTATAATTTTTATCTAACTAATGGTGTGTTATGATCCGGTGACTTTGGAGCCGCATGAACTTTCTCTGGAGTAGGTGGAAACTGTACTGACCGCAAAACCTGAACTAACACCGCAACTAGAAGTAGCTGTGGGGTGTGCCTAACAAACCCTAGACACCTCGACACAGCCGTAGGACTAAATACTCCTATAGATAGAAATAGGAATACTACCTTGCCTCAGAGCAGAACCCTAAAGGACAGGCAGCCCCCCACAAATATTGACTGTGAGTAGGAGAGGAAAGACACAAGCAGGCAGAAAACAGGATTCAGCAAAAGAGGCCACTCTAGCTAAATAGGGAAAGATAGGACAGAATACTAAGCGGTCAGTAGTAAAACCCTTCCAAAAATATCCACAGCAGATAATACATAAAGTTCCACAATCTAACTAAAGACATGGAATGTATATCTGCCACTCCAGAGAATCCAACAAGACTGAGAAAATACTGACACAATCTAAGCTGGACAAAAAACACTGAATAGCACAGAATTATTAAGCACGCAGCATGTGTGCCACAGAAACAAAACCAGACACTTATCTTTGCTGATTTGGCAGAAGGCAGAAGGAACCAAACCAGGACCAAAACCTCCCAACAACCATGGACAACTGGCAAGGACTAATGAATCCTGCACGCCTAAATACCCCAGTCAGAACTGCAATCAGCAGATACATCTGACCAGGACTGCAACTCAGGGGCAACTGCATTACCACCTACAACCACCGGAGGGAGCCCAAAAGCAGAATTCACAAGGGTACCCTCCCCCTTGAGGAGGCGTCACCGAACCCTCACCAGAGCCCCCAGGCCGATCAGGATGAGCCAGATGAAAAGCATGAACCAAATCAGCAGCATGGACATCAGAGGCAAAAACCCAAGAATTATCCTCCTGGCCATAACCCTTCCATTTGACAAGATACTGAAGTCTCCGCCTCGAAAAACGAGAATCCAAAATCTTCTCAACCACATACTCCAACTCCCCATCAACCAACACAGGGGCTGGAGGATCAACAGAGGGAACAACGGGTACCACATATTTCCGCAATAAAGATCTATGGAAGACATTATGGATAGCAAAAGAGGCCGGAAGCGCCAATCGAAAAGACACCGGATTAATAATCACAGAAATCCTATAAGGACCAATAAACCGAGGCTTAAACTTAGGAGAAGAAACCTTCATAGGAACATGACGGGAAGACAACCAGACCAGATCCCCAACCTGAAGCCGGGAACCAACACACTGACGACGGTTAGCAAAACGTTGAGCCTCCTTCTGAGACAACACCAAATTGTCCACCACATGAGCCCAAATCGGCTGCAACCTGTCAACCACCGAAAGCACACCAGGACAGTCAGAAGGCTCAACCTGCCCAGAAGAAAAACGAGGATGAAAACCAAAATTACAAAAAAAAGGCAAAACCAAAGTAGCCGAACTAGACCGATTATTAAGGGCAAACTCGGCCAATGGCAAAAAGGCCACCCAATCATCCTGATCAGCAGACACAAAGCATCTCAAATAAGTCTCCAAGGTCTGATTAGTTCGCTCGGTTTGGCCATTTGTCTGAGGAAGAAATGCAGAGGAAAAAGATAAATCAATGCCCAGCCTAGCACAAAAGGCCCGCCAAAACCTAGAAACAAACTGGGAACCTCTGTCAGACACAATATTCTCCGGAATACCATGCAAACGAACCACATGCTTAAAAAACAAACAAAACTAAATCTGAAGAGGAAGGCAATTTAGGCAAAGGCACCAAATGAACCATCTTAGAAAACCGGTCACAAACAACCCAGATAACCGACATCCTCTGGGAAACCGGAAGATCAGAAATAAAATCCATAGAAATATGCGTCCAGGGCCTCTCAGGGACCGGCAATGGCAAAAGCAACCCACTAGCACGGGAACAACAAGGCTTGGTCCGCGCACAAGTCCCACAGGACTGCACAAAAGAATGCACATCACGTGACAACGAAGGCCACCAAAAGGACCTACCAACCAAATCTCTGGTACCAAAAATCCCAGGATGGCCAGCCAACACAGAACAGTGAACCTCAGAAATCACTCTAGTCCATCTGTCAGGAACAAACAGTTTCCCCACTGGACAACGATCAGGTCTGTCAGCCTGAAATTCCTGAAGAACCCGTCGTAAATCAGGGGAAATAGCAGAAAGAACCACACCTTCTTTCAAAATGCCGACCGGTTCAAGGACCTCAGGAGAATCAGGCAAAAAACTCCTAGAAAGGGCATCAGCCTTAATATTCTTGGAACCCGGAAGATACGAGACCACAAAATCAAAATGGGAAAAAAACAAGGACCATCGAGCCTGTCTAGGATTCAGCCGCTTGGCAGACTCGAGGTAAATCAAATTCTTATGATCGGTCAAGACCACAATACGGTGCTTAGTTCCTTCAAGCCAATGTCGCCACTCCTCAAATGCTCACTTCATAGCCAACAACTCCCAATTGCCGACATCATAATTGCGTTCAGCAGGCGAAAATTTACGGGAAAAGAATGCACACGGTTTCGTCAAGGAACCAACATGATCCCTCTGGGACAAAACGGCCCCTGCGCCAATCTCAGAAGCGTCAATCTCAACCTGAAACGGAAGGGAAACATCCGGTTGGCGCAACACCGGAGCAGAAGTAAATCGACGTTTAAGCTCCTGAAAGGCAGAAACAGCCGCAGAGGACCAATTCGCCACATCAGCGCCTTTTTTCGTCAAATCGGTCAAGGGTTTAACCACGCTGGAAAAGTTAGCAATGAAACGGCGATAAAAATTTGCAAAACCCAAATATTTCTGAAGGCTCTTTACGGACGTGGGTTGAATCCAATCATGAATGGCCTGAACCTTAACCGGATCCATCTCAATAGATGAAGGAGAAAAAATAAAACCCAAAAAAGAAACCTTCTGCACCCCAAAGAGACACTTAGACCCCTTCACAAACAAAGCATTGTCACGAAGGATCTGAAATACCATCCTGACCTGTTCCACATGAGACTCCCAATCATCAGAGAAAATCAAAATATCGTCCAAATATACAATCTAGAATTTATCAATATAAGTCCGGAAGATATCATGCATGAAAGATTGAAAAACAGATGGAGCATTAGTGAGCCCGAACGGCATCACAAGGTATTCAAAATGACCTTCGGGCGTATTGAACGCAGTTTTCCATTCATCACCCTGCTTAATACGAACAAGATTATACGCCCCCAGAAGGTCAATCTTCGTTAACCAACTAGCCCCCTTAATCCTAGTGAACAAATCGGAAAGCAAAGGTAAAGGGTATTGAAACTTGACCGTGATCTTATTCAAGAGGCGATAATCAATACAGGGTCTCAAGGAGCCATCCTTCTTAGCAACAAAAAAAAAATCCCGCTCCCATCGGTGAAGAAGATGGCCGAATATGCCCTTTCTCCAAAGACTCCTTAACATAACTCCGCATAGTGGTATGTTCAGGCACAGACAGGTTGAAGAGTCGGCCCTTAGGAAACTTACAGCCTGGAATCAAATCAATAGCACAATCACAGTCCCTGTGCGGTGGAAGAGAACTGGACTTGGGCTCATCGAATACATCCTGAAAATCAGACAAAAACTCTGGAATTTCGGAAGAGGAAGAAGAGAAGATGGACATTAAAGGAACATCATTATGAACCCTGTTGTGAATTCTGTTTGTGGGCTCCCCCGGTGGTGCTTTATGGTAGTGCCACTTATTTGCCTTCTTCTATCCTTGATCACCTGTTGACACCCATTAGGGGAGTTTCCTATTTAAGGCTGCTTGGCTGCTGGTCTGATGCCGGCCAACAATGTATCAGTAGCATTCTGTTGCATTCTCCTGCCTCAAGATCCTGTTCAGCTAAGTTGAATTTTGTTTCTAGTTTATTCTATTTTTGTCCAGCTATTTGCAATGTGACTCTCTGTAGCTGGAAGCTCTCGTGGACTGGAATTGCCACTCCAGTGGCATGAGTTGTCACTGGAGTTTTAAAGTAATTTCAGGATGGTGTTTTTGAGTAGTGTTTTGAAGTTGACCGTGAAGTGACTCTTTCCTGTACTTCTGCTATCTAGTAAGCGGACCTCACTGTGCTAAATCTGCTGTTCATCCTACGTATGTCTTTTCCTCTTGACTCACCGTCAATATCTGTGGGGGGCTGCTATCTCCTTTTGGGGTTCATCTCTGGAGGTAAGGCAGGCCTGTATATTCCTCTGATAGGGGTAGTTAGATCTCCGGCTGGCGCGTGGTGTCTAGGGCATCGTAGGAAACACTCCCCGGCTACTTCCAGTGTCGTGTCAGGTTCAGGTCACGGTCACTTTAGTTCCCATCACCCGAGAGCTAGTCCGTTGTTATTTTGATTTCCCTGCCATTGGGAAAATCATAACAGTTTGGCCGGCCCGCATGTGTTAAAACTATGCACTAAAGCAGGAAAGGATATGAAAAGGTTTTTTTTCCCTTCTGTGTTTGGAAAGTGCACCTTAGTGCTTATTTGTACTCCTTGCTTAAACTGCAGTCTTCAGCCTTTTTTTTTTTTTTTCCTCTCCTCTTAATCTCTGAATGGCTTTGGTTACACCTGTTTGAATCATGGATCCACAGAGTTTGGTTGCAGGTCTGAATAACCTGGCTACAAAGGTCCAGAACTTACAAGATTTTGTTATACGTGCTCCAATGTCTGAACCTAAGATCCCTATGCCTGAATTTTTTACCGGAGACAGATCCCGTTTTTTGAATTTCAGAGAGAATTGTAACTTGTTTTTGTCTCTGAAATCTCACTCTGCTGGTGATCCTGCGCAACAGGTTAAAATTGTTATTTCTCTATTGCGGGGTGACCCACAAAGTTGGGCATTTGCATTGTCGCCAGGGGATCCTGCGTTATTAAATGTAGATGCGTTTTTTCTGGCTTTGGGGTTGCTTTATGAAGAACCTAATTTAGAGATTTTGGCTGAGAAAGCCTTGATAGCTCTTTCCCAAGGGTAAGATGAAGCTGAGATATACTGCCAAAAATTTCGTAAATGGTCGGTGCTTACTAAATGGAATGAGTGCGCTCTAGCAGCTAATTTCAGAGAAGGTCTCTCTGATGCCGTGAAGGATGTCATGGTGGGGTTCCCTGTGCCTACAGGTCTGAATGATGCCATGAAATTGGCTATCCAGATTGATCGGCGTTTACGGGAGCGCAAATCTGTGCACCATATGGCGGTATCTTCTGAGCAAAAATCTGTGCACCATATGGCGGTATCTTTTGAGCAAAAACCTGTGCACCATATGGCGGTATCTTCTGAGCAAAAACCTGTGCACCATATGGCGGTATCTTCTGAGCAAAAACCTGTGCATCATTTGGCGGTGACCTCTGAAAAGGCACCAGAGCATATGCAATGCGATAGTGTATTGTCTAGAGGCGAACGACAGAATTACAGGCGCAAAAATGGGTTGTGCTTCTATTGTGGAGATCCAGCTCATGTTATATCAGCATGCTCTAAACGCATAAAGAAGGTTGATAAAAAGGTTGATAAATCTTTTTCTATGGGTACCTTGCAGTCTAAATTTATTTTGTCCGTGACATTGATTTGTACTTTATCATCTGTTACTGTGGATGCTTATGTGGATTCTGGCGCCGCTCTGAGTCTCATGGATTGGTCCTTTGCCAAGCGTTGTGGGTTTGATTTAGAGCCTCTGGAGGTTTCTATTCCCTTAAAGGGTATTGATTCTACACCTTTGGCTAGCAATAAACCACAATATTGGACACAAGTGACTATGCATCTTTCCCCAGACCATCAGGAGATTATTCGTTTCCTTGTGTTATATAATCTTCATGACGTATTAGTACTTGGATTACCATGGTTACAAATTCATAATCCAGTCTTGGACTGGAGATCAATGTCTGTGCTGAGCTGGGGATGTCAGGGGATTCATGGGGATGCACCTTTGGTTCCCATTTCTTCATCTACTCCCTCTGAGATCCCAGCATTTCTGTCAGATTTTTATGATGTCTTTCAGGAGCCTAAAACTGATTCTCTCCCCCCTCACAGAGAGTGTGACTGCGCTATTGAGTTGATTCCCGGTAGTAAATTTCCTAAGGGTCGCTTGTTTAATTTGTCTGTACCTGAACATACTGCTATGCGGGAGTATATCAGAGAATCTTTGGAAAAGGGTCATATTCGCCCCTCTTTGTCTCCACTGGGGGCAGGGTTTTTCTTTGTGGGTAAAAAGGATGGGCATCGACTTGTCTTTTTCGTCTGCATTCCATCCTCAGACTAATGGCCAGACTGAGCGTACTAATCAGACCTTGGAGACTTACTTGAGGTGTTTTGTGTCCGCTGATCAGGACGATTGGCTTGATTTTTTGCCATTGGCAGAGTTTGCCCTTAACAATCGGGCCAGTTCTGCCACTTTGGTTTCTCCATTTTTTTGTAATTCAGGGTTTCACCCTCGCTTTTCGTCCGGTCAATTGGAGTCTTCGGATTGTCCTGGAGTAGATGCTGTGGTTGATAGAATGCATCACATTTGGGGACAGGTTGTGGACAATTTGAAGTTGTCCCAGGAGAAGACTCAACAGTTCACTAATCGTCATCGGCGTGTCGGTCCTCGTCTTTGTGTTGGGGACCTGGTTTGGTTGTCTTCTCGATTTGTTCCTATGAAGGTCTCGTCTCCTAAGTTTAAGCCTCGGTTTATCGGCCCTTATAGGATTCTGGAGGTTCTCAATCCTGTGTCCTTTCGTTTGGACCTCCCAGCATCTTTTACTATTCATAATGTTTTTCATCGGTCATTGTTGCGGAGGTATGAGGTGCCGGTTGTTCCGTCTGCTGATCCTCCTGCTCCTGTGCTGGTTGAGGGTGAGTTGGAGTATGTGGTGGAAAAGATCTTGGACTCCCGTGTTTCCAGACGGAAACTTCAGTATCTGGTTAAGTGGAAGGGCTATGGTCAGGAGGATAATTCTTGGGTGACAGCATCTGATGTTCATGCTCCTGATTTGGTTCGTGCATTTCATACTGCTCATCCAGATCGCCCTGGTGGTTCTGGTGAGGGTTCGGTGCCCCCTCCTTAAGGGGGGGGTACTGTTGTGAATTCTGTTTGTGGGCTCCCCCGGTGGTGCTTTATGGTAGTGCCACTTATTTGCCTTCTTCTATCCTTGATCACCTGTTGACACCCATTAGGGGAGTTTCCTATTTAAGGCTGCTTGGCTGCTGGTCTGATGCCGGCCAACAATGTATCAGTAGCATTCTGTTGCATTCTCCTGCCTCAAGATCCTGTTCAGCTAAGTTGAATTTTGTTTCTAGTTTATGCTATTTTTGTCCAGCTATTTGCAATGTGACTCTCTGTAGCTGGAAGCTCTCGTGGACTGGAATTGCCACTCCAGTGGCATGAGTTGTCACTGGAGTTTTAAAGTAATTTCAGGATGGTGTTTTTGAGTAGTGTTTTGAAGTTGACCGTGAAGTGACTCTTTCCTGTACTTCTGCTATCTAGTAAGCGGACCTCACTGTGCTAAATCTGCTGTTCATCCTACGTATGTCTTTTCCTCTTGACTCACCGTCAATATCTGTGGGGGGCTGCTATCTCCTTTTGGGGTTCATCTCTGGAGGTAAGGCAGGCCTGTATATTCCTCTGATAGGGGTAGTTAGATCTCCGGCTGGCGCGTGGTGTCTAGGGCATCGTAGGAAACACTCCCCGGCTACTTCCAGTGTCGTGTCAGGTTCAGGTCACGGTCACTTTAGTTCCCATCACCCGAGAGCTAGTCCGTTGTTATTTTGATTTCCCTGCCATTGGGAAAATCATAACAGAACCCCCTGACAACCCCAACTAGTCACAGACATAGACTTCCAATCCAACACAGGATTATGTACCTGCAACCACGGAAAACCCAACACGATAGCATCATGTAAATTATGCAATACCAGAAATCGACAATCTTCCTGATGGGCTGGCGCCATGCGCATGGTCACCTGTGTCCAAAACTGGGGCTTATTTTTAGCCAAAGGTGTAGCATCAATGCCCCTTAAAGGAATAAGGTTTTGTAAGGGCTGCAAGGGGAAACCACAACGCCTGGCAAACTCAAGGTCCATTAAGTTCAAAGCGGCGCCTGAATCCACAAACGCCAAGACAGAAAATGATGACAATGAGCAGATCAAGGACACCGATAACAGAAATTTAGGTTGTACAGTACTGATGGTAAATGAACTAGCGATCCTCTTTGTCCGTTTAGGGCAGACTGAAATGACATGAGAAGCGTCGCCACAATAATAACACAACCTATTCTGACATCTGAGTCCTTGTCGTTCTGTCCTAGACAGAATCCTATCACACTGCATTGGTTCAGGACTCAGGACTCTGCTCTGAGGACAATGCCACAGTGTGCACAGTTCTGCGCTCCCGCAAACGCCGATCAATCTGAATGGCCAGAGACATAGAATCACTCAGACCGGAAGGCGTGGGAAACCCCACCATAACATCTTTAACGGATTCAGAAAGACCCTTTCTGAAAATTGCAGCCAAAGCATCATCATTCCATTTAGTCAACACAGACCATTTTCTAAATTTCTGACAATACAATTCTGCCACCTCTTGACCCTGAGATAGGGCCAACAAGGTCTTCTCCACTTGATCCACAGAATTAGGTTCATCATATAATAGTCCTAAAGCCTGAAAAAAGGAATCTACATTAAGTAAAGCTGGATTCCCAGATTCCAGGGAAAATGCCCAATCCTCTGGATCACCACGCAGCAGGGAAATGACGATTAATGCTGAATAGAATCCCCAGAGGATCGAGTTCTCAAAGCAAAAAACAGTTTACAGTTGTTTTTAAAACTCAAAAATTTGGACCTGTTACCAAAAAACAAATCAGGAGTAGGAATCTTCGGCTCTAAAACAGGAGTCTGAACAATATAATCAGAAATTCCCTGTACCCTAGCAGCAAGCTGGTCTACACGAGAAGCTAATTCCTGAACATCTATGTTAACACAAGACTCCTTAGCCACCCAGAGAAAAAGAGGGAGGAAAAGGCAAAGCAAACTGCAGAAAAAAAAATGACTCAACACCTTTCTTCCCTTCTTCTGAGATGCATTTAACTCATAGTGGGCCAGTTGTACTGTTATGATCCGGTGACTTTGGAGCCGCATGAACTTTCTCTGGAGTAGGTGGAAACTGTACTGACCGCAAAACCTGAACTAACACCGCAACTAGAAGTAGCCGTGGGGTGTGCCTAACAAATCCTAGACACCTCGACACAGCCGGAGGACTAAATACCCCTATAGATAGAAATAGGAATACTACCTTGCCTCAGAGCAGAACCCCAAAGGATAGGCAGCCCCCCACGAATATTGACTGTGAGTAGGAGAGGAAAGACACACGCAGGCAGAAAACAGAATTCAGCAAAAGAGGCCACTCTAGCTAAATAGGGAAAGATAGGACAGAATACTAAGCGGTCAGTATTAAAACCCTTCCAAAAATATCCACAGCAGATAATACAAAAAGTTCCACAATCTAACTAAAGACATGGAATGCATATCTGGCACTCCAGAGAATCCAACAAGACTGAGAAAATACTGACACAATCTAAGCTGGACAAAAAACACTGAATAGCACAGAATTATTAAGCACACAGCATGTGTGCCACAGAAACAAAACCAGACACTTATCTTTGCTGATTTGGCAGAAGGCAGAAGGAACCAAACCAGGACCAAAACCTCCCAACAACCATGGACAACTGGCAAGGACTAATGAATCCTGCACGCCTAAATACCCCAGTCAGAACTGCAATCAGCAGATACACCTGACCAGGACTGCAACTCAGGGGCAACTGCATTACCACCTACAACCACCGGAAGGAGCCCAAAAGCAGAATTCACAACAGGTGTGATACAGGGGATTTGATTTACTTTTTTTATTTTGATCACTGTGATAGGGTCTATTACAGTGATCAAAAGAAACCAATAGGACAAATTTCTGTCCAGCAGATATTGGGGGGTGCATTGCATATGCGCCCATCATTTTTTTCCGGGAAGATAATACTGGGGGATGGAGCAGGAGGGCCAGGGTGTAGGTATCGGGACAGGGGCTCGTGGAGACCCCATTTTTCTCTTCTCTGATATGCTAGATCAGTATTTCACAAACTCCTCTCCTCACGGACAACAACAGGTCGTGTTTTCAGGATGTCCATAGTGCTGCACAAGTGAGAGAACTCCTGATACTGCCATCACCTGTGCAATACTAAGGAAATCCTGAAAACATGACCTGTTGGGGTCCGTGAGGACTGGAGTTTGGGAAATATGCTAGATCATATCAGAGAAGAGAGAAATACATTTTAAATCTGACTTTTTTTGTGATCTCCGTTATCTGATGACTAACGATGGTCACATGACATGGGACAATAAAAACCGGCCCTGGTCATGTTCTCCAGGTTCTCAGCTACCCCCGATGGCCGAGACCCCAGAGATTTTCTGAATCTGGGAAGCACTACGGCGGTCGTTAAGGGGTTAAACTGAAAAGTTCAATTTGTGTCTCACACATTCTTAAATCAATGTTTCAATAGCCTTATGACTAGGGTTGAGCGAAACGGGTCGGCCATTTTCAGAAATCGCCGACTTTTGGCAAAGTCGGGTTTCATGAAACCCGACCCCTGTGTGGGGTCGGCCATGAGGTCGGCGATCTTCTGAATCTGGTATCGGAATTCCGATACCGAGTTCCGATATGTTTGCGATATCGGAACTCGGTATCGGAATCCACATTTAAGTGTAAAATAAAGAATTAAAATAAAAAATATTGATATACTCACCTCTCCGACGCAGCCTGGACATCGCCGCTGGTAACCGGCATCTTCCGTTCCTAAGAATGGCGCTTGAAAGACCTTTCGATGACGTCACGGCTTGTGATTGGTCGCCCACGTGACCACTCAGCGACCAATCACAACAAGCCGTGACGTAATTCTCAGGTCCTAAATTCCTCATTCTAGGAATTTAGGCCATGAGAATTACGTCACGGCTTGTGATTGGTCGCTGATAATAATATGTATACATACTTTGCCACTCAAAGGCATGTGAAATTAAATATTTTCTTTTCAATAAAATAATTACAAAGGGTAATATATTTGGCTTCTATTTTTGGTAGGTGTCAAGTTCCTGCTGCTGCACAGAGGGAATCTCAAACAATATCTGCTGCAGTCTCCCATTCTCTTCCAGCCACAGTGGAGCCTGCTCAGCAGAGACATCAGTCCCAGTATCTGTCTCAAGCAGATACTGTGCGTTTGGTTACAGCTGCCATTCCAGGCTAAGCCTTTGTAACCAGCATTGATCAGCGGCGAGCAGACATTCCAGGGACTAAGTCCTGCTTTTCTTCTACTGAGCATGCCCACGGGACGACCTCTCATTTTAGGTCGGGGGTCACATGCTCAGGTCCTGTAGCAGCTCTGATTGGACCAATAGGAAGGTCCGGAAAGGCTACAGCTATAAAAGGTTTGCATGGCCGTTCAGCCATGCGCTAGTACAGTGTTCCCCAACTCCGGCTCTCAAGAGCCACCCACAGGTCATGTTTTCAGGATTTCCATAGTATTACACAGGTGATGGGATTCTTGGTAGTCCAGCTGATGCAAGTATCACCTGTGTAATACTAAGGAAATCCTGAAAACATGACCTGTTGGTGGCTCTTGAGGACCGGAGTTGGGGAACAGTGCGCTAGTATAAAACAGAAAACGTGTGTGTGTGGATGTGTGATTGAATCTGCAGAAAGCTCCTTAATCATACCCATCCCTAGTGTTGTTGAATGTAGTTGGGTGATTGAGCTACATAGCGCCAGACTGTGTCATCCAGCACTAGGCACGAGTTTACAGCGTCAATTAGCAGCGACGGCCAGTGCGGCACCATGCTCAACTAGTGCGCTTTCCTGGCCCTAGTTAGGGTGGTTAGTGGCGTCCACCAGAGGGGTGCTGTACACACTTTGTGCGGTAAATGTTTATTTAGCTTTTCCCTGGCACCATAGTTGCAGCGCTGAGCACTAGTGGTCTACAGGTGTCCTTGGGGCAGAGTCCTGAGACCCAATACTAGTGTTCACTTTGTGGTATTGCGGCCATGTGACTCAACAGGGTACACCTCCTAACATACCGGGTGAAGCTAACTCATGTGTGCTCACATTATATCGCATTATACTGTCCGCCATTACCGAGCACTAGGGCCCGGGCTGCGAATGCACCTTATACATTCCTTATAATTATTTGATGTGTTCCGCCAGCCCTAAAAATGTTTGACATGGTTCAGTGTAACTACTTTTTGGACATATGTGAAAATTTCATGTAGTTTTATGCCAAATTTATGCAGAAATATGGACATTTCTGAAGGGTGTGAAAACTTTAGATAAGTGATATGTGTGTATATATATATATATATATATATATATATATATATATATATATACGTTGTAATGCAGCAGTAGCACCACATACAGTGAAAAGGCAGTGACTCAAGCAAGTTCAAAACAAAACATTCCTTTAATGTATTACTTTACACAGTCCATTAGCGTACATAGTACACGGCTTTAGTTTGCAGTCTCTAAACAGGCCGGACTTCCCTTTGTCCAGTTTCCCTGGGCGACAGTATGCTAGTACCAAGTCTCTTTACTCATGCAGTAAACAGCATGCTGTATCCTCCGGATCGCAGCCAGGAAAAAAAATCGACAGTCCGAGATGCAGGGTGTCAGTCTCTCTGGTTCTTCTTGCCCCTGTATTGCCTCACACAGGGAGTGCTCTGCAGACAACTGCTCTGTCTGCTTCCAAGACCAACAAAGTCACACCTCTCCCTATACTACAGAGCTTTTAATCAGTCACTGCTTCACCATTTTAATCACAGCTACACCTGTGACTGCAATACGCTCTCATGACCTCACTACGCCTCCCTGTGCATTCTGGAGAGCACAAACAGTGCCCCCGAGCTGTAACAGGGGTCACTGCCTCACATACCCTCCCCCTGTTCATACCTGTGGGGTTGAACATTTGTTACTAGAGTTGAGCGACTTTTACTTTTTTAGGATCGAGTCGGGTTTCGCGAAACCCAGCTTTCTCAAAAGTCGGACCAGGTGAAATCGGCCATTTATTGCAAAAAGTCGGGGGCCGACTGAAACACGAAACCCAATGGGGAATCGAAGTCGGCAGTGAGTGGAGGACAGGAAAACACCTACAGTGCCCATTTTAATGCCCAAAACATCAATTCTTATTAATTAAGCTTGTCAATCTTAATTTACTTTATAATAATAGTTACACATTGATAACTGGGGGTCATTTGGCTAAAATTGAGGGGGGTAGGGCTGTCTCAAGATTTTCTAGGGCCCAGGAAACGTGGAATACGTCACGGTGGTGGAGCAGGGAGAGTTGAGTATTTCAACTTTGCAAGTGCTGTCATCCTGAGCAAGCATGGGGGCCCATTAGTTAGTACTGGCACAGGGCCCCTCATAGTACTGCGGTGTGTTTGATGGCGGGTTGCACCTTCCACTGCCAGAGACACTTTTGCATACTATGAGGGGCCCTGTGCCAGTGCCAACGAGTATGCCCCCCCACCTAAAGAAGGAACCTGCACTTTAATCTGCACCTTCCTCTTTGTCCCTGTGTAAGGTGGTATAGTATGCGGGAAGGGGAACCTGACTTTCAGCAGGGTCAGATTCTGGCTGTGTAGAGTGCAAGGGGAATGTAGTGGTCTGGATCAATATACCAGCAGACTCATCTAGCAGTGGCTGGGCAATGGGCAGGAGGAAACACAGATATAGGCCCAAAATAAAAAGTAGGCTAAAAGCAGTTAAAAATTGGTAACAGGAGTACACAGGCGGCATAGCTTGTTCAGTGGAGGACAACTGTAAGGACTGGCTGACACAGTTACTGGGCCCAAATAAGTAAGTAGGCTAATGCAGTTCAAAATTGGTAACAGGAGTACACAGGCGGCATAGCTTTGTTCAGTGGAGGACAACTGAAAGGACTGGTGCAGACAGATACAGGTAGTAGGCCTAAAATAAAAAAGTAGGCTAAATGCAGTTCAAAATTGGTAACAGGAGTACACAGGCAGCATAGCTTTGTTCAGTGGAGGACAACTGTAAGGACTGGCTGACACAGTTACTAGGCCCAAATAAGTAAGTAGCCTAAATGTCTACCAAAAAATGTTCATAAATAAACAGGGGGCATAGCTAGGTACAGGGGTGGGCTCCTCTGCTGAGTAGCAGAGAGTGGTAGTTGGCGCAAAGTATTTACTAGTCTAAATGGAAGCCAGGGCACCTGTATATTTTTACTATCATCTATCATTTCAACAAATTTGTATTGGCAGTGCCATTGAAGGATTTAAATGCACAGACTACACAGTGCTGGAGCAGGGAGAGGTAAGTTTTGCAAGTGGTAGAGCACTGTTCGAGCTGGGGGGAACACTCTCTCATGGGTGGCGGTACTGACACAGGGCCCCTCATATTACGATGGTGTGTCTGACGTTGGTTGTGCACCACCACTGTCAGAGACACTTCATTGTACTATGAGGGATCCTGTGCCAGTGCCGTCGCCCAAGAGTAGGCACACCCACCTGTTCAGGCAAACGGCACTCGCACGGGTGCTTGCGCCAAGTGGTGACCACGGCCTTGTGGGGGGAGTCAGCCCATTTAGGGAGGTATAAAATGGCCTATGGTGGACATTCAGCAGCTGCAAATGGAGCAATTGGAGCAGTCAGTAAGAGGAGGACAAAAGCAAGACATTTTTCAGGCAAGCTACGTGTCAGCAGGGGAAGGTGGGGCCAAATAATTTGAAATCCATGATTGGTTCATTTTATTGAAGGTTAGATCATCACCATTTCGGGTAGCCAGACGTGTCATTTTTTCGGTCAGTATTGAACCAGCAGCAGTGAAGACTCTATCTGATAGCACACTAGCAGCTGGGCAAGCGAGCTCCTGTTATGCATATTCTGTCTATTCAGGCCAGGTGTCTATTTTAGATACCCAATAAACAAAGGGGAATGACCTGTGAAGGAGAACATCGATAAGGGAGGAAAAATAGTTCGTAACCATACTGGACAAATGCTGTCTCCTGTCACTTTGAATCGATGCAGCAGTACCTGTCGTGTCTGCGGTCATTGCGAAATCACTCCACTGGTCATAAAACCCCTCTGTCCAACGCCACTTTGTATTTGTGCACCTCTAACACCTCTGCCATGTTGCCCCCTACAGCTCGTGTGAGAACCATCACCGCCGCTGTGTGCTGAGAATGCCTGAACCAAATGGTCTACAAGAGTTGCTTGTTTGGTAGTCAATATTTGCTCAAGGTTCTCATGTGGAATGATATTTTGTAATTTTCCTTTATATCATGGATCCAGGAGGCAGGCCAACCAGTAATCGTCATCGGTCATCATTTTGATAATGCGGGGGTCCCTTTTTAGGATACACAAGGCATACTCAGCCATGTGGGCCAATGTTCCAGGTGTCAATTCACTGCATGTCCTGAGTTGAGGAGCACTTTCTTGCAAATCAACATCACTTGTGTCCCGCGAAAACCCTGTACCTGACCTTGCAACGCCACCAGTTTCTATTGCCCCCTGAGAAGCATCCTCCTCCCATAAATATTCATCCCCATCACCCTCCTCCTCTTCATCCGCCACCTTGTCCAGGAGAGTTCCCTGAGCAGACAATGGCTGACTGTCATCAAGGCTTCCCTCCTCCTCGGCTGCAGACGCCTGCTCCTTAATGTGCGTCAAACTTTGCATCAGCAGAGGCATTAGTAGGATGCTCATGCTTATGATGGCGTTGTCTGCACTTACCAGCCGTGTGCATTCCTCAAAACACTGAAGGACTTGACAGAGGTCTTGTAGCTTCGAACACTGCACACCAGACAACTCCATGTCTGCCATCCAACTGCCTGCCGGTGAATGTGTATCCTCTCACAAATAAATTACAGCACGCCTCTGTTCGCACAGCCTCTAAAGCATGTGCAGTGTGGAGTTCCACCTTGTTGGAACGTCAATTATTAGGCAGTCCTGGGGAAGATTCAGCGATCGCTGATGGTATGGCTGGAGTGTACGGGCGACCGGCGTATGTGCGATCAAAGTCTTCGCACCTTCAGGAGCAGGGCTGGTAACCCCGGATAATTTTTCAGGCAGCACTGCACCACCAGGTTCAAGGTGTGAGCCAGGCAAGGTATGTGTTTCAGTTCTGAAAGGGCTATGGCAGCCATAAAATTCCTTTCTTTATCACTGACTACCTTGCCTGCCTCAAGATGTACACTGCCCAGCCGTGACTGAGTTTCTTGCTGCAAGTACTCAGCCAGTACTTCCGCGGTGTGTCTGTTGTCGCCCAAACACTTCATTTGTAACACAGCCTGCTGACTAGCTGTTCCATAATAGGACACCTCGTGTGCAACACTGGCAGCTGCGGATGGAGTGGTCGTGCGACTGTGCTGTGGACGAGCTTTCGCTTCTGGAGGAGGAGGAGGAGGGGTGGCGAACGCCTACAGCCAACTGTTTCCTATACCGTGGGCTAGGCATAACTGTCCCACTTTGGCTGTCCCCTGTGGACCCTGCATCCACCACATTAACTCAGTGTGCCATGATGGACACGAAGCATCCCTGGCCATGCCTACTGGTCCATGCATCTGTTGTGAGGTGCGTCTGTCTACTAACTGATTCCCTCAGTGCATGGACACTGCGGTCTTCGACATGCTGGTGGAGGGCTGGGATGGCTTTTCTCGCAAAGAAGTGTCGACTGGGTAGGTCATAGCGTGGTACTGTGTAGACCATCAGGGCTCTGAAAGCTTCGCTTTCAACCAACCGGTAGGGCATCATCTCTAATGAGATTAGTCTAGCAATGTGGGCATTCAAACCCTGTGTACATGGATGAGAGGTTGAGTACTTCCTTTTCCTAATGAGAGTCTCTTGTAGGGTGAGCTGGACTGGAGAGCTGCATATGGTGGAACTAGCGGGAGTGGTGGTGGACATGGCAGATTGAGAGAGGGTTGATGATGGTATTCTTGATGTTGGCCTACATACAGTGATTCCTACCAAGAACCTTGTGATTCCCTGACTGCTTTGGCCTTGCGACGATAACTCCACATTTGCTGCGGGTGGTGTCCTAACCGGTGGGCTTACAGTGAGGGAAGCAATGTAGCGTTGCAGACTACCTTCATTCTGAGCGGGTGCACCAATGTTATGGGACGTTTGGTAGTTAGTCCAGGCTTGCAAGTGCATGCTGGTTAAATGTCTACGCATGCACGTTGTATTCAAATTTTGGAGATTCTTCCCTCTGCTAAAGGACTTTGTGCATTTCTTACAGATAACTTTGACTGATCATTCGGATCTTGGTTACAAAATTGCCACACTGCACTCTTCCTACTATGGATAACATTTTCAGGCATTGCACGCTTTGCTACTTTCAACAGATGGCCACGCTGTCCTAAAACTGTTTTTGTTTTTGACAAACGTGATTGGCCTGATACGGGCCTTCCAGATGACAGCTGTTGCGATGTAGGTGGCTGCTGCTGATCATCCTCCTCCGCTTCTGAGCTACTGGCAGCGGCACCCTCTTCCCCCAATGGCTGCCAATCTGGGTCAACAACTGGGTCATCTATCACCTCCTCTTCAATGTCATGTGCACCTTCCTCTGTGTCACCGTGTAAGGTGCTATAGCATTCGGGTCGGGGCACCATAGACTCATCAGGGTCAGATTCTGGCTTAGTACACTGCGAGGGCAATTTAGTGATCTGAGTCAATGGAACAGCATAATAATCTAGCTGTGGCTGTGCATCTGTGCACTCCATGTCCGATTCATCTTGTAATGGGCTGATAACAATTTTCCTTTCTAACCCAGGCACGGTATGTGTAAAGAGCTCCATGGAGTAAACGGCAGTGTCGCCTGCCGCATCCTTCACTTTTGGTTTGGGTGAAGGACACAAGGAAGCGACTTGTTCCTGACTGGGAGCATCCACTGATGACGCGCTGATTTTATATTTCGAACTTTCGAAGAGGAGGCGAAAGAGCTAGAGGCTGAGTCAGCAAGGAAAGCCAAAACTTTTTCCTGCTGCTCTGGCTTTAAAAGCGGTTTTCCTACTCCCAGATAAGGGAGCCTTCAAGGCCTTGTGTAGCCAGACAATGACGCTGGCTCAACACCTCGAGACTTAGGTGCTTTTTTGCTTTTCCCACTACCACCAGATGCTCCACCACCAGCATCACCATCATTATCAGCTGGCAACGACTGCCCACGGCCTCTTTCACCAGACTTCCTCATTTTTGGGAAAATGTAACCAATATAACAACCGTTATATGGTACTGTAAAACAAGGTAGAAGTTGTATATAAACTTGTTGATAATTTAAATCTCCCTTTTTTGGGGGGGAGATTGCACCAAAAAAAGGCCCTGTGCATAAAACACCACAATGTACGTGGCAGAAAGTGGCTGGCTGATATACCACAAACTAACAGGACTCTAGTATATCCACTTTGTGAGAATTTGAATCTCACTTTTATGGGGGGGAGGCTGAACCCAAACTCAGGCCCAGTGTATTTTACAATGCAATTTGAGTGGCAGCAAGTGGCTGGCTGATACACGAGAAACTAATAGGACTGAGGTATATCCACTTTGTGAGAATTTGAATCTCACTTTTTTTTGGGGGGGAGACTGAATCCAAACTCAGGCCCAGTGTATTTCACAACGCAATGTGAGTGGCAGCAAGTGGTTGGCTGATAGACGAGAAACTAAGAGGACTGAGGTATATCCACTTTGTGAGAATTTGAATCTCACTTTTTTTGGGGGGAGACTGCATCAAAACTCAGGCCCAGTGTATTACACTACACAATGAACGTGGCAGAAAGTGGCTGGCTGATATACCACAAACTAACAGGACTCTAGTACATCCAATTTGTGAGAATTTGAATCTCCCTTTTTTTGGGGGGAGACTGCACCATAAAAAAGGCCCTGTGCATAAAACACCACAATGTACGTGGCAGAAAGTGGCTGGCTGATATACCACAAACTAACAGGACTCTAGTATATCCACTTTGTGAGAATTTGAATCTCCCTTTTTTTTGGGGGGGAGGCTGAACCCAAACTCAGGCCCAGTGTATTTTACAATGCAATTTGAGTGGCAGCAAGTGGCTGGCTGATACACGAGAAACTAATAGGACTGAGGTATATCCACTTTGTGAGAATTTGAATCTCACTTTTTTTTGGGGGGGAGACTGAACCCAAACTCAGGCCCAGTGTATTTTACAACGCAATGTGAGTGGCAACAAGTGGCTGGCTGATACACGAGAAACTAAGAGGACTGAGGTATATCCACTTTGTGAGAATTTGAATCTCACTTTTTTGGGGGGGAGACTGAACCACAACTCAGGCCCAGTGTATTTTACCACACAATGTGAGTGGCAGCAAGTGGCTGGCTGATGCACGAGAAACTAAGAGGACTAAGGTATATCCACTTTGTGAGAATTTGAATCTCACTTTTTTTTTGGGGGGGACTGAATCACAACTCAAACCCAGTGTATTTTACAACGCAATGTGAGTGGCAGCAAGTGGCTGGCTGATACACCAGAAACTAAGAGAACTGAGGTATATCCACTTTGTGAGAATTTGAATCTCACTTTTTTGGGGGGGAGACAGCACCACAACTCAGGCCCAGTGTGTAATACAATAAAATGTAAGTGGCAGAAAGTGGTTGGAAGATATCTGAAAAAATCCAAGGACTGTAGTACAATTTCAATCTCTACAATGATCTCAGGACAAGTATGGCAGCAACAAAAAGGACTGCTGCACACAAAAGGGTGGACAAATAAACAAGATAACTACAGAAAGGAGCAACAGGATTCTGACGAAGCTGCAGCAATCTCTCCCTATGCTAAGATCGGCAAAAGTAAGATGGCGTTCGGTGTGCACGCCCCTTTATACCCCCTGTGACACCGCAGAAAGCAAGCTAATAACTGTTATGCCCTTCTCTAAGATGGCGGGGACCGAGACCTATGTCATCACGCTGCCCACACTCTGCGTCCTCCTTCACTGACTGAGAAATGGAGCTGAACGCGCCAAACGAAATGCAACTTTGGCGCTAAGATTGCAGACCGCATGGCCGATCCCACACTAGGATCGGGTCAGGTTTCATGAAACCCGACTTTGCTGAAAGTCGGCGATTTTTTAATTTATCCGATCCGTTTCGCTCAACCCTATTTGTTACCACTTATAGGCATTGAACAGGGCATCTGCATGTCCCTATGACACCCCTGCCTGACACTACACTAAGAAACCAAAGTAGGGACCGGAACCATCGATCGGCGCATGCATCCCTCCCCTTTTGCATTTTTCCTTTACACTTCATTATGGGACCATTCACCCTGCTCTCTATTGCAGAAGCCAAGCCCTCTTTTCTGTTTAACCGTAGATTTGGGCCAGGTTTGGGTGGTCTCGACCTTGTTTATTTTGGGTTCACTAACCCGAGAGTCATCCTGTCACCTAAGCATCTGCTTTCTGGCCCCCGTTACTGTTTACTCTGTACCGTTACCCATGCCTCAGTGACTATATCACACTGAAATTCCACGGACCACGCTGGCAACTCTGAGCATATGTCTGTATCACGTCACACCAGAACCTGAGCTTCCCGTCACTGCTGTCTAGCGAGCACTTTATCTTATTTTCCCTGACCCCATCCTTGACTGGTCCCAGAGGGTTCCTCATGCGCATGTCCCAAGTCGTCTCTGCGACCACACACTCCCAGCTCTTCTCATACCTGCCTTTTTAATACCTGCGTCTCTATGTGGGAGTCTGGATCTGAGCTGTCCTGACCTTACCAGGAAACACCTCCAGCTCAGGGTTCAATGGGGTCCCCATGACCTCTACTGCCACAACCACTAGAGGGAGCCGATTGGGGTTATACTCTAACCCTAAATTGGTGACCCCTGTAGCAGACATCTTAGCATCTTTGGGTTTTACGCCCCAAACAACAACTTCAGTTTCTCCTACCATTAAATCTAGGGGGAGCCTATTGTGATCACAGTCTGTCCCTAGGTTGGCGACCCCTATATCTCAATATCTTTGGGTTCTGCTCCCGGTATAACCTTTTCCTTGAGAGGGTTAAACCTGGTCTCCCACAGGGACCAAACCAGGGGTAAGTCTCTCCCCAATACAGTCCCATATGGAAGAGTCTTTGCCACTCCCACCTCATGTTTAATGTCCCCACACGGTGTGGAAAAATCAACCTCGGCAGTCATAGTAAAACGGCAGTGACCCAAGCAAGTTCAAAACAAAACGTTCCTTTAATGTGTTACTTCACACAGTCCATTAGAATACTTAGTACACGGCTTTAGTTTGCAGTCCCTAAACAAGCTGGACTTCCCTTTGTCCAGTTTCCCTGGGCGACTGCACGCCGGGACCAAGTCTTTTTACTCACGCAGTGCACTGTTATGGACCTGGTGGTTAGGAGCACCCGGAATGACCTGATGAGTAAACTCAAAGTCGGGACTAGCTCTGGGTAAGTGGGAACTCTGCTGACCGCAAACACCAATCCTATCAACACACACTAGAAATAGCCGTGGAGCGTACCTAACTCTCCCTAGACGCCTCTTCACAGCCTAAGAGCTAACTACACCTAAAGATAGAAATAGAAGCCTTACCTTGCCTCAGAGAAATTCCCCAAAGGTAAAGGCAGACCCCCACATATATTGACTGTGAGTTAAGAGGAAAGTCACAAACACAGGAATGAAACAGGTTTAAGCAAAGGAGGCCAGATTTCACTAAATAGTCAGAGGATAGAAAAGGAACTATGCGGTCAGGACAAAAGACTACAAAAACCACGCAGAGTAAGCAAAAAGACTCCCCACACCGACTCACGGTGTGGAGGTGCCACACTGCACCCCAGAGCTTCCAGCTAGCAAGGGAATATCATGATAGCAAGCTGGACTAGAAATAAGCAGTACTAAGAAATATATTCAGGAAGCAGTAACAACAAATGAACTAGCAAAGACTTAGCTTCTGCTGGAGTAGACAGGTCCTCAGAGAAGTCCAAGAGAGATCTGAACCAATATTGAACATTGACAGCTGGCATGAAGTAACGATCTGAGTGGAGTTAAATAGGGAAGCAGCATAGCAATAAACGAGAGCAGCTGATAAAGCCAACCTCAGTGACCAGCAGTTCCGCTCGAAGCCACCAGAGGGAGTCCAAGAGCAGAACCAACCAAAGTACCATTCATGACCACAGGAGGGAGTCCGAGAATGGAATTCACAACAGTACCCCCCCCTTGAGGAGGGATCACCGAACCCTCACCAGGGCCCCCAGGCCGATCAGGACGAGCCAAATGAAAGGCACAAACTAAATCGGAGGCAACAATCCAGGAATTATCCTCCTGACCATAGCCCTTCCACTTAACCAGGTACTGAAGCTTCCGTCTCGAAATACGAGAATCCAAAATTTTTTCCACCACATACTCCAACTCCCCCTCAACCAACACCAGAGCAGGAAGATCAACGGAGGGAACCATAGGCGCCACGTACCTCCGCAACAACGACCTATGGAACACATTATGGATGGCAAAAGAAGCTGGAAGGACCAAACAAAATGACACAGGGTTGAGAATTTCAGAAATCTTATAAGGACCAATGAAACGAGGCTTAAACTTAGGAGAAGAAACCTTCATAGGAACATAACGAGAAGACAACCAAACCAAATCCCCAACACGAAGTCGGGGACCAACACAACGACGGCGGTAAGCGAAACGTTGAGACTTCTCCTGGGACAACGTCAGATTGTCCACTACGTGAGTCCAAATTTGCTGCAACCTGTCCACCACAGAATCCACACCAGGACAGTCAGAAGGCTCAACCTGCCCCGAAGAAAAACGAGGATGAAAACCAGAATTGCAAAAAAAAGGCGACACCAAAGTAGCCGAACTAGCCCGATTATTAAGGGCGAACTCAGCCAATGGCAAGAAGGTCACCCAATCATCCTGATCAGCAGAAACAAAGCATCTCAGATAGGTTTCCAAAGTCTGGTTGGTTCGTTCGGTTTGGCCATTTGTTTGAGGATGGAAAGCCAAAGAAAAAGACAAATCAATGCCCATCTTAGCAGAAAAGGACCGCCAAAACCTAGAGACAAACTGGGAACCTCTGTCCGACACAATGTTCTCTGGAATGCCATGCAAACGAACCACATGTTGAAAAAATAATGGCACCAAATCAGAGGGAGAAGGTAATTTAGGCAAGAGTACCAAATGGACCATCTTAGAAAAGCCATCACAAACCACCCAGATGACAGACATCCTTTGAGAGACAGGAAGATCTGAAATAAAATCCATGGAAACATGCGTCCAAGGCCTTTTCGGGACTGGCAAGGGCCAAAGCAACCCACTGGCATGAGAACAGCAGGGCTTAGCCCGAGCACAAGTCCCACAGGACTGCACAAAAAAACGCACATCCCGTGACAAGGAAGGCCACCAAAAGGACCTAGCCACCAAATCTCTGGTACCAAAAATCCCAGGATGACCAGCCAACACCGAGCAATGAACCTCAGAAATAACTCTGCTAGTCCATCTATCAGGGACAAACAATTTCTCCGCTGGACAACGGTCAGGTCTATCAGCCTGAAACTCCTGCAGCACCCGCCGCAAATCAGAGGAGATGGCAGACAGAATTACCCCCTCTTTGAGAATACCAGCCGGCTCAGGGACTCCCGGAGAATCAGGCACAAAACTCCTAGAAAGGGCATCCGCCTTCACATTCTTAAAACCTGGAAGGTATGAGACCACAAAATCGAAACGGGAGAAAAACAGCGACCATCGAGCCTGTCTAGGATTCAACCGCTTGGCAGACTCGAGATAAGTCAGATTTTTGTGATCCATCAAGACCACCATGCGGTGCTTGGCTCCCTCATGCCAATGTCGCCACTCCTCGAATGCCCACTTCATAGCTAGCAGCTCCCGATTGCCAACATCATAATTACGCTCAGCAGGCGAAAACTTTCTAGAAAAGAAGGCACATGGCTTCATCACAGAGCCATCAGAACTTCTTTGAGACAAAACAGCCCCTGCTCCAATCTCAGAAGCATCAACCTCGACCTGAAAAGGGAGCGAAACATCTGGCTGACGCAACACAGGGGCCGAAGAAAAACGACGTTTCAGCTCCTGAAAAGCCTCAACGGCCGCAGAGGACCAATTCACCACATCAGCACCTTTCTTTGTCAAATCAGTCAAAGGTTTAACCACACTAGAAAAATTAGCGATGAAGCGACGGTAAAAATTAGCAAAGCCCAGGAATTTCTGGAGGCTCTTCACAGATGTAGGTTGAGTCCAATCATAAATGGCCTGAACTTTAACAGGATCCATCTCGATAGTAGAAGGGGAAAAAATGAAGCCCAAAAAGGAAACCTTCTGAACTCCGAAGAGACATTTAGACCCCTTCACAAACAAGGAATTAGCACGAAGGACCTGGAATACCATTGTGACCTGTTTCACATGAGACTCCCAATCATCAGAAAAGACCAAAATATCATCCAAATATACAATCATGAATCTATCCAGATACTTTCGGAAGATGTCATGCATAAAGGACTGAAACACAGATGGAGCATTTGAAAGCCCGAATGGCATTACCAGGTACTCAAAATGGCCCTCGGGCGTATTAAATGCTGTTTTCCATTCATCGCCCTGTTTAATACGCACAAGGTTATACGCCCCTCGAAGATCTATCTTGGTGAACCAACTAGCCCCCTTAATCTGAGCAAACAAATCAGACAGCAGAGGCAAAGGGTACTGAAATTTGACCATGATTTTATTGAGACGGCGGTAATCTATACAGGGTCTCAGAGAACCATCCTTCTTGGCCACAAAAAAGAACCCTGCTCCCAACGGTGATGAAGACGGGCGAATATGCCCTTTCTCCAAGGACTCCTTTATATAACTCCGCATAGTGGCGTGCTCTGGCACAGATAAATTAAAAAGTCGGCCCTTAGGAAACTTACTACCAGGAATCAAATTTATAGCACAATCACAATCCCTATGAGGTGGTAGGACACTGGATTTGGGCTCATCAAATACATCCTGGTAATCTTGACAGAAACTCAGGGACTTCAGAAGGAATGGAAGCAGAAATTGACACCAACGGAACATCGCCATGTACCCCTTGACAACCCCAACTAGACACAGACATTGATTTCCAATCCAATACTGGATTATGAACCTGTAGCCATGGCAAACCCAACACGACCACATCATGCAAATTATGCAACACCAAAAAGCGAATATCTTCCTGATGTGCAGGAGCCATGCACATGGTCAACTGAGTCCAATACTGAGGTTTATTCTTGGCCAACGGCGTGGCATCAATTCCCCTTAATGGAATAGGATACTGCAAAGGCTCCAAAAAAAAACCACAGCGCCTGGCAAACTCCAAGTCCATAAAATTCAGGGCAGCACCTGAATCCACAAATGCCATAACCGAGTAGGATGACAAAGAGCAAATCAGAGTAACAGACAAAAGAAATTTAGGCTGTACAGTACCAATGGTGACAGACCTAGCGAACCGCTTGGTGCGCTTAGGACAATCAGAGATAGCATGAGTGGGGTCACCACAGTAAAAACACAGCCTATTCTGACGTCTGTGTTTTTGCCGTTCAGTTCTGGTCAAAGTTCTATCACATTGCATAAGCTCAGGCCTGCTCAGAGGACACCGCCAAATGATGCACAATTTTGCGCTCGCGCAAACGCCGATCAATTTGGATGGCCAAGGACATTGATTCATTCAGACCAGCAGGTGTGGGGAATCCCACCATAACATCCTTAAGGGCTTCAGAAAGACCCTTTCTAAAAATTGCTGCCAGGGCACACTCATTCCATTGAGTAAGCACAGACCATTTTCTAAACTTCTGACAATATATCTCCGCTTCATCCTGCCCCTGACACAAAGCTAACAAGATTTTCTCTGCCTGATCCACTGAATTCAGTTTGTCATAAAGCAATCCAAGCGCCAGAAAAAACGCATCTACATTAAGCAATGCAGGATCTCCTGGCGCAAGGGAGAATGCCCATTCTTGAGGGTCGCCAAACAACAAAGAAATAATAATTTTTACTTGCTGAATGGGGTCACCAGAGGAGCGGGGTTTCAAAGCAAGAAACAGTTTACAATTATTTTTGAAATTCAGAAACTTAGATCTATCCCCAGAAAACAAATCAGGAATTAGAATTCTAGGCTCTAACATCGGATTCTGAACTACATAATCTTGAATGTTTTGTACCCTTGCAGTGAGATGATCCACACAAGAGGACAGACCTTGAATATCCATATCTACACCTGAGTCCTGAACCACCCAGAGGTTAAGGGGAAAAGAGAGACAAAACACACTGCAAAGAAAATAAAATGGGTTCAGAACTTCTCTTATCCCTCTTTTGAGATGCATTAACACTTTATGGCCAGCTGTACTGTTATGGACCTGGTGGTTAGGAGCACCCGGAATGACCTGATGAGTAAACTCAAAGTCGGGATTAGCTCTGGGTAAGTGGGAACTCTGCTGACCGCAAACCCTAATCCTATCAACACACACTAGAAATAGCCGTGGAGCGTACCTAACTCTCCCTAGACGCCTCTTCACAGCCTAAAAGCTAACTACACCTAAAGATAGAAATAGAAGCCTTACCTTGCCTCAGAGAAATTCCCCAAAGGTAAAGGCAGACCCCCACATATATTGACTGTGAGTTAAGAGGAAAGTCACAAACACAGGAATGAAACAGGTTTAAGCAAAGGAGGCCAGATTTCACTAAATAGTCAGAGGATAGAAAAGGAAATATGCGGTCAGCACAAAAGACTACAAAAACCACGCAGAGTAAGCAAAAAGACTCCCCACACCGACTCACGGTGTGGAGGTGCCACTCTGCACCCCAGAGCTTCCAGCTAGCAAGGGAATATCATGATAGCAAGCTGGACTAGAAATAAGCAGTACTAAGAAATATATTCAGGAAGCAGTAACAACAAATGAACTAGCAAAGACTTAGCTTCTGCTGGAGTAGACAGGTCCTCAGAGAAGTCCAAGAGAGATCTGAACCAATACTGAACATTGACAGCTGGCATGAAGTAACGATCTGAGTGGAGTTAAATAGGGAAGCAGCATAGCAATAAACGAGAGCAGCTGATAAAGCCAACCTCAGTGACCAGCAGTTCCGCTCGAAGCCACCAGAGGGAGTCCAAGAGCAGAACAAACTAAAGTACCATTCATGACCACAGGAGGGAGTCCGAGAACGGAATTCACAACAGTGCACGGCACTCTGTATCCTCCACATCACAGCCAGGAAAACAAAACGACAGTCCGAGACGCAGGGTGTCAGTCACTCTGGTTCCCCTTGCTACTGTGTTGCCTCACACTGGGAGTGGTCTGCAGACAATTGATCTGTCTGCTTCCAAGACCAACACTGACACACCTCTCCCTATACTACAGGGCTTTTAGTCAGTCACTGCTTCACCATTCTAATCATAGCTACACCTGTGACTGCAATACGCCCTCATGGCCTCACTACACCTCCGTGTGCATTATGGAGAGCACAAATAGCAATCCTGAGCTCTAACAGGGGTCAGTGCCTCACAATATATATACATATATAATAATAAGTTCACTACAAATTTTTTACCTACAAAATACATTTACATTTTATTTATTCACACATAACTAACACCATTAAGCAGTAGAAAAAAGTGGCAAGGTAATTTAAAATGAGCATAATGAATCCGTTGGAGTACTTATGAATAAAGAGTCCTTAGAACAAAAAAAATAGATTGCATGTAGGGCTAATGGAAAATATTTGGTAGTGACAGATGGGATGTTTAGATCTCCTACAAGTATTTGCATAGCACTTCTACCAAAGATCTTAATTACTTGCAGATACATTTGCATATAGATATAAACATCATTAGTTGGGGCTAATTGTTCTATGCAATACAAGTCTGAAATGTAGCTCAACAACGTGAATTAAAACTTGATATATAGAGTTGTTGTTGTCATCTCATGTTAAAGGAATGCAGGTCCACTACAAATTATAAGGCTATGAACCAAAAAGGATTACTTCAAATAATCTACAAAGTTGATCTCTTTTCACATGTTCTAATTATATAGATATAAGTATGTTATTTACATTTTTTATAAAATAATCTTCAGAACAGAAAGTTTTTTAATATACCAAAAGTTCTAAAAATTATTTAAAAGTTACATACAGACATCAGAAGATGAGCTTTGGAAGCTAAACAGAACACTAAAGGAATTATTTATGTTTAACAGTTAAGTGAAAAAGAAAAATTGGTAGAAACATAAAAAAAGAGTAAAACCAAAATCTTTCTATCATGGCTCACATTTTGTTATTTCAACATACAGTATAGTCAATTTTATATCCTGGTTTCAATGGCTTTTGCCGGGGAGGAGGATAGGTGTATTAGGCAGTACTCAAGCAGTCAGTTCTAGAAATGGATATGTTGCAAGAAGAATAAATAGCTATGTTAAAAGAGGATATATCAAAAATATTGTTATGGTTTAATTTAATATCACATGTAACAAAAACATTTTTTAGTACTGCCTAGGTATAAGTACTCTCCCAGTTTCATATATGTTCAGTGCAGTTTGATGTGGGCTCCATTTGATGCCCTACACACGTCCAAACGATAGCTTGAGTTTGTGGTTGCATGATGTCACAGACCTGGCAGTGTATTAATCAGAGTTCAGTTTATCAGGGGTTAATCTGACTGGGTGCTCAGAAACAGCTTAAATGAGTTTGTGTTGTTTGATTGTGTGTAGTATGTTACATATTTTTTAATATGAGTTCAACACTCCAATTAATTAATACGAATGATAGAGATATTAATTGGTTTTGTTATATATATATATATATATATATATATATATATATATATATATATATATATATATATATATATATATATTTATTTATATATATATATATATATATATATATATACTTTTCAATGGAGTCCGAAAGCTAATTGGAAACTTATCCGACCACATGTTAATTGCCCAAATGGTCAGTCTAAACAAAGGACATTTATTTTCAAAGATGAGAACCAATGGAATGGACTTGCTCCCATGAGATGGTGTCATGTAGATGTTTAAAGGTACCTTCACACTAAACAACTTTCCAACGAGAACGACAACGATCCGTGACGTTGCAGCATCCTGGATAGCGATCTCGTTGAGTTCGACACGCAGCAGCGATCTGGATCCTGCTGTGATATCGCTGGTCGGAGCTAGAAGTCTGTAACTTTATTTGGTCGCTAGATCGGCGTGTATCGTCATGTTTGACAGCAAAAGCAACAATGTCAGCAGTGTTTTTACATGGAGCGTGAATGATAAGTGAGTCGCCGTTACGTCACTGGATCGCTCCTGCATCGTTCTGGAGTTGCTGTTTTTGATGTCTCTACAGCGACCTAACAGCGACGCTCCAGCGATCTAGTTTAGGTCGGATCGTTGTCTATATCGCTGGAGCGTCGCTTAGTGTAAAGTACCGTCACACTAAGCGACGCTGCAGCGATGCAGACAATGCCGATCGCTGCAGCGTCGCTGTTTGGTCGCTGGGGAGCTGTCACATAGACCGCTCTCCAGTGACCAACGATGCCGAGGTCCCTGGGTAACAAGGGTAAACATTGGGTTGCTAAGCGCAGGGCCGCGCTTAGTAACCCGATGTTTACCCTGGTTACCAGTGTAAAGTGTAAAAAAACAAACACTACATACTCACCTTCGCGTCCCCCGGCGTCCGCTTCCTGCACTGACTGAGTGCCGACCCTAACAGCAGAGCGGTGATGTCACCGCTGTGCTGTGCTTTCACTTTACGGCCGGCGCTCAGTCAGTGCAGGAAGCGGACGGAGGGGGACGCGAAGGTGAGTATGTACTGTTTGGTTTTTTACATTTTACACTGGGAACCAGTGTAAACATCGGGTTACTAAGTGCGGCCCTGCGCTTAGTAACCCGATATTTACCCTGGTTACCATTGTAAAACATCGCTGGTATCGTTGCTTTTGCTGTCAAACACAACGATACACGGCGATCTGACGACCAAATAAAGTTCTGAACTTTAATCAACGACCAGCGATATCACAGCAGGATCCTTATCACTGCTGCGTGTCAAACACAACGATATCGCTATCCAGGACGCTGCAACGTCACGGATCGCTAGCGATATCGTTTATTGTGACGGTACCTCAACGGTATCTTAAGACAGATACTTGTTAAGTCCCCAGGTATGACAGGTGGTGTTCTTATCTATTTGGCCTGAAGGCTTCAGTACACATAACATGATATAGAACAAACCAGATAACATTGAATGGACAGTGACTTTACATATAAATGAGGTACTGCCTGGGACACAAAGGGACAGAGAAACACAGATTTGGATGAACGAGGACACTGATAGAGAGAGGCTGATTTGACTCCTACCATTTACAATGTAATGTATGACTTATGACTCTATTGATTATGTGTTATTTTGAGTGACTGTTTAGATTTATTATCTTTTATTAAAGGGAACCTGTCACCCTGTTTTTTCCGTATGAGATAAAAATACTGTTAAATAGGGCCTGAGCTGTGCATTACAATAGTGTATTTTGTGGACCCCGATTCCCCACCTATGCTGCCGAAATACGTTACCAAAGTAGCCGTTTTCGCCTGTCAATCAGGCTGGTCTGGTCAGATGGGCGTGGTGTCTTCCCCCAGATCTTGCTTATTTTTCCGTTGGTGGCGTAGTGGTTTGCGCATGCCCAAGTCCAGAATCCACTGCACAGGGGAGGGAAAAGAGCGCAATCTGCGCTATTCCCCTGGTGATCGGTGGGGGCGGCCATCTTCCTGTGTCCGCGCGTGCGCAGATGGAGCGCTCTGCTGCCCGGGGCTTCATGAAAATGGCCGCGGGATGCCGCGCGTGCGCAGATGGAGATCGCGGCGGCCATTTTCCTGAAGCAGAGTTCGCATCTCTGCTTCAAGAAAATGGCCGCCGCGATCTCCATTGCGCACGCGCGGCATCCCGTGGCCATTTTCCTGAAGCCACATCCTCTCAGGCACAGAGCACTGAAGAGCACCCATCTGTCACTTCACCACCTGCCAAATTGCCCAGGCAGTCAGAGAGCCCAGGACAGGAGCCATCTCTACTTCTGTTCTCTGAATCTCTTGGCTTGGAAAGAGGGCCAGCCAAGCAGCATTGGAGAAATGGAAGAAGAGGCAGTATGCAGTGATGCCCAACAGCTTTGTCTCTCTGACTCTGAAGAGATGGGTGGGCCAGTGCCTCCGGTCAGCACACCTCAGTATGCATCTGATGATGAGACTCAGGTGCCACTTTCCAGTGCGTACTGTGCTGCCAAGACTACCCAGGAGAAGCAGTTGGTGGAAGAAGGTAGTGTAGATGATGAGGTCCTTGACCCATCATGGCGTGAGGTACAGGAAGGTGGTGGGAGCAGCTCTGAGGAAGAGATTCCCCAAACGGCCCAAAGAGGGAGAGGGAGGGGGAAGACTGCGGTGCCTGTAGCCTCCACTTCGGCACCTGTTAGGAGCATGCTTCTTCCAAAAGCCAAAACAGGCGCGCCCAAGACTTGCAGTGCCTGGTCCTTTTTTGACACAGTTGCAGATGAAATTTGCTTTGTCAAATGCAAGGTGTACCTTGCGTTGACCAGTCACCATGGACAGGGGCAATACTTTTCCCTCACTGCCCATTGGGTAAATGTTGTGGAGCCGGGTACAGATCGTGCGAGTGGCACTGTACGTGTTCTGCCAACTACAAGGATGGCAGGAATCCACTCTGTACACATTGACTCCTCCTCATACTCAAGTTCCTTTGAATCAGCACTGCAGGAGCCGTCACAGTCCACCTCCACATGGACCCATGAACGTTTACCTGTTACGATCAATATGACCACAGCCATGGACAAACGTCAACAGGCCGTATTGAAATTATTATCTTTGGGGAATCAAAGCCACACAGCGCAGGAGCTCTGGAATGCCATCAAGCAGGAGAGCGACGTGTGGTTTGTGCCAGTGAATCTCCAGCCAGGCATGGTAGTGTGTGACAATGGACGAAATCTGGTGGCAGCTCTGGCCCTAGGCAAACTCACTCACATCCCATGTCTGGCACATGTGCTCAACTTGGTCATTCAGAGTTTTTTGAGGGACTATCCAGATCTTGATGCACTGCTGCACAAGGTTCGCCCAGAGTGTGCTCACTTGCGTCGTTCCAGCATGGCATGATTCAGCATTGCAGCTCTCCAGCGCCAATTCCGCCTTCCAGAACATCGCATTATATGTGACCTACCCACCAGGAATTCCATGTTACATATGTTGGAGCGGTTGTGTGAGCAGCAGCCAGCAGTAATGGAGTACCAGCTGCATCAGGCACAAAGAAGTCACACTCCGCTGTCATGATTCTCAATGGCGAGAGAACATAGCCCAGCATATATGAGAACTAGCTCTTGGAAGATGGAAACTATACTGACCATGAACTAAACCTGCCGCACAACTAGAAGTGGCCGGGTAGCATGCCTACGTTTTTTTATCCCTAGATGCCCAGCGCCAGCCGGAGAACTACCTAATCCTAGCAGAGGAAAAGACAGTCCTGGCTCACCTCTAGAGAAATTTTCCCAAAAGGCAGACAGAGGCCCCCACATATATTGGCGGTGATTTTAGATGAAATGACAAACGTAGTATGAAAATAGGTTTAGCAAAATCGAGGTCCGCTTACTAGATAGCATGAAGACAGAAAGGGCACTTTCATGGTCAGCAGAAAACCCTATCAAAACACCATCCAGAAATTACTTTAAGACTCTAGCATTAACTCATAACACCAGAGTGGCAATTTCCGCTCACAAGAGCTTTCCAGACACAGTAACGAAACAGCAGCTGTGAACAGGAAACAAAATGCAAAAACACACAAGGACAAAAGTCCAACTTAGCTGGGAGTTGTCTAGTAGCAGGAACATGCACAGAAAGGCTACTGATTACATTGTTGACTGGCATGAAACTGACAGAGGAGCAAGGGTATATAGCGACTCCCACATCCTGATAGGAGCAGGTGAACAGAGGGGATGATGCACACAAGTTAAATTCCACAAGTGGCCACCGGGGGAGCCCAGAATCCAATTTCACAACAGTACCCCCCCCTCAAGGAGGGGGCACCGAACCCTCACCAGAACCACCAGGGCGATCAGGATGAGCCCTATGAAAGGCACGGACAAGATCGGAGGCATGAACATCAGAGGCAGTGACCCAAGAATTATCCTCCTGACCGTATCCCTTCCATTTGACCAGATACTGGAGTTTCCGTCTGGAAACACGAGAGTCCAAGATCTTTTCCACAACGTACTCCAACTCACCCTCAACCAACACCGGAGCAGGAGGCTCAACGGAAGGCACAGCTGGTACCTCATACCTGCGCAACAATGACCGATGAAAAACATTATGAATCGAAAAGGATGCAGGGAGGTCCAAACGGAAGGACACAGGGTTAAGAATCTCCAATATCTTGTACGGGCCGATGAACCGAGGCTTAAACTTAGGAGAAGAAACCCTCATAGGGACAAAACGAGAAGACAACCACACCAAGTCCCCAACACAAAGCCGAGGACCAACACGACGACGGCGGTTGGCAAAAAGCTGAGTCTTCTCCTGGGACAACTTCAAATTGTCCACCACCTGCCCCCAAATCTGATGCAACCTCTCCACCACAGCATCCACTCCAGGACAATCCGAAGATTCCACTTGACCGGAGGAAAATCGAGGATGAAACCCCGAATTACAGAAAAACGGGGACACCAAGGTGGCAGAGCTGGCCCGATTATTGAGGGCGAACTCCGCCAAAGGCAAAAAAGCAACCCAATCATCCTGATCCGCAGACACAAAACACCTCAAATATGTCTCCAAGGTCTGATTAGTCCGCTCGGTCTGGCCATTAGTCTGAGGATGGAAAGCAGACGAAAAAGACAAATCTATGCCCATCCTAGCACAGAATGCCCGCCAAAATCTAGACACGAATTGGGTCCCTCTGTCAGAAACGATATTCTCCGGAATACCATGCAAACGAACAACATTTTGAAAAAACAGAGGAACCAACTCGGAAGAAGAAGGCAACTTAGGCAAGGGAACCAGATGGACCATCTTAGAGAAACGGTCACACACCACCCAGATGACAGACATCTTCTGAGAAACAGGCAGATCCGAAATAAAATCCATCGAGATGTGCGTCCAAGGCCTCTTCGGGATAGGCAAGGGTAACAACAATCCACTAGCCCGAGAACAACAAGGCTTGGCCCGAGCACAAACGTCACAAGACTGCACAAAGCCTCGCACATCTCGTGACAGGGAAGGCCACCAGAAGGACCTTGCCACCAAATCCCTGGTACCAAAGATTCCAGGATGACCTGCCAACGCAGAAGAATGAACCTCAGAGATGACTCTACTGGTCCAATCATCAGGAACAAACAGTCTACCAGGTGGGCAACGATCAGGTCTATCCGCCTGAAACTCCTGCAAGGCCCGCCGCAGGTCTGGAGAAACGGCAGACAATATCACTCCATCTTTAAGGATACCTGTGGGCTCAGAATTACCAGGGGAGTCAGGCTCAAAACTCCTAGAAAGGGCATCCGCCTTAACATTCTTAGAACCCGGTAGGTAAGACACCACAAAATTAAACCGAGAGAAAAACAACGACCAGCGCGCTTGTCTAGGATTCAGGCGCCTGGCAGACTCAAGGTAAATTAAATTTTTGTGGTCAGTCAATACCACCACCTGATGTCTGGCCCCCTCAAGCCAGTGACGCCACTCCTCAAAAGCCCACTTCATGGCCAAAAGCTCCCGATTCCCAATATCATAATTCCGCTCGGTGGGCGAAAATTTACGGGAAAAAAAAGCACAAGGTCTCATCACGGAGCAGTCGGAACTTCTCTGCGACAACACCGCCCCAGCTCCGATTTCAGAAGCGTCGACCTCAACCTGAAAAGGAAGAGCAACATCAGGCTGACGCAACACTGGGGCGGAAGAAAAGCGGCGCTTGAGCTCCCGAAAGGCCTCCACAGCATCAGGGGACCAATCAGCAACATCAGCACCCTTCTTAGTCAAATCAGTCAATGGTTTTACAACATCAGAAAAAACAGCAATAAATCGACGATAAAAGTTAGCAAAGCCCAAAAATTTCTGAAGACTCTTAAGAGAAGAGGGTTGCGTCCAATCACCAATAGCCTGAACCTTGACAGGATCCATCTCGATGGAAGAGGGGGAAAAAATGTATCCCAAGAAGGAAATCTTTTGAACCCCAAAAACGCACTTAGAACCCTTCACACACAAGGAATTAGACCGCAAAACCTGAAAAACCCTCCTGACCTGCTGGACATGAGAGTCCCAGTCATCCGAAAAAATCAGAATATCATCCAGATACACAATCATAAATTTATCCAAATAATCGCGGAAAATGTCATGCATAAAGGACTGGAAGACTGAAGGGGCATTTGAAAGACCAAAAGGCATCACCAAATACTCAAAATGGCCCTCGGGCATATTAAATGCGGTTTTCCACTCATCCCCCTGCTTGATTCGCACCAAATTATACGCCCCACGGAGATCAATCTTAGAGAACCACTTGGCCCCCTTTATACGAGCAAACAAATCAGTAAGCAGTGGTAACGGATATTGATATTTAACCGTGATTTTATTCAAAAGTCGATAATCAATACACGGCCTCAAAGAGCCGTCTTTCTTAGACACAAAGAAAAAACCGGCTCCTAAGGGAGATGACGAAGGACGAATATGTCCCTTTTCCAAGGACTCCTTTATATATTCTTGCATAGCAGCGTGTTCAGGCACAGACAGATTAAATAAACGACCCTTAGGGTATTTACTACCCGGGATCAAGTCTATGGCACAATCGCACTCCCGGTGCGGAGGTAGTGAACCAACCTTGGGTTCTTCAAAAACGTCACGAAAGTCAGACAAGAATTCAGGAATCTCAGAGGGAATAGATGATGAAATGGAAACCAAAGGTACGTCCCCATGAGTTCCTTTACATCCCCAGCTTAACACAGACATAGCTCTCCAGTCGAGGACTGGGTTATGAGATTGCAGCCATGGCAATCCCAGCACCAAAACATCATGTAGATTATACAGCACCAGAAAGCGAATAACCTCCTGGTGATCCGGATTAACACGCATAGTCACTTGTGTCCAGTATTGTGGTTTATTACTAGCCAATGGGGTGGAGTCAATCCCTTTCAGAGGTATCGGAGCCTCCAATGGCTCCAAATCATACCCACAGCGTTTGGCAAAGGACCAATCCATAAGACTCAAAGCAGCGCCAGAGTCGACATAGGCGTCCGCGGTAATAGATGACAAAGAACAAATCAGGGTCACAGATAGAATAAACTTAGACTGTAAAGTGCTAATTGAAACAGACTTGTCAGGCTTCTTAGTACGCTTAAAGCATGCTGATATAACATGAGTTGAATCACCACAATAGAAGCACAACCCATTTTTTCGTCTAAAATTCTGCCGCTCGCTTCTGGACAGAATTCTATCACATTGCATATTTTCTGGCGTTTTCTCAGTAGACACCGCCAAATGGTGCACAGGTTTGCGCTCCCGCAGACGCCTATCGATCTGAATAGCCATCGTCATGGACTCATTCAGACTCGCAGGCACAGGGAACCCCACCATAACATCCTTAATGGCATCAGAGAGACCTTCTCTGAAAAT
The DNA here is from genome assembly GCF_051348905.1 of Ranitomeya variabilis. Classification (NCBI taxonomy): domain Eukaryota; kingdom Metazoa; phylum Chordata; class Amphibia; order Anura; family Dendrobatidae; genus Ranitomeya; species Ranitomeya variabilis. The sequence goes on from NC_135236.1 coordinate 568,697,382, forward strand.
CGCCGCCAGGGCGCACTCATTCCACTGAGTAAGCACAGACCATTTGCGGAATTTTTGGCAGTATATTTCAGCTTCATCTTGCCCCTGAGACAAGGACATCAAGGCCTTTTCCGCCTGAAGCTCTAAATGAGGTTCCTCATAAAGCAACCCCAAGGCCAGAAAAAACGCATCCACATTGAGCAACGCAGGATCCCCTGGTGCCAATGCAAAAGCCCAGTCTTGAGGGTCGCCCCGGAGCAAGGAAATTACAATCCTGACCTGCTGTGCAGGGTCTCCGGCAGAGCGAGACTTCAGGGACAAAAACAATTTGCAATTATTTTTAAAATTTTGAAAGTGAGATCTATTCCCCGAGAAGAATTCAGGCAAAGGAATTCTAGGCTCAGACATAGGTGCATGAACAACAAAATCTTGCAAATTTTGTACCTTTGTGGCGAGATTATTCAAACCTGTAGCTACACTCTGAAGATCCATTTGAAACAGGTGAACACAGAGCCATTCAAGGATTAGAAGGAGAGGAAGAGAGGAAGGCTGCAGTATAGGCAGACTAGCAAGTGATTCAATTAAGAGCACACTCAGAACTAGAGGGAAAAAAAAAAAAAATTGTAGCAGACTTCTTTTTTCTCTCCTTTCTCAGCCAGTAATTTAACCCTTTTTTGGGCCGGTCAAACTGTCATGATTCTCAATGGCGAGAGAACATAGCCCAGCATATATGAGAACTAGCTCTTGGAAGATGGAAACTATACTGACCATGAACTAAACCTGCCGCACAACTAGAAGTGGCCGGGTAGCATGCCTACGTTTTTTTATCCCTAGATGCCCAGCGCCAGCCGGAGAACTACCTAATCCTAGCAGAGGAAAAGACAGTCCTGGCTCACCTCTAGAGAAATTTTCCCAAAAGGCAGACAGAGGCCCCCACATATATTGGCGGTGATTTTAGATGAAATGACAAACGTAGTATGAAAATAGGTTTAGCAAAATCGAGGTCCGCTTACTAGATAGCATGAAGACAGAAAGGGCACTTTCATGGTCAGCAGAAAACCCTATCAAAACACCATCCAGAAATTACTTTAAGACTCTAGCATTAACTCATAACACCAGAGTGGCAATTTCCGCTCACAAGAGCTTTCCAGACACAGTAACGAAACAGCAGCTGTGAACAGGAAACAAAATGCAAAAACACACAAGGACAAAAGTCCAACTTAGCTGGGAGTTGTCTAGTAGCAGGAACATGCACAGAAAGGCTACTGATTACATTGTTGACCGGCATGAAACTGACAGAGGAGCAAGGTTATATAGCGACTCCCACATCCTGATAGGAGCAGGTGAACAGAGGGGATGATGCACACAAGTTAAATTCCACAAGTGGCCACCGGGGGAGCCCAGAATCCAATTTCACAACACTCCGCGCCATTTAGACTTCACAACCACTGAGTGGGCCACTATGAAGGATGTCTGCCAGGTTTTGCCTGCCTTCAATGATTCCACGCGGATGGCGAGTGCAGATAATTCACTAGTCAGCATGACTGTCCCCCTCATCTGCCTGCTTAAAAGAACACTGCAAGCGCTAAGGGATGATGTTGTGGAAAAGGTGGAGGATGAGGATTCACCAATTCCATCTGCTCCTGGACAGTCTGCGCAACGTGGTTCCTCACAAAGTCCTAGGCAGGAGACACTATGTGAGGAGGATGAGGAGGAGTCAGTGGAGGAGGAAGACATTGGTCCAGAGGAGGGAGTTACACAATTCTCCAATAGTCAGTGTGTAGAGTGAGGGTGGGGTGATGCAGAGCAGGCAGATATCACAACTCAAGCAGGGGACAGCGTTTCTTGGCCAGTTGGCAGTCTGCAGCACATGGTTGATTTCATGCTTTGCAAAGCAGCTCAGTGCATTGAGGCAGTGGAGGAAGCTGTGCACAAAGAGGGAGCAGAAGCAGTGCCTCAACACAAGGCAAGACCAATATGGCCCAACTGTGGCACAGTTTTGTGTGCCCACCACAAATGTCTACACCATTACAGACGGCTCCAGTCAGCAGGAGGCAACGTTTCCGTCAGATGGTGACAGACTACATGTCTTGCCCTCTCAGTGTACTCCCAGACAGCTCTTCCCCCTTCAAGCTTTGGGTCTCTAAGCTGGATACATGGCCAGAGCTAAGCCAGTATGCATTGGAGGTGCTGGCTTGCCTTGCTGCTAGTGTATTATCGGAATGCGTCTTTAGTGCCGCAGGTGGTGTAATAACAGACCGTCGCATGCGACTATCCTCCAATAACGTTGACCGGCTTACTTTTATGAAGATGAACAAGGCCTGGATCTCGCAGGAATTTTCCACTCATCTTCCAGATTAAATAGTTGGTTGGCTACAGTATCCGGGTCTCCTGTTGTGTTCATGTTTCTACCACCTGAACTGTAATCCCTGGGCTCCAACACCGCCAGTTGCTGCTCAGAAGTGCCATTTGCACAGTCAACACATGACCCAGTGTTATTGAGTTTCAGTAACGTTAGCTGATCCCCAGCTGTGTATCCGGCAATGTGTCCTGCTACCTCCACGCTGACACTACACCAGAAATTTAAGGGAGCCTTTCCCCCCCGGGTGTTTGTTACTGAAAGAGCCACCTTGTGCAGCAGTAATGCTGCACAAGGAAAAGGTGGCTCTTTTAGTTATGCTCCTTGCACACGCTGAACTTAACACTTACAAAATGTGTCCCCTCATACCGTTAAACCGTCCCGGAGGTGGGACTTTCCTTCGTAATGAGACACAACACAGACGTCATTTCTACCCCCTTGGCGCCGTGCGCTGCCTCCTCAGTGTTGTTTTAATCTGTCCAGGAGCCTGCACTGTTATGTTAAACCTTGGGCATGTTAGTCTTCTGATATCATTTGGTGTCAAGATGACTGCGCCTGTGCGGCCGTGCTGACCAAGTTCCCACCTCGCAGTGTCTTCTGATTTATTCACACTGCGGGGCTGGGATTCATGGGCATGCACAGCACATATCTTCACCTCAGGCTCTCACTCATCTCCCTCCATCTTCTTCAAACTGTGTGCCATCAGCTGATCCCTAATCGAATTCCACGGCCGTGAAGAAGCCGGAAGGAGATTGAGAGACTGAGAGGTGAAGACATGCACTGCGCATGCCCATGAACCCCAATAACACTGGAGCAAGTGTTGACTGTGCAAACAGCACTTCCGGGCTGCAACTGGCAGTGTTGGAGCCCAGGGACAGCAGGAGGAGCAGACTTTAGTGATTGCTGCACACACAGCAGGGGAGCAGCTGGCATTACTGAACCCTAATAACACAGGAGAGAGTGTTTTTCTCTGTGCAGATGGAACTTCTGAGCAGCAACTGGTGGTGTTTGAGCCCAGGGAATCCAGGAGACACAGAGTATAGGCCAAGGCCTGCACTCGAGGCAGTTTAACATCTGTTGTAGTGTCAGCGTGGAGGTAGCAGGCCAATATGCAGGATACACAGCTGGGGATCAGCTGACATTCCTGAAACCCAATAACATGGCAGCAAGTGTTGACTGTGCAAACGGCACTTCCGGGCAGCAACTGGCGGTGTTGGAGCCCAGGGAATGCAGGAGAAGAAGAGTGTAGTCTGAGGCCTAATTGGAGGAAGTTGAAAGGGAACCTTTACCCCCCCAGGCGTTTGCAACTGAAAGAGCCACCTTGTGCAGCACTAATGCCACACAAACAAAAGGTGGCTCTTTTATTTATGCTCCTTGCAAAGGCAGAACTAAACACGTATAAAATGTGTCCCCTGATATTGTGAAACTGTCCCTCAACAGTTGTTCCTCAGGAAAACAAATCAAAAGTTCAAGATGCAGGGTGTCAGTCTCTCTGGTTCCTCTTGCCCCTGTATTGCCTCACACAGGAGTGCTCTACAGACAACTGCTCTGTCTGCTTCCAAGACCAACAAAGTCACACCTCTCCCTATACTACAGGGCTTTTAATAAGTCACTGCTTCACCATTTTAATAACAGCTACACCTGTGACTGCAATACGCTCTCATGACCTCACTGCACCTCCCTGTGCATTCTGGAGAGCACAAACAGTGCCCCCTAGCTGTAACAGGGGTCACTGCCTCACATACCCTCCCCCTGTTCATACCTGTGGGGTTGAACATTTGTTACTAGAGTTGAGCGACTTTTACTTTTTTAGGATCGAGTCGGGTTTCGCGAAACCCGACATTCTCAAAAGTCGGGTCAGATGAAATCGGCCGATTATTGCGAAAAGTCGGGGGCCGACTGAAACATGAAACCCAATGCAAGTCAATGGGGAATCAAAGTTGGCAGTGAGTGGAGGACAGGAAAACACCTACAGTGCCCATTTTAATGCCAAAAACATCAATTCTTATTACTTAAGCTTGTCGATCTTAATTTACTTTATAATAATAGTTATGCATTGAAAACTGGGGGTAATTTGGCTAAAGTTGTGGGGGTGTAGGGCTGGCTCAAGATTTTCTTGGGCCCAGGAAATGCGGAATATGTCACGGTGGTGGAGCAGGGAGAGGTAAGTATTTCAACTTTGCAATTGCTGTGATCCTGAGCAAGCAGGGGGCCCATTAATTGGCACTGGCACAGGGCCCCTCATAGTACGGCAGTGTGTTTGATGGTGGGTGGTACCTTCCACTGCCAGAGACACTTTTGCGTACTATGAGGGGCCATGTGCCAGTGCCAACGAGTATGCCCCCCCACCTGATGAAGGAACCTGCACTTTCATCTGCACCTTCCTCTTTGTCCCCGTGTAAGGTGGTATAGTATGCGGGAAGGGGAACCTGACTTTCAGCAGGGTCAGATTCTGGCTGTGTAGAGTGCAAGGGGAATGTAGTGGTCTGGATCCATGTACCAGCAGACTCATCTAGCAGTGGCTGGGCAATGGGCAGGATGAGGAGGAAACACAGATATAGGCCCAAAATAAAAAAGTAGGCTAAAAGCAGTTAAAAATTGGTAACAGGAGTACACAGGTGGCATAGCTTTGTTCAGTGGAGGACAACTGTAAGGACTGGTGCAGACAGACACACGTAGTAGGCCATAGGCCTAAAATAAAAAAGTAGGCTAAATGCAGTTCAAAATTGGTAACAGGAGTACACAGGCAGCATAGCTTTGTTCAGTGGAGGACAACTGTAAGGACTGGCTGACACAGTTACTAGGGCCAAATAAGTAAGTAGGCTAAATGTCTGCCATAAAAATGTTCATAAATAAACAGGTGGCATAGCTAGGTACAGGGGTGGGCTGCTCTGCTGAGTAGCAGACAGTGGTAGTTGGCGCAAAGTATTAACTGGTCTAAATGGAGGCCAGGGGCCCTGTATATTTTTACTATCATCTATCATTTCAACAAATTTGTATTGGCAGTGCCATTGAAGGATTTAACTGCACAGACTGCACAGTGGTGGAGCAGGGAGAGTTTAGTTTTGCAAGTGGTAGAGCACTGTTCGAGCAGGGGGGAACACTCTCTCGTGGGTGGTGGTACTGGCACAGGGCCCCTCATATTACGATGGTGTGTCTGACATTGGTTGTGCACCAACACCATCAGAGACTCTTCATTGTACTATGAGGGACCCTGTGCCAGTGCCGTCACCCAAGAGTGGGCACACCCACCTGTTCAGGCAAACGGCACTCGCACGGGTGCTTGAGCCAAGTGGTGACCACGGCCCTGTGGGGGGAGTCAGCCCATTTAGAGAGGTATAAAAATGTCCTATGGTGGACATTCATCAGCTGCAAATGGAGGAATTGGAGCAGTCAGTAGGAGGAGGCCAAAAGCAAGACATTTTTCAGGCAAGCTACGTGTCAGCAGGGGAAGGTGGGGCCAAATAATTTGAAATCCATGCTTGGTTCATTTTAATGAAGGTTAGATCATCAACATTTCAGGTAGCCAAACGTGTCATTTTTTCGGTCAGTATTGAACCAGCAGCACTGAAGACTCTTTCTGATAGGACACTAGCAGCTGGGCAGGCGAGCTCCTGTATTGCATACTCTGCCAATTCAGGCCAGCTGTCTATTTTAGATGCCCAATAATCAAAGGGGAATGACCTGTGAGGGTGTCACGGGAAGACTAGGTGGGCAAGAGCAAATAACCCGGGCCCCTGCAATTTCCCTCAGACTAGGGAAATCCTGACTGACCCTCTACCTAGAGTTTACACTGATGGTGTGCATGTCTAGGCCTCGAACCTCACCCTGTCTCCTGTTTCAACCCTAGGCTAAAACCACCGCCCGCCACCCAGTGAAACGATAATACACCAATACTCACAGTTAGCACAGACAAGGATAACAGAAAAAAAATACACCACGCCGCAGTCACTCAGGAATACACAATAAGTGCACAGGGCAAAAAATATACAAATATAGGAAGGAGTAAATAAGTCAAAGGGAAATACACCAGCAGCAACGATACTCCAACTACTAGCTCATCACTCCAGACGGAGATAACAACGCACAAGACAGAAGCTATAATCGGCGACGCCCAATGTTCAGGAAAACTATTTAAAGGCAGTGGGCATGGCCCAGCTTCCAATCCGAGCACCAGGTAAATTTACCCCGGACCAGCTAGATAAAATCTAGCCGCCGCCAATGAGCGCATAGTGGTCAAAAGCGGAATTACCGCTGTCTGTCGAACGACCTGGTCTGAACAGCGTCCGACATGACAGTACCCCGCCTTCTACGAGGGACCCCAGGGCCCTCACGGCTTATAGGACCCGGATTGTCCAGATGGCAGCGGTGAAAAAACCTGACCAGCCGATCCGCATAAACGTCCGAGGCTGGTACCCAGGACCTCTCCTCAGACCCATAACCACGCCATTGTACCAAGTACTGTAAAGTGCGGCGCACTACACGAGAGTCAACCACCTTGGAGACTTCAAATTCCAAATTACCATCCACCAAGACTGGAGGTGGCATAGGCGCTGCGTCCACGGAACCCCCCACCTTCTTTAAAAGAGACCTGTGGAACACGTTGTGTATCTTATACACCGTAGGAAGCTCCAATCGGTACGCTACTGGGTTAATGACGGCGGTGACCCTAAATGGACCAATAAACCGTGGACCCAATTTAAGGGATGGTATTTTGAGTCTTATGTTTTTTGTGGATAACCACACCCAGTCATCCACACTCAGATCCGGACCTGGCACACGTCTACTGTCAGCCACACGTTTGCACCTAGCACCCACACTCAACAGGCGCTGTTTAACCCTCCTCCAGACTGATGATAATTGTGCTCCTAACTGGTCTTCCTCCGGGATGCCGGAAGAGCCCCTCTGACTCAAAGTACAAAATTGAGGATGACGTCCGTAAACACAAAAAAACGAAGACTCCCCAGACGACTCCTGGCTATACTTTTCAATGGAGTCCACGGAAAGCTAATTGGAAACTTATCCGACCACATGTTAATTGCCCAAATGGTCAGTCTAAACAAAGGACATTTATTTTCAAAGATGAGAACCAATGGAATGGACTTGCTCCCATGAGATGGTGTCATGTAGATGTTTAAAGGTACCTTCACACTAAACAACTTTCCAACGAGAACGACAACGATCCGTGACGTTGCAGCATCCTGGATAGCGATCTCGTTGAGTTCGACACGCAGCAGCGATCTGGATCCTGCTGTGATATCGCTGGTCGGAGCTAGAAGTCTGTAACTTTATTTGGTCGCTAGATCGGCGTGTATCGTCATGTTTGACAGCAAAAGCAACAATGTCAGCAGTGTTTTTACATGGAGCGTGAATGATAAGTGAGTCGCCGTTACGTCACTGGATCGCTCCTGCATCGTTCTGGAGTTGCTGTTTTTGATGTCTCTACAGCGACCTAACAGCGACGCTCCAGCGATCTAGTTTAGGTCGGATCGTTGTCTATATCGCTGGAGCGTCGCTTAGTGTAAAGTACCGTCACACTAAGCGACGCTGCAGCGATGCAGACAATGCCGATCGCTGCAGCGTCGCTGTTTGGTCGCTGGGGAGCTGTCACATAGACCGCTCTCCAGTGACCAACGATGCCGAGGTCCCTGGGTAACAAGGGTAAACATTGGGTTACTAAGTGCGGCCCTGCGCTTAGTAACCCGATATTTACCCTGGTTACCATTGTAAAACATCGCTGGTATCGTTGCTTTTGCTGTCAAACACAACGATACACGGCAATCTGACGACCAAATAAAGTTCTGAACTTTAATCAACGACCAGCGATATCACAGCAGGATCCTGATCACTGCTGCGTGTCAAACACAACGATATCGCTATCCAGGACGCTGCAACATCACGGATCGCTAGCGATATCGTTTATTGTGACGGTACCTCAACGGTATCTTAAGACAGATACTTGTTAAGTCCCCAGGTATGACAGGTGGTGTTCTTATCTATTTGGCCTGAAGGCTTCAGTACACATAACACGATATAGAACAAACCAGATAACATTGAATGGACAGTGACTTTACATATAAATGAGGTACTGCCTGGGACACAAAGGGACAGAGAAACACAGATTTGGATGAGCGAGGACACTGATAGAGAGAGGCTGATTTGACTCCTACCATTTACAATGTAATGTATGACTTATGACTCTATTGATTATGTGTTATTTTGAGTGACTGTTTAGATTTATTATCTTTTATTAAAGGGAACCTGTCACCCTGTTTTTTCCGTATGAGATAAAAATACTGTTAAATAGGGCCTGAGCTGTGCATTACAATAGTGTATTTTGTGGACCCCGATTCCCCACCTATGCTGCCGAAATACGTTACCAAAGTAGCCGTTTTCGCCTGTCAATCAGGCTGGTCTGGTCAGATGGGCGTGGTGTCTTCCCCCAGATCTTGCTTATTTTTCCGTTGGTGGCGTAGTGGTTTGCGCATGCCCAAGTCCAGAATCCACTGCACAGGGGAGGGAAAAGAGCGCAATCTGCGCTATTCCCCTGGTGATCGGTGGGGGCGGCCATCTTCCTGTGTCCGCGCGTGCGCAGATGGAGCGCTCTGCTGCCCGGGGCTTCATGAAAATGGCCGCGGGATGCCGCGCGTGCGCAGATGGAGATCGCGGCGGCCATTTTCCTGAAGCAGAGTTCGCATCTCTGCTTCAGGAAAATGGCCGCCGCGATCTCCATTGCGCACGCGCGGCATCCCGCGGCCATTTTCCTGAAGCCCCGTTCAGGAGAGCGCTCCATCTGCGCACGCACGGCCACAGGAAGATGGCCGCCCCCACCGATCACCAGGGGAATAGCGCAGATCGCGCTCTTTTCCCTCCCCTGTGCAGTGGATTCTGGACTTGGGCATGCACAAACCACTACGCCACCAACGGAAAAATAAGCAAGATCTGGGGGAAGACACCACGCCCATCCGACCAGGCCAGCCTGAGTGACAGGCGAAAACGGCTACTTTGGTAACGTATTTCGGCAGCATAGGTGGGGAATCGGGGTCCACAAAATACACTATTGTAATGCAAAGCTCAGGCCTTATTTAACAGTATTTTTATCTCATACTGAAAAAATGGGGTGACAGGTTCCCTTGAAGTAAATTCATTTTTGTCTTATTCAATTTTCGTGAGAGCATTTATTTATTTATCACAATTCTTTGAACTTTAACTAAACAAGTGGTGTCAGAAAGTGGGAATTGTGTCTTGAAAAGTGTTGAGCATTCCGATACCACATGTATCGGGTATCGGACGATATTTGCGGTATTGGAATTCCGATACCGAGTTCCGATACTTTCAGGATATCAGATACCGGAATCAGAAGTTCCCATAATTCAAAGAGTCAGAATTCAGCCAATGAGGAATAATTAGAAGTGTGGGCACATCCTGTTCTGCATGGTAGGCATGTAACTACTGGCATGGCTGTGATTGGCTGCTGAAATTATGTCATGATGCAGTATAAAAGTCGCCGCTGCTATTTGCTGTGAATTCAATTAGGGACAGGACGCTGTGTTCTGACTGAGGGCCAGTTTAGAGATAGCGATTTGCTTCATTGTACTTTACCCACGCTAATATACCAACCGCTGTGTGAGAACCTTTTTTTTGCCTTTGAGCGCTGTTCACGGCTGTCTGCAAGGTCTCTGTGTGAGTGCAGCTCACTCTGTAGTCTGGTCTGCAGCCACCGCTGGTTGTAGTCAGCTCAGGGTACGTCACTGCCTCATACCGTTCCATTGTCCATTTTTCTAATAGTGCAGCCTGCTGCACATTTTTTCAAATGTATCCTATTAGTGGCTTTCCATCTGTATCCTGCTAGATTGTGGAAAAACACTATGTAGGATTACATAGAAGAGTTTTTTTGGCCTTGCAGCGCCGTTTATGGCTGTGTGAGTGCAGCTCACTCAGTAGTCTGTTCTGTGGAAAAAACAAACAGTTTATAAAGTTCACCAAACACTCCACTTTAGAGCTGTGTAGGCCACATTAGTTCATATTAAAGTCTAGTCCACACTTGATAAAATTAGTGTTCCTTATACCTGTTAGCAGCTTCAGGAATAAGCACACTAAGCCCTTAATACTTTTCTGCCTATCTTTATCAGTCTACCAAGATGAAGAAGGCAGGGAGTAAGGCACGTGGGCGTGGGCGTGGAGGTGGAGCAGGGAGAGGACGTGGGGATTCTGTGTCTGCTGCAGGCAGCGGTGACTCATCATCCCCAAGTTTTAGCAGGGAACAGTCCTTCATGCGCAGCTTTGTAGGAGCTCGCAATACCCGCTGCTGCGGGACGAACAAAATAAAGCCGTTGTTGGATGGATGGCAGCTAACGCATCGACTTCAATTAGTGCCACATCCTCTCAGGCACAGAGCACTGAAGAGCACCCATCTGTCACTTCACCACCTGCCAAATTGCCCAGGCAGTCAGAGAGCCCAGGACAGGAGCCATCTCTACTTCTGTTCTCTGAATCTCTTGGCTTGGAAAGAGGGCCAGCCAAGCAGCATTGGAGAAATGGAAGAAGAGGCAGTATGCAGTGATGCCCAACAGCTTTGTCTCTCTGACTCTGAAGAGATGGGTGGGCCAGTGCCTCCGGTCAGCACACCTCAGTATGCATCTGATGATGAGACTCAGGTGCCACTTTCCAGTGCGTACTGTGCTGCCGAGACTACCCAGGAGAAGCAGTTGGTGGAAGAAGGTAGTGTAGATGATGAGGTCCTTGACCCATCATGGCGTGAGGTACAGGAAGGTGGTGGGAGCAGCTCTGAGGAAGAGATTCCCCAAACGGCCCAAAGAGGGAGAGGGAGGGGGAAGACTGCGGTGCCTGTAGCCTCCACTTCGGCACCTGTTAGGAGCATGCTTCTTCCAAAAGCCAAAACAGGCGCTCCCAGGACTTGCAGTGCCTGGTCCTTTTTTGACACAGTTGCAGATGAAATTTGCTTTGTCAAATGCAAGGTGTATCATCAGAAAGTCAAAAGAGGGAAAAGTGTCTGCAACCTCAATACCACTAATATGTGGAAACATGTGCGGACCAAGCACAACGTGGAGTTACAAAAACACACTGAAGACCTAGGCCAACCTACAGTGGCACCTACCTCCTCTTCAGCTCATGTTTTTGCCTCTTCCTCCAGCTCACACACAGCTGGTTCGGCTTCCTCACTGGATCGCCATGGAAGAACCTCTGGCACTGTTGTCCAGAGACCCACTGTAATTCCACCCACAACACCACGTTCCCAGTCATCCTCACACTCCCAGCCCAGTCTACAGCACAGGCTCTGAATGCTGGCATTGCAGAACTACTGTCCCTTGAAATGCTGTCATTCAGGCTGGTGGAGACTGACACCTTCCGTAACTTGATGGTATTGGCAGTCCCACAATACAATGTGCCCAGCCACTTTTATTTCAGGAGGCAAGCCATCCCTGTCCTGCAAAAGCATGTGGAGGGAAACATTAAACACGTGCTACTGAATGCCGTCAGTAGCAAGGTCCACCTCACCACCTATGCGTTGACCAGTCACCATGGACAGGGGCGATACTTTTCCCTCACTGCCCATTGGGTAAATGTTGTGGAGCCGGGTACAGATCGTGCGAGTGGCACTGTACGTGTTCTGCCAACTACAAGGATAGCAGGAATCCACTCTGTACACATTGACTCCTCCTCATACTCAAGTTCCTTTGAATCAGCACTGCAGGAGCCGTCACAGTCCACCTCCACATGGACCCATGAACGTTTACCTGTTACGATCAATATGACCACAGCCATGGACAAACGTCAACAGGCCATATTGAAATTATTATCTTTGGGGAATCAAAGCCACACAGCGCAGGAGCTCTGGAATGCCATCAAGCAGGAGAGCGACGTGTGGTTTGTGCCAGTGAATCTCCAGCCAGGCATGGTAGTGTGTGACAATGGACGAAATCTGGTGGCAACTCTGGCCCTAGGCAAACTCACTCACATCCCATGTCTGGCACATGTGCTCAACTTGGTCATTCAGAGTTTTTTGAGGGACTATCCAGATCTTGATGCACTGCTGCACAAGGTTCGCCTAGAGTGTGCTCACTTGCGTCGTTCCAGCATGGCATGATTCAGCATTGCAGCTCTCCAGCGCCAATTCCCCCTTCAGGAACATCGCATTATACGTGACCTACCCACCAGGAATTCCATGTTACATATGTTGGAGCGGTTGTGTGAGCAGCAGCCAGCAGTAATGGAGTACCAGCTGCATCAGGCACAAAGAAGTCACACTCCGCGCCATTTAGACTTCACAACCACTGAGTGGGCCACTATGAAGGATGTCTGCCAGGTTTTGCCTGCCTTCAATGATTCCACGCGGATGGCGAGTGCAGATAATTCACTAGTCAGCATGACTGTCCCCCTCATCTGCCTGCTTAAAAGAACACTGCAAGCGCTAAGGGATGATGTTGTGGAAAAGGTGGAGGATGAGGATTCACCAATTCCATCTGCTCCTGGACAGTCTGCGCAACGTGGTTCCTCACAAAGTCCTAGGCAGGAGACACTATGTGAGGAGGATGAGGAGGAGTCAGTGGAGGAGGAAGACATTGGTCCAGAGGAGGGAGTTACACAATTCTCCAATAGTCAGTGTGTAGAGTGAGGGTGGGGTGATGCAGAGCAGGCAGATATCACAACTCAAGCAGGGGACAGCGTTTCTTGGCCAGTTGGCAGTCTGCAGCACATGGTTGATTTCATGCTTTGCAAAGCAGCTCAGTGCATTGAGGCAGTGGAGGAAGCTGTGCACAAAGAGGGAGCAGAAGCAGTGCCTCAACACAAGGCAAGACCAATATGGCCCAACTGTGGCACAGTTTTGTGTGCCCACCACAAATGTCTACACCATTACAGACGGCTCCAGTCAGCAGGAGGCAACGTTTCCGTCAGATGGTGACAGACTACATGTCTTGCCCTCTCAGTGTACTCCCAGACAGCTCTTCCCCCTTCAAGCTTTGGGCCTCTAAGCTGGATACATGGCCAGAGCTAAGCCAGTATGCATTGGAGGTGCTGGCTTGCCTTGCTGCTAGTGTATTATCGGAATGCGTCTTTAGTGCCGCAGGTGGTGTAATAACAGACCGTCGCATGCGACTATCCTCCAATAACGTTGACCGGCTTACTTTTATGAAGATGAACAAGGCCTGGATCTCGCAGGAATTTTCCACTCATCTTCCAGATTAAATAGTTGGTTGGCTACAGTATCCGGGTCTCCTGTTGTGTTCATGTTTCTACCACCTGAACTGTAATCCCTGGGCTCCAACACCGCCAGTTGCTGCTCAGAAGTGCCATTTGCACAGTCAACACATGACCCAGTGTTATTGAGTTTCAGTAACGTTAGCTGATCCCCAGCTGTGTATCCGGCAATGTGTCCTGCTACCTCCACGCTGACACTACACCAGAAATTTAAGGGAGCCTTTCCCCCCCGGGTGTTTGTTACTGAAAGAGCCACCTTGTGCAGCAGTAATGCTGCACAAGGAAAAGGTGGCTCTTTTAGTCATGCTCCTTGCACACGCTGAACTTAACACTTACAAAATGTGTCCCCTCATACCGTTAAACCGTCCCGGAGGTGGGACTTTCCTTCGTAATGAGACACAACACAGCCGTCATTTCTACCCCCTTGGCGCCGTGCGCTGCCTCCTCAGTGTTGTTTTAATCTGTCCAGGAGCCTGCACTGTTATGTTAAACCTTGGGAAAGTTAGTCTTCTGATATCATTTGGTGTCAAGATGACTGCGCCTGTGCGGCCGCGCTGACCAAGTTCCCACCTCGCAGTGTCTTCTGATTTATTCACACTGCGGGGCTGGGATTCATGGGCATGCACAGCACATATCTTCACCTCAGGCTCTCACTCATCTCCCTCCATCTTCTTCAAACTGTGTGCCATCAGCTGATCCCTAATCGAATTCCACGGCCGTGAAGAAGCCGGAAGGAGATTGAGAGACTGAGAGGTGAAGACATGCACTGCGCATGCCCATGAACCCCAATAACACTGGAGCAAGTGTTGACTGTGCAAACAGCACTTCTGGGCGGCAACTGGCAGTGTTGGAGCCCAGGGACAGCAGGAGGAGCAGACTTTAGTGATTGCTGCACACACAGCAGGGGAGCAGCTGGCATTACTGAACCCTAATAACACAGGAGAGTGTTTTTCTCTGTGCAGATGGAACTTCTGAGCAGCAACTGGTGGTGTTGGAGCCCAGGGAATCCAGGAGACACAGAGTATAGGCCAAGGCCTGCACTCGAGGCAGTTTAACATCTGTTGTAGTGTCAGCGTGGAGGTAGCAGGCCAATATGCAGGATACACAGCTGGGGATCAGCTGACATTCCTGAAACCCAATAACATGGCAGCAAGTGTTGACTGTGCAAACGGCACTTCCGGGCAGCAACTGGCGGTGTTGGAGCCCAGGGAATGCAGGAGAAGAAGAGTGTAGTCTGAGGCCTAATTGGAGGAAGTTGAAAGGGAACCTTTACCCCCCCAGGCGTTTGCAACTGAAAGAGCCACCTTGTGCAGCACTAATGCCACACAAACAAAAGGTGGCTCTTTTATTTATGCTCCTTGCAAAGGCAGAACTAAACACGTATAAAATGTGTCCCCTGATACTGTAAAACTGTCCCTCAACAGTTGTTCCTCAGGAAAACAAATCAAAAGTTCAAGATGCAGGGTGTCAGTCTCTCTGGTTCCTCTTGCCCCTGTATTGCCTCACACAGGAGTGCTCTACAGACAACTGCTCTGTCTGCTTCCAAGACCAACAAAGTCACACCTCTCCCTATACTACAGGGCTTTTAATAAGTCACTGCTTCACCATTTTAATAACAGCTACACCTGTGACTGCAATACGCTCTCATGACCTCACTGCGCCTCCCTGTGCATTCTGGAGAGCACAAACAGTGCCCCCTAGCTGTAACAGGGGTCACTGCCTCACATACCCTCCCCCTGTTCATACCTGTGGGGTTGAACATTTGTTACTAGAGTTGAGCGACTTTTACTTTTTTAGGATCGAGTCGGGTTTCGCGAAACCCGACATTCTCAAAAGTCGGGTCAGATGAAATCGGCCGATTATTGCGAAAAGTCGGGGGCCGACTGAAACATGAAACCCAATGCAAGTCAATGGGGAATCAAAGTTGGCAGTGAGTGGAGGACAGGAAAACACCTACAGTGCCCATTTTAATGCCAAAAACATCAATTCTTATTACTTAAGCTTGTCGATCTTAATTTACTTTAAAATAATAGTTATGCATTGAAAACTGGGGGTAATTTGGCTAAAGTTGTGGGGGTGTAGGGCTGGCTCAAGATTTTCTTGGGCCCAGGAAATGCGGAATATGTCACGGTGGTGGAGCAGGGAGAGGTAAGTATTTCAACTTTGCAATTGCTGTGATCCTGAGCAAGCAGGGGGCCCATTAATTGGCACTGGCACAGGGCCCCTCATAGTACGGCAGTGTGTTTGATGGTGGGTGGCACCTTCCACTGCCAGAGACACTTTTGCGTACTATGAGGGGCCATGTGCCAGTGCCAACGAGTATGCCCCCCCACCTGATGAAGGAACCTGCACTTTCATCTGCACCTTCCTCTTTGTCCCCGTGTAAGGTGGTATAGTATGCGGGAAGGGGAACCTGACTTTCAGCAAGGTCAGATTCTGGCTGTGTAGAGTGCAAGGGGAATGTAGTGGTCTGGATCCATGTACCAGCAGACTCATCTAGCAGTGGCTGGGCAATGGGCAGGATGAGGAGGAAACACAGATATAGGCCCAAAATAAAAAAGTAGGCTAAAAGCAGTTAAAAATTGGTAACAGGAGTACACAGGTGGCATAGCTTTGTTCAGTGGAGGACAACTGTAAGGACTGGTGCAGACAGACACACGTAGTAGGCCATAGGCCTAAAATAAAAAAGTAGGCTAAATGCAGTTCAAAATTGGTAACAGGAGTACACAGGCAGCATAGCTTTGTTCAGTGGAGGACAACTGTAAGGACTGGCTGACACAGTTACTAGGGCCAAATAAGTAAGTAGGCTAAATGTCTGCCATAAAAATGTTCATAAATAAACAGGTGGCATAGCTAGGTACAGGGGTGGGCTGCTCTGTTGAGTAGCAGACAGTGGTAGTTGGCGCAAAGTATTAACTGGTCTAAATGGAGGCCAGGGGCCCTGTATATTTTTACTATCATCTATCATTTCAACAAATTTGTATTGGCAGTGCCATTGAAGGATTTAACTGCACAGACTGCACAGTGGTGGAGCAGGGAGAGTTTAGTTTTGCAAGTGGTAGAGCACTGTTCGAGCAGGGGGGAACACTCTCTCGTGGGTGGCGGTACTGGCACAGGGCCCCTCATATTACGATGGTGTGTCTGACGTTGGTTGTGCACCAACACCATCAGAGACTCTTCATTGTACTATGAGGGACCCTGTGCCAGTGCCGTCACCCAAGAGTGGGCACACCCACCTGTTCAGGCAAATGGCACTCGCACGGGTGCTTGAGCCAAGTGGTGACCACGGCCCTGTGGGGGGAGTCAGCCCATTTAGAGAGGTATAAAAATGTCCTATGGTGGACATTCATCAGCTGCAAATGGAGGAATTGGAGCAGTCAGTAGGAGGAGGCCAAAAGCAAGACATTTTTCAGGCAAGCTACGTGTCAGCAGGGGAAGGTGGGGCCAAATAATTTGAAATCCATGCTTGGTTCATTTTAATGAAGGTTAGATCATCAACATTTCAGGTAGCCAAACGTGTCATTTTTTCGGTCAGTATTGAACCAGCAGCACTGAAGACTCTTTCTGATAGGACACTAGCAGCTGGGCAGGCGAGCTCCTGTATTGCATACTCTGCCAATTCAGGCCAGCTGTCTATTTTAGATGCCCAATAATCAAAGGGGAATGACCTGTGAGGGTGTCACGGGAAGACTAGGTGGGCAAGAGCAAATAACCCGGGCCCCTGCAATTTCCCTCAGACTAGGGAAATCCTGACTGACCCTCTACCTAGAGTTTACACTGATGGTGTGCATGTCTAGGCCTCGAACCTCACCCTGTCTCCTGTTTCAACCATAGGCTAAAACCACCGCCCGCCACCCAGTGAAACGATAATACACCAATACTCACAGTTAGCACAGACAAGGATAACAGAAAAAAAATACACCACGCCGCAGTCACTCAGGAATACACAATAAGTGCACAGGGCAAAAAATATACAAATATAGGAAGGAGTAAATAAGTCAAAGGGAAATACACCAGCAGCAACGATACTCCAACTACTAGCTCATCACTCCAGACGGAGATAACAACGCACAAGACAGAAGCTATAATCGGTGACGCCCAATGTTCAGGAAAACTATTTAAAGGCAGTGGGCATGGCCCAGCTTCCAATCCGAGCACCAGGTAAATTAACCCCGGACCAGCTAGATAAAATCTAGCCGCCGCCAATGAGCGCATAGTTGTCAAAAGCGGAATTACCGCTGTCTGTCGAACGACCTGGTCTGAACAGCGTCCGACATGACAGTACCCCGCCTTCTACGAGGGACCCCAGGGCCCTCACGGCTTATAGGACCCGGCTTGTCCAGATGGCAGCGGTGAAAAAACCTGACCAGCCGATCCGCATGAACGTCCGAGGCTGGTACCCAGGACCTCTCCTCAGACCCATAACCACGCCATTGTACCAAGTACTGTAAAGTGCGGCGCACTACACGAGAGTCAACCACCTTGGAGACTTCAAATTCCAAATTACCATCCACCAAGACTGGAGGTGGCATAGGCGCTGCGTCCACGGAACCCCCCACCTTCTTTAAAAGAGACCTGTGGAACACGTTGTGTATCTTATACACCGTAGGAAGCTCCAATCGGTACGCTACTGGGTTAATGACGGCGGTGACCCTAAATGGACCAATAAACCGTGGACCCAATTTAAGGGATGGTATTTTGAGTCTTATGTTTTTTGTGGATAACCACACCCAGTCATCCACACTCAGGTCCGGACCTTGCACACGTCTACTGTCAGCCACACGTTTGCACCTAGCACCCACACTCAACAGGCGCTGTTTAACCCTCCTCCAGACTGATGATAATTGTGCTCCTAACTGGTCTTCCTCCGGGATGCCGGAAGAGCCCCTCTGACTCAAAGTACAAAATTGAGGATGACGTCCGTAAACACAAAAAAACGAAGACTCCCCAGACGACTCCTGGCAGTGATTATTGATGGCAAACTCAGCCAAAGGAAGAAACTTTGACCACTCCTCCTGGTTATCCGAAACAAAGCAGCATAATTACTGTTCCAAATTTTGGTTCATACGCTCGGTCTGACCATTAGACTGAGGGTGAAACGCCGAAGAATGAGACAACTTGATCCCCAGCCGTGAACAAAATGCTTTCCAAAATTTTGACACAAATCCCCTATCAGAAACGATGTCAGACGGAGCCCCATGAAGTCTGACCACCTCCTGCACAAATACCTGAGCCAGAGTCTTAGCATTAGGTAATGAAGGCAAAGACACAAAGTGCGACATTTTTGAGAACCGATCAACAATCACCAAGATGACCATGTTCCCAGCTGAGGAGGGCAAGTCAGTGATAAAATCCATGGAGATTTCCGTCCATGGCTTACTAGGTACCTCGAGAGGAAGTAGTGTGCCAACAGGACGGGAGCAAGGCGTCTTAGTCCTGGCACACGTGGTGCAAGCTGACACGTATGAGACCATGTCCTGTTGGATCTTGGGCCACCAAAACCGATGTGACACCAACTCCAAGGTACCCCTAACCCCTGGATGGCCAGCCAGGACAGCATCATGACGCTCCGCCAAAACCTTTAAGCGGAGATGAAGCGGTACAAACGTTTTGTTGATGGGAAGCTCAGAAGGTACCTCCTCCTGGGCCTTGGCAATCTCAGCCTCAACCTCAGTAGTGAGAGCCGAAACCACAACACCCTTTTGGAGGATGGGTACTGGATCTTCCCGAGGCTCTCCCCCCGGAAAACATATGGACAAAGCATCCACCTTAGTGTTTTTACAACCAGGTCTGTAAGTGACAACAAAGTTGAACCGCGTGAAAAACAATGCCCAGCGAGCCTGCCTGGGAGACAGACGCTTGGCAGACTCCAAATAAAGCAAATTCTTATGGTCGGTAATAACAGTAACCTGATGAACCGACCCCTCCAAGAAGTGTCGCCATTCCTCAAATGCCAATTTGATTGCCAACAACTCTCTGTTGCTGATATCATAGTTACGTTCGGCGGGCGACAGTTTCTTGGAAAAATAGGTGCATGGACGCAAACCGCTCAAGGATGAGCCTTGTGACAGCACCGCCCCCACACCAACCTCAGACGCATCGACTTCTACAACAAAAGGTTTCGATACATCTGGCTGCACCAGAATGGGAGCCGAAACAAACCTGCTTTTAAGAGATTCCAATGCGCACACAGCAGCCTCAGGCCAAACGGAGAAATTGATACCCTTTTTAGTCATGTCAGTTAGCGGTTTAGCAATGGTAGAAAAATCCTTGATAAACTTCCTATAGTAGTTAGAAAACCCAAGGAACTGCTGAAGTGCTTTTAGCTTATCAGGCCTGTCATGGTCTCTGCAGGCAGAGATCATAGCAAGCCTATAGAGGGACAAGCTCTCGGAAGATGGAACTATACTGACCATGAACTAAGCCTGCCGCGCAACTAGAAATAGCCAGGTAGCATTTCCTATTTATAGCTAGATGCCCAGCTCTGGCCTAAGACCTAAATAGCTAGCAGAGGGAAATATAAGACCTGGCTCACCTCTAGAGAAATATTCCAAAGAAGACAGTAGCCCCCCACATATAATGACGGTGAGTTCAGATGAAACAACAAACGCAGCAGGAAAATAGTCTTAGCAAATTTGAGGTCCGCTTACTAGATAGCAGAAGACAGATAGTATACTTTCATGGTCAGCAGAAAAACACTAACAAAACACCATCCAGAGATTACCTTAAACTCTGGCATTAACTCATAACGCCAGAGTAGCAATCCCTGATCAACGAGAGCTTTCCAGACACAGTAACAAAACTTCAGCTGTGAACTGGAACAAATAGGCAAAACAAAACATGGACTAAAGTCCAACTTATCTAGCAGTTGTCTAGAAGCAGGAACAAGCACTGAGAGGCATCAGATAACATTGTTGACCGGCAAGAAACCACCAGAGAAATGAGCTTAAATAGCGACACCCACTACTGATGGAACCAGGTGAAACAGGAAAGAGGATGACAAGTCCAATTCCACAAGCGGCCACCGGGGGAGCCCAGAATCCAAATTCACAACAGTACCCCCCCCTCAAGGAGGGGGCACCGAACCCTCACCAGATCCACCAGGGCGACCAGGATGAGCCCTATGGAAGGCACGAACAAGATCAGAAGCATGAACATCAGATGCATTGACCCAAGAATTATCCTCCTGGCCGTAACCCTTCCAGTTGACCAGATACTGGAGTCTCCGTCTGGAAACACGAGAGTCCAAAATCTTCTCCACAACATACTCCAACTCACCCTCAACCAACACCGGAGCAGGAGGCTCAACTGAAGGTACAACAGGTACCTCATACCTGCGCAATAACGACCGATGAAAAACGTTATGAATGGAAAAGGACGCAGGGAGGTCCAAACGGAAAGAAACAGGATTAAGAATCTCCAATATTCTATAAGGGCCGATGAACCGAGGTTTAAACTTAGGAGAAGAGACCCTCATAGGGACAAAACGAGAAGACAACCACACCAAATCTCCAACACAAAGCCGAGAACCAACACGACGATGACGGTTGGCAAAACGCTGAGTCTTCTCCTGGGACAACTTCAAATTGTCCATAACCTGCCCCCAGATGTGATGCAATCTCTCCACCACCGCATCCACTCCAGGACAATCCGAGGATTCCACCTGACCGGAGGAAAATCGAGGGTGAAACCCCGAATTACAAAAAAACGGGGACACCAAGGTGGAAGAGCTGGCCCGATTATTGAGGGCGAACTCTGCCAATGGCAAAAAAGCAACCCAATCATCCTGGTCAGCAGAGACAAAACACCTCAGATATGTCTCCAGGGTCTGATTAGTCCGCTCGGTCTGGCCATTAGTCTGAGGGTGAAAAGCAGATGAAAAAGACAAATCTATGCCCATCCTAGCACAGAATGCCCGCCAAAATCTAGACACAAATTGGGTACCTCTGTCAGAAACAATATTCTCAGGAATACCGTGCAATCGGACAACATTCTGAAAAAACAGAGGAACCAACTCAGAAGAAGAAGGCAACTTGGGCAGAGGAACCAAATGGACCATTTTAGAGAAACGGTCACAGACCACCCAGATGACAGACATCTTCTGGGAAACAGGCAGATCTGAAATAAAATCCATCGAGATGTGTGTCCAAGGCCTCTTAGGAATAGGCAAGGGCAACAGCAGTCCGCTAGCCCGAGAACTACAAGACTTGGCCCGAGCACAAACGTCACATGACTGCACAAAGACTCGCACATCTCGTGACAGGGAAGGCCACCAGAAGGATCTTGCCACCAAATCCCTGGTACCAAAAATTCCGGGATGACCTGCCAATGCAGAAGAATGTACCTCAGAGATGACTCTGCTGGTCCAATCATCCGGAACAAACAGTCTATCAGGCGGACAACGATCCGGTCTATCCGCCTGAAACTCTTGCAAGGACCGCCGCAGATCAGGAGAAACGGCCGACAAAATTACTCCCTCCCTAAGGATACCTGTGGGTTCAGAATTACCAGGAGAGTCCGGGTCAAAACTCCTAGAAAGGGCATCTGCCTTAACATTCTTAGAACCCGGTAGGTATGACACCACAAAATTAAAGCGAGAAAAAAATAAAGACCAGCGCGCCTGTCTAGGATTCAGGCGTCTGGCAGTCTCAAGATAAATTAAATTTTTGTGGTCAGTCAATACCACCACCTGATGCCTAGCCCCCTCGAGCCAATGGCGCCACTCCTCAAACGCCCACTTCATGGCCAAAAGCTCCCGATTCCCAACATCATAATTCCGCTCTGCGGGCGAAAATTTGCGAGAAAAGAAGGCACAAGGCCTAATGACGGAGCAGTCGGAACCTTTCTGCGACAACACTGCCCCAGCTCCGATCTCCGAAGCGTCAACCTCAACCTGAAAAGGCAGATTCACATCAGGCTGACGCAGCACAGGGGCAGAGGCAAAACGGCGCTTAAGCTCCTGAAAGGCCTCTACAGCATGAGGGGACCAATTAGCAACATCAGCGCCTTGTCTGGTCAAATCAGTCAGTGGTTTAACGACATCCGAAAAACCAGCAATAAATCGGCGGTAAAAGTTGGCAAAGCCCAAAAATCTCTGAAGACCCTTAAGAGAGGAGGGCTGAGTCCAGTCACAAATAGCTTGCACCTTGACGGGATCCATCTCAATGGAAGAGGGAGAAAAAATATACCCCAAAAAGGAAATTTTCTGGACCCCAAAAACGCACTTAGACCCCTTCACACATAAAGAATTAGACCGCAGAACCTGAAAAACTCTCCTGACCTGCTGGACATGAGAGTCCCAGTCATCAGAAAAAATCAGAATATCATCCAGATATATTATCATAAATTTATCCAGAAAATCGCGGAAAATATCATGCATAAAAGACTGGAAAACTGAAGGGGCATTAGAAAGACCAAAAGGCATGACCAAATACTCAAAGTGGCCCTCGGGCGTATTAAATGCGGTCTTCCACTCATCCCCCTGTCTGATCCGCACCAAATTATACGCCCCACGAAGATCAATTTTAGAGAACCACTTAGCACCCTCTATACGAGCAAACAAATCAGTAAGCAATGGCAATGGGTATTGATACTTAACAGTGATCTTATTCAGAAGCCGATAATCAATACATGGTCTCAAAGAGCCGTCTTTTTTTGAGACAAAGAAAAACCCAGCTCCCAAGGGAGAAGAAGATGGACGAATATGTCCCTTTTCCAAAGACTCCTTTATATATTCCCGCATAGCAGCATGTTCCGGCACAGACAGATTAAACAAACGACCCTTTGGATATTTACAACCCGGTATCAAATCTATGGCACAATCGCACTCACGGTGCGGAGGTAACGACCCAAGCTTGGGTTCGTCAAAGACGTCTTGATAATCAGAGAGGAACTCCGGGACTTCAGAGGGAATGGACGACGAAATAGAAACCAAAGGTAAGTCCCCATGAATACCCTTACATCCCCAGCTCAACACAGACATTGCTCTCCAGTCCAAGACTGGGTTGTGAGACTGCAACCATGGCAATCCCAGTACCAAATCGTCATGTAAATTATACAGCACCAGGAAACGAATAATCTCCTGGTGATCCGGATTGATACGCATGGTTACTTGTGTCCAGTATTGTGGTTTATTATTAGCCAATGGGGTGGAGTCAATCCCCTTCAGAGGAATAAGAGTCTCCAAAGGCTCTAAATCAAAACCACAACGATTGGCAAAGGACCAATCCATAAGACTCAGAGCGGCGCCAGAGTCAACATAGGCGTCCGTGGCAATGGATGACAAAGAGCAAATCAGGGTTACAGACAAAATAAACTTAGACTGAATGGTGCCAATGGAAACAGACTTATCAAGCTTCTTTGTACGCCTAGAGCATGCTGATATAACATGAGTAGAATCCCCACAATAGAAACACAATCCATTCTTCCGTCTAAAATTCTGTCGCTCGCTCCTGGACAGAATTCTATCACACTGCATACTTTCTGGCGTCTTTTCCATAGACACCGCCAGATGGTGCACCGGTTTGCGCTCCCGCAGACGCCTATCAATCTGAATAGCCATTGTCATGGACTCATTCAGACCTGCAGGCACAGGGAACCCCACCATAACATCCTTAACGGCATCAGAGAGACCTTCTCTGAAAGTTGCCGCCAAGGCGCACTCATTCCACTGAGTAAGCACAGACCATTTACGGAATTTTTGGCAGAAAACTTCAGCTTCGTCTTGCCCCTGAGATAGTGCCATCAAAGTTTTTTCTGCCTGAAGTTCCAAATGAGGTTCCTCATAAAGCAAGCCCAAGGCCAGAAAAAACGCATCCACATCGCGTAACGCAGGATCCCCTGCTGGCAATGAGAAGGCCCAATCTTGAGGGTCACCCCTGAGCAAGGAAATCACAATCCTAACCTGCTGAGCAGGGTCTCCAGCTGAACGAGACTTCAGGGACAAATAAAGCTTACAATTATTTCGGAAATTCTGGAAGCTAGCTCTATTCCCTGTGAAGAACTCCGGCAAAGGAATTCTCGGCTCAGATACCGGAGCATGTACCACAAAATCTTGTAAATTTTGTACTGTCGTGATGAGATTATTCAAACCCGCAGTTACACTCTGGAGATCCATTATTGTCAGGTGCACACAGAGCCATACAGAGATTAGGAGGAGAGAGAGAAAAAAGACTGCAGCAAGGCAGACTGGAGGAAAAAAAAAAAAATTCCAGCAGACTTCTTATAACTCTCCTTTCTCAACCTGGGTCTTTAACACTTTACTGGCCGGTCAAACTGTCATGGTCTCTGCAGGCAGAGATCATAGCAAGCCTATAGAGGGACAAGCTCTCGGAAGATGGAACTATACTGACCATGAACTAAGCCTGCCGCGCAACTAGAAATAGCCAGGTAGCATTTCCTATTTATAGCTAGATGCCCAGCTCTGGCCTAAGACCTAAATAGCTAGCAGAGGGAAATATAAGACCTGGCTCACCTCTAGAGAAATATTCCAAAGAAGACAGTAGCCCCCCACATATAATGACGGTGAGTTCAGATGAAACAACAAACGCAGCAGGAAAATAGTCTTAGCAAATTTGAGGTCCGCTTACTAGATAGCAGAAGACAGATAGTATACTTTCATGGTCAGCAGAAAAACACTAACAAAACACCATCCAGAGATTACCTTAAACTCTGGCATTAACTCATAACGCCAGAGTAGCAATCCCTGATCAACGAGAGCTTTCCAGACACAGTAACAAAACTTCAGCTGTGAACTGGAACAAATAGGCAAAACAAAACATGGACTAAAGTCCAACTTATCTAGCAGTTGTCTAGAAGCAGGAACAAGCACTGAGAGGCATCAGATAACATTGTTGACCGGCAAGAAACCACCAGAGAAATGAGCTTAAATAGCGACACCCACTACTGATGGAACCAGGTGAAACAGGAAAGAGGATGACAAGTCCAATTCCACAAGCGGCCACCGGGGGAGCCCAGAATCCAAATTCACAACACAGGCCGTTCCAAATGCAACACCGCTTGCACCTTAGCGGCGTCCATTTTAAACCCTGAAGCAGACACAATATAGCCTAAGAAAGGCAACTCCTGTACCGAAAATACACATTTCTCCAGTTTCGCATATAGCTTATTCTCTCTGAGAAGCTGTAACACCTGCCTGGTATGATCTAAATGAGCATCACGGTCGCAAGAATATATGAGAATGTCATCTAGGTACACGATAACGAATTTCCCCAAAACATGCGAGAACACATCATTGATGAAATGTTGGAACACTGCAGGTGCGTTAGTCAACCCAAATGGCATCACCAAATTTTCAAAATGACCCTCAGGGGTATTAAAAGCCGTCTTCCACTCATCACCTTGACGGACTCTTATGAGGTTGTATGCACCCCTGAGGTCAAGCTTGGTAAACCACTTAGCACCTGCCACCTGGTTGAACAAATCCGATATCAGTGGCATAGGATATGGATCATGAACCGTAATCTGGTTCAACTCCCTGAAATCCAAACACGGGCGTAATCCGCCATCTTTCTTTTTCACGAAGAAGAACCCTGCTGCCACAGGTGAGGATGAAGACCTGATGTGCCCTTTGCTCAAACTTTCAGCAATGTAATCCTTTAACGCTTGTCTCTCCGGACCGGAGATGTTAAACATCCTTGCTTTAGGCAATTTGGCCCCTGGTTTAAACCTGATAGTACAGTCATAAGGACGATGTGGCGGCAATTCTGAACAACCCTTCTCAGAGAACACATCCACAAAATCCAGAAGTGACTCCGGAACGCTTGAAGTCACAGCAGACACACATGTGGCCAGGCAATTCTCCTGGCAGAACTCGCTCCACTGAACTATGTCCTGAGTTTTCCAGTCAATTACCGGGTTGTGCATAGACAACCATGGAAAACCCCAAACCACCTGAGCAGGAAGATTGCTGAGCACCTTACATGTAACCTGCTTGGAATGTAAAACCCCAATGTGGAGTTTCACCTCAGCCACAAATTCAGTAATCTCCCCCTGTGAGAGAGGAGCAGCATTGATGGTGACCACACGGATAGGATGAGGCAGTTTTTCAATCCTAAAAACTGCTGTGCACGCAAACTCCTCATCAATGAGATTTGTGGCTGAACCACTATCCACAAAAACAGTAATAGGCAGCTCACTGCCAGCGATAATAACCTTAGCAGGGAGCATGTATTGAGAAATCACCATGGAGGATATACATAGGCTCAGATTGGTCTCCTCCACACCCTCTGAGCTTAGAAGTTTTCCGCGGATGCGTTTTTCTTAGACAGCAGAGGACAGATGTTAATAAAATGACCAGTTTTACCACAGTAAAAACAGGCTCCCTGCTTCCTGAGCTCAGGGGCTCGACGCTTCACATGTGACACCACTGTGATTTGCATAGGCTCTGTGGGCTCACCTGCAGCAACCTCACGTGAACCTAAACCCTCTCCCACAGGCAATGTCTCATGCTCCCCCTGACGCAAACGGCGATCAATGCGGACAACCAGACTCATAGCGGAGTCTAGAGAAGTAGGAGTCTCGTACATCAGAAGGGCTTTTTAACCCTTCCAGAAACCTCATGATTAAACTGACTCCGCAGCGCTGGATGATTCCACTGTGTATCGATCGCCAAGCGACGAAATTCAGAACAGTAATCCTATGCAACTCGCTCCCCCTGGTGAATAGTGCGTATCTTAGATTCTGCTAGAGCCTTTCTGTTAGGCTCATCATAAATATTTCCAAGAAAGGAAAAAAAAACTCTCCACAGAGTCAAATGCAGCAGAATCAGATGGCAAAGAAAACGCCCATGCTTGGGGATCCCCGCTTAACAATGACAACACCAGACCCACACGCTGAGCCTCATTACCCAAGGAGATCGGGCGCATATGGAAATATAGTTTGCAAGCTTCACGAAAAGAAACAAATTTACTGCGTTCCCCAGCAAATTTTTCAGGCAAAGGAAACTTAGGCTCAGCAACTCTACCTGTCGCTCCAGCTTGCGCATTAGATACTGCTAGTCCTTGTTGCTGCACTGCCCCCCTCAACTCAGTGACCTGTAGGGACAGCGCCTCCAACTGGCAGGTTAAGGAAGTCATGGGATCCATGACAAAACATCAAAAAAAAAGGAACCCCCTTTTTTTTTTTTTAAAGGCCGATTATAATGTCACGGGAAGACTAGGTGGGCAAGAGCAAATAACCCGGGCCCCTGCAATTTCCCTCAGACTAGGGAAATCCTGACTGACCCTCTACCTAGTGTTTACACTGATGGTGTGCATGTCTAGGCCTCGAATCTCACCCTGTCTGCTGTTTCAACCCCAGGCTGAAACTACCGCCCGCCACCCAGTGAAACGATAAAACACCAATACCCACAGTTAGCACAGACAAGGATAACGGAAAAAATATACACCACGCCGCAGTCACTCAGGAATACACAATAAGTGCACAGGGCAAAATAAATACAAATAAAGGAAGGAGTAAATAAGACAAAGGGAAATACACCACCTGCAACGATACTCCAACTACTAGCTCACCACTCCAGACCGAGATAACAACGCACAAGACATAAGCTATAATTGGCGATGCCCAATGTTCAAGAGAACTATTTAAAGGCAGTGGGCATGGCCCAGCTTCCAAACCGAGCACCAGGTAAATTAACCCCGGACCAGCTAGATAAAATCTAGCCGTCACCAATGAGCGCATAGTGGTCAAAAGCGGAATTACCGCTGTCTGTCGAACGACCTGGTCTGAACAGCGTCCGACATGACAGAGGGAGAACATCGATAAGGGAGGAAAAATAGTTCGTAACTATACTGGACAAATGCTGTATCCTGTCACTTTGAATCGATGTAGCAGTACCTGTCGTGTCTGCGGTCATTGCAAAATCACTCCACTGGTCATAAAACCCCTCTGTCCAATGCCACTTCATATTTGTATATATATGCACCTCTAACACCTCTGCCATGTTGCCCCCTACAGCTCGTGTGAGAACCATCACCGCCGCTGTGTGCTGGGAATGCCTGAACCAAACGGTCTACAAGAGTTGCTTGTTTGGTAGCCAATATTTGCTCAAGTATCTCATGTGGCATGATATTTTGTAATTTTCCTTTATATCGTGGATCCAGGGGGCAGGCCAACCAGTAATCATCATCAGTTATCATTTTCATAATGCCCCCCGCATTATGAAAATGATAACTGATGATGATTACTGCATGCAAGGCATACTCAGCCATGTGGGCCAATGTTACAGGTGTCAATTCACTGCTTGTGCTGGGTTGAGGAGCACTTTCTTGCAAATCAACATCACTTGCGTCCCGCAAAAACCCAGTACCTGGCCTTGCAACGCCACCAGTTTCTATTGCCTACTGAGAAGCATCCTCCTCCCATAAATATTCATCCGCATCATCCTCCTCCTCCTTCTCTTCGTCCGCCACCACGTCCAGGAGAGTTCCCTGAGCAGACAATGGCTGACTGTCATCAAGGCTTCCCTCCTCCTCGGCTGCAGACGCCTGCTCCTTAATGTGCGTCAAACTTTGCATCAGCAGACGCATTAGTGGGATGCTCATGCTTGTGATGGTTTCGTCTGAACTAACCAGCCGTGTGCATTCCTCAAAACACTGAAGGACTTGACAGAGGTCTTGTAGCTTCGACCACTGCACACCAGACAACTCCATGTCTGCCATCCAACTGCCTGCCCGTGTATGTGTATCCTCCCACAAATAAATTACAGCACGCCTCTGTTCGCACAGCCTCTGAAGCATGTGCAGTGTGGAGTTCCACCTTGTTGGAACGTCGATTATTAGGCGGTGCTGGGGAAAATTCAGTGATCGCTGATGGTTCAGCATACGGCTGGAGTGTACTGGCGACCGGCGGATGTGCGAACAAAGTCTTTGCACCTTCAGGAGCAGGGCTGGTAACCCCGGATAATTTTTCAGGCAGCACTGCTCCACCAGGTTCAAGGTGTGAGCCAGGCAAGGTATGTGTTTCAGTTCTGAAAGGGCTAAGGCAGCCATAAAATTTCTTTCTTTATCACTGACTACCTTGCCTGCCTCAAGATGTACACTGCCCAGCCATGACTGAGTTTCTTGCTGCAAGTACTCAGCCAGTACTTCTGCGGTGTGTCTGTTGTCACCCAAACACTTCATTTGTAACACAGCCTGCTGACGCTTACCACTAGCTGTTCCATAATAGGACACCTCGTGTGCTACACTGGCAGCTGCAGATGGAGTGGTCATGCAACTGCGCTCTGTGGATGAGCTTTCGCTTCTGGAGGAGGAGAAGGAGGAGGAGGAGGGGTGGCGAACACCTACAGCCAACTGTTTCCTAGACCGTGGGCTAGGCAGAACTGTCCCACTGTGGCTGTCCCCTGTGGACCCTGCATCCACCACATTAACCCAGTGCGCCGTGATGGACACGTAGCATCCCTGGCCATGCCTACTGGACCATGCATCTGTTGTGAGGTGCACCTTTCTACTGACAGATTGCCGCAGTGGATGGACAATGTGGTCTTTGACATGGTGGTGGAGGGCTGGGATGGCTTTTCTCGCAAAGAAGTGTCGACTGGGTAGGTCATAGCGTGGTACTGTGTAGGCCATCGAATACCTTTTCAGGCATTGCACGCTGTGCTACTTTCACTGGATGGCCACACTGTCCTAAAACTGTTTTTGTTTTTGACACACATTTTTTGCCTGATACGGGCATTCCAGATGACAGCTGTTGCAATGTAGATGGCTGCTTCGGATCATTCTCCTCCGCTTCTGAACTACTGGCAGTGGCACCCTCTTCCCCCAATGGCTGCCAATCTGGGTCAACAACTGGGTCATCTATCACCTCCTCTTCAATGTCATGTGCACCTTCCTCTGTGTCACCGTGTAAGGTACTATAGCGTTCGGGACGGGGCACCATAGTCTTATCAGGGTCAGATTCTGGCTCAGTACACTGCGAGGGCAATTTAGTGATCTGAGTCAATGGAACAGCATAATAATCTAGCTGTGGCTGTACATCAGTGCACTCCATGTCCGATTCATCTTTTAATGGGCAGTTAACAATTTCCTTTTCTAACCCAGGCACGGTATGTGTAAAGAGCTCTATGGAGTAACCTGTAGTGTTGCCTGACGCATCCTTCACTTTTGGTTTGGGTGAAGGACACAAGGAAACATCTTGTTCCTGACCAGGAGCATCCACTGACAACACGCTGCTTTTATATTTGGAACTTTCTGAAGAGGAGGTGAAAGAGCTAGAAGCTGAGTCAGTAAGGAAAGCCAAAACTTTTTCCTGCTGCTCCGGCTTTAAAAGCGGTTTTCCTACTCCAAGATAAGGGAGCCTTTGAGGCCTTGTGTAGCCAGACGATGATGCTGGCTCAACACCTCCAGCCTTAGGTGCTATTGTGCTTTTGTCACTACCACCAGATGCACCACCACCACCATCAGTACCAGCTCGCAACCACCGCCCACGGGCTCTTCCACCAGACTTCATCATTTTTTGGAAAATCTAACCAAAATAACAACCGTTATATGGTACTGTAAAACAAGGTAGAAGATGTATATAAACTTGTTGAGAATTTAAATCTCCCTTTTTTTGGGGAGACTGAACCAAAACTCAGGCCCTGTGCATAAAACACACAATGTACGTGGCAGAAAGTGGCTGGCAGATATACGACAAACTAACAGGACTGAAGTATATCCACTTTGTGAGAATTTGAATCTCACTTTTTTTGGGGAGACTGAACGAAAACTCAGGCCCAGTGTATAACACAACACAATGTACATGGCAGAAAGTGGCTGGCTGATATACGACAAACTAACAGGACTGAAGTATATCCACTTTGTGAGAATTTGAATTTCACTTTTTTTTGGGAGACTGAGCCAAAACTCAGGCCCAGTGTATAACACAACACAATGTACATGGCAGAAAGTGGCTGGCTGATATATGACAAACTAAAAGGACTAAAGTATATCCACTTTTTGAGAATTTGAATCTCACTTTTTATTTTTGAGACTGAACCAAAACTCAGGCCCAGTGTATAAAACAACACAATGTAAGTGGCAGAAAGTGGCTGGAAGATATATGAAAAAATACAAGAACTGTAGTGCAATTTCAATCTCCCTACAATGATCTCAGGACAAGTATGGCAGCAATAAAAATGGCTGCTGCACACAAAAGTGTGGACAAATAAACAAGATAACTGTGCGGAAAGGAGCAACAGGATTTTTGCTTTTAAAAAAGCAGTTGGTTTGCACAGCAGCGGTGCAAACAGCAATGCAGCTATCAGGGAGCCTTATAAGGCAGCCTAATAAGCTACAGAGCTGATGCACAAAAATATACCCACCACTGTCCCTGCAAAAAAAAGATGGTGTTGGACAGTGGAAATCGCTACAGCACAAGCAGTTTGGGGTTAATCTTCCCTCCCTAACTATATCCCTTCTTCTGATGAAGCTGCAGCAACCTCTCCCTATGCTAAGATCGGCAGAAGTAAGATGGCGGTCGGCGTGCACGCCCCTTTATAGCCCCTGTGATGCCGCAGAAAGCAAGCCAATCACTGTCATGCCCTTCTCTAAGATGGTGGGGACCGAGACCTATGTCATCACGCTGCCCACACTCTGCATCCTCCTTCATTGGCTGAAAAATAGCACTGAAAGCGTCATACGAAACGTGACTTTTGCGCGCAGATCGCCGACCTCATGGCCGATCCCACACTAGGATCGGGTCGGGTTTCATGAAACCCGACTTTGCCGAAAGTCGGCGATTTTTTAATTTGTCCGATCCGTTTCGCTCAATCCTATATATGACCAATTGTATATTAATTTTGGTGTATTGTTTCTGATTTCCTCTGTTATAGATAATCTTGGCAAAGGCTCACAGGGCCGAAACTTTGATTTTTGTACGATAGGCCCGATTTACAATAAAATTATTTCTTGGTAACATTACCATTTTTGCCTCAGGTTAATTCAGTGACTGTTTATCCTTTTCCTGTAGGCATTACTATTTTTGGACAGCAGTCCCCTTGTAAATTTTTGCTGTGGATAGGGTTCCTTCCCTGTCCTTTCAGGATTAATTTGTATAGCCTCCCTTTGGTTTGGGCTATGTATACCCGCCTTCATCTGGGGATCCTTGTCAGTGATACATCTGTCTTGGCTGTGTGTCTGACCCCCTGGTGTGCTTGCATACAGTTTAGTCCATTTGCTTTCTTGTGTATGACTCAGCCTGTTTTCTTGTTCTGTGCTTTTCCTTGTGACTCTGTGCTCATTGTCTGTTTCTGGCTCTGACCTTCGGCTTGTACTCTTACTTCCCTCCTGTCTGCCCCGTTTGTACTGCACCGCTATCTTTGGCTTCCCAAACTTTTTGCTATGTCTTGACCACGCTTACCTCTCTGTTGTGAATACAACTCTTGGGCTCCCTCCGGTGGTTATAAGTAGCATTTTTGTGAGTTCTGCTCTTGGGCTCCCTCCTGTGGTTTTGAGTGGTATGGCTGCTTCTTGGATTTAGCATCAGCAGCTGTTTTCACTGATCGTCTTTCTGGCTCTGCTATATTAGTCTGGCCTTTTCCCTAATTCAATGCCAGTTGTCAATTGTTGAGCTTGGAGTCATGGCTCTCTGAGGATTTCCCTGTCACTCTGACCATTTCAGCAAAGCTAAGTCCTTGCTTGTCTTTTTGCAGATCACTTGTTGTGGACTTAGTTATTTAGCACTTTCTATGTTTTGCTCATTTGTCCAGCTTATCAGTATGTATCTAGTCAGCTAAGCTGGAAGCTCTGGGCAGCAGAGTTTGCCCTCCACACCTTTAGTCAGGTGTGGAGATTTTTGCATTTCTCTGCGGTGGACTTTTTCTAGTTTTTATTACTGACCGCACAGTGTTCTGTCCTGTACTAATTCTTTCTAGTTATTAGTGGCCTCCTTTGCTAAATCTTGTTTCATACTACGTATGTCATTTCCTTCTCCTCTCACAGTCATTATTTGTGGGGGGCTGTCCTATCCTTTGGGGATTTTCTCTGAGGCAAGATAGCTTTTCTGCTTCTACCTTTAGGGGTAGCTAGATCTCCGGCTGTGACGAGGTGTCCAGGGATTGACAGGAACATCCCACGGCTACTGCTAGTGTCTGTGTTAAGATCAGGAACTGCGGTCGGTATAGCTACCACCTGCCCAGAGCTAGTCGCATGTCGCTCCATAATCACCAGACCATAACAGTACAACTGGCCAAAAATGTACTGAATGCATCTCAAAAGAAGGAAAAGAAAAAGAGTTCTGAGCCTTTTTTTTTTCTTTAGTCTGTTTTGTCTTTTTCCTTCCTCTTAATCTCTGGGTGATTCAGGATTTGGATGCGGGCATGGATGTTCAGGGGTTGTTTTCTCGTGTGGATCAGCTTGCTGCAAGAGTACAGAGTATTCAAAATTATGTTGTTCAGACTCCGGCCTTAGAGCCTAGAATTCCTACTCCAAATTTGTTTTACGGGGATAGATCTAAGTTTTTGAACTTTAAAAATAACTGCAAATTGTTTTTTGCTCTGAAACCCCGTTCCTCTGGTGATCCCATTCAGCAAGTAAAAATAGTTATTTCTCTGCTGCTTGGTGACCCTCAGGACTGGGCATTCTCCCTTGAGTCAGGGAATCCGGCATTGCTTAATGTAGATGCATTTTTTCAATCGCTTGGATTATTGTATGACGAACCTAACTCTGTAGAGCATGCTGAGAAAACACTGTTGGCCCTGTGTCAGGGTCAGGAAGCGGCAGAATTATACTGCCAGAAATTTAGAAAATGGTCTGTGCTCACTAAATGGAATGAGGATGCTCTGGCAGCAATTTTCAGAAAGAGTCTTTCTGAAGCCCTTAAAGATGTTATGGTGGGGTTTCTGTTATGATCGTTAGTGGTTGAGGATAACAAATTACTCCAGCTAAGTAACAAACATAGGACAAGCTCTAGGGAGGTGGCAAACTGAACTGACCGCAAATCTGAACCTATCCAAACACACTAGAAGTAGCCGGTGAACGTGCCTAAAAATCCTAGACGTCTCGAGCCAGCCTGAGGAACTAACTACCCCTAGAGAGAAAGAAAGACCTCTCTTGCCTCCAGAGAAATATCCCCAAATATATAGAAGCCCCCAACAGATAATAACGGTGAGGTAAGAGGAAGGCACATACACAGGGGTGAAAGCAGATTCAGCAAATGAGGCCCACTAATACTAGATAGCAGAAAATAGAAAAGAGAATCTATGCGGTCAGTAAAAAACCCTTACAAAATATCCACTCTGAGATTTCAAGAACCCCCACACCAACTAACGGTGTGGGGGGAGAAACTCAGTCCCCTAGAGCAACCAGCAAGCGAGGAAATCACATTTTAGCGAGCTGGACAAAAAACATAATGAGCACTGATAATCAAAAAATGATCAAACAAAAACTTAGCTTGTCTTGGAGAGACTGGGAGCAAGGTAGACACAAGGAATCTGAAGAGCACTGGATACATTGATAGCAGGCAAGGAACTGAGTCTCCAGGTGAGCTAAATAGGAAACAAACCAAGGATAATGAACCAGCTGATGCAGCCAACCTGCAGAAAGACAACACTACACAGTACCGCTTGTGACCACTAGAGGGAGCCCAAAAATAGAATTCACAACAGTACCCCCCTCTTGAGGAGGGGTCACCGAACCCTCATCAAGACCCCCAGGGCGATCAGGATGAGCCGCGTGGAAGGCACGAACCAAATCGGCCGCATGAACATCAGAGGAGACAACCCAGGAATTATCCTCCTGACCATAGCCCTTCCACTTAACCAAATACTGAAGCCTCCGTCTAGAGATACGAGAATCCAAAATCTTCTCCACCACGTACTGCAAATCGCCCTCGACCAGCACCGGAGCAGGAGGCTCAACAGAAGGAACCACAGGTACCACATACCTCCGCAACAAACACCTATGGAACACATTATGAATGGCAAACGATGCTGGGAGATCCAAACGAAAAGACACCAGGTTAAGGATTTCCAAGATCTTATAAGGACCGATGAAGCGAGGTTTGAATTTAGGAGAGGAGACCTTCATAGGAACATACCGAGAAGACAGCCACACCAAATCCCCAACACGAAGTCGGGGAACCACACCGCGGCGGCAGTTGGCAAAACGCTGAGCCTTCTCCTTTGACAACCTCAAATTGTCCACCACATGGTTCCAAATCTGCTGCAACCTATCCACCACAGAATCCACCCCAGGACAGTCAGAAGGCTCAACCTGACCCGAGGAAAAACGAGGATGGAAACCAGAATTGCAGAAAAAAGGCGAAACCAAAGTTGCAGAACTAGCCCGATTATTAAGGGCAAACTCGGCCAATGGCAAAAAAGTCACCCAATCATCCTGATCAGCAGAAACAAAACATCTCAAATAAGTTTCCAACGTCTGATTAGTTCGCTCGGTTTGGCCATTAGTCTGAGGATGGAAGGCCGACGAAAAAGACAAATCAATGCCCATCTTAGCACAAAAAGTCTGCCAAAATCTGGACACAAACTGGGATCCTCTATCAGACACAATATTTTCAGGAATGCCGTGCAAGCGAACCACATTCTGAAAAATAGAGGAACCAAATCGGAGGAAGAAGGCAACTTAGGCAAGGGCACCAAATGGACCATCTTGGAAAAACGATCACACACCACCCAGATGACAGACATTTTCTGAGATACTGGGAGATCCGAAATAAAATCCATGGAAATGTGCGTCCAAGGCCTTTTCGGAACAGGCAAAGGCAAAAGCAAACCGCTGGCACGAGAACAGCAAGGCTTAGCCCGAGCACAAATCCCACAAGACTGCACAAAGAAACGCACATCCCGCGACAAGGAAGGCCACCAGAAGGACCTAGCCACCAAATCTCTGGTACCAAAAATCCCAGGATGACCCGCCAACACCGAAGAATGAATCTCGGAAATAACTCTGCTGGTCCATCTATCCGGGACAAACAGTCTCTCTGGTGGACAACGATCAGGTCTATCCGCCTGAAATTTCTGCAGCACTCGTCGCAAATCTGGGGAAATGGCAGACAAAATCACTCCCTCTCTGAGAATACCAGCCGGCTCAGAAACTCCCGGAGAGTCAGGCATAAAACTCCTGGAAAGTGCATCAGCTTTCACGTTCTTCGAACCAGGCAGGTATGAGACCACGAAGTTGAAACGGGAGAACAACGACCAGCGAGCCTGTCTAGGATTTAGGCGCTTGGCAGATTCAAGGTAAATCAGATTTTTGTGATCAGTCAAGACCACCACACGATGTTTAGCTCCTTCGAGCCAATGTTGCCACTCCTCAAATGCCCACTTCATAGCCAACAACTCCCAATTACCAACATCATAATTCCGCTCGGCAGGCGAAAACTTTCTTGAAAAGAAAGCACATGGCTTCATCACAGAGCAATCAGAGCTTCTCTGCGACAAAACAGCCCCTGCTCCAATCTCAGAAGCATCAACCTCGACCTGGAAGGGGAGAGAGACATCTGGCTGACATAAGACTGGAGTTGAAGAAAACCGGTGCTTCAGCTCCCGAAAGGCCTCCACGGCCGCAGGAGACCAATTAGTCACATCAGAACCCTTCTTGGTCAAATCCATCAAAGGTTTAACCACGCTAGAAAAATTAGCGATGAAATGACGGTAAAAATTAGCAAATCCCAAGAACTTCTGAAGACTCTTAACAGACGTGGGCTGAGTCCAGTCATGAATAGCCGGGACCTTGACTGGGTCCATCTCCACAGAAGAAGGAGAAAAAATAAAACCCAAAAAGGAGACCTTCTGTACTCCGAAGAGGCATTTTGAGCCCTTCACAAATAAAGCATTAGCACGCAGGATTTGAAACACCATCCTGACCTGCTTCACATGGGACTCCCAATCATCAGAAAAGACCAAAATGTCATCCAGATAAACAATCATAAATTTATCCAGATATTCTTGGAAGATGTCATGCATGAAGGACTGAAACACCGAAGGAGCATTAGAGAGTCCAAAAGGCATCACTAAGTACTTAAAATGGCCTTCGGGCGTATTAAATGCTGTTTTCCATTCATCTCCCTGCTTAATGCGCACAAGGTTATACGCACCACGGAGATCTATCTTGGTGAACCAACTGGCACCCTTAATCCGGGCAAACAAATCAGACAATAGTGGCAAAGGATACTGAAATTTGACGGTGATTTTATTCAGAAGACAATAATCTATACAAGGTCTCAAAGAACCGTCCTTCTTGGCCACAAAAAAAAATCCTGCACCAAGAGGGGAAGAGGATGGGCGAATATGTCCCTTCTCCAAAGACTCCTTTATATAACTCCGCATCGTGGCATGCTCTGGTATAGACAAATTAAAAAGTCGTCCCTTAGGGAATTTACTACCAGGAATTAAATTTATAGCACAGTCACAATCCCTATGAGGAGGCAGGGCACAGGACCTGGGCTCATCAAATACCTCCTGGTAGTCAGACAAAAACTCAGGGACCTCAGAAGGAGTGGAAGAAGCAATAGACACCAACGGAGTATCGCCATGAATTCCCTGACAACCCCAACTTGACACAGACATAGCTTTCCAATCTAAAACTGGATTATGAGCTTGCAGCCATGGCAGACCCAAAACGACAACATCATGCAAATTATGCAGAACAAGAAAGCGAATCACCTCCTGATGTACGGGAGTCATGCACATGGTCATTTGCGTCCAATACTGAGGCTTATTCTCAGCCAATGGCGTAGCATCAATTCCCCTCAGAGGAATAGGAAATTCCAAAGGCTCCAGGACAAAACCACAGCGCCTGGCAAACGACAAATCCATCAGATTCAGGGCCGCACCCGAATCCACAAAAGCCATAACCGGGTAGGACGACAAAGAACAAATCAAAGTAACAGACAAAATAAATTTAGGCTGTATAGTACCAATGGTGACAGGTTTAGCAATTTTTTTTAAGCGTTTAGAGCATGCTGAGATAACATGAGTAAAATCACCACAGTAAAAGCACAACCCATTTTGACGTCTATGACTTTGTCGCTCAATTCTGGTCAGAATTCGGTCACATTGCATAGACTCAGGTCTCTGTTCGGAAAATACCGCCAAAGGATGAGCAGATTTGCGCTCCCGCAAACGCCGATCAACCTGAATGGCTAAAGCCATAGAATCACTCAGACTTGCAGGGGTGGGAAACCCCACCATAACATTCTTAACGGCCTCAGAAAGACCTTCTCTGAAATTTGCAGCCAGGGCACACTCATTCCATTGAGTAAGCACCGACCATTTCCGAAATTTTTGACAATACACCTCTGCTTCATCCTGACCCTGAGAGATAGCCAGCAACGCTTTTTCTGCCTGATTCTCAAGATTAGGTTCCTCATAAAGCAGTCCAAGAGCCAGAAAAAATGCATCTACATTAAGCAATGCAGGATCTCCTGGCGCCAGATAGAAAGCCCAATCTTGAGGGTCGCCACGCAACAAGGAGATAACAATTTTAACTTGCTGAGCGAAATCACCAGAGGAACGAGGTCTCAGAGATAGAAATAACTTACAATTATTCTTAAAATTTAGAAACCTAGATCTATCTCCAGAAAACAACTCAGGAATGGGTATCTTTGGTTCTGACATATGTCTATGAATAACAAAATCCTGAATACTTTGCACCCGTGCAGTAAGATGATCCACACTAGAAGTCAGAGTCTGAACATTCATGTCTGCAGCTGAGCTCAAAACCACCCAGAGTTCAAGGGGATGAAAGAAGCTAAACAGACTGCAGCAAAGGAAAAGCGGGAGGAAAAAAAAAAATGTACTCAGGTCTTCTTTTTATCCCACTTCTGCGATGCATTAAACACTTTTTGGCCTGCTATACTGTTATGATCCTTAGTGGTTGAGGATCACAAATTACTCCAGCTAAGTAACAAACATAGGACAAGCTCTAGGGAGGTGGCAAACTGAACTGACCGCAAATCTGAACCTATCCAAACACACTAGAAGTAGCCGGTGAACGTGCCTAAAAATCCTAGACGTCTCGAGCCAGCCTGAGGAACTAACTACCCCTAGAGAGAAAGAAAGACCTCTCTTGCCTCCAGAGAAATATCCCCAAAGATATAGAAGCCCCAAACAGATAATAACGGTGAGGTAAGAGGAGGGCACATACACAGGGGTGAAAGCAGATTCAGCAAATGAGGCCCACTAATACTAGATAGCAGAAAATAGAAAAGAGAATCTATGCGGTCAGTAAAAAACCCTTACAAAATATCCACTCTGAGATTTCAAGAACCCCCACACCAACTAACGGTGTGGGGGGAGAAACTCAGTCCCCTAGAGCAACCAGCAAGCGAGGAAATCACATTTTAGCGAGCTGGACACAAAACATAATGAACACTGATAATCAAAAAATGATCAAACAAAAACTTAGCTTGTCTTGGAGAGACTGGGAGCAAGGTAGACACAAGGAATCTGAAGAGCACTGGATACATTGATAGCAGGCAAGGAACTGAGTCTCCAGGTGAGCTAAATAGGAAACAAACCAAGGATAACGAACCAGCTGATGCAGCCAACCTGCAGAAAGACAACACTACACAGTACCGCTTGTGACCACTAGAGGGAGCCCAAAAATAGAATTCACAACAGGTTTCCCACGCCTGTTGGTTTGAGCGAATCTATGTCTCTAGCCATTCAGATTGATTGACGCCTGCGCGAACGCAAAGTGGTGCACCATATGGCAGCGTCCTCGGAGCAGAGTCCTGAGCCCATGCAATGTGATAGGATTTTGACTAGAGCGGAACAGAGGGGATACAGACGTCAGAATGGGCTGTGTTTTTACTGTGGGGATTCTGCTCATGCTATTTCTGATTGCCCTAAGCGTATTCAGGCTACGTTCACATTTGCGTTTTGCGCCGCAGCGTCGGCGCCGCAGAGCACAACGCAAACAAAAACGCAGCAAAACGCATGCACAACGCTGCGTTTTGCACCGCATGCATCCTTTTTTTAACTGATTTTGGACGCAGCAAAAATGCAACTTGCTGCGTCCTCTGTGCCCGGACGCGGGTGCCGCAGCGAGGCATGCGGCGCAAAACGCAAGTGCGACGCATGTCCATGCGCCCCCATGTTAAATATAGGGGCGCATGACGCATGCGGCGCCGCTGCGGCGCCCGCCGCTAATGTGAACGTAGCCTCAGAGGGTCGCTAGATCTGTTACCATTAGTACTGTGCAGCCTAAGTTTCTCCTGTCTGTGACCCTGATTTGCTCATTGTCATCTTTCTCTGTCATGGCATTTGTGGATTCAGTCGCTGCTCTGAACTTAATGGATTAAAATTCGCTAGGCACTGTGGTTTTTCTTTGCAGCCTTTGCAGAGTCCCATACCCTTAAGGGGTATTGATGCTACACCGTTGGCCAAGAATAAACCTCAGTATTGGACTCAGCTGACTATGTGTATGGCTCCAGCACATCAGGAAGATTGCCGTTTTCTGGTGTTGCATAATTTACATGATGTTGTTGTACTGGGTTTTCCATGGTTACAAGTACACAATCCAGTGTTGGATTGGAAATCAATGTCTGTGACTAGTTGGGGTTGTCAAGGGGTACATAGTGACGTTCCTTTAAAGGGCCACTGTCACCCCCCCCAGCCGTTATAAACTAAAAGAGCCACCTTGTGCAGCAGTAATGCTGCAGTCTAACAAGGTGGCTCTTTTAGTTTTTGATTCATTTATTACCTCAAAAAAGCGTTTTAAAAATTGGCCACACATACCAGATATTGTACCTGGAGGCGGTCCGAAGCGTCCTGTATGAATCTCCCAACTGCCGTCACTCTTCTCTTCAGGGGCGATGGTACCCGCCCCCTGAGCGCTGTTATCTTCTGAAATCCGGCGCCTGCGCTGTGCGTGCCTGCCTGGGGCCTGCGCAGTGTTCATTGTCAGTGCGGCCACACTGTTGCTGAATCCCCCGCCCCGCACTGTTATTCATTATGCACAGTGCGGGGCTGGGGTTCCTGGGCATGTGCACTGCGCTGTTTAGATGCTCCCCAGCTCCGACGCTCCCCAGCTCCCCCGCCTTCCCAGGAACCCCAGCCCCGCACTGTGCATAATGAATAACAGTGCGGGGCAGGGGATTCAGCAACAGTGTGGCCGCACTGACAATGAACACTGCGCAGGCCCCAGGCAGGCACGCACAGCGCAGGCGCCGGATTTCAGAAGATAACAGCACTCAGGGGGCGGGTACCATCGCCCCTGAAGAGAAGAGTGACGGCAGTTGGGGGATTCATACAGGACGCTTCGGACCGCCTCCAGGTACAATATCTGGTATGTGTGGCCAATTTTTAAAACGCTTTTTTGAGGTAATAAATGAATCAAAAACTAAAAGAGCCACCTTGTTAGACTGCAGCATTACTGCTGCACAAGGTGGCTCTTTTCGTTTATAACGGCTGGGGGGGGGGTGACAGTGGCCCTTTAATGTCAATTTCCTCTTCCCCCTCTTCTGATGTTCCTGGGTTTTTGTCAGATTTCCAGGATGTATTTGATGAGCCCAAGTCCAGTTCCCTTCCTCCTCATAGGGACTGTGATTGTGCTATTGACTTGATTCCTGGCTGTAAGTTCCCTAAGGGCCGACTTTTCAATCTGTCTGTGCCTGAACATACCGCCATGCGGAGCTATGTAAAGGAGTCTTTAGAGAAGGGGCATATTCAGCCGTCTTCTTCACCATTGGGAGCGGGATTCTTTTTTGTTGCCAAGAAGGATGGCTCCTTGAGACCCTGTATTGATTATCGCCTTCTTAATAAGATCACGGTCAAATTCCAATACCCTTTACATTTGCTCTCTGATTTATTTGCTCGGATTAAGGGGGCTAGTTGGTTTACCAAGATTGACCTTCGAAGGGGCATATAATCTTGTTCGTATTAAACAGGTTGACAAATGGAAAACTGCATTTAATACGCCCGAAGGCCATTTTGAATACCTGGTGATGCCTTTCGGGCTTTCTAATGCTCCTTCTGTATTTCGGTCCTTTGTGCATGATATTTTCCGCAATTATCTTGACAAATTCTTGATTGTGTATTTGGATGATATTTTGATTTTTTCCAATGATTGGGAGTCTCATGTGAAGCAGGTCAGGATGGTATTCCAGATCCTTCGTGATAATGCTCTATTTGTGAAGGGGTCTAAGTGCCTATTTGGAGTTCAGAAGGTGTCTTTTTTGGGGTTTATTTTTTCTCCTTCATCTATAGAAATGGATCCTGTTAAAGTCCAAGCCATTCATGACTGGATTCAACCCACATCTGTGAAGAGCCTTCAGAAATTGATGGGCTTTGCTAATTTTTATCGCTGCTTCATTGCCAACTTCTCTAGTGTGGTTAAACCCCTGACCGATTTGACGAAGAAAGGCGCTGATGTGACTAATTGGTCCTCTGAGGCTGTTGAGGCTTTTCAGGAGCTTAAACGCCGATTTACTTCTGCCCCTGTCTTGCGTCAGCCGGATGTGTTTCTTCCTTTTCAGGTTGAGGTTGACGCTTCTGAGATTGGGGCAGGAGCCATTTTGTCACAGAGGAATTCTGATGGTTCCTTGATGAAGCCATGTGCCTTCTTTTCCCGAAAGTTTTTGCCTGCGGAATGCAATTATGATGTCGGCAATCGGGAGTTGTTGACTATGAAGTGGGCATTTGAGGAGTGGCGACATTGGCTTGAGGGAGCCAAGCACCGCATTGTGGTCTTGACCGATCATAAGAATCTGATTTACCTCAAGTCGGCCAAGCGGCTAAACCCTAGACAGGCTCGGTGGTCCCTGTTTTTCTCCCGTTTTGATTTTGTGGTCTCATGTCTTCCAGGATCTAAGAATGTTAAAGCAGATGCCCTCTCTAGGAGTTTTTTGCCTGATTCTCCTGGAGTCCTTGAGCCGGTTGGCATTCTTAGGGAAGGGGTGATTCTGTCTGCCATCTCCACTGATTTGCGGCGGGCGCTTCAGGAATTTCAGTCTGATAAACCTGACCGCTGTCCTGTGGGGAAGCTGTTTGTTCCTGATAGATGGACAAGTAAGGTAATTTCTGAGGTCCATTGTTCTGTGTTGGCCGGTCATCCTGGGATTTTTGGTACCAGAGATTTGGTTGCTAGGTCCTTTTGGTGGCCTTCCTTGTCGCGGCATGTGCGTTCTTTTGTGCAGTCTTGTGGGACTTGTGCCAGGGCTAAGCCTTGCTGTTCCCGTGCTAGTGGGTTGCTTTTGCCTTTGCCTGTCCCGGAGAGGCCTTGGACGCATATTTCCATGGATTTTATTTCGGATTTACCTGTGTCCCAGAGGATGTCTGTTATCTGGGTGGTTTGTGACCGGTTCTCTAAAATGGTCAATTTGGTACCTTTGCCTAAATTGCCTTCCTCCTCTGATTTGGTTCCATTATTTTTTCAGCATGTGGTGCGTTTGCATGGCATTCCAGAGAATATTGTGTCTGACAGAGGTTCCCAGTTTGTTTCCAGGTTTTGTCGGGCCTTTTGTGCTAAGATGGGCATTAATTTGTCTTTTTCTTCGGCGTTCCATCCTCAGACAAATGGCCAAACTGAGCGAACTAACCAAACCTTGGAAACCTATTTGAGATGCTTTGTGTCTGCTGATCAGGATGATTGGGTGGCTTTCTTGCCGTTGGCCGAGTTTGCCCTTAATAATCGGGCCAGTTCGGCTACTTTGGTTTCGCCTTTTTTTTGTAATTTTGGTTTCCATCCTCGTTTTTCTTCAGGGCAGGTTGAGCCTTCTGATTGTCCTGGGGTGGATTCTGTGATGGACAGGTTGCAGCAGATTTGGACTCGTGTGGTAGACAATTTGACGTTGTCTCAGGAAAAATCTCAGTGTTTTGCTAACCGCCGTCGGTGTGTTGGTCCTCGGCTTCGTGTGGGGGATTTGGTCTGGTTATCCTCTCGTCATGTTCCTATGAAGGTTTCTTCCCCTAAGTTCAAGTCTCGGTTTATTGGTCCTTACAAGATTTCTGACATTATCAATCCAGTGTCTTTTCGTTTGGCCCTTCCAGCCTCTTTTGCCATCCACAATGTTTTCCATAGATCTTTGTTGCGGAGATATGTGGTACCCGTTGTTCCATCTGTTGATCCTCCTGCCCCGGTGTTGGTTGAGGGGGAGT
The DNA here is from genome assembly GCF_051348905.1 of Ranitomeya variabilis. Classification (NCBI taxonomy): domain Eukaryota; kingdom Metazoa; phylum Chordata; class Amphibia; order Anura; family Dendrobatidae; genus Ranitomeya; species Ranitomeya variabilis. The sequence continues at coordinate 568,742,003 of NC_135236.1, forward strand.
TGGAATATGTGGTTGAGAAAATTTTGGATTCTCATTTTTCGAGGCGGAGGCTTCAGTATCTTGTCAAGTGGAAGGGTTATGGCCAGGAGGATAATTCTTGGGTGGTTGCCTCCGATGTCCATGCCGCCGATTTGGTTCGTGCTTTTCATTTGGCTCGTCCTGATCGGCCTGGGGGCTCTGGTGAGGGTTCGGTGACCCCTCCTCAAGGAGGGGGTACTGTTGTGAATTCCACTCTTGGGCTCCCTCCGGTGGTTATAAGTAGCATTTTTGTGAGTTCTGCTCTTGGGCTCCCTCCTGTGGTTTTGAGTGGTATGGCTGCTTCTTGGATTTAGCATCAGCAGCTGTTTTCACTGATCGTCTTTCTGGCTCTGCTATATTAGTCTGGCCTTTTCCCTAATTCAATGCCAGTTGTCAATTGTTGAGCTTGGAGTCATGGCTCTCTGAGGATTTCCCTGTCACTCTGACCATTTCAGCAAAGCTAAGTCCTTGCTTGTCTTTTTGCAGTTCACTTGTTGTGGACTTAGTTATTTAGCACTTTCTATGTTTTGCTCATTTGTCCAGCTTATCAGTATGTATCTAGTCAGCTAAGCTGGAAGCTCTGGGCAGCAGAGTTTGCCCTCCACACCTTTAGTCAGGTGTGGAGATTTTTGCATTTCTCTGCGGTGGACTTTTTCTAGTTTTTTATTACTGACCGCACAGTGTTCTGTCCTGTACTAATTCTTTCTAGTTAGTAGTGGCCTCCTTTGCTAAATCTTGTTTCATACTACGTATGTCATTTCCTTCTCCTCTCACAGTCATTATTTGTGGGGGGCTGTCCTATCCTTTGGGGATTTTCTCTGAGGCAAGATAGCTTTCCTGCTTCTACCTTTAGGGGTAGCTAGATCTCTGGCTGTGACGAGGTGTCCAGGGAGTGACAGGAACATCCCACGGCTACTGCTAGTGTCTGTGTTAAGATCAGGAACTGCGGTCGGTATAGTTACCACCTGCCCAGAGCCCATGCGACTAGCATGTCGCTCCTTAATCACCAGACCATAACACCTCTCACCCTTTTGGCACTCCATCAACCTCCTGGCTTGAACTCGGCACATGCATCTGGCCCCTCCTCCATCCACTCCACCAGAGCTCACATGCTTCAGGTCCTGTGCTCCAGCAGGTAAACTCACTGCAGCACTCCTTACTCTTGCTCTTTCCTTCTGCAACACGTGCACAGACTTCTGCTGTAAGTCTGCAGCAGGGTTCCTGACATTAATGTTCTTGACACACTGCTGGATGTCTGCTTCTGTAATGGTGGCTGGTTCTTGCTCTAGATGGTTGCTGTGTTTCATTCTCCGATTTTGCAGCCACATAACACTGGTGTTGTGTGTTTTTTCCTTCTCTCATATGCTCCTCCAGTATTGTTCAGCCTCTTCTTTTGGTGGAATTGCTGCCTTTGTGCTGTTACTCTGTAGTTGAGAGTACATCTTGGATGGTTCTTTGGAGAACAGGGCATTAAACTTCTTGGACTCATCTTCTCTAGTTTATCTCCCAAGTCTTGGGCCTTGAGCCTTTGATTAGCAGTCTCTAGGGCTTCAGTTGGGAACAGGCCTTTGTACTTGTCCAGCTTGGTCTTATTCTTGATCCTTACAGCCTTCTGTATTTCTGTTATTTGGCTGACTTCCCTTCGTGTCACCTTGATCTTTGTCTCAAGTCTGCTTTTCTAAGGGGGCATGTACTTTTGTTGTTCTTGCTGGTTGTATAGCCAAGCATTGCCATGATTGCTAAGATCAGTTTATTAGTTTGAATTGTGATGGTGGTAGGAATTGATGCAACTGCTCTATTGGCATCCTGTAGCATACTGTCTGGTGGTGTTTCTTTGCTGAGACTTGGCAGTCTATCTCTGGTGCTGATGGTATTTTATTTATCCAAGATTTTCTGTTTCAGATCAGCTGCAGTGCTCTCTAGTAGGATTGGATCAGGATTTTCAGGGAGTTGCACTTGTTGTTCTTCCTGGTTTTTATGTGCTAGGTCTTGATGTGGGGTGGTTCTGCAGTGCAGTTGATCCATCTCAAGTTGTGATAATAGCTTTCTCTCTATGATATTGAAACGTTGGGTAACTAGTTGTTTCTCAGTAAGAGGACATGCAGGTCCGGATAACTCTCACGGAGGCTCAGTGATACACTGCGGGAGCGATTACCTCCTGTCAGTGTATCGCCAGTGGCCGGGTGAGATCGACGTGGGACACTCGGTATTAAATGGACTATGGTGGAAAGGTGAGTATATGTTTGTTTAATATTTTTGATTGTTTGCAGGAGACACGGGCATTGGGATTAGGTGTTCGGTGAGTATGTATAATGTATGTGATTGTGTCAATGTTTTGATTTTTTTTACAATTGAGCACAGGCACTGGATGATGAGACAATTATCCCCTCATCGGCTCATGCTGTCTTTGTTATATGTGACAGCTGACATAGCCAGATGGGAATAGTAGTCCCATCAGACGACGCCGAAGTATAATCACTATGGGCTGTTTGTCGCAGACAGACACAGACACCCGCAGGCAGACACAGACAGACACGCATATATTCTCCATTCACATATATTCTCTGCTCACACATATTCTCCACTCACACATATTCTCCGCTCACACATATTCTCCGCTCACACATATTCTCCGCCCACACACTCTTCCTCCTTCTGACATAATTTCCTTTGACAACTCCGCAGCATTTTTGGCAGCACATCTGCAGCAAATGCACAGCAAATACGCAAACCTTTTCACACCTGCATTTTTTGCTGCAGATTTGACTGACTCAATGGAAGTCAATGAGTGAAAAACGCTGCAGATCCGCAAAATGAATTGACATGCTGCGGAAAATAAAACATTGCAAATAAGTACAGAAATTTCCAGATCATGCACACAACACTTCAGGATTGTCATTGATTAACCTTGCTTTAGAAATCCATTGTGTTTATGGAGCATTTCCACGCAGAAAAAAAAATGTGAAAATGCAACAAATCCACATCATGTGCACATAGCCTTAGGCTATGTGCATACGTTGCAAAGTTTTCACGTTTTTGGTGGTTTTCCACTGCACAAATGCTTAAAAACCGTTTACATTTTGCATCCTATCATTTCTAATGCACTGCAAAATTTTTGTGCACATGTTGTGTTTTTTTCCATGATAAAAACGCATCACGGAAAAAAAACGCAGCATGTTCATTAATTTTGCAATTTTTTCATGAATTTCCAGCTATGTTAATGCATTGGGAAGCTCCAGAAAAAAACACGAAAAATCTGCAAACAAAAAAAAAATGCGAGAAAAACGCGAAAAAAGTGTGTGGATTTCCTGCGAAAGTAGTCCGGATTTGCTCAGGAAAATTCTGCACACTTTCCTGAACGTGTGCACATATCCTAACTGTTGTCATATGAGTCTTAAACAATGATTTTTGATATGTTTGAATGGCTTTTTCAACCTCTTATAACAGTTCATAGAGCTTATAGTCTGCTATCTTTGCAAGACAGGAATGCAGGGTCATTGAACAATGGATGTTTGCTTATATGTTGATTGACCATTGTGTGGGACCCTGTGACTGGTTGACTTGCAAAACAGAGGAGTGAAAACAATGCAAATTTATGAAATATTCAAACAATGTGAGCTAATCTCATCACATCTTCCTCTTGACTGCTAGATGCTGGATTGAAGGACAACAGATGTGAACTATATAATGGGGATATGCCTCTGTAACAAGAGATCCAGAGAACCAGAGACTCTTTACAAAACCACAGCCATGAACACTATACAGGATAGCAGCCAGATCATTATTCCATCACGAGAGACACAGATTTGACATTCTACAGGATGCTAGCTTAGGGGACTATGGCCCCAACTGAAAGAATACATATCTGCTCAACTAACCATAACTGAACTCATGGATGTGTTTGTGGAAGTCAAGATTTGGTCAGGATTTGGACTCACTTGTCACCTGAGTCCCATGGATACATTTGGAGAAGCCAGCATTGGGACCCACCAGTCACCTGACTCAATGGAGATGTTTGGAGAAGCAAAGCTGTGACCTGTAGGTCCCCTGGCCTTCTCATTACCTCCTTTTTGTGCATGCCACAGGTGAGGGTAGTCAGTCTTGGAAGTCGCAGCTGGTTTTAATTCTCTCTGTAAATTTGCACCATCTTGGGTATTTTCTGGGACTATTGCATGTGTTATTTGCCTGCTTTGTAGTTAAATAAAGTGTTGCCACCCTGTTTTACCCTCACCTTGTGTTGTCTGAGTAGTTTTAGTCCCTTGGTAAAAGGAGAGCAGGGATGTGCCCTGGTCCATGCGGTTTCTGACTAGAGAACCCCTTGATCCCCGTGTCTCCACAGCAATGATTAAACAGGGCTATTGTGATCATGATAAAGATTCCTACACACTTTGCCTTGAAAAAAGCAGTACAATAATGCTTCTATCCATTGCTTCCCCTACCTTAAACTTTAAAATTCACAGTGACCCTGAAAGAAATGAGTACTTAGACTGCTACACTGTAAAAATTGCAATACATAATGTCCTATAAAATAACCTCCTCCCCTCTTCATAGACTGTGAAGCATCATAATGTGAAACATTTACTGAGCTGTACCCTGAGAAATGCCTGAGATTGAAAGTTCAGAGTAAAACTGTCTAATAACATATATTATAAATGTTTTATTTGATATCAACTGTACTATTGATTTATGCAAAATATGTTTTATTTATATCCAAAATTATATATGAATCCTTATTCTTGCAGGAATTACAAGAGGCCTTATTTTTATATAGGACAAAATTATTTTGAGAGCAAATTTATATGACTACAAAATGCCTAGGAAGCTTCCTATGAAGTCACCTGTATTTAAACATTTCACATTAACTCAAGAAAAATACATGTTATGTGTGTCAGTGTATGAGAGATAAAAACAAATGATGTGAGTTCAAAATCAGTGCATACTCAGGCAGTAATGAAAATGCTCCTATGAAAGCTTCCAATCTAAAAAGACAATTACAAAACTCACACCCAGAACTTTTCAAAGCTGTTAGAGAAAAAGATCACAGCAACACCAAGAAACCAGATCCCAGCACTTCCTGCCATGCAAAGGAGGAGGAAAGACCATCTCAAGCATCACTTACAAGATATTTTGTAAGTGACAAAGTTACTGCAACAATGACTGCGGATATAAAGACAGCTCATTGAGCTTGTTGTGAAATACATTGCACCACTATAATTATTTGCACAACCAGCTTTTACAGCTCTTAATGGAGAAATTGCTCACAAACTTGGTGTTCATCTGGAAAGAGAAAGTATAAGAAAATTAGTGATTGACGAAACCCTTAACCAAAAGGAGGATCTTAAAAAGACCCTCAAGTGACGCTTTTTATTTCTTAAAATGGATCCCTGCACATGTCACAGAGTGAACTATATTGCTATCAATATTCAATATGTTTGCGACCACAAGAAAATTGTTACCAAGACACTGGCAGTAAAAGATACTAAAGCTCATCCCAGCAGCCAGTTTCTCCAGACCACAGTGGAAAAAATTCTGCATTATGAAGTAAAAAAAATTCTTGCTATTGTAACTAACAATGCTTCATACGTGATAAGTACAATTAAACTGATCAATGAGAATAATGAAGGTGAACAGCAGCTAGAATAAAACTTCAGAATCAGTATGTTTAAGATGGAAGGCCACAGTCCTGTAACTGAGGAACAAACAGATATTACTACAGAAGAACAGCACAAATTATGCCTTACAATTAGATGATCTTTCTGAAGCTGCTTCAAAGCTTTCTCATATTTATCACATGCCCTGTGTTGTGGACACGCTGCAACTAGCAATAAGACATAGTCTGCAAGAGAAACATGCTAGAACCCTGATAGGCAAACTGAGGAAATTGGTTATTATTGCCAGAACTACTAAAATTAATTACATCTAGGGTCAGCCAACGTGGAGCGGGGGCGCCAATATGCCTCCCATAGGGCGCCAACCCCCGCAGATAGGCAGACCTCAGTATAGATATATTGCAGGGTATGTGCAGTTCCCCACACTAGTTTTTCACGGTGTGTTTGTTGTTGTTTGGTGTAGCCACAGGTTGGTGTTTTTTTAACCCCTTAGTGACAGAGCCAATTTGGTACTTAATGACCGAGCCAATTTTTACAATTCTGACCACTGTCACTTTATGAGGTTATAACTCTGGAACGCTTTATCGGATCCTGCTGATTCTGAGATTGTTTTTTCGTGACATATTGTACATCAAGACAGTGGTAACATTTCTTCAATATTACTTGCGATTATTTATGAAAAAAATGGAAATATGGCGAAAATTTTTAAAATTTTGCAATTTTCAAACTTTGTATTTTTATGCCCTTAAATCAGAGAGATATGTCACGAAAAATAGTTAATAAATAACATTTTCCACATGTCCACTTTACATCAGCACAATTTTGGAAACAAAATTTTTTTTTGTTAGGGAGTTAAAAGGGTTAAAAGTTGACCAGCAATTTCTCATTTTTACAACACCATGTTTTTTTTAGGGACCACATCACCTTTGAAGTCATTTTGAGGGGTCTATATGATAGAAAATAACCAAGTGTGACACCATTCTAAAAACTGCACCCCTCAAGCTGCTCAAAATCACATTCAAGAAGTTTATTAACCCTTTACGTACTTCACAGGAACTGAAACAATGTGGAAGAAAAAATGAACATTTAACTTTTTTTTGCAAACATTTTACTTCAGAACCATTTTTTTAATTTTCACAAGTGTAAAAACAGAAATTTAATGACACATTTTGTTGTGCAATTTCTCCTGAGTACGCCAATACCCTATATGTGGAGGTAAACCACTGTTTGGGCGCACCGCAGAGCTTGGAAGTGAAGGAGCGCCGTTTGAGTGTTTCAATGCAGAATTGGCTGGAATTGAGATCAGACGCCATGTCGCGTTTGGAGAGCCCCTAATGTGCCTAAACAGTAGAAACCCCCCACAAGTGACACCATTTTGGAAACTAGACCCCTTAAGGAACTTATCTAGATGTGTGGTGAGCACTTTGAACCCCCAAGTGCTTCACAGAAGTTTATAACGTAGAGCCGTGAAAATAAAAAATCGCATTTGTTTTCACAAAAATGATATTTCGCCCACAAATTCTTATTTTCACAAGGTTAACAGGAGAAATTAGACCACAAAGGTTGTTGTGCAATTTCTCCTGAGTACGTCGATACCCCATATGTGGGGGTAAACCACTGTTTGGGCGCACCGCAGAGCTTGGAAGTGAAAGAGCACCGTTTGACTTTTAAAAATGCAGAATTGGCTGGAATTGAGATCGGATGCCATGTCGCGTTTGGAGAGCCCCTAATGTGCCTAAACAGTGGAAACCCCCCACAAGTGATGCCATTTTGGAAACTAGACCCCTTAAAGAACTTATCTAGATGTGTGGTGAGCACTTTGAACCCCCAAGTGCTTCACAGAAGTTTATAACGTAGAGCCGTGAAAATAAAAAATCGCATTTGTTTTCACAAAAATGATATTTCGCCCACAAATTCTTATTTTCACAAGGGTAACAGGAGAAATTAGACCACAAACTTTGTTGTGCAATTTCTCCTGAGTATGTCGATACCCTATATGTGGGGGTAAACCACTGTCTGGGCGCACCGCAGAGCTTGGAAGAGAAGGAGTGTCATTTTACTTTTTCAATGTAGAATTGGCTGGAATTGAGATCGGACGCCATGTCACGTTTGGAGAGCCCCTGATGTGCCTAAACAGTGGAAACCCCCCACAAATGACACCATTTTGGAAACTAGACCCCTTAAGGAACTTATCTAGATGTGTGGTGAGCACTTTAAACCCCCAGGTGCTTCACAGAAGTTCATAACGTAGAGCCGTGAAAATAAAAAAATCGCATTTTTTCTACAAAAATGATATTTTTGCCTCCAAATTTTTATTTTATCAAGGGTAACAGGTGAAAATGGACCCCAGAAGTTGTTGTACAATTTATCCTGAGTACGCCGACACCTCATATGTGGGGGTAAACCACTGTTTGGGCGCATGGCTGAGCTCGGAAGCAAAGGAGCACCATTTGACTTTTCAATGCAAAATTGACTGGAATTGAGATCGGACACCATGTCGCGTTTGGAGAGCCCCTGATGTGCCTAAACAGTAGAAACCCCCCAAAAGTGACCCCATTTTGGAAACTAGACCCCCCATGGAACTTATCTAGACGTGTAGTGAGAACTTTGAATGCCCAAGTGCATCACAGAAGTTTATAATGCAGAGCCGTGAAAATAAAAAATATTTTTTTTTTTAACAAAAAAGACTTTTTAGCCCCCAAGTTTTTATTTTCACAAGGATAACAAGAGAAATTGGACCCCAAAAGTTGTTGTCCAATTTGTCCTGAGTATGCTGGTACCCAATATGTGGGGGTAAACCACTGTTTGGGTGTATGGCTGAGCTCGGAAGGGAAGGAGCGCCGTTTTGGAATGCAGACTTTGATAGAATTGTCTGCTGGCGTTATGTTGCGTTTGCAGACCCCTAATGTACCTAAACAGTGGAAACCCCCAACAAGTGACCCCATTTTGGAAAATAGACCCCCCAAGGAACTTATCTAGATATGTGGTGAGAACTTTGAATGCCCAAGTGCTTCACAGAAGTTTATAATGCAGAGTAGTGAAAATAAAAAATATATTTTTTTCCCACAAAAAAGATTTTTTAGCCCCCAAATTTTTATTTTCACAAGGGTAACAAGAGAAATTGGACCCCAAAAGTTGTTGTCCAATTTGTCCTGAGTATGCTGGTACCCAATATGTGGGGGTAATCCACTGTTTGGGCACACGGCAGAGCTCGGAAGAGAAGGAGCACCATTTGGGAATTCAGACTTTGATAGAATTGTCTGTGGGTGTTATGTTGCGTTTGCAGAGCCCCTGATGTACCTAAACAGTAGAAACCCCCCACAAGTGACCACATTTTGGAAACTAGACCCCCTAAGGAACTTATCTAGATATGTGGTGGGAACTTTGAATGCTCAAGTGCTTCACAGAAGTTTATAATGCAGAGTAGTGAAAATAAAAAAATATTTTTTTTCCTACAAAAAAGATTTTTAGCCCCCAAGTTTTTATTTTCACAAGGGTAACAGGAGAAATTGGACCCCAAAAGTTGTTGTCCAATTTATCCCAAGTACGCTAATGCCCCATATGTGGGGGTAAACCACTGTTTGGGCACACGGCAGAGCTCAGAAGGGAGGGAACACCATTTGACTTTTTTAGTGCAAAATTGTCTGTCGTGTTTTGAGACCCCCTGATGTACCTAAACAGTGGAAACCCCCCAATTCTAACTCCAACCCTAACTCCAACACACCCCTAACCCTAATCTCAACCAGATCCATAATCCTAATCACAACCCTAACGATAATCACAACCCTAACCCCAAAACAGCCCTAATCTCAACTCTAACCATAACCCTAATCAAAACCCTAAATCCAACACACCCCTAACCCTAATCTCAACCCTAACCTCAAACCTAACCCTGATCCCAATACACCCCTATCCCTAATCCCAACCCTAACCTTAACCCTAATCCCAACCCTAACCCTAATCCCAACCCTAATCCCAAACGTAACCCTAATCCCAACCGTAACCTTAATACCAACCCTAATCCAAACCCTAACCCTAATCCCAACTCTATCCCTAACTTTAGCCCCAACCCTAACCCTAATTTTAGCCCCAACCCTAGATCTAACCCTAACTTTAGCCCCAATCCTAACCCTAAATTTAACCCTAACCCTAGCCCTAACTTTAGCCCCAACCCTAACCCTAAGGCTACTTTCATGGCATCCGTCACAATCCGTCGTTTTGGACAAAAAACGGATCCTGCAAATGTGCCCACAGGATGCCTTTTTGTGCCCATAGACTTGTATTACCGACGGATGGCCACACATCGCGTCCATCGTGCACTGGATCCGTTGTGTTTTGGCAGACCGTCGTCACAAAAAAAGTTCAATGTAACCTTTTTTTTGTACGTCGCATCCGCCATTTCCACGCATGCCTGGCCGTAACTCTGCCCCCTCCTCCCCAGGACATAGACTGGGCAGCGGATGCGTTGAAAAACTGCATCCACTGCCCACGTTGTGCACAATTTTCGCAATGTGCGTCGGTACGTCGGGCTGACGCAGTGCGACCGCCCCGTACCGACGCAAGTGTGAAAGAAGCCTAAGGCTACTTTCACACTAGCGTCGTACTCGGCCCATCGCAGTGTGTCGGGCCGACGTACCGACGTTAGCGTTGTAAGCGCCGCACAACGGGTGCAGAGGATGCTGTTTTTTCAACGCATCCGCTGCCCCATTGTGAGGTGCGGGGAGGCGGGGGTGGAGTTCCGGCCGCACATGCGCGGTCGGAAATGGCGGACAAGTCGCACAAAAAAAGTTACATGTAGCGTTTTTTTTGTGGCCGACGGTCCGCCAAAGCACGACGCATCCGTCGCACGACGGATGCGACGTGCGGCAATCCGTTGCAATGTGTCGCTAATGCAAGTCAATGGAGAAAAAAAACGCATCCTGCAAGCACTTTTGCAGGATGCGTTTTTTCTCCAACGACGCATTGCGACGGAAGCCAAAAAATGCTAGTGTGAAAGTAGCCTAACCCTAACCCTAACCCTAAATTTAGCCCCAACCCTAGCCCTAACTCTAGCCCTAACCCTAAACCTAGCCCTAACCCTAAACCTAGCCCTAACCCTAACCCTAGCCCTAACCCTAACCCTAGCCCTAACCCTAACCCTAACCCTAGCCCTAACCCTAACCCTAGCTCTAACCCTAGCCCTAACCCTAGCCCTATCCCTAATTTTAGCCCCAACTCGTCTCTCCTGCCGGCTGGCAGATGGCAGCAGATGGCGGGCGCACTGCGCATGCGCCCGCCATTTTCTTTGCAGAGGAAGAATCCGGCCGGCAAGAGGAGACGCAGGAGGACCCGGGGACACCGGGTGAGTATGATAGGGTCCCCAAATCCCCCTATTTCTCTGTCCTCTGATGTGCGATCACATCAGAGGACAGAGAATTACAGATCGCTTTTTTTTTTTTTTTGCGGTCGCCGGTAAACAGTTAATTACCGGCGATCGCAAAACAGGGGTCGGTAAAAACCGACCCCGATCATGTTCTTTGGGGTCTCGGCTACCCCCGGCAGCCGAGACCCCAAAGATCTTCCGGGTGCCGGGCGGCGGGTGCACTGCGCATGCGCCCGCCATTTTTTCCCGGAAAAAAGATGGCGGCGCCCATCGGGAGTCACAAGGAGCACCGGGGAAGATAGGTGAGTATTGGGGGGCTATTGGGGGCCATCGGGGACACTATTTCTCTGTCCTCTGATGTGCAATCACATCGGAGGACAGAGAAATTAAATGGCAAATTGCGTTTTTTTTGTTGTTGTTGTGACCACCGGTAAACGGTTAATTACCGGCGATCGCAACTCGGGGGTCGGTAAAAACCCCCCGAATCATGTTCTCTGGGGTCTCGGCTACCTTTGGCAACCGAGACCCCAGAGAAAATCCGACTCTGGGGGGCGCTATTCACTTTTTCCACAGCGCCGTTAATTAACGGCGCTGTGGTTTAAGTACCCTTAGCGGCCGCTGTTAAAAGGCGTATCGGCAGTCGTTAAGGGGTTAAAATATACTGTTTATTAAAATCTTTTTTGTTTTTTGAGGTACATATGATTACTTTCCATTTTTCTACTTCATGACTTTGATCTAAATATATAAAACATTTATGAAGGAGGATCAGATGGAGGCAATACTATTTCTCAGAACAAATTCATAGACTGCACAAATGTTACTCAGTACGGTGTTGTTAAAATCATTTTTATTCCCACTTACTGCATAGTGCATTGCATATTTACAATTTATTAAAGTTTTTTTCTTCCAAACTTGCATTCCAATAAATATATTATATGTTCTATCTAAATAGCTTAATTATTGTATCATAATGGTGATTAAAAGCCTTATGTTATCATTTTACTACAGTTATTGTATCACTTAAACATGAGCCATGTAAGAGGGTGGTGGAGTCGGAGTCAGAGAAATTGAGGAGTCAGAGTCAGAGGTTTGGAATACTGACTCCACAGCTCTGGTGTAACACCCCTTATTCATTGCCCTTGAGATCCTGTGTTCAGTATATGATTGCAAAAGAAGGTATTCTGACACACAAGACACAAGAATGTGATGCCAAGCCTTATACTGAAACCGTGCAGAAAACTTGGCACTCAGGTAAATGTTGTGAGCAGATCAATTTATTTTATGCAGGCAATCCAAAAACAAAGAAACGTTTCAGTCCTACAAAGATCTTCATCAGTCAGACAGATTGCAGTGTGCACAGGGTTACAGGGAGAAACAAATGCTCAGGATATGCAGCACATGCTGCATACACACTGCTGCAACATGTGCTGCATATCCTGAGCGTTCGTTTCTGTCTGTAACCCTGTGCACACTGCAATCTGTCTGACTGATGAACCTCTTTGTAGGACCAAACGTTTCTTTGTTTTTGGATTGCCTGCACAAAATAAAATTATCTGCTCACAACATTTACCTGAGTGCCAAGTTTTCTAAAAAAATTACATAGGATAGGATCCTACTTGGGCACCATCCACAGGAGTGCTGTAATTACCTCTTCTTTATCAGCCTTATACTGAAAGTGATCAAAAAATGTTATGTAACCCAAAATGTTACCAACAAAAACCCTACCATACCCCGCAGAAATCCAGCCTTCACTTTGGTCCATAAAGTGTCTTTGGACATATAAGGGTTCCCACATTATCGGTAGAACAAAGACTCTGAAAAAATAACACAAATATATTCCAGTGAAAACTGTTCTCCAAAATCCAAACGCCTCAATCCGTCTGAGCCCAACTGTGCCTAAACCGCACCAAGCAGCCACTTGTTCAACAATATTGTATTACATTTAACAATTTACGGGGTACATGACTCCAGAAGCACAAGCTGGAAACAATGTATGGGGGAACTACAATATAAAAGGGTTTTACACTTTATGGGGGCACAATTTATGGACACAAAACTGGCAGACTTTCAATTCTCTAGAAAGACAGCAACAACAAAATAGTCATTACAGCCACAGATGAATTCATTGAGAGATGCAATTTCTACAATGGGGTCATTTTTGGAATGTTATTGCTGTTCCGGCACCTCAAGGGCTTGACAAATGCCGCCCTCAAATTATTGCAGCAAAATCTGTTCTCCAAAACTTAAATAGTGCTACTTCCTTCTCGCATTCAGGGGACATTGTGCACTAAATTATGGGGTGCAATTTCACCTATTAACCTTTGTGTAACTTACAAATTTGAATAAAATAAAAAAAATACAATTTTACCACTAAAATGTTATAGTTCCACATCCCACAATGTTATAAAATTTTGTGCGGCACCTCTGGATTCAAAACACTCACTACACTCCTAGATTAATTCCTTAAAGAGCAAATAGGGAATCCTGATTTCTCACTGAAACACAGTTTTATCGCAAATAGTTGGATTAGCAATTTGGGCCTTCTGTCTGAACCCGAATATTAAGCAAAATGATTTTTAAGTGGAAATCTGGCCTTCTGATTTCTCACTGAAACACAGGTTCATCCAAACCGATTGGAAATAGCAAATTGGGCCTCCTGACTGCACCCCGATATTAATCATAGAAAAAACCTTTAGGCACAACATGTGCTCTTGCTGAAGAATAATATATTTAAACTTGAGACACAATTTAAAACCCCACGTTTCAAACCACTGGTCTTTATCAAGATTATCTATACAAAATATAAATGATGATATCAATGTGTGTCAGAGGCCTATTATACTGTTTCCACTCTGTGGTAATTGATGCCACTTTAGTGGTATGTGACAATAATATTTTGAAATGTGGAGACTCCAAGTTGGATCTCCATCTGATGGGTTGCCTGTGTAAGTATGGCTCCCAATCATGCAGGCCTGCAATTATCTTCACTCAACTCAACCTGTGTTACTTTCCTTACAGCTTTCCATTTTTCTACCAATAGTACTGTATGAAACTGATGCTTATGCCATCTGAGTGTGGCTGAAAAAAAAAAGAAATTTGGAGATGTTGCATGAGGTATCATGGCTAAAAAGGCTTACACTGCTCCCTTAACAACCAGGTCTTCATTGAAACTTCAATTCAAAGCTCTAAATGCTGGCCCAGACCCTAATACCTCATGCATGGCCCAAGGCCGACTGCTGCTGTACCATTTGCAAATTTTTCCTGTGAGTCAATTGATGACACTTTTCATTTTGTCTGCCCCTAATTTTAACTGTTTGGGAAGGTTTTTGTCACCCTTTATGGAGTTGTGTATATATTTGGATTGGCCTCTTAGTGAATTTAATGGAGTTCGGGTACTTTCGTTGAACTATTCAGCAAACATGTTCAGTGAACATCTAAATATTTGGTGAATCGAACTGAACCGAACCTTGAGTGCAGAAAGAGCACTTAGTACCTTTGTTAAGGAGAGAATGTATGGCATATGAATATGTACTAAAATCAATTTTATATATATATTTATATATATATTATATAACGCTTTTCTGAATATTAGAACCATGTAGCTTTAAGGTTTTCTGATTCACTAGACTTCATTTTCTTCATTATTCTGTACCAGGATGTACCAAGATATACCAAGGTCCACAAGGTTCAGATGGATGAAAAGAGGCGGTATAATCCACCCAGTTTTATCAAAAGTAAATGTACCTGCAAATGGGGAAATTGACCCCCTCATAAACCAAAGATCAGTAGAATACGTGCATAGACAGATGTCAGCCTGACCTAAAGCAGACCATTAGGGTGATAACATACAGAAATAGCCTAAGAGCAATAATCATTAGAGTAATGGTCTTAAAGTAATAACGATAATAACATAGAACATGAGATCAATAGTGACTTGCAATAATTATTAATTGGGAAAACGAATGATGTAATGTACCGAGACCGCCCAATTTTTTCCTTTAAAAAAAAAGCTGTTCAACCAATAAAGATCAGGAATCATTTGAGACATAACTGCTTGCATTTGTACTCTGATTTCTCCGGCCGTAAACCTCACATTCAATTCGGCAGCAGACAATTAAGATGAGATCACACGCATCCCGTGTGCCCTAACACCTTGACTAACTAGAAGGAAAATCTGTTCCCTTCTTTATCATATCAGTTAATGGTTTGGCTATGACTAAGTAGCGTAGCTACTGGGGGGGCAGAGGGGGCCATTGACCCAGGCCCTTTCACCTGAAGGGGCCCACTGGGAGATCCACTGCCACGTCTTAGGTGTTAGGGAGAGAGCAGCACAATGCCGACTCCCCTGTCTGATAGACTCTGCACAGTGGCAGGCTGCAGAGCCTCCATGCAGGGTGGTCTCACCCGAGGAGTCTCTTCCTGGCTGGGCTGGCAACAGCTGCAGTTACTTTCTGGCTGTGCAGACTCGGATTGGCTGAGGCACGCTGGGTCCTAGTGCCTTCCTTGCATATATCTGGACACTTCCTGGTCCTCACTGTCTGCCTGAAAACTTCATCAGTAAGTGGGGATGGAATTTATTAGAGTATTTTGATTTAGGCATATCATGGTCACTGTGGAGTGAAGTATTGTGGGGGCTGAAGTGGGAGAGGAGGCCATGGCACTGGGGGGGAATGTGAGAGGATGGGGGTTATTGTGGGTGTTGGGGTGTGCAAGGGGGACAGGGCACTGTGGGGGTGAATGAGAGAGGATGGTGGTATTGCGTGAGGGGGACAGGGTACTGAGGGGTGAATGGGAGAGGATGGTGGTATTGTGGGAGGGGGACAGCGTACTGGGGGATGAAAGTGAGAGTTTGAGGGTATTGTGAGGTCTGAGGTGGGTGAGGGGGCTTAGGGCACTGGGGGCTCATTATTATTATTTACTGTTTAATGTTATGAGGTTATATGCACTCCATCATATGTGAGGGTATGTTTCCATGGGGCGTACTGGCAGCGCTTTGGAAGCAACGGATACCCCGCTCAGCCCAAAGCACTGCCCCCTTTTGTACGTGCGGTGATTCCGCCTGTGTTCATTGAACACAGGCAAAATCACCGCATCCTATTCATAGACTGTGCATAGTCTCCACAAGATAAATAGACAAGCTGCAGTCTAGAAAGACACACCACATGTCTGGTTACGCAGGTCTGCCACCTGCGTCTACACTCCCTGACATAAGTTATGTCGCTTATCCATGTTATGTAAATAAAAGCTTATAACCTGACGTTAACTTTATCCATTAGTTGTATAAATTATTCTTTTGAAAGCTGCAGTTAATGGACACAGAGTGGTCAGGTTTTGGCAAGACAAAAGTTTTGTCGCCCACAGCAAGTAATGTGGTATTCAAACAAATAATTAACTTAAAATACAAATATATGTTGCATAACATTGGTGAATGAAGTTGTGGTGCTATTAGAGTCATATTTAATATTTTGTGTGACTTCCATGAGCTTGAAGGACTGCATCCATGCGGTTCAACAATGATTCATACAATTTATTAATGAAGTCATCAGGAATAGCAAAGAATGCAATCTTACATGCCTCCCAGAGTTCATCTAGATTCTTTGGTTTTGTCTTCCAAGCTTCATCTTTCATCCTACCCTAAACATGCTCAATGACGTTCATGTCTGGTGACTGGGCTGTCCTTGAGCATCTTGATCTTTTTTGCCTGGAGGAACTTTGTTGTAGAGATGGAGCTATGAGATCGAGCACCATCCTGCTGTAGAATTTGACCCCTTTTATGATTTGCAATATAAGAGGTAGCTAATAGTTCCTGAATCCTGATATTTTAGGTTATTGATATTGCCTTCCACCTTGCAAATGTTTCACACACCCCCATACTGAATGTAACCCCAGACCACGAACTTTCCACCACCAAATTTAACTGGTTTCTGGGTGTATTTTGGATTGGGTTTCAGTAGGTCTCCTGCAGTATTTGCGGGAGCTGTGGTGTAATTGTTCTGAAGATTCATCAGAGAAATCCACCTTCTGCCACTTTTCCAGTGTCCATCTGTTTAGCAGGCTGTGGGACTTTGCAAATGCCACACGTTTTTTAATTTGCCTTTTGTTTAGTGCTGGCTTCTGGGCACTGATTCGACCATGGAGGCCATTTCGAGACAGAATCCTACAAACTGTTCTAGTTGACACAGATACGTGAGGTGACCAGGCCTGTTGGAGCTCTGCTGCAGTGGAAGAGGGGCTTGCTTTGGATTCTCTAACCAACAAATGTTCCTCCTGAGCAGTTGTTTTGCGGGGTCTGCCGAACCTGGGGTCGTCAAACACATCTCCAGTCTCTTCAAATTGTTTTTAATTCTTTATACTTGAGACTGAGACACACTAAAGGTGCCAGCCACCTCTGCAGGGGATCTGGTCTTCAGCCTCTTGATAATCCAGGCTTTGGTCGCAGGGTTGATTTTTGGCATGTTGTCAGAGCTCAAGTTGCAGTTCAAGTCAAGGTCTAGGGTGCTGGGTTTCTTTTTATACACACACACTAATTAACCGATCATTTACTGAGCACAGGTGAGGATGTAAACAAGGATTGGGTGCATTATATGACCAGGCGACAAAACTTGTGTCTTGCCAAAATCTGACCATTCTATGTCCCTTAACTGATCAATATTTCTGCATTGATGCTAATTTATTTTCTTAACCTAAACCACATTTCGGAGGGTTTCAGCTTTCAAAAGAATAATTTATACAACCAATGGATGAATTTTCACGTCAGGTTATAAGCTTGTATTTACATGGCATGGGTAAGTGACATAACTTCTGTCAGAGAGTGTATGTAAGTGCAGCGCCCCAGAGTCCTGGTCGTTGCAGTACTGTGGCTCCGCCACTAAGGGGAGCTATGGTACGTCTGATGGCACTGAAGGAGTTCACCTGACCAGGTATCACAGACACCAATACATTTCACAGCCGGGCCTCCAGGGGGAGCTAAGGGTTCGATTCATTAGGCCACTCCTCACATACTGGTAAAACTGGGGGTCAGGCAGGAAGTTAGAACAGAAAAGCTGACTGGGTTGGAACCAGACAACACCTTGTGGCAGAGGGTGTTGTGGGAGAAGATTCGGTAGGGTCCCTGTCAGGGGTGGGATCCTGACAGAGGCCTGGCAACTTGAGAGAACGTAACGGGACCATGCCTGCTCAGCATAGCGGCGGTGCCCAAGGAGGGTCTGGAAGCGAGATAGATTGTGCTGAGTGAGAAACGAGATCAAAGCAAGAAGGAGAATACCAGTAGGAGTCGTGCTGTGAGACCGAGGCAAAATCCTACTGAGGCGCACAACCGGCGGCCGGAACGCCGAGGAAGTATTACAATATTCAGCTTCAGGCAATACTCTAAACCAACGGCAGGACAGTCAGTCTAAGGCGGGCTGTCTCACCTAAATCACCTATGCAGTCTTGGGGGGCAACTTGTGGAGAGGGGCGACTCTAGGGTCCCGGAAGAGCTCCGAGCCTACCCGTCATACGGGTGCCGTCCTAACCGTAACATCAGGGAGGGACGGAGTATTAGCAGAACATCATCTAATCGAGTTGTGAGGGAACTTAAGAAACAGACACAACAGTTGTGGGGACTTTCCGTAAGCACAGCAGGGAAGGACCGCAACACCTAGCGCTAGAAGGAAGGCACAGATTTCCACCTGCTAAGAGAACTCTGGAGGTGCCATTGGACCGGCCGGACTTGCGCAGCCTGGTTATCCGGATTCCGGACTGAGGACCCAGAGATCTTCAGTAAAGAGGTAAAGAGACTGCAGCCTGGTGTCCTTGTTATTTACTACAACCTACACTGCACCGCAACATCACCATCTACATCTATCACTGTACGCCCCTCGGCAGGGTCACGGACCGGGCCTAGCCACCGTGACAAC
The DNA here is from genome assembly GCF_051348905.1 of Ranitomeya variabilis. Classification (NCBI taxonomy): domain Eukaryota; kingdom Metazoa; phylum Chordata; class Amphibia; order Anura; family Dendrobatidae; genus Ranitomeya; species Ranitomeya variabilis. The sequence goes on from NC_135236.1 coordinate 568,760,890, forward strand.
CCCAGAGCAGAGACTCAGAGGCCCGGTACCGGGTACCCCTCGGCCCTGCGACAGTGGGGGCGCTACAACTTGGCGTCACGAACGGGATCTACTTAAGCCTGAAGGATCAGGTCATGTGTGCCTTGGAACTGTGATTTATTGTGCTTGGACTGTACTTTATTGCAAAGACTGTGCTGTGCCACTTGCCGCCAAAATCCGCCGCCATTGCAGCGCTGAGGGAGCGCAGGAGAAGAAGAGGGGCGTGGAGTAGGCGTGGACAAACTGAAGAGCGCGAAGGACAATGGCCGCCCAGTCTAGATATTTCTGCACTGTGAGGACGTGTCCGTCAGCAGCGGAGATCCGCCTCCTGATCCTCAACAGAGGGCGGAGACCGAGAAAACGACACCGCCCACGAAGGAGAGAGCGGGAAAAAGACCAAGAAGCGACCCACGTGGAGGACGCCATGGCCAGCAGCTCTGAACCCGAAAGTGGGGTTGAAGCGGAAGTCTCCCCCAACTACCCGGATGAGCACAGCAGCCCGTTCTCCGTGGACAGCACCGAACTCCTGCAGGTTGAGATGGAGAGCTTGCTCGACCAGCTCCTTCAGCTGAATGTGGAAGCCCAGGCTCCGCACCAGGCGGCGCCGGACCGCAGTCTCCTAGCATCAGATCCGATACTGCTGCCGGGGTCCTCGTTGACATCGCCAGAGGAACCCGCCGTGGAGGAAGAGCCCGCATCGGCTGGTGAGTCCGCCGACCCTGTCCCGCCGGCCGAGGGCTTATTAGTAGGCCCCGTTGTGGCACCCCCTCTCCCTGGGTCCCATAGACTTCAGCGCCTGTTGCCATGGGAGGAGCCCACGGGTATGGAACACCGCCTGAAAGCCCCGCTTCGACCCATTGCTCTGCTGTGTGAAGTCCGTGCAGAGCGCACAGTGTGCCGCTGGGAGAACCCAGGGTCCAACCTTTAAGGATAACCCTAAACGGGTTTTAGCAGCAAAACAGTAGAACAGTAACTATTTACATTTGCAGAGCATTAATATCTTACTTATACCAATCAGGGGGCAGCACCGGCAGAGGCAATCCCTTAGGATATTGCCCGCCGCCTGGTACTGCGTAAGGTGGAGTACTGTCCCATCTGGGGGTTTGTGTACCCACTGTCTTCGATGCTGGAGCAGCAGAGGCACCACCCACCTGAGGAGGTGCCTCCTTGGCCACGATGGTGGTTGAGGTGACGATGCTGCACGTTGTGGTCTTGACCATAGTGCACGTTGGAGTGACCTCGGTGGTCCTGGTGGTGATCATGGGCTGGCCACATGGGGGCACCTTTGATACAGGGGTCAGCTTCACTGGCACCTTAATCGGGGGCGTCACAGGGTTCTGCCTCTTGTGGACGTTCAGAGCAAACCACCCCTTTTCCCCAAAGTGCCTGGTGTAACTAACCCCGTCCCCCGGGTAGAGATCCCGGCCTGGGTGGCCCTCTCTGAGGTGCGACTCAACATCCCTCTGGTTCACAAACATCTCCGCATACAGACCCGGCTCTTTGATGAAGCCCCAGCCTCCGCGGAGCTTGAAGGTGGTGATGATGCGCTGCCTGCGCGGGGCCTGGTGAGCGGTGGGGTCCTTGCGGGCCCGGTCCTTGACTGCCAAGTCTTTCTGATGGTAGGCCTCCAGCCCGGCCTGGTACTCCTTTTCCTTCTCCTTCCACTGCTGTTCCAGCTGGGCCTGGTATTCCTCCCAGCTCAGGGCCTGCACCATCTCCCCTTCCCGTGTCTTCACCCCGGGGAACCCCATAAGGGATCCCTTTGTTGACCCGGGATCCCTATTGCTTTTTGGTTATTTTCTATTTTCTTCTTTGTTATCAAGAACTGCCGCAATCATGAACAGTGCCTGATACAAACTGCTTGTAAATAGTTTGCACCTTCTTAAAGGTGCTCCCTACTGGTTTTACTTAAAGAAGGACTCTTTGTGAAGATACCGCACCGGAGCCTTTGCTGAGTATGGACTGGTAGCTTGAGAAGATGTGCTACCTCATAAAGACTTGGTCCCCTCTTAAAGGGGATGTTCACTTGTTGCACTTAAAGAATGGTATTGCTTTAAGACTGATAGATAGCAATAATGTCTTGACAAAAAGAAAGTGATGATGATGCTTACATGAAAAAGTTATATGTATCCAACCAGTTGATTGTAAGAAATGATTGATAATGTTGATAGAAAAATGAGGACAGAGAGTGAACCCGTACGGGGTTAGTCAGTGAGTCCTCTTGGGAGCTATGTAAAGATGGCTCAGTGATTTCAAACTGAAAGCAAATGTTATGTTCTATACTATGTATAGTAGTTGAAAAGGCAGAAGGCCCGGGCTGAAAGGGGCGGTCCTGTAAAGAAAGGAGAGGCAGTAGGCCTGGAGCAGTTAGGACAGGAGGTCCTGCAGATTTAACGAAGGGGAATGAAAGAGAAAGAGTTAATTAATATTATAGTGTTTTAGAAGTAAAGCCTTTAGTGGATAGGGAGTATACGTCCTTAAAGGCAATGTCAACTTGTTATTCCAAAGTTTGCACTGGGTAGAATACCCGGTTGGGTAACAGGAGTTATTTATAGCCTGTAATTTATAATGTTTAACCATGTTTGTAACGTTCAAGTGTCCTCACCTCCCATAAAGGGAAGCTCTGTTCAAGCTTACTTATTGTTATTGCATTTTCAAAATTGTATGTCTTTTTGCTAACCTGTATTGTTGTTTTCTTCCCAGTCTAGGAGTACTGGATTTAACCGGGGGGGAGTGCAGCGCCCCAGAGTCCTGGTCGTTGCAGTACTGTGGCTCCGCCACTAAGGGGAGCTATGGTACGTCTGATGGCACTGAAGGAGTTCACCTGACCAGGTATCACAGACACCAATACATTTCACAGCCGGGCCTCCAGGGGGAGCTAAGGGTTCTATTTATTAGGCCACTCCTCACATACTGGTAAAACTGGGGGTCAGGCAGGAAGTTAGAACAGAAAAGCTGACTGGGTTGGAACCAGACAACACCTTGTGGCAGAGGGTGTTGTGGGAGAAGATTCGGTAGGGTCCCTGTCAGGGGTGGGATCCTGACAGAGGCCTGGCAACTTGAGAGAATGTAACAGGACCGTGCCTGCTCAGCATAGCGGCGGTGCCCAAGGAAGGATTGGAAGCGAGATAGATTGTGCTGAGTGAGAAACGCGAGATCAAAGCAAGAAGGAGAATACCAGTAGGAGTCGTGCTGTGAGACCGAGGCAACATCCTACTGAGGCGCACAACCGGCAGCCGGAACGCCGAGGAAGTATTACAATATTCAGCTTCAGGCAATACTCTAAACCAACGGCAGGACAGTCAGTCTAAGGCGGGCTGTCTCACCTAAATCACCTATGCAGTCTTGGGGGGCAACTTGTGGAGAGGGGCGACTCTAGGGTCCCGGAAGAGCTCAGAGTCTACCCGTCATACGGGTGCCGTCCTAACCGTAACATCAGGGAGGGACGGAGGATTAGCAGAACATCATCTAATCGAGTTGTGAGGGAACTTAAGAAACAGACACAACAGTTGTGGGGACTTTCCGTAAGCACAGCAGGGAAGGACCGCAACACCTAGCGCTAGAAGGAAGGCACAGATTTCCACCTGCTAAGAGAACTCTGGAGGTGCCATTGGACCGGCCGGACTTGCGCAGCCTGGTTATCCGGATTCCGGACTGAGGACCCAGAGATCTTCAGTAAAGAGGTAAAGAGACTGCAACCTGGTGTCCTCGTTATTTACTAAAACCTACACTGCACCGCAACATCACCATCTACATCTATCACTGTACGTCCCTCGGCAGGGTCACGGACCGGGCCTAGCCACCGTGACAACCCCAGAGCAGAGACTCAGAGGCCCGCTACCGGGTAGCCCTCGGCCCTGCGGCAGTGGCGGCACTACATAAGCATAGTGGAGTTGGGATTTTTATAAAATCCCATCCACTATGCTGTAACATCTGGACGTTGCGGCTGTATGCAGTGCCCAATCCGCAGCAAAAACTCAAGCAATATGCCTCATGGAAACATACCCTAATAGTTGCTGTCTTGGGGGCTGGAGATGGGGAGGTCAGGGGCTTTTTATTCTTGCGAGCTGGATCTTTTATAAGTATTAGTAAAACAAGTACAGCAATACAGGTTAGTAGCATTAATACGTTAACAATTGGTTAATATTTCAGTATTAGTATAACAATGGCAAGTATTGGCATAAGGGAGCAGACAGACACCATATAACTCATGCAAGGATATCATTGCAATCCCTGCACTGGCCCGACACCTCTCCTGACATAAGCGTGACAGCGTGATGGATTACTATGCAGCTGTCAGCCTCAGGTCAGGAGAGCCGACGGTCAGTCCGAGGATTGCGATGCGATCCTCACATCGGAAATACATCCATCTGTCTGCCCCCTAACAAGTATAACAATACAGTAACCACGGCTGCATTCTACGTTATAAGAATAAATTGTTTATAATTAAATTATTAAAGGGAATCTGTCACCTACTTTTTTGTATATAAGCTTCGGCCAATGCCATCAGGGGCTTATCTACAGCATTCTGTAATGCTGTAAATAAGCCCCCTGATGTAAGATGAAAGATAAGAAAAACAAGTTAGATTATACTCATCTGGGGGGGGTGGTCCGGTGCGGTCTGGTCCAATGGGCGTCGCGGTCTGGGTCAAGCACCTCCCATCTTCATGCAATGATGTCCTCTTCCTTGCTTCCTGCCGTGGCTCCTGTGCAGGCATACTTTATCTGCTCTGTTGAGGGCAGAGCAAAGTACTGCAGTGCACAGGCGCCGAGCTTCTTGGACCTTTCCCGTGGCCTGTGCACTGCAGTACTTTACTCTGCCCTCAACAGAGCAGATAAAGTATGCCTGCACAGGAGCCATGGCAGGAAGCAAGGAAGAGGACATCATTGCATGAAGATGGGAGGTGCCGGACCCAAACCGTGACGCCCATTGGACCCAGACTGCCCCCGGGTGAGTATAATCTAACTTGTTTTTCTTATCTTTCAGGTTACATCGGGGGCTTATCTACAGCATTACAGAATGCTGTGGACAAGCCCCTGATGGGGTTGGCCAAAGCTTATATACAAAAAAGTAGGTGACAGATTCCCTTTAAGTTATTAAAGGCTTGGGACAATTGTCTGCAGTCACTCTGAGACTTCAGACTGCCAAATCATGATGGGGAGCGCCTGCTCTCATGTGACCTCAATACCACTGGTGCGATCAGGCGGTCATACAACCACCTTTGCTATTTGCATGTGCTGAATAGACAAGTTTGACTTCTCTCAATAGAAGAAAATTGTCACACAACCTCCTGCTCTCATCAACGATGCTGGGGCCATTATTAATGTACATAGGGGATTTCTAAATATTAAGTAGGCACTTATGAAGCATTGAAGCCTAGCTATTTGGTGGCAGATGGTGCTGAACCAGCTGTCAATCTGTCCCGGGCCATCAGTTACAGCCACCGCTCTCTATGCACAGAGAGGTGACTGAAAAATGTTGAAGTAATAGTGTACTCAGTCTGTCGGTCTAGGCCAAGTGGAAAAGATGGGAAAAGTGAATGATTCCACCAGAAAGAACGTCTTCTGTAAGTCACCATCTATAACTGTACTGTGATCTCTATATGTCATGCAGGACTGGTATCTACCGCTATATGTCAACATATGGTGGTAATATCAGTGCTGGTCATTGTATAGAGATTTATTTTTAATAACAGTGCGGTCATCTCCTGAGGTACCCCTATACCCATAGTAGTTACAATCATGGTTACCTGGTTAAGAGCCACAGGTGGACAGAGACAGAAAAAGGCCCATGTGCGAAAACAATATATGGGCCCTTTGCAGCCCAAGAGCTCCTAAAAATACAAAATTGCGCCTTATTTAGAGGTAGAAATGGGCCCCCTTAACTCTTGGGCCCATGTGCTGCCACATAGGTTGCACTAATGGCATGTCTGCCTGTTAGGGGCCCACGCACATGTTTTGCTCCCCCTGAGCTGAGCCCCTAGCTGCGCCTCGGCTATGACTGAAAAGTTGCAGAAACCAATGTCCCATTAACTGGACCTGTTGTATTCAAATTGACATTTCTCTAGTTTTGCAAATAAATAGTTATCACATAGGATCTGGAGAACCTGGAGATTTTGCTGAATTAACCATGACAGGCCTAACACTAACTTTGCAGGAAGGAAAGTAATAACCATGAACAAAATGGATTCAATATGTAATATCCTTACTTTCATACATACATTCTTGACCTTCATAGTGATGTGATTTTGAGAAAGAGGAGAGGTATCAATTGCCGAAACTTGAATGGGAAGATCAAGAGTAGAGACATTATAAGCACAGCTTACAGCAAACCGTCATTCTGTTCCATAAAGTCATATACATTTTTGCCAATATCCTCTTTACTGTTCACAAAGGATGTAATGTCACTCTTCCCCTGTATAATTAAGACGTGCCTATTTTTTAGATGGCTACAATAAAGTAATGTGCCTCTGTTGCAAGATGCTATATATATATATATATATATATATATATATATATATATATATATATATATTGCAATAAAAGGCAGCATACACTTATAGAGTAGAGCTAGTGCCTATTGATGCTTTTTAGTGCAGCACTGAGTGGTAAAGTGATAAAAACACTATCATTACTCCATTATTTACAAAAAAAACCCTCTCTCAACCCATCCTGCACCAATAACTACCGACCAGTCTCCAGTCTCCCCTTCATTTCTAAACTCTTGCAGTGTCTGGTCTACTCCCACCTTACCTGTTACCTCTCCACTCACTCCCTCCTAGATCTTTCACAGTCCAGCTTCCACCCCCTACATTCTTCAGAAATTGCTCTCATCAAAGTGACCAATGACCTTCTGAAAGCAAAACGTAATGGTGACCACTCTCTGCTCATTCTTCTCGACATTTCTGCAGCTTTCGACACTGTTGACCACCATCTCCTGCTCTCTATGCTCCAGTCAATAGGCATAAAGGACACTGCTCTCTCCTGTTATCTTCCTATCTTTCTGACCGCTCCCTCAGTGTATTGTTCGCTGGCTCCACTTCATCTCCTCTTCCTTTTACTGTTGGGGTCCCTCAGGGCTCAGTCCTTCGCCCCCTTCTCTTCTATCTCTACATGGCCCCTATTGGACATATCATCAGCAGATTTGGCATTCAGTGCTATCTTTATGTTGATGACATGTAACTATGCATGTCAACCCCTGACCTTACCCCCGCTGTATTACAGAACATGAGAGACTATCCGCAGTCTCCAACATCATGTCCACTCTCAATCTGAAACTCAATTTTTCCAAAATTAAACTTTTTCTGCTCCTGCCGTCTACAAACATCCCTAAATCTGACATCTTCCTCTCTGTGGGTGGCAACATAATACCGCCTCAGCAACAGGTGTGCTGTCTGGGTGTTATGTTTTACACTAATCTTTCCTTCACCTCCCATATACAATCTCTAGCCTGCTTTTGCCACAACAACAAAAACCCTCACCGTAGCTGAACTAGAGCGGGTGCAGAGAAGAGCGACCAAGGTTATTAGAGGATTGGGGGATCTGCAAAACCAAGATAGGTTATTACACTTAGGGCTATTTAGTTTGGAAAAATGAAGGCTAAGGGGTGATCTTATTTTAATGTATAAATATATGAGGGGACAGTACAAAGACCTTTCTGATGATCTTTTTAATCAAACCTGAGACAGAGACAAGGGGGCATCCTCTACATCTGGAGGAAAGAAGGTTTAATCAGAATAACAGACGCAGATTCTTTACTGTTAGAGCAGTGAGACTGTGGAACTCTTTGCCGTATGATGTTGTAATGAGTGATTCATTACTTAAATTTAAGAGGGAACTGGATGCCTTTCTGGAAAAGTATAATGTTACAGGGTATATACACTAGATTCCTTGATAGGGTGTGGATCCAGGGAACTAGTCTGATTGTAATGTAATGCTTTATTAATTGCCCCCCCTCACTTGACTTTTCCCTCTCTAAACCATCCTTAATGCAGTAGCCAGGGTCATCTACCTGGCTAATCGGTACTCGGACGCGTCGGCTCCGTGAGAGTCATTGCACTTGCTGCCCATTCATTATAGAATCCAATTCAAACTTTTTGTCGTCACCCACAAAGTTCTCCATAGTGCGGCACCCCCGTACATCTCCTCCCTAATTTCTGTTTATCTGCCTACCTGCTCGCTATGCTCTGCAAACGATTTTCGACTAACCTCTGCACTAATCCGTACCTCTCACTCCAGGCTCCAAGACTTCTCCCGTGTTGTGCCAATCCTCTGGAATGCTCTACCCAAAGAAATTAGGACTATCCACAACTTGCACAGCTTTAGGCATTTCTTCAAAACACATCTGTTCAGAGCGGCCTATCATGTTCCCTAATCAAATTCCTTTTTAAGTGTGTATGTAGCTAATTCGCTATCTGAGAATGAAAACTCCATGAAACTCCACCGCACACAACAGCACCAAAAAATCTGTCTGGTGACTAGCTCATACAGCTTTATCCATCCCCATTCCCTCAAGATGGCTTGACCATTATTGTAACTAAGCCCCTACACTCTGAGTCTCCCCCACCTCATTGTAGATTGTAAGCTCTTACGGGCAGAGTCGTCATTGTTTTGATTTAATTATTGCATTCCTTTGTAATGTTGCTACTTATGACTTGCATATGAACTGTTGAATTGTAAAGTGCTGCGGAATATGTTGGTGCTATTTAAATAAAGTTTATTACTATTATTATTATTATTATTATTATTATTATTATTATTATTAAAGTGCTACTCAATATGCCACTATTTTTAGTCACTAAAACTGTGCAAGGCAACAAGATCAATCTGTCACCTGATTGCAGTGCCTAGCATAATATTGAGAAATCAGTATAGCAAGATGATAGAAATCTGTGCCCAGCTGCTGAGATTTTGAAGAGAGAATGGTCGATAACATATAGAGCTATTACAATTAAGACTTAAATGAAAAAGAGCAACAATAAGTGCTTTTTCTGGTTCCAAAATAAGAAAATGCTCATTTCTTTGAAGAGGGAAGATTTATTGTGAGTATGGGATTAGTGATGGCAGGGAATAGTGAATAGATTAGGTGGCCCCACCTTTCAATTTACATGACTTTTTTGATCGGCTGCTTCTGCATTGGTGCTAACTACCAACAAGTTCAGAGAGTTCATTTTTCAATTGGTCAGAGCTCTTATGAGAGAAAAGTATTTAGGTAGGTGAGTGGTTTTAATGTTATGGATGATTTTTTTAAATATAATTTTGTCACCTCTAGTATTTAAAAAATCTGTTCTTAAGTCGTTACCTACTCTAGTCCTTACACACTGCATTTTCTTTTTTTCCATCGCCACACTTTGAAAGTCATAATTTTGTGATATTTCCATCGACTTTTCCACTTTAGGGCTTGTCTTTTGCAGAATAAACGTTTAATGTTTGGTTCTCCTGTGCTGACTCTCGTGCACTATAGATAATTTCTTACCGTTATACAATGGGTTATTACAATTGCAGTGATGTTTCAATCCATTGCAGAATCAGTTAGATGCTCCTGAAAGTACTGACCATGGCTTCTTAAAGTTTAGAGACAGTATTTGAGGTCCACTGGCAGAAAACAGTTAAAAAGGATTAAAACAATCATTTTTACATCACACTTTCCTGAATGGCCTGTTTCGTTCAGTGAAGCAGATAATCTAGCTTGTAATCTTATACTTTACGGTTTAAGCTGCTAAAATCATTGTAATAGTAGAACAAAGTTTATATAGGAATATATTAGGATACCAGTCCATTTTCAATTTAACATGAATTAGTTCCACTGAAAGCTACAATGACAACTGTTTGAATGATAGACATGGCAGGCAGTATAGTGAATTAAAAATCCTATTTCTCATCAAAGCAGACCATCAATTACTATGGTAATTCACATTGGCAGTTACAGGAAAGGCTAAGAGGTGAGTCATGGTTGTTTACCTGATCTATAGGTTAATGATGAGTTGGAATTTCCTATTGCTCTTACTGTGACACTTTCCATCACCAGAAAATTTTAGCAATTTAAATAAAAAATAAAATGTGTGAAGTAAATGTATTAGCATATTAATAATATTTAAATTTCAGAGAAAAGATTCCAAAACTACATAATCAAGCTGAAAAAATGTGTGTATTGAAAGATTCAGGAGGTTTATGGAATGTCTGAATCAGTCACATCACAGACTGAAGCAATTTCAGTGATATATTCTTTTAATAATTATTGTAATTTATATAATGCATAAATTCAATACAACCATGGGGTAAGTACAAGCAATTTAATGTATTCAAAAACTATGTTGAAAAAGTTTATTAAGTGAAAAACTTGCCTTCTGTTTTCTCCATTAAAACACAGTTTAATCACAAACAATTTGGATTAGTAAATTTGGCCTCCTGAATGAACTTCAATATTAGGGCTAATGATTTTTATGTGGAAATCTGGTCTTCTGATTTCTCACTGAAACAATTTTATCCCAAGTGATTTGAATTAGCAAATGGAACCTCCTGAGACTGCAACACAGTTTTAGCACAATCTATTTAGATCATGGAATATCCACTTCACACCAGACAGGATCATATCTAGCTAACTGACAAGTTCACTTTCAGCAGCAGCACCAGCACCAGCAGAAGTTGGCCTCTCTGCACTGTGACACTAAAAAAATGGCACAAGCAAAATAAATGGCACCAGCAAAACAATATGTCTGCTTTTTATATGGAGAGGTTCAAGGGACTTCGGTAACCAATCACAGAAGACTTTGTGTCATGATGCTGTAGATGGTTTCTGCTCCCTGATTGGCTGCTGGGATGTACACACGTTGAGTTATTAAAGGGAACCTGTCACCCCCAAAATCGATGGTGAGGTAAGCTTACCTTCATCAGGGGCTTATCTACAGCATTCTGTAATGCTGTAGATAAGCCCCCAATGTTACCTGAAAGAGGAGAAAAAGAGGTTATATTATACTCACCCAGAGCCGGTCCCGCTGTGGTCTGGTCTAGGGTTGAGCGACTTTCATTTTTTTAAGATCGAGTAGGGTTTTGGGAAACCCGATTTTGTCCAGAGTCGAGTCGAGTGCAGTCGGCCGATTATCGCTAAAAGTCGGGGATCGACCGAAACACAAAACCCAATGCAAGTCAATGGGGAAGCATAGTCGGCAGTGAGTGGAGGCCAGGAAAACACCTACAGTGCCCATTTTAATGCCAAAAACATCCATTCTTGTTTCTGAAGCTTGCCAATCTTAATTAACTGTATAATAATAGTTGGGCATAGGGAATTGGGGGAAAGTTGTGGGGGGAGTAGGGCTGGCTCAAGTTTTTCGTGGGCCCAGGAAATGCGGACTACGTCACGGCGGTGTTGCAGGGAAAGGTAAGTATTTAAACGTTGCAAGTGCTGTGATCCTGAGCAAGCAGGGGGGGGCCCACTCGTTCGCATTGGCACTGGCACAGGGCCCCTCAAAGTACGGCGGTGTGTTTGCATGGCGGGGGCGCCTCCCACCAGCAGCGACACTTTTGCGTACTCTGAGGGGCCCTGTGCCAGTGACGTCGCCAACGAGTATGCCCCCCCACCTGATGAAGGAACCTGCACTTTCATCTGCACCTTCCTCTTTGTCCCTGTGTAAGGTGGTATAACATGCGGGAAGGGGAACCTTACTTTCAGCAGGGTCAGATTCTGGCTGTGTAGAGTACAAGGGGAATGTAGTGGTCTAGGTCAATGTACCAGCAGACTCATTTAGCAGTGGCTGGGCAATGGGCAGGATGAGGAGGAAACAGATATAGGGCCAAAGAATAAAGTAGGCTAAATGCAGTTCAAAATTGGTAACAGGACTAAACAGGCGGCATTGCTTTGTTCAGTGGAGTAGCAAACCCAAGAGCAGCAGACACTGTTTCAAGGGCATAACCACACTAGTAGGCCAAATGCAGTTTAATATCTGATAGTATAGGGCGAAAGCCAGAATGTGGAAGCTCAGCTTTGTTCAGTTGAGGACAACACCAGGGAGGGGCAGAAGCCGTTAGTAGGCCCTAACCACCATTTTTTTTTTAAAAAACCACTTAATGAGAGCCGGAAGGTTGAAGCTCAGCTTTATTTAGTTGAGGACAACACCAGGCAGGGGCACACAGACAGACACCTTTAGTAGGCCGGAAAAGCCTATTGCATTTTTTAAAATGGTAATTTGGAGCAGAAGGTTGAAGCTCAGCTTTATTTAGTTGAGGGCAACACCAGGCAGGGGCACACAGACAGACACCTTTAGTAGGCCGGAAAAGCCTATTGCATTTTTTAAAATGGTAATTTGGAGCAGAAGGTTGAAGCTCAGCTTTATTTAGTTGAGGACAACACCAGGCAGGGGCACACAGACAGACACCTTTAGTAGGCCGGAAAAGCCTATTGCATTTTTTAAAATGGTAATTTGGAGCAGAAGGTTGAAGCTCAGCTTTATTTAGTTGAGGGCAACACCAGGGAGGGGCAGAAGCCGTTAGTAGGCCCTAACCACCATTTTTTTTTTTAAAAACCACTTAATGAGAGCCGGAAGGTTGAAGCTCAGCTTTATTTAGTTGAGGACAACACCAGGCAGGGGCACACAGACAGACACCTTTAGTAGGCCGGAAAAGCCTATTGCATTTTTTAAAATGGTAATTTGGAGCAGAAGGTTGAAGCTCAGCTTTATTTAGTTGAGGACAACACCAGGCAGGGGCACACAGACAGACACCTTTAGTAGGCCGGAAAAGCCTATTGCATTTTTTAAAATGGTAATTTGGAGCAGAAGGTTGAAGCTCAGCTTTATTTAGTTGAGGGCAACACCAGGCAGGGGCACACAGACAGACACCTTTAGTAGGCCGGAAAAGCCTATTGCATTTTTTAAAATGGTAATTTGGAGCAGAAGGTTGAAGCTCAGCTTTATTTAGTTGAGGACAACACCAGGCAGGGGAACACAGACAGACACCTTTAGTAGGCCGGAAAAGCCTATTGCATTTTTTTAAATGGTAATTTGGAGCAGAAGGTTGAAGCTCAGCTTTATTTAGTTGAGGATAACACCAGGCAGGGGAACACAGACAGACACCTTTAGTAGGCCGGAAAAGCCTATTGCATTTTTTAAAATGGTAATTTGGAGCAGAAGGTTGAAGCTCAGCTTTATTTAGTTGAGGGCAACACCAGGCAGGGGCACACAGACAGACACCTTTAGTAGGCCGGAAAAGCCTATTGCATTTTTTAAAATGGTAATTTGGAGCAGAAGGTTGAAGCTCAGCTTTATTTAGTTGAGGACAACACCAGGCAGGGGCACACAGACAGACACCTTTAGTAGGCCGGAAAAGCCTATTGCATTTTTTAAAATGGTAATTTGGAGCAGAAGGTTGAAGCTCAGCTTTATTTAGTTGAGGGCAACACCAGGGAGGGGCAGAAGCCGTTAGTAGGCCCTAACCACCATTTTTTTTTTTAAAAACCACTTAATGAGAGCCGGAAGGTTGAAGCTCAGCTTTATTTAGTTGAGGACAACACCAGGCAGGGGCACACAGACAGACACCTTTAGTAGGCCGGAAAAGCCTATTGCATTTTTTAAAATGGTAATTTGGAGAAGAAGGTTGAAGCTCAGCTTTATTTAGTTGAGGACAACACCAGGCAGGGGCACACAGACAGACACCTTTAGTAGGCCGGAAAAGCCTATTGCATTTTTTAAAATGGTAATTTGGAGCAGAAGGTTGAAGCTCAGCTTTATTTAGTTGAGGGCAACACCAGGCAGGGGCACACAGACAGACACCTTTAGTAGGCCGGAAAAGCCTATTGCATTTTTTAAAATGGTAATTTGGAGCAGAAGGTTGAAGCTCAGCTTTATTTAGTTGAGGACAACACCAGGCAGGGGAACACAGACAGACAGCTTTAGTAGGCCGGAAAAGCCTATTGCATTTTTTAAAATGGTAATTTGGAGCAGAAGGTTGAAGCTCAGCTTTATTTAGTTGAGGACAACACCAGGCAGGGGAACACAGACAGACACCTTTAGTAGGCCGGAAAAGCCTATTGCATTTTTTAAAATGGTAATTTGGAGCAGAAGGTTGAAGCTCAGCTTTATTTAGTTGAGGACAACACCAGGCAGGGGAACACAGACAGACACCTTTAGTAGGCCGGAAAAGCCTATTGCATTTTTTAAAATGGTAATTTGGAGCAGAAGGTTGAAGCTCAGCTTTATTTAGTTGAGGACAACACCAGGCAGGGGCACACAGACAGACACCTTTAGTAGGCCGGAAAAGCCTATTGCATTTTTTAAAATGGTAATTTGGAGCAGAAGGTTGAAACTCAGCTTTATTTAGTTGAGGACAACACCAGGCAGGGGCACACAGACAGACACCTTTAGTAGGCCGGAAAAGCCTATTGCATTTTTTAAAATGGTAATTTGGAGCAGAAGGTTGAAGCTCAGCTTTATTTAGTTGAGGGCAACACCAGGCAGGGGCACACAGACAGACACCTTTAGTAGGCCGGAAAAGCATATTGCATTTTTTAAAATGGTAATTTGGAGCAGAAGGTTGAAGCTCAGCTTTATTTAGTTGAGGACAACACCAGGCAGGGGAACACAGACAGACACCTTTAGTAGGCCGGAAAAGCCTATTGCATTTTTTAAAATGGTAATTTGGAGCAGAAGGTTGAAGCTCAGCTTTATTTAGTTGAGGACAACACCAGGCAGGGGCACACAGACAGACACCTTTAGTAGGCCGGAAAAGCCTATTGCATTTTTTAAAATGGTAATTTGGAGCAGAAGGTTGAAGCTCAGCTTTATTTAGTTGAGGACAACACCAGGCAGGGGCACACAGACAGACACCTTTAGTAGGCCGGAAAAGCCTATTGCATTTTTTAAAATGGTAATTTGGAGCAGAAGGTTGAAGCAGCTTTATTTAGTTGAGGGCAACACCAGGCAGGGGCACACAGACAGACACCTTTAGTAGGCCGGAAAAGCCTATTGCATTTTGTAAAATGGTAATTTGGAGCAGAAGGTTGAAGCTCAGCTTTATTTAGTTGAGGACAACACCAGGCAGGGGCACACAGACAGACACCTTTAGTAGGCCGGAAAAGCCTATTGCATTTTTTAAAATGGTAATTTGGAGCAGAAGGTTGAAGCTCAGCTTTATTTAGTTGAGGGCAACACCAGGCAGGGGCACACAGACAGACACCTTTAGTAGGCCGGAAAAGCCTATTGCATTTTTTTAAAATGGTAATTTGGAGCAGAAGGTTGAAGCTCAGCTTTATTTAGTTGAGGACAACACCAGGCAGGGGAACACAGACAGACACCTTTAGTAGGCCGGAAAAGCCTATTGCATTTTTTAAAATGGTAATTTGGAGCAGAAGGTTGAAGCTCAGCTTTATTTAGTTGAGGACAACACCAGGCAGGGGAACACAGACAGACACCTTTAGTAGGCCGGAAAAGCCTATTGCATTTTTTAAAATGGTAATTTGGAGCAGAAGGTTGAAGCTCAGCTTTATTTAGTTGAGGACAACACCAGGCAGGGGCACACAGACAGACACCTTTAGTAGGCCGGAAAAGCCTATTGCATTTTTTAAAATGGTAATTTGGAGCAGAAGGTTGAAGCTCAGCTTTATTTAGTTGAGGGCAACACCAGGGAGGGGCAGAAGCCGTTAGTAGGCCCTAACCACCATTTTTTTTTTTAAAAACCACTTAATGAGAGCCGGAAGGTTGAAGCTCAGCTTTATTTAGTTGAGGGCAACACCAGGGAGGGGCAGAAGCCGTTAGTAGGCCCTAACCAAAGTTGAAGGCCAAATGCAGTTTAATTTCTGATACTATAGGCCGAAAGCCAGAAGGTGGAAGCTCCAATTTAGACAGTGGAGGACAATTTGAATTAGGGACTGCAGACAGACTTAGTAGGCTGTCCCCTGTGGACCATGCATCCACCACATTAACCCATTGCGCCGTAATGGACACGTAATCTTCCGTGGCCATGCCTACAGGTCCATGCGTCTGTTGTCAGGTGCACCTTTGTACTCACAGATTGCCAGAGTGCATGGACAATGCGGTCTTCTACATGCTGGTGGAGGGTTGGGATGGCTTTTCTCGCAAAAGAAGTGTCGACTGGTTAGCTTGTAGCGTGGTACAGCGTAGTCCATCATGGCCTTATTAATAGTAAATAAAATATATAACTAGGCTCTATGAACTTTTAAATAGGTTCCAGGGGTACACGGGCAGCATTGGTGTGGTCAGTGGAGGAGTATTGCAAGTAGGGGCTGCAGACAGGCTATCAAAGGCCTAAAATACCAAACAGTAGGCACTCATGGCAGTTTTACATCGGTTACATGGATACACAGGCAGGCACTCCAGGCAGCATTGTGGTCAGTGGAGGAGTATTGCAAGTAGGGGCCGCAGACAGGCTATCAAAGGCCTAAAATAACAAACAGTAGGCAGTCATGGCAGTTTTACATCGGTTACATGGATACACAGGCAGGCACTCCAGGCAGCATTGTGGTCAGTGGAGGGGTATTGCAAGTAGGGGCCGCAGACAGGCTATCAAAGGCCTAAAATAACAAACAGTAGGCAGTCATGGCAGTTTTACATCGGTTACATGGATACACAGGCAGGCACTCCAGGCAGCATTGTGGTCAGTGGAGGAGTATTGCAAGTAGGGGCCGCAGACAGGCTATCAAAGGCCTAAAATAACAAACAGTAGGCAGTCATGGCAGTTTTACATCGGTTACATGGATACACAGGCAGGCACTCCAGGCAGCATTGTGGTCAGTGGAGGAGTATTGCAAGTAGGGGCCGCAGACAGGCTATCAAAGGCCTAAAATAACAAACAGTAGGCAGTCATGGCAGTTTTACATCGGTTACATGGATACACAGGCAGGCACTCCAGGCAGCATTGTGGTCAGTGGAGGAGTATTGCAAGTAGGGGCCGCAGACAGGCTATCAAAGGCCTAAAATAACAAACAGTAGGCAGTCATGGCAGTTTTACATCGGTTACATGGATACACAGGCAGGCACTCCAGGCAGCATTGTGGTCAGTGGAGGAGTATTGCAAGTAGGGGCCGCAGACAGGCTATCAAAGGCCTAAAATAACAAACAGTAGGCAGTCATGGCAGTTTTACATCGGTTACATGGATACACAGGCAGGCACTCCAGGCAGCATTGTGGTCAGTGGAGGAGTATTGCAAGTAGGGGCCGCAGACAGGCTATCAAAGGCCTAAAATAACAAACAGTAGGCAGTCATGGCAGTTTTACATCGGTTACATGGATACACAGGCAGGCACTCCAGGCAGCATTGTGGTCAGTGGAGGAGTATTGCAAGTAGGGGCCGCAGACAGGCTATCAAAGGCCTAAAATAACAAACAGTAGGCAGTCATGGCAGTTTTACATCGGTTACATGGATACACAGGCAGGCACTCCAGGCAGCATTGTGGTCAGTGGAGGAGTATTGCAAGTAGGGGCCGCAGACAGGCTATCAAAGGCCTAAAATAACAAACAGTAGGCAGTCATGGCAGGTTTACATCGGTTACATGGATACACAGGCAGGCACTCCAGGCAGCATTGTGGTCAGTGGAGGAGTATTGCAAGTAGGGGCCGCAGACAGGCTATCAAAGGCCTAAAATAACAAACAGTAGGCAGTCATGGCAGTTTTACATCGGTTACATGGATACACAGGCAGGCACTCCAGGCAGCATTGTGGTCAGTGGAGGAGTATTGCAAGTAGGGGCCGCAGACAGGCTATCAAAGGCCTAAAATAACAAACAGTAGGCAGTCATGGCAGTTTTACATCGGTTACATGGATACACAGGCAGGCACTCCAGGCAGCATTGTGGTCAGTGGAGGAGTATTGCAAGTAGGGGCCGCAGACAGGCTATCAAAGGCCTAAAATAACAAACAGTAGGCAGTCATGGCAGTTTTACATCGGTTACATGGATACACAGGCAGGCACTCCAGGCAGCATTGTGGTCAGTGGAGGAGTATTGCAAGTAGGGGCCGCAGACAGGCTATCAAAGGCCTAAAATAACAAACAGTAGGCAGTCATGGCAGTTTTACATCGGTTACATGGATACACAGGCAGGCACTCCAGGCAGCATTGTGGTCAGTGGAGGAGTATTGCAAGTAGGGGCCGCAGACAGGCTATCAAAGGCCTAAAATAACAAACAGTAGGCAGTCATGGCAGTTTTACATCGGTTACATGGATACACAGGCAGGCACTCCAGGCAGCATTGTGGTCAGTGGAGGAGTATTGCAAGTAGGGGCCGCAGACAGGCTATCAAAGGCCTAAAATAACAAACAGTAGGCAGTCATGGCAGTTTTACATCGGTTACATGGATACACAGGCAGGCACTCCAGGCAGCATTGTGGTCAGTGGAGGAGTATTGCAAGTAGAGGCCGCAGACAGGCTATCAAAGGCCTAAAATAACAAACAGTAGGCAGTCATGGCAGTTTTACATCGGTTACATGGATACACAGGCAGGCACTCCAGGCAGCATTGTGGTCAGTGGAGGAGTATTGCAAGTAGGGGCCGCAGACAGGCTATCAAAGGCCTAAAATAACAAACAGTAGGCAGTCATGGCAGTTTTACATCGGTTACATGGATACACAGGCAGGCACTCCAGGCAGCATTGTGGTCAGTGGAGGAGTATTGCAAGTAGGGGCCGCAGACAGGCTATCAAAGGCCTAAAATAACAAACAGTAGGCAGTCATGGCAGTTTTACATCGGTTACATGGATACACAGGCAGCTAGGTGGTGAGTGGAGGAGTATTTAAATTAAGGACCGCAGACAGGCTATCAAAGGCCTAACATAACAAACAATAGGCTCATGGCAGTTTTACAGCGGTTACATGGATAGACGGGCAGGCAGCTTGGTGGTGAGTGGAGGAGTATTTAAAGTAGGGACCGCAGACAGGCTATCAAAGGCCTAACATAACAAACAATAGGCTCATGGCAGTTTTACAGCGGTTACATGGATACACGGGCAGGCAGCTTGGTGGTGAGTGGAGGAGTATTTAAAGTAGGGACCGCAGACAGGCTTCAAAGGCCTAACATAAGAAAATGGGCTGGCTGTAGGCACTTTATAATTGGTTCCAGGGGTACACGGGCAGCAGTGGTCTGGCCAGTGGAGGACTAGTGGAAGGAGGGACCGCAGACAGGCTTCAAAGGCCTAACATAAAAAAATGGGCTGGCTGTAGGCACTTTATAATTGGTTCCAGGGGTACACGGGCAGCAGTGGTCTGGCCAGTGGAGGACTAGTGGAAGGAGGGACCGCAGACAGGCTTCAAAGGCCTAACATAAAAAAAATGGGCTGGCTGTAGGCACTTTATAATTGGTTCCAGGGGTACACGGGCAGCAGTGGTCTGGCCAGTGGAGGACTAGTGGAAGGAGGGACCGCAGACAGGCTTCAAAGGCCTAACATAAAAAAATGGGCTGGCTGTAGGCACTTTATAATTGGTTCCAGGGGTACACGGGCAGCAGTGGTCTGGCCAGTGGAGGACTAGTGGAAGGAGGGACCGCAGACAGGCTTCAAAGGCCTAACATAAAAAAATGGGCTGGCTGTAGGCACTTTATAATTGGTTCCAGGGGTACACGGGCAGCAGTGGTCTGGTCAGTGGAGGACTAGTGGAAGGAGGGACCGCAGACAGGCTTCAAAGGCCTAACATAAAAAAATGGGCTGGCTGTAGGCACTTTATAATTGGTTCCAGGGGTACACGGGCAGCAGTGGTCTGGCCAGTGGAGGACTAGTGGAAGGAGGGACCGCAGACAGGCTTCAAAGGCCTAAAATAACAAACAATAGGCTCATGGCAGTTTTACAGCGGTTACATGGATACACGGGCAGCTTGGTGGTGAGTGGAGGAGTAGTGCAAGGAGTGTCTGTCCCAGTACTCCCAAAATATAAATAGATGTTAATGTCTCGCAAAACAACCAAAACAAAAAAAAAGGTGGCATACTTAGGTACAGGGGTGGGCTCATCTGCTGAGTTTCTGACATAGTAATTTGGCAGTAACAATTTAATGGTGCCAATATAGGACACAGACACAGACTACTTTAAGTTGCATCATAGATGTCTACAAATTTGTATTGTCAGTGCCAGACATTGAATGATGTCAGCGAATAGACTAAAGATTGGTGGAGCTGTGCAACATAATTTTGCACGTGGTAGAGCACATTTTGAGCTGGGGTAGGGGGGAACTCTCTTGAGGCCGGCGGGACCGCCCCAGGGCCCCTCATGTTACAACGGTGTGTCTGACGTTGGGTGCGCACCACCACCGCCAGAGACACTGCATTGTACTATGAGGGACCCAGTAGCAATGCCGTCAACCAAAAGCGAGCACACCCACCTCTTCAGACAAACAGCAGTCTCACGGGTGCTTGCGCCAAGTCGCGATACCACGGCCCCGTGTGGGGAGTTTTGCCATTTAGGGAGGTGTAAACATGTCGTATGCTGTACAATCAGCTGCAGCAAATTAGACATTAGAAAAGTAATTCACAGGCAAGAGCTTTTCATAGGAAAGCTAGGTGTCGGCCGGGCAAGGTGGGGCAAAAGATTTCGAAATCCAGTTGTGGTTCATTTTAATGAATGTTAGATCGTCAACATTTTGGGTAGCCAGACGAGTCCTTTTTTCGGTTAATATTGAACCTGCAGCACTGAATACTCTTTCTGATAGGACACTTGCTGCTGGGCAAGCAAGCTCCTGCAATGCATATTCTGCCAATTCTGGCCAGGTGTCTAATTTGGAGGCCCAGTAATCAAATGGGAATGACGGTTGAGGGAGAACATCGATAAGGGATGAAAAATAGTTAGTAACCATACTGGACAAATGTTGTCTCCTGTCACTTTCAATTGATGCAGCAGTACCTGTCCTGTCTGCGGTCATAGCAAAATCACTCCACAACCTGGTCAGAAAACCCCTCTGTCCAACGCCACTTCTGATGTGTGCACCCCTAACACTCCTAGTCTGCTGCCCCCTGGAGCTCGTGTGAGAACGATCACGTGCGCTGTGTGCTGGGAATGCCTGAAGCAAACGGTCAACAAGAGTTGATTGTTTGGTTGCTAATATTAGTTCCAAGTTCTCATGTGGCATAATATTTTGCAATTTGCCTTTATAGCGTGGATCAAGGAGGCAGGCCAACCAGTAATCGTCATCGTTCATCATTTTCGTAATGCGTGTGTCCCTTTTTAGGATACGTAAGGCATAATCCGCCATGTGGGCCAAAGTTCCAGTTGTCAAATCTCCGGTTGTGATTGGTTGAGGGGCAGTTGCAGGCAAATCTACGTCACTTGTGTCCCTCAAAAAACCAGAACCCGGCCGTGACACGCAACCAATTTCCTGTGCCCCCGGGAAAGGTTCGGCATTAAAAATATACTCATCCCCATCATCCTCCTCGTCCTCCACCTCCTCTTCGCCCGCTACCTCGTCCTGTACACTGCCCTGACCAGACAATGGCTGACTGTCATCAAGGCTTTCCTCTTCCTCTGGTGCAGACGCCTGCTCCTTTATGTGCGTCAAACTTTGCATCAGCAGACGCATTAGGGGGATGCTCATGCTTATTACGGCGTTGTCTGCACTAACCAGCCGTGTGCATTCCTCAAAACACTGAAGGACTTGACACATGTCTTGTATCTTAGACCACTGCACACCTGACAACTCCATGTCTGCCATCCTACTGCCTGCCCGTGTATCCTCCCACAAATAAATAACAGCACGCCTCTGTTCGCACAGTCTCTGAAGCATGTGCAGTGTTGAGTTCCACCTTGTTGCAACGTCTATGATTAGGCGATGCTGGGGAAGGTTCAAAGACCGCTGATAGGTCTGCATACGGCTGGCGTGTACAGGCGAACGTCGGATATGTGAGCAAAGTGCACGCACTTTGAGGAGCAGGTCGGAGAACCCAGGATAAGTTTTCAATAAGCACTGCACCACCAGGTTTAAGGTGTGAGCCAGGCAAGGAATGTGTTTCAGTTGGGAAAGGGAGATGGCAGCCATGAAATTCCTTCCGTTATCACTCACTACCTTGCCTGCCTCAAGATCTACTGTGCCCAGCCACGACTGCGTTTCTTGTTGCAAGAACTCGGACAGAACTTCCGCGGTGTGTCTGTTGTCGCCCAAGCACTTCATAGCCAATACAGCCTGCTGACGCTTGGCAGTAGCTGGCCCATAATGGGACAACTGGTGTGCAACAGTGTCATCTGCCGATGGAGTGGTTGGCAGACTGCGTTCTGTGGAAGAGCTGTAGCTTCTGCAGGAGGACGAGGAGGAGGAGGAGGAGGGGGTGCGAACGCCTACAGCCAACTGTTTCCTAGACCGTGGGCTAGGCACAACTGTCCCTAAATTGATGTCGCCTGTGGACCCTGCATCCACCACATTCACCCAGTGTGCCGTGATGGACACATAACGTCCCTGGCCATGCCTACTGGTCCATGCATCTGTAGTCAGGTGCACCTTTGTACTCACAGATTGCCTGAGTGCATGGACGATGCGCTGTTTAACATGCTGGTGCAGGGCTGGGATGGCTTTTCTGGAAAAAAAGTGTCGACTGGGTAGCTCGTATCGTGGTTCAGCGTACTCCATCAGGGCTTTGAAAGCTTTGCTTTCAACTAACCGGTAGGGCATCATCTCTAACGAGATTAGTCTAGCTATGTGGGCGTTAAAACACTGTGTACGCGGATGCGAGGATAAGTACTTCCTTTTTCTAACCAGAGTCTCATGTAGGGTGAGCTGGACTGGAGAGCTGGAGATCGTGGAACTTTCGGGTGTGCCGGTGTACATGGCAGACTGAGAGACGGTTGGAGACGGTATTGTTTCCGCCGGTGCCCTAGATGCAATATTTCCTCCTACAAAACTGGTGATTCCCTGACCCTGACTGCTTTTGGCTGGCAAAGAAACCTGCACAGATACTGCCGGTGGTGCGGAAAATGGTGGCCTTACAGTGACGGAAGGGATGTTGCGTTGCTGACTAGCTTCATTGGCCGAGGGTGCTACAACCTTGAGGGACGTTTGGTAGTTAGTCCAGGCTTGAAAATGCATGGTGGTTAAGTGTCTATGCATGCAACTAGTATTTAGACTTTTCAGATTCTGACCTCTGCTTAAGCTAGTTGAACATTTTTGACAGATGACTTTGCGCTGATCAGTTGGATGTTGTTTAAAAAAATGCCAGACTGCACTCTTCCTAGACTCGGATCCCTTTTCAGGGATTGCAGACTGAGCTTTAACCGGATGGCAACGCTGTGCTCCAACAGGTTTTGGCTTTGACACGCGTTTTGGGCCAGATACGGGCCCGGCAGATGGAACCTGTTGCGATGTTGATGCCTGCTGCGGACCCTCCTCCACCTCCGCTTCTGAACTACTGCCGCCTGCACCCTGTTCCCCCAATGGCTGCCAATCGGGGTCTATAACTGGGTCATCTATTACCTCCTCTTCGAGCTCGTGTGCAACTTCGTCTGTGTCACTGTGTCGGTCGGTGGTATAGCGTTCGTGGCGGGGCAACATAGTCTCATCAGGGTCTGATTGTGGATCTGTACCCTGAGAGGGCAATGTGGTGGCCTGAGTCAAAGGAGCAGCATAGTACTCTGGCTGTGGCTGTGCATCAGTGCACTCCATGTCAGAATATACTTGTAATGGGCATGGCCTGTTAAGTGTTTCACTTTGTAAGCCAGGGATGGTATGTGTAAAGAGCTCCATGGAGTAACCCGTTGTGTCGCCTGCTGCATCCTTCTCTCTTGTTGTAGTTTTTGCTGAGGAGGACAAGGAAGCGACTTGTCCCTGACCGTGAACATCCACAAGCGACGCGCTGCTTTTACATTTACCAGTTTCGGAAGAGGAGGCAAAAGAGCTAGAGGCTGAGTCTGCAATGTAAGCCAAAACTTGCTGTTGCTGCTCCGCCTTTAAAAGCGGTTTTCCTACTCCCAGAAAAGAGAGCGTTCGAGGCCTTGTGTAGCCTGACGACGAAACTGGCTCCACAGCTCCAGACTTAGGTGGAATATTTTTATCCCCACGACCACCTGATGCTCCACTACCACTACCATCATTACCAGCTGACAATGAACGCCCACGACGACCTCTTGCACCAGACTTCCTCATTGTTTTAAAATCTTAACCAAAGTAACTTTATTTGTTGCTGTCAAACAACTTACACGGTGAGCTATAACTTCAGTATGATTTCAATATCCCTTAACAGGTTGGTGAGACCACAAGGAAAATCAGGCACAATGGTACACACTCTGTTTTCTGTGGCACAAAATCACAGAGATGACACACACGCAGGACTGTCACTCAAGCACTAATGTCAATATTAATCTCCCACCTAATTTATTTATTTATTTTTCTCAGGGAGACTTTAGAAACCAAATAATATTAAAAAAAAAAAAAAAAAAAAGGCTTTCTATGGCCCACAATTAGAGAGAGAGAGGTGGCACACCCAGGAGTCAAGACTGGCGCACAAGCTGAAAGGGCAATATTACTCTCCCACTGTTTTTTTAAGTTTTTTTTTTATTTCAGGGAGACTTTAGAAACCAAATAATATTAAAAAAACAAAAAAAAAAATAGCCTTTCTATGGCCCACTGAATGAGAGAGAGAGGTGGCACACCCAGGAGTCAAGACTGGCACACAAGCTGAAAGGGCAATATTACTCTCCCACGGTTTTTTTATGTTTTTTTTTTTTTTTTCAGGGAGACTTTAGAAACCAAATAATAAGAAAAAAAATAAATAAATAAATAGGCTTTCTATAGCCCACTGAATGAGAGATAGCACACACAGCAGTGGCACACAAGCCCTGACTGAGGCCAATATTTTTCTCCCACTGATTGATGTAGTGTTTTTGTGTTGAGGTAGATTTTAGAACACAAATCAAGGAAAAAAAAAAAATGCTTTCTATGGCCCACTGAATGAGAGAGAGGTGGCACACCCAGGAGTCAAGACTGGCACACAAGCTGAAAGGGCAATATTACTCTCCCACTGTTTTTTTATGTATTTTTTGTTTTTTAAGGGAGACTTTAGAAACCCAATAATATTTAAAAAAAAAATAAATAGGCTTTCTATGGCCCACTGAATGAGAGGGAGAGAGGTGGCACACCCAGGAGTCAAGACTGGCACACAAGCTGAAAGGGCAATATTACTCTCCCACTGTTTTTTTATGTTTTGTTTTTTTTTAAGGGAGACTTTAGAAACCCAATAATATTTAAAAAAAAAATAAATAGGCTTTCTATGGCCCACTGAATGAGAGGGAGAGAGGTGGCACACCCAGGAGTCAAGACTGGCACACAAGCTGAAAGGGCAATATTACTCTCCCACTGTTTTTTTATGTTTTTTTTTTTTTCAGGGAGACTTTAGAAACCAAATAATATTAAAAAAAACAAAAAAAAAATAGCCTTTCTATGGCCCACTGAATGAGAGAGAGAGGTGGCACACCCAGGAGTCAAGACTGGCACACAAGCTGAAAGGGCAATATTACTCTCCCACTGTTTTTTTATGTATTTTTTTGTTTTTTAAGGGAGACTTTAGAAACCCAATAATATTTAAAAAAAAAAAATAAATAGGCTTTCTATGGCCCACTGAATGAGAGGGAGAGAGGTGGCACACCCAGGAGTCAAGACTGGCACACAAGCTGAAAGGGCAATATTACTCTCCCACTGTTTTTTTATGTTTTTTTTTTTTTTTTCAGGGAGACTTTAGAAACCAAATAATATTAAAAAAACCAAAAAAAAAAATAGCCTTTCTATGGCCCACTGAATGAGAGAGAGAGGTGGCACACCCAGGAGTCAAGACTGGCACACAAGCTGAAAGGGCAATATTACTCTCCCACTGTTTTTTTATGTTTTTTTTTTTTTTTCAGGGAGACTTTAGAAACCAAATAATATTAAAAAAAACCCCCCAAAAAATAGCCTTTCTATGGCCCACTGAATGAGAGAGAGAGGTGGCACACCCAGGAGTCAAGACTGGCACACAAGCTGAAAGGGCAATATTACTCTCCCACTGTTTTTTTAGGTTTTTTTTTTTTTTCAGGGAGACTTTAGAAACCAAATAATATAAAAAAAAATAAAAATAAATAGGCTTTCTATAGCCCACTGAATGAGAGATAGCACACACAGCAGTGGCACACAAGCCCTGACTGAGGCCAATATTTTTCTCCCACTGATTGATGTAGTGTTTTTGTGTTGAGGTAGAATTTAGAACACAAATCACGGAAAAAATAAATAGGCTTTCTATGGCCCACAATTAGAGAGAGGTGGCACACCCAGGAGTCAAGACTGGCACACAAGCTGAAAGGGCAATATTACTCTCCCACTGTTTTTTTAGGTATTTTTTTTTTTTCAGGGAGACTTTAGAAACCAAATAATATTAAAAAAAATAAATAAATAAATAGGCTTTCTATAGCCCACTGAATGAGAGATAGCACACACAGCAGTGGCACACAAGCCCTGACTGAGGCCAATATTTTTCTCCCACTGATTGATGTAGTGTTTTTGTGTTGAGGTAGAATTTAGAACACAAATCACGGAAAAAATAAATAGGCTTTCTATGGCCCACTCAGTGAGAGATGGCACACACAGGGATGGCACTGTAGCAGAAATGCCAATCTTAATCTCCCACAAAAAAAACAAAAAAAAAACAGGGACTGTCCTACAATTACTATCTCCCTGCAGTAATCTAAGCCAGGTATGGCAGGCAGCAATAGGAGTGGACTGATGCACAAATTAAATAAAAAGTGTGGACAAACAAAAAAGATAGCTGTGCAGAAAGGAAGGAACAAGAGGATATGTGCTTTGAAAAAAGCAGTTGGTTTCCACAGTGGCGTACACACAGCAATACAGCTATCACGGAGCCTTCTAGGGCAGCCCAATGAGCTACAGCGCTGAGGGGGAAAAAAAAAAAAATAGCTTCCACAGTCCCTGCACACCGAAGGTGGTGTTGGACAGTGGAAATCGCTGCAGCACAAGCGGTTTGGTGGTTAGTGGACCCTGCCTAACGCTCTCCCTGCTTCTGACGAAGCGGCAGCAACCTCTCCCTAAGCTCAGATCAGCAGCAGTAAGATGGCGGTCGGCGGGAACGCCCCTTTATAGCCCCTGTGACGCCGCAGACAGCAAGCCAATCACTGCAATGCCCTTCTCTAAGATGGTGGGGACCAGGATCTATGTCATCACGCTGCCCACACTCTGCGTTCACCTTCATTGGCTGAGAAATGGCGCTTTTCGCGTCATTGAAACGCGACTTTGGCGCGAAAGTCGCGTACCGCATGGCCGACAAGCACAGGGGTCGGATCGGGTTTCATGAGACGCCGACTTAGCCAAAAGTCGGCGACTTTTGAAAATGATCGACCCGTTTCGCTCAACCCTAGTCTGGTCCGATGGGCGTCTCAGGTCCGCTCCGGCGCCTCCTATCTTCATTTCATGATGTCCTCTTCTGGTTTTCATGCCATGGCTCTGGTGCAGGCGTAGTTCTTCTGCCCTGTTGAGGGCAGAGCAAAGTACTATAGTGCGCAGGCGCCGGGCCTCTCTGACCTCTTCGGCACCTGCGCGCTGCAGTACTTTGCTCTACCCTCAACAGGGCAGGCAAAGTACGCCTGCGCCGGAGCCACGGCATGAAGACCAGAAGAGGATGTCATGGAATGAAGATGGGAGGCGCCGGCCAGACCTGAGACGCCCATCGGAGCGGGACCACCCCTGGGTGAGTATAATGTAATGTATTTTTCTCCTCTATTTACAGAATGCTGTAGATAAGCCCCTGATGATGGTGAGCTTACCTCACCATCGATTTTGGGGGTGACAGGTTCCCTTTAAAGAAAAAATTAAAAAATTACACTCCATAGTTCCTCTGACCTAGACACACCGCCTCCCATCATCAAACATATCCCCCTGTTCCCTTCTCTTATCTTACAGTACCACTATCCTAGCCTAAGTAATAACAAAAGCATTAGTGAAAACGCTCTGATTTATTGAACTGTGACAAAACTTTGCCCACTTTATATAAAAATTCAAACATGAATCCAAATGTGCTACGTTTGTGCCGAATTTGAGATTGTCAAATGTTTTCCTAACAAGTTGTCTCATCTCTACACCTGTTCTCAGTCATCTAGATCTTCCATTCTGTGTTTAATTAGATGCTTCTGCTATTAGGATGGGAGCAGTTCTTCAAAAATTCTACAAAAATTGGAAATGGTGAGCCTCAAAAGCCAACAAAAGAAGGAATGACTGTCTAGTATAACATATCAAAGCATACGTTTTAGACATTGCAGTCTAGACTTACGGCACAGAATAAATACAAGAATTTGTTGGAGAAGAAAATTAAGGACTTATAATACTGCAACATTAACAATCCTTGCAATTATGAACCCAACATGAAGTAGCCACATACACTACCATTGTAATTCAAAATAAATGTTATTAATTTGGCAAAAGCTTTTAAAACTGAGTAAATGTAGCATGATACTGTTGTGTGAAAAAGTGTTTGCCCCCTCCCTGATTTACTATTTGTTTGCATGTTTGTCACACTTAAATCTTTCCGATCACCAAACAAATTAAAATATTAGAGAAGGAAAACGCAATTCATCTGCCATGTAATGTAAAATCACAGCAGGAGCCAACAGGATAGAAGAGATGGATTACATACAGTAAATACAAATAGAATAGGTAGATATATTGATGTCAGTGACAAATACAATTAGTATAGTGTGTGCAGCTTATTGTACATGTATTTAATTAATAGAATATTTTTCTGAAAAAAATGACGTGGACTCCCGCGTAATTTTGTTGACCAGCAAAGGAAAAGCCGATGGCTTGGGGCTATTAATATCAGCTCACAGCTGTATACTTAGCCTTTACTGACTATTAAAATGGGGGACCACCAAAAAAATGATGTGGGGTCTCTATAATTAATAATCTGCAAAGAGTATGCAGACAGATATGGGCTGATATTAATAGCCTAGGAAGGGGCCATGGATACTGCCCCCCAGACTAAAAACATCATCTCTTAGCCATCCCAGAAAAGATGCATCTTTAAGATGTGCCAATTCAGTCACTTAGTCTCGCTCTTCCCACTTGCCCTGTAGCGGTGGCAAGTGGGGTGATAGTTAGGGGGTTGATGTCACAATTGTATTGTCAGGTGACATCAAGCCTTGAGGTTGGTAATGAGAGATGTCAATAAGACACCCCATTACTAACTCCATAGTGACATTGTATGAAAACACAAACACCCAGAAAAAAGTCCTTTAATTGAAAGAATGACATAGACTCCTTTAATAATCTTAATTAAAACATATTTACAACCTTGCCCATCCCCCTGATGCCCTCGTCATCTGCAAAAGAGTTAAAGAAACAAACAACAATATTCCTCACCTTTCCGCAGAGATGCTGCTAATCCATTTGTCCCACGATGGGTCTAGCTCTGTTACATCTAGATGGCAGCATGCATGGTTGCATGATGCGACCATATAGCCTGTCATCCAGCAGTCACTAAGCACCATGTGCTCCGTGTCTCTCTGTGAACTCCTATTATCTATCTGAGAGCACCGCGGGTGTGAGAAAGTTCTTCTGCTCACAGTGCCATCAGACAGGTCCTGCGAGTTCACAGCCAGTGAACTCACAAGATCTACACCAGATGTAATGGGATATACACCTTCCAAAAAGTTCAACTCATCGGCTCAAAGACTATACTTCCAAAAGTCTTGAGGAACTATGCCATTCAGCATATTTTTGCCCAGTCTCTTTCTTATGGTGGTGTCATGAACAGTGAGCTTAGCTGAAGAAAGTGAGGCTTGCAGTGCTTTGGATGTTGTTGTGGGGTTTTGTTAACTGTTGGTTCACCACTGTTCCATGCTTTTGCCTTTTGTGGATAATTGATGTGGTCCCAAATCTTTAGAAATGGTTTTATAACCTTTCCAGACTGATAAATCTCAATTACTTTATTTCTCATTTGTTCCACAATTTCTCTAGATCATGGAATGATGTTTAGCTTTTGAGGATCTTTTGGGCTACTTCAGTTTGTCAGACAGGTCCTACTGAAGTGTTTTTTTTGATCGAGATGAGGTGTGGCAGTAATCAGGCCTGGGTGTGGCTAGGGAATTTTATATCAGCATCCCGTAGACGATAAATCACAGTTCATTTATGTTTTAAGATGGGTTCAATCACTTTTTTTCACGCAGGGCCCTGTAGATTTGAATTTTTTTTTCTCAATTAATAATAAAGACCTTCAATTGAAAACTGCATTATATGTTTACTTGTTATCTTTGTATATGATTTACATTTTTTTATTTGTTTAGTAATGTGAAACATTTAAGAGTGACAAACATAAGAATAGGAAACAAAGAAGGGCCAAATATTTTTTCACACAACTGTATATTTAGACCATTTGCAACGATAAGATAATTTTGTCCTGACTGCTGCCCTGATGCTGTTTGTATTCGCACCCAACAAGTGTTTCACTGCTGCTTCTTCAACAGTCGAACATCATACAAGCAATCAGGAAACTGTTTCTCGAGGTCTATACTATTACAGCACTAACCAAACTTGTCTTTTTTTATATTTTAGAAGCTACAAAAATTCAGAACCTTGTAAAAAAATATACTTCATTTAGCTGGTTTTATATCATTCTGTTATACTAAGTTCTAGTAATGCTATCTGTGTAATATTATATACTTTTTTATTTCCTGTATTGCTCACCACGGAGCAAAATAATTATAGACCTATTTATCGGTTTTCATACTTTTTGCGATTGAGATCCACTAGTTATTATGGTATTATTGAACCATATACAGCACTAATAATTGTTTAGGTCACATTAATCTTACTTTTACTTTGTTCCCTTAGATATATTATAACCTGTGGCTCATTGATAGACTTTTCAGTTTCCTGACTAGCGT
Organism: Ranitomeya variabilis; assembly: GCF_051348905.1. Taxonomy (NCBI): domain Eukaryota; kingdom Metazoa; phylum Chordata; class Amphibia; order Anura; family Dendrobatidae; genus Ranitomeya; species Ranitomeya variabilis. Next base: position 568,791,728 of record NC_135236.1, read on the forward strand.
TCATGAGCTCAACTCCTATGCAAAACTTCTACAAGAAAGTGAATAAAAAATATTAAAAGTTAATAATCATACAATGATACTCAAATCTTTTACTTCTACTCATTCTTTTTCATTTCAATTATTTGTACTTTATTATTTTTATAGTTTTCATTCACATTCATCTCTTTGGTACTTTGCTTGCTTACATACACGTAGTGCTTCCTGTGGTACTTTTATGTAATGTCCAATTTCCAGGCTGAAGCTCACAAGTTTAATTCCTATATAACACCTGCTACCAGAAAGTTATTTAAATATTGATATATTTCACCTTTATCTATTTTTTTCAAATTATTTGTATTCTTTGAATTTCATTATTTTTATAGGTTCTATTTGCATTATTCTCTCTCTTTTTTCACTTATAGATAGTGAAGCCTGTGGCTCTTTGCTAGAGTTTTCAGTTTCCAGGCTAGAGATCACGGTTTTAAACCCTAATAACATCTGCTACAAGAAAAAAATGTGTTTTAATTTTTCTATTGAATTCTTTCTTATTTATATTTTGCTTCTACATTTGTATTACTTTTATTTTTATTTTATTTTTCATAGTTTTAATTGTTTCCTCCTCATTTTCCTTGTATGTGCAAAATTGTCTTACTCCCTTCTATTGTATGTACAAATTGTTTTACTCCCTTCTCCTGTATCCTTCATCTTCTATAGACATTTTTCCCATTGTTTATATTACACCTTCCTTGGAAGCTGCTTCATTTTTCAGAGCTACCAATCTTCACATGCGTCTGATCATGTGCGTGTCATGTTTTCTGATATATGGGAACTCTCGTTTCAGTGACACCAGTGACATGGTATACAACTGCTGATGGGTAATTATATTATTTGCGCTGACCTATTAGCACATCTTCACTACTATTTGAAACACTACTCTATTCCCCTCTGAACAACAGATGACGAAAGGTTGAAATGCATGTTGGACTTTCAGGTAGAAGCCGATGTTGTGATACATTCTATTTTCAGTTTTGAGTATGTATGACTATTCTTCTATCCGGTGGCTACCTTTTGTATTGACTTTCTAACTTCATAATTTTGTCTATCATCGGTCTCCCTTTGCTTTCATTGCTTTTTGTTTTTTTCAATGTTTCTTGATTTTAATTATTATATTAAAATTTTTATTGTATAGTTGTGTATCTTAATAAAATAGTTATTGTTTATACATGTTTGTCTCATTTCTGATTATCAAATTGCAATTAAAAAATTGATTATGTCACCATTTTCGGAGACCTATAATTTTTTTTTCATGCTCATATGTGCACGCTAAGTTGACTTCATTGGTGACACCGTTTTTGGGCTCATGTGGCATTTTGATTCTTTGCATTGTATTTTTTTTAAAGAAGTGCTGAGACCTAAAAATTGCACTTCTGACATTTCTGTTTTTTTTCCCCTGTAGGAGTTATTCAGTTTATATTTTTTATAATACTTTTTTTATTTTTATATGTTTTATTTTATATAAGTTTATTTAATCTTTTTTGTTCTGCAGTTTTTCATCGCCTTAGGGATCATGAACCTGTAATTGTTAAATGATTTATATCATATAGTGCAACACTATAACACTTGAATATAGTGAAATTTCTGTTCTGTTATGAAGCTTAAACTGTTACTGAGCTTCACAGAAGGGTTAGAGAGGCAACCATGGGGGTCTTCAGCAGGTCCCTTGTTGCCATGGTAATTTACAGGATCACAAACTGGTTACGGTGTCACTTAAACACCACAGTCAGTGATTAACAGTGAAACTAAGGCCGGCCTCACACTCAGCGTATGTAAATACGGTCCGTTTTTTACGGCCGTAATACGCAGAAAAGTCCCCAAAATAGTGATCCATATGTCATCCGTAGGCAGGGTGTGTCAGCGTATTTTGCAAATGGCGCATCTTCCAGATGTGCCTTTTCTGGGGTGGCTGGGGGCAGATGTTTTTAGCCAGGGGGGGGGAAAAACCATGGACCCTCTCTAGGCTATTAATATCTGCCCTCAGTCACTGACTTTACCACTCTGGCAGAGAAAATTGCGCGGGAGCCCACGCCAATTTTTTCCGCAATTTAACCCTTTATTTCACAGGCTACAGTGCCCTAATTTTGCACATACACACTACTAACATTAGTAGTGTGGATTATGCAAAAAAAAAGGGATATGAGATGGTTTACTGTATGTAAACCATGTCTCATATTCTGTCGGGTTTGGGAAGGAGAAATGAAAAGCCGGCAATTGAATTACCGGCTTTTCTATAGAACACTGTTGCGTATTTCTCGCAAGTCACACTGCTGGTCCGTGTGTAATCCATATTTGTCTTGCCCCCATAGACTTTCATTGGCGATTTTTTTGCGCATTACGGTGACAAACACAGCATGCTGCGATTTAGTACGGCTGTAGAAGACCGTATAATACGGATCAGTAAAATACGGCTGATAGGAGCTGGGACATAGAGAATCATTGGGCCATGTGTTATGCGTATTTTACGGGTGTATTTTCTGCGCTCATACATCCGTAAAACTCGCCAGTGTGACAACGCCTAACTCTGCACACTGAGAAAGGAGCATAATTACACTCCTGCAGTGTGTAGCACTGACGTGAGAAAAGTCACCAGAGTGAAACTTACAGCATTGCTCACAATGTGGGAAAATTCTCATGCAGTGAGCAGTTCCGTAAATGAGGTGATTGGGTTTCATCAGCTATGAACTATGGTGACCTTTCTCAAATCAGCGCTACACACTGCAGGAGCGCTCCTGTCTTAGTGTGTTTCGGCTGGCATGGAGAGCAGTCGCATCACTGATGTGACTACTCTCCAAACTATTCAATTCGTTGTGGGACATGCCCATAAATGGATTATCGTCGGACAGGTGAGGAATATAGTGTTTTATTATTTTTTGCCTTTTACAGATGACATAGGCATCGATAGATTATCATCAGGCAGGAGAGGAATATGGTGTTTTATTATTATTTTTTTTTACAGTGGGACATGGGCATCAATCAGCTGAAAAGTGAATATAGCTTAACTTTTTAATTTTTTTTTGTGAATAAATGCGTAATTAAGGAACACTTAAACAACAGAATATAGCTCCAAGTAAATCAAACTTTTGTGAAATCAATCTGTCCACTTAGAAAGCAACACTGTTTGATAATCAATTTCACATGCTGCTGTGCAAATGGAATTGACAACAGATGAAAATTATCGGCAATTATTAAGACACACTCAATAAAGGAGTGATTCTGCAGGTGGGCACCACAGACCACATCTCAGTACTAATGCTTTCTGGCTGATGTTTTGGTCACTTTTGAATGTTGGTTGTGCTTTCAAACTCGTGGTAGCATGAGACAGACTCGACAATCCACACAAGTGGCTCAGATAGTGTTGCGGCACATCAATGCGAGCCGGGGCAAGGTTTGCTGTGTTTGTCAGAATAGCGTCCAGGCACTGGAGGTGCTACCACAAGACAGACCAGTACACCAGGAGATGTGGAGGGGGCCGTAGGGGGGCAACAACCCAGCAGCAGGACTGCTACCTCAGCCTTTGTGCAAGGAGGAACAGGAGGAGCACTGCCAGAGCCCTGCAAAATAACCTCCAGCAGGCCACAAATGTGCATGTGTCTGCACAAACGGTTGGAACCCGACTCCATGAGGGTGGTCTAAGTGCCCTACGTCCACAAATAGGGGGTGTGCTCACAGCCAAACAGCATGCAGGACGCCTGGCACTTGCCACAGAACACCAGGATGGGCAAATTCACCACTGGCACCCTGTTCTCTTCACAGATGAAAGCAGATTCACACTGAGCACATGTGACAGACGTGACAGAGTCAGGAGATGCCATGGAGAGCAATCTGCTGCCTGCAACATCCTTCAGCATGACTGGTTTGGCAGTGGGTCAGTAATGTTGTGGGGTGGCATTTCTTTGGAGGGTCACACAGCCCTCCATGTGCTTGCCAGAGGTAGCCTGAGTACCATTAGGTACCGAGATGAGATCCTCAGACCCCTTGTGATACCATATGCTGGTGCGGTTGGCCCTGGGTTCCTCCTAATGCAGGACATTGCCAGACCTCATGTGGCTGAAGTGTGTCAGCAGTTCCTGCAAGATGAAGTTATTGAAGCTATGGACTGGCCCGCCCATTCCCCAGACCTGAATCCAATTGAACACATCTGGGACATCATGTCTCGCACCATCCACCAACGTCACGTTGCACCACAGACTGTCCAGGAGTTGGCGGATGCTTTAGTCCAAGTCTGGGAGGAGATCCCTCTGGAGACCATCCACCGCTTCATCAGGAGCATGCCCAGGAGTTGTAGGGAGGTCATACAGGCATATGGAGGCCACACACTGAAGTTGGATCAGCCTGTAACTTCATTTTCCACTTTGATTTTGAGCATCATTCCAACTCCAGACCTCCGTGGGATATTAGTTGGGATTTACGTTGATAATTTTTAGGTTTTATTGTTCTCAACACATTCCACTATGTAATGAATACAGATTTACAACTGGAATATTTCATACAGTGATATCTAGGATGTGGGATTTTAGCATTCCCTTTATTATTTTGAGCAGTGTATATGCATACATATCTATCTATCTATCTATCTATCTATCTATCTATCTATCTATCTATCTATCTATATATAGTATTTTTGGTTTTTGCATGATCCTTTATCTAGTTTTTATATGCATGATGTGCTCAATCAATTTATTTGACATTACTACATTACTATGTTCATTCAACTCTTTTGGCAAAGATGCAACTTGTAAAATTCCATTATGTATTCCAAACACACATACAATGTGAATTTACTTTATTGTGTACTTATGCTGACCCTTAAGGTCAAAATACCTTTGAATAAAAAGTACTGGGCATACACTGAGTCTGAAACTAAAAATTGAAATATTTTATAGATAATCTTTCTTTAATAAAAATTGGCAAGCTTGAAAGACTGAGAATTTTCTGTAACACAAAAATCTTTGATGTTGGCTCATCTTTACATCATAGAAGGAGCTCAAAGGGTTAATTAAAATTTAATGATTTAGCCAGTACTTTGAAAAAGTTATAAACTTAGATGAGATCAATCACTTTCCTGGACTGCCTGACTTCAAAGTAGACATTATGCAAAAAAGGAGAAAAAAGGGGGAAAAATCCATTCTGTACTGAATACATAAGCAAATATTTTCTCATTAGTCCACAGCACACAGTTTGAATGCTCATAGTTAAGCTGATGCACTAGGAAAATGGTTAAATGCCTTTACTATGGTTTCATATACATTTACACATAATGACAAATTATTTTTTTGTTCAGATGCAGTCTCATAATTTGATTAAATGCTATATCAATTAGTTAGGTCTAATGCAATACTTTTTATTTTTCTTATTGTTATGTTCACATTGTATATTCAGGCTGAAATCAGCAAAACCATGAGAAAACACATATAGATTGAAGAAGTAAAGAAACACATTTAAAACAAACCAGAATATCCTTACATTTCCTGAAATACCCGCTTCACACGTCCGTTTTTTGTGTCCATCTGATATTTGTTTTTTAAGAGCCGCAAATGCGGACACACGCACACTCATTGTTTTCAATAGTGGTGCACACATGTCAGGTTTTTCTCACACAATGTGTGTCCATGTGATAAACCCACATATAGTTTTTTTCTCAGCAGCAGAGACAAAATGCATGCCCCTGCCTGTTTCTCCCTGCCTGCTGCCCTGGAGTGATAGATCTGTCAATCTAGGTCAGTCCTCGGGGACAAGCCACTGGAGACCCATCTTCCCAACTAGTCTCCAGTTTAAGTTGGTCCCCGATGACTTTTAACTCCTTTATGACCTTGGACGTATAGGTATGTCCAAGATTGTCTCCCTGCATTTGATGCACGCTCTGGCACTGAGTCTGCATCTCTCCCTGCACATGACAGCTAATTTGATCAGCTATCAAGTGCCTCTAACAGTCGCAGGTGGATCAAGGATCCTCCTGCAGCTTTTAACAAGTGAAATGCCACTGTCAATCTCTGACATTTTTATTTAACTCACAAGAGCCGGAAGCATGTCATAAGACGCCCCCATCAGCGCCCCTGTTAAGTGGTAGGGCATTCTACAGTCTGATTTCTCTAACTGTAAAGAGCCCTTTGCTATTTACGTGTCAGAATCACCTTTCTTGCACCCATAGTGAGTGATTCTGGTTCTTGGAAGGAGTAATTCATGCGCCAGTCCTTTGTACAGTACATGTAAATGATATTGCTTCTGAGGCTTCTCTTTTCTAAGCTAAGAAAGCCCAACTTTTCCAACGTCTCCTTACATGAGAGGCCTTCCATCCCTTGTAATAATCTAGTTGCCCATCTTTGAAATGATTCTAACTTCTGAATATCCTTTTTTAAATGAGGAGCCCAAAACTGGATCCCATATTCTAGATGTGGCCTCACACGTGATTCATAGAGGGTAACAATGCATTGGGATCTCAGGATTTTAACTCTTTATATGCATTCTAAAGCCTTGATTGCTTTTGCGGCTGCTGCTTGACATTGAGTTCTGCTTTTAACCAGAATACCCAAGTCCTTCTCCTGTTTAATAGTCCCAAGTATACTTCCGTTTAATGTATATGCAGCTGTAGGTCTACTCCGTCATAGGTGCATTACTCTACGTGCCAAGTGTTTGCCCATTCAGATGTCTAATCCAGATTGTTTTACAATATTGCACTGTCAAAGTCAGATTTTAGTATTCTACATAGCTTTGTGTCATCAGCAAAGACTCAAACTTTACACTCATTCCCATACAGAAGATCATTCATAAAGAGATTAAAAATAATTGGTCCTAATACAGATCTTTGCGGTACCTCACAACAATTTTGTTTCCTGTCATTAAGCCAATTCTTTACCCATCTGCATATAGTTTGCCCCCAGTCCCTGCTTTTTTAGCTTCAAAATAAGGCTGTTCTGTGGTACAGTATCAAAGTCCAGATAAATCAAATCCGCCACATTACCAACATCCAGGTTTGCACTCACCTCATAGAAATCCAACATGTAAGTTAGACACGACTTATTCTTCATGATTCCATGCTGGTTGTCAGTAATTATATTATTTTCTGCAATATATGTCTAATGTAACGAGGCAAATGCCTAATTACTCGTAGAGTAACGAATAGACCGAATACTGTACTATTTGTCTGAGCAACGAATAGTGCCGAATGTATTCGCTCATCCCTAATTGTAATCACTAAACTCTATTTTCACCTTCAATTGATTTGCTTATTGTAAAGGTTAACATACTTTTGCCACTCACAAACATGTAGTATAGAAACATTTTCTGAAAAATCCAAAATGGACAAAGTCTAATATTTTTGACACACTTGTTTGATTTGTTTCTCTTATTTTCAGGGTGTGTGAAAATATGATGTAGTTTTGATCTAATTTATTTATTAATGATTGTACATAGAGCAAAGTAGAGATGAGCAAAGTAATTCAATGAAAATTGAATTTGTGTAAACTTTTTAATTCATTAAACCTAATAAATGCAGTTTGTGATTTGACTATGCTAAAATGGCCACCAACATTTTACACATTGCAGAAGATTATAGGAGGCAAGGCAAGCTCACATAACCTCGGGCACAGCTGTCAGATCCTGTACAAAAGCAGAACCAGGAAAAATAGCAGTCATTTTGTGGTGAAAACGGAAAGTGAGAGGACATCTCAGCTCAAAGACTTACATTGAGATATTAAGAGAAAGGCATAAATGTGACACCCCAGGAGTTTGGTTGTCACAGTGGTATTGCCTGCCTCACAGGGAGAGTGATGTTGTGCTTGGAAGCGAGGAAGAATATCTTTAACAGGTAACATGTACACACAACACTGTTCTGACTCCAGGCCAGGAGGGGGAGCTCTAGATCTGGTTTCAGTTGAGCTTCCCTATATATATATTCTGGCTGGGGGAGGAATTAGTCAGTCTGTCAGAGGAAGAGACAGAGGGAGTCTGTCAGAGAGGAGTGAGGAGTGGAAAGCTGGGGCCATGCAAACACAAGGTTCTGCATCTCCTGGAAAGAAAAGAGAGACAGAGCAGATTGTAAGAGACTGTGATGGGAGAAGGAGCACTGGAGAAGTGACAAGCTGGAGGGGAGCTGTGACTGAGCTCCATCCACGCTGAAGCGCAGAAACCAGAGGCCAGAATTCTGAGGTTGTAGGGGTAACTGTATGACCCACAGCAAAAACCAGCAGGCAGGAGATTTCCAGTCGCCTGTCCACTATTACATCCGAAGGCACAGCAGCTTATAGAGCCCAGAGTCGCTGCAAGTAGGGACACCTGTAAAAAGGCTCGAGTTACCTGCCTTACGGATCTTGTCCTAATAATAGAATAGAAAGAGAAAGTGAGGACCTTGTGTGAAGCCTTAGGCAGCAAGGGACTACAACACAGCGCAATAAGGAAGGTTTCCAATCCCACCTGGCTAGGGGAATTCTGAATCTCTTCCAGGTTGGCCGGACCTCATCATCATCTGGGATCCGTACCCTGGACTGTGGATGCATACTGCCATTAAAAGGTAAAGAGACCACAACCTTGTGTCCTCCAAATCTTTCAGGCACTACACCGTCTGTCATCTTTGCCTACTACACCAGGAGCCCTGGGGACTAGGCTTCACCTGTGGGAAACCATACCATCCCTGATGCAATAACATCATCCCCAGTGGACCCCTTTAAGCAGTGTCAGTCATCCCTGACCGAATACCACAGGTGGCATCGCAAACATTCTTTATTCACAACAACCCCTTTAAAGACCTTTCCCTTTAACTTGGACACCCAGGGCCACAGACTGGGTCGCTGCCACCGTGACACCCCTTTAATCACCACCGGACCTGGTACCGAGTACCCCACGGTCCTAGTGGGTGCTCCATAAACACTGAATAAAGTGCACAGACAGTGTGTGAGTGCCACAGCATGGCTACCATCCATTTACCTTTAGCCAGATAGTCACTTTGATTTGACTAATGCTGTGTTTGTGTTAAAGAGGTTGAAAGGAGTTTTGAACAGTTCTAGGAGACCTCAGAGTGTCATTCCCATCTTTTCATGGCAATTGGAGGTTTTGCAGTATTTTAGATTGGTGGTAAATAGTGTTGAGCGATACCGTCCGATACTTGAAAGTATCGGTATCGGAAAGTATCGGCCGATACCGGCAAAGTATCGGATCCAATCCGATATCGATACCCGATACCAATACAAGTCAGTGGGACTCAAGTATCGGACGGTATTCCTGATGGTTCTCAGGGTCTGAAGGAGAGGAAACTCTCCTTCAGGCCCTGGGATCCATATTAATGTGTAAAAGAAAGAATTAAAATTAAAAATATTGCTATACTCACCTCTCCGACGCAGCCTGCACCTTACCGAGGGAAGCGGCAGCGTTCTTTGTTTAAAATTTGCGCTTTTCTTTCCTTACGTGAAGTCCCGGCTTGTGATTGGTCGCATGCCGCCCATGTGGCGGCGACGCAACCAATCACAGCAAGCCGTGACGTAATTTCAGGTCCTTAAGGATTTTAAAATTACGTCCCGGCTTTGTGATTGGTTGCGTCGCAGTCACATGGGCGCCGCACCCAATCACAAGCCGTGACGTCACGGGAGGCTGGACACGCGCGCATTTTAAAATGGGCGCGTGTCCAGCCTCCCGTGATGTCCCGGCTTGTGATTGGTTGCGGCGCGGTCAACCAATCACAAGCCGGGAGGCTGGACATGCGCGCATTTTAAAATGGGCGCGTGTCCAGCCTCCCGTGACGTCCCGGCTTGTGATTGGTTGCGGCGCGGTCAACCAATCACAAGCCGGGAGGCTGGACACGCGCGCATTTTAAAATGGGCGCGTGTCCAGCCTCCCGTGACGTCCCGGCTTGTGATTGGTTGTGGCGCGGTCAACCAATCACAAGCCGGGAGGCTGGACACGCGCGCATTTTAAAATGGGCGCGTGTCCAGCCTCCCGTGACGTCCCGGCTTGTGATTGGTTGCGGCGCGGTCAACCAATCACAAGCCGGGAGGCTGGACACGCGCGCATTTTAAAATGCATTTTAAAATGCGCGCGTGTCCAGCCTCCCGGCTTGTGATTGGTTGACCGCGCCGCAACCAATCACAAGCCGGGACGTCACGGGAGGCTGGACACGCGCCCATTTTAAAATGCGCGCGTGTCCAGCCTCCCGGCTTGTGATTGGTTGACCGCGCCGCAACCAATCACAAGCCGGGACGTCACGGGAGGCTGGACACGCGCCCATTTTAAAATGCGCGCGTGTCCAGCCTCCCGTGACGTCACGGCTTGTAATTGGTTGCGGCGCCCATGTGACTGCGACGCAACCAATCACAAAGCCGGAGCGTAATTTTAAAATACTGAATGACCTGAAATTACGTCACGGCTTGCTGTGATTGGTTGCGTCGCCGCCACATGGGCGGCATGCGACCAATCACAAGCCGGGACTTCACGTAAGGAAAGAAAAGCGCGAATTTTAAACAAAGAACGCTGCCACTTCCCTCGGTAAGGTGCAGGCTGCGTCGGAGAGGTGAGTATAGCAATATTTTTTATTTTAATTCTCTCTTTTACACATTTTTACATTAATGTTGTTTCGATACCGATACCCGATACCACAAAAGTATCGGATCTCGGTATCGGAATTCCGATACCCGCAAGTATCGGCCGATACCCGATACTTGCGGTATCGGAATGCTCAACACTAGTGGTAAATTGATTCTGCACTAAGCAATGCATTAAAAAATATAATCCTTGGAAAAAAATTTAAAGGTCTGTAAGCACTCCTTTCTAAGTGAAACTAATTTGCCTTTTCAGGGTAGGGTTTTGCATCATTGTTGCCACCATACAGCAGAATGTGACAATTTGGCCGGGGTCACACTAGATGTGTGTAATGCGAGAAACTCGCTCATTAATACCCGGCACAGCCGCCAGCACTCGGGACTAAAGCAGTTGAAGAGCTGACATGTGGCCGCAATAGCCGTGGGTGGAATCGCGATCCACCCACGGCTATTAACTTCTTAAATGCGACTGTTAAACTCTGACAGCAGCATTTAAATGGCGCTTTCAGGAATTGCGCCAGAAATACACACACCGGTGACCTCCGTCACGTAATTGAGGGTCACCGAAGTGCTGACATGACAACCCGAGGTCTCCTGGAGACTTCTATTGTTGTCAGTGCCAGATTGCTGTGAGAGCCACCCAGTGGCCAATGTTCATAGCAAGTCAGCAATCTTACTACACTGTGTTCCAAATTATTATGCAAATTGGAATTGTCATAAAGATTTAATTGTTTTGTTTTTCAAATAAACTCATGGATGGCATTGTGTCTCAGGGCTCAATTGATCACTGAAATCAATCTTAAACACAGGTGATAGTTAATTTTCCAGGTGATTCTAATTAAAGGAAACTACTTAACAATGATGTTCCACATTATTAAGCAGGCCACAGGTTTCAAGCAATATGGGAAATAAAAAGGATCTCTCTGCTGCTGAAAAGCGTTAAATAGTGCAATGCCTTTGACAAGTTATGAAAATATTAGATATGTCACGAAAACTTAAGAGGGATCATCATACTGTGAGAAGATTTGTGATTGAAACAGAGCACAAACAGAGTTCATGCAGATAAAGGCATAATGAGGAAGGTTTCTGGCAGACAAATTCATTAGATTAAGACAGCAGCTGCCAAAATACCATTGCAAAGCGGCAAACGTTATTTGAAGCTGATGGTGCCTCTGGAGTCCCTCGAACCTCAAGGTGTAGGATCCTTCAAAGACTTGCTGTGGTGCATAAACCTACTATTCGGCCACCCCTAAACAGTGTTCACAAGCAGAAATGGTTGCAGTGGGCCCAGACATACATGAAGACTCGTTTTCAAACAGTCTTGTTTACTGATGAGTTGAGTTGAGCGACTTTTCCTTTTCTCGGTTCGAGTCAGGTTTCGTGAAACCCGACTTTGTCAAAAGTCGGGTCGGGTGAAATCGGCCAATTATTGCGAAAAGTTGGGGTCGACTGAAACACGAAACCCAATGCAAGTCAATGGGGAATCAAAGTCGGCAGTGAGTGGAGGACAGGAAAACACTTTCAGTGCACATTTTAATGCCGAAAACATCAATTCTTATTACTGAAGCTTGTCAATCTTAATTTACTTTATAATAATAGTTAGGCATTGAAAACTGGGGGTCATTTGGCTAAAGTTGTGGGGGGGTAGGGCTGGCTCAAGATTTTTGTGGGTCCAGGAAACACGGAATATGTCACGGCGGTGGAGCAGGGAGAGGTAAGTATTTAAACTTTGCAAGTGCTGTGATCCTGAACAAGCAGGGGGGGCCCACTTGTTGGCATTGGCGCTGGCACAGGGCCCCTCATAGTACGGAGGTGTGTTTGACGGCAGGTGGCGCCTCCCATCGGCAGAGACACTTTTGCATACTATGAGGGGCCCTGCGCCAGTGACGTCGCCAACGAGTATGCCCCCCACCTGATGAAGGAACCTGCACTTTCATCTGCACCTTCCTCTTTGTCCCTGTGTATGGTGGTATAATATGCGGGAAGGGGAACCTGACTTTCAGCAGGGTCAGATTCTGGCTGTGTAGAGTACAATGGGAATGTAGTGGTCTTGGTCAATGTACCAGCAGACTCATCTAGCAGTGGCTGGGCAATGGGCAGGATGAGGAGGAAACACAGATATAGGCCCAAATAATTAAGTAGGCTAAATGCAGTTCAAAATTGGTAACAGGACTAAACTGGCGGCATTACTTTGTTCAGTCGAGGACAACTGTAATGGGGGCAGACACAGTTAGTAGGCCCAAATAATTAAGTAGGCTAAATGCCGTTCAAAATTGGTAACAGGACTAAAGTGGCGGCATTGCTTTGGTCAGCAGAGGACAACTGTAATGAGTGGCAGACACAGTTAGTAGGCCCTAATAATAAAGTAGGCTAAATGTCTGCCAAAAAATTGTTCATAAATAAACAGGTGGCAAAGCTAGGTAGAGGGGTGGGCTCCTCTGCTGATTAGCAGACAGTGGTAGTAGGCGCAAAGTATTAACTGGTCTAAATGGAGGCCAGGGCCCCTGTATATTTTAACTATCATCTATCATTTCAACAAATTTGTATTGGCAGTGTCATTGAAGGATTTAACAGCACAGACTACACAGTGGTGGAGCAGGGAGAGGTAAGTATTGCAAGTGGTAGAGCACTGTTCGAGCTGGGGGGGAACACTTTCTCGTGGGCGGCGGTACTGGCACAGGGCCCCTCACATTACGACGGTGTGTCTGATGTTGGTTGTGCACCACCACCATCAGAGGCACTTCATTGTACTATGAGGGACCCTGTGACAGTGCCGTCGCCAAAGAGTGGGCACACCCACCTGTCCAGGCAAACAGCACTCGCACGGGTGCTTGTGCCAGGTGGTGACCAAGGCCCTGTGGGGGGAGTCAGGCCATGTAGGGAGGTATAAAAATGGCCTATGGTAGACATTCAGCAGCAACAAATGGAGGAATTGAAGCAGTCAGTAAGAGGAGGCCAAAAGCAAGACATTTTTCAGGCAAGCTACGTGTCAGGTGGGGAAGGTGGGGCCAAATAATTTGAAATCCATAATTGGTTCATTTTAATGAAGGTTAGATCATCGACATTTCGGGTGGCCAGACGTGTCCTTTTTTCGGTCAGTATTGAACCAGCAGCACTGAAGACTCTTTCGGATAGCACACTAGCTAGCAGCAGGGCAAGCGAGCTCCTGTAATGCATATTCTGCCAATTCAGGCCAGGTGTCTATTTTAGATTCCCAGTAAACAAAGGGGAATGACCTGTGAGGGAGAACATTGATGAGGGAGGGAAAGTAATTAGTAAACATACTGGAAAAATGCTGTCTCCTGTCACTTTGAATCGATGCAGCAGTACCTGTCGTGTCAGTGTTCATTGCGAAATCACTCCACAACCTGGTCATAAAACCCCTCTGTCCAACGCCACTTTGGATTTGTGCACCTCTAACACCCCTGCCATGTTGCCCCCTACGGCTCGTGTGAGAATCATCACCGCCGCTGTGTGCTGGGAATGCCTGAACAAAACAGTCTACAAGAGTTGTTGTTTGGTAGCCAATATTTGCTCAAGGTTCTCATGTGGCATGATATTTTGTAATTTTCCTTTATATCATGGATCCAGGAGACAGGCCAACCAGAAATCGTCATCGGTCATCATTTTGATAATGCGGGGGTCCCTTTTTAGGATACGCAAGGAATACTCAGCCATGTGGGCCAATGTTACAGGTGTCAATTCACTGCTTGTGCTGGGTTGAGGAGCACTTTCTTGCAAATCAACATCACTTGTGTCCAGCAAAAACCCTGTACCTGACTTTGCAACACCACCGGTTTCTATTGCCCCCTGAGAAGCATCCTCCCCCATAAATATTCATCCCCATCATCCTCCTCCTCCTCCTCTTCGTCCACCACCTCGTCCAGGAGAGTTCCCTGAGCAGACAATGGCTGACTATCATCAAGGCTTCCCTCCTCCTTGGCTGCAGACGCCTGCTCCATAATGTGCATCAAACTTTGTATCAGCAGACGCATTAGTGGGATGCTCAAGCTTATGATGGCGTCATCTACACTTACCAGCCGTGTGCATTCCTAAAAAAACACTGAAGGACTTGACAGAGATCTTGTAGCTTTGATCACTGCACACCAGACAACTCCATGTCTGCCATCCAAGTGCTTGCCCGTGTATGTGTATCCTCCCACAAATAAATTACAGCACGCCTCTGTTCACACAGCCTCTGAAGTATGTGCAGTGTGGAGTTCCACCTTGTTGCTACGTCGATTATTAAGTGGTGCTGGGGAAGATTCAGCGATCGCTGATGGTTTAGCATACGGCTGGAGTGTACAGGCGAAGTCTTTGCACCTTCAGGAGCAGGGCTGCTAACTCCGGATAATTTTTCAGGAAGCACTGCACCACCAGGTTCAAGGTGTGATCCAGGCAAGGTATGTGTTTCAGTTCTGAAAGGACTACGGCAGCCATAAAATTCCTTCCGTTATCACTGACTACCTTGCCTGCCTCAAGATGTACACTGCCCAGCCATAACTGAGTTTCTTGCTGCAAGTACTCGGCCAGTACTTCCGCGGTTTGTCTGTTGTCGCCCAAACACTTAATTTGTAACACAGCCTGCTGACGCTAACCACTAGCTGTTCGATAATGGGACACCTCGTGTGCAACACTGGCAGCTGCGGATGGAGTGGTCGTGCAACTGTGCTCTCTGGACGAGCTTTCGCTTCTGGAGAAGGAGGAGGAGGGGTGGCGAACACCTACAGCCAACTGTTTCCTAGACCGTGGGCTAGGCAGAACTGTCCCATTATGGCTGTCCCCTGTGGACCCTGCATCCACCAAATTAACCCAGTGCGCCGTGATGGACACGTAATGTCCCTGGCCATGCCTATTGGTCCATGCATCTGTTGTGAGGTGCACCTTTCCACTGACTGATTGCCTCAGTGCATGGACAATTCGGTCTTTGACATGCTGGTGGAGGGCTGGGATGGCTTTTCTCGCAAAGAAGTGCTGACTGGGTAGGTCATAGCATGGTACTGCATAGGCCATCAGGTCTTTGAAAGCTTCGCGTTCAACCAGCCGGTAGGGCATCATCTCTAATGAGATTAGTCTAGCAATGTGGATGTTCAAACCCTGTGTTCGCGGATGAGAGGATGAGTACTTTCTTTTCCTAACGAGAGTCTCTTGTAGGGTGAGCTGGACTGGAGAGCTGCATATGGTCAAACTAGCAGTGGTGGTGGTAGTGGACATGGCGGATTGAGAGAGGGTTGGTGATGGTATTCTTAATGTTGGCCTACATACAGTGTTTCCTACCAATAACCTTGTGATTCCCTGACTGCTTTGGCCTTGCGACAATACCTCCACATTTGCTGCTGGTGGTGTCCTAACCAGTGGGCTTACAGTGAGGGAAGCAATGTAGCATTGCTGAATACTTTAATTCTGAGCAGGTGCACCAACGGTACGGGACATTTGGTAGTTATTCCAGGCTTGCAAGTGCATGCTGGTTAAATGTCTACGCATGCACATTGTATTTAAATTTTGAAGATTCTTCCCTCTGCTTAAGGTCTTTGAGCATTTCTTACAGATTACTTTTGACTGATCATTCGGATCTTGGTTAAAAAATTGCCACACTACACTCTTCCTACTATGGAAAACCTTTTCAGGCATTGCACGCTGTGCTACGTTCACCGGATGGCCAAGCTGTCCTAAAACTGTTTTTGTTTTTGATAAACGTTTTTGGCCTGATACGGGCCTGCCAGATGACAGCTGTTGTGATGTAGATGGTTGCTGCGGATCATCCTCCTCCGCTTCTGAGCTACTGGCAGCGGCACCCTCTTCCCCCAATGGCTGCCGATCTGGGTCAACAACTGGGTCATCCATCACCTCCTCTTCAATGTCATGTGCACCTTCCTCTGTGTCACTGTGTTTAAGGGGGTGGTGTGTGGAGCGTGGTGAGACATCTCAGACCTAATGGGTAAGCTGCTTTATATGATATGAGGTGATGAGTCCTGTAGGCACTATGGCACTTTAGCTAGTGATATAACCTGCACTGTTGCAACTTTTTTTTTTTTTTTTGAGCAATATAGCTATGATGATTAGGGCTATTGCCACAGACTGTTTTCATACTATGGCTCCCACAATAGCAGTCCTTGTGATATGATGTGATAGGTGTTGTCATCCGCTCCGCCACTATTATAGTGTTTCCTCCTCCACTAATCCTGTTATTTATATGTATTGTATTTATATTTGATTACTCAGTTTGAATTATATATTTTGATAATATAAATAAAATTATACAATTTTTAAATAAAATGCGTATTGGGACTTGTATACTCCGTTCTGTTGTTTTGTATTTATTGGGGAGTTTCCTAGACTGTCCTATTGTTTCGGACAGAAATATTGGGAGAGATATAACAATCCTTGTCTCTCGGCCACGCATATGTATTAATTTTTGTGAGTTTTGTATTGAGTCACTGTGTAAGGTGCTATAGCGTTCGGGACAGGGCACCATAGTCTCATCAGGGTCAGATTCTGGCTCAGTACACTGCGAGGGCAATGTAGTGATCTGAGTCAATGGAACAGCATAATAATCTAGCTGTGGCTGTGCATCAGTGCACTCCATGTCCGATTCATCTTGTAATGGACAGTTAACAATTTCCCTTTCTAACCCAGGCACGGTATGTGTAAAGAGCTCCATGGAGTAACCTGTAGTGTCGCCTGATGCATCCTTCACTTTTGGTTTGGGTGAAGGACACAAGGAAACGTCTTGTTCCTGACCAGGAGCATCCACTGACGACTCGCTGCTTTTATATTTAGAACTTTCTGAAGAGGAGGCGAAAGAGCTAGAGGCTGAGTCAGCAACGAAAGCCAAAACTTTTTCCTGCAGCTCCGGCTTTAAAAGCGGGTTTCCTACTCCAAGATAAGGGAGCCTTCGAGGCCTTTTGTAGCCAGACGATGCTTCTGGCTCAACACCTCCAGCCTTAGGTGCTATTTTGCTTTTCCCACTACCACCAGATGCTCCACCACCACCACCATCAGTACCAGCTGGCAACGACCGCCCACGGCCTCTTCCACCAAACTTTCTCATTTTTGGGAAAATCTAACCAAAATATCAACCGTTATATGGTACTGTAAAACAAGGTAGAAGGTGTATATAAACTTGTTGACAATTTGAATCTCCCTTTTATGGGGGGGGGAGACTGCACCAAAACTCAGCCCAGTGTATAACACAACACAATGTAAGTGGCAGAACGTGGCTGGCTGATATACGACAAACTAACAGAACTGACGTATATCCACTTTGTGACAATTTGAATCTCCCTTTTTTGGGGAGAGACTGCACCAAAACTCAGGCCCAGTGTATAACACAACACAATGTAAGTGGCAGAACGTGGCTGGCTGATATACGACAAACTAACAGAACCGACATATATCCACTTTGTGACAATTTGAATCTCCCTTTTTGGGGGGGAGACTGCACCAAATCTCAGGCCCAATTGTATAACACAACAGAATGTAAGTGGCAGAAAGTGGCTGGAAGATATATGAAAAAATACAAGGACTGTAGTACAATTTCAATCTCCCTACAATTATCTCAGGACAAGTATGGCAGCAATAAAAAGGACTGCTGCACACAAAAGTGTGGACAAATAAACAAGATAACTGTGCAGAAAGGAGCAACAGGATTTTTGCTTTTAAGAAAGCAGATGGTTTGCACGGCAGCGTGCAAACAGCAATGCAGCTATCAGGGAGCCTTATAAGGCAGCCTAATAAGCTACAGAGCTGATGCACAAAAATACACCCTCCACTGTCCCTGCAAAAAAAGGTGGTGTTGGACAGTGGAAATTGCTACAGCACAAGCGGTTTGGGGGTTAATCTTCCCTCCCTAACTATATCCCTTCTTCTGATGAAGCTGCAGCAACCTCTCCCTATGCTAAGATCGGCAGAAGTAAGATGGCGGTCGGCGTGCACGCCCCTTTATACCCCCTGTGACGCCACAGAAAGCAAGCCAATCACTGTCATGCCCTTCTCTAAGATGGTGGGGACCGAGACCTATGTCATCACGCTGCCCACACTCTGCGTCCTCCTTCATTGGCTGAAAAATGGCGCTGAACGCGTCATATGAAACGCGACTTTGGCACGAAGATCGCCGACCTCATGGCTGATCCCACACTAGGATCGGGTCGACTTTCATGAAACCCGACTTTGCCAAAAGTCGGCGATTTTTGAATTTGTCCGATCCGTTTCGTTCAACCCTACTGATGAGTGTCGAGCAACCCTGGATGGTCCAGATGGATGGAGTAGTGAATGGTTTTTGGATGGCCACCATGTCCCAACAAGGCTGCGACGTCAGCATGGAGGTGCAGGAGTCATGTTTTGGGCCCGAATCATGGGGAAACAGCTGGTAGGGCCCTTTAAGGTTCCTGTGAAAATGACCTCTGCAAAGTAAATAGAGTTTCTGACTGACAACATTCTTTCTTAGGGCCCCTTTCCACTTCCGAGGAAAACGGACGAGTGCAATCCGATAAAAAATCTGAATTAACTCGGACCAATGTTATTCAATAGGTGTCTTTTCATTTGCGATTTTTTTCTCAGCCGAAATCAGACTGAGAAAAAAATCGCTCGGCTGAGAAAAAAATTGCAGCATGCTGCGTATTGCTGCGATTCTCGGACGAGACTCGCCAATGCAAGTCAATGGGTGCGAGAAAAAAATCGCACAGCACTCGCACCATGCGAGTTCTGTCCGATTTTTACGCACCAGTGTGCTTTGAAAAGCCGGCAATTGAATTAGCAGCTTTTATGCTATCTAGCGCTGCATTAAATATAAATATACATATATAGGTGTCTCACTGATATATATATATATATATATATATATATATATATATATATATATATATGTATATATACACATTCTATTCTATTCTAACCTGTCAGTGTGATTTTACTGTACACAGCACTGATTTACCGGCTTTTCAAAGGACACCAGTGCATAAAAATCGGACAGCAATACGGATGTCATACGGATGTCGCCATAAAAAATCGCATGACACTCGCATGACACTCGCATGACAATCGCATGATTTTCCTCCGTTTTTTCGGTCCATTAATCGGACCGTTTTGTCTCTCGCAAGTGGAAAGGGGCCCTCAGTCTAAAAAGCAGAAACGTGCCTTCAGGAGCAAAATCATCTTCATGCATGACAATGCACCATCTCATGCTGCAAAGAATACCTCTGAGTCATTGGCTGCTATGGGCATATAAGGAGATAAACTCATGGTGTGGCTGCAATCTTCCCCTGACCTCAACCCTATAAGTGTATGTGTCCACGTTCAGGTTTGCTTCAGGCTTTGGTCAGGATTTTATGCAGGTAAAATCCTGACCAAAAATGCACCTGAGGTCACTGGCAGGTCACCTGCGGTGTTCTGCGTGTTTTGCTCATTGTAGCAACATGCTGCGTTCTTAAAAAACGCACCGCATGTGCGTTTTCGCGGGAAAAACGCATGCGTTTTTTCCTGCACAGTGGAGACGGGATTTCATTAAATCCCCTCCACTATGCTGTAACATCTGGACGCTGCGTTTTTGACGCTGCGGCTCAGCGCTGCATCAAAAATGCAGCGTTTCCTGAACGTGGACACATACTCTAAAGAACCTTTGGAGTATCATCAAGCAAAATATCTATGAGGGTGGGAGGCAGTTCACATCAAAACAGCAGCTCTGGGAGGCTATTCTGACATCATGCAAAGAAATACAAGCAGAAACTCTCCAAAAACTCACAAGTTCAATGGATGCAAGAATTGTGAAGGTGATATCAAAGAAGGGTTCCTATGTTAACATGTAACTTGGCCTGTTAGGATTTTTTGGAGTTAAATAGCTTTTTTGTTCAGTGAATGTGACCTCCTATTGCTGCAAATTCAACAAATGAGCGTTTTCAATTCTTTAAAATGTATCAAATGTTTAGAAATTCGACTGTGCCTAATAATTTGGAACAGCGCATTTTGAGTTTTTATTCATTTTGGAGATTATACTGTTATCAATAGGAGGTTTCTTCAATAAAATTCGATATATACTCTAATGGGTTATTACTTTTATTAGACTGACTATCATTTGCACCGACCATTTAGGAAAATCTGAGAAAAATATAATTTGCATAATAATTTGGAACATGGTGTACATAGAGGCGAAATGACCATCGCCTCTATGTAGCAGAGCTGATCAAACTATGGCAGCTTCTAGTCTCCTATGGAGACTGTTGAAGCATGGAAAAAGTAAAAAAAAGTTTTTAAAAATATTAAAAAAATAAAAAAATATTAAAAGTTCAAATCACCCCCCTTTCGCCCCATTCAAAATAAAATGATAAAAATAAAACTCAAACCTACACATATTTGGTATCGCCACCTTCAGAATTGCCTGATGTATCAATAAAAAAAGGATTAACCTGATCGCTAAACGGCGTAGTGAGAAAAAAGTAAAAATGCCAAAATTATGTTTTTTGGTTGCCGCGACATTGCATTAAAGTGCAATAACAGGCGATCAAAAGAAAGATCGTATGTGCACCAAAATGGTATCAATAATAATATCTGCTTGCCGCACAAACTATAAGCCCTGAAATAAGCCAGATCACAAAAAATGGAGGCGCTACAGGTATCGGAAATTGTCACAATTGTTTCTTTTTTAACAAAGTTTGGAATTTTTTTTCTCCACGTAAATTAAAAAAAATATAGACATGTTTGGTGTCTATGAACTCATAATGACCTGGAGAATCATAATGGCAGGTCAGTTTTAGCATTTAATGAACCTAGTAAAACAGCCAAACAAAAAAACAAGTGTGGGATTGCACTTTTTTTCAATTTCACCGCACCTAGATTTTTTTTCCACATTTTCTAGTACACGACATGGTAATATCAATGATGTCTTTGAAAAGTACAACTCGTCCTGCAAAAAACAAGCCTTCACATGGCCATTTTGATGGAAAATAAAAAAGCTATGGCTCTGGGAAGAGGGGGAATAAAAAACAAAAACGCAAAACCAAAAAACGATCCGGGGTGAAGGGGTTAAAAAATAAGTCAAAGGCTCACGCACCAAAAGCAAGCACATGTAACAGACCCTGTCATCAGTGGGTGTGTTCAGATGTAATATTGAATTATTACATCTATGAAGTGTGAAACAAAAATATTTTTTACATTGTGCACACTCTATGGGGTGGATAGTTGTGTTTAAATTTTTGAATTACGGAGATCTTTATTTACGATGTAAACAAAATAAAATAAAATGGCTTACCCTTCTTACAATGTAGGAAGAAAAATTTATGTGACACAGACTTGGATTAAGGATTTTCTTTCAGTTGCAAAAATAACACTGAGGGTTTTATAGTGCCCTCCTTGTTTGCACTGTGTGAAAAATGAAAAGGCTATAATTAAGGTCCTGCTACTACAGTATATCACAAGTCAATTGTAAGCTTGTAATATCTCATGACTCCTTGGGGTACAATTAACAGAAAAAGACTTAGGGTATGTGTCCACGTTCAGGTTTGCTTCAGGCTTTGGTCAGGATTTTATGCAGGTAAAATCCTGACCAAAAATCTCTCCTTCAAACAACATATCCAAGCCCTTTCCACTTCCTGCCGACTTCAACTCAAAAATATTGCACGAATCCGTTCATTCCTCAACCAAGAATCTGCAAAAACCCTAGTTCATGCCCTCATTATCTCTCGCCTTGACTACTGCAACCTCCTGCTCTGTGGCCTCCCCTCAAACACTCTCGCACCCCTCCAATCTATTCTAAACTCTGCTGCCCGACTAATCCACCTGTCCCCCCGCTATTCTCCGGCCTCTCCCCTCTGTCAATCCCTTCACTGGCTCCCCATTGCCCAGAGACTCCAGTACAAAACCCTAACCATGACGTACAAAGCCATCCACAACCTGTCTCCTCCATACATCTGTGACCTCGTCTCCCGGTACTTTCCTACACGCAACCTCCGATCCTCACAAGATCTCCTTCTCTACTCCCCTCTTATCTCCTCTTCCCACAATCTTATACAAGATTTCTCTCGCGTATCACCCCTACTCTAGAACCCTCTACCACAACACATCAGACTCTCGCCCACCATCGAAACCTTCAAAAAGAATCTGAAGACCCACCTCTTCTGACAAGCCTACAACCTGCAGTAACCACCGATCGACCAAACCACTGCATGACCAGCTCTACCCTCACCTACTGTATTCTCACCCATCCCTTGTAGATTGTGAGCCTTCGCGGGCAGGGTCCTCTCTCCTACTGTACCAGTTATGACTTGTATTGTTCAAGATTATTGTACTTGTTTTTATTATGTATACCCCTCCTCACTTGTAAAGCGCCATGGAATAAATGGCGCTATAACAATAAATAATAATAATAATAATAATAATAATAATAATAAAAATGCACCTGAGGTCACTGGCAGGTCACCTGCGGTGTTCTGCGTGTTTTGCACATTGTAGCAACATGCTGCGTTCTGAAAAAACGCACCGCATGTGCGTTTTTGCGGGAAAAACGCATGCGTTTTTAATGCACAGTGGAGAATGGATTTCATTAAATCACCTCCACTATGCTGTAACATCTGGATGCTGCGTTTTTGACGATGCGGCTGAACGCTGCGTCAAAAATGCATCGTTTCCTGAACGTGGACAGATACCCTTACACTCCCAATTTTAATCTGATTCAGCACTGAAAATGGTACTCTACAATCAATCAGTTTAGGGCTTTCTTCTATCTCTAGGTAGAATGAGATGAGCTCTCTGACCTCCTATCCTTACACTGGTACAACCATAACATGTCACTCCCCCATCCATTTTACTGTCTTTGAAAGTCACCCTTGATCATTATGATGTGATAGCTGCAGGACATTGTGTGGAAGCCTGTGTTGCTGAGCTTGATGTTATTAGCTCACTCTCCAAGTCTTCAGCAGTTAGTGAAATGGCAACTAATCGAATTGCAGAGCGTTCAAATCTGCAGTGGCCTGCAATTATCAGGAAATTTCACTCAAAATCAATCCTCTGTTGATCGATCCACTCATGTGTATCAATCATGCATATTCACCACTTATATTTTTATTCTTCTAGAATGTCATATTTTTGCAGCTCTTATGAGTACCGATTACTTTTTTCACATTTTCCTCTCTTTGCACACCATGCACTTCATGTCACTTTCACCTTTTTTTGCATAATCACATTTTTCTCACTATTCTTTTATTTTAACATTTTTTTACATATTTGTATGGTTATGGACCATTTTTCTTCCTGCCACACATTGGTTCATATTGTTTTTTTATCCTATGAATTTTATGCTAGGGTGGTCTATGTGTCTTCTTAGTACAATGTTACAGAGTTACCATAAGCTTACATAGTTACATAATTATAGAGTTACAACAAATTTGGGAAACACAGTATCAGTCACAAGAGAGTCTCTAAATATTATGGGCATCTTTACATTTAACCAAATGTATATTTTAAAGGACAAATTGAGAGCACTGGTATCAGGGATGTGCCTCTATTATTTGATTTTGCACATACAAAGCTGAATAACGCATTTAGTAATTCTGTAATTCTTTAGTAATTATTTATGGCGTCCACCAGCATTGACCTAGGCTTTCTTGTATTGATATATTTAACCTCTTCACACGCCATGACCGATATATATATATATATATATATATATATATATATATATGCATACATATATACAGTTAGGTCCATATATATTTGGACAGAGGCAACATTTTTCTAATTTTGGTTACAGACATTACCACAATGAATTTTAAACAAAACAATTCAGATGCAGTTGAAGTTCAGACTTTCAGCTTTCATTTGAGGTTATCCACATTAAAATTGAATGAAGGGTTTAGGAGTTTCAGCTCCTTAACATGTGCCACCCTGTTTTTAAAGGGACCAAAAGTAATTGGACAGATTCAATAATTTTAAATAAAATGTTCATTTTTAGTACTTGGTTGAAAACCCTTTGTTGGCAATGACTGCCTGAAGTCTTGAACTCATGGACATCACCAGACGCTGTGTTTCCTCCTTTTTGATGCTACTCCAGGTCTTCACTGCAGTGGTTTTCAGTTGCTGTTTGTTTGTGGGCCTTTCTGTCTGAAGTTTAGTCTTTAACAAGTGAAATGCATGCTCAATTGGGTTGAGATCAGGTGACTGACTTGGCCATTCAAGAATATCCCACTTCTTTGCTTTAACTAACCCCTGGGTTGCTTTGGCTTTATGTTTTGGGTCATTGTCCATCTGAAGTATGAAACAACGACTAATCAGTTTTGCTGCATTTGGCTGAATCTGAGTGCGCAGTATGGCTCTGAATACCTCAGAATTCATTCGGCTGCTTCTGTCCTGTGTCACATCATCAACAAACACTAGTGACCCAGTGCCACTGGCAGCCATGCATGCCCAAGCCATCACACTGCCTCCGCCGTGTTTTACAGATGATGTGGTATGCTTTGGATCATGAGCTGTACCACGCCTTCACCATACTTTTCTCTTTCCATCATTCTGGTAGAGGTTGATCTTGGTTTCATCTGTCCAAAGAATGTTCTTCCAGAACTGTGCTGGCTTTTTTAGATGTTTTTTAGCAAAGTCCAGTGTAGCCTTTTTCTTCTTGATGCTTAGGAGTGGCTTGCACCGTGCAGTGAACCCTCTGTATTTACTTTCATGCAGTCTTCTCTCTATGGTAGATTTGGATATTGATACGCCTACCTCCTGGAAAGTGTTGTTCACTTGGTTGGCTGTTGTGAAGGGGTTTCTCTTCACCATGGAGATTATTCTGCGGTCATCCACCACTGTTGTCTTCTGTGGGCGCCCAGGTCTTTTTGCATTGATGAGTTCACCAGTGCTTTCTTTCTTTATCAGGATGTACCAAACTGTAGATTTTGCCACTCCTAATATTGTAGCAATTTCTCAAATGGGCTTTTTCTGTTTTCGCAGCTTAAGGATGGCTTGTTTCACCTGCATGGAGAGCTCCTTTGACCGCATGTTTACTTCACAGCAAAACCTTCCAAATGCAAGCACCACACCTCAAATCAACTCCAGGCCTTTTATCTGCTTTATTGAGAATGACATAATGAAGGGATTGCCCACACCTGTCCATGAAATAGCCTTGGAGTCATTTGTCCAATTACTTTTGGTCCCTTTAAAAGCAGGGTGGCACATATTAAGGAGCTGAAACTCCTAAACCCTTCATCCAATTTTAATGTGGATACCCTCAAATGAAAGCTGAAAGTATGAACTTCAACTGCATCTGAATTGTATTGTTTCAAATTCATTGTGGTAATTTCTATAACCAAAATTAGAAAAATGTTGTCTCTGTCCAAATATCAATGGACCTAACTGTATGTATACATATATATACAGTATATATATATATATATATATATATATATACACTGCTCAAAATAATAAAGGAAATGCTAAAATCCCACATCCTAGATATCATATACACTGCTCAAAATAATAAAGGGAATGCTGAAATCCCACATCCTAGATATCACTGAATTAAATATTCCAGTTGTAAATCTGTATTCATTACATGGTGGAATGTGTTGAGAACAATAAAACCTGAAAATAATCAACGTAAATCACAACTAATATCCCACGGAGGTCTGGAGTTTGAATGATGCTCAAAATCATAGTGGAAAATGAAGTTACAGGTTGATCCAACTTCAGTGGAAATGCCTCAAGACAAGGAAATGATGCTCAGTAGTGTGTGTGGCCTCCACGTGCCTGTATGATCTACCTGCAATGCCTGGGCATGCTCCTAATGAGTCGGCAGATGGTCTCCTGAGGGATCTCCTCCCATACCTGGACTAAAGCATCCGCCTACTCCTGGACTGTCTGTGGTGCAATGTGACGTTGGTGGATGGTGCAAGGCATGATGTCCCAAATGTGTTCAATCGGATTCAGTTTTGGGGAATGGGCGGGTCAGTCCTTAGCTTCAATGACTTCATCTTTCAGGAACTACTGACACACTCCTGTCACATGAGGTCTGGCATTGTCCTGCATTAGGAGAAACCCAGGGACAAACGCATCAACATATGGTCTCACAAGGGGTCTGAGGATCTTATCTTGGTACCTAATGGCAGTCAGGCTACCTCTAGCAAGCACATGGATGGCTGTGTGGCCCTCCAAAGAAATGCCACCCCACACCACTACTGACCCACTGCAAACCGGTCATGCTGAAGGATGTTACAGGCAGCAGATCACACTCCACGGTGACTCCAGACTCTGTTATGCCTGTCACATGTGCTCAGTGTGAACCTGCTTTCATTTGTAAAGAGCACAGGGTGCCAGTGGCGAATTTGCCAATTCTGGTGTTCTGTGGCAAATGCCAAGCATCCTGCATGGTGCTGGGCTGAGAGCACAACCCCCATCTGTGGACATCACGCACTCAAACCATCCTCATGGAGTGGGTTTCTAACCATTTGTGCAGACACATGCACATTTATGACCTGTTGAGGCTCTGGCAGTGCTCCTCATGTTCCTCCTTGCACAAAGGTTGAGGTAGCAGTCCTGTTGCTAGGTAGTTTCCCTCCTACTGCCCCCTCCACATCTCCTGGTGTACTGGCCTGTCCACTGGTAGTGCCTCCAGCCTCTGGACACTACGCTGACAGACACAGCAAACCTTTTTTCCACAGCTTGCATTGATGTGCCATCCTGGATGAGCTGCACTACCTGAGCTACTTGTGTGGGTGTGAAAGCACAACCAACATTCAAAAGTGACCAAAACATCAGCCAGAAAGCATTGGTAGCAACACTCAGTGTTGAGCATTCCGATACCGCAAGTATCGGGTATCGGCTGATATTTGCGGTATCGGAATTCCGATACCGAGTTCCAATACTTTCAGTATATCGGATACCGGAATCGGAAGTTCCCGTAATCCAAAGAGCCAGAATTCAGCCAATGAGGAATGATTAGAAGTGTGGGCACATCCTGTTCTGCATGGTAGGCATGTAAGTACTGGCATGGCTGTGATTGACTGCTGAAATTATGTCATGATGCACTATAAAAGTCCTGCCGCCATTTTGGGTTCACTCTGCTGTGAATTCAGTTAGTGACAGGATGCTGTGTTCTGACTGAGGGCCAGTTTAGAGATAGCGATTTGCTTCATTGTGCTTTACCCAGGCTAATTTAGCAACCGCTGTGTGAGAACCTTGTTTTTGCCTTGCAGCGCTGTTCACAGCTGTTTGCAAGGTCTCTGTGTGTGTGAGTGCAGCTCACTCTGTAGTCTGTCCGCAGCCACAGCCGGTTGTAGTCAGCTCAGGGTGCATCACTGCCTCATACCGTTCCATTGTCAGTTTCTCAATTAGTGCAGCCTGCTGCACATTTTTTTCAAATTTTTCCTATTACTGGCTTTCCATCCGTATCCTGCTAGATTGTGGAAAAACACTATATAAGATTACGCAGAGGAGCTTTTTTTTTGCCTTGCAGCCCCGTTTACGGCTGTATGCATGGTCTCTGTGTGAGTGCAGCTCACTCTCTAGTCTGTTCTGCTGCCACAGTCGGTTGTAGTCATCTCAGCGTACGTCACTGCCTCATACTGTTCCATTGTCCGTTTCTCAATTAGTGCAGCCTCCTGCACATTTTTTCTAATTTATCCTATAAGTGGCTTTCCATCCGTATCCTGCTAGATTGTGGAAAAACACTATATAGGATTACATAGAGGAGCTTTTTTTGGCCTTGCAGAGCCATTTATGGCTGTCTGCATGGTCTCTGTGTGAGTGCAGCTCACTCTGTAGTCTGTTCTGCCGCCACAGTCGGTTGAAGTCAGCTCAGGGTGCGTCACTGCCTCATACCATTCCATTGTCCGTTTCTCAAATAGTGCAGCCTGCTGCACATTTTTTCAAATTTACATACTCAAGTTCCTCAGAATCAGCGCTGCAGGAGCCGTCACAGTCCACCTCCACATGGACCAGTGAACATTTACCTGTTACGACCGATATGAGTACAGCCGTGGCCAAACATCAACAGGCCGTATTGAAATTAATTTCTTTGGAGAATCAAAGCCACACAGTGCAGGAGCTCTGAAATGCCATCAAGCAGGAGAGCGACGTGTGGTTTGTGCCAGTGAATCTCCAGCCAGGCATGGTAGTGTGTGACAATGGTCGAAATCTGGTGGCAACTCTGGCCCTAGGCAACCTCACTCACATCCCATGTCTGACACATGTGCTCAACATGGTTGTGCAGAGTTTTTTGAGGGACTATCGGGATCTTGATGCACTGCTGCACAAGGTCCGCCTAGAGTGTGCTCACTTGCGGCGTTCCAGCATGGCAAGGTCGCGCATTGCAGCTCTGCAGCGCCGATTCCCCCTTCCGGAACATCGCATCATATGTGACCTACCCACCAGGTGGAAATCCACATTACATATGTTGGAGCGGTTGTGTGAGCAGCAGCCAGCAGTAGTGGAGTACCAGCTGCATCAGGCACAAAGAAGTCGCACTGAGCGCCATACAGACTTCACAACCACTGAGTGGGCCACTATGAAGGACATTTGCCAGGTTTTGCATGCCTTCGATGATTCCACGTGGATGGCGAGTGCAGATGATGCACTTGTCAGCATGACTGCCCACTTATCTGCCTGCTTGAAAGAACACTGCAAGCGCTAAGGGATGATGTTGTGAAATAGGTGGAGGATGAGGAGTCCCCAATTCCATCTGCTTCTGGACAGTCAGCGCTGCGTGGTTCCTCACAAAGGTCTAGGCAGGGGACACTTTGTGAGGAGGATGAGGAGGAGTCAATGGAGGAGGAAGACATCTGTCCAGAGGAGGGAGTTACCCAATTCTCCAGTAGTCAGTGTGTAGAGTGAGGGTGGGGTGATGCAGAGCAGGCAGAGATCACACCTCAACCAGGGGACAGCGTTTCTTGGCCAGTTGGCAGTCTGCAGCACATGGTTGATTTCATGCTGCAGTGCCTGAGAAATGACCGCCGCATCGCCCACATTCTCAACACGGCTGATTATTGGGTGTACACCCTCCTAGATCCTCGCTACTGGGACAACTTTCAAAGCCTCATTACACCGTTGAACCGGGAGCGTAAAATGCGGGAGTACCAAGACACACTGGTGCAGTCCATCATCTTCTCCAGTCCAATCGAGAGCAGTGCTTCTAGTGCTTTACAAAGCAGCTCAGTGCATCGAGGCAGTGGAGGAAGCTCTGCACAAAGAGGGAGCAGAAGCTGTGCCTCAGTACAAGGCAAGACCAGTGTGGCCGAACTGTGGCAAAGTTTTGTGTGCCCGCCACAAATGTCTGCACCATCACAGATGGCTCCAGTCAGCAGGAGGCAATGTTTCCGTCAGATGGTGACAGACTACATGTCTTTCCCTCTCAGTGTATTCCCAGACAGCTCTTCCCCCTTCAAGTTTTGGGTCTCTAAGCTGGATACATTACCAGAGCTTAGCCAGTATGCATTGAAGGTGCTGGCTTGCCCTGCTGCTAGTGTATTATCGGAATGCGTCGTTAGTGCCGCAGGTGGTGTACTAACAGACCGTCGCACGCGACTATCCTCCGATAACGTTGACTGGCTTACTTTTCTGAAAATGAACAAGGCCTGGATTTCATCACACTGCAGGCCTAAGATTCATGGGCATGCGCAGTACATATCTTTGCCTCTCACTCATCTCCTTCTGCCTTCTTCGGTGCGGTGCGGTGCGGTGTCACGGCCGTGGCATGTGATTAGGGATCAGCTGATGCCACACAATCTGAAGAAGGCGGAAGGAGATGAGTGAGAGGATAAGGTATGCACTGTGCAAGGCCATGAATCCCAGGCCCACAGTGTGAATAAATCAGAAGACACTGCGAGGCGGGATCTCGGGCAGCGCGTCCGCACATGCGCATTCAGCCTGACACCAAATGATGTCAGAAGATGGGCAGCACTAACTGTGCATGCCCAAAGTTTAACATAACAGCACAGGCTCCGGGACAGATTAAAACAACACTGAGGAGGCAGCGGCCGGCGCCAAGGGGGTAGGAATGACGGTTGTGCTGCGTGTCATTACGAAGGAAAGTCCTACCTCCGGGACGGTTTCACGGTATCAGGGGACACATTTTACAATTGTTTATTATTATTATTATTATTATTATTATTTATTTATATAGCACCATTAATTCCATGGTGCTGTACATGAGAAAGGGGTTACATACAGGGTTATAGCTATCATTTACAGTAAACAGGTTTACAGTGACACACTGGTACAGAGGGAAGAGAACCCTGTCCTTGCGGACTTACATTCTATGGGATAGTGGGGAAGATACAGAAGGTAGGGGTGGGCGGCGGCGGCTCTGGTGGTGGTGAGGCGGCGGCTCGGTTATTGTAGGCTGTAGGCTTTCCTGAAGAGATGGTTTTTCAGGTTCCGTCTGAAGTTCTGCGTTTGCAAGGAGCATAATTAAGAGAGCCACCTTTTCCTTGTGCAGCATTAGTGCTGCACAAGGTGGCTATTTCAGTTACTATCGCCTGGGGGGGATTAAAAGTTCCCTTTCAACTTGCTCCAATTAGGCCTCAGCCTGCACTCTGCTTCTCCAAAATTCCCTGGGTTCCAACACCGCCAGTTGCTTCGCGGAAGTGCTGTTTGCACAGAGAAAAACACTTGCTCCTGTGTTAGTGGGGTTCAGTAACGTCAGCTGCTCCCCTGCTGTGTATCCGGCAATGTGTCCTGTGACCGCCACGCTGACACTCAATTAGATATTGAACTGCCTCGAGTGCAGGCCTCAGCCTACACTCTGCTCCTCCTGCATTCCCTGGGTTCCAACACCGCCAGTTGCTTCCTGGAAGTGCTGTTTGCAAAGAGAAAAACACTTGCTCCTGTGTTTGTGGGGTTCAGTAACGTCAGCTGCTCCCCTGCTGTGTATCCGGCAATGTGTCCTGCGACCGTCACGCTGACACTCCAACAGATATTAAACTGCCTCAAGTGCAGGCCTCGGCCTACACTCTGCTCCTCCTGCATTCCCTGGGTTTCAATACCGCCAGTTGCTTCCCGGAAGTGCTGTTTGCACAGAGAAAAACACTTGCTCCTGTGTTAGTGGGGTTCAGTAACGTCAGCTGCTTCCCTGCTGTGTATCCGGCAATGTGTCCTGCGACCATCACGCTGACACTCCAACAGATATTAAACTGCCTCAAGTGCAGGCTTTGGCCTACGCTCTGCTCCTCCTGTAACCTCATCTGCTCCCCTGCTGTGTATCTGGCAATGTGTCCTGCAACCGCCACGCTGACACTCCAACAGATATTAAACTGCCTCAAGTGCAGGCCTCGGCCTACACTCTGCTCCTCCTGCATTCCCTGGGTTTCAACACCGCCAGTTGCTTCCCAGAAGTGCTGTTTGCACAGTCAACACTTGCTGCCGTGTTATTGGGTTTCAGTAACGTCAGGTGATCCCCAGCTATGTATCCGGAAATGTATCCTGTGACCGCCACGCTGACACTACAACAGAAATGTAAGGGAACCTGTCCCCCCCCAAGCGTTTGTTACTGAAAGAGCCACCTTGTGCAGCAGTAATGCTGCACAAGGAAAAGGTGGCTCTTTTAGTTATGCTCCTTGCACACGCTGAACTTAACACTTACTAAATGTGTCCCCTGATGAAACAGTCCCGGAGGTGGGAGTTTCCTTCGTAATGACACGCAGCACAGCCATCATTCCTACCCCCTTGGCGCCGTGTGACGCCTCCTCAGCGTTGTTTGATTCTGTCCCTGAGCCTGCGCTGTTATGTTATGTTAAACCTTGGGCATGCGCAGTTAGCGCTGCCCTTCTTCTGACATCATTTGGTGTCAAGATGACTGCGCCTGTGCGGCCGCGCTGCCTGAGATCCGGCCCCGCAGTGTCTTCTGATTTAATCACACTGTGGGCCTGGGATTCATGGCCTTGCGCAGTGCATACTGTTATGATTTTCCCAATGGCAGGGAAATCAAAATAACAACGGACTAGCTCTCGGGTGATGGGAACTAAAGTGACCGTGACCTGAACCTGACACGACACTGGAAGTAGCCGAGGGGTGTTCCTACGATGCCCTAGACACCACGCGCCAGCCGGAGATCTAACTACCCCTATCAGAGGAATATACAGGCCTGCCTTACCTCCAGAGATGAACCCCAAAAGGAGATAGCAGCCCCCCACAGATATTGACGGTGAGTCAAGAGGAAAAGACATACGTAGGATGAACAGCAGATTTAGCACAGTGAGGTCCGCTTACTAGATAGCAGAAGTACAGGAAAGAGTCACTTCACGGTCAACTTCAAAACACTACTCAAAAACACCATCCTGAAATTACTTTAAAACTCCAGTGACAACTCATGCCACTGGAGTGGCAATTCCAGTCCACGAGAGCTTCCAGCTACAGAGAGTCACATTGCAAATAGCTGGACAAAAATAGAATAAACTAGAAACAAAATTCAACTTAGCTGAACAGGATCTTGAGGCAGGAGAATGCAACAGAATGCTACTGATACATTGTTGGCCGGCATCAGACCAGCAGCCAAGCAGCCTTAAATAGGAAACTCCCCTAATGGGTGTCAACAGGTGATCAAGGATAGAAGAAGGCAAATAAGTGGCACTACCATAAAACACCACCGGGGGAGCCCACAAACAGAATTCACAACAGTACCCCCCCCTTAAGGAGGGGGCACCGAACCCTCACCAGAACCACCAGGGCGATCTGGATGAGCACTATGAAATGCACGAACCAAATCAGGAGCATGAACATCAGATGCTGTCACCCAAGAATTATCCTCCTGACCATAGCCTTTCCACTTAACCAGATACTGAAGTTTCCGTCTGGAAACACGGGAGTCCAAGATCTTTTCCACCACATACTCCAACTCACCCTCAACCAGCACAGGAGCAGGAGGATCAGCAGACGGAACAACCGGCACCTCATACCTCCGCAACAATGACCGATGAAAAACATTATGAATAGTAAAAGATGCTGGGAGGTCCAAACGAAAGGACACAGGATTGAAAACCTCCAGAATCCTATAAGGGCCAATAAACCGAGGCTTAAACTTAAGAGACGAGACCTTCATAGGAACAAATCGAGAAGACAACCAAACCAGGTCCCCAACACAAAGACGAGGACCGACACGCCGATGACGATTAGTGAACTGTTGAGTCTTCTCCTGGGACAACTTCAGATTGTCCACAACCTGTCCCCAAATCTGATGCATTCTATCAACCACAGCATCTACTCCAGGACAATCCGAAGACTCCAATTGACCGGACGAAAAGCGAGGGTGAAACCCTGAATTACAAAAAAATGGAGAAACCAAAGTGGCAGAACTGGCCCGATTGTTAAGGGCAAACTCTGCCAATGGCAAAAAATCAAGCCAATCGTCCTGATCAGCGGACACAAAACACCTCAAGTAAGTCTCCAAGGTCTGATTAGTACGCTCAGTCTGGCCATTAGTCTGAGGATGGAATGCAGACGAAAAAGACAAGTCGATGCCCATCCTGGCACAGAACGCCTGCCAAAATCTAGACACAAACTGAGTACCCCTGTCAGACACTATATTCTCAGGAATACCATGCAAACGCACAACATTCTGAAAAAATAGAGGGACCAGCTCAGAGGAGGAGGGCAATTTGGGCAAAGGTACCAAGTGAACCATCTTGGAAAAACGGTCACACACCACCCAGATGACGGACATCCTACGAGAAACAGGAAGGTCAGAAATAAAGTCCATAGAGATGTGCGTCCAAGGCCTCTTAGGAATAGGCAAGGGCAACAACAACCCGCTGGCCCGGGAACAGCAGGGCTTAGCCCGAGCACAAACATCACAAGACTGCACAAAAATACGTACATCTCGAGACAAGGAAGGCCACCAGAAGGACCTAGACACCAGATCCCTGGTGCCAAAAATTCCAGGATGAC
This sequence comes from Ranitomeya variabilis, assembly GCF_051348905.1. Taxonomy (NCBI): domain Eukaryota; kingdom Metazoa; phylum Chordata; class Amphibia; order Anura; family Dendrobatidae; genus Ranitomeya; species Ranitomeya variabilis. The sequence goes on from NC_135236.1 coordinate 568,826,134, forward strand.
CTGCCAACGCGGAAGAGTGAACCTCCGAAATAACTCTACTGGTCCAGTCATCAGGGACAAACAATCTACCAGGCGGACAGCGATCAGGCCTATCCACCTGAAACTCCTGCAAAGAGCGCCGCAGGTCTGGGGAGACAGCTGACAATATCACCCCATCCTTCAGGATGCCAGTAGGTTCGGAATCACCAGGCGAGTCAGGCTCAAAACTCCTAGAGAGGGCATCCGCCCTCACATTCTTAGACCCAGGCAGATATGAAACCACAAAGTTAAATCGAGAGAAAAACAACGACCAGCGCGCCTGTCTAGGATTCAGACGCCTGGCTGACTCAAGATAAATTAGATTTTTGTGGTCAGTCAAGACCACCACCTGGTGTCTAGCACCCTCAAGCCAATGACGCCACTCCTCAAATGCCCACTTCATGGCCAAGAGCTCCCGATTTCCAACATCATAATTTCGCTCAGCGGGCGAAAACTTTCGAGAGAAAAACGCACATGGTCTCATCACTGAGCAGTCAGGACCTTTCTGCGACAAAACTGCACCTGCTCCGATCTCGGAAGCATCTACTTCAACCTGGAACGGGAGCGAAACATCAGGCTGGCGCAACACAGGAGCAGAAGAAAAGCGGCGCTTAAGCTCCCGAAAGGCCTCCACAGCCGCAGAGGACCAATTAGCAACATCAGCACCCTTCTTGGTCAAATCAGTCAAAGGTTTAGCAATGGCAGAAAAACCCGCTATGAATCGGCGATAGAAATTAGCAAATCCCAAGAATTTCTGAAGACTCTTTAGAGAAGTAGGTTGTACCCAATCACAAATAGCCTGAACCTTAACAGGGTCCATCTCCATAGATGAAGGGGAAAAAATATATCCCAAAAAGGAAATTCTCTGAACCCCAAAAATACACTTTGAGCCCTTCACAAATAGAGAATTAGCTCGTAAAACCTGAAAAACTCTCCTGACCTGTTGAACATGAGATTCCCAGTCCTCCGAAAAAATCAAAATATCATCCAAATACACAATCATAAATTTATCCAGATATTCACGGAAAATATCGTGCATAAAGGACTGAAAAACGGAAGGGGCATTCGCGAGACCGAAAGGCATTACCAAATACTCAAAATGGCCTTCAGGCGTATTAAATGCGGTCTTCCACTCATCCCCCTGCTTAATCCGCACCAAATTATACGCACCACGTAGATCGATCTTAGTGAACCACTTCGCCCCCTTTATGCGAGCAAAAAGATCAGTCAGTAAAGGTAACGGATACTGGTATTTAACTGTAATCTTATTCAGAAGTCGATAGTCGATACAAGGTCTCAATGAACCATCCTTTTTACCCACAAAGAAAAACCCTGCCCCCAGTGGAGACAAAGAGGGGCGAATATGACCCTTTTCCAAAGATTCTCTGATATACTCCCGCATAGCAGTATGTTCAGGTACAGACAAATTAAACAAGCGACCCTTAGGAAATTTACTACCGGGAATCAACTCAATAGCGCAGTCACACTCTCTGTGAGGAGGGAGAGAATCAGTTTTAGGCTCCTGAAAGACATCATAAAAATCTGACAGAAATGCTGGGATCTCAGAGGGAGTAGATGAAGAAATGGGAACCAAAGGTGCATCCCCATGAATCCCCTGACATCCCCAGCTCAGCACAGACATTGATCTCCAGTCCAAGACTGGATTATGAATTTGTAACCATGGTAATCCAAGTACTAATACGTCATGTAGATTATATAACACAAGGAAACAAATAATCTCCTGATGGTCTGGGGACAGATGCATAGTCACTTGTGTCCAATATTGTGGTTTATTGCTAGCCAAAGGTGTAGAATCAATACCCTTTAAGGGAATAGAAACCTCCAGAGGCTCTAAATCAAACCCACAACGCTTGGCAAAGGACCAATCCATGAGACTCAGAGCGGCGCCAGAATCCACATAAGCATCCACAGTAACAGATGATAAAGTACAAATCAATGTCACGGACAAAAGAAATTTAGACTGCAAGGTACCCATAGAAAAAGATTTATCAACCTTTTTATCAACCTTCTTTATGCGTTTAGAGCATGCTGATATAACATGAGCTGGATCTCCACAATAGAAGCACAACCCATTTTTGCGCCTGTAATTCTGTCGTTCGCCTCTAGACAATACACTATCGCATTGCATATGCTCTGGTGCCTTTTCAGAGGTCACCGCCAAATGATGCACAGGTTTTTGCTCAGAAGATACCGCCATATGGTGCACAGGTTTTTGCTCAGAAGATACCGCCATATGGTGCACAGGTTTTTGCTCAAAAGATACCGCCATAAGGTGCACAGATTTTTGCTCAGAAGATACCGCCATATGGTGCACAGATTTGCGCTCCCGTAAACGCCGATCAATCTGGATAGCCAATTTCATGGCATCATTCAGACCTGTAGGCACAGGGAACCCCACCATGACATCCTTCACGGCATCAGAGAGACCTTCTCTGAAATTAGCTGCTAGAGCGCACTCATTCCATTTAGTAAGCACCGACCATTTACGAAATTTTTGGCAGTATATCTCAGCTTCATCTTGCCCTTGAGAAAGAGCTATCAAGGCTTTCTCAGCCAAAATCTCTAAATTAGGTTCTTCATAAAGCAACCCCAAAGCCAGAAAAAACGCATCTACATTTAATAACGCAGGATCCCCTGGCGACAATGCAAATGCCCAACTTTGTGGGTCACCCCGCAATAGAGAAATAACAATTTTAACCTGTTGCGCAGGATCACCAGCAGAGTGAGATTTCAGAGACAAAAACAATTTACAATTCTCTCTGAAATTCAAAAAACGGGATCTGTCTCCGGTAAAAAATTCAGGCATAGGGATCTTAGGTTCAGACATTGGAGCACGTATAACAAAATCTTGTAAGTTCTGGACCTTTGTAGCCAGGTTATTCAGACCTGCAACCAAACTCTGTGGATCCATGATTCAAACAGGTGTAACCAAAGCCATTCAGAGATTAAGAGGAGAGGAAAAAAAAAAAGGCTGAAGACTGCAGTTTAAGCAAGGAGTACAAATAAGCACTAAGGTGCACTTTCCAAACACAGAAGGAAAAAAAAACCTTTTCATATCCTTTCCTGCTTTAGTGCATAGTTTTAACACATGTGGGCCGGCCAAACTGTTATGATTTTCCCAATGGCAGGGAAATCAAAATAACAACGGACTAGCTCTCGGGTGATGGGAACTAAAGTGACCGTGACCTGAACCTGACACGACACTGGAAGTAGCCGAGGGGTGTTCCTACGATGCCCTAGACACCACGCGCCAGCCGGAGATCTAACTACCCCTATCAGAGGAATATACAGGCCTGCCTTACCTCCAGAGATGAACCCCAAAAGGAGATAGCAGCCCCCCACAGATATTGACGGTGAGTCAAGAGGAAAAGACATACGTAGGATGAACAGCAGATTTAGCACAGTGAGGTCCGCTTACTAGATAGCAGAAGTACAGGAAAGAGTCACTTCACGGTCAACTTCAAAACACTACTCAAAAACACCATCCTGAAATTACTTTAAAACTCCAGTGACAACTCATGCCACTGGAGTGGCAATTCCAGTCCACGAGAGCTTCCAGCTACAGAGAGTCACATTGCAAATAGCTGGACAAAAATAGAATAAACTAGAAACAAAATTCAACTTAGCTGAACAGGATCTTGAGGCAGGAGAATGCAACAGAATGCTACTGATACATTGTTGGCCGGCATCAGACCAGCAGCCAAGCAGCCTTAAATAGGAAACTCCCCTAATGGGTGTCAACAGGTGATCAAGGATAGAAGAAGGCAAATAAGTGGCACTACCATAAAACACCACCGGGGGAGCCCACAAACAGAATTCACAACAGCATACCTTCGCCTCTCACTCATCTCCTTCTGCCTTGAGAAACACGTGATGGTGTCTCCACGGTGTTGGATGTTTTGATCTCCCTGAGGTCATTCATCCTTATGTTTATATTCTTTTCACTAGGCACTGCTCCTAATAGCCAGTTTCCTACTCCACACTGATGAGGGGCAAATACCCCGAAACAGCTGTCTGTGGATGGATACCATGTTTTGGTATAGGCGGTTTTTCTTTATTGGATGCTGCCCTTCCCGTGGTTGTTCCTTCCCGGTGAAAGACATGGCTATTCATTGCTTGCGTTGAGAAACACGTGATGGTGTCTCCGCGGCTTTTCTACATGACACCAAATGATATCAGAAGACTGGCGGCGCTAACTGCACATGGCCAAGGTTTAACATAACAGCGCAGGCTCCGGGGTAGATTCAAACAACGCTGAGGAGGCGGCGGCCGGTGCCAAGGGGGTAGGAATGACGGCTGTGCTGCGTGTTATTACGAAGGAAAGTCCCACCTCCGGGATGGTTTAACGGTGTCAGGGGACACATTTTATAAGTGTTTAGTTCTGCATTTGCAAGGAGCATAATGAAAAGAGCCACCTTTTCCTTGCGCAGCATTAGTGCTGCACAAGATGGCTCTTTCAGTTACTAACGCCTAGGGGGGTTAAAGGTTCCCTTTCACCCCGCTCCAATTAGGCCTCAGCCTACACTCTGCTTCTCCTGCATTCCCTGGGCTCCAACACCGCCAGTTGCTGCTCGGAAGTTCTGTCTGCACAGTCAACAGTTGCTCCTCTGTTATTTGGGTTCAGTAACGCCAGCTTCTCCCCTGCTGTGTGTGCGGCAATAACTCTAGTCTGCTCCTCCTGCTGTCCCTGGGCTCCAACACTGCCAGTTGCTGCTCGGAAGCACTGTCTGCACAGTCAACAGTTGCTCCTCTGTTATTGGGGTTCAGTAACGCCAGCTGATCCCCAGCTGTGCCTGCAGCAATTACTCTAGTCTGCTCCTCCTGCTGTCCCTGGGCTCCAACACCGCCAGTTGCTACCCGGAAGTGCTGTCTGCACAGAGAAAAACACTACCTCCTGTGTGAGTGGGGTTCAGTAACGCCAGCTGCTCCCCTGCTGTGTGTGCGGCAATCACTGTAGTCTACTCCTCCTGCATTCCCTGGGCTCCAACACCGCCAGTTGCTGCCCAGAAGTGCCGTTTCCACAGTCAACACTTGCTGCCGTGTTATTGGGTTTCAGTAACGTTAGCTGATCCCCAGCTGTGTATCCAGCAATGTGTCCTGTGACCTCCACGCTGACACAACAACAGAAATTAAAGGGAACCTGTCCACCCCCCAGGTGTTTGTAACTAGAAGAGCCACCTTGCGCAGCACTAATGCTGCATTTGGACAAGGTCGCTCTTTTAGTTATTCTCCTTGCATAAGGTGAAGTAAACACTTATAAAATCTGTCCCCTCGTACCTTCAGTCACTATGATGCGCCCCCTGGTGGATGTCCTCATTGACCTACATTTCCTTCATTCGCTGGGGCTTACAGGCATGAGCACAGCTGCATTAGCAGGGCTCCTGCCTGTAAAATATTTTAACCCCTTCAGATGGATTACCTCATGGGACATGACAGTTCATCAGAGGGTATGTATATTGTGGGTTTATTATTTTTCCAAGCGAGGGTCTTCAAATGAATTGAGAGAGCAATAAAATATTAAAACAACCGGTGCGTTTATTTCATTTCATTAAAATACTTTTTAATCATGTGTGTGTGTGTTTTTTAACAATTGGATTAATAATGGATAGGTGACATAATTGACGCCTCTCCATTATTAATCTGGCTTAATGTCACCTTACAATAGCAAGGTGGCATTAACCCTTCATTACCCCATATCCCACCGCTACACGGGAGTGGGAAGAGAGTGGCCAAGTGCCAGAATTGGCGCATCTTCCAGATGTGCCTTTTCTGGGGTGGCTGGGGGCAGATGTTTTTAGCCACGGGGGGCCAATAACCATGGACCCTCTCCTGGCTATTAATATCTGCCGTCAGTCACTGGCTTTACCGCTCTGGTGGAGAAAATTGCGCGGGAGCCCACGCCAATTTTTTCCGCTATGTAACCCTTCAATTTAATAGCTACAGCGCTGAAATTTTGCACATACACACTACTAACATTAGTAGTGTGGAATATGCAAAAAAAAGTGGGATATGAGATGGTTTACTGTATGTAAACCATGTCTCATATCATGTCGGGTTTAGGCAGGAGAAATGAAAAGCCGGCAATTGAATTACCGGCTTTTCAACATTATCACGCTGAAGCAAATATTTAAAAAGTATGCTTCCCCATTGAAATGCATTGGGTTTCGTGTTTTGGCCGATCCCTGACCCTGACTTTTCAATAAGATCGGCCGTTTTCACTCGACCCGACTTTTGAGAAAAAAATGAAAAGTCGCTCAACCCTAACGACGACCCTTGAGACGACGACCCTGGAGACGAGGACCCTGAAGACCACCCCGAAGACGACGACTACCCCGAGACGATGACCCTGGAGATGACAACCCTGGAGACGATGACCCTGAAGACCGAGAAGCAGAAGAAAAAGAAGCTGCAGAACAAAGAGCAGAAGAACTTTAAGTATAAGACTAAAAATCTGAGCAAAATATATTATCTAAATTATAAGCAGAAGAAGACTAAGCAGTGTATGGGGTGAGTCCGTTCCTCCTCGTGATGCTCCTGGAAAAAGCCTGCTGCTGCAGGCCAAACTGAACGCGGACAAATCCTGTTGTAACTCTTTTGTGACAGGCAGAACGGAAGGTGTAATCTTCAAACTTTTATAGATAACAAAAACAGGAATGCCTGTCACAAATAAGAATATGAAGAAGAAGTAGAATATGAAGATGAATAATAGTTTAATAAAAAGAATATGAAGAATGTAACAAAAAAGAATAATAGGAAGAAGGTGAAGAAGAAGACGAATAACGTGAAGAAGAAGTTGATGTAAAAGATGCTGCTGCTGAGATGATGAAGAAGAAAGTGTCAGAGAAATAAAAAAGAAGGTGAAGAGCATGGAATTAGTGAAGCATCAAAATCTGACAAAATATAAAAAATCTTAACATAGTTAATATCTTTGTAACTCCGTACGTCTTAAAAAAAATTAATTCCTGCTATTCCATTTGATTGGGCTAAACCTCTATTCTTTTAATGTCTCCTCCACCTCCCCCAATACATCCTACATTATTCTTAGTTGTTTTCCTTCATGTAGAATGAACCTACAAGGAAAGAAAGGGTTTATTTTAATTCCGATATTTTGGTCCTATTGACTTGCATTGGTATCGGGTATCGGTATAGGCAATATCCGATATTTTTCGAATATCGGCCGATCCATTCCGATACCGATACTTTTGAATATCGGAAGGTATTGCTCAACACTAGAAGTGAGATGTGGTTTTTGGTCCCCACCTGCATAATCACTCCTTTATTGAGTGTGCTTGATAATTGCCAATAATTTCCATCTGTTGTCTATTTCATTTGCACAACAGCATGTGAAATTGATTGTCAAACAGTGTTGCTTCCTAAGTGGACAGTTTGATTTCACAGAAGTTTGATTTACTTGGAGTTATATTCTGTTGTTTAAGTACTCCCTTTATTTTTTTGAGCAGTGTATATGTTATTGAGCTTGTCAGGAACATTTGAACAGAAGCCCGCTCCACAGAGGGTTGATGTCGGCTGTATTATGTAGCTGGCTCAAACGGCAATGATTAGCTATCAACATCTTGCAATTTCATCTGCTAGAGCTAAGTCCTCAGATTTATATCTCCTAATTCCCCTTTTTCTGCCATAAATAGCCTTCTTAACCTTAGATGTAAGCCATGTGGGGTTTCATTTTTGTCATCTACAGCTGTTACCTATAGCAATGCATTTTGCCGTGTGATTAAAAGCTTTCACTAAACATTTTTATCTTAAGAGTAGTTGATCCCACACAATGTCCCTAAATGCAAAAAATGTGTAATCAACCAGGAGAAATTGGCCCTTTAAATATTAACTCTTTTTGCTCTTCCAGTGTGAACAAAATGAAATATTATTGTGGTCATTTGTACTAAGATTTTCATAAACAGTGACATTTCCAACCAGCTCTGCATTGTCAGAAATAATGCAAAGCAAATCCTTAGTATAGATCCACTGATAGTATTGGGATAATCACTCAAAATTATGATACAATTAATCAATTTCCTGCTCCCATTCTAGCTTTTCTCCATTAGAGAAGTTCCACAAGTATCCACGGGATTCTCACCGTTTGAGCCTCTGTACAGCCAAAATCCACAAGGGCTCCTGGACATCGCCAAGGGAAACCTGGGAAGTCAAGTCCACGCTACACTGAAACGTAATAGAGCATGTCACCCAGCTGCAGGAGAGGATGGGTCACGTAATGCCCATCGTGAAGGAACATCTGCTCCAGGCGCACGAGGCCTAAGCCAGGGTGTACAACAACTGATCAGCAAGGCTGAGGCAGTTCCAGGCTGGTAACTGTGTGCTAGTACTCATACCAACGGTGGAAAGCAAGTTCCTGGCCAAGTGGCAAGGCCCATATGAAGTCTTGGAGAAACTTGAGGACGTGAATTATAAGGTACACCAGCCTGGTCACAGGAAATCATACCAGGTGTACCATGTGAACCTGCTCAATCCCTGGTGGGACTGAAAACCACTGGAAGCTTCTTGCCTGGGGGCCTGTCCTGAAGCCAAGGTCGAGGAGGTCGTGATTGCAGAGATGTTAACGCCAGCCCAGAAGCAGCAATGTCGAGAGCTGCGGCAGCAGAACAGTGATCTATTATTGGAATTGCCATGGCGTACTCAGGTCGTTGAACACGACATACCAATGGAGCCGTGGGTACAGGTGAACCTAAAACCCTACAAAATCCTGGAAGCACACTGCAGATAGTCTCACAAGAGGTGAAGAAGATGCTGGACTCCAGGGTAGTAGAAGAAACAAAATGTGGCTGGTCCAGTCGCATCATCCTTGTTCCGAAGCCCAGTAAGGGGGGGGGGGCAGTTTTGCAACAACTACCACAAGCTGAATGAAGTATCCAGTGTTGATGCATACTCGATGCCCCACGTGACTGAACTTATTGAGCAGCACACTGCAGCGCTGAAACATGCAAACATGAAATATGAAAACTGAACTGCATTACTGCACTAGAAATATGAAAAATGAGAGCGTTTAGCGCATAAAAATGGCCAATTTTATGTGTACCTGGTAGCCACTTTAGGGCATCTCTCGTATACCAGGTCCTACGCTTTCCTTTCCTCGCTGAGAATAAACGTCTCCATCTGAATGGGTACCTGTGAAAACCTCTTCTTAGACTAACATTCTCTCTTTCTGTGGAGGGGTAATGGACCTGTTGCAATTAAAACACCTGTGGCTAAGAGGTGGAGTGCTCGGGCAGAAGGCTAAAGAATACATTTAAAAAAACTGACCGTCACATCCAAACATAGACTAAGTGTGAACAGGTGCTGAACCTAGAGTCACCAACTCGTATACAGTCAAGTAAATAAGGCAGCACACTGCAGCGCTGAAACATGCAAACATGAAATATGAAAACTGAACTGCATTACTGCACTAGAAATATGAAAAATGAGAGTGTGGTCATGATCACGTGACCTGTACATGTGATATATACTTTAACCTGTGGTTCAGTCTGGGTGGTGTATTGGGAGAGAGGTGGAACTCCCACAAGGCTCCCATAGGAGCAAAGTACACCGTGTGCATTACCTGCTGTGAAGCCTGCAAGGCAAAGACTACAGTAAACCAGCAGGTGAATTACTACCAGAACTGTTCCTGTGACTACCTTGTGAAGCAGCGGAGTGAGTCAACCCCTCACATGTTATATTTGAATTGTTTTAATCAAATTCACGTAGGTTGCATTTTTTTACTTACAGTATTTGATGATGTAGTCACTTCTGCAGTACCTTTTTCCTTTTGAATAGTGTGTTATTTACCATAACCACAGTATTATATATTTGTTTGTAGAATCTTCATTAAGTTAATGATACTGTAGCATGTTGTGCAAATTTTTTTTAAGCAAATTCAGTGAACTTAATGACCTAAACTGCGGTGAATTCAGTGAATTTTTCCCACAGTGCTGAGGTCACCACAGTTCAGCCTGGCAGGGAACAGCCTTACTAACCTGAGGTAACCTTGATGATGTCACTGCTGGTCACTGAGGCAGCCCTAGCAGCAGCTCATTCACCAGTGGTTCTAAGCCTGTACAGTCGCATCTTGACACCATCAAGGTTGAAAACTATTTATTCCCCAGACTTAGATTACGGCATGTGACAGAAAGTCAGACATGTGAAGAATATTGTAGTTTTTTTATTTTTGTTTTAGGAGGTGAAGGATTTAATTTAACTGTGCTTGCTATTTTTAAATAAAAAAGGAAAAGTATGTTTTGTTTTCATTTCAAATAAAATACTTTATTCTGACTGTCTTTATTTACAATATAACAATAGGATTAGTAATGGATAGGTGTCTTATAGATGCCTCTCCATTACTAATCCATGGGCTTGATGTCACTTAACAATACAAGGGTGAAATCAACCCCACAAATATTACCTCACTTGCCACCAATAGAGGTCAACTGGAAAAAGTTGGGCAAAGCGCCAGAATTGGCATATCTAATAGACGTGCCTTTACTGGGCAGTTGCAGGCTGCTATTTTTAGGCTGGGGGGACCAATATCTATGGCCCCTTACCAGCCTGAGAATACCAGCCCACAGCTGTCAGCTTTAGCTTGGCAGGCTGTCAAAAATGGGGGGGACCCCAAGCTGGCTTTTGAAATTACACTACCATTCAAAAATTTAGGGTCACTTAGAAATTTCCTTATTTTTTAAAGAAAAGCACAGTTTTTTTTCCAATGAAGCTAACATTAAATGATTCAGAATTACACTCTATACATTGTTAATGTGGTGAATGACTATTCTAGCCGCAAACGTCTGGTTTGTAATGCAATATCTTCATAGGTGTATAGAGGCCCATTTCCAACAACCATCACTCTAGTGTTCTTATGGTACTTTGTGTTTGCTTACTGTGTAAAAAGACTAATGGATGGTTAGAATACCCTTGAAAACCCTTTTGTAAGTATGTTAGCACAGCTGAAAACAGTTTAACTGCTTAGAGAACCTATAAACCTGACCTTCCTTTGCGCTAGTTGAAAATCTGGAGCATTACATTTGTTGGTTCTATTAAACTTTCAAAATGGCCAGAAAAAATAACTTTCATGTGAAACTCGACAGTCTATTCTTGTTCTTAGAAATGAAGGCTATTCCATGTGAGAAATTGCCAAGAAACTGAAGATTTCCTATAACGGTGTGTACTACTCCCTTCAGAGGAGAGCACAAACTGGCTCTAACCAGAGTAGAAAGAGAAGTGGGAGGCCCTGCTGCACAACTGAATAACAAGACAAGTACATTAGAGTCTGTAGTTTGAGAAATTGATGCCTCACAGGTTCTCAACTGGCAGCTTCATTAAATAGTACATGCAAAACGCCAGTGTCAACATCTACAGTGAAGAGGCAACTCCTGGATGCTGGCCTTCAGGGCAGAGTGGCAAAGAAAAAGCCATATCTTAGACTGGCAAATAAAAGAAAAATATCAATATGGGTAAATGAACACAGACATTGGACAGAGGAAGAATGGAAAAAAGTGTTATGGACAGATGAATCCAAGTTTGAGGTGTTTGGATCACACAGAAGAACATTTGTGAGTCGCAGATCAACTGAAAAGATGCTGGAAGAGTGCCTGACGCCATCTGTCAAGTATGGTGGAGGTAATGTGATGATCTGGGGTTGCTTTAGTGCTGGTAAAGTAGGAGATTTGAACAAGGTAAAAGGGATTTTGAATAAGGAAGGCTATCACTCCATTTTGCAATGTCATGCCATACCCTGTGGACAGCGCTTGATTGGAGTCAATTTCATCCTACAACAGGACAATGACCCAAAGCACACCACCAAATTATGCAAGAACTATTTAGGGAAGAAGCAGGCAGCTGGTATTCTATCTGTAATGGAGTGGCCAGAGCAGTCACCAGATTTCAACCCCATTGAGCTGTTGTGGGAGCAGCTTGACTGTATGGTACGCAAAAAGTGCCCATCAAGCTAAACCAACATGTGGAGGGGCTTCTGGAAGCATAAGATGACATTTCTCCAGATTACCTCAGCAAAGTAACTGCTAGAATGCCAAAGGTCTGCAATACTGTAATTGCTGCAAAGGGAGCATTCTTTGGCGAAAGCAAAGTTTGAAGGAGGAAATTATTATTTCAAATAAAAATATTTTTTCGAACCTTGTCAATGTCTGGACTAGATTTTAAATTCATTTGGCAACTCATTTGATTAATAAAAGTGTGAGTTTTCATGGAAACCAAAAAATTATCTGGGTGACCCTAAGCTTTTGAACGGTAGTGTATATATTTAAATAATTTAAAAAAACAGCACGGGGACCCCTCTTCTCTTGATAACCAGCCTTGCTAACACTGATAGCTGAGGGTTGCAGCCCTCAGCTGTCAGTTTTGCCTGGCTAGTTATCAAAAATACAAGGGAACCCATGCCGTTTTTCACTTATTTATTTATAGCGCATGCGCTGCTAATGAAAACTTCCATCAGCCATATCCTGCTCTCACTGTTATTAGCGTAATAGTAATTAGAGTAATAGTCCTATCAGCCACCACTTGCTGTTACTGTTATCACTTGAATACAACTCTCATCATTCTCCCCTGCTCTCACTGATTGCCGGCAGAGCAAGGGAGAATGATAAGAGTGGTCTTTAGGACCCAGTGTCGGGGAACAGCACTAACTGTACCACTGCAAGTATTACACATGGACACATAGATACTGATATCCCTGGTACCTGTTTGTCTGATACCAGAAATAAAGGACCTGTGAAACCGACATTACATCGAACTCCCTCTCAGATCCATAATTTTAATGGATGTGTAAATATATCTTTTCCTCTTTATTTGTCCCAGAAAAATCTGATAAAAAAACAGAAAGCACTAGGACGTGTCACAACATTGTGTGAATGCAGCCTTATAAAGCCTAGATATTACACAAAGTTAAAGAAGAAATCAAAACTTATTATGTAAGATGACTTTGTGGTAGTAGAAGAAACATTCAAAATTACTTTGAATAAAATGGGTACACTATTTGCATAACTTCCTAACATTTTGTAAGTTAAAGCACAGTCAAAATTGATTTTATTATACATCCAAAAATACAAATATAATTGTCTCTCGTTTTATGCATTCAAGATTCAGATACTTTATATATTTCCTATTCTTACAGTTTTGCAAATAACTTGTTCAGTCATACAGATTTATTATAAGAGATTTAAATAACAAAGTTTTATAGAATGTTTCTGATTTAATATATCCTCTTACACTATTTAGAATTTCCAGCTCTATTAAATTTAAAAAATATTTTCTTTAAAATGACAACTCTGTAATTTTTTGGCATAATTCATGCATCCCATTTCTCTGAGCTGGTAAAACTTTTCTAATTGAGTGAGGCATTTGCAACAATGCAGAATAGATTTCAAGACATGTTCGCAGAACAGAAATCTGAAATGAGCTCCATACTGATGAGTACCCTGAAGCTTGCTTAGTTTGTCACAATCTATAAAGCTTCTTCCATATCAATAAATTAGCTTTGCTACAAAACACAATACATATATTACACATTTCTATTTGTTGCAAACACCGTAGCAGCTTTAAAATGTAAAGGATAATGCAATTTCCTGATGTTTATTCACAACACATATTAAAAATATTTAAAGTGTTGTTACAAATAAGAAAAGTAATAACTAATCGAATATACAAATTAATAAATATATTTGCATCCCTAAATAAACAGTTATAAGTATGACCTCTCATTTTAAAGTTAAAGGGCCACTGTCACCCCCCTCCAGCCGTTATAAACTAAAAGAGCCACCTTGTGCAGCAGTAATGCTGCATTCTAACAAGGTGGCTCTTTTAGTTTTAGGTTCAAGTATACCCCCCAAAAAAAGCAATTTGATACTTAGCCATAATTGGTGTCTCTAGGCTGGTCCTCCCTCCCCAGCTCGAAACGCTCCTCTGCCGTCACTCACATCTTCTTGGTCTTTCTGCGCTGCCCCCTCAGCGCTGTTTACGTTTTCAAACCGGCGCCTGCGCTGTGTAGTACTGTTCTGCGCAGGCGCAGTAAGCTCTGGCCGTCTGCCGTCCGATTTATGGTATTCGGAGTGTCCTGAGATATTTATGAGAAGTCTATCAATGGGGCAATTTACCCCTTGGAGATATTTCTGTATGTTTCAGTGGATTGTTTTTCTATCAGTTGCTTTCTGTGTTTTCACAGCTGCTTCCACTGATAAAATGGACTTTAAAGCATGCGAACAGGCGTGGCTTTTACAGCTTGAAAAGGTTTTTAGCGGTAATTCGTGTGGGGTTTTAGATTCCAAGACCAAAGAGTTGACCAAACTGACTAATAAATATAAGAATTTATTACAAAAAAGGACCCGCCTATGGTGGAACAAGTCCTTTTTGGAAAAATACATCACATGTGGATTAATCCCAAGAGACTTACGAATATAAGTGTTTCCGTCATTCAATATTGATGATGAATGGTTTAAAAATCAGTGGGAAGAAGCTGCATCTAATTGCTCCAAAAGGTTTATGGAGCTACTCATCAAAAATAATGAGGGATCTCTGAATGATATTGATAAGGATCTCGGTCTTATTCAAGAGGAGATTAATAAAACCTTTTCCCTTGAAAACAGCGAAAATTTTAAAAAAGAACTTGATACTGCTGTGCAGAAATGGGAAAAGGATATTGTTGCAGTAAAGACAAAAAAATATCAACGTGATCTCTCGGATGTTCAAAGTAATAGATTATATAGATGGAGATCAAATCAAGCAAGTAAGAGGTCATCATCAAGGGCACGTTCGGTCTCTTTTTCATCGGTTTCTTCCATCGATGAAAGGGTTGTGACAGATGAGAGGGACAAGGTATCCTCTGATAGATCTGAGACTAATAGAGATTGATGGCAGAGAACCACAAGGTTTGGCAATAAACGAAAAAACTTTACCTCACCACAGAAAGAAAAAAGACCAAAGACGAATGCCCTTGAGGTAATTAATTTATCACAACATAATTTGACTGAAGCTCAACGTGGGGTTCTGTTCTTTGGTCTCTCTTTCTCTCCCTGTAATAACTATGATTATTTCACAGCGTTAAAGGATTTACATTTATTTTCCCGAAAACTTGTTTTGAAAAAATTGCATTCTCCTTCAACAACGGAGAATTGGAGTATTGCCGAACAAGAGGCGATTTCCATTTTGGAGGAGCTGGAGAGTGAATCAATTGGGCCATCTACAGGTATGGGTCTTCCCCCGGTCTCGGCCAGATCTACCACTTTCCCCCCTTTTCTCTGTGCCCTCAGGTGGAGATTTTTACTAAACTTGTGACTGCTGATTTAAAAACGATAGATAATAGGGGCAAAAAAGATAATTTGTCCTGGTGTCAAAGAAAAGCACTGAGGGAAATAAAAACATGGAGTGATGTGGTAATAAAGCCAGCAGATAAGGGGGGGAATGTGGGGGGGGATTTATGGTTGAGATCTCATTTATTCTTGAGGAATCTTTTTTGGATGGAATAATAAATAAAAAAACTTTTGGTCAAAAATCCAGTAATTCCAACATTTTATCTCCTCCCCAAGGTCCATAAGGATGCAGTCAATCCTCCGGGGCATCCTATTGTCTCTGGCATATGGGGGCTATGCGATCCTTTATGTAAATTTATAGATCATTACCTTAGATCGCAAGTTGAAACATTGCCCTCCTATGTCAGGGACACTACAGACGTCCTGAAGAGATTGGATGGTGTTGTTTTGGAGCCTGATATGTACCTCGTCACGGCAGATGTTGAGGCATTATATACCTCCATCCACCATGATGATGGACTTGAGGCGGTTTCCTTCTTCTTGGAATCCAGCAATATTGAGATAGAGATTAGAGATTTGGTGTTGACACTCTTGCGGTTCATCCTTACACATAATTTTTTTACTTTTAAGGATCGATACTACCTCCAGAATCGGGGTACTGCAATGGAGGCGGCGTGTGCGCCTTCATATGCTAACCTCTTTCTGGGATACTGGGAGAGGGGCATTTTCCAAGGGGGCGCACACTCCGCCTCCCAGATTCTGGGGTGGTATCGTTTTATTGATGATATTTTGTTTATTTGGCAAGGATCCAGTGAGGATCTTCATTGGATTCATGGAGGATTTGAACCGCAACAGTCTTAACATCAAACTCACAAATACTTTTCATCGGAAAAAAATCTCCTTTCTGGATATCAGCTTGCTGGTCCAGGAGGATGGATCCATCAACACCGATGTATTTAGGAAAGAGACGTCCGTCAATTCTCTCCTCCATGCATCATCCTCCCATACGAGCTCAACTATTAGAGCAATTCCTACTGGACAATTTCTTCGTATGAGGAGGATTTGCAATATGGATGAGGCATTTGAGAAACAATCCTTGGACCTTGGGGAGAGATTCCTGGCACGAGGTTATAGTAAGAGGAGTATTAAATCTGGACTTACCCATGCCAGGAAATCAAAGAGATGTGATTTACTAAATCCAAGAAAAATGGATAAACAGGAAAATTCGGGGATACGTTATATTTCTACCTTTAATCACCAATGGGGTAAGATATATGAGATTCTAAAGAGGCATTGGCCCATTTTGATGACGGAACCAAGTTTAGCAAGATGTCTTTCGGATTCACCCCTCATGACGGCTAGGAGGGGTAAGAATCTGAGGGACATCTTGGTTCGGAGCCACTATGTGGCCAAAACACCGAATTTGTTCAGAGCTGGTAAATGCAAATGGGGATTTTATCCATGTGGTGATTGTATGGCATGTCGGAATCATATTAGGGCAGTTTCCTTCTCTTCCTCAGATGGCCGGAGAAATTTTAAAATCACAGATTATATATCATGTAGTACTACCTTTGTGATATATCTTGCCAGATGTACCTGTAATCTATATTATGTTGGACTAACTTCACGTGAGATTCGGGTACGTACCCGCGAGCATGTCAGAGACATCCAGGCAGCCACGGAGGTTGAGGATAATACCTCTCTAAAAACGATTCCACGCCACTTTAAGTCATATAATGGATGCAATCCAAAAGACCTTCAGGTAATTGGGATTGACCGAGTGAGATGCGGTATTAGAGGTGGTGATTTGAAGAGGATTCTGGCCCAATTAGAGTGCCGGTGGATTACAACATTGGACACTATGGTCCCAATGGGTCTTAATGAACAATTGAGTTTCTAGGCATTCCTGTGAAGGAGTAGTGGAAAAATAATGTAATAATCATTTGTCCTGTGTTTGTGGTCTTTTAGGTCAGTCTGTTCCTTTTGGTCTTGGTTTTTAATTATGTGTGTTTTTGTCTTTTTATGTAGTTATTTTGTTCATTATTCTTTACCATCCTGTGGTCGACTTCCCGTATGCAGAGATTCTTTGGAGCAGCTTTTCCCGCTTTGGAGGGAGATTCGGAAGAATGGTTTATGGAGAACTTCAAGTTTTTTCTACATTGGGTCTCTGGGACATTTATAAATGGGATCTGGATGAAGTAAATTAATTGAGGAACTCTTAATCGAAAATAAGAAGAATCAAAAATTATTTACACTAATATTATGTATGTCACTATTGTATTGATGTCTTTGGCCTACTTGTCTAGGGTAGTTATATAAATATTATTAGATATTAGGCTGTTTTATGAATATTTTTTACATTGGTCACTTTTTGCACTATTCACTCTTAATTGATTGAAAGGTATGAGATGTTGTGTCTCTCTCTGTTTTATATATTTATATATTTATATATAGTCACTATATTTATTTGTATTATATAGGGTTCCTCTGTTTCTTTCTTCTCCCCTTCTTCTAATGAGGTATTTTTTCCTTCCTCTATTCCCCCTTTTTTCTTGATGTTCATTCCACTATACTTACTTCCCAGCATGTGCGCATGTCTGCTGTGGCTGTATCCTGACGCATCCCTGTGGGCCTCCGTAATGTCGGGTGGGCGACATAATGTCGTGGGGATTTTCCCTCGCCCGCTCTGGCATGTGTGCGGTCCGCGGCGATGTATCCTGTAGGGTACGCTACACGGTGCACATGCGCCATAGGATGCTGTGGTAGTTATTCGGCAGCGGCATGTAAACATCATGCCGTTGCTTGGATACATGGCTGGATATTGGCACCTTAATGCGCATGCACGGATGCCGCTTTACGTTTGTATTAATGTGCAATACATCTGAGTGCACAAGCGCCGTGCAGGGATTAGTAGTGGGAACAGCTGTTTTATTGATATATAAGCATGTGGGAAAGACACACACATACAGCCCCTGGAAGAATCCCACGCGAAACGCGCGTTGGGGCTGCTGTGGAGCGCACACTGACGGATATTACTATGGGTAAGCTGAGCGTCCTTTAAAGGGGTCCGTTTATATATTTTTTCTTGTACCATGCTTAATTAAGTATTAGAGACTAAGGAACTGTCCGCTGATGTTGGTACATAAGAGGTTATGGTACATTCACTGATATCCAACCCTATTATGGGGTTTTACCTGTTGTAATGGATATTGGTGAATATGGACCATACGCTTGTTAGGTCTGCTCACTTACCTATTCTGTTATTTCAGTTGTGTCATTTTCTCCCCTCATGAGTTGTTGTCTGAAGCTTTTTCATGTCTGTTCTATATTGATTTTTTCATTGTATATTTATTAATAAAAGATTTAAATAGATATTAATTGAGTGGGATATGTACTCCTTTTGGTCTTGTGTAGGATTTGAGGTGTTGTGGAAGCCCAGGTTGCTTTAAAGGGAACCTGTTACCCCCAAAATGGAAGTTGAGCTAAGCCCACCGGCATCAGGGGCTTATCTACAGCATTCTGGAATGCTGTAGATAAGCCCCCAATGTATCCTGAAAGATGAGAAAAAGATGTTATACTATACTCACCCAGGGACGTTCCCGCTGCGGTCCGGTCCGATAGGCGTCGTGGTCCGGGGCCTCCCATCTTCTTACGATGACGTCCTCTTCTGTCTTCACACTGCGGCTTCGGCGCAGGCGTGCTTTGTCTGCCCTGTTGAGGGGAGAAAAAAGTACTGCAGTGCACAGGTGCTGGGCCTCTCTCACGTTTCCCGGTGCCAGCGCACTGCAGTACTTTGCTCTGCCCTCAACAGGGCAGACAAAGTATGCCAGCACCAGAGCTGCAGCGTGAAGACACGAAGAGGACGTGATCGTAAGAAGATGGGAGGCCCCGGACTGCGACGCCCATCGGATAAGACCACCCGCCCAAGTGAGTATAATTTAACCTCTTTTTCTCATCTTTCAGGTTACATCGGGGGTTTATCTACAGCATTCCAGAATGCTGTAGATAAGCTCAATGCCGGTGGGCTTAGCTCAACTTCCATTTTGGGGGTGACAGGTTTCCTTTAATAGCAGCCTTCAGTTCATCTGCTTTGTTGGGTCTGGTGTCTCTCATCTTCCTCTTTACAATACCCCAAAGATTCACTATGGGGATAAGGTCAGGCGAGTTTGCTGGCCAATCAAGCACATTGATACTGTTGTTTTTAAACCCAGTATTGGTACTTTTGGCAGTATGGACAGGTGCCAAGTCCTGCTGGAGAATGAAATTTCCTTTTCCAAAAAAAGCTTGTTGGCAGAGGGAAGCATGAAGTGCTCTAAAATTTCCTGGTAGATGGCTGCATTGATTTTGGTCTTGATTAGACACAGTGGACCTACATCAGCAGATGGAATGGCTCCCCAATCCATCACTGATTGTAGAAATGTCATACTAGACCTCAAGCATCTTGGATTGTGTGCCTCTCCACTCTTCCTCCAGACTCTGGGTCCTTGATTTTCACTGAAATGCAAACTTTACTTTCATCTGAAAACAACACCTTGGACTACTGAGCAATAGTCCAGTTCTTTTATCTTTGGCCCAGGTAAGAGGCTTCTGGCTTGTCTATTGGTCATGAGTGGCTTTACAAATCAAGGAATGCGACATATCCTGGACTTCTGTGTGTCGTGGCTCTTGAATCAAATATTTCAGCAGCTATCCACTCCTTGTGAATCTCCCCCAAATTTATAAATGCCCTTTTCTTAACAATCCTGTCAAGGCTGCAGTTATTCCGGTTGCTTGTGCACCTTTTTCTACCATACTTTTTACTTCCACTCAACTTTCCATTAATATGCTTGGAAACTTTATGAACAGCCTGCTTCTTTATCAATGACCCTTTGTAGCTTACCCTCCTTATGGAGTGTGTAAATGACTGCCTTCTGGACATCTGTCAAGTCAGCAGTCTTACCCATGATTGTGGACCCTATTGAAACAGACTAAGGGACCTTTTTAATGCTTAGGAATGCCTTTTGCAGGTGTTTTTGTTAATTATTCAAATTTACTGAGATAATGACTTTTGAGTTTTCATTGGCTGTAAGCCATAATCATCAAGATTAACAGACATAAAAACTTGAAATACAGCACTCTGAAATGAATGTATATAATATATGAGTTTCACCTTTTTGCATTGAAGAAGTGAAGTAAATTAACTTTTTGATGATATTCTAATTTTTTGAGAAGCACCAGCATGTAAGTGTCCTACAAGACAACATATTTCATACTCGAGTACTATGGGACAATGACACTAAGGATACATCGAGACTGGGAAAAAAATGGTTCAATGACAATGAAGCATAGGTGCTGGATAGGCCCCCACAGTCCCCAGACCTCAACCCAGTCAAACAATTGTGGGAAGAATTGAAGAAAAAGCTGTATGCATACCCAGAGTCTTACTAGAGTACCTTGGGCCCACCAGAGAAAAACCAATCACAGGGCCCACTATGCAGTAATGCAAAAATACCACATGGGATACATCCTATATACTACACCACACATGGGAGCTGACAAATCCTCTATATACTACACCACACAGGAGAGCTGACAGATCCCCTATAAACTGCATCACACAAAAGAGCTGACAGATGCTCTATATACAGTGCCTCGTGAAAGTATTCGGCTCTCTGGAACTTTTCAACCTTTTCCCACATATCATGCTTCAAGCATAAAGATATCAAATGTAAATTTTTGATGAAGAATCAACAACAAGTGGAACACAGTTGTAAAGTTGAACAAAACTTATGGGTTATTTTACATTTTTGTGGAAAATCAAAACCTTAAAAAGTGGGGCGTGCAATAATATTCGACCCCTTTAACTTAATACTTTGTTGTGCCAACTTTTCCTGCGATAACAGCTGCAAGTCACTTGGGGTATGTCTCTATCCATTTTGTACATCGAGAGACTGAAATTCTTGCCCATTCTTCCTTGGCAAACAGCTCGAGTTCAGTGAGGTTTGATGGAGATTATTAGCTTACAGCAGTTTTCAGCTCTTTCCACAGATTCTTGATTGGATTGAGGGCTGGACTTTGACTTGGCAATTCTAACACCTGGATATGTTTATTTGTGAACCATTCCATTGTAGATTTTGCTTTATGTTTGGGATCATTGTGTTGTTGGAAGACAAATCTCCGTCCCAGTCTCAGGTCTTTTGCAGACTCCAACAGGCTTTTTTCATGAATGGTCCTGTATGACCATCTTCCCTGTCCCTGCTAAAGAAAATCAGGCCCAAACCATGATGCTGCCACCACCATTTTTGACAGTGGGTATGGTGTGTTCAGGGTGATGAGCTGTGCTGCCTTTACGCCAAACATATCGTTTGGCATTGCTGCCAAAAAGTTTGATTTTGGTGTAATCTGACCAGAGCACCTTCTTCCACGTTTGGTGTGTCTCCCAGGTGGCTTGTTGCAAACTTAAGATGACACTTTTTATGGATATGTTTAAGAAATGGCTTTTTTCTTGCCACTCTTCCATAAAGGAATAAATCGGCACTGTAATCTAGGAAGTTGTAGCCATCGTAATCGTAAGGCCCATCACAAAGGCTGCGGCATTCGACATCCACGACTGAATATTCCTCCAAGGCTTTTTCAAAATAGGTAATGGCCGTTGCAGACTCCTCATCCATGTAATATCTCACCCCAAGATGAAACATGTGGGGCTTGGCTTCCAGATCTCGGAAGTCAGAATCGGACACCCCCGCAATCATCTTGTAATACCCCAGATTCTGCCGCATCTCCATGTGGTCGGGGTTCCCCATGAAAAAAGTGTGCGCAGTGGCTACGGCTTTATCCAATTTGTGGATCTTGAAGTAGGCGACTTGCAGGTAGTTGTAGGGGCTCCTCTTCCTGAACTCCAGCTCCAGCTCCTCGCTGGCCATGAAGTAGGTGGCCGGGGCCCCCATGCTGTGCCGCTCGCACCCCCGCACACAGGCCGCCCTCTCCAGCACCCTCTGGAAGAAGCTCAGGTCCTGCACCGGTCCCCAGCCCGGAGGCTGAGCGGAGTAGTCGCTTGTATTGGCGCACTGCATGCGACAAGTGATGTGGTTGTGGCGAAGGAGCTCCCGGTTGCGCAGCACTTTCTCCATGGAGAGGATGACGGACGGCCAGTCCTCCCGGTAATATGCCTGCATGCCGCTGTCATACAGGAGGTCGTAGGGCTCCAGCCGGGCGGCCAGCAGCTGAGCGCCCACTAATAGGAAGAGACCCCCGGGAAGGAGACTCTTCCATAAAGGCCAGATTTGTGCACTGTACGACTGATTGTTGTCCTGTCTGTGGACAGACTGTCCCACCTCAGCTGTAAAGCACTGCAATTCATCCAGAGTGATCATGGGCTTCTTGGCTGCATATCAGATCAGTCTTCTCCTTGTTTGAGATGAAAGTTTAGAGGGACTGCCGGGTCTTGGTAGATTTGCAGTGGTATGATACTCCTTCCATTTCAATATGATCACTTGCACAGTGCTCCTTGGGATGTTTAAAGTTTTGGAAATCATTTTGTATCCAAATCCAGCTTTAAACTTCTCCACAACAGTATCACGGACCTGCCTGTTGTGTTCTTTGGTCTTCATGATGCTCTCTGTGCTTCAAACAGGACTCCGAGACTATCACAGAGCAAGTGCATTTATACGGAGACTTGATTACACAAAGGTGGATTATATTTATCATCATTAGGCATTTAGGACAACAATGGATCATTCAGAGATCTGCAATGAACTTCTGGAGTGAGTTTGCTGCACTGAAAGTAAAGGGGCTGAATAAAATTGCACGCCCCACTTTTCAGCTTTTGAATTTCCACAAAAATTTTAAATAACCAATAAATTTTGTTCAACTTCACAATTGTGTTCCACTAGTTTTTGATTCTTCACCAACATTTACATTTGGTATCTTTATGTTTGAAGCATGATATGTGGGAAAAGGTTGAAAAGTTCCAGGGAGCCGAAAACTTTCGCAAGGCACTGTACTTCACCACAGAGGACAGCTGACTAGTGATGAGCACTAAAATGCTTGGGTGCTCATTGCTTGGGTTGAGCAAATTGGAATACTCGGGTAGTCGACCCGAGCAACAAGCCCAATGTAAGTCTATGGGAAACCAGAGTATTTTTACCGTGATCCCCAGAGGGTCCTTTTAACGTCTAAAACATCTGAAAATGATGGAAACATTACTCAAATGACACAGGGACATCATGGGGATCACCCCTGGAAGCATTTCTGACTACAAGGTCACAGCTGTAAGCAATGCTGTCAGAGTTTCATGCCATTTTTACAGATGCACCAAAAAACATGCAAAAATGAAACCAAAATGGATTTTGCTGGGAAATATGTTAAGGTACATCCTTTCCCGGGTAATGACTTGTATGTAAGGCAAAATAATTAACCACAGAACAAATTGTTACTCACTTGGGCTATGTTCACATGCAGCATTTTTGATGCGTTTTTCAACTTTCATTTGCTTTCAACCAATACAAATGCATTCACTGGGAAATGTAATGGTAACATTTAACAACTCTAGCTGGCCATGTGGTGTGTGACACATAAGGAGACACATCTTGCTTCATTTATGAAAGAAGAACTCAGTCTTAAAGTCTCAAAGCCTATTTTTAGAGGGGCATCAGGCGGCATTAATATTCTTGAAGGTCCATTATTAAACAGTGGGTCTCCTATGCTGTTATTGCCTATGAAGTCAGTGGCTGGGCTGACAACAATTACAACGCACCCCCAATACCCCTTTCACAAGTGGTACAGGAGGTCTTCCTGAAAAAATGTTGCATTGAATGCAAGGCATGTTCTGCTATCACATTTTATGCACCCAAATAAGCCTTTGAACATAGGTACTGGATGGCAACAGGAAAAGCCACTTCACATTCTTCAGTTGGTCCTGCCATACTGTTTTCTTATCTATTACCTGCAAGGCCTGCCCTGCTATCAAGTCATATGCACCCCAATAAGCCTTTGAACCCAGGTACTGGATGGCCACAGGAAAACCCACTTCACATTCTCCAGTCGGTCCTGCCATACTGTTTTCTTATGTATTACCTGCAAGCCTGCCCTGCTATCAAGTCATATGCACCCGAATAAGCCTTTGAACCCAGGTACTGAATGGCCACAGGAAAACCCACTTCACATTGCTTAGTTTTTCTTGCCATACTCTTTCCTTATGCATTGAATGCAAGTTCCACCTTGACCCAAATTTGCGCGCACCCCAATCCCTCTTGGAAGAAACATGGAGGGCCTCATAAAAAAACCTGTCCCATTACAAAGGAGCGGGTCTCCTAGACTTGTAATGCCCATACACTAAGTGTATGGCTGAAAATAATTTTCCCATGGAGGTTACATTTTTAAAAAATTATTTATGGGGATCATAGACGCCCTTGGCCAAAAATTGAATGGCTGTAGCAGCACAGAACATGTTCACCATGGTGTTCTAGTGGCGGAGAATGATGATATGCAGAGGAAGGCATTATTAAAAACTAGGCCCAATGGTAAGGAGCATGTCTCCTAGACTTGAAATGCCCATACACTAAGTGCATGGGCTGATAAACATTTCCCCATGGGGGGTACATTTTTTAAAAATATTTTATGGGCATCGTAGACACCCTTGCCAAAAATTGGACTGGCTGTAACAGCACAGAACACGTTAACCCTGGTGATCTAGTGGTGGAGAATGATGAGACGTTGATGAAGACCTCATTAAAAAGTAGGCCCAATGTAAAGGAGTGGGTCTCCTAGACTTATAATGTCCATACACTAAGTGCATGGGCTGACAAACATTTCCCCATGGGTGGGTTATTTTTTTTTTTAATTGTTTAAGGGCATCATAAACACCTTGCAAAACTGTAAAGTGGTTTCCTACACAGTTGCTGCTGGGAAGGTGCAGGTTTTTAGTAAAAATATGGCAGACGAATCGTTGGATGAAGTGATCAGGAAAAGGGGCATGGTGATGACATGAATGGTTACGTACATGATTAATAACAGTGGTGGCTATGGGAGGTATGAGATCCAGGGTACAGCCTACAATGATTAGTCGTTTAGCCACCATCAATTACCAGAATGTGTTTCATGCCTGTCAGAAGATCGGTGTAACATAAACGTCCTTGTCCCAGCGCAGCGTTCAGTTGTCCATATCACAGTCCTTGGAACGGAAGCGGAAATACGCAGCCAATGCCACAGTACTAAATTCAAACAATTCTCATCTGCTTGCGCTCAAAATGTTGCATTTTAGGTCCGTGGGAGACATATCCTTTCCGCAACCTGATGGCGGTGACCATCTCAAGGTACTCATTACCCAGCCACCACAATTTTTCACGACTGCCGTCACGACATTGCACAAGCAAAAAAGTGTCCCACAACATTACCCGGGCCCGCAACAATGCTGTTACAGGGAAAGTGCACCTAACCATGGAACCGTGGACAAGTACTTGTGGGCAGGGACGGTACATCTCACTGATGGCACGCTGGGTTAGCGTAGAGGAAGCCATGACCCAGTCGGACATTGGGAGACCATGTTACCGATATATGGAGACAGGTTGTGGAAGGCTTTGTATGTCATAGTTAGTGTTTTGAACTGTGGCCTCTAGGCAATTGGAAGGTAGTGAAGGGCCTGGCAGAGAGGAAAGGCTGGGGAATAACAGAGGGACAGTTGGATTACTCGGGCATCAGACTTTAGGATAGATTGGAGAGGTGCAAGAGTGCTAGAGGGGAGGCCAGAGATTAGAAGGTTGCAGTAGTGGAGGAAGGCGATAATTAGGGTGTGCACAGACATTTTTGCAGTTTCTTGGAATGTACGGATCCTGGAAATGTATTTGAGTTGTAGTGGGCAGGAGGAGGCAAGGGCTTGGATATGTATCTTGAAAGGGAGGGCAGAGCCATGGATCACCCCGAAACCCCGAACATGCCGGACTATTTGTACCAGTGTGCCGTCCCGACATTACACAGGCACGTGTCCCACAACATTACACGTGCCCTCCACAATGCTATTATTGGAAAAGTCCACCTAACCACAGACATATGGACAAGAGCTTGTGGTCAGGATGGTACATCTCACTAACGGTACACTGGGCTAACATAGTGGAAGCTGGGACCCAGTCCGACCTTGGGATGGTGCACGTCCTCCCAACCATGATTATTGAGGGCCCTACGTCAATTTTGGGTTGCCCCCACAGTCTACAGCTCCTGCACCTCCTTCTTCTTCGCATCCTCTTCAGCCTCCATCTCCGAAAATAATTAATCAGTGACAAGCTGGAAGCACTGCAGCACTGCCCTCAACCAATTGGCAACATGCTGTGTTGAAGCTAATATGCTTAGGTGACAAACCGCACAATGATGAAGAGTTGTGGAAACTGGACAGCTCTGAAAGAGCAGGCAGATCTGTGGCTGACACCACTGAACCTACAGCCAGGCATGGTCATGTGTGACAATGGCTGGAACCTGGTGGCTGCTCTATGTCGAAGCGAGCTCACACACGTGCCATGCCTGGCCCATGTTCTTAACCTCATTGTTCAATTTTTTCTGAAAAGCGACACAGAGGTGCCAGATCTGCTAGGAAAAGTACGAGGCTCTGCGTACCCATTTTAGAAAGTCAGCTAGAGCTTCATCCGCCCTTGCTTCTGCAGCGCTTGCATCTTCTGGCTCACTGGCTGTTGTGTGATGTCCTCCCCATGCATTGGAACTCTACACTGCATATTTTGGAAATGATTTGTGAGCAGAAGAGGGCAGTCGTTGACTTCCAGCATCAACAAGGCCGTTGTTATTCAGTTCTGACTTCACACACTATTATTAATATTATTTATTTATATAGCACCATTAATTCCATGGTGTTGTACATGAGAAAAGGGGTTACATACAGGGTTATAGGTATCGTTAACAGTAAACAAATTTACAATGACAGACTGGTACAGAGGGGAGAGGACACTGTCCTTGCGGACTTACATTTTACGGGATAATGGGGAAGAGACAGGAGGTCGATGGTGCTGCAGCACTGGTGGTGAGGTGGCAGCTCGGGTCGTCGGTGAGGCAGCAGCTTGGGTGGTTGGTGAGGTGGCAGAATGGTTATTGCAGGCTGTAGGCTTTTCTGAAGAGATGGGTTTTCAGCTTTTGTCTGAAGGATCCGAGGGTGGTGGATAATCGGACGTGTTGAGGCATGGAATTCCAAAGGATGTCGATATTTGGGAGAAATCTTGGAGGCGGTTGTGTGAGGAAGGAATAAGTGTGGAGGAGAGTAGGAGGTCTTGGGAGGATCGAAGATTACGTGAGGGAAGATAGTGGGAAATTAGTTCAGAGATATAGGGAGGGGCCAGGTTGTTGATGGCTTTGTAGATCAGTGTTAGGCTGCCGTCACACAGCAGTATTTGGTCAGTATTTTACATCAGTATTTGTAAGCCAAAACCAGGAGTGGGTGATAAATACAGAACTAGTAGGTTTCTATTACACTTTTCCTGTATTTGTTCCAATCCTGGTTTTGGCTTGCAAATACTGATGTAAAATACTGACCAAATACTGCTAGTGTGATGGCAGCCTTAGTAGTTTGAACTGGATTTGTTTGGGAATTGGGAGCCAGTGGAGGGATTTGCAGAGGGGAGAAGCAGGGGAGCAGCAAGGAGAGAGGTGGATTAGCCAAGCAGCAGAGTTGAGGACAGACTGGAGTGGTGCAAGGGACTTAGCAGGGAGGCCACAGAGGAGGGTGTTGCAGTAATCAAGATGGGAGATGATGAGAGCATGCACAAGAGTTTTAGTAGATTGTGGGCTGAGAAAGGGATGGATTCTGGCAATATTTTTAAGTTGGAAGTGACCGGAGGTTGCAAGAGTTTGGACGTGTGGTTTGATGGACAGGGCAGAGTCGAGAGTTACCCCGAGGCAGCGGATTTCAGGTGCGGGAGAGAGCGTGATGCCGTTTACCATAATAAATAGATCAGGTAGGGAGAATACGTGAGATGGGGGAAATATGAAGAGTTCAGTTTTGTCTACATTGAGTTTTAGGCAGCGAGAGTTGAAGAAGGAGGATATGGCTGACAGACACTCCGGGATTCTGGACAGCAGAGAGGCGACATCTGAGCCAAAGAGGTAGATCTGAGTGCCATCCACATATAGGTGGTACTGGAAGCCATGGAACTTAATGAGTTGTCCTACGCCAAGAGTATAGATGGAAAAAAGTAGGGACCCTAGCACAGAGCCTTGAGGTACTCCAACAGAGACAGGGCGGGATGAAGAAGTAGTGTGAGAGTGGGAAATGCTAAATGTGCGATTGGAAAGGTATGAGGCAATTCAGGACAGGGCAAGGCCTTGGATGCCAAGGGAAGAAAGAATCTGTAGCAGTAGGCAGTGGCAGACTGTGTCAAAAGAAGAGGACAGGTTGAGAAGGAGGAGGATGGAGAACTGTCTGTTAGCTTTGGCTGTGAGTAAGTCATTAGTAATTTTGGTTAGAGCAGTTTTGGTGGAGTGGAGGGGCGGAAGCCAGATTGGAGGTTGTCAAGGAGAGAGTTAGATAAGAGGTGGGAGGAAACTTGAGCATGGACATGCTGCTCAAGGAGTTTAGAAGCAAACGGGAGCAGTGATATGGGGCGATAGCTGGGCATAGCAGTTGGGTCAAGGTTAGCTTTTTTGAGGATGAGTGTGATGGTGGCATGTTTGAAAGCAGAGAAAGGTACCAGAAGATAGCGATAGGTTGAAGAGATGTGTTAGGGCTGGAATGAGCATGTTAGTGAGGTTGTGGAGCAGGTGGTAATGGATGGGGTCAAGTGCACAGGTGGTGAGGTGTGATTTGGAAAGGAAGTAAGTTCTCCTTCAGAGATGTTGGAGACGGAAGTTATTACATAGTTACATAGTTATTAAGGTTGAAGGAAGACTTTAAGTCCATCTAGTTCAACCCATAGCCTAGCATGCCCTAACATGTTGATCTAGGGGAAGGCAAAAAAAAACCAATGTGGTAAGAGTAAGCTCCATCATGGGGAAAAAAATTCCTTCCCGACCCCACATACGGCAATCAGACTAGTTCCCTGGATCAACGCCTTATCAAGGAATCTAATATATATACCCTGTAATATTATACTTTTCCAGAAAGGTATCCAGTCCCCTCTTAAATTGAAGCAATGAGTCACTCATTACAACATCATACGGCAGAGAGTTCCATAGTCTCACTGCTCTTACAGTAAAGAATCCGCGTCTGTTATTATGCTTAAACCTTTTTTCCTCCAGACGTAGAGGATGCCCCCTTGTCCCTGTCACCGGTCTATGATTAAAAAGATCAGCAGAAAGGTCTTTGTACTGTCCCCTCATATATTTATACATTAACATAAGATCACCCCTTAGTCTTCGTTTTTCCAAACTAAATAGCCCCAAGTGTAATAACCTATCTTGGTATGGCAGACCCCCCAGTCCTCTAATAACCTTGGTCGCTCTTCTCTGCACCCGCTCCAGTTCAGCTATGTCTTTCTTATACATCGGAGACCAGAACTGTGCACAGTATTCTAAGTGTTAGGGAAGGTATTAGGGAAGGGCAGAGGTCTGGTATATGGAGTGGTTGGGGTGGTGGAACAGTAAGGCTGCCGTCCCACTAGCAGTATTTGGTCAGTATTTTACATCAGTATTTGTAAGCCAAAACCAGCTTGATGAGGGGATGAGGGGAGTTGGAGGTGGCAGTGGTGGGCAAAGGAGAGAGTTAAATGTGTTGTACAGTTGTTTTGGGTTGTAGGAGAGTGAAGATACAAGGTTAGTGAAATAGGTCTGTTTAGCAAAAGTGAGGGCTAGTTTGAAGGCAAGTGTAGCTTGTTTGAAAGCAGTGAAGCTGTCTGGCAGCATGTTTTTTTCCATCACTGCTCCGCGACCCTTGATGCTTATCAGAGTTTTTTGGTGAGGTTGTTATGCCAGGGTTGCATATTGATTTGTTGCACTTTGCCATGCATGAGAGGGGTGACTGAGTCTATGGCTAATGTGAGGGTGGAGTTATAAAAAGCGGTGGTGCTGTCCATGCCATGGAGTGAAGGTATGGAGGACAGCGGTTGGAGAGAGTCTGAGAGTCTGTGAATGTCTAGATGTGCAAGGTTTCTGCAAGGATGTGGTAGTGGCTAGATATGGGAGGCGGGTAAGGAGGACAAGGATGACAGGTGTGTTGTGGATTCTGTTTGTGGGCTCCCTCTGGTGGTTACTGCTGGTACTGGGTGACTTTGGTGGGTTGCGGCCTTTGGTTTCCACCTGTCCATCAGAGGCTGGGTGTTTCCTATTTTACCTGGCCTTTCTGTCATTCCATTGCCGGCTATCAATGTATTCAGATGTGCTCTGTTTGGTTCCTGCCTACCTGCTCCCAGATCTTTCAGGATAAGCTAAGTGCTGATTTTCAGTTGTTTGGTTTTTTGTCCAGCTTGCTTATTATGTCTTTATGCTAGCTGGTAGCTCTAGTGGACTGAGGTTCTCCCCATGTGCCATGAGTTGGCACATGGGTTCTTGTAATCTCAGGATGGTTTTTTGATTAGGGTTTTTTGCTGACCGCTCAGACCCCTTTTGTATCGTTCTGCTTTCTAGTTTACAGCGGGCCTCAATTTGCTGAACCTATATATCATCTCTATGTGTGTGCCTTCCTCTCATTTCACCGTCAATACATGTGGGGGGCAACTGTACCTTTTGGGGTTCATTCCTCTGGAGGCAAGTGAGGTCTTTATTTCCTCTGCAGTACTAGTTAGCTCTTAGGCTGGTGCGTGGCGTCTAGAACCAACGTAGGCACGCTCCCTGGCTATCTCTAGTTGCGTTTGTCAGGCGTAGGGCAGCGGTCAGCCCAGGTTCCATCACCCTAGAGCTCGTCCGATATTTTGTATTACTTTGCTTGTCCCTTGCTATCCCTAGCCATTGGGATTCATGACAGTATAGCCGGCCCACAAAGTGTTAATTGTTTGGGCTGAAGCAGGAGAAAAAGAAGTGTTTAAGGGAAATTTTTTTTTTTTCTTTTTCCCTTCAGAGTTTTGCTGCCTAGCCCTTAATTGCTGTCTAGTTGCTTCTTACCTCCTCTTAACCCTTGAATGGCTCTGATATTAGCTGTTTAACATGGATGTCCAGAGTTTGGCTTCCAGCCTGAGTAATCTCGCGGCAAAAGTTCAAAACATACAGGATTTTGTTGTTCACACTCCCATGTCTGAACCTAGAATTCCTATTCCAGAGTTCTTTTCTGGAGATAGATCGACCTTCCTGAATTTCAGGAACAATTGTAAATTGTTTCTTTCTTTAAAATCTCGCTCCTCTGGAGACCCTGCTCAACAGGTCAAGATTGTAATATCTTTCCTGCGGGGCGACCCTCAGAATTGGGCATTTGCATTGGCACCAGGGGATCCTGCATTGCTCAGTGTGGATGCGTTTTTTCTGGCATTGGGATTGCTCTATGAGGAACCTAACCTAGAGATTCAGGCTGAAAAGGCTTTATTAGCCCTCTCTCAGGGGCATGATGAAGCGGAAATATATTGTCAAAAATTTCGGAAATGGTCGGTGCTTACTTCAGAAATGGTCTTTCTGAGGCCATTAAGGATATTATGGTGGGGTTCCCTACGCCTACAGGTCTGAATGAGTCTATGGCTATGGCCATTCAGATTGATCGGCGTTTACGGGAGCGCAAACCCGTGCACCAGTTGGCGGTGTCTTCTGAACAGGCACCTGAGACTATGCAATGTGATAGAATTCAGTCCAGAAGTGAACGGCAAAATTATAGGCGGAAAAATGGATTGTGTTTTTATTGTGGTGATTCAGCTCATGTTATATCAGCATGCTCTAAACGCACAAAAAGGGTTGATAAATCTTTTGCCATTGGTACTCTGCAGCCTAAGTTCATTTTGTCTGTGACTCTGATTTTTTCACTGTCTTCCATTTCCGTTGATGCCTATGTGGATTCGGGCGCTGCCCTGAGTCTTATGGATTGGTCATTTGCTAAACGCTGCAGTTTTAGTCTGGAACCTCTGGAAGTTCCTATTCCTTTTTTGGGGTACATTTTTTCTCCTACTATTGAGATGGATCCCGTCAAGGTTCAGGCGATTTGTGACTGGACACAACCTACATCTGTTAAGAGCCTTCAGAAGTTCTTGGGGTTTGCTAATTTTTATCGTCGGTTCATTGCTAATTTTTCCAGTATTGTTAAACCTTTGACTGATTTGACTAAAAAGGGTGCTGATGTTGCTGATTGGTCTCCTGCGGCCGTGGAGGCCTTTCAGGAACTTAAGCGCCGGTTTTCTTCTGCTCCTGTGTTGTGTCAACCAGATGTTTCACTTCCTTTTCAGGTTGAGGTTGATGCTTCCGAGATTGGAGCGGGGGCGGCTTTGTCACAGAGAAGTTCTAATGGCTCGGTGATGAAGCCATGTGCATTCTTCTCTAGAAAATTCTCGCCCGCCGAGCGCAATTATGATGTGGGTAATCGGGAGCTTTTGGCCATGAAGTGGGCATTTGAGGAGTGGCGTCATTGGCTTGAGGGTGCTAAACATCGTGTGGTGGTCTTGACTGATCACAAGAATCTCATTTACCTTGAGTCTGCCAGGCGTTTGAATCCTAGACAGGCTCGTTGGTCGTTGTTTTTTTCTCGTTTCAATTTTGTGGTTTCATACCTGCCAGGTTCAAAGAATGTGAAGGCAGATGCTCTTTCCAGGAGTTTTGTGCCTGACTCTCCTGGAGACTCTGGGCCTACTGGTATCCTTAGGGATGGGGTAATATTGTCCGCCGTATCCCCAGACTTGCGACGTGCATTGCAGGAGTTTCAGGTGGATAAACCGGATCGTTGTCCACCAGAAAGACTGTTTGTTCCGGATGATTGGACCAGTAGAGTCATCTCCGAGGTCCATTCTTCTGTGTTGGCTGGTCATCCTGGAATATTTGGTACTAGAGACTTGGTGGCCAGGTCTTTTTGGTGGCCTTCCTTGTCTAGGGATGTGCGTACCTTTGTGCAGTCTTGTGAAGTGTGTGCTCGAGCTAAGCCTTGCTGTTCTCGGGCCAGTGGGTTGTTGTTATCCTTGCCCATCCCGAAGAGGCCTTGGACGCACATTTCCATGGATTTTTTTTCTGATCTCCCGGTTTCACAGAAAATGTCCGTTATCTGGGTTGTGTGTGACCGCTTTTCTAAGATGGTTCATTTGGTGCCCTTGCCTAAGTTGCCTTCCTCCTCTGAGTTGGTCCCTTTATCTTTTCAGAACGTGGTTCGTTTGCATGGGATTCCGGAGAATATCGTTTCTGACAGGGGATCCCAGTTTGTGTCTAGATTTTGGCGGACGTTTTGTGCCAAGATGGGCATTGATTTGTCTTTCTCGTCTGCATTCCATCCTCAGACGAATGGCCAGACGGAGCGAACTAATCAGACCTTGGAAACTTATTTGAGGTGTTTTGTTTCTGCTGATCAAGATGACTGGGTTGCTTTTTTGCCACTGGCCGAATTTGCTCTTAATAATCGGGCTAGTTCTGCCACGTTGGTCTCTCCTTTTTTTTGTAATTCGGGGTTTCATCCTCGTTTTTCCTCTGGTCAGGTGGAGCCTTCGGATTGTCCTGGAGTGGACGTGGTGGTGGACAGGCTACATCAGATTTGGAATCAGGTGGTGGACAATTTGAAGTTCTCTCAGGAGAAGACTCAGCAGTTTGCTAATCACCGTCGCCGCGTGGGTCCCCGACTTCTTGTTGGGGATTTGGTGTGGTTGTCTTCTCGTTTTGTCCCTATGAAGGTCTCTTCTCCTAAGTTCAAGCCTCGGTTCATCGGTCCTTATAGGATCTCGGAGATTCTTAACCCTGTATCTTTTCGTTTGGATCTCCCAGCATCGTTTGCTATTCATAATGTGTTCCATCGGTCGTTGTTGCGGAGGTATGAGGTGCCCGTTGTTCCTTCGGTTGAGCCTCCTGCTCCGGTGCTGGTGGAGGGAGAATTGGAGTATGTTGTTGAGAAGATCTTGGATTCTCGTGTTTCCAGACGCAAACTCCAGTATTTGGTTAAGTGGAAGGGTTATGGTCAGGAGGATAATTCCTGGGTGGTCGCCTCCGATGTTCATGCGACTGATTTGGTCCGCGCCTTCCATAGAGCTCACCCTGATCGCCCTGGGGGTTCTCGTGAGGGTTCGGTGACCCCTCCTCAAGGGAGGGGTACTGTTGTGGATTCTGTTTGTGGGCTCCCTCTGGTGGTTACTGCTGGTACTGGGTGACTTTGGTGGGTTGCGGCCTTTGGTTTCCACCTGTCCATCAGAGGCTGGGTGTTTCCTATTTTACCTGGCCTTTCTGTCATTCCCTTGCCGGCTATCAATGTATTCAGATGTGCTCTGTTTGGTTCCTGCCTACCTGCTCCCAGATCTTTCAGGATAAGCTAAGTGCTGATTTTCAGTTGTTTGGTTTTTTGTCCAGCTTGCTTATTATGTCTTTATGCTAGCTGGTAGCTCTAGTGGACTGAGGTTCTCCCCATGTGCCATGAGTTGGCACATGGGTTCTTGTAATCTCAGGATGGTTTTTTGATTAGGGTTTTTTGCTGACCGCTCAGACCCCTTTTGTATCGTTCTGCTTTCTAGTTTACAGCGGGCCTCAATTTGCTGAACCTATATATCATCTCTATGTGTGTGCCTTCCTCTCATTTCACCGTCAATACATGTGGGGGGCAACTGTACCTTTTGGGGTTCATTCCTCTGGAGGCAAGTGAGGTCTTTATTTCCTCTGTAGTACTAGTTAGCTCTTAGGCTGGTGCGTGGCGTCTAGAACCAACGTAGGCACGCTCCCTGGCTATCTCTAGTTGCGTTTGTCAGGCGTAGGGCAGCGGTCAGCCCAGGTTCCATCACCCTAGAGCTCGTCCGATATTTTGTATTACTTTGCTTGTCCCTTGCTATCCCTAGCCATTGGGATTCATGACAGTATAGCCGGCCCACAAAGTGTTAATTGTTTGGGCTGAAGCAGGAGAAAAAGAAGTGTTTAAGGGAAAATTTTTTTTTTTCTTTTTCCCTTCAGAGTTTTGCTGCCTAGCCCTTAATTGCTGTCTAGTTGCTTCTTACCTCCTCTTAACCCTTGAATGGCTCTGATATTAGCTGTTTAACATGGATGTCCAGAGTTTGGCTTCCAGCCTGAGTAATCTCGTGGCAAAAGTTCAAAACATACAGGATTTTGTTGTTCACACTCCCATGTCTGAACCTAGAATTCCTATTCCAGAGTTCTTTTCTGGAGATAGATCGACCTTCCTGAATTTCAGGAACAATTGTAAATTGTTTCTTTCTTTAAAATCTCGCTCCTCTGGAGACCCTGCTCAACAGGTCAAGATTGTAATATCTTTCCTGCGGGGCGACCCTCAGAATTGGGCATTTGCATTGGCACCAGGGGATCCTGCATTGCTCAGTGTGGATGCGTTTTTTCTGGCATTGGGATTGCTCTATGAGGAACCTAACCTGGAGATTCAGGCTGAAAAGGCTTTATTAGCCCTCTCTCAGGGGCATGATGAAGCGGAAATATATTGTCAAAAATTTCGGAAATGGTCGGTGCTTACTTCAGAAATGGTCTTTCTGAGGCCATTAAGGATATTATGGTGGGGTTCCCTACGCCTACAGGTCTGAATGAGTCTATGGCTACGGCCATTCAGATTGATCGGCGTTTACGGGAGCGCAAACCCATGCACCAGTTGGCGGTGTCTTCTGAACAGGCACCTGAGACTATGCAATGTGATAGAATTCAGTCCAGAAGTGAACGGCAAAATTATAGGCGGAAAAATGGATTGTGTTTTTATTGTGGTGATTCAGCTCATGTTATATCAGCATGCTCTAAACGCACAAAAAGGGTTGATAAATCTTTTGCCATTGGTACTCTGCAGCCTAAGTTCATTTTGTCTGTGACTCTGATTTTTTCACTGTCTTCCATTTCCGTTGATGCCTATGTGGATTCGGGCGCTGCCCTGAGTCTTATGGATTGGTCATTTGCTAAACGCTGCAGTTTTAGTCTGGAACCTCTGGAAGTTCCTATTCCTTTTTTGGGGTACATTTTTTCTCCTACTATTGAGATGGATCCCGTCAAGGTTCAGGCGATTTGTGACTGGACACAACCTACATCTGTTAAGAGCCTTCAGAAGTTCTTGGGGTTTGCTAATTTTTATCATCGGTTCATTGCTAATTTTTCCAGTATTGTTAAACCTTTGACTGATTTGACTAAAAA
Source organism: Ranitomeya variabilis (assembly GCF_051348905.1). Lineage (NCBI taxonomy): Eukaryota > Metazoa > Chordata > Amphibia > Anura > Dendrobatidae > Ranitomeya > Ranitomeya variabilis. Next base: position 568,862,565 of record NC_135236.1, read on the forward strand.
GGGTGCTGATGTTGCTGATTGGTCTCCTGCGGCCGTGGAGGCCTTTCAGGAACTTAAGCGCCGGTTTTCTTCTGCTCCTGTGTTGTGTCAACCAGATGTTTCACTTCCTTTTCAGGTTGAGGTTGATGCTTCCGAGATTGGAGCGGGGGCGGCTTTGTCACAGAGAAGTTCTAATGGCTCGGTGATGAAGCCATGTGCATTCTTCTCTAGAAAATTGTCGCCCGCCGAGCGCAATTATGATGTGGGTAATCGGGAGCTTTTGGCCATGAAGTGGGCATTTGAGGAGTGGCGTCATTGGCTTGAGGGTGCTAAACATCGTGTGGTGGTCTTGACTGATCACAAGAATCTCATTTACCTTGAGTCTGCCAGGCGTTTGAATCCTAGACAGGCTCGTTGGTCGTTGTTTTTTTCTCGTTTCAATTTTGTGGTTTCATACCTGCCAGGTTCAAAGAATGTGAAGGCAGATGCTCTTTCCAGGAGTTTTGTGCCTGACTCTCCTGGAGACTCTGGGCCTACTGGTATCCTTAGGGATGGGGTAATATTGTCCGCCGTATCCCCAGACTTGCGACGTGCATTGCAGGAGTTTCAGGTGGATAAACCGGATCGTTGTCCACCAGAAAGACTGTTTGTTCCGGATGATTGGACCAGTAGAGTCATCTCCGAGGTCCATTCTTCTGTGTTGGCTGGTCATCCTGGAATATTTGGTACTAGAGACTTGGTGGCCAGGTCTTTTTGGTGGCCTTCCTTGTCTAGGGATGTGCGTACCTTTGTGCAGTCTTGTGAAGTGTGTGCTCGAGCTAAGCCTTGCTGTTCTCGGGCCAGTGGGTTGTTGTTATCCTTGCCCATCCCGAAGAGGCCTTGGACGCACATTTCCATGGATTTTTTTTCTGATCTCCCGGTTTCACAGAAAATGTCCGTTATCTGGGTTGTGTGTGACCGCTTTTCTAAGATGGTTCATTTGGTGCCCTTGCCTAAGTTGCCTTCCTCCTCTGAGTTGGTCCCTTTATCTTTTCAGAACGTGGTTCGTTTGCATGGGATTCCGGAGAATATCGTTTCTGACAGGGGATCCCAGTTTGTGTCTAGATTTTGGCGGACGTTTTGTGCCAAGATGGGCATTGATTTGTTTTTCTCGTCTGCATTCCATCCTCAGACGAATGGCCAGACGGAGCGAACTAATCAGACCTTGGAAACTTATTTGAGGTGTTTTGTTTCTGCTGATCAAGATGACTGGGTTGCTTTTTTGCCACTGGCCGAATTTGCTCTTAATAATCGGGCTAGTTCTGCCACGTTGGTCTCTCCTTTTTTTTGTAATTCGGGGTTTCATCCTCGTTTTTCCTCTGGTCAGGTGGAGCCTTCGGATTGTCCTGGAGTGGACGTGGTGGTGGACAGGCTACATCAGATTTGGAATCAGGTGGTGGACAATTTGAAGTTCTCTCAGGAGAAGACTCAGCAGTTTGCTAATCACCGTCGCCGCGTGGGTCCCCGACTTCTTGTTGGGGATTTGGTGTGGTTGTCTTCTCGTTTTGTCCCTATGAAGGTCTCTTCTCCTAAGTTCAAGCCTCGGTTCATCGGTCCTTATAGGATCTCGGAGATTCTTAACCCTGTATCTTTTCGTTTGGATCTCCCAGCATCGTTTGCTATTCATAATGTGTTCCATCGGTCGTTGTTGCGGAGGTATGAGGTGCCCGTTGTTCCTTCGGTTGAGCCTCCTGCTCCGGTGCTGGTGGAGGGAGAATTGGAGTATGTTGTTGAGAAGATCTTGGATTCTCGTGTTTCCAGACGCAAACTCCAGTATTTGGTTAAGTGGAAGGGTTATGGTCAGGAGGATAATTCCTGGGTGGTCGCCTCCGATGTTCATGCGACTGATTTGGTCCGCGCCTTCCATAGAGCTCACCCTGATCGCCCTGGGGGTTCTCGTGAGGGTTCGGTGACCCCTCCTCAAGGGGGGGGTACTGTTGTGGATTCTGTTTGTGGGCTCCCTCTGGTGGTTACTGCTGGTACTGGGTGACTTTGGTGGGTTGCGGCCTTTGGTTTCCACCTGTCCATCAGAGGCTGGGTGTTTCCTATTTTACCTGGCCTTTCTGTCATTCCCTTGCCGGCTATCAATGTATTCAGATGTGCTCTGTTTGGTTCCTGCCTACCTGCTCCCAGATCTTTCAGGATAAGCTAAGTGCTGATTTTCAGTTGTTTGGTTTTTTGTCCAGCTTGCTTATTATGTCTTTATGCTAGCTGGTAGCTCTAGTGGACTGAGGTTCTCCCCATGTGCCATGAGTTGGCACATGGGTTCTTGTAATCTCAGGATGGTTTTTTGATTAGGGTTTTTTGCTGACCGCTCAGACCCCTTTTGTATCGTTCTGCTTTCTAGTTTACAGCGGGCCTCAATTTGCTGAACCTATATATCATCTCTATGTGTGTGCCTTCCTCTCATTTCACCGTCAATACATGTGGGGGGCAACTGTACCTTTTGGGGTTCATTCCTCTGGAGGCAAGTGAGGTCTTTATTTCCTCTGTAGTACTAGTTAGCTCTTAGGCTGGTGCGTGGCGTCTAGAACCAACGTAGGCACGCTCCCTGGCTATCTCTAGTTGCGTTTGTCAGGCGTAGGGCAGCGGTCAGCCCAGGTTCCATCACCCTAGAGCTCGTCCGATATTTTGTATTACTTTGCTTGTCCCTTGCTATCCCTAGCCATTGGGATTCATGACACAGGTGACAAGATGGTGGTCAGATAGGGGGAAGGGAGAGGTTGTGAGATTAGATAAGGAACAGAGGTGGGTGAAGATGAAGTCTGTGTGGGTGGCTGTGGAGGACCACTGAGTAAGTCCAAAGGATGAAGTAAGGGCCAGGAGCGTGAAGGCTGCTGGCTGGCGGGTGTCAGTAGGGATATTAAAGTCACCCAATATGATGGTGGGAAAGTCAGCAGAGAGAAAGTGAAGAAGCCAGGTGGAGAATTGGTCAATGAAGGCAGTGGCTGAGTCTGGTGGTTGGTATATGACAGCCATTTGAAGATTAGAGGGAGAGTAGATATGGACAGAGTGAACCTCGAAAGAAGGGAGGATAAGGGAGGGTGGGGGTGGGGGTTGGATAGGGTTGAAGTAACAGTTTTTTGAAAGAAGGAAACCCACTCAGCCACGATGCCTGTTGCCAGAGCGAGGAGTGTGGGTAAAGTGGAGGCCACTGTAACTCACTGCAGCAGGGGAGGCTGTGTCAGGGGGCGTCTCAGTGAGGGCCAGGAAGGAAAGTTTGTGGGAAGTAAAGAGATCGTGGATCATGTGGAGCTTGTTGCAGACAGAGCGGGCATTCCAAAGTGCCCCAGAGAGAAGAAGCAGGGGGGTGGGGGTCAGTGGCACAGATTTTAAGTGTGAGGGTTTGCGGTAATTTCTATAAGTGTGAGAAGGATAGGGGTGAGGATTAGTGGGATGTATGAGGTGGGGGGCAGGATTTGGGGATATGTTGCCAGCAGTGAGAATGAGAAGAAAATGGGAAAGCAGGTGGGTGAAGGAGAGCAGTCGGCTTATATTATATGTTAGTAGGTGAGGTTTGAAGTTGAAGAGCAGGTCTGTGGATGAAGCGAGGTGGGGGGGTGGAAGAGAGGGGAGATAGTTATTTGGTTTCAGGGTGCAGGGTTAAGGGGTTAGTGAAGGAGAGTGAGGATTAGTGGAGTGAAAACAGTGAGGGCAAATGTGAGTATGGTTAAAGAGCAGGTGAAGAAAAGAAAAGCAAGTAAAATTAGAATACAGTGATTAGTCTTACCGTGTGGCCGATTTCTGGATTATTTCTGGCATATTTCTGATAATACACTTAAAAGATGTCACTTGAAATGATGTCACATCTGACTAAAGTCATATCTGCCAAGCTCCATTCAACTTATACCATTCAAGTGTCCATGAAATGAAGCCAGGTGAGAGAGGGAAGGGGAGGAAGAAGGAGGTGGAGGACAGTTCTCAGCAGAGAACAATTAACAGATTGCAGTTAAAAGAAACATTTGACTACCTTTAAAGCTGAAGAAAGATAGAATAAGATGGGAGGATAGTGTTAGGTGTGAAGAGCATGGAAGCAGCGTACCAGGTAGAATAGAGGGAGAGGTGCATGGATTCAGGAGTGCAGCGGGTATTCCAGGTTAGGAGACAGTTCAAACGTACACAAAAGATCTCAGGAGAGGACATGGATATCAGACATATGTACCATCCTCCAAAATTTGAGGGATTGACCAAGATGGTGAGCGGCAATTATGCCATAATTAATATCTCCATCCTGCTTCTCTGTTTTCTAATATTGATATTTATAGTTATTTATATAGCGTCAACATATTTACAGTTTCAAAAACAACAGTCCTAATTAACAAAGATAACAATAATACAATAATTAAACAGAAATAAAACTACCCTGCTCGTGACAGCTTACAATCTCCACTAAGTAACAACGATACCAATAATTAAACCTAAAAAAACGATCCTGCTCGTGACCACTTACAATCTACAATGAGTTGAGGGAGATTAAAACTACAGGGGAATGTATTTACAATGATATTACTGATGTTTGTCGAAAGTCGTGGAGGCCTGAGGACAAGGAGGAGGAGAAGACCATGGTCAGTTGTCCTCTTGGTGAGGACACGATAGTATCGACTGTCAGCAGTCTTGCACACATGACTGAGTTTATGTTATGCAGCCTTTCCCATCACCCTCGCGTTCTCAAAATTTTGGGTGACTGGCAATACTGATTGTTTACTCTTCTAGACCCATGCTACAAGGAGAACTTTATATCTCTTATTCCAGAGGCAGACAGGTGTACTACAATGTTGGAGGACCATAGGGCCCTTCTTGCTGAATTATTTAAAAAATTCTCATCTGAAAATGCTGGCAAAAGAGGTCACCGTTCGTTGGCCAAGCAAGGAGTACAGGTGAAATAGACACAACTCCAATCCAGCAGAGGCATTGGAACACTGGCAAAGTTCGGGGAGAGTTTTCTCAGACCCTCCCATCACCCTGGCCCTGAGGTGTGGGGGAGTCTCACAAGGAGTGCAAAGTTTGGGAAAATGCTGAATGAGTACCTTGCTGATCGCACCAACGTCCTCTGTCATTCCTCTGTGCCCTTTAATTATTGTTTGGCAAAGCTGAACATGGAGCATGAACTGTCTCTCTACTGCGCATGTGCTCTGTACTCACGGTCATGGAGTGCACGGTACCTCGCTCTCTGACGGTCACTGGGCACATGGCTCCTCACTTTCTGGCAGTACTACTTTTATTGGCGGGAGCTAACGGAAACAGTCCTTTGCGGCGCCAGTGCTCTTAGGATGGAGCACACTGCTCAACCTCCTATGCGTTGCTTGTCCACGCCAAAAATCTCTGCCTCTAGGTCACCGGGTCTGTCTGTTGCAGTTGGTCGCAGTGCTGGTGGTTCACCTGCATAGTGCACTGCCCCCCTTGCTGCTCACAGGCTGACAGCTGTGGACTCACTAATGTTTTGCATTTTTTTACCTCAGCTTACAGCCAGGTTCCCTGTATAAACAAGCCCCTCTTCCTGGGTAATTGGGCCTGTCCGGTCCCCTATTCCTTCCCCTGGGAAACAGGGGAGGCAGCCTTGACAGTTCCGGACCCGACGCAGCACAGGAGCCAGCAGCCCGGTCATCCTGAGTCCATACATATCTGACCAATCAGTTCTTTAATGCAAGCATCATAGAAGGCAAGTTCTTCTAATTTTCAAGATAAAATTGTAAATTATATCCAGAACAGTTTCACTTTGTAGGACTTTGTGGCTCATATCAATCCACAAAATGACACTAGTCTCATACTTCAAAATTTTGGTGGTAAATCAATTCCCCACAGATCATTACATCATTTGGTTGATGATTATTCATACTATTTGCTTCACAATTAGTGTTGAGCGATACCGTCCGATACTTGAAAGTATCAGTATCGGAAAGTATCGGCCGATACCGGCAAAGTATCGGATCTAATCCGATACCGATACCCGATACCAATACAAGTCAATGGGACTCAAGTATCGGACGGTATTCCTGATGGTTCCCAGGGTCTGAAGGAGAGGAAACTCTCCTTCAGGCCCTGGGATCCATATTAATGTGTAAAATAAAGAATTAAAATAAAAAATATTGCTATACTCACCTCTCCGACGCAGCTTGGACCTCACCGAGGGAACCGGCAGCGTTGTTTGCTTAAAATGCGCGTGTTTCCTGCCTCCCGCGATGTCACGGCTTCTGATTGGTCGCGTGCCGCCCATGTGGCCGCGACGCGACCAATCACAGCAAGCCGTGACGTAATTTCAGGTCCTGAATGCAGAAATAGGCATACAGGACCTGAAATTACGTCACGGCTTGCTGTGATTGGTCGCGTCGCGGCCACATGGGCGGCATGCAACCAATCACAAGCCGTGACGTCATTTTAAAATGCGCGCGTGTCCTGCCTCCCGTGACGCCATGGCTTGTGATTGGTCGCGTCGCCCATGTGACCGCGACGCGACCAATCACAAGCCGGAACGTAATTTTAAAATCCTGAATGCCTAGAATTAAGCTTCCAGGACCTCAAAATTATGTCACGGCTTGCTGTGATTGGTCGCGTCGCGGCCACATGGGCGGCACGCGACCAATCAGAAGCCGTGACGTCGCGGGAGGCAGGAAATGCGCGCATTTTAAGCAAACAACGCTGCCGGTTCCCTCGGTGAGGTCCAGGCTGCGTCGGAGAGGTGAGTATAGCAATATTTTTTATTTTAATTCTTTATTTTACACATTAATGTTGTATTTAACACATTAATGTTGTTTCAATACCGATACCCGATACCACAAAAGTATCGGATCTCGGTATCGGAATTCCAATACCCGCAAGTATCGGCCGATACCCGATACTTGCGGTATCGGAATGCTCAACACTATTCACAATATATACATCTTTTTCTTCAAAGCTTCAGAATATAATGTAGTAAAAGTGAAAACAAGTTGGTGAAGTGTGTGTTAATGCAAATGTAAAAGTAATTGTCATCTTTACTTTTTCTCCATTCCGTGTGCGGCTAACCACCTCATTGATCTTATTGAGTTTCTTTGGGAAGAAAACAGCAGCTCAATCAATACCCTGGGCTTACACTATTAATTCATCATGCTGGTAAAGTAGAGGTGAAATTAGTGATCTAGATAACATCTTTGGACTGTAGTCAACATGACACTGTGACAAGACCCACTGTGGGTCTAGCTACCAATTTGACATAGTTTGGGCACAGCTGAACAGAGTTGTCAGAAAAGCAAGATTTTGATTCAATAACATGTTGGATGGATTGTATAGTGGAAACACCCATATAGTATTATTATTATTATTTATTTATATAACGCCATTTATTCCATGGTGCTGTTCATGAGAAGGGGTTACATACAAAGTAATAGATATCATTTACAGTAAAAAAAATTACAATGACAGATTGGTACAGAGGGGAGAGGAGCCTATCCTTGCATTCTTTGGGATAATGGGGAAGAGACAGAAGGGCGGGGGTGCGGCAGCTTCGATGGTGGTGTTGAAGTCACATCTACGACCACCAATAGACAGCTCTTGAAATACAGCCGAAATGTCAAAATATCTAGCTTCTGTTATAGAAAATGCAGGAATTTCTTTTTGACTTCCTCATATAACCAGTTCAGTATTAGTAGGTGATGGATTGTCAGAATATGGACCAGGAACAGCAGGCTTCAATAGTTGTGAGTCCTGGCCACGTGCTGTTCCATGTGCTCTTGTTCTGGCTCTTCCAGTCATGATTTAATCTGGAAGATTTTGCCTTTGTAATCCAGAGACAGAGAACAACACCGCCCAAGCGTTCACACTCTGCTCCTCAGACTTTCTATGTGCGCAGTGACTGCCTCTAGGCAGAAGATGATGATGGTGGTAGTAGTAGTTGGAGCATTTAAGACAGTCATGAAGCAGCCATAACAACTTGAAAGAGAAGTATTTTTAACGAGATACCACATTGTTTGATATGTGGCCTATATTTGTTAATTTTTTAAACTAAAATAGTGTACCAAACTAGGGTAACAGACAGCAAATAAAGCTGAATGTAGGCCTGAATTTCCACATATTGTAGGCCACAAATACATCAGACGTCAGACAGCGATAACACACTGGCAAATATGTGGCCTTTTTATATTTTGTTATGCTAAATAGTGCTGCATATAATTAGAGTTACAGACAGCAAAAAAGTGGTACGCCGTCCTACAATGACTAAACTTAGAGCACCGCAGACATATGAGGGCTGTCACGGAAATACCACACTGGCAAATATGTGGCCTGTATTTTTTAGGGGGGCTGCAAAATAGTGCTGTATATAACTAGAGTAACAGACAGCAAGAACAGTGGAAAAATGGCCTAAAATGCCCAAACTTCGAGCTCGCAGATTTATGAGGCCTGTCACGTAAATACTACACTGCCAAGAATGTGGCCTGTATTTTTTATTTTTCTCAATGCAAAATAGTGCTGTATATAAGTAGAATAACAGACAGGAGAAAAACAGGAATACCAGCCTAAAATGCCGAAACTTGGAGCATGCAGATATATGAGACCTGTCACAGAAATACCACACTGCCAAATATGTGGCCTGTATTTTTATTTTTTCAATGCAAAATAGTAATGTACATAAGTTTAGTAACAGACATGAAAAAACTGGAATACCGGCCTAAAATGCCCAAACTTGGAGCATGCAGATATAAGAGGCCTGTCACGGAAATACCACACTGTCAAATATGTGGCCTGTATTTTTTATTTTTTTCAATGCAAATTAGTGCTGTACATAGGTAGAATAACCACACTGCTTCTTCCTACCTGTTGGGGTGATATGCCTCCTTCCCCATGTGTGCTGCTGTCCTTGCTCTGCAGGTACTCCTCTCAGATTGGGTCAGTCACTATGTCATCCACCACCTCGTCTTCCACATCCACACCCTGCTCCTACTCCTGACAATTGTGTCTCATCATCGTCCACCTCTTGTGACACTTTCCCACCATCGCCTTCCAATGACCGTAGCTGTTCAAATGTTTGGGGATCGCTACATGCGATCTCATCTGATCCACTTCAAGTTGACCGGCCAAGAGTCCAGAATCTTTAAAGGGAAAATTGAACAGCTCTTTGGAGTGTCCAAGTGTGAGATCAGTTGTCTCAGGGTACTTGGCATGGTGGGAGGAAGGAGGATCAGGGTGAGTAATATCCGGTCCACAATCATGGCTACTCAGACTTGACCGTGTGGAAGACATGGTTATGGTGATAGTGGCTAAGTGACTGGAAGCATTATCCGCTATCCAGGGCTGGCATTAGGGGCAGGCAGACTTGGCAGCTGCCTAGGACCCCCGCTGCCCTAGGGGCCCCCAGCCAGGGTTGGACATACTGCTGATGGCACTGCTCCAGGGCCCAGAGGTGGATGGGGCCCCTGCAGGCAGGCCCGGTATCATGCAGGATCGGGCCACTTTCACTCCCTCCTGTAATCATGGAACACCCAGTGCTGGAGAGAGAGCGGGGCGCGAAGTGCAGGAGTTCAAAGAGGTGGTGTGTCATGCAGGGAGAGAAGCTAGCCAATGAACACTTTCCCCAACAGACTGAGGAGAGCGCTCACTGGCTGCTGTCCTCATGCATGGCGCGTGCCAATGGTGAGTAATCACCTACAGTCGGGGGCACCGGGCCGCACAGCACACAGGGAAAGCAGTGGAGGAAGAGCAAGACTTACACTGTGTCTTCTGCCTCCTCCATTGTTCTATTTGGAGCAGGCTGCAGCATCTCCTCACTGTGAAGAGATGGGGGAGGAGCCCACTGCACTGGACAGCACAGTCACACCAGGGGGGATGATAACAGTCCTGTCTGCTCTGTGTCCCCATCCCTCACAGTTGTTTCTGCAGCCCTCTCCAGCTGAACTATGTAACCTCATCCAGGGCTCATCTGATCACCTAATATCACAGATTAGTATGTATGTATGTGTGCATCTGTGTATGTACAGTATGTGTGTGTATCTATGTGTATGCTTCTATCTGTGTGTATCTGTGTATGTATGTATGGTATATGTGTGTATGTATGGTATATTTGTATGGCTATGTGTGTATGCATGTACAGTATATGTGTGCATCTATGCATGTGCAATAAATTTGTATGTATATATGGTATATATGTATGTTTATGGGCATGTACATAAAGTATATGTGTATGTATATATGTGTGTACGATATGTGTATACTATATGTGTATATAACTGTATGTGTGTATGTACGGTTTGTGTGTGTATGTATAATGCGTGTATGTGCATCTGTATGTATGTACGGTATATGTGTGTATACATGTACGGTATATGTATGTGTATGTATGTACGGTATATATATGTGTATGTATGTACGGTATGTGTATGTATGTACAGTATATGTATGTGTATTTGTGTGTATGTACGGTATATGTGTGTGTATGCATGTAAGGTATATTTATGTGTATCTGTGTGTATGTACGATATATGTATGTACGTTATGTGTGTGACTGTACGGAATATTCATGTGTGTATATACGGTATGTGTATGTATGATGGTATATGTATGTGTATCTGTGTGTATGTATGGTATATGTATGTTTGCATATAGTGTATTTGTATGTGTATCTGTGTGTATGTACGGTGGTATGGTATGTGTGTATGTACAGTATGTACAGTATATGTATGTGTATCTGTATGTACAGTATATCTATGTACGGTATATGTGTATATGTATGTACAGTATATGTACAGCAGATACCAGACATATTGTATATAAAATATATATATATATTTTTTAGAACTGCAGGGCAGTATTAATGAGGGCAATCTGAATTGTTTCTCGGAGCCCGAGGCTCCAGGGTCCCATTGCCAGATTGCAATCATCATAAGCATCATACCTGGCAGGGAGGGGCCCAGACACACCCACTGGAGGTGGGTGACTGGAGGCAAAAGTCGGCTGCTGTGGCTAAAGCCTGTGCCTGCTGTTAAAGAGAAATTCATATTCACTGCTCCCCACGCCCATAGTCCCTCCCACTGCTGTGCACTGAAGCGTGCTCCGAGAGATGGGTGGGACTATAGGAGTGGAGAGCAGTGAATATTTATTTCACTTTAATAGCGGGCACAGTAGCAGCAGCTGGGCAATCACATGTGCCTGCTATTAACGGGAATGAATATTCACTGGTCTCCACGCCCACGAATATGGTATATATCAGTGAGTGAGTGAGTACGTGGTGGCTATAATACTGTAGGACTGAATTATATTCTGTGAGGTGAGCGACTGCATTATATTCTATAGGGAGGCTGCATTATATTCTATGAGGTCAGAATTATATTCTATATGGGGACTGCATTATACTCTATGGAGGACCATGGAGAGTGTATTATACTCTATGGAGGACTATGGGAAGGGTATTATACTCTATGGAGGACTATGGGGAGTGTATTATACTTTATGAAGGACTATGGGGAGTGTATTAGACTCTATGGAGGACTATGGGAAGTGTATTATACTCTATGGAGGAATATGGGGAGTGTATTATACTCTATGGAGGACTATTGGGAGTGTATAATACTCTATGGAGGGCTATGGAAAGTGTATTGTACTCTATGGAGAACTATGGGGAATGTATTATACTCTATGGAGGACTATGGGGAGTGTATTATACTCTATGTAGAACTATGGGAGTCTATTATCCTATATGGAGGACTAAGGGGAGTCTATTATACTATATAGAGGACTATGGGGAGTCTATCATACTATATGGGAGGACTATGGGGGGTGTATTATACTATATGGAGGACTATGGTGAGTGTATTATGCTATATGGAGGACTAGGGGGAGTATATTATACTATATGGAGGACTATGGGGAATCTATTATACTATATGAGAGGACTATGGGGGTGTATTATACTATATGGAGGACTAGAGGGAGTGCCAGATGCTGCATATTCATCATGTAATTGGATTGGTTATGCCAGAACAAAAATCCTTGTTCTCATCAGCACTTCGCCCAGTGAAAACTGCAGATACTGTATGCTGCTAAGATGATATTGTATAGGGACAGATTGGTCTACTAATGATCATTCTGTCCCCATCATTATTCCTCAGCAGGAGTAAAGAGGCTGGGAAACAAGTGGCTAATGACTTCAATATTGTTGATCACACTCGTTTAGTGGCCTGAAATCAGCACATGTAGCTACAACCAAAATGTTTCTGTGTGATGTGCAATATGTTAGTATTTGGGGCCTCATTTTAAACTTTTGCCTAGAGCCCCACTTTGCCTAAAACTGGCCCTGCTGCTATCCAACCAACAACTGTTTCACACTGCTCTGGCTGCAATAGTGGTGTGCTGCGGTCCCCTAGAAACTTGAACAGGAAGGTCGAGCATGAACATGTGGGTCTTTGTTGTGGACCTCTTTCACCTTAGCCACTGCATGCACCAACAGCTTCACGTCCACTTCCCAGTCCCTTGTCCCTTGCCTTGCCCATTTTAAATGGACTACTGAACTATTTGAAAAGCTCAACACAAATGTATTTATTTGGAGCAAAATTATATCTGATCAGTATGCCTTCAAAGCTACGATTTTTCCACCACAGATACAACAGGCCTCAGCCTGACATAACAGACTGTATAGTTTTTTTTTTTTTTTTAGAGAATTAAAAAAAAAAAAACGAGTGGAACAAGGCTAGCAGACAGAACTATGAAACTTATGCCTGCGAAGCTACAATTTTTCTACCACAGAAACACAAAGCTTCAGCCTGACATAACAGATTGTATTCATTTTTTGGGGGGGGTGAATTTTTGAAAAAAAAAAAGGAGAACAAGGCTAGCACACAGAACTGTGATATGTATGCCTGCAAAACTACGATTTTTCCACCACCAATACACCAGGCCGCAGCCACAGATAGCAGATTCTATAATTATTTTTTCTCTTGTATGTAAAACTTGGCAAAAAATTAAAAATGAGTACAACATGGCTAGCAGACAGAACTATGCAACTTATGCCTGAGAAGATACGATTTTTCCACCACAGATACAACAGGCCTCAGCCTGACATAACAGGCTGTATAAATTTTGTTTTGTTTTTTGGAGAATTAAAAAAAAAATGGAGCAAGGCTAGCAGACAGAACTATGCAACTTATGCCTGCAAAGCTACAATTTTCCCACCGCAGATACAACAGGCCTCAGCCTGACATAACAGACTGTATAATTTTTTTTGGGGGGGTTGGAGAATTTTTAAAATAAAAAAAGAGTGGAACATGGCTAATAGACAGAACTATGAAACTTATGCCTGCAAAGCTACAATTTTTCAAACACAGATACACCAGGCCTCAGCTTGACAGAACAGACTGAATACATTTTTTTGGGGGGTGAATTTTTGGAAAAAAAAAAGGAGACCAAGGCTAGCACACAGAACTATGATATGTATGCCTGCAAAATTATGATTTTTTTCCACCACCGACACACCAAACCACAGCCACAGATAACAGACTGTTTAATTTTTTATTTTTTTTTAGAGAATTAAAAAAAAAAAAGAGTGGAACAACGCTAGCTGACAGAACTATGAAACTTATGCCTATGAAGCTACAATTTTTCCACCACAGATACACAAGGCCTCAGGCTGACATAACAGACTGTAAAAATTTTTTTGGGGGGTTGGGAGAATTTTTTAAGTAAAAAAAAAAGAGTGGAACAAGGGTAGCAGACAGAACTATGAAACTTATGCCTGCGATGCTATGATTTTTCCACCACCGATACACCAGGCCGCTGCCAGAGATAACAGATTTTAATTTTTTTTCTCTTCTTTGTGAAATTTGGCAAAAAATTAAAAATGAGTATAACAAGGCTAGCAGACAGAACTATACAGCTTATGCCTGCAAAACTACGATTTTTTCCACCACAGATACAACAGGCCTCAGCCTGACATACCAGACTGTATACATTTTGTTGTTTTTTTTGGAGAATTTAAAAAAAAAAAGTGGAACAAGGCTAGCAGACAGAATTATGCAACTTGTGCCTGCAAAGCTAAGATTCTTCCACCACAGATACAACAGTCCTTAGCCTGACATAACAGACTGTATAATTATTTGGGAGGGTTTGGAAAATTTTTAACCCCTTAAGCCCCGAGGGTGGTTTGCACGTTAATGACCAGGCCAATTTTTACAATTCTGACCACTGTCCCTTTATGAGGTTATAACTCTGGAACGCTTCAACGGATCTTGGCGATTCTGACACTGTTTTCTCAGGACATATTGTACTTCATGTTAGTGGTAAAATTTCTTCGATATAACTTGCGTTTATTTGTGAAAAAAACGAATATTTGGCGAAAATTTTGAAAATTTTGCAATTTTCCAACTTTGAATTTTTATGCCCTTAAATCACAGACATATGTCACACAAAATACTTAATAAATAACATTTCCCACATGTCTACTTTACATCAGCACAATTTTGGAACCAAAATTTTTTTTTGTGACGGAGTTATAAGGGTTAAAATTTGACCAGCAATTTCTCATTTTTACAACACCATTTTTTTTTAGGGACCACATCTCATTTGAAGTCATTTTGACGGGTCTATATGATAGAAAATACCCAAGTGTGACACCATTCTAAAAACTGCACCCCTCAAGGTACTCAAAACCACTTTCAAGAAGTTTATTAACCCTTCAGGTGTTTCACAGGAATTTTTGGAATGTTTAAATAAAAATGAACATTTAACTTTTTTTCACACAAAATTTATTTCAGCTCCAATTTGTTTTATTTTACCAAGGGTAACAGGAGAAAATAGACCCCAAAAGTTGTTGTACAATTTGTCCTGAGTACGCTGATACCTGATATGTGGGGGTAAACCATTGTTTGGGCGCAGGGCAGAGCTCGGAAGGGAAGGAGCGCCATTTGACTTTTCAATGCAAAATTGACTGGAATTGAGATGGGACGCCATGTTGCATTTAGAGAGCCCTTGATGTGCCTAAACATTGAAACCCCTAACAAGTGACACCATTTTGGAAAGTAGACCCCCTAAGGAACTTATCTAGATGTGTGGTGAGCACTTTGACCCAACAAGTGCTTTACAGAAGTTTATAATGCAGAGCCGTAAAAATAAAAAATCATATTTTTTCACAAAAATGATCTTTTCACCCCCAATTTTTTATTTTCCCAAGGGTGAGAGAAGAAATTGTACCCCAAAAATTGTTGTGCAATTTGTCTTGAGTACGCTGATACCCCATATGTGGGTGTAAACCATTGTTTGGGCGCAGGGCAGAGCTCGGAAGGGAAGGAGCGCCATTTGACTTTTCAATGCAAAATTGACTGGAATTGAGATGGGACGCCATGTTGCATTTAGAGAGCCCTTGATGTGCCTAAACATTGAAACCCCTAACAAGTGACATCATTTTGGAAAGTAGACCCCCTAAGGAACTTATCTAGATGTGTGGTGAGCACTTTGACCCAACAAGTGCTTTACAGAAGTTTATAATGCAGAGCCGTAAAAATAAAAAATCATATTTTTTCACAAAAATGATCTTTTCACCCCCAATGTTTTATTTTCCCAAGGGTAAGAGAAGAAATTGGACCCCAAAAATTGTTGTGCAATTTGTCCTGAGTACACTGATACCCCATATGTGGGTGTAAACCATTGTTTGGGCGCAGGGCAGAGCTCAGAAGGGAAGGAGCGCCATTTGACTTTTCAATGCAAAATTGACTGGAATTGAGATGGGACGCCATGTTGCGTTTGGAGAGCCCCTAATGTGCCTAAACATTGAAACCCCCCACGAGTGACACCATTTTGGAAAGTAGACCCCTTAAGGAACTTAACTAGATGTGTGTTGAGCACTTTGACCCAACAAGTGCTTCACAGAAGTTTATAATGCAGAGCCGTAAAAATAAAAAATCATATTTTTTCACAAAAATGATCTTTTCACCCCCATTTTTTTATTTCCCCAAGGGTAAGAGAAGAAATTAGACCACAAAAGTTGTTGTGCAATTTGTCCTGAGTACGACGATACCCCATATGTGGGTGTAAACCATTGTTTGGGCGCATAGCAGAGCTCAGAAGGGAAGAAGCGCTATTTTACTTTTCAATGCAAAATTGACTGGAATTAAGATGGGATGCCATGTTGCGTTTGGAGAGCCCCTGATGTGCCTAAACATTAAAACCCCCCCACAAGTGACACCATTTTGGAAAGTAGACCCCCTAAGGAACTTATCTAGATGTGTTTTGAGAGCTTTGAACCCCCAAGTGTTTCACTACAGTTTATAACGCAGAGCCGTGAAAATAAAAATTATTTTTTTTTTTCACAAAAATGATTTTTTAGCCCCCAGTTTTGTATTTTCACAAGGGTATCAGGATAAATTGGACCCTAAAAGTTGTTGTCCAATTTGTCCTGAGTACGCTGATACCCCCTATGTGGGGGGAACCACTGTTTGGGCGCATGACAGAGCTCGGAAGGGAAGGAGCGCCATTTGGAATGCAGACTTAAATGGATTGGTCTGCAGGCGTCACGTTGCATTTGCAGAGCCCCTGATGTACCCAAACAGTACAAACCCCCCACAAGTGACCCCATATTGGAAACTAGACCCCCCAAGGAACTTATCTAGATATGTTGTGAGAACTTTGAACCCCCAAGTGTTTCACTACAGTTTATAACGCAGAGCCGTGAAAATAAAAATTATTTTTTTTTTCACAAAAATGATTTTTTAGCCCCCAGTTTTGTATTTTCACAAGGGTATCAGGATAAATTGGACCCTAAAAGTTGTTGTCCAATTTGTCCTGAGTACGCTGATACCCCATATGTGGGGGGGAACCACTGTTTGGGCGCATGACAGAGCTCGGAAGGGAAGGAGCGCCATTTGGAATGCAGACTTAAATGGATTGGTCTGCAGGCGTCACGTTGCATTTGCAGAGCCCCTGATGTACCCAAACAGTACAAACCCCCCACAAGTGACCCCATATTGGAAACTAGACCCCCCAAGGAACTTATCTAGATATGTTGTGAGAACTTTGAACCCCCAAGTGTTTCACTACAGTTTATAACGCAGAGCCGTGAAAATAAAAATTATTTTTTTTTTCACAAAAATGATTTTTTAGCCCCCAGTTTTGTATTTTCACAAGGGTATCAGGATAAATTGGACCCTAAAAGTTGTTGTCCAATTTGTCCTGAGTACGCTGATACCCCATATGTGGGGGGGAACCACTGTTTGGGCGCATGACAGAGCTCGGAAGGGAAGGAGCGCCATTTGGAATGCAGACTTAAATGGATTGGTCTGCAGGCGTCACGTTGCATTTGCAGAGCCCCTGATGTACCCAAACAGTACAAACCCCCCACAAGTGACCCCATATTGGAAACTAGACCCCCCAAGGAACTTATCTAGATGTGTTGTGAGAACTTTGAACCCCCAAGTGTTTCACTACAGTTTATAACGCAGAGCCGTGAAAATAAAAATTATTTTTTTTTTCACAAAAATGATTTTTAGCCCCCAGTTTTGTATTTTCACAATGGTATCAGGATAAATTGGACCCTAAAAGTTGTTGTCCAATTTGTCCTGAGTACGCTGATACCCCCTATGTGGGGGGAACCACTGTTTGGGCGCATGACAGAGCTCGGAAGGGAAGGAGCGCCATTTGGAATGCAGACTTAAATGGATTGGTCTGCAGGCGTCACGTTGCATTTGCAGAGCCCCTGATGTACCCAAATAGTACAAACCCCCCACAAGTGACCCCATATTGGAAACTAGACCTCCCAAGGAACTTATCTAGATGTGTTGTGAGAACTTTGAACCCCCAAGTGTTTCACTACAGTTTACAACGCAGAGCCGTGAAAATAAAACATATTTTTTTTCCCACAAAAATGATTTTTAGCCCCCCAAATTTTTATTTTCCCAAGGATAACAAGAGAACTTGGACCCCAGAAGTTGTTGTTCAATTTGTCCCTAGTACGCTGATACCCCATATGTTGGGGTAAACCCCTTTTTGTACGCACGGGAGAGCTCGGAAGGGAAGGAGCACTGTTTTACTTTTTCAACGCAGAATTGGCTGGAATTGAGATTGGACGCCATGTCGCGTTTGGAGAGCCCCTGATGTGCCTGAACAGTGGAAACTCCCCAATTCTACCTGAAACCCTACCCCTAACCTCACCCCTAACCGTTTACTGAACATTTTCTGACAGTCATAAGTGCCACGTATATAAGTGCCACATATTTAAGAGCCACGTATTTAAGTGCCACGTATTTAAGTGCCACGTATTTCAGTGCCACGTATTTCAGTGCCACGTATTTCAGTGCCACGTATTTCAGTGCCATGTATTTCAGTGCCACGTATTTCAGTGCCACGTATTTCAGGCACTGAAAAATACGTGGCACGTAAATACTTCAGTGCCACGATATTTCAGTGCCACGATATTTCAGTGCCACGATATTTCAGTGCCACGTATTTCAGTGCCACGTATTTCAGTGCCACGTATTTCAGGCACTGAAAAATACGTGGCACGTAAATACGTGGCACGTAAATACGTGGCACGTAAATACGTGGCACTTAAATACGTGGCACTTAAATACGTGGCACTTATATACGTGGCACTTATATACGTGGCCACTGAAATATCGTGGCACTTATATACGTATATACGTATATAAATGTATATTTCAGTGCCACGTATTTCAGTGCCACGTATTTCAGGTTAGGGGTAGGGTTAGGGGTAGGGTTAGGGTTTTTTGTTTTTTTCTTGTTTTCTTGTGTTTTTCTATAAAAACGCATGCGTTTTACCGCGTTTACATGCATTTTTTCACACATGCGGTTTTTTTAAAAAACGCATGCAGATAAAAACGCAAGTGGGAAACCAGACTAAAAGACGCTTTTTATAGCAAAAAAGTTTTTGCGTCTCCACATTTTGAGACCTATAATTTTTCCACATTTTGGTCCACAGAGTCATGTGAGGTCTTGTTTTTTGCGGGACGAGTTGACGTTTTTATTGGTAACATTTTCGGACACGTGACCATTTTTTATCACTTTTTATTCCGATTTTTGTGAGGCAGAATAACCAAAAACCAGCTATTCATGAATTTCTTTTGGGAGAGGCGTTTATACCGTTCTGCGCTTGGTAAAATTGATAAAGCAGTTTTATTTGTCGGGTCAGTACGATTACAGCGATACCTCATTTATATCATTTTTTTATGTTTTGACGCTTTTATACGATAAAAACTATTTTATAGAAAAAATAATTATTTTGGCATCGCTTTATTCTGAGGACTATAACTTTTTTTTGCTGATGATGCTGTATGGCGGCTCGTTTTTTGCGGGACAAGATGACGTTTTCAGCGGTCACATGGTTATTTATATCCGTCTTTTTGATCGCGTGTTATTCCACTTTTTGTTCGGCGGTATGGTAATAAAGCGTTGTTTTTTGCCTCGTTTTTTTTTTTTTTCTTACGGTGTTTACTGAAGGGGTTAACTAGTGGGCCAGTTTTATAGGTTGGGTCGTTACGGACGCGGCAATACTAAATATGTGTACTTTTATTGTTTTTGTTTGGTTTTTTTAGATAAAGAAATGTATTTATGGGAATAATATTTTTTTTTTTATTATTATTTATTTAGGAATTTTTTTTATTTTTTTTTACACATGTGGAAATTTTTTTTTTTACTTTTTTACTTTGTCCCAGGGGGGGACATCACAGATCGCAGATCTGATAGTGTGCACAGCACTCTATCAGATCGGCGATCATACTTTCATCGGAGCAGGCTGCAGCTTTCATCTGCAGCCTGCTCCGACCCGGAAGTGCTCCCTGCAGGACCCGGATACAGCCCCTCGGCCATTTTGGATCCGGGGCCTGCAGGGAGAAGACGTTCGGTACGAGGTGAGTACATCACCTTGTACCGATCGTCTCAGGGAAGCACGCAGGGAGCCCCCTCCCTGCGCGATGCTTCCCTGTACCGCCGGTACACCGCGATCATGTTTGATCGCGGTGTGCCGGGGGTTAATATGCCGGGGGCGGTCCGTGACCGCTCCTGGCACATAGTGCCGGATGTCAGCTGCGATATGCAACCGACACCCGGCCGCGATCGGCCGCGCTCCCCCCGTGAGCGCGGCCGATCGCGTATGACGTACTATCCCGTCACCGGGAATTAAGGCCCACCCCACCTCGACGGTATAGTACGTCATACGGGCTTAAGGGGTTAAAATAAAAAAAGAGTGGAACAAGGCAAGCACATAACTATGCTACGTATGCCTGCAAAACTACAATTTTTCCACCACCGATACACCAGGCCGCAGCCACAGATAACAGACTATATAATTTATTTTTCTCTTGTATGTGAAATGTGGCAAAAAAATAAAAATGAGTACAGCAAGGCTAGCAGACAGAACTATGCAACTTATGCCTGCAAAGCTACGATTTTTGCACCACAGATACAAAAGACCTCAACCTGATATAACAGACTATATAAATTTTTGGGGGGTTATTGGAGAATTAAAAAAAAAAGTGGAACAAGGCTAGCACACAGAACAATGATACGTATGCCTGCGAAACTACGATTTTTTCACCACCGATACACCAGCCATCAGCCTCAGATAACAGACTGATCTAAATGTGGCCTTGATTTTTTTGGGCACAACTAAAAGGTGTCAACAAGTTGGCTATAACACACAAAAAAAAGATTTTTTGGCGCAATCACATCTGGTGTCTTGGACAAAAAAAATGGTAGATTTGCACGTTCTTGGATTTCAATAACCTGGCTGTATTAGGCAGCGTGAACAAGCAAATAAATATTAAAATAAGTGGACTATGGATTGCTGCAGAATAAAAGGAGCAGGTATCAGGTGAACAAAAAAAAAGCCACAGAAAACTGCATCTAGGTATATATTAAATAAACAACAGCAGACAGTAATGGAGCTTTTGGAGGTATGCAGTGAGAGCTATGTACTCACATACAGTGTCAGGAAGACTTGCACTGATATGGATATGTGCACATAGACTCCCCTACCTACCTGCAATCTCGGGACCCCCTAATTAGCCCTAAAAAGGACTATTGGCTTGTCAGGAGTTGTGGACTGAACAGTTAGAGACCTACACTAACTATTAACAGGACAATTTTGACCCTATCTCTGCAGCAGCTCTCCCAACACTCACTAAGTCAGGAGCAGAATGCGACGAGCAGGGCGGCACCAGGTGTCTTATAGACCTGATGATGCTGTGTGGCCAGCCAATCACTGTAATACCACAACAAAGATGGCTGCGACATTACAGTTCATGGCTGACAATCCCTGCATTGTCAATGGTGCTCTAAAGAGTGCCAGAATTGCTGGGCGGAGACCCGAGCTCCCACCGAACAATCCC
The DNA here is from genome assembly GCF_051348905.1 of Ranitomeya variabilis. Lineage (NCBI taxonomy): Eukaryota > Metazoa > Chordata > Amphibia > Anura > Dendrobatidae > Ranitomeya > Ranitomeya variabilis. Next base: position 568,883,876 of record NC_135236.1, read on the forward strand.
TGAAATACTTGGTGCTCGCTGAGTACACCGAGTATAGTGACATTTGGGTGAGTAACGAGTAGTGGCGAGCTCGTTCGCTCATCACTACAGCTGACAGACCCTCTATATACTACACCACACAGGAGAGCTCACAGATCTGCTATATACTACACCACACAGGAGAGCTGAAAGATCCCCTATAAACTGCACCACACAGAAGAGCTGGCAGATCCTCTATACTACACCACACAGGAGAGCTGGCAGATCCTCTATATACTACATCACACAGGAGAGCTGACAGATCCTCTATATACTGCACCACACAGGAGAGCTGACAGATCCTCTATATATTACACCACACAGGAGTGCTGACAGATCCTCTATATACTACACCACACAGGAGAGCTGGCAGATCCTCTATATACTACATCACACAGGAGAGCTGACAGATCCTCTATATACTGCACCACACAGGAGAGCTGACAGATCCTCTATATACTGCACCACACAGGCGAGCTGACAGATCCTCTATATACTACACCACACAGGAGAGCTGGCAGATCCTCTATATACTACATCACACAGGAGAGCTGACAGATCCTCTATATACTGCACCACACAGGAGAGCTGACAGATCCTCTATATATTACACCACACAGGAGAGCTGACAGATCCTCTATATATTACACCACACAGGAGTGCTGACAGATCCTCTATATACTACACCACACAGGAGTGCTGACAGATCCTCTATATACTACACCACACAGGAGAGCTGACAGATCCTCTATATACTACACCACACAGGAGAGCTGACAGATCCTCTACATACTGCACCACACTGGAGAGCTGACAGATCCTCTATATACTGCACCACACTGGAGAGCTGGCAGTTCCTAAACGCCTTCAACATATTCTGGAGATTTTTGTTTTCCTAACAAGTTTTCACATATCCATTTGAAGTTTTTCCAAGATCTCAATTCCTTATCATTTAGATTTCCATCAAACACATCATCTCTCTTAAGTTCTCTGATCTGAGGACCAACAAATACCCCTTCCTTCAGTTTTGCTGGTGAAATGTTGGAGAATTTCTGTGAAATGTACTGGAACCCTTGTGAATTTGTCTTTGCCATGGCTTTCACAAAGTTTTTAATCAATCCAAATATGTAGTGGAGGAAGAATTTTTTTTTTTTTTTTAGAGCAACTAAAGGATTATGCTGAACATTGTCTCTATCTAGAGCATAGATGTTTTCTTTGTCCCCAATCATGACAAACATAATGCTGTACTATATTTCCACTGTCCCATAAACACAAGAAGCAACAATATTTTGTGGAACCTCCTTGCATTCCCATTAACAGACCAATCACTTTCAAATCGCCACAGATATTCCATTGATGATGCTTATATTGTATAGCACCCAAAACAACAGACAGATTTTCATAACATTCCTTTAGATGACATCAGTAAGCAATAGGGATTGATGGTTTCATATTTATATTGTGAAGCAACTGCTTTCAAACTTTTCTGAGATGAGACAATCACCAATCTACAACAAAATGCTCTTGATTGAATTACCGGCTTTTCTTCTATCTATCTATCTATCTATCTATCTATCTATCTATCTATCTATCTATCTATCTATCTATCTATCTATCTAATATACACTGCTCAAAAATAAAGGTGACACTTAAACAACAGAATGTAACGCCTAGAAAATCAAACTTCTGTGAAATCAAACTGTCCACTAAGGAAGCAATAATGTTTGACAATCAATTTCACATGCTGCTGTGCAAATGGAATAGACAACAGATGGGAATTATTGGCAATTATCAAGACACATTCAATAAAAGAGTGGTTCTGCAGGTGGGGACCACAGACCACATCTCAGTACCAATGCTTTCTGGCTGATGTTTTGGTCACTTTTGAATTTTGGTTGTGCTTTCACACTCGTGGTAGCATGAGACGGACTCTACAACCCACACAAGAGGCTCAGGTAGTGCAGCTCATCCAGGATGGCACATCAATGAGAGCTGTGGCAAGAAGGTTTGCTGTGTCTGTCAGTGTAAAGTCCAGAGGCTGGAGGCGCTACCGGGAGACAGGCCAGTACACCAGGAGATATGTAGGGGGCCGTAGGAGAACAACAACCCAGCAGCAGGACCACTACATCAGCCTTTGTGCAAGGAGGAAAAGGAGGAGCACTGTCACCCTGCAAAATGACCTCCATCAGGCCACAAATGTGCAGGTGTCTGCACAAACAGTTAGAAACCCCCTCCATGAGGATGGTTTGAGTGCCCGACGTCCACAGGTGGGGGTTGTGCTCACAGCCCAACACCGTGCAAGATGCTTGGCATTTGCCACAGAACACCAGGATTGGCAAATTTGCCACTGGCGCCCTGTGCTCTTCACAGGTAAAAGAAGGTTCACACTGAGCACATTTGACAGATGAGACAGAGTCTGGAGATGCTGTGGAGAGCGATTTGCTTCCTGCAACATCCTTTAGCTTGACCGGTTTGGCAGTGGGTCAGTAATGGTGTGGGATGGCATTTCTTTGGAGGGCCGCACAGCCCTCCTTGTGCTCGCCAGAGGTAGCCTAACTGCCATTAGGTACTGAGATGAGATCCTCAGACCCATTGTGAGACCATATGCTAGTGTGATTGGCCCTGAGTTCCTCCTAATGCAGGATAGTGACAGACCTCATGTGGCTGAAGTGGGTCAGCAGTTCCTGCAAGATGAAGGCATTGAAGCTATGGACTGGCCCGCCCGTTCCCCAGACTTGAATCCGATTGAACACATCTGGGACATCATGTCTCACACCATCCACCAACATCACATTGCACCACAGACTGTCCAGGAGTTGGTGGATGCTTTAGTCCAAGTATGGGAGGAGATCCCTCTGGAGACTATCCGCCACTTCATCAGGATCATGCCCAGGTGTTGTAGGGAGGTCATACAGGCATGGGGAGGCCATAAACATTGCTGAGCATCACTTCCTTGTGTTGAGGTATTTCCACTGAAGTTGGATCAGCCTGTAACTTTATTTTCATTTTTGATTTTGAGCATCATTCCAACTCTAGACCTCTGTGGGATATTAGTTGTGATTTACGTTGATAACTTTTAGGTTTTATTGTTCTCAACACATTCCACTATGTAATGAATAAAGATTTACAACTGGAATATTTCATTTAGTGATATCTAAAGTGCCTTGCGAAAGTCTTCAGCCCCCTGGAACTTTTCAATGTTTTCGAGCATATCATGCTACAAACATAAAGATACCAAATGTAAATTTTTGGGGAATAATCAACAACAAGTGGAACAAAAGTGTGAAGTTGAACGAAATGTCTTGGTTATTTTCAATTTTTGTGGAAATTCAAATACTGAAAAGTGGGGCGTGCAATATTATTCGACCCCTTTACTTTCAGTGCAGCAAACTCACTCCAAGAAGTTCATTGTGGATCTCAGAATGATCCAATGTTGTCCTAAATGCCTAATGATGAAAAATATAATCCACCTGTGTGTAATCAAATCTCTGTGTAAATGCACCTGCTCTGGGTTGGTCTCAGGGTTCTGTTTGAAGCACAGAGAGCATCATGAAGACCAAGGAATACAACAGGCAGGTCCGTGATACTATTGTGGAGAAGTTTAAAGCCAAATTTGGATACAAAATGATTTCCCAAACTTTAAACATCCCAAGGAGCACTGTGCAAGCGATCATATTGAAATAGAAGGAGTATCATACCACTGCAAATCTACCAAGACCCGGCCGTCCCTCTTTCATCTCAGACAAGGAGAAGACTGATCAGAGATGTAGCCAAGAGGCCCATGGTCACTGTGGATGAACTGCAGAGATCAACAGATGAGGTGGGACAGTCTGTCCGTAGGACAACAATCAGTCGTACAGTGCACAAATCTGGCCTTTATGGAAGAGTGGCAAGAAGAAAGCCATTTCTCAAAGATGTCCATAAAAAGTGTAATTCAAAGTTTGCAACAAGCCACCTGGGAGACACACCAAACGTGGAAGAAGGTGCTCTGGTCAGATGAAACCAAAATCAAACTTTTTGGCAAGAATGCCAAATGATATATTTAGCGTAAAGGCAACACAGCTCATCACCCTAAACACACCATCCCCACTGCCAAACATGGTGGTGGCAACATCATGGTTCGGGCCTGCTTTTCTTCTGCAGGGACAGGGAAGATGGTTAAAAATTGATGGGCAGATGGATGCTGCCAAATACAGGACCATTCTTGAAGATAACCTGTTGGAGTCTGCAAAAGACCTGAGACTGGGAAGGAGATTTGTCTTCCAACTATACAATGATCCCAAACATAAAGCAAAATCTACAATGGAATGGTATACAAATAAACATATACAGGTGTTAGAATAGCAAAGTCAAAGTCCAGACCTCAATCCAATGGAGAATCTGTGGAAAGAGCTGAAAACTGCTGTTCACAAACAATCTCCATCAAACCTCACTGAGCTCCAGCTGTTTGCCAAGGAAGAACGGGCAAGAATTTCAGTCTCTCGATGTACAAAACTAATAGAAACATACCCCAAGCGACTTGCAGCTGTAATCACAGCAAAAGGTGGCGCAACAAAGTATAAAGTTAAACGGGCCCCACTTTTCAATTTTTGAATTTCCACAAAAATTTAAAATAGCCAATACATTTCTTTCAACTTCACAATTGTGTGCCACTTGTTGTTGATTCTTCATCAAAAATTTACATTTGGTATCTTTATGTTTGAAGCATGATGTGTTGGAAAAGGTTGAAAAGGGCCGAATGCTTTCTACTTTCGCAAGGCACTGTAGGATCTGGGATTTTAGTGTTCTCTTTATTTTATTTTTTTTTGAGCAGTGTACATATATATACATATGTATATACATATGTATATATATATATATATATATATATATATATATATATATATATATATATATATACACACACATAATGGGTCAGGAGAGTATTCATACCCCTTTACATTTCTCATCTTTGTTTCATTGCAGCCATTCTTCAAAGAGGCCATTCACGTTTCTACAGTACACCATTGGTCGATCAACTGTGAAAAATTGTGTTAAAGTGTTGCTTCTGTTTTGGTAGTAACGCACTTTGCCATCATTATGAAGAAGATTTTTCTGTTTCAACCTAGATGCAAGAAGTTCAGCTTTATCTTTTGACAATGAAAGGTCTCTGCTGAGATCATATAATTCATGTTGAGTAAAGTGTTCTGGCTGCTTGTCTGCTCCATCAGGTACACACTCATCTTGACTTGAAGTCTCCATGTCTTCGCCAGTAGCTTCAGCTCCATAGTCTTCATATTCTACTTCATTTTCATCCAATCCAGACAGTGGTGGAACAGGAACTGGCAAGGTACCATCATGTGGAACTGGCCTAATCGCAGATTCAAGTTCGAGGTAATTAATCTTACCTTTGTTCTTAGTAGAAAAGCCCTTCAGTTTGACAAAACAAAAGTAGCAGTCATCACTATGATTTTTGGGTTCTCTCCAAATCATGGGAACAGCAAATGGCATAGCCACCTTCCTCATATTCAATCAGTCATGAAGACCATTTGAACAACTTGAGCATATCACATGAGGGGCCCAGCTTTTGCCTTGATCACCAAGTGGACACTGAGGCTATGTGCACACGTCAGGATTTCTTGCAGAAATTTCCTGAAGAAAACCGGAAATCCGCATTTATTTTTTGCCTTTCTTTCCCGTTTTTTTCGCCTTTTTTTAGCATTTTGCAAGCGTAATTAGCTTGCAGAATGCTAAAGTTTTCCAAGCGATCTGTAGCATCGCTTGGAAAACTGACTGACAGGTTGGTCACACTTGTCAAACATACTGTTTGACAAGTGTGACCAACTTTTTACTATAGATGCTGCTTATGCAGCATCAATAGTAAAAAGATATCATGTTAAAAAAAATAAAAAAAATAAAAAAATGGTTATACTCACCCTCTGCAGACAGCCGATCTCCTCAGCAGCGTCCGTTCCTATAGATGGTGTGTGCAGGACCTTTGATGACGTCGCGGTCACGTGACCGGTCACATGAGCAGTCATGCGACCAATCACAAGACAGCGACGTTCACGCAGGTCCTTCACACAGAGCAACTATAGGAACGGAAGAGAGAGCATGCAGCGCTGAGAGGCGGGAACACTCCAGGGGCAATCAGAGGGTGAGTATATGATTATTTTTTATTTTAATTCTTTTTTTTACCAATTATATGGTGCCCAGTCCGTGGAGGAGAGTCTCCTCTCCTCCACCCTGGGTACCAACCGCACATAATCTGCTTACTTCCCGCATAATGTGCACAGCCCCATGCGGGAAGTAAGCAGATCAATGCATGCCTAGGTGTGCCGAATCCCCGCAATTCCGCAAATGTAATGAACATGTTGCTTTTTTTCCGCAATGCGATTTTTTCTCGGAAAAAAATGCAACATTTGCACAAAAAATGCGGAATACCCTGAAAATAATGGGAGGCATATGTTGGCGTTTTTTTCGCTTTTTTATCACGTTTTTTAAGCGAAAAAACACGAAAAAAACGCGAAAAATACTGAACGTGTGCACATGGCCTCAAAGTACATCTGGTACATCTTTTTAATATCATGAGTGATTGAACGTACTTGGCCTTTTGGTGTAAAAGAACCACGCACATAGCAGAATCTGATCGGATGACTGATACAGTCGGGGAATTTTTGTCCTTTAAACCAGATCAAACAGTACAGTACGTTCAGTTCACTGGGTTTGACTAAAAAAAAAATGCGATGAGCCGAACGTCAATATGTAGGTATTTCCCCATAGATGACAGAGGCAGCTTGTATTTTGAACTTTTACTGGAGGTAATCTAGTAGATAACTATGTACAGTTGTGTGGTAAAAGGGTCAGCCTATTCCTCACAGATGAACATTTGCAGAAAGGCAGCTTTTCAGTGTGATATTGGCTGCTTTCAAGTTCTCTCTCTGTGGAGACCTTCACTCAGTTACACCTCAGTGGCTGAGCTGTTTTCTTCCCTCTGAGGTGACTTGCGCTCCCAGAAATGCAATGAAAATCCCCTCACAATGGCGGCTGTCCGCTGCCTTCCCTTCTATCTCCCTGTGGCAGGGCTCAGATCCCTGTAGAGGCCTGTCTCCTGTCAGAGTCTCACATACCAGTCCTTACTGCTTCACCATCCTTTTTTTACTGACTCAAATCTTACTGCCTCATAACAGTTAGCTCCTCCCATTAACATGTGACTTTCTAAGAAGCAGTCATTGGTTAACTGCACTGTCAATTCTCCAGTAAAAACTCACTAAAACCTTTACCAATGTTGTCCCTGTAAGAAAATTCACAAACAAGTAAAAAAAGCAAAGAAATAGGAATAACATAGGAAAAAACATATACATTGAAAATGCAGAAATAACATAATAACAAAAATACTTCTATCTTAGAAACTTGATGTTATAGAGCAAAACTAAGCATATTTTTTAAATCAGCACATCAAACTCCATAAAACACACATATTTGTTGTGAACTCTGTTTTTGGGCTCCCTCTTGTGGTCACAAGTGGTACTGTGTGAGTGCTGTCTTTGGGCTCCCTCTGGTGGCTCTTTGTGTCATTCTGCAGGTCTGAGGCTGGATCAGCTGTCTCGTTATCTGTTAGCTGGTTTCCTATTTAGCTCACCTGGACTTTCAGTGGTTGCCTGCTGTCGATGTATTCCGTGCTATTTTGATCTCTCCTGAATTCCTTCGCTATCAGTCTCTCCAAGTGAAGCTAAGTTTTCTGTTTGGTTATTTTTTGCTCATCAGTGTTCAATATGTTTTTTGGTTATTTAAAACTAAGTAATGGCACTGGCGCTTACCACCGTGGAAAGAAAGGAGAAAAGAAGTCCAGGAGCAGCTGGCGATTAGTACAGGTTCTGTGCAGGTACCTGTTAGAAAGCAGGAAAACTTATAATAAAGTGGAGTAAACGCCGCGCTAGCTGGACTGTATGAACGTATAGCAAGGTGATTAATTATTAATGATGATAATAGTGGTATTTGGATACTCACTTATAGGCTAGAAAGTGGTCTGGTATGCGTGGATCGATTTACAGGATCCTGTTTGTTGGTGTAGCTGATAAAAAGAACTGAAATAGTAGTTTAGGATGATTACCAATGAATGGCCGATTGCATATGGTGTAAACAGAATATAAGGAGGTACTAATATAAGGAGGTACTTACAAGTGCTAGCTAGTGCACTACATATAAGGACCCATAGAGAGAATGTTTGATAAGTTGCCGTTGGTATGAGGACCAATAATGCTGTTGTGAGATAAGCACATATATGGTAAAGTGATAAGGATACCTAGGAAAATAATCTTAGAATCGTAAGGAGGAAGGCACACTTACTTGCGGATTTGTAGGCAAAAAGGAGGGTTGCGAGGAACCCACCAGGAAGTAGTAGTGACTAAGCTGCAGAGCGGAGCTCTGGAGTAGATCCTGGGAGCAGGAATGGTAAGCGCGGTTAACCCTGATGAAGAGAGGAGATACCTCTTGAAACGCGTTGGTTTATTGCCCCATCCGAGCCTCCGTCACAGCTCATCTGTGACGTCACATTTTAGCCCCGCCCCCTTCGCGCGCCGCATCCCAGCGCTGCTCACGGCCGGAGCACGCGGGCAGCGAGCGCCTTCTACCTATTCCTGAGGCCTCAGCCATAGCGCCGCGCGCGCTTACCATTCCTGCTCCCAGGATCTACTCCAGAGCTCCGCTCTGCAGCTTAGTCACTACTACTTCCTGGTGGGTTCCTCGCAACCCTCCTTTTTGCCTACAAATCCGCAAGTAAGTGTGCCTTCCTCCTTACGATTCTAAGATTATTTTCCTAGGTATCCTTATCACTTTACCATATATGTGCTTATCTCACAACAGCATTATTGGTCCTCATACCAACGGCAACTTATCAAACATTCTCTCTATGGGTCCTTATATGTAGTGCACTAGCTAGCACTTGTAAGTACCTCCTTATATTAGTACCTCCTTATATTCCGTTTACACCATATGTAATCGGCCATTCATTGGTAATCATCCTAAACTACTATTTCAGTTCTTTTATCAGCTACACCAACAAACAGGATCCTGTAAATCGATCCACGCATACCAGACCACTTTCTAGCCTATAAGTGAGTATCCAAATACCACTATTATCATCATTAATAATTAATCACCTTGCTATACGTTCATACAGTCCAGCTAGCGCGGCGTTTACTCCACTTTTTTGGTTATTTACTTGTCCTTGTCCAGCTTGCTAATATGTGATTTCCTTGCTTGCTGGTAGCTCTAGGGGGCTGAGTTTCTCCCCTCACACCATTAGTTGGTGTGGGGGTTCTTGAATTCTCAGCGTGGATATTTTGTATAGGGTTTTTTACTGACCGCACAGTTCCCTGCCTGTCTTCTGCTATCTAGTATTAGTGGGCCTCATTTGCTGAATCTGTTTTCATTTCTACGTTTTGTATTTTCCCCTTACCTCACCGTTATTATTTGTTGGGGGCTTCCTATATCTTTGGGGTCATTTCTCTGAGGCAAGTGAGGTCTTATTTTCTCTATAGGGGTAGCAAGTTTCTCAAGCTGCGTCGAGACGTCCAGGAATTTAGGCACGTTCACCGGCTACCTTTAGTGTGTTTGTTAGGATCAGGTTGCGGTCAGTCCAGTTACCACCTCCCTAGAGCTTGTTCTATGTTCAGTAACTTAGCTAGTCCATTCTGTGATCCTCAGCCACTAAGGATCATAACACATATTACCTTTGCTGATGATTTTTTTGTGTTGGCCAGTCTTATAAAAAATACAGGGGAACCCATGCCAGATTTTTTACATTTATTTATTTACAGTGCAGGAGCATCTAATGAATGCTACCATCAGCTGCTCCTGCTGTCACTGTTATTAGCAGCAGCAGGCAACAGCTGATGGGAGCTGTAGTGCCATCAGCTGATACCAATGGCCGGATTTAAATTTTATACCTCTGACCACAGCTGAGCGCTCACGCTGTCTTTTGAACCACGGCTCTATGACTGGCAGAATATATCTGTTGTGTTTATTGTATGCTCATCTTAATATTGCAGTCATTTGTTTACACTGCAGACATTGGGATAAATTATGGCTTTTTTGTCTTAGTTAATGGGACCTGGGTATGTACAGTGGTTTATTGTTACCTATTTTTAATGTCTGGCACTGGCACCTTATCTTAACAGGAGGATAATTGCACCACCCTGTTGCCAAGCATGTAATTGTCAGTTAGATATACCGTATGTCCCTGTTTGTTTCATAGATATTATTAATCGTTTAATTTATATATTGTAGCAATGAATTTATTCATGCATTATACATAACAACTATCAGATTAGGATGATTATTTACTGTATATCTATACATTTTTAACTTTTTGAATCCACAGTATATATGGTTTTTGTCATTTGGAACTGGAAGTTTGTTCAAACATGAAAACTTTTAACCTATGGCTATGTATGTAATAGTTAATGGAACACAGTTCTCTCATTTATTTCATGGGTGTCATTGATTGTCTATAACTAATTCATATTAATTTGATTCATTGATTATATGTAATTTTGCATTTTAGACGGTCACTTACACCTATGAATTAATACTATAGATAGCCCCACTTTTTTGGATTTGCAATATGTACAGGTCCTTCTCAAAAAATTAGCATATAGTGTTAAATTTCATTATTTACCATAATGTAATGATTACAATTAAACTTTCATATATTATAGATTCATTATCCACCAACTGAAATTTGTCAGGTCTTTTATTGTTTTAATACTGATGATTTTGGCCTACAACTCCTGATAACCCAAAAAACCTGTCTCAATAAATTAGCATATCAAGAAAAGGTTCTCTAAATGACCTATTACCCTAATCTTCTGAATCAACTAATTAACTCTAAACACATGCAAAAGATACCTGAGGCTTTTAAAACTCCCTGCCTGGTTCATTACTCAAAACCCCCATCATGGGTAAGACTAGCGACCTGACAGATGTCAAGAAGGCCATCATTGACACCCTCAAGCAAGAGGGTAAGACCCAGAAAGAAATTTCTCAACAATTAGGCTGTTCCCAGAGTGCTGTATCAAGGCACCTCAATGGTAAGTCTGTTGGAAGGAAACAATGTGGCAGAAAACGCTGTACAACGAGAAGAGGTGACCGGACCCTGAGGAAGATTGTGGAGAAGGACCGATTCCAGACCTTGGGGAACCTGAGGAAGCAGTGGACTGAGTCTGGTGTGGAAAGGCGTGTGCAGGAAATGGGCTACAGGTGCCGCATTCCCCAGGTAAAGCCACTTTTGAACCATAAACAGCGGCAGAAGCGCCTGACCTGGGCTACAGAGAAGCAGCACTGGACTGTTGCTAAGTGGTCCCAAGTACTTTTTTCTGATGAAAGCAAATTTTGCATGTCATTCGGAAATCAAGGTGCCAGAGTCTGGAGGAAGACTGGGGAGAAGGAAATGCCAAAATGCCTGAAGTCCAGTGTCAAGTACCCACAGTCAGTGATGGTGTGGGGTGCCATGTCAGCTGCTGGTGTTGGTCCACTGTGTTTCATCAAGGGCAGGGTCAATGCAGCTAGCTATCAGGAGATTTTGGAGCACTTCATGCTTCCATCGGCTGAAATGCTTTATGGAGATGAAGATTTCATTTTTCAGCACGACCTGGCACCTGCTCACAGTGCCAAAACCACTGGTAAATGGTTTACTGACCATGGTATTACTGTGCTCAATTGGCCTGCCAACTCTCCTGACCTGAACCCCATAGAGAATCTGTGGGATATTGTGAAGAGAAAGTTGAGAGACGCAAGACCCAACACTCTGGATGAGCTTAAGGCCGCTATTGAAGCATCCTGGGCCTCCATAACATCTCAGCAGTGTCACAGGCTGATTGCCTCCATGCCACGCCGCATTGAAGCAGTCATTTCTGCCAAAGGATTACCGACAAAGTATTGAGTGCATAACTGAACATTATTATTTGATGGTTTTTTTGTTTGTTATTAAAAAACACTTTTATTTGATTGGACGGGTGAAATATGCTAATTTATTGAGACAGGTTTTTTGGGTTATCAGGAGTTGTAGGCCAAAATCATCAGTATTAAAACAATAAAAGACCTGACAAATTTCAGTTGGTGGATAATGAATCTATAATATATGAAAGTTTAATTGTAATCATTACATTATGGTAAATAATGAAATTTAACACTATATGCTAATTTTTTGAGAAGGACCTGTATACCTGCTGCTTTATTTGTACTTTAGGACTTAAAAAAAAAAACTCTTTCTTCCAGTACCCCGTTTTTTCCTGTGTTATATATTTATGAATTTTTATTTAATTGCCACATATACTCGATAAGCCGACCTGAGAATAAGCTGAGACCCCTAATTTTGCCACAAAAAAACTGGGAAAACTTAATGACTCGAGTATAAGCCTAGGGTGGGAAATGCAGCAGCTACTGGAAATTTCAAGAATAAAAATAGATATCAATAAAAGTAAAATTAATTGAGACATCAGTAGGTTAAGTGTTTTTGAATATCCATATTGAATCAGGAGCCCCATATAAAGCTCCATAAAGTTCATGATGGGCCGCATAAGATGCTCCATACAAAATACGTCCCATATAGGGTTGAGCGAAATGGATCGGTCATTTTCAAAAGTCGCCGACTTTTGTCAAAGTCGGGTTTCATGAAACCCGATCCGATCCCAGCGTGGGATCGGCCATGCGGTACACGATCTTCGCGCCAAAGTCGCGTTTCCTATGATGCTTAAAGCACCATTTCTCAGCCAATGAAGGTGCACGCAGAGTGTGGGCAGCGTTATGACATAGGCCCTGGTCCCCACCATCTTAGAGAAGGGCATGGCAGTGATTGGCTTGCTTTCTGCGGCATCACAGGGGCTATAAAGGGGCGTTCCCGCTGACCGCCATCTTACTGCTGCTGATCTGAGCGTAGGGAGAGGATGCTGCCACTTCGTCAGAAGCAGGGATAGCGTTAGGCAGGGTAAGTTGACCCCAAAACCGCTTGTGCTGTAGCGATTTCCACTGTCCAACACCACCTTTTCTTTGCAGGGACAGTGGAGGCTCGATTTCTGTGCAACAGCTCTGTAGGTTATAAGGCTCCCTGATAGCTGCGTTGCTGTGTGTACGCCGCTGTGCAAACAAACTGCTTTTTTCAAAGCACAAATCCTGTTGCTCCTTCCTCTCTGCACAGCTATCTTGTTTGTTTGTCCACACTTTTGACTTTTGTGTGCAGCACTCCTTTTTATTGCTGCCTGCCACACTTTTCTGAGATTACTGTAGGGAGATAGTAATTGTAGTACAGTCCCTTTTTTTTTTTTTTTTGGTATATCTCTTCAAGCCACTTTCTGCCACAGAAAATATACTGTAATACAGTGGCCCAGATTTATTCACTAGTCTCCCTGAAAAAGAAAAAAAAAAAAAAGGGGCAGATTAAAATTGGCAAATCTGCATTAGTGCCAGTCCTGTGTGTGGCATCTGTCTTTGTTTTTCTGCCACAGAATACCTACTGTATAACAGTGTGCCTGATTTCTTCCTAATTCTCCCATAAAAAAAAAAACAAGTAGGAGATTAAGATTGACAAATCTGCATTAGTGCCAGTCCTGTGTGTGGCATCTCTCTTTCTTTTTCTGCCACAGAAAACCTACTGTATAACTGTGGGCCTGATTTTTTCCTAATTCACCCATAAAAAAAAAAAAACAATTTGGAGATTAAGATTGGCAAATCTGCATTAGTGCCAGTCCTGTGTGTGGCATCTGTTTTTCCTTTTCTGCCACAGAAAACCTACTGTATAACAGTGTGCCTGATTTCTTCCTAATTCTCCCATTAAAAAAAAACAAGTGGGAGATTAAGATTGGCAAATCTGCATTAGTGCCAGTCCTGTGTGTGGCATCTGTCTTTCATTTTCTGCCACAGAAAACCTACTGTATAACAGTGTGCCTGATATTTTCCTCATTCTCCCATAAAAAAAAAAAAAAATCGGAGAATACGATTGGCAAATCTGCATTAGTGCCAGTCCTGTGTGTGGCATCTGTCTTTCTTTTTCTGCCACAGAAAACCTACTGTAAACAGTGTGCCTGATTTTTTCCTCATTCTCCCATAAAAAAAAAAATTGGGAGATTAAGATTGGCAAATCTGCATTTGTGCCAGTCCTGTGTGTGGCATCTGTCTTTCTTTTTCTGCCACAGAAAACCTACTGTATAACAGTGTGCCTGATTTCTTCCTAATTCTCCCATAAAAAAAACAAGTGGGAGATTAAGATTGGCAAATCTGCATTAGTGCCAGTCCTGTGTGTGGCATCTGTCTTTCATTTTCTGCCACATAAAACCTACTGTATAACAGTGTGCCTGATATTTTCCTCATTCTCCCATAAAAAAAAAAAAAAATCGGAGAATAAGATTGGCAAATCTGCATTAGAGCCAGTCCTGTGTGTGGCATCTGTCTTTCTTTTTCTGCCACAGAAAACCTACTGTAAACAGTGTGCCTGATTTTTTCCTCATTCTCCCATAAAAAAAAAAATTGGGAGATTAAGATTGGCAAATCTGCATTTGTGCCAGTCCTGTGTGTGGCATCTGTCTTTCTTTTTCTGCCACAGAAAACCTACTGTATAACAGTGTGCCTGATTTCTTCCTAATTCTCCCATAAAAAATAACAAGTGGGAGATTAAGATTGGCAAATCTGCATTAGTGCCAGTCCTGTGTGTGGCATCTGCCTTTGTTTTTCTGCCACAGAAAACCTACTGTATAACAGTGTGCCTGATTTTTTCCTCATTCTCCCATAAAAAAAAAAAAAATGGGAGATTAAGATTGGCAAATCTGCGTTAGTGCCAGTCCTGTGTGTGGCATCTGTCTTTGTTTTTCTGCCACAGAAAACCTACTGTATAACAGTGTGCCTGATTTTTTCCTCATTCTCCCATAAAAAAAAATAAAAATTGGGAGATTAAGATTGGCAAATCTGCATTAGTGCCAGTCCTGTGTGTGGCATCTGTATTTCTTTTTCTGCCACAGAAAACCTACTGTATAACAGTGTGCCTGATTTCTTCCTAATTCTCCCATAAAAAAAAAAACAGGTGGGAGATTAAGATTGGCAAATCTGCATTAGTGCCAGTCCTGTGTGTGGCATCTGTCTTTGTTTTTCTACCACAGAAAACCTACTGTATAACTGTGGGCCTGATTTTTTCCTCATTCTCCCATAGAAAAAAAACAAGTGGGAGATTAAGATTGGCAAATCTGCATTAGTGCCAGTCCTGTGTGTTGCATCTGTCTTTCTTTTTTTGCCACAGAAAACCTACTGTATAACTGTGTGCCTGATTTTTTCCTCATTCTCCCATAAAAAAAATAAAATTGGGAGATTAAGATTGGCAAATCTGCATTAGTGCCAGTCCTGTGTGTGGCATATGTGTTTGTTTTTCTGCAACAGAAAACCTACTGTATAACAGTGGCCCTGATTTTTCACTGCATTCTGCCACACATAAAAAAGGGAGATTTACATTCACAACAAGTTCACGTACACCTTCTACCTGGTTTTACAGGACCACCTAACGGTTGTTAGTTAGGTTACATTTTTCAAATAATGAGGGAGTCTGGTGGAAGAGGTCGTGGCCGTGGGCGTTCATTGCCAGCTGGTAATGATGGTAGTGGTGGTGGTCGTGGAGCATCAGGTGGTCGTGGGAAAAGCAATATAGCCCCTAAGTCTCGAGTTGTTGACCCTGCATCATCGTCAGGCTTCACAAGGCCTTGAAGGCTCCCATTTCTGGGAGTAGGAAAACCGCTTTTGAAGCCGGAGCAGCAGGAACAAGTATTGGCTTTCATTGCTGACTCTGCCTCTAGCTCTTTCGCCTCCTCCTTGGAAAGTGCCAAATGTCAGAGCAGTGCGTCGTCAGTGGATGCTCCCAGTCAGGAACAAGTCGCTTCCTTGTGTACTTCACCAAGAATAACAGTGAAGGATGAAGCAGGCGACACAACTGGTTACTCCATGGAGCTCTTTACACATACCGTGCCTGGGTTAGAAAGGGAAATTGTTAACAGGCCATGCCCATTACAAGATGAATCGGACATGGAGTGCACAGATGCACAGCCACAGCCAGATTATTATGCTGTTCCTTTGACTCAGATCAGAACATTGCCCTCGCAGTGTACTGATCCAGAATCTGACCCCGATGAGACTATGGAGCCCCGTCACGAACGCTATAGCACCGGCTTACACGGTAACCCAGAGGAAGGTGCACAGAACATAGAAAAGGAGGTCATAGATGACCCAGTTGTTGACCCCGATTGGCAGCCATTGGGGGAACAGGGTGCAGGCGGCATTAGCTGTGAAGCAGAGGAGGAGCCGCAGCAGGCATCAACATCGCAACAGGTTCCATCTGGCAGGCCCGTATCTGGCCAAAAATGTGTGGCAAAACCAAAACCAGTTGTAGGACAGCGTGGCCATCAGGTTAAAGTAGCTCAGTGTGCAATGCCTGAAAAGGTATCCGATAGGAAGAGTGCAGTCTGGAATTTTTTTAACCAAGATCCCAATGATCAGCACAAAGTCATCTGTAAGAGGTCAGAATGTTAAAAATTTAAATACAAGTTGCATGCATAGACATTTAACCACCATGCACTTGCAAGCCTGGACAAACTACCAAACGTCCCTTAACGTTGTAGCACCCTCTCACAATGAAGCTAGTCAGCAACGCGACATCCCTTCCCTCACTGTAAGCCCACCGTTTACCACACCACCTGCAGGTAATGTGGGGGTTTCGTCGCAAGGCCAAAGCAGTCAGGGAATCACCAGGTTCGTGGTCAGAAAAACTGTATGTAGGGCAACATCAAGAATACCATCACCAATAGTGTTGAGCCATACCTTCCGATATGCATTGGTATCGGTATCGGATAGTATCGGCCGATACCGGCAAAATATCGGATCTCGCCAATACTGATACCCGATACCAATGCATTTCAATGGGACGCAAAGTATCGGAATGGTTCCCAGGGTCTGAAGGAGAGGAAACTCTCCTTCAGGCCCTGGGATACATATTCATGTGTAAAATAAAGAATTAAAATAAAAAATATGGATATACTCACCTCTCCGGCGGCCCCTGGACTTTACCGATGAAACCGGGAGCCTCTGTTCCTAAGAATGAGCGCGTGAAGGGCCTTCGATGACGTTGCGGCTTCTGATTGGTCGCGTGAGAGCTCATGTGACCGCTCACGCGACCAATCACAAGCCGCGACGTCATCGCAGGTCCTTCACGCGCTCATTCTTAGGAACGGAGGCTCCCGGTTATGGCAGTAAGGTCCAGGGGCCGCCGGAGAGGTGAGTATATCCATATATATATATATATATATATATATACATATATATATATATATATATATATATATATATATATCCATATACTCACCTCTCCGGCGGCCCCTGGACCTTACCATCGTAACCGGGAGCCTCCATTCCTAAGAATGAGCGCGTGAAGGGCCTTCGATGACGTTGCGGCTTCTGATTGGTCGCGTGAGCGCTCATGTGACCGCTCACGCGACCAATCACAAGCCGCGACGTCATCGCATGTCCTTCACGCGCTCATTCTTAGGAACGGAGGCTCCCGGTTATGGCAGTAAGGTCCAGGGGCCGCCGGAGAGGTGAGTATATCCATATATATATATATATATATATATATATATATATATATATATATATATATATATCCATATACTCACCTCTCCGGCGGCCCCTGGACCTTACCATCGTAACCGGGAGCCTCCATTCCTAAGAATGAGCGCGAGAAGGACCTGCGATGACGTCGCGGCTTGTGATTGGTCGCGTGAGCGGTCACATGAGCGCTCACGCGACCAATCAGAAGCCGCGACATCATCGAAGGCCCTTCACGCGCTCATTCTTAGGAACGGAGGCTGCCGGTTACAGCGGAAAGATCCAGGGGCCGCCGGAAAGGTGAGTATATCCATATTTTTTATTTTAATTCTTTATTTTACACATGAATATGGTTCCGATACCGATTCCCGATATCACAAAAGTATCGGAACTCGGTATCGGAATTCCGATACCGCAAGTATCGGCCGATACCCGATACTTGCGGCATCGGAATGCTCAACACTAATCACCAACCCTCTCTCAGTCACCCATGTCCACCGGCACCCCCGCTAGTTCCACCGTATGCAGCTCTCCAGTCCAGCTCACCCTACATGAGACTCTCGTTAGGAAAAGGAAGTACACATCCTCGCATCCGCGTACACAGGATTTGAACGCCCACATTGCTAGACTAATCTCGTTAGAGATGATGCCCTACCGGTTAGTTGAAACCGAAGCTTTCAAAGCCCTGATGGACTACGCTGTACCATGCTACGAGCTACCCAGTCGACACTTCTTTTCGAGAAAAGCCATCCCAGCCCTCCACCAGCATGTAAAAGAAAGCATTGTCCATGCGCTCAGGCAATCTGTGAGTAGAAAGGTGCACCTGACAACAGATGCATGGACCAGTAGGCATGGCCAGAGGCGTTACGTCTCCATCACGGCACACTGGGTTAATGTGGTGGATGCAGGGTCCACAGGGGACAGTAATATTGGGACAGTTCTGCCTAGCCCACGGAGTAGGAAACAGTTGGTGGTAGGTGTTTGTCCCCCCTCCTCCTTCTCGTCCTCCAGCAGAAGCGAGAGCTCGTCCACAGACTGCAGTCGCACGACCACTCCATCCGCAGCTGCCACTGTTGCACACGAGATGTCCAATTATGGAAAAGCTTGTGGCAAGCGTCAGCAGGCTGTATTGGCAATGAAGTGTTTGGGCGACAACAGACACACCGCGGAAGTTCTGTCCGAGTTCTTGCAGCAAGAAACTCAGTCATGGCTGGGCACTGTACATCTTGAGGCAGGCAAGGTAGTGAGTGACAACGGAAGGAATTTTATGGCTGCCATAGCCCTTTCACAACTGAAACACATTCCTTGCCTGGCTCACACCTTAAACCTGGTGGTGCAGTGCTTCCTTAAAAGTTATCCTGCTGCTGAAAGTGCGCAGACTTTGCTCTCACATCCGCCGTTCGCCCGTACACTCCATCCGTATGCAGAACCATCAGCGGTCTTTGAACCTTCCCCAGCATCACCTAATCATCGACGTTGCAACAAGGTGGAACTCCACACTGCACATGCTTCATAGACTGTGCAAACAGAGGCGTGCTGTTATGTATTTGTGGGAGGATACACATAAACGGGCAGGCAGTTGGATGGCAGACATGGAGTTGTCAGCTGTGCAGTGGTCGAAGCTCCAAGACCTGTGTCAAGTCCTTCAGTGTTTTGAGGAATGCACACGGCTGGTTAGTGCAGACAACGCCGTAAAAATCATGAGCATCCCACTAATGCGTCTGCTGATGCAAAGTTTGACGCACATAAAGGAGCAGGCGTCTGCAGCCGAGGACGAGGGAAGCCTTGATGACAGTCAGCCATTGTCTGCTCAGGGAAGTCTACAGGTCGAGGTGGCGGGCGAAGAGGAGGAGGACGAGGAGGATGATGGGGATGAGTATTTTTTGGATGAGGAAGCTTCTCAGGGGGCAATAGAAAGTGCTGGCGGTGCAAGGCCGGGTTCAGGGTTTTTGAGGGAGACAAGTGACGTTGATTTGCCCAAAAGTGCTCCTCAACCCAGCATATGCACTGACTTGACAACTGGAACATTGGCCCACATGGCGGATTATGCCTTGCGTATCCTCAAAAGGGACCCACTCATTATAAAAATGATGACCGATGACGATTACTGGTTGGCCTGCCTCCTTGATCCTCGCTATAAAGGCAAATTGCAAAATATCATGCCACATGAGAACCTCGAACAAATATTGGCAACCAAACAAGCTATTCTTGTAGACCGTTTGATTCAGGCATTCCCAGGACACAGCACCGGTGATGATTCTCACACGAGCTGCAGGGGGCAACAGGGCAGAGGTGTTAGAGATGCACAAATCAGAAGTGGCGTAGGACAGAGTAGTTTTCTGACCAGGTTGTGGAGTGATTTCACAATGACCGCAGACACGACAGGTACTGCAGCATCAATTCAAAGTGACAGGAGACAGCATTTGTCCAGTATGGTTACTAACTATTTTTCCTCCATTACCGATGTTCTCCCTCAACCGTCATTCCCCTTTGATTACTGGGCATCCAAATAGACACCTGGCCTGAATTGGCCGAATATGCATTGCAGGAGCTTGCTTGCCCAGCAGCTAGTGTGCTATCAGAAAGAGTATTCAGTGCTGCTGGTTCTATACTGACCGAAATAAGGACTCGTCTGGCTACCCAAAATGTTGATGATCTAACCTTCATTAAAATGAACCACTCATGGATTTCTAATTATTTTGCCCCACCTTTCCCGGCTGACACCTAGCTTTCCTGTAAAAAGGTCTTGCTTTGGGACTGGTATTACTGACTGTTCCAATCTCTTAATTTGCTGCTGCTGTTTGTCCAGCATACGACATGTTTACACCTCCCTAAATGGCCTAACTCCCCCCACGGGGCCGTGGTCTCATCACTTGGCGCAAGCACCCGTCAGAGTGCCGTTTGTCTGAAGAGGTGGGTGTGCCCACTTTTTGTCGACGGCACTGGCACTGGGTCCCTCATAGTACAATGAAGTGTCTCTGATGGTGGTGGCGCGCACCCAACGTCAGACACACCGTTGTAACATGAGGGGCCCTGGGCTTGTACCGCTGTCCAGGAGAGAGTTTCCCCCACCCAGGTCAAACTGTGCTCTACCACTTGCAAAATTATCTCTCGATGCTCCACCACTGTTTAGTCTATGTGCTGAAATCCTTCAATGGCTGGCACAGACAATAACAATTTGTTGACATGTATGATGCTAGTTAAAATAGTCAGGGGCCCTGTCCTACATTTACACCAGTAAATACTTTGCGCCAAATTACAATGTCAGAAAGTCAGCATAGGAGCACACCCCTGTACCTAAGTATGACACCCTTTTTTTTGGGAGGGGGTTGTTTTTTTGGGAGACATTAACATCTATTTTGTTTTTGGGAGTACTTAGTGTGTCAGACACTCCTTCCAATTGTCCTCCGCTGACCACACCAATGCTGCCTGTGTACCCCTGCCACCTAATGGAAGCTGCATAGAGCCTATTTTATTATTTTAGGCCTAGGAAGTCTGTCTGCGGTCCCTCCTTCCAATTGTCCTCCGCTGACCACACCAATGCTGCCTGAGTACCCCTGCCACCTAATGGAAGCTGCATAGAGCCTATTTTATTATTTTAGGCCTAGGAAGTCTGTCTGCGGTCCCTCCTTCCAATTGTCCTCCGCTGACCACACCAATGCTGCCTGTGTACCCCTGCCACCTAATGGAAGCTGCATAGAGCCTATTTTATTATTTTAGGCCTAGGAAGTCTGTCTGTGGTCCCTCCTTCCAATTGTCCTCCACTGAGCACACCAATGCTGCCTGTGTACCCCTGCCACCTAATGGAAGCTGCATAGAGCCTATTTTATTATTTTAGGCCTAGGAAGTCTGTCGGCGGTCCCTCCTTCCAATTGTCCTCCACTGACCACACCAATGCTGCCTGTGTACCCCTGCCACCTAATGGAAGCTGCATAGAGCCTATTTTATTATTTTAGGCCTAGGAAGTCTGTCGGCGGTCCCTCCTTCCAATTGTCCTCCACTGACCACACCAATGCTGCCTGTTGTGAATTTGGTTTCTGGGCTCCCCCGGTGGTTTCTGGTGGTACTGCACTTGTGTGCTTCATCTCCTCTGTTCACCTGTTTTCATCAGGATGTGGGAGTTTTCTATTTAGCCTTGCTCCTCAGTCATTTCTATGCCGGCCAACAATGTTACCAGAAGCCTTTCTGTTGCATGTTCCTGCTCCTAGACTACTATCAGCTAAGTTGGACTTGTAGTCCTAAGTTTGTTTTGCATTTTTGTTCCAGTTCTCTGTTATTGAATATTTCTGAGGCTGGAAGCTCTTGTGAGCTGAAATTGCCACTCTGGTGTCATGAGTTGATATTAGAGTCTTAAAGTAATTTCAGGATGGTATTTTGAAAGGGTTTTCAGCTGACCGTGCAGTTCCCTTTTCTGTCTTCCTACTATCTAGTAAGCGGACCTCAATTTGCTACACCTATCTTCATACTTCGTATGTTAATTTCCTCTCAAATCACCGCCAATATATGTGGGGGCTACTGTCTGCCTTTTGGGGAAAATTTCTCTAGAGGTAAGCCAGGTCTGTATTTTCCTCTGCTAGGGTCAGTCAGTCCTCCGGCTGGCGCTGGGCGTCTAGGGATAAAACGTAGGCACGCTACCCGGCCACTGTTAGTTGTGCGGTAGGTTTAGCTCACGGTCAGCTCGAGTTCCCATCTTCCAAGAGCTAGTCCTTTTGCATGCTTTACTACGTTCTCTTGCCATTGAGAATCATGACAGTTTGGCCGGCCAGGGGTTAAAATAATTGGCAGAAGAAAGGAGAGAAAAGAAGTCTGCAGAGAATTTTTTTTTTTTTTCCTGAGTTTGCTCATTAGTTGATTCATTAGCATCTCTGCTTACTGCAGCCTTCGTCTCTCTCTCCTTCTCATCCTTGAATGGTTCTGATTTCACCTGATTAAAATGGATCCTCAGAGTTTAGCTACAGGTTTGAATAATCTCGCTATGAAGGTTCAAAGCTTACAGGATTTCGTTATTCATGCTCCTACATCTGAACCTAGAACTCCTTTACCTGAATTTTTCTCTGGGGATAGATCTCGCTTCCAGAATTTCAAACATAATTGTAAATTATTTTTGTCTCTGAGATCTCGCTCCGCTGGAGATCCTGCACAGCAGGTCAGGATTGTAATTTCCTTGCTTGGGCGACCCTCAGGTTTGGGCATTTGCTTTGGCACCAGGGGATCCTGCGTTGCTCAATGTGGATGCGTTTTTCCTGGCTTTGGGGTTGCTTTATGAGGAACCTCATTTAGAGATTCAGGCTGAAAAAGCCTTAATGGCCCTGTCTCAAGGGCAAGATGAGGCTGAAATATACTGCCAAAAATTTCGTAAGTGGTCTGTGCTTACTCAGTGGAATGAGTGCGCTCTGGCGGCGAAATTCAGAGAGGGTCTCTCTGATGCCATTAAAGATGTTATGGTGGGGTTCCCTGTGCCTACAGGTCTGAATGAGTCCATGACAATGGCTATTCAGATTGATCGGCGTTTGCGGGAGCGCAAACCTGTGCACCATTTGGCGGTGTCTACTGAGAAGGCGCCAGAGATTATGCAATGTGATAGAATTCTGTCCAGAAGCGAACGACAGAATTTTAGGCGAAAAAATGGGTTGTGCTTCTATTGTGGTGATTCAACTCATGTTATATCAGCATGCTCTAAACGTACTAAGAAGGTTGATAAGTCTGTTTCAATTGGCACTTTACAGTCTAAGTTTATTCTATCTGTGACCCTGATTTGCTTTTTATCGTCTATTACCGCGGACGCCTATGTCGACTCTGGCGCCGCTTTGAGTCTTATGGATTGGTCCTTTGCCAAACGCTGTGGGTTTGATTTAGAGCCTCTGGAGGTTCCTATACCTCTGAAGGGTATTGACTCCACGCCATTGGCTAGTAACAAACCACAATACTGGACACAAGTAACTATGCGTATTAATCCGGATCACCAGGAGATTATTCGCTTCCTTGTGTTGTATAATCTTCATGATGTGTTGGTGCTTGGATTGCCATGGCTGCAATCTCATAACCCAGTCCTCGACTGGAAAGCAATGTCTGTGTTAAGCTGGGGATGTCAGGGGACTCATGGGGACGTACCTTTGGTTTCCATTTCGTCATCTATTCCCTCTGAGATTCCGGAATTTTTATCTGATTATCGTGACGTTTTTGAGGAGCCTAAACTTGGTTCACTACCTCCGCACAGAGATTGCGATTGTACTATAGATCTGATTCCGGGCAGTAAGTTTCCAAAGGGTCGTTTATTTAATCTATCTGTGCCTGAACATGCTGCTATGCGGGAATATATTAAGGAGTCCTTGGAAAAGGGACATATTCGTCCTTCGTCATCTCCCTTAGGAGCCGGTTTTTTCTTTGTATCTAAAAAAGATGGCTCTTTGAGGCCGTGTATTGATTATCGGCTTTTGAATAAAATCACGGTTAAATATCAGTATCCTTTGCCACTGCTTACTGATTTGTTTGCTCGAATAAAGGGGGCCAAGTGGTTCTCTAAGATTGATCTTCATGGGGCGTATAATTTGGTGCGAATTAAGCAGGGGGATGAGTGGAAAACCGCATTTAATACGCCTGAGGGCCATTTTGAGTATTTCGTAATGCCTTTTGGTCTTTCAAATGCCCCTTCAGTCTTTCAGTCCTTTATGCATGACATTTTCCGTGATTATTTGGATAAATTTTTGATTGTGTATCTTGATGATATTTTGATTTTTTCGGATGACTGGGACTCTCATGTCCAACAGGTCAGGAGGGTTTTTCAGGTTTTGCGCTCTAATTCCTTGTGTGTAAAGGGTTCTAAGTGCGTTTTTGGGGTTCAAAAGATTTCGTTTTTGGGGTACATTTTTTCCCCCTCTTCCATTGAGATGGACCCTGTCAAGGTTCAGGCTATTTGTGATTGGACGCAACCCTCTTCTCTTAAGAGCCTTCAGAAGTTTTTGGGCTTTGCTAATTTTTATCGTCGATTTATAACTGGTTTTTCTGATGTTGCTAAACCGTTGACTGATTTGACTAAGAAGGGTGCTGATGTTGCTGATTGGTCCCCTGCTGCTGTGGAGGCCTTTCGGGAGCTTAAGCGCCGCTTTTCTTCCGCCCCTGTATTGCGTCAGCCTGATGTTACTCTTCCTTTTCAGGTTGAGGTTGACGCTTCAGAAATCGGAGCTGGGGCGGTTTTGTCGCAGAAAAGTTCTGACTGCTCCGTGATGAGACCTTGTGCGTTCTTTTCTCGTAAATTTTCGCCCGCTGAGCGAAATTATGATATTGGTAATCGGGAGCTCTTGGCTATGAAGTGGGCTTTTGAGGAGTGGCGTCATTGGCTTGAGGGGGCTAGACATCAGGTGGTGGTATTGACCGACCACAAGAATTTGATTTATCTTGAGTCTGCCAGGCGCCTGAATCCTAGACAGGCGCGCTGGTCGTTATTTTTCTCTCGGTTTAATTTTGTGGTTTCTTACCTACCAGGTTCTAAAAATGTGAAGGCGGATGCCCTTTCTAGGAGTTTTGAGCCTGATTCCCCTGGTAATTCTGAACCTACAGGTATCCTTAAGGATGGAGTGATATTATCTGCTGTTTCCCCAGACTTGCGACGGGTCTTGCAGGAGTTTCAGGCGAATAGACCTGATCGTTGCCCGCCTGGTAAAATGTTTGTTCCTGATGATTGGACCAGTAGAGTCATCTCGGAGGTCCATTCTTCTGCGTTAGCAGGTCATCCTGGAATCTTTGGTACCAGGGATTTGGTGGCTAGGTCCTTCTGGTGGCCTTCCCTGTCGCGAGATGTGCGAGGTTTTGTGCAGTCTTGTGATGTTTGTGCTCGGGCCAAGCCTTGTTGTTCTCGGGCTAGTGGATTGTTGTTATCCTTGCCTTTTCCGAAGAGGCCTTGGACTCACATCTCCATGGATTTTATTTCTGATCTCCCTGTTTCTCAGAAGATGTCTGTCATCTGGGTGGTGTGTGACCGTTTCTCTAAGATGGTCCATTTGGTTCCCTTGCCCAAATTGCCTTCTTCATCCGAGCTGGTTCCTCTGTTTTTTCAAAATGTGGTGCGCTTGCATGGTATTCCGGAGAATATCGTTTCTGACAGGGGAACCCAATTCGTGTTTAGATTTTGGCGAGCGTTCTGTGCTAGGATGGGCATTGATTTGTCTTTTTCGTCTGCTTTCCATACTCAGACTAATGGCCAGACCGAGCGAACTAATCAGACCTTGGAGACTTATTTGAGGTGTTTTGTGTCTGCGGATCAGGATGATTGGGTTGCCTTTTTGCCCTTGGCGGAGTTTGCCCTCAATAATCGGGCTAGTTCTGCCACCTTGGTTTCTCCTTTTTTCTGTAATTCGGGGTTTCATCCTCGTTTCTCTTCCGGTCAGATGGAGTCTTCGGATTGTCCTGGAGTGGATGCTGTGGTGGAGAGGTTGCATCAGATTTGGGGGCATGTGGTGGACAATTTGAGGTTGTCCCAGGAGAAGACTCAGCATTTTGCCAACCGCCGTCGTCGTGTTGGTCCTCGTCTTTGTGTTGGGGACTTGGTGTGGTTGTCTTCTCGTTTTGTCCCTATGAAGGTTTCTTCTCCTAAGTTTAAGCCTCGGTTCATCGGCCCGTACAAGATATTGGAGATTCTTAACCCTGTGTCCTTTCGTTTGGACCTCCCTGCATCTTTTTCTATTCATAATGTCTTCCATCGGTCATTGTTGCGCAGGTATGAGGTACCGGTTGTGCCTTCCGTTGAGCCTCCTGCTCCGATGTTGGTTGAGGGTGAGTTGGAGTACGTTGTCGAGAAGATCTTGGACTCCCGTGTTTCCAGACGGAGACTTCAGTATCTGGTCAAGTGGAAGGGCTACGGTCAGGAGGATAACTCTTGGGTGACTGCCTCTGATGTTCATGCCTCCGATTTGGTCCGTGCCTTTCATAGGGCTCATCCTGATCGCCCTGGTGGTTCTGGTGAGGGTTCGGTGCCCCCTCCTTGAAGGGGGGGTACTGTTGTGAATTTGGTTTCTGGGCTCCCCCGGTGGTTTCTGGTGGTACTGCACTTGTGTGCTTCATCTCCTCTGTTCACCTGTTTTCATCAGGATGTGGGAGTTTTCTATTTAGCCTTGCTCCTCAGTCATTTCTATGCCGGCCAACAATGTTACCAGAAGCCTTTCTGTTGCATGTTCCTGCTCCTAGACTACTATCAGCTAAGTTGGACTTGTAGTCCTAAGTTTGTTTTGCATTTTTGTTCCAGTTCTCTGTTATTGAATATTTCTGAGGCTGGAAGCTCTTGTGAGCTGAAATTGCCACTCTGGTGTCATGAGTTGATATTAGAGTCTTAAAGTAATTTCAGGATGGTATTTTGAAAGGGTTTTCAGCTGACCGTGCAGTTCCCTTTTCTGTCTTCCTACTATCTAGTAAGCGGACCTCAATTTGCTACACCTATCTTCATACTTCGTATGTTAATTTCCTCTCAAATCACCGCCAATATATGTAGGGGCTACTGTCTGCCTTTTGGGGAAAATTTCTCTAGAGGTAAGCCAGGTCTGTATTTTCCTCTGCTAGGGTCAGTCAGTCCTCCGGCTGGCGCTTGGCGTCTAGGGATAAAACGTAGGCACGCTACCCGGCCACTGTTAGTTGTGCGGTAGGTTTAGCTCACGGTCAGCTCGAGTTCCCATCTTCCAAGAGCTAGTCCTTTTGCATGCTTTACTACGTTCTCTTGCCATTGAGAATCATGACAGCTGCCTGTGTACCCCTGCCACCTAATGGAAGCTGCATAGAGCCTATTTTATTATTTTAGGCCTAGGAAGTCTGTCTGTGGTCCCTCCTTTCAATTGTCCTCCGCTGACCACACCATTGCTGCCTGAGTACCCCTGCCACCTAATGGAAGCTGCATAGAGCCTATTTTATTATTTTAGGCCTAGGAAGTCTGTCTGCGGTCCCTCCTTCCAATTGTCCTCCGCTGACCACACCAATGCTGCCTGTGTACCCCTGCCACCTAATGGAAGCTGCATAGAGCCTATTTTATTATTTTAGGCCTAGGAAGTCTGTCTGCGGTCCCTCCTTCAAATTGTCCTCCGCTGACCACACCAATGCTGCCTGAGTACCCCTGCCACCTAATGGAAGCTGCATAGAGCCTATTTTATTATTTTAGGCCTAGGAAGTCTGTCTGCGGTCCCTCCTTCCAATTGCCCTCCGCTGACCACACCAATGCTGCCTGTGTAACCCTGCCACCTAATGGAAGCTGCATAGAACCTATTTTATTATTTTAGGCCTAGGAAGTCTGTCTGCGGTCCCTCCTTCCAATTGTCCTCCGCTGACCACACCAATGCTGCCTGTGTAACCCTGCCACCTAATGGAAGCTGCATAGAACCTATTTTATTATTTTAGGCCTAGGAAGTCTGTCTGCGGTCCCTCCTTCCAATTGTCCTCCACTGACCACACCAATGCTGCCTGTGTACCCCTGTAACTAATTTAAAAATGCATAGAGCCAACTTTTTTAGTTAACACATACTACCTTTGTCTGTCTGCGGCGCCACTCAATCACGCTGTCCTCCACTGAAAAAGCTGAACTTCAACCTTCAGGCTCTCATTAAGTAGTTGTTTATATAAGACAGCAGTTGCCCAACTACTTTGGTTGGGGCCTAGTAATGGTGTCTGCCGCTCCTTGGTGTTCTCCTCCAGGTTTCCTTGTCTGAGCTTCAACCTTCAGGCTCTCATTAAGTATTTTTTAATGTCACACTGCAGTTGCCCTACCACTTTGGTTGGGGCCTAGTAACGGTGTCTGCCGCTCCTTGGTGTTCTCCTCCACTGAACAAAGCAGTGCCGCCTGTTTACTCCTGTTACCAATTTTGAACTTCATTTGGCCCACTTTATTACTTGGGCCTACTAACTGTGTCAGCCTCTCATTACAGTTGTCCTCCACTGAACAAAGCAATGTCACCTGGTTAGTCCTGTTACCAATTTTGAACTGCATTTAGCCAACTTTATTCTTTGGCCCTATATCTGTGTTTCCTCCTCATCCTGCCCATTGCCCAGCCACTGCTAGATGAGTCTGCTGGTACATTGACCCAGACCACTACATTCCCCTTGCACTCTATACAGCCAGAATCTGACCCTGCTGAAAGTAAGGTTCCCCTTCCTGCATGCTATACCACCTTACACAGGGACAAAGAGGAAGGTGCAGGTGAAAGTGCAGGTTCCTTCATCAGGAGGGGGGAGCATATTCATTGGCGACGTCACTGGCACAGGGCCCCTCAGAGTACGCAAAAGTGTCGCTGCCGGTTGGAGGCGCCCCCTGCCGTGCAAACACACCGCTGTACTTTTAGGGGCCCTGTGCCAGTGCCAATGCCAACTATTGGGCCCCCCCTGCTTGCTCAGGATCACAGCACTTGCAAACTTGACATACTTACCTCTCACTGCTCCACCGCCGTGACATAGTCCATGTTTCCTGGGCCCACTAAAAACATGAACCAGCCCTACCCCCCACAACTTTAGCCAAATGACCCCCAATTTCCAATGCCTATCTATTATTATAAAGTAAATTAAGATTGACAAGCTTCAGTAACAAGAATGGATGTTTTTCCCATTAAAATGGGCACTGTAGGTGTTTTCCTGGCCTCCACTCACTGCCGACTATGCTTCCCCATTGTCTTGCATTGGGTTTTTATGTTTCGGTCGATCCCCGACTTTTCGCGATAATCGGCCGATTTCACTCGACTCGACTTTTGACAAAGTCGGGTTTTGCAAAACCCGACTCGACCCCAAAAAAGGAAAAGTCGCTCAACCCTAGTCCCATATAATGCTCCATAAAGTTCATGATGGGCCCCATAAGATGCTCCATAAAAAAATGCCCCATATAATGCTCCATAAAGTTTATGACGGGCCCCATAAGGTGCTTCATACAAAAATATGGCCCATATAATGCTGCACAAAGGTTGATTATGGCCCCATAAAATGCTCCATAGAAACATTTGCCCCATTCATTCCTGCATAAAGGTTGATTATGGCCCCATAAGATGCTTCATAGAAAATGTGCCCCATATAATGCTGTACAAAGGTTGATTATGACCCCATAAGATGCTCCATAGAATATTATGCCCCATATGCTGCTGCTGTGATTAAAAAAAAATGACATACTCACTTCTTGTCCTGAGCAGGCGGAGACACCGGCACTTGAGATATTCACCTGTGCCGTTCCACACAAAACACGCCATCGCGCCCTCTGACCTGAACGTTACAGCCAGAGGACGTGAAAGACACAGTAGCACGCGGCGGTGGAACAGGGACAGGTGAATATCGCAATGCTCACCCTCCCCGTTATACTCACTCTCCCGGCGTGGTCCCTACTTCTTCGTTGTGATGGTCTCTGATGCCGGCAGCTTGTTCTTGTATTCAGCGGTCACATGAAACTGCTCATTAAGGTAATGAATATGCGCTCAACCCCTATGGAAGTTGAGTCGCGTCCATATTCATTACTTTAATGAGTGGTACCATGTGACCGCTGAACACAGGAAGAGCTGCGGGCGCTAGAGAAGCAGGGACATGCAGAGACGCATCAGGAGCAGGTGTTTGGTATGGACGTCGAACTTTATTGTTCAAGATCGCCAATCTCTATCTACTACCACCAAAATTACCTGCCGACACAGGTAGATCAGTGATAAAATTGATCGATAAGTGAGTCCAAGGTCTTCTTAAAATCATCAATGTTTAGAAAGACCCAAACAGATGAGTATAAGAGGTTTTAGAATGTGCAAAGACACTGCAGACGGCTACATGCTTTCAAACATACTGATGTACCTGGGCCCTTTCTACCAAAAATGCTGAGTAAGAAGATCTCTGGTGGCTTTATTACAGGGATGGATGTCCAGCCCAGACTGAATCATGATTTTCACTAAGAACTCTCAGATGGAGATTCACAGGTACAAACAGTTTACCTAACTGACAGGCAACAAGGGTGTCCCCATTAGTCTTAACATCCTCATTCTCAAGATCAAAGCATATAAAAGTAATAATCACCCATTTTTGTAGTATAGGAACTTTTTCACAATTAACTACATCCCCAGCAAAACAACAAAATAAGGTATCTGCCTTAACCTTCTTGTTCCCTGGCTTTTAGGTAACAAAAAGTTAAACCTGGTGAAGAACAATGCCCATCTTGCCTGCCTAGGCATCAGAAATTTTGCAGACTCTAAATATACAAGATTCGTGATTACCATAATTGAATGAAATGCTCCCTCCAGAAAATGATGCCACTCTTCAAAGGCCCACTTGATTCTGAAGAGTTCCATGTTACCAATGTCATAATTTTTCTCCACAGATGACAGTTATTTAGAAAAATATGCACATTGATACCATTTACCAGGAGAGTCACCCTGCGACAATACATCCCCATCATATCAAACGCGTCAACTTCTACAATAAATCACTGGGTGACATCAGGTTGTATGAGAATCGGTGCAGATGCAAAACACTCCTTCAAGTTATCGAATGCCTACCTGGCCGGATTGGGCCATTTGGAAAATTCTGTCCCTTTCCTGGTCATCTGTCAGAGGTTTGGCCACTACCGAAAAGTTTTTGATAAAAACCTTTGTAACACCTTCAAATCCTCAGGACAATTCTAATCCACTAATCTAATCTGACTTTTGCTGGATCCATGCGAAAACCAGTGGGTGATAAAGCATAGTCTAGAAAAGTGATCTCTTCAACCGAGAACATAGATTTCTCTGGTTTGACAAAAAATGTATTGTCTCTGAGAATCCATAAGAGCTGCATGAAATGTACCTGATGTGACTCAAAGTCAGGTGAATAAAATAATAAGTCATCAAGATAGATCACAACAAATCTACCTACAAGGTGACTAAAGATATGAAGCAATCAGAAGCCAGGAGCTTTATGTCAAAACCATCAATAATTTTATTAGAGAAAATAGAGTAAAGATAAAATAACATGTATGTGAAGACATGAACTTGCATGACAAGGACCAAAATAACAAAAAATTTTGATTGCCGTTGGCTGTGACAGGCGACTCGTATGGCGCTGTGTGCGTGTGTGTGTGCCGACATATCTGGCTGCTATTGGTCCATAGATACCATGTGACCACAGGTCTTAGTGATCAAAAGTGTGTAGGAGGTCCTATCTCTGTATGCCCCTGAGGAAGCAACATACTGTACATGCAAAAGGGATGTTGGGGTCTGTGCATGTCCTGGTGAAACTTCTACTGCCAAGAGTAAGGGTGCAATATTTAAATTTACCATCTAATTATGCACAATAATTTTTTGGAACAATGTCTGATAATGGTTTAGGCTCACTCTGTGTGATAGTCACCCTGTGGCTTTATTATTATACACCTGAGTTGCATGCTTATCATACTTGCTTGTCTAGGGGCCAAGTAGTCCAACAACCACAGGAGAGGGCAGACCGTCTAGCACATAGCAGCCAATACTAGGGTTGAGCGAAACGGGTCGGCCATTTTCAGAAGTCGCCGACTTTTGGCAAAGTCGGGTTTCATGAAACCCGACCCGACCCCTGTGTGGGGTCGGCCATGAGGTCGGCGATCTTCTGAATCTGGTATTGGAATTCCGATACCGAGTTCCGATATGTGTATGCGATATCGGAAATCGGTATTGGAATCCATATTTAAGTGTAAAATATAGAATCAAAATAAAAAATATTGATATACTCACCCTCGGACGCGCCCTGGTACTAACTGGCAGCCTTCCTTCCTAAGAATGAGCGCGTGAATGACCTGCGGTGACGTCGCGGCTTGTGATTGGTCGCCTGAGCGGTCACATGGGCGGCCGCGACCAATCACAAGCCGTGATGTCATCTAAGGCCCTTCACGCGCTCATTCTTAAGAAGGAAGGCTGCCGGAAAGAAGCAGGGCGCGTCCGAGGGTGAGTATATACCTAATACGAATATACTCACCCTCGGCTTCTTTCTGGCAGCTTTCCTTCCTAAGAATGAGCGCGTGAAGGGCCTTAGATGACATCACGGCTTGTGATTGGTCGCGGCCGCCCATGTGACCGCTCACGCGACCAATCACAAGCCGTGAAGTAACCGCAGGTCATTCACGCGCTCATTCTTAGGGAGGAAGGCTGCCAGTTAGTACCAGGGCGCATCCGAGGGTGAGTATATCAAATTTTTTTATTTTGATTCTTTATTTTACACTTAAATATGGATCCCAGGACCTGAAGGAGAGTTTCCTCTCCTTCAGACCCTGGGAACCATAGTATCCCATTGCACTGCATTGGGTTTCGTGTTTCGGCCGACCCCGACTTTTTTATAGATAGATTTCACTAGTCCAGTAGGTAGAAAAAGTTATGTCATACCAGTGGAGGAGATATGTACACCTGGGTTGCTAACCTCCCCGCAACCCGGGCTCCTTAGTTTTCCAACAGCTGTTTACAGTGAGGTAGGGAAGAACAAGCACTCAAAAATGGCCCTTTCCCTTACAGTAAAAACACACTTCCCTTTACACTGAACTACAGTTTGATTCCTAGAATGAGTCGCCCAACCAAACTGCATGGGTTTTTCAAATGACTCAGAAAAGGGTTACCTTGGCTCCTGACCTCCCACACATTGAGGAGTCTATTTATGTCTCTGGCAAAGATGGTGATCCACCTGATTTGCCAGAGACATGAGAAGCAGATGCTGTGATCAACCTGTGACAAGAGTACGTTAATGTTCACCCATCAACAATTCGATGCACATTTCACAGGTGCTTTGTTATGGACATCTATGGTTTCATTTCTTTGCCTGTTTGGATTGGATGAGCTGTTACTGGCATCTGGTGAAAATGACATGTCAATAGCATCTTTTGAAGTATATTTACTTTGAAAATTGGTGACATGTTCAATACTTATTTCACCGACTGTATATATATTTATGATAATACTATATAAAATATATATTTTTCAATGCCATATATGCTTTAGCATTTATTTCATCAGAAATCCTGTAACTGTATTGCATTTTATTCTCTATTGTTATATAATATTCTCAAAGCTTCTTGGAAAAAGTTGGTTTTAGATATAAAATCTGGCAATATGACATAGTGTGGTATTATTCTTCTGTGCTCGATGTTCCCGTCGAGCAAACTCTATTTCAATGTCTTGTAAATAAGCCTGTGAAATTATATAGTGAAAGGAAACAGAATAACTACCACTGCTTCAGCTAATGGGCCTTGAGGGAAATTAGTAAAAGAAGAAACAGGTTAAATTGATGTTGTACTTCTATGTGTTTTCCCTGGAAGGATACCTGTCAAAATATCTATTTCAAATCTTACCCTTTTAACTAAAGATGTGTAAAGTCTTTTTTTCCTTCAATAAAGAGAAGCTAAATGTTTTAAAGTATTATTTCTAAACTCTCATCTTGTAACAGTTTATTTGGTAAAGTATTCTAAGTGCTTTACAGCAAAATTTTGTTTGAAAAAAACATTGCTTCATCTACTGTACGTAAATGTTTAATTGTAGAAGTTATGCAATGTTTGTATGGTGACTAGTGTTGAGCATTCCGATACCGCAAGTATCGGGTATCGGCCGATACTTGCGGTATCGGAATTCCGATACCGGGATTCCGATACTTGCCGCGTATCGGATACCGGAATCGGAAGTTCCCAGATTCAAAATTCAGAAATTCAGCCAATGAGAATGATTCCAAGTGTGGGCACATCCTGTTTAGCATGGAGGGAATGAAACTACTGGCAAGGCTGTGATTGGCTGCTGAAATGATGTCATGATGCAGTTTAAAAGTCGCTGACGCCATTTTGCGATCACTCTGCTGTGAATTCAGTTAGTGACAGGACGCTGTTTGCTGACTGAGGGACAGTTTAGAGATAGCGATTTGCTTCTTTGTGCTTTCCAAAGGCTAATTTAGCAACCGCTGTGTTCACCTACTATTCACCTTGCTTTTGCCTTGTAGCGCTGTTTTCACAGCGATCTGCAAGGTCTGTGTGTGTGTGTGTGTGAGTGCAGCCCACTCTCTAGTCTGAGTGCAGCCACATAGGCCATCCATAGCTGGTTGTATTCAGTTCAGGGAGGGTGGTTCATTGCCTCATACAGTACTGTTCTCTTTTTTTTTTTTTTTTTTTTTCAAGTAGTGTAGTCTGCTGCTAATTTATTCAAAAAAATCCTATTAGTGTCTTTCCACCCGTCTCCAGCTAATTTGTGGAAAAACACTACATAGGATAAAGTAGAGGAGGGTTTTTGGGCCTTGCAGCGCCGTTTACGGCTGTCTGCACGGTCTCCGTGTGACTGCAGCTCGCCCTGTAGTCTGTGAGCAGCTATAGCCTGGTTGTCTCCAGCTCAGGGTTGTTCACTGCGTCATACCGCCAAATCAATTTTCTTTTTTTTCCAAGTAGTGTAGTCTGCTGCTAATTTATTTAAAAAAATCCTATTAGTGTCTTTCCACCCGTCTCCAGCTAATTTGTGGAAAAACACTACATAGGATAAAGTAGAGGAGGGTTTTTGGGCCTTGCAGCGCCGTTTACGGCTGTCTGCACGGTCTCCGTGTGACTGCAGCTCGCCCTGTAGTCTGTGAGCAGCTATAGCCTAGTTGTCTCCAGCTCAGGGTTGTTCACTGCGTCATACCGCCAAATCAATTTTCTTTTTTTTCCAAGTAGTGTAGTCTGCTGCTAATTTATTCAAAAAAATCCTATTAGTGTCTTTCCACCCGTCTCCAGCTAATTTGTGGAAAAACACTACATAGGATAAAGTAGAGGAGGGTTTTTGGGCCTTGCAGCGCCGTTTACGGCTGTCTGCACGGTCTCCGTGTGACTGCAGCTCGCCCTGTAGTCTGTGAGCAGCTATAGCCTGGTTGTCTCCAGCTCAGGGTTGTTCACTGCGTCATACCGCCAAATCAATTTTCTTTTTTTTCCAAGTAGTGTAGTCTGCTGCTAATTTATTTAAAAAAATCCTATTAGTGTCTTTCCACCCGTCTCCAGCTAATTTGTGGAAAAACACTACATAGGATAAAGTAGAGGAGGGTTTTTGGGCCTTGCAGCGCCGTTTACGGCTGTCTGCACGGTCTCCGTGTGACTGCAGCTCTATCTGTTGTCAGTTCAGCCCAAAAAAAAAAAATAAATAATAAAGTTCACCAAACACACCATTTACACCACTTTACATTTGTGTAGGCCACATTAGCTCATATTAAAGTCTAGTCCACACTTTAGATAATTAGTGTTTCTTATACCTGTTAGGAGGAGTTGCTCAGGAATAAGCACACAAATCCGTTAGTACTTTTCTGCTTATCTTTATCAGTCAACCAAGATGAAGAAGGCAGTGAGTAAGGCACGTGGGCGTGGGAGCCGTCGCGTAGCAGGGAGGGGACGTGGGGATTCTGTGCCTGCTGCGGGCACCGGTGACTCATCAGCACCCACTTTCACCAGGCAACAGTCGTTCATGCGAAGCTTTGTGTCCGAGCGCCGTACACCGCTGCTGCGTGAAGAACAAATTGAAGCTGTTGTCGGATGGATGGCAGCTAATGCATCAACTTCCATTAGTGCCACATCCTCTCAGACACAGAGCACTGGAGAGCAGCCATCTGTCTCTTCACCACCTGCCAAATTGCCCAGGCAGACAGAGAGCCCAGGACAGGAGCCGTCTCTACTTCTGTTCTCTGAATCTCTTGGCTTGGAAACAGGGGGCCAGCCAAGCAGCATTGGAGAAATGGAAGAAGAGGCAGGGTGCAGTGATGCCCAACAGCTTTTTCTGTCTTCCTCTGAAGAGGCGGGTGGGCCAGTGGCTCCGGTCACCACATCGCAGGCCGCATCAGCTGATGATGACACTCAGGTGCCACTTACTGGTGCGTGCTCTGCTGCTGAGACTACCCAGGAGGAGCAGTTGGGGGCAGAGGGTAGTGTAGATGATGAGGTCCTCGACCCATCTTGGCGTGAGGGACAGGAAGGTGGTGGGAGCAGCTCTGAGGAAGAGATTCCCCGTACGGCCCAAAGAGGGAGAGGGAGGGGGAAGACTGCGGATCCTGCAGCCTCCGCTTTGGCACCCGTTAGGAGCATGTCTCTTCCCAAAGCAAAAAAGGGCGCTCCCAAGACTTGCAGTGCCTGGTCCTTTTTTGACACAGTTGCAGATGACATTTGCTATGTCAGATGCAAGGTGTGTCATCAAAAAGTCAAAAGAGGTCGAAATGTCAGCAACCTCAATACCTCCAACATGTGGAAACATGTGCGCAACAGGCACCCGGCGGAGTTAGAAAAACACACTGAAGAGGTAGGCCAACCAACAGCGGCAGCTACCACCTCTTCAGCTCGTGTTGCCTCTTCCTCTAGCTCACACGCAGCTGGTTCGGCTTCCTCCCAGGATCGCCGTGGAAGAACCTCTGTCCCTGTTGTCCAGAGACCCGCTGTAATTCCACCCGCAGCGCCACTTTCCCAGTCATCCACACACTCCCAGCCCAGTCTACAGCCATCGGTAGTACAGGCATGGGAGAAAAGGCGGCCTTTCTCGTCAAACCACCCACGAGCACAGGCTCTGACTGCAGGCATTGCCAAACTTCTGTCACTGGAAATGCTGTCATTCAGGCTGGTGGAGACTGACAGCTTCCGTGACTTGATGTCATTGGCAGTCCCACAGTACAATGTGCCCAGCCGCTTTTACTTCAGCAGGCAAGCCGTCCCTGCCCTGCACAAGCATGTGGAGGGACACATAAAACACGCGCTACTGAACGCCGTCAGTAGCAAGGTCCACCTCACCACCGATGCGTGGACCAGTCAACATGGACAGGGGCGATACCTTTCCCTCACTGCCCATTGGGTTAATGTCGTTGAGCCGGGTACAGACCGTGCGAGTGGCGCAGGACGTGTCCTGCCCACTCCAAGGATTGCAGGAATCCATTCTGTACGCATTGACTCCTCCTCTTACACCAGTTCCTCAGAATCATCGCTGCAGGAGCCGTCACAGTCCACCTCCACATGGACCCGTGATGAACGTGTACCTGTTACGACCGACATGAGCACAGCCGTGGCCAAACGTCAACAGGCCGTCTTGAAATTAATTTTTTTGGGGAATCGTAGCCACACAGCGCAGGAGCTCTGGAATGCCATCAAGCAGGAGAGCGATGTGTGGTTTGTGCCAGCGAATCTCCAGCCAGGCATGGTAGTGTGTGATAATGGCCGAAATCTGGTGGCAGCTCTGGGCCTCGGCAACCTCACTCACATCCCATGTCTGGCACATGTGCTCAATTTGGTCGTGCAGAGCTTTTTGAGGGACTATCCGGATCTTGATGCACTGCTGCACAAGGTCCGCCTAGAGTGTGCTCACTTGCGGCGTTCCAGCACGGCAAAAGCGCGCATTGCGGCTCTGCAGCGCCGACACCGCCTGCCGGAACATCGCATCATATGTGACCTACCTACCAGGTGGAATTCCACGTTACATATGTTGGAGCGGTTGTGTGAGCAGCAGCAAGCTGTAATGGAGTACCAGCTGCTTCAGGCGCAAAAAAGTCGCAGTCAGCGCCGTACAGACTTCACAACCACAGAGTGGGCCACTATGAATGACGTCTGCCAGGTTTTGCGTCCCTTTGATTATTCCACGCGGATGGCGAGTGCAGATGATGCACTAGTCAGCATGACTGTCCCCCTTATCTGCCTGCTTGAAAAATCACTGCAAGCGCTAAGGGATGATGTTGTGGAAGAGGTGGAGGATGATGCTTCACCATTTCCATCATCTTCTGGACAGTCAGCGCCACGTGGTTCCTCACAAACGCGTAGGCAGGGGACAGTTTGTGAGGAGGATGAGGAGGAGTCAATGGAGGAGGAAGACATCCGTCCAGAGGAGGGAGTTACCGAATTGTCCAGTACTCAGTGTGTACAGCGAGGGTGGGGTGATGACGAGCGGCCAGAGATCACGCCTCCAGCAGGGGACAGCGTTTCTTGGGCAGTTGGCAGTCTGCAGCACATGGTGGATTACATGCTGCAGTGCCTGAGAAACGACCGCCGCATCGCCCACATTCTCAACATGTCTGATTATTGGGTGTTCACCCTCCTCGATCCTCGCTACCGGGACAACGTAGAAAGCCTCATCACACCGTTGAACCGGGAGCGAAAAATGCGGGAGTACCAAGACACACTGGTCAATTCCATCATCTTCTCCATTCCAACTGAGAGAAGTGCTGCTAGTGCATTCCAAAGCAGCTCAGTGCGTCCAGGCCGTGGTGGAGGCTCTGCACAAAGAGGGAGCAGAAGCAGTGCCTCTGCCCAAGGCAAGACCAGTATGGCCGAACTGTGGCACAGTTTTCTGTGCCCGCCACAAAAGTCTACACCATCACAGACGGCTCCAGTCAGCAGGAGGCAACGGTTCCGTCAGATGGTGACAGACTACATGTCTTGCCCTCTTGCTGTACTCCCTGACGGCTCTTCCCCTTTCAAGTTTTGGGTCTCAAAGCTGGATACATGGCCAGAGCTAAGCCAGTATGCATTGGAGGTGCTGTCTTGCCCTGCGGCCAGTGTATTATCGGAACGTGTCTTTAGTGCTGCAGGTGGTGTACTAACTGACCGTCGCATGCGACTATCCTCCGATAACGTTGACCGGCTTACTTTCCTGAAAATGAACAAGGCCTGGATCTCGCAGGAATTTGCCACTCCTCCTCCTGATTGAATAATTAGGTCACTGTATACGTTATCCAGGTCTCCTGTTGTGTTCATCTTTCTACCACCTGAACTTAAATTCCTGGGCTCCACACCGCCAGTTGAGGCTCAGAAGTGCCGTCTGCACAGTCAAAACATACGACCCAGTGTTATTGGGTTTCAGTAACGTCAGCTGATCCCCAGCTGTGTAGCCGGCAATGTGTCATGCGACCGCCACGCTGACACAACAACTGAAATGTAAGGGAATCTGTCCCCCCCCCCCAAGGCGTTTGTTACTGAAAGAGCCACCTTGTGCAGCAGTAATGCTGCACAAGGAAAAAGGTAGCTATTTTGGTTTTGCTCCTTGCACACGCAAAACTTAACACTTATAAAATGTGTCCACTGATACCGTAAAACCGTCCCGGAGGTGGGACTTTCCTTCGTAATATGACGCAGCACAGCCGTCATTCCTACCCCCCCGGCGCCGCGCCCCGGCTCCTCAGCGTTGTTTGATTCCGTCCAGGAGCCTGCGCTGTTATGTTATCCCGTGGCCAGGCACACTTAGCGCTGCCCGTCTTCTGGCATCATTTGGTGTCAGGCTGGCTGCGCCTGTGCGGCCACGCTGGCCGAGAGCCCGCCTCGCAGTGTCTTCTGATTTAATCCCACTGGGGGCCTGGGATCCATGGACATGCGCAGTGCATATCTGAACCTCCACCTCTCACTCATCTCCCTATGGCTTCTTCAGACTGTTCGGTGTCAGCTGGTCCCTAATAGCATGCCACGGCCGTGACACCGCACAGTCTTAAGAAGCCGTAGGGAGGGGAGTGAGAGGCGAGGATATGCACTGCGCATGGCCATGGATCCCAGGCCCCCAGTGGGATTAAATCAGAAGACACTGCGAGTCGGGCTCTCGGCCAGCGCGGCCGCACAGGCGCAGCCAGCCTGACACCAAATGATGTCAGAAGATGGGCAGCGCTAAGTGTGCCTGGCCACGGGATAACATAACAGCGCAGGCTCCGGGACGGAATCAAACAACGCTGAGGAGCCGGGGCACGGCGGCGGGGGGGGTAGGAATGATGTGCTGTGCTGCGTCATATTACGAAGGAAAGTCCCACCTCCGGGACGGTTTCACGGCTTCATGGGACACATTTTATAAGTGTTTAGTTCTGTGTTTGCAAGGAGCATGATGAAAAGAGCCACCTTTTCCTTTTGCATCTTTTGTGCTGCACAAGCTGGCTCTTTCAGCTACAAACGCCTTGGGGGGGGGTTAAAGGTTCCCTTTCGACTTTCTCAGGCTTCGGCCTACATTGTGTTCCTCTGCTTTTCCACCTGTCCCTGGGCTCCAACACCGCCAGTTGCCGTCCAGAAGTGCTGTACGCACAGTCAACAGTCCCTCCTCTGTTATTGGGGTTCAGTAACGTCAGCTGTTCCCCTGCTGTGTGTGTGGCAATCCCTCCTACCTCCTCCAACCTCCTCCAACCTCCTCCTCCTCCACCTGTCCCTGGGCTCCAACACCGCCAGTTGCCGTCCAGAAGTGCTGTACGCACAGTCAACAGTCCCTCCTCTGTTATTGGGGTTCAGTAACGTCAGCTGTTCCCCTGCTGTGTGTGTGGCAATCCCTCCTACCTCCTCCAACCTCCTCCTCCTCCACCTGTCCCTGGGCTTCAACACCGCCAGTTGCCGTCCAGAAGTGCTGTACGCACAGTCAACAGTCCCTCCTCTGTTATTGGGGTTCAGTAACGTCAGCTGTTCCCCTGCTGTGTGTGTGGCAATCCCTCCTACCTCCTCCAACCTCCTCCAACCTCCTCCTCCTCCACCTGTCCCTGGGCTCCAACACCGCCAGTTGCCGTCCAGAAGTGCTGTACGCACAGTCAACAGTCCCTCCTCTGTTATTGGGGTTCAGTAACGTCAGCTGTTCCCCTGCTGTGTGTGTGGCAATCCCTCCTACCTCCTCCAACCTCCTCCAACCTCCTCCTCCTCCACCTGTCCCTGGGCTCCAACACCGCCAGTCGCCGTCCAGAAGTGCTGTACGCACAGTCAACAGTCCCTCCTCTGTTATTGGGGTTCAGTAACGTCAGCTGTTCCCCTGCTGTGTGTGTGGCAATCCCTCCTACCTCCTCCAACCTCCTCCTCCTCCACCTGTCCCTGGGCTTCAACACCGCCAGTTGCCGTCCAGAAGTGCTGTACGCACAGTCAACAGTCCCTCCTCTGTTATTGGGGTTCAGTAACGTCAGCTGTTCCCCTGCTGTGTGTGTGGCAATCCCTCCTACCTCCTCCAACCTCCTCCAACCTCCTCCTCCTCCACCTGTCCCTGGGCTCCAACACCGCCAGTTGCCGTCCAGAAGTGCTGTACGCACAGTCAACAGTCCCTCCTCTGTTATTGGGGTTCAGTAACGTCAGCTGTTCCCCTGCTGTGTGTGTGGCAATCCCTCCTACCTCCTCCAACCTCCTCCAACCTCCTCCTCCTCCACCTGTCCCTGGGCTCCAACACCGCCAGTTGCCGTCCAGAAGTGCTGTACGCACAGTCAACAGTCCCTCCTCTGTT
Organism: Ranitomeya variabilis; assembly: GCF_051348905.1. Classification (NCBI taxonomy): domain Eukaryota; kingdom Metazoa; phylum Chordata; class Amphibia; order Anura; family Dendrobatidae; genus Ranitomeya; species Ranitomeya variabilis. Next base: position 568,925,614 of record NC_135236.1, read on the forward strand.
ATTGGGGTTCAGTAACGTCAGCTGTTCCCCTGCTGTGTGTGTGGCAATCCCTCCTACCTCCTCCAACCTCCTCCAACCTCCTCCTCCTCCACCTGTCCCTGGGCTCCAACACCGCCAGTTGCCGTCCAGAAGTGCTGTACGCACAGTCAACAGTCCCTCCTCTGTTATTGGGGTTCAGTAACGTCAGCTGTTCCCCTGCTGTGTGTGTGGCAATCCCTCCTACCTCCTCCAACCTCCTCCAACCTCCTCCTCCTCCACCTGTCCCTGGGCTCCAACACCGCCAGTTGCCGTCCAGAAGTGCTGTACGCACAGTCAACAGTCCCTCCTCTGTTATTGGGGTTCAGTAACGTCAGCTGTTCCCCTGCTGTGTGTGTGGCAATCCCTCCTACCTCCTCCAACCTCCTCCAACCTCCTCCTCCTCCACCTGTCCCTGGGCTCCAACACCGCCAGTTGCCGTCCAGAAGTGCTGTACGCACAGTCAACAGTCCCTCCTCTGTTATTGGGGTTCAGTAACGTCAGCTGTTCCCCTGCTGTGTGTGTGGCAATCCCTCCTACCTCCTCCAACCTCCTCCAACCTCCTCCTCCTCCACCTGTCCCTGGGCTCCAACACCGCCAGTTGCCGTCCAGAAGTGCTGTACGCACAGTCAACAGTCCCTCCTCTGTTATTGGGGTTCAGTAACGTCAGCTGTTCCCCTGCTGTGTGTGTGGCAATCCCTCCTACCTCCTCCAACCTCCTCCTCCTCCACCTGTCCCTGGGCTTCAACACCGCCAGTTGCCGTCCAGAAGTGCTGTACGCACAGTCAACAGTCCCTCCTCTGTTATTGGGGTTCAGTAACGTCAGCTGTTCCCCTGCTGTGTGTGTGGCAATCCCTCCTACCTCCTCCAACCTCCTCCTCCTCCACCTGTCCCTGGGCTCCAACACCGCCAGTTGCCGTCCAGAAGTGCTGTACGCACAGTCAACAGTCCCTCCTCTGTTATTGGGGTTCAGTAACGTCAGCTGTTCCCCTGCTGTGTGTGTGGCAATCCCTCCTACCTCCTCCAACCTCCTCCAACCTCCTCCTCCTCCACCTGTCCCTGGGCTCCAACACCGCCAGTTGCCGTCCAGAAGTGCTGTACGCACAGTCAACAGTCCCTCCTCTGTTATTGGGGTTCAGTAACGTCAGCTGTTCCCCTGCGGTGTGTGTGGCAATCCCTCCTACCTCCTCCAACCTCCTCCTCCTCCACCTGTCCCTGGGCTTCAACACCGCCAGTTGCCGTCCAGAAGTGCTGTACGCACAGTCAACAGTCCCTCCTCTGTTATTGGGGTTCAGTAATGTCAGCTGTTCCCCTGCTGTGTGTGTGGCAATCCCTCCTACCTCCTCCAACCTCCTCCAACCTCCTCCTCCTCCACCTGTCCCTGGGCTCCAACACCGCCAGTTGCCGTCCAGAAGTGCTGTACGCACAGTCAACAGTCCCTCCTCTGTTATTGGGGTTCAGTAACGTCAGCTGTTCCCCTGCTGTGTGTGTGGCAATCCCTCCTACCTCCTCCAACCTCCTCCAACCTCCTCCTCCTCCACCTGTCCCTGGGCTCCAACACCGCCAGTTGCCGTCCAGAAGTGCTGTACGCACAGTCAACAGTCCCTCCTCTGTTATTGGGGTTCAGTAACGTCAGCTGTTCCCCTGCTGTGTGTGTGGCAATCCCTCCTACCTCCTCCAACCTCCTCCAACCTCCTCCTCCTCCACCTGTCCCTGGGCTCCAACACCGCCAGTTGCCGTCCAGAAGTGCTGTACGCACAGTCAACAGTCCCTCCTCTGTTATTGGGGTTCAGTAACGTCAGCTGTTCCCCTGCTGTGTGTGTGGCAATCCCTCCTACCTCCTCCAACCTCCTCCAACCTCCTCCTCCTCCACCTGTCCCTGGGCTCCAACACCGCCAGTTGCCGTCCAGAAGTGCTGTACGCACAGTCAACAGTCCCTCCTCTGTTATTGGGGTTCAGTAACGTCAGCTGTTCCCCTGCTGTGTGTGTGGCAATCCCTCCTACCTCCTCCAACCTCCTCCAACCTCCTCCTCCTCCACCTGTCCCTGGGCTCCAACACCGCCAGTTGCCGTCCAGAAGTGCTGTACGCACAGTCAACAGTCTCTCCTCTGTTATTGGGGTTCAGTAACGTCAGCTGTTCCCCTGCTGTGTGTGTGGCAATCCCTCCTACCTCCTCCAACCTCCTCCAACCTCCTCCTCCTCCACCTGTCCCTGGGCTCCAACACCGCCAGTTGCCGTCCAGAAGTGCTGTACGCACAGTCAACAGTCCCTCCTCTGTTATTGGGGTTCAGTAACGTCAGCTGTTCCCCTGCTGTGTGTGTGGCAATCCCTCCTACCTCCTCCAACCTCCTCCAACCTCCTCCTCCTCCACCTGTCCCTGGGCTCCAACACCGCCAGTTGCCGTCCAGAAGTGCTGTACGCACAGTCAACAGTCCCTCCTCTGTTATTGGGGTTCAGTAACGTCAGCTGTTCCCCTGCTGTGTGTGTGGCAATCCCTCCTACCTCCTCCAACCTCCTCCTCCTCCACCTGTCCCTGGGCTTCAACACCGCCAGTTGCCGTCCAGAAGTGCTGTACGCACAGTCAACAGTCCCTCCTCTGTTATTGGGGTTCAGTAACGTCAGCTGTTCCCCTGCTGTGTGTGTGGCAATCCCTCCTACCTCCTCCAACCTCCTCCAACCTCCTCCTCCTCCACCTGTCCCTGGGCTCCAACACCGCCAGTTGCCATCCAGAAGTGCTGTACGCACAGTCAACAGTCCCTCCTCTGTTATTGGGGTTCAGTAACGTCAGCTGTTCCCCTGCTGTGTGTGTGGCAATCCCTCCTACCTCCTCCAACCTCCTCCAACCTCCTCCTCCTCCACCTGTCCCTGGGCTCCAACACCGCCAGTTGCCGTCCAGAAGTGCTGTACGCACAGTCAACAGTCCCTCCTCTGTTATTGGGGTTCAGTAACGTCAGCTGTTCCCCTGCTGTGTGTGTGGCAATCCCTCCTACCTCCTCCAACCTCCTCCTCCTCCACCTGTCCCTGGGCTTCAACACCGCCAGTTGCCGTCCAGAAGTGCTGTACGCACAGTCAACAGTCCCTCCTCTGTTATTGGGGTTCAGTAACGTCAGCTGTTCCCCTGCTGTGTGTGTGGCAATCCCTCCTACCTCCTCCAACCTCCTCCAACCTCCTCCTCCTCCACCTGTCCCTGGGCTCCAACACCGCCAGTTGCCGTCCAGAAGTGCTGTACGCACAGTCAACAGTCCCTCCTCTGTTATTGGGGTTCAGTAACGTCAGCTGTTCCCCTGCTGTGTGTGTGGCAATCCCTCCTACCTCCTCCAACCTCCTCCTCCTCCACCTGTCCCTGGGCTCCAACACCGCCAGTTGCCGTCCAGAAGTGCTGTACGCACAGAGCCAAACACCTCGCCAATGTGTTAGTGGGGTTCAGCACCGCCAGCTGTTCCCCTGCTGTGTATACGGCAACGTGTACTGCGACCGCCACGCAGTCACAACAAGTTTACTTTAAGGGAACCTGTCCCCCCCCCCCCAGGCGTTTGTTACTGAAGGAGCCACCTTGTGCAGCAGTAATGATGCAAAGGGAAAAAGTGCCTCTTTTCGTGGTGCTCCTTGCACATGCGGAACCTAACAGTTATGAAATGTGTCCCCTCACAGCGTAAAACCGTCCGGTAGGTGGAACTTTCCTTTGTCGTGTGACGCAGCACAGCCATCATTTTTACCCCCTTGGCGCCGTGCGCCGCCTCCTCAGCGTTGTTTGAATCTGTCCCGGAGCCTGCGCTGTTAGGTTAGCCCTTGGCCATGCACACATGTTGCGGTGCCCGTCTTCTGACATCATTTGGTGTCAGGCTGGCTGCGCCTGTGCGGGTGCGCTGGCCGAGATCCCGCCTCGCAGTGTCGTCTAATGTAATCCCACCGCGGGCCTGTGATCCGTGCCCGTGCGCAGTGCATATCCTCGCCTCTCACTCCCCTCCCTACGGCTTCTTCAGACTGTGCGATGTCAGCTGGTCCCTAATAGCATGCCACGGCGGTGACACCGCACAGTCTGAAGAAGCCGTAGGGAGGGGAGTGAGAGGCGAGGATATGCACTGCGCACGGGCACGGATCACAGGCCCGCGGTGGGATTACATTAGACGACACTGCGAGGCGGGATCTCGGCCAGCGCACCCGCACAGGCGCAGCCAGCCTGACACCAAATGATGTCAGAAGACGGGCACCGCAACATGTGTGCATGGCCAAGGGCTAACCTAACAGCGCAGGCTCCGGGACAGATTCAAACAACGCTGAGGAGGCGGCGCACGGCGCCAAGGGGGTAAAAATGATGGCTGTGCTGCGTCACACGACAAAGGAAAGTTCCACCTACCGGACGGTTTTACACTGTGAGGGGACACATTTCATAACTGTTAGGTTCCGCATGTGCAAGGACCATAATTAAAAGAGCTAAGTTTACCTTTTCCAGCATTAGTGCTGTACACAATGGCTCTTTCAGCTACAAACGCCTGGGGGGGGGGGGGTTAAAGGTTTCCTTTCAACTTGCTCGAGTGCAGGCTTCGGCCTACACTCCGCTCCCCCTGCTCCTCCTGCTGACCCTGGGCTCTAACACCGCCAGTTGGGGCCCGGTACTGCTAGCTGCACAGAGAAAAACACCAGCCAATGTGTCAGTGGGGTTCAGCACCGCCAGCTGTTCCCCTGCTGTGCAGCCGGCATCGTGTCCTGCAAAAGCCACGCAGACACAAGAACTGAAATTGAAGGGAACCTGTCCCCCCTCCCCAGGCGTTTGTACGTTTTAAAGGCCACCTTGTACAGCGGTAATGCTGCATGTGTGCAAGGTGGCTCATAAACGTATTCTCCTCGCACATGTGGAACTGAAAACACGTCTAAAATGTGTCCTCTGTGTGACCATTTAACCGTCCCGGTGGTGTGACTTTCCTTTGTAATGACACGCTGCAACCCCCTTGGTAGCGCTGCCCGTCTTCTGGCATCATGGTTTGGCTGCCTGCGCCTCTGCGGCCGCCCTGACCCACACAACGCCCCTCGTTGTCTTAGTTATTGGGACTGCGAGGGTGTGATTGATGGGCATGATCAGTGCATCAGTTCGCCTGTCCCTCATCTCCTTCCGCCTTCTGCGGACTGTGCGGCTTCATGGCCGTGGCATGCGTTAGGGGACCAGATGACGCCGCACAGTCTGAAGCGGGTGTAAGGACCCGAGTGCGAGAGGCGAACATATGTGCTGCGCCAGGCCCTGAATCCCAGCCCCGCAGTGTTTTAACAATGTTAAGACACTGCGGGGCTGGGATTCATGGTCATCGCGAAACGCACCGGCCGACATTAAATGATGCCAGAACATGGGCAGCGCTAACAGCGCTAGGCCAGGGGATAACACGACAGCGCAGACTCCTGTACAGCAAATAACAACGCTCAGGAGGCTGCACCCAGCACCAAGGTGGGATTCTTGACATCTGTGCTGCGTCTCATTACAAAGGGAACTCGCGCCTCCCAACACAGTTTGACTGTATAAAGGGCTAAATGTTATACGTGTTTCACTCAGCGTGTGCAAGGAGCGAAATTAAAAGAGCAACCTTTGACTTGTGCAGCACTACTGCTGCATAAGCTGTGGCTCTTCTACTTTGTAACCCCTGAAGGGGGGTTAAAGGTTACCTTTGAAATTGGTTCAATTAGGCTTCGGCCTACACTCTGCTCCCCCTGCAGAGCCCTGGGCTCCAACACCGCCAGTTGGGGCCCGGTACTGCTAGCTGCACAGAGAAAAACACCAGCCAATGTGTCAGTGGGGTTCAGCACCGCCAGCTGTTCCCCTGCTGTGCAGCCGGCATCGTGTCCTGCAACTGCCACGCAGGCACAACAGACCCAAAAGCTGCCGCCAGTGCAGGCTTCGGCCTACACTCTGCTCCATCTCCTCCTCCTGCTGACCCCGGGCTCCAACACCGCCAGTTGGGGCCCGGTACTGCTAGCTGCACAGAGAAAAACACCAGCCAATGTGTCAGTGGGGTTCAGCACCGCCAGCTGTTCCCCTGCTGTGCAGCCGGCATCGTGTCCTGCAAAAGCCACGCAGACACAAGAACTGAAATTGAAGGGAACCTGTCCCCCCTCCCCCAGGCGTTTGTACGTTTTAAAGGCCACCTTGTACAGCGGTAATGCTGCATGTGTGCAAGGTGGCTCATAAACGTATTCTCCTCGCACATGTGGAACTGAAAACACGTCTAAAATGTGTCCTCTGTGTGACCATTTAACCGTCCCGGTGGTGTGACTTTCCTTTGTAATGACACGCTGCAACCCCCTTGGTAGCGCTGCCCGTCTTCTGGCATCATGGTTTGGCTGCCTGCGCCTCTGCGGCCGCCCTGACCCACACAACGCCCCTCGTTGTCTTAGTTATTGGGACTGCGAGGGTGTGATTGATGGGCATGATCAGTGCATCAGTTCGCCTGTCCCTCATCTCCTTCCGCCTTCTGCGGACTGTGCGGCTTCATGGCCGTGGCATGCGTTAGGGGACCAGATGACGCCGCACAGTCTGAAGCGGGTGTAAGGACCCGAGTGCGAGAGGCGAACATATGTGCTGCGCCAGGCCCTGAATCCCAGCCCTGCAGTGTTTTAACAATGTTAAGACACTGCGGGGCTGGGATTCATGGTCATCGCGAAACGCACCGGCCGACATTAAATGATGCCAGAACATGGGCAGCGCTAACAGCGCTAGGCCAGGGGATAACACGACAGCGCAGACTCCTGTACAGCAAATAACAACGCTCAGGAGGCTGCACCCAGCACCAAGGTGGGATTCTTGACATCTGTGCTGCGTCTCATTACAAAGGGAACTCGCGCCTCCCAACACAGTTTGACTGTATAAAGGGCTAAATGTTATACGTGTTTCACTCAGCGTGTGCAAGGAGCGAAATTAAAAGAGCAACCTTTGACTTGTGCAGCACTACTGCTGCATAAGCTGTGGCTCTTCTACTTTGTAACCCCTGAGGGGGGGTTAAAGGTTACCTTTGAAATTGGTTCAATTAGGCTTCGGCCTACACTCTGCTCCCCCTGCAGAGCCCTGGGCTCCAACACCGCCAGTTGGGGCCCGGTACTGCTAGCTGCACAGAGAAAAACACCAGCCAATGTGTCAGTGGGGTTCAGCACCGCCAGCTGTTCCCCTGCTGTGCAGCCGGCATCGTGTCCTGCAACTGCCACGCAGGCACAACAGACCCAAAAGCTGCCGCCAGTGCAGGCTTCGGCCTACACTCTGCTCCATCTCCTCCTCCTGCTGACCCCGGGCTCCAACACCGCCAGTTGGGGCCCGGTACTGCTAGCTGCACAGAGAAAAACACCAGCCAATGTGTCAGTGGGGTTCAGCACCGCCAGCTGTTCCCCTGCTGTGCAGCCGGCATCGTGTCCTGCAAAAGCCACGCAGACACAAGAACTGAAATTGAAGGGAACCTGTCCCCCCTCCCCCAGGCGTTTGTACGTTTTAAAGGCCACCTTGTACAGCGGTAATGCTGCATGTGTGCAAGGTGGCTCATAAACGTATTCTCCTCGCACATGTGGAACTGAAAACACGTCTAAAATGTGTCCTCTGTGTGACCATTTAACCGTCCCGGTGGTGTGACTTTCCTTTGTAATGACACGCTGCAACCCCCTTGGTAGCGCTGCCCGTCTTCTGGCATCATGGTTTGGCTGCCTGCGCCTCTGCGGCCGCCCTGACCCACACAACGCCCCTCGTTGTCTTAGTTATTGGGACTGCGAGGGTGTGATTGATGGGCATGATCAGTGCATCAGTTCGCCTGTCCCTCATCTCCTTCCGCCTTCTGCGGACTGTGCGGCTTCATGGCCGTGGCATGCGTTAGGGGACCAGATGACGCCGCACAGTCTGAAGCGGGTGTAAGGACCCGAGTGCGAGAGGCGAACATATGTGCTGCGCCAGGCCCTGAATCCCAGCCCCGCAGTGTTTTAACAATGTTAAGACACTGCGGGGCTGGGATTCATGGTCATCGCGAAACGCACCGGCCGACATTAAATGATGCCAGAACATGGGCAGCGCTAACAGCGCTAGGCCAGGGGATAACACGACAGCGCAGACTCCTGTACAGCAAATAACAACGCTCAGGAGGCTGCACCCAGCACCAAGGTGGGATTCTTGACATCTGTGCTGCGTCTCATTACAAAGGGAACTCGCGCCTCCCAACACAGTTTGACTGTATAAAGGGCTAAATGTTATACGTGTTTCACTCAGCGTGTGCAAGGAGCGAAATTAAAAGAGCAACCTTTGACTTGTGCAGCACTACTGCTGCATAAGCTGTGGCTCTTCTACTTTGTAACCCCTGAGGGGGGGTTAAAGGTTACCTTTGAAATTGGTTCAATTAGGCTTCGGCCTACACTCTGCTCCCCCTGCAGAGCCCTGGGCTCCAACACCGCCAGTTGGGGCCCGGTACTGCTAGCTGCACAGAGAAAAACACCAGCCAATGTGTCAGTGGGGTTCAGCACCGCCAGCTGTTCCCCTGCTGTGCAGCCGGCATCGTGTCCTGCAACTGCCACGCAGGCACAACAGACCCAAAAGCTGCCGCCAGTGCAGGCTTCGGCCTACACTCTGCTCCATCTCCTCCTCCTGCTGACCCCGGGCTCCAACACCGCCAGTTGGGGCCCGGTACTGCTAGCTGCACAGAGAAAAACACCAGCCAATGTGTCAGTGGGGTTCAGCACCGCCAGCTGTTCCCCTGCTGTGCAGCCGGCATCGTGTCCTGCAAAAGCCACGCAGACACAAGAACTGAAATTGAAGGGAACCTGTCCCCCCTCCCCCAGGCGTTTGTACGTTTTAAAGGCCACCTTGTACAGCGGTAATGCTGCATGTGTGCAAGGTGGCTCATAAACGTATTCTCCTCGCACATGTGGAACTGAAAACACGTCTAAAATGTGTCCTCTGTGTGACCATTTAACCGTCCCGGTGGTGTGACTTTCCTTTGTAATGACACGCTGCAACCCCCTTGGTAGCGCTGCCCGTCTTCTGGCATCATGGTTTGGCTGCCTGCGCCTCTGCGGCCGCCCTGACCCACACAACGCCCCTCGTTGTCTTAGTTATTGGGACTGCGAGGGTGTGATTGATGGGCATGATCAGTGCATCAGTTCGCCTGTCCCTCATCTCCTTCCGCCTTCTGCGGACTGTGCGGCTTCATGGCCGTGGCATGCGTTAGGGGACCAGATGACGCCGCACAGTCTGAAGCGGGTGTAAGGACCCGAGTGCGAGAGGCGAACATATGTGCTGCGCCAGGCCCTGAATCCCAGCCCCGCAGTGTTTTAACAATGTTAAGACACTGCGGGGCTGGGATTCATGGTCATCGCGAAACGCACCGGCTGACATTAAATGATGCCAGAACATGGGCAGCGCTAACAGCGCTAGGCCAGGGGATAACACGACAGCGCAGACTCCTGTACAGCAAATAACAACGCTCAGGAGGCTGCACCCAGCACCAAGGTGGGGTTCTTGACATCTGTGCTGCGTCTCATTACAAAGGGAACTCGCGCCTCCCAACACAGTTTGACTGTATAAAGGGCTAAATGTTATACGTGTTTCACTCAGCGTGTGCAAGGAGCGAAATTAAAAGAGCAACCTTTGACTTGTGCAGCACTACTGCTGCATAAGCTGTGGCTCTTCTACTTTGTAACCCCTGAGGGGGGGTTAAAGGTTACCTTTGAAATTGGTTCAATTAGGCTTCGGCCTACACTCTGCTCCCCCTGCAGAGCCCTGGGCTCCAACACCGCCAGTTGGGGCCCGGTACTGCTAGCTGCACAGAGAAAAACACCAGCCAATGTGTCAGTGGGGTTCAGCACCGCCAGCTGTTCCCCTGCTGTGCAGCCGGCATCGTGTCCTGCAACTGCCACGCAGGCACAACAGACCAAAAAGCTGCCGCCAGTGCAGGCTTCGGCCTACACTCTGCTCCATCTCCTCCTCCTGCTGACCCCGGGCTCCAACACCGCCAGTTGGGGCCCGGTACTGCTAGCTGCACAGAGAAAAACACCAGCCAATGTGTCAGTGGGGTTCAGCACCGCCAGCTGTTCCCCTGCTGTGCAGCCGGCATCGTGTCCTGCAAAAGCCACGCAGACACTTGCTCTTGTACCTTCTGCTCCCCATCCTGGTTCCAGTACCGTCAGCTGGTTCCGGGCAGAGCCTTTGGCTTAGGTGCCTCCCTCTGGGTATCCGAGTTCCACCAACGTCAGGTGGTCCTTGGTAGTGCTTTCAGGCACGGGTACCTCCTGCTTAGTAACCGGGTTCCAGTAACGTCAGCTGGTCCTCGGTAGTTCCATTGGCTCTTGGACCTTCGGCTACCCATCCGGGTTCCAGCACCGTCAGCTGGTTCTCGGCACTGTCTTTTGCTCTTGTACCTTCTGCTCCCCATCCTGGTTCCAGTACCGTCAGCTGGTTCCGGGCAGAGCCTTTGGCTTAGGTGCCTCCCTCTGGGTATCCGAGTTCCACCAACGTCAGGTGGTCCTTGGTAGTGCTTTCAGGCACGGGTACCTCCTGCTTAGTAACCGGGTTCCAGTAACGTCAGCTGGTCCTCGGTAGTTCCATTGGCTCTTGGACCTTCGGGTAGCCATCCGAGTTCCAGTTCCATCAGCTGGTTCTCGGCATTTTCTCAGCCTTCTTGTACCTTCTGCTACATTTCCAAGTTCAAGAGACTAAACACGATGACCCGGAAGACCACCCCTAAGATGACGACGACACCAGAGACGACAACCACCGTGATGACGACGACCCTGGAGACGATGACCCTGAAGACCACCCCGATGACGACGACCCCGGAGAACACCCCGATGACGACGACCCCGGAGACGACGACCCTGGAGACGACGACGACCTGGAAGACCGAGAAGCAGAAGAACAAGAGGCTGCAGAACAAAGAGCAGAAGAACATGAAGCATAACACTAAATATCAGAGCAAAAAATATTATCTAAATTATAAGCAGAAGAAGACTAAGCAGTGTATGGGGGTGAGTCCGTTCCTCCTCGTGGTGCCCCTGGATAAAGCCTGATGCTGCAGGCCAAACTGAACGCGGACAAATGTAACTGTTTTGTGACAGGCAGAACGGAAGGTGTAATCTTCAAACTTTTATAGATAACAACTACGGGAATGCCTGTCACAAATAAGAATATGATGAAGAAGTAGAATATGATGAAGATAATAGTAAAATAAAAAGAATATGAACAATGTAACCAAAAAAATTATAGGTAGAAGATGAAGAAGAAGATGAATAAGGTGAAGAAGTTGATGTCAAAGAAGCTGATGATGAGGATAATGAAGAAGAAAGCGTGGGAGAAGTAAAAAAGAATGTGAAGGGCGTGGAAGTAGTGAAACATCAATATCTGACATTAAAAAAAAAAAAAATAACATACTCAAATTCTTTCTAACGCCGAACGTCATAAAAAATAAACAAAAAACTGCTATTCTATTACATTGGGCTAAACCTCTGTGCCTTTAATATCTCCGCCACGTCCCCCAATACATCCTACATTATTCTTAGTTGTTTTCCTTCATGTAGAATGAACCTACAAGTTTATAAAGGGTTTATTTTAATTCCGATATTTTCGTCCCATTGACTTGCATTGGGATCGGGTATCGGTATCGGATTGGATCCGATATTTTGACGGTATCGGCCGATACTTTCCGATACCGATACTTTCCGATATCGGAAAGTATCGCTCAACACTAATGGTGACTACTGAACCCTATGTGACTATACCAATGCATTGGTGCTAGTGTTGAGCGATACTTTCCGATATGCAAAGGTATCGATATCGGATTGGATCGGACGATATCCCAAAAATATCGGATATCGCCGATACCGATACCCGATACCAACGCATATCAATGGGACACAAAATATCGGAATGGTTCCCAGGGTCTGAAGGAGAGGAAACTCTCCTTCAGGCCCTGGGATCCATATTCATGTATAAAATAAAGAATAAAAATAAAAAATATTGATATACTCACCCCTCCAACGGCCCCGGCTCTCGCCGATCCAAGTGTCTGCCTCCGTTCCTAAGAATGCAGGGAGTGAAGGACCTGCGATGATGTCGCGGTCTTGTGATTGGTCGCGTGACCGCTCATGTCACCGCTCACGTGACCGCGACGTCATCGTAGGTCCTTCACTCCCTGCATTCTTAGGAACGGATGCACCGCTAAGAGCCAGGGTCCGCCGGAGGGGTGAGTATATCAATATTTTTTATTTTTATTATTTATTTTTTACATGAATATGTATCCCAGGGCCTGAAGGAGAGTCTCCTCTCCTCCAGACCCTGGGAACCATATGCACCGCACACTTCCGATTCCGATTTCCAATATCGCAAAAATATCGGAACTCGGTATCGGAATTCAGATACAGCAAATATCGGCCGATACCCGATATTTGCAGTATCGGAATGCTCAACACTAATTGGTACACCTAGTTAATGTGACTTTGGCAGGAGCAGGCCCGGACTGACCCCACTGGGGAATTGGTGAATCCTCCAGTGGTCCACTGTGCTTGGTCAACTCTGACCGAGATAGAAGGCTCATCTCCCCATACTCTAGCACAGCTATGCACTCCTTGGCTAATCCACATCCATAGTGGCATGCTCCCTCCTTCCCCTGCTGTGTTGACACTAGGCGTCAGAGACAGACTGACACATCTGCAGGAGAGGTGCCACTGACAGTAACACATCTCATGCACAGGTGGCAGTCTGACTCCAATACCTAGTGTGAGCACAGCAGGGGAAGGAGGGAGCTTGCCACTATGGATTAATTAGTGAAGCAGTGCATAACTAATTTGTGTGCTAGTTAACAACTCTTTTGCAGAGGTGTAGCTTCCATAGCCCCTCCCCCAATAGTTACAGCTGTTATGGTTACCACAGGTGTCTACATTTTGTCACTGCTCTCTTGCAGGAGGAGCTTGATGAAGCTATGCTGTCATTGGTGAAGTGTCATTGCCCAAAGTGTGGCAGCTTCCCAAAATCCTCCATTTTCTGCTGCTAATTCTATCATGAAAAAGACTACTTCCTGGATCTCAGAAGACTGTGAGAAGAAGCAGTTTTCATTTTTAAATATTATTTTATGTGAAATTTATATGTGTAATATAATAGTGGATCTATATGTATATCAATTTTGGTGGAGGGGTACTTAGCTATACATGCTACGTGTATGTCGGAGAAGAGAATTTGACTATACATAATGCTATATGTGGGGGTTGGAAACTTGGCTATATAGATTATATGTGGTGGTTGGGACATAACTATATATGTATTTTGGGGAGAGGGACTTGGCTTTATACACTGTGATAGGCAGGGGTATTTGGCTACACATGGAGGAGGGAGACTTAGCTATATATGTTATTTCTGGAGGAGGGGACTTGGCTATATATGGAAGATGGAGACTTGATAATATATGTTACAGTCACCAGTGACACCATCTGCAGCAAGTTGATGCTGCAGATCTCTGGAGGTGGCCTGAGGATTGTCCTTGACTGATCTCACCATTCTTCTTCTCTGCCTTTCTGATGTTTTTCTTGGCCTGCCACTTCTGGCCTTAACAAGAACTGTACCTTTGTTCTTCCATTTCCTTACTATGTTCCTCACAGTGGAAATTGACAGGTTAAATCTCTGAGACAGCTTTTTGTATCCTTCCCCTGAACAACTATGTTGAATAATCTTTGTTTTCAGATCATTTGACAGTTGTTTTGAGGAGCCCATGATGCCACTCTTCGGAGGAGATTCAAACAGGAGAACAACTTGCTAAGTGGCCACTTTAAGTAGCTTTTCTCATGATTGCATACACCTAGCTATGAAGTTCAAAGCTCAATGAGGATACAAAACCAAAAAAAGTGCTTTAGTAAGTCAGTAAAAAGTAGGTAGGAGTATTTAAAACAAGAAAATGATAAGGGTGCCCATACTTATGCACCTGTCAAATTTTGTTTGAATGCAGATTGCACATTTTCTGTTAGTATAATAAACCTCATTTCAAGGCAGAAACATTACTGTGTCCAACAGTTATTAGATATATGAAACTGAAATAGCTGTTGCAAAAAAAACATTTTTATAAAACATTAAGCTTAAGATTAATAGGGGTGCCCAAACTTTTTCATATGACTGTATTTGCGTAGTAGGGGGACTTGGCTATATATGCTATTTTTGGGGAGGGGGCTTGTATACATATGGAGGAAAGGGACTTGGTTCTCTATACTGTATGTGGGGAGGGGGATTTGGATATATATGGAGGAGGGGAACTTGGCTATGTATGCTATATATGGGAAAGGAGGACATGCAGTGACTGGCCCATCAGAGAACCAGAGGCATACCGACCACATTCCCCGTTTTTTAACTAGGATATTGGAAAGAGATTCAAAAGGGGAGACATGGGGCGCAGAGCCTTAGTATAAGTATATGCTCACGCAAGAAATTATATAGTGTTGTACTCACCCTTTGGTTGTCTTGTATGTACATTTAATTGATCCGTATGATGGATCCACTCTTTATAATCTTCCAGTATGCAGCACAATTGCAGGAACTTTGCCAGCCTTAATCCAAGGATTGCACGTGAATACAATAACAAAAAAGGGCATTTTTTTTAACTAGGTGAGAAGTAACATAAAAAGTAATCAAGGCTCAATAGAAGGGATGAACGAATGTGCTCAGTGATGCTCGGATATTACTATAGTATCTGGATGCTCGGGTGTGCTTGTTATTCTGCAAGCATTAGCCAGTTCTCGATTTCAACTCAAATCCCTGCAACGCACAGTTGCCCGTACATCACTTTAATATCATAGCCATCTTGGTAGTGGCATTGCTATGATTAGCTGGTTGTGTGACAGCATCAGGGGTTATAAAAGGAGAGGCGCTACCAGGCTTTGCATACTGACGCAATTGAACAGCTCTGTGACAGTTTAGTTGTTATTGGAGGAAGAGAGTGCTTGTCCAGATGTGCGTGTGCAAAGTTTAAGGAATTAGAGTCCTGTAGTGTTGATACTGGTGCTGAAGCTGAATCATCATACTAACAGTTCTTGTAAGGGGTAATTTTGTGCTATGTTGTTTTTCTCAGATACAGTGTGCATTTAGCCTAGGGAGGGAGGGAGAGTTCAGGAGCAGGCAGAGTGGCTGAATACAGTCTATAGTCAAGAATTAGGGAATTAGGGCTTTGCTGAACGCTGGCAAATACAGTGGGGGAAATAAATATTTGATCCCTTGCTGATTTTGTAAGTTTGCCCACTGACAAAGACTTGAACAGTCTATAATTTTAAGGGTAGGTTAGTTTTAACATTGAAACATTTTTTCTGTATTCAGTTGCCTCTCCATATACTATTATGTAGTCTGTGGTAAATTTTGGTGTTACATAACTGTCTGTCAAAAAAGTATTGAAACATTTTTCTCTATTAAAATTCTCATACTACTACATGGTCTGTGGTACATTTTGTTGTTATATAACACATTGATGCATTTAATGTTTTTTTCTGTATTTTATTACTCATGCAAAGATTATAACAAGACAGTGTGCGCATTCCTAATGTGTCCCCAGCCTATTATCAAGAGGCACCTTGGAAAGATGCCTGAGCAACATTCTCATTCAGTCTGTGGTCAACTACTGAGTAGCCAAGTCCTGTTCTGTTACCTGTCTTGTTTCCACCACCTTGTGGGCTGAGAAGTCAGTCCTGAATTCTGTATTCTATACCCTGATTCTTTCCTTGCCTGAATTAGGACCTATCCCTGTACCTATTTGTATCCAAGTTTGAATCTTTCCCTACCCCGCAATGTCTGATCTTGTTCCTACTCCTTTAACCTGCAGTATCTGAAACAACACCTATCTCTATTCTGTTGTCTTTGTACAACGTTAGTGAATTTGTGTACACTTGCTACTTCGAATTAAAAATAAAGCTTTATGTGAATAAAAAAAATCAAATATCACCATTGATAGTAAAGGACAATAATGGTTATACACTACCCCACCCCATTTCTTGAATTGGAGGCCTCAGGTAAGCGAAATCTTGAAGGAGAATGATAATGAGGTCTTGAATGATATAATGAAACTTAAAAGATAAAAAGATTGTTAAAATATCTGTTGTAAAAACAAGATGAAATTAAACATAATTAATATAAAAATGTAGAAACTAGAGAACAGAGAAACGGAGCATAATTAAGAATTTCATTTAAGCCTGATAGCTGTAGTGTATGCAATTTCCAGATCCATCTAGACTCTTTCTGGGTAAGTAGTCGACTAATATTTCCACCTCGATACTCAGAATGGATACAATCAATACCAATGAACCGTAGTCCAGTGGGATCACATGCATGATGAGTCCTAAAATGTTTTGGAATAGGTTTCAGATACTCTATACCATCCTTGTTAGCTGCAGAAAGTATATCTCTAACATGTTCTCTTACTCTTACTTTAAACGGGCGAGTTGTGAGACCTATATAGATTTTTGAGCATGGACACGTTGCATGATAAATTACAGCTTTAGTTGAACAGGTAATTGCCTGTGTTATTTTAAAATGTTTATTATCCGATGATCTAAACTCAGTAGCATGATCTAAAATACTACAAGCTACACAATTCCAACATGGTGAACAGCCCCATTTCTGATGTGGTTAACTAGAAGAGAAAATAGTTGGCTGATTATTTGGGGTATGGTGGAATTTAGCTAAATGGTCTCTTAGATTATAAGAACGTCTAGTTGAGATACCAGGTTTATCTGAAAGATATTGCCTCAATGTCGGATCTGCCAACAGAATGGCCCAATGTTGGGATAAACTATCCTGCATATATTTCCACTGTGAATGGTGCTGAGTTATGAATCTTACCTCATTCAGAGGTTGATCTGTCTTTGCGAAATAAATTAAATCATGTCGTTTAGAGTTCCTTGCTCTGTTATAAGCTTTTTTGATGCTAATATGACTGGAGCCACGATCCAGGAATCTCTCACGCATTTCAGCCTCCCGAATTTCGGAATCTCTATCAGAGGAGCACAATCTACGTAAACAAAGAAACTGGCCTGTAGGAACAGATTTAATAACATATTGTGGATTTGATGAAGAAAAGTGGAGAAGAGAATTAACAGCTGTATTATTTCTATATATATCTGATTGCAATACACCTTGATTGTCACGTGATATCGTGACATCAAGAAAATTAATCCTATGTAAATTATAATCATACGTTAAATGAATATTCAAATTATCTTCATTTAAATCAGAAATTAAGGATTTTAAATCAGACTCATTGCCACTCCAAATGAAAAATATGTCATCAATAAATTGTGTCCAGAAGGGGACACGATCCAAAAATAAATCGGATGAGAAAAGATCCCTCTCCCACAGCCCCAGGAACGGATTTGCGTAAGAAGGCGCACAGGCCGCGCCCAGGGCTGTATCCCGGAGCTGTAGGTAGAAGGATCCATTAAAAGTAAAAAAATTGTGAGTTAATACAAACTCTAGCAATTGAAGAATGAACTTAGATTCAGCAGATGGAAGATTAGACATACCCAGAAAAAATTCTATTGCGTGAAGGACATCTTTATGTTTTATATTTGTGTACAGCGATTCGACTTCACATGTCACAAAAATCATGTCATTGTCAATATGTAAAGAATCAATTTTTTGTAAAAGATGAGCTGTATCACAAAGATAAGAAGGAATTGTTTCTACTAAAGGATTCAGGTGGAAATCAATAAACTTACAAATATTTTCTGTTAATCCGCCATTACCCGAGATAATGGGCCTACCTGGTGGTGTGGTGGTGTTCTTATGAATTTTGGGTAATAAGTAAAGGGTGTCACGGGAAGACTAGGTGAGCGAGAGCTAATAACCCGGGCCCCTGCAATTTCCCTCAGACTAGGGAAATCCTGACTGACCCTCTACCTGGAGTTTACACTGGTGGTGTGCATGTCCAGGCCTCGAACCTCACCCTGTCTCCTGTTTCAACCCTAGGCTGAAACCTCCGCCCACCACCCAGTGAAGAGGTAATACACCAATACCCACAGTTAGCACAGACAAGGATAAAGGAAAATATACACCACGCCGCAGTCATTCAGGAATACACTATAAATGTGCAGGGCAAAATAAATACAAATATAGGAAGGAGTAAATAAGACTAAGGAAAATACACCACCAGCAACGAATCTCCAACAACCAGCTCTCCACTCTAGACCGAGATAACAACGCACAAGACAGAAGCTATAATCAGCGACGCCCAATGATCAGGAGAACTATTTAAAGGCAATGGGCATGGCCCAGCTTCCAATCCGAGGATCAGGTAAATTAACCCCGGAACAGCTAGATAAAATCTAGCCGATGCCAATGAGCAAATAGTGGTAAAAAGCAGAATTACCGCTGTCTGTCGAACGACCTGGTCTGAACAGCGTCCGACATGACAAAGGGTGAGTATCGCTGGTTCTTTGATGGTGAGAATATTGAAGACCTCTTTGCTGATTAGGTGCTAATTTTTACCTGTTTGTAAAATAGTAGAAATTTCTGTCCTATAGGAAATCAGAGGGTTGAGCATAAGTTTTTTATATAACAAGACCGATCATGTAATAAACGATAAGCCTCAGTCTCATAAAGTTTAGAGGGCCAAAAGACTATATTGCCTCCTTTATCAGCAGGCTTGTATAAGATATCTTTCTTTTGTTTCAGAGATTTAAGGGCAACTCATTCTGTTGTTGACAAATTGTCCTTGAAAATTTTTGAAGATATCTTTTCAAAGTCTGCAGAAACTAATTGAAAAAATATCTCAATGTTAGGACATATTGAAAGAGGCGTACATTTCTGAGATTTTGATCTTAATGATGGCGGAATCTTACCCAAAGGAGTTAAATCATTTTCTGCTTCCAATTCCTCTAGAATTTTTAGTGCGGCCTGCTCTTCAGGAAGAGGAAATAGTCTCTGTAAATCTTCATTGTGGAACCATTTTTAAAAAATTAAGTTTCTAGCAAAAATATTTAGGTCCTTGATGGCTGAAAAAGGATCAAAGCGCATAGATGGTGAGAATGATAAACCCTTAGAAAGAAGTGACAGTTCAGAATCAGAGAACAACTGATCAGAGAGATTAATTCCCTTTAAACTTGGGTTGGAGTTGGATTCAGGATTATATTTGCATTTTTTGTTACTGTTGTTAGCAGAAGACTTATGCTCCCATTTTCTTTCTGGGTAACTCCTGAATCTTGTTGTTATAGAATGACATAGAATGAAAGATGTATCTGATTGGTCACCAAAAGAGGAGGCAGAAGAGACCGATACGGACCTATCAGAATGATTATTTTTTACTGCTGACCTCCATTTATATATGTGATTCTGCTGAAGAATCACGCAAAAGTTTCTTTGTATGGACCTCTTTTATCTGTGTTTCCCAATCAATAGAACACTTCTCCATTTTTGCATTAATCTAAAGTATTTCATCATTGGAAACTGATGCTTTAAATGTAGCATAAGTAGAATCTAGTTCAGTTTCCAATGTAATTAGTTTTTTAAAATTTGATTCAATAAGTAACTGCATGAATTGGATGGAGCAAGTTGTACAGGCTGTTTCCCATTTACTAATAAAATCACAATCATCAACGGGAAAAGAGGGAAAATCTTGAATGCTCAATCCTCTTGGTATGAAACCTTTTTTTTATATACAGTAGTTTTCTAAAAATGCTCTATTGCACCATGTTTTAGTTCTCCTAAAAAGGAGATTTTTGATATTGTTCTGTAAATGCAAAGAAGTTCTCTGATCTCCAGATCCACTAGATGCTACATCATTATTAAAAACATTGGCCAACTGTGATTGCCAAGAGATGTCCTTGGCTTTATAGTCCATTTTTCACCAAACACTTGGAAAAATCTGTGAAAATACACAGGAATAAATTCAAATTAAAAATAAAGCTTTATGTGAATAAAAAAAATCAAATATCACCATTGATAGTAAAGACAATAATGGTTCTACACCACGACACTAAAAAAAAAGCATAAAAACAAAAAGGTGTATATATAAACACAACTAACAAATACATATAATTAAAAGGTATACTTTTATTAAATAATATGTATAAAAAAGAATCACAACAATGCATCACATACCAAAGTTGGCCATGAGGTGGCGCCACAGGATAAAGAATATATAACAATATGATGAACGGAGACCCTCACCAAGTGAATGAGTCACACACAGAGTGATCAGCAATTGAATGAATACATGTGGTGTTAACCCCAATATTAGGCCTAACAATTTTGATGATCAAATGGGGTCTCCTGATTCCTCACTGCAACACAGTTTTAACCCTAACGATTTGGATTAGCAAATAGGGCCTCCTGGCTGAACCTCAGAATAAGGCCTAATGATTTTGTTGAGCAAATGGGGCTTCCTGATTGCTCACTGCAACACAGTTTTAGTCCCAAATGATTTGGATTAGCAAATGGGGCCTCCGGACTGCAACACAGTTTTAGCACAATCTAGTTACAGATGCTAGAAGTTCGATTTTACACAGTACAGGATCCTATTTAACTAAATGACCAGTACAGGTGCAGCAGCAAAATTAGCAGACTCTGCGCTGTTATACCATGCAAATGGCTCCAGCAAAACAAGATGTCTGCTTTTTTTATGAAGAGGGACATGTGTGCCTGGTGCCTGCACCCCAATATTAGCCCAAACGATTTTGATTAGTAAATTTGATCCTGTGGAGTCCTGACTGCAGCACAGTGTTAGCCCAAACAACTTGGATTAGGAAATGGGGTGTTAAGGCTGGCGGAATGCACTAAATATATATGTTATTAAAGGTGTGTTCGCAGCCCAGTGTCCACTGTGCAGGAGAGGAACCTGCTGCTAGCAATTGGCGGCACTATATGGTGGTATAAGTGAACTCTGTTACTTCACAGAGTCACCTAGATAGGAAAACGCTGTGCCCTGTTAACCTCACAGAGGACCATAGCTACCTAACAGAGCAGAAAGCAATTAGTGGTCATGCAGTCAGTTTAGCACACAAACAACTCCCCTCCGGTGGAGCCGGAATTCTAGTGGCTATATGCCTGCCCTGAATTCAAGCACACAAAACTCCTCACCGGAGGTGCCGGTATTCTAAGGGCTTTTTTCAGCTGAACCTGACCACATGCAGACATGACCACCAAATAGCAGAGCTCATAACTTAAGCTGATGCTAGCGCATGGCCATGCGGCCCTTTTATAGCTGCAGCAGACAAGGACCTTCCTAGAGGACCAATGGGAGTTGCTACAGGACCTGAGCATGTGACCCCCGATCCCCAATGAGAAGTCTTCCTTTGGGCATGCTCAGAAGGGGAAAAGCAGGACTTAGTCCCAGAGATGTCTGCTCGCCGCTGACCAGTACTGGCTACAATAGCTGAGCCTGGAAGAGCAGCAGCAACCAAGCGCAGAGTATCTGCCTGAGCCAGACACTGGGACCAGCGTCTCCACTGCTGCTGGAGAAGAATGGGAGACCGCGGCGGAGGTGGTTCAAGATTTCCCCTGTGCATCGGTGGGAACTCGACACCTAACATGGGGCCTCATGTTTGCACCCCAATATTAGTCCTAAAAATTTTGGTTAGCATATGGGGCCCCCTGGATGCACCCAAATATTAGCCCTAATGATATTGATTAGGAATTGGGGCCTAGTGCTTTCACCCAATTATTAGCCCTGACAATTTTGTTAAATAGGACAGGATTCTATCTAACTATGACATCTTGAAGCAGCACTGGCGGAAGCAGCCTCTCTGCACTGTTACACTGAGAAAATGATGCCAGCAAAACAGTATGCCCGCTTTTTATATGGAGAGGGACATGTGAATTTGGGAGTCAATGACAGAAGCCCTTGTGTCTGGATGTTGTGGATGGTTTCTGTGCCCTGATTGGCTGCCAGAATGTACACACATTAAGTTAATAAAAAAGAAAAAAAATTACACTTTGCCTCTCTTCTAACTTATACACACCCTCTCCTTTTATAAAACATGTTCCCCTCCCTCTTATCATACAGAATGACTATCCTAGCCAAAGTCCTTAGAAAAGCATTAGTGGAAACGTGACCATTTATCGAGATTTGACCGAATTTTGCCAACTTTGAGGTAAAATGCTCAGAAACTCAGGAATTTGAATTTGCTACGTCTGTGCCGACTTTGAGATTGGTGAACATGTTCCAAACAAGTTGGCTCATCTCTATAAATGACATTATACCTATATGCACAACTCCAATAATTACAGCAGTAAATGTGTCACTGCTCCGCAATACTCCTCAGCCTTCTAGGCAGCAATCTCCCATAACAAGCTGAATAAAGCACAAACAGCTGGCCCTGCACTTCTTACTAAAGGATTTATATCCCCAGGACAAAATAACACTCACTCTAAGGCTGGTGTCACACTTGTGCGTGTAATGCAAGAAACTCACACAAGTCTCTTGCATCAATACCCGGCACTGTCGCCGGCACTCGGGACCGAGTGCCGGCAGCAGTGCCATATATTGAACTCGCAAGTTTGACCTAAGGGTAAACCACTTAAAGGGAAAAATTATATTACTCCTCAAAATACATCTACTGTATATATACCAAGGAGCAGTGAATCTCCTCATAATCACAATCTCTCAATGAGCTGTCAGCTAAGAAAGATCTCCATAATGAAGGATCTATCAAACCATTTATAAATATTTAAATACATCCTTCTTAATTAATTAAAGAAAATCCAGCCATAAAAGGAAGGATTGGGCAGAAAATAATAAGAATAATAAATATAATATGCCTTTCAGTTTACATCTGATAATTGTAACAACCCTGCCGGCATCACTGCATGGCCTTCCTTTCCCCACCTGCCTGTTATATCAACTCACTCACCCTGTGCCATGCTGTGAGATCTGTCTGCTGCCGGCTCCATGCCATGTGCTCCATGGCCGCTTACTCTGTGTACACTTCTTGGATGTGTGCATAGGGGGGCGGCACCAGCAACTCCGGATTCTTATTGAGACTGTGAGCACCTCCCTAAGGTGTCCCTGGCCAATAGCCTAGAGGCCTCTGATACTTAAGGCATCCTCACCCATTGGAGGAGGCCTGAGCAAACTATTTCCCTCAGTTAGCATTTGCTACTGAGCTGCCAGGTCGTGTCTGTTTCCTGTCTCTTTATCTGTGTTCTGTTTGTGTCTCTGTGAATGCCACCCAATGGGGCATTGTACCCTGGTCTGAATCTGTGTTCTGTTACTTCTGTGTCTGAACTCTGGTCTACATCCGTTCCTGTTCCTTCTTTGTTTGTTTACCATTCTCACTCTGCTGTGTTTATCTCTGCATTTCCTCTCTGCTCTGCTTGCCACTATCAGTGGCTCTGCATCTCTCCACTCTGTTCGCCACTACCCGTGGTTCTGTGCTTCTCTACTCAGTTCTGCCACAACCTGTGGTTCTGTGCCTCTCAGCCTTGCTCGCCACAACCAGTGGCTCTGCACCCTCTGGGTGTTGGTGTTGCCTTCTGCAGTTCTGGCTCTTGGCTCCGCCTCCAGCGTCTCAGCTCTTGGCTCCGTCTCCAGCGTCTCCAATTTTAGCTCTGCCTTCTCCTTCTCTGCTCTTAGCTCTGCCTTCTCCTACTCTGCTCTTAGCTCTGCCTTCTCCTTCTCTGCTCTTAGCTCCACCTCCTGCTCTTACTCCGCCTCCTGTCATTCTGCTTTGCATCCGCTCTTGCTCTACCTCTGTTCAGCAACTTGCCGTACAGGTCTCTACCTGTTTCTTTATGTTCACCAGTCTGAACAGGTTCTTACCTGTTTCCATACACCCGCCTGTATGCAAGTTCCTACCAGAGTATCAGCCCTGTCTGCCAGAGTGCCAGCCATGCTCGCCTGTCTGCCAGAGTGCCAGCCATGCCCATCTGCCTGCCTGTATCTCCGTCAAGCCAGTTTGCCCATCAGGGCCTCTGCCATACCTGTTGGTCAGCCAGTGTCACAGCTGTGCCTGCCTGCCTATGGATATGGATATATATATATATATATATATATATATATATATATATATATATATATATATATATATATATATATATATATATATATATATATATACTCACCTCTCCGGTGGCCCCTGGACCTTACCGCCGTAACCGGGAGCCTCCGTTCCTAAGAATGAGCGCTTGAAGGACCTGCGATGACGTCGCGGATTGTGATTGGTCGCGTGAGCGGTCACATGAGCGCTCACGCGACCAATCAGAAGCCGCAACATCATTGAAGGCCCTTCACATGCTCATTCTTAGGAACGGAGGCTCCCGGTTACATCAGTAAAGTCCAGGGGCCGCCGGAGAGGTGAGTATATCCATACTTTTTATTTTAATTCTTTATTTTACACATGAATATGGATCCCAGGGCCTGAAGGAGAGTTTCCTCTCCTTCAGACCCTGGGAACCATTCCGATACTTTGCGTCCCATTGAAATGCATTGGTATCGGGTATCGGTATCGGCGAGATCCGATATTTTGCCGGTATCGGCCGATACTATCCGATCCCGATACCAATGCATATCGGAAGGTATCGCTCAACACTACTCAACACTAGTTGTCAGTAGTTTATAGAATAAAAGAACAATTTACATTTTACTCCAAAATAAAGCTATAAATAGAAAAGTCAGACAAACTGAAAATATTGCAGGGGTCTCTTAATTTTTGCCAGAACTGTATATGCAATTGTTTCAGACCAACTATTTATTTAATGGATGCTAACCTAAATTGAAGGTTTGATACTCTCCAAAACTCCATAACAGAAATCAAACAAAAAGCTAATAACTAGTGATGAGCGAGTTTGTTTGGAAAATGATCGCCAAATATAAATTCAGCATGAATATGGAACATTTTGGATTCGAGATTGTAAACATGAGCAAAATTTTATAAAATCGTGAAAAATCGGTAAAATTCGGTAAAAAGTGTATGAAAATATTTGCGTTGCCACAAAAGTATTTTCAGCACTTTAGCAATGATACTGGTGGTGTATCAATGAGCATTCGGCACGTGTTTGATAAGGGGAGGGGTTTTGCAGAGCTCAGGGCGTATCATTCTTGTAAACAGTTTTTTTTTTTCCTACAGGTGCATCTCACAAAATTGGAATATTATCAAAAAGTTAAATTTATTTCAGTTCTTCATTACAAAAAGTGAAACTCATATATTAGATAGAGTCATTACAAACAGAGTGATGAATTTCAAGTGTTTATTTCTGTTAATATTGATGATTATGGCTTACAGCCAATGAAAACCCGAAAGTCATTATCTCAGTAAATTAGAATACTTTATAGCTAGAGATGAGCCACCTCCCTAGTGTTCGGGTTCGGTTCAGTTCGTCGAACAGGGAGATGTTCGCCGCACTGTTCGTCGAACTGTTCGACGAACACCGTCGAACCCCATTGAAACCAAAGGCAGGCAAACACAAACACATACAAACACATAGAAAACACATAGAAAACACCTTAAAAGGTGTCCAAAAGCTGACAAACTGCTCAGAAGACACAACAAACACATGGAAAAGTCACAACTACACATAGTCATGTGAAAAGAAAAGTGGTGGAGGAGTAAAAGGAGGAGGAGACACAGATATAGGCATGTCATGCCCTTCTAAAGTTAAGAAAGGCTGGAGTAAAAATCTAAGCTCACTCTACCAACACCCAGACGTCTTGACAAAAAAAAAAAAGAAATATCTTTAGGTAGAATGGCGGCGGGTCCATTCAAAATGCTTTCCTTAGAAGACATAGTGGTACCCCCGTTGGGAGTTGTGCCAAAAAATGAACCCAATACATTCAGACTAATCCACCATTTGTCATATCCAAGGGGCAGGACAGTAAACGACAACATCGACGCGGAACCAAGTACAGTACTATGTACTGTACCTCCTTTGACGAGGCAATCAGGCGGGTCAAGAAGTTGGTAAGGGGCACTCTAATGGCCAAAACAGACATTGAGGGGGCGTTCCGGTTACTATCTGTGCCTCCGAATAGTGTCCTCCCATTGGGCTGCTTCTGTGAGGGAGCATACTACAAAGATCGCTGTTTGCCCATGTGGTGCTCCATATCCTGCTCACTATTTGAGGCGTTTAGTTGCTTCCTCGAATGTGTCGTCATGGACGTTTGTAAGGCGGCACATATTATCCATTACCTCGATGACTTCTTATGCCTGGGCCCAAAAGATTCGCCACAGTGTGAAAACACGTGGTAGTCCACCTGTGAGAATGAGAGAGCTGGAGGGAGAGTGGACACCCGAGAGACGAGGGGTTAGATTGAGAAAGAAAGAAGGCGTTGTAGCTTGCTTCATGGGTGGGGTACTCTGCTGAGTAGCAGAAATTGCTACTAGGCCCAAAAGGATTTTCTAGGCCAAATGCCATTAAAAAATAGTAGGTAAACAGGCAGCGTAGCTTGCTTCATAGGTGAGGTACTCTGCTGAGTAGCACATAATGCTATTGGGTACAAAACGATTTCCTGGGCTAGATCAGTTAAAAATTAGTAATTAGATCAACAGGCAATGTAGCTTGCTTCATGGGTGGGGTACGCTGATGTGTTGCACCAAATTCTACTAGGCCCAAAAGGATTTTCTGGGCTAGATGCCGTTACAAAATAGTAGTTAGGTAAACAGGCGGTGTAGCTTGCTTCATGGGTGGGGTACGCTGCTGAGTTGCACTAAATTCTACTAGGCCCAAAAGGATTTCCTGGGCTAGATGCTGTTACAAAATAGTAGATAGGTAAACAGGCGGTGTAGCTTGCTTCATGGGTGAAGTACGCTGCTGAGTAGCATCAAATTCTACTAGGCCCCAAAGGATTTCCTGGGCCAGATGCTGTTAAAAATAGTACTTAGGTAAACAGGCGGTGGGTGGCTTGGCTACTCTTCTGACTAGCAGACACTGAAGCTTTGGAGCAGACCTCTGAATCCCAGGCCAAAGTATGAGTAAACAACTCTGCAGATGACCCCACCCACCTGGAATTGATGATGCCAACGTCATGTAAAACTCAGCAAGGAGACTAAATCAAAGAGTCTCCATTTTTTCCAAAAATTTGGCCACAGACACCACTTAAGTGGCATCAATTTCACCAGAGTTTTTTAAAACGGTTGGTGAGGTGATTTTCAAAAATCATCAAGCTTTTAGTCTCCCCAAGATGACACAGGGGTAGAAAAGTCCTTGCGGATCCAGGATTTGTTCATCTTAATGAACGTTAATCTGTCTATATTGTCACTGGACAGCCGCGTGCGCTTATCTGTCAGCACACCACCAGCAGCGCTGAACACACGTTCAGAGAGAACGCTGGCTGCGGGGCACAACAACAACTCCATGGAGTGAGTGGCAAGCTCAGGCCATTTTTCAAGATTGGAAGCCCAAAATGAGCAAGGGTCCAGTTCCACAGTCATGGCATCGATGTTAACTTGGAGATACTCTTGTACCATCCCCTCTAGGCGTTGGCTGTGCGTCAGACTTCTTGTCCTCCTGTGGCCTTGCAAAGGATGGTCTAAAACAATCTTGAAACGATTGGAAAAAATTGCTGTTACCACCAGATACGATGTTACTGTTATGGTTTGAGTGATGACTCGATAGTCCCACGGTTGGCAAGTTAGAACTCAGAGATTCACTACGTGCACCACTGGTGTTTTGTGGAAAAGCAGATGATAGATTCTGTTACAGTCTCTGCTGATACTCCTGCATGCGTGAATCCCTTTCTATGGCAGGAATTATTTTGCCAAATTTGCTTTTGTACCGGGGATCTAAGAGTGTGGCAACCCAGTAGTCGGCATTACTTCGGATTCTGACAATCCAAGGTTCATGTTGTAGGTAGTGCAGCAAGAAGGCACTCATGTGTCTTGCACATCCAGGAGGACCAAGTCCTTGTTGCCTTGGTGGTGGCGAGGTGAGAATCATTCTTCCATCGTCTGCCCTCTCCCCCAACCTCGCACAACAGAAATTTGATCAAGGTCTCCCTCATCTGTTGAGTCTTCCATGCCCAGCACCAGTTCATCCTCCACTTCTTCCTTGCCTCCTGCACCTTCCTGAACAGTTTGGCTGCTACCATGTGCCCTCGGTAATCCCTCTCCCCCAGCCTCCAATGCCAGCCACCTTGGTGCTGCCAACCTTCTTGACCTTGGAGATATGATCCCTTCTGCATGCGACTCCTCCTGTTCCTCCTCCTCCTCTTGTTTCACCACCTGACTCCGAACACTGTGTAAGGTGTGCTCCAGCATGTAAATCACTGGAATGGTCATGCTGATAATGGCATCATCAGCACTAAACATCTTCGTTGCTATTTCAAAACTGTGCAGAAGGGTGCATAGGTCCCTGATCTGAGAACACTCCTGCAGCGTGATTTGCCCCACCTCTTGATCTCGTTGGCCCAGGCTATACGTTATATCGTATTGCACCAGGGCTCGTCGGTGCTGCCACAGTCGCTGCAACATGTGCAGAGTTGAATTCCACCATGTGGGCACATCGCATTTCAGCCGGTGAACTGGCAGGACCAACGACTTCTGTAGAGATGCAAGTCGTCGAGCTGCGGGATGTGAACGGCGGAAGTGAGCACACAGCGACCATGCCCTCTGCAGAAGCCCATCTAGTCCGGGATAGTGGGATTAAAATTGCTGGACAACCAGGTTCAAAACGTGAGCCATACAAGGCACGTGTGTGACATTGCCCCGGCGAAGGGCCGCACTCAGGTTTTCAGCATTGTCGCACACGGCCTACCCTGGCTGCAGGTTGAATGGAGATAACTAGGCTTGAGCGAAACGGGTCGGCCATTTTCAGAAGTCGCCGACTTTTGGCAAAGTCGGGTTTCATGAAACCCGACCCCTGTGTGGGGTCGGCCATGAGGTCGGCGACCTTCTGAATCTGGTATCGGAATTCCGATACCGAGTTCCGATATGTTTGCGATATCGGAACTCGGTATCGGAATCCACATTTAAGTGTAAAATAAAGAATTAAAATAAAAAATATTGATATACTCACCTCTCCGACGCAGCCTGGACATCACCGCTGGTAACCGGCATCTTCCGTTCCTAAGAATGGCGCTTGAAAGACCTTTCGAATGCTTCACGGCTTGTGATTGGTCGCGGCGGCCCACGTGACCGCTGAGCGACCAATCACAACAAGCCGTGACGTAATTCTCAGGTCCTAAATTCCTCATTCTAGGAATTTAGGCCATGAGAATTATGTCACGGCTTGTGATTGGTCGCTGAGCGGTCACGTGGGCCACCGCGACCAATCACAAAGCCGTGACGTCATCTAAGGCCCTTCACGCGCTAATTCTTAAGAAGGAAGGCTGCCGGAAAGAAGCAGGGTGCGTCCGAGGGTGAGTATATACCTAATAGGAATATACTCACCCTCGGCTTCTTTCCGGCAGGCTTCCTTCTTAAGAATTAGCGCGTGAAGGGCTTTAGATGACGTCACGGCTTTGTGATTGGTCGCGGCGGCCCACGTGACCGCTCAGCGACCAATCACAAGCCGTGACGTAATTCTCATGGCCTAAATTCCTAGAATGAGGAATTTAGGACCTGAGAATTACGTCACGGCTTGTTGTGATTGGTCGCTCAGCGGTCACGTGGGCCACCGCGACCAATCACAAGCCGTGAAGCATTCGAAAGGTCTTTCAAGCGCCATTCTTAGGAACGGAAGAAGCCGGTTAGTACCAGGGCGCGTCAGAGGGTGAGTATATCAATATTTTTTATTTTAATTCTTTATTTTACACTTAAATATGGATCCCAGGGCCTGAAGGAGAGTTTTCTCTCCTTCAGATCCTGGGAACCATAGTATCCCATTGCACTGCATTGGGTTTCGCGTTTCGGCCGACCCCGACCCCGACTTTTTTATAGGATCGGCCGATTTCACTCGACCCGACTTTTGAGAAAGTCGGGTTTCGTGAAACCCGACCCGATCCTATAAAAATAAAAGTCGCTCAACCCTAGAGATAACCATTGATGGAACTCGGTCTCCAGAGCTGACCACAACTCCTGAGCTGTGTGACTCACATTTCCCAGACATTTCAATGTAAACACTGCCTGATGCCGTTGAGCCCTGGTGACAGCATAGTGAGGAGGTGTGCAGGATTCCTTCTGCGCAGTTACAACGTGGGTGGCATTATTAGACAGGCTTTGGGTGCAGGTGGAGGACTGAGAGGAGATTGAGGAGGCAAAAGCAGTGGAGGAACTTCTAGATACAGAGGATCGAAAAGCAACTCGTGGGGATGGCAAGACTTGGACAGCAGCCCCTTCTCCTGATGTCGCCGTAGTTATCTAGTGCCCAGTCACCGACATGTAACGCCCCTGTCCATGTCTACTCGTCCAAGTGTCTGTTGTGAAATGCACCCTGTCACACACAGAGTTTCTCAAGGAAGATGTGATGTTGTGTGCGACATGCTGGTGTAGCGCAGGCACAGCTTTCTTTGAGAAGTAGTGGCGACTGGGCATCTGGTACTGGGGCACTGCGACGGACATAAGGTCTCGAAAATCCTCTGTGTCCACCAGGTGGAAAGGCAGCATTTCTGTAGCCAACAGCTTGCAAATGGAGAAATTCAACCTCTTAGCTTTGTCATGGCTAGGAGGAAATGGTCTTTTACTTGTCCACATCTGAGGGACTGAGGGCTGGCTGCCGTGCTTAGACGGAGTTGAGTAGGGTGTCCCCGGCAAACTGCTGGTCTGTGAGGAAGGTGCAGGCGGAGATGTTATGTTGCCTTGATCAAAATGTGGTGTCGATGTCGGAGAGTGCACAACACCAGCAGGTGTTTCCACTTGCACATGTCCTGACGACCTGCCAATCACACTGGCTGTTGTGGGTAAAGAGGTGGAAGGTCTGCTTCCAAAACCATGTGCGACTGCTGTCCCCACAGTCACAGAGGATGAAGAGGATGCAGATGCACTTGATGGGGCAGACGGTGGTTGACCCGGCCCACTAGGCCGCATTGTAGCACAGTGAGCTTCCCACTGCAAGTACTCAAGCTAGTGATTTTTTGGCCTCTACTGAGATTTTGTTGACAAATCTTACAGACAACATGAGTTGGGTCATCCTTTGCGATGTCAAAAAATGCCCAGGCTATGTAAGGCTTAGAGCCTGTGCGACCTGAAGAGCCACCACGACTTCTGGTCTAAGGCACAATTGGGGTTGAGGATGCAGTTGTTGACGTGCTTCCAGTACTCCGTCTCTGTCCAGAAAGGCGCACCGTTACCTCATCATCAGGCTCGTCACTAGCATCCTCCTCCACCTAATCTGCTGACCTCATGGACTGGCGGACTGGGGGTTGACAGTAAGTGGGGTCTACAACCTCGTCATCATCATCCTGTGTGTTCTCACACCAGTCGTCCTCAGAGCCAACCTCTTCTTGCCCCAACCGAAAAGTCAAGTTTTCATTCCAATCAGGTATCTCAGTCTCATCATCATCTTCCTCATTGTCTCCACCAACAGGAGTTACAGTTTGGGAACGAGGGTCTACATTATGCTCAGAACCTTCTTCATCTGGGTCTGGATCCGACTCACAAAGATTCTGGGCATCAGTGCAGATCATTTCCTCATCTGGATTCACAGAAGCTCTGGAGCAGACCTCTGATTCCCAGGCTATAGTATGCGTAAACAGCTCTACAGACTCAACCATGTGTGCTACCCCATGCTCAGACGGGCAGCTGGAGACTTGGGAGCTGTGAGGAAGCAAGTGCGATTGGGGTGACAACACTGAGGACTGAAGTAGTTGTGATGTTGAAGTTGACATGGAGGAGAGCCCACTAGAACGAGCACTTGATATCCGTTCAAGCACCTGCTGTTTTCGTGCCTCATCTGGAATTTTTGGCGATGCTTGTAGCGATGGTCGTAAGAAAGGGATCATATCAGATTGTCCAAAAAAAGAAGTAGACATCTTACTTTGGCTGGAAGATGGTCTTTCTTCTTCAGATGTTACTGTTGCTTTACCACCTACCCCACGGACACAACCTTATGTTCCCTTTCCAACACGCCTATTCCCCTTTCCACCAGCAGCAGGCCTTTTGCCACTCATTTTAGTGCTTAATTGGCAACTCTGTATCTGAAGTTGTTGCCACAACAACAGATGGATGAAAACCGAGCAGAACTGAGTGGCAAAACTGTGGTACTAGGCCCAAATCTATCAACTGGATTAGATGCAGTGAAAATAGAGATACACAGGCGGTGTAGCTAGCTTCAAAGGCGGGCTACTCTGCTGACTTGCAGAGAATGCTACTAGGCCCAAAACTATCAACTGGATTAGATGCAGTGAAAATAGAGATACACAGGTGGTATAGTTTGTATCACAGGCAGGCTACTCTGCTGATGTGCAGACAATGCTACTATGCCCAAAACTATCAACTGGATTAGATGCAGTGAAAATAGAGATACACAGGTGGTATAGTTTGTATCACAGGCGGGCTACTCTGCTGACGTGCAGACACTGCTACTAAGCCCAAAACCCAAAACCATTTACTGAGTTAGAAGCCGTAAAAATTGAGATACACAGGCAGTGTAGCTAGCTTCACAAGTTGGCTACTCTGCTGACGTGCAGACAATGCTACTAGGCCCAAAACTATCAACTGGATTAGATGCAGTGAAAATAGAGATACACAGGAGGTAAAGTTTGTTTCACAGGCGGGCTACTGTGCGAACGTGCAGACAATGCTACTAGGCCCAAAACTATCAACTGGATTAGATGCAGTGAAAATAGAGATACACAGGCGGTATAGTTTGTTTCACAGGCGGGCTACTCTGCTGACGTGCAGACACTGCTACTAAGCCCAAAACCCCAAAACGATTTACTGGGTTAGATGCCATAAAAATTGAGATACACAGGCAGTGTAGCTAGCTTCACAGGTGGGCTACTCTGCTGACGTGCAGACAATGCTACTAGGCCCAAAACTATCAACTGGATTACATGCAGTGAAAATAGAGAAACACAGGTGGTATAGCTTGTTTCACAGGCAGGCTACTCTGCTGATGTGCAGACAATGCTACTAGGAACAAAACTATCAACTGGATTAGATGCAGTGAAAATAGAGATACACAAGCGGCATAGTTTGTTTCACAGGCGGGCTACTCTGCTGACATGCAGACAATGCTACTAGGCCCAAAACTATTAACTGGATTAGATGCATTGAAAATAGAGATACACAGGCGGTATAGTTTGCTTCACAGGCGGGCTACTCTGCTGACGTGCAGACACTGCTACTAAGCCCAAAACCCCAAAACGATTTACTGGGTTAGATGCCGTAAAAATTGAGATACACAGGCGATGTAGCTAGCTTCACAGGCGGTCTACTCTGCTGACGTGCAAACAATGCTACTAGGCCCCAAACTATCAACTGGAGTAGATGCAGTGAAAATAGAGATACACAGGCGGCATAGTTTGTTTCACAGGCGGGCTACTCTGCAGACGTGCAGACAATGCTACTAGGTCCAAAACTATCAACTGGATTAGATGCAGTGAAAATAGAGATATACAGGCGGTATAGTTTGTTTCGAAGGCGGACTACTCTGCTGACGTCCAAACACTGCTACTAAGCCCAAAACCACCAAACGATTTACTGGGTTAGATGCCGTAAAAATTGAGATACCCAGGCAGTGTAGCTAGCTTCACAGGCGGGCTACTCTGCTGACGTGGAGACAATGCTACTAGGCCCAAAACTATCAACTGGATTAGATGCAGTGAAAATAGAGATACACAGGCGGTAAAGTTTGTTTTACAGGCGGGCTACTCTGCTGACGTGCAGACACTGCTACTAAGCCCAAAACCCCAAAACGATTTACTGGGTTAGATGCCGTAAAAATTGAGATACACAGGCGGTGTAGCTAGCTTCGCAGGCGGTCTACTCTGCTGACGTGCAAACAATGCTACTAGGCCCAAAACTATCAACTGGATTAGATGCAGTGAAAATAGAGATACACAGGCGGTATAGTTTGTTTCACAGGCGGGCTACTCTGCTGACGTGCAGACACTGCTACTAAGCCTAAAACCCCAAATCGATTTACTGGGTTAGATGCCGTAAAAATTGAGATACACAGGCAGTGTAGCTAGCTTCAGAGGCGGGCTACTCTGCTGACGTGGCAATGCTACTAGGCCCAAAACTATCAACTGGATTAGATGCAGTGAAAATAGAGATACACAGGCAGTAAAGTTTGTTTCACAGGTGGGCTACTCTGCTGACGTGCAGACAATGCTACTAGGCCCAAAACTATCAACTGGATTAGATGCAGTGAAAATAGAGATACACAGGCGGTATAGTTTGTTTCACAGGCGGGCTACTCTGCTGACGTGCAGACAATGCTTCTAGGCCCAAAACTATCAACTGGATTAGATGCAGTGAAAATAGAAATACACAGGCGGTATAGTTTGTTTCACAGGCGGGCTACTCTGCTGACGTGCAGACACTGCTACTAAGCCCAAAACTCCAAAACGATTTACTGGGTTAGATGCCGTAAAAATTGAGATACACAGGCAGTGTAGCTAGCTTCACAGGCGGGCTACTCTGCTGACGTGGAGACAATGCTACTAGACCCAAAACTATCAACTGGATTAGATGCAGTGAAAATAGAGATACACAGGCGGTAAAGTTTGTTTCACAGGCGGGCTACTCTGTTGACGTGCAGACAATGCTACTAGGCCCAAAACTATCAACTGGATTAGATGCAGTGAAAATAGAGATACACAGGCGGTATAGTTTGTTTCACAGGCGGGCTACTCTGCAGACGTGCAGACAATGCTACTAGGTCCAAAACTATCAACTGGATTAGATGCAGTGAAAATAGAGATATACAGGCGGTATAGTTTGTTTCGAAGGCGGACTACTCTGCTGACGTCCAAACACTGCTACTAAGCCCAAAACCACCAAACGATTTACTGGGTTAGATGCCGTAAAAATTGAGATACCCAGGCAGTGTAGCGAGCTTCACAGGCGGGCTACTCTGCTGACGTGGAGACAATGCTACTAGGCCCAAAACTATCAACTGGATTAGATGCAGTGAAAATAGAGATACACAGGCGGTAAAGTTTGTTTTACAGGCGGGCTACTCTGCTGACGTGCAGACACTGCTACTAAGCCCAAAACCCCAAAACGATTTACTGGGTTAGATGCCGTAAAAATTGAGATACACAGGCGGTGTAGCTAGCTTCGCAGGCGGTCTACTCTGCTGACGTGCAAACAATGCTACTAGGCCCAAAACTATCAACTGGATTAGATGCAGTGAAAATAGAGATACACAGGCGGTATAGTTTGTTTCACAGGCGGGCTACTCTGCTGACGTGCAGACACTGCTACTAAGCCTAAAACCCCAAATCGATTTACTGGGTTAGATGCCGTAAAAATTGAGATACACAGGCAGTGTAGCTAGCTTCAGAGGCGGGCTACTCTGCTGACGTGGCAATGCTACTAGGCCCAAAACTATCAACTGGATTAGATGCAGTGAAAATAGAGATACACAGGCAGTAAAGTTTGTTTCACAGGTGGGCTACTCTGCTGACGTGCAGACAATGCTACTAGGCCCAAAACTATCAACTGGATTAGATGCAGTGAAAATAGAGATACACAGGCGGTATAGTTTGTTTCACAGGCGGGCTACTCTGCTGACGTGCAGACAATGCTTCTAGGCCCAAAACTATCAACTGGATTAGATGCAGTGAAAATAGAAATACACAGGCGGTATAGTTTGTTTCACAGGCGGGCTACTCTGCTGACGTGCAGACACTGCTACTAAGCCCAAAACTCCAAAACGATTTACTGGGTTAGATGCCGTAAAAATTGAGATACACAGGCAGTGTAGCTAGCTTCACAGGCGGGCTACTCTGCTGACGTGGAGACAATGCTACTAGACCCAAAACTATCAACTGGATTAGATGCAGTGAAAATAGAGATACACAGGCGGTAAAGTTTGTTTCACAGGCGGGCTACTCTGTTGACGTGCAGACAATGCTACTAGGCCCAAAACTATCAACTGGATTAGATGCAGTGAAAATAGAGATACACAGGCGGTATAGTTTGTTTCACAGGCGGGCTACTCTGCTGACGTCCAGACACTGCTACTAAGCCCAAAACCCCAAAACGATTTACTGGGTTAGATGCCGTAAAAATTGAGATACACAGGCGGTGTAGCTAGCTTCACAGGCGGTCTACTCTGCTGACGTGCAAACAATGCTACTAGGCCCAAAACTATCAACTGGATTAGATGTAGTGAAAATAGAGATACACAGGCGGAATAGTTTGTTTCACAGGCGGGCTATTCTGCTGACGTGCAGACAATGCTACTAAGTCCAAAACTATCAAATGGATTAGATGCAGTGAAATTAGAGATACACAGGCGGTATAGTTTGTATCGAAGGCGGACTACTCTGCTGACATCCAAACACTGCTACTAAGCCCAAAACCCCCAAACGATTTACTGGGTTAGATGCCGTAAAAATTGAGATACACAGGTGGTGTAGCTAGCTTCACAGGCGGGCTACTCTGCAGACGTGCAGACAATGCTACTAGGCCCAAAACTATCAACTGGATTAGATGCAGTGAAAATAGAGATACACAGGCAATATAGTTTGTTTCACAGGCGGGCTACTCTGCTGACGTGCAGACAATGCTCCTAGGCCCAAAACTATCAACTGGATTAGATGCAGCGAAAATAGAGATACACAGGCGGTATAGTTTGTTTCACAAGCAGGCTACTCTGCTGACGTGCAGACAATGCTTCTAGGCCCAAAACTATCAACTGGATTAGATGCAGTGAAAATAGAGATACACAGGCGGTATAGTTTGTTTCACAGGCGGGCTACTCTGCTGACGTGCAGACACTGCTACTAAGCCCAAAACCCCAAAACGATTTACTGGGTTAGATGCCGTAATAATTGAGATACACAGGCGGTGTAGCTAGCTTCACAGGCGGTCTACTCTGCTGACGTGCAAACAATGCTACTAGGCCCAAAACTATCAACTGGATTAGATGCAGTGAAAATAGAGATACACAGGCGGCATAGTTTGTTTCACAGGCAGGCTATTCTGCTGACGTGCAGACAATGCTACTAAGTCCAAAACTATCAACTGGATTAGATGCAGTGAAATTAGAGATACACAGGCGGTATAGTTTGTTTCGAAGGCGGACTACTCTGCTGACATCCAAACACTGCTACTAAGCCCAAAACCCCCAAACGATTTACTGGGTTAGATGCCGTAAAAATTGAGATACACAGGTGGTGTAGCTAGCTTCACAGGCGGGCTACGCTGCAGACGTGCAGACAATGCTACTAGGCCCAAAACTATCAACTGGATTAGATGCAGTGAAAATAGAGATACACAGGCAATATAGTTTGTTTCACAGGCGGGCTACTCTGCTGACGTGCAGACAATGCTCCTAGGCCCAAAACTATCAACTGGATTAGATGCAGCGAAAATAGAGATACACAGGCGGTATAGTTTGTTTCACAGGCAGGCTACTCTGCTGACGTGCAGACAATGCTTCTATACCCAAAACTATCAACTGGATTAGATGCAGTGAAAATAGAGATACACAGGCGGTATAGTTTGTTTCACAGGCGGGCTACTCTGCTGACGTGCAGACAATGCTACTAGGCCCAAAACTATCAACTGGATTAGATGCAGTGAAAATAGAGATACACAGGCGGTATAGTTTAATTCACAGGCGGGCTACTCTGCTGACGTGCAGACACTTCTACTAAGCCCCAAACCCCAAAACAATTTACTGGGTTAGATGCCGTAAAAATTGAGATACACAGGCAGTGCAGTTAGCTTCACAGGCGGGCTACTCTGCTGACGTGCAGACAAAGCTTCTAGGCCCAAAACTATCAACTGGATTAGATGCAGTGAAAATAGAGATACATAGACGGTATAGTTTGTTTCAAAGGCAGACTACTCTGCTGACGTCCAAACACTGCTACTAAGCCCAAAACCCCAAAACGATTTACTGGGTTAGATGCCGTAAAAATTGAGATACACAGGTGGTGTAGCTAGCTTCACAGGCCGGCTACTCTGCTGACGTGCAGACAATGCTACTAGGCCCCAAACTATCAACTGGATTAGATGCAGTGAAAATAGAGATACACAGGCGATATAGTTTGTTTCACAGGCGGGCTACTCTGCTGACGTGCAGACAGTGCTACTAGGCCCAAAACTATCAACTGGATTAGATGCAGCGAAAATAGAGATACACAGGCGGTATAGTTTGTTTCACAGGCGGGCTACTCTGCTGACGTGCAGACAATGCTACTAGGCCCAACACTATCAACTGGATTAGATGCAGTGAAATTAGAGATACACAGGCGGTATAGTTTGTTTCACAGGCGGGCTACTCTGCTGACGTGCAGACACTGCTACTAAGCCCAAAACCCCAAAACGATTTACTGGGTTAGATGCCGTAAAAATTGAGATACACAGGCAGTGTAGCTAGCTTCACAGGCGGGCTACTCTGCTGACGTGGAGACAATGCTACTAGACCCAAAACTATCAACTGGATTAGATGCAGTGAAAATAGAGATACACAGGCGGTATAGTTTGTGTCACAGGCGGGCTACTCTGTTGACATGCAGACAATGCTACTAGGCCCAAAACTATCAACTGGATTAGATGCAGTGAAAATAGAGATACACAGGCGGTATAGTTTGTTTCACAGGCGGGCTACTTTGCTGACGTGCAGACACTGCTACTAAGCCCAAAACCCCAAAACGATTTACTGGGTTAGATGCCGTAAAAATTGAGATACACAGGCGGTGTAGCTAGCTTCACAGGCGGTCTACTCTGCTGATGTGCAAACAATGCTACTAGGCCCAAAACTATCAACTGGATTAGATGCAGTGAAAATAGAGATACACAGGCGGTATAGTTTGTTTCACAGGCGGGCTACTCTGCTGACGTCCAGACACTGCTACTAAGCCCAAAACCCCAAAACGATTTACTGGGTTAGATGCCGTAAAAATTGAGATACACAGGCGGTGTAGCTAGCTTCACAGGCGGTCTACTCTGCTGACGTGCAAACAATGCTACTAGGCCCAAAACTATCAACTGGATTAGATGTAGTGAAAATAGAGATACACAGGCGGAATAGTTTGTTTCACAGGCGGGCTATTCTGCTGACGTGCAGACAATGCTACTAAGTCCAAAACTATCAAATGGATTAGATGCAGTGAAATTAGAGATACACAGGCGGTATAGTTTGTATCGAAGGCGGACTACTCTGCTGACATCCAAACACTGCTACTAAGCCCAAAACCCCCAAACGATTTACTGGGTTAGATGCCGTAAAAATTGAGATACACAGGTGGTGTAGCTAGCTTCACAGGCGGGCTACTCTGCAGACGTGCAGACAATGCTACTAGGCCCAAAACTATCAACTGGATTAGATGCAGTGAAAATAGAGATACACAGGCAATATAGTTTGTTTCACAGGCGGGCTACTCTGCTGACGTGCAGACAATGCTCCTAGGCCCAAAACTATCAACTGGATTAGATGCAGCGAAAATAGAGATACACAGGCGGTATAGTTTGTTTCACAAGCAGGCTACTCTGCTGACGTGCAGACAATGCTTCTAGGCCCAAAACTATCAACTGGATTAGATGCAGTGAAAATAGAGATACACAGGCGGTATAGTTTGTTTCACAGGCGGGCTACTCTGCTGACGTGCAGACACTGCTACTAAGCCCAAAACCCCAAAACGATTTACTGGGTTAGATGCCGTAATAATTGAGATACACAGGCGGTGTAGCTAGCTTCACAGGCGGTCTACTCTGCTGACGTGCAAACAATGCTACTAGGCCCAAAACTATCAACTGGATTAGATGCAGTGAAAATAGAGATACACAGGCGGCATAGTTTGTTTCACAGGCAGGCTATTCTGCTGACGTGCAGACAATGCTACTAAGTCCAAAACTATCAACTGGATTAGATGCAGTGAAATTAGAGATACACAGGCGGTATAGTTTGTTTCGAAGGCGGACTACTCTGCTGACATCCAAACACTGCTACTAAGCCCAAAACCCCCAAACGATTTACTGGGTTAGATGCCGTAAAAATTGAGATACACAGGTGGTGTAGCTAGCTTCACAGGCGGGCTACTCTGCAGACGTGCAGACAATGCTACTAGGCCCAAAACTATCAACTGGATTAGATGCAGTGAAAATAGAGATACACAGGCAATATAGTTTGTTTCACAGGCGGGCTACTCTGCTGACGTGCAGACAATGCTCCTAGGCCCAAAACTATCAACTGGATTAGATGCAGCGAAAATAGAGATACACAGGCGGTATAGTTTGTTTCACAGGCAGGCTACTCTGCTGACGTGCAGACAATGCTTCTATACCCAAAACTATCAACTGGATTAGATGCAGTGAAAATAGAGATACACAGGCGGTATAGTTTGTTTCACAGGCGGGCTACTCTGCTGACGTGCAGACAATGCTACTAGGCCCAAAACTATCAACTGGATTAGATGCAGTGAAAATAGAGATACACAGGCGGTATAGTTTAATTCACAGGCGGGCTACTCTGCTGACGTGCAGACACTTCTACTAAGCCCAAAACCCCAAAACAATTTACTGGGTTAGATGCCGTAAAAATTGAGATACACAGGCAGTGCAGTTAGCTTCACAGGCGGGCTACTCTGCTGACGTGCAGACAAAGCTTCTAGGCCCAAAACTATCAACTGGATTAGATGCAGTGAAAATAGAGATACATAGACGGTATAGTTTGTTTCAAAGGCAGACTACTCTGCTGACGTCCAAACACTGCTACTAAGCCCAAAACCCCAAAACGATTTACTGGGTTAGATGCCGTAAAAATTGAGATACACAGGTGGTGTAGCTAGCTTCACAGGCCGGCTACTCTGCTGACGTGCAGACAATGCTACTAGGCCCCAAACTATCAACTGGATTAGATGCAGTGAAAATAGAGATACACAGGCGATATAGTTTGTTTCACAGGCGGGCTACTCTGCTGACGTGCAGACAGTGCTACTAGGCCCAAAACTATCAACTGGATTAGATGCAGCGAAAATAGAGATACACAGGCGGTATAGTTTGTTTCACAGGCGGGCTACTCTGCTGACGTGCAGACAATGCTACTAGGCCCAACACTATCAACTGGATTAGATGCAGTGAAATTAGAGATACACAGGCGGTATAGTTTGTTTCACAGGCGGGCTACTCTGCTGACGTGCAGACACTGCTACTAAGCCCAAAACCCCAAAACGATTTACTGGGTTAGATGCCGTAAAAATTGAGATACACAGGCAGTGTAGCTAGCTTCACAGGCGGGCTACTCTGCTGACGTGGAGACAATGCTACTAGACCCAAAACTATCAACTGGATTAGATGCAGTGAAAATAGAGATACACAGGCGGTATAGTTTGTGTCACAGGCGGGCTACTCTGTTGACATGCAGACAATGCTACTAGGCCCAAAACTATCAACTGGATTAGATGCAGTGAAAATAGAGATACACAGGCGGTATAGTTTGTTTCACAGGCGGGCTACTTTGCTGACGTGCAGACACTGCTACTAAGCCCAAAACCCCAAAACGATTTACTGGGTTAGATGCCGTAAAAATTGAGATACACAGGCGGTGTAGCTAGCTTCACAGGCGGTCTACTCTGCTGATGTGCAAACAATGCTACTAGGCCCAAAACTATCAACTGGATTAGATGCAGTGAAAATAGAGATACCCAGGCGGCATAGTTTGTTTCACAGGCGGGCTATTCTGCTGACATCCAAACAGTGCTACTAAGCCCAAAACCCCCAAACGATTTACTGGGTTAGATGCCGTAAAAATTGAGATACACAGGTGGAGTAGCTAGCTTCACAGGCGGGCTACTCTGCAGACGTGCAGACAATGCTACTAGGCCCAAAACTATCAACTGGATTAGATGCAGTGAAAATAGAGATACACAGGCAATATAGTTTGTTTCACAGGCGGGCTACTCTGCTGACGTGCAGACAATGCTCCTAGGCCCAAAACTATCAACTGGATTAGATGCAGCGAAAATAGAGATACACAGGCGGTATAGTTTGTTTCACAGGCAGGCTACTCTGCTGACGTGCAGACAATGCTTCTAGGCCCAAAACTATCAACTGGATTAGATGCAGTGAAAATAGAGATACACAGGCGGTATAGTTTGTTTCACAGGCGGGCTACTCTGCTGACGTGCAGACACTGCTACTAAGCCCAAAACCCCAAAACGATTAACTGGGTTAGATGCCGTAAAAATTGAGATACACAGGCAGTGTAGCTAGCTTCACAGGCGGGCTACTCTGCTGACGTGCAGACAATGCTACTAGGCCCAAAACTATCAACTGGATTAGATGCAGTGAAAATAGGGATACACAGGCGGTAAAGTTTGTTTCACAGGCGGGCTACTCTGCTGACGTGCAGACAATGCTACTAGGCCCAAAACTATCAACTGGATTAGATGCAGTGAAAATAGAGAAACACAGGCGGTATAGTTAGTTTCAAAGGCGGACTACTCTGCAGACTTCCAAACACAGCCCAAAACCCCAAAACGATTTACTGGGTTAGATGCCGTAAAAATTGAGATACACAGGTGGTGTAGCTAGCTTCACAGGCCGGCTACTCTGCTGACGTGCAGACAATGCTACTAGGCCCCAAACTATCAACTGGATTAGATGCAGTGAAAATAGAGATACACAGGCGATATAGTTTGTTTCACAGGCGGGCTACTCTGCTGACGTGCAGACAGTGCTACTAGGCCCAAAACTATCAACTGGATTAGATGCAGCGAAAATAGAGATACACAGGCGGTATAGTTTGTTTCACAGGCGGGCTACTCTGCTGACGTGCAGACAATGCTACTAGGCCCAAAACTATCAACTGGATTAGATGCAGTGAAATTAGAGATACACAGGCGGTATAGTTTGTTTCACAGGCGGGCTACTCTGCTGACGTGCAGACACTGCTACTAAGCCCAAAACCCCAAAACGATTTACTGGGTTAGATGCCGTAAAAATTGAGATACACAGGCAGTGTAGCTAGCTTCACAGGCGGGCTACTCTGCTGACGTGGAGACAATGCTACTAGACCCAAAACTATCAACTGGATTAGATGCAGTGAAAATAGAGATACACAGGCGGTAAAGTTTGTTTCACAGGCGGGCTACTCTGTTGACGTGCAGACAATGCTACTAGGCCCAAAACTATCAACTGGATTAGATGCAGTGAAAATAGAGATACACAGGCGGTATAGTTTGTTTCACAGGCGGGCTACTCTGCTGACGTGCAGACACTGCTACTAAGCCCAAAACCCCAAAACGATTTACTGGGTTAGATGCCGTAAAAATTGAGATACACAGGCGGTGTAGCTAGCTTCACAGGCGGTCTACTCTGCTGACGTGCAAACAATGCTACTAGGCTCAGAACTATCAACTGGATTAGATGCAGTGAAAATAGAGATACACAGGCGGCATAGTTTGTTTCACAGGCGGGCTATTCTGCTGACGTGCAGACAATGCTACTAGGTCCAAAACTATCAACTGGATTAGATGCAGTGAAATTAGAGATACACAGGCGGTATAGTTTGTTTCGAAGGCGGACTACTCTGCTGACATCCAAACAGTGCTACTAAGCCCAAAGCCCCCAAACGATTTACTGGGTTAGATGCCGTAAAAATTGAGATACACAGGTGTTGTAGCTAGCTTCACAGGCGGGCTACTCTGCAGACGTGCAGACAATGCTACTAGCCCCAAAACTATCAACTGGATTAGATGCAGCGAAAATAGAGATACACAGGCGGTATAGTTTGTTTCACAGGCAGGCTACTCTGCTGACGTGCAGACAATGCTTCTAGGCCCAAAACTATCAACTTGATTAGATGCAGTGAAAATAGAGATACACAGGCGGTATAGTTTGTTTCACAGGCGGGCTACTCTGCTGACGTGCAGACACTGCTACTAAGCCCAAAACCCCAAAACGATTAACTGGGTTAGATGCCGTAAAAATTGAGATACACAGGCAGTGTAGCTAGCTTCACAGGCGGGCTACTTTGCTGATGTGCAGACAATGCTACTAGGCCCAAAACTATCAACTGGATTAGATGCAGTGAAAATAGAGATACACAGGCGGTAAAGTTTGTTTCACAGGCGGGCTACTCTGCTGACGTGCAGACAATGCTACTAGGCCCAAAACTATCAACTGGATTAGATGCAGTGAAAATAGAGATACACAGGCGGTAAAGTTTGTTTCACAGGCGGGCTACTCTGCTGACGTGCAGACAATGCTACTAGGCCCAAAACTATCAACTGGATTAGATGCAGTGAAATTAGAGATACACAGGCGGTATAGTTTGTTTCACAGGCGGGCTACTCTGCTGACGTGCAGACACTGCTACTAAGCCCAAAACCCCAAAACGATTTACTGGGTTAGATGCCGTAAAAATTGAGATACACAGGCAGTGTAGCTAGCTTCACAGGCGGGCTACTCTGCTGACGTGGAGACAATGCTACTAGACCCAAAACTATCAACTGGATTAGATGCAGTGAAAATAAAGATACACAGGCGGTAAAGTTTGTTTCACAGGCGGGCTACTCTGTTGACGTGCAGACAATGCTACTAGGCCCAAAACTATCAACTGGATTAGATGCAGTGAAAATAGAGATACACAGGCGGTATAGTTTGTTTCACAGGCGGGCTACTCTGCTGACGTGCAGACACTGCTACTAAGCCCAAAACCCCAAAACGATTTACTGGGTTAGATGCCGTAAAAATTGAGATACACAGGCGGTGTAGCTAGCTTCACAGGCGGTCTACTCTGCTGACGTGCAAACAATGCTACTAGGCTCAGAACTATCAACTGGATTAGATGCAGTGAAAATAGAGATACACAGGCGGCATAGTTTGTTTCACAGGCGGGC
The DNA here is from genome assembly GCF_051348905.1 of Ranitomeya variabilis. NCBI lineage: Eukaryota > Metazoa > Chordata > Amphibia > Anura > Dendrobatidae > Ranitomeya > Ranitomeya variabilis. Next base: position 568,970,430 of record NC_135236.1, read on the forward strand.
TATTCTGCTGACATGCAGACAATGCTACTAGGTCCAAAACTATCAACTGGATTAGATGCAGTGAAATTAGAGATACACAGGCGGTATAGTTTGTTTCGAAGGCGGACTACTCTGCTGACATCCAAACAGTGCTACTAAGCCCAAAGCCCCCAAACGATTTACTGGGTTAGATGCCGTAAAAATTGAGATACACAGGTGTTGTAGCTAGCTTCACAGGCGGGCTACTCTGCAGACGTGCAGACAATGCTACTAGGCCCAAAACTATCAACTGGATTAGATGCAGCGAAAATAGAGATACACAGGCGGTATAGTTTGTTTCACAGGCAGGCTACTCTGCTGACGTGCAGACAATGCTTCTAGGCCCAAAACTATCAACTGGATTAGATGCAGTGAAAATAGAGATCCACAGGCGGTATAGTTTGTTTCACAGGCGGGCTACTCTGCTGACGTGCAGACACTGCTACTAAGCCCAAAACCCCAAAACGATTAACTGGGTTAGATGCCTTAAAAAATGAGATACACAGGCAGTGTAGCTAGCTTCACAGGCGGGCTACTCTGCTGATGTGCAGACAATGCTACTAGGCCCAAAACTATCAACTGGATTAGATGCAGTGAAAATAGAGATACACAGGCGGTAAAGTTTGTTTCACAGGCGGGCTACTCTGCTGACATGCAGACAATGCTACTAGGCCCAAAACTATCAACTGGATTAGATGCAGTGAAAATAGAGATACATAGGTGGTATAGTTTGTTTCAAAGGCGGACTACTCTGCTGACGTCCAAACACTACTACTAAGCCCAAAACCCCAAAACGATTTACTGGGTTAGATGCCGTAAAAATTGAGATACACAGGTGTTGTAGCTAGCTTCACAGGCGGGCTACTCTGCTGACGTGCAGACAATGCTACTAGGCCCCAAACTATCAACTGGATTAGATGCAGTGAAAATAGAGATACACAGGCGATATAGTTTGTTTCACAGGCGGGCTACTCTGCTGACGTGCAGACAGTGCTACTAGGCCCAAAACTATCAACTGGATTAGATGCAGCGAAAATAGAGATACACAGGCGGTATAGTTTGTTTCACAGGCGGGCTACTCTGCTGACGTGCAGACAATGCTACTAGGCCCAAAACTATCAACTGGATTAGATGCAGTGAAAATAGAGATACACAGGCGGTATAGTTTGTTTCACAGGTGGGCTACTCTGCTTACGTGCAGACATTGCTACTAAGCCCCAAGCCCCAAAACGATTTACTGGGTTAGATGCCGTAAAAATTGAGATACACAGGCAGTGTAGCTAGCTTCACAGGCGGGCTACTCTGCTGACGTGCAGACAATGCTACTAGGCCCAAAACTATCAACTGGATTAGATGCAGTGAAAATAGAGATACACAGGCGGTATAGTTTGTTTCACAGGCGGGCTACTCTGCTGACGTGCAGACAATGCTACTAGGCCCAAAACTATCAACTGGATTAGATGCAGTGAAAACAGAGATACACAGGCGGTATAGTTTGTTTCACAGGTGGGCTACTCTGCTGACGTGCAGACACTGCTACTAAGCCCCAAACCCCAAAACGATTTACAGGGTTAGATGCCGTAAAAATTGAGATACACAGGCAGTGTAGCTAGCTTCACAGGCGGGCTACTCTGCTGACGTGCAGACAATGCTACTAGGCCCAAAACTATCAACTGGATTAGATGCAGTGAAAATAGAGATATACAGGCGGAATAGTTTGTTTCACAGGCGGGCTACTCTGCTGACGTGCAGACAATGCTACTAGGTCCAAAACCATCAACTGGATTAGATGCAGTGAAAATAGAGATACACAGGCGGTATAGTTTGTTTCAAAGGCGGACTACTCTGCTGACTTCCAAACACTGCTACTAAGCCCAAAACCCCAAAACGATTTACTGGGTTAGATGCCGTAAAAATTGAGATACACAGGTGTTGTAGCAAGCTTCACAGGCGGGCTACTCTGCTGACGTGCAGACAATGCTACTAGGCCCAAAACTATCAACTGAATTAGATGCAGTGAAAACAGAGATACACAGGCGATATAGTTTGTTTCACAGGCAGGCTACACTGCTGACGTGCAGACAATGCTACTAGGCCCAAAACTATCAACTGGATTAGATGCAAAGAAAATAGAGATACACAGGCGGTATAGTTTGTTTCACACACGGGCTACTCTGCTGACGTGCAGACAATGCTACTAGGCCCAAAACTATCACCTGGATTAGATGCAAAGAAAATAGAGATACACAGGCGGTATAGTTTGTTTCACACGCGGGCTACTCTGCTGACGTGCAGACAATGCTACTAGGCCCAAAACTATCAACTGGATTAGATGCAGTGAAAATAGAGATACATAGGTGGTATAGTTTGTTTCAAAGGCGGACTACTCTGCTGACGTCCAAACACTGCTACTAAGCCCAAAACCCCAAAACGATTTACTGGGTTAGATGCCGTAAAAATTGAGATACACAGGTGTTGTAGCTAGCTTCACAGGCGGGCTACTCTGCTGACGTGCAGACAATGCTACTAGGCCCCAAACTATCAACTGGATTAGATGCAGTGAAAATAGAGATACACAGGCGATATAGTTTGTTTCACAGGCGGGCTACTCTGCTGACGTGCAGACAGTGCTACTAGGCCCAAAACTATCAACTGGATTAGATGCAGCGAAAATAGAGATACACAGGCGGTATAGTTTGTTTCACAGGCGGGCTACTCTGCTGACGTGCAGACAATGCTACTAGGCCCAAAACTATCAACTGGATTAGATGCAGTGAAAATAGAGATACACAGGCGGTATAGTTTGTTTCACAGGTGGGCTACTCTGCTTACGTGCAGACATTGCTACTAAGCCCCAAGCCCCAAAACGATTTACTGGGTTAGATGCCGTAAAAATTGAGATACACAGGCAGTGTAGCTAGCTTCACAGGCGGGCTACTCTGCTGACGTGCAGACAATGCTACTAGGCCCAAAACTATCAACTGGATTAGATGCAGTGAAAATAGAGATACACAGGCGGTATAGTTTGTTTCACAGGCGGGCTACTCTGCTGACGTGCAGACAATGCTACTAGGCCCAAAACTATCAACTGGATTAGATGCAGTGAAAACAGAGATACACAGGCGGTATAGTTTGTTTCACAGGTGGGCTACTCTGCTGACGTGCAGACACTGCTACTAAGCCCCAAACCCCAAAACGATTTACAGGGTTAGATGCCGTAAAAATTGAGATACACAGGCAGTGTAGCTAGCTTCACAGGCGGGCTACTCTGCTGACGTGCAGACAATGCTACTAGGCCCAAAACTATCAACTGGATTAGATGCAGTGAAAATAGAGATATACAGGCGGAATAGTTTGTTTCACAGGCGGGCTACTCTGCTGACGTGCAGACAATGCTACTAGGTCCAAAACCATCAACTGGATTAGATGCAGTGAAAATAGAGATACACAGGCGGTATAGTTTGTTTCAAAGGCGGACTACTCTGCTGACTTCCAAACACTGCTACTAAGCCCAAAACCCCAAAACGATTTACTGGGTTAGATGCCGTAAAAATTGAGATACACAGGTGTTGTAGCAAGCTTCACAGGCGGGCTACTCTGCTGACGTGCAGACAATGCTACTAGGCCCAAAACTATCAACTGAATCAGATGCAGTGAAAACAGAGATACACAGGCGATATAGTTTGTTTCACAGGCAGGCTACTCTGCTGACGTGCAGACAATGCTACTAGGCCCAAAACTATCAACTGGATTAGATGCAAAGAAAATAGAGATACACAGGCGGTATAGTTTGTTTCACACACGGGCTACTCTGCTGACGTGCAGACAATGCTACTAGGCCCAAAACTATCACCTGGATTAGATGCAAAGAAAATAGAGATACACAGGCGGTATAGTTTGTTTCACACGCGGGCTACTCTGCTGACGTGCAGACAATGCTACTAGGCCCAAAACTATCAACTGGATTAGATGCAGTGAAAATAGAGATACACAGGCGGTATAGTTTGTTTCAAAGGCGGACTACTCTGCTGACTTCCAAACACTGCTACTAAGCCCAAAACCCCAAAACGATTTACTGGGTTAGATGCCGTAAAAATTGAGATACACAGGTGGTGTAGCTAGCTTCACAGGCGGGCTACTCTGCTGACGTGGAGACAATGCTACTAGGCCCAAAACTATCAACTGGATTAGATGCAGTGAAAATAGAGATACACAGGCGATATAGTTTGTTTCACAGGCGGGCTACTCTGCTGACGTGCAGACAATGCTACTAGGCCCAAAACTATCATCTGGAATAGATGCAGTGAAAATAGAGATACACAGGCGGTATAGTTTGTTTCACAGGTGGGCTACTCTGCTGACGTGCAGACACTGCTACTAAGCCCCAAACCCCAAAATGACTTGCTGGGTTAGATGCCATAAAAATTGAGATACACAGGCAGTGTAGCTAGCTTCACAGGCGGGCTACTCTGCTGACATGCAGACAATGCTACTAGGCCCAAAATTATTAACGGGATTAGATGCATTGAAAATAGAGATACACAGGCGGTATAGTTTGTTTCACAGGCAGGCTACTCTGCTGACGTGCAGACAATGCTACTAGGCCCAAAACTATCAACTGGATTAGATGCAATGAAAATAGAGATACACGGCGGCATAGTTTGTTTCACAGGCGGGCTACTCTGCTGACGTGCAGACAATGCTACTAGGTCCAAAACCATCAACTGGATTAGATGCAGTGAAAATAGAGATACACAGGCGGTATAGTTTGTTTCAAAGGCGGACTACTCTGCTGACTTCCAAACACTGCTACTAAGCCCAAAACCCCAAAACGATTTACTGGGTTAGATGCCGTAAAAATTGAGATACACAGGTGGTGTAGCTATCTTCACAGGTGGGCTACTCTGCTGACGTGCAGACAATGCAACTAGGCCCAAAACTATCAACTGGAAGAGATGCAGTGAAAATAGAGATACACAGGCGATATAGTTTGTTTCACAGGCGGGCTACTCTGCTGACGTGCAGACAGTGCTACTAGGCCCAAAACTATCAACTGAATTAGATGCAGCGAAAATAGAGATACACAGGCGGTATAGTTTGTTTCACAGGCGGGCTACTCTGCTGACGTGCAGACAATGCTACTAGGCCCAAAACTGTCAACTGGATTAGATGCAGTGAAAATAGAGATAAACAGGCGGTACAGTTTGTTTCACAGGTGGGCTACTCTGCTTACGTGCAGACATTGCTACTAAGCCCCAAGCCCCAAAACGATTTATTGGGTTAGATGCCGTAAAAATTGAGATACACAGGCAGTGTAGCTAGCTTCACAGGCGGGCTACTCTGCTGACGTGCAGACAATACTACTAGGCCCAAAACTATCAACTGGATTAGATGCAGCGAAAATAGAGATACACAGGCGGTATCGTTTGTTTCACAGGCGGGCTACTCTGCTGACATGCAGACAATGCTACTAGGCCCAAAACTATCAACTGGATTAGATGCAGTGAAAACAGAGATACACAGGCGGTATAGTTTGTTTCACAGGTGGGCTACTCTGCTGACGTGCAGACACTGCTACTAAGCCCCAAACCCCAAAACGATTTACAGGGTTAGATGCCGTAAAAATTGAGATACACAGGCAGTGTAGCTAGCTTCACAGGCGGGCTACTCTGCTGACGTGCAGACAATGCTACTAGGCCCAAAACTATCAACTGGATTAGATGCAGTGAAAATAGAGATACACAGGCGGTATAGTTTGTTTCAAAGGCGGACTACTCTGCTGACTTCCAAACACTGCTACTAAGCCCAAAACCCCAAAACGATTTACTGGGTTAGATGCCGTAAAAATTGAGATACACAGGTGGTGTAGCTAGCTTCACAGGCGGTCTACTCTGCTGACGTGCAGACAATGCTACTAGGCCCAAAACTATCAACTGGATTAGATGCAGTGAAAATAGAGATACACAGGCGGTATAGTTTGTTTCAAAGGCGGACTACTCTGCTGACTTCCAAACACTGCTACTAAGCCCAAAACCCCAAAACAATTTACTGGGTTAGATGCCGTAAAAATTGATATACACAGGCGGTGTAGCTAGATTCACAGGCGGTCTACTCTGCTGACGTGCAGACAATGCTACTAGGCCCAAAACTATCAACTGGATTAGATGCAGTGAAAATAGAGATATACAGGCGGAATAGTTTGTTTCACAGGCGGGCTACTCTGCTGACGTGCAGACAATGCTACTAGGCCCAAAACTATCAACTGAATTAGATGCAGTGAAAACAGAGATACACAGGCGTTATAGTTTGTTTCACAGGCGGGCTACTCTGCTGACATGCAGACAATGCTACTAGGCCCAAAGCTATCAACTGGATTAGATGCAAAGAAAATAGAGATACACAGGCGGTATAATTTGTTTCACAGGCGGGCTACTATGCTGACGTGCAGACAATGCTGCTAGGCCCAAAACTATCAACTGGTTTAGATGCAGTGAAAATAGAGATACACAGGCGGTATAGTTTGTTTCACAGGTGGGCTACTCTGCTGACGTGCAGACACTGCTACTGAGCCCCAAACCCCAAAACGATTTACTGGGTTAGATGCCGTAAAAATTGAGATACATAGGCAGTGTAGCTAGCTTCACAGGCGGGCTACTCTGCTGACGTGCAGACAATACTACTAGGCCCAAAACTATCAACTGGATTAGATGCAGCGAAAATAGAGATACACAGGCGGTATAGTTTGTTTCACAGGCGGGCTACTCTGCTGACATGCAGACAATGCTACTAGGCCCAAAACTATCAACTGGATTAGATGCAGTGAAAACAGAGATACACAGGCGGTATAGTTTGTTTCACAGGTGGGCTACTCTGCTGACGTGCAGACACTGCTACTAAGCCCCAAACCCCAAAACGATTTACAGGGTTAGATGCCGTAAAAATTGAGATACACAGGCAGTGTAGCTAGCTTCACAGGCGGGCTACTCTGCTGACGTGCAGACAATGCTACTAGGCCCAAAACTATCAACTGGATTAGATGCAGTGAAAATAGAGATATACAGGCGGAATAGTTTGTTTCACAGGCGGGCTACTCTGCTGACGTGCAGACAATGCTACTAGGTCCAAAACCATCAACTGGATTAGATGCAGTGAAAATAGAGATACACAGGCGGTATAGTTTGTTTCAAAGGCGAACTACTCTGCTGACTTCCAAACACTGCTACTAAGCCCAAAACCCCAAAACGATTTACAGGGTTAGATGCCGTAAAAATTGAGATACACAGGCAGTGTAGCTAGCTTCACAGGCGGGCTACTCTGCTGACGTGCAGACAATGCTACTAGGCCCAAAACTATCAACTGGATTAGATGCAGTGAAAATAGAGATATACAGGCGGAATAGTTTGTTTCACAGGCGGGCTACTCTGCTGACGTGCAGACAATGCTACTAGGCCCAAAACTATCAACTGAATTAGATGCAGTGAAAACAGAGATACACAGGCGATATAGTTTGTTTCACAGGCGGGCTACTCTGCTGACGTGCAGACAATGCTACTAGGCCCAAAATTATATACTGGATTAGATGCAGTGAAAATAGAGATACACAGGCGGTATAGTTTGTTTCACAGGTGGGCTACTCTGCTGACGTGCAGACACTGCTACTGAGCCCCAAACCCCAAAACAATTTACTTGGTTAGATGCCGTAAAAATTGAGATACATAGGCAGTGTAGCTAGCTTCACAGGCGGGCTACTCTGCTGACGTGCAGACAATGCTACTAGGCCCAAAACTATCAACTGGATTAGGTGCAGTGAAAATAGAGATACACAGGCGGTATAGTTTGTTTCACAGGCGGGCTACTCTGCTGACGTGCAGACAATGCTACTAGGTCCAAAACCATCAACTGGATTAGATGCAGTGAAAATAGAGATACACAGGCGGTATAGTTTGTTTCAAAGGCGGACTACTCTGCTGACTTCCAAACACTGCTACTAAGCCCAAAACCCCAAAATGATTTACTGGGTTAGATGCCGTAAAAATTGAGATACTCAGGTGGTGTAGCTAGCTTCACAGGCGGGCTACTCTGCTGACGTGCAGACAATGCTACTAGGCCCAAAACTATCAACTGGATTAGATGCAGTGAAAATAGAGATACACAGGCGATATAGTTTGTTTCACAGGCGGGCTACTCTGCTGACGTGCAGACAATGCTACTAGGCCCAAAACTATCAACTGGATTATATGCAGTGAAAATAGAGATACACAGGCGGCATAGTTTGTTTCACAGGCGGGCTCCTCTGCTGATGTGCAGACAATGCTACTAGGCCCAAAACTATCATCTGGATTAGATGCAGCGAAAATAGAGATACACAGGCGGTATAGTTTGTTTCACAGGCGGGCTACTCTGCTGACGTGCAGACAATGCTACTAGGCCCAAAACTATCAACTGGAAGAGATGCAGTGAAAATAGAGATACACAGGCGGTATAGTTTGTTTCACAGGCGGGCTACTCTGCTGACGTGCAGACAATGCTACTATCCCCAAAACTATCAACTGGATTAGATGCAGCGAAAATAGAGATACACAGGCGGTATAGTTTGTTTCACAGGTGGGCTACTCTGCTGACGTGCAGACAATGCTACTAGGCCCAAAACTATCAACTGGATTAGATGCAGTGAAAATAGAGATACACAGGCGGTATAGTTTGTTTCACAGGCGGGCTACTCTGCTGACGTGCAGACAATGCTACTAGGCCCCAAACTATCATCTGGAATAGATGCAGTGAAAATAGAGATACACAGGCGGTATGGTTTATTTCACAGGTGGGCTACTCTGCTGACGTGCAGACACTGCTACTAAGCCCCAAACCCCAAAATGACTTACTGGGTTAGATGCCATAAAAATTGAGATACACAGGCAGTGTAGCTAGCTTCACAGGCTGGCTGCTCTGCTGACATGCAGACAATGCTACTAGGCCCAAAACTATCAACTGGATTAGATGCAGTGAAAATAGAGATACATAGGCGGTATAGCTTGTTTCACAGGCGGGCTACTCTGCTGACGTGCAGACAATGCTACTAGGTCCAAAACCATCAACTGGATTAGATGCAGTGAAAATAGAGATACACAGGCGGTATAGTTTGTTTCAAAGGCGGACTACTCTGCTGACTTCCAAACACTGCTACTAAGCCCAAAACCCCAAAACGATTTACTGGGTTAGATGCCGTAAAAATTGAGATACACAGGTGGTGTAGCTAGCTTCACAGGCGGTCTACTCTGCTGACGTGCAGACAATGCTACTAGGCCCAAAACTATCAACTGGATTAGATGCAGTGAAAATAGAGATACACAGGCGGTATAGTTTGTTTCAAAGGCGGACTACTCTGCTGACTTCCAAACACTGCTACTAAGCCCAAAACCCCAAAACAATTTACTGGGTTAGATGCCGTAAAAATTGATATACACAGGCGGTGTAGCTAGATTCACAGGCGGTCTACTCTGCTGACGTGCAGACAATGCTACTAGGCCCAAAACTATCAACTGGATTAGATGCAGTGAAAATAGAGATACACAAGCGGTATAGTTTGTTTCACAGGCGGGCTACTCTGCTGACGTGCAGACAGTGCTACTAGGCCCAAAACTATCAACTGGATTAGATGCAGTGAAAATAGAGATACACAAGCGGCATAGTTTGTTTCACAGGCGGGCTACTCTGCTGACATGCAGACAATGCTACTAGGCCCAAAACTATTAACGGGATTAGATGCATTGAAAATAGAGATACACAGGCGGTATAGTTTGTTTCACAGGCAGGCTACTCTGCTGATGTGCAGACAATGCTACTAGGCCCAAAACTATCAACTGGATTAGATGCAGTGAAAATAGAGATACACAGGCGGCATAGTTTGTTTCACAGGCGGGCTACTCTGCTGACGTGCAGACAATGCTACTAGGTCCAAAACCATCAACTGGATTAGATGCAGTGAAAATAGAGATACACAGGCGGTATAATTTGTTTCAAAGGCGGACTACTCTGCTGACTTCCAAACACTGCTACTAAGCCCAAAACCCCAAAACGATTTACTGGGTTAGATGCCGTAAAAATTGAGATACACAGGTGGTGTAGCTAGCTTCACAAGCGGGCTACTCTGCTGACATGCAGACAATGCTACTAGGCCCAAAACTATCAACTGGATTAGATGCAGTGAAAATAGAGATACACAGGCGATATAGTTTGTTTCACAGGCGGGCTACTCTGCTGACGTGCAGACAATGCTACTAGGTCCAAAACCATCAACTGGATTAGATGCAGTGAAAATAGAGATACACAGGCGGTATAGTTTGTTTCACAGGCGGGCTACTCTGCTGACGTGCAGACAATGCTGCTAGGCCCAAAACCATCAACTGGATTAGATGCAGTGAAAATAGAGATACACAGGCGGTATAGTTTGTTTCAAAGGCGGACTACTCTGCTGACTTCCAAACAGTGCTACTAAGCCCAAAACCCCAAAACAATTTACTGGGTTAGATGCCGTAAAAATTGATATACACAGGCGGTGTAGCTAGCTTCACAGGCGGACCACACTGCTGACTTCCAAACACTGCTACTAAGCCCAAAACCCCAAAACTATTTACTGGGTTAGATGCCGTAAAAATTGAGATAAACAGGTGGTGTAGCTAGCTTCACAGGCGGGCTACTCTGCTGACATGCAGACAATGCTACTAGGCCCAAAACTATCAACTGGATTAGATGCAGTGAAAATAGAGATACACAGGCGATATAGTTTGTTTCACAGGCGGGCTACTCTGCTGACGTGCAGACAATGCTACTAGGTCCAAAACCATCAACTGGATTAGATGCAGTGAAAATAGAGATACACAGGCGGTATAGTTTGTTTCAAAGGCGGACTACTCTGCTGACTTCCAAACACTGCTACTAAGCCCAAAACCCCAAAACAATTTACTGGGTTAGATGCCGTAAAAATTGATATACACAGTTGGTGTAGCTAGCTTCACAGGCGGTCTACTCTGCTGACGTGCAGACAATGCTACTAGGCCCAAAACTATCAACTGGATTAGATGCAGCGAAAATAGAGATACACAGGCGGTATAGTTTGTTTCACAGGCGGGCTACTCTGCTGACGTGCAGACAATGCTACTAGGCCCAAAACTATCATCTGGAATAGATGCAGTGAAAATAGAGATACACAGGCGGTATAGTTTGTTTCACAGGTGGGCTACTCTGCTGACGTGCAGACACTGCTACTAAGCCCCAAACCCCAAAATGACTTACTGGGTTGAATGCCATAAAAATTGAGATACACAGGCAGTGTAGCTAGCTTCACAGGCTGGCTGCTCTGCTGACATGCAGACAATGCTACTAGGCCCAAAACTATCAACTGGATTAGATGCAGTGAAAATAGAGATACACAGGCGGTATAGATTGTTTCACAGGCGGGCTACTCTGCTGACGTGCAGACAATGCTACTAGGTCCAAAACCATCAACTGGATTAGATGCAGTGAAAATAGAGATACACAGGTGGTATAGTTTGTTTCAAAGGCGGACTACTCTGCTGACTTCCAAACACTGCTACTAAACCCAAAACCCCAAAACAATTTACTGGGTTAGATGCCGTAAAAATTGATATACACAGGCGGTGTATCTAGCTTCACAGGCGGTCTACTCTGCTGACGTGCAGACAATGCTACTAGGCCCAAAACTATCAACTGGATTAGATGCAGTGAAAATAGAGATACACAAGCGGTATAGTTTGTTTCACAGGCGGGCTACTCTGCTGACGTGCAGACAATGCTACTAGGCCCAAAACTATCAACTGGATTAGATGCAGTGAAAATAGAGATACACAAGCGGCATAGTTTGTTTCACAGGCGGGCTACTCTGCTGACATGCAGACAATGCTACTAGGCCCAAAACTATTGATGGGATTAGATGCATTGAAAATAGAGATACACAGGCGGTATAGTTTGTTTCACAGGCAGACTACTCTGCTGATGTGCAGACAATGCTACTAGGCCCAAAACTATCAACTGGATTAGATGCAGTGAAAATAGAGATACACGGCGGCATAGTTTGTTTCACAGGCGTGCTACTCTGCTGACGTGCAGACAATGCTACTTGGTCCAAAACCATCAACTGGATTAGATGCAGTGAAAATAGAGATACACAGGCGGTATAGTTTGTTTCAAAAGCGGACTACTCTGCTGACTTCCAAACACTGCCACTAAGTCCAAAACCCCAAAACGATTTACTGGGTTAGATGCCGTAAAAATTGAGATACACAGGTGGTGTAGCTATCTTCACAGGCGGGCTACTCTGCTGACGTGCAGACAATGCTACTAGGCCCAAAACTATCAACTGGAAGAGATGCAGTGAAAATAGAGATACACAGGCGATATAGTTTGTTTCACAGGCAGGCTACTCTGCTGATGTGCAGACAATGCTACTAGGCCCAAAACTATCAACTGGATTAGATGCAGTGAAAATAGAGATACACAGGCGGCATAGTTTGTTTCACAGGCGGGCTACTCTGCTGATGTGCAGACAATGCTACTAGGCCCAAAACTATCAACTGGATTAGATGCAGTGAAAATAGAGATACACAGGCGGCATAGTTTGTTTCACAGGCGGGCTACTCTGCTGACGTGCAGACAATGCTACTAGGTCCAAAACCATCAACTGGATTAGATGCAGTGAAAATAGAGATACACAGGCGGTATAGTTTGTTTCAAAGGCGGACTACTCTGCTGAATTCCAAACACTGCTACTAAGCCCAAAACCCCAAAACGATTTACTGGGTTAGATGCCGTAAAAATTGAGATACACAGGTGGTGTAGCTATCTTCACAGGCGGGCTACTCTGCTGACGTGCAGACAATGCTACTAGGCCCAAAACTATCAACTGGAAGAGATGCAGTGAAAATAGAAATACACAGGCGATATAGTTTGTTTCACAGGCGGGCTACTCTGCTGACGTGCAGACAATGCTACTAGGCCCAAAACTATCAACTGGATTAGGTGCAGCGAAAATAGAGATACACAGGCGGTATAGTTTGTTTCACAGGTGGGCTACTCTGCTGACGTGCAGACAATGCTACTAGGCCCAAAACTATCAACTGGATTAGATGCAGTGAAAATAGAGATACACAGGCGGTATAGTTTGTTTCACAGGAGGGCTACTCTGCTGACGTGCAGACACTGTTACTAAGCCCCAAACTCCAAAACGATGTACTGGGTTAGATGCCGTAAAAACTGAGATACACAGGCAGTGTAGCTAGCTTCACAGGCGGGCTACTCTGCTGACGTGCAGACAATGCTACTAGGCCCAAAACTATCAACTGGATTAGATGCAGTGAAAATAGAGATACACAGGCGATATAGTTTGTTTCACAGGCGGGCTACTCTGCTGACGTGCAGACAATGCTACTAGGCCCAAAACTATCAACTGGATTATATGCAGTGAAAATAGAGATACACAGGCGGCATAGTTTGTTTCACAGGCGGTCTCCTCTGCTGATGTGCAGACAATGCTACTAGGCCCCAAACTATCAACTGGATTAGATGCAGCGAAAATAGAGATACACAGGCGGTATAGTTTGTTTCACAGGTGGGCTACTCTGCTGACGTGCAGACACTGCTACTAAGCCACAAACCCCAAAACGATTTACTGGGTTAGATACCATAAAAATTGAGATACACAGGTGGTGTAGCTATCTTCACAGGCGGGCTACTCTGCTGACGTGCAGACAATGCTACTAGGCCCAAAACTATCAACTGGAAGAGATGCAGTGAAAATAGAAATACACAGGCGATATAGTTTGTTTCACAGGCGGGCTACTCTGCTGACGTGCAGACAATGCTACTAGGCCCAAAACTATCAACTGGATTAGGTGCAGCGAAAATAGAGATACACAGGCGGTATAGTTTGTTTCACAGGTGGGCTACTCTGCTGACGTGCAGACAATGCTACTAGGCCCAAAACTATCAACTGGATTAGATGCAGTGAAAATAGAGAAACACAGGCGGTATAGTTTGTTTCACAGGAGGGCTACTCTGCTGACGTGCAGACACTGTTACTAAGCCCCAAACTCCAAAACGATGTACTGGGTTAGATGCCATAAAAACTAAGATACACAGGCAGTGTAGCTAGCTTCACAGGCGGGCTACTCTGCTGACGTGCAGACAATGCTACTAGGCCCAAAACTATCAACTGGATTAGATGCAGTGAAAATAGAGATACACAGGCGATATAGTTTGTTTCACAGGCGGGCTACTCTGCTGACGTGCAGACAATGCTACTAGGCCCAAAACTATCAACTGGATTATATGCAGTGAAAATAGAGATACACAGGCGGCATAGTTTGTTTCACAGGCGGTCTCCTCTGCTGATGTGCAGACAATGCTACTAGGCCCCAAACTATCAACTGGATTAGATGCAGCGAAAATAGAGATACACAGGCGGTATAGCTTGTTTCACAGGCGGGCTACTCTGCTGACGTGCAGACAATGCTACTAGGTCCAAAACCATCAACTGGATTAGATGCAGTGAAAATAGAGATACACAGGCGGTATAGTTTGTTTCAAAGGCGGACTACTCTGCTGACTTCCAAACACTGCTACTAAGCCCAAAACCTCAAAACAATTTACTGGGTTAGATGCCGTAAAAATTGATATACACAGGTGGTGTAGCTAGCTTCACAGGCGGTCTACTCTGCTGACGTGCAGACAATGCTACTAGGCCCAAAACTATCAACTGGATTAGATGCAGTGAAAATAGAGATACACAGGCGGTATAGCTTGTTTCACAGGCGGGCTACTCTGCTGACGTGCAGACAATGCTACTAGGCCCAAAACTATCAACTGGATTATATGCAGTGAAAATAGAGATACACAGGTGGTATAGCTTGTTTCACAGGCAGGCTACTCTGCTGATGTGCAGACAATGCTACTAGGCCCAAAACTATCAACTGGATTTGATGCAGTGAAAATAGAGATACACAGGCGGTATAGTTTTTTTCACAGGCGGGCTACTGTGCTGACGTGCAGACATTGCTACTAGGTCCAAAACCATCAACTGGATTAGATGCAGTGAAAATAGAGACACACAGGCGGTATAGTTTGTTTCACAGGTAGGCTACTCTGCTGATGTGCAGACACTGCTACTAAGCCCAAATCCCCAAAACGATTTACTGGGTTAGATGCCATAAAAATTGAGATACACAGGTGGTGTAGCTATCTTCACAGGCGGGCTACTCTGCTGACGTGCAGACAATGCTACTAGGCCCAAAACTATCAACCGGAAGAGATGCAGTGAAAATAGAGTTACACAGGCGATATAGTTTGTTTCACAGGCGGGCTACTCTGCTGACGTGCAGACAATGCTACTAGGCCCAGAACCATCAACTGGATTAGATGCAGTGAAAATAGAGATACACAGGCGGTATAGTTTGTTTCAAAGGCGGACTACTCTGCTGACTTCCAAACACTGCTACTAAGCCCAAAACCCCAAAACGATTTACTGGGTTAGATGCCGTAAACATTGAGATACACAGGTGGTGTAGCTATCTTCACAGGTGGGCTACTCTGCTGACGTGCAGACAATGCTACTAGGCCCAAAACTATTAACTGGATTAGATGCATTGAAAATAGAGATACACAGGCGGTATAGTTTGTTTCACAGGCAGTCTACTCTGCTGATGTGCAGACAATGCTACTAGGCCCAAAACTATCAACTGGATTTGATGCAGTGAAAATAGAGATACACAGGCGGTATAGTTTGTTTCACAGGCAGGCTACTCTGCTGACGTGCAGACAATGCTACTAGGTCCAAAACCATCAACTGGATTAGATGCAGTGAAAATAGAGATACACAAGCGGCATAGTTTGTTTCACAGGCGGGCTACTGTGCTGACATGCAGACAATGCTACTAGGCCCAAAACTATTAACTGGATTAGATGCATTGAAAATAGAGATACACAGGCGGTATAGTTTGTTTCACAGGCAGGCTACTCTGCTGATGTGCAGACAATGCTACTAGGCCCAAAACTATCAACTAGATTTGATGCAGTGAAAAAAGAGATACACAGGCGGTATAGTTTGTTTCAAAGGCGGGCTACTCTGCTGACGTGCAGACAATGCTACTAGGTCCAAAACCATTAACTGGATTAGATGCAGTGAAAATAGAGATACACAGGCGGTATAGTTTGTTTCACAGGTGGGCTACTCTGCTGACGTGCAGACACTGCTACTAAGCCCAAAACCCCAAAACGATTTACTGGGTTAGATGCCATAAAAATTGAGATACACAGGTGGTGTAGCTATCTTCACAGGCGGGCTACTCTGCTGACGTGCAGACAATGCTACTAGGCCCAAAACTATCAACCGGAAGAGATGCAGTGAAAATAGAGATACACAGGCGATATAGTTTGTTTCACAGGCGGGCTACTCTGCTGACGTGCAGACAATGCTACTAGGTCCAAAACCATCAACTGGATTAGATGCAGTGAAAATAGAGATACACAGGCGGTATAGTT
This sequence comes from Ranitomeya variabilis, assembly GCF_051348905.1. Taxonomy (NCBI): domain Eukaryota; kingdom Metazoa; phylum Chordata; class Amphibia; order Anura; family Dendrobatidae; genus Ranitomeya; species Ranitomeya variabilis. The sequence continues at coordinate 568,986,996 of NC_135236.1, forward strand.
TGTTTCAAAGGCGGACTACTCTGCTGACTTCCAAACACTGCTACTAAGCCCAAAACCCCAAAACAATTTACTGGGTTAGATGCCGTAAAAATTGAGATACACAGGTGGTGTAGCTAGCTTCACAGGCGGGCTACTCTGCTGACATGCAGACAATGCTACTAGGCCCAAAACTATCAACTGGATTAGATGCAGTGAAAATAGAGATACACAGGCGATATAGTTTGTTTCACAGGCGGGCTACTCTGCTGACGTGCAGACAATGCTACTAGGTCCAAAACCATCAACTGGATTAGGTGCAGTGAAAATAGAGATACACAGGCGGTATAGTTTGTTTCAATGGCGGACTACTCTGCTGACTTCCAAACACTGCTACTAAGCCCAAAACCCCAAAACGATTTACTGGGTTAGATGCCGTAAAAATTGAGATACACAGGTGGTGTAGCTAGCTTCACAGGCGGGCTACTCTGCTGACATGCAGACAATGCTACTAGGCCCAAAACTATCAACTGGATTAGATGCAGTGAAAATAGAGATACACAGGCGACATAGTTTGTTTCACAGGCGGGCTACTCTGCTGACGTGCAGACCATGCTACTAGGTCCAAAACCATCAACTGGATTAGATGCAGTGAAAATAGAGATACACAGGCGGTATAGTTTGTTTCAAAGGCGGACTACTCTGCTGACTTCCAAACACTGCTACTAAGCCCAAAACCCCAAAACAATTTACTGGGTTAGATGCCGTAAAAATTGATATACACAGTTGGTGTAGCTAGCTTCACAGGCGGTCTACTCTGCTGACGTGCAGACAATGCTACTAGGCCCAAAACTATCAACTGGATTAGATGCAGCGAAAATAGAGATACACAGGCGGTATAGTTTGTTTCACAGGCGGGCTACTCTGCTGACGTGCAGACAATGCTACTAGGCCCAAAACTATCATCTGGAATAGATGCAGTGAAAATAGAGATACACAGGCGGTATAGTTTGTTTCACAGGTGGGCTACTCTGCTGACGTGCAGACAATGCTACTAGGCCCAAAACTATCAACTGGATTAGATGCAGTGAAAATAGAGATACACAGGCGGTATAGATTGTTTCACAGGCGGGCTACTCTGCTGACGTGCAGACAATGCTACTAGGTCCAAAACCATCAACTGGATTAGATGCAGTGAAAATAGAGATACACAGGCGGTATAGTTTGTTTCAAAGGCGGACTACTCTGCTGACTTCCAAACAGTGCTACTAAGCCCAAAACCCCAAAACAATTTACTGGGTTAGATGCCGTAAAAATTGATATACACAGGCGGTGTAGCTAGCTTCACAGGCGGACTACTCTGCTGACTTCCAAACACTGCTACTAAGCCCAAAACCCCAAAACGATTTACTGGGTTAGATGCCGTAAAAATTGAGATAAACAGGTGGTGTAGCTAGCTTCACAGGCGGGCTACTCTGCTGACATGCAGACAATGCTACTAGGCCCAAAACTATCAACTGGATTAGATGCAGTGAAAATAGAGATACACAGGCGATATAGTTTGTTTCACAGGCGGGCTACTCTGCTGACGTGCAGACAATGCTACTAGGTCCAAAACCATCAACTGGATTAGATGCAGTGAAAATAGAGATACACAGGCGGTATAGTTTGTTTCAAAGGCGGACTACTCTGCTGACTTCCAAACACTGCTACTAAGCCCAAAACCCCAAAACAATTTACTGGGTTAGATGCCGTAAAAATTGATATACACAGTTGGTGTAGCTAGCTTCACTGGCGGTCTACTCTGCTGACGTGCAGACAATGCTACTAGGCCCAAAACTATCAACTGGATTAGATGCAGCGAAAATAGAGATACACAGGCGGTATAGTTTGTTTCACAGGCGGGCTACTCTGCTGACGTGCAGACAATGCTACTAGGCCCAAAACTATCATCTGGAATAGATGCAGTGAAAATAGAGATACACAGGCGATATAGTTTGTTTCACAGGTGGGCTACTCTGCTGACGTGCAGACACTGCTACTAAGCCCCAAACCCCAAAATGACTTACTGGGTTGAATGCCATAAAAATTGAGATACACAGGCAGTGTAGCTAGCTTCACAGGCTGGCTGCTCTGCTGACATGCAGACAATGCTACTAGGCCCAAAACTATCAACTGGATTAGATGCAGTGAAAATTGAGATACACAGGCGGTATAGATTGTTTCACAGGCGGGCTACTCTGCTGACATGCAGACAATGCTACTAGGTCCAAAACCATCAACTGGATTAGATGCAGTGAAAATAGAGATACACAGGTGGTATAGTTTGTTTCAAAGGTGGACTACTCTGCTGACTTCCAAACACTGCTACTAAGCCCAAAACCCCAAAACAATTTACTGGGTTAGATGCCGTAAAAATTGATATACACAGGCGGTGTAGCTAGCTTCACAGGCGGTCTACTCTGCTGACGTGCAGACAATGCTACTAGGCCCAAAACTATCAACTGGAAGAGATGCAGTGAAAATAGAGATACACAGGCGATATAGTATGTTTCACAGGCGGGCTACTCTGCTGACGTGCAGACAATGCTACTAGGCCCCAAACTATCAAATGGATTAGGTGCAGCGAAAATAGAGATACACAGGCGGTATAGTTTGTTTCACAGTGGGCTACTCTGCTGACGTGCAGACAATGCTACTAGGCCCAAAACCCCAAAACGATTTACTGGGTTAGATACCATAAAAATTGAGATACACAGGCAGTGTAGCTAGCTTCACAGGCTGGCTACACTGCTGACATGCAGACAATGCTACTAGGCCCAAAACTATCAACTGGATTAGATGCAGTGAAAATAGAGATACACAGGCGGTATAGCTTGTTTCACAGGCGGGCTACTCTGCTGACGTGCAGACAATGCTACTAGGTCCAAAACCATCAACTGGATTAGATGCAGTGAAAATAGAGATACACAGGCGGTATAGTTTGTTTCAAAGGCGGACTACTCTGCTGAATTCCAAACACTGCTACTAAGCCCAAAATCCCAAAACGATTTACTGGGTTAGATGCCGTAAAAATTGAGATACACAGGTGGTGTAGCTATCTTCACAGGCGGGCTACTCTGCTGACGTGCAGACAATGCTACTAGGCCCAAAACTATCAACTGGATTAGATGCAGTGAAAATAGAGATACACAGGCGGTATAGCTTATTTCACAGGCGGGCTACTCTGCTGACGTGCAGACAATGCTACTAGGCCCAAAACTATCAACTGGATTTGATGCAGTGAAAATAGAGATACACAGGCGGTATAGTTTTTTTCACAGGCGGGCTACTGTGCTGACGTGCAGACATTGCTACTAGGTCCAAAACCATCAACTGGATTAGATGCAGTGAAAATAGAGACACACAGGCGGTATAGTTTGTTTCACAGGTAGGCTATTCTGCTGACGTGCAGACACTGCTACTAAGCCCAAATCCCCAAAACGATTTACGGGGTTAGATGCCATAAAAATTGAGATACACAGGTGGTGTAGCTATCTTCACAGGCGGGCTACTCTGCTGACGTGCAGACAATGCTACTAGGCCCAAAACTATCAACCGGAAGAGATGCAGTGAAAATAGAGTTACACAGGCGATATAGTTTGTTTCACAGGCGGGCTACTCTGCTGACGTGCAGACAATGCTACTAGGCCCAAAACTATTAACTGGATTAGATGCATTGAAAATAGAGATACACAGGCAGTATAGTTTGTTTCACAGGCAGTCTACTCTGCTGATGTGCAGACAATGCTACTAGGCCCAAAACTATCAACTGGATTTGATGCAGTGAAAATAGAGATACACAGGCGGTATAGTTTGTTTCACAGGCAGGCTACTCTGCTGACGTGCAGACAATGCTACTAGGTCCAAAACCATCAACTGGATTAGATGCAGTGAAAATAGAGATACACAAGCGGCATAGTTTGTTTCACAGGCGGGCTACTGTGCTGACATGCAGACAATGCTACTAGGCCCAAAACTATTAACTGGATTAGATGCATTGAAAATAGAGATACACAGGCGGTATAGTTTGTTTCACAGGCAGGCTACTCTGCTGATGTGCAGACAATGCTACTAGGCCCAAAACTATCAACTAGATTTGATGCAGTGAAAAAAGAGATACACAGGCGGTATAGTTTGTTTCACAGGCGGGCTACTCTGCTGACGTGCAGACAATGCTACTAGGTCCAAAACCATTAACTGGATTAGATGCAGTGAAAATAGAGATACACAGGCGGTATAGTTTGTTTCACAGGTGGGCTACTCTGCTGACGTGCAGACACTGCTACTAAGCCCAAAACCCCAAAACGATTTACTGGGTTAGATGCCATAAAAATTGAGATACACAGGTGGTGTAGCTATCTTCACAGGCGGGCTACTCTGCTGACGTGCAGACAATGCTACTAGGCCCAAAACTATCAACCGGAAGAGATACAGTGAAAATAGAGATACACAGGCGATATAGTTTGTTTCACAGGCGGGCTACTCTGCTGACGTGCAGACAATGCTACTAGGTGCAAAACCATCAACTGGATTAGATGCAGTGAAAATAGAGATACACAGGCGGTATAGTTTGTTTCAAAGGCGAACTACTCTGCTGACTTCCAAACACTGCTACTAAGCCCAAAACCCAAAAACAATTTACTGGGTTAGATGCCGTAAAAATTGATATACACAGGCGGTGTAGCTAGCTTCACAGGCGGTCTACTCTGCTGACGTGCAGACAATGCTACTAGGATCAAAACTATCAACTGGATTAGATGCAGTGAAAATAGAGATACACAGGCGGTATAGTTTGTTTCACAGACGGGCTACTCTGCTGACGTGCAGACAATGCTACTAGGCCCAAAACTATCAACTGGATTAGATGCAGTGAAAATCGAGATACACAGGTGGTATAGCTTGTTTCACAGGCAGGCTACTCTGCTGATGTGCATACAATGCTACTAGGCCCAAAACTATCAACTGGATTAGATGCAGCGAAAATAGAGATACACAGTCGGTATAGTTTGTTTCACAGGCGGGCTACTCTGCTGACGTGCAGACAATGCTACTAGGCCCAAAACTATCAACTGTATTAGATGCAGTGAAAATAGAGATACACGGGCGGTATAGTTTGTTTCACAGGTGGGCTACTCTGCTGACGTGCAGACACTGCTACTAAGCCCCAAACCCCAAAACGATTTACTGAGTTAGATGCCGTAAAAATTGAGATACACAGGCAGTGTAGCTAGCTTCACAGGCGGGCTACTCTGCTGACGTGCAGACAATGCTACTAGGCCCAAAACTATCAACCGGAAGAGATGCAGTGAAAATAGAGATACACAGGCGATATAGTTTGTTTCACAGGCGGGCTACTCTGCTGACGTGCAGACAATGCTACTAGGTCCAAAACCATCAACTGGATTAGATGCAGTGAAAATAGAGATACACAGGCGGTATAGTTTGTTTCAAAGGCGAACTACTCTGCTGACTTCCAAACACTGCTACTAAGCCCAAAACCCCAAAACAATTTACTGGGTTAGATGCCGTAAAAATTGATATACACAGGCGGTGTAGCTAGCTTCACAGGCGGTCTACTCTGCTGACGTGCAGACAATGCTACTAGGCCCAAAACTATCAACTGGAAGAGATGCAGTGAAAATAGAGATACACAGGCGATATAGTATGTTTCACAGGCGGGCTACTCTGCTGACGTGCAGACAATGCTACTAGGCCCCAAACTATCAAATGGATTAGGTGCAGCGAAAATAGAGATACACAGGCGGTATAGTTTGTTTCTCAGTGGGCTACTCTGCTGACGTGCAGACAATGCTACTAGGCCCAAAACCCCAAAACGATTTACTGGGTTAGATACCATAAAAATTGAGATACACAGGCAGTGTAGCTAGCTTCACAGGCTGGCTACACTGCTGACATGCAGACAATGCTACTAGGCCCAAAACTATCAACTGGATTAGATGCAGTGAAAATAGAGATACACAGGCGGTATAGCTTGTTTCACAGGCGGGCTACTCTGCTGACGTGCAGACAATGCTACTAGGTCCAAAACCATCAACTGGATTAGATGCAGTGAAAATAGAGATACACAGGCGGTATAGTTTGTTTCAAAGGCGGACTACTCTGCTGAATTCCAAACACTGCTACTAAGCCCAAAATCCCAAAACGATTTACTGGGTTAGATGCCGTAAAAATTGAGATACACAGGTGGTGTAGCTATCTTCACAGGCGGGCTACTCTGCTGACGTGCAGACAATGCTACTAGGCCCAAAACTATCAACTGGATTAGATGCAGTGAAAATAGAGATACACAGGCGGTATAGCTTATTTCACAGGCGGGCTACTCTGCTGACGTGCAGACAATGCTACTAGGCCCAAAACTATCAACTGGATTTGATGCAGTGAAAATAGAGATACACAGGCGGTATAGTTTTTTTCACAGGCGGGCTACTGTGCTGACGTGCAGACATTGCTACTAGGTCCAAAACCATCAACTGGATTAGATGCAGTGAAAATAGAGACACACAGGCGGTATAGTTTGTTTCACAGGTAGGCTACTCTGCTGACGTGCAGACACTGCTACTAAGCCCAAATCCCCAAAACGATTTACGGGGTTAGATGCCATAAAAATTGAGATACACAGGTGGTGTAGCTATCTTCACAGGCGGGCTACTCTGCTGACGTGCAGACAATGCTACTAGGCCCAAAACTATCAACCGGAAGAGATGCAGTGAAAATAGAGTTACACAGGCGATATAGTTTGTTTCACAGGCGGGCTACTCTGCTGACGTGCAGACAATGCTACTAGGCCCAAAACTATTAACTGGATTAGATGCATTGAAAATAGAGATACACAGGCAGTATAGTTTGTTTCACAGGCAGTCTACTCTGCTGATGTGCAGACAATGCTACTAGGCCCAAAACTATCAACTGGATTTGATGCAGTGAAAATAGAGATACACAGGCGGTATAGTTTGTTTCACAGGCAGGCTACTCTGCTGACGTGCAGACAATGCTACTAGGTCCAAAACCATCAACTGGATTAGATGCAGTGAAAATAGAGATACACAAGCGGCATAGTTTGTTTCACAGGCGGGCTACTGTGCTGACATGTAGACAATGCTACTAGGCCCAAAACTATTAACTGGATTAGATGCATTGAAAATAGAGATACACAGGCGGTATAGTTTGTTTCACAGGCAGGCTACTCTGCTGATGTGCAGACAATGCTACTAGGCCCAAAACTATCAACTAGATTTGATGCAGTGCAAAAAGAGATACACAGGCGGTATAGTTTGTTTCACAGGCGGGCTACTCTGCTGACGTGCAGACAATGCTACTAGGTCCAAAACCATTAACTGGATTAGATGCAGTGAAAATAGAGATACACAGGCGGTATAGTTTGTTTCACAGGTGGGCTACTCTGCTGACGTGCAGACACTGCTACTAAGCCCAAAACCCCAAAACGATTTACTGGGTTAGATGCCATAAAAATTGAGATACACAGGTGGTGTAGCTATCTTCACAGGCGGGCTACTCTGCTGACGTGCAGACAATGCTACTAGGCCCAAAACTATCAACCGGAAGAGATACAGTGAAAATAGAGATACACAGGCGATATAGTTTGTTTCACAGGCGGGCTACTCTGCTGACGTGCAGACAATGCTACTAGGTGCAAAACCATCAACTGGATTAGATGCAGTGAAAATAGAGATACACAGGCGGTATAGTTTGTTTCAAAGGCGAACTACTCTGCTGACTTCCAAACACTGCTACTAAGCCCAAAACCCCAAAACAATTTACTGGGTTAGATGCCGTAAAAATTGATATACACAGGCGGTGTAGCTAGCTTCACAGGCGGTCTACTCTGCTGACGTGCAGACAATGCTACTAGGATCAAAACTATCAACTGGATTAGATGCAGTGAAAATAGAGATACACAGGCGGTATAGTTTGTTTCACAGACGGGCTACTCTGCTGACGTGCAGACAATGCTACTAGGCCCAAAACTATCAACTGGATTAGATGCAGTGAAAATCGAGATACACAGGTGGTATAGCTTGTTTCACAGGCAGGCTACTCTGCTGATGTGCATACAATGCTACTAGGCCCAAAACTATCAACTGGATTAGATGCAGCGAAAATAGAGATACACAGTCGGTATAGTTTGTTTCACAGGCGGGCTACTCTGCTGACGTGCAGACAATGCTACTAGGCCCAAAACTATCAACTGTATTAGATGCAGTGAAAATAGAGATACACGGGCGGTATAGTTTGTTTCACAGGTGGGCTACTCTGCTGACGTGCAGACACTGCTACTAAGCCCCAAACCCCAAAACGATTTACTGAGTTAGATGCCGTAAAAATTGAGATACACAGGCAGTGTAGCTAGCTTCACAGGCGGGCTACTCTGCTGACGTGCAGACAATGCTACTAGGCCCAAAACTATCAACCGGAAGAGATGCAGTGAAAATAGAGATACACAGGCGATATAGTTTGTTTCACAGGCGGGCTACTCTGCTGACGTGCAGACAATGCTACTAGGTCCAAAACCATCAACTGGATTAGATGCAGTGAAAATAGAGATACACAGGCGGTATAGTTTGTTTCAAAGGCGAACTACTCTGCTGACTTCCAAACACTGCTACTAAGCCCAAAACCCCAAAACAATTTACTGGGTTAGATGCCGTAAAAATTGATATACACAGGCGGTGTAGCTAGCTTCACAGGCGGTCTACTCTGCTGACGTGCAGACAATGCTACTAGGATCAAAACTATCAACTGGATTAGATGCAGTGAAAATAGAGATACACAGGCGGTATAGTTTGTTTCACAGGTGGGCTACTCTGCTGACGTGCAGACACTGCTACTAAGCCCCAAACCCCAAAACGATTTACTGAGTTAGATGCCGTAAAAATTGAGATACACAGGCAGTGTAGCTAGCTTCACAGGCGGGCTACTCTGCTGACGTGCAGACAATGCTACTAGGCCCAAAACTATCAACTGGATTAGATGCAGTGAAAATAGAGATACACAGGCGGTATAGTTTGTTTCACAGGCGGGCTACTCTGCTGACGTGCAGACAATGCTACTAGGCCCAAAACTATCAACTGGATAAGATGCAGTGAAAATAGAGATACACAGGTGGTATAGCTTGTTTCTCAGGCAGGCCACTCTGCTGGCGTGCAGACAATGCTACTAAGCCCAAAACCATCAACTGGATTAGATGCAGTTAAAATAGAGATACACAAGCGGCATAGTTTGTTTCACAGGCGGGCTACTCTGCTGACATGCAGACAATGCTACTAGGCCCAAAACTATTAACTGGATTAGATGCATTGAAAAAAGAGATACACAGGCGGTATAGTTTGTTTCACAGGCAGGCTACTCTGCTTATGTGCAGACAATGCTACTACGTCCAAAACTATCAACTGGATTAGATGCAGTGAAAATAGAGATACACAGGCGGTATAGTTTGTTTCACAGGCGGGCTACTCTGCTGACGAGCAGACAATGCTACTTGGTCCAAAACTTTCAACTGGATTAGATGCAGTGAAAATAGAGATACACAGGCAGTATAGTTTGCTTCAAAGGCGGACTACTCTGCTGACTTCCAAACACTGCTACTAAGCCCAAAACCCCAAAACGATTTACTGGGTTAGATGCCATAAAAATTGAGATACACAGGCAGTGTAGCTAGCTTCACAGGCGGGCTACTCTGCTGACATGCAGACAATGCTACTAGGCCCAAAACTATCAACTGGATTAGATGCAGTGAAAATAGAGATACACAGGCGGTATAGTTTGTTTCAAAGGCGGGCTACTCTGCTGACGTGCAGACAATGCTACTAGGTCCAAAACCATCAACTGGATTAGATGCAGTGAAAATAGAGATACAGAGGCGGTATAGTTTGTTTCAAAGGCGGACTACTCTGCTGACTTCCAAACACTGAAACTAAGCCCAAACCCCCAAAACAATTTACTGGGTTGGATGCCGTAAAAATTGATATACACAGGCGGTGTAGCTAGCTTCACAGGCGGTCTACTCTGCTGACGTGCAAACAATGCTACTAGGCCCAAAACTATGAACTGGATTAGATGCAGTGAAAATAAAGATACACAGGCGGCATAGTTTGTTTCACAGGCGGGCTACTCTGCTGATGTGCAGACAATGCTACTAGGCCCAAAACTATCAACTGGATTAGATGCAGCGAAAATAGAGATTCACAGGCGGTATAGTTTGTTTCACAGGCGGGCTACTCTGCTGACGTGCAGACAATGCTACTAGGCCCAAAACTATCAACTGGATTAGATGCAGCGAAAATAGAGATACACAGTCGGTATAGTTTGTTTCACAGGCGGGCTACTCTGCTGACGTGCAGACAATGCTACTAGGCCCAAAACTATCAACTGGATTAGATGCAGTGAAAATAGAGATACACAGTCGGTATAGTTTGTTTCACAGGCGGGCTACTCTGCTGACGTGCAGACAATGCTACTAGGCCCAAAACTATCAACTGGATTAGATGCAGCGAAAATAGAGATTCACAGGCGGTATAGTTTGTTTCACAGGCGGGCTACTCTGCTGACGTGCAGACAATGCTACTAGGCCCAAAACTATCAACTGGATTAGATGCAGCGAAAATAGAGATACACAGTCGGTATAGTTTGTTTCACAGGCGGGCTACTCTGCTGACGTGCAGACAATGCTACTAGGCCCAAAACTATCAACTGGATTAGATGCAGTGAAAATAGAGATACACAGGCGGCATAGTTTGTTTCACAGGCGGGCTACTCTGCTGACGTGCAGACAATGCTACTAGGCCCAAAACTATCAACTGCATTAGATGCAGTGAAAATAGAGATACACAGGCGGTATAGTTTGTTTCACAGGCGGGCTACTCTGCTGACGTGCAGATAATGCTACTATGCCCAAAACTATCAACTGGATTAGTTGCAGTGATAATAGAGATACACAGTCGGTATAGTTTGTTTCACAGGCGGGCTACTCTGCTGACGTGCAGACAATGCTACTAGGCCCAAAACTATCAACTGGATTAGATGCAGTGAAAATAGAGATACACAGGTGGCATAGTTTGTTTCACAGGCGGGCTACTCTGCCGACGTGCAGACAATGCTACTAGGCCCAAAACTATTAACTGGATTAGATGCATTGAAAATAGAGATACACAGGCGGTATAGTTTGTTTCACAGGCGGGCTACTCTGCTGACGTGCAGACACTGCTAGTAAGCCCAAAACCCCAAAACGATTTACTGGGTTAGATGCCGTAAAAATAGAGATACACAGGCGGTGTAGCTAGCTTCACAGGCGGTCTACTCTGCTGACGTGCAGACAATGCTACTAGGCCCAAAACTATCAACTGGATTAGATGCAGTGAAAATAGATATACACAGGCAGGATAGTTTGTTTCACAGGCGGAGTACTCTGCTGACGTGCAGACACTGCTACTAAGCCCAAAACCCCAAAACGATTTACTGGGTTAGATGCCGTAAAAATTGAGATACACAGGCGGTGTAGCTAGCTTCACAGGCGGTCTACTCTGCTGACGTGCAGACAATGCTACTAGGCCCAAAACTATCAACTGGATTAGATGCAGTGAAAATAGAGATACACAGGCGGTATAGCATGTTTCACAGGCGGGCTACTATGCTGACGTGCAGACAATGCTATTAGGCCCAAAACTATCAACTGGATTAGATGCAGCGAAAATAGTTATACACAGGCAGGATAGTTTGTTTCACAGGCGGAGTACTCTGCTGACGTGCAGACACTGCTACTAAGCCCAAACCCCCAAAACAATTTACTGGGTTGGATGCCGTATAAATTGATATACACAGGCGGTGTAGCTAGCTTCACAGGCGGTCTACTCTGCTGACGTGCAGACAATGCTACTAGGATCAAAACTATCAACTGGATTAGATGCAGTGAAAATAGAGATACACAGGTGGTATAGCTTGTTTCACAGGCAGGCTACTCTGCTGATGTGCAAACAATGCTACTAGGCCCAAAACTATCAACTGGATTAGATGCAGTGAAAATAGAGATACACAAGCGGCATAGTATGTTTCACAGGCGGGCTACTCTGCTGACATGCAGACAATGCTACTAGGCCGAAAACTATTAACTGGATTAGATGCATTGAAAATAGAGATACACAGGCGGTATAGTTTGTTTCACAGGCGGGCTACTCTACTGACGGGCATACACTGCTACTAAGCCCAAAACCCCAAAACGATTTACTGGGTTAGATGCCGTAAAAATTGAGATACACAGGCGGTGTAGATAGCTTCACAGGCGGTCTACTCTGCTGACGTGCAAACAATGCTACTAGGCCCAAAACTATCAACTGGATTAGATGCAGTGAAAATAAAGATACACAGGCGGCATAGTTTGTTTCACAGGCGGGCTACTCTGCTGATGTGCAGACAATGCTACTAGGCCCAAAACTATCAACTGGATTAGATGCAGCGAAAATAGAGATTCACAGGCGGTATAGTTTGTTTCACAGGCGGGCTACTCTGCTGACGTGCAGACAATGCTACTAGGCCCAAAACTATCAACTGGATTAGATGCAGCGAAAATAGAGATACACAGTCGGTATAGTTTGTTTCACAGGCGGGCTACTCTGCTGACGTGCAGACAATGCTACTAGGCCCAAAACTATCAACTGGATTAGATGCAACGAAAATAGAGATACACAGTCGGTATAGTTTGTTTCACAGGCGGGCTACTCTGCTGACGTGCAGACACAGCTACTAAGCCCCAAACCCTAAAACGATTTACTGAGTTAGATGCCGTAAAAATTGAGATACACAGGCAGTGTAGCTAGCTTCACAGGCGGGCTACTCTGCTGACGTGCAGACAATGCTACTAGGCCCAAAACTATCAACTGGATTAGATGCAGTGAAAATAGAGATACACAGGCGGTATAGTTTGTTTCACAGGCGGGCTACTCTGCTGACGTGCAGACAATGCTAATAGGCCCAAAACTATCAACTGGATAAGATGCAGTGAAAATAGAGATACACAGGTGGTATAGCTTGTTTCACAGGCAGGCTACTCTGCTGGCGTGCAGACAATGCTACTAAGCCCAAAACCATCAACTGGATTAGATGCAGTGAAAATAGAGATACACAAGCGGCATAGTTTGTTTCACAGGCGTGCTACTCTGCTAACATGCAGACAATGCTACTAGGCCCAAAACTATTAACTGGATTAGATGCAGTGAAAATAGAGATACACAGGCAGTATAGTTTGTTTCACAGATGGGCTACTCTGCTGATGTGCAGACACAGCTACTAAGCCCCAAACCCCAAAACGATTTACTGGGTTAGATGCCGTAAAAATTGAGACACACAGGTGGTGTAGCTAGCTTCACAGGCGGGCTACTCTGCTGACGTGCAGACAATGCTACTAGGCCCAAAACTATCAACTGGAAGAGATGCAGTGAAAATAGAGATACACAGGCGATATAGTTTGATTCACAGGCGGGCTACTCTGCTGACGTGCAGACAATGCTACTAGGCCCAAAACTATCAACTGGATTAGATGCAGCGAAAATAGAGATACACACGCGGTATAGTTTGTTTCACAGGTGGGCTACTCTGCTGACGTGCAGACAATGCTACTAGGCCCAAAATTATCAACTGGATTAGATGCAGTGAAAATAGAGATACACAGGCGGTATAGTTTGTTTCACAGGTGGGCTACTCTGCTGACGTGCAGACACTGCTACTAAGCCACAAACCCCAAAAAGATTTACTGAGTTAGATGCCGTAAAAATTGAGATACACAGGCAGTGTAGCTAGCTTCACAGGCGGGCTACTCTGCTGACGTGCAGACAATGCTACTAGGCCCAAAACTATCAACCGGAAGAGATACAGTGAAAATAGAGATACACAGGCGATATAGTTTGTTTCACAGGCGGGCTACTCTGCTGACGTGCAGACAATGCTACTAGGTGCAAAACCATCAACTGGATTAGATGCAGTGAAAATAGAGATACACAGGCGGTATAGTTTGTTTCAAAGGCGAACTACTCTGCTGACTTCCAAACACTGCTACTAAGCCCAAAACCCCAAAACAATTTACTGGGTTAGATGCCGTAAAAATTGATATACAAAGGCGGTGTAGCTAGCTTCACAGGCGGTCTACTCTGCTGACGTGCAGACAATGCTACTAGGATCAAAACTATCAACTGGATTAGATGCAGTGAAAATAGAGATACACAGGCGGTATAGTTTGTTTCACAGACGGGCTACTCTGCTGACGTGCAGACAATGCTACTAGGCCCAAAACTATCAACTGGATTAGATGCAGTGAAAATCGAGATACACAGGTGGTATAGCTTGTTTCACAGGCAGGCTACTCTGCTGATGTGCATACAATGCTACTAGGCCCAAAACTATCAACTGGATTAGATGCAGCGAAAATAGAGATACACAGTCGGTATAGTTTGTTTCACAGGCGGGCTACTCTGCTGACGTGCAGACAATGCTACTAGGCCCAAAACTATCAACTGTATTAGATGCAGTGAAAATAGAGATACACGGGCGGTATAGTTTGTTTCACAGGTGGGCTACTCTGCTGACGTGCAGACACTGCTACTAAGCCCCAAACCCCAAAACGATTTACTGAGTTAGATGCCGTAAAAATTGAGATACACAGGCAGTGTAGCTAGCTTCACAGGCGGGCTACTCTGCTGACGTGCAGACAATGCTACTAGGCCCAAAACTATCAACCGGAAGAGATGCAGTGAAAATAGAGATACACAGGCGATATAGTTTGTTTCACAGGCGGGCTACTCTGCTGACGTGCAGACAATGCTACTAGGTCCAAAACCATCAACTGGATTAGATGCAGTGAAAATAGAGATACACAGGCGGTATAGTTTGTTTCAAAGGCGAACTACTCTGCTGACTTCCAAACACTGCTACTAAGCCCAAATCCCCAAAACAATTTACTGGGTTAGATGCCGTAAAAATTGATATACACAGGCGGTGTAGCTAGCTTCACAGGCGGTCTACTCTGCTGACGTGCAGACAATGCTACTAGGCCCAAAACTATCAACTGGAAGAGATGCAGTGAAAATAGAGATACACAGGCGATATAGTATGTTTCACAGGCGGGCTACTCTGCTGACGTGCAGACAATGCTACTAGGCCCCAAACTATCAAATGGATTAGGTGCAGCGAAAATAGAGATACACAGGCGGTATAGTTTGTTTCTCAGTGGGCTACTCTGCTGACGTGCAGACAATGCTACTAGGCCCAAAACCCCAAAACGATTTACTGGGTTAGATACCATAAAAATTGAGATACACAGGCAGTGTAGCTAGCTTCACAGGCTGGCTACACTGCTGACATGCAGACAATGCTACTAGGCCCAAAACTATCAACTGGATTAGATGCAGTGAAAATAGAGATACACAGGCGGTATAGCTTGTTTCACAGGCGGGCTACTCTGCTGACGTGCAGACAATGCTACTAGGTCCAAAACCATCAACTGGATTAGATGCAGTGAAAATAGAGATACACAGGCGGTATAGTTTGTTTCAAAGGCGGACTACTCTGCTGAATTCCAAACACTGCTACTAAGCCCAAAATCCCAAAACGATTTACTGGGTTAGATGCCGTAAAAATTGAGATACACAGGTGGTGTAGCTATCTTCACAGGCGGGCTACTCTGCTGACGTGCAGACAATGCTACTAGGCCCAAAACTATCAACTGGATTAGATGCAGTGAAAATAGAGATACACAGGCGGTATAGCTTATTTCACAGGCGGGCTACTCTGCTGACGTGCAGACAATGCTACTAGGCCCAAAACTATCAACTGGATTTGATGCAGTGAAAATAGAGATACACAGGCGGTATAGTTTTTTTCACAGGCGGGCTACTGTGCTGACGTGCAGACATTGCTACTAGGTCCAAAACCATCAACTGGATTAGATGCAGTGAAAATAGAGACACACAGGCGGTATAGTTTGTTTCACAGGTAGGCTACTCTGCTGACGTGCAGACACTGCTACTAAGCCCAAATCCCCAAAACGATTTACGGGGTTAGATGCCATAAAAATTGAGATACACAGGTGGTGTAGCTATCTTCACAGGCGGGCTACTCTGCTGACGTGCAGACAATGCTACTAGGCCCAAAACTATCAACCGGAAGAGATGCAGTGAAAATAGAGTTACACAGGCGATATAGTTTGTTTCACAGGCGGGCTACTCTGCTGACGTGCAGACAATGCTACTAGGCCCAAAACTATTAACTGGATTAGATGCATTGAAAATAGAGATACACAGGCAGTATAGTTTGTTTCACAGGCAGTCTACTCTGCTGATGTGCAGACAATGCTACTAGGCCCAAAACTATCAACTGGATTTGATGCAGTGAAAATAGAGATACACAGGCGGTATAGTTTGTTTCACAGGCAGGCTACTCTGCTGACGTGCAGACAATGCTACTAGGTCCAAAACCATCAACTGGATTAGATGCAGTGAAAATAGAGATACACAAGCGGCATAGTTTGTTTCACAGGCGGGCTACTGTGCTGACATGCAGACAATGCTACTAGGCCCAAAACTATTAACTGGATTAGATGCATTGAAAATAGAGATACACAGGCGGTATAGTTTGTTTCACAGGCAGGCTACTCTGCTGATGTGCAGACAATGCTACTAGGCCCAAAACTATCAACTAGATTTGATGCAGTGAAAAAAGAGATACACAGGCGGTATAGTTTGTTTCACAGGCGGGCTACTCTGCTGACGTGCAGACAATGCTACTAGGTCCAAAACCATTAACTGGATTAGATGCAGTGAAAATAGAGATACACAGGCGGTATAGTTTGTTTCACAGGTGGGCTACTCTGCTGACGTGCAGACACTGCTACTAAGCCCAAAACCCCAAAACGATTTACTGGGTTAGATGCCATAAAAATTGAGATACACAGGTGGTGTAGCTATCTTCACAGGCGGGCTACTCTGCTGACGTGCAGACAATGCTACTAGGCCCAAAACTATCAACCGGAAGAGATACAGTGAAAATAGAGATACACAGGCGATATAGTTTGTTTCACAGGCGGGCTACTCTGCTGACGTGCAGACAATGCTACTAGGTGCAAAACCATCAACTGGATTAGATGCAGTGAAAATAGAGATACACAGGCGGTATAGTTTGTTTCAAAGGCGAACTACTCTGCTGACTTCCAAACACTGCTACTAAGCCCAAAACCCCAAAACAATTTACTGGGTTAGATGCCGTAAAAATTGATATACACAGGCGGTGTAGCTAGCTTCACAGGCGGTCTTCTCTGCTGACGTGCAGACAATGCTACTAGGATCAAAACTATCAACTGGATTAGATGCAGTGAAAATAGAGATACACAGGCGGTATAGTTTGTTTCACAGACGGGCTACTCTGCTGACGTGCAGACAATGCTACTAGGCCCAAAACTATCAACTGGATTAGATGCAGTGAAAATCGAGATACACAGGTGGTATAGCTTGTTTCACAGGCAGGCTACTCTGCTGATGTGCATACAATGCTACTAGGCCCAAAACTATCAACTGGATTAGATGCAGCGAAAATAGAGATACACAGTCGGTATAGTTTGTTTCACAGGCGGGCTACTCTGCTGACGTGCAGACAATGCTACTAGGCCCAAAACTATCAACTGTATTAGATGCAGTGAAAATAGAGATACACGGGCGGTATAGTTTGTTTCACAGGTGGGCTACTCTGCTGACGTGCAGACACTGCTACTAAGCCCCAAACCCCAAAACGATTTACTGAGTTAGATGCCGTAAAAATTGAGATACACAGGCAGTGTAGCTAGCTTCACAGGCGGGCTACTCTGCTGACGTGCAGACAATGCTACTAGGCCCAAAACTATCAACCGGAAGAGATGCAGTGAAAATAGAGATACACAGGCGATATAGTTTGTTTCACAGGCGGGCTACTCTGCTGACGTGCAGACAATGCTACTAGGTCCAAAACCATCAACTGGATTAGATGCAGTGAAAATAGAGATACACAGGCGGTATAGTTTGTTTCAAAGGCGAACTACTCTGCTGACTTCCAAACACTGCTACTAAGCCCAAAACCCCAAAACAATTTACTGGGTTAGATGCCGTAAAAATTGATATACACAGGCGGTGTAGCTAGCTTCACAGGCGGTCTACTCTGCTGACGTGCAGACAATGCTACTAGGATCAAAACTATCAACTGGATTAGATGCAGTGAAAATAGAGATACACAGGCGGTATAGTTTGTTTCACAGGTGGGCTACTCTGCTGACGTGCAGACACTGCTACTAAGCCCCAAACCCCAAAACGATTTACTGAGTTAGATGCCGTAAAAATTGAGATACACAGGCAGTGTAGCTAGCTTCACAGGCGGGCTACTCTGCTGACGTGCAGACAATGCTACTAGGCCCAAAACTATCAACTGGATTAGATGCAGTGAAAATAGAGATACACAGGCGGTATAGTTTGTTTCACAGGCGGGCTACTCTGCTGACGTGCAGACAATGCTACTAGGCCCAAAACTATCAACTGGATAAGATGCAGTGAAAATAGAGATACACAGGTGGTATAGCTTGTTTCACAGGCAGGCCACTCTGCTGGCGTGCAGACAATGCTACTAAGCCCAAAACCATCAACTGGATTAGATGCAGTTAAAATAGAGATACACAAGCGGCATAGTTTGTTTCACAGGCGGGCTACTCTGCTGACATGCAGACAATGCTACTAGGCCCAAAACTATTAACTGGATTAGATGCATTGAAAAAAGAGATACACAGGCGGTATAGTTTGTTTCACAGGCAGGCTACTCTGCTTATGTGCAGACAATGCTACTACGTCCAAAACTATCAACTGGATTAGATGCAGTGAAAATAGAGATACACAGGCGGTATAGTTTGTTTCACAGGCGGGCTACTCTGCTGACGAGCAGACAATGCTACTTGGTCCAAAACTTTCAACTGGATTAGATGCAGTGAAAATAGAGATACACAGGCAGTATAGTTTGCTTCAAAGGCGGACTACTCTGCTGACTTCCAAACACTGCTACTAAGCCCAAAACCCCAAAACGATTTACTGGGTTAGATGCCATAAAAATTGAGATACACAGGCAGTGTAGCTAGCTTCACAGGCGGGCTACTCTGCTGACATGCAGACAATGCTACTAGGCCCAAAACTATCAACTGGATTAGATGCAGTGAAAATAGAGATACACAGGCGGTATAGTTTGTTTCAAAGGCGGGCTACTCTGCTGACGTGCAGACAATGCTACTAGGTCCAAAACCATCAACTGGATTAGATGCAGTGAAAATAGAGATACAGAGGCGGTATAGTTTGTTTCAAAGGCGGACTACTCTGCTGACTTCCAAACACTGAAACTAAGCCGAAACCCCCAAAACAATTTACTGGGTTGGATGCCGTAAAAATTGATATACACAGGCGGTGTAGCTAGCTTCACAGGCGGTCTACTCTGCTGACGTGCAAACAATGCTACTAGGCCCAAAACTATGAACTGGATTAGATGCAGTGAAAATAAAGATACACAGGCGGCATAGTTTGTTTCACAGGCGGGCTACTCTGCTGATGTGCAGACAATGCTACTAGGCCCAAAACTATCAACTGGATTAGATGCAGCGAAAATAGAGATTCACAGGCGGTATAGTTTGTTTCACAGGCGGGCTACTCTGCTGACGTGCAGACAATGCTACTAGGCCCAAAACTATCAACTGGATTAGATGCAGCGAAAATAGAGATACACAGTCGGTATAGTTTGTTTCACAGGCGGGCTACTCTGCTGACGTGCAGACAATGCTACTAGGCCCAAAACTATCAACTGGATTAGATGCAGCGAAAATAGAGATACACAGTCGGTATAGTTTGTTTCACAGGCGGGCTACTCTGCTGACGTGCAGACAATGCTACTAGGCCCAAAACTATCAACTGGATTAGATGCAGCGAAAATAGAGATTCACAGGCGGTATAGTTTGTTTCACAGGCGGGCTACTCTGCTGACGTGCAGACAATGCTACTAGGCCCAAAACTATCAACTGGATTAGATGCAGCGAAAATAGAGATACACAGTCGGTATAGTTTGTTTCACAGGCGGGCTACTCTGCTGACGTGCAGACAATGCTACTAGGCCCAAAACTATCAACTGGATTAGATGCAGTGAAAATAGAGATACACAGGCGGCATAGTTTGTTTCACAGGCGGGCTACTCTGCTGACGTGCAGACAATGCTACTAGGCCCAAAACTATCAACTGCATTAGATGCAGTGAAAATAGAGATACACAGGCGGTATAGTTTGTTTCACAGGCGGGCTACTCTGCTGACGTGCAGATAATGCTACTATGCCCAAAACTATCAACTGGATTAGTTGCAGTGATAATAGAGATACACAGTCGGTATAGTTTGTTTCACAGGCGGGCTACTCTGCTGACGTGCAGACAATGCTACTAGGCCCAAAACTATCAACTGGATTAGATGCAGTGAAAATAGAGATACACAGGTGGCATAGTTTGTTTCACAGGCGGGCTACTCTGCCGACGTGCAGACAATGCTACTAGGCCCAAAACTATTAACTGGATTAGATGCATTGAAAATAGAGATACACAGGCGGTATAGTTTGTTTCACAGGCGGGCTACTCTGCTGACGTGCAGACACTGCTAGTAAGCCCAAAACCCCAAAACGATTTACTGGGTTAGATGCCGTAAAAATAGAGATACACAGGCGGTGTAGCTAGCTTCACAGGCGGTCTACTCTGCTGACGTGCAGACAATGCTACTAGGCCCAAAACTATCAACTGGATTAGATGCAGTGAAAATAGATATACACAGGCAGGATAGTTTGTTTCACAGGCGGAGTACTCTGCTGACGTGCAGACACTGCTACTAAGCCCAAAACCCCAAAACGATTTACTGGGTTAGATGCCGTAAAAATTGAGATACACAGGCGGTGTAGCTAGCTTCACAGGCGGTCTACTCTGCTGACGTGCAGACAATGCTACTAGGCCCAAAACTATCAACTGGATTAGATGCAGTGAAAATAGAGATACACAGGCGGTATAGCATGTTTCACAGGCGGGCTACTATGCTGACGTGCAGACAATGCTATTAGGCCCAAAACTATCAACTGGATTAGATGCAGTGAAAATAGATATACACAGGCAGGATAGTTTGTTTCACAGGCGGAGTACTCTGCTGACGTGCAGACACTGCTACTAAGCCCAAACCCCCAAAACAATTTACTGGGTTGGATGCCGTATAAATTGATATACACAGGCGGTGTAGCTAGCTTCACAGGCGGTCTACTCTGCTGACGTGCAGACAATGCTACTAGGATCAAAACTATCAACTGGATTAGATGCAGTGAAAATAGAGATACACAGGTGGTATAGCTTGTTTCACAGGCAGGCTACTCTGCTGATGTGCAAACAATGCTACTAGGCCCAAAACTATCAACTGGATTAGATGCAGTGAAAATAGAGATACACAAGCGGCATAGTATGTTTCACAGGCGGGCTACTCTGCTGACATGCAGACAATGCTACTAGGCCGAAAACTATTAACTGGATTAGATGCATTGAAAATAGAGATACACAGGCGGTATAGTTTGTTTCACAGGCGGGCTACTCTACTGACGGGCATACACTGCTACTAAGCCCAAAACCCCAAAACGATTTACTGGGTTAGATGCCGTAAAAATTGAGATACACAGGCGGTGTAGATAGCTTCACAGGCGGTC
The DNA here is from genome assembly GCF_051348905.1 of Ranitomeya variabilis. NCBI lineage: Eukaryota > Metazoa > Chordata > Amphibia > Anura > Dendrobatidae > Ranitomeya > Ranitomeya variabilis. The sequence continues at coordinate 569,008,801 of NC_135236.1, forward strand.
TACTCTGCTGACGTGCAAACAATGCTACTAGGCCCAAAACTATCAACTGGATTAGATGCAGTGAAAATAAAGATACACAGGCGGCATAGTTTGTTTCACAGGCGGGCTACTCTGCTGATGTGCAGACAATGCTACTAGGCCCAAAACTATCAACTGGATTAGATGCAGCGAAAATAGAGATTCACAGGCGGTATAGTTTGTTTCACAGGCGGGCTACTCTGCTGACGTGCAGACAATGCTACTAGGCCCAAAACTATCAACTGGATTAGATGCAGCGAAAATAGAGATACACAGTCGGTATAGTTTGTTTCACAGGCGGGCTACTCTGCTGACGTGCAGACAATGCTACTAGGCCCAAAACTATCAACTGGATTAGATGCAACGAAAATAGAGATACACAGTCGGTATAGTTTGTTTCACAGGCGGGCTACTCTGCTGACGTGCAGACACAGCTACTAAGCCCCAAACCCTAAAACGATTTACTGAGTTAGATGCCGTAAAAATTGAGATACACAGGCAGTGTAGCTAGCTTCACAGGCGGGCTACTCTGCTGACGTGCAGACAATGCTACTAGGCCCAAAACTATCAACTGGATTAGATGCAGTGAAAATAGAGATACACAGGCGGTATAGTTTGTTTCACAGGCGGGCTACTCTGCTGACGTGCAGACAATGCTAATAGGCCCAAAACTATCAACTGGATAAGATGCAGTGAAAATAGAGATACACAGGTGGTATAGCTTGTTTCACAGGCAGGCTACTCTGCTGGCGTGCAGACAATGCTACTAAGCCCAAAACCATCAACTGGATTAGATGCAGTGAAAATAGAGATACACAAGCGGCATAGTTTGTTTCACAGGCGTGCTACTCTGCTAACATGCAGACAATGCTACTAGGCCCAAAACTATTAACTGGATTAGATGCAGTGAAAATAGAGATACACAGGCAGTATAGTTTGTTTCACAGATGGGCTACTCTGCTGATGTGCAGACACAGCTACTAAGCCCCAAACCCCAAAACGATTTACTGGGTTAGATGCCGTAAAAATTGAGACACACAGGTGGTGTAGCTAGCTTCACAGGCGGGCTACTCTGCTGACGTGCAGACAATGCTACTAGGCCCAAAACTATCAACTGGAAGAGATGCAGTGAAAATAGAGATACACAGGCGATATAGTTTGATTCACAGGCGGGCTACTCTGCTGACGTGCAGACAATGCTACTAGGCCCAAAACTATCAACTGGATTAGATGCAGCGAAAATAGAGATACACACGCGGTATAGTTTGTTTCACAGGTGGGCTACTCTGCTGACGTGCAGACAATGCTACTAGGCCCAAAATTATCAACTGGATTAGATGCAGTGAAAATAGAGATACACAGGCGGTATAGTTTGTTTCACAGGTGGGCTACTCTGCTGACGTGCAGACACTGCTACTAAGCCACAAACCCCAAAAAGATTTACTGAGTTAGATGCCGTAAAAATTGAGATACACAGGCAGTGTAGCTAGCTTCACAGGCGGGCTACTCTGCTGACGTGCAGACAATGCTACTAGGCCCAAAACTATCAACTGGATTAGATGCAGCGAAAATAGAGATACACAGGCGGTATAGTTTGTTTCACAGGTGGGCTACTCTGCTGACGTGCAGACAATGCTACTAGGCCCAAAACTATCAACTGGATTAGATGCAGTGAAAATAGAGATACTCAGGCGGTATAGTTTGTTTCACAGGCGGGCTACTCTGCTGACGTGCAGACAATACTACTAGGTCCAAAACGATCAACTGGATTAGATGCAGTGAAAATAGAGATACACAGGCGGTATAGTTTGTTTCAAAGGCGGACTACTCTGCTGACTTGCAAACACTGCTACTAAGCCCAAAACCCCAAAACAATTTACTGGGTTAGATGCCGTAAAAATTGACATACACAGGCGGTGTAGCTAGCTTCACAGGCGGTCTAGTCTGCTGACGTGCAGACAATGCTACTAGGCCCAAAACTATCAACTGGATTAGATGCAGTGAAAATAGAGATACACAGGCGGTATAGTTTGTTTCACAGGCGGGCTACTCTGCTGACGTGCAGACAATGCTACTAGGCCCAAAACTATCAACTGGATTAGATGCAGTGAAAATAGAGATACACAGGCGGTATAGTTTGTTTCACAGGCGGGCTCCTCTGCTGACGGGCAGACACTGCTACTAAGCCCAAAACCCCAAAACGATTTACTGGGTTAGATGCCGTAAAAATTGAGATACACAGGCGGTGTAGCTAGCTTCACAGGCGGTCTACTCTGCTGACGTGCAGACAATGCTACTAGGCCCAAAACTATCAACTGGATTAGATGCAGTGAAAATAGAGATACACAGGCGGTATAGCATGTTTCACAGGCGGGCTACTATGCTGGCGTGCAGACAATGCTACTAGGCCCAAAACTATCAACTGGATTAGATGCAGTGAAAATAGAGATACACAGGCGGTATAGTTTGTTTCACAGGCGGGCTACTCTGCTGACGTGCAGACAATCCTACTAGGCCCAAAACTATCAACTGGATTAGATGCAGTGAAAATAGAGATACACAGGCGGTATAGTTTGTTTCACAGGCGGGCTACTCTGCTGACGTGCAGACAATGCTACTAGGCCCAAAACTATCAACTGGATTAGATGCAGTGAAAATAGAGATACACAGGCGGTATAGTTTGTTTCACAGGCGGGCTCCTCTGCTGACGTGCAGACACTGCTACTAAGCCCAAAACCCCAAAACGATTTACTGGGTTAGATGCCGTAAAAATTGAGATACACAGGCGGTGTAGCTAGCTTCACAGGCGGTCTACTCTGCTGACGTGCAGACAATGCTACTAGGCCCAAAACTATCAACTGGATTAGATGCAGTGAAAATAGAGACACACAGGCGGTATAGCATGTTTCACAGGCGGGCTACTATGCTGGCGTGCAGACAATGCTACTAGGCCCAAAACTATCAACTGGATTAGATGCAGTGAAAATAGAGATACACAGGCGGTATAGTTTGTTTCACAGGCGGGCTACTCTGCTGACGTGCAGACAATCCTACTAGGCCCAAAACTATCAACTGGATTAGATGCAGTGAAAATAGAGATACACAGGCGGTATAGTTTGTTTCACAGGCGGGCTACTCTGCTGACGTGCAGACACTGCTACTAAGCCCAAAACCCCAAAACAATTTACTGGGTTAGATGCCGTAAAAATTGAGATACACAGGTGGTGTAGCTAGCTTCACAGGCGGGCTACTCTGCTGACGTGCAGACAATGCTACTAGGCCCAAAACTATCAACTGGATTAGATGCAGTGAAAATAGATACACACAGGCAGGATAGTTTGTTTCACAGGCGGAGTACTCTGCTGACGTGCAGACAATGCTACTAAGCCCAAAACCCCAAAACGATTTACTGGGTTAGATGCCGTAAAAATTGAGATACACAGGCGGTGTAGCTAGCTTCACAGGCGGTCTACTCTGCTGACGTGCAGACAATGCTACTAGGCCAAAAACTATAAACTGGATTAGATGCAGTGAAAATAGAGATACACAGGCGGTATAGTATGTTTCACAGGCGGGCTACTCTGCTGGCATGCAGACAATGCTACTAGGCCCAAAACTATCAACTGGATTAGATGCAGCGAAAATAGAGATACACAGGTGGTATAGTTTGTTTCACAGGCGGGCTAGTCTACTGACCTGCAGACAATGCTACTAGGCCCAAAACTATCAACTGGATTAGATGCAGTGAAAATAGAGTTACACAGGCGGTATAGTTTGTTTCACAGGCGGGCTACTCTGCTGACGTGCAGACACTGCTACTAAGCCAAAAACCCCAAAACGGTTTACTGGGTTAGATGCAGTAAAAATTAAGATACACAGGCGGTGTAGCTAGCTTCACAGGCGTGCTACTCAGATGACTATCAGTCAATGCTGCTAGCCCAAAAGGATTGGCTGAGCTAGATTACATTAAATGCTGTGACTAACACTTGCACAGCACTGGCTCAGACCTGCCTGGCAAACAGTGCTATGAACTACTGTAACCTACCCTGAAAAGGGCTGATATTACAACTAGTCCCAACTCCCTAAACCTATCTCTCAGAAAATTTGCTGGCAAAAAAAGACTCTTTGACTGTATAGTGCCCACAGCAGCAGCGGTGCCATCTAACACTAAGCTGCAGCAGTGAGGAAATGGTGACGACGGGGCAAATGGCTGGTTCTCATTGGGCAAGGAGTGACATGTGTCATACACAGCCAATGACACATGCCCTTGCTTGTCTGCATCACAAGCATATTGCTGTGAGTGTGCGCACTGCTGATAGGCTGAGAGACTGCACCGCCCCTCTGTAAATGCGGGAAAGAAAAAAAAAATGGAGATTGGCGTTATTTCAGCACAGATCTATCCCCCGCCCACTATACACTGAAACAGTCCATTAACAATGATAAACAGTTTTAATGTGCAAATCAAGCTAGGCTTTTGGTGAACGAACAGTTATCGAACAGAAACTCGAACAGCTGAATTTTAAACAAATTGTTCAGGTTCGTCGAACGACTCGAACACCACCCAAAACAGCTCGAATTTGAAATTGGCGAATAGTTCGACTCGAACACCGCTCATCTCTATTTATAACACCAGCTCGAAAAAAATGATTTTAAAATCCTAAATGCTGACCTTCTGAAATGTATATTTTGTAAATGCACTCAATACTTGGTCGGGGCTCCTTTGGCTTCAATTACTGCATCAATGTGGCATGGAGGCGATCAGACTGTGGCACTGCTGAGATGTTATGGAAGCCCAGGTAGCTTTGATAGCAGCACTCAGCTCATCTGCATTGTGGCGTCTGGTGTATTAGGACTGGTGGAGCACACCAAAAAATATAAAAGAAGATACTACGTGACTGGGCATTATACTACGTAGCTGGGCAATAATATACTACATGGGCTGCGCAATATACTATGTGACTGGGCAATATACTACGTTGCTGGGCAATATACTACGTAGCTGGGCAATATATTACGTGGGCTGCGCAATATACTACATGGCTGGGCAATATACTACGTGACTGGGCAATATACTATGTGGCTGGGCAAAATACTATGTGGCTGGGCAATAAACTACGTGGGCTGTGCAATATACTACGTGTCTGGGCAATATACTACGTGACTGGGCAATATACTATGTGGCTGGGCAAAATACTATGTGGCTGGGCAATATACTACATGGCTGGGCAATATACTACGTGGCTGGGCAATATACTACGTGACTGGGCAATATACTATGTGGCCGGGCAATATACTACATAGCTGGGCAATATACTATGTGGGCTGCGCAATATACTACGTGGCTGGGCAATATACTACGTGACTGGGCAATATACTTCGTGGGCTGTGCAATATACTACGTGACTGGGCAATATACTATGTGGCTGGGCAATATACTATGTGGCTGGGCAATATACTACAAAGCTGGGCAATATACTATGTGGGCTGCGCAATATACTACGTGGCTGGGCAATATACTACGTGACTGGGCAATATACTTTGTGGGCTGTGCAATATACTACGTGACTGGGCAATATACTATGTGGCTGGGCAATATACTATGTGGCTGGGCAATATACTACGTGGCTGGGCAATATACTATGTGACTGGCCAATATACTACGTAACTGGGCAATATACTACGTGACTGGCCAATATACTACGTGACTGGGCAATATAATATGTGGCTGGGCAATATACTACGTGGCTGGGCAATATACTATGTGGCTGGGCAATATACTACGTGACTGGCCAATATACTCCGTAACTGGGCAATATACTACGTGACTGGCCAATATACTACGTAGCTGGGCAATATACTACGTGGCTGGGCAACATACTATGTGGCTGGACAATATACGGGTTCCACCGTGCAGAGATATCACTTGCTGCTCAGTAATGGCGGACAGTATATGGCAGTATAAAGAGAACACGCACGGGTTAACTTCACCCGGTATGTACAGAGACAAACCCTGTTGCATCACAGGGCAGCAATACCGCAGAGTGAACGCTAGCATGTGGTCACAGGACTCTGCCCCAAGGACACGGGGTTAGTGTCCCTGTAGACTCACTAGCACTCAGCACTGCAACTGCGGTGCCAGGGAGAAAACTTAACTTTTAAAGATTTAGCCTGAGTGCTCACAGCACTGCTCTGGCGGACGCCACTAACCGCCCTAGCTAGGGACCGGAAAGTGCACTAGATGCGCAAGACGCTGCAATGGCGGACGCTGCTGAATTGACGCAGTATGACTGTGCCTTGTGCAGGATGGCACAAACTGGTGCTAGTCAGCTCCAACATCCACACCTCATACAACAACACTAGGGAGGGAAATGATTAGGAGCTTTCACCAGATATCAATCACACGTCCACACACACACAAATTCAGTTTATACTAGCACATGGCCGAGCAGCCCGCCAAACCTTTTATAGTTGCAGCCATCTGGGACATTGCCAGTGGTCCAATCAGATGCTTGAGGACCTGAGCATGTGACCTTTGACCTCCAATGAGAGGTCATCCCACGGGAATGCTGAGTAGGGAAAAGCAGGACTTAAGGTACCGTCACACTGAGCAACTTTCCAACGAGAGCGACAGCGATCCGTGACGTTGCAGCGTCCTGGATGGATCTCGTTGTGTTTGACATGCAGCAGCGATCAGGATCTTGCTGTGACATCGCTGGTCGGAGCTAGAAGTCCAGAACTTTATTTCGTCGCTGGATCACCCGCTGTCATCGCTGGATCGGTGTGTGTGAGACACCGATCCAGCGATGTGTTTGCTTGTAACCAGGGTAAACATCGGGTTACTAAGCACAGGGCCGTGCTTAGTAACCCAATGTTTACCCTGGTTACCATTGTAAATGTAAAAAAAACAAAAACTGTACATACTTACATTCCGGTGTCTGGCACGTCCCTCGCCGTCAGCTTCCGCGCACTGACTGTGAGCGCCTGCCGTAAAGTAAAAGCAGAGCACAGCGGTGACGTCACCGCTGTGCTCTGCTTTACGGCCGGTGCTCACAGTCAGTGCGGGAAGCTGATGGCGAGGGACGTGCCAGACACCGGAATGTAAGTATGTAGTGTTTTTTTTTTTTTTTTACATTTACAATGGTAACCAGGGTAAACATCGGGTTACTAAGCGCGGCCCTGCGCTTAGTAACCCGATGTTTACCCTGGTTACCCGGGGACTTCGGCATCATTGGTCGCTGGAGAGCTGTCTGTGTGACAGCTCCCCAGCGACCACACAACGACTTACCAACGATCACGGCCAGGTCGTATCGCTGGTCGTGATCGTTGGTAAATCGTTTAGTGTAACGGTACCTTTAGGCTAGGTTCACATTTGCGTTTGTGTGCACAGTTTATCATCGGCATGCGTAAATGCATGCAAAAATGCATACAAATGCAGTGTTTTTTATCTGCATCATCTTACGAATGATGCCAAAAAACACTGCTTGTGCATGCTTTAGTATGTGTTTTTGCATGCATTTGTGTTTTTTATGTGCATGCGTTCGATATTTCCAATGCTTTGCCAGTACAATTGGCTTGACGCCGGACACCTTATAGGAGTGTATCATGGGATTTCTACAACCCATGGCAAAAATTGTGGAATCACTGGCCTTGGAGGATGTTCATTAAGTTGTTTAATTTTGTAGAAAAAAGCAGATCACAGACATGGCACAAAACTAAAGTAATTTCAAATGGCAACTTTCTGGCTTTAAGAAACACTAAAAGAAATCAAGAACAAAAAATGTGGTAGTCAGTAATAGTTACTTTTTTTAACCAAGCAAAGGAGAAAAATTATGGAATCACTCAATTCTGAGGAAAAAATTATGGAATCACCCTGTAAATTTACATACCCCAAAATAACACCTCCATCAAAATAGATCTGCTCGTTAGTCTGCATCTAAAAAGGAGTGATCACACCTTGGAGAGCTGTTGCACCAAGTGGACTGACATGAATCATGGCTCCAACATGAGAAATGTCAAATGAAACAAAGGAGAGGATTATCAAACTCTTAAAAGAGGGTAAATCATCACGCAATGTTGCAAAATATGTTGGTTGTTCACAGTCAGCTGTGTCCAAAATCTGGACCAAATACAAACCACATGGAAAGGTTGTTAAAGCAAACATACTGGTAGACCAAGGAAGACATCAAAGTGTCAAGACCGGAAACTTAAAGCAATATTTCTCCAAAACAAGAAATGCACAACAAAACAAATGAGGAACGAATGGGTGGAAACTGGAGTCAACGTCTGTGACCGAACTTAAAGAAGCCGCTTAAAGGAAATGGGATTTACATAAATACCATCAATTGAAAGCATGTTTGGAGATGATGAAATAATTTTTCAAGATGATAATGCATCCTGCTATAGAGCAAAAACTGTGAAAACATTCCTTGTTAAAAGACACATAAGGTCAATGTCATGGCCTGCAAATATATATATATATATATATATATATATATATATATATATATATATATATATATATATATATATATATATACATATACATATTTAGTCCATGAAATCAAATGATCAAATGCAAAAGCACATTCAACAATAATTGCAACCCAAACCTCCCGCCATAATGGACAGACAACAGAATGTATAGTCTAAAAAAAAAAATATTTTATTTATTTCACAAATCCAATATGAATTATTATTACAACAATAACGATGCCTCCTATCTAAAACAGATCTAATGTGGTACAAAAAAAGGGTCAAATGACATACATTGTATAGCAGTTAGCAGCTATGCCATCTACTATATAATTGTCTAAGGGTTACTTACGTCTGTCTGTCCTTCTGTCTGTCACGGATATTCATTGGTCGCGGCCTCTGTCTGTCATGGAATCCAAGTCGCTGATTGGTCTCTGCAGCTGCCTGTCATGGCTGCCGCGACCAATCAGCGATGGCCACAGTCCGATTAGCCCCTCCCCTACTCCCCTGCAGTCGCTGCCTGGTGCCCGCTCCATAATCCCCTTCCCCTCCAGTCACCGCTTACACAGGGTTAATGGCAGTGGTAACGGGCCGCGGTGTAACGCACTCCATTACCGCTGCTATTAACCCTGTGTGTCCCCAACTATTTACTATTGACGCTGCCTATGCAGAATCAATAGTAAAAATATGTCATGTTAAAAATAATAATAATAATAAAAACCTGCTTTCGTGCTCCTAGCGTCGCTACAGTGACTGCTCCATGCAAGAGGCAGCTTCCGGTCCCAGGATGGTATGCCAGAAGGACCGTCTATGACGTCACGGTCATGTGACCGCGACGTGATCACAGGCCCTGCGAGAAGGACCTTGCATGACGTCGCTGTCACATGACCGTGATGTCATGGAAGGTCCTTCTCGCAGGGCCTGTGATCGTCATGTGACCGCGATGTCATCACAGGTCCTGCGCGAGAAGGACCTGCCATGATGTCACGGTCATATGACCACGATGTCATCACACCCTGGGACCGGAAGGTGATGCCTGCACCGCGCACAGGGCCAGGACTTCAACAGGCCTACGGAGAGGTGAGTATATGTTTATTTTATACTACGTAGCTGGGCAATATACTACGTGGGCTGCACAATATACTACGTGACTGGGCAATATACTACGTGGCTGGGCAATATACTACGTAGCTGGGCAATATACTACGTGGGCTGCACAATATACTATGTGGCTGGGCAATATACTGCATGACTGGGCAATTTACTACGTGGGCTGTGCAATATACTACGTGACTGGGCAATGTACTACGTGACTGGGCAAAATACTATGTGGCTGGGCAATATACTACGTGGGCTGTGCAATATACTATGTGGCTGGGCAATATACTACGTGACTGGGGAATATACTGCGTGGCTGGGCAATATACTACGTAGCTGGGCAATATACTATGTGGGCTGCACAATATACTACGTGGCTGGGCAATATACTACGTGACTGGGCAATATACTACGTGGGCTGTGCAATATACTACGTGACTGGGCAATATACTACGTGACTGGGCAATATACTATGTGGCTGAGCAATATACTACGTGGCTGGGCAATATACTACATGGCTGGGCAATATACTACGTGACTGGCCAATATACTATGTGGCTGGGCAATATACTACGTGGCTGGGCAATATACTACATGGCTGGGCAATATACTACGTGACTGGCCAATATACTACGTGGCTGGGCAATATAGTATATGACTTGCCAATATACTATGTGACTGGGCAATATACTATGTGGCTGGGCAATATACTACGTGACTGGCCAATATACTGCATAACTGGGCAATATACTACGTGACTGGCCAATATACTACGTGGCTGGGCAATATACTAGGTGGCTGGGCAGTATACTACGTGGCTGGGCAATATACTATGTGACTGGGCAATATACTACGTGGCTGGTCAATATACTATGTGGCTGGGCAATATACTATATGGACATTCATATTCTAGAATACCCGATGCGTTAGAATCGGGCCACCATCTAGTAGGTAATATTTCTCCTATCAACACTATCAAATCATGTGTAATATTCATGGGAAAAAATCCTATTAACCCCTTTACCCCCAAGGGTGGTTTGCACGTTAATGACCGGGCCAATTTTTACAATTCTGACCACTGTCCCTTTATGAGTTTATAACTCTGGAACGCTTCAACGGATCTTGGTAATTCTGACACTGTTTTCTCGGGACATATTGTACTTCATGATAGTGGTAAAATTTCTTCGATATAACTTGCGATTATTTGTGAAAAAAATGGAAATTTGGCAAAAATTTAGAACATTTCGCAATTTTCCAAATTTGAATTTTTATGCCCTTAAATCACAGAGATATGTCACACAAAATACTTAATAGGTAACATTTCGCACATGTCTACTTTACATCAGCACAATTTAGGAACCAACATTTTTTTTTGTTAGGGAGTTATAAGGGTTAAAAGTTGACCAGCAATTTCTCATTTTCACAACACCATTTTTTTTTTTAGGGTCCACATCTCATTTGAAGTCATTTTGAGGGGTCTATATGATAGAAAATACCCAAGTTTGACACCATTCTAAAAACTGCACCCCTCAAGGTGCTCAAAACCACATTCAATAAGTTTATTAACCCTTCAGGGGTTTCACAGGAATTTTTGGAATGTTTAAATAAAAATTAAAATTTAAATTTTTTTTTACACAAAATTTATTTCAGCTCCAATTTGTTTTATTTTACCAAGGGTAACAGGAGAAAATGGACCCCAAAAGTTGTTGAACAATTAGTCCTGAGTATGCCGATACCCCATATGTGGGGGTAAACCACTGTTTGGGCGCACCGCAGAGCTCGGAAGGGAAAGAGCACCATTTGACTTTTCAATGCAAAATTGACTGGAATTGAGATGGAACGCCATGTTGCGTTTGGAGAGCCCCTGATGTGCTTAAACATTGAAACCCCCAACAAGTGACACCATTTTGGAAAGTAGACCCCTTAAGGAACTTATCTAGATGTGTGGTGAGCACTTTGACCCACCAAGTGCTTCACAGAAGTTTCACAAAAATTATATTTAGCCCCCAGTTTTGTATTTTCACAAGGGTAACAGGATAAATTGGACCCCAAAAGTTGTTGTCCAATTTGTCCTGAGTACGCTGATACCTCATATGTGGGGAGATCCACTGTTTGGGCGCATGGCAGAGCTCGGGAGGGAAGGAGTGCCATTTGGAATGCAGACTTAGATCGATTGGTTTGCAGGCATCACATTGCATTTGCAGAGCCCCTGATGTACCCAAACAGTAGAAACCCCCCACAAGTGACCCCATATTGGAAACTAGACCTCCCAAGGAACTTATCTAGATGTGTTGTGAGAACTTTGAACCCCCAGGTGTTTCACTACAGTTTACAAAGCAGAGCCGTGAAAATAAATAATCTTTTTTTTCCCACAAAAATGATTTTTAGCCCCCAAAATTTATATTTTTCCAAGGGTAACAAGAGAACTTGGACCCCAAAAGTTGTTGTCCAATTTGTCCCGAGTACGCTGATGCCCCATATGTTGGGGTAAACCCCTGTTTGGGCGCACGGTAAAGCTCGGAAGGGAAGGAGCACTGTTTTACTTTTTCAATGCAGAATTGGCTGGAATTGAGATTGGATGCCATGTCGCGTATGGAGAGCCCCTGATGTGCCTAAACAGTGGAAACTCCCCAATTCTAACTGAAACCCTAATCCAAACAGACCCCTAACCCTAATCCCAACTGTTACCCTAACCACACCCCTAAACCTGACACACCCCTAACTCTAATCCCAACCCTAATCCCAACCGTAAATGTAATCCAAACCCTAACCCTAAATTTAGCCCCAACCCTAACCCTAACTTTAGCTCCAACCCTAGCCCCAACCCTAACCCCAGCCCTAACCCTAACCCCAGCCCTAACCCTAACCCTAGCCCTAACCCTAGCACTAACCCTAACCCTAACCCTAGCCCTAACCCTAGCCCTAACCCTAACCCTAGCCCTAACCCTAGCCCTAACCGTAGCCCTAACCCTAGCCCTAACCTAGCCCTAACCCTAACCCTAGCCTTAACCCTAACTCTAGCCCTAACCCTAGCCCTAACCCTAGCCCTAACCCTAGCCTTAACCCTAACCCTAGCCCTAACCCTAGCCCTAACCCTAATGGGAAAATGGAAATAAATACATTTTTTTAATTTTATTATTTTTCCCTAACTAAGGGGGTGATGAAGGGGGGTTTGATTTACTTTTATAGCATTTTTTATAGCGGATTTTTATGATTGGGAGCCGTCACACACTAAAAGACACTTTTTATAGCAAAAAAGTTTTTGCATCTCCACATTTTGAGACCTATAATTTTTCCATATTTTGGTCCACAGAGTCATGTGAGGTTTTGTTTTTTGCGGGACGAGTTGACATTTTTATTGGTAACATTTTCGGACACGTGACATTTTTTGATCGCTTTTTATTCCGATTTTTGTGAGGCAGAATGACCAAAAACCAGCTATTCATGAATTTCTTTTGGGGGAGGCGTTTATACCGTTCCACGTTTGGTAAAATTGATAAATCAGTTTTATTCTTCGGGTCAGTATGATTACAGCGATACCTCATTTATATCATTTTTTTATGTTTTGGCGCTTTTATATGATAAAAACTATTTTATAGAATAAATAATTATTTTGGCATCGCTTTATTCTGAGGACTATAACTTTTTTACTTTTTCTTTGATGATGCTGTATGGCAGCTCGTTTTTTGCTGGACAAGATGACGTTTTCAGCGGTACTATGGTAATTTATATCCGTCTTTTTGATCGCATGTTATTCCACTTTTTGTTCGGAGGTATGATAATAAAGCGTTGTTTTTTGCCTTGTTTTTTTTTTTTCCTACGGTGTTCACTGAAGGGGTTAACTAGTGACATAGTTTTATAGGTGGGGTTGTTACGGACGTGGCGATACTAAATATGTGTGCTTTTATTGTTTTATTTCTTTTATTTAGATAAAGAAATGTATTTATGGGAATAATATATATTTTTTTTCTTTATTTAGGAATTTTTTTTTTTTTTTTTACTTATGTGGAAACTTTTTTTCTTACTTTGTCCCGGGGGGACATCACAGATCGGTGATCTGACAGTTTGCACAGCACTCTGTCATGTCACCGATCTGACTTACAGCACTGCAGGCTTACCAAGCGCTTGCTCTGAGCAGGCACTCGGTAAGCCACCTCCCTCCCTGCAGGACCCGGATGCCGCGGCCATCTTGGATCTGGGCACCAGCAGCAAGGAGGAGGTAAGAGACCCTCGCAGCAACGTGATCACATCGCGTTGCTCCGGGGGTCTCAGGGAAGCATGCTGGGAGCCCCCTCCCTGCGCGATGCTTCCCTGTACCACCGGCACACCGCGATCATGTTTGATCGCGGTGTGTCGGGGGTTAATGTGCCGGGGGCGGTCTGTGACCGCTCCTGGCACATAGTGCTGGATGTCAGCTGTGATAATCAGCTGACACCCGGCCGCGATCGGCCGCGCTCCCCCCGTGAGCGCCGCCGATCACGCTGGACGTACTATCCCATCGGTGGTCATACGGGTCCACCCCACCTCAACGGGATAGTACGTCCAATGTCAGGAAGGGGTTAAAAAACACAAGCATCATGCTTGAATGCATGCAAATAATACAATTATTTCAGCATAATCACCTGTTTATTCAATCAAAGTTACCTCAATGGTATCAAGAATGTCAAGTGACATATGTAATATAACCAACAGTAATTATGCAGTAAACAAGATTGCTCCTATCACAACTGATCCCATCATAGATAATAATCAGGAAAAAATGCCTTAAAGAAAAACTCAAGCAAAGTGCCTAAATGTGTGCAAATTCTACCAACTATGTAGGCATAATCAAGTGCTTTATCAATATATAATTACCTATATGGGACCACACAGGACCTGTGTACAACCCGAACGTGCGTTTCGATAACTTCTTCTTCCGGGGATGGACCCCTAACCCTATCCCTAACCCTAACTCTAAGCAGTGTACTGATTTTTGTTTCTCAATTTCTTTTCTGCAGATTCCTGGCTACTGGAGAGACATTATCATCGTTACATTTCCAATTCAGGATTGGAGTAACACGCTTTCTGGGATTGTTGGTGAAACATGTCATGCTTTATGTGAGGTTCTGCACCGAGAATTCTTCCCCCAACCCACAACTGAACCATGGATGTTAAATGCTGCCAAATTCATGTAAATTAGTAATTTTCCCAACTGTTTGGGGGCTGGGGATGGCAAACATATTAGGATCAGAGTATTACAATTATAAAAAATACTTTTCTATATTTTTAATTGTGATTGCAGATGCTGAGTGAAGATTTGTTGCCGTGGACATTGGCTCATTTGGATGTGGAAATGACTCACAGACTTTCAAAACTTTAGACATGGGCCAACGTTTATATGGTAATGATTTTAATTTTCCACAGCCACAACCTCTTCCCAACACTGAAGGACCGGCAATGCCATTTGTTCTGGTTGGGGGATGAGGCATTTGAGATGTGTTCCAGCCTCATCAAATCGTACTCAAGTCAGGACTTGAACCACACAAAAGGATTTTTAACTACAGACTGACAAGGGCACGAAGGACTGTTGAGTGCGCCTTTGGATTGCTGGTGTCAAAATGGGGCATTTTGGGAACAGCCATTAATCTTAAAATTGACACTATTGTGTAAAAGAGTGTGCTGTTCTTCACATCCTGGCTAAAGATCGACCCAACCTAGAGGAACCTGGCAGTTTAACATTGCAGGATTACCAAAATCACCCTTTTATGACTACAGTCGCAGTTGCCCAAACAAGAGATAAATTTGCTGCCTACATTGTGTCTGATATTAGACATGTGGCATGGCAAGATGAAATGGTGTAAATGAGTGTAACACCCGTTAATTAACACATGTTTAAATAAATACATAAATAAAATACAGAGACAGTGATTGTGAACCAAAAATAGCTTTTTATTAACAAAACTAAAAACAATGTTCATTTCAACATTTATACATTTAAAAAAAAAATGTCTACTTCTTGTTCTGCCCAATGGTGTGACATTTTAAACCTGGGGGTTGTTGGGCTGGGACAATTGGCTAGGAGTGGTTGAGAAAGTGGTTACGGGGAAGTGGCAGATACTTGGAGAAGTGGGTCAGACACATTGGAAGCAGATTAAACACTATGGGAAGAGGACAAATTAGGAGAGGCAAACAAAGTGCAATGGATTGACAAATTGGAAGGGATTGAAAAATTTAAAGGGATTTATAAATTGGAAGGGACAGAAGGCGCATAAGGTGGGGACACAATTGGAAACAGAGAATCAGGGACAGTTGAGGTTTGATGTGATAGAACAGGTGTGTGTTGAGGTGGGAGGACAGATAAGGGTTGAGATGGGAGGACAGGAGAGGGTTGAGGTGGGAGGACAGGAGAGGGTTGAGGTGGTCGCTTTGATTTCCTGAAGGTTTTTTACGTGAGATTTTGCTGTTCCTAGCCATTTTGCTTGGCTCCGGTCCTGGGGTGCTGCACTTGGCTGAGATGTAGAACTTGAAGCCATGTCTTCATTCCACTGCATGTTGGCACTTGAACTCGGCTGTGTGGTGAAGCCTGGTATTGTCCTAATATCCAGCAGGGGTGGAAACATCACTTGCGCAGGTTAAGCCGACGGGTATCCTAGTCCTTGTGAGGTGTTGAAAGCTGCTGGAGGATTCTGCAGCTGCTGCTGCTGCTGTGCTGGCCCTTGTTGACCTGTATGGAAGGAAGTTGGTACCTGCTGCTGATATTGGGACAGCTGCTGTAATGCCTGGTTGTAAGCAACTTGGCAGACCTGCATCACATTCAGTTGGAGATCAGGCGATAGGTTTTCCTTCACACAGAGTTCTATAGAGGGAAAAAAAATGTCATGCCAGTCTCTCATGGTCGGCTTCCAGGAGGTCAAGAAGTTTGTTGACGTCCTGGAATAGTGTGTGCAACAGAGTTAACCCACTATCCATTCTGTTTACAATCGCCTTGTTCCCAAACCAGAAGATCGACCCTAAGTACTCAAACTCGGGCAAGACTTGCCTCTCCAAGGCCCTATGCCACTGACGAGCAGACCAAATAAAGCAGTGGCAGAGGGCTGTGAGAGGGGAAAACAAGACGTCCCGGCTGCCTGGCTGATCCCCAGCCTGTAAAGCTTGCCTGGTTGCTCCGTCGCTGGTGGATGACTGGAATTGGGCAGGTTCGTTGGCTGGACGATGAAGGTCTGCTTCAACAGAGGATGGTCCAGGTTCTGCAGGGCTGCTCCAGGTTCTGTTTGGAAAATAAATGAAAAACATTACTAAATAAATTTAGACAGTTTCTATAAGACAACACAAAAGATACTCAAGTTTGATGAGCAACCGCAGGCCTCAGAAATGCAAGCTCCCGGTGATATTTGTATTTTCTCAGCCTTTGAGCACCAGACTCAGAGGACCAGAGCAGAAGGACTGCAGCAGAAGGACCGGAGCACCGGGGACAGAAGCACAAGTGAAACACTACAGAAAACAGAGAAGAAAAATTAAACTTGTCAAGAGCAAAAAAAAACAACAAAAATGGACACCAATACTTACAGCCTGTAGTCCAACAGCAACACCAGGATGGCACTAGCAGGACCAGAGCAGCAGGACCAGAGCAGAAGGCCCGGAGTAGCAGGCAGTCTACAAGGAACAGAAAAAAAAATTAGTACAGAATAAAGACTGCAGAGACAGACATTTTCAAAGCTTCCATATTTACATATCAGGCTGATGCTCACATCCACAGAGTCCAGAGAGTAATGGCCTTGCAGGGTCCACACTTCCTTTTATAGGCAAGGCAATTTTAGGCAGTGCATTACTTCCAGGATAAACTCATTTAAAGTACGCATGCGTATAGAACGCAAGCGTACGCATGTCCCTCTGTACGCTTGCGTTCCCATAGACAGTAGTGCATTATTTTGACGCACTCCATCGGACAATTGCGCATAATTGACACCTCCAAAAATGCAACATGTTGCGTTCGCCTAACCCTGCCGCAACGCCGGAAATGACACATGCGTACATATCTGCAAGAGAACGCATGCAAAAACCATGTCCCTGCATGCACCATGTTAAAGATATGTACGCATGACGCTTGCAGATCGATGAGGATGAAACGCTGCACACACAAATGCAAATGTGAAACCAGCCCTAGTCCCTGGAGCAACTGCTTGCAGTTGACTAATGCTGGTTACAATAGCTGGACCTGGGACAGCAGCAGTAACCAGACGCACAGCATCAGCTTGAGCAATAGCTGGGACCGACATCTCTGCTGAGCAGGCGCCTCTGTGGCTGGGAAGAAATGGGAGACCGCAGAGGACATGGTTCGAGATTCCCCCTGTGCAGCAGCGGGAACTTGACACCTAACATTACCTGCCTCCTTGGGCCTCGCTATGCTCAAAAGCTGCAATGAGCTGAGAAACTCAAATGTGCTCCATAGGTTCCCAGGTCCTGTCCTCCACCAGATAGTACTTTTTTCCATGTAACATCTTGCACCCAACAATAGCATTCACCTCATAATCATTCATGGACAAGCCTGATGTCCCGGCAGATGACTAGGAAAACCAGGACAATGGGTTTTAGGAGGGACACATGAAAGGTGTCAGTGATACTTAGGCATGGAGGAAGGGCCAGACGATAGTCCACAGGGTTGACCTGTTACAGAACCTTGAAGGGACCTACTGTATGTAGCGAGGCACAAACTTAGTGGACTAAACTCGCAGCCTGATGTTATGGGTGGAGTCATTAAGTCACCAGGAGCAAAAGCCGGAGCGGAGCGCCGGTGTGCATCAGCGGAGACCCTCATTCTCTCCTTGGAAGCCCGGATGGCATCCTGTGTGCGATCACAAATATCATGTGCCTCCCAACACCCAGTATGCCACCCTAGAGTCGGTGGAAGACATGGAATGGGCACAAGGACACACGAATGCTGGCCGCAGTTAAGAAGGAATGGGGTCTGCCCAGTGGAATCGGCTACGACGTTGTTCAAGCCAAATTCCACCCACGGAAGTAAGGATGTCTAGTCATCCTGCCTGGCTGAAACAAAATGTCATAGGTATGTGACTAGGGTCTGGTGGGCCCTCTCTACCAACCCATTCGTCTTAGGAAGCTAAGCTGAAGAGATATTCAGCTCAATGCTGAGTAGACGACAAAGCTCTCTCCAGAACCGAGATGCAAACTGGGGTCTTCGGTCACTGACAATTTTGTCAGGCATACCGTTTTGGTGAAAAACTTGCTTAATGAACAACGCCGCCAAGGACTATGCAGAAGTTACCCTTGGAAGAGGCTCAGGTGCACCATTTTGGAAAAATGATGGGTGACTACCCAGACAATGGTGCAGCTATGAGACTTGGGTAAACCCACCAGAATGTCCATCCATCCATGACCATCTCCCAGGGCCTGTCTGCCACCTGCAGGGGGTAAAGTAGCCCAGCAGGACATTGCCGAGGGGACTAATTCTTGGTGCAGGAAACACATGCCCGAATATATACTCTAATGTCACGGGCCATATGTGACCACCAGTATGTCCTCGCCAGGAGCTCAGATGTCCTCTTGGTCACAAAATGTCCACCCACCCTGGATGAGGGAGCCCAAGAGAGAACCTCCGGTCGCAAATTAGGTGGTACAAAAGTCTTGCCTGAGGGCACAGACTCTAGTGGGACCGGGGCCATATTTCTCAGAAGGGACAATAAGCTGAGGCTCTTACTCCTCCTCCTCTGATGACACTACGGGGAGGGACAGAACATTGGCACAAATGTTCTACTCCACGAAGAGAAAGTGGTGAAGCCACATGTTCACATTGACCGCCAGAGAGTGAGGCACCGTGCGCTCCATGACCGTGAGTACAGCGCACGTTCGCAGTAGAGAGAGACAGTTCATGCTCCATGTTCAGCTTTGCAAAACAATAATGAAAGGGGACAGAGGAATTACAGAGGACGTTGGTATGGTCAGCAAGGTACTCCCTCTGCATTTTCCCAGGCAAAACACTCCTTGTGAGAATCCCTCACGCCTGAGGGCTAGGGCGATAGGAGGGTCTGAGAAAACTCTCCCTGAACTTTGTCAGTGTCCCACTGCCTCTGCTGGATTGGAGTTGTGTCTCTCTCACCTGTACTCCTTGTTGGCCAACAAACTGTGACCTCTTCTGCCAGCATTTTCAGATGGGAATTTTTTAAATAATTCAGCAAGAAGGGCCCTATGGTCCTCCAACATTGTAGTACACCTGTCTGCCTCTGGAATAAGAGATACAAAGTTATCCTTGTTGCGTGTCTGTCACCTAAAATTTTGAGAACGCGAGGGTGATGGGAAATGCAGCGTAACGTAAACTCAGCCATGCGTGCAAAGACGGCTAACAGTCGATACTTCCATGTACTGACCAAGAGGACAACTGACCATGGTCTCCTCTTCCTTGTCTTCAGGCCTCCACGACTTTTGACAAACCTCAATATTATCATTGTAAATACATCACTGTAAATACATTCTCCTCTAATTTTTTCTCCCCCACCTCATTGTAGATTGTAAGTTGTCATGTGCAGGTTTTTTCTTTTTGTTTAATTATTGTTATCATTGTTACTTAGTGTAGATTGTAAGCTGTCACAAGCAGGTTAGTTTGATTTCTGTTTAATTATTGTATAGTTATCGTTGTTACTTAGGACTGTTGTGTTTGAAACTGTAAATATGTTGACGATATGTAAATAACCATAAATATTAATATTAGAACACAGAGAAGCAGGATGGAGATATTAATTCTGTCATCATTGCCGATCACCATCTTGGTGAATTCCTGAAAGTTTTGGAGGATGGTATGCATGTCTGACATCCATGTCCACTCCTGAGATCTTATGTGTGAAGGTCAGAACTGAATACCGACGGCCTTGTTGATGCTGGTAGTCTATAAATGCCTTCTTCTGCTCACAAATCTTTTCCAAAATATGCAGTGTGGAGTTCAAATGCATGGGGAGGACATGACACATCAGTCGGTGAGCCAGAAGCTGCAAGTGCTGCAGAATCATGGCAAGGACAGATGAAGCAGAGCCATCTTGTTCCGACTGCGCCCTGCAAGATAAAGTGCAAAAAAACCCACATATCAATGTATGTAAGGTATTAGTTTATATTGGGGCCTCAATACGTAAGCCGGCAACCCGCGTCAAGGGTCCTTACATTTTGCCAGTCCTAGCGCTAAACATTGAGTACAAGCTCACAGACACAAAAAGAGGACTTAAAAATCCTCCAAAAAATTGAAAAAAAATCACAGAGAAAAAAGCAGAGATGATTACCTACTGAAGCCTCCAAACAAATGCACTATCAGGGTGCAGCGGACCCGATAAATGGGTCCGCTGCACCCTGATAGCGCATTTGTTTGGAGGCTTCAGCAGGTAATCATCTCTGCTTTTTTCTCTGTGATTTTTTTCAGCCTACACACTTACTGTATGGGCATTACAAGTGTAGGAGATAAAATCCTTTACATTGGGCCTAAGTTTTAATGAGGCCTTCATCATTTTTTCCTCATTCTCCACCACTAGATCACCAGGGTTCGCGTGTTCTGTGCTGCTACAGACAGTCATTTTTTGGAAAGGGTGTCTATGATCCACATGACATATTTTTTTTAAATATACCCCATGACCAAATGCCCTCCTTCTTAACTCTGTCTGCTATGTGTCCTTTAACTGCCACTAGATCACCAGGGTCAACATGCTCTGTACAGTGAAATCTGGGCAAGGGGGCTGTGATGGCACTATTTTTTGCAGTGCAGGTAATCTCCCAGGGGTTCTCTGTCTTGGTGTTGCTTCTCTGATATTGCAGACGGATGATGTTTAGAAGCCTCTTGTGGATGATGTAAGTATACTGCATGAAGTTAATCTTCATATATACGTAATCACTATATGTATTTAATCCTTATATGTACTTATTAACCTCTGTATGTTAACATATACAAAAGTGTACGCACTCACACTATTCAATTATACTATTCCTTGAATTTTGTAGTTTGGAATAAAATTGCGTTGTATTGCAAGTATTAGCCTTATTTAAAGCCGTTTCTGAAACTTATTGTTAAAAACATGGCAAATAAAATTGCCAAATTCTCCTGTAAATAATTCGGCAAAGTCGGAACCATCTTACCATTAAAAAATACGAGTGGATTTTCATGGGCCCATCCAGTATGTGGGTTCCAAGGCGTAATGGGGTGCATATGACTGACTATGCAGCAGGGCTGGCCTTGCTGCCAATGTGTAAAACAAAGGAGTATGGAGTACAAAATGCATATTGTGAAGTGGATTTTCATGGGCCCATCCAGTATGTGGGTTCCAAGGCGTAATGGGGTGCATATGACTGACTATGCAGCAAGGCTGGCCTTGCTGCCAATGTGTAAAACAAAGGAGTACGAAGTACAAAATGCATATTGTGAAGTGGATTTTCAGGGGTCCATCCAGTATGTGGGTTCAAAGGCTTATTGGGGTGCATATGAATTGGTGGCAGGGTAGGCCTTGAATTCAATGCAACACTTTTTTCAGGAGTCCCCCCTGGACATCTTATGAAAGGGGTATTGTGGTGCATCATAAATCTTGGCAACCCATCCACTCACATCATAGGCTACAACAGCTTAGGAGACCCACTGTTTAATAATGGCCCTTTAAGAAGATTAATGCTGCCTGATGCACCAGTAAAATAGACTCTGTCACTTTAAAGAGTCCCTCCCTAAATGAAACAAGATGGGTCTGCTTATGTGTCACACACCACATGGCCAGCTTGTTACAATGACATTTTCCAATGAATGCATTTGTAGAGTTTGAAAAACGCTTCAAAAACGCTGCATCTGAACAAAGCCTAAGTGGGGGAGGAAATTTTCGGTCTGAGGTTAAATATTTGGCCTTACAGGCAAGTCATTAACCTGCAAAGGATGTACCTTGACATATTTCCCAGCAAAATCCGTTTTGGTTTCGTTTTAGTGTGTTTTTGTGGCATCAGGAAAATGGCATGAATCTCGGAAAAAAAAGTTTACAGCTGTGAACTAGGAGTCAGGAATGCTTCCAAGGGCGATCCCCAAGATGTCCCTGTGTCATTTAAGCATTGTTTTCATCATTTTCAGACGTTTTTAGACCTTAAAAGGACCCCCAGCGGGGATCGCAGTAAAAATACTCGTGTCTCCCATAGATTTACATTGGGCTCGTTGTTCTGGCCAAGTACCCGAGTAGTCCAATCTGCTCGACTCGAGCAACGAGCACCCGAGCATTTTGCTCGCTCATCACTACTAAAGACAGCGCACTGAGTGCGCACAGCGCTGCTCTGGCTGATGCCACTAGCCGCCCTAGCTAGGGACCAGAAAGTGCACTAGATGCGCACGGTGCCGCACTGGCAGACGCTGCTGAACTGATACAGTATGATCGTGCCTTGTGCATGATGGCACAAACTGGTGGTAGTCAGCTCCAACACCAAAACCTCATACAATAACGCTAAGAAGGGAATGATTTGGAGCTTTCACCAGATGTCAAACACGTAACCACACACACAAAATCAGTGTGTGGCCATGCAAAACCTTTATAGTTGCGAGACCTTGCCAGTGGCCCAATCAGAGCTGCTTGAGGACCTGAGCATGTGACCTCCGACCTCCAATGAGAGTTCGTCCCACATGCATGCTCAGTAGGGAAAAAGCAGGACTTAGTCCCTGGAGCATCTGCTCGCCGCTGACTAATGCTGGTTACAATAGCTGGACCTGGGACAGCAGCAGTAACCAGACACACAGCATCAGCTTGAGCAATATGCTGGGACTGACGTCTCTGCTGAGCATTCTCTGCAGCCTGGGAAGAATGGGAGACTGCAGAGAACATGGCTTGAGATTCCCCTTTTTCAGCGGTGGGAACTCAACAACTAACATGGTGTATCTCATCTTCATCTTTACAATGCCTCATAGATTTTCTATGGGATTAAGGTCAGATGAGTTTGTTGGCCAATCAAGCACAGTGATACGGTTGTTTTTAAACCAGGTATTGGTACTTTTGGCATTGTGGACAGTTGTCAAATCCTGCTGAAGAATGAAAGTTCCATCTCCAAAAAACTTGTCGGCAGAGGGAAGCATGAAGTACCCTAAAATTTCCTGGTAGATGGCTACGCTGACTTTGGTCTTGATAAAACTCAGTGTACCTATACCAGTAGATGACATGGCTCTCCAAACCATTACTGATTGTGGAAACTTCACACTAGACCTCAAGCAGCTTGGATTATCTGTCTCTCCACTCTTCCTCCAGACTCTGGGACCTTGATTTCCAAGTTCTAGTGTGAAGTATCCACAATCAATGATTGTTTCGGGAGCAATGTCATCTGATAGTGTAGGTCCACTGTGTTTTATCAAGACCAAAGTCAGCACAATCATCTACCAGGAAATTTTAGAGCTCTTCATGCTTCCCTTTGCTGACAAGTTTTTTGGAGATGGAAATTTAATTCTCCAGCAGGACTTGGCACTAGGGATGAGCAAACATACTCGGTAATGCTCGTTACTTGCTCGAGCATCACTGTACTCACCGTACTCGGCGAGCACTGAGCATTTTCGGGTTTGCTGATCTATCTGTGGACTACATATTTGAGCATTTCAAGCCTACATTCACATTTTTGGGGGTGTTTTAGCCTAGATCTATGCAGTAATTAGGGGTAAAAAAATAAAAATACAGGACACATATTGAACAGTGTGGTACCTCTGTCAGACACCTGATCTATCTGTGGGCTTCAAATTTGGGCATTTCAGGCCTCCACTCCACTGTATTTGCTGTCTGTTACCCTCGTTCTATACAGTATTTTGGGGTAAAAAAATACAAAAATACAGACCACATATTGAGCATTGTGGTTTCTCTGTCAGACCCCTGATCGATGTGTAGGCTACAAATTTAGGCATTTCAGGCCTACATTCACCTTTTTTTGTGGTGTGTTACCCTAGTTCTATACAGTATTTTTCTGTTTAAAATAAAAATATACCGGCCACACATTGAACTATGTAATATCTCTGTCAAACGCCTCCTCTGTCTATGGGCTAAAAATTGTGGCATTTGATGGCTCCTTTGAATGGGTTTTGCTGTGTCTTACCCTAGTTATTAACATAATTTTTATTTTTTAGTTTTGACCTACAGTCTAGATAATTTAAACTGTGGTTTTTACTCGCACTGATCACATATAAGTTTGCTCCAAATTCAGCCATTTGTAGTGAACATGGAAAATATTGTATTAGTCCATTTCAAATGGGCAATGTGCATGGCAATGGATGGGGAAGTGGATGTGATGCTGATGGTGCATGCAGAGGATGAGGCTGTGGGCAAGCTGAAAGTGGACCACAACAAACACACACATCTTCTCGCTCAACCTTCCTGTCCCAATTACTAGGGAACCGCAGCACACCACTATTGAAACCAGAGCAGTGTCAAAAGGTTGTTGGTGGGATAGAAGATAATGCTTCCAGTGACTTATCCACCACCACGTCTTCCACATGGTCAAGACTGAGTAGCTGTGAGTCTGGACCCCATATTACTCACCCTGAAACTCCTTTCTCCCACCATCCCGAGTGCCCGGAGACAACTGACCCCACACTTGGACACTCCAAAGAGCTGTTCACTTTTCCATTTATAGATTCTGGACTCTCAGACAGTCCACTTGAAGCGGGGCAAGATAAAATTGCATGTAGTGATGCCCAAATATTTGAGCAGCCACAGTAACATGAAGGCGACAGTGGGAAAGTGTCACAAGAGGTGGACGAGGATGAGACACAATTGCCAGAAAGTCAGGGGGGGGACCAGGGTGAGGATGTGGAAGACAAGGTGGTGGTGGTTGATATAGTAACTGACCCAACATGGCAGCAGGACATGCAGAGCAAGGACAGCAGCACACACGGGGAAGACGGCATAGCGCTCTAACAGGCAGGAAGAAGCAGTGTGGTGGCCTCAGTCAGAAGGCATGCATCGATTCCCCGCAACACCAACATGACAGATGTTGCCATTCCAACTGGTGATAACCATAAACAGGCCATTTGCACCACCTGCCATGCCCACATCAGCAGGGGTAGCAAAACTACCAGCCTTACCACCATCAGCATGACCAGGCACATGGCAAAAAGTACTCGACTGTGGGCCGAACCCCAGGTTCCTGGAACAGTGTTTGCGGTTGACACCACTGCTTCTTCCACTGTTGTGCATGCAAGCCAATCCCCTGTCCACAGTGCATGCAAAGAAGCCTCATGCCCTGCACCTGCCGTTGCCCACAGTCAACTAGCACCATCTTTAAGCACATTCACATCCTTGTCCCAGCGCAGCCTTCATTTGTCCATACCCCAGTTATTGGAACGCAAGCAGAAATAAACAGCCAATGCTCCACAGGTCACATTACTAAATTCAAACATTTCTCGTCTGCTTGCGCTCAAAATGTTGCCTTTTATGCTTGTGGAGACAGAAGCTTTCTGCAACCTGATGGTATTTCTCCCGCTGTGCCATACCAGCATTACACCAGCACATGTCCCACAACATTACCCGTTTCTTCAAAAATGCTGTTACTGGGAAAGTCCACCAAACAACAGACACATGGACAAGTGCTTGTGGGCAGGGATGGTATATCTCACTGATGGTACACTGGGTTAACATAGTGGGAGCTGGGACCCAGTCATAACTTGGGATGGAACACGTCCTCCCAACGCTGAGAATTGCAGGCCCTATGTCAATTGGGGTTGCCCCACAGTCTAAAGCTCCAGCACCTCCTCTTCAGCCTCCATCTCTGAAAGGAGCACAGCAGTCACAAGCTGGAAGCACTGCAGCACTGCCTCAGCCAAGCAGCAACAGGCTGTGCTGAAGTTAATCTACTGAGGCGACAAACCGCACAATGATTTAAAGTTGTGGACAGCCCTGAAAGAGCAGTCAGATTTGTGGCTGACACCACTGAACCTACAGCCAGGCATGGTCGTGTGTGACAATGACCGGAACCTGGTGGCGGCTCTGAGGCGAGGTGAGCTTACACACGTACCATGCCTGGCCCATGTGCTTAACCTCATCATTCAGCGGTTTCTCAAAAGCTACCCGGAGCTGCCGGAACTGCTTATGAAAGTACGCCACCTGTGTGCCCAATTTAGAAAGTCAGCTACAGCTTCAGCCGCCCTTGCCGTGCTTCAGCAGCGTTTGCAGCTTCCGGCTCACTGACTGATGTGTGATGTCCCCACACATATGAACTCTATACTGCATATGTTGGAAAGTATTTTTGAGCAGAAGAGGGCAGTTGTTGACAACCAGCATCACCAAGGCCATCGTTATTCTGTTCAGACTCCACACATAACACCTCAGGAGTGGACATGGATGTCAGACATATGTACCATCCTCCAAAACTTTGAGGACTCCACCAAGGATAATGAGTGGCGATGATGACATAATTAGTGTCACCATCCTGTTTCTCTGCATTCTGAAAAGCTCTCTGCTCACAATGAAAGAGGATGCATTGCAGGCGCTGCACAAAGACATGGAGCATTGAACCATACAGGGTGATTATACACAGCCAAGCCTCATGTTGTCCCAATGTGGATTGGTAGACAATGAGGAAAAGGAGGAGGAGGGAGAACAGGAGCTATTTTCATGTGCTTTAGACGGTACTACAAGCACAACTGCCATACCGTCTGTTCAGCGTGGATGACCTGAGGACAGGGAGGAGGACAGCATGGTCAGTCATCCTGTTGGAGAGGTGGCTGTTAGCAGTATGGCATGCTTGTCTGATGTTATGTTGTGCTGCTTTTCCCAGGACCATCGCGTTATGAAAATTTTTGGTGACACTCATTACTAATTGATGACACTTCTAGACCCACGCTACAAGGAGAACTTTCAATCTCTTCTTCTAGAGGCAGACAGGTCTACTAAAATGATGCAGTATCAGAGGGCCCTTGTTGTGCAATTACTGAAAAAATTCCCATCTGAGACATCATAGTTCATTGGACAACCAAGGAGTACAGGCGAGAGAGACACAATCCCAATCCAGCAAAGGCAAGGGAACACTGGAAATGTTCTGGGAGAGTGTTCTCAGACCCTCCCATCATCTTAGCCCAGAGGCGCAGTGTACTGTCACAAGGAGTGCAATGTTTGCAAAGATGCTGAGGGAGTACCTTGCTGACCATACCAACGTCCTCCATGATTCCTCTGAGCCTTTTAATTATTGGGTATCCAAGATGGACACATGGTATGAACTGGCTCTCTACTCCATTGAAGTCCTGACCTGCCCTGCCTGCCGCTAGCATTTGTCAGAGCGGGTTTTTAGTGCCGCTTGTGAAACTGATAAGCGCATCCACCTGTCAACGGAAAAAGCAGACAAGCTGACTTTTATAAAAATGAACAAGGGCTGGATTGGGCCAGACTTCGGTACACCACGAATGATAACAGCGAAACATATCCTCCAATACAGTGTCTTTTTTTGGGAGGTGTATGCATCTCTTCACACCCACACATGGGTATTCGCTTTCTGATTTTGGCTATTTGGTGTTATCCTCCTCCTTCTCCTCATCCTCATCACCCACCACCACTAGAACACCAGGGTGAATGTATTCCATGATGCTACTGCCACTATAGTTTTTTGCAAGGGTGTTTATGATGCCCGTAAATAATAAAAAAAAAAAGTGTACCCCCCAGGGGGAAATGTTTGTCAGCCCATACACTTAGTGTATGGGAATTCCAAGTATAGGAGACCCGCTCATTTAAATTGGGAATAGATTAATATGAAGACTTCCTCCATGTCTCTTCAGACACCAACACTAAAGCATGAGGGTGAATGTATTCTATGATGTAACATTCACTCTCTTTTTTTTCAATGGTGTTTATGATGCACGTGAAAAAATTTTTGAAAAAAAAAACAATGTGTACACCCCAGGGGCAAATGTTTGTCAGCCCATGCACTTAGTGTATGGGCATTCCAAGTATAGGAATCACAGTTTTCCGGGGGTTAATGTGCCAGGAGCGGTCCGGGACCACTCCTGGCACATAGTGCCGGATGTCTGCTGCAATAGTCAGCTGATACCCGGCCTTGATCGGCCACGCTCCCCCCCGTGTGCGCAGGTGATCGCGTTAGACATACTATCCCGTTGGTGGTCATACGGGCCCATACCACCTTAACGGGATAGTACGTCTAATGTTATAAAGGGGTTAAAGCTTTATATGGGGTATTGCCATGTTCAGGAAAAATTGTTCAAAAAATTACAGGACATTTTTAACCATTTACCCTTGTGAAAACTAAAAATCTGAGGCTAAAGCAGTATTTTTGTGATAAAAATGTAATTATTAGTTCTCCACAGAAAGGTATAAAATTTCATAACATACCAGTGGTTTCAATATACTCAGTGCATTACAAGATGTATTCACTGAGGACTGCATTTTGTAAAATATGGTCACTTAAAGACAGTTCTTTTTTCTTACCTCAGGGGCTCTGGCAATATGAAATGATGCCCCCAAACCATTTCAGCACAATTTCAATATGGCGCTCCTCCCCTTGAGAGCTTTGCAGTGTGCCCGAAAACTAGTTTCCAACAACATATAGGATATTGGTATACTCAGGAGAAAAGCATAACAAGTTATTTGGTCAATTTCCTCCTAATAGCCCTTTTGAAAATAAAAATACTTGGAGCTAAAACAACATGGTAGTTAAAAAAAAAGTATGCAGTCCGATGTTACACTATTCTGTGAATCATCTTTGTGTTTAAAATGCTCAATACACCCCTAAAGAGGTGTACTTCCCACATGTGGGTGGCCCATGATGTGTTGGCACCAAAGCACCAAAGCAGCTCTTTAAAAGTGACATCGCGTGTGCAGACAATTCCTGCTAAATCTGCACTGGAACAGTCAAATAGCTCTCTTTCCCCTCCTAGACCTGCCATGTGCCCAAAGAGTTGATTCCTTCTACATGTAGAGTGTACTCAGGAGAAATTGGACAACAAATAGTATAAGTAAAAAACTTGGCACTCAAAATGTATTGTGTTGAAAAAAAGGGTTCCAATTTGTTTTGCATACAGTGATCAATTAAACATTTTCAATCTGGGTATAGACCTTCATCAGAAACTGTTTTCTGCTTCATGAATAAATCTTGTGTCCTGGTGCAGGGAATATGGGGAGCTGCGTTGCTTGTGATGTGCCGAGTTTTTTTACTTATATTGATTTTGGGATGGATACCCTACTTGAGCACCTATTCCAATGACTTTGAGTGTCGTATATAATCCATTGCAACAAATTATATGGTGTTAGGTGCCAGGACTCTCCCGCTGCACAGGGTAGATCCCAAACCTTGTCTTCTTCTGCGGTCTCCCATTCAGCTTTGGCCTCTGCTGAGCACAGACTTCGATCTCAGCATCTTGCTCAGGCTCGCGCTGTTCATTTGGTTACTGCTGGCTTTCCAGTCAAGTCTATGGTAACCAGCGATAGGCAGTGGCAAACGGACGCTCTGGAGGCCAAGTCCAGAATTCTCCCTACTGAGCATGCTCGTGATGTGGCGACGTCTCATTGGTGGTCGGTCATCAGCTGCTCTGGTGATGCGGCAGCTCCGGATTGGTCCACAAGCAAGGTCCTGTCCAACTGGACATGACCTGAATGTATAAAAGGTCCTCTGAGGCACACACAATTGCACTAGTAAAAATCTCTTTATGTGTGTGTATGGGACATTGCAACAGTGTGGTCTTTATTAGCATGCGCTCAGGTTCGGCAGTAAGCCGTTAGTATTCTGGTTCTTCGGAGAGGAGATTGTCTGAATGAATTCAGGACTGGCGTCTAGCCATTAGAATTCTGGCACCTTCGGAGAAGAGTTGGTTCAGTGCTTTTGCTGACTGTGTGACAACTGTGTGCTTCTTACCCAATGTGTAGGCTTCATTCCCCTGTGAGGTTAACAGGGATCATATCTAGCATCATTCCTATTCCATTACTGTGTGCAAGTGGCACAGTTCTATAGCAGAGCATCTATTCTGTTAATGTGTGCGAGTGACACAGCTCTATAGCAGAGCATCTATTCCGTTACTGTGTGCGAGTGACACAGCTCTAGTGCAGAGCATCAGTTCTGCTTCTGTGTGCGAGTGACACAGCTTCATGTGCTGTTCACTGAGTGACGTTTAACTCAGTGTGTGCAGGCAAAAGCTTGCTGTGTGTTCTGTCATTGTTCACACTAGCTGCAGTTCTACATCTCTACACAGTGGACCCCGGGTTACGATTGCACTTCTCTATTAAATTTATTTAGTGCAATCCGCCAACCCTAACGCATGGTTTATTTTCTCCTGTTAGGCTTGTAAAAATAAACAATTTGAAGCAATATTTTTTGGGGAAAATGTGATTTTTTTTATTGTCATGACTCGACCTAATAAAATTCTGTGAATCACCTGAATGTTTCAGAGTTCTCACCTCACCTCTAGATAAATTCCTTGAGGGGGGTAGTTTCCTAAATAGGATCACTTGAGGTGGGTTTCCACAGTTTAGGCAAGTAAAGGGTTTTGCAAACGCGAAATCTGAGCCTTGCCATACGCCTAAACAGTAGTTTTCTGCCACATATAGGGTATCGGTGTACAATCTACTTTCTCCTGTTACCCATGTGAAATGGAATAATGTGCGGCTAAAGCAACATTTTTGTGGGAAAAAGGTCATTTTTTTTATTTTCACGGCTCTACTTAATACAATTCTGTGAAGCAGCTGTGTGTTTAAGGTGCTCATTACAGCTGTAGATACATTTATTTGGGTTGAGTAGTTTACAAAATGGTGTCATTTGTGGAAGCTTTCCACTATTTAGGCACACCATGGGCTCTGCAAATGTGACTGGGCTTTCACTATTTATTCCAGACAATTTTGCTCTCCAAAAGTGAAATGATGTTCCTTCACTTCCTAAACAGTAGTATTCTGCCACATATCTGGTATTTCTGTTCTCATAAGAAATTGGATAACATATGGTAATGTTGATTTTCTCCTGTTAGCCTTGTGAAAATGCAAAATTTAGGGCTAGTGCATCATTTCTGTGGAAAAATTAAAACTTTCATTTTTTTCCTTTCACATTGCTTTAATTCATGTGAAGCACCTGAAGGGTTAATAAACTTCTTGAATGTACCGTATGTTTCAGACTATAAGATGCACCAGACCATAAGACGCACCTAGGTTTTAGAGGAGGAAATAAGGAAAAAAAAATTGGAGCATAAAAATGGTCAATTCTGTACTGTAATATCCCCTATCCTGGTATATATGGTCCCCTCATCCCCATTCTGATACACATGGCCCCTCATTCCTATCCTGGTATGCATGGCTCGCTTATCCCTATCCTGGTATGCATGGCCCCCTCATCCCTATCATGGTGTGTATGGCCCCATCCTTATCCTGGTATGGATGGCACCATCCCGGTCCTGGTATGCACAACCCCATCCCAGTCCTGGTATGCACAACCCCATCACAGTCCTGGGTCGATTGGTCCCATCCTTATTCTGGTATAATTGTCCCCATCCCGTTCCTGGTATGATTGGCTCCATCCTGTTCCTGGTATGATTGGGCCCATCCTTTTTCTTTTATAATTGGCCCCATCCTGTTCCTGGTATGATTGGTCCCATCATTTTTCTTTTATAAATGGCCCCATCCCGTTCCTGGAATGCATGGCCCCCTCAGCAGCGCACAGTTTAAGCAGGAGACTTCCTGCTGGGGCTGGTGGTCACGTGTGCCAATACTTACGAGAAATAAATATTCAGAATATTCATTTTTCTTAAGTATCGGCACACGTGACTGCCGGCCGCAGCAGGAAGCCACTAGCTGACACTGCGCTCTACTGAAGAGGAATGTATACTCAGTGCTCTCTGCGATGAACGGTCCCGGTGAGTATTCTGGCAGCTGTGCTCTACTTGTGAGCAGCGCATGATGTCCCTGCCATGCGCTGCTTACGAGCATTAAGCAGCTACTGCCACTGGAACAGGATGCTGTGAGCGATCGCCATTGTAGGCGAGTGTAATGGGTTTTCTTTATAAATTTTCCTGATGGGGCCATGCATACCAGGAACGGGGTGGGGCCAACTATAAAAGAAAAAAGATGGTCCCAATCATAAGGAACAGGGTGAGGCCATTTATACAAGGATGCCAGAAAAATGAATATGCATTGCCCTCCACGACCATGGGCATGGAATGCAGTGCATATTCATTTCTCTTTCGCAGTGGGCACCGAAGTTAGCCGAAGCTGCCAGCTCCAGCCTCCTGTGACCCGATACTCTGCCGAAACCACTCCCATACCTCCCCACCACAGCCAGAGCCCATACATCTGGATTATTAGACCCCCCTCATTTTCCTCTGCATTTAGGGAGGAGAAAAGTGCATCTTATAGTCCGAAAATATACAGTAGTTTTGAGCACTTTGAGAGGTGCAGTTTTAAAATGGTGTCACTTTTGGTAATTTTCTGTCAAATATGCCACCCAAAGTCAGTTCTAATTTGATGTGGTCCCTACAAAAATGGTTTTGTAAATGTTGCTGGAAAAATGAGAAAATGCGGTTACATTTTTAACCCGTCTAGCTTCCTAACAAAAAAAAAAAATATGTTTCAATAATTAGACTTTTGCAAAGTATACAAGTGGTCAATGTTATTTATTAACTATTTTGTGTTATATAGCTATCAGGTTCAATGCCACAAAAATTAAAAGTTTGAAAATGGCAACATTTTAAAAATTTTTGGAAAAATTTCTGATATTTTTCCAAATAAATGCTTGAAATATCTACTTAACTTTGCCAATATCATAAAGTCTAATGTGTCTTGAAAGCTCTCCAGGAATTACTGGGATCCTTTGTAGCGTTCCAGAGTTATTACCTCATAAATTGACACTGTCAGAATTGTAAAATTTGGCCTGGTCAGGAAGGTGAAAACAGGCTGGGGAGTGAATGGGTTATTTATTACCATATTGCAATACATTTTACAATTGTTACTTTACCTGGTGATAAAAGCTAATTGCTGAGGTTTTTGAATGAAACAACTTCCTAAATAACATTATTATTATTATTATTATTATTATTATTAATATAATTATTATTTCACAACCATCATAAATGCTGTAGAAAAAGTCAAATGATTGTATTAATGAAAAGTAAATGTTCCAATCTTAATATATTAACAAATTCAATGAAAAAAATGTGTCATTCCTGTCTGAATGTAGTTCTTTCAACGGCTTAGGGTATGTGTCCACGTTCAGGATTGCATCAGGATTTGGTCAGGATTTTCCATCAGTATTTGTAAGCCAAAACCAGGAGTGGAACAATTAGAGGAAAAGTATAACAGAAACATATGCTCCACTTCTGTATTTATCACCCACTCCTGGTTTTGGCTTACAAATACTGATGGAAAATCCTGACCAAATACTGATGCAATCCTGAACGTGGACACATACCCTATGAGTGCGCAGGAAAACTGTAAACATTTTTAGAATGTTGAGGGTTCACTGGGGGCTTTACAATTATTTTTCAGGCATGAAGCTAATTCATTGTTGTCTCATTACTGTCACACAATCAGAGTTATTACTGTACAGTACAGACCAAAAGTTTGGACACACCTTCTCATTTAAAGATTTTTTCTGTATTTTCATGACTATGAAAATTGTACATTCACACTGAAGGCATCAAAACTATAAATTAGCACATGTGGAATTATATACTTAACAAAAAAAATGTGAAACAACTGAAATTATGTATTATATTCTAGGTTCTTCAAAGTAGCCACCTTTTGCTTCGATGACTGCTTTGCACATTCTTGGCATTCTCTTGATGAGCTTCAAGAGGTAGTCACCGGGAATGGTTTTCACTTCACAGGTGTGCCCTGCCAGATTTAATAAGTGGGATTTATTGCCTTATAAATGGGGTTGGGACCATCAGTTGTGTTGTGCAGAAGTCTGGTGGATACACAGTGGATAATCCTACCGAATAGACTGTTAGAATTTGTATGATGGCAAGAAAAAAGCACAAGTAAAGAAAAACGAGTGGCCATCATTACTTTAAGAAATGAAGGTCTGTCAGTCTGAAAAAGTAGGAAAACTTCGAAAGTGTCCCCAAGTGCAGTGGCAAAAATCATCAAGCACTACAAAGAAACTGGCTCACATGAGGACCGCCCCAGGAAAAAGAGTCACCTCTGCTTCTGAGGACAAGTTTATCCAAGTCACCAGCCTCAGAAATCACAGGTTAACAGCAGCTCAGATTAGAGACCAGGTCAATGCCACACAGAGTTCTAGCAGCAGACACATCTCTACAACAACTGTTAAGAGGAGACTTTGTGCAGCAGGCTTTCATGTAGAGTCCCTGTGGGTGGAGATAAGGGGAGGGGGGAAAAATAATAAATTACTGATAGGGGTTTGTTATAAATCTCCAAAAATAATGGAAGCAATGGAGAATATCCTTGTAAAGCAAATAGATGAAGCTGCGACTCAAGGAGAAGTCATTATTATGGGGGACTTCAACTACCCTGAAATAGATTGGGGAACAGAAACCTGCAGTTCCAGTAAAGGTAATCGGTTTTTGACAACTGTGAGAGACAATTACCTTTCACAACTGGTTCAGGACCCAACAAGAAGGGGGGAACTGCTAGACCTAATATTAACCAACAGGCCAGACCGCATATCAAATATAAGGGTTGGGGGTCACTTGGGGAATAGTGATCACAAAATAATAAGTTTTCATGTCTCCTTTAATAAGATGTGTAGTAGAGGGGTGACAAGGACACTAAACTTCAGGAGGGCAAATTTCCAACGGATGAGAGAGGATCTTGGTGCAATTAACTGGGACGATATCCTGAGACATAAAAGTACACAAAGAAAATGGGAGACATTTATTAGCATCCTGGATAGGACCTGTGCACAGTATATACCGTATGGGAATAAACATACTAGAAATAGGAGGAAACCAATATGGCTAAATAGAGCTGTAAGGGGCGCAATAAGTGACAAAAAAAAAGCATTTAGAGAATTAAAGGAAGTAGGTAGTGATGAGGCACTAAATAAATACAGAAAATTAAATAAATTCTGTAAAAAGCAAATCAAGGCAGCAAAGATTGAGACAGAGAGACTCATTGCTAGAGAGAGCAAAAATACCCCCAAAATATTCTTTAACTACATAAATAGTAAGAAACTAAAAAATGATAGTGTTGGCTCCCTTAAAAATAGTCTGGGTGAAATGGTGGATGAGGATGAGGAAAAAGCCAATATGCTAAATGACTTTTTTTCATCAGTATTTACAAAAGAAAATCCCATGGCAGCCAATATGACTAGTGATAATAATTCCCAATTTAATGTTACCTGCTTAACCCAGCAGGAAGTACGGCGACGTCTAAAAATCACAAAAATTGACAAATCTCCGGGCCCGGATGGGATACACCCCCGAGTACTGCAGGAATTAAGTACAGTCATTGATAGACCATTATTTTTAATCTTTAAAGAGTCCATAATAACAGGGTCTGTACCACAGGACTGGCGTATAGCAAATGTGGTGCCAATATTCAAAAAGGGGACAAAAATTGAACTCGGAAATTATAGGCCAGTAAGTTTAACCTCTACTGTGGGTAAAATCCTGGAGGGCATTCTAAGGGATGCTATACTGGAGTATCTGAAGAGGAATAACCTCATGACCCAGTATCAGCGCGGGTTTACTAGGGACCGATCATGTCAGACTAATTTGATCAGCTTCTATGAAGAGGTAAGTTCCGGTCTGGACCAAGGGAACCCAGTAGATGTAGTGTATATGGACTTTTCAAAAGCTTTTGATACGGTGCCACACAAAAGGTTGATACATAAAATGAGAATAATGGGGATAGGGGAAAATATGTGCAAGTGGGTTGAGAGTTGGCTCAGGGATAGGAAACAAAGGGTGGTTATTAATGGAGCACACTCGGACTGGGTCACGGTTAGTAGTGGGGTACCACAGGGGTCAGTATTGGGCCCTTTTCTTTTTAACATATTTATTATTGACCTTGTAGGGGGCATTCAGAGTAGAATTTCAATATTTGCAGATGACACTAAACTCTGCAGGGTAATCAATACAGGGGAGGACAATTTTATATTACAGGCTGATTTATGTAAACTAGAAGCTTGGGCTGATAAATGGCAAATTAGCTTTAATGGGGATAAATGTAAGGTCATGCACTTGGGTAGAAGTAATAAGATGTATAACTATGTGCTTAATTCTAAAACTCTGGGCAAAACCGTCAATGAAAAAGACCTGGGTGTATGGGTGGATGACAAACTCATATTCAGTGGCCAGTGTCAGGCAGCTGCTACAAAGGCAAATAAAATAATGGGATGCATTAAAAGAGGCATAGATGCTGATGAGGAGAACATAATTTTACCTCTATACAAGTCACTAGTGCGACCACACTTAGAATACTGTGCACAGTTCTGGTCTCCGGTGTATAAGAAAGACATAGCTGAACTGGAGCGGGTGCAGAGAAGAGCGACCAAGGTTATTAGAGGACTGGGGGGTCTGCAATACCAAGACAGGTTATTACACTTGGGGCTATTTAGTTTGGAAAAACGAAGACTAAGGGGTGATCTTATGTTAATGTATAAATATATGAGGGGACAGTACAAAGACCTTTCTGCTGATCTTTTTAATCATAGACCGGTGACAGGGACAAGGGGGCATCCTCTAAGTCTGGAGGAAAAAAGGTTTAAGCATAATAACAGACGCGGATTCTTTACTGTAAGAGCAGTGAGACTATGGAACTCTCTGCCGTATGATGTTGTAATGAGTGACTCATTGCTTCAATTTAAGAGGGGACTGGATACCTTTCTGGAAAAGTATAATATTACAGGGTATATATATTAGATTCCTTGATAAGGCGTTGATCCAGGGAACTAGTCTGATTGCCGTATGTGGGGTCAGGAAGGAATTTTTTTTCCCCATGATGGAGCTTACTCTTACCACATGGGTTTTTTTTTTTGCCTTCCCCTGGATCAACATGTTAGGGCATGCTAGACTATGGGTTGAACTAGATGGACTTAAAGTCTTCCTTCAACCTTAATAACTATGTAACTATGTAACTATGGTAAAATAGCTGCTAGGAAACCACTGCTAAGGACAGGCAACAGGCAGAAGGGACTTGTTTGGGCTAAAGAACACAAGGAATGGACATTAGACCAGTGGAAATCTGTGCTTTGGTCTGATGAGTCCAAATTTGAGATCTTTGGTTCCAACCACTGTGTCTTTGTGCGATGCAGAAAAGGTGAACGGATGGACTCTGCACCCACCGTGAAGCATGGAGGAGGAGGTGTGATGGTGTGAGGGTGCTTTGCTGGTGACACTGTTGGGGATTTATTCAAAAGTGAAGGCATACTGAACCAGCATGGCTACCAGAGCATCTTGCAGCGGCATGCTGTTCCATCCAGTTTGCGTTTAGTTGGACCATCTTTCATTTTTCAACAGGACAATGACCCCAAACACACCTCCTGGCTATGTAAGGGCTATTTGACCAAGAAGGAGAGTGATGGGGTGCTACGCCAGATGACCTGGCCTCCACAGTCACCAGACCTGAACCCAATCGAGATGGTTTGGGGTGAGCTGGACTGCAGAGTGAAGGCAAAAGGGCCAACAAGTGCTAAGCATCTCTGGGAACTCCTTCAATATTGTTGGAAAACCGTTCCCGGTTACTACCTCTTGAAGCTCATCAAGAGAATGCAAAGAGTGTGCAAAGCAGTCAAAGCAAAAGGTGGCTACTTTGAAAAACCTAGAATATAAGACATATTTTCAGTTGTTTCACACTTTTTTGTTAAGTATATAATTCCACATGTGTTAATTCATAGTTTTGATGCCTTCAGTGGAATGTACAATTTTCATAGTCATGAAAATACAGAAAAATCTTTAAATGAGAAGGTGTGCCCAAAGTTTTCGTCTGTACTGTACATAGATTACAATATTTGAGTCAATAGAGATATACTAACAAATGACCTCTGGTAGCTTAGACATTAACCAAATAACAAATGGATATTCGAGAAATATTGAAAATTTTATGTTCAAGGTTATTACATACATAAATAATACATAGACAGCAAAGGATAAAAAGGCAAAAAATACCAGATACAATTTTAATTTCAATTTTTTCAAAGGGTGGCGACAACATAGTGCCAAGTCCAGCAAGGTTGGTGCACAAGTTTATAAATATATATTGAAAGTCAGAGGGCATATATAAAAACAAAGAGTATTTTGAATAAAGTAAGAAAATTATGCATTTATCAAAATAAATTGCAATCAATCCTGTTAAACCTTAACTGTATAAAATTGTATAAAGTGCATAGTGCAATAGTTATACGTGGCCACTAGACGTACAAGACATATATAAGGCTATATGATTCAGACATAAATATATTAGTCAATGCTCCCATCTATAAAGTGCAACTATAAAGCCATACATCAATCCATAGAGGATGGCAAGAGTCCCTGACATATAAAAGCCGGGGTGCTAATTAGACATAAGGAGACACAATGAAGAGGGACACAAATGTGTCACTCCTGTCTGTATTTTCAGCCTATCAATATAATTCTTTCAATGGTTTAGAGTGTGCAGGAAAATTGAAAATAATTTTAGAATGTTGAGAATGCACTGGGGGCTTTGCAGTTTCTTTCAGGCATGAAGCTAATTCATTGTTGTCTCATTACTGACACACAAACAGAGTTATTACTGTAGGTAGATGACAATATTTGAGTCAATAAAGATATGCTAACAAATGACCACTGGTAGTTGAGACATTAAACAGCTTTTTACATTGTTCGCTAAAGGTTGTTACAGCCTAGACATTCAGCAAAATATTACTTCAATTGTGCATCCGCATAGAAAACATTAATAAGTGTTAAGATTCTGGGTCCTTTCATAAATTGAAAGTTAAAATTTGTTATTTTTTACTTTAATAAGTGTCAGCCAAGATAACACTGTCATCAAACAGCAGACAAGACTGTGGATCATGACATTTATAAACTGAGCTAAAAGACATATCTTCACCTTTTCCTGACTAGAGTCTTAATGGTCAGACACAAAGACTCAGAAATTGGAATCCTGGCTTACCGCTTTAGCTTTTTTATTATTCAGACTATTAAAACTTGATTAGAATGTTAACAACCTTTTTTAGAATTGTTAGGATTAATTACATTCTTAAATTCCTTTAATTGAATTAAAATAACTTAAAGATTATAAAAGCGAGGAAATTATATTTATATGTCACAGTAGTAACTCGCATTACTTCTTCAGCGCTACCTTACTCGCTACTGTCCCCTTGCGGCTTCTCCTCAGGTCAGGCCCTCATGATGAGTTTGCCTTTTGCAGAACACCTTTGCACCGCTGCATCAGCATGTGGTTTCCATTTGGCTTTAAGGGGGGCATGGCTGGTCTTTACTGAAATTTAACCATGCTGTGTTCTGCAGAGATTTGGTTTTCTTGCCTATCCTGTCTCAACAGGGTCTATATTAGGCAGCTCCTCCCACTATTCTTTGCCCAAACGTTGGTTCCTAGCCTGCTAGTACCTTGTCTATGCATTTCTGTGTATTCTGTCTCCTGCTATCGACCAAGCCTGTTTATCCACTCTTTTGGTCTTCTCCATCCCTGACTTAAACTTTGTACTGTGAAACCGTGCTGCCTGGCCCAACCTTGGACCATTTGACAACACTTCTGTCTCAACCCTCCTGTACCACAAACCCATGCCTCTGACCCTCTGATCAGCTGCTGAAGTCCCCTGGACTTTTCTGAGTGGTGTTTAGTGTCTATCGGCAGCCCAGCCTATCATAACGTTAGTGAAGACCCGGTAGACACTTAATCATGCCCCTCCAGGGAAAGGCCGGCCCATGGTGCAGTGTGTCCACAACCACCAGCGTTACATTTTGCTTGGGCCATGAAATCCACTGACAAATCAGAACCCTGGGATCCTAAGTCTAGTGTTATATTGTACATGGAGGTTCACTCTCTGCTTGAGCATTAGGACAAGCTAATTTAGGCCATCAAAGCAGTAGCAACCCAGCTGCTGGGTCTCTCCACCCCAATGTCTGACCAATGCTCCTCTGGAAAGTCAGCCTCTCTGAGGGAACCATCTAATGATCCAGTTTCTCATGGAACCACTTAGCTCTAGTTTCCACTTCCATCCCGCTATGATGGAAACCCCAATGACAGCTGTGACTTCATAAATCAGTGTCAGATCCATTTCACAAATCACGCTCACTTTTTTCCTATGGACCAGACCAAGATTGCATTTATGGTCTCTGTCTGGGCAAGCCTTGGATTAGACAAACC
Source organism: Ranitomeya variabilis (assembly GCF_051348905.1). Classification (NCBI taxonomy): domain Eukaryota; kingdom Metazoa; phylum Chordata; class Amphibia; order Anura; family Dendrobatidae; genus Ranitomeya; species Ranitomeya variabilis. The sequence continues at coordinate 569,049,600 of NC_135236.1, forward strand.
CAATTTCAGAGCCTGGAAGTCCAGAGACCAGTGATGTTTGGAGGCTCCTTGTGATGTTCCTCTGATGCTTCGTCCCTATAGTTTCTAAGGCAGAGCACTGATAGGCCCAGTTTACCTTATGATTCTGTATCTTGTCAGCGGAGCAGGCTTGTAAGCTTGTAATATTAGAGTTAGGACTGCCCCAATTATGGTTGCCTTGATGAGGCGGGATGGCTTTCTCATTTTTTTTAATCACAAAATATGTTAACTAAATACTGCATATTATTTTCATGCACTATGCTATTTATTTAGTTTATTGCAGGGTATTTAATCATTATGTTTCTGTCCTTTTTTCTGTTTGTGGCTAGTGTGAACGTGCACTTACACGTTGCATGCACACCAATTTTTTATCCCAGTTATTATTTATTATTATTATCCATTTTTTATAGTGCCATTTATTCCATGGCGCTTTACATGTGAAAAGGGGGCCAATATAGACAAATGCAAAAAACATGATAAAAAAACAAGGCACTAACAGGTACAGAAGGAGAGAGGACCCTGCCCGCAAGGGCTCACAGTCTGCAGGGGATGGGTGAGGATACATTAGGAGAGGGTAGGGCAGGTTGTGCTACTGTTCAGTAGGTTGATGAGGATCACTGCAGGCTGTAGGCTTTAATTCTTTTATTTTTTTTTTCTGTCTGTCTTCATCATGTAGAAACAACCAAAACCAGAAAAATGTCGACCAGATGTTCACAGTATTAATTCAAATAATATAAAGTTTATTAATATTTCAGGTAAAAAATAAGAGAAAAAGTAAATGCACAAATATTATATGAAAAATCAATGAAAAAAACAAAAGAGCGCTAAATCCAGTTTATATATATGCACCCCGATTAACTGGATCGATGAGTAGCAAGTGACACCAAAATTACAGCCAACACAATCAAAAATATGAAAAATAATAATGATAATAAAGATGGAAAAATGTGCAATCAATAAGTAAAAATATATCAAGTGTAAAAACTATGAAAGATATATATATAAAGTGCTAGTGCAAACGTCCACCAGTAGGTGTCAGTGCAAGTGCATATATATATATATATATATATATATATATATATATATATATATATATATATATATATATATATATATATATATATATATATATATACACTCACTGGCCACTTTATTAGGTACACCATGCTAGTAACAGGTTGGACCCCTTTTGCCTTCAGAACTGCCTCAATTCTTCGTGGCATAGATTCAACAAGGTGCTGGAAGCATTCCTCAGAGATTTTGGTCCATATTGACATGATGGCATCGCACAGTTGCCGCAGATTTGTCGGCTGCACATCCCTGATGCGAATCTCCCGTTCCACCACATCCCAAAGATTTCATGTTGTTTACGCCAAATTCTGACCCTACCATCCGAATGTCGCAGCAGAAATCGAGACTCATCAGACCAAGCAACGTTTTTCCAATCTTCTACTGTCCAATTTCGATGAGCTTGTGCAAATTGTAGCCTCAGTTTCCTGTTCTTAGCTGAAAGGAGTGGTACCCGGTGTGGTCTTCTGCTGCTGTAGCCCATCTGCTTCAAAGTTCGACGCACTGTGCGTTCAGAGATGCTCTTAGGCCTACCTTGGTTGTAACGGGTGGTGATTTGAGTTACTGTTGCCTTTCTATCAGCTCGAACCAGTCTGCCCATTCTCCTCTGACCTCTGGCATCAACAAGGCATTTCCGCCCACAGAACTGCCGCTCACTGGATTTTTTTTCTTTTTCGGACCATTCTCTGTAAACCCTAGAGATGGTTGTGCGTGAAAATCCCAGTAGATCAGCAGTTTCTGAAATACTCAGACCAGCCCTTCTGGCACCAACAACCATGCCACGTTCAAAGGCACTCAAATCACCTTTCTTCCCCATACTGATGCTCGGTTTGAACTGCAGGAGATTGTCTTGACCATGTCTACATGCCTAAATGCACTGAGTTGCCGCCATGTGATTGGCTGATTAGAAATTAAGTGTTAACAAGAAGTTGGACAGGTGTACCTAATAAAGTGGCCAGTGAGTGTATATATGTAGATATATATATAAATGGAAAACACCCTGTATCTGGGGCGGGAAAATTATCCAAAAATGTAGTTATAAGGGGGCTGCCTCATAATGGCTTCTGACTAGTGATGAGCGCAAACGCTCGCCACTACTCGTTACTCGTCCGAATATTACTATGCTCGGTGTACTTGGCGAGCACCGAGCATTTCTGGGATTATTCGGTGGCAGGGCCATCAGGGCGGTACTGCCCTGACTGGCATATGGAGCCTGGTGGGCAGAGAGGGCCTGCATCGGGTCCCATCTCGCCTGCTCACCAGGCCCCTACCGGCAGGCTAAACCGGGCTCTTAGCGGCTCTGCGGCAGTTTTTACGCCAATCAAAGGCTGGCAGCTGACGTCAGCCGCAGCGCGCACGTTGCCGGCGAGTGCACGCTTCAGCTGCATGGAGGGAGCTTCATCCGCCACAGGTGGCCAGGTAAGAAAAACTTTTTTACTTTTCTTTTAATTGAGAGCGGCAATCTGGGGGGCCCGGGGCAGACTGTGAGACATGGTGACATAATGCTGGACACGTGGGCAGAAAGCTGGACACGGGGGCAGAATGCTGGACATGGGGACAGAAAGCTGGACACGGGGGCAGAATGTTGGACACGGAGAAAAGAATGCTGGACATGGGGGCAGAATGCAGGACATGGGGCAGAATGCTGGACATGGGGCAGAATCCTGGACATGAGGGCAGAATGCTGGACATGGGGCAGAATGGTAGACATGGGGCAGAATGTTGGACATGGGGGCAGAATGCTGGACATGGGGACAGAATGTTTGACATGGGGCAGAATGCTGGACATGGGGGTAGAATGCTGGACATGGGGGCAGAATGTTGGACATGGGGGCAGAATGCTGGACATGGGGACAGAATGCGCGACATGGGGCAGAATGCTGGATATGGGGACAGAATGCTGGACATGGGGCAGAATGCTGGACATGGGGGCAGAATGTTGGACATGGTGGCAGAATGGTGGACATGAGGGCAGAATGGTGGACATGGCGGCAGAATTGTGGACAAGGGGCAGAATGTGAGACATGGGGCATGACTGGAGACATGGGAGCATGACTGGAGACAATGGGGGCAGGATTGGAGACAGATGGGGCATGTGTTATTGTCTGGTGATTAAGGAGCGACATTCGACTAGCTCTGAGCAGGTGGTAACTATACCGACCGCAGTTCCTAATCTTAACACAGACACTAGCAGTAGCCGTGGGATGTTCCTGTCACTCCCTGTTCCTGTCACAGCTGGAGATCTAGCTACTCCTAAAGGTAGAAACAGGAAAGCTATCTTGCCTCAGAGAAAATCCCCAAAGGATAGGACAGCCCCCCACAAATAATGACTGTGAGAGGAGAAGGAAATGACATACGTAGTATGAAACAAGACTTAGCAAAGGAGGCCACTACTAGCTAGACAGAATTAGTACAGAACAGAAAACTGTGCGGTCAGTAATAAAAACTAGAAAAAGTCCACCGCAGAGAAATGCAAAAATCTCCACACCTGACTAAAGGTGTGGAGGGCAAACTCTGCTGCCCAGAGCTTCCAGCTTAGCTAAATAAATCCATACTGATAAGCTGGACAAATGAGCAAAACATAGAAAATGCCAAACAACAAAGTCCACAACAAATGAACTGCAAAAAGACAAGCAAGGACTTAGCTTTGCTGAAATGGTCAGAGTGGCAGGGAAATCCTCAGAGAGCCATGACTCCAAGCTCAACAATTGACAACTGGCATTGAATTAGGGATAAGGCCAGACTAATATAGCCGAGCCAGAAAGACGATCAGTGAGAACAGCTGCTGATGCTAAATCCAAGAAGCAGCCATACCACTCAAAACCACAGGAGGGAGCCCAAGAGCAGAATTCACAAAAATGCTACTTATAACCACCGGAGGGAGCCCAAGAGCTGAATTCACAACAGTACCCCCCTTGAGGAGGGGTCACCGAACCCTCACCAGAGCCCCCAGGCCGATCAGGATGAGCCAAATGGAAAGCACGAACCAAATCGGCAGCATGGACATCGGAGGCAACCACCCAAGAATTATCCTCCTGGCCATAACCCTTCCACTTGACAAGATACTGAAGCCTCCGCCTCGAAAAACGAGAATCCCAAATTTTCTCAACCACATATTCCAACTCCCCCTCAACCAACACTGGGGCAGGAGGATCAACAGATGGAACAACGGTTACCACATATCTCCACAACAAAGATCTATGGAAAACATTGTGGATGGCAAAAGAGGCTGGAAGGGCCAAACGAAAAGACACTGTATTGATAATCTCAGAAATCTTATAAGGACCAATAAACCGAGGCTTGAACTTAGGGGAAGAAACCTTCATAGGAACATGACGAGAGGATAACCAGACCAAATCCCCCACACGAAGCCGAGGACCAACACACCGACGGCGGTTAGCAAAACGCTGAGCCTTTTCCTGGGACAATGTCAAATTGTCTGCCACATGAGTCCAAATCTGCTGCAACCTGTCCATCACAGAATCCACAACAGGACAATCAGAAGGCTCAACCTGCCCTGAAGAAAAACGAGGATGGAAACCAAAATTACAAAAGAAAGGCGAAACCAAAGTAGCCGAACTGACCCGATTATTAAGGGCAAACTCGGCCAACGGCAAGAAAGCCACCCAATCATCCTGATCAGCAGACACAAAGCATCTCAAATAGGTTTCCAAGGTTTGATTAGTTCGCTCAGTTTGGCCATTTGTCTGAGGATGGAATGCCGAAGAAAAAGACAAATTAATGCCCATATTAGCACAAAAGGCCCGCCAAAACCTGGAAACAAACTGGGAACCTCTGTCAGACACAATATTCTCTGGAATGCCATGCAAACGAACCACATGCTGAAAAAATAATGGAACCAAATCAGAGGAGGAAGGCAATTTAGGCAAAGGTACCAAATGGACCATTTTAGAGAACCGGTCACAAACCACCCAGATAACAGACATCCTCTGAGACACAGGCAGATCCGAAATAAAATCCATGGAAATATGCGTCCAAGGCCTCTCCGGGACAGGCAAAGGCAAAAGCAACCCACTAGCGCGGGAACAGCAAGGCTTAGCCCGGGCACAAGTCCCACAGGATTGCACAAAAGAACGCACATCCCGCGACAAGGAAGGCCACCAAAAGGACCTAGCAACCAAATCTCTGGTACCAAAAATCCCAGGATGACCGGCCAACACAGAACAATGGACCTCAGAAATTACCTTACTTGTCCTTCTATCAGGAACAAACAGCTTCCCCACAGGACAGCGGTCAGGTTTATCAGCCTGAAATTCCTGAAGCGCCCGCCGCAAATCAGGGGAGATGGCAGACAGAATCACCCCTTCCCTAAGAATGCCAACCGGCTCAAGGACTCCAGGAGAATCAGGCAAAAAACTCCTAGAGAGGGCACCCGCCTTAACATTATTAGATCCTGGAAGATATGAGACCACAAAATCAAAACGGGAGGAAAACAGGGACCACCGAGCCTGTCTAGGGTTCAGCCGCTTGGCCGACTCGAGGTAAATCAGATTCTTATGATCGGTCAAGACCACAATGCGGTGCTTGGCTCCCTCAAGCCAATGTCGCCATTCCTCAAATGCCCACTTCATAGCCAATAACTCCCGATTGCCGACATCATAATTGCATTCCGCAGGCGAAAACTTTTGGGACAAGAAGGCACATGGCTTCATCAAGGAACCATCAGAATTCCTCTTTGACAAAACGGCCCCTGCCCCAATCTCAGAAGCGTCAACCTCAACCTGAAAAGGAAGAGAAACATCCGACTGAAGCAAGACAGGGGCAGAAGTAAATCGGCGTTTAAGCTCCTGAAAGGCCTCAACAGCCTCAGAGGACCAATTAGTCACATCAGCGCCTTTCTTCATCAAATCGGTCAGGGGTTTAACAACACTAGAGAAGTTGGCAATGAAACGGCGATAAAAATTAGCAAAGCCCAAAAATTTCTGAAGGCTCTTCACAGATGTGGGTTGAATCAGTCATGAATGGCTTGGACCTTAACAGGATCCATTTCTATAGACGAAGGAGAAAAAATAAACCCCAAAAAAGAGACCTTCTGAACTCCAAATAGGCACTTAGACCCCTTCACAAATAGAGCATTATCACGAAGGATCTGGAATACCATCCTGACCTGCTTCACATGAGACTCCCAATCATTGGAAAAAATCAAAATATCATCCAAATACACAATCAAGAATTTGTCAAGATAATTGCGGAAAATATCATGCATAAAGGACTGAAATACAGAAGGAGCATTAGAAAGCCCGAAAGGCATCACCAGGTATTCAAAATGGCCTTCGGGCGTATTAAATGCAGTTTTCCATTCGTCACCCTGTTTAATACGAACAAGATTATATGCCCCTCGAAGGTCAATCTTGGTAAACCAACTAGCCCCCTTAATCCGAGCAAACAAATCAGAGATCAAAGGTAAAGGGTATTGAAATTTGACCGTGATCTTATTAAGAAGACGATAATCAATACAGGGTCTCAAGGAGCCATCCTTCTTGGCAACAAAAAAGAATCCCGCTCCCAATGGTGACGAAGATGGCCAAATATGCCCCTTCTCTAAAGACTCCTTTACATAGCTCCGCATGGCTGCATGCTCTGGCACAGACAGATTGAAAAGTCGGCCCTTAGGGAACTTACAGCCAGGAATCAAGTCAATAGCACAATCACAGTCCCTATGTGGAGGAAGGGAACTGGACTTGGGCTCATCAAATACATCCTGGAAATCTGACAAAAATTCAGGAACATCAGAAGAGGGGGAAGAGGAAATTGACATTAAAGGAACGTCACTATGTACCCCTTGACAACCCCAACTAGTCACAGACATTGATTTCCAATCCAGCACTGGATTGTGTACTTGTAACCATGGAAAACCCAGTACAACAACATCATGTAAATTATGCAACACCAGAAAACGACAATCTTCCTGATGTGCTGGAGCCATGCACATAGTCAGCTGAGTCCAATACTGAGGTTTATTCTTGGCCAACGGTGTAGCATCAATACCCCTTAAGGGTATGGGACTCTGCAAAGGCTGCAAAGAAAAACCACAGCGCCTAGCGAATTCTAAGTCCATTAAGTTCAGAGCAGCACCCGAATCCACAAATGCCATGACAGAAAAAGATGACAATGAGCAAATCAGGGTCACAGAGAGGAGAAACTTAGGCTGCACAGTACTAATGGTAACAGATCTAGCGACCCTCTTAATACGCTTAGGGCAATCAGAAATAGCGTGAGCAGAATCCCCACAGTAAAAACACAGCCCATTCTGACATCTGTATCCCCTCTGTTCCGCCCTAGTCAAAATCCTATCACATTGCATAGGCTCAAGACTCTGCTCAGAGGACGCTGCCATATGGTGCACCACTTTGCGTTCGCGCAGGCACCGATCAATCTGAATGGCCAGAGACATAGACTCGCTCAAACCAACAGGCGTGGGGAACCCCACCATAACATCTTTAAGGGCTTCAGAAAGACCCTTTCTGAAAATTGCTGCCAGAGCGTCCTCATTCCATTTAGTGAGCACAGACCATTTTCTAAATTTCTGGCAGTATAATTCTGCCACTTCCTGACCCTGACACAGGGCCAACAGTGATTTCTCAGCATGCTCTACAGAGTTAGGTTCGTCACACAATAATCCGAGCGATTGAAAAAATGCATCTACATTAAGCATTGCCGGATCCCCTGACTCAAGGGAGAATGCCCAGTCCTGAGGATCACCACGCAGCAGAGAAATAACTATTTTTACTTGCTGAATGGGGTCACCAGAGGAACGGGGTTTCAGAGCAAAAAACAATTTGCAGTTATTTTTAAAGTTCAAAAACTTAGTTCTATCCCCATAAAACAAATCCGGAGTAGGAATTCTAGGCTCTAAGGCCGGAGTCTGAACAATATAATCTTGAATACTCTGTACTCTTGCAGCAAGCTGATCCACACGAGAAAACAACCCCTGAACATCCATGCCCGCATCCAAATCCTGAATCACCCAGAGATTAAGAGGAAGGAAAAAGACATAACAGACTAAAGGAAAAAAAAATGGCTCAGGACTCTTTTTCTTTTCCTTCTTTTGAGATGCATTCAGCTCATTTTTGGCCAGTTGTACTGTTATGGTCTGATGATTAAGGAGCGACATGCGACTAGCTCTGAGCAGGTGGTAACTATACCGACCGCAGTTCCTAATCTTAACACAGACACTAGCAGTAGCCGTGGGATGTTCCTGTCACTCCCTAGACACCTCGTCACAGCCGGAGATCTAGCTACCCCTAAAGGTAGAAACAGGAAAGCTATCTTGCCTCAGAGAAAATCCCCAAAGGATAGGACAGCCCCCCACAAATAATGACTGTGAGAGGAGAAGGAAATGACATACGTAGTATGAAACAAGATTTAGCAAAGGAGGCCACTACTAGCTAGACAGAATTAGTACAGAACAGAAAACTGTGCGGTCAGTAATAAAAACTAGAAAAAGTCCACCGCAGAGAAATGCAAAAATCTCCACACCTGACTAAAGGTGTGGAGGGCAAACTCTGCTGCCCAGAGCTTCCAGCTTAGCTAAATAAATCCATACTGATAAGCTGGACAAATGAGCAAAACATAGAAAATGCCAAACAACAAAGTCCACAACAAATGAACTGCAAAAAGACAAGCAAGGACTTAGCTTTGCTGAAATGGTCAGAGTGGCAGGGAAATCCTCAGAGAGCCATGACTCCAAGCTCAACAATTGACAACTGGCATTGAATTAGGGATAAGGCCAGACTAATATAGCCGAGCCAGAAAGACGATCAGTGAGAACAGCTGCTGATGCTAAATCCAAGAAGCAGCCATACCACTCAAAACCACAGGAGGGAGCCCAAGAGCAGAATTAACAAAAATGCTACTTATAACCACTGGAGGGAGCCCAAGAGCGGAATTCACAACAGGCATGATTGGAGACAGATGGGGCAGAATGGAGATGTGGGGCATGATTGGAGGCATGGGGCAGGATTGCAGACATGGGGGCATGACTGGAGACATACGGGGCAAAGTGGTGATACGGGCATGATTGGAGATACGGGGCAGAATAGAGATACGGGGCATGATTGGAGACACTGGGACAGGATTGAATACAGATGGGGCAGGATTGGAGACAGATGGGGCAGGATCATGGGGCAGGATGAATACAATGGAGACATGGGGTAGGATGGGGAGATCATATGGGGCAGAATGGATACTCAAGAGGGCAGGATGGGAGAACATATGACTGAAGCCAGGAATGAGAGACACGGGGGGCTAGAATGGGGAATATTATTACCATAGGGGCCTATTAAGGGATATTAATACTGCAGTGATGTATTTATTTTATTTTTTGAGTATACTGTTTTAAATGGGGGGCGGTCCTGTTACTGTGTAGAGTGATACTTTTTTTCTTCATGTGATGTAATGTAGAAGTTGGGAAAAATTTATTATTGTGTTCTGCAAATGGAGCTCGAGATAACTGTTATTTCCTGCAGAGACGAGCCCTGGCTGGAAGAAGTGATGGCGGTCTATGCTGGATGAAGGATGAAAAACAAAGATGAAGGACTTCACCTAGACGTCACTGGTGAGTCAGTGTGTTACCTGTACACTGACACTATACACAGTATACTATATGCAGAGCTCCTGTGTATAATGTCACCAGTAGTGTTGAGCATTCCGATACCGCAAGTATCGGGTATCGGCCGATACTTGCGGGTATCGGAATTCTGATACCGAGATCCGATACTTTTGTGGTATCGGGTATCGGTATCGAAACAACATTAATGTGTAAAAGAAGGAATTAAAATAAAAAATATTGCTATACTCACCTCTCCGACGCAGCCTGGACCTCACCGAGGGAACCGGCAGCGTTCTTTGCTTAAAATGCGCGCGTTTACTTCCTTCCATGACGTCACGGCTTGTGATTGGTCGCGTGCCGCCCATGTGGCCGCGACGCGACCAATCACAGCAAGCCGTGACGTAATTTTCAGGTCCTGAATGCCTAATTCTAGGCATTCAGGATTTTAAAATTACGTTCCGGCTTGTGATTGGTCGCGTCACGGTCACATGGGCGACGCGACCAATCACAAGCCGTGACGTCACGGGAGGCAGGAAACGCGTGCATTTTAAAATTACGTCACGGCTTGTGATTGGTTGCGTGCCGCCCATGTGACCGCGACGCGACCAATCACAGCAAGCCGTGACGTAATTTTCAGGTCCTGAATGCAGAATTAGGCAAGTTTTTGCAATTTAGGCTGTTTTGCCTCTGGTTTTGCTGTCTGTTACTCTAATTATATACAGCACTATTTGGCATTTCTAAAAAAAACAGGCCACACATTTGCCAGTGTGTTATTTCCGTGACAGCCCTCATATATCAGCGTGCTCCAAGTTTGGTCATTGTAGACCGGAGTACCACTTTTTTTGCTGTCTGTTACTCTAATTGTATACTGCACTATTTAGCAAAGAAAAATATAAAAAGGCCACATATTTGCCAGTGTGGTATTTCCGTGACAGCCCTCATATGTCTGCGGTGCTCTAAGTTTAGTCATTGTAGGACGGCGTACCACTTTTTTGCTGTCTGTAACTCTAATTATATGCAGCACTATTTAGCATAACAAAATATAAAAAGGCCACATATTTGCCAGTGTGTTATCGCTGTCTGACGTCTGATGTATTTGTGGCCTACAATATGTGGAAATTCAGGCCTACATTCAGCTTTATTTGCTGTCTGTTACCCTAGTTTGGTACACTATTTTAGTTTAAAAAATTAACAAATACAGGCCACATATCAAACAATGTGGTATCTCGTTAAAAATACTTCTCTTTCAAGTTGTTATGGCTGCTTCATGACTGTGTTAAATGCTCCAACTACTACTACCACCATCATCACCTTCTGACTAGAGGCAGTCACTGCGCACATAGAAAGTCTGAGGAGCAGAGTGTGAACGCTTGGGCGGTGTTGTACACTTTCTCTGTATTACGAAGGTGTGTGCTCCCATGAATAAAAGCATTGCTGCCAGAAAGCGAGGAGCCATGTTCACAGTGACCGCCAGAGAGCAAGGCACCATGCGCTCCATGACCGTTAGTACAGCGTACGTTCGCAGTAGAGAGAGACAGTTCATGCTCCGTGTTCAGCTTTACAAAACAATAAATAAAGGGCACAGAGGAATGACAGATGATGTTGGTAAAGTCAGCAAGGTACTCCCTCAGCATTTTCTCCAAACAAAGCACTCCTTGTGAGAGTCCCCCAAGCCTCAGGGCCTGGGAGGTAGGAGGGTCTGAGAAAACTCTCCTTGAACTTTGTTAGTGTTCCACTGCCTCTGCTGGATTGGAGTTGTTTCTCTCTCACCTGTACTCCTTGCTTGGCCAATGAACTGTGACTACTTCTGCCAGCGTTTTCAGATGGGAATTTTTAAATAATTCAGCAGGAAGGGCCCTAAGGTCCTCCAACATTGTAGTACACCTGTCTGCCTCTGGAATAAGAGAAATAAAGTTCTCCTTGTAGCATGGGTCTAGAAGTTTCACTACTCAGTATTCCCTGTCACCCAAAATTTTGAGAACGGAACGTGAGGGTGACGGGAAAGGCAGCAGAACATAAACTCAGCCATGTGTTCAAGCCTGCTAACAGTCAAAACTTCCATGTCATCACCAAGAGGATCATGTAGAGAAATTCACCGCACACTCAATTCTGGTATGATGCAAAAAAGGTATGTGCCAAATTTATTTAAACACGATATACAGAAGATTGCCACATTGATACTTGTGAAAAGAACCCAACGTTTCGACCCTCCCGGGTCTTATTCATGGGGTTGCTAGAAAAGTAAAAACAACAGTATAAGCAACTCTTTGTCATACAACAATATTATATACAATGATAGCAAAACAACATAAGGTAAAATAAAATAACAAAACAACACCAAAAAATTAGAGGTAAGATTAAAAACAGGCAGCCAGAGGTGATGAGGGACTAACAATGGGAAGCAACGAAAATCAGCATCCGGTAATATGCTAGGTCGGGTAAGTTATAGTAGGTAAAAAATGCATTTTCATTACCTCAGATCCTTGGTATATATATACACAAAACAGTGGCAGTGGTAAAGGATAAGTAAACGATCCCTTCCAGGCATAACCTGTCGTTATGATAAGATGTTAATTATATTAAACTGTATGGATGATTGATTAAGACCACACGGTCCGTTTCACCAGCACCTCCGTGTCCCTGACTTGAGTGCACACCATTAGGGTTGAGCGAAACGGGTCGATCATTTTCAAAAGTCGCCGACTTTTGGCTAAGTCGGCGTCTCATGAAACCCGATCCGACCCCTGTGCTTGTCGGCCATTCGGTACGCGACTTTCGCGCCAAAGTCGCGTTTCAATGACGCGAAAAGCGCCATTTCTCAGCCAATGAAGGTGAACGCAGAGTGTGGGCAGCGTGATGACATAGATCCTGGTCCCCACCATCTTAGAGAAGGGCATTGCAGTGATTGGCTTGCTGTCTGCGGCGTCACAGGGGCTATAAAGGGGCGTTCCCGCCGACCGCCATCTTACTGCTGCTGATCTGAGCTTAGGGACAGGTTGCTGCCGCTTCGTCAGAAGCAGGGAGAGCGTTAGGCAGGGTCCACTAACCACCAAACCGCTTGTGCTGCAGCGATTTCCACTGTCCAACACCACCTTCGGTGTGCAGGGACTGTGGAAGCAATTTTTTTTTTTTTTCCCCTCAGCGCTGTAGCTCATTGGGCTGCCCTAGAAGGCTCCGTGATAGCTGTATTGCTGTGTGTACGCCACTGTGGAAACCAACTGCTTTTTTCAAAGCACATATCCTCTTGTTCCTTCCTTTCTGCACAGCTATCTTTTTTGTTTGTCCACACTTTTTATTTAATTTGTGCATCAGTCCACTCCTATTGCTGCCTGCCATACCTGGCTTAGATTACTGCAGGGAGATAGTAATTGTAGGACAGTCCCTGTTTTTTTTTTGTTTTTTTTGTGGGAGATTAAGATTGGCATTTCTGCTACAGTGCCATCCCTGTGTGTGCCATCTCTCACTGAGTGGGCCATAGAAAGCCTATTTATTTTTTCCGTGATTTGTGTTCTAAATTCTACCTCAACACAAAAACACTACATCAATCAGTGGGAGAAAAATATTGGCCTCAGTCAGGGCTTGTGTGCCACTGCTGTGTGTGCTATCTCTCATTCAGTGGGCTATAGAAAGCCTATTTTTTTTTTTTTTTTTTTTTTAATATTATTTGGTTTCTAAAGTCTCCCTGAAAAAAAAAAAAAAACCTAAAAAAACAGTGGGAGAGTAATATTGCCCTTTCAGCTTGTGTGCCAGTCTTGACTCCTGGGTGTGCCACCTCTCTCCCTCTCATTCAGTGGGCCATAGAAAGCCTATTTATTTTTTTTTTTAAATATTATTGGGTTTCTAAAGTCTCCCTTAAAAAACAAAAAATACATAAAAAAACAGTGGGAGAGTAATATTTCCCTTTCAGCTTGTGTGCCAGTCTTGACTCCTGGGTGTGCCACCTCTCTCCCTCTCATTCAGTGGGCCATAGAAAGCCTATTTATTTTTTTAAAAAAATATTATTGGGTTTCTAAAGTCTCCCTTAAAAAACAAAAAATACATAAAAAAACAGTGGGAGAGTAATATTGCCCTTTCAGCTTGTGTGCCAGTCTTGACTCCTGGGTGTGCCACCTCTCTCTCTCATTCAGTGGGCCATAGAAAGGCTATTTTTTTTTTTTGGTTTTTTTAATATTATTTGGTTTCTAAAGTCTCCCTGAAAAAAAAAAAAAAACCTAAAAAAACAGTGGGAGAGTAATATTGCCCTTTCAGCTTGTGTGCCAGTCTTGACTCCTGGGTGTGCCACCTCTCTCTCTCATTCAGTGGGCCATAGAAAGGCTATTTTTTTTTTGGTTTTTTTAATATTATTTGGTTTCTAAAGTCTCCCTGAAAAAAAAAAAAAACATAAAAAAACAGTGGGAGAGTAATATTGCCCTTTCAGCTTGTGTGCCAGTCTTGACTCCTGGGTGTGCCACCTCTCTCCCTCTCATTCAGTGGGCCATAGAAAGCCTATTTATTTATTTTTTTAAATATTATTGGGTTTCTAAAGTCTCCCTTAAAAAACAAAAAATACATAAAAAAACAGTGGGAGAGTAATATTGCCCTTTCAGCTTGTGTGCCAGTCTTGACTCCTGGGTGTGCCACCTCTCTCCCTCTCATTCAGTGGGCCATAGAAAGCCTATTTATTTTTTTAAAAAAATATTATTGGGTTTCTAAAGTCTCCCTTAAAAAACAAAAAATACATAAAAAAACAGTGGGAGAGTAATATTGCCCTTTCAGCTTGTGTGCCAGTCTTGACTCCTGGGTGTGCCACCTCTCTCCCTCTCATTCAGTGGGCCATAGAAAGCCTATTTATTTTTTTTTAAATATTATTGGGTTTCTAAAGTCTCCCTTAAAAAACAAAAAATACATAAAAAAACAGTGGGAGAGTAATATTGCCCTTTCAGCTTGTGTGCCAGTCTTGACTCCTGGGTGTGCCACCTCTCTCTCTCATTCAGTGGGCCATAGAAAGGCTATTTTTTTTGTTGTTTTTTTTTTAATATTATTTGGTTTCTAAAGTCTCCCTGAAAAAAAAAAAAAAAACATAAAAAAACAGTGGGAGAGTAATATTGCCCTTTCAGCTTGTGTGCCAGTCTTGACTCCTGGGTGTGCCACCTCTCTCCCTCTCATTCAGTGGGCCATAGAAAGCCTATTTATTTATTTTTTTAAATATTATTGGGTTTCTAAAGTCTCCCTTAAAAAACAAAAAATACATAAAAAAACAGTGGGAGAGTAATATTGCCCTTTCAGCTTGTGTGCCAGTCTTGACTCCTGGGTGTGCCACCTCTCTCCCTCTCATTCAGTGGGCCATAGAAAGCCTATTTATTTTTTTTTTTAAATATTATTGGGTTTCTAAAGTCTCCCTTAAAAAACAAAAAATACATAAAAAAACAGTGGGAGAGTAATATTGCCCTTTCAGCTTGTGTGCCAGTCTTGACTCCTGGGTGTGCCACCTCTCTCCCTCTCATTCAGTGGGCCATAGAAAGCCTATTTATTTTTTTTTTAAATATTATTGGGTTTCTAAAGTCTCCCTTAAAAAACAAAAAATACATAAAAAAACAGTGGGAGAGTAATATTGCCCTTTCAGCTTGTGTGCCAGTCTTGACTCCTGGGTGTGCCACCTCTCTCTCATTCAGTGGGCCATAGAAAGCCTATTTATTTTTTTAAAAAATATTATTGGGTTTCTAAAGTCTCCCTTAAAAAACAAAAAATACATAAAAAAACAGTGGGAGAGTAATATTGCCCTTTCAGCTTGTGTGCCAGTCTTGACTCCTGGGTGTGCCACCTCTCTCCCTCTCATTCAGTGGGCCATAGAAAGCCTATTTATTTTTTTTTTAAATATTATTGGGTTTCTAAAGTCTCCCTTAAAAAACAAAAAATACATAAAAAAACAGTGGGAGAGTAATATTGCCCTTCCAGCTTGTGTGCCAGTCTTGACTCCTGGGTGTGCCACCTCTCTCTCATTCAGTGGGCCATAGAAAGCATTTTTTTTTTCCTTGATTTGTGTTCTAAAATCTACCTCAACACAAAAACACTACATCAATCAGTGGGAGAAAAATATTGGCCTCAGTCAGGGCTTGTGTGCCACTGCTGTGTGTGCTATCTCTCATTCAGTGGGCTATAGAAAGCCTATTTATTTATTTATTTTTTTTCTTATTATTTGGTTTCTAAAGTCTCCCTGAAAAAAAAAAAAACATAAAAAAACAGTGGGAGAGTAATATTGCCCTTTCAGCTTGTGTGCCAGTCTTGACTCCTGGGTGTGCCACCTCTCTCCCTCTCATTCAGTGGGCCATAGAAAGCCTATTTATTTTTTTTTTTTAAATATTATTTGGGTTTCTAAAGTCTCCCTTAAAAAACAAAAAATACATAAAAAAACAGTGGGAGAGTAATATTGCCCTTTCAGCTTGTGTGCCAGTCTTGACTCCTGGGTGTGCCACCTCTCTCTCTCATTCAGTGGGCCATAGAAAGGCTATTTTTTTTTTTTTTTTTTTTTTAATATTATTTGGTTTCTAAAGTCTCCCTGAAAAAAAACAAAAACCTAAAAAAACAGTGGGAGAGTAATATTGCCCTTTCAGCTTGTGTGCCAGTCTTGACTCCTGGGTGTGCCACCTCTCTCCCTCTCATTCAGTGGGCCATAGAAAGCCTATTTATTTTTTTTTTAAATATTATTGGGTCTCTAAAGTCTCCCTTAAAAAACAAAAAATACATAAAAAAACAGTGGGAGAGTAATATTGCCCTTTCAGCTTGTGTGCCAGTCTTGACTCCTGGGTGTGCCACCTCTCTCTCTCATTCAGTGGGCCATAGAAAGGCTATTTTTTTTTTTGGTTTTTTTAATATTATTTGGTTTCTAAAGTCTCCCTGAAAAAAAAAAAAAAACATAAAAAAACAGTGGGAGAGTAATATTGCCCTTTCAGCTTGTGTGCCAGTCTTGACTCCTGGGTGTGCCACCTCTCTCCCTCTCATTCAGTGGGCCATAGAAAGCCTATTTATTTTTTGGGTTTTTTTAATATTATTTGGTTTCTAAAGTCTCCCTGAGAAAAAAAAATAAATAAATTAGGTGGGAGATTAATATTGACATTAGTGCTTGAGTGACAGTCCTGCGTGTGTGTCATCTCTGTGATTTTGTGCCACAGAAAAAAGAGTGTGTAACATTGTGCCTGATTTTCCTTGTGGTCTCACCAACCTGTTAAGGGATATTGAAATCATACTGAAGTTATAGCTCACCGTGTAAGTTGTTTGACAGCAACAAATAAAGTTACTTTGCTTAAGATTTTAAAACAATGAGGAAGTCTGGTGCAAGAGGTCGTCGTGGGCGTTCATTGTCAGCTGGTAATGATGGTAGTGGTAGTGGAGCATCAGGTGGTCGTGGGGATAAAAATATTCCACCTAAGTCTGGAGCTGTGGAGCCAGTTTCGTCGTCAGGCTACACAAGGCCTCGAACGCTCTCTTTTCTGGGAGTAGGAAAACCGCTTTTAAAGGCGGAGCAGCAACAGCAAGTTTTGGCTTACATTGCAGACTCAGCCTCTAGCTCTTTTGCCTCCTCTTCCGAAACTGGTAAATGTAAAAGCAGCGCGTCGCTTGTGGATGTTCACGGTCAGGGACAAGTCGCTTACTTGTCCTCCTCAGCAAAAACTACAACAAGAGAGAAGGATGCAGCAGGCGACACAACGGGTCACTCCATGGAGCTCTTTACACATACCGTCCCTGGCTTAGAAAGTGAAACATTTAACAGGCCATGCCCATTACAAGTATATTCTGACATGGAGTGCACTGATGCACAGCCACAGCCAGAGTACTATGCTGCTCCTTTGACTCAGACCACCACATTGCCCTCTCAGGGTACAGATCCACAATCAGACCCTGATGAGACTATGTTGCCCCGCCACGAACGCTATACCACCGACCGACACAGTGACACAGACGAAGTTGCACACGAGCTCGAAGAGGAGGTAATAGATGACCCAGTTATTGACCCCGATTGGCAGCCATTGGGGGAACAGGGTGCAGGCGGCAGTAGTTCAGAAGCGGAGGTGGAGGAGGGGCCGCAGCAGGCATCAACATCGCAACAGGTTCCATCTGCCGGGCCCGTATCTGGCCCAAAACGCGTGTCAAAGCCAAAACCTGTTGGAGGACAGCGTGGCCATCCGGTTAAAGCTCAGTCTGCAATCCCTGAAAAGGGATCCGAGTCTAGGAAGAGTGCAGTCTGGCATTTTTTTAAACAACATCCAACTGATCAGCGCAAAGTCATCTGTCAAAAATGTTCAACTAGCTTAAGCAGAGGTCAGAATCTGAAAAGTCTAAATACTAGTTGCATGCATAGACACTTAACCACCATGCATTTTCAAGCCTGGACTAACTACCAAACGTCCCTTAAGGTTGTAGCACCCTCGGCCAATGAAGCTAGTCAGCAACGCAACATCCCTTCCGTCACTGTAAGGCCACCATTTTCCGCACCACCGGCAGTATCTGTGCAGGTTTCTTTGCCAGCCAAAAGCAGTCAGGGTCAGGGAACCACCAGTTTTGTAGGAGGAAATATTGCATCTAGGGCACCGGCGGAAACAATACCGTCTCCAACCGTCTCTCAGTCTGCCATGTACACCGGCACACCCGAAAGTTCCACGATCTCCAGCTCTCCAGTCCAGCTCACCCTACATGAGACTCTGGTTATAAAAAGGAAGTACTTATCCTCGCATCCGCGTACACAAGGTTTTAACGCCCACATAGCTAGACTAATCTCGTTAGAGATGATGCCCTACCGGTTAGTTGAAAGCGAAGCTTTCAAAGCCCTGATGGAGTACGCTGAACCACGATACGAGCTACCCAGTCGACACTTTTTTTTGTTTTAGGAAACAGTTGGCTGTAGGCGTTCGCATCCCCTCCTCCTCCTCCTCCTCGTCCTCCTGCAGAAGCTACAGCTCTTCCACAGAACGCAGTCTGCCAACCACTCCATCGGCAGATGACACTGTTGCACACCAGTTGTCCCATTATGGGCCAGCTACTGCCAAGCGTCAGCAGGCTGTATTGGCTATGAAGTGTTTGGGCGACAACAGACACACCGCGGAAGTTTTATCCGAGTTCTTGCAACAAGAAACGCAGTCGTGGCTGGGCACAGTAGATCTTGAGGCAGGCAAGGTAGTGAGTGATAACGGAAGGAATTTCATGGCTGCCATCTCCCTTTCCCAACTGAAACACATTCCTTGCCTGGCTCACACCTTAAACCTGGTGGTGCAGTGCTTATTGAAAACTTATCCTGGGTTCTCCGACCTGCTCCTCAAAGTGCGTGCACTTTGCTCACATATCCGACGTTCGCCTGTACACGCCAGCCGTATGCAGACCTATCAGCGGTCTTTGAACCTTCCCCAGCATCGCCTAATCATAGACGTTGCAACAAGGTGGAACTCAACACTGCACATGCTTCAGAGACTGTGCGAACAGAGGCGTGCTGTTATTTATTTGTGGGAGGATACACGGGCAGGCAGTAGGATGGCAGACATGGAGTTGTCAGGTGTGCAGTGGTCTAAGATACAAGACATGTGTCAAGTCCTTCAGTGTTTTGAGGAATGCACACGGCTGGTTAGTGCAGACAACGCCGTAATAAGCATGAGCATCCCCCTAATGCGTCTGCTGATGCAAAGTTTGACGCACATAAAGGAGCAGGCGTCTGCACCAGAGGAAGAGGAAAGCCTTGATGACAGTCAGCCATTGTCTGGTCAGGGCAGTGTACAGGACGAGGTAGCGGGCGAAGAGGAGGTGGAGGACGAGGAGGATGATGGGGATGAGTATATTTTTAATGCCGAACCTTTCCCGGGGGCACAGGAAATTGGTTGCGTGTCACGGCCGGGTTCTGGTTTTTTGAGGGACACAAGTGACGTAGATTTGCCTGCAACTGCCCCTCAACCAATCACAACCGGAGATTTGACAACTGGAACTTTGGCCCACATGGCGGATTATGCCTTACGTATCCTAAAAAGGGACACACGCATTACGAAAATGATGAACGATGACGATTACTGGTTGGCCTGCCTCCTTGATCCACGCTATAAAGGCAAATTGCAAAATATTATGCCACATGAGAACTTGGAACTAATATTAGCAACCAAACAATCAACTCTTGTTGACCGTTTGCTTCAGGCATTCCCAGCACACAGCGCACGTGATCGTTCTCACACGAGCTCCAGGGGGCAGCAGACTAGGAGTGTTAGGGGTGCACACATCAGAAGTGGCGTTGGACAGAGGGGTTTTCTGACCAGGTTGTGGAGTGATTTTGCTATGACCGCAGACAGGACAGGTACTGCTGCATCAATTGAAAGTGACAGGAGACAACATTTGTCCAGTATGGTTACTAACTATTTTTCATCCCTTATCGATGTTCTCCCTCAACCGTCATTCCCATTTGATTACTGGGCCTCCAAATTAGACACCTGGCCAGAATTGGCAGAATATGCATTGCAGGAGCTTGCTTGCCCGGCAGCAAGTGTCCTATCAGAAAGAGTATTCAGTGCTGCAGGTTCAATATTAACCGAAAAAAGGACTCGTCTGGCTACCCAAAATGTTGACGATCTAACATTCATTAAAATGAACCACAACTGGATTTCGAAATCTTTTGCCCCACCTTGCCCGGCCGACACCTAGCTTTCCTATGAAAAGCTCTTGCCTGTGAATTACTTTTCTAATGTCTAATTTGCTGCAGCTGATTGTACAGCATACGACATGTTTACACCTCCCTAAATGGCAAAACTCCCCACACGGGGCCGTGGTATCGCGACTTGGCGCAAGCACCCGTGAGACTGCTGTTTGTCTGAAGAGGTGGGTGTGCTCGCTTTTGGTTGACGGCATTGCTACTGGGTCCCTCATAGTACAATGTAGTGTCTCTGGCGGTGGTGGTGCGCACCCAACGTCAGACACACCGTTGTAACATGAGGGGCCCTGGGGCGGTCCCGCCGGCCTCAAGAGAGTTCCCCCCTACCCCAGCTCAAAATGTGCTCTACCACGTGCAAAATTATGTCGCACAGCTCCACCAATCTTTAGTCTATTCGCTGACATCATTCAATGTCTGGCACTGACAATACAAATTTGTAGACATCTATGATGCAACTTAAAGTAGTCTGTGTCTGTGTCCTATATTGGCACCATTAAATAGTTACTGCCAAATTACTATGTCAGAAACTCAGCAGATGAGCCACCCCTGTACCTAAGTATGCCACCTTTTTTTTTGTTTTGGTTGTTTTGCGAGACATTAACATCTATTTATATTTTGGGAGTACTGGGACAGACACTCCTTGCACTACTCCTCCACTCACCACCAAGCTGCCCGTGTATCCATGTAACCGCTGTAAAACTGCCATGAGCCTATTGTTTGTTATTTTAGGCCTTTGAAGCCTGTCTGCGGTCCCTCCTTCCACTAGTCCTCCACTGACCAGACCACTGCTGCCCGTGTACCCCTGGAACCAATTATAAAGTGCCTACAGCCAGCCCATTTTTTTATGTTAGGCCTTTGAAGCCTGTCTGCGGTCACTCCTTCCACTAGTCCTCCACTGGCCAGACCACTGCTGCCCGTGTACCCCTGGAACCAATTATAAAGTGCCTACAGCCAGCCCATTTTCTTATGTTAGGCCTTTGAAGCCTGTCTGCGGTCCCTACTTTAAATACTCCTCCACTGACCACCAAGCTGCCTGCCCGTGTATCCATGTAACCGCTGTAAAACTGCCATGAGCCTATTGTTTGTTATGTTAGGCCTTTGACAGCCTGTCTGCGGTCCCTACTTTAAATACTCCTCCACTCACCACCAAGCTGCCTGCCCGTCTATCCATGTAACCGCTGTAAAACTGCCATGAGCCTATTGTTTGTTATGTTAGGCCTTTGATAGCCTGTCTGCGGTCCTTACTTTAAATACTCCTCCACTCACCACCTAGCTGCCTGTGTATCCATGTAACCGCTGTAAAACTGCAATGAGCCTATTGTTTGTTATTTTAGGCCTTTGATAGCCTGTCTGCGGCCCCTACTTGCAATACTCCTCCACTGACCACAATGCTGCCTGGAGTGCCTGCCTGTGTATCCATGTAACCGATGTAAAACTGCCATGACTGCCTACTGTTTGTTATTTTAGGCCTTTGATAGCCTGTCTGCGGCCCCTACTTGCAATACTCCTCCACTGACCACAATGCTGCCTGGAGTGCCTGCCTGTGTATCCATGTAACCGATGTAAAACTGCCATGACTGCCTACTGTTTGTTATTTTAGGCCTTTGATAGCCTGTCTGCGGCCCCTACTTGCAATACTCCTCCACTGACCACAATGCTGCCTGGAGTGCCTGCCTGTGTATCCATGTAACCGATGTAAAACTGCCATGACTGCCTACTGTTTGTTATTTTAGGCCTTTGATAGCCTGTCTGCGGCCCCTACTTGCAATACTCCTCCACTGACCACAATGCTGCCTGGAGTGCCTGCCTGTGTATCCATGTAACCGATGTAAAACTGCCATGACTGCCTACTGTTTGTTATTTTAGGCCTTTGATAGCCTGTCTGCGGCCCCTACTTGCAATACTCCTCCACTGACCACAATGCTGCCTGGAGTGCCTGCCTGTGTATCCATGTAACCGATGTAAAACTGCCATGACTGCCTACTGTTTGTTATTTTAGGCCTTTGATAGCCTGTCTGCGGCCCCTACTTGCAATACTCCTCCACTGACCACAATGCTGCCTGGAGTGCCTGCCTGTGTATCCATGTAACCAATGTAAAACTGCCATGACTGCCTACTGTTTGTTATTTTAGGCCTTTGATAGCCTGTCTGCGGCCCCTACTTGCAATACTCCTCCACTGACCACAATGCTGCCTGGAGTGCCTGCCTGTGTATCCATGTAACCGATGTAAAACTGCCATGACTGCCTACTGTTTGTTATTTTAGGCCTTTGATAGCCTGTCTGCGGCCCCTACTTGCAATACTCCTCCACTGACCACAATGCTGCCTGGAGTGCCTGCCTGTGTATCCATGTAACCGATGTAAAACTGCCATGACTGCCTACTGTTTGTTATTTTAGGCCTTTGATAGCCTGTCTGCGGCCCCTACTTGCAATACTCCTCCACTGACCACAATGCTGCCTGGAGTGCCTGCCTGTGTATCCATGTAACCGATGTAAAACTGCCATGACTGCCTACTGTTTGTTATTTTAGGCCTTTGATAGCCTATCTGCGGTCCCTACTTGCATTACTCCTCCACTGACCACAATGCTGCCTGCCTGTGTATCCATGTAACCGATGTAAAACTGCCATGACTGCCTACTGTTTGTTATTTTAGGCCTTTGATAGCCTGTCTGCGGCCCCTACTTGCAATACTCCTCCACTGACCACAATGCTGCCTGGAGTGCCTGCCTGTGTATCCATGTAACCGATGTAAAACTGCCATGACTGCCTACTGTTTGTTATTTTAGGCCTTTGATAGCCTGTCTGCGGCCCCTACTTGCAATACTCCTCCACTGACCACAATGCTGCCTGGAGTGCCTGCCTGTGTATCCATGTAACCGATGTAAAACTGCCATGACTGCCTACTGTTTGTTATTTTAGGCCTTTGATAGCCTGTCTGCGGCCCCTACTTGCAATACTCCTCCACTGACCACAATGCTGCCTGGAGTGCCTGCCTGTGTATCCATGTAACCGATGTAAAACTGCCATGACTGCCTACTGTTTGTTATTTTAGGCCTTTGATAGCCTGTCTGCGGCCCCTACTTGCAATACTCCTCCACTGACCACACCAATGCTGCCCGTGTACCCCTGGAACCTATTTAAAAGTTCATAGAGCCTAGTTATATATTTTATTTACTATTAATAAGGCCATGATGGACTACGCTGTACCACGCTACAAGCTAACCAGTCGACACTTCTTTTGCGAGAAAAGCCATCCCAACCCTCCACCAGCATGTAGAAGACCGCATTGTCCATGCACTCTGGCAATCTGTGAGTACAAAGGTGCACCTGACAACAGACGCATGGACCTGTAGGCATGGCCACGAAAGATTACGTGTCCATTACGGCGCAATGGGTTAATGTGGTGGATGCATGGTCCACAGGGGACAGCCTACTAAGTCTGTCTGCAGTCCCTAATTCAAATTGTCCTCCACTGTCTAAATCGGAGCTTCCACCTTCTGGCTTTTGGCCTATAGTATCAGAAATTAAACTTCATTTGGCCTTCAACTTTGGTTAGGGCCTACTAACGGCTTCTGCCCCTCCCTGGTGTTGCCCTCAACTAAATAAAGCTGAGCTTCAAGCTTCTGCTCCAAATTACCATTTTAAAAAATGCAATAGGCTTTTCCGACCTACTAAAGGTGTCTGTCTGTGTGCCCCTGCCTGGTGTTGTCCTCAACTAAATAAAGCTGAGCTTCAACCTTCTGCTCCAAATTACCATTTTAAAAAATGCAATAGGCTTTTCCGGCCTACTAAAGGTGTCTGTCTGTGTGCCCCTGCCTGGTGTTGTCCTCAACTAAATAAAGCTGAGCTTCAACCTTCCGGCTCTCATTAAGTGGTTTTTAAAAAAAAAAATGGTGGTTAGGGCCTACTAACGGCTTCTGCCCCTCCCTGGTGTTGTCCTCAACTAAATAAAGCTGAGCTTCAACCTTCTGCTCCAAATTACCATTTTAAAAAATGCAATAGGCTTTTCCGGCCTACTAAAGGTGTCTGTCTGTGTGCCCCTGCCTGGTGTTGCCCTCAACTAAATAAAGCTGAGCTTCAACCTTCTGCTCCAAATTACCATTTTAAAAAATGCAATAGGCTTTTCCGGCCTACTAAAGGTGTCTGTCTGTGTGCCCCTGCCTGTTGTTGTCCTCAACTAAATAAAGCTGAGCTTCAACCTTCTGCTCCAAATTACCATTTTAAAAAATGCAATAGGCTTTTCCGGCCTACTAAAGGTGTCTGTCTGTGTGCCCCTGCCTGGTGTTGTCCTCAACTAAATAAAGCTGAGCTTCAACCTTCCGGCTCTCATTAAGTGGTTTTTTAAAAAAAAAATGGTGGTTAGGGCCTACTAACGGCTTCTGCCCCTCCCTGGTGTTGTCCTCAACTAAATAAAGCTGAGCTTCAACCTTCTGCTCCAAATTACCATTTTAAAAAATGCAATAGGCTTTTCCGGCCTACTAAAGGTGTCTGTCTGTGTGCCCCTGCCTGGTGTTGTCCTCAACTAAATAAAGCTGAGCTTCAACCTTCCGGCTCTCATTAAGTGGTTTTTAAAAAAAAAAATGGTGGTTAGGGCCTACTAACGGCTTCTGCCCCTCCCTGGTGTTGCCCTCAACTAAATAAAGCTGAGCTTCAACCTTCTGCTCCAAATTACCATTTTAAAAAATGCAATAGGCTTTTCCGGCCTACTAAAGGTGTCTGTCTGTGTGCCCCTGCCTGGTGTTGTCCTCAACTAAATAAAGCTGAGCTTCAACCTTCCGGCTCTCATTAAGTGGTTTTTAAAAAAAAAAATGGTGGTTAGGGCCTACTAACGGCTTCTGCCCCTCCCTGGTGTTGTCCTCAACTAAATAAAGCTGAGCTTCAACCTTCTGCTCCAAATTACCATTTTAAAAAATGCAATAGGCTTTTCCGGCCTACTAAAGGTGTCTGTCTGTGTGCCCCTGCCTGGTGTTGTCCTCAACTAAATAAAGCTGAGCTTCAACCTTCTGCTCCAAATTACCATTTTAAAAAATGCAATAGGCTTTTCCGGCCTACTAAAGGTGTCTGTCTGTGTGCCCCTGCCTGGTGTTGTCCTCAACTAAATAAAGCTGAGCTTCAACCTTCTGCTCCAAATTACCATTTTAAAAAATGCAATAGGCTTTTCCGGCCTACTAAAGGTGTCTGTCTGTGTGCCCCTGCCTGGTGTTGTCCTCAACTAAATAAAGCTGAGCTTCAACCTTCTGCTCCAAATTACCATTTTAAAAAATGCAATAGGCTTTTCCGGCCTACTAAAGGTGTCTGCCCCTCCCTGGTGTTGTCCTCAACTGAACAAAGCTGAGCTTCCACATTCTGGCTTTCGCCCTATACTATCAGATATTAAACTGCATTTGGCCTACTAGTGTGGTTAGGCCCTTGAAACAGTGTCTGCTGCTCTTGGGTTTGCTACTCCACTGAACAAAGCAATGCCGCCTGTTTAGTCCTGTTACCAATTTTGAACTGCATTTAGCCTACTTTATTCTTTGGCCCTATATCTGTTTCCTCCTCATCCTGCCCATTGCCCAGCCACTGCTAAATGAGTCTGCTGGTACATTGACCTAGACCACTACATTCCCCTTGTACTCTACACAGCCAGAATCTGACCCTGCTGAAAGTAAGGTTCCCCTTCCCGCATGTTATACCACCTTACACAAGGACAAAGAGGAAGGTGCAGATGAAAGTGCAGGTTCCTTCATCAGGTGGGGGGGCATACTCGTTGGCGACGTCACTGGCACAGGGCCCCTCAGAGTACGCAAAAGTGTCGCTGCTGGTGGGAGGCGCCCCCGCCATGCAAACACACCGCCGTACTTTGAGGGGCCCTGTGCCAGTGCCAATGCGAACGAGTGGGCCCCCCCCTGCTTGCTCAGGATCACAGCACTTGCAACGTTTAAATACTTACCTTTCCCTGCAACACCGCCGTGACGTAGTCCGCATTTCCTGGGCCCACGAAAAACTTGAGCCAGCCCTACTCCCCCCACAACTTTCCCCCAATTCCCTATGCCCAACTATTATTATACAGTTAATTAAGATTGGCAAGCTTCAGAAACAAGAATGGATGTTTTTGGCATTAAAATGGGCACTGTAGGTGTTTTCCTGGCCTCCACTCACTGCCGACTATGCTTCCCCATTGACTTGCATTGGGTTTCGTGTTTCGGTCGATCCCCGACTTTTAGCGATAATCGGCCGACTGCACTCGACTCGACTCTGGACAAAATCGGGTTTCCCAAAACCCTACTCGATCTTAAAAAAATGAAAGTCGCTCAACCCTACACACCATTATTCTCACGTTTATCACCAAGAGGATAACTGACCATGCTCTTCTCTTGTTCTCAGGCCTCCACAACTTTCGACAAATCTCCCCCACCTCATTGTAGATTGTAAGTTGTCAGCAGAGTTGTTTTGTTTCTGTTTAATTATTGTATTGTTGCTATCGTTGTTACTTAGGACTGTTGTGTTTGAAACTGCAAATATGTTGACGCTATAAAAATAACTATAAAGATTAATATAAGAACACAGAGAAGCAGGATGGAGATGTTAATGATGGCGTCATTGTCGCTCACCATCTTGGTGAATTCCTCAAAGTTTTGGAGGATGGTGCATATGTCTGACAACAATGTCCACTCCTGAGATCTTATGTGTGAAGTCATAACTGAATACCAGTGGCTGTTATGGCTGCGACCGCAGACGCGGACGAGCTGACGCTTCCACGTCGTCTGACCATGACAACATGGGCGAGCGTCCCAAAAAGGAACTCAATGTGGACCCACTGGATCACATAGAGTAACCTGGACCTACCCAGACTAGGGAAGGGCAGCGAGCAGGGTCTGTGGCAGCTGAGCATGTGAACAAGATGTTGATATGCAGAACTAGACTACACCGCACAACTTCAGGTATGAAGAAACAAACTTTACTTAAATGAAAGCACAGTACATAACAGCATGGCAGCCCAGGTCATCGGCTGGGACACTGGCGTGGCAGCCCAGGGCATTATGACATAAGACATCACATCATAGGTCACAGGATAGACATCTGGTACACTGGCGTGGCAGCCCAGGTCATCGGCTGGGACACTGGCGTGACAGCCCAGGGCATCAAGACATTGGACACAGGAAGGACATCAGGACATCAGGTCATAGGCAGGACACCAGGACACAAGCAGTACATCAGGTCATAGGCAGGACATCAGGACACAAGCAGGACATCAGGTCATAGGCAGGACATCAGAACACAGGCAGGACATCAGGAACATAACACAAAGGACTCAGTTCAGACAAGATCAGGATCTGGGTATTCTGCCCCCCGAGCAGGCGGGATCTGGGTAGTCTGCCCCCAGAGCAGGCGGAAAAACAAGACACAAACGGATCTGGGTATTCTGTCCCCAGAGCAGGCGGGATCTGGGTACTCTGCCCCCAGAACAGGTGGAAAAACAAGCTGCAAATGGATCTGGGCATACTGCCCCCAGAGTAGGCAGAGTCTGGGTACTCTGCCCACAAAACAGGCGGCAGATGGGTATTAGCTCTCCCAGAACAGACTGCAGACAGAATGGGAGCTGAATTCCTAACTCACTAGGCAAAGCACAGAAACACAAGGCAATGCTCTGGCAATGCCCAACAGGAAAGAGGGAGTTTATATAGGAGCTGCTCCTCAGCAAAAGGCTGAGGAAGCAACACAGGTGCACACTCAAACCCTGATAAAAGCAGGGTAGGTGTGGCAGCGCACACCCTAAGCACAAACAGAAACCATTACAGCACAGGTAGCACAGGAACTGTGGCTTAGGGCACCTGGCAGTGACTGCTAGCCTGGACACATGTGGAAAGTCATGCACCAGCTGCAGAGGACCTCGCAAGCCGTGGCTTGCTTCCAAAGTGGCAGCCAGGGACCACACATGCAAGTGGCCATGCAGCAGAGCAAAGACATCACAGCACATGAACAGCTACGCAGCGGTGGCAGGGAACTGAGCAGCATCCATACAGGTAACAGACAACAGTATCCCTGCACATTAGGGGGAGAAGAGCGAGGGTTAAAGTAAAGACATGCCGAGTAACGCCAAAGAAACAAGGTATAAACCCAGTGGCGTTACAGTATCGCCTCCTCGGGCCCCTTCTGCTGAAGACCCAAAAAAAAAGTTTCAGAGAAAATTTTTTGGGTAAGGCGGTAAGTCCCACAGTTCACAATTTGGCAGCAGAGTCCATAGCTCAAATAATCCAACCGCTGACCAAGCACTGGATTGAGCAATAAAGTCCACTACCAGGTGGGATCCAAGCAATCTAATCCGCTGACCAAATGGGGCTCGGGAAAGTTCTGCTGTCCACACATCCTCAGCAGAGTCCATGGCCAGAGCATTCTGTTACGGCTGCTACCGCAGACGCGGACGAGCCGACGCCTCCACGTCGCCTGACCATGACGACGTGGGCGAGCGTCCCAAAAAGGAATGCAATGTGGACCCACTGGACCACGTAGGGTAACCTGGACCTACCCAGACTAGGGAAGGGCAGTGAGCAGGGTCTGTGGCAGCTGAGAAAGTGAACAAGATGTCGATATGCAGAACTAGACTACACCACACAACTTCAGGTATGAAGAAACAAAGTTTACTTAAATGAAAGCACAGTACATAACAAAACATAATGATGTCAGGATCCTGATTCCACACATCTAGGAAAGGTACACATTTCAGACGTCAGAAGATGGCAGGAGTCATCACGGGTTGATGCAGTCCAGGGTCATCTGGCACGGGTTTACTAGAACGGCCTCTCTGTCAGGCTTCAGGCATAGCACAGGCTCAGCAGGAGGACATCAGACACCGATCCCAGAAGGACGTCATCACAGGGTGGACCTCAGGCCATCAGGACATGGGCAGGACATCAGGACGCAGGCAGGACATCGCACACTAGATAGACATCTGGGACACTGGCGTGGCAGCCCAGGTCATCGGCTGGGACACTGGCGTGGCAGCCCAGGGCATCAGGACATAGGACATCAGGTCATAGGACACAGGATAGACATCTGGGACACTGGCATGGCAGCCCAGGTCATCAGCTGGGACACTGGCATGGCAGCCCAGGGCATCAAGACATAAGACATCAGGTCATAGGACACAGGATAGACATCTGAGACACTGGCGTGGCAGCCCAGGTCATCGGCTGGGACACTGGTGTGGCAGTCCAGGACATCAAGACATCGGACACAGGAAGGACATCGGGACAAAAGCAGGACATCAGGTGATAGGCAGGACATCAGGACACAAGCAGGACATCAGGTCATAGGCAGGACATCAGAACATATCAGGAACATAACACAAAGGACTCAGTTCAGACAAGATCAGGATCTGGGTATTCTGCCCCCCCCCCCCCCCCCCCGAGCAGGAGGGATCTGTGTACTCTGCCCCCAGAAGTGGTGGAAAAACAAGATACAAACGGATGTGGGTATTCTGCCCCCAGAGCAGGCGGGATCTAGGTACTTTGCCCCCAGAACAGGTGGAAAAACAAACTACAAATGGATCTGGGTATACTGCCCCTAGAGTAGGCAGAGTCTGGTTAGGTACTCTGCCCCCAGAACAGGTGGTAGACGGGTATCAGCTCTCCCAGAACAGACTGCAGACAGAACGGGATCTGGATACCTAACTCACTAGGCACAGAAGCACAAGGCAATGCTCTGGCAATGCCCAACAGGAAAGAGGGAGTTTATATAGGAGCTGCTCCTCAGCAATAGGCTGAGGAAGCTACACAGGTGCACACTCAAACCCTGATAAAAGCAGGGTAGGTGTGGCCGCGTGCACCCTAAGCACAAACAGAAACCATTACAGCACAGATAGCACAGGAACTGTGGCTTAGGGCACCTGGCAGCGACTGCTAGCCAGGACACATATGGAAAGTCATGCACCAGCTGCAGAGGACCTCGCAAGCTGTGGCTAGCTCCCAAAGCAGTAGCCAGGGACCGCACATGCGAGTGGCCATGCAAAATAGCAAAGACATCACAGCACATGTACAGCTACACAGCGGTGGCAGGGAACTGAGCAGCGTCCATACCGGTAACAGACAACAGTATCCCTGCACATTAGGGGGGAGAGGAGCAAGGGTTAAAGCAGAGACATGCTGATTAATGCCAAAGAAACAAGGTATAAACCAAGTGGCATTACAGGGGCCTTGTTGATGCTGGTAGTCAATAACTGCCCTCTTCTGCTCACAAATCATTTCCAAAATATGCAGTGTAGAGTTCCAATGCATGGGGAGTACATCACACACCAGGCGATGAGCCAGAAGCTGCAAGCGCTGCAGAAGCCCGGCAAGGGCAGATGAAGCTCTAGCTGACCTTCTAAAATGGGTTTGCAGAGGCTCTTACTTTTCCTAGCAGATCTGGGACCTCCACGTCACTTTTCAGAAAATGTTGAACAATGAGGTTAAGCACATGGGCCAGGCATGGCATGTGTGTGAGCTCGCCTCGACACAGAGCAGCCACCAGGTTCCAGCCATTGTCACACATGACCATGCCTGACTGTGGGTTCAGTGGTGTCAGACACAGATCTGCCTGCTGTTTCAGAGCTGTCCACAACTCTTCATCATTGTGCGTTTTGTCACCTTAGGATATTAGCTTCCAGCTTGTGACTGATGTGTTACTTTCGGAGATGGAGGCAGAAGAGGACGTGAAGGAGGAGGTGCAGGAGCTGTAGACTGTGGTGGCAACCCAGATTGATGTAGGGCCCGCAATACTCGGGGTTGGGAGGTTGTGCACCATCCCAAGGTGAGACTGGGTCCTGGCTTCCACTATGTTAACCCAGTGTGCCGTGAGATGTACTGTCCCTGACCACAGGCACTTGTCCATGTGTCTGTGGTTAGATGGACTTTCCCAATAACAGCATTGTGGAGGGCACAGGTAATGTTGTGGGACACATGCCTGTGTAATGCCGGGACTAGGGTTGAGCGACCTTTACTTTTATAGGATCGGGTCGGGTTTCACGAAACCCGACTTTTTCAAAAGTTGGGTCGAGTGAAATCGGCCGATCCTATAAAAAAGTCGGGGTCAGGGTCGGCCGAAACTCGAAACCCAATGCAGTGCATTGGGTTTCCAATGGTTCCCAGGGTCTGAAGGAGCGGAAACTCTCCTTCAGGCCCTGGGATCCATATTTAAGTGTAAAATAAAGAATTAAAATAAAAAATATCGCTATACTTACCCTCTGACGGGCCCTGGTACTAACCGGGAACCTTCCTTCCTTAGAATCAGCCTTCCAGGACCTTGCGGTGACGTCGCGGTGACGTCGCGGCTTGTGATTGGTCGCGCGGCCGCCCATGTGACCGCTCGCGCGACCAATCAGAAGCCGCAACGTCACCGTGACGTCACTGAAGGTCCTGGAAGGGCTGATTCTTAGGAAGGAAGGTTGCCGGAAAGAAGCAGGGCGTGTCCGAGGGTGAGTATATACCTAATAGGAATATACTCACCCTTGGCTTCGTTCCGGCAGCCTTCCTTCCTAAGAATCAGCATCTGCAATACATCTGCAACATGGTCTTCCAATGTCCGACTGGGACATGGCTTCCTCTACGGTAACGCAGTGTCCGTCAGTGAGATGTACCTTGCCTGCCCACATGCACTTGTCCAAATGTGTGTGTTTTGGTGCACTTTCCCTGTAACAGCATTATAGAGGGCCAGGGTAATGATGTGGGACACGTGCTTGCCTGTGTAATGTTGTGACGACGAGAAATGTGTGAAGTTAGTACTGTGGCATTGGCTGCTTATTTCCACTTGAGTTCCAAAGACTTGAGTATGGACAACGGAACGCTGCACTGAGACAAGGACGTGGACGTGCTTGTTGATGGTGCTAGATAAGTTTGTGTGCAACTGTAGATGCAGGGCATGAGGCATCTTTGCATGCACCATGGACAGGGGATTGGCTTGCACGCACGACATCGGAAGAAGCAGTGTTATCACCCACAGACACTGTTCATGGAGCCTTGTGTTCAACCAACAAAGTCAGGTACTTTGCAGCCATGTGCCTGATCATGCTTATGGTGGTTAGGATGGGAGTTTTAATACCCCTGCTGATGCGGGCATGGCCGTTGGTGCAAATGGCCTTTTGGGGGTTATCGGAAGAGTCTAAAAAACAACCAGGGTGTTATGGGGACATTCAGTGTCTACCTCTCCAACACCACCTCCTCACCTCGACCACGGTCTTTCGGTGTTCCCAAAGGCTCAGTTACAGGATCCCTACTCTTCTCCATCTACACCTTCGGCCTGGGACAGCTGATGTAATGGCAAGGTTTGCAAAATCATCAGTACGCCGATGACATGCAGATCTACCGATCTGTACCTGACATTACCTCCTCACTGACCAAAATCACACATCTTGCCGCTATTTCATCCTTCTTTTATGCTCGCTTTCAAAAAGTAGACATGGACAAAACAGAATACATCATCTTTCAACCATCTCACGCTAAATAGACATGAGAACTGTGTATGCATCATTCGGTACCACTTTAGTAAGAGGAAAAGTTTGCCCAAGAGAAAATGATTTTCCAGACATTCAAGGCCTTTTTTGCACATTTTTTGCAGCTGTGATCTTCATCTTCTTTGTGCTGATGTCGTAAATTTCAAAGTCGTCATCAATACCATCATCGTCCATATCTTGTAAAGAGGAAATCTGGTGTTTCCCAGGGTCATGGTTATGTACATTTAGTGGCATTCCTTTAACAGTGTTTGTTACACTAGAGCAAATAATTTTCGACTATGACATTTGGATATTATTGGTAATATGTATGGGTGAAGATGAAGAAGCTTGTGCCACAGGTGTGTTTATAGTTACAGGCGGTGCACTACTCTTTAAACTTAGTTTTTCACAAGCATCCATCAGTTTGTTTGGTTTTCCTCCAACACTGACGTGCTTTCCATAATTCAACATCTCATGAACATGTAGCACTTTGCCCTTTAGACAGACATGTGCATATTTGGTTTGGCAACATATTTTTGACAGGCATTTTTTTTGGCTGAGTCTAACACGCACATCTGTTACACCGATCTTCTGATGGGCATGAAACACATTCTGGTAATTGGTGGTGGCTAAACGACTAATCATTGTAGGCTGTATCCTGGATCTCATACCTCCCAGAGCCACCCTGTTATTAAACATGTACGTTCCCATTCCTGTCATCAACATGCCCCTTTTCCTGATCATTTCATCCAACGATATGTCCGCCATAATTTTACTAAAAACCTGCACCTTCCCAGCAGCAACTGTGTAGGAAACCACTTTACAGTTTTCCAAGGTGTTTATGATGCCCATAAACAATTTTTTTTTAAATATTGCCCCCCCATGGGGAAATGTTTGTCAGCCCATTCACTTAGTGTATGGACATTGCAAGTCTAGGAGACCCGCTCCTTTACATTGGGCTTACTTTTTAATGAGGCCTTCCTCCACCTCTCATTATTTTCCACCACTAGATCACCAGGGTTCATGTGTTCCGTTCTGCTACACACAGTCAATTTTTTGAAAAGGGTGTCCAGTAGGGTTGAGCGAAACGGATCGGATAAATTCAAAAATCACTGACTTTTGGCAAAGTCAGGTTTCATGAAACCCGACCCGATCCTGGTGTGGGATCAGCCATGGGGTCAGCGATCTCCGCGCCAAAGTCGCGTTTCATATGACGCTTTCACCGCCACTTTTCAGCCAATGAAGGACGCAGAGAGTGGGCAGCGTGATGACATATGTCTTGGTCCCCACCATCTTAGAGAAGGGCATGACAGTGATTGGCTTGCTTTCTGCGGCGTCACAGGGGGAATAAAGGGGTGTGCACGCCGACCGCCATCTTACTTCTGCCAATCTTAGCATAGGGAGAGGTTGCTGCAGCTTCATCAGAATAAGGGATATAGTTAGGGAGGGAAGATTAACCCCCAAACCGCTTGTGCTGTAGCGATTTCCACTGTCCAACACCACCTTTTTTTGCAGGGACAGTGGAGGGTATATTTTTGTGCATCAGCTCTGTAGCTTATTAGGCTGCCTTATAAGGCTCCCTGATAGCTGCATTGCTGTTTTCACGGTGCTGTGCAAACCAACTGCTTTTTTAAAAGCAAAAATCCTGTTGCTCCTTTCTGCACAGTTATCTTGTATATTTGTCCACAGTGCACTTTTGTGTGCAGCAGTCCTTTTTATTGCTGCCATACTTGTCCTGAGATCATTGTAGGGAGATTGAAATTGTACTATAGTCCTTGTATTTTTTCATATCTCTTCCAGCCACTTTCTGCCACTTACATTGTGTTGTTTTATACACTGGGCCTGAGTTTGGTTCAGTCTCCCCCCCAAAAAAGGGAGATTCAAATTCTCACAAAGAGGATATACTACAGTCCTGTTAGTTTGTCGTATATCAGCCAACCACTTTCTGCCACTTACATTGTGTTGTTTTATACACTGGGCCTGAGTTTTGTTTCAGTCTCCCCCCCAAAAAAGGGAGATTCAAATTCTCACAAAGAGGATATACTACAGTCCTGTTAGTTTGTCTTCTATCAGCCAGCCACTTTCTGCCACTTACATTGTGTTGTTTTATACACTGGGCCTGAGTTTTGGTTCAGTCTCCCCCCAAAAAAAGGGAGATTCCCCCGCAAAAAAGGGAGATTCAAATTCTCACAAAGAGGATATACTACAGTCCTGTTAGTTTGTCGTATATCAGCCAGCCACTTTCTGCCACTTACATTGTGTTGTTTTATACACTGGGCCTGAGTTTTGGTTCAGTCTCCCCCCCAGAAAAGTGAGATTCAAATTCTCACAAAGTGGATATACTACAGTCCTGTTATTTTGTCGTATATCAGCCAGCCACTTTCGGCCACTTACATTGTGTTGTTTTATACACTGGGCCTGAGATTTGGTTCAGTCTCCCCAACAAAAAAGGGAGATTCAAATTCTCAACAAGTTTATATACACCTTCTACCTTGTTTTACAGTACCATATAATAGTTGTTATTTTGGTTAGATTATTAAAAAAATGAGGAAGTCTGGTGGAAGTACCCATGGGCGGTCGTTGCCAGCTGGTACTGATGGTGGTGTTGGTGCATCTGGTGGTAGTGGCAACAGCATAATAGCACCTAAGGCTGGAGGTGTTGAGCCAGCGTCATCGTCTGGCTACACAAGGCCTCGAAGGCTCCCTTATCTGGGAGTAGGAAAACAGCTTTTAAAGCCGGAGCAGCAGGAAAAAGTTTTGGCTTTCCTTGCTGACTCAGCCTCTAGCTCTTTCGCCTCCTCTTCAGAAAGTTCCAAATATAAAAGCAGCGAGTCGTCAGTGGATGCTCCCGGTCAGAAACAAGACGTTTCCTTGTGTCCTTCACCCAAACCAAAAGTGAAGGATGCGTCAGGCGACACTACAGGTTACTCCATGGAGCTCTTTACACATACCGTGCCTGGGTTAGAAAGGGAAATTGTTAATTGCCCATTACAAGATGAATCGGACATGGAGTGCACTGATGCACAGCCACAGCTAGATTATTCTGCTGTTCCATTGACTCAGATCACTACATTGCCCTCGCAGTGTACTGAGCCAGAATCTGACCCTGATGAGACTACGGTGCCCCGTCCCGAACGCTATAGCACCTTACACGGTGACACAGAGGAAGGTGCACATGACATTGAAGAGGAGGTGATAGATGACCCAGTTGTTGACCCAGATTGGCAGCCATTGGGGGAAGAGGGTGCCGCTGCCAGTAGCTCAGAAGCGGAGGAGGATGATCCACAGCAGCCATCTACATCACAACAGCTGTCATTTGGCAGGACCGTATCAGGCCAAAAACGAGTGTCAAAAACAGAAACAGTTTTAGGACAGCCTGGCCATCCGGTGAAAGTAGCAATGCCTGAAAAGGTATTCGATAGAAGTGTGGTAATTTTTTTTAACCAAGATCTGAATGATCAGTCAAAAATTATCTGTAAGAAATGCTCAAAGACCTTTAGCAGAGGGAAGAATCTTCAAAATTTAAATACAACGTGCATGCGTAGACATTTAACCAGCATGCACTTGCAAGCCTGGAATAACTACCAAACGTCACGTACCATTGGTGCACCTGCTCAGAACGAAGGTAGCCAGCAACACTACATTGCTTCCCTCACTGTAAGCCCACCGGTTAGGACACCACCAGCAGCAAATGTGGAGGTATCGTCGCAAGGCCAAAGCAGTCAGGGAATCACAAGGTTATTGGTAGGAAACACTGTATGTAGGCCAACATCAAGAATACCATCACCAACCCTCTCTCAATCCGCCATGTCCACCACCACCACCACCGCTAGTTCCTCCATATGCAGCTCTCCAATTCAACTCACCCTACAAGAGACACTCAATAGGAAAAGAAAGTACTCATCCTCTCATCCGCGTACACAGGGTTTGAACGCCCACATTGCAATACTAATCTCGTTAGAGATGATGCCCTACTGGTTGGTTGAAAGCGAAGCTTTCAAAGACCTGATGGCCTATGCAGTATGACCTACCCAGTCGGCACTTCTTTGCGAGAAAAGCCATCCCAGCCCTCCACCAGCATGTCAAAGACCGCATTTTCCATGCACTGAGGCAATCAGTCAGTGGAAAAATGCACCTCACAACAGATGCATGGACCAATAGGCATGGCCAGGGATGTTACGTGCCCATCACGGCGCACTGGGTTAATGTGGTGGATGCAGGGTCCACAGGGGACAGCCATAGTGGGACAGTTCTGCCTAGCCCACGGTCTAGGAAACAGTTGGCTGTAGGCGTTCTGAGTGAGCGGCAGACACAGTTAGTAGGCCCAAATAATAAAGTAGCCTAAATGCAGTTCAAAATTGGTAACAGGACTAAACAAGCAGCATTGCTTTGTTCAGCGGAGGACAACTGTAATGAGTTGCAGACACAGTTAGTAGGACCAAATAATAAAGTAGCCTAAATGCAGTTCAAATGTGGTAACAGGACTAAACAGGCGGCATCGCTTTGTTCAGTGGAGGACAACTGTAATGAGTGGCAGACACAGTTAGTAGGCCCAAATAATAAAGTAGCCTAAATGCAGTTCAAATGTGGTAACAGGACTAAACAGGCGGCATTGCTTTGTTCAGTGGAGGACAACTGTAATGCGCGGCAGACACAGTTAGTAGGCCCAAATAATAAAGTAGGCTAAATGCAGTTCAAAATTGGTAACCGGACTAAAAAGGCGAAATTGCTTTGTTCAGTGGAGGACAACTGTCATGAGCGGCAGACACAGTTAGTCGGCCCAAATAATAAAGTGGGCTAAATGCAGTTCAAATGTGGTAACAGGACTAAACAGGCAGCATTGTTTTGTTCAGCGGAGGACAACTGTAATGAGTGGCAGACACAGTTAGTAGGACCAAATAATTAAGTAGGCTAAATGCAGTTCAAAATTGGTAACAGGACTAAACAGGCAGCATTGCTTCGTTCAGTAGAGGTCAACTGTAATGAGCGGCAGACACAGTTAGTAGACCCAAATAATAAAGTGGGCTAAATGCAGTTCAAATGTGGTAACAGGACTAAACAGGCAAAATTGCTTTGTTCAGTGGAGGACAACTGTCATGAGCGGCAGACACAGTTAGTAGGCCCAAATAATAAAGTAGGCTAAATGCAGTTCAAAATTGGTAACAGGACTAAACAGGCAGCAATGCTTCGTTCAGTAGAGGTCAACTGTAATGAGCGGCAGACACAGTTAGTAGGCCCAAACAATAAAGTGGGCTAAATGCAGTTCAAATGTGGTAACAGGACTAAACAGGCGACATTGCTTTGTTCAGTGGAGGACAACTGTAATGAGTGCAGACACAGTTAGTAGGCCCAAATAATAAAGTAGGCTAAATGCAGTTCAAAATTGGTAACAGGACTAAACAGGCGGCATTGCTTTGATCAGCGGAGGAAAACTGTAATGAGTGGCAGACACAGTTAGTAGGCCCAAATAATAAAGTGGGCTAAATGCAGTTTAAATGTGGTAACAGGACTAAACAGGTGGCATTGCTTTGTTCAGTGGAGGACAACTGTAAAAAGCAGCAGACACAGTTAGTAGGCCCAAATAAAAAAGTGGGCTAAATGCAATTTAAATATGGTAACAAGACTTAACAGGCGGCATTGCTTTGTTCAGTGGAGGACAACTTTAATGAGTGGCAGACACAGTTAGTAGGCCCAAATAATAAAGTGGGCTAAATGCAGTTCAAATGTGGTAACAGGACTAAACAGGTGGCATTGCTTTGTTCAGTGGAGGACAACTGAAAAAAGCAGCAGACACAGTTAGTAGGCCCAAATAAAAAAGTGGGCTAAATGCAATTTAAATATGGTAACAAGACTTAACAGGCGGCATTGCTTTGTTCAGTGCAGGACAACTTTAATGAGTGGCAGACACAGTTAGTAGGCCCAAATAATAAAGTAGCCTAAATGCAGTTCAAAATTGGTAACAGGACTAAACAGGTGGCATTGCTTTGTTCAGTGGAGGACAACTGTAAAAAGCAGCAGACACAGTTAGTACGCCCAAATAAAAAAGTGGGCTAAATGCAATTTAAATATGGTAACAAGACTTAACAGGCGGCATTGCTTTGTTCAGTGGAGGACAACTTTAATGAGTGGCAGACACAGTTAGTAGGCCCAAATAATAAAGTGGGCTAAATGCAGTTCAAATGTGGTGACAGGACTAAACAGGTGGCATTGCTTTGTTCAGTGGAGGACAACTGAAAAAAGCAGCAGACACAGTTAGTAGGCCCAAATAAAAAAGTGGGCTAAATGCAATTTAAATATGGTAACAAGACTTAACAGGCGGCATTGCTTTGTTCAGTGCAGGACAACTTTAATGAGTGGCAGACACAGTTAGTAGGCCCAA
The DNA here is from genome assembly GCF_051348905.1 of Ranitomeya variabilis. Classification (NCBI taxonomy): domain Eukaryota; kingdom Metazoa; phylum Chordata; class Amphibia; order Anura; family Dendrobatidae; genus Ranitomeya; species Ranitomeya variabilis. The sequence goes on from NC_135236.1 coordinate 569,088,741, forward strand.
ATAATAAAGTAGCCTAAATGCAGTTCAAAATTGGTAACAGTACTAAACAGGTGGCATTGCTTTGTTCAGCGGAGGACAACTGTAATGAGTGGCAGACACAGTTAGTAGGCCCAAATAATAAAATAGGCTAAATGAGGTTAAAAGTTGGTAACAGGACTAAACAGGCAGCATTGCTTTGTTCAGTGGAGGACAACTGTAAGGAGTGGCAGACACAGTTGGTAGGCCAAAATAATAAAGTGGGCTAAATGCAGTTCAAAATTGGTAACAGGAGTAAACAGGCGGCATTGCTTTGTTCAGTGGAGGACAACTGTAATGAGTGGCAGACACAATTAGTAGGCCCAAATAATAAAGTGGGCTAAATGTCTTCCAAAAAATTGTTCATAAATAAACAGGTGGCATAGCTAGGTACAGGGGTGGGCTCCTCTGCTGAGTAGCAGACAGTGGTAGTAGGCGCAAAGTATTAACTGGTCTAATTGGAGGCCAGGGCCCCTGTATATTTTAACTATCATCTATCATTTCAACAAATTTGTGTTGGCAGTGCCATTGAAGGATTTAACAGCCCAGACTACACAGTGTTGGAGCAGGGAGAGGTAACTATTGCAAGTGGTAGAGCACTGTTCGAGCTGGGGGAACACTCTCTCGTGGGCGGCGGTACTGGCACAGGGCCCCTTCATATTACGACGGTGTGTCTGATGTTGGTTGTGCACCACCACCGTCAAATACACTTCATTGTACTATGAGGGACCCTGTGCCAATGCCGTCGCCCAAGAGTGGGCACACCCACCTGTCCAGGCAAACGGCACCTGCATGGGTGCTTGCGCCAGGTGGTGCCCACGGCCCTGTCGGGGGAGTCAGCCCATTTAAGGAGGTATAAAAATGGCCTATGGTGGACATTCAGCAGCTGCAAATGGAGGAATTGGAGCAGTCAGTAAGAGGAGGCCAAAAGCAAGACATTTTTCAGGCAAACTACATGTCAGCAGGGGAAGGTGGGGCCAAATAATTTGAAATCCATGATTGGTTCATTTTAATGAAGGTTAGATCATCAACATCTCGGTTAGCCAGATGTGTCCTTTTTTCGGTCAGTATTGAACCAGCAGCACTGAAGACTCTTTCTGATAGCACACTAGCAGCAGGGCAAGTGAGCTCCTGTAATGCATATGCTGCCAATTCAGGCCAGGTGTCTATTTTAGATGCCCAGTAATCAAAGGGGAATGACCTGTGAGGGAGAACATCGATAAGGGAGGAAAAGTAGTTCATAAACATACTGGAGAAATGCTGTCTCCTGTCACTTTGAATCGATGCAGCAGTACCTGTCGTGTCAGCGGTCATTTCGAAATCACACAAGGAAACATCTTGTTCCTGACCGGGAGCATCCACTGACAACTCGCTGCTTTTAAATTTAGAACTTCCTGAAGAGGAGGCAAAAGAGCTAGAGGCTGAGTCAGCAAGGAAAGCCAAAACTTTTTTCTGCTGTTCCGGCTTTAAAAGTGGTTTTCCTACTCCAAGATAAGGGAGCCTTCGAGGCCTTGTGTAGCCAGACGATGACGCTGGCTCAACACCTCCAGCCTTAGGTGCTATTTTGCTTTTCCCACTACCACCAGATGCTTCACCACCACCACCACCATCAGTACCAGCTGGCAATGACCGCCCACGGCCTCTTCCACCAGACTTCCTCATTTTTGGGAAAATCTAACCAAAATAACAACCGTTATATGGTACTGTAAAACAAGGTAGAAGGTGTATATAAACTTGTTGACAATTTAAATCTCCCTTTTTTGGGGGGAGACTGCACCAAAACTCAGGCCCAGTGTATAACACAACACAATGTAAGTGGCAGAAAGTGGCTGGAAGATATATGAAAAAATACAAGGACTTTAGTACAATTTCAATCTCCCTACAATGATCTGAGGACAAGTATGGCAGCAATACAAAGGACTGCTGCACACAAAAGTGTGGACAAATAAACAAGATAACTGTGCAGAAAGGAGCAACAGGATTTTTGCTTTTAAAAAAGCAGTTGGTTTGCACAGCACCGTGCAAACAGCAATGCAGCTATCAGGGAGCCTTATAAGGCAGCCTAGTAAGCTACAGAGCCAATGCACAAAAATATACCCTCCACTGTCCCTGCAAAAAAAAGGTGGTGTTGGACAGTGGAAATTGCTACAGCACAAGCGGTTTGGGGGTTAATCTTCCCTCCCTAACTATATCCCTTCTTCTGATGAAGGTGCAGTAACCTCTCCCTATGCCAAGGTCGGCAGAAGTAAGATGGCGGTCGGTGTGCACGCCCCTTTATACCTCCTGTGACTCCACAGAAAGCAAGCCAATCACTGTCATGCCCTTCTCTAAGATGGTGGGGACCGAGACCAATGTCATCATGCTGCCCACACTCTGCGTTCTCCTTCATTGGCTGAAAAATGGCACTGAACACATCATATGTTGCGCGACTTTGGCGTGAAGACCGCCGACCTCATGGCCGATCCCACACTAGGATCGGGTCAGGTTTCATAAAACCCGACTTTGCCGAAAGTCGGCGATTTTTTATTTTGTCCGATCCATTTCGCTCGACCCTAGTGTCTAGGATCCACATGAAAGATTTTAAAAAAATAACCACCCATGAGCAAATGCTTGTCAGGCCAGGCACTCCATTACAAGTCTAAGAGACCCACAGCCCTACATTGGGCCTACTTCTTAACTCTGTCTCCTGCAATGTTTCTTATTTAACTGCCACTAGATCACCAGGGTGAACGTGCTCTGTACGGTGCATTTGGGCAAGGGGGCTGTGATGGCACTATTTTAATTTGTAAAAAAAGGACCCCACATTTTGGAATTGGGCATGAAATTACATTGGGCCTACTTCTTCATTCTGTTTCCTGCAATGTGTCCTTTAACTGCCATTAGATCACCAGGGTGAACGTGCTCTGTGCAGTGAATTTTGGGCAAGGGGGCTGTGATGGCACTTTTTTAATTTGTAAAAAAAGGACCCCACATTGAGGGAGTTGGGCATGAAATTACATTGAGCCTACTACTTAATTCTGTCTCCTGCAATATGTCCTTTAACTGCCACTAGATCACCACGGTGAACGTGCTCTGTATGGTGCATTTTGGGCAAGGGGGCTGTGATGGCACTATTTTAATTTGTAAAAAAAGGACCCCACATTTTGGAATTGGGCATGAAATTACATTGGGCCTACTTCTTCATTCTGTTTCCTGCAATGTGTCCTTTAACTGCCATTAGATCACCAGGGTGAACGTGCTCTGTGCAGTGAATTTTGGGCAAGGGGGCTGTGATGGCACTTTTTTAATTTGTAAAAAAAGGACCCCACATTGAGGGAGTTGGGCATGAAATTACATTGAGCCTACTACTTAATTCTGTCTCCTGCAATATGTCCTTTAACTGCCACTAGATCACCACGGTGAACGTGCTCTGTATGGTGCATTTTGGGCAAAGGGGCTGTGATGGCACTGTTTTAATTTGTAAAAAAAGGAACCCACATTGGGGAATTAGGCATGAATTGGGAATTGGGCACACACCACATGGCCAGCTAGGGTTGTTAAATGTTTCAATGACATTTCCCCGTCAACGCATTTGTAGTGGTTAAAAAAAAGCTTCAAAAATGCTGCGTCTGAACTAAGCTTAAGTGGGGGAGGAAATTTTCGTTCTGGGGTTAATAATTTGGTCATACAGGCAAGTCATTAACTTGCAAAGGATGTATCTTAACATATCTCCCAGCAAAATCTGTTTTGGTTTAGTTTTCGTGTGTTTTTGGTGACTCCGGGAAAAATGGCATGAATCTCTAAAAAAAATGGTTAAAAACTGTGAACTAGGAGTCAGGAATTCTTCCAAGGGTGTTCCTGTGTCATTTGAGCAGTGTTTCCATAATTTTCAGACTTTTTAGACCTTAAAAGGACCCCCAGGGGGGATCGCGGTAAAAATACTCTCGTCTCCCATAGACTAACATTGGGCTCGTTGTTCTGATCGAGTACCCGAGTATCACAATCTGTTCGACCCGAGCAACAAGCACCCGAGCATTTTAGTGCTACTTTTAACCAAAGATTCACGTAACTTATTTGTGTGGCAAAATGTTATTTGAGGTTTCTCAGGGAAATAAGTAGCCAAAATGGGATCTGCACGTTAAATAGGCCATGACTTATTCAGACACTTTCTCATCATCTCCGCCTGTGCATTGTACTTAGTTAAAAATCTCACTTGATTGTTCGCATCCGATACCTTGGTTAACTATAATAATTCATTTTGTGATGAATATTTAGCTCTAAGGTAAGCTCTTTTAACCATACGGTGACTATAGCCACGATCATGAAATCTGGACCTAAGTTCTTCTGCTTGCTTTGCAAAATCTTCATTAGATGAACAAATTCTCCTAAGCCAGAGGAATTGACCAATTGGAACTTATTTAACAACAGAGGGTGGATGAGCAGATTAGGCATGTAATAATGAATTGACTGAACTTGGTTTACAGAAAATATCCGTTTGAAGTGTATTGTTAGCATCACATCTAATATTCACATACAAAAAGTTAATTGAGGTAGCATGAATGGAATATGTCAAATGGATATTCATACTATTGTCATTGAGCGCAGAAATAAAAGAAAAAAGTGATTCCGAGGTATCCTGCCAGATGAAAAAGATGTAATCAGTGTACTGCGCACAGAGGAGGCCGCGGTCCACCGATGACAGCCGATCTGACAGGAAGAGGTCCCTCTCCCACAACCCCATGAAAAGATTGGTGTACAATGGCTCAAAAGATGCACCCATCACTGTTCCCTAGAGCTGCAGGTAGAACGACCCCTTAAAAGTGAAAAAGTTGTAAGGTAAAGCAAACTCCAATAACTGTATAATGAATGTTATCACATGTGTAGAAGTATCAGATGATTCCAGAAAAAATTTGGCAGCCTGTATACCGTCAGTGTGGTGTATGTTTGTATATAAGGATTCGACATCTCAAGTACCAAGCAGAGTATCAACACCCACATGTAATCCATCAATTTTCTTTAGGATATCGGTAGTATCCTTTAGATAAGATGGAAGGCATTCAAGTGGTTGTAGTTTAGCATCAATAAATCTATTAAGCTGCTCTAGGTAGTTGCCTGTTCCCGAGACAATGGGTCTACCCGGAGGTGTTTCTTTGTTCTTATGAATTTTCGGTAACAGGTATAATGTTGTTATAATGGGTTCTGAAACTCATAATGCCGAAATTAATTATTTTGAAGTTATACTGTCATTTTGAGCTTGTGTTAAGAATTTATCGAGCTGTGTGCAGAAATTAGTGGATGGATTATCTGTTAGTTTCTTGTAGCACTGTTTATTCTTAAGCTGACGGAATACTTCCTGTTCATATAGTTGTACGGGCCAAATGACAATATTCCCACCCTTGTCCGATGGTTTAATGACTACATTATCCCATTTTTGAAATTTCTCTATAGATTTCCTCTCATTACTAGACAGATTATCATGTCTAATGTTCTTAGGAATAATCTCAAAATCTTTAGAAACTAATTGGACAAATAGATCTACATTGGGATTTGTAGATAGTGACGGGAATTTTTTTTATTTAGGGCATATAGATACAGGAATCTTACCTCTCTCAGGGGTATCATGCTCAATTGCCAACTCTTCAAGATTTCTTAAAGCCTCCTGCTCCATTTCTGTTGGAAACATGGTATGAAGGGTTTGGTTATGAAAATATTTCTTAAAAATCAATGTCAGTGCAAAAATATGTAGATCTTTGATAGCAGTAAAAAGATGAAAATTAGATTGAGGAGAAAAAGAAAGCCCTTTAGAAAGAACATACAAATCAGTATCGGAGAGAACATGTGTGTTAAGGTTGATTACCTTCAAATCACACTTGTTTCTCTCTGGTGAAACTTCAAAATATCTTCTATAAGGAAGATCTCTCTGGTCACGATTGCGTTTAAGTCTAGCCCCAAAACGTGTTGACATTGAAAAAGAAGAAGAATTGATCGACGTATCACTAGCAGAGGTGGCAGAAGAGGCAGATGAAACTGAAGGAGTATGCAATATCTGTCTGGTCTGTTGTGTTGTTTTCCTCCAACGATAAACATTGTTGAGTTGGAAGTCCTTAAGGTCATGATTATATTTATTAATCTGAATTTCTTGTATGTTTTTGACCAAGACTTCTACTTATTTCTCAATCTAGGCATTCATTGTTTGAAAATTTTCAATAGATAATTCTACTTTAGCTTGATTAAATAGATCATACAGTTGTTTATCAATCACACTGAGGTTTGTTTTTATTGGACTCTATCTATAGTTCCATGAAACCTTTAGATGTATTATTACACAACTCTTCCCATGCTTTAATAAAATTGTCATCATCTACCGGAAATGATGGTATGACCTTAACATGGAGGCCCCTAGGGATTATTTGCTTCACAATATAATTTTCATGGAATATTTTGTTCCACCAAAGTCTAGTCCTTTAGGACAGAAGTTGTTAAATAGTATATGTGATAATATCACTTCTCTGACTACCATTGCACTGAACAGTAGATCCATTATTAAAAACCTGATTTATTCTCCCAAGCCAGGCCTGTTCACTGGCCTTGAAGTCCATGTTCTTTTGAGGAAACCTGTGCAGTATACAGTAGCCAAATGTAAAATAAACAAGAAAAAGGATTGCACACAGGTAGCAGTGCGTATATGATCCACAAAATAAAATGCCAGTAGTGCTATAAATGTGATGCAATAAACAAAAGGGGATATACCTACTACCTGTGCATATCGACTAAGTGAAAAAAGAGGGACAGTCGGAAATAAGAAAACTAGAAACAACCAAAACCAGAAACCTGCTGACCAGACCTCCACAGTAGTAATTCAAATAATATCAAGTTTATTAATATTTCAGGTTTATAATATAATATTATATTATATGAAAAATCAATTAAAAACAAAAGAGCGATAAATCCAGTTTATATATATGCACACCGATTAACTGGATCGATGAGTAGCAAGTGACACCAAAATTACAGCCAACACAATGAAAAATATGAAAAATAATAATGATAGTAAAGATGGAAAAATGTGCAATCAATAAGTACAAATATATCAAGTGTAAAAATTATGAAATATATATAAAGTGCTAGTGCAAACGTCCACCAGTAGGTGTCAGTGCATATATATCATAGAGCCAAAACTGAGCAAGCCAGTGCACAAAAATATTAACCATATAAAACCAAAGTTGGATATAACTTACTGCAGTGTTTGAATCACGGTCACATCGATGACGCCCTCCCCAACGCGCGTTTCGGCATGCTGCCTTCGTCAGGAGGTTGTGCCATTAGGGGGGAGAACGTATAAATATGTGAATGGGCCAATAAAAGGAGGGTGTGTTATAAAACTAGCCAATAGGCATGTTAGGAGTGTTTTGGTGAAAAAAGATCATCTGGAAACCCGGGAAAGTGTGCACAAAATGCTTTAATGATCGTAGATTACCAGGGTGTCAGTGCGCATGCCCAGAAGTACCGTACCACATGACAATGTCAGGTGGTTCGGTAAGGCAACCAGTGGAGTGACCATGGTAATGGAGGCTGGATTAAGGAGAGCTTTGTATGACGCACTCGCAGCCCGTGTTACTTGGGTTCAGTCATCTCAGCCCTTATCTACATGCATGTCACCTGACAAACGGTAAGGTTTTTCATATTAGAGTTATGACGGTCTCAGTTAAAGGTTGCCTCAAGAGGCAGAAGACATTCACATTTTCCTTGATCAAAAAGCATGTTAACTAAAATACCGTATATTATTCTCATGCACTATGGTATTTATTTAATTTACTCCATGATATTTAATCATTATGTTTCTGTCCTTGTTTTTTTCTGCTCGGTGGGTAGTGTGAACGTGCGCTTACACTCTGCATGCACACTAATTTATATCCCTGTTCATACCTTTGTATTTTTTTCTGTCATGTGCATATAAGGGTGTGCCCTGCCTTTCTCTTGAACTGGGCATTATTTATGTGGCCTCCCTCGGCTGTGTTTTCACTACTTGGGTTCAGTCTGTCTCAACCCTTATCTACATGCATGCCACAAGTAGTGTTGAGCATTCCGATACTGCAAATATCGGGTATAGGCCGATATTTGCGGTATCGGAATTCCGATACTGAGTTCCGATACATTCAGTATATCGAATATCGGAATCGGAAGTTCATATAGTGCAATGAGCCAGTTTGATTTAATTCCGCCAATGAGGAATCCTAAGAAGTGTGGGCACATCCTGTTATGCATGTTAGGCATGTAAGTAAGGGCACGGCTGTGATTGGCTGCTGAAATGATGTCATGATGCACTATAAAAGCCGCTGACGCCATTTTGGGTTCACTCTGCTGTGAATTCAGTTAGGGACAGGACGCTGCTGTTCTGACTGAGGGATAGTTTGAGATAGTGATTTGCTTCATAGTGCTTTACCCAGGCTAATTTAGCAAACGCTGTGTGAGAACCTTGTTTTTGCCTTGCAGCGCTGTTCATGGCTGTCGCAAGGTCTGTGTATGAGTTCAGCTCATGCTGTAGCCTGTTCTGCAGCCACAGCTGGTTTTAGTCAGCTCAGCATGCGTCACTGCCTCTTACTGTTCCATTGTCCTTTTTACAATTAGTGCTGCCTGCTGCACATTTTTTCTGATTTATCCTATTAGTGGGTTTCCTTCCGTATCCTGCTAGATTGTGGAAAAACACTATATAGGAGTACATAGAGGAGCTTTTTTTGGCCTTGCAGCGCTATTCACAGCTGTCTGCAAGGTCTCTGTATAAATGCAGCTCACGCTGCAGCCTCAGCTGGTTGTAGTCAGCTCAGCGTGCGTAACTGCCTCATACTGTTCCATTGTCCTTTTATCAATTAGTGCTGCTTGCTGCACATTTTTCCAGATTTATCCTATTAGTGGGTTTCCATCCGTATCCTGCTAGATTGTGGAAAAACACTATATAGGAGTACATAGACGAGCCACGTGGTCGTGGGCGTGGAGTTTCTGCAGGGAGAGGACGTGGGGATTCTGTGCCTGCTGCAGGCACCGGTGACTCACCATCCCTCAGTTTTAGCAGGGAACAATCCTTCATGTGCAGCTTTGTAGGAGCTCGCCATACCTCACTGCTGCGGGACGAACAAACTGAAGCCATTGTCGGATGGATGGCAGCTAACTCATCGACTTCAATTATTGCCACATCCTCTCAGGCACAGAGCACTGAAGAGCACCCATCTGTCTCTTCACCACCTGCCAAGTTACCCAGGCAGTCAGAGAGCCCAGGACAGGAGCCATCTCTACTTCTGTTCTCTGAATCTCTTGGCTTGGAAAGAGGGGGCCAGCCAAGCAGCATTCGAGAAACTGAAGAAGAGGCAGTATGCAGTGATGCGCAACAGCTTTGTCTCTCTGAATCCGAAAAGGCGGGTGGGCCAGTGCCTACAATCAGCACACCTTGGTACTCATCTGATGATGAGACTCATGTGCCACTTTCCGGTGCGTACTGTGCTGCCAAGACTACCCAGGAGAAGCAGTTGTTGGAAGAGTGTAGTGTAGATGATGAGGTCCTTGACCCATCATGGCGTGAGGTACAGGAAGGTGGTGGGAGCAGCTCTGAGGAAGAGATTCCCCGACAGGCCCAAAAAGGAGGGAGGGGGCAGACTTGGTTGCCTGTGGCCTCCACTTCGGCACCCATTAGGAGCATGCCTCTTCTAAAACCCGGGAGCTCCCAAAACTTGCAGTGCCTGCCTGGTCCTTTTTTGACACAGTTGCAGATGACATTTGCTTTGTCAAATGCAAGCTGTGTCATTAGAAAGTCAAAAGAGGGAAAAGTGTCAGCAACCTCAATACCACAAATATGTGGAAACATGTGCGGACCAAGCATGTGGTGGAGTTACAAAAACACACTGAAGACCTAGGCCAACTTACAGCGGCACCTACCACCTCTTCAGCTCATGTTGTAGCCTCTTCCTCGAGCTCACACACAGCTGGTTCGGCTTCCTCACAGGATCGCCATGGAAGAACCTCTGGCACTGTTGGACAGAGACACAGTGTAATTCCACCCACAGCACCATGTTCCCGGTCATCCTCACACTCCCAGGCCAGTCTACAGCCATCGGTAGCACAGACATGGGAGAAAAGGCGCCCATACTCTGCAAACCACCCCCCCGAGCACAGGCTCTGAATGCTGGCATTGCAAAACTACTGTCCCTTGAAATGCTATCATTCAGACTGGTGGAGATTGACGCCTTCTGTAACTTCATGGCATTGGCAGTCCACAATACAACGTGCCCAGCCGCTTTTATTTCAGCAGGCAAGCCATCCCTGCCCTGCAAAAGCATGTGGAGGGAATAATTAAACATGCGCTACTAAACACCGTCAGTAGCAAGGTCCACCTGACCACCGATGCGTGGACCAGTCACCATGGACAGGGATAATACCTTTCCCTCACTGCCCATTGTAAATGTTGTAGAGCCAGGGATAGATCTTAAGAGTGGCACTGTACGTGTTCTGCCAATGCCAAGGATTGCAGGAATCCAGTCTGTACACATTGACCCCTCCTCATACTCCAGTTCCTCTGAATCACTGCTGCAGGAGCCGTCACAGTCTACCTCCAAATGGACCCGTGAACGCTTACCTGTTAATACCGATATGAGCACAGCCGTGGCTAAAAGTCAACACGCCGTAATGAAATTAATTTCTTTGGGGAATCGAAGCCACACAGCGCAAGAGCTCTGGAATGCCATCAAGCAGGAGAGCGACGTGTGGTTTGTGCCAGCAAATCTCCAGCCAGGCATGGTAGTGTGTGACAATGGACGAAATCTGGTGGAAGCTCTGGGCCTAGGCAACCTCACTCACTTACCATGTCTGGCACATGTGCTCAACTTGGTCATGCAGAGTTTTTTGAGGGGCTATCTGGATCTTGATGCACCTCTGCACAAGGTCCGCCTAGAGTGCGCTCACTTGCGGCGTTCCAGCATGGCAAGATCGCGCATTTCAGCTTTGCAGCACCGATTAGGCCTTCCGTAATATCGCATCATATGTGACCTACCAACCAGGTGGAATTCAACGTTACTTATGTTGGAACGGTTCTGTGAGCAGCAGGCAGCAGTAATGGAGTACCAGCTGCATCAGGCGCAAACAAGTCGCACTGCGTGCCGTTCACACTTCACCACCACTGAGTGGGCCTCTATGAAGGACATCTGCCACGTTTTGTGTGCCTTCAATGATTCCACGTGGCTGGCGAGTGCAGATGATGCACTAGTCAGCATGACTGTCCCCATTATCTGCCTGCTTGAGAAAACACTGCAAGCACTAAGGGACGAGTTTGTGGAAGAGGTGGAGGATGAGGAGTCGCAAATACCATCTGCTTCTGGACAGTCTGCGCAACATGGTTCCTCACTAAGGCCTAGGCAGGGGACACTTTGTGAGGAGGATAAGGAGGAGTCAATGGGGGAGGAAGACATCTGTCCAGAGGAGGGAGTTACACAATGCTCTAGTAGTCAGTATGTAGAGCGAGGGTGTGGGGGTGATGCAGAGCAGGCAGAGATGGCGCCTTAAGCAGGGGACAGCATTTTTTGGCCAGTTGGCAGTCTGCAGCAACTGGCAGTGTTGGAGCCCAGGGTCAATCAGGGTGTAGGCCAACACTGCCAGTTGCTGCTCAGAAGTGCAGTCTGCACAGAGAAAAACACTAGCTCCTGTGTTAGTGGGATTCAGTAATGTCAGCTGCTCCACTGCTGTGTGTCCAGCAATGTCTCCTGCTCCCTCCACATTCACATTACATCAGATATTAATCTTGCTCCAATTAGGCCTCAGCCTACACCCTGATTGACCCTGGGCTCCAACACCGCTAGTTGCTGCTCAGAAGTGCTGTCTTCACAGTCAACACCTGCTCGAGTGTTATTGGGGTTCAGTAACGTCAGCTGATCACCAGCTGTGTATTTGGCAATTGCTCCTGCTACCTCCACACTCACACTACTACAGATTTTGAAACTTCCTCCAATTAGGCCTCGGCCTACACTCTGTTTCTCCTGTAATCCCTGGGCTCCAACACTGCCAGTTGCTGCTCGGATGTGCTGTCTGCACAGTCAACACCTGCTCGAGTGTTATTGGGGTTCAGTAACGTCAGCTGATCCCCTGCTGTGTATCCGGCAATTGCTCCTGCTACCTCAACACTCACACTACTACAGATATGAAACTTGCTCCAATTAGGCCTCGGCCTACACTCTGTTTCTCCTGTAATCCCTGGGCTCCAACATCGCCAGTGCGGCAGCGCGGCCGCAAAGGCACAGTCAGCCTGACATCAAATGATGTCAGAAGATGGGCAGCGCTAACTGCGCATGCCTAAGGGATAACATAACAGCACAGGCTCTGGGACAGATTCAAACAACGCTGAGGAGGCATCGCACGGCGCCAAGGGGGTATGAATGACGGCTGTGCTGCATCTCATTAAGAAGGAAAGTCCCGCCTCCGGGACGGTTTCATGGTATGAGGGGGCACATTTTATAAGTGTTATCTTCAGCGTGTGCAAGGAGCATAACTAAAAGAGCCACCTTTTCCTTGTGAAGCATTAGTGCTGCACAAGGTGGCTCTTTTAGTTACAAACACCTGGTGGGGGGTGACAGGTTCCCTTTCAACTTGCTCCAATTAGGCCTCTGCCTACACTCTGTTTCTCCTGTCATTTCTGGGATCCAACACTGCCAGTTACTGCTCAGAAGTGTTTTTGGCACAGTACTCTGTTGTGAATTTGGATTCTGGGCTCCCCCGGTGGCTACTGGTGGAATTGAACTGGTGTCTTCATCTTCTCTGTTCACCTGTTCCCATCAAGATGTGGGAGTCGCTATATAACCTTGCTGCTCTGTTAGTTGCTTGCCGGTCAACAATGTTATCAGAAGCCTCTCTGTGCTTGTTCCTGCTCCTAGACAACTACTAGATAAGTTGGACTCTTGTCCATGTTTGTTTTTGCATTTTTGTTCCAGTTCACAGCTGTAGTTTCGTTACTGTGTCTGGAAAGCTCTTGTGAACAGGAATTGCCACTCTGGTGTTATGAGTTAATGCCAGAGTTTTAAAGTAATTTCTGGATGGTGTTTTGATAGGGTTTTCAGCTGACCATGAAAGTGTCCTTTCTGTCTTCTGCTATGTAGTAAGTGGACCTCAAATTTGCTAAACCTATTTTCATACTACGTTTGTTATTTCATCTTAATTCACCGCCAATACATGTGGGGGGCCTCTGTCTCCTTTCGGGGTATTTCTCTAGAGGTGAGCTAGGACTAATATTTTCCTCTGCTAGCATTATTTAGTCCTCCGGCTGGTGCTGGGCATCTAGAATCAACGTAGGCATGCTACCCGGCCACTGCTAGTTGTGCGTTAGGTTTAGTTCATGGTCAGCTCAGTTCCCATCTTCCAAGAGCTAGTTCCTTTATATGCTGATGCTATGATCTCTTGCCATTGAGATCATGACAGTTTGACCGGCCCACTAAAGGGTTAAAATCCTTGGCTGAGAAAGGAGAGAAATAAGTAGTCTGCTGAATTTTTTATTTTTTTTTTTTCTCTCCTTCTAATCTTTGAATGGTTCTGTGTCCACCTGTTTGTAATGGATCTTCAGAGTGTAACTGCAGGTTTGAATAATCTCGCCACGAAGGTACAAAATTTGCAAGATTTTGTTTGTCATGCACCTGTATCTGAGCCGAGAATTCCTTTACCGGAATTTTTCTCGGGGAATAGATCTGGGTTTCAGAATTTTCGAAATAATTGCAAATTATTTTTGTCCCTGAAATCTCGCTCTGCCGGAGACCCTGCACAGCAGGTCAGGATTGTGATTTCCTTGCTCCGGGGCGACCCTCAAGACTGGGCTTTTTCATTGACACTAGGGGATCCTGCGTTGCTCAATGTGGATGCGTTTTTTCTGGCCTTGGGGTTGCTTTATGACGAACCTCATTTGGAGCTTCAGGCAGAAAAAACTTTGATGTCCCTATCTCAGGGGCAAGATGAAGCGGAAATTTACTGCCAAAGATTCCGTAAATGGTCTGTGCTTACTCAGTGGAATGAGTGCGCCCTGGCGGCGACTTTCAGAGAGGGTCTCTCTGATGCCATTAAGGATGTTATGGTGGGGTTCCCTGTGCCTGCGGGTCTGAATGAGTCCATGACAATGGCTATTCAGATCGATAGGCGTTTGCGGGAGCGCAAACCAGTGCACCATCTGGCGGTGTCCACTGAGAAATCGCCAGAGAGTATGCAGTGTGATAGAATTCTGTCCCGAAGCGAGCGGCAGAATTTTAGACGGAAAAATGGGTTGTGTTTCTATTGTGGTGATTCTACTCATGTTATATCAGCATGCTCTAAGCGCACTAAAAAGCTTGGTAAATCTGTTTCCATTTGCACCTTACCGTCTAAGTTTATTCTATCTGTGACCCTGATTTGCTCTTTGTCATCTATTACCACGGACGCCTATGTCGACTCTGGCGCCGCGTTGAGTCTTATGGATTGGTCCTTTGCCAAACGCTGTGGGTATGATTTAGAACCTTTGGAGACTCCTATTCCTCTGAAGGGGATTGACTCCACCCCATTGGCTAATAATAAACCACAATACTGGACACAAGTAACTATGCGTATTAATCCGGATCACCAGGAGATTATTCGCTTTCTGGTGCTGTGTAATCTACATGATGATTTGGTGCTAGGATTGCCTTGGCTGCAATCTCACAACCCAGTCCTCGACTGGAGAGCTATGTCTGTGTTGAGCTGGGGATGTAAGGGGGCTCATGGGGATGTACCTGTGGTTTCCATTTCATCATCTATTCCCTCTGAAATTCCTGAGTTCCTGTCTGACTATCGTGACGTCTTTGAAGAATCCAAGCTTGGTTCGTTACCTCCGCACCGAGAGTGCGATTGTGCCATAGATTTAATCCCGGGTAGTAAATACCCAAAGGGTCGTTTATTTAATCTGTCTGTGCCTGAACATGCTGCTATGCGAGAATATATAAAGGAGTCCTTGGAAAAGGGACATATTCGTCCATCGTCATCTCCCTTAGGAGCCGGTTTTTTCTTTGTGTCAAAAAAAGACGGCTCTTTGAGACCATGTATTGATTATCGGCTTTTGAATAAAATCACTGTTAAATATCAATACCCATTGCCGTTGCTGACTGATTTGTTTGCTCGCATAAAGGGGGCCAAGTGGTTCTCTAAGATTGACCTTCGTGGGGCGTATAATTTGGTGCGAATCAGGCAGGGGGATGAGTGGAAAACCGCATTTAATACGCCCGAGGGCCATTTTGAGTATTTAGTGATGCCTTTTGGTCTTTCAAATGCTCCGTCAGTTTTCCAGTCCTTTATGCATGATATTTTTTCGCGATTATTTGGATAAATTTATGATTGTGTATCTGGATGATATTCTGATTTTTTCGGATGACTGGGACTCTCATGTCCAGCAAGTCAAGAGGGTTTTTCAGGTTTTGCGGTCTAATTCTTTGTGTGTGAAGGGTTCTAAGTGTGTTTTTGGGGTACAGAGGATTTCCTTTTTGGGATATATTTTTTCCCCCTCTTCCATTGAAATGGATCCTGTCAAGGTACAAGCTATTTGTGATTGGACGCAGCCCTCTTCTCTTAAGAGTCTTCAGAAATTTTTGGGCTTTGCTAACTTTTATCGTCGATTTATTGCTGGTTTTTCGGATATTGCTAAGCCATTGACCGATTTGACTAAGAAGGGTGCTGATGTTGCCGATTGGTCCCCTGATGCTGTGGAGGCCTTTCGGGAGCTCAAGCGCCGTTTTTCCTCTGCCCCTGTGTTGCGTCAGCCTGATGTTGCTCTACCTTTTCAGGTTGAGGTCGACGCTTCTGAGATCGGAGCTGGGGCAGTGTTGTCGCAGAAAAGTTCTGACTGCTCCGTGATGAGGCCTTGTGCCTTCTTTTCCCGTAAATTTTCGCCCGCTGAGCGGAATTATGATGTTGGGAATCGGGAGCTTTTGGCCATGAAGTGGGCTTTTGAGGAGTGGCGCCATTGGCTTGAGGGGGCCAGACATCAGGTGGTGGTATTGACTGACCACAAAAATTTGATTTATCTTGAGACCGCCAGGCGCCTGAATCCTAGACAGGCGCGCTGGTCATTATTTTTCTCTCGGTTTAATTTTGTGGTGTCATACCTACCGGGTTCTAAGAATGTTAAGGCGGATGCCCTTTCTAGGAGTTTTGAGCCTGACTCGCCTGGTAACTCTGAGCCCACAGGTATCCTTAAGGATGGAGTGGTATTGTCAGCCGTTTCTCCAGACCTGCGGCGGGCCTTGCAGGAGTTTCAGGCGGATAGACCTGATCGTTGCCCACCTGATAAACTATTTGTTCCTGATGATTGGACCAGTAGAGTCATCTCTGAGGTTCATTCTTCTGCGTTGGCAGGTCATCCTGGCATTTTTGGTACCAGGGATTTGGTGGCAAGGTCCTTCTGGTGGCCTTCCCTGTCACGAGATGTGCGAGGCTTTGTGCAGTCTTGTGACGTTTGTGCTCGGGCCAAGCCTTGTTGTTCTCGGGCTAGTGGATTGTTATTGCCCTTGCCTATTCCTAAGAGGCCTTGGACGCACATCTCGATGGATTTTATTTCAGATCTGCCTGTTTCTCAGAAGATGTCTGTCATCTGGGTGGTGTGTGACCGTTTCTCTAAGATGGTCCATTTGGTTCCTCTGCCCAAGTTGCCTTCTTCTTCCGAGTTGGTTCCTCTGTTTTTTCAAAATGTTGTTCGTTTGCATGATATTCCTGAGAATATCGTTTCTGACAGAGGGACCCAATTCGTGTCTAGATTTTGGCGGGCATTCTGTGCTAGGATGGGCATAGATTTATCTTTTTCGTCCGCTTTCCATCCTCAGACGAATGGCCAGACCGAGCGGATTAATCAGACCCTGGAGACATATCTGAGGTGTTTTGTGTCTGCTGACCAGGATGATTGGGTTGCTTTTTTGCCATTGGCGGAGTTCGCTCTCAATAATCGGGCCAGCTCTGCCACTTTGGTGTCCCCGTTTTTCTGTAATTCGGGGTTTCATCCTCGATTTTCCTCTGGTCAGGTGGAATCTTCGGATTGTCCTGGAGTGGATGCTGTGGTGGAGAGATTGCATCAGATCTGGGGGCAGGTGGTGGACAATTTGAGGTTGTCCCAGGAGAAGACTCAGCTTTTTGCCAACCGCCACCGTCGTGTTGGTCCTCGGCTTTGTGTTGGGGATTTGGTGTGGTTGTCTTCTCGTTTTGTCCCTATGAGGGTCTCTTCTCCTAAGTTTAAGCCTCGGTTCATCGGCCCGTATAAGATATTGGAGATTCTTAACCCTGTTTCCTTCCGTTTGGACCTCCCTGCATCCTTTTCTATTCATAACGTTTTTCATCGGTCATTATTGCGCAGGTATGAGGTACCGGTTGTGCCTTCCGTTGAGCCTCCTGCTCCGGTGTTGGTTGAGGGTGAGTTGGAGTACGTTGTGGAGAAAATCTTAGACTCTCGTGTTTCCAGACGGAGACTCCAGTATCTGGTCAAGTGGAAGGGATACGGCCAGGAGGATAATTCTTGGGTGAATGCATCTGATGTTCATGCCTCTGATCTGGTTCGTGCCTTTCATAGGGCCCATCCTGATCGCCCTGGTGGTTCTGGTGAGGGTTCGGTGCCCCCTCCTTGAGGGGGGGGTACTGTTGTGAATTTGGATTCTGGGCTCCCCCGGTGGCTACTGGTGGAATTGAACTGGTGTCTTCATCTTCTCTGTTCACCTGTTCCCATCAAGATGTGGGAGTCGCTATATAACCTTGCTGCTCTGTTAGTTGCTTGCCGGTCAACAATGTTATCAGAAGCCTCTCTGTGCTTGTTCCTGCTCCTAGACAACTACTAGATAAGTTGGACTCTTGTCCATGTTTGTTTTTGCATTTTTGTTCCAGTTCACAGCTGTAGTTTCGTTACTGTGTCTGGAAAGCTCTTGTGAACAGGAATTGCCACTCTGGTGTTATGAGTTAATGCCAGAGTTTTAAAGTAATTTCTGGATGGTGTTTTGATAGGGTTTTCAGCTGACCATGAAAGTGTCCTTTCTGTCTTCTGCTATGTAGTAAGTGGACCTCAAATTTGCTAAACCTATTTTCATACTACGTTTGTTATTTCATCTTAATTCACCGCCAATACATGTGGGGGGCCTCTGTCTCCTTTCGGGGTATTTCTCTAGAGGTGAGCTAGGACTAATATTTTCCTCTGCTAGCATTATTTAGTCCTCCGGCTGGTGCTGGGCATCTAGAATCAACGTAGGCATGCTACCCGGCCACTGCTAGTTGTGCGTTAGGTTTAGTTCATGGTCAGCTCAGTTCCCATCTTCCAAGAGCTAGTTCCTTTATATGCTGATGCTATGATCTCTTGCCATTGAGATCATGACAGTACTCCCTCCTGCCCAGCCTGGTTCCAACAGCACGCCAGCTGTTTCCGGGTAGTGTCACGGTCACTTTGCCTCCAACACGTTGTCGGGTTGCGGTCGGGTTAGCCAACTCTATGGTGCCTGCAGTTTAGGTGCTTCCTTTGTGGCCTGCTGGATCTGGCAATCAAGGCTGGTTCCGTAGTGCCAATAGGACAAGCTCCCCCTGTAGGACTGTGGGTTTTCGGTAACTCTGGCTGTCTCGCGGCCTTGCAATTTTTTCTTCATGTGGACCTTCTGCTGACTATCTGAGTTCCAGCACCATTAGCTGGTTCTTTAGAAGTCAATCTTGAATAGGTCCCCCTGGGTTCCAGTACCGTCAGCTGGTTCCAGGCAGAGCCTTTGGCCTAGGTGCCTCCTTCTCACGATCCGAGTTCCACCAACATCTGGTTGTCCTTGGTAGTGCTTTCTGGCACGGGTACCTCCTGCTTAGTAACCGGGTTCCAGTACCGTCAGCAGGTCCTTGGTAGTTCCATTGGCTCTTGTACCTTCTGCTACCCATCTGGGTTCCAGTACCGTCAGCTGGTTCTCAGCAGTGTCTTCTGCTCTTCTACCTTCTGCTACTCATCCTGGTTCCAGTACCGTCAGCTGGTTCCAGGCAGTGTCTTTGGCACGGGTACTCCCTCCTGCCCAGCCTGGTTTCAGCATGCCAACTGTTTCCGGGTAGTGTCAAGGTCACTTTGCCTCCAACACGTTGTCCTGTCGGGTTGCGGTCGGGTTAGCAAACTCTATGGTGCCTGCAGTTTAGGTGCTTCCTATGTGGGCTGCGGGATCTGGCAATCAAGGCTGGTTCCGTAGTGCTAATAGGACAAGCTCCCCCTGTAGGGTTTTCGGTAACTCCGGCCGGCTCGCGGCCTTGGAATTTTTTGTTCATGTGGACTTTCTGCTGACTATCTGAGTTCCAGCACCATTAGCTGGTTCTTTAAAAGTCAATCT
Source organism: Ranitomeya variabilis (assembly GCF_051348905.1). Taxonomy (NCBI): domain Eukaryota; kingdom Metazoa; phylum Chordata; class Amphibia; order Anura; family Dendrobatidae; genus Ranitomeya; species Ranitomeya variabilis. The sequence goes on from NC_135236.1 coordinate 569,108,072, forward strand.
TGAATAGGTCCCTCTGGGTTCCAGTACCGTCAGCTGATTCCAGGCAGAGCCTTTGGCCTAGGTGCCTCCTTCTCGGTATCCGAGATCCACCAACGTCTGATTGTCCTTGGTAGTGCTTTCTGGCACGGGTACCTCCTGCTTAGTAACTGGGTTCCAGTACCGCAGCTGGTCCTTGGTAGTTCCATTGGCTCTTGTACCTTCTGCTACCCATCCGGGTTCCAGTACCGTCAGCTGGTTGTCAGCAGTGTCTTCTGCTCTTGTACCTTCTGCTACCCATCCTGGTTCCAGTACCATCAGCTGGTTCCAGGCAGAGCCTTTGGCTTAGGTGCCTCCTTCTCGGTATCCGAGTTCCACCAACGTCTGGTGGTCCTTGGTAGTGCTTTCTGTCATGGGTACCTCCTGCTTAGTAACTGGGTTCCAGTACCATCAGCTGGTCCTCGGTAGTTCCATTGGCTCTTGTACCTTCGGCTACTCACCCGGGTTCCAGTACCATCAGCTGGTTCTCAGCAATTCCTCAGCCTTCTTGTACCTTCTGTTACATTTCCAAGTTCAAGCTTTTTGAAACGGTTTTTGGTAATCACTCTGGATCTTCCTGATGACGACTCTAAAGACGACGACCCTGAAGACCACCCGAAGAAGACGACAACCCCAGAGATGACGACTCCGGCGGAGACGACGACCCCGGAGACGATGACCCTGGTGACGATGACCCTGAAGACCACCCCGAAGAAGACCAAGAAGCAGAAGAACAAGAAGCTGCACAAAAAAAAGCAGAAGAACATTAAACAGAAGACTAAAAATCAGAGCAAAAGATATTATCTAAATTATAAGTAGAAGAAGACTAAGCAGTGTATGGTGGTGAGTCCGTTCCTCCTCGTGGTGCCCCTGGAAAAAACCTGCTGCTGCAGACCAAACTGAACGCGGACAAATCCTGTTGTAAATCTTTTGTGACAGGCTGAAAGCAAGGTGTAATCTTCAAACTTTTATAGATAACAACTACAGGAATGCCTGTCACAAATAAGAATATGATGAAGAAGAAGAATATGAAGAAGATGAAGAAGTAGAATATGAAGAAGAATACTAGTTGAATAAACGAATATGAAGAATGTAAAAAAAAAGAATAATAGGAAGAAGGTGAAGAGGAAGAAGATGAATAAGGTGAAGAAGAATTTGATGAAAAAGCTGCTGCTGCTGAGGATGATGAAGGAGAAAGTGTGGGAGAAGTAAAAAAGAGGGTGAAGAGCATGAAAGTAGTGAAACATAAATATCTGACGAAATATAAAAAAGCTTAACATAGTCAATATCTTTGTAACTCCGAACATCTTAAAAAAATAATAATTCCTGCTATTCCATTTGATTGGGCTAAACCTCTATGCCTTTATTGTCTCCTCTACCTCCCCCAATACATTCTACATTATTCTTAGTTGTTTTCCTTCGTGTAGAATTAACCTACAAGGATAGAAAGGGCTTATTTTCATTCTGATATTTGTGTCCCATTGACTTGCATTGGTTTCCAATATCGGAATCGGCGATATCCGATATTTTTGGGGTATCGGTCCGATCCAATCCGATCCGATATTTCCCGATATCGGAAGGTATCGCTCAACACTAGTAACAGCCTGAAAACATTGTTTCCAGCAGTGACCTTGGCGTCATAGATGGGTCCAGGGGTCGTTCTCATGCTTTTCAGCAATTTTCTTACCCACCAGCCCTCCTGTTAGGGTCTTCCCAAAACATTCTTAAATTTGTCATTATACAAAAAAACCCTGTTTGGGAGAGAAGAACAGACAAATTGTGGCGCCATAAGTGCGTAAACACAATATTATAGTCTTTAAAGGGTGCACAATTTTATGCACTCACCTGATAAAAGACTAAAATGGCTTTAGATTGTGTATCCTCAAAATAGATACTTTTCAATATACAGGGCTTGCAGCTTGCCTCGGGTGGTTCCAAGTGAAAGAGCCAGAGTAAGGCTCACACAGGATGAGTAATTCAAAAAAAGCACATCCAGTCCATGAATGGCAGCGCTTCCCAGGACTCACATCCAAAGATGATATTTTATATTTTTTTATTTCATAACTTTTATCCCAGCCTCAGAAACTTGATTTGGGGTGTGGACCACACCCCAAATCAAGTTTCTGAGGCTGGGATAAATGGTATGAAATAAAAAAAATATAAAATATCATCTTTGGATGTGAGTCCTGGGAAGCGCTGCCATTCATGGGCTAGATGTGCTTTTTTTGAATTAAATTTGTCATTGACTTTATACTTGTTACTCGAGTCTAGCCCATCTGAGCTTCCAACCTGCTCGATTAGAGTACCGAGCCCTTGAGCATTTTAGTGTCCCACATACATCTCCCCATATGTCTCTTATTCAGGTTCCCATATGTCACTCATTCATGTCCTTATATGTCCTCCAAATGGCACTCTTCTGTAAGAAAATAAAATACAGTTTCTCTTAATTGTCTGCGGTCCAACAGCATCCCCTTTCTGCTTCATTGGTGGCGTGGACAAGTCGGCTCATGGCAAAGATGTCATACTGTGGTGCGCCAATGTTAGCTGACAGACTTTGATAGGCCAATTGTTTTTTAAACTATTGCAATGCATCTGTGGACAAAGATTCAGTTGATTTGGGGATTATTTCCTTCCAGATGCAATTTTAACAATCAGTTCTTCCGAACCTGTGGGAATCAACTATATTCCACCCCTGAACTCAAGGTGGACTGGTCCAAAGGCTGGCTTTTCAAAGTATGTTTATGCTGAAACACAGCAGCATTTGAAAGTTTCCTTACATAAAAAATATTTCAAGAATAGATCTTTGATGTATCATATGTTTTACTTTGTACTGTCATGGTTCCATCTATTTCATGGTTGTGGTATCTTTGGGGTTAATCTTTTGGAGCCTCCTTTTGGCATCAGTGAGGCCTTTTATAGCCTCTCTGTGGGTTCCGACCTTGTCGGTTATACTTGTGTCCTTGGTTGAGGTGGTCGACCCCGCTGTGCCTTTGTGCCTGTATTTTGAGAGATTGTTTGGTTTTGTCCCAGTCTGTCTTCCTGTTGCTGATTCTGCCTGCTGATTGTGTACTACGCTTGCTTTCTTGGTTCTGACTTTTGCCTTATCTCCTGGTTTCTCTTTTGGCTTCCCCTTTTGTACTGTCTGTCCTGTCTGGTAACTTTGACCTCGGCTTTGGTTTGACCTTCCTTTGCTCTCGCCCACCCCTGTGCGCTTACCCCCTTTGCAGTGTCCTGGTATCATCGCCGCCACGCTCTCCTGCTTGATGCTGCAGACCTGCAGGAGACTCTGCATCCGTATCATGCGACCGGACATGTGCTGCAGGTCCTGTTGCAGTCTAGCCGACTCTCATATCGCTCAGCTCTGCTTCTCAGACACCTTGCCAGCTTCTGCTACCCGGACCCCTTAACTCCCTGGTGAGTCAGTTTTAGTACCCTGACTCAGACTCCTGCTATAAGTCTAAAGCAGGGATCCTGACATGTACGTAGCTTTAGCAAGAAAATTTCTTCTGTTACTTAAGATTTCTGATTGCCTGTTCACAGAATGTTCCAACACATCAATTGAACATTTGCAAGGACATAAGAACAGCAATTTTAACAAAAGCAAAGTCAACAAGTCTTGAAACTTTTCTTCTGTGAGAGTACAAAACATAATTTGTTGACATATATTCTACTTATAGTACGCCTTGAAAAAATGTATTTTAGAACACAGAAACATTATTTTATTGTCAACAATTTTCTATAACTGTGAAAAGCTACATTTGTCAAGAGTAGGAAAAGGTCAATAAATAAACTAAATATTTTATAGACTCTTCAATTAATTGAATTATCTCAGGTGTTTTTGTCTTATTGTAAAGTGTTATACTTGATTCATGAATTTAGCAGCACACTGCTTGCACAGCCTTTCACTTCCTTGTTTCTGGTTGAGCAGGGACTCTTTCAGTGACATTTCTGGTTCAGTACTTCCTTTTTGCTACTTTGACAGATTAACTGTCTGTCACTGGTTGTTCTGTGGTCTTTAATCAATATGTTTACATACAGAGTTAACATGGCCTTGCAACCAGTACATGGCTGTGGTAAACAAGATCAATGATTTGTAGAACAGCTCCGTAGAGATGAGCTATCTATTGAAACTCAAATTAACCAACTTAGCCAAATTTTTCCCCAAAATTTGATTTGTAACAACTAAATTTGTGCAACTCAAAAAACTTGAAAGCTTGTAATCAGAAATGAGCAGATTACTTCACTCAACCCCTTTCCACAGTCCAGGTCCATGTTCTATGGTCATGGAGAGGAGATTCATAAATTTTCTGAGCTTCTGGGTTTGGAATAGCATTTGATTGTCCAGCCTGACATGATATCATCTGTTTGGCACACAGGTCATGTTGCACCAACATAACACATCATAAGCCAAGCCTGAGAGGGTAAGAAATTTATTCAGCTCATATTTATGTCTAGAGAGTAGTGATGAGCGAACGTGCTCGCCACTACTCGTTACTCGCCGAGTATCACTATGCTTGGTGTACTCAGCAAGCACCGAGTATTTCTGGGATTATTCAGCGGGAGCTTTGGTCTCCGCCCTGCAATGACAGTGCATGGCTGACAATCCCTACATGTAATGCCGCAGCCATCTTTTCGTGGTATTACAGTGATTGGCTGGCTGCACAGCGTCATCAGGTCTATAAGAGACCTGATGCCACCCTGCTTGCCGCATTCTGCTCCGGACTTAGCGAGTGTAGAGAGAGCTGCTGCTGAGATAGGGTCAGAATAGTGCTTTTAAGAGTTAGTGTAGGTCTGCAACTGTTCAGTCCACAACTCCTGTAAAACCAACAGTCCTTTTTAGGGCTAATTTGGGGGTCCCAAGACTGCAGCGCTAAGTAGGCAGGGGAGTCTATGTGCGCATATCCACATCAGCGCAAGGTCTGCAGGCACTGTATTTGAGTACATAGCTCTCACTGCACACCTCCAAAACCTCCATTACTGTCTGCTGCTGCTTATTTAATATATATCTAGCTGCAGTTTTCTGTGGGTTTTTCTTCATCACCTGATACCTGCTCCTATTATTCTAAAGTAATCCATAGCCCCCTTATTTTAACATTTATTTGCTTGTTCACATTGCCTACTACAGCCAAGTTATTGAAATCTAAGAACGTGCAAATGTACCTTTTTTTGTCCCAGACACCAGATGTGAGTGTGCCAAAATTTTTTGTGTCCTAGCCTACTTGCTAACACAATTTAGTTGTGCCCCAAAAAATCAAGGCCACATTTAGGGTATGGCTCCACGGTCCGGAGGGGCGGCGAAGCCGCTCGGCGCTAAGCCCCGCCCCCTTCCTGGGACGCGATCATGCCGGATGTGTACAGTACACATCCGGGATCATCGCACCCCTCGCCATAGGGCCCTGTGATATGCCTTGCGGGGACGCTGCGTCCCCGCAAGGTGTACGGACATGCTGCGATCTGAAAAGACGCGCAGCATGTCCGGAGTCGCAGGGCCGCCGCGTGCGGGTTTCCACGCATAGTGGAGACGGGATTTCATAAAATCCCCTCCACTATGCTGGAACATCTGGACGCTGCTTGTTTGACGCTGCAGCGTCAAACAAGCAGCGTTTACTTACCGTGGAAACATACCCTAACATCAGTCTGTTATCTGAGGCTGACGGCTGGTGTATCGGTGGTGGAAAAATCGTAGCTTCGCAGACATAAGTTTCATAGTTCTGTCTGCTAGCCTTGTTCCACTCTTTTTATGTTATAATAAAAATTCTCCAAACCCCCCAAGTCTGTTATGTCAGGCTGAGGCCTGCTGTTTCTGTGGTGGAAAAATCTTAGTTTCGCAGGCATACTACGTATCATAGTTCTATATGCTAGCCTTGGTCTCCTTTTTTTTTAAATTCACCTAAAAAATATACACTCACCGGCCACTTTATTAGGTACACCATGCTAGTAACGGGTTGGACCCCCTTTTGCCTTCAGAACTGCCTCAATTCTTCGTGGCATAGATTCAACAAGGTGCTGGAAGCATTCCTCAGAGATTTTGGTCCATATTGACATGATGGCATCACACAGTTGCCGCAGATTTGTCGGCTGCACATCCCAAAGATGCTCCATACAAGGCAGGATGGATCCATGCTTTCATGTTGTTTACGCCAAATTCTGACCCTACCATCCAAATGTCGCAGCAGAAATTGAGACTCATCAGACCAAGCAACGTTTTTCCAATCTTCTACTGTCCAATTTCGATGAGCTTGTACAAATTGTAGCCTCAGTTTCCTGTTCTTAGCTGAAAGGAGTGGTACCCGGTGTGGTCTTCTGCTGCTGTAGCCCATCTGCCTCAAAGTTCGACGCACTGTGCGTTCAGAGATGCTCTTAGGCCTACCTTGGTTGTAACGGGTGGCGATTTGAGTCACTGTTGCCTTTCTATCAGCTCGAACCAGTCTGCCCATTCTCCTCTGACCTCTGGCATCAACAAGGCATTTCCGCCCACAGAACTGCCGCTCACTGGATTTTTTTTATTTTTCGGACCATTCTCTGTAAACCCTAGAGATGGTTGTGCGTGAAAATCCCAGTAGATCAGCAGTTTCTGAAATACTCAGACCAGCCCTTCTGGCACCAACAACCATGCCACGTTCAAAGGCACTCAAATCACCTTTCTTCCCCATACTGATGCTCGGTTTGAACTGCAGGAGATTGTCTTGACCATGTCTACATGCCTAAATGCACTGAGTTGCCGCCATGTGATTGGCTGATTAGAAATTAAGTGTTAACAAGAAGTTGGACAGGTGTACCTAATAAAGTGGCCGGTGAGTGTATATATTCTATGCAGGCTGTTATGTCAGGCTAAGGCCTGGCGTATCTGTAGTGGAGAAATACTAGCTTTGAAGGCATACTGATCAGATATAATTTTGCTCCAAATAAATACATTTGTGTTGAGCTTTTGAAATAGTTCAGTAGTCCATTTAAAATGGGCAAGGCAAGGGACGGGGAAGTGGATGTGATGCTGATGGTGCATGCAGAGGACAAGGCCGTGGCCAAGCTGAAAGTCGGCCACAACAAAGACCCATATCTTCTCTCTCGACCTTCCTGTCCAAGTTTCTAGGGAATCGCAGCACACCACTATTGAAGCCAGAGCAGTGTGAAACTGTTGTTGGTTAGATAGTGGATAATGCTTCCAGTCACTTAGCCACCACCAACACCACCACCATGTCTTCCACACTGTCAAGTCTGAGTAGCCATGAGTGTGGACCGGATATTGCTAACCTGATCATCCTTCCTCCCACCATGCCGAGTGCCCTGAGAAAACTGATCCCACACTTGGACACTCTGAAGAGCTGTTCAGTTTTCCCTTTCTTTCAAGATTCCATACTCTAGGCCCGTAAACTTGAAGTGGGGCCAGATGAGATCACATGTAGCGATGCCCAAAGCTTTGACCAGCCACGGTCACATGAAGGCGATGGTAAGAAAGTGTCACAAGTGGTGGACTTTGATAAGACACAATTGCCAGAAAGTCAGGAGGAAGAGCAGGGTGTGGATGTGGAAGATGAGGTGGTGGATGACTATGTGACCCAACCTGGCAGGAGGACAAAGCGAGGGCAGCAGCATACATGAGGAAGGAGGCATATCACCCTAACAAGCAGGAAGAAGCAGTGGCCACAGACAGAAGGCATGCATCTGTTCCCTGTAACACCAACATGAGGGAACGTGCCATTCCAACTGTTAGATCTTCCCGAGTCTGGTTTATTTTTTAAAGACTCTGCCAATAACCCCAAACAGGCCATTTGCAGCACCTGCCATGTCAGCATCAGCAGGGGTAGCAAAACTACCAGCCTGACCACCACCAGCATGATCAGGCACATGGCAGCAAAGCACCTGACTTTGTGGGCTGACCCCCAGCCTCCAGGAACACTGTCTGCAGGAGACACCACTGCTTCTTCCACTGTTTTGTGTAGAAACCAATCCCCAGTCCACTGTGCATGTGAAGATGCCTCTAGCCCTGCACCTGTTGTGGCCCACAGTCAAGCAGCACCATCATCAAGCCCATCCACGTCCTTGTCCCAGCACAGCCTTCAGTTGTCTCTACCCCAGTCATTGGAACGCAAGCGGAAATACCCAGGCAATGCCCCACAGGCCACAGTCCTAAATTCTAATATTTCTCTTCTGCTTGCTCTTGAAATGTTGCCTTTTAGGCTTGTTGAGATGGAAGCTTTCCTCAACCTGACTGCGGTGGCCGTGCCAAGGTATTTGGTCCCCAGTCACCACTATTTCTACTGGTGTTCCGTATCGGCATTACACCAGCATGTGTCCCACAACATTACCAGTGCCCTCAACAATGCTTTTACCGGGAAAGCCCACCTAACCACGGACATGTGGACAAGTCCATGTAGCGAGGGACGGTACATCTCACTGATGGCACACTGGGTTAACATAGTGGAAGTCGGGGCCCAGTCGGACCTTGGGATGGAATACATCCTCCCCACGCCGAAGATTGCGGGCCCTACGTCAATCAGAGTTGCCCCAACAGTATACAGCTTCTGCCCCTCCTCCTCTTCAGCCTCCATCTCTGAAATCAACACATCAGTCATAAGCTGGAAGCACTGCCTAAGCCAAGTGGCAATAATAATAGTAATAATAATCTTTATATAGCGCTAACATATTCCGCAGTGCTTTACAGGTTACACACATAATCATCGCTGTCCCCGTTGGGGCTCACAATATAAATTCTCTATCAGTATGTCTTTGGAATGTGGGAGGAAACCGGAGTACCCGGAGGAAACCCATGCAAACACAGGGAGAACATACAAACTCGTTGCAGATGTTGTCCAAGTTGGGATTAGAACCCAGGACACCAGCGCTGCAAGGCTGCAGTGCTATCCACTGAGCCACCATGCTGCCCACAGGCTATGCTGAAGCTAATATGCAAAGGTGACAAACCGCACAATGCAGAAGAGTTATGGACAGTGCTGAAAGAGTAATCAGATATTTGGATGGCACCGCTCAACCTACAGCCAGGCTTGGTCGTGTGTGACAATGGCTGGAACCTGGTGGCGGCTCTGAGGCAAGGTGAGCTCACACACGTACATTGCTTGGCCCATGTGCTTAACCTCGTCATTCAACATTTTCTGAAAAGCTACCCGGAGCTGCCGGATCTGCTAGTGAAAGTATGCCAACTGTCTGCCCATTTTAGAAAGTCAGCTACTGCTTCAGCCGCCCTTGCCATGCTTCAGCAGCATTTGCAGCTTCCGTCTCACCGACTGGAGTGTGATGTCCCCAAGCGCTGGAACTCTACGCTGCATATGTTGGAAAGGAATTGTGAGCAGAAGAGGGCAGTTGTTTACTATCAACATCAACAACGCCGTCAATATTCAGTTCAGACTCCTCACATAAGACCTCATGGATGTCAGACATATGTACCATCCTGCAAAACTTTGAGGACTGCACCAAGATGGTGAGCGGTGATAAAACCATAATTAGCATCACCATCCCGCTTCTCAGCATTCTGAAAACCACTCGGCTCACAATTACTGTAAAGAGGATGCATTGCAGGCAGAGCATGAGGACATGGATCAAGGAACCATACAGGGGGGATTACACTCAGCCCGGCCTCATGTCTTCCCAACTTTGATTGGTAGGCAATGAGGAGGAGGAGGAGGAAGAAGAACAGAAGCTACTTTCATGCGCTACAGATGGTACTACAAGCACAGCTGTCATACCGTCTATCCAGGAAGGATGGCCTGAGGACAGGGAGGAGGAGGATGAGGATGCGGAGGAGGAGGGCAGCATGGTCAGTCATCCTGTTGGTGAGGACACGGAAGTCCTGCCTGTTAGCAGTCTGGCACGCATGGCTGACTTTATGTTGCACTGCGTTTCACGTGACCCTCGCATTATAAAAAATTTTTGGTGACACTTCTAGACCCACGCTACAAGGAGAACTTTCAATCTCTTCTGCCAGAGGCAGAGAGGTGTACTAAAATTTTGCAGTACCAATGGACCCTTGTACTCTAATTACTTAGAAAATTCCCTTGTGAAAACGCTAACAGCAGATGTCAGAGTTTGTTGTACAACCAAGGAGTCCCAGCGAGAGAAACATATGTACAATCCAGCTCAGGCAGGGGAACAATGGCAAAGTTCTGGGACAGTTTTCTCAGACCCTTCCATCGTGACATGACAGAGGCAAGGGGTGCTGTCACAAGAAGTGCAATGTTTGGGAATATGCTGAGGGAGTACCAGCGTTCTGTCAGAGCGTTTTTTAGTGCCACTGGGGGAATTATAACAGATAAGTGCATCCGCCTGTCAACTGAAAATGCTGACAGGCTGACACTTATAAAAATGAACAAGAGCTGGATTGGGAAAGACTTCTATACACCACCAAGTGAAAACAGCAAAACTTAACCTCTAATACATTCTCTTTTTTGGGGAGGTATATTCTCATGCACCTCTTCACAACCACACATAGGTAAACGCTTCCAGATTTGGTCTGTTTGTTGTTATCCTCTTCCTCATCATCCACAACCAGTAGAACACCAGGGGGAAAGGATTCCGTGATGCCAAGTCCCTATTTTTTTTGTGCAAGGGTGTTTTTATCATGCCCGTTGCTAATTGGAAACCAAAACAAATGTTACTCCCACAGGGGGAAATGTCATAAAAAAGAGATGAACATCTATTTTTCCCATTTATTCCTATATCTTCCATTTTCCCTATCTCTAGACAGTACTATAATGAGGTAGTGTATACCTCTGCAATAGAAAATTATTCAAAGACTTTTACATTATATTTTTATTTATAGCCCTGTCACTGAGCTGTTGCTAGGGACAAAGATATCTCGTTGGGCACATTTTGGCTTCAAATCTGTGAACCTGTGTTCGGCCCTCCCTTTTGTTATTTACTGTTATCGGTGGATTCACATTTTTTATATATTTATTTGATTTCATTTTGATTTATCTTTATGTCTCTTCATTCCACCACTAGATCACCAGGCTAAACGTCTTCTGTGCCGCTGCAGGCAGTCCAATTTTTGGCAAGGGTGTCTATGGTGTCTATGATGCCCATAGTATATTTTTTAAAAATGTTTGTCAGCCCATGCACTGTGTGAATGGGTATTACAAGTCTAGGAGAAACACTTCTTTACATTGGGCCTAGTTTTTAATGAGGCCTTCAGCAATATCTCCTCATTCTCCACCACTGGATCACCATGCTTAACGTCTTCTGTGATGCTACAGACAGTCAGTTTTTTGGCAAGGGTGTCTATGATGCCCATAATATATATTTTTTTAAAATTACCCTCCATAGGGAAATGTTTGTCAGCCCAAACACTAAGGGTACCGTCTCACAGTGGCACTTTGGTCGCTACGACGGCATGATCCGTGACGTTCCAGCGATATACATACGATCTCGCTGTGTCTGACACGCTACTGCGATCAGGGACCCCGCTGAGAATCGTACATCGTAGCAGATCGTTTGAAACTTTATTTCGTCGCTGGATCACCCACTGTCATCGCTGGATCGGTGTGTGTGACACCGATCCAGCGATGTGTTCGCTTGTAACCAGGGTAAACATCGGGTTACTAAGCGCAGGGCCGCGCTTAGTAACCCGATGTTTACCCTGGTTACCATTGTAAATGTAAAAAAAAAAACACTACATACTCACATTCCGATGTCTGTCATGTCCCCCGCCGCCAGCTTCCCGCACTGACTGTGAGTGCTGGCCGTAAAGTAAAAGCAGAGCACAGCGGTGACGTCACCGCTGTGCTGTGCTTTACGGCCGGCACTGACACAGTCAGTGCGGGAAGCTGACGGCAGGGGACGTGACAGTCACCGGAATGTGAGTATGTAGTGTTTTTGTTTTTTTTACATTTACAATGGTAACCAGGGTAAACATCGGGTTACTAAGTGCGGCCCTGGGCTTAGTAACCCGATGTTTACCCTGGTTACCCGGGGACTTCGGCATCGTTGGTCGCTGGAGAGCTGTCTGTGTGACAGCTCTCCAGCGACCACACAACGACTTACCAACGATCATGGCCAGGTCGTATCGCTGGTCGTGATCGTTGGTAAATCGTTTAGTGTAATAGTACCCTTAGTGTATGGGAATTACAAGTCTAGGAGACCGGCTTCTGTAAATTGAGCCTTGTTTTTAATGAGGCCTTCCTCCCCCTCTCATCATTTTCCACCACTGGATCACCAGGGTTCACATGTTCCGTGCTGCTAAAGACAGTCAATTTTTTGGCAAGGGTGTCTATGATGCCCATAGTATATTTTTTTAAAATGTACCCCCATGGGGAAATGTTTGTCAGCCCATACACTTTATTATATAGTTATTACATAGTTATTAAGGTTGAAGGAAGACTTTAAGTCCATCTAGTTCAACCCATAGCCTAACCTAACATGCCCTAACATATTGATCCAGAGGAAGGCAAAAAAAAACCATGTGGCAAAGAGTAAGCTCCACATTGGGGAAAAAAATTCCTTCCCGACTCCACATACGGCAGTCAGATTAGTTCCCTGGATCAACGCCCTATCAAGGAATCTAGTATATATACCCTGTAACATTATACTTTTCAAGAAAGGCATCCAGTCCCCTCTTAAATTTAAGTAATGAATCACTCATTACAACATCATACGGCAGAGAGTTCCATAATCTCACTGCTCTTACAGTAAAGAATCCGCGTCTGTTATTATGCTTAAACCTTCTTTCCTCCAGACGTAGAGGATACCCCCTTGTCCCTGTCTCAGGTCTATGATTAAAAAGATCATCAGAAAGGTCTTTGTACTGTCCCCTCATATATTTATACATTAAAATAAGATCACCCCTTAGTCTTCGTTTTTCCAAACTAAACAGCCCCAAGTGTAATAACCTATCTTGGTATTGCAGACCCCCCAGTCCTCTAATAACCTTGGTCGCTCTTCTCTGCACCCGCTCTAGTTCAGCTATGTCTTTCTTATACACCGGAGACCAGAACTGTGCACAGTATTCTAAGTGTGGTCGAACTAGTGACTTGTATAGAGGTAAAATTATGTTCTCCTCATGAGCATCTATGCCTCTTTTAATGCATCCCATTATTTTATTTGCCTTTGTAGCAGCTGCCTGACACTGGCCACTGAATATGAGTTTGTCATCCACCCATACACCCAGGTCTTTTTCATTGACGGTTTTGCCCAGAGTTTTAGAATTAAGCACATAGTTATACATCTCATTACTTCTACCCAAGTGCATGACCATACATTTATCCCCATTAAAGCTCATTTGCCATTTATCAGCCCAAGCTTCTAGTTTACATAAATCATCCTGCAATATAAAATTGTCCTCCCCTGTATTGATTACCCTGCAGAGTTTAGTGTCATCTGCAAATATTGAAATTCTACTCTGAATGTCCCCTACAAGGTCATTAATAAATATGTTAAAAAGAAGAGGGCCCAATACTGACCCCTGTGGTACCCCACTGCTAACCGCGACCCAGTCCGAGTGTGCTCCATTAATAACCACCCTTTGTTTCCTATCCCTGAGCCAGCTCTCAACCCACTTACACATATTTCCCCCTATCCCCATTATTCTCATTTTATGTATCAACCTTTTGTGTGGCACCATATCAAAAGCTTTTGAAAAGTCCATATACACTACATCTACTGGGTTCCCTTGGTCCAGTCCGGAACTTACCTCTTCATAGAAGCTGATCAAATTAGTCTGACATGAACGGTCCCTAGTAAACCCGTGCTGAAACTGGGTCATGAGGTTATTCCTCTTCAGATACTCCAGTATAGCATATCTTAGAATGCCCTCCATCCACCATTTCCCCCAGACTATTTTTAAGGGGGCCAACACTTTTTTTTTTTAGTTTCTTACTATTTATGTAGTTAAATAATATTTTGGGATTATTTTTACTCTCTCTGGCAATGAGTCTCTCTGTCTCAATTTTTGCTGCCTTGATTTGCTTTTTACAGAATGTATTTAATTTTCTGTATTTATTTAATGCCTCATCACTACCTACTTCCTTTAATTCTCTAAATGCTTTCTTTTTGTCCCTTATTGCGCCCCTTACAGCTCTATTTATCCATATTGGTTTCCTCCTATTTCTAGTATGTTTATTCCCATACGGTATATACTGTGCACAGGTCCTATCCAGGATGCTAATAAACGTCTCCCATTTTCTTTGTGTATTTTTATGTCTCAGGATATCGTCCCAGTTAATTGCACCAAGATCATCTCTCATCCATTGGAGATTTGCCCTCCTGAAGTTTAGTGTCCTTGTCATCCCTCTGCTACACATCTTATTAAAGGATACACGAAAACTTATTATTTTGTGATGACTATTTCCCAAGTGACCCCCAACCCTTATATTTGCTATGCGGTCTGGCCTGTTTGTTAATATTAGGTCTAGCAGTGCTCCCCTTCTTGTAGGGTCCTGAACCAGTTGTGAAAGGTAATTGTCTCTCATAGTTGTCAAAAAACGATTACCTTTGCTGGAACTGCAGGTTTCTGTTCCCCAATCTTTTTCAGGGTAGTTGAAGTCCCCCATATGTATGGGCATTACAGGTCTGGGAGACCCGCTCCTTTCAATTGGGCCTAGTTTTTAATGAGGCCTTTAGCAATGTCTCCTCATTCTCCACCACTAGATCACCACGCTTAACATCTTCTGTGCTGCTACAGGCAGTCAATTTTTTGGCAAGGGTGTCTATGATGCCCATAGAATATTTTTTTTAAAATTACCCCCCTTGGGGAAATATTTGTCTGCCCATACACTTAGTGTATGGGGATTGCAAGTCTAAGGAGACCCGCTCCTTTAAATTTGGCCTAAATTTTAATGAAGCCTTAAGCAATGTCTCCTCATTCTCCACAACTAGATCACCATGTTCTGTGATGCTACAGGCAGTACAATTTTTGCCAATCCTGTCTGATGTCCATAAAAGATTTTTAAAAAAGGTACCTCCCATGGTGAAATGTTTCTCAGCCCATGCAGTTCGTGTATGGTAGGTACAAGCCTAGTAGACCAGCTCCTTATCATTGGGCCTAGTTTTTAATGAAGCCGTCCTCCATCTCTCATCATTTTCCACCACTAGATCACCAGGGTTCACGTGTTCCGTGCTGCTACAGTCAGTCAATTTTGTGATCCCAATTAAATATTTTTTTACAAATGTATCCCCCATGGGGAAATGTTTGTCAGCCCATACACTTAGAAGGTTGAGGGTAAGGACCAGGTAGCGGACTTACAAATCTGATCAATTGATATCTCAGCCTCCTCTGCCCAGGAGATAGCCACGGCTCTGGTGGAGTGAGCCTTGATGCCTTCAGGAAGCAGAGAGCCACTCGCAGAGTAAGATAAACTAATGGCCTCCCTGATCCATCTGGCAATGGTACTTTTAGCTATCCCATACCCCTTTTTGCTACCCTGTATGGCTACAAACAGGGACTGATCTTTCCTACACTAACTAGTTATGGACCTGTATTGTAACATGGACCTCCTCACATCTAACATATGGAACATTTGCTCCCTTGGGTTTCTAGAATTTTTGCAAAATGATGGTAAGGTGATCTCTTGACTCCTATGGAACTTAAGGACTACCTTGGGGAGATAGGCCGGATCTGGTCTTAGAACTACTCTGTCTTCAAAAATTTGAGTATATGGAGGGTATATAGATAGGGCCTGTAAGTCGCCCACTCTACGGGCCGATGTTAAGGCTACCAGCAATACTGGTTTAAGTGTAAGTAACTTCGGTGATAACTTCTGTAAAGTCTCAAAGGAGTTTCTGGTTAAAGCCTCCAAGACCAGATTCAGATTCCAAGGAGGGATCTTTGAAACAATGACCGGCTAGACCTACTACCAGACTTTATGAACTGAGACACCCACTTATTAGAAGCTAGGTTGCAGTTATATAGGACCCCAGGGCTGAAACTTGAACCTTGACGGTGCTAGTTGCTAACCCGAGTTGCAACCCTGCCTGTAGAAATTCTATGATAGGTCGCAGCGACGTTACATTCCCTAACGGTTCCCCCAGGAAGTCTTCTTCCATGTTCTACCGTATATTCTGGATATGATAGGTTTTTTACTTTTCAACAGGGTGGAGACTAACCCTGGTGAGAATCCTTGGCAACTCAATAGTGCCCTCTCAAATTCCAGGCTGCCAGATGGAAGCCCTTCACTTGAGAGTGGCTCACTGGTCCCTGGGTAAGCAGGTCCAGAACTTCTGGCAAGTTCCATGGATCTGTAATTGACATCTGCCTTAGAAGGGAGAACAATGGCCTCTTCAGCCAAAATGGAGCTATGAGGATTACCCTTGCTTGATTGTCTCTGATCTTCCAGACAACAGTCGAAATCACTGCCATCGGGGGGAATACATAGCCCAAGGAGAATTTTCAGGGTATTTGTAGCGCATCTATAGCAAATGGATGTTTCCTTGGATTTAGGGAGCAGAACTTCCTGACTTTTTTTTGTGCGAGGTGGCAAACAGGTCTATCTTTGGTTTGCCCCAAGTTTGCACTATTTGTAAGAAAACCTGAGGATTCAAGGACCATTCCCCCTGTCTCAAGTCTCTGCAACTCAGGAAGTCTGCTTGTATAATTTGGACACCCCTTATATGTAGTGCTGTGATAGATAACAGGTGTTGTTCTGCTAATTGGAAAAGTAGATCTGACATCTCCATGAGACCCCGGGACCTTGCCCCCCCTTGGTGGTTGATATAAGCCACCACTGCTCGATTGTCCGACATAACTCGAGTATGGCGGCCCCGAAACAAGGGGAGAAAATGTCTTAAGGCCTTTTCCACTGCCCACAGTATTTTCACATTTAAACCGTGACTCATTTCTAGAGAGGACCAGGTTCCTTGTACTGAGTGGAATCTCAGGTGTGCTCCCCAACCTGTACCACTTGCATTGGTTGTAATAATGTCCTCGACTGGTTTTTGCCACAGGACCCCCAATGTCAGATGCTCCTTCACAGCCCACCAGATTGGGGAATCTCTTACACCCAAGGAAAGATATAGTTTTCCTACTAAATGTCCTTTCAATAATTTCTGTGCTGACAGAACTTCCCACTGCAGCTGTCTTAGGTGAAACTGTGCCCACCCTACAGCTGGTATGCATGATGTTAATGAGCTTAGTAGGGACATTGCGTTCCTTAGTGTCATTGCTGGCTGTTGTATTGCTGTACGAGCCAGGTTCCTAATCTTGATTACCTTGTTCTCTGGCAGGAGGCAGAGTTGTCATTCGGATTCCAGTATTAACCCTAGGAAGGATTGCACTTTTTCTGGCGCTAATCTTGACTTGGTGGTATTTATCATCCATCCTAACTCTATTAGAGTTGACGTCACTTCTCTTACTTGGTGGGTGCAGATGGTCTCCGACCTCCCTACCACAAGGAAGTCGTCCAGGTATGGGACAATCACTATGTCCCGGAATTAAAGGTATGACATTACTTCGGCCATTACTTTGGTGAAGACCCTGGGAGCTGTAGACAGGCCGAATGGAAGGGCTGTATACTGGTAACTAGTGTTGAGCCACCCCCCTTGTGTTCGAGTCCGGTTCGGTTCGTCAAATTGGGGCGTGTTCAACGAATGTTCGTCGAACGTTTGACAAACACCGTCGAACCCCATTAAAGCCAATGGCAGGCAAATACAAACACATATAAACACATTGAAAATACATAGAAAACACCTTGAAAGGTGTCCAAAAGCTGACAAACTGCTCAGAAGACAGAACAAACACATGGAAAAGTCACAAGTACATATAGTCATGCAAAAAGAAAAGAGGTGTTTCACGGCCACTCCTTCTGCGGCCGTGCCTGCTGCCGGGACCACCGCCGCTCCCCCCGCTCATACTTACCCTCTGCGATGTGTTCCTCCTGCAGGCGCGCGTCCTCTCCTTCATTCTTCTCTGGTCCCTGGTTCTCGTCGGGTGCGGATGCACACCGCCCACTCCAGCACTTCCTATTTCTAATTTACAAGCACTCTGTATCTCCTCTCTGTGATCCTGGAGGACCGTGACCGGGAAGTCCTTCAGCACCCCACGTATTTAAGGTGATTCCTTCCTCTGCTCCTTGCCTGTCTGTCATTTGTGCTTCTGTGACTCAGGTCCACCTTTGTCTTTGCACTGCCTGTTCTGAGTCTCCGCTCTGTCCAGTCAGTTCAGCTTCTCTGCCTTTCCCAGGCTTCCTTCTTTCCTCGTCCAGACTAGCATTCCCAGTGTCCGCTCCATTCTCTGTTAGTCTGATGTCTCTGTCCTGTCCTGCTTCGTTTGTGTTTTCCCCTTCCCAGTGCTCCTTTGGTCTCCCCTGTACTCAGCTCTTACCAAACTGTACCTCACCTTACCCCGCTCTGTCCGTCCTATGCCCAGCTTCTTTATTTTGTACCCCCTACTACCTGTCTCCGGGTTCCAGCTTCAGCGGCAATAGTCTCCCTTGGGTCTGCCCCTAACGCTCCCTGTATAGGGGGTGGTCTACCTGGTCAGCTCACCCTTCGGAGGTTCGTTGTTGTGGATCTGCGGGTCCACTCCAGGTGTTCTAAAAGATCTCACAGTGTGGAGGAGTAAAAGGAGGAGACACAGATATAGGAATGTCATGCCCTTTTAAAATCAAGAAAGGCTGGAGTAAAAATCTAAAATCAGCCTACCAACACCCAGACGTCGTGGTAAAAAAATAAAAAATAAATTAGGGGCACCCTAATGGCCAAAACAGACATTGAGGGGGCGTTCCGGTTACTACCTGTGACTCCGAATAGTGCCCGCCTATTGGCCTGCTTCTGTGAAGGAGCACACTACATAGATCGCTGGTTTGCCCATGGGGTGCTCCATATCCTGCTCACTATTTGAGGCATTTAGTTGCTTCCTCGAATGGGTCGTCATGGGCGTTTCTAAGGGGGCACATATTATCCATTACCACAACAACTTCTTATGCCTGGGCCCAAAAGATTTGCCACAGTGTGAATACATGCTGTAGTCCACCTGTGAGAAGGAGAGAGCTGGAGGGAGAGTGGACACCCCAGAGCCGAGGGGTTAGATTGAGAAAGGAAGAAGGCAGTGTAGCTTGCTTCATGGGTGGGATACTCTGCTGAGTAGCAGACACTAAAGCTTTGGAGCAGACCTCTGAATCCCAGGACATATTATGAGTAAAAAGCTCTGCAGACTCAACCATCTGTGTTACCCCAAGCCATAGTGTATGTAGTTTCTAAATGTTAAAATGGGGGGACGAGAGACCCCACCTGCCTGGAATTGACGATGCCAACGTCAGGTAAAACACTGCAAGGGGACTCCAAAAAGAGTACATTTTGTCCAAAAATTGGCCACAGACACCACATAAGTGGCATTAATTTCCCCAGAGTTTCTTAAAATGGTTGATGAGGTGATTTTCAAAAATCATCAAGCTTTTAGTCTCCCCAGGATGACATAGGGGTAGAAAAGTCCTTGTGGATCCAGGATTTGTTCATCTTCATGAACGTTAGTCTTTCTATATTCTCACTGGACAGCCGCGTGCGCTTATCTGTCAGCACACCACCAGCAGCGCTGAACACACGTTCAGAGAGAACGCTGACTGTGGGGCACAACAAGATCTCCAAGGCATGAGTGGCGTGCTCAGGCCATCTTTCCAGATTGGAAGCCCAAAATGAGCAAGGGTCCAATTCCACAGTCATGGCATCGATGTTAACTAGGAGATACTCCTGTACCATCCTCTCTAGGCGTTGGCTATGTGTCAGACTTCTTGTCTCCAATGGCCTTGCAAAAGATGGTCTAAAAAATTCTTGAAACGATTGGAAAAAATTGCTGCTACCACCAGATGCGATGTTTGAGTGATGACTCGACAGTCCCACAGTTGGCAAGTTAGAACTCAGAGATTCACTACGTGCACCACTGGTGTTTTGTGGAAAAGCAGATGTAAGATTCTGTAACAGTCTCTGCTGATACTCCTGCACGCATGAATCCCTTTCTATGCCAGGAATTATTTCGCCAAATTTACTTTTGTACAGGGGGTCTAAGAGTGTGGCAACCCAGTAGTCGGCATTACTTTGGATTCTGACAATTCGAGCGTCATGTTGCAGGTAGTGCAGCAAGAAGTCACTCATGTTTCTTGCGCATCCAGGAGGACCAAGTCCTTGTTGTCTTGGTGGCGGCGAGGTGAGAATTATGCTTTTTTCCTCTGCCCTCTCCCCCCATCCTCGCACAACAGAAATTTGATCAAGGTCTCCCTCATCTGATGAGTCTTCCATGCCCAGCACCAGTTCATCCTCCACTTCTTCCTCGGCTCCTGCACCTTCCTCAACAGTTTGGCTGCTACCATGTGCCCTGGGTAATCCCTCTCCCCCACCCTCCAATGCCAGCTGCCTTGGTGCTGCCGACCGTCTGGACCTTGGAGATATTATCCCTTCCGCATACGACCAGGGCCGGTTTTAGACAAAGTGGGGCCCTAGGCAAAAGTTTAAAATGAGGCCCCCAATGCTCACATACATATTGCACCATGACGCTCACACATTTTGGTTGCATTTACATGCATTGAGTTCAGACCGTTTGATGCGTGCGATTGACAACATTTAAGTCGTTTGGCTCTTGTTTCTCGGCCTCTTTACACCGTCTGAGGATGAATGATGGGGACAGAACACTAGTAGATCAATCTGTCCCCATATAGTATAATGTTATAAGCAGCAGGGCTGTGTATACACACACATACATACACACTCTAGTCTGTTCAACCAATATTTTAAAATGTGCATGGAACACACACACTATCGCTGTATGTTTATATAGAATAATGTATATATATATATATATATATATATATATATATATATATACACACACACACACATGACACATGCTTATACACACATACATGTACACGGCACACACTTATATACATACACACACACACACACATATATGGCATGCACTTATACACAGACACATACATAGCACACACATTTTATATATATATATATATATATATACACACACACACACACAAACACACACATGGCACGCACTTATATACACACATACGTACATGGCACGCACTTAAACACATATATGGCACGCATTTATACACACACATACATACACACTTATATATACACACACACACACGGCAAGCAAAGACACACTTATACACACACATACACGGCACACACATGCAGCACAACAAATGCTCATTTGATACATGTGATTCACATAAGCACACACTACACATGACACACGCTATACACACCACACACACACACACCTTTATGCTGGAGGGAATGAGATGATGCACACTATCAGATGCAGCTCCTCCTGCTCCCAGCAGACACCTTCCTGCCCTCTCCTCTGCTGGGACTGCCGACAAGAGCAGGAGTTGCTGACAGCAGGACAGGAGCCATCGTCACCAGGAGCAGCACACACAGTGGGACGGGTGCTCTTTACTTATCTGCCGGCTCAGGTTGTTACTGGTGCTGGGTCTCTCTCCCTTCCCCTCAGAGGCTCCGTTCAGCAGGACAGGGCGCTGGCCAATGAGCACTTCTATCACGCTGATGGGGGAGGTTCAGTGGCCGCTGCTCCTGTGCTTCACTGCAGGCTCCTATTTTACTGCTACAAACATTTCCAGAGTACATGGCCTGTGGTGACATCACGGTCACATGGCAGGTCACCTGATCGTGATGTCACTACAGGTCCTTAACCAGTCTCTACTCGGAAGCTTCACTGATAATGCTATTATCAGTGAAGCTTCTGCTGTAGATGCTGGGGGCCCCCAAGGGACTGGGGCCCCAGGCAGCTGCCTAGTCTGCCTGGCCCTAACGCCGGCCCTGCATACGACTCCTCCTCTTGTCCCACCACCTGACTCCGAATACTGTTTAAGGTGTGCTCCAGCATGTAAATGACTGGAATAGTCATGCTGATAATGGCATCGTCAGCACTAAACATCTTCGTCGCTATTTCAAAACTGTGCATAAGGGTGCATAGGTCCCTGATCTGAGACCACTCCTGCAGCGTGATTTGCCCCACCTCTGGAACTCGTTGGCAAAGGCTATACATCATTAACGTATTGCACCAGTGCTAGTCAGTGCTGCCACAGTCGCTGAAACATGTGCAGAGTTGAATTCCACTGTGTGGGCACATCACATTTCAGCCGGTGAACTGGCAGGCCCAACGACATCTGTAGAGATGTAAGTCGTTGAGCTGCGGGATACGAATGGTGGAAGTGAGCACACAGCGACCGTGCCCTCTGCAGAAGCCCATCTAGTCCGGGAAAGTGGGATAAAAATTGCAGGACAACCAGGTTCAAAACATGAGCCATACAAGGCACGTGTGTGACATTGCCTGGCGCAGGGCGGCACCCAGGTTTACAGCATTGCCACACACGGCCTTCCCTGGCTGCAGGTTCAGTGGAGACAACCATTGATGGAACTCTGTCTACAGAGCTGACCACAACTCCTCAGCTATGTGACTCACATTTCCCAGACATTTCAAGGTAAACACCGCCTGATGACGTTGAGCCCTGGTGACAGCATAGTAAGGAGGTGTGCAGGATTCCTTCCGTGCAGTTAGAACGTGGGTGGCATTACCAGACAGGCTTTGGGTTCCTGTGGAGGACTGAGAGGAGGTTCAGGAGGCAGAAGCAGTGGAGGAACTTATAGATACAGAGGATCAACGCACCAATCTTGGGGAAGGCAAGACTTGGACAGCAGCCCCTTCTCCTGCTGTCACCATAGTTACCCAGTGCCCAATCACCGACATGTAACGCCCCTGTCCATGTTTACTTGTCCAAGTGTCTGTGGTGAAATGCACCCTGTCACACACACAGTTTCTCAAGGAAGCGGTGATGTTGTGTGTGACATGCTGGTGTAGCACAGGCACAGCTTTCTTTGAGAAGTAGTGGCGACTGGGCATCTGGTACTGGAGCACTGCAACAGACATAAGGTCTCGAAAATCCTCTGTGTCCACCAGGTGGAAAGACAGCATTTTTGTAGCCAACAGCTTGCAGATGGTGAAATTCAACCTCTTAGCTTTGTCATGGCTAGGAGGAAATGGTCTTTTACTTGTCCACATCTGAGGGACCGAGGGCTGGCTGCCGTGCTTAGACAGGGTTGAGTAGAGTGTCCCCGGAAAACTGCTGGTCTGTGAGGAAGGTGCAGGCGGAGATATTATGTTGCCTTGATCAAAATGTGGTGGTCTCGATGTCGGAGAGCACTCAACACCAGCAGGTGTTTCCACTTGCAAATGTACTGACGACCTGCCAATCACACTGGCTGTTGCGGGTAAAGAGGTGGAAGGTCTGTGTCCAAAACCATGTGAGACTGCTGTCCCCAAAGTCACAGAGGATGAAGAGGCCACAGATGCACTTGATGGGGCAGATGGTGGTTGGCCCAGCCCACTTGGCCGCATTGTAGCACAGTGAGCTTCCCACTGCAACTTATGCCTCATATCCATGTGACGGTTCATGCATGAAGTACTCAAACTGTTCATTTTTTGTCCTGTACTGAGATTTTGGTGACAAATCTTACAGACAACATGAGTTGGGTCATCCTTTGCCATTTCAAAAAATGCCCAGGCTATGCAAGGTTTAGAGCCCATGCAACCTGAAGAGCCACCACGACTTGTACTCAGAGGCACAGTTGTGTTTGAGGATGCAGTTGTTGACGTGCTTCCAGTACTTTGTCTCTGTCCAGGAAAGCGCAACCTAACCTTGTTGTCACTAGCACCCTCCTCCACCTTCTCTGCTGACCTTAAGGACTGGCGGACTGTGGGCTGACAGTAAGTGGGGTCTCCAACCTCGTCATCATCACCCTGAGTGTTCTCACACTCGTCGTCCTCAGAGCCAACCTCTTCCTGCCCTGACCGAAAAGTCAAGTTTTCATTCCAATCTGGTTTCTCAGTCTCATCATCATCTTTCTCATTGTCTCCAGCAATAGGAGTTACAGTTTGGGAATGAGGGTCTACATTATGCTCAGAACCTTCTTCATCTGGGCCTGAATCCGACTCACAAAGATTCTGGGCATCAGTGCAGATAATTTCCTTGTCTGGATTCACAGAAGCTTTAGAGCAGACCTCTGATTCCCAGGCTATAGTATGAGTAA
Organism: Ranitomeya variabilis; assembly: GCF_051348905.1. Taxonomy (NCBI): domain Eukaryota; kingdom Metazoa; phylum Chordata; class Amphibia; order Anura; family Dendrobatidae; genus Ranitomeya; species Ranitomeya variabilis. The sequence continues at coordinate 569,132,096 of NC_135236.1, forward strand.
ACAGCTCTGCAGACTCAACCATCTGTGTTACCCCATACTCAGACGGGCGGCTGGAGACTTGGGAGCTGTGAGGAAGCAAGTGCGATTGGGGTGACACCTCTGAGGACTGGAGTATTTGTGATGTTGAAGTTGAGGTGGAGGAGAGCCCACTTGAAGCAGCACTTGATATCCGTTCAAGCACCTGCTCTTTTTGTGCCTCATCTGGAATTTTGTAGCGATGCTCATAGCGATGGTCGTAAGAAAGGGATCATGTCAGATTGTCCACGAAAAAAAGTAGACATCTTACTTTGGCTGGAAGATGGTCTTTCTTCTGCAGATGTTACTGTTGCTTTACCACCTACCCCACGGACACAAACTTTTATTCCTTTTCCACCATGCCTATTCCCCTTTCCAACAGCAGCAGGCCTTTTGCCACTCATTTTGGTGCTTAACTATTTGGCAACTCTGGAGTTGTTGGCACAAAAAATGATGGATGGAAACCGAGCAGAGCTGAGTGGCCAAACTGTGGTACTAGCCCAAAATGATTTACTGGGTTAGATGCTGTAGAAAATTATTAGATACACAGACGGTGTAGCTAGCTTCACAGGTGGGCTACTCCGCTGATGTGCAGACACTGCTACTAGGCCCACAAAGATTTACTGGGTTAGATGCAGTAAAAAATTATTAGATACAGTACACAGGTGGTGTAGCTAGCTTCACATGAAGGCTACTCCGCTGACATGCAGACACTGCTACTAAGCCCAAAATTATTTACTGGGTTAGATGCAGTAAAAAATTATTAGATACACAGGCGGTGTAGCTAGCTTCACAGGTGGGCTACTCAGATGACTACCAGACAATGCTACTAGCCCAAAAGGATTGGCTGAGCTAGATTACACCAAATGCTGTGACAAACACTTGCACAGCACTGGCACAGACCTGCCTGGCAAAAAGTGCTATGAACTGCTGTAACCTACACTGATAAGGGCTGATATTACAACTAGTCCTGACTCCCTAAACCTATCTCTCTCTATCTAACTGCAAATTCGCTCGCAATTCACACTCTTATACTGTATAGTGCCCACAGCAGCAGCGGTACCGTCTAACACTAAGCTGCAGCAGTGAGGAAATAGTGACGACGGGGAAAATGGCTGGTTCTTATAGGGCAAGGACATGTGACATACACAGCCAATCACACATGCCCTTGCTTGTGTTCATCACATGCACTTTGCTGTGTGTGTGGGCACTGCTGATAGGCTGAAAGACTGCACCGCCACACTGTAAATGCGGGAAAGAAAAAAAAATGGAGATCGGCATTATTTCAGCGCAGATCTTATCCCCCCACCCCGCACACTACACACTGAAACAGTCTATTAACACTGATAAACAGTTTTAATGTGAAAATCAAGTTAGGCTTTTGGTGAATGAACAGTTATTGAACAGAAACTAGAACAGACGAGCAAATAAGCAAATTCGTCGAGTTCATCGAACGACTTGAACATCGCCCAAAACAGCTCAAATTTGAAATTGGCGAACAGTTCGAACACCGCTCATCTCTACTGGTAACGTTTGACCTGACCTTGGACATAGACAGCTACCCTCAAGTACTCCCGATGGATTGGGATATGGTAATAGGCATCTTTAAAGTCTATCACTGCCATGAAGCAGTATTGGAACAAGATTTTTGTGGTCATGTTGATAAACTCCATCTTGAAGGAGCAATTCTATACTGACTGATTGAGCTTCTTCAGGTTGACTATGGTTCACCAGGAACATCTGTTTTTTATATCAAAAAGAGGGGGGAGTAAAATCACCTTCCTTCTTCCTGAATCGGGACTTCCAGTAGAACTTGTTTCTGAACCAGTCCCAAGACCCCTGTCGGATTTCCTTTGGGGTGTCATTATAAAATTTTGCCTGGGTGGATGGATGAATTTTATTTTTAAACCGTCTTTGATTATGTTTAATACCCACAAACTGGGGGATATGTTCCTCCCAGGCAGGGAGGAAGAGTGAGAGCCTTTCCCCTACCTCCGATCTGATGTCATTGTGGAGATTATTTTGATGATCTAGAGGGCCCTTTGTAGCGCAACCCTCTTTTTTCTTTAATGTCCCAATTTCTCTTATCTCCTGGGGGATAACCTCTATTAAAAGAAACCTGTCACCCCGTTTTTTGAAGATGAGCTAAAAAAAGCATTAAATAGGGGCAGAGCTGGGCGTTACATTAGTGTCTTTTGTGTGCCTTTATTACCCACCTATGCTGCTGAAATACCTTTGTAAAGTCGCCGTTTTCTGCTGTCACTCACGCTGGTCTGGTCCTGGTGCTATTCAGCCGTTTACCGGTGGGCGCGGCCATCTTTCTGTGGCCGCGCGTGCACAGATGGAGCGCTCTGCTGCCCGGGGCTTCAGGAAAATGGCAGCCGCGATATCCATCTGCACACGCGCGGAATCGCGGCCATTTTCCTGAAGTCCCGGGCTGAATAGCGCAGATCGCGCTCTTTTTCATCTCCTGGATAGTGGATATTCTCTGTTGGACATGCGCACACCACTACGCCACCAACGGAATGATGAGCCTGATCTGGGGGAGAAACAGCGCTGTCACCACACCCATAGGACCAGACCAGCGTGAGTGACAGCAGAAAACGGCGACTTTACAAAGGTATTTCAGCAGCATAGGTGGGTAATAAAGGCACACAAAAGACACTAATGTAACGCCCAGCTCTGCCCCTATTTAACGCTATTTTTAGCTTATCTTCAAAAAACGGGGTGACAGGTTCCCTTTAAATCTTCTCCTCTGAAAGGGAGGTTTTTTGGACTCTACAGTAAAATGGGGAAAGCCTTTCTTTCTATCCCCTACTTGATTTAAAATTTCTTCCAATTTTTTACCGAAAAGGAATTGACCATCACAGGGGATGGAGCACAGTCTATGTTTGGAAGGTAAATCCACTGGACACCCTTTGAGCCACAAGGCTCGTCTTGCCGCATTGGACAAGTCCGCTGCTCTGACTGTTAATCTTGCAGAATCCACTGAGCAATCTGCTAAGAAAGCTGCTGCTCCATGCACTAAGGTCATATTTGCTAGGATATTGTCTCTTGGCACTTTATCCCTCAGCTGATCCTCTACCTGCTTTAACCAGATCATGTGAGCACGGGCCGTACATGTTCCAGCTATTGCTGGTTTTAATCCCCCTGCAGTCGCTTCCCAGATGTGTCTTAAAAAGCCACCTGCCTTTTTATCTAGCAGATTCTTTAGTACTCCCGAGTCCTCTAATGGTAGGGATGATTTTTTTAAGTATCTAGCCATGGCACCATCGATTTTAAGGATTTTTTCCCCAAGCTTCGGAGTCATTCTCCTCAAACGGGTACCTCCTTTTTGATGAAGGTAAAGTACCCATTCTCTCAGGCCTTTTCCATTCTTTATCAATCAATGCCTTTATTTTCGCATTGACAGGGAACGTGCCTTTCCTTTTTTCCTCCAACCCACCAAACATGACATCCTCTAGTGACCTAGGTGTTTTCTATTCCTTAAGGCCCATTGTAGACCTGACTGCTTTGACCAGTCTTTCTGCATCCTCAGTTGGGTAACATGGTCGGCCCCCTATATCACTGTCCGAGGAGGATTCTGAGAACTAGGGAGAGGAGGAGGCGGCAGAGGGAGACAGGGATCTTTCCCAACCTTCCTGCTCTAGAGACGCCTCCAAATCCATAGGCACCTTGCGGCTTCTTTTTCCCACTTTTTTAAGGGCTGTTGCGTGTGCAACAGATATTAAGTGCAACAGTATAAAGTGCTTGGCAGTCAGACAATGGCATTGAAGCTGATGTTCCTCTCTTCTCTTCTTCACACAGGTAATTTTTCCATCATCCATTTGTGTGCTGACTGCAAGTGTGAACAGAACCATATCTAGCAAGCTTTGCTCATGTTAATTTTTCCATCATCCATTTGCGTGCTGACTGCAAGTGTGAACAGAACCATATTTAGGAAGCTTTGCTCATGGTAATTTTTCCATCATCCATTTGTGTGCTGACTGCAAGTGTGAACAGAACCATATTTAGCAACGTTTGCTCATGGTAATTTTTCCATCATCCATTTGTGTGCTGACTGCAAGTGTGAACAGAACCATATTTAGGAAGCTTTGCTCATGGTAATTTTTCCATCATACATTTGTGTGCTGACTGCAAGTGTGAACAGAACCATATTTAGCAAGCTTTGCTCATGGTAATTTTTCCATCACTCCTGTGTTGTTTTTTTTCTTCTCTGTTTTTGGTTTCTAAATCAAAGTGTTCAAAGCTATCTTTTTTTTTCACTGTTTTATAGCCTTGTTCAGCATTGGTTGTTTACCCTGCATAGTAATGCCTGCTCTGGCCTTATGCTAATTGGTTAATTGCTGATTGTGGCCATTTGGTTCCTGATGCTAGCAGTCATTTCATATATATTTAGTCTGGCTGGGATAGCACGTGTGCGGGGTCACGAGTGCAACAGATACTAAGTGCAACAGGATCAAGTGCTTGGCAGTTAGACAATGGCAGTTGGACAGGGTAGGAGACAGGTAAGGTGCTTAAGTTTTTTAAACAATCATGCTTCTTGGTCAGTCATACTACATTAGGCATTGATCATATCAATCTGCTTCTTATTTGTTTTTACTTCTGCTTTCTCACAACTCGCCCCCGCCCTTTAACACATTCTGGGCACTCTATCTATATCCACCCCTCCCTTCTCCCCTCTCCCATGTATAACTCTGAGGCTCTACTGACATTTCTTACCCACTCAAAACCAGCCACTACCTCCAAGCAGCACCCAAAATGTTCATAGAAATCATCCCACCACCTACTCTTTCTGTTTTTTCTCCTTTTACTAGTTGCAGGCAACATCTCCCCCAACCCTGGGCCTCCTTCCACCAGCATACATTATTCTCCTCCAGCTGCATAAAGAAACCCTGCTAATCTTATTATCATTCAGTGCATGCCTTCTCCTATCGCTTTCCACTGTGCTCTCTGGAATGCACAGTCTGTGTGTAACAAACTAACTTACATTCACGATCTTTTCCTCTCTAATTCCCTTAAATTTCTGGCTATTACAGAAACCTGGATCCAGCACTCAGACACCACCGCCGCTGCCGCTCTCTTGTTTGGTGGGCTGAAATTTTCACATACCACCAGACCTGAAAACAGACAGAGTGGGGGTGTTGGTTTGCTCCATTCATCACAATGTGCTTTCCAGGTCATCTCCCTGGTTCCCTCACTTACATTTCCTTCCTTTGAAGTCCATGTTGTCAGACTCTTTAAGCCCTTCTCCTTGCGGGTGGCGGTTGTTTATCGCCCTCCAGGCTCCCCCCGCCTGTTTCTAGACCACTTTGCCACCTGGCTTACTCACTTTTTTATCATGGGAGACTTTAACATCTCCATCAATGATCCCCTCTGCCAATCTGCCTCTCATCTTCTTTCTCTAACTTCTTCATTCGGTCTCTCACAGTTTACTAATTCTCCTACGCATGAGGACGGGAATACTCTGGACCTGGTTTTCTCCCATCCCAGATCGCTGCACAACTTTACTAACTCCCCTTTCCTGCTTTCGGATCACAACCTTCTTTCCTTCTCTGTCAAGAATTGTCTCCTCACTCGGGACACCTCCACTTACCACACTTATCGGAATACACGTTCCATTAATACCCAGCAGCTTATGGACAATCTCCACATATCTTTACCCCCATCTCCTCCCTCTCCTGTCCAGACTTAGCATTATCACACTTCAATAATACACTGAAGAATGCCCTAGATGAAGCAGCACCTTCTACATGCAGAAAGACCTGAAACAGACAACGGTAGCCCTGGCACACTATGCAAACATGCTTTCTTCAGCGTTGCTCAAGGTGTGCAGAGCGGCAGTGGAGAAAATCTCTCTTAGTAGAAGACTTTATCCACTATAAGTTCATGCTCAAAACCTATAACTCTGCCCTTTATCTGGCCAAACAATCCTATTTCACCACCCTCATCACCTCACTATCCAACAACTTAAAACGACTTTTTGAAACCTTAAACTCCCTCCTGAAACCTAAAGTACAGGCCCCAATCACCAACCTCAGTGGTGAGGATCTGGCCACTTACTTTCTAGAAGAAATCAACCACATCCATCAGGATAGCTCAGCCCAATCTCCTCAGTGCCTGGTTCCCCTTCCCTGCCGCACCTCAAGCTCACTAGGCATCTTTGAGCCTGTTTCAGAAGAAGAAGTTTCCAACTCCTCGCTTCTGCTCGGCCTACAACCTGCAACAGTGACCCCATTCCTTCACATCTCCTGCAGTCTCTCTCACCAGTGGTCACCACTCACCTAAAATATTTAACCTCTCTCTTTCTTCAGGTATCTTTCCCTCCTCATTTAAACATGCCATCAGAACCCCTTTACTGAAAAAGCCATCCCTGGACCAGAACTGCACTGCTAACTACAGACCTGCCTCTAACCTTTCCTTCATCTCTAAACTCCTGGAACGCTTGGTCCACTCCCGTCTAATCCGCTATTTCTCAGATAACTCTCTTCTTGACCCCTTACAATCTGGTTTCCGCTCTTTACACTCCACTGAAACTGCCCACACTAAAGTCTCTAATGATGTAATAACAGCTAAATCCAAAGGTCATTGCTCTCTGCTGATTCTCCTGGATCTCTCTGCTGCATTTGACACTGTGGATCACCAGCTCCTTCTCACTATGCTCCGCTCCATTGGCCTCAAGGACACAGCCCTTTCCTGGTTCTCCTCCTACCTCTCTGACCGCTCATTCACTGTATCCTTTGCCGGCTCCTCTTCCTCTCCTCGTCCCTTACTATCGGCGTTCCACAGGGCTCAGTCCTAGGCCCACTCCTCTTCTCTCTATACATGGCCCCTATTGGACAAACAATCAGCAGATTTGGGTTCCAGTATCATCTCTATGCTGATGACATCCAATTATACACTTCTTCCCCTGACATCACCCCTACCCTAATTAAAAATACAAAGGATTGTCTGTCTGCTGTCTCTAACATCATGTCCTCCCTCTATCTGAAACTAAATCTCTCCAAAACGGAACTTCTTGTGTTTCTCCCTTCTACTAACCTCACTCTACCCAACATCGAAATTACACTGGAGGGTTCAACCATAACTCCCAAGCAGCATGCTCGCTGTCTTGGGGTCATATTCGACACCGAACTTTCCTTTACTCCCTATATCCGATCACTCACTCACTCTTGTCACCTGCATCTTAAAAACATCTCCAGAATCCGACCTTTTCTCACCTTTGAAACTGCTAAGACTCTTACTGTTGCTCTTATTCATTCTCGTCTAGACTACTGCAACTCTCTTCTGATCGGTCTCCCTCTTACCAAACTTTCTCCTCTCCAATCCATCTTGAATGTGGCAGCCAGGGTCATACTTCTGTCCAGCCACTTCACTGATGCCTCCATCTTGTGCCAGTCATTACACTGGCTACCCATTCACTACAGGGTCCGGTATAAACTCATCTCTCTCACCCACAAAGCCCTCCACAGTTCTGCACCGCCTTATATCTCCTCTCTCATCTCTGTCTATAGCCGTACACGTGCCCTCCATTCTACAAATGACCTAAGACTAACATCCCCCGTAATCCAAACCTCGCACCTCCGTCTCCAAGACTTCTCTCATGCTGCAACAGCTCTCTGGAATGCACTCCCCAGACGATCAGACTGATACCTAGCCCCGACCTATTCAAGCGCACTTTAAAAACCCATCTCTTCAAACAAGCCTACCATATCAACTATCAGTAAACTAACTTTGCCCTGTTCCCTCCCTCCAAATATTACTCTGAATCTGCACCCTACTATTCATCTGTCTCCACACCCTCCATGCACATGATAACTGCACTTGATACTTGACTATTGCACTTAAACACACGGGCTGATGACCGGATCATGCAGCTTTATATGAAAATCCCTATTTCTTATAATTGCCAGACCTGAAATAACAAGCACTTTTCACCTATTGTGTCCCCCCATTTCCTTGTAGATTGTAAGCTTGCGAGCAGGGACCTCACTCCTAATATCACTGTTTAAATTGTCTAAACTTGTATTGAATTTGTCTGTACATGTCCCCGCTTAATTGTAAAGTGCTGCGGAATATGTTGGCGCTATATAAATAAAAATTATTATTATTATTATTATTATTATTATTATTATTATTATTATTATTATGGGCTGCTTTTAAGGAGCCTTTTACTTCTGCCTGTATTATAGCCCTAAGGCTAGTGGCGAAATTACGGGTCTCTTCCTGTATGGTTTTATTAATACAGTCAGCACAGAGATTTTTTTGCCACTGAACTGCCAGAGGTCTTTTGCAAAGGGCACATTCTCTGTTCTTTGTTTTACCACTACACTTCCTCGACCCCTAGTGATCAAGCAGAAAAAATGGACCCTGTTACCATAAGGATGATATTCACGAAGATCACTCACTGCCACTGTCAGGCAAGGATTCTGGTTTCGGAGGCTGGTCAGATGCACGTACAACGTCCCTTCTGGAAGTGGAAGAGTCTTGCCGGACAGGACGTCTGCCACTTCTACCACTTGAGCGGCTACTGTTCCTGGTAAGCTGGTGGCTCAGAAGGGCATCTGGTGAGAGCTCCTGCTGCTGCTGCTACTGTAATGACAGCTGCTGCTGCTCTTGCCCTACTTCCATGATGAAGTTCTGAGTATGAGTGCATCTTCTGTGGTCATCCCTCTTTACGAGGGATCCACTTCACTCCCTGCCTCCCTCGGTGCCATCGATAGTCCCTCCCCTCCTCTGCCCCACCGGGAAAGTATTAGCCTTCCGGCATTTTTTCTTCATGAGCGCCGCCTTCTTGGATCCGGCGCCCGACCCGACGTCACACGGACACGCCTATTCCCAGGGTGCCTTGTGCGTGATATCAGACATGCGACTCGGAAGCAGCTGCCTCTCCTGGATGCCAGCAGAGGGGGGAGGACAGCACGACACCCACTGAAGAACCCTGGACTCCTGACCATGCAGCATGCACGCCTGATCGGACACTATGGACCCCAGGACCCACGGACGGCGCCTCCATCACCCAAAGAATGGCACACAGGCCCTGCTTGTTCTTCCACGCTGGGATGGGAGTGGGTAAGTAGAATATGACTGCCGTGTTCAGCGGGAGGGTCCCTGTCAGGACAGGAAACCCAACTGAAGTGAGGGAGAGGTACCACCCTTTTATTTTTAGTAGGGTTGATGTCCTGACTGGGCGGATCCCCTCTCTCCCAGGTGTGTTGACATGGGGAAGGGAAAATAAAGCATTTTTTTGCAAATCAAATCTTAAAATGTTCAAATTTGGGTGAAGATTCAAATTTCAAGAAACTAATTTCTTCACAGAAGAATCTAGGGCCTAAGGGATCTATTACATTAGAACAACTACACGGAACACATGTTGACTGATGAAATAGCAGACATGATTTTAATACAGCTGTTGGCTCTGTGGGCCATGGTGTTAGTAGCCAGGGCCACCATCAGGGCTTTACTGCCCTGACTGGCGTAAGGGCCCGGTGGGCTGGGGGGCCCGCATAGGGCCCCGTCTCATCTGCTTACCGGGCTCCTACTTGCAGGCTAAACCGGGCCCTTAGCGGCGCTGCAGCAGTTTTTACGCTATTGACATGCAGGCCCATGCCCGTACGTCAATAGTTAACAGCCGCCAGCCAATCGGAGGCTGGCAGCTGACATCAGCCGCAGTGTGCATGTCGCTGGCGTGTGACGTCATTGTCAGTCGCCGGCGAGTGCGCGCTTCAGCTGCATGGAGGGAGCTTCGCCCACCACAGGAGCGCGGCCTGGTAAGAAAAACTTTTTTTTTTTTAAATCGAGAGCGGCGATCCGGGGGGCCCGGGGCAGACTGTGAGAATGCTGGACACGGGGGGGCAGAATGGTGGACATGGGGACAGAAAGGTGGACATGGGGGCAGAATGTTGGACATGGGGGCAGAATGTTGGACATGGGGACAGAATGCAGGACATGGGGGCAGAATGCTGGACATGGGGGCAGAATGCTGGACATGGGGACTGAATGCTGGACATGGGGCAGAATGTTGGACATAGGGGCAGAATGCTGGACATAGGGGCAGAATGCTGGACATGGGGGCAGAATGCTGTACATGGGGACATAATAGTGGACCTGGGGGCAGAATGTTGGACATGAGGCAGAATGCTGGACATTTGAGCAGAATGGTAGACATGGGGGCAGAATGGCGGACATGGGGGCAGAATGGTGGACATGGGGCAGAATGTGAGATACGGGGCATGATTGGAGACATGGGGGCATGACTGGAGACACTGGCAGCAGGATTGGAGACACGGAGCAGAACTGGAGATACGGGGCAGGATTGGAGACATAGGAAGCATGACTGGAGACATAGAGGCAGAATGGAGATACGTGGCATGATTGGAGACATGGGGCTGGATGAAAGACATTGAGGCATGAATGGAGACATTGGGGGCAGGATTGGAGACAGATGGGGCAGGATCATGGGGCAGGATGGATACGATGGAGACAGATGGGGCAGGATGGGGAGATCATATGGGGCAGAATGGATACTCATGAGGGCAGGGTGGGAGAACATATGGCTGAAGCCAGGAATGAGACACACGGGGGCCAGGATGGGGAATATTATTACCATAGGGGCTAATTAAGAGATATTATTACTGCAGTGATGTATTTATTTTGTTTTTTGAGTATACTGTTGGGGGGCGGTCCTGTTACTGTGTAGAGTAATACTATGTCGCCTTTTTTCTTCATGTGGTGTAATGTAGAAGTTGGGAAAAATTAATTATTGTGTTCTGCAAGCAGAGCTCGAGATAACTGTGTTATTTCCTGCTGAAACGAGCCCTGGCTGGAAGAAGTGAAGGCGGTCTGTGCTGGATGAAAGATGAAAAACAAAGATGAAGGGCTTCACCTAGAAACATCACTGGTGAGTCAGTATGTCAGTGGCGTATTTATGGGGGAGGCAGCAGACAGGGGGCGCCAGCAGGCCGCCTGATGATGCAGCAGGCCAAGGAGGCTCCTTGTCGGCGGCATTCTGTCGCCCCCACACTGAGATAGTCCCGTTCTCTGAGCCCCTCCACCGCAGAGAGCCGCACACCACAACTATGGCTGCTGCTGCTCTGTGCGCACAGGAGGGGAGGAATCAGGAGTCACATCATCAAGGGCCTCTGTGTAGTGCAGGACTCTGCTGGTTGCCATGGTGCTGGAGGAGGGTAAGCTTTTGTGTGGGGTCAGAACTACTTTGTGTGGATGTAGCAGAGCCGTATGTACAAGGTGTACAGAGCAGAAACCGTGTGTGCAAGGGTATAAAGCGGAGCTGGGTGTGTACGGAGCAGAAGCCGTGTGTGTACGAGGTGTACAGAGCGGAGCCGTGTATGTACGAGGTGTACGGAGCGGAGTCGTGTGTGTATAAGGTGTACGGAGTGGAACTGGGTGTGTGCAAGGTGTATGGAGCGGAGCCGTGTGTGTATGAGGTGTACGGAGCGGAACTGGGTGTGTGCAAGGTGTATGGAGCAGAGCCATGTGTGTATGAGGTGTACGGAGTGGAACTGGATGTTTTCAAGGTGTATGGAGCAGAGCTGTGTGTTTATGAGGTGTACAGAGCTTAACTGGGTGTGTGCAAGGTGTATGGTGCGGAGCCGTGTGTGTACGAGGAGTACAGAGTGGAGCCGTGTGTGTACGAGGTGTATGGAGCGCAGCCGTGTGTGTATGAGGTGTACGGGGCAGAGCTGGGTGTGTACGAGGTGTATGGAGCAGAGACTCGGAGTTGTGTGTGTGTGTCTATGAGGGGTATGGAGCGGAGCTGGGTGTGTGCAAGGTGCATGGAGCGGAGTAGTGTGTGTACGAGGTGTACAAAGCAGAGCCGTGTGTGTACGAGGTGTACAGAGCGGAGCCGGGTGTGTACGAGGTGTACACAGTGGAGCCGTATGTGTACGAGGTGTACAGAGAGGAGCCGTGTGTGTACGAGGTGTACAGAGCGGAGCCGGGTGTGTACGAGGTGTACAGAGTGGAGCCGTATGTGTACGAGGTGTACAGAGAGGAGCCGTGTGTGTACAAGGTGTACAGAGAGGAGCCGTGTGTGTACGAGCTGTACGGAGCAGAGCCGTGTGTGTGCGAGGTGTACTGAGCAGAGCCGTGTGTGTACGAGGTGTGTTGTGAATTCTGCTCTTGGGCTCCCTCCGGTGGTTATAAGTGGTAGCGCTGCTGTCTGTCCTTCACAGCAGTCATTAGGTGTGTCCACTTTGGACTGGGCTATTTAGTCTGGCTTCACCCTTTAGTCAGTGCCAGTTGTTAATTGTTTCTGGAGGATTCACATCCCTTCCTGGTCTCTCCTGCTTGCTGTTCTTTTCAACAAGATAATTTCTGCTTGTTTTGCTGCCCACATGTTGTGGGCCTTATTGTTGAGTGCATTTCATGTTTTTTCTTGTCCAGCTTAATCTGTGTAAGGATTTATGCAGCCAAGCTGGAATCTCTGGAGAGGCAGATATACCCTCCATGTCTTCAGTTAGCTGTGGAGTTTTTTGTATTTTCTGTGGTGGATATTTTCTAGCTTTTTTAATACTGACCGCATAGTACTCTGTCCTGTCCTTTCTATTTAGCTAGAAGTGGCCTCCTTTGCTAAATTCTCATTTCAGTCTGTGTATGTTTTTCCCTCTCCTCTCACAGTCAATATTTGTGGGGGGCTGCCTGTTCTTTGGGGATTTTCTCTGAGGCAAGATAGTTTTCCCTTTTCTATCTCTAGGGGTATTTAGTCCTCCGTCTGTGACGAGATGTCTAGGGAGCGCTAGGTACATTCCACGGCTACTTCTAGTTGCGGTGTTAGGTTCAGGGTCTGCGGTCAGTACAGGTACCACCTTCTCCAGAGTATGTCCCATGCTGCTCTTAAGCCACCAAATCATAACAGTACAACTGGCCAACAGTGAGTTAACCGCATCTCAGAAGAAGGGAAGGAAAGTGCTGAGCCACTTTTTTTTCTCTAGTCTGTTGTGTTTTTTTTTTTTTTTCTCTCTTCCCTCTTTGCCTCTGGGTGGCTCAGGAGTTTGGCGCTGGTATGGATGTTCAGGGACTGTCTTCTCGTGTGGATCAACTTGCTGCTAGAGTACAGGGTATTTCTGATTATATCGTTCAGACTCCAGTTTTAGAGCCTAGAATTCCAACTCCTGATTTGTTTTTTGGGGATAGGTCCAAATTTCTGAGCTTTAAAAATAACTGTAAACTGTTTTTTTCTCTGAAACCCCGTTCCTCTGGTGATCACATCCAGCAGGTTAAAATTATTATATCTCTGCTGCGTCGTGACCCCCAGGATTGGGCATTTGCCCTGGAACCTGCGAATCCAGCGTTGCTTAATGTAGACACCTTTTTTCAGGCGCTTGGGTTATTGTATGACAAACCTAATTCAGTGGATCATGCTGAGAAGACCTTGTTGGCCCTGTCACAGGGTCAAGAAGCGGCAGAATCATATTGCCAGAAGTTTAGAAAATGGTCTGTTCTGACTAAATGGAATGAGGATGCCTTGGCGGCAATCTTCATAAAGGGGCTTTCTGAATCTGTTAAAGATGTTATGGTGGGGTTCCCCACGCCTGCTGGTCTGAATGATTCTATGTCTCTGCCCATTCAGATTGATTGGCACTTGCGCGAGCGCAGAGTTGTGCACACTATAGCATTGTCTTCCGAGCGGAGTCCTGAGCATATGCAGTGTGATAGGATTGTGTCTAGAGCTGAACGACAAGGATTCAGATGTCAGAATAGGTTGTGTTTATACTGCGGCGATTCTGCTCATGTTATTTCTGATTGCCCTAAGCGTACCAAGCGAATCGCTAGTTCTGTTACCATCAGTACTCTACAGCCTACATTTCTGTTATCTGTGACCCTGATCTGCTCATTATCGTCATTTTCTGTCATGGCATTTGTGGATTCAGGTGCCGCTCTAAATTTAATGGACTTAGAATTTGCCAGACGTTGTGGTTTCCCCTTGCAGCCATTTCAGAGTCCTATTCCTTTGAGGGGCATTGATGCTACACCGTTGGCTAAAAATAAACCTCAGTTTTGGACACAGCTGACTATGTGCATGGCGCCAGCCCATCAGGAAGATTGTCGTTTTTTGGTGTTGCATAATTTGCATGATGCTATTGTGCTGGGTTTCCCATGGTTACAGGTGCATAATCCGGTATTAGATTGGAAATCTATGTCTGTGACTAGTTGGGGTTGTCAGGGGGTTCATGGTGATGTTCCTTTGATGTCAATTGCCTCCTCCCCCTCTTCAGAAATTCCTGAGTTTTTGTCAGATTTCCAGGATGTATTCGATGAGCCCAAGTCCAGTTCCCTTCCACCGCATAGGGACTGTGATTGTGCTATTGACTTGATTCCAGGCTGTAAGTTCCCTAAGGGCCGACTTTTCAACCTGTCTGTGCCAGAACATACCGCCATGCCGAGCTATGTGAAGGAGTCCTTGGAGAGGGGGCATATTCAGCCATTTTCTTCACCATTGGGAGCAGGTTTTTTCTTTGTTGCCAAAAAAGATGGCTCCTTGAGACCCTGTATTGATTATCGCCTCTTGAATAAGATCACGGTCAAATTCCAATACCCTTTGCCTTTGCTTTCTGATCTGTTTGCTAGGATTAAGGGGGCTAGTTGGTTTACTAAGATTGACCTTCGAGGGGCATATAATCTGGTTCGTATTAAGCAGGGGGACGAATGGAAAACTGCGTTTAATACACCCGAAGGCCATTTTGAATACCTTGTGATGCCATTCGGACTCTCTAATGCTCCATCTGTGTTTCAGTCCTTCATGCATGATATATTTTGGAATTATCTTGACAAATTCATGATTGTATATTTGGATGATATTTTGATTTTTTCAGATGATTGGGAGTCTCATGTGAAACAAGTCAGGATGGTATTTCAGATCCTTCGTGATAATGCCCTGTTTGTGAAGGGCTCTAAGTGCCTCTTTGGAGTACAGGAGGTTTCTTTTTTGGGCTTCATTTTTTCCCCCTCATCTATAGAAATGGACCCGGTTAAGGTTCAGGCCATTCATGATTGGATCCAGCCCACATCCATGAAGAGCCTTCAGAAATTTTTGAGCTTTGCTAATTTTTATCGCCGTTTCATTGTCAACTTCTCCAGTGTGGTTAAACCCCTGACCGATTTGACGAAGAAAGGCGCTGATGTGACGAATTGGTCCTCTGCGGCTGTTTCTGCCTTTCAGGAGCTTAAACGCCGATTTACTTTTGCCCCTGTGTTGCTTCAGCCGGATGTTTCTCTTCCTTTTCAGGTTGAGGTTGATGCTTCTGAGATTGGGGCAGGGGCCGTTTTGTCTCAGAGGAATTCTGATGGTTCCTTGATGAAACCTTGTGCCTTCTTTTCTCGAAAGTTTTCGCCTGCAGAATGCAATTATGATGTCGGCAATCGTGAAGTGTTGGCTATGAAGTGGGCATTTGAGGAGTGGCGACTTTGGCTTGAGGGGGCCAAGCACCGTATTGTGGTGTTGACCGATCATAAGAATCTGATTTACCTCGAGTCTGCCAAACGGCTGAATCCTAGACAGGCCCGATGGTCCCTGTTTTTCTCCTGTTTTGATTTTGTTGTCTCGTATCTTCCGGGTTCCAAGAACATTAAGGCTGATGCCCTCTCTAGGAGTTTTTTGCCTGATTCCCCTGGGGTCCTTGAGCCGGTTGGCATTCTGAAGGAGGGGGTGATTCTTTCTGCCATCTCCCCTGATTTGCGACGGGTTCTTCAGGAATTTCAGGCTGATAAACCTGACCGCTGTCCAGTGGGGAAACTGTTTGTTCCTGACAGATGGACTAGTAAAGTGATTTCTGAGGTTCATTGTTCTGTGTTGGCTGGTCATCCTGGGATTTTTTGTACCAGAGATTTGGTTAGTAGGTCTTTTTGGTGGCCTTCTTTGTCACGGGATGTGCATTCTTTTGTGCAGTCCTGTGGGACTTGTGTGTGGGTCAAGCCTTGCTGTTCCCGGGCTAGTGGGTTGCTCTTGCCTTTGCCGGTCCCTGAGAGGCCTTGGACACATATTTTTATGGATTTTATTTCAGATCTTCCTGTTTCCCAGAGGATGTCGGTTATCTGGGTGATTTGTGACCGGTTTTCTAAGATGGTTAATTTGGTACCTTTGTCTAAATTGCCATCCTCTTCTGATTTGGTGCCGTTGTTTTTTCAGGATGTGGTTCGTTTTCATGGCATTCCGGAGAATATTGTGTCCGATAGAGGTTCCCAGTTTGTTTCTAGGTTTTGGCAGGCCTTTTGTGCTAGGCTGGGCATTGATTTGTCTTTTTCTTCCGCATTTCATCCTCAGACAAATGGCCAAACCGAGCGAACTAACCAGACTTTGGAAACTTATTTGAGATGCTTTGTGTCTGCCGATCAGGATGATTGGGTGGCTTTCTCGCCATTGGCCGAGTTTGCCCTTAATAATCGGGCTAGTTCTGCTACCTTGGTTTCACCCTTCTTTTGTAATTCTGGGTTTCATCCTCGTTTTTCTTCAGGTCAGGTAGAGCCTTCTGATTGTCCTGGGGTGGACTCTGTGGTTGACAGGTTGCAGCAAATTTGGGCTTATGTTGTGGACAATTAGGTGTTGTCTCAGGAGGAGGCTCAGCGTTTTGCTAACCGTCGTCGGCGTGTGGGTTCCCGGCTTCGGGTTGGGGATTTGGTCTGGTTGTCTTCCCGTCATGTTCCTATGAAGGTTTCTTCCCCTAAGTTCAAGCCTCGGTTTATTGTTCCTTAAAGGATTTCTGAGATTATCAATCCAGTGTCTTTTCGTTTGGCCCTTCCAGCCTCTTTTCCATCCATAATGTTTTTCATAGATCTTTGTTGCGTAAATATGTGGTGCCCGTTGTTCCCTCGGTTGATCCTCCTGCCCCGGTGTTGATTGATGGGGAGTTGGAGTATGTTGTTGAGAAGATCTTGGATTCTCATTTTTCAAGGCGGAGGCTTCAGTATCTTGTCAAGTGGAAGGGTTATGGCCAGGAGGATAATTCTTGGGTTGTTGCCTCCGATGTTAATGCTGATGATTTGGTTTGTGCCTTCCATTTGGCTCGTCCTGATCGCCCTGGGGGCTCTGGTGAGGGTCCGGTGACCCCTCCTCAAGGGGGGGGTACTGTTGTGAATTCTGCTCTTGGGCTCCCTCTGGTGGTTATAAGTGGTAGCGCTGCTGTCTGTCCTTCACAGCAGTCATTACTTGTGTCCACTTTGGACTGGGCTATTTAGTCTGGCTTCACCCTTTATTCAGTGCCAGTTGTTAATTGTTTCTGGAGGATTCGCATCCCTTCCTGGTCTCTCCTGCTTGCTGTTCTTTTCAACAAGATAAGTTCTGCTTGTTTTGCTGCCCACATGTTGTGGGCCTTATTGTTGAGTGCATTTCATGTTTTTTCTTGTCCAGCTTAATCTGTGTAAGGATTTATGCAGCCAAGCTGGAATCTCTGGAGAGGCAGATATACCCTCCATGTCTTTAGTTAGCTGTGGAGTTTTTTGTATTTTCTGTGGTGGATATTTTCTAGCTTTTTTAATACTGACCGCATAGTACTCTGTCCTGTCCTTTCTATTTAGCTAGAAGTGGCCTCCTTTGCTAAATTCTCATTTCAGTCTGTGTATGTTTTTTCCCTCTCCTCTCACAGTCAATATTTGTGGGGGGCTGCCTGTTCTTTGGGGATTTTCTCTGAGGCAAGATAGTTTTCCCTTTTCTATCTCTAGGGGTAATTAGTCCTCTGGCTGTGACAAGATGTCTAGGGAGCGCTAGGTGCATTCCACGGCTAATTCTAGTTGTGGTGTTAGGTTCAGGGCCTGCGGTCAGTACAGGTACCACCTTCTCCAGAGTACGTCCCATGCTGCTCTTAAGCCACCAAATCATAACAGAGGTGTATGGAGTGGAGCCGCGTGTATACGAAGTGTACAGAGCAGAGCTGCGTGTGTACAAGCTGTACGGAGCAGAGCCACGTGTGTACAAGGTGTATGGAGTGGAGCCACGTGTGTACGAGGTGTACGGAGCGGAACCGTGTATGCAAGGTGTACGGAGCTCAGCCGCGTGTGCAGAAGTAACTACGTGTGGCCATTATACTGTACTCAATATGTGTGTGTGCTTGTGCGTGCATGCGTAGTGCTGCGGGTGAATGTGCAGAGATGTAAATGGTTTTGTGTGTGTGTACTGGGAGGAGAGGCGAGGGCAATGATGGGGCAGATGGGGAGAGGGCAATAATTGCGATGGAGGAGAAGGAGGAAATGATGGGTGTGGTGGAATGGGCAATGATGGAGGTGGGAGGAGGAAATGATGGAGGTGGTGGAATGGGCAAGATTGGGGTGGGGGAGTAAATGATGGAGGTGGTGGGATGGGCAATGATGGGGGTGGGGGAAGCAATGATGGAGGTGGAAATTGGAATGGGCAATGATGGTGGTGGCGGGAGAATGCAATGATGGTGGGGAGGAGGAAATCATGGAGGTGGTGGAAAGGGCAATAATGGGGGGAAGAAATGATGGAGGTGGTAGAATGGACAAGGATGGTGGTGGTGGAAAGCACACTGATGATATTGGAGGGGGAGAAAATGATGGAGGTGGAGGAATGGGCAAGTATGGTGATGGCGGCGGAAAGGACAATGATAATGGTGGTGGAAAGGGCAATGATGGGGATGGTGGGGAAGAGAAAATGATGTATATGGTGGAAAAGGCAAAGGAGGAAATGATGAAAGTGGTGGAATGGGCAATGATGCGAGTGCTGGGGAAGGAGGAAATGATGGAGGTTGTGGAATGGGAAATTATGGGGTGGTGGGGGAGAAAGCAATGATAGTGGTGGTGGAGAAGGCAAAGATGGAGATGGTGAAGAGAGCAATGATGGGGTGGGGTGTTATGGACCTAGTGGTTAGGAACACTTGAGATGACCAGATAGGTAAACCAGAAATATAGGACAAGCTCTGGGGACGTGGAAACTTTACTGACCGCAACCCTGATCCTATCACACACACTATAGGCAGCCGTGGAGCGTACCTAACTCTCCCCAGACGCCTCTTCACAGCCTGAGAACTAGCTTCCCCTAGAGAGAAACAAAAGCCTCACTTGCCTCAGAGAAATTTCCCCAAAAGTAAAGTCAGCCCCCACAAATAATAACGGTGAGTTCAGAGGAAAATACAAACATAGGAATGAAAACAGGTTTTAGCATAGGAGGCCCACTAGTACTAAATAGTAAGAAGATAGCAAGGGAACTGTGCGGTCAGTATAAAATACTACAAAAATATCCACGCAGAGAATACTAAAGACCCTCACACCGACTCACGATGTGAGGGAGCAACTCTGCTCCCCAGAGCTTCCAGCTAGCAAGAAAATAGCATATAAGCAAGCTGGACTGAACTTAACATATACTGAGAAACATTTTCCAAATGCAGTGAGCAAAAATGAACTAGCATGAACTTAGCTTCTCCAAGAGGAGACAGGACACACGAGAAGTCCCAGAGAGATCTGAACCAATACTGAATACAATGACAGCTGGCAACAAGTAAAGATCTAGGTGGAGTTAAATAGGCAGCAGCACAGCAGAAAACGAGGCAGCTGGAGCCCAGCTAAAGACCAGCAGTATCACTCAAAGCCACCAGAGGGAGCCCACGAACAGAACTCAACAAAGTACCATTCACGACCACAGGAGGGAGCCCGAGAACGGAATTCACAACAGTACCCCCCCCTTGAGGAGGGGTCACCGAACCCTCACCAGAGCCCCCAGGCCGATCAGGACGAGCCAAATGAAAGGCAGGAACCAAATCGGCAGCATGGACATCAGAGGCAACAACCCAAGAATTATCCTCCTAGCCATTCCGTCTCGAAACACGATAATCCAAGATCTTTTCCACCACATACTCCAATTCTCCCTCGACCAACACTGGAGCAGGAGGATCAACAGAAGGAAGCACAGGCACCACATACCTCCGCAACAATGACCTAAGGAACACATTATGGATGGCAAAAGATGCTGGGAGGTCCAAACGAAATGACACAGGATTGAGGATTTCAGAAATCTTATAAGGACCGATGAAACGAGGTTTAAACTTAGGAGAGGAAACCTTCATAGGAACATAACGAGAAGACAACCAAACCAGATCCCCCACACGAAGTCGGGGACCCACACAGCGACGGCGGTTAGCAAAGCGCTCAGCCTTCTCCTGTGACAGCGCCAAATTGTCCACTACGTGGTTCCAAATCTGCTGCAACCTGTCCACCACAGAATCCACACCAGGGCAGTCAGAAGGCTCAACCTGCCCTGAGGAAAAACGAGGATGAAAACCAGAATTACAAAAAAAAGGCGAAACCAAAGTAGCCGAACTAGCCCGATTATTGAGGGCGAACTCAGCCAATGGCAAAAAAGTCACCCAATCATCCTGGTCAGCAGAAACAAAACATCTCAGATAAGTTTCTAAGGTCTGATTAGTTCGTTCGGTTTGGCCATTTGTCTGAGGATGGAAAGCCGATGAAAAAGACAAATCAATGCCCATCTTAGCACAGAAAGATCGCCAAAATCTGGACACGAACTGGGACCCTCTGTCAGACACAATGTTCTCCAGAATACCATACAAAAGAACCACATTCTGAAAGAACAGCGGAACCAAATCAGAGGAGGAAGGCAATTTAGGCAAGGGCACCAAATGGACCATCTTAGAAAAACGATCACAAACCACCCAGATGACAGACATCCTCTGAGAGACCGGAAGATCCGAATTAAAATCCATGGAAATATGCGTCCAGGGCCTCTTTGGGACAGGCAAAGGCAAAAGCAAACCACTCGTACGAGAACAGCAAGGCATGGCCCGAGCACAAATCCCACAGGACTGCACAAAAGAACGCACATCCCGCGACAAGGAAGGCCACCAAAAGGACCTAGCCACCAAATCTCTGGTACCAAAAATCCCAGGATGACCCGCCAACACTGAACAATGAACCTCGGAAATAACTCTACTGGTCCATCTATCAGGGACAAACAGTCTCTCCGGTGGACAACGGTCAGGTCTATCAACCTGAAACTCCTGCAGCACCCGCCGCAAATCAGGGGAGATGGCAGACAAAATCACCCCTTCTCTGAGGATACCAGCCGGTTCAGGAACTCCCGGAGAGTCAGGCACAAAACTCCTAGAATGGGCATCAGCCTTCACATTCTTAGAGCCCGGGAGGTACGAAACCACGAAATCGAAACGGGAGAAAAACAGCGACCATCGAGCCTGTCTAGAATTCAGCCGCTTGGCTGACTCGAGATAAATCAAATTCTTGTGATCCGTCAAGACCACCACACGATGCTTGGCTCCCTCAAGCCAATGTCGCCACTCTTCAAATGCCCACTTCATTGCCAACAACTCCCGATTACCAACATCATAATTACGCTCGGCAGGTGAAAACTTTCTTTTAAAGAAAGCACATGGCTTCATCATAGAGCCATCAGAGCTTCTCTGAGACAAGACAGCCCCTGCTCCAATCTCAGAAGCATCAACCTCGAACTGAAAAGGGAGAGAAACATCCGGCTGACGCAAGACAGGAGCCGAAGAAAACCGACGTTTCAGCTCCAGAAAGGCCTCAACGGCCGCAGGAGACCAATTAGTCACATCAGCACCCTTTTTGGTCAGATCAGTCAAAGGCTTAACCACACTAGAAAAATTAGTGATGAAGCGACGGTAAAAATTAGCAAAGCCCAGGAACTTCTGAAGACTCTTCACAGATGTAGGTTGAGTCCAAACATAAATGGCCTGGACTTTAACTGGATCCATCTCGATAGTAGAAGGGGAAAAAATAAAGCCCAAAAGGAAACCTTCTGGACTCCGAAGAGACATTTAGAGCCCTTCACAAACAAGGCATTAGCACGCAGGACCTGAAATACCATCCTGACCTGCTTCACATGAGATTCCCAATCATCAGAAAAGACCAAAATATCATCCAGATATACAATCATGAATCTATCCAGATACTCTCAGAAGATGTTGTGCATAAAGGACTGAAACAGAGAAGGGGCATTAGAAAGCCCAAATGGCATCACCAAGTACTCAAAATGGCCTTCGGGCGTATTAAATGCTGTTTTCCATTCATCGCCCTGTTTTATACGCACAAGATTATACGCTCCTCGAAGATCTATCTTGGTGAACCAACTAGCCCCCTTAATCCGAGCAAACAGATCAGACAGCAGAGGCAAAGGGTACTGAAATGTGACCGTGATTTTATTAAGAAGGCGATAATCAATACAGGGTCTCAAAGAACCATCCTTCTTGGCCACAAAAAAGAACCCTGCTCCCAATGGTGACGAGGATGGGCGAATATGTCCTTTCTCCAAGGACTCCTTTATATAACTCCGCAAAGTGGCATGTTCAGGCACATATAGAATGAAAAGTCGACCCTTAGGGAACTTACTACCAGGAATCAAATCTATAGCACAATCACAATCCCTATGAGGAGGTAGGGCACCGGATTTGGGCTCATCAAATACATCCTGGTAATCCGACAAAAAATCAGGGACTTCAGAAGGAGTAGAAGCAGCAATTGACACCAAAGGAACATCGTTATGTACCCCTTGACAACCCCAACTAGACACAGACATTGATTTCCAATCCAATACTGGATTATGAACCTGCAGCCATGGCAACCCCAAGACGACAACATCATGCAAATTATGTAAAACCAGAAAACGAATATCCTCCTGATGTACAGGAGTCATGCACATGGTCACTTGAGTCCAGTACTGAGGCTTATTCTTGGCCAATGGCGTAGCATCAATTCCCCTTAGTGGAATAGGGAACTGCAAAGGCTCTAAGAAAAAACCACAGCGCCTGGCAAAATCCAAATCCATCAGATTCAGGGCAGCACCTGAATCCACAAAAGCCATAACTGAGTAGGACGACAAAGAGCAAATCAAAGTAACAGACAAAATAAATTTAGGCTGTACAGTACCAATGGTGACCGACTTAGCGAACCTTTTAGTGCGCTTAGGACATTCGGAGATAGCATGAGTGGAGTCACCACAGTAAAAACACAACCCATTCTGATGTCTGTGATTTTGCCGTTCAATTCTGGTCAGAATCCTATCACACTGCATAGACTCAGGCTTCTACTCAGAGAACACCGCCAGATGGTGCACAGGTTTGCGCTCCCGCAAACGCCGATCAATCTGAATGGCCAAGGACATTGATTCATTCAGACCTGCAGGCGTGGGGAACCCCACCATAACATCCTTAAGGGCTTCAGAAAGACCCTTTCTGAAAATCGCTGCCAGGGCACACTCATTCCATTGAGTGAGCACAGACCACTTCCTAAACCTCTGGCAGTAAACCTCCGCTTCATCCTGACCCTGAGACAGAGCCAGCAAGGTCTTTTCTGCCTGGTCGACTGAATTAGGCTCCTCATAAAGCAATCCAAGCGCCAGAAAAAACGCATCTACATTTAGCAATGCAGGATCTCCTGGCGCCAGGGAAAATGCCCAATCCTGAGGGTCGCCACGTAACAAGGAAATAATAATTTTAACTTGCTGAGTAGGGTCACCAGAAGAGCGGGGTTTCTGAGCAAGAAACAATTTGCAATTGTTTTTAAAATTCAGAAACTTAGATCTATCTCCAGAAAATAAATCAGGAATTGGTATTCTAGGCTCTAATATAGGATTCTGAACTACATAATCCTGAATGCTTTGTACCCTTGCAGTGAGATGTTCCAAACTAGAGGACAGATCTTGAATGTTCATATCTGCAGCTGAGTCCTGAACCACCCAGAGATTAAGGGGAGGAGAGAAGCAAAACACACTGCAGAGAAAAAAAAATGAGCTCAGAACTTCTCTTATCCCTCTTTTGTGAGGCATTAACACTTTATGGGCCAGCTGTACTGTTATGGACCTAGTGGTTAGGAATACTTGAGATGACCTGATAGGTAAACCAGAAATATAGGACAAGCTCTGGGGACGTGGAAACTTTACTGACCGCAACCCTTATCCTATCACACACACTATAGGCAGCCGTGGAGCGTACCTAACTCTCCCTAGACGCCTCTTCACAGCCTGAGAACTAGCTTCCCCTAGAGAGAAACAAAAGCCTCACTTGCCTCAGAGAAATTTCCCCAAAAGTAAAGTCGGCCCCCACAAATAATGACGGTGAGTTCAGAGGAAAATACAAACATAGGAATGAAAGCAGGTATTAGCATAGGAGGCCCACTAGTACTAAATAGTAAGAAGATAGCAAGGGAACTGTGCGGTCAGTATAAAATACTACAAAAATGTCCACGCAGAGAATACTAAAGACCCTCACACCGACTCACGATGTGAGGGAGCAACTCTGCTCCCCAGAGCTTCCAGCTAGCAAGAAAATAGCATATAAGCAAGCTGGACTGAACTTAACATATACTGAGAAACATTTTCCAAAAGCAGTGAGCAAAAATGAACTAGCATGAACTTAGCTTCTCCAAGAGGAGACAGGTCACACGAGAAGTCCCAGAGAGATCTGAACCAATACTGAATACAATGACAGCTGGCAACAAGTAAAGATCTAGGTGGAGTTAAATAGGCAGCAGCACAGCAGAAAACGAGGCAGCTGGAGCCCAGCTAAAGACCAGCAGTATCACTCAAAGCCACCAGAAGGAGCCCACAAACAGAACTCAACAAAGTACCATTCACGACCACAGGAGGGAGCCCGAGAACGGAATTCACAACAGTGGGGTAGAGGTAAATAATGGACATATATGAGGAAACAGTACAGGAGAATGGGGAGCATGTATGACGAAACAGTACTGGGGAATTGGGGGCATGTATGAGGAAACAGTACTGGGGAATAGGGGGCATGTATGAGTAAACAGTACTGGGGAATGGGGGAATATCTGAGTAAACAGAATGGGGGTGGGTGCAGACAGTATGAGGAGCGAACAGGGCAATGTATGTGGACACAGTATGAGTAGCAATGTGAAAAATGTATGTGGACAGAGTACGAGGAGTGAGGGTGATGGGATGTGTGCAGACACAGTATGGGGAGTCAGGTGAGCAGGCAGTATAGAAAGTTAGGGGTAAATATATGAGGAGACAGTATGGTGAACAGGAGGGATGTGAGAGGAGACAGTATGAGGAGGGAGGGGAATAGTGTGAGGAGACAGTATGGGGGGAGAAAAGTGAGTGGGCACAGAATAGAAACTGAGTAGTGGGGGCGTAGCATGGAGGGACAGTGTAAGGGCACAGCCAGGAGGGGACAGTATACCAAGGAAGGGGGGTGTGATGAGAGTACAGTATAAATACTGGGCCCTATAGAGGGGGACATAGTATGAAAGGACAATGTGAAGAGGGGGCCGGTATGGAAAGGAGAGGTCAGTGTGAAGAGCATGTACCATAAGAGGGACAATGTGGGGGTCATATTTTGTGCAGACCATATAGTGAGGGGCAATTTTTTATTCAGGAGCATTATAATGACACTTCTATCTTTAAGGGCATCATGTGGAGATATTCTGCAAAGGAGCGGAGAAGATTGAAGTCTGCAGAGACAGCTGTGGATGAGAAAACTCATCATGGGGTCTGGACAAGATGCAGAAAAGGAGAATGACTCCAGAGACGACGTCATCAATAAGGTACCTGGATGTAAATGTTATTTGTGATACTGACTAACTCTCATGTTTTTATTTATGTTAGGAGCATTAAAGGGGATGTCCAGGTTTGTAATGAGTCTGCAGTCATTCTCTGTGACTACAGACTTATGAGTTCTCACAGTGCGCACTGCACGCTATCAGGATTCTGTCGTGCTGGCGATTTTACATACCTGCGGTCACGTGTTGACTAGACATGTGTGGCCTCCCTCTATGAAAATGAACTGAGCGAGGCTGGGCACGTCTAGTCGGAATGTGGTCAGAAGTATTCAAACCACATGCTTGTGTTGACATAACTGTCCACTGGCAGGGGAGAATCCTAAAAGTGTGCAGTACATTAGTTGTGAGAATTCAGAAGCTTTAATGTCAGGATTCAGCTCTGCAGGTTCCAGTAGTCGTCACATGGACACTTCACTCATATGTGATTTTCATACTTATTGTTCTGTGACATCGAGCTTCTCTTCTGCTTCTCTCAGTTTTTCACTGAATATTGAGAACATTAGGGAGAGCGGCTCGTGGGTACATGAATAAGTGTGCAAATTGCATATGTCCTGGGGGGGAGGGCGCCAAAATGTATTATTGCCCCGGGTGCCAGAAACCCTAGATACGCCTCTGCAGTATGTTACATATACACTGACACTATACACTGTATACTATATACAGAGCTCCTGTGTATAATGTTACCAGTGATCACTGTATTACCTGTACACAGTCACTGCATATTAAGTAGAGATCTCCTGTGTATAATGGCACTTATGGTGATAGTATTGTATTTTTTTTTATTACTTATCAGTATAGTAGTATTCAGTCAGTATGTGGTGGTAATATGTGGTCTGGACATGGTGTTTCAGTATTTGTCACTTGTATGTGCTATTTTGTCACTGTGGTGGTAATATGTGGTCTGGTGATGGTGCAGTCACAGTGGTATTTGTTCCTTGTATGTATATCATTCGGTCACTGGTGGCAATATGTGGTCTGGTCATGGTGTTGTGGTATTTGTCCCTTGTATGTGACATTATTCCATCTCTGTGGTGATAATATGTGATCTGGACATGGTGTAGCGGTTTTGTTCGTTGTATGTGATATTATTGGTCATTTTAAAACTTGAAAAATAAATAAAAATATGCCTAAATTGTATTGCATATTTTAACAAATATTTAGTAGGTTACAGCAGAGTGGGGCCCGGCCAAAAGTGTCTACCGTGTTATGGTGGTGGCTTAAAATTTTTTTTGGACAAAACAAAAGCTGCCGGCTATATGTGTGATCTAGTGATGGGAACGGTTAGGCCATGTGCACACATTGCAGATTTCCCTGCGGATTTTTCTGCACTAAAAACCGCAGCTCTTGGCAGAAAACGCAGGTGCGGTTTTTGGTGCGGTTTTTGATGCGGTTTTTAGTGCGGTTTTTAATGCGGTTTTCTCTGCAGATTGTCTGTGTGTTTGACACAAATAAAGCTTGAACTGCAGTGGGGGAAAAAAAAAAAGAAATGATGTCATTTCCTTGTCCAACCCTTTTCTTCTTCCATCCTCCATTTTGGGAATAACACACCAAAATGAGTGTTTTGAACAGTGGCAGCGCCCGCAGAGTGCTGAGCATAGGACAGATCGCAGCCCGCAAATCCAGCTCCGCACGCCACACCGGATTGTGATCCTGGGGTTGCTGCTGCTAATCCTGAATCGTCATACACGTCAGTTAAGCAGATGTCTGTTTTTTTTGTTTTTTTTTGTATATTGGGTTAAGGGTACGTGTCCACGTTCAGGAAACGCTGCGTGTTTGACACTGCGTGGGGCCGCAGCGTCAAACACGCAGCGGCCAGATGTTCCAGAATAGCATCTCTCTCTCTCTTGCTCGCACACATACACACACACGCCCACACACCCACCCCTCTGGTAGGCGGGGAGCACGAACACACACACACACACGTGAGATACGGCCGAGTGTCGCATGGTAATCTCCGGCCCTGCCGCCTGCACTCTGGAGCGGAGTTTGCACCCGCATAGCAATACATGGAGCTGCACGGTCAACAACGGAGTGCATGCAACAGGTCTGGGGATTACCATGCAACACTCGGTCATATCTTGCATGTGTGTGTGCACAAGTCCCATCTGTTGTCACAGGTTTTTTTTTTTTTTGTTTACACCCTTTGAGTTGTGCCTGGTGTTAATGCCAGCATTATTGAATGCTTTACATAACACATGAAAGGTGCTGGACACATATTATATCGACCATAACTAATGACATGTTTACTTAAGTTTTTATGTGACACTTCTAACATTTTTTATTTGTTTCTTTGCAGATTTTTGGCCACAGGAGAGAGCTATACATCCCTGCACCTCCAATTTAGAGTTGGTAAATCTACCATCTCTAAAATTGTGAGGTGCACATGTACCGTCATCTGGCAGAAGTTGCAGCCCATGGTGATGCCTTCCCCCACCGAGGAGACTTGGCTGCAGGTTGCAGCAGGCTTTCAGTCTGTGGCCAATTTCCCAAACTGCATAGGTGCAGTTGATGGTAAACATGTAAGGGTTCAGCAGCCACCACGATCAGGATCATGCTTATTTAATTATAAGAAGTATTTTTCAGTGGTCCTGATGGCGGTGGCTGATGCTCACTACAAATTTGTTGCCATTGATGTTGGTGCCTATGGTAGTACTGGGGATTCTCGGGTGTTGCAAACGTCACAGATTGGGATGCAAATTCTTCAAGATGGCGGAACGCTCCCAGCCCCAAGACCTTTGCCGGGTTCCACACATCCAGTACCCTTTGTGATGGTATCGGATGAGGCGTTTCCCTTAACGACAACCCTGCTGCGCCCATACCCACGAAGGGGACTGACTGCCCGGCGGAGGATTTTTAATTATCGGCTGAGTCGTGCACGCAGATATGTGGAATGCACCTTTGGGATCATGACTAGTCAGTGGAGGATCTTTCACACTGCCATCCAGTTGGGCACAGACACTGTTGACACTGTGATTAAGGCTTGCTGTGTACTCCACAACTATGCTCGTGAATACAACACTGACGTAGATGTGGAGTACCAGCAGCCTGTATTTAATCCAGTGGTCAACGGGGGTCTGGGCAGGCCGTCCAACTCGGGTGTGCGTGTGAGAGAATCCTTCACTGACTACTTTATGAGTCCTGAAGGTGCCGTGCACTGGCAATACTCCTGTGCTGGTGTTGGGCAGCCTGAACAGCAGAGAAGGATGCATCTACACTGACCCTCCAAAAAAAGTTGCCTACATCGCTGAAAACTTTTGTGAAAACAAGTCTAGATCCCGATGAATCAGAATTGACAACAATCAACACAATTGTGTTTAATTATTTTTTTTGTCTTGTACCCAAAAAACAAAATTTGGTTGTTATTTAAATAAAGAAATTTTTTTGGCTTACTTTCTTTTGTTTCTTTTTAGATCAAACAAAAGGGGTGTGTTTAAATAAATGTACTATTCTATATCTCATACTGCAGTGAACACATAACAATAACACAACCCCCATTCCATAATCCAGTGCCCATATACCCAGGACAGCGTCAGACATAGAGGCCTTGTCCCCATTGTCTAAAAACCAGATAATAATTTTTGTAAAACAACTTTATTTTAACAAACACAAAATATTGGTAAATTTAATAATAGATTTTTTCAATTTGAAAGAAAGTAAACAGCCCCTTGTCAAAGCAACGTGCAACTGGAGCATTGGCCAATTTTGATTCTACTGCAGATATGTATAATCTGGAGAATACACGTAATTTGTAGGGTCTGTGTGTGAACTTGGTCCCAGTTGCTGATGTGTTCCTCTCTCTGCATAACTGCCTTGTTGACTGCTGCCAAAATACTGTGGTCTTGAAGGTGGTTCCGGTGTTCTATGTCAGGGCCTAAACAGTCCCAACACCCCCATTAGAACCTCGTTATAAGGAACAATTGGAGCAGGGTGTTCCAGAGCAATGAGGGACATCTGGACCATAGACATAAAAAGAGACTGCCTATCCGGTGGCAGTGAACGAGTCTTCCTTGCTACAGTCAATGCAAAAGAATCACAATGGTCGTCGCAAGAGGATTTTTTTAATAAATCCAGGGTGTCCATTGCAATTTGCACTGTTTGATCATCATTGTTCTTCTAGGCAGCTCTCTTCTCCATTCTCACAGCTTCTGCAGAACCAGATGCTTCAGCAGCTGCTGAAGCAGATGTGGATGCAGCAGCTGCTGAAGCGGATGTGGATGCAGCTGAATCTGTAGTAATGGATGGAGAGATGGTCCCTCCCGCTCCAGAGGAACTGCCTGCTCCATCCTCTGTGTCGGTGTTGTCCACATCAGCTGTTGACATGTTTCCTTCTGTCCTGTGAGAAAAAAAACAGAACAATAATTAATATAAAATTGTAGAAGGCTGCGAAAGAGCAAAGTTTTACATGCAGCAAATAGGCTGCTACGTCAACATGTATGTCCACTATTTTGCTTGTGTAGTGATAACTAGGGTTGAGCGACTTTCATTTTTTTAAGATCGAGTTGGGTTTTGTGAAGTCGAGTCGAGTGCAGTCGGCCGATTATCGCTAAAAGTCGGGGATCGACCGAAACACGAAACCCAATGCAAGTCAATGGGGAAGCATAGTCGACAGTGAGTGGAGGCCAGGAAAACACCTACAGTGCCCATTTTAATGCCAAAAACATCCATTCTTGTTTCTGAAGCTTGTCAATCTTAATTAACTTTATAATAATAGTTGGGCATTGGAAATTGGGGGTCATTTGGCAAATTTGTGGGGGGTAGGGCTGGTTCAAGGTTTTAGTGGGCCCAGGAATCGTGGACTACGTCACAGCGGTGGAGCAGGGAGAGGAAAGTATTTCAACGTTGCAAGTGCTGTGATCCTGAGCAAGCAGAGGGGCACACTTGTTCGCATTGGCACTGGCACAGGGCCCCTCAAAGTACAGCGGTGTGTTTGCACGGCGGGGGCGCCTCCCACCAGCAGCGACACTTTTGCGTACTCTGAGGGGCCCTGTGCCAGTGACGTCGCCAACGAGTATGCCCCCCCACCTGATGAAGGAACCTGCACTTTCATCTGCACCTTCCTCTTTGTCCCTGTGTAAGGTGGTATAATATGCGGGAAGGGGAACCTTACTTTCAGCAGGGTCAGATTCTGGCTGTGTAGAGTGCAAGGGGAATGTAGTGGTCTAGGTCAATGTACCAGCAGACTCATCTAGCAGTGGCTGGGCAATGGGCAGGATGAGGAGGAAACAGATATAGGGCCAAAGAATAAAGTAGGCTAAATGCAGTTCAAAATTGGTAAAAGGACAGGACTAAACAGGCGGCATTGCTTTGTTCAGTGGAGTAGCAAACCCAGGAGCAGCAGACACTGTTTTAAGGGCCCAACCACACTAGTAGGCCAAATGCAGTTTAATATCTGATACTATAGGCCCAAAGCCAGAAGGTTGAAGCTCAGCTTTATTCAGTTGAGGGCAAACACCAGGGAGGGGCAGACACCGTTAGTAGGCCCTAACCACCAATTTTTAAAATAACAGCACTTAATGAGAGCCAGAAGGTTGAAGCTCAGCTTTATTCAGTTGAGGAAAAACACCAGGCAGGGGTAGACACCGTTAGTAGGCCGTAACCAAAGTTGAAGGCCAAATGCAGTTTAATATCTGATACTATAGGCCCAAAGCCAGAAGGTTGAATCTCAGCTTTATTCAGTTGAGGGCAAACACCAGGGAGGGGCAGACACCGTTAGTAGGCCCTAACCACCAATTTTTAAAATAACAGCACTTAATGAGAGCCAGAAGGTTGAAGCTCAGCTTTATTCAGTTGAGGAAAAACACCAGGCAGGG
Organism: Ranitomeya variabilis; assembly: GCF_051348905.1. Classification (NCBI taxonomy): domain Eukaryota; kingdom Metazoa; phylum Chordata; class Amphibia; order Anura; family Dendrobatidae; genus Ranitomeya; species Ranitomeya variabilis. The sequence goes on from NC_135236.1 coordinate 569,163,460, forward strand.
GCAGACACCGTTAGTAGGCCGTAACCAAAGTTGAAGGCCAAATGCAGTTTAATATCTGATACTATAGGCCCAAAGCCAGAAGGTTGAAGCTCAGCTTTATTCAGTTGAGGGCAAACACCAGGGAGGGGCAGACACTGTTAGTAGGCCCTAACCACCAATTTTTGAAAACGCAGCACTTAATGAGAGCCAGAAGGTTGAAGCTCAGCTTTATTCAGTTGAGGAAAAACACCAGGGAGGGGCAGACACCGTTAGTAGGCCGTAACCAAAGTTGAATTAGGGACTGCAGACAGACTTAGTAGGCTGTCCCCTGTGGACCATGCATCCAACACATTAACCCATTGCGCCGTAATGGACACGTAATCTTCCGTGGCCATGCCTACAGGTCCATGCGTCTGTTGTCAGGTGCACCTTTGTACTCACAGATTGCCAGAGTGCATGGACAATGCGGTCTTTTACATGCTGGTGGAGGGTTGGGATGGCTTTTCTCGCAAAAGAAGTGTCGACTGGTTAGCTTGTAGCGTGGTACAGCGTAGTCCATCATGGCCTTATTAATAGTAAATAAAATATATAACTAGGCTCTATGAACGTTTAAATAGGTTCCAGGGGTACACGGGCAGCATTGGTGTGGTCAGTGGAGGAGTATTGCAAGTAGGGGCCGTAGACAGGCTCACAAAGGCCTAAAATAACAAACAGTAGGCAGTCATGGCAGATTTACATTGGTTACATGGATACACAGGCAGGCAGCATTGTGGTCAGTGGAGGAGTATTGCAAGTAGGGGCCGTAGACAGGCTCACAAAGGCCTAAAATAACAAACAGTAGGCAGTCATGGCAGTTTTACATCGGTTACATGGATGCACAGGCAGGCAGCATTGTGGTCAGTGGAGGAGTAATGCAAGTAGGGGCCGCAGACAGGCTCACAAAGGCCTAAAATAACAAACAGTAGGCAGTCATGGCAGTTTTACATCGGTTACATGGATACACAGGCAGGCAGCATTGTGGTCAGTGGAGGAGTAATGCAAGTAGGGGCCGCAGACAGGCTCACAAAGGCCTAAAATAACAAACATTAGGCTCATGGCAGTTTTACATCAGTTACATGGATACACAGGCAGGCACTCCAGGCAGCATTGTGGTCAGTGGAGGAGTATTGCAAGTAGGGGCCGCAGACAGGCTATCAAAGGCCTAAAATAACAAACAATAGGCTCATGGCAGTTTTATATCGGTTACATGGATGCACAGGCAGGCAGCATTGTGGTCAGTGGAGGAGTAATGCAAGTAGGGACCGCAGACAGGCTATCAAAGGCCTAAAATAACAAACAGTAGGCAGTCATGGCAGTTTTACATCGGTTACATGGATACACAGGCAGGCACTCCAGGCAGCATTGTGGTCAGTGGAGGAGTATTGCAAGTAGGGGCCGCAGACAGGCTCACAAAGGCCTAAAATAACAAACAGTAGGCAGTCATGGCAGTTTGAAATCAGTTACATGGATGCACAGGCAGGCAGCATTGTGGTCAGTGGAGGAGTAATGCAAGTAGGGGCCGCAGACAGGCTCACAAAGGCCTAAAATAACAAACAGAAGGCAGTCATGGCAGTTTTACATCGGTTACATGGATACACAGGCAGCTAGCATTGTGGTCAGTGGAGGAGTATTGCAAGTAGGGGCCGCAGACAGGCTCACAAAGGCCTAAAATAACAAACAGTAGGCAGTCATGGCAGTTTTACATCGGTTACATGGATACACAGGCAGGCACTCCAGGCAGCATTGTGGTCAGTGGAGGAGTAATGCAAGTAGGGGCCGCAGACAGGCTCACAAAGGCCTAAAATAACAAACAGTAGGCAGTCATGGCAGTTTGAAATCGGTTACATGGATGCACAGGCAGGCAGCATTGTGGTCAGTGGAGGAGTAATGCAAGTAGGGGCCGCAGACAGGCTCACAAAGGCCTAAAATAACAAACAGTAGGCAGTCATGGCAGTATTACATTGGTTACATGGATACACAGGCAGGCAGCATTGTGGTCAGTGGAGGAGTAATGCAAGTAGGGGCCGCAGACAGGCTATCAAAGGCCTAAAATAACAAACAGTAGGCAGTCATGGCAGTTTTACATCGGTTACATGGATACACAGGCAGGCACTCCAGGCAGCATTGTGGTCAGTGGAGGAGTAATGCAAGTAGGGGCCGCAGACAGGCTCACAAAGGCCTAAAATAACAAACAGTAGGCAGTCATGGCAGTTTTACATCGGTTACATGGATACACAGGCAGGCACTCCAGGCAGCATTGTGGTCAGTGGAGGAGTATTGCAAGTAGGGGCTGCAGACAGGCTATCAAAGGCCTAAAATAACAAACATTAGGCTCATGGCAGTTTTACATCGGTTACATGGATGCACAGGCAGGCAGCATTGTGGTCAGTGGAGGAGTAATGCAAGTAGGGACCGCAGACAGGCTATCAAAGGCCTAAAATAACAAACAATAGGCTCATGGCAGTTTTACATCGGTTACAAGGATACACAGGCAGGCAGCATTGTGGTCAGTGGAGGAGTAATGCAAGTAGGGACCGCAGACAGGCTATCAAAGGCCTAAAATAACAAACAATAGGCTCATGGCAGTTTTACATCGGTTACATGGATACACAGGCAGGCACTCCAGGCAGCATTGTGGTCAGTGGAGGAGTAATGCAAGTAGGGGCCGCAGACAGGCTCACAAAGGCCTAAAATAACAAACAGTAGGCAGTCATGGCAGTTTGAAATCGGTTACATGGATGCACAGGCAGGCAGCATTGTGGTCAGTGGAGGAGTAATGCAAGTAGGGGCCGCAGACAGGCTCACAAAGGCCTAAAATAACAAACAGTAGGCAGTCATGGCAGTATTACATTGGTTACATGGATACACAGGCAGGCAGCATTGTGGTCAGTGGAGGAGTAATGCAAGTAGGGGCCGCAGACAGGCTATCAAAGGCCTAAAATAACAAACAGTAGGCAGTCATGGCAGTTTTACATCGGTTACATGGATACACAGGCAGGCACTCCAGGCAGCATTGTGGTCAGTGGAGGAGTAATGCAAGTAGGGGCCGCAGACAGGCTCACAAAGGCCTAAAATAACAAACAGTAGGCAGTCATGGCAGTTTTACATCGGTTACATGGATACACAGGCAGGCACTCCAGGCAGCATTGTGGTCAGTGGAGGAGTATTGCAAGTAGGGGCTGCAGACAGGCTATCAAAGGCCTAAAATAACAAACATTAGGCTCATGGCAGTTTTACATCGGTTACATGGATGCACAGGCAGGCAGCATTGTGGTCAGTGGAGGAGTAATGCAAGTAGGGACCGCAGACAGGCTATCAAAGGCCTAAAATAACAAACAATAGGCTCATGGCAGTTTTACATCGGTTACAAGGATACACAGGCAGGCAGCATTGTGGTCAGTGGAGGAGTAATGCAAGTAGGGACCGCAGACAGGCTATCAAAGGCCTAAAATAACAAACAATAGGCTCATGGCAGTTTTACATCGGTTACATGGATACACAGGCAGGCAGCATTGTGGTCAGAGGAGGAGTAATGCAAGTAGGGACCGCAGACAGGCTATCAAAGGCCTAAGATAACAAACAATAGGCTCATGGCAGTTTTACATTGGTTACATGGATACACAGGCAGGCAGCATTGTGGTCAGTGGAGGAGTAATGCAAGTAGGGACCGCAGACAGGCTATCAAAGGCCTAAAATAACAAACAATAGGCTCATGGCAGTTTTACATCGGTTACATGGATACACAGGCAGGCAGCATTGTGGTCAGTGGAGGAGTAATGCAAGTAGGGACGGCAGACAGGCTATCAAAGGCCTAAAATAACAAACAGTAGGCAGTCATGGCAGTTTGAAATCGGTTACATGGATGCACAGGCAGGCAGCATTGTGGTCAGTGGAGGAGTAATGCAAGTAGGGGCCGCAGACAGGCTCACAAAGGCCTAAAATAATAAACAATAGGCTCATGGCAGTTTTATATCGGTTACATGGATGCACAGGCAGGCAGCATTGTGGTCAGTGGAGGAGTATTGCAAGGAGTGTCTGACACAGTTAGTACTCCAAAAAAATAAATAGATGTTAATGTCTCGCAAAACAACTATAAGTAAAAAAGGGTGGCATGCTTAGGTACAGGGGTGGGCTCATCTGCAGAGTTTATGACAAAGTAATTTGGCAGTAAATTAGTATTTACTGGTGTCAATATAGGACACTGACCCAGACTACTTTAACTAGCATCATAGATGCAAACAAATTGGTATTGTTTGTCAGTGCCAGGCATTGAATGATGTCAGTGCATAGACTAAACATTGGTGGAGCTGTGCGAGATAATTTTGCACGTGGTAGAGCACAGTTTGAGCTGGGGGGGAACTCTCTTGTGGCCGGCGGTACTGCCCCAGGGCCCCTCATGTTACAACGGTATGTCTGACGTTGGGTGCGCACCACCACCGCCATAGACACTACATTGTACTATGAGGGACCCAGTGGCAATGCCGTCGGCCAAAAGCGGGCACACCCGCCTCTTCAGACAATCAGCACTGTAACGGGTGCTTGCGCCAAGTGGCGAGACAACGGCCCCGTGGGGGGATTTTTCCCATTGGGGGAGGTGTAAACATGTCGTATGCTGGACAAACAGCTGCTGCAAATTAACAGATTGGAACACTCAGTAAGACCAGTCCACAAGCAAGACCTTTTTATAGGAAAGCTAGGTGTCAGCCGGGAAAGGTGGGGCAAAAAAATTTGAAATCCAGGTGTGGTTCATTTTAATGAAGGTGAGATCATCCACATTTTGGGTAGCCAGACGAGTCCTTTTTTCGGTTAATATTGAACCACCAGCACTGAATACTCTTTCTGATAGCACACTAGCTACTGGGCAAGCAAGCTCCTGCAACGCATATTCTGCCAATTCAGGCCAGGTGTCTAATTTTGATGCCCAGTAATCAAATGGGAATGACGGTTGAGGGAGAACATCGATAAGGGAAGAAAAATAGTTAGTAACCATACTGGACAAATGTTGTCTCCTGTCACTTTGAATATATGCTGCAGTACCTGTCCTGTCTGCGGTCATTGCGAAATCACTCCACAACCTGGTCAGAAAACCCCTCTGTCCAACGCCACTTCTGATCTGTGCACCTCTAACACCTCTGCCATGTAGCCCCCTGCAGCTTGTGTGAGAACCATCACCGGCGCTGTGTGCTGGGAATACCTGAATCGAACGGTCTACAAGAGTAGCTTGTTTGGTTGCTAAGATTTGTTCAAGGTTCTCATGTGGCATAATATTTTGCAATTTGCCTTTATAGCGAGGGTCAAGGATGCAGGCCAACCAGTAATCGTCATCGCTCATCATTTTAGTAATGCGTGGGTCCTTTTTGAGGATACGTAAGGCATAATCCGCCATGTGGGCCAAAGTTCCTGTTGGCAACTCTGCGGTTGTGCTGGTTTGAGGGGCAGTTACAGGCAAATCTACGTCACTTGTCTCCCTTAAAAAAACAGAACCCGGCCTTGCAACGCAACTAATTTCTGTTGGCCCAGGAGAAGCTTCCTCATTAAAAAAGTACTCATCCCCATCATCCTCCTCGTCCTCCTCCTCCTCCTCTTCGCCCGCTACCGCGTCCTCTACACGGCCCTGACCAGACAATGGCTGACTGTCATCAAGGCTTTCCTCTTCCTCGGCTGCAGACGCCTGCTCCTTTATGTGCGTCAAACTTTGCATCAGCAGACACATTAGGGGGATGCTCATGCTTATTATGGCGTTGTCTGCACTAACCAGCCGTGTGCATTCCTCAAAACACTGAAGGACTTGACACAGGTCTTGTAGCTTCGACCACTGCGCACCTGACAACTCCATGTCTGCCATCCAACTGCCTGCCCGTGTATGTGTATCCTCCCACAAAAACATAACAGCACGCCTCTGTTCGCACAGTCTCTGAAGCATGTGCAGTGTAGAGTTCCACCTTGTTGAAATGTCGATGATTAGGCGATGCTGGGGAAGGTTCAAAGACCGCTGATAGTTCTGCATACGGCTGGAGTGTACGGGCGAATGGCGGATATGCGAGCAAAGTCTGCGCACTTTGAGGAGCAGGTCGGGTAACCCCGGGTAACTTTTCAGGAAGCACTGCACCACCAGGTTTAAGGTGTGAGCCAGGCAAGGAATGTGTTTCAGTTGGGAAAGGGCTATGGCAGCCATGAAATTCCTTCCGTTATCACTCACAACCTTGCCTGCCTCAAGATGTACAGTGCCCAGCCATGACTGAGTTTCCTTTTTGCAAGAACTCTGACAGAACTTCCGCGGTGTGTCTGTTGTCGCCCAAACACTTCATTGCCAATACAGCCTGCTGACGCTTGCCACTAGCTGTCCCATAATGGCACACCTGGTGTGCAACAGTGGCAGCTGCGGATGGAGTGGATTTGCGACTGCGGTGTGTGGACGAGCTCTCGCTTCTGCATGAGGAGGAGGAAGAGGAGGAGGGGGGGCGAACACCTACAGCCAACTCTTTCCTTGACCGTGGACTAGGCAAAACTGTCCCAATATTGCTGTCCCTTGTGGACCCTGCATCCACCACATTCACCCAGTGTGCCGTGATGGACATGTAACGTCCCTGGCCATGCCTACTGGTCCAGGCATCTGTTGTCAGGTGCACCTTTGTAGTCACAGACTGCCTGAGTGCATGGACGATGCGGTCTTTAACATGCTGTTGGAGGGCTGGGATGGCTTTTCTAGAAAAGAAGTGCTGACTGGGTAGTTCGTAGTGTGGTACAGCGTAGTCCATCAGCGCTTTGAAAGCTTCGCTTTCAACTAACCGGTAGGGCATCATCTCTAATGAGATTAGTCTAGCAATGTGGGCGTTCAAACCCTGTGTACGCGGATGCGAGGATGAGTACTTCCTTTTCCTAACAAGAGTCTCATGTAGGGTGAGCTGGACTGGAGAGCTGGAGATCGTGGAACTAGCGGTGGTGCCGGTGGACATGGGTGACAGAGAGGGTTGGAGATGGTATTCTTGCCGGTGCCCTACATGCAGTGTTTCCTACTACTAACCTGGTGATTCCCTGACTGCTTTGGCCTGGCGACGAAAGCTGCACAGATACTGCAGGTGGTGTGGGAAATGGTTGGCTTACAGGGAGGGAAGGGATGTAGCGTTGCTGTCTAGCTTCATTGGCCGAGGGTGCTGCAACCTTTAGGGACATTTGGTAGTTAGTCCAGGCTTGCAAATGCATGGTGGATAAATGTCTATGCATGCAACTTGTATTTAGACTTTTAAGATTCTGACCTCTGCTTAAGGTAGTTGAACATTTATGACAGATGACTTTGCGCTGATCATTTGGATGTTGTTTAAAAAAATGCCAGACTGCACTCTTTCTACTATTGGATACCTTTTCAGGCATTGCAGACTGAGCTTCTTTAACCGGATGGCCACGCTGTCCTCCAACTGGTTTTGGTTTTGCCACGCGTTTTTGGCCAGATACGGGCCCGGTAGATGGAACCTGTTGTGATGTTGATGCCTGCTGCGGCTCCTCCTCCTCCGCTTCAGAACTACTGCCGCCTGCACCCTGTTCCCCCAATGGCTGCCAATCGGGGTCCACAAATGGGTCATCTATGACCTCCTCTTCTATGTCGTGTGCGATTTCGTCTGTGTCACCGTGTAAGCCGGTGGTATAGCGTCCGTGACGGGGCACCATAGTTTCCGCTGGGTTTGATTCTGCCTCAGTACACTGCAAGGGCAATGTTCTGGTCTGAGTCAAAGGAACAGCATAGTAATCTGGCTGTGGCTGTGCATCTGTGCACTCCATGTCCGATTCAACTTCTAATGGACATGGCCTGTTTACTGTTTCACTGTCTAACCCAGGAACGGTATGTGTAAAGAGCTCCATGGAGTAACCCATTGTGTCTCCTGACGCATTCTTCTCTCTTGTTCTGGGTGAAGAAGACAAGGAAGCGACTTGTCCCTGACCGGGAGCATCCACTGACGATGCACTGCTATGACATTTGGCACTTTCCGAGGAGGAGGTGAAAGAGCTAGAGGCAGAGTCAGCAATGAAAGCCGATACTTGTTCCTGCTGCTCCGGCTTCAAAAGTGTTTTTCCTACTCCCAGAAAAGAGAGCGTTCGAGGCCTTGTGTAGCCAGACAACGAACCTGGCTCAACAACTCGAGACTTAGGTGCTGTACTGCTTTTACCACGACCACCTGATGCTCCACCACCACTACCATCTTTACCAGCTGACAATGACCGCCCACGGCCACGACCTCTTCCACTAGACTTCCTCATTGCTTGCCAAACGTAACCAAAGTAACACTATTTGTTACTGTAAAACAACTTATAAGGTGAACTCAAACTTCTGTTGAATTTATATATACCTTTATAGGTGCCTGACACTGAAAGGAAAATCAGGCCCAATGTTACACACTAGGTTTTCTGTGGCCCAATAATTTGAGACAGATGGCACACACAGGCCCAGCACTCAAGCAGAAATGCCAATCTTAATCTCCCACTATTTTTATTTTTTTTCTGGGAGAATTTACCCTAAAAAAAAAAAAAAAGGCCCAGTATTACACAGTGTTTTCAGTGCCACACAATGAGAGAGAGATGCCACACACAGCAATGGCACGGAGGCAGACTTGCCAATATTTATCTCCCACTAATTTTTTTTTTTGGAAAAGGGAGAATTTAGAAAGAAAAAAAAAAAGGCCAAGTATTACACAGTGTTTTCGGTGCCACACAATGAGAGAGAGATGCCACACACAGCAATGGCACGGAGGAAGACTTGCCAATATTTATCTCCCAATATTTTTTTTTTTTGAAAAAGGGGAATGTACCCCCCCCAAAAAAAATGGCCAAATATTACACAGTGTTTTCAGTGGCACACAATGAGAGAGAGATGCCACACACAGCAATGGCACGGAGGCAGACTTGCCAATATTTATCTCCCACTAATTATTTTTTTGCAAAAGGGAGAATTTAGAAAAAAAAAAAAAAAGGCCAAGTATTACACAGTGTTTTCGGTGCCACACAATGAGAGAGATGCCACACACAGCAATGGCACGGAGGCAGACTTGCCAATATTTATCTCCCACTAATTTTTTTTGGGGAAAAGGGAGAATTTAGAAAGAAAAAAAAAAAGGCCAAGTATTACACAGTGTTTTCGGTGCCACACAATGAGAGAGAGATGCCACACACAGCAATGGCACGGAGGCAGACTTGCCAATATTTATCTCCCACTAATTTTTTTTGGGGAAAAGGGAGAATTTAGAAAGAAAAAAAAAAAGGCCAAGTATTACACAGTGTTTTCGGTGCCACACAATGAGAGAGAGATGCCACACACAGCAATGGCACGGAGGCAGACTTGCCAATATTTATCTCCCAATATTTATTTTTTTTTTTAAAGGGAGAATGTACCTCCCCCAAAAAAATGGCCAACTATTACACAGTGTTTTCAGTGGCACACAATGAGAGAGAGATGCCACACACAGCAATGGCACGGAGGCAGACTTGACAATATTTATCTCCCACTAATTTTTTTTTTTGAAAAGGGAGAATTTAGAAAAAAAAAAAAAAGGCCAAGTATTACACAGTGATTTCAGTGCCACACAATGAGTGAGAGATGCCACACACAGCAATGGCACGGAGGCAGACTTGACAATATTTATCTCCCACTAATTTTTTTTTTGGAAAAGGGAGAATTTAGAAAAAAAAAAAAAAAAAAAGGCCAAGCTTTACACAGTGTTTTCGGTGCCACACAATGAGAGAGAGATGCCACACACAGCAATGGCATGGAGGCTGACTTGCCAATATTTATCTCCCACTAATTTTTTTTTGGGAAAAGGGAGAATTTAGAAAGAAAAAAAAAAAGGCCAAGAATTACACAGTGTTTTCAGTGCCACACAATGAGAGAGAGATGCCACACACAGCAATGGCATGGAGGCAGACTTGCCAATATTTATCTCCCACTAATTTTTTTTTTGGAAAAGGGAGAATTTAGAAAAAAATAAAAAATAAGGCCACGTATTACACAGTGTTTTCAGTGCCACACAATGAGAGAGAGATGCCACACACAGAAATGGCACGGAGGCAGACTTGCCAATATTTATCTCCCAATATTTTTTTTTTTTTTGAAAAGGGAGAATGTACTCCCCCCAAAATAATGGCCAACTATTACACAGTGTTTTCAGTGGCACACAATGAGAGAGAGATGCCACACACAGCAATGGCATGGAGGCAGACTTGACAATATTTATCTCCCACTAATTTTTTTTTTGGAAAAGGGAGAATTTAGAAAAAAAAAAAAAAAAGGCCAAGTATTACACAGTGTTTTCGGTGCCACACAATGAGAGAGAAATGCCACACACAGCAATGGCACGGAGGCAGACTTGACAATATTTATCTCCCACTAATTTTTTTTTTGGAAAAGGGTGAATTTAGAAAAGAAAAAAAAAGGCCAAGTATTACACAGTGTTTTCGGTGCCACACAATGAGAGAGAGATGCCACACACAGCAATGGCACGGAGGCAGACTTGACAATATTTATCTCCCAATAATTTTTTTTTTTTTGAAAAGGGAGAATGTACCCCCCCCAAAAAAAAGGCCAACTATGACACAGTGTTTTCAGTGGCACACAATGAGAGAGAGATGCCACACACAGCAATGGCACGGAGGCAGACTTGCCAATATTTATCTCCCACTAATTTTTTTTTTGGAAAAGAGAGAATTTAGAAAAAAAAAAGGGCAAGCATTACACAGTGTTTTCGGTGCCACACAATGAGAGAGAGATGCCACACACAGCAATGGCACGGAGGCAGACTTGCCAATATTTATCTCCCACTAATTTTTTTTGGGGAAAAGGGAGAATTTAGAAAGAAAAAAAAAGGCCAAGTATTACACAGTGTTTTCGGTGCCACACAATGAGAGAGAGATGCCACACACAGCAATGGCATGGAGGCTGACTTGCCAATATTTATCTCCCACTAATTTTTTTTGGGGAAAAGGGAGAATTTAGAAAGAAAAAAAAAAAGGCCAAGTATTACACAGTGTTTTCAGTGCCACACAATGAGAGAGAGATGCCACACACAGCAATGGCATGGAGGCAGACTTGCCAATATTTATCTCCCACTAATTTTTTTTTGGGAAAAGGGAGAATTTAGAAAAAAAAAAATAAGGCCACGTATTACACAGTGTTTTCGGTGCCACACAATGAGAGAGAGATGCCACACACAGCAATGGCACGGAGGCAGACTTGCCAATATTTATCTCCCAATAATTTTTTTTTTTTGAAAAGGGAGAATGTACCCCCCCCAAAAAAATGGCCAACTATTACACAGTGTTTTCAGTGGCACACAATGAGAGAGAGATGCCACACACAGCAATGGCATGGAGGCAGACTTGACAATATTTATCTCCCACTAATTTTTTTTTTTTGAAAAGGGAGAATTTAGAAAAAAAAAAAAAGGCCAAGTATTACACAGTGTTTTCAGTGCCACACAATGAGTGAGAGATGCCACACACAGCAATGGCACGGAGGCAGACTTGCCAATATTTATCTCCCAATAATTTTTTTTTTTTTTGAAAAGGGAGAATGTACCCCCCCCAAAAAAAATGGCCAACTATGACACAGTGTTTTCAGTGGCACACAATGAGAGAGAGATGCCACACACAGCAATGGCACGGAGGCAGACTTGACAATATTTAGCTCCCACTAATTTTTTTTTGGGAAAAGGGAGAATTTAGAAAAAAAAAAAAAGGCCAAGTATTACACAGTGTTTTCGGTGCCACACAATGAGAGAGAGATGCCACACACAGCAATGGCACGGAGGCAGACTTGCCAATATTTATCTCCCACTAATTTTTTTTGGGGAAAAGGGAGAATTTAGAAAGAAAAAAAAAAGGCCAAGTATTACACAGTGTTTTCAGTGCCACACAATGAGAGAGAGATGCCACACACAGCAATGGCACGGAGGCAGACTTGACAATATTTATCTCCAACTAATTTTTTTTTTGGAAAAGGGAGAATTTAGAAAAAAAAAAAAAAAGGCCAAGTATTACACAGTGTTTTCGGTGCCACACAATGAGAGAGAGATGCTACACACAGCAATGGCACGGAGGCAGACTTACCAATATTTATCTCCCACTAATTTTTTTTGTGGAAAAGGGAGAATGTACCCCCCCCAAAAAAAGTGGCCAACTATTACACAGTGTTTTCAGTGCCACACAATGAGAGAGAGATGCCACACACAGCAATGGCACGGAGGCAGACTTGACAATATTTATCTCCCACTAATTTTTTTTTTGGAAAAGGGAGAATTTAGAAAAAAAAAAAAAAAGGCCAAGTATTACACAGTGTTTTCGGTGCCACACAATGAGAGAGAGATGCTACACACATCAATGGCACGGAGGCAGACTTGCCAATATTTATCTCCCACTAATTTTTTTTTTGGAAAAGGGAGAATTTAGAAAAAAAAAAAAAAAAGGCCAAGTATTACACAGTGTTTTTAGTGCCACACAATGAGAGAGAGATGCCACACACAGCAATGGCACGGAGGCAGACTTGCTAATAATTATCTCCCACTAATTTTTTTTTTGGAAAAGAGAGAATTTAGAAAAAAAAAAAGGGCAAGCATTACACAGTGTTTTCGGTGCCACACAATGAGAGAGAGATGCCACACACAGCAATGGCACGGAGGCAGACTTGCCAATATTTATCTCCCACTAATTTTTTTTGGGGAAAAGGGAGAATTTAGAAAGAAAAAAAAAGGCCAAGTATTACACAGTGTTTTCGGTGCCACACAATGAGAGAGAGATGCCACACACAGCAATGGCATGGAGGCTGACTTGCCAATATTTATCTCCCACTAATTTTTTTTGGGGAAAAGGGAGAATTTAGAAAGAAAAAAAAAAAAGGCCAAGTATTACACAGTGTTTTCAGTGCCACACAAAGAGAGAGATGCCACACACAGCAATGGCATGGAGGCAGACTTGCCAATATTTATCTCCCACTCATTTTTTTTTTTTGAAAAGGGAGAATTTAGAAAAAAAAAAAAAAAGGCCAAGTATTACACAGTGTTTTCAGTGCCACACAATGAGAGAGAGATGCCACACACAGCAATGGCACGGAGGCAGACTTGCCAATATTTATCTCCCAATAATTTTTTTTTTTTTGAAAAGGGAGAATGTACCCCCCCCAAAAAAAAATGGCCAACTATGACACAGTGTTTTCAGTGGCACACAATGAGAGAGAGATGCCACACACAGCAATGGCACGGAGGCAGACTTGACAATATTTAGCTCCCACTAATTTTTTTTTGGGAAAAGGGATAATTTAGAAAAAAAAAAAAAAAGGCCAAGTATTACACAGTGTTTTCGGTGCCACACAATGAGAGAGAGATGCTACACACAGCAATGGCACGGAGGCAGACTTACCAATATTTATCTCCCACTAATTTTTTTTTTGGAAAAGGGAGAATGTACCCCCCCCCAAAAAAAGTGGCCAAGTATTACACAGTGTTTTCAGTGCCACACAATGAGAGAGAGATGCCACACACAGCAATGGCACGGAGGCAGACTTGACAATATTTATCTCCAACTAATTTTTTTTTTGGAAAAGGGAGAATTTAGAAAAAAAAAAAAAAAGGCCAAGTATTACACAGTGTTTTCGGTGCCACACAATGAGAGAGAGATGCTACACACATCAATGGCACGGAGGCAGACTTGCCAATATTTATCTCCCACTAATTTTTTTTTTGGAAAAGGGAGAATTTAGAAAAAAAAAAAAAAAAGGCCAAGTATTACACAGTGTTTTTAGTGCGACACAATGAGAGAGAGATGCCACACACAGCAATGGCACGGAGGCAGACTTGCCAATATTTATCTCCCACTAATTTTTTTTTTGGAAAAGGGAGAATTTAGAAAAAAAAAAAAAAGGCCAAGTATTACACAGTGTTTTCAGTGCCACACAATGAGAGAGAGATGCCACACACAGCAATGGCATGAAGGCAGACTTGCCAATATTTATCTCCCACTAATTTTTTTTTTGGAAAAGGGAGAATTTAGAAAAAAAAAAAAAGGCCAAGTATTACACAGTGTTTTTAGTGCCACACAATGAGAGAGAGATGCCACACACAGCAATGGCATGGAGGCTCACTTGCCAATATTAATCTCCCACTAATTTTTTTTGGGGAAAAGGGAGAATTTAGAAAGAAAAAAAAAAAGGCCAAGTATTACACAGTGTTTTCAGTGCCACACAATGAGAGAGAGATGCCACACACAGCAATGGCATGGAGGCAGACTTGCCAATATTTATCTCCCACTAATTTTTTTTTGGGAAAAGGGAGAATTTAGAAAAAAAAAAAAAAAAAGGCCACGTATTACACAGTGTTTTCGGTGCCACACAATGAGAGAGAGATGCCACACACAGCAATGGCATGGAGGCTGACTTGCCAATATTTATCTCCCACTAATTTTTTTTGGGGAAAAGGGAGAATTTAGAAAGAAAAAAAAAAAAAGGCCAAGTATTACACAGTGTTTACAGTGCCACACAATGAGAGAGAGATGCCACACACAGCAATGGCATGGAGGCAGACTTGCCAATATTTATCTCCCAATATTTTTTTTTTTTTGAAAAGGGAGAATGTACCCCCCCAAAAAAAATGGCCAACTATGACACAGTGTTTTCAGTGGCACACAATGAGAGAGAGATGCCACACACAGCAATGGCATGGAGGCAGACTTGACAATATTTATCTCCCACTAATTTTTTTTTTTGAAAAGGGAGAATTTAGAAAAAAAAAAAAAAGGCCAAGTATTACACAGTGTTTTCAGTGCCACACAATGAGTGAGAGATGCCACACACAGCAATGGCACGGAGGCAGACTTGACAATATTTATCTCTCACTAATTTTTTTTTTGGAAAAGGGAGAATTTAGAAAAAAAAAAAAAAAAGGCCAAGTATTACACAGTGTTTTCGGTGCCACACAATGAGAGAGAGATGCCACACACAGCAATGGCACAGAGGCAGACTTGCCAATATTTATCTCCCAATATTTTTTTTTTTTGAAAAGGGAGAATGTAACCCCCCCAAAAAAATGGCCAACTATGACACAGTGTTTTCAGTGGCACACAATGAGAGAGAGATGCCACACACAGCAATGGCACGGAGGCAGACTTACCAATATTTATCTCCCACTAATTTTTTTTTTGGAAAAGGGAGAATGTACCCCCCCTAAAAAAAGTGACCAACTATTACACAGTGTTTTCAGTGGCACACAATGAGAGAGAGATGCCACACACATCAATGGCACGGAGGCAGACTTGCCAATATTTATCTCCCACTAATTTTTTTTTTGGAAAAGGGAGAATTTAGAAAAAAAAAAAAAAAGGCCAAGTATTACACAGTGTTTTTAGGGCCACACAATGAGAGAGAGATGCCACACACAGCAATGGCACGGAGGCAGACTTGCCAATATTTATCTCCCACTATTTTTTTTTTTGGAAAAGGGAGAATTTAGAAAATAAAAAAAAGGCCAAGTATTACACAGTGTTTTTAGTGCCACACAATGAGAAAGATATGCCACACACAGCAATGGCACGGAGGCAGACTTGCCAATAGTTATCTCCCACTATTTTTTTTTTTGGAAAAGGGAGAATTTAGAAAATAAAAAAAAAGGCCAAGTATTACACAGTGTTTTCAGTGCCACACAATGAGAGAAAGATGCCACACACAGCAATGGCATGGAGGCAGACTTGCCAATATTTATCTCCCACTAATTTTTTTTTTGGAAAAGGGAGAATTTAGAAAAAAAAAAAAAAAAAGGCCACGTATTACACAGTGTTTTCGGTGCCACACAATGAGAGAGAGATGCCACACACAGCAATGGCATGGAGGCTGACTTGCCAATATTTATCTCCCAATAATTTTTTTTGGGGAAAAGGGAGAATTTAGAAAGAAAAAAAAGGCCAAGTATTACACAGTGTTTACAGTGCCACACAATGAGAGAGAGATGCCACACACAGCAATGGCATGGAGGCAGACTTGCCAATATTTATCTCCCACTAATTTTTTTTTGGAAAAGGGATAATTTAGAAAAAAAACAAAAAATAAGGCCACGTATTACACAGTGTTTTTGGTGCCACACAATGAGAGAGAGATGCCACACACAGCAATGGCACGGAGGCAGACTTGCCAATATTTATCTCCCAATAATTTTTTTTTTTTTGAAAAGGGAGAATGTACCCCCCCCAAAAAAATGGCCAACTATGACACAGTGTTTTCAGTGGCACACAATGAGAGAGAGATGCCACACACAGCAATGGCACGGAGGCAGACTTGCCAATATTTATCTCCCACTAATTTTTTTTTTGGAAAAGGGAGAATTTAGAAAAAAAAAAAAAAAGGCCAAGTATTACACAGTGTTTTTAGTGCCACACAATGAGAGAGAGATGCCACACACAGCAATGGCACGGAGGCAGACTTGCCAATATTTATCTCCCACTATTTTTTTTTTTGGAAAAGGGAGAATTTAGAAAATAAAAAAAAAGGCCAAGTATTACACAGTGTTTTTAGTGCCACACAATGAGAGAGAGATGCCACACACAGCAATGGCACGGAGGCAGACTTGCCAATATTTATCTCCCACTAATTTTTTTTTTGGAAAAGGGAGAATTTAGAAAAAAAAAAAAAGGCCAAGTATTACACAGTGTTTTCAGTGCCACACAATGAGAGAGAGATGCCACACACAGCAATGGCACGGAGGCAGACTTGCCAATATTTATCTCCCACTAATATTTTTTTTGGAAAAGGGATAATTTAGAAAAAAAAAAAAAATAAGGCCACGTATTACACAGTGTTTTCGGTGCCACACAATGAGAGAGAGATGCCACACACAGCAATGGCACGGAGGCAGACTTGCCAATATTTATCTCCCAATAATTTTTTTTTTTTTTAAAAGGGAGAATGTACCCCCCCAAAAAAAATGGCCAACTATGACACAGTGTTTTCAGTGGCACACAATGAGAGAGAGATGCCACACACAGCAATGGCACGGAGGCAGACTTGCCAATATTTATCTCCCACTATTTTTTTTTTTGGAAAAGGGAGAATTTAGAAAAAAAAAAAAGGCCAAGTATTACACAGTGTTTTCAGTGCCACACAATGAGTGAGAGATGCCACACACAGCAATGGCACGGAGGCAGACTTGACAATATTTATCTCCCACTAATTTTTTTTTTGAAAAGGGAGAATTTAGAAAAAAAAAAAAGGCCAAGTATTACACAGTGTTTTCAGTGCCACACAATGAGTGAGAGATGCCACACACAGCAATGGCACGGAGGCAGACTTGACAATATTTATCTCCCACTAATTTTTTTTTTGGAAAAGGGAGAATTTAGAAAAAAAAAAAAAAGGCCAAGTATTACACAGTGTTTTCGGTGCCACACAATGAGAGAGAGATGCCACACACAGCAATGGCACGGAGGCAGACTTGCCAATATTTATCTCCCAATAATTTTTTTTTTTTGAAAAGGGAGAATGTACCCCCCCCAAAAAAAATGGCCAACTATTACACAGTGTTTTCAGTGGCACACAATGAGAGAGAGATGCCACACACAGCAATGGCACGGAGGCAGACTTGCCAATATTTATCTCCCACTAATTTTTTTTTTGGAAAAGGGAGAATTTATAAAAAAAAAAAAAAAAGGCCAAGTATTACACAGTGTTTTTAGTGCCACACAATGAGAGAGAGATTCCACACACAGCAATGGCATGGAGGCAGACTTACCAATATTTATCTCCCAATGATTTTTTTTTTTTGAAAAGGGAGAATCTACCCCCCCCAAAAAAAAAATGGCCAACTATGACACAGTGTTTTCAGTGGCACACAATGAGAGAGAGATGCCACACACAGCAATGGCACGGAGGCAGACTTGACAATATTTATCTCCCACTAATTTTTTTTTTGGAAAAGGGAGAATTTAGAAAAAAAAAAAAAGGCCAAGTATTACACAGTGTTTTCGGTGCCACACAATGAGAGAGAGAGAGATGCCACACACAGCAATGGCACGGAGGCAGACTTGACAATATTTATCTCCCACTAATTTTTTTTGGGGAAAAGGGAGAATTTAGAAAGAAAAAAAAAGGCCAAGTATTACACAGTGTTTTCAGTGCCACACAATGAGAGAGAGAGATGCCACACACAGCAATGGCACGGAGGCAGACTTACCAATATTTATCTCCCACTAATTTTTTTTTTGGAAAAGGGAGAATGTACCCCCCCCCAAAAAAAAGTGGCCAACTATTACACAGTGTTTTCAGTGGCACACAATGAGAGAGAGATGCCACACACAGCAATGGCACGGAGGCAGACTTGCCAATATTTATCTCCCACTAATTTTTTATTTGGAAAAGGGAGAATTTAGAAAAAAAAAAAAAAAAGGCCAAGTATTACACAGTGTTTTTAGCGCCACACAATGAGAGAGAGATGCCACACACAGCAATGGCACGGAGGCAGACTTGCCAATATTTATCTCCCACTAATTTTTTTTTTGGAAAAGGGAGAATTTAGAAAAAAAAAAAAAAAGGCCAAGTATTACACAGTGTTTTCAGTGCCACACAATGAGAGAGAGATGACACACAGCAATGGCACGGAGGCAGACTTGCCAATATTTATCTCCCACTAATTTTTTTTTTGGAAAAGGGAGAATTTAGAAAAAAAAAAAAAGGCCAAGTATTACACAGTGTTTTTAGCGCCACACAATGAGAGAGAGATGCCACACACAGCAATGGCACGGAGGCAGACTTGCCAATATTTATCTCCCACTAATTTTTTTTTTGGAAAAGGGAGAATTTAGAAAAGAAAAAAAAAAGGCCAAGTATTACACAGTGTTTTCGGTGCCACACAATGAGAGAGAGATGCCACACACAGCAATGGCATGGAGGCAGACTTGCCAATATTTATCTCCCATTAATTGTTTCTGGGGAAAAGGGAGAATTTAGAAAGAAAAAAAAAGGCCAAGTATTACACAGTGTTTTCAGTGCCACACAATGAGAGAGAGATGCCACACACAGCAATGGCATGGAGGCAGACTTGACAATATTTATCTCCCACTAATTTTTTTTTTGGAAAAGAGAGAATTTAGAAAAAAAAAAGGGCAAGCATTACACAGTGTTTTCGGTGCCACACAATGAGAGAGAGATGCCACACACAGCAATGGCATGGAGGCAGACTTGCCAATATTTATCTCCCACTAAGTTTTTTTGGGGAAAAGGGAGAATTTAGAAAGAAAAAAAAAGGCCAAGTATTACACAGTGTTTTCAGTGCCACACAATGAGAGAGAGATGCCACACACAGCAATGGCACGGAGGCAGACTTGCCAATATTTATCTCCCACTAAATTTTTTTGGGGAAAAGGGAGAATTTAGAAAGAAAAAAAAAGGCCAAGTATTACACAGTGTTTTCAGTGCCACACAATGAGAGAGAGATGCCACACACAGCAATGGCACGGAGGCAGACTTGACAATATTTATCTCCCACTAATTTTTTTTTTGGAAAAGGGAGAATTTAGAAAAAAAAAAAAAAGGCCAAGTATTACACAGTGTTTTCGGTGCCACACAATGAGAGAGATATGCCACACACAGCAATGGCACGGAGGCAGACTTGACAATATTTATCTCCCACTAATTTTTTGGGGGAAAAGGGAGAATGTACCCTCCCCCCAAAAAAGTGGCCAACTATTACACAGTGTTTTCAGTGGCACACAATGAGAGAGAGATGCCACACACAGCAATGGCACGGAGGCAGACTTGCCAATATTTATCTCCCACTAATTTTTTTTTTGGAAAAGGGAGAATTTATAAAAAAAAAAAAAGGCCAAGTATTACACAGTGTTTTTAGTGCCACACAATGAGAGAGAGATTCCACACACAGCAATGGCATGGAGGCAGACTTACCAATATTTATCTCCCAATAATTTTTTTTTTTTAAAAGGGAGATTCTACCCCCCCAAAAAAAAAAATGGCCAACTATGACACAGTGTTTTCAGTGGCACACAATGAGAGAGAGATGCCACACACAGCAATGGCACGGAGGCAGACTTGACAATATTTATCTCCCACTAATTTTTTTTTTGGAAAAGGGAGAATGTAGAAAAAAAAAAAAAGGCCAAGTATTACACAGTGTTTTCGGTGCCACACAATGAGAGAGAGAGAGATGCCACACACAGCAATGGCACGGAGGCAGACTTGACAATATTTATCTCCCACTAATTTTTTTTGGGGAAAAGGGAGAATTTAGAAAGAAAAAAAAAGGCCAAGTATTACACAGTGTTTTCAGTGCCACACAATGAGAGAGAGAGATGCCACACACAGCAATGGCACGGAGTCAGACTTACCAATATTTATCTCCCACTAATTTTTTTTTTGGAAAAGGGAGAATGTACCCCCCCCCAAAAAAAGTGGCCAACTATTACACAGTGTTTTCAGTGGCACACAATGAGAGAGAGATGCCACACACAGCAATGGCACGGAGGCAGACTTGCCAATATTTATCTCCCACTAATTTTTTATTTGGAAAAGGGAGAATTTAGAAAAAAAAAAAAAAAAGGCCAAGTATTACACAGTGTTTTTAGTGCCACACAATGAGAGAGAGATGCCACACACAGCAATGGCACGGAGGCAGACTTGCCAATATTTATCTCCCACTAATTTTTTTTTTGGAAAAGGGAGAATTTAGAAAAAAAAAAAAAGGCCAAGTATTACACAGTGTTTTTAGTGCCACACAATGAGAGAGAGATGCCACACACAGCAATGGCACGGAGGCAGACTTGCCAATATTTATCTCTCACTAATTTTTTTTGGGGAAAAGGGAGAATTTAGAAAAAAAAAAAAGGCCAAGTATTACACAGTGTTTTCAGTGCCACACAATGAGAGAGAGATGCCACACACAGCAATGGCACGGAGGCAGACTTGCCAATATTTATCTCCCACTTATTTTTTTTTTTGGAAAAGGGAGAATTTAGAAAAAAGAAAAAAAAAGGCCAAGTATTACACAGTGTTTTCAGTGCCACACAATGAGAGAGAGATGCCACACACAGCAATGGCACGGAGGCAGACTTGACAATATTTATCTCCCACTAATTTTTTTTTTTTGGAAAAGGGAGAATTTAGAAAAAAAAAAAAAAAGGCCAAGTATTACACAGTGTTTTCGGTGCCACACAATGAGAGAGAGATGCCACACACAGCAATGGCATGGAGGCAGACTTGCCAATATTTATCTCCCACTAATTTTTTTTGGGGAAAAGGGAGAATTTAGAAAGAAAAAAAAAAGGCCAAGTATTACACAGTGTTTTCAGTGCCACACAATGAGAGAGAGATGCCACACACAGCAATGGCACGGAGGCAGACTTGACAATATTTATCTCCCACTAATTTTTTTTGGGGAAAAGAGAGAATTTAGAAAAAAAAAAAAAAAAGGGCAAGTATTACACAGTGTTTTAGGTGCCACACAATGAGAGAGAGATGCCACACACAGCAATGGCACGGAGGCAGACTTACCAATATTTATCTCCCACTAATTTTTTTTTTGGAAAAGGGAGAATTTAGAAAAAAAAAAAAAAAGGCCAAGTATTACACAGTGTTTTCGGTGCCACACAATGAGAGAGAGTTGCCACACACAGCAATGGCACGGCGGCAGACTTGCCAATATTTATCTCCTAATAATTTTTTTTTTTTTGAAAAGGG
Organism: Ranitomeya variabilis; assembly: GCF_051348905.1. Lineage (NCBI taxonomy): Eukaryota > Metazoa > Chordata > Amphibia > Anura > Dendrobatidae > Ranitomeya > Ranitomeya variabilis. The sequence goes on from NC_135236.1 coordinate 569,185,181, forward strand.
AGAATGTACCCCCCCAAAAAAAATGTTGCCAACTATTACACAGTGTTTTTAGTTCCACACAATGAGAGAGAGATGCCACACACAGCAATGGCATGGAGGAAGACTTGCCAATATTTATCTCCCACTAATTTTTTTTGGGGAAAAGAGAGAATTTAGAAAAAAAAAAAGGGCAAGTATTGCACAGTGTTTTTAGTTCCACACAATGAGAGCGAGATGCCACACACAGCAATGGCACGGAGGCAGACTTGCCAATATTTATCTCCCACTAATTTTTTTTTTGGGAAAAGGGAGAATTTAGAAAAAAAAAAAAAAGGCCAAGTATTTTAACACAGTGTTTTTAGTGCCACACAATGAGAGAGAGATGCCACACACAGCAATGGCATGGAGGAAGACATGCCAATATTTATCTCCCACTAATTTTTTTTTTTGGAAAAGGGAGAATTTAGAAAAAAAAAAAAGGCCAAGTATTACACAGTGTTTTCAGTGCCACACAATGAGAGAGAGATGCCACACACAGCAAAGGCACGGAGGCAGACTTGCCAATATTTATCTCCCACTAATTTTTTTTTTGGAAAAGGGAGAATTTAGAAAAAAAAAAAAAAAGGCCTAGTATTACACAGTGTTTTTAGTTCCACACAATGAGAGAGAGATGCCACACACAGCAATGGCACGGAGGCAAACTTGCCAATATTTATCTCCCACTAATTTTTTTTTTGGAAAAGGGAGAATTTAGAAAAAAAAAAAAAAGGCCAAGTATTACACAGTGTTTTCAGTGCCACACAATGAGAGAGAGATGCCACACACAGCAATGGCACGGAGGCAGACTTGACAATATTTATCTCCCACTAATTTTTTTTTTTGGAAAAGGGATAATTTAGAGAAAAAAAAAAAAAAGGCCAAGTATTACACAGTGTTTTCGGTGCCACACAATGAGAGAGAGATGCCACACACAGCAATGGCATGGAGGCAGACTTGCCAATATTTATCTCCCACTAATTTTTTGGGGGGAAAAGGGAGAATTTAGAAAGAAAAAAAAAAGGCCAAGTATTACACAGTGTTTTCAGTGCCACACAATGAGAGAGAGATGCCACACACAGCAATGGCACGGAGGCAGACTTGACAATATTTATCTCCCACTAATTTTTTTTGGGGAAAAGGGAGAATTTAGAAAAAAAAAAAAAAGGCCAAGTATTACACAGTGTTTTCAGTGCCACACAATGAGAGAGAGATGCCACACACAGCAATGGCACGGAGGCAGACTTGACAATATTTATCTCCCACTAATTTTTTTTTTTGGAAAAGGGATAATTTAGAGAAAAAAAAAAAAAAGGCCAAGTATTACACAGTGTTTTCGGTGCCACACAATGAGAGAGAGATGCCACACACAGCAATGGCATGGAGGCAGACTTGCCAATATTTATCTCCCACTAATTTTTTTTGGGGAAAAGGGAGAATTTAGAAAGAAAAAAAAAAGGCCAAGTATTACACAGTGTTTTCAGTGCCACACAATGAGAGAGAGATGCCACACACAGCAATGGCACGGAGGCAGACTTGACAATATTTATCTCCCACTAATTTTTTTTGGGGAAAAGAGAGAATTTAGAAAAAAAAAAAAGGGCAAGTATTACACAGTGTTTTCGGTGCCACACAATGAGAGAGAGATGCCACACACAGCAATGGCACAGCGGCAGACTTGCCAATATTTATCTCCTAATAATTTTTTTTTTTTGAAAAGGGAGAATGTACCCCCCCAAAAAAAATGTTGCCAACTATTACACAGTGTTTTCAGTGGCACACAATGAGAGAGAGATGCCACACACAGCAATGGCACGGAGGCAGACTTGCCAATATTTATCTCCCACTAATTTTTTTTTTGGAAAAGGGAGAATTTAGAAAAAAAAAAAAAAAAGGCCAAGTATTACACAGTGTTTTTAGTGCCACACAATGAGAGAGAGATGCCACACACAGCAATGGCACGGAGGCAGACTTGCCAATATTTATCTCCCACTAATTTTTTTTTTTTTGGAAAAGGGAGAATTTAGAAAAAAAAAAAAAGGCCAAGTATTACACAGTGTTTTCAGTGCCACATAATGAGAGAGAGACGCCACACACAGCAAAGGCACGGAGGCAGACTTGCCAATATTTATCTCCCACTAATTTTTTTTTGGAAAAGAGAGAATTTAGAAAAAAAAAAAAAAAAAGGCCAAGTATTACACAGTGTTTTTAGTTCCACACAATGAGAGAGAGATGCCACACACAGCAATGGCACGGAGGCAGACTTGCCAATATTTATCTCCCACTAATTTTTTTTTTTTGGAAAAGGGAGAATTTAGAAAAAAAAAAAAAGAAAAGGCCAAGTATTAAACAGTGTTTTCGGTGCCACACAATGAGAGAGAGATGCCACACACAGCAATGGCATGGAGGCAGACTTGCCAATATTTATCTCCCACTAATTTTTTTGGGGGAAAAGGGAGAATTTAGAAAGAAAAAAAAAAGGCCAAGTATTACACAGTGTTTTCAGTGCCACACAATGAGAGAGAGATGCCACACACAGCAATGGCACGGAGGCAGACTTGCCAATATTTATCTCCCACTTAGTTTTTTTTTTGGAAAAGGGAGAATTTAGAAAAAAGAAAAAAAAAGGCCAAGTATTACACAGTGTTTTCAGTGCCACACAATGAGAGAGAGATGCCACACACAGCAATGGCACGGAGGCAGACTTGACAATATTTATCTCCCACTAATTTTTTTTTTTTGGAAAAGGGAGAATTTAGAAAAAAAAAAAAAAAGGCCAAGTATTACACAGTGTTTTCGGTGCCACACAATGAGAGAGAGATGCCACACACAGCAATGGCATGGAGGCAGACTTGCCAATATTTATCTCCCACTAATTTTTTTGGGGGAAAAGAGAGAATTTAGAAAAAAAAAAAAAAGGGCAAGTATTACACAGTGAATTCGGTGCCACACAATGAGAGAGAGATGCCACACACAGCAAAGGCACGGAGGCAGACTTGCCAATATTTATCTCTCACTAATTTTTTTTGGGGAAAAGGGAGAATTTAGAAAAAAAAAAAAAAAAGGCCAAGTATTACACAGTGTTTTCAGTGCCACACAATGAGAGAGAGATGCCACACACAGCAATGGCACGGAGGCAGACTTGCCAATATTTATCTCCCACTTATTTTTTTTTTGGAAAAGGGAGAATTTAGAAAAAAGAAAAAAAAAAGCCAAGTATTACACAGTGTTTTCAGTGCCACACAATGAGAGAGAGATGCCACACACAGCAATGACACGGAGGCAGACTTGACAATATTTATCTCCCACTAATTTTTTTTTTGGAAAAGGGAGAATTTAGAAAAAAAAAAAAAAAAGGCCAAGTATTACACAGTGTTTTTAGTGCCACACAATGAGAGAGAGATGCCACACACAGCAATGGCACGGAGGCAGACTTGCCAATATTTATCTCCCACTAATTTTTTTTTTTTTGGAAAAGGGAGAATTTAGAAAAAAAAAAAAAGGCCAAGTATTACACAGTGTTTTCAGTGCCACATAATGAGAGAGAGACGCCACACACAGCAAAGGCACGGAGGCAGACTTGCCAATATTTATCTCCCACTAATTTTTTTTGGGAAAAGAGAGAATTTAGAAAAAAAAAAAAAAAAAGGCCAAGTATTACACAGTGTTTTTAGTTCCACACAATGAGAGAGAGATGCCACACACAGCAATGGCACGGAGGCAGACTTGCCAATATTTATCTCCCACTAATTTTTTTTTTTTGGAAAAGGGAGAATTTAGAAAAAAAAAAAAAGAAAAGGCCAAGTATTAAACAGTGTTTTCGGTGCCACACAATGAGAGAGAGATGCCACACACAGCAATGGCATGGAGGCAGACTTGCCAATATTTATCTCCCACTAATTTTTTTTGGGGAAAAGGGAGAATTTAGAAAGAAAAAAAAAAGGCCAAGTATTACACAGTGTTTTCAGTGCCACACAATGAGAGAGAGATGCCACACACAGCAATGGCACGGAGGCAGACTTGCCAATATTTATCTCCCACTTATTTTTTTTTTGGAAAAGGGAGAATTTAGAAAAAAGAAAAAAAAAGGCCAAGTATTACACAGTGTTTTCAGTGCCACACAATGAGAGAGAGATGCCACACACAGCAATGGCACGGAGGCAGACTTGACAATATTTATCTCCCACTAATTTTTTTTTTTTGGAAAAGGGAGAATTTAGAAAAAAAAAAAAAAAGGCCAAGTATTACACAGTGTTTTCGGTGCCACACAATGAGAGAGAGATGCCACACACAGCAATGGCATGGAGGCAGACTTGCCAATATTTATCTCCCACTAATTTTTTTGGGGGAAAAGAGAGAATTTAGAAAAAAAAAAAAAAGGGCAAGTATTACACAGTGAATTCGGTGCCACACAATGAGAGAGAGATGCCACACACAGCAAAGGCACGGAGGCAGACTTGCCAATATTTATCTCTCACTAATTTTTTTGGGGGAAAAGGGAGAATTTAGAAAAAAAAAAAAAAAGGCCAAGTATTACACAGTGTTTTCAGTGCCACACAATGAGAGAGAGATGCCACACACAGCAATGGCACGGAGGCAGACTTGCCAATATTTATCTCCCACTTATTTTTTTTTTGGAAAAGGGAGAATTTAGAAAAAAGAAAAAAAAAAGCCAAGTATTACACAGTGTTTTCAGTGCCACACAATGAGAGAGAGATGCCACACACAGCAATGACACGGAGGCAGACTTGACAATATTTATCTCCCACTAATTTTTTTTTTTTTGAAAAGGGAGAATTTAGAAAAAAAAAAAAAAAGGCCAAGTATTACACAGTGTTTTCGGTGCCACACAATGAGAGAGAGATGCCACACACAGCAATGGCATGGAGGCAGACTTGCCAATATTTATCTCCCACTAATTTTTTTTGGGGAAAAGGGAGAATTTAGAAAGAAAAAAAAAAGGCCAAGTATTACACAGTGTTTTCAGTGCCACACAATGAGAGAGAGATGCCACACACAGCAATGGCACGGAGGCAGACTTGACAATATTTATCTCCCTCTAATTTTTTTTGGGGAAAAGAGAGAATTTAGAAAAAAAAAAAAAAAAGGGCAAGTATTACACAGTGTTTTCGGTGCCACACAATGAGAGAGAGATGCCACACACAGCAATGGCACGGAGGCAGACTTACCAATATTTATCTCCCACTAATTTTTTTTTTGGAAAAGGGAGAATTTAGAAAAAAAAAAAAAAGGCCAAGTATTACACAGTGTTTTCGGTGCCACACAATGAGAGAGAGTTGCCACACACAGCAATGGCACGGCAGCAGACTTGCCAATATTTATCTCCTAATAATTTTTTTTTTTTTGAAAAGGGAGAATGTACCCCCCCAAAAAAAATGTTGCCAACTATTACACAGTGTTTTTAGTTCCACACAATGAGAGAGAGATGCCACACACAGCAATGGCATGGAGGAAGACTTGCCAATATTTATCTCCCACTAATTTTTTTTGGGGAAAAGAGAGAATTTAGAAAAAAAAAAAGGGCAAGTATTGCACAGTGTTTTTAGTTCCACACAATGAGAGCGAGATGCCACACACAGCAATGGCACGGAGGCAGACTTGCCAATATTTATCTCCCACTAATTTTTTTTTTTGGAAAAGGGAGAATTTAGAAAAAAAAAAAAAAGGCCAAGTATTTTAACACAGTGTTTTTAGTGCCACACAATGAGAGAGAGATGCCACACACAGCAATGGCATGGAGGAAGACTTGCCAATATTTATCTCCCACTAATTTTTTTTTTTGGAAAAGGGAGAATTTAGAAAAAAAAAAAAGGCCAAGTATTACACAGTGTTTTCAGTGCCACACAATGAGAGAGAGATGCCACACACAGCAAAGGCACGGAGGCAGACTTGCCAATATTTATCTCCCACTAATTTTTTTTTTGGAAAAGGGAGAATTTAGAAAAAAAAAAAAAAAAGGCCGAGTATTACACAGTGTTTTTAGTTCCACACAATGAGAGAGAGATGCCACACACAGCAATGGCACGGAGGCAAACTTGCCAATATTTATCTCCCACTAATTTTTTTTTTGGAAAAGGGAGAATTTAGAAAAAAAAAAAAAAAGGCCAAGTATTACACAGTGTTTTCAGTGCCACACAATGAGAGAGAGATGCCACACACAGCAATGGCACGGAGGCAGACTTGACAATATTTATCTCCCACTAATTTTTTTTTTTGGAAAAGGGATAATTTAGAGAAAAAAAAAAAAAAGGCCAAGTATTACACAGTGTTTTCGGTGCCACACAATGAGAGAGAGATGCCACACACAGCAATGGCACGGAGGCAGACTTGACAATATTTATCTCCCACTAATTTTTTTTGGGGAAAAGAGAGAATTTAGAAAAAAAAAAAAAAAGGGCAAGTATTACACAGTGTTTTCGGTGCCACACAATGAGAGAGAGATGCCACACACAGCAATGGCACAGCGGCAGACTTGCCAATATTTGTCTCCTAATAATTTTTTTTTTTTGAAAAGGGAGAATGTACCCCCCCAAAAAAAATGTTGCCAACTATTACACAGTGTTTTCAGTGGCACACAATGAGAGAGAGATGCCACACACAGCAAAGGCACGGAGGCAGACTTGCCAATATTTATCTCCCACTAATTTTTTTTTGGAAAAGAGAGAATTTAGAAAAAAAAAAAAAAAAAGGCCAAGTATTACACAGTGTTTTTAGTTCCACACAATGAGAGAGAGATGCCACACACAGCAATGGCACGGAGGCAGACTTGCCAATATTTATCTCCCACTAATTTTTTTTTTTTGGAAAAGGGAGAATTTAGAAAAAAAAAAAAAGAAAAGGCCAAGTATTACACAGTGTTTTCGGTGCCACACAATGAGAGAGAGATGCCACACACAGCAATGGCATGGAGGCAGACTTGCCAATATTTATCTCCCACTAATTTTTTTTGGGGAAAAGGGAGAATTTAGAAAGAAAAAAAAAAGGCCAAGTATTACACAGTGTTTTCAGTGCCACACAATAAGAGAGAGATGCCACACACAGCAATGGCACGGAGGCAGACTTGACAATATTTATCTCCCACTAATTTTTTTGGGGGAAAAGAGAGAATTTAGAAAAAAAAAAAAAAGGGCAAGTATTACACAGTGAATTCGGTGCCACACAATGAGAGAGAGATGCCACACACAGCAAAGGCACGGAGGCAGACTTGCCAATATTTATCTCCCACTAATTTTTTTTTTGGAAAAGGGAGAATTTAGAAAAAAAAAAAAAGGCCAAGTATTACACAGTGTTTTTAGTTCCACACAATGAGAGAGAGATGCCACACACAGCAATGGCACGGAGGCAGACTTGCCAATATTTATCTCCCACTAATTTTTTTTTTGGAAAAGGGAGAATTTAGAAAAAAAAAAAAAAAACGCCAAGTATTACACAGTGTTTTCAGTGCCACATAATGAGAGAGAGACGCCACACACAGCAAAGGCACGGAGGCAGACTTGCCAATATTTATCTCCCACTAATTTTTTTTTGGAAAAGAGAGAATTTAGAAAAAAAAAAAAAAAAAGGCCAAGTATTACACAGTGTTTTTAGTTCCACACAATGAGAGAGAGATGCCACACACAGCAATGGCACGGAGGCAGACTTGCCAATATTTATCTCCCACTAATTTTTTTTTTTTGGAAAAGGGAGAATTTAGAAAAAAAAAAAAAGAAAAGGCCAAGTATTACACAGTGTTTTCGGTGCCACACAATGAGAGAGAGATGCCACACACAGCAATGGCATGGAGGCAGACTTGCCAATATTTATCTCCCACTAATTTTTTTTGGGGAAAAGGGAGAATTTAGAAAGAAAAAAAAAAGGCCAAGTATTACACAGTGTTTTCAGTGCCACACAATAAGAGAGAGATGCCACACACAGCAATGGCACGGAGGCAGACTTGACAATATTTATCTCCCACTAATTTTTTTGGGGGAAAAGAGAGAATTTAGAAAAAAAAAAAAAAGGGCAAGTATTACACAGTGAATTCGGTGCCACACAATGAGAGAGAGATGCCACACACAGCAAAGGCACGGAGGCAGACTTGCCAATATTTATCTCCCACTAATTTTTTTTTTGGAAAAGGGAGAATTTAGAAAAAAAAAAAAAGGCCAAGTATTACACAGTGTTTTTAGTTCCACACAATGAGAGAGAGATGCCACACACAGCAATGGCACGGAGGCAGACTTGCCAATATTTATCTCCCACTAATTTTTTTTTTGGAAAAGGGAGAATTTAGAAAAAAAAAAAAAAAGGCCAAGTATTACACAGTGTTTTCAGTGCCACACAATGAGAGAGAGATGCCACACACAGCAATGGCACGGAGGCAGACTTGACAATATTTATCTCCCACTAATTTTTTTTTTTGGAAAAGGGAGAATTTAGAAAAAAAAAAAAAAAGGCCAAGTATTACACAGTGTTTTCGGTGCCACACAATGAGAGAGATGCCACACCCAGCAATGGCATGGAGGCAGACTTGCCAATATTTATCTCCCACTAATTTTTTTTGGGGAAAAGGGAGAATTTAGAAAGAAAAAAAAAAGGCCAAGTATTACACAGTGTTTTCGGTGCCACACAATGAGAGAGAGATGCCACACACAGCAATGGCATGGAGGCAGACTTGCCAATATTTATCTCCCACTAATTTTTTTTGGAGAAAAGGGAGAATTTAGAAAGAAAAAAAAAAGGGCAAGTATTACACAGTGAATTCGGTGCCACACAATGAGAGAGAGATGCCACACACAGCAAAGGCACGGAGGCAGACTTGCCAATATTTATCTCCCACTAATTTTTTTTGGGGAAAAGAGAGAATTTAGAAAAAAAAAAAAAGGGCAAGTATTACACAGTGAATTCGGTGCCACACAATGAGAGAGAGATGCCACACACAGCAAAGGCACGGAGGCAGACTTGCCAATATTTATCTCCCACTATTTTTTTTTTTGGAAAAGGGAGAATTTAGAAAAAAAAAAAAAAAGGCCAAGTATTACACAGTGTTTTTAGTTCCACACAATGAGAGAGAGATGCCACACACAGCAATGGCACGGAGGCAGACTTGCCAATATTTATCTCCCACTAATTTTTTTTTTGGAAAAGGGAGAATTTAGAAAAAAAAAAAAAAAAAAAGGCCAAGTATTACACAGTGTTTTCGGTGCCACACAATGAGAGAGAGTTGCCACACACACCAATAGCACGGAGGCAGACTTGCCAATATTTATCTCCCACTAATTTTTTTTTTGGAAAAGGGAGAATTTAGAAAAAAAAAAAAAGGCCAAGTATTACACAGTGTTTTTAGTGCCACACAATGAGAGAGAGATGCCACACACAGCAATGGCACGGAGGCAGACTTGCCAATATTTATCTCCCACTAATTCTTTTTTTGGAAAAGGGAGAATTTAGAAAAAAAAAAAAAAAAGCCAGGTATTACACAGTGTTTTCGGTGCCACACAATGAGAGAGAGATGCCACACACAGCAATGGCATGGAGGCAGACTTGCCAATATTTATCTCCCACTAATTTTTTTTGGGGAAAAGGGAGAATTTAGAAAGAAAAAAAACAAGGCCAAGTATTACACAGTGTTTTCAGTGCCACACAATGAGAGAGAGATGCCACACACAGCAATGGCACGGAGGCAGACTTGACAATATTTATCTCCCACTAATTTTTTTTGGGGAAAAGAGAGAATTTAGAAAAAAAAAAAAAAAAGGGCAAGTATTACACAGTGTTTTCGGTGCCACACAATGAGAGAGAGATGCCACACACAGCAATGGCACGGAGGCAGACTTACCAATATTTATCTCCCACTAATTTTTTTTTTGGAAAAGGGAGAATTTAGAAAAAAAAAAAAAAGGCCAAGTATTACACAGTGTTTTCGGTGCCACACAATGAGAGAGAGTTGCCACACACAGCAATGGCACGGCGGCAGACTTGCCAATATTTATCTCCTAATAATTTTTTTTTTTTTGAAAAGGGAGAATGTACCCCCCCAAAAAAAATGTTGCCAACTATTACACAGTGTTTTCAGTGGCACACAATGAGAGAGAGATTCCACACACAGCAAAGGCACGGAGGCAGATTTGCCAATATTTATCTCCCACTATTTTTTTTTTTGGAAAAGGGAGAATTTAGAAAAAAAAAAAAAAAAGGCCAAGTATTACACAGTGTTTTTAGTTCCACACAATGAGAGAGAGATGCCACACACAGCAATGGCATGGAGGAAGACTTGCCAATATTTATCTCCCACTAATTTTTTTTGGGGAAAAGAGAGAATTTAGAAAAAAAAAAAAGGCCAAGTATTACACAGTGTTTTCAGTGCCACACAATGAGAGAGAGATGCCACACACAGCAATGGCATGGAGGAAGACTTGCCAATATTTATCTCCCACTAATTTTTTTTTTTGGAAAAGGGAGAATTTAGAAAAAAAAAAAAGGCCAAGTATTACACAGTGTTTTCAGTGCCACACAATGAGAGAGAGATGCCACACACAGCAAAGGCACGGAGGCAGACTTGCCAATATTTATCTCCCACTAATTTTTTTTTTGGAAAAGGGAGAATTTAGAAAAAAAAAAAAAAAAGGCCGAGTATTACACAGTGTTTTTAGTTCCACACAATGAGAGAGAGATGCCACACACAGCAATGGCACGGAGGCAAACTTGCCAATATTTATCTCCCACTAATTTTTTTTTTGGAAAAGGGAGAATTTAGAAAAAAAAAAAAAAAGGCCAAGTATTACACAGTGTTTTCAGTGCCACACAATGAGAGAGAGATGCCACACACAGCAATGGCACGGAGGCAGACTTGACAATATTTATCTCCCACTAATTTTTTTTTTTGGAAAAGGGATAATTTAGAGAAAAAAAAAAAAAAGGCCAAGTATTACACAGTGTTTTCGGTGCCACACAATGAGAGAGAGATGCCACACACAGCAATGGCATGGAGGCAGACTTGCCAATATTTATCTCCCACTAATTTTTTTTGGAGAAAAGGGAGAATTTAGAAAAAAAAAAAAAAGGGCAAGTATTACACAGTGTTTTCGGTGCCACACAATGAGAGAGAGATGCCACACACAGCAATGGCACAGCGGCAGACTTGCCAATATTTGTCTCCTAATAATTTTTTTTTTTTGAAAAGGGAGAATGTACCCCCCCAAAAAAAATGTTGCCAACTATTACACAGTGTTTTCAGTGGCACACAATGAGAGAGAGATGCCACACACAGCAATGGCACGGAGGCAGACTTGCCAATATTTATCTCCCACTAATTTTTTTTTTGGAAAAGGGAGAATTTAGAAAAAAAAAAAAAAAACGCCAAGTATTACACAGTGTTTTCAGTGCCACATAATGAGAGAGAGACGCCACACACAGCAAAGGCACGGAGGCAGACTTGCCAATATTTATCTCCCACTAATTTTTTTTTGGAAAAGAGAGAATTTAGAAAAAAAAAAAAAAAAAGGCCAAGTATTACACAGTGTTTTTAGTTCCACACAATGAGAGAGAGATGCCACACACAGCAATGGCACGGAGGCAGACTTGCCAATATTTATCTCCCACTAATTTTTTTTTTTTGGAAAAGGGAGAATTTAGAAAAAAAAAAAAAGAAAAGGCCAAGTATTACACAGTGTTTTCGGTGCCACACAATGAGAGAGAGATGCCACACACAGCAATGGCATGGAGGCAGACTTGCCAATATTTATCTCCCACTAATTTTTTTTGGGGAAAAGGGAGAATTTAGAAAGAAAAAAAAAAGGCCAAGTATTACACAGTGTTTTCAGTGCCACACAATAAGAGAGAGATGCCACACACAGCAATGGCACGGAGGCAGACTTGACAATATTTATCTCCCACTAATTTTTTGGGGGGAAAAGAGAGAATTTAGAAAAAAAAAAAAAAGGGCAAGTATTACACAGTGAATTCGGTGCCACACAATGAGAGAGAGATGCCACACACAGCAAAGGCACGGAGGCAGACTTGCCAATATTTATCTCCCACTAATTTTTTTTTTGGAAAAGGGAGAATTTAGAAAAAAAAAAAAAGGCCAAGTATTACACAGTGTTTTTAGTTCCACACAATGAGAGAGAGATGCCACACACAGCAATGGCACGGAGGCAGACTTGCCAATATTTATCTCCCACTAATTTTTTTTTTGGAAAAGGGAGAATTTAGAAAAAAAAAAAAAAAGGCCAAGTATTACACAGTGTTTTCAGTGCCACACAATGAGAGAGAGATGCCACACACAGCAATGGCACGGAGGCAGACTTGACAATATTTATCTCCCACTAATTTTTTTTTTTGGAAAAGGGAGAATTTAGAAAAAAAAAAAAAAAGGCCAAGTATTACACAGTGTTTTCGGTGCCACACAATGAGAGAGATGCCACACCCAGCAATGGCATGGAGGCAGACTTGCCAATATTTATCTCCCACTAATTTTTTTTGGGGAAAAGGGAGAATTTAGAAAGAAAAAAAAAAGGCCAAGTATTACACAGTGTTTTCGGTGCCACACAATGAGAGAGAGATGCCACACACAGCAATGGCATGGAGGCAGACTTGCCAATATTTATCTCCCACTAATTTTTTTTGGAGAAAAGGGAGAATTTAGAAAGAAAAAAAAAAGGGCAAGTATTACACAGTGAATTCGGTGCCACACAATGAGAGAGAGATGCCACACACAGCAAAGGCACGGAGGCAGACTTGCCAATATTTATCTCCCACTAATTTTTTTTGGGGAAAAGAGAGAATTTAGAAAAAAAAAAAAAGGGCAAGTATTACACAGTGAATTCGGTGCCACACAATGAGAGAGAGATGCCACACACAGCAAAGGCACGGAGGCAGACTTGCCAATATTTATCTCCCACTATTTTTTTTTTTGGAAAAGGGAGAATTTAGAAAAAAAAAAAAAAAGGCCAAGTATTACACAGTGTTTTTAGTTCCACACAATGAGAGAGAGATGCCACACACAGCAATGGCACGGAGGCAGACTTGCCAATATTTATCTCCCACTAATTTTTTTTTTGGAAAAGGGAGAATTTAGAAAAAAAAAAAAAAAAAAAGGCCAAGTATTACACAGTGTTTTCGGTGCCACACAATGAGAGAGAGTTGCCACACACACCAATGGCACGGAGGCAGACTTGCCAATATTTATCTCCCACTAATTTTTTTTTTGGAAAAGGGAGAATTTAGAAAAAAAAAAAAAGGCCAAGTATTACACAGTGTTTTTAGTGCCACACAATGAGAGAGAGATGCCACACACAGCAATGGCACGGAGGCAGACTTGCCAATATTTATCTCCCACTAATTCTTTTTTTGGAAAAGGGAGAATTTAGAAAAAAAAAAAAAAAAGCCAGGTATTACACAGTGTTTTCGGTGCCACACAATGAGAGAGAGATGCCACACACAGCAATGGCATGGAGGCAGACTTGCCAATATTTATCTCCCACTAATTTTTTTTGGGGAAAAGGGAGAATTTAGAAAGAAAAAAAACAAGGCCAAGTATTACACAGTGTTTTCAGTGCCACACAATGAGAGAGAGATGCCACACACAGCAATGGCACGGAGGCAGACTTGACAATATTTATCTCCCACTAATTTTTTTTGGGGAAAAGAGAGAATTTAGAAAAAAAAAAAAAAAAGGGCAAGTATTACACAGTGTTTTCGGTGCCACACAATGAGAGAGAGATGCCACACACAGCAATGGCACGGAGGCAGACTTACCAATATTTATCTCCCACTAATTTTTTTTTTGGAAAAGGGAGAATTTAGAAAAAAAAAAAAAAGGCCAAGTATTACACAGTGTTTTCGGTGCCACACAATGAGAGAGAGTTGCCACACACAGCAATGGCACGGCGGCAGACTTGCCAATATTTATCTCCTAATAATTTTTTTTTTTTTGAAAAGGGAGAATGTACCCCCCCAAAAAAAATGTTGCCAACTATTACACAGTGTTTTCAGTGGCACACAATGAGAGAGAGATTCCACACACAGCAAAGGCACGGAGGCAGATTTGCCAATATTTATCTCCCACTATTTTTTTTTTTGGAAAAGGGAGAATTTAGAAAAAAAAAAAAAAAAGGCCAAGTATTACACAGTGTTTTTAGTTCCACACAATGAGAGAGAGATGCCACACACAGCAATGGCATGGAGGAAGACTTGCCAATATTTATCTCCCACTAATTTTTTTTGGGGAAAAGAGAGAATTTAGAAAAAAAAAAAAGGCCAAGTATTACACAGTGTTTTCAGTGCCACACAATGAGAGAGAGATGCCACACACAGCAATGGCACGGAGGCAGACTTGACAATATTTATCTCCCACTAATTTTTTTTTTTGGAAAAGGGATAATTTAGAGAAAAAAAAAAAAAAGGCCAAGTATTACACAGTGTTTTCGGTGCCACACAATGAGAGAGAGATGCCACACACAGCAATGGCATGGAGGCAGACTTGCCAATATTTATCTCCCACTAATTTTTTTTGGAGAAAAGGGAGAATTTAGAAAAAAAAAAAAAAGGGCAAGTATTACACAGTGTTTTCGGTGCCACACAATGAGAGAGAGATGCCACACACAGCAATGGCACAGCGGCAGACTTGCCAATATTTGTCTCCTAATAATTTTTTTTTTTTGAAAAGGGAGAATGTACCCCCCCAAAAAAAATGTTGCCAACTATTACACAGTGTTTTCAGTGGCACACAATGAGAGAGAGATGCCACACACAGCAATGGCACGGAGGCAGACTTGCCAATATTTATCTCCCACTAATTTTTTTTTTGGAAAAGGGAGAATTTAGAAAAAAAAAAAAAAAACGCCAAGTATTACACAGTGTTTTCAGTGCCACATAATGAGAGAGAGACGCCACACACAGCAAAGGCACGGAGGCAGACTTGCCAATATTTATCTCCCACTAATTTTTTTTTGGAAAAGAGAGAATTTAGAAAAAAAAAAAAAAAAAGGCCAAGTATTACACAGTGTTTTTAGTTCCACACAATGAGAGAGAGATGCCACACACAGCAATGGCACGGAGGCAGACTTGCCAATATTTATCTCCCACTAATTTTTTTTTTTTGGAAAAGGGAGAATTTAGAAAAAAAAAAAAGAAAAGGCCAAGTATTACACAGTGTTTTCGGTGCCACACAATGAGAGAGAGATGCCACACACAGCAATGGCATGGAGGCACACTTGCCAATATTTATCTCCCACTAATTTTTTTTGGGGAAAAGGGAGAATTTAGAAAGAAAAAAAAAAGGCCAAGTATTACACAGTGTTTTCAGTGCCACACAATAAGAGAGAGATGCCACACACAGCAATGGCACGGAGGCAGACTTGACAATATTTATCTCCCACTAATTTTTTTGGGGGAAAAGAGAGAATTTAGAAAAAAAAAAAAAAGGGCAAGTATTACACAGTGAATTCGGTGCCACACAATGAGAGAGAGATGCCACACACAGCAAAGGCACGGAGGCAGACTTGCCAATATTTATCTCCCACTAATTTTTTTTTGGGAAAAGGGAGAATTTAGAAAAAAAAAAAAAGGCCAAGTATTACACAGTGTTTTTAGTTCCACACAATGAGAGAGAGATGCCACACACAGCAATGGCACGGAGGCAGACTTGACAATATTTATCTCCCACTAATTTTTTTTGGGGAAAAGGGAGAATTTAGAAAGAAAAAAAAAAGGCCAAGTATTACACAGTGTTTTTAGTTCCACACAATGAGAGAGAGATGCCACACACAGCAAAGGCACGGAGGCAGACTTGCCAATATTTATCTCCCACTAATTTTTTTTTTGGAAAAGGGAGAATTTAGAAAAAAAAAAAAAAAAGGCCGAGTATTACACAGTGTTTTTAGTTCCACACAATGAGAGAGAGATGCCACACACAGCAATGGCACGGAGGCAAACTTGCCAATATTTATCTCCCACTAATTTTTTTTTTGGAAAAGGGAGAATTTAGAAAAAAAAAAAAAAAGGCCAAGTATTACACAGTGTTTTCAGTGCCACACAATGAGAGAGAGATGCCACACACAGCAATGGCACGGAGGCAGACTTGACAATATTTATCTCCCACTAATTTTTTTTTTTGGAAAAGGGATAATTTAGAGAAAAAAAAAAAAAAGGCCAAGTATTACACAGTGTTTTCGGTGCCACACAATGAGAGAGAGATGCCACACACAGCAATGGCATGGAGGCAGACTTGCCAATATTTATCTCCCACTAATTTTTTTTGGAGAAAAGGGAGAATTTAGAAAAAAAAAAAAAAGGGCAAGTATTACACAGTGTTTTCGGTGCCACACAATGAGAGAGAGATGCCACACACAGCAATGGCACAGCGGCAGACTTGCCAATATTTGTCTCCTAATAATTTTTTTTTTTTGAAAAGGGAGAATGTACCCCCCCCAAAAAAATGTTGCCAACTATTACACAGTGTTTTCAGTGGCACACAATGAGAGAGAGATGCCACACACAGCAATGGCACGGAGGCAGACTTGCCAATATTTATCTCCCACTAATTTTTTTTTTGGAAAAGGGAGAATTTAGAAAAAAAAAAAAAAAACGCCAAGTATTACACAGTGTTTTCAGTGCCACATAATGAGAGAGAGACGCCACACACAGCAAAGGCACGGAGGCAGACTTGCCAATATTTATCTCCCACTAATTTTTTTTTGGAAAAGAGAGAATTTAGAAAAAAAAAAAAAAAAAGGCCAAGTATTACACAGTGTTTTTAGTTCCACACAATGAGAGAGAGATGCCACACACAGCAATGGCACGGAGGCAGACTTGCCAATATTTATCTCCCACTAATTTTTTTTTTTTGGAAAAGGGAGAATTTAGAAAAAAAAAAAAGAAAAGGCCAAGTATTACACAGTGTTTTCGGTGCCACACAATGAGAGAGAGATGCCACACACAGCAATGGCATGGAGGCACACTTGCCAATATTTATCTCCCACTAATTTTTTTTGGGGAAAAGGGAGAATTTAGAAAGAAAAAAAAAAGGCCAAGTATTACACAGTGTTTTCAGTGCCACACAATAAGAGAGAGATGCCACACACAGCAATGGCACGGAGGCAGACTTGACAATATTTATCTCCCACTAATTTTTTTGGGGGAAAAGAGAGAATTTAGAAAAAAAAAAAAAAGGGCAAGTATTACACAGTGAATTCGGTGCCACACAATGAGAGAGAGATGCCACACACAGCAAAGGCACGGAGGCAGACTTGCCAATATTTATCTCCCACTAATTTTTTTTTGGGAAAAGGGAGAATTTAGAAAAAAAAAAAAAGGCCAAGTATTACACAGTGTTTTTAGTTCCACACAATGAGAGAGAGATGCCACACACAGCAATGGCACGGAGGCAGACTTGCCAATATTTATCTCCCACTAATTTTTTTTTTGGAAAAGGGAGAATTTAGAAAAAAAAAAAAAAAGGCCAAGTATTTTAACACAGTGTTTTCGGTGCCACACAATGAGAGAGAGAGATGCCACACACAGCAATGGCATGGAGGCAGACTTGCCAATATTTATCTCCCACTAATTTTTTTTAGGGAAAAGGGAGAATTTAGAAAGAAAAAAAAAAGGCCAAGTATTACACAGTGTTTTCAGTGCCACACAATGAGAGAGAGATGCCACACACAGCAATGGCACGGAGGCAGACTTGACAATATTTATCTCCCACTAATTTTTTTTGGGGAAAAGAGAGAATTTAGAAAAAAAAAAAAAAGGGCAAGTATTACACAGTGTTTTCGGTGCCACACAATGAGAGAGAGATGCCACACACAGCAATGGCACAGCGGCAGACTTGCCAATATTTGTCTCCTAATAATTTTTTTTTTTTGAAAAGGGAGAATGTACCCCCCCCAAAAAAATGTTGCCAACTATTACACAGTGTTTTCAGTGGCACACAATGAGAGAGAGATGCCACACACAGCAATGGCACGGAGGCAGACTTGCCAATATTTATCTCCCACTAATTTTTTTTTTTTGGAAAAGAGAGAATTTAGAAAAAAAAAAAAAAAAAGGCCAAGTATTACACAGTGTTTTTAGTTCCACACAATGAGAGAGAGATGCCACACACAGCAATGGCACGGAGGCAGACTTGCCAATATTTATCTCCCACTAATTTTTTTTTTTTGGAAAAGGGAGAATTTAGAAAAAAAAAAAAAGAAAAGGCCAAGTATTACACAGTGTTTTCGGTGCCACACAATGAGAGAGAGATGCCACACACAGCAATGGCATGGAGGCAGACTTGCCAATATTTATCTCCCACTAATTTTTTTTGGGGAAAAGGGAGAATTTAGAAAGAAAAAAAAAAGGCCAAGTATTACACAGTGTTTTCAGTGCCACACAATAAGAGAGAGATGCCACACACAGCAATGGCACGGAGGCAGACTTGACAATATTTATCTCCCACTAATTTTTTTGGGGGAAAAGAGAGAATTTAGAAAAAAAAAAAAAAGGGCAAGTATTACACAGTGAATTCGGTGCCACACAAAGAGAGAGATGCCACACACAGCAAAGGCACGGAGGCAGACTTGCCAATATTTATCTCCCACTAATTTTTTTTTGGGAAAAGGGAGAATTTAGAAAAAAAAAAAAAGGCCAAGTATTACACAGTGTTTTTAGTTCCACACAATGAGAGAGAGATGCCACACACAGCAATGGCACGGAGGCAGACTTGCCAATATTTATCTCCCACTAATTTTTTTTTTGGAAAAGGGAGAATTTAGAAAAAAAAAAAAAAAGGCCAAGTATTACACAGTGTTTTCAGTGCCACACAATGAGAGAGAGATGCCACACACAGCAATGGCACGGAGGCAGACTTGACAATATTTATCTCCCACTAATTTTTTTTTTTGGAAAAGGGAGAATTTAGAAAAAAAAAAAAAAGGCCAAGTATTACACAGTGTTTTCGGTGCCACACAATGAGAGAGATGCCACACCCAGCAATGGCATGGAGGCAGACTTGCCAATATTTATCTCCCACTAATTTTTTTTGGGGAAAAGGGAGAATTTAGAAAGAAAAAAAAAAGGCCAAGTATTACACAGTGTTTTCAGTGCCACACAATGAGAGCGAGATGCCACACACAGAAATGGCACGGAGGCAGACTTGCCAATATTTATCTCCCACTATTTTTTTTTTTGGAAAAGGGAGAATTTAGAAAAAAAAAAAAAAAAGGCCAAGTATTTTAACACAGTGTTTTCGGTGCCACACAATGAGAGAGAGAGATGCCACACACAGCAATGGCATGGAGGCAGACTTGCCAATATTTATCTCCCACTAATTTTTTTTAGGGAAAAGGGAGAATTTAGAAAGAAAAAAAAAAGGCCAAGTATTACACAGTGTTTTCGGTGCCACACAATGAGAGAGAGAGATGCCACACACAGCAATGGCATGGAGGCAGACTTGCCAATATTTATCTCCCACTAATTTTTTTTTTGGAAAAGGGAGAATTTAGAAAAAAAAAAAAAAAAGGCCAAGTATTACACAGTGTTTTCGGTGCCACACAATGAGAGAGAGAGATGCCACACACAGCAAAGGCACGGAGGCAGACTTGCCAATATTTATCTCCCACTAATTTTTTTTTGGAAAAGGGAGAATTTAGAAAAAAAAAAAAAGGCCAAGTAATACACAGTGTTTTTAGTTCCACACAATGAGAGAGAGATGCCACACACAGCAATGGCACGGAGGCAGACTTGCCAATATTTATCTCCCACTAATTTTTTTTTTTTGGAAAAGGGAGAATTTAGAAAAAAAAAAAAAGAAAAGGCCAAGTATTACACAGTGTTTTCGGTGCCACACAATGAGAGAGAGATGCCACACACAGCAATGGCATGGAGGCAGACTTGCCAATATTTATCTCCCACTAATTTTTTTTGGAGAAAAGGGAGAATTTAGAAAGAAAAAAAAAAAGGGCAAGTATTACACAGTGAATTCGGTGCCACACAATGAGAGAGAGATGCCACACACAGCAAAGGCACGGAGGCAGACTTGCCAATATTTATCTCCCACTAATTTTTTTTGGGGAAAAGAGAGAATTTAGAAAAAAAAAAAAAGGGCAAGTATTACACAGTGAATTCGGTGCCACACAATGAGAGAGAGATGCCACACACAGCAAAGGCACGGAGGCAGACTTGCCAATATTTATCTCCCACTAATTTTTTTTTTGGAAAAGGGAGAATTTAGAAAAAAAAAAAAAAAGGCCAAGTATTACACAGTGTTTTTAGTTCCACACAATGAGAGAGAGATGCCACACACAGCAATGGCACGGAGGCAGACTTGCCAATATTTATCTCCCACTAATTTTTTTTTTGGAAAAGGGAGAATTTAGAAAAAAAAAAAAAAAAAAAGGCCAAGTATTACACAGTGTTTTCAGTGCCACACAATGAGAGAGAGATGCCACACACAGCAATGGCACGGAGGCAGACTTGCCAATATTTATCTCCCACTAATTTTTTTTTTGGAAAAGGGAGAATTTAGAAAAAAAAAAAAAGGCCAAGTATTACACAGTGTTTTTAGTTCCACACAATGAGAGAGAGATGCCACACACAGCAATGGCACGGAGGCAGACTTGCCAATATGTATCTCCCACTAATTTTTTTTTTTTGGAAAAGGGAGAATTTAGAAAAAAAAAAAAAGAAAAGGCCAAGTATTACACAGTGTTTTCGGTGCCACACAATGAGAGAGAGATGCCACACACAGCAGTGGCATGGAGGCAGACTTGCCAATATTTATCTCCCACTAATTTTTTTTGGGGAAAAGGGAGAATTTAGAAAGAAAAAAAAAAGGCCAAGTATTACACAGTGTTTTCAGTGCCACACAATAAGAGAGAGATGCCACACACAGCAATGGCACGGAGGCAGACTTGACAATATTTATCTCCCACTAATTTTTTTTGGGAAAAGGGAGAATTTAGAAAAAAAAAAAAAAAAAGGCCGAGTATTACACACTCACAGTGTTTTTAGTTCCACACAATGAGAGAGAGATGCCACACACAGCAAAGGCACGGAGGCAGACTTGCCAATATTTATCTCCCACTAATTTTTTTTTGGGAAAAGGGAGAATTTAGAAAAAAAAAAAAAGGCCAAGTATTACACAGTGTTTTTAGTTCCACACAATGAGAGAGAGATGCCACACACAGCAATGGCACGGAGGCAGACTTGCCAATATTTATCTCCCACTAATTTTTTTTTTGGAAAAGGGAGAATTTAGAAAAAAAAAAAAAAAGGCCAAGTATTACACAGTGTTTTCAGTGCCACACAATGAGAGAGAGATGCCACACACAGCAATGGCACGGAGGCAGACTTGACAATATTTATCTCCCACTAATTTTTTTTTTTGGAAAAGGGAGAATTTAGAAAAAAAAAAAAAAGGCCAAGTATTACACAGTGTTTTCGGTGCCACACAATGAGAGAGATGCCACACCCAGCAATGGCATGGAGGCAGACTTGCCAATATTTATCTCCCACTAATTTTTTTTGGGGAAAAGGGAGAATTTAGAAAGAAAAAAAAAAGGCCAAGTATTACACAGTGTTTTCAGTGCCACACAATGAGAGCGAGATGCCACACACAGAAATGGCACGGAGGCAGACTTGCCAATATTTATCTCCCACTATTTTTTTTTTTGGAAAAGGGAGAATTTAGAAAAAAAAAAAAAAAAGGCCAAGTATTTTAACACAGTGTTTTCGGTGCCACACAATGAGAGAGAGAGATGCCACACACAGCAATGGCATGGAGGCAGACTTGCCAATATTTATCTCCCACTAATTTTTTTTAGGGAAAAGGGAGAATTTAGAAAGAAAAAAAAAAGGCCAAGTATTACACAGTGTTTTCGGTGCCACACAATGAGAGAGAGAGATGCCACACACAGCAATGGCATGGAGGCAGACTTGCCAATATTTATCTCCCACTAATTTTTTTTTTGGAAAAGGGAGAATTTAGAAAAAAAAAAAAAAAAGGCCAAGTATTACACAGTGTTTTCGGTGCCACACAATGAGAGAGAGAGATGCCACACACAGCAAAGGCACGGAGGCAGACTTGCCAATATTTATCTCCCACTAATTTTTTTTTGGAAAAGGGAGAATTTAGAAAAAAAAAAAAAGGCCAAGTAATACACAGTGTTTTTAGTTCCACACAATGAGAGAGAGATGCCACACACAGCAATGGCACGGAGGCAGACTTGCCAATATTTATCTCCCACTAATTTTTTTTTTTTGGAAAAGGGAGAATTTAGAAAAAAAAAAAAAGAAAAGGCCAAGTATTACACAGTGTTTTCGGTGCCACACAATGAGAGAGAGATGCCACACACAGCAATGGCATGGAGGCAGACTTGCCAATATTTATCTCCCACTAATTTTTTTTGGAGAAAAGGGAGAATTTAGAAAGAAAAAAAAAAAGGGCAAGTATTACACAGTGAATTCGGTGCCACACAATGAGAGAGAGATGCCACACACAGCAAAGGCACGGAGGCAGACTTGCCAATATTTATCTCCCACTAATTTTTTTTGGGGAAAAGAGAGAATTTAGAAAAAAAAAAAAAGGGCAAGTATTACACAGTGAATTCGGTGCCACACAATGAGAGAGAGATGCCACACACAGCAAAGGCACGGAGGCAGACTTGCCAATATTTATCTCCCACTAATTTTTTTTTGGGAAAAGGGAGAATTTAGAAAAAAAAAAAAAAAGGCCAAGTATTACACAGTGTTTTTAGTTCCACACAATGAGAGAGAGATGCCACACACAGCAATGGCACGGAGGCAGACTTGCCAATATTTATCTCCCACTAATTTTTTTTTTGGAAAAGGGAGAATTTAGAAAAAAAAAAAAAAAAAAAGGCCAAGTATTACACAGTGTTTTCAGTGCCACACAATGAGAGAGAGATGCCACACACAGCAATGGCACGGAGGCAGACTTGCCAATATTTATCTCCCACTAATTTTTTTTTTGGAAAAGGGAGAATTTAGAAAAAAAAAAAAAGGCCAAGTATTACACAGTGTTTTCGGTGCCACACAATGAGAGAGAGATGCCACACACAGCAGTGGCATGGAGGCAGACTTGCCAATATTTATCTCCCACTAATTTTTTTTGGGGAAAAGGGAGAATTTAGAAAGAAAAAAAAAAGGCCAAGTATTACACAGTGTTTTCAGTGCCACACAATAAGAGAGAGATGCCACACACAGCAATGGCACGGAGGCAGACTTGACAATATTTATCTCCCACTAATTTTTTTTGGGGAAAAGAGAGAATTTAGAAAAAAAAAAGGGCAAGTATTACACAGTGAATTCGGTGCCACACAATGAGAGAGAGATGCCACACACAGCAAAGGCACGGAGGCAGACTTGCCAATATTTATCTCCCACTAATTTTTTTTTTGGAAAAGGGAGAATTTAGAAAAAAAAAAAAAAAGGCCAAGTATTACACAGTGTTTTTAGTTCCACACAATGAGAGAGAGAGAGATGCCACACACAGCAAAGGCACGGAGGCAGACTTGCCAATATTTATCTCCCACTAATTTTTTTTTTGGAAAAGGGAGAATTTAGAAAAAAAAAAAAAAAAGGCCAAGTATTTTAACACAGTGTTTTTAGTGCCACACAATGAGAGAGAGATGCCACACACAGCAATGGCACGGAGGCAGACTTGCCAATATTTATCTCCCACTATTTTTTTTTTTTGGAAAAGGGAGAATTTAGAAAAAAAAAAAAAAGGCCAAGTATTACACAGTGTTTTCAGTGCCACACAATGAGAGAGAGATGCCACACACAGCAAAGGCACGGAGGCAGACTTGCCAATATTTATCTCCCACTAATTTTTTTTTGGGAAAAGGGAGAATTTAGAAAAAAAAAAAAAAAAAGGCCGAGTATTACACACTCACAGTGTTTTTAGTTCCACACAATGAGAGAGAGATGCCACACACAGCAATGGCACGGAGGCAGACTTGCCAATATTTATCTCCCACCCCACTAATTTTTTTTTTTGGAAAAGGGAGAATTTAGAAAAAAAAAAAAAAAAGGCCAAGTATTACACAGTGTTTTCGGTGCCACACAATGAGAGAGAGAGATGCCACACACAGCAATGGCATGGAGGCAGACTTGCCAATATTTATCTCCCACTAATTTTTTTTAGGGAAAAGGGAGAATTTAGAAAGAAAAAAAAAAGGCCAAGTATTACACAGTGTTTTCAGTGCCACACAATGAGAGAGAGATGCCACACACAGCAATGGCACGGAGGCAGACTTGCCAATATTTATCTCCCACTAATTTTTTTTTTGGAAAAGGGAGAATTTAGAAAAAAAAAAAAAAAAAAGGCCAAGTATTACACAGTGTTTTCAGTGCCACATAATGAGAGAGAGACGCCACACACAGCAAAGGCACGGAGGCAGACTTGCCAATATTTATCTCCCACTAATTTTTTTTTGGAAAAGAGAGAATTTAGAAAAAAAAAAAAAAAAAGGCCAAGTATTACACAGTGTTTTTAGTTCCACACAATGAGAGAGAGATGCCACACACAGCAATGGCATGGAGGCAGACTTGCCAATATTTATCTCCCACTAATTTTTTTTGGGGAAAAGGGAGAATTTAGAAAGAAAAAAAAAAGGCCAAGTATTACACAGTGTTTTCAGTGTCACACAATAAGAGAGAGATGCCACACACAGCTATGGCACGGAGGCAGACTTGACAATATTTATCTCCCACTAATTTTTTTGGGGGAAAAGAGAGAATTTAGAAAAAAAAAAAAAAGGGCAAGTATTACACAGTGAATTCGGTGCCACACAATGAGAGAGAGATGCCACACACAGCAAAGGCACGGAGGCAGACTTGCCAATATTTATCTCCCACTAATTTTTTTTTTGGAAAAGGGAGAATTTAGAAAAAAAAAAAAAAGGCCAAGTATTACACAGTGTTTTTAGTTCCACACAATGAGAGAGAGATGCCACACACAGCAATGGCACGGAGGCAGACTTGCCAATATTTATCTCCCACTAATTTTTTTTTTGGAAAAGGGAGAATTTAGAAAAAAAAAAAAAAAGGCCAAGTATTACACAGTGTTTTCAGTGCCACACAATGAGAGAGAGATGCCACACACAGCAATGGCACGGAGGCAGACTTGACAATATTTATCTCCCACTAATTTTTTTTGGGGAAAAGAGAGAATTTAGAAAAAAAAAAAAAGGGCAAGTATTGCACAGTGTTTTCGGTGCCACACAATGAGAGAGAGATGCCACACACAGAAATGGCACGGAGGCAGACTTGCCAATATTTATCTCCCACTATTTTTTTTTTTTGGAAAAGGGAGAATTTAGAAAAAAAAAAAAAAAAGGCCAAGTATTTTAACACAGTGTTTTTAGTG
Source organism: Ranitomeya variabilis (assembly GCF_051348905.1). Classification (NCBI taxonomy): domain Eukaryota; kingdom Metazoa; phylum Chordata; class Amphibia; order Anura; family Dendrobatidae; genus Ranitomeya; species Ranitomeya variabilis. The sequence continues at coordinate 569,210,571 of NC_135236.1, forward strand.
CCACACAATGAGAGAGAGATGCCACACACAGCAATGGCACGGAGGCAGACTTGCCAATATTTATCTCCCACTAATTTTTTTTTTTGGAAAAGGGAGAATTTAGAAAAAAAAAAAAGGCCAAGTATTACACAGTGTTTTCAGTGCCACACAATGAGAGAGAGATGCCACACACAGCAAAGGCACGGAGGCAGACTTGGCAATATTTATCTCCCACTAATTTTTTTTTGGGAAAAGGGAGAATTTAGAAAAAAAAAAAAAAAGGCCAAGTATTACACAGTGTTTTCAGTGCCACACAATGAGAGAGAGATGCCACACACAGCAATGGCACGGAGGCAGACTTGACAATATTTATCTCCCACTAATTTTTTTTTTTGGAAAAGGGAGAATTTAGAAAAAAAAAAAAAAGGCCAAGTATTACACAGTGTTTTCGGTGCCACACAATGAGAGAGATGCCACACCCAGCAATGGCATGGAGGCAGACTTGCCAATATTTATCTCCCACTAATTTTTTTTGGGGAAAAGGGAGAATTTAGAAAGAAAAAAAAAAGGCCAAGTATTACACAGTGTTTTCAGTGCCACACAATGAGAGAGAGATGCCACACACAGCAATGGCACGGAGGCAGACTTGACAATATTTATCTCCCACTAATTTTTTTTGGGGAAAAGAGAGAATTTAGAAAAAAAAAAAAAGGGCAAGTATTGCACAGTGTTTTCGGTGCCACACAATGAGAGCGAGATGCCACACACAGAAATGGCACGGAGGCAGACTTGCCAATATTTATCTCCCACTATTTTTTTTTTTTGGAAAAGGGAGAATTTAGAAAAAAAAAAAAAAAAGGCCAAGTATTTTAACACAGTGTTTTCGGTGCCACACAATGAGAGAGAGAGATGCCACACACAGCAATGGCATGGAGGCAGACTTGCCAATATTTATCTCCCACTAATTTTTTTTAGGGAAAAGGGAGAATTTAGAAAGAAAAAAAAAAGGCCAAGTATTACACAGTGTTTTCGGTGCCACACAATGAGAGAGAGAGATGCCACACACAGCAATGGCATGGAGGCAGACTTGCCAATATTTATCTCCCACTAATTTTTTTTTTGGAAAAGGGAGAATTTAGAAAAAAAAAAAAAAAAGGCCAAGTATTACACAGTGTTTTCGGTGCCACACAATGAGAGAGAGAGATGCCACACACAGCAATGGCATGGAGGCAGACTTGCCAATATTTATCTCCCACTAATTTTTTTTAGGGAAAAGGGAGAATTTAGAAAGAAAAAAAAAAGGCCAAGTATTACACAGTGTTTTCGGTGCCACACAATGAGAGAGAGATGCCACACACAGCAATGGCACGGCGGCAGACTTGCCAATATTTATCTCCTAATAATTTTTTTTTTTTTGAAAAGGGAGAATGTACCCCCCCAAAAAAAATGTTGCCAACTATTACACAGTGTTTTCAGTGGCACACAATGAGAGAGAGACGCCACACACAGCAAAGGCACGGAGGCAGACTTGCCAATATTTATCTCCCACTAATTTTTTTTTGGAAAAGGGAGAATTTAGAAAAAAAAAAAAAGGCCAAGTAATACACAGTGTTTTTAGTTCCACACAATGAGAGAGAGATGCCACACACAGCAATGGCACGGAGGCAGACTTGCCAATATTTATCTCCCACTAATTTTTTTTTTTTGGAAAAGGGAGAATTTAGAAAAAAAAAAAAAGAAAAGGCCAAGTATTACACAGTGTTTTCGGTGCCACACAATGAGAGAGAGATGCCACACACAGCAATGGCATGGAGGCAGACTTGCCAATATTTATCTCCCACTAATTTTTTTTGGAGAAAAGGGAGAATTTAGAAAGAAAAAAAAAAAGGGCAAGTATTACACAGTGAATTCGGTGCCACACAATGAGAGAGAGATGCCACACACAGCAAAGGCACGGAGGCAGACTTGCCAATATTTATCTCCCACTAATTTTTTTTGGGGAAAAGAGAGAATTTAGAAAAAAAAAAAAAGGGCAAGTATTACACAGTGAATTCGGTGCCACACAATGAGAGAGAGATGCCACACACAGCAAAGGCACGGAGGCAGACTTGCCAATATTTATCTCCCACTAATTTTTTTTTTGGAAAAGGGAGAATTTAGAAAAAAAAAAAAAAAGGCCAAGTATTACACAGTGTTTTTAGTTCCACACAATGAGAGAGAGATGCCACACACAGCAATGGCACGGAGGCAGACTTGCCAATATGTATCTCCCACTAATTTTTTTTTTTTGGAAAAGGGAGAATTTAGAAAAAAAAAAAAAAGAAAAGGCCAAGTATTACACAGTGTTTTCGGTGCCACACAATGAGAGAGAGATGCCACACACAGCAGTGGCATGGAGGCAGACTTGCCAATATTTATCTCCCACTAATTTTTTTTGGGGAAAAGGGAGAATTTAGAAAGAAAAAAAAAAGGCCAAGTATTACACAGTGTTTTCAGTGCCACACAATAAGAGAGAGATGCCACACACAGCAATGGCACGGAGGCAGACTTGACAATATTTATCTCCCACTAATTTTTTTTGGGGAAAAGAGAGAATTTAGAAAAAAAAAAGGGCAAGTATTACACAGTGAATTCGGTGCCACACAATGAGAGAGAGATGCCACACACAGCAAAGGCATGGAGGCAGACTTGCCAATATTTATCTCCCACTAATTTTTTTTTTGGAAAAGGGAGAATTTAGAAAAAAAAAAAAAAAGGCCAAGTATTTTAACACAGTGTTTTTAGTGCCACACAATGAGAGAGAGATGCCACACACAGCAAAGGCACGGAGGCAGACTTGCCAATATTTATCTCCCACTAATTTTTTTTTTTGGAAAAGGGAGAATTTAGAAAAAAAAAAAAGGCCAAGTATTACACAGTGTTTTCAGTGCCACACAATGAGAGAGAGATGCCACACACAGCAAAGGCACGGAGGCAGACTTGCCAATATTTATCTCCCACTAATTTTTTTTGGGGAAAAGAGAGAATTTAGAAAAAAAAAAGGGCAAGTATTACACAGTGAATTCGGTGCCACACAATGAGAGAGAGATGCCACACACAGCAAAGGCACGGAGGCAGACTTGCCAATATTTATCTCCCACTAATTTTTTTTTTGGAAAAGGGAGAATTTAGAAAAAAAAAAAAAAAAGGCCAAGTATTTTAACACAGTGTTTTTAGTGCCACACAATGAGAGAGAGATGCCACACACAGCAATGGCACGGAGGCAGACTTGCCAATATTTATCTCCCACTAATTTTTTTTTTTGGAAAAGGGAGAATTTAGAAAAAAAAAAAAAGGCCAAGTATTACACAGTGTTTTCAGTGCCACACAATGAGAGAGAGATGCCACACACAGCAAAGGCACGGAGGCAGACTTGCCAATATTTATCTCCCACTAATTTTTTTTTGGGAAAAGGGAGAATTTAGAAAAAAAAAAAAAAAAAGGCCGAGTATTACACACTCACAGTGTTTTTAGTTCCACACAATGAGAGAGAGATGCCACACACAGCAATGGCACGGAGGCAGACTTGCCAATATTTATCTCCCACTAATTTTTTTTTTGGAAAAGGGAGAATTTAGTAAAAAAAAAAAAAAAGGCCAAGTATTACACAGTGTTTTCGGTGCCACACAATGAGAGAGAGAGATGCCACACACAGCAATGGCATGGAGGCAGACTTGCCAATATTTATCTCCCACTAATTTTTTTTAGGGAAAAGGGAGAATTTAGAAAGAAAAAAAAAAGGCCAAGTATTACACAGTGTTTTCAGTGCCACACAATGAGAGAGAGATGCCACACACAGCAATGGCACGGAGGCAGACTTGCCAATATTTATCTCCCACTAATTTTTTTTTTGGAAAAGGGAGAATTTAGAAAAAAAAAAAAAAAAAAGGCCAAGTATTACACAGTGTTTTCAGTGCCACATAATGAGAGAGAGACGCCACACACAGCAAAGGCACGGAGGCAGACTTGCCAATATTTATCTCCCACTAATTTTTTTTTGGAAAAGAGAGAATTTAGAAAAAAAAAAAAAAAAAGGCCAAGTATTACACAGTGTTTTTAGTTCCACACAATGAGAGAGAGATGCCACACACAGCAATGGCATGGAGGCAGACTTGCCAATATTTATCTCCCACTAATTTTTTTTGGGGAAAAGGGAGAATTTAGAAAGAAAAAAAAAAGGCCAAGTATTACACAGTGTTTTCAGTGCCACACAATAAGAGAGAGATGCCACACACAGCTATGGCACGGAGGCAGACTTGACAATATTTATCTCCCACTAATTTTTTTGGGGGAAAAGAGAGAATTTAGAAAAAAAAAAAAAAGGGCAAGTATTACACAGTGAATTCGGTGCCACACAATGAGAGAGAGATGCCACACACAGCAAAGGCACGGAGGCAGACTTGCCAATATTTATCTCCCACTAATTTTTCTTTTGGAAAAGGGAGAATTTAGAAAAAAAAAAAAAAAGGCCAAGTATTACACAGTGTTTTTAGTTCCACACAATGAGAGAGAGATGCCACACACAGCAATGGCACGGAGGCAGACTTGCCAATATTTATCTCCCACTAATTTTTTTTTTGGAAAAGGGAGAATTTAGAAAAAAAAAAAAAAAGGCCAAGTATTACACAGTGTTTTCAGTGCCACACAATGAGAGAGAGATGCCACACACAGCAGTGGCATGGAGGCAGACTTGCCAATATTTATCTCCCACTAATTTTTTTTGGGGAAAAGGGAGAATTTAGAAAGAAAAAAAAAAGGCCAAGTATTACACAGTGTTTTCAGTGCCACACAATAAGAGAGAGATGCCACACACAGCAATGGCACGGAGGCAGACTTGACAATATTTATCTCCCACTAATTTTTTTTGGGGAAAAGAGAGAATTTAGAAAAAAAAAAGGGCAAGTATTACACAGTGAATTCGGTGCCACACAATGAGAGAGAGATGCCACACACAGCAAAGGCACGGAGGCAGACTTGCCAATATTTATCTCCCACTAATTTTTTTTTTGGAAAAGGGAGAATTTAGAAAAAAAAAAAAAAAGGCCAAGTATTACACAGTGTTTTTAGTTCCACACAATGAGAGAGAGATGCCACACACAGCAAAGGCACGGAGGCAGACTTGCCAATATTTATCTCCCACTAATTTTTTTTTTGGAAAAGGGAGAATTTAGAAAAAAAAAAAAAAAGGCCAAGTATTTTAACACAGTGTTTTTAGTGCCACACAATGAGAGAGAGATGCCACACACAGCAATGGCACGGAGGCAGACTTGCCAATATTTATCTCCCACTATTTTTTTTTTTTGGAAAAGGGAGAATTTAGAAAAAAAAAAAAAAGGCCAAGTATTACACAGTGTTTTCAGTGCCACACAATGAGAGAGAGATGCCACACACAGCAAAGGCACGGAGGCAGACTTGCCAATATTTATCTCCCACTAATTTTTTTTTGGGAAAAGGGAGAATTTAGAAAAAAAAAAAAAAAAAGGCCGAGTATTACACACTCACAGTGTTTTTAGTTCCACACAATGAGAGAGAGATGCCACACACAGCAATGGCACGGAGGCAGACTTGCCAATATTTATCTCCCACTAATTTTTTTTTTGGAAAAGGGAGAATTTAGAAAAAAAAAAAAAAAAGGCCAAGTATTACACAGTGTTTTCGGTGCCACACAATGAGAGAGAGAGATGCCACACACAGCAATGGCATGGAGGCAGACTTGCCAATATTTATCTCCCACTAATTTTTTTTAGGGAAAAGGGAGAATTTAGAAAGAAAAAAAAAAGGCCAAGTATTACACAGTGTTTTCAGTGCCACACAATGAGAGAGAGATGCCACACACAGCAATGGCACGGAGGCAGACTTGCCAATATTTATCTCCCACTAATTTTTTTTTTGGAAAAGGGAGAATTTAGAAAAAAAAAAAAAAAAAAGGCCAAGTATTACACAGTGTTTTCAGTGCCACATAATGAGAGAGAGACGCCACACACAGCAAAGGCACGGAGGCAGACTTGCCAATATTTATCTCCCACTAATTTTTTTTTGGAAAAGAGAGAATTTAGAAAAAAAAAAAAAAAAAGGCCAAGTATTACACAGTGTTTTTAGTTCCACACAATGAGAGAGAGATGCCACACACAGCAATGGCATGGAGGCAGACTTGCCAATATTTATCTCCCACTAATTTTTTTTGGGGAAAAGGGAGAATTTAGAAAGAAAAAAAAAAGGCCAAGTATTACACAGTGTTTTCAGTGTCACACAATAAGAGAGAGATGCCACACACAGCTATGGCACGGAGGCAGACTTGACAATATTTATCTCCCACTAATTTTTTTGGGGGAAAAGAGAGAATTTAGAAAAAAAAAAAAAAGGGCAAGTATTACACAGTGAATTCGGTGCCACACAATGAGAGAGAGATGCCACACACAGCAAAGGCACGGAGGCAGACTTGCCAATATTTATCTCCCACTAATTTTTTTTTTGGAAAAGGGAGAATTTAGAAAAAAAAAAAAAAGGCCAAGTATTACACAGTGTTTTTAGTTCCACACAATGAGAGAGAGATGCCACACACAGCAATGGCACGGAGGCAGACTTGCCAATATTTATCTCCCACTAATTTTTTTTTTGGAAAAGGGAGAATTTAGAAAAAAAAAAAAAAAGGCCAAGTATTACACAGTGTTTTCAGTGCCACACAATGAGAGAGAGATGCCACACACAGCAATGGCACGGAGGCAGACTTGACAATATTTATCTCCCACTAATTTTTTTTGGGGAAAAGAGAGAATTTAGAAAAAAAAAAAAAGGGCAAGTATTGCACAGTGTTTTCGGTGCCACACAATGAGAGCGAGATGCCACACACAGAAATGGCACGGAGGCAGACTTGCCAATATTTATCTCCCACTATTTTTTTTTTTTGGAAAAGGGAGAATTTGGAAAAAAAAAAAAAAAAGGCCAAGTATTTTAACACAGTGTTTTTAGTGCCACACAATGAGAGAGAGATGCCACACACAGCAATGGCACGGAGGCAGACTTGCCAATATTTATCTCCCACTAATTTTTTTTTTTGGAAAAGGGAGAATTTAGAAAAAAAAAAAAGGCCAAGTATTACACAGTGTTTTCAGTGCCACACAATGAGAGAGAGATGCCACACACAGCAAAGGCACGGAGGCAGACTTGGCAATATTTATCTCCCACTAATTTTTTTTTGGGAAAAGGGAGAATTTAGAAAAAAAAAAAAAAAGGCCAAGTATTACACAGTGTTTTCAGTGCCACACAATGAGAGAGAGATGCCACACACAGCAATGGCACGGAGGCAGACTTGACAATATTTATCTCCCACTAATTTTTTTTTTTGGAAAAGGGAGAATTTAGAAAAAAAAAAAAAAGGCCAAGTATTACACAGTGTTTTCGGTGCCACACAATGAGAGAGATGCCACACCCAGCAATGGCATGGAGGCAGACTTGCCAATATTTATCTCCCACTAATTTTTTTTGGGGAAAAGGGAGAATTTAGAAAGAAAAAAAAAAGGCCAAGTATTACACAGTGTTTTCAGTGCCACACAATGAGAGAGAGATGCCACACACAGCAATGGCACGGAGGCAGACTTGACAATATTTATCTCCCACTAATTTTTTTTGGGGAAAAGAGAGAATTTAGAAAAAAAAAAAAAGGGCAAGTATTGCACAGTGTTTTCGGTGCCACACAATGAGAGCGAGATGCCACACACAGAAATGGCACGGAGGCAGACTTGCCAATATTTATCTCCCACTATTTTTTTTTTTTGGAAAAGGGAGAATTTAGAAAAAAAAAAAAAAAAGGCCAAGTATTTTAACACAGTGTTTTCGGTGCCACACAATGAGAGAGAGAGATGCCACACACAGCAATGGCATGGAGGCAGACTTGCCAATATTTATCTCCCACTAATTTTTTTTAGGGAAAAGGGAGAATTTAGAAAGAAAAAAAAAAGGCCAAGTATTACACAGTGTTTTCGGTGCCACACAATGAGAGAGAGAGATGCCACACACAGCAATGGCATGGAGGCAGACTTGCCAATATTTATCTCCCACTAATTTTTTTTTTGGAAAAGGGAGAATTTAGAAAAAAAAAAAAAAAAGGCCAAGTATTACACAGTGTTTTCGGTGCCACACAATGAGAGAGAGAGATGCCACACACAGCAATGGCATGGAGGCAGACTTGCCAATATTTATCTCCCACTAATTTTTTTTAGGGAAAAGGGAGAATTTAGAAAGAAAAAAAAAAGGCCAAGTATTACACAGTGTTTTCGGTGCCACACAATGAGAGAGAGATGCCACACACAGCAATGGCACGGCGGCAGACTTGCCAATATTTATCTCCTAATAATTTTTTTTTTTTTGAAAAGGGAGAATGTACCCCCCCAAAAAAAATGTTGCCAACTATTACACAGTGTTTTCAGTGGCACACAATGAGAGAGAGACGCCACACACAGCAAAGGCACGGAGGCAGACTTGCCAATATTTATCTCCCACTAATTTTTTTTTGGAAAAGGGAGAATTTAGAAAAAAAAAAAAAGGCCAAGTAATACACAGTGTTTTTAGTTCCACACAATGAGAGAGAGATGCCACACACAGCAATGGCACGGAGGCAGACTTGCCAATATTTATCTCCCACTAATTTTTTTTTTTTGGAAAAGGGAGAATTTAGAAAGAAAAAAAAAAAGGGCAAGTATTACACAGTGAATTCGGTGCCACACAATGAGAGAGAGATGCCACACACAGCAAAGGCACGGAGGCAGACTTGCCAATATTTATCTCCCACTAATTTTTTTTGGGGAAAAGAGAGAATTTAGAAAAAAAAAAAAAGGGCAAGTATTACACAGTGAATTCGGTGCCACACAATGAGAGAGAGATGCCACACACAGCAAAGGCACGGAGGCAGACTTGCCAATATTTATCTCCCACTAATTTTTTTTTTGGAAAAGGGAGAATTTAGAAAAAAAAAAAAAAAGGCCAAGTATTACACAGTGTTTTTAGTTCCACACAATGAGAGAGAGATGCCACACACAGCAGTGGCATGGAGGCAGACTTGCCAATATTTATCTCCCACTAATTTTTTTTGGGGAAAAGGGAGAATTTAGAAAGAAAAAAAAAAGGCCAAGTATTACACAGTGTTTTCAGTGCCACACAATAAGAGAGAGATGCCACACACAGCAATGGCACGGAGGCAGACTTGACAATATTTATCTCCCACTAATTTTTTTTGGGGAAAAGAGAGAATTTAGAAAAAAAAAAGGGCAAGTATTACACAGTGAATTCGGTGCCACACAATGAGAGAGAGATGCCACACACAGCAAAGGCATGGAGGCAGACTTGCCAATATTTATCTCCCACTAATTTTTTTTTTGGAAAAGGGAGAATTTAGAAAAAAAAAAAAAAAGGCCAAGTATTTTAACACAGTGTTTTTAGTGCCACACAATGAGAGAGAGATGCCACACACAGCAAAGGCACGGAGGCAGACTTGCCAATATTTATCTCCCACTAATTTTTTTTTTTGGAAAAGGGAGAATTTAGAAAAAAAAAAAAGGCCAAGTATTACACAGTGTTTTCAGTGCCACACAATGAGAGAGAGATGCCACACACAGCAAAGGCACGGAGGCAGACTTGCCAATATTTATCTCCCACTAATTTTTTTTGGGGAAAAGAGAGAATTTAGAAAAAAAAAAGGGCAAGTATTACACAGTGAATTCGGTGCCACACAATGAGAGAGAGATGCCACACACAGCAAAGGCACGGAGGCAGACTTGCCAATATTTATCTCCCACTAATTTTTTTTTTGGAAAAGGGAGAATTTAGAAAAAAAAAAAAAAAAGGCCAAGTATTTTAACACAGTGTTTTTAGTGCCACACAATGAGAGAGAGATGCCACACACAGCAATGGCACGGAGGCAGACTTGCCAATATTTATCTCCCACTAATTTTTTTTTTTGGAAAAGGGAGAATTTAGAAAAAAAAAAAAAGGCCAAGTATTACACAGTGTTTTCAGTGCCACACAATGAGAGAGAGATGCCACACACAGCAAAGGCACGGAGGCAGACTTGCCAATATTTATCTCCCACTAATTTTTTTTTGGGAAAAGGGAGAATTTAGAAAAAAAAAAAAAAAAAGGCCGAGTATTACACACTCACAGTGTTTTTAGTTCCACACAATGAGAGAGAGATGCCACACACAGCAATGGCACGGAGGCAGACTTGCCAATATTTATCTCCCACTAATTTTTTTTTTGGAAAAGGGAGAATTTAGTAAAAAAAAAAAAAAAGGCCAAGTATTACACAGTGTTTTCGGTGCCACACAATGAGAGAGAGAGATGCCACACACAGCAATGGCATGGAGGCAGACTTGCCAATATTTATCTCCCACTAATTTTTTTTAGGGAAAAGGGAGAATTTAGAAAGAAAAAAAAAAGGCCAAGTATTACACAGTGTTTTCAGTGCCACACAATGAGAGAGAGATGCCACACACAGCAATGGCACGGAGGCAGACTTGCCAATATTTATCTCCCACTAATTTTTTTTTTGGAAAAGGGAGAATTTAGAAAAAAAAAAAAAAAAAAGGCCAAGTATTACACAGTGTTTTCAGTGCCACATAATGAGAGAGAGACGCCACACACAGCAAAGGCACGGAGGCAGACTTGCCAATATTTATCTCCCACTAATTTTTTTTTGGAAAAGAGAGAATTTAGAAAAAAAAAAAAAAAAAAGGCCAAGTATTACACAGTGTTTTTAGTTCCACACAATGAGAGAGAGATGCCACACACAGCAATGGCATGGAGGCAGACTTGCCAATATTTATCTCCCACTAATTTTTTTTGAGGAAAAGGGAGAATTTAGAAAGAAAAAAAAAAGGCCAAGTATTACACAGTGTTTTCAGTGCCACACAATAAGAGAGAGATGCCACACACAGCTATGGCACGGAGGCAGACTTGACAATATTTATCTCCCACTAATTTTTTTTGGGGAAAAGAGAGAATTTAGAAAAAAAAAAAAAGGGCAAGTATTGCACAGTGTTTTCGGTGCCACACAATGAGAGCGAGATGCCACACACAGAAATGGCACGGAGGCAGACTTGCCAATATTTATCTCCCACTATTTTTTTTTTTTGGAAAAGGGAGAATTTAGAAAAAAAAAAAAAAAAGGCCAAGTATTTTAACACAGTGTTTTTAGTGCCACACAATGAGAGAGAGATGCCACACACAGCAATGGCACGGAGGCAGACTTGCCAATATTTATCTCCCACTAATTTTTTTTTTTGGAAAAGGGAGAATTTAGAAAAAAAAAAAAAGGCCAAGTATTACACAGTGTTTTCAGTGCCACACAATGAGAGAGAGATGCCACACACAGCAAAGGCACGGAGGCAGACTTGGCAATATTTATCTCCCACTAATTTTTTTTTGGGAAAAGGGAGAATTTAGAAAAAAAAAAAAAAAAAGGCCGAGTATTACACAGTGTTTTTAGTTCCACACAATGAGAGAGAGATGCCATACACAGCAATGGCACGGAGGCAGACTTGCCAATATTTATCTCCCACTAATTTTTTTTTTGGAAAAGGGAGAATTTAGAAAAAAAAAAAAAAAAGGCCAAGTATTACACAGTGTTTTCGGTGCCACACAATGAGAGAGAGAGATGCCACACACAGCAATGGCACGGAGGCAGACTTGCCAATATTTATCTCCCACTAATTTTTTTTTTGGAAAAGGGAGAATTTAGAAAAAAAAAAAAAAAAGGCCAAGTATTACACAGTGTTTTCGGTGCCACACAATGAGAGAGAGAGATGCCACACACAGCAATGGCATGGAGGCAGACTTGCCAATATTTATCTCCCACTAATTTTTTTTAGGGAAAAGGGAGAATTTAGAAAGAAAAAAAAAAGGCCAAGTATTACACCGTGTTTTCGGTGCCACACAATGAGAGAGAGAGATGCCACACACAGCAATGGCATGGAGGCAGACTTGCCAATATTTATCTCCCACTAATTTTTTTTTTGGAAAAGGGAGAATTTAGAAAAAAAAAAAAAAAAGGCCAAGTATTACACAGTGTTTTCGGTGCCACACAATGAGAGAGAGAGATGCCACACACAGCAATGGCATGGAGGCAGACTTGCCAATATTTATCTCCCACTAATTTTTTTTAGGGAAAAGGGAGAATTTAGAAAGAAAAAAAAAAGGACAAGTATTACACAGTGTTTTCGGTGCCACACAATGAGAGAGAGATGCCACACACAGCAATGGCACGGCGGCAGACTTGCCAATATTTATCTCCTAATAATTTTTTTTTTTTTGAAAAGGGAGAATGTACCCCCCCAAAAAAAATGTTGCCAACTATTACACAGTGTTTTCAGTGGCACACAATGAGAGAGAGATGCCACACACAGCAATGGCACGGAGGCAGACTTGCCAATATTTATCTCCCACTAATTTTTTTTTTGGAAAAGGGAGAATTTAGAAAAAAAAAAAAAAAGGCCAAGTATTACACAGTGTTTTTAGTGCCACATAATGAGAGAGAGACGCCACACACAGCAAAGGCACAGAGGCAGACTTGCCAATATTTATCTCCCACTAATTTTTTTTTTTTGGAAAAGGGAGAATTTAGAAAAAAAAAAAAAGAAAAGGCCAAGTATTACACAGTGTTTTCGGTGCCACACAATGAGAGAGAGATGCCACACACAGCAATGGCATGGAGGCAGACTTGCCAATATTTATCTCCCACTAATTTTTTTTGGGGAAAAGGGAGAATTTAGAAAGAAAAAAAAAAGGGCAAGTATTACACAGTGAATTCGGTGCCACACAATGAGAGAGAGATGCCACACACAGCAAAGGCACGGAGGCAGACTTGCCAATATTTATCTCCCACTAATTTTTTTTGGGGAAAAGAGAGAATTTAGAAAAAAAAAAAAGGGCAAGTATTGCACAGTGTTTTCGGTGCCACACAATGAGAGCGAGATGCCACACACAGAAATGGCACGGAGGCAGACTTGCCAATATTTATCTCCCACTAATTTTTTTTTTGGAAAAGGGAGAATTTAGAAAAAAAAAAAAAAAGGCCAAGTATTTTAACACAGTGTTTTTAGTGCCACACAATGAGAGAGAGATGCCACACACAGCAATGGCACGGAGGCAGACTTGCCAATATTTATCTCCCACTAATTTTTTTTTTTGGAAAAGGGAGAATTTAGAAAAAAAAAAAAAGGCCAAGTATTACACAGTGTTTTCAGTGCCACACAATGAGAGAGAGATGCCACACACAGCAAAGGCACGGAGGCAGACTTGCCAATATTTATCTCCCACTCATTTTTTTTTGGGAGAAGGGAGAATTTAGAAAAAAAAAAAAAAAAGGCCGAGTATTACACAGTGTTTTTAGTTCCACACAATGAGAGAGAGATGCCACACACAGCAATGTCACGGAGGCAGACTTGACAATATTTATCTCCCACTAATTTTTTTTTTTGGAAAAGGGAGAATTTAGAAAAAAAAAAAAAAAAAAAAGGCCAAGTATTACACAGTGTTTTCGGTGCCACACAATGAGAGAGATGCCACACCCAGCAATGGCATGGAGGCAGACTTGCCAATATTTATCTCCCACTAATTTTTTTTGGGGAAAAGAGAGAATTTAGAAAAAAAAAAAAGGGCAAGTATTGCACAGTGTTTTCGGTGCCACACAATGAGAGCGAGATGCCACACACAGAAATGGCACGGAGGCAGACTTGCCAATATTTATCTCCCACTAATTTTTTTTTTGGAAAAGGGAGAATTTAGAAAAAAAAAAAAAAAAGGCCAAGTATTTTAACACAGTGTTTTTAGTGCCACACAATGAGAGAGAGATGCCACACACAGCAATGGCACGGAGGCAGACTTGCCAATATTTATCTCCCACTAATTTTTTTTTTTGGAAAAGGGAGAATTTAGAAAAAAAAAAAAAAGGCCAAGTATTACACAGTGTTTTCAGTGCCACACAATGAGAGAGAGAGATGCCACACACAGCAATGGCATGGAGGCAGACTTGCCAATATTTATCTCCCACTAATTTTTTTTAGGGAAAAGGGAGAATTTAGAAAGAAAAAAAAAAGGACAAGTATTACACAGTGTTTTCGGTGCCACACAATGAGAGAGAGATGCCACACACAGCAATGGCACGGCGGCAGACTTGCCAATATTTATCTCCTAATAATTTTTTTTTTTTTGAAAAGGGAGAATGTACCCCCCCCAAAAAAATGTTGCCAACTATTACACAGTGTTTTCAGTGGCACACAATGAGAGAGAGATGCCACACACAGCAATGGCACGGAGGCAGACTTGCCAATATTTATCTCCCACTAATTTTTTTTTGGGAAAAGGGAGAATTTAGAAAAAAAAAAAAAAAGGCCAAGTATTACACAGTGTTTTTAGTGCCACATAATGAGAGAGAGACGCCACACACAGCAAAGGCACGGAGGCAGACTTGCCAATATTTATCTCCCACTAATTTTTTTTTTTTGGAAAAGGGAGAATTTAGAAAAAAAAAAAAAGAAAAGGCCAAGTATTACACAGTGTTTTCGGTGCCACACAATGAGAGAGAGATGCCACACACAGCAATGGCATGGAGGCAGACTTGCCAATATTTATCTCCCACTAATTTTTTTTGGGGAAAAGGGAGAATTTAGAAAGAAAAAAAAAAGGGCAAGTATTACACAGTGAATTCGGTGCCACACAATGAGAGAGAGATGCCACACACAGCAAAGGCACGGAGGCAGACTTGCCAATATTTATCTCCCACTAATTTTTTTTGGGGAAAAGAGAGAATTTAGAAAAAAAAAAAAAGGGCAAGTATTACACAGTGAATTCGGTGCCACACAATGAGAGAGAGATGCCACACACAGCAATGGCACGGAGGCAGACTTGACAATATTTATCTCCCACTAATTTTTTTTTTTGGAAAAGGGAGAATTTAGAAAAAAAAAAAAAAAAAAGGCCAAGTATTACACAGTGTTTTCGGTGCCACACAATGAGAGAGATGCCACACCCAGCAATGGCATGGAGGCAGACTTGCCAATATTTATCTCCCACTAATTTTTTTTTGGGAAAAGGGAGAATTTAGAAAGAAAAAAAAAAGGCCAAGTATTACACAGTGTTTTCAGTGCCACACAATGAGAGAGAGATGCCACACACAGCAATGGCACGGAGGCAGACTTGACAATATTTATCTCCCACTAATTTTTTTTGGGGAAAAGAGAGAATTTAGAAAAAAAAAAAAGGGCAAGTATTGCACAGTGTTTTCGGTGCCACACAATGAGAGCGAGATGCCACACACAGAAATGGCACGGAGGCAGACTTGCCAATATTTATCTCCCACTAATTTTTTTTTTGGAAAAGGGAGAATTTAGAAAAAAAAAAAAAAAGGCCAAGTATTTTAACACAGTGTTTTTAGTGCCACACAATGAGAGAGAGATGCCACACACAGCAATGGCACGGAGGCAGACTTGCCAATATTTATCTCCCACTAATTTTTTTTTTTGGAAAAGGGAGAATTTAGAAAAAAAAAAAAAAGGCCAAGTATTACACAGTGTTTTCAGTGCCACACAATGAGAGAGAGATGCCACACACAGCAAAGGCACGGAGGCAGACTTGACAATATTTATCTCCCACTCATTTTTTTTGGGGAAAAGGGAGAATTTAGAAAAAAAAAAAAAAAACGGCCGAGTATTACACAGTGTTTTTAGTTCCACACAATGAGAGAGAGATGCCACACACAGCAATGTCACGGAGGCAGACTTGACAATATTTATCTCCCACTAATTTTTTTTTTTGGAAAAGGGAGAATTTAGAAAAAAAAAAAAAAAAAAAGGCCAAGTATTACACAGTGTTTTCGGTGCCACACAATGAGAGAGATGCCACACCCAGCAATGGCATGGAGGCAGACTTGCCAATATTTATCTCCCACTAATTTTTTTTGGGGAAAAGGGAGAATTTAGAAAGAAAAAAAAAAGGCCAAGTATTACACAGTGTTTTCAGTGCCACACAATGAGAGAGAGATGCCACACACAGCAATGGCACGGAGGCAGACTTGACAATATTTATCTCCCACTAATTTTTTTTGGGGAAAAGAGAGAATTTAGAAAAAAAAAAAAGGGCAAGTATTGCACAGTGTTTTCGGTGCCACACAATGAGAGCGAGATGCCACACACAGAAATGGCACGGAGGCAGACTTGCCAATATTTATCTCCCACTAATTTTTTTTTTGGAAAAGGGAGAATTTAGAAAAAAAAAAAAAAAAGGCCAAGTATTTTAACACAGTGTTTTTAGTGCCACACAATGAGAGAGAGATGCCACACACAGCAATGGCACGGAGGCAGACTTGCCAATATTTATCTCCCACTAATTTTTTTTTTTGGAAAAGGGAGAATTTAGAAATAAAAAAAAAAGGCCAAGTATTACACAGTGTTTTCAGTGCCACACAATGAGAGAGAGATGCCACACACAGCAAAGGCACGGAGGCAGACTTGCCAATATTTATCTCCCACTAATTTTTTTTTGGGAAAAGGGAGAATTTAGAAAAAAAAAAAAAAAAGGCCGAGTATTACACAGTGTTTTTAGTTCCACACAATGAGAGAGAGATGCCACACACAGCAATGGCACGGAGGCAGACTTGCCAATATTTATCTCCCACTAATTTTTTTTTTGGAAAAGGGAGAATTTAGAAAAAAAAAAAAAAAAGGCCAAGTATTACACAGTGTTTTCGGTGCCACACAATGAGAGAGAGAGATGCCACACACAGCAATGGCATGGAGGCAGACTTGCCAATATTTATCTCCCACTAATTTTTTTTTTGGAAAAGGGAGAATTTAGAAAAAAAAAAAAAAAAGGCCAAGTATTACACAGTGTTTTCAGTGCCACACAATGAGAGAGAGATGCCACACACAGCAAAGGCACGGAGGCAGACTTGCCAATATTTATCTCCCACTAATTTTTTTTTGGGAAAAGGGAGAATTTAGAAAAAAAAAAAAAGGCCAAGTATTACACAGTGTTTTTAGTTCCACACAATGAGAGAGAGATGCCACACACAGCAATGGCACGGAGGCAGACTTGCCAATATTTATCTCCCACTAATTTTTTTTTTGGAAAAGGGAGAATTTAGAAAAAAAAAAAAAAGGCCAGGTATTACACAGTGTTTTCGGTGCCACACAATGAGAGAGAGATGCCACACACAGCAATGGCACGGAGGCAGACTTGCCAATATTTATCTCCCACTAATTTTTTTTGGGGAAAAGGGAGAATTTAGAAAGAAAAAAAAAAGGCCAAGTATTACACAGTGTTTTCAGTGCCACACAATGAGAGAGAGATGCCACACACAGCAATGGCACGGAGGCAGACTTACCAATATTTATCTACCACTATTTTTTTTTTTTTGGAAAAGGGAGAATTAAAAAAAAAAAAAAAAGGGCAAGTATTACACAGTGTTTTCGGTGCCACACAATGAGAGCGAGATGCCACACACAGCAATGGCACGGAGGCAGACTTACCAATATTTATCTCCCACTAATTTTTTTTTTGGAAAAGGTAGAATTTAGAAAAAAAAAAAAAAAAGGCCAAGTGTTACACAGTGTTTTCGGTGCCACACAATGAGAGAGAGTTTCCACACACAGCAATGGCACGGAGGCAGACTTGCCAATATTTATCTCCCACTAATTTTTTTTTTGGAAAAGGGAGAATTTAGAAAAAAAAAAAAAAAAAGGCCGAGTATTACACAGTGTTTTTAGTTCCACACAATGAGAGAGAGATGCCACACACAGCAATGGCACGGAGGCATACTTGCCAATATTTATCTCCCACTAATTTTTTTTTTGGAAAAGGGAGAATTTAGAAAAAAAAAAAAAAAAGGCCAAGTATTACACAGTGTTTTCGGTGCCACACAATGAGAGCGAGATGCCACACACAGAAATGGCACGGAGGCAGACTTGCCAATATTTATCTCCCACTAATTTTTTTTTTGGAAAAGGGAGAATTTAAAAAAAAAAAAAAAAAGGCCAATTATTTTAACACAGTGTTTTTAGTTCCACACAATGAGAGAGAGATGCCACACACAGCAATGGCACGGAGGCAGACTTGACAATATTTATCTCCCACTAATTTTTTTGGGGGAAAAAAGAGAATTTAGAAAAAAAAAAAAAAAGGGCAAGTATTACACAGTGTTTTCGGTGCCACACAATGAGAGAGTTGCCACACACAGCAATGGCACGGAGGCAGACTTGCCAATATTTATCTCCCACTAATTTTTTTTTTGGAAAAGGGAGAATTTAGAAAAAAAAAAAAAGGCCAAGTATTACACAGTGTTTTTAGTGCCACACAATGAGAGAGAGATGCCACACACAGCAATGGCACGGAGGCAGACTTGCCAATATTTATCTCCCACTAATTTTTTTTTTGGAAAAGGGAGAATTTAGAAAAAAAAAAAAAAGGCCAGGTATTACACAGTGTTTTCGGTGCCACACAATGAGAGAGAGATGCCACACACAGCAATGGCACGGAGGCAGACTTGCCAATATTTATCTCCCACTAATTTTTTTTGGGGAAAAGGGAGAATTTAGAAAGAAAAAAAAAAGGCCAAGTATTACACAGTGTTTTCAGTGCCACACAATGAGAGAGAGATGCCACACACAGCAATGGCACGGAGGCAGACTTACCAATATTTATCTACCACTATTTTTTTTTTTTGGAAAAGGGAGAATTAAAAAAAAAAAAAAAAGGGCAAGTATTACACAGTGTTTTCGGTGCCACACAATGAGAGCGAGATGCCACACACAGCAATGGCACGGAGGCAGACTTGCCAATATTTATCTCCCACTAATTTTTTTGGGGGAAAAGGGAGAATTTAGAAAGAAAAAAAAAAGGCCAAGTATTACACAGTGTTTTCAGTGCCACACAATGAGAGAGAGATGCCACACACAGCAATGGCACGGAGGCAGACTTGACAATATTTATTTCCCACTAATTTTTTTTTTTAGAAAAGGGAGAATTTAGAAAAAAAAAAAAAAAGGCCAAGTATTACACAGTGTTTTCGGTGCCACACAATGAGAGAGAGATGCCACACACAGCAATGGCACGGAGGCAGACTTGCCAATATTTATCTCCCTGCAGTTATCTCAGAAAAGTATGGCAGGCAGCTGTAAAAAGGACTGCTGCACACAAAAGTGTGGACAAACACACAAGATAGCTGTGCAGAAAGGAAGGAAAAACAGGATTTGTGCTTTGAAAAAAGCAGTTGGTTTACACAGCGGCGTACACACAAAGCAACGCAGCTATCAGGGAGCCTTCTAGGGCAGCCCAATGAGCTACAGCGCTGAGGAAAAAAAAATGTAGCTTCCACTGTCCTGCAAACAAAAGGTGGCAGTGGACAGTGGAAATCGCTACAGCACAAGCGGTTTGTGGCTTTATGTACCCTGCCTATCACAATCCCTGCTTCCGAAGAAGCTGCAGCAACCTCTCCCTACGCTCAGATCAGCAGCAGTAAGATGGCGGTCGGCGGGAACGCCCCTTTATAGCCCCTGTGACGCCGCAGAAAGCAAGCCAATCACTGCAATGCCCTTCTCTAAGATGGTGGGGACTGAGATCTATGTCATCATGCTGCCCACACTCTGCGTCCACCTTCATTGGCTGAGAAATGGCGCTTTTAGCGTCATTGAAACGCGACTTTGGCGCGAAAGTCGCGTACCGCATGGCCGACCCCACACAGGGATCGGCTCGGTTTCATGAGACGCCGACTTTGCCAAAAGTCGGCGGCTTATGAAAATTAACGATCCGTTTCGCTCAACCCTAGTGATAACGCCTGTTTTCATGTAAGTCATGCGTTATCACCACATGTTATAAATAAATTATCTTGTGGAGTGGAAGCGCCAACGCAAGTTACATAGAAAAGGAAGTGGTGTCAAGACACACAACGCATGTTTGGTTACGTAGGGTAGGTGTGACACCTTTGTATTTAGAAGCATAGTCCTGATGGGATTTATGAAAATCCTGTCTTCACTATACTATCACATTTTGATGCAGCATGTTTAACGCGGTGGCAGGACACAGGGTTGAATACACAGCCAACTGTGCAAGTGCACATGGAAACAGGCTACATGTATATTTGTGGTTTCAAAATTACCTCCGCATGTTCGGCTGGTGATAAGGATCTGAAGCTCGTCGTTAAAAGGGAACGTTTTCTTACTTGGTGACGAGCCACTTCTAGCGCAGTTATTGATGAACTTATTAAACCTGTCCCTGATGGAGCGCCACCTTTGCTTCACATCTTTTTCTACAAAAAAAATTAAAAGAAACAACAAAAACTTTTTAGATATATAATCAAAGTACATTTGTAATACAATCAATTTTTAATTACTAAATAAAATTATAATTACCAATTTTCAGTTGTGTTGCCCCTGGATAGTTGTCCCATTCCGGAAACATGTCCCGCAAAATTTTGGTCCATGCAAGCTCACGGAAATACTTGTCTTTTTAAGACTCATCTGAAGGGTCCCAAAGGGCAGGATATTCATGAACCTACAATGAATACAATAGTGTCATTTCATACTAGATCGAACAGCAAAGTAATGTAAAAGAAATGGTTTTCAAAAGTTGGAATATATTTAAAAATAACCCCTACATGAACCCAAGGACAAACAAGAAACACAAACACCAATAAACACGACCGTGTGTCACAGGTTAAAAACAAGCTCAGGCGCCGTCAATCCAGAGCGTGGTGTGCGGCTACATGTGTTGCTGGGTGGGCTCACGATAAGCTCTGGATTGCTGGTGCAACAGCTTGTTTGCAACTTGCAAGACACTCAACACTCAACACTCTAGCTTTCAAAACCATAACTCTAATCTCAACACGAACACTAATAACAATCCAATCCGTAACCAAAACGCTATTTTTTCCAAAAAGTTAACAAATAGGCGATGTGGCCCAAATTGGCATGGCCTACAGTGGAGTATGGGTTTGGTTTATTTTTTTAGGACTTTTTCCCTAGGGGACCGAGGGCTTCGCGTACCAGTGTGCTGTATGGTGAGTATATACTCTATGTTGTATGTACTGTGTGTCATGTATGTTACGTTTATTGTATGTGTATTGTGTGTGTTTGTGTTTTGTGTTACTTACAATTGTTCTAAGTCGCCGGACACAGGGACAACTCTCCCATCCTAATACCGGATGGGAGTAGTAATCCCATACGGCGACTTAGCACAACTGGGTGGCACTATCGTCGCATGGGGACACACACACACACACAGACATGGACACAGACACAGACAGACGCACACACACAGACTTCATACACATACACACACACATACATACCAAATCGATCAAACGACCGACATCGATCCCCATGCGACGATATGCCTCCATGCTGACGGTCACTTCGGAATACAGGACCACACTCCGCCCACGCACTTCCACCCACGCACTTCCTCCCACTTCCCCGCACTTCCTGCTGCAGCGGTTTCTACTCCCATAACCGCATAAAACCCACAGATATTTTTTCATCTGCGGGTTTTACTGCGGGTTTGACCCACACAATGGAGGTCTATGGGTGCAGAACCGCTGCAGTTCCGCAGAAAGAAGTGACATGCTGCGGAATATAAACCGCTGCATTTCTGCGCGGTTTTTCCCGCAGCATGTGTACAGCGGTTTGCGGTTTCCATAGGTTTACATGTTAATGTAAACGCAATGGAAACTGCAGCGGACCCGCAGCGGCAAAATCGCTGCGGTTCCTCGGTAAAAACCGCAATGTGTGAACATGAAAATAAACCAACAGAAACAACATGGATCACACACATATCATGTGCAGGTGTAGATAGAAAATCACCTCTACCCATGTATATATAAATGGACAGTAACGTATACTCCGGATAATCAATATATAGCAAGCAAAGGAGTTCTATACGGAAATGTAAAATAAATATTTTATTACAACAATTTTAAAAGATATAACATAATCCAAAAATTACAATACAGTAGTGAATGAAAGGAGACCCTAGTGCAAAAACATCCGAGTCGCAGGCAAAAAGGAGGTAAAACACCATGGTATCGATATATAAATAAGCACCAGTATTGGCCCAAAACAATTTTTATCTATATATATGGTATAAGTATTTATATGGTGCTAGTGTCCATGTGGACAAATATCTACCATACACAAAGACCAATTAATGTGTGAACATGGCCTAAGGGTATGTGCACACGCTGCGGATCCGCAGCGTTTCCGCAGCTGCGGATCCGCAGCGGTTTCCCATGCATTTACAGTACCATGTAAAGCTATGGGAAATGAAATCCGCAGTGCACATGCTGCAGAAAAAAACGCGCGGAAACGCAGTGGTTTATTTTCCGCAGCATGTCAATTCTTTGTGCGTAATCTGCAACGGTTTTTCACCTGCTTCAATAGGAAACTGCAGGTGAAAACCCACAGCAGAAACCGCAATAAAAACCGCGATAAATCCGCAGTAAAAACCGCAGCGGTTTTGCACTGCGGATTTATCAAAACTGCTGCGGAAAATTCCACAATGGAATCCACAGCGTGTGCACATGGCCCCAATGTGTGATAGGTGAGAAGTGGAGTTTTTCCAAGAGAGAGCGTTGGGACTGTGGACAGTTCGAGGGGTGGAGGCGGGGTTGGGGTGGAGCCTGAACGGAGTCTCAAGGAAGCTCCGAAAATTGTGTCAGTATGGGGCCCCAAAGTTTCTAGTGGCAGCCCTGACTGGGGGCATGACTGGAGACACTGGGGGCATGACTGGAGACACTGGGGACAGGATTGAAGACACTGGGGGCAGGATTGGAGACATATGGGGCATGATTGGAGACACGGGGCAGAATGGAGAAACAGGGCATGATTGGAGACACGGTGCCGGATGAAAGACATGGGGGCATGATTGGAGACAGATGGGGCAGGGTTGGAGACAGATCATGCAGGATCATGGGGCAGGATGGATAAGATGGAGACAGATGGGGCAGGATGGAGACACAGGGATCATTATTGGAGACATAGGGGTCAGAATGGGGATAGGCCATGATTGAAGACACTGGGGACTGGAATGGAGACAGATGGGGCAGGGTTGGAGACAGATCATGCAGGATCATGGGTCAGGATGGATATGAATGAGACAGATGGGGCAGTATGGGGAGATCATATGGGGCAGAATGGATACTCATGAGGGCAGGATGGGAGAACATATGGCTGAAGCCAACAATGAGATACATGGGGGCTAGGATGGGGAATATTATTACCATAGGGGCTAATTAAGGGATATTATTACTGCAGTGGTGTTTTTATTTTATTTTTTGAGTATACTGATTTAAAAGGGGGGCGGTCCTGTTACTGTGTAGAGTGATACTATGTCACCTTTTTTTCTTCATGTGGTGTAATGTAGAAGTTGTAAAAAATTAATTATTGCATTCTGCAAGTGGAGCTCGAGATAACTGGGTTATATACTGCAGAGACGAGCCCTGGCTGGATGAAGTGAAGGCGGTCTGTGCTGGATGAAAGATGAAAAACAAAGATGAAGGACTTCACCTAGAAACGTCACTGGTGAGTCAGTGTGCTACCTGTACACTGACACTATACACTGTATATTATATTCAGAGGTCCTGTGTATATTGTCACCAGTGATCACTGTATTACCTATACATTATATAAAGCGGTCTTGTGTATAATATCACCAGTGATCACTGTATTACCTGTACACAGACACTGCATACTAAGTACAGATTTCCTGTGAATACTGGCACTTATGGTGATAGTATTGTGTTGTTTTTTTTTTTATTACTGATCAGAATTGTAGCATTCAGTCACTGTGTGGTGGCAATATGTGGTCTGGACATGGTGTTGCGGTATTTGTCCCTTGTATGTGCTATTTGGTCACTTTGTGGTGATAATATGTGGTCTGGTCAAGGTGCGGTGGTATTTGTTCCTTGTATGTGATATTATTCGGTCACTGTTGGTAATATGTGGTCTGGTTATGGTGCTGTGGTATTTGTTCCTTGCATGTGATATTATTGGTCATTTTAGAAATTGAAAAATAAATAAAAATATACCTAAATTGTATTGCATATTTTAACAAATATTTAATAGGTTACATTAGAGTAGGGCTCAGCCAAAAGTGTCTACAGTGTTATGGTGGCGGCTTAAAAAATCTTTTGGCCAAAACAAAAGCTGCTGGCTATACTGTATATGTGATCTGGTGATGGGAACTGTTAATGTGTGATAGGTGAGAAGTGGACTTTTTCCAAGAGAGAGCGGTGGGGCTGTGGACAGTTCGAGGGGTGGAAGCGGGGCTGGGGTGGAGCCTGGGCGTAGTCTCAAGTGGGCCCCAAAAATTTTGCCAGTATGGGGCCCCAAAATTTCTACTGGCAGCCCTGTTAGTGGCTGTGACAGCAGTAGTAGCATTTTGATTCAGGGTGAATCTTTAGATGGGAATCAAGCATAAGGGCAAACAGCTCAGAACTATTCCCACACATAGGTAATCATAAGGGATGACGATAATTCTGTGGTGGAGAATAACTTGGTACCAGGGGTGTCAAGGAGGTGATTTCATCGGAGGAGAGTGTTGGCCTCAGGTGTTGTTCTCAGTGACATGTGCCTAAAATATTCTTTGGGATAAAATTAGCTTGTTCTGCTTTCAGCTCTGTAGCAAGCAATGCTACCTATTATGTATCATCAGAAAGTCTTTTGTGTGCCCAATAAACATGCATCTTGTCATTCATTTGTGTGCAAACTGAACACCCACATGTTCAAGTTCACCTCGACTGAGTTTACTCTTTCTCAAAGAAAGAAACCTAACTGCCGTTATTTCATTTAAAAAAAAAATGTGTGCCTACCAGGTTTTAACACAAAAAAGCAACATTTTCCCCTAAAAAAATGTATTATGTTCCATGCACCAACAGAAGAAATGGCACCATATAATTTGTTGTGCAATTTCTCCTGAGCACGCAGACATCCCATATGTGGGGTAAAATACTGTTTAGACTCACGGCAGGGCTCAGAAAAGGAGGAGTGACATTTTGGAACACAGACTTTGATGGAATGTTCTGCTGGTGTCAGTGAATGTCCACCAGTGAACCCATTTTGGAAGCTAGAGTCTTCAAACAATGTATCTAGATGTGTGGTGAGTAGAGCTGGGCAAACCCGAACAGTATAGTCATGGATGTTAGCGTCGGCTGGACGGCAGTTATGAAATAGCCCCAATGGTATCTCCTGATGAGAGTAAACGAAATGCGTCGGGACCAAAGGAGGGGGAAAGGGTCCATCGCCATTATTTGAATAAAATATCACGCTGTAGTATGGTTCCAGGCAGGTGAGATCGTTCTTTATATACATGTGCCAGTCATAGTTGAGAAGGATTCTTGTAGATATTATGAGTAATGTATAATCAATGCATCTTGTGAATATTATAGGAAGTATTTCATATTGACTGCATCTAGGAATCCACTGATTTACATCGTTAACCCCTAGGTTGGATAATTGATGTTATAAGCCTATTTTTGCATTGGGGTTAAAATCCTATAGTGGTTTGATACGGATTTAGGTTAGAAATCTGGAAAAAGAAGCAACCATACCCTCAGGGTTCTTGAGGCGTTGTTTTCCCATACCCAGAACATGAGGTGTGTTGAACTTCAGTGGTTATTGCGCTATACTGAATTAACCACACCCTGTGTGTTGGAGTGGTATATCACAGGAGTAATTCAATGATTAAGAGACTTTTGTGCAATACTTTCAATTAGAGACCAGGACTTTATACATATGCAGTCATATTTTGGTTTCTAATATTGATCCATAGCGCAATCCACTAGTGTTGTATGTTTGTCTGTTATATGCACCTTGCACTTTTTGATTATGATTAAGGACATATTGTGTTTTTTTTTTTAAAGAATCTAGTAAAAGTTATATTTTAATCCTCAACGCATATACATACAATTATTAGGATTACACCGCAAGCTGATTATATTGTAATTTACACTAGCAACGCTGTGAGAACGTACTCTTAGAGAAGATTTACGTCACAGTCAATATAGTGATTAATACCACGTTGAGAGAGCATCATTTGCATAAAGCCTCAAAGATAATTTATTTGCTGTTAAAGGTCTAAGCTCTTTAAACATTCCGAGCTCTTTAATTTTGCCCTCTTGTTTAATAATGTATGAGTCTCAGATTTTTACCTGCTAGTAGTTATTAATTTTCTAACAATTTCACGCCACATTATATGGTTTCTTTTTATTTGGTACATCATATATTAGATTTATCTGTACAATGAAAAATGCTTTTCATATTTGTGGCTGATTTTATCTTTACACAACACTAGGCTGACTTGTATAGTCATACTGTTCCACATTTCCTTTGTCCAGTTATTTAATTAAGAATTCTATGTACAAAACATATGTAATATAAAAAGAATTTAAGTTTTACTGAAAATACGGAAGTTATTTTTTCCATGCTGTGAATCTTTGGTGACAGGTATTTTACTTACAGACAAAGCATAGAATAAAAACATATTTTTTAGAGTAAAGTTCTAAGTTCTTAAGCACCCTGCTGGTATTAAGAAAACTCAGTGTGGTTCCTTGCGACTCTTTCAAAATTCTCCCAGCAAAATCCTACTGTGACAAAGTGTCAGCTTTGACAGATCAGTGTTCACTACTGGACAACTTTGAATTAATAAAGGTCAGAATAGTCAACAGGAACTGCCTTCAATTGTACCTAGGAGAGCACATATTCTGTATAGAAATGAATTTAGACTAAAATAGAACAAATACTGCTGAACTGTGAATATCGTAGGAACATTTGCATATGAATTCCAATTTCTAGACAACATAGAGTGCATATTGTGATGAAATCACATTCAGCATTAATATTAATTGGCAAATAGATTAATAAATATTTAAGTATTACTAGCGTATTAAGATTGTATTAATAAGCAAATAAATACAAATGCAATTCTAATTTGCCCAATCCACTATTTTCCTAAGGAAGCATTCATTTGAAGATTTTTTTTTAACTTTTTTTAAATAATCTGTGTATATTTGCATGTAATGTAATTTGTAATGCGTTACTATAACCACATAATACCGCCTTCTCCAGGATCCAGTGCTGTTCTGCTCCTCCTCTCAGTGACATCACCGGTCTTCAGAAAAGTGTCAGGGAGACTAGCCCTGATATGACACACCCCAACAAGTTTGCTAAATTGGCAGATTAGGGAGAAAGCACACATGTATAATCATGCAAAAATTAGACATGGACTTAAATTATTACTTCCATGAAAAATGATATCCCTTTACCCTGTCATCCCGAAGCCTGTTTTCGCCTTCCTGAACAGGCCAAATTTTTCAGTTCTGACCAATGTCACTTTATGTGGTAATAACTGCAGAAAGCTTCAACAGTGATTCAGAGATTGTTTTTTCATGACATTGTATTTAATGTTAGGTCAAATAAATTGTGTTCATTTGTCAAAATATGTGAATTTTGGCAAACATTTTTGAAAATTTCACAAATTTCAAAGTTTCTATTTTTTTTATTCTTAAACCACTTTGTCATGCTGTACAAAATAATTCTTAAATAACATGTCCCATATGTCTACTGTACATCAGCCTCATTTTTGAAACATAATTGTTTTTAACCCCTTAGCGACCTTTGACGCATACGCTGCGTCATGAAAGTCGGTGCCAAAACGACCTATGACGCAGCGTATGCGTCATGGAGGGATCGCGCTCCTGCAGATCGGGTGAAAGGGTTAACTCCAATTTCACTCGATCTCCAGGAACAGGGGGAGTGGTGCTTCAGCCCAGGGGGGGGTGGCTTCACCCCCTCGTGGTTACGATTGCTCTGATTGGCTGTTGAAAGTGAAACTGCCAATCAGAGCGATTTGTAATATTTCACCCAAAAAAACGGTGAAATATTACAATCCAGCCATGGCCGATGCTGCAATATCATCGGCCATGGCTGGAAAACCTAACCTGCCCCCACCCCACCCCACCGATCGCCCCCCCGGTGCTCCGTTACGGGGTCCGGTCCCCTCCGTCCGCCTGCCGGCTCCTCCGTCCTCCTGCCCGCTCCCCCCGTGCTCCAGTGCCCCCTCCCTGTGCTCCGGTCCCCCCCCCGTGATCCGGTCCCCCCCCCGTGATCCGATCACCCCCCCCTACATACTTACCTGGCCTCCCGGTGTCCGTCCGGCTTCTCCATGGGCGCCGCCATTGTCCAAGATGGCGGGCGCACGCGCACTGCGCCCGCAGAGTCTGCCTGCTGGCAGATTCGTTCCAGATCTATTTTGATCACTGCGATATAGCCTATCGCAGTGATCAAAATAAAAAAAAGTAAATGACCCCCCCCCCCTTTATCACCCCCATAGGGAGAATAATAAAAATAAATAAAATATTTTTATTTTTTTTTCTGCTAGGGTTAGGGTTAGAACTAGGGTTAGAATTAGGGTTAGAATTAGGGGTAGGGGTAGGGTTAGGGGTAGGGTTAGGGCATATGCACACAGTGCAGATTTGGCTGCGAATCCGCAGCGGATTGCCGCGGATCCGCAGCGGATAGGCCGCGGATCCGCAGCGGATCGGCCGCGGATCCGCAGCGGATCGGCCGCGGATCCGCAGCGGATCGGCCGCGGATCCGCAGCGGATCGGCCGCGGATCCGCAGCGGATTGGCCGCTGCGGATCCGCAGCGGATTGGCCGCTGCGAATTCGTTGCAGTTTTCCATCAGGTTTACAGTACCATGTACACCTATGGAAAACCAAATCCGCTGTGCCCATGGTGCGGAAAATACCGTGCGGAAACGCTGTGTTGTATTTTCCGCAGCATGTCAATTTTGTGCGGATTCCGCAGCGTTTTACACCTGTTCCTCAATAGGAATCCGCAGGTGAAATCCGCACAAAAAAACACTGGAAATCCGCTGTAAATCCGTAGGTAAAACGCAGTGCCTTTTACCTGCGGATTTTTCAAAAATGGTGCGGAAAAATCTCACACGAATCCGCAAAGTGGGCACATAGCCTTAGGGTTAGGGTTGGAATTAGAGTTAGGGTACCGTCTCACAGTGGCACTTTTGTCGCTACGACGGTACGATCCGTGACGTTCCAGGGATATCCATATGATATCGCTGTGTCTGACACGCAGCAGCGATCAGGGACCCTGCTGAGAATCGTACGTCGTAGCAGATCGTTTGGAACTTTCTTTCGTCGCTGGATCTCCCGCTGTCGTCGCTGGATCGTTGTGTGTGACAGCGATCCAGCGATGTGTTCACTTGTAACCAGGGTAAACATCGGGTTACTAAGCGCAGGGCCGCGCTTAGTAACCCGATGTTTACCGTGGTTACCAGCGTAAAAGTAAAAAAAAAAAAAAAAAAACGTACATACTCACATTTCGGTGTCCTTCAGGTCCCTTGCCGTCTGCTTCCCGCTCTGACTGTCTGCCGGCCGGAAAGTGAGAGCACAGCACAGCAGTGACGTCACCGCTGCGTTCTGCTCTCACTGTACGGCGGCACTCAGTCAGAGTGGGAAGCAGACGGCAAGGGACCTGAAGGACACCGAAATGTGAGTATGTACGTTTTTTTTTTTTTTACTTTTACGCTGGTAACCACGGTAAACATCGGGTTACTAAGCGCGGCCCTGCGCTTAGTAACCCGATGTTTACCCTGGTTACCCGGGACCTTGGCATCGTTGGTCGCTGGAGAGCGGTCTGTGTGACAGCTCCCCAGCGACCACACAATGACTTTCCAACGATCACAGCCAGGTCGTATCGCTGGTCGTGATCGTTGGTAAATCGTTATGTGAGACGGTACCCTTAGGGTTGGAATTAGGGCTAGGGTTGGAAATAGGGTTAAGATTAGGCTTGTGGTTAGGGTTAAGGATAGGGTTAGGGTTGTGTTGGGGTTACAGTTGTGGGTAGGGTTGGAATTAGGGTTAGGATTAGGGTTGGATTTAGGGTTACGGGTGTGTTGGGGTTAGGGTTGTGGTTAGGGGTGTGTTGGGGTTAGGGTTGTGATTAGGGTTATGGCTACAGTTGGGATTAGGGTTAGGGGTGTGTTGGGGTTAGTGTTGAAGTTAGAATTGAGGGGTTTCCACTGTTTAGGCACATCAGGGGTCTCCAAACGCAACATGGCGCCACCATTGATTCCAGCCAATCTTGCGTTCAAAAAGTCAAATGGTGTGCCCTCCCTTCCAAGCCCCGACGTGCGCCCAAACAGTGGTTTACCCCCACATATGGGATACCAGCGTACTCAGGACAAACTGGGCAACAACTATTGGGGTCCAATTTCTCCTGTTACCCTTGCAAAAATAAAAAATTACTTGCTAAAACATAATTTTGAGGAAAGAACAATTATTTTTTATTTTCACGGCTCTACGTTATAAACTTATGTGAAACACTTGGGGGTTGAAAGTGCTCACCACACATCTAGATAAGATCCTTTTGGGGTCTAGTTTCCAAAATGGGGTCACTTGTGGGTTTTTTCTACTGTTTAGGCACATCAGGGGCTCTGCAAATGCAACGTGACGCCCGCAGACCATTCCATCAAAGTCTGCATTTCAAATGTCACTACTTCCCTTCCGAGCCCTGACGTGCGCCCAAACAGTGGTTTACCCCCACATATGAGGTATCAGCGTACTCACAACAAACTGGGCAACAAATATTGGGGTCCAATTTCTCCTGTTACCCTTGTGAAAATAAACAATTGCTTGCTAAAACATCTTTTTTGAGGAAAGAAAAATTATTTTTTATTTTCACGGCTCTGCGTTGTAAACTTCTGTGAAGCACTTGGGGGTTGAACGTGCTCACCACACATCTAGATAAGTTCCTTGGGGGGTCTAGTTTCCAAAATGGGGTCACTTGTGGGGGGTTTCTACTGTTTAGGCACATCAGGGGCTCTGCAAACGTAACATGATTCCCGCAGACCATTCAATCAAAGTCTGCATTCCAAATCGTCACTACTTCCCTTCCGAGCCCCGCCATGTGCCCAAACAGTGGTTTACCCCCACATATGGGGTATCAGCGTACTCAGGAGAAACTGGACAACAACTTTAGGGGTCAAATTTTTCCTGTTACCCTTGGGAAAATTAAAAAATTCTGGGCTAAAAAAATATTTTTGAGGAAAGAAAACACATTTTTTATTTTCACGGCTCTGCGTTATAAACTTCTGTGAAGCACTTGGGGGTTCAAAGTGCTCACCACACATCTAGATAAGTTCCCTTGGGGGTCTAGTTTTCAAAGTGGGGTCAATTGTGGGGAGTTCCTACTGTTTAGGCACATCAGGGGCTCTGCAAACACAACGTGACGCCCGCAGAGCATTCCATTAGTCTGCATTTCAAAACGTCACTACTTCCCTTCCGCTCCCCGACGTGTGCCAAAACAGTGGTTTACCCCCACATATGGGGTATCAGCGTACTCAGGAGAAACTGCACAACAACTTTTGGGGTCCAATTTCTCCTGTTACCCTTGGGAAAATAAAAAATTGTGGGTTAAAAAATCATTTTTGAGGAAAGAAAAATAATTTTTTATTTTCATGGCTCGGCGTTATAAACTTCTGTGAAGCACTTGAGGGTTCAAAGTGCTCACCACACATCTAGATTAGTTCCTTGGGAGGTCTAGTTTCCAAAATGGGGTCACTTGTGCGGGAGCTCCAATGTTTAGGCACACAGGGGCTCTCCAAACGCGACATGGTGTCCGCTAATGATTGAAGCTAATTTTCCATTCAAAAAGCCAAATGGCGTGCCTTCCCTTCCGAGCCCTGCCGTGCGCCCAAACAGTGGTTTACCCCCACATATGAGGTATCATCGTACTCAGGACAAACTGGAAAACAATATTTGGGGTCCAATTTTTCCTATTATCCTTGGGAAAATAAAAAACTCCGGGCTAAAAATCATTTTTGAGGAAAGAAAAATATTTTTTTATTTTCATGGCTCTGCGTTATAAACTTCTGTGAAGCACCTGGGGGTTATAAGTGCTCACTATGCATCTAGATAAGTTCCTTGGGGGGTCTAGTTTCCAAAATGGGGTCACTTGTAGGGGAGCTCCAATGTTTAGGCACACAGGGGCTCTCCGAACGCAACATGGTGTCCACTAACGTTTGGAGCTAATTTTCCATTGAAAAAGTCAAATGGCGCGCCTTCCCTTCCAAGCCTTGCCGTGCACCCAAACAGTGGTTTACCCCCACATATGAGGTATCGGCGTACTCAGGAGAAATTGCCCAACACATTTTAGGATCCATTTTATCCTGTTGCCCATGTGAAAATGAAAAAATTGAGGCAAAAACAAATTTTGTGTGAAAAAAAAGTACTTTTTCATTTTTACGGATCAATTTGTGAAGCACCTGAGGGTTTAAAGTGCTCACTATGCATCTAGATAAGTTCCTTGGGGGGTCTAGTTTCCAAAATGGGGTCACTTGTGGGGGAGCTCCAATGTTTAGGCACACAGGGGCTCTCCAAACCTGACATGGTGTCCGCTAACGATGGAGATAATTTTTCATTCAAAAAGTCAAATGGCGCTCCTTCCCTTCCGAGCCTTACCATGTGCCCAAACAGTAGTTTACCCCCACATATGAGGTATTGTCGTACTCAGGAGAAATTGCCCAACAAATTTTAGGATCCATTTTATTCTGTTGCCCATGTGAAAATGAAAAAATTGAGGCTAAAAGAAAATTTGTGTGAAAAAAAAGTACTTTTTAATTTTTACGGATTAATTTGTGAAGCACCTGAGGGTTTAAAGTGCTCACTATGCTTCTAGATAAGTTCCTTGGGGGGTCTAGTTTCCAAAATGGGGTCACTTGTGGGGGAGCTCCAATGTTTAGGCACACGGGGGCTCTCCAAACGCGACATGGTGTCCGCTAAAGATTGGAGCCAATTTTTCATTCAAAAAGTCAAATGGCGCTCCTTCCCTTCCGAGCCCTGCCGTGCGCCCAAACAGTGGTTTACCCCCACATATGAGGCATCAGCGTACTCAGGACAAATTGGACAACAACATTCGTGGTCCAGTTTCTCCTTTTACCCTTGGGAAAATAAAAAAATTGTTGCGAAAAGATCATTTTTGTGACTAAAAAGTTAAATGTTCATTTTTCCCCTCCTTGTTGCTTCTGCTGCTGTGAAACACCTGAAGGGTTAATACACTTCTTGAATGTGGTTTTGAGCACCTTGAGGGGTGCAGTTTTTAGAATGGTGTCACTTTTGGGTATTTTCAGCCATATAGAACCCTCAAACTGACTTCAAATGTGAGGTGGTCCCTAAAAAAAATGGTTTTGTAAATTTTGTTGTAAAAATGAGAAATCACTGGTCAAATTTTAACCCTTATAACTTCCTAGCAAAAAAAAAATTTCTTTCCAAAATTGTGCTGATGTAAAGTAGACATGTGGGAAATGTTATTTATTAACTATTTTGTGTCACATAACTCTCTGGTTTAACAGAATAAAAATTCAAAATGTGAAAATTGCAAAATTTTCAAAATTTTCGCCAAATTTCCGTTTTTTTCACAAATAAACTCAGAAATTATCGACCTAAATTTACCACTAACATGAAGCCCAATATGTCACGAAAAAACAATCTCAGAACCGCAAGGATCCATTGAAGCGTTCCTGAGTTATTACCTCATAAAGGGACACTGGTCAGAATTGCAAAAAACGGCAAGGTCATTAAGGCCAAAATAGGCTGGGTCATGAAGGGGTTAATAGGAAGTTAGGTTAAAAGTTTATCAATAATTTCTCATTTTTTCCCAAAACAATTCACAGAACCGTTTTTTTTTTACTTTGATGTCACTGCCTATATGACATAAAATACCCAAAAGTGACAATATTTTAAAATATACACGTCTGAAAGTGCTGAAAACACATTCAAAAAGTTTATTAACCCTATATTAATCCTTTCGGTGCTGCACAGGAATTAATGCAATGTGGAAGAAAAAAATTAACATTTTATTTTTTCCCACAAAATGTTCATTTAGACCCAAATTTTGTATTTTTTATAAGGCTAATGGGAGAAAATGGAATTTCTCCTGAGTACACCAATACCCCATATGTGGTGTAAAACTGCTGTTTGGGCAAACTTGAGGGCTTGGAAGGGAAGGAGCACCAGTTGAATTCTGTAGTGCAATTTTGGCTGGAACAGATTGTGGATGGCAAGTCACATTTGGACAGCTTCTGACATGAAAAAAAGAGGAAAACCCTAAAAGTGACTCCATTTTGGAAGCTTCCCCACTTGAGAAATTCTTCTAGTGGTGTGGTGAATATTTTAACCCTCAGGCGACTCACAGAAACATATAATATTGGGCGGAGCCAATGGAAAATTATCTTTTTTCCACTAAAATATTAGAAAATAGAGAAGTTCAGCACATCCATCCGTTCGTAGTATATAAACAGCTTAATAAAGCACCCGCTGCTCAGGATTATTGCAACAAATATTATATTAGCAATGTTAGTGTGCGCACCATCTTTGTTTTTTCACTAAAACGCTACTTTGGCTCCAAGTTATCAAAAGGGATAGTAGGAGAAACTGGACCATGCAATTTGTTACACCATTCACTAGCAGCAGGTTCCTCCTGCACGGTGGACCCCGGGCTGCGAACGCACCATTTATAATAAACAGCTATATTTACTCGGTGCATTCCGCTAGCCGTAACACATAGTGTCTCCTTCTGCCTTATTATAGGGAATCCTGTCTGAATCATGTATTTCAGAGATTTACACAGAAACTTTGGTGCATGTGCTCAGCATAGAGTGCATGATCAATGTGGGTGTGACGCTAGTCACTATAGTAATTTTTAGTCCCAGAAGTGGAGAGAAGGACTACAACAACAGATAGCAAAAATATGTACTACTTACAGAATAAGTAAAGGGAGGTCAAACAATCAGGTCCAGGAAATGGTGCAGTACAACAAGGGGAAGTCAGAGACAAAATCCAATTTACGAGCCGAGGTCAGGAAAACCAGAAAGACAAAACAGTTTACATGGAGCAGGCACAAGAGAAGTCAGGTCACAAGCAAAGAGTCTAAGTCCAGGAAGGGACTAAAGTCAGGCTGGGTCAGACACACAGAGGGATCAGTCTTACACAGGCAGCAGGCAAGTGTACAACTGAGACTGGATGGAGGAGCTAGCATGCTTAAGTAGAGGGCTAATCAAGGAAAGTGAACACAGATGATTGCAGCACAAACCCCACAACCCCTAAACAAAGTAACATATCAGACAGGAACAGAGTGGAAATCGTGACAGTGGACCTAGCCTTACAGCAATCTTTGGAAGGCAGAATAAACAAATCAAACTTTAATTATTTTTTATACCATTAATCATGTGATATACTTGATTAGACCACTTTATTCTTTGGGTTGATGGAGTTATAGTAATAATAATAATAATTGTGTTTTTTTAAAAAGATGTTTTTAAAAAAAGGGTTACATTGCTATATTTTGATAGTTATATATTTTTTTTATTTCTGCTGACAGTCTTATGAGGGCAGAATAAACAAAACACAGCAATTCAGGAATTGTTTTTTTTATGCCATTTACACTGTTGTCAAAGTGATAAACAACTTTATTCTTCGGGTCAGTACGATTACAGCAATACCACATTTATATCATTATTCATGTTTTGGCACTTTTACACACTAAAACTATTTTATATAAAAAAGAATTGTTTTTGCATCACTCTTTACTAAGAGCTATAGCTTTATTATTTTTCTGCTAATGAAGCTGTATGGTGGCTTGTTTTTTACATTGTCTTTATTTTATTTGACTTTTTAATTGCGTTTTATTTTTGTTCAGCGGTATGAGAAAAAAGCATAGTTTGCCATGTTTTTAAATATTTTATGGTGTTCCTAAAGGGGTTAACCAAATACCAAATATGTGTAGTTTGTTCATTTTTGTTTTTACATAAATAAATCTATTTATTGAATTAATATTTATTTTTTTATTATTCTTTATTTTGCAATTTTTTAAAATTTCTTTCAATCTTTTTTTTTTTTTTTAATTGTTTATTTTCAAATTTACAAAATACATAAACAAAGAACAAAGGACACATGAATATGAGTCATATAAGGACATAGTGAAAATAGAAACATATAGAAACATGTTGGAAGTGTCCCACTTTTCATTTTATGCGCCGGAAGTATCCACAAACTCTGAGTAAGGCCGGCCTCACTCTAGCGAGTTTTACGGACGTAAGAGCGCAGAAATTACGTCCGTAAAACTCGCAAAATAAACGGCACAATTATTCTCAATGGGGCTGCTCCTATTAGCCGTATATTACGGTTCAGTATTATACGGCTTTCTACGGCCGTACAAAATCGCAGCATGCTGCGTTTGTCAGCGTATTGCGCAAAAAAATCGCTAATGAAAGACTATGGGGGCGAGAAAAATACGGATTCCACACGGACCTGCAGTGTGACTTGCGAGAAATACGCAGCGCTGTTAGTGAAAAGTCGGTAATTCAATTGCCGGCTTTTCATTTCTCCTGCACAAACCCGACAGGATATGAGACATGGTTTACATACAGTAAACCATCTCATATCCCCTTTTTTTTTGCATATTCCACACTACTAATGTTAGTAGTGTGTATGTGCAAAATTTCAGCGCTGTAGCTGCTGAAATAAAGGGTTAAATTGCGGAAAAAATTGGCGTGGGCTCCCGCGCAATTTTCTCCGCCAGAATGGTAAAGCCAGTGACTGAGGGCAGATATTAATAGCCTAGAGAGGGTCCATGGTTATTGGCCCCCCCGTGGCTAAAAACATCTGCCCCCAGCCACCCCAGAAAAGGCACATCTGTAAGATGCGCCTATTCTGGCACTTGGCCACTCTCTTCCCACTGCCGTGTAGTGGTGGGATATGGGGTAATGAAGGGTTAATGCCACCTTGCTATTGGAAGGTGACATTAAGCCAGATTAATAATGGAGAGGCGTCAATTATGTCACCTATCCATTATTAATCCAATTGTTGGAAAGGGTTAAAAAACACACACACACATGATTTAAAAGTAGTTTAATGAAATAAACACAGCGGTTGTTGTAATAACTTATTGTTCTCTCAATCCATCAGGAACACCCTCGCTTGGAAAAATAATAAACGCACAAGATACATACCTTGTGGTGAACCGTCTCGTCCCACGAAGTAATCCATCTGAAGGGGTTAACTAATATTACAGGCACGAGCTGCGATAAACCACTCGCTCGTGCCTGTAATCCCCGGGTGCTGAAAGGAAAGCAGGATCTGTACTTACATTGAGTCGCGGTGAGGCGCCCTCTGGTGGATGTTCTCATGAACTGCAGCCTGGGAACTTTTTCCCACGCTCCAGGTCATATGAGGACATCCACCAGGGGGCGCATCACCACGACTGAAGGAAATGTAGGTCAATGACCTACATTTCATTCATTCGCCGGGGATTACAGGCACGGAGCACCGCTGCATTTAGCAGGGCTCCTGCCTGTAATATTAGTTAACCCCTTCAGATGGATTACTTCGTGGGACGAGACGGTTCACCAGAAGGTATGTATTTTGTGCGTTTATTATTTTTCCAAGCGAGGGTGTTCCTGATGGATTGAGAGAACAATAAATTATTACAACAACCGCTGTGTTTATTTCATTAAACTACTTTTAAATCATGTGTGTGTGTTTTTTAACCCTTTCCAACAATTTCCACTGCGGCCGTGGAGGCTTTTCGGGAGCTGAAGCGCCGGTTTTCTTCGGCTCCAGTTTTGTGTCAGCCTGATGTCTCTCTTCCTTTTCAGGTCGAGGTTGATGCTTCTGAGATTGGAGCAGGGGCTGTTTTGTCGCAGAGAAGCTCTGATTGCTCTGTGATGAAGCCTTGTGCTTTCTTTTCGAGAAAGTTTTTGCCTGCCGAGCGGAATTATGATGTTGGTAATCGGGAGTTGTTGGCTATGAAGTGGGCATTTGAGGAGTGGCGACATTGGCTCGAGGGAGCTAAGCATCGTGTGGTGGTCTTGACTGATCACAAAAATCTGATTTATCTCGAGTCTGCCAAGCGGCTGAATCCTAGACAGGCTCGTTGGTCGTTGTTTTTCTCCCGTTTCGATTTCGTGGTCTCGTACCTGCCTGGTTCGAAGAACGTGAAGGCTGATGCGCTTTCTGGGAGTTTTGTGCCTGACTCTCCGGGAGTTTCAGAGCCGGCTGGTATCCTCAGAGAGGGAGTGATTTTGTCTGCCATTTCCCCAGATTTGCGACGAGTGCTGCAGAAATTTCAGGCGGATAGACCTGACCGTTGCCCACCAGAGAGACTGTTTGTCCCAGAAAGATGGACCAGCAAAGTTATTTCCGAGGTTCATTCTTCGGTGTTGGCAGGCCATCCTGGGATTTTTGGTACCAGAGATTTGGTGGCTAGGTCCTTCGGGTGGCCTTCCTTGTCGTGGGATGTGCGTTCCTTTGTGCAGTCCTGTGGGATTTGTGCTCGGGCTAAGCCTTGCTGTTCTCGTGCCAGCGGTTTGCTTTTGCCTTTCCCGAAGAGGCCTTGGACGCACATTTCCATGGATTTTATTTCGGATCTTCCAGTCTCTCAGAGAATGTCTGTCATCTGGGTGGTGTGTGATCGTTTTTCCAAAATGGTCCATTTGGTGCCCTTGCCTAAGTTGCCTTCCTCCTCCGATTTGGTTCCTCTATTTTTTCAGAATGTGGTCCGCTTGCACGGCATCCCTGAAAATATTGTGTCTGACAGAGGATCCCAGTTCGTGTCCAGATTTTGGCGGATCTTTTGTACTAAGATGGGTATTGATTTGTCTTTTTTGTCGGCCTTCCATCCTCAGACGAATGGCCAAACCGAGCGAACTAATCAGACCTTGGAAACTTATTTAAGATGTTTTGTTTCTGCTGATCAGGATGATTGGGTGACTTTTTTGCCATTGGCCGAGTTTGCCCTTAATAATCGGGCTAGTTCTGCTACTTTGGTTTCGCCTTTTTTCTGCAATTCTGGTTTTCATCCTCATTTCTCCTCGGGTCAGGTCGAGCCTTCTGACTGTCCTGGGGTGGATTCTGTGGTGGATAGGTTGCAGCAGATTTGGAACCATGTGGTGGACAATTTGAAGTTGTCACAGGAGAAGGCTCAGCGCTTTGCCAACCGGCGTTGCGGTGTGGGTCCCCGACTTCATGTTAGGGATTTGGTATGGCTGTCTTCTCGGTATGTTCCTATGAAGGTCTCCTCTCCTAAATTCAAGCCTCGCTTCATCGGTCCTTATAAGATTTTGGAAATCCTTAACCCGGTGTCATTTCGTCTGGACCTCCCAGCGTCGTTTGCCATTCATAACGTGTTCCATAGGTCTTTGTTGCGGAGGTATGTGGTGCCTGTGGTTCCTTCTGTTGAGCCCCCTGCCCCGGTGCTGGTTGAGGGCGAATTGGAGTACGTGGTGGAGAAGATCTTGGATTCTCGTATTTCTAGACGGAGGTTTCAGTATTTGGTTAAGTGGAAGGGCTATGGTCAGGAGGATAATTCCTGGGTTGTCGCCTCTGATGTTCATGCGGCCGATTTAGTTCATGCCTTCCATGTTGCTCATCCTGATCGCCCTGGGGGTTTTGATGAGGGTTCGGTGACCCCTCCTCAAGGGGGGGGTACTGTTGTGAACTCTGTTTTTGGGCTCCCTCTTGTGGTCACAAGTGGTACTGTGTGAGTGCTGTCTTTGGGCTTCCTCTGGTGGCTCTTTGTGTCATTCTGCAGGTCTGAGGCTGGATCAGCTGTCTCGTTATGTTAGCTGGTTTCCTATCTAGCTCACCTGGACTATCAGTTGTTGCCTGCTGTCAATGTATTCAGTGCTATTTTGATCTCTCCTGCCTACCTTGGTTACCAGTCTCTCCAAGAGAAGCTAAGTTTTCTGTTTGTTCATTTTTTGATCATCAGTGTTCAATATGTTCCTTGGTTATTTATTTGTCCTTGTCCAGCTTGCTAATATGTGATTTCCTTGCTTGCTGGTAGCTCTAGGGGGCTGAGTTTCTCCCCTCACACCGTTAGTTGGTGTGGGGGTTCTTGAATTCTCAGCGTGGATATTTTGTATAGGGTTTTTTACTGACCGCACAGTTCCCTGCCTGTCTTCTGCTATCTTGTATTAGTGGGCCTCATTTGCTGAATCTGTTTTCATTTCTACGTTTTGTATTTTCCCCTTACCTCACCGTTATTATTTGTTGGGGGCTTCCTATATCTTTGGGGTCATTTCTCTGAGGCAAGTGAGGTCTTACTTTCTCTATAGGGGTAGCCAGTTTCTCAGGCTGCGTCAAGACGTCCAGGAATTTAGGCACGTTCACCGGATACCTTCAGTGTGTTTGGTTAGGATCAGATTTGCGGTCAGTCCAGTTACCACCTCCCTAGAGCTCGTTCTATGTTCTGTAACTTAGCTAGTTCATTCTGTGATCCTCAGCCACTAAGGATCATAACAATAATCAAACAATGTAACTTTGTCATCACAGAGGAGGACGATTTTATATTACAGGATGATTTATGTAAAGTAGAAGCTTTGGCTGATAAATGGCAAATGAGCTTTAATGGGGATAAATGTAAGGTCATGCACTTGGGTAGAAGTAATAAGATGCATAACTATGTGCTTAATTCTAAAATTCTGGGCAAAACCGTCAATGAAAAAGACCTGGGAGTATGGGTGGATGACAAACTCACATTTAGTGGCCAGTGTCAGGCAGCTGCTACAAAGGCAAATAAAATAATGGGATGCATTAAAAGAAGCATAGATGCTCATGAGGAGAACATAATGTTACCTCTATACAAGTCACTAGTTCGACCACACTTAGAATACTGTGTACAGTTCTGGTCTCTGGTGTATAAGAAAGACATAGCTGAACTGGAACGGGTGCAGAGAAGAGCGACCAAGGTTATTAGAGGACTGGGGGGTCTGCAATACCAAGATAAGTTATTACACTTGGGGCTATTAGTTTGGAAAAGCTAAGGCTAAGGGGTGATATTATGCTAATGTATAAATATGTGAGGGGACAGTACAAAGACCTTTCTGATGATCTTTTTAATCATAGACCTGAGACGGGGACAAGGGGGCATCCTCTACGTCTGGAGGAAAGAAGGTTTAAGCATAATAACAGATGCTGATTCTTTACTGTAAGAGCAGTGAGACTATGGAACTCTCTGCCGTATGATGTTGTAATGAGTGATTCATTACTTAAATTTAAGAGGGGACTGGATGCCTTTCTTGAAAAGTATAATGTTACAGGGTATATATACTAGATTCCTTGTTAGGGTGTTGATCCAGGGAACTAGTCTGATTGCCATATGTGGAGTCTGGAAGGAATTTGTTTCCCCAATGTGGAGCTTACTCTTTGCCACATGTTTTTTTTTTTTGCCTTCCTCTGGATCAACATGTTAGAGCATGTTAGGTTAGGCTATGGGTTGAACTAGATGGACTGAAAGTCTTCCTTCAACCTTAAAAACTATGTTACTATGCTGCTATGTTTCCATTCTTCTCCTTATCTATCACGCTGGATTGAAGGACATTTGATAAACATAAAAAGAAGTGATATGCCTCTAAAAGACAGAGAGACAGCCAGATATATCCAGACATGCAAAGAACAAGAGACAGGACAGCAGCCACAACATCATGGCTCCATCACAAGGTCTTAGGGCTAGCGGAACACACCAAATAATAAAGAGATTGATCCGAGGTGCGTTCGCAGCCCAGGGTCCACTGTACAGAGATGGTACCTGCTGCTATCTAATGGCTGATGGACACTTAGCTCATACATGATTTAGACTTCACCCCATGTGAAATGGTAGTGAGCTCTGTTGCTTCACAAAGTCACACAATATGCTGCACCCTGTTGGCAGTCACAAGGTGCAGCTGCAAGACACTAGTGGGATCCCTAAGAATCACCCCCACTAATCTAGTGATTGAACTGGCTCTGACCCTTGGTGGCTTTCGAGCCTGCGACTGAGGACACCCCGAGTCAGATGCACAGACCAAGCGGGAATTCCCATCCTATACTGACGGTTGTCAGGAGAGTGCACTGATGGCGCACGGTGTCGTAGACACGGGCACTGCAACGTGTGCTTAATGTGCAGATAGCACTGTCGGGCACTAGATAGCTTCCACCATTCGTGAGCAGTCAACAACACGAGGAATGGGAATGATTAAGGAGCTTTCATCCATCATTCATCTACACACACACATTGTCCAGGTTTACACTAGCGCATGGCCGAGCGGCCATGCGAACCTTTTATAGCAGTAGCGCTTCAGGACCTTCCTGATGGTCCAATAGGAGCCGCAACAGGACCTGAGCATGTGACCCCTGACCTCCAATGGGAGGTCGCCCCGTGGGCATGCTCAGTGTGGGAAAAGCAGGACTTAGTCCCTGAAACGCCTGCTCACCGCTGAATAGTGCTGGCTACAAAGGGAGAGCCTGGAAAGCTAGCAGTACCCAAGCACACAGTATCAGCTTGAGCCAGACGCTGACATCGACATCTCTGCTGAGCAGGTTCCACTACGGCTGGAGATAAATGGGAGACCACAGTGGACATGGTTCGAGATTCCCCCTGTGCAGCGGTGGGAACTCGACACCTAACACGAGGGACACAGATTTATTATTCTGCAAGATGCGATTGTAAGGGACCAGTTGGAGGAATACAGATCTGCTTCATTGACTGTTGCTGAACCATGCATACACTTGGAGAAAGGCAGGATTGCTGGCTTCATGGAGATGTTTGGAGATGCCAGGTTGTGACCCTCTGGTCAACTGACCTTGTACCTCAATGGACTGTCATCTTCCTAAGCTTGTCATTACCTCTTCTCTGTGTGCGTGCCACTGGTGGTGTAATCAACCATGGAAGATGAAGCCAGGTTGTGACCCTCTGGTCAAGTTGCCCTATGTGAATGGACTGTCATCTTCCTAAGCTTGTCATTACCTCCTCTCTTTGTGAGTGCTACAGGTGGGGTAGTCAACCCTTGAATCTCTGAATTAACAGCTGTGATTATCCCGGTAAGTCAGCGGAAGGGTGAAACTCTGTAATGTCCACCAACTTGGGGTATTTTGCTGAGACTGGTCTATATGTTATCTGCCTGTTTTGTACTTCAATAAAGCATTGTCACACTGCTTTAACCTCCCCTGTGTTGTCTGAGTAGCGTTACGCTCCAGTAAAAGGAAAGCAGGCATTCGGCAGGATGATCCCTGGTCCATGCAGTATCGAGAAACAGACCAGTGCACCCACCAACCCCCTGTGTCTCCACAGTATAGAGAAACAAGGAACTCTGTAAGCTGACATACAGCTTCTTACTGATGCCTAACTGTTAACCCAAACACATCACTGATACAGTTAATTGGTAAAATTTGATTTTTTTACTGGTTTACAACAAAAATGAGTTACATTTTCAGTTTAATAAATTTGGCATCTATGAGAG
Source organism: Ranitomeya variabilis (assembly GCF_051348905.1). Classification (NCBI taxonomy): domain Eukaryota; kingdom Metazoa; phylum Chordata; class Amphibia; order Anura; family Dendrobatidae; genus Ranitomeya; species Ranitomeya variabilis. Next base: position 569,253,919 of record NC_135236.1, read on the forward strand.
TTTAAGAACACTAATTGCAGTTTTGTTATTTATATTGTCACATTAACTTTCTTTAAAATTGAGAATGAGCTAGCGTTATTTGACTTCCTTGTTTAAAATAAACAATTTATTACATTCTATAGGGACTGCAAGACTCTACTCAGGGCTGCAATTTAATATTCAGATGTCTTTGGAGACCTAATTTAATCTTTGAAGCTGAAATTTTTTGTTGTTCTCTTAGGAAACCATTTTTCTGCTCTACTTTCACATGTTTACACACAGAAGGACGATATTCATTTTGTAACGTTATGTACTTTCTCTATAAGTGTTTTTTTACTGTTTGGAGCTTTGTTTCTTTTCAGAAAAGCAATGGTAATTGGAGGAGAAATGTGTATGCAACAAATCTGTGTAATATAACACCTTCATGAAAAGCACACAAATTTAACAAAGCACAAAATCCTATCATTTTTAATTTATTTCAGAAGAAAGCCCTTAACCCCTTTCTGACATTAGACGTACTATCCCATCGAGGTGGGGTGGGCCCGTATTACCACCGACGGGATAGTACGTTATATGCGATTGGCAGGGGGGAGCGTGGCCGATCGTGGCCGGGTGTCAGCTGACTATCGCAGCTGACATCCGGAACTATGTGCCAGAAGTGGTCACGGACCGCCCCCGGTACATTAACCCCCAGCACACCGCGATCAAACATGATCGCAGTGTTCCGGCGGTATAGGAAAGCATCGCGCAGGGAGGGGGATCCCTGCGTGCTTCCCTGAGACCCCCGGAGCAACACGATGTGATCGCGTTGCTCCAAGGATCTCTTACCTCCTCCTCCCTGCAGCAGGCCCGGATCCAATATGGCCACTGCATCCGGGTCCTGCAGGGAGGTGGCTTCACAGCGCCTGCTCAGAGCAGGGACGCCTGGAGCTGTGCACGTCAGATTGACGATCTGACACAGTGCACAGCAAAGTGTCAGATCAGCGATCTTACACTATAACATGATGCCCCCCTTGGGCAATGTTATAGTGTAAAAAAAAATATTCACATGTGTAAAAAAGAATATAAAAAAAATTCACCCCCCACAAAATATATATATATATATATATATATGTGTATATATATATATATATATATATTTCCTATAAATACATTTCTTTATCTAAATAAAAAAAACAATAAAAGTGCGCATATTTAGTATCGCCGCATCGGTAACGACCCGACCTATAAAACTATCCCACTAGTCAACCCGTAGAAAAAAAAAAACGAGGCAAAAAACAGTGCTTTCTAATCATACCGCCAAACAAATGGTGGAATAACACGCGATCAAAAAGATGGATATAAATAACCATGGTCCCGCTGAAAACGTCATCTTGTCCCACAAAAAACGAACCGCCATACAGCATCATCAAAGAAAAAATAAAAAAGTTATAGTCCTCAGAATAAGCAATGCAAAAATAATTATTTTTTATATCAAATAGTTTTTATCGTATAAAAGCGCCAAAACATAAAAAAATGATATCAATGAGGTATCGCTGTAATCGTACTGACCAGAAGAATAAACATGCTTTATCCATTTTATCAAACATGGAACGGTGTAAACTCCTCCCCCAAAAGAAATTCATGAATAGCTGGTTTTTGGTCATTCTGCCTCACAAAAATCAGAATAAAAAGCGATCAAAAAATGTCACATGCCCAAAAATGATACCAATAAAAACGTCAACTCGTCCCGCAAAAAACAAGACCTCACATGACTCTGTGGACCAAAATATGGAAAAATTATAGCTCTTAAAATGTGGTAATGCAAAAAATATTTTTTGCAATAAAAAGCCTCTTTCATTGTGTGTGACGGCGGTCAATCATAAAAATCTGCTAAAAAAACGGCTATAAAAGTAAATCAAATCCCCCTTCATCACCCCCTTAGTTAGGGAAAAATTAAAAAATTAAAAAAATGTATTTATTTCCATTTTCCCGTTAGGGTTAGGGCTAGGGTTAGGGCTATGGTTAGGGTTAGGGGTAGGGCTAGAGTTAGGGCTAAGGTTAGGGCTAGGGTTAGGGTTAGGGTTATGGATAGGGTTAGGGCTAGGGTTAGGGCTAGGGTTAGGGTTAGGGCTAGGGATAGGGTCGGGGATAGGGTTAAGGCTAGGGTTAAGGCTATAGTAAGGGTTGGGGCTAAAATTAGGGTTAGGGTTGGGGCTAAAGTTAGTATTAGGGCTTGGATTACATTTATGGTTGGGAATAGGGTTGGGATTAGGTTTAGGGGTGTGTCAGGGTTAGGGGTGTGGTTAGGGTTACCATTGGGATTAGGGTTAGGGATGTGTTTGGATTAGGGTCTCAGTTATAATTGGGGGTTTCCACTGTTTAGGCACATCAGGGGCTCTCCAAACGCAACATGGCATCCGATCTCAATTCCAGCCAATTCTGCATTGAAAAAGTAAAACAGTGCTCCTTCACTTCCGAGCACTCCCGTGCGCCCAAACAGGGGTTTACCCCAACATATGGGTTATCAGCGTACTCAGGACAAATTGGACAACAACTTTTGGGGTCCAATTTCTCCTGTTACCCTTAGGAAAATACAAAACTGGGGGCTAAAAAATAATTTTTGTTGAAAAAAAAGATTTTTTATTTTCATGGCTCTGCGTTATAAACTGTAGTGAAACACTTGGGGTTCAAAGTTCTCACAACACATCTAGATAAGTTCCTTGGGGGGTCTAGTTTCCAATATGGTGTCACTTGTGGGGGGTTTCTACTGTTTAGGTACATTAGGGGCTCTGCAAACGCAATGCGACACCTGCAGACCAATCCATCTAAGTCTGCATTACAAATGACGCTCCTTCCCTTCCGAGCTCTGCCATGCGCTCAAAAGGTGGTTCCCCCCACATATGGGGTATCAGCGTACTCAGGACAAATTGGACAACAAGTTTTGTGGTCCAATTTCAATTGTTACCCTTGGAAAAATACAAAACTGTGGGCTAAAAAATAATTAATCTACTTTTTAAAATGGTGTCACTTGTGGGGGATTTCAATGTTTAGGCACATCAGGGGCTCTCCAAACGCAACATGACGTCCCATCTCAATTCCAGTCAATTTTGCATTGAAAAGTCAAATGGGGCTCCTTTGCTTCCGAGCTCTGCCATGCTCCCAAACAGTGATTTACCCCCACGTTTGGGGTATCGGCATACTCAGGACAAATTGTACAACAACTTTTGCAGTCCATGTTCTCCTGTTACCCTTGGTAAAATAAAACAAATTGGAGCTGAATTAAATTTTTTGTGAAAAAAAGTTAAATGTTCATTTTTATTTAAACATTCCAAAAATTCCTGGTTTTGAGCACCTTGAGGGGTGCAGTTTTTAGAATGGTGTCACACTTGGTTATTTTCTATCATATAGACCCCTCAAAATGACTTCAAATGAGATGTCCCTAAAAAAAATGGTGTTGTAAAAGTGAGAAATTGCTATTCAAATTTAACCCTTATAACTCCCTAACAAAAAAAAATTTGGTTCCAAAATTGTGCTGATGTAAAGTAGACATGTGTTAAATGTTACTTATTAAGTATTTTGTGTGACATATCTCTGTGATTTAATTGCATAAAAATTCAAATTTGGAAAATTGCGAAATTTCCGTTTTTTTCACAAATAAACTCAGGTAATATCAAATAAATTTTACCACTATCATGAAGTACAATATGTCTCGAGTAGGGTTGAGCGACTTTTACTTTTTTGGGCTCGAGTGGGGTTTTGCAAAACCCGACTATCTCAAAAGTCGAGTCGAGTGCAATCGGCCGATGATCGCGAAAAGTCGGGGATCGACCGAAACACGAAACCCAATGCAAGTCAATGAGGAAGCATAGTCGGCAGTGAGTGGGGGCCAGGGAAACACCTACAGTGCCCATTTTAATGGCAAAAACATCCATTCTTGTTACTGAAGCTTGTCAATCTTAATTAACTTTATAATAATAGTTAGGCATTGGAAATTGGGGGTCATTTGGCTAAAGTTGTGGGGGGTAGGGCTGGTTCAAGTTTTTAGTGGGCCCAGGAAATGTGGACTACGTCACGGCGGTGGAGCAGTGAGAGGTAAGTATTTCAAGTTTGCAAATGCTGTGATCCTGTGCAAGCAGGGGGGCCCACTAGTTTGCATTGGCACTGGCACAGGGCCCCTCAAAGTATGGCGGTGTGTTTGCACGGCGGGGGCACCTCCCACCGGCAGCGACACTTTTGCGTACTCTGAAGGGGCCTGTGCCTGTGACGTCACCAACGAGTATGCCCCCCACCTGATGAAGGAACCTGCACTTTCATCTGCACCTTCCTCTTTGTCCCTGTGTAAGGTGGTATAGTATGCGGGAAGGGGAACCTGACTTTCAGCAGGGTCAGATTGTGGCTGTGTAGCGTGCAAGGGGAATGTAGTGGTCTGGGTCAATGTACCACAATACTCATCTAGCACTGGCTGGGCAATGGGCAGGATGAGGATGAAACACAGATATAGGCCCAAATGATAAAGTGGGCTAAATGCAGTTCAAAATTGGTAGCAGGACTAACCAGGCGGCACTGGTTTGTTCAGTGGAGTAGAAAACCAAGGAGCGGCAGACACCGTTTTAAGGGCCCAACCACAGTAGTAGGCCCAATGCAGTTTAATATTACAAATATAGCCCGAAAGCCTGAAGATTGAAGCTCTGGAAAATAACACAGGACAACACCAAGGTGCGGCAGACACCGTTACTATGCCCAACCAAAATAGTAGGCCAACTGCAGTGCTATCTAAAACAACAACTTAATGAAAGCCTGAAGATTGAAACTCAGCTCTGTTCAGTGGAGAACAGAAAGCAGCGGCAGACACCGTTAGTAGGCCCCAACCACACTAGTAGGCCAACTGCAGTGTTATATTAACAACAACTACTTAATGAGAGCCTGAAGATTGAAGCTCAAGAAAACCAAACAGGAGAAAACCCAGGAGCGGCAGACACCGTTAGTAGGGCCCAACCAGACAAGTAGGCCAAACGCAGTTAAATATCTGATACTATAGGCCGAAAGCCTGAAGAGTGAAGACTGAAGCTCAGCTTTGTACAGTGGAGGACAACACCAGGGAGCGGGAGACACCGTTAGTAGGCCCCAACCAACCTCGTAGGCCAAATGCAGTTTAATATCTGATACTATAGGCCGAAAGCCTGAAGACTGAAGCTCAGCTTTGTACAGTGAAGGACAACACAAGGGAGCGGCAGACACCGTTAGTAGGCCCCAACCACACTAGTAGGCCAACAGCAGTATTATATTAACAACAACTACTTAATGAGAGCCTGAAGATTGAAGCTCAGGCAAGTAAACCTGGAGAACACCTTGGAGTGGCAGACACCGTTAGTAGGCCCCAACCACACATATTAACAACAACTACTTAATGAGAGCCTGAAGAGTGAAGCTCAGCTTTGTGCAGTGGAGGACAACACCAGGGAGCGGCAGACACAGTTAGTAGGCCCCAACCAAAATAGTAGGTCAACTGCACTGTTATATTAACAACAACTACTTAATGAGAGCCTGAAGACTGAAGCTCAGCTTTGTACAGTGGAGGACAACTGTAATGGGAGACAGACACAATAAGTAGGCCTAAATAAGTAATTAGGCAAAATGCAGTTCAAGATTGGTAAGTGGAGTACACTTGCAGCATAGCGTGGTTCAGCGGAGGAGGGGATGTGTAATTAGTGGCTCTGACACATGAAGTAGGCCTAAAATAAAAAGGAAGGCTATATTCAGTTCAAAATTGGTAAAAGGAGTACACAAGTGGCATAGCTGGGTTCTGTGGTGGAGGACAACTGTTATGAGAGGCTTACACAGTTACTAGGCACAAATAAGTAAGTAGGATAAATGCAGTTCAAAGTTGGTAACAGGAGTACACAGGCGGCATAGCTTTGTTCAGTGGAGGACAACTGTAAGGAGTGGACTGGCCGAAACAGACACAGGTAGTAGGCCTACAATAGAAAGTAGGCTCTATGCAGTTTAAAGTAGGTTACAGGGGTACACAGGCAGCATTGTTGTGGTCAGCAGAGGACGATTTCAAGGAGGGACCGCAGACAGACTTCCTAGGCCTAAAATAATAAAGCAGACTCGATGCGGTTTAAATTAGGCTACAGGGGTACACAGGCAGCATTGCTGTGGTCATCAGAGGACGATTGCAAGGAGGGACCACAGACAGACTTCCTAGGCCTAAAATAATAAAGCAGGCTCGATGCAGTTTAAATTAGGCTACAGGGGTACACAGGCAGCATTGGTGTGGTCAGCGGAGGACAATTGGAAGGAGGGACCACAGACAGACTTAGTAGGCCTAAAATAACAAAATAGGCTATATGCGGCTTCCATTATGTGGCAGGGGTACACAGGCAGCATTGGTGTGGTCAGCGGAGGACAATTGGAAGGAGGGACCGCAGACAGACTTAGTAGGCCTAAAATAACAAAATATGCTCTATACAGCTTCCATTATGTGGCAGGGGTACACAGGCAGCATTGGTGTGGTCAGCGGAGGAAAATTGGAAGGAGGGACCGCAGACAGACTTAGTAGGCCTAAAATAACAAAGCAGGCTCTATGCGGCTTCCATTATGTGGCAGGGGTACACAGGCAGCATTGGTGTGGTCAGCGTAGGACAATTGGAAGGAGGGACCGCAGACAGACTTAGTAGGCCTAAAATAACAAAATAGGCTCTGTTGTGGATTCTGTTTTTGGGCTCCCTCTGGTGGTTACAACTGGTACTGGGTGACTTTGGTGGGTTGCGGTCTCTGGTTTCCACCTGTCTATCAGAGGCTGGGTGTTTCCTATTTAACCTGGCTTTCCTGTCATTCCCTTGCCGGCTATCAATGTATCAGTGTGTCTCTGTTACCTTTGCTACCTGCTCCTAGGCCTTCAAGACAAGCTAAGTCTGGATTTCCCTGTTTCATGTTTGCTTTCATGTTTTTAGTCCAGCTTGCAGATATGTAATTCTCTGCTGCTGGTTGCTCTAGTGGGCTGAAATTACCACTCATGTACCATGAGTTGGCACATGAGTTCAAGTAATTTCAGGATGGTATTTTGAAGGGTTTTAAGCTGACCGCGCAGTTCACCTTTTGTATCCTCTGCTATCTAGCTTAAGCGGGCCTCATTTTGCTGAATCTGTTTTCATAACTACGTTTGTGCCTTCCTCTCATTTCACCGTCATTATATGTGGGGGGCTGCTATTTCTGTGGGAATATTTCTCTGGAGGCAAGATAGGTCTGTGATTCTTCTGATAGGGGTAGCTAGATCTCCGGCTGGCGCGAGACGTCTAGAGTCCCCCCAGGAACGTTCCCCGGCTGCTGTTAGTTGAGTGTTGAGGTTCAGGATCGCGGTCAGCTCAGGTTCCATCACCCTAGAGCTCGTCCTGTTTTTGCCCGTGTTATGTGTTTAATTCCCTGCCATTGGGAACATGACAGTATAGCCGGCCCACAAAGTGTTAATTGTTTGGGCTGAAGCAGGAGAAAAAGAAGTGTTGAAGGGAATTTTTTTTTTTTTTTCCCTCAGAGTTTTGCTGCCTAGCCCTTAATTGCTGTCTAGCTGCTTCTTACCTCCTCTTAACCCTTGAATGGCTCTGACCTTAGCTGTTTAACATGGATGTCCAGAGTTTGGCTTCCAGCCTGAATAATCTTGCTGCAAAAGTTCAAAACATACAGGATTTTGTTTTCACACTCCTATGTCTGAACCTAGAATTCCTATTCCAGAGTTTTTTTCTGGAGATAGATCTACCTTCCTGAATTTCAGGAACAATTGCAAATTGTTTCTTTCTTTGAAATCTCGCTCCTCTGGAGACCCTGTTCAGCAGGTCAAGATTGTAATATCTTTCCTGCGGGGCGACCCTCAGAATTGGGCATTTGCATTGGCACCAGGGGATCCTGCATTGCTCAGTGTGGATGCGTTTTTTCTGGCACTGGGATTGCTCTATGAGGAACCTAACCTGGAGATTCAGGCTGAAAAGGCTTTATTAGCCCTCTCTCAGGGGCATGATGAAGCGGAAGTATATTGTCAAAAATTTCGGAAATGGTCGGTGCTTACTCAGTGGAATGAGTGCGCCCTGGCTGCAAACTTCAGAGATGGTCTTTCTGAGGCCATTAAGGATGTTATGGTGGGGTTCCCTGCGCCTACAGGTCTGAATGAGTCTATGGCTATGGCCATTCAGATTGATCGGCATTTACGTGAGCGCAAACCTGTGCACCAGTTGGCGGTGTCTTCTGAACAGGCACCTGAGACTATGCAATGTGATAGAATTCAGTCCAGAAGTGAACGGCAAAATTATAGGCGGAAAAATGGATTGTGTTTTTATTGTGGTGATTCAGCTCATGTTATATCAGCATGCTCTAAACGCACAAAAAAGGTTGATAAATCTTTTGCCATTAGTACTCTGCAGTCTAAGTTCATTTTGTCTGTAACTCTGATTTGTTCACTGTCATCCATTTCCGTCGATGCCTATGGGGATTCGGGCGCTGCCCTGAGTCTTATGGATTGGTCATTTGCCAAACGCTGCGGTTTTAGTCTGGAGCCTCTGGAAGTTCCTATTCCTTTGAAGGGAATTGACTCTACACCATTGGCTATGAATAAACCGCAGTACTGGACACAAGTGACCATGCTCATGACTCCCGTTCATCAGGAGGTGATTCGCTTCCTTGTACTGTATAATTTACATGATGTACTAGTGCTTGGTCTGCCATGGTTACAAACTCATAATCCAGTCCTGGATTGGAAAACAATGTCTGTGATAAGCTGGGGATGTCAGGGGGTTCATGATGATGCACCTCTGATTTCAATCGCTTCATCTACTCCTTCTGAGGTCCCTGCGTTTTTGTCTGACTATCGGGATGTTTTTGAGGAGCCTAAGCTCAATTCGCTCCCTCCTCATAGGGATTGTGACTGTGCTATAGAATTAATTCCTGGCAGTAAGTTCCCTAAGGGTCGTTTATTTAATCTGTCAGTGCCAGAGCATACTGCTATGCGGAATTATATTAAGGAGTCCTTGGAAAAGGGACATATTCGTCCATCTTCGTCCCCTCTGGGAGCAGGTTTTTTTTCGTGGCAAAAAAAGATGGTTCCCTGAGGCCTTGTATAGATTATCGCCTTCTGAATAAGATTACAGTCAAATATCAGTATCCATTGCCATTATTGACTGATTTGTTTGCTCGCATTAAGGGGGCTAGGTGGTTCACTAAGATAGATCTTCGCGGTGCGTATAATCTTGTGCGGATAAAGCAGGGTGATGAGTGGAAAACCGCATTTAATACGCCTGAGGGCCATTTTGAGTATTTGGTAATGCCTTTTGGTCTTTCTAATGCTCCTTCAGTCTTTCAGTCCTTTATGCACAATATTTTCCGTGAATATCTGGATAAGTTTATGATTGTGTATTTGGATGATATTTTGGTGTTTTCTGATGACTGGGAGTCTCATGTTCTACAGGTCAGGAAGGTGTTTCAAGTCCTGCGGGCCAATTCTCTGTTTGTGAAGGGCTCAAAATGTCTCTTCGGAGTCCAGAAGATTTCTTTTTTGGGGTACATTTTTTCTCCTTCTACTATTGAGATGGATCCCGTCAAGGTTCAGGCGATTTGTGACTGGACACAACCTACATCTGTTAAGAGTCTTCAGAAGTTCTTGGGTTTTGCTAATTTTTATCGTCGGTTCATTAGTAATTTTTCCAGTGTTGTTAAACCTTTGACTGATTTGACTAAAAAGGGTGCTGATGTTGCTAATTGGTCTCCTACGGCTGTGGAGGCCTTTCAGGAACTTAAGCGCCGGTTTTCTTCTGCTCCTGTGTTATGTCAACCAGATGTTTCACTTCCTTTTCAGGTTGAGGTTGATGCTTCCGAGATTGGAGCGGGGGCGGTTTTGTCACAGAGAAGTTCCGATGGCTCGGTGATGAAGCCATGTGCAATTATGATGTGGGTAATCGGGAGCTTTTGGCCATGAAGTGGGCATTTAAGGAGTGGCGTCATTGGCTTGAGGGTGCTAGACATCGTGTGGTGGTCTTGACTGATCACAAAAATCTGATTTACCTTGAGTCTGCCAGGCATCTGAATCCTAGACAGGCTCGTTGGTCGTTGTTTTTTTCTCGTTTCAATTTTGTGGTTTCATACCTGCCAGGTTCAAAGAATGTGAGGGCAGATGCTCTTTCCAGGAGTTTTGTGCCTGACTCTCCTGGAGACTCTGGGCCTACTGATATCCTTAGGGATGGGGTAATATTGTCCGCCGTCTCCCCAGACTTGCGACGTGCATTGCAGGAGTTTCAGGCGGATAAACCTGATCGTTGTCCACCAGAAAGACTGTTTGTTCCGGATGATTGGACCAGTAGAGTCATCTCCGAGGTCCATTCTTCTGTGTTGGCTGGTCATCCTGGAATATTTGGTACTAGAGACTTGGTGGCCAGGTCTTTTTGGTGGCCTTCCTTGTCAAGGGATGTGCGCACCTTTGTGCAGTCTTGTGAAGTGTGTGCTCGGGCTAAGCCTTGCTGTTCTCGGGCCAGTGGGTTGTTGTTGTCTTTGCCTATCCCGAAGAGGCCTTGGACGCACATTTCCATGGATTTTATTTCAGATCTCCCTGTCTCACAGAAAATGTCCGTTATCTGGGTTGTGTGTGACCGCTTTTCTAAGATGGTTCATTTGGTACCCTTGCCTAAGTTGCCTTCCTCCTCTGAGTTGGTCCCTTTATTTTTTCAGAACGTGGTTCGTTTGCATGGGATTCCGGAGAATATCGTTTCTGACAGGGGATCCCAGTTTGTGTCTAGATTTTGGCGGACGTTTTGTGCTAAGATGGGCATTGATTTGTCTTTCTCGTCTGCATTCCATCCTCAGACGAATGGCCAGACGGAGCGAACTAATCAGACCATGGAAACTTATTTGAGGTGTTTTGTTTCTGCTGATCAAGATGACTGGGTTGCCTTTTTGCCACTGGCCCAATTTGCCCTTAATAATTGGGCTAGTTCTGCTACTTTGGTTTCTCCTTTCTTTTGTAATTCGGGGTTTCATCCTCGTTTTTCCTCTGGTCAGGTGGAGCCTTCGGATTGTCCTGGAGTGGACGTGGTGGTGGACAGGCTACATCAGATTTGGAATCAGGTGGTGGACAATTTGAAGTTGTCTCAGGAGAAGACTCAGCAGTTTGCTAATCGCCGTCGCCGCGTGGGTCCCCGACTTCTTGTTGGGGACTTGGTGTGGTTGTCTTCTCGTTTTGTCCCTATGAAGGTCTCTTCTCCTAAGTTCAAGCCTCGGTTCATCGGTCCTTATAAGATCTTGGAGATTCTTAACCCTGTATCTTTTCGTTTGGATCTCCCAGCATCGTTTGCTATTCATAATGTGTTCCATCGGTCGTTATTGCGGAGGTATGAGGTGCCCGTTGTTCCTTCGGTTGAGCCTCCTGCTCCGGTGCTGGTGGAGGGAGAATTGGAGTATGTTGTTGAGAAGATCTTGGATTCTCGTGTTTCCAGACGTAAACTCCAGTATTTGGTTAAGTGGAAGGGTTATGGTCAGGAGGATAATTCCTGGGTGGTCGCCTCTGATGTTCATGCGACTGATTTGGTCCGCGCCTTCCATAGAGCTCATCCTGATCGCCCTGGGGGTTCTCGTGAGGGTTCGGTGACCCCTCCTCAAGGGGGGGGTACTGTTGTGGATTCTGTTTTTGGGCTCCCTCTGGTGGTTACAACTGGTACTGGGTGACTTTGGTGGGTTGCGGTCTCTGGTTTCCACCTGTCCATCAGAGGCTGGGTGTTTCCTATTTAACCTGGCTTTTCTGTCATTCCCTTGCCGGCTATCAATGTATCAGTGTGTCTCTGTTACCTTTGCTACCTGCTCCTAGGTCTTCAAGACAAGCTAAGTCTGGATTTCCCTGTTTCATGTTTGCTTTCATGTTTTTAGTCCAGCTTGCAGATATGTAATTCTCTGCTGCTGGTTGCTCTAGTGGGCTGAAATTACCACTCATGTACCATGAGTTGGCACATGAGTTCAAGTAATTTCAGGATGGTATTTTGAAGGGTTTTAAGCTGACCGCGCACTTCACCTTTTGTATCCTCTGCTATCTAGCTTAAGCGGGCCTCATTTTGCTGAATCTGTTTTCATAACTACGTTTGTGCCTTCCTCTCATTTCACCATCATTATATGTGGGGGGCTGCTATTTCTGTGGGAATATTTCTCTGGAGGCAAGATAGGTCTGTGATTCTTCTGATAGGGGTAGCTAGATCTCCGGCTGGCGCGAGACGTCTAGAGTCCCCCCAGGAACGTTCCCCGGCTGCTGTTAGTTGAGTGTTGAGGTTCAGGATCGCGGTCAGCTCAGGTTCCATCACCCTAGAGCTCGTCCTGTTTTTGCCCGTGTTATGTGTTTAATTCCCTGCCATTGGGAACATGACAAGGCTCTATGCGGCTTCCATTATGTGGCAGGGGTACACAGGCAGCATTGGTGTGATCAGCGTAGGACAATTGGAAGGAGGGACCGCAGACAGACTTAGTAGGCCTAAAATAACAAAATAGGCTCTATGCGGCTTCCATTTTGTGGCAGGGGTACACAGGCAGCATTGGTGTGGTCAGCAGAGGACAATTGGAAGTAGGGACCGCAGACAGACTTAGTAGGCCTAAAATAACAAAATAGGCTCTATGCGGCTTCCATTATGTGGCAGGGGTACACAGGCAGCATTGGTGTGGTCAGCGGAGGACAATTGGAAGGAGGGACCGCAGACAGACTTAGTAGGCCTAAAATAACAAAGCAGGCTCTATGCGGCTTCCATTATGTGGCAGGGGTACACAGGCAGCATTGGTGTGGTCAGCGGAGGACAATTGGAAGGAGGGACTGCAGACAGACTTAGTAGGCCTAAAATAACAAAATAGGCTCTATGCGGCTTCCATTATGTGGCAGGGGTACACAGGCAGCATTGGTGTGATCAGCATAGGACAATTGGAAGGAGGGACCGCAGACAGACTTAGTAGGCCTAAAATAACAAAATAGGCTCTATGCGGCTTCCATTATGTGGCAGGGGTACACAGGCAGCAATGGTGTGGTCAGCAAAGGACAATTGGAAGGAGGGACCGCAGACAGACTTAGTAGGCCTAAAATAACAAAATAGGCTCTATGCGGCTTCCATTATGTGGCAGGGGTACACAGGCAGCATTGGTGTGGTCAGCGGAGGACAATTGGAAGGAGGGACCGCAGATAGACTTAGTAGGCCTAAAATAACAAAATATTCTCTATGCAGCTTCCATTATGTGGCAGGGGTACACAGGCAGCATTGGTGTGGTCAGCAGAGGACAATTGGAAGGAGGGACCGCAGACAGACTTAGTAGGCCTAAAATAACAAAATATTCTCTATGCAGCTTCCATTATGTGGCAGGGGTACACAGGCAGCATTGGTGTGGTCAGTGGAGGACAATTGGAAGGAAGGACCGCAGACAGTAAGTACTCCCAAAAATTAAATAGATGTTAATGTCTCGCAAAAAAAAACCAAAACAAAACAAAAAAAAGGGTGGCATACTTAGGTACAGGGGTGGGCTCCTATGCTGACTTTCAGACATTGTAATTTGGCGCAAAGTATTTACTGGTGTAAATGTAGGACAGGGCCCCTGCCTATTTTAACTAGCATCATACATGTCAACAAAATATTATTGTCAGTGCCAGGCATTGAAGGATTTCAACGCATAGACTAAACAGTGGTGGAGCAGTGAGAGATAATTTTGCAAGTGGTACAGCACTGTTTGAGCTGGGGGGGGCACTCTCTCGTGGTCGGCGGTACAGGCCCAGGGCCCCTCAAGTTACAACAGTGTGTCTGACGTTGGGTGCGCGCCACCACCGCCAGAGACACTTCATTGTACTATGAGGGACCCAGTGGCAGTGCCGTCGACCAAAAGTGTGCACACCCACCTCTTCAGACAAACGGCACTCTGATGGGTGCTTGCGGCAAGTGGCGAGACCACGGCCCCGTGGGGTAGTTAGGCCATTTAGGGAGGTGTAAACATGTTGTATGCTGTACAAACAGCAGCTGCAAATTAAGAGATTGGAACCAGTCCCAAAGCAAGACCTTTTTTCAGTAAAGCTAGGTGTCAGCCGGGAAAGTTGGGGCAAAATAATTAGAAATCCATGAGTGGTTCATTTTAATGAAGGTTAGATCATCAACATTTTGGGTAGCCAGACGAGTCCTTTTTTCGGTCAGTATTGAACCAGCAGCACTGAATACTCTTTCTGATAGCACACTAGCTGCTGGGCAAGCAAGCTCCTGCAAAGCATGTTCGGCCAATTCAGGCCAGGTGTCTATTTTGGATGCCCAGTAATCAAAGGGGAATGATGGTTGAGGGAGAACATCGATAATGGAGGAAAAATAGTTAGTAACCATACTGGACAAATGTTGTCTCCTGTCACTTTGAATTGATGCTGCAGTACCTGTCGTGTCTGCGGTCATTGCGAAATCACTCCACAACCTGGTCAGAAAACCCCTCTGTCCAACGCCACTTCTGATTTGTGCACCTCTAACACCTCTGCCCTGTTTCCCCCTGCAGCTCGTGTGAGAACCATCACCGGCGCTGTGTGCTGGGAATGCCTGAATCAAATGGTCTACAAGAGTTGCTTGTTTGGTTTCCAATATTTGTTCAAGGATCTCATGTGGCATGATATTTTGCAATTTGTCTTTATAGCGAGGATCAAGGAGGCAGGCCAACCAGTAATCGTCATCGGTCATCATTTTTATAATGTGTGGGTCCCTTATGAGGATACGCAAGGCATAATCCGCCATGTGGGCCAATGTTCCAGTTGTCAAATCAGTGCATGTGCTGGGTTGAGGAGCACTTTCGGGCAAATCAACGTCACTTGTCTCCCTCAAAAACCCTGAACCCGGCCTTGCAACGCCAGCAGTTTCTATTGCCCCCTGAGAAGCTTCCTCATCCAAAAAATACTTATCCCCATCATCCTCCTCATCCTCCTCCTCTTCGCCCGCCACCTCATCCTGTAGACTTCCCTGACCAGACAATGGCTGACTGTCATCAAGGCTTCCCTCGTCCTCAGCTGCAGACGCCTGCTCCTTTATGTGCGTCAAACTTTGCATCAGCAGACGCATTAGGGGGATGCTCATGCTTATTATGGCGTTGTCTGCACTAACCAGCTGTGTTCATTCCTCAAAACACTGAAGGACTTGACACAGGTCTTGTAGCTTTGACCACTGCACACCTGACAACTAACTCCATGTCTGCCATCCAACTGCCTACCCGTGTATGTGTATCCTCCCACAAATACATAACAGCACGCCTCTGTTCGCACAGTCTCTGAAGCATGTGCAGTGTGGAGTTCCACCTTGTTGCAACGTTGATGATTAGGCGATGCTGGGGAAGATTCAAAGACCGCTGATGGTTCTGCATATGGCTGGAGTGTACGGGCGAACGGCGGATGTGCGAGCAAAGTCTGCGCACTTTCAGGAGCAGGTCGGGTAACCCCAGATAACTTTTCAGGAAGCACTGCACCACCAGGTTTAAGGTGTGAGCCAGGCAAGGAATGTGTTTCAGTTGTGAAAGGGCTATGGCAGCCATAAAATTCCTTCCATTATCACTCACTACCTTGCCTGCCTCAAGATGTACAGTGCCCAGCCATGACTGAGTTTCTTGCTGCAAGAACTCGGACAGAACTTCCTCGGTGTGTCTTTTGTTGCCCAAACACTTCATTGCCAATACAGCCTGCTTACGCTTGCCACTAGCTGTTCCATAATTTGACACCTCGTGTGCAACAGTGGCAGCTGCGGATGTAGTGGTCGTGCGACTGCGGTCTGTGTACGAGCTCTCGCTTCTGCTGGAGGATGAGGAGGAGAAGGGGGACGAACGCTTACAGCCAACTGTTTCCTAGACCATGGGCTAGGCAGAACTGTCCCAATATTGCTGTCCCCTGTGGACCCTGCATCCACCACATATACCCAGTGTGCCGTGATGGAGATGTAACGCCCCTTGCCATGCCTACTGGTCCATGCATCTGTTGTCAGGTGCATCTTTCTACTCACAGATTGCCTGAGTGCATAGACAATGAGGTCTTTTACATGCTGGTGGAGGGCTGGGATGGCTTTTCTCGAAAAGAAGTGTCGACTTAGTAGCTTGTAGCGTGGTACAGCGTGGTCCATCAGGGCTTTGAAAGCTTCTCTTTCAACTAACCGGTAGGGCATCATCTCTAACGAGATTAGTCTAGCAATGTGGGCGTTCAAACCCTGTGTACGCGGATGCGAGGATGAGTACTTCCTTTTCCTAATGAGAGTCTCATATAGGGTGAGCTGGACTGGAGAGCTGCATAGGGTGGAACTAGCGGGGGTGCCGGTGGCCATGGCAGACTGAGAGAGGGTTGGTAATGGTATTCTTGCTGTTGCCCTACATACAGTGTTTCCTACCACGAACCTGGTGATTCCCTGACTGCTTTGGCCTTGCGACGAAACCGCCACATTTACTGCAGGTGGTGTGGTAAACGGTAAGCTTACAGTGAGGGAAGGGATGTAGCGTTGCTGACTAGCTTCATTGTGAGAGGTTGCTACAACGTTAAGGGACGTTTGGTAGTTAGTCCAGGCTTGGAAGTGCATGGTGGTTAAATGTCTACGCATGCAACTTGTATTTAGATTTTTAACATTCTGACCTCTGCTGAAGGTCCTTGAGCATTTCTTACAGATGACTTTGCACTGATCATTTGGATCTTGGTTAAAAAAATGCCAGACTGCACTCTTCCTACTATCGGATACCTTTTCAGGCATTGCACACTGAGCTACTTTATCCGGATGAGCACGCTGTCCTACAGCTGGTTTTGGTTTTGCCACACGTTTTTGGCCAGATACGGGCCTGCCAGATGCAACCTGTTGCGATGTTGATGCCTGCTGCGGCTCCTCCTCCTCCGCTTCAGAGCTACTGCCGCCTGCACCCTGTTCCCCCAATGGCTGCCAATCGGGGTCAACAACTGGGTCATCTATGACCTCCTCTTCTATGTCCTGTGCACCTTCCTCTGGGTCACCATGTAAGCCGGTGCTATAGCGTTCGTGACAGGGCTCCGTGTCTCATCAGGGTCAGATTCTGGATCAGTACACTGCGAGGGCAATGTTCTGATCTGAGTCAAAGGGACATCATAATAATCTGGCTGTGGCTGTGCATCTGTGCACTCCATGTCCGATTCATCTTGTAATGGGCATGGCCTATTAACAATTTCCCTTTCTAATCCAGGAACGGTATGTGTAAAGAGCTCCATGGAGTAACCTGTTGTGTCGCCTTACGTATCCTTCTCTGTTGTTCTGGGTGAAGAACACAAGGAAGTGACTTGTCCATGACCGGGAACATCCACTGACGATGTGCTGCTTTTACATTTTGCACTTTCCGAGGAGGAGGTGAAAGAGCTAGAGGCAGAGTCAGCAAGGAAAGCCAAAACTTGTTCCTGCTGCTCTGGCTTTAAAACTGGTTTTCCTACTCCCAGAAAAGGGAGCATTCGAGGCCTTGTGTAGCCAGAGGATGACACTGGCTCAACAACTCGAGACTTAGGGTCTATATTGCTTTTCCCACGACCACCTGATGCTCCACGACCACCACCACTACCATCATTACCAGCTGGCAATGACCGCCCACGGCCACGACCTCTTCCAACAGACTTCCTCATTTTTGGAAAAATGTAACCAAACTAACAATTGTTATGTGGTCCTGTACAACCAGGTAGAAGGTGTACATAAACTTGTTGTGAATTTAAATCTCCCTTTTTTATGTGTGTGAGAATGCAGGAAAAAATCAGGCCCACTGTATTACACTACACAGTTTGATTGGCAAATAGAGGCTGGAAGATATGCCACTAAAAAGGACTGATGCACACAGATGCACACACTGGCATTAGTAATCTCCCTCTTTACATGTGGGAGAATGCAGGGAAAAATCAGGCCCACTGTATTACACTACACAGTTTGATTGGTATTAGGAGGCTGGCAGATATGCTACTAACAGGACTGATGCAGATGCACACACTGGCAATAGAAATCTCCCTCTTTATGTGTGGGAGAATGCAGGGAAAAATCAGGCCCACTGTATTACACTACACAGTTTGATTGGCAGAAAGAGGCTGGCAGATATGCCACTAACAGGACTGACACACGCAGATGCACACACTGGCAATAGAAATCACCCTCTTTATGTGTGGGAGAATGCAGGGAAAAATCAGGCCCACTATATCACAGTATAGTTTTTGTGGCACAAAATGACTGACAGATACCACAGACAGCACTGGCACAGATGCACAGATTTGGCAAGATTATTCTCCCTTTATTTTATTTTTATTTTTTTATATGGGAGACAAGTGATTTAATCAGGCCCACTATATCACAGTATAATTTCTGTGGCACAAAATGACTGACAGATACCACAGACAGCACTGGCACAGAGGCACAGATTTGGCAAGATTATTCTCCCTTTATTTTTTTTTATATGGGAGACAAGTGATTTAATCAGGCCCACTATATCACAGTATAGTTTCTGTGGCACAAAGTGAATGACAGATACCACAGACAGCACTGGCACAGATGCACAGATTTGGCAAGATTATTCTCCCTTTATTTTAATTTTTTTTTATATGGGAGACAAGTGATTTAATCAGGCTCACTATATCACAGTATAGTTTCTGTGACACAAAATGAATGACAGATACCACAGACAGCACTGGCACAGATGCACAGATTTGGCAAGATTATTCTCCCTTTATTTATTTTTTTTTTTATATGGGAGACAAGAGAATAGATCAGGCCCACTATATCACAATATAGTTTCTGTGGCACAAAATGACTGACAGAGACACCACAGACAGCACTGGCACAGATGCACTAATTGGTAATATAAATCTCCCTTCTTAGGTGTGGGACAGTGCAGAAAAATACAGGCCCACTGTTTTACACTACACAGTTTTCAGGGGCTGAAAGTGGCTGGAAAATATTAAAAAAAAAAAAAAAAAAAAAAAAAAAAGGACTGTACTACAATTACTATCTCCCTACAATAATCTCTGAAAAGTATGGCAGGCAGCAATAAAAAGGACTGCTGCACACAAAAAATGAGGCAAGAAAATTTTTGTTAACACTTAGGGATCAAAATTCTATCTATACCATCCCATACGAAATATATATGTCAAAGAAATATAAACCAGTGATCCTCAGTGCGAACAAAAAGTGTTTGAGTGGAAACCACTCATATAATCAGCAGATACCAGCCACCAGAGTTATGGAATCAATTACCAAAGAAATAGTGACACGGATATAGCTTGTTAAAATTACTTTATTTAAAGCTGGTAATAACATATCTCATGTGCACATGTTGGAAAACATAAAAACAATACAAGGTGACATATATAAAAGGTTAATCACCAATATATAAAAACCTAAATAGGCAAGTGGTGCACCACATACGGAAGGGTTAATCCCAGGGCTCTCATATAGGACTATAATAATAGTGTCTCACAAGTGATAAGAAATTGTAAAAGCATAATGTGAGGATAAAACATATGACAAAATATATAAAAATATAAATTCCCCACAGGGCAATACGTGGGTTAAAACCAAGTGCACCAGTGTTAAGTGCAATGTGCAAACAGCAAAATAAGACAAAGTGCTGTGTGCAAAAATTAGTCCAAGGATATATGGGAGCACCTGTACCTGTATATAGCGTCACCAAATTCCAAACAATGCGCACCCCAACGCACGTTTCGGATTTAGAATCCTTCGTCAGGGGGTTAATTTACCCTGCCTAACGCTATCCCTGCTTCTGACGAAGCGGCAGCAACCTCTCCCTATGCTCAGATCAGCAGCAGTAAGATGGCGGTCGGCGGGAACACCCCTATATAGCCCCTGTGACGCCGCAGAAAGTGAGCCAATCACTGCCATGCCCTTCTCTAAGATGGTGGGGACCAGGACCTATGTCATTACGCTGCCCACACTCTGCGTCCACCTTCATTGGCTGAGAAAAGGCGCTGAAAGCGTCATATGAAACGCGACTTTGGCGCGAAGATCGTGTACCGCATGGCCGATCCCACGCTGGGATCGGGTCGGGTTTCATGAAACCCGACTTTGCCAAAAGTCGGTGACTTATGAATATGACTGATCCCTTTTGCTCAACCCTAGTCTCAAGAAAACAGTGTGCGAATCACCGGGATCCGTTGAAGCTTTCCAGAGTTATAACCTCATAAAGGGACAGTGGTCAGAAATATAAAAATTGGCCTGGTCATTAATATGCAAACCACCCTTGGGGGTAAAGGGTTTAAATATGAAATGCCAGAATATTTCTTAATGTACAGAAATACAATATACAGTATTTAGATAGCTACTTGGTTCACCAATGGTCATCACAAATTAAGCTTGTTTAACCCCTTCCCGACATCGGACGTACTATCCCGTCCGATGTTGGGTCCCCTGCTTTGATGTGCGCTCCGGCGGTGAGCGCACATCAAAGTCGCGACATGTCAGCTGTTTTTTACAGCTGACATGTGCGCGCAATAGCGGCGGGTGAAATCGCGATCACCCGCCGCTATTAACTAGTTAAATGCCGCTGTCAAACGCAGACAGCGGCATTTAACTACCGCATCCGGCCGGGCGGCCGGAAATGAGCGCATCGCCGACCCCCGTCACATGATCGGGGGTCGGCGATGCTTGTATATTGTAACCATAGAGGTCCTTGAGACCTCTATGGTTACTGATCGCCGGTGGCTGTGAGCGCCCCCCTGTGGTCGGCGCTCACAGCACACCTGCATTTTAGCTACATAACAGCGATCTGATGATCGCTGTTATGTAGCAGAGCCGATCGGGCTGTGCCTGCTTCTAGCCTCCCATGGAGGCTATAGAAGCATGGTAAAAGTAAAAAAAAAAAGTAAAAAAAAAAGTGAACAAAAAAAAAAATATAAAAGTTTAAATCACCCCCCTTTCGCCCCAATCAAAATAAATCAATAAAAAAATAATCAAACCTACACATATTTGGTATCGCCGCATTCAGAATCGCCCGATCTATCAATAAAAAAGCATTAACCTGATCGCAAAACGGCGTAACGAGAAAAAAAATCGAAACGCCAGAATTACGTTTTTTTGGTCGCCGCGATTTGCATTAAAATGCAATAACGGGCGATCAAAAGAACGCACCTGCACCGAATTGGTATAATTAAAGACGCCGTCTCGCACGCAAAAAATAAGCCCTCAACCGACCCCAGATCATGAAAAATGGAGACGCTACGAGTATCGGAAAATGGCGCAATTTTATTTATTTTTTTTTTTGCAAAGTTTGGAATTTTTTTTCACCACTTAGGTGAAAAATAACCTAGTCATGTTAGGTGTCTATGAACTCGTACTGACCTGGAGAATCATAATGGCAGGTCAGTTTTAGCATTTAGTGAACCTAGCAAAAAAACAAACAAAAAACATGTGTGGGATTGCACTTTTTTTGCAATTTCACCGCACTTGGAATTTTTTTCCCGTTTTCTAGTACATGCCATGGTAAAACCAATTGTGTCATTCAAAAGTATATCTCGTCCCGCAAAAAATAAGCCCTCACATGGCCAAATTGACGGAAAAATAAAAAAGTTATGGCTCTGGGAAGGAGGGGAGTGAGAAACGAAAACGGAAAAACGAAAAATCCCACGGTCATGAAGGGGTTAATTGAATGCACTATGGAAAGCAGAAAACTGCAACAGTCACGGTAAACAAATAGTACATAAGACAAATTATGACAATGAAATGAAAATAAAACACAAATGTAAGAAAATTTTAGTATTTATCATTTAAAAAATGTCCCAGTTAAATTGTTTTATTTCACCCAAAAGTTATATCTGTAGTAAGATAAATACAAGATAATTTAAACTCCACATTGCTTTAATTTTCCTATGAACAGAATATTAACCCCTTTCTGACATCAGACGTACTATTCCGTCCATGTGACCTGGGCAAATTTGACCATAGAAAGAATAGTACGTATCAGCGATCGGCCGCGATCATGGTGGGGGGAGCGCGGCCGATCGCCACCGGGTGTCAGCTGATTCTGACAGCTGGCACCTGGCACGAGGTGCCAGGAGTGGTCACCGACCACTCCCGGCACTTTAACCTCTGAAATACTGCAATCAAACATGATCGCAGCATTCCGGAAGCTGGCGCAGGGGCTGACAGCCCCTCTGCCTTTGCATCGCAGACCCTGCGGCATGACGCAGGGTCCCAAGTTGCCATGGTGACCTGATGTCGTCATGGTGACATTTGGGTTAACAGAGCAAGGAGACTTGGTGATCATGCGCAGTGCATATCGTCGCAGTGGCATTGCTTTCCTCTCGGGGAGAGTGATGCTACGTTTGGAGGCAAGAAAGGATAACTGCATCCAGGTATCACAAACATGCAACACATTTCACACTCTGGGCCACCAGGGGGAGTTCCTGCTCCTATTTTTTAGGACACTCCTATATATATATATATATATATATATATATATATATATATATATATATAAAGAGACATTGAGAGACATAATTGTATTGCAGCGAGAGCGAAGGAAGTCGAAGCAAAGGAGAGGATACCAGAAAGGGACCAGCCCTGCTGAAGCTGTCTCCTTCTGAGGCACAAAATCCCGGTAGCCGGGACACCGAGGGGGTAAGGACTTCTACGCCTTATTTCAGAGACCGGCAGGACAGCTAATTGCAGGTTACCTGTCCGCACCTACACCGAGGAGGCACGGTGACACCTACAGAGCTGGGTTATCTAAGAGACCCTATAAACAGGCTCAAGTCACCAGTCATACAAGTTTTGTCCTATCCTATGCGGGGGACAGAGAGAGTGAAACATTGCATCTGTGAGACGCTTATGTGAAGCCATAGGCAGTAAGGGACTACACCACCGCAGCGCAAGGGAAGGCTACTGATTTCCACCTGGACAAGGGAACTCTGGACTTGTCTCCAAACCGGCCGGACTCTGCCTGCCCTGTTATCTGGTACACTGGACTGTGGGTGCTGAAGTCTTCAGTAAAGGTAAAGAGACTGCAACCTTGTGTCCTCGTTCTTCTCTGCACCTCTCACCCTTCCACCATCTACACACCGAGAAGCCCTGGGGACATACTTCACGTGTGGGAAGGTATACCATCTAGCTTCCATAACATCACCCCAGCAGATCCCTTAAAGCAGCGTCGGTCACCCTGACCGAATACCACAGGTGGCATCACGAACATAAACTTTATCCCTTTAAAGACCTTTCCCTTTTATATGGACGTCCCAGGGCCACGGACTGGGTCAGCCACTGTGACATCCCACTGTGAACCGAAGGACCTGGTAGCGAGTACGCCACGGCCCTTGGGGGGGGTGATCCACATGATCACCAAGTCTCCCTGTCAATGCAGCGCTGTCAGCTTATATGGCATGCAGATGCAGCTTCATCTGCATTCCATAGAAGCGATAAGCCTGCAAATAAATGATTGTCCCATAGTGGAACAAAGTAAAAAAGTTAGTAAAACTAAAAAATAATTTTAAATAATTGTAAAAATATACAGTACAGACCAAAAGTTTGGACACACCTTCTCATTTAAAGATTTTTCTGTATTTTCATGACTATGAAAATTGTAAATTCATACTGAAGGCATGAAAACTATGAATTAACACATGTGGAATTAGATACTTAACAAAAAAGTGTGAAACAACTGAAAATATATTATAGGTTCTTCAATATTCTTCTTATATTCTTGTATTCAATGTTCTTCTTATATTCTAGGTTCTTCAAAGTAGCCACCTTTTGCTTTGATGACTGATTTGCACACTCTTGGCATTTTCTTGATAAGCGTCAAGAGGTAGTCACCGGAAATGGTCTTCCAACAATCTTGAAGGAGTTCCCAGAGATACTTTGCACTTGTTGGCCCTTTTGCCTTCACTCTGCGGTCCAGCTCACCCCAAACCATCTCAATTGGGTTCAGGTCTGGTGACTGTGGAGGCTAGGTCATCTGGTGTAGCACCGCATCACTCTCCTTCTTAGTCATATAGCCCTTAAACAACCTGCAGGTGTGTTTGGGGTCATTGTCCTGTTGAAAAATAAATGATGATCCAACTAAGCGCAAACCGGATGGAATAGCATGCTGCTGCAAGATGCTGTGGTAGCCATGCTGGTTCAGTATGCCTTCAATTTTGAATAAATCCCCAACAGTGTCACTAGCAAAGCACCCCCACACCATCACACCTCCTCCTCCATGCTTCACGGTGGGAACCAGGCATGTAGAGTCCATCCGTTCACCTTTTCTGCGTTGCACAAAGACACGGTTGTTGGAACCAAAGATCTCAAATTTGGACTCATCAGACCTAAAGCACAGAATTCCACTGGTCTAATGTCCATTCCTTGTGTTCTTTAGCCCAAACAAGTCTCTTCTGCTTGTTGTCTGTCCTTAGCAGTGGTTTCCCAGCAGCTATTTTACCATTAAGGCCTGCTGCACAATGTCTCCTCTTAACAGTTGTTGTAGAGATGTGTCTGCTGCTAGAACTCTGTGTGGCATTGACCTGGTCTCTAATCTGAACTGCTGTTAACCTGCGATTTCTGAGGCTGGTGACTCAGATAAACTTATACTCAGAAACAGAGGTGACTCTTGGTTTTCCTTTCCTGGGGGCGGTCCTCATGTGAGCCAGTTTCTTTGTAGTGCTGGATGGTTTTTGCCACTGCACTTGGGACACTTTCAAAGTTTTCCCAATTTTTCGGACTGACTGACCTTCATCTCTTAAAGTAATGATGGCCACTCATTTTTCTTTACTTAGCTGCTTTTTTTCTTGCCATAATACAAATTATAACAGTCTATTCAGTAGGACTATCAGCCGTGTATCCACCAGACTTCTGCTCAACACAACTGATGGTCCCAACCCCATTTATAAGGCAAGAAATCCCACTTATTAAACCTGATAGGGCACACCTGTGAAGTGAAAACCATTTCCGCTGACTGCCTCTTGAAGCTCATCAAGAGAATGCCAAGAGAGTGCAAAGCAGTCATCAAAGCAAAAGGTGGCTACTTTGAAGAACCTAGAATATAAGACATAATTTCAGTTGTTTCACACTTTTTTGTTAAGTATATAATTCCACATGTGTTAATTCATAGTTTTGATGCCTTCAGTGTGAATTTACAATTTTCATTGTCATGAAAATACAGAAAAATATTTAAATGAGAAGGTGTGTCCAAACTTTTGGTCCGTACTGTATATTTTTTTTAATGAATAATAATAATAAAAAAATCAATATTTATTCTATTAATAAATAAATGTTTGAATGGAAAAAAATCTAAACAATACATGCCATAAATAAAGGGAAAAAACAATGCTTTATCATCATACCACTGAAAAAAAGTGGAATAACAAGCAATCAAAAAGACTGACATAAATAAACATGGTTCCGCTGAAAACATAATCTTCTCCTGCAAAAAACAAGCTATAACTCTAAGGGTATGTGCACACCTTGCGGATTTGCTGGCGGATCAGCAGCTGATTGGATGCTGCGGATTAGCAGTAGTTTTCCATCCGGTTTACAATACAATGTAAACCTTTAGAAAACAAAATCCGCAGTGCACATGCTGCGGAAAATACCGTTCGGAAACGCTGCAGTTTATTTTCCGTGGCATGTCAATTCTTTGCTCGGATTCCGCAGAATTTTGTACCTGCTCCTCAATATTAATCTGCAGGTGTTAAAACGCAGGTGAAATCCACATAAAAATGTTGTAAATCCATGGGTAATCTGGAGGTAAAATTCAGTGCATTTTACCTGCGGATATTTCAAAACCTGAGCCGAAAAATCCACACAGAAATCCGCAATGTGGGCGCATAGCCTTAAAATAAAGAGATGCAAAAATAATTATTATTTATATAAAATAGTTTTTACTGTATAAAAGTGCCAAAACATAAAAAATAGAGGAAGTATTGCTGTAATTGTACTAATCCGAAGAACAAAACTGCCTTATTAATTTTACAACACATGGAACTCTATAAACGCCCTCCCAAAAGAAATTTGTGAATTGCTGTTTTTTGTTTATTCTGCCTCCTAAAAATCAAAATAGAAAGCGATCAAAAAATGTCATGTACCCAAAAATAGTAGCAATAAAAATGTCAACTCCTCCCAAAAAAACTAGACTTCACATGACTGTGTCGGCCGAAATATGAAAAATTATAGCTCTCAAAATATGGTGATTCAAAAACATTTTTTTGCAATAAAAACCATGTTTTAGTGTGTGACAGCAGCCAAACATAAAAACCCGCTATAAGGTATTTTTCACATGTCTGATATTTCCGGTACTGGAGATATCAGTGTCCGTGTATGTAACACTTGCGGCACACGCGTGGCATGCATGTGCCACATCAGTACCACAAGGATGGGCACCAGGGAAGAAATGTTATAGTAAGAGTTATTCCCCAGTGCCGGGGGCTGAACACGGCTCTCAAAATTATCCCTCGCTCCGCTGGCAATTGGCGTGAGCAGGGTAGAATGATGAGAGTTACATTTAAGTAATAAAAAGAGACAGCAGGCGGATATCAAGAATAGAGGAACAACCAGCCTTGCTAAAGCTCACAGCTGGGGGCTGGTATTCTCAGGCTGGAAAGGGGCCATGGATATTGACCCCCCAGCCCAAAAATAGCAGCACACAGTGTTAGGGCTAGCGGAACACACCGAGTAATTAGATGAAGTTATTGGTGCGTTCGCAGCCCGGGGTTCACCGTGCAGGAGCAACCTGCTGCTAGCAAATGGCACTATATGATGGTATAAGGGAACTCTGTTACTTCACAGAGTCACCGACAAAAGAAAGCACTGTGCCCTGTTGGACTCACAAGAGTACACAGCTAACTGCTGAGCTGAAAGCAGTCAGTGGTCTTGCACACACACAAACTCCTCACCGGAGGTGCCGGTATTCTAGGGCTTATTTCAGCTGGGACCCTGAATACATACACACAAAACTCCTCAACGGAGGTGCTGGTATTCTAGGGACTTATTTCAGCCGGGGCCCTAAATGCATACACACAAGACCACACTGGCGCAAAGCACATAACATAGATTGACACTAGTACATGGCCGTGCGGTCATGCAAATCTTTTATAGCTTTTATAACTACAGGACCTTCCCAGAAGGACCAATGGGAGGCTGCCACAGAACTTGAGCAACTTCAGGACCTTCCTAGAGGACCAATGGGAGTTGCTGCAGTACCTGAGCATGTGACCCTTGATCTCCAATGAGAGATCTTACCCTGGGCATGCTCAGAATGGGAAAAATAGGACTTAGTCCCAAAGACATCTGCTCGCCGCTGACCAGTACTGGCTACAATGGCAGAAGCTGGAAAGGCAGCAGTAACCCTTTGCACAGTATCAGACTGAGCGAGATGCTGGGACCGACACCTCCGCTGAGTAGGCTCCACTGCAGCAGGAGAAGAATGGGAGGCAGCAGCAGAGATGTCTCGAGATTCCCCCTGTGCAGAGGTGGGAACTCGACCCCTAACACGCAGCTGCCTAGAAAAGGAACATCTATTAGATGCACCAAATCTGGTGCTTTGCCCAGCTTTTCCCACTTGCCCTGTAGCGGTGGCATGTGGGGTATTAGTTGTGGGGTTGATGTCACCAGTGACATAAAGCCCATAGCTTAGTAATGAAGAAGCGTCTATAAGACACCTGTCCATTACTAATCCTATAGTTGTAATGTTAAATAAAGAAGCCATAATAAAGTTTTTTATTTGAAAAAAATTACACAGATACCTTTTATTATACTTAATTAAACCATACTTACAACCACTTCTAATCCAAGTGAAGCCCTCGATCTCCGGTAATAAAGGTAAAAAAAAAAAAAAACACAGAATACCATACCTGTCCATCGTTGTGTCCCATGCAGTAATCTATATCTGGGGGATATACAGTTTTCAACCTCGAAAACTGAAAACCACTGGTGAATGAGCTGCTTGGGAGCGGAGCTTCAGTGACCGGGGGTTATGTTATAGAGGTAACCTCGGGTCACTGAGCTCCATTCCCAGCTGGGCTGAGCTGAGATGAGATCCGGTGAGATCCCCGCTAGCACCGTGAGTAGGGTTGAGCGACTTTTCCTTTTTTGAGGTCGAGTCAGGTTTTGCGAAACCCGACTTTCTCAAAAGTCGAGTCGAGTGAAATTGGCCGATCTTCTTGAAAAGTCGGGGTCGGGGGATCGGCCGAAACACGAAACCCAATGCAAATCATTGGGAAATCTATATATTTTTATATTTACTTCAGCGCGATATATGTGAAAAGCCGGTAATTCAATTGCCGGCTTTTCATTTCTCCTGCCTAAACCCAACATGATATGAGACATGGTTTACATACAGTAAACCATGTCATATCCCCCTTTTATTTGCATATTCCACACTACTAATCTTAGTAGTGTGTATGTGCAAAATTTCAGCTATTAATTTAAGGGTTAAATCGCGGAAAAAATTGGCGTGGGCTCCCGCGCAATTTTCTCCGCCAGAGTGATAAAGCCAGTGACTGAGGGCAGATATTAATAGCCTAGAGAGGGTCCATGGTTATTGGCCCCCCTGGCTACAAACATCTGCCCCCAGCCACCCCAGAAAAGGCATATCTGGAAGATGCGCCTATTCTGGCACTTGGCCACTCTCTTCCCACTGTCGTGTAGTGGTGGGATATGGGGTAATGAAGGGTTAATGTCACCTTGCTATTGTAAGGTGACATTAAGCCAGATTAATAATGGAGAGGCGTCAATTATGACACCTCTCCATTATTAATCCAATTGTATGAAAAGGTTAAAAAAAACACACACACAATATTGCAAAGAATTTTAATGAAATAAACACACAGGTTGTTGTAATATTTTATTGCTCTCTCAATCCACCTGAAGACCATCGTTCTGTAACAAATTAAAAATAATAAACTATCAATATACATACCTTCCGTAGATCTGTAACGTCCCACGATGTAAATCCATCTGAAAGGGTTAAAATATTTTACAGGCAGGAGCTCTGCTATAATGCAGCTGTGCTAGTGCCTGTAAACCCCGGCGAATGAATGAAATGTAGGTCAATGACCTGTAGTTACCTTCATTCGTGGTGATGCGCCCTCTGCTGGACGTCCTCATGAACTGGAGCCTGGTAAAAGTTCCCAAGCTCGAGGTCATATGAGGACATCCAGCAGAGGGTGCATCACCGCGAATGAAGGTAACTACAGGTCATTGACCTACATTTCATTCATTCGCCGGGGTTTACAGGCACGAGCACAGCTGCATTATAGCAGAGCTCCTGCCTGTAAAATATTTTAACCCCTTCAGATGGATTTACATCGTGGGACGTTACAGATCTATGGAAGGTATGTATATTGTTGGTTTATTATTTTTAACCCCTTAACGACCGCCGATACGCCTTTTAACGGCGGCCGCTAAGGGTACTTAATCCACAGTGCCGTTAATTAACGGCGCTGTGGAAAAAGTGAATAGCGCCCCCCAGAGTCGGATTTTCTCTGGGGTCTCGGTTGCCGAGGGTAGCCGAGACCCCAGAGAACATGATTCGGGGGGTTTTTACTGACCCCCGAGTTGCAATCGCCGGTAATTAACCGTTTACCGGCGGTCGCAACAAAAAAAAAAAAACGCAATTTGCCGTTTAATTTCTCTGTCCTCCGATGTGATCGCACATCGGAGGACAGAGAAATGTGGTCCCCGATGGCCCCCAATAGCCCCCCAATACTCACCTACCTCCCCCGGTGCTCCTCGTGTCTCCCCATGGGCGCCGCCATCTTTTTTCCGGGAAAAAATGGCGGGCGCACGCGCAGTGCGCCCGCCGCCCGGCACCCGGAAGATCTTTGGGGTCTCGGCTGCCGGGGTAGCCGAGACCCCAAAGAACATGATCGGGGTCGGTTTGCACCGACCCCTGCTTTGCGATCGCCGGTAATTAACAGTTTAACGGCGACCGCAAAAAAAAAAAAAAAAAAAAAAAAAAAAAGCGATCAGTTATTTCTCTGTCCTCTGCTGTGATCGCACATCAGAGGACAGAGAAATAGGGGGATTCGGGGACCCTATCATACTCACCCGGGGTCCCTGGGTCCTCTTCTGTCTTCTCCTGCCAGCCGGCTTTTTCATCATGGCGGGCGCATGCGCAGTGCGCCCGCCATCTGCTGCCATCTGCCGGCCGGCAGGAGAAGACAAGTTGGGGCTAAAATTAGGGT
Organism: Ranitomeya variabilis; assembly: GCF_051348905.1. Lineage (NCBI taxonomy): Eukaryota > Metazoa > Chordata > Amphibia > Anura > Dendrobatidae > Ranitomeya > Ranitomeya variabilis. The sequence continues at coordinate 569,284,025 of NC_135236.1, forward strand.
TAGGGTTAGGGTTAGGGTTAGAGTTAGGGTTAGGGTTAGGGTTAGGGTTAGGGTTAGAGTTAGAGTTAGGGTTAGGGTTAGGGTTAGGGTTAGGGTTAGAGTTAGGGTTAGAGTTAGGGTTAGGGTTAGAGTTAGGGTTAGGGTTAGAGTTAGGGTTGGGGCTAAATTTAGGGTTAGGGTTAGGGCTAGGGTTAGGGTTAGGCTACTTTCACACTAGCGTTTTTTGGCTTCCGTCGCAATGCGTCGTTGGAGAAAAAACGCATCCTGCAAAAGTGCTTGCAGGATGCGTTTTTTCTCCATTGGCTTGCATTAGCGATGCATTGCGACGGATTGCCACATGTCGCATCCATCGTGCGACGGATGCGTCGTGCTTTGGCGGACCGTCGACACAAAAAAAACTACATGTAACTTTTTTGTGCGACGTGTCCGCCATTTCCGACCGCGCATGCGTGGCCGGAACTCCGCCCCCGCCTCCCCGCACCTCACAATGGGGCAGCGGATGCGTTGAAAAAACAGCATCCGCTGCACCCGTTGTGCGGCGCTTACAACGCTAGCGTCGGTACGTCGGCCCGACACACTGCGATGGGCCGAGTACGACGCTAGTGTGAAAGTAGCCTTAGGCTTCTTTCACACTTGCGTCGGTACGGGGCGGTCGCAATGCGTCGGCCCGATGTACCGACGCATGTTGTGAAAATTGTGCACAACGTGGGCAGCGGATGCAGTTTTTCAACGCATCCGCTGCCCAGTCTATGTCCTGGGGAGGAGGGGGCAGAGTTACGGCCACGCATGCGGAAATGGCGGACGCGACGTACAAAAAAAAGGTTACATTGAACTTTTTTTGTGACAACGGGGGCTAAAGTTATGGTTAGGGTTGGGGCTAAAGTTAGGGTTGGGGCTAAAGTTAGGGTTAGGGTTTGGATTAGGGTTGGGATTAGTGTTATGTTTGGGATTAGGGTTGGGATTAGGGTTAGGGTTGGGATTAGGGTTAGGGGTGTGTTGGATTTAGGGTTTTGATTAGGGTTATGGTTAGGGTTGAGATTAGGGCTGTTTTGGGGTTAGGGTTGTGATTATCGTTAGGGTTGTGATTAGGATTATGGATCGGGTTGAGATTAGGGTTAGGGGTGTGTTGGGGTTAGGGTTGGAGTTAGAATTGGGGGGTTTCCACTGTTTAGGTACATCAGGGGGTCTCCAAACACGACAGCCAATTTTGCGCTAAAAAAGTCAAATGGTACTCCCTCCCTTCTGAGCTCTGCCGTGCGCCCAAACAGTGGTTTACCCCCACATATGGGGCATCAGCGTACTCGGGATAAATTGGACAACAACTTTTGGGGTCCAATTTCTCCTGTTACCCTTGTGAAAATAAAAACTTGGGGGCTAAAAATCTTTTTTGTTGGAAAAAAAATATTTTTTTATTTTCACTACTCTGCATTATAAACTTCTGTGAAGCACTTGAGCTTTCAAAGTTCTCACCACATATCTAGATAAGTTCCTTAGGGGGTCTAGTTTCCAAAATTTGGTCACTTGTGGGGGTTTCTACTGTTTAGGTACATTAGGGGTCTGCAAACGCAACATAAGGCCCGCAGACAATTCTATCAAAGTCTGCATTCCAAAATGGCGCTCCTTCCCTTCCGAGCTCTGCCGTGCGCCCAAACAGTGGTTTACCCCCACATATGGGGTACCAGCATACTCAGGACAAATTGGACAACAACTTTTGGGGTCCAATTTCTCTTGTTACCCTTGTGAAAATAAAAATTTGGGGGCTAAAAAAATCTTTTTTGTGGGAAAAAAATATTTTTTATTTTCACTACTCTGCATTATAAACTTCTGTGAAGCACTTGGGCATTCAAAGTTCTCAACACATATCTAGATAAGTTCCTTGGGGGGTCTATTTTCCAAAATGGGGTCACTTGTTGGGGGTTTCTACTGTTTAGGTACATTAGGGGTCTGCAAACGCAACATAACGCCCGCAGACAATTCTATCAAAGTCTGCATTCCAAAATGGCGCTCCTTCCCTTCCGAGCTCTGCCGTGCGCCCAAACAGTGGTTTACCCCCACATATGGGGTACCAGCATACTCAGGACAAATTGGACAACAACTTTTGGGGTCCAATTTCTCTTGTTACCCTTGTGAAAATAAAAACTTGGGGGCTAAAAAATCTTTATTGTTAAAAAATATATATTTTTTATTTTCACGACTCTGCATTATAAACTTCTGTGATGCACTTGGGCATTCAAAGTTCTCACTACACATCTAGATAAGTTCCATGGGGGGTCTAGTTTCCAAAATGGGGTCACTTTTGGGGGGTTTCTACTGTTTAGGCACACCAGGGGCTCTCCAATCGCGACATGGCGTCCGATCTCAATTCCAGTCAATTTTGCATTGAAAAGTCAAATGGCGCTCCTTTGCTTCCGAGCTCAGCCATGCGCCCAAACAGTGGTTTACCCCCACATATGGGGTGTCGGCGTACTCAAGACAAATTGTACAACAGCTTCTGGGGTCCATTTTCTCCTGTTACCCTTGGTAAAATAAAAATTTGGAGGCAAAAAGATCATTTTTGTAGAAATATTTTATAGAAATATTTTCACGGCTCTACGTTATAAACTTCTGTGAATCACCTGGGGGTTTAAAGTGCTCACCACACATCTAGATAAGTTCCTTAAGGGGTCTAGTTTCCAAAATGGTGTCATATGTGGGGGGTCTCTACTGTTTAGGCACATCAGCGGCTCTCCAAACGTGACATGGCGTCCGATCTCAATTCCAGCCAATTCTACATTGAAAAAGTAAAACGACACTCCTTCTCTTCCAAGCTCTGCGGTGCGCCCAAACAGTGGTTTACCCCCATATATGGGGTATCAACGTACTCAGGAGAAATTGCACAACAACTTTTGTGGTCTAATTTCTCCTGTTACCCTTGTGAAAATAAAAATTTGGGGGCAAAAAGATCATTTTTGTAGAAAAAATTAGATTTTTTATTTTCACGGCTCTACGTTATAAACTTCTGTGAAGCACTTGGGGGTTCAAAGTGCTCACCACACATCTAGATAAGTTCCTTAAGGGGTCTAGTTTCCAAAATGGTATCACTTGTGGGGGGTTTCCACTGTTTAGGCACATCAGGGACTCTCCAAACGCGACATGGCATCCGATCTCAATTCCAGCCAATTCTGCATTGAAAAAGTCAAACGGTGCTCCTTCACTTCCAAGCTCTGCGGTGCGCCCAAACAGTGGTTTACCTCCACATATGGGGTATCGACATACTCAAGAGAAATTGCACAACAACTTTTGTGGTCTAATTTCTCCTGTTACCCTTGTGAAAATAAGAATTTGTGGGCGAAAAAATCATTTTTGTGAAAACAAATGCGATTTTTTATTTTCACGGCTCTACGTTATAAACTTCTGTGAAGCACTTGGGGGTTCAAAGTGCTCACCACACATCTAGATAAGTTCCTTGGGGGGTCTAGTTTCCAAAATGGTGTCACTTGTGGGGGGTTTCCACTGTTTAGGCACATTAGGGGCTCTCCAAACGCGACATGGCGTCCGATCTCAATTCCAGCCAATTCTGCATTGAAACAGTCAAACGGTGTTCCTTCACTTCCAAGCTCTGCGGTGCGCCCAAACAGTGGTTTACCTCCACATATGGGGTATCGGCGTACTCAGGAAAAATTGCACAACAAAATTTGTGGTTAAATTTCTGTTTTTACACTTGTGAAAATTAAAAAAAATGGTTCTGAAGTAAAATGTTTGCAAAAAAAAGTTAAATGTTCATTTTTTTCTTCCACATTGTTTTAGTTCCTGTGAAGTACGTAAAGGGTTAATAAACTTCTTGAATGTGGTTTTGAGCAGCTTGAGGGGTGCAGTTTTTAGAATGGTGTCACACTTGGTTATTTTCTATCATATAGACCCCTCAAAATCACTTCAAAGGTGATGTGGTCCCTAAAAAAAACATGGTGTTGTAAAAATGAGAAATTGCTGGTCAACTTTTAACCCTTATAACTCCCTAACAAAAAAAAAAAATTGTTTCCAAAATTGTGCTGATGTAAAGTAGACATGTGAGAAATGTTATTTATTAACTATTTTTTGTGACATTTCTCTCTGATTTAAGGGCATAAAAATACAAAGTTTGAAAATTGCAAAATTTTAAAAATTTTCGCCATATTTCCATTTTTTTCATAAATAATCGCAAGTAATATCGAATAAATGTTACCACTAACTTGAAGTACAACATGTCACGAAAAAACAATCTCAGAATCAGCGGGATCCGATAAAGCGTTCCAGAGTTATAACCTCATAAATTGACACTGGTCAGAATTGTAAAAATTGGCTCGGTCATTAAGTACCAAATTGGCTCTGTCACTAAGGGGTTAATTTGTTACAGAACAATGGTCTTCAGGTGGATTGAGAGAGCAATAAAATATTACAACAACCTGTGTGTTTATTTCATTAAAATACTTTGCAATATTGTGTGTGTGTTTTTTTTAACCATTTCATACAATTGGATTAATAATGGATAGGTGTCATAATTGACGCCTCTCCATTATTAATCTAGCTTAATGTCACCTTACAATAGCAAGGTGACATTAACCCTTCATTACCCCATATCCCACCGCTACACGGGAGTGGGAAGAGAGAGGCCAAGTGCCAGAATAGGCGCATCTTCCAGATGTGCTTTTTCTGGGGTGGCTGGGGGCAGATGTTTGTAGCCAGGGGGGGCAATAACCATGGACCCTCTCTAGGCTATTAATATCTGCCCTCAGTCACTGGCTTTATCACTCTGGCGGAGAAAATTGCGCGGGAGCCCACGCCATTTTTTCCGTGATTTAACCCTTAAATTTAATAGCTACAGCGCTGAAATTTTGCACATACACACTACTAAGATTAGTAGTGTGGAATATGCAAAAAAAAGGGGGATATGACATGGTTTACTGTATGTAAACCATGTCTCATATCATGTCGGGTTTAGGCAGGAGAAATGAAAAGCCGGCAATTGAATTACCGGCTTTTCACATATATCGCGCTGAAGTAAATATAATATATATATATATATATATATATATATATATATATATATATATATATATATGTATATAAAAAACGAAACCCGACTTTGGAGCGAAGATCGCCGACCGCCGACCTGATCCCACAGTGAGATCGGGTCGGGTTTCACGAAACCCGACTTTGCCAAAAGTCAGCGACTTTTGAAATTGGCCGATCTGTTTCGCTCAACCCTAACCGTGAGCATTATTTTTCAATTATTTATTTAAATAATTTGAAAAATATGGTGTGGGGACCCCTCTATTCTTGATATCCAACGTTGCTTAAGCTGGCAGCTGAGGGTTGCAGCACGTAACCCACGCCATTTTTTTTTAATTAACTATTTTTTTTACAGAGCAGGAGCAGCAGATGAATACTCCCATCCGCCCCTCCTGCTGTCACTGTTATTAGCAGAAGCAGGGGTAAGTTGATGGGAGTAATAGTGCCATTAGAAACCGCCTGTTGTCTCTTTTATTACTTAAATGTAGCTCTCATCATTTTCCCCTGCTCGTACTGATCACTGGACGAGAAAGAAAGAATGAAGAGAGCCGTGTTCAGCACCCGATGCTGGGGACATTTTGTGGCCTGTGCTGACATTAAAAAATGGACATGTCAGCTTGTTTTGTCCACGAACACCCTGTCCTAGAAAACACATTGACGTGCATAGACTGATTCACTTGAATAGGCAAATAGCGCTCTGTTCCTCCCAAGTCTCCCCACATGGCTAAGTAGCACTGTACAGCCACATATGGGTTATTGCCATGTTCAGTAGAAATTGTCGGACAAATTTTGTTGCCATTTTTGCCCACTTCTTGTGTGAAAATGTAAAATCTTTGGCAAAAACAATAATTTTTGGTGGTAAAAATTTAGTTATTTTGCCCTCACTGCATAATGGTATAAAATTCTGTGACACGTCCATGGTTTCAATATGGTCACTGCACCCCTAGATGAATTCATTGAGAGATGTAGTTCATAAAATGGGGTTAATAATGGGGGTAACAGAAAAATCTGGCACTCCTTCTCTTCTGATTTACAAAACCATTTTTTTTAGGGACCACTTCACATTTGAAGTCAGTTTGAGGGGTCTGTATGGCTGAAAATACCCAAAAGTTACACCATTCTAAAAACTGCACCCCTCAAGGTGCTCAAAACCACATTCAAGAAGGTGGAAGGTCTTTAAAACGATTGGGGGTCACTTGGAGAATAGTGATCACAAAATAATAAGTTTGCATGTATCCTTCAATAAGATGTGTAGTAGAGGGGTTACAAGGATACTAAGCTTCAGGAGAGCAAATTTCCAACGGATGAGAGATGATCTTGGTGCAATTAACTGGGACAATATCTTGAGACATAAAAATACACAAAGAAAATGGGAGACGTTTATTAGCATCCTGGATATGACCTGTGCACAGTATATACCATATGGGAATAAACATCCTAGAAATAGAAGGAAACCAATATGGCTAAATAGAGCTGTAAGGGGCACAATAAGTGACAAAAAGAAAGCATTTAGAGACTTAAAAGAATTAGGTAGTGATGAGGCATTAAATAAATACAGAAAATTAAATAAATTCTGTAAAAAGCAAATCAAGGCAGCAAAAATTGAGACAGAGAGACTCATTGCCAGAGAGAGTAAAAATAATCCCAAAATATTCTTTAACTACGTAAATAGTAAGAAACTAAAAAATGATAGTGTTGGCCCCCTTAAAAAAAGTCTGGGTGAAATGGTGGATGAGGATGAGGAAAAAGCCAATATGCTAAATGACTTTTTTTCATCAGTATTTACGCAAGAAAATTTCATGGCAGACAATATAATCAGTGATAACAAAAATTCCCCATTAAGTGTCACCTGCTTTACCCAGCAGGAAGTATGGCGGCGTCTGAAAATCACTAAAATTGACAAATCTCCGGGCCAGGATGGGATACACCCCCGAGTACTGCAGGAATTAAGTACAGTCATTGATAGACCATTATTTTTAATCTTTAAAGAGTCCATAATAACAGGGTCTGTACCACAGGACTGGCTTATAGCAAATGTGGTGCCAATATTCAAAATGGGGACAAAAACTGAACTCGGAAATTATAGGCCAATAAGCTTAACCTCTACTGTGGGTAAAATCCTGGAGGGCATTCTAAGGGATGCTATACTGGAGTATCTGAGGAGGAATAACTTCATGACCCAATATCAACATGGGATTACTAGGGACCATTCCTGTCAGACAAGTCTGATCAATTTGTATGAAGAGGTAAGTTTCGGCCTGGACCAAGGGAACGCAGTCTACGTAGTGTATATGGACTTTTCAAAAGCTTTTGATATGGTGCCACACAAAAGGTTGATACGTAAAATGAGACTAATGGGGATAGGGGAAAATATGTGTAAGTGGATTAAAAGCTGGCTCAGGGATAGGAAACAAAGGGTGGTTATTAGTGGAGCACTCTCGGACTGGGTTGCGGTTAGCAGTGGGGTACCACAGGGGTCAGTATTGGGCACTCTTCTTTTTAACATATTTATTAATGACCTTGTAGGGGGCATACAGAGCAGAATTTCAATATTTGCAGATGACACTAAACTCTGCAGGGTAATCAATACAGGGGAGGACAATTTTATATTACAGGATGATTTATGTAAACTAGAAGCTTGGGCTGACAAATGGCAAATGAGCTTAAATGGGGATAAATGTAAGGTCATGCACTTGGGTAGAAGTAATAAGATGTATAACTATGTGCTTAATTCTAAAACGCTGGGCAAAACCGTCAATGAAAAAACCTGGGTGTATGGGTGGATGACAAACTCATATTCAGTGGCCAGAGTCAGGCAGCTGCTATAAAGGCAAATAAAATAATGGGATGTATTAAAAGAGGCATAGATGCTCATGAGGAGAACAGAATTTTACCTCTATACAAGTCACTAGTTCGACCACACTTAGAATACTGTGTACAGTTCTGGTCTCCGGTGTGTAAGAAAGACATAACTGAACTAGAGCAAGTGCACAGAAGAGCAACCAAGGTTATTAGAGGACTGAGGAGTCTGTAATACCAAGATAGGTTATTACACTTTTGACTATTTAGTTTGAAAAAATGAAGGCTTAGGGGTGATCTTATTTTAATGTATAAATATATAAGGGGACAGTGCGAAGACCTTTCTGATGATCTTTTTAATCATAGACCTGAGACAGGGACAAGGGGGCATCCTCTACGTCTAGAGGAAAGAAGGTTTAAGCATAATAACAGACGTGGATTCTTTACTGTAAGAACAGTGAGACTATAGAACTCTCTGCTGTATGATGTAATGAGTGATTCATTTCTAAAATTTAAGAGGGGACTGGATACCTTTCTTGAAAAGTATAATGTTTTAGGTTATATATACTAGATTCATTGATAGGGAGTTGATCCAGGGAATTAGTCTGATTGCCGTATGTGGAGTCAGGAGGATTTTTTTTTCCCCAATGTGGAGCTTACTCTTTGCCACATGGTTTTTTTTGCCTTCCTCTGGATCAACTTGTTAGGTTAGGCTATGGGTTGAACTAGATAGACTTAAAGTCTTCCTTCAACCTTAATAACTATGTTACTATGTTACTATGTTGCAGTCAGCTGTGTCTAAAATCTGGACCAAATACAAACAACATGGGAAGGTTGTTAAAGGCACACATACTGGTAGACCAAGGAAGACATCAAAGCATTAAGACTGGAAACTTAAAGCAATAAGTCTCCAAAACAGGAAATGCACAGCAAAACAAATGAGGAACGAATGGGTGGAAGCTGGAGTCAACGTCTGTGACCGAACTGTAAGAAACCACTTAACCCTCCGTCACATACAACTGATCTGACAGGCGCTTCTCTTTTACTTTCATTTCTCCTTCCTCACCAGATTGTGAGGAAAGCCCCTCCCTCCAGGTAGTCTCCTGTCTCTTGAAGGTCTGTGAAACCTGATATCACAGTTGGATTTCAGAGCTTCAGGGGAGAGGATATAGCTGCACAGATCTCTCAGGCTCATTGTATGTGAATACGTCACATTCAGTAAGGTTGGTATTTTATGTTTTTATTCATCACAATAGTTTATTTAGCTTGTTTTATGAATGTATAGCACAAAATGTGAGGATATTTCATAGAAATAAGGGAGATTTTATAAAAGAAAGTGTGCTGCTGAGGCATATACAGTAGTTCCCTATCATATTCCTTCTCTTGCTTCAGACTATTTGGCGGGAGTTTTGAAAAGTTTGTATTTCATAGTTATTAGTTTTATGTTAAGTAAATGGTTTTTTTTGCAACTGATTATGTGTAGTCTCTTTTATTACATCCCTATGAAGGTCACTGATCACTTTTAGAGCACTGAAATTGCAAACATTAGATATTATAGGTATTTTTCCAGCAGGCGCCTGACAGGCACATTGTATGTGAACTCGTTAGTCCGAATATTGTATGTGACGGAGGGTAAAGGAAATGGGATTTACATAAAGAAAAGCTAAACGAAAGCCATCATTAACAACTAAAGAGAAAAAAACAAGGTTACAATTAGTGTTGAGCGATACCGTCCGATACTTGAAAGTATCGGAATCGGATAGTATCGGCCGATACCCGAAAAATATCGGATATCACCGATACCGATACCCGATACCAATGCATTTCAATGGGACGCAAAGTATCGGAATGGTTCCCAGGGTCTGAAGGAGAGGAAACTCTCCTTCAGGCCCTCGGATCCATATAAATGTGTAAAATAAAGAATTAAAATAAAAAATATGGATATACTCACCTCTCCGGTGGCCCCTGGATCTTACCGCTGTAACCGGGAGCCTCCGTTCCTAAGAATGAGTGCGTGAAGGGCCTTCAATGACGTCTCGGCTTCTGATTGGTTGCATGACCGCTCATGTGACCGCTCACGCGACCAATCAGAAGTCACGACGTCAGCCGTGACGTCATCGAAGGTCTTTCACGGGATCATTCTAAGAAACAGAGGCTCCCGGTTACAGCGGTAAGGTCCAGGGGCTGCCGGAGAGGTGAGTATATGGATATATATGGATATACTCACCTCTCCGGCGGCCCCTGGACCTTACTGCTGTAACCGGGAGCCTCCGTTCCTAAGAATGAGCCCATGAAGGACCTTCGATGAGGTCGCGGCTGACGTCGCGGCTTCTGATTGGTCACGTGAGCGGTCACATGAGCGGTCACACGACCAATCAGAAGCCGCGATGTCATCGAAGGCCCTTCAAGCGCTCATTCTTAGGAACGGAGGCTCCCGGTTACAGCGGTAAGATCCAGGGCCACCGGAGATGTGAGTATATCCATATTTTTTATTTTAATTCTTTATTTTACACATGAATATGGTTCCGATACCGATTCCCGATACCACAAAAGTATCGGAACTCGGTATCGGAATTCCGATACCGCAAGTATCGGCCGATACCCGATACTTGCGGTATCGGAATGCTCAACACTAGTTACAATGGGTTAAGGAAAAGTAATTGTGGACTGTGGATTACTGGATGAAAGTCATATTCAGTGATGAATCGCGAATCTGCATTGGGCAAGGTGAAGATGCAGGAACTTTTGTTTGGTGCCATTCCAATGAGATTTATAAAAATGACTGCCTGAAAAGAACATGCAAATTTCCACAGTCATTGATGATATGGGGCTGCATGTCAAGTAAAGGCACTGGGGAGATGGCTGTCAATACATCATCAATAAATGCACAAGTTTATGTTGATATTTTGGACACTTTTCTTATCCCATCAATTGAAAGGATATTTGGGGATGATGAAATCATTTTTCAAGATGATAATGCATCCTGTCATAGAGCAAAAACTGTGAAAACATTCCTTGAAAAAAGACACATAAGGTCAATATCATGGCCTGCAAATAGTCCAGATCTCAATTCAATTGAACATTTTTGGTGGAAGTTGAAGAAAATGGTCCATGACAAGGCTCTAACCTGCAAAGCTGATCTGGCAACAGCAGTCAGAGAAAGTTAGATTGATGAAGAGCACTGTTTGACACTCATTAAGTCCATGCCTCAGAGACTGCAAGCTGTTATAAATATGCATATATATATGCCAGAGGTGGTACAACAAAATACTAGTGATGTTTTGGAGTGGATCTTGTTTGTTTATTTGTTTCTTTGTTTTTCATTATTCCATAATTTTTTCCTCAGAACTGAGTGATTCCATAATTTTTTCCCTATGCTTGGTTAAAAAAAGTAACCATTACTGACTACCACATTTTTTGCTCTAGATTTCTTTTAGTGTTTCTTAAAGCCAGAAAATTGCCATTTGAAATGACTTTAGTTTTGTGCCATGTCTGTGATCTTCTTTTTTTTCTACAAAATTAAACAACTAGATGAACATCCTCCAAGGCCGGTGATTCCATAATTTTTGCCAGGGGTTGTAGTGTGTTATACAGGCCTGATGTGGAGCGCCCTCGTGGGCAAGGGGTACTCGGTACCGGGTCCTTCGGTTCTCAAGGGGAATGTCACAGTGGCTGACCCGGTCCGTGGCCCTCGGGACGTCTGTGTAAAAGGGGGAAAGGTCTTTAAAGGGGAAATGCTCGTGATGCCACCTGTGGTATTCAGTCAGGGTGACCGACGCTGCTTTAAGGGGTCCGCTGGGGTGATGTTATGGCAGCTAGATGGTATACCTTCCCACAGGTGAAGTATGTCCCCAGGGCATCCCAGTGTGTAGATGGTGGATGGTGTGAGGCGCAGTGAAGAACGAGGACACAAGGGTGCAGTCTCTTTACCTTTTACTGAAGGCTTCAGCATCCACAGTCCAGAGCACCAGATCACTGGGCAGGTAGAGTCCAGCTGGTTTGGAGGCAAATCCAAAGTCCCCTTATCCGGGTGGAAATCAGTAGCCTTCCTCTAGCGCCTTGGTGTTGTAGTACCTTACTGCTAAGCCTCTCATAAGGTCCTCACAGATGTTGTAGATGTTATATCTCTCTCTCTGTCCCCCAGATGGATAGGACAACCCATATGACTGGTGGTTTGAGGCTTTTTACAGGGACTCTGTCATGCCCCGGCCTCTCGTGGGTGCCACTTTGCCTCCTGGGTATAGGGCAGATCAGGAACTTGCAATTAGCTGTCCTGCCGGTCTTTGGAGCAAGGCATAAAGTACTGTTGCTCCCTCGGTGTTCCGTCTACCGGGATCCTGCGCCTCAGAAGGAGACAGCCTGTGCAGGGAAGAACTCCTTCTGGTATTCACTCCTTTGCTATGACTTCTTCTCACTCTCTAAAATAGAGTTCTCTTTTTGTGTCCCTTCTTAGGAACTGGCACACGTGGAGCAGGCGCAGCTCCGTGACCTTCTGTCTAGGCCTCTGACAGGCTCCCACCCCTGTCAGGGACCAACTACCCAAGCAAAGCTCAGCCAGCAACTGCCTAACTTCCTCTCCAGGCCACCAGTTTTACCTAATTGTGAAGAGTGCCCTAATAAATAGGAGTATAGCTTCCCCTGGTGGACTGGAGTATGAAGTGTGGAGGAGAGTAGGAAGTCTTGGGAGGATCAGATATTGGGAGATTAGTTCAGAGATATAGGGAGGGGACAGGTTGTGGATGGCTTTGTAGATCAGTGTTAGTAGTTTGAACTGGATTCGTTGGGGAATTGGGAGCCAGTGGAGGGATTTGCAGAGGGGAGAAGCAGGGGAGTAGCGAGGAGAGAGGAGAATTAGCCGGGCAGCAGAGTTGAGGACAGACTGGAGTGGTGCAAGAGAGTTAGCGGGGAGGCCATAGAGGAGGGTGTTGCAGTAGTCGAGGTGGGAGATGATAAGGGCATGCACAAGAGTTTTCGTAGATTGTAGGCTGAGGAAGGAATTGATTCTGGCAATATTTTTGAGTTGGAGGCGACAGGAGGTGGCAAGGGTTTGGACGTGCAGTTTGAAGGACAGGGCAGAGTCGAGAGTTACTCGGAGGCAGTGGATTTCAGGTGCAGGAGAGAGCGTGATGCCGTTTACCATAATAGATAGATCAGGTAGGGGGGACACGTGAGATGGGGGAAAGATGATGAGTTCGGTTTTGTCTACATTGAGTTTTAGGAAGCGAGAGTTGAAGAAGGAGGATATGGCTGACAGACACTTCGGGATTCTGGACAGCAGAGAGGTGACATCTGGGCCAGAGAGGTAGATCTGAGTGTCGTTCGCATACAGGTGGTACTGTAAGCCATGGGACTTTATCAGTTGTCCTAGGCCAAGGGTATAGATGGAAAAAGGTAGGGCCCTAGGACAGAGCCTTGAGGGACTCCAAAAGAGAGAGGGGGGATGAGGAGGTGGTGTGGGAGTGGGAAAAGCTAAATGTGCGGTCGGAAAGGTATGAGGCAATCCAGGACAGGGCAAGGCCTTGGATGCCAAGGGAAGAAAGAATCTGTAACAGTAGGCAGTGGTAGACTGTGTCGAAAGAAGAGGACAGGTCGAGAAGGAGGAGGATGGAGAACTGTCTGTTAGCTTTGGCTATGAGTAAGTCATTAGTAATTTTGGTTAGAGCAGTTTTGGTGGAGTGGAGGGGCGGAAGCCAGATTGGAGGTTGTCAAGCAGAGAGTTAGATGAGAGGTTGGAGGAAATTTGAGCATGGACATGCTGATCAAGGAGTTTTAAAGCAAACGGGAGCAGTGATATGGGGCGGTAGCTGGGCATAGCAGTTTGGTCAAGGTTAGATTTTTTTGAGGATGGGTGTGATGGTGGCATGGTTGAAGTCAGAGGGAATGGTACCAGAAGATAACGATAGGTTGAAGAGATGGGTTAGGGCTGGAATGAGCATGTTAGTGAGGTTGGGGAGCAGGTGGGAGGGGATGAGGTCAAGTGCACTGGTGGTGAGGTGTGATTTGGAAAAGAGGCGAGTAAGCTCTCTTTCAGTGATGTTGGAGAGGGAGGTTATTAAGGAAGGGCAGAGGTCTGGTATATGGAGTGGTGGGGGTGGTGGAACAGTTAGGGTTTGCCTTGTTTGGTCAATCTTCTTTTTGAAGTAGGTGGCAAAGTCCTCGGAAAAGATGAGGGGAGTTGGAGGTGGCAGTGGTGGGCGGTGGAGGGAGTTAAATGTGCTGAATAGTTGTTTTGGGTTGTAGGATAGTGAAGATACAAGGTTAGTGAAATAGGTCTGTTTAGCGGAGGTGAGGGCTAATTTGAAGTCAAATGTAGCTTGTTTGAAATAAAGACCACCTCAGTACTGCGCAGCTTGGGCTCATCGCAATCAGGCAGTATTAAAATTGAAATGCCTTGGAGATCACAGTCATACAGCTGAAAAGTTGTGGAGAGCTCTGCAGACTGAGTTTGATCAATGGCTGACTCCACTGGACCAGTATCCAGAGAAGACCATGTCAGATAATGATGAGAATCTGGTGGCAGCCCTATGGTGAGGCAAGCTCACACATGTGCCTTGCATGGCTCACGTCCTCAACCTGGTAGTACAGTGTTTTCTCCTCCACTATCCTGACCTGGGTAAGCTGCTCCAGAAAGCACGTAAGCTGTGTGCTCATTTCCACCACTCGAACCACTCAGGTCATCGACTTGCATCAATACAGAGGTCTTTGTCTATGCCAGTTATCAGGCTGATATGCAATGTGTCGACATGGTGGAATTCCACTTTGCACATGTTGCAGTGACTGTGGCAGCAGCAAGGTGCCCTGATGCAGTTTGTCATGTCGTATAGCCTGGCCCAACACAGTATGGATGTGGAACATATCATGTTTACAGAGTGGACACAGATTAAGGACCTCTGCACCCTTATACACAGTTTCAAAATGGCTACTAAGATGGTTAGTGCTGAAGATGCCATCATCAGCATCATTGTTCAGGTCAGCTACAGCTCTGGCAAAAATTAAGAGACCACCACATCAAAACCCTGTCATGGGCAACTGACCTGAACCTCATTGAAAACCTCTGGACTGTAATCAAGAGGATGATGGATAGTCAAAAGCCATCAAACAAAGAAGAACTGCTTACATTTTTGTGCCAGAAGCAGTGTGAAAGACTGGTGGAAAGCATGCCAAGACGCATGAAAGCTGTGATTAAAAATCAAGGCTATTCCACAAAATATTGATTTCTGAACTCATCCTGAGTCAAAGCATTAGTATTGTTGTTTCTAAATGATTATGAACTTGTTTTTTTGCATTATTTGAGGTCTGAAAGCAATGGGTTTATTATTTTGACCATTTTTCTTTGTCAGAAAAAAAATACAAAATTTATTGCTTGGAAATTCAGAGACATGTTGTGAGAAGTATATAGAATAAAAGAACAATTTGCATTTTACTCAAATATATACCTATAAAGAGAAAAATCAGACAAACTGACCATTTTGCAATGGTCTCTTAATTTTTGCCAAAGCTGTATATGCTTGAGCAGACGTTAGACAGCCTGCAGAAGGAGATGGCAGTCCCAGGAGAAGAGGAGGAAGCAGAAGAGGATGCGGAAGGGATAAGATTGTTTCTAAGTTACAGACTGTTGTCACAAAGGCAGGTGCCAAGGGATGTTGGATTACTGCGATCAAGGGGGCTAGTGATAACAGACGACTGTTAGCAAACTTGCATGATCCAAGGAACAAATAGAGGAAGAAGAGGTCATGGGAGAGCAATTAGTGAAATATATCGTGGCACAGCTGTGTTTGTGCACAAGACAGGCTCTCCAAACCAGTGAACATATAATATATAATAATAACTTGGCACGTAATTATATATTATATGTTCACTGGTTTGGGGAACCTGTCTTGTGCACCAACACAGCTGTGCCACGATATATTTCACTATATATCCTACCCTTACGTGTGCACTATGTCTATCATGTCATCTCTGACATTTTTGTATAATCCTGATGAAACTAATAGCATACTCTCTAAGTTGAATCTCTCCAGTGATTTTCTCAAAATTCCTCGGAGAGAAACAAGAGGGAGGGATCTGGAGCGCTAACACCGACACCAGATCAACTTGGAACTCCATTGTGCCACCCTTACAGAGTACTTCCGTGTGAGAATACCCAGGGGACTCAGGGTCCTACACTATTCAGTGACTCTCAGGAATTCTGCCTAAAATATGAACAAATATTGAACAAATGCTCATTTGACTTGACGACATTAACTGTGGAACATCTACAGGGAGCTATTGCCTCTATAAAAGAAGCTATTAAGAATATTGAAATACAATTGTCCTCCTCTAGTACAGCGGAGGAACTTGATACTCTCAAGTTTAAGATCAAAACAGTAACTGACCAACATAGACGGGACACTGAAAATAGGAAGAGAATTAAGTTTCAAAGTACTCTGATGATTATGAAAATAATCGGGTTTATCAGTGGCAAGATAGATCCACTTTTTGCCCTAATACTGTAAGGTCCGATTACCGCTCTTCTAAAGACCCCTCTATTTCAGGTTCCAAATCAGACAGACGTAATGCATACAGTGGATCTGGGAATTTTTTAGGTCAAAGACGATGCCGACAGCAAAGAAGAGGAAGACCCGCAGGAGCCAACGGAAAAAGAGATACAGATTTCTTCTGAGTGACTTGATCCCAGGTAACTCTCTGCTAGTTATTAATATATCATCATGGACTCTTGGTATTGCCGAACATGGTCTACTACAGAAGGGACTTTCATTTTGTCCCTCGTATGAGTTCAATACCTTCGATATGGACATGGATCTACACCGTTTTTAGCACCGACTGAGATTACTGGTTTATTTTTAAACCTCTGATATACCCTCTGTTCCATCCTCCACTTCTACTAATTCCTTAATTACCTCTAAGAGCCTAGGCTTAGGGTACTGTCACACTCTGCAACATTCCAACGATCACGACCAGCGATACGACCTGGCAATGATCGTTGGAAAGTCGTTGTGTGGTCGCTGGAGAGCTGTCACACAGACCGCTCTCCAGCGACGAACGATGCCGAAGGCACCGCTGTGCTCTGCTCTTACATTCCGGCCGGCAGTCAGTCAGAGCGGGAAGCAGACTGCAAGGGACCTGACGGACACCAGAATGTGAGTATGTACGTTTTTTTTTTTACTTTTACGATGGTAACCAGGGTAAACATCGGGTTACTAAGCGCGGCCCTGCGCTTAGTAACCCGATGTTTACCCTGGTTACAAGCGAACGCATCGTTGGATCGGTGTCACACACACCGATCCAACGATGACAGCGGGAGATCCAGCGACGAAAGAAAGCTCCAAACGATCTGCTCCGACGTACGATTCTCAGCAGGGTCCCTGATCGCTGCTGCGTGTCAGACATAGCGATATCGTATGGATATCGCTGGAACGTCACGGATCGTACCGTCGTAGCGACAAAAGTGCCACTGTGTGACAGTACCCTTACACACTAAAAGTTCCTTTAGACCACCTAGGGGTTCTCATGCGGTTCTCATACAGGTCCCAGACCTGTAGAAGCGCCTTCTGCGCGAAACAGCTGTAGTCCTTCTCCTTCCAACACGTTCCCTCCCACCCGCTCGTCTCTGTAAGATGTCCCAATAAAGATCAAGATTTTGTCTGGACAAGAGGAGTGCGCTACATTTTTTCTTTTTTGGTTTTTATAGTCATGAATAAATCGGACTACGTTAAGGAAGTCTACCTTCAACTTAATGACAATACCGTTTACTCACAACTAGCATCAGACCCCACCGCTATGATTAGGAACCTAATTAGGGACACTCTTATCTCCTATGATGATAGAGGAGTGATTGATGAGAAGATACGTGACTATTTGACTAAAGTTAATCCGATTACACCGGTATTTTACATATTACCTAAGGTTCACAAAAACCTTGAGCATCCCCCTGGTCAACCTATTGTGGCCTCTACTGAGTCGATTCTTTCACCTCTAGTGATTTTCTTGGAGAAAATCCTTACTGCTATTATAGGTAAATTACCGTCATTTCTACTTGATACAGGTGACTTACTACATGAATTGCGGAAGTTTGAGTCCATTCCAGGGGATTCCATGTTGGTCTCCCTTGATGATAAAGACCTTTATACCTCAATTCCCCATTCCCGGGGTATTTCTAGCGTGAGACATCTATTGATAAATTCACAAAAAAATCCTGACTAGTGTTGAGCATTCCGATACCGCAAGTATCGGGTATCGGCGGTATTTGCGGTATCAGAATTCCGATACCGAGTTCCTATACTTTCAGTATATCGGATACTGGAATCGGAAGTTCCCATAATTCAAAGAGCCAGAATTCAGCCAATGAGGAATCAATAGAAGTGTGGGCACATCCTGTTCTGCATGGTAGGCATGTAACTACTGGCATGGCTGTGATTTGCTGCTGAAATGTCATGATGCAGTATAAAAGTTGCAGCCGCCATTTTGGGTTCACTCTGCTGTGAATTCAGTTAGGGACAGGATGCTGTGTTCTGACTGAGGGCCAGTTTTGAGATAGCGATTTGCTTCATTGTGCTTTACCCAGGCTAATTTAGCAACCGCTGTGTGAGAACCTTGTTTTTGCCTTGCAGCGCTGTTCACGGCTGTCTGCAAGGTGCCTGTGTGAGTGTTGCTCACTCTGTAGTCTGGTCTGCAGCCACTGCTGGTTGTAGTCAGCTCAGGGTGCTTCACTGCCTCATACTGTTCCATTGTCCGTTTTTCAATTAGTGCAGCCTGCTGCACATTTTTTCAAATTTATCCTATTAGTGGCTTTCATCCATACCCTGCTAGATTGTGGAAAAACACTATATAGGATTACATAGAGGAGCTATTTTTGACCTTGCAGCGCCGTTCACGGCTGTCTGCACGGTCTCTGTGTGAGTGCATCTCACTCTGTAGTCTGTTCTGCCGCCACAGCCGGTTCTAGTCAGCTCAGGGTGCGTCACTGCCTCATACCATTCCATTGTCCGTTTTTCAATTAGTGCAGCCTGCTGCACATTTTTTTAAATTTATCCTATTAGTGGCTTTCCATCCGTATCCTGCTAGATTGTTGAAAAACACTATATAGGATTACATAGAGGAGCTTTTTTTGGCCTTGCAGTGCTGTTCAAGGCTGTCTGCATGGTCTCTGTGTGAGTGCAGCTCACTCGATAGTCTGTTCTGCGGAAAAAACAAAAAGTTTATAAAGTTCACCAAACACTCCAGTTTTACAGTTGTGTAGGCCACATTAGCTCATATTAAAGTCTAGTCCACACTTGATAAAATTAGTGTTTCTTATACCTGTTAGCAGCTGTTCAGGAATAAGCACACTAAGCCCTTAGTACTTTTCTGCCTATCTTTATCAATCTACCAAGATGAAGAAGGCAGGGAGTAAGGCACGTGGGCGTGGGCGTAGAGGTGGAGCAGGGAGAGGATGTGGGGATTCTGTGCCTGCTGCGGGCATTGGTGACTCATCATCCCCCAGTTTTAGCAGGGAACAGTCCTTCTTGCGCAGCTTTGTTGGAGCTCACCATAACCCTCTGCTGCGGGACAAACAAATTGAAGCCGTTGTCGGATGGATGGCAGCTAACGCATCGACTTCAATTAGTGCCACATTCTCTCAGGCACAGAGCACTGAAGAGCACCCATCTGTCTCTTCACCACCTGCCAAATTGCCCAGGCAGTCAGAGAGCCCAGGAAAGGAGCCATCTCTTCTTCTGTTCTCTGAATCTCTTGGCTTGAAAAGTGGGGGCCAGCCAAGCAGCATTCAAGAAATGGAAGAAGAGCCAGTATGCAGTGAGCGAAACGGCGTTGGAGTGGTGTGTGCAGGGCAGTGGTACTCCTAACTGGTCAGTATTCATAATATATTTTGGCACATTTGGCAGCGCTTTTACTGGGTAATATATAATTATTTGTTTTTTGTTTTTGGCTCACAACTTTTGTGGACACACTGGTTGTTTTGTATGCAATTTATTTTTTATTGCACTATTGCACTTTATTATGAATTGATTTATTTTGCTGCACACAATAGGTGTGTGTGTGTATATATGGATATACACACATATTATTCACAAATTTATTTGACTGATTTTTATCACATATTATATTATTACATTATTTTTTGCTGCATTATATATATTTTTATGTTTATTATACTGATCAGTTTGGACTTGCCCTGTTTTGCACATACGGGATTTTTATATATATATTTTTTTATCTATCCCTAAGTAAACCTCGATTGGAGGAGATACATATTATCTATAGTTGTATGTTTTATATTCTTAATAAATAAATATCTGTTGTAGATTATACAATTTTAATAATAATAAAAATTTCCATACGTTTTGGTGATGTTTTTTGTGATTGCAATTTATTTTTAATAAAAAATATATTTTATTTAATATAATCTGGTCTGAAGGAAATTTTTTAAGGGTTCATCAGTATGCAGTGATGCCCAACTGCTTTGTCTCTCTGAATCTGAAGAGGCAGGTGGGCCAGTGCCTCCGGTCAGCACACCTCAGTATGCATCTGATGAGACTCAGGTGCCACTCTCTGGTGCGTACTGTGCTGCCGAGACTACCCAGGAGAAGCAGTTGGTGGAAGAGGGTAGTATAGATGATGAGGTCCTTGACCCATCATGGAGTGAGGTACAGGAAGGTGGTGGGAGCAGCTCAGAGGAAGAGATTCCCTGAACAGCCCAAAGAGGGAGAGGGAGGGGGAAGACTGCGGTGCCTGTAGCCTCCATTTTGGCACCCGTTAGGAGCATGCCTCTTCCAAAAGCCAAAACGGGCGCTCCCAAGACTTGCAGTGCCTGGTCCTTTTTTGACACAGTTGCAGATGACATTTGCTTAGTCACATGCAAGGTGTGTCATCAGAAAGTCAAAAGAGGGAAAAGTGTCAGCAATCTCAATACCACAAATATGTATAAATATGTGTGGACCAAGCACACGGTGGAGTTACAAAAACACACTGAAGACCTAGGCCAACCTCCAGCGGCACCTACCACCTCTTCAGCTCGTGTTGTAGCCTCTTCCTCCAGCTCAAACACAGCTGGTTCGGCTTCATCACAGGATCGCCATGGAAGAACCTCTGACACTGTTGTCCTGAGACCCAGTGTAATTCCACCCACAGCACCACATTCCCGGTCATCCTCACACTCCCAGCCCAGTCTACAGCCATCGGTAGCACAGGCATGGGAGAAAAGGCGGCCATTCTCGGCAAACCACCCCTGAGCACAGGCTCTGAATGCTGGCAGTACAAAACTACTTAATGTCCCTTGAAATGCTGTCATTCAGGCTGATGGAGTCTGACACCTTCCGTAACTTGATGGCATTGGCAGTCCCACAATACAAAGTGTCCAGCCGCTTTTATTTCAGCAGGCAAGCCATCCCTGCCCTGCAAAAGCATATGGAGGGAAACATAGAACATGCGCTACTGCGCGGACCAGTCACCATGGACAGGGACGATACGTTTCCCTCACTGCCCATTGGGTAAATGTTGTTTAGCCGGGTACAGATCGTGCGAGTGGTGCTGTACGTGTTCTGCCAACTCCAAGTATTGCAGGAATCTAGTCTGTACACATTGACTCCTCCTCATACTCAAGTTCCTCTGAATCAGCGCTGCAGGAGCCATCACAGTCTACCTCCACATGGACCCGTGAACGTTTATCTGTTACAACCGATATGAGCACAGCCGTGGCCAAACATCAACAGGCCGTATTGAAATTAATTTCTTTGGGGAATCGAAGCCACACTGCGCAGGAGCTCTGGAATGCCATCAAGCAGGAGAGCGACATGTGGTTTGTGCCAGGGAATCTCCAGCCATGCATGGTAGTGTGTGACAATGGCTGAAATCTGGTGGCAGCTCTGGCCCTAGGCAACGTCACTCACATCCCATGTCTGGCACATGTGCTCAATTTGGTTGTGCAGAGTTTTTTGAGGGACTATCAGGATCTTGAAGCACTGCTGCACAAGGTCTGCCTAGAGTGTGCTCACTTGCGGCGTTCCAGCATGGCAAGATCACGAATTGCAGCTCTGCAGCGGCGATTCCGCATTCCGGAACATCGCATCATATTTGACCTACCCACCAGGTGGAATTCTACGTTACATATGTTGGAGCGGTTGTGTGAACAGCAGCCAGCAGTAATGGAGTACCAGCTGCATCAGGCGCAAAGAAGTTGCACTGCTCACCGTTCAGACTTCACAACCACTGAGTGGGCCACTATGAAGGACATCTGCTAGGTTTTGCGTGCCTTCGATGATTCCACGCAGATGGCGAGTGCAGATAATTCACCAGTCAGCATGACTATCCCCCTTATCTGCCTGCTTGAAAGAACACTGCAAGCGCTAAGGGAGGAGGTTGTGGAAGAGGTGGAGGATAAGGAGTCACAATCGCCATCTGCTTCTGGACAGTCTGCGCAACATGTTTCCTCACAAAGGCCTAGGCAGGGGACACTTTTTGAGGAGGATGAGGAGGAGTCAATGGAGGAGGAAGACATCTGTCCAGAGGAGGGAGTTACACAAATCTCCAGTAGTCAGTATGTAGAGCGAGGGTGGGGTGATGCAGAGCAGGCAGAGATCACGCCTCAAGCAGGGGACAGCGTTTCTTGGCCAGTTGGCAGTCTACAGCACATGGTTGATTTCATGCTGCAGTGCCTGAGAAACGACCGCCGCATCGCCCACATTCTCAACACGGCTGATTATTGGGTGTACACCCTCCTAGATCCTCGCTACCGGGACAACTGTCAAAGCCTCATAACACCGTTGAATCGTGAGCGTAAAATGGGGAGTACCAAGACACACTGGTGCAATCCATCATCTTCTTAAGTCCAATCGAGAGCAGTGCTGCTAGTGCTTTACAAAGCAGCTCAGTGCATCGAGGCAGCGGAGGAAGCTCTGCACAAAGAGGGAGCAGAAGCAGTGCCTCAGCTCAAGGCAAGACCAGTATGGCCCAATAGTGGCAAAGTTTTGTGTGCTTGCCACAAAAGTCTACAGCATCACAGACAGCTCCAGTCAGCCGGAGGCAACGTTTCCATCAGATGGTGACAGACTACATGTTTTGCCCTCTCAGTGTACTCCCAGACGGCTCTTCCCCCTTCAAGTTTTGGGTCTCTAAGCTGGATACATGGCCAGAGCTTAGCCAGTATGCATGGGAGGTGCTGGCTTGCCCTGCTGCTAGTATATTATCGGAATGCGTCTTTAGCGCCGCAGGTTGTGTACTAACAGACCGTCACATGCGAGTATCGTCCGATAACGTTGACCGGCTTACTTTTCTGAAAATGAACAAGGCCTGGATCTCGCAGGAATTTGCCACTCCTCTTCCAGATTAAGTAATTGGTTGGCAGCACTATCCGGGTCTCCTGTTGTGTTCATGTTTCTAACACCTGAACTGCAATTCCTGGGCTCCAACACCGCCAGTTGCTGCTCAGAAGTGCCGTCTGCACAGTCAACATATGACCCAGTGTAATAGGGTTTCAGTAACATCAGCTGATCCCCTACTATGTATCCGGCAATGTGTCCTGCTACCTCCATGCTGACACTACAATAGATATTAAAGGGAACCCGGCCCCCCCAGGCATTTGTAACTGAAAGAGTCAACTTGTGCAGCAGTAACGCTGCACAAGGAAAAGGTGGCTCTTTTAGTTTTGCTCCTTACACACGCTGAACTTAACACTTATAAAATGTGTCGCCTTATACCATGAAACTGTCCTGGAGGTGGGACTTTCCTTTGTAATGAGACGCAACACAGCCGTCATTCCTACCCCCTTGGCACCGTGCGCCGCCTCCTCAGCGTTGTTGAATCTGTCCCGGAGCCTGCACTGTTATGTTAAACCTTGGGCATGCGCACTGAGTGCTGCCCGTCTTCTGACATCATTTGGTGTCATGCTGACTGCGCCTGTGTGGCCGTGCTGACCGAGATCCCACCTTGCAGTGTCTTCTGATTTATTCACACTGCATTTCTGGGATTCATGGACATGCGCAGTGCATATCTTCACCTCAGGCTCTCACTCATCTCCCTCCACCTTCTTCAAACTGTGCGCCGTCAGCTGATCCCTAATCGCATGCCACGGCCGTGACGCCTCACAGTCTGAAGAAGGCGGAAGGAGATGAGTGAGAGGCGAAGAAATGCACTGCGCTTGCCCATGAATCCTAGCCCCACAGTGTGAATAAATCAGAAGACACTACTGGGCGGGATATTGGTCAGCGCGGCCGCACAGGCGCAGTCAGCCTGACACCAAATGATGTCAGAAGATGGGCAGCGCTCAGTGCGTATGCCCAAGGTTAAGCATAACAGCGCAGGCTCCGGGACAGATTCAGACAATGCTGAGGAGGTGGTGCACAGCGCCAAGGGGGTAGGAATGACGGCTGTGTTGTGTCTCATTACAAAGGAAAATCCCACCTCTGGGACGGTTTCACGGTATGAGGGGACACATTTTATAAGTGTTTAGTTCTGCATTTGCAAGGAGCATAAATAAAAGAGCCACCTTTTCCTTGTGCAGCATTAGTGCTGCACAAGGTGTCTCTTTCAGTTACAAATGCCTGGGGGTTAAAGGTTTCCTTTCAACAAGCTCCAATTAGTCCTCAGCCTACACTCTGCTTCTCCTGCATTTCCTGGGCTTCAACACCGCCAGTTGCTGCCCGGAAGTGCCGATTGCACAGTCAACACTTGCTGCCGTGTTATTGGGTTTCAGTAACGTCAGCTGATCCCCAGCTGTGTATTCGGCAATGTGGCCTGCTACCTCCACGCTGACACCACAACAGATATTAAACTGCCTCGATTGCAGGCCTCGGCCTACACTCTGCTTCTCCTGGATTCCCTGGGCTCCAACACCGCCAGGTGCTGCCTGGAAGTGCTGTTTGCACAGTCAACAGTTGCTCCTCTGTTATTGGGGTTCAGTAACGCCAGCTGCTCCCCAGCTGTGTGTGCGGCAATACCTACAGTCTGCTCCTCCTGCATTCCCTGGACTCCAACACCACCAGTTGCTGCCCAGAAGTGCTGTCTGCACAGTCAACAGTTGCTCTTCTTTTATTGGGGTTTAGTAACGACAGCTGCTCCTTTGCTGTGTGTGCTGCATTACATCCAGTCTGCTCCTCCTGCAATCCCTGGGCTCCAACACTGCCAGTTGCTGCCCGGAAGTGCTGTCTGCACTGTCCACAGTTGCTCCTCTGTTATTGGGGTTCAGTAACGCCAGCTGCTCCCCTGCTGTGTGTGCAGTAATACCTCCAGTCTGCTTTTACTGCATTACCTGGGCTCCAACACCGTCAGTTGCTGCCCGGAAGTGCCGTTTGCACAGTCAACACTTGCTGCCGTGTTATTGAGGTTCAGTAACGTCAGCTGATCCCCTGCTGTGTATCCGGCAATGTGTCCTGCTACCTCCACGCTGACACCACAACAGAAATTAAAGGGAACCTGTCCCCCCAGGCATTTGTAACTAAAAGAGCCACTTGTGCAGCACTAATGCTGCATTTGGACAAGGTGGCTCTTTTAGTTATTCTCCTTGCACAAGCAGAGCTAAACACTTATATAATGTGTCACCTCATACTTTCAAACCGTCCCGGAGGTGGGACTTTCCTTCTTAATGAGACGCAGCACAGCCATCATTCCTACCCCCTTGGTGCCGTGTGCCGCCTCCTCAGCATTTTTTGAATCTGTCCCAGAGCCTGTGCTGATATGTTATCCCTTGGCCATGCGCAGTTAATGCTGCCCGTCTTCTGACATCATTTGTTGTCAGACTGGCTGTGCCTGTGCGGCCACCCTCCCTGAGATCCCATCCCACAGTGTCTTCAGATTTATTCACATTGCGGGGCTGGGATTCATGGGCATACGCAATGCATATCTTCGCCTCTCACTCATCTCCTTTCGCCTTCTTCAGACTATTCCGAGTCATGGCCGTGGCAAGCGATTAGGGATCAGCTGACATGGCACAGTCTGAAGAATACGGTAGGAGGGGACACATTTTATAAGTGTTAAGTTCAGCGTGTGCAAGGAGCATAGCTAAAAAAGAGCCACCTTTTCCTTGTGCAGCATTACTGCTGCACAAGGTGGCTCGTTCAGTTACAAACGCCTGGGGGGGACAGGTTCCCTTTAATTTCTGTGTAGTGTCAGCGAGGAGGTAGCAGGACACATTGCCGTATACACAGCAGGGGAGCAGCTGAAGTTACTGAACCCCACTAAGACAGGAGTGAGTGTTTTTCTCTGTGCAGACGGCACTTCCGAGCAGCAACTGGCGGTGTTGTAGTCCAGGGTCAATCAGGCTGTAGGCAGAGGCCTAATTGGAGCAAGTCCTGGCGGTGGGACTTTCCTTCATAATGAGACGCAACACAGCCGTCATTCTTACCCTCTTGGCGCCGTGCGCCGCCTCCTCAACGCTGTTTGAATCTGTCCCGGAGCCTGCGCTGTTATGTTAAACCTTGGGCATTCGCACTGAGCTCTGCCCTTCTTCTGACATCATTTGGTGTCAGGCTAACTGCGCCTGTGCGGCCACGCTGACCTAGATACCGCCTCGCAGTGTCTTCTGATTTATTCACACTGCGGGGCTGGGATTACGGGGCATGAGCAGTGCATACATTCACCTCAGGCTCTCACTCATTTCCCTCCGCCTTCTTCAGACTGTGCACCATCAGCTGATCCCTAATTGCATGCCACGGCCGTGACGCCGCACAATCTGAAGAAGGCGGAAGGAGATGACTGAGAGGCGAAGATATGCACTGCGCATGCCCGTGAATCTCAGCCCCGCAGCGTGAATAAATCAGAAGACACTGCGAGGCAGGATCTCGGTCAGCACGGCCACACAAGCGCAGTCAGCCTGACACCAAATGATGTCAGAAGACAGGCAGCGCTCCATGGGCATGCCTAAGGTTTAACATAACAGCGCAGGGTCCGGGACAGATTCAAACAACACTGAGGAAGTGGCGCCCAGCGCCAAGGGGGTAAAAAAGACGGCTGTGTTGCGTATCGTTACGAAGGAACGTCCCACCTACGGGACGGTTTCATGGTATGAGGGGACACATTTTATAAGTGCTTAGTTCTGTGTTTGCAAGGATCATAAATAAAAGAGCCATCTTTATCATGTGCAGCATTAGTGCTGCACAAGGTGGCTCTTTCAGTTACAAATGCCTCGGGGGGGTTAAAGGTTCTTTTTCAACTTGCTCCAATTAGGCTTCAGCCTACACTCTGCTTCTCCTGCATTCCCTGGGCTCCAAACACCACCAGATGCTGCCCGGAAGTGCCGTTTGCACAGTCAACACTTGCTGCCATGTTATTGGGTTTTAGCAATGTCAGTTGATCCCCAGCTGTGTATCCGGCAATGTGGCCTGCTACCCCCACGCTGACACCACAACAGATATTAAACTGCCTCGATTGCAGGCCTCGGCCTACACTCTGATTGTCCTGGATTCCCTGGGCTCCAACACCGCCAGTTACTGCCCGGAAGTGCTGTCTGCACAGTCAACAGTTGCTCCTCTGTTATTGGGGTTCAGTAACACCAGCTGCTCCCCTGCTGTGTGTGCGTAAATACCTCCAGTTTGCTCCTGCAATCCCTGGGCTCCAAAACCGCTAGTTGCTGCCCGGAAGTGCCGTTTGCGCAGTCAACACTTGCTGCCATGTTATTGGGGTTCAGTAACGTCAGCTGATCCCCTGCTGTGTATCCGGCAATGTGTCCTGCTACCTCCACGCTGACACCACAACATAAATTAAAGGGAACCTGTCCCCCCCAGGTGTTTGTAACTAAAAGAGCCACTCGTGCAGCACTTATGCTGCATTTGGACAAGGTGGCTCTTTTTGTTATTCTCCTTGCACACGCAGAACTAAACACTTATAAAATGTGTCACCTTATACCTTCAAACCGTCCCGGAGGTGGGACTTTCCTTCTTAATGAGACGCAGCACAGCCGTCATTCCCACCCCCTTGGTGCCATGCGCCGCCTCCTCAGTGTTGTTTGAATCTGTCCCAGAGCCTGCACTGTTATGTTATCTGTTGTGAATTCCGCTCTTGGGCTCCCTCCGGTGGTTATAAGTAGCATTTTTGTGAATTCTGCTATTGGGCTCCCTCCTGTGGTTTTGAGTGGTATGGCTGCTTCTTGGATTTAGCATCAGCAGCTGTTCTCACTGATCGTCTTTCTGGCTCGGCTATATTAGTCTGGTCTTATCCCTAATTCAATGCCAGTTGCAAATTGTTGAGTTTGGAGCCATGGCTCTCTGAGGATTTCCCTGCCACTCTGACCATTTCAGCAAAGCTAAGTCCTTGCTTGTCTTTTTGCAGTTCACTTGTTGTGGACTTTGTTGTTTGGCATTTTCTATGTTTTGCTCATTTGTCCAGCTTATCAGTATGGATCTATTTAGCTAAGCTGGAAGCTCAGGGCAGCAGAGTTTGCCCTCCACACCTTTAGTCAGGTGTGGAGATTTTTGCATTTCTCTGCGGTGGACTTTTTCTAGTTTTTATTACTGACCGCACAGTTTTCTGTTCTGTACTAATTCTGTCTAGCTAGTAGTGGCTTCCTTTGCTAAATCTTGTTTCATACTACGTATGTCATTTCCTTCTCCTCTTACAGTCATTATTTGTAGGGGGCTGTCCTATCCTTTGGGGATTTTCTCTGAGGCAAGATAGCTTTCCTGTTTCTACTTCTAGGGGTAGCTAGTTCTCCGGCTGTGACGAGGTGTCCAGGGAGTGACAGGAACATCCCACGGCTACTGCTAGTGTCTGTGTTAAGATTAGGAACTGCGGTCAGTATAGTTACCACCTGCTCAGAGCTAGTCGCATGTCGCTCCTTAATCACCAGACCATAACAGTTATCCCTTGGCCATGGGCAGTTAGCGCTGCCCGTCTTCTGACATCATTAGTTGTCAGGCTGGCTGTGCCTGTGCGGCCACCCTACCGGGATCCCGTCCCGCAGTGTCTTCAGATTTATTCACACTGCGGGGCTGGGATTCATGGGCATGCACAATGCATAGCTTCGCCTCTCACTCATCTCCTTCCGCCTTCTTCAGACTATCCCGCGTCATGGCCGTGGCATGTGATTAGGGATCTGCTGACACTGCACCGTCTGAGAGGGCGGTATGAGGGGACACATTTTATAAGTGTTAAGTTCATCGTGTGCAAGGAGCATAACTAACAAGGAGCTCGTTCAGTTACAAATGCCTGGGGGGGACAGGTTCCCTTTAATTTCTGTGTAGTGTCAGAGAGGAGGTAGCAGGACACATTGCCGTATACACAGCAGGGGAGCAGCTGACGTTGCTGAGCCCCACTAACACAGGAGTGAGTGTTTTTTGAGTGCAGACGGCACTTCCGAGCAGCAACTGGCGGTGTTGTAGCCCAGGGTCAATTAGGCTGTAGGCCGAGGCCTAATTGGAGCAAGTCCCGGAGGTGGGACTTTCCTTCATCATGAGACGCAGCACAGCCATCATTCCTACTCCCTTGGCGCCGTGCACCGTCTCCTCAGCATTGTTTGAATCTGTCCCGGAGCATGCGCTGTTATGTTATCCCTTGGCCATGCACAGTTAGCGCTGCCCGTCTTCTGACATTATTTGTTGTCAGGTTGGCTGCACCTGTACGGCCGCCCCGCCCGAGATCCCGCCCCGCAGTGTCTTCAGACTTATTCACACTGAGGGGCTGGGATTCATGGGCATGCACAGTGCATATCTTCGCCTCTCACTCATCTCCTTCCGCCATCTTCAGACTGTTCCACGTCACAGCCATGCCATGAGATTAGGGATCAGCTGATGTGGCACAGTCTAAAGAAGGCAGAAGGAGATGAGTGAGAGGCGAAGAGATGCACTGTGCATGCCCATCAATCCCAGCCCTGCAGTGTCTTCAGATTTATTCACACTGCAGGGCTGGGATTCAGGGGTGTGCGCAGTGCATATCTTCGCCTCTCACTCATCTCCTTCTGCCTTCTTCAGACTGTTCCACGTCACAGCCATGGCATGAGATTAGGTATCAGCTGACATGGCACAGTCTGAAGAAGGCGGAATGAGATAAGTGAGAGGCGAAGAGATGCACTGCGCATGCCCGTCAATCCCAGCCCCGCAGTGTCTTCAGATTTATTCACACTGCGGGGCTGGGATTCATGGGAATGCGCAGTGCATGTCTTCGCCTCTTACTCATCTCCTTCCGCCTTCTTCAGACTGTTCCGCGTCATGGCCGTGTTATGCGATTAGGGATCAGCTGACGCGGCACAGTCTGAAGAAGGCGGAAGGAGATAAGTGAGAGGTGAAGACATGCACTGCGCATGCCCATGAATCCCTGCCCCGCAGTGTGAATAAATCAGAAGACACTGCGTGGCGTGATCTCTGGCAGGGTGGTCACACAGGCGCAGCCAGCCTGACAACAAATGATGTCTAAAGACGGGCAGCGCTTACTGCGCATGGCCAAGGGATAACATAACAGCGCAGCCTCCGGGACAAATTCAAATAATGCTGAGGAGTCGGCGCACGGTGCCAAGGGGGTGTGAATGACTGCTGTGCTGCATCTCATTAAGAAGCAAAGTCCCGCCTCCGGGATGGTTTCAGGGTATGAGGGGACACATTTTATAAGTGTTAACTTCAGCGTGCGCAAGGAGCATAATTAAAAGAGCCACCTTTCCCTTAGTTGGCTCTTTTAGTTGCAAACACCTGGGGGGTTAAAGGTTCCCTTTCTACTTGCTCCAATTAGGCCTCAGCCTACATTCTGCTTCTCCTTTATTCCCTGGGCTCCAACACCACCAGTTGCTGCTCAGAAGTGTCTTTGGCATGGGTACCCCCTCTTGCCCAGCCCGGTTCCAGCACGCCAGCTATTTCTGGGTAGTGTCAAGGTCACTTTGCCTCCAATACGTTGTTCTGTTTTGTTGCGGTCGGGTTAGCCGACTCTATGGTGCCTGCAGTTTAGGTGCCTCATATGTGGGCTGCGGGAACTGGCAATGAAGGCTGGTTCCATAGTGCCAATAGGACAAGCTCCCCCTGTAGGACTGTGGGTTTTCGGTAACTACGGCGGCTCACGGCCTAGCAATTTTTTTTATCCTGTGGACCTTCTGCTGCCTATCTGAGTTCCAGCACCATTACCTGGTTCTTAGAAAGACAAGCTTGAATAGATCCCCCTGGTTCCAGCACTGTCAGCTGGTTCCGGGCAGAGCCTTTGGCTTAGGTGCCTCATTCTGGGTATCTGAGTTCCACCAACGTCTGGTGGTCCTTGGTAGTGCTTTCTGGCACGGGTACCTCCTGCTTAGTAACCGGGGTCCAGTACCGTCAGCTGGTCCTCGGTAGTTCCATTGGCTCTTGTACCTTCAGCTAGCCATCCGAGTTCCAGTACCATCAGCTGGTTCTCGCCATTGTCTTTTGCTCTTGTACCTTCTGTGTTATGATCCCAATGGCAGGGAACCTCAAAGATTACAGCAAAGTCTGCAAAACATAAATACCAGCTCATAGGGAAGTGGTAACTAGGCTGACCATATACCTGATCCTAGCGCAAACACTAACAGCAGCCGGGGAACGTGCCTACGTTGGTCCTAGACGTCTCGCGCCAGCCGGAGAACTAACTACCCCTATCAGGGAAAATAAGACCTCTCTTGCCTCCAGAGAAAAGACCCCAAAGTAATACAAGCCCCCAACAAATAATAACGGTGAGGTACGAAGAAAAGACAAACGTAAGAATGAACTAGATTTAGCAAAGAGAGGCCCACTGACTAATAGCAGAATATAGTAAGAAGACTTATATGGTCAGCAAAAAACCCTGCAAAATATCCACGCTGAATATCCAAGAACCCCCAAACCAACTGACGGTGTGGGGGGAGAATATCAGCCCCCCTAGAGCTTCCAGCAATAACAGGAATCACATATTGTACAAGCTGGACAAAAAATATGAACAATGCAAATGATCAAGAGTACGAAAGCAGAACTTAGCTTATCTTGCAAAGAACCAGGACCTGAAGACAGGAGCAAACAGAAGTGAACTGATTACAACGATGCCAGGCACTGGACTGAGAATCCAGGAAGTTTAAATAGCAACACCCCAAGCCTAACGAAGCAGGTGAGCACCAACCTGGTAAAAGACAATCCAAGTGCCAAATCACTAGTGACCACAAGAGGGAGCCAAAAAGTATAGTTCACAACAGTACCCCCCCTTTAAGGAGGGGTCACCGAACCCTCACCAAGACCACCAGGGCGACCAGGATGAGCAGCGTGGAAGGCACGAACCAAATCGGCCGCATGAACATCAGAGGCGGCCACCCAAGAATTATCCTCCTGACCATAGCCCTTCCATTTGACCAAATACTGGAGCCTCCGTCTAGAGAGACGAGAATCCAAGATCTTCTCCACCATGTACTTTAACTCGCCCTCAACCAACACCGGAGCAGGAGGCTCAACAGCAGGAACCACAGGCACAACGTACCGCCGTAACAAAGACCTATGGAACACGTTGTGAATGGCAAAGGACACCGGAAGATCCAAATGAAAAGAAACCAGGTTAAGAACTTCCAAAATTTTATAAGGACCAATAAAGCGAGGCTTAAACTTAGGAGAGGAAACCTTCAGAGGGACATACCGAGAAGACAACCAAACCAAATCCCCAACACGAAGTCGGGGGCCCACACCGCGGCGGCGGTTGGCAAAACGCTGAGCCTTCTCCTGTGACAACTTCAAGTTGTCCACCACATGATTCCAAATCCGCTGCAACCTATCCACCACGGAATCCACCCCAGGACAGTCAGAAGACTCAACATGACCCGAGGAGAAACGAGGATGAAAACCAGAGTTGCAGAAGAATGGCGAAACCAAAGTAGCGGAACTAGCCCGATTATTAAGGGCAAACTCCGCCAATGGCAAGAAGGTCACCCAATCATCCTGGTCCGCAGAAACAAAACATCTCAAATAAGCCTCCAGTGTCTGATTAGTTCGCTCCGTTTGACCATTAGTCTGAGGATGGAAGGCAGATGAAAACAACAAATCAATACCCATCTTAGCACAAAAAGATCGCCAGAATCTGGACACAAACTGGGATCCTCTGTCGGACACGATATTCTCCGGAATGCCATGTAAACGAACCACATTCTGAAAAAACAAAGGAACCAGATCGGAAGAGGAAGGCAACTTAGGCAAGGGTACCAAATGGACCATCTTGGAAAAACGATCACACACCACCCAGATGACAGACATTCCCTGAGACACCGGAAGATCAGAAATGAAATCCATGGAAATGTGCGTCCAAGGCCTCTTCGGGATGGGCAAGGGCAAAAGCAACCCGCTAGCACGAGAACAACAAGGCTTAGCCTGAGCATATGTCCCACAGGACTGCACAAATGACCGCACATCCCGTGACAAGGAAGGCCACCAAAAGGACCTAGCCACCAAATCTCGGGTACCAAAAATTCCCAGATGCCCTGCCAACACCGAGGAATGAACCTCAGAAATGACTCTGCTGGTCCATTTATCAGGAACAAACAGTCTGTCGGGTGGACACGGGTCAGGTCTACCAGCCTGAAATCTCTGCAACACACGTCGCAAATCCAGAGATATGGCCGACACGATCACTCCCTCTTTAAGAATACCAGCTGGCTCCGAGACTCCAGGAGAGTCAGGCACAAAGCTCCTAGAGAGAGCATCAGCCTTAACATTCTTTGAACCAGGCAGGTATGAGACCACAAAGTCAAAATGAGAGAAAAACAATGACCAACGAGCCTGTCTAGGATTCAGGCGCTTAGCAGACTCGAGATACATCAGATTTTTGTGATCAGTCAAGACCACCACACGATGCTTAGCACCCTCGAGCCAATGACGCCACTCCTCAAATGCCCACTTCATGGCCAACAACTCCCGATTACCAACATCATAGTTCCGCTCAGCAGGCAAAAACTTCCTAGAGAAAAAGGCACATGGTCTCATCACAGAACAACCAGAGCCTCTCTGCGACAAAACAGCCCCAGCACCGATCTCAGAAGCATCCACTTCAATCTGAAAGGGAAGTGAGACATCAGGCTGGCACAAAACAGGCGCCGAAGTAAACCGGCGCTTCAGCTCCTGGAAGGCCTCCGCGGCTGCAGGAGCCCAATTAGCCACATCAGAACCTTTCTTGGTCATATCCGTCAAAGGTTTAACAACGCTAGAAAAATTAGCGATAAAGCGACGGTAGAAATTAGCGAACCCCAAGAACTTCTGAAGACTCTTAACAGACGTGGGCTGAGTCCAATCATGAATAGCTCGGACCTTGACTGGGTCCATCTCCATGGCAGAAGGGGAGAAAATAAAACCCAAAAAGGAAACCTTCTGCACTCCAAAGAGACACTTTGAGCCCTTCACAAACAAAGCGTTATCACGCAAAACCTGAAACACAATCCTGACCTGCTTTACATGAGAATCCCAATCATCCGAGAAAACTAGAATATCATCAAGATACACAATCAAAAATTTATCCAGATACTTCCGGAAGATATCATGCATAAAGGACTGAAACACTGAAGGGGCATTAGAGAGCCCAAAGGGCATCACCAAGTATTCAAAATGACCTTCGGGCGTATTGAATACAGTTTTCCATTCATCTCCCTGCCTAATGCGCACAAGGTTGTACGCACCACGAAGATCTATCTTGGTGAACCACTTGGCGCCCTTAATCCGAGCAAACAAGTCTGACAATAGCGGCAACGGATACTGAAACTTAACAGTGATTTTATTCAGAAGCCGATAGTCTATACAAGGTCTCAAAGACCCGTCTTTCTTGGCCACAAAAAAGAATCCCGCACCGAGAGGGGAAGAGGATGGACGAATATGCCCCTTCTCCAAAGACTCCTTGACATAAGAACGCATCGCGGCAAGCTCGGGTACAGACAAATTTAATAATCGTCCCTTAGGAAATTTACTGCCAGGAATCAAATCTATAGCGCAGTCACAGTCCCTATGAGGAGGAAGAGCACTGGACCTGGACTCACTGAATACATCCTGATAGTCACACAAATACTCAGGAACTTCTGAAGGAGTAGAAGTAGCAATAGACACCGGCGGAGAATCGCAATGAATTCCCTGACAACCCCAACTTGAGACAGACATAGCCTTCCAATCCAAAACAGGATTATGGGTCTGTAACCATGGCAGACCTAAAGCGACCAAATCATTCATTTTATGCAGAACAAAAAAAAACGAATCACCTCCCGATGTTCAGGAGTCATGCACATGGTCACTTGTGTCCAATACTGCGGTTTATTTTCCGCCAGTGGCGTAGCATCAATTCCTCTGAGAGTAATCGGAACCTTTAAAGGCTCCAGGACAAAACCGCAGCGCTTGGCAAACGACAAGTCCATAAGACTCAGGGCAGCACCTGAATCCACAAATGCCATAA
This sequence comes from Ranitomeya variabilis, assembly GCF_051348905.1. Taxonomy (NCBI): domain Eukaryota; kingdom Metazoa; phylum Chordata; class Amphibia; order Anura; family Dendrobatidae; genus Ranitomeya; species Ranitomeya variabilis. The sequence continues at coordinate 569,319,146 of NC_135236.1, forward strand.
CAGGGTAGGAAGACAATGAACAAATTAAAGTCACAGACAAAATAAATGTAGGCTGCAAATTACCAATGGTGACAGGACTGACAACCTTGGTTAGGCGTTTAGAGCATGCTGATATAACATGTGTAGAATCACCACAGTAAAAACACAGCCCATTCTGACGTCTATGATTTTGTCGTTCGGTTCTAGTCAGGATTCTATCGCATTGCATTGAGACAGGTGTCTGTTCAGACAACACCGCCAGAGGTTTAGCGGATTTGCACTCCCGCAAACGCCGATCAATCTGAATAGCCAGCGCCATAGAATCATTCAGACTTGTAGGAATTGTAAAACCCACCATCACATACTTAATGGCTTCAGAAAGGCCATTTCTGAAATTTGTGGCCAGAGCACATTCATTCCATCGAGTAAGCACGGACCATTTCCAAAATTTTTGGCAGTACACCTCAGCTTCATCCTGGCCCTGAGAGATGGCCAGTAGAGCTTTTTCTGCCTGAATTTCAAGATTAGGCTCCTCATAAAGCAATCCGAGCGCCAGAAAAAACGCATCAGCATCCGCCAATGCAGGATCTCCTGGCGCTAACGAGAAAGCCCAATCGTGAGGGTCGCCACGCAAGAAGGAGATAATAATTTTGACTTGCTGAGCTGAATCTCCAGACGAACGAGGTTTCAAAGATAGAAACAATTTACAATTATTCCTAAAATTCCTAAATTTAAATCGATCTCCAGAGAACAGCTCAGGAATAGGTATCTTAGGCTCTGACATAGGACTGCTAACAACAAAATCCTGAATGCCCTGCACACGTGCAGCAAGCTGATCCACACTAGTAATCAAGGTCTGAACATTCATGTCTGCAGCAAAGCTTCAAGCCACTCAGAGATAAAGGGGAGGAAGAAAAAAAAAAAAAAAAAACTCAGAACTTCTTTTCTTTTAATCCCACTTCAGCAATGCATTAACTATTTATTGTCCTGGCATACTGTTATGATCCCAATGGCAGGGAGCCTCAAAGATTACAGCAAAGTCTGCAAAACATAAATACCAGCTCATAGAGAAGTGGTAACTAGGCTGACCATATACCTGATCCTAGCGCAAACACTAACAGCAGCCGGGGAACGTGCCTACGTTGGTCCTAGACGTCTCGCGCCAGCCGGAGAACTAACTACCCCTATCAGGGAAATTAAGACCTCTCTTGCCTCCAGAGAAAAGACCCCAAAGTAATACAAGCCCCCAACAAATAATAACGGTGAGGTAAGAAGAAAAGACAAACGTAAGAATGAACTAGATTTAGCAAAGAGAGGCCCACTGACTAATAGCAGAATATAGTAAGAAGACTTATATGGTCAGCAAAAAACCCTGCAAAATATCCACGCTGAATATCCAAGAACCCCCAAACCGACTGACGGTGTGGGGGGAGAATATCAGCCCCCCTAGAGCTTCCAGCAATAACAGGAATCACATATTGTACAAGCTGGACAAAAAATATGAACAATGCAAATGATCAAGAGTACGAAAGCAGAACTTAGCTTATCTTGCAAAGAACCAAGACCTGAAGACAGGAGCAAACAGAAGTGAACTGATTACAACGATGCCAGGCACTGGACTGAGAATCCAGGAAGTTTAAATAGCAACACCCCAGGCCTAACGAAGCAGGTGAGCACCAACCTGGTAAAAGACAATCCAAGTGCCAAATCACTAGTGACCACAAGAGGGAGCCAAAAAGTATAGTTCACAACACTTCTGCACCCCATCCTGGTTCCAGTACTGTCAGCTGTTCCGGGCAGAACCTTTGGCTTAGGTGCCTCCTTCTGGGTATCCGAGTTCCACCAACGTCTGGTGGTCCTTGGTAGTGTTTTCTGACACGGGTACCTCCTGCTTAGTAACCGGGTTCCAGTACCATCAGCTGGTCCTTGGTAGTTCCATTGGCTCTTGTACCTTCGGCTAGCCATCTGGGTTCCAGTACCATCAGCTGGTTCTCGGCAGTGTCTTTTGCTCTTGTACCTTCTGCTCTAGATCCTGGTTCCAGTACCGTCAGCTGGTTCCAGGCAGAGCCTTTGGCTTAGGTGTCTCCTTCTTGGTATCCGAGTTCCACCAATGTCTGGTGGTCCTTGGTAGTACTTTCTGGCATGGGTACCTCCTACTTAGTAACTGGGTTCCAGTAACGTCAGCTGGTCCTCGGTAGTTCCATTGGCTCTTGTACCTTCAGCTAGCCATCCGGGTTCTAGTACCGTCAGCTGGTTCTCGCCAGTTCCTCACCCTTCTTGTACCTTCTGCTACATTTCCAAGTTCAAGACCCTAAAGACGATGACCCTGAAGACCACCCCGAAGAAGACGACGACCCCAGAGACGACGACCCTGAAGACCGAGAAGCAGAAGAGCAAGAAGCTGCAGAACAAAAAGCAGAAGAGCATTAAGCATAAGACTAAAAATCAGAGCAAAAGTTACTATCTAAATCATAAGCAGAAGAAGACTAACCAGTGTATGGGGGTGAGTCCGTTCCTCCTCGTGGTGCCCCTGGAAAAAACCTGCTGCTGCAGGCCAAACTGAACGCGGACAAATCCTGTTGTAAATCTTTTGTGACAGGCAGAACGGAAGGTGTAATCTTCAAACTTTTATAGATAACAACTACAGGAAGGCCTGTCACAAACAAGAATATGATGAAGAAGAAGAAGAATATGAAGAAGATGAAGAAGTATTATACGAACAATAATAGTTCAATAAAAAGAATATGAAGAATGAAAATAAAATAATAGCAAGAAGGTGATGAAGAAGAAGATGAAGAAGGTGAAGGAGAAGTTGATGAAAAATATGCTGCTGCTGAGGATGATGAAGAAGAAAGTGTGGGAGAAGTAAAAAAGAAGCATGGAAGTAGTGAAACATAAGTATCTGACAAAATATAAAAAAGCTTAACATATTCAATATCTTTGTAACTCCGAACGTCTTTAAAAAAAAAATCCTGCTATTCCTTTTGATTGGGCTAAACCTCTATGCCTTTAATGTCTCCTCCACCTCCCCCAATACATCCTACATTATTCTTAGTTGTTTTCCTTCATGTAGAATTAACCTACAAGGAAAGAAAGGGTTTATTTTAATTTCGATATTTTGGTCCCATTGACTTGCATTGGTATCGGGTATTGGTATCGGCGATTTCCGATATTTTTTGAATATCGGCCGATCCAATCCGATACCGATACTTTTGGATTTCGGAAGGTATCGCTCAACACTAATCCTGACATCATAGATCATTGTCTAGATTTACTGACACTTGTACTTACCAAAAACTTCTTCATGTTTGAAGATCGATTCTTTTTGCAGACAAAAGGTACAGAGATGGGCTCTAACGTAGCCCTGCCCTATGCAAACAGTAGTATATCCAGACCCATTATTTCAAGCCTACTGTCCCATGTGGAGATGTTACATCGATGATGTATTTTGCATCTGGACCGTCACATCACAAACACTTGATCTTTTCTTCCACAACCTTAACACAGCATGGCCAGGTCTATCATTTATGATTACCAGTAGTACACAACAGGTCAATTTGCTAGACACCTTAGTCATGACAGATGAATCAGGAGCTTTGAAAACGGATCTATACACAAAACCTACTGACAAAAACAGTCTTTTACATTTCCAGAGTCTCCACCCCATCTCTATTAAGAAATCTATTCCCCGATCTCAATTTAAAAGAGTACAAAGGATTGTGACAGAACCTACTCTCATCAGAACAAGAACTGACGAAATGTGCAATAAATTTATGGAACGTGGCTACCCCCCTAATTTATTGTCGGATGCTATTAACTCCCCGACAATACCACATCCATCAGTAAGCAAGAGAATTCCATTTGTCCATGTGTATCATCCATATGTACACATTTTAAATTACACAATCAGGTGACATTGGAATATGTTACGCACAGCTCACCCTGGTATTCCTGAATTTCAGGAACATTTCTTACCATGTAACAAACGTCCCTCCAATGTCCGGGATTCTCTGGTTAGAGCAGATTTTGGTGGTAGAAGTTACAACACTACTCAACAATTTCTTAATAAACCTAAACACGGCCCCTTCCCGTGCTTACACTGTAACCAGTGTAATAATGTGATTAGGGGTGATTCCTTTTTTCACCCACATTCTGGTAAAAAATAAAAGATAAAAAATGTTTCGACTTGTGACACAACATTTGTTATTTATCTAATTAAGTGTCCTTGCGGCCTTCTCTACATTGGGGAAGCCACCCGATCAATCAAGGATCGCATTTCTAAACACAAGTCGACTATCCGTTGTAAGAACATGCTGTTACCACTCCCATTTCATTTCATCTCTGAAGGGCATAGTATATCAGAACTCAAGTTCCAGGTGATAGAACACATCTCTATACCTTGACGAGGGGACAATCGGGTCCATTTTCTTAAGAAAAGGGAAGCCTTCTGGTTCCATGAGTTGCAGACCCTTGAACTTAGAGGTTTAAATAGGGAATATGATCCACTAGCCTTCACCTGATACTATACCCTATTAGTATATACTCATACTGGAGTTACTATGCAATGCTATATTTTATATCTCTATGGTCTTAGATTATATCTCTGGTCTATGGTGTACAGTGATGTATACAGATACGTATTCAGGGATGCATACACGTTTGTCTGTATCCTATTAGCTTGTTATATGTCTTTGTTTATACTATGATATTAATCTATTTGTCTCTCTTTACAGAGTTGCCTGTATTGATTACTTCTTGCAAATCACCTCCCGGCCCCTCCCATTTCCCTCAGACTCTCCTGGCTCTCCTATTTCCCAACCAGCTACTCTCTGGTTAATACATATACAGGAGTATTTCTACCTCAATGGAGCTATTTTCTATATCGATACCCCTAGTATATTATGGAACCGATATTACAATAGTTCTACTCTATTATTAGTCCCCTATTACGGCCCTTTACTATCCGTAGTTGTTATTTTTACCACAGCGTATTGCGTTCATGTGACCATACGTCACATAACGCGTCCTGCTTGGACCGCAAGCCATAGTCACCATTGACTACGGAGCGCATACATTGCTTCCGGATGTACGTGTCACAACCAATGACGCACTTCCGGTTTTGGCATATTCGTAGGTCCCGCTTCCAGCTTACATAGCTGCACACATGGGACACACACTCTGTCTAACCAGCGGCAGACACCGTGTTAGATACGCTATCGCTCTCCTGCATTTTGGTAAGATATGCTCCATTAGTATCTGTTTTAGTGATCTATAGATGCCGGACCCTTACTACTATGTATATTATAGGTATGCCCATTTTTATGATGTTCCCACCGGGCTACATATACTAGGTGAGCTTTACGCTGTATATATAACACTGACCTATGCATACTGGATACTCATTTTATTATGTATACACTTTAGGGTTTACTTTCTATTTCTCCTTTGTGACGCCCATGCCAAGTTGTTCACGTTGGGTAAGATATCATGTACCCTATTGTTCTGTCATACTATACACACTATATATGTTAGGGTCTTCACTGATCTATATACCCTATTACAGACTTCCCTCCATGTACAAGTTGAAGCCCTATATTTAACGGTCCTTCTGGACGTATGGTTACATTTGGTCAGTATATCAGCTTCACAAATGCATGTTTTATACATTCAATTCATTTAATTCATTCCAACACTTATCCTTATCCTATAGGGAGATAACTCTCCTGAGGGCATCTAACAGTGTGAACCCTTACATACACATTGGCCTTTACTGATGTGCAGTGACACCACAAGAACAGTCGGGTACGTAGTCAGTTTCTTCCCTCCTCTCCTTTCCTCATTTTCCTTATTTTTCATTCCCTTACTTCCATCGCCATGCACCCGTTTGGAATGAGATTTAACTTTGATTTTTCTGTTAATTTTACTAATTGTACCTTTTCCTGTATACATTTTGTTGTATCATTTTCTCTTTTTGTACAATATTTAATGCAGTTTACTGAGGAAGGTCTTGTTCAGACCGAAACGTTTATTTATTTGCACTGCAATAAAATAACACTTTCTGGCAGCATATGCAAATGAGTGCCAAGTTATTATATATTATTATGGGAGAGCAATTGTCAGATGAAGAGGATAAGCCTCCCCTCTCTGTTGTTTGTGGTTGACAAGAGGGGACAGAGGAAATGAGTCTCATTGTTATCCAGCCACCAACACAGCATGGGCTTTGACCTCATGGTAGAGCCCGACATATGAGTGCCTTCTTGCTGCACTATCAGCAAAATGATCCCCGTATAGTTATGATTAGTAATACTGCTGAATACTGGGTTGTCACTTCATTAGATTCACATTATAAAACCAAATATTGCCTGATGAGAGACCCACGAATGCTGGAGTTTCGAAACACGCTTTTACACAATCTTAAGAGAGCTTTTCCCCAAGACAGCAATGAAGCACATAGCTCGCATTGCAGCTCTAGATTTCCAACCTCTGGCACGTCAATTCATCAATGCAAAAAGATCAGCATTAGCAGCAGCAGTGTAAGCAAAAGAAGCAATTTCTTTGCGTCCTTTGACTTTTTTTTTTAGATCAGTTCATGCACCAGCACAACAGAGTCCAAGTCTTACACGTGGTGACCAAATGGAATGGATGGTGCAGGAGTATCTAGAACTGAATATTAATACCATCAGGGAGGGTTTGGATCCTTTCACATTTTGGTCTTCCAAAATGAATGAGTGGCCTGAGCTCGCCTCACATGCCTTGGAAGTTTTATCGTGCCTGGCAGCCAGCCTTCTCTCAGAATGTGTCTTCAGTGCTGCTGGTGGAGTCCTGATGGATAAGTGCAGCGGCGGTCCCCTGAAAGTGTAGAGCGCCTAACTTTCATCAAGATGTACAAGTCATGGATCCCCAAGGACTTTGCACCCCAATGGCAGACTGTACAGACTAGGTAACATTGCATTTTTTAGTGTGATGCACTAATGGCACGTAAGTGCACTCTATGATAGCTTTAGTGTGGCTTCTGTACGTGCTGTGGCTGCTGCTGCTGGTATTAACACAAATTTGTGGAAATGTGAACAGTCATGGTTGTTCTACATCTGCTGGGTTAGTGGAAGATAGGTCGGTCCCAATTTTACTATTTTTATTCTCGTGACAGTTATATCACATTGGTGATGTCAGGCCCAAATTTTTTAAAATGTGAAAATTCCAGGTTGGGTGTCCATCTGCTGGATTGGGTGAAGTGGAAGACCTGTCAATCCCTATTATACTAATTCTACTGTGGTGAAATTGATGCCAATTCTGTGGTGTAAGGCCCTCACTTGTTTAAATGTGAATACTCCTAGTTGGGTGTCCATTTGTTGGATTGGGTGTAGTGGAAGACCTGACGGTCCCTATTATACTATCTAAACTGTGTTGAAATTGATGTCACTTTTGTGGTGTCTGCCAGTATTTTGGGGAAATGTGAACACTCGTGGTTGGGTGTCCATCTGCTGGATTGGGTGTAGTGGAAGACCTGTCGGTCCCTAGTATACTATTCTACTGTGGTGAAATTGATACCAATTCTGTGGTGTAAGGTCCTCATTTGTTTAAATGTGAACACTCCTGGTTGGGTTTCCATTTGCTGGATTGGGTGTAGTGGAAGACCTGACGGTTCCTAGTATACTACATATACTGTGGTGAAATTGATGCCGCTTCTGTGGTGTAAAGTCCTCATTTGCTTAAAGTGAACCTGTCAGCAGTTTTGGCTGATATAAGTTATGGCCATCACCTTTTAGGGCTTATATACAGCATTGTATGCAGTGTCATGCTAAAATTAGTACTGCGGGTGAATTGAGGCCACTTTCCTACTGTCTGTCCCTCATTTGATGCATTTTGGCAGCATGTGGGGCCATCATAAGGTGTTGTGCATGCGTTTGTTTTTGCCTCCCATTGACATGAACGGCGTTCGATTATGTTTGGCAAATATTTGACGAATTAATCAGCGAATATTGCAAATTCAGCTATTGCAATCCGAATCAAACATTGAGATATTCGCTCATCTCTAATTCTGAAGGGAGGCGATAGCCAGACTAATGAAGTGATGAGGCAGCGTCATTTTCCAGGCAGCATACACTCCATAGCCTGGAAGAATCATTATCAATGTGATATAAGATGATTTCTCCACAACAAGACATTGGATATGAGGCATATAATTTTCAGCATTCTAAAACCTGTATGCCCATATTAATAGGTTAGAAACACCAAATGGGGTGACAGATTCCTTTTAAGTGCAGAAATGCACATATTTGAGAACACATTTCACCAATTAAAATAGTGATTACTTGTGTTCAAAACGTATCATTTATCACATGTTGTTTTTAGTAAATGAAGACTATAACTAGGCCAGAATGCACAGATGACGTACGTACGTACGTATGTAGGTGTTACCGGATACAAAATATACATTGTTTATAAACAATTAAATAATACATTTATTAACTTCCATCTGTATTATAAATGCAATTTACTTATTTTCAAGCTGTGACCAAACTGCACAATTCTTTCATGTCTGATAACACAAGGAAAAATAGAATAGTCTAAACTGAGTGTTTTAAAAAATATAATTCTTTAAGTAGTTTTTGATGTGTGAAAGTATATTTGTTAAAACATAGTTTGTAAAATGAACATTTAGTGCATAAAAACATGTCCATTACCTTAAAATGCACATTTTTGTTCTTAAACAAGTTATTTTTAAAAAATGTTCAATTATTAGTTACTAGGCAACAGCATGTGTAGGATTAACTTTAATGCTCTGCTAATATGTTCTGTCCTACTTTAACTTTACAATTTTCTACTAGAGGATACTAATTGTGTTTTAGAAAATAACAGCACTAATTCAATCTAGACCACATACTATATCAGCTAAAGGTTTATTTATATCACAGACATTTGCGGCTTTTGCATGTGTCTAATAGTCGTGGAATTAAGAATAGAGAATGAAATAACAATGATTATTAAGATGATGATTTGTTATATAACAAAATGATTAGTATATAGGATAACATTTGAAAATCTTTTACCATCCAAATTATATACAGTAAAACTTCCATTTTATTTGTGCCCTTAAAACTATTGTTACATCTTTATAATAATTAAAAGATAGTGCCCCACTGTTCAATCATAACAAAGCCAAAATATTATTATGTTAAGGCGATGTTCTCTCATTCAGTGTTTGCTCAGTATTTTTTATTAGCATTTGTAAGACTAAACCAGTACTGGGTGAACAATGAATAAGTAGTGTTGAGCATTCCGATACCGCAAGTATCGGGTATCGGCCGATATTTGCTGTATCGGAATTCCGATACCGAGATCCGATACTTTTGTGATATTGGGAATCGGTATCGGGATCGATATTAATGTGTAAAATAAAGAATAAAAATAAAAAATATCATCTAAGGTCTTTCAAGCGCTCATTCTTAGGAACGGAAGCTGCCGGTTACATCGGTAAGGTCCAGGCTGCGTCGGAGAGGTGAGTATACCAATATTTTTTATTTTTATTCTTTATTTTACACATTAATATGGATCCCAGGGCCTGAAGGAGAGTTTCCTCTCCTTCAGACCCTGGGAACCATACAGGATACCTTCCGATACTTGGTGTCCCATTGACTTGTATTGGTATCAGGTATCGGTATCGGCGATATCCGATACTTTTCGGGTATCGGCCGATACTATCCGATACCGATACTTTCAAGTATCGGACGGTATCGCTCAACACTATGAATAAGTGGTTACATGTTTCTATTATACTTTTCCTCTGAATGTTCCTCTCCTGATTTTGGCTTACAAATACTGCAAATACTAATGTAAATTACTGACCAAATACTAAACTTATGAACGCTGCCTAAGGACTCATACTCATGTGCAGAATAAAAAGGAAAGTGCAATCCGATAAAAAATCGGATTGCACTCTGACCAATGTTAACCTATGAGTCCCTGCTCATCTGCAATTTTTTTCTCGCCTTTGATCGGACTGAGAAAAAACTGTAGCATGCTGTGATTGTCCTCGTATCTTGGATGAGAATGGCCAATGCAAGTCAATGGGGGTGATGAAAAAAAATCAAATGGCACCTGGACCATGCGAGTGCTGTCTGATTTTTATAACCCATGTCCTTGAAAACCTGACATTTTATCTGCCACATACAGTAAAATCACAGTGTGACCCGACAGAATAGAATAAATCGAATACATATGTACACTTAGAATATATAGATATAATGATGTCAGTGACATATACAGTATAATTATAACAAAGCATCTGTATCTTACCGTACATGTTTTTAATTAATAAATACATTTCTGAAAAAATCGGCATGGCATCGCCCGACATTTCATTGGCGAGCAGAAGAAAAGCTTGGGGCTGATGTTTATAGCCTGGAAAGGAGGCAATACCCATTTAGCTTCCAAAGCTATTAAAATCAGCTCACAGCTGCATACTTTACTGGTTATTAAAATGGGGGACCCTGAAAAAAATTACCAGGGGTCCCCCTATGTATTCTAACCTGAAAAGTCTAAACAGACAGTGATATTAATAGGTTAGGAAGATGCCACAGACATTAGTCCCCTCCCAGACTAAAAACCTCAGCTCTCCATCACCCCATAAGATGCACTAAAACTGGCACTACCTCTTCCCACTTGCCCTATGGTGGTGGCAAGTGGGGTAATAGTGTTGAGGTTGCTGTCATCTTTGTATTGTCAGGTTACATAAAGACCTTGGGTTAGTAATAGAGAGGCATCTACAAGACACCCCCACTACTAATCCCATAGTCAAATTGTTAAAGTCCTTTATTTGAAATAATTACACAGACTTCATTATTGAATTAACAATAAAAAAACATTAATTCTTACCTTTACATCCAATCCATTGAAGTCCTTGCCTTCTGTAAAAGAATTAAAAAAACAATAACTATATTCCTCACCTGTCCGATGAGAAAATAATAATCCATTTGTCCATAGACATCTCTAGCTCTGCTAATTCTACTTGGCATGCTTAGCACTGGCATGATGCGAGCATTACAGTAAACTCTTTTACAGTGGACATGGGCATCGTAGGACTATCTTCATGTTGGGGACAGGTGAGAACTATTGTTTATTATTTGAATTGTTTTACAGGCAACATTGGCTCCAGTGGATTGGGCATAAATCAGAGTATAAGTTTGCCTTTTTATTTTTAAATAAATAAAAAAATGTCAGTGTCTAAAATTCAAATGAAGGACTTATCCTGGGTGTATTCTTTTTTATTTACAATATGACTATGGGGTTAGAAATGAGTGTGTCTTATAGACACCTCTTCATTACTAACCCTTGAGCTTGATGTCATCTGTCAATATTAAGGGGATATCAACCACTCCAACTATCACCTGTGGGAAGAGTGAGGCTAAGCGCCAAAATTGGTGAATCTTATGGAGGCATCTTTTCTGGGGCAGCTGAGAGCTAATGTTTTTAGTTGTGAACTGATATTAAAAGCCTGGGAAGCGCCATGTGTATTATGCCCTTTCTTGGCTATAAACATCAGCCTCCAGCTGTCAGATTTCCCTCTGCTGGTTAATAAAATGTTACGGGATCACGCTCTATTTTTTCAGGAAATAATTTATTTAGTAATAAAATTAATGTACAGCAAGCTTCACATGCAAAGCACTGATAATGTATCTCATTCATATCTATCTATCTATTTATCTGTATCTATCAAGCTATCTACAAAAAAATTAAAAAAGAGCAGCAATATAAACTACTATTTGGGTGCCAAGCCCCCCAGGTATCCACCAAACATTCAAAATACTTCAAGAGATTGGAGGCAGCACACATTTCAGAGTGAAAAAAAATTCTGTCTAATCTTCATGGCGACGTTTTCGTTCATGAGATACAACCTTTCTCAATCATTACATAGGTGCATATAGATGATATTTAAATCATACATCAAAAACGTTTAACAACAATTACACAGGAAAGAGCATATCATAATTAGTGATGAGCAAATTTGTTCAAAAAACAATCGCCATACATAAATTCGGCATGAAAATGGCACATCCAGATTCGTGATTGGAAACATGAGCAAAATTATATAAAATTGGAAAAAATTGGTAAGATTAAGTAAAAAGTGTGGGAAAATATTTGCATTGCCACTAAAGTATTTACAGGACTTTGACTATGATAATGGTGGTGTATCATGAGCGTGAGACATGAGTTTGATGAGGGGAGGGGGTTTGCAGTGCTTAGTGGTGCAGCGTTCTAGTAAAGAGTAATTTTTGTTTCTAACTTTATGTGTGCACAATGCGGCTAGCAAATCAAGTGTGTTGTGCACTGCTTCTATTGTGCACCATACATGACTATACCATTCTAAATCTTATTTTTTCACTAGCTAAACGTGAAACAGCATGCCATAGCACACTTTGTCATTTAGTGCTGTGGTGACATTGATTTGAGCTGTTGTGCATGAAGAAATATTTTTTGGGGCAGTTGCTACCATAATTCATCATGCCATATCTCACCTTTGTTATTTTGTGGCAGTTAAATTCCACAGTGTGCATAGCTCGTGTACATTAAAAAAAAAGAAGTTTTTTTTCTGTTGCCCACCATATCCCATGTTGTCATTTTGTGGTGCTGATGTGAGGGTATCTGCAGACCTCACGCACATTTTTTTTTCTGTTGGTAAACGTGATACAGCCCACCTTATTACAAGTTTTATTTTGTTTGTGTTGAAATGAAGCTGTTTTCAAACCTCGTGCATGTAAAAAAATAATCTTTTCTGTTGCTAAACATGATACAGCCCACCAAATCTCACCTTTTTATTTTGTAGTGGTGAAATTCCACAGTGTGCATAGCTCATGTACGTTAAAAAGCAACAATAGTTTTTTCTGTTGCCCACCATATCCCACGTTGTTATTTTTTGGTGTTGAAATTAAGCTGTCTGCAGACTTCACACACATATTTTTTTTTTTCTGTTGCAACACATGATACAGCCTGCCATATGCAACATTGTAATTGTGTAGCTGTGAAATTTTGGTGTCTGCATAGCTGTTGCACATAAAAAAACAATGCTTTTGGGTTTTTACAAACATGATACAGCAGGGAAAATATGATTTTGAAATAATTTGGAGCATATCTCCTAGGTTATTCAAGCATCACCCACAGTAACAAAAAAAAAAGTTCAGTTACTAACATTGTACAGTAGGGGACATCTCACTTTGAAATTGCTTGTGGCATCTAGTCCATGTTATAGAGGCCTCATCCACAGTCCCCCAAAAATGCACATCCGTACTGCCTACCCAGGGCTTACCACAATAAGGCAGTATAAAAATTGATATGCCTTGGAGATCACAGTGATACAACTGAAAAGGTGTGGACAGCTCCCCTGGTGGAGCTTGAGCAATGGCTGTCTCCACTGAACCTTCATCCAGAGAAAGCTGTGTGATTCTGATGGTGGCCCTATTTTTGAGGCAAGCTAACAGAGGTGCTTAGCCTGGAATTTTCTCCAACACTATCCTGGCCTGGGTGAACTGCTGCATAAAGCATGGAAGCTTCCGCTGTTCGCACCCCTCAGGTCATCCACTTGCATCGATACAGAGGTGTATGTCCATGCCAGTTAAAGGGCCACTGTCACCCCCCTCCAGCCGTTATAAACTAAAAGAGCCACCTTGTGCAGCCCTAATCACATGGCAGTGACATCATCGCAGGTCCTACAGCTATTTGCTGTGCAGCGATCCATCCTGGTGTTCTGTGGATGTCTCTTGTTCTCTGGTATCAGCCATTACATGGAATATTCTGTATAGGTGGAACCTTTGGAATCCCCGCCCCGCACTGTGCATAATGCATAACACAGTGCGGGGCGGGGATTCCAAAGGTGGCTGGCCGCAATGCCCGCGCAGGCACAGTGTGCAAGCCTGGCTGGGACATCAGACGGCCAGAGCTTACTGCGTCTGCGCAGGACACCAGTACACAGCGCAGGCGCCGGTTTTGAAACGATAACAGCGCTGACGGGGTGGCGCCGAAAACGCAGGAAGATTGGAATGACGGCAGAGGAGCTGGCCAAGCTGGGGAGTGAGGACTAGTGTTGAGCATTCCGATACCGCAAGTATCGGGTATCGGCCGATACTTGCGGTATCGGAATTCCAATACCGAGATCCGATACTTGCCGCGTATCGGATACCGGAATCGGAAGTTCCCAGGATTCAAACTGCATGAATTCAGCCAATGAGGAATGATTCGGAGTGTGGGTACATCCTGTTCAGCATGGTGGGCATGAAACTACTGGCAAGGCTATGATTGGCTGCTGAAATGATGTCATGCTGCAGTTTAAAAGTCGCTGGCGCCATTTTGCGCTCACTCTGCTGTGAATTCAGTTAGTGACAGGACGCTGTTTGCTGACTGAGGGCCAGTTGAGATAGCGATTTGCTTCATTGTTCTTTTCCAAGGCAAATTTAGCAACCGCTGTGTTCACCTACTAATCACCTTGCTTTTGCCTTGCAGCGCTGTTTTCACAGCAATCTGCAAGGTCTGTGTGTGTGTGTGTGTGTGTGTGTGTGCAGCCCATTCTCTAGTCTGTGTGCAGCCATAGGCCATAGCTGGTTGTATTCAGTTCAGGGAGGGTGGTTCACTGCCTCATACTGTTCTATTTTTTTTCTTTTTCAAGTAGTGCAGGCTGCTGCACATTTTTTCTAATAATTCCTATTAGTTAGTGTTGAGCATTCCGATACTGCAAGTATCGGGTATCGGCCGATACTTGCGGTATCGGAATTCCGATACCGAGATCCGATACTTTTGTGGTATCGGGAATCGGTATCGGGATTAATATCAATGTGTAAAAGAAAGAATTAAAATAAAAAATAGGGATATACTCACCTCTCCGGCGGCCCCTGGACTTTACCGCCGTAACCGGGAGCCGTTGTACCTAAGAATGCGCGCTTGAAGGGCCTTAGATGACGTCACAGTGCTCTGATTGGTCCGTAGCGGTCGCGTGACCGCTACGCGACCAATCACAAAGCCGTGACGTCACCTAAGGTCTTTCAAGCGCTTGAAAGACCTTAGGTGACGTCACGGCTTTGTGATTGGTCGCGTAGCGGTCACGCGACCGCTACGGACCAATCAGAGCACCGTGACGTCATCTAAGGCCCTTCAAGCACGCATTCTTAGGTACAACGGCTCCCGGTTACGGCGGTAAAGTCCAGGGCGCGTCAGAGGGTGAGTATATCCCTATTTTTTATTTTAATTCTTTCTTTTACACATTGATATGGATCCCAGGGCCAGAAGGAGAGTTTCCTCTCCTTCAGACCCTGGGAACCATAAAGGATACCGTCCGATACTTGGTGTCCCATTGACTTGTATTGGTATCGGGTATCGGATTAGATCCGATACTTTGCCGGTATCGGCCGATACTTTCCGATACCGATACTTTCAAGTATCGGACGGTATCGCTCAACACTACTATTAGTGTCTTAGTGTCTTTCCACCCGTATCCAGCTAAATTGTGGAAAACACTAGATAGTATAACGTAGAGGAGTGTTTTTGGGCCTTGCAGCGCCGTTTATGGCTGTCTGCACGGTCTCCGTGTGACTGCAGCTCGCCCTGTAGTCTGTGTGCAGCCATAGCCGGTTGTATCCAGCTCAGGGTAAATCACTGCGTCATACCGTAAAATCCAATTTCCTTTTTTCTAAGTAGTGCAGGCTGCTGCACATTTTTTCAAAAAATTCCTATTAGTATCTTTCCACCCGTATCCAGCTAAATTGTGGAAAAACACTACATAGGATAACGTAGAGGAGGTTTTTGGGGCCTTGCAGCGCCGTTTACGGCTGTCTGCACGGTCTCCGTGTGACTGCAGCTCACCCTGTAGTCTGTGTGCAGCCATAGCCGGTTGTATCCAGCTCAGGGTAAATCACTGCATCATACTGTGAAATCCAATTTCCTTTTTTCTAAGTAGTGCAGGCTGCTGCACATTTTTTCAAAAAATTCCTATTAGTGTCTTTCCACCCGTATCCAGCTAAATTGTGGAAAAACACTACATAGGATAACGTAGAGGAGGTTTTTGGGGCCTTGCAGCGCCATTTACGGCTGTCTGCACGGTCTCCGTGTGACTGCAGCTCGTCCTGTTGTCAGTTCAGCCCCCCAAAAATAAATAAATAATAAAGTTCACCAAACACACCACTTTACAGTTGTGTAGGCCACATTAGCTGATATTAAAGTCTAGTCCACACTTTAGAAAATCATTGTTTCTTATACCTGTTAGGAGCTGTTCAGGAATAAGCACACAAAGCCGTTAGTACTTTTATGCTTATCTTTATCAGTCAACCAAGATGAAGAAGGCAGGGAGTAAGGCATGTGGGCATGGGCGCAGAGCAGGGAGAGGACGTGGTGATTCTGTGCCTGCTGCGGGCACCGGTGACTCATCATCACCCAGTTTCAGCAGGGAACAGTCCTTCATGCGCAGCTTTGTCGGAGAGCGCCGTACACCGCTGCTGCGTGAAGACCAAATTGAAGCCGTTGTCGGATGGATGGCAGCTAACGCATCGACTTCAATTAGTGCCACATCCTCTCAGACACAGAGCACTGAAGAGCACCCATCTGCCTCTTCACCACCTGCCAAATTGCCCAGGCAGACAGAGAGCCCAGGACAGGGGCCGTCTCTACTTCTTTTCTCTGAATCTCTTGGCTTGGAAACAGGGGGCCAGTCAAGCAGCATTGGAGAAATGGAAGAAGAGGCAGTGTGCAGTGATGCCCAACAGCTTTTTCTCTCTGAGTCTGAAGAGGCGGGTGGGCCAGTGCCTCTGATCACCACACCGCAGAACGCATCCGCTGATGACACTCAGGTGCCACTTTCTGGTGCGTGCTCTGCTGCTGAGACTACCCAGGAGGAGCAGTTGATGGCAGAGGGTAGTGTAGATGATGAGGTCCTTGACCCATCGTGGCGTGAGGGACAGGAAGGTGGTGGGAGCAACTCTGAGGAAGAGATTCCCCGAACGGGACAAAGAGGGAGAGGGAGGGGGAAGACTGCGGATCCTGTAGCCTCCACTTTGGCACCCGTTAGGAGCGTGTCTCTTCCAAAAGCCAAAAAGGGCGCTCCCAAGACTTGCAGTGCCTGGTCCTTTTTTGACACAGTTGCAGATGACATTTGCTATGTCAAATGCAAGGTGTGTCATCACAAAGTCAAAAGAGGGAGAAATGTCAGCAACCTCAATACCTCCAACATGTGGAAACATGTGCGGAACAGGCACGCGGCGGAGTTACAGAAACACACTGAAGAGCTAGGCCAACCAACAGTGGCAGCTACCACCTCTTCAGCTCGTGTTGCCTCTTCCTCCAGCTCACACGCAGCTGGTTCGGCTTCCTCCCAGGATCGCCGTGGAAGAACCTCTGGCCCTGTTGTCCAGAGACCCACTGTAATTCCACCCGCAGCACCACGTTCCCAGATATCCTCACACTCCCAGCCCAGTCTACAGCCATCGGTAGTACAGGCATGGGAGAAAAGGCGGCCTTTCTCGTCAAACCACCCACGAGCACAGGCTCTGACTGCAGGCATTGCCAAACTTCTGTCACTGGAAATGCTGTCATTCAGGCTGGTGGAGACTGACAGCTTCCGTGACTTGATGTCATTGGCAGTCCCACAGTACAATGTGCCCAGCCGCTTTTATTTCAGCAGGCAAGCCGTCCCTGCCCTGCACAAGCATGTGGAGGGACACATAAAACACGCGCTAATGAACACCGTCAGTAGCAAGGTCCACCTCACCACCGATGCGTGGACCAGTCAACATGGAAAGGGGCGATACCTTTCCCTCACTGCCCATTGGGTTAATGTTGTTGAGCCGGGTACAGATCGTGCGAGTGGCACAGGACGTGTCCTGCCCACTCCAAGGATTGCAGGAATCCAGTCTGTACGCATTGACTCCTCCTTTTACACAAGTTCCTCAGAATCATTGCTGCAGGAGCCGTCACAGTCCACCTCTACATGGACCCGTGAACGTTTACCTGTTACGACCGACATGAGCACAGCCGTGGCCAAACGTCATCAGGCCATCTTGAAATTAATTTCTTTGGGGAATCAAAGCCACACAGAGCAGGAGCTCTGGAATGCCATCAAGCAGGAGAGCGATGTGTGGTTTGTGGCAGCGAATCTCCAGCCAGGCATGGTAGTGTGTGATAATGGCCGAAATCTGGTGGCAGCTCTGGGCCTCGGCAACCTCACTCACATCCCATGTCTGGCACATGTGCTCAATTTGGTCATGCAGAGTTTTTTGAGGGACTATCCGGATCTTGATGCACTGCTGCACAAGGTCCGCCTAGAGTGTGCTCACTTGCGGCGTTCCAGCACGGCAAAATCGCGCATTGCGGCTTTGCAGCGCCGATTCCGCCTTCCGGAACATCGCATCATATGTGACCTACCTACCAGGTGGAATTCCACGTTACATATGTTGGAGCGGTTGTGTGAGCAGCAGCAAGCAGTAATGGAGTAACAGCTGCATCAGGCGCAAAGAAGTCGCACTCCGCGCCGTTCAGACTTCACAACCACAGAGTGGGCCACTATGAAGGACGTCTGCCAGGTTTTGCGTCCCTTCGATTATTCCACACGGATGGCGAGTGCAGATGATGCACTAGTCAGCATGACTGTCCCCCTTATCTGCCTGCTTGAAAAATCACTGCAAGCGCTAAGGGATGATGTTGTGGAAGAGGTGGAGGATGAGGATTCACCATTTCCATCATCTTCTGGACAGTCAGCACCACGTGGTTCCTCACAAACGCGTAGGCAGGGGACACTTTGTGAGGAGGAGTCAATGGAGGAGGAAGACATCCGTCCAGAGGAGGGAGTTACACAATTGTCCAGTAGTCAGTGTGTACAGCGAGGGTGGGGTGATGACGAGCGGGCAGAGATCACGCCTCAAGCAGGGGACAGCGTTTCTTGGTCAGTTGGCAGTCTGCAGCACATGGTGGATTACATGCTGCAGTGCCTGAGAAACGACCGCCGCATCGCCCACATTCTCAACATGTCTGATTATTGGGTGTTCACCCTCCTCGATCCTCGCTACCGGGACAACGTAGAAGGCCTCATCACACCGTTGAACCGGGAGCGAAAAATGCGGGAGTACCAAGACACACTGGTGAATTCCATCATCTTCTCCAGTCCAACTGAGAGAAGTGCTGCTAGTGCATTACAAAGCAGCTCAGTGCGTCCAGGCAGTGGAGGAGGCTCTGCACAAAGAGGAGCAGAAGCAGTGCCTCTGCCCAAGGCAAGACCAGTATGGCCCAACTGTGGCACAGTTTTGTGTGCCCGCCACAAAAGTCTACACCATCACAGATGTCTCCAGTCAGCAGGAGGCAACGGTTCCGTCAGATGGTGACAGACTACATGTCTTGCCCTCTTGCTGTACTCCCAGACGGCTCTTCCCCTTTCAAGTTTTGGGTCTCAAAGCTGGATACATGGCCAGAGCTAAGCCAGTATGCATTGGAGGTGCTGGCTTGCCCTGCGGCTAGTGTATTATCGGAACGCGTCTTTAGTGCTGCAGGTGGTGTACTAACTGACCGTCGCATGCGACTATCCTCCGATAACGTTGACCGGCTTACTTTCCTGAAAATGAACCAGGCCTGGATCTCGCAGGAATTTGCCACTCCTCTTCCTGATTAAATAATTAGGTGACTGTCTACAGTATCCAGGTCTCCTGTTGTGTTCATCTTTCTACCACCTGAACTTTAATTCCTGGGCTC
This sequence comes from Ranitomeya variabilis, assembly GCF_051348905.1. Classification (NCBI taxonomy): domain Eukaryota; kingdom Metazoa; phylum Chordata; class Amphibia; order Anura; family Dendrobatidae; genus Ranitomeya; species Ranitomeya variabilis. Next base: position 569,338,838 of record NC_135236.1, read on the forward strand.
CAACACCGCCAGTTGAGGCTCAGAAGTGCCGTCTGCACAGTCAAAACATACGACCCAGTGTTATTGGGTGTCAGTAACGTCAGCTGATCCCCAGCTGTGTAGCCGGCAATGTGTCCTGCGACCGCCACGCTGACACAACAACTGAAATGTAAGGGAACCTGTCCCCCCCCAGGCGTTTGTTACTGAAAGAGCCACCTTGTGCAGCAGTAATGCTGCACAAGGAAAAGGTAGCTATTTTTGTTTAGCTCCTTGCACACGCAGAACTTAACACTTATAAAATGTGTCCACTGATACCGTAAAACCGTCCCGGAGGTGGGACTTTCCTTCGAAATGTGACGCAGCACAGCCGTCATTCTCACCCCCTTGGCGCCGTGCGCCGGCTCCTCAGCGTTGTTTGATTCTGTCCCGAAGCCTGCGCTGTTATGTTATCCCTTGGCCAGGCACACTAAGCGCTGCCCCTCTTCTGACATCATTTGTTGTCAGGCTGACTGCGCCTGTGCGTCCGCGCTGGCCGAGATCCCGCCTCGCAGTGTCTTCTGATTTAATCACACTGCGGGAATGGGATCCATGGACATGCGCAGTGCATATCTTAACCTCCGCCTCTCACTCATCTTCCTTCGCCTTCTTCAGACTGTGCGCCGTCAGCTGATCCCTAATAGCATGCCACGGCCATGATGCCGCACAGTCTGAAGAAGCCGTAGGGAGGGGAGTGAGAGGCGAGGATATGCACTGCGCATGTCCATGGATCACAGGCCCGCAGTGGGATTAAATCAGAAGACACTACGAGGCGGGATCTCATCCAGCGCGGCCGCACAGGCGCAGCCAGCCTGACACCAAATGATGTCAGAAGATGGGCAGCGCTAAGTGTGTCTGGCCAAGGGATAACATAAGAGCGCAGGCTCTGGGACGGAATCAAACAACGCTGAGGAGCCGGGGCACGGCGCCAAGGGGGTAGGAATGACGGCTGTGCTGCGTCATATTACGAAGGAAAGTCCCACCTTGGGGACGGTCTAACGGTATCAGGGGACACATTTTATAAGTGTTTAGTTCTGTGTTTGCAAGGAGCATAATGAAAAGAGCCACCTTTTCCTTTTGCATCCTTTGTGCTGCACAAGCTGGCTCTTTCAGCTACAAACGCCTTGGGGGGGTTAAAGGTTCCCTTTCGACTTTCTCCAATCAGGCTTCGGCCTACACTGTGTTCCTCTGCTCCTCCTGCTGTCCCTGGGATTCAACACCACTAGTTGTTGCCTGGAAGTGCTGTCCGCACAGTCAACACTTGCTGCCGTGTTATTGGGGTTTAGTAACGTCAGCTGCTCCCCTGTTGTGTGTGCTGCAATACCTCCTATCTGCTCCTCCTTCTGTCCCTGGGCTCCAACACCGCTAGTTGTTGCCTGGTAGTGCTGTCCGCACAGTCAACAGTCGCTCCTCTGTTATTGGGGTTCAGTAATGTCAGCTGTTCCCCAGATGTGTGTGTGGCAATCCCTCCTATCTCCTCCACCTCCTCCTCCTGCTGTCCCTGGGCTCCAACACCGCTAGTTGTTGCCTGGTAGTGCTGTCCGCACAGTCAACAGTCGCTCCTCTGTTATTGGGGTTCAGTAACGTCAGCTGTTCCCCAGCTGTGTGTGTGGCAATCCCTCCTATCTCCTCCACCTCCTCTGTTATGACCCCAGTGGACAGGGTCTCAGAGGAACGTGTAAGTCTGCGAGATACAAAAATCCAGCTCATAGGGCTGTGGTAACTGGGTTGACCAAATAGCTACTCCTAACGCCAACACTAGAAGTAGCCGGGGATCATGCCTACGGTGATCGCTAGATGACTCGCGCCAGCCGGAGAATCTAACTACCCCTAGGAGAAGAAAACAAAGACCTCTCTTGCCTCCAGAGAAAGGGACCCCAAAGCAAGATACAAGCCCCCCACAAATAATAACGGTGAGGTAAGAGGAAATGACAAACACAGAAATGAACCAGGTTCAGCAAAGAGAGGCCAGCTTACTAATAGCAGAATGTAGTAAGATAACTTATCTGGTCAACAAAAACCCTATAAAAATCCACGCTGGAGATTCAAGAACCCCCGAACCGACTAACGGTCCGGGGGGAGAACACCAGCCCCCTAGAGCTTCCAGCAAAGGTCAGAATACAGATGGAACAAGCTGGACAAAAATACAACACAAAACAAAAGCAAAAAGCAATGAAGCAGACTTAGCTAGAAAAACAGGAACCAGGATCAGAGGACAAGAGCACAACAGATTAGCTCTGATTTCAACGATGCCAGGCATTGAACTGAAGGTCCAGGGAGCTTATATAGCAACGCCCCTAACTAACGGCCCAGGTGAGGATATAGGAAAAAACAGACGCTCCAGAGTCAAATCACTAATGACCACTAGAGGGAGCAAAAAGCAAAATCACAACAGTACCCCCCCCTTAGTGAGGGGTCACCGAACCCTCACCACGACCACCAGGGCGATCAGGATGAGCGGCGTGAAAGGCACGAACTAAATCGGCCGCATGAACATCAGAGGCGACCACCCAGGAATTATCTTCCTGACCATAGCCCTTCCACTTGACCAGGTACTGAAGCCTCCGCCTGGAGAGACGAGAATCCAAGATCTTCTCCACCACGTACTCCAACTCGCCTTCAACCAACACCGGAGCAGGAGGCTCAGCAGAAGGAACCACAGGCACAACGTACCGCCGCAATAAGGACCTATGAAACACGTTGTGGATAGCAAACGACACAGGAAGATCCAGGCGAAAGGATACAGGATTAAGAATTTCCAATATCCTGTAAGGACCAATAAAACGAGGCTTAAATTTGGGAGAGGAAACCTTCATAGGAACAAAGCGGGAAGAAAGCCACACCAAATCCCCAACACGCAGTCGGGGACCCACACCGCGGCGGCGGTTGGCAAAGCGCTGAGCCCTCTCCTGTGACAACTTCAAGTTGTCCACCACAAGATTCCAGATCCGCTGCAACCTATCCATCACAGAATCCACCCCAGGGCAGTCAGAAGGTTCCACATGACCCGAAGAAAAACGAGGGTGGAAACCAGAGTTGCAGAAAAACGGCGAAACCAAAGTGGCGGAACTAGCCCGATTATTAAGGGCAAACTCAGCTAACGGCAAGAAGGTCACCCAATCGTCCTGATCGGCAGAGACAAAACACCTCAAATAAGCCTCCAAAGTCTGATTAGTTCGCTCCGTCTGTCCATTAGTCTGAGGATGGAAAGCAGACGAAAACGACAAGTCAATGCCCATCCTACTACAAAAGGATCGCCAGGATCTGGAAACGAACTGGGATCCTCTGTCTGACACAATATTCTCAGGGATGCCGTGCAAACGAACCACGTTCTGGAAAAACACAGGAACCAGATCGGAAGAGGAAGGCAGCTTAGGCAGAGGAACCAAATGGACCATCTTGGAGAAGCGATCACATATAACCCAGATAACAGACATGCCTTGAGACACCGGAAGATCAGAAATGAAATCCATGGAGATATGTGTCCAAGGTCTCTTAGGGACAGGCAAGGGCAAGAGCAAGCCGCTGGCACGAGAACAGCAAGGCTTAGCTCGAGCACAAGTCCCACAGGACTGTACAAATGACCGCACATCCCTAGACAAGGAAGGCCACCAAAAGGATCTGGCCATCAGATCTCTGGTGCCAAAAATTCCTGGGTGACCTGCCAACACCGAGGAATGAACCTCGGAAATGACTCTGCTGGTCCACTTATCAGGCACAAACAGTCTGTCAGGTGGACAAGAATCAGGCCTATCAGTCTGAAATCTCTGCAACACACGTCGCAGATCTGGAGAAATAGCTGACAAGATAATACCATCCTTAAGAATACCAACAGGTTCAGCGACTCCAGGAGCATCAGGCACAAAGCTCCTGGAAAGAGCATCGGCCTTCACATTCTTTGAACCTGGTAAATACGAGACAACAAAGTCAAAACGGGAGAAAAACAATGACCAGCGGGCCTGTCTAGGATTCAGGCGTTTAGCAGACTCGAGATACATCAGATTTTTGTGATCAGTTAAGACCACCACACGATGCTTAGCACCCTCGAGCCAATGACGCCACTCCTCAAATGCCCATTTCATGGCCAACAACTCCCGATTGCCCACATCATAATTTCGCTCCGCAGGCGAAAACTTCCTAGAGAAAAAGGCGCAAGGTCTCATAACAGAGCAACCAGGGCCTCTCTGCGACAAAACGGCCCCTGCTCCAATCTCTGAAGCATCCACCTCAACTTGAAAGGGAAGCGAGACATCAGGCTGGCACAAAACAGGCGCCGAAGTAAATCGATGTTTCAACTCCTGGAAAGCCTCCACGGCAGCAGGAGCCCAATTAACCACATCGGAGCCCTTCTTGGTCATATCCGTCAAAGGTTTCACAATGCTAGAAAAGTTAGCGATAAAACGACGGTAGAAGTTAGCGAAACCCAAGAACTTCTGAAGACTCTTAACTGACGAGGGCTGAGTCCAATCAAGAATAGCTCGGACCTTGACTGGGTCCATCTCCACAGCAGAAGGGGAAAAAATGAACCCCAAAAAGGGAACCTTCTGTACACCAAAAAGACACTTTGAGCCCTTGACAAACAAATAATTTTCACGCAAAATTTTAAAGACCATCCTGACCTGCTCCACATGCGAGTCCCAATTATCAGAAAAAACCAGAATATCATCCAGATAAACGATCAAAAATTTATCCAGATAGTTCCGGAAAATGTCATGCATAAAGGACTGAAAAACTGAAGGGGCATTAGAGAGCCCAAAAGGCATCACCAAGTACTCAAAATGACCTTCGGGCGTATTGAATGCGGTTTTCCATTCATCCCCTTGCTTAATGCGCACAAGGTTGTACGCACCACGAAGGTCTATCTTGGTAAACCACTTGGCACCCTTAATCCGTGCAAACAAGTCAGACAACAGCGGCAAAGGATACTGAAATTTGACAGTGATCTTATTTAAAAGCCGATAGTCAATACAAGGCCTCAAAGATCCGTCCTTTTTAGCCACAAAAAAGAATCCCGCACCAAGAGGGGAAGAAGACGGACGGATGTGTCCTTTCTCCAGAGACTCCTTGATATATGAACGCATAGCGGTATGTTCAGGTATCGACAGATTAAACAGTCTTCCCTTAGGAAATTTACTGCCTGGAATCAAATCTATTGCACAGTCACATTCCCTATGAGGAGGCAATGCACTGGACCTGGACTCGCTAAAGACATCCTGATAATCAGACAAATACTCCGGAACTTCCGAAGGCGTAGAAGAAGCAATAGACACAGGCAGGGAATCCTCATGAATACCAAGACAGCCCCAACTAGACACTGACATAGCCTTCCAGTCAAGGACTGGATTATGGGTCTGTAACCATGGCAGCCCCAAAACAACCAAATCATGCATTTTATGTAGAACGAGAAAACGTATCACCTCGCGGTGTTCAGGAGTCATACACATGGTAACCTGTGTCCAATACTGCGGCTTATTTTCTGCCAATGGCGTAGCATCAATACCCCTAAGAGGGATAGGATTTTCTAATGGTTCAAGAATAAAACCACAGCGCTTAGCAAATGAAAGATCCATAAGACTCAGGGCAGCACCTGAATCTACAAACGCCATGACAGGATAAGATGACAATGAGCAAATCAAAGTTACAGACAGAATAAACTTAGGATGCAAATTACCAACGGTGACAGGACTAACAACCTTAGATATACGTTTAGAGCATGCTGAGATAACATGTGTAGAATCACCACAGTAGTAGCACAAGCCATTCCGGCGTCTATGAATTTTCCTCTCATTTCTAGTCAGGATTCTATCACATTGCATCAAATCAGGTGCCTGTTCAGACAACACCATGAGGGAATTTGCGGTTTTTCTATCACATTGCATCAAATCAGGTGTCCGTTCAGACAACAACATGAGGGAATTTGCGGTTTTTCTATCACATTGCATCACATCAGGTGTCTGTTCAGACAACAACATGAGGGAATTTGCGGTTTTGCGCTCCCGCAACCGCCGGTCAATTTGAATAGCCAGGGACATGGTATCATTCAGACCTGTGGGAATGGGAAAACCCACCATAACATTCTTAATGGCCTCAGAAAGGCCATTTCTAAAATTAGCGGCCAGTGCACACTCGTTCCAATGTGTCAGCACGGACCATTTCCGAAATTTTTGGCAATACACCTCAGCCTCGTCCTGGCCCTGAGACATAGCCAGCAAGGCTTTCTCTGCCTGAATCTCAAGATTGGGCTCCTCATAAAGTAAACCGAGCGCCAGAAAAAACGCATCAATATCAGCCAATGCCGGATCTCCTGGCGCCAGCGAAAAAGCCCAATCCTGAGGGTCACCCCGTAAGAATGAAATAACAATTTTTACTTGTTGAGCAGAGTCTCCAGAGGAACAAGGTTTCAGGGACAAAAACAATTTACAATTATTCCTGAAATTCCTAAACTTAAATCGGTCTCCTGAAAACAGTTCAGGAATCGGAATCTTGGGTTCAGACCTAGGATTTCTGATAACATAATCTTGTATACCCTGCACACGAGCGGCAAGCTGGTCCACACTTGTAATCAAGGTCTGGACATTCATGTCTGCAGCAAGCTTAAGCCACTCTGAGGTAAAGGGGAAAAGAAAAAAAAAATGAGAGAGGAAAGAAAAAAAAAAAAAAAAAAACTCAAAATTTTCTTTCTTATAATCCCACTTCTGCAATGCATTAAACATTTAATACTGGCCTGGCATACTGTTATGACCCCAGTGGACAGGGTCTCAGAGGAACGTGTAAGTCTGCGAGATACAAAAATCCAGCTCATAGGGCTGTGGTAACTGGGTTGACCAAATAGCTACTCCTAACGCCAACACTAGAAGTAGCCGGGGATCATGCCTACGGTGATCGCTAGATGACTCGCGCCAGCCGGAGAATCTAACTACCCCTAGGAGAAGAAAACAAAGACCTCTCTTGCCTCCAGAGAAAGGGACCCCAAAGCAAGATACAAGCCCCCCACAAATAATAACGGTGAGGTAAGAGGAAATGACAAACACAGAAATGAACCAGGTTCAGCAAAGAGAGGCCAGCTTACTAATAGCAGAATGTAGTAAGATAACTTATCTGGTCAACAAAAACCCTATAAAAATCCACGCTGGAGATTCAAGAACCCCCGAACCGACTAACGGTCCGGGGGGAGAACACCAGCCCCCTAGAGCTTCCAGCAAAGGTCAGAATACAGATGGAACAAGCTGGACAAAAATACAACACAAAACAAAAGCAAAAAGCAATGAAGCAGACTTAGCTAGAAAAACAGGAACCAGGATCAGAGGACAAGAGCACAACAGATTAGCTCTGATTTCAACGATGCCAGGCATTGAACTGAAGGTCCAGGGAGCTTATATAGCAACGCCCCTAACTAACGGCCCAGGTGAGGATATAGGAAAAAACAGACGCTCCAGAGTCAAATCACTAATGACCACTAGAGGGAGCAAAAAGCAAAATCACAACACTCCTCTTCCTGCTGTCCCTGGGCTCCAACACCGCTAGTTGTTTCCTGGTAGTGCTGTCCGCACAGTCAACAGTCGCTCCTCTGTTATTGGGGTTCAGTAACGTCAGCTGTTCCCCAGCTATGTGTGTGGCAATCCCTCCTATCTCCTCCATCTCCTCCTCCTGCTGTCCCTGGGCTCCAACACCGCTAGTTGTTGCCTGGTAGTGCTGTCCGCACAGTCAACAGTCGCTCCTCTGTTATTGGGGTTCAGTAACGTCAGCTGTTCCCCAGCTGTGTGTGTGGCAATCCCTCCTATCTCCTCCACCTCCTCCTCCTGCTGCCCTGGGCTCCAACACTGCTAGTTGTTGCCTGGTAGTGCTGTCCGCACAGTCAACAGTCGCTCCTCTGTTATTGGGGTTCAGTAACGTCAGCTGTTCCCCAGCTGTGTGTGTGGCAATCCCTCCTATCTCCTCCACCTCCTCCTCCTGCTGTCCCTGGGCTCCAACACCGCTAGTTGTTGCCTGGTAGTGCTGTCCGCACAGTCAACAGTCGCTCCTCTGTTATTGGGGTTCAGTAACGTCAGCTGTTCCCCAGCTGTGTGTGTGGCAATCCCTCCTATCTCCTCCACCTCCTCCTCCTGCTGTCCCTGGGCTCCAACACCGCTAGTTGTTGCCTGGTAGTGCTGTCTGCACAGTCAACAGTCGCTACTCTGTTCTTGGGTTTCAGTAACGTCAGCTGTTCCCCAGCTGTGTGTGTGGCAATCCCTCCTATCTCCTCCACCTCCTCCTCCTGCTGTCCCTGGGCTCCAACACCGCTAGTTGATGCCTGGTAGTGCTGTCCGCACAGTCAACAGTCGCTCCTCTGTTATTGGGGTTCAGTAACGTCAGCTGTTCCCCAGCTGTGTGTGTGGCAATCCCTCCTATCTCCTCCACCTCCTCCTCCTGCTGTCCCTGGGCTCCAACACCGCTAGTTGTTGACTGGTAGTGCTGTCCGCACAGTCAACAGTCGCTCCTCTGTTATTGGGGTTCAGTAACATCAGCTGTTCCCCAGCTGTGTGTGTGGCAATCATGCCTATCTCCTCCACCTCCTCCTCCTGCTGTCCCTGGGCTCCAACACCACTAGTTGTTGCCTGGTAGTGCTGTCCGCACAGTCAACAGTCGCTCCTCTGTTATTGGGGTTCAGTAACGTCAGCTGTTCCCCAGCTGTGTGTGTGGCAATCCCTCCTATCTCCTCCACCTCCTCCTCCTGCTGTCCCTGGGCTCCAACACCGCTAGTTGTTGCCTGGTAGTGCTGTCCGCACAGTCAACAGTCGCTCCTCTGTTATTGGGGTTCAGTAACGTCAGCTGTTCCCCAGCTGTGTGTGTGGCAATCCCTCCTATCTCCTCCACCTCTTCCTCCTGCTGTCCCTGGGCTCCAACACCGCTAGTTGTTGCCTGGGAGTGCTGTCCGCACAGTCAACAGTCGCTCCTCTGTTATTGGGTTTCAGTAACGTCAGCTGTTCCCCAGCTGTGTGTGTGGCAATCCCTCCTATCTCCTCCACCTCCTCCTCCTGCTGTTTCTGGGCTCCAACACCGCTAGTTGTTGCCTGGTAGTGCTGTCCGCACAGTCAACAGTCGCTCCTCTGTTATTGGGGTTCAGTAACGTCAGCTGTTCCCCAGCTGTGTGTGTGGCAATCCCTCCTATCTCCTCCACCTCCTCCTCCTGCTGTCCCTGGGCTCCAACACCACTAGTTGTTGCCTGGTAGTGCTGTCCGCACAGTCAACAGTCGCTCCTCTCTTATTGGGGTTCAGTAACATCAGCTGTTCCCCAGCTGTGTGTGTGGGAATCCCTCCTATCTCCTCCACCTCCTCCTCCTGCTGTCCCTGGGCTCCAACACCGCTAGTTGTTTCCTGGTAGTGCTGTCCGCACAGTCAACAGTCGCTCCTCTGTTATTGGGGTTCAGTAACGTCAGCTGTTCCTCAGCTGTGTGTGTGGCAATCCCTCCTATCTCCTCCACCTCCTCCTCCTGCTGTCCCTGGGCTCCAACACCGCTAGTTGTTGCCTGGTAGTGCTGTCCGCACAGTCAACAGTCGCTCCTCTGTTATTGGGGTTCAGTAACGTCAGCTGTTCCCCAGCTGTGTGTGTGGCAATCCCTCCTATCTCCTCCACCTCCTCCTCCTGCTGCCCTGGGCTCCAACACTGCTAGTTGTTGCCTGGTAGTGCTGTCCGCACAGTCAACAGTCGCTCCTCTGTTATTGGGGTTCAGTAACGTCAGCTGTTCCCCAGCTGTGTGTGTGGCAATCCCTCCTATCTCCTCCACCTCCTCCTCCTGCTGTCCCTGGGCTCCAACACCGCTAGTTGTTGCCTGGTAGTGCTGTCCGCACAGTCAACAGTCGCTCCTCTGTTATTGGGGTTCAGTAACGTCAGCTGTTCCCCAGCTGTGTGTGTGGCAATCCCTCCTATCTCCTCCACCTCCTCCTCCTGCTGTCCCTGGGCTCCAACACCGCTAGTTGTTGCCTGGTAGTGCTGTCTGCACAGTCAACAGTCGCTACTCTGTTCTTGGGTTTCAGTAACGTCAGCTGTTCCCCAGCTGTGTGTGTGGCAATCCCTCCTATCTCCTCCACCTCCTCCTCCTGCTGTCCCTGGGCTCCAACACCGCTAGTTGATGCCTGGTAGTGCTGTCCGCACAGTCAACAGTCGCTCCTCTGTTATTGGGGTTCAGTAACGTCAGCTGTTCCCCAGCTGTGTGTGTGGCAATCCCTCCTATCTCCTCCACCTCCTCCTCCTGCTGTCCCTGGGCTCCAACACCGCTAGTTGTTGACTGGTAGTGCTGTCCGCACAGTCAACAGTCGCTCCTCTGTTATTGGGGTTCAGTAACATCAGCTGTTCCCCAGCTGTGTGTGTGGCAATCATGCCTATCTCCTCCACCTCCTCCTCCTGCTGTCCCTGGGCTCCAACACCACTAGTTGTTGCCTGGTAGTGCTGTCCGCACAGTCAACAGTCGCTCCTCTGTTATTGGGGTTCAGTAACGTCAGCTGTTCCCCAGCTGTGTGTGTGGCAATCCCTCCTATCTCCTCCACCTCCTCCTCCTGCTGTCCCTGGGCTCCAACACCGCTAGTTGTTGCCTGGTAGTGCTGTCCGCACAGTCAACAGTCGCTCCTCTGTTATTGGGGTTCAGTAACGTCAGCTGTTCCCCAGCTGTGTGTGTGGCAATCCCTCCTATCTCCTCCACCTCTTCCTCCTGCTGTCCCTGGGCTCCAACACCGCTAGTTGTTGCCTGGGAGTGCTGTCCGCACAGTCAACAGTCGCTCCTCTGTTATTGGGTTTCAGTAACGTCAGCTGTTCCCCAGCTGTGTGTGTGGCAATCCCTCCTATCTCCTCCACCTCCTCCTCCTGCTGTTTCTGGGCTCCAACACCGCTAGTTGTTGCCTGGTAGTGCTGTCCGCACAGTCAACAGTCGCTCCTCTGTTATTGGGGTTCAGTAACGTCAGCTGTTCCCCAGCTGTGTGTGTGGCAATCCCTCCTATCTCCTCCACCTCCTCCTCCTGCTGTCCCTGGGCTCCAACACCACTAGTTGTTGCCTGGTAGTGCTGTCCGCACAGTCAACAGTCGCTCCTCTCTTATTGGGGTTCAGTAACATCAGCTGTTCCCCAGCTGTGTGTGTGGGAATCCCTCCTATCTCCTCCACCTCCTCCTCCTGCTGTCCCTGGGCTCCAACACCGCTAGTTGTTTCCTGGTAGTGCTGTCCGCACAGTCAACAGTCGCTCCTCTGTTATTGGGGTTCAGTAACGTCAGCTGTTCCTCAGCTGTGTGTGTGGCAATCCCTCCTATCTCCTCCACCTCCTCCTCCTGCTGTCCCTGGGCTCCAACACCGCTAGTTGTTGTCCGGAAGTGCTGTCCGCACAGAGCCAAACACCTCGCCAATGTGTTAGTGGGGTTCAGTAATGCCTGCTGCTCCCCTGCTGTGTATACGGCAACGTGTCATGCGACCGCCACGCAGGCACAACTTAAATGTAAGGGAACCTGTACCCCCCCAGGCGTTTGTTACTGAAAGAGCCATCTTGTGCAGCAGTAATAATGCAAAAGGAAAAAGTGCCTCCTTTCGTGGTGCTCCTTGCACATGCTGAACCTAACACTTATGAAATGTGTCCCCTCACACCGTTAAAACGTCCGGTAGGTGGAACTTTCATTTGTCATGTGACGCAGCACAGCCGTCATTCTTACCCCCCTTGGCGCCGTGCGCCGCCTCCTCAGCGTTGTTTGAATCTGTCCCGGAGCCATAACAGCGCAGGCTCCGGGACAGATTCAAACAACGCTGAGGAGGCGGCGTACGGCGCCAAGGGGGTTGGCTGTGCTGCGTCACATGACAAATGAAAGTTCCACCTACCGGACGGCTTAACGGTGTGAGGGGTCACATTTCATAAGTGTCAAGTTCAGCGTTTGCAAGGACCATAATTAAAAGAGCTAAGTTTAGCTTTTTCAGCATTAGTGCTGTACAAGATGGCTCCTTCAGATACAAATGCCTGGGGGGGGTTAAAGGTTCCCTTTCAACTTGCTCCAGTGCAGGCTTCGGCCTACACTCTGCTCTTCCTGCTGACCCTGGGCTCTAACACCACCAGTTTGCGCCCGAAAGTGCTAGCTGCACAGAGAAAAACACCCGCCAGTGTGTCAGTGGGGTTCAGCACTGCCAGCTGTTCCCCTGCTGTGTAGCTGGCAACGTGTCCTGCAAACGCCATGCAGACACAAACCTGCCTCCAGTGCAGGCTTCGGCCTACGCTATGCTCCCTCTACTCCTCCTGCTGACCGTGGGCTCTAGCAACGCCAGTTGGGGCCCAGAAGTGCTGGCTGCACAGAGCCAAACACCTCGCCAATGTGTCAGTGGGGTTCAGCAACGCCAGCTGTTCCCCTGCTGTGTAGCCGGCATTGTGTCCTGCAAAAGCCACGCAGACACAAGAACTGAAATAGAAGGGAACCTGTCCCCCCCCCAGGTGTTTGTATGTATAACAGCCACTTTGTACAGCAGTAATGCTGCATTTGTACAAGGTGGCTCACTAAGTTTTTGGTGTGAATTCCGTTCTTGAACTCCCTCCTGTGGTCATGAATGATACTTCGGCGAGTTCTGTCCATGGAATCCCTCTGGTGGCTGTGAGTGGAACTGCTGGTTCTGAGGTTGCTTCCTCAGCTGCCCTCGTTTGCGGCTGGGTTGGCTTCTCTATTTAACTCCACTCAGATCGTTACTCCATGCTAGCTGTCAATGTATTAGCACTGGTTCAGATCTCTCTCGGATCTTTCTGATGACCTGTCTACTCCAGCAGAAGCTAAGTCCCTGCTAGTTCATTTGTTGTTCATTGTGTACTGAATATATTTCTTAGTACTTGCTAAGTTCTAGTCCAGCTTGCTAACATGATATTGCCTTGCTAGCTGGAAGCTCTGGGTTGCAGAGTGGCACCTCCGCACCGTGAGTCGGTGCGGGGGACTTTTTGCACACTCTGCGTGGCTTTTTGTAGTTTTTTGTGCTGACCGCATAGATCCCTTTCCTATCCTCAGTCTATCTAGTAAGTCTGGCCTCCTTTGCTGAAACCTGTTTCATCCCTGTGTTTGTGACTTTCCTCTTAACTCACAGTTAATATATGTGGGGGGCTGCCTTTACCTTTGGGGAATTTTCTCTGAGGCAAGGTAAGGCTTATTTTCCTATCTTTAGGGGTAGTTAGCTCTTAGGCTGTGAAGAGGCGTCTATGGAGAGTTAGGTACGCTCCACAGCTATTTCTAGTGTGTGTGTTATAGGATTAGGATTTGCGGTCAGCAGAGTTCCCACTTCCCAGAGCTCGTCCTGTCTTCTAGTTTAACCATCACGTCATTCCAGGTGCACCTAACCACCAGGTCCATAACAGTTATTCTCCTTGCACACGCCAAACTCAACACGTATAAAATGTGTCCCCCGAGACCATTAAAACGTCCCTGAGGTGTAACTTTCCTTTGTAATGACACGCAGCAACCCCCTTGGTAGCACAGCCCTTCTTCTGACATCATTGTTTGGCTGGCTGCGCCTCTGCGGCCGCCCTGCCCCACACGACGCCCCTTGGTGTCTTATTTATTTTGACTGTGAGGGTGTGATTGACGGGCATGAGCAGTGCATATCTTCACCAGGCTGTCACTCATCTCCTTCCGCCTTCTTCAGACTGTGCGGCTTCATGGCCATGGCATGCGATAAGGGATCAGCTGACGCCGCACAGTCTGAAGCAGGTGTAAGGACCCGAGTGTGAGAGGCGAACATATGTACTGCGCAAGGCCATGAATCCCAGCCCCACAGTGTGAATAAATGAGAAGACACTTCGTGGCTGAGATTCATGGGCATCGCGAACCGCACCAGCCGACATTAAATGATGTCAGAAGACGGACAGCGCATGGCCAAGGGATAAAGCAACAGCGCAGACTCCTGTACAGCAAAATGCGATGCTCAGGAGGCCGCGCCAAGCACCAAGGTGGTATTTTTGCCAGCTGTGCTGTGTCTCATTAAGAAGGGAACTCCCTCCCCCAAGACAGTTTTGACTGTATAAGGGCCTAAATGTGGTACGTATTTCACTCAGCGTGTGCAAGGAACAAAATTAAAAGAGCAACCTTTGACTTGGGCAGCATTACTGCTGCCCAAGGTGTGGCTCTTCTAGTTTGTAACCCCTGAGGGGAGGTTAAAGGTTACCTTTAAAATTGGTTCAATTAGGCTTCGGCCTACACTCTGCTCCCCCTGCAGAGCCTGGGCTCTAACACCGCCAGTTGGTGCCCCGAAGTGCTGGCTGCACAGAGAAAAACACCCGCCAATGTGTCAGTGGGGTTCAGCACCGCCAGCTGTTCCCCTGCTGTGTAGCCGGCATCGTGTCCTGCAAAAGCCACCCAGACACAAGAACTGAAATTGAAGGGAACCTGTCCCCCCTCATGTGTTTGTATGTTTTACAGCCACCTTGTACAGCAGTAATGCTGCATGTGTGCAAGGTGGCTCATAAACTTATTCTTCTTGCACACGTGGAACAGAACACGTCTACAATGTGTCCCCTGAGACCATTAAAACATCCCTCAGGTGTGACTTTCCTTTGTAATGACACGCAACAACCCCCTTGGTAGCACAGCCCTTCTTCTGACATCATTGTTTGGCTGGCTGCGCCTCTGCGGCCGCCCTGCCCGACACAACGCCCCTCGGTGTCTTATTTATTTTGACTGAGAGGGTGTGATTGACGGGCATGAGCAGTGCATATCTTCGCCAGGCTGTCACTCAGCTCCTTCCGCCTTCTTCAGACTGTGCGGCTTCATGGCCGTGGCATGCGATAAGGGATCAGCTGACGCCGCACAGTCTGTAGCAGGTGTAAGGACACGAGCGAGAGGCGAACATATGTACTGCACCAGGCCATGAATCCCAGCCCCGCAGTGTGAAACAATGTAAAGACACTGCTGGGCTGGGATTCTTGGGCATCGCGAACCGCACCAGCCGACATGAAATGATGTCAGAAGACGGGCAGCACATGGCCAAGGGATAACGCAACAACGCAGACTCCTGTACAGCAAAATGCGATGCTCAGGAGGCCGCGCCAAGCACCTAGGTGGTATTTTTGCCAGCTGTGCTGCGTCTCATTACGAAGGGAACTCCCGCCTCCAAGACAGATTGACTGTATAAGGGCCAAAATGTTGTATGTGTTTCATTCAGCTTGTGCAAGGAACAAAATTAAAAGAGCAACCTTTGACTTGTGCAGCACTACTGCTGCATAAGGTGTGGCTCTTCTAGTTTGTAACACCTGAGGGGGGGTTAAAGGTTACCTTTAAAATTGGTTCAATTAGGCATTGGCCTACACTCTGCTCCCTCTACTCCTCCCGCAGAGCCTGGGCTCTAACACCGCCAGTTGGTGCCCCGAAGTGCTGGCTGCACAGAGAAAAACACCCGCCAATGTGTCAGTGGGGTTCAGCACCGCCAGCTGTTCCCCTGCTGTGTAGCCGACATCGTGTCCTGCAAAAGCCACGCAGACACAAGAACTGAAATTGAAGGGAACCTGTCCCCCCTCCCCCAGGTGTATGTATGTTTTACAGCCACCTTGTACAGCAGTAATGCTGCATGTGTGCAAGGTGGCTCATAAACTTATTCTCCTTGCACACGTGGAACAGAACACGTCTACAATGTGTCCCCTGAGACCATTAAAACATCCCTGAGGTGTGACTTTCCTTTGTAATGACACGCAACAACCCCCTTGGCAGCACAGCCCTTCTTCTGACATCATTGTTTGGCTGGCTGCGCCTCTGCGGCCGCCTTGCCCGACACAATGCCCCTCGGTGTCTTATTTATTTTGACTGCGAGGGTGTGATTGACGGGCATGAGCAGTGCATATCTTCGCCAGGCTGTCACTCAGCACCTTCCACCTTCTTCAGACTGTGCGGCTTCATGGCCGTGGCATGCGATAAGGGATCAGTTGACGCTGCATAGTC
This sequence comes from Ranitomeya variabilis, assembly GCF_051348905.1. Classification (NCBI taxonomy): domain Eukaryota; kingdom Metazoa; phylum Chordata; class Amphibia; order Anura; family Dendrobatidae; genus Ranitomeya; species Ranitomeya variabilis. The sequence continues at coordinate 569,354,760 of NC_135236.1, forward strand.
TGTAGCAGGTGTAAGGACACGAGAGAGAGGCGAACATATGTACTGCGCCAGGTCATGAATCCCAGCCTCGCAGTATGAAACACTGTAAAGGCACTGCGGGGCTGGGATTCATGGTCATCGCAAACCGCACCGGCCGACAATAAATGATGTCAGAAGACGGGCAGCGCTAACAGCGCAAGGCCAAGGGATAACACGACAGCACAGACTCCTGTACAGCAAATAACGACGCTCAGGAGGCTGTGCCCAGCAACAAGGTGGGATTCTTGACATCTGTGCTGCGTCTCATTAAGAAGGAAACTCCCGCCTCCAAGACAGTTTTGACTGTTTAAGGGGCTAAATGTCATACGTGTTTCATTCAGCGTGTGCAAGGAACAGAATTTAAAAGAGCAACCTTTGACTTGTGCAGCATTACTACTGCCCAAGGTGTGGCTCTTCTAGTTTGTAACCACTGAGGGGGGGGTTAAAGGTTACCTTTAAAATTGGTTCAATTAGGCTTCGGCCTACACTCTGCTCCCCCTGAAGAGCCTGGGCTCTAACACCGCCAGTTGGTGCCCCGAAGTGCTGGCTGCACAGAGAAAAACACCCGCCAATGTGTCAGTGGGGTTCAGCACTGCCAGCTGTTCCCCTGCTGTGTAGCCGGCAACGTGTCCTGCAAACGCCGCGCAGACACAACAGAGCTACAAATGCCTCCAGTGCAGGCTTCGGCTTACACTCTGCCCCCCCTGCTGACCCTTTGCTCCAACACCGCTAGTTGGGGCTCTAGGAAGACAAGCTTGAATAGGTCCCCATCCTGGTTCCAGCACCGTCAGCTCGTTCCGGGCAGAGCCTTTGGCTTAGGTGCCTCCCTCTGGGTATTCGAGTTCCACCAACGTCAGGTGGTCCTTGGTAGTGCTTTCAGGCACGGGTACCTCCTGCTTAGTAACCGGGTTCCAGTAACATCAGCTGGTCCTCGGTAGTTCCATTGGCTCTTGGACCTTCGGATAGCCATCCGGGTTCCAGTACTGTCAGCTGGTTCTCGGCAGTGTCTTTTGCTCTTGTACCTTCTGCTCCCCATCCTGGTTCCAGTACCGTCAGCTGGTTCTGGGCAGAGCCTTTGGCTTAGGTGCCTCCCTCTGGGTATCCGAGTTCCACCAACGTCAGGTGGTCCTTGGTAGTGCTTTCAGGCACGGGTACCTCCTGCTTAGTAACCGGGTTCCAGTAACGTCAGCTGGTCCTCGGTAGTTCCATTGGCTCTTGGACCTTCGGCTACCCATCCGGGTTCCAGTACTGTCAGCTGGTTCTCGGCAGTGTCTTTTGCTCTTGTACCTTCTGCTCCCCATCCTGGTTCCAGTACCGTCAGCTGGTTCCGGGCAGAGCCTTTGGCTTAGGTGCCTCCCTCTGGGTATCCGAGTTCCACCAACGTCAGGTGGTCCTTGGTAGTGCTTTCAGGCACGGGTACCTCCTGCTTAGTAACCGGGTTCCAGTAACGTCAGCTGGTCCTCGGTAGTTCCATTGGCTCTTGGACCTTCGGCTACCCATCCGGGTTCCAGTACTGTCAGCTGGTTCTCGGCAGTGTCTTTTGCTCTTGTACCTTCTGCTCCCCATCCTGGTTCCAGTACCGTCAGCTGGTTCCGGGCAGAGCCTTTGGCTTAGGTGCCTCCCTCTGGGTATCCGAGTTCCACCAACGTCAGGTGGTCCTTGGTAGTGCTTTCAGGCACGGGTACCTCCTGCTTAGTAACCGGGTTCCAGTAATGTCAGCTGGTCCTCGGTAGTTCCATTGGCTCTTGGACCTTCGGATAGCCATCCGAGTTCCAGTTCTATCAGCTGTTTCTCGGCATTTTCTCAGCCTTCTTGTACCTTCTGCTACATTTCCAAGTTCAGGACCCTAAAGACGACGACCCGGAAGACCACCCCTAAGATGACGACGACACCAGAGACGACAACCACTGAGATGACGACGAGCCTGGAGACGATGACCCTGAAGACCACCCCGATGACGACGACCCCGGAGATGACGACCCTGGAGACGACGACCCTGGAGACGACGACGACATGGGAGACCGAGAAGCAGAAGAACAAGAGGCTGCAGAACAAAGAGCAGAAGAACATTAAGCATAACACTAAATATCAGAGCAAAAGATATTATCTAAATTATAAGCAGAAGAAGACTAAGCAGTGTATGGGGGTGAGTCCGTTCCTCCTCGTGGTGCCCCTGGATAAAGCCTGATGCTGCAGGCCAAACTGAACGCGGACAAATGTAACTCTTTTGCGACAGGCAGAACGGAAGGTGTAATCTTCAAACTTTTATAGATAACAACTACGGGAATGCCTGTCACAAATAAGAATATGATGAAGAAGTTGAATATGAAGAAGAAGAATAGTTAAATAAAAAGAATATGAACAATGTAAAAAAAAAATTATAGGTAGAAGATGAAGAAGATGAATAAGGTGAAGAAGAAGTTGATGTCAAAGATGCTGATGATGATGAAGAAGAAAGTGTGGGAGAAGTAAAAAAGAGGGTGAAGGGCGTGGAAGTAGTGAAACATCAATATCTGACAAAATAAAAAAAATCTTAACATAGTCAATATCTTTGTAACTCCGAACGTCTTTAAAAAAAATTAAAATTCCTGCTATTCTATTTGATTGGGCTAAACCTCTATGCCTTTAATGTCTCTGCCACCTCCCCCAATACATCCTACATTATTCTTAGTTGTTTTCCTTCATGTAGAATGAACCTACCAGGAAAGAAAGGATTTATTTTAATTCCGATATTTTCGTCCCATTAATTTGCATTGGGATCGGGTATCGGAATCGGCGAGATCCGATACTTTGTCGGTATCGGCCGATACTTTCCGATACCGATACTCTCCGATATCGGAAGGTATCGCTCAACACTAGTGAGGACCCGCCTACCTGGCTAGAGACAGGAATTGTGGCTAAGTATAAAAACGCTTTATTTGGGGTATACTTGAACCTAAAACTAAAAGAGCCACCTTGTTAGAATGCAGCATTACTGCTGCACAAGGTGGCTCTTTTAGTTTATAATGGCTGGAGGGGGGTGACAATGGCCCTTTCACAAGTTAATATGTAATGTACCGACATGGTGTAATTCCCCTCTTCATATGTTGCAGCGACTGTTGCAGCAGCGAGCCCTGAGGCAGTATGTCATGTCATATAGCCTGGGCCAACGCAGTACAGATGTGGAGCATATCAAGTTTACGGAGGTTGCACAGATTAAGGACTTCTGCACTCTTCTGCACAGTTTCAAAATGGCTACTAAGATTGTTAGTGCTGACGCTGCCATCATCAGCATCACTAATCCAGAATAGCCAGCAGGAGGAGGTGGTGGTCCCAGAGGTAGAGGAGGAAGCAGAGGAGGATGCGGAATGGACAACATTTTCTCAAATTTCCGGACTGTTGCTGGTGATGGACTAATGGAGGAAGAAGAGGTGATTGGCAAGTAACTGTCAGGAGATTTAAAGGATAATCATCCACTCTTTGTTGTTCAAGGTTGGCGGGAGGAGACGGAGGAAACAAGCATTGGTGTTAATAGCCACCAACACAGCATGGGTTTGGACCTCCTTGAAGAGCCTGACATATGAGTGAATTCTTGCTGCACTATCTAGTTATGATTCAAAATAGTGCTTACTACTTGGTTGGCACTGAGTTAGATCCATGTTATAAGACTAAATTTTGCCAGATGCTTCCCACCCTGGAAAGAATCGCACAAATGCTGGTGTATAGAAACATGCTTTTACACAACCTTAAGAGAGCTTTTCCACAAGACAGCAGTGAGGCACACAGTGCACATCGCCGCTATATAATTCCAACCTCTGGGACATCAATTTGACAATGCCAAAACATAAACAGCAGCAGCTGGAGTAGTGTAAGTGGAAGAAAAAATTTCTGTGAATCCATTGACACTTTTTAAGACCATCTCATACACCAGCACAACAGCGTCCAAGTGGTAAATGTGCTGAATGAATTTAGAGGATGGTGCAGGAGTATCTAGAACTAAATATCAATACCATCAGGGAGGATTTGGACCCTTTCACATTTTGGTCTTCCAGAATGAATGAGAGGATTGAATTTGCCTCACATGCCTTGGAGGTTTTATCCCGCTCGGCAGCGAGCATTCTCTCAGAACGTGTCTTCAGCACTGTTGGTGGTATCCTGATGGATAAGCGCAGCTGGCTGTCCCCTGAAAGTGTCTCCCCCACTAACTTTTATAAAGATGAACAAGTCATGGATCTCAAAGGACTTGTGCACCTCAATCGCAGACTGTACAGACTAGGTGATGGTGCATTTTTTTTAGTATGCTGCATTAATCTGGCGTAATTGCAATCTGTGGTATTTTTAGTGTGGCTTTTGTTGCTGCTGTTGCTGCGGCAGATGTTAACACAAATTTGTGGAAATGTGAACAGTCATTGCTGGTCTACATCTGCTGGGATGGCTGTAGTGGAATACGTGTCGGTCCCTTTGATAATATTTCTACTCTTGTGAAATTGATGCCATTACAGTGGTGTCAGGCCCTAATTTTTGGAAATGTGAACACTCCTATTTCTGTGTCCATGTGATGGCTTGGCTGTGGTGTTATGGATGTTGATCCCTATTATACTATTTCTACTCTTTTAAAATTGATGCCACTTTGGTGGTGTCTGCCAATAATTTTTGGAAATGTGAACACTCCTGGTTGGCTGTCAATCTGCTGGGTTGGGTGTAGTGGAAGAAGTGTCTGACCCTATTATACTATTTCAACTGTGGTGAAATTGATGCCATTTTGTTGGTGTGTGGCACAAATTTCTGTAAATATGGACACTCCTGGTTGGGTGTCCTTCTGTTGAATTGGCTGTAGTGGAAGACCTTTCGAACCCTATTATATTATTTCTACTGTGATGAAATTGATGCTACTTTGGTGGTGTCTGACAATTATTTTGGTAAATATGTAGACTCCTGGTTGAGTCTCCATCATGCATTTTGACTATAGCAGTAGGCCTCCGAGACCTTCAGGCCTACACTTCCTTTGAGTCGACTGCCTGTACTGCTACTATCCTTTGATTTTTCTGACAAAAGTATCCTATCAAACTGATATTTTTGCCACTTGAAAGTGGCTGAACAGGTTGAGCTGTTGCAAGTGATATCAGGGCTCCCATCACAGCAGGCCTGCACGGATTCGTCACCCACCTCGTCTTACTTTAACACTCAAGTGAAAACTGAAAATGCTTCCCCAGACCCCGATACCTCAGGCATGACTGATTGCTGCCATGCCATGCTACAATTTGTACTGTGGGTGAATTGATGCCCCTTCCCAGATGTCTCCCCCCTAATGTGATGTGTTTTGGCAGCTTTTGGGGCCATTTGAAGGTGTTATGCGTGCTTTTTTTGCCTGCCATTGACTGTAATGGCGTTCTGTTATGTTCGGTGAATATTCAACTAATAAATTGGTGAATATTGCAAATTCGCCAATCCTAATCCGAACTGAACATTGAAATATTCGCTCATCTCAAATCAGAATCCCTGAAAATAACATAGATATTGTGGATAAAAAGTCCATAGAGACATCATCATAGTAAAGTGTGGTGCAGTGAACTACATCAAAACAAACATTATATTTACTTTATAAAAGTTATTTAATAATCAAATGCCACCTGTATATTGCTAATCATTTCATGACTCACCCCATTCGGATTAAGCAAAACCATGCAGATATTGGCATCCTGCTATTTTCACTGCGCATGTCAAAAAACAAAAGTATCACGAAGTGAGCGTCTTCCAGGGCACGCGCAGAAAACGATCTGTACTCCTGGTGTCATCTTTAATGAATGCTGATGTCATCCTAAACTCTCCTGTAAAATTGAACCTACAGAACGAAATAATATATCAGTACCGGACGATTTTCTTCTGCATTTAGGGAAGTTATCTCACTTACTCACTTACATGTTAATACATATTACTTATTCAAATTAGAGCTTTTTTCTTTGTTCCTTCTGAACCACATATTCATGCATTTTGCCTAAAAATTCAATCCAGAATGGCAGGAACAACCCCTATTAGCTGGAGCTGGTAACATGCTATGTAAAGGAAAAATGGAGATATGTATCTTGTGAAGGCCACAACTGTCAACCTCAATTCCATATTGGATATCAGCATCTTTTTTTGCCATGTTTTTCTTTAAAGGGAAGTGTCTTCAATTTTCCAGTTCACATGTAAAGTCAAATAATTACAGAAAAAAAACAAAAACGAGAGAAAAAACTAAAAAAATATGTGCAATGGTAAATTACAGAAAATCAATTCCACCATATAAATATTTTATATCTTCAAGAATGGGTTGTCATGAATCATGATTCTTGGCTAAAGCCATGTTCTTCATAAAATCTGAGAAAAAATTAAAAAATAAAATGAATAGTATCCAAATTGCTATACTTCGCAGATGTGAATACTTTTCTGTCCAATGATTGCAAAGGTATTCTCGGAGTGATACCTTTATTGGCTGACCAGAAAAATAATATTTGTTTGCAAGCTTTCAGAGCACATGGGTTCCTTCTTCAGGCAGGATTACAAATAAGTTAATAAGGAAAAGGCAAAACATTCAAGAGATATTACAGCAGAACATTTGTTCATGAGATGAGAGAGGTGATACTTCGCAGACAAAGATCTGTCGACAATCAAGACGGGGAAATTGCGCTCATGATATAATATAATAGACTTGTAAGATACTGTATTTTAAAGTGTACATTAAGACCATGGGGCCTTAAAGCCTTAATGTATTTAATAGTTTGACCCTATCTACTTTTTGTCTTAACAGAGGTACGTGGTCTATGATAGGGAATTTAAGATTTTTTTTGCCTTGTGACCATGTTCCACACGGTGTTTAGAGACTGGTAAGACCAGCCTCTTTTTCCTGATTGTATATCTGTGATGGTTCACATGAGTTTTGAAATCCCAAGTGGTGTCACCCACATACCATAATTTGCAAGCGCATTCCAATATATATATATATATATATATATATATATATATATATACTATAAAAATTGCACATTCACACTGAAGGCAACAAAACTATGAATTAACACATGTGGAATTATATACTTAAAAAAGTGTGAAACAACTGAAATTATGTTTCATATTCTAAGTTCTTCAAAGTAGCCATGACTGATTTTATGACTGCTTTGCACACTCTTGGCATTCTCTTGATGAGCTTCAAGTGGTAGTCGCTGGGAATGGTCTTCCAACAATCTTGAAGGAGTTCCCAGAGATGCTAAGCACTTTTTTGGCCCTTTTGCCTTCACTCTGTGGTCCTGCTCACCCCCGACCATCTAGATTGGGTTCAGGTCTTGTGACTGTGGAGGCTAGGTTATCTGGCGTAGCACCCATGACTCTCCTTCTTGGTCAAATAGCCCTTACACAGCCTGAAGGTGTGTTTGGGGTTATTGTCCTGTTGAAAAATAAATGATAGTCCAACTAAACGCAAACCGGATTGAATAGCATGCCGCTGCAAGATGCTGTGAAAGCCATGCTGGTTCAGTGTGACTTCAATTTTGAATAAATCCCCAACAGTGTCACCAGCAAAGCACCCCCACACCATCCCACCTTCTCCTTCATGCTTCAACAGAAGGATAAATTGATTCACAGTTGGTGTTGCTTCATTAATGGACAGGTTGATTTCAAAGAAGTCTTAATCACTTGGAATTACATTGTATTAAGTGTTCCCTTTATTTTTTGAGCAGTATACAGGGTGGGCCATTTATATGGATACACCTAAATAAAATGGGAATGGTTGGTGATATCAACTTCCTGTTTGTGGCACAATAGTATATGGCAGGATGGGTGGTGACCATGGTGGCCATTTTGAAGTCGGCCATTTTGGATCCAACTTTATTTTTTCCTATGGGAAGAGGGTCATGTGGCACATCAAACAGAATTTCGCAAGAAAAATAATGGTGTGCTTAGTTTTAATGTAACTTTATTCTTTCATGAGTTATTTACAAGTTTATGACCACTTATAAAATGTGTGCAAAGTGCTGCCCATTGCATTGGATTGTCAATGCAACCCTCTCCTCCCACTCTTGACACACTGATAGCAACACCGCAGAGAAATTGCTAGTCTAAGGGATCAGATTCCTAGTAGGAATGCTCGGACCTGACACCCATAATGTGGTTGTGCACCATCTTGCTGGAAAAACTCAGGGAGCGTGCCATTTTTAGTGCATTAACAGGACAACATATCATCATGTAGAAATTTCAGATATCCAGTGGCATTGAGGTTTCCATTGATGAAAAATTGCCCCACTATCTTTGTACCCAATATACCAAACCATACTATCAATTATGGGTGTCAGATCCAAGCATTCCTACATGAACAATTTCCTGGAAAGTGGATTGGTCAATGTGGGCCAGTTGAATGGCCACCAAGGTCTCCTGATCTGACCAGCTTAGACTTTTATCTTTGGTGTCATTGAAAGGCAATTGTCTACGCTGTGAAGATATGAGATGTGCAGCATCTGAAATAACGGATACTGGAAACCTGTGCTATAATTTATTCTGTGGTTCTTTTGCATGTTTTGCATGCGCCTTTGGGGTAATATTGGTCTTAAGGCCATCTAGTTTGAGACCTGCTAGCAGATACGAACATATACGAATTCCGATACCGAGTTCAGATATTTTTGCGATATCGGATACCGGAATCGGAAGTTCCCATAGTGCAATAATGCACTATACTTGAGTGTGGGTGGTGCGTGGGCGGAGACAGCATGTCTCTGTGCGGGCGAGGTCTGTGCGGGACTGTGGGGGGTCTGTGCGGCCTGCCAGGGGTCTGTGCAGGCTGCTGGGGGTCTGTGCGGCCTGCCGGGGGGTCTGTGCGGCCTGCCGGGGGGTCTGTGCTAGCTCCCGGGGGTTTGTGCGGCCTGCCAGGGGTCTGTACAGGCCTCTCGGGGGTCTGTGTTGGCCTGCCGGGGTCTTTGTTTCTGTGCAGGCATCGTTCGATGGGACTACAAGTCATATCAGATGATGCCTGCTACAATGACAGTGATTGCCACATTAGCCAATGATGGGACAGTAGTAGTCCCATCATCTGGCTAATGTGTTGAATGTAAAAAAAAATACTACATTCATGCTACATTCATACAACATCCATACTACATACATACTACATACTACATACATGCTACATACATGGTATATACATGCTACATGCATACTACATGCTACATACATACTACATACATACTACATACATGCTACATACATGCTACATACATACTACATGCTACATACATGCTACATACATACTACATGCATACTACATACTACATACATACTACATGCATACATAAAAAATACATACATACTACATACGTACTACATACATGCATAGTACACACATACATACTACATACATTACATACATACTACATACATACTACATGCATACATACATACTACATACAAACTACACACATTACATACATAATACATACTACATACATACTACATGCATACTACATACATTACATACATTCTACATACATACATACATACTACATACATACTACACACATTACATACATACTACATACTACATGCATACTACATACATTACATACATACTACATACATACTACATACATTACATACATTACATACATACTACATACTACATACATACTACATACATACTACATACAATACATTCATACATTACATACAATACATACATACAGACATACAGTACATTAAACATAGATTACATACTCACCATTACTTGTCACTTTGTTCCCCGAAGCCAGTGTCATCTGTAAAAAAGATTAAAATAACAAACAACCAATATAGTCCCTGTCCGCATAAATCTACGAGTGTCCCACAACAATCTCCCGTGGAGAACGGCAGTATCAGCTGATGCGACCGCTCTCCAGGGGTTACAGGAACACAATGACGGGAGGAAGGTATCCTTCTGCACTGTATTCCTCCGCCACTGTAAAAAAAATAGTCCCCAGTCTCACTTTATGCAATTGCTGTGTGAGAAATTTTCCCATGCAGCAATTGCCATAAAGTGAGACTCAGAGGTTACTATAGTTCAGTGATGCACTGCAGGAGCCATTGTCTCCTGTCAGTGTGTCACTGAGGGTCCTATAGAGCATAGACATCACCCGATGTCACTGTTCTATAGGGGAGATCGTCGTGGGACCCTCGTTATTATTTGGACTACGGCGGACTGGTAGTATACGGTTTATTATTTTAAATTTTTTGCAGGTGCTGAAGTATGGTAAGTATGGTTAAATGAAGAATACTAAAATACTCTTTTCCTAATGTGTGTGTTTTATTAACCCTGTATTACTATTGGATTAATAATGGATAGGTGTCTCATTGACGCCTCTCCGTTATTAACCCGGCTTAATGTCACCTTACGATAGCAAGGTGACATTAACCTCTTATTACCCCATATCCCACCTCTACACGGGAGTGGGAAGAGAGGGGCTAAGTGCCGGAATTGGTGCATCTTACAGATGTGCCATTTCCGGGGCGGCTGCGGACTGGTATTTGTAGCTGGGGGGACAATTGTTATGGACCTGGTGGTTAGGAGCACCCGGAATGACCTGATGAGTAAACTAGTAATCGGAACAAGCTCTGGGAAAGTGGGAACTCTGCTGACCGCAAACCCTACTCCTATCACACACACTAGAAATAGCCGTGGAGCGTACCTAACTCTCCCTAGACGCCTCTTCACAGCCTAAGAGCTAACTACCCCTAAAGATAGAAATAGAAGCCTAACCTTGCCTCAGAGAAATTCCCCAAAGGTAAAGGCAGCCCCCCACATATATTGACTGTGAGTTAAGAGGAAAGTCACAAACACAGGAATGAAACAGGTTTTAGCAAAGGAGGCCAGACTTCACTAAATAGTCAGAGGATAGAAAAGGGAACTATGCGGTCAGCACAAAAAACTACAAAAAAACACGCAGAGTAAGCAAAAAGACTCCCCACACCGACTCACGGTGTGGAGGTGCCACTCTGCACCCCAGAGCTTCCAGTTATCAAGGGAATATCATGATAGCAAGCTGGACTAGAAATTAGCAGTACTAAGAAATATATTCAGGAAGCAGTAACAACAAATGAACTAGCAAAGACTTAGCTTCTGCTGGAGTAGACAGGTCCTCAGAGAAGTCCAAGAGAGACCTGAACCAATACTGAAACATTTACAGCTGGCATGAAGTAACGATCTGAGTGGAGTTAAATAGGGAAGCCAGCATAGCATTAAACGAGAGCAGCTGACAAAGCCAACCTTAGTGACCAGCAGTTCCGCTCAAAGCCACCAGAGGGAGTCCAAGAGCAGAACTAACCAAAGTACCATTCATGACCACAGGAGGGAGTCCGAGAACGGAATTCACAACAGTACCCCCCCCTTGAGGAGGGGTCACCGAACCCTCACCAGGGCCCCCAGGCCGATCAGGACGAGCCAAGTGAAAGGCACAAACTAAATCGGCAGCGTGGACATCGGAGGCAACAACCCAGGAATTATCCTCCTGACCATAGCCCTTCCACTTAACCAGGTACTGAAGCTTCCATCTCGAAATACGAGAATCCAAAATTTTTTCCACCACATACTCCAACTCCCCCTCAACCAACACCGGGGCAGGAGGATCAACGGAGGGAACCATAGGCGCCACGTACCTCCGCAACAACGACCTATGGAACACATTATGGATGGCAAAAGAAGCTGGAAGGACCAAACGAAATGACACATGGTTGAGAATTTCAGAAATCTTATAAGGACCAATGAAACGAGGCTTAAACTTAGGAGAAGAAACCTTCATAGGAACATAACGAGAAGACAACCAAACCAAATCCCCAACACGAAGTCGGGGACCAACACAATGACGGCGGTTAGCGAAACGTTGAGCCTTCTCCTGGGACAACGTCAGATTGTCCACTACGTGAGTCCAAATTTGCTGCAACCTGTCCACCACAGAATCCACACCAGGACAGTCAGAAGGCTCAACCTGCCCCGAAGAAAAACGAGGATGAAAACCAGAATTGCAAAAAAAAGGCGAAACCAAAGTAGCCGAACTAGCCCGATTATTAAGGGCGAACTGAGCCAATGGCAAGAAGGTCACCCAATCATCCTGATCAGCAGAAACAAAGCATCTCAGATAAATTTCCAAAGTCTGGTTGGTTCGTTCGGTTTGGCCATTTGTTTGAGGATGGAAAGCCGAAGAAAAAGACAAATCAATGCCCATCTTAGCACAAAAAGACCGCCAAAACCTAAAGACAAACTGAGAACCTCTGTCCGACACAATGTTCTCCGGAATGCCATGCAAACGAACCACATGTTGAAAAAATAATGGCACCAAATCAGAGGAGGAAGGTAATTTAGGCAAGGGTACCAAATGGACCATCTTAGAAAAGCGATCACAAACCACCCAGATGACAGACATCCTTTGAGAGACAGGAAGATCTGAAATAAAATCCATGGAAACATGCGTCCAAGGCCTTTTCGGGACTGGCAAGGGCAAAAGCAACCCACTGGCACGAGAACAGCAGGGCTTAGCCCGAGCACAAGTCCCACAGGACTGCACAAAAGAACGCACATCCCGAGACAAGGAAGGCCACCAAAAGGACCTAGCCACCAAATCTCTGGTCCCAAAAATCCCAGGATGACCAGCCAACACTGAGCAATGAACCTCAGAAATAACTCTGCTAGTCCATCTATCAGGGACAAATAGTTTCTCCGCTGGACAACGGTCAGGTCTATCAGCCTGAAACTCCTGCAGCACCTGTCAGGGGAGATGGCAGACAGAATTACCCCCTCTTTGAGAATACCAGCCGGCTCAGGGACTCCTGGAGAATCAGGCACAAAACTCCTAGAAAGGGCATCTGCCTTCACATTCTTAGAACCTGGAAGGTGTGAGACCACAAAATCGAAACGGGAGAAAAACAGCGACCATCGAGCCTGTCTAGGATTCAACCGCTTGGCAGACTCGAGATAAGTCAGATTTTTGTGATCCGTCAAGACCACCACGCGGTGCTTGGCTCCCTCAAGCCAATGTCGCCACTCCTCGAATGCTCACTTCATAGCTAGCATCTCCCGATTGCCAACATCATAATTACGCTCAGCAGGTGAAAACTTTCTAGAAAAGAAGGCACATGGCTTCATCACAGAGCCATCAGAACTTCTTTGAGACAAAACAGCCCCTGCTCCAATCTCAGAAGCATCAACCTCGACCTGAAAAGGGAGCGAAACATCTGGCTGACGCAACACAGGGGCCGAAGAAAAACGACGTTTCAGCTCCTGAAAAGCCTCAACGGCCGCAGAGGACCAATTCACCACATCAGCACCTTTCTTTGTCAAATCAGTCAAAGGTTTAACCGCACTAGAAAAATTAGCGATGAAGCGACGGTAAAAATTAGCAAAGCCCAGGAATTTCTGGAGGCTCTTCACAGATGTAGGTTGAGTCCAATCATAAATGGCCTGAACTTTAACAGGGTCCATCTCGATAGTAGAAGGGGAAAAAATGAAGCCCAAAAAGGAAACCTTCTGAACTCCGAAGATACATTTAGACCCCTTCACAAACAAGGAATTAGCATGAAGGACCTGGAATACCATTCTGACCTGTTTCACATGAGACTCCCAATCATCCGAAAAGACCAAAATATCATCCACATATACAATCATGAATCTATCCAGATACTTTCGGAAGATGTCATGCATAAAGGACTGAAACACAGATGGAGCATTTGAAAGCCCGAATGGCATTACTGTCATGGTTCCCAATGGCAAGGGAACATAAGAAACATATAAATAACGAACGAGCTCTCGGGTGATGGAAACTCGAGTTGACCGTGAGCTAAATCTACCACACAACTAATAGTAGCCAGGGAGCATACCTACGGCTTCCTAAATGCCACGCGCCAGCCGGAGGACTAACTACGCCTGGTAGAGGAAGAAACAGACCTGGCTTACCTCTAGGGAAATACCCCAAAAGATGATAGCAGCCCCCCACATGTAATAACGGTGAATTAAGAGGAAAAGACATACACAGTATGAAAGTAGATTTAGCAAAGAGAGGTCCACTTACTAGATAGCAGAAGGATACAAAAGAGGACTTCACGGTCAACTGAAAACCCTTTCAAAAACCATCCTGAAATTACTTTAAGACTCCTGTGTCAACTCATGACACAGGAGTGGCAATTTCAGCCCGCAAGAGCTTCCAGCTACAGAGAATTACAAAAACTGCAAACTGGACAAATGATACAAAACAAAAGGACAAAGTCCACTTAGCTGATCAGCAGACTAGTAGCAGGAACATGCAACCGAAGGCTCTGGTTACAATGATGACCGGCAAGGAAATGACTGGAGAGCAAGGCTAAATAGGAAACTCCCAAACGCTGATGGAAGCAGGTGAACAGAAGCAGCAAAGTGCAAACAAGTCACCAATACCACCAGCAACCACCAGGGGAGCCCAAAAAGCGGATACACAACAGTACCCTCCCCTTAAGGAGGGGGCACCAAACCCTCACAAGAACTGCCAGGGCGATCCGGATGAGCCCTATGAAAGGCACGAACCAAATCCGAGGCATGAACATCAGAGGCAGTTACCCAAGAATTATCTTCCTGACCATAGCCCTTCCATTTAACCAGATATTGAAGTCTCCGTCTGGAAATACGGGAGTCCAAGATCTTTTCTACCACGTACTCCAATTCACCCTCCACCAGCACAGGAGCAGGAGGTTCAGTAGAAGGAACCACCGGTACCTCATATCTCCGCAACAGCGACCGATGGAACACATTATGGATAGCGAAAGATGCCGGGAGGTCCAAACGAAAGGAGACAGGGTTAAGAATCTCCAAAATCCTATAAGGACCGATGAACCGAGGCTTAAATTTAGGAGAAGAAACCCTCATAGGGACAAAACGGGAAGACAACCACACCAAGTCCCCAACACGAAGGTGGGGGCCAACACAATGACGGCGGTTGGCAAACTGCTGAGTCCTCTCCTGGGACAATTCCAAAATATCCACCACTTGTCCCCAAATCTGATGCAACCGATCCACTACCGCATCCACTCCAGGACAATCCGAAGATTCAACCTGACCAGATGAAAAAC
Organism: Ranitomeya variabilis; assembly: GCF_051348905.1. Taxonomy (NCBI): domain Eukaryota; kingdom Metazoa; phylum Chordata; class Amphibia; order Anura; family Dendrobatidae; genus Ranitomeya; species Ranitomeya variabilis. The sequence goes on from NC_135236.1 coordinate 569,369,841, forward strand.
GCGGATGAAACCCTGAATTGCAAAAGAAAGGAGAAACCAAAGTGGCAGAACTAGCCCGATTATTAAGAGCAAACTCCGCCAACGGCAGAAAGGCAACCCAATCATCCTGATCCGCAGACACAAAACACCTGAAATAAGTCTCCAAAGTTTGATTAGTTCGTTCCGTCTGGCCATTGGTCTGAGGATGGAATGCAGACGAAAAAGACAAATCAATGCCCAACCTGGCACAGACTGCCCGCCAAAATCTAGACACGAACTGGGTACCCCTGTCAGAAACGATGTTTTCCGGAATACCATGCAAGCGAACCACATTTTGAAAAAACAGAGGGACCAACTCAGATGAGGAAGGCAACTTAGGCAATGGCACCAAATGAACTATTTTAGAAAAACGGTCACACACCACCCAGATGACAGACATCTTCTGAGAAACAGGGAGGTCCGAGATAAAGTCCATAGAGATGTGCGTCCAAGGCCTCTTCGGAATAGGCAAGGGCAACAACAACCCACTAGCCCTAGAACAACAAGGCTTGGCCCAAGCACACACATCGCAAGACTGCACAAAAACACGCACATCTCGAGACAGGGAAGGCCACCAGAAGGATCTAGCCACCAAATCTTTGGTGCCAAAAATTCCCGGATGACCTGCCAGAGTAGAAGAATGAACTTCCGAGATGACTCTAGTGGTCCACTCGTCAGGAACAAACAGTCTACCAGACGGACAACGATCAGGTCTATCCGCCTGAAATTCTTGCAAAGCACGTCGCAAATCTGGAGAGACAGCAGACAAAATCACTCCATCCTTAAGGACACCAGCAGGTTCAGAATTCCCAGGAGAGTCAGGCTCAAAACTCCTAGAAAGAGCATCTGCCTTCACATTCCTAGAACCCGGTAAGTACGAGACCACAAAATTAAACCGGGAAAAGAACAACGACCAACGTGCCTGTCTAGGATTCAGGCGCCTGGCAGACTCCAAATAAATTAAATTCTTGTGATCAGTCAAAACTACCACCTGATGTTTGGCACCCTCAAGCCAATGACGCCACTCTTCAAATGCCCACTTCATGGCCAAAAGCTCCCAATTACCAACATCATAGTTTCGCTCGGCGGCCGAAAATTTTCGCGAAAAGAACGCACAAGGTCTCATCACTGAGCAGTCGGAACTTTTCTGCGACAAAACTGCCCCCGCTCCGATCTCAGAAGCATCGACCTCAACCTGAAAGGGAAGAGAAACATCAGGCTGGCGCAACACAGGGGTAGACAAAAAGCGGCGCTTAAGCTCCCGAAAGGCCTCCACGGCAGCAGGGGACCAATTGGCAACATCAGCACCCTTTTTAGTCAAATCCGTCAGAGGTTTAGCAACGCCAGAAAAAACAGCTATAAATCGACGATAAAAATTAGCAAAGCCCAAGAATTTCTGGAGACTCTTCAGAGAAGTAGGCTGCGTCCAGTCGTAAATAGCCCGAACCTTGACAGGGTCCATCTCAATAGAAGAAGGGGAAAAAATGTACCCCAAAAAGGAAATTTTTTGAACCCCAAAAACACACTTTGAACCCTTTACACACAAAGAATTCTCCCGCAAAACCTGAAAAACCCTCCTGACCTGCTGAACATGAGACTCCCAGTCATCAGAAAAAATCAAAATATCATCCAAGTACACTATCATAAATTTATCCAAATATTCACGGAAAATATCATGCATTAAGGACTGAAAGACAGAAGGTGCATTAGAAAGGCCGAAAGGCATTACCAAATACTCAAAATGGCCCTCAGGCGTATTAAATGCGGTTTTCCACTCATCCCCCTGCTTAATTCGCACCAAATTATACGCCCCACGAAGATCAATCTTAGAGAACCACTTAGCCCCCCTTATGCGAGCAAACAAATCAGTCAGCAAAGGCAACGGATATTGATATTTGACTGTAATTTTATTCAGGAGTCGATAATCAATACAAGGCCTCAGAGAGCCATCCTTTTTAGAGACAAAGAAAAAACCGGCTCCTAAAGGTGATGAAGAAGGATGAATATGTCCCTTTTCCAGGGACTCCTTAATATACTCGCGCATAGCAGCATGTTCAGGTACAGATAGGTTAAACAAACGACCCTTTGGAAATTTACTGCCAGGAATCAGATCTATGGCGCAATCACAATCCCTGTGAGGAGGGAGTGAACCAATTTTAGGCTCTTCAAAAATATCACAATAATCAGACAAAAATGCCAGAATCTCAGATGGAATAGATGACGAAATGGACACCAAAGGAGTGTCCCCATGAGCCCCCCGACATCCCCAGCTTAACACAGACATAGCTTTCCAGTCAAGGACTGGGTTATGAGACTGTAACCATGGTAATCCAAGCACCAAAACATCATGTAAATTGTACAACACAAGGAAGCGAATCACCTCCTGATGGTCTGGAGTCATACGCATAGTCACTTGCGTCCAGAACTGTGGTTTATTACAAGCCAAAGGTGTAGAATCAATACCTTTCAGAGGTATAGGGACTTCCAGAGGCTCTAAATCAAACCCACAGCGCCTGGCAAAGGACCAGTCCATAAGACTCAGAGCGGCGCCAGAGTCCACATAGGCATCCACGGTAATAACTGATAATGAACAAATCAAGGTTACAGACAAAATAAATTTGGACTGTAAAGTGCCAATTGAAATAGACTTGTCAACCTTCCTAGTACGTTTAGAGCATGCCGATATAACATGAGCAGAATCTACCACACAACTAATAGTAGCCAGGGAGCATACCTACGGCTTCCTAAATGCCACGCGCCAGCCGGAGGACTAACTACGCCTGGTAGAGGAAGAAACAGACCTGGCTTACCTCTAGGGAAATACCCCAAAAGATGATAGCAGCCCCCCACATGTAATAACGGTGAATTAAGAGGAAAAGACATACACAGTATGAAAGTAGATTTAGCAAAGAGAGGTCCACTTACTAGATAGCAGAAGGATACAAAAGAGGACTTCACAGTCAACTGAAAACCCTTTCAAAAACCATCCTGAAATTACTTTAAGACTCCTGTGTCAACTCATGACACAGGAGTGGCAATTTCAGCCCGCAAGAGCTTCCAGCTACAGAGAATTACAAAAACTGCAAACTGGACAAAAGATACAAAACAAAAGGACAAAATCCACTTAGCTGATCAGCAGACTAGTAGCAGGAACATGCAACCGAAGGCTCTGGTTACAATGATGACCGGCAAGGAAATGACTGGAGAGCAAGGCTAAATAGGAAACTCCCAAACGCTGATGGAAGCAGGTGAACAGAAGCAGCAAAGTGCAAACAAGTCACCAATACCACCAGCAACCACCAGGGGAGCCCAAAAAGCGGATACACAACACATTACCAGGTACTCAAAATGGCCCTCGGGCGTATTAAATGCTGTTTTCCATTCATCGCCCTGTTTAATACGCACAAGGTTATACGCCCCTCGAAGATCTATCTTGGTGAACCAACTAGCCCCCTTAATCCGAGCAAACAAATCAGACAGCAGAGGCAAAGGGTACTGAAATTTGACCGTGATCTTATTGAGAAGGCGGTAATCTATACAGGGTCTCAGAGAACCATCCTTCTTGGCCACAAAAAAGAACCCTGCTCCCAATGGTGACGAAGACGGGCGAATATGCCCTTTCTCCAAGGACTCCTTTATATAACTCCGCATAGCGGCGTGCTCTGGCACAGATAATTTGAAAAGTCGGCCCTTAGGAAACTTACTACCAGGAATCAAATTTATAGCACAATCACAATCCCTATGAGGGGGTAGGACACTGGATTTGGGCTCATCAAATACATCCTGGTAATCCGACAGAAACTCAGGGACTTCAGAAGGAGTGGAAGCAGAAAATGACACCAACGGAACATCGCCATGTACCCCTTGACAACCCCAACTAGACACAGACATTGATTTCCAATCCAATACTGGATTATGAACCTGTAGCCAAGGCAAACCCAACACGACCACATCATGCAAATTATGCAACACCAAAAAGCCAATATCTTCCTGATGTGCAGGAGCCATGCACATGGTCAACTGAGTCCAGTACTGAGGTTTATTCTTGGCCAACGGCGTGGCATCAATTCCCCTTAATGGAATAGGATACTGCAAAGGCTCCAAGAAAAAACCACAGTGCCTGGCAAACTCCAAGTCCATCAAATTCAGGGCAGCGCCTGAATCCACAAATGCCATAACCGAGTAGGATGACAAAGAGCAAATCAGAGTAACAGACAAAAGAAATTTAGGCTGTACAGTACCAATGGTGACAGACCTAGCGAACCGCTTAGTGCGCTTAGGACAATCAGAGATAGCATGAGTGGGGTCACCACAGTAAAAACACAGCCTATTCTGACGTCTGTGTTCTTGCCGTTCAGTTCTGGTCAAAGTTCTATCACATTGCATAAGGTCAGGCCTCTGCTCAGAGGACACCGCCAAATGGTGCACAATTTTTGCGCTCACGCAAACACCGATCAATTTGGATGGACAAGGACATTGATTCATTCAGACCAGCAGGCGTGGGGAATCCCACCATAACATCCTTAAGGGCTTCAGAAAGACCCTTTCTAAAAATTGCTGCCAGGGCACACTCATTCCATTGAGTAAGCACAGACCATTTTCTAAACTTCTGACAATATATCTCCGCTTCATCCTGACCCTGACACAAAGCTAGCAAGATTTTCTCTGCCTGATCCACTGAATTTGGTTCGTCATAAAGCAATCCAAGCGCCAGAAAAAACGCATCTACATTAAGCAATGCAGGAGCTCCTGGCGCAAGGGGAATGCCCAGTCTTGAGGGTCGCCATGCAACAAAGAAATAATAATTTTTACTTGCTGAATGGGGTCACCAGAGGAGCGGGGTTTCAAAGCAAGAAACAGTTTACAATTATTTTTGAAATTCAGAAACTTAGATCTATCCCCAGAAAACAAATCAGGAATTGGAATTCTAGGCTCTAACATCGGATTCTGAACTACATAATCTTGAATGCTTTGTACTCTTGCAGTGAGATGATCCACACAAGAGGACAGACCTTGAATATCCATATCTACACCTGAGTCCTTAACCACCCAGAGATTAAGGGGAAAAGAGAGACAAAACACACTGCAAAGAAAAAAAAATGGGTTCAGAACTTCTCTTATCCCTCTTTTGAGATGCATTAACACTTTGTTGGCCAGCTGTACTGTTATGGACCTGGTGGTTAGGAGCACCCGGAATGACCTGATGAGTAAACTAGTAATCGGAACAAGCTCTGGGAAAGTGGGAACTCTGCTGACCGCAAACCCTACTCCTATCACACACACTAGAAATAGCCGTGGAGCGTACCTAACTCTCCCTAGATGCCTCTTCACAGCCTAAGAGCTAACTACCCCTAAAGATAGAAATAGAAGCCTAACCTTGCCTCAGAGAAATTCCCCAAAGGTAAAGGCAGCCCCCCACATATATTGACTGTGAGTTAAGAGGAAAGTCACAAACACAGGAATGAAACAGTTTTTAGCAAAGGAGGCCAGACTTCACTAAATAGTCAGAGGATAGAAAAGGGAACTATGCGGTCAGCACAAAAAACTACAAAAAAACACGCAGAGTAAGCAAAAAGACTCCCCACACCGACTCACGGTGTGGAGGTGCCACTCTGCACCCCAGAGCTTCCAGCTAGCAAGGGAATATCATGATAGCAAGCTGGACTAGAAATTAGCAGTACTAAGAAATATATTCAGGAAGCAGTAACAACAATTGAACTAGCAAAGACTTAGCTTCTGCTGGAGTAGACAGGTCCTCAGAGAAGTCCAAGAGAGATCTGAACCAATACTGAAACATTGACAGCTGGCATGAAGTAATGATCTGAGTGGAGTTAAATAGGGAAGCCAGCATAGCAATAAACGAGAGCAGCTGACAAAGCCAACCTCAGTGACCAGCAGTTCCGCTCAAAGTCACCAGAGGGAATCCAAGAGCAGAACTAACCAAAGTACCATTCATGACCACAGGAGGAAGTCCGAGAACGGAATTCACAACAGACAATATCCATGGCCCCTCTCTAGGCTATGAATATCAGCCCGCAGCTGTCTGCGTAGCCTTTCTGGCTCTAAAATATAGGGGGGCCCCACGTCATTTTTGTAGGTCCTATTTTAATAGCCAGTAAAGGCTATGCAGACAGCTGCGAGCTGATATTCATAGCAGGCTACAAATATTGGCCCCTGGCCGTGGGCTTTCCCCCTCAGGCACAGAAAATTTTGTGGGAGCCCACGCCATTTTTTCCATTTTTTTTAAATTCAACGCTCTTTCACCCTTGCATCGGTACGGGTCCGTCGCTATGAGTCGGGCCGACGTACCAACGCACGTTGTGAAATTTGTGCACGACGTGGGCAGCGGATGCAGTTTTTCAACGCATCCACTGCCCATTGTGAAGTCTGGGGAGGAGGGGGCGGAGTTTCAGCCGTGCATGCGCCGTAGAAAAAGGCGGACACGACAAACAAAAAAACTTTCACTTGAATGTTTTTTCATGCCGACGGTCCACCAAAACACGACGGATCAGTTGCACGATGGACGCGACGTGTGGCCATCCGTCGCTAGTACAAGTTATGGGTAAAAATTAGTGTTGAGCGATACCTTCCCATACTCAAAGGTATCGGTATCGGATGGTATCGGCTGATATCAAAAAAATAACGGATATTGCCAATACCGATACCCGATATCAATGCAAGTCAATGGGACAGTATCGGAAGGTATCCTGGATGGTTCCCAGGGTCTGAAGGAGAGGAAACTCTCCTTCAGGCCCTGGGATCCATATTCATGTAAAAAATAAAGAATTAAAATAAAAAATATGGATATACTCACCCCTCCGGCGGCCCCTGGACCTTATCGATGTAACCGGCACCCTCCGTTCCTAAGAATGAGCAGTGAAGGACCTTCGATGACGTCGCAGCTTGTGATTGGTCGCGTGACCGCTCATGTGACCGCTCACGCGACCAATCACAAGCCGCAACGTCATCGCAGGTCCTAAACTCACTGCATTCTTAGGAACGGAGGCTGCCGGTTACATCGGTAAGGTCCAGCGGCCGCCAGACGGGTGAGTGTATCCATATTTTTTATTTTTATTCTTTATTTTTTACATGAATATGGATCCCAGGGCTGGGAACTTCCGATTCCGATTTCCGATATCACTTAATATCACTTAAATATCGGAACTCGGTATCGGAATTCCGATACAGCAAATATCGGCCGACACCCGATACTTGCGGTATCGGAATGCTCAACACTAGTAAAAATACAGAGAATCATATAAGAACATAACACCATGACAAAAATAATATTAAAAGTAGCAGAAGTTTATTGAGAACAATATAACAAGGACAAACATGAATAGTAAAACAGGGATATGACAAGGTGAACCATTAGTAGATGGCACCACAGAAAACAGAACCCAGTCAGGCATAGACTAGAATAGTAAAAAACTGCTCAAAGACTCCCAAAAGATAGTGCATAATCACAAAAGACAAATGAAGGTGTACAAGGGGGGCTGTAAACCACCCTTAAGGCTGAGAGCGAGTTGGAACCAATAAGGTCATGGAGTAATATAAATGTATTACCTGAGTGAGTTCTGGAGTTCTGCGGTGCCACCGTCCCCAACGCGCGTTTCGGCGCTATATGCCTTCTTCCGGGGGAAGAACTAGTAAAAATACGCATCCTGCGAGCACATTTGCAGGATCCGTTTTTTTCCCAAAACGACGGATTGTGCCTGATGGCCATACGTTTCATCCATTTTTTGCAGGATCCATCAAAAAATCTGTTTCCGCTGGACAGAAAACACATACAGAGGAACGTTTTTTCTGTCCAGCGAAAAAACGCACAGGGACGGATCCGGCAAAAAACGGATGAAACTGAGATGTGAAATGATGAATCCGGCCTCCGAAACTGTTTTATCATGCATGTTTCCATTCAAATCATGCACATTTTCCATTTATTTATTTATTTATTTCCAAAAACTGCAAGCTACGTGTCAGCAGGGGAAGGTGGGGCAAAATAATTTGAAATCCATGATTGGTTCATTTTAATGAAGGTTAGATCATCAACATTTTGGGTAGCCAGACGAGTCCTTTTTTCGGTCAGTATTGAACCAGCAGCACTGAAGACTCTCTCTGATAGCACACTAGCAGCTGGGCAAGCGAGATCCTGTAATGCATATTCTGCCAATTCAGGCCTGGTGTCTATTTTAGATGCCCAGTAATCAAAGGGGAATGACCTGTGAGGGAGAACATTGATAATGGAGGAAAAATAGTTCTTAACCATACTGGACAAATGCTGTCTCCTGTCACTTTGAATCGATGCAGCAGTACCCGTCGTGTCAGCGGTCATTGCAAAATCACTCCACAACCAGGTCATAAAACCCCTCTATCAAACGCCACTTCAGATTTGTGCATCTCTAACACCTCTGCCATGTTGCCCCTACGGCTCGTGTGAGAGCCATCACCACCGCTGTGTGCTGGGAATGCCTGAACCAAACGGTCTACAAGAGTTGCTTGTTTGGTAGCCAATATTTGCTCAAGGTTCTCATGTGGCATGATATTTTGTAATTTTCCTTTATATCGTGGATCCAGGAGGCAGGCCAACCATTTATCGTCATCGGTCATCATTTTGATAATGCAGGGGTCCCTTTTTAGGATACGCAAGGCATACTCAGCCATGTGGGCCAATGTTCCAGGTGTCAATTCACTGCTTGTGCTGGGTTGAGGAGCACTTTCTTGCAAATCAACATCACTTGTGTCCCGCAAAAACCCTGTACCTGACCTTGCAATGCCACCAGTTTCTATTGCCCCCTGAGAAGCATCCTCCTCCCATAAATATTCATCCCCATCATCCTCCTCCTCCTTCTCTTCGTTCGCCACCTCGTCCAGGAGAGTTTCCTAAGCAGACAATGGCTGACTGTCATCAAGGCTTCCCTCCTCCTCGGCTGCAGATGCCTGCTCCTTAATGTGCATCAAACTTTGCATCAGCAGACATATTAGTGGGATGCTCATGCTTATGATGGCATCATCTGCACTTAACAGCCATGTGCATTCCTCAAGACACTGAAGGACTTAACAGAGGTCTTGTAGCTTCGACCACTGCACACCAGACAACTCCATGTCTGCCATCCAACTGCCTGCCCATGTATGTGTATCCTCCCACAAATACATTACAGCATGCCTCTGTTCGCACAGCCTCTGAAGCATGTGCAGTGTGGAGTTCCACCTTGTTGCAACGTCGATTATTAGGCGGTACTGGGGAAGATTCAGCGATCGCTTATGGTTCAGCATACAGCTGGAGTGTACGGGCGACCGGCGGATGTGTGAGCAAAGTCTTCGCACCTTCAGGAGCAGGGCTGGTAACCCCGGATGATTTTTCAGGAAGCACTGCACCACCAGGTTCAAGGTGTGAGCCAGGCAAGGTATGTGTTTCAGTTCTGAAAGGGCTATGGCAGCCATAAAATTCCTTCCGTTATCACTAACTACCTTGCCTGCCTCAAGATGTACACTGCCCAGCCATGACTGACTTTCTTGCTGCAAGTTCTCGGCCAGTACTTCCGCGGTGTGTCTGTTGTCGCCCAAACACTTCATTTCCAACACAGCCTGCTGACGCTTACCACTAGCTGTTCCATAATGGGACACCTCGTGTGCAACACTAGCAGCTGTGGATGGAGTGGTCGTGCGACTGTGCTCTGTGGATGAGCTTTTCCTTCCGGAGGAGGAGGAGGAGGAGGGGTGGCGAACGCCTACAGCCAACTGTTTCCTAGACCGTGGGCAAGGCAGAACTGTCCCACTGTGGCTGTCCCCTGTGGACCCTGCATCCACCACATTAACCCAGTGCGCCTTAATGGACACGTAACATCCCTGGCCATGCCTACTGGTCCATGCATCTGTTGTGAGGTGCACCTTTCTACTGACTGATAGCCTGAGTGCATGGACAATGCGGTCTTTGACATGCTGGTGGAGGGCTGGGATGGCTTTTCTTGCAAAGAAGTGTCGACTCGGTAGGTCATAGCGTGGTACTGCGTAGGCCATCAGGGCTTTGAAAGCTTCACTTTCAACCAACCATTAGGGCATCATCTCTAACAAGATTAATCTAGCAATGTGAGCGTTCAAAGCCTGTGTACGCGGATGAGAGGATGAGTACTTCCTTTTCCTAACGAGAGTCTCTTGTAGGGTGAGCTGGACTGGAGAGCTGCATATGGTGGAACTAACAGGGGTGGTGGTGGACATGGCAGATTGAGAGAGGGTTGGTGATGGTATTCTTGATGTTGGCCTACATACAGTGTTTCCTACCAAGAACTTTGTGATTCCCTGACTGATTTGGCTTTGCGACGATACCCCCACATTTGCTGCTGGTGGTGTCCTAACCGGTGGGCTTACAGTAAGGGAAGCAATGTAGCATTGCTGACTACATTCATTCTGAGCAGGTGCACCCATGGTACGGGACATTTGGTAGTTAGCCCAGGCTTGCAAGTGCATGCAGGTTAAATGTCTACGCATGCACGTTGTATTTAAATTTTGGTGATTCTTCCCTCTGCTAAAGGTCTTTGAGCATTTCTTACAGATAACTTTGCACTGATCATTCAGATCTTAGTTAAAAAATTGCCACACTCCACTCGTCCTACTATTGAATACCTTTTCAGGCATTGCATTCTGTGCTACTTTCACCAGATGGCCACGCTGTCCTAAAACTGTTTTTTTGGTTGACAAACGTTTTTGGCCTGAGATGCACCTGCCAGATGAAAGCTGTTGCGATGTAGATGGCTGCTGCGGATCATCCTCCTCCACTTCTGAGCTACTATCAGTGGAAACCTCTTCCCCCAATGGCTGCCAATCTGGGTCAACAACTGGGTCATCTATCACCTCCTCTTCAATGTCATGTGCTCTGTGTCACCGTGTAAGGTGCTATAGCATTCGGGACGGGGCACCATAGTCTAATCAGGGTCAGATTCTGGCTCAGTACACTGCGAGGGCAATGTAGTGATCTGAGTCAATGGAACAGCATAATAATCTAGCTGTGGCTGTGCATCAGTGCACTCCATGTCCGATTCATCTTGTAATGGGCTGCTAACAATTTCCCTTTCTAACCCAGGCATGGTATGTGTAAAGAGCTCCATGGAGTAACCTGTTATGTCACCTGACGCATCCTTCACTTTTGGTTTGGGTGAAGGACACAAGGAAGTGACTTGTTCCTGACCGGGACCATCCACTGACAACTCACTGCTTTTAAATTTGGAACTTCCTGAAGAGGAGGCAAAAGAGCTAGAGGCTGAGTCAGCAAGGAAAGCCAAAACTTTTTCCTGCTGCTCCGGCTTTAAAAGCGGTTTTCCTACTCCCAGATAAGGGAGCCTTCAAGGCCTTGTGTAGCCAGACGATGATGCTGGCTCAACACCTCCAGCCTTAGGTGCTATTTTGCTTTTCGCACTACCACCAGATGCTCCACCACCATCAGTACCAGCTGGCAACGACTGACCATGACCTCTTCCACCAGACTTCCTCATTTTTGGGAAAATTTAACCAAAATAACAAACGATATATGGTACTGTAAAACAAGGAAGAAGGTGTGTATAAACTTGTTGAGAATTTAAATCTCCCTTTTTATTTTGGGAAGACTGAACCAAAACTCAGGCCCAGTGTATAACACTACACAATGTAAGTGGCAGAATGTGGCTGGCAGGTATACGACAAACAGAACTGACGTAGATCCACTTAGTGGCAATTTAAATCTCCCTTTTTTGGCGGGAGACTTGTTATGATCCTGGTGGTAGGATCTCAAACTGACCTGACAAATATACCCTGAGTATATAGGACAAGTTATGGGGATGTGGAAGCTATACTGACCGCAATCCTGATCCTATCCAAACACACTAAAGGCAGCTGTGGAACGTTACCTGAAAACCTAGACGTCTCGTCACAGCCTGAGAAACTGACTACCCCTAGAGAGAAAGCAAAGACCTCACTAGCCTCAGAGAAATGTACCCCAAAGTTTTAGATAGCCCCCCACAAATAATAACGGTGAGTCAAGGGGAAAACACAAACGTAGAGATGAAACAGATTTAGCAAATGAGGCCCGGTAATACTAGATAGGCAGAAAATAGATAGGTGTCTGTGCGGTCAGTACAAAAACTATCAAAAGTAAACCACGCAGAGAATACAAGAACCCCCACACCGACTCACGATGTGAGGGGCACACTCTGCACCCCAGAACTAACCAGCAAGCAAAAAATCACATAAAAGCAAGCTGGGCTGAACTCATAATATAATGAGAAACGTTTTCAAGGAAATAATGAGAAACTGAACAAGCAAACTTAGCTTCTCATAGCAGGAGACTGGTCACAAGGAATATTCAGGAGAGCACAGGATCAGGACTGAATACACCGACAGCAGGCGACAAGTAAAGGTCCAGGTGAGTTAAATAGGCCCAGCCTAGCAGGAGATGAAACAGCTGAGCCCAGCCAAGACCAGCCATATCGCTAAAGGCCACCAGAGGGAGCCCAAGAACAAACTCACACAGTACCACTCATGACCACAGGAGGGAGCCTGAGAACGGAATTCACAACAGAGACTGCATCAAAACTCAGGCCCAGTGTATTACACTACACAATGTAAGTGGCAGAAAGTGGCTGGCAGATAAACGACAAACAGAACTGACGTAGATCCACTTAGTGGCAATTTAAATCTCCCTTTTTTGAGGGAAAGACTGCACCCAAACTCAGGCCCAGTGTATAACACTACACAATGTAAGTGGCAGAACATGGCTGGCAGATATATACGACAAACAGAAGTGACGTAGATCCACTTAGTGGCAATTTAAATCTCCCTTTTTTTGGGGGGGAGACTGCACAAAAACTCAGGCCCAGTGTATTACACTACACAATGTAAGTGGCAGAACGTGGCTGGCAGATAAATGACAAACAGAACTGACGTAGATCCACTTAGTGGCAATTTAAATCTCCCTTTTTTGCGGGAAAGACTGCACCCAAACTCAGGCCCAGTGTATAACACTACACAATGTAAGTGGCAGAACGTGGCTGGCAGATATACGACAAACAGAACTGACGTAGATCCACTTAGTGGCAATTTAAATCTCCCTTTTTTTGGGGGGAGACTGCACCAAAACTCAGGCCCAGTGTATTACACTACACAATGTAAGTGGCAGAACGTGGCTGGCAGATAAATGACAAACAGAACTGACGTAGATCCACTTAGTGGCAATTTAAATCTCCCTTTTTTGCGGGAAAGACTGCACCCAAACTCAGGCCCAGTGTATAACACTACACAATGTAAGTGGCAGAACGTGGCTGGCAGATATACGACAAACAGAACTGACGTAGATCCACTTAGTGGCAATTTAAATCTCCCTTTTTTTGGGGGGAGACTGCACCAAAACTCAGGCCCAGTGTATTACACTGCACAATGTAAGTGGCAGAATGTGGCTGGTAGATAAACAACAAACAGAACTGACGTAGATCTACTTAGTGGCAATTTAAATCTCCCTTTTTTGGGGGGGAGACTGCACCAAAACTCAGTCCCAGTGTATTACACTACACAATGTAAGTGGCAGAACGTGGCTGGAAGATATACGACAAACAGAACTGAAGTAGATCCACTTAGTGGCAATTTAAATATCCTTTTTTTGGGGGGGGGCTGCACCAAAACTCAGGCCCAGTGGATTACACTACACAATGTAAGTGGCAGAACGTGGCTGGCAGATATACGACAAACAGAACTGACGTAGATCCACTTAGTGGCAATTTAAATCTCCATTTTTTGGGGGGGAGACTGCACCAAAACTCAGGCACAGTGTATAGTACAACACAATGTAAAAGGCAGAACGTGGCTGGAAGATATACGACAAACAGAACTGACGTAGATCCACTTAGTGGCAATTTAAATCTCCGTTTTTGGGGGGAAGACTGCACCCAAACTCAGGCCCATTGCATAGCACTACACAATGTAAGTGGCAGAACGTGGCTGGAAGATATACGACAAACATAACTGCAGAAGATCCTCTTAGTGACAATTTAAATCTCCCTTTTTTGGGGGCTGCACCAAAACTCAGGCCCAGTGTATTACACTACACAATGTAAGTGGCAGAACGTGGCTGGCAGATATACCACAAACAGAACTGACGTAGATCCACTTAGTGGCAATTTAATTCTCCCTTTTTTGGGGGAAGACTGCACCAAAACTCATGCCCAGTGTATTACACTACACAATGCAAGTGGCAGAATGTGGCTGGAAGATATACGACAAATAGAACTGACGTAGATCCACTTAGTGGCAATATAAATCTGCCTTTTTTTGGGAGGGAGACTGCACCCAAACTCAGGCCCAGTGTATAACACTACACAATATAAGTGGCAGAACATGGCTGGAAGATGTACGACAAACAGAACTGACGTAGATCCACTTAGTGGCAATTTAAATCTCCCTTTTCTGGGGGGGAGACTGCACCCAAACTCAGGCCCAGTGTATAACACTACACCATGTAAATGGCAGAACGTGGCTGGAAGATCTACGACAAACAGAACTGACGTAGATCCACTTAGTGGCAATTTAAATCTCCCTTTTTTTTTGGGGGGGGGGGCTGCACCAAAACTCAGGCCCAGTGTATTACACTACACAATGTAAGTGGCAGAACGTGGCTGGCAGACAAACGACAAAGAGAACTGACAGATCCACTTAGTGGCAATTTAAATCTCCCTTTTTTGGGGGAAAAACTGCACCCAAACTCAGGCCCAGTGTATAACACTTCACAGTGTAAGTGGCAGAACGTGGCTGGCAGATAACTGTTGTGAATTAGACTTTTTTGGCTCCCTCTTGTGGTCACTAGTGATATGACTCTGGGATTGTCTTTCCTCAGTTTGGCACCCACCTGGGTCGTTAGTCCAGGGGTGTTGCTATATAAACTTCCTGGTTTCTCAGTCCAGTGCCTGGCATCGTTGTAATCAGTTCCTTTCTGTTTGCTCCTGTCTGCTGGTCTTGGATCTTGCAAAATTAAGCTAAGTCCTGCTTCCTTGTTTTTTGGTTATTTGCTTTGCTCCTATTTTTTGTCCAGCTTGTACTAATTGTGATTCCTGATTTTGCTGGAAGCTCTAGGGGGCTGGTGTTCTCCCCCCGGGCCGTTAGACGGTTCGGGGGTTCTAGAATATCCAGCGTGGAAATTTTGATAGGGTTTTTGCTGACCATATAAGTCATCTTACTATATTCTGCTATTAGTCAGCGGGCCTCTCTTTGCTAAATATCTAGTTCATTCTTACGTTTGTCTTTTTTCCTTACCTCACCGTTATTATTTGTTGGGGGCTTGTATCCAACTTTTGGGGTCTTTTCTCTGGAGGCAAGAAAGGTCTATCTTTTCCCTTCTAGGGTTAGTTAGTTCTCCGGCTGGCGCGAGACGTCTAGAACCAACGTAGGCACGTTCCCCGGCTGCTGCTATTTGTGGTGCTAGGATTAGATATATGGTCAGCCCAGTTACCACTGCCCTATGAGCTGTTTTTTTGTGTTTGCAGACTTGGTATGTACTTTTGAGACCCTCTGCCATTGGGGTCATAACAGTATGCCAGGCCAAGGTTGAATGTTTAATGCATTGCAGAAGTGGGATTACAAGAAAGGAAAGTCTGAGTTTTTTTTTTTTTTTTTTCTTTCCTCTCTTTTTTCCTCCCCTTTACCTCTGAGTGGCTTGTGCTTGCTGCAGACATGAATGTCCAGACTTTGATTACAAGTGTGGATCAGCTTGCTGCTCGTGTGCAGGGCATACAAGATTTTGTTACCAGTAGTCCAATGTCTGAACCTAAAATACCTATTCCTGAACTGTTCTCTGGAGACCGATTTAAGTTTAGGAATTTCAGGAATAATTGTAAATTGTTTCTATCTCTGAGACCCCGTTCATCTGGAGACTCAGCTCAGCAAGTAAAAATTGTTATCTCTTTCTTACGGGGCGACCCTCAGGATTGGGCCTTCTCGCTAGCGCCAGGAGATCCGGCATTGGCAAATATTGATGCGGTTTTTCTGGTGCTCGGATTGCTTTACGAGGAACCCAATCTTGAAATTCAGGCAGAAAAAGCCTTGCTGGCTATTTCTCAGGGTCAGGATGAAGCTGAAGTGTATTGCCAAAAATTTCGGAAATGGTCCGTGCTTACTCAGTGGAATGAGTGTGCTCTGGCCGCAAATTTCAGAAATGGCCTTTCTGAAGCCATTAAGAATGTGATGGTGGGTTTCTCCATTCCTACAGGTCTGAATGATTCCATGGCGCTGGCTATTCAAATTGACCGGCGTTTGCGGGAGCGCAAAGCCGCGAATCCTCTGGTGGTGTTGTCTGAACAAACACATGATTTAATGCAATGTGGTAGAATTCAGACTAGAAATGAATGGAAAAATCATAGACGTCAGAATGGGTTGTGTTTTTACTGTGGTGATTCTACACATGTTATATCAGCATGCTCTAAACGCCTAACTAGGGTTGTTAGTCCTGTCGCCATTGGTAATTTGCAACCTAAATTTATTTTGTCTGTGACTTTAATTTGCTCATTGTCCTCCTACCCTGTTATAGCGTTTGTGGATTCAGGTGCTGCCCTGAGTCTTATGGATCTGTCGTTTGCCAAGCGCTGTGGTTTTGTTCTTGAGCCGTTGGTAAATCCTATCCCTCTTAGAGGTATTGATGCTACGCCATTGGCGGAAAATAATCCGCAGTTTTGGACACAGGTAACCATGTGCATGACTCCTGAACATCGGGAGGTGATTCGTTTTCTTGTTCTGCATAAAATGCATGATTTGGTCGTTTTGGGTCTGCCATGGTTACAGACCCATAATCCAGTCTTGGATTGGAAGGCAATGTCTGTGTCAAGTTGGGGCTGTCAGGGAATTCATGGTGATTCCTCGCCGGTGTCTATTGCTTCCTCTACTCCTTCGGAAGTTCCTGAGTATTTGTTTGATTACCAGGATGTATTCAGCGAGTCCAGGTCCAGTGCTCTTCCTCCTCATAGGGACTGTGACTGCGCTATAGATTTGATTCCAGGTAGTAAATTTCCTAAGGGAAGATTATTTAATCTGTCTGTACCTGAGCATACCGCAATGCGTTCGTATATCAAGGAATCTCTGGAGAAGGGGCATATCCGTCCATCCTCTTCCCCTCTTGGTGCGGGATTCTTTTTTGTGGCCAAGAAGGACGGATCTTTGAGACCTTATATTGACTATCGGCTTCTGAATAAAATCACTGTTAAATTTCAGTATCCTTTGCCTCTGTTGTCGGACTTGTTTGCCTGGATTAAAGGTGCCAAGTGGTTCACCAAGATAGATCTTCGTGGTGCGTACAACCTTGTGCGCATTAAGCAAGGAGATGAATGGAAAACTGCATTTAATACGCCCGAAGGTCATTTTGAGTACTTGGTGATGCCTTTCGGGCTCTCTAATGCTCCTTCAGTGTTTCAGTCCTTTATGCATGATATTTTCCGGAAGTATCTGGATAAATTTATGATTGTTTATCTGGATGATATTCTGGTTTTTTCTGATGATTGGGACTCGCATGTAGAGCAGGTCAGGATGGTGTTTCAGGTTTTGCGTGAGAATGCTTTGTTTGTTAAGGGCTCAAAGTGTCTCTTTGGAGTAC
Organism: Ranitomeya variabilis; assembly: GCF_051348905.1. Classification (NCBI taxonomy): domain Eukaryota; kingdom Metazoa; phylum Chordata; class Amphibia; order Anura; family Dendrobatidae; genus Ranitomeya; species Ranitomeya variabilis. The sequence continues at coordinate 569,387,452 of NC_135236.1, forward strand.
AGAAGGTTCCCTTTTTGGGTTTTATTTTTACCCCTTCTGCGGTGGAGATGGACCCAGTCAAGGTCCGAGCTATTCATGATTGGACTCAACCCACGTCAGTTAAGAGTCTTCAGAAGTTCTTGGGTTTTGCTAACTTCTACCGTCGTTTTATCGCTAATTTTTCTAGCGTTGTTAAACCTTTGACGGATATGACCAAGAAAGGTTCTGATGTTGCTAACTGGGCTCCTGCAGCCGTGGAAGCCTTTCAAGAGTTGAAGCGCCGGTTTACTTCGGCGCCTGTTTTGTGCCAGCCTGATGTCTCACTTCCCTTTTAGGTTGAAGTGAATGCTTCTGAGATTGGGGCAGGGGCCATTTTGTCGCAGAGAGGCCCTGGTTGCTCTGTAATGAGACCATGTGCTTTTTTCTCTAGGAAGTTTTCGACTGCTGAGCGGAATTATGATGTTGGCAATCGGGAGTTGTTAGCCATGAAGTGGGCATTTGAGGAGTGGCGTCATTGGCTCGAGGGTGCTAAGCATCGTGTGGTGGTCTTGACTGATCACAAAAATCTGATGTATCTCGAGTCTGCTAAACGCCTGAATCCTAGACAGGCCCGCTGGTCATTGTTTTTCTCCCGTTTTGACTTTGTGGTCTCGTATTTACCAGGTTCAAAGAATGTGAAGGCTGATGCTCTTTCAAGGAGCTTTGTGCCTGACTCTCCTGGAGTCGCAGAACCAGTTGGTATTCTCAAAGTGGGAGTTATCCTGTCAGCCATTTCTCCGGATTTGCGACGTGTGTTGCAGAGATTTCAGGCTGGTAGACCTGACTCTTGTCCACCTGACAGACTGTTTGTTCCTGATAAGTGGACCAGCAGAGTCATTTCCGAGGTTCATTCCTCGGTGTTGGCAGGGCATCCGGGAATTTTTGGCACCAGAGATCTGGTGGCTAGGTCCTTTTGGTGGCCTTCCTTGTCACGGGATGTGTGGTCATTTGTGCAGTCCTGTGGGACTTGTGCTCGAGCTAAGCCTTGCTGTTCTCGTGCCAGCGGGTTGCTCTTGCCCTTGCCTGTCCCGAAGAGGCCTTGGACACACATTTCCATGGATTTCATTTCAGATCTTCCGGTGTCTCAGGGCATGTCTGTCATCTGGGTGGTATGTGATCGCTTTTCCAAGATGGTCCATTTGGTATCTTTGCCTAAGCTGCCTTCCTCTTCCGATCTGGTTCCTTTGTTCTTTCAGAATGTGGTTCGTTTACACGGCATTCCTGAGAATATTGTGTCTGACAGAGGATCCCAGTTTGTTTCCAGGTTCTGGCGATCCTTTTGTGCTAAGATGGGCATTGATTTGTCGTTTTCGTCTGCCTTTCATCCTCAGACTAATGGACAAACGGAGCGAACTAATCTGACTCTGGAGGCTTATTTGAGGTGTTTTGTTTCTGCAGATCAGGATGATTGGGTGACCTTCTTGCCGTTGGCTGAGTTTGCCCTTAATAATCGGGCTAGTTCCGCTACTTTGGTTTCGCCATTTTTCTGCAACTCTGGTTTCCATCCTCGTTTTTCCTCGGGACATGTGGAGCCTTCTGACTGTCCTGGGGTAGATTCTGTGGTGGATAGGTTACAGCGGATCTGGAATCATGTGGTGGACAACTTGAAGTTGTCACAGGAGAAGGCTCAGCGTTTTGCCAACCGCCGCCGCGGTGTGGGTCCCCGACTTCGTGTTGGGGATTTGGTATGGCTGTCTTCTCGATTTGTTCCTATGAAGGTCTCCTCTCCTAAATTTAAGCCTCGCTTCATCGGTCCTTACAAGATATTGGAAATCCTTAATCCTGTGTCCTTTCGCTTGGATCTTCCGGTGTCGTTTGCCATTCACAACGTGTTCCATAGGTCTTTGTTGCGGCGGTACGTTGTACCTGTGGTTCCTTTTGTTGAGCCTCATGCTCTGGTGTTGGTTGAGGGCGAGTTGGAGTACGTGGTGGAGAAGATCTTGGATTCTCGTCTCTCCAGGCGGAGGCTTCAGTATCTGGTCAAGTGGAAGGGCTATGGTCAGGAGGATAATTCCTGGGTGGTTGCCTCTGATGTGCATGCGGCCGATTTAGTTCGTGCCTTTCACGCTGCTCATCCTGATCGCCCTGGTGGTCTTGGTGAGGGTTCGGTGACCCCTCCTTAAAGGGGGGGGGTACTGTTGTGAATTAGACTTTTTTGGCTCCCTCTTGTGGTCACTAGTGATATGACTCTGGGATTGTCTTTCCTCAGTTTGGCACCCACCTGGGTCGTTAGTCCAGGGGTGTTGCTATATAAACTTCCTGGTTTCTCAGTCCAGTGCCTGGCATCGTTGTAATCAGTTCCTTTCTGTTTGCTCCTGTCTGCTGGTCTTGGATCTTGCAAAATTAAGCTAAGTCCTGCTTCCTTGTTTTTTGGTTATTTGCTTTGCTCCTATTTTTTGTCCAGCTTGTACTAAATGTGATTCCTGAATTTGCTGGAAGCTCTAGGGGGCTGGTGTTCTCCCCCCGGGCCGTTAGACGGTTCGGGGGTTCTAGAATATCCAGCGTGGAAATTTTGATAGGGTTTTTGCTGACCATATAAGTCATCTTACTATATTCTGCTATTAGTCAGCGGGCCTCTCTTTGCTAAATATCTAGTTCATTCTTACGTTTGTCTTTTTTCCTTACCTCACCGTTATTATTTGTTGGGGGCTTGTATCCAACTTTTGGGGTCTTTTCTCTGGAGGCAAGAAAGGTCTATCTTTTCCCTTCTAGGGTTAGTTAGTTCTCCGGCTGGCGCGAGACATCTAGAACCAACGTAGGCACGTTCCCCGGCTGCTGCTATTTGTGGTGCTAGGATTAGATATATGGTCAGCCCAGTTACCACTGCCCTATGAGCTGGTTTTTTGTGTTTGCAGACTTGGTATGTACTTTTGAGACCCTCTGCCATTGGGGTCATAACAGATAACCGACAAACAGAACTGACGTAGATCCACCTAGTGACAATTTAAATCTCCCTTTTTTGGGTGGGGGCTGTGTTGTGAATTCCGTTCTCGGACTCCCTCCTGTGGTCATGAATGGTACTTTGGTTAGTTCTGCTCTTGGACTCCCTCTGGTGGCTTTGAGCGGAACTGCTGGTCACTGAGGTTAGCTTTGTCAGCTGCTCTCGTTTATTGCTATTCTGGCTTCCCTATTTAACTCCACTCAGATCGTTACTTCATGCCAGCTGTCAATGTTTCAGTATTGGTTCAGATCTCTCTTGGACTTCTCTGAGGACCTGTCTACTCCAGCAGAAGCTAAGTCTTTGCTAGTTCATTTGTTATTACTGCTTCCTGAATATATTTCTTAGTACTGCTAATTTCTAGTCCAGCTTGCTATCATGATATTCCCTTGCTAGCTGGAAGCTCTGGGGTGCAGAGTGGCACCTCCACACCGTGAGTCGGTGTGGGGAGTCTTTTTGCTTATTCTGCGTAGTTTTTTGTAGTCTTTTGTGCTGACTGCATAGTTCCCTTTTCTATCCTCTGACTATTTAGTGAAGTCTGGCTCCTTTGCTAAAACCTGTTTCATTCCTGTGTTTGTGACTTTCCTCTTAACTCACAGTCAATATATGTGGGGGGCTGCCTTTACCTTTGGGGAATTTCTCTGAGGCAAGGTTAGGCTTCTATTTATATCTTTAGGGGTAGTTAGCTCTTAGGCTGTGAAGAGGCGTCTAGGGAGAGTTAGGTACACTCCACGGCTATTTCTAGTGTGTGTGATAGGAGTGGGGTTTGCGGTCAGCAGAGTTCCCACTTTCCCAGAGCTTGTTCCGATTACTAGTTTACTCATCAGGTCATTCCGGGTGCTCCTAACCACCAGGTCCATAACAGGGCTGCACCAAAAATCAGGCCCAGTGTATTACTCTACACAATGTAAGTGGCAGAACTTGGCTGGCAGATATACGAAAAATAGAACTGACAAAGATCCACTTAGTGGCAATTTAAATCTCCCTTTATTGGGGGGGAGACTGCACCCAAACTCAGGCCCAGTGTATAACACTACACCATGTAAATGGTAGAACGTGACTGGAAGATCTACGACAAACAGAACTGACGTAAATCCACTTAGTGGCAATTTAAATCTCCCTTTTTTTTGGGGGGGGGCTGCACCAAAACTCAGGCCCAGTGTATTACACAACACAATGTAAGTGGCAGAACGTGTCTGGAAGATATATCAAAAAATCCAAGTACTGTACTACAATTTCAATCTCCCTACAATGATCTCAGGACAAGTATGGCAGCCAGCAATAAAAAGGACTGCTGCACACAAAAGTGTGGACAAATAAACAAGATAACTGTGCAGAAAGGAGCAACAGGATTTTTGCTTTAACCCCTTTCTGACATCAGACGTACTATCCCGTCGAGGTGGGGTGGGCCCGTATGACCACCGACGGGATAGTACGTCATACGCGATCGGCCGCGCTCACGGGGGGAGCGCGGCCGATCGCGGCCGGGTGTCAGCTGCATATCGCAGCTGACATCCGGCACTATGTCCCAGGAGCGGTAATGGACCGCCCCCGGCACATTAACCCCCGGCACACCGCGATCAAACATGATCGCGGTGTACCGGCGGTATAGGGAAGCATCGCGCAGGGAAGGGGCTCCCTGCGGGCTTCCCTGAGACCCCCGGAGCAACGCGATGTGATCGCGTTGCTCCGAGGGTCTCCTACCTCCCTCCTTGCCGCAGGTCCCGGATCCAAGATGGCCGCGGCATCCGGGTCCTGCAGGGAGGGAGGTGGCTTACCGAGTGCCTGCTCAGAGCAGACACTTGGTAAGCCTGCAGCCCTGCACAGCAGATCGTGTGCTGTGCACACTGTCAGATCAATGATCTGTAATGTCCCCCCCTGGGACAAAGTAAAAAAGTTAAAAAAAAATTCCCCACATGTGTGTAAAAAAAAAAAAAAATATATATATATATATATATATCCTAAATAAAGAAAAAAAAATATATTATTCCCATAAATACATTTCTTTAGCTAAATAAAATAAAAAAACAATAAAAGTACAAATATTTAGTATCGCCGCGTCCGTAACGACCCAACCTATAAAACTGCCCCACTAGTTAACCCCTTCAGTAAACACCGTAAGAAAAAAAAAAAAAACAAGGCAAAAAACAACGCTTTATTATCATACCGCCGAACAAAAAGTGGAATAACACGCGATCAAAAAGACGGATATAAATAACCATGGTACCGCTGAAAACGTCATCTTGTCCCACAAAAAACGAGCTGCCATCCAGCATCATCAGCAAAAAAATAAAAAAGTTATAGTCCTGAGAATAAAGCGATACCAAAATAATTATTTTTTCTATAAAATAGTTTTTATCCTATAAAAGCGCCAAAACATAAAAAAATGATATAAATGAGATATTGCTGTAATCGTACTGACCCAACGAATAAAACTCCTTTATCAATTTTACCAAACGCGGAATGGTATAAATGCCTCCCCCAAAAGAAATTCATGAATAGCTGTTTTTTGATCACTCTGCCTCACAAAAATTGGAATAAAAAGCGATAAAAAAAGTTACGTGTCCGAAAATGTTACCAATAAAAATGTCAACTCGTCCCGCAAAAAACAAGATCTCACATGACTCTGTGGACTCAAATATGGAAAAATTACAGCTCTCAAAATGTGGTAACGCAAAAAATATTTTTTGCAATGAAAAGCGTCTTTCAGTGTGTGACGGCTGCCAATCATAAAAATCCGCTAAAAAACCCGCTATAAAAGTAAATCAAACCCCCCTTCATCACCCCCTTAGTTAGGGAAAAATTAAAAAATAAAAAAATGTATTTATTTCCATTTTCCCATTAGGGTTAGGGTTAGGGCTAGAGTTAGGACTAGAGTTAGGGCTAGAGTTAGGACTAGAGTTAGGGCTAGGGTTAGGGTTAGGGCAAGGGTTAGTGCTAGGGTTAGGGCTAGGGTTAGGGCTAGGGTTAGGGCTAGGGTTGGGGCTAGGGTTAGGGCTAGGGTTAGGGTTAGGGCTAGGGTTGGGGCTAGGGTTAGGGTTAGGGCTAGGGTTGGGGCTAGGGTTAGGGCTAGGGTTAGGGCTAGGGTTAGGGCTAGTGTTAGGGCTAGTGTTAGGGCTAGTGATAGGGCTAGGGTTATTGCTAGGGTTAGGGCTAGGGTTAGGGCTAGGGTTGGGGCTAGGGTTGGGGCTACAGTTAGGGTTGGGGCTAAAGATAGGGTTAGGGTTTGGATTACATTTACGGTTGGGATAGGGTTGGGTGTGTCTGGGTTAGAGGAGTGGTTAGGGTTACTGTTGGTATTAGGGTAAGGGGTGTGTTTGGATTAGGGTTTCAGTTATAATTGGGGGGTTTCCACTGTTTAGGCACATCAGGGGCTCTCCAAACGGGACATGGCATCCGATCTGAATTCCAGCCAATTCTGCATTGAAAAAGGAAAACAGTGCTCCTTCCCTTCAGAGCTCTCACGTGTGCCCAAACAGGGGTTTACCCCAACATATGGGGTATCAGCGTACTCAGGACAAATTGGACAACAACTTTTGGGGTCCAATTTATCCTGATACCCTTGTGAAAATACAAAACTGGGGGCTAAAAAATCATTTTTGTGAAAAAAAAAGAATTTTTATTTTCACGGCTCTGCGTTATAAACTGTAGTGAAACACTTGGGGGTTCAAAGTTCTCACAACACATCTAGATAAGTTCCTTGGGGGGTCTAGTTTCCGATATGGGGTCACTTGTGGGGGGTTTGTACTGTTTGGGTACATCAGGGGCTCTGCAAATGCAACATGACGCCTGCAGACCAATCCATTTAAGTCTGCATTCCAAATGGCGCTCCTTCCCTTCCGAGCTCTGTCATGCGCCCAAACAGTGGTTCCCCCCCACATATGGGGTATCAGCGTACTCAGGACAATTTGGACAACAAAGTTAGGGGTCCAATTTATCCTGATACCCTTGTGAAAATACAAAACTGGGGGCTAAAAAATCATTTTTGTGGGAAAAAAAAGAATTTTTATTTTCACGGCTCTGCGTTATAAACTGTAGTGAAACACTTGGGGGTTCAAAGCTCTCAAAACACATCTAGATAAGTTCCTTAGGGGGTCTACTTTCCAAAATGGTGTCACTTGTGGGGGTTTTTAATGTTTAGGCACATCAGGGGCTCTCCAAACGCAACATGGCATCCCATCTTCATTCCAGTCAATTTTGCATTGAAAAGTTAAATAGCGCTCCTTCCCTTCCGAGCTCTGCAATGCGCCCAAACAGCGGTTTACCCCCACATATGGGGTATCGTCGTACTCAGGACAAATTGCACAACAACTTTTGTGGTCTAATTTTTTCTCTTACCCTGGGGAAATAAAAAAATGGGGGTGAAATATCATTTTTGTGAAAAAATATGATTTTTTATTTTTACGGCTCTGCATTATAAACTTCTGTGAAGCACTTGTTGGGTCAAAGTGCTCAACACACATCTAGATAAGTTCCTTAAGGGGTCTATTTTCCAAAATGGTGTCACTTGTGGGGGGTTTCAATGTTTAGGCACATCAGGGGCTCTCCAAACGCAACATGGCATCCCATCTCAATTCCAGTCAATTTTGCATTGAAAAGTCAAATGGCGCTCCTTCCCTTCCGAGCTCTGCCCTGCGCCCATACAATGGTTTACACCCACATATGGGGTATCAGCGTACTCAGGACAAATTGCACAACAATTTTTAGGGTCCAATTTCTTGTCTTACCCTTGGGAAAATAAAAAATTGGGGGCAAAAAGATCATTTTTGTGAAAAAAATGATTTTTTATTTTTACGGCTCTGCATTATAAACTTCTGTGAAGCACTTGTTTGGTAAAAGTGCTCACCACACATCTAGATAAGATCCTTAGGGGGTCTACTTTCCAAAATGGTGTCACTTGTGGGGGGTTTCAATGTTTAGACACATCAGGGGCTCTCCAAATGCAACATGGTGTCCCATCTCAATTCCAGTCAATTTTGCATTGAAAAGTCAAATGGCGCTCCTTTCCTTCCGAGCTCTGCCATGCGCCCAAACAGTGGTTTACCCCCACATATGGGGTATCAGCGTACTCAGGACAAATTGTACAACAAATTTTGGGGTCTATTTTCTCCTGTTACTCTTGGTAAAATAAAACAAATTGGAGCTGAAATAAATTTTGTGTGAAAAAAAGTTAAATGTTTATTTTTATTTAAACATTCCAATAATTCCTGTTAAACACCTGAAGGGTTAATGAACTTCTTGAAAGTGGTTTTGAGTACCTTGAGGGGTGCAGTTTTTATAATGGTGTCACACTTGGGTATTTTCTATCATATAGACCCCTCAAAATGACTTCAAATGAGATGTGGTCCCTAAAAAAAAATGGTGTTGTAAAAATGAGAAATTGCTGGTCAACTTTTAACCCTTATAACTCCGTCACAAAAAAAAATTTTGGTTCCAAAATTGTGCTGATGTAAAGTAGACATGTGGGAAATGTTACTTATTAAGTATTTTGCATGACATATGTCTGTGATTTAAGGGCATAAAAATTCAAAGTTGGAAAATTGCAAAATTTTCAAAATTTTTGCCAAATATTCATTTTTTTCACAAATAAATGCAAGTTATATCGAAGAAATGTTACCACTATCATGAAGTACAAAATGTCACGAGAAAACATTGTCAGAATCGCCAAGATCCGTTGAAGCGTTCCAGAGTTATAACCTCAGAAAGGGACAGTGGTCAGAATTGTAAAAATTGGCCCGGTCATTAACGTGCAAACCACCCTTGGGGGTGAAGGGGTTAAAAAAGCAGTTGGTTTGTACAGTGGCATACAGACAGCAATGCAGCTATCAGGGAGCCTTATAAGGCAGCCTAATAAGCTACAGAGCTGATGCACAAAAATATACCCTCCACTGTCCCTGCAAAGAAAAGGTGGTGTTGGACAGTGGAAATCGCTACAGGGCAAGCATTTTCGAGGCTTAATCTTCCCTCCCTAACTATATCCCTGCTTCTGATGAAGCTGCAGCAACCTCTCCCTATGCTACGATCAGCAGAAGTAAGATGGCGGTCGGCGTGCACGCCCCCTTATAGCTTCTGTGACACCGCAGAAAGCAAGCCAATCACTGTCATGCCCTTCTCTAAGATGGTGGGGACCGAGACCTATGTCATCACGCTTTCCACACTCTGCATCCTCCTTCAGTGTCTGAGAAATGGCGCTGAAAACGTCATATGAAACGCGACTTTGGCACGAAGTTCGCCGAACGCATGGCCGATCCCACACTAGGATCGGGTCGGGTTTCACGAAACCCGACTTTGCCGAAAGTCGGTGATTTTTCAATTTGACCAATCCGTTTTCCTCAACCCTATTCAAGACTGACTAATGTCAGCTTCTTGAAGGACACCTTCCAAAACGCTTGCCAGGGTGTGTGGCACACTTGGACTGCAGACAATCAAGGTAACATTCCCTTGCTTGTTTACTTACAATAAATAAATAATTGAATAAAGACCTATGTCCATCAATTTTCTACACCAATTGTTCATTTTGTCACTAAATTAACTATAACTTGCAATGTTATGTGTATTGAGGTAATCATCCCGCCCTGGTTTAAAAGCTGTTACAGTGCTTGCCATTACTAACTCTTGTGGTCGGCATTCAACGGTCTGACTGCTCTAACCGTAAAGATCCCTTTTCTGTTTAGCTGCCAGAATCGCCTTTCTTCCACCCATAATGAGCGCCCCAGGTCCTTAGTATGGTCTTTGGAAGGAATAAGTCATGTGCAAGTGTTTTGTACTGGTTACACATATATTTATGCATTTAAATGAGATCTCCTCTGATGCGTCTTTTATTATAAGCTAAACAAGCCCAACTTTTCCAACCTCTCATCATATGAGATTCCTTCCATCCCTTGTAATAATCTAGTTGCCCGTCTTTGAACTGATTCTAACTTCTGAATATCCTTTTTAAAATATGGAGCCCAAAACTGGATCCCATATTCTAGATATGGCTTCATCAGAGATTTATAGAGTTAACAATATGTTGGGATCACGGGATTTTAGCTCTCTGTTTAGACATCATAAAATCTTTTTTTGCTTTTGCAGCTGCTGCTTGACATTGAGTACTGCTGCTCAGCTTACTTGTAACCAGAATACCCAAGTCCTTCTCCTGTTCTCTAGTCCCGAGTATACTCCCATTTAATGTATATGCAGCAATAGGATTACACCATCCCAGGGGCATTACTTTACATTTATATACACTTATCTCATATTGACATTTACTGTATACATAGATTTCTGCCATTCATATCTGCCACATCCATGTCATACTCTGTTGGTGTGATATGTCTGTCTAATTGACCTTTGTGCACTTTCGTAAGTATATTGTCACCATGTATCTGCATGATTTCTAAATGCACACTTTTCATTTTATTATTATTATTTATTATTTATTATTATAGCGACATTTATTTCATGGCGCTTTTTTTACATGTGAGGAGGGGTATACATAATGAAAACAAGTACAATAATCTTAAACAACACAAGTCACGACTGGTACAGTAGAAGGGAGGACCCTGCCCGCGAGGGCTCACAGTCTACAAGGGATGGGTGAGGATGCAATAGGTGAGGGTAGAGCTGGTCGTGCAGCGGTTTGGTCGATCGGTGGTTACTGCAAGTTGTAGGCTTGCCGGAAGAGGTAGGTCTTCAGGTTCTTTTTGAAGTTTTCAATGGTATAATCTTTATAAACTAGATTGTTGACTATCGTGTGACAGTGGTTGAAATTTATTGTGGTTGTCGTAGCTGTTTTTGTTCTGACCCAGTGTCAGCTGACAGATCACCAGTGAGGCCTAATTGTGGATTTACGCCCTTAATTGACAAGCGCTTGGAGACAAAAGACACCTCACACGTATCCTGTGAGCAGGTCACTTTTATCTGATATATTAAAAGCCAAAGCAATGTTTTATACCATTTACATCAAATGCATTTCAATGTAACTCATGTAGCCCCCACCATCACCCAGGGTCATATTCTATTTACCATAGCTCAGAACATGTTGTGACTGACTATTGAGAACATACATGATAAGAAGTGTAGTCTCCTTGAAGGGGAGACCATCAGACTACTGCATCAACAGATTCTAGTAATTCTAACACTTAAAGGTAAAAGGCACTTAAAGGCAAGGCAGTTAAAGGCAAACTATTAACCCTTCTATATCAATTTCCCCCTTTTGTAAATGGTATAACCTCTGCTACGGGGTCCGCTGATGTCCACAAAGGAGCTACTGTCTCATGGGTCTAGTACCCACAAGGGGACTTCCTACCTGCTTCGCCCATCTACCCTCAGTGTGGACACTCAACTTCCCCATCAGCAGTGGCCATACAGGGCCTATGATACACTACAGAGGGCTCAGCCTTAGATTTTTTTCCTGCACATACATTATTCCATAGCTTAGGTAATACATATATTAGCGCTTTTACGGCTACATAAAATAATAAGCAAAGCAACAAAATTTGCATACAAGTCTGTATAATGCCAGAAATCCATCCTGCTAGGCCATTAAACCAATTTGCTGGATTTAAAAAGGAGAATGTGTTCCCCCACCAGGAGTCTCTGTTTGCACTGTGTTGGGTTAACCATCGGTCTCTAAGTTCACCTATTTTATCTATACTAGCCCTGATCTGGAGATTGCCAGCAGGGTCAATATAATTGCAACAAGTGGGACCAATTATTTGACACATTCCTCCTTCCTTTGCTGTCAGGTAATCGAGTACTATAGTATGTTGGTTAGTAACTATGATTAATTGTCTCTGTATTGTATTAGTTTCATTAAGAACCTCAAGAATCTGAAAAATCTGATTGTCCAGGTAGTCAGTAGCCTCCACTAATTTATCCCACATTTGTGTTATGAAGGGGTATATTAGTATACTACTGAATATCTTATTTGTTATTCCCATTTCTACTAAATGTGGTCTACCGCTTGAGCGGGGTTTATTGTCTGCAGCCCTTCAGTACAAAGTGTGAATTGGGACGGCTGCTGTGTTTATTTTACTATGCGGAACTATGAAGGTGGCTGGTGTTAGTTTGGCAAGAGTGCAAACCCCTCTTATGTCTGGGCTCACCCACCTGTATGCACGATGTCCGCACACTAAGAATACTCCTTCTGGGAGAACACAAACGTGACCAGGGGTCTGTATACATTGGTATAAATTCAAAAGTCCCAACATAGGTTTATGGGCACACCAAGTATTATTCATTTGTTTTCTGCTTATACCATATGTACATTTACCCCTTTCTTTCCTTAGTGTTTCACTCATAGCTGCTTTACAGCCTTCAACACCATCTTGGTATATTGTCTTGTTAACTCGTGTTTGATCATAAGTAGTGTTGAGCGATACCGTCCGATACTTGAAAGTATCGGTATCGGAAAGTATCGGCCGATACCGGCAAAGTATCGGATCTAATCCGATACCGATACCCGATACCAATACAAGTCAATGGGACTCAAGTACCGGACGGTATTCCTGATGGTTCCCAGGGTCTGAAGGAGAGGAAACTCTCCTTCAGGCCCTGGGATCCATATTAATGTGTAAAATAAAGAATTAAAATAAAAAATATTGCTATACTCACCTCTCCAACGCAGCCTGGACTTCACCGAGGGAACCGGCAGCGTTGTTTGCTTAAAATGCGCGCTTTTACTTCCTTCCGTGACGTCACGGCTTGTGATTGGTCGCGTGCCGCCCATGTGGCCGCGACGCGACCAATCACAGCAAGCTGTGATGTAATTTTCAGGTCCTCAATGCCTAATTCTAGGCATTCATGATTTTAAAATTACGTTCCGGCTTGTGATTGGTCGCGTCGCGGTCACATGGGCGACGCGACCAATCACAAGCCGTGACGTCACGGGAGGCAGGAGACGCGCGCATTTTTAAAATTACGTCACGGCTTGTGATTGGTTGCGTGCCGCCCATGTGACCGCGACGCGACCAATCACAGCAAGCCGTGACGTAATTTCAGGTCCTGAATGCAGAAATAGGCATCAGGACCTGAAATTCTCCTGATGCCTATGATCAGTGAGGTGAGGTGAGGTCCAGGCTGCGTCGGAGAGGTGAGTATAGCAATATTTTTTATTTTAATTCTTTATTTTACACATGAATGTTGTTTCGATACCGATACCCGATACCACAAAAGTATCGGATCTCGGTATCGGAATTCCGATACCCGCAAGTATCGGCCGATACCCGATACTTGCGGTATCGGAATGCTCAACACTAATCATGAGTGTATATACGGAAACAATTATTGTCCTCACCACAGGTATTTGCTCCAGCGTTTTGAAGACTGAACCATAATCCATCGTTGGGAATGGGGTCGGAACGAGGGATTTCAGTCCTCCTCCTGGCGACCACATCTCCAACATCTGAATCATACTCCCGCCACCACATTTGTACTTTAGGCCGTGTTATATTAAACTAGAACCAGGGATTAGTGGTCCATCTGATTATAGCCAATGAGGCAGATATATCACGGGGCACATCTTTTCCCCAAAACCTAGATTGAGTCCAAGTCTCATTGTGTATGCAGTGTGGGGTTAGTACCTGCCATGGCTCCAGAGGTAAGGCTAAATATGGAATAGTCCTTGCAGATACTGGGCTGTGTGTGCAGATCCAACAGTCTTTTGGTTTCTGCCCTTCCATGTCCTTTATAAGCAGAGCATGATGTCGAATAAGCTTGTTGTCCCAGTCAACATTTAAAAGTTTATCCTGTGTCTTTGTAAAGTGCAGTAATTCTGTCACTGCCAGCAAGTGATTAGGAGAACAGTCATTCTGCTGGTAACAGGTCCTTCTTGCAGTGACTGGCGTGGATCCAGGTGGGCTTTCCCTCGAGTTTTACTGAGGTGGATGTGGTCAGCTGGACTTGGAAGGGGCCATCAAATCGTGGGTCCAGGCTCCTTCTCACGTGTCTGCGTATAACCACCCAATCACCCGGATTCAGCTGATGCACATCTGCACTTTCATTAGGATCTGGAATGGATGAAAACACATGTTTATGCACCACACTAAGTCTTTCCTGCAAGGCCTGGACGTAGGCTGTCATAGCACCGTGTTGCATTTGTAGCACCTGTGGGAAGTACAGACCAGTCTTTGGGGCACTATTAAACAGGATTTCAAAAGGAGACAAGCCTGTCTTTCTACTTGGAGTGTGTCTAACTGAAAAGAGTGCAAGAGACAAGCACTCTACCCAGTTCTTTCCTGTGTCTGCCATGGCATTTTGAATTTTTAACTTAAGTGTCCCATTTAGTCTCTCCACTTTCCCACTACTTTGTGGCCTGTATGGTGTATGAAATGCTTGCTGTACTCCCAGGGCCTGCATGACTTCCCTCATTATTTCTCCCGTGAAGTGTGTGCCCCTATCGCTCTCTATGGTTTCTGGGACATCATACCTGCAGATCAGCTCTTTCATCAGTTTGTCTGCAGTAGTTTTAGCATTTGCAGATTTTACCGGATAGGCTTCCGGCCAACCAGACAAGAGATCTACACATACTAGGACGTATTCATACACTCCTACCTTGGGTAGCTGTATGTAGTCAATCTGCAGTCTCTGAAATGGGTAGAGAGGCCTGGGTGTCACTTTTTTAGGGACTTTTACTGTTTTTCCTGGGTTGTGCTGTGCACAGATGAGGCATGATCGTACGAGCTTTGTGGCTGCGTAACTGAAACCAGGAGCGATCCAGAAGGCATTTACTATGGCACACATGTGACTTTTGGAGGCATGAGTGGGGCCATGTGTTGCTTGCGCCATGATTGGGAACAGGGATCTTGGTAGACACAATTTATCCTTATTCTCCCATACTCCATTTGAGTTCAACTCAGCTCCTGCTCTCCCCCATTGTTCCTTCTCTGTGGGGGAGGCTTGTTGCTGGAGGGATTTCAGGACATCCAGGCTCAGTGTGGCTGGAATACGTTGACTCCCCGCCACCGTCCACTGCTCCCTAGGCCGCCGTGCTGCTACTTCAGCAGCCTCGTCCGCTCTTCTGTTGCCCTCCACCTCCACAGAATTACCGTTCGTGTGTGCTTTTACCTTGATGATGCCAACCTGGACTGGTAACATCAATGCCTCCATCAATTGTTTTACCAGTTCTGAATTTTTAATGTGCTTACCGGCTGATGTTAGGAATGCTCTGCTTCTCCAGATAGGACCATAATCATGGGCGATTCCCCATGCATAATTCGAATCTGTGTAAATATTAGCGACTTTACCTGTAGCAGCTCTACACGCCTCAGTGAGTGCCTTCAACTCTGCCTCCTGTGCGGACATGTGAGGAGAGAGTGGTTCAGCTCAGATTACCTCATGTGAGGATACTACTGCATATCCAGTGTAGAATCGCCCATCCTGGTGGTATCTGGAGCCATCTACAAAAAACTCAAAATCTGCATTAGAAACAGGTCTCTCATGAACATGTGCAAAACCCACTGTCTCCTGACTCATCAGTTCTATGCAGTCATGTTCATGCGTCATGTCAAAGTATTCTTCTTCACTTGCTAAGACTGTCACCAATTCCCCTTTTCTGAATCCACAGGCAGGAGAGTGGCTGGATTCAGAACATTGCATCTTTTTAGGGTGACATATTCAGGAATCAGTAGAGCACATTCAAGTCTGAGCTGTCTAGCCATCGACAAATGTTTTGGTTGAACTTTTACAAGAATGGCATGGATGTCATGCGGGGAATAAATTGTCAAAGGAAAAGTCAGCGTGATCTCACATGCTTTTCCTAGTAGTAGTGCAGCTGCTCCTACTGCACGGACACACGTAGGAGACCCTCTGATCACTGGGTCTAATTGTGCTGAGTAGTAAGCTATTGGTCTTTGTTTCTCTCCATGTTGTTGTTTCAGTACTGCGATAGCATGTCCCCCCTGCTCTGTACAAAACAAGAAAAATGGCTGATCATAGTTGGGAATGCCTAGGGCCGGGGCTGACACAATGAGTAGCTTGAGAGAATAGAAGGAATCAATTGCTTCTTGAGTGAGATTGTAGGGGTCTGATGGCAAACAGTCATAAAGTGGTTGCATCATTTGTGAAGCAGACCTTATCCAAGGTCTACAGTAGGTCACCAAACCTAGGAAGGTGCGTAAATGCTGGCGTGACCTGGGTAAAGGGAGATTTTGTATTGCCTGTTTTCTGTCTTCAGTCAGGTGTCTTGTACCTTCAGCAATACAATGTCCTAAAAATGTCACCTTTTGTTTACAATACTGTAATTTGTCACGTGAGACCTTGCAACCCTTCTATGCCAAAAAACACAGCAAGGAAACAGTAGCTTCCTTGCAGGACATCTGGTCCGGGCAGCAGAGCAAGAGGTCATCCACATACTGCAATAGTACAGTCTGTGGATGAGGTGGTTGCCACTGCTCAAGAATCCCTGCCATCGCTGTTGAATAGATGGTTGGGGAGTTCTTTCCCCCCTGTGGGAGGACCGTCCAGCAGTATTGTTTACCTTCATGAGTGAAAGAAAAAAGGTACTGACAGTCAGAGTGCAGCGGTACAGAGAAGAATGCATTTGCCAAATCAATAACTGTGAAACATTTTGACGTCGCTGGAATCTGTGACAGTAAGGTGTGTGGATTAGGGACAATTGAGGTCATACTCTTGGTAACCTCATTAATAGCCCTTAAGTCATGAACCATTCTGTAAGCACTAGGGGAACCCTTGGGTCCTTTTTTCTTAATGGGATACAACGGGGTGTTGCAGGGGGAAGATTTTTGCACCAGAACCCCTGCCTTAACGTACTCTTCAATATCCCTGCTCAGGGCCATTGATTTGGCCAGGCTTAAGGGGTATTGCTTTAAGCAAGGAGGAGTGGTTCCTTCTTTCAATTTAATCATGACAGGCGGAATGGGCAGCCGACCCACATCAGTTTTCCCCTTTGCCCAAACTGTTTCTGGTACCTGATTCATTTCCCCATCCTCAGACATTTTGGTGTCAGGTGTCACTTTCACTGTTTTTGTCATATACACCATTGCGGCAATCTTACATAAGTGCTTATCTGAGAGGGGACTTGTGACTGTAATACCCTCAGGTGAGTACTGTATGGTGGCCTGGATAGTGCTCAGTACATCTGCTCCCAGCAGGTTCATAGGGGTATTGCCACTAACAATAAGTTTTGTAAGCACCTCTTGGCTGTCCCGTAATTTTAGTCTCATTTGTTTAGTCATTAGGGCTTCTGTCACTTGTCCCCACACATTCCACAGTCTCGTTAGTAATCATGTCTGGCATTATCAAGTCCTTGTGTACCACAGTCCCGGCTGCCCCAGTGTCAATCAAAAATTCTGCCTCCTTCCCTCCCGTCATTGTTATGGTGGTCATTAAGGCAGGACCAGGTCCGGAGGGGACAAGTACAGGGCACACATATGTCACTGGGTTGCCAGTTTCCTAGTCTGAAGGAGGTGGAGGATTGCTCTGTTTAGTTTCCTTTGTAGGATTTCTACAATGGTTGGCGTAGTGCCCATTTTCTCCACAGTTGTAACATTTTACTGTTTCTAAGTCCCTAGGTCCTTTTTTATGTCTCCACTGTTTTTCCTGTGTTTCAGCATACATGACAGGTCGTTTTGTGGTCCGGGTTTGGTCTTTTGGATCTACATTCCTCCATTCAGGTCTGTACTGCATCTCGTAAGCCTTTGGTCATACCGTCAATAAATGCATTTACCAGTATACTAACATCAAGTGGATTTATTGGGCTGTACCCCATGTCTGCCCATTTTAGCTGTAACCGTCCAAAGTACATCTCTACACTCTCTCCTTTTTGCTGTCTTACGTCAGTCAGGAGTACAGATTGTTCTGATTGTTTTACAGTCGCCCATTGTTTTAGTGATTCACAGTATGTCTCTCCAGACTGTGCAGATTTATCATCCATGCACCATGCTTGATCTTTTGCCACATCTGTATGTGTCTTAATTATGTGTCCTAGGACGTCACCTGCTTTTGAACTCACCAAGCTCTCTAGGTCTGACCAGGTGCACTTATATGCCCGCTGTATTTCATTTATTTGTCTGTAAAATGGGAAAGGTTGGGTCTCAGGATTAGGCAACTGTTTTAACATAGCCAGCTGGTCAGAGGGGCTCCAGGGATAATATTCCTGTATCTGTCTCACTCTAGTCACCCTCCTAGGTCTTGATGTGGATGCTTCTCTGGTGTTGGGTCTAGTGGAGGAGATGACTGGATGATGATCTATGGGGGTGACATGTTGTTCCACATTTTCCTCTCCCTCAGAAACACTGTCAGCTTCCTCCCTAAAGGTCAATGCTCCCGCTACTGAGTCAGCTTCCTCTGTCACTACATGTGACCTTGTTCAGACAGGATTTAATGCAATTGGCTTAGGTCGGGTTGCAGCACAGGTCATACAAGTGTTTCTCCAGTCTGGGTTTGGCTGACCACAGTGTTTACATGTCCATCTCTCTTGTCTCGGTCTCTGGTTACACAGAGGTGGGGCGCTAACAGTCATAATTTCTTGTACATCGAAACAGTCATAATACACCTTGTGCCCCAATGTAGTCTCTCTACTTCCATACTGTTGCATTTCCTCTGCAACACAACACCATTTATTCACTTGTTGCTCTCTCCCCTTGTCTTTTATCCAACCTCTATTCTCTTCTCTGAAACTGTGCTATTTTTGTACATCCAAACATCCACAATCTGGCATTTTTGCCTTTTTCAATATTGGTCTCACATCTTTCACTGCTTCCTTTCCTTCCCTGTCTTTTACAATCTGCATAGCGGTTTTGGATCCCATTGGGGGCCCTGACTGCACACAGAATAAGTTGCCCATGGCTTCAACTTATCCGTTCAATAACACCAAGCAGGTTAACCACCTACCACTCGGTGGACTTAAAGGATTTTACCAAGCAGGTTAACCACCTACCACTCGGTAAATCAGCTGCCTAGCACAGCTCCATGGACGGCAAGGTTACACCACCTAATGCCGTAGACTGACTGTAGCAGGTTACACCACCTATACTACATCAGCCGTGCAGTTGGCTACCTCCTCTGTTGATCCTCAATTTGCTATATCAATCACTCAACTCGAAGCAGGTGAATCTTTTACCAATCTTTCAATCACTTACAAGTTTTCCTCTATAATAGACACAATTCTTTTTCACTTTCAATTTCCAACTTCAATTGTACAACATTCCCTTTTTCTTCAATACATACAGTACTTATTGCTTTAACCACAAATCTCTCAGCATGTACTAAACTAAGGACAGAGAAATTTTAGAATGCAGCTATGTGGCCCCCCTTCCTCTGGCCCACAGTGCAAAGGGGAGAAATCTCAAGCAAGTCGCGCAGGGGTCCGCTTCCCTCCTCCCATCTGGTACACAGCACTGAGATAAGAAAGTCACAAGCAGTTTGCAGCTTAATTCTAGATTCAATCAGAATTTTTAGTGTCCCTTATACAGTAACAGCATGCAGCAGTTCTTAGATTTCAATCAGAATTGGAATCTATCTCCTCAAAACCCTCATCCTCCTCTGGGGAAACCACGGAACTTCACTGAGAGGGCAAATAACTGTATAATGTGAGAAGCCACACCCTGCCCTTTTCTGGCCAAATTCTTCCAGGAAACTCTCCAATGTCATGCCACATATAATACGAGCTATATCATTACTCAATTCATTCAATCTCAGATGTAGATTGAAATATCTGTAACGCACCCGTCCTGGGCCTTGCACAAGAATTGGAAAAGTAATAATATTAGGAGTCCATGAACAAATTCTGTAGGGCTCTGCCCCTTGATTCACTACACCTAAAACTCCTCTGCAACCTTCACAAAATGGTCCAAATTGTGCTTCTAATTCATTCATAAGTGCTTATTCACTCACCTCTTATCTCATTCAGAGGTTCTCCCAGCCTGCCTATTTTGTACTTTGGAATTTACACAACTCTATACAAATAAAACTGCGGCAGTGTCCACTGACACTCTGAAAGCACTTTAAGGCCAAACAAGAAAAACCACGGCCTTACACCAAATACAGCTTTATATAATGTACTGCCAATCCAAAATGACCAAAATAAAACTGCAGATAGTCTATCCCAACTCTGTACTTCGCACTTATACAAATACACAACCAATTAGTATATTGACAGATATTACAGATGAGATCTTATTTCTCTATTATTCAACTCTCATATGGACATAAACAAACAAAACACACAAAACGCGCTGGTGATGTGGATTCTTTTAAACCGTGTTCACAGCCTTTTACCCAGAGGTATGGAGAGATCCAAAAGAGATTGCAAATGCAAACTGAGTGTAAGAATAAATTTCTTACCTTGCTGCAGCTGTGCTTTGCGTGTCCAATCTCTCAGGAAGCTCCCACATACGGATTCCGAATAGGCTGGTTACACGGCCCCACGTTGGGCGCCAAACTGTCGTAGCTGTTTTTGTTCTGACCCCGTGTCAGCTGACAGATCACCAGTGAGGCCTAATTGTGGATTTACGCCCTTAGTTGACAAGCGCTTGGAGACAAAAGACACCTCACATGTATCCTGTGAGCAGGTCACTTTTATCTGATATATTAAAAGCCAAAGCAATGTTTTATACCATTTACATCAAATGCATTTCAATGTAACTCATGTAGCCCCCACCATCACCCAGGGTCATATTCTATTTACCATAGCTCAGAACATGTTGTGACTGACTATTGAGAACATACATGATAAGAAGTGTAGTCTCCTTGAAGGGGAGACCATCAGACTACTGCATCAACAGATTCTAGTAATTCTAACACTTAAAGGTAAAAGGCACTTAAAGGCAAGGCAGTTAAAGGCAAACTATTAACCCTTCTATATCATGGTACATATCCTCTTTGTGTGTACACTTGAAAGGCCATATTCTACCTGTGCAAGCTTGTGTGTATATATTATTGCTCATAAGCCAGCATTGTCTACAACATGTATCCAGAACCATTGATCTTGGTTTTCCAGCTTTGGGTACACAACCACTACAAGCTAGCCATTTGGCTGCTATACCACATTTTGCCCAGTCTTCTCTATATATACGTTATTTATTACTTAAATTTATTTCTCTATACACCTCCTTTCTCCTGAGAATGCTTTTCCTACTTCATACTGTGGGGCACTCATTTTTAGGCAACGTGCATCTATAGATATATTGTCTTAATCTGGCTATACTTATTACTTATTGAGATACACTTTCTTCTTATGTGCACACTAGTATGCAATATATATGAGTTGATCTATACTTTCCTTGTATGCTACATTCAGTTTTTTTTATAGTATTTGTATTTTTATGCTCTTGTATTATTTATTATCTCTTTGTAAGTGCGGGCATCTTGTTGTGTGCAGTGCCGAATCATACCATTTCTTTTGTAATAAGTAGTGATGAGCGAATATACTCATTACTCAAGATTTCACGAGCACGCTCGGGTGTTCTCAGAGTATTTTTTTACATTTGGGGGTTACCTGGTTGCTAGGGAATCCCCACATGTACTTATGCTGGCTAACAGATGTAAATCATTCAGCTGCAGTAATAAAAACTAAATTTCCGAGCACTAAAAAATACTCGGAGGACACCAGAGCGTGCTCGGGAAATCTCGAGTAACAAGTATATTTGCTCATCACTAGTAATAAGGCTATTTTTTCTTTCAATCTTTTGTTCCATTTTCTTTTCTGACCATACATTCAGTGTTCTCTCTTGGTTTGCAGTGTTATTCCAAACTGTGTGCCATTAATTCCCTTAGAAAATATGTCACCTTTTCCACATTGTGGTCTATTTAATTTTTCCAAGTTGATGTGTATGAATTTCTACTTTCAGTATGTGTTCATTCTGTCAGCTTCCTTTGCAATTGCCAACCAATGACAGCCCAGAAGTGCTCAATGAGAGACAAATCTGGAGATGTTGCAAAACCATGGAAGCAGTTTTAGACCATGTAGACTGCTAAAAGTAACATCAGCAAAATGCAGCCTTCAATTGTATAGAAAATTGGCTCCTGCAACACTTTCATGTTCCCTCATGAAGGCTTTTTCTTGGCTATGATTGCTTCCAAGACCAAAGGGTTACTCATCATTAAAGAAGATTCACTCCATTTCAAAGTCAATTGGCATCTACCTCTGCACTAGAACAGCCTTTGAGAGTGGTCGCAGGAGGTCAATGGAAAATATGTTGCTAGATGTCTGGCTCGTAGCCTAATGTTGTGCAAATGCCTTCTGATGGTTTGTTTAGACACTGTTTGATACCTTAGGCTTGGTATATAATATCTAATTTAAATATTGGTACATCATTGATAAGTGGTTGCTAGAAATGAGAAGATTGATCCACTTAAGATTGAGTTTCAGTTGAATTTCCTGAAGTTCGCAGTTTCACATAAACATTCTGAGTTCACAGTTCCTCAAAAAAAAAAAAATAACATGTCATCATTTCATCATTTTCCACAATGCTGAAGTATTAGCAAGTGGACTAGCCGTATTCTATATTGACTATCATACCTTTTAAAGTGGTGGATAGTACCTGGGCCATCACAGTTTAGCAGTTCCTCATGGAGGTCAGTTTGTATGTTTGTATAGGAGAATAATGTTCCATCTACAAAGACACTGGGTGAGTTTCTCTCTCGCCTAAAGCTCTTTTGGTCAGCAGGGCAATCTCTCCTCTCTATCATGTTTATTTACCAAGCAATTATTATCTTTCCAGTATTGAGAAACTATAAAACTCCTGGCTAGAGATAGCCAAAAGGAACATTAAGTCCCTAACCTTGCAGGAATACTCTGGGACCTGGTCTGGTAAGTATCATTTTTTGCTATCGTGCTGGATGAGGATGGTCTAGAAGGCAGCGCATTACCTGTATTCTGGACTCTTTGACTGCGGGTGACAGTAGCTATGTAGTCTGTCTCACAGGGGGATAATAACTTGTAGCCATAAGCCTGACAGGCTGTGAGTAACCCTTTCCCCTCCCCCTGACAGACTAGAGATACTACATTATCACCATCCAGTCAGGCTGTTGGTAAGACTCTCCCACCACTCTGGCAGGCTGTGGGTAACCTTTTCTCTCTCCATGACATCCTATGGGAAACACATTCCCATCACCCTGACAGGCTAGTGCTATCACTTTTTTTGTCACCCTGACAGGCTGTCGGTAACACTTTCCCCGCCCCCCAATACCTCAGGAACAGTACTAATCATGGGGCAACTACCAGCGGCCATGTCACAGTCCATTTTGACACTGATCAGCTGCATGCAATCCACTTTATGATCCCAGTGCTTTTCTCATCCTCCACTAATACCTAAGGAGCAGTGCTAATCAAGGGGCAACTACAACTGACCTTGTCCATCTGCTGGGTTGGCTGTAGTGTAAGAGGTGTCGGTTCCTATTATACTATTTCTACTGTGGTGAAATTGACGCCACTTTGTTGGTGTCTGCCACTAATTTTTGTAAATGTGCAGACTCCTGGTTGGGTCTACTTTTTGTGTGTTACCTGTAGCAATAGGCCTCTGAGACCGTCAACTACCCATGTTACTATCCTTAGATTTTTACGCAATAGTAGTCTACAAACCTGATATTTGTGCAACTGAGTGTGGCTGAGCATGAAAGCAGGTTAAGTTGTTGCATGTGGTATCAGGGCTCCCAGCATAGGAGGCCTACACCGATCCCTTATCTACCTTTTCTAAGGCCTCTTTCACACTTCCGTTTTTTGCAATCCATCGCTATCCTTTGTTTTGGGCAAAAAATGGATTCTGCAAATGTGCTCGCAGGATGCGTTTTTTGCCCACAGACTTGTATTAGCGACGGATCACGACGGATTGCCACACATCGTGTCCATCATGTGACGGATCCGTCGTGTTTTGGTGGACTGTCGTCACAAAAAGTTCAATGTAACTTTTTTTTGTACGTCGCGTCCTCCCCGGACTGCAGAATTGGCAGCGGATGCATCGAAAAACTGCATCCACTGCCCACGTCGTGCAGTAAATTCACAACATCCGTCGGTACGTCAGCCCGACACATTGCGACGGACCCGTACTGACGGAAGTATGAAAGAGGCCTTACTGTGACGCTCAATTGAAAGCTGTAACTGCTGGCCAAGACCTGATAACTCATGCATGGCTGATTGCTGCAGTGCGATGCTACAATTTTTACTGTGAGTCAGTTGAGGCCACTTTCCTGGTGTCTGTCCCTTATTTGATGTGTTTTGACAGCTTTTGGGCCCTTTTGAATGTGTTGTGCATGCGTTTGTTTTTGCCTCCCATTGATTTGAGTGGCGTTTGGTTATGTTCGGCCAATATTCGATGAATACATTGGCGAATATTACAAATTTGGTGGTCATTATTCGAACCGAACCTTGAAATTATTTGCTTATCTCTAGTAGTCACACATATCTCCCATCTAGTACTTTACCAGTGACTGTGTCACAATATACAGTATATAAAGTACAATATGCATACGCAGCCTACATTTATAACACTTTTACTAGAATAAAATATATAAGTGGCATGTGCACATTTTGCTTTATTACTGAACCCTTGCTATACAAATGCTTCTCTAAGAGAATTCAACTGATATGTGACATTGCTCAGTGTCATATTTCTTTATACGTTGTGATTTTCTTTTCTTGTTGTGTTAATGGTCCTGCGAAACTCAACATTTGTGACTTCGCTTGCAAAAATCATCGCATTGTACTGCATATGTTAAAAAGAACAAAGGTTTTTTTTTCTGCTTAATACAAAGTCTGTTCTTTATTTTTCTATGATAATAAAATGCAATACTATATTCTGTTGAATAAACTATTTTTTTAATAATAAATTGGAAGTTGAAAAAAAGTTGAACATGTCCTTTGTGTGTCATTCTAAAGAGCCATCATTTCATAATGGTGCTTGCAGAATCAAACTTCATGTCATCCATTTTAGGAAAACATTTTTTTCATTATTTTTGACATCCAGCCTTTAAAGATTTTGATATTTTTAGGGTTATTTGACTTTTGCAAAAGACTTTTAAAGCTGAAAACAAAAAGACAAGCTTCAGCCTTGACTTCAAAGACAGGAAAATGACATTGCAGCATTTACTATCCATTTTAAGTGTCTTAACTGTCACACAATCAAGGCTTTTGGTTTCTCAAAGTCAAAGCATATGCATCTCTGCCATGTTAAATATGCCAACATCACTATTGTTCTGACTTTCACAGATCACAATAAATAATGCCTATGCTAAGTTTTAAGAAAAGGTTGATTTTTGTGTTCCCTGGATAGCTCAGCTTTAGCACATGCTCACGCCACATTATATTTAAATACACTTATCTATTATGTCTGTGTCCTGTTTTTTTTTTTTTTTTTTTAAACCCATCAGTGACCCACAGTCATGTGACACAGACGCTAACGGGCAGAGCTAAGATGCACAAGCAGTTTGCGCAAGTTAAATGCTGCTGTCAGAGATTGACAACTGCATTTAACTAGTTAATAGCCGAGGATGAATCGCGATTAGATCAACTGTCATGTGTCTGAAAAGGTGGTGGCTCATCGCCGGAAACCCACAACAAAGAGGGGAAGCATCCTATAAAGGACATAGTACGTCCAAGGTCATTAAGTGGTTAAATGGACAGCAAATAGAGCCATAGAACTTCATTGCTCCATACACAAATCCGTTTTAAAAGTGGATCTGCTTGTTTGATCTGTGAGACTCAAGAAATGTCCTTTTCTCATCCATTCTACAGATCAGACTCATCCATTAAACTTGACTGAGATCCAGTGAACAGTAATGAAAAAAACAAATACATCCTTTACACTTTGGTGTTAGATCTCTGTTTTATCTGATTTTCAGTAAAACATTTTTGAAAATCAATTGATAACTTAAAGATAGTTAACTTCCTTTAGTTTTTAAAAAATGGATGAGAAAATAAATAATACAATAAAGATGCAAAATGGAGACAGAATGGATGACACAAGAGAAAAACGGTCCATTTTACATGGATACATGCCTATTTTAAGGCATGGACGTGGGAATGCAGACTGAGAAAGAAATTTCAGCGTAGCCTTTTCCCAACTTAAGACATAATAGAAAGCATTATATCAGGTCCTGTTCATGGAGGGGGGCTCAGGTACTGATCCCACAGTATACCTGGTAGATGGAGGCTGTAACATATTTCTGGCATTTCCTGTGACTACAGAGGCCAGAGTGCACTGTAATTGCTTGTACTTCAACAATATGAATGCTGCTGGCAGTCTCTCACATCAGTGCCCAGTGCGTGGTCACCAACTTCACTGGACCCCTTGGTCCTCCTATAAAGCCCAGCCTCTGTGTGGACTTCATAGAAGAATGTTGTTTTTATTATATACTGTATTGCAACACAGTAAAACATCAAAATGCCAGAATTGTAATTTTTTTTTTCAGTTCCAATTTTTTTTCATCACTTAAATAAAAAAAAAGTTTGATACCTTCATAATTATAATGAAAGATCGTTTTTACAGCACAATGAATGCCATAAAAATTAAACCCAAAAATCATTTGTAGAATTGCATTTTTGCAAAATTTCATTTGATTTGGAGTTTTTTTTCTCATTTTCCAGTCCATTGAATGGTAAAATAAATGGTGTCATTCAAAACAACAGCTTGTCCCACAAATATGAATTCCTCTTAATGCTAAAGCTACAGAAAAATTAAAAAGTTTTAACTCTTGGGAATAGGAGAGGAAACAATGAAAGTGTAAAAATGGAATAGCACAGTCAGGAAGGGGTTTGATTATCATTTTAAGGGCTCATACTCACTTATGCGAAATACGGACGAGTGCAATCCGATAAAAAATCGGATTGCACGCGGACCAATGTTATTCAGTGAGTTACATCTCATTTGCTATTTTTTTGTCAGCCAAAATGAGATTGAGGAAAAAATTGCAGCATGCTGCGTATTGCTGCGTAACTTGGACGGAACTCGCAAATGCAAGTCAATGGGTGCGAGAAAGAAATTGCACAGCACTCGCACCATGTGAGTGCTGTCCGATTTTAATGCACCAGTATCCTTTGAAAAGCCGGCAATTCATGTCTGGCGTACAGTAAAACCACACTGACATGTTAAAAATAGAATAGATATATACTCATAGTATATATATATATATATATATATATATATATATATATATATATATATATATAAAAATACAATTCCAAGAAAGAGGCAGCACTCCATTTTTTCAGTGGGAAAATGTGCAGGATTTTAATCAACCCACATGTCTGGGCGACGTTTCGGCTTGAGGCTTGAGAAAGGCTTATTTGTAGCCGAAATGTCGCCCAGACATGTAAGTTGATTAAAATCCTGCACATTTTCCCACTGAAACAATGGAGTGCTGCCTCTTTCTTGGAATTCTATGAAGTTTGGATAATCATTGGACAGATTGTCTAGGGGCCTTGCACCCAAAGATAAGTATTATACTGTGCTGTTCCTTTTTTTGTTTATATATATACATATGTCAGTGACACACACACATATATATATATCTTTATATTTCATAGAGAGATAGATAGCAGAATAGCCAATAATTCATTTGTCAGCTTCTGCAAAATCATTGCAGAAGCTGACAGGATAGGAGACATGGTTTACATACAGTAAAACATTGCAGAACAGTTAGATTAGTGATGAGCGAATTAATTCGGATACCGATAGCCAAACATAAATCGGAAAAAAGTGCAGGAAAATATTTGGTTGTCACAAAAGTATTTTCAGCACTTTAGCAACTATGTTGGTGGTGTATCATGAGCGTTTGGCACGTGTTTGATGAGGGGAGAAGGTTTGCACAGCTCAGAGTCATTTTTCTTTTCCATATCTTTACGTGTGTACATTGAGGCTAGTCAATCAGGGTGCAGGAAACATCCACAATGTCCTGACACAACGATTTGTATCATTGTGTGCTGAAATCATATGTTCCTCTCCATGGAAAATGCAGACATCTTGTTTAGCGCCATTTTTACATTGTAACAGCGCAGAGAGGCTGCTCATGGTGCTGGCACTGTAACAGCAAGATATTAGCCCATTAGCTAGGCGGTTGTATATCATTCAGATAGTGTAACTATTTAGTGTCCAGTGTGGCAGTTAAATTTACCTTGCAGCATTTTTTTGCCATTATTGAGGTTCACAGATAAAACAAGCAGGGCACATATCCTACAATCCTGTAGTGCACTGCTTCCATTGTGCTCCATGCACGAGTATAGCATTCTAAATAATATTTTTTTCACTTGCTAAATGTGAAACAGCCTGCTGTATCCCAGATTTTAGCTAGTTAGCTAGGCGGATGTATATCAGTTAGATAGTGTAGCTAGCTAGTGTCCAGTATGGCTGTTAAATTTACCTTCCAGTATTTTTATTTTTTGGCCATTACTGAGGTCCGCAAACAAAGCCAGCAGTGCACATGTCCTACAAGTGTGTTGTGCACTGCTTCTATTGTGCTCCGTACAAGAGTATAGCATTCTGAATAATCTTTTTTCACTAGCCAAATGTAAAACAGCCTGCTTTATCCCACCTTGCCATTTAGTGCTGTGGTGATATGAAACTGTGTGCACACCTGAGGAACATAAGAAAAATATAATTTTTCACTTGCAAAAAGTTAGACAGCCGTATTACAATTTGTCAATTTGTTTGGTTGAAATTAAGCTGTAGAGGCCTGATCCAGGGGCCACCCAAAAATTTGTGTGTTCCTAATGACGTACAGTAGGAGACCAGACTTTAAAATAGTTTGCAGCATCTCGTGTGTTATAGAGGCCTGATCCAGAGGAGACAAAAAAATATTCTGTTCCTAGTGTCATACAGTAGGGGACCTGACTTTAAAATAGTTTGTAGCATCTAGTGCGTTATATAGGCCTGATCCAGAGGCCACCAAAAATACTTCTGCTCCTAGTGTCATACAGTATAGGACATCTGACTTTCAAATTTTTTGTAGCATATCTTCTTTGTCATAAAGGCCTTATCCACACTCAAACATTTCTTTTTTCTGTGACTAACACGATATAGCACTCATATTTGGGGTAGGTGGTAATGTGTGTGAAAGCACAGATGGGTGAGTCAGAAGAGCTGTTAACATATATGTCATGGTCATCAGAAGAGTGCTCAAAAGCTTCACAGAGTCAAGAGGAGGAAATCTGCACCAATGCCCAAATTTTTTTTCAGCTTGGATCCAGGGCAGGACAAAGTATGGTCCAAACAGCATCCTGAACCTCATCATCAGACTTTAACCTCTCGTGAGGAAGTGATCCTGATGAGACTCAGATATCTGAGGCTCACGCGGACTGTACTGTGCTGTCAGTGCAGGAAGAGGACGATGCTTAATTTCCGCCTGGTAGATACAGATGGTTTCTAAAAGTTGTTGGCCGTAGCAGTCCCCTAGCAACAATTGCCAAGTCGCATTACTTTTCTAAGAAAGCTGTGCCTACGCTAAACCAACATGTTGCATACAAAAACACCATTTCCTTGACTAAATCTCTGTCTGCCAGAGTGCATTTCACCACAGACACTTGGACGAGTAAGCATGGCCAAGGGCTTTACATCTTCCTGACTGAGCACTGGGTGACTCTGGTGGCTGTGGGGACTGGCGCTGCTGCACAAGTCTTGGAATCCCAAGGTTTGCAGGACAAACCTCTACATTTAACACTTCCTTCTCTGCTTCTGCCTTCTCTTCTATCTCCTCTAGGGCCTTCACCTGTGCCTTCAATCTCGGCCTTAATGAGACACGAGTTCCATCAGTGCAGAGCGAATCCCCACCACTTATGTACTGCGCAGCCAGGACTCATCGCAATCAGGCAGTATTAAAATTGATATGCCTTGGAGATCGCAGTCATACAGGCTGAGTTTGATTGCGTGTCCATCTGCTGGATTGGGTGTAGTGGAAAACCTGTTGGTCCCTATTATACTATTTCTACTGTGGTGAAATTGATGCCACTTCTGTGGTGTGAAAATCTAATTTGTTTAAATGTGAAAACTCCAGGCTGGATGTCCATCTGCTGGACTGGGTGTAGTAGAAGACCTTTCGGTACCTATTGTACTATTTCTACTGTGGAAAATTGATGCCACTTTTTTCATTGTCTGCCAATAATTTTTGGAAAAGTGGACACTCCTGATTGGGTGTCCATCTGCTGGATTGGGTGTAGTGGAAGACCTGTCGATGCCTATTACATTATTTTTACTGTGGTGAAATTGATGCTACTTCTGTCGTGTAAGGCTTTCATTTTTTTAAAGGTGAACACTCCTGGTTGGGTGTCCATCTGCTGGATTCGGCGTAGTGGAAGACCTGTCGGTCTCCATTATACTATGTCTACTGTGGTGAAATTAATGCCACTTCTGTGGTGTAAGGCCCTCATTTGTTTAAATGTGAACGCTCCTGGTTGAGTGTCCATTTGCTGTATTATGCATAGTCGGTTCCTATTATACTATTTCTACTGTGGTGAAATTGATGCCAATTTGACAGTGTCTGCCACTAATTTTTGAAAATGTGTAGACTCCTGGTTGGGTCTTCTTCATGCGTGTTGCCTGTAGCAGTAGGCCTCCGAGATCGTCGGGTCTCCAGTTCCTTGGACTCAACTACCCATGTTACTATCCTTAAATTTTTCTGGCAATAGTAGTCTACAAATCTAATATTTGGGCCACCTGAGTGTGGCTCAGCATGAAAGCAGTTAGAGATGTTGCATGTTTTATCAGGGCTCTCAGCAAAGGATGCCTACCCCGATCCCTCATCCACCTTGTCTTACTGTGATGTTCATTTGAAAGCTGTAAAGGTTGTCCTAGATCGTGATACCTCATGCCTGGCTGATTGCTGCAGTTTCATGCTGCAATTTTTACTGTGGGTGATTTGAGGCCACTTTCCTGGTGTCTGTCCCTCATTTGATGTGTTTTGGCAGCATTTGGGGCTGTTGTAAGGTGTTGTGCATGCATTTGCATTTGCCTCCCATTGACTGTAATGGCTTTCGGTTATGTTCAGCAAATATTCGACAAATTAATAGGGGAATATTGCAAATTTGGCGATCGTAATTCTAACCGAACATTGAAATATTTGCTCTTTTCTACTCATCACTAGTGTTGAGCGATACCTTCCGATATGCATTGGTATCAGTATCGGATAGTATCGGCCGATACCGGCAAAATATCGAATCTCGCCGATGCCGATACCCGATACCAATGCATTTCAATGGGACGCAAAGTATCGGAATGATTCCCAGGGTCTGAAGGAGAGGAAACTCTCCTTCAGGCCCTGGGATCCATATTCATGTGTAAAATAAAGAATTAAAATAAAAAATATGGATATACTCACCTCTCCGGCGGCCCCTGGATCTTACCGCTGTAACCGGGAGCCTCCGTTCCTAAGAATGAGCGCGTGAAGGGCCTTCGATGACGTTGCGGCTTCTGATTGGTCGCGTGACCGCTCATGTGACCACTCACGCGACCAATCACAAGCCGCGACGTCATCGCAGGTCCTTCACGGGCTCATTCTTAGGAACGGAGGCTCACGGTTACAGCGGTAAGGTCCAGGGGCCGCTGGAGAGGTGAGTATATGGATATATATGGATATACTCACCTCTCCGGCGGCCCCTGGACCTTACCGCTGTAACCGGGAGCCTCCGTTCCTAAGAATGAGCCCGTGAAGGACCTGCGATGACGTCGCGGCTTGTGATTGGTTGCGTGAGCGGTCACATGAGCGGTCACGCGACCAATCAGAAGCTGCGACGTCATTGAAGACTCTTCACGCGCTCATTCTTAGGAACGGAGGCTCCCGGTTATAGCGATAAGATCCAGGGGCCGCCGGAGAGGTGAGTATATCCATATTTTTTATTTTAATTCTTTATTTTACACATGAATATGGATCCGATACCGATTCCCGATACCACAAAAGTATCGGAACTCGGTATCGGAATTCCAATACCGCAAGTATCGGCCGATACCCGATACTTGCGGTATCGGAATGCTCAACACTACTCATCACTACTGATTATCTTTCTAAATGTTTTTCATTGAAACAGGCTATCAGTGTGTCACTTACATCCACAGTGACTTCCCTACAGTACTGAACACAGTACTTCTCTGTGTTCTCTTTACTTCATTTCTGAATGTGGATTTTTTCTGAAAAGCACTTTTTGCATACCCTTATTGTAGTTACCTCAGTATGTACAATATAAAATTTGTTTATCACTAAGTATTTTTGTTACTAGTTGTTCATCCTTTTTAGTCTGATTGTTTGTGCATGTCTATAAGTGTAATAAAATGTAATACTTTTTGGCCTTTAAAACCCCTTTTGTAGTGTTGCTAAAAGGGAACCTGTAACCAGAAAAAACACTATTAACCTGCAGATATGATAGTATTATAATGCTGGCCAGTGCTTGCACATATGCTAACGCTGAAGGGAGAACATTAACTTTATTCTCCATAGCAGCATTCTCGTTTCAATCCCGGCTCTGAGTATAGAGAGCTGCAGCTGTAACTGCACCCTCAGCACTGACTAACATTCCATCTGCATTGGGGTCTGATTACCGGTGGTGCGGTTACAGACGCCTCTCTGTATACTTATAGCGGTGACTGAACCCATGCCAGAGCCACCCCGGGACTTAAACCACTCCTCAGACCCTAACTAACAGCAGGCCCTAATGCAGAGCCAGTATTAATCAGGGCCAGGTGCGCAATTTAATTCTTGGGGCAGTGAAGGCACTGGTTCGGTCACCGCTCTGAGTAGTGGCTGTAACCGCACCCCAGTCAAAGACTGACAGTCCCTCTGCATTGGGACTAGCCAGGGGTGTGATTAAAGCAGCCGCTTTGCATACTTAGAGCAGTGACTGAAACTGCGCTGAGTCCACCACTGTGACTGCCTGAAGCGAGAATGCTGCTGAGGAGAATAAAGTTAATTTTCTCCCTGCAGCGTTAGGTTATGTACAGGCACCGGTCAGCATTATAACGCTGTTAACGTGCAGATGTGAGGTTTATCTGCAGGTTAATAGTATTATGATGCTGACCCTCACTTGTACATAACCTAATGCTGCAGGGAGAAAATGAACTTCCCCAGCAGCAATTGAATCCAATTGAAAAGTAACCAATGTCAATATGCAGGATATAATGCAGGGTACTGAGTATTTTAGAATAGTATTTGTTGTAAGGGATAAAGGCATTAATAAATTATTTGTGTTGTTTCAAAGTATGTAAAATCACTGAAAAAACAGTAGGCGTAAGAGGCTTAAGGCATATGAATTAAAAGAATGCAATTTATTTACTGCTACATACCTATAAAATGGTTGCGTTGAGGATAGTATTGGAGGGTTCTGTTAGTAGTCTCCCAGCAAAGGAATGGTATAGAATTAAAAAGACCATAATAAAATGCAGTAGCCCAACTTTCAGTCATGTTACATTTAGTGATTAAATAATGTAGACATTTCACTTTAACAGTCATAATATCTTCAGTGCCACAATAACAATAAATGACCACTTAAGGCTGGTTTCACATTTGCATTTTTTGCCGCTGCGTTTTAGCGCAAAAAAACGCATGCGTTTTTTTTCCTATATTTAACATTAAAAACGCATGTGTTTTTTTTGCATGCGTTTTGCCGCGTTTGTCGACGCATGCATTTTTTCTCTGCTTGCGTTTGGTTGCAGAAATGCAACATGTAGTAATTTCTAGAGGCGTTTTTTTTTTGCCGCAAAACAACGCATGCGTTGTTTTGCGGCAAAAAAACGTATTGCTGTCTATGTAAACGCATGCGTTTTTAAACACATGCGTTTGTTTGTGTTAAAAACGCATGCGTTTTTATAGAAAAAAAAACAAGAATACACACTGCTAAACCACCCCCCACCATCAAGGTGATAAAGGGATCCAAACCCTAACCCTAACCCTACACCTAACCCTAGGGATCCTAACCCTAACCCTACCCCTAACCTTAACCCTACCCCAAACCCCACCCCTAACCCTAGGGATCCTAACCCTACCCCTAACCCTAATCCTACCCCTAACCCTACCCCTAACCCTAGGGATCCTAACCCTAACCCTACCCCTAAGCCACTATAAATAGAAATAGCTAGGGTTAGGGGTAGGGTTAGGGTTAGGATCCCTAGGGATAGGGTTAGGGTTAGGGTTAGGATCCCTAGGGTTAGGGGTACGGTTAGGGTTAGGGTTAGGGTTAGGATCCCTAGGGTTAGGGGTAGGGTTAGGGGTAGGGGTAGGGTTAGGCCCTAACCCTAACCCTACCCCTACCCCTACCCCTATCCCTAGTGATCCTAACCCTAACCCTAACCCTAGCTATTTCTATTTATAGTGGGTTTTCTTGTTGATTTTGGTGATTGGCAGCTGTCACACACTTCTCAGCATGCGTTTCAAAAACGCAAACGCAGGAAAAAACGCATGTAAATGCGGCAAAACGCCGCGTTTGTTTTACAGCATGCAAAAACGCATGCATCTAAAAAACGCAGCGTTTGCATGCGTTTACATGCGTTTTTTCACCACCTGCGTTTGCGTTTAAAACGCTGCGTTTTTAAACACAAATGTGAAACCAGCCTTACACTTAATATGTCCCCTGAGTTCCTCCCTATACAACTCCCCTATAAACAGTAAGATGGGCCCACGGCTCCCTTCTACACAATATGAAGTCCCAACAGTTCCCCTCTACACAGTATGATGTCCCCACAGCTCCTCTCTACAGATCCCTATACACAGTATGATGTCCCCACAGCTCTCCTCAACACAGTGTGATGCCCCCACAGCTCCCCAATCCACAGTAAAATGCACCCAAAAGTGTATGATGCACGCGCACAATACTCCCAACACTGTATAATGTGACTCACAGTTGCCTCAAATTGTATAATGGCCGCTTAGAAGTCCCCACAAAGTATGATGGCCCCCACACTGTAAAATGGAACTTTAGTAGACCCCACACTGTTGGCCCATATAGTGTTTCCACACTATGCACCACACAATATATCATGGCCATCTTAGTAGCTATTACTTTGTATGATAGCCTCCACCATGCATCAGGGCCTCCATAGTAGCCACCACTCTTTATAAGGGCCACACTTAGCAGCATTCACTATATCTGAAGGGCTTCATAGTAGCCCCAACTCTGTATGAGGTCCTCCTTAATAGCCCCACCATGCATTATGGCCGCCTTGGTAGCCCCCACACTGTATGATGGCTCCCCTAGCAGCCTCCACTATTTATGACAGACACCTGAAAGCCTCCACTCTGTATGAGAGATCCCTTTATAACCTCTGCTAAATATGAAGACCTGCTTAGCAGTTTTCATCCTGTATGAGGGCCCCTTAGTAAACCCAACAATGCATGAGGACCCCTTAATTTACTTACAGTATGTGTATCATGTAAGGAATACAGTGAATTTTTAATAAGGTGAATAATTATTGCTGTGGGACGTGGGTTAGTGAGGGCTTTGACACCATGTGAGGGCTAAAAAGGGGGCCCTCATACAGAGTAGGGCTGGAAAGAGGTCAACAATAACATATAAAGTGGGGGGGCTGCAGAGGAGGTTTTTCTAATGAGGTGAATAAATCACTATTATTAAAAAAATATACCTTTATTAATACGATTAAAATAAAAAAAATAAACTTAGTAACTCCTATCCAGCAGCATATATTTGTATATGCTGCTCGCATTCATGCACTATGCACTTTTAAATGCATAAAATGACATTTATTCACATACTTTTTAAAGGTATTTACCTGTGATTTTGATAACACATAGTGGGCATGTCTTTTTCATATCATTCCTGAACTAGTAGATTGGTTATTCTGTCAGGCTGTAGTTTACTAATTTTGATGTTTACAATATGCACTTTGCACTTAATGTGGTATACATCAGTTGATACTTATCTTTTCAATAGCTTTAGCCTATGTTTGAAAAGCTCTTTTTCAGGATTCATGCAATTTCTTTGGTGCAATACTTCATAGGTACTTGCCTTGGGTCCCCTTGACTTTGTGTTTTTTTTTTTTTTGTGGTTCCAGAAGCTTTATTCTGTAATGTTATTTAAAAAAAAACAAAAAAACACTAATTAAAATTATTATATTTTAACCCCTTTACCCCCAAGGGTGGTTTGCACGTTAATGACCTGGCCAATTTTTACAATTCTGACCACTGTCCCTTTATGAGGTTATAACTCTGGAACGCTTCAACGGATCCTGGTGATTCTGACACTGTTTTCTTGAGACATATTGTAGTTCATGGTAGTGGTAACATTTCTTTGATATCACCTGTGTTTATTTGTGAAAAAAATGGACATTTGGCGAAAATTTTAAAAATGTTGCAGTTTTCCAAATTTGAATTTTTATGTAATTAAATCACAGAGATATGTCACACAAAATACTTAATAGGTAACATTTCCCACATGTCTACTTTACATCAGCACAATTTTGGAACCAAATTTTGTTTTTATTAGGGAGTTATAAGGGTTAAAAGTTGACCAGCAATTTCTCATTTTTACAACACCATATTTTTTTAGGGACCACATCATATTTGAAGTCATTTTGAGGGGTCTATATGATAGAAAATAACCAAGTGTGACACCATTATAAAAACTGCACCCCTCAAGATGCTCAAAACCATGTTCAAGAAGTTTATTAACCCTTCAGGTGTTTCACAGGAATTTTTGAAATATTTAAATAAAAATGAACATTTAACTTTTTTTCACAAAAAAATTATTTCAGCTCCAATTTGTTTTATTTTACCAAGGGTAACAGGAGAAAATGGACACCAAAAGTTGTTGTACAACGATACCCCATATGTGAAGGTAAACCACCTGTTTGGGTGCATGACAGAGCACGGAAGCGAAGGAGCACCATTTGACTTTTCAATGCAAAATTGACTGGCATTGAGATGGGATGCCATGTTGCGTTTGGAGAGCCCCTATTGTGCTTAAACATTGAAAGCCCCCACAAGTGACACAATTTTGGAAATTAGACCTCCTAAGGAACTTATCTAGATGTGTGGTGAGCACTTTGACCTATTAAGTTATTCACAGAAGTTTATAATGCAGAGCCGTAAAAACAAATAATAATATTTTTTCACAAAAATGATATTTTCACCCCAAGTTTTTTATTTTTCCAAGGGTAGGAGAAGAAGTTGGACCCCAAAAGTTGTTGTACAATTTGTCCTGAGTATGCTGATACCCCATATGTGGGG
Source organism: Ranitomeya variabilis (assembly GCF_051348905.1). Lineage (NCBI taxonomy): Eukaryota > Metazoa > Chordata > Amphibia > Anura > Dendrobatidae > Ranitomeya > Ranitomeya variabilis. Next base: position 569,424,503 of record NC_135236.1, read on the forward strand.
GTAAACCACTGTTTGGACACATAGCAGAGCTCGGAAGGGAAGGAGGGCCATTTTACTTTTCAATGCAAAATTGACTGGAATTGAGATGGGACGCCATGTTGCGTTTGGAGAGCTACTGATGTGCCTAAACATTGAAACTCCCACAAGTGACACCATTTTGTAAAGTAGACCCCCTAAGGAGCTCATGTAGATGTGTTGTGAGAGCTTTGAACCCACAAGTGTTTCACTGCAGTTTAAAATGCAGAGCCATGAAAATAAAAATTCTTTTTTTCCCCAAAAAATTATTTTTTAGCCCCCAGTTTTGTATTTTCCCAAGGGTAAGAGGACAATTTGGACCCCAAACGTTGTTGTCCAATTTTTCCTGAGTACACTGATACCCCATATGTGGGGGGAACCACCGTTTGGGAGCATAAGAGAGATCGGAAGGGAAGGAGCGCCATTTGGAATGCAGACTTAGATGGAATGGTCTGCAGGCGTCACATTGCGTTTGCAGAGCCCCTAATGTACCTAAACAGTAGAAACCCCCTACAAGTAACCCAATATTGGAAACTAGACTCCCCAAGGAACTTATCTAGATGTGTTGTGAGAACTTAGAACCCTCAAGTGTTTCACTACAGTTTATATCGCAGAGCAGTGAAAATAAAAAATCCTTTTTTTTCCACAAAAATTATTTTTAGCCCCCAGTTTTGCATTTTTCCAAGGGTATCAGTTGAAATTGAACCCAAAAAGTTGTTATCCAAATTGTCATGAGTACGCTAATACCCAATATGTGGGGGAAACCACCGTTTGAGAGCATGGCAGAGCTCGGAAGGGAAGGAGCACCATTTGGAATGCAGACTTAGATGGATTGGTCTGCAGGCATTATGTTGCATTTGCAGAGCCCCTGATGTAACTAAACAGTAGAAACCCCCCACAAGTGACCCCATATTGGAAACTAGACCCCCCAAGGAACTTACCTAGATGTGTTGTGAGAACTTTGAACCAACAAGTGTTTCACTACAGTTTATAACGCAGAGCCGTCAAAATGAAAAATCTTTTTTTTCCACAAAAATTATTTTTTAGCCCCCAGTTTTGCATTTTCCCAAGGGTTACAGGAGAAATTGGACCCCAAAAGTCGTCCAATGTGTCCTGAGTACGCTGACACCCCATATGTTGGGGTAAACCCATGTTTGGGCGCACGGGAGAGCTCGGAAGGGAAGGAGCACTGTTTTACTTTTTCAATGCGGAATTGGCTGGAATTGAGATTGGATGCCATGTCACATTTGGAGAGCGCCTGATGTGCCTAAACAGTGGAAACCCCCAATTATAACTGAAACCCTAATCCAAACACACCCCTAATCCTAATCCCAATGGTAACCCTAACCACACCCCTAACCCTGACACACCTCTAACCCTAATCCCAACCCTTTTCCCAACCATAAAAGTAATCCAAACACTAACCTGTCATGATCTCTGCAGGCAGAGATCATAGCAAGCCTATAGAGGGACAAGCTCTCGGAAGATGGAACTATACTGACCATGAACTAAGCCTGCCGCGCAACTAGAAATAGCCAGGTAGCATTTCCTATTTATCGCTAGATGCCCAGCTCTGGCCTAAGACCTAAATAGCTAGCAGAGGGAAATATAAGACCTGGCTCACCTCTAGAGAAATATTCCAAAGAAGACAGTAGCCCCCCACATATAATGACGGTGAGTTCAGATGAAACAACAAACGCAGCAGGAAAATAGTCTTAGCAAATTTGAGGTCCGCTTACTAGATAGCAGAAGACAGATAGTATACTTTCATGGTCAGCAGAAAAACACTAACAAAACACCATCCAGAGATTACCTTAAACTCTGGCATTAACTCATAACGCCAGAGTAGCAATCCCTGATCAACGAGAGCTTTCCAGACACAGTAACAAAACTTCAGCTGTGAACTGGAACAAATAGGCAAAACAAAACATGGACAAAAGTCCAACTTATCTAGTAGTTGTCTAGAAGCAGGAACAAGCACTGAGAGGCATCAGATAACATTGTTGACCGGCAAGAAACCACCAGAGAAATGAGCTTAAATAGCGACACCCACTACTGATGGAATCAGGTGAAACAGGAAAGAGGATGACAAGTCCAATTCCACAAGCGGCCACCGGGGGAGCCCAGAATCCAAATTCACAACAGTACCCCCCCCTCAAGGAGGGGGCACCGAACCCTCACCAGATCCACCAGGGCGACCAGGATGAGCCCTATGGAAGGCACGAACAAGATCAGAAGCATGAACATCAGATGCATTGACCCAAGAATTATCCTCCTGGCCGTAACCCTTCCAGTTGACCAGATATTGGAGTTTCCGTCTGGAAACACGAGAGTCCAAAATTTTCTCCACAACGTACTCCAACTCACCCTCAACCAACACCGGAGCAGGAGGCTCAACTGAAGGTACAACAGGTACCTAATACCTGCGCAATAACGACCGATGAAAAACGTTATGAATGGAAAAGGACGCAGGGAGGTCCAAACGGAAAGAAACAGGATTAAGAATCTCCAATATTCTATAAGGGCCGATGAACCGAGGTTTAAACTTAGGAGAAGAGACCCTCATAGGGACAAAACGAGAAGACAACCACACTAAATCTCCAACACAAAGCCGAGAACCAACACGACGATGACGGTTGGCAAAACGCTGAGTCTTCTCCTGGGACAACTTCAAATTGTCCATAACCTGCCCCCAGATGTGATGCAATCTCTCCACCACCGCATCCACTCCAGGACAATCCGAGGATTCCACCTGACCGGAGGAAAATCGAGGGTGAAACCCCGAATTACAGAAAAACGGGGACACCAAGGTGGAAGAACTGGCCCGATTATTGAGGGCGAACTCTGCCAATGGCAAAAAAGCAACCCAATCATCCTGGTCAGCAGAGACAAAACACCTCAGATATGTCTCAAGGGTCTGATTAGTCCGCTCGGTCTGGCCATTAGTCTGAGGGTGAAAAGCAGATGAAAAAGACAAATCTATGCCCATCCTAGCACAGAATGCCCGCCAAAATCTAGACACAAATTGGGTACCTCTGTCAGAAACAATATTCTCAGGAATACCGTGCAATCGGACAACATTCTGAAAAAACAGAGGAACCAACTCAGAAGAAGAAGGCAACTTGGGCAGAGGAACCAAATGGACCATTTTAGAGAAACGGTCACAGACCACCCAGATGACAGACATCTTCTGGGAAACAGGCAGATCTGAAACAAAATCCATCGAGATGTGTGTCCAAGGCCTCCTAGGAATAGGCAAGGGCAACAGCAGTCCGCTAGCCCGAGAACTACAAGACTTGGCCCGAGCACAAACGTCACACGACTGCACAAAGACTCGCACATCTCGTGACAGAGAAGGCCACCAGAAGGATCTTGCCACCAAATCCCTGGTACCAAAAATTCCGGGATGACCTGCCAATGCAGAAGAATGTACCTCAGAGATGACTCTGCTGGTCCAATCATCCGGAACAAACAGTCTATCAGGCGGACAACGATCCGGTCTATCCGCCTGAAACTCTTGCAAGGACCGCCGCAGATCAGGAGAAACGGCCGACAAAATTACTCCCTCCCTAAGGATACCTGTGGGTTCAGAATTACCAGGAGAGTCCGGGTCAAAACTCCTAGAAAGGGCATCTGCCTTAACATTCTTAGAACCCGGTAGGTATGACACCACAAAATTAAAGCGAGAAAAAAATAAAGACCAGCGCGCCTGTCTAGGATTCAGGCGTCTGGCAGTCTCAAGATAAATCAAATTTTTGTGGTCAGTCAATACCACCACCTGATGCCTAGCCCCCTCGAGCCAATGGCGCCACTCCTCAAACGCCCACTTCATGGCCAAAAGCTCCCGATTCCCAACATCATAATTCCGCTCTGCGGGCGAAAATTTGCGAGAAAAGAAGGCACAAGGCCTAATGACGGAGCAGTCGGAACCTTTCTGCGACAACACTGCCCCAGCTCCGATCTCCGAAGCGTCAACCTCAACCTGAAAAGGCAGATTCACATCAGGCTGACGCAACACAGGGGCAGAGGCAAAACGGCGCTTAAGCTCCTGAAAGGCCTCTACAGCATGAGGGGACCAATTAGCAACATCAGCGCCTTGTCTGGTCAAATCAGTCAGTGGTTTAACGACATCCGAAAAACCAGCAATAAATCGGCGGTAAAAGTTGGCAAAGCCCAAAAATCTCTGAAGACCCTTAAGAGAGGAGGGCTGAGTCCAGTCACAAATAGCTTGCACCTTGACGGGATCCATCTCAATGGAAGAGGGAGAAAAAATATACCCCAAAAAGGAAATTTTCTGGACCCCAAAAACGCACTTAGACCCCTTCACACATAAAGAATTAGACCGCAGAACCTGAAAAACTCTCCTGACCTGCTGGACATGAGAGTCCCAGTCATCAGAAAAAATCAGAATATCATCCAGATATATTATCATAAATTTATCCAGAAAATCGCGGAAAATATCATGCATAAAAGACTGGAAAACCGAAGGGGCATTAGAAAGACCAAAAGGCATGACCAAATACTCAAAGTGGCCCTCGGGCGTATTAAATGCGGTCTTCCACTCATCCCCCTGCCTGATCCGCACCAAATTATACGCCCCACGAAGATCAATTTCAGAGAAGGTCCGGTCAAACTGTCATGATCTCTGCAGGCAGAGATCATAGCAAGCCTATAGAGGGACAAGCTCTCGGAAGATGGAACTATACTGACCATGAACTAAGCCTGCCGCGCAACTAGAAATAGCCAGGTAGCATTTCCTATTTATCGCTAGATGCCCAGCTCTGGCCTAAGACCTAAATAGCTAGCAGAGGGAAATATAAGACCTGGCTCACCTCTAGAGAAATATTCCAAAGAAGACAGTAGCCCCCCACATATAATGACGGTGAGTTCAGATGAAACAACAAACGCAGCAGGAAAATAGTCTTAGCAAATTTGAGGTCCGCTTACTAGATAGCAGAAGACAGATAGTATACTTTCATGGTCAGCAGAAAAACACTAACAAAACACCATCCAGAGATTACCTTAAACTCTGGCATTAACTCATAACGCCAGAGTAGCAATCCCTGATCAACGAGAGCTTTCCAGACACAGTAACAAAACTTCAGCTGTGAACTGGAACAAATAGGCAAAACAAAACATGGACAAAAGTCCAACTTATCTAGTAGTTGTCTAGAAGCAGGAACAAGCACTGAGAGGCATCAGATAACATTGTTGACCGGCAAGAAACCACCAGAGAAATGAGCTTAAATAGCGACACCCACTACTGATGGAATCAGGTGAAACAGGAAAGAGGATGACAAGTCCAATTCCACAAGCGGCCACCGGGGGAGCCCAGAATCCAAATTCACAACACTAACCCTAACTTTAGCCCCAACCCGAACCCTAACTTTAGCCCCAACCCTAACCCTAACTTTAGCCCCAACCCTAACTCTAGCCCTAACCCTACCCCTAACCCTAGCCCTAGCCCTAACCCTAACCCTAGCCCTAACCCTGACCCTAGCCCTAACCCTAACCCTAGCCCTAACCCTAACCCTAGCTGTAACCCTAACCCTAGCCCTAACCCTAATGGGAAAATGGAAATAAATTTTTTTTTTTTTTTTTTAATTTTTTCCTAACTAAGGGGGTGATGAAAGGGGGTTTGATTTACTATTTATAGCGGGTTTTCTAGGGGATTTTTATGATTGGCAGCCGTCACACACTAAAAGACACTTTTTATTACAAAAAATTATTTTTGCGTTACCACATTTTGAAAGCTATAATTTTTCCATATTTTGGTCCACAGAGTCATGTGAGGTCTTGTTTTTTGCTGGACGAGTTGATGTTTTTATTGGTAACATTTTCAGGCACGTGACTTTTTTTATCGCTTTTTATTCCGATTTTTGTGAGGCAGAATGACCAAAAACCAGCTATTCATGAATTTCTTTTTTTTGGGGGGGGGCATTTCTACCGTTCCACATTTGGTAAAATGGATAAAGCAGTTTTATTCTTCAGGTCAGTACGATTACAGCGATACCTCATTTATATCATTTTTTATGCTTTGGCGCTTTTATACAATAAAAACTATTTTATAGAAAAAAAAATATTTTTGCATCACTTTATTCTGAGGACTATAACTATTTTATTTTTTCGCTGATGATGCTGTATGGCAGCTCGTTTTTTGCGGGACAAGATGACGTTTTCAGCGGTTCCATGGTCATTTATATACGTCTTTTAGATCGCGTGTTATTCCACTTTTTGTTCGGCGGTATGATAATAAAGCGTTTTTTGCCTCGTTTTTTTTTCACTGTTCACTGAAGGGGTTAACTAGTGAGACAGTTTTATAGGTCAGGTCGTTATAGACATGGCGATACTGAATATGTGTACTTTTATTGTTTTTTTATTTAGATAAAGAAATATATTTATGGGTACAATATTTAATTTTTTTTTAGGATTTTTTTTTTAAATTTTTTTTACACATCTGAATATTTTGTTTTTACACTATAACATTGCCCTGGGGGGGGGGCATCATGTTATAGTGTAAGATTGCTGATCTGACACTTTGCTGTGCACTGTGTCAGATCAGCGATCTGACGTGCACTCTTGGAGGCTTCCCAGTGCCTGTTCCGAGCAGGCGCTTGTAAGCCACCTCCCTGCAGGACCCGGATGCAGCCCCGTGGCCATTTTGGATCCAGGGCCTTCAGAGAGAAGAAGGTAGGAGACCCTCAGAGCAACACGATCACATCGCGTTGCTGCGAGGGTCTCAGGGAAGCACACAGGGAGTCCCCTCCCTGCGCGATGCTTCCCTATACCACAGGAACACTGCGATCATGTTTGATCGCAGTGTGCCGGGGGTTAATGTGTCTGGGGTGGTCCGTGACCGCTCCTGGCACATAGTGCTGGATGTCAGCTGTGATAGTCAGCTGACACCCGGCTGCGATCGGCCGCGCTCCCCCCGTGAGCGCGGCTGATCACGCTGGACGTACTATTCTATCCTTGGGAAGTAGGGCCCACCCCACATGGATGGAACAGTACGTCCAATGGTAGAAAGGGTTTAATTATACACATCTTGCATTTATCGTCCTCTTGAACTCATATTGGTGGGTGTGTGTATCAAAATTTTAAGTCCTTCTAGTTCAACCTATATCCTAACCTAACATGCCCTAACATGTTGTTCCAGAGAGGAAGGCAAAAAAAAAAACCATGTGGTAAACAGTAAGCTCCACATTGGTGAAAAAAAATTCCTTCCCGACTCCACATACGTCAATCAGACTAGTTCCCTGGATCAACACCCTATCAAGGAATCTAGTACAGTGCCTTGCGAAAGTATTCGGCCCCCTGGAACTTTTCAACCTTTTCCCCATATCATGCTTCAAACATAAAGATACCAAATGTAAATTTTGGTCAAGAATCAACAACAAGTGGAACATAATTGTGAAGTTAAATGAAATTTATTGGTTATTTTACATTTTTATGTAAATTCAAAAACTGAAAACCGGGGCTTGCAATATTATTTGGCCCCTTTACTTTCAGTGCAGCAAACTCACTCCAGAAGTTCATTGTGGTTCTCTGATTGATCCAATGTTGTCCTAAATGCCTAATGATGATAAATAGTGTTGAGGGATACCTTCCAATATCGGAAAGTATCGGTATCGGAAAGTATCGGCCGATACCGTCAAAATATCGGATCTAATCCGATACCGATACCCGATCCCAATGCAAGTCAATGGGACGAAAATATCGGAATTAAAATAAACCCTTTCTTTCCTTGTAGGTTAATTCTACATGAAGGAAAACAACTAAGAATAATGTAGGATGTATTGGGGGACGTGGCGGAGACATTAAAGGCACAGAGGTTTAGCCCAATGTAATAGAATAGCAGGATTTTGTTGTTTTTTTTATGACGTTCGGCGTTAGAAAGATTTTGACTATGTTATTTTTTTTTTTATTTTGTCAGATATTGATGTTTCACTACTTCCACGCCCTTCACCTTCTTTTTTACTTCTCCCACACTTTCTTCTTCATTATCCTCATCATCAGCTTCTTTGACATCAACTTCTTCACCTTATTCATCTTCTTCTTCATCTTCTACCTATTATTTTTTTGGTTACATTGTTCATATTCTTTTTATTTTACTATTATCTTCATCATATTCTACTTCTTCATCATATTCTTATTTGTGACAGGCATTCCCGTAGTTGTTATCTATAAAAGTTTGAAGATTACACCTTCCGTTCTGCCTGTCACAAAACAGTTACATTTGTCCGCGTTCAGTTTGGCCTGCAGCATCAGGCTTTATCCAGGGGCACCACGAGGAGGAACGGACTCACCCCATACACTGCTTAGTCTTCTTCTGCTTATAATTTAGATAATATTTTTTGCTCTGATATTTAGTGTTATGCTTAATGTTCTTCTGCTCTTTGTTCTGAAGCCTCTTGTTCTTCTGCTTCTCGGTCTTCCAGGTCGTCGTTGTCTCCAGGGTCGTCATCTCCGGGGTCGTCGTCATCGGGGTGGTCTTCAGGGTCGTCGTCTCCGGGGTCGTCGTCATCGGGGTGGTCTTCAGGGTCATCGTCTCCAGGGTCGTCGTCATCACGGTGGTTGTCGTCTCTGGTGTCGTCGTCATCTTAGGGGTGGTCTTCCGGGTCATCGTGTTTAGTCTCTTGAACTTGGAAATGTAGCAGAAGGTACAAGAAGGCTGAGAAAATGCCGAGAACCAGCTGATGGAACTGGAACTCGGATGGCTACCCGAAGGTCCAAGAGCCAATGGAACTACCAAGGACCAGCTGACGTTACTGGAACCCGGTTACTAAGCAGGAGGTACCCGTGCCTGAAAGCACTACCAAGGACCACCTGACGTTGGTGGAACTCGGATACCCAGAGGGAGGCACCTAAGGCAAAGGCTCTGCCCGGAACCAGCTGACGGTACTGGAACCAGGATGGGGAACAGAAGGTACAAGAGCAAAAGACACTGCCGAGAACCAGCTGACGGTGCTGGAACCCGGATGGGTAGCCGAAGGTCCAAGAGCCAATGGAACGACCGAGGACCAGCTGACGTTACTGGAACCCGGTTACTAAGCAGGAGGTACCCGTGCCTGAAAGCACTACCAAGGACCACCTGACGTTGGTGGAACTCGGATACCCAGAGGGAGGCACCTAAGCCAAAGGCTCTGCCCGGAACCAGCTGACGGTACTGGAACCAGGATGGGGAGCAGAAGGTACAAGAGCAAGTGTCTGCGTGGCTTTTGCAGGACACGATGCCGGCTGCACAGCAGGGGAACAGCTGGCGGTGCTGAACCCCACTGACACATTGGCTGGTGTTTTTCTCTGTGCAACTAGCAGTACCGGGCCCCAACTGGCGATGTTAGAGCCCGGGGTCAGCAGGAGGAGGAGAGGGAGCAGAGTGTAGGCCGAAGCCTGCACTGGCGGCAGCTTTGGGTCTGTTGTGCCTGCGTGGCAGTTGCAGGACACGTTGCCGGCTGCACAGCAGGGGAACAGCTGGCGGTGCTGAACCCCACTGACACATTGGCTGGTGTTTTTCTCTGTGCAGCTAGCAGTACCGGGCCCCAACTGGCGGTGTTGGAGCCCGGGCTCTGCAGGGGGAGCAGAGTGTAGGCCGAAGCCTAATTGAACCAATTTCAAAGGTAACCTTTAACCCCCCCTCAGGGGTTACAAAGTAGAAGAGCCACAGCTTATGCAGCAGTAGTGCTGCACAAGTCAAAGGTTTCTCTTTTAATTTTGCTCCTTGCACACGCTGAATGAAACACGTATAACATTTAGCCCTTTATACAGTCAAACTGTGTTGGAGGCGCGAGTTCCCTTTGTAATGAGACGCAGCACAGATGTCAAGAATCCCACCTTGGTGCAGGGTGCAGCCTCCTGAGCGTTGTTATTTGCTGTACAGGAGTCTGCGCTGTCGTGTTATCCCCTGGCCTAGCGCTGTTAGCGCTGCCCATCTTCTGACATCATTTAATGTCGGCCGGTGCGGTTCGCGATGACCATGAATCCCAGCCCCGCGGTGTCTTAACATTGTTAAAACACTGCGGGGCTGGGATTCATGGCCTGGCGCAGCACATATGTTCGCCTCTCGCACTCGGGTCCTTACACCCGCTTCAGACTGTGCGGCGTCAGCTGATCCCTTATCGCATGCCACGGCCATGAAGCCGCACAGTCTGAAGAAGGCGGAAGGAGATGAGGGACAGGCGAACTGATGCACTGATCATGCCCATCAATCACACCCTCGCAGTCCCAATAAATAAGACACCGAGGGGCGTTGTGTGGGTCAGGGCGGCCGCAGAGGCGCAGGCAGCCAAACAATGATGCCAGAAGACGGGCAGCGCTACCAAGGGGGTTGCAGCGTGTCATTACAAAGGAAAGTCACACCACCGGGACGGTTAAATGGTCACACAGAGGACACATTTTAGACGTGTTTTCAGTTCCACATGTGCGAGGAGAATACGTTTATGAGCCACCTTGCACACATGCAGCATTACCGCTGTACAAGGTGGCTGTAAAACGTACAAACGCCTGGGGGAGGGGGGACAGGTTCCCTTCAATTTCAGTTCTGTGTCTGCGTGGCTTTTGCAGGACACGATGCCGGCTGCACAGCAGGGGAACAGCTGGCGGTGCTGAACCCCACTGACACATTGGCTGGTGTTTTTCTCTGTGCAGCTAGCAGTACCGGGCCCCAACTGGCGGTGTTAGAGCCCGGGGTCAGCAGGAGGAGGAGAGGGAGCAGAGTGTAGGCCGAAGCCTGCACTGGCGGCAGCTTTGGGTCTGTTGTGCCTGCGTGGCAGTTGCAGGACACATTGCCGGCTGCATAGCAGGGGAACAGCTGGCGGTGCTGAACCCCACTGACACATTGGCTGGTGTTTTTCTCTGTGCAGCTAGCAGTACCGGGCCCCAACTGGCGGTGTTGGAGCCCGGGCTCTGCAGGGGGAGCAGAGTGTAGGCCGAAGCCTAATTGAACCAATTTCAAAGGTAACCTTTAACCCCCCCTCAGGGGTTACAAAGTAGAAGAGCCACAGCTTATGCAGCAGTAGTGCTGGACAAGTCAAAGGTTGCTCTTTTAATTTTGCTCCTTGCACACGCTGAATGAAACACGTATAACATTTAGCCCTTTATACAGTCAAACTGTGTTGGAGGCGCGAGTTCCCTTTGTAATGAGACGCAGCACAGATGTCAAGAATCCCACCTTTGTGCTGGGTGCAGCCTCCTGAGCGTTGTTATTTGCTGTACAGGAGTCTGCGCTGTCGTGTTATCCCCTGGCCTAGCGCTGTTAGCGCTGCCCATCTTCTGACATCATTTAATGTCGGCCGGTGCGGTTCACGATGACCATGAATCCCAGCCCCGCGGTGTCTTAACATTGTTAAAACACTGCGGGGCTGGGATTCATGGCCTGGCGCAGCACATATGTTCGCCTCTCGCACTCGGGTCCTTACACCCGCTTCAGACTGTGCGGCGTCAGCTGATCCCTTATCGCATGCCACGGCCATGAAGCCGCACAGTCTGAAGAAGGCGGAAGGAGATGAGGGACAGGTGAACTGATGCACTGATCATGCCCATCAATCACACCCTCGCAGTCCCAATAAATAAGACACCGAGGGGCGTTGTGTGGGTCAGGGCGGCCGCAGAGGCGCAGGCAGCCAAACAATGATGCCAGAAGACGGGCAGCGCTACCAAGGGGGTTGCAGCGTGTCATTACAAAGGAAAGTCACACCACCGAGACGGTTAAATGGTCACACAGAGGACACATTTTAGACGTGTTTTCAGTTCCACATGTGCGAGGAGAATACGTTTATGAGCCACCTTGCACACATGCAGCATTACCACTGTACAAGGTGGCTGTAAAACGTACAAACGCCTGGGGGAGGGGGGACAGGTTCCCTTCAATTTCAGTTCTGGTGTCTGCGTGGCTTTTGCAGGACACGATGCCGGCTGCACAGCAGGGGAACAGCTGGCGGTGCTGAACCCCACTGACACATTGGCTGGTGTTTTTCTCTGTGCAGCTAGCAGTACCGGGCCCCAACTGGCGGTGTTAGAGCCCGGGGTCAGCAGGAGGAGGAGAGGGAGCAGAGTGTAGGCCGAAGCCTGCACTGGCGGCAGCTTTGGGTCTGTTGTGCCTGCGTGGCAGTTGCAGGACACGTTGCCGGCTGCACAGCAGGGGAACAGCTGGCGGTGCTGAACCCCACTGACACATTGGCTGGTGTTTTTCTCTGTGCAGCTAGCAGTACCGGGCCCCAACTGGGGTGTTGGAGCCCGGGCTCTGCAGGGGGAGCAGAGTGTAGGCCGAAGCCTAATTGAACCAATTTCAAAGGTAACCTTTAACCCCCCCTCAGGGGTTACAAAATAGAAGAGCCACAGCTTATGCAGCAGTAGTGCTGCACAAGTCAAAGGTTGCTCTTTTAATTTTGCTCCTTGCACACGCTGAATGAAACACATATAACATTTAGCCCTTTATACAGTCAAACTGTGTTGGAGGCGCGAGTTCCCTTTGTAATGAGATGCAGCACAGATGTCAAGAATCCCACCTTGGTGCTGGGTGCAGCCTCCTGAGCGTTGTTATTTGCTGTACAGGAGTCTGCGCTGTCGTGTTATCCCCTGGCCTAGCGCTGTTAGCGCTGCCCATCTTCTGACCTCATTTAATGTCGGCCGGTGTGGTTCGCGATGACCATGAATCCCAGCCCCGCGGTGTCTTAACATTGTTAAAACACTGCGGGGCTGGGATTCATGGCCTGGTGCAGCACATATGTTCGCCTCTCGCACTCGGGTCCTTACACCCGCTTCAGACTGTGCGGCGTCAGCTGATCCCTTATCGCATGCCACGGCCATGAAGCCGCACAGTCTGAAGAAGACGGAATGAGATGAGGGACAGGTGAACTGATGCACTGATCATGCCCATCAATCACACCCTCGCAGTCCCAATAAATAAGACACCGAGGGGCGTTGTGTGGGTCAGGGCGGCCGCAGAGGCGCAGGCAGCCAAACAATGATGCCAGAAGACGGGCAGCGCTACCAAGGGGGTTGCAGCGTGTCATTACAAAGGAAAGTCACACCACCGGGACGGTTAAATGGTCACACAGAGGACACATTTTAGACGTGTTTTCAGTTCCACATGTGCGAGGAGAATACGTTTATGAGCCACCTTGCACACATGCAGCATTACCGCTGTACAAGGTGGCTGTAAAACGTACAAACGCCTGCGGGAGGGGTGACAGGTTCCCTTCAATTTCAGTTCTGGTGTCTGTGTGGCTTTTGCAGGACACGATGCCGGCTGCACAGCAGGGGAACAGCTGGCGGTGCTGAACCCCACTGACACATTGGCTGGTGTTTTTCTCTGTGCAGCTAGCAGTACCGGGCCCCAACTGGCGGTGTTGGAGCCCGGGCTCTGCAGGGGGAGCAGAGTGTAGGCCGAAGCCTAATTGAACCAATTTCAAAGGTAACCTTTAACCCCCCCTCAGGGGTTACAAAGTAGAAGAGCCACAGCTTATGCAGCAGTAGTGCTGCACAAGTCAAAGGTTGCTCTTTTAATTTTGCTCCTTGCACACGCTGAATGAAACACGTATAACATTTAGCCCTTTATACAGTCAAACTGTGTTGGAGGCGCGAGTTCCCTTTGTAATGAGACGCAGCACAGATGTCAAGAATCCCACCTTGGTGCTGGGTGCAGCCTCCTGAGCGTTGTTATTTGCTGTACAGGAGTCTGCGCTGTCGTGTTATCCCCTGGCCTAGCGCTGTTAGCGCTGCCCATCTTCTGACATCATTTAATGTCGGCCGGTGCGGTTCGCGATGACCATGAATCCCAGCCCCGCGGTGTCTTAACATTGTTAAAACACTGCGGGGCTGGGATTCATGGCCTGGCACAGCACATATGTTCGCCTCTCGCACTCGGGTCCTTACACCCGCTTCAGACTGTGCGGCGTCAGCTGATCCCTTATCGCATGCCACGGCCATGAAGCCGCACAGTCTGAAGAAGGCGGAAGGAGATGAGGGACAGGCGAACTGATGCACTGATCATGCCCATCAATCACACCCTCGCAGTCCCAATAAATAAGACACCGAGGGGCGTTGTGTGGGTCAGGGCGGCCGCAGAGGCGCAGGCAGCCAAACAATGATGCCAGAAGACGGGCAGCGCTACCAAGGGGGTTGCAGCGTGTCATTACAAAGGAAAGTCACACCACCGGGACGGTTAAATGGTCACACAGAGGACACATTTTAGACGTGTTTTCAGTTCCACATGTGCGAGGAGAATACGTTTATGAGCCACCTTGCACACATGCAGCATTACCGCTGTACAAGGTGGCTGTAAAATGTACAAACGCCTGGGGGAGGGGGGACAGGTTCCCTTCAATTTCAGTTCTGGTGTCTGCGTGGCTTTTGCAGGACACGATGCCGGCTGCACAACAGGGGAACAGCTGGCGGTGCTGAACCCCACTGACACATTGGCTGGTGTTTTTCTCTGTGCAGCTAGCAGTACCGGGCCCCAACTGGCGGTGTTAGAGCCCGGGGTCAGCAGGAGGAGGAGAGAGAGCAGAGTGTAGGCCGAAGCATGCACTGGCGGCAGCTTTGGGTCTGTTGTGTCTGCGTGGCAGTTGCAGGACACGTTGCCGGCTGCACAGCAGGGGAACAGCTGGCGGTGCTGAACCCCACTGACACATTGGCGAGGTGTTTGGCTCTGTGCAGCCAGCACTTCCGGACAGGAACTAACTGTGTTGGAGCCCGGGCTCTGCAGGCGGAGCAGAGTGTAGGCCGAAGCCTAATTGAACCGATTTTAAAAGTAACCTTTAACCCCCCCTCAGGGGTGAAAAACTACAAGAGCCACAGCTTGGGCAGCAGTAATGCTGCACAAGTGAAAGGTTGCTCTTTTAATTTTGCTCCTTGCACACGCTGAAAGGAACACGTACAACATTTAGGCCCTTACACAGTCAAACTGTTTTGGAGGCGTGAGTTCCCCTCGTAAGGAGACGCAGTACAGCTGGCAAAAATGCCACCTTGGTGCTTTGCGCGGCCTCCTGAGCATCGTTATTTGTTGCACAGGAGTCTGCGCTGTCGTGTTATCCCTTGGCCTTGCGCTGTTAGTGCTGCCCGTCCTCTGACATCATTTGATGTCGGCCGGTGCGGTTCGCGATGCCCATGAATTCCAGCCCCGCAGTGTCTTGACATAGTTAAAACACTGCGGGGCTGGGATTAATGGCCTGGCACAGCACATATGTTCGCCTCTCACACTCGGGTCCTTACACCTGCTTCAGACTATGCGGCGTCAGCTGATCCCTTATCGCATGCCACGGCCATGAAGCCGCACAGTCTGAAGAAGGCGGAAGGAGATGAGAGACAGGCGAAGAAATGCACCGTTCATGCCCGTCAATCACACCCTCGCAGTCAAAATAAATAAGACACCGAGGGGCGTTGTGTGGGGCAAGGCGGCCGCAGAGGCGCACCCAGCCAAACAATGATGCCAGAAGACGGGCAGCGTTACCAAGTAGCTTGTTGCGTGTCAGTACAAAGGAAAATCACACCTGAAGGATGTTTTAATGGTCACAGAGGACACATTTTAGATGTGTTCAGTTCCACGAGTGCAAGGAGAATAAGTTTCTGAGCCACCTTGCACACATGCAGCATTACTGCTGTACAAGGTGGCTGTAAAACATAGAAACACCTGGGGGAGGGGGGACAGGTTCCCTTCAATTTCAGTTCTTGTGTCTGCGTGGCGGTCGCAGGACACGTTGCCGGCTACACAGCAGGGGAACAGCTGGCGGTGCTGAACCCCACTGACACATTGGCTGGTGTTTTTCTCTGTGCAGCTAGCACATCTGGGCCAAAACTGGCGGTGTTAGAGCCCAGGGTCAGCAGGAGGAGCAGGGGGAGCGGAGTGTAGGCCGAAGCCTGCACTGGAGCAAGTTGAAAGGAAACCTTTAACCCCCCCCCCCAGGCGTTTGTAGCTGAAAGAGCCATTGTGTACAGCACTAATGCTGGAAAAGGTAAACTTTGCTCTTTTAATTATGGTCCTTGCACATGCTGAACCTAACACTTATGATGTCCCCTCACAGCGTTAAACCGTCCGGTAGGTGGAACTTTCCTTTGTCGTGTGACGCAGCACAGCCATCATTTTTACCCCTTGGCGCCGTGCGCCGCCTCCTCAGCGTTGTTTGAATCTGTCCCGGAGCCTGCGCTGTTAGGTTAGCCCTTGGCCATGCACACATGTTGCGCTGCCCGTCTTCTGACATAATTTGGTGTCAGGCTGGCTGCGCCTGTGCAGTCACGGCCGTGGCATGCTATTAGGGTTCAGCTGACACCGCACAGTCTGAAGAAGCCGTAGGGAGGGGAGTGAGAGGCGAGGATATGCACTGCGCATGGCCACGGATAACAGGCCCGCGGTGGGATTACATTAGACGACACTGCGAGGCGGGATCTCGGCCAGCGCACCCGCACAGGCGCAGCCAGCCTGACACCAAATGATGTCAGAAGATGGGCAGCGCAACATGTGTGCATGGCCAAGGGCTAACCTAACAGCGCAGGCTCCGGGACAGATTCAAACAACGCTGAGGAGGCGGCGCACGGCGCCAAGGGGGTAAAAATGATGGCTGTGCTGCGTCACACGACAAAGGAAAGTTCCACCTACCGGACGGTTTAACGGTGTGTGGGGACACATTTCATAAGTGTTAGGTTCAGCATGTGCAAGGAGCACCACGAAAAGAGGCACTTTTTCCCTTTGCATCATTACTGCTGCACAAGGTGGCTCCTTCAGTAACAAACACCTGGGGGGGGGGACAGGTTCCCTTAAATTTAACTTGTTGTGCCTGCGTGGCGGTCGCAGTACACGTTGCCGTATACACAGCAGGGGAACAGCTGGCGGTGCTGAACCCCACTAACACATTGGCGAGGTGTTTGGCTCTGTGCATACAGCACTTCTGGACGGCAACTAGCGGTGTTGGAGCCCAGGGACAGGTGGAGGAGGAGGAGGTAGGAGGAGGTAGGAGGAGGTAGGAGGGATTGCCACACACACAGCAGGGGAACAGCTGACGTTACTGAACCCCAATAACAGAGGAGGGACTGTTGGGACTGTGCGGACAGCACATCTGGACGGCAACTAGCGGTGTTGGAGCCCAGGGACAGGTGGAGGAGGAGGAGGTAGGAGGAGGTAGGAGGAGGTAGGAGGGATTGCCACACACACAGCAGGGGAACAGCTGACATTACTGAACCCCAATAACAGAGGAGGGACTGTTGGGACTGTGCGGACAGCACATCTGGACAGCAACTAGCGGTGTTGGAGCCCAGGGACAGGTGGAGGAGGAGGAGGTAGGAGGAGGTAGGAGGGATTGCCACACACACACAGCTGGGGAACAGCTGACGTTACTGAACCCCAATAACAGAGGAGGGACTGTTGGGACTGTGCGGACAGCACATCTGGACGGCATCTAGCGGTGTTGGAGCCCAGGGACAGGTGGAGGAGGAGGAGGTAGGAGGAGGTAGGAGGAGGTAGGAGGAGGTAGGAGGGATTGCCACACACACAGCAGGGGAACAGCTGACGTTACTGAACCCCAATAACAGAGGAGGGACTGTTGGGACTGTGCAGACAGCACATCTGGATGGCAACTAGCGGTGTTGGAGCCCAGGGACAGGTGGAGGAGGAGGAGGTAGGAGGAGGTAGGAGGGATTGCCACACACACAGCTGGGGAACAGCTGACGTTACTGAACCCCAATAACAGAGGAGGGACTGTTGGGACTGTGCGGACAGCACATCTGGACGGCAACTAGCGGTGTTGGAGCCCAGGGACAGGTGGAGGAGGAGGAGGTAGGAGGAGGTAGGAGGGATTGCCACACACACAGCTGGGGAACAGCTGACGTTACTGAACCCCAATAACAGAGGAGGGACTGTTGGGACTGTGCGGACAGCACATCTGGATGGCAACTAGTGGTGTTGGAGCCCAGGGACAGGTGGAGGAGGAGGAGGTAGGAGGAGGTAGGAGGGATTGCCACACACACAGCTGGGGAACAGCTGACGTTACTGAACCCCAATAACAGAGGAGGGACTGTTGGGACTGTGCGGACAGCACATCTGGACGGCAACTAGCGGTGTTAGAGCCCAGGGACAGGTGGAGGAGGAGAAGGTAGGAGGAGGTAGGAGGGATTGCCACACACACAGCTGGGGAACAGCTGACGTTACTGAACCCCAATAACAGAGGAGGGACTGTTGGGACTGTGCGGACAGCACATCTGGACGGCAACTAGCGGTGTTGGAGCCCAGGGACAGGTGGAGGAGGAGGAGGTAGGAGGAGGTAGGAGGAGGTAGGAGGGATTGCCACACACACAGCAGGGGAACAGCTGACGTTACTGAACCCCAATAACAGAGGAGGGACTGTTGGGAGTGTGCGGACAGCACATCTGGATGGCAACTAGCGGTGTTGGAGCCCAGGGACAGGTGGAGGAGGAGGAGGTAGGAGGAGGTAGGAGGGATTGCCACACACACAGCTGGGGAACAGCTGACGTTACTGAACCCCAATAACAGAGGAGGGACTGTTGGGACTGTGCGTACAGCACTTCTGGACGGCAACTAGCGGTGTTGGAGCCCAGGGACAGGTGGAGGAGGAGGAGGTAGGAGGAGGTAGGAGGGATTGCCACACACACAGCTGGGGAACAGCTGACGTTACTGAACCCCAATAACAGAGGAGCGACTGTTGGGACTGTGCGGACAGCACTTCTGGACGGCAACTAGCGGTGTTGGAGCCCAGGGACAGGTGGAGGAGGAGGAGGTGGAGGAGGTAGGAGGAGGTAGGAGGGATTGCCACACACACAGCAGGGGAACAGCTGACGTTACTGAACCCCAATAACAGAGGAGGGACTGTTGGGACTGTGCGGACAGCACATCTGGACGGCAACTAGCGGTGTTGGAGCCCAGGGACAGGTGGAGGAGGAGGAGGTAGGAGGAGGTAGGAGGGATTGCCACACACACAGCTGGGGAACAGCTGACATTACTGAACCCCAATAACAGAGGAGGGACTGTTGGGACTGTGCGTACAGCACTTCTGGACGGCAACTAGCGGTGTTGGAGCCCAGGGACAGGTGGAGGAGGAGGAGGTAGGAGGAGGTAGGAGGGATTGCCACACACACAGCTGGGGAACAGCTGACGTTACTGAACCCCAATAACAGAGGAGGGACTGTTGGGACTGTGCGTACAGCACTTCTGGACGGCAACTAGCGGTGTTGGAGCCCAGGGACAGGTGGAGGAGGAGGAGGTAGGAGGAGGTAGGAGGGATTGCCACACACACAGCTGGGGAACAGCTGACGTTACTGAACCCCAATAACAGAGGAGCGACTGTTGGGACTGTGCGTACAGCACTTCTGGACGGCAACTAGCGGTGTTGGAGCCCAGGGACAGGTGGAAAAGCAGAGGAACACAATGTAGGCCGAAGCCTGAGAAAGTCAAAAGGGAACCTTTAACCCCCCCCGAAGGCATTTGTAGCTGAAAGAGCCAGCTTGTGCAGCACAAAAGATGCAAAAGGAAAAGGTGGCTCTTTTCATCATGCTCCTTGCAAACACAGAACTAAACACTTATAAAATGTGTCCCCTGAAACCGTGAAACCGTCCCGGAGGTGGGACTTTCCTTCGTAATATGACGCAGCACAGCCGTCATTCCTACCCCCCCGGTGCCGCGCCCCGGCTCCTCAGCGTTGTTTGATTCCGTCCTGGAGCCTGCGCTGTTATGTTATCCCGTGGCTAGGCACACTTAGCGCTGCCCATCTTCTGACATCATTTGGTGTCAGGCTGGCTGCGCCTGTGCGGCCGCGCTGGCCGAGAGCCCGCCTCGCAGAGTCTTCTGATTTAATCCCACTGGGGGCCTGGGATCCATGGCCATGCGCAGCAAGGAGCTAAACAAAAATAGCTACCTTTTCCTTGTGCAGCATTACTGCTGCACAAGGTGGCTCTTTCAGTAACAAACGCCTTGGGGGGGGGGGACAGATTCCCTTACATTTCAGTTGTTGTGTCAGCGTGGCGGTCGCAGGACACATTGCCGGCTACACAGCTGGGGATCAGCTGACGTTACTGAAACCCAATAACACTGGGTCGTATGTTTTGACTGTGCAGACGGCACTTCTGAGCCTCAACTGGCGGTGTTGGAGCCCAGGAATTTAAGTTCAGGTGGTAGAAAGATGAACACAACAGGAGACCTGGATAACGTATACAGTGACCTAATTATTTAATCAGGAAGAGGAGTGGCAAATTCCTGCGAGATCCAGGCCTTGTTCATTTTCAGGAAAGTAAGCCAGTCAACGTTATCGGAGGATAGTCGCATGCGACGGTCAGTTAGTACACCACCTGCAGCACTAAAGACACGTTCCGATAATACACTGGCCGCAGGGCAAGACAGCACCTCCAATGCATACTGGCTTAGCTCTGGCCATGTATCCAGCTTTGAGACCCAAAACTTGAAAGGGGAAGAGCCGTCTGGGAGTACAGCAAGAGGGCAAGACATGTAGTCTGTCACCATCTGACGGAACCGTTGCCTCCTGCTGACTGGAGCCGTCTGTGATGGTGTAGACTTTTGTGGGGGGCACAGAAAACTGTGCCACAGTTGGGCCATACTGGTCTTGCCTGGGCAGAGGCACTGCTTCTGCTCCCTCTTTGTGCAGAGCCTCCACCACTGCCTGGATGCACTGAGCTGCTTTGGAATGCACTAGCAGCACTTCTCTCAGTTGGAATGGAGAAGATGATGGAATTCACCAGTGTGTCTTGGTACTCCCACATTTTTCGCTCCCGGTTCAACGGTGTGATGAGGATTTCTACGTTGTCCCGGTAGCGAGGATCGAGGAGGGTGAACACCCAATAATCAGACATGTTGAGAATGTGGGCGATGCGGCGGTCGTTTCTCAGGCACTGCAGCATGTAATCCACCATGTGCTGCAGACTGCCAACTGCCCAAGAAACGCTGTCCCCTGCTGGAGGCGTGATCTCTGCCCGCTCGTCATCACCCCACCCTCGCTGTACACACTGAGTACTGGACAATTGTGAAACTCCCTCCTCTGGATGGATGTCTTCCTCCTCCATTGACTCCTCCTCATCCTCCTCACAAACTGTCCCCTGCCTACACGTTTGTGAGGAACCACGTGGCGCTGACTGTCCAGAAGATGATGGAAATGGTGAATCCTCATCCTCCACCTCTTCCACAACATCATCCCTTAGCGCTTGCAGTGATTTTTCAAGCAGTCAGATAAGGGGGACAGTCATGCTGACTAGTGCATCATCTGCACTCGCCATCCGCATGGAATAATCAAAGGGACCAAAACCTGGCAGACGTCATTCATAGTGGCCCACTCTGTGGTTGTGAAGTCTGTACGGCGCTGACTGCGACTTTTTTGCGCCTGAAGCAGCTGGTACTCCATTACAGCTTGCTGCTGCTCACACAACCGCTCCAACATATGAAACGTGGAATTCCACCTGGTAGGTAGGTCACATATGATGCGATGTTCCGGCAGGCGGTGTCGGCGCTGCAGAGCCGCAATGCGCGCTTTTGCCGTGCTGGAACGCCGCAAGTGAGCACACTCTAGGCGGACCTTGTGCAGCAGTGCATCAAGATCCGGATAGTCCCTCAAAAAGCTCTGCACAACCAAATTGAGCACATGTGCCAGACATGGGATGTGAGTGAGGTTGCCGAGGCCCAGAGCTGCAACCAGATTTCGGCCATTATCACACACTACCATGCCTGGCTGGAGATTCGCTGGCACAAACCACACATCGCTCTCCTGCTTTATGGCATTCCAGAGCTCCTGCGCTGTGTGGCTACGATTCCCCAAAAAAATTAATTTCAAGACGGCCTGTTGACGTTTGGCCACGGCTGTGCTCATGTCGGTCGTAACAGGTACACGTTCATCACGGGTCCATGTGGAGGTGGACTGTGACGGCTCCTGCAGCGATGATTCTGAGGAACTGGTGTAAGAGGAGGAGTCAATGCGTACAGACTGGATTCCTGCAATCCTTGGAGTGGGCAGGACACGTCCTGCGCCACTCGCACGGTCTGTACCCGGCTCAACGACATTAACCCAATGGGCAGTGAGGGAAAGGTATCGCCCCTGTCCATGTTGACTGGTCCACGCATCGGTGGTGAGGTGGACCTTGCTACTGACGGCGTTCAGTAGCGCGTGTTTTATGTGTCCCTCCACATGCTTGTGCAGGGCAGGGACGGCTTGCCTGCTGAAGTAAAAGCGGCTGGGCACATTGTACTGTGGGACTGCCAATGACATCAAGTCACGGAAGCTGTCAGTCTCCACCAGCCTGAATGACAGCATTTCCAGTGACAGAAGTTTGGCAATGCCTGCAGTCAGAGCCTGTGCTCGTGGGTGGTTTGACGAGAAAGGCCGCCTTTTCTCCCATGCCTGTACTACCGATGGCTGTAGACTGGGCTGGGAGTGTGTGGATGACTGGGAAAGTGGTGCTGCGGGTGGAATTACAGCGGGTCTCTGGACAACAGGGCCAGAGGTTCTTCCACGGCGATCCTGGGAGGAATCCGAACCAGCTGCGTGTGAGCTGGAGGAAGAGGCAACACGAGCTGAAGAGGTGGTAGCTGCCGCTGTTGGTTGGCCTAGCACTTCAGTGTGTTTTTCTAACTCCGCCAGGTGCCTGGTGCGCACATGTTTCCACATGTTGGAGGTATTGAGGTTGCTGACATTTTTCCCTCTTTTGACTTTTTGATGACACACCTTGCATCTGACATAGCAAATGTCATCTGCAACTGTGTCAAAAAAGGACCAGGCACTGCAAGTCTTGGGAGTGCCCTTTTTGGCTTTTGGAAGAGACATGCTCCTAACGGGTGCCAAAGCGGAGGCTGCAGGATCCGCAATCTTCCCCCTCCCTCTCCCTCTTTGGGCCGTACGGGGAATCTCTTCCTCAGAGCTGCTCCCACCACCTTCCTGTCCCTCACGCCAAGATGGGTCAAGGACCTCATCATCTACACTACCCTCTGCCCCCAACTGCTCCTCCTGGGTAGTCTCAGCAGCAGAGCACGCACCAGTAAGTGGCACCTGAGTGTCATCATCAGCTGATGCGGCCTGCGATGTGGTGACCGGAGCCACTGGCCCACCCGCCTCTTCAGAGGAAGAGAGAAAAAGCTGTTGGGCATCACTGCACCCTGCCTCTTCTTCCATTTCTCCAATGCTGCTTGGCTGGCCCCCTGTTTCCAAGCCAAGAGATTCAGAGAACAGAAGTAGAGACGGCTCCTGTCCTGGGCTCTCTGTCTGCCTGGGCAATTTGGCAGGTGGTGAAGAGACAGATGGCTGCTCTCCAGTGCTCTGTGTCTGAGAGGATGTGGCACTAATTGAAGTTGATGCATTAGCTGCCATCCATCCGACAATGGCTTCAATTTGTTCTTCACGCAGCAGCGGTGTACGGTGCTCTGACACAAAGCTGCGCATGAATGACTGCTGCCTGGTGAAAGTGGGTGCTGATGAGTCACCGGTGCCCGCAGCAGGCACAGAATCCCCACATCCCCTCCCTGCTCCGCGCCCACGCCCACGCCCACGTGCCTTACTCACTGCCTTCTTCATCTTGGTTGACTGATAAAGATAAGCAGAAAAGTACTAACGGCTTTGTGTGCTTATTCCTGAACAACTCCTCCTAACAGGTATAAGAAACACTAATTTTCTAAAGTGTGGACTAGACTTTAACCCCTTCCCGACCCATGACGCCACGTAGGCATCATGAAAACCCGTGCCAATCCGACCCATGACGCCTATGTGGCATCATGGAATGATCGCGTCCCTGCAGATCGGGTGAAGGGGTTAACTCCTATTTTACCCGATCTGCAGGGAGAGGGGGAGTGGTACTTCAGCCCAGGGGGGGTGGCTTCACCCCCCCATGGCTACGATCGCTCTGATTGGCTGTTGAAAGTGAAACTGCCAATCAGAGCGATTTGTAATATTTCACCTAAAAAACTGGTGAAATATTACAATCCAGCCATGGCCGATGCTGCAATATCATCGGCCATGGCTGGAAATACTAAAGTGACCCCCCCCACACCCACCGATCGCCCCCCCAGTCCTCCGTTATGGGGTCCGGTCCCCTCCGTCCGCCTGCCGGCTCCCCCGTCCTCCTGTCCGCTCCCTCCTTGCTCATATCCACCCCCCCTGTGCTCCGATCCCCCCCCCTGTGCTCCGATCCACCCCCCCACCACCCCTTCATACTTACCGATCCTCCCGGTGTCCGTACGTCTGCTCGCTGGGCGCCGTCATCTTCCAAAATGGCGGGCGCATGCTCAGTGCGCCCGCCGAATCTGCCAGTCGGCAGATTCCTTACAAGTACATTTTGATCGCTGTGGTAGGTTCTACCACAGCGATCAAAATAAAAAAATAAATAAATAACCCCCCCCCCCTTTATCACCCCCATAGGGACAATAATAAAATAAAGAATTTTTTTTTTTTTTCCACTAGGGTTAGGGTTAGAACTAGGGTTAGAACTAGGGGTAGGGTTAGGGGTAGGGTTAGGGTTATGGGTAGGGTTAGGGGTAGGGTTATGGCATGTGCACACAGAGCGGATCGGCCGCGGATCCGCAGCGGATCGGCCGCGGATCCGCAGAGGATCGGCCGCGGATCCGCAGCGGATCGGCAGCGGATCCGCAGCGGATGGGCCGCGGATCCGCAGCGGATCGGCCGCGGATCAGCAGCGGATCCGCAGCGGATCGGCAGCGGATCCGCAGCGGATCGGCCGCGGATCGGCAGCGGATCCGCAGCGGATCGGCAGCGGATCCGCAGCGGATTGGCCGCGGATCCGCAGCGGATGGGCCGCGGATCCGCAGTGGATCGGCAGCGGATTGGCCGCGGATCCGCAGCGGATTGCCCGCGGATCCGCAGCGGATTGGCCGCTGCGAATTCGAAGCAGTTTTCCATCAGGTTTACAGTACCATGTACACCTAAGGAAAACCAAATCCGCTGTGCCCATGGTGCGGAAAATTCCGTGCAGAAACGCTGCGTTGTATTTTCCGCAGCATGTCAATTCTTTGTGCGGATTCCGCAGCGTTTTACACCTGTTCCTCAATAGGAATCCGCAGGTGAAATCCGCACAAAAAAACACTGGAAATCTGCTGTAAATCCGCAGGTAAAACGCAGTGCCTTTTACCTGCAGATTTTTCAAAAATCGTGCGGAAAAATCTCACACGAATCCGCAACGTGGGCACATAACCTTAGGGTTAGGGTTGGAATTAGAGTTAGGGTTGGAATTAGGGCTAGGGTTTGAAATAGGGTTAAGATTAGGCTTGTGGTTAGGGTTACGGATAGGGTTAGGGGTGTGTTGGGGTTACAGTTGTGGTTAGGGTTGGGATTAGGGTTACGGTTGGGATTAGGGTTAGGATTAGGGTTGGAATTAGGGTTACGGGTGTGTTGCGGTTAGGGTTGTGGTTAGGGGTGTGTTGGGGTTAGGGTTGTGATTAGGGTTATGGCTACAGTTGGGATTAGGATTAGGGGTGTGTTGGGGTTAGTGTTGAAGTTATAATTGAGGGGTTTTCACTGTTTAGGCACATCAGGGGTCTCCAAACGCAACATGGCGCCACCATTGATTCCAGCCAATCTTGCGTTCAAAAAGTCAAATGGTGCTCCCGCCCTTCCAAGCCCTGACGTGCGCCCAAACAGTGGTTTACCCCCCCATTTGGGGTACCAGCGTACTCAGGACAAACTGGGCAACAACTGTTGGGGTCCAATTTCTCCTGTTACCCTTGCAAAAATAAAAAATTACTTGCTAAAACATAATTTTTGAGGAAAGAACAATTATTTTTTATTTTCACGGCTCTGCGTTATAAACTTCTGTGAAGCACTTGGGGGTTGAAAGTGCTCACCACACATCTAGATAAGTTCCTTCGGGGGTCTAGTTTCCAAAATGGGGTCACTTGTGGGGTGTTTCTACTGTTTAGGCATATCAGGGGCTCTGCAAATGCAATGTGACGCCCGCAGACCATTCCATCAAAGTCTGCATTTCAAATGTCACTACTTCCCTTCCGAGCCCTGACGTGCGCCCAAACAGTGGTTTACCCCCACATATGGGGTATCAGCGTACTCACAACAAACTGGGCAACAAACATTGGGGTCCAAATTCTCCTGTTACCCTTGTGAAAATAAAAAAATTGCTTGCTAAAACATCTTTTTTGAGGAAAGAAAAATGATTTTTTTATTTTCACGGCTCTGCGTTGTAAACTTCTGTGAAGCACTTGGGGGTTGAACGTGCTCACCACACATCTAGATAAGTTCCTTGGGGGGTCTAGTTTCCAAAATGGGGTCACTTGTGGGGGGTTTCTACTGTTTAGGCATATCAGGGGCTCTGCAAACGTAACATGATGCCCGCAGACCATTCCATCAAAGTCTGCATTCCAAAACGTCACTACTTCCCTTCCGAGCCCCGGCATGTGCCCAAACAGTGGTTTACCCCCACATATGGGGTATCAGCGTACTCAGGAGAAACTGGACAACAACTTTTGGGGTCCAATTTCTCCTGTTACTCTTGCAAAAATAAAAAATTCTGGGCTAAAAAATATTTTTGAGGAAAGGAAACACATTTATTATTTTCACGGCTCTGCGTTATAAACTTCTGTGAAGCACTTGGGGGTTCAAAGTGCTCACCACACATCTAGATAAGTTCCCTTGGGGGTCTAGTTTCCAAAATGGAGTCACTTGTGGGGAGTTCCTACTGTTTAGGCACATCAGGGGCTCTGCAAACGCAACCTGATGCCCGCAGAGCATTCCATCAAAGTCTGCAATTCAAAACGTCACTACTTCCCTTCCGAACCCCGACGTGTGCCAAAACAGTGGTTTACCCCCACATATGGGGTATCAGCGTACTCAGGAGAAACTGGACAACAACTTTTGGGGTCCAATTTCTCCTGTTACTCTTGCAAAAATAAAAAAAATTCTGGGCTAAAAAAATATTTTTGAGGAAAGGAAACACATTTTTTATTTTCACGGCTCTGCGTTATAAACTTCTGTGAAGCACTTGGGGGTTCAAAGTGCTCACCACACATCTAGATTAGTTCCTTGGGAGGTCTAGTTTCCAAAATGGGGTCACTTGTGCGGGAGCTCCAATGTTTAGGCACACAGGGGCTCTCCAAACGCGACATGGTGTCCGCTAATGATTGGAGCTAATTTTCCATTCAAAAAGCCAAATGGCGTGCCTTCCCTTCCGAGCCCTGCCGTGTGCCCAAACAGTGGTTTACCCCCACATATTGGGTATCATCGTACTCAGGACAAACTGGACAACAACATTTGGGGTCCAATTTCTCCGATTACCCTTGGGAAAATAAAAAATTCTGGGCTAAAAATCATTTTTGAGGAAAGAAAAATTATTTTTTTATTTTCACGGCTCTGCGTTATAAACTTCTGTGAAGCACCTGGGGGTTATAAGTGCTAACTATGCATCTAGATAAGTTCCTTGGGGGGTCTAGTTTCCAAAATGGGGTCAGTTGTAGGGGAGCTCCAATGTTTAGGCACACAGGGGCTCTCCAAACGCGACATGGTGTCCGCTAACGATTGGAGCTAATTTTCCATTCAAAAAGTCAAATGGCACGCCTCCCCTTCCGAGCCTTGCCGTGCACCCAAACAGTGGTTTACCCCCACATATGAGGTATCGGCATACTCAGGAGAAATTGCCCAACAAATTTTAGGATCCATTTTGTCCTGTTGCCCATGTGAAAATGAAAGAATTGAGGCTAAAAGAAATTTTGTGTGAAAAAAAAGTACTGTTTCATATTTGCGGATCAATTTGTGAAGCACCTGGGGGTTTAAAGTGCTCACTATGCCTCTAGATGAGTTCCTTGGGGGGTCTAGTTTCCAAAATGGGGTCACTTGTGGAGGAGCTCCAATGTTTATATGTATATATATATATATGTATATATGTGCATATGTGTGTATATGTATATATATGTGTATGTATAGATACTTTTTGGGTTTTGTGCCCATACCCCTATGGATTTGACACCGGGCTTACTAATGTAGTATTGGGACACCATAAGCATCATGTGCCCTTCAGGCAAAATTGATTATGAATTGTTTGGTTTCACCGGTATTCCCTTTTTGTGTAGTAATCGTTGTGGTCTTGGGGGCGTTTTTTCTATTAGCGCAGCAGTGGTGCTGTGTTAATGCACCATTTACATTTATCATTCCCTCTTTGTGGGCTGATCCAGCCAGGTTCATGTCACACTGGCCTTACTCTGGACGGTGTCTAGTGCGCACGCGCCGTTCTATTGCCGGGAACTGGGTTTTGTGCGCATGCGCGTACTTTCATTACGATCTGCGGCCATGCACCCCCTATACAGGCGTACGTGCACAGCGTGCATGCCGGCGCTACTCATGGTATGTACTTGGTAGTTCTCCGTCCACCTGCTGACAATTTCCCCTACTTTACCTACCGCTATTTAAGTCTCCTTCACCTACCGCCCTGTACTTTCCCTGACGAAGCTGCGGCTAGCAGCGATACGCGTGGGGCTTTTCCCACACCTCCTGGATCCCGGGATCATTCCCCTTCACCGCTGACTGCTGACTGCTGACGGCCCAGACCTCGTACAGGACTTCCTACTGGGTGATTTACCTCCTACCCCCCTTGCTCCTTTGTTTATCTTGGTGCCTTATACCTTTACTTTCCTGGCACTGCAATTTTAGAGGGGTGGTCTTGTTTTCCTATTTTGGCCAGTCTCTCCCCTCTTTTCTGGCTGATTGAGGCCGTATTAGTGGCCCCAGCATTTCCAATAGCACAAGGGTACTTTATCTATTGATTATATGATTGTCTGGGGACGCCCAGACCTGGTGTATTTATTTATTTATTTATTTATTTATTTATACCTACACATTGTTACCTGTTGGCTATTTTAAGGGGGCTATACTATGCTTACATATGCATAGTTTATATGGTATCTCACCCTTCTTATTGTAGGTCTTCCTCATTTAATACTTAATGCTGTATCTTCTTTTTCATCTTAATATTATATTGGTGGTTTACATATATATTCTTGCCTTTTTGACTTACCATCTGGATTTGGGTCGTCTCTCTATTAATATCCATTTTGGGACCAGTGGTGTGTCTGCTGTTTTTTAATATGTTTTTATCTTTGTGCACTTGTCTCTGTGTTTAATAAACTTGTTATATTCTACTATTTTGCTATTTGCGATTAGATTTTCTTGGGAGTGCGCTCGCTATGCACGGTTTCTTTTCTTGTTTTTTTTTAGCTCCAATGTTTAGGCACACAGGGGCTTTCCAAACGCGACATGGTGTCCGCTAACGATGGAGATAATTTTTCATTCAAAAAGTCAAATGGCGCTCCTTCACTTCCGAGCCTTACCATGTGCCCAAACAGTGGTTTACCCCCACATGTGAGGTATTGGTGTACTCAGGAGAAATTGCCCAACAAAATTTAGGATCCATTTTATCCTGTTGCCCATGTGAAAATGAAAAAATTGAGGCTAAAATAATTTTTTTGTGAAAAAAAAGTACTTTTTCATTTTTACGGATCAATTTGTGAAGAACCTGGGGGTTTAAAGTGCTCACTATGCTTCTAGATAAGTTCCTTGGGGGGTCTAGTTTCCAAAATGGGGTCACTTGTGGGGGAGCTCCAATGTTTAGGCACTCGGGGGCTCTCCAAACGTGACATGGTGTCCGCTAAAGATTGGAGCCAATTTTTCATTCAAAAAGTCAAATGGCGCTCCTTCCCTTCCGAGCCCTGCCGTGCGCCCAAACAGTGGTTTACCCCCACATATGAGGTATCAGCGTACTCAGGAAAAATTGGACAACAACGTCCGTGGTCCAGTTTCTCCTTTTACTGCTGGGAAAATAAAAAAATTGTTGCTAAAAGATCATTTTTGTGACAAAAAAGTTAAATGTTCATTTTTTACTTCCTTGTTGCTTCTGCTGCTGTGAAACACCTGAAGGGTTAATAAACTTCTTGAATGTGGTTTTGAGCACCTTGAGGGGTGCAGTTTTTAGAATGGTGTCACTTTTGGGTATTTTCAGCCATATAGAACCCTCAAAATGACTTCAAATGTGAGGTGGTCCCTAAAAAAAATGGTTTTGTAAATTTTGTTGTAAAAATGAGAAATCACTGGTCAAATTTTAACCCTTATAATTTCCTAGCAAAAAAAAAAATTGTTTCCAAAATTGTGCTGATGTAAAGTAGACATGTGGGAAACGTTATTTATTAACTATTTTGTGTCACATAACTCTCTGGTTTAACAGAATAAAAATTCAAAATGTGAAAATTGCGAAATTTTCAAATTTTTGGCCAAATTTCCGTTTTTTTCACAAATAAACTCAGAAATTATCGACCTAAATTTACCACTATCATGAAGCCCAATATGTCTCGAAAAAACATTCTCAGAATCGCTACGATCCGTTGAAGCGTTCCTGAGTTATTACCTCATAAAGGGACACTGGTCAGAATTTCAAAAAACGGCAAGGTCATTAAGGCCAAAATAGGCTGGGTCATGAAGGGGTTAATATGAGCTAATGTGGCCTACACAAATGTAAAGTGGTGTAACTGGTGTGTTTGGTGAACTTTATTATTTATTTTTTGGGGGCTGAACTGACAACAGATAGAGCTGCAGTCACACGGAGACCGTGCAGACAGCCGTAAACGGCGCTGCAAGGCCCAAAAACCCTCCTCTACGTTATCCTATGTAGTGTTTTTCCACAAGTTAGCTGGAGACGGGTGGAAAGACACTAATAGGAATTTTTTGAAAAAATGTGCAGCAGCCTGCACTACTTAAAACAAAATGAAAATTGATTTGGCGGTATGACGCAGTGAAGAACCCTGAGCTGGAGACAACCAGGCTATGGCTGCTCACAGACTACAGGGCGAGCTGCAGTCACACGGAGACCGTGCAGACAGCCGTAAACGGCGCTGCAAGGCCCAAAAACCCTCCTCTACGTTATCCTATGTAGTGTTTTTCCACAAATTAGCTGGAGACGGGTGGAAAGACACTAATAGGAATTTTTTGAAAAAATGTGCAGCAGCCTGCACTACTTAAAACAAAATGAAAATTGATTTGGCGGTATGACGCAGTGAAGAACCCTGAGCTGGAGACAACCAGGCTATGGCTGCTCACAGACTACAGGGCGAGCTGCAGTCACACGGAGACCGTGCAGACAGCCGTAAACGGCGCTGCAAGGCCCAAAAACCCTCCTCTACGTTATCCTATGTAGTGTTTTTCCACAAATTAGCTGGAGACGGGTGGAAAGACACTAATAGGAATTTTTTGAAAAAATGTGCAGCAGCCTGCACTACTTAAAACAAAATGAAAATTGATTTGGCGGTATGACGCAGTGAAGAACCCTGAGCTGGAGACAACCAGGCTATGGCTGCTCACAGACTACAGGGCGAGCTGCAGTCACACGGAGACCGTGCAGACAGCCGTAAACGGCGCTGCAAGGCCCAAAAACCCTCCTCTACGTTATCCTATGTAGTGTTTTTCCACAAATTAGCTGGAGACGGGTGGAAAGACACTAATAGGATTTTTTTGAATAAATTAGCAGCAGACTACACTACTTGAAAAAAAAAAAAAAAAAAAGAACAGTATGAGGCAATGAACCACCCTCCCTGAACTGAATACCACCAGCTATGGATGGCCTATGTGGCTGCACTCAGACTAGAGAGTGGGCTGCACTCACACACACACACACACACACAGACCTTGCAGATCGCTGTGAAAACAGCGCTACAAGGCAAAAGCAAGGTGAATAGTAGGTGAACACAGTGGTTGCTAAATTAGCCTTTGGAAAGCACAAAGAAGCAAATCGCTATCTCTAAACTGGCCCTCAGTCAGCAAACAGCGTCCTGTCACTAACTGAATTCACAGCAGAGTGATCGCAAAATGGCGCCAGCGACTTTTAAACTGCATCATGACATCATTTCAGCAGCCAATCACAGCCTTGCCAGTGGTTTCATGCCCTCCATGCTAAACAGGATGTGCCCACACTTGGAATCATTCTCATTGGCTGAATTTGTGCATTTTGAATCTGGGAACTTCCGATTCCGGTATCCGATACGCGGCAAGTATCGGAATACCGGTATCGGAATTCCGATACCGCAAGTATCGGCCGATACCCGATACTTGCGGTATCGGAATGCTCAACACTAATGATAAATATAATCCACCTGTGTGTAATCAAGTCTCCGTATAAATGCACCTGCTCTGTATTAGTCTCAGGGCTCTGTTTTAAGCACAGAGAGCATCATGAAGACCAAGGAACACAACAGGCAGGTCCGTGATACTGTTGTGGAGAAGTTTAAAGCTGGATTTGGATACAAAATTATTTCCAAAACTTAAAACATCCTAAGGAGCACTGTGCAAATGATCATATTGAAATGGAAGGAGTATCATACCACTGCATATCTACCAAGACCCGGACGTCCCTCTTAACTTTCTAAACTATTTAATGCCTCATCACTACCTACTAGCTTTAATTCTCTAAATGCTTTCTTTTTGTCACTTATTTCGCCCCTTACAACTCTATTTAGCTATGTTGGTTTCCTCCTATTTCTAGTATGTTTATTCCCATACGGTATATATTGTGCACAGGTCCTATTCAGATTGCTAATAAACGTCTCCCATTTTCTTCATGTACTTTCATGCCTCAGGATATCGTCCCAGTTTATTGCATAAAGATAATCTCTCTGCATCATTTTTTAAACATTTTTTTTGTCAGGAAGTTATAAAGGTTAAAATTGACAAGCGATTTCTAATTTTTCCAACAACTTTTACAAAACCATTTATTTTATTGACAACATTAAATTTGAAGTGACTTCAAGGGGCCTAAATGACAGAAAATACCCAAAAGTGACACCATCCTAAAAATTGCAACACTCAGTGTGCTCAAAACAACATTCAACAAGTTTAATAACTATTTAGCTGCTTCATAGGAACTGAAGCAATGTGGAAGGAAGAGAATGGACATACAACTTTTTTCACAAACATTTTACT
This sequence comes from Ranitomeya variabilis, assembly GCF_051348905.1. Taxonomy (NCBI): domain Eukaryota; kingdom Metazoa; phylum Chordata; class Amphibia; order Anura; family Dendrobatidae; genus Ranitomeya; species Ranitomeya variabilis. The sequence goes on from NC_135236.1 coordinate 569,457,424, forward strand.
TTAGACCCAATATTTTTATTTTTGTGAGGGGAACAGGAAAAAATGGACCCAAAAAATTGTTGTGTAATTCATCTTCAGTACGCTGACAGCCAATATTGTGGGGTAAAACCACTATTTGATCCCTGCTGTGCACTCAAAATTTTTTTAATGCAAAATTGAGAGGATGCTCTGTCCAATTTGGAGAGCCCCTGACATATCTAAACAGTGGAAACCCCCCACAAGTGACCTAATTTCAGAACATAGACCCTCAAGAGACATGAAAATCAAAAAAATACATTTTCCCACAAAAATGTTCTTTTATCCCCAATTTTTTTTTATTTTCGCAAGGGTAACAGGAGAAAATGGACTCCAAAAATTGTTGTGCAATTTCTCCTGAGTATGCAAAAAACACTGATTGGGCGCACAGCAGGGCTCAGAAGGAAAGCAGCAAACCAAAATTGGCTAGAATCAAGTTAGGAAGCCATGATGCATTTCGAGAGCCCCCAATGTGCCTGAACAGTAGAAAGCCCCAACAAGTCACATCATTTTTTAAACTAGAAACCATAAAAAAATTATCTAGATTTGTGGTGAACACTTTGAACCCCCAGGTGCTTCACATAAAATTACAATGTTGTGTCATGAAAATGTAAAATAAAATCTATTTTTTTTTTCCACAATAATGTTATTTTAGTCCCAAATTTCTTTATTTACACAAATGAACCCCAAAATCTGTTGTGTAATTTCTCCTGAGTATGCTCCATATGTGGAGGAAAACTACTGTTTGGCACACGGCATGGCTCAGAAGGGAAGGAGTGACATTTTGAAATGCAGACTTTTATGGAATGGTCCGCGGGCGTCATGTCGTGTTTAGGGAGCCTCTGATGTGCTAAACAGTGGAAATTCCCCACAAGGGATCCCATTTTGGAAATTAGACCCTGAAGGAATTCATCTAGATTTGTGATGCACACCTTCAATCCCAAGGTGCTTCACAGAAAATTCTAACGTTGTGTTGTGAAAATATAAAAGCAATTTTTTACTACAAAAATGTTATTTTAGCCTCAATTTATTCTAGTTTTTACAAGAGTAACAGGAGAAAGTGAACCCCAAAATCTGTTGTGCAATTTTTCCTGAGTACATTAAAATGCCCTATGTGGAGAAAAACTACTTTTTTGGTGCACGGCCGAGCTCAGAAGGGAAGGAGTGATGTTTTGGAATGCAGACTTTGATAGAATGGTCTGTGGGAATGTCAAATTTGGAGAGCCCATGCTGTGCCTAAACAATAGAAATTATCTTTCATCGACAGATGTGTTGTGATTTTTTCTTTATTATATGTCATTGTATGTTATTTTTAGCTTCATAGAGGATGAGAATGTATCATATTTGGTGCATTCTCACTCATTTCGTATTCCACGGTCCTCCATCTGAAATCTCTTTTTTCTAAGCACATTTTCACTATAAGGTTCCTTCCTTTTTCTCCAGTCTGCTCAAACCAATTAAAGAACGCACAGTGTTGGAAAACCATCTGGTTCTCAAAAATTTATCCTCATCAATGTCTCTTCCTTTACCTCTGAAGTCATGATGATATATCTTTTTGTTTGCAATTGGACTTACTCTTGCTGTCATTGATGTTTTAAAAAAAATGTTTTAATTGAATTCTTCATATTTTTTAACAGTACACTGTCAGATGATGAATTAGAAGCTGGATCAACCCTTTTCTTCTAGCACATAAACATTAGAAATACCCCACAAGTGACCTTGTATTGGAGTTGATGTAGTGTTCTCTTGGTATGTGAATTTTCTAATGTGGGAGCAGCACGGTGGCTCAGTGGTTAGCACTGCAGTCTTGCAGCGCTGGAGTCCTGGGTTCCAATCCCACCTTGGACAACATAGGCAAGGAGTTTGTATGTTCTCCCTGTGTTTGCGTGGGTTTCCTCCAGGTACTCCGGTTTCCTCCCACATTGCAAAGACATACTGATAGGGATTTTTGATTGTGAGCCCCATTGGGGACAGTGATGATAATGTGTGCAAAACTGTAAAGCGCTGCGGAATATGTTAGTGCTATATAAAAATAAAGATTATTATTATTATATGTAAAATGTGTAGAGTGCATCAGGTTGAAATACGTTAGTTGTTCAGTGTACACCAGGTTGGCCATATCTTGACTTTTCTCATGGCACTGTATGGCTGGAGTACTTGGTCAGAGAGGTCAGCCCCCCATGCTCTTGTTGTAGCCCAGAACACAGTTTAGTTTGTGAATCTGTGTAGAGGTACCTCATACAGTTGTGTGGGTGCTGCCATCATCATGTTTGGTGGTCAAGAAAAGGACATCCCTCCTCCTTTTACTTGACCACAAGAATGGTGTCGTTACACTGGGCTCTGCTCTCACCCGTTCTAAGCTTCTACCCAGTTAGTATCCTTCGGAGTCCTCTCTGATTTTTGCACACAGTACCACAGGACATGGTAGCTCGTACAAAAGGGGGCCTTGATGAGTGAGATTCTGATATAAAAGTTATTTACATGGAGGTGAGAACCTTGATACAGCAGTGGGTGGATAAAATCCCATGCAATTTTCCCTCTCACTCCCAGGACAAGGAGGCATTCCGGGTGTCCCAAAACTCATAAATTCTAAACCCGTGGGTGTAGTCTCACACAGCTACTAGAGTTTAATTCCTTATGTGGCATTCTTACTGGCCAAGAATTGCCAGAATTAGGGCCTCCCCTTGAAATGTATTAGGGACTCATCCACACTGATGTCCCTTTGTGGAACGTAGACCTCAGCAAACTTGTGGTTGAAGTGCTCGATGAACAGCTGAACATTGAAAAGTTAAATCTAGGGTCATCTTGGGGAGGACACGTGCATTATTGTTGTAATGAAACATTTTTGAATGGCCTCAAAACATAAGACCGGAGTGTTGTATAAAACATCAACACTGCAATATTGCCGAAGTTCTGGCTTCTTCACTAACCCCATGTGAAGTACCGTCCCCAAAAACATCTTAATTAATTCTGTGCCTGCAGGGGTACAATTAGAAAATTAGTTAGTGGTGTTTTGTGGCAAAAATTGTTGGATGTACAAATTTATCTAGGTCTCAATGAGGTTTGCGATATCTTCAGAGAAAAAGTCTATGAAAAAGTCTACTTTTGTGAGGCCAATGGAATAGATGGACACATTGACCACTGAGAACAAATACATAAATATAATCTTTATTTGTATGCAAAAACATAAAATAATGATAAAAATGGATGTCTCTAGTGTGAAAGATGCAGAGACAAGCTATCCAGCATACATAAGTACACTGCTCAAAAAATAAAGAGAACACTAAAATTCCACATCCTATATATCACTGAATGAAATATTCCAGTTGTAAATCTTTATTCATTACATAATGGAATGTGCTGAGAACAATAACACCTAAAAATGATCAACGTAAATCACAACTAATATCCCACGGAGGTCTGGAGTTGGAATGATGCTCAAAATCAAAGTGGAAAATGAAGTTACAGGCTGATCCAACTTCAGTGGAAATGCCTCAAGACAAGGAAATGATGCTCAGTAGTGTGTGTGGCCTCCATGTGCCTGTATGACCTCTGTACATCGCCTGGGCATGCTCCTGAGGAGGTGGCGGATGGTCTCCTGAGGGATCTCCTCCCAGACCTGGACTAAAGCATCCGCCCACTCCTGGACAGTCTGTGGTGCAACGTGACGTTGGTGGATGGTGCAAGACATTATGTCCCAGATGTGTTCAATTGGATTCACGGAGGCCTGGAGTTTGAATGATGCTCAAAATCAAAGTGGAAAATGAAGTTACAGGCTGATCCAACTTCAGTGGAAATGCCTCAAGACAAGGAAATGATGCTTACTAGTGTGTGTAGCCTCCACGTGCCTGTATGACCTCCCTACAATATCTGGGCATGCTCCTGATGAGGTGGCAGATGGTCTCCTGAGGGATCTCCTCCCAGACCTGGACTAAAGCATCCAACAACTCCTGGACAGTCTGTGGTGCAACGTGACGTTGGTGGATGGTGCGAGACATGATGTCCCAGATGTGTTCAATCGGATTCTGGTCTGGGGAACAATCGGGCCAGTCCATAGTTTCAATGCCTTCATCTTGCAGGAACTGCTGACACACTCCAGCCACATGATGTCTGGCATTTAGGAGGAACCCAGGGCCAACTGCACCAGCATATGGTCTCACAAGAGGTCTGAGGATCTCATCTCGGTACCTAATGGCAGTCAGGCTACCTCTGGTTGAACACATGGAGGGCTGTACGGCCCTCCAAAGAAATGCCACTCCACACCATTACTGACCCACTGCCAAACTGGTCATCCTGAAGGATGTTGCAGGCAGCAGATCGCTCTCCAGGTCGTCTCCAGACTCTGTCACATGTGCTCAGTGTGAACCTGCTTTCATCTGTGAAGAGCACAGGGCTCCAGTGGCAAATTTGCCAATCCTGGTGTTCTGTGGCAAATGCCAAGCGTCCTGCACGGTGTTGGGCTGTGAGCACAACCCCCATCTGTGGACGTCGGGCACTCAGATCATCCTCATGGAGTCAGTTTCTAACTGCTTGTGCAGACACATACATTTGTGGCCTGCCTACCTTGCGGCGACTCTCCATCTCTGCAAGGTAAATAACACAGTCCTATGTATAGGGTGCGGCGATTCCGGATATGTTCAATGAACAGAAGGGGAGGCGCTTTGGGAGGATCAGAGTTTCTGCTCCGTCCAAAGTGCCGACAATATGGCCCATGGAGACGTACTCTAAAGGGAGTCCGCCAATTTGCAAAAGTGTACCATGTATGCAAGGGATCAAGATATACAAATGCAATGGATAATTACAGAGCTTATGTGGCTACAAACATGTGAACCGTTAAATACAATGGAAAGCAACTATAGCAACTATAATAATGATTGAATGTGAGCTGTAAAGTACCCAATTCAAAGATTGCCAGTTACTGGAATAGTGTCTAGCTCAAACATGCACGTTTTGTCCACACTTCCTCAGGTGGTGCGCTGACACTAACCCTAATTTTATTCAGTAAAAAATACTGTAGCAAATGCTAATTACTACAGTATATTTTTACTGTCTCTAATCTAGTCCTATCAACTAATATAAATTTCATTTTTTCACACAAAAAAAAAAATAATTGGAGGTCGATCACTGATGTGCGTCAGTGAATTTGACAGCTATAGGACAAATGCACGGGTGTTATTCACTTTTTTCGGTAACCCTAACTAGATTCAGTAAAAAATACTTTACTGGACATGGATTACTAGGTTTTCCTGTCCTTAATCTAATCCTTTCAACTAATCCAGATTATTTTATTTTTTTAACTTTTTACTATCTGCCACTAACCCTGACACAATTAATTGAAAAATATTGTAGTAGACACTGATTACTACAGTATATTTTTTACTCTCCCTAATCTAGTCCTATCAACTAATCTAAATTATTTATTTTGATTACTTTTTCACACACAAGAAAAAAACAGGAACTGGAGGCTGATTACTGATCACCACTCAATAGCTGTAGGAAGCACACATGAATGTGGTGCAAAAAGGGGATAAAAAAAAATAGGAAGAAAAAGTCCTTGCCAAAAGCAAGCACAGATGTTGATCAGTGGTGTGCCTCTAATCAGAAACTCAGTGGCTGTAGGATGCACACAGAGTGGTGCAAATGTGTTGGGGATTAAAAATAGACAGGGACAAAAAAGTCCTGGGAAACTATGAGCACAAGTGTGGATCAGTGATTTATGTCACTGATAAGCGATCGGCAGCTACAGGGCACACAAAAAAATAAAAAAAATGGCAAAAATTAAGCAATCAAGTATCAATCAACAATCGAGTACTGATAAGCATTCAGCAGCAGAATGGATAGTGGAAAAAGGGGTGAAAAGGGGGAAGAAATGGGGAAGAGAGGGGTTGGGGTTGATTAGGAAAGATCAGGGATCTGGAACGGATCAGCAAATGATCGGGAACGTTTTCTTTCTTCTTCAGCAGCAGCAGCAGGAACACCAGCAGTGACTGCACATGCTTGAAAGAGTATGTGGCACTAAAAGGCCCAGCACAGTGTGATAGACAGACACAGTGAGGTCACTGTATACATCCGCAGCTGGAATGTTGAAGTACAGGGCAGCCACTATGGGGTCAGATCGCCTTTGTGCGCTCTGATTGGTGTGATCGACATAATTGATTGCACTAATCAGAACTGGCCCTGCTGAGGTAAGAAATTAACAGGCAATCACAGCGATCTTAGTTGCAGAGGGCATCATCACAACAACAACGACTCCAGTTGCCCTGTTCTGAGAAACAACGGGCACCTTCACAAGATTACCGAGACTGTGGGTGCAGTACATCTAAGGTTGAGAACAAGTTAAAGCACCATTAATTACAGTGTGCTGAGTAAATCAAATTTTTAAAAATGACATTGCAAAATATTTGTAAATTTTCAATGTTTCTCCATCCTTTTAAACCCCTTAACGACCGCCAATACGCCTTTTAACGGCGGCCGCTAAGGGTACTTAAACCACAGTGGAAAAAGTGAATAGCGCCCCCCAGAGTCGGATTTTCTCTGGGATCTTGGTTACCGGAGGTAGCCGAGACCCCAGAGAACATGATTCGGGGGTTTTTTACCGACCCCCGAGTTGCGTTGCCGGTAATTAACCGTTTACCGGCGGTCGCAAAAAAAAAAAATGCGATTTCCCATTTAATTTCTCTGTCCTCCGATGTGATCGCACATCAGAGGACAGAGAAATGGGGTCCCTGATCGCCCCTGATAGCCCCACGATACTCACCTGTCTCCCCCGGTGCTCCTCGTGGCTCCCGATGGGCGCCGCCATCTTCTTCCGGCAAAAAAAATCAGTTAGAGTTGGGGTTAAATTTAGGGTTAGGGTTGGGGCTAAATTTAGGGTTAGGGCTAGGGTTAGGGTTGGGGCTAAAGTTAGGGCTAGGGTTAGATTTGGGGCTAAATTTAGGGTTAGGGTTGGGGCTAAAGTTAGGGCTAGGGTTGGGGCTAAAGTTAGGACTAGGGTTGCGGCTAAAGTTAGGGTTAGAGTTGGGATTAGGGTTTGGATTAGGGTTGGCATTAGGGTTACGTTTGGAATTAGGGTTAGGTTTGGGATTAGGGTTAGGGTTGGGATTAGGGGTGTATTGGGATTAGGGTTAGGTTTGAGGTTAGGGTTGAGATTAGGATTAGGGGTGTGTTGGATTTAGGGTTCTGATTTGGGTTATGGTTGTTTTGGGGTTAGGGTTGTGATTATCGTTAGGGTTGTGATTAGGATAATGGATCGGGTTGGCATTAGGGTTAGGGGTGTGTTGGGGTTAGGAGTTAGATTTGGGTGGTTTCCACTGTTTAGGTACATCAGGGGGTCTCTAAACGCCACAGCCAATTTTGAGCTCAAAAAGTCAAATGGTGTTCACTCCCTTCCGAGCTCTGCTGTGCGCCCAAACAGTGGTTTACCCCCACATATGGGGCATGAGCGTACTCGGGATAAATTGGTCAATAACTTTTAGGGTCCAATTTCTCCTGTTACCCTTGTGAATATAAAAATGTGGGGGCTAAAATATCTTTTTTGTTTATTTTCACAACTCTGCATTATAAACGTCTGTGAAGCACTTGGGCATTCAAAGTTCTCACCACACATCTAGATAAGTTCCTTGGGGGGTCTAGTTTCCAAAATGGAGTCACTTGTGGCTAGTTTCTACTGTTTAAGTACATCAGGGTCTCTGCAAATGCAACATCATGCCCGCAGACCATTCTATCAAAGTCTGCATTCCTAAATGGCATTCCTTCCCTTCGGAGCTCTGCCATGCGCCCAAACAGTGGTCCCCCCACACATGGGGTATCAGTGTACTCAGGACAAATTGGACAACAACCTTCGGGGTCCAATTTCTCTTGTTACCCTTGTAAAAATAAAAATTTGGGGGCTAAAAAATCTTTTTTGTGGAAAAAAAATATTTTTTATTTTCACGACTCTGCATTATAAACTTCTGTGAAGCACTTGGGCAATCAAAGTTCTCACAACACATCTAGATAAGTTCCTTGGGGGGTCTAGTTTCCAAAATGGGGTCACTTGTGGAGGGTTTCTACTGTTTAGGTACATTGGGGGTTCTGCAAACGCAACATAATGCCCGCAGACCATTCTATCAAAGTCTGCATTCCAAAACGGTGCTCCTTCCCTTTCGAGCTCTGCCATGCACCCAAACAGTGGTTTACCCCACATATGGGGTATCAGCCTACGCAGATTAAATTGCACAATAGATTTTGGGGTCCAATTTCTCCTTTTACCCTTGTGAAAGTAAAAATTTGGGGGTGAAAAATAGTTTTTGTGGAAAAAATATGATTTTTTTTATTTTCATGGCTCTACATTATAAACTTCTGTGAAGCAGTTGGGGGTTCATCGTGCTCACCACACATCTAGATAAGCTCTTTGGGGGGTCTAGTTTCCAAAATGGGGTCACTTGTGGGGGGTTTCTACTGTTTAGGTACATCAGGAGCTCTGCAAATGCAACATGACGCCCGCAGACCATCCCATCAAAGTCTTCATTCCAAGCGGTGCTCCTTCCCTTCCGAGCCCTGATGGGTGCCCAAACAGTTATATGGGGTATCAGCGTACTCAGGAAAAACTGGTCAACAGATTTTGGGGTCCAATGTCTCCTGTTACCCTTGAGAAAATAAAATATTGCAGGCTAAAAAATCATTTTTGAGGAAATAAAAAAGGATTTCTTATTTTCACGGCTCTACTTTATAAATTTCTGTGAAGCACTTGGGGGTTTAAAGTGCTCACCACACATCTAGATTCCTTAAGGGGTCTAGTTTCCAAAATGGGGTCACTTGTTGGGGTTTCTACTGTTTAGGCAGGGGTTCTCCAAACGCAAAATGGTGTCCGATCTCAATTCCAGCCAATTCTACATTGAAAAAGTAAAACGGCACTCCTTCTTTTCCAAGCTCTGCGGTGCGCCCAAACAGTGGTTTACCCCTACATATGGGGTATCAACGTACTCAAGAGAAATTGCACAACAACTTTTGTGGTCTAGTTTCTCCTGTTACCCTTGTGAAAATAAAAATTTGGGGGCAAAAAGATCATTTTTGTAGAAAAAATGTGACTTTTTATTTTCACGGCTCTACGCTATTAACTTCTGTGAAACACCTGGGGGTTTAAAGTGCTCACCACACATCTATATATGTTCCTTAAGGGGTCTAGTTTCCAAAAGCAGCGTCCGAGGCGCACCACAGAAGAACGGCACATCGCTAGCGCGAGCCGAAAAAGGCACGCGCTAGCGATGCGCTACAGGGAAACTTCACATTGCTGTCAATGGGTGCGCTAACGGACCCGTTGCATGGCGTTAATTGCGACATTTTCACCGTGCAACGCTGTCCGTTAGCGTGCACACATTAACGCAATGTGAACCTAGCCTAAGGTGCTCACCACACATCTAGATAAGTTCCGTAAGGGGTCTAGTTTCCAAAATGGTGTCATTTGTGGGGGGTTTCTACTGTTTAGGCACATTAGGGGCTCTCCAAACGCAACATGGCGTCCGATCTCAATTCCAACCAATTCTACATCGAAAAAGTAAAATGGCACTCCTTCTCTTCCAAGCTCTGCAGTGCGCCCAAACAGTGGTTTACCCCCACATATGGGGCATCAATGTACTCAGGAGAAATTGCACAACAACTTTTGTGGTCTAATTTCTCCTGTTACCTTTGTGAAAATAAAAATTTGGGGGTAAAATTCATTTTTGTAGAAAAAATGTGATTTTTTATTTTCACGGCTCTACGTTATAAACTTCTGAGAAGCACCTGGGGGTCTAAAGTGCTCACCACACATCTAGTTAAGTTCCTTAAGGGGTCTAGTTTCCAAAATGGGGTCATTTGTGGGGGGTTTCCACTGTTTAGGCACATCAGGGGCTCTCTAAACGTGACATGGCATCCGATCTCAATTCCAGCCAATTCTGCATTGAAAAAGTCAAACGGCGCTCCTTCTCTTCCAAGCTCTGCGGTGCACCCAAACAGTGGTTTACCCCCACATATGGGGTATCGGCGTATGCAGGAGAAATTGCGCAACAACACATATGGTTTCTGTTTTTACACTTGTGAAAATAAAAAAAATGGTTCTGAAATAAAATGTCTGCAAAAAAAGTTAAATGTTCATTTTTGCCTTTCACATTTTTTCAGTTCCTGTGAAGCACATAAAAGGGTTAATAAACTTCTTGAATGTGGTTTAGAGCACCTTGAAGGGTGCAGTTTTTAGAATGGTGTCACACTTGGTTATTTTCCATCATATAGACCCCTCAAAATGACTTCAAATGTGATGTGGTCCCTAAAAAAAATGGTGTTGTAAAAATGAGAAATTGCTGGTCAATTTTTAACCCTTATAACTCCCTAACAAACAAAAATATTTCCAAAATTGTGCTGATGTAAAGTAGACATGTGTGAAATGTTATTTATTAACTATTTTTTGTGACATATCTCTCTGATTTAAGGGGATAGAAATACAAAGTTTGAAAATTGCAAAATTTTAAATTTTTTTGCCATATTTCTGTTTTTTTCATAAATAATCGCAAGTAATATCGAAGAAATGTTACCACTAACATGAAGTACAATATGTCACAAAAAAACATTCTCAGAATTAGCAGGATCCGTTGAAGCGTTCCAGAGTTATAACCTCATAAAGTGACAGTCGTCAGAATTGTAAAAATTGGCCTGGTCATCAAGTACCAAATTGGCTCTGTCACTAAGGGGTTAAAATACATTCATTAAGGACAGATAGTAAAATGTTCTTTAAATTACAACTAACAATAGCATATGTAAATCTCTAATTCTATCAAATAAAAAAAATATACATTGTAATTTATCTATTCTCTACATTCTGTCACAGTAATAAAAATGTCTGTTTTCCATAATTATATACAAGACTAAGTACTTTTTTATATAATATCTACATGATCTGAACTAGTTGAAAAACAGCTTATCATTTATAAAGGTTATAAAGGCAAAGGAAAAACATGTTTCACGTAAGAGAAATAGGAACAATGACATCTAGTGGACTACATGATTAGCTTGATGGCTTTAACCCCTTAATGACATCTGATGTACTATCCCGTCGAGGTGGGGTGGGCCCGTATGACCACTGACGGGATAGTACGTCATACGCGATCGGCCGCGCACACGGGGGGAGCGCGGCTGATCGCGGCCGGGTGTCAGCTGCATATCGCAGCTGACATCCGGCACTATGTGCCAGGAGCGGTCACGGACCGCCCCCGGCACATTAACCCCCGGCACACCGTGATCAAACATGATCGCGGTGTACCGGCGGTATAGGGAAGCATCGCGCAGGGAGGGGGCTCCCTGCGGGCTTCCCTGAGACCCCCGGAGCAACGCGATGTGATCGCGTTGCTCCGAGGGTCTCCAACCTCCCTCCTCGCCGCAGGTCCCGGATCCAAGATGGCCGCGGCATCCGGGTCCTGCAGGCAGGGAGGAGGCTTACCGAGTGCCTGCTCAGAGCAGGCGCTGGTAAGCCTGCAGCCCTGCACAGCAGATCGCTGATCTGACAGAGTGCTGTGCACACTGTCAGATCACCGATCTGTAATGTCCCCCCCTGGGACAAACTAAAAAAGTAAAAAAAAAAAATTTCCACATGTGTAAAAAAAAAAATAAAAAATAAATTCCGAAATAAAGAAAAAAAAATATTATTTACATAAATACATTTCTTTATATAAATAAAAAAAAAAACAATAAAAGTACACATATTTAGTATTGCCGCGTCCGTAACGACCCAACCTATAAAACTGTCCCACTAGTTAACCCCTTCAGTAAACACTGTGAGGAAAAAAAAAAAACGAGGAAAAAAACAACGCTTTATTACCATACCGCCAAACATAAAGAGGAATAACACGCAATCAAAAAGACAGATATAAATAACCATGGTACCACTGAAAACGTCATCTTGTCCCGCAAAAAAAGAGCTGCCATACAGCATCATCAGCAAAAAAATAAAAAAGTTATAGTCTTGAGAATAAAGCGATACCAAAATAATTATTTTTTCTATAAAATAGCTTTTATCGTATAAAAGCGCCAAAACATAAAAAAATGATATAAATGAGGTATCGCTGTAATCGTACTGACCCGAAGAATAAAACTGCTTTATCAATTTTACCAAACGCGGAACGGTATAAACGCCCTCCCCAAAAGAAATTCATGAATAGCTGGTTTTTGATCATTCTGCCTCACAAAAATCGGAATAAAAAGCGATCAAAAAATGTCATGTGCCCGAAAATGTTACCAATAAAAACGTCAACTCGTCCCGCAAAAAAACAAGAGCTCACATGACTCTGTGGACTCAAATATGGAAAAATTATAGCTTTCAAAATGTGGTAACGCAAAAAATATTTTTTGCAATAAAAAGCGTCTTTCAGTGTGTGACGGCTGCCAATCATAAAAATCCGCTAAATAACCCGCTATAAAAGTAAATCAAACCCCCCCTTCATCACCCCCTTAGTTAGGGAAAAATAAAAAAATATTTTTTTTTTATTAATTTCCATTTTCCCATTAGGGATAGGGTTAGGGCTAGGGTTATGGCTAGGGTTAGGGTTAGGGCTAGGGTTATTGCTAGGGTTAGGGCTAGGGTTAGGGTTAGGGCTATTGCTAGGGTTATTGCTAGGGTTAGGGTTATTGCTAGAGTTAGGGCTAGGGTTAGGGCTAGGGTTATGGCTAGGGTTAGGGCTAGGGTTATTGCTAGGGTTAGGGTTATTGCTAAGGTTAGGGCTAGGGTTAGGGCTAGGGTTAAGGCTACAGTTAGGGTTGGGGCTAAAGTTAGGGTTAGGGTTTGGATTACATTTACGGTTGGGAATAGGGTTGGGATTAGGGTTAGGGGTGTGTCAGGGTTAGGGGTGTGGTTAGGGTTACCCTTGGGATTAGGGTAAGGGGTGTGTTTGGATTAGGGTTTCAGTTATAATTGGGGGGTTTCCACTGTTTATGCACATCAGGGGCTCTCCAAACGGGACATGGCATCCGATCTCAATTCCAGACAATTCTGCGTTGAAAAAGTAAAACAGTGCTCCTTAAATTCAGAGCTCTCCCGTGTACCCAAACAGGGGTTTACCCCAACATATGGGGTATCGGCGTACTCAGGACAAATTGGACAACATCTCTTGGGGTCCAATTTCTCCTGTTACCCTTGGGAAAATACAAAACTGGGGGCTAAAAAATAAGTTTTGTGGGAAAAAAAAGATTTTTTATTTTCACGGCTCTGCGTTGTAAACTGTAGTGAAACACTTGGGGGTTCAAAGTGCTCACCACACATCTAGATAAGTTCCTTGGGGGGGTCTAATTTCCAATATGGGGTCACTTGTGGGGGGTTTCTACTGTTTAGGTACATCAGGGGCTCTGCAAATGCAATGTGACGCCTGAAGACCAATCCATCTAAGTCTGCATTCCAAACGGCGCTCCTTCCCTTCCGAGCTCTGCCATGCGCCCAAACAGTGGTTTACCCCCACATATGGGGTATCAGCGTACACAGGACAAATTGGACAACAACTTTTGGGGTCCAATCTATCCTGTTACCCTTGTGAAAATACAAAACTGGGGGCTAAAAAATCATTTTTGTGAAAAAAAAATAATTTTTATTTTCACGGCTCTGCGTTATAAACTGTAGTGAAACACTTGGGGGTTCAAAGTTCTCACAACACATCTAGATAAGTTCCTTGGGAGGTCTAGTTTCCAATTTGGGGTCACTTGTGGGGGATTTCTACTGTTTGGGTACATCAGGGGCTCTGCAAATGCAACGTGACGCCTGCAGACCAATCCATTTAAGTCTGCATTCCAAATGGCGCTCCTTCCCTTCCGAGCTCTGTCATGCGCCCAAACAGTGGTTCCCCCCCACATATGGGGTATCAGCGTACTCAGGACAAATTGTACAACAACTTTTGGGGTCCAATTTATTATGTTACCCTTGTAAAAATACAAAGCTGGGGGCTAAAAATCATTTCTGTGAAAAAAAAGAGGAATTTTTATTTTCACGGCTCTGCGTTATAAACTGTAGTGAAACACTTGGGGGTTCAAAGTTCTCACAACACATCTAGATAAGTTCATTGGGAGGTCTAATTTCCAATTTGGGGTCACTTGTGGGGGTTTCTACTGTTTGGGTACATCAGAGGCTCTGTAAATGCAACGTGACGCCTGCAGACCAATCCATTTAAGTCTGCATTCCAAATGGCGCTCCTTCCCTTCCGAGCTCTGTCATGCGCCCAAACAGTGCTTCCCCCCCACATGTGGGGTATCAACGTACTCAGGACAAATTGGACAACAACTTTTGGGGTCCAATTTATTATGTTACCCTTGTAAAAATACAAAGCTGGGGGCTAAAAAATCATTTCTGTGAAAAAAAAGAGGAATTTTTATTTTCACGGCTCTGCGTTATAAACTGTAGTGAAACACTTGGGGGTTCAAAGCTCTCAAAACACATCTAGATAAGTTCCTTAGGGGGTCTACTTTCCAAAATGGTGTCACTTGTGGGGGGTTATAATGTTTAGGCACATCAGGGGCTCTCCAAACGCAACATGGCGTCCCATCTTAATTCCAGTCAATTTTGCATTGAAAAGTAAAATAGCGCTCCTTCCCTTCCGAGCTCTGCTATGTGCCCAAACAGTGGTTTACCCCCACATATGGGGTATCGTCGTACTCAGGACAAATTGCACAACAACTTTTATGGTCTAATTTCTTCTCTTACCCTTGGGAAAATAAAAAAATGGGGGCAAAAAGATCATTTTTGTGAAAAAAATATAATTTTTTATTTTTACGGCTCTGCATTATAAACTTCTGTGAAGCACTTGTTGGGTCAAAGTGCTCACCACACATCTAGATAAGTTCCTTAAGGGGTCTACTTTCCAAAATGGTGTCATATGTGGGGGGTTTCAATGTTTAGGCACATCAGGGGCTCTCCAAACGCAACATGGCGTCCCATCTCAATTCCAGTCAATTTTGCATTGAAAAGTCAAATGGCGCTCCTTCCCTTCCGAGCTCTGCCCTTCACCCAAACAATGGTTTACACCCACATATGGGGTATCGTTGTACTCAGGACAAGTTGCACAACAACTTTTGTTGTCTAATTTCTTCTCTTACCCTTGGGAAAATAAAAAAATGGGGGCGAAAAATCATTTTTGTGAAAAAATATGATTTTTTATTTTTACGGCTCTGCATTATAAACTTCTGTGAAGCACTTGTTGGGTCAAAGTGCTCACCACACATCTAGATAAGTTCCTTAGGGGGTCTACTTTCCAAAATGGTGTCAGTTGTGGGGGGTTTCAATGTTTAGGCACATCAGGGGCTCTCCAAACGCAACATGGCGTCCCATGTCAATTCCAGTCAATTTTGCATTGAAAAGTCAAATGGCGCTCCTTTCCTTCCGAGCTCTGCCATGCGCCCAAACAGTGGTTTACCCCCACATATGGGGTATCAACGTACTCAGGACAAATTGTACAAGAACTTTTGGGGTCCATTTTCTCCTGTTACCCTTGGTAACATAAAACAAATTGGAGCTGAAATAAATTTTCTGTAAATAAAAATGAACATTTAACTTTTTTTCAAACATTCCAAAAATTCCTGTGAAACACCTGAAGGGTTAATACATTTCTTGAATGTGGTTTTGAGCACCTTGAGGGGTGCAGTTTTTAGAATGGTGTCACACTTGGGTATTTTCTGTCATATA
The DNA here is from genome assembly GCF_051348905.1 of Ranitomeya variabilis. Lineage (NCBI taxonomy): Eukaryota > Metazoa > Chordata > Amphibia > Anura > Dendrobatidae > Ranitomeya > Ranitomeya variabilis. The sequence continues at coordinate 569,473,106 of NC_135236.1, forward strand.
GACCCCTCAAAATGACTTCAAATGAGATGTGGTCCCTGAAAAAAAATGGTGTTGTAAAAATGAGAAATTGCTGGTCAATTTTTAACCCTTATAACTCAATAACAAAAAAAAAAATTTGGTTCCAAAATTGTGCTGATGTAAAGTAGATATGTGAAAAAGGTTACTTATTAAGTATTTTGCGTGACATATGTCTGTGATTTAAGGGCATAAAAATTCAAAGTTGGAAAATTGCGAAATTTTCAAAATTTTACCCAAATATCCATTTTTTTAACAAATAAACGCAAGTTTTATCGAAGAAATGTTACCACTATCATGAAGTACAATATGTCACGAGAAAACAATGTCAGAATCGCCAAGATCCGTTGAAGCTTTCCAGAGTTATAACCTCATAAAAGGACAGTGGTCAGAATTGTAAAAATTGGCCCGGTCATTAACGTGCAAACCACCCTTAAGGGTGAAGGGGTTAATTAATTACAATTGTACAGACAGAAGCAACCGCTATGATTGATTTTTTTTAGCATAGTAAAATGCGCGGTTGATAATTTTAAAGCCATTTCTTACTCAAGTTTATGTGGTGTTTTTGCCTATAAAATAAAAAGATAAGTGTTTTTTGTTACAGTACTATATGGATAATTTTTCATTACCTTTGAATGAGTTATCTGTGAAGAGTTAAAAAGATGCCTAAAACACATAAACTCAGTTCTCAACATGCCTAGAGCTATCAGTGATAGCCTATCACATGTAAAAACGTGCCAAGGTTATTGGCAGCACAGTGGTGTCCTGGATTCAAATCCCACCAAAGACAACATCTGCAGGAGAATGGTGGTCTTACCTGGACTTGGCTGAATTTGCTTTATACAGTAGGCACCAGGAAGCACCATGAAGCTCTTAGTATGTCCCCTTTCTTCTGTATTCTAGGTTTCCATCTTAGGTCCCCATGCTTTGATGGGGATGTACACACTTAGGTAGGAGAAAAAAGGATCATCCCCGCGCTGCCGCAAGAAGAATTCCAAAAATTGTAGAGGTTTCAACGTGGTTTATTCTACGCGTTTCAGGGTTCAGGTGACCCCTTCATCAGGACTTACCACAAATATTGTACAAGAGTCATAGGTATACAGGGTTTAAGTACATGTCAGCATTTAGAAGCGACGCTGTATACCTATGACTCTTGTACAATATTTGTGGTATGTCCTGATGAAGAGGTCACCTGAACCCAGAAATGCGTAGAATAAACCACGTTGAAACCACTACAATTTTTGGAATTCTTCTTGCGGCAGCGCGGGGATGATCCTTTTTTCTCCTACCTAAGTGTGTATTTCAATCAGGTCCTGCACTGACCTGTGGATCTGCAGCAGCCGCCATTAATATATGTCATTCCTTCTATCTCACCAGGTGAGTAGTTCTCTTGGTGGGCAACTTTGTGTAACGTTTGATAAGACCCTATTTGCGCTTTTGTGTCTCCCTCTTTTCTTTGATGAGGATGTGGGACACTTCAGCCAGTCTTTCATACACCATCTCAGGAATGTCTGGGGGGAGGCTTGGCTGCATCTTAGGAAAGCAGGGGAGAGCATGAAGAGGCTGGTCAATAAATAGCAATAACAAGGGCTTGAGATCAGGTTTGGGGATAAAGTTCAGGTGTCAACCAAGAAATTTAAGATTAAGGTGTCTCCCCACAAGCTGGCACCCAGGGGTGAACCTAGCCTCTATGCTGTCTGAGGCGAACTGCAATACGGCCCCCCCCCCCCCAATAGTAAAATCAGTATAAATAAATCTGGTTTACTCTTTACTTACTTTCAATTTACATTACATTTACTCTTTACATGCATTCAGTAGTTTGAAGTCACATAGAGTGCAGAAATATGTCTACAGCCCTGAACACCCCTTTAATTGCTACGTACTGTAGATCTGTATCCGGATGTACGATAAATAATAATGATTGCAGGGGCCTTCACCATTTGACCCCCACTAATCACAGGCTGCAGTGGTCGTACTATTATGTACAGCAAATGACTGTGAGGTCAGTGATTGGCTGCAGTGGTCATGTAAATAATGCACAGGTCGACATCACTTTTGGTACCAGAGGGGAACACCGACACGAATGAGAATCACTAAGTAATGTAATAGGGGGTTTTCAATTTTATTTTTTAAGACCATCCCTTACTCTTTTGAAAATTTGGCAAAATAAGAGAAAATTAAAGCCCACAACTGTCAGGTGACTGGCACAGGCCCCCCTTCAGAGAAACGTCTAAGGCTATGTGCACACATTGCGGATCCGCCGCTGTGGGTCCGCAGCGGTTTCCCATGCGTTTACAGTACAATGTAAACCTATGGAAAACGGAATCCGCAGTGCACATGCTGCGGAAAAATCGTGCGGAAACGCTGCGGTTTACATTCCGCAGCGTGTCAATTCTTTGTGCGGTTTCTGCAGCGGTTTATACCTGCTCCATAATGGGAATCTGCAGGTGTAAAACCGCAGGTGAAATCCGCACAAAATACGCCCCAAAAACGCAGTGCCTTTTACCTGCGGATTTCTGAAATCCTCTGCGGAAAAATCCGCAGCCCTCAAAAATACATGTGAACATAACCTCACAGTCACCTGACCGCTGCAGTTAATCACAGGTTTTATCTGTTCTGTTACATCCAGATGGTGCAGTCATCGCTTCCAGAACCGCTGTCGACCACCAGAGAGGTCTGTGGCTGAATTCCCAAGGGTGACAGGAGGGCAATATCTCTCTGTGTAGGATTTATTTTAAATAAACTAGTATGTATATACTGTATATTTTCCCCATCTCAGATAACCCCTTTAATGCCAGGCAGGATACAATACAAATATAACACATCCTCTTCTATTTACCTTCATGGTCACACAGTCTCCTGCTGCCTGTGGCTCCTGTGCTTACCTGGTGTATACCAAAGAGGGCACACAGCAGGCAGCCAGGGGTGACTGGTGCCATGGTCATATTAAGAAAGCAATTTATGACGTGGGATTTACCCTGCTGGCATCACTGCTATATTCTAGTGACAGTGACAAGCGCATAATACCAGGGGCATAGGAGAATAGATGGGGGCACGAGAGAATTACAGTGATGGTTGCGCACTCTAATTGTGAATATAGGGGAACCTCAGAATATGACTGCGCTGTTATTGAAAATAAATCTATATACAAAAACGAACATTGATTTTACCGCCATATTGTGACAATATGCAACTTGATGGTCGCAATACTCTGAGTGCCCCTATAACAATACAATAATGCTGAAGTGCCCACTTTACATTTAATAATGTCCCCTAAGTTCCCCCATGTACTGCTCCATTATACGCAGTATGGTGAGCTTAAAGCTTCCCTATACACAGTCTAAGGCCCCCATAGCTCCCCTATACATAGTATGATGATTCTATAACTCCCCTATACACCGTATGATGTTCTCACTGCTCCCTTTACACAGTATAATGCTGAAAGATCTCCACTATAGAAAGTATAATGTCCCCCCAGAGCTCTCCTATATACAGTGTAATGGGCCAACAGCTCCCATATGCACAATATGCCTTCACAGTTCCCTATACACAGTATGGTGGGTCCACAACTCCCTTCTAAACAGTATGATGGGCCCGCAGCTTCCGTCAAACAGTATGATGTACCTCACAGTTCTCCTGTACACAGTATGATGTGGCTACAGCTTCCTTATACACAGTATGATGTGGCTACAGCTTCCTTATACACAGTATGATGGGGCCACAGCTTCCTTATACACAGTATGATGGGGCCACAGCTTCCTTATACACAGTATGGTGGGGCCACAGCTCCCTTATACACAGTATGATGGGCCCGCAGCTTCCTTATACACAGTATGATGGACCCGCAGCTCCCTTATACACAGTATGATGGACACACAGCTCCTCTATATACAGTATGATGGGCCCACAGCTCCTCTATACGCAGTATGATGGGCCCACAGCTCCCTTATACACAGTATGATGGGACCACAGCTCCCTTATACACAGTATGGTGGGGCCACAGCTCCCTTATACACAGTATGATGGGCCCGCAGCTTCCTTATACACAGTATGATGGGCCCGCAGCTCCCTTATACACAGTATGATGGGCCCACAGCTCTTTTATACACAGTATGATGGGACCACAGCTTCTTTATACACAGTATGATGGGGCCACAGCTCCCCTAAACACAGTATGATGGGCCCGCAGCTCCCTTAGGCCTCTTTCACACGTCAGTGTCTCCGGTACGTGTAGTGACAGTTTTCTCACGTACCGGAGACACTGACACACGTAGACCCATTGAAATTAATGGGTCTATGCACATGTTTCCGTGTTTTCACGGACCGTGTGTCCGTGTACAAAACACGGAGACATGTTCGTTTTTCTCCCGCTGCACGTACTGCAATACGTCCTGCACACGTGCACACGGAGAACAGTGTGCACTCTCCTCCGGGTGCACGTACCGCCTGCAGGAGAGACAGCGCTACACTAAGCGCTGTCCCCCCTGCATGTGGTGCTGAAGGCAGAATTCATCTCTTCTCCCCCAGCGTTCGTTGGAGAGAAGAGATGAAAGATCTTTTTTTTTTTTTTTGGGTGAAAAATAAAGTGTGCATGTGCCCCCCGCCTCCCCCCCCGGTACGCCGCCTGGCCCCTTGCTGAAGAAATAATACTCACCTAGCTCCCGCGATGTCTCCTCTGTCCTCTCCGCGCTGGCAGCTTCTCCTGTGTGAGCGGTCACGTGGTACCGCTCATTACAGTCAGGGAATATTCACTGACTGTAATAAGCGGTACCACGTGACCGCTCACACAGGAGAAGCTGCCAGCGTGGAGAGTGCAGAGGAGACATCGTGGGAGCTGGGTGAGTATTTCTTCAGCAAGGGGCCAGGCGGCGCACTGGGGGGGGAGGCGGGGGGCACATGCAAATTTTATTTTTCACACACAAAAAAAAAAAGCTCTTTCATCTCTTCTCTCCAATGAACACTGGGGGAGAAGAGATGAATTCTGCCTTCAGCACCACATGCGGGGGGGACAGCGCTTAGTGTAGCGCTGTCTCTCCTGCACGGTCCGTGTGGTCCTCAGGTGGCACACGGGCGGCACACGGATGCTGCACGTGTGCCACACTGATGTGCCACTTGAGCACACGGACACACGGACACGGATAACTCCGGAACCGATTTCTCCGGTACCGGAATTATCTGGACGTGTGAAACCGCCCTTATACACAGTATGATGGGCCCGCAGCTCCCTTATACACAGTATGATGGGCCCACAGCTCCCTTATACACAGTATGATGGGCCCACAGCTCCCTTATACACAGTATGATGGGCCCGCAGCTCCCTTATACACAGTATGATGGGCCCGCAGCTCCCTTATACACAGTATGATGGGCCCACAGCTCCCTTATACACAGTATGATGGGCCCGCAGCTCCCTTATACACAGTATGATGGGCCCCCAGCTCCCTTATACACAGTATGATGGGCCCGCAGATCCCTTATACACAGTATGATGGGCCCGCAGCTCCCTTATACACAGTATGATGGGCCCACAGCTCCCTTATACACAGTATGATGGGCCCGCAGCTCCCTTATACACAGTATGATGGGCCACAGCTCCCTTATACACAGTATGATGGGCCCACAGCTCCCTTATACACAGTATGATGGGCCCACAGCTCCCTTATACACAGTATGATGGGCCCACAGCTCCCTTATACACAGTATGATGGGCCCACAGCTCCCTTATACACAGTATGATGGGACCACAGCTTCTTTATACTCAGTATGATGGGGCCACAGCTCCCTTATACACAGTATGATGGGCCCGCAGCTCCCTTATACACAAGATGATGGGCCCGCAGCTCCCTTATACACAAGATGATGGGCCCGCAGCTCCCTTATACACAGTATGATGGTCCCACAGCTCCCTTATACACAGTATGATGGGCCCACAGCTCCCTTATACACAGTATGATGGGCCACAGCTCCCTTATACACAGTATGATGGGCCCGCAGCTCCCTTATACACAGTATGATGGGCCCGCAGCTCCCTTATACACAGTATGATGGGCCCGCAGCTCCCTTATACACAGTATGATGGGCCACAGCTCCCTTATACACAGTATGATGGGCCCGCAGCTCCCTTATACACAGTATGATGGGCCCACAGCTCCCTTATACACAGTATGATGGGCCCGCAGCTCCCTTATACACAGTATGATGGGCCCGCAGCTCCCTTATACACAGTATGATGGGCCCACAGCTCCCTTATACACAGTATGATGGGCCCACAGCTCCCTTATACACAGTATGATGGGCCCGCAGCTCCCTGTCATGATTTGGCAGTCTACAGTCACATAAAGTGACTGCAGACATTTATTCCAAACCTTTATCAACTTTATAGAATTAAATTGCTTATTATTAAATTATTAAAGCACCACTCTAGCAGGGTTTTTTTTTCCACCGTTGGAGTGGTGCTTTAGGCCATGTTCACACTTTGCGGGTGACCTATGCGGGTTCTCCCGCAGCGGATTTGATAAATCTGCAGGGCAAAACCGCTGCGGTTATCCGCGGTTTCCGCTGCGGGTTTCCGCCTATACTATTGATGCTGCATATGCAGCAATATGCAGCATCAATGGTAATGTTAAAATTAAAAAAAAGTTTATATACTCTCCCTCTGACGTCCGATCTCCTCGGCGCTGCACGCGGCGGTCCGGTTCCAAAGATGATGTGCGAGAAGGACCCTTCGTGACGTCACGGTCATGTGACCGTGACGTCACGGTCATGTGTCCGTGACGTTACTGCAGGTCCTGTTCGCACAGCAACTCTGACCGGCCGGCCGCGTGCAGCGCTGAGAGGTGAGTATAGCATTATTTTTTATTTTAATTCTTTTTTTTTACACACAAATATGGTTCCCAGGGCCTGGAGGAGAGTCTCCTCTCCTCCACCCCGGGTACCACCCGCACATTATCCGCTTACTTCCCGCAACGTGGGCACAGCCCCATGCGGGATGTAAGCGGCTCAATGCATTCCTATGTGTGCAGAATCGCAGCGATTCTGCACAAAGAAGTGACATGCTGCGGAATGTAAACCGCTGCGTTTCTGCACGGTTTTTCCCGCAGCATGTGCACAGCTTTGCAGTTTGCAGTTTCCATAGGGTTTACATGTAAATGTAAACGCAATGGAAACTGCTGCGGACCCGCAGAATCAAAATCGTGGCGGTTCCGCGGTAAAAACCGCAAAGTGTGAACATGTCCTAAGGAGCAGGTCCCCATTCCTAGTCATTTACTCATCCTCCGGCGTATTCACTATTTTGTGGCACTGCTGCAGTCCCACAGCTCAAACTTGTGAGCGCAGCTTCTGACTGGCCAGAAGTAAGAAGCTATGTCACAAGCGCTCAATGTAAGACTATGAGGCTATGTGCACACGTTGCGGATTCGTATGCGGATTTTTCCCACACCGTTTTTGCAACATCCACAGGTAAAACATGCTGTGTTTTACATGCGTATTTACCGCGGATTTCCTGCTTTTTTGTGAGGATTTCGCCTGCGTTTTTACACCTGCGGATTCCTATACAGGAGCAGGTGTAAAATGCTGCAGAATCCGCACAAATAATTGACATGCTGCAGAAAATACAACGCAGCGTTTCCGTGTGGTATTTTCAACACCATGTGCACTGTGGATTTGGTTTTCCATAGGTTTACATGGTACTGTACAACGCATGGAAAACTGCTGCGGATCCGCAGCGACCAATCCGCACCGTGTGCACATAGCCTGAGAGTGAGAGAGAGGCCAGAACGAGGCTTCCATAGACTCACATTAATTAGTGACCTCTGCACTGCTCCATGAAACACTGGAGCCTCGGACAGTTCACTAACTGCAGGCGACGGAGCCGAGCGGATACTAAAACAGATGAGAACGCCAGAAGGTATCAGACAGGGGGCAGCGGACTTGGATTTTCAGCACTGCTCCAGCAGTGAAATAAAAAAAAAAATGCTGAAGTGGTGCTGTAAATGTGATGCAGCTCTTATATATATATATATATATATATATATATATATATATATATATATATATATATATATATATATATATATAGCTACTATATGGGGGCTTCGTATACAGACCCAGGTGGTACGTATCAAAAGTCCCCTACCCCCCCATCTCCAGCCTCCCCAGACAGCAAATATTACCTGTGATGGAGTACATATAATATCATAACTAGTGTTGAGCATTCCGATACCGCAAGTATCGGGTATCGGCCGATACCTGCGGTATCGGAATTCCGATGCCGAGATCCGATACTAGACGCATATCGGATACCGGAATCGGAAGTTCCCGGGATTCAAACTGCACGAATTCAGCCAATGAGGAATGATTCTGAGTGTGGGCACGTCCTGTTCAGCATGGTGGGCATGTAACTACTGGCAAGGCTGTGATTGGCTGCTGAAATGATGTCATGCTGCAGTTTAAAAGTCGCTGGTGCCATTTTGCGCTCACTCTGCTGTGAATTCAGTTAGTGACAGGACGCTGTGTGCTGACTGAGGGCCAGTTGAGATAGCGATTTGCTTCATTGTTCTTTTCCAAGGCTAATTTAGCAACCGCTGTGTTCACCTACTAATCACCTTGCTTTTGCCTTGCAGCGCTGTTTTCACAGCGATCTGCAAGGTCTGTGTGTGTGTGTGTGTGTGTGTGTGTGCAGCCCACTCTCTAGTCTGTGTGCAGCCATAGCTGGTTGTATTCAGTTCAGGGAGGGTGGTTCACTGCCTCATACTGTGCTATTTTCGTGCTCTGCTGCTGAGACTACCCAGGAGGAGCAGTTGGTGGCAGAGGGTAGTGTAGATGATGAGGTCCTTGACCCATCTTGGCGTGAGGGACTGGAAGGTGGTGGGAGCAGCTCTGAGGAAGAGATTCCCCAAACAGGCCAAAGAGGGAGAGGGAGGGGGAAGACTGCGGATCCTGTAGCCTCCACTTTGGCACCCGTTAGGAGCATGTCTCTTCCAAAAGCCAAAAAGGGTGCTCCCAAGACTTGCAGTGCCTGGTCCTTTTTTGACACAGTTGCAGATGACATTTGCTATGTCAAATGCAAGGTGTGTCATCACAAAGTCAAAAGAGGGAGAAATGTCAGCAACCTCAATACCTCCAACATGTGGAAACATGTGCGGAACAGGCACGTGGCGGAGTTACAAAAACACACTGAAGAGCTAGGCCAACCAACAGCGGCAGCTACCACCTTTTCAGCTCGTGTTGCCTCTTCCTCCAGCTCACATGCAGCTGGTTCGGCTTCCTCCCAGGATCGCCGTGGAAGAACCTCTGGCACTGTTGTCCAGAGACCCACTGTATTCAACCCGCAGCACCACATTCCCAGTTATCCTCACACTCCCAGGCCAGTCTACAGCCATCGGTAGTACAGGCATGGGAGAAAAGGCGGCCTTTCTCGGCAAACCACCCACGAGCACAGGCTCTGACTGCAGGCACTGCCAAACTTCTGTCACTGGAAATGCTGTCATTCAGGCTGGTGGAGACTCACAGCTTCCGTGACTTGATGTCATTGGCAGTCCCACAGTACAATGTGGCCCAGCCGCTTTTATTTCAGCAGGCAAGCCGTCCCTGCCCTGCACAAGCATGTGGAGGGACACATAAAACACGCGCTACTGAATGCCGTCAGTAGCAAGGTCCACCTCACCACCGATGCATGGACCAGTCAACATGGACAGGGGCGATACCTTTCCCTCACTGCCCATTGGGTTAATGTTGTTGAGCCGGGTACAGATCATGCGAGTGGCGCAGGACGTGTCCTGCCCACTCCAAGGATTGCAGGAATCCAGTCTGTACGCATTGACTCCTCCTCTTACACAAGTTCCTCAGAATCATCGCTGCAGGAGCCATCACAGTCCACCTCCACATGGACCCGTGAACGTTTACCTGTTACGACCGACATGAGCACAGCCGTGGCCAAACGTCAACAGGCCGTCTTGAAATTAATTTCTTTGGGGAATCGAAGCCACACAGCGCAGGAGCTCTGGAATGCCATCAAGCAGGAGAGCGATGTGTGGTTTGTGGCAGCGAATCTCCAGCCAGGCATGGTAGTGTGTGATAATGGCCGAAATCTGGTGGCAGCTCTGGGCCTCGGCAACCTCACTCACATCCCATGTCTGGCACATGTGCTTAATTTGGTCGTGCAGAGTTTTTTGAAGGACTATCCGGATCTTGATGCACTGCTGCACAAGGTCCGCCTAGAGTGTGCTCACTTGCGGCGTTCCAGCACGGCAAAATCGCGCATTGCGGCTCTGCAGCGCCGATTCCGCCTTCCAGAACATTGCATCATATGTGACCTACCTACCAGGTGGAATTCCACGTTACATATGTTGGAGCGGTTGTGTGAGCAGCAGCAAGCAGTAATGGAGTACCAGCTGCATCAGGCGCAAAGAAGTCGCACTCCGCGCCGTTCAGACTTCACAACCACAGATTGGGCCACTATGAAGGACGTCTGCCAGGTTTTGCGTCCCTTCGATTATTCCATGTGATGGCGAGTGCAGATGATGCACTAGTCAGCATGACTGTCCCCCTTATCTGCCTGCTTGAAAAATCACTGCAAGCGTTAAGGGATGATGTTGTGGAAGAGGTGGAGGATGAGGATTCACCATTTCCATCATCTTCTGGACAGTCAGCGCCACGTGAATCCTCACAAATGCGTAGGCAGGGGACACTTTGTGAGGAGGATGAGGAGGAGTCAATGGAGGAGGAAGACATCCATCCAGAGGAGGGAGTTACACAATTGTCCAGTAGTCAGTGTGTACAGCGAGGCTGGGGTGATGACGAGCGGGCAGAGATCACGCCTCAAGCAGGGGACAGCGTTTCTTGGCCAGTTGGCAGTCTGCAGCACATGGTGGATTACATGCTGCAGTGCCTGAGAAACGATCGCCACATCGCCCACATTCTCAACATGTCTGATTATTGGGTGTTCACCCTCCTCGATCCTCGCTACCGGGACAATGTAGAAAGCCTCATCACACCGTTGAACCGGGAGCGAAAAATGCGGGAGTACCAAGACACACTGGTGAATTCCATCATCTTCTCCAGTCCAACTGAGAGAAGTGCTGCTAGTGCATTACAAAACAGCTCAGTGCGTCCAGGCAGTGGAGGAGGCTCTGCACAAAGAGGGAGCAGAAGCAGTGCCTCTGCCCAAGGCAAGACCAGTATGGCCCAACTGTGGCACAGTTTTGTGTGCCCGCCACAAAGGTCTACACCATCACAGACGGCTCCAGTCAGCAGGAGGCAACGGTTCCGTCAGATGGTGACAGACTACATGTCTTGCCCTCTTGCTGTACTCCCAGACGGCTCTTCCCCTTTCAAGTTTTGGGTCTCAAAGCTGGATACATGGCCAGAGCTAAGCCAGTATGCATTGGAGGTGCTGGCTTGCCCTGCGGCTAGTGTATTATCGGAACGCGTCTTTAGTGCTGCAGGTGGTGTACTAACTGACCGTCGCATGCGACTATCCTCCGATAACGTTGACCGGCTTACTTTCCTGAAAATGAACCAGGCCTGGATCTCGCAGGAATTTGCCACTCCTCTTCCTGATTAAATAATTAGGTGACTGTCTACAGTATCCAGGTCTCCTGTTGTGTTCATCTTTCTACCACCTGAACTTTAATTCCTGGGCTCCACCACCAGTTGAGGCTCAGAAGTGCCGTCTGCACAGTCAAAACTTACGACCCAGTGTTATTGGGTGTCAGTAACGTCAGCTGATCCCCTGCTGTGTAGCCGGCAATGAGTCCTGCGACCGCCACGCTGACACAACAACTGAAATGTAAGGGAACCTGTCCCCCCCCAGGTGTTTGTTACTGAAAGAGCCACCTTGTGCAGCAGTAATGCTGCACAAGGAAAAGGTAGCTATTTTTGTTTAGCTCCTTGCACACACAGAACTTAACACTTATAAAATGTGTCCACTGATACCGTAAAACCGTCCCGGAGGTGGGACTTTCCTTCGTAATGTGACGCAGCACAGCCGTCATTCTTACCCCCTTGGCGCCGTGTGCCGGCTCCTCAGCGTTGTTTGATTCTGTCCCGAAGCCTGCTGGTATGTTATCCCTTGGCCAGGCACACTTAGCGCTGCCCCTCTTCTGACATCATTTGGTGTCACGCTGACTGCGCCTGTGCGTCCTCGCTGGCCGAGATCCCGCCTCGCAGTGTCTTCTGATTTAATCACACTGCGGGCCTGGGATCCATGGGCATGCGCAGTGCATATCTTCACCTCCGCCTCTCACTCATCATTTCCCTTCGCCTTCTTCAGACTGTGCGCCGTCAGCTGATCCCTAATAGCATGCCACGGCCGTGACACCGCACAGTCTGAAGAAGCCGGAGGGAGGGGAGTGAGAGGCGAGGATATGCACTGCGCATGGCCACGGATCCCAGGCCCGCGGTGGGATTACATTAGACGTCACTGCAAAGCGGGCTCTCGGCCAGCGCGGCCGCACAGGCGCAGCCAGACTGACACCAAATGATGTCAGAAGATGGGCAGCGCTAAGTGTGCCTGGCCAAGGGATAACGTAACAGCGCAGGCTCCGGGACGGAATCAAACAATGCTGAGGAGCCGGGGCACGGCGCCAAGGGGGTAGGAATGACGGCTGTGCTGCGTCATATTACGAAGGAAAGTCCCACCTCCGGGACGGTCTCATGGTATCAGGGGACACATTTTATAAGTGTTTAGTTCTGTGTTTGCAAGGAGCATAATGAAAAGAGCCACCTTTTCCTTTTGCATCCTTTGTGCTGCACAAGCTGGCTCTTTCAGCTACAAACGCCTTGGGGGGGTTAAAGGTTCCCTTTCGACTTTCTCCAATCAGGCTTCGGCCTACACTGTGTTCCTCTGCTCCTCCTGCTGTCCCTGGTCTCCAACTCCGCTAGTTGTTGCCTGGAAGTGCTGTCCGCACAGTCAATACTTGCTGCCGTGTTATTGGGTTCAGTAACGTCAGCTGCTCCCCTGCTGTGTGTGCTGCAATACCTCCTATCTGCTCCTTCTGCTGTCCCTGGGCTCCAACACCGCTAGTTGTTGCCTGGAAGTGCTGTCCGCACAGTCAACAGTCGCTCCTCTGTTATTGGGGTTCAGTAACGTCAGCTGTTCCCCAGCTGTGTGTGTGGCAATCCCTCCTATCTCCTCCACCTCCTCCTCCTGCTGTCCCTGGGCTCCATCACCGCTAGTTGTTGCCTGGAAGTGCTGTCCGCACAGTCAACAGTCGCTCCTCTGTTATTGGGGTTCGGTAAAGTCAGCTGTTCCCCAGCTGTGTGTGTGGCAATCCCTCCTATCTCCTCCACCTCCTCCTCCTGCTGTCCCTGGGCTCCAACACCGCTAGTTGTTGCCTGGAAGTGCTGTCCGCACAGTCAACAGTCGCTCCTCTGTTATTGGGGTTCAGTAACGTCAGCTGTTCCCCAGCTGTGTGTGTGGCAATCCCTCCTATCTCCTCCACCTCCTCCTCCTGCTGTCCCTGGGCTCCAACACCGCTAGTTGTTGCCTGGAAGTGCTGTCCGCACAGTCAACAGTCGCTCCTCTGTTATTGGGGTTCAGTAACGTCAGCTGTTCCCCAGCTGTGTGTGTGACAATCCCTCCTATCTCCTCCACCTCCTCCTCCTGCTGTCCCTGGGCTCCAACACCGCTAGTTGTTGCCTGGAAGTGCTGTCCGCACAGTCAACAGTCGCTCCTCTGTTATTGGGGTTCAGTAACGTCAGCTGCTCCCCTGCTGTGTGTGCTGCAATATCTCCTATCTGCTCCTCCTGCTGTCCCTGGGCTCCAACACCGCTAGTTGTTGTCCGGAAGTGCTGTCCGCACGGAGCCAAACACCTCGCCAATGTGTTAGTGGGGTTCAGTAATGCCTGCTGCTCCCCTGCTGTGTATACGGCAACGTGTCATGCGACCGCCACGCAGGCACAACGACTTAAATTTAAGGGAACCTGTCCCCTCCCCAGGCGTTTCTTACTGAAAGAGCCACCTTGTGCAGCAGTAATGATGCAAAAGGAAAAAGTGCCTCTTTTTGTGGTGCTCCTTGCACATGTTGAACCTAACACTTATGAAATGTGTCCCCTCACACCGTTAAACCGTCCGGTAGGTGGAACTTTCATTTGTCATGTGACGCAGCACAGCCGTCATTCTTACCCCCTTGGCACCGTGCGCCGCCTCCTCAGCATTGTATGAATCTGCCCCGGAGCCTGCGCTGTTATGTTAGCCCTTGGCCATGCACACTTAGCGCTGCCCGTCTTCTGACATTATTTGGTGTCAGGCTGGCTGCGCCTGTGCGGCCACGCTGGACGAGATCCCGCCTCGCAGTGTCTTCTGATTTAATCCCACTGCGGGCCTGTGATCCATGGACATGCGCAGTGCATATCTTAACCTCCGCCTCTCACTCATCTCCCTACACCTTCTTCAGACTGTGCAACGTCAGCTGATCCCTAATAGCATGCTACGGCCGTGACGCCGCACAGTCTGAAGAAGCCGTAGGGAGGGGAGTGAGAGGCGAGGATATGCACTGCTCATGCCCTTGGATCACAGGTCCGCAGAGTGATTACATTAGATGACACAGCGAGGCGGGATCTTGGCCAGCGCGGCCGCACAGGCGCAGCCAGCCTGACACCAAATGATGTCAGAAGACGGGCAGCGCAAAATGTGTGCATGGCCAAGGGCTAACATAACAGCGCAGGCTCCGGGACAGATTCAAACAACGCTGAGGAGGCGGCACACTGCGCCAAGGGGGTAAGAATGACGGCTGTGCTGCGTCACATGACAAATGAAAGTTCCGCCTACCGGACGGTTTATCGGTGTGAGGGGACACATTTCATAAGTGTCAAGTTAAGCGTTTGCAAGGACCATAATTAAAAGAGCTAAGTTTACCTTTTTCAGCATTAGTGCTGTACAAGATGGCTCTTTCAGCTACAAACGCCTTGGGGGGGGGTTAAAGGTTCCCTTTCAACTTGCTCCAGTGCAGGCTTCGGTCTACACTCTGCTCCTCCTGCTGACCCTGGGCTCTAACACCGCCAGTTGGCGCCCGGAAGTGCTAGCTGCACAGAGAAAAACACCCGCCAATGTGTCAGTGGGGTTCAGAAACGCCAGCTGTTCCTCTGCTGTGTAGCCGGCATCGTGTCCTGCAAAAGCCACGCAGACACAAATCTGCCTCCAGTGCAGGCTTCGGCCTACACTCTGCTCCCTCTGCTCCTCCTGGTGACCCTGGGCTCTAACACCGCCAGTTGGTGCCTGGAAGTGCTAGCTGCACAGAGAAAAACACCCACCAATGTGTCAGTGGGGTCCAGCAACGCCAGCTGTTGTGAGTTCCATTTCTCGGACTCCCTCCTGTGGTCATGAATGGTACTTTGGTTAGTTCTGCTCTTGGACTCCCTCTGGTGGCTTTGAGCGGAACTGCTGGTCTCTGAGGTTTGCTTTATCAGCTGCCCTTGTTTATTGTTATGCTGGCTTCCCTATTTAACTCTACTCAGATCGTTACCTTATGCCAGCTGTCAATGTATCAGTATTGGTTCAGATCTCTCTTGCACTTCTCTGAGGACCTGTCTACTCCAGCAGAAGCTAAGTCCCTGCTAGTTCATTTGTTGTTACTGCTGCCTGAATATATTTCTTAGTACTGCTAAATTCTAGTCCAGCTTGCTATCATGATATTTCCTTGCTAGCTGGAAGCTCTGGGGTGCAGTGTTGCACCTCCACACCGTGAGTCGGTGTGGGGGTCTTTTTGCATACTCTGTGTGGTTTTTTGTAGTTTTTTGTGCTGACCGCATAGTTTCCTTTTCTATTCTCTGACTATTTAGTGAAGTCTGGCCTCCTTTGCTAAAACCTGTTTCATTCCTGTGTTTGTGACTTTCCTCTTAGCTCACAGTCAATATATGTGGGGGGCTGCTTTGCCTTTGGGGAATTTCTCTGAGGCAAGGTTAGGCTTCTATTTCTATCTTTGGGGTTCGTTGGCTCTTAGGCTGTGAAGAGGCGTCTAGGGAGAGTTGGGTGCGCTCCACGGCTATTTCTAGTGTGTGTGATAGGAGTAGGGTTTGCGGTCAGCAGAGTTCCCACTTTCCCAGAGCTTGTTCCGATTACTAGTTTACTCATCAGGTCATTCCGGGTGCTCCTAACCACCAGGTCCATAACAGCCAGCTGTTCCCCTGCTGTGTAGCCGTCATCGTGTCCTGCAACAGCCACGCAGACACAAGAACTGAAATTTAAGGGAACCTGTCCCCCCCAGGCGTTTGTATGTATAACAGCCACCTTGTACAGCAGTAATGCTGCATTTGTACAAGGTGGCTCATTAAGTTAATCTCCTTGCACATGCCGAATGAAACACGTCTAAAATGTGTCCTCTGAGACCATTAAACCGTCCCTGAGGTGTGACTTTCCTTTGTAATGACACACTGCAACCCACTTGGTAGCGCTGCCCGTCTTCTGGCATCCTTGGTTGGCTGGCTGCGCCTCTGCTGCCGCCCTGCCCGACACAACGCCCCTCGGTGTCTTATTTATTTTGACTGCGAGGGTGTGATTGATGGGCATGAGCAGTGCATATCTTCGCCAGTCCCTCATTTCCTTCCGCCTTCTTCAGACTGTTCGGCCTCTTGGCCGTGGCATGCGATAAGGAATCAGCTGACGCCGCACAGTCTGAAGCAGGTGTAAGGACACGAGTGTGAGAGGCGAACATATTGACTGCGCAAGGCCATGAATCCCAGCCCCGCAGTGTGAATAAATGAGAAAACACTGCGGGGCTGGTATTCATGGGCATCGCGAACCGCAACGGCCGACATTAAATGAAGTCAGAAGACGGGCAGCGTTAACAGCGCAAGGCCAAGGGATAACACGACAGCGCAGACTCCTGTGCAGCAAATACCGATGCTCAGGAGGCCACGCCCAGCACCAAGGTGGGATTCTTGACAACTGTGCTGCGTCGCATTACGAAGGAAACTCCCGCCTCCAAGACAGTTTTGACTGTATAAGGGGCTAAATGTCATACGTGTTTCATTCAGCGTGTGCAAGGAACAAAATTTAAAAGAGCAACCTTTGACTTGTGCAGCACTACTGCTGCATAAGGTGTGGCTCTTCTAGTTTGTAACACCTGAGGGGGGGTTAAAGGTTACCTTTAAAATTGGTTTAATTAGGCTTCGGCCTACACTCTACTCCCTCTGCTCCTGCTGACCCTGGGCTCTAACACCGCCAGTTGGTGCCCGGAAGTGCTGGCTGCACAGAGAAAAACACCCGCCAATGTGTCAGTGGGCTTCAGCACCGCCAGCTGTTCCCCTGCTGTGTAGCTGGCAACGTGTCCTGCAAAAGCCAAGCAGACACAAAGCTGCCGCCAGTGCAGGCTTCGGCCTACACTCTGCTCCCTCTGCTCCTCCTGCTGACCCTGGGCTCTAACACCGCCAGTTGGCGCCTGGAAGTGCTAGCTGCACAGAGAAAAACACCAGCCAATGTGTCAGTGGGGTTCAGTAACGCCAGCTGTTCCCCTGCTGTGTAGCCGGCATCGTGTCCTGCAAATGCCACGCAGACACAACAGACCTCCAAATGCCTCCAGTTCAGGCTTCGGCCTACACTCTGCTCCCCCTGCTGACCCTTTGCTCCAACACCACTAGTTGGGGCTCTAAGAAGACAAGCTTGAAAAAGTCCCCATCCTGGTTCCAGTACCGTCAGCTGGTTCCGGGTAGAGCCTTTGGCTTAGGTGCCTCCTTCTGGGTATCCGAGTTCCACCAACGTCAGGTGGTCCTTGGTAGTGCTTTCAGGCACAGGTACCTCCTGCTTAGTAACCGGGTTCCAGTAACATCAGCTGGTCCTCGGTAGTTCCATTGGCTTTTGGACCTTCGGCTACCCATCCGGGTTCCAGTACCGTCAGCTGGTTCTCGGCAGTGTCTTTTGCTCTTGTACCTTCTGCTCCCCATCCTGGTTCCAGTACCGTCAGCTGGTTCCGGGCAGAGCCTTTGGCTTAGGTGCCTCCTTCTGGGTATCCGAGTTCCACCAACGTCAGGGGGTCCTTGGTAGTGCTTTCAGGCACGGGTACCTCCTGCTTAGTAACCGGGTTCCAGTAACGTCAGCTGGTCCTCGGTAGTTCCATTGGCTCTTGGACCTTCGGCTACCCATCCGGGTTCCAGTACTGTCAGCTGGTTCACGGCAGTGTCTTTTGCTCTTGTACCTTCTGCTCCCCATCGTGGTTCCACTACCATCAGCTGGTTCCGGGCAGAGCCTTTGGCTTAGGTGCCTCCCTCTGGGTATCCGAGTTCCACCAACGTCAGGTGGTCCTTGGTAGTGCTTTCAGGCACGGGTACCTCCTGCTTAGTAACCGGCTTCCAGAAACGTCAGCTGGTCCTCGGTAGTTCCATTGGCTCTTGGACCTTCGGGTAGCCATCCGAGTTCCAGTTCCATCAGCTGTTTCTCGGCATTTTCTCAGCCTTCTTGTACCTTCTGCTACATTTCCAAGTTCAAGACCCTAAAGACGATGACCCAGAAGACCACCCCTAAGATGACGACGACACCAGAGACGACAACCACTGAGATGTCGACGACCCTGGAGACGACGACGACATGGGAGACCGAGAAGCAGAAGAACAAGAGGCTGCAGAACAAAGAGCAGAAGAACATTAAGCATAACACAAAATATCAGAGCAAACGATATTATCTAAATTATAAGCAGAAGAAGACTAAGCAGTGTATGGGGGTGAGTCCATTCCTCCTCGTGGTGCCCCTGGATAAAGCCTGATGCTGCAAGCCAAACTGAACGCGGACAAATGTAACTCTTTTGTGACAGGCAGAACGGAAGGTGTAATCTTCAAACTTTTATAGATAACAACTACGGGAATGCCTGTCACAAATAAGAATTTGATGAAGAACTTGAATATGAAGAAGAATAATAGTTAAATAAAAAGAATATGAACAATGTAACAAAAAAAATTATAGGTAGAAGATGAAGAAGAAGATGAATAAGGTGAAGAAGAACTTGATGTCAAAGATGCTAATGATGATGAAGAACAAAGTGTGGGAGAAGTAAAAAAGAGGGTGAAGGGCATGGAAGTAGTGACACATCAATATCTAACAAAGTAAAAAATATCTTAACATAGTCAATATCTTTGTAACTCCGAAAGTCTTAAAAAAAAATTAAAATTCCTGCTATTCTATTTGATTGGGCTAAACCTCTATGCCTTTATTGTCTTCGCCACCTCCCCCAATACATCCTACATTATTCTTAGTTGTTTTCCTTCATGTAGAATGAACCTACAAGGAAAGAAAGGGTTTATTTTAATTCCGATATTTTCATCCCATTGACTTGCATTGGTATCGGGCATCGGAATCGGCGAGATCCGATACTTTGCCGGTATCGGCCGATACTTTCCGATACCGACACTTTCCGATATCGGAAGGTATCGCTCAACACTAATCATAACAAAACATTATAATATTCAGCCCCAATACCCCCATCATCTCACATCCACCCCTCGGTGCCCTGTCCCACTTCATCCACCTTCAGCCCCCACAACACCCCCATGGTCTCACACTTACCCCCCCCCCCACTTCAGTACCCAATACCCCCATCATCTCTCATCCACCCCATCAGTACCCTGTCCCCCTCACCCAATTTCAGCACCCACAACACCCCCATAGTCTCACATTTACCCCCCCAGTGCCCTGTCTCTCTCCCCCACAATACCCCCATGCTCTCACATCCACCCCCTCAGTACCCTGTCCCCCCTCACCCACAATACCCCAATGGTCTCACATTCACATCACAGTGACATACCTGAATTTAATAAGCCTAAAATGTCCCATCCCCAGCACTTACTAATAAAGTTTGCAGGCAGGACCAGGAAGTGTCTTGGTGAAATGCAACATGTGGGCACTAGGACCCAGCGTGCCTGAGCCAATCCCAGCGTGCACAGAGTGAAGAACTGCAGCGCCAGCCAGGGAAAAGCTTCATGATCAGGTCAGAAGGGGCGAAACCATTCACTGCAGGAGGGAGACTGCAGCCAGCCACTGTGCTAGCAGCCTGCAGAGTCTCCGTCAGATGGGAGCTGAGCAGACATCATACTGCTCTGCTCCTATGCTGTCTTCTGTATGTCACAGAAGTGGCCCTGGCTCCCGGTGGGCCCCTTTAAGTGACAGGGCCCAGGGCGATGGCCCCCTCTAGTCGCTATGCTACTGTGTAGCAGGCACGCAGCCACAGTCCCCACCCACAGGCTGTGCTTAGTTCGTTCAATCACAAGTAGCTCATCTTCCTGGCTGGGGCCGCTCACCTCTTCCCCATCCCATCCCTCAGTACTTAACTTATAACCAGACAAGTTTGTGTGAGGAGGCAGCACTGCGCCCGGCATCCCCGCCGCCTCCTGCTGGTGACACAGCCTCATGCTTATGGCTAGTACCCGGCACATCTGATCTGACTGCAGGGGGCGGCGCTGCGTGGCCACCCCCTGTTTTGAGGGACTGGATGCCGCTAGAGGCGAAGTGCTCAACTCACCTCATTATAGCGGCGCCCCTGCTGGCACCCAGGATTATAGGACCTTTCCCATAATTGAAAGAATCAATGATGTGGACTTTTGGGTCAATCTTCCTACCTCCATGCTTATTCCCAATGTGTTTCATAAGAGAGTGCTGAAGAAGGTAGTAATTCCGTTGGTGACACAGGAACTCCATCATCCTATTGCGGTAGACAACGTTGAGGAGTATGAGGTAAAAAGTATTGCGGAATCTCAGAAGATTCAGAACACCAATATTTAATCCACTAGAAGGGTTATGGTCTGGAAAAAAGATCCTGACTCCCAAGAGACAGAATTCATGAAGATCGCTATATCACTGAATTCCATGAACAAGGTGGGTGGTGAGAGTCTGTAGGTCTGTACGTATTTCCTAGACATGGGAGTACTGGTAAGAATAACCGTCAAGGATGCAATTGTCCTCTGGTTTCCAAACTTCTCTGCCTGTCTGTCCACACTGGGGACAGAGATTGCACACACTTGGGTGGTGTGAGTGCACATGGTGGTACCTCGTGTGTGGACTTCGTGGTGAGCCATGTGAGAACATGGGATCCCATGCTTAGCCAATGGCGGGAATGTGTTCACTCTGCAGTACTGGTGAGAAGGGAGTTTCTCCCTGGGCATGGCTGAGAGGAACACATCCCATTATGTCTTTGGATTTGAGCTGATTATTTAAAGCCTGCTTCTAATTCAGTAAAGTGTTGTTTATACAGTTCCCTTGCTTAGGTGTATGGTGAGTGCTTCCTGGTTGAGCTCTGGTTGCTTCTAAGTAGTTGCTAATGGTCAGTATTGTTTCCTTTCTTTTACCTATGGTTCATAAGGTTCCCTTTAGGTTTTCATTTGGGATTGTTTGATAATTTTAATTTTAAGTTTTTTTTAATTACAGTTGATATAATTAACAAAGTGGTGCACGACTGTCACATCTCCAGACCATACGATGACCATGTCAAGGGCAGCACTGTGGCTCAGTGGTTAACACAGCAGCCTTGTAGCGCTGGAGTCTTGGTTTCAAATCCCACCAAGGACAACATCTGCAATGAGTTTGTATGTTCTCCCCATATTTGCATGTGAATCGCCCGCCAGGGCCATGGGGTACTCAGTACCGGGTCCAGTAATTAAAGGGGATGTGTCACGGTGGCAGCGACCCAGTCTGTGGCCCTGAGTGCCCAAGTAAAAGGGACGGTCTTTAAAGGGGTTTTTAGGAATAGAGTTTGTTTGCAAAACCACCTCTGGTTCTCGGTCAGTGATGACCGATGCTGCTTAAAGGGGTACACTGGGGTGATGATATGGCAGCTAAGATGGTATGGCTTCCCACAGGTGAAGCTGGTCCCCAGGGCTCCCAGTGTGTAGATAGACATGGTGAATGATGTAGCAAGAAATGGAGGACACAGGTTTGCAGTCTCTTTACCTGGTTTACTGAAGGATTTAGGCAGCCACAGTCCAGGGTACCGGGTCACAGGAGCAGGTATCGTCTGGCTGGCTTGAAAGCGAGTTGGGAGTCCCCCTTACCAGGTGGGGTTAGAAGCTTTCCTTCTAGTGCTGTGGTGTAGTCCCTTGCTGCCTTAAGCCTCTCAAAAGGTCCTCACATGTTCTTTCTGTCCTCCAGGTTGGTAGGACACTACCCATGCGACAGGTAGCTTTAGCCTTTTTACAGGGTCTGTATCACGACCCAGGCTCTATGCGCTACTGTGTCCTCAGGTGTAAGGGCAGACAGGTGACTTGTAATCCAGCTGTCCTACCAGTTTCTGCTGTGAGATGAGGAGTCCCACACAATATCAGTCTTTCAGCTATCGGTATCTGCGCTGAGTAGGGAGGTAGCCCAGTCACAGCTAACTCCCAGTTCTTTACTCTCCTGCGCTCCACTTCCCCTACACACTCACTACAGCTTGTTCTCTTCTCTGTTCTATCTTCTTCCAGGAGCTGCAGCAATTCTCGTGGCTGCACGGCCCCTCTCCTTCCTCTCTGCTTCGGACTGCTCCAGTCTGCTGTCTGGCACTCACTAACTGACCTCACTTTCCATCCAGACCAGAATATATATAGTGCAGCCACCCACGAACTGGATCAGAGCTCCCCCTTCTGGCCTGGAGTATGAACATGTTATATGCTTGTGATTACCCGATAAGAGAGATTCTTCCTCACTTCCAAGTGTGACATCACTCTCCCCATGAGGAAAGGAATGCCACTGTGACAACCAGGAACCTGGGGTGTTACACATGGGTTTCCTCCGGGTATTCCGGTTTCCTCCCACATTCCAAAGACATTCTGATAGGGAATTTGGATCGTGAGCCCCAGCAGGGACAGCAATGATAATGTGTGGAAAACTGTAAAGCGCTGTGGAATATGTTAACAATATATAAAGATTATTATTGTGTCATCTATGTAGCAGCTTTGGCACACAACATCATCAAAAAAGGATAGGATGTAGAAAATATGTATTGTTCCTCCCAAACTGCAACAAGAATGTTTGCCAAATATTGTGATTATTTTGCACCCATAAATGCACCTAACAACTGCAAATAATATTCATTCTCAAACATTAAATAATTATGAGCCAAAGTATTGTAAAGATGTAATGATGGTGAATATCTATATAGAAAAAAGACATAGCTTTTAAGTCTTGAGCATGCAGGACATAAGCATGCAGCGACTCCACATTATAACTGAGCTAAGAATAGTTTGATTTCCATGAAATTTCATCTTACATATTAAGAACATCTTTGTTGTCATGAAGATATCCTTGGCATAAAGATATGAATGGTTGCAAAAGTGAATTGTGCTTTTGCTGCAGTAGTGTCCTGATGTCAACTAGCCTGTTCACCATCACTGAGCTTAGAAACCCCTGTATTGGGCTGAGATGCGCATGCCGTCAAACTCGGCTTTGTAGCTGAATAATTTTTAGAAAGTAAATATGCTACTCATATAGTGATATACTTTTAAATCTATCACTTTAAGAATATTAAATATATTGCTACCATTGTACATGATTATTTCAGTCAGACAATACATAATCATATTTAGCCAATTAAAGCATACCTATTTCTTGGCTTCTTTTTCTCTTTTTATACTGTACATCTTCATACTCTAGTCTAACATAATAATATATTAAAAGTAGAAACTAGACCATCTGATCATCCTGTTTCATTTTTTTCCTGACACAGAATTCTGAAATACTTACTTTGAAACTGGCAAACTATCTGCCATTATATCTTACTTCAATGCATTACATGATATGGCTTTTTGACTCTAGTACTCCCAGATCCCTCCCAACCTTCTAAATCACTTTGTTTTTCAGCTGCTGCTCACTATGGGGCATTTAATTGAGTACTGTTTCCCCAAACCTTTTTCTGTACATGAACCTTTTTATCTGATATTTTGAGCTATTTCTTCACTTGGCTTATGTGGAATGTCATAACCACAGTAGAATTATTTTTACAGAACAAAATGTCTTTGAATTCTGTGGGATCTATATACTTGCAGTAGTATGTCCTCTAAAAGTGTCCTTTAAGTTATGTGACACCAATGGGGAAAATTGGAAGGTGTCTGAACTTTTACACATTTTAGTTTTAACTTTTTCTCTGAGTTGTTCATTTGGGAAAACAAACAGTTGTTATAGAGTCAGCTTTGCTTTTGTTCTGTCTTATTGGCTATTTGCTCATCAGAGAAAGTAATTTCATAAGGGTGTCAAAACTTTTTGTATTTGACGACAGTTTTTTCAATACACTGCAAAGTGTAAATTGATAAAATGAAGCATCTTATCTATGTTAAATTAGGTTTATCAATTTTAATTCTAACATTCACAGTAAACCCCTACTTAAGCAAGTCATAATATTGCATCTTTGAAATTTGATATTGATCTAAATGTGTATACAAATGTTAAGTGATGGCTTTATCACATATTTTGTATATACTGTGATAACACTCTCTCCATGAGAATAGACCTGTCATATCAGAAACTGAACTGTTTCATTGGCTAAGTTGCCTATACTATATTTGCAACTGAATAAACAAAATCACAACTTTAATCAGCATAACTACCATCTATTAAATTATTACTGAAGGTAGAAATGAGGATAGATATCCGCTGATAACAATATTGGATAGAGCATACGGAACGGTCGCTAATTTACTAGGAAAAAAGAGGGGAATGGGTCAAAAGGAACCCAAAAGAATGATCATAAAGTCCACAGATAATAGTAAAATATAATCCATCTTTATTAAATATAGTATAGTTAAACCATATTTAACTGGTAGTTAAATATAATAATGGTGGCATATTTTCTTAGAATAAGGCTATGTGCCCACGTTGCATTTTTTATGCGTTTATGCCTTGTTTTTGCCGCAGAAGAAACGCTAAAAAACGCTTAAAAATCGCATTCCCATGCAATCCTATGGGATTCCGCAGTTGCTGTGCCCATGCTGCAGATTTTCCCGCTGCTGAATCGCATACCGGTAAAATCTGCAGCATGTTCATTATTTCTGCGGAATCACTGCAATTCTGCAGCCATAGCATTGCATTGAAATGCCCACTCTACGCATATGGCTATGCCCACCATGCGTAAAGTGAGCGCTTCATGTGCGGATGGTACCCAAGGTTTGGAGGAGAAGAGACTCTCCTTCAGGCCTTGGGTACAATATCCCTGTAAAAAAAAAAGAATTAAAATAATAATAGGGATACACTTACTTTCTGATGGCCCCCGGAGTCCTCCCGCCTCTCAGCGGTGCATGCGGCGGCTTCCATTACCAGGGATGCATTGCACGAATCACCTGGGATGACGTTGCGGTCACGCGACTGTGACGCCACAAAGGTCCTTCGCGCAAAGCATCCCTGGGAATGGAACGTACCGAGAGCGCCGCTGAGGAGATCAAAGGCAGTCGGAAGTGGAGAATAACCATATTTTAAATTTTTATTATTATTATTTTAAACATTCTATCTTTTACTATTGATGCTGCATAGTCATCATCAATAGTAAAAAGTTGGTCACACTTGTCAAGCACAATGCTTGACAAGTGTGACCAACCTGTCAATCACTTTTCCAAGTGATGCTTCAAATCGCTTGGAAAATGCATGAATTCTGCAAGCTAAAAACGCTTGCAAAACGCTTGTGTTTTGCAGGAAAATGCATGCTAATTCAACATGCGTTTTACCCGCCGCAGGGAGTTGTGGAAATGCTTCAATAAGGTGTTTAACACAAATATTTTGAGATTGCACAAAAATTTTGCAACTTTTTGATATATCAGCCCTACCAGCTAAAAGTGTGTGTAGCTAGGGAAGGATTGGGGGCATGGCATACCTTCGACCAGAAACCTTACTCCAAAGTCAGACTGGAGTAAAATATTTGCAGCCACAGCCACGCTATCCAACAGGCAAATCTGTCAAATGTCAGATGAACCAATATGGATGTGGGACGCTTTGACCTGTAAATATTTAACAGCAACAGCATCCTCAGCATGCTGATTTTGTAAAAGGCTGGAGAAAAGAGTCAATGTCTCTCTGTTTCATCCCCTTATCCATCAGGTTACACACTGAGAATAGGGCTGCAATTGGTCACCATACTTGGTATAGCAGTGCATCCCATTGGGTATAATGGATGTTGGGCATAATATATTGTAAGTTAGGTATATGTTGAATTTTGTGTTACTCTGCAATGCATGATATTGTTTTATTGTTTGTATATTGCCGTCTGAATTGTAAAGTGCTACAGAATATGTTGGCACTATGGACATAAAAATAAATATTATTACTATTAGTATGTTTAACCCCTTCCCGACCCATGACGCCACGTAGGCGTCATGAAAACCCGTGCCAATCCGACCCATGACGCCTATGTGGCGTCATGGAATGATCGCGTCCCTGCAGATCGGGTGAAAGGGTTAACTCCTATTTTACCCGATCTGCAGGGAGAGGGGGAGTGGTGCTTCAGCCCAGGGGGGGTAGCTTCACCCCCCCGTGGCTACGATCGCTCTGATTGGCTGTTGAAAGTGAAACTGCCAATCAGAGCGATTTGTAATATTTCACCTAAAAAACTGGTGAAATATTACAATCCAGCCATGGCCGATGCTGCAATATCATCGGCCATGGCTGGAAACACTAATGTGACCCCCCCCACCCCACCGATCGCCCCCCCAGTGCTCCGTTATAGGGTCCGGTCCCCTCCGTCCGCCTGCCGGCTCCCCCGTCCTGCTGTCCGCTCCCCCGTCCTCCTGCCCGCTCCCCCCCTGCTCCTATGTCACCCCCCCGTGCTCCGACGCCCCCCTCGTGCCCCGATCTCCCCCCCCTTATACTTACCGAGGCTCCCGGTCCCCGTCCGCCTCCATCATGGGCGCCGCCATCTTCCAAAATGGCGGGCGCATGCTCAGTGCGCCCGCCGGCCGGCAGATTCTTAGAGGTACATTTTGATCGCTGTGGTAGGTTCTATCACAGCGATCAAAATAAAAAAATAATAAATAAACCCCCCCCCATTATCACCCCCATAGGTAGGGACAATAATAAAATAAAGAAAATATTTTTTTTTCTTTTTCCACTAGGGTTAGGGTTAGAACTAGGGTTAGAACTAGGGGTAGGGTTAGGGGTAGGGTTAGGGTTACGGGTAGGGTTAGGGTTAGGGGTAGGGTTATGGCATGTGCACACAGAGCGGATCGGCCACGGATCCGCAGCGGATCGGCAGCGGATCGGCCGCGGATCGGCAGCGGATCGGCCGCGGATCCGCAGCGGATCGGCAGCGGATCGGCAGCGGATCCGCAGCGGATCGGCAGCGGATCCGCAGCGGATCCGCAGCGGATCGGCAGCGGATCCGCAGCGGATCGGCCGCGGATCCGCAGCGGATCGGCAGCGGATCCGCAGCGGATTGGCCACGGATCCGCAGCGGATTGGCAGCGGATCCGCAGCGGATTGGCCGCGGATCCGCAGCGGATTGGCAGCGGATCCGCAGCGGATTGGCCGCGGATCCGCAGCGGATGGGCCGCGGATCGGCAGCGGATCCGCAGCGGATTGGCCGCGGATCCGCAGCGGATTGGCAGCGGATCCGCAGCGGATTGGCCGCGGATCCGCAGCGGATGGGCCGCGGATTGGCAGCGGATCCGCAGCGGATTGGCCGCGGATCCGCAGCGGATTGGCAGCGGATCCGCAGCGGATGGGCCGCGGATCCGCAGCGGATTGGCCGCGGATTGGCAGCGGATCCGCAGCGGATTGGCCGCTGCGAATTCGAAGCAGTTTTCCATCAGGTTTACAGTACCATGTACACCTAAGGAAAACCAAATCCGCTGTGCCCATGGTGCGGAAAATTCCGTGCAGAAACGCTGCGTTGTATTTTCCGCAGCATGTCAATTCTTTGTGCGGATTCCGCAGCGTTTTACACCTGTTCCTCAATAGGAATCCGCAGGTGAAATCTGCACAAAAAAACACTGGAAATCTGCTGTAAATCCGCAGGTAAAACGCAGTGCCTTTTACCTGCAGATTTTTCAAAAATCGTGCGGAAAAATCTCACACGAATCCGCAACGTGGGCACATAGCCTTAGGGTTAGGGTTGGAATTAGAGTTAGGGTTGGAATTAGGGCTAGGGTTTGAAATAGGGTTAAGATTAGGCTTGTGGTTAGGGTTACGGATAGGGTTAGGGGTGTGTTGGGGTTACAGTTGTGGTTAGGGTTGGGATTAGGGTTACGGTTGGGATTAGGGTTAGGATTAGGGTTGGAATTAGGGTTACGGGTGTGTTGCGGTTAGGGTTGTGGTTAGGGGTGTGTTGGGGTTAAGGTTGTGATTAGGGTTATGGCTACAGTTGGGATTAGGATTAGGGGTGTGTTGGGGTTAGTGTTGAAGTTAGAATTGAGGGGTTTCCACTGTTTAGGCACATCAGGGGTCTCCAAACGCAACATGGCGCCACGATTGATTCCAGCCAATCTTGCGTTCAAAAAGTCAAATGGTGCTCCCGCCCTTCCAAGCCCCGACGTGCGCCCAAACAGTGGTTTACACCCACATTTGGGGTACCAGCGTACTCAGGACAAACTGGGCAACAACTGTTGGGGTCCAATTTCTCCTGTTACCCTTGCAAAAATAAAAAATTACTTGCTAAAACATAATTTTTGAGGAAAGAACAATTATTTTTTATTTTCACGGCTCTGCGTTATAAACTTCTGTGAAGCACTTGGGGGTTGAAAGTGCTCACCACACATCTAGATAAGTTCCTTCGGGGGTCTAGTTTCCAAAATGGGGTCACTTGTGGGGTGTTTCTACTGTTTAGGCACATCAGGGGCTCTGCAAATGCAATGTGACGCCCGCAGACCATTCCATCAAAGTCTGCATTTCAAATGTCACTACTTCCCTTCCGAGCCCTGACGTGTGCCCAAACAGTGGTTTACCCCCACATATGGGGTATCAGCGTACTCACAACAAACTGTGCAACAAATATTGGGGTCCAAATTCTCCTGTTACCTTTGTGAAAATAAAAAATTGCTTGCTAAAACATCTTTTTTGAGGAAAGAAAAATGATTTTTTATTTTCACGGCTCTGCGTTGTAAACTTCTGTGAAGCACTTGGGGGTTGAACGTGCTCACCACACATCTAGGTAAGTTCCTTGGGGGGTCTAGTTTCCAAAATGGGGTCACTTGTGGGGGGTTTCTACTGTTTAGGCATATCAGGGGCTCTGCAAACGTAACATGATGCCCGCAGACCATTCCATCAAAGTCTGCATTCCAAAACGTCACTACTTCCCTTCCGAGCCCCGGCATGTGCCCAAACAGTGGTTTACCCCCACATATGGGGTATCAGCGTACTCAGGAGAAACTGGACAACAACTTTTGGGGTCCAATTTCTCCTGTTACTCTTGCAAAAATAAAAAATTCTGGGCTAAAAAAATATTTTTGAGGAAAGGAAACACATTTATTATTTTCACGGCTCTGCGTTATAAACTTCTGTGAAGCACTTGGGGGTTCAAAGTGCTCACTACACATCTAGATAAGTTCCCTTGGGGGTCTAGTTTCCAAAATGGAGTCAATTGTGGGGAGTTCCTACTGTTTAGGCACATCAGGGGCTCTGCAAACGCAACCTGACGCCCGCAGAGCATTCCATCAAAGTCTGCATTTCAAAACGTCACTACTTCCCTTCCGAACCCCGACGTGTGCCAAAACAGTGGTTTACCCCCACATATGGGGTATCAGCGTACTCAGGAGAAACTGGACAACAACTTTTGGGGTCCAATTTCTCCTGTTACCCTTGGGAAAATAAAAAATTGTGGGCTAAAAAATCATTTTTGAGAAAAGAAAAATTATTTTTTATTTTCATGGCTCTGCGTTATAAACTTCTGTGAAGCACTTGGGGGTTCAAAGTGCTCACCACACATCTACATTAGTTCCTTGGGAGGTCTAGTTTCCAAAATAGGGTCACTTGTGCGGGAGCTCCAATGTTTAGGCACACAGGGGCTCTCCAAACGCGACATGGTGTCCGCTAATGATTGGAGCTAATTTTCCATTCAAAAAGCCAAATGGCGTGCCTTCCCTTCCGAGCCCTGCCGTGCGCCCAAACAGTGGTTTACCCCCACATATGGGGTATCATCGTACTCAGAACAAACTGGACAACAACATTTGGGGTCCAATTTCTCCTATTACCCTTGGGAAAATAAAAAATTCTGGGCTAAAAATCATTTTTGAGGAAAGAAAAATTATTTTTTTATTTTCACGGCTCTGCGTTATAAACTTCTGTGAAGCACCTGGGGGTTATAAGTGCTCACTATGCATCTATATAAGTTTCTTGGGGGGTCTAGTTTCCAAAATGGGGTCACTTGTAGGGGAGCTCCAATGTTTAGGCACACAGGGGCTTTCCAAACGCGACATGGTGTCCGCTAACGATTGGAGCTAATTTTCCATTCAAAAAGTCAAATGGCACGCCTCCCCTTCCGAGCCTTGCCGTGCACCCAAACAGTGGTTTACCCCCACATATGAGGTATCGGCATACTCAGGAGAAATTGCCCAACAAATTTTAGGATCCATTTTATCCTGTTGCCCATGTGAAAATGAAAGAATTGAGGCTAAAAGAAATTTTGTGTGAAAAAAAAATACTTTTTCATTTTTGCGGATCAATTTGTGAAGCACCTGGGGGTTTAAAGTGCTCACTATGCCTCTGGATGAGTTCCTTGGGGGGTCTAGTTTCCAAAATGGGGTCACTTGTGGAGGAGCTCCAATGTTTAGGCACACAGGGGCTTTCCAAACGCGACATGGTGTCCGCTAACGATGGAGATAATTTTCCATTCAAAAAGTCAAATGGCGCTCCTTCCCTTCCGAGCCTTACCATGTGCCCAAACAGTGGTTTACCCCCACATGTGAGGTATTGGTGTACTCAGGAGAAATTGCTCAACAAAATTTAGGATCCATTTTATCCTGTTGCCCATGTGAAAATGAAAAAATTGAGGCTAAAATAATTTTTTTGTGAAAAAAAAGTACTTTTTCATTTTTACAGATCAATTTGTGAAGCACCTGGGGGTTTAAAGTGCTCACTATGCTTCTAGATAAGTTCCTTGGGGGGTCTAGTTTCCAAAATGTGGTCACTTGTGGGGGAGCTCCAATGTTTAGGCACACGGGGGCTCTCCAAACGCGACATGGTGTCCGCTAAAGATTGGAGCCAATTTTTCATTCAAAAAGTCAAATGGCGCTCCTTCCCTTCCGAGCCCTGCCGTGCGCCCAAACAGTGGTTTACCCCCACATATGAGGTATCAGCGTACTCAGGACAAATTGGACAACAACGTCCCTGGTCCAGTTTCTCCTTTTACCCTTGGGAAAATAAAAAAATTGTTGCTAAAAGATCATTTTTGTGACTAAAAAGTTAAATGTTCATTTTTTACTTCCATGTTGCTTCTGCTGCTGTGAAACACCTGAAGGGTTAATAAACTTCTTGAATGTGGTTTTGAGCACATTGAGGGGTGCAGTTTTTAGAATGATGTCACTTTTGGGTATTTTCAGCCATATAGAACCCTCAAAATGACTTCAAATGTGAGGTGGTCCCTAAAAAAAATGGTTTTGTAAATTTTGTTGTAAAAATGAGAAATCACTGGTCAAATTTTAACCCTTATAACTTCCTAGCAAAAAAAAAAATTGTTTCCAAAATTGTGCTGATGTAAAGTAGACATGTGGGAAACGTTATTTATTAACTATTTTGTGTCACATAACTCTCTGGTTTAACAGAATAAAAATTCAAAATGTGAAAATTGCGAAATTTTCAAATTTTTTGCCAAATTTCCGTTTTTTTCACAAATAAACTCAAAAATTATCGACCTAAATTTACCACTAACATGAAGCCCAATATGTCACGAAAAAACAATCTCAGAATCGCTAGGATCCGTTGAAGCGTTCCTGAGTTATTACCTCATAAAGGGACACTGGTCAGAATTGCAAAAAACGGCAAGGTCATTAAGGCCAAAATAGGCTGGGTCATGAAGGGGTTAAGGAGCTGTAGGGCCATTCTGTGCATGAGGGAGTGTACTGTGGGGCATCATACTACATAAAAGTGGCTGTGGTGGTCATCTTACTGTATGGGGAGCTGTGGCGGCTATCATGATGTGTATGACAGGGCTGTGGTGGCTCTAATGGTGCTGTGGGGCATTGTTATTATAGGGTAGCACAGGAGTATTATTGATAAGGAATAACTTCTCTGTCTCCCAAGGATGATGACAAAACTTCCCACAGGGATTAAAGATAAATTTATTGTAGCCACAATAGCTCTGATCAATGAGAACTGCCTCCATTATGTTGGGGTCCAATTCTTACTGTAAAATACAGAAGGATGTACAAGTAGGAGGGACATAGGAAGATTATCCCATGACCAATCATATCAGAGCACAGACAATTATCAACCAAACTGTATGCAAATTGCCTCTTCACAGAGAAAGTGGACTTGAACTATAAAGTGCCTCCTGTTGGAAGTAGCGATCCTGCAAGTCACAATCAACCCTTTAACCCCTTCCCGACATGTGACGGTATAGTACGTCACATGTCGGGACCCCCGCTTTGATGTGCGCTCCGGCGGTGAGCGCACATCAAAGTCGCGACATGTCAGCTGTTTTTTACAGCTGACATGTGCGCGCAATAGCGGCGGGTGAAATCGCGATCACCCGCCGCTATTAACTAGTTAAATGCCGCTGTCAAACTCAGACAGCGGCATTTAACTACCGCATCCGGCCGTGCGGCCGGATATGAGCGCATCGCCGACCCCCGTCACATGATCGGGGGTCGGCGATGTGTCAGGAAGGTAACCATAGAGGTCCTTGAGACCTCTATGGTTACTGATTGCCGGTGGCTGTGAGCGCCCCCCTGTGGTCGGCGCTCACAGCACACCTGCAAATCTGCTGTGTAGCAGCAATCTTATGATCACTGCTGCATAGCAGAGCCGATCGGGTTGTGCCTGCTTCTAGCCTCCCATGGAGGCTATAGAAGCATGGCAAAAGTAAAAAAAAAAAGTTTTTAAAAATGTGAAAAAAATAAAAAAAATATAAAAGTTTAAATCACCCCCCTTTCGCCCCAATCAAAATAAATCAATTAAAAAAAAACCCAACCTACACATATTTGGTATCGCCGCGTTCAGAATCGCCCGATCTATCAATAAAAAAAAAGCATTAACCTGATCGCTAAATGGCGTAATGAGAAAAAAATTCGAAACGCCAGATTTACGTTTTTTTGGTCGCCACGACATTGCATTAAAATGCAATAACGGGCGATCAAAAGAACGTATCTACACCAAAATGCTATCATTAAAAACGCCAGCTCGGCACGCAAAAAATAAGCCCTCACCTGACCCCAGATCACGAAAAATGGAGACGCTACGAGTATCGGAAAATGGCGCAATTTTGTTTTGTTTTGTTTTTTGCAAAGTTTGGAATTTTTTTTCACCACTTAGGTGAAAAATAACCTAGTCATGTTAGGTGTCTATAAACTCGTAGTGACCTGGAGAATCATAATGGCAGGTCAGTTTTAGCATTTAGTGAACCTAGCAAAATAGGCAAGCAAAAAACAAGTGTGGGATTGCACTTTTTTTGCAATTTCACTGCACTTGGAATTTTTTTCCCGTTTTCTAGTACACGACATGCTAAAACCAATGATGTCGTTCAAAAGTACAACTCGTCCCGCAAAAAATAAGCCCTCACATGGCCAAATTGACGGAAAAATAAAAAAGTTATGGCTCTGGGAAGGAGGGTAGCGAAAAACGAAAATGGAAAAACGGAAAAAGCTCCGGGGGTGAAGGGGTTAATGAGTCTTGCAATGTTACTTAGGATAAAAACCAAATCAGAATTTCAATTTGCAGACATGGTGTTTCAAGCTATTGGCCCTCATCAGTGCAAAGTATAATGAGGGCCAATAGCCCTCATCATACTACAAGTTGTGATTTGTAGGATCGCTACTTCCAACAGGTGGTGCTATAGAGTTCAAGTCTTCTTTCTTTCTGAAGAGGTAATTTGCATAATAAATTTCCCGGAGGAGCATTGCACAACTAAATTAGCCTCCTTACCTTCATGAGCCAGAGCTGGTATGTCACTCTCCACAAGGAGAAACCTCAATCAATCTGTACAAATCAGGTGGTTACCTAAAAATGATAGAAAGTTTAATATAAACCAAAATATATCAATTAAGCCATTTTAGCTAATCTTCCCCATATCCCTCTAACACTCCTTTATAGAAATATAGAAACAGAACAGAAAACCTATTACTCTGCAACTTGATCATTTTAGGATTAATAAGTAATTACTTAGTAAAGATGTAACATTTACAGAAGCTACTGCAGTATTTGCAGAAGTCACTTATCTTGATCATGCTACCCTTTTTGGGTCTGTATGGTCTAGGGTAAGAGCCTTGAACAACAAACCATTGAGTAGCATCTTTTCATTAACATAGTCATTTTTAGGTAACCTCCTGGTTTTTACTGATTGCTCTATAATTGTCTGTACTGTGATATAATTGGTTATATGATAACCTTCTTATGTCCCTCCAATGAAGAATTAGGAAAATTCTTCAGCTTAGATGAGTGGAGAGGGAGGGGAGCTGGGGGTTGGATGAGAGAATTGAAAGTACTGAATAGATGTTTATGGGTATGAGACAGGTATGATATGAAAGATGAGAAGTTGGATTGTTTTGCTGCAGTGAGTAATTGCGCAGTATTTTGAAAACTTCTGTTGCTGGACGGGCTATTCCCCTCCCTTTCTTTGGCAGCCGCACAGCGGTATGCCTTATAGATGAGGGCCAGAAAGAGCATGTGCTCCAGTTGATTGCAAGTGCTACATATAGTGGCCTCTCCTCCTTTTCCTCCACCTTAACATCACACACAGGTCAGTCCTCAGAAGTGGCACTCAAATTACCCTTCTTTCCTCCACATCACAACTCTGCAACCTGCCAACAGACTGTGGCGTAGAGATGAGCGAATGTGTTCGGAAAAAGTTCACCAATCTCAAATTTGGCACTAATGTAGCACATTCGGATTCATGTTCTCTTTCACGAGCATTTTTACTCAAAGTCGGCAAATGTTGGTCATAATTCGGTAAATCATTGCGTTTTCACTAATGTTTTTGCATGACTTTGGCTGTGATAGTGATGCTGTTTGATGAGTGTGGGGGATGGATGAACGTATTGTGACGCAGTGACCGGTGTCACATGTGAGGGTTGCTATGTGATCCCACCAGGATGCACACAGAGGCATATTCAGGCCATGGGAGTGCATTGCAGTCACAGGCATAGCTGTGATTGCAATGCCAAATAAAAGTAAGTGTTGGTTTTGGGCAAGCTATTTGTCCATGGTGGATTTAAGAAAGCCTGGGCTTTTGTTTTTTGAAACGGACTACAGAATGGTAGTGGGGCAGTCAATTTCCTTCCTGGCCATGTTTTCCATGTGGCCTATGGCCACAGGATCCTTGTAAAAAACCCTGAAGCAGAGGGTTAGGTGTGTCAGTTTTGGTTTGCAAGTGTGCAGAGCAGAAGGCTCTGTGTGAGAAAACACAGGCAAGTGGAGCTAAAATGCTATGCAAAGCCAAAAGTCCTGGAACCCTCAGTGTACAAGGCGGTGCGGTCACCCTTGGCATCCAGGTCTCAGATTTGGACTGTTTTGCTTCCCAGCTGAAATCCAGAGAATATCATATGCTATGTATTTCTGTGAGTTGGACATTAAAACACGTTTTGTTTTGAACTTTCATGGATCACTGCCTCATCACTGCACAGTGTGGATACCTCTGCACTACAGTGTTTAATGATGGAAGGCCGTGTGGTTAAAGGAGCGTCTGAAGAGATTACAGGAGCGGCGTACACATTTTTTTCTCTTAACTTCATGTGTGTTTATTCTGGCATCCTATCAGGGCACCAAATCCATCCACAATGTCATGACACAAGGTCTTCTGTGATTGGTTGCTGAAGTCACATATTCCTGGCCATATAAAAAGTGGACATCTTGTTTTGCTGGTGCCATTTGCTCAGTGTCAAAGTGCAGAGAGGTCTCTCTATTGCTTTTGAAAGTGAACTTGTCCTGTGTGAAATTGATCTTACAGCATCAAAGTAGTTTGTGCAGATACTGTGTGGCAGTTGCTGGAAGTGCCATTTGCTACTCTGAATCATTTGTGCTGAAACTTAAAAATTATTAGGCCTAATATAGCGGTGCAGCCACTAGGCGCAATTAGCTACTCCAAATTTTTTGTGCTAAAACTAAGTTTTAGTGGCAAATCAGAAGGACAGATTTCCATTTAAAAATGGTTAGGCCTAATATAGTGTTGCAGCCACGAGGCCCAATTAGCTACTACAAACAGTTTGTTTCAGTGGTAAATTAGAAGTCTATCTTTTCACTTTAAAATTGTTAGGCATAGCAGTGTTGTTCAGGCAAACTTTCTAATAAAAAAGAATAGTGATTGTGCATTTAGTTACAGGTGACTGACAAAAGTGGGCATATGGTTGTCAAACAGCAGGGTACAAAAGGAGAATGCTACTTAGAACATGTGTGGGGAAAAAGTGAGATTGTGGTGGAAGGGAGAAAAGGTTTGATGTTCGACATGTACGTGGGTTAGGTGTTAATGTGAATGCAAGATTAAGTGAACAAACACTGTCTCGTCCTTTCCAAAGACCACTGACAACATTGGTTACTGGCCGGCCTATTTGACTCCCTTTCTTTGGCAGCCGCACAGCAACATGCCTTGTCTCTGGCGTAGGAGGGATGTGTGACCCTATCTGTTAATATATCGATCATTATTTGAAGTCACAGGTTGAAACTTTACCATCCTATTTTAAAGACAGATATTACCTTCAGTGTCGCGGTACCGCCATGGGGGTGGCATGTGCGCCCTCGTATGCTAACCTCTTCCTAGGACACTAAGAGAGGGGCATTTTTCAGGGGGGCGCGCACTCAGCCCTCCAGATATTGGGGTGGTACCGCTACATAGATGACATTTTCTTTATTTGGCAGGGATCGGTTGATGGTTTACATGAATTTATGCAGGAATTGAACCGCAACAGCCTCAACATCAGGCTCACATATAACTTCCACCAAAAAGAAATTTATTTTTTGGATATTAAGCTGCAGGTCCTGGAAGATGGTTTAATTTGCACAGATGTGTTTAGGAAAGAGACCTCTGTGAATGCTCTCCTCCACGCCTCATCTGCACATACTAGCTCAATGATTGGAGCTATTCCCACTGGTCAATTTCTTCAGATGAGCCAAGTCTGTTCAACTGTGGAGGCATTTGAGAGACAGGCTGTGGACCTTGGGGAGAGATTTCTGGCATGGGGAAATAGCAAGAGAAGTATCAAAGGAGGCTATAATCGTGCCAGAAATTCGAGAAGGCGGGATTTACTTTCACAACAAAAACCCAATAAATCTGAAAATGGTAAGATCCGGTTCATCTCCACCTATAATCATCGGTGGGAGACGATAAGAAGTATTTTGGGTAGACATTGGCCTATACTGAAAATATTGGCTAAACCTACAGTATCTCCGATACACCTGTTATGACCGCTAGGAGGGGTAAGAACTTAGGAGACATGTTAGTGCAAAGTCATTATGTAGCAAAAACACCTGATATGTTTGGAGCTGGAAAACAAAAATGGGGATTTTATCCATGCGGTTACTGCCTAGCATGTCAAAATCATACAAGGGCCACGTCTTTCACCTCTGCAGATGGGCTTAGAAATGTTAAAATTACAAATTACATCTCATGTAGTACCACGTTTATGGTATATCAGGCCAAATGTACATGTAATCTATTTTATATTGGATTAACATCAAGGGAACTAAAGGTACCTTCACACGAAGCGACGCTGCAGCGATAGCGACAACGATGTCGATCGCTGCAGCGTCGCTGTTTGGTCGCTGGAGAGCTGTCACACAGACCGCTCTCCAGCGATCAACTATGCCGAGGTCCCCTGGTAACCAGGGTAAACATCGGGTAACTAAGCGCAGGGCCGCGCTTAGTAACCCGATGTTTACCCTGGTTACCAGCGTAAAATCTAAAAAAAACAAACAGCACATACTTACATTCACGTCCCCCTGCGTCCACTTCCTGACTGACTGAGCGCCGTACAGTGAGAGCAGAGCGGTGACGTCACCGCTGTGCTGCTTTCACTTTCACTTTGCGGCGCTGAGTCAGAGGAGGAAGCTGACTGCAGGGGACGCAATGTGAGTATGTGCTGTTTGTTTTTTTTACATTTTACGCTAGTAACCAGGGTAAACATCGGGTAACTAAGCGCGGCCCTGCGCTTAGTAACCCGATGTTTACCCTGGTTACCAGTGTAAAATATCGCTGGTATCGTTGCTTTTGCTTTCAAACACAACGATACACAGCGATCGGACGACCAAATAAAGTTCTGGACTTTATTCAGCGACCAGCGACATCACAGCAGGATCCTGATCGCTGCTGCGTGTCAAACGAAACGATATCGCTAGCGAGGACGCTGCAACGTCACGGATTGCTAGCGATATCGTTATAATGTCGTTTCGTGTGAAGGTACCTTAAGGGTGAGGACCCGCTAACATGTTAGAGATATATTAGCAGCCCGTGAGATTGAAGACATTGCATCCTTGAAATCTATACCCCGCCATTTTAGACTACACCATGGATGCAATCCGAAAGACCTGAAGGTAGTCGGCATTGATCGAATAAGATGTGGAATTAGGGGCGGAGATTTGAAACGTATATTAGCACAAGTAGAATGTCGCTGCATAGTTACATTAGGTACAATGGCCCCGGAAGGTTTAAACGAACAACTCAGTTTTGCATCCTTTTTATAAAGCTTATACAGGATTGGTTTATTTATTTCTTGTCCTGGTTTTGGATTTTAACTTTGTGTGTTTTCTGTATTTATATAGTACTTTCACCTCATTTCCAACATTGTTTGATGCCCTGAATGCTTGGCAGCATGAGGAAGCCTTGTTGTGATACATCATCTGGAGATCCACTGAGCCCCAGCATATGAAAAACAGCATGCTTTTTCCTCATATGGATCTCACATAGTGCAGCACTTTTTCTTTAAAATTTTTACTTTATTGTTTTATGTTTTTATTTTTTATATAATTCTTTTACTTTTCTTCTTATTATTTTTTATTCATATTTTTCTCTATGGACATTGAGGTGTTTCATAAATTCTCACGCCGCTTTAATGTGGTATATTGATACGTAATGTATATGTTATGTATATGTATTAGTACATCGTTTTGCACTTATAATTCTATTGCACTTTAGGAATTTGCTATTTTATCTTAAATTCATAACAAGCAGGTAGCTACACTTCATGTTGTTTAAATTTTGATATTTGTCATATACATTTTTTGGTATGCAGTTTCGCATTTATTTTTATGATACCCTGGCATACATTAGTCACTTGTCACTTAGTACGTGGTTGCTCTTGCTGAGGAGTGTTCCTCATTCTTACATCACATATCCCATTCACTAGATCGTCCATACACCACTTATTCTATCTCACTCACTAGATATTTGCTGCCCTCTGTTGTTCCCTTATGTAAGATGGCATTTACAGTCACTTGGTGTGAACCCAGAGGTATGCAGTTGAATAGATCAACAGAGGATTTGGAGGGGGAGGTGTTGTGAATTCTGTTCTCGAGCTCCCTCCTGTGGTTATGAATGGTACTTCGTTGAGTTCTGTTCATGGACTCCCTCTGGTGGCTGTGAGTGGAGCTGCTGGTTCTGAGATTCCTTCTCCAGCTGATCTCATTCAGGCCTTGGCTGGCTGCTCTATTTAACTCCACTCAGATCTTTACTTGATGCCAGCTGTCAATGTCCTAGTACTGGTTCAGTTCTCTTGGATCTTTCAGATGACCTGTCTATCTCAGCAAAAGCTAAGTCCCTGCTAGATTATTTGTTACCACTGTGTTTTTGTCCAGCTTGCTATGATGATTTAATCTTGTTAGCTGGAAGCTCTGGGATGCAGAGTGGCACCACTGCGCTGTGAGTCAGTGCGGTGGTTTCTTTTGCACACTCTGCGTGGTTTTTTGTTAGTTTTTTATGCTGACCGCAAAGATACCTTTTCTATCCTCTGTCTGTTTAGTTAGTCTGGCCTCCTATGCTGAAACCTATTTCATTCCTGTGTTTGTGACTTCCATCTTAACTCACAGTCAATATATGTGGGGGCTGCCTAATTCTTTGGGAAATTTCTCTGAGGCAAGGTAGGCTGTATTTCCTATCTTTAGGGGTAGTTAGCTCTTAGGCTGTGAAGAGGCGTCTAGGCCGAGTCAGGAACGCTCCACGGCTATTTCAAGTTGTTGTGATAGGATTAGGGGTTGCAGTCAGCAGAGCTCCCACTTCCCAGAGCTCGTCCTGTATTGCTAGTTTGCTCATCTGGTCATTTCTAGT
This sequence comes from Ranitomeya variabilis, assembly GCF_051348905.1. Taxonomy (NCBI): domain Eukaryota; kingdom Metazoa; phylum Chordata; class Amphibia; order Anura; family Dendrobatidae; genus Ranitomeya; species Ranitomeya variabilis. The sequence continues at coordinate 569,513,389 of NC_135236.1, forward strand.
GCTTCTAACCACCAGCCAAACATAACAGGGAGGATGATGAGGAGATTACATTGTGACTTCCCACACAGACACAAATTGACATAAATATGACAAGCACTGCATCCTGAGCTCCAAAACTGCCTGTTGCCAGCACTGGTCACGAGTGTGCAGTTAACATGGGCAGCAGGGGTTGCTTAGCCTGGACATTTTTTGAGACAGCAAAGGATCACCTTCCCCCCGCAGGAGTTAACGTCTGATGACGAGGGTCAAGATGCTGTTCGGAACCTACGTCATCTTGCCCCGGATCCAAGCTAAAATAATTTTGGGCATCAGAGCAGATTTCCACCTCTTGACTCTGCAAAGCTTTTGAGTACACTTCTGATGACCATGGCATAGATTGTGTGAGCAGCTTTTCAGACTCACCCATTTGTGGTACCGTACAGTCAGTTGTATGGTTGGAGAGTTGGGATGCGGGGGGAAACAGAGGGAATTTGGGTGCCACCTCTGTGGACTGTACTGGGTGTGATCTTGAGGTGGAGGAAGAGGGGGAGAGGCCACTAGAAACTGCGCTTGCCATCCACTTGAACACATGCTCTTTATGGGCCTCATCAACAAGGCGTATAGCTGTGCATTTGCCAAAGAAAGGTAGTGGAGTAGCCCGTCCATCCAGTAACAGAAGTTGTCAGTTGTCTTTGCATAGGATGTGATGTTGGTTCACCAGTGCTTTCACAAACATTACCACCTACCCCACATACACCTTAAACACCAAGACTAATTCCCCTTCTATCACTGCCTCACTTTTTTCCAGTCCCACCGAACACAAGAATATGCAATATTTTGCATTTGGTGGGCACGTCAAAAAGACGCACGCGGACGCATCCGCATACAATGCATGCTCCTGCGTACCCTATGCTAAATATAGGTACTCAGGACGCATGCGGAAGTAGGCGAAGCTAAGAAAAGAAGTCAACAGCACCATGCTGCAGACTCAAACGCTAATGTGAACCTGGCCTAACACGCTAGATGCTGCAAATTGTTTGAAAGTCAGGTCTCCTACTGTATGACACTGGGAACATAAGAATTATTTTTGCCTCTGGATCATGTCTCTATAACACACTGATGCAAACTATTTGTTAGTCAGGTCTCCAACTGTGTGACATTAGTAACAGAAGAATTTTTGTAGCCTATGGATCAAGCCTCTATAACACACTAGATGCTGCAAACTTATTTTAAAGTAAAGTCCCCTACTGTATGACACTAGGAGCATAACAATTTTTTTGGCATCTGGATCAGGCCTCTATAACACACTAGATGCTAAAAACTATTTTAAAGTTAGGTCCCCTACTATATGATGTTAGGAAAAGAGATGAGCGAATTTGCCCAGGTTCCTTCTTATTTGGCAAGATATAGCGCTTGCCAAATAAGCTGCAGAGTGAACCCGGCTTCCTGGCTTGTGCTGGCCAATCAACTGATAGGCGCCACAGCTGCATGTGTCGCGGCTGTGTCACAGTCACTATACATGCATGGTGAGCCTGTTTGCTGGGCTCTCCATGCATGTGCTGTGACTGTGACACAGCTGCCACACATGCAGCTGCGGCGCCGATCAGCTGATCGGCAGGCACAATCCAGGAAGCCTGGTTCACTCTGCAGCTTATTTGGCAAGCGCTATAGCTTGCCGAATAAGAGGGAACTAAAACATATTTTCTCAACTCAAGGTAGGACCACAATCATTTTTGGGTGGCCTCTGAATCAGGCCTCTACAGCTTAATTTCAACCCAACAAAATGACAAAGTGTGACACAGCGGGCTGTCTAACTTTTTGCAACTGCAAAATTATAATTTTTTTTATAATGTGCCTTCGGTCTGCAGACAGTTTCATATCACTACAGCACTAAATAACAAGGTGGGATACAGCAGGCTGTTTCACATTTAGCTAGTGAAAAAATATTATGCAGAATGCTATACTCATGCATGGAGCACAAAGAAGCAGTGCACAACACACTTGTAGGACATGTGCCCTGCTGGCTTCCTTTGTAAACCTCAGTAATGGCAAAAAAAAAAAAAGAGCTGGAAGGTAAATTTAACAGCCACACTGGACACTAGCTAGCTACACTACCTGACTGATATACAACCGCCTAGCTCGTTGTTTCTCAACTCCAATCCTCAAGACCAACCAACAGGTCATGTTTTCAGGATATCCTTAGTATTGCACAGGTTAGAATTTCATCACCTGCTCAAGTATTAATTCCATCACCAATGCAATGTTAAGGAAATCCTGAAAACATGACCTGTTGGTGGGTCTTGAGGACCGGAGTTGAGAAACACTGGCCTAGCTAAGGTGCTGAAAATAATTATGTGAGCAAATATTTTCCTGCACTTTTTACCGAATGTTAGCAATTGTTTTCCGATTTTATAAAATTTTGATTGTTTTCAATCACGAATCTGAATGTGCCATATTTGTGCCGAATTTATATTTGGCGATCGTTTACCAAACAAATTTTCTCATCACGAATTATCACCATGGCTTGCAGGGCACTTTGGGATGGGGAACTAAACCTCTACACACCATAAGATGGAGAACTAAACTACTAGAAAGCAAGGGCTGGAAAATAAAGATACTAAACACCTAGTTTTGGAGAACCAAACCACTATACAAAAGATGGAGAACTAAACCACAACACACCAGGGGATGGAGAAAAAAACCACAACAGATCAAGGAATGGTGAACTAAATCACTAGACAAAAAGGTGTCACTAGAAGGTAAATTTTAGAATCCCCAAGGCTTGAGGGACAATCCTCTGTATCCAACACTTCCTCTACTGCTTCTGCCTCCTGCAGCTCCTTCAGAACCTCCACCTGTGCACTCAACATCTCTCTCTTAAAGATAAAATGGACCCATAGACTTCTGTTGACCCTTGTCATCCCTGCTGCAAGAAAAAAATGCTTGTGTGTTTTGCATGAACACACGGTCCATGTGTAGACACGGACATGTGCACAGCATGTACAGGAAACCCGGACTTGTGAGGGAGGCCTCAGTCTCAGCCCTTGGGATTGGTTGCTTTGCTTGTGGACCCACTGAAGTGGATGTTGTGCATGTTAGCTTGTGGGTAGGCCATCAATATTTAGGTCCCAGAAATTCCTTTTAAGGCCTTATTCACATGTTGGTCGGTATTTCTCATCAATATTTGTAAGCCAAAATGCTGATTCCCTGGGAAAACACCTGGATGTACTCCTGGTTTTGGCTTGCAAATGCAGATGAAATGCTGACCGAACATACTGACTGGTTTAGTTTTCTACTTGCTTTAGAGCTTAAGCAAGCACATTTCTGTATAAAGCTAGGCACATTGCAGTGATATACACTCACCGGCCACTTTATTAGGTACACCATGCTAGTAACGGGTTGGACCCCCTTTTGCCTTCAGAACTGCCTCAATTCTTCGTGGCATAGATTCAACAAGGTGCTGGAAGCATTCCTCAGAGATTTTGGTCCATATTGACATGATGGCATCACACAGTTGCCGCAGATTTGTCGGCTGCACATCCCAAAGATGCTCCATACAAGGCAGGATGGATCCATGCTTTCATGTTGTTTACGCCAAATTCTGACCCTACCATCCGAATGTCGCAGCAGAAATCGAGACTCATCAGACCAAGCAACGTTTTTCCAATCTTCTACTGTCCAATTTCGATGAGCTTGTACAAATTGTAGCCTCAGTTTCCTGTTCTTAGCTGAAAGGAGTGGTACCCGGTGTGGTCTTCTGCTGCTGTAGCCCATCTGCCTCAAAGTTCGACGCACTTTGCGTTCAGAGATGCTCTTAGGCCTACCTTGGTTGTAACGGGTGGCGATTTGAGTCACTGTTGCCTTTCTATCAGCTCGAACCAGTCTGCCCATTCTCCTCTGACCTCTGGCATCAACAAGGCATTTCCGCCCACAGAACTGCCGCTCTCTGGATTTTTTTTCTTTTTCGGACCATTCTCTGTAAACCCTAGAGATGGTTGTGCGTGAAAATCCCAGTAGATCAGCAGTTTCTGAAATACTCAGACCAGCCCTTCTGGCACCAACAACCATGCCACGTTCAAAGGCACTCAAATCACCTTTCTTCCCCATACTGATGCTCGGTTTGAACTGCAGGAGATTGTCTTGACCATGTCTACATGCCTAAATGCACTGAGTTGCCGCCATGTGATTGGCTGATTAGAAATTAAGTGTTAACAAGAAGTTGGACAGGTGTACCTAATAAAGTGGCCGGTGAGTGTGTATATATATATATATATATATATATATATATATATATATATATATATATATATATATATATATATATATATATTATACATCATAGCAGCATTATACAACATAACAACATATATATGTATTTATCAGACATTCAAGAACTTCGAAGCAGGTGCAGGGTATAAGCTGTCCTCTGTAACACCTGACACAGCCATGGGTCACCGCAATCAGGCAGTGTTAAAATTAATATGCCTTGGAGATAGTAGTCACATAGGGCAAGAGTTGTGGACAGCTATTCAGGTTGAGTTAGAGCAATGGCTATCTCCAATAAACCTGGAGGCAGGGAGGCCTATGTGCATTAACAATGCAAGCTTGGTGGCAACTATAAGTTGGGGTGACACATGTGCCATGCATGTCTCACGTCCTCAAGCTGGTGGTACAACAATTTATCCACATCTATCCCGGCCTGTATGTGCTTCTTGCATCGCTGCACAGGTCTTCCGGCCTATCAGTTAACCGTGTGATTTGTGATGTTCTGACACAGTGGAATTCCACTCTGCACATGTTGCAGCAATGACGAGCTCTGGTGCAGTATGTTTTTTTGTATAGCCTTGGCCAAAACAGTATGGATGTGGTGCAAATCACGCTTGCGAAGTGGGCACAGATGAAGCACTTCTGCACCCTTCTCCATAGTTTTGAAATCACTACTAAGATGGTTAGCACTGATGATGCCTTTATCAGCATCAATATTCCGCTCATCTATATGCTGGAGCACACTTTGAATTGTCTGCAGGAGGAGGTGGTGGTCCCAGAAGCAGAGGAGGATGCGGAAGGGATAACAATATCTCTAAGCTCTGGACTGTAGTCACACAGGCAGGTGCCATGGGAGGGTGGATTACATTGACCGAGGAGGGCTCTTTGCAGCAGGCAAACTGTTAGTGAAGATGCGAAAGCCAAGGAACAAATGGAGGAGGATGTGGAGGAAGAAGTGATGGGTGCACAACAGTCAGGAGATAACGAGGATAATGATCCCCTCTCTGTTGTCTGTGGTTTGCAAGAGGTTACAGAGAAAGCAGCCTTCAGTGTTACCCCTCCACCAACACACCATGGACTTTGACCTTATGGAAGCGCCCAACACATGAACCTCTTCTTGCGGTACTGTCTTCAGCATAATGCCTGTGCACTCCCTGACAGAAGTTATGTTGCTTATCCATATTATGTAAATAAAAGCTTATAATCTGACGTTAAATTGATCCATTGGTTGTATAAATTATTCTTTTGAAAGCTGAAACCCTCCAAATATGGTTTAGGTTAAGAAAATAAATTGGCATCAATGCAGAAATATTGATCAGTTAATTGACACAGAATGGTCAGATTTTGGCAAGACAAAAGTTTTGTCGCATGGTCATATAATGCAGCCAATCCTAGTTTACATCCTCACCTGTGCTCAGTAAATTATCGGTTAATTAGTGTGTGTGTATAAAAAGAAACCCAGCACCCCAGACCTTTACTTGAACTGCAACTTGAGCTCTGACAACATGCCAAAAATCCACCCTGCGACCAAAGCCTGGATTATCAAGAGGCTGAAGACCAAATCCACTGCACAGGTGGCTGGCACCTTTAATGTGTCTCAGCGTCAAGTACAAAGAATTAAAAAAAGATTTGAAGAGATGGAGATGTCTTTGATAAGCCCAGGTCCGGCAGACCCTGCAAGACAACTGCTCAGGAGGAACGTTTGTTGGTTAGAAAATCCAAAGCAAGCCCCACTTCCAAAGCAGCAGAGCTCCAACAGTCCTGGTCACCTCAAGTCCCTGTGTCAACTAGAACAGTTTGTAGGAATATGTCTCTTAATAGCCTCCATGGTCGAATCAGTGCCCCAAAGCCAGCACTAAACAAAAGGCAAATAAAAAACTGTGTGGCATTTGCAAAGTCTTGCAGCCTGTTAAACAGATGGACGCTGGAAAAGTGGCAGAAGGTGGATTTCTCTAATGAATCTTCAGTAGAATTACACCACAGCTGCCAGAAATACTGCAGGAGACCTACTGGAGCCCGTATGGATGCAAAATACACCCAGAAAACAGTTAAATTTGGTGGAGGAAAAATCATGGTCTGTGGTTACATTCAGTATGGGGGTGTGTGAAACATTTGCAAGGTGGAAGGCAATATCAGTAGCCTAAAATATCATGAAGTATTAGCTACCTCTTATATTCCAAATCATAAAAGGGGTCAAATTCTGCAGCAGGATGGTGCTCCATCTCATACATCCATCTCTACAACAAAGTTCCTCCAGGCAAAAAAGATCAAGGTGCTCAAGGACTGGCTAGCCCAGTCACCAGACATGAACATCATTGAGCATGTTTGGAGTAGGATGAAAGAGGAAGCTTGGAAGACAAAACCAAAGAATCTAGATGAACTCTGGGAGGCATGTGAGACTGCATTCTTTGCTATTCCTGATGACTTCATTAACAAATTGTATGAATAATTGTTGAACCACATGGATGCAGTCCTTCAAGCTCATGGAATTCACACAAAATATTAAATATGACTCTAATAGCACCACAACTTCATTCACCAATGTTATGCAACATATATTTGTATTTTAAGTTAATTATTTGTTTGAATATCACATTACTTTCTGTGGGTGACAAAACGTTTGTCTTGCCAAAATCTGACCATTCTGTGTCCATTAACTGATCAATATTTCTTCATTGATGCCAATTTATTTTCTTAACCTAAACCACATTTCGGAGGGTTTCAGCTTTCAAAAGATTAATTTATACAACCAATGGATAAATTTAACATCAGGTTATAAGCTTTTATTTACATAACATGGATAAGCGACATAACTTCTGTCAGGGAGTGTATTCTTGGGGTTAGAAATAGTACTGACTAGAGATGGGCGAACCCGGGAAAAGTTCAGCATCTGTATCGAACACCTACCGTTCGAGCATGGACACCGACCACAGCCTTCACCAGGAAGTCCTTGTTACTGTTTGGGTGCATTACTGCTCTAGAAAATAGGAAAAATTGAGAATACTCGTGTACCCAGCAGCCACGATAAGGAGATTCTTTTTGCTGGGACCTATCCTATTTGAGTCTCCTAACATGGATGATAGCCTACGTTTATATGGGAAGGTAGGTTCCTGCTAGGGTCAGGTGTGTATAGGTGCTTACTAAGAGTAGCCAACTCCATGAAACAGTCAGTTACAGTCAGTCTTTTGATATTTGTATACATATGACAGAGCACTCCACTTCTCAGCTGCTGGCGGTTTTAATTACAGCAGGATCCAACCTTCCTATATAAATATAGGCTATTAGCCCATGAGAGGAGTTTCAAATAGGATAGATTCCAAAAATGAGAATCCCCATATTACAGTTGCCGGATACACATGAATTGGTCAATTTATGAGCTAAGTATTCTCAATTTTTCATATTTTCTAGAGCTGTAATGGAATTCAAATGTCATGTATTTCATGCTTTCATGCTATAGAGCTGCAGAGTGCTAATTATTTATTTTGTTATATATGGTAATGGCTACTCTTAGTAAACACCTTAGTATATACACTAAATAGAAATAATAGTAACGATTGTCGTGTGACCTTTAAGAAGATTAATAAATCTATATTGACTAAAACACGACTGAAATAAATTTAAATATTTATTATCATGATAGAAATAAGACAAATACATAACAAATCTCTCAACAGAAAAAATGGGTGGTACAGGTCAAATAAATAAATAAATAACAATGCTAAATAGACTGACAAGTAACCGGTAAAAAGTATTGCAACTATACCACTACAGTAGAGCAGAGTGTGTAATATAATCCAAAGAAGGATGTGATTGTAAATAAAAAAAAAAAACCTAGTGGCAGAAATACACACACCAGACTGGCAAACGGTTACCAAGCAAGTAAAATATTAAAGTTACTAGTGCACAATGTGGAGGAGAGAGAGTGCCAGATGGTAATAAGGGCTGCTTACCCACTCAAACTGCTGTGACCAACGTGCTTTTCACCTTTGCATGCTATAGAGCTACAGAGTACTACTTTATTTTGTTAGTTATATATGGAAATGGCTACTCTTAGTAAGCACCTGTATACACTTTATTTCTGTTTGGACGTGACGGTCGGACTTTTGATAACTGTCAGAGATAGCATCATCATGCTCTGATTGAGATGTGTTGTGTGTCATATATACTATAACGCTCTCTATTTCCATTGATATGATTGTCAAGGAAAAGAAGTCCAATTATAACTTTGTTTTGGTAGTGCTACTGCCCATATGATTGGAGCTAGTGGTGGTGTTAGTGGGGGTGATTTTAGCTCCCACATTTTTAACTGTAGTCTGTTTTGTTTTCTTTTACATTGACCTGTCAGTTTCCACTTTTTCTTTGTCTATGCATTTTTTACTTTACTGTAGTTAAATGTTGTCATCTATTTCAAACCCAATTATTTACCCCATTCACAAAAAGGGCAGAACAAAAACATACAAGTTAAGTATACATCCAAAAAAGAAATCAATAGTAAAAAGCCACAGTATTGGTGTCTTGAGCAAGGGTGTTAAATGTGACAACTACAACAGATGTGCAAAAAAAAACAAAACAAACATTTTTTTACAGCTGAATTGTGAGGGGTTGAAAACACAATAATCCCCACCTTCCTAAAAATGATGTGACAAGAAATGCTAGGTAGTCAGATATATTTTAAAAAATCCAGCAATGTTGGAATAGCATCTATGGGTGTCAAATTTGAAATAAAAACAGAGGCATTTATATGTCTGAAATTTCTTTTAATTTTTTTTTGTTTAACTAATTTAAACCACCTTTGCAAAAAATATATAAAAGAGGCTATGTACAAAAAAGGACATGTCCAGCCAGCCAAATGCAGCAAGAGGCCACAGTTTTGATTTGATTAGTAAAATTTGATTAGTAAAACAAGTGTGCTAAAAACGCATGCAAAGTTAAATGTCTGGATTATTTCAATATTTAGAATTGAGAGTCCTCAGTGGTTGATACTTTTTAATGGCTAATTGAAAATCTGGTAACAAATTGCAAGCTTTTGAGACTACTCAGGTCTCTTCATCAGGCATAGACTAATACAAATTCTGAAGAATCACGTATTTATGCACAACACAGCACAGAAAAATGCCATAGATAAGACAGGTGACGTTAAGCAGTATTACCATTATGTGAGTGATAAACAGTTATTTTCACAAATATTGGAGCAGTTCATAGATAACTAGTGTGAATGTTTTATTGTCCTTTGATTGGGGTCTGGTTCTATGTTATAGTGACCCCACATGGTCTGAGGAGCAAATTCCTTATTTGATGTAAAAATACATGAATCCATGCAACATATTCATTCCTGCACTGAGAGTGTCAAAGGTCATCATTAGTATATATTCCCAGACCCTTCTGTCTCTATGAGATTTGAAGTTACCTTTTAATACAAGTAATATCTTGTCCATAATGTTATGATCAGGGAGACAAAAATGTATTGCCACAGGTAGATCCATTCTTTTTTCTCTTATTGTATGGCGATGAGAGTTCAGCCTTGTTCTCAGTTTCTGCCCTGTCTCCCCCACATACAGACCCCCAGTTGGACATTTAGTACAAATAATAAGTACACCACATTAGAAGTGACGCAGCTGAAAGTACCTGGGATTTTGTAATCATGATGCGAATTGGGGATCTTTATCTTGTCCGTGGTCATTATAAATGGACAGGTTGTACATTTTTTCTGGTTGCAAGGAAAGGTTTCTGTAGCTGTTGGAGAGGACAGCAAGCTTCTCTTGACTCCTGTAGATATATGTACATATATTTTGATGTCAAATTCAAAGTTATTTTGGGTGAGGATGAATTTTATGTTTCACCACAGAATCAGCATCAGTTCCTGTGTTTTCATTCCGACTAGCCATATCTCACCTCATTCAATTCACTTGTATTGAGTGAGGCCATGCACTCTAGCCGGCACGTGACAACATAATTGCAAATTGCATACCTGTGTTCAAGCGCTTGCATGTTTGCTCCTGGTACTGGCAGTGGAAAATCCTGACAGTTCTCACAATGCATTATGTGAGGATTCACAAGTCTTCAGTCACATAAAGTGGCTGCATGAGATTCTGGTTTGGCTATTATCCTAAGTCATGTGACAAGGCTCGTTAAAGGGTCGACATTGACTGTTAGGATTGCTACTTCCAATAGGTGGCACTAGAGTTCTAGTCCTCTTCCTCTCTGAAGAGACAATTTGCATATTTCCCAGAGGAGCATTGCGGCTTTAAGTCTCCTCACCTCGACATGCTTATCATGTCACTCTCCGCAAGGAGAAACGATACTTCTTGGATCCCGGTCAGACGCCTCTCAATCAGCCAAACCAGATCTCCACTTTGCACTGACAAGGGGCAGTACCCCGAAACACAGAGTCTGCAAATTGAGATTCTTGTCTGGCTATTATCCTAAGTCATGTGACAAGGCTCGTTCAAGGGTCGACATTGACTGTTAGGATTGCTACTTCCAATAGGTGGCACTAGAGTTCTAGTCCTCTTCCTCTCTGAAGAGACAATCTGCATGAGTAGAAAAGATACCATTACACATCCAAATTCAGTCTCCCTCGTCAAAGCTGAAGCGAAACGCGCGTCGGGCCGTGCGGGTTCACCATTGGGGTATGTATGATCATGGCAATACAACACTGTAAGATGATCACGTCTGATGCACTGACACGGTGTGCACTTTAAAGGACTAGGCTATTCTTGAATTTGATATCTCCCATTCTTACTTGAATTATTACTTAAATTATTTACACTATTTGGGGTAATCTAATATTTATGCACAGCACTCACTTTATTCTTAGTATCTATTTGATATATTTTAGAAATGTAAAGTATTGAGTGCAGTTTAGCCTTCCCTGGAAATCCAATTACTATCTGATTTTCTGTATGGAATAAAACTATAGTAGCACTGATCATCCTTTTACTGATTAAATATATTGTTAAATTTGATGTATATATTTATTGCCCATACCTTTATATGGTACCCTGCACTCTATTGCCACCTGGTGGTCTGTTCCCTAATTTTAATGTGATTATTATTTAACAATAAACTATATACTCTTTAGAAGATTTTTTTGGTCTGTGTATTATATTTGTAGATGTAGAATGTTTTGATTGATACACGCCTCTATATTTTTTGGTTTGGTTTGCTAACAATTTCATAAATAACTGTATATTTATTTCACAAAAGCAGGAATTCACATTTATATGTTATCAAGTAGGCAATTTCTGTAAATTGAAATTACAGTATATCCAAACAGAAAATAATTGTCATGTAATATTAATCTGCAAGGAGTTTGTATGTTCTCTCCGTGTTTGCGTGGGTTTCCTCTGGGCACTCCGTTTTCCTCCCACATTCCAAAGACATACTGTTAGGGAATTTAGATTGTGAGCCCCATTGGGGACAGTTATGATAATGTGTGCAAACTGAAAAGTGCTGTGGAATATCTTAGCGCTATATAAAAGTAAAGATTATTATTATTATTATTAATGTAAGCAATTCAATCTAAAAGGATATTTGAGAGGAGGACATAGAGCTAGATTGCAATAACCAGATAACAGCAGTAACACCCAGATTGTGTTGAATACATATGCAGTATATAAACCATTGGCAGTTACATGGTCAAGAGAGGTTAAAATCAACAAAAATGAGAAGTATCAAGAATAAATTACTTTCTAGTTGTAATCAGGGATGTTAGTATCTTTTCTAAATTAATGGCTAAAGGTGAAAAAAATGAGCCAGTTGAGGCAACAATTGGGTGAGCAGGAGGATTTTGTAAACTCTTGTGGATCTTGGGGAAAGTATAGAAGACTTGTGTGATCCGGTCAGATTTATATAAGCAACCACAAGCTTTTTTGTCTATTGTATCAATAATAGATATTGATCAAGGTCATCATTAGTGTTGAGCGATACCGACCGATACTTGAAAGTATCGGTATCGGAAAGTATCGGCCGATACCGGCAAAGTATCGGATCTAATCCGATACCGATACCCGATACCAATACAAGTCAATGGGACTCATGTATCGGACGGTATTCCTGATGGTTCCCAGGGTCTGAAGGAGAGGAAACTCTCCTTCAGGCCCTGGGAACCATATTAATGTGTAAAATAAAGAATTAAAATAAAAAATATTGCTATACTCACCTCTCCGACGCAGCCTGCACCTTACCGAGGGAACCGGCAGCGTTGTTTGCTTAAAATTCGCGCTTTAACTTCCTTACGTGAAGTCCCGGCTTGTGATTGGTCGTGCGCCGCCCATGTGGCCGCGACGCGACCAATCACAGCAAGCCGTGACGTAATTTTAGGTCCTTCAGTATTTTAAAATTACGTTCCGGCGTTGTGATTGGTCGCGTCGCGGTCACATGGGCGACGCGACCAATCACAAGCCGTGACGTCACGGGAGGCTGGACACGCGCGCATTTTAAAATGCGCACGTCTCCTGCCTCCCGTGACGTCACGGCTTGTGATTGGTCGCGTCGCCCATGTGACCGCGACGCGACCAATCACAACGCCGGAACGTAATTTTAAAATACTGAAGGACCTAAAATTACGTCACGGCTTGCTGTGATTGGTTGCGTCGCGGCCACATGGGCGGCACGCGACCAATCAGAAGCCGTGACATCACGGAAGGAAGGAAAAGCGCGCATTTTAAGCAAAGAACGCTGCCGGTTCCCTCGGTAAGGTGCAGGCTGCGTCGGAGAGGTGAGTATAGCAATATTTTTTATTTTAATTCTTTCTTTTACACATTAATGTTGTTTCGATACCGATACCCGATACCACAAAAGTATCGGATCTCGGTATCGGAATTCCGATACCCGCAAGTATCGGCCGATACCCGATACTTGCGGTATCGGAATGCTCAACACTAGTCATCATGAATTTTCTTAGTGATATAATAGGATTACTGGAAATAGGAGTGTAAAAGTGGCTGCAGGCTTGTGCCCCAAGCTTAGTCAAACCCTTTTACAAGAAATACAAGGTTAGGTTAGGTAGATACATGTCCTAAAGGCCAGCAACTGCAACATGCTGCAGTATTGGTGTGGCATGTATGTATATCTAAATTGATTAGGAAAACAGGTTTGAAAACAAGAAAGTAGTTTATGATATATACACTTTGAGAGAAAGTCAGATGCAGACAATTGCCTGTATTTCAGTTAATTTCTTTTTAACTTTTTTATTTAATTACCGTATATACTCGAGTACAAGCTGAGAATTTCAGCCCATTTTTTTAGGCTGAAATTGCCCCTCTCGGCTTATACTCGAGTCATTCCCAGGAGTCAGCAGGGAAGGGGGAGCTGCAGCTGTCTAATAATACTCACCTGCTCCTGGCGCGGTCCCTGCAGGTCCCTGGTTCTCCGGGCGCTGACAGCTTCTTCCTGTATTGAGCGGTCACATGGTACCGCTCATTACAGTTATAAATATGGACCCGACTCCAGTCCCATAGGGGTGGAGCCACATATTCATTGCTGTAATGAGCGGTACCATGTGACCGCTCAATACAGGAAGAAGCTGTCGGTGTCTGGAGAACCAGGGACCTGCAAGGACCGCGCCAGGAGCAGGTGAGTATTATGCAACAACATATGGGGCAAATATCTCTATGGAGCATCTTATGGGGCCATGTGCAGCATTATATGAGCCAAATTTTTCTATGGAGCATCTTATGGGGCCATGTGCAGCATTATATGAGGGCAAATATCTCTGTGGAACATCTTATGGGGCCATAATTAGCATTTGTGCAGCATTATATGTGGCAAATGTCTGGCTGGCTCAAGATTTTCGTGGGCCCAGGAAACGCGGAATACGTCACGGCAGTGGAGCAGGGAGAGGTATTTCAACTTTGCAAGTGCTGTGATCCTGAGCAAGCAGGGGGGGCCCACTCGTTCGTAGGAAGGTGCAGATGAAAGTGCAGGTTCCTTCATCAGGTGGGGGAGGGCATACTCATTGGCGACGTCACTGGCACAGGGCCCCTCATAGTACGGCGGTGTGTTTGACGGTGGGTGGCGCCTCCCACTGACAAAGACACTTTTGCATACTATGAGGGGCCCTGTGCCAGTGACATCGCCAATGAGTATGCCCCCCACCTGATGAAGGAACCTGCACTTTCATCTGCATCTTCCTCTTTGTCCCCGTGTAAGGTGATATAGTATGCGGGAAGGGGAACCTGACTTTCAGCAGGGTCAGATTCTGGCCGTGTAGAGTGCAAGGGGAATGTAGTGGTCTGGGTCAATGTACCAGCAGACTCATCTAGCAGTGGCTGGGCAATGGGTAGGATGAAGAGGAAACACAGTTAGTAGGCCCAAATAATAAAGTAGGCAAAATGCAGTTCAAATGTGGTAACAGGACTAAACAGGCGGCATTGCTTTGTTCAGTGGAGGAAAACTGTAATCAGTGGCAGACACAGTTAGTAGGCCAAAATAATAAAGTAAGCTAAATGCAGTTCAAATGTGGTAACATGACTAAACAGGCGGCATTGCTTTGTTCAATGGAGGAAAACTGTAATGAGTGGCAGACACAGTTAGTAGGCCCAAATAATAAAGTAGGCAAAATGCAGTTCAAATGTGGTAACAGGACTAAACAGGCGGCATTGCTGTGTTCAGTGGAGGAAAACTGTAATGAGTGGCAGACACAGTTAGGCCCAAATAATAAAGTGGGCTAAATGTCTGCCAAAAATCTCTTCATAAATAAACAGGTGGCATAGCTAGGTACAGGGGTGGGCTGCTCTGCTGAGTAGCAGACAGTGGTAGTAGGCACAAAGTATTAACTGGTCTAAATGGAGGCCAGGGCCCCTGTATATTTTAACTATCATCTATCATTTCAACAAATTCGTATTGGCAGTGCCATTGAAGGATTTAACAGCACAGACTACACAGTGGTGGAGCAGGGAGAGGTAAGTATTGCAAGTGGTAGAGCACTGTTTGAGCTGGGGGGAACACTCTCTCGTGGGCGGCGGTACTGGCACAGGGCCCCTCATATTACGACGGTGTGTCTGATGATGGTTGTGCACCACCACCGTCAGAGACACTTCATTGTACTATGAGGGACCCTGTGCCAGTGCCGTTGCCCAAGAGTGGGCCCACCCACCTGTCCAGGCAAACGACACTCACACGGGTGCTTGCGCCAGGTGGTGACCACGGCCCTGTGGGGGGAGTCAGCCCATTTAGGGATGTATAAAAATGCCTATAATGGACATTCCGCAGCTGCAAATGGAGGAATTTGAGAAGTCAGTAAGAGGAGGCCAAAAGCAAGACATTTTTCAGGCAAGCTACGTGTCAGCAGGGGAAGGTGGGGCAAAATAATTAGAAATCCATGATTGGTTCATTTTAAGGTTAGATCATCAACATTTTGGGTAGCCAGACGTGTCCTTTTTTCGGTCAGTATTGAACCAGCAGCACTGAAGACTTTTTCTGATAGCACACTAGCAGCAGGGCAAGTGAGCTCCTGTAATGCATATTCTGCCAATTCAGGCCAGGTGTCTATTTTAGATGCCCAGTAATCAAAGGGGAATGACCTGTGAGGGAGAACATTGATAAGGGAGGAAAGGTAGTTCGTAACCATACTGGACAAATGCTGTCTCCTGTCACTTTGAATCGATGCAGCAGTACCTGTCATGTCAGCGGTCATTGTGAAATCACTCAACAACCTGGTCATAAAACCCCTCTGTCCAATGCCACTTTGGATTTGTGCACCTCTAACACCTCTGCCATATTGCCCTCTATGGCTCGTGTGAGAACCATCACCGCCGCTGTTTGCTGGGAATGCCTGAACCAAACGGTCTACAAGAGTTGCTTGTTTAGTAGCCAATATTTGCTCAAGGTTCTCATGTGGCATGATATTTTGTAATTTTCCTTTATATCGTGGATCCAGGAGGCAGGCCAACCAGTAATTGTCATCGGTCATCGTTTTCATAATGCAGGGGTCCCTTTTTAGGATATGCAAGGCATACTCAGCCATGTGGGCCAATGTTCCAGGTGTCAATTCACTGCTTGTACTGTAAAACAAAGTAGAAGGTGTATATAAACTTGCTGAGAATTTAAATCTCCCTTTTTTTTGGGAGACTGAACCAAAACTCAGGCCTTGTGCATAAAACAACACAATGTAAGTGGCAGAAAGTGGCTGGCTGACATATGACACACTAACAGGACTGAAGTATATCCACTTTGTGAGAATTTTGAATCTCACTTTTTTGGGGGGAGACTGAACCAAAACTCAGGCCCAGTGTTTAAAACAACACAATGTAAGTGGCAGAGAGTGTCTGGCTGATATACGACAAACTAACAGGACTGAAATATATCCACTTTGTGAGAATTAGAATCTCACTTTTTTTTTTGGAAGACTGAACCAAAACTCAGGCCCAGTTTATAAAACAACACAATGTAAGTGGCAGAAAGTGGCTGGAAGATATATGAAAAAATACATGGCCTGTAGTACAATTTCAATCTCCCTACAATGATCTCAGGACAAGTATGGCAGCAATAAAAAGGACTGCTGCACACAAAAGTGCACTGTGGACAAATAAACAAGATAACTGTGCAGAAAGGAGCAACAGGTTTTTTGCTTTTAAAAAAGCAGTTGGTTTGCACAGCAGCGTGCAAACAGCAATGCAGCTATCAGGGAGCCTTATAAGGCAGCCTAATAAGCTACAGAGCTGATGCACAAAAATATACCCTCCACTGTCCCTGCAAAAAAAAGGTGGTGTTGGACAGTGGAAATCGCTACAGCACAAGCGGTTTGGGGGTTAATCTTCCCTCCCTAACTATATCCCTTCTTCTGATGAAGCTGCAGCAACCTCTCCCTATGCTGAGATCGTCAGAAGTAAGATGGCGGTCGGCGTGCACGCCCCTTTACAGCCCCTGTGACGCCGCAGAAAGCAAGCCAATCACTGTCATGCCCTTCTCTAAGATGGTGGGGACCAAGACCTATGTCATCACGCTGCTCACACTCTGCGTCCTCCTTCATTGGCTGAAAAATGGCGCTGAAAGCGTCATACGAAACGCGACATTTGCGCGCAGATCGCCGACCTCATGACCGATCCCAAAACTAGGATTGAGTCGGGTTTCATGAAACCTGACTTTGCCGAAAGTCGGCGATTTTTGAATTTGTCCGATCCGTTTCGCTCAACCTTAGTCTCAGCTTATACTTGGGTCGGCTTACACTCAATTATATACGGTATATCCCTTTTAGTAAAAGGTTTCTACATGACGTGCACAACCTCAGTGCAGTCGATTGTAACAAGCACACTTTCTCTAACTGACATTGAGTTTAGATTTTTTTCCTAAAAAAATATGTTGTATCTGCTTCCTGGCACATAAAGAATGAAAAAAACATGCAAATTCAAAGAAATGCACTGGGTCTGGCACTGCTACTGGCACCTCTCCTACCTTTCCCTATCAGTTCAACCTCCATATTATTTGCAGATTATGAGACTCATCTTCTTTATTGCTGCAGTTGTACAGGACACCTCATTTGGAGTAGTAATCCAATGTGTAAGGCCTTTCTCTCCTTATCTCTATTGCTGAGCTGTGAGCTTCAATGTTCCCTAACTATTCAGAATTGCTATAAAAATGGCTGCTGCAGTTTTAGCCTTGACTTTAATACAGAGTCTGATAGCACCTCTCTTGAAGCTTTGTGAGCCCGCTCTGGCTGATGCAATCTCTTGCTTCCTATAAATGCACATTTTTGGGGTGAATTAAGCAAATAAAGTCTCAAATTGTTAAAATTGATGGGACCATTAGGGTACTGTCACACTCTGCAACTTTCCAACGATCACGACCAGCGATACGACCTGGCCATGATTTTTGGAAAGTCGTTGTGTGGTCGCTGGGGAGCTGTCACACAGACCGCTCTCCAGCGACCAATGATGCCAAAGGCTCCGGGTAACCAGGGTAAACATCGGGTTACTAAGCGCAGGGCCGCGCTTAGTAACCCGATGTTTACCCTGGTTACCATCGTAAAAGTAAAAAAAAACAAACAGTACATACTCACATTCCGGTGTCCGTCAAGTCCCTTGCAGTCTGCTTCCCGCTCTGACTGAGTGCCGCCGTAAAGTGAAAGCAGATCACAGTGGTGACGTCACCGCTGTGCTCTGCTCTTACTTTCCGGCCGGCAGTCAGTCAGAGTGGGAAGCAGACTGCAAGGGACCTGACGGACACCAGAATGTGAGTATGTACGGTTTTTTTTTTTTTTACTTTTACGATGGTAACCAGGGTAAACATCGGGTTACTAAGCGCGGCCCTGCGCTTAGTAACCCGATGTTTACCCTGGTTACAAGCGAACGCATCGTTGGATCGGTGTCACACACACCGATCCAACGATGACAGTGGGAGATCCAGCGACGAAAGAAAGTTCCAAACGATCTGCTACGACGTACGATTCTCAGCAGGGTCCCTGATCGCTGCTGCGTGTCAGACACAGCGATATCGTATGGATATCGCTGGAACGTCACGGATCGTACCATCGTAGCGACAAAAGTGCCACTGTGAGACAGTACCCTTACAGTTTCTGTGATTTAACATGTATTCAATTCACTCATCTCTAACTGCTTCCTTTGCATACATCCATACAATAAGTCATCGAGGAAACAGCCATATCTAACTAAAATAGTCATTTCCAAATTTATCAAAGTTTAGAGGCTCCATTAATGTAATGATGTTTTAATTTAAAAATATACCTAAAAAAATTCTACAGACATACTGTAGATAGCTAGATCGACAGAGAAAGTTTAATTTGATTTTACCTAAAATATTAAATTATGATTTATACATATGATGAATGCCATCAATTTTCTAAAAGCCTGTTTATTTTCATGACAAAGTGTACAGTGGATCGCCTTCCTCTGACAGATGATAGGTGCTTCCTCGTTCATGCACTTAATAAAAGCTATGGAGTTTCCAAACAATAGTTTGGTGTGCCTCCTCATGACCTTGTCAAACTTAAAAGCTCAGAGACTTCCTGCCCACCTCTTATGACATACTGATTATAGAGAATAATGTTTAAAACAAAATGTTCCATATTATTATGCTGTCTGTCACATCTGAATAACCCATAGTCAAGTTTCTACACAGTAAATTCAAAGTTATTTATAAAACTGAAACTAATGCTTCTCATCTAGCTCCGGTTTTGTTACAGACTCTTTGTTCATATTCAGTGTCTTTTAACTAAAATATTTCTGAGGTGTTAATTGTACAGATAGAATAATAACCATAGTACAATAATGAAAGTATTATTGTATCAGAAGTGTATGCATTTTCCATGTACAGATTGTTACAATAACAGGCATAGAATTCTACACAATTGCATACAGTGGGGAAAATAAGTGTTTGATACACTGCCGTTTTGCAAGTTTTCCCTCTTACAAAGAATGGAGAAGTCTCTAATTTTTATCGTGGGTAAACTTCACCTGCGAGACAGAATCTTAAAATAAATCCAAAAAATCACAATGTATGATGTTTACATAATTAATTTGCATTTTATTGCATGAAATAAGAATTGGTCAGATATAGCATCG
The DNA here is from genome assembly GCF_051348905.1 of Ranitomeya variabilis. Classification (NCBI taxonomy): domain Eukaryota; kingdom Metazoa; phylum Chordata; class Amphibia; order Anura; family Dendrobatidae; genus Ranitomeya; species Ranitomeya variabilis. The sequence goes on from NC_135236.1 coordinate 569,533,155, forward strand.
CTATTAGTGTTGAGCGATACCTTCCGATATCGGAAAGTATCGGTATCGGAAAGTATCGGCCGATACCGTCAAAATATCGGATCTAATCCGATACCGATACCCGATCCCAATGCAAGTCAATGGGACGAAAATATCGGAATTAAAATAAACCCTTTATAAACTTGTAGGTTCATTCTACATGAAGGAAAACAACTAAGAATAATGTAGGATGTATTGGGGGACGTGGCGGAGACATTAAAGGCACAGAGGTTTAGCCCAATGTAATAGAATAGCAGGATTTTGTGTTTTTTTTTATGACGTTCGGCGTTAGAAAGATTTTGACTATGTTAATTTTTTTTTTATTTTGTCAGATATTGATGTTTCACTACTTCCACGCCCTTCACCTTCTTTTTTACTTCTCCCACACTTTCTTCTACATTATCCTCATCATCAGCTTCTTTGACATCAACTTCTTCACCTTATTCATCTTCTTTTTCATTTTCTACCTATTATTTTTTTGGTTACATTGTTCATATTCTTTTTATTTTACTATTATCTTCATCATATTCTACTTCTTCATCATATTCTTATTTGTGACAGGCATTCCCGTAGTTGTTATCTATAAAAGTTTGAAGATTACACCTTCCGTTCTGCCTGTCACAAAACAGTTACATTTGTCCGCGTTCAGTTTGGCCTGCAGCATCAGGCTTTATCCAGGGGCACCACGAGGAGGAACGGACTCACCCCCATACACTGCTTAGTCTTCTTCTGCTTATAATTTAGATAATATTTTTTGCTCTGATATTTAGTGTTATGCTTAATGTTCTTCTGCTCTTTGTTCTGCAGCCTCTTGTTCTTCTGCTTCTCGGTCTTCCAGGTCGTCGTCGTCTCCAGGGTCGTCGTCTCCGGGGTCGTCATCATCGGGGTGGTCTTCAGGGTCGTCGTCTCTGGGGTCGTCGTCATCGGGGTGGTCTTCAGGGTCATCGTCTCCAGGGTCGTCGTCATCACGGTGGTTGTCGTCTCTGGTGTCGTCGTCATCTTAGGGGTGGTCTTCCGGGTCATCGTGTTTAGTCTCTTGAACTTGGAAATGTAGCAGAAGGTACAAGAAGGCTGAGAAAATGCCGAGAACCAGCTGATGGAACTGGAACTCGGATGGCTACCCGAAGGTCCAAGAGCCAATGGAACTACCGAGGACCAGCTGACGTTACTGGAACCCGGTTACTAAGCAGGAGGTACCCGTGCCTGAAAGCACTACCAAGGACCATCTGACGTTGGTGGAACTCGGATACCCAGAGGGAGGCACCTAAGCCAAAGGCTCTGCCCGGAACCAGCTGACGGTACTGGAACCAGGATGGGGAGCAGAAGGTACAAGAGCAAAAGACAGTGCCGAGAACCAGCTGACGGTGCTGGAACCCGGATGGGTAGCCGAAGGTCCAAGAGCCAATGGAACTACCGAGGACCAGCTGACGTTACTGGAACCCGGTTACTAAGCAGGAGGTACCCGTGCCTGAAAGCACTACCAAGGACCACCTGACGTTGGTGGAACTCGGATACCCAGAGGGAGGCACCTAAGCCAAAGGCTCTGCCCGGAACCAGCTGACGGTACTGGAACCAGGATGGGGAGCAGAAGGTACAAGAGCAAGTGTCTGCGTGGCTTTTGCAGGACACGATGCCGGCTGCACAGCAGGGGAACAGCTGGCGGTGCTGAACCCCACTGACACATTGGCTGGTGTTTTTCTCTGTGCAGCTAGCAGTACCGGGCCCCAACTGGCGGTGTTAGAGCCCGGGGTCAGCAGGAGGAGGAGAGGGAGCAGAGTGTAGGCCGAAGCCTGCACTGGCGGCAGCTTTGGGTCTGTTGTGCCTGCATGGCAGTTGCAGGACACGTTGCCGGCTGCACAGCAGGGGAACAGCTGGCGGTGCTGAACCCCACTGACACATTGGCTGGTGTTTTTCTCTGTGCAGCTAGCAGTACCGGGCCCCAACTGGCGGTGTTGGAGCCCGGGCTCTGCAGGGGGAGCAGAGTGTAGGCCGAAGCCTAATTGAACCAATTTCAAAGGTAACCTTTAACCCCCCCTCAGGGGTTACAAAGTAGAAGAGCCACAGCTTATGCAGCAGTAGTGCTGCACAAGTCAAAGGTTGCTCTTTTAATTTTGCTCCTTGCACACGCTGAATGAAACACGTATAACATTTAGCCCTTTATACAGTCAAACTGTGTTGGAGGCGCGAGTTCCCTTTGTAATGAGACGCAGCACAGATGTCAAGAATCCCACCTTGGTGCTGGGTGCAGCCTCCTGAGTGTTGTTATTTGCTGTACAGGAGTCTGCGCTGTCGTGTTATCCCCTGGCCTAGCGCTGTTAGCGCTGCCCATCTTCTGACATCATTTAATGTCGGCCGGTGCGGTTCGCGATGACCATGAATCCCAGCCCCGCGGTGTCTTAACATTGTTAAAACACTGCGGGGCTGGGATTCATGGCCTGGCGCAGCACATATGTTCGCCTCTCGCACTCGGGTCCTTACACCCGCTTCAGACTGTGCGGCGTCAGCTGATCCCTTATCGCATGCCACGGCCATGAAGCCGCACAGTCTGAAGAAGGCGGAAGGAGATGAGGGACAGGCGAACTGATGCACTGATCATGCCCATCAATCACACCCTCGCAGTCCCAATAAATAAGACACCGAGGGGCGTTGTGTGGGTCAGGGCGGCCGCAGAGGCGCAGGCAGCCAAACAATGATGCCAGAAGACGGACAGCGCTACCAAGGGGGTTGCAGCGTGTCATTACAAAGGAAAGTCACACCTCCGGGACGGTTAAATGGTCACACAGAGGACACATTTTAGACGTGTTTTCAGTTCCACATGTGCGAGGAGAATACGTTTATGAGCCACCTTGCACACATGCAGCATTACCGCTGTACAAGGTGGCTGTAAAACGTACAAACGCCTGGGGGAGGGGGGACAGGTTCCCTTCAATTTCAGTTCTGGTGTCTGCGTGGCTTTTGCAGGACACGATGCCGGCTGCACAGCAGGGGAACAGCTGGCGGTGCTGAACCCCACTGACACATTGGCTGGTGTTTTTCTCTGTGCAGCTAGCAGTACCGGGCCCCAACTGGCGGTGTTGGAGCCCGGGCTCTGCAGGGGGAGCAGAGTGTAGGCCGAAGCCTAATTGAACCAATTTCAAAGGTAACCTTTAACCCCCCCTCAGGGGTTACAAAGTAGAAGAGCCACAGCTTATGCAGCAGTAGTGCTGCACAAGTCAAAGGTTGCTCTTTTAATTTTGCTCCTTGCACACGCTGAATGAAACACGTATAACATTTAGCCCTTTATACAGTCAAACTGTTTTGGAGGCGTGAGTTCCCTTCGTAAGGAGACGCAGCACAGCTGGCAAAAATGCCACCTTGGTGCTTTGCGCGGCCTCCTGAGCATCGTTATTTGTTGCACAGGAGTCTGCGCTGTCGTGTTATCCCTTGGCCTTGCGCTGTTAGCGCTGCCCGTCCTCTGACATCATTTGATGTCGGCCGGTGCAGTTCGCGATGCCCATGAATCCCAGCCCCGCAGTGTCTTAACATTGTTAAAACACTGCGGGGCTGGGATTCATGGCCTGGCGCAGTACATATGTTCGCCTCTCGCTTGGGTTCTTACACCTGCTTCAGACTATGCGGCGTCAGCTGATCCTTTATCGCATGCCACGGCCATGAAGCCGCACAGTCCGAAGAAGGAGGAAGGAGATGAGGGACAGGCGAAGAAATGCACCGTTCATGCACGTCAATCACACCCTCGCAGTCAAAATAAATAAGACACCGAGGGGCGTTGGGTGGGGCAAGGCGGCCGCAGAGGCGCACCCAGCCAAACAATGATGCCAGAAGACGGGCAGCGTTACCAAGGAGCTTGTTGCGTGTCAATACAAAGGAAAATCACACCTGAGGGACGTTTTAATGGTCACAGAGGACACATTTTAGACGTGTTCAGTTCCACGAGTGCAAGGAGAATAAGTTTCTGAGCCACCTTGCACACATGCAGCATTACTGCTGTACAAGGTGGCTGTAAAACATAGAAACACCTGGGGGAGGGGGGACAGGTTCCCTTCAATTTCAGTTCTTGTGTCTGCGTGGCGGTCGCAGGACACGTTGCCAGCTACACAGCAGGGGAACAGCTGGCGGTGCTGAACCCCACTGACACATTGGCTGGTGTTTTTCTCTGTGCAGCTAGCACATCTGGGCCCCAACTGGCGGTGTTAGAGCCCAGGGTCAGCAGGAGGAGCAGGGGGAGCGGAGTGTAGGCCGAAGCCTGCACTGGAGCAAGTTGAAAGGAAACCTTTAACCCCCCCCCCAGGCGTTTGTAGCTGAAAGAGCCATTGTGTACAGCACTAATGCTGGAAAAGGTAAACTTAGCTCTTTTAATTATGGTCCTTGCACATGCTGAACCTAACACTTATGAAATGTGTCCCCTCACATCGTTAAACCGTCCGGTAGGTGGAACTTTCCTTTGTCGTGTGACGCAGCACAGCCATCATTTTTACCCCCTTGGCGCCGTGCGCCGCCTCCTCAGCGTTGTTTGAATCTGTCCCGGAGCCTGCGCTGTTAGGTTAGCTCTTGGCCATGCACACATGTTGCGCTGCCCATCTTCTGACATCATTTGGTGTCAGGCTGGCTGCGCCTGTGCGGGTGCGCTGGCCGAGATCCCGCCTCGCAGTGTCGTCTAATGTAATCCCACCGCGGGCCTGGGATCCGTGGCCATGCGCAGTGCATATCCTCGCCTCTCACTCCCCTCCCTACGGCTTCTTCAGACTGTGCGGTGTCACGGCCGTGGCATGCTATTAGGGATCAGCTGACACCGCACAGTCTGAAGAAGTCGTAGGGAGGGGAGTGAGAGGCGAGGATATGCACTGCGCATGGCCACGGATCCCAGGCCCGCGGTGGGATTACATTAGACGACACTGCGAGGCGGGATCTCGGCCAGCGCACCCGCACAGGCGCAGCCAGCCTGACATCAAATGATGTCAGAAGACGGGCAGCGCAACATGTGTGCATGGCCAAGGGCTAACCTAACAGCGCAGGCTCCGGGACAGATTCAAACAATGCTGAGGAGGCGGCGTACGGCGCCAAGGGGGTAAAAATGATGGCTGTGCTGCGTCACACGACAAAGGAAAGTTCCACCTACCGGACGGTTTAACGCTGTGAGGGGACACATTTCATAAGTGTTAGGTTCAGCATGTGCAAGGAGCACCACGAAAAGAGGCACTTTTTCCCTTTGCATCATTACTGTTGCACAAGGTGGCTCCTTCAGTAACAAATGCCTGGGGGGGGGGGACAGGTTCCCTTAAATTTAATTTGTTGTACCTGCGTGGCGGTCGCAGTACACGTTGCCGTATACACAGCAGGGGAACAGCTGGCGGTGCTGAACCCCACTAACACATTGGCGAGGTGTTTGGCTCTGTGCGTACAGCACTTCTGGACGGCAACTAGCGGTGTTGTAGCCCAGGGACAGGTGGAGGAGGAGGAGGTAGGAGGAGGTAGGAGGGATTGCCACACACACAGCAGGGGAACAGCTGACGTTACTGAACCCCAATAACAGAGGAGCGACTGTTGGGACTGTGCGGACAGCACTTCTGGACGGCAACTAGCGGTGTTGGAGCCCAGGGACAGGTGGAGGAGGAGGAGGTGGAGGAGGTAGGAGGGATTGCCACACACACACAGCTGGGGAACAGCTGACGTTACTGAACCCCAATAAGAGAGGAGGGACTGTTGACTGTGCGTACAGCACTACTGGACGGCAACTAGCGGTGTTGGAGCCCAGGGACAGGAGGGGGAGGTGGAGGTAGGAGGAGGTAGGAGGGATTGCCACACACACAGCAGGGGAACAGCTGACGTTACTGAACCGCAATAACAGAGGAGGGACTGTTGGGACTGTGCGGACAGCACTTCTGGACGGCAACTAGCGGTGTTGGAGCCCAGGGACAGGTGGAGGAGGAGGAGGTGGAGGAGGTAGGAGGGATTGCCACACACACAGCAGGGGAACAGCTGACGTTACTGAACCCCAATAACAGAGGAGGGACTGTTGACTGTGCGTACAGCACTACTGGACGGCAACTAGCGGTGTTGGAGCCCAGGGACAGGAGGGGGAGGTGGAGGTAGGAGGAGGTAGGAGGGATTGCCACACACACAGCAGGGGAACAGCTGACGTTACTGAACCCCAATAACAGAGGAGGGACTGTTGACTGTGCGTACAGCACTACTGGACGGCAACTAGCGGTGTTGGAGCCCAGGGACAGGAGGGGGAGGTGGAGGTAGGAGGAGGTAGGAGGGATTGCCACACACACAGCAGGGGAACAGCTGACGTTACTGAACCCCAATAACAGAGGAGGGACTGTTGGGACTGTGCGGACAGCACTTCTGGACGGCAACTAGCGGTGTTGGAGCCCAGGGACAGGTGGAGGAGGAGGAGGTGGAGGAGGTAGGAGGAGGTAGGAGGGATTGCCACACACACAGCAGGGGAACAGCTGACGTTACTGAACCCCAATAACAGAGGAGGGACTGTTGGGACTGTGCGTACAGCACTTCTGGACGGCAACTAGCGGTGTTGGAGCCCAGGGACAGGTGGAGGAGGAGGAGGTGGAGGAGGTAGGAGGGATTGCCACACACACAGCTGGGGAACAGCTGACGTTACTGAACCCCAATAACAGAGGAGGGACTGTTGACTGTGTGCGTACAGCACTACTGGACGGCAACTAGCGGTGTTGGAGCCCAGGGACAGGAGGGGGAGGTGGAGGTAGGAGGAGGTAGGAGGGATTGCCACACACACAGCAGGGGAACAGCTGACGTTACTGAACCCCAATAACAGAGGAGCGACTGTTGGGACTGTGCGGACAGCACTTCTGGACGGCAACTAGCGGTGTTGGAGCCTAGGGACAGGTGGAAAAACAGAGGAACACAATGTAGGCCGAAGCCTGAGAAAGTCGAAAGGGAACCTTTAACCCCCCCCAAGGCGTTTGTAGCTGAAAGAGCCAGCTTGTGCAGCACAAAAGATGCAAAAGGAAAAGGTGGCTCTTTTCATCATGCTCCTTGCAAACACAGAACTAAACACTTATAAAATGTGTCCCCTGAAACCGTGAAACCGTCCCGGAGGTGGGACTTTCCTTCGTAATATGACGCAGCACAGCCGTCATTCCTACCCCCCCGGCGCCGCGCCCCGGCTCCTCAGCGTTGTTTGATTCCGTCCCGGAGCCTGCGCTGTTATGTTATCCCGTGGCCAGGCACACTTAGCGCTGCCCATCTTCTGACATCATTTGGTGTCAGGCTGGCTGCGCCTGTGCGGCCGCGCTGGCCGAGAGCCCGCCTCGCAGTGTCTTCTGATTTAATCCCACTGGGGGCCTGGGATCCATGGCCATGCGCAGTGCATATCCTCGCCTCTCACTCCCCTCCCTACGGCTTCTTAAGACTGTGCGGTGTCACGGCCGTGGCATGCTATTAGGGACCAGCTGACACCGAACAGTCTGAAGAAGCCATAGGGAGATGAGTGAGAGGTGGAGGTTCAGATATGCACTGCGCATGTCCATGGATCCCAGGCCCCCAGTGGGATTAAATCAGAAGACACTGCGAGGCGGGCTCTCGGCCAGCGCGGCCGCACAGGCGCAGCCATCCTGACACCAAATGATGCCAGAAGACGGGCAGGGCTAAGTGTGCCTGGCCACGGGATAACATAACAGCGCAGGCTCCGGGACGGAATCAAACAACGCTAAGGAGCCGGGGCACGGCGCCGGGGGGTAGGAATGACGGCTGTGCTGCGTCATATTACGAAGGAAAGTCCCACCTCCGGGACGGTTTTACGGTATCAGTGGACACATTTTATAAGTGTTAAGTTCTGCGTGTGCAAGGAGCTAAACAAAAATAGCTACCTTTTCCTTGTGCAGCATTACTGCTGCACAAGGTGGCTCTTTCAGTAACAAACGCCTTGGGGGGGGGGACAGATTCCCTTACATTTTAGTTGTTGTGTCAGCGTGGCGGTCGCAGGACACATTGCCGGCTACACAGCTGGGGATCAGCTGACGTTACTGAAACCCAATAACACTGGGTCGTATGTTTTGACTGTGCAGACGGCACTTCTGAGCCTCAACTGGCGGTGTTGGAGCCCAGGAATTTAAGTTCAGGTGGTAGAAAGATGAACACAACAGGAGACCTGGATAATGTTTACAGTGACCTAATTATTTAATCAGGAAGAGGAGTGGCAAATTCCTGCGAGATCCAGGCCTTGTTCATTTTCAGGAAAGTAAGCCGGTCAACGTTATCGGAGGATAGTCGCATGCGACGGTCAGTTAGTACACCACCTGCAGCACTAAAGACACGTTCCGATAATACACTGGCCGCAGGGCAAGACAGCACCTCCAATGCATACTGGCTTAGCTCTGGCCATGTATCCAGCTTTGATACCCAAAACTTGAAAGGGGAAGAGCCGTCTGGGAGTACAGCAAGAGGGCAAGACATGTAGTCTGTCACCATCTGACGGAACCGTTGCCTCCTGCTGACTGGAGCCGTCTGTGATGGTGTAGACTTTTGTGGGGGGCACAGAAAACTGTGCCACAGTTGGGCCATACTGGTCTTGCCTTGGGCAGAGGCACTGCTTCTGCTCCCTCTTTGTGCAGAGCCTCCACCACTGCCTGGATGCACTGAGCTGCTTTGTAATGCACTAGCAGCACTTCTCTCACTTGGAATGGAGAAGATGATGGAATTCACCAGTGTGTCTTGGTACTCACGCATTTTTCGCTCCCGGTTCAACGGTGTGATGAGGCTTTCTACGTTGTCCCGGTAGCGAGGATCGAGGAGGGTGAACACCCAATAATCAGACATGTTGAGAATGTGGGCGATGCGGCGGTCGTTTCTCAGGCACTGCAGCATGTAATCCACCATGTGCTGCAGACTGCCAACTGCCCAAGAAATGCTGTCCCCTGCTGTAGGCGTGATCTCTGCCCGCTCGTCATCACCCCACCCTCGCTGTACACACTGAGTACTGGACAATTGTGTAACTCCCTCCTCTGGACGGATGTCTTCCTCCTCCATTGACTCCTCCTCATCCTCCTCACAAACTGTCCTCTGCCTACGCGTTTGTGAGGAACCACGTGGCGCTGACTGTCCAGAAGATGATGGAAATGGTGAATCCTCATCCTCCACCTCTTCCACAACATCATCCCTTAGCGCTTGCAGTGATTTTTCAAGCAGGCAGATAAGGGGGACAGTCATGCTGACTAGTGCATCATCTGCACTCGCCATCCGCGTGGAATAATCAAAGGGATGCAAAACCTGGCAGACGTCATTCATAGTGGCCCACTCTGTGGTTGTGAAGTCTGTACGGCGCTGATTGCGACTTCTTTGCGCCTGAAGCAGCTGGTACTCCATTACAGCTTGCTGCTGCTCACACAACCGCTCCAACATATGTAACGTGGAATTCCACCTGGTAGGTAGGTCACATATGATGCGATGTTCCGGCAGGCGGTGTCGGCGCTGCAGAGCCGCAATGCGCGCTTTTGCCGTGCTGGAACGCCGCAAGTGAGCACACTCTAGGCGGACCTTGTGCAGCAGTGCATCAAGATCCGGATAGTCCCTCAAAAAGCTCTGCACGACCAAATTGAGCACATGTGCCAGACATGGGATGTGAGTGAGGTTGCCGAGGCCCAGAGCTGCCACCAGATTTCGGCCATTATCACACACTACCATGCCTGGCTGGAGATTCGCTGGCACAAACCACACATCGCTCTCCTGCTTGATGGCATTCCAGAGCTCCTGCGCTGTGTGGCTTCGATTTCCCAAAGAAATTAATTTCAAGACGGCCTGTTGACGTTTGGCCACGGCTGTGCTCATGTCGGTCGTAACAGGTACACGTTCATCACGGGTCCATGTGGAGGTGGACTGTGACGGCTCCTGCAGCGATGATTCTGAGGAACTGGTGTAAGAGGAGGAGTCAATGCATACAGAATGGATTCCTGCAATCCTTGGAGTGGGCAGGACACGTCCTGCGCCACTCGCACGGTCTGTACCCTGCTCAACGACATTAACCCAATGGGCAGTGAGGGAAAGGTATCGCCCCTGTCCATGTTGACTGGTCCACGCATCGGTGGTGAGGTGGACCTTGCTACTGACGGCATTCAGTAGCGCGTGTTTTATGTGTCCCTCCACATGCTTGTGCAGGGCAGGGACGGCTTGCCTGCTGAAGTAAAAGCGGCTGGGCACATTGTACTGTGGGACTGCCAATGACATCAAGTCATGGAAGCTGTCAGTCTCCACCAGCCTAAATGACAGCATTTCCAGTGACAGAAGTTTGGCAAAGCCTGCAGTCAGAGCCTGTGCTCGTGGGTGGTTTGACGAGAAAGGCCGCCTTTTCTCCCATGCCTGTACTACCGATGGCTGTAGACTGGGCTGGGAGTGTGTGGATGACTGGGAAAGTGGTGCTGCGGGTGGAATTACAGCGGGTCTCTGGACAACAGGGCCAGAGGTTCTTCCACGGCGATCCTGGGAGGAAGCCGAACCAGCTGCGTGTGAGCTGGAGGAAGAGGCAACACGAGCTGAAGAGGTGGTAGCTGCCGCTGTTGGTTGGCCTAGCTCTTCAGTGTGTTTTTCTAACTCCGCCGGGTGCCTGGTGCGCACATGTTTCCATATGTTGGAGGTATTGAGGTTGCTGACATTTTTCCCTCTTTTGACTTTTTGATGACACACCTTGCATCTGACATAGCAAATGTCATCTGCAACTGTGTCAAAAAAGGACCAGGCACTGCAAGTCTTGGGAGCGCCCTTTTTGGCTTTTGGAAGAGACATGCTCCTAACGGGTGCCAAAGCGGAGGCTGCAGGATCCGCAGTCTTCCCCCTCCCTCTCCCTCTTTGGGCCGTACGGGGAATCTCTTCCTCAGAGCTGCTCCCACCACCTTCCTGTCCCTCACGCCAAGATGGGTCAAGGACCTCATCATCTACACTACCCTCTGCCCCCAACTGCTCCTCCTGGGTAGTCTCAGCAGCAGAGCACGCACCAGTAAGTGGCAACTGAGTGTCATCATCAGCTGATGCGGCCTGCGATGTGGTGACCGGAGCCACTGGCCCACCCGCCTCTTCAGAGGAAGAGAGAAAAAGCTGTTGGGCATCACTGCACCCTGCCTCTTCTTCCATTTCTCCAATGCTGCTTGGCTGGCCCCCTGTTTCCAAGCCAAGAGATTCAGAGAACAGAAGTAGAGACGGCTCCTGTCCTGGGCTCTCTGTCTGCCTGGGCAATTTGGCAGGTGGTGAAGAGACAGATGGCTGCTCTCCAGTGCTCTGTGTCTGAGAGGATGTGGCACTAATTGAAGTTGATGCATTAGCTGCCATCCATCCGACAACGGCTTCAATTTGTTCTTCACGCAGCAGCGGTGTACGGCGCTCTGACACAAAGCTGCGCATGAACGACTGTTGCCTGGTGAAAGTGGGTGCTGATGAGTCACCGGTGCCCGCAGCATGCACAGAATCCCCACGTCCCCTCCCTGCTCCACGCCCACGCCCACGTGCCTTACTCACTGCCTTCTGCATCTTGGTTGACTGATAAAGATAAGCAGAAAAGTACTAACGGCTTTGTGTGCTTATTCCTGAACAACTCCTCCTAACAGGTATAAGAAACACTAATTTTCTAAAGTGTGGACTAGACTTTAATATGAGCTAATGTGGCCTACACAAATGTAAAGTGGTGTAACTGGTGTGTTTGGTGAACTTTATTATTTATTTATTTTTTGGGGGCTGAACTGACAACAGATAGAGCTGCAGTCACACGGAGACCGTGCAGACAGCCGTAAACGGCGCTGCAAGGCCCAAAAACCCTCCTCTATGTTATCCTATGTAGTGTTTTTCCACAAATTAGCTGGAGACGGGTGGAAAGACACTAATAGGAATTTTTTGAAAAAATGTGCAGCAGCCTGCACTACTTAAAACAAAATGAAAATTGATTTGGCGGTATGACGCAGTGAAGAACCCTGAGCTGGAGACAACCAGGCTATGGCTGCTCACAGACTACAGGGCGAGCTGCAGTCACACGGAGACCGTGCAGACAGCCGTAGACGGCGCTGCAAGGCCCAAAAACCCTCCTCTATGTTATCCTATGTAGTGTTTTTCCACAAATTAGCTGGAGACGGGTGGAAAGACACTAATAGGATTTTTTTGAATAAATTAGCAGCAGACTACACTACTTGGAAAAAAAAAAAAAAAAAAAACAGTATGAGGCAATGAACCACCCTCCCTGAACTGAATACAACCAGCTATGGATGGCCTATGTGGCTGCACTCAGACTAGAGAGTGGGCTGCACTCACACACACACACACACACAGACCTTGCAGATCGCTGTGAAAACAGCGCTACAAGGCAAAAGCAAGGTGAATAGTAGGTGAACACAGCGGTTGCTAAATTAGCCTTTGGAAAGCACAAAGAAGCAAATCGCTATCTCTAAACTGGCCCTCAGTCAGCAAACAGCGTCCTGTCACTAACTGAATTCACAGCAGAGTGATCGCAAAATGGCGCCAGCGACTTTTAAACTGCATCATGACATCATTTCAGCAGCCAATCACAGCCTTGCCAGTAGTTTCATGCCCTCCATGCTAAACAGGATGTGCCCACACTTGGAATCATTCTCATTGGCTGAATTTGTGCATTTTGAATCTGGGAACTTCCGTGTTATGACCCCAATGGCGAGGGTCTCAGAGGAACGTGGAAGTCTGCAGAATACAAAAAAACCAGCTCATAGGGCAGTGGTAACTGGGTTGACCATATATCTACTCCTAACGCCAACACTAGAAGTAGCCGGGGATCATTCCTACGATGATTCTAGATGACACGCTCCAGCCGGAGAATCTAACTACCCCTAGTAGAGGAAAAACAAAGACCTTTCTTGCCTCCAGAGAAGGGGACCCCAAAGCTGGATAGAAGCCCCCCACAAATAATAACGGTGAGGTAAGAGGAAATGACAAACACAGAAATGAACCAGGTTTAGCACAGAGAGGCCCGCTTACTGATAGCAGAATAAAGAAAGGTAACTTATATGGTCAACAAAAACCCTATCAAAATCCACACTGGAAATTCAAGAACCCCCGAACCGTCTAACGGTCCGGGGGGAGAACACCAGCCCCCTTGAGCTTCCAGCAAAGATCAGGATATAGATTTGGAACAAGCTGGACAAAAATACAAAACCAAAACAAATAGCAAAAAGCAAAAAGGCAGACTTAGCTGATATAACTGGAACCAGGATCAGTAGACAAGAGCACAGCAGACTAGCTCTGATAACTACGTTGCCAGGCATTGAACTGAAGGTCCAGGGAGCTTATATAGCAACACCCCTAACTAACGACCCAGGTGCGGATAAAAGGAATGACAGAAAAACCAGAGTCAAAAAACTAGTAACCACTAGAGGGAGCAAAAAGCGAATTCACAACAGTACCCCCCCCTTAGTGAGGGGTCACCGAACCCTCACCACGACCACCAGGGCGATCAGGATGAGCGGCATGAAAGGCACGAACTAAATCGGCCGCATGAACATCAGAGGCGACCACCCAGGAATTATCCTCCTGACCATAGCCCTTCCACTTGACCAGGTACTGAAGCCTCCGCCTGGAGAGGCGAGAATCCAAGATCTTCTCCACCACGTACTCCAACTCGCCCTCAACCAACACCGGAGCAGGAGGCTCAGCAGAAGGAACTACAGGCACAATGTACCGCCGCAACAAGGACCTATGAAATACATTGTGAATAGCAAACGACACAGGAAGATCCAGACGAAAAGATACAGGATTAAGGATTTCCAATATCTTGTAAGGCCCAATAAAACGAGGTTTAAATTTGGGAGAGGAGACCTTCATAGGAACAAAGCGGGAAGAAAGCCATACCAAATCCCCAACGCGTAGTCGGGGACCCACACCGCGGCGGCGGTTGGCAAAGCGCTGAGCCCTCTCCTGTGACAACTTCAAGTTGTCCACCACATGATTCCAGATCCGCTGCAACCTATCCACCACAGAATCCACCCCAGGACAGTCAGAAGGCTCCACATGACCTGAAGAAAAGCGAGGATGGAAACCAGAGTTGCAGAAAAAAGGCGAAACCAAGGTGGCGGAACTAGCCCGATTATTAAGGGCAAACTCAGCCAACGGCAAGAATGTCACCCAATCGTCCTGATCAGCAGAGACAAAACACCTCAAATAAGCCTCCAAAGTCTGATTGGTTCGCTCCGTCTGTCCATTAGTCTGAGGATGGAAAGCAGACGAAAACGACAAATCAATGCCCATCCTACTACAAAAGGATCGCCAGAACCTGGAAACGAACTGGGATCCTCTGTCTGACACAATATTCTCAGGGATGCCGTGCAAACGAACCACGTTCTGGAAAAACACAGGAACCAGATCGGAAGAGGAAGGCAGCTTAGGCAAAGGAACCAAATGGACCATCTTGGAGAAGCGATCACATATCACCCAGATAACGGACATGCCCTGAGATAGCGGAAGATCAGAAATGAAATCCATGGAGATATGTGTCCAAGGTCTCTTCGGGACAGGCAAGGGCAAGAGCAAACCGCTGGCACGAGAACAGCAAGGCTTAGCTCGAGCACAAGTCCCACAGGACTGCACAAATGACCGCACATCCCTTGACAAAGAAGGCCACCAAAAGGACCTGGCCACCAGATCTCTGGTGCCAAAAATTCCCGGGTGACCTGCCAACACCGAGGAATGAACCTCGGAAATGACTCTGCTGGTCCACTTATCCGGGACAAACAGTCTGTCAGGTGGACAAGACTCAGGCCTATCCGCCTGAAATCTCTGCAACACACGTCGCAGATCCGGAGAAATAGCTGACAAGATAACTCCATCTTTAAGAATACCAACAGGATCAGCGACTTCAGGAGCATCAGGCACAAAGCTCCTAGAAAGAGCATCGGCCTTCACATTCTTTGAACCTGGTAAATACGAGACAACAAAATCAAAGCGGGAGAAAAACAATGACCAGCGGGCCTGTCTCGGATTAAGGCGTTTAGCAGACTCGAGATACATCAGATTTTTGTGATCAGTCAAGACCACCACACGATGCTTAGCACCCTCGAGCCAATGACGCCACTCCTCAAATGCCCATTTCATGGCCAACAACTCCCGATTGCCCACATCATAATTTCGCTCGGCAGGCGAAAACTTCCTAGAGAAAAAGGCACAAGGTTTCATAACAGAGCAACCAGGGCCTCTCTGCGACAAAACGGCCCCTGCTCCAATCTCTGAAGCATCCACCTCAACCTGAAAGGGAAGTGAGACATCGGGCTGGCACAACACAGGCGCCGAAGTAAACCGGCGTTTCAACTCCTGGAAAGCCTCCACGGCAGCAGGAGCCCAGTTGGCTACATCGGAGCCCTTCTTGGTCATATCCGTCAAAGGTTTCACAATGCTAGAAAAATTAGCGATAAAACGACGGTAGAAGTTAGCGAAACCCAAGAATTTCTGAAGACTCTTAACTGACGAGGGCTGAGTCCAATCAAGAATAGCTCGGACCTTGACTGGGTCCATCTCCACAGCAGAAGGGGAAAAAATGAACCCCAAAAAGGGAACCTTCTGTACACCAAAGAGACACTTTGAGCCCTTGACAAACAAAGAATTTTCACGCAAAATTTTAAAGACCAACCTGACCTGCTCCACATGTGAATCCCAATTATCAGAAAAAACCAAAATATCATCCAGATAAACAATCAAAAATTTATCCAGATACTTCCGGAAGATGTCATGCATAAAGGACTGAAAAACTGAAGGCGCATTGGAGAGCCCAAAAGGCATCACCAAGTACTCAAAATGACCTTCGGGCGTATTGAATGCGGTTTTCCATTCATCACCTTGCTTAATGCGCACAAGGTTGTACGCACCACGAAGGTCTATCTTGGTGAACCACTTGGCACCCTTAATCCGGGCAAACAAGTCAGACAACAGCGGTAAAGGATACTGAAATTTGACAGTGATCTTATTTAAAAGCCGATAATCAATACAAGGCCTCAAAGATCCGTCCTTTTTTGCCACAAAAAAGAATCCCGCACCAAGAGGGGAAGAAGACGGACGAATATGTCCTTTCTCCAGAGACTCCTTGATATATGAACGCATAGCGGTATGTTCGGGTACCGACAGATTAAACAGTCTTCCCTTAGGAAATTTACTGCCAGGGATCAAATCTATAGCACAGTCACAGTCCCTATGAGGAGGCAGTGCACTGGACTCAGACTCACTGAAGACATCCTGATAATCAGACAAATACTCAGGAACTTCCGAAGGCGTAGAAGAAGCAATAGACACAGGCAGGGAATCCCCATGAATACCACGACAGCCCCAACTTGAGACTGACATAGCCTTCCAATAGTTTCAAAGTGAAGGACAGCATCCAATCCAGGTGAAGATCATAGATTCTTTATTGTGCCATAGTGCAACGTTTCAACCCACTGGGGGTCTTTGTCAAGCATACATAACAGTGACATTGGCGGCCTTATATAGGAAGTAAACACCTATCTCTGATTAGGTCCGCCCATAACAATTTACATATAACATAAACAGTGATCAAAGTACAAAATTGTATAAAAAATGACATATACAGAGTTAAAAACACATCATGATGTCCGTGTAAGATCTAATACTTATTAATTCTATCCATGATCAGTTCCATGGGCGCATGTGTCAGGTTCAATGTAAATAAACAATCCTGGCTGTCAGTTCTAAGCCTATCAATAAGGTCGCCCATAAGGCTAAACAGCCAATGACATCCATTCATTCTCCCCAGATAGCCCGCCAGTGTGTCCAACCAATCCTATAGTGTGTTAGTATGTTAGTCTAACATTACAGCCAATCCCGGTTCAATACCTGCATCTACGCCAGCGACTCTCAGGACCTGTTTCACTGCGGCAACAAACGGTCACATGACCGACCGCAAACCGGAAACCGGAACAATCGGTATTGCGCATGCGCCCATGTCCACCGTCACTATAGTAACGCTATACTAGGACGCACTCCGTGAGAATGAAGAAGGCCGGAAAAATAGCTAACGCGCATGCGCACATACTCGCTGTCTCCATGACAGCGTTTGTGTATAAACAGCCCCAGTGGCACAGCGTCGGCATTGATGTACGCTCCAATCCAAGAGCGTTCATCCACCGCTACTTAACAACGCTATATAGTGCAAAAAGGAGCGCTGCAGCGTTAA
Organism: Ranitomeya variabilis; assembly: GCF_051348905.1. Classification (NCBI taxonomy): domain Eukaryota; kingdom Metazoa; phylum Chordata; class Amphibia; order Anura; family Dendrobatidae; genus Ranitomeya; species Ranitomeya variabilis. The sequence continues at coordinate 569,550,331 of NC_135236.1, forward strand.
TGACAGAATCCATCTACCAAACAGGGGAATGGCTATATTTAATCCAAAAAGTTAATCCAAACTCAATTTTGGAGACCCAAAACTCAATCGCCAGAACCAATGCCCGCGATCAACAGTAACTAACCACTATCACTATTAGAAATTATTGCACATATACACCGGCTCCATGGCACCAAAAGCAACATCAACACTGGACAGGGAAAAAGAAAGAAAGAAAGAAAAAAGAAAAAAAGAGAAGAAACAGAACAATACGAAAAGGAGGAAAAAGGGGGGGGGGGAAAGGGGGGGGGAAGGGGGGGGGGGGAAGGGAAAAAAGGGGGGGAAAAAAGGGAGGGGAAGGAAAAAAGGAAGGGGAGGGGGAGAGGGAAAAAAAGGGGAAAAAAGGAATGACCGTTAGGGGGGGAAAAAAGGAAGGGAAAAGAAAGAAGAAAGCAAAAAAGAAAAGAAAAGAAAAAAGAAAAAGAAAAGGGGAAAATAGGAAAAACCTAAACACCACCCATTGAACCAGAAAGAGAATCATCAGAAAGGACAACATGTAAACCAATCACCTTCTAAAAACATATCCAACGGACTCCGAGACGCACGAACAACAACGCCCACTAGGGTAGATAAATCAGGATGTACAAATTAGGAGATTATAGTCAATGTTTAACCCACCCGGCTGTCGAGAACCCAACCTAGAGATCCACTTAAGTTCTTTTTTCTTAAGTAATTTAACCCTGTCACCGCCTCTACGGAGAGGAGGTACACCATCGATAACCCTAAAGCATAATTGACTGACAGAATGTCCACATTCTACGAAATGTCTGGGTACTGGTAGTTCTACTTTTTTAGTTCTGATAGTGCTCTTATGCTTACCTATCCGAGACTTAATCTCCATAGTGGTCTCACCCACATAGTTGAGTCCACAAGGACAAACAATAAGGTAAACAACAAAACTAGAGGTGCATGTATATCTCTCTCTAATGTAAAACCTCTGTCCCGTGTGTGGATGACTAAAATAATCTCCCTTAATCATGTTCCCACAACATGCACATCCCAAACAGGGAAAGTTACCTAATTTTGGAGGGCCCAAAAGTCTCTGTATACCACCTAATGACGACCCAATATCAGACTTCACCAGTTTGTCTTTTAAATTACGTCCTCTCTTGTAGGACAGAATTGGCGGTAAAGCAAATTCCTCAATATCGGGCAAACCCTGATGTAAGATGTGCCAGTGCTTAAAAATCATATTTTTCACAAACCCACTGGCCGTATTGAATGTAGAAACGAAGGGAATTCGCTTCTGCTTTACCTTCACTTTCTTTTCCCTCACCAAAGCTCTGGGTGTCTCCTTCGCTCTATTCAAAAAATTTTTTACACCATACTCAGGATACCCCCTTCTCAAAAATGTATTACACATTTCATCAAGTCTAATGTCCAGGCGAGACTCATCCGAAACTATTCGTCTAACCCTGAGCATCTGACTCCAAGGTAATGACTCCATCATTTTCCTCGGATGATGACTGTTAAATTGCAACAAACTATTTCTGTCCGTCGTCTTGACATATAGATCCGATTTAACCGAAGAGCCATCTTTGTATACCATTGTGTCCAAAAATTGAACCTGCTCTTGAGAATGTGTTATGGTGAAGCTGAGTTCTGGAAAGATTTCATTAAGTTCTTTGTGAAAATCTAAAAGTTCGTTCAGTGATCCCTCCCACACTACAAATATGTCGTCAATGTAGCGCCACCAGGCCCGAACGTGGGGCCAAAACCGGGAGGCATACACGTACTGGTCCTCAAGCACCGCCATATAGATGTTAGCATAAGTGGGGGCCACATTGGACCCCATGGCGGTGCCCCTCAGCTGCAGGTAGTAATCATCCCCAAAAAGGAAATAATTCCTTCTGAGGATGAACTCCAGCAGCTGGAGGACCAGACGTGCACGGTCCGGCCCCACGTCCGAGCCCGATAGCACCACATCAACAGTCTGATATTAGGTCGTCATTAGGTGGTATACAGAGACTTTTGGGCCCTCCAAAATTAGGTAACTTTCCCTGTTTGGGATGTGCATGTTGTGGGAACATGATTAAGGGAGATTATTTTAGTCATCCACACACGGGACAGAGGTTTTACATTAGAGAGAGATATACATGCACCTCTAGTTTTGTTGTTTACCTTATTGTTTGTCCTTGTGGACTCAACTATGTGGGTGAGACCACTATGGAGATTAAGTCTCGGATAGGTAAGCATAAGAGCACTATCAGAACTAAAAAAGTAGAACTACCAGTACCCAGACATTTCGTAGAATGTGGACATTCTGTCAGTCAATTACGCTTTAGGGTTATCGATGGTGTACCTCCTCTCCGTAGAGGCGGTGACAGGGTTAAATTACTTAAGAAAAAAGAACTTAAGTGGATCTCTAGGTTGGGTTCTCGACAGCCGGGTGGGTTAAACATTGACTATAATCTCCTAATTTGTACATCCTGATTTATCTACCCTAGTGGGCGTTGTTGTTCGTGCGTCTCGGAGTCCGTTGGATATGTTTTTAGAAGGTGATTGGTTTACATGTTGTCCTTTCTGATGATTCTCTTTCTGGTTCAATGGGTGGTGTTTAGGTTTTTCCTATTTTCCCCTTTTCTTTTTCTTTTTTCTTTTCTTTTCTTTTTTGCTTTCTTCTTTCTTTTCCCTTCCTTTTTTCCCCCCCTAACGGTCATTCCTTTTTTCCCCTTTTTTTCCCTCTCCCCCTCCCCTTCCTTTTTTCCTTCCCCTCCCTTTTTTCCCCCCCTTTTTTCCCTTCCCCCCCCCCTTCCCCCCCCTTTCCCCCCCCCTTTTTCCTCCTTTTCGTATTGTTCTGTTTCTTCTCTTTTTTTCTTTTTTCTTTCTTTCTTTCTTTTTCCCTGTCCAGTGTTGATGTTGCTTTTGGTGCCATGGAGCCGGTGTATATGTGCAATAATTTCTAATAGTGATAGTGGTTAGTTACTGTTGATCGCGGGCATTGGTTCTGGCGATTGAGTTTTGGGTCTCCAAAATTGAGTTTGGATTAACTTTTTGGATTAAATATAGCCATTCCCCTGTTTGGTAGATGGATTCTGTCATTAACGCTGCAGCGCTCCTTTTTGCACTATATAGCGTTGTTAAGTAGCGGTGGATGAACGCTCTTGGATTGGAGCGGACATCAATGCCGACGCTGTGCCACTGGGGCTGTTTATACACAAACGCTGTCATGGAGACAGCGAGTATGTGCGCATGCGCGTTAGCTATTTTTCCGGCCTTCTTCATTCTCACGGAGTGCGTCCTAGTATAGCGTTACTATAGTGACGGTGGACACGGGCGCATGCGCAATACCGATTGTTCCGGTTTCCGGTTTGCGGTCGGTCATGTGACCGTTTGTTGCCGCAGTGAAACAGGTCCTGAGAGTCGCTGGCGTAGATGCAGGTATTGAACCGGGATTGGCTGTAATGTTAGACTAACATACTAACACACTATAGGATTGGTTGGACACACTGGCGGGCTATCTGGGGAGAATGAATGGATGTCATTGGCTGTTTAGCCTTATGGGCGACCTTATTGATAGGCTTAGAACTGACAGCCAGGATTGTTTATTTACATTGAACCTGACACATGCGCCCATGGAACTGATCATGGATAGAATTAATAAGTATTAGATCTTACACGGACATCATGATGTGTTTTTAACTCTGTATATGTCATTTTTTATACAATTTTGTACTTTGATCACTGTTTATGTTATATGTAAATTGTTATGGGCGGACCTAATCAGAGATAGGTGTTTACTTCCTATATAAGGCCGCCAATGTCACTGTTATGTATGCTTGACAAAGACCCCCAGTGGGTTGAAATGTTGCACTATGGCACAATAAAGAATCTATGATCTTCACCTGGATTGGATGCTGTCCTTCACTTTGAAACTATTGGTATGTAAATCTCCTTTTGGATCCAGTGGAGTTAGGACGTGCAACCATTTGTCACGGTAGTGCTGTCAGCCGCCATCTTTTGCTATTTTGACATAGCCTTCCAGTCCAGGACTGGATTATGGGTCTGTAACCATGGCAGCCCTAAAACAACCAAATCATGCATTTTATGTAAAACCAGGAAACGTATCACCTCACGGTGTTCAGGAGTCATGCACATGGTAACTTGTGTCCAATACTGCGGTTTATTTGCTGCCAATGGCGTAGCATCAATACCCCTAAGAGGAATAGGATTTTCCAATGGCTCAAGAGTAAAACCACAGCGCTTAGCAAATGACAGATCCATAAGACTCAGGGCAGCACCTGAATCTACAAACGCCATGACAGGATAAGACGACAGTGAGCAAATCAAAGTTACAGACAGAATAAATTTAGGTTGCAAATTACCAACGGTGACAGGACTAACAACCTTAGCTATACGTTTAGAGCATACTGAGATAACATGTGTAGAATCACCACAGTAGTAGCACAAGCCATTCTGGCGTCTATGAATTTTCCGCTCATTTCTAGTCAGGATTCTATCACATTGCATTAAATCAGGTGTCTGTTCAGACAACACCATGAGGGAATTTGCGGTTTTTCTATCACATTGCACCGAATTAGGTGTCTGTTCAGACAACACCATGAGGGAATTTGCGGTTTTGCGCTCCCGCAACCGCCGGTCAATTTGAATAGCCAGTGCCATAGTATCATTCAGACCTGTGGGAATGGGAAAACCCACCATAACATTCTTAATGGCTTCAGAAAGGCCATTTCTAAAATTAGCGGCCAGAGCACACTCGTTCCAATGTGTCAGCACGGACCATTTCCGAAATTTTTGGCAATACACTTCAGCCTCGTCCTGTCCCTGAGACATAGCCAGCAAGGCCTTTTCTGCCTGAATCTCAAGATTGGGTTCCTCATAGAGTAAACCGAGCGCCAGAAAAAACGCATCAATATCAGCCAATGCCGGATCTCCTGGCGCCAGCGAAAAAGCCCAATCCTGAGGGTCGCCCCGTAAGAACGAAATAATAATTTTTACTTGCTGAGCAAAGTCTCCAGATGAACAGGGTCTCAGGGACAAAAACAATTTACAATTATTCACGAAATTCCTAAACTTAAACCTGTCTCCGGAAAACAGTTCAGGAATCGGTATTTTAGGTTCTGACCTAGGATTTCTGATAACATAGTCTTGTATGCCCTGCACACGAGTAGCCAGCTGATCCACACTTGTAATCAAGGTCTGGACATTCATGTCTGCAGCAAGCATAGCCACTCTGAGGTAAAGGGGAAGAAGAAAAAAAAAAAAAAAAACTCAGAATCTTCTTTCTTATAATCCCTCTTCTGCAATGCATTAAACATTTAATCAAGGCCTGGCAAACTGTTATGACCCCAATGGCGAGGGTCTCAGAGGAACGTGGAAGTCTGCAGAATACAAAAAAACCAGCTCATAGGGCAGTGGTAACTGGGTTGACCATATATCTACTCCTAACGCCAACACTAGAAGTAGCCGGGGATCATTCCTACGATGATTCTAGATGACACGCTCCAGCCGGAGAATCTAACTACCCCTAGTAGAGGAAAAACAAAGACCTTTCTTGCCTCCAGAGAAGGGGACCCCAAAGCTGGATAGAAGCCCCCCACAAATAATAACGGTGAGGTAAGAGGAAATGACAAACACAGAAATGAACCAGGTTTAGCACAGAGAGGCCCGCTTACTGATAGCAGAATAAAGAAAGGTAACTTATATGGTCAACAAAAACCCTATCAAAATCCACACTGGAAATTCAAGAACCCCCGAACCGTCTAACGGTCCGGGGGGAGAACACCAGCCCCCTTGAGCTTCCAGCAAAGATCAGGATATAGATTTGGAACAAGCTGGACAAAAATACAAAACCAAAACAAATAGCAAAAAGCAAAAAGGCAGACTTAGCTGATATAACTGGAACCAGGATCAGTAGACAAGAGCACAGCAGACTAGCTCTGATAACTACGTTGCCAGGCATTGAACTGAAGGTCCAGGGAGCTTATATAGCAACACCCCTAACTAACGACCCAGGTGCGGATAAAAGGAATGACAGAAAAACCAGAGTCAAAAAACTAGTAACCACTAGAGGGAGCAAAAAGCGAATTCACAACACTTCCGATTCCGGTATCCGATACGCGGCAAGTATCGGAATACCGGTATCGGAATTCCGATACCGCAAATATCGGCCGATACCCGATACTTGCGGTATCGGAATGCTCAACACTAATCGCTATATTGCTCCGGCACTGTATAAAATCCATCTGAAGTGGGCAAATTTTCCTGCAACAAGACACTAGTTCATATAATAATTAGAACCCGTCGTCTATTTTGGTTTCCAATCATGTTCTTGTAGCTAGAAGGTGAAGCCTCAGAAAAGCATTTTTCCCCATTACTAAAAAGTGGGTCTCCTACATTGATAAAGCATATGCATTAAGTGCAAGGGATGCCAAAAATTAAAAGAGGCACTCAAATACCCATTTGAAGAGACGTAGTGGAGGGCCTCAGAAAACATGTTTTTCCATTATTAAGGAGTGGGTATCCTAGACTAATAATGTGCATGCACTAAGTGCATGGGCTGAAAAACATTTAGCCATGGAGGGTATATAAGTATCAAAGAATGTTAGAGGTAGGCATCTCAAAATTCTTTAATGCGGGCATCATAAACACTCTTAAAAATTTTATATTGAGGGAAGCATGATCACCCTGTTGATATGGTGGTGAAAGAGGATAAGGAGGAGGATGACACAAAAAAGTCCCATATTTGGGTGGGAAGGGAAGCATGGGAATAGACCAGAAAGTCAGCCTGTCAGCATTTTCAATTGACACGCGGATGTGTTTATGGTTTATAATACCCCTGATGGTACTAAAAACCTTTTCTGACAAAATGCTTGCGTCAGAGCAGGCCAAAACCTCCAAGGCATAGGGAAACAGTTCATGCCATGTGCCTACCTCGGATACCCAAAAGTTGTAAGACACAAATAAATCAAATAGGACCCTAGAGCAGTCCATTAAGGTGATAACGGTACAGAATAATCATCAAGCAATAATCAATCAAAAAGACTTGTGATAATTGTTATGTTGGAAAAACCCATGATGTAATGTACTGAGACCGCCTGATTTTTCTTATAAAAAGAGCTGTTCGACCAATAAAGATCAGAAATCATTTGCTCTTGTCCTGTGTATTTCTCCAGCCATAAGATCTAACATTCAATTTGGCAGCAGACAATTAAGATGAGAACTCAAACATCCCGTGTGCCCTAATAGCTGGCGCTACCAATGAGGGGCTCAGGTCGATACCCAGATGACCACAGCCGCACCAAGTCTCCCTCAGGACGGACGTCATTGGTGGGAAGAGTCTGCAGCTCTGAACAAGGTGTGAAAATATATACTCTTACCTGACCCCTGTATTCACGTCTGGGCCAGGGCCAAGATAGTTGGGGGTCGTCTCTAGGACAATAGACCACATTTGAAAGATCTGAGTCTATGAACCTGGTCTGATATAAACTTCCTTAATTGTCTGTATCTGTGTATCTGTGTATATTGTCCAGTCCAATTAAGGGTGTGTCTAGTGTCTAGTCATAAGCCATCCCACACTGTATAAGGGCTGCTAGAATAGTACATTGCGGAGGGGTTGTTATATTACCACGGTGCAATTGCCCTGATTCCGACCTTAGACGGTCGATGAACTAAACTTATACAGAGGCTCACGTCTGGCCATTCACCCCATAGTACGAATCTGAGTTCTGGTGTCGTGACTGACACAGCATGCACACATATGTGACACTAATACTGAAATGCTTTCTCCTGGCATTATCCCCACTGTATTTCCTGTTTTTGGCTCCAGACGAGACTCCTCTCAGCAGCTTGAGTAACGGGTTCACGATGCGAGTGAAGTCTTTCTCGATCCGCCGATAGTACCCGATTAATCCCAGAAAGGCCCGAACATCATTCAGTATTCTAGTACTGCTGCAATGTTTTCTATGGACAGCCATACTCCTTCTGCAGAGACCACATTTCCTAGATATTCGATCTGGGTGCGAAACAGATGACATTTGGATGGTTTTACCTTCAGCCCATGTCTCTGGAGCCGGCTCAGTACTTGTTCTAAACGTTGCAGAGATGTTCTTCGAACATGGCTGCATACACAATTATATTATCTAGGTAGATCAAAGTGGCTTCAAAGTTCAGATCACACAAACTCTGTTCCATCAGTCTCTGAAAAGTTCCAGGACCATTAGTCAGCCGAAAGGCATTCTGTTGAACTCAAGCAAGCCCATGGGTAGTAAAAAGGCCGTCTTCACTCGGTCATGTTCGGACATCAGCACTTGCCAATAACCACTGGCCAGATCTAGTGTAGAGAAGCATCTTGCGTGTCCCAAGGCAGATAATGACTCCGCAATATGGGGTAACGGGTATGAATCTTGCATAGTGCAGGCATTTAACTTGCGATAGTCTATGCAGAATCTCAGAGTGCCGTCTTTCTTCCGTACTAGGACTGTTGTGAATTCCGTTCTCGGGCTCCCTCCGGTGGTTGTAAATGGCACTTTTGTGAATTCTGCCCTTGGGCTCCCTCCGGTGGTTTTAAGTGGAACTGCTGCTCCTTGGATTTAGCTTAGCAGCTGCTTCCACTGATCGTCTCTCCTGCTCTGCTATTTATCCTGGCTCTGATCTTCAGCCAGTGCCAGCTGTCAATGTTTTTTGGTTGGATTCAGATCTCTCCTTGGATTTCCTTGATAGTCGGTCCTGTTCAGCAAAGATAAGTCCTTGCATTTTCATTTATTGTCCTCTTGCTGTGGACTTAATCATTCAGCTCATTTTATGTTTGCTCTAGTCCAGCTTGTCAGTATTCTATATTCAGTTAAGCTGGAAGCTCTGGGGAAGCAGATTTGCCCTCCACACCGTTAGTCAGGTGTGGAGATTTTTTGTAAACTCTGTGATAGATTTTTCTAGCTTTTAATACTGACCACACAGTATCCTTTTCTATTCTGTCTATCTAGTTAGAAGTGGCCTCCTTTGCTAAATCCTGTTTTCATTCTGTGTATGTCATTTCCCTCTCCACTCACAGTCCATATTTGTGGGGGGCTGTCTGTCCTGTGGGAGTTTTCTCTGAGGCAAGATAGCTTTCCTGTTTCCATCTTTAGGGGTAGCTAGTTCTCCGGCTGTGATGAGATGTCTAGGGAGTGACAGGAACATTCCACGGCTACTTCTAGTGTTGTGTTAGGCTCAGGAACTGCGGTCAGTAAAGATACCATCTCCTCAGAGCTTGTCCCATGTTGCTCCTTAACCACCAGGTCATAACGTAGGACTATGGGAGCAACCCACGGGCTTTGGCTTTCCCAGATGACACCACTTTGTAACATCTGTGTGAGCATCCCTTTCACCTCCTGGTATATCTGTGGAGGATTTTGATGGTAACGTTCTCTTACAGGCCCAGCATTGCCTGTTGGGATATCATGAGCGATTTCAGTGGTACATCCGAAATTATGCTCATGAGAAGCAAATGCGTCTTGATAGAGTCCGAGTACGTCTTCTACCTGCTGTATCTGTCACGGTGTGAGCTCCATTAGATCAGACCGCATTTTTTCAAAGATTCTTTGCCCTTTTTTGTTGTAGTTGATCTGATATCGAATGGGCTTCTACAGCTGCAGTCCAAGGGTCTCCTTTTTTTGCCATCAATTGGACAGTCCGTGATGATATCAGCTCCTCCCTCATGCTGACAAATTGCGCTATCTTGCTCCTGGGGGGAAGTGTCAGTGTGCCCTCTCTCAAATTTATGCATTGCATGGGAACCTTCCCATCATGTACTGTAGCCAATGTCTGGGCAACCAGGAGTCCTTGTGGTAGGTTCTCCACAGCTGTTGGCTCTAATTGCACTTCAACTCCTTTCAGAGGGGTGCAGGCCCGGAAAGGGACGGAAAGTATGGTCTGCCCCGGAGGTATTTCAAAATTGTTTGCAGCGAGAATGATCACTTTTCCTAGCACTTTTCCATTGCAAGAGACTTCTTGCCCTTGTGTCGTCCTTATCAACTGTTTAAATATTTTCCTTTGAGGCATTTGCGGGCTCCATTGTCAAGAAACAGGTCTGGGGACTCATTGATAGGCAAGCCTTCGGACTCCTTAAGCACATTCATCCCCAGGGTAACAGTATATCCACGCTCAGTGTCAGCCGAAGTTAGTACCACACCTTTGCGGCCCAAGTCTTTGCCGCAGACCCTAATTTGCATCCATGCTACCCATGCGACCGGGATGGGGATCTTATTGGTGGCCGTCAACTTATTACCTGTCCCCACTCAGACCTCATCCCTTCACGGAAATGATTTCTGAAATACTTCTCAGGCATCGCAGTTACTTGGGAGCCAGTATCCACCGGGCAGCATACAGCCCGTCCATCCATCTAGGTCCAGACTAAAGGACACACTGAAACAAAATTGGTTGGACTTCTGGTTCTTTTTACTGGCTATTCTGGCTCCGGGCGGTGTCCCCCAGCCTCGGAGCCTCCTTGTTTAACAAAGGATGCTGGAGAAGCCACCCCCCCCGTTGTGGGCACATCCTGGCCACTTGCCCCAGCTCTCCACAGAGGACGCAGGTAGGAAGTTCTTCCAGTCTTGACACTCTTCCGCCCCATCACGTTTCAGAGAAAGCTTTGCCCCTGTTGTGCTCAGTGAGGCCACCTTCTTTCTAGTTTCTGTCAGATCTTCCCTCATCACTTGGATTTCTTTCCACAAATTTTCGACCCGGTTTGGTGCAGCAATTGCATTCATGGCTAACTCTCCGCTCTGGACCTTCACCACAGGAACTGTCACCCCCTATTCTTCCTCGCGGGCGCGCATCACCTCCAACTTCTGAAAAAGTCATGTGTGGTTTCACACTCAAGCGCTCCTGCGGGGCTTGTTTCAACAGTGCATCTCTCATCCCAGTCACGCAAGACTATGTCAATCAACCCTATCCCCACACCATCTTTCCTGTATATGGCAGCAAGAATTTCTTGCAATACATTCATGTACTGTGTCACAGTCTCCCCCTCTCTTTGAATCCAGATAAACAGCCGCATGCGCAGCTCCCCTACATCTGTGGGGTTCCCATGTGTTTCCTCCAGTATACGTAACACTTTGTCAAATGTATCCCTCTTTTGGGGGGGTCTTAGCATCACTGAATTTCTCGCCTCTCCTTCCAGGGTCATCATGGCGACCTCCGCCTGTAGATCGGGTATCATAGGGTGCATCCTTATCATACCCTAATACGCTCAGTCCAGCTCCACAACATGGTATTGTTCCCTTTAAACTTTGGTAAATTGTTCAACATTGCCCCCAGAAAAAAAACTGGACCTAGGGCCCTCCCCAGATGCTTGGTCTGCCCCTTCTGTGCTGGTAGACTGCATCCTGCTGACTATGCCAAGTGTGAGCAGGTTGCAACATGCAGTAACGGGTCGGAGGCAGAGCAAGGGTTAACATGGGGTTTACTTGAACAGGTATATTCCTCGCAGGGAGAAAATGGGGAAATCAGTATAACTGAACAGGAAGTTTGAAACTCAGGGAAAACAGGGGTGGTAAATACTGTAGGGTAGGAAGTTCAAGAATAGTAAACTTATCAGTCCAATGATGTCAAAATGTGGTTTTTGGGATGTGAGCATTGGCGCCAAGGCCGTAGGGCGCATGGGGTCCGGTGTAGTCCTGGAAAGGATGGCATCCTGGATCCTGGCGGCAGCAGTGATTCCTCATGGTCCGGTGGATGAGCGGTGGGACGAGAGGTGACAAGCAGGGTAGAACACAGTCTTTTTCTTTATTTCCTTGTCAAGAGTCCAGAGACAAGATACGATGGAAAGCAAGTATAAGGGGGAAACACCTCACGGCAAGTGACCCAGATTTCCCGTCTGTGCGCGCGAGCGTCTATATCCTGACTGCGTGACTTGTCATTCACAGTCAACGATGTCAGCAGGGACCGGATGCGTCTTTGTTGGCAGTCTCTGGTCACAGCTCCCAGACCCTTCTGGCTTGGGCCTGCTCTGTCTGAATGCTCTACAGTAGGAGCCCTGACACTGCCCTCCTGTGTGCTGCATGTTCCCACTAAGACTGCCTGATTTCCGGCATGCTGCAACTCTATCTTTGCTGCACCCCCTACTCCAGAGTGCAATTGTCAGTCCGGGGCCTTATGTTTTCCCCCGTGCAACCTGGGTGACAGTCCCGACAGTTCCTTATCCGTCACGGAGTAGGTTTGCCTGATCTGTGTCTTCTCCTTACATGTACATATACTGACATTTTCATTTTAACCTTGCTGCCTTTAAGAGGTTAAAACATCTGAGGCTCACTGTAACTGTTTATAATTAGTGATGAGCAAGTGTACTCGTTTCTCGAGTTTCCCCCAGCATGCTCAGGTGGTCTTCGAGTATTTTGGCATGCTCGGAGATTTAGTTTTCATCACCGCAGCTGCATGATTTGCGACTGCTAGACTGCCTGAATACATGTGGGGGTTGCCTGTATGTTATGGAATCCCCACATGTGTTAAGCCTGTCTAGCAGCTGCAAATCATGCAGTTGCGACGATGAAAGCTAAATCTCCGAGCACGCCAAAATACTCAAAGACCACCAGAGCATGCTCTGGGAAAAACAAGTAACGAGTATACTCACTCATCACTATTTATTATGTATGCTTGTAAATTCCTCATGACAGTACAAAACTTACAACTACTACAAAAATAGTCCAAGACTCAATACTGTAAAACAACAACAACAACCACAAAAAAAAAAGTTGAAGCTATATCCATTTCTCCAGATTTGAATTTTACTGGTGTTTTCTGTGCAGTTCTAAATTATTTGTTTTCTTACAAGACAGAAAATGCATCTTTAAAACATTTCTAATGACATCAAAAGAAATATAAGTGTAATTCAACAGAATTTCACAGTAGAAAATCTTGATAGAACACAGTCAATTCTTCATCATAATTTTATGCACTTACCTGTGAATAAGCCAATAAATGAATTGGTTTTGACAATAGATTCAGTTATTACTTTGCTGGCTGCCTGACAAAGATTTTGTTTCAGACCTGGACTGCTTTCAGGCAAATTAGAAGCAATTGCTTTTTTTAAATTACTGATAAATTGCTGTTTTGTTCATACACCATGTTTCCTTCTTTTCATATCACTTGTGTTTATAAAATGCACTATAAAGTGACAAACTTAGTAAAAAGCTTAAAGGGAACCTGTCAGCAGATTTTGCCGCATTAAGATGCAGACAGTGCCTTTCAAGGCTTATTACAGCATTCTATAATGCTGTAGATAAGCCCCCAGTCCGACCTGCAAGTGAAGAAAAAGAAGTTATATTATACTCACCAGTGGGGGCGGTACGGTGCATTCCGGTCCGATGGGTGTTGCAGGTCCGGGTCCGGCGCCTCACATCTTCTTGTGACGCCGCCCCCCTGCTTCTTCATCGCTGCCTGGCATCGGTGCTCCTGCGCAGGCGTACTTCTCTGCCCTGTTGAGAGCAGAGTAAAGTACTGCAGTGTGCAGGCACTGGACCTTTCTGACCTTTCCCAGCGCCTCTCAGGGCAAAGAAGTACGCCAGCACAGGAGTGCCGATGTTGGGGAGCGATGAAGAAGCAGGAGGGCAGCATCGCGATCGGTTGGCATAACAACCAGAGGTCACCTGAAGACCTCTATGGTTGTTGATGCCGGATTGCTGTGAGCACCTCCCTGTGGTCAGCATAGCAATGCTGTAATTCGGCTACATAGGAGCGATATAAGCATCTCTCCTATGTAGCTTAGACGATCAAGTTGTGGCAGCTTCTAGCCTCCCATGGAGGCTATTGAAGCATGGCCAAATTAAGAAAAAAGTTAAAAAAAATAAAAAAATATAAAAGTTTAACTCACCCTCCTATCACCTCATCTAATATATAATTGCCTAGAATACTACTTCCTGCAATTTGTGCCAACTTCCGTGGCTTTGTCCGGAGCTAATGTCCGGAGATAATGTCCGGAGCTAATGTCTGGAGCTAATGTCCGGAGCTAATGTCCGGAGATAATGTCCGGAGATAAGTGACGTCACCAGTGTCCTACACCCAGGCAGAGCACAGGGGCCCCAGGCAGCATATGGGGCCCCAGGCAGAGCACAGTGGCCCCAGGCAGAGCACAGGGGCCCCAGGCAGCATATGGGGCCCCAGGCAGAGCACAGTGGTCCCAGGCAGAGCACAGGGGCCCCAGGCAGCCTATGGGGCCCCAGGCAGAGCACAGTGGCCCCAGGCAGAGCACAGGGGCCCCAGGCAGCATATGGGGCCCCAGGCAGAGCACAGGGGCCCCAGGCAGCATATGGGGCCCCAGGCAGAGCACAGTGGCCCCAGGCAGAGCACAGGGTCCCCAGGCAGAACATGGGGCCCCAGGCAGAGCACAGGGGCCCGAGGCAGAGCACAGGGGCCCCAGGCAGCATATGGGGCCCCAGGCAGAGCACAGTGGCCCCAGGCAGAGCACAGGGGCCCCAGGCAGAACATGGGGCCCCAGGCAGAGCACAGGGGCCCCAGGCAGAGCACAGGGGCCCCAGGCAGAGCACAGGGGCCCCAGGCAGCATATGGGGCCCCAGGCAGAGCACAGTGGCCCCAGGCAGCATATGGGGCCCCAGGCAGAGCACAGTGGCCCCAGGCAGAGCACAGGGGCCCCAGGCAGCATATGGAGCCCCAGGCAGAGCACAGTGGTCCCAGGCAGAGCACAGGGGCCCCAGGCAGAACATGGGGCCCCAGGCAGAGCACAGTGGCCCCAGGCAGAGCACAGGGGCCCTAGGCAGAACATGGGGCCCCAGGCAGAGCACAGGGGCCCCAGGCAGAGCACAGGGGCCCCAGGCAGAGCACAGGGGCCCCAGGCAGCATATGGGGCCCCAGGCAGAGCACAGGGGCCCCAGGCAGCATATGGGGCCCCAGGCAGAGCACAGTGGCCCCTGGCAGAGCACAGGGGCCCCAGGCAGAACATGGGGCCCCAGGCAGAGCACAGGGGCCCCAGGCAGAGCACAGGGGCCCCAGGCAGCATATGGGGCCCCAGGCAGAGCACAGGGGCCCCAGGCAGAGCACAGGGGCCCCAGGCAGCATATGGGGCCCCAGGCAGAGCACAGGGGCCCCAGGCAGCATATGGGGCCCCAGGCAGAGCACAGTGGCCCCAGGCAGAGCACAGGGGCTCCAGGCAGAACATGGGGCCCCAGGCAGAGCACAGGGGCCCCAGGCAGCATATGGGGCCCCAGGCAGAGCACAAAGGCCCCAGGCAGAGCACAGTGGCCCCAGGCAGCATATGGGGCCCCAGGCAGAGCACAGTGGCCCCAGGCAGAGCACAGGGGCCCCAGGCAGCATATGGGGCCCCAGGCAGAGCACAGTGGTCCCAGGCAGAGAACAGGGGCCCCAGGCAGCTTATGGGGCCCCAGGCAGAGCACAGTGGCCCCAGGCAGAACATGGGGCCCCAGGCAGAGCACAGTGGCCCCAGGCAGAGCACAGGGGCCCCAGGCAGAACATGGGGCCCCAGGCAGAGCACAGGGGCCCCAGGCAGAGCACAGGGGCCCCAGGCAGCATATGGGGCCCCAGGCAGAGCACAGGGGCCCCAGGCAGCATGTGGGGCCCGAGGCAGAGCACAGGGGCCCCAGGCAGCATATGGGGCCCCAGGCAGAGCACAGTGGCCCCAGGCAGAGCACAGGGGCCCCAGGCAGCATATGGGGCCCCAGGCAGAGCACAGTGGTCCCAGGCAGAGCACAGGGGCCCCAGGCAGCCTATGGGGCCCCAGGCAGAGCACAGTGGCCCCAGGCAGAACATGGGGCCCCAGGCAGAGCACAGGGGCCCCAGGCAGAGCACAGGGGCCCCAGGCAGCATATGGGGCCCCAGGCAGAGCACAGTGGTCCCAGGTAGAGCACAGTGGCCCCAGGCAGCCTTTGGGGCCCCAGGCAGAGCACAGGGGCCCCAGGCAGCATATGGGGCCCCAGGCAGAGCACAGGGGCCCCAGGCAGCATATGGGGCCCCAGGCAGAGCACAGTGGCCCCAGGCAGAGCACAGGGGCCCCAGGCAGAACATGGGGTCCCAGGTAGAGCACAGGGGCCCCAGGCAGAGCACAGGGGCCCCAGGCAGCATATGGGGCCCCAGGCAGTGCACAGTGGCCCCAGGCAGAGCACAGGGGCCCCAGGCAGCATATGGGGCCCCAGGCAGAGCACAGTGGTCCCAGGCAGAGCACAGGGGCCCCAGGCAGCCTATGGGGCCCCAGGCAGAGCACAGTGGCCCCAGGCAGAACATGGGGCCCCAGGCAGAGCACAGGGGCCCCAGGCAGAGCACAGGGGCCCCAGGCAGCATATGGGGCCCCAGGCAGAGCACAGTGGTCCCAGGTAGAGCACAGGGGCCCCAGGCAGCCTATGGGGCTCCAGGCAGAGCACAGGGGCCCCAGGCAGCATATGACACATTTATGAGCACCATTGAGTGATATACTCAAGAATGACATAATTTTTCAACATTTTATGGTTTCAAACTGTAAACACTAAGAGTTTTTTTTACTTCAACCAGAAAACCTTAACGGTTCATAAAAAACTTGACTGTTCAGGATATGATAAAAGTCATAGTATTCTGGATCTTTAACTTATAAAGATACCTTTACATGGGGTGAATATTGGTTCCAGAGTGGCTTTCGGCCGATAATCGTACACATGGCTGGTGACAGGACAATACAATATAAACGTTCAAAGGTAAACACTGATAACATTAAAATCTAATATATAATTGCCTAGAATACTACTTCTGGCAATTTGTGCCAACTTCCGTGGCTTTGTCCGGAGATAATGTCCGGAGATAAGTGACGTCACCAGCGTCCTACACCCGCTCAGGGTGGACAAAGATATATGCCTTCGTGGTGCGCGGCACTTTTCTGATTGGTTGCCGCCTGCCGCGAGCGACCAATCAGAAATTTGCCGTACTGTCAAGAGTTGTCAAGAGCTGGTGAGTGCAGCCATTTTTTGTTCTTTCTTACTATTATTTATTAATTGTATTATTCTTACATTTGAATAAATAAAGTATATATGGATTCTAGACTCCCGATTCTTTAGAATCGGGCTGCCATCTAGTTCAAAATAAAACAATAAAAAAACTCAAACATGCACATATTTTGTATTAGCAATCTATATAAAAAAAAGGATTAACCTGATCGCTAAATGGCGTAGCGAGAAAAAAAATAAAAACGCCAGAATTAAATTTTTTTGGTCTCTGCGACATTGCATTAAAATGCAATAATGGGAAATCAAAAGAACGTATCTTCACCTAAATGATATCATTAAAAACATCAGTTCGGCAAAAAATGAGCCCCCATCCGATCCCAGATCACGAAAAATGGAGACGCTACGGGTATCGGAAAATCGCACAGTTTTTTTATAGCAAAGTTTAGAATTTTTTGTCATCACTTACATAAAAAAGAACCTTGACATATTTGGCATCTATGAACTCGTAATAACCTGGAGAATCATAATTGCAGGTCATTTTTAGCATTTAGTGAACCTAGCAAAAAAGCCAAACAAAAAACAGTTGTGGGATTGCACTTTTTTGCAATTTGACCGCACTTGGAATTTGTTTTCCTATTTTCTAATACATGACATGCTAAAACCAATGGAGTCGTTCAAAAGTACATCTCGTCAGACAAAAAAAACAAGCCCTCACATGGCCATATTGACTGAAAAATAAAAAAGTTATGGGAAGAAGGAGAGTGAAAAACGAAAGCGCAAAAAGAAAAAGGAAGGGTCTCTAAGGGGTTAAACAGTTTGACATTTAAATTTGCTGGCTTCGTTGAATTTTCCTGATAAATTTGTTCATCTTAAATAATTTTGTGCCAATCTCAACACTGCAAAACCTATAATTGACCTGAAAATAAATATATAACCCTTGAAGGTCTTTTAGGACTGTATTGAACCTGATTTGAGCTATTTAATGCAGACTCAACCTTACTAATCGCAGTCATATAATCATAGTCTCCACATATATGGCTAGGTGAAAAACAATGGTAAGCAGTGTTAAATATCAAGCTATTTAACAACACACTGCAGTATCAAACTTGTTTCATTACTTAAATTGCAGCAGGCATCAGCTTATGGGAGCAGTAGTCCAATCAGCTGACAACAGTGACCGAAGGTAAACTTTATAACTCCGATCACAGTTGCACTCTCATGCTGTCTTTTGATAGCATGGGAACCACGGCTGTTTGACCAGCAATGATGATTTTATCACCAATCAGAAGCGGTGTTTATGTTTGTCACACTGTCATGTACATGACAGCATAGCAAACACTGGATGTTTGGGCTCCCCATTCAAGTGAATGAGGTCCGAGTTCAGGTCCAGGTACTGTTCTGGTACCCCAAATTTTTGTATCTATTCAACTCAACCCGCCGGACCTGAAACTTCAGATGTCTGCTCATCTCTAGGTATGGATTTATATCAAGGAAGAGGGGGACTAGTCATAAAAAAGAAAACAGTAATTTTACTGATTGTATAGTTGTTTTACTAGTCCAAATTGCCAACTGTACACCCAAATACTATATTGTGGGTTGTTGTGGCATACTTCATGTGAGTTCACCTCAGCTTAAATTTTCCCCAAGTGTTTCTTCCCTGTTTGGGCTGTCTATTGCTGGAAGCTCTTCAGAAGGCACCTAGGCTGACCATGGCTGGGACTTATTCCCTGCCACCATGTTCTGAACAAAAGCCGCCTTGCTGTTGTTTAGCAGCCTTATCTGTGCTTCTGTTGCCCTCTGATTCTAATGGAGTCCCCTTTTGTGAATGCTTTCACATCCATTATGCTTACCTAGTTTGGTAACAACAGTGCCTCTATTAATTGCACAGTTTAATAGTTACGTAGGTTGAAAATAGACCTAGGTTCATCAAGTTCAACCTTTCTCTTCCAATTGCCATACCTGTTCTGCATATTTAATGGGCTTACTGGCTGATGTTGGGAAAGCTCTGCTTCTCTAGATGGGGTCATAATCATGTGTGATCCCAAAAATCTTAACGTGAGTCTGTGTAAGTATTGACCTTGTAATTATTCACCTTTGGCCAATCTACACGTATCAGTGAGTGCCTGCCTCTTTCATTTACATTTGTTGTTCAGCTTTGATTACCTCCTGTGAGGATACTACCCTTACCCAGTGTAGAATTGTCCATGCAGGTGGTATCTGTAACCATCTATAAAGAACTCAATATCTTAATTAGCAATTGGTTGATCAATAACATAAGAAAATTCTTTTGTTTCCTGTTCCATAATTGATAAACATTCAAGCTCTTGTAGCCAAAATCCATTTTTTTGTTGACTGCTATCTGTGCTGAACTCCCCCCTTTTGGATTCAGCAGCAACAAAATAACTGGATTGAAAACTGCATATCTTTTTAGCATCACATAAGAGGGTAGTATTCAGCTGAAGGTGAGTTGAATGTTCTTAGTCATATACATTAGTTAATGATAACCTTATCAAACAGGGACTTATTTATTTGTCCCTCATGCTCAGTTACTCACCGATCATGTTATTCAGAGAGTTTCATGAACATCTATAAAAAGCCTCACAGCCCACTTATTTTAAGTAGGAGTTAGTGCAGATCTTGGGGTCAATGTAGTCAGAGAAGGACTGGGGCTCAAAATCAGTTCTGGCATTTGAAAGTACACAGGCCCATGCTGTTCTTGCCCCATAGCACCAGATGGGGATATCTATTACTAATATTACCTTGCCTGGAGGAAATCAAATATTTACTACTTTCATAATACCAGTGATACAGCTATATAAGATTGAATAATAATAATAGTAATAATAATACCACAATAATAATATTGCCATATAACAAATGCCAACAAACCATAACCAAATATTGAAAAACAAAAAAACGGAGGATAAAAATCCTACAGAACATAGTAGTAATTAAGAAGACTTTTATTGAGACAAAAACACATGTAAATCTATTAATAAAAAACTAATGTAGCACATACAGAGAGGAAATATGGAGGAGACATTAAGGTAAGCTGGGTTAAGGAGGAAAAGCTGGGTACATCCTGAGTAAGCTAAATAGGAATGACAGTCATTTAGCCATAATGACCTAATGGCTTAGGAAAGCTGAAAACATATACTGGTACTAAATAGCAGTACCCCATAATAGCTCCTAGTCAAGTGGTCATTCATACATGCTTACTAGTGATGAGCGAATATACTCATTGCTTGGGTTTTCCCGAGGACTCTTGGTTGATCTCCGAGTATTTGTTAGTGCTCGCAGATTTCATTTTCATCGCCTGCAGTTGAATGATTTACAGCTGTTAGCCAGCCTGATTACATGTGGGGATTCCCTAGCAACCAGGCAACCCCCACATGTAGTCAGTCTGGCTAATAGCTGTAAATCATTCAGCTGAGGCAATGAAAACCAAATCTCCGAACACTAACAAATACTTGGAGGTCACCTGAGCGTTCTCTGGAAAACCCAAGCAACGAGTGTATAAACTCATCACTAATGCTTACCCATAAGTAAACGGATGACTCCCCCAAGTTGCCCAGCAGCCCCTTAAAAGTTGGGGGAGCCATCTGTTTACTTCAGAATCGCTCGATCTATCAATTAAAAAAAATGAATTAACCTGATTGCTAAATGGCTTAGCAAGAAAAAAGTCAAAAAGCCAGAATTATTTTTTTTGGTCGCCGCGACATTGCATTGAAATGCAAAAACTGGAGATAAAAAAAGAACATATCGGCACCAAAATGGTTTAATTAAAAACGTCAGTTCGGCACGCAAAAAAAATAAGCCCTCACCTGACCCGAGATCACGAAAAATGGAGACGCTACGGGTATTGGAAAATTTAGCAAGCTTTGGCATTTTTTTCACCACTTAGATAAAAAATAGCCTAGACATGTTTGGTGTCTATGAACTTGTAATGACCTGGAAAATCATATCGGCAGGTCAGTTTTCACATTTAGTGAACCTAGCAAAAAAGTAAAACAAAAAACAAGTGTGGGATTGCACTTTTTTTGCAATTTCACCACACTTGGAATTTTTTTTCCTGTTTTCTAGTACATAACATGGTAAAACCAATGATGTCGTTCAAAATTACAACTCATCCCACAAAAAATAAGCCCTCACATGGCCATATTGACAGAAAAATAAAAAAGTTATGGCTCTGGGAAGAAGGGGAGCGAAAAACGAAAATGCAAAACCGAAAAAAGCTCCGGGGGTTAAGGGGTTAAAGGTTCAGCAAAAATTTGTCTGTACAAGATTTGCTCACAGCCTACAAAATACACATATACATATACACTTGAAAAAAACATGATACATACAGATGTGAAAAAATTATAGAATAATAATCATTAAGATAAAACATAAATAATACATACCGTGTATGCAAAAGTTTATAAACGCATGAGGGGTATTAATATCAATGCAAACTAATAATAGTTATACATCAGTAAAAACATGGAAATAAACCATAGAGAAAAAAAAATAAGTAAAAAATTGCAGTAAAAAAATATAAGACAAGGAAAAGAAAAGGGAAAAAAGAAAAAGGTGATTTTAACCTGGAGGTGGGAGCAAATAAGATAGGGACTAAAATGAACATCGAAAGCAGTAAAGGTGAAGAGAAGAGTAATTTATAAGGTGCATAAGGATTAAAGTCTGTGAGGAAGCAGGGACTAGTTATAGAAAGTGAGGAAAAAAAGAGAAAAAATAAATAATAATTATATAACAGGAGGGGTAAATAAAGGTAAGGATGAAAAAAGAGAATAATAAAAAAGCCAGCTATAAAATGGAGACCACAGGCTAAAATATGTAATACAGCAAACAATTATGATGAAAAATTAAGGCAAACAGGATGCAACCACAGTAGGAGTGAGGAGAAATGGGACTGCATTGCAATGAATAGAAATACTCTGAAAAAAGTGTCTACATGACAGATAACTGGTAAACGAGCATGGGGAGGAGGCATTACAAGCACTCACCAGGCAGAGGAGACAGAAATACATCTGGTGCTGCTGAAGATGTAGGAGGTGTCAGCAAGCCTGGTTTGAATAAACCGCTGGTGCCGGAGAAGGTGATGTCATGCTGTGATTGCAGACCAGAAGTGTGGCAGAGAGTACACCATGCAGGACGGAAGTGGGGTAGGGGGGAGGGGCAGAAGAGAGGCACTAAAATAACACACGGAGAAGAGGCGGATGTAGATAAGACGGAAGTGGGGCAAAGGAATATGAAAAGGCAGGTATACAGGCTTTAGCACAGTGTGGGCATCCCGATGACACCGGCCCTGTTAACAATGTAGCTGACAATGCGGCCCACTACAGGCACCGGCCCTTCTGGCATTTGACAAAAGTGCCCGGTGCTCAGTCCGTCCATGAATGCAGTGTTCGCTGATACTTCAGGAACACCAGAATTCGCGTAACCCCTTCACAATGTTGGGTTTTTCTGTTTTTGAGCTTTTTCTGTCAATATGGTCATGAGAGAGCTTGTTTTTTGTCGGAGAGTTTTACTTTTCAACGACACCATTGGTTTTTGCCATATAGTGTACTGGAAAATGGTAAAAAAAATTCAAAGTGCGGTAAAATTGCAAAAAAACTTAAATTAAACAATTGTTTTTTTGTTTTGCTATTTTGCCATGTTCACTAAATGCTAAAACTGACCTACCATTATGACTCTCCAGGTCACTGCGAGTTTGTAGATACTAAACATGTATAGTTTTCATATATATAAATAGTCCATACCAGTCCGACATGAGTACATATAATATGGCTGACAACAATATTATTCAGAAAAATATGAACAAAAATATAAAAAAATATGGGTAATATATGTTAAAATCATCTAATTATTGATAAATTATCATATTCTACGATAATAAGTATATTTCTCTATATATGGCCTGTATAGCAAGTGAGTATACAATGGATACTTCCCATTCTGAAATCGTATGTGCAGTGATAATGATGCCACAACAAGCATGGTGTCTATGTGCGCTACTGCTCTTGCGCATACAGAAAATTGTCACACAAAGCATCCTATTGGTTAGGATTGCATTCCAAGGCGGTGATGCATTTGTGTCATGCGCAGTGGAATGCAAAGAACGCCATTCAGCGTACATGGCGTCCTCCATGAGCCCACATGTCTCCAAGTGGTAAGTGGGAAAATGATTAATATAATCAATGTAAATAAATTATTAATATAGCGATTGCAATAACCAATAAGTTAGTAAGATCTGAGATCGGAGAGGCAATGAGATGATATATTTTAATATATATAAGCACTGAGCACTTTGTATATGAACACACTAGGCTGCTACAACTGAGTACTGTATAATGCACTATTTTGTAAAACGCACTTTATTTAATTTAAATTATAATTGGGAGGAGTTATTGATTGTTGAGACACGTATAAATAAGCACCAAGTAGAGATACCCACTGCTTGAGAAAGGCTCAGATGGAGCCGAAACGTTGCCCAGTGAAGTGGGTTGATTAAATCTTCCACATTTTCACAAAAGAAATGGAGTGCTGCCTCTTTTTTGAGCTTTTGTAAACTTGGTGCAATCGTTGGACTGGTTGCCTAGGGCCCTGCACCCGAAGATAAGTATATATAGAGTGTTGTGCTGTTATATAGAGAGAGAGAGAAAAAAAAATCCAGAGTGTCTTAAAAAAAGTCGCCGTTTTCCGAAACAAATAGCGTCTCCATTTATCATTTTCTGGGGCTGGGTGAGGGCTTATGTTTTGCGTGCCAAGCTGATGTTTATATTTATACCATTTTGATGTAGATATGACTAGTGATGAGCGAATACAAGAATGGTTGCAGATGACGAGGAAAAAGCTAACATATTAAACACCTTCTTCTCCACGGTATTCATGGTGGAAAACAAAATGCTAGGTGAAATGCCGAGAGACAAAGAAAACCCTATATTAAGGGCCACCAATCTAACCCAAGAAGAGGTGTAAAACCAGCTAAATAAGATTAACCCCTTTCTGAAATTAGACGTACTATCCCGTCCAGGTGGTATGGGCCCGAATGACCACCGACGGGATAGTACGTCTAATGCGATCAGCTGCGCTCACGGGGGGATCACGGCCAATCGCGGCCGGGTGTCAGCTGACTATCACAGCTGACATCCAGCACTATGTGCCAGGACCACTCCTGGCACATTAACCCCCAGAACACTGCGATAAAACATGATCACAGCATTTTGGCGGCATAGGGAAGCATTGCGTAGGGAGGGGGCTCCCTGCGTGCTTCCCTGAGACCTTTGAAGCAACGCGATGTGATCGCGTTGCTCCGAGCATCTACTCCGTCCTCCTCCCTGCATGCCCCAGATCCAAAATGGCCAAGGGGCTCCTTCTTCCGTGTCCTGCAGGGAAGTGACTTGCTAGAGCCTGCTCAGAGCAGGTGCCAGCAAGCCTCCTGCAGTGCCTGTCAGATTGATGATCTGACACAGTGCATTGCAAAGTGTCAGATCAGCAATCTGACTCTTTACCATGATGTCCAACACTGGGACAAAGTAAAAAAAGTAAAAAAAATTATTTACATGTGTGAAAAAAAAACCTAAATAAATTTGTTTATGTAAATAAAAAAACAATAAAAGTGCACATATTTAGTATCGCCGTGTCCGTAACGACCCGCCTCATAAAACTGAACCACTAATTAACCCCTTCAGTGAACACTGTAAAAAAAAAAACTAGGCAAAAAGCAATGCTTTATCATCATACTGCCGAACAAAAAGTGGAATAACACGCAATCAAAAAGACAGATATAAATAAACATTGTACCGCCGAAAATGTCATCTTGTCCCACAAAAACGAGCCACCATACAGCATCATCAGCGAGAAAATAAAAAAGTTATAGCCCTCAGAATAAAGCGATGCAAAAATAATTATTTTTTTCTATAAAATAATTTTTATTGTATAAAAGCGCCAAAACATAAAAAAATGATATAAATGAGGTATCGCTGTAATCGTACTGACCCAAAGAAAAAAACTGCTTTAGTAATTTTACCAAACGCGGAACGGTATAAACGGTTTAAGCGCCCCCTCCCCAATAAGAAATTCATGAATTGCTGGTTTTTGCTCATTCTGCCTAACAAAAATCGGAATAAAAAGCGATAAAAAATTGTCATGTGCCCAAAGATGGTACCAATAAACACAAGACCGCAAAAAACAAAACCTCACATGAATCTGTGGACCAAAATATCGAAAAATTATAGCTCTCAGAATGTAGTAAGGCAAAAAATATTTTTGGCAATAAAAGCATCTTTTAGTGTGTGACAGCTGCCAAACATAAAAACCCGTTTAAAAAAAATATAAATAGTAAATCAAACCCCCCATTATCACCGCCTTAGTTAGGGAAAAATTATAAAATACAAAAAGTATTTATTTACATTTTACGATTAGGTTTAGGGTTAGGGTTGGGGATAAAGTTAGGGTTAGGGTTGGGGATAAAGTTAGGGTTAGGGTTAAAGTTAGGTTTGGGGCTAGAGTTGGGGTTAGAGTTTGGATTACATTTACGGTTGGGTTAGAGGTGTGTCAGGGTTAGGGGTATGGTTTGGGTTGGGATTAGGGTTAGGGGTGTGTTTTGGTTGGGATTAGGGTTAGGGGTGCATTGGGGTTAGGGTTGTGTTGGGATTAGGGGTGTGGTTAGGGTTGGAATTAGGGTTAGGGGTGTGTTGGTGTTAGGGTTGGAGTTAGAATTGGGAGGTTTCCACTATTTAGGTACACCAGGGGCTCTGCAAATACAACATGATGTCCGATCTCAATTCCATCCAATTCTGCATTTAAAAGGTAAAACGGTGCTCCTTCCCTTCCGAGATCTGCCATGAGCCCAAACAGTGGCTTACTCCCACATATGGGGTATCAGCATACTCAGGACAAATTGGCAACAACTTGTGGGGTCTAATTTCTCCTGTTACCCTCGGGAAAATACAAAACTGTGGGCTAAAAAATCATTTTTTGTGGAAAAAAAAAGATTTTTTATTTTCACGGCTAAGCGTTATAAACTTTAGTGAAACACTTGTTCTCACAACACACAAGTTCTCACAACACATCTAAATAAGTTCCTTGGGGGTCTAGTTTCCAATATGGGGTCACTTTGTGGGGGGTTTCTGCTGTTTAGGTACATCAGGGGCTCTGCAAATGCAACATGACGCCCGCAGAACATTCCATCAAAGTCTGCATTCCAAAACGCCACTTCTTCCCTTCCAAGCTCTGCCATGCTCCAAAACAGTAGTTTTCTCCCACAAATGGGGTATCAGCATACTCAGGACAAATTGCACAGCAACTTTTGTGGTCCAATTTCTCCAGATACCCTTGGTAAAATACAAAATTTGGAGCTAAAAGATCATTTTTGAGGAAAAAAAACAATATTTTAATTTTCACGGCTCTACATTATAAACTTATATGAAGCTCACCACACATCTAGATAAGTTACTTAGGGGGTCTATTTTCCAAAGTGGGGTCACCTTTGGGGGGTCTACTTTCCAAATTGGTTTCACTTTTGGGGGGTTTCCATTGTTTTGGCGCATCAGGGGCTCTCCAAACAAGACATGGCGTCCTATCTCAATTCCAGCCAATTTTACATTGAAAAGTCAAATGGCGCTCCTTCCCTTCCGAGCTCTGCCAAGCGCCCAAACAGTGGCTAACCCCCACATTTAGGGTATCGGCATACTCATGTCAAATTATACAACAACTTTTGGGGTCCATTTTCTCCTGTTAACCTTGGTGAAATAAAACAAATTGGATCTGAATTAAATTTTTTGTGAAAAAAAGTTAAATTAAAAGGGGTTAAGTAGATGTGAGACATAAGTATTTGAAGCCTGATAATTTAAAATGTGGTCAACTCTCTATAATGGTAAACAGAACATTATGCTGACTTCACTGAAAATAAAACGTTTTTTCAGCATCGATAGGGCTGAAAAAAAGATTACTTTTATTGATATCACAGCATGTCACAACATACTGTATCTGCCTACATAGGGTTCATTTAAGTAAGCTTGAAAAAGGCTAAGTGATAGGAAATGGAGGGTGGTTATTAAGGGAACACACTCTGATTGGGTCACAGTTAGATATTTATTTATTTTACTCACTTATATACTGTAGCTAGTGCTATTAATTTTTCATCACTTTACATACATAAATCATCATCATCATCATCATCACTGTCCCCAATGGGAATCACTATCTAAATTCCCAATCAGTATGTTTTTAAAGTGAGAACATACAGTGATGAAAAAATTCTTCCTTATTTTCACCTTATCGTTGCTTGTAAAGAAAATTTCTGACACTTTGGGATTGTGTAAGGGAAACCTGAGCTTTTTGTTTGTGCATCTGGCATAGATTCACTTTCATTTTTGGATGCTGGTGTTGTCTTATTCTATTTTTTGTTTAAACTGACCTACCAGTGTTCCCATATAATTATTTACTTACTTATTTACTTAATTATGTAAATGCAAGTTTCCAAGGTTTATATATTTTATAGATAAAAAGATAGCCTCCAGATTTTATATTAAACATAATTTTCTTTTATATTACTTTCCAGATTTTAACTGAAATAATATTCACAAACAGTAGCTCAATAATTTTGCTCGATTAGGACTACAAACTTCTCATCTCTGCCTAAGCAAAAGGATATGTAGCTTGAAATTAATATTTTATAGTGTTGAAATAAAACAGTTAAGATGGTTGAAGTCACATGAAAAGAATATTCATTTCAGAATTTGTTCTTATTTTAGTGGGGAAATGGATGTGAAATGTATTATTAATAAAAAGAGTACCATTTTATTGTTCAAAAATATCTTAACTATGCAACACACCTTATGTGGCTACTGCATTTATTCAATGACATTCATCTCTTCTATTATATAATGTAGAAAAGCTACAAAGCATTAGAAGAAAATAATAGTTTTTTCCTTTTTTTAATATATTCAGAGATAAGTATGTCTTTTATCTTATAATCTTGTGTTGCAGTGCAGCCCTATTTACAGTAATTGTAGTGTTGGTTCACTTAAAAATAATATTAGTGCGTTAGTGGAAGAGGATGAGGGAAATTCCATTATGTAAAACACTTCCTTCTCTACAGTGGTTACACTGGGAAAATTCAATGACAGAGTACTAAATTCTCGATTAAGTGTCATCTATTTAACCCAGCAAGTAGTGTGGTACCACATCAAAAACAATAAAAAAAGCAAATCACCGGGCCTCTATGGCATACACCACTGCTTCTGATGGAAGTAAGTACAGTGTTAGACTGACCATTATTTCTAATATTTAAATATTCTGTTATAACTTGATCTGTACTGTAGGACTGCCACATAGCATATGTGTTGGCAATATTCAAAATGGTACAAAAATAAGGCTGTGAACTATAGACTTTTAAGTTTAAAATCTATAGAGTTTAACATCTTTGAGGCTTTTCCATGATATGCTATCATATTAATAAAAATAACCTCATGAGTAATGACCCAATATTTTAATGGGTTAATGGAGATACAATATGTTCTCAAACTAATCTGAGCAGATTCGGAGAGGAAGCAGGTTCCAGACTGGTCAAAAATAAAGCTCTTGTGCTGCTTATCTGAACATTTCAAAGGTATTCGATTCAGTGCCACATAACAAATTGGTCCATAAAATAAGGATAGAAGTGTAGTTGGTGGTTATTAAGGGAACACACTCTGATTAGGTCACAGTTAAAGGGAACCTGTCACCTGAATTTGGCGGGACCAGTTTTGGTTCATATGGGAGGGGTTTTCGGGTGTTTGATTCACCCTTTCCTTACCCGCTGGCTGCATGCTGGCCGCAATATTGGATTGAAGTTCATTCTCTGTCCTCCGGGGGACACGCCTGCGTAAGGCAATATTGCCTTGCACAGAGAATGAATTTCAATCCAATATTGCGGCCAGCATGCAGCCAGCGGGTAAGGAAAGGGTGAATCAAACACCCGAAAACCCCGCCCATATGACCCAAAACTGGTCCCGCCAAATTCAGGTGACAGGTTCCCTTTAAATATTTATTTATTTTACTCACTTATATAGCTAGTGCTGTAAATTTTTCAGCACTTTACAAACGTCATCATCATCATCATCATCACTGTCCCCAATGGAAATCACTATCTAAATTCCCAATTAGTATGTTTTTAATGGGAGAACATACAGTTATGAAAAAAAGTATTTCGCCAATTGTGCTAGTTCTCTAACTTAAAAAGATGAGAGAGGCCTGTAATTGACATCATAAGTAGACCACAACTATGAGAGTCAAAATGAGAAAACAAATCTAGAAAATCACTTTGTGTGATTTGGCAAGATTTATTTAGCAAAATATGGTGGAAAATAAGTATTTGGTCACAGGGGTGAACCTAGCCTCTATGCTGTCTGAGGCGAACTGCAATACGGCCCCCCCCCCCCCCCCCCAATAGTAAAATCAGTATAAATAAATCTGGTTTACTCTTTACTTACTTTCAATTTACATTACATTTACTCTTTACATGCATTCAGTAGTTTGAAGTCACATAGAGTGCAGAAATATGTCTACAGCCCTGAACACCCCTTTAATTGCTACGTACTGTAGATCTGTATCCAGATGTACGATAAATAATAATGATTGCAGGGGCCTTCACCATTTGACCCCCACTAATCACAGGCTGCAGCGGTTGTACTATTATGTACAGCTAATGACTGTGAGGTCAGTGATTGGCTGCAGTGGTCATGTAAATAATGCACAGGTCGACATCACTTTTGGTACCAGAGGGGAACACCGACACAAATGAGAATCACTAAGTAATGTAACAGGGGGTTTTAATTTTATTTTTTAAGACCATCCCTTACTCTTTTGAAAATTTGGCAAAATAAGAGAAAATTAAAGCCCATAACTGTCAGGTGACTGGCACAGGCCCCCTTCAGAGAAACGTCTAAGGCTATGTGTGTTTACAGTACCATGTAAACCTATGGAAAACGGAATCCGCTGTACACATGCTGCGGAAAAAAATGCGCAGAAACGCAGTGGTTTACATTCCGCAGCATGTCAATTCTTTGTGCGGTTTCCGCAGCGGTTTACACCTGCTCCATAATGGGAATCTGCACAAAATATGCAAAAAAAACACGGTAAATCCGCGTTAAAACGCAGTGCCTTTTACCTGCAGATTTCTGAAATCTGCTGCGGAAAAATCTGCAGCCCTCAAAAATACGTGTGCACATAGCCTCACAATCACCTGACCGCTGCAGTTAATCACAGGTTTTATCTGTTCTGTGACATCCAGATGGTGCAGTCATCACTTCCAAAGCTGCAGTCGACCACCAGACAGGTCTGTGGCTGAATTCCCGGGGGTGACAGGAGGGCAATATCTCGCTGTATAGGATTTATTTTAAATAAACTAGTATGTATATACTGTATATTTTCCCCATCTCAGACAACCCCTTTAATGCCAGGCAGGATACAATACAAATATAACACATCCTCTTCTATTTACCTTCATGGTCGCACAGTCTCCTGCTGCCTGTGCCCTGGGGCTCCTGTGCTTTCCTGGTGTACACCAAAGAGGGCACACAGCAGGCAGCCAGGGGTGACTAGTACCATTGTCATATTAAGGAAGGAATTTATGACTTGGGATTTACCCTGCTGGCATCACTGCTATATTCTGGTGACAGTGACAAGCGCATAATACCCGGGGCACGAGAAAACAGAGGGGGGGGGCACGAGAGAATTACAGTTATGGTTGCGCACTCTAAGTGTATATATAGGGGAACCTCAGAATATGACCGCACTGTTATTGAAAATAAATCTATATACAAAAACGAACATTGATTTTACCGCCATATTGTGACGATATGCAACTTTGATGGTCGCAATACTATGAGTGCCCCTATAATACACTAATGCTTAAGCGCCCATTTTACATTTAATAATGTCCCCTAAGTTCCCTCATGTACTGCTCCATTATACACAGTATGATGGGCCCGCAGCTCCCGTATACACAGTATGATGGGCCCGCAGCTCCTGTATACACAGTATGATGGGCCCGCAGCTCCCGTATACACAGTATGATGGGCCCACAGCTCTCCTATACACAGTATGATGGGCCCACAGCTCCCTTATACACAGTATGATGAGCCCGCAGCTCCTGTATACACAGTATGATGGGCCCGCAGCTCCCTTATACACAGTATGATGGGCCCACAGCTCCCTTATACACAGTATGATGAGCCCGCAGCTCCTGTATACACAGTATGATGGGCCCACAGCTCCCTTATACACAGTATGGTGGGCCCGCAGCTCCCTTATACACAGTATGATAGACCCGCAGCTCGCTTATACACAGTATGATGGGCCCACAGCTCCCTTATACACAGTATGATGGGCCCGCAGCTCCCTTATACACAGTATGATGGGCCCGCAGCTCCCGTATGCACAGTATGATGGGTCCACAGCTCCCTTATACACAGTATGATTGGCCCGCAGCTCCCTTTTACACAGTATGATGGGACCGCAGCTCCCTTATACACAGTGTGATGGGCCCACAGCTCCCTTATACACAGTATGATGTGTCCACAGCTCCCTTATACACAGTATGATGGGCCCGCAGCTCCCGTATACACAGTATGATGGGCCCGCAGCTCCCTTATACACAGAATGATGGGCCCGCAGCTCCCGTATACACAGTATGATGGGCCCGCAGCTCCCTTATACACAGTATGATGAGCCCGCAGCTCCCTTATATACCGTATGATGAGCCTGCAGCTCCCATATACACAGTATGATGGGCCCGCAGCTCCCTTATACACAGTATGATGAGCTACAGCTCCCTTATATACAGTATAATGGGCCTGCAGCTCCCTTATACACAGTATGTTGGGCCCGCAGCTCCCTTATACACAGTATGATGGACTTGCAGCTCACTTATACACAGTATGATGGGCCCGCAGCTCCCTTATACACAGTATGATGAGCCACAGCTCCCTTATATACAGCATGATGGGCCTGCAGCTCCCTTATACACAGTATGTTGGGCCCGCAGCTCCCTTATACACAATATGATGGGCTCGCAGCTCCCTTATACATAGTATGATTGGCCCACAGCTCCCTTATACACAGTATGATGGGCCTGCAGCTCCCTTATACACAGTATGATGAGCCCACAGCTCCCTTATACACAGTATGATGGGCCCGCAGCTCCCTTATACACAGTATGATGGGCCCACAGCTCTCCTATACACAGTATGATGGGCCCACAGCTCCCTTATACACAGTATGATGAGCCCGCAGCTCCTGTATACACAGTATGATGGGCCCGCAGCTCCCTTATACACAGTATGATGGGCCCACAGCTCCCTTATACACAGTATGATGAGCCCGCAGCTCCTGTATACACAGTATGATAGACCCGCAGCTCGCTTATACACAGTATGATGGGCCCGCAGCTCCCTTATACACAGTATGATGGGCCCGCAGCTCCCTTATACACAGTATGATGGGCCCGCAGCTCCCGTATGCACAGTATGATGGGTCCACAGCTCCCTTATACACAGTATGATTGGCCCGCAGCTCCCTTTTACACAGTATGATGGGACCGCAGCTCCCTTATACACAGTATGATGGGCCCACAGCTCCCTTATACACAGTATGATGTGTCCACAGCTCCCTTATACACAGTATGATGGGCCCGCAGCTCCCGTATACACAGTATGATGGGCCCGCAGCTCCCTTATACACAGTATGATGGGCCCGCAGCTCCCGTATACACAGTATGATGGGCCCGCAGCTCCCTTATACACAGTATGATGGGCCCGCAGCTCCCTTATATACCGTATGATGAGCCTGCAGCTCCCATATACACAGTATGATGGGCCCGCAGCTCCCTTATACACAGTATGATGAGCTACAGCTCCCTTATATACAGTATGATGGGCCTGCAGCTCCCTTATACACAGTATGTTGGGCCCGCAGCTCCCTTATACACAGTATGATGGACTTGCAGCTCACTTATACACAGTATGATGGGCCCGCAGCTCCCTTATACACAGTATGATGAGCCACAGCTCCCTTATATACAGCATGATGGGCCTGCAGCTCCCTTATACACAGTATGTTGGGCCCGCAGCTCCCTTATACACAATATGATGGGCTCGCAGCTCCCTTATACATAGTATGATTGGCCCACAGCTCCCTTATACACAGTATGATGGGCCTGCAGCTCCCTTATACACAGTATGATGAGCCCACAGCTCCCTTATACACAGTATGATGGGCCCACAGCTCCTTTATACACAGTATGATGGGCCCAAAGCTCCCTTATACACAGTATGATGGGCCCGCAGCTCCCGTATACACAGTATGATGGGCCCGCAGCTCCCTTATACACAGAATGAAAAGCCCGCAGCTCCCTTATACACCGTATGATGAGCCCGCAGCTCCCTTATACACAGTATGATGGACCCGCAGCTCCCTTATACACAGTATGATGAGCCACAGCTCTCTTATATACAGTATGATGGGCCTGCAGCTCCCTTATACACAGTATGTTGGGCCCGCAGCTCCCTTATACACAGTATGATGAACTTGCAGCTCCCTTATACACAGTATGATGGGCCCGCAGCTCCCTTATACACAGTACGATGAGCCACAGCTCCCTTATATACAGTATGATGGGCCTGCAGCTCCCTTATACACAGTATGATGGGACCGCAGCTCCCTTATACACAGTATGATGGACCCGCAGCTCGCTTATACACAGTATGATGGGCCCGCAGCTCCCTTATACACAGTATGATGAGCCACAGCTCCCTTATATACAGTATGATGGGCCTGCAGCTCCCTTATACACAGTAAGTTGGGCCCGCAGCTCCCTCATACACAGTATGATGGGCTCGCAGCTCTCTTATACATAGTATGATTGGCCCGCAGCTCCCTTATACACAGTATGATGGGCCCGCAGCTCCCTTATACACAGTATGAGCCCACAGCTCCCTTATACACAGTATGATGGGCCCACAGCTCCTTTATACACAGTATGATGGGACCGCAGCTCCCTTATACACAGTATGATGGGCCCACAGCTCCCTTATACACAGTATGATGTGTCCACAGCTCCCTTATACACAGTATGATGGGCCCAAAGCTCCCTTATACACAGTATGATGGGCCCGCAGCTCCCGTATACACAGTATGATGGGCCCGCAGCTCCCTTATACACAGAATGAAAAGCCCGCAGCTCCCTTATACACCGTATGATGAGCCCGCAGCTCCCTTATACACAGTATGATGGACCCGCAGCTCCCTTATACACAGTATGATGAGCCACAGCTCCCTTATATACAGTATGATGGGCCTGCAGCTCCCTTATACACAGTATGTTGGGCCCGCAGCTCCCTTATACACAGTATGATGGACTTGCAGCTCCCTTATACACAGTATGATGGGCCCTCAGATCCCTTATACACAGTACGATGAGCCACAGCTCCCTTATATACAGTATGATGGGCCTGCAGCTCCCTTATACACAGTATGATGGGACCGCAGCTCCCTTATACACAGTATGATGGACCCGCAGCTCGCTTATACACAGTATGATGGGCCCGCAGCTCCCTTATACACAGTATGATGGGCCTGCAGCTCCCTTATACACAGTATGATTGGCCCGCAGCTCCCTTATACACAGTATGATGGGACCGCAGCTCCCTTATACACAGAATGATGGGCCCACAGCTCCCTTATACACAGTATGATGTGTCCACAGCTCCCTTACACACAGTATGATGGGCCCACAGCTCCCGTATACACAGTATGATGGGCCCGCAGCTCCCTTATACACAGAATGATGGGCCCGCAGCTCCCGTATACACAGTATGATGGGCCCGCAGCTCCCTTATACACAGTATGATGAGCCCGCAGCTCCCTTATATACCGTATGATGAGCCTGCAGCTCCCATATACAAAGTATGATGGGCCCGCAGCTCCCTTATACACAGTATGATGAGCCACAGCTCCCTTATATACAGTATGATGGGCCTGCAGCTCCCTTATGCACAGTATGTTGGGCCCGCAGCTCCCTTATACACAGTATGATGGACTTGCAGCTCACTTATACACAGTATGATGGGCCCGCAGCTCCCTTATACACAGTATGATGAGCCACAGCTCCCTTATATACAGCATGATGGGCCTGCAGCTCCCTTATACACAGTATGTTGGGCCCGCAGCTCCCTTATACACAATATGATGGGCTCGCAGCTCCCTTATACATAGTATGATTGGCCCACAGCTCCCTTATACACAGTGTGATGGGCCTGCAGCTCCCTTATACACAGTATGATGAGCCCACAGCTCCCTTATACACAGTATGTTGGGCCCACAGCTCCCTTATACACAGTATGGTGGGCCCGCAGCTCCCTTATACACAGTATGATGGACCCGCAGCTCGCTTATACACAGTATGATGGGCCCGCAGCTCCCTTATACACAGTATGATGGGCCCGCAGCTCCCTTATACACAGTATGAGCCCACAGCTCCCTTATACACAGTATGATGGGCCCACAGCTCCCTTATACACAGTATGATGGGCCCACAGCTCCCTTATACACAGTATGATGTGTCCACAGCTCCCTTATACACAGTATGATGGGCCTGCAGCTTCCTTATACACAGTATGATGAGCCCATAGCTCCCTTATACACAGTATGATTCGCCCACAGCTCCCTTATACATAGTATGATGGGCCCACAGCTCCCTAATACACAGTATGATGGGCCCGCAGCTCCCTTATACACAGTATGAGGGGCCCACAGCTCCCTTATTCACAGTATGTTGGGCCCGCAGCTCCCTTATACACAGTTTGATGGCCCCACAGCTCCCTTATACACAGTATGAAGGGCCCGCAGCTTCCTTATACACAGTATGATGAGCCCATAGCTCCCTTATACACAGTATGATTGGCCCACAGCTCCCTTTTACATAGTATGAAGGGCCCGCAGCTTCCTTATACACAGTATGATGAGCCCATAGCTCCCTTATACACAGTATGATTGGCCCACAGCTCCCTTATACATAGTATGATGGGCCCACAGCTCCCTTATACACAGTATGAAGGGCTCGCAGCTCCCTTATACACAGTATGATGGGCCCGCAGCTCCCTGTCATGATTTGGCAGTCTGCAGTCACATAAAGCGACTGCAGACATTTATTCCAAGCCTTTATCAACTTTATAGTATTAAATTGCTTATTATTAAATTATTAAAGCACCACTCTAGCAGGGTTTTTTTTTCCACCGCTGGAGTGGTGTTTTAAGCGCAAGTCCCCTGCCCCGGTCATTTACTCATCCTCCGGCGTATTCACTATTTTGTGGCACTACTGCAGTCCCACGGCTCAAACTTGTGAGCGCAGCTTCTGACAGGCCAGAAGTGAGAAGCTATGTCACAAGCGCTCAATGCAAGACTATGAGGCTATGTGCACACGTTGCGGATTCGTGTGCGGATTTTTCCGCACCGTTTTTGCAAAATCCACAGGTAAAACGTGCTGCGTTTTACCTGTGGATTTCCTGTGTTTTTTGTGAGGATTTCGCCTGCGTTTTTACACCTGTGGATTCCTATACAGGACCAGGTGTAAAACGCTGCGGAATGCGCACAAAGAATTGACATGCTACGGAAAATACAAAGCAGCGTTTCCGTGCTGTATTTTCCGCACCATGTGCACTGCGGATTTGGTTTTCCATAGGTTTACATGGTACTGTACACCGCATGGAAAACTGCTGTGAATCCGCATCATGTGCACATAGCCTGAGAGTGAGAAAGAGGCCAGAACAAGGATCCCATAGACTTACATCGATTAGTGACCTCTGCGCTGCTCCATAAAACACTGGAGCCTCGGACAGGTCACAAACTGCAGGAGACGGAGCCGAGCGGAGACTAAAACAGATGAAAACGCCAGAAGCTGAGTATAAGACAGGGGGCAGGGGACATGGATTTTCAGCACCGCTCCAGCAGTGAAATAAAAAAAAATGCTGGAGTGGTGCTGTAAGTGTGATGCAGCTCTAGGTTACTGTATGGGGGCTCCTTATACTAATACTCATAAAAGACCCAGGGGGTACGTATCAGAAGCCCCCTACCCTCCCCCATCTCCAGCCTCCCCAGACAGCAAATATTACATGATGGAGTACATATAATATCTTAACAAAACATTATAATATTCAGCCCCCAGTG
The DNA here is from genome assembly GCF_051348905.1 of Ranitomeya variabilis. NCBI lineage: Eukaryota > Metazoa > Chordata > Amphibia > Anura > Dendrobatidae > Ranitomeya > Ranitomeya variabilis. The sequence continues at coordinate 569,587,455 of NC_135236.1, forward strand.
ACCTGTCCCCCCTCCCCCACTTCAGCCCCAATACCCCCATCAACTCACATCCACCCCTTCAGTGCCCTGTCCCCCCTCACCCACCTTCAGCCCCCACAACACCCCCATGGTCTCACATTTACCCCCCAGTACTGTCTCCCCTCCCCCACTTCAGTACCCAATACCCCATCATCTCTCATCCACCCCTTCAGTACCCTGTCCCCTCCCCCACTTCAGTACCCAATACCCCCATCATCTCTCATCCACCCCTTCAGTACCCTGTCCCCCCTCACCCACAATACCCCCATCTCTCATCCACCCCTTCAGTACCCTGTCCCCCCTCCCCCACTTCAGTACCCAATACCCCCATCATCTCTCATCCACCCCCTCAGTACCCTGTCCCCCCTCAACCACAACACCCCAATGGTCCCACATTCACCTCACAGTGACATACCTGAATTTAATAAACCTAAAATGTTCCATCCCCACTTACTGATAAAAGTTTGCAGGCAGGACCAGGAAGTGTCTAGGTGAAATGCAAGATGTGGGCACTAGGACCCAGCGTGCCTGAGCCAATCCCAGCATGCACAGAGTGAAGAAAACTGCAATCAGGGGAAAAGCTTCATGACAGGCAACACCATTCACTGCAGGGGGGAGACTGCAGCCGGCCACTGTGCTAGCAGCGTGCAGAGTCTCCGTCAGACGGGAGCAGACATTATACTGCTCTCGTCCTATGCTGTGTTCTGCCTCCACATAGAAGTGGCCCTGGCTCCCGGTGGGCCCCTTCATGTGACAGGGCCCTGGGCAATGGCCCCCTCTCCCCCCCAGTAGTAGCTACACTACTGTGTAGCAGGCAGCCACAGTCCCCGCCCACAGGTTGTGCTAGTTCGTTCAATCACAAGTAGCTCATCTTCCCTGGCTGGGGCCGCTCACCCCTTCCCAGTACTTAACTTATAACCGGAGAAAGTAGTGTGTGAGGAGGCAGCACCGCGCCCGGCATCCCCGCCGCCTCCTGCTGCTGGTGACACACAAAGCTTCATGCTTATGGCTAGTACCGGCCGGCACATCTGACTGCAGGGGGCGGCGCCGAGCTGCCGCCCCCTGTTTTGAGAGACTGGATGCCGCTTGAGGCGAAGTGCTCAACTTGCCTCATTACAGTGACGCCCTTGTTTGGTCACCTAAAAACATGCAAGATTTCTGGCTCTCTCAGACCAGTAATTTGTTCTTTAAGAGACTCCTCTGTCCTTCACTCATTACCTGTAGTAATGGCACCTGTTTGAACTTGTTATCAGTATAAAAGATACCTGTCCACAACCTCAAACAGTCACACTCCAAACTCCACTACAAACTCCACTATGGTGAAGACCAAAGAGCTGTTGAAGGACAGCAGAAACAAAATTCTAGCCCTGCACCAGGCTGGGAAGACTGAATCTGCAATAGGCAAGCAGGAGCAATAATAAGAAAATGGAAGACATACAAGACCACTGATAATCTCCCTCGATCTGGGGCTCAACACAAGATCTCACCCCGTGGGGTCAAAATGATCACAAGAACAAGGAGCAAAAATCCCAGAACCACACGGGGGGACCTAGTGAGTGACCTACATATAGCTGGGACTATCGTAACCAAGGCTACCATCAGTAACACACTACTCCGCCAGGGACTCAGATCCTGCAGTGCCCGATGTGTCCCCCTGCTTAAGCCAGTACATGTCTGGGCCAGTCTGAAGTTTGCTAGAGACCATTTGGATTATCCAGAAGAGCATTGGGAGAATGTCATATGGTCTGATGAAACCAAAGTAAAACTGTTTGGTAGAAACAAAACTCGTCGTGTTTACAGGAGACAGTTGTATCCAAAGAACACCATACCTACTACCTACTGTGAAGCATAGGGGTGGCAACATCATGTTTTGGGGCAGTTTCTCTGCAAAGGGACCAGGACGACTGATCTGTGTACATGAAAAAAATGATTGGGGCCATGTATCATGAGATTTTGAGTGCAAATCTCTTTCCATCAGCAAGGGCAATGAAGATGAAATGTGAATGGGTCTTCCAGCATGATAATGATCCCAAGCACACCACCAGGGCAACAAAGGAGTGGCTTCGTAAGAAGCATATGAAGGTCCTGGAGTGGCCTAGCCAGTCTCCAGATCTCAACCTCATTTAAAACCTTTGGAGGGAGTTGAAAGTCCATGTCGCCCAGCAACAGGCCCAAAAACATCACTGTTCTAGAGGAGATCTGCATGGAGGAATGGGCCAACATACCACCAACAGTGTGTGCCAACCTTGTTAAGACTTACAGAAAACGTTTGACCACTCTCATTGCCAAAAAAGGATATAGAACAAAATATTGAGATGAACTTTTGCTAATGACCAAATAGTTATTTTCCACCATAATTTGAAAAATAAATCTTGCCAAATCACACAAGGTGATTTTGTTTTCTCATTTTGACTCTCATACTTGTGGTCTACCTATGATGTCAATAACAGGCCACTCATCTTTTTAACTTTTATAATTGGTGGCAGACTAAATACTTTTTCCCCCACTGCATAAACTCATTGCAGATGTTGTCATTGGTGAGTTTTGAACCCAGGACCTCAGCGCTTAAAGACTGCAGTGTTAGTTTCTGAGCCAGCATGCTGCCCAGATTAGCAGATCAATCCACACTGCGGATTGAGTTGAATTTACTGAAATTCACAGTATCACACAAATTCAAACATTTTGAGATTAGATTCCCAGTTTGCAAAAAAAAAAAAATAGCTGGACACCATTTCCCACAATGCTGAAGCATCAGAGAGCAGGCTTGTGTCTTTCTGTGGGCCTGCAGGCATCACCATAATGCCCTATAGCTATGACAACTAGCAGATTATCATATCTTGAGCAATGGTGGTCAGTACCTGGGCCTTCACAGACCAGTGGTCACCAGTGGAGAACAGTTTGCATGTTAGAGTCATTTTCCATCTTTAGAGTCACAAGGTACTGTAAGTCTCTGCCATGTGTAGAATGTAATTGTTTATGGTCTCAGAGTCCTCTCTCTCCTGTAGAGTGTAAGGTTTTCTGATCAGTAGAGTCATCTCTCTATCTCCTCTATAGTGTAAGCTTTTAAGGTTAATGGGAATCTCTCTTGTTCTCTCCTCTCCTCCAGGAGTATATATTCCTATCAATTGCAAGCTTTACTATAATGAGATTTTCATGAATTTATTAGCTGGTTAAGCATCTTTTTTACTAAAATTAATTGAAGTCAGTAAATTCAAATTTCCAAAGACCATCCATCTCTAGATACAGTTAACAAAGGGGTACAGCAGGGGTCAGTATTGCACCCTCTCCCTTTTAATGTATTTATTAATGTCCTCAAAGACAAAATACAGAGTAGAATTTCAATATTTGCAGATGATACTAAGTTCTGCAATGCAATCATGACTGAAGAGGATAATTGAATATTGCAATAGGACTTAGGTAAATTGGAGACTTGGTGGAGATATGGTAATTAAAATTTATAAACATAAGGTCATGCACTTGGGCGAGGAAATAAAATGCACAGTTATGTACTAAAAAGTAAAACACTGTGCAAAGTCTTGGGTATATATTACACAGTGTGATATATGGAAATTAGTGATGGGATCCAGGGTACTAGCATAAATCCTATCCTGGGTTCAGGAAGGAACCATTCACTTGATGGACTTGTATTGTTTTTTAACAATAAAAATGTGAAACATGGTAATGGCTCTGTACTTTCAGTCCTAACATTATTGTGTAGACTGAGGCACTCACTAATAGTGGCACCAATTCATGACTACAATGTTAGATCAGTGGGTGTCCCACACGTGGCTCCATCACAAATTTCAGTTACCAGCTGTGGCAATAGTCAGATATGAGCAGTGCATGGAGTGGAACACCGCCACTTCATCATACTTTTTATAGTGGCACTGGCCACGTCTGATATTGCAGATCAGATCCTTTTCTAATTACAGTAATATTATGGTGCAATATTCTGGTTGTACACATGTGAGAGAATGCAGCAGGATAAAAGTGTCACTTCCACAAATATGAACTTTAATAAATTTGCATCAAGTCACAAAGTGCTACACTTTAATGTTAAATTTCATGAAGTTGCTCACAAATAATAATCACTGGGTGGCATTTTCAGAAAGTGCCAATTGTCTGCTTTGAAAATATATATGGTAATTGGTATATTATATTTCTGAAATTGGTCCTAAAACAAATGGCAGCAACAGGATTAAACGTTTACAGGACATCAGATGTACAATTAACACTTTCCTACATAATTTTTTTTATTCCAGTATTAATTTGAATTTTTTTTAAGACAAGCAGACAATCAAACATTTATATTTCTCTTTGTCTGATAGCGTACCCAAATCACTTTTGTTATGCCCACACCAACATATTCTGGAAATAAAGAAACGTCTTAGGGAATTTTTGTTAGCAAATTTACAATAAGATATTATAGCACTGAAAATGCAATTATGATATATTTTAAATTGTACAATGTGTTTATTTTAATGGCTGAATACTTAGCTAAGTAGCTTGGCAAACTACCAATGCAAATAAAAAGCTGACATTTTTCTACAGAATACTTTAGACTAATTTATATGCAGCTTAGAAAAGAAGTTATTCACGTCGTTGAAAAGACATTTTGGTTATTAAAAATAATACACAAAGCCTGTGATATTTGTAAAGATCAAATTACTGCTTAGCTCCGTGAAGACAGTTCTGAGAGGTTGCCAGTGTTTGTTTCTATTTTCAACAGAAAAGAAAAATGTATGTACCATATCTATATTTGTAGGTAATGTATAGGATCTGAATGTTTACATTACTGTTCTTCACAGTAAGTTTGACAATATTCCTAATCTGCATTTCATTATTAGAAAAATGCTGTATCTTCCTTATGTATTCCTCTTGTCAGCTGTAATGAGGTGAGCACCCAGTACTCTTGGGGAGCATATAAAGATGGACAGTTTTTAAAACTTTATGTTCTTTTGGAAGCACTAACATTTAAAGTAAACATTTCCATAATTCTGTTTAGAAGCTGATTTTAATTGTGCAATAATTGTCCATTTTTTCATATATGCACTCTTCTGTCATTTTAGTCTACTTCATTAGATCTTTATTTTCAGTTTTCAGGATTGTTATGACATTTCTCTCATCCTCAAGTTCTATAGCATCAATTTTATTTACATCCATCTGTCCATCGGGTTTTAAATCATGCTATATAAAATGTTACAATAGATGTACTGTATACAATCTGCCATTACCTTTAGTTTAATATCACTTTCACTGTCTAATTGGCTATGCAATATATTTTATATGTATATTTTTTTAAAGAGAGTATTCAAATCTGTGAACTTGATAGGTCATCAAAATGGCAGAAGTTGTGATATGTTAACACACTTACAACTTATAAATATTCAAAAATGTTGCACACTGTCAAGTAAATCACAAAAGTCACCATTGCTCTTGGTAGCATGAAGTAGGTGACATATTCTCTACAACTGTATCAAGACTATATCATTTTAACTTATTTCATGATCAAGCACATTTTTGGTTTGCACATCTTTAAGAGCTATAAACATATTTCTTGTTCAATTATTACAAAATTGTCCTCTTTTTCAAGGTATGTGGCACCTTGTTTTAATGATATTTTTATACTTGAATATTTATTTTTTGCTAATATTAGAGACATATGTAAAGAAAAAATGTACAGGTAAATCTCATAAAAAGTTAATTTATTTCAGTTCTTCACTACAAAAAGTAAAACTCATTTATGTATTATATAGTATCATTACAAACAGAGTGATCTATTTCAAATGTTTGTTTCTGTTGATGTTGATGATTATGGCTTACAATGAAAGAAAACCCAAAAGTCATTATCTCAGTAAGTTAGAATAATTAACAAAAAACACATTCTTCCTAAGCGTTTTAAAAAGTCCCTTAGTCTATTTCAGTAGGCTCCACAATCATGGGGAAGACTTCTTACTTGACAGAAGACCAGAAGGCAGTCATTGACACACTCCACAAGGAAAGTGCATTTTTCATTTTTTTTATTTCATTTGGAAATCAAGGTCCCAGAGTCTGGAGGAAGAGTGGAGAGACACACAAACCAAGCTGCTTAAGGTCTAATGTGAAGTTTCCACAATCAGTGACTACAGGCTGAAACATGTTGGTTCTAGATGTCCACTGGATGATCTGACTGCATGTAACTGTGCTATTTTATATTTTTCTACTATTCTTAAAAAAATGGAAGTTTTATACAAATAAGACCTCTAAAGGTGCAGCGGATTCTTTATCGCCGGGTCATACACATTTTTTGGCACAATTAGTAATGGTTTGGGGAGCCTTGTCATCTGCTGGGGTAGGTTTACTGTGTTTTATAAAAACCAAAGTCAGCGCAGCCATCTACCAGAAAAGTTTAGAGCACTTCATACTTCCCTCTGCTGACAGGCTTTTTAGAGATGGAAACTTAATTCTCCAGCAGGACTTGGCAGCTGTCCACACTGTCAAAAGTACCAATACCCAGTTTAAAAACAACAGTATCACTGTACTTGATTGGCCAGCAATCTCGCCTGACCTTAACACCTTAGAGAATCTATGGGGTATTGTCAAGAGGAAGATGAGAGACACCAGACCCAACAATCCAGAGGAGCTGAAGGCTGCTATCAAAGCAACCTGGTCTTCCATAACACTTCAATAGTGCCACAGGCTGATCGCCCCCATGCCACGCTGCATTGATGCAGTAATTGATGCAAAAAGAGCCCCGACCAATTATTGAGTATATTTATGAACATACATTTCAGTAGACCAATATTTTGGATTTTAAAATCATGTTTCAAGCTGGTGTTATAAAGTATTCTAATTTACTGAGATAATGACTTTTGGGTTTTCACTGGCTGTAAGCCCTAATCATCAACATTAACAGAAATAAACACTTGAAATAGATCACTCTTTTTAATGACTATCTATTATATTAGTTTCACTTTTGTAGCGAAGAACTGAAATAAATTTACTTTTTGATGATGTTCTAATTTTGTGAGATGCACCTGTAAATGTTTTCGTGGCTTTTCTATATGACCTTTTTTTTCAATTTGTAAAAGCTCAAAGTGCCTCGTAATTGTCCGTGGATGAACCCGATGTCCCGGCAGATGGCTCGGAAAAACCGGGACCTATGAACGGGTTTTATGAAGGGATACATAAAAGGTGTGGGTGATACCCAGGTGTGGAGGAAGGGCCAGACGGTAGACCACAGGGTTAACCTGTTCCAGAACCTTGAAGGGCCCTAAGTAGCAAGGCGCAAACTTAGTGGACTCAACTTGCAGCCTGATATTGCGGGCGGAGAGCCACACTAGGTTGCCAGGAGCAAAGGTCAGAGCGGGGCGCCGATGTGCATCGGCGGAGACCCTCATTCTCGCCTTGGAGGCCCGGATGGCATCCTGTGTGTTGTCCCAGATGTTCCGTGCTTCCACTGCCCAGTCTGCCACCCTAGAGTTGGCGGAAGACAAGGGCATGGGCACAGAAACCTGCGGATGTTGGCCGTAATTAAGGAGGAATGGGGTCTGACCAGTGGACTCGGCAACGGCAAACTCCGCCCACAGTAGCAAGGGTGCCCAATCATCCTGCCTGGTGAAAAAAAATGTTGTAGGTATGTGACCAGGGTCTGGTTGGCCCTCTCTACCAACCCATTTGTCTCGGGATGGTACGCTAAAGAGAGATTCACCTCTATGCTAAGTAGGCGACAAAGCTCTCTCCAGAATCGAAACGCAAACTGGGGACCCGGATCACTGTCAATCTTGTCTGGCATAAAATATGCTTAATAAACAACGCCTCCGAGGCCCGTGCAGAAGGTAACCATGGGAGAGGCACCAATTGCACCATTTTGGAGAAATGGTTGGTAACTACCCAAATGACAGTGCAGCTACGGTACTTGGGTAAGCCTACCACAAAGTCCATCCCGTCCATCTCCCAGGGCCTGTCTGCCACCGGCAGGGGGTAAAGTAGCTCAGCAGGCCGCTGTTGAGGAGACCTATTCTGGGCGCAGGAGACACATGACCGAATATAGTCTCCGACGTCAGGGGCCATATGTGTCCATCAGTACATCTACGCCAAAAGCTCTTATGTCCTCTTGATCCCGAAATATCCACCCACCCTGGACGAGTGAGCCCAAGAGAGAAACTCCGGTCATAAATTAGACGGCACAAAAGTCTTGCCCGGTGGCACAGACTCCAGCGACACCGGGGTCACAGTTCTCAGACTCTCAGAGGTGACAATTAGCTGAGTCTCCTCCTCATCCTCCTCTGATGACACCACAGAGCGGGAGAGAGCGTTAGCGCAAATGTTCTTCTCCTCAGATAGGAAATGAAGGGTAAAGTGGAACTGGGAGAAGAACAGGGACCATCTAGCCTGGTGGTAATTTAGCCGCTGGGCTGTTTGAAAATACACCAAATTCTTGAGGTTAGTGTAAACTTGGAAGGGAGAGCGAGCCCCCTCCAGGAGGTGTCTCCACTCTGAAAAGGCCAACTTCATTGCTTGCAACTCCCTGTCCTCGATGGAATAATTCCTCTCCGCCGGAGAGAAGGTCTTGGAGAAAAAGAAGCAAGGATGCTTCCGACCCTGAGCATCCTTTTGAAAGAGGACTACTCCAGCACCGACGGATGAGGCGTCACCTCTATAATGAAGGGCTTATCTACATCGGGACGATGCAGAATGGGAGTGCTAGCAAAATGGGACTTAACAGATAAGAAGGCCTTGGAGACCTCCTCCGACCACAATTTGGGATTTGCACCCTTCTTAGTGAGGGCTACCAAGGGGGCTACCAAAGTTGAGAAGTGGGGAATGAGCTGGCGATAATAATTAATGAACCCCATAAAGCGCTGCACCGCTTTGAGAGAATGAGGTTCCTGCCAGTCTATCACTGCTTGTAGCTTGGCAGGATCCATAGCTAATCCCTGGGCTGAGATAATATAGCCCAGGAATGGCATGGACCCCTGCTCAAACACACACTTCTCCAACTTGGCATACAGGGAGTTTGCCCATAGGAGGTCGAAGACTTGGCAAACATCTCTCAGGTGAGAATCTATATCTGGAGAGTAGATAAGAATATCATCCAGATAAACTACCACCGAGGTGAAGAGCATATCCCGAAAGATATCATTCACAAAGTCTTGGAAGACGGCTGGGGCATTACAGAGCCCAAAGGGTATCACCAGATATTCATAGTGCCCATCCCTGGTGTTAAAAGCCATCTTCCATTCATCCCCCTCACGGATGTGTTTCAGATTGTAAACACCTCGCATATCTAGCTTAGTAAATACCCTTGACCCTCATAGCCTATCAAAGAGCTCAGATATCAGGGGCAGAGGGTACTTATTCTTAACGGTGATGGCGTTAAGACCCCTCTAGTCTATGCATGGATGCAGTTCTCCATTCTTCTTTTCCACGGAGCACCTGACCCGCCCCTGCAGGTGACACTGACTTTCTAATGAATCCTTTTGCAAGATTCTCCTGGATGTATTGTGACATTGCCTCCATCTCTGGGAGAGACAGGGGACAGACACGTCCCCAAGGAGGCTCTGCCCCTGGCAAGAGGTCAATAGGACAGTCATAGGGGCAGTGAGGTGGAAGAGTCTCCACAGCTCTCTTGGAGAATACGTCCGCATAAGACCAGTAGTGTTTGGGGAGAGATGTAAGATCTGCGGGTATCTCCGTAGTGGCAACCTGAACTCACTCCCTCTGACATCTGCCCTCCCAAGATTTACTACATCCCAGAATTCTCCCAGAGGACCACTCTATATGTGAGGAGTGGTAATGCAACCAAGGTATCCCTAGAAGAATCTCGTCTATTCCCTCAGGAATGACAAGAAGGGAACTTACCTCCTGATGGGATGGAGACATGGATAACGCTAACGAGATAGTCTGGTGTGGAATCTGTGAGGGCAATGTCGACCCATTCACCACTCTTACAGTCACCGGTTTGACTAGCATAACCAGGGGTATTGAGTGCAGTTGGGCGAAAGCAGAGGACATGAAATTCCCCTCCGCCCCAGAATCCACACAAAGCGACGTCATTCTCAGGTCCTAAATTCCTTGTAATTGGTCGCGTGGCGGTCACATGAGCGGCACGTGACCAATCAGAAGCCGTGACATCATGGAAGGCCCTAAACGCGCTCATTTTAAGCAAAGAAGGCTGCCGGTTAACAGCGGTGAGGTGCAGGGGCCTCCGGAGAGGTGAGTATATCAATATTTTTTATTTTAATTCTTTATTTTACACATTAATATGGATCCGATACCGATTTCCGATACCACAAAAGTATCGGAACTCGGTATCGGAATTCCAATACCGCAAGTGTCGGCCGATACCCGATACTTGCGGTATCGGAATGCTCAACACTATTCGCGAACAGTCAACAACACTAGGGATAGAAATGATTCAGAGCTTTCATCCATTGATAGGCATACATCCACACACACATTAGCAAATTTACACTAGCCGCTCGGCCACGCAAACCTTTTATAGTAGTAGCGCTCCGGGACCTTCCAGATGGTCCAATAGGAGCCACAACAGGGCCTGAGAATGTGACTCCCGACCTCCACTGGGAGGTTGTCCCGTGGGCATGCTCAGTACGAGAACAGCAGGACTTAGTCCCTGAAATGCCTGCTTGGTGCTGATCAGTGCTGGCTACAAAGGCAGAGCCTGGGAAGGCAGCAGTAAACATTCGCACAGTATCAGCTTGAGCCAGACACTGGGACCGATGTCTCTGCTGAGCAGGTTCCACTGCGGCTGAAGGAGAATAGGAGACCACAGTGGACATGGTTCGAGATTCCTCCAGTGCAGTGGTAGGAACTCAACACCTAACAAATACTGTATCGCAACCAACATCAATACAGAAAATCACCAGAACCACAATCAGTGTTATTAATGCATTACTAGCATCACCATCAGTACAGGAATACATCACCAAGCTTAGTACAGCAATCAATTTTATTGTATGAACCATCAATTCCCAGTATGTCCTTAAAAATAGAAATGAGAACTGGGAATTGTTGTTAAAAGCCATTATCAGATTGCGGACCACGCAGGAACCTCAGTACTGGTGAGATATTGTCCGCATGACACAAACATTTTGATCTAGGTACCTTATAGGTGATATCTTCTATCATTGGAGTTGTTCTCTTTCTTTTCTTCTTCATCTTGTCTAGATGCAAATAAGGTGTTTCACATCCACGGCTCTTCTCTGCAAACTATCTTCTGCAGCACATCCCGACACTCTGCAATTAAAATATCAGTGTAATTATTATGCTCTTGAATGTAAATTTTTGCCCTATGCTGTGCCCCTGAATAAATAATTGACCCTCACTGTACGTCTTGCACAAAATGTGTCTCCCACACTCTTGTGGTATGTGTCCTTCACACTACCCTTTCTTATAAAATGTTGCCTCTGCACTGTCCTCTCCTTACCTAATAGGCCCCCTCTTCACATTGTGCTCTAACACTGTGTCCCTCCTATACTGCCCAGTCACTATACTGTGGCCCTTACTCTATCTCCTCCCTCTCTGCAAACTGCTTCATCCATACTGTGCCCTTACACTGTCAACTTAGGATACCCCCTGTCCGTACTGCCCACACTACTAAGTCTCCATATTGTCCCCTCAAACTTTTTCCCCATAACATCTCCACATCCATTTTCCTCCACTCTCGATACTGTTTTCTTACACATTTCCTCATCTATTACCATACAGACACCTCCCACATTCCACCGCCCCATTCTGTCTCACTACACATTACGACCCCTCCCACCATACTGTCTCCTCACACATTTCCTCTCTCTTCATACTGCCTTCACACACCTTCCTCCTACCATACTGTCTCCTCACATATTTTCTCCTCTCTATACTGTCGTCTCTTTACATATCCTCCAGATCTTATCCACAGAAATTCCCCTCCCTATACTGTCACATCGCACATCCCCTTCCTATTACTGTCTCCTTGCATATAACCCCTCATTCTTATGTTATCTCCTCAAATATTTCCCCTCTCCATTTTTCCTTCTCATACTTATCCTACCTCCTCATTTGCTCTTCTTATGTTCCCCCCTCCCTGTGCTATTTTATCATACATTTACATCATCCTCATACTACTGTCTCCTTACACATTCCTCTCCTCCATATTATCTTCTCCGGCGATTCCCTAGCACCATATTGTATCCTTACACATTCATACTTCCCTATAATGTCTCTTCATACATTCCTCCACTTTCCCAAACAATCTCCTCACAAGAATCCCTCAATGATAAAACTTCTGTTTTTTCATGTCCATTCTTAGGTGACGTCAGCAGTATGATCTGCAACCATTCACAGCAGAAATTGTAACTGCCTGAAAAACGCAAATGCAATTGAGTGCAAGGAGCTGGTGTTTGACAAATGGCTCACAGAACATACAAATACCACTCCAGAGAGTGGAAAACATTGCCTTCTGGGAGACACCTCAAACCCCTGCATGAGGTGGACAGATGTCACACCCTGCTGACTGCACAAGGACAAATGCTTCACCTGCCCTCCCCCCCAGATACTGCATTGGTGATTATCATAATTCAGACTATAAAGTAGACTATTTAGCAATAAAAAAAAGCTTTCTAAAAATTGTGGTACCTTTGTAGTCTGGTAGCAGCGTCCTATATAATCATCAGGTGTCTATCTGTTTAGTAAAGTGCAGTAGAGAAAGCTGAACCTGTGCATCACTACTGCTGTAGCATACCTGCACAGTCCTCAACATGCTGCAGGTCGTGAAACAGCACATAACTGAGCACTGAAGCTGAAGGACATTCCAGGAAATCTCAGTCATTTCTCTTGATTAGTCACATGCTTTGAGAAAAATTGAAAAGTATGTGGTATATACGATGTTATAACCGGAAGAAAGCTACTAGTAATTAAAATGGTTGTATGATGCCTTTTACAGAGGTGTGCGTGTACGCGTATGCCGCAGAGTTGTGTGTGTATTAATTAGGTATGTGGAAGTAATGTGTGTGCTGCTGTTGACCACAGAGCTGTGTATGTCTGCATTCAGCATTATTGTGTGTATTATGTGAATGCAGAGAAACAATAACAGAAGGTAACTGCTAGTGTTGAGCGATACCGTCCGATACTTGAAAGTATCGGTATCGGAAAGTATCGGCCGATACCGGCAAAATATCGGATCCAATCCGATACCGATACCCGATACCAATACAAGTCAATGGGACTCAGGTATCGGACGGTATCCCTGATGGTTCCCAGGGTCTGAAGGAGAGGAAACTCTCCTTCAGGCCCTGGGAACCATATTAATGTGTAAAAGAAAGAATTAAAATAAAAAATATCGCTATACTCACCTGTCCGACGCAGCCGGGACCTCAGCGAGGGAACCGGCAGCGTTGTTTGTTTAAAATTCGCGCTTTTACTTGGTTACATGAGGTCCCGGCTTGTGATTGGTCAGGGCGGCCATGTTGCCGGGACGCGGACCAATCACAGCAAGCCGTGACGAAATTACGTCACGGCTTGCTGTGATTGGTCCGAGTCCCGGCAACATGGCCGCCATTAACCAATCACAAGCCGTGACGTCACGGGAGGCTGGACATGCGCGTATTTTGAAAAGCGCGCGTGTCCAGCCTCCAGTGACGTCCCGGCTTATGATTGGTCACGGCGCCATGTTGCCGGGACGCGGACCAATCACAGCAAGCCGTGACGAAATTACGTCACGGCTTGCTGTGATTGGTCCGCGTCCCGGCAACATGGCCGCCATTAACCAATCACAAGCCGTGACGTCACGGGAGGCTGGACACACGCGCTTTTCAAAATACGCGCATGTCCAGCCTCCCGTGACGTCCCGGCTTGTGATTGGTTAATGGCGGCCATGTTGCCGGGACGTCACTGGAGGCTGGACACGCGCGATTTTCAAAATACGCGCATGTCCAGCCTCCCGTGACGTCCCGGCTTGTGATTGGTTAATGGCGGCCATGTTGCCGTGACGTAACGGGAGGCTGGACACGCGCGCTTTTCAAAATACGCGCATGTCCAGCCTCCCGTGACGTCCCGGCTTGTGATTGGTTAATGGCGGCCATGTTGCCGGGACGTCACTGGAGGCTGGACACGCGCGCTTTTCAAAATACGCGCATGTCCAGCCTCCCGTGACGTCACGGCTTGTGATTGGTTAATGGCGGCCATGTTGCCGGGACGCGGACCAATCACAGCAAGCCGTGACGTAATTTCGTCACGGCTTGCTGTGATTGGTCCGCGTCCCGGCAACATGGCCGCCCTGACCAATCACAAGCCGGGACTTCACGTAACCAAGTAAAAGCGCGAAATTTAAACAAACAACGCTGCCGGTTCCCTCGCTGAGGTCCCGGCTGCGTCGGACAGGTGAGTATAGCGATATTTTTTATTTTAATTCTCTTTTTTACACATTATTACATTAATGTTGTTGCGATACCCGATACCCGATATCACAAAAATATCGGATCTCGGTATCGGAAATTCCGATACAGCAAGTATCGGCCGATACCCGATACTTGCAGTATCGGAATGCTCAACACTAGTAACTGCTAATCTACCTGTTACATCCCAATATTACCGCTCTAAAGAGCTTAGACTCCTTGTCATTGATACCACTCTACTTATTTACACCACTGTGGAAAAATGTAAAAGTTATGGGCTTCAGAAAAAAAAAAAACTTGGTTAAGGAGAAATTAAACTTTTGGATTGCTCCAGTATTTTATATTGCATCCAAATGCCAGTGTTTGTTTTTAATTATTATTTTGTACTTCTAGGACATTATGCTTGCGTAAAATATGCACAGAAATGTGTTCTTTTGGTTTTAATATAAATATCTCAGTTTTAAAGATATGCAGCATAATATATAATGTTATCCTCAAAAGATCAACTATAAAAATCAGTAAACATTAGAATTAAATGAAAAACAACACAAAAGTTGGAGCACAGATCGTAAGATTTGGAAGCTTACAAAAAAATAAACAGTAGATAGCTGATTTTCCATCTGAAAAGTTATTTTTTGGCTTAATAGTCTATTGCAGAATCTTGTAACACTCTGAATATAGCCTTCCAGAAATCAAAATTGCCAGATCATGCTGTGCAACCATATGTTTGTAAGCTAGCCTTGCAGGCCCAACGAGTTTGCTCACAGTAACATTAGTTCCTGACACTTGTACTCGCAAGCCTTAACATGATTCTTATCAGATGCCATATTCTTACCAATGTTGTCGTTTACGTAATGATATTACTGTTCTATAATTAATGTGTTTGTTAACTTTGGATTTCTTTTTGAGAAAAAAAATGGCTTAAATATTTTTCTTAACTCATAGTAAAGATGACAAATAATGGAACACATTTCTGAATCTTACCTCCATCTTTTCAGAAGGTTAGTCAATAGAGAATCTTTTTTTTTACTTTTATGTTGAGGACTTTGAAGGGTTAATTTAAATAGCTATGAGAACATGCCTAATAAAGCTCCAATGTGTGATTATGTAGCATATTCATACTTGTGGACCTTTTACATACCGAATATACTCGAGTATAAGCCGAGATTTTCAGCCCACTTTTTTGGGCTGAAAGTGACCCTCTCGACTTATACTTGAGTCATTGGTGCGGCGCGGTGACATACTCACCTTCTCCTGGCATGGTCCCTGCATCTCCGATGGTCTCCGGGCAGCTCTTCCTGTGTTCAGCGGTCACGTGGTACTGCTCATTAAAGTAATGAATATGCACGCATATTCATTACTGTAATGAGCGGTACGTGACCGCTGAACACAGGAATATGCCGCCAGCTCCCGGAGACCATCTGACAGTGAGACGCTGC
The DNA here is from genome assembly GCF_051348905.1 of Ranitomeya variabilis. Taxonomy (NCBI): domain Eukaryota; kingdom Metazoa; phylum Chordata; class Amphibia; order Anura; family Dendrobatidae; genus Ranitomeya; species Ranitomeya variabilis. The sequence continues at coordinate 569,603,287 of NC_135236.1, forward strand.
CAGGGACCGCGCCGGGAGCAGGTGAGTATATCGGGGGAGGTGAGCATTGCGCGATAGTCACCTTCCTCGTTCCACCGCTGCGCACTGCTCTGTCTTCCATCCTCTGTACTTACTGGTCAGGTTAGAGGGCGCGATGACGCAATTAGTGTGTGTGCCGCCCTCTGCCTGAACAGTCAGTGCAGAGGATGGAAGCGGCGCGTGGAATGAGGAAGGTGACTATCGCAAGTGCCGAGGGCCTGAGCGAAGAGAGGTGAGTATGTGATTTTTTTTTATTTTAATTGCAGCAACAGCAAATGGGGCAAATGTGTGGAGCATCTTATAGGGCCACAATGTATGGAGCATCTCATGGGGCCACAATGTATGGAGCATTGTATGGGGCTAAAATATATGGAGCATCTCATGGGGCCACAATGTATGGAGCATCTCATGGGGCCACAATGTATGGATCATCGTATGGGGCCACAATGTATGGAGCATCGTATGGGGCCACAATGTATGGAGCATCTCATGGGGCCACAATGTATGGAGCATCTCATGGGGCCACAATGTATGGAGCATAGAATGGGGCCACAATGTATGGAGCATCGTATAGGGCCACAAAGTATGGAGCATCGTATGGGGCCACAATATATGGAGCATCTCATGGGGCCACAATGTATGGAGCATCTCATGAGGCCACAATGTATGGAGCATCTCATAGGGCCATAATGTATGGAGCATCGTATGGGGCCACATTGTATGGAGCATCTCATGGGGCCATAATGTGTGGAGCATCTTATGGGGCCATAATGGCTGGAGCATCTTATGGGGCCATAATGTATGGATCATCTTATGGGGCTATAATGTATGGAGCATCTTATTGGGCCATAATGTATGGAGCATCTTATGGGACCATCAACCTTTATGCAGCATTGTGTGGGGCAAATGTTTCTATGGAGCATCTTATGGGGCCATTATAACCTTTGTGCAGCATTATATGGGGCATATTTTAATATGGAGCATTATATGGGGCGTATTTTGTATGGAGCATTTTATGGGGCTATAATGTATGGAGCATCTTATTGGGCCATAATGTATGGAGCATCTTATGGGACCATCAACCTTTATGCAGCATTGTATGGGGCAAATGTTTCTATGGAGCATCTTATGGGGCCATTATTAACATTTCTGCAGCATTATATGGGGCATATTTTAATATGGAGCATTATATGGGGCGTATTTTGTATGGAGCATCTTATGGGGCTATAATGTATGGAGCATCTTATTGGGCCATAATGTATGGAGCATCTTATGGGACCATCAACCTTTATGCAGCATTGTATGGGACAAATGTTTCTATGGAGCATCTTATGGGGCCATTATTAACCTTTGTGCAGCATTATATGAGGCATATTTTAATATGGAGCATTATATGGGGTATATTTTGTATGAATCATCTTATGGGGCCCATCATGAACTTTATGGAGCATTATATGGGGCTCCTGATTCAATATGGATATTCAAAAACACTTAACCTACTGATGTCTTAACTAATTTTACTTTTATTGGTATCTATTTTTATTTTTGCCATTTACCGGTAGCTGCTACATTTTCCACCCTAGGCTTATACTCGAGTTGTTAAGTTTTCACAGTTTTTTGTGGCAAAATTAGGGGGGGGTCGGCTTATACTCGGGTCGGCTTATACTCGAGTATATATGGTATGTGTACTTTTTTGTATTTTGTAACATGTGGCGTGAAATTAACCCCTTGGTGAACAAGTAAATTTTGACCTTAATGACCAAACCAATTTTTACAATTCTGACCAGTCAGTTTGCGAAGTTATAGCTCTGGAAGCTTGAAAGTATCCCACTGATTCTGAGACTGTATTTCCATGACATATTGTATTTCATGCTAGTGGTGAAATTGCTTCGATTAGACTTGTGTTTATTTATGAAAAAAACAGACATTTGGCAAACATTTTGGAAATGTAGCAATTTTCAAACTTTTAATTTTTGTGCCCTTACTGTAAACCAGAGAGATATGTCACACAAAATAGTTAATAAATAACATTTCCCACATGTCAACTTTACTTCAGCGCAATTTTGGAAACATCTTTTTTTTCGTTAGGACGTTATGAGGGTTAAAAGTTGACCAGCGATTGCTCATTTTTCCAATTAAATTTACAAAACCATTTTTTTAGGGACCATCTCACATTTGAAATGACTTCGGGAGGTCAATATGCCAGAATATACCAAAACGTTACACCCCTTAAGGTACCCAAAACTACATTTAAGAAGTTTCTTAACCCTTCAGGTACTTCGTAAGAACTAAAGCAATGTGGAAGGAAAAATGTTTAACATTTTCACAAAAATTTACTTTGGAACAAAACTTTTTTATTTTCACAAGGGTATCTCGAGAAAATGGACCACAAAATTTGTTGTGCAATTTCTCTCTGTATGTGGAGGAAAGCTATTATTTGGGTACATGGCAGGGCTCAGAAGGGGGAGCACCATTTGATTTTTTAACGCAAAATTGGATGGAATCGATGGAAGGCACCATGTCGAGTTTGGAGACCCCTGTTGTGTGTAAACAGTGGAAACCCCCAATTCTAACTCCAACACTAACACACCCCTAACCCCACCCCAACCACAGCCCTAACCCCAACAACAACCCTAACCCCAACTACAACCCTAACCCGAACACAACCCTAACCCCAACATAGCCCTAACCCCAACAGAACCTTTACCCCAACCCTAGACCCAACCCTAACCCCAACAGAACCTTAACCCCAACCCTAGACCCAACCCTAATTCTAGCCCCAACCCTAACCACATCTCTAACCCCAACCCTAACTTAAACCCTAACCCGAACTGAAAAGAATGGAAAAAATAAAAAATAAATTGTTATTTTTCGCTAGCTAAGGGGGTGACAAAAGGGGGTTTGATTTACTTGTTTTTATTTTTATAACTGTGATAGTGTCTATCACAGTGATCAAAATGAACAAATAGCAAAAATTGCCTATTGTTGCTCAGCTGGCACACAGCGCATGCACCTGCCATTTTCTTCCAGAAAGATGACGCGGAAGGCCAGGGGACAGAGCATAAGGGTCTGAGGATGGCATAGGTACTGGGGCTTGGGGCACCTCGTTTATCTCTCCTATGATATGCTAGATCATATCAGAGGAGAGAGAAATGAATGGGAAATCTGATTTTTGTTACTGCCGTTATTTGGTGAATAACGGCAATCACATGACTAGGGATGGTAAAAACTGACCCGAATCATGTCCTCAGGGGTCCCAGCTACCCCCGGTAGCCAAGATCCTGAAACATTTCTAACACTGGGGGTGTGCTATACACTTATTTCTCAGTGCCATTAAAGAGCTGTGCTGAGGAATAAGGCCCCTTAACTGCTGCTGTTAAAAGATGTATTGGCGGTCATTAAGGGGTTAAGTCTGTTTTATACTCACCAATAGGTGGGGTATAAAATTCTCTCATATCATTTGATTCTTTTAAAGCTATTTAGCATACCTTTTTTATGATGAATAGTGTTGAGCATTCCGATACCGCAAGTATCGGGTATCGGCCGATACTTGCGGGTATCGGAATTCCGATACCGAGATCCGATACTTTTGTGGTATCGGGTATCGGTATCGAAACAACATTAATGTAAAAATGTGTAAAAGAGAGAATTAAAATAAAAAATATTGCTATACTCACCTCTCCGACGCAGCCTGCACCTTACCGAGGGAAGCGGCAGCGTTCTTTGTTTAAAATTCGCGCTTTTCTTTCCTTTACGTGAAGTCCTGGCTTGTGATTGGTTGCGTCGCAGTCACATGGGCGACGCAACCAATCACAGCAAGCCGTGACGTAATTTCAGGTCCTTAAGGATTTTAAAATTACGTCCCGGCTTTGTGATTGGTTGCGTCGCAGTCACATGGGCGACGCAACCAATCACAAGCCGTGACGTCACGGGAGGCTGGACACGCGCGCATTTTAAAATGCGCGCTTGTCCAGCCTCCCGTGACGTCCCGGCTTGTGATTGGTTGCGTCGCGGTCAACCAATCACAAGCCGGGAGGCTGGACACGCGTGCATTTTAAAATGCGCGCTTGTCCAGCCTCCCGTGACGTCCCGGCTTGTGATTGGTTGCGTCGCGGTCAACCAATCACAAGCCGGGAGGCTGGACACGCGCGCATTTTAAAAATTTTAAAATGCGCGCGTGTCCAGCCTCCCGGCTTGTGATTGGTTGACCGCGACGCAACCAATCACAAGCCGGGACGTCACGGGAGGCTGGACAAGCGCGCATTTTAAAATGCGCGCGTGTCCAGCCTCCCGGCTTGTGATTGGTTGACCGCGATGCAACCAATCACAAGCCGGGACGTCATGGGAGGCTGGACAAGCGCGCATTTTAAAATGCGCGCGTGTCCAGCCTCCCGTGACGTCACGGCTTGTGATTGGTTGCGTCGCCCATGTGACTGCGACGCAACCAATCACAAAGCCGGGACGTAATTTTAAAATCCTTAAGCGCCTGAAATTACATCACGGCTTGCTGTGATTGGTTGCGTCGCCCATGTGACTGCGACGCAACCAATCACAAAGCCGGGATGTAATTTTAAAATCCTTAAGGACCTGAAATTACGTCACGGCTTGCTGTGATTGGTTGCATCGCCCATGTGACTGCGACGCAACCAATCACAAAGCCGGGACTTCACGTAAGGAAAGAAAAGCGCGAATTTTAAGCATACAACGCTGCCGGTTCCCTCGGAGAGGTGAGTATAGCAATATTTTTTATTTTAATTCTTTCTTTTACACATTAATATGGTTCCCAGGGCCTGAAGGAGAGTTTCCTCTCCTTCAGACCCTGGGAACCATCAGGAATACCGTCCGATACTTGAGTCCCATTGACTTGTATTGGTATCGGGTATCGGTATCGGATTGGATCCGATACTTTGCCGGTATCGGCCGATACTTTCCGATACCGATACTTTCAAGTATCGGACGGTATCGCTCAACACTAATGATGAAGTAAAAAAAGAGATTAAATGGATTTTTGTTTTTTATTCCTCTTATTCTCTGTTTTAATTCTATAAGCACCCACAACAACATTTTGTTTCACTTTTTCACTTTCTGGACTAAGGGAACAAGTGTTTACTGGGTGACAGGAGAAAGAAGAGCTGCTGGGTCCTAGGAGACACAGTCCCGCAGACAGGAGACTGAAATTTCCTTGTAACTGGGGCTAATATACCAGCCCCATTTAAAGTGGAAATGAGCAAGAAAAATAAGTCATGCTGACACAGTGTGCAAACAAAAGAGTAAATAACTTTAAAAATAAATTCCACAAAAAAAACATAAATAAAGACAATGTCAATCTGAATAAAAATGTTTTGAAAATCTAAGATAATTTCTACAGAGAGAGGAATGCAATTTAAAATGTATTTACTACTCTTTTGTGGTCATAATAGAATGAAAGATATTGAAATATTGACATGTATTTACTATTTATATTTTCTCCTGATATCCGCATGCAAAAAAATATAAGAAGAATATACAAATTACTTAAAAATTAAGCTCTTGTGCTGTGAATAAAAGGCAAAAATATGTAACTGTACAAATGATTTATTTAAATTAAAAAAGCTCAACACCACTAATGTAACAAATTATTTTTCCAGTGGCAGCCATAGAAACAATGGAGTCCCATAGTAAAAGCCCTACTTGGGCCCCTCTCTCACTTTATAATGCTGCAACAGTGACCCCAAAACAGTATAGTACCTTTCACAGAATGAGGGCTCCCACATGTCGTATCATGTCCCTTACAGACCAAACAGGCAGCATGAGGGCCTTTACACACAATATAAGGTCCCAGCACAGGCAGTATGAAGCCCTCCACAGTCTCCCACATATTACGAGGGTTCCCACAAATAATATAATGTCTTCACAGCCCACTCAGGCAGCGTAAAAACTCACACACTATATGATGTCCCTCACAACTCCCAAGAGTGACCCTACAGCCCCCACAAATTATGAGTACTCCACACACAGTATGACGTCCCACACAGTCTAAACAGCTGCCAAGTAAATTTTGATCTTAATGACCAAACCAATTTTTACAATTATGACCACTGTCACTTTATGAAGTTATAGCTATGGAAGCTTCAAAGTATCCCACTGATTTTGAGACTGTATTTTCATGACATATTGTATTTCATTTTAGTGGCAAAATTTCTTCGATTTGACTTGCATTTATTTATGAAAAAGAAAACGGAAATTTGGCAACAATTTTGAAAATTTTGCAATTTTCAAACTTTTAATTTTTGTGCCCTTAAATCAGAGAGATATGTCACACAAAATAGTTAATAAATAACATTTCCCACATGTCAACTTTACATCAGCACAATTTTTGAAATATCATAATGAATTGATGGCCAACATACACAATATGAGGCAGTATTAGAGCTCTTGCAGCCTTCCACTCTGTTTAAGAACATCCACTGCCTGCAATACAGTATAATGACCTCCATACTTCCCTTTGTTGAGCGATTCTATTTAGGGTATTAAATAATTCTAGTAATTCTTAAACTGTGGTAGTCATTAAAAGTGACATCTTGTGTTGAATTTAGAGAAAACCCTTGTTATATTATTTGTGTTTGAGATTTTAAGAACCGTTTGTCATGACCCAGCTGTCGGGTGACCCGGGACCAGGGGCTCCTTCCCTGTTCCTAACATTAGCAGGCACCCTATCTCATGCTATTCCCAGGATACTTCTGAAGGTGAAGATGCCTGGGCCACCACCCTTGCCTTATATCCTGAAGCAACCCTCCATCTGTTCTCTCCCCCCCCCCAAGAGAAGAGGGGACCTGCTGTGCACCGCACTACACCAATCCGATGATCAAGGCAACACAAACAAGGGTAAAATGAAAACACCAAGCATACAAATATTCACTCACATATAGCAGAGGAATGCATTGTGGAGTGGAGGATATGGGAATAACCAAAGTAAGAGGAGGGAAGGGAATTATCACACTTACAAACCACGCAACACTCACAGATAACTCCCCCAAAACTCCTCATATAAACACCTCTCCACCAAGACATACAGCAAAAGCTAGCTGTGACATGGGTTTGAATCAAGATCCAGAATATAAAGGGGATGGGAGTGGCTAACCAAGCTCAGCTGAGAGCTCATACTCCCAGAGTTTCCAACATGGCTGATTAACCCGTTGTTCTGCTAAAATAAATAAACACTATTTATAAAGATGGAAAAGTGCTTTTTCTCAGTCCCCCATGACAGCACCACAGAGAGAGGGGATCCGCCCTTCAGGGACAGGAAACCTACAGGATAAAAAGGGAGGTACCTCTCCCCTGCATCAGTTTTGGTTTCCTGTCCCTGATGGGGAACCTGCTAGGATTGTACCTGATGTTCCAAAGCTTTAACCGAGGATCTGGAGCTGGCCAGTCTGAGTTCTGGCAGTGGGGATGCCCCTGTCACGGCTGGTGCAGTGTCCGAAGCCACCACTGCTGGGACCTAGGGGTCTGGAGCGTGAGGGGGGGAGCGCAGCCACCACTCCGGATAGGAGATAGAGGCTCCCGAGATTGGTTGAAGAGTTCCAAGATGGATGCCGACACTGGAAATGGTAACAAACTTCTGGTTTGGGGTGGGCGTATGCACACTGAGTGCATAAGGTGCACCAAGATGGCCACCGCCCCAGATCAATACATAGCATTTCCGGGTCCTTTGGCATGCGCATGCGCAAAGAAAAGAAAAAAAAAAGATGGCACTTCCCCAGCGATGCAGCCACAGGGGGAGGGGCTAATAATAGGCGCAAAATTCAAAAAGAGGTAGGTTAAGGAGCTCCTTGCTGCATTCCGTCCCAAGGATATACCAGCAGCTCCAACCGCTGCCGCCACAGCAGCAACAGTGCCACCACCAACGGGCAAAACTGGATATATGGAAAAAGCAAACTCCTGATGGCACCCAGAGTTCTAGGTCCAGCAGCCATTCCACGCAGCGCAGCAAAAGCTTCAGCATGGTTAGCCAGCTACCAACTATGGACCCTACTCTACAGGAACCTACCCCTCCTCCAGAATGGGTACCTTTGGTTGCGTCAGATTGGTGAGTGATCTTCGTGAAAGTTCACTATTGTAATTGGGGCCTGCTCTTTTCCATTTATCTTAGGCAAGGAAAAGAACAGGGAAAACAAAGCACAGAACCTGCCCCTTGTGCGAAAAAGTTCTACCGCAATCCTGGGATAAGAAGCTGTGTGACTTCTGTATAGGACGAGTCCTCTGTGAGGAAACCCCAAATTTTGCCTCTGAGTTACGATCTGTAATTAAGTCAGAGGTAGAAACTGCTTTTAATTCCCTTAAAGGAGGAGGAAAAGTTAAAAGGAAGGAACTTATTGCTTACTCTCACTCTGATTCCTCCAGCTCCGAGAGTAGAGACTCAGATACACAGGACTCCTCCTTCTCCTCCTCAGATAATGAGAGTGGAGGTCATCATTGCTTCCCCCTAGATGACGTTGACGCACTTGTAAAGGCAGTAAGGTCGACTATGGGGGTGTTGGACCCTCGTCCTGACAAAACGGTCCAAGATATAATGTTTGGGGGACTAGGCCAAAAAAAGCATAAAGCTTTTCCCCTTAATGAGAAAATCCAAGCCTTAATTAAAAAGGAGTGGGAAAAGCCAGAGAGAAAGAACTCATCGGTCCCCTCTCTAAAAAGAAAATATCCTTTTGAAGAGGAGGCTTCAACTTCATGGGATAAAGCCCCTAAACGCAACGTTGCGGTAGCTAAAGCCTCTAAAAAATTTGCACTACCCTTTGAGGATATGGGAACTCTGAAAGATCCTCTTGATAAAAGAGCAGATACCTTCCTTAAAGGGGCCTGGGAACCGGCAGGGGGATGTTTAAGACCTGCCATAGCAGCCGCTTGCACGTCGCGATCCCTAATGATTTGGGATGACAGCTTAGAAAAACAGCTGAGGGATGGAGTGCCTAGGAATAAAGTATTATAGTCTATCCCTATGATAAGAGGAGCAGCAGATTCATCGGCCGACTCAATTAACCTGGCATCTAAATCTGCAGCCCTTTCGAATGCGGCCCGGAGGACATTAAGGCAAAAGAGTTGGCCAGGTGACCTACAAACTAAACAAAAGCTTTGCTCAATCCCATGTGAGGGCAAGTTTCTATTTGGAGAGACCCTGAATGATATCTTGCAGAAAGCAGGTGACAAGAAAAAAGGGTTCCCTAACCTGGCCCCACCATTCACTAAACTTTCGGAATAGGAAATTTTTTAGGAGAAGACCACCGAGGGAGCAGAGCAGAGCAGATGGGATGAAGGGAAAAGAAGGGACAAGGGGTTCCTTTTTGGTAATTCCTCATGGGATAGAACCCCCCCCAAGTGACAATTCTCCCTGGGTGGGAGGGAGATTATCTCAGTTCCTCCTGGCCTGGGAGAAAATTTCAACTAGCCCTTGGATACTAAACTTAATAAGATTGGGGCTTCGAATAGACTTTCTCTCCCTACCTCCCCAAAACTACGTGGTAACTCCGCTGAGGTCCTCTCCTCAACAACAAGAAGCCCTAGAACTGGAAATTATAAAACAGATAGACAAAGCTGTCATCCAGGAAGTCCCCCCTCTGGAGAGAGGGAAGGAATTTCGCTCCCCATTATTTCTAGTTCCCAAGCTGGCTGGAAGGGTCCTTCCAGACAATAATAAACTTACGAAAGCTAAACACTTATGTAAGAAACCAGAGATTCAAAATGGAGTCAATAAAGTCAACGATCAAAAACCTGTTTCCAAACTGTTTTATGATAGTACTGGATCTCAGCAATGTATATTACCATGTCCCCATTCACAAGAACTCTCAAAAATTCCTCAGACTAGCAGGGGCCATGAAAGGAGAGATAAGGGAATACCAATACAGCGCTCGTCCCTTTGGCATATCAATTTTACCCCGCATATTTACCAAACTGATAGCAGAGATGATGGCCCATCTGAGAGAGAAAGACATTCTGATAGTCCCATATTTGGATGACTTTCTGATTGTGAGCAACTCGACCCAGCTCTGCCGTCAACAATGCAACAGAGTGATAGATACTCTAAAAAATTTAGGCTGGCTTGTAAAACTTTCCAAAATCAAAAAAAGAACCAACCAAGGTTCAGGAATTTTTGGGTCTCACCTTGGACTCCATTTCTCAAGAATGCCGCCTCCCAGTCCAGAAAAGACAAAAGATAGTAAATCTAGTGTCAAAAGCTCGCTCAAACCCTTCCATGACTGAGAAAGGCGATGTCATTATTGGGGTCCCTCTCTGCTTGCCTTCCAGCAGTTCAGTGGGCACAACTCCACATGAGACATCTCCTGTGGGACATTCTAAGGGGACGTTTAGAAAGTCACATGAAGTTTATCTACTATTCATTCCCTAGCTTGGTGGATGGATCCCAACAACCTGTCAAAAGGGGTTCCCTGGGTGATAGAGGTATCTTGGATAGTTACCACAGATACATGTCCCACAGGGTGGGGAGCTCACCTGGACAGCAGGGTCACTCAGGGGGTATGGACAGGTCAGGAACATGGGGCTTCCTCAAACCAAAAAGAACTGTGGGCAGTGAGTCGTGCATTATGGTTTTTCATACACAATTTACAAGGGCATCATGTCCGAGTATTTTTGGACAACTGAGTAGTGGTAGCCAACCTAAACCACCGGGGGGGCCCAGGTCTCAAGCACTAATGAAAACCACCTCCAAAATTTTCAGCTTAGTAGAGAACAACTTCCTATCCCTTTCTGCCCTACATATAAGAGGAGTAGAGAACCAGAAAGCGGACTTCCTGAGCCATACCCAATTAAAACAAGGAGAATGGACTCTAAATCAGTACATCTTCGACAAAATCACAGATCTGTGGGGAATCCCTGTAATAGACCTCTTTGCCAATATGCACAACAGAAAAGTGAAAACCTTTTGTTCCCTAGACCCCAGGGGGAACCCTCAGGCCGTTGATGCATTCATGATTCCTTGGACACAGTCTTGCCTTGCCTTTCCTCCAACTATCCTCATCCCAGCAGTTCTGCAAAAAGTCAGGGAGGACAGGTCCAGGCTTATCCTAATATCCCCCTTCTGGCCCAAGAGGACCTGGTTCTCCTGGCTGAGGATGCTCTTGGTCACCAATCCATGGGTTTTTCCGGATCTTCTGGACCTCCTGTCACAGGGACTGGTGTTCCACCCTCAGTCAGAGAATCTCTACCTGACAGTGTGGAATTTGAAAGGTCACTATTGAAGGAAAGAGGGTCTTCGGACAATTAGTCTTTACACTAATGAAAAGTAGAAAGTCCGTGACCACAAAAATCTATGGCAAAACCTGGAAAAAACATTTGTCCACCTCCGGGGTAAGATTACAAGATGGAGTCCCAGTTGCTAAAATATTAGAATTTCTACAAAAGGGTTTAGATCTAGGCCTTTCAGTGAGTACCTTAAAAGTACAGATAGCAGCCCTAGGAGCATTGTACTGTGAAAAAATAGTGGCCAACCCTTGGGTAACACGGTTTGTCAGAGCAGCCGCAAGGTCTAGACCAGTAACTATACAGAGGTTACCAGCCTGGGATTTGAATCTAGTCTTGTCAGCTTTAACAGAATCCCTGCTTGAGTCTACAGAATCAATACCCCTTAAAATTCTATCATTTAAAACTGCCCTCCTGATAGCCCTAACATCGGCCCACTGAATAAGTGATTTCCAAGCCCTGTCTACAAACCCTCCCTTTACAAAAATCCTGGAGGATAAGGTTATACTAAAAACAGACCCTGCCTATCTACCCAAAGTAGCGTCCAGATTCCATAGGTCTCAGGAAATAATCCTTCCTTTCTTCTGTCCAGACCCTAGAAATAAGAAAGAAGAAAAGTTCCACACATTAGATGTGAAAAGGTGTTTAGTTCAGTATATAAAATCCACCCAGCAGCATAGGAAGGAAGGGTCTCTCTTTATCTGCTTCCAGGGACCCAGGAAAGGACTCAGAGCCTCTAAAGGCACTATAGCACGTTAGATAACACGTGATAGCCTTGGCGTACTCATCCACCAGGAACGCCGTTTCGGAGGGACTGAAGGCCCACTCTATAAGGGCTATGGTGACCTCCTGGGCCGAAAGGTTGGAGGTACCATTAGATCAAATCTGTAAGGCAGCCACTTGGTCATCACCTTCAAACCTTTTTAGACACTACCGCTTAGACCTAGCCTCTTCATCTAACTTAACCTTCGGCAGAAGGGTTCTGCAGGCTGTGGTCCATCCCTAAGCAATAATTTCTGCAATTCTCTCTGTGCTGCTGTCATGGGGGACCGAGAAAAGCATAGTTACTTACCGATAACAGTATTTCTCAGAACCCAATACAGCACCCGATTATTCCCCCCCTCATCACGTGTGCGGTGAGCACATTCTTTTGTATGAAGTGTGTTTTTTTCTATACAGACATGGTGTTCACCAGTTAAGCAATATGATAAAATTGTATATTTTTTTTGTTGTCACTAACCTGGAGGACCTTCAATGCTCTGTAAACAAAACTGATGCAGGGGAGAGGTACCACCCTTTTTATCATGTAGGTTTCCTGTCCCTGAAGGGTGGATCCCCTCTCTCTGTGGTGCTGTCATGAGCTCTGAGAAATACAGTTATCGGTAAGTAACTATTCTTTTTTAAGTGCAGGAGTAGGAGCAATCAGATGCTGTGGTCTTCTGGCTCCTCTCTGTTGTGGTAACCATGTGACACCATTCTTGTTTTATTACTTCACTGCCAACAGTAGATAGTTTGTAAATTTTTCTAATAGACCTAATTTGCAATGGGGTTTTTATTAGTATATGATTATATATAAAAATGTGTGTCTGTGTAGCATTTATGTGGGTTTTGTGTAATTATGAGTATAGTGTATATGTGTGTAAATCAGACCCATGCACCTCACTTCTCACACCCATAATGGGTCTCCCACCACACCTTTCTCAGACCCTTAAAATGCCACAAACAAGCCTGCAGAGGACTTAAGGCCCCGTCTCACTTAGCGACGCTAAAGCGATCCCGACAACGATACGACCTGTCAGGGATCATTGCTGCGTCGCTATGTGGTCGCTGGTGAGATTTCAAACAGTGAGATCTTCCCAACAATCGCTGCTGCGATTTCACTGTTTGACATCTCACCAGCGACCTGTAGCGACCTGTACAACGATGTCACATGGGAGCTATTATGACGATTCAGTGTCTGAGTCGTCAACGAGGTCGTTGGTAAGGTGTCAAACACAGCGATGTGTGCTACCCAACGGGACCTCAACGATCAAACAACAGGTCCAGGCCATTCCGACACGACCAGCGATCTCACAGCAGGGGCCTGGTCGCTACTATGTGTCACACATAGCGAGATCGCTACTGAGGTCGCTGTTGCGTCACAAAACTTGTGACTCAGCAGCGATCTCGCTAGCGATCTTGCTTAGTGAGACGGGGGCTTTAGATTGCTGACTGGCAGCAGGGTTGACAACCGTCCATAAATTTACATAAAGTCTTCAAAAATCAGCTGTTTTTTCTGCCATTCATAGTGCCATTCCAGCAGAAAAAACACTGCACAGTACATTACACTGCAATGCTCAGTGCAACTTATGTGATGTATACAACAGTCTCAGTGTGTCCTATGTATACAAATGAGTGACTGATACAAATCAGTGTTAGCCCCTCTGGTTCATCCAATTATTGCAGGAATAGAATCCCAAGCAGAACTAATATCACAATAGATGGACTAGCTCTCTTTCTCTTTCTTTTTCAATGTTCTTTTTATTAAGAAAATCAGTGTATTACAAACATTTTCATGACATAACTGTAACAGGTTATAGTCAACTAAATGTAATACAGGCATAGTAATCAACATGTATCCGATATTATTCAACCAAATCCTGCATTATTATAATTTACGGTTATCAGAGTTAGGCTACTTTCACACTAGTGTCGGTACGGGGCCGTCGCGCTGCGTCGGCCCGACGTACCGACGCACACTGTGAAACAAATGCCCGTCTGCCAGTCTTACGACGCTTCCGCTGCCCCATTGTAATGTCCGGGGAGGAGAGGGCGGAGTTTCGGCCTTGCATGCGCGGTCGAAAATGGCGTACTCGATGCACACAAAACGTTACATGTAAAAAAAAATTGTGCCGAGGGTCCGCCAAAACACGACGCAACCATCACACGACGGCTATACGTCGCAATGCGTCGCTAATGTTAGTCTATGGGGAAAAAATGCATCCTGCAGACAACTTTGCAGGATGCATTTTTTCTCCTAAACGACACATTGCGACGTACAGCCAAAAACGCTAGTGTGAAAGTACCCTAAGAGAAGAGTAGAGAACCAGTATCCTCTGGTTAGAGGATATAGGGAGATAGAGAGGGAGGGGGAAGAGGGAAGGAGAGATGAGGGGGAGAGTGGGGGGGTTGTTGAGATGACACCTTGGGATAGGATGTGATTACATTGAGATTGTCGCAAGACAGGTTGACTGAGACCTAAATTGGGTCCATGGTGCCCAGACGTTAAGGAATGCAGTGACGGTGTGGTACAGCTGCTCGCTCATGGGTATTGTAGATGAGTTCCAGTTGATCGGGATCAATGATTTCCCAGCCGCAAGTATAAATTGAGCTAGTTTAGTGGCACAATCATCATTAGGCCAGATTGGCAGATTTAGGAAAACATTTTCTGGTTTCAGAGTGACACCTTTCCCCAGCAACTTACTTATAACCGAGGCCACCTCCTTCCAGTATAGACATAAATGCGGGCAAGACCACCAGATGTGTATATAGTCGCCTACACTAGTTCCGCATCTCCAACAATCAGTGTTTGAGGTGTGGCGCCAAATTTGAATCTGTTTTGGTGTGATATACCATCTAGTAATGGTTTTGTAAGCATTTTCCTGGATACGAACACAGTTCGAAGGACCATGAGAATTTTTATAGATTTGTTTAATCTGCTGCTCAGAGAGGGGGTGCCTATGTCTTTTTCCCAATGGGCTAAGTATGTCCGCTTCAAAGGAATATCTATTTTGAGTAGGAATTGGTAAATCGCTGAGAGGATTTTAGTAGGGGGCATCAATCTGGCACATAAAACCTCATAGGGAGATAGAGTTCTGTTTAAGTCGACTGAATGGGTTCGTTGGCAGAGAATGTGGGAAAGTTTTCCATGCTGGAGGAATGTGAGACCCGATAACCAAGGGATCTTGCGTAATTCCTGTAATGGGAGAAGTGTCCCATCTTCAAACAATTGCTCAATCGGAACATGCGTGGCTCGGAGAGGAAGAGAATCTATTAAATCGGTGACTTTGGTTAATGGGGAAAGGGCAGGAGCCAAGGCATTACCCAATTTCTTCCAAATTTTGATTGTGGCTAATCTGTGTATATTTTTGTATTCTGTTGGGCTCTGTAATTTATTATGTCCCAATATTATAGCGCGCAGGGCTTGAGGGGACATTGCTCCTTCTATATCTAGCCATTGCTTATTCTCTGAGCTTCTAATCCAGTATATTGTTCTAGCTAAGTGGGCGGCTTGATAATATTTAACTATTAGCCCGGTTCACTATGTATTGATTTAGGCCTTCGCCGGAATTTTTTGGAGAGTCTGAAAACTATACATTTTTGGAAAGGTTATAGTATAAGCAATACGAAAAACAATGTTTCCATTTGCCCCGAGTCCCACGTGACCGCCATATTGGATTTTACAAAATGGCTGACGTAAAACCAATTTTCGTTAATATCTCAGCTTATAAATAACATAAAAATAAAATTTGACAGCTAAACATACATTTTAGGGCTAAGAAATGCAATATTACTAGTTGCAGATGTGTTTTAGATATTTACTACAGCAGTTTTTTATAATTAATTAGTATTGACATAATAATACATAATGACAGGAATCACATGTTTTTTTTTTCTTTTATTACAGGAGTTGAACATGACAGACAAACCACAAGCTACTGAAGTCACTTGTGAAGGTGAGGCACCTATCAACTGGAAGCTATGTATGCTCTGTCAGTCTTCCAATGGCAATGAGAAGTTGGTGCAAAATCCTCGGATACAGTCTTACCAGCGCGTTTTGGACATAGTAGCAGAGAGGGCAAGTTTACAAGATGGCAACTATGTTGATATCCATCGACGGATTAGCAACAGGAAAGACACAATCGCTACACATCAGGCAGTCTACCATTGAAGTTGTTACACAAATGCAATTAACAACGACCAAATACAACGAGCCCGGGACCGTTATGCACATGCATTAGCTACTGGTAGCCACATTACCAAGAAACGAGGATTAAAAAGAGGACGTGCTGAAATGGACGAATCAGGTTCATTAACATCTGACTCTTCATCACCATTCACGAGGTCACATACATGGCCACTGGATAAGGAAAAATGTTTCTTTTGTCAGAACGATGAGAATGAGAAGCTTTATAATGTGAGGACAGTCAACGCAGGGAAATCGTTGAAACAAGCTATTGAAACATCAGATAATTTAACACTGAAAACAAGACTGAACATATGCATTGCACCAGGGGATGCACATTCTATTGACGTCCGGTACCACAAAAGCTGTTGGACAAAGCATGTTTTTCATGGACAACGAGAACGTAGTACCAACAGAACAGACCACAAAGAACCCTTATTACAACGTGCAAGTCTGCTAGAGTTGCTAAACCTAGTGGATATTCAAACACAGAACCAATCATATCTATCTATACAAGATATCGAAACCACTTATTTGAATATGCTTGGTATAGAAGGCGTGGAAAATCACAAACCTACATTCACTAGAAAGTGGCTCAAAGAAATTATAATGAATGCCTTGCCACATCTGAAATCCTGTCTTTCAAAAAACAGAAGGGAATCAGCAGTTCTTTATTCACCAGAAGCCTGTGAGGAAATCATGGTTAATTCTGCAATGGAATGTCGTAGTGATGATGCAGACAACATGCAGACAATCTACAAAGCAGCACAGTTAATTAGGAAAAGCATTGCTAATTTTACAACGGAAGTCAATGATAAAAACACCATAACGGTCACTAGTGACATACACGACGTTCCAGCAGAATTATATTCCGCTATCCGTTGGATCATAACAGGGCCGATTAACAGCCTTGAAACTCAAAGAAGGACCAAAATTGTTGACCGAGCAGCACTCACTATGAGTCAGAACATCATGTATGAATTCAAATCAAAACGCCAGGTCAACTACAAGCCAAAAACCGAATCATCAGTATTCAGACAACCCAACGCACGAGAAAACCCACAGGTCAAACATTAATCATATTCCAATGAACAGGTTCCTTTCACATGACAAGACAAAGGCTGACCTGACCAACTATCTTGCTGCAAAGACTCTAGAGTTCAACAGTTCATCACAAAAACTGGTCATCACTTGTTCTTCAGGGTGTACCAGGAGCAACAAAAACTTAGTTTTCGACGACAACAATCACGAAGAAGCAGACACACTGTTGATCTACCAAGCTGTCTTGGCAACACAACGAAACCCACTGGATGCAAGGATGGTTTTCTTCTCCCCTGATACCGATGTACTGGTGTTGGTCATAGCTAACTATGACCTCATGCTGAAGAATACATCGATTTCAATGGTCTCTGGGATGATCGAGATAGAGCCAATAAGGCGAGTCATAGGGGCAGACAGAGCAAAGGCTTTGACAGCCTTCCATGCATTCACTGGTGCTGACACAACTGGAAGGTTCTCTCGAATTGGCAAAGCAATCTGGCTGCAAGCTTACATGAACGCAACACCAGATGTAATCAGTTCTCTGCAGATGCTTTCGACTGAAAAAGAAGTGAGCGAAACTATGTTGTCAACTCTTGCTACCTTCGTATGTTTTGCTTACTCTCCAAAAGGCATTTTTATTAAAAATATTCCCGAACTGCGATGGCATCTATTTTGCAAGCATATGGCAGAAAGTGACAGGTTACCTCCTACACTCGGAGCTCTAAAACAACATGTCCTCAGAGTCCATATCCAAGCCAGAGTGTGGGGACAAGCTAACATTGCTTTGCAGGATTCTCAGCTGGATCCCGAGAAGAATGGCTATCACAAAGGGTTGGATGGACAGTTGAAACCAACCATGACAGATGTTCTTCCAGCTCCAAAAGCAATAATCGAGATGATTAGTTGTCAATGCAAACATGACTGTTCTTCTTCAAGGTGTTCGTGCCGAAAAAATAACTTATCCTGTACCGATCTTTGTCAGTGTGACAGCGAGTGTATGAATGACGAGGACACTCAGACCAAATATGAAACTGATGATGACAGTGATGGTGGCGATATGTAAAGACACTCTGGTTGTTCAAAAGTTAAAAACATTAACTCTCTGCTTTTCGAGTTCGAAAATTTGTTCAAATATAAACCGATACAATTTGTAGTCGTATATAGAGTATTTATTTGGATACCACTGCATTTCTTAGTACTCAAAATGTATGTTTAGCTGTCAAAATTTAAGTTTTACGTTACTTACAAGCTGAGATATTAACGAAAATCGATGTAAATCAGCCATTTTGTAAAATCCAAGATGGCGGCCACTTAGGACTCGGGGCAAATGGAAACATTGTTTTTCTTATTGCTTATACCATAGCCTTTCCAAAAATGTACATATTTGAAACTCTCCAGAAAATTCCGGCGAAATTACATAGTGAACCGGACTAATATCCTGGGCACCCATTCCACCCATGTCTTTTGGCAGGTTAAGGGATTTAGCGTTAATGCGTGGTTTGCATTTTTGCCATATGTATTTAAAGAAAAGGGAACGGACTTTAGTTAGGAAGGAGGTGGGTATTTGTATTGGGAGCATTTTGAAAACATAGAGAAATTTTTTAAGTATTAGGCTCTTTAGTATGTTCTTCCTTCCTATCCAAGATAGAAAATATCCTTCCAGGTTTGAAGGCTAGCGGATACAGTTTGAAATAGCTGTTTAAAATTAAGCTCAAAGAGGTCTTTATGGGAAGCACTACCACCCCAGGTATGTTAAACTTTTAGGTTGCCAGGGAAAAGGAAAGGCAGTCTTGAGCTTCCCCACTATATCATTAGGCAGGCCTAAATTTGGTATCTCAGATTTGGTTTTGTTGATTTTATAATTGGCTAATTTGCTGTATCTCTCCAGAACTTTTATCATCGCGGGGATACTACTTGAGGGTTTGGTTATTACTAACAAAAGGTCATCTGCAAACGCTGCTGTTTTGTAGTGTGTGTCTTGTATTAGCAGACCTTCAATTTCAACACTTTGTTGAATGGCCTGTAGAAGGGGTTCGAGAGATAAAGCAAAGAGTAGCGGGGACAAGGGGCAGCCCTGTCTCATTCCATTAAATATTTGGAACAATTATGTGAGGGATCCATTTAATCTGATTCTTGCCATTGGAACTGCGTACATGCCCATGATTGCAGACACTGATGATGATGGAAAGCCAAATTTTAATAACGTTTCCTGCAGGAAGAGCCAGTCCACCCTGTCGAATGCTTTTTCAGCGTCCATACTCATTAGAGCCAGCGGAATATTTCTCATTTATGCATATTGCATGAGATTCAGAATCTTATATGTGTTATCCTTCCCCTCTCTCCCCTTCACAAATCCAGTTTAATTTGAAGAGATTAGTTGAGGAAGCACGACCGCAACTCTGTTGGCCAGCATTCTTGCGTATAATTTTAGGTCCGTATGGGTAATTGCCACATTGCTCCGGATCTTTCCCCTCTTTATAAATCAGCGAGATTCTGGCCTCTAGAAAATGCCGTGGTGCATTCCCACCTTTTTAAAGAGAATTACACATATTAAGGAGGCGGGGAGTAGGATTCCTAAGTTGGATTTCTAATAGTACAGGGAGAAACCATTTGGTCCCGGTGCTTTCCCTTTTGGGCAATTCAACAGGGCAGACTGGAGCTCCGTGAGTGTGAATGGTTTGGCAAGTTGTTGGTGCTGTGCAGTATTTAGGGTTGGAAGATTTAAGTCTCTCAAAAAGGATTGAACATCCTGCCTTCTTCGAGAGATTCCTTCCTCCCCTTCCGTATAAAGGTGCGGGTCTGCCTTTTCTTTATTAAATTACAGAAAAAAGACTGGCACATCCAAACTAGTGTGAATAGGTGCATACCAGGAGCAGCTACCTCCATACATAAATATACAAAAAAGGTTGCACTCTATCATGTCAAAGCATGTCTAATATGAAATACATGAAATATGAATAGCAAAATGGCTTTTGAACATTAGGAAAATATTTAAGAGACGCTTTGCACAGAATTTGATATAATCAAATAGTGTGAGCCCATCAACCATCGCCAAGGTGGTCTCATAAAACTGAGGGATCCCTGACCTCCCTGTCCAAATGTGAACACTTACCGAAGGCCAATGTCTGTATGCCTGGGTGATTGTGGACACCTCTGTTCAGCAAAGCCTACATATGGGTTGGCCGGGACCAAGTGTAATGAGATGCAATTAAAAACCACATGGTGATGGGAGGAGTGCTCAGTCAGTCAGCTAACATAGAAATGACAGAAAAAAGACTGGCACATCCAAACTAGTGTGAATAGGTGCATATTTAAGAGACGCTTTGCACAGAATTGCAAGAAGTGCAAAGCGTCTCTTAAATATTTTCCTAATGTTCAAAAGCCATTTTGCTATTCATATTTCATGTATTTCATATTAGACATGCTTTGGCATGGTAGAGTGCAACCTTTTTTGTATATTTATGTATGGAGGTAGCTGCTCCTGGTATGCACCTATACACACTAGTTTGGATGTGCCAGTCTTTTGCCTAAGCCTTCGCAAATAAGGGAGTTTTTCCTTTAGCAAAGTGAGTTTCCTGTAACAATAGCAAATCTATGCCTTTTTTTCTGAAACCTGAGAGAGTTTGGCCTCTGGGGATCGGAGAGTTGAACCCATTCGTATTAAGGGTTAGAAGTTTAAGTACCTTTGGAGAGATGGTCATCTTGATGTATCGTTCATCAATGGCGGACATCCCAAAGTGCCTGAGGGAGGAAAGGGTGAAAGGAGGGAGCAAGGAAGGGGGGGTGAAAAGAAGAGGTGTAGAACAATTGCGGAGATGGATTAGTATATATTGAAAAGGTTTAAAGAAACTTTAAACTAACTGCAACATGTTAAGAATCAAAGAGCTGGGGTATACTAAATACTTCCAGCTAGGGGGAGGGCAATGTATCCTTCAATGAGTATTATAATGCTCAATTTTAAACAAACATTTGAACAGTATATAGATTACACACAATGGCTATTAGGAACCTGAGTTTCACAGAAGACAATGTCAAAGTTACCCAGGAGGGAGGGGGTGTTAGACCCCTTATTTCTCTCGCCTGTAGATGCATCTTCCTCAGGTGTCTGGGTCTTTGGTGGGAGTCAATCTTGAGCCCTTACGCCTTGACTTCTGTGACTTAGGAGTGGAAACGTGTTGCCATGGGGATGGGAGGGGAAGAGGTTGTTGTGAGGAAGCAGCGTGGAAAGTCTCAATGTCCGGATATTGGTCCAAGAATATGTTGAGATCTTTACATAGCTTTCGGATTTCAACTGAGGATCTGGCTTGGAGCCTTTTATCTTTTGTAATAACTTGTATTCCAAATGGAAAGAGCAAATAAAATTGTAGCTTTTTCTGAAGGAGTGCTTTGGTGAATGGTTTGAGAAGTTGACGTTTCTTCAGTGTGATAGCTGAGAGGTCTTGGAATAACTTGAGGTGCGAACCTTCGAGTATAATCTCCCGCACCTCTCTTGCACGTTTCAGAATCAGGTCTTTGGTACGGAAATCAAGAAATCTACACAGTACATCTCGGGGTGGGTCTCCATACTTAGGTTTGAGGTGTAACGCCCTATGTATTCTCACAATTTCAATGTTTTGAGGATCTTGCTCTAAGAGAATAGAGCGGAAAGTCTCTGTCGCAGCCTTATTTAAGGCCTCAAAGGTGACAGACTCGGGTAGTCCCTTTTTCCGGATGTTGTTTCTGCTCTCTCTATTTTCATGGTCCTCTAGGGTGGAGTGGACAATTTGCAGTTGTTCCTCCTGGGCCTTGATACAAGAGAGGATGGCATTAGAGTGTTCAGTATAGCTGGTCTGTGCATTTTCCAAAGATTCCAGTCTATGACCTTATTGTGCTATTTCTTGTTTGATGTCCGTACGTTCCTTTCCAATGGGTTCTAAGGCTTTGGACAATATACGTTTGATGAAGGAGCGTGTTACTGGTTGGTCTTTGCTGTTAGATCCAATATCAGAGTCTCTCTCCATGTCTGTATCTGTTTCTCCTTCTGGGGCAGAGTTTGACGGGTAGTTTGTTTTGGCAATACTAGAGGTTGTAAGGCTTTTTTTAAGTATTTGTCAAGATCTGATTGAGAGGTTAGGGCATTAACTTTGATTGGCTTGGGTGTCTTAGCACCAGATTTCACCATTGTGTGGTACGTTGATATGTGGGTGTAAAAAATAGAAGCTTCTAGTTCCTCCCCCAGCTAGCAGGAGCATGTTAAAAGGTGCTCATTTAATTTTATTTAAGATAGCAAAAATGGCAGATCAATCATTGAAGCCATTGCGACGTATGCCCAAAGAGTATTGGGAGTATTCAAGACAGAGAAATAAACAAATCTCCCATATGGCCACTAGATGTCAGATCAAGATCATCCAATTTCCTCAGGCAATCTTAGTTCTCCAGATTTTAGTTCTAGGGAGATTTCTGATAGAGGAAAACTGACTCCGGAGTAGGTCTGCGGGACAGCAGCAAGGTTCATTCAATGAACATATTGGGTATTAGATTATGTATGTATAATCGTGAAGGCACTGTTTATAGGAGATTTATGAAGAACCTTCTATGTCCGATGGGGTCAGGGCAAGGGCAATAAAGGCAGGTCCCCTCCGTGGCTGCTGAAGGGGTTAATTCGTTTCTCCCCCAAATCTGAAGGCAGCCTGGTCTTCTTGCATGGGAAGATGGCGCCAATCCGGGCGGGAAGCCGCCTCTATAGTAGGTTTCTGCTCAAAGTGACCCCCCAGGAGCCTCCCTGTTAGTGGGTAGGGCGCAGTGGTTCAAATCAAATACACCCTCGGGTCTCTCTCCTATCCCGCAAATGTCTCTCTCAGACTTTTGAAGCGTCTTACAGGAGCACTGAGGGCATATAGTGTCGGTGATGGCCTGTTCAGCTGCGCTAAGGTGATACGGCGTTTACCTCACCAGCCTCTGTGTGAGCAGTGGGGGGCAGCGCAGGCCAGTGGCTAGTCAGGGCGAGGGATAGGGAGCGGGTATCAGTACCTCTGCTCCAGTGTTTCCAGGCTGGCTGGGGACACGGCACGGGGAGCAGCTTCCAGGAGTAGCCTCAGACTTGGAGAGATCTCGGGATCAAGCATTAGCACCGGGTAAGCAACGCTGCTCTCTTCTCTGCTGAGTCGGGTGTCTGGCGCTGAGACCGGCAGCGGCAAGGTATCAGCATCTGCTGTCTGCAGTGGGGGAGAGAGGCTCACAGTGTGGGCGGCCTCCCTTTCAAGATGGCTGCTCCAGCGGGTATGCTGTCTTCTCGGTGGCTGCTTCACTGGCCTCTCTGGAAGTGGCAGGGAGCCAGCTTCAGTTAGCGGTGGGGTGGGGAGTGGGAGTGAGCCTGGGGATGGGGCAAATGGTACGTCTGATTAGCCTTCTTTGCCTTCAGCCCGCCGTTGAAGTCAGGCCTAAGTCAGGCTGAAAAAACAGGGCACTTCACCTCAGAAGCTTCCCTTAGGGCCAGCTGTTGTCAGTAGATCTGCCCGGGGAGGTAGATTGCTGCTTTTGGGATGATAAGATATCAAAAATCCCTGGAGTGTGCAGGAGCTCTTTACATGTGCGTCTACTCTCCAGTGCTGTAAGGCCATGCCCCCTAGATGGACTAGCTCTCAAGACCACTCATTAAGGATATTCCATCCAAAATAGATACGAGAAAAAAAAATATTGGCCATCCAAGATATAGATTGGCATGAAGACTTTTCCCCACCGATGGTTACAGCCTTACTATGACAAAGAGCTGTCAGAGGAACAAGCAGGATTAAGAAAAGGCAGAGGTACAAGGGATATGATTATACGATGGATAATGGAAAAGGCCAAAAAATACAACAATAGAGCTATTATTGCTTCATCAACTATAGCAAAGCCTTTGACAGTGTTGATCAGCAAAATCTTTGGAATACCATGAAAGATATGGATAAGCGGAACCTCATTAGGAACTTTTAAATTAAGCAAGAAGCAACAGTCCAAAAGGAACACAGCGACACTGCATGGCTCAAAGTAGAGTGAGGTGCATAAGCTACATTCAGGAAACCTGAACTGGCAAAAACACAAGAAGGAATCAAAATTGGTGGACAAATCATCAACCATTTTAAATATACAGATGACACAACTTTTATAGCTATAGGGATAGATGAAATGAAGGACTGAGAGTGTCAAGATGGAAAGCTCTAACATGGGACTGCTACTCAACACAAAGAAGACAAAGATATTGACTACCACCAGGTATGACAGGACATATTTGAGAAGGACGGCGATGAACTGGAAGTTGTAAAAGATTTCAACCTACTCAGATTGATGATAACTCAAGATGCAGTGAAGGCACTGGAAGTCAATAGAAGAATAGCTATGTGAAAATCAATAATGAAGTCCCTGAATGAGTTCTTCAAATCAAGGAATGTTACACTGGTGACAAGGACATGGCTCATATATAGTGTGGTCTTTTCTGTGATAACAAATGAATGCAAAACCTCAACAATAAAGAAACAAGATAGAACAATTTACTCCTTTGAAATGTGGTGCTGGAGAAGTATGTTATCAATACCATGCATGGTAAGAAGAACAAGCAAATCAATTTTGGAACAAATCAAGCCAGACTTGTCACTCGAAGAATGCATCATTAAGCTACAACTTGCCTACTTTGGACACATCATGCCAGAGGAGCAATCACTGGAGAAGGATATCATGGTCGGAAGAATTAAAGGAACAAGGCAAAGAGGACCGGCAACCAGATGGCTTGATATTATCAAGATAACAGTTGAGAAGACCCTGGTGGGCCTATGTAGGCTTGAACAAGATTGATTTTCCTATAGAGTGTTCATTCATTAATTTACAATGGCATGAGACCGAGAGACCGAGACAAAGGAAATTAAGTAAATACTTTTGTTGCTTTTCCAATTATTGGATTGTCAGCTAACACCACCATATATTTTGGCTGTCAAGTATACAGCAGTCTTACTGTATTCTATGTGATGCATTCAGCAGTGTCTTAGTATATCCTATGTGATGGAAACAGCTGTCTCAGTGTATCCTATGTGACTTATGCAGCAGTCGCAGTGTACCGTATTCGCATACCGCTCAACTTTCTAGTATAAGAATGAGGAATACATTCTGTGGCACACTAAATGAATATGCTAGTCCATTAAACAAACCGGGTCCAGTCCTTGCTGTGGGGCTTTTGCTGGGGATTAGAGGGAGACAGTGGATGGCAGAATTAGAAGGAGACAGTGGTGATAATTAGAGGGAAACATTGAGTAACTTTCGGTAGAGGTTAGATTGCGACACTGCGAGGAAAGGCATTTTAGTGGAGATTAATGATAGATACTGGGTGGCAAGGGATTTTGGTAGGGATTAGAGGTAGAAGCTGGCTGGTAGGGAATCTTGGTGGAAATTAGAGGAAGACACAGAATGGCATGAGCTCTTGATGACGACTTCTTACAGCCATGACTCATTTGCAGAGCTTACAACAAAGACATATAAGTAGGATTTCATATTTCCTGCGACATTCGCATCTATTTCCAACCTGTACAAACTCCTCATCCTGTTGACACATCAATACTGAGCCGCTGCTGCAGTATTCATCCGTATTATGGGTCCTGCTTTGTGGAATGGTAACAGTACTTTTCTCAGTGTCCAACATATGAACAATACCCACAACTGTGTCCAATAGATATCAGTACCAGATCCACCACCAATCTGTAGCCAATTAAAGTGCCTGCCAGATATGAAAACACATGCTGAACACTTAACAGCTATTTAATTTTGCCCTCTGAGTGCTCACTGGAAGGAATCACGGATCCAGCAAAGGTTTACCTTGGACCCCTGGGGTTCATTTACCTGAAGTATAATTAGCAGGAGGAAGGCTACAATATGTCACAACAGAGAAACTGAACTATCACCAAGGCCTGACCAAAACCCTGTATGTGAATTGTATGGAAGCTTCTGGAACTGTTTGCAGAACTTCATTAAGTAAGATACTGTGAGTAAAATGTATGTCCGATAATGGAAAAAACCATAGCTGAGGGATTTTGTGCACTTCTGACTATGGTCCCAAAAGCTGCGGGCTAAAAAAAACCCCTTCCATGTGTTTCTGAATGTGGGTGCAGAAGAGCTTTTATGGCTTCTTGCTGCATTCCTGACTTTCAGCTCCCAAATCCCTCATGCCCCTCCTAAAGGAATTTTTACGATTGGGACAGATGCATAGACAGTTGTACCAGCTTAAACTGTTTGGATATCCCTTGTAAAACATGAGGTCCTGTGTCCTAATATTGCAAGATATTAGGCAAACGATTTAGGCTAGGAAAATAATGAGTACATATTGCTAAAGTCCATTGGCACATCTATCCATCACTGTAAGCAGGAGCTTCCAAGTCCAACAGGGACAGAGTACGGATTTCTCTGGAACTGTGTGTCCCTACTAGCCTTAATTTAGTATCTAAAGAGAGCAAATCTTAATACAAGATGAATGCTGGGTGTGTTATGATTCTGACATGTTCTGGAGCGGAGATACAGGCATTAGACAAACTTGTGTGAAAGGAGGTTGTTGGTGATGTCACGGGCTACGGTTTATAAGTTTCTGCCACTGCCAGGCCCCCAGGAGTGAATTTTGACCTGAGAAGCCTGACTGCCCGTCCTGATGCATTGGGACATATGGGAACTCCACCCACTAGCCTGGTTACCTGAAATGAACTGAGAACATGTGAGTTTTACCTTTTCTCATTTAATCCTTTTATTTTATAATTACCTTGTACATTTTCAATTTTCTCATTTTGTAACATCCTTTTAATATTTTTATGTAAACACTGCCTTTTTCGGAGTAAAATATATAAATTACTAGTTTTCGTTCTTCCTGTTCTAAAACGTACCCTAAGCCTTCTGAAGGGAATTACGCTACTGTTTTGGGTTAGCTTCGGACCCGTTTAATCGAAGCTGGTGGCAGCTTACCTTTGTGCTGGGCCTTTGGGAGTCGCTGTAGAGACCACGGCATTGATAATTATTGTTCCTGCCTGAGTGGGAATATTTATATCGCCTCGTTGTAGTGTGCCCAATAGCCAGTACATAGCAGGCAGCCTTTCTGGCGACTAATTACCCTAGGTGCAGTACCTAACCTGACCTGAGAGTAAGGGGGGAGCCAGAGAGCGGCAAGTTTCAAGTGGAACTGTAAGCGGGATATACGTAAATCCCTGCAGTTCGTGGTATATTGAAGAGCAGTGGGATACCTAAAATAAGCCCCTGCTGTAAACTAGGAGGTCAATAGCCTTGTGTGTGTTCTTTTCATCACATTGTAGCAGTGGAGGGATAACTAAGATAAGCCCCCTGCACATGTGATAGCCGTCTGTTGGCCTAAAGTCACCCCGATCTGTGACGTAGGGGTGACAGTCACGGTGTGAATCGTGACATATTGGTGGCAGCGGTGTGGATTCGTGACTGGTACCAACCAACCATTTTGGAGGATTCTCACATCATCTTTTTGTGGTTTTGATGTTAGAGTAGGACTCACATGCGTGAAGACCCGTGACGTGGGTTGTGAGCTTCCGTATTTTTGGCCAGAATATCAACTAATACCTCACATACATTGCTATGTTTTTTGCACTTTATATCTTTTCAGGGTGCAGTTGGGCCCAGGTGGCTCTGTAAACTGAAGCATCTGTTCACACAGGATGCATTCAAGTTAGCACTGGGCAGACCCCCTGATCTAAGAGTGTGGGAGTCATTAATAGGCTGTGAGCCAGATGCTCTGCATTTTCTGTGTGAACATTGCCACATACAGACTGTATTTTTTTTGCACTGGTGTTCTCAATGGCCAATCCCCTGATTGTAGGCTGGTTGTCTCATTGGCATTACTGCACCTGTTTAGCTGTCATCTTTAAATGGGTTCACTGCACCCTGTTAGTTCATTTGTTTCGAGGCCTGGCAGGTAAGCGTTTCTGCCTTTTTTCTTGGTGTTTTTTACCAACCGACCATTACCTTGTCTAAGGCTGATTACTCTCCGCTACACCATTCCTGCTCCAACTCCCATGGGAGCCAGCCCTAGTTGGGAAGGGGTTAATCACCTGACATTGTGTATCACCCCCTATCTCCCAGGAACCCCCATGAGTGCTTGGTAATACCAGGCCAAACATCCCAAGTGGCATCATTTTCATTATTTTATTATTAACCCCTACAATTGATAAAGACTGGCGTTCACCCATGGTCGGACCACACCAGAAATCGGAACCGCCGTGCTCCAGTATCGTGACCACAGCGGCCCTGCCCGGGCACCACACCAGCTTTAATTTTGCTTCTGAAAGCTTTAGGAAGAGATCTTGTAGATACTCGAATGCCACTGATTCCTTGTCAAAGCTGTGATAATGTGTTTCATGAGGCATAGTTTGATGTGTATGAGTACATTTCGAGGGTCTACAAGTGACTTCCATTTAATGGTTGGTAAACTCCGAAAACTCAATATGTTGAGATCAATATTGTCAGGTAATCTAGGTCCTTTCACCGTGTTCATTCTTTGCACCAATGCACTTTGAATACTATAAGCACTTTAACCCCATTTCTGCCATCGGATATACAATCCCATCTATGTGACCTGGGATTTAATTCCCTTGGATGGTATAGTATGTCATACGCGATCATGATTATCACAGCTGACACCCGGCACTATGTGCCAGGAGTGGTCATGAACCACTCCCGGCACTTTAACCCCCAGAACACTGTGATCAAACAAGATTGCAGCGTTCCGGTGGCATAGGGAAGCATCGCACAGGGAGGGGGCTCCCTGTGTGCTTCCCTGAGACTCTGAGAACAACGCAATGTGATTGCAGGCCCCTGGATCCAAGATGGCCATGGGGTCCTTCTGGGTGCTGCAGGGTGGTGACTTGTCAGTGCCTGCTGAGAGCAGGACCTGAGAAGCCTCCTTCACTGCCTGCCAGATTGCTGATCTGACACAGTGCTGTGCTAGGTGTCCTGGGTAGTGTTGAGCATTCCGATACCGCAAGTTTCGGGTATCGGACGATATTTGCGGTATCAGAATTCTGATACCGAGTTCTGATACTTTCAGTATATCGGATACCGGAATCGGAAGTTCCCATAATTCAAAGAGCCAGAATTCAGCCAATGACGAATGATTAGAAGTGTGGGCACATCCTGTTCTGCATGGTAGGCATGTAAGTACTGGCATGGCTGTGATTGGCTGCTGAAATGATGTCATGATGCAGTATAAAAGTCGCTGCCGCCATTTTGGGTTCACTCTGCTGTGAATTCAGTTAGGGACAGGACGCTGTGTTCTGACTGAGGGCCAGTTTAGAGATAGTGATTTGCTTCATTGTGCTTTACCCAGGCTAATTTAGCAACCTCTGTGTGAGAACCTTGTTTTTGCTTGCAGCACTGTTCACGGCTGTCTGCACGGTCTCTGTGTGAGTGCAGCTCACTCTGTAGTCTGTTCTGCCACCACAGCCGGTTGTAGTCAGCTCAGGTTGCATCACTGCCTCATACCGTTCCATTGTCCGTTTCTCAATTAGTGCAGCCTGCTGCACATTTTTTCAAATTTATCCTATTAGTGGCTTTCCATCCGTATCCTGCTAGATTGTGGAAAAACACTATATATGATTACATAGAAGAGCTTTTTTTGGCCTTGCAGCGCCGTTTATGGCTGTCTGCACGGTCTCTGTGTGAGTGCAGCTCACTCTGTAGTCTGTTCTGCGTAAAAAACAAAAAGTTTATAAAGTTCACCCAACACTCCACTTTAGAGTTGTGTAAGCCACATTAGCTCATATTAAAGTCTAGTCCACACTTGATAAAATTAGTGTTCCTTATACCTGTTAGCAGCTGTACAGGAATAAGCACACTAAGACCTTAGTACTAGGGTTGAGAGAAACGGATCGGACAAAATCGCCGACTTTCGGCAAAGTCGAGTTTCATGAAACCCGACCCGATCCTAGTGTGGGATCGGCCATGAAGTCGGTGATCTTCACGCCAAAGTCGCGTTTCATATGAAGCATTCAGCGCCATTTTTCAGCCAATGAAGGAGGACGCAGAGTGTGGGCAGCGTGATGACATAGGTCCCCACCATCTTAGAGAAGGTCATGACAGTGATTGGCTTGCTTTCTGCGGCATCACAGGGGGTATAAAGAGGCATGCACGCCGACCGCCATCTTACTTCTGCCGATCTTAGCATAGGGAGAGGTTGCTGCAGCTTCATCAGAAGAAGGGATATAGTTAGGGAGGGAAGATTAACCCCCAAACCACTTGTGCTGTAGCGATTTCCACTGTCCAACACCACCTTTTTTTGCAGGGACAGTGGAGGGTATATTTTGCGCATCAGCTCTGTAGCTTATTAGGCTGCCTTATAAGGCTATGTGCACACGCTGCGGATTTTGCTGCGGATCCGCAGCGTTTCCACAGCTGCGGATCCGCAGAAGTTTCCCATGAGTTTACAGTACAATGTAAACCTATGGGAAACAAAATCCGAAGTGCACATGCTGCGGAAAAAAACGCGTGGAAATACAGCCGTTTATTTTCCGCAGCATGTCAATTCTTTCTGCGGAATCCGCTGCGGGTTTACACCTGCTCCAATAGGAATCTGCAGGTGAAAACCCGCAGAGGAAACCGCGATAAATCCGCAGTAAAAACTACAGCGGTTTTTCACTGCGGATTTATCAAATCCGCAGCTGAAAATTCCGCATTGGAATCCACAGCGTTTGCACATGGCCTAAGGCTCTCTGATAGCTGCATTGCTGTTTGCACACTGCTGTGCAAACCAACTGCTTTTTTAAAAGTAAAAATCCTGTTGCTCCTTTCTGCACAGTTATCTTGTTTATTTGTCCACACTTTTGTGTGCAGCAGTCCTTTGTATTGCTGCCATACTTGTCCTGAGATCATTGTAGGGAGATTGTAATTGTACTACAGTCCTTGTATTTTTTTCATATATCTTCCAGCCACTTTCTGCCACTTACATTGTGTTGTGTTATACACTGGGCCTGAGTTTTGGTGCAGTCTCCCCCCAAAAAAAGGGAGATTCAAATTGTCACAAAGTGGCTATACATCAGTTCTGTTAGTTTGTCGTATATCAGCCAGCCACGTTCTGCCACTTACATTGTGTTGTGTTATACACTGAGCCTGAGTTTTGGTGCAGTCTCCCCCCAAAAAAAGGGAGATTCAAATTGTCAACAAGTTTATATACACCTTCTACCTTGTTTTACAGTACAATATAACGGTTGTTATTTTGGTTAGATTTTCCCAAAAATGAGGAAGTCTGGTGGAAGAGGCCGTGGGCAGTCGTTGCCAGCTGGTACTGATGGTGGTGGTGGTGGTGGAGCATCTGGTGGTAGTGGGAAAAGCAAAATAGCACCTAAGGCTGGAGGTGTTGAGCCAGCGTCATTGTCTGGCTACACAAGGCCTCGAAGGCTCCCTTATATTGGAGTAGGAAAACCGCTTTTAAAGCTGGAGCAGCAGGAAAAAGTTTTGGCTTTCCTTGCTGACTCAGCCTCTAGCTCTTTTGCCTCCTCTTCAGAAAGTTCAAAATATAAAAGCAGTGAGTCGTCAGTGGATGCTACCGGTCAGGAACAAAACATTCCTTGTGTCCTTCACCCAAACCAAAAGTGAAGGATGCATCAGGCAACACTACAGGTTACTCCATGGAGCTCTTTACACATACCGTGCCTGGGTTAGAAAGGGAAATTGTTAACTACCCATTACAAGATGAATCGGACATGGAGTACACTGATGCACAGCCACAGCTAGATTATTATGCTGTTCCATTGACTCAGATCACTACCTTGCCATCGCAGTGTACTCAGCCAGAATCTGACCCTGATGAGACTATGGTGCCCCGTCCCGAACGCTATAACACCTTACACGGTGACACAGAGGAAGGTGCACATTACATTGAAGAGGAGGTGATAGATGACCCAGTTGTTGACCCAAATTGGCATTGGGGGAAGAGGGTGCCACTGCCAGTATCTCAGAAGCGGAGATGGATGATCCGCAGCAGCCATCTACATCGCAACAGCTGTCATCTGGCAGGCTCGTATCAGGCAAAAACAAAAACAGTTTTAGGACAGCGTGGCCATCCGGTGAAAGTAGCACAACGTGCTATGCCTGAAAAGGTGTTCGATAGTAGGAAGAGTGCAGTGTGGCATTTTTTAACCAAGAGCCGAATAATCAGTCAAAAGTTATCTGTAAGAAATGCTCAAAGACCTTTAGCAGAGGGAAGAATCTTCAAAATTTAAATACAACGTGCATGCGTAGACATTTATCCAGCATGCACTTGCAAGCCTGGACTAACTACCAAACGTTACGTACCGTTGGTGCACCTGCTCAGAATGAAGATAGTCAGCAACGCTACATTGCTTCCCTCACTGTAAGCCGACCGGTTAGGACACCACCAGCAGCAAATGTGGAGGTATCGTCGCAAGGCCAAAGCAGTCAGGGAATCACGAGGTTATTGGTAGGAAACACTGTATGTAGGCCAACATCAAGAATACCATCACCAACCCTCTTTCAATCCGCCATGTCCACCACCACCACCACCGCTAGTTCCACCATATGCAGCTCTCCAGTCCAGCTCACACTACAAGCGACTCTCGTTAGGAAAAAAAAAAGTACTCATCCTCTCATCCGCGTACACAGGGTTTGAACACCCACATTGCTATACTAATCTTGTTAGAGATGATGCCCTACCGGTTGGTTGAAAGCGAAGCTTTCAAAGACCTGATGGCCTATGCAGTACCAAACTATGACCTACCCAGTCGGCACTTCTTTGCGAGAAAAGCCATCCCAGCCCTCCACCAGCATGTCAAAGACCGCATTGTCCATGCACTGAGGCAATCAGTCAGTGGAAAGGTGCACCTCACAACAGATGCATGGACCAGTAGGCATGGCCAGGGACGTTATGTGTCCATCACGGCGCACTGGGTTAATGTGGTGGATGCAGGGTCCACAGGGGACAGCCATAGTGGGACAGTTCTGCCTAGCCCACGGTCTAGGAAACAGTTGGCTGTAGGCGTTCGCCACCCCTCCTCCTCCTCCAGAAGCGAAAGCTCATCCACAGAGCGCAGTCGCATGACCACTCCATCCGCAGCTGCCAGTGTTGCACACGAGGTGTCCCATTATCGAACAGCTAGTGGTAAGCGTCAGCAGGCTGTGTTACAAATTAAGTGTTTGGGCGACAACAGACACACTGCGGAAGTACTGGCCTAGTACTTGCAGCAAGAAGCTCAGTCATGGCTGGGCAGTGTACATCTTGAGGCAGGCAAGAAAGTCAGTCATAACGGAAGGAATTTTATGGCTGCCATAGCCCTTTCAGAACTGAAACACATACCTTGCCTGGCTCACACCTTGAACCTGGTGGTGCAGTGCTTCCTGAAAAATTATCCGGGGTTACCAGCCCTGCTCCTGAAGGTGCGTAGACTTTGCTCGAACTTCCGCCGGTGTCGCCCGTACACTCCAGCCATATGCTGAACTATCAGCAATCGCTGAATCTTCCCCAGCACTGCCTAATAATCGACGTTGCAACAAGGTGGAACTCCACACTGCACATGGTTCAGAGGCTGTGCGAACAGATGCGTGCTGTAATTTATTTGTGGGAGGATACACATACACGGGCAGGCAGTTGGATGGTGTGTAGTGGTCGAAGCTACAAGTCCTTCAGTGTTTTGAGGAATGCACATGGCTGGTAAGTGCAGATTACACCATCATAAGCATGAGCATCCCACTAATGCGTCTGATGATGCAAAGTTTGATGCACATTAAGGAGCAGGCGTCTGCAGCCGAGGAGGAGGGAAGCCTTGATGACAGTCAGCCACTGTCTGCTCAGGGAACTGTCCTAGACGAGGTGGCAGACGAAGAAGAGGAGGAGGAGGATGATGGGGATGAATATTTATGGGAGGAGGATGCTTCTCAGGGGGCAATAGAAACTGGTGGCATTGCAAGGTCAGGTACAGGGTTTTTGCGGGAGACAAGTGATGTTGATTTGCAAGAAAGTGCTCCTCAACCCAGCACAAGCAGTGAATTGACACCTGGAACATTGGCCCACATGGCTGAGTATGCCTTGCGTATCCTAAAAAGGGACCCCCACATTATCAAAATGATGACCGATGACGATACTAGTTGGCCTGCCTCCTGGATCCACAATATAAAGGAAAATTACAAAATATCATGCCACATGAGAACCTTGACTAATTATTGGCTACCAAACAAGCAACTCTTGTAGACCGTTTGGTTCAGGCATTCCCAGCACACAGCGGCGGTGATGGTTCTCACACGAGCCGTAGGGGGCAACATGGCAGAGGTGTTAGAGGTGCACAAATCTGAAGTGGTGTTGGACAGAGGGGTTGTATGAGCAGGTTGTGGAGCGATTTCGCAATGACCACTGACACGACAGGTACTGCTGCATCGATTCAAAGTGACAGGAGACAGCATTTCTCCAGTATGGTTACGAACTACTTTTCCTCCCTTATCGATGTTCTCCCTCACAGGTCATTCCCCTTTGATTTCTGGGCATCTAAAATATACACCTGACCTGAAATGGCAGAATATGCATTACAGTAGCTCGCTTGCCCTGCTGCTAGTGTGCTATCAGGAAAAGTCTTCAGTGCTGCTGGGTCAATACTGACCGAAAAAAGGACACGTCTGTCTACACGAAATGTTGATGATCTAACCTTCTTTAAAATGAACCAATCATGGATTTCAAATTATTTGGCCCCATCTTCCCCTGCTGACACGTAGCTTGCCTGAAAAATATCTTGCTTTTGGCCTCCTCTTACTGACTGCTCCAATTCCTCCATTTGCAGATGCTGAATGTCCACCATAGGACATTTTTATACCTCCCTAAATGGGCTGACTCCCCCCCACAGGGCCGTGGTCACCACGCGCAGGCACCCGTGCGAGTGCCGTTTGCCTGGACAGGTGGGTGTGCCCACTCTTGGGCGACGGCAATGGCACGGGGTCCCTCATAGTACAATGAAGTGTCTCTGATTGTGGTGGTGCACAACCAACATCAGACACACCGTTGTAATATGAGGGGCCCTGTGCCAGTATCGCCGCCCACGAGAGAATGTTCCCCCCAGCTCGAACAGTGCTCTACCACTTGCAATACTTACCTCTCCCTGCTCCACCACTGTGTAGTCTGGGCTGTTAAATCCTTCAATGGCACTGCCAATACAAATATGTTGAAATGATAGATGATAGTTAAAATATACAGGGGCCCTGGCCTCTGTTTAGACCAGTTAATACTTTGCGCCTACTACCACTGTCTGCTACTCAGCAGAGGAGCCCACCCTTGTACCTAGCTATTCCACCTATTTATTTATGAACAATTTTTTGGCAGACATTTAGCCCTCTTTATTATTTGGGCCTACTAACTGTGTCTGCCCCTCATTACAGTTGTCCTTTAATGAACAAAGCAATGCCGCCAGTTTAGTCCTGTTACCAATTTTGAACTGCATTTAGGCCACTTTATTATTTTGGCCTACTAACTGTGTCTGCCGCTCATTACTGTTGTCCTCCACTGAATAAAGCAATGCCGCCTGTTTAGTCCTGTTACCAATTTTGAACTGCATTTAGCCTACTTAATTATTTGGGCCTACTAACTGTGTCTGCCCCCATTACAGTTGTCCTCCACTGAACAAAGCAATGCCGCCAGTTTAGTCCTGTTACCAATTTTGAACTGCATTTAGCCTACTTAATTATTTGGGCCTACTAACTGTCAGCCACTCATTACAGTTGTCCTCCACTGAACAAAGCAATGCCACCTGTTTAATCCTGTTACCAATTTTGAATTTCATATAGCCCACTTTATTATTTGGGCCTACTTACTGTGTCTGTTACTCCTTACAGTTGTCATCCGCTGAACAAAGCAATGCCGCCTGTTTAGTCCTGTTACCAATTTTGAACTGCATTTAGCCTACTTAATTATTTGGGCCTACTAACTGTGTCAGCCACTCATTACATTTGTCCTCCACTGAACAAAGCAATGCCACCAGTTTAGTCCTGTTACCAATTTTGAACTGCATTTAGCCTACTTTATTACGTGGGCCTATATATGTGTTTCCTCCTCATCCTGCCCATTGCCCAGCCACTGCTAGATGAGTCTGCTGGTACATTGACCTAGGCCACTACATTCCCCTTGCACTCTACACAGCCAGAATCTGACCATGCCGAAAGTCAGGTTCCCCTTCCCGCATACTATACCACCTTACATGGGGACAAAGAGGAAGGTGCAGATGAAAGTGCAGGTTCCTTCATCAGGTGGGGGGCATAGTCGTTGGCGATGTCACTGGCACAGGGCCCCTCATAGTATGCTAAAGTGTCTCTGCCGGTGGGAGGTGCCACCCGCCGTCAAACACACCGCCGTACTGTGAGGGGCCCTGTGCCAGTGCCAATGCCAATGAGTGGGCCCCCCCTGCTTGCTCAGGATCACAGCACTTGCAAAGTTGAAATACTTACCTCTCGCTGCTCCACCGCCATGACGTATTCCGCATTTCCTGGGCCCACAAATATCTTGAGCCAGCCCTACCCCCCACAACTTTAGCCAAATGACCCCCAGTTTTCAATGCCCAACTGTTATTATAAAGTAAATTAAAACTAGCAAGCTTCAGTAATAAGAATTGATGTTTTTGGCATTAAAATGGGCACTGTAGGTGTTTTCCTGTCCTCCACTCACTGCCGACTTTGATTCTCCATTGACTTGAATTGGGTTTCGTGTTTCAGTCGGCCCCAGACTTTACGCAATAATCGGCCGATTTCACCCGACCTGACTTTTGACAAAGTCAAGTTTCGCGAAACCCGACTCGATCCGAAAAAATTAAAAGTCACTCAACTCTACTTAGTATTTCTCTGCCTATCTTTATCAGTCTACCAAGATGAAGAAGGCAGAGAGTAAGGCACATGGGTGTGGGCTTGGTGGTGGAGCAGGGAGAGGACGTGGGGATTCTGTGCCTGCTGCGGGCATCGGTGACTCATCATCCCCCAGTTTTAGCAGGGAACAGTCCTTCATGCGCAGCTTTGTAGGAGCTCGCCGTACCCCACTGCTGCGGGATGAACAAATTGAAGCCGTTGTCGGATGGATGGCAGCTAACGCATCAACTTCAATTAGTGCCACATCCTCTCAGGCACAGAGCACTGGAGAGCACCCATCTGTCTCTTCACCACCTGCCAACTTGCCCAGGCAGTCAGAGAGCCCAGGACAGGAGCCAACCCTACTTCTGTTCTCTGAATCTCTTCCAGTACCGTCAGCTGGTCCTTGGTAGTTCCATTGGCTCTTGTACCTTCGGCTACCCATCCAGTTTCCAGTACCGTCAGCTGGTTCTCGGCAGTGTCTTTTGCTCTTGTACCTTCTGCACCCCATCCTGGTTCCAGTACCGTCAGCTGCTTCCGGGCAGAGCCTTTGGCTTAGGTGCCTCCTTCTGGGTATCCGAGTTCCACCAACGTCAGGTGGTCATTGGTAGTGCTTTCTGGCATGGGTACCTCCTGCTTAGTAAACGGGTTCCAGTACAGTTAGCTGGTCCTCGGTACTTCCATTGGCTCTTGGACCTTCGGGTAGCCATCTGGGTTCCAGTCCTGTCAGCTGGTTCTCGGCATTTCCTCAGCCTTCTTGTACCTTCTGCTACATTTCCAAGTTCAAGACCCTGAAGACGACGACCCTGAAGACCACCCCTAAGACGATGACCCCAGAGACGACGACCCCTGAGATGACGACCCCTGAGGCGACGACCCTGAAGACCACCCCGAAGACGACGAAGACCCTGGAGACGACAACTCCAGAGACGACGACCCTGGAGACGACAACCCTGGAGACGATGACCCTGAAGACCGAGAAGCAGAAGAACAAGAAGCTGCAGAACAAAGAGCAGAAGAACATTAAGCATAAGACTAAACATCAGAGCAAAATATATTATCTAAATTATAAGCAGAAGAAGACTAAGCAGTGTATGGGGGTGAGTCCGTTCCTCCTCGTGGTGCCCCTGGAAAAAGCCTGCTGCTGCAGGCCAAACTGAATGCGGACAAATCCTGTTGTAACTCTTTTGTGATAGGCAGAACGGAAGGTGTAATCATCAAACTTTTATAGATAACAACTACAGGTATGCCTGTCACAAATAAGAATATGATGAAGAAGTAGAATATGAAGCAGAATAATAGTTTAGTAAAAATGAATATGAAGAATGTAGCAAAAAAGAATAATAGGAAGAAGGTGAAGAAGAAGATGAATAAGGTAAAGAAGAAGTAGATGTAAAAGATGCTGCTGCTGCTGAGGATGATGAAGAAGAAAGTGTTGGAGAAGTAAAAAAGAAGGTGAAGAGCATGTGAAACATCAATATCTGACAAAATATAAAAAAGCTTAACATAGTCAATATCTTTGTAACTCCGAATGTCTTAAAAAAAAAAAATCCTCCTATTCCATTTGATTGGGCTAAACCTCTATGCCTTTAATGTCTCCTCCACCTCCCCCAATACATCCTACATTATTCTTAGGTGTTTTCCTTCATGTAGAATGAACCTATAAGGAAAGAAAGGGTTTATTTTAATTCCGATATTTTGGTCCCATTGACTTGCATTGGTATCGGGTATCGGTATTGGCGATATCCAATATTTTTCGAATATCGTCCTATCCAATACGATACCGATACTTTTGAATATCGGAAGGTATTGCTCAAAACTAGTCCTGGGACAATGTAAAAAAGTTAAAAAAAACCTAACATTTGTAAAAATATATTTTTTTAAATACCTAAATAAAAAATAAATATTTTTCCAAAACATACATTTCTTTATGTAAATAAAAAGAAACAATAAAGTACACATATTTAGCATTGCCGCATCCGTAACTACCCGACCTGTAAAACGTTCCCACTAATTAACCCCTTCAGTGAACACCATTTAAAAAAAAAAAAAATTAGAGGCTAAAAACAATGCTTTATCATCAAACTGCCGAACAAAAAGTGGAATAACACACGTTCAAAAAGACGGATATAAATAATCATGGTACCGCTGAAAACGTCATCTTGTCGCAAAAAATGAGCCACATACAGCATCATCAGCAAAAAAATAACAAAGTTATAGCTCTCAGAATAAAGCGATGCAAAAATAATTATTTTTTATTTTAAAAAATTTTTGTTCAATAAAAGCACCAAAGCATAAAAAAATGATGCAAGTGAGGTATCGCTGTAATCGTATTAACCCGAAGAATAAATCTGCTTTATCAATTTTACCACAAGTGGAATGGTATAAACGCCCCACCCAAAAGAAATTCATGAATTGCTGGTTTTATTTCATTCTGCCTCACAAAAATCGTAATAAAAAGAGAATGAAAAAATGAATGTGCCTGAAAATGGTACCAATAAAAATGTCTACTCGTCCCACAAAAAACAAGACCTCACATGACTCTGTGGGCCAAAATATGTTAAAAGTATAGCTCTCAAAATGTGGTGATGCAAAAACTATTTTTTGGAATAAAAAGTGTCTTTTAGTGTGACAGCTGCAACACAAAAACCCGCTATAAAGACCTGCTATAAATAATAAATCAAACCTCCCTTTATCACCCTATTAGTTAGGGAAAAATAATAAAATAAAAAAATGTATATTATTTCCATTTTCCCATTAGGGTTAGGATTAGGGTTAGGGCTAAAGCTAGGGTTGGGGCTAAAGTTAGGGTTAAGGTTGGGGCTAAAGTTAGGGTTAGGGTTGGGGCTAAAGTTAGGGTTGGCACGAAAGCTAGGGTTGGGGCTAAAGATAGGGTTAGGGTGGGGCTAAAGTTATGGTTAGGGTTGGGGCTAGAGATGGGGTTAGGGTTTGGATTACATTTATGGTTGAGATTAGGGTTGGGATTAGGATAAGGGGTGTGTCAGGGTTAGAGGTGTGGTTATGGTTATGGTTAGGGTGGGGATTAGCGGTGTATTGGGGTTAGGGGTGTGGTTAGGGTTTGTATTAGGGTTAGGGGTGTGTTTGGGTTAGGGTTGGAGTTACAATTGGGGGCTTCCACAGTTTTGGCATATCAGGGGCCCTCCAAATGTGACATGGCGTCCTATCCGATCTCAAATCCAGCCAATTCTGCATTGAAAAAGTAAAACAGTGCTCCTTCACTTTGGAGCTCTGCCGTGCACCTAAATAGTGGTTTACCCTGACATATGGGGTATAGCGTACTCAGGATAAATTGGACAACTTTTTCTCCTGTTACCTTTGGGAAAATAAACATTTGGGGCTAAAAAATCATTTTTGTGGAAAAAAATGATTTTTTATTTTCACAGCTCTGCGTTATAAACTTTAGTGAAACACTTGGATATTCATAGTTCTCACAACACATCTAGAAATGTTCCTTGGGGGGGTCTAGTTTCCAAAATGGGGTCACTTGTGGGGGGTTTCTACTGTTTAGGCACATCAGTAGCTCTGCAAACGCAACATGAGTCCCACAGACCATTCCATCAAAGTTTGCATTCCAAAACACCACTACTTCCCTTCCGAGGCCCCGACGTGTGCCCAAACAGTAGTTTTATCCCACATATGGGGTATCAGCATACTTAGGACAAATTAGACAACAACTTTTGGGGTCCAAATTCACCTGTTACCCTTGGGAAAAAACAAAACTGGGGGTTAAAAATCATTTTTGTGGAAAAAAATTTTTTTTTTATTTTCATGGCTCTGCGTTATAAATTTTAGTGAAACACTTGGGGTTCAAAGTTCTCACCACACATCTAGATAAGTTCCTTAGGGGGTCTCATTTCCAATACTGGGTCACTTGTGGGGAGTTTCCACTGTTTAAGCTCATCAGTGGTTCTGCAAACGCAACATGATGCCCGCAGTCCATTCCATCAAAGTATGCATTCCAAAACGGCACTCCTTCACTTCTGAACTCCGCCATACGCCGAAACGGTGGTCCCTCCCCCACATATGGAGCATCAGCATACTCAGAACAAATTGCACAGCAACTTTTGGGGTCCAATTTCTCCTGTTATCCTCGGAAAATAAAAAATTGGGGGCAAAAAGATTATATCAAAGACATTTTACTACTAACATGAAGTACGATATGTCATGAGAAAACGTCAGAATAACTAGGATACATGCAAGCATTCCAGAGTTATTACCTCATAAAGGGACAGTGGTCAGAATTGAAAAAATTGGCCTGGTCATTGACATGCAAACCACCCTTGGGGTTTAAGGGATTAAACTGATATCCATTTGCTCAGGCACTGAAAGCACTTTGTTTTGCATTCATGAGCACAGGCAATGAATGGATGATTCAATGCTATTATATTTATATTGGGGACAGGTTTTCCTTTACAACCTTGCATTAAATGCTGTTTGGGAACAGGTGTAAAAGGTGTTTAACCCCTTCACCCCCAAGGGTGGTTTGCACGTTAATGACCGGGCCAATTTTTACAATTCTGACCACTGTCCCTTTAGGAGGTTATAACTCTGGAACGCTTCAACGGATCTTGGCGATTCTGACATTGTTTTCTCGTGACATATTGTACTTCATGATAGTGGTAAAATTTCTTCGATATAACTTGCGTTTATTTGTGAAAAAAACGGAAATTTGACGAAAATTTTGAAAATTTTGCAATTTTCCAACTTTGAATTTTTATGCCCTTAAATCACAGACATATGTCATGCAAAATACTTAATAAGTAACATTTCCCACATGTCTACTTTACATCAGCACAATTTTGGAACCAAAATTTTTTTTTGTTAGGGAGTTATAAGGGTTAAAAGTTGACCAGAAATTTCTCATTTTTACAACACCATTTTTTTTTAGGGACCACATCTCATTTGAAGTCATTTTGAGGGGTCTGTATGATAGAAAATACCCAAGTGTGACACCATTCTAAAAACTGCACCCCTCATGGTGCTCAAAACCACACTCAAGAAGTTTATTAACCCTTCAGGTGTTTCACAGGAATTTTTGGAATGTTTAAATAAAAATGAACATTTAATTTTTTTTCACACAAAATTTATTTCAGCTCCAATTTGTTTTATTTTACCAAGGGTAACAGGAGAAAATAGACTGCAAAGGTTGTTGTACAATTTGTCCTGAGTACGCTGATACCCCATATGTGGGTGTAAACCATTGTTTGGGCGCATGGCAGAGCTTGGAAGGGAAGGAGCGCCATTTGACTTTTCAATGCAAAATTTACTGGAATTGAGATGGGACGCCTTGTTGCGTTTGGAGAGCCCCTGATGTACCTAAACATTGAAACCCCCTACAAGTGACACCATTTTGGAAAGTAGACCCCCTAAGGAACTTATCTAGATGTGTGGTGAGCACTTTGACCCACCAAGTGCTTCACAGAAG
Source organism: Ranitomeya variabilis (assembly GCF_051348905.1). Taxonomy (NCBI): domain Eukaryota; kingdom Metazoa; phylum Chordata; class Amphibia; order Anura; family Dendrobatidae; genus Ranitomeya; species Ranitomeya variabilis. The sequence goes on from NC_135236.1 coordinate 569,645,799, forward strand.
TTTATAATGCAGAGCCGTAAAAATAAAAAATCATATTTTTTCACAAAAATGATCTTTTCGCCCCCAATTTTTTATTTTCCCAAGGGTAAGAGAAGAAATTGGTCCCCAAAAAATGTTGTGCAATTTGTCCTGAGTACGCAGATACCCCATATGTTGGGGTAAACCACTGTTTGGGCGCATGGCAGAGCTTGGAAGGGAAGGAGCGCCATTTGACTTTTCAATGCAAAATTGACTGGAATTGAGATGGGACGCCATGTTGCGTTTGGAGAGCCCCTGATGTGCCTAAACATTGAAACCCCCTACAAGTGACACCATTTTGGAAAGTAGACCCCCTAAGGAACTTATCTAGATGTGTGGTGAGCACTTTGACCCACCAAGTGCTTCACAGAAGTTTATAATGCAGAGCCGTAAAAATAAAAAATCATATTTTTTCACAAAAATGATCTTTTCGCCCCCAATTTTTTATTTTCCCAAGGGTAAGAGAAGAAATTGGTCCCCAAAAAATGTTGTGCAATTTGTCCTGAGTACGCAGATACCCCATATGTTGGGGTAAACCACTGTTTGGGCGCATGGCAGAGCTTGGAAGGGAAGGAGCGCCATTTGACTTTTCAATGCAAAATTGACTGGAATTGAGATGGGACGCCATGTTGCGTTTGGAGAGCCCCTGATGTGCCTAAACATTGAAACCCCCCACAAATGACACCATTTTGGAAATTAGACCCCCTAAGGAACTTATCTAGATGTGTTTTGAGAGCTTTGCACCCCAAAGTGTTTCACTACAGATTATAACGCAGAGCCGTGAAAATAAAAATTCTTTTTTTTTTTCACAAAAATGATTTTTTAGCCCCCAGCTTTTGTATTTTTACAAGAGTAACAGAATAAACTGGACCCCAAAAGTTGTTGTCCAATTTGTCCTGAGTACGCTGATACCCCATATATGGAGGGTAACCACTGTTTGGGCGCATGACAGAGCTCGGAAGGGAAGGAGCGCCATTTGGAATGCAGACTTAAATGGATTGGTCTGCAGGCGTCACGTTGCATTTGCAGAGCCCCTGATGTACCCAAACAGTACAAACCCCCCACAAGTGACCCCATATTGGAAACTAGACCTCCCAAGGAACTTATCTAGATGTGTTGTGAGAACTTTGAACCCCCAAGTGTTTCACTACAGTTTGTAACGCAAAGCCGTGAAAATAAAAATTCTTTTTTTTTTCACAAAAATGATTTTTTAACCCCCAGCTTTGTATTTTTACAAGGGTAACAGAATAAATTGGACCCTAAAAGTTGTTTTCCAATTTGTCCTGAGTACGCTGATACCCCCTATGTGGGGGGTAACCACTGTTTGGGCACATGACAGAGCTCGGAAGGGAAGGAGCGCCATTTGGAATGCAGACTTAAATGGATTGGTCTGCAGGCGTCACGTTGCATTTGCAGAGCCCCTGATGTACCCAAACAGTACAAACCCCCCACAAGTGACCCCATATTGGAAACTAGACCTCCCAAGGAACTTATCTAGATGTGTTGTGAGAACTTTGAACCCCCAAGTGTTTCACTACAGTTTGTAACGCAAAGCCGTGAAAATAAAAATTCTTTTTTTTTTCACAAAAATGATTTTTTAGCCCCCAGCTTTGTATTTTTACAAGGGTAACAGAATAAATTGGACCCTAAAAGTTGTTTTCCAATTTGTCCTGAGTACGCTGATACCCCCTATGTGGGGGGTAACCACTGTTTGGGCACATGACAGAGCTCGGAAGGGAAGGAGCGCCATTTGGAATGCAGACTTAAATGGATTGGTCTGCAGGCGTCACGTTGCATTTGCAGAGCCCCTGATGTACCCAAACAGTACAAACCCCCCACAAGTGACCCCATATTGGAAACTAGACCTCCCAAGGAACTTATCTAGATGTGTTGTGAGAACTTTGAACCCCCAAGTGTTTCACTACAGTTTACAACGCAGAGCCGTGAAAATAAAACATATTTTTTTCCCACAAAAATGATTTTTAGCCCCCCAAATTTTTATTTTCCCAAGGATAACAAGAGAACTTGGACCCCAGAAGTTGTTGTTCAATTTGTCCCGAGTACGCTGATAACCCATATGTTGGGGTAAACCCCTTTTTGGACGCACGGGAGAGCTCGGAAGGGAAGGAGCACTGTTTTACTTTTTCAACGCAGAATTGGCTGGAATTGAGATCGGACGCCATGTCGCGTTTGGAGAGCCCCTGATGTGCCTGAACAGTGGAAACTCCCCAATTCTACCTGAAACCCTAACCCAAACACACCCCTAACCCTAATCCCAACGGTAACCCTACCCCTAACCTCACCTCTAACCGTTTAATGAACATTTTCTGACAGTCATAAGTGCCACGTATTTAAGTGCCACGTATTTAAGTGCCACATATTTAAGGGCCACGTATTTAAGTGCCACGTGTTTCAGTGCCACGTGTTTCAGTGCCACGATATTTCAGTGCCACGTATTTCAGTGCCACGTACTATAAATACTATAACTATGTGGTTATACGTGGCACTGAAATATCGTGGCACGTAAATACGTGGCACTTAAGTACGTGGCACTTAAGTACGTGGCACTTAAGTACGTGGCACTTAAGTACGTGGCACTTAAGTACGTGGCACTTAAGTACGTGGCACTTAAGTACGTGGCACTTATATACGTGGCACTTACATACGTGGCCACTGAAATATCGTGGCACTTATATACGTATATAAACGTATATTTTAGTGCCACGTATTTCAGGTTAGGGGTAGGGGTAGGGTTAGGGGTAGGGTTTTTTTTTTTTTTTGTTTTCTTGTGTTTTTCTATAAAAACGCATGCGTCTAAAAACGCATGCGTTTTACCACGTTTACATGCGTTTTTTCACACATGCGTTTTTTTAAAAAACGCATGCAGATAAAAACGCAAGTGTGAAACCAGCCTAAAAGACGCTTTTTACAGCAAAAAAGTTTTTGCGTCTCCACATTTTGAGACCTATAATTTTTCCACATTTTGGTCCACAGAGTCATGTGAGGTCTTGTTTTTTGTGGGACGAGTTGATGTTTTTATTGGTAACATTTTCGGACATGTGACAGTTTTTGATCGCTTTTTATTCCGATTTTTGTGAGGCAGAATGACCAAAAACCAGCTATTCATGAATTTCTTTTGGGGGAGGCGTTTATACCGTTCCACGTTTGGTAAAATTGATAAAGCAGTTTTATTCGTCGGGTCAGTACGATTACAGCGATACCTCATTTATATAATTTTTTTATGTTTTGGCGCTTTTATACGATAAAAACTATTTTATAGAAAAAATAATTATTTTGGCATCGCTTTATTCTGAGGACTATAACTTTTTTATTTTTTTGCTGATGGTGCTGAGTGGCGGCTCGTTTTTTGCGGGACAAGATGACGTTTTCAGCGGTACCATGGTTATTTATATCCGTCTTTTTGATCGCGTGTTATTCCACTTTTTGTTCGGCGGTATGGTAATAAAGCGTTGTTTTTTGCCTCGTTTTTTTTTTTTTTTTCTTACGGTGTTTACTGAAGGGGTTAACTAGTGGGCCAGTTTTATAGGTCGGGTCGTTACGGACGCGGCGATACTAAATATGTGTACTTTTATTGTTTTTTTTATTTTATTTAGATAAAGAAATGTATTTATGGGAATAATATTTTTTTTTTTTTTTCATTATTTTGGAATATTTTTTTTTTTTTTTTTTTACACATTTGGAAAATTTTTTTTTTACTTTTTTACTTTGCCCCAGGGGGGGACAATACAGATCGGTGATCTGCCAGTTTGCATAGCACTCTGACAGATCACTGATCTGAGGAAAGTGCAGGCTGCTTCACAGTGCCTGCTCTGTGCAGGCTTCTGTGAAGCCACCTCCCTCCCTGCAGGACCCGGATCCGCGGCCATCTTGGATCCGGGTCTGGGAGCTGCAGGGAGGGAGGTAAGACCCTCGCAGCAACGCGATCACATCGCGTTGCTGCGGGGGGCTCAGGGAAGCCCGCAGGGAGCCCCCTCCCTGCGCGATGCTTCCCTGCACCGCCGGCACATCGCGATCATGTTTGATCGCGGTGTGCCGGGGGTTAATGTGCCGGGGGCGGTCCGTGACCGCTCCTGGCACATAGTGCCGGATGTCAGCTGTGATAATCAGCTGACACCCGGCCGCGATCGGCGGCGCTCCCCCCGTGAGCGCCGCTGATCGCGTATGACGTACTATCCCGTCGGCGGTCATACGGGCCCACCCCACCTCGACGGGATAGTACGTCGGATGTCAGGAAGGGGTTAAGAGGGTTTCTACATAAAACTCCTAAAATTTCTCTTCGTATATACAGTGGGGCAAAAAAGTATTTAGTCATTCAGCAATAGTGCAAGTTCCACCACTTAAAACGATGAGAGGCGTCTGTAATTTACATCATAGGTAGACCTCAACTATGGGAGACAAACCGAGAATAAAAAATCCAGAAAATCACATTGTCTGTTTTTTTATCATTTTATTTGCATATTATGGTGGAAAATAAGTATTTGGTCAGAAACAAAATTTCATCTCAATACTTTGTAATATATCCTTTGTTGGCAATGACAGAGGTCAAACGTTTTCTGTAAGTCTTCACAAGGTTGCCACACACTGTTGTTCCTCCATGCAGATCTCCTCTAGAGCAGTGATGTTTTTTGCTTTTCGCTTGGCAACATGGACTTTCAACTCCCTCCAAAGGTTTTCTATAGGGTTGAGATCTGGAGACTGGCTAGGCCACTCCAGGACCTTGAAATGCTTCTTACGAAGCCACTCCTTTGTTGCCCTGGCGGTGTGCTTTGGATCATTGTCATGTTGAAAGACCCAGCCACGTTTCATCTTCAATGCCCTTGCTGATGGAAGGAGGTTTGCACTCAAAATCTCACGATACATGGCCCCATTCATTCTTTCATGTACCCGGATCAGTCGTCCTGGCCCCTTTGCAGAGAAACAGCCCCAAAGCATTATGTTTCCACCACCATGCTTTACAGTAGGTATGGTGTTTGATGGATGCAACTCAGTATTCTTTTTCCTCCAAACACGACGAGTTGTGTTTCTACCAAACAGTTCCAGTTTGGTTTCATCAGACCATAGGACATTCTCCCAAAACTCCTCTGGATCATCCAAGTGCTCTCTAGCAAACTTCAGACGGGCCCGGACATGTACTGGCTTAAGCAGTGGGACACGTCTGGCACTGCAGGATCTGAGTCCATGGTGGCGTAGTGTGTTACTTATGGTAGGCCTTGTTACATTGGTCCCAGCTCTCTGCAGTTCATTCACTAGGTCCCCCCGCGTGGTTCTGGGATTTTTGCTCACCGTTCTTGTGATCATTCTGACCCCACGGGGTGGGATTTTGCGTGGAGCCCCAGATCGAGGGAGATTATCAGTGGTCTTGAATGTCTTCCATTTTCTAATTATTGCTCCCACTGTTGATTTCTTCACTCCAAGCTGGTTGGCTATTGCAGATTCAGTCTTCCAAGCCTGGTGCAGGGCTACAATTTTGTTTCTGGTGTCCTTTGACAGCTCTTTGGTCTTCACCATAGTGGAGTTTGGAGTCAGACTGTTTGAGGGTGTGCACAGGTGTCTTTTTATACTGATAACAAGTTTAAACAGGTGCCATTACTACAGGTAATGAGTGGAGGAAAGAGGAGACTCTTAAAGAAGAAGTTACAGGTGTGTGAGAGCCAGAAATCTTGATTGTTTGTTTCTGACCAAATACTTATTTTCCACCATAATATGCAAATAAAATGATAAAAAAACAGACAATGTGATTTTCTGGATTTTTTAGTCTCAGTTTGTCTCCCATAGTTGAGGTCTACCTATGATGTAAATTACAGACGCCTCTCATCTTTTTAAGTGGTGGAACTTGCACTATTGCTGAATGACTAAATACTTTTTTGCCCCACTGTAAGTAGCACTGTACAATTTGCATTGCCTGAGACCATGAATTATATGCTGCTCTCTTTGTTAATGTATAGTAATATGTATACTATTCAATCATGGTGTTCTGGAATTTTTCCTAATAGTAAAATGGAAAATAAAATACTAAATGTTACCAACTGAATATGAATAATTTTGAGCTGTGGTAGAAAGCATTTGCTTATATATTTACCTATTTCAGATCTGTACCCACGAATAACATAGACTTTTATGTTTATACTTGTTCACAATTAATGTCCCTCATTGGCTAGCAACTTTTCTGTTTTAATTGTTTTGTAATAAAATTTGTTTCAATAAAATGGTATTTTTAATGCTATCTCACTTCTGTTTACTGGGCATTTAAGCAAACCCTGTTTGGTGATTAATTCTAATTTAGTTGATAAATTTTAATTTAGTTGAAGAGTGTATCCTAGAATTGGTATCTAGCTTACTGTACAGGACTTCCTTTCTGTTATATAATATTGTCTATGGTAGAGTGGTTGTTAGGGCTGGCGGAACACACCAAGTAAATATAGAGATAGTAAAGCTGCGTTCGCAGCCCGGGGTCCACCGTGCAGGAGTAGAACCTGCTGCTAGTAAATGGCGGCACTATATGGCAGTACTACGCAAAAATAGACACGGGTTCACCCAGTCTGTATAGGAGTGAACTCTGTTGCTTCACAGAGTCACCGAGATTAAAGATAACGCTGTGCCTTGTTAGGATTCACAGGGCGCAGCAAGTGGATACTAGTGGGGTCCTTTCAACTCACCCCACTATGCTGGTGGTTGATCCCGCTCTGACCCTCGGTAGTTTTTGAGCCCGCGCCTGAGGACACCCTGAGTCAGATGCTGGGATCAAACGGGAGTTCCCAAGCTACAATGACGGATTGTCAGGAGACACAAAAGAAAGCCACACAGAGTGCATACAGTACCGCAGCAGCGGTCATTGCAGGATAAACACAGTATATTTTGTGCCTGGTGCTGGATGGCACTATCTGGCGCTAGACAGCTACAACACTCGCAAGCATTCAACAACACTAGGGATGGGAACGATTCGGAGCTTTCACCAGAACAGGCAGGCATACACACACACACACACAAATACTGATTTACACTAGCTCATGGCCGTGCAGCCATGCAAACCTTTTATAGCTGTAGCACTCAAGAACCTTCCTAGTAGTCCAATAGGAGCTGCTACAGGACCTGAGCATGTGACCCCCGACCTCCAATGGGAAGTCGTCCTGTGGGCATGCTCAGTATGGGAAAAGCAGGACTTAGTCCCTGAAGCGCCTGCTCGCTGCTGATCATTTCTGGCTACAAAGGCAGAGCCTGGAAAGGCAGCAGTAACCAAGCGCACAGTATCAGCTTGAGCCAGATGCTGGGACCGACGTCTCTGCTGAACAGGCTCCACTGCGGCTGGAGGAGAATGGGAGACCGCAGCAGACATAGTTCAAGATTCCCCCTGTGCAGCAGCGTGAACTCAACTCCGAACAGTGGTTTAGTGTCCCTGTTATCCCAAAGACAAAGAAAGTATGGAAACTTAGTATAACTTCATTGACGACCCATCAAGAATGCAGCCAATTACTTCCCAACCATATTCCTCATATTTCAATGCATTTAGCAATCTCTTCACATTTTCAGTCTTCTTTAAGCTTGCTGAATGGGCAAGTGGAAGAAAAGGATAGGATACTGGTTATCATTATGGAGAAATAATGCTTTAAGATTTTTTAATGAACTGTTAATGAAGAGGCGCCACACACTAGGATCAAAAGGAAAGCCAATATTCTGAAACAGGCCAGTTATATCATGAGAATAACAAAGTGTGATTTCACAGTGCTCAAAAAGTGTCATGTCACTTCTTCTATTCTGACACTTGCACAGTTTCATCTAAGAAGTTCCATTGCTTGAGTCTAGATGTTCAGTGTCCTAGTGTTTTCATCACTAGGTTCATTTCTCTATGGATGAGTAGGAAGAGGAAGTTCAGGAATATGTGGCACAGAAGCAATGGATGATGATATGTTTGGAAAAATGACTGCAGGTGCATTCTTGCCAGCACATCATTTAGAAGAGTCCACCATGCAGAAGTAACAGTTCATGGAATGATCAGTGAGTTCTCATCAGGGCACGTCCGAGGGTGAGTGTATACCTAATAGGAATATACTCACCCTCGGACGCGCCCTGCTTCTTTCCGGCAGCCTTCCTTCCTAAGAATGAGCGCTTGAAGGACCTTAGATGACGTCGCGGCTTGTGATTGGTCACGTGACCGCCCATGTAACCGCTCACGCGACCAATCACAAGCCGCGACGTCACTGCAGGTCATTCACGCGCTCATTCTTAGGAAGGAAGGCTGCCGGTTAGTACCAGGGCGCGTCCAAGGGTGAGTATATCAATATTTTTTGTTTTGATTCTTTATTTTACACATTAATATGGATCCCAGGGCCTGAAGGAGAGTTTCCTCTCCTTCAGACCCTGGTAACCATAGTATCCCATTGCACTGCATTGGGTTTCGTGTTTCGGCCGACCCCAACCCCGACTTTTTTATAGGATGGGCCGATTTCACTCGACCCGACTTTTGAGAAAGTCGGGTTTCGTGAAACCCGACCCGATCCTATAAAAATAAAAGTCACTCAACCCTAACCACAACATTAAAACCCTGTCATGAGCAGCCCAATCTCCAGATCTGAACCCCATTGATTACCTCTGGAATATAATCAAGAGGATGATGGATAGTCACAAGCCATCAAACAAAGAACTGTTTAAATTTTTGCACCAGAAACAGTGTGAAAGACTGACGGAAAGCATGCCAAGATTCATGAAAGCTGTGATTAAAAATCATGGTTATACCACAAAATTTTGATTTCTGAACTCTTCCTGAGTTAAAACATTAGTATTGTGGTTTCTAAATTATTATGAACTTGTTTTCTTTACATTATTTGAGGTCTGAAAACTCTGTTTTGTTTTGTTTTGTTTGTTTTTTTAATTTTGACCATTTTTCTTTGTCAGAAAAAAATACAAAAATTATTGCTTGGAAATTCGGAGACATCTTGTCAGAAGTTTATAGAATAAAAGAACAATTTACATTTTACTCAAAAATATACCTATAAAGAGAAAAATCAGAAAAACTGAACATTTTGCAGTGGTCTCTTAATTTTGGCCTGAGCTGTATAACAAAAGTCAACTGTTTGATGCTTGCAACCTCTTGAAGCCATTTCTGAGTTGAAAATTTAATAAAGGATTCTGTTGAGCTAAAAATTCAATAAAGAATATAGCTTTACATTTCAAACAAACAATATATTAACTCTAGCACCTCAATAAATTATAAATACAACATTTTACAGATCTACAATAGGCATTAATTTACCAGTTAGTGATCAACAACTTTGTAGTTGGTAATAAATATTGTCCTTACTGACAATTGCTGATATCAGCTATAGCATAGTTTGTCAATGCAGTTCGTCACTTTAGGCTTTGCAGATAGAATCGAGATAAATGATAATAGTAAAAGTAATTGCTCATGTTAGACTTCTTTGGTATTAATTGCTTTTGTAGATGTCTTTAAAGTACTAAATATCTTAGGTGTGTGATCCTTATTTCCTTATTAGCATTCGTGGTGCAGTGTATAAATAAAAATGGTGCAGTAACTTTGGTTACTGTACCTTTAAGGTGGTTCAGGATTGTGCACACAATGCCATGGAGAGAATGGCTGTATTTTGAAGTCTGGAGTAGGTCCGGGGTAAGGTCTTGGGGAGAATGCAGCTGTAGGCTTAATGGTGAGGCAGTGAAAGCAATGAAGAATGAAAGGTGCCGCGTGCATAGAGCCAGGAGTGCTCTGGCTGTTAGTGTCCCTGGATACCAGGGAAATCCAAAATGGTAGCTTTGGGAGGCATGTGACGTCATAAATGATGGATGTCTAGAGATGACAAAAATCAAATCAACGTGTTTCGGGGAAGCTCAGTTATCTTTCATCAGAGTGATTACATCTGTGAGTGCAGGAAGGCATATTTAATATCGAGAAGGGGCTGTCCTCCTCCCAAAGGATTACATCATCCTATTGTCACGACACAACTGTCAGACGACCCAGGACCAGAGGCTCCTTCCCTATCTTTAATACTAGGGGGTGCCCTAGCATGCCCTACTCCCCAGGATACTTCTGAAGGTGAAGGTGCCAGAGTCACCCCCTTGTCTAATTTCCTGAGTTTGCCCTCCTTCCCCCACTCAGGGAAGATGGGTGCTACTGTGCACTGTAGTACACCAACCCTGCAAACAATGCAAATCAAAAGCAAGGGTTAATGGAAAACTCCAGGTATACAACATATACACTCACAAATAGCAGAGGAATGCACTGGGATGTGGAGGAAGGGGATAAAACAAAAATAGAGAAAGGACTGTCACAATAGTATAAATATACCATGGTCTGAGTAATTTTCCAGAAGGTCCATAGTTTCAGACATATGCTGTGTTTTTACTCCCCCTGCTATACAGCTGTAATGTGAGACCAGCGTGCCAGCAACCCTCACTGAGGGGTTTATGGCCTTAAACTGAAAGTAGAATCATGTGGAAAAAAAATAAGGCTTCTTTGTCCTTACAAACATAAATATCATAGCTCCGGTTAATGATAGAAGTGGGACAAATACATTTTTGGCATGTGCCTTGGTAGAACTACCAGCCAGTGAGTGTCTAGGTTCCAGAACCAGCACAATTGAGAAACAGATTAATACATAACTGGGTCACCCAGCTACCTCATGTCTATACTTAAATTAACCCCCATGTCACGGTGAGCATAACGACACGAGTGTCGTTTTTCTACTAGGTTCATACGCCGAGATATGTGGGATGATGTTTTTTCATTTACTCAAGAAAGAGGAGTGCATTCCATTGCTCTACCCACCCCATGAGGTCATCCAGAGGGGGGAGACCCTTAGTTTTGGGCAAAGGTGTAAAACTCAGAGGCCCAGACAAGGTGGGGTCTTTTGCCCGGGGATTCAGCTACGACAGGCTGTACAATCTGACTTGAAGATTTTGGGGAAGGTCCCCTCCCCCAGCCACCACATGGCACACAATTGAATGATATGAAAGAACTGTAAGTTGATTTTCACTATTAATCCCTTTTTATTTGTAAATGTCTGTACATATGATTCTTGTCTTCTTTTGTAATATCTTTTTACCCTTTTGTAAACACTGCCTACCTTTTGGAGTAAAATATATGAATTCACTAGCTTTGTTTCTCCTTGCTCTATAGCATACTGTCAAGTCCTCTGAAGTGAATTACAAAAATTAAGTGGGTTGGCTCTGGACCCGTTATTAATTAAGAGATAGGAGCTGGTGGTTGCAGAAATGTCCTGCGCTTTTGGGGAAACTGGCAGCGACGGACGGTGTTGATAATTATTGTTCCTGCCTGAGTGGGAGTAGTTATATCGCCCTCTCTGCAGTGTGCCGATAAGCAAGTACATAGTAAGGCAACCTTTCTGGTGACTAATTATCCTAGGTGCAGTACCCTGTCTGTCCTGAGGGTAAGGGGATGCCAGGGAGCTGCAAGTTCCAAACCGGAACATGTTACATGTATACATGTTAGTCCACAAAAATAACCTAAACACCATAGGTCACAATCCGTACATAACTACTTTACTTAGAACCAATAAAGGCACATGAAATGTATACAAAACAATCCATAACGTTTATTTCAAATAAATATCCATAAAATCTTATTAACAGTATATAATAGAGGCCTCAATAAACGACTAAAGACCAACAGCAGGATGACACACTGATTCACGTAAATGTATATACCATGATACGTGTTATGATCATATGGTAACTACAAAAAAGGACATATAAATCTAGTCCAAAGTGAGTCCAGGTGCCATTTATACAAATTAAATGGTTGAACCTTTTGACAATCTATTTATAATAGTCACCATCCATGAACATGATATAATAAAGTGTCTACGTGCATAGTGCTACTCTATTTTCAAGAAATAAGGTGCATGGAGTCACATAATAATACCTGTGCGGTGTGCCACTGCTGCTGCGTCTCACCCCGATGCAAGCTTCGCCTATTCTTCTTCCGTGCCCCTGGTCCTGCAAGTTTACAGCCAAAGAACTGACTTCACACATGCCGAATCTGGCTGAGAAAATGAACACTGATGTGAGCTGCCCCTCAGATTAACACTGGGTCAAGTACTATGCAATGCAATGTTTTCTCACATATTACTCACCCGTATCCTACAGTAGTGTGACTCTGGCCTTCATCATCTGCTCCTGCGCTGTAAATAAATAATAATAAAAAAACCTGCATGGGTTCTTCTGCATTTTTGATAACCAGCCAGGAAACCCTCAGCTTCAGCAAGGCTTGTTAACAAGAATAGCGATAATGAAAAAAATGGCATGAGGTCCTCCCTATTTTTGATAACTAGGCTTGCTAAAGCAGACAGCTGGGTGCTGGTATTCTCAGGCTGGTAAGGGGCCATGGATATTGCCCTGCCAGCCTAAAAATAGCAGCCTGCAGCCACTAAGAATAGATGGCGCTTTGCCCAGCTATTCCCACTTGCCCTATAGCGGTGGCATGTGTGGTTCATATTTGTGGAGTTGATGTCACCTTTGCATTGTCAGGTGACATTAAGCCCATGGATTGCTAATGGAGAGGCGTCTATAAGACGCCTCTCCATTACTAATCCTATAGTTACATGGTAAATAAAGACACAGCCAGAATAAAGTCCTTTATTAGAATTAAGACTGAACACAATTTTCCATTTTATTTAAAAATAACAAACACAGATATACTCACCTAGCGCCTAATTCCATCAAAGCCCTCTTTCTCCAGCAATAACACTAAAATAATAAAAAAAACAATATCCCTCTCCTGTTGGTCATTCTGTTCCATGCCATAATCCACGTCTGGGGGATAAATAGTTTTCATCCTGGATTGTGCCAAGATGACTCTGTCCAGGCTGAGAACCACTGGTGAATGAGGTGCTGCGAGCACAGCGTCAGTGACCGGCGGTGACATCATTGAAGTTTCCTCCGGTCACAGAGACTGCGTTCCCAGCAGATCTGAACTGCTGTAACCTCAGCACCATGTAAAAAATCAGGCATGATCTCGCCGCAGTTCAAGCTCAGTAACTTTACCGCACATCCTGGTGAGAAATTCTAATTTTTCTCTTTTTTGTAGCTGCGATTCTGATTACAGCATTTGTACATAGGGCAACTGGTGTGGAAGCTGCAGGCAGCTCAATGCAATAGAGGTATTGTGCCACTCACAAGAAGTAAGTTCCAATGCCCTTTTCTGGGGAATTTTTGTTTAAATGATTTTGAACTATAGTAACCTTAGTGATGCACTGCAGGAGCCATAGTCTCCTGTCAGTGTGTCACTGAGGGTCCTATAGAGCAGTGATATCATCATATACGGTTTATTATTTTACATTTTTTGCAGGCGATGAAGTATGGTAAGTATGGTGAAATGAAGAATATTAAAATACTTTTTCCTAATGTGTGTGTGTTTTATTAACCCTTTCTTACTGTTTGATTAATAACGGATACGCGTCTTATTGACGCCTCTCCATTATTAACCCGGCTTAATGTCACCTTACAATAGCAAGGTGACATTAACCCCTTATTACCCCATATCCCACCGCTACATGGGAGTGGGAAGAGAGGGGCTAAGTGCCAGAATCGGTGCATTTTACAGATGTGCCATTTCTGGGGCGGCTGCGGACTGGTATTTGTAGCCGGGGGGGGGGGGGGGGGGGCAATATCCATTGCCCCTCTCTAGGCTATAAAATATAGGGGGACCCCATGTCATTTTTTGGGGGTCCCCTTATTTTAATAGCCAGTAAAGGCTACGCAGACAGCTGCGGGCTGATGTTCATAGCAGGCTACTACATACATACATAGTATGTATGTATGTATGTAGTATGTATGCAGTATGTATGTAGTAGGTATGTAGCATGTATGTAGCATGTATGTAGCATGTATGCAGCATGTATGTAGCATGTATGTAGCATGCATGTAGTATGTAGCATGTATGTAGCATGTATGTAGCATGTATGTAGCATGTAGCATGTATGTAGCATGTATGTAGCAAGTATGTAGCATGTATGTAGCATGTATGTAGCATGTATGTATGTATGTAGTATGTATGTAGAATGTATGTATGTAGCATGTATGTAGCATGTATGTAATATGTAGCATGTATGTAGAATGTATGTATGTAGCATGTATGTAGAATGTATGTAAGTAGCATGTATGTAGTATGTAGCATGCATGTAATATGTAGCATGTATGTAGCATGTATGTAGTATGTAGCATGTATGTAGCATGTATGTAGCATGCATGTAGCTTGTATGTAGCATGTATGTAGCATGTATGTATGTAGTATGTATGTAGCATGTATGTAACATGTATGTAATATGTAGCATGTATGTATGTAGCATGTATGTAGATTGTATGTATGTAGCATGTATGTAGAATGTATGTAAGTAGCATGTATGTAGTATGTAGCATGCATGTAATATGTAGCATGTATGTAGCATGTATGTAGTATGTAGCATGTATGTAGCATGTATGTAGCATGTAGCATGTATGTAGCATGTATGTATGTAGTATGTATGTAGCATGTATGTAACATGTATGTAATATATAGCATGTATGTATGTAGCATGTATGTAGATTGTATGTATGTAGCATGTATGTAGCATGTATGTATGTATGTAGCATGTATGTAGCATGTATGCAATATGTAGCATGTATGTAGCATGTATGTAGAATGTATGTATGTAATATGTAGCATGTATGTAGAATGTATGTATGCAATATGTAGCATGTATGCAGCATGTATGTATGTATGTAGTATGTAGAATGTATGTATGTATGTAGTATGTATGTAGCATGTATGTAGCATGCATGGAGTATGTATGGAGTTTTTCTTTTTTTTTACATTCAACACATTAGCCGGATGATGGGACTGCTACTGTCCCATCATTGGCTAATGTGTCAATCACTGTCATTGTAGCAGGCATAGCCCGATGGGACTTGTAGTCCCATCGGACGATGCCTGTGCAAACACAAAGACCCCCGGCAGGCCATACAACCCACCGGCAAGCCGCACAGACCCCGGAGAAGCTGCAAAGACCCCCCGGCAGGCCATACAGACCACCCGGCAGGCCGTACAGACCCCGGAGAGGATGCACAGACCCCCGAGCAAGCCGCACAGACCCCCCGGCAGGCCATACAGACCCTGGAGAGGTCGCACAGACCCCCCGGCAAGCCGTACAGACCCTGGAGGGGCCGCACAGACCCCCTGGCAGGTCGTACAGACCCCGGAGAGGCCGCACAGACACGCTATCTCCGCCCACACACTGCCCACACTCAATTATACTGCATTTTTGCACTGTGGGAACTTCCGATTCCGGTATCCGATATCGCAAAAATATCGGAACTCGGTATCGGAATTCCGATACAGCAAATATCGGCCAATACCCGATATTTGCAGTATAGGAATGCTCAACACTACTTAAAAACTAATGCAAAGCAGTAGAACATATTACTGTAAGGTGGTATGCCATTGCCAAAATAAAATATTGAAATAGGTGTTCAAAAAGTAAAATGCTTATGACTGTGTTTTGTTTTACTTTTTCAGTTTTCTTTTAATTTTAAGTTGCAGTGAGAATTGTTTGTTTTAAAATTTTTCCACTCACAAAAAATGCTTAACTCCAAATATGTAGGCACACATACTAAAATTGTTTTGAGGCAACAGCCAGCAGTAATATAGTGGAACCTACGATTGTTATCACCCTCCCAACATTTGAAGCATTTACAGCTCTGGCAAACATTAAGAGACCACTGCAAAATGTTCAGCTTGTCTGATTTTTCTCTTTATAGGTATATTTTTGAGCAAAATGTAAATTGTTCTTTTATTCTATAAACTTCTGACAACATGTCTCTGAATTTCCAAGCAATAATTTTTGTATTTTTTTCTGACATAAAAAATGGTCAAAATTTTTAAAAAACAGGGCTTTCAGACCTCAAATAATGTGAAGAAAACAAGTCCATAATCATTTAGAAACAACAATACTAATGTTTTAACTCAGGAAGAGTTTAGAAATCAATATTTTGTGGAATAACCATGATTTTTAATGACAGCTTTCATGCGTCTTGGCATACTTTCCACCAGCCTTTCACACTGCTTCTGGCGCAAAAATGTAAGTAGATCTTCTTTTGTTTGATGGCTTGTGACTATCCATCATCCTCTTGATTACATTCCAGAGGTTTTCAATGAGGTTCAGGTCTGGAGACTCGGCTGCCCATGACAGAGTTTTGAAGTAGTGGTTTCTTAATTTTTGTCAGAGCTGTAAATGTCATGTCATTCATGCATTCCCCTTGACTAAACACACTGTGATCGCATGAAGGTGCCTACTGTTTATGACAGCATGGCACCAGCACTCGTGGCCACGGGGGTGGTGACACAATTTCTGTGATTGGCTTTTCTATTCTGAAAAGCACAGGCTCAAATTCCAGCTATACCTGCCCAATAAGAGGGTCAGGAATGGAATTAAGCTCTACAAACTATGTTAGAGTACTTTATGAAACACTTGCAGGTTTAGGGTTTATGAAGGGAAGGACACGCAGATTCAACCCCCTGAATGCGCCCCTGTCCTGGGAGTGGGTGGGAAAATTGTGTGGAATTAGTGCACCCACTGCTGCATCAAAGTTATCACCTCTACATAGATAACATTTATACCAGCATCCTACTCTTCGAGACCCTCTCTGCGTAAGCTATCGCAGCATGCGGTACAATCCAAAATAATCAGAGAGGATTCACTAGGATGCTAATTGGGCAGCTCTCAAAAAGGGTGAGAACAGAGCCCAATTTATGGACAACATGCTGGTTGTCAAGTACAAGGACAAAAGGGATGCCCTTTTCTTGACCACCATACATCGCTTTGCAAGGTTCTTCTACACAGGTCACCAAATCAGACTATGTCCTGGGGTTCAACAAGAACATGGGTTGATCACGCTGACCTAGTCCTTCACCCATACAGGGAGAATGAAAGGAGCGTATAGGGAGAGTTGGTGATTCCAAAAAGATCTCTTAAGAGCTACTGAGGGTGAAGATTAGATGTTTGTTTGGTCGAGATAGCGTAAGGAGAAATTTAATATGAGGGAGAGTAAAAGGCAGGCACCTGGGTGTTATCACATCATCAATGCAGGTACATGCTGCAAACCTTTTTCTAGTTTGCATTGTGTTGTATAGTTTAGGAACAGACTGTGAGATTAGGGAGAGATAGGCAGGGTTTCCTCCACTACCATAATATACAAAGCAGCTCTTTTTAGAGTCAAATCATATTAGTTATTAGAAAAAAATGAAAAAACTAAATATATCAAAACTTTATTAAACACCAATTTAGGATTTAAAAATAACACAACACCCAAAACCCTAATGTTAGAAATGGGTTTAATTTAAAAGACCTGGTACAAAAATAAGGGGCAAAAAAAGGGGGAGGGAAAGACAAAAATCGGAGCAATACTCCTATACAGTTAGGTCCATATATATTTGGACAGAGACAACATTTTTCTCATTTTGGTTATAGACATTACCACAATGAATTTTAAACAAAACAATTCAGATGCAGTTGAAGTTCAGACTTTCAGCTTTCATTTGAGGGTATCCACATTAAAATTGGATGAAGGGTTTAGGAGTTTCAGCTCCTTAACATGTGCCACCCTGTTTTTAAAGGGACCAAAAGTAATTGGACAGATTCAATAATTTTAAATAAAATGTTCATTTCTAGTACTTGGTTGAAAACCCTTTGTTGGCAATGACTGCCTGAAGTCTTGAACTCATGGACATCACCAGACGCTGTGTTTCCTCCTTTTTGATGCTCTGCCAGGCCTTCACTGCGGTGGTTTTCAGTTGCTGTTTGTTTGTGGGCCTTTCTGTCTGAAGTTTAGTCTTTAACAAGTGAAATGCATGCTCAATTGGGTTGAGATCAGGTGACTGACTTGGCCATTCAAGAATATTCCACTTCTTTGCTTTAATTAACTCCTGGGTTGCTTTGGCTTTATGTTTTGGGTCATTGTCCATCTGTAGTATGAAACGACGACCAATCAGTTTTGCTGCATTTGGCTGGATCTGAGCACACAGTATGGCTCTGAATACCTCAGAATTCATTTGGCTGCTTCTGTCCTGTGTCACATCATCAATAAACACTAGTGACCCAGTCCCACTGGCAGCCATGCATGCCCAAGCCATCACACTGCCTCCGCCGTGTTTTACAGATGATGTGGTATGCTTTGGATCATGAGCTGTACCAAGCCTTCGCCATACTTTTCTCTTTCCATCATTCTGGTAGAGGTTGATCTTGGTTTCATCTGTCCAAAGAATGTTCTTCCTGAACTGTGCTGGCTTTTTTAGATGTTTTTTAGCAAAGTCCAGTCTAGCCTTTTTATTCTTGATGCTTATGAGTGGCTTGCACCGTGCAGTGAACCCTCTGTATTTACTTTCATGCAGTCTTCTCTTTATGATAGATTTGGATATTGATACGCCGACCTCCAGGAGAGTGTTGGTCACTTGGTTGGCTGTTGTGAAGCGGTTTCTCTTCACCATGGAGATTATTCTGCGATCACCCACCACTGTTGTCTTCCGTGGGCGCCCAGGTCTTTTTGCATTGATGAGATCACCAGTGCTTTCTTTCCTTCTCAGGATGTACCAAACTGTACATTTTGCCACTCCTAATATTGTAGCAATTTCTCGGATGGGTTTTTTCTCTGTTTTCACAGCTTAAGAATGGCTTGTTTTACCTTCATGGAGAGCACTTTTGACTGCATGTTTACTTCATAGGAAAACCTTCCAAATGCAAGCACCACACCTCAAATCAACACCAGGCCTTTTATCTGCTTAGTTGAGAATGACATAATGAAGGGATTGCCCACACCTGTCCATGAAATAGCCTTGGAGTCAATTGTCCAATTACTTTTGGTCCCTTTAAAAAACAGGGTGGCACAGGTTAAGGAGCTGAAACTCCTAAACTCTTCATCCAATTTTAATATGGATACCCTCAAATGAAAGCTAAAAGTCTGAACTTCAACTGCATCTGAATTGTTTTGTTTAAAATTAAATTGTGGTAATGTCTATAACCAAAATGAGAAAAATGTTGTCTCTGTCCAAATATATATGGACCTAACTGTATGTCCCTTAAGATATTCCCTGCCTGTCTGCGGAGGTTGGCACCCTCTTGAGCGCAATGTGGCGCCCCCGCTCCTCGTCGACTATCCCTTAAGGCCCTGTGAACGTCCCTTTACCCGTATAAAGGTACTATGTGACTACCAAGCTAAACCAAACCTAGAATCCTAGGGACAACCAATGAAACAAAACCAGGTAATAGTTCACCAAGAAAAACTTGGTCTGACCGTGGGACCCCTATTCTATTTATATACTGCTGCTTTTGGCTGGTGTTCCCTACGGAGTCCCTAGCAAAATTTGCCCTGCCTGTCAGCGGAGGTTGGCACCCTCTTGGACGCAAACGGCGCCCCCGCTCGTCGGCGGCTGACCCTTCTAACCCTGCCCGATTCCCTGCGATTTTTTGGGATCCTAAATCTGGGCAGTGCCTGAGGGGCTATACTGGTGACCCATATGGAAGATATCTATAACTCGGTCAGACCTATACAAATACCTTTAACCAGCCATACCCTATATATAATATGCCTAGTGGCTCCAGATTACAGATAATAGGTAAGAAAATATTTACCGTAGTAAACACTAGAAAGTAGATAAACCCTATAGTTAACAGATGTCATTTAAATAAATATCATCAATTTATATCACAAACTATTATCACAAACTGTTATTAACTGTTATCGCAGGTAATCTGGTACCCACATGTATATGGCATGGTTACAAATACACAATTGGTGAAATAAATAAATAAACAGTCCTAAAAGAGCCTGAAACACTTATCTGTGTCCAGGTTCAGCCTCTACGCGTTTCCCCCCCATGATGTGGTTCTTCAGGAGGCATATGGGAAGATGAAGGTCCGTGTGATTCAAGCACATCGGAGATACATGCTGTGCCTGGTTGTAGGCCTCCTGAAGAACCACATCATGGGGGGGAAACGCGTAGAGGCTGAACCTGGACACAGATAAGTGTTTCAGGCTCTTTTAGGACTGTTTATTTATTTATTTCACCAATTGTGTATTTGTAACCATGCCATATACATGTGGGTACCAGATTACCTGCGATAACAGTTAATAACAGTTTGTGATAATAGTTTGTGATATAAATTGATGATATTTATTTAAATGACATCTGTTAACTATAGGGTTTATCTACTTTCTAGTGTTTACTACGGTAAATATTTTCTTACCTATTATCTGTAATCTGGAGCCACTAGGCATATTATATATAGGGTATGGCTGGTTAAAGGTATTTGTATAGGTCTGACCGAGTTATAGATATCTTCCATATGGGTCACCAGTATAGCCCCTCAGGCACTGCCCAGATTTAGGATCCCAAAAAATCGCAGGGAATCGGGCAGGGTTAGAAGGGTCAGCCGCCGACGAGCGGGGGCGCCGTTTGCGTCCAAGAGGGTGCCAACCTCCGCTGACAGGCAGGGCAAATTTTGCTAGGGACTCCGTAGGGAACACCAGCCAAAAGCAGCAGTATATAAATAGAATAGGGGTCCCACGGTCAGACCAAGTTTTTCTTGGTGAACTATTACCTGGTTTTGTTTCATTGGTTGTCCCTAGGATTCTAGGTTTGGTTTAGCTTGGTAGTCACATAGTACCTTTATACGGGTAAAGGGACGTTCACAGGGCCTTAAGGGATAGTCGACGAGGAGCGGGGGCGCCACATTGCGCTCAAGAGGGTGCCAACCTCCGCAGACAGGCAGGGAATATCTTAAGGGACATATAGGAGTATTGCTCCGATTTTTGTCTTTCCCTCCCCCTTTTTTTGCCCCTTATTTTTGTACCAGGTCTTTTAAATTAAACCCATTTCTAACATTAGGGTTTTGGGTGTTGTGTTATTTTTAAATCCTAAATTGGTGTTTAATAAAGTTTTGATATATTTAGTTTTTTCATTTTTTTCTTCTTTCTGAGACTAAATTTGATTATCAGATAATATACTTTTTTGCATATTAGTTATTACCAGCATATCGAAAACCAATTTTTTTGTAGCTACATAATATTCCTGTGCACCAGCATATAAAATTTTTTTTTTTAAAGGTAAATAATATTCCTCAGTGCCAGTATATACAGCTCTGGCAAAAATTAAGAGATTACAGCAAAATGTTCAGTTTGTCTGAGTTTTCTCTTTATAGGTATATTTTTGAGTAAAATGTAAATTGTTCTTTTATTCTTTAAACTTCTGACAACATGTCTCCGAATTTCCAAGCAATAGTTTTATATTTTAATTTTGACAAAGAAAAATAGTCAAAATTAAAAAAAACAAACAAACAGTGCTTTCAGACCTCAAATAATGTATAGAAAACAAGTCCATAATCATTTAGAAACAACAATACTGAATTGCTATCTGTATTTTATTAATACTTTGTATTTATTATTATTTAACGTTTCTGTCTGGTGGAATCCCCATTAGGAAATGTGCTTCACTATTGTTAATGCCATCCAGTGCACATCTTGCCACATGTATGCAGTCCTTGATCAGCCGGTCGAGGGTGCATACTGCTGTGCAAGATGTGAGCACGTTGTGCATTTGGAAGCCCAGATTCTGGATCTAAATGTGCACCTGGCAACACTGAGATCCATTGACAATATGGAAAGGAGTCTTCTGCTCACTGAGCAGATGCTCAATGGGATAGATGAGGGGGGGTGGTAGGATGAAGCTGCAGGACAGTGGAGCAGCAGGACAGTGGAGCAGCAAGCTGGGTGACAGTTAGAAGGCCGGGTAGAGGGAAGAGTGCCAGGGAGGCTAGTCCTGATCTGGCACACCCCAATAAGTTTGCTAAGTTGGCAGATGAGGGGGGTGCCAGTACAGGGGTAGCATTGCTGCAGCCAGGCATGTCTTCTGAAAGCCGGAGGAGTGACTGCTACACTAAGGAGGGAAATTGGAGAGCAGTGCTGGCCAGACAGGTGCTGGTAGTGGGGTACTCAATTATTAGGGGAACAGATAGGGCAATCTGTCACAAAGACAGGGATCGTCGAACGGTGTGCTGCCTACCTGGCTCTTGAATGTAGAAAAGCCGCGGAGACACTATCTCGTGTTTCTCAACGCAAGCAATGAATAGCCAGGTCTTTCACCGGGAAGGAACAACCACGGGAAGGGCAGCATCCAATAAAGGAAAACCACCTATGCCTAAACATGGTATCCATCCACAGACAGCTGTTTCGGTGTATTTGGCCCTCATCAGTGTGGAGTAGGAAACTGTTAAGACTAAGATAGAATACGCAGGGTTTCCAAAAGCAAAAATCATGTAAATACCCAAAAACTACAAATATCTTTATTATTAAAACAAAGGCAAACCGTACCACCAAAAGTGACTAAAAAAAACCCAAAAGTGTTCAACCCAAGTAAAATCTAAAGCGTAGTACTAGAAATCCCTGGATACGCACCTAGATACACCCTACCTGCCAGTGGAGGTTGACACCCTAGGGGGAAGCGTTATGGCGCCCCCGCTCCACGATGACTGACCCTTGGGGCCCTACTACACCTTGCATCCACTAGTGCAATACTCTACCCGCAGACTACAGGACCCCTACCGCTAGACATAGGACATACTATCCTAAGGAGAACCTAGAACCCAAAAAGACATAAAAACAAAAATGAACACAACAGGGCAATGACTGGTGTTATAGATAATTGATATCTGCAGACAATAGTAGCCACTTAGGTGGTTAGTATTTAAACGTATACATCCACCATATCAAAGGTTAAATAAACCCAATAGAGTTTCATACGCATTTCATTTGTGCCTTGTACCATTCGACACAGGGGACTCTTTTACAATTCAAAAAGACACAGCTAGTGGTTTAGCCACAAATATATATCCCAGCACACCGGGTGCATGATGCATAATAGCTATATTTTCGTTTGTGCCTTGGAACCTTTCAGTTCAGGATCTCCCCTTAGCTTCCCAAGGGCACAACAAATGATTCAACTACAAGTGCATCCAGCACACCGGGTTCATGATAACTCATAGCCAGAGGTATGAAACGTCAACAACCATTGATACTCATCTGCACTTGACTGAACGTCATACACCATCAGCCCTTAACTGTTAGCTATTATCTACTGTGACACAAGTTATCATGACATCAGGCCTCCTGATGAGCCTATGCAGGCAAAACGCGTTGAGGGGCTAACAGTTAAGGGCTGATGGTGTATGACGTTCAGTCAAGCCCAGGGTAAGATCTCTCAGTGGAGATCAAGGGTCACATGCTCAGGTACTGCAGCCAAATCTATTGGTCCTTCTAGGAAGGTCCTGTAGGTGCGCAGGCTCTGTAGCAGCCTCTCTTTGGTCCTTCCAGGAAGGTCCTGTATGTGCTGCAGCTATTTAAGGCTCGCATGGCCGCACGGCCATGCGCTAGTATCTTCCTAAGTTATGTGCTTTGCGCCAGTGTGGTCATGTGTTTGTATGTGTTCAGGGACCCAGCTGAAATAAGCCCCTAGAATGCTGGCACCTCCGGCGAGGAGATTGTGTTTGTGTGTATTCAGGGACCTGGCTGAAATAAGCCCCTAGAATTCTGGCATCTCCAGCGAGGAGTTTTGTGTGCATGCATGACCACTGACTGCTCTCATTTAGGTAGTTAGCCTGTGCGTCTGTGAAAGTCTAACAGGGCACAGAGCTCTGCTTTCTCGGCCGCTCTGTGAAGCTAACAGAGCTGGTTCATACAGCCATATAGTGCCGCCTATTACTTAGCAGCAGGTTCTTTCCTGCACGGTGGATCCCGGGTTGTGAACGCACCAATCCCATCTAATAAATATATTTGGTGCGTTCCGCCAACCCTAACAGTATACTAGAGCCAGGATCTGGCTAAGTAATGGCGGATGAACAGCGGTTGCAGGGGTACATCCAGCTGCTAGAGGGCCGGTTGGCGTCTCTTGAGCGTGCAACCTCGGCGGTGGATGTTACCGCAATAGCTGTTCAGGCTGCTAGCGTGGCTGCAGCAGCTTTACCCACTGCCACCTCTGTTCCGACCATATCTCACCTCCCATTGCCTGAGAGATACTCTGGGGACAGTAAATCCTGTAGGGGTTTCGTGAGCCAGTGTGGTATACACATCGAGCTCCTGGCTGCACGTTTTCCCACAGAGCGGGCAAAGGTGGGATTCATAATCTCTCTCTTGTTGGACAGGGAGTTGGAGTGGGCTACGCCGCTGTGGGAGCGCAACGATCACGTGGTGCGGAGTGTTCCTCGGTTTCTGGACACTCTGAAACAGGTCTTTGAAGGACCTCAAGTCACCCATGATACAGCGCTCCAACTGCTGGCTTTGACTCAGGGTTCAACCATGGTCAGCCATTTTGCGGTTCTCTTCCGGACATTAGCGTCTGAGTTGGAATGGCCAGATAAAACCCTCATTCCCGTGTTTTGGAGGGGGCTGGCTGACCATGTGAAGGACGCTTTGGCTATTAGGGAGATTCCCACCACACTGGAGGAGATCATAGCTGTATCAAGTCGCATAGACCTTCGTTTTCACGAGCGAAGGTTGGAGCGAGCCCAGTGTAGGCAGAGGTTTCAGCTGGCTCCCACCTTCGCCAGACCTCTGGAATCTCCAGTCCAGGCATCCGAGTCACATGAGGCCATAGAGGTGACACGAGCAGGATCCAAGTCCCAGTCCACTCGTGCACATAAGGTCTGTCATGTTTGCCGGCAGTCAGGACATCTTGCCTCCAAGTGTCCTCAGCGGTCGGGGAAACGTCAGCGTCTAGTGGCAGTTGGAGGAGGTACACTAGACACGGCGACATTTGCCTCAAAGTTGTCCTTCAAGGGGACAATTACCTTAGGCCCATCCACTCTTTTGGTAGAGCTATGCGTGGACTCTGGGGCGGAGGGTAATTTTATGTCATCTGCTTTCGCCCAGCGTCACGCAATACCCCTGGTTATGCTCGCCAAACCAGTAACTGTTCGAGTGGTAAATGGGTCGACACTACCCTCACAGATTACCCACCAAACCATTCCTATCACACTTTCTGTGTCTCCATCACATCAGGAGATTATCTCCCTATTAGTCATTCCTGAGAGAATTGATGAGGTCCTGTTGGGGATACCATGGCTTCGCTACCATTCATATAGAGTGGTCCTCAGGGAGAATTTTGGGATGGAGTAAATCCTTAGAGGGTAGATATCAGAGGGAGTGCGTTCAGGTTGCTACAACACAGGTACCCGCAGATCTTTCCTCTCTCCCCAAGCACTATTGGCCCTATGCAGACGTGTTCTCCAAAAGGGCTGCGGAGACCCTTCCGCCTCACCGCCCCTATGACTGTCCTATTGACCTCTTGCCTGGTGCTGAGCCTCCCCGGGGTCGAGTCTATCTGTTATCTCTCCCAGAGATGGAGGCAATGTCTCAGTACATCCAAGAGAATCTGGCAAGAGGATTCATTAGGAAGTCAGTGTCACCTGCAGGGGCTGGGTTCTTCGTACAGAAGAAGACTGGAGACTTACGTCCATGCATAGACTACAGGGGTCTTAACGCCATCACCGTTAAGAACAAGTACCCATTACCCCTGATCTCTGAACTTTTTGATATGCTACGGGGAGCAAGGGTATTTACAAAATTAGATCTGCGGGGTGCCTATAACCTGATTCGCATCCGTGAGGGGGACGAATGGAAGACGGCTTTTAACACCAGGGATGGGCACTATGAATACCTGGTGATGCCCTTCGGGCTCTGTAATGCTCCAGCCATTTTCCAAGACTTTGTGAACGACATTTTCCGGGATATGCTCACCACCTCGGTCGTAGTCTATCTGGATGATATTCTCATCTAGTCTCCAGATACTGACTCCCATCGGAGAGATGTTCGCAAAGTCTTCGACCTCTTACGGGCAAACTCCCTCTACGCCAAGTTGGAGAAGTGTGTTTGAGCAGGAGTCCTTGCCTTTCCTTGGTTATATCATCTCTGCCCAGGGTTTGGCTATGGATCCTGCCAAGCTACAGGCTGTGATGGACTGGCAGGAACCCCATTTTCTTAAAGCGGTGCAGAGCTTTATGGGGTTCATTAATTACTATCACCAGTTCATTCCACACTTCTCAACTTTGGTAGCTCCCTTGGTTGCCTTCACCAAGAAGGGAGCAAATCCCAAGTTGTGGTCAGAGGAGGTCTCCAAGGCCTTTCTCTCAATTAAGTTACACTTCGCTAGAGCTCCCATCCTACATCGCCCCGATGTAAATAAGCCATTTATCATGGAGGTGGATGCCTCATCCGTTGGTGCTGGAGTGGTCCTTTTCCAAAAGGATGCTCAAGGTTGGAAGCATCCTTGCTTCTTCTTTTCCAAGACCTTCACACCAGCGGAGAGGAATTATTCCATTGGGGACAGGGAGTTGCTAGCCATGAAGTTGGCTTTTTCAGAGTGGAGACACCTCTTGGAGGGAGCTCGCTTTCCCTTAAAAGTGTTCACTGACCACAAGAACTTGGTATATATACAGACGGCCCAGCGGCTGAATTCTCGCCAGGCTAGATGGTCCCTGTTCTTCTCCCGGTTCCATTTTACTCTCCATTTTCTCTCCGGGGAGAAGAACATTCGTGCCGACGCTCTCTCCCGCTCCATATTGTCATCTGAGGAGGAGGAGGAGCCTCGGCTTATTGTCCCTTCTGAGAGCCTGAGAACTGTGGCTCCGAATTCGCTAGAGTCCGTGCCCACGGGCAAGACTTTCGTATCAGCGAATTTGCGACCGCAGGTTCTCTCTTGGGCTCACTCGTCCAGAGTGGGTGGACATTTTGGGACCAAGAGGACATATGAGCTTCTGGCAAGGACATACTGGTGGCCACATTTGGCCCGTGACGTTGGGGACTATATTCAGGCGTGTGTCTCCTGCGCCCAGAATCGGTCTCCTCGGCAACGGCCTGCTGGGTTACTTTACCCCATGCCGGTGGCAGACAGGCCCTGGGAGATGGTTGGGATGGACTTCGTGGTGGGCTTACCCAAGTCTCGTAGCTGCACCGTTATCTGGGTAGTCAACGATCATTTTTCTAAGATGGTGCATTTGGTGCAGCTTCCACGGTTACCTTCTGCACGGGCCTTGGCGGCTTTGTTCATAAAACATATTTTCCACCTACATGGAATGCCTCATAAAATTGTCAGTGACCGGGGTCCCCAGTTTGCGTCTCGGTTTTGGAGAGAGCTCTGCCGTTTACTTAGCATAGAGCTAAATCTCTCCTCTGCATATCATCCCGAGACGAATAGGTTGGTAGAGAGAACCAACTAGACTCTGGTGACATACTTGCGACATTTTGTCTCTGCTAGGCAGGATGACTGGGCATCTTTGCTACCTTGGGTGGAATTTGCCTTGAACAACGCCGTAGCCGATTCCACTGGTCAGACTCCTTTTCTCCTTAATTACAGCCAGCATCCACGTGTCCCTGTGCCCATGCCCGTGTCATCCACCGATTCTAGGGTGGCAGACTGGGCGGTTAAGGCACGTGACATCTGGGACCACACACAGGATGCCATCCGTTCCTCCAAGGAGAGAATGAGGGTTTCGGCTGATACACACCGGCGCCCTGCTCCGACCTTTGCTCCTGGTGACTTAGTGTGGCTCTCTGCCCGTAACATCAGACTGTGAGTTGAGTCCACTAAGTTTGCGCCTCGCTACATTGGCCCGTTCAAGGTTCTGTAACAGGTCAACCCCGTGGTCTACCGTTTGGCTATTCCTCCACACCTTGGTATCACCAATACTTTTCACGTTTCCCTCTTAAAGCCCGTTCATTTGTCCCGGTTTTCTGAGTCATCTGCCGGGACATCGGGTTCATCCATGGATGAGTTTGAGGTGAATGCTATCATGGGGTGCAAGGTGGTACGTGGCAAGAAATTTTATCTGGTGGACTGGAAGGGTCACGGTCCAGAGGATAGAACCTGGGAGCCTGTGGAGCACATTCGGGCTCCGCTGCTCATTGCAGCTTTTGAGCATAGCGAGGCTCAAGGGGGGGGCCCTAGGAGGGGGGGTAATGTTAGGAGTCGAGTTTCCTCTGCTGCACAGGGGGAATCTTGATCCGTAGGTCTGCTGTGGTCCCCCATTCTGCATCGGCCGCAGTGGAGCCTGCTCAGAGGAGACGTCGGTCCCAGCATCTCACCAAGACTGATACTGTGCAGAGGGTTACTGCTGCCTCTCCAGGCTCTGCTATTGTACCCTGCACTGATCTGCGGTGAGCAGGCTTTTCTGGGACTAAGTCCTGCTTTGCACACACTGAGCATGCCCAGGGTAAGATCTCTCAGTGGAGATCAAGGGTCACATGCTCAGGTACTGCAGCCAAATCTATTGGTCCTTCTAGGAAGGTCCTGTAGGTGCGCAGGCTCTGTAGCAGCCTCTCTTTGGTCCTTCTAGGAAGGTCCTGTACGTGCTGCAGCTATTTAAGGCTCGCATGGCCGCACGGCCATGCGCTAGTATCTTTCTAAGTTATGTGCTTTGCGCCAGTGTGGTCATGTGTTTGTATGTGTTCGGGGACCCGGATGAAATAAGCCCCTAGAATGCTGGCACCTCCGGCGAGGAGATTGTGTTTGTGTGTATTCAGGGGCCTGGCTGAAATAAGCCCTTAGAATGCTGGCATCTCCGGCGAGGAGTTTTGTGTGCATGCATGACCACTGACTGCTCTCATTTGGGTAGTTAGCCTGTGCGTCTGTGAAAGTCTAACAGGGCACAGAGCTTTGCTTTCTCGGCCGCTCTGTGAAGCTAACAGAGCTGGTTCATACCGCCATATAGTGTCGCCTATTACTTAGCAGCAGGTTCTTTCCTGCACGGTGGATCCCGGGTTGCGAATGCACCAATCCCATCTAATAAATATATTCGGTACGTTCCGCCAACCCTAACACGGTTTGCCTTTGTTTTATTAATAAAGATATTTGTAGTTTTTGGGTATTTACATGATTTTTGGAGTAGGAAACTGGCTATTAGGAGCAGTGCCTGGTGAAAAAGACTATAAACATAAGGGTGAATGACCTCGGGGAGATCAAAACATCCAACACCGCCGAGACACCATCACGTGTTTCTCAACGCAGTGATCCAGAACACTGCCCCCATCCCTTATGGGAGATATGCAAATGCATGTAGAAAAGCCGCGGAGACACCATCATGTGTTTCTCAACGCAAGCAATGAATAGCCAGGTCTTTCACTGGGAAGGAACAACCACGGGAAGGGCAGCATCCAATAAAGGAAAACCACCTATGCAAAAACATGGTATCCATCCACAGACAGCTGTTTCGGGGTATTTGCCCCTCATCAGTGTGGAGTAGAAAACTGGCTATTAGGAGCAGTGCCTGATGAAAAGACTATAAACATAAGGGTGAATGACCTCGGGGAGATCAAAACATCCAACACAGCGGAGACACCATCATGTGTTTCTCAACGCAGTGATCCAGAACACTGCCCCCATTCCTAATGGGAAATATGCAAATGCATGTAGAAAAGCCACGGAGACACCATCACATATTTCCCAGGGATGGGGGCCGTGTTCTGGATCACTGCGTTGAGAAACATGTGATGGTGTCTCCGTGGTGTTGGATGTTTTGATCTACCTGGCTCTAGAGTCCGACACATCGCTGATTGGGTTGAAAGATTACTGAGAGGGGCTGATGAGGACCCAGCAGTCATTGTGCACTTTGGCACAAATGACAAAGTTAGAGGTAGGTGGAAGGTCCTTAAAAACGATTTCAGGGAATAAGTTTGCAAGCCTATACCTCCAACTTGGTATTTTCCAAAATACTGCCTGTACCACATGCCATGCTAGAGAGGCAATGGGAGATTAGGGAGGTTAATAAGTGGCTCAAGAATTGGTGTAGGAAGGAGTGGTTTGGGTTCCTGCAGAACTGGGCTGACTTCTCAGTCGGCTACAGGTTTTATGCTAGGGACGGGCTGCACCTCAATGGGGAAGGTGCAGCTGTGCTGGGGGAGAAAATGGCTAGAAGGTTGGAGGAGTGTTTAAACTAGGGATTGCTGGGAGGGTATTCATTTTATAGGAGGGGAAGATAGTGCAGATAGAGACCTGGGCACAAATAAGGAAGTTGGGGGTGGCTGTGGCTTGGGGGGTGGGGTTAGAATAATTAATAATTTAAGTAAGAATAGAGGTACAGAGAGATACATAAAGAGCATGTATTTTAATGCCAGAAGCCTCACCAACAAAATGGACGAATTAGAATTAATGTTGTTGGAACATAATTATGACATGGTGGGGATATGTGAAACATGGCTGGATGAGAGCCATGACAGGGCTATAGTCTGTTCAGAAATGACCGAACGGATAAGCGAGAGGGAGGTGTGTGTCTATATGTAAAATCATCCATAAAACCCATCCTGCATGATAATATAGGTGAATGTAATTAAAATGTAGAGTCCCTGTGGGTGGAGATAAGGGGAGGAGGAAAAAATAATGAATTACAGATAGAGGTTAGTTATAAGTCTCCAAAAATAATGGAAGCAATGGAGAATATCCTCGTAAAGCAAATAGATGAAGCTGCGATTCAAGGAGAAGTCATTATTATGGGGGACTTCAACTACCCTAAAATAGGTTGGGGAACAGAAACCTGCAGTTCCAGCAAAGGTAATCGGTTTTTGACAACTATGAGAGACAACTACCTTTCACAACTGGTTCAGGACCCAACAAGGCACTGCTAGACCTAATATTAACCAAGAGGCCATATCAAATATAAGGGTTGGGGGTCACTTGGGGAAAAGTGATCACAAAATAATAAGTTTTCATGTATCCTTTAACCCCTTAGTGACAGAGCCAATTTGGTACTTAACCCCTTCGCGACATGCGCCATACTAGTACTGCGCTGCCGGCACTGCATTAGTGCCAGCCGCAGTACTAGTACGGCGCCCCGATCACCACGGTCTCGCTCTGAGCGCCGCGGTGATCGGGTGCGGATGTCAGCTGTATATGACAGCTGACACCCCGCAGCAATGCCCACGATCGGCGCTATCGCCGATCGCGGGCATTTAACCCCTCTGATGCCGCTGTCAATAGTGACAGCGGCATAGAGGGGGATCGCGCAGGGACGGGGGCTCCCTAAGCTCTCCCACCGGAGCAACGCGATGAGATCGCGCTGCTCTGGTGACCTGGAAGGAGTCCCCGGATCCAAGATGGCCGCGGGACTCCTTCCGGGTCATGAGATGACCCTGCTTGCCGACGCCTGCTGAGAATTCCTCATAGCAGGCGCCGGCAAGACTCTGGAACGTGCCTCTCATATCGGTGATCTGACAGAGTGCTGTGCACACTGTCAGATCACCGATCTGTGATGTCCCCCCCGTGACAAAGTAAAAAAGTAAAAAAAAAAATTTTCCACATGTGTAAAAAAAAAAAAAAAAAAATCCTAAATAAAGAAAAAAAAAAAATATTCCCATAAATACATTTCTTTATCTAAATAAAAAAAAATCACACAATAAGAGTACACATACTTAGTATCGCCACATCCGTAACGACCCCACCTATAAAACTATATCACTAGTTAACCCCTTCAGTGAACACCGAAAAAAAAAAAAAAAAAAACGAGGCAAAAAACAACGCTTTATTCTCATACCGCCAAACAAAAAGTGGAATAACACGCGATCAAAAAGATGGATATAAATAACCATGGTACCGCTGAAAACTTCATCTTGTTCCGCAAAAAAAAAGCCACCATACAGCATCATCAGCAGAAAAATAAAAAAGTTATAGCTCTCAGAATAAAGCGATGCAAAAACAATTATTTTTTTATATAAAATAGTTTTTATTGTGTAAAAGCGGCAAAACATAAAAAAATTACATAAATGAGGTATCGCTGTAATCGTACTGACCCGAAGAATAAAACTGCTTTATCCTTTTTACCAAACGCGGAACGGTATAAACGCCCCCCCTAAAAAAATTTCAGGAATTGCTGGTTTTTGTTCATTCCGCCTCCCAAAAATGGGAATAAAAAGCGATCAAAAAATGTCATGTACCCGAAAATGGTACCAATAAAAATGTCAACTCGTCCCGCAAAAAACAAGATCTCAAATGACTCTGTGGACCAAAATATGGAAAAATTAGAGCTTTCAAAATGTGGTGATGCAAAAACTATTTTTTGCAATAAAAAGCGTGTGACGGCTGCCAACCATAAAAATCCGCCCAAAAAACGCTATAAAAGTAAATCAAATCCCCCTTCATCACCCCCTTAGTTAGGGAAAAATAATAAAATTTTAAAAAATATATTTATTTCCATTTTCCCGTTAGGCTACTTTCACACTAGCATCGGTACGGGGCCGTCGCTCTGCGTCGGCCCGACATACCGACGCATACTGTGCAAGCGCCGCACAACGGGGGCAGCGGATGCTGTTTTTCCATGCATCCGCTGCCCCATTGTGAGGTGCGGGGAGGTGGGGGCGGAGTTCCAGCCATGCATGCGCGGTCGGAAATGGTGGACCGTCGGCACAAAAAATGTTACATGTAACGTTTTTTGCTGCCGGCGGTCCGCCAAAACACGACGCAACCGTCGCACGACGCTTGCGACGTGTGTCAATACGTCGCTAATGTTAGTCTATGGGGAAAAAACGCATCCTGCAGATGACTTTGCAGGATGCGTTTTTTCGCCAAAACGACGCATTGCGACGTATGCAAAAAAATGCTAGTGTAAAAGTAGCGCTAGGGTTAGGACTAGGGTTAGGGCTAGGGTTAGGGTTGGGGTTAGGGCTAGGGCTGGGGTTAGGGTTGGGGTTAGGGTTTCAGTTAGAATTGGGGAGTTTCACTGTTTAGGCACATCAGGGGCTCTCCAAACGCGACATGGCGTCCGATCTCAATTCCAGCCAATTCTGCTTTGAAAAACTAAAACAGTGCTCCTTCCCTTCCGAGTTCTCCTGTGCGCCCAAACAGTGGTTCCCCCCAACATATGGGGTATCAGCGTACTCAGGACAAATTGGACAACAACTTTTGTTGTCCAATTTGTTCTGTTACCCTTGGGAAAATAAAAACGTGGGGGCTAAAATATAATTTTCATGGGAAAAAAAATATTTTTTATTTTCACGGCTCTGCGTTATAAACTGTAGTGAAACACTTGTTGGTTCAAAGTTCTCACAACACATCTAAATAAGTTCCGTGGGGGGTCTAGTTTCCAATATGGGGTCACTTGTGGGGGGTTTCTACTGTTTAGGTACATCAGGGGCTCTGCAAATGCAACATGACACCTGCAGACCAATCTATCAAAGTCTGCATTTCAAACGGCGCTCCTTCCCTTCCGAGCTCTGCCGTGCGCCCAAACAGTGGTTCCCCCCCATATATGGGGTATCAGCGTACTCAGGACAAATTGGACAACAAATTTTGTTGTCCAATTCATCCTGTTACCCTTGGGAAAATAAAAACATGGGGGCTAAAATATAATTTTCGTGGAAAAAAAAATATTTTTTATTTTCACGGCTCTGCGTGATAAACTGTAGTGAAACACTTGTTGGTTCAAAGTTCTCACAACTAGTGTTGAGCATTCCGATGCTGCAAGTATCGGGTATCGGCCGATACTTGCTGTATCGGAATTCCGATACCGGGATTCCGATACTCTTGTGGTATCGGGTATCGGGTATCGCAACAACATTAATGTTAAAATGTGTAAAAGAGAGAATTAAAATAAAAAATATCGCTATACTCACCTCTCCGACGCAGCCGGGACTTCAGCGAGGGAACCGGCAGCGTTGTTTGTTTAAAATTTGCGCTATTACTTGGTTACGTGAATTCCCGGCTTGTGATTGGTCAGGTCGGCCATGTTGCCGGGACGCGGACCAATCACAGCAAGCCGTGACGAAATTACGTCACGGCTTGCTGTGATTGGTCCGCGTCCCGGCAATATGGCCGCCCTGACCAATCACAAGCCGTGACGTCACGGGAGGCTGGACACGCGCCCATTTTAAAATGAGCGCGTCCAGCCTCCCGGCTTGTGATTGGTTGACCGCGGCGCAACCAATCACAAGCCGCGACGTCACGGGAAGCTGGACACGCGCCCATTTTAAAATGAGCGCGTGTCCAGCCTCCCGTGACGTCACGGCTTGTGATTGGTCAGGGCGGCCATATTGCCGGGACGCGGACCAATCACAGCAAGCCGTGACGTAATTTTGTCACGGCTTGCTGTGATTGGTCCGCGTCCCGGCAACATGGCCGACCTGACCAATCACAAGCCGGGAATTCACATAACCAAGTAATAGCGCGAATTTTAAACAAACAACGCTGCCGGTTCCCTCGCTGAAGTCCCGGCTGCGTCGGAGAGGTGAGTATAGCGATATTTTTTATTTTAATTCTTTCTTTTACACATTTATATGGTTCCCAGGGCCTGAAGGAGAGTTTCCTCTCCTTCAGACCCTGGGAACCATCAGGAATACCGTCCGATACATGAGTCCCATTGACTTGTATTGGTATCGGGTATCGGTATCGGATTGGATCCGATATTTTGCCGGTATCGGCCGATACTTTCCGATACCGATACTTTCAAGTATCGGACGGTATCGCTCAACACTACTCACAACACATCTAGATAAGTTCCGTGGGGGGTCTAGTTTCCAATATGGGGTCACTTGTAGGGGTTTCTACTGTTTAGGTACATCAGGGGCTCTGCAAATGCAACATGACACCTGCAGACCAATCCATCTAAGTCTGCATTTCAAACGGCGCTCCTTCCCTTCCGAGCTCTGCCGTGCGCCCAAACAGTGGTTCCCCCCAATGTATGGAGTATCAGTGTACTCAAGACAAATTGGACAATAACTTTTGTGGTCCAATTTCTCCTGTTACCCTTGGGAAAAAAAATTGCGGGCTAAAACATCAGTTTGTGGAAAGAAAAAATGATTTTTTAATTTTCACAGCGCTACATTCTAAACTTTAGTGAAAGAATTGGGGGTTAAAAGTGCTCACCACACATCTAGATAAGTTCCTTAGGGGGTCTTCTTTCCAAAATGGTGTCACTTGTGGGGGTTTCCACTGTTTAGGCACGTCAGGGGCTCTCCAAACACGACATGGGTTCCGATCTCAATTCCAGCCAATTTTGCATTGAAAAGTCAAATGGTGCTCCTTCGCTTCCGAGCTCTGCCATGTGCCCAATCAATGGTTTAGCCCAACATGTGGGGTATCGGCGTACTCAGGACAAATTGTACAATGACATTTTTGGTCCAATTTCTCCTGTTACCCTTGGTAAAATAAAACAAATTGGATCTGAATTAAAAATTTTGTGAAAAAAAGTTAAATGTTCAATTTTTTTTAAACATTCCAAAAATTCCTGTGAAGCACCTGAAGGGTTAATAAACTTTTTGAATGTGGTTTTGAGTACCTTGAGGGGTGTAGTTTTTAGAATGGTGTCACTTTGGGCATTTTCTGTCATATAGACCCCTCAAAGTCACTTCAAGTGTGAGGTGGTCCGTAAAAAAATGGTTTTGCTAATTTTGTTGCAAAAATGAGAAATCGCTGGTCAACTTTTAACCCTTATAACTCCCTAACAAAAAAAAATTATGTTTCCAAAATTGTGCTGATGTAAAGCAGACATGTGGGAAATGTTGTACAAGTAGCACACGACACTCAAGGTTCCTTGGTGGTGCACAAGTAAGGTTTCCAACCCGTCAGTAGATAATAAAGTACTTGGCACTCAGAGATTCATTTGCAAGATAAACGTGAAAGTTTTGTTTATTTGTGCGACCAGTTCAAGAGTATTTATAAACGTTTTCGGTCACAAGACCTTCATCAGAAACATCTCTCATGAAACTGTAAAATATGCACACGACAATTACATAATTGTAAAAAACATATGCTATACGATTGGATTTCACAGAAGAGAACAAGTTCATACACAAAAGGAGAACAAATCTGATTACAATGGATGTTGTACAAAAAAATTACATCACATGATACATAAAAAGTGACAACCGTGACGGTCAGGATAAGTCCAGACTGGTGCTCCGTGAATCGTAGAATTCTCAGGCTAGATTATAAGAAGCTGTGAGCGTGGATAAGGATAACAAGCATCATATAACCTTAATACTGAGATTGCAGAGAAATTTTGTTTATTAACTATATTATGAGATATAACTCTAATTTAAGGGCATAAAAACTAAAAGTTTGAAAATTGCTAAATTTTCATAATTTTCGACAAATTTTTGTTTTTTTCACAAATAAATGCAAGTCATATCGAAGAAGTTTTACCACTATCATGAAGTACAATATGTCACGAGAAAATAATCTCAGAATCAGCAGGATCCGTTGAAGCGTTTTAGAGTTATGACTAGTGTTGAGCGATACTGTCCGATACTTGAAAGTATCGGTATCGGAAAGTATCGGCCGATACCGGCAAAGTATCGGATCTAATCCGATACCGATACCCGATACCAATACAAGTCAATGGGACTCAAGTATCGGACGGTATCCCTGATGGTTCCCAGGGTCTGAAGGAGAGGAAACTCTCCTTCAGGCCCTGGGATCCATATTAATGTGTAAAATAAAGAATTAAAATAAAAAATATTGCTATACTCACCTCTCCGACGCAGCCTGCACCTTACCGAGGAAACCGGCAGCCTTGTTTGCTTAAAATGCGCGCGTTTACTGCCTTCCATGACGTCACGGCTTCTGATTGGTCGCGTGCCGCCCATGTGACCGCGACGCGACCAATCACAACAAGCCGTGACGTAATTTTCAGGTCCTGAATGCCTAGAATTAGGCATTCAGGACCTGAAAATTACGTCACGACTTGTTGTGATTGGTCGCGTCGCGGTCACATGGGCGGCACGCGACCAATCAGAAGCCATGACGTCACGGAAGGCAGTAAACGCGCGCATTTTAAGCAAACAAGGCTGCCGGTTTCCTCGGTAAGGTGTAGGCTGCGTCGGAGAGGTGAGTATAGCAATATTTTTTATTTTAATTCTTTATTTTACACATTATATCGATCCCGATACCGATTCCCGATACAACAAAAGTATCAGATACAACAAAAATTCCGATACCGCTAAGTATCGGCCGATACCCGATACTTGCGGTATCGGAATGCTCAACACTAGTTATGACCTCATAAAGTGACAGTGGTCAGAATTGTAAAAATTGGCCCTGTCACTTAGGTGAAAACAGGCTTTGGGGTGAAGGGGTTAATGACCGAGCCAATTTTTACAATGCTGACCACTGTCCCTTTATGAGGTTATAACTCTGGAATGCTTCAATGGATCCTGCTGATTCTGAGACTGTTTTTTTTGTGACATATTGTACTTCCTGGTAGTGGTAACATTTATTCGATATTACTGGCCACTATTTATGAAAAAAATGGAAATATGGCAAAAAAAATTAAAATTTTCCAATTTTTAAACTTTGTATTTTTATGCCCATAAATCAGAGAGAGATGTCACAAAAAAATAGTTAATAAATAACATTTCCCACATGTCTACTTTACATCAGCACAATTTTGGAAACAAAATTTTTTTTGTTAGGGAGTTATAACGGTTAAAATTTGACCAGCAATTTCTCATTTTCACAACACCATTTTTTTTTAGGGACCACATCACATTTGAAGTCATTTTGAGGGGTCTATATGATAGAAAATAACCAAGGTTGACACCATTCTAAAAACTGCACCCCTCAAGGTGCTCAAAACTAGGGTTGAGCGAAACGGGTCGATCATTTTCAAAAGTCGCCGACTTTTGGCTAAGTCGGCGTCTCATGAAACCCGATCCGACCCCTGTGCTTGTCGGCCATGCGGTACGCGACTTTCGCGCCAAAGTCGCGTTTCAATGACGCGAAAAGCGCCATTTCTCAGCCAATGAAGGTGAACGCAGAGTGTGGGCAGCGTGATGACATAGATCCTGGTCCCCACCATCTTAGAGAAGGGCATTGCAGTGATTGGCTTGCTGTCTGCGGCGTCACAGGGGCTATAAAGGGGCGTTCCCGCCGACCGCCATCTTACTGCTGCTGATCTGAGCTTAGGGACAGGTTGCTGCCGCTTCGTCAGAAGCAGGGAGAGCGTTAGGCAGGGTCCACTAACCACCAAACCGCTTGTGCTGCAGCGATTTCCACTGTCCAACACCACCTTCGGTGTGCAGGGACTGTGGAAGCTATTTTTTTTTTTTTTTCCCCTCAGCGCTGTAGCTCATTGGGCTGCCCTAGAAGGCTCCGTGATAGCTGTATTGCTGTGTGTACGCCACTGTGGAAACCAACTGCTTTTTTCAAAGCACATATCCTCTTGTTCCTTCCTTTCTGCACAGCTATCTTTTTTGTTTGTCCACACTTTTTATTTAATTTGTGCATCAGTCCACTCCTATTGCTGCCTGCCATACCTGGCTTACATTACTGCAGGGAGATAGTAATTGTAGGACAGTCCCTGTTTTTTTTTTGTTTTTTTTGTGGGAGATTAAGATTGGCATTTCTGCTACAGTGCCATCCCTGTGTGTGCCATCTCTCACTGAGTGGGCCATAGAAAGCCTATTTATTTTTTCCGTGATTTGTGTTCTAAATTCTACCTCAACACAAAAACACTACATCAATCAGTGGGAGAAAAATATTGGCCTCAGTCAGGGCTTGTGTGCCACTGCTGTGTGTGCTATCTCTCATTCAGTGGGCTATAGCAAGCCTATTTTTTTTTTTTTTTTTTAATATTATTTGGTTTCTAAAGTCTCCCTGAAAAAAAAAAAAAATTTAAAAAAACAGTGGGAGAGTAATATTGCCCTTTCAGCTTGTGTGCCAGTCTTGACTCCTGGGTGTGCCACCTCTCTCTCTCATTCAGTGGGCCATAGAAAGGCTATTTTTTTTTTGGTTTTTTTAATATTATTTGGTTTCTAAAGTCTCCCTGAAAAAAAAAAAAAAAACATACAAAAAACAGTGGGAGAGTAATATTGCCCTTTCAGCTTGTGTGCCAGTCTTGACTCCTGGGTGTGCCACCTCTCTCCCTTTCATTCAGTGGGCCATAGAAAGCCTATTTATTTTTTTTTTTAAATATTATTGGGTTTCTAAAGTCTCCCTTAAAAAACAAAAAATACATAAAAAAACAGTGGGAGAGTAATATTGCCCTTTCAGCTTGTGTGCCAGTCTTGACTCCTGGGTGTGCCACCTCTCTCTCTCATTCAGTGGGCCATAGAAAGGCTATTTTTTTTTTGGTTTTTTTAATATTATTTGGTTTCTAAAGTCTCCCTGAAAAAAAAAAAAAAACATACAAAAAACAGTGGGAGAGTAATATTGCCCTTTCAGCTTGTGTGCCAGTCTTGACTCCTGGGTGTGCCACCTCTCTCCCTTTCATTCAGTGGGCCATAGAAAGCCTATTTATTTTTTCCGTGATTTGTGTTCTAAATTCTACCTCAACACAAAAACACTACATCAATCAGTGGGAGAAAAATATTGGCCTCAGTCAGGGCTTGTGTGCCACTGCTGTGTGTGCTATCTCTCATTCAGTGGGCTATAGCAAGCCTATTTTTTTTTTTTTTTTTTAATATTATTTGGTTTCTAAAGTCTCCCTGAAAAAAAAAACAAAACCTAAAAAAACAGTGGGAGAGTAATATTG
The DNA here is from genome assembly GCF_051348905.1 of Ranitomeya variabilis. Classification (NCBI taxonomy): domain Eukaryota; kingdom Metazoa; phylum Chordata; class Amphibia; order Anura; family Dendrobatidae; genus Ranitomeya; species Ranitomeya variabilis. The sequence goes on from NC_135236.1 coordinate 569,685,335, forward strand.
CCCTTTCAGCTTGTGTGCCAGTCTTGACTCCTGGGTGTGCCACCTCTCTCCCTCTCATTCAGTGGGCCATAGAAAGCCTATTTATTTTTTTTTTTTAAATATTATTGGGTTTCTAAAGTCTCCCTTAAAAAACAAAAAATACATAAAAAAACAGTGGGAGAGTAATATTGCCCTTTCAGCTTGTGTGCCAGTCTTGACTCCTGGGTGTGCCACCTCTCTCTCTCATTCAGTGGGCCATAGAAAGGCTATTTTTTTTTTGGTTTTTTTTTAATATTATTTGGTTTCTAAAGTCTCCCTGAAAAAAAAAAAAAAACCATACAAAAAACAGTGGGAGAGTAATATTGCCCTTTCAGCTTGTGTGCCAGTCTTGACTCCTGGGTGTGCCACCTCTCTCCCTTTCATTCAGTGGGCCATAGAAAGCCTATTTATTTTTTTTTTTAAATATTATTGGGTTTCTAAAGTCTCCCTTAAAAAACAAAAAATACATAAAAAAACAGTGGGAGAGTAATATTGCCCTTTCAGCTTGTGTGCCAGTCTTGACTCCTGGGTGTGCCACCTCTCTCTCTCATTCAGTGGGCCATAGAAAGCCTATTTATTTTTTTTGTTTTTTTAATATTATTTGGTTTCTAAAGTCTCCCTGAAAAAAAAAAAAAAAACATACAAAAAACAGTGGGAGAGTAATATTGCCGTTTCAGCTTGTGTGCCAGTCTTGACTCCTGTGTGTGCCACCTCTCTCCCTTTCATTCAGTGGGCCATAGAAAGCCTATTTATTTTTTCCGTGATTTGTGTTCTAAATTCTACCTCAACACAAAAACACTACATCAATCAGTGGGAGAAAAATATTGGCCTCAGTCAGGGCTTGTGTGCCACTGCTGTGTGTGCTATCTCTCATTCAGTGGGCTATAGCAAGCCTATTTTTTTTTTTTTTTAATATTATTTGGTTTCTAAAGTCTCCCTGAAAAAAAAAAAAAAACATACAAAAAACAGTGGGAGAATAATATTGCCCTTTCAGCTTGTGTGCCAGTCTTGACTCCTGGGTGTGCCACCTCTCTCATTCAGTGGGCCATAGAAAGCTTTTTTTTTTTTTTTCCTTGATTTGTGTTCTAAAATCTACCTCAACACAAAAACACTACATCAATCAGTGGGAGAAAAATATTGGCCTCAGTCAGGGCTTGTGTGCCACTGCTGTGTGTGCTATCTCTCATTCAGTGGGCTATAGAAAGCCTATTTATTTATTTATTTTTTTTCTTATTATTTGGTTTCTAAAGTCTCCCTGAAAAAAAAAAATACATAAATTAGGTGGGAGATTAATATTGACATTAGTGCTTGAGTGACAGTCCTGCGTGTGTGTCATCTCTGTGATTTTGTGCCACAGAAAACAGAGTGTGTAACATTGTGCCTGATTTTCCTTGTGGTCTCACCAACCTGTTAAGGGATATTGAAATCATACTGAAGTTATAGCTCACCGTGTAAGTTGTTTGACAGCAACAAATAAAGTTACTTTGGTTAAGATTTTAAAACAATGAGGAAGTCTGGTGCAAGAGGTCGTCGTGGGCGTTCATTGTCAGCTGGTAATGATGGTAGTGGTAGTGGAGCATCAGGTGGTCGTGGGGATAAAAATATTCCACCTAAGTCTGGAGCTGTGGAGCCAGTTTCGTCGTCAGGCTACACAAGGCCTCGAACGCTCTCTTTTCTGGGAGTAGGAAAACCGCTTTTAAAGGCGGAGCAGCAACAGCAAGTTTTGGCTTACATTGCAGACTCAGCCTCTAGCTCTTTTGCCTCCTCTTCCGAAACTGGTAAATGTAAAAGCAGCGCGTCGCTTGTGGATGTTCACGGTCAGGGACAAGTCGCTTCCTTGTCCTCCTCAGCAAAAACTACAACAAGAGAGAAGGATGCAGCAGGCGACACAACGGGTCACTCCATGGAGCTCTTTACACATATCGTCCCTGGCTTAGAAAGTGAAACATTTAACAGGCCATGCCCATTACAAGTATATTCTGACATGGAGTGCACTGATGCACAGCCACAGCCAGAGTACTATGCTGCTCCTTTGACTCAGACCACCACATTGCCCTCTCAGGGTACAGATCCACAATCAGACCCTGATGAGACTATGTTGCCCCGCCACGAACGCTATACCACCGACCGACACAGTGACACAGACGAAGTTGCACACGAGCTCGAAGAGGAGGTAATAGATGACCCAGTTATTGACCCCGATTGGCAGCCATTGGGGGAACAGGGTGCAGGCGGCAGTAGTTCAGAAGCGGAGGTGGAGGAGGGGCCGCAGCAGGCATCAACATCGCAACAGGTTCCATCTGCCGGGCCCGTATCTGGCCCAAAACGCGTGTCAAAGCCAAAACCTGTTGGAGCACAGCGTTGCCATCCGGTTAAAGCTCAGTCTGCAATCCCTGAAAAGGGATCCGAGTCTAGGAAGAGTGCAGTCTGGCATTTTTTTAAACAACATCCAACTGATCAGCGCAAAGTCATCTGTCAAAAATGTTCAACTAGCTTAAGCAGAGGTCAGAATCTGAAAAGTCTAAATACTAGTTGCATGCATAGACACTTAACCACCATGCATTTTCAAGCCTGGACTAACTACCAAACGTCCCTCAAGGTTGTAGCACCCTCGGCCAATGAAGCTAGTCAGCAACGCAACATCCCTTCCGTCACTGTAAGGCCACCATTTTCCGCACCACCGGCAGTATCTGTGCAGGTTTCTTTGCCAGCCAAAAGCAGTCAGGGTCAGGGAATCACCAGTTTTGTAGGAGGAAATATTGCATCTAGGGCACCGGCGGAAACAATACCGTCTCCAACCGTCTCTCAGTCTGCCATGTACACCGGCACACCCGAAAGTTCCACGATCTCCAGCTCTCCAGTCCAGCTCACCCTACATGAGACTGGTTAGAAAAAGGAAGTACTTATCCTCGCATCCGCGTACACAGGGTTTTAACGCCCACATAGCTAGACTAATCTCGTTAGAGATGATGCCCTACCGGTTAGTTGAAAGCGAAGCTTTCAAAGCCCTGATGGAGTACGCTGAACCACGATACGAGCTACCCAGTCGACACTTTTTTTCCAGAAAAGCCATCCCAGCCCTGCACCAGCATGTTAAACAGCGCATCGTCCATGCACTCAGGCAATCTGTGAGTACAAAGGTGCACCTGACTACAGATGCATGGACCAGTAGGCATGGCCAGGGACGTTATGTGTCCATCACGGCACACTGGGTGAATGTGGTGGATGCAGGGTCCACAGGCGACATCAATTTAGGGACAGTTGTGCCTAGCCCACGGTCTAGGAAACAGTTGGCTGTAGGCGTTCGCACCCCCTCCTCCTCCTCCTCCTCGTCCTCCTGCAGAAGCTACAGCTCTTCCACAGAACGCAGTCTGCCAACCACTCCATCGGCAGATGACACTGTTGCACACCAGTTGTCCCATTATGGGCCAGCTACTGCCAAGCGTCAGCAGGCTGTATTGGCTATGAAGTGCTTGGGCGACAACAGACACACCGCGGAAGTTCTGTCCGAGTTCTTGCAACAAGAAACACAGTCGTGGCTGGGCACAGTAGATCTTGAGGCAGGCAAGGTAGTGAGTGATAACGGAAGGAATTTCATGGCTGCCATCTCCCTTTCCCAACTGAAACACATTCCTTGCCTGGCTCACACCTTAAACCTGGTGGTGCAGTGCTTATTGAAAACTTATCCTGGGTTCTCCGACCTGCTCCTCAAAGTGCGTGCACTTTGCTCACATATCCGACGTTCGCCTGTACACGCCAGCCGTATGCAGACCTATCAGCGGTCTTTGAACCTTCCCCAGCATCGCCTAATCATAGACGTTGCAACAAGGTGGAACTCAACACTGCACATGCTTCAGAGACTGTGCGAACAGAGGCGTGCTGTTATTTATTTGTGGGAGGATACACGGGCAGGCAGTAGGATGGCAGACATGGAGTTGTCAGGTGTGCAGTGGTCTAAGATACAAGACATGTGTCAAGTCCTTCAGTGTTTTGAGGAATGCACACGGCTGGTTAGTGCAGACAACGCCGTAATAAGCATGAGCATCCCCCTAATGCGTCTGCTGATGCAAAGTTTGACGCACATAAAGGAGCAGGCGTCTGCACCAGAGGAAGAGGAAAGCCTTGATGACAGTCAGCCATTGTCTGGTCAGGGCAGTGTACAGGACGAGGTAGCGGGCGAAGAGGAGGTGGAGGACGAGGAGGATGATGGGGATGAGTATATTTTTAATGCCGAACCTTTCCCGGGGGCACAGGAAATTGGTTGCGTGTCACGGCCGGGTTCTGGTTTTTTGAGGGACACAAGTGACGTAGATTTGCCTGCAACTGCCCCTCAACCAATCACAACCGGAGATTTGACAACTGGAACTTTGGCCCACATGGCGGATTATGCCTTACGTATCCTAAAAAGGGACACACGCATTACGAAAATGATGAACGATGACGATTACTGGTTGGCCTGCCTCCTTGATCCACGCTATAAAGGCAAATTGCAAAATATTATGCCACATGAGAACTTGGAACTAATATTAGCAACCAAACAATCAACTCTTGTTGACCGTTTGCTTCAGGCATTCCCAGCACACAGCGCACGTGATCGTTCTCACACGAGCTCCAGGGGGCAGCAGACTAGGAGTGTTAGGGGTGCACACATCAGAAGTGGCGTTGGACAGAGGGGTTTTCTGACCAGGTTGTGGAGTGATTTTGCTATGACCGCAGACAGGACAGGTACTGCTGCATCAATTGAAAGTGACAGGAGACAACATTTGTCCAGTATGGTTACTAACTATTTTTCATCCCTTATCGATGTTCTCCCTCAACCGTCATTCCCATTTGATTACTGGGCCTCCAAATTAGACACCTGGCCAGAATTGGCAGAATATGCATTGCAGGAGCTTGCTTGCCCGGCAGCAAGTGTCCTATCAGAAATAGTATTCAGTGCTGCAGGTTCAATATTAACCGAAAAAAGGACTCGTCTGGCTACCCAAAATGTTGACGATCTAACATTCATTAAAATGAACCACAACTGGATTTCGAAATCTTTTGCCCCACCTTGCCCGGCCGACACCTAGCTTTCCTATGAAAAGCTCTTGCCTGTGAATTACTTTTCTAATGTCTAATTTGCTGCAGCTGATTGTACAGCATACGACATGTTTACACCTCCCTAAATGGCAAAACTCCCCACACGGGGCCGTGGTATCGCGACTTGGCGCAAGCAACCGTGAGACTGCTGTTTGTCTGAAGAGGTGGGTGTGCTCGCTTTTGGTTGACGGCATTGCTACTGGGTCCCTCATAGTACAATGTAGTGTCTCTGGCGGTGGTGGTGCGCACCCAACGTCAGACACACCGTTGTAACATGAGGGGCCCTGGGGCGGTCCCGCCGGCCTCAAGAGAGTTCCCCCCTACCCCAGCTCAAAATGTGCTCTACCACGTCCAAAATTATGTCGCACAGCTCCACCAATCTTTAGTCTATTCGCTGACATCATTCAATGTCTGGCACTGACAATACAAATTTGTAGACATCTATGATGCAACTTAAAGTAGTCTGTGTCTGTGTCCTATATTGGCACCATTAAATAGTTACTGCCAAATTACTATGTCAGAAACTCAGTAGATGAGCCCACCCCTGTACCTAAGTATGCCACCTTTTTTTTTGTTGTGGTTGTTTTGCGAGACATTAACATCTATTTATATTTTGGGAGTACTGGGACAGACACTCCTTGCACTACTCCTCCACTCACCACCAAGCTGCCTGTGTATCCATGTAACCGCTGTAAAGCTGCCATGAGCCTATTGTTTGTTATTTTAGGCCTTTGATAGCCTGTCTGCGGTCCCTACTTTAAATACTCCTCCACTGACCACCAAGCTGCCTGCCCGTGTATCCATGTAACCGCTGTAAAACTGCCATAAGCCTATTGTTTGTTATGTTAGGCCTTTGATAGCCTGTCTGCGGTCGCTACTTTAAATACTCCTCCACTGACCACCAAGCTGCCTGCCCGTGTATCCATGTAACCGCTGTAAAACTGCCATGAGCCTATTGTTTGTTATGTTAGGCCTTTGATAGCCTGTCTGCGGTCCCTACTTTAAATACTCCTCCACTGACCACCAAGCTGCCTGCCCGTGTATCCATGTAACCGCTGTAAAACTGCCATAAGCCTATTGTTTGTTATTTTAGGCCTTTGATAGCCTGTCTGCGGTCCCTACTTTAAATACTCCTCCACTCACCAGCACCAAGCTGCCTGCCCGTGTATCCATGTAACCGCTGTAAAACTGCCATGAGCCTATTGTTTGTTATTTTAGGCCTTTTATAGCCTGTCTGCGGTCCCTACTTTAAATACTCCTCCACTGACCACCAAGCTGCCTGCCCGTGTATCCATGTAACCGCTGTAAAACTGCCATAAGCCTATTGTTTGTTATTTTAGGCCTTTGATAGCCTGTCTGCGGTCCCTACTTTAAATACTCCTCCACTCACCACCACCAAGCTGCCTGCCCGTGTATCCATGTAACCGCTGTAAAACTGCCATGAGCCTATTGTTTGTTATGTTAGGCCTTTGATAGCCTGTCTGCGGTCCCTACTTTAAATACTCCTCCACTGACCACCAAGCTGCCTGCCCGTGTATCCATGTAACCGCTGTAAAACTGCCATAAGCCTATTGTTTGTTATTTTAGGCCTTTGATAGCCTGTCTGCGGTCCCTACTTTAAATACTCCTCCACTCACCACCACCAAGCTGCCTGCCCGTGTATCCATGTAACCGCTGTAAAACTGCCATGAGCCTATTGTTTGTTATTTTAGGCCTTTGATAGCCTGTCTGCGGTCCCTACTTTAAATACTCCTCCACTCACCACCACCAAGTTGCCTGCCCGTGTATCCATGTAACCGCTGTAAAACTGCCATGAGCCTATTGTTTGTTATGTTAGGCCTTTGATAGCCTGTCTGCGGTCCCTACTTTAAATACTCCTCCACTCACCACCAAGCTGCCTGCCCGTGTATCCATGTAACCGCTGTAAAACTGCCATAAGCCTATTGTTTGTTATTTTAGGCCTTTGATAGCCTGTCTGCGGTCCCTACTTTAAATACTCCTCCACTGACCAGACCACTGCTGCCCGTGTACCCCTGGAACCAATTATAAAGTGCCTACAGCCAGCCCATTTTCTTATGTTAGGCCTTTGAAGCCTGTCTGCGGTCCCTACTTTAAATACTCCTCCACTGACCACCAAGCTGCCTGCCCGTGTATCCATGTAACCGCTGTAAAACTGCCATGAGCCAATTGTTTGTTATTTTAGGCCTTTGAAGCCTGTCTGCGGTCCCTCCTTCCACTAGTCCTCCACTGACCAGACCACTGCTGCCCGTGTACCCCTGGAACCAATTATAAAGTGCCTACAGCCAGCCCATTTTCTTATGTTAGGCCTTTGAAGCCTGTCTGCGGTCCCTACTTTAAATACTCCTCCACTGACCACCAAGCTGCCTGCCCGTGTATCCATGTAACCGCTGTAAAACTGCCATGAGCCTATTGTTTGTTATGTTAGGCCTTTGATAGCCTGTCTGCGGTCCCTACTTTAAATACTCCTCCACTCACCACCAAGCTGCCTGCCCGTCTATCCATGTAACCGCTGTAAAACTGCCATGAGCCTATTGTTTGTTATGTTAGGCCTTTGATAGCCTGTCTGCGGTCCCTACTTTAAATACTCCTCCACTGACCACCAAGCTGCCTGCCCGTGTATCCATGTAACCGCTGTAAAACTGCCATAAGCCTATTGTTTGTTATTTTAGGCCTTTGATAGCCTGTCTGCGGTCCCTACTTTAAATACTCCTCCACTCACCACCACCAAGCTGCCTGCCCGTGTATCCATGTAACCGCTGTAAAAATGCCATGAGCCTATTGTTTGTTATTTTAGGCCTTTGATAGCCTGTCTGCGGTCCCTACTTTAAATACTCCTCCACTCACCACCACCAAGTTGCCTGCCCGTGTATCCATGTAACCGCTGTAAAACTGCCATGAGCCTATTGTTTGTTATGTTAGGCCTTTGATAGCCTGTCTGCGGTCCCTACTTTAAATACTCCTCCACTCACCACCAAGCTGCCTGCCCGTGTATCCATGTAACCGCTGTAAAACTGCCATAAGCCTATTGTTTGTTATTTTAGGCCTTTGATAGCCTGTCTGCGGTCCCTACTTTAAATACTCCTCCACTGACCAGACCACTGCTGCCCGTGTACCCCTGGAACCAATTATAAAGTGCCTACAGCCAGCCCATTTTCTTATGTTAGGCCTTTGAAGCCTGTCTGCGGTCCCTACTTTAAATACTCCTCCACTGACCACCAAGCTGCCTGCCCGTGTATCCATGTAACCGCTGTAAAACTGCCATGAGCCAATTGTTTGTTATTTTAGGCCTTTGAAGCCTGTCTGCGGTCCCTCCTTCCACTAGTCCTCCACTGACCAGACCACTGCTGCCCGTGTACCCCTGGAACCAATTATAAAGTGCCTACAGCCAGCCCATTTTCTTATGTTAGGCCTTTGAAGCCTGTCTGCGGTCCCTACTTTAAATACTCCTCCACTGACCACCAAGCTGCCTGCCCGTGTATCCATGTAACCGCTGTAAAACTGCCATGAGCCTATTGTTTGTTATGTTAGGCCTTTGATAGCCTGTCTGCGGTCCCTACTTTAAATACTCCTCCACTCACCACCAAGCTGCCTGCCCGTCTATCCATGTAACCGCTGTAAAACTGCAATGAGCCTATTGTTTGTTATTTTAGGCCTTTGATAGCCTGTCTGCGGCCCCTACTTGCAATACTCCTCCACTGACCACAATGCTGCCTGGAGTGCCTGCCTGTGTATCCATGTAACCGATGTAAAACTGCCATGACTGCCTACTGTTTGTTATTTTAGGCCTTTGATAGCCTGTCTGCAGCCCCTACTTGCAATACTCCTCCACTGACCACACCAATGCTGCCCGTGTACCCCTGGAACCTATTTAAAAGTTCATAGAGCCTAGTTATATATTTTATTTACTATTAATAAGGCCATGATGGACTACGCTGTACCACGCTACAAGCTAACCAGTCAACACTTCTTTTGCGAGAAAAGCCATCCCAACCCTCCACCAGCATGTAGAAGACCGCATTGTCCATGCACTCTGGCAATCTGTGAGTACAAAGGTGCACCTGACAACAGACGCATGGACCTGTAGGCATGGCCACGGAAGATTACGTGTCCATTACGGCGCAATGGGTTAATGTGGTGGATGCATGGTCCACAGGGGACAGCCTACTAAGTCTGTCTGCAGTCCCTAATTCAAATTGTCCTCCACTGTCTAAATCGGAGCTTCCACCTTCTGGCTTTCGGCCTATAGTATCAGAAATTAAACTGCATTTGGCCTTCAACTTTGGTTAGGGCCTACTAACGGCTTCTGCCCCTCCCTGGTGTTGCCCTCAACTAAATAAAGCTGAGCTTCAACCTTCTGCTCCAAATTACCATTTTGAAAAATGCAATAGGCTTTTCCGGCCTACTAAAGGTGTCTGTCTGTGTGCCCCTGCCTGGTGTTGTCCTCAACTAAATAAAGCTGAGCTTCAACCTTCCGGCTCTCATTAAGTGGTTTTAAAAAAAAAAAATGGAGGTTAGGGCCTACTAACGGCTTCTGCCCCTCCCTGGTGTTGTCCTCAACTAAATAAAGCTGAGCTTCAACCTTCCGGCTCTCATTAAGTGGTTTTAAAAAAAAAAAATGGTGGTTAGGGCCTACTAACGGCTTCTGCCCCTCCCTGGTGTTGCCCTCAACTAAATAAAGCTGAGCTTCAACCTTCTGCTCCAAATTACCATTTTGAAAAATGCAATAGGCTTTTCCGGCCTACTAAAGGTGTCTGTCTGTGTGCCCCTGCCTGGTGTTGCCCTCAACTAAATAAAGCTGAGCTTCAACCTTCTGCTCCAAATTACCATTTTGAAAAATGCAATAGGCTTTTCCGGCCTACTAAAGGTGTCTGTCTGTGTGCCCCTGCCTGGTGTTGTCCTCAACTAAATAAAGCTGAGCTTCAACCTTCCGGCTCTCATTAAGTGGTTTAAAAAAAAAAAAATGGTGGTTAGGGCCTACTAACGGCTTCTGCCCCTCCCTGGTGTTGCCCTCAACTAAATAAAGCTGAGCTTCAACCTTCTGCTCCAAATTACCATTTTGAAAAATGCAATAGGCTTTTCCGGCCTACTAAAGGTGTCTGTCTGTGTGCCCCTGCCTGGTGTTGCCCTCAACTAAATAAAGCTGAGCTTCAACCTTCTGCTCCAAATTACCATTTTGAAAAATGCAATAGGCTTTTCCGGCCTACTAAAGGTGTCTGTCTGTGTGCCCCTGCCTGGTGTTGTCCTCAACTAAATAAAGCTGAGCTTCAACCTTCCGGCTCTCATTAAGTGGTTTTAAAAAAAAAAAATGGTGGTTAGGGCCTACTAACGGCTTCTGCCCCTCCCTGGTGTTGCCCTCAACTAAATAAAGCTGAGCTTCAACCTTCTGCTCCAAATTACCATTTTGAAAAATGCAATAGGCTTTTCCGGCCTACTAAAGGTGTCTGTCTGTGTGCCCCTGCCTGGTGTTGCCCTCAACTAAATAAAGCTGAGCTTCAACCTTCTGCTCCAAATTACCATTTTGAAAAATGCAATAGGCTTTTCCGGCCTACTAAAGGTGTCTGTCTGTGTGCCCCTGCCTGGTGTTGTCCTCAACTAAATAAAGCTGAGCTTCAACCTTCCGGCTCTCATTAAGTGGTTTTAAAAAAAAAAAATGGTGGTTAGGGCCTACTAACGGCTTCTGCCCCTCCCTGGTGTTGCCCTCAACTAAATAAAGCTGAGCTTCAACCTTCTGCTCCAAATTACCATTTTGAAAAATGCAATAGGCTTTTCCGGCCTACTAAAGGTGTCTGTCTGTGTGCCCCTGCCTGGTGTTGCCCTCAACTAAATAAAGCTGAGCTTCAACCTTCTGCTCCAAATTACCATTTTGAAAAATGCAATAGGCTTTTCCGGCCTACTAAAGGTGTCTGTCTGTGTGCCCCTGCCTGGTGTTGTCCTCAACTAAATAAAGCTGAGCTTCAACCTTCCGGCTCTCATTAAGTGGTTTTAAAAAAAAAAAATGGTGGTTAGGGCCTACTAACGGCTTCTGCCCCTCCCTGGTGTTGCCCTCAACTAAATAAAGCTGAGCTTCAACCTTCTGCTCTAAATTACCATTTTGAAAAATGCAATAGGCTTTTCCGGCCTACTAAAGGTGTCTGTCTGTGTGCCCCTGCCTGGTGTTGCCCTCAACTAAATAAAGCTGAGCTTCAACCTTCTGCTCCAAATTACCATTTTGAAAAATGCAATAGGCTTTTCCGGCCTACTAAAGGTGTCTGTCTGTGTGCCCCTGCCTGGTGTTGTCCTCAACTAAATAAAGCTGAGCTTCAACCTTCCGGCTCTCATTAAGTGGTTTTAAAAAAAAAAATGGTGGTTAGGGCCTACTAACGGCTTCTGCCCCTCCCTGGTGTTGTCCTCAACTTAATAAAGCTGAGCTTCAACCTTCCGGCTCTCATTAAGTGGTTTTAAAAAAAAAAAATGGTGGTTAGGGCCTACTAACGGCTTCTGCCCCTCCCTGGTGTTGCCCTCAACTAAATAAAGCTGAGCTTCAACCTTCTGCTCCAAATTACCATTTTGAAAAATGCAATAGGCTTTTCCGGCCTACTAAAGGTGTCTGTCTGTGTGCCCCTGCCTGGTGTTGCCCTCAACTAAATAAAGCTGAGCTTCAACCTTCTGCTCCAAATTACCATTTTGAAAAATGCAATAGGCTTTTCCGGCCTACTAAAGGTGTCTGTCTGTGTGCCCCTGCCTGGTGTTGTCCTCAACTAAATAAAGCTGAGCTTCAACCTTCCGGCTCTCATTAAGTGGTTTTAAAAAAAAAAAATGGTGGTTAGGGCCTACTAACGGCTTCTGCCCCTCCCTGGTGTTGCCCTCAACTAAATAAAGCTGAGCTTCAACCTTCTGCTCCAAATTACCATTTTGAAAAATGCAATAGGCTTTTCCGGCCTACTAAAGGTGTCTGTCTGTGTGCCCCTGCCTGGTGTTGCCCTCAACTAAATAAAGCTGAGCTTCAACCTTCTGCTCCAAATTACCATTTTGAAAAATGCAATAGGCTTTTCCGGCCTACTAAAGGTGTCTGTCTGTGTGCCCCTGCCTGGTGTTGTCCTCAACTAAATAAAGCTGAGCTTCAACCTTCCGGCTCTCATTAAGTGGTTTTAAAAAAAAAAAATGGTGGTTAGGGCCTACTAACGGCTTCTGCCCCTCCCTGGTGTTGCCCTCAACTAAATAAAGCTGAGCTTCAACCTTCTGCTCCAAATTACCATTTTGAAAAATGCAATAGGCTTTTCCGGCCTACTAAAGGTGTCTGTCTGTGTGCCCCTGCCTGGTGTTGCCCTCAACTAAATAAAGCTGAGCTTCAACCTTCTGCTCCAAATTACCATTTTGAAAAATGCAATAGGCTTTTCCGGCCTACTAAAGGTGTCTGTCTGTGTGCCCCTGCCTGGTGTTGTCCTCAACTAAATAAAGCTGAGCTTCAACCTTCCGGCTCTCATTAAGTGGTTTTAAAAAAAAAAATGGTGGTTAGGGCCTACTAACGGCTTCTGCCCCTCCCTGGTGTTGTCCTCAACTAAATAAAGCTGAGCTTCAACCTTCCGGCTCTCATTAAGTGGTTTTAAAAAAAAAAAATGGTGGTTAGGGCCTACTAACGGCTTCTGCCCCTCCCTGGTGTTGCCCTCAACTAAATAAAGCTGAGCTTCAACCTTCTGCTCCAAATTACCATTTTGAAAAATGCAATAGGCTTTTCAGGCCTACTAAAGGTGTCTGTCTGTGTGCCCCTGCCTGGTGTTGCCCTCAACTAAATAAAGCTGAGCTTCAACCTTCTGCTCCAAATTACCATTTTGAAAAATGCAATAGGCTTTTCCGGCCTACTAAAGGTGTCTGTCTGTGTGCCCCTGCCTGGTGTTGTCCTCAACTAAATAAAGCTGAGCTTCAACCTTCCGGATCTCATTAAGTGGTTTTAAAAAAAAAAATGGTGGTTAGGGCCTACTAACGGCTTCTGCCCCTCCCTGGTGTTGTCCTCAACTAAATAAAGCTGAGCTTCAACCTTCCGGCTCTCATTAAGTGGTTTTAAAAAAAAAAAATGGTGGTTAGGGCCTACTAACGGCTTCTGCCTTTCCCTGGTGTTGCCCTCAACTAAATAAAGCTGAGCTTCAACCTTCTGCTCCAAATTACCATTTTGAAAAATGCAATAGGCTTTTCCGGCCTACTAAAGGTGTCTGTCTGTGTGCCCCTGCCTGGTGTTGTCCTCAACTAAATAAAGCTGAGCTTCAACCTTCCGGCTCTCATTAAGTGGTTTTAAAAAAAAAAATGGTGGTTAGGGCCTACTAACGGCTTCTGCCCCTCCCTGGTGTTGTCCTCAACTAAATAAAGCTGAGCTTCAACCTTCCGGCTCTCATTAAGTGGTTTTAAAAAAAAAAAAAATGGTGGTTAGGGCCTACTAACGGCTTCTGCCCCTCCCTGGTGTTGCCCTCAACTAAATAAAGCTGAGCTTCAACCTTCTGCTCCAAATTACCATTTTGAAAAATGCAATAGGCTTTTCCGGCCTACTAAAGGTGTCTGTCTGTGTGCCCCTGCCTGGTGTTGCCCTCAACTAAATAAAGCTGAGCTTCAACCTTCTGCTCCAAATTACCATTTTGAAAAATGCAATAGGCTTTTCCGGCCTACTAAAGGTGTCTGTCTGTGTGCCCCTGCCTGGTGTTGTCCTCAACTAAATAAAGCTGAGCTTCAACCTTCCGGCTCTCATTAAGTGGTTTTAAAAAAAAAAAATGGTGGTTAGGGCCTACTAACGGCTTCTGCCCCTCCCTGGTGTTGCCCTCAACTAAATAAAGCTGAGCTTCAACCTTCTGCTCCAAATTACCATTTTGAAAAATGCAATAGGCTTTTCCGGCCTACTAAAGGTGTCTGTCTGTGTGCCCCTGCCTGGTGTTGCCCTCAACTAAATAAAGCTGAGCTTCAACCTTCTGCTCCAAATTACCATTTTGAAAAATGCAATAGGCTTTTCCGGCCTACTAAAGGTGTCTGTCTGTGTGCCCCTGCCTGGTGTTGTCCTCAACTAAATAAAGCTGAGCTTCAACCTTCCGGCTCTCATTAAGTGGTTTTAAAAAAAAAAATGGTGGTTAGGGCCTACTAACGGCTTCTGCCCCTCCCTGGTGTTGTCCTCAACTAAATAAAGCTGAGCTTCAACCTTCCGGCTCTCATTAAGTGGTTTTAAAAAAAAAAATGGTGGTTAGGGCCTACTAACGGCTTCTGCCCCTCCCTGGTGTTGCCCTCAACTAAATAAAGCTGAGCTTCAACCTTCTGCTCCAAATTACCATTTTGAAAAATGCAATAGGCTTTTCCGGCCTACTAAAGGTGTCTGTCTGTGTGCCCCTGCCTGGTGTTGCCCTCAACTAAATAAAGCTGAGCTTCAACCTTCTGCTCCAAATTACCATTTTGAAAAATGCAATAGGCTTTTCCGGCCTACTAAAGGTGTCTGTCTGTGTGCCCCTGCCTGGTGTTGTCCTCAACTAAATAAAGCTGAGCTTCAACCTTCCGGCTCTCATTAAGTGGTTTTAAAAAAAAAAAATGGTGGTTAGGGCCTACTAACGGCTTCTGCCCCTCCCTGGTGTTGCCCTCAACTAAATAAAGCTGAGCTTCAACCTTCTGCTCCAAATTACCATTTTGAAAAATGCAATAGGCTTTTCCGGCCTACTAAAGGTGTCTGTCTGTGTGCCCCTGCCTGGTGTTGCCCTCAACTAAATAAAGCTGAGCTTCAACCTTCTGCTCCAAATTACCATTTTGAAAAATGCAATAGGCTTTTCCGGCCTACTAAAGGTGTCTGTCTGTGTGCCCCTGCCTGGTGTTGTCCTCAACTAAATAAAGCTGAGCTTCAACCTTCCGGCTCTCATTAAGTGGTTTTAAAAAAAAAAAATGGTGGTTAGGGCCTACTAATGGCTTCTGCCCCTCCCTGGTGTTGCCCTCAACTAAATAAAGCTGAGCTTCAACCTTCTGCTCCAAATTACCATTTTGAAAAATGCAATAGGCTTTTCCGGCCTACTACAGGTGTCTGTCTGTGTGCCCCTGCCTGGTGTTGCCCTCAACTAAATAAAGCTGAGCTTCAACCTTCTGCTCCAAATTACCATTTTGAAAAATGCAATAGGCTTTTCCGGCCTACTAAAGGTGTCTGTCTGTGTGCCCCTGCCTGGTGTTGTCCTCAACTAAATAAAGCTGAGCTTCAACCTTCCGGCTCTCATTAAGTGGTTTTAAAAAAAAAAATGGTGGTTAGGGCCTACTAACGGCTTCTGCCCCTCCCTGGTGTTGTCCTCAACTAAATAAAGCTGAGCTTCAACCTTCCGGCTCTCATTAAGTGGTTTTAAAAAAAAAAAATGGTGGTTAGGGCCTACTAACGGCTTCTGCCCCTCCCTGGTGTTGCCCTCAACTAAATAAAGCTGAGCTTCAACCTTCTGCTCCAAATTACCATTTTGAAAAATGCAATAGGCTTTTCAGGCCTACTAAAGGTGTCTGTCTGTGTGCCCCTGCCTGGGGTTGCCCTCAACTAAATAAAGCTGAGCTTCAACCTTCTGCTCCAAATTACCATTTTGAAAAATGCAATAGGCTTTTCCGGCCTACTAAAGGTGTCTGTCTGTGTGCCCCTGCCTGGTGTTGTCCTCAACTAAATAAAGCTGAGCTTCAACCTTCCGGCTCTCATTAAGTGGTTTAAAAAAAAAAAATGGTGGTTAGGGCCTACTAACGGCTTCTGCCCCTCCCTGGTGTTGTCCTCAACTAAATAAAGCTGAGCTTCAACCTTCCGGCTCTCATTAAGTGGTTTTAAAAAAAAAAAATGGTGGTTAGGGCCTACTAACGGCTTCTGCCTTTCCCTGGTGTTGCCCTCAACTAAATAAAGCTGAGCTTCAACCTTCTGCTCCAAATTACCATTTTGAAAAATGCAATAGGCTTTTCCGGCCTACTAAAGGTGTCTGTCTGTGTGCCCCTGCCTGGTGTTGTCCTCAACTAAATAAAGCTGAGCTTCAACCTTCCGGCTCTCATTAAGTGGTTTTAAAAAAAAAAATGGTGGTTAGGGCCTACTAACGGCTTCTGCCCCTCCCTGGTGTTGTCCTCAACTAAATAAAGCTGAGCTTCAACCTTCCGGCTCTCATTAAGTGGTTTTAAAAAAAAAAAAAATGGTGGTTAGGGCCTACTAACGGCTTCTGCCCCTCCCTGGTGTTGCCCTCAACTAAATAAAGCTGAGCTTCAACCTTCTGCTCCAAATTACCATTTTGAAAAATGCAATAGGCTTTTCCGGCCTACTAAAGGTGTCTGTCTGTGTGCCCCTGCCTGGTGTTGTCCTCAACTAAATAAAGCTGAGCTTCAACCTTCTGCTCCAAATTACCATTTTAAAAAAATGCAATAGGCTTTTCCGGCCTACTAAAGGTGTCTGTCTGTGTGCCCCTGCCTGGTGTTGCCCTCAACTAAATAAAGCTGAGCTTCAACCTTCTGCTCCAAATTACCATTTTGAAAAATGCAATAGGCTTTTCCGGCCTACTAAAGGTGTCTGTCTGTGTGCCCCTGCCTGGTGTTGTCCTCAACTAAATAAAGCTGAGCTTCAACCTTCCGGCTCTCATTAAGTGGTTTAAAAAAAAAAAATGGTGGTTAGGGCCTACTAACGGCTTCTGCCCCTCCCTGGTGTTGCCCTCAACTAAATAAAGCTGAGCTTCAACCTTCTGCTCCAAATTACCATTTTAAAAAATGCAATAGGCTTTTCCGGCCTACTAAAGGTGTCTGCCCCTCCCTGGTGTTGTCCTCAACTGAACAAAGCTGAGCTTCCACATTCTGGCTTTCGCCCTATACTATCAGATATTAAACTGCATTTGGCCTACTAGTGTGGTTAGGCCCTTGAAACAGTGTCTGCTGCTCTTGGGTTTGCTACTCCACTGAACAAAGCAATGCCGCCTGTTTAGTCCTGTTACCAATTTTGAACTGCATGTAGCCTACTTTATTCTTTGGCCCTATATCTGTTTCCTCCTCATCCTGCCCATTGCCCAGCCACTGCTAAATGAGTCTGCTGGTACATTGACCTAGACCACTACATTCCCCTTGTACTCTACACAGCCAGAATCTGTCCCTGCTGAAAGTAAGGTTCCCCTTCCCGCATGTTATACCACCTTACACAGGGACAAAGAGGAAGGTGCAGATGAAAGTGCAGGTTCCTTCATCAGGTGGGGGGGCATACTCGTTGGCGACGTCACTGGCACAGGGCCCCTCAGAGTACGCAAAAGTGTCGCTGCTGGTGGGAGGCGCCCCCGCCATGCAAACACACCGCCGTACTTTGAGGGGCCCTGTGCCAGTGGCAATGCGAACGAGTGGGCCCCCCCCTGCTTGCTCAGGATCACAGCACCTGCAACTTTTAAATACTTACCTTTCCCTGCAACACCGCCGTGACGTAGTCCGCATTTCCTGGGCCCACGAAAAACTTGAGCCAGCCCTACTCCCCCCACAACTTTCCCCCAATTCCCTATGCCCAACTATTATTATACAGTTAATTAAGATTGGCAAGCTTCAGAAACAAGAATGGATGTTTTTGGCATTAAAATGGGCACTGTAGGTGTTTTCCTGGCCTCCACTCACTGCCGACTATGCTTCCCCATTGACTTGCATTGGGTTTCGTGTTTCGGTCGATCCCCGACTTTTAGCGATAATCGGCCGACTGCACTCGACTCGACTCTGGACAAAATCGGGTTTCCCAAAACCCTACTCGATCTTAAAAAAATGAAAGTCGCTCAACCCTACTCAAAACCACATTCAAGAAGTTTATTAACCCTTTACGTGCTTCACAGGAACTGAAAGAATGTGGAAGGCAAAAATGAACATTTAACTTTTTTTTGCAAACATTTTACTTCAGAACCAATTTTTTTTAATTTTCACAAGTGTAAAAACAGAAATTTAACCATAAATGTTGTTGTGCAATTTCTCCTGAATACGCTGATACCCCATATGTGGGGGTAAACCACTGTTTGGGTGCACCGCAGAGCTTGGAAGAGATGGAGCGTCGTTTGACTTTTTCAATGCAGAATTGGCTGGAATTGAGATTGGATGCCATGTCACGTTTAGAGAGCCCCTTATGTGCCTAAACAGTGGAAACGCTGCACAATTGACACCATTTTGGAAACTAGACCCCTTAAGGAACTTATCTAGATGTGTGGTGAGCACTTTGATCCCCCGAGTGCTTCACAGAAGTTTATAAAGTAGAGACGAGAAAATAAAAAATCGCATTTGTTTACACAAAAATGATCTTTTCATCCACAAATTCTTATTTTCACAAGGGTGACAGGAGAAATTAGACCACAAAAGTTGTTGGGCAATTTCTCCTGAGTACACTGATACCACATATGTGGGGGTAAACCACTGTTTGGGTGCACCGCAGAGCTTGAAAGAGAAGGAGTGCCATTTTACTTTTTCAATGTAGAATTGGCTGGAATTGAGATCGGACGCCATGTCGCGTTTGGAGAGCCCCTGATGTGCCTAAACAGTGGAAACCCCCCACAAGTGACCCCATTTTGGAAACTAGACCCCTTGAGAAACTTAACTAGATGTGTGGTGAGCACTTTAAACCCCCAGGTGCTTCACAGAAGTTTATAACGTAGAGCCGTGAAAGTAAAAAATTGCATTTTTTCTACAAAAATGATCTTTTTGCCCCAAAATTTTTAATTTCAAAAGGGTAAAAGAAGAAATTAGATCACAAAAGTTGTTGTGCAATTTCTCCTGAGTACATTGATACCCCATATGTGGAGGTAAACCACTGTTTGAGCGCACTGCAGAGCTTGGAAGAGAAGGAGTGCCGTTTTACTTTTTCAATGTAGAATTGGCTGGAATTGAGATCGGACGCTATGCCGCGTTTGGAGAGCACTGATGTGCCTAAACAGTGGAAACCCCCCACAAGTGACACCATTTTGGAAACTAGACCCCTTAGGGAAATTATCTAGATGTGTGGTGAGAACTTTAAACCCCCAGGTGCTTCACAGAAGTTTATAGCGTAGAGTCGTGAAAATAAAAAGTCACATTTTTTCTACAAAAATGATATTTTTGCCCCAAAATTTTTATTTTCACAAGGGTAACAGGAAAAACTAGACCACAAAAGTTGTTGGGCAATTTCTCCTGAGTACATTGATACCACATATGTGGGGGTAAACCACTGCTTGGGCGCACCGCAGAGCTTGGAAAAGAAGGAGTGCCGTTTTACTTTTTCAATGTAGAATTGTCTGGAATTGAGATCGGACACCATTTCGCGTTTGGAGAACCCCTGATGTGCCTAAACAGTAGAAACCCCCACAACTTGTAGTGTTGAGCGATACCGTCTGATACTTGAAAGTATCGGTATCGGAAAGTATCGGCCGATACCGGCAAAGTATCGGATCTGATCCGATACCGATACCCGATACCAATACAAGTCAATGGGACTCAAGTATCGGAAGGTATCCCTGATGGTTCCCAGGGTCTGAAGAAGAGGAAACTCTCCTTCAGGCCCCGGGATCCATATTAATGTGTAAAATAAAGAATTAAAATAAAAAATATTGATATACTCACCTCTCCGACACAGCCTGGACCTTACCGCTGGTAACCGGCAGCCTTCTTTGCTTAAAATGAGCACGTTCAGGGCCTTCCATGACGTCACGGCTTCTGATTGGTCGCGGCCGCCCATGTGACCGCCACGCGACCAATCACAAGCCGTGACGTAATTCTCAGGTCCTAAATTCCTAATTCTAGGAATTTAGGACCTGAGAATTACGTCATGGCTTGTGATTGGTCGCGTGGCGGTCACATGGGCAAATTTAGGACCTGAGAATTACGTCACGGCTTGTGATTGGTCACGTGGTGGTCACATGGGCGGCCGCGACCAATCAGGAAGGCTGCCGGAAAGAAGCCGAGGGTGAGTATATTCCTATTAGGTATATACTCACCCTTGGACGCGCCCTGCTTCTTTCCGGCAGCCTTCCTTCTTAAGAATGAGCGCGTTCAGGGCCTTAGATGACGTCATGGCTTGTGATTGGTCGCGGCCGCCCATGTGACCGCTCACGCGACCAATCACAAGCCGTGACATCATCCCTCAGGTCCTAAATTCCTAGAAGGGAATTTAGGACCTGAGGGATGACGTTGCGGCTTGTGATTGGTCGCGTGGCGGTCACATGAGCGGCACGCGACCAATCAGAAGCGTGATGTCATGGAAGGTGCTGAACGCGCTCATTTTAAACAAAGGCGGCTGCCGTTTACCAGCGGTGATGTCCAGGGGCCTCCGGACAGGTGAGTATATCAATATTTTTTATTTTAATTCTTTATTTTACACATTCATATGGATCCCAGGGCCTGAAGGAGAGTTTCCTCTCCTTCAGACCCTGGGAACCATACACTGGAAACTTCCGATTCCGATTCCCGATACAACAAAAGTATCGGATCTCGGTATCGGATTTCCGATACCGCAAGTATCGACCGATACCCGATACTTGCGGTATCGGAATGCTCAACACTACCCACAAGTGACCCCATTTTGTAAACTAGACCCTTTAAGGAATCTAGATGTGTGGTGAGCACTTTAAACCCCCAAGTGCTTCACAGAAATTTATAAAGTAGAGCCGTGAAAATAAGAAATCCTTTTTTATTTCCTCAAAAATGATTTTTTAGCCTGCAATATTTTATTTTCTCAAGGGTAACAGGAGACATTGGACCCCAAAATCTGTTGACCAGTTTTTCCTGAGTACGCTGATACCCCATATGTGGGGGGGCACTGTTTGGGCACCCATCAGGGCTCGGAAGGGAAGGAGCACCGCTTGGAATGCAGACTTTGATGGGATGGTTTGCGGGCGTCATGTTGCATTTGCAGAGCTCCTGATGTACCTAAACAGTAGAAACCCCCCACAAGTGACCCCATTTTGGAAACTAGACCCCCCAAAGAGCTTATCTAGATGTGTGGTGAGCACTATGAACCCCCAACTGCTTCACAGACGTTTATAATGTAGAGCCATGAAAATTAAAAAAATCATATTTTTTCCACAAAAATTATTTTTCACCACCAAATTTTTACTTTCACAAGGGTAACAGGAGAAATTGGACCCCAAAATCTATTGTGAAATTTATGCTGAGTAGGCTGATACCCCATATGTGGGGGTAAACCACTGTTTGGGTGCATGGCAGAGCTCGAAAGGGAAGGAGCGCCGTTTTGGAATGCAGACTTTGATAGAATGGTCTGCGGGCATTATGTTGCGTTTGCAGAACCCCCAATGTACCTAAACAGTAGAAACCCTCCACAAGTGACCCCATTTTGGAAACCAGACCCCCCAAGGAACTTATCTAGATGTGTTGTGAGAACTTTGAATGCCCAAGTGCTTCACAGAAGTTTATAATGCAGAGTCGTGAAAATAAAAAATATTTTTTTTCCACAAAAAAGATTTTTTAGCCCCCAAATTTTTATTTTGACAAGGGTAACAAGAGAAATTGGACCCCACAGGTTGTTGTCCAATTTGTCCTGAGTACACTGATACCCCATGTGTGGGGGGACCACTGTTTGGGCGCATGGCAGAGCTCCGAAGGGAAGGAATGCCATTTAGGAAGGCAGACTTTGATAGAATGGTCTGCGGGCATGATGTTGCGTTTGCAGAGACCCTGATGTACCTAAACAGTAGAAACTAGCCACAAATGACTCCATTTTGGAAACTAGTCCCCCCAAGGAACTTATCTAGATGTGTGGTGAGAACTTTGAATACCCAAGTGCTTCACAGAAGTTTATAATGCAGAGTTGTGAAAATAAAAAAATATATTTTTTTCCACAAAAAAGATATTTTAGCCCCCACGTTTTTGTATTCACAAGGGTAACAGGAGAAATTGGACCCTAAAAGTTATTGTCCAATTTATCCCGAGTACACTCATGCCCCATATGTGGGGGTAAACCACTGTTTGGGCGCACAGCAGAGCTCGGAAGGGAGTGAACACCATTTGACTTTTTGAGCTCAAAATTGGCTGTGGCGTTTAGAGACCCCCTGATGTACCTAAACAGTGGAAACCACCCAAATCTAACTCCTAACCCCAACACACCCCTAACCCTAATGCCAACCCGATCCATAATCCTAATCACAACCCTAATGATAATCACAACCCTAACCCCAAAACAAATATAACCCAAATCAGAACCCTAAATCCAACACACCCCTAATCCTAATCTCAACCCTAACCTCAAACCTAACCCTAATCCCAATACACCCCTAATCCCAACCCTAACCTTAACCCTAATCCCAAACCTAACCCTAATCCCAAACGTAACCCTAACGCCAACTGTAATCCAAACCCTAATCCCAACTCTAAACCTAACTTTAGCCGCAACCCTAGTCCTAACTTTAGCCCCAACCCTAGCCCTAACTTTAGCCCCAACCCTAACTCTAGCCCCAACCCTAACTCTAAATTTAGCCCCAACCCTAACCCTAAATTTAGCCCCAACCCTAACCCTAACCCTAGCCCTAACCCTAGCCCTAACCCTAACACTAGCCCTAACCCTAGCCCTAACCCTAGCTCTAACCCTAGCCCCAACCCTAGCCCTAACCCTAACCCTAACCCTAGCCCTAACCCTAGCCCTAACCCTAACCCTAACCCTAACTCTAGCCCTAACCCTAAATTTAGCCCCAACTCCTCTAGCTGCCGGCCGGCAGATCATGGCAGGCGCACTGCGCATGCGCCCACCATTTTCTTACTAAATGAAGAAGCCGGCGGCCAGGAGAGGACACAGGAGGACCCAGGGACACCGGTAAGTATGATAGGGTCCCCGATCCCCCTATTTCTCTGTTCTCTGATGTGCGATCACATCAGAGGACAGAGAATTACACATCTCTTTTTTTTTTTGCGGTCGCCGGTAAACAGTTAATTACCGGCGATCGCAAAACAGGGGTCGGCTACCCCTGGCAGCCGAGACCCCAAAGATCTCCCGGGTGCCGGCCAGCAGGCACACTGCGCATGCGCCCGCCATTTTTTGGTCGGAAGGAGATGGCGGCGCCCATCAGGAGCCACGAGGAGCACCGGGGGAGACAGGTGAGTATCGGGGGCGATCGGGGACCCCATTTCTCTGTCCTCCGATGTGCGATCACATCGGAGGACATAGAAATTAAATGGCAAATCGCATTTTTTGTTTTTTTTTGCGACCGCCAGTAAACGGTTAATTACCGGCGATCGCATCTCGGGGGTCGGTAAAAAAAAACCAAATCATGTTCATCGCAACTCGGGGGTCTCGGCTACCCCCGGCAACCGAGACCCCGGAGAAAATCCAACTCTGGGGGGCAATATTCACATTTTCCACAGTGCCGTTAATTAACGGCGCTGTGGTTTAAGTACCCTTAACTGCCGCCGTTAAAAGGCGTATCGGCGGTCGTTAAGGGGTTAATAAGATGTGTACTAGACACTAAACTTCAGGAAGGCAAATTTCCAAGGGATGAGAGATGATCTTGGTGCAATTAACTGGGACGATATCCTGAGACAAAAAAATACACAAAGAAAATGGGAGACGTTTATTAGCATCCTGGATAGGACCTGTACACAATATATGCCATATGGGAATAAACATACTAGAAATAGAAGGACCAATATGGCTAAATAGAGCTGTAAGGGGCGCAATAAGTGACAAAAAGAAAGCATTTAGAGAATTAAAGGAAGTAGGTAGTGTTGTTACTGCAAATATCGGGTATCGGACGATATTCACAGTATCGGAATTCCGATACTGAGTTCCGATACTTTTGCAATATCGAATACCGGAATCGGAAGTTCCCATAATGCAATGAGCCAGTTTGATTTAATTCAGCCAATGAGGAATCCTAAGAAGTGTGGACACATCCTGTTATGCATGTTAGGCATGTAACTACTGGCATGGCTGTGATTGGCTGCTGAAATGATGCCATGATGCACTATAAAAGCTGCCGTCGCCATTTTGGGTTCACTCTGCTGTGAATTCAGTTAGGGACAGGATGCTGTTGTTCTGACTGAGGGACAGTTTGAGATAGCGATTTGCTTCATTGTGCTTTACCCAGGCTACTGTAGCAACCACTGTGTGAGAACCTTTTTTTGCCTTGCAGCACTGTTCAGGGCTGTCTGCAAGGTCTCTGTGTGTGTGAGTGCAGCTCACTCTGCAGTATGTTCTGCAGCCACATCTGGTTGTAGTTCCCTCAGCGTGCATTTGTGCTGCTGCACATTTTTGCTGATTTCTCCTTTTAGTGTGTTTCCATCCGTATCCAGCTAGATAGCGTGCAAACACTATATATGAGTAGATAGAGGAGCTTTTCTGCAGCCTTGCAGCGCCGTTCACGGCTGTCTGCAAGGTCTGTGTGTGAGTGCAGCTCTCGCTGCAGTGTGTTCTGCAGCCACATCTGGTTGTAGTCCGCTCAGCGTGCGTCACTGCCTCATACATTGTCCTTTTTTTCATTAGTGCAGCCCATTTTTCCTGATTTCTCCTATCAGTGGTTTGTTTCTATCAGTATCCAGCTAGATTGTGTGCACTATATAGGAGAAGATAGAGGAGCTTTTCTGAAGCCTTGCAGCGCCATTCACGGCGGTCTGCGAGGTCACTGTGTGTGAGTGCAGCTCATGCTGTAGTCTGTTCTGCAGCCACAGCTGGATGTAGTCAGCTCAGCGTGCGTCACGGCCTCATACTTTTCCATTGTCCTTTTTTCAATTAGTGCTGCCTGCTGCACATTTTTCCAGATTTATCCTATTAGTGGGTTTCCATCTGTATCCTACTAGATTGGGGAAAAACACTATATAGGAGTACATAGAGGAGCCTTTCTGCAGCCTTGTGCCCTGCAGCCCCAGCCAGATTAGTATTAGCCTATTTTTTGGAGCCTCATCTTCTGCATTGTAGGTTACCTTCCTGCATTGTAATCGCTACAAAAAGTTTGTGATACTAACGGTTTTACATCTTTGGGCACATCCAGTGTCTTTTTGTGAAAAAAACAAAAAGTTAATAAAGTTCACCAAACACTTCACTTTACAGTTGTGTAGGCCACCTTAGCTCATATTAAAGTCTAGTCCACACTTTATAAAATTAGTGTTTCTTATACCTGTTAGCAGCTGTTCAGGAATAAGCACACTAAGCCCTTAGCACTTTTCTTTTTCAGTCTACCAAGATGAAGAAGGCAGGGAATAAGGCATGTGGTCGTGGAGTTCCTGCAGGGAGAGGACGTGGGGATTCTGTGCCTGCTGCGGGCACCGGTGACTCATCATCCCCCAGTTTAAGAAGGGAACAGTCCTTCATGCGCAGCTTTGTAGGAGCTCGCCGTACCCCACTGCTGCGGGATGAACAAATTGAAGCCGTTGTCGGATGGATGGCAGCTAACGCATCGACATCAATTAGTGCCACATCCTCTCAGGTCCAAAGCACTGGAGAGCACCCATCTGCCTCTTCACCACCTCCCAAATTGCTCAGGCAGTCAGAGAGCCCTGGACAGGAGCCATCTCTACTTCTGTTCTCTGAATCTCTTGGCTTGGAAAGAGGGGGCCAGCCAAGCAGCATTTGAGAAATTGAAGAAGAGGCAGTATGCAGTGATGTGCAACTGCTTTGTCTCTCTGAATCTGAAGAGGTGGGTGGGCCAGTGCCTACGGTCAGCACGCCTCAGTACGCATCTGATGATGAGACTCAGGTGCCACTTTCTGGTGCGTACTGTGCTGCCGAGTCTACCCAGGAGAAGCAGTTGTTGGAAGAGGGTAGTGTAGATGATGAGGTCCTTGACCCATCATGGCATGAGGTACAGGAAGGTGGTGGGAGCAGCTCTGAGGAAGAGATTCCCTGACAGGCCCAAAAAGGAGGGAGATGGAGGGACAGACTCGGTTGCCTGTGGCCTCCACTTCGGCACCCATTAGGAGCATGCCTCTTCCAAAACCCAAAACAGGCACTCCCAAGACTTGCAGTGCCTGGTCCTTTTTTGACACAGTTGCAGATGACATTTGCTTTGTCAAATGCAACTGTGTCATCAGAAAGTCAAAAGAGGGAAAAGTGTCAGCAACCTCAATACCACAAATATGTGGAAACATGTGCAGACCAAGCACGTGGTGGAGTTACAAAAACACACTGAAGACCTAGGCCAACCTACAGTGCCACCTACCACCTCTTCAGCTCGAGTTGTAGTCTCTTCCTCCAGCTCACACACAGCTGGTTCGGCTTCCTCACAGGATCACCATGGAAGATCCTCTGGCACTGTTGTTCAGAGACCCAGTGTAATTCCACCCACAGCACCACGTTCCCTGTCATCCTCACACTCCCAGCCCAGTCTACAGCCATCGGTAGAACAGGCATGGGAGAAAAGGTGGCCATTCTCGCAAACCACCCCTGAGCACAGGCTCTGAATGATGTCATTGTAAAACTACTGTCCCTTGAAATGCTCTCATTCAGGCTGGTGGAGACTGACACCTTCCGTAACTTCATGGCATTGGCAGTCCCAAAATACAACGTGCCCAGCTGCTTTTAATTCAGCAGGCAAGCCGTCCCTGTCCTACAATAGCATGTGGAGGGAAACATTAAACATGCGCTACTAAACGCTGTCAGTAGCAAGGTCCACCTGACCACCGATGCGTGGACCAGTCACCATGGACAGGGACGATACCTTTCCCTCAGTGCCCATTGGGTAAATGTTGTGGAGCCGGGTACAGATCCAAGGATTGCAGGAATCCAGTCTGTATATATTGACTCCTCATACTCCAGTTCCTCTGAATCAGCGCTGCAGGAGCCGTCACAGTCTACCTCCACATGGACCCGTGAACACTTACCTGTTACAACCGATATGAGCACAGCCGTGGCCAAACCTCAACATGCCATATTAAAATTAATTTCTTTGGGGAATCGAAGCCACACAGCACAGGAGCTCTGGGCCAAGGCAACCTCACTCACATCCTATGTCTGGCACATGTGCTCAACTTGGTCATGCAGAGTTTTTTGATGGACTATCCAGATCTTGATGCACTGCTGCACAAGGTCCGCCTAGAGTGCGCTCACTTGCGGCATTCCAGCATGGCAAGATGACGCTTTGCAGCTCTGCAGCGCCAATTCCGCCTTCTGGAAAATCACATCATATGTGACCTACCCACGAGGTGGAATTCAACATTACGTATGTTGGAGCGGTTGTGTGAGCAGCAGCCAGCAGTAATGGAGTACCCGCTGCATCAGGCGAAAAAAATTCGCACTGCACGCCGTTCAGACTTCACTACCACTGAGTGGACCTCTATGAAGGACATCTGCCACGTTTTGCATGCCTTCGATAATTCCACGCGGATGGTGAGTGCAGATGATGCACTAGTCAGCATGACTATCCCCTTTATCTGCCTGCTTGAAAAAATACTGCAAGCGCTAAGGGAGGAGGTTGTGGAAGAGGTGGAGGATGAGGAGTCACAAATGCCATCTGCTTCTGGGAAGTCTGCGCAACGTGGTTTCACACAAAGGTCTAAGCAGGGGACACTTTGTGAGGAGGATGAGGAGGAGTCAATCGAGGACGAAGACATCTGTCCAGAGGAGGGAGTTACACAAATCTCCAGTAGTCAGTATGTAGAGCGAGGGTGGGGTGATGCAGAGCAGGCAGAGATCACGCCTCAAGCAGGGGACAGCGTTTCTTGGCCAGTTGGCAGTGTGCAGCACATGGTTGATTTCATGCTGCAGTGCCTGAGAAACGACCGCCGCATTGCCCACATTCTCAACACGGCTGATTATTGGGTGTACACCCTCCTAGATCCTCGCTACCGGGACAACTTACAAAGCCTCATAACACCGTTGAACCGGGAGCGTAAAATGCGGGAGTACCAAGACACACTGGTGCACTCCATCAAGTTCTCCATTCCAACTGAGAGCAGTGCTGCTAGTGCTTTACAAAGCAGCTCAGTGCGTCGAGGCAGTGGAGGAAGCTCTGCACAAAAAGGGAGCAGAAGCAGTGCCTCATCACAAGGCAAGACCAGTATGGCCCAAATGTGGGAAAGTTTTGTGTGCTTGCCACAAATGTCTACACCATCACAGACGGCTCCAGTCAGCAGGAGGAAATGTTTCCGTCAGATGGTGACAGACTACATGTCTTGCCCTCTCAGTGTACTCCCAGACGGCTCTTCCCCCTTCAAGTTTTGGGCCTCTAAGCTGGATACATGGCCAGAGCTTAGCCAGTATGCATTGGAGGTGCTGGCTTGCCCTGCTGCTAGTGTATTATCGAGTCTTTAGTGCCGCAGGTGGTGTACTAACAGACCGTCGCATGCGACTATCCTCTGATAACGTTGACCGGTTTACTTTTCTGAAAATGAACAAGGCCTGGATCTCGCAGGAATTTGCCACTCCTCTTCCAGATTAAATAATTGGTTGGCAACAGTATCCAGGTCTCCTGTTGTATTCATGTTTCTACCACCTGAACTGTAATCCCTGGGCTCCAACACTGCCAGTTGCTGCTCAGAAGTGCCATCTGCACAGTCAACACTTGCTCCTGTGTTATTGGGGTTCAGTAACAACAGCTGCTCCCCTGCTGTGCATCCGCCAATTTATCCTGCTCTGTCCACGCTGACACTACAACAGATATTAAACTGCCTCCAATTAGGCCTCAGCCTACACTCTGTTTCTAGCATTGACCCTTGGCTCCAATACTGCCAGTTGCTACTCAGAAGTGCCGTCTGCACAGTCAACACTTGCTCCTGTGTTATTGGGGTTCAGTAACACCAGCTGCTCCCCTGCTGTGCATCCGCCAATTTCTCCTGCTCTGTCCACGCTGACACTACAACAGATATTAAACTGCCTCCAATTAGGCCTCAGCCTACACTCTGTTTCTAGCATTGACCCTTGGCTCCAATACTGCCAGTTGCTGCTCAGAAGTGCCGTCTGCACAGTCAACACTTGCTGCCGTGTTATTGGGGTTCAGTAACACCAGCTGCTCCCCTGCTGTGTATCTGGCAATTTCTCCTGCTCCGTCCACGCTCACACTACAAAAGATATTAAACTGCCTACAATTATGCCTCAGCCTACACTATGTTTCTAGCATTGACCCTGGGCTCCAACACTGCCAGTTGCTGCTCAGAAGTGCCATCTGCACAGTCAACACACAGTCAATGCTGCATTTGGGCAAGGTGGCTCTTTTACTCATGTTCCTTGCACACGCTGAACTAAACACTTATAAAATGTGCCCCCTCATAACGTGAAACCATCCCGGAGGCGGGGCTTTCCTTCCTAATCAGATGCGGCACAGCTGTCATTCATACCCCTTTGGCGCCGGGCGGCACCTCCTGAGCGTTGTTTGAATCTGTCCCGGAGCCTGCGCTGTTATGTTATCCCTTGGCCATGCGCAGTTAGCGTTGCCCATCTTCTGACATCATTTTATGTCAGGCTGACTGCACCTGTGCAGCCACGGTGGCCATGATCCCACCCCGCAGTATCTTCTAATTTATTCACACTGCGGGGCTGAAATTCATAGGCATGCTCAGTGCATATCTTCGCCTCTCACTCATCTCCCTCCGTCTTCTTCAGACTGTGCGGCATCAGCTGATGCCCAATCGCCGTGGCATGCGCTTAGGAATTAGCTGACGCCTCACAGTCTGAAGATTGCGGAAGGAGATGAGTGACAGGCGAAGATATGCACAGCGCATGCCCATGAATCCCAGCCCCGCAGTGTGAATAAATCTGCGGGCAGGATCTCGGGCAGCGCAGCTGCACAGGCGCAGTCAGCCTGACATCAAATGATGTCAGAAGATGGGCAGCGCTAACTGCGCATGGCCAAGGGATAACATAACAGCGCAGGCTCCAGGACAGATTAAAACAATGCTGAGGAGGTGGCGCCCAGCGCCAAGGGGGTATAAATGACGGCTGTGCTGCGTCTGATTAAGAAGGAAAGTCCCACCTTTTGGACGGTTTCACGGTATGAGGGGGCACATTTTATAAGTGTTTAGTTCAGTGTGTGCAAGGAGCATAACTAAAAGAGCCACCTTGTCCTTGTGCAGCATTAGTGCTGCACAAGTGGCTCTTTTAGTTACAAACGCCTGGGAGGGTGACAGGTTCCCTTTCAACTTGCTCCAATTAGGCCTCTGCCTACACTCTGATTCTCCTGTAATCCCTGGGCTCCAACTCGGCCTGTTGCTGCTCGGAAGTGCCATCTGCACAGTCAACACATGCTCCAGTGTTTTGGGGTTCAGTAACGTCAGCTGATCCTCAGCTGTGTGTGCGGCAATTTCTCCTGCTCCCTCCACATTCACACTACTACAGATTTTAAATTTGCTCCAATTAGGCCTCTGCTTACACTCTGTTTCTCCTGTAATCCCTGTCTCCAACACCGCCAGTTGCTAGTCGGAAGTGCCGTCTGCACAGTCAACAAATGCTCCAGTGTTTTGGGTTCAGTAACGTCAGCTGATCCTCAGCTGTGTGTGCGGCAATTTCTCCTACTCCCTCCACATTCACACTACTACAGATTTTAAACTTGCTCCAATTAGGCCTCTGCCTACACTCTGTTTCTCCAGTAATCTCTGTGCTCAAACACTGCCAGTTGCTGCTCGGCAGTGTATTTGGCCTGGGTACTCCCTCCTGCCCAGCCTGGTTCCAGCAAGCCAGCTGTTTACGGGTAGTGTCAAGGTCACGTTGCCTCCAATACGTTGTCCTGTCGGGTTGCAGTCAGGTTAGCCGACTCTATGGTGCCTGCAGTTTAGCTGCCTCCTATGTGGGCTGCGGGATCTGGCAATCAAGGCTGGTTCCATAGTTCCAATAGGACAAGCTCCCCCTGTAGGACTGTGGTTTTTTTGGTAACTACAGCCGGCTCGCGGCCTTGCAATTTTTTTTTATGTGGACCTTCTGCTGCCTATCTGAGTTCCAGCACCATTAGCTGGTTCTTTGGAAGTTAATCTTGAATAGGTCCCCCTGGGTTCCTGTACCGTCAGCTGGTTCCAGGCAGAGCCTTTGGCTTAGATACCTCCTTCTCGGTATCCGAGTTCCACCAACGTCTGGTGGTCGATGGTAGTGCTTTCTGGCACAGGTACCTCCTGCTTACTAACCGGGTTCCAGTACAGTCAGCTGGTCCTCGGTAGTTCCATTAACTCTTGCACCTTCTGCTACCCATCCGGGTTCCAGTACCGCCAGCTGGTTCCAGGCAGAGCCTTTGGCTTAGGTGCCTCCTTCTCGGTATCCGAGTTCCACCAACTTCTGGTGGTCCTTGGTAGTGCTTTCTGCCATGGGTACCTCCTGCTTCGTAACTGGGTTCCAGTACATCAGCTGGTCCTCGGTAGTTCCATTGGCTCTTGTACCTTCTGCTACCCATCCGGGTTCCAGTACCATCAGCTGGTTCCTGGCAGTGTCTTTGGCATGGGTACTCCCTCCTGCCCAGCCTGGTTCCAGCACGCCAGCTGTTTCCAGGTAGTGTCAAGGTCACTTTGCCTCCAATATATTGTCCTGTCACGTTGCGGTCAGGTTAGCTGACTCTATAGTGCCTGCAGTTTAGGTGCTTCCTATGTGGGCTGCGGTAACTGGCAATCAAGGCTAATTCTGTAGTGCCAATAGGACAAGCTCCCCCTGTAGGACTGTGGGTTGTCGGTAACTCCAGCTGTCTTGCGGCCTTGCAATTTTTTTTTATGTGAACCTTCTACTGCCTATCTGAGTTCCAGCACCATTAGCTGGTTCTTTGGAAGTCAATCTTGAATAGGTCCCCCTGGGTTCCTGTACTGTCAGCTGTTTCCAGGCAGAGCCTTTGGCTTATGTGCCTCCTTATCGGTATCCGAGTTCCACCAACGTTTGGTGGTCCTTGGTTGTGCTTTCTGGCACGGGTACCTCCTGCATAGTAACCGGGTTCCAGTACCATCAGCTGGTCCTCAGTAGTTCAATTGGCTCTTGTATCTTCGGCTACCCATCCGGGTTCCATTACCGTCAGCTGGTTCTCAGCAGTTACTCAGCCTTCTTGTACCTTCTGCTACATTTCCAAGTTCAAGCTTTTTTAAATGGTTTTTGGTAATCACTCTGGATCTCCCTGAAGACGACCCTAAAGACGACGACCTTGAAGACCACCCTGAAGAAGACGACGACCCCGGAGACAACGACCCTGGAGACGACGGCCCTGAAGACCACCCCGAAGAAGACGACGACCCCGGAGATGACGACCCCGGAGATGACAACCCCGGAGATGACAACCCCGGAGACGACGACCATGAAGACCACCCAGAAGAAGACCAAGAGGATGATGAAGCAGAAAGTGTGGGAGAAGTAAAAAAGAAGGTGAAGAGCATGGAAGTAGTGAAACATAAATATCTGACAAAATATAAAATGCTTAACATGTAACTCTGAACATCTTAAAAAAAATAAAATAATTCCTGCTATTCCATTTGATTGGGCTAAACCTCTATGCCTTTAATGTCTCCTCCAACTCCCCCAATACATTCTACAATATTCTTAGTTGTTTTCCTTCATGTAGAATTAACCTACAGGAAAGAAAGGGTTTATTTTTATTCCGATATTTGTGTCCCATTGACTTGCATTGGTTTCCGTTAGCGGTATCGGCGATATCCGATATCGGCCGATCCAATCCGATACCAATATTTTCGGATATCGGAAGGTATCGCTCAACACTAGAAGTAGGTAGTGATTTGGCATTAAATAAATACAGAAAATTAAATACATTCTGTAAAAAGTAAATCAAGGCAGCAAAAATTGAGACAGAGAGACTCATTGCCAGAGAGAGTAAAAATAATCCCAAAATATTCTTTAACTACGTAAATAGTAAGAAACTAAAAATGATATTGTTGTAGGGGGCATCCTCTATGTCTGGAGGAAAGAAGATTTAAGCATAATAACAGATGCAGATTTTTTTCTGTAAGAGCAGTGAGACTATGGAACTCTCTGCCGTATGATGTTGTAATGAGTGATTCATTACTTAAATTTAAGAGGGGACTGCATGCCTTTCTTGAAAAGTATAATGTTTCAGGTTATATATACTAGATTCCTTGATAGGGCGTTCATCCAAGGAACTAGCCTGATTGCCGTATGCAGAATCGGGAACGATTTTTTTTCCCCAATGTGGAGCTTACTCTTTGCCACATGGGTTTTTTTTTGCCTTCCTCTGGATCAACCTGTTAGGGAATGTTAGGTTAGGCTATGGGTTGAACTAGATGGACTTAAAGTCTTCCTTAAACCTTAATAGCTATGTTACTATGTTACTAATACTAATGTTTTAACTCAGGAAGAGTTCAGAAATCAATATTTTTTGGAATAACCATGATTTTTAATCATAGCTTTCATGCATCTTGGTATTCTTTCCATCAGTCTTTCACACTGCTTCTGGGGCAAAAATGTAAGCAGTTCTTCTTTGTTTGATGGCTCGTGACTATCCATCATCCTCTTGATTACATTCCAGAGGTTTTCAATGGGGTTCAGGTATGGAGATTGGGCTGCCAGTGACAGGGTTTTGATGTGGCCATATCTTAATTTTTGCCAGAGTAAAAAGTTAATTACAAAATAATATTCCTCTCCTGTAGCTGAAATAGCTAATATTTAGCAGTTGCTTGACTGACACAAAACCTGCTGAGATATGGAAACGTCACTATTTACCAGTAACTTCCCTTAGTCTGCTGTTGGCGTGTCTCATAAAGGCGATATAAAAAATAAAGAAATTCTAATGGTTAAGTAAATAGCATATCTTTATCTAGCAGTTGTGCGACTGGCGCAATCCTTGCAGAGATAAGCAAACATCAATTTACCAGTGTCAATAATTTTCCTTAAGGTACCTTCACACGAAACGACTTTAGAACGAGAACGACAACGATCCGTGACGTTGCAGCGTCCTGGATAGCGATATCGTTGTGTTTGACACGCAGCAGCGATCTGGATCCTGCTGTGATATCGCTGGTCGTTGAATAAAGTTCAGAACTTTATTTGGTCATCAGACCGGCGTGTATCGTCAGGTTTGACACCAAAAGCAACGATACCAGCGATGTTTTACGCTGGTAACCAGGGTAAATATCGGGTTACTAAGCGCAGGGCCGCGCTTAGTAACCCGATGTTTACCCTGGTTACCAGCGTAAAAGTAAAAATAACAAACAGTACATACTCACCTGCGCGTCTCCTGCCGTCCGCTTCCTGCTCTGACTGAGCGCCGGCCCTAAAGTGAAAGTAAAAGCACAGCGGTGACGTCACCGCTCTGCTGTAAGGGCCGGCGCTCACACAGTACAGGGGGACGCGCAGGTGAGCATGTAATGTTTGTTATTTTTACTTTTACGCTGGTAACCAGGGTAATCATCGGGTTACTAAGCGCGGCCCTGCGCTTAGCAACCCGATGTTTACCCTGGTTACCAGGGACCTCGGCATCGTTGGTCGCTGGAGAGCGGTCTGTGTGACAGCTCTCCAGCAACCAAACAGCGACGCTGCAGCGATCGGCATCGTTGTCGCTATCGCTGCAGCGTCGCTTCGTGTGAAGGTACCTTTAGTCTGCTGTTGCCATGTGTCAGCAAGGCGATATAAAAATAATACTAAGTTTCTAGTGGTTTAATATATAGCATATACAGTGGGGCAAAAAAGTATTTAGTCAGTCAGCAATAGTGCAAGTTCCACCACTTAAAAAGATGAGAGGCGTCTGTAATTTACATCATAGGTAGACCTCAACTATGGGAGACAAACTGAGAAAAAAAAATCCAGAAAATCACATTGTCTGTTTTTTGATCATTTTATTTGCATTTTATGGTGGAAAATAAGTATTTGGTCAGAAACAAAATTTCATCTCAATACTTTGTAATATAGCCTTTGTTGGCAATGACAGAGGTCAAACGTTTTCTGTAAGTCTTCACAAGGTTGCCACACACTGTTGTTGGTATGTTGGCCCATTCCTCCATGCAGATCTCCTCTAGAGCAGTGATGTTTTTGGCTTTTCGCTTGGCAACACAGAGTTTCAACTCCCTCCAAAGGTTTTCTATAGGGTTGAGATCTGGAGACTGGCTAGGCCACTCCAGGACCTTGAAATGCTTCTTACGAAGCCATTCCTTCGTTGCCCTGGCGGTGTGCTTTGGATCATTGTCATGTTGAAAGACCCAGCCACGTTTCATCTTCAATGCCCTTGCTGATGGAAGGAGGTTTGCACTCAAAATCTCACGATACATGGCCCCATTCATTCTTTCATGTACCCGGATCAGTCGTCCTGGCCCCTTTGCAGAGAAACAGCCCCAAAGCATGATGTTTCCACCACCATGCTTTACAGTAGGTATGGTGTTTGATGGATGCAACTCAGTATTCTTTTTCCTCCAAACACGACAAGTTGTGTTTCTACCAAACAGTTAAAGTTTGGTTTCATCAGACCATAGGACATTCTCCCAAAACTCCTCTGGATCATCCAAATGCTCTCTAGCAAACTTCAGACGGGCCCGGACATGTACTGGCTTAAGCAGTGGGACACGTCTGGCACTGCAGGATCTGAGTCCATGGTGGCGTAGTGTGTTACTTATGGTAGGCCTTGTTACATTGGTCCCAGCTTCCTGCAGTTCATTCACTAGGTCCCCCCGCGTGGTTCTGGGATTTTTGCTCACCGTTCTTGTGATCATTCTGACCCCACGGGGTGGGATTTTGCGTGGAGCCCCAGATCGAGGGAGATTATCAGTGGTCTTGTATGTCTTCCATTTTCTAATTTTTGCTCCCACTGTTGATTTCTTCACTCCAAGCTGATTGGCTATTGCAGATTCAGTCTTCCCAGCCTGGTGCAGGGCTACAATTTTGTTTCTGGTGTCCTTTGACAGCTCTTTGGTCTTCACCATAGTGGAGTTTGGAGTCAGACTGTTTGAGGGTGTGCACAGGTGTCTTTTTATACTGATAACAAGTTTAAACAGGTGCCATTACTACAGGTAATGAGGGGAGGAAAGAGGAGACTCTTAAAGAAGAAGTTACAGGTCTGTGAGAGCCAGAAATCTTGATTGTTTGTTTCTGACCAAATACTTATTTTCCACCATAAAATGCAAATAAAATGTTAAAAAAACAGACAATGTGATTTTCTGGATTTTTTTTTCTCAGTTTGTCTCCCATAGTTGAGGTCTACCTATGATGTAAATTACAGACGCCTCTCATCTTTTTAAGTGGTGGAACTTGCACTATTGCTGACTGACTAAATACTTTTTTGCCCCACTGTATTTATCTAGCAGTTGTATGACTGCCAAAAAGCCTGCTGAAATACTCAAATATGACTATTTACCTGCAATTTTCCTGAGTCTGCTGTTGCAATGTGTAGTAATGCTTATATCTGAAAAAATAAATAGCCTCACATTACTAAATACAGGGAATTTGTACTAACACCTCTGTGAGGGTACTGATGAAAAATAAAGCCAGTAATTTTTTTTTCATAAAGCATTCAATATCAGAAAGGGTGACATTAAGAGACATGGATGTGGTGGTGCCTGCCAAGGCCGTGTGACAGATCAGAAGGTGACTGTATTTCGTTCTAGTTTCCTGTCAAAATTTGATCAGCTCTCTACACCCAGACAAGAGCAAGGATGTTGTGGGTTGGATGGCAGACAAAAGCTCCAGTGTGTTAATAAGCAGCACCACGAAATCTTCCACATGGTCCAGTCTCAGTAGCCAAGTGGCTGGGACTCGAAATCCTCAACCTGGTTCTCCTTCCTCCCACTATCAAGATTCACAGGAGATATATATGACCCAAACCCTGGCCACTCCGAGGAACTGTTTACGTCCCCTTGTAATTATTCAGGCCTTTCAACATGCACCATAAAGGAAGGACACGAGGGGGTGGAGTGCAGTGATGCCCAAACATTTGAGCACCCACAGTCAGGAGAAAGCCATGTTAGGGAAGGTCAATTTATAACACCTAACATAGAGAAACTAAAAAGTAGCCTCATCAAAAGGTTTTTTGTGAGGCTATTTGTTATGATGAGTTTTTTTTTTGAAGGTCATTTCATGTCTGAAGAGGTGGCGGATAATCATGAAGCACAGTTGTCATCAGGTCAGCCTCAAATTGCAACTCAGAAGGAGGGTCAAATTGATTAATTGGAAGACTAACCTGGCATGGTGGCACACCTAGCAAGCACAACAGTGCAGAGAGGGTTGAATCCGTAGCACGAAAACAGGCAAGAAGACGTAGTGGGTTGATCAGAGGGAGAACTGGGTCAACTGTTACACAGACCCCCTCACTTGGCTAGATAACTGGCCAAGGGTGCGTTGTTCTTTCCATCGTCAGCAAAACTAGCCTCCCTATCATTCCCCAGCTGTTAGGTTTGCAGCATTGTTTTGGCAAAGTGGCAGAACGCTCTTCTGAGGGTATGTGCACACGTTGCGGATTTCTTGCAGAAATTTCCTGAAGAAAACCGGAAATTTTCTGCAAGAAATCCGCATTTTTTTTTTTGCGTTTTTTTTCCATTTTTTTCGCGTTTTTTTAGCATTCTGCAAGCGTAATTAGCTTGCAGAATGCTAAAGTTTTCCAAGCGATCTGTAGCATCGCTTGGAAAACTGACTGGCAGGTTGGTCACACTTGTCAAACATACTGTTTGACAAGTGTGACCAACTTTTTACTATAGATGCAGCTTATGCAGCATCCATAGTAAAAGATAGAATGTTTAAAAATAATAAAAAAAATAAAAAAATGCTTATACTCACCCAGACATCTCACCGGCGTCCGTTCCGTATAGCTGGTGTGTGCGCACAGGACCTTCCGTGACGTCACGGTCACGTGAGCGGTCACATGACCGCTCACGACCAATCACAGGACAGTGACGTCATCGGCTAGGTCCTTCAGCGCACATCAGCTACAGGAACCGAAGCGACAGCGTGCAGTGGAGGCGGGAACACTGCGCGGGACATCGAGGGTGAGTATAGGACTATTTTTTATTTTAATTCTTATTTTTTGACCACTTATATGGTGCCCAGTGCGTGGAGGAGAGTCTCCTCTCCTCCACCCTGGGTACCAACCGCACATAATTTGCTTACTTCCCGCATCGTGGGCACAGCCCCGTGCGGGAAGTAAGCAGATCAATGGACCCCTAGGTGTGCGGAATCCCCTGCAATTCCGCATTTTAATGAACATGTTGCTTTTTTTTCCGCGATGCGATTTTTTCGCGGAAAAAAAGGCTACATTTGCACAAAAAATGCGGAATTCACTTAAAATAATGGGAGGCATATGTAAGCGTTTTTTTCGCGTTTTTATCACGTTTTTATAGCGAAAAAACGCGAAAAAAACGCGAAAAATACTTAACGTGTGCACATGGCCTGAAGCTCATCTGTTTATGTGATAAAGCTCACAATGCAGCAGAGCTGTTGAAAGAGATAAAAGAACTGGCTGATCAGTGGCTCTCCCCACTGAACCTCCAACCAAGTCTGGTTGTGTGCGATAATGGGTGTAACTTGGTGGTGGCTGTAAAGCTCGGCAAGCTAGTACACGTTCCATGCCTGGCCCACTTGCTGAAATTGGTTGTACAGCACTTTTAAAAAACAAACCCAGACTTGCTGGACCTATTTTCCAAGGTATGCCATGTCAGCACACATTTCTGAAAGTCATCTTAGGCTTTTGCTGGTCTAGCTTTGCTGGAGCAGTGCTTTAATTTGCCTCCTCACCAACTGAGTTGTGACCTGCCCGCATGCTGGAATTCTACCTTTCTTAAGTTGGCAAGGCTTAGTGAGCAGCAGAGGGTAGTGTTTGAATTCCAGCTTCTCAATGCCCTTCAGAGTAGCACTCAGCCCCCACACATAACAACTGCCGAGTGGGTGTGAATCGCTGACATATGTGAGGTTCTTCAAAACTTTGAGTACTGTACCAAGGTGGTGAGCACTTATGATGCTATTTTCAGCTTAACCATCCCTCTGCTCTGTCTACTGAAACGTTCTCTGCAGAATCTCAAAGAGGAAGCTTTGAATGCCGAGAAGTTGGCTATGGAGCAAGATTTTTTCAGTGGCTGATACCACACAGCCCAGCCTCAAACAATATTCTCAGGCCATATTGGGTGATGACGAGGAACAGGAGGAAGAGAAGGAACAGGAGTTTTTGGTCTGCACTACAGAGGGGACTCCCAATCCCAGCAGAAAAATATTTGGCTTTCACATTGACTTGCATTGGAATAGTTATTCGTTACGAATACACGAATATTACAAAATATTTGAGCCGATTTTCCCAAATCCGAATATTTCACTTTTCTCGCATCACTATACATAACTTAAATATAAAGCAGTGCTACGATGTGGGCTAATTTTACACAATGTTGCCATAATATATTGTGCCAATGCAACAATATGTTGTTTGCAATATTTAAGAGGTTTGTTTGAGTCTCAGAATTGTTGGTCAGGTCTCAATACTGCTTTGTAGTTACCATGTTGTGACAATTTAATTATATAAAAAAAATATTTCCCACACTAAAACATTTTTATTTGCCTCATTTACTTTCATTTTATTTAGCTATTTCCAGTGTCCTGAAGACAAGCATTTATCCTCTGATTACAATTCTGCAGAGCTTTCATTTCATACCTAATGAATTTCTTTAACTCAACATTTAAATACCCTTACTGAGAGATTTACTCAACATTTTCTCCCTTGAGGTACAGTATTCTTTAAGCACTGCAAAATGATGTGTTTCTTTATAAGAACAATTTATTTGTTCAGTCAGTTATCTTTTCAGTTTGTTTCCTAATTTCCCTAAGGCCCCATATCTTAGACAAGTCTATGCAGGTTAACTTTAATCTCAAAATAAGAACATGACCATAATGTAAAATAAAGAATCATGTTAATAGTTTGATTTCATGTTCATTTTGTTCTAGCAGTGCATATAGAGATATGGAGATAGTAGTTTTCATATTGTAGTTATTCTTTATGCAAAATTAACAAATGAGGATGTTTCATTAAAAAACACTGCAAATGGCAATATTTTGAAATTCTTCCTACAGTAAACTTTATGGGTCTGATTCATTATTGCATATATGTGTTTTTGTCATGTTTTGGGTGTTTGTCACCTGTTTTTTAATTTGGGTCCTGTGGGCGGAGTTAAGGTTTTCCAGATATTTTCACTTCATTCATGTTTTTGACTTTTCTAACAGTAGCAATATTTGTCAGGAAATTTGATTCAAATTTTGCATAACAAAGGTTTTGTGACAAAAATAAAGAACATTTTTTGACTTTCTGAAAATGTTTGATCTTTGTGCATCATTTTGATTTATTTGGCAAAAAATATTAGCAAATACCATAAGATGTTTAAAAAATATGACTTAAAAATCAGAAATGTTGATTTAGGCCTTATGTCTTACTCTTTGTTGTACTAGTATGCTACTTTTTAGAAAGAAGGATTA
This sequence comes from Ranitomeya variabilis, assembly GCF_051348905.1. Lineage (NCBI taxonomy): Eukaryota > Metazoa > Chordata > Amphibia > Anura > Dendrobatidae > Ranitomeya > Ranitomeya variabilis. The sequence continues at coordinate 569,725,656 of NC_135236.1, forward strand.
GACAGCACTCACACATGAAATGATCAAAAGCTATATCTGTTTGGTTCAATCATAACTGTCCCAGATTGGTCAAGCATTTAGGTTTATTTCAATTTGGAGAAGGAAATGGAAACAAGCCACAGTGTACTATTGTCTTTTCCTGGGAAACAAAGAATTAGGTCTCATTTAAAGGATTTTATTTTTTTTTTCGTAGAAGTAAGAAAGCTTTCATTTATGTGCTCCCATTTTCATTTATGTTATAGCTGTCTGTGCAACATAGATGGCATTTTAATGTATTTTAATTAGTGATGAGTGAGTGTACTCGTTGCCTGGGTTTTCCCCAGCATGCTCGGGTGATCTCTGAGTATTTGTTAAGGTACCGTTACACTAAACGACTTACCAACGATCATGACCAGCGATACGACCTGGCCGTGATCGTTGGTAAGTCGTTGTGTGGTCACTGGGGAGCTGTCACACAGACAGCTCTCTCCAGCGACCAACGATGTGGGGAACGACTTCGGCATAGTTGAAACTGTCTTCAACGATGCCGAAGTCCCCCTGCAGCACCCGGGTAACCAGGGTAAACATCGGGTTACTAAGCCTGTGCTGTAAGATAAGACGGCGTGAGTCCAGCGACGCGGTGTCTCACAGACTCATGCCGTCTTATCTTACAGCACAGGCCATTGCTGACAGACCTGATAGCATAACTGGATCCCATGAGCCTGTTTCCACTGACTTTCTTGACTATAGCAGCAGCATATTACACCGCTCTAACACTTTCCTGCTCCTTTTTGGCAGCACGTTTACTGAAGAAGGCCAACAAAGGCCGAAACGTTAATTTCCTCTTTAGCTGTAAATAAACACAAAGAAGAATCATCTTAAGTTGAGTGCCAGGTTCTTTTTCTTATGTCACATGGTGTGGGAACCTACCTTGGCACCTCATTGGGTAGTGCATACGGTATTATTTTAGTATGTTGCTCACAAGCACTTACATGAGGGGTGATCTGCTGTGCGTGGTTTTCCCCAAGTGTCCCAACACGTGTTTCATCCCTTCGTCAGGAGGTGAACGCTACAGGGAAGGTGTGTCCATCTTAAATAGGAAGAATAACCAATGGGAAAGCCAGTTTCACTTTTGCATAGCTATGCTCAATGCAATCTAGACGTCACATAAGGTGCATCGTGCGCATGCGCAGCCGACAAGATCTATTACCAAGGCGCCATGGTTTGCGGCCGTGGAACGCAAGCTCTACCTGGGCCATCATGGAGACGGCGCAGGTGTCCTGCTCCTGATGCCCGCTCACCATAGCGTCAATGGATGTGACGGCGAGGCACACATCACATCAGAGTGACTGAGAATTAGAACTCCAATTAATCTAATTTAAAGTGCACAGTGAGTCAGTATGATAAATGCAAGATGGTGATAACCATTTGATCGCTATCCCATCCATTAATAAAAATGCATGTTATTTAAAAGCTTGTGTGCTAGTGCTCCCTAAATGTGAATATTCAAGCAACTATTGTACAACAGATCAAATTACATCTATATATATATAAGAGGCATCTTGATTACTCACTAATCCCGCCCCCTGCACAGTAGCTCCGCCTCCCACCACATCACCACAAACAGTCCCGCCCCCCACCACATCACCGCACACACTCCCGCCCCCCACCACATCACCGCACACAATCCCACCACCCCAACACATCACTGCACACAATCTCGCCCCCCAACCCATCACCGCACACAATCACACCCCCAACCCATCACTGCACACAATCCCACCCCCCACCACATCACCGCACACAATAAATTACCGCACACAATCCTGCCCTACCACCCCATCACCGCACACAAATCACCGCACACAGTACCGCCCTCCCACCCCATCACCGCACACAATCCCGCCCTCCCACTCCATCACCGCACACAATACCGCCCTTCCACCCCATTACCGCACACAATCCCGCCCTCCCACCCCATCATCGCACACAATCACGCCCCCCAACCCATCACCGCACACAATCCCACCCTCCCACCCCATCACTGCACACAATCCCGCCCTCCCGCCCCATCACTGCACACAATCCCACCCTCCCGCCCCATCACCGCACACAATCACGCCCCCCAACCCATCACCGCACACAATCCCACCCTCCCATCCCATCACCGCACACAATCCCGCCCTCCCACCCCATCACCGCACACAATCCCACCCTCCCACCCCATCACCGCACACAATCCCACCCTCCCACCCCATCACCGCACACAATCTCGCCCCCAACCCATCACCGCACACAATCACACCCCCAACCCATCACCACACACAATCAAGCCCTCCCACCCCATCACCGCACACAATCCCGCCCTCCCACCCCATCACCGCACACAATCCCGCCCTCCCACCCCATCACCACACACAATCCCGCCCTCCCACCCCATCAACACACACAATCCCGCCCTCCCACCCCATCATTGCACACAATACCGCCCTCCCACTCCATCACCGCACACAATCACGCCCCCAACCCATCACCGCACACAATCCCACCACCCCAACACATCACCGCACACAATCTCACCCCCCAACCCATCACTGCACACAATCCCACCCTCCCACCACATCACCGCACACAATCCCGCCCTCCCACCCCATTACCGCACACAATCCCGCCCTCCCACCCCATCACCGCACACAAATCACCGCACACAGTCCCGCCCTCCCACTCCATCACCGCACACAATCCCGCCATCCCACTCCATCACCGCACATAATACCGCCCTCCCACCCCATCACCGCACACAATCCCGCCCTCCCACCCCATCACCGCACACAATACCACCCTCCCACCCCATCACCGCACACAATACCGCCCTCCCACCCCATCACCGCACACAAACCCGCCCTCCCACCCCATCACCGCACACAATATCACCACCGCACACAATACCGCCCTCCCACCCCATCACCGCACACAATCCCGCCCTCCCACCCCATCATCGCACACAATCCCGCCCCCAACACATCACCACCCATAATCTCACCCCCTCACCACATTACCACACGTAATCCCGCCCCTCCACCACATTACCACATGTAATCCCACCCCCCCACCACTTTACCACACACAATCCCATCCCCCCACCTCATTACCACACACAATCCCGTCCCCTGCACAGTAGCTCTGCCCCCACCACATCACCACATAATCCCGCCCCCAACACATCACCACGCATAATCCCGCCCCCCACCACATTACCACACATAATCCTGCCCCACCACATTACCACTCATAATCCCGCCCCCCACATTACCACACATAATCCCGCCCCCCACATCACACTGGCTAATCCCACCCGCTGCACAGTAGCTCCGCCCCACCACATCACTACACATAATCCCACCCCCACCACATCACCACACATAATCCCGCCCCCCAACACATCACCACACATAATTCCGCCCTCCCACCCCATCACCACACACAATCCCACCCCCACCCCATCACCACGCATAATCCTGCCCCCATTCATCACCACGCATAATCCCGCCCCCCACCACATTACCACACAATTCTGCCCGCTCACCACATTACCACACATAATCCCTCCCCCCACCACATCACCACGCATAATCCCGATCACCCACCACATCACCACGCATAATCCTTCCCCCACCACATCACCACAGAAAATCCCACCCCCCTACAACATTACCACACATTCCCGCCCCCCACCACATTACCACACATAATGCTGACCCCCCACCACATCACCACACATAATCCCGCCCCCCACCACATCACCACACACAATCCCACCCCCCCACCACATCACCACACATAATCCCGCCCCCCACCACATCACCACACATAATCCCGCACCCCCATCACATCACCACACATAATCCTGCCCCCCCACCACATCACCACACATAATCCCGCCCCCACCACATTACCACACATAATCCCCCACCACATTACCACACATAATATCGCCCCTCACCACATTACCACACATAATCCCGACCCACCACATTACCACACAAAATCCCTCCCCACCATAATACCACACACAATCCCATCCCCACACCACATTACCACACATAATCCAACCCCCCACCACATTACCACACATAATCCCGCCTCCATTCACATTACCACACATAATCCCGCCCCCCACATCACACTCGCTAATCCTGCCCCCTGCACAGTAGCTCCGCCCCACCACATCACCACACAATCCCACCCCCCACCACATCACCACATAATCCCGCCCCCAACACATCACCACACATAATTAAGCCCCCCCACCCCATCACCACACACAATCCCACCCCCACCCCATCACCACACATAATCCCGCCCCCACCCATCACCACGCATAATCCCGCCCCCACCACGTTACCACACAATTCTGCCCCCCCACCACATTACCACACATAATCCTGCCCCCCACATCACCACGCATAATCCCGCTCCCCCCACCACATCACCATGCGTAATCCTGCCCCCCACCACATCACCACACATAATCCCGCCCCCACCACATCACCACACATAATCCCACCCCCACCACATTACCACACATAATCTCGCCCCTCACCACATTACCACACATAATCCCGCCCCCCACCACATTACCACACATAATCCCGCCCCCACCACATTACCACACATAATCCTGCCTCCATCCACTTTACCACACATAATCCCGCCTCCCAGCACATTACCACACATAATCCCGCCCCACCACATTACCACACATAATCCTGCCCCCCACCACATTACCACCCATAATCCTGCCCCTCACCACATTACCACACATAATCCCACCCCCCACCACATTACCACACATAATCCCACCCTCCCACCACATTACCACACATAATCCCACCCTCCCACCACATTACCACACATAATCCTGCCCCCCCACCACATTATGACACACAATCCCGTCCCCACACATTAAATTGTATCACACCCCCAGGAAGAAGCAATAGCGAAACGTGCGTTGGGGTCCCGAGGCATGGCTTGTCACTTGGCAGTGGAATCTTTGTGGGACTCACGTTGAGGTAATATGTGGAAGATCTGACTTTGTGCACTTTATATTCTTTGAGAGGTTGGAGGAATTACATAACATTAGATTGATTAGGGGTGTCTTCTTGATAGGGGTAATAATTTGTGCCATCAGCACCTGCTTTAAATTGTGGATGTAATTTCCGGTCTTTTTGCTCTCTTTACTACCAATGCTTATGCGGACAATGTGCTTGGCATAGTGATTTTACTATTAACATTTGAAGAAAGAAGATTGCAACATATCATGTATTAGACTTTATAGAAATTATATGCCTTTATAAATCTTATAAGATATTTATTTGAAAAAAATATTTTTCTATTTAAGTTCCACTCTGCCTGCCTTGCCTCCGGTTATGCTTGGTTTGAGGCACCATCTGATTTTAATGTCTTTGTTATTTGTATTTGAATAAAGAATATTGCTATATGTTTTACAAAAATTGTGTTTGGTAGCACTTCTTGATCCTTTGAAAGGGGTCGTTATGTTAGAGTCAATTGTACCTGGTAGAAGTCAAGGAAAGATCTTTGAAAATGACGAAAATGACTATACATGTAATTGTGTTTACAGAGAAATTTTTACTTAATTTATGTTTCGTTATGAAATTTGTTTAGATGATGGAATGAATAAAAAAGGCTCATCTTACTGAATCCAGTTTATTTTTGATTTTACACTGTGAATAAAATGTATTTTTAGTATTATTCAGATTTTTAATGATTATTATTGCTATTAACTTCATTTTAAGTTAAATTACCACCTGCATAAGCGCTATTGAATGTTGTCATTATTTACTTTAGTTTAACCCCTTCGTGACATGTGCCATACTAGTACTGAGCTGCCGGCACTGCATTTGTGCCAGCCGCAGTACTAGTACGGCACACCGATCACCGCGGTCTCGCGCTGAGCTCCGCGGTGATCGGGTGCGGGTGTCAGCTGTATATGACAGCTGACACCCTGCAGCAATGCCCACGATCAGCGCTAGCGCCGATCGCGGGCATTTAAGCCCTCTGATGCCGCTGTCAGTAGTGACAGCGGCATAGAGGGGGATCGCGCAGGGACGGGGGCTCCCTGCGCTCTCCCACCGGAGCAACGCGATGAGATCGCGCTGCTCCGGTGATCCGGAAGGAGTCCCCGGATCCAAGATGGCTGCAGGACTCCTTCTGGGTCATGGAATGACCTGGCTAACCGGCGCCTGCTGAGAGTTGCTGAGAGCAGGCGCCGGAAAGCCTCCTGATCTTGCCTGTCAGATCGTTGATCTGACAGAGTGCTATGCACACTGTCAGATCAACGATCTGATCTAATACAGTGATGTCCCACCCTGGGACAATAGTAGAAAGTAAAAAAAAAAAAAATAGAATGTATAAAAAAAAAAAAATCCCCAAATAAAGGAAAAAAGAAACATTTCCCAGTAAATCCATTTATTTATGTAAATTAAAAAAAAACAATAAAAGTACACATATTTGGTATCGCCGTGTCCATAACGACCCGCTCTATAAAACTATCCCACTAGTTAACCCCTTCAGTGAACACCGCAAAAAAAAAAAACCAAGGCAAAAAACAACGCTTTATTATCATACAGGCGAACAAAAAGTGGAATAACACGCGATCAAAATGACGGATATAAATAGCCATGGTACCTCTGAAAACGTCATCTTGTCCTGCAAAAAAAAACCACCACACAGCATCATCAGCAGAAAAATAAAATAGTTATAGCTCTCAGAATAAAGCGATGCAAAAACAATTATTTTTTTATATAAAATAGTTTTTATTGTGTAAAAGTGAAAAAAACATAAAAAAATATATAAATGAGCTGTATTGCTGTAATCGTACTGGCCTGAAGAATAAAGCTGCTTTATCAATTTTACCACACGTGGAACGCTATAAACGCCCCCCCTAAAAGAATTTCAGGAATTGCTGGTTTTTGTTCATTCCGCCTCCCAAAAATCGGAATAAAAAGCGATCAAAAAATGTCATGTGCCCGAACGTGGTACCAATAAAAACGTCAACTCGTCCCACAAAAAACAAGATCTCACATGACTCTGTGGGCAAAAATATGGATAAATTATAGCTCTCAAAATGTGGTGAAGCAAAAACTATTTTTTCCAATAAAAAGCATCTTTTAGTGTGTGACGGCTGCCAATCATAACAATCCGCCAAAAAAACGCTATAAAAGTAAATCAAACCCCCCTTCATCACCCCCTTAGTTAGGTAAAAATAATAAAATTTTAAAAAATGTATTTATTTCCATTTTCCCATTAGGGTTAGGGTTGGGGTTAGGGCTAGGGTTAGGGTTGGGGTTAGGGTTTCAGTTAGAATTGGGGGGTTTCCACTGTTTAGGCACATCAGGGACTCTCCAAACGCGACATGGCGTCCGATCTCAATTCCAGCCAATTCTGCTTTGAACAAGTAAAACAGTGCTCCTTCCCTTCCGAGCTCTTCCGTGCACCCAAACAGTGGTTCCCCCCCATATACGGGGTATCAGCTAACTCAGCACAAATTGGACAACAACTTTTGTGGTCCAATTTCTCCTGTTACCCTTGGGAAAATAAAAATGTGGGGGCTAAAATATCATTTTCGTGGAAATTTTTTATTTTTATTTTCACGGCTCTGCGTTATAAACTGTAGTGAAACACTTGTGGGTTCAAAGTTCTCACAACACATCTAGATAAGTTCCTTGGGGGTCTAGTTTCCAATATGGGGTCACTTGTGGGGGGTTTCTACTGTTTAGGTACATCAGGGACTCAGCAAATGCAACATGACGCCTGCATACCAATCCTTCTAAGTCTGCATTTCAAACGGCGCTCCTTCCCTTCCGAGCTCTGCCGTGCGCCCAAACAGTGGTTCCCCCCATATATGGGGTATCAGCGTACTCAGCACAAATTGGACAACAACTTTTGTGGTCCAATTTCTCCTGTTACCCTTGGGAAAAAAAATGTGGGGGCTAAAACATCATTTTGCGGAAAGAAAAAAATATTTTTTAACTTTCACGGCGCTACATTCTAAACTTTAGTGAAACAATTGGGGATTAAAAATGCTCACCACACATCTAGATAAGTTCCTTAGGGGGTCTTCTTTCCAAAATGGGGTCACTTGTGGGGGTTTCTACTGTTTAGGCATGTCAGGGTCTCTTCAAACGCGACATGGGTTCCGATCTCAATTCCAGCCAATTTTGCATTGAAAAGTCAAACAGCGCTCCTTCCCTTCTGAGCTCTGCCATGCGCCCAAACAGTGGTTTATCCCCATGTATGAAGTGTCAGCGTACTCAGGACAAATTGCACAACAACTTTTGGGGTCCAATTTATCCTGTTACCCTTGGGAAAATAAAAAAATTGGGGTGAAAAGATCATTTTTTGTGAAAATTAATATGACATTTTTTTTACGGCTCTACATTATAAACTTCTGTGAAGCAATTGGAGGTTCAAAGTGCTCACTACAGATCTAGATAAGTTCCTTAGGGGGTCTACTTTCCAAAATGGTGTCATTTGTGGGGGTTTCCACTGTTTAGGCACGTCAGGGGCTCTCCAATCGCGACATGGGTTTCGATCTCAATTCCAGCAATTCTTGCATTGAAAAGTCAAATGGCGCTCCTTCCCTTCTGAGCTCTGCCATGTGCCCAAACATTGGTTTACCCCAACATGTGGGGTATCGGCGTACTCAGGACAAATTGTACAACGACTTTTGTGGTCCACTTTCTCCTGTTACCCTTGGTAACATAAAACAAATTGAATCTGAAGTAAAAATTTTGTGAAAAAAAAGTTAAATGTTCAATTTTTTTTAAACATTTCAAAAATTCCTGTGAAGCACCTGAAGAGTTAATAAAATTTTTGAATGTGGTTTTGAGTACCTTGAGGGGTGCAGTTTTTAGAATCTTGTCACTTTTGGGTATTTTCTGTCATATAGACCCCTCAAAGTCACTTCAAGTGTGAGGTGGTCCGTAAAAAAAAATGGTTTTGCAAATTTTGTTGCAAAAATGAAAAATCGCTGGTCAACTTTTAACCCTTATAACTCCCTAACAAAAAAAAAAATGTTTCTAAAATTGTGCTGATGTAAAGCAGACATGTGGGAAATGTTGTTTATTAACTATATTATGTGATATAACTCTCTAATTTAAGGGCATAAAAACGAAAAATTTGAAAATTGCTAAATTTTCATAATTTTCGACAAATTTCAGTTTTTTTCACAAATAAATGCAAGTCATATCGAAGAAGTTTTACCACTATCATAAAGTACAATATGTCACGAGAAAACAGTGTCAGAATCACCAGGATCCGTTGAAGCGTTTCAGAGTTATGACCTCATAAAGTGACAGTGGTCAGAATTGTAAAAATTGGCCCTGTCACTTAGGTGAAAACAGGCTTCGGGGTGAAGGGGTTAATCACCAGCGGCGTGAATTAGATAGCATTGAGCGTGCCGAGCGTTAGCTGGCTGGAAACATCTAGTATCATTATATAATGACAATAACAGAGATTCATGAGCAAAATTATACAGGATGTAATTACAACCAATAAAAAGTGCAATGTGCATAATAAAGTGACCATGTCTGATATTTGTGATAGACTAACCTATGTTGATATACAGTTTTATAATAAATGGAGTCCCAGACAGCATAAATAGAATGGCCGATGAGGTGTAAGCCTTAAAGGGACTCTGTCACCTGAAATTGAAGGGAACAATTTTCAGTCATATGGGCGGGGTTTTTGGGTGTTTGATTCACCCTTTCCTTACCCGCTGGCTGCTTGCTGGCTGCAATATTGGATTGAAGTTCATTCTCTGCCCTCCACAGTACATGCCTGTGTAAGGCAAGATTGCGTTGAAAAACTGCATCCGCTGCCCATGTCGTGCACAAATTTCACAACGTGCGTCGGTGTGTCGGCCCGACGTATAGCGATGGACCCGTGCCGACGCAAGTGTGAAACAGGCCTTTATGAGCGTTGAATTAAAAAAAAAAAAAAAAAAACGGCGTGGGCTCCCGCGCAATTTTCTGCGCCAGAGGGGGAAAGCCGACGGCCGGGGGGCAATATTTGTTGCCTGCTATGAATATCAGCCTGCAGCTCTCTGCGTAGCCTTTACTGGCTATTAAAATAAGGGGACTGCCAAAAATTTGGAAGCACTCCAATGCCCTTTGGAAGAGATGTGGAGGAGGGCCTCTTAAAAAAATATTCCCATTAGGCCGGAGACACACTGCTGCGAGATACGGCCGAGTCTCGCTGGTTAAAAGCAAGCTGTGGCACCTGCACTCCGGAGCGGATCGTGCAGCTGCATAGCAATACATGGAGCTGCATGCTCTGCTCCAGAGTGCAGGTGCCACAGCTTGCTTTTAACCAGCGAGACTCGGCCGTATCTCGCAGCAGTGTGTCTCCGGCCTTAGAAAGGAACGGGTCTCCTATACTTGCCCATGCACTAAGTGTTTGGGCTGACAAACATTTACCCCTGGGGGTATACGTGAACATATTGTATAACAATTTTTTTACGGGCATCATAAAAACCCTTTAAGAAAATCATGTGGGTGTTGCATCATGGACCACGATCACCCTGGTGATATTATGGTGAAGGAAGAGGAGAAGGAGGAAGACAACAGCAAATAGCCAAAATCAGGAAGCGTTATACCCATGTGTGGGTGTGAAGAGGTGCATGAGAATAGACCTCCCAAAAAAGACACTGGATTTGAGTTTATGTTACGCTGTTATCGTTGAGAAATCTGGCCCAATCCAGCCCTTGTTCATTTTTATAAGTGTCAGCCTGTCAGCATTTTCAGTTGGCAGGCGGATGCGCTTATCAGTTATAATTCTACCAGAGGCACTAAAAATCCACTCTGACAAAATGCTAGCAGCAGGGAAGGCCAAGACCTCCAAGGCATAGAGAACAAGTTGATGCCACATGTTCAGCTTGGATACCCAATAATTATAAGGCACAGAGGAATCACGGAGGACATTGGTATGGTCAGCAAGGTACTCCCTCAGCATCTTCCCAAACTTTCAACTCCTTGTGAGAGTACACCACTCCTCAGGGCCTGTGTGATGGGAGGGTCTGAGAAAACTCTCCCAGAACTTTGATAGTGTTCCGCTGCCTCTGCTCGATTGGAGTTGTGTCTCTATCGCCTGTACTTCTTGATTGTCCAACAAACTGACCTCTGCCGCCTGTGCTTTCAGATGGGAATTTTTTAAATAAATCCATGACAAGAGCCTTTTGGTACTGCCCCATTTTAGTAGACCTGTCTGCCTCGGGAATAGACGGTAGAAATTTCTCCTCGTAGCATGGGTCTAGAAGTGTCACCAACCAGTAATGACTGTCACCCAACATTTTGAGAACATGAGGGTCACGGGAAAGGCAGTGTAACATAAACTCAGCCATGCACGCCAGAATGCTAAAAGGCAAGACTTCTGTGTCCACACCAAGAGGAAGACTGTCCATGCTCTCCTCCTCCTCCCTGTCCTCAGGCTATCCATGCTGAACAGATGGTATGACAGTTGTGCAGGTAGTACCATCTATAGCACATGAAATTAGCTGCTGTTCTTCCTCCTCCTCCTCCTCTTCCTCATTATCACTCAATCCACATTTGGATGAGATGAGGCTGGGCTGTGTGTAATCATCCTGTATAGTTCCTTGTTCCATCTCATCGTGCTCCGCCTGCAATGCATCCTCTTTGATTGTGAGCAGAAAGCATTTCAGAGCACAGAAGAGCAGGATGGTGATGCTAATTATGGTGTCATCACCACTCACCATCTTGGTGGATTCATCAAAGTTGTGGAGGATGATATATATGTCTAACATGCATGTCCACTCCTGAGGTCTTATGTGTTCAGTCTGAACTGAATACCGATGTCCTTGTTGATGCTGGTAGTCAACAACTGCTCTCTTCTGCTCACAAATTTTTGGAAGTGCTTTTTGGAAGTGCATTGAACAGCAAGGTGGATTGCTGCAGAGGGGAAAAAGAAAAAAAAAGAAAAAATCTTTAAATCTTCAGCTTAGCGAGTGTGAACGAGCTGAGTGTGACCTGAGCGTAAGTGTGAACGGCGGTAAGTGTGACTTGTGATTCAGTGACTTTGGATTCAGGGAGTTTCCAAGGGAGGAATTACTGAATTGCTGTCTGTGTTTTATTAATACTTTGTATTTATTTTTATTTAACGCTTTTGTCTGGTGCAATCCTCATTAGGAAATGTGCTCCACTATTGTTAATGCCATCCAGTGCACATCTTGCCACATGTATGCAGTCCTTGATCAGCCGGTCGAGGGTGCATTCTGCTGTGCGAGATGTGAGCACGTTGAGCACTTGGAAGCCCAGATTCTGGATCTAAATGTGCAGCTGGCAACACTGAGATCCATAGACAATATTGAAAGGAGTCTTCTGCTCACTGAGCAGACGCTCAATGGGATAGATGACGGGGGAAGGGTAGGATGGAGCTGCAGGGCAGTGAAGCAGCAAGGTGGGTGATAGTTAGAAAGCAGGGTAGAGGGAAGAGTGCCAGGGAGGCTAGTCCTGATCTGGTACACCCCAATAAGTTAGTTAAGTTGGCAGATGAGGAGGGTGCCAGTACAGGGGTAGCAATGCTGCAGCCAGGCATGTCCTCTGAAAGCCGGAGGAGTGACTGCTTCAGTAAGGAGGGAAATAGGAGAGCAGGGCAGGCCAGACAGGTGCTGGTAGTGGGGGACTCAATTATTAGGGGAACAGATAGGGCAATCTGTCACAAAGACAGGGATCGTCGAACGGTGTGCTGCCTACCTGGTGCTCGAGTCCGACACATCGCTGATTGGGTGGACAGATTACTGGGAGGGGCTGGTGGGGACCCAGCGGTCATGGTGCACATTGGCACAAATGACTATGTTAGAGGTAGGTGGAAGGTCCTTAAAGATGATTTCAGGGAATTAGGCTGCAAGCTGAAAGCAGGGACCTCCAACGTGTTATTTTCCGAAATACTGTCTGTACCACGTACCACGCCAGAGAGGCAATGGGAGGTTAGGGAGGTTAATAAGTGGCTCAAGAATTGGTGTAGGAAGGAGGGGTTTGGGTTCCTGCAGAACTGGGCCGACTTCTCAGTTGGCTACATGCTCTACACTAGGGATGGGCTGCACCTCAATGGGGAAGGTGCAGCTGTGCTCGGGGAGAAAATGGCTAGAAGGTTGGAGGAGTGTTTAAACTAGGGATTGGGGGGAGGGTATTACATTTATAGGAGGGGAAGATAGTGCAGATAGAGACCTGGGCACAAATAAGGAAGTTTGGGGTGGCGGTGGCATGGGGGGTGGGGTTAGAACAGTTAATAATTTAAGAAAGAATAGAGGTACAGAGAGGAACATCAGGTGCATGTATACTAATGCCAGAACCCTCGCCAACAAAATGGATGAATTAGAATTAATGTTGTTGGAGCATAATTATGACATGGTGGGGATATCTGAAACATGGCTGGATGAGAGCCATGACTGGGCTGTTAACTTGCAGGGCTATAGCCTTTTCAGAAATGACCGTACAGATAAGCGAGGGGGAGGGGTGTGTCTGTATGTAAAATTGTCCTTAAAACCCATCCGGCGTGATAATATTGGTGAATTAAATGAAAATGTAGAGTCCCTGTTGGTGGAGATAAGGGGAGGGGGAAAAATAATAAATTACTGATAGGGGTTTGTTATAAATCTCCAAAAATAATGGAATCAATGGAGAATATCCTCGTAAAGCAAATAGATGAAGCTGCTTCAAGAAGAAGTCATTATTATGGGGGACTTCAACTACCCTGAAATAGATTGGGGAACAGAAACCTGCAGTTCAAGTAAAGGTAATCGTTTTTTGACAACTATGAGAGACAATTACCTTTTACAACTGGTTCAGGACCCAACAAGAAGGGGGCACTGCTAGACCTAATATTAACCAACAGGCCAGACCGCATATCAAATATAAGGGTTGGGGGTCACTTGGGGAATAGTGATTACAAAATAATAAGTTTTCATGTATCCTTTAATAAGATGTGTAGTAGAGGGGTTACACGGACACTAAACTTCAGGAGGGCAAATTTCCAATGGATGAGAGATGATCTTGGTGCAATTAACTGGGACGATATCCTGAGACATAAAAATACATAAAGAAAATGGGAGACGTTTATTAGCATCCTGGATAGGAACTGTGCACAGTATATACCGTATGGGAATAAACATACTAGAAATAGGAGGAAACCAATATGGCTAAATAGAGCTGTAAGGGGCGCAATAAGTGGCAAAAATAAAGCATTTAGAGAATTAAAGGAAGTAGGTAGTGATGAGGCATTAAATAAATACAAAAAATTAAATAAATTCTGTAAAAAGCAAATCAAGGCAGCAAAAATTGAGACAGAGAGACTCATTGTCAGAGAGAGTAAAAATAATCCCAAAATATTCTTTAACAACATAAATAGTAAGAAACTAAAAATTATAGTGTTGGCCCCCTTAAAAATAATCTAGGTGAAATGGTGGATGAGGATGAGGAAAAAGCCAATATGCTAAATGACTTTTTTTCATCAGTATTTACAAAAGAAAATCCTATGGCAGACAATATGATCAGTGGTAACAAAAATTCCCCATTAAGTGTCACCTGCTTAACCCAGCAGGAAGTACGGCGGCGTCTAAAAATCACTAAAATTGACAAATCTCCAGGCCCGGATGGGATATACCCCCAAGTACTGCAGGAATTAAGTACAGTCATTAATAGACCATTATTTTTAATCTTTAAAGAGTCCATAATAACAGGGTCTGTACCACAGGACTGGCGTATAGCAAATGTGGTGCCAATATTCAAAAAGGGCACAAAAACTGAACTCGGTAATTATAGGCCAGTAAGCTTAACCTCTACTGTGGGTAAAATCCTGGAGGGCATTCTAAGGGATGCTATACTGGAGTATCTGAAGAGGAATAACCTCATGACCCAGATTCAGCATGGGTTTACTAGGGACCGTTCATGTCAGACTAATTTGATCAGCTTCTATGAAAAGGTAAGTTTTGGACTGGACCAAAGGGAAACCAGTAGTTGTAGTGTATATGGACTTTTCAAAAGCTTTTGATACGGTGCCACACAAAAGGTTGATACATAAAATAAGAATAATGGGGATAGGGGAAAATATGTGTAAGTGGGTTGAGAGCTGGCTCAGGGATCGGAAACAAAGGGTGGTTATTAATGGAGCACACTCGGACTGGGTCACGGTTAGCAGTGGGGTACCACAGGGGTCAGTATTGGGCCCTCTTCTTTTTAACATATTTATTAATGACCTTGTAGGGGGCATTCAGAGTAGAATTTCAATATTTGCAGATGACACTAAACTCTGCAGGGTAATCAATACAGGGGAGGACAATTTTATTTTACAGGATGATTTATGTAAACTAGAAGCTTGGGCTGATAAATGGCAAATGAGCTTTAATGGGGATAAATGTAAGGTCATGCACTTGGGTAGAAGTAATAAGATGTATAACTATGTGCTTAATTCTAAAACGCTGGGCAAAACCGTTAATGGAAAAGACCTGGGTGTATGGGTGGATGACAAACTCATATTCAGTGGCCAGTGTCAGGCAGCTGCTACAAAGGCAAATAAAATAATGGGATGCATTAAAAGAGGCATAGATTCTCATGAGGAGAACATAATTTTACCTCTATACAAGTCACTAGTTCAACCACACTTAGAATACTGTGCACTAGGGTTGAGCAAAACGGATCGGTCATTTTCATAAGTCGCCCACTTTTGGCATAGTCGGGTTTCATGAAACCCGACCCGATCCCAGCGTGGGATCGGCCATGCGGTACACGATCTTCGCGCCAAAGTCACGTTTCCTATGACGCTAAAAGCGCCATTTCTCAGCCAATGAAGGTGCACGCAGAGTGTGGGCAGCGTGATGACATAGGTCCTGGTCCCCACCATCTTAGAGGGCATGGCAGTGATTGGCTTGCTTTCTGCAGAGTCACAGGGGCTATAAAGGGGCGTTCCCGCCGACCGCCATCTTACTGCTGCTGATCTGAGTGTAGGGAGAGAATGCTGCCGCTTCGTCAGAAGCAGGGATAGCGTTAGGCAGGGTAAATTGACCCCAAAACCGCTTGTGCTGTAGCGATTTCCACTGTCCAACACCACCTTTTCTTTTTGGGACAGTGTAGGCTCGATTTCTGTGCAACAGCTCTGTAGCTTATAAGGCTCCCTGATAGCTGCGTTGCTGTGTGTACGCCGCTGTGCTAACCAACTGCTTTTTTCAAAGCACAAATCCTGTTGCTCCTTCCTTTCTGCACAGCTATCACGTTTGTTTCTCCACACTTTTGACTTTTGTGTGCAGCAGTCCTTTTTATTGCTGCCTGACATACTTTTCTGAGATAACTGTAGTGAGATAGTGATTGTAGTACAGTCCTTTTTTTTTTGGTTATATCTCTTCAAGCTACTTTTTGCCACTGAAAATATACTCTAATACAGTGGCCCCGATTTATTCACAATTCTCCCAGAAAAAAAAAAATAAAAGTGGAGATTAAGATTGTCAAATCTACATCAGTGCCAGTCCTGTGTGTGGCATCTGTCTTTGTTTTTCTGCCACAGAAAACCTACTGTGTAGCAGTAGGCCTGATTTCTTCACAATTCTCCGAGAAAAAAAAATAAAAGTGGGAGATTAAGATTGGCAAATCTGCATTAGTGCCAGTCCTGTGTGTGGCATTTTTTTTTCTGCCACAGAAAACCTACTGTGTAACAGTGGGCCTGATTTCTTCACAATTCTCCCAGAAAAAAAAAATAAAAGTGGGAGATTAAGATTGGCAAATCTGCAAAAGTGCCAGTCCTGTGTGTGGCATCTGTCTTTGCTTTTCTGCCACAGAAAACCTCCTGTATAACTGTGGGCCTGATTTCTTCACAATTCTCCCAGAAAAAAAATAAAAGTGGGAGATTAAGATTGGCAAATCTGCATTAGTGCCAGTCCTGTGTGTGGCATCTTTTTTCTTTTTTCTGCCACAGAAAACCTACTGTGTAACAGTGGGCCTGATTTCTTCACAATTCTCCCAGAAAAAAAAATAAAAGTGGGAGATTAAGATTGGCAAATCTGCATTAGTGCCAGTCCTGTGTGTGGCATCTGTCTTTGTTTTACTGCCACAGAAAACCTACTGTGTAACAGTGGGCCTGATTTCTTCACAATTCTCCCAGAAAGAAAAATAAAAGTGGGAGATTAAGATTGGCAAATCTGCATTAGTGCCAGTCCTGTGTGTGGCATCTTTTTTCTTTTTTCTGCCACAGAAAACCTACTGTATAACTGTGGGCCTGATTTCTTCACAGTTCTCCCAGAAAAAAAAATTAAAGTGGGAGATTAAGATTTGCAAATCTGCATTAGTGCCAGTCCTGTGTGTGGCATTTTTTTTTCTGCCACAGAAAACCTACTGTGTAACAGTGGGCCTGATTTCTTCACAATTCTCCCAGAAAAAAAATAAAAGTGGGAGATTAAGATTGGCAAATCTGCATTAGTGCCAGTCCTGTGTGTGGCATCTGTCTTTGCTTTTCTGCCACAGAAAACCTACTGTATAACTGTGGGCCTGATTTCTTCACAATTCTCCCAGAAAAAAAAATAAAAGTGGGAGATTAAGATTGGCAAATCTGCATTAGTGCCAGTCCTGTGTGTGGCATCTGTCTTTGTTTTTTCTGCCACAGAAAATCTACTGTATAACAGTGGGCCTGATTAAAACACTTGTCTCACATATCCCCCCAAAAAAAATAAAATAAAGGGAGAATAATCTTGCCAAACCTGTGCATCTGTGCGAGTGCTGTCTGTGGTATCTGTCAGTCATTTTGTGCCACAGGAACTATACCGTGATATATTGGGCCTGATTCAATCCCTTGTCTCCCATATCAAAAAAAAGAGGGACATTTCTATTGCCAGTGTGTGCATCTGCGTCAGTCCGGCTAGTGCCATATCTGCTGTTGTGAATTCCGTTCTCGGACTCCCTCCTGTGGTCATGAATGGTACTTCAGCGAGTTCTGTCTGTGGACTCCCTCTGGTGGCTGTGAGTGGAACTGCTGGTTCTGAGGTTGCTTCCTCAGCTGCCCTCGTTTGCGGCTAGGCTGGCTTTTCTATTTAACTCCACTCAGATCGTTACTTCATGCCAGCTGTCAATGTATCGGTACTGGTTCAGATCTCTCTCGGATCTTTCTGATGACCTGTCTACTCCAGCAGAAGCTAAGTCCCTGCTAGTTCATTTGTTGTTCATTGTGTACTGAATATATTTATTAGTACTTTCTAAGTTCTAGTACAGCTTGCTAACATGATATTGCCTTGCTAGCTGGAAGCTCTGGGGTGCAGAGTGGCACCTCCGCACCTCAAGACTGGGCATTCTCCCTTGCGCCAGGAGATCCTGCATTGCTTAATGTAGATGCGTTTTTTCTGGCGCTTGGATTGCTCTATGACGAACCTAACTCTGTAGATTAGGCAGAGAAAATCTTGCTGGCTTTGTGTCAGGGTCAGGATGAAGCGGAGGTATATTGCCAGAAGTTTAGAAAGTGGTCTGTGCTTACTCAATGGAATGAGTGTGCCCTTGCGGCAATTTTCAGAAAGGGTCTTTCTGAAGCCCTTAAGGATGTTATGGTGGGGTTCCCCACGCCTGCTGGTCTGAATCAATGTCCTTGGCCATTCAGATCGATCGGCGCTTGCGTGAGCGCAAAGTTTTGCACCATTTGGCGGTATCCTCTGAGCAGAGGCCTGAGCCTATGCAATGTGATAGGACTTTGACCAGAGCTGAACGGCAAGAACACAGACGTCAGAATGGGCTGTGTTTTTACTGTGGTGACCCCACTCATGCTATCTCTGATTGTCCTAAGCGCACTAAGTGGTTCGCTAGGTCTGTCACCATTGGTACTGTACAGCCTAAATTTCTTTTGTCCATTACTCTGATTTGCTCTTTGTCGTCCTACTCTGTTATGGCATTTGTGGATTTAGGCGCTGCCCTGAATTTGATGGACTTGGAGTTTGCCAGGCACTGTGGTTTTTTCTTGGAGCCCTTGCAGTATCCTATTCCATTAACGGGAATTGATGCTACGCCTTTGGCCAAGAATAAACCTCAGTATTGGACTCAGTTGACCATGTGCATGGCTCCTGCACATCGGGAAGATGTTCGCTTTTTGGTGTTGCATAATTTGCATGATGTGGTCGTGTTGGGTTTGCCATGGCTACAGGTCCATAATCCAGTATTGGATTGGAAATCAATGTCTGTGTCCAGTTGGGGTTGTCAAGGGGTACATGGTGATGTTCCGTTGTTGTCATTTTCTTCCTCCACTCCTTCTGGTCCCTGAGTTTTTGTCAGATTACCGAGATGTATTTGATGAGCCCAAATCCAGTGCCCTACCTCCTCATAGGGATTGTGATTGTGATATTAATTTGATCCCTGGTAGTAAATTTCCTAAGGGACGACTTTTCAATTTATCTGTGCCGGAACACGCCGCTATGCGGAGTTATATAAAGGAGTCCTTGGAGAAAGGGCATATTCGCCCGTCGTCGTCACCGTTGGGTGCAGGGTTCTTTTTGGTGGCCAAGAAGGATGGTTCTCTGAGACCTTGTATAGATTACCGCCTTCTTAATAAAATCACGGTCAAATTTCAGTACCCTTTGCCTCTACTGTCTGATTTGTTTGCTCGGATTAAGGGGGCTTGTTGGTTCACCAAGATAGATCTTCTAGGGGCGTATAATCTTGTGCGTATTAACAGGGCGATGAATGGAAAACAGCATTTAATACGCCCGAGGGCCATTTTGAGTACCTGGTGATGCCATTCGGGCTTTCTAATGCTCCATCTGTGTTTCAGTCCTTTATGCATGACATCTTCCGAAAGTATTTGGATAGATTCATGATTGTATATTTGGATGATATTTTGGTCTTTTCGGATGATTGGGAGTCTCATGTGAAGCAGGTCAGAATGGTGTTCCAGGTCCTTCGTGCTAATTCTTTGTTTGTGAAGGGGTCTAAATGTCTCTTCGGAGTTCAGAAGGTTTCCTTTTTGGGCTTCATTTTTTCCCCTTCTACTATTGAGATGGATCCTGTTAAAGTTCAGGCCATTTTTGATTGGACTCAGCCTACATCTGTGAAAAGCCTTCAGAAATTCCTGGGCTTTGCTAATTTTTACCGTCTCTTCATCGCTAATTTTTCTAGTGTTGTTAAACCGTTGACTGATTTGACTGTTGTGAAATTGGATTTTGGGCTCCCCCGGTGGCCACTGGTGGAATTGAACTGGTGTGCATCATCCCCTCTGTTCACCTGTTTCCATCAGGATGTGGGAGTCGCTATTTAACCTTGCTCCTCTGTCACTTCCATGCCGGTCAACATTGTAATCAGAAGCCTTTCTGTGCATGTTCCTGCTGCTAGACAACTCCCAGCTAAGTTGGACTTTAGTCCTCGTTTGTTTTTGCATTTTGTTCCAGTTCACAGCTGTAGTTTCGTTTCTGTGTCTGGAAAGCTCTTGTGATCTGAAATTGCCACTCTGATGTTATGAGTTAATACTAGAGTCTTAAAGTAATTTCAGGATGGTATTTTGATAGGGTTTTCAGCTGACCATGAAAGTGCCCTTTCTGTCTTCCTGCTATCTAGTAAGCGGACCTCAATTTTGCTAAACCTATTTTCATACTACGTTTGTCATTTCATCTAAAATCACCGCCAATATATGTGGGGGCCTCTGTCTGCCTATCGGGGAAATTTCTCTAGAGGTGAGCCAGGACTATATTTTCCTCTGCCAGGATTAGTTAGTCCTCCGGCCGGCGCTGGGCGTCTAGGGATAAAAACGTAGGCAACGCTACCCGGCTACTGTTAGTTGTGCGGCAGGTTTAGTTCATGGTCAGTTTAGTTTCCATCCTTCCAAGAGCTAGTACTTATGTTTGCTGGGCTATGTTCTCTTGCCATTGAGAACCATAACAGTTTGACCGGCCCAAAAGGGTTAAATTAATTGACAGAGAAAGGAGAGAAAAGAGAAGTCTGCTGAAGATTTTTTTTTTTTTTTTTTCCCTTCCCTTCAGTTCTGAGTGTGCTTGTAATTGAATCTCTTGCAAGTCTGCCTATATTGCAGCCTTTCTCTCTCTCTCTCTCCTTCTAATCCTGGAATGGCTCTGTGTTCACCTGTTTAAAATGGATATTCAGAGTTTAGCTGCAGGTTTGAATAATCTCACCACGAAAGTTCAAAATTTACAAGATTTTGTTGTTCATGTTCCTATATCTGAACCTAGAATTCCTTTGCCTGAATTTTTCTCGGGGAATAGATCTTGCTTTCAAAATTTCAAAAATAATTGCAAGTTGTTTTTGTCCCTGAAATCTCGCTCTGCTGGAGATCCTGCTCAGCAGGTCAGGATTGTGATTTCCTTGCTCCGGGGCGACCCTCAGGATTGGGCTTTTGCATTTGCTCCAGGGGATCCTGCGTTGCTCAATGTGGATGCGTTTTTTCTGGCCTTGGGGTTGCTTTATGAGGAACCTCAGTTAGAGCTTCAGGCGGAAAAGGCCTTGATGTCCCTATCTCAGGGGCAAGACGAAGCTGAAATATACTGCCAGAAATTCCGTAAATGGGCTGTGCTTACTCAGTGGAATGAGTGCGCCCTGGCGGCGAATTTCAGAGAGGGTCTCTCTGATGCCATTAAGGATGTTATGGTGGGGTTCCCTGTGCCTGCGGGTCTGAATGAGTCCATGACAATGGCTATCCAGATCGATAGGCGTCTGCGGGAGCGCAAACCTGTGCACCATTTGGCGGTGTCTACTGAGAAGACGCCAGAGAATATGCAATGTGATAGAATTCTGTCCAGAAGTGAACCGCAGAATTTAAGACGAAAAAATGGGTTGTGCTTCTATTGCGGTGATTCAACTCATGTTATATCAGCATGCTCTAAGCGTACTAAGAAGCTTGATAAGTCTGTTTCAATTGGCACTTTACAGTCTAAGTTTATTCTATCTGTGACCCTGATTTGTTCTTTATCATCTATTACCGCGGATGCCTATGTCGACTCTGGCGCCGCTTTGAGTCTTATGGATTGGTCCTTTGCCAAAACGCTGTGGGTATGATTTGGAGCCTCTTGAAACTCCTATACCCCTGAAGGGGATTGACTCCACCCCATTGGCTAGTAATAAACCACAATACTGGACACAAGTAACTATGCGGATTAATCCGGATCATCAGGAGATTATTCGCTTTCTTGTGCTGTATAACCTACATGATGTGTTGGTGCTTGGATTGCCATGGCTGCAATCTCATAACCCAGTCCTTGACTGGAAAGCTATGTCTGTGTTAAGCTGGGGATGTAAGGGGACGCATGGGGACGTACCTGTGGTTTCCATTTCATCATCTATTCCCTCTGAGATTCCTGAATTCTTGACTGAATATCGTGATGTTTTTGAAGAACCTAAGCTTGGTTCATTACCTCCGCACCGGGAGTGCGATTGTGCCATAGATTTGATTCCGGGTAGTAAATACCCTAAGGGTCGTTTATTTAATCTGTCTGTGCCTGAACATGCTGCTATGCGAGAATATATAAAGGAGTCCTTGGAAAAGGGACATATTCGTCCTTCGTCATCTCCCTTAGGAGCCGGTTTTTTCTTTGTGGCTAAGAAAGATGGCTCTTTGAGACCGTGTATTGATTATCGGCGTTTGAATAAAATCACGGTTAAATATCAATATCCGTTGCCACTGCTGACTGATTTGTTTGCTCGCATAAAGGGGGCCAAGTGGTTCTCTAAGATAGATCTCCGTGGGGCGTATAATTTGCTGCGAATTAAGCAGGGGGATGAGTGGAAGACCGCATTTAATACGCCCGAGGGCCACTTTGAGTATTTGGTGATGCCTTTTGGTCTTTCAAATGCCCCTTCAGTCTTTCAGTCCTTTATGCATGACATTTTCCGTGATTATTTGGATAAATTTATGATTGTGTATCTGGATGATATTTTGATTTTTTCGGATGACTGGGACTCTCATGTCCAGCAGGTCAGGAGGGTTTTTCAGGTTTTGCGGTCTAATTCCTTGTGTGTGAAGGGTTCTAAGTGCGTTTTTGGGGTTCAAAAGATTTCCTTTTTGGGATATATTTTTTCCCCCTCTTCCATCGAGATGGATCCTGTCAAGGTTCAGGCTATTTGTGATTGGACGCAACCCTCTTCTCTTAAGAGTCTTCAGAAATTTTTGGGCTTTGCTAACTTTTATCGTCGATTTATTGCTGGTTTTTCTGATGTTGTTAAACCATTGACTGATTTGACTAAGAAGGGTGCTGATGTTGCTGATTGGTCCCCTGCTGCTGTGGAGGCCTTTCGGGAGCTTAAGCGCCGCTTTTCTTCCGCCCCTGTGTTGCGTCAGCCTGATGTTGCTCTTCCTTTTCAGGTTGAGGTCAACGCTTCTGAAATCGGAGCTGGGGCAGTTTTGTCGCAGAGAAGTTCCGATTGTTCCGTGATGAGACCTTGTGCCTTTTTCTCGCGTAAATTTTCGCCCGCCGAGCGGAATTATGATGTTGGGAATCGGGAGCTTTTGGCCATGAAGTGGGCTTTTGAGGAGTGGCGTCATTGGCTTGAGGGGGCTAGACATCAGGTGGTGGTATTGACTGACCACAAAAATCTAATTTATCTTGAGTCCGCCAGACGCCTGAATCCTAGACAGGCGCGCTGGTCGTTGTTTTTCTCTCGGTTTAATTTTGTGGTGTCCTACCTGCCGGGTTCTAAGAATGTTAAGGCGGATGCCCTTTCTAGGAGTTTTGAGCCTGACTCCCCTGGTAACTCTGAACCTACAGGTATCCTTAAGGATGGAGTGATATTGTCTGCCGTTTCTCCAGACCTGCGGCGGGCCTTGCAGGAGTTTCAGGCGGATAGACCTGATCGTTGCCCACCTGGTAGACTGTTTGTTCCTGATGATTGGACCAGTAAAGTCATTTCTGAGGTTCATTCTTCTGCGTTGACAGGTCATCCTGGAATCTTTGGTACCAGGGATTTGGTGGCAAGGTCCTTCTGGTGGCCTTCCCTGTCTCGAGATGTGCGAGGCTTTGTGCAGTCTTGTGACGTTTGTGCTCGGGCCAAGCCTTGTTGTTCTCGGGCTTGTGGATTGTTGTTGCCCTTGCCTATCCCGAAGAGGCCCTGGATGCACATCTCGATGGATTTTATTTCGGATCTTCCTGTTTCTCAGAAGATGTCTGTCATCTGGGTGGTGTGTGACCGTTTCTCTAAGATGGTCCATTTGGTTCCCCTGCCTAAGTTGCCTTCTTCTTCCGAGTTGGTTCCTCTGTTTTTTCAAAATGTGGTCCGTTTGCATGGTATTCCGGAGAATATCGTTTCTGACAGAGGAACCCAATTCGTGTCTAGATTTTGGCGAGCATTCTGTGCTAGGATGGGCATAGATTTGTCTTTCTCGTCTGCTTTCCATCCTCAGACAAATGGCCAGACCGAGCGGACGAATCAGACCTTGGAGACATATTTGAGGTGTTTTGTGTCTGCAGATCAGGATGATTGGGTTGCTTTTTTGCCTTTAGCGGAGTTTGCCCTCAATAATCGGGCCAGCTCTGCCACCTTGGTGTCTCCTTTTTTCTGTAATTCGGGGTTTCATCCTCGATTTTCTTCTGGTCAGGTGGAATCTTCGGATTGTCCTGGAGTGGATGCTGTGGTGGAGAGGTTGCATCAGATTTGGGGGCAGGTAGTGGACAATTTGAAGTTGTCCCAGGAGAAGACTCAGCTTTTTGCCAACCGCCGGCGTCGGGTTGGTCCTCGGCTTTGTGTTGGGGACTTGGTGTGGTTGTCTTCTCGTTTTGTCCCTATGAGGGTTTCTTCTCCTAAGTTTAAGCCTCGGTTCATCGGCCCGTACAAGATATTGGAGATTCTTAACCCTGTGTCCTTCCGTTTGGACCTCCCTGCATCTTTTTCTATTCATAATGTTTTTCATCGGTCATTGTTGCGCAGGTATGAGGTACCGGTTGTGCCTTCCGTTGAGCCTCCTGCTCCGGTGTTGGTTGAGGGCGAGTTGGAGTACGTTGTGGAAAAAATCTTGGACTCCCGTGTTTCCAGACGGAAACTCCAGTATCTGGTCAAATGGAAGGGATACGGTCAGGAGGATAATTCTTGGGTGACTGCCTCTGATGTTCATGCCTCCGATCTGGTCCGTGCCTTTCATAGGGCTCATCCTGATCGCCCTGGTGGTTCTGGTGAGGGTTCGGTGCCCCCTCCTTGAGGGGGGGGTACTGTTGTGAAATTGGATTTTGGGCTCCCCCGGTGGCCACTGGTGGAATTGAACTGGTGTGCATCATCCCCTCTGTTCACCTGTTTCCATCAGGATGTGGGAGTCGCTATTTAACCTTGCTCCTCTGTCACTTCCATGCCGGTCAACATTGTAATCAGAAGCCTTTCTGTGCATGTTCCTGCTGCTAGACAACTCCCAGCTAAGTTGGACTTTAGTCCTCGTTTGTTTTTGCATTTTGTTCCAGTTCACAGCTGTAGTTTCGTTTCTGTGTCTGGAAAGCTCTTGTGATCTGAAATTGCCACTCTGATGTTATGAGTTAATACTAGAGTCTTAAAGTAATTTCAGGATGGTATTTTGATAGGGTTTTCAGCTGACCATGAAAGTGCCCTTTCTGTCTTCCTGCTATCTAGTAAGCGGACCTCAATTTTGCTAAACCTATTTTCATACTACGTTTGTCATTTCATCTAAAATCACCGCCAATATATGTGGGGGCCTCTGTCTGCCTATCGGGGAAATTTCTCTAGAGGTGAGCCAGGACTATATTTTCCTCTGCCAGGATTAGTTAGTCCTCCGGCCGGCGCTGGGCGTCTAGGGATAAAAACGTAGGCAACGCTACCCGGCTACTGTTAGTTGTGCGGCAGGTTTAGTTCATGGTCAGTTTAGTTTCCATCCTTCCAAGAGCTAGTACTTATGTTTGCTGGGCTATGTTCTCTTGCCATTGAGAACCATAACATTTGACCAAGAAAGGTGCTGATGTGATGAATTGGTCCTCTGCGGCCGTTGAGGCTTTTCGGGAGTTGAAACATCATTTTTCTTTGGCCCCTGTGTTGTGTCAGAAAGATGTTTTGCTCCCTTTTCAGGTCGAGGTTGATGCTTCTGAGATTGGAGCAGGGGCTGTTTTGTCTCAAAGGAGTTCTGATGGCTCTGTGATGAAGCCATGTGCTTTCTTTTCTGGAAAGTTTTCGCCTGCTGAGCGTAATTATGATGTTGTCAATCGGGAGTTGTTGGCTATGAAGTGGGCATTCGAGGAGTGGCGACATTGGCTTGAGGGAGCTAAGCATCGCGTGGTGGTTTTAACGGATCACAAGAATCTGACTTATCTCGAGTCTGCCAAGCGGTTGAATCCTAGACAGGCTCGATGGTCGCTGTTTTTCTCCCGTTTCGATTTTGTGGTTTCATATCTTCCGGGTTCTAAGAATGTGAAGGCCGATGCCCTTTCAAGGAGTTTTGTGCCTGATTCTCCGGGAGTTCCTGAGCCGGCTGGTATTCTCAAAGAGGGGGTAATTCTGTCTGATATCTCGCCTGATTTGCGGTGGGCGCTGCAGGAGTTTCAGGCTGATAGACCTGACTGTTGTCCAGCAAAGAAACTGTTTGTCCCTGATAGATGGACTAGTAGAGTTATCTCTGAGGTTCATTGTTCGGTGTTGGCTGGTCATCCTGGGATTTTTGGTACCAGAGATTTGGTGGCTAGGTCCTTTTGGTGGCCTTCCTTGTCACGGGATGTGCTTTCTTTTGTGCAGTCCTGCAGGACTTGTGCTCGGGCCAAGCACTGCTGTTCTCGTGCCAGTGGGTTACTTTTGCCCTTGCCAGTCCCGAAAAGGCCTTGGACGCATGTTTCCATGGATTTTATTTCAGATCTCCCTGTCTCTCAAAGGATGTCGGTCATCTGGGTGGTTTGTGATCGCTTCTCTAAGATGGTCCATTTGGTACCCTTGCCTAAATTACCCTCCTCCTCTGATTTGGTTCCATTGTTTTTCCAGCATGTGGTTCGTTTGCATGGCATTCTGGAGAACATCGTGTTGGACAGAGGTTCCCAGTTTGTTTCAAGGTTTTGGCGGTCCTTTTGTGCTAAGATGGGCATTGATTTGTCTTTTTCTTCGGCTTTCCATCCTCAGACAAATGGCCAAACCGAACGAACTAATCAGACTTTGGAGACCTATCTGAGATGCTTTGTTTCTGCTGATCAGGATGATTGGGTGACCTTCTTGCCATTGGCTGAGTTCGCCCTTAATAATCGGGCCAGTTTGGCTACTTTGGTTTCGCCTTTTTTTGTAATTCTGGTTTTCATCCACGTTTTTCTTCAGGGCAGGTTGAGCCTTCGGACTGTCCTGGTGTAGATTCTGTGGTGGACAGGTTGCAGCAAATTTGGACTCATGTAGTGGACAATTTGACATTGTCCCAGGAGAAGGCTCAATGTTTCGCCAACCACCGTCGTCGTGTTGGTCCCCGACTTCATGTTGGGGATTTGGTTTGGTTGTCGTCTCGTTATGTCCCTATGAAGGTTTCTTCTCCTAAGTTTAAACCTCGTTTCATTGGTCCTTATAAGATTTCTGAAGTTCTCAATGCTGTGTCGTTTCGTTTGGCCCTTCCAGCTTCTTTTGCCATCCATAATGTGTTCCATAGGTCGTTGTTGCGGAGATATGTGGCGCCTATGGTTCCCTCCGTTGACCCTCCTGCTCCGGTGTTGGTCGAGCGGGAGTTGGAGTATGTGGTGGAGAAGATTTTAGATTCTTGTGTTTCGAGATGGAAACTTCAGTACCTGGTCAAATGGAAGGGCTATGGTCAGGAGGATAATTCCTGGGTTGTTGCCTCCGATGTCCATGCTGCCGATTTGGTTCGTGCCTTTCATTTGGCTCGTCCTGATCGGCCTGGGGGCTCTGGTGAGGGTTCGGTGACCCCTCCTCAAGGGGGGGTACTGTTGTGAATTCTGTTCTCGGACTCCCTCCTGTGGTCATGAATGGTACTTCAGCGAGTTCTGTCCGTGGACTCCCTCTGGTGGCTGTGAGTGGAACTGCTGGTTCTGAGGTTGCTTCCTCAGCTGCCCTCGTTTGCGGCTAGGCTGGCTTTTCTATTTAACTCCACTCAGATCGTTACTTCATGCCAGCTGTCAATGTATCGGTACTGGTTCAGATCTCTCTCGGATCTTTCTGATGACCTGTCTACTCCAGCAGAAGCTAAGTCCCTGCTAGTTCATTTGTTGTTCATTGTGTACTGAATATATTTATTAGTACTTTCTAAGTTCTAGTCCAGCTTGCTAACATGATATTGCCTTGCTAGCTGGAAGCTCTGGGGTGCAGAGTGGCACCTCCGCACCGTGAGTCGGTGCGGGGGTCTTTTTGCACACTCTGCGTGGCTTTTTGTAGTTTTTTGTGCTGACCACACAGATCCCTTTCCTATCCTCAGTCTATTTAGTAAGTCTGGCCCCCTTTGCTGAAAACCTGTTTCATTCCTGTGTTTGTGACTTTCCTCTTAACTCACAGTCAATATTTGTGGGGGGCTGCCTTTTCCTTTTGGGAATTTCTCTGAGACAAGGTAAGGCTTTATTTTCTATCTTTAGGGGTAGTTAGCTCTTAGGCTGTGAAGAGGCGTCTAGGGAGAGTTAGGTACGCTCCACGGCTATTTCTAGTGTGTGTGATAGAATTAGAGTTTGCGGTCAGCAGAGATCCCACTCCCCAGAGCTTGTCCTGTCGTCTAGTTTAACCATCAGGTCATTCCAGGTGCTCCTAACTACCAGGTCATAACAATCTGCCAGCCTCTTTCTGCTAATCAAACTGTGTTGTTGTGTAATACAGTGGGCTTGATTTTTCACTGCATTCTCCCACACATAAAGAGGGACATTTCTATTGCCAGTGTTTTTATCTGCATCACTCCTGTTAGTGCCATATCTGCCAGCCTCTTTCTGCTAATCAAACTGTGTTGTTGTGTAATACAGTGGGCCTGATTTTTCACTGCATTCTCCCACACATAAGGAGGGACATTTCTATTGCCAGTGTGTGCATCTGCGTCAGTCCGGCTAGTGCCATATCTGCCAGCCTCTTTCTGCTAATCAAACTGTGTTGTTGTGTAATACAGTGGGCCTGATTTTTCACTGCATTCTCCCACACATAAAGAGGGACATTTCTATTGCCAGTGTTTTTATCTGCGTCACTTCTGTTAGTGCCATATCTGCCAGCCTCTTTCTGCCAATCAAACTGTCTAGTGTAATACAGTGGGCCTCATTTTTCACTGCATTCTCCCACACATAAAAAAGGGAGATTTACATTCACAACAAGTTCACGCACACCTTGTACCTGGTTTTACAGGACCACATAAAGGTTGTTAGTTTGGTAACATTTTTCCAAGAATGAGGAAGTCTGGTGGAAGAGGTCGTGGCCATGGGCGTTCATTGCCAGCTGGTAATGATGGTAGTGGTGGTGGTCGTTGAGCATCAGGTGGTCGTGGGAAAAGCAATATAGCCCCTAAGTCTCGAGTTGTTGAGCCAGCGTCATCGTCTGGCTACACAAGGCCTTCAAGGCTCCCTTTTCTGGGAGTAGGAAAACCACTTTTGAAGCCGGAGCAGCAGGAACAAGTATTGGCTTTCATTGCTGACTCTGCCTCTAGCTCTTTCGCCTCCTCCTTGGAAAGTGCCAAATGTCAGAGCAGTGCGTCATCAGTGGATGCTCCCAGTCAGGAACAAGTCGCTTCCTTGTGTCCTTCACCCAGAACAACAGTAGAGGATGCGTCAGGCGACAACTGGTTACTCCATGGAGCTCTTTACACATACTGTGCCTGGGTTAGAAAGGGAAATTGTTAACAGGCCATGCCCATTACAAGATGAATCGGACATGGAGTGCACAGATGCACAGCCACAGCCAGATTATTATGCTGTTCCTTTGACTCAGATCAGAACATTTCCCTCGCAGTGTACTGATCCAGAATCTGACCCCGATGAGACTATAGAGCCACGTCATGAACGCTATAGCACCAGCTTACACAGTGACCCAGAGGAAGGTGCACAGAACATAGAAGAGGAGGTCATAGATGACCCAGTTGTTGACCCCGATTGGCAGCCATTGGGGGAACAGGGTACAGGTGGCAGTAGCTCTGAAGCGGAGGAGGAAGAGCCGCAGCAGGCATCAACATCGCAACAGGTTCCATCTGGCAGGCCCGTATCTGGCCAAAAACGTGTGGCAAAACCAAAACCAGTTGTAGGACAGTGTGGCCATCAGGTTAAAGTAGCTCAGTGTGCAATGCCTGAAAAGGTATCCGATAGGAAGAGTGCAGTCTGGAATTTTTTTAACCAAGATCCCAATAATCAGCGCAAAGTCATCTGTAAGAAATGCTCAAGGACCTTCAGCAGTGGTCAGAATGTTAAAAATTTAAATACAAGTTGCATGCATAGACATTTAACCACCATGCACTTGCAAGCCTGGACAAACTACCAAACGTCCCTTAATGTTGTAGCACCCTCTCACAATGAAGCTAGTCAGCAATGCGACATCTCTTCCCTCACTGTAAGCCCACCGTTTACCACACCACCTGCAGGTAATGTTGCGGTTTCGTTGCAAGGCCAAAGCAGTCAGGGAATCACCAGGTTCGAGGTCGGAAAAACTGTATGTAGGGCACCATCAAGAATACCATCACCAACCCTCTCTCAGTCACCCAGATCTCCAGTCCAGCTAACCCTACATGAGACTCTCATTAGAAAAAGGAAGTACTCATCCTCGCATCCGCGTACACAGGGTTTGAACACCCATATTGCTAGACTAATCTCGTTAGAGATGATGCCCTACCGGTTAGTTGAAACCGAAGCTTTCAAAGCCCTGATGGACTACGCTGTACCATGCTACGAGCTACCCAGTCGACACTTCTTTTCGAGAAAAGCCATCACAGCCCTCCACCAGCATGTAAAAGACCGCATTGTCCATGTGCTCAGGCAATCTGTGAGTAGAAAGGTGCACCTGACAACAGATGCATGGACCAGTAGGCATGGCCAGGGGCCTTACGTCTCCATCACGGCACACTGGGTTAATATGGTGGATGCAGGGTCCACAGGGGACAGTAATATTGGGACAGTTCTGCCTAGCCCACGGTCTAGGAAACAGTTGGCTGTAGGCGTTCGTCCCCCCTCCTCCTCCTCGTCATCCAGCAGAAGTGAGAGCTCGTCCACAGACCGCAGTCACACGACCACTCCATCCGCAGCTGCCACTGTTGCACACGAGGTGTCTAATTATGGAACAGCTAGTGGCAAGCGTCAGCAGGCTGTATTGGCAATGAAGTGTTTGAGCGACAACAGACACACCGCGGAAGTTCTGTCCGAGTTCTTGCAGCAAGAAACTCGGTCATGGCTGGGCACTGTACATCTTGAGGCAGGCAAGGTAGTGAGTGATAACGGAAGGAATTTTATGGCTGCCATAGCCCTTTCCCAACTGAAACACATTCCTTGCCTGGCTCACACCTTAAACCTGGTGGTGCAGTGCTTCCTGAAAAGTTATCCGGGGTTACCCGACCTGCTGCTGAAAGTGCGCAGACTTTGCTCTCACATCCGCTGTTCGCCCGTACACTCCAGCCTTTTGCAGAACCATCAGCGGTCTTTGAACCTTCCCCAGCATCGCCTAATCATCGACGTTGCAACAAGGTGGAACTCCACACTGCACATGCTTCATAGACTGTGCGAACAGAGGCGTGCTGTTATGTATTTGTGGGAGGATACACATACACGGGCAGGCAGTTGGATGGCAGATATGGAGTTGTCAGCTGTGCAGTGGTCGAAGCTCCAAAACCTGTGTCAAGTCCTTCAGTGTTTTGAGGAATGCACACTGCTGGTTAGTGCAGACAACGCTGTAATAAGCATGAGCACCCCCCTAATGCGTCTGCTGATGCAAAGTTTGACGCACATAAAGGAACAGGCGTCTGCAGCCGAGGACGAGGGAAGCCTTGATGACAGTCAGTCATTGTCTGCTCAGGGAAGTCTACAGGACGAGGTGGCGGGCGAACAGGAGGAGGATGAGGAGGATGATGGGGATGACTATTTTTTGGATGAGGCAGCTTCTCAGGGGGCAATAGAAACTGCTGGCGGTGCAAGGCCGGGTTCAGGGTTTTTGAGGGAGACAAGTGACGTTGATTTGCCAGAAAGTGCTCCACAACCCAGCATATGCACTGACTTGACAACTGGAACATTGGCCCACATGGCGGATTATGCCTTGCGTATCCTCAAAAGGGACCCACGCATTATAAAAATGATGACAGATGACGATTACTGGTTGGCCTGCCTCCTTGATCCTCGCTATAAAGGCAAATTGCAAAATATAATGCCACATGAGAACCTCGAACAGATATTGGCAACCAAACAAGCTACTCTTGTAGACCGTTTGATTCAGGCATTCCCAGCACACAGCGCCCGTGATGGTTCTCACACGAGCTGCAGGGGGCAACAGGGCAGAGGTGTTAGAGGTGCACAGATCAGAAGTGGCGTAGGACAGAGGGGTTTTATGACCAGGTTGTGGAGTGATTTCGCAATGACCGCAGACACGACAGGTACAGCAGCATCCATTCAAAGTGACAGGAGACAACATTTGTCCAGTATGGTTACTAACTATTTTTCCTCCATTACCGATGTTCTCCCTCAACCGTCATTCCCCTTTGATTACTGGGCATCCAAAATAGACACCTGGCCTGAATTGGCTGAATATGCATTGCAGGAGCTTGCTTGCCCAGCAGCTAGTGTGCTATCAGAAAGATTATTCAGTGCTGCTGGTTCAATACTGACCGAAAAAAGGACTCGTCTGGCTACCCAAAATGTTGATGATCTAACCTTCATTAAAATCAACCACTCATGGATTTCAAATTATTTTGCCCCACCTTTCCCGGCTGACAACTAGTTTTCCTGTAAAAAGGTCTTGCTTTGGGACTGGTGTTACTGACTGTTCCAATCTCTTAATTTGCAGCTGCTGTTTGTCCAGCATATGACATGTTTACACCTCCCTAAATGGCCTAACTCCCCCCACGGGGCCGTGGTCTCGCCACTTGTCGCAAGCACCCGTCAGAGTGCCGTTTGTCTGAAGAGGTGGGTGTGCCCACTTTTGGTCGACGGCACTGGCACTGGGTCCCTCATAGTACAATGAAGTGTCTCTGGCGGTGGTGGCGCGCACCCAATGTCAGACACACCATTGTAACATGAGGGGCCCTGGGCCTGTACCGCCGGCCACGAGAGAGTGTCCCCCCCAGGTCAAACAGTGCTCTACCACTTGCAAAATTATCTGTCGCTGCTCCACCACTGTTTAGTCTATGCGCTGAAATCCTTCCATGCCTGGCACAGACAATAACAATTTGTTGACATGTATTATGCTAGTTAAAATAGTCAGGGGCCCTGTCCTACATTTACACCAGTAAATACTTTGTGCCAAATTACAATGTCTGAAAGTCAGCATAGGAGCACACCCCTGTACCTAAGTATGCCACCCTTTTTTTTTTTTTGGTTTGGTTTTTGTTTGGGATACATTAACATCAATTTAGGTTTTGGGACTCGGAGTACTTACTGTGTCAGACACTCCTTCCAATTGTCCTCCGCTGACCACACCAATGCTGCCTGTGTACCCCTGCCACGTAATGGAAGCTGCATAGAGCCTATTTTATTATTTTAGGCCTAGGAATTCTGTCTGCGGTCCCTCCTTCCAATTGTCCTCCACAGACCACACCAATGCTGCCTGTGTACCCCTGTAGCCAAATTTAAGCTGCATAGAGCCTATTTTAATATTTTGGGCCTAGGAAGTCTGTCTGCGGTCCCTCCTTCCAATTGTCCTCCGCTGACCACACCAATGCTGCCTGTGTACCCCTGCCACCTAATGGAAGCTGCATAGAGCCGATTTTATTATTTTAGGCCTAGGAATTCGGTCTGTGGTCCCTCCATTCAATTGTCCTACGTTGACCACACCAATGCTGCCTGTGTACCCCTGCCACCTAATGGAAGCTGCATAGAGCCTAATATTTAATATTTTAGGCCTAGGAATTCTGTCTGTGGTCCCTCCTTCCAATTGTCCTACGTTGACCACACCAATGCTGCCTGTGTACCCCTGCCACCTAATGGAAGCTGCATAGAGCCTATTTTATTATTTTAGGCCTAGGAAGTCTGTCTGCGATCACTCCTTCCAATTGTCCTCCACTGACCACACCAATGCTGCCTGTGTACCCCTGCCACCTAATGGAAGCTGCATAGAGCCGATTTTATTATTTTAGGCCTAGGAATTCGGTCTGTGGTCCCTCCATTCAATTGTCCTACGTTGACCACACCAATGCTGCCTGTGTACCCCTGCCACCTAATGGAAGCTGCATAGAGCCTATTTTATTATTTTAGGCCTAGGAAATCTGTCTGCGGTCCCTCCTTCCAATTGTCCTCCACTGACCACACCAATGCTGCCTGTGTACCCCTGCCACATAATGGAAGCTGCATAGAGCCTATTTTATTATTTTAGGCCTAGGAATTCTGTCTGCGGTCCCTCCTTCCCATTGTCCTACGTTGACCACACCAATGCTGTCTGTGTACCCCTGCCACCTAATGGAAGCTGCATAGAGCCTATTTTATTATTTTAGGCCTAGGAAGTCTGTCTGCGGTCCCTCCTTCCAATTGTCCTCCACTGACCACACCAATGCTGCCTGTGTACCCCTGCCACCTAATGGAAGCTGCATAGAGCCTATTTTATTATTTCAGGCCTAGGAATTCTGTCTGCGGTCCCTCCTTCCAATTGTCCTACGTTGACCACACCAATGCTGTCTGTGTACCCCTGCCACCTAATGGAAGCTGCATAGAGCCTATTTTATTATTTTAGGCCTAGGAATTCTGTCTGCGGTCCCTCCTTCCAATTGTCCTAAGTTGACCACAACAATGCTTCCTGTGTACCCCTGCCACCTAATGGAAGCTGTATAGAGCCTATTTTATTATTTTACGCCTAGGAAGTCTGTCTGCAGTCCCTCCTTCCAATTGTCCTCCACTGACCACACCAATGCTGCCTGTGTACCCCTGTAGCCAAATTTCAGCTGCATAGAGCCTATTTTCATATTTTGGGCATAGGAAGTCTGTCTGCGGTCCCTTCTTCCAATTGTCCTCCGCTGACCACACCAATGCTGCCTCTGTACCCCTGCAACCAAATGGAAGCTGCATAGAGCCTATTTTATTATTTTAGGCCTAGGAGTTCTGTCTGCGGTCCCTCCTTCCAATTGTCCTACATTGACCACACCAATGCTGCCTGTGTACCCCTGCCACCTAATGGAAGCTGCATAGAGCCTATTTTATTATTTTAGGCCTAGGAAGTCTGTCTGCGGTCCCTCCTTCCAATTGTCCTCCGCTGACCACACCAATGCTGCCAGTGTACCCCTGTAACTAATTTAAAAATGTATAGAGCCAACTTTTTAAGTTAACACATACTACCTTTGTCTGTCTGCGGCACCACTCAATCACGCTGTCCTCCACTGAAAAAGCTGAACTTCAACCTTCAGGCTCTCATTAAGTAGTTGTTTATATAAGACAGCAGTTGCCCTACTACTTTGGTCGGCGCCTAGTAACGGTGTCTGCCGCTCCTTGGTGTTCTCCTCCTCCTTGGTGTTCTCCTCCAGGTTTCTTTGTCTGAGCTTCAACCTTCAGGCTCTCATTAAGTATTTTTTAATGTCACACTGCAGTTGGCCTACTACTTTGGTTGGGGCCTAGTAATGGTGTCTGCCGCTCCCTGGTGTTGTCCTCCACTGTATAAAGCTGAGCTTCAGTCTTTAGGCTTTCGGCCTATAGTAGCAGATATTAAACTGCATTTGGCCTACTAGTGTGGTTGGGCCCTTAAAATGGTGTCTGCTGCTCCTGAGTTTGCTCCTCCATCGAACAAAGCAATGCCGCCTGTTTAGTCCTGTTACCTATTTTGAACTGCATTTAGCCTACTTTATTCTTTGGCCCTATATCTGTGTTTCCTCCTCATCCTGCCCATTGCCTGGCCACTGCTAGATGAGTCTGCTGGTACATTGACCCAGACCACTACATTCCCCTTCCACTCTACACAGCCAGAATCTGACCCTGCTGAAAGTAAGGTTCTCCTTCCTGCATGCTATACCACCTTACACAGGGACAAAGAGGAAGGTGCAGATGAAAGTGCAGGTTCCTTCATCAGGTGGGGGGCATACTCGTTGGCGACGTCACAGGCACAGGGCCCCTCAGAGTACGCAAAAGTGTTGCTGCTGGTGGGAGGCGCCCCCGCCGTGCAAACACACCGCTGTACTTTGAGAGGCCCTGTGCCAGTGCCAATGCCAACGAGTGGGCCCCCCCTGCTTGCTCAGGATCACAGCACTTGCAAACTTGACATACTTACCTCTCACTACTCCACCGCCGTGACATAGTCCACGTTTCCTGGGCCCACTAAAAACTTGAACCAGCCCTAACCCCCACAACTTTAGCCAAATGACCCCCAATTTCCAATGCCTATCTATTATTATAAAGTAAATTAAGATTGACAAGCTTCAGTAACAAGAATGAATGTTTTTGCCATTAAAATGGGCACTGTAGGTGTTTTCCTGGCCTCCACTCACTGCCGACTATGCTTCCCCATTGACTTGCATTAGGTTTCATGTTTCGGTCGATCCCCGACTTTTCGCGATAATCGGCCGACTTCACTCGACTCGACTTTTGACAAAGTCGGGTTTCGCGAAACCCGACTCGACCCCAAAAAAGTAAAAGTTGCTCAGCCCTACTGTGCACAGTTCTGGTCTCCGGTGTATAAGAAAGACATAGCTGAACTACAGCGGGTGCAGAGAAGAGCGACCAAGGTTATTAGAGGACTGCGGGATCTGCAATACCAAGATAGATTATTACACTTGGGGCTATTTAGTTTGGAAAAACGAAGACTAAGGGGTGATCTTATTTTAATGTATAAATATATGAGGGGACAGTACAAAGACCTTTCTGATGATCTTTTTAATCATAGACCTGAGACAGGGTCAAGGGGGCATCCTCTACGTCTGGAGGAAAGAAGGTTTAAGCATAATGACAGACGTGGATTCTTTACTGTAAGAGCAGTGAGACTATGGAACTCTCTGCCATATGATGTGGTAATGAGTGACTCGTTACTTAAATTTAAGAGGGGACTGGATACCTTTCCGGAAAAGTATAATGTTACAGGGTATATACACTAGATTCCTTGATAGGGTGTTGATCCAGGGAATTTGTCTGATTGCCGTATGTGGAGTCGGGAAGGAATTTTTTTCCCCAATGTGGAGCTTACTCTTTGCCACATGATTTTTTTTTTGCCTTCCTCTGGATCAACATGTTAGGGCATGTTAGGTTAGGCTATGGGTTGAACTAGATGGACTTAAAGTATTCCTTCAACCTTAATTACTATGTAACAAATCCTTCCCAACATCTGCAGTGTAGATTTACAATGCGTGGGAACATCACACAGCAGACAGTGAGCCGGAATCTGCAAACGCTGCTGAAGCACGGCAAGGGCAGCAAAAGCTGTTGTTGACTTTCTGAAATGGGCACAGAGGTAGCGTACTTTGACAAGCAGAACCGGCAGCCCCAGGTAGGTTTTGAGAAACTGCTGAACCACGAGGTTAAGCACATGGGCCAGGCATGCTAAGTGTGTGAGCTCGCCCGCCTCAGAGCTGCCACTAGGTTCCAGCCATTTTCACACACGAGTATGTCTGGCTGTATGTTCAGCGGTGTCAGCCAAAGATCTACCTGCTCTTTCCGAGCTGTTCGAAACTCTTCAGCATTTTTTGGTTTGTCACCTAAGCCTATTAGCTTCAGCACAGCCTGTTGATGCTTGGCTGAGGCAGTGCTGCAGTGCTTCGAGCATGTGACTGATGTGGTCATTTCAGAGATAGAGGCTGAAGAGGAGGAAGAGGATGACGTGCAGGAGCTATAGACTGTGGGGGCAAAACTGATTAACCAAGGGCCCGCCTCGGCATCAGGAGGACGTGTTCCATCATAAGGTGTGACTGGGTCCCAGCTTTCGATATGTTAAGCCAGAGTGCCGTCAACGAGGTATACCATCCCTGCCCACAAGCACTTGTCCACATGTCCGTGGTTAGGTGGACTTTCCCATTAACTGCATTGTTTAGGGCATGGCTAATGTTGTGGGACATGTGCTTGTCAAATACGGGGCTGGCACACAGGGAGAAATAGTGGTGACTGGGGACCAAGTACCTTGGGACAGCCGCTGCCATCAGGTTGCAGAAAGCTTCTGTCTCCATGAGCCTAAAAGGCAACATTTCGAGCACAAGCAGTTTAAAAATGTGGGAATTTAGTAGTGTGGCCTGTGGGGCAATGGTTGCGTATTTGCGCTTGTGTTCCATGGACTTGGGTATGGACAACTAAAAGTTGCACTGGGACAAGGACGTGGACGTGCTTGTTGATGGTGCTAGTTGAGTGTGTGCAATGACAGCTGCAGGACAGTAGGCACCTTTGCATGCACCATGGACAGGGGATTTGCTTGCATGCACAACAGCAGAAGAAACACTGGTGTCACCTCCAGACACTGTTTGTGGACCCTGGAGTTCGGCCCACAAAGTTGGGTGCTTTGCTGCCATGTGCCTGATCATGCTGATGGTGGTTAGGCTGGTAGTTTGCTACCCCTGCTGCTGCTGTCCTGGCAGGTGGTTCAAATGGCCTGTTTGGGGTTATCGGCAGAGTCTTTAATAAACAACCAGACTCAGGAAGACCTAACAGTTGTACTGGCAACTTCCATTGTGTTAGTGTTACGGGGAATTGTTACCCACCATCTGTCTGCTGCCACCACACTGATTCTTCCTGACTGTTGGGGTGCTATGCCTCACTCTTCCGGTGTGCTGCATGTCCTCAGGCCAGATTGGGTGGGTTACTATATCATCCACCTCCTCATCTTCCACTTGCACTCCCTGGTCCTCCTCCTGACTTTCTGGCAATTGTGTCTCATCATCATCCACCTCTTGTGACCCTTTCCCACAGTAGCCTTTGTGTGACCGCGGCTGCTCAAATATTTGGGCATCGCTACATGCGATCTCCTCTTGCCCCGCTTCAAGTGGATCGAGCTAGAGGCCCAAATCTATAAATGGAAAAGTGAACAGCTCTTCTTAGTGTCCAAGTGTGGGATCAGTTTTCTCCAGGCACTCGGCATGGTGGAAGGAAGCAGGATCAGGGTGAGGAATATGCCATCCAGACACACGGCTACTTAGACTTGACCTTGTGGAAGATGTGGTGGTGATGGTGGCAAAGTGACTGGACGCATTGTCCGCTATCCAACCAACAATCTTTTGACACTGTTCTGGGTTCCCTAGTAATTTTGACTGGAATGTCGGGCGAGAAGATGTGTGTGTTTGTTGTGGCACAATTTCAGCTTTCACTTGGCCTCGACCTCGGCCTCTGCATGCACCATCACCATCACATCCAGTTCCCCATCACTTGCCACATGCCTTACCCATTTTAAATGGAGGACAATAATTTCCACGTTCACTACAAATGGCTGAATTTGGAGTGAACTTATATGTTATCCATGTGACGGAAAACCTCAGTTTTAAATAGCTGGACTGTAGGTAACTATGTTTAACAGCAACATGGTGTCACTAACTTCACTGACACACTGCAACAAAATTTAAATGGAGGCCAAAAATGGCTGAATTATGAACGCACTTATATGTGATCCATGTGACAAACAAACCATAGTTTTAAATAGCTGGATTTTTAGCGCTGTAATATGGAAAGGATCTGGCTGTATTCTGCAGTGCCAACAAGCAAATGGAGCAGAAAATCTGATTTCTTTGGATTGTGTTTTAAGCAAATAATCAGGATTAAGACCTGGCCCTTAATACCTGGGGCTATGTGTAGAAACATCTGTAAAAGCAGCAGCAGTAGACAGAACTTGAATGGACCCTCCTGCCATATGCTCTGCAGTCTGCCACATACACTGCCTGCCTGCCCAGCACTGATTTCTATTCAGCTGGATAAGTCCTCAGAAGGACTGTTAGTTGAGAGGATATGTGTATAATATGTTGTGGTATATCTACACGAACTAAGAAATAAGCAAATCTCTCCCTA
The DNA here is from genome assembly GCF_051348905.1 of Ranitomeya variabilis. Classification (NCBI taxonomy): domain Eukaryota; kingdom Metazoa; phylum Chordata; class Amphibia; order Anura; family Dendrobatidae; genus Ranitomeya; species Ranitomeya variabilis. The sequence continues at coordinate 569,765,638 of NC_135236.1, forward strand.
GTCAGCAGCACCTCTCCCCACACTGCCTGGTTCCGGAGTAGACTGTGACGAGCATGGCGGTGCCAGGTCTGATATCTGATATAGACTGATGCTGTGCAGCCAACCAATCACTGTAATGCCACAACCAATATGTCTGTGGCATTACAGTATGTGGCAGACAATCCCTGCATTTTTGGCGCTCTTTAGAGACCCAAGCTTCCGCCGAGCAACCGCGCAAATACCCGGAAAACGCCAAGCATCTTGAGCAGTGAGATGCTCGAGCAAGTACTGAGTAGTGGCGAGCAAGCTCATTCATCATTATTTTCTACCCTACAGAAAGAGGACAGTTCCTAAAGTCTTCTTCAGAATGAATGGATTATTCTTTGTATGATGTGTGTCTGTTTCGTTACGGTTCAAGGAATTGTGATGAATAAATAAATGCTCACACAACAATTGAATAAAGCAAAAATGAATTTACTTAATAAAAGATAATAAATATAAACAGTCACTCAAAATAGCACATCATCAATAAAGTCATAAGTCATACATTACATTAGCATGGCAGGAGTGCATCACTGATGTCCAGGAAGGAAGAGACCCAAGCACAAAAATGTCCTCTCTCCAATCTGTCTCTCTGTCCCTGGCATACCTCATTTATATGTTAAAAAAACTGTCCATTTGGTTATCTGAGGGCTTTGTTCTATATCATGGTATGTGTACTGAAGATAAGAATAGATAAATAGATAAGAACAACACCTGGCATCCATCAGGACTTAACAAGTATCTGCCTAATTAGCATTTACATGATATTCCCTTGGTTCTCATCTTTGAAGATAAGTGTAAATTACTGGGTCATTTACACTCTGGACAATTAACATGTAACCTTCTGTGGAATCCATTGAAAGTACATATATATATATTTATATACTGTATATTATATAATACAACCAATCAATATCTCTATCATACGTATTAATTGGAGTGTTGAAATCATTATAAAAATATATCACATACTACACAGTGTCTCAAACTTTTGTATCTCTTATAGAATTGATTTAAGAAAGTTTATAGTAGCTCAACAATTCTAAAACAGGTTGTTCCTTATTTTGAAGTTGAGATAACTCAAGATACTCCAATAAGAATATTCATCAAACTCAAGCTAACTTGTTATGTGTGGTGTGAAGATCCGAGGTTGTGGGTTATACTAATTGCCTAAGCAGGTTAACGAGGCAACTATTTTTATTCCATATGTCCATGGTTTTACAACAAATTCAGGTAAATGGCCAAAATACAATGTCCTCAGTACACAAGATTCCTTTCCCTTGGCCAATAGTCCCACTGCACCCTTACCAGGCGATACTCACTGTCCCCCAACTTTTAGTTGGCCCACAGATTTCGTATCTCCCGCCAGGATAGTCTGTAGTCACAGTCTAGGCTACTCCAAATGACATGTAACACAAACAAATCCTATGTATCCAGCAGAAACGGATCCAGTAAAGACAGTCCATGAAATCCAGATTACAAATCCCTCAATGGTAGCATGTGTGTTCCCCCAGCCAGCAACGGATCTCCAAACTCCATATCCATTCTTATGTGTCCTCCAGGACGTCATCCTCAATCCTCTCTGACGTCACGCTAACTGCCTGACTAAACCAATGTGTCTTTTCCTCCCTCCTCTTTAAACATTTTTCCTTTAGCTCAAAGAATGAAGCATATGCTATCACCTGGGACTGCACATGAGACCCCCTGTGGTGACGGCTCCCCTGGGTGTACTATCCCCATCCACATAATGGGCCTAGGACTGGGAGTACAATGGCATGAGACCTTAAAATACAGATGAGATTAAAGGTACCTTCACACTAAACAACTTTCCAACGAGAACGACAATGATCCGTGACGTTGCAGCGTCCTGGTTAGCGATCTCGTTGTGTTTGACACGCAGCAGCGATCTGGATCCCGCTGTGGTATCGCTGGTCGGAGCTAGAAGTCCAGAACTTTATTTGGTCGTCAGATCGGCGTGTATCGTCGTGTTTGACAGCAAAAGCAACGATGCCAGCAATGTTTCTTCATGGAGCGAACTGGAGCGAACAACCAGCGAGAACGATAAGTACGTCGCTGGATCGCTCCTGCATCGTTCTGCTTTTGCCGGTGTCTGACGTCTCCTAGCGACCTAAACAGCGACGCTGTAGCGATCGGCTCGTTGTCTATATCGCTGCAGCGTTGCTTAATGTGACGGTACCTTAAGAGAAAGATTGTCTTATATTTAACTTTGGCAATCTCCTGTCTGGCCCTAGGTATACATAAGATCCAAGCTGCATGCCTTCCTCTGCTTGCTGTCACTGAATGGAAATATTGATTCCTGATGATGAACGGATGAGCAAGCAAATCACTAGTTAAACACAGCAAGCAAATATCTATTAAATTACAATAATATTGATGCAACTGGTGCTATGTGCTGGAAAAAGTCTGCATCCTTAGAGTTGTGAATTCCGCTCTATGTCCTTACTGTATGTCCTATCATCTTTATTAAGAGGCCATCTCCTCACATGTGGGATCCATCATGGTTTGTTTTATTTATTTTAACCAATATAGGAAATCACCCTACCTAAACTTGAAAGTTATTCTTTGCAACTTTATATTCCCTCCAGAGTAAGCAATTTTTAGGATGGTCTTGGGAAAAGAAAAGTAAATGTTAGTTGTATCTAAGAAACAAATATGAACAACTAAGGGGGGGAAGACAAGTGCACATAGGGTGATATTGTGAGGTACACATGAGGAGGGAGATATGGAGTTACTTACCTGAAAAGTTGTGATTTTACAACTCATGCGTCCTATCAATTCGCAGGATAGGGAAGTTCCCCGCATGTTTTACTGCTGATGTGAATTAGGTGAAAATAGATTTACATTATAAATCATAACTTGTGTTCTTAATTAATTTAAAAGAATGTGTATACTTAACCCCTTCATAACCTTGGGATTTTCCATTTTTCCGTGTTCGTTTTTTGCTCCCCTCTTTCCCAGAGCCATAACTTTTTTATTTTTCCATCAATTTGGCCATGTGAGGGCTTATTTTTTTGCGAGACAAGTTGTAATTTTGAACGACATCATTGATTTTACCATGTCGTGTACTAGAAAACGGGAAAAAAATTCCAAGTGCGGTGAAATTGCAAAAAAAAGTGCAGTCCCACACTGGTTTTTTGTTTGGCTTTTTTGCTAGGTTCATTAAATGCTAAAACTGACCTGCCATTATGATTCTCCAGGTAAGTACGAGTTCATAGACACCTAACATGACTAGGTTATTTTTTATCTAAGTGGTAAAAAAAAATTCCAAACTTTGCTAAAAAAAAAAAATTGTGCCATTTTCCGATACACGTAGCGTCTCCATTTTTCATGATCTGGGGTCGGTTGAGGGCTTGTTTTTTGCATGCCGAGCTGGTGTTTATGATACCATTTTGGTGCAGATATGTTCTTTTGATCGCCCGTTATTGCATTTTAATGCAATGTCGCAGCGACCAAAAAAACGTAATTCTGGGGTTTTGAATTTTTTTCTCCTTACGCCGTTTAGCGATCAGGTTACAGCTTTTTTTTATTGATAGATCGGGCGATTCTGAACGCGGTGGTACCAAATATATGTAGGTTTGATTATTTTTTTATTGATTTATTTTGAATGGGGCGAAAGGGGGGTGATTTAAACTTTTATATTTTTTTATTTTTTTCACATTTTTTTTACTTTTTTTTTTTTACTTTTGCAATGCTTCAAAAGCCCCCATGGGAGGCTAGAAGCTGGCACAACACAATCGGCTCTGCTACATAGCAGCGATCTGATGTTCGCTGCTATGTAGCAGAAATGCAGGTGTGCTATGAGCGCCGACCACAGGGTGGCGCTCACAGCTGCCGGGGATCAGTAACCATAGAGGTCTCAAGGACCTCTATGGTTACTATTCAGAAGCTTCGCCGACCTCCGATCATGTGACGGGGGTCAGCGATGTGCTCATTTCCGGCCTCCCGGCCGGAAGCGCCGGTTAAATGCCGCTGTCTGCGTTTGACAGCGGCATTTAACTAGTTAATAGCGCCGGGTGAATCGCGATTTCACCCGCCGCTATTGCGGGCACATGTCAGTTGTTCAAAACAGCTGACATTTTCCGGCTTTGATGCGGGCTCACCATGGAGCCCTGCATCAAAGCAGGGGATCTGACCTCGGACATACTATCCCATCCGAGGTCAGAAAGGGGTTAATTATAAGGTTAATATGTAGAATATAAATAATTTACTAATTTGTTTATCATATATGAGAAATATCTGTTACTTTTTTTATAATCAGTATTTAATTTTTACACATTTCCTTAATTTAATTTGCATTATCAATTTTATTTAATCATGTGCACAACTAGTTTTTTTTCCATTTCAGACTAAATTATTAAATAAGATGAAAACTGTTGGTCAGAACAATATTGCTACAGATGATATGCCTGAAAAAAAAATAAATTCTACAGTTGCTATGAAAGCTCTTAAAGCACTTCACTACAAAAAGGATAGAAAATATGTGCTTCCTGCATTGTGAGTGCTGCAATCAAACATTTCTCTAAGAAAGCATACTATAAAGAACACTTTTTTGTGAGACCGATTGCACAGCAAAATTGTTTCTGAACTGAACCCTTTGAAATTATTGTTCATCTATGAGATACGAAAAAATGTATTTTCCTTTTCTGTTTGGTGTGTTTTGTTTTGTTCTCAATGTACCATTAACTCTATATTCCAAGGGTTAGTCTCTTGGAAAGTTAATTATTTTGCAGTCTGAAATATTTGTGATTCATCACCTATAATTTATTTTATTGTTTTTTTTTCTGCCCTTTAAGTCGTTAATTACATTTCAATAAACAGATAAATATGCGGTATTGAGTTAGTAGGTAATAGGCTAATCATAGAATCCACAGCTCAGTAACAGTATGAGGTAGAACCAGATTTGTTTAAAGATACAGTGGTCAGTAGAAAAGTCAAGGGTTGTGAATAATATTGCAAAGTTATGAATGCATTTTCAGAAAAAAGCGTAGTTAGATGTTAAGGAACATATCAGGTCGTCACAGAAGTTAAATACAAAATTAAAATAGCATACAGATTAGAGAATAAACTCCAATATCTGGTAATGATGTATCCAGTACTTCTGTTATTGCTAAGAGAGGTGATAAAGGTGATCATGGTGCCTTTCCTCAGATAACTAAATTTGAAGAAAAAAATATTACCTTAGTAAAATTTTATTGACTGGGTAAAACTCAAAACAGAGTTACGTATGTATGCTGGACATATTACGTTTCAGAATTTGTCCCGAACCATTAAAACTGTTAATATTTAGTGATTAGCAAATTTCTTTTTAAAAAAATCGCCAAACATAATATCGGCACAAATATGGCACATTTGGATTTGTGATCGGAAACACAAGCACAATTTTATAAAATCAGAGCAAATCGGAATCATTTGGTAAAAAGTGTGGCAAAGTATTTAGTTAGCGTTAGTTAATGTTAGGGCTGGTAGAATGCACCAAATAATATTAAGGAAGATGTAAGGTGCGTTTGCAGCCCGGGGTCCACCATGCAGAGATGACACCTGTTGCTCGGTAATGGCGGACTATATGGCGGTATAATGTGAACACACACAGGTTAGCTTCACCCAGAATGTAAGGAGGAGAACCCTGTAACAGGGTTGCAATACCGCAGAGTGAACGCTAGTGTTTGCTCACAGGACTCTACCCCAAGGACACAAGGTTAGAGTCCCTCTAGACCCACTAGTGCTCGGCTTCACAACTGCAGTGCCAAGAGAAAACTAAATGCTAATAGATTTAGCGCACTAGGTGTGCTCAGCGCCGCTTTGGCGGACACCACTAACCACCCTATCTAGGGCCTGGAAAGTGCATTAGCTGCTCACGGCCCGCACTGGAGAACGCTGCTGAAATGAAGCAGTATTTTGTGCTCTTGTGCTGGATTGCACTATCTGTTGCTAGTCAGCTCCAAACACCCAACCACATACAAAAACAATAGGGAAGGGGATCATTAGGAGCTTTCACCAAATAACATCCACACATCCACACACACGATATTAGGGTTATACTAGTGCATGGCTGAGTGGCCATGCAAACCTTTTATAGATGCAGCCTTCTGGGACCTTACCAGTGGTCCAATCAGTGTCACTACAGGTCCTGAGTATGTGCCCTCCAGGCATGCTCAGCAGCCGAAGAGCAGGACTTAGTCCCTGGAGCGTCTGATCGCCGCTGATTAATGCTTGTTACAATGGCTGAACCTGGGATGACAGCAGAAACCAGACACACAGTATCAGCTTCAGCCAGATACTGGGACCGACATCTCTGCTTAGCAGACTCCTCTGTAGCTGTGGAAGAATGAGAGACTGCAGAGGACATGGTTCAAGATTCCCCCTGTGCAGCAGCAGGAACTCAACAGTTAACAGTTAGTGTCCTTTGTGGCTGTGAAATTGACCTTCCAGCAGATTTTTTTTTAATTTTGTGCAATTACTGAGGTCCACAGACAAAGACAGCAGGGCACATTTCATAGAAGTATGCTGTGTACTGCACCGATTGTGCTCCATGCATGAGTAGACATTTCTAAATCTTATTTTTTCACTTGCTAAATGTGATACAGCAAGGCATATGTCACCTTGTTATTTAGTGGTATGATGACATTGTTCTGTGATTTGAGCTGTTTGCCAAGAAATAATATTTTTTTGGCAGTTGCTGCTTTAATTAAGCATGCCATATCTCATCTTGTTATATAGTGTTGGTGAAATTCAACTGTCTGCATAGGTCATGCAGATTAAAAAAATTATGTTGCTAAATATGATACAGCCTGCCTTATCCCACATTGTAATTTTGTGGTGGTGAAGATGTGCTGACTGCAGAGCTTATGCACATTAAAAAAATATATACTTTTTCTGTTGATAAATGTGATACAGACCGCCATATCCAAAGTTGTAATTTTGTGGCGGTGAAATTAAGCTCTCTACATAAAAAAATAATAGTCTTTTTCTGTTGCAAAATGAGATACAGCCTGCCATATCCCACGTTGTAATTTTTAGGTGTTGAAATTAAGCTGTCTGCAGACCTCACGCACATAATTTTTTTTCTGTTGCTAAACGTGATACAGCTCGCCTATCCCCTATTTAAATTTTGTGGCTGTGAAATAGTTCTGTGTGTAGATCTGTTACACAGTAAAAAAAAAAAAAAATGGGGCAGTTGCTAACATGATTCAGCACACCATATATCACCTTGTCATTTTAATGTTGGTGAAATTCAACTGTCTCCATAGCTTATGCAGAGTAAAAAACAATTTTTTTTCGGTTGCTAAATGTGATACAGCCCGCCATATCACAACTTGTCATTTAGTGGTGGTGAAAATGTTTGTGTGCAGAACAGTTGCACATAAAAAATGTATATATTTTTTAACAAACATAATAAAACAGGCTAGATCCGAGTTTGAAATTGTTTGGAGCATATCTTGTAGGTTAAACAGGCCTCATTCACACTAAAAACAAATTTTCTCAGTTACTAACATGATGCAGTAGGGGAGATCTTTGTATTTTTTGGCGCATCTAGTCTGTGTTAGGCTGGTTTCACATTTGCGTTTTTTGCTGCTGCGTTTTAGCGCAAAAAAACGCATGCGTTTTTTTTCCTATATTTAACATTAAAAACGCATGCGGGTTTTTTGTATGCGTTTTGCCGCGTTTGACGACGCATGCATCTTTTCTATGCTTGCGTTTTGCAGAAATGCAACATGTAGTAATTTCTAGAGGCGTTTTTTTCTGCAAAAAAACGCATGCTTTTTTTGCGGCAAAAAAAGTATTGCTGTCTATGTAAACGCATGCATTTTTAAGCACATGCGTTTGGTTGAGTTTTAAACGCATGCGTTTCAATAGAAAAAAACAAGAATACACACTGATAAGCCACCCCCCACCATCAAGGTGATAAAGGGATCCAAACCCTAACCCTAACCCTACCCCTAACCCTAAACCTAACCCTAGGGATCCTAACCCTAACCCTAACCCTAGGGATTCTAACCCTAACCCTACCCCTAACCCTAACCCTAGGGATCCTAACCCTAACCCTAACCCCAACCCTAGCTATTTCTATTTATAGTTGGTTTTCTAGATGATTTTGATGATTGGCAGCTGTCACACACTTCTCAGCATGCGTTTCAAAAACGCAAACGCAGGAAAAAACGCATGTAAACGCGTCAAAACGCCGCATTTTTTTTACCGCATGAGAAAATGCATGCGTCTAAAAAACGCAGCGTTTGCACGCGTTTACATGCGTTTTTTTCACCACCTGCGTTTGCATTTTAAACGCTGCATTTTTAAAAGCAAATGTGAAACTAGCCTTACACAGGCCTCATCCACAACCAAAAAAAAAAAATATTCTCTTACTAATGTTCTACAGTAGCAGGGAATCTCACTTTGAAATTGCTTGGAGCATATAGTCTATTTTAAACAGGCTTCATCCTTACAAAAAAATATTCTTCTGCTACTAATGTTCTACATTAGGGAAGATCTTACTTTGAAATTTTTGGAGCATCTAGTCTATGTTATACAGTCCTCATTTACAGCCAAAAAAAAATGTCTTCAGCTACTAACGTCATACGGTAGTGTAGATCTCATTTTGAAATTGGTGGAGCATCTAGTCTATGTTATACAGGCCTCACCCACAGCAAAAAAGAAAACATTTCTTCCGTTACTAACATCATACAGTAGGGTAAATCTCACTTTGAAATAGTTTGGAGCATGTAATCTATTTTGTACAGGCCTAATCAACATTCACATCCACAATGTCTTCTGTTATTTACTGGTGAGAGCAATAGTGAAATATTCGGATTCAAGAAAATTGCCACTAATTATTTCTAATATCTGTGTCCTCTTTTTCTCTGAAAAGGCAATTTGCATATTAAATTCGCACTGAATAATGAATCCAAAGCAAGTCAATGGGAAAGCCGATATTTTCTGCTGAACCCAACAAATAGGTCTTGGAGTTTATGACAAAATGGATGGGAAAGTGTTAAAACTAAATGAGAACAGCTTGGAGAAGATGCCTGTATGCCTTTCTGACTCTCATATGGTATCTGGGAATAATGGATGGGAAATGGATGGGATGAGAAAGTGCTAAAACTAAATGAGAACATCTTGGAGAAGATGCCTGCATGCCTTTCTGACTCACATATGGTATCTGGGAATAATGTTGTCAGACTATTGGGCCGGTTTAACCCCTTCACCACCAAGGGTGGTTTGCACGTTAATGACCGGGCCAATTTTTACAATTCTGACCACTGTCCCTTTATGAGGTTATAACTCTGGAACGCTTCAACGGATCTTGGCGATTCTGACATTGTTTTCTCGTGACATATTGTACTTCATGTTAGTGGTAAAATTTCTTCGATATAACTTGCGTTTATTTGTGAAAAAAACGAATATTTGGCGAAAATTTTGAAAATTTCGCAATTTTCCAACTTTGAATTTTTATGCCCTTAAATCACAGACATATGTCACACAAAATACTTAATAAATAACATTTCCCACATGTCTACTTTACATCAGCACAATTTTGGAACCCAAATTTTTTTTTGTGACGGAGTTATAAGGGTTAAAAGTTGACCAGCAATTTCTCATTTTCACAACACCATTTTTTTTTAGGGACCACATCTCATTTGAAGTCATTTTGACGGGTCTATATGATAGAAAATACCCAAGTGTGACACCATTCTAAAAACTGCACCCCTCAAGGTACTCAAAACCACTTTCAAGAAGTTTATTAACCCTTCAGGTGTTTCACAGGAATTTTTGGAATGTTTAAATAAAAATGAACATTTAACTTTTTTTCACACAAAATTTATTTCAGCTCCAATTTGTTTTATTTTACCAAGGGTAACAGGAGAAAATAGACCCCAAAAGTTGTTGTGCAATTTGTCCTGAGTACGCTGATACCCCATATGTGGGGGTAAACCACAGTTTGGGCGCATGGCAGAGCTTGGAAGCAAAGGAGCGCCATTTGACTTTTCAATGCAAAATTGACTGGAATTGAGATGGGACGCCATGTTGCATTTGGAGAGCCCCTGATGTGCCTAAACATTGAAACCCCTAACAAGTGACACCATTTTGGAAAGTAGACCCCCTAAGGAACTTATCTAGATGTGTGGTGAGCACTTTGACCCAACAAGTGCTTTACAGAAGTTTATAATGCAGAGCCGTAAAAATAAAAAATCATATTTTTTCACAAAAATGATCTTTTCACCCCCAATTTTTTATTTTCCCAAGGGTGAGAGAAGAAATTGGACCCCAAAAATTGTTGTGCAATTTGTCCTGAGTACGCTGATACCCCATATGTGGGTGTAAACCATTGTTTGGGCGCAGGGCAGAGCTCGGAAGGGAAGGAGCGCCATTTGACTTTTCAATGCAAAATTGACTGGAATTGAGATGGGACGCCATGTTGCATTTAGAGAGCCCTTGATGTGCCTAAACATTGAAACCCCTAACAAGTGACACCATTTTGGAAAGTAGACCCCCTAAGGAACTTATCTAGATGTGTGGTGAGCACTTTGACCCAACAAGTGCTTTACAGAAGTTTATAATGCAGAGCCGTAAAAATAAAAAATCATATTTTTTCACAAAAATGATCTTTTCACCCCCCAATTTTTTATTTTCCCAAGGGTAAGAGAAGAAATTGGACCCCAAAAATTGTTGTGCTATTTGTCCTGAGTACACTGATACCCCATATGTGGGTGTAAACCATTGTTTGGGCGCAGGGCAGAGCTCAGAAGGGAAGAAGCGCCATTTGACTTTTCAATGCAAAATTGACTGGAATTGAGATGGGACGCCATGTTGCGTTTGGAGAGCCCCTAATGTGCCTAAACATTGAAACCCCCCACGAGTGACACCATTTTGGAAAGTAGACCCCTTAAGGAACTTATCTAGATGTGTGCTGAGCACTTTGACCCAACAAGTGCTTCACAGAAGTTTATAATGCAGAGCCGTAAAAATAAAAAATCATATTTTTTCACAAAAATGATCTTTTCACCCCCATTTTTTTATTTCCCCAAGGGTAAGAGAAGAAATTAGACCACAAAAGTTGTTGTGCAATTTGTCCTGAGTACGACGATACCCCATATGTGGGTGTAAACCATTGTTTGGGCGCATAGCAGAGCTCAGAAGGGAAGAAGCGCTATTTTACTTTTCAATGCAAAATTGACTGGAATTAAGATGGGACGCCATGTTGCATTTGCAGAGCCCCTGATGTGCCTAAACATTAAACCCCCCCACAAGTGACACCATTTTGGAAACTAGACCCCCTAAGGAACTTATCTAGATGTGTTTTGAGAGCTTTGAACCCCCAAGTGTTTCACTACAGTTTATAACGCAGAGCCGTGAAAATAAAAATTATTTTTTTTTTCACAAAAATGATTTTTTTAGCCCCCAGTTTTGTATTTTCACAAGGGTATCAGGATAAATTGGACCCCAAAAGTTGTTGTCCAATTTGTCTGGAGTACGATGATACCCCATTTGTGGGGGGGGACCACTGTTTGGGCGCATGACAGAGCTCGGAAGGGAAGGAGCGCCATTTGGAATGCAGACTTAAATGGATTGGTCTGCAGGCGTCACGTTGCATTTGCAGAGCCCCTGATGTACCCAAACAGTACAAACCCCCCACAAGTGACCCCATATTGGAAACTAGACCCCCCAAGGAACTTATCTAGATGTGTTGTGAGAACTTTGAACCCCCAAGTGTTTCACTACAGTTTATAACGCAGAGCCGTGAAAATAATTTTTTTTTTTTTTTCACAAAAATGAAATTTAGCCCCCAGTTTTGTATTTTCACAAGGGTATCAGGATAAATTGGACCCTAAAAGTTGTTGTCGAATTTGTCCTGAGTACGCTGATACCCCCTATGTGGGGGGGAACCACTGTTTGGGCGCATGACAGAGCTCGGAAGGGAAGGAGCGCCATTTGGAATGCAGACTTAAATGGATTGGTCTGCAGGCGTCACGTTGCATTTGCAGAGCCCCTGATGTACCCAAACAGTACAAACCCCCCACAAGTGACCCCATATTGGAAACTAGACCCCCCAAGGAACTTATCTAGATGTGTTGTGAGAACTTTGAAACCCCAAGTGTTTCACTACAGTTTATAACGCAGAGCCGTGAAAATAAAAATTATTTTTTTTTTTCACAAAAATGATTTTTTAGCCCCCAGTTTTGTATTTTCACAAGGGTATCAGGATAAATTGGACCCTAAAAGTTGTTGTCCAATTTGTCCTGAGTATGCTGATACCCCCTATGTGGGGGGGAACCACTGTTTGGGCGCATGACAGAGCTCGGAAGGGAAGGAGCGCCATTTGGAATGCAGACTTAAATGGATTGGTCTGCAGGCGTCACGTTGCATTTGCAGAGCCCCTGATGTACCCAAACAGTACAAACCCCCCACAAGTGACCCCATATTGGAAACTAGACCCCCCAAGGAACTTATCTAGATGTGTTGTGAGAACTTTGAACCCCCAAGTGTTTCACTACAGTTTATAACGCAGAGCCGTGAAAATAAAAATTATTTTTTTTTTTCACAAAAATGATTTTTTAGCCCCCAGTTTTGTATTTTCACAAGGGTATCAGGATAAATTGGACCCTAAAAGTTGTTGTCCAATTTGTCCTGAGTACGCTGATACCCCCTATGTGGGGGGGAACCACTGTTTGGGCGCATGACAGAGCTCGGAAGGGAAGGAGCGCCATTTGGAATGCAGACTTAAATGGATTGGTCTGCAGGCGTCACGTTGCATTTGCAGAGCCCCTGATGTACCCAAATAGTACAAACCCCCCACAAGTGACCCCATATTGGAAACTAGACCTCCCAAGGAACTTATCTAGATGTGTTGTGAGAACTTTAAACCCCCAAGTGTTTCACTACAGTTTACAACGCAGAGCCGTGAAAATAAAACATATTTTTTTTCCCACAAAAATGATTTTTAGCCCCCCAAATTTTTATTTTCCCAAGGATAACAAGAGAACTTGGACCCCAGAAGTTGTTGTTCAATTTGTCCCTAGTACGCTGATACCCCATATGTTGGGGTAAACCCCTTTTTGGACGCACGGGAGAGCTCGGAAGGGAAGGAGCACTGTTTTACTTTTTCAACGCAGAATTGGCTGGAATTGAGATTGGACGCCATGTCGCGTTTGGAGAGCCCCTGATGTGCCTGAACAGTGGAAACTCCCCAATTCTACCTGAAACCCTACCCCTAACCTCACCCCTAACTGTTTACTGAACATTTTCTGACAGTCATAAGTGCCACGTATATAAGTGCCACGTATATAAGTGCCACGTATATAAGTGCCATGTATTTAAGTGCCACGTATTTAAGTGCCACGTATTTAAGTGCCACGTATTTAAGTGCCATGTATTTAAGTGCCACGTATTTCAGTGCCACGATATTTCAGTGCCACGTATTTTAGTGCCACGTATTTCAGTGCCACGTATTTCAGGCACTGAAAAATACGTGGCACGTAAATACTTCAGTGCCACGATATTTCAGTGCCACGATATTTCAGTGCCACGATATTTCAGTGCCACGATATTTCAGTGCCACGTATTTCAGGCACTGAAAAATACGTGGCACTGAAAAATACGTGGCACTGAAATACGTGGCACTGAAATACGTGGCACTGAAATACGTGGCACTGAAATACGTGGCACTTAAATACGTGGCACTTAAATACGTGGCCACTGAAATATCGTGGCACTTATATACGTATATACGTATATAAACGTATATTTCAGTACCACGTATTTCAGTGCCACGTATTTCAGGTTAGGGGTAGGGTTAGGGTTTTTTGTTTTTTTCTTGTTTTCTTGTGTTTTTCTATAAAAACGCATGCGTTTTACCGCGTTTACATGCATTTTTTCACACATGTGGTTTTTTTAAAAAACGCATGCAGATAAAAACGCAAGTGTGAAACCAGACTAAAAGACGCTTTTTATAGCAAAAAAGTTTTTGCGTCTCCACATTTTGAGACCTATAATTTTTCCACATTTTGGTCCACAGAGTCATGTGAGGTCTTGTTTTTTGCGGGACGAGTTGACGTTTTTATTGGTAACATTTTCGGACACGTGACATTTTTTGATCGCTTTTTATTCCGATTTTTGTGAGGCAGAGTGATCAAAAACCAGCTATTCATGAATTTCTTTTTGGGGAGGCGTTTATACCGTTCCGCGTTTGGTAAAATTGATAAAGCAGTTTTATTCGTCGGGTCAGTACGATTACAGCGATATCTCATTTATATCATTTTTTTATGTTTTGGCGCTTTTATACGATAAAAACTATTTTATAGAAAAAATAATTATTTTGGTATCGCTTTATTCTCAGGACTATAACTTTTTTATTTTTTTGCTGATGATGCTGTATGGCGGCTCGTTTTTTGCGGGACAAGATGACGCTTTCAGCGGTACCATGGTTATTTATATCTGTCTTTTTGATCGCGTGTTATTCCACTTTTTGTTCGGCGGTATGGTAATAAAGCGTTGTTTTTTGCCTCGTTTTTTTTTTTTTTTCTTACGGTGTTTACTGAAGGGGTTAACTAGTGGGCCAGTTTTATAGGTTGGGTCGTTACGGACGCGGCGATACTAAATATGTGTACTTTTATTGTTTTTGTTTGTTTTTTTTAGATAAAGAAATGTATTTATGGGAATAATATTTTTTTTTTTATTATTATTTATTTAGGAATTTTTTTTATTTTTTTTTACACATGTGGACATTTTTTTTTTTACTTTTTTACTTTGTCCCAGGGGGGGACATCACAGATCGCAGATCTGATAGTGTGCACAGCACTCTATCAGATCTGCGATCATACTTTCATCGGAGCAGGCTGCAGCTTTCATCTGCAGCCTGCTCCGACCCGGAAGTGCTCCCTGCAGGACCCGGATACAGCCCCTCGGCCATTTTGGATCCGGGGCCTGCAGGGAGAAGACGTTCGGTACGAGGTGAGTACATCACCTTGTACCGATCGTCTCAGGGAAGCACGCAGGGAGCCCCCTCCCTGCGCGATGCTTCCCTGTACCGCCGGTACACCGCGATCATGTTTGATCGCGGTGTGCCGGGTGTTAATGTGCCGGGGGCGGTCCGTGACCGCTCCTGGCACATAGTGCCGGATGTCAGCTGCGATATGCAGCCGACACCCGGCCGCGATCGGCCGCGCTCCCCCCGTGAGCGCGGCCGATCGCGTATGACGTACTATCCCGTCGGCGGTCATGGGGGCCCACCCCACCTCGACGGGATAGTACGTCAAATGTCGGGAAGGGGTTAACAGACTTATATGAAGACCTACCAAATGAAACCTAATTTTTTTAAAGGGAAAAATGCTTATGTATATAGCTCACAATAAAAAAAATATATATACTTTCTCTTTAGCATATGTTTACAATGAGCGTTTTTCCTTTTACATTTGTGAGGGCTATCACTCCTACATTTGGGAGGTCCCTTCTTCATTCAAAATTGTTAGCTAGATGGTATTCAAATTGCCTATTCTGAGAAAAAGAGGGCTTAAACTCTATAGCGCCACCTGTTGGAAGTAGCGATCCTACAAGTCATAATCTACCCTTTAACGAGTCGTGCAATATGACTTAGGATAAAAGCCAAATCAGTATCTCAATTCGCAGACACGGTGATTCGGGCTATTGGCCCTCGTCAGTGCGAAGCATGAGAACTGATTTGGCTAGGTGAGAGGCTCTGGACTCATCCTAAGTCATATTGCACGACTCGTTAAAGGGTTGATTATGACTTGTAGGATCGCTACTTCCAACAGGTGGTGCTATAGCGTTTAAGTCCTCTTTTTCTCAGAAGAGGCAATTTGAATATTTAATTTCCCAGAGGAGCATTGCATGGCGAATAAGCCTCCTTAACTTGACAAGCCAGCTACTAGCTAGATGGTGGAATACATATTCCCCATAACTTTACAATGCCAGCTAAAACACATCCATTTGAGTTTTGGTCTTCGCCCACCACCACCACCTACACTGCCATGTGATTATACGGCCTTTGCCTCCCATTTTCAGAGGGGCAGCAGGTACTGTGAAACCTGAGTTTGGTAAGGGCCCTCAGGTGGCTGTATCATACTTTTGGGAGAGCTCTAACTCCTATATTTGGGAGGTCCCTCCTTCATTCAAAATTGTTAGCTAGATAGTAGAATGCATATTCCCCGTCACTTTACAATGCCAACTAAAAGATAACCATTTGTATTTTGGGCTTTGCTCACCACCGCCACCATGTCCACTGCCATGTGATTATGTGGCCCTCGATTGACATTCTCAGAGGGCCAGCAGCTACCGTAAAACCTGAGATTTGTGAGCTTCATAGTTCATTTTTGCCACTGGATCCCAATGGAGCCACTGTCATAGCAGGTGAAGCAGCTATAAGGTGAATATATATTTCAGGAGTTGTGAGAGCTGTATACTCAATGTCAGTAAATTGGATTCTACCAGGCACCAAAAGTGTTAGAATTAAATTCTGAATGCAGTGTATGCAAGGGAGGGCTTGTATTGTGGTCAGTCTCTCAGACCTGAAACCCATGTAAAGAACATGTGTAAGCCTCATTTTTTCTTGTAAGCAGCCTCCTCAAAAGAAAGAGACAGGAGTGCCATTCACCAAATCTGCACAAGCCTGCCCACTTTTTCTAGAAACTACCTAGAATTAATCTTTTGCATGGCTTTGAGCAACAATGGATTAATTACATGATATGTCTTAGAGAGTGACGGGGTCTGTGGAGTTTACTACCCAGGTGACAAGCAGTGCTACAGACACAGGTAAAGGCCTTAGTATGGCAATAACCATGTTCCAATATGTGTAAGGCTGTGCCCTGAATAGGTATGTGGAGCATATTAACCCAGTCTCTTAGACATGCTTAGAATGTACAGAAACTGGGCAATACACCAACACCATTTTTTTTCCACCCAAATTCAGAAAATTTAAGGGAAGCGGCAGTTTAATAAAGAGACACAAGTCTCATTTAGGAGCCTGGAAAAGCCAGAAATGTTCTTTGTCCAGCAGCGGACAATGTAAAGTGCTAGCGAATATGTATGCCGTATCTAACAATTTCAGAAGAGACATATATGCTGACAAGGGACAAATGAATGCTACGCAGGGACAACAAACTTTATGTGGTTGTTGACTGTTGTGTCTGTGCAACTGCAGGCTGTGGGCAAGAGCCATTAGCACCTCCTTCCTGGACAGCAGACTGAGAAGGATGTAACACAGGGTAAGGGCCAGTGGTTTCATTCTCAGACACAGATTTTGCACCCAGGCACTCTGCTCACCTACTGGGGAGCTGCATATTTAAGCACTACATATGGCATATGCTAGCAGAGGTATTATATCGAATTTCCCTTTATAAAGGGATATGTGGGCAAGATTTATGAACTAGCAGCATATATAGAGCATGTTTCATTACTCATATGATTATTCTGTGTAAGGGTAAAACCTGCTTAAAGAGACTGTGAGAAGGGCAATACAATAAAAAAATTATAATAGAATATATTGAGTAGTGTTGAGCATTCCGATACCGCAAATATCGGGTATCGGCCGATATTTGCGGGTATCGGAATTCCGATACCGAGATCCGATACTTTTGTGGTATCAGGTATCGGTATCGAAACAACATTAGTGTGTAAAAGAAAGAATTAAAATAAAAAATATTGCTATACTCACCTCTCCGACGCAGCCTGCACCTTACCGAGGGAACCGGCAGCGTTCTTTGCTTAAAATGCGCGCTTTTCCTTCCTTCCGGGACGTCACGGCTTCTGATTGGTCGCGCGCCGCCCATGTGGCCACGACGCGACCAATCACAGCAAGCCGTGACGTAATTTTAGGTCCTTCAGTATTTTAAAATTACGTTCCGGCGTTGTGATTGGTCGCGTCGCGGCCACATGGGCGACGCGACCAATCACAAGCCGTGACGTCACGGGAGGCTGGACACGCGCACATTTTAAAATGCACGCGTCTCCTGCCTTCCGTGACGTCACGGCTTGTGATTGGTCGCATCGCCCATGTGACCGCGACCAATCACAACGCCGGAACGTAATTTTAAAATACTGAAGGACCTAAAATTACGTCACGGCTTGCTGTGATTGGTCGCGTCGTGGCCACATGGGCGGCGCGCGACCAATCACAAGCCAGGACTTCACGTAAGGAAGTTAAAGCGCAAATTTTAAGCAAACAACGCTGCCTGTTCCCTCGGTAAGGTCCAGGCTGCGTCGGAGAGGTGAGTATAGGAATATTTTTTATTTTAATTCTTTATTTTACACATTAATATGGTTCCCAGGGCCTGAAGGAGAGTTTCCTCTCCTTCAGACCCTGGGAACCATCAGGAATACCGTCCGATACATGAGTCCCATTGACTTGTATTGGTATCGGGTATCGGTATCGGATTAGATCCGATACTTTGCCGGTATCGGCCGATACTTTCCGATACCGATACTTTCAAGTATCGGACGGTATTGCTCAACACTAATATTGAGATTAAGAGTACAAGTTTCACCCAAGGGGTCTGTATCATACAAGCTGAAAGAGGCTGTGATGGGGACCTCACAATACATTTTGCAGTTATTAGAGTAGGAAGCAATAGGGAGTACAAGTTTCACCATTGCACAATGTGCAGAGTTTTCCAAAAATTACCCAAGGGGTCTGTATCAAACACTCTGAAAGAGACCTTGATGGTGACATCTCAATACCTATTAGAATAGGTAGAAATAGGGAGTACAAGTTTCACTTTTGCACAATGTGCAAAGTTGTCCAAAAATTACCCAAGAGGTTTGTATCATACAAGCCGAAAGAGACCGTGATGTGGACCTCACAATACATTTTAAAGTTATTAGAATAGGTATAGATAGGGAGTACAGGTTTCCCCATGTGCAAAGGTTTAAACAAATTTTAAAATATTACCCACGTGTATACATCTATGACCACTAAGTACTTTTTGCAGAAGCAGGAGGAGTAGGACATGATTTCCTGAACAAAATGGGTTTGTATGGTAAGGCATGGACAATAAGACAATTTCCAAGAAAATAACTTATGGGCTGCATTTAGGTTAGGTTGCTGTCACCTCTGGGGCTTACAAAGTCAGAGGAAATCCAGCCCTTGTAAAATTTTAGAAGAATCAGACTTTCTGTATTTTCCATTGACAGGTGTGCGTCTATCCGTTATAATTGTGCCGGCAGAATTGAAAACCCGCTCAGACAACATACTTGCGGCAGGGCATGGCAGCACCTCCAAGGCATTCAAGAAGAGGTCAGGCCATATGTGCAGCTTGCACAACCAATAGTTAAAGGGCACTGAAGAATCAGGAAGGATGCTGATATTGTCACTTAAGTACATTCAATATTGAAATAAGAAACAGCACTCACCATTGCTTAAAAAAGGTTAATTTCCATTATTCCATGTGGCGGGACAATCCTTTAACACACTGCTATGGTCACTTAACCCCTTTACCCCCAAGGGTGGTTTGCACGTTAATGACCGGGCCAATTTTTATAATTCTGACCACTGTCTCTTTATGAGGATAAAACTCTGGAACACTTCAACGGATCCCGGTGATTCTGACATTATTTTCTCATGACATATTGTACTTCATGATAGTTGTACATTTTTTTTGATATTACCTGCGTTTATTTGTGAAAAAAAACAGAAATTTGGCAAAAATTTAGAAAATTTCGCTATTTTCTAAATTTGAATTTTTATACAATTAAATAACAGAGATATGTCACACAAAATACTTGATAAGTAACATTTCCCACATGTCTACTTTACATCAGGACAATTTTGGAACCAATTTTTTTTTTTGTTAGGGAGTTATAAGGGTTAAAAGTTGACCAGCAATTTCTCATTTTTAACAACACCATTTTTTTTAGGGACCACATCTCATTTGAAGTAATTTTGAGGGGACTATATGATAGAAAATAACCAAGTGTGACACTATACTAAAAACTGCACCCCGCAAGGTGCTCAAAACCACATTCAAGAAGTTTATTAACCCTTCAGATGTTTCACAGGAATTTTTGGAATGTTTAAATAAAAATGAACATTTAACTTTTTTTTCACAAAAAATTTACTTCAGCTCCAATTTGTTTCATTTTACCAAGGGTAACAGGAGAAATTGGACCTGAAAAGTTGTTGCACAATTTGTCCGGAGAAAGCCGATACCCCATATGCCATATGTGGGGTAAACCACTGTTTGGGCGCATGGCTGATCTTGGAAGCGAAGGAGCGCCATTTGACTTTTCAATGCAAAATTGACTGGAATTGAGATGGGATGCCATGTTGCATTTGGAGAGCCCCTGATGTGCCTAAACATTAAAACCCCCACAAGTGACACCATTTTTGAAAGTAGACCCCCTAAGGAACTTACGTAGATGAGTGGTGAGCACTTTGACCCATTAAGTGATTCACAGAAGTTTATAATACAGAGCCGTAAAAATAAAAAATCATATTTTTTCACAAAAATGATTTTTCGCCCCCAATTTTTTTATTTTCCCAAGGGTAAGAGAAGAAATTGGACCCCAAACGTTGTTGTACAATTTGCCCTGAGTACGCTGATACCCCATATGAGGGGGTAAACCACTGTTTGGGTGCATGGTAGCGCTCTGAAGGGAAGGAGTGCCATTTGACTTTTCAATGCAAAATTGACTGGAATTGAGATGGGACACCATGTTGCGTTTGGAGAGCCCCTGATGTGCCTAAACATTGAAACCCCCACAAGTGACACCATTTTGGGAAGTAGACCCCTTAAGGAACTTACATAGATGAGTAGTGAGCACTTTGACCCATTAAGTGATTCACAGAAGTTTATAATACAGAGCCGTAGAAATAAAAAATCATATTTTTCCACAAAAATGATTTTTCGCCCCCAATTTTTTTATTTTCCCAAGGGTAAGAGAAGAAATTGGACCCCAAATGTTGTTGTACAGTTTGTCCTGAGTACGCTGATACCCCATATGTGGGGGTAAACCACTGTTTGGGCGCATGGCAGAGCTCTGAAGGGAAGGAGCGCCATTTGACTTTTCAATGCAAAATTGACTGGAATTGAGATGGGATGCCATGTTGCATTTGGAGAGCCCCTGATGTGCCTAAACATTGAAACCCCCCACAAGTGACACCATTTTGGATAGTAGACCCCCTAAGGAACTCATCTAGATGTGTTGTGAGAGCTTTGAACCCCCAAGTGTTTCACTACAGTTTATAACGCAGAGCCGTAAAAATAAAAATTATTTTTTTCCCACAAAATTTTTTTTAGCCCCCAGTTTTGTATTTTCCCAAGGGTAACAGGAGAAATTGGACCCCAAAAGTTGTTGTTCAATTTTTCCTGAGTAAGCTGATACCCCATATGTGGGGGGAACCACCGTTTGGGCGCATGGAAAGGAGCGCCATTTGGAATGCAGACTTAGATGGAATGGTCTGCAGGTGTCACATTGCGTTTGCAGAGGGTAACAGTTGAAATTGGACCCCAGAAATTGTTGTCCAATGTGTCCCTATGAATGTGATACCCCATATGTTGGGGTAAACCCCTGTTTGGGCGTGTGGGAGAGCTCAGAAGGGAAGGAGCTCTGTTTTACTTTTTCAACGCAGAATTGGCTGGAATTGAGAACGGACACCATGTCGCGTTTGGAGAGCCCCTGATGTGCCTAAACAGTGGAAACCCCCAATTATAACTGAAACCCTAATCCAAACACACCCCTAACCCTAATACTAATGGTAACCCTAACCACAACCCTAACCCTGACACACCCCTAACCCTTATCCAAACCCTATTCCCAACCATAAATGTAATCCAAACCCTAACCGTAACTTTAGCCCTAACCCTAACTTTAGCCCCAACCCTAACTTTAGCCCTAGCCCTAACCCTAGCCCTAACACTAGCCCTAACCCTAGCCCTAACCATAATGTGAAAATGGACATAAATACATTTTTAAATTTTTCCCTAACTAAGGGGGTGATGAAGGGAGGTTTCATTTACTATTTATGACGGGTTTTCTAGTGGATTTTTATGATTGGCAGCCGTCACACACTAAAAGACGCTTTTTATTGCAAAAAAATATTTTTGCGTTACCACATTTTGAGAACTATAATTTTTCCATATTTTGGTCCACAGAGACATGTGAGGTCTTGTTTTTCGCAGGACAAGTTGACGTTTTTATTGGTAACATTTTCAGGCATGTGACATTTTTTGATCACTTTTTATTCCGATTTTTGTGAGGCAGAATGGCCAAAAACCAGCTATTCATTAACTTCTTTTGGGGGGGTGGGGGCGTTTATACCATTTTGCGTTTGGTAAAATGGATAAAGCAGTTTTATTCTTCGGGTCAGTACGATTACAGTGATACCTCATTTATATCATTTTTTTATGTTTTGGCGCTTTTATATGATAAAAACTATTTTATAGAAAAAATAATTATTTTTGCATCGCTTTATTCTGAGGACTATAACTTTTTTATTTTTTCGCTGATGATGCTGTATTGCAGCTCGTTTTTTGTGGGACAAGATGACGTTTTTAGCGGTACCATGGTTATTTATATCTGTATTTTGATCGCGTGTTATTCCACCTTTTGCTCGGCAGTATGTTAATAAAGCATTGTTTTTTGCCTTGTTTTTTTTTTACGGTGTTCACTGAAGGGGTTAACTAGTGGAACAGTTTTATAGGATGCGGCGTTACGGACACGCCGATACTAAATATGTGTGCTTTTATTGTTTTTTTATTATTTAGATAAAGAAATGTATTTATGGGAACAATATATTTTTTTTTTAGGAATTTTCTTTAAATTTATTATACACATCTGAATATTTTTTTGTACACTATAACTTTGCCCTGGCGGGGGGCATCATGTTATAGTGTAAGATCGCTGATCTGACACTTTGCTGCGCACTGTGTCAGATCAGCGATCGGACGTGCACTCCTGGAGGCTTCCCGGCGCCTGCTCTGAGCAGGCGCTGTGAAGCCACCTCCCTGCTGGACCCGGATGCAGCCTCGCGGCCATTTTGGATCTGGGCCTGCAGTGAGGAGGAGGTAAGAGACGCTCGGAGCAACGAGATCACATCGCGTTGCTTCGAGGGTCTCAAGGAAGCATGCAGGGAGCCCCCTCCCTGCGCGATGCTTCCCTATACCGCTGGAACACTGCGATCATGTTTGATCGCAGTGTGCCGGGAGTTAATGTGCCAGGGGCGGTCCGTGACCACTCCTGGCACATAGTGCCGGATGTCAGCTGTGATGGTCAGCTGACACCCAGCCGCGATCGGCCACGCTCCCCCCGTGAGCGCGGCCGATCGCTATGACGTACTATCCTGTTGGTGGGCATACGGGCCCACCCCACCTCGACGGGATAGTACATCTAATGTCAGAAAGGGGTTAAGTACTCCTTCATAATGTTGGTCAACTTCTCCCTCCTTGTCATAGTTACACCCACAGATAACCCTTTCTGATGTGACGGTTTCATGAAAATGGGCCAGTTGGTGGACATTATCCCCCCTGAGTTGCACCTGGGGTGCGTTTCCCTTCCCTGTAATACTTGTGGGTACCTCTGTCAGCAACAGTGCTTGTCTTTTCAGCAAGTCTTCCACAACTACCCTCTAGATACAGATTGGAATAATTGTGGTACATTTCTGCGCTGCTGATAGAATTCCAGAATTATTAGTACATATGGCTTTATTATTCTACGCATTTCAGAGTTCAAGACTCCTTCATCAGGAAACCCCACAGGAACATGTCAATACAGTTTACACCATTCTTTAAATAGACAAACAGTTCAAATAACAGTCACCTGATCAGCAGTGTCAAAGTTCATTGACAAGACACATGATGAGCAAATGATGAATAGGTTACAATGAATAAACAATTAGAATTTATTAAAAAACATTGATAGGTTAATCTGTCATTATTTTTATTGTTTTATTATAGTATCTGTGTGTTACTATAAGGAAAAGAAGAAAGAGAAAAAAAAAAGAACATAATTGGCACATGTAAATAGTGATGTTTGCATATTTCTGCAGGTTTTATGCCAGTCGCACAACTGCTAGATACATGTTAGCTACTTCAGCAATAGGCAGGGAATATTATTTAGCAATTAATTGTTAAAAAATGTTTAGTATAAGCTGGCACTGAGGAATGTTATTTGGCTCTAAATAGAGTTGTTTCATATATTATGGTACTGGATGAAACCCTGCCTAGCTCCTTAATCCCACAGTCTGTTCCTACATGTTAGCACCACGCTGGATCCCTGCTCTGATTGGCAGGGTCTCCAGCGTGTCACTACACTCACCCACGTTCCTTCCGTCTCCATGCTATGCATGCATCCAGCAGAGCTTTCAGCCGGGCTCCGAGCCATATCCTTAGGGCATGCGCGTGCCCACCCTCTTAAAGGGCCAGCGCGTGCACTTGCTATTTCCTCCCCAGCCAATGATTGTGGGGCATTATGTATATATTGCTTCCTTCTCACTGGGTACGTGCCTGAGCAACCATCCTGCTCTGCAGTCTAAGTTGTGTAAGGTTGCATAACCGTTCCTGCTGCACTTCGGTGCAGATCTTGCCTGCTGCATTCCTGTGCAGATCCTGCCTGCTGCACTCTGGTGCAGATCCTGTCTGTTGCACTCTGATACAGATCCTGACTGCTGCACTGTGGTGCAAATCCTGCCAGCTACACTTTGATACATACTCTGCCTGCTGCACTCTGATTCAAGCTCTGCCTGCTGCACTCTGATTCAAGCTCTGCCTGCTGCACTTTGATACCAACTCTGCCTTCTACACCATCCAGCCTGTCCTATTGGTTCCAGCTGCTGTACGTCTGTTGGTCTGTCCTGGAGTGGCACCTTGCGTTCATCGGGAGCCAAGCTTAACCTCACCATCAGAGGCTCTAGGGAACAGTTCGGTGCTTGCTTAGTCACGCCCCTCCAGGCTCTCCATGGTCCGTAGCACAGTGGTTCCACAAACCACATCCATGACACTACTCTATACAACACAATGCAAACTAGCAGAGATCTGCAGCATGCACTTGCAATGATAACATCCAGGCGCCTGCCTTTCCCTCTCCCTCGTATTAAACCTCTCCCTACGCTATCTCCACCTAACAGAGAACTGATCTTCACTCTTACTAGCTCTTGAAAAAGCTTTTTGTAATTATAAACTCTCCCTATATGCTTCTTTCACTCTCCCTATGCTCACAGTATGCTCTCACTATGCTGTTTGCAGCTGTAATGTGCGCAAGATGGTGCCGGCAGGGATTAAATATCCCCTATGATGCTGTAAGGTCAGCCATTCACAGTTATGCCACACCAAAGATGGCGCTGGTATTGCTGCGATTGGCAAGCAAGCCCAGCATGCTCATTGGCTGCAAATAAAGTGCCTATCGTTCTGGGCGGGTCACTCAAATATACCAAGGCGAATAGCTAATTACTCGCTGAGTAACAAATAGCCTGAATGCAGTACTATTTGTTCAAGTAACGAATAGTGCTGAATATATTTGCTCATCACTAATTATTATGTATTTTTAAGTTGATACATTGGCCCTGATTCATGAAGGTGTGTTTGCTAGAATTGTGTATAGGAAATATTAAAATGTTGCATAATTTTTGCACAATGTGAAGTTGTGCAAAATTGTTGAAATTTTTCATATTTTCACGCCATTTATGTCCAGCTGTGATAGTGTGGGTGAGGCTGGAGTGTGAAGGGGATTGGAAAGATCACCCAACAAATTCATGAAAAGTTGTAGAGTACCTTACTCCAGAAATGTTGCTAAAGAATGAATGTAATAATATTTCAGACAGAAGCACACACAGGAATATGTCAGATGGGAGATGGGCATAATTCATTAATTGCATGCGCTTCTTAATGAATTAGGCTCTTTTTATTCCAGTATACCCATCATGAAGACTTGCACTCACACCACCAACCTTAAGGTACCTTCACACTGAACAACTTAACAACGATATCGCTAGCGATCCGTGATGTTGCAGTGTCCTGGATAGCGATATCGTTGTGTTTGACACGCAGCAGCGATCAGGATCCTGCTGTGATATCGTTGGTCGGAGCTAGAAGGCCAGCACCTTATTTTGTCGCTGGATCACCCGCTGACATCGCTGGATCGGTGTGTGTGACACCGATCCAGCGATGTCTTCACTGGTAACCAGGGTAAACATCGGGTTACTAAGCGCTGGGCCGCGCTTAGTAACTCGATATTTACCCTGGTTACCAGTGTAAATGTTAAAAAAAAAACACAACATACTTAAATTCCTGTCTCGTCCCTCAGCGTCAGCTTCCCTGCGTCCCCCAGTGACAGCGCCGGCCGGCCGGCCGTAAAGCAGAGCACAGCAGCGACGTCACCGCTCTGCTTTCCGGCCAGCGCTTACACAGTGCAGGGAAGCTGAAGGCGAGGGACGCGACAGGAATGTAAGTATGTAGTGTTTTTTTTTTTACTTTTACAATGGTAACCAGGGTAAACATCGGGTTACTAAGAGCGGCCCTGCGCTTAGTAACCCGATGTTTACCCTGGTCACCCAGGGACTTCGGCATCGTTGGTCGCTGGAGAGCTGTCTGTGTGACAGCTCTCCAGCGACCAAACAGCGACGCTGCAGCGATCGGCATCGTTGTCTATATCGCTGCAGCGTCGCTTAATGTGACGGTACCCTTATTGATTCGGGACCATAGTACTTTTTTTCTAGAAGGCTAGTTTTTATATAAATGTTTTTATCTTTTGTGATATCAGGGTTTTTCAGCACAAACTGTCATTAATATGTTATCTTATACTAATTTGAAAAAGTATTTATACTATATAGTTTTAGATTTACAGAAGCATAAGCTGTAGTTTGGTTTGTGGAGGCATTCTTTGCATTTTTTATTTTTTTTGTACTTTTTTACACTACTTGCTCAACTTAGTAGATAAAATACTGTTGGGAGCATTTATAGTATTGCATTTTTTGTGAAATGAAGGAAATGTAAAAAAAAATTGCCTTTGAAACATTATACAATGTTTGACGTTCAAATGATGAAGTTTCTTAATATCAAGTGAGAAACATGAAGAGTGCTCTGTATTAACACTGCCTTATGGAAAAAACACAACCCCTTCATACAATGTCTATTTACCACATCCAAACATGAGCAACATTTTATGTAAAGTGTTCTTAAAAGATATACATGCCAAAGCAATGAACATAATGAAATATAAAGAATAGCTTTAATTTTGGATGAAAGTCTCAAAATCTTTTTTTCCTACCCACAAAATAGTAAGATAGTTCTGTTCTGCTTTGCTGAACCGATTCAAAATGGCATTCCGTTTCAGTCTGATGGTTTCCTGGAGATGGGGATTGATTGGTGAACCTCTTGCATGATACATTTGAAATATTTATCTAGAGTTCAATTGTCAGGTGTTGGCCAGCTTTCATTACAGAGCAGTAGAGGCAGGAAAGCTGTCAGAATGATACGATCTTTAAGATATGACTTCTTTTCATTTCTTTATGGACAGCGCTGCATTGTTAAGGCAATCAAAAGCAATCGACTTTACGCTATAAAAGTGCTTTAACAATAGAAGCATTTCAGTATTTATAATAAGAAATAAGTTATATCTATTTAATCCTCTTGAAAATCCTCCACTTTTGTGAGACCTATAACAAATGAAAAATAATATTAAAATATAATATATCACGCGCATTCAAGCCACAATTCTTTCTGATATGAATAAGATGATTTCATAAATACATTTTTTTTTATAAAAATAGATATCGTCAGTACATAGAAACATGCTATATAAACATTTGTTACACATCATATCCTCCAAATATAATAATACATTGTCAAGCATGGAAAGGTTATTCCATGTCAAGTCTCTTCTAAATTGTGGCTTATGGATGTTATGTCTCACCTGGTAAAGGGGATCTTTGAAGTTCTTGGTCCGAAAAAGCAGCTGTTATGAAGGACTGACAGATGGAATTGGTGCAGGAGGGAGATCAAGATTAAATAGTGAAGAATGCTGTGACTGGACAACAACTGGAGGAGCAAACTGGAAAGACAGGATCTGATGCAGCTAAGATAAAGCTGCAGTTAAAGGAGTAAAGGTACCTTCACACTAAGCGACTTTACAACGATAACGATAGCGATCCGTGA
Source organism: Ranitomeya variabilis (assembly GCF_051348905.1). Lineage (NCBI taxonomy): Eukaryota > Metazoa > Chordata > Amphibia > Anura > Dendrobatidae > Ranitomeya > Ranitomeya variabilis. The sequence goes on from NC_135236.1 coordinate 569,793,771, forward strand.
CGTTGCAGCGTCCTGGATAGCGATATCATTGTGTTTGACACGCAGCAGCGATCAGGATCCCGCTGTGAGATCGCTGGTCGTTGCTGAAAGTCCAGAACTTTATTTCGTCGCTGGATCTCCCGCTGACATCGCTGAATCGGTGTGTGAGACACCGATCCAGAGATGTCTTCACTGGTAACCAGGGTAAACAAATTGGGTTCCTAAGCGCAGGGCCGCGCTTAGTAACCCGATGTTTACCCTGGTTACCATTGTAAAAGTAAAAAAAAAAAAACACATACTCACATTCCGGTGCCCGGCGTCCGCTTCCCTGCACTCCTCCTGCATCCTGTGTAAGTGCCGGCCGTAAAGCAGAGCGGTGACATCACCGCCTTTACTCTGTGGGAGATGCCGGAGATGTTCGGCGCTGACACAGGATGCAGGAGGAGTGCAGGGAAGCGGATGCCGGGCACCGGAATGTGAGTACCATTGTAAATGTAAAAAAAAAAAAAAAAAAACACGACATACTTACATTCCGGTGCCTGTCGCGTCCCCCGGCGTCCGCTTCCCTGCACTCCTCCTGCATCCTGTGTCAGCGCCGGCCGGACGTACATCAGAGCACAGCGGTGACGTCAACGCTCTGCTTTACGGCCACGCTTACACAGGATACAGGAGGAGCGGCCCTGCGCTTAGTAACCCGATGTTTACCCTGGTTACTCGGGGACTTCGGCATCGTTGGTCGCTGGAGAGCTGTCTGTGTGACAGCTCCCCAGCGACCACACAAGGACTTTCCAACGATCACGGCCAGGTCGTATCGCTGGTCGTGATCGTTGGAAAGTTGCTGAGTGTGGCGGTACCCTTAGAAATTGATGGCCCAGTAAAGTAGAAGAGGCTCTCAGCGTAATAGCAGAGATGTGTTCCTAACAGAGCCCAACGCAGATGCTGTACAAGAGACTATAATAATGGAGACTTTGGTACGGATCAGTGTCTCACTAACATTGTACTACCTGGATGATCTGGCATATCAATCAGCAGCTTTTAAAAACATCTTCTGTGGTGCTCAATAGAGATGAGCGAGCACTGAAATGCTTGGGTGCTCGTTCAAACCGAGCAATTCCTAATACTCGCATGCTCTTTTCGAGTAACGGGTATAACAAGAGTCAATGGGAAAGCAGAGATTTTTTCTGGCAGACCCTACAAAGAGGTCTGGCGGGCAGTGAAAATGTTCAAATGGATGGGACAAGTGCTGAATGGAAGGAGAACAGGATGGAGAGGACTTCCAGATCGCTGCTGAAAACAATGGTGTCACACTTCTTTTACTCCACTTTAAGGAGTGACAATAAAAGATTCCAAACTGACATGAAATTTCATTTTACATGAAAAAAACTAAGAAACATGTTTTCCTTCATAATGACTTGTATATAGGCCAAAATTTGAAAACAATTAAAAAATATATAATTTAAGTAAAACAAAATTATTTTTTATAAAAAATAGGAAATTTCAGTTTCATTTATGAAGGAAGCAAGAACTTTCAAAAATTGGGGACTTGGATATGTATTAGACATAAAGGAGGGCCTTATACACATTATTTTCAAATTGTCATGTATTGGTACTCCTAGACTCATAAAGGCTATTCACTTTTGAAGGGTATAAACTAGAGATGAGCGAAGGTGTGCCAAAAACATTAACCAATTTCAAATTTTGGCACGAGTATAGCACATTCGGATTTGTATTTGTTTTCTCGAGCATTTTTGCTCAAAGTTGGCAAAATTCATTCAAAGTTCGGTAAATCATACGATACGATACGATACGATACACTTTATTGATCCCGAGGGAAATTTTGGAAATACAGCAGCAATACAAACAGCATTTCAAACATTACAACATTGCAAACAGCAATACATAAAGTAACTAGATGGGCATTTCCTGAAGGAAATACATGGTGCTTGAACAGCACTGCCAGCTACCAATGAACCTCAGGAGCATGTCTAGCATGCAGGGCCCTGCCCCAGGGTAGCCATTTTGGCATGCAGGAATCCTTGGTAGCCACTTTGGTGCACACAGCTTCTCGGTAGCCACTTTGGCCACATCCCCCTATATACAAACACCACTCATATATACAGACATCCCCTTATATTTAGACATCCCCCTTATATACAGACATCCCCCTTATATACAGACAACCCCCTTATATACAGACATCCCCCATATATATAGACATCCCCCTTATATAAAGACATCCCCCTTATATAGAGACACCCCTCTTATATAGGGACAGCCCCTTTATACACAGACATCCCCCTGTATACAGACATCCCCCTTATATACAGACATCCCCATTATATAAAGACATCCCCCTTATATACAGACATCCCCCTATATAGACATCCCCCTTATATACAGACACCTTCTTTACATACAGACATCCCCCTTACATACAGACATCCCCTATATGCAGACATCCCCCTTATATACAGACATCCCCCTTATACAAAGACATCCCCCTTATATAGAGACACCTCCTTATACACAGACATCCCCCTATATACATACATCCCATTATATACAGACATCCCCCTAAATACAGATGTCCCCCTTATATACAGAAATCCCTCTATATGCAGACATCCCTATTACATACAGACATCCCTCTATATACAGACATCACCCTATATACAGACATCCCCCTAAATACAGACATCCCACTATATACAGACATCCCCCTTATATACAGGCATCCCCCTATATACAGACATTCCCCTTATATACAGACATCCCCTTATATACAGACATCCCCTTATATACAGACATCTCCCTTATATATAGACATCCCCCTTATATACAGACATCCCCCTATATACTGACATCTCCCTTATATACAAACATCCCCTTATATACAGACATCCCCCTATATACAGACATCCCCCTATATAGACATCTCCCTTATATACAGACATCCCCTTATATACAGACATGCCCCTTATATACAGACATCCCCCTTATATACAGACATCCCCCTTATATAAAGACATCCCACTTATACACAGACATCCCCCTTATATACAGACATCCCCCTTATATACAGACATCTCCCTTGTATATAGACATCCCCCTTATATACAGACATCTACCTGATATATAGACATCCCCCTTATATACAGACATCCCCCTCATATACAGACATCCCCCTATATAGACATCTCCCTTATATACAGACATCCCCTTATATACAGACATGCCCCTTATATATAGACATCCCCCTTATATACAGACATCCCCCTATATACTGACATCTCCCTTATATACAAACATCCCCTTATATACAGACATCCCCCCTATATACAGACATCCCCCTATATAGACATCTCCCTTATATACAGACATCCCCTTATATACAGACATGCCCCTTATATACAGAAATCCCCCTTATATACAGACATCCCCCTTATATAAAGACATCCCACTTATATACAGACATCCCCCTTATATACAGACATCTCCTTATATACAGACATCTACCTTATATATAGACATCCCCTTTTATACAGACATCCCCCTTATATACAGACATCTCCCTTGTATATAGACATCCCCCTTATATACAGACATCTACCTTATATATAGACATCCCCCTTATATACAGACATCCCCCTCATATACAGACATCCCCTATATACAGACATCCCCCTCATATACATACATCCCCTTCATATACAGACATCCCCCATATTTATAGACATCCCCCATATACAGACATCCCCCTTATATACAGACATCCCTCTATATACAGACATTCCTCTTATATACAGACATCCCCTATATACAGACATCCCCCTTATATACAGACATCCAACTACAGGTCCTTCTCCAAAAATTAGCATATAGTGTTAAATTTCATTATTTACCATAATGTAATGATTACAATTAAACTTTCATATATTATAGATTCATTATCCACCAACTGAAATTTGTCAGGTCTTTTATTGTTTTAATACTGATGATTTTGGCCTACAACTCCTGATAACCCAAAAAACCTGTCTCAATAAATTAGCATATTTCACCCGGCCAATCAAATAAAAGTGTTTTTTAATAACAAACAAAAAAACCATCAAATAATAATGTTCAGTTATGCACTCAATACTTGGTCGGGAATCCTTTGGCAGAAATGACTGCTTCAATGCGGCGTGGCATGGAGGCAATCAGCCTGTGACACTGCTGAGATGTTATGGAGGCCCAGGATGCTTCAATAGCGGCCTTAAGCTCATCCAGAGTGTTGGGTCTTGCGTCTCTCAACTTTCTCTTCACAATATCCCACAGATTCTCTATGGGGTTCAGGTCAGGAGAGTTGGCAGGCCAATTGAGCACAGTAATACCATGGTCAGTAAACCATTTACCAGTGGTTTTGGCACTGTGAGCAGGTGCCAGGTCGTGCTGAAAAATGAAATCTTCATCTCCATAAAGCATTTCAGCCGATGGAAGCATGAAGTGCTCCAAAATCTCCTGATAGCTAGCTGCATTGACCCTGCCCTTGATGAAACACAGTGGACCAACACCAGCAGCTGACATGGCACCCCACACCATCACTGACTGTGGGTACTTGACACTGGACTTCAGGCATTTTGGCATTTCCTTCTCCCAAGTCTTCCTCCAGACTCTGGCACCTTGATTTCCGAATGACATGCAAAATTTGCTTTCATCAGAAAAAAGTACTTGGGACCACTTAGCAACAGTCCAGTGCTGCTTCTCTGTAGCCCAGGTCAGGCGCTTCTGCCGCTGTTTATGGTTCAAAAGTGGCTTTACCTGGGGAATGCGGCACCTGTAGCCCATTTCCTGCACACGCCTGTGCACGGTGGCTCTGGATGTTTCCACACCAGACTCAGTCCACTTCTTCCTCAGGGTCCGGTCACCTCTTCTCGTTGTACAGCGTTTTCTGCCACATTGTTTCCTTCCAACAGACTTACCATTGAGGTGCCTTGATACAGCACTCTGGGAACAGCCTATTTGTTGAGAAATTTCTTTCTGGGTCTTACCCTCTTGCTTGAGGGTGTCAATGGTGGCCTTCTTGACATCTGTCAGGTCGCTAGTCTTACCCATGATGGGGGTTTTGAGTAATGAACCAGGCAGGGAGTTTTTAAAAGCCTCAGGTATCTTTTGCATGTGTTTAGAGTTAATTAGTTGATTCAGAAGATTAGGGTAATAGGTCGTTTAGAGAACCTTTTCTTGATATGCTAATTTATTGAGACAGGTTTTTTGGGTTATCAGGAGTTGTATGCCAAAATCATCAGTATTAAAACAATAAAAGACCTGACAAATTTCAGTTGGTGGATAATGAATCTATAATATATGAAAGTTTAATTGTATTCATTACATTATGGTAAATAATGAAATTTAACACTATATGCTAATTTTTTGAGAAGGACCTGTATATACAGACATCCCCCTATATACAGATACCCCCTTATATACAGACACCCCTTATATACAGACATCCCCCTTATATACAGACATACCCCTATATACAGACATCCCCCTTATATACAGACATCCCCCTTATATACAGACATCCCCCTTATATACAGACATCCCCCTATATACAGACATCCCCCTAATATACAGACATCCCCCTATATACAGACATCCCCTTATATACAGACATCCCCCTATATACAGACATCCCCGTTATATACAGACATCCCCTATATACAGACATCCCCCTATATACAGACATCCCTCTAAATACAGACACCACTCCCATATACAGACATCCCCCTATATACAGATGTCCCCCTTATATACAGAAATCCCCCTATATGCAGACATCCCTCTTCCATACAGACATCCCCCTATATACAGACATCACCCTATATACAGACATCCCCCTATATACAGACATCCCACTATATACAGACATCCCCCTATATACAGACATCCCCCTTATATACAGACATCCCCTTATATACAGACATGCCCCTTATATACAGACATTCCCCTTATATGCAGACATCCCCTTATAAACAGACATCCCCCTATATACAGACATCTCCCTTATATATAGACATCCCCCTTATATACAGACATCCCCCTATATACTGACATCTCCCTTATATTCAAACATCCCCTTATATACAGACATCCCCCCTATATACAGACATCCCCCTATATAGACATCTCCCTTATATACAGACATCCCCTTATATACAGACATGCCCCTTATATACAGACATCCCCCTTATATACAGACATCCCCCTTATATACAGACATCCCTCTTATATACAGACATCCCCTATATACAGACATCCCCCTTATATACAGACATCCAACTATATACAGACATCCCCCTATATACAGATACCCCCTTATATACAGACATCCCCCTTATATACAGACATACCCCTATATACAGACATCCCACTTATATAAAGACATCCCCTTATATACAGACATCCCCCTTATATACAGACATCCCCCTATATACAGACATCCCCCTTATATACAGACATCCCCCTTATATACAGACATCCCCTATATACAGACATCCCCCTATATACAGACATCCCTCTAAATACAGACACCACTCCTATATACAGACATCCCCCTATATACAGACATCCCCCTAAATACAGACACCACTCCTATATACAGACATCCCTCTATATACAGACACCACTCCTATATACAGACATCTCTCCTATATACAGGCACCACTCCTATATACAGACATCCCCTTAAATACAGACACCACTCCTATATACAGACATCCCCCTAAATACAGACAGCACTCCTATATACAGACATCCTCCTAAATACAGACAGCACTCCTATATACAGACATCCCACTAAATACAGACAGCACTCCTATATACATACATCCCCCTATATACAGACACCACTCCTATATACTGACATCTCTCCTATATACAGGCACCACTCCTATATACAGACATCCCCCTATATACAGACACCACTCCTATATACAGACATCTCTCCTATATACAGACATCCCCCTATATACAGATATCTCTCCTATATACAGACATCCCCCTATATACAGTCACGACTCCTATATACTGACATCCCCCTATATACAGACACCACTCCTATATACACATCCCTCTATATACAGACAGCACTCCTATATACACACATCACTATATGCAGACACCACTCCTACATTCAGACATCCCTCTAAATACAGACACCACTCCTATATACAGACACCACTCCTATATACAGACATCCCCCTATATACAGACACCACTCCTATATACAGATATCCCTCTATATACAGACACAACTCCTATATACAGACATCCCCTGTATACAGACATCTATCTCATATACAGATATCCCTCTATATACAGACACCACTCCTATATACAGACACCATGCCTATATACATACATCCTTCTATATACAGACACCACTCCTATATACAGACATCCCTCTATATACAGTCACCACTCCTATATACAGACATCCCTCTATATACAGACACAACTCCTATATACAGACATCCCCCAATATACAGACATCTCTCTCATATACAGACATCCCTCTATATACAGACACCACTCCTATATACAGACATACCTCTATATACAGACGCCACTCCTATATGCAGACATATCTCCTATATACAGACATCCCCCTATATACAGACTTCCCCCTATATACAGACATCTCTCCTATATACACACATCCCCCTATATACAAACATCACTCCTATATACAGACATCCCTCTATATACAGACACCACTCCTATATACAGACAACACTCCTAAATTCAGACATCCCCTATATACAGACACCACTCCTATATACTGACATCCCCCTATATACAGACACCACTCCTATATACAGACATCCCCCTATATACAGACACCACTCCTATATATAGACATCCCTCTATATACAGACACCAGTCCTATATACAGACATCCCTCTATATACAGACACCACTCCTATATACATACATCTCTCCTATATACAGACATTCCCCTATATACAGACATCCCCCTATATACAGACACCACTCATATATACAGACATCCCTCTATATACAGACACCACACCTATATACATACATCTCACCTATATACATACATCCCCTATATACAGACATCTCTTCTATATACAGACATCCCCCTATATACAGACACCACTCCTATATACAGACATCCCTCTATATACAGACACCACACCTATATACAGACATCTCTCCTATATACAGACATCCCCCTATATACAGACACCACTCCTATATACAGACATCCTTCTATATACAGACACCACTCCTATATACAGACATCCCTCTATATACAGACGCCACTCCTATATACAGACATCCCCCTATATACAGACATCTCTCTCATATACAGACATCCCTCTATATACAGACACCACTCCTATATACAGACATCCTTCTATATACAGACACCACTCCTATATACAGACATCCCTCTATATATACAGACACCACTCCTATATACAGACATCCCTCTATATACAGACACCACTCCTATATACAGACATCCCTCTAAATACAGACACCACTACTATATACAGACATCCCCCTATATACAGACACCACTCCTATATACAGACATCCTTCTATATACAGACACCACTCCTATATACAGACATCCCTCTATATACAGACACCACTCCTATATACAGACATCCCCCTATATACAGACATCTCTCTCATATACAGACACCACTCCTATATACAGACATCCTTCTATATACAGACACCACTCCTATATACAGACATCCCTCTATATATACAGACACCACTCCTATATACAGACATCCCTCTATATACAGACACCACTCCTATACAGACATCCCTCTAAATACAGACACCACTACTATATACAGACATCTCTCTATATACAGACACCACTCCTATATACAGACATCCCTCTATATACCGACACCACTCCTACATACAGACATCCCTCTATATACAGACGCCACTCCTATATACAGACACTACTCCCATATACAGACATCCCCCTATATACCGACATTTCTCCTATATACAGACATCCCTCTATATACAGACACCACTCCTATATACAGACATCCCCCTATATACAGACACCACTCCTATATACAGACATCCCCTTATACATGGAGTGTCGGAGTTTCGGGTCCGATTTGGTGGGCGGCACCACTGGGGGTCCGATTTGGTGGACGGGGCCACTGGGGGACCGATTTGGTGGGTGGGGCCCCTGGGGGTCCGATGTGGTGGGTGGGGCCACTGGGGGTCCGATTTAGTGGGCAGGGCCCCTGGGGGTCTGATTTGGCAGGCGGGGCCTCTGGGGGTCCGATTTGGTGGGTGGGGCCCCTCGAGGTCCGATTTGGTGGGCGGGGCCTCTGGGGGTCCGATTTGGTGGGCGGGGCCCCTGGGGATCCAATTTGGTGGGCGGGGCCCCTGGGGGTCTGATTTGGCGGGCGGGGCCCCTGGGGGTCCGATTTGGTAGGCGGGGCCCCTGGGGGTCCGATTTGGTGGGCAGGGCCCCTCGGGGTCCGATTTGGTGGGCGGGGCACCTCGGGGTCCAATTTGGGGGGCGGGGCCACTCGGGGTCCGATTTGGGGGGTGGGGCCACCCGGGGTCCGATTTGGGGGCGGGGCAAACTCGGGGTCTGATTTGAGGGGGCGGGGAGTCATAGTCACTTTATTCTGATGTTTGACTTTGATAAATGATCATGTCCTAAAATGGACACCGTACATTTGCATAGCTGCCACCTTTGGAAGGTCAAGTTGGGGGTAATGGAAAGTTCGCCATTATTTCCTATGGGAATTTTTTTTTTTTTTTTTAAATGCGATTTTTAAAAAAACTACAAATCGGATCGTCTCCAAAAATACATAGCACACCTGTCCCCACCGAGGGCTTCGAAACGCCACCTGATCGGTTCGAGCCGCATTAATTGCGGAAAACGCGGAGAAGAATAATAACTAGATGGGCATTTCCTGAAGGAAATACATGGTGCTTGAACAGCGCTGCCAGCTACCAATGAACCTCAGGAGCATGTCTGGCATGCAGGGCTCTTCCCCAGGGTAGCCATTTTGGCATGCAGGAATCCTTGGCAGCCACTTTGGTGCACACAGCTTCTCGGTAACCACTTTGGCCACATCCCCCTATATACAAACACAACTCATATAAACACACATCCCCTTATATTCAGACATCCCGCCTTATATTCAGACATTCCCCTTACATTCAGACATTCCCCTTATATACAGACATCCCCTTATATACAGACATCCCGTATATACAGACATCCCCCTTATATACAGACACCCCCATTATATAGAGACACCCCCATTATATAGGGACAGCCACCTTATACACAGACATCCCCGGTATACAGACATCCCCTTATATACAGACATCCCCCTTATATACAGACATCCCCTCATATACAGACATCCCCCTTATGTACAGACATCTCCCTATATTCCCCTATATACAGACATCCCACTATATAAAGACATCCCCCTTATATACAGACATCCCCCTATTTACAGACATTCCCCTTATATACAGACATTCCCCTTATATACAGACATTCCCCTTATATACAGACATCCCCCTTATATACAGACATTCCCCTTATATACAGACATTCCCCTTATATACAGACATCCCCCTATATACAGACATCCCCCTTATATACAGAAATCCCCCTTATATACAGACATCCCCCTCATATACAGACATCGCCCCTATATACAGACATCCCCCTCATATACAGACATCCCCCATATTTATAGACATCCCCTATATACAGACATCCCCCTTATATATAGACATCCCCCTTATATACAGACATCCCTTTATATACAGCAGGGGTCCCCAACCTGTAGCTCGGGAGCCACATGTGGCTCGCGGTCCCATGAATTGTGGCTCGCGACTGTCTGCCAGCTTGGTGCATTAGCTCCATGTCTAGAAAACTGGTATGAAGAACACATCTCAAAATGGTGAATTTTGTGAGTAGCCCTGCACAGTAGTGCAGATCTGGATGCACATTTACTGGTCTTAGGGGTTTAGAGATGTTTTAGGTATGGTACGCAAGAAGATGGTACTACCTGTTAGAGGAGGTGCTCAAAGCTGGATGTGATAGTGTGTTGGAGTCAGTGATGGGAGAATACTGAATGGGGGGGGGGGGTATTGTGGGAACCCCGGGATCTCCGTGCACTGCTTTGGAGTGATTTCTGTGCAAAATTTTTGATTATCATTATACCTGTAATGGGGGCTTTGGTTGACACTACTTTGAAGGGGGTGGGATCTAGATGTGGCTGGCGACGCTCTCTCAGTGCTGAATGTGGCTCGCGACCCTCTCTCTAAGGTGAATGTGGCTCTCAATGTCAGAAATGATATACAGACATCCCTGTTATATACAGACATCCCCCTTATATACAGACATCCCCTTATATACAGACATCCCCCTATATACAGACATCCCCCTATATACAGACATCCCCTTATATACAGACACCACTCCTATATACAGACATCCCTCTATATACAGACACCACTCCTATATACAGACATCCCTCTATATACAGAAATTTCTCCTATATACAGACACCCACTATATACAGACACCACTCCTATATACAGACATCCCCCTATATACAGACACCACTCCTATATACAGACATCTCCCTATATACAGACACCACTCCTATATACAGACATCCCTCTATATACAGACACCAGTCCTATATACAGATATCTCTCCTATATACAGACATCCCCCTATATACAGAAATTTCTCCTATATACAGACACCCCCTATATACAGACACCACTCCTATATGCAGACATCCCCCTATATACAGCCACCACTCCTATATACAGACATCTCCCTATATACAGACACCACTCCTATATACAGACATCCCTCTATATACAGACACCACTCCTATATACAGACATCTCTCCTATATACAGACATCCCCCTATATACAGATCTCTCCTATATACAGAAATCCCACTATATACAGACACCACTCCTATATACAGACATCCCTCTATATACAGACACCACTCCTATATACAGACATCCCTCTATACAGACATCTCTCCTATATACAGACATCCCCCTATATACAGACATCTCTCCTATATACAGACATCCCCCTATATACAGACACCACTCCTATATACAGACATCCCCCTATATACAGACATCACTCCTATATACAGACATCCCCCTATATACAGACACCACTCCTATATACAGACATCCCCCTATATACAGACATCACTCCTATATACAGACATCCCCCTATATACAGACATCTCTCCCTTATACAGACATCTCTCCTATATACAGACATCCCTGTTATGATCCTTAGTGGCTGAGGATCACAGAATGAACTAGCTAAGTTACTGAACATAGAACGAGCTCTAGTGAGGTGGTAACTGGACTGACCGCAAATCTGATCCTAACCAAACACACTGAAAGTAGCCGGTGAACGTGCCTAAATTCCTGGACGTCTCGACGCAGCCTGAGAAACTGGCTACCCCTATAGAGAAAGTAAGACCTCACTTGCCTCAGAGAAATGACCCCAAAGATATAGGAAGCCCCCAACAAATAATAACAGTGAGGTAAGGGGAAAATACAAAACGTAGAAATGAAAACAGATTCAGCAAATGAGGCCCACTAATACTAGATAGCAGAAGACAGGCAGGGAACTGTGCGGTCAGTAAAAAACCCTATACAAAATATCCACGCTGAGAATTCAAGAACCCCCACACCAACTAACGGTGTGAGGGGAGAAACTCAGCCCCCTAGAGCTACCAGCAAGCGAGGAAATCACATATTAGCAAGCTGGACAAGGACAAATAAATAACCAAGGAACATATTGAACACTGATGATCAAAAAATGAACAAACAGAAAACTTAGCTTCTCTTGGAGAGACTGGTAACCAAGGTAGGCAGGAGAGATCAAAATAGCACTGAATACATTGACAGCAGGCAACAACTGATAGTCCAGGTGAGCTAAATAGGAAACCAGCTAACATAACGAGACAGCTGATCCAGCCTCAGACCTGCAGAATGACACAAAGAGCCACCGAGGATCCCAAAGACAGCACTCACACAGTACCACTTGTGACCACAAGAGGGAGCCCAAAAACAGAGTTCACAACAGTACCCCCCCTTGAGGAGGGGTCACCGAACCCTCATCAAAACCCCCAGGGCGATCAGGATGAGCAACATGGAAGGCATGAACCAAATCGGTCGCATGAACATCAGAGGCGACAACCCAGGAATTATCCTCCTGACCATAGCCCTTCCACTTAACCAAATACTGAAGCCTCCGTCTAGAAATACGAGAATCCAAGATCTTCTCCACCACGTACTCCAATTCGCCCTCAACCAGCACCGGGGCAGGGGGCTCAACAGAAGGAACCACAGGCACCACATACCTCCGCAACAAAGGCCTATGGAACACGTTATGAATGGCAAACGACGCTGGGAGGTCCAGACGAAATTACACCGAGTTAAGGATTTCCAAAATCTTATAAGGACCGATGAAGCGAGGCTTGAATTTAGGAGAGGAGACCTTCATAGGAACATACCGAGAAGACAGCCATACCAAATCCCCAACATGAAGTCGGGGACCCACACCGCGACGGCGGTTGGCAAAGCGCTGAGCCTTCTCCTGTAACAACTTCAAATTGTCCACCACATGGTTCCAAATCTGCTGCAACCTATCCACCACAGAATCCACTCCAGGACAGTCAGAAGGCTCAACCTGACCCGAGGAGAAACGAGGATGAAAACCAGAATTGCAGAAAAAAGGCGAAACCTAAGTAGGAGAACTAGCCCGATTATTAAGGGCAAACTCGGCCAATGGCAAAAAAGTCACCCAATCATCCTGATCAGCAGAAACAAAACATCTTAAATAAGTTTCCAAGGTCTGATTAGTTCGCTCGGTTTGGCCATTCGTCTGAGGATGGAAGGCTGACGAAAAAGACAAATCAATGACCATCTTAGTACAAAAGAACCGCCAAAATCTGGACACGAACTGGGATCCTCTGTCAGACACAATATTTTCAGGGATGCCATGCAAGCGGACCACATTCTGAAAAAATAGAGGAACCAAATCAGAGGAGGAAGGCAACTTAGGCAAGGGCACCAAATGGACCATTTTGGAAAAACGATCACACACCACCCAGATGACAGACATTCTCTGAGAGACTGGAAGATCCGAAATAAAATCCATGGAAATGTGCGTCCAAGGCCTCTTCGGGACAGGCAAAGGCAAAAGCAAACCGCTGGCACGAGAACAGCAAGGCTTAGCCCGAGCACAAATCCCACAGGACTGCACAAAGGAACGCACATCCCGCGACAAGGAAGGCCACCAGAAGGACCTAGCCACCAAATCTCTGGTACCAAAAATCCCAGGATGGCCTGCCAACACCGAAGAATGAACCTCGGAAATAACTTTGCTGGTCCATCTATCTGGGACAAACAGTCTCTCTGGTGGGCAACGGTCAGGTCTATCTGCCTGAAATTTCTGCAGCACTCGTCGCAAATCTGGGGAAATGGCAGACAAAATCACTCCCTCTCTGAGGATACCAGCCGGCTCTGAAACTCCCAGAGAGTCAGGCACAAAACTCCTAGAAAGCGCATCAGCCTTCACGTTCTCCGAACCAGGCAGGTACGAGACCATGAAATTGAAACGGGAGAAAAACAACGACCAACGAGCCTGTCTAGGATTCAGCCGCTTGGCAGACTCGAGATAAATCAGATTTTTGTGATCAGTCAAGACCACCACACGATGCTTAGCTCCCTCGAGCCAATGTCGCCACTCCTCAAATGCCCACTTCATAGCCAACAACTCCCGATTACCAACATCATAATTCCGCTCGGCAGGCGAAAACTTTCTCGAAAAGAAAGCACAAGGCTTCATCACAGAGCAATCAGAGCTTCTCTGCGACAAAACAGCCCCTGCTCCAATCTCAGAAGCATCAACCTCGACCTGAAAAGGAAGAGAGACATCAGGCTGACACAAAGCTGGAGCCGAAGAAAACCGGCGCTTCAGCTCCCGAAAGGCCTCCACGGCCGCAGGAGACCAATTAGTCACATCAGAACCCTTCTTGGTCAAATCCGTCAAGGGTTTAACCACGCCAGAAAAATTAGCAATGAAGCGACGGTAAAAATTAGCAAAACCCAAGAACTTCTGAAGACTCTTAACAGATGTAGGCTGAGTCCAGTCATGAATAGCCTGAACCTTGACTGGGTCCATCTCAATAGTAGAAGGAGAAAAAATAAAACCCAAAAAGGAAACCTTCTGTACTCCGAAAAGACATTTTGAGCCCTTCACAAATAAGGCATTAGCACGTAGGACCTGAAATACCATCATGACCTGCTTCACATGGGACTCCCAGTCCTCAGAAAAGACCAAAATGTCATCCAGATACACAATCATAAATTTATCCAGATATTCTCGGAAGATGTCATGCATGAAGGACTGGAACACAGAAGGAGCATTAGAGAGTCCAAAAGGCATCACCAAGTACTCAAAAAGGCCTTCGGGTGTATTAAATGCTGTTTTCCATTCATCCCCCTGCTTAATACGTACAAGGTTATACGCACCACGAAGATCTATCTTGGTGAACCAACTGGACCCCTTAATCCGAGCAAACAGATCAGATAATAATGGCAAAGGATACTGAAATTTCACCGTGATTTTATTTAGAAGACGATAATCAATACAAGGTCTCAGAGAACCATCCTTCTTGGCCACAAAAAAGAATCCTGCACCAAGAGGGGAGGAGGACGGGTGAATATGTCCCTTCTCTAAAGACTCCTTTACATAGCTCCGCATCGCGGCATGTTCTGGTACAGACAAATTAAAAAGTCGTCCCTTAGGGAACTTACTACCAGGAATCAAATTTATAGCACAATCACAATCCCTATGAGGAGGTAGGGCACCGAATCTGGGCTCATCAAATACTTCCTGGTAGTCCGACAAAAACTCAGGGACCTCAGAAGGAGTGGAAGAAGCAATTGACACCAAAGGAGCATCGCCATGAATCCCCTGGCAACCCCAACTTGAAACAGACATAGCTTTCCAATCCAGCACTGGATTATGAGCCTGCAGCCATGGCAGACCCAAAACGACAACATCATGCAAATTATGCAGCACAAGAAAGCGAATCACCTCCTGATGTACAGGAGTCATGCACATGGTCACTTGAGTCCAGTACTGAGGCTTATTCTCAGCCAATGGTGTAGCATCAATTCCCCTCAGTGGAATAGGGAATTCTAAAGGCTCCAGGACAAAACCACAGCGCCTGGCAAATGACAAATCCATCAGGTTCAGGGCAGCACCTGAATCCACAAAAGCCATAACCGAGTAAGATGACAGAGAACAAATTAAAGTAACAGACAAAATGAATTTAGGCTGTATAGTACCAACGGTGACAGTTTTAGCAATTTTTTTAAGCGCTTAGAGCATGCTGAGATAACATGAGTTGAATCACCACAGTAAAAGCACAACCCATTTTGACGTCTATGATTTTGCCGCTCAACTCTGGTCAGAATTCGGTCACATTGCATAGACTCAGGTCTCTGTTCAGAAAACACCGCCAGATGGTGCGCAGATTTGCGCTCCCGCAAACGCTGATCAATCTGAATGGCCAAAGCCATTGAGTCATTCAGACTTGCAGGGGTGGGGAACCCCACCATAACATTTTTAATGGCTTCAGAAAGACCCTCTCTGAAATTTGCAGCCAGGGCACACTCATTCCATTGAGTAAGCACCGACCATTTCCGAAATTTTTGACAATACACCTCGGCTTCATCCTGGCCCTGAGAGAGAGCCAGCAAGGCCTTTTCTGCCTGGTTCTCAAGATTAGGTTCCTCATAAAGCAATCCAAGCACCAGAAAAAACGCATCCACATTCAGCAATGCAGGATCTCCTGGCGCCAGGGAGAAAGCCCAATCTTGAGGGTCGCCACGTAACAGGGAGATAACAATTCTAACTTGCTGAGCGGAATCACCAGAGGAACGAGGTCTCAAAGAAAGAAATAATTTACAATTATTCTTAAAATTCAGAAACCTTGATCTATCTCCAGAAAACAACTCAGGAATAGGTACTTTTGGCTCAGACATAGGACTGTGAACAACAAAATCCTGAATGCTTTGCACCCTTTCAGCAAGATGATCCACACTAGAAGTCAGACTCTGAATATCCATGTCTGCAGCTGAACTCAAAGCCACCCAGAGATTAAGGGGATGAGAGAAGCTGGACAGACTGCAGCAAAGGGAGAGGAAAAAAAAAATTGTACTCAGGGCTTCTCTTATCCCACTTCTGCGATGCATTAAACACTTTTTGGCCTGCTGTACTGTTATGATCCTTAGTGGCTGAGGATCACAGAATGAACTAGCTAAGTTACTGAACATAGAACGAGCTCTAGGGAGGTGGTAACTGGACTGACCGCAAATCTGATCCTAACCAAACACACTGAAGGTAGCCGGTGAACGTGCCTAAATTCCTGGACGTCTCGACGCAGCCTGAGAAACTGGCTACCCCTATAGAGGAAGTAAGACCTCACTTGCCTCAGAGAAATGACCCCAAAGATATAGGAAGCCCCCAACAAATATTAACGGTGAGGTAAGGGGAAAATACAAAATGTAGAAATGAAAACAGATTCAGCAAATGAGGCCCACTAATACTAGATAGCAGAAGACAGGCAGGGAACTGAGCGGTCAGTAAAAAACCCTATACAAAATATCCACGCTGAGAATTCAAGAACCCCCACACCAACTAACGGTGTGATGGGAGAAACTCAGCCCCCTAGAGCTACCAGCAAGCGAGGAAATCACATATTAGCAAGCTGGACAAGGACAAATAAATAACCAAGGAACATATTGAACACTGATGATCAAAAAATGAACAAACAGAAAACTTAGCTTCTCTTGGAGAGACTGGTAACCAAGGTAGGCAGGAGAGATCAAAATAGCACTGAATACATTGACAGCAGGCAACAACTGATAGTCCAGGTGAGCTAAATAGGAAACCAGCTAACATAACGAGACAGCTGATCCAGCCTCAGAGCTGCAGAATGACACAAAGAGCCACCAGAGGGATCCCAAAGACAGCACTCACACAGTACCACTTGTGACCAAAAGAGGGAGCCCAAAAACAGAGTTCACAACACATCCCCCTATATACAGACATCCCCCTATATACAGACATCCCCCATATGTATAGACATCCCCCTGTATACAAACATCCCCCTTATATATAGACATCCCCCTTATATACAGACATCTCTCTATATACAGACATGCCTCTTATATACAGATATCCCCCTTATATACAGACATCCTCTTATATACAGACATCCCCCTATATACAGACATCCCCCTATATACAGACATCCCCTTATATACAGACACCACTCCAATATACAGACATCCCTCTATATACAGACACCACTCCTATATACAGACATCCCTCTATATACAGACATCAGTCCTATATACAGATATCTCTCCTATATACAGACATCCCCCTATATACAGACTTCTCACCTATATACAGAAATTCCCCTATATACAGACACCACTCCTATATACAGACATCCCTCTATATACAGACACCACTCCTATATACAGACATCCCTCTATATACATACACCACTCCTATATACAGACATCTCTCCTATATACAGACATCCCCTACATACAGACACCACTCCTATATATTGACATCCCCCTATATACAGACACCACTCCTATATACACACATCCCTCTATATACAGACAGCACTCCTATATACACACATCACTCTATAAGCAGACATCACTCCTACATACAGACATCCCGCTAAATACAGACACCACTCCTATATACATGCATCCCCTATATACAGACACAACTCCTATATACAGACATCTCTCTCATATACATACATCCCTCTATATACAGACACCACGCCTATATACAGACATCCTGCTATATACAGACATCACTCCTATATACAGACATCCCTCTATATACAGTCACCACTCCTATATATAGACATCCCTCTATATACAGACACAACTCCTATATACAGACATCCCCCTATATACAGACATCTCTCTCATATACAGACATCCCTCTATATACAGACACCACTCCTATATACAGACACAACGCCTATATACAGACATACCTCTATATACAGTCACCACTCCTATATACAGACATCCCTCTATATACAGACACCACTCCTATATACAGACATCCCCCTATATACAGATATCCCCCTATATACAGACACCACTCCTATATACAGACATCCCTCTATATACATACACCACACCTATATACAGACACCACACCTATATACAGACACCACACCTATATACAGACATCTCTTCTATATACAGACATCCCCCTATATACAGACATCCCCCTATATACAGATACAACTCCTATATACAGACATCCCTCTATATACAGACACCAGTCCTATATACAGAAATCTCTCCTATATACAGACATCCCCCTATATACAGACACCACTCCTATATACAGACATCCCCCTATATACAAACACCACTCCTATATACAGACATACCCCTTTATACAGACACCACTTCTACATACAGACATCCCTCTATATACAGACACCACTCCTATATACAGACATCTCTCCTATATACAGAAATCCCCCTAAATACAGATATCGCACCTATATACAGAAATCCCCCTATATACAGACACCACTCCTATATACAGACATCCCTCTATATACAGACACAACTCCTATATACAGACATCCCTCTATATACATACACCACTCCTATATACAGACATATCTCCTATATACAGACATCCCCCTATGTACAGACACCACTCTTATATACAGACATCCCCCTATATACAGACAACCCTCCTATATACTGACATCCCACTATATACAGACACCAGTCCTATATACAGACATCCCCTATATACAGACATCACTCCTATATACTGACATCCCCTATATACAGACACCACTCCTATATACAGACATCTCTCCTATATACAGACATCTCCCTATATACAGACATCTCTCCCTTATACAGACGTCTCTCCTATATACAGACACCACTCCTATACACAGACATCCCCCTATATACAAACACTACTCCTATATACAGACAGCACTCCTATATACATACATCTCTCCTATATACAGACATCCCCCTATATACAGACATCCCCCTATATACAGACACCACTCCTATATACAGACATCCCTCTATATACAGACATCTCTTCTATATACAGACATCCCCCTATATACAGACACCACTCCTATGCAGACATCCCTCTAAATACAGACACCACTCCTGTATACAGACATCCTTCTATATACAGACACCACTCCTATACACAGACATCCCTCTTTATACAGACACCACTCCTATATACAGACATCCCTCTATATACAGACACCACTCCTATACAGACATTCCTCTAAATACAGACACCACTCCTATATACAGACATCTCTCTACATACAGACACCACTCCTATATACAAACATTCCTCTGTATACAGACACCACTCCTATATACATACATCCCTCTATATACAGACACCACTCCTATATACAGACATCCCCCTATATACAGACATCTCTCCTATATACAGACATCCCTCTATATACAGACATCCCTCTATATACAGACACTGCTCCTATATACAGACATCCCTCTATATACAGACATCACTCCTATATACAGACATCCCCCTATATACCAATAGTTTCGAATTGAAGGACAGCATCCAATCCAGGTGAAGATCATAGATTCTTTATTGTGCCATAGTGCAACGTTTCAACCCACTGGGGGTCTTTGTCAATCCCCCTATATACCGACATTTCTCCTATATACAGACATCCCTCTATCTACAGACACCACTCTTATTTACAGACATCCCTCTATATACAGACACTACTCCTATATACAGACATCCCTCTATATACAGACACCACTCCTACATACAGACATCCCCCTATATACAGACATCTCTCCCTTATACAGACATCTCTCCTATATACATGTAAAAAAAGAGATAGGGCTGACAGCACTCGCTCTGGGGGGCGCTCGTTCCTTGTCCAGGGAACCAACCTGGATATTCCAAATAGTCCAAAAGAAGATGAACAGCGCTCCAACTGGGTGTTTGTAGTATCAAAAAGAGTTTATTTTGCCAAAAAACTGCGACGTTTCGACCAGATCACTGGTCTTTATCAAGCATACACCAAGGTGCAACAAGCCGGCTTAAATGGTGTGGATACCACGCAGGGCACCAATCACCAGCCAGCCACCAATTACTTCAAAGATGTGTAACATATAACATAGATCAGACAATTACATAATACCTATAAAAAGATCTAAAATCTCATACAGCATAGATAATAATAAAAAAATAACACAATACAGATATAATGCGATGACAGTGTAATGTTTATATTCTGTAAGGCCAATCAGGTGTCAGCATTAGTATATCCATGGTTACAGTGTACCAATGCCAAGGCTCCCATTGCAGTCCTCATGTCCAATCCAGGTCCTTCATGGGATTAGCGCCAAAACCACAAGCAGCCAATCAGGCTTCCATATTCATCAGGAGACAACCTGTTCAACAAATAGGGCAACCGCTTACATAATACCTGCATATCCATGTCATCTCCAAGCGTCATGCACCAATAGGACTACAGGGTCGCAGAAAGCCCAGAGGTCTCCTGGTCAGCAAGGTCACGTGTCACGGCACCTGAACGCCCACATCACGTGACCGCAAGAAGGGCTCAATCCCGGAGACGCCGTATCCAACACAAACCCAGAGCAGGAACGCCCACGGGCGTGCGCAGGCGCATCATTCCCTGAGACCAGCCGCATCACATGACGAGACACAGGCCGGCCCAGCGATGACGCAGCCGTCACACCCCCGCAGCATCACAGCTTACTAGGAGTGCAGACATGCCCTCACCAGGTCCCCCAAACTTACCAGCCGCGATATGGATGTACCAGGCGTTCATGCGCAAGCGCATAAACCACCACCAGCGGACCTTCAGAGCCACAACCATAGTAGGTTGCCAAGGTGACCTGGAAGACACTAGACCGCAACGTAAATCACATAGCCTCTATTACTTACAGTAATAAATCAATGCGTTATACAAAATACATAGAAAAAAAGAAAAAATAGAAAAAAGGTGAGGCAATCCAGAGTCAGAAAGAAGAAGCATATAAGCCACCATACCATCCAGTATTCTCAAAAAATCTCAGATTCCCACAATTATCATCATCTATGCCAAACCAAGTAAAGACAATTAATTAAAATACACATTAAAAACAAAATACCAATGACAATGCTGTTACGAAGTAGGGAATAGAATTATCTGGGGATGCACACCTGTAGGTTAAAATCCAAATTTAGACCCCTGGGTTGCAATGTCCCCAATGTATAAATCCATCTCATTTCTTTCCTTCTAAGTAATGATAGTCTATCACCTCCCCTTCTCAAAACCGGAACACTATCAATTACCCTAAAGCGGAGTTGATTGACCGAATGTTTATTATCCATAAAATGCTTCGGGATTGGTAAGTCGGCAAGCCCTGTGCGAATAGTACTCTTATGCTTACTGATACGAGCCCGTACCTCCATCTGGTCTCTCCTACGTATACCAACCCACACGGGCACGTAATCATATATACCACATAGTTTGAAGAACAAGTATATCGTTCTTTCAAAAAGATCTTTTTACCCGTATGGGGATGATAGAAAAACTCCCCTTTAAGCATATTATTGCAAATAGCGCACCCAAGGCATGGTAAATTACCATACCTTGGTGCTCTCAAAGTTGTCTGTATTGAAATTTTTGATGTCCCAATATCCGATCTAACGAGACTATCACCGAAATTGCGTCTCCTTCGATATGACATCATCGGACAATTTTTGAATGCTGGTATCGATGGTAGACCTCGCTGTAAACCCAACCAATGTTTTTTCAAAATTCTATCTATCTGGTTGCTAGCTGAATTGTATGTTGACACAAATGGGATACGCTCACACGAGCGATTGAAAGACCTAGGATTGCGAATAGACTCACGTGAAGTATTCCGGGCTTTTTTGCTGAACCTACTTAATTCTTTCTTAGAATACCCCCTGTTGGAAAACTTAAGGCACATCTCATCTAGTCTTTGGTCAACTACAGTATCATCCGACACTATCCTCCGCACCCTAAGAAGCTGACTCCACGGTAAGGAATTAACCATTCTCCGTGGATGGTTGCTATCAAAAAGTAACAGACCATTTCTGTCAGTCTCTTTAACAAAGATATCCGTCCTTAATTTATCACCCTCCTTGTATACAAGGGTATCCAAAAACTGGAGACGAGTAACAGAGTATGTTAAGGTAAACTGAAGTTCCACATACACCCCATTCAGGTACTGATGAAACGTATTTAATTCAGCCAGAGTGCCGTCCCAAATCAAAAAAATATCGTCAATGTAACGCCATCAAGCTCTGACGTGGCGCCAAAGGTTGGAACCGTACACGTACCTGTCCTCGAATACCGCCATGTAGATGTTAGCATAGGTGGGGGCCACATTGGACCCCATGGCGGTACCCCTCAACTGCAAATAGAACTCATCCCCAAAGAGGAAATAATTCCTCCTGAGGATGAGCTCCAGCAGTGTGAGGACAAGTCGTGCACACTCTGGGGCCACGTCAGAGCCCGATAGCGCACATGACACTGCCTTGAGTCCCTTGTCATGCTCGATCGACGTGTAAAAAGATACAACGTCGAACGATGCAAGAACAGTGGACCCCGAGACGGTAACATCATCCAATTTATTAAGGAAATCATTAGTGTCACGAATATAGGATTTTGCCGAAGTAGCATAGGTACGTAGTACTCGATCTAAAAAAATGGCAGTCCTATTAAATAGAGAACCCTTACCGGACACGATCGGTCTTCCGGGGGGGTTTAACAGATCCTTATGAATTTTTGGCAATACATATATCACCGGTACTACAGGTGACTCAACAATCAAGTATTCTGACAACTTGTGGTCAATGAGTCCCATGGCTAGGGAGTCACTGACCACAAGTTGTAACTCTTTTTGAAAACGTATAGTAGGATTACAGGATAACTTCTCATAAACACAGTGATCTCCTAGTTGTCGCAAAATCTCTGTTCTATATTTAGCACTGTCCATCACAACAACCGCCCCGCCTTTATCGGCTTGTTTAATGGTCAACAGCGTATTATCAGCCAATGCCTTCAAAACTCTTTTCTCAGCTAACGTCATGTTATAATTACCTGGAGGTTTAAAGGTTTTCTTTAATTTATCGATGTCCCTCTGTACCAATTCAATGTAGGATTCCACGAAGTGGTCCCTGTTAGGTGGTTGAAAATCACTTTTCATATAAAGCCCCACCCCCTGTAAAGAGAAGCCTTGTGACGGTTCTTTTCTACTAACAGTAACATCACTACACTTATTAGAAAAAAATGATGATAGCCGCAACCTCCTAAAAAAAGCATGGAGATCAATTTCTAACGCAAACCAGTCCGGATTACTGGATGGACAGAATGACAAACCTTTAGATAGTACATTAAGTTCAACTTCAGATAATGCGACAGATGAAATATTTACCACTAGACTCCTGTTGTCCATTAATTGTCCTTCATGTTCCTCGTCTTCATTGCGTACTTCCGTGCTGGACGTTGTTCCCTGTGTATGTTCCGATTTTCTATGCTTCCGGCCCCCTCTCCGGCCTCGTCTCCTGGATTTGTTATGTCCACTTTTTCTTTCTCTAAAAAACGCAACCGCCTAGTTCCATCCATATTAGAATCCTCTGTGGAGTCGGATTCGGCAGAAGTGAAGCCAAAGTTGGAATGCTTCCTCCCTTGTGGTTTCCTCCGCTTTCTAGATGACCCAGATTTACCCCTGTTGTTATAGGGGAACTGGTTAGGCCCCATGTGCCACGAAAAAACACGGCCCGCCTTGTAATCCACGTCAGAGCTTGGTGGCGTTACATTGACGATATTTTTTTGATTTGGGACGGCACTCTGGCTGAATTAAATACGTTTCATCAGTACCTGAATGGGGTGTATGTGGAACTTCAGTTTACCTTAACATACTCTGTTACTCGTCTCCAGTTTTTGGATACCCTTGTATACAAGGAGGGTGATAAATTAAGGACGGATATCTTTGTTAAAGAGACTGACAGAAAAGGTCTGTTACTTTTTGATAGCAACCATCCACGGAGAATGGTTAATTCCTTACCGTGGAGTCAGCTTCTTAGGGTGCGGAGGATAGTGTCGGATGATACTGTAGTTGACCAAAGACTAGATGAGATGTGCCTTAAGTTTTCCAACAGGGGGTATCCTAAGAATGAATTAAGTAGGTTCAGCAAATAAGCCCGGAATACTTCACGTGAGTCTATTCGCAATCCTAGGTCTTTCAATCGCTCGTGTGAGCGTATCCCATTTGTGTCAACATACAATTCAGCTAGCAACCAGATAGATAGAATTTTGAAAAAACATTGGTTGGGTTTACAGCGAGGTCTACCATCAATACCAGCATTCAAAAATTGTCCGATGATGTCATATAGAAGGGGACGCAATTTCGGTGATAGTCTCGTTAGATCGGATATTGGGACATCAAAAATTTCAATACAGACAACTTTGAGAGCACCAAGGTATGGTAATTTTCCATGCCTTGGGTGCGCTAGTTGCAATAATATGCTTAAAGGGGAGTTTTTCTATCATCCCCATACGGGTAAAAAGATCTTTTTGAAAGAACAATATACTTGTTCTTCAAACTATGTGGTATATATGATTACGTGCCCGTGTGGGTTGGTATACGTAGGAGAGACCACGATGGAGGTACGGGCTTGTATCAGTAAGCATAAGAGTACTATTCGCACAGGGCTTACCGACTTACCAATCCCGAAGCATTTTTTGGATAATAAACATTCGGTCAATCAACTCCGCTTTAGGGTAATTGATAGTGTTCCGGTTTTGAGAAGGGGAGGTGATAGACTATCATTACTTAGAAGGAAAGAAATGAGATGGATTTATACATTGGGGACATTGCAACCCAGGGGTCTAAATTTGGATTTTAACCTACAGGTGTGCATCCCCAGATAATTCTATTCCCTACTTCGTAACAGCATTGTCATTGGTATTTTGTTTTTAATGTGTATTTTAATTAATTGTCTTTACTTGGTTTGGCATAGATGATGATAATTGTGGGAATCTGAGATTTTTTGAGAATACTGGATGGTATGGTGGCTTATATGCTTCTTCTTTCTGACTCTGGATTGCCTCACCTTTTTTCTATTTTTTCTTTTTTTCTATGTATTTTGTATAACGCATTGAATTATTACTGTAAGTAATAGAGGCTATGTGATTTACGTTGCTGTCTAGTGTCTTCCAGGTCACCTTGGCAACCTACTATGGTTGTGGCTCTGAAGGTCCGCTGGTGGTGGTTTATGCGCTTGCGCATGAACGCCTGGTACATCCATATCGCGGCTGGTAAGTTTGTGGGACCTGGTGAGGGCATGTCTGCACTCCTAGTAAGCTGTGACGCTGCGGGGGTGTGACGGCTGCGTCATCGCTGGGCTGGCCTGTGTCTCGTCATGTGATGCGGCTGGTCTCAGGGAATGATGCGCCTGCGCACGCCCGTGGGCGTTCCTGCTCTGGGTTTGTGTTGGATACGGCGTCTCCGGGATTGAGCCCTTCTTGCGGTCACGTGATGTGGGCGTTCAGGTGCCGTGACGCGTGACCTTGCTGACCAGGAGACCTCTGGGCTTTCTGCGACCCTGTAGTCCTATTGGTGCATGACGCTTGGAGATGACATGGATATGCAGGTATTATGTAAGCGGTTGCCCTATTTGTTGAACAGGTTGTCTCCTGATGAATATGGAAGCCTGATTGGCTGCTTGTGGTTTTGGCGCTAATCCCATGAAGGACCTGGATTGGACATGAGGACTGCAATGGGAGCCTTGGCATTGGTACACTGTAACCATGGATATACTAATGCTGACACCTGATTGGCCATACAGAATATAAACATTACATTGTCATCGCATTATATCTGTATTGTGTTATTTTTTTATTATGATCTATGCTGTATGAGATTTTAGATCTTTTTATAGGTATTATGTAATTGTCTGATCTATGTTATATGTTACACATCTTTGAAGTAATTGGTGGCTGGCTGGTGATTGGTGCCCTGCGTGATATCCGCACCATTTAAGCCGGCTTGTTGCACCTTGGTGTATGCTTGATAAAGACCAGTGATCTGGTCGAAACGTCGCTGTTTTTTGGCAAAATAAACTCTTTTTGATACTACAAACACCCAGTTGGAGCGCTGTTCATCTTCTTTTGATCTCTCCTATATACAGACATCCCCCTATATAAAGACATCCCACTTATATACAGACATCCTCCTTATATACAGACATCCCCCTATATACAGACATCTCCCTTATATATAGACATCCCCCTTATATACAGACATCTCCCTTATATATAGACATCCCCATTATATACAGACATCCCCTATATACAGACATTCCCCTTATATACAGACATCCCCCTCATATACAGACATCGCCCTTATTCACAGACATCCCCTATATACAGACATCCCCCTCATGTACAGACATCCTCCATATTTATAGACATCCCCCTATATACAGACATCCCCCTTATATATAGACATCCCCCTTATATACAGACATCCCTCTATATACAGACATCCCTCTATATACAGACATCCCTCTTATATACAGACATCCCCCTTATATACAGACATCCCTATCATGGTTCCCAATGGCAAGGGAACGTAAGAAACATATAAATAACGAACGAGCTCTCGGGTGATGGAAACTCGAGTTGACCGTGAGCTAAATCTACCACACAACTAATAGTAGCCAGGGAGCATACCTACGGCTTCCTAAATGCCACGCGCCAGCCGGAGGACTAACTACGCCTGGTGGAGGAAGAAACAGACCTGGCTTACCTCTAGTGAAATTCCCCAAAGATGATAGCAGCCCCCACATATATTAACGGTGATTTCAGGGGAAAAGACATACACAGTATGAAAGTAGATTTAGCAAAGAGAGGTCCACTTACTAGATAGCAGAAGGATACAAAAGAGGACTTCACGGTCAACTGAAAACCCTTTCAAAAAACCATCCTGAAATTACTTTAAGACTCCTGTGTCAACTCATGACACAGGAGTGGCAATATCAGACCACAAGAGCTTCCAGCAACAGAAAATGACAAAACTGTACACTGGACAAAAATACAAAAACGATAAGGACAATAAGTCCACTTAGCTGATCAGCAGACTAGTAGCAGGAACATGCAACCGAAAGACTCTGGTTACAATGATGACCGGCAAGGAAATGACTGGAGAGCAAGGCTAAATAGGAAGCTCCCAAACACTGATGGAAGCAGGTGAACAGAAGCAGCAAAGTGCAAACAAGTCACCAGTACCACCAGCAACCACCAGGGGAGCCCAAAAAGCGGATACACAACAGTACCCTCCCCTTAAGGAGGGGGCACCGAACCCCCACAAGAACCGCCAGGGCGATCTGGATGAGCCCTATGAAAGGCACGAACCAAATCCGAGGCATGAACATTAGAGGCAGTTACCCAAGAATTATCTTCCTGACCATAGCCTTTCCATTTAACCAGATATTGAAGTCTCCGTCTGGAAATACGGGAGTCCAAGATCTTCTCTACGACGTACTCCAATTCACCCTCCACCAGCACAGGAGCAGGAGGTTCAGTAGAAGGAACCACCGGTACCTCATATCTCCGCAACAACGACCGATGGAACACATTATGGATAGCGAAAGATGCCGGGAGGTCCAAACGAAAGGAAACAGGGTTAAGAATCTCCAAAATCCTATAAGGACCGATGAACCGAGGCTTAAATTTGGGAGAAGAAACCCTCATAGGGACAAAACGGGAAGACAACCACACCAAGTCCCCAACGCGAAGGTGGGGACCAACACGACGACGGTTAGCAAACTGCTGAGTCCTCTCCTGGGACAATTCCAAATTATCCACCACTTGTCCCCAAATCCGATGCAACCGATCCACTACCGCATCCACTCCAGGACAATCCGAAGATTCAACCTGACCAGATGAAAAACGCGGATGAAACCCTGAATTGCAAAAGAAAGGAGAAACCAAAGTGGCAGAACTAGCCCGATTATTAAGAGCAAACTCCGCCAACGGCAGAAAGGCAACCCAATCATCCTGATCCGCAGACACAAAACACCTCAAATAAGTCTCCAAAGTTTGATTAGTTCGCTCCGTCTGGCCATTGGTCTGAGGATGGAATGCAGACGAAAAGGACAAATCAATGCCCAACCTGGCACAGACTGCCCGCCAAAATCTAGACACGAACTGGGTACCCCTGTCAGAAACGATGTTTTCCGGAATACCATGCAAGCGAACCACATTTTGAAAAAACAGAGGGACCAACTCAGATGAGGAAGGCAACTTAGGCAATGGCACCAAATGAACCATTTTAGAAAAACGGTCACACACCACCCAGATGACAGACATCTTCTGAGAAACAGGGAGATCCGAGATAAAGTCCATAGAGATGTGCGTCCAAGGCCTCTTAGGAATAGGCAAGGGCAACAACAACCCACTAGCCCTAGAACAACAAGGCTTGGCCCGAGCACACACATCGCAAGACTGCACAAAAACACGCACATCTCGAGACAGGGAAGGCCACCAGAAGGATCTAGCCACCAAATCTCTGGTGCCAAAAATTCCCGGATGACCTGCCAGAGTAGAAGAATGAACTTCCGAGATGACTCTAGTGGTCCAATCGTCAGGAACAAACAGTCTACCAGACGGACAACGATCAGGTCTATCCGCCTGAAATTCTTGCAAAGCACGTCACAAATCTGGAGAGACAGCAGACAAAACCACTCCATCCTTAAGGACACCAGCAGGTTCAGAATTCCCAGGAGAGTCAGGCTCAAAACTCCTAGAAAGAGCATCTGCCTTCACATTCCTAGAACCCGGTAAGTACGAGACCACAAAATCAAACCGGGAAAAGAACAACGACCAACGTGCCTGTCTAGGATTCAGGCGCCTGGCAGACTCCAAATAAATTAAATTCTTGTGATCAGTCAAAACTACCACCTGATGTCTGGCACCCTCAAGCCAATGACGCCACTCCTCAAATGCCCATTTCATGGCCAAAAGCTTCCGATTACCCACATCATAGTTTCGCTCGGCGGCCGAAAATTTTCGCGAAAAGAACGCACAAGGTCTCATCACTGAGCAGTCGGAACTTTTCTGCGACAAAACCGCCCCCGCTCCGATCTCGGAAGCATCGACCTCAACCTGAAAGGGAAGAGAAACATCAGGCTGGCGCAACACAGGGGCAGACAAAAAGCGGCGCTTAAGCTCCCGAAAGGCCTCCACAGCAGCAGGGGACCAATTGGCAACATCAGCACCCTTTTTAGTCAAATCCGTCAGAGGTTTAGCAACGCCAGAAAAACCAGCTATAAATTGATGATAAAAATTAGCAAAGCCCAAGAATTTCTGAAGACTCTTCAGAGAAGTAGGCTGCGTCCAGTCGTAAATAGCCCGAACCTTGACAGGGTCCATCTCAATAGAAGGGGAAAAAATGTACCCCAAAAAGGAAATTTTTTGAACCCCAAAAACACACTTTGAACCCTTTACACACAAAGAATTCTCCCGCAAAACCTGAAAAACCTCTCCTGACCTGCTGAACATGAGACTCCCAGTCATCAGAAAAAATCAAAATATCATCCAAGTACACAATCATAAATTTATCCAAATATTCACGGAAAATATCATGCATTAAGGACTGAAAGACCGAAGGTGCATTAGAAAGGCCGAAAGGCATTACCAAATACTCAAAATGGCCCTCAGGCGTATTAAATGCGGTTTTCCACTCATCCCCCTGCTTAATTCGCACCAAATTATACGCCCCACGAAGATCAATCTTAGAGAACCACTTAGCCCCCCTTATGCGAGCAAACAAATCAGTCAGCAAAGGCAACGGATACTGATATTTGACTGTAATTTTATTCAGGAGTCGATAATCAATACAAGACCTCAGAGAGCCATCCTTTTTAGAGACAAAGAAAAAACCGGCTCCTAAAGGTGATGAAGAAGGACGAATATGTCCCTTTTCCAGGGACCCCTTAATATACTCGCGCATAGCAGCATGTTCAGGTACAGATAGGTTAAACAAATGACCCTTTGGAAATTTACTGCCAGGAATCAGATCTATGGCGCAATCACAATCCCTGTGAGGAGGGAGTGAACCAATTTTAGGCTCTTCAAAAGTATCACGATAATCAGACAAAAATGCCGGAATCTCAGATGGAATAGATGACGAAATGGACACCAAAGGAGTGTCCCCATGAGCCCCCCGACATCCCCAGCTTAACACAGACATAGCTTTCCAGTCAAGGACTGGGTTATGAGACTGTAACCATGGTAATCCAAGCACCAAAACATCATGTAAATTGTACAACACAAGGAAGCGAATCACCTCCTGATGGTCTGGAGGCATACGCATAGTCACTTGCGTCCAGAACTGTGGTTTATTACAAGCCAAAGGTGTAGAATCAATACCCTTCAGAGGTATAGGGACTTCCAGAAGCTCTAAATCAAACCCACAGCGCCTGGCAAAGGACCAGTCCATAAGACTCAGAGCGGCGCCAGAGTCCACATAGGCATCCACGGTAATAACTGATAATGAACAAATCAAGGTTACAGACAAAATAAATTTGGACTGTAAAGTGCCAATTGAAATAGACTTGGCAACCTTCCTAGTACGTTTAGAGCATGCCGATATAACATGAGCAGAATCACCACAATAGAAGCATAACCCATTTTTACGCCTATAATTCTGCCGCTCGCTTCTGGACATAATTCTGTCACATTGCATTTTCTCTGGCGTCTCTTCAGAAGATACCGCCAAATGGTGCACGGGTTTGCGCTCCCGCAAACGCCGATCAATCTGAATTGCCATTGTCATGGACTCATTCAGACCCGTAGGCGCAGGGAACCCGATCATAACATCTTTAACGGCATCAGAAAGGCCCTCTCTGAAATTTGCCGCTAAGGCGCACTCATTCCACTGAGTAAGCACAGACCATTTACGAAATTTTTGGCAGTATATCTCAGCTTCATCTTGCCCTTGAGATAGGGCTATCAAAGCTTTTTCAGCTTGAATCTCTAAATTAGGTTCCTCATAAAGCAACCCTAAGGCCAGGAAAAACGCATCCACATTGAGCAACGCAGGATCCCCTGGTGCCAATGAAAATGCCCAATTTTGAGGGTCACCTCGCAGCAAAGAAATTACAATCTTAACCTGCTGAACAGGATCTCCTGAGGAGTGAGGTCTGAGAGAAAGGAATAATTTACAATTATATTTGAAATTCAGAAACCAAGATCTATCTCCGGAAAACACCTCTGGTGTAGGGATTTTAGGTTCAGAAATAGGAGTATGCATAACAAAATCTTGTAAATTTTGAACCTTCGTAGCAAGATTATTTAAACCTGCAGCCAAACTCTGGGGATCCATCTTTAAACAGGTGAGCTCAGAGCCATTCAAGGATTATAAGGAGAGAAAGGCAAAGGCTGTAATTAGAGCTGAAATACAACTGGTCCAACTATGGAGCAAGCATAGGGAAAAAGAAAAAAAAAATAAATTTACAGACTTCTTTTTTCTCTCCTTTCTTCTGCCAATAAGTTTAACAGTGGCCGGTCATACTGTCATGGTTCCCAATGGCAAGGGAACGTAAGAAACATATAAATAACGAACGAGCTCTCGGGTGATGGAAACTTGAGTTGACCGTGAGCTAAATCTACCACACAACTAATAGTAGCCAGGGAGCATACCTACGGCTTCCTAAATGCCACGCGCCAGCCGGAGGACTAACTACGCCTGGTAGAGGAAGAAACAGACCTGGCTTACCTCTAGTGAAATTCCCCAAAGATGATAGCAGCCCCCACATATATTAACGGTGATTTCAGGGGAAAAGACATACACAGTATGAAAGTAGATTTAGCAAAGAGAGGTCCACTTACTAGATAGCAGAAGGATACAAAAGAGGACTTCACGGTCAACTGAAAACCCTTTCAAAAAACCATCCTGAAATTACTTTAAGACTCCTGTGTCAACTCATGACACAGGAGTGGCAATATCAGACCACAAGAGCTTCCAGCAACAGAAAATGACAAAACTGTACACTGGACAAAAATACAAAAACGATAAGGACAATAAGTCCACTTAGCTGATCAGCAGACTAGTAGCAGGAACATGCAACCGAAAGACTCTGGTTACAATGATGACCGGCAAGGAAATGACTGGAGAGCAAGGCTAAATAGGAAGCTCCCAAACACTGATGGAAGCAGGTGAACAGAAGCAGCAAAGTGCAAACAAGTCACCAGTACCACCAGCAACCACCAGGGGAGCCCAAAAAGCGGATACACAACACATCCCCTTATATACAGACATCCCCCTATATACAGACATCCCCTTGTATACAGACACCACTCCTATATACAGGCATCCCTCTATATACAGACACCATTCCTATATACAGACATCCCTCTATATACAGACACCAGTCCTATATACAGATATCTCTCCAATATACAGACATCCCTCTATATACAGAAAGCTCTCCTATATAGAGAAATCCCCCTATATGCAGACACCACTTCTATATACAGACATCCCTCTATATACAGACACCACTCCTATATACAGACATCTCTCCTATATACAGACATCCCCCTAAATACAGATATCTCACCTATATAGAGAAATCCCTCTATATACAGACACCACTACTATATACAGACATCCCTCTATATACAGACACCACTCCTATATACATACATCCCTCTATATACAGACACCACTCCTATATACAGACATATCTCCTATATACAGACATCCCCCTATATACAGACACCACTCTTATATACAGACATCCCCCTATACACAGACAACACTCCTATATACTGACATCCCACTATATACAGACACCAGTCCTATATACAGACATCTCTCCTATATACAGACATCTCCCTATATACAGACATCTCTCCCTTATACAGACGTCTCTCCTACATACAGACATCCCCCTATATACAGACACCACTCCTATATACAGACATCCCCCTACATACAGACACCACTCCTATATACAGACATCCCCCTATATACAGACACCACTCCTATATACGGACATCCCCCTATATACAGACACCACTCCTATATACAGACATCCCCCTATATACAGACACTGCTCCTATATACAGACATCCCTCTATATACTGACACCACTCCTATATACGGACATCCCCCTATATACAGACACCACTCTTATTTACAGACATCCCTCTATATACAGACACCATTCCTATATACAGACATCTCTCCTATATACAGACTTCCCCCTATATACAGACATCTCTCCTATATACAGACATCCCTCTATATACAGACACCACTCCTATATACAGACATCCCCCTATATACAGACACTACTCCTATATACAGACATCCCTCTATATACATACATCTCTGCTGTATACAGACATCCCTCTATATACAGACACCACTCCTATATACAGACATCCCCTATATACAGACACTACTCCTTTATACAGACATCCCCTTATACACGGAGTGTCGGAGTTTCGGGGTCCAATTTGGTGGGCGGGGCCACTCGGGGTCCGATTTGGTGGGCGGGGCACTCGGGGTCCGATTTGGTGGGCGGGGTCACTCTGGGTCTGAATGTGTGGGCGGGGTCACTCTGGGTCCGATTTGGTGGGCGGGGTCACTCTGGGTCCAATTTGGTGGGCGGGGTCACTCTGGGTCTGATTTGGTGGGCAGGGCCCCTCGGGGGTCCGATTTGGGGGGCGGGGCCACTCGGGTTCCGATTTGGGGGGCGGGGCAAACTCGGGGTCCGATTTGAGGGGGCGGGGTGTCATAGTCACTTTATTCTGATGTTTGACTTTGATAAATGATCATGTCCTAAAATGGACACCGTACATTTGCATAGCTGCCATCTTTGGAAGGTCAAGTTGGGGGTAATGGAAAGTTCGCCATTATTTCCTATGGGAAATTTTTTTTTTAAAAT
This sequence comes from Ranitomeya variabilis, assembly GCF_051348905.1. Taxonomy (NCBI): domain Eukaryota; kingdom Metazoa; phylum Chordata; class Amphibia; order Anura; family Dendrobatidae; genus Ranitomeya; species Ranitomeya variabilis. Next base: position 569,828,948 of record NC_135236.1, read on the forward strand.
GCGATTTTTAAAAATAAACTACAAATCGGATCGACTCCAAAAATATATAGCACACCTGTCCCCACCGAGGGCTTTGAAACGTCACCTGAACGGGGTCTCTGCGCCGAGCGGTTCGGGCCTCATTAATTGCGGAAAACGCGGAGAAGAATAATAATAAAATATAAGAAATCGGATTACAATATGTTGCTTGAACCTAGGAGGTTCAAGCACCATAATTATTAGACACAGATCTTGCACATGGCTAGCCACATTACATAACAAACAAATTTGGGTAAATGCTGGTACTTAAATCTCTGATTATTGCCATTAGTGCACCAGCCATAGGTCATTGTAGTCTTTCGCCCTTAGGAAATTGTTATATATCTCCATAGCAGTAGGCACAAACGATTTCCTGAATTTCTCCTTATTGCACCAAAGTAGGATTAGACGACTGCTGAATGTGCTCTTCTGCTTCAAGAACAGCTTGTATAGTGGGTGTTTATTATTGTTCATCATGTTTCCACTAATGCTTTTGTATGACTTAGGCTGTGATAGTGCTGCTGAATGATGAACGATGAGCGTGAGGTACTGGGGGATGTGTTTGATGAGGGGAGGGGGAAGGAGCATCTGAAGAGATTACAGGAGTGGCACACGCTTTTCTTTTTCACTTAACTTTACATATGTTGATTCCGGCAACCAATCAGGGAGCTGAAACCGTCTACAACGTCATGACACCAAGTATTCTGTGATTGGCTACCGAAGTCACATGTCCCTGGCTATCTAAAAAGCGGACATCTTGTTTTACTGGCTCCATTTGCTCATTGTCACACAGAGGCCAATCCTGCACTAGAGCTGGTGCTGCTGAAAGTTAAAGTGTTCTGTGTGAAATCGCTCTTCCAGCATCAAAGTAGATTGAGCAAACACTGTGAGGTAGTCTCCAGGAAGCCCCATTAGCTACTTCAAATCATTTGTGCAAAAAACTGTGTTTCCATGGCAAATCAGAAGGCCAGATTTCCACTGAAAAATTGTTAGACCTAATATTGTGGTGTAATATAGTGGTGCAGCCACAAGGCCCAATTAGCTACTCAAAATTGTTTGTGATAAGACTGTGTTTCATAAAAGCAGAAGAAAAGAGGCAGCATGCATGAAAAAAGGGATCACCATAAGGTCTATCCAAAAATGGTACAAAATTTATTGAATCACACTTTTAACACTGCAAACATAGTTAAAACCAATTAAAATTGCACAACACAGTTATATTTCAGATGCTGAGAAAACCATGGTTTTCAACGGATAGAATCTAGTTCATCCGTACAAAAGGGTATTATTTTATTCAACAATGGCTAAATGATCCCATCACGAGATGTTTTTTTTTTTTTTTCGAGGAACATCTTGTGATGGGATCATTTAGCCATTGTTGAATAAAATAATACCCTTTTGTACGGATGAACTAGATTATATCCGTTGAAAACCATGGTTTTCTCAATATCTGAAATATAACTGTTTACCTATTTTTTTAAAATTGATCCCTCCTTCTTGTTGTATACTGGTCCCTTACGTATGGTTTGATGTATGTAGATCTACCCTTTTTTGTGGGTCATCTTTATTTACGTCCATGTTTGCCCCTTATGGGCATCGGGTATGTTTGCATATTTATATTTTAATACATTGGTTGGGGATTTATATTGCCCACCTCCGTGCCCGATAGCACTATTGAATTTATATTCATTTTGGTCCTTTTAGCCCCTGGTCCCTCTGTGTCCGTCCTCGGCCCATTGCGCATGCACCATTTGCGCGTGCGCACTTGGCTTTGGGCGGACATCTAAGGACAGGAGCCCTGACTTCATGCGCCACACCACGCAGGCGCTAACATGTAGGATCCTGGCAGGGTATCTCCTGTTTGCTCTGGGTCCGTCTGGAGTCCACTGCGCGTGCGCCACATGGTGCGTGCGCACTTGGGCCTGGACGGACACTTTGGAATGGGAGATGCTCTCCTCTTCTCCTCACTGCGCAGATGCGGGCGTCCTAGGTCACTTCCGGTTTTCTGCCGACATACCGTCTCTATGGATCCGGCTGGCGCATTCTCGGCTCCCAGCTGTGTCTGGTCTGCTTATGATTAGTAAGGTATTTAAGAATTTCAACACGGTCACTGCATGCACTGCCCCTGAGGAAGCCAGTACTACTGGCAATACGCGTTGGGCATCTGTGCCCAGTGCCACCCCCTTTATACCATCATCTTTTACTGCACTGTTGTGCTTCATAGGGACACGTCTCTGGAAGCCTTGCTAACAGCTTCAGGTTGTATAGGGCACTATACTATGTGGTATTCTAAACCCTAAGGGGTATTTCTATGTGGGTCAATGTTGTATCTGTGATCCTTGATTTTTTTTTTTGGTGCTTCCATTTAAACCTCTGCTGTATCTGAATTATATGTTATGGTTTAATATAGCCATTTATGGACTAATGATAATATGTATCTTATTTGCTTGTCTTGGGGTGGCATTGTGGTAGGACCTTATTTTGGGTCTTTGGTTTCATCTTTTGCTGTGTTGTGCAATTTTAATTGGTTTTAACTATGTTTGCAGTGTTAAAAGTGTGATTCAATAAATGTTGTACCATTTTTGGATAGACCTTATGGTGATCCCGGTTTTCATGCATGCTGCCTCTTTTCTTCTGCTTTTATGTCATGTTTTTTGTAGCATGCTATAGGTGATCCCTGGCTGTGGTGCCTGCCTAACATTGTTGTTTAAGACTGTGTTTCAGTGGCAATTCAGGAGGTCAGATTTCCACTTAAAAATCATTAGGCCTATCATAGTGGTGTAGCCAAAAGGCCCAATTAGCTGCTCCAAATCATTTGCTCTAAAACTCTGTTTCAGTGGCAAATCAGTAATATGTTCAAATTGTACTAACATAAAACCAGTACTTTCCCATCATACCTTTAGAGAAAAACCTTAAGGGTGAATTTTTAAAAAACTGGATTATTTGACAATTTTCTAAATGTTTTGACTTCTTAGAACCTCTGCAAACATGAAAGGGCATCTGCAATCACTCAAGCAAGAATTGTACTTGAAAGCTACATGCTGCTTCTTCTTTTCTGAACCCTGCAGTGTAGTCAGACAGCAGATAAGAGACACTTATTTCTGTAAAAAACTAACTATATAAATATAAACGTGCACTTTCAAGTATCATCTACTGTTAGCAAACAATTTAAAATATATATATACTAGCTGTACTACCCGGCTTCGCCCGGGTTAATGACTGCTGTTAGCAAAATAGAATGTGTTAACAAAAATTTATTCTGCACACAAAAACCACAAAACAAATAGATAGAAATGTAATTATTAAAAGGCAAAAACTAAGCAAATAGAAGCATTTCACAACATATATTAGCTTTGTTATACTGAGAATGTCTTTGTTGCCTATATTAACCAATCAGAGCTCAGGTTAATTAACTGTAGCAAAATAGAAGCTGAGCTGTGATTGGTTGCTATTGGCAGCCTGATAAATCCCCAGCCAACAGGAAGCCCTCCCCCCTGGCAGTATATATTAGCTCACACATACACATAATAGACAGGTCATGTGACTGACAGCTGCCGTATTTCCTATATGGTACATTTGTTGCTCTTGTAGTTTGCTTATTAATCAGATTTTTATTTTTGAAGGACAATACCAGACTTGTGTATGTTTTAGGGCGAGTTTTATGTGTCAAGTTGTGTGTGTTGAGTTGCGTGTGGCGACATGCATGTAGCGACTTTTGTGAGATGAGTTTTGTGTGGCGACATGCGTGTAGCAACATTTTGTGTGTTGAGTTGCATGTGACAGGTTAGTGTAGCAAGTTGTGTGCAGCAAGATTTGTGCATGGCGAGTTTTGCGCGTGGCGAGTTTTATGTGTGGTGCATTTTGAGTATGTGCAAGTTTTGTGTGAGGCAACTTTTGCATGTGGTGCAACTTTTGTACATGTGGCAATTTTTCTGTGTGTGCAAGTTTTGCATGAGGTGAGTTTTCCATGAGGTGAGTTTTGCACGTGTGGCGAGTTTTGCGTGAGCCTAGTTTTGCATATGGCGAGTTTTGCATGTAGCGAGTTTTGAGTGGTGACTTTTGTGTTTCGACTTTTATGTGGCGAGGTTGGTGTGTGTGTGTGGTGAAATGTGTGCTGAGGGTGGTATATGTGTTCAAGCACGTGGTAGTGTGTGGCGCATTTTGTGTTTGTGTTCATATCCCCGTGTGTGGTGAGTATCCCATGTCGGGGCCCCACCTTAGCAACTGTACGGTATATACTCTTTGTCGCCATCGCTCTCATTCTTTAAGTCCTCATTGTTCACATCTGGCAGCTGTCAATTTTCCTCCAACACTTTTCCCTTCACTTTTTCCCCATTATGTAGATAGGAGCAAAATTGTTTGGTGAATTGGAACGCGCGGGGTTAAAATTTCACCTCACAACATAGCCTATGACGCTCTCGGGGTCCAGACGTGTGACTGTGCAAAATTTTGTGGCTGTAGCTGCGACGGTACAGATGCCAATCCCGGACATACACACATACATACATACACACATTCAGCTTTATATATTAGATATACCTGTATGTAATCTCCTGTATATAGTATATACCTGTGTGTCATCTCACCTATATATAGTATATATCTGTGTGTCATCTCCTGTATATAGTATATACCTGTATGTCATCTCCTCCTATACATAGCATATACCTGTGTCATCTCCTCCTGTATATACTATATACCTGTAGGTAATCTGCTCCTGTATATAGTATATACCTGTGTGTCATCTCCTCCTGTATATAGTATATACCTGTATGTCATCTCCTCCTGTATGTAGTATGTACCTGTATGTCATCTCCTCCTCTATATAGTATATACCTGTGTGTCATCTCTCCTGTATATAGTATATATCTGTGTGTCATCTCCTCCTGTATATAGTATATACCTGTGTGTCATCTCCCCTGTAAATAGTATATACCTGTGTGTCATCTCCTGTATATAGTATATAGCTGTATGCCATCTCCTCCTGTATTAGCCCTCGTTCACACGTTATTTGGTCAGTATTTTTACCTCAGTATTTGTAAGCTAAAATGGCAGCCTGATAAATCCCCAGCCAACAGTAAGCCCACCCCCTGGCAGTATATATTAGCTCACACATACACATAATAGACTGGTCATGTGACTGACAGCTGCCGGATTCCTATATGGTACATTTGTTGCTCTTGTAGTTTGTCTGCTTATTAATCAGATTTTTATTTTTGAAGGATACCAGACTTGTGTGTGTTTTAGGGCGAGTTTCGTGTGTCAAGTTGTGTGTGTTGAGTTGCGTGTGGCGACATGCATGTAGGGACTTTTGTGAGATGAGTTTTGTGTGGCGACATGCGTGTAGCAACTTTTTGTGTGTCGAGTTGCATGTGACAGGTTAGTGTAGCAAGTTGTGTGCAGCAAGTTTTGCGCATGGCGAGTTTTGCGCGTGGCGAGTTTTATGTGTGGTGCCTTTTGAGTATGTGCAAGTTTTGTGTGAGGCAACTTTTGCATGTGTTGCAACTTTTGTGCATGTGGCAATTTTTCTGCGTGTGGCAATTTTTCTGCGTGTGCAAGTTTTGCGTGTGGCGAGTTTTGCACGTGTGGCGAGTTTTGCATGTGGAGAGTTTTGCGCGTGGCGAGTTTTGAGCGGCGACTTTTGTGTTTCTACTTTTATGTGGCGAGGTTGGTGTATGTGTGGTGAAATGTGCACTGAGGGTGGTATATGTGTTCGAGCACGTGGTAGTGTGTGGCGCATTTTGTGTGTGTGTTCATATCCCCGTGGTGGTGTGATTATCCCATGTTGGGGCCCCACCTTAGCAACTGTACAGTATATACTCTTTGGTGCCATCGCTGTCATTCTTTAAGTCCCCCTTGTTCACATCTGGCAGCTGTTAATTTGCCTCCAACACTTTTCCTTTCATTTTTTCCCCATTATGTAGATAGGGGCAAAATTGTTTGGTGACTTGGAAAGCGCGGGGTTAAAATTTCACCTCACAATATAGCTTTGACGCTCTCAGGGTCCAGACGTGTGACTGTGCAAAATTTTGTGCCTGTAGCTGCGACGCCTCCAACACTTTTCCTTTCACTTTTTCCCCATTATGTAGATAGGGGCAAAATTGTTTGGTGAATTGGAAAGCGCGGGGTTAAAATTTCACCTCACAACATAGCCTATGACGCTCTCGGGGTCCAGACGTGTGACTGTGCAAAATTTTGTGGCTGTAGCTGCTACGGTTCAGATGCCAATCCCGGACATACATACATACATACATACACACACACACACATTCAGCTTTATATATTAGATATATATATATATATATATATATATATTTCTTAGAATTGCTTATTGCATTTTACAATTTTCATCTTATTTTTTTTATGTCTTGCAGTTCTTAGCTGTTCTAATTAATTTGTATTATTAGGTGTTCTAATATTACTGATATAGGCATGATATTTTTTTCTAATTTTGGGAGTATTTAAAACATAAACAGCTTCTGATGAACATTATGATTAGTGATAAGTGAATATCCCATAATTCATTTGGAATAAATTCACATTATTCTCAGCAGATTGTCGCAAAAACTTGTTTGCTATGCTTTGACATCTCTCCCAACTTCAGCACTTCGCTGCTCTATCACTCCCAAGGCTAACTATCACTCCCAAGGATAACGCTATAGTAACATTCCTCACTCAGTCGCATGAGTGTTAAGCATAGTAAAGTGTGTTATTTCAGTTATTCAACACTTTTAAATCGCTCCTCCATCCACCATTGACTTCTCCTTCCTCCATAATTTCTTCAGATGACTGTGCCTCCACCTTCAAAACAAAATTGACCATATTAGATAGAGATTTAGTGTTCATCCTCCACAGCCCCTGTGCACATGGTACCAATTTCCTTTTTTCATAACCTTCCTCCTTACCTTCATCTTCTCCCCAAATTATACCTCACCACTTGTGCACTTTACCATACCCTATCCCAGCATCTCCTCACCCTCATCACCCTGCTTACACCAGGCTTATCGCATCTCTTCAACTTAATATTAATGTCTGGTGGTTTCCATTATATGTTCAAAGATGCAACAATCACACCTATGCTGAACAAGTCCTCCCTTAACCAATTATTTACGTCCATCTTTTGTCACATATCGAGACCCCTTTTCACTTCAATACTTCTCAAAGAGCATGCCCAGAGTGAACTTTCCCTGTTATGGTTCTCAATGGCAAGAGAACATAGCCCAGCATACATAAGAACAAGCTCTTGGAAGGATAGAAACTAAAACTGACCATGAACTAAACCTGCCGCACAACTAACAGTAGCCGGGTAGCGTGCCTACGTTTTATCCCTAGACGCTCAGCGCCAGCCGGAGGACTAACTAATCCTGGCAGAGGAAAATACAGTCCTGGCTCACCTCTAGAGAAATTTCCCCGAAAGGCAGACAGAGGCCCCCACATATATTGGCGGTGATTTTAGATGAAAATGACAAACGTAGTATGAAAATAGGTTTAGCAAAATCGAGGTCCGCTTACTAGATAGCAGGAAGACAGAAAGGGCACTTTCATGGTCAGCTGAAAACCCTATCAAAACACCATCCTGAAATTACTTTAAGACTCTAGTATTAACTCATAACATCAGAGTGGCAATTTCAGATCACAAGAGCTTTCCAGACACAGAAACGAAACTGCAGCTGTGAACTGGAACAAAATGCAAAAAACAAACAAGGACAAAAGTCCGACTTAGCTGGGAGTTGTCTAGAAGCAGGAACATGCACAGAAAGGCTTCTGATTACAATGTTGACCGGCATGGAAATGACAGAGGAGCAAGGTTAAATAGCGACTCCCACATCCTGATGGGAACAGGTGAACAGAGGGGATGATGCACACAAGTTCAATTCCACCAGTGGCCACCGGGGGAGCCCAAAATCCAATTTCACAACAGTACCCCCCCCTCAAGGAGGGGGCACCGAACCCTCACCAGAACCACCAGGGCGATCAGGATGAGCCCTATGAAAGGCACGGATCAGATCGGAGGCATGAACATCAGAGGCAGTCACCCAAGAATTATCCTCCTGACCGTATCCCTTCCATTTGACCAGATACTGGAGTTTCCGTCTGGAAACACGGGAGTCCAAGATTTTTTCCACAACGTACTCCAACTCGCCCTCAACCAACACCGGAGCAGGAGGCTCAACGGAAGGCACAACCAGTACCTCATACCTGCGCAATAATGACCGATGAAAAACATTATGAATAGAAAAAGATGCAGGGAGGTCCAAACGGAAGGACACAGGGTTAAGAATCTTCAATATCTTGTACGGGCCGATGAACCGAGGCTTAAACTTAGGAGAAGAAACCCTCATAGGGACAAAACGAGAAGACAACCACACCAAGTCCCCGACACAAAGCCGAGGACCAACCCGACGCCGGCGGTTGGCAAAAAGCTGAGTCTTCTCCTGGGACAACTTCAAATTGTCCACTACCTGCCCCCAAATCTGATGCAACCTCTCCACCACAGCATCCACTCCAGGACAATCCGAAGATTCCACCTGACCGGAGGAAAATCGAGGATGAAACCCCGAATTACAGAAAAAAGGAGACACCAAGGTGGCAGAGCTGGCCCGATTATTGAGGGCAAACTCCGCTAAAGGCAAAAAAGCAACCCAATCATCCTGATCTGCAGACACAAAACACCTCAAATATGTCTCCAATGTCTGATTCGTCCGCTCGGTCTGGCCATTAGTCTGAGGATGGAAAGCAGACGAGAAAGACAAATCTATGCCCATCCTAGCACAGAATGCCCGCCAAAATCTAGACACGAATTGGGTTCCTCTGTCAGAAACGATATTCTCCGGAATACCATGCAAACGAACCACATTTTGAAAAAACAGAGGAACCAACTCGGAAGAAGAAGGCAACTTAGGCAGGGGAACCAAATGGACCATCTTAGAGAAACGGTCACACACCACCCAGATGACAGACATCTTCTGAGAAACAGGAAGATCCGAAATAAAATCCATCGAGATGTGCGTCCAAGGCCTCTTCGGGATAGGCAAGGGCAACAACAATCCACTAGCCCGAGAACAACAAGGCTTGGCCCGAGCACAAACGTCACAAGACTGCACAAAGCCTCGTACATCTCGTGACAGGGAAGGCCACCAGAAGGACCTTGCCACCAAATCCCTGGTACCAAAGATTCCAGGATGACCTGCCAACGCAGAAGAATGAACCTCAGAAATGACTTTACTGGTCCAATCATCAGGAACAAACAGTCTACCAGGTGGGCAACGATCAGGTCTATCCGCCTGAAACTCCTGCAAGGCCCGCCGCAGGTCTGGAGAAACGGCAGACAATATCACTCCATCCTTAAGGATACCTGTAGGTTCAGAATTACCAGGGGAGTCAGGCTCAAAACTCCTAGAAAGGGCATCCGCCTTAACATTCTTAGAACCCGGTAGGTACGACACCACAAAATTAAACCGAGAGAAAAACAACGACCAGCGCGCCTGTCTAGGATTCAGGCGTCTGGCGGACTCAAGATAAATTAAATTTTTGTGGTCGGTCAGTACCACCACCTGATGTCTAGCCCCCTCAAGCCAATGACGCCACTCCTCAAAAGCCCACTTCATGGCCAAAAGCTCCCGATTCCCAATATCATAATTCCGCTCGGCGGGCGAAAATTTACGAGAAAAAAAAGCACAAGGTTTCATCACGGAGCAGTCGGAACTTCTCTGCGACAAAACCGCCCCAGCTCCGATTTCAGAAGCGTCGACCTCAACCTGAAAAGGAAGAGCAACATCAGGCTGACGCAACACAGGGGCGGAAGAAAAGCGGCGCTTAAGCTCCCGAAAGGCCTCCACAGCAGCAGGGGACCAATCAGCAACATCAGCACCCTTCTTAGTCAAATCAGTCAATGGTTTAACAACATCAGAAAAAACAGCAATAAATCAACGATAAAAGTTAGCAAAGCCCAAAAATTTCTGAAGACTCTTAAGAGAAGAGGGTTGCGTCCAATCACAAATAGCCTGAACCTTGACAGGATCCATCTCGATGGAAGAGGGGGAAAAAATGTATCCCAAAAAGGAAATCTTTTGCACCCCAAAAACGCACTTAGAACCCTTCACACACAAGGAATTAGACTGCAAAACCTGAAAAACCCTCCTGACCTGCTGGACATGAGAGTCCCAGTCATCCGAAAAAATCAGAATATCATCCAGATACACAATCATAAATTTATCCAAATAATCACGGAAAATGTCATGCATAAAGGACTGAAAGACTGAAGGGGCATTTGAAAGGCCAAAAGGCATCACCAAATACTCAAAGTGGCCCTCGGGCGTATTAAATGCGGTTTTCCACTCATCCCCCTGCTTAATTCGCACCAAATTATACGCCCCACGGAGATCTATCTTAGAGAACCACTTGGCCCCCTTTATGCGAGCAAACAAATCAGTCAGCAGTGGCAACGGATATTGATATTTAACCGTGATTTTATTCAAAAGCCGATAAACAATACACGGCCTCAAAGAGCCATCTTTCTTAGACACAAAGAAAAAACCGGCTCCTAAGGGAGATGACGAAGGACGAATATGTCCCTTTTCCAAGGACTCCTTTATATATTCTCGCATAGCAGCATGTTGAGGCACAGACAGATTAAATAAACGACCCTTAGGGTATTTACTACCCAGAATCAAATCTATGGCACAATCGCACTCCCGGTGCGGAGGTAATGAACCAAGCTTAGGTTCTTCAAAAACGTCACGATAGTCAGACAAGAATTCAGGAATCTCAGAGGGAATAGATGATGAAATGGAAACCAAAGGTACGTCCCCATGCATCCCCTTACATCCCCAGCTTAACACAGACATAGCTTTCCAGTCGAGGACTGGGTTATGAGATTGCAGCCATGGCAATCCAAGCACCAACACATCATGTAGATTATACAGCACAAGAAAGCGAATAATCTCCTGATGATCCGGATTAATTCGCATAGTTACTTGTGTCCAGTATTGTGGTTTATTACTAGCCAATGGGGTGGAGTCAATCCCCTTCAGAGGTATAGGAGTTTCAAGAGGCTCTAAATCATACCCACAGCGTTTGGCAAAGGACCAATCCATAAGACTCAAAGCGGCGCCAGAGTCGACATAGGCGTCCGCGGTAATAGATGATAAAGAACAAATCAGGGTCACAGATAGAATAAACTTATACTGAAAAGTGCCAATTGAAACTGACTTATCAAGCTTCTTAGTACGCTTAGAGCATGCTGATATAACATGAGTTGAATCACCACAATAAAAGCACAACCCATTTTTTCGTCTAAAATTCTGCCGTTCGCTTCTGGACCGAATTCTATCACATTGCATATTCTCTGGCGTCTTCTCAGTAGACACCGCCAAATGGTGCACAGGTTTGCGCTCCCGCAGACGTCTATCGATCTGAATAGCCATTGTCATGGACTCATTCAGACCCGCAGGCACAGGGAACCCCACCATAACATCCTTAATGGCATCAGAGAGACCCTCTCTGAAATTCGCCGCCAGGGCGCACTCATTCCACTGAGTAAGCACAGACCATTTACGGAATTTTTGGCAGTATATTTCAACTTCATCTTGCCCCTGAGATAGGGACATCAAGGCTTTTTCCGCCTGAAGCTCTAAATGAGGTTCCTCATAAAGCAACCCCAAGGCCAGAAAAAACGCATCCACATTGAGCAACGCAGGATCCCCTGGAGCCAATGCAAAAGCCCAATCTTGAGGGTCGCCCCGGAGCAAGGAAATCACAATCCTGACCTGCTGTGCAGGATCTCCAGCAGAGCGAGATTTCAGGGACAAAAACAACTTGCAATTATTTTTGAAATTTTGAAAGCAAGATCTATTCCCCGAGAAAAATTCAGGCAAAGGAATTCTAGGTTCAGATATAGGAACATGAACAACAAAATCTTGTAAATTTTGAACTTTCGTGGTGAGATTATTCAAACCTGCAGCTAAACTCTGAATATCCATTTTAAACAGGTGAACACAGAGCCATTCCAGGATTAGAAGGAGAGAGAGAGAGGAAGGCTGCAATATAGGCAGACTTGCAAGTGATTCAATTGAAAGCACACTCAGAACTGAAGGAAAAAAAAAATAAAAAATTTTCAGCAGACTTCTTTTTTCTCTCCTTTCTCTGCCAATTAATTTAACCCTTTGTGGGCCGGTCAAACTGTTATGGTTCTCAATGGCAAGAGAACATAGCCCAGCATACATAAGAACAAGCTCTTGGAAGGATGGAAACTAAAACTGACCATGAACTAAACCTGCCGCACAACTAACAGTAGCCGGGTAGCGTGCCTACGTTTTATCCCTAGACGCTCAGCGCCAGCCGGAGGACTAACTAATCCTGGCAGAGGAAAATACAGTCCTGGCTCACCTCTAGAGAAATTTCCCCGAAAGGCAGACATATATTGGCGGTGATTTTAGATGAAAATGACAAACGTAGTATGAAAATAGGTTTAGCAAAATCGAGGTCCGCTTACTAGATAGCAGGAAGACAGAAAGGGCACTTTCATGGTCAGCTGAAAACCCTATCAAAACACCATCCTGAAATTACTTTAAGACTCTAGTATTAACTCATAACATCAGAGTGGCAATTTCAGATCACAAGAGCTTTCCAGACACAGAAACGAAACTGCAGCTGTGAACTGGAACAAAATGCAAAAAACAAACAAGGACAAAAGTCCGACTTAGCTGGGAGTTGTCTAGAAGCAGGAACATGCACAGAAAGGCTTCTGATTACAATGTTGACCGGCATGGAAATGACAGAGGAGCAAGGTTAAATAGCGACTCCCACATCCTGATGGGAACAGGTGAACAGAGGGGATGATGCACACAAGTTCAATTCCACCAGTGGCCACCGGGGGAGCCCAAAATCCAATTTCACAACATTTCCCCCCACCTCTCATTCATCTAACTCTTTAACAACCTAAAATCCAGCTTCTAGCCTCATCACTTTAACGAAACTGTCCTAACCAAAGATAAAAATGACTTACTAACCACTAAATCAGATAGAGGCAGATTTGAGTGTCCTCTGCCTTCAACACAGCAAATTTATAAAACCATTTTTTTAAGGACCACATCACATGTGTTGTGACTTTAAGGGGTCTATATGACAGAAAATACCCAAAAGTGACCATTCTAAAATCTGCACCCCTCAAGGTGATCAGAACCAATTCAAGAAGTTTATTAACCCTTCAGGTTCTTCACAGGAATTAACGGAATGTGGAAGAAAAAAATGGACATTTAAATTTTTATCACAAAAGCTTTATTTATAACCAATTTTTTTATTTTCTCAAAGTATTAGGAGAAAACGGACACCTAAATTTCTTGTGCAATTTCTCCTGAGCACGCTACTGTTTGGACACACAGCAAGGCTTGGAAGGGAAAACAAATCGCTTGACTTCTTGATAGGAAAATTGTCTGGAATTTAGAAAGGACACCATGTCGAATTAGGAAAGCCCCCAATGTATATTAACAGTAGAAACCCCCAAAGTTTGAAAACTAAACCCCTCAGTGAATGTATCTAGATGTGTAGGGAGAACCTTGAACCCCCAGGTACATCAAAGAAATTTATAGGTTTTCCACAAACATATTTTTAGTTCCAATTTTTTTTATTTTCACAAGGGTAACAGAAGAAATGTACCCTAAAATTATTCTGCAATTTCTCCTGAGTACGCTGATACTCCCGGGCAGGGCTCAGAATAGAAGGATACTTCAAGGAATGTATATAGATGTGTGGTGAGCACCTTGAATCCCAGGGTGCTTCACAGAAGTTTACCACGTAGAGCCATGAAAATAAAAAAAATTACATTGTTACCACCAAAATATTATTTTAGCCCAAATTTTTCATTTTCACAAGGGTAATAGAAAAAAATGTATGATACAATTTGTTGTGCAATTTCTTCTGAGTATGCCAATTAGAGATGAGCCACCTCCCCTGTGTTCGGGTTCGGTTCGGTTCGTCGAACAGGGACATGTTCGACGAACTGTTTGTCGAACGTTCGACGAACACCGTCAAACCCCATTAAAACCAGTGGCAGGCAAACACAAACACATACAAACACATGAAAAACACATAGAAAACACCTTAAAAGGTGTCCAAAAGCTGACAAACTGCTCAGAAGACACAATAAACACATGGAAAAGTCACAATTACATATAGTCATTTGAAAAGAAAACAGGTGTAGGAGTAAAAGGAGGAGGAGACACAGATATAGGCATGTCATGCCCTTCTAAAATCAAGAAAGGATGGAGTAAAAATCTAAACTCACTCTACCAACACCCAGACGTCTTGACAAAAAAAAAAAAAAAAAAAAAAAATATCTTTAGATGGAATGGCGGCGAGTCCATTCAGAACACTTTCCTTAGAAGACGTAGTGGTACGCCCGTTGGGAGTTGTGCCAAAAAATGAACCCAATACATTCAGACTAATCCACCATTTGTCATATCTTTTGTCAGAGAGTCTGGGAAACTCCATATGTTTTAAGTATTCATCTATTTCCTCTGATTTATGAACTGCTTCGTCTTACTTTATCCTGGTTTTGTATATGGCCAAAATAAAGTAATAAGAACATTGTAAAAACTGTCAAATGTTTCAGCACAATCTCTTGATTATTATTTTGAGAGCAGTTGAATGGGAAGATAGACACAAAACCCATTTATAACAAATAAATCAGAACAAATAACTACGTGGGCTGTGAAAGCCAAGAGGGCTATTTTGGGACATGAAAAATAATTTAACGTCAGTAATTCTGATGACAATCTTAAGTAGAAAAAAAAATTGCTTACAAACTGTAATTCTAAAACTGTAGCTCTTTTGGGGCTCAGCAGTCACTGATTCCAGTCTAAGAAACAAGATCTCAGGCATTATGGAAATATTTCACATCTATAAAAAAAATCTGAATATCATTGAAAAATGATTGTATCTTGTGGTCAGTCTATCCTTGTTCTGGCCTCTGATCTACAAAGCAACCATCTGTCTGGCCCATGTTTGGAGTTTTGTGTAAAATTATGTCCAATTTGCTTTTTTCTCTCTGCTTTTTTGTGGTGTTACAATACACACAAATGAAATAAATATGTGTATAACAAAACATGGGTAGCTGCAATACATTTCTGGGAGAAATACTTCATTTTCTGGAACAATTTCAAGGGTGGTAACACTTTTGGCCATGAATGTAAGTAACAACAGCATAGAGCTTGATCTTGCTAAGTGGCACATCATTGAATTCAGTGTTTCAACCCCTTCCCCATGCTTTCCTTAGCTTACACAGCAAAAACTTGCTGACACATTCTATTTAAGACTGTTGAAGAATATGCAGGAAATTCTGTAGATTGTCAAGTTTTACTACTTTTTACTTTTATTATTAATCTCTAGATTTAGCTTTTCCTTAAGACACGTAGTAAAACATTGCCAGTTTGAAAAATTCCTAAATTACAGTATATTGTGCAGTTTTTATGATAAAACTTTGCAGAAAAGGCTTTTGCCTGGTACTATCCTGTCTTTTACAGAGACATATGCTCTCGCAGTAGAAGTAAACTAAAAAGATTTGGAGAGTTCAATGCAGAAAATGAATGCCAGTATTATGAATATAAATAAAGTAAAAAAGTATAAATATATAGTCAACATGGCAACAGATGAAAAATAAAATCATGAAAGAACTATATGAATTATATAAAACTATATATTTATATGAAGGCCTTAAAGCTTGATTGTCGGTAGAACGTTACCACAGTGTCAAGTTTATAAACTCTAAACCCTTTTCTGACATTGAACATAAGATTTATGCCCAATGCTGGATCCCTGTGTATGATACATGCTTAGAAGCTAAGCCTGAATGATACTGAGCAGTATGACAGCCAGTTTCTGCTTCTATCAGCATCAAGCAGAACTGGGCTTTGTGTGCTGCTGTTAACCACTTAAATGACAATGTCAATCTCTGACAGTGGCATTTCGAGTGTCGGGTCTTTGGGGTAGGATTGCCAACTTGATTTTTTATTTTTTTCTGGATTGCTGATCAAAAAATAACTGGACAACCAATCTTATTTATGAACTTGTTGAAAGCTGTAAGAAATCATTAAGATTTCAAGTGATACATGCCCCTAGTCCAGCCCTGGGAGAACTACGGCCCATGGGCCACATCCGGCCCTTTGGAGTGCAGAGAAGAGAGTGGAGGGCAGAGCTGTTTACAATGCTGAGAGTCTATTGCTGTGTGCACCTGAACTGCATTGAGATATGTAGAGACAGGTCAGATAACCACAGTATAATAATAATAATTTTTATTTATATAGCGCCAACATATTCCGCAGCGCTTTACAACTTATAGAGGGGACTTGTACAGACAATAGACATTACAGCATAACAGAAATCACAGTTCAAATCAGATACCAGTAGGAATGAGGGCCCTGCTCGCAAGCTTACAAACTATGAGGAAAAGGGGAGACACGAGAGGTGGATGGTAACAATTGCTTTAGTTATTTGGACCAGCCATAGTGTAAGGCTCGGGTGTTCATGTAAAGCTGCATGAACCAGTTAACTGCCTAAGTATGTAGCAGTACAGACACAGAGTGCTATTAACTGCATAAAGTGTATGAGAACACGATGCAAGGAACCTGATTATGTGTTTTGTTTTTTTTTCTATTTTTAATAGGCCACACAGGGATAGTTAGGTTAATGCGTTGAGGCGGTAGGCCAGTCTGAACAAATGCGTTTTTAGGGCACGCTTAAAACTGTGGGGATTGGGGATTAATCGTATTAACCTAGGTAGTGCATTCCAAAGAATCGGCGCAGCACGTGTAAAGTCTTGGAGACGGGAGTGGGAGGTTCTGATTGTTGAGGATGCTAACCGGAGGTCATTAGTGGAGCGGAGGGCACGGGTAGGGTGGTAGACTGAGACCAGAGAGGAGATGTAGGGTGGTGCTGAGCCATGGAGTGCTTTGTGGATGAGGGTAGTAGTTTTGTACTGGATTCTGGAGTGGATGGGTAGCCAGTGTAATGACTGGCACAAGGTAGAGGCATCGGTGTAACGGTTGGTGAGGAATATGATCCTGGCAGCAGCATTCAGGACAGATTGGAGCGGGGAGAGTTTGGTAAGAGGGAGGCCGATTAGTAGAGAGTTACAATAGTCCATACGGGAATGAATAAGAGAAACAGTAAGAGTTTTTGCAGAGTCGAAAGTAAGAAAAGGGCGAATTCTAGAAATGTTTTTGAGATGCAAATAAGAAGAGCGAGCCAGTGATCGAATGTGGGGGGTGAATGAAAGCTCGGAATCAAGGATAACCCCAAGGCAGCGGGCATGTTGCTTTGGAGTAATGGTGGAACCACACACGGAGATGGCAATGTCAGGCAAAGGTAGGTTAGTAGAGGGAGAGAACACGAGGAGTTCAGTTTTTGACAGGTTCAGTATGCCAGTATGCCACCTGACTTCACACAGTGAGTGTGCCAGCGTACCGACACATCAGTGCACACAAAGTGCGTTCACTCCCGCACTGCCAAAACGTAAACTTGCAGTCCCCACTACATAAATTTGTAGTTTTATTAAAGACATGTTCCCAGGTAAGAATAGAGCATGAGAAATATCATGGCTCCATGTCAAAATTAGAATATCATCAAAAATGTAATTTATTTCATTTATTCAATACAGAAAGTGAAAACTCATATTATATAGAGTCATTATAAACAGAGTGATTTATTTCAAGTGTTAATTTCTGTTAATGTTGATTATGGCTTACAGCCAATGAAAACCCAAAAGTCATTATCTCAGTAAATTAGAATACTTTATAACACCAGCTTGAAAAAATGATCGGGGTCAGCGCAGCCGTCTATTAGGAAATTTTAGAGCACTTCATGCTTCCCTCTGTCGAAATGCATTTTGGAGATGGAAATTTCATTTTCCAGCAGGACTTGGCAGCTGTCCACACTGCCAAAAGTACCTATACTTGGCTTAAAAACTACAGTATCACTGTGCTTGATTGGCAGCAAACTCGTCTGACCTTAACCCCATAGAGAATCTATGGGGTATTGTCAAGAAGAAGATGAGAGGCACCAGACCCAACAATGCAGACAAGTAAAAGGTTGCCATCAAAGCAACCTGGGCTACCATAACACCTCAGCAGTGCCACAGGCTGATCACCTTCGCACTGCGCCACATTGATGCAGTAATTGATGCCAAAGGAGCCCTGACCAAGCATTAAGTGTAGTTACTGAATATAGATTTAAGCAGGCCAACATTTTGGATTTTAAAATCATTATTTCAAGCTGGTGTTATAAAGTATTCTAATTTACTGAGATCATGACTTTTGGGTTTTCATTGGCTGTAAGCCATAATCATCAGCATTAAGTTAATAATTTTGGGCCTAGGAGCAGTGTCTGCACGTCAGCAGAGTAGCCCGCCTGTGAAACTAACTACACCGCCTGTGTATCTCTATTTTCACTGCATCTAATCCAGTTAATAGTCGTGGGCCTAGGAGCAGTGTCTGCACATCAGCAGAGTAGCCCGCCTGTGAAACTAACTACACCGCCTGTGTATTTGTATTTTCACTGCATCTAATGCAGTTAATAGTGTTCGGCCTAGGAGCAGTGTCTGCACGTCAGCAGAGTAGGCCGCCTGTAAAACTAACTACACTGCCTGTGTATCTCTATTTTCACTGCATCTAATTCAGTTAATAGTTTTGGGCCTAGTACCACAGTTTGGCCACTCAGTTCTGCTCGGTTTTCATCCATCAGTTGTTGTGCCTACAACTACAGATACAGAATTGCCAATTAGTTAAGCACTAAAATGAGTGGCAAAAGGCCTGCTGCTGGTGGAATGGGGAATAGGTGTGTTGGAAAGGGAAAAAAAGGTTGTGTCTGTGGGGTAGGTGGTAAAGCAACAGTAACATCTGCAGAAGAAAGACCATCTTCCAGCCAAAGTAATATGTCTTTTTTTCGTGGACAATCTGATATCATCCCTTTCTTATGACCATCGCTACAAGCATCGCCAAAAGTTCCAGATGAGGCACAAAAACAGCAGATGCTTGAAAGGATATCAAGTGCTCGTTCAAGTGGGCTCTCCTCGATGTCAACTTCAAAATCACAACTTCTCCAGTCCTCAGAGTTGTCACCCCAATCGCACTTGCTTCCTCACAGCTAGGGTTGAGCGACTTTCATTTTTTTAAGATCGAGTAGGGTTTTGGGAAACCCGATTTTGTCCAGAGTCGAGTCGAGTGCATTCGGCCGATTATCGCTAAAAGTCGGGGATCGACCGAAACACGAAACCCAATGCAAGTCAATGGGGAAGCATAGTCGGCAGTGAGTGGAGGCCAGGAAAACACCTACAGTGCCCATTTTAATGCCAAAAACATCCATTCTTGTTTCTGAAGCTTGCCAATCGTAATTAACTTTATAATAATAGTTGGGCATAGGGAATTGGGGGTCATTTGGCAAAAGTTGTGGGGGGAGTAGGGCTGGCTCAAGTTTTTCGTGGGCCCAGGAAATGCGGACTACGTCACGGCGGTGTTGCAGGGAAAGGTAAGTATTTAAACATTGCAAGTGCTGTGATCCTGAGCAAGCAGGGGGGGGCCCACTCGTTCGCATTGGCACTGGCACAGGGCCCCTCAAAGTACGGCGGTGTGTTTGCATGGCGGGGGCGCCTCCCACCAGCAGCGACACTTTTGCATACTCTGAGGGGCCCTGTGCCAGTGACGTCGCCAACGAGTATGCCCCCCCACCTGATGAAGGAACCTGCACTTTCATCTGCACCTTCCTCTTTGTCCCTGTGTAAGGTGGTATAACATGCGGGAAGGGGAACCTTACTTTCAGCAGGGTCAGATTCTGGCTGTGTAGAGTACAAGGGGAATGTAGTGGTCTAGGTCAATGTACCAGCAGACTCATTTAGCAGTGGCTGGGCATTGGGCAGGATGAGGAGGAAACAGATATAGGGCCAAAGAATAAAGTAGGCTAAATGCAGTTCAAAATTGGTAACAGGACTAAACAGGCGGCATTGCTTTGTTCAGTGGAGTAGCAAACCCAAGAGCAGCAGACACTGTTTCAAGGGCCTAACCACACTAGTAGGCCAAATGCAGTTTAATATCTGATAGTATAGGGCGAAAGGCAGAATGTGGAAGCTCAGCTTTGTTCAGTTGAGGACAACACCAGGGAGGGGCAGAAGCCGTTAGTAGGCCCTAACCACCATTTTGTTTTTTCAAAACCACTTAATGAGAGCCGGAAGGTTGAAGCTCAGCTTTATTTAGTTGAGGACAACACCAGGCAGGGGCACACAGACAGACACCTTTAGTAGGCCGGAAAAGCCTATTGCATTTTTTAAAATGGTAATTTGGAGCAGAAGGTTGAAGCTCAGCTTTATTTAGTTGTGGGCAACACCAGGGAGGGGCAGAAGCCGTTAGTAGGCCCTATCCACCATTTTGTTTTTTCAAAACCACTTAATGAGAGCCGGAAGGTTGAAGCTCAGCTTTATTTAGTTGAGGGCAACACCAGGGAGGGGCAGAAGCCGTTAGTAGGCCCTAACCACCATTTTGTTTAAAAACAGCAGTTAATCAGAGCCGGAAGGTAGAAGCTCAGCTTTATTCAGTTGAGGGCAACACCAGGGAGGGGCAGAAGCCGTTAGTAGGCCCTAACCACCATTTTGTTTTTTAAAAAACACTTAATGAGAGCCGGAAGGTTGAAGCTCAGCTTTATTTAGTTGAGGGCAACACCAGGGAGGGGCAGAAGCCGTTAGTAGGCCCTATCCACCATTTTGTTTTTTCAAAACCACTTAATGAGAGCCGGAAGGTTGAAGCTCAGCTTTATTTAGTTGAGGGCAACACCAGGGAGGGGCAGAAGCCGTTAGTAGGCCCTATCCACCATTTTGTTTTTTAAAAACCACTTAATGAGAGCCGGAAGGTTGAAGCTCAGCTTTATTTAGTTGAGGGCAACACCAGGGAGGGGCAGAAGCCGTTAGTAGGCCCTATCCACCATTTTGTTTTTTAAAAACCACTTAATGAGAGCCGGAAGGTTGAAGCTCAGCTTTATTTAGTTGAGGGCAACACCAGGGAGGGGCAGAAGCCGTTAGTAGGCCCTAACCACCATTTTGTTTAAAAACAGCAGTTAATCAGAGCCGGAAGGTTGAAGCTCAGCTTTATTTAGTTGAGGGCAACACCAGGGAGGGGCAGAAGCCGTTAGTAGGCCCTAACCACCATTTTGTTTTTTAAAAAACACTTAATGAGAGCCGGAAGGTTGAAGCTCAGCTTTATTTAGTTGAGGGCAACACCAGGGAGGGGCAGAAGCCGTTAGTAGGCCCTAACCACCATTTTGTTTAAAAACAGCAGTTAATCAGAGCCGGAAGGTAGAAGCTCAGCTTTATTCAGTTGAGGGCAACACCAGGGAGGGGCAGAAGCCGTTAGTAGGCCCTAACCACCATTTTGTTTTTTAAAAAACACTTAATGAGAGCCAGAAGGTTGAAGCTCAGCTTTATTCAGTTGAGGGCAACACCAGGGAGGGGCAGAAGCCGTTAGTAGGCCCTAACCACCATTTTGTTTTTTAAAAAACACTTAATGAGAGCCGGAAGGTTGAAGCTCAGCTTTATTTAGTTGAGGGCAACACCAGGGAGGGGCAGAAGCCGTTAGTAGGCCCTATCCACCATTTGGTTTTTTAAAAACCACTTAATGAGAGCCGGAAGGTTGAAGCTCAGCTTTATTTAGTTGAGGGCAACACCAGGGAGGGGCAGAAGCCGTTAGTAGGCCCTATCCACCATTTTGTTTTTTAAAAACCACTTAATGAGAGCCGGAAGGTTGAAGCTCAGCTTTATTTAGTTGAGGGCAACACCAGGGAGGGGCAGAAGCCGTTAGTAGGCCCTATCCACCATTTTGTTTTTTAAAAACCACTTAATGAGAGCCGGAAGGTTGAAGCTCAGCTTTATTTAGTTGAGGGCAACACCAGGGAGGGGCAGAAGCCGTTAGTAGGCCCTATCCACCATTTTGTTTTTTAAAAACCACTTAATGAGAGCCGGAAGGTTGAAGCTCAGCTTTATTTAGTTGAGGGCAACACCAGGGAGGGGCAGAAGCCGTTAGTAGGCCCTAACCACCATTTTGTTTAAAAACAGCAGTTAATCAGAGCCGGAAGGTAGAAGCTCAGCTTTATTCAGTTGAGGGCAACACCAGAGAGGGGCAGAAGCCGTTAGTAGGCCCTAACCACCATTTTGTTTTTTAAAAAACACTTAATGAGAGCCAGAAGGTTAAAGCTCAGCTTTATTCAGTTGAGGGCAACACCAGGGAGGGGCAGAAGCCGTTAGTAGGCCCTAACCACCATTTTGTTTTTTAAAAAACACTTAATGAGAGCCGGAAGGTTGAAGCTCAGCTTTCTTTAGTTGAGGGCAACACCAGGGAGGGGCAGAAGCCGTTAGTAGGCCCTATCCACCATTTTGTTTTTTCAAAACCACTTAATGAGAGCCGGAAGGTTGAAGCTCAGCTTTATTTAGTTGAGGGCAACACCAGGGAGGGGCAGAAGCCGTTAGTAGGCCCTATCCACCATTTTGTTTTTTCAAAACCACTTAATGAGAGCCGGAAGGTTGAAGCTCAGCTTTATTTAGTTGAGGACAACACCAGGCAGGGGCACACAGACAGACACCTTTAGTAGGCCGGAAAAGCCTATTGCATTTTTTAAAATGGTAATTTGGAACAGAAGGTTGAAGCTCAGCTTTATTTAGTTGAGGGCAACACCAGGGAGGGGCAGAAGCCGTTAGTAGTCCGTAACCAAAGTTGAAGGCCAAATGCAGTTTAATTTCTGATACTATAGGCCGAAAGCCAGAAGGTGGAAGCTCCGATTTAGACAGTGGAGGACAATTTGAATTATGGACTGCAGACATACTTAGTAGGCTGTCCCCTGTGGACCATGCATCCAACACATTAACCCATTGCGCCGTAATGGACACGTAATCTTCCGTGGCCATGCCTACAGGTCCATGCGTCTGTTGTCAGGTGCACCTTTGTACTCACAGATTGCCAGAGTGCATGGACAATGCGGTCTTCTACAAGCTGGTGGAGGGTTGGGATGGCTTTTCTCGCAAAAGAAGTGTCGACTGGTTAGCTTGTAGCGTGGTACAGCGTAGTCCATCATGGCCTTATTAATAGTAAATAAAATATATAACTAGGCTCTATGAACTTTTAAATAGGTTCCAGGGGTACACGGGCAGCATTGGTGTGGTCAGTGGAGGAGTATTGCAAGTAGGGGCCGCAGACAGGCTATCAAAGGCCTAAAATAACAAACAGTAGGCAGTCATGGCAGTTTGAAATCGGTTACATGGATACACAGGCAGGCACTCCAGGCAGCATTGTGGTCAGTGGAGGAGTATTGCAAGTAGGGGCCGCAGACAGGCTCACAAAGGCCTAAAATAACAAACAGTAGGCAGTCATGGCAGTTTGAAATCGGTTACATGGATACACAGGCAGGCACTCCAGGCAGCATTGTGGTCAGTGGAGGAGTATTGCAAGTAGGGGCCGCAGACAGGCTATCAAAGGCCTAAAATAACAAACAGTAGGCAGTCATGGCAGTTTTACATCGGTTACATGGATACACGGGCAGGCAGCTTGGTGGTGAGTGGAGGAGTATTTAAAGTAGGGACCGCAGACAGGCTTCAAAGGCCTAAAATAACAAACAATAGGCTCATGGCAGTTTTACAGCGGTTACATGGATACACGGGCAGGCAGCTTGGTGGTGAGTGGAGGAGTATTTAAAGTAGGGACCGCAGACAGGCTTCAAAGGCCTAACATAATAAAATGGGCTGGCTGTAGGCACTTTAAAATTGGTTCCAGGGGTACACGGGCAGCAGTGGTCTGGTCAGTGGAGGACTAGTGGAAGGAGGGACCGCAGACAGGCTTCGAAGGCCTAACATAATAAAATGGGCTGGCTGTAGGCACTTTAAAATTGGTTCCAGGGGTACACGGGCAGCAGTGGTCTGGTCAGTGGAGGCCTAGTGGAAGGAGGGACCGCAGACAGGCTTCTAAGGCCTAAAATAACAAACAATAGGCTCATGGCAGTTTTACAGCGGTTACATGGATACACGGACAGGCAGCTTGGTGGTCAGTGGAGGAGTAGGGACCGCAGACAGGCTATCAAAGGCCTAAAATAACAAACAATAGGCTCATGGCAGTTTTACAGCGGTTACATGGATACACAGGCAGCTTGGTGGTGAGTGGAGGAGTAGTGCAAGGAGTGTCTGTCCCAGTACTCCCAAAATATAAATAGATGTTAATGTCTCGCAAAACAATCAAAACAAAAAAAAAGGTGGCATACTTAGGTACAGGGGTGGGCTCATCTGCTGAGTTTCTGACATAGTAATTTGGCAGTAACTATATAATGGTGCCAATATAGGACACAGACACAGACTACTTTAAGTTGCATCATAGATGTCTACAAATTTGTATTGTCAGTGCCAGACATTGAATGATGTCAGCGAATAGACTAAAGATTGGTGGAGCTGTGCGACATAATTTTGCACGTGGTAGAGCCCAGTTTGAGCTGGGGTAGGGGGGAACTCTCTTGAGGCCGGCGGGACCGCCCCAGGGCCACTCATGTTACAACGGTGTGTCTGACGTTGGGTGCGCACCACCACCACCAGAGACACTACATTGTACTATGAGGGACCCAGTAGCAATGCAGTCAACCAAAAGCGAGCACACCCACCTCTTCAGACAAACAGCAGTCTCACGGGTGCTTGCGCCAAGTCGCGATACCACGGCCCCGTGTGGGGAGTTTGGCCATTTAGGGAGGTGTAAACATGTCGTATGCTGTACAATCTGCTGCAGCAAATTAGACATTAGAAAAGTAATTCACAGGCAAGAGCTTTTCATAGGAAAGCTAGGTGTCGGCCGGGCAAGGTGGGGCAAAAGATTTTGAAATCCAGTTGTGGTTCATTTTAATGAATGTTAGATCGTCAACATTTTGGGTAGCCAGACGAGTCCTTTTTTCGGTTAATATTGACCCTGCAGCACTGAATACTCTTTCTGATAGGACACTTGCTGCCGGGCAAGCAAGCTCCTGCAATGCATATTCTGCCAATTCTGGCCAGGTGTCTAATTTGGAGGCCCAGTAATCAAATGGGAATGACGGTTGAGGGAGAACATCGATAAGGGATGAAAAATAGTTAGTAACCATACTGGACAAATGTTGTCTCCTGTCACTTTCAATTGATGCAGCAGTACCTGTCCTGTCTGCGGTCATAGCAAAATCACTCCACAACCTGGTCAGAAAACCCCTCTGTCCAACGCCACTTCTGATGTGTGCACCCCTAACACTCCTAGTCTGCTGCCCCCTGGAGCTCGTGTGAGAACGATCACGTGCGCTGTGTGCTGGGAATGCCTGAAGCAAATGGTCAACAAGAGTTGATTGTTTGGTTGCTAATATTAGTTCCAAGTTCTCATGTGGCATAATATTTTGCAATTTGCCTTTATAGCGTGGATCAAGGAGGCAGGCCAACCAGTAATCGTCATCGTTCATCATTTTCGTAATGCGTGTGTCCCTTTGTAGGATACGTAAGGCATAATCCGCCATGTGGGCCAAAGTTCCACTTGTCAAATCTCCGGTTGTGATTGGTTGAGGGGCAGTTGCAGGCAAATCTACGTCACTTGTGTCCCTCAGAAATCCAGAACCCGGCCGTGACACGCAACCAATTTCCTGTGCCCCCGTGAAAGTTTCCGCATTAAAAATATACTCATCCCCATCATCCTCCTCGTCCTCCACCTCCTCTTCGCCCGCTACCTCGTCCTGTACACTGCCCTGACCAGACAATGGCTGACTGTCATCAAGGCTTCCCTCTTCCTCTGGTGCAGACGCCTGCTCCTTTATGTGCGTCAAACTTTGCATCAGCAGACGCATTAGGGGGATGCTCATGCTTATTACGGCGTTGTCTGCACTAACCAGCCGTGTGCATTCCTCAAAACACTGAAGGACTTGACACATGTCTTGTATCTTCGACCACTGCACACCTGACAACTCCATGTCTGCCATCCTACTGCCTGCCCGTGTATCCTCCCACAAATAAATAACAGCACGCCTCTGTTCGCACAGTCTCTGAAGCATGTGCAGTGTTGAGCTCCACCTTGTTGCAACGTCTATGATTAGGCGATGCTGGGGAAGGTTCAAAGACCGCTGATAGGTCTGCATACGGCTGGCGTGTACAGGCGAACGTCGGATATGTGAGCAAAGTGCACGCACTTTGAGGAGCAGGTCGGAGAACCCAGGATAAGTTTTCAATAAGCACTGCACCACCAGGTTTAAGGTGTGAGCCAGGCAAGGAATGTGTTTCAGTTGGGAAAGGGAGATGGCAGCCATGAAATTCCTTCCGTTATCACTCACTACCTTGCCTGCCTCAAGATCTACTGTGCCCAGCCACGACTGCGTTTCTTGTTGCAAGAACTCGGACAGAACTTCCGCGGTGTGTCTGTTGTCGCCCAAACACTTCATAGCCAATACAGCCTGCTGACGCTTGGCAGTAGCTGGCCCATAATGGGACAACTGGTGTGCAACAGTGTCATCTGCCGATGGAGTGGTTGGCCGACTGCGTTCTGTGGAAGAGCTGTAGCTTCTGCAGGAGGACGAGGAGGAGGAGGAGGGGGTGCGAACGCCTACAGCCAACTGTTTCCTAGACCGTGGGCTAGGCACAACTGTCCCTAAATTGATGTCGCCTGTGGACCCTGCATCCACCACATTCACCCAGTGTGCCGTGATGGACACATAACGTCCCTGGCCATGCCTACTGGTCCATGCATCTGTAGTCAGGTGCACCTTTGTACTCACAGATTGCCTAAGTGCATGGACGATGCGCTGTTTAACATGCTGGTGCAGGGCTGGGATGGCTTTTCTGGAAAAAAAGTGTCAACTAGGTAGCTCGTATCGTGGTTCAGCGTACTCCATCAGGGCTTTAAAAGCTTCGCTTTCAACTAAACGGTAGGGCATCATCTCTAACGAGATTAGTCTAGCTATGTGGGCGTTAAAACCCTGTGTACGCGGATGCGAGGATAAGTACTTCCTTTTTCTAACCAGAGTCTCATGTAGGGTGAGCTGGACTGGAGAGCAGGAGATCGTGGAACTTTCGGGTGTGCCGGTGTACATGGCAGACTGAGAGACGGTTGGAGACGGTATTGTTTCCGCCGGTGCCCTAGATGCAATATTTCCTCCTACTAAACTGGTGATTCCCTGACCCTGACTGCTTTTGGCTGGCAAAGAAACCTGCACAGATACTGCCGGTGGTGCGGAAAATGGTGGCCTTACAGTGACGGAAGGGATGTTGCGTTGCTGATTAGCTTCATTTGCCGAGGGTGCTACAACCTTAAGGGACGTTTGGTAGTTAGTCCAGGCTTGAAAATGCATGGTGGTTAAGTGTCTATGCATGCAACTAGTATTTAGACTTTTCAGATTCTGACCTCTGCTTAAGCTAGTTGAACATTTTTGACAGATGACTTTGCGCTGATCAGTTGGATGTTGTTTAAAAAAATGCCAGACTGCACTCTTCCTAGACTCGGATCCCTTTTCAGGGATTGCAGACTGAGCTTTAACCGGATGGCCACGCTGTCCTCCAACAGGTTTTGGCTTTGACACGCGTTTTGGGCCAGATACGGGCCCGGCAGATGGAACCTGTTGCGATGTTGATGCCTGCTGCGGCCCCTCCTCCACCTCCGCTTCTGAACTACTGCCGCCTGCACCCTGTTCCCCCAATGGCTGCCAATCGGGGTCAATAACTGGGTCATCTATTACCTCCTCTTCGAGCTCGTGTGCAACTTCGTCTGTGTCACTGTGTCGGTCGGTGGTATAGCGTTCGTGGCGGGGCAACATAGTCTCATCAGGGTCTGATTGTGGATCTGTACCCTGAGAGGGCAATGTGGTGGTCTGAGTCAAAGGAGCAGCATAGTACTCTGGCTGTGGCTGTGCATCAGTGCACTCCATGTCAGAATCTACTTGTAATGGGCATGGCCTGTTAAATGTTTCACTTTCTAAGCCAGGGACGGTATGTGTAAAGAGCTCCATGGAGTGACCCGTTGTGTCGCCTGCTGCATCCTTCTCTCTTGTTGTAGTTTTTGCTGAGGAGGACAAGGAAGCGACTTGTCCCTGACCGTGAACATCCACAAGCGACGCGCTGCTTGTACATTTACCAGTTTCTGAAGAGGAGGCAAAAGAGTTAGAGGCTGAGTCTGCAATGTAAGCCAAAACTTGCTGTTGCTGCTCCGCCTTTAAAAGCGGTTTTCCTACTCCCAGAAAAGAGAGCGTTCGAGGCCTTGTGTAGCCTGACGACGAAACTGGCTCCACAGCTCCAGACTTAGGTGGAATATTTTTATCCCCACGACCACCTGATGCTCCACTACCACTACCATCATTACCAGCTGACAATGAACGCCCACGACGACCTCTTGCACCAGACTTCCTCATTGTTTAAAAATCGTAACCAAAGTAACTTTATTTGTTGCTGTCAAACAACTTACACGGTGAGCTATAACTTCAGTATGATTTCAATATCCCTTAACAGGTTGGTGAGACCACAAGGAAAATCAGGCACAATGTTACACACTCTGTTTTCTGTGGCACCAAATCACAGAGATGACACACACGCAGGACTGTCACTCAAGCACTAATGTCAATATTAATCTCCCACCTAATTTATTTATTTTTTTTTCTCTGGGAGACTTTAGAAACCAAATAATATTAAAAAAAAACCAAAAAAACAAGGCTTTCTATGGCCCACTGAATGAGAGATGGCACGCACAGGAGTGGCACACAAGCCCTGACTGAGGCCAATATTTTTCTCCCACTGATTGATGTAGTGTTTTTGTGTTGAGGTTGATTTTAAAACACAAATGAAGGAAAAAAATAAAAAGGCTTTCTATGGCCCACAATTAGAGAGAGAGGT
Source organism: Ranitomeya variabilis (assembly GCF_051348905.1). Lineage (NCBI taxonomy): Eukaryota > Metazoa > Chordata > Amphibia > Anura > Dendrobatidae > Ranitomeya > Ranitomeya variabilis. Next base: position 569,857,848 of record NC_135236.1, read on the forward strand.
GGCACACCCAGGAGTCAAGACTGGCACACAAGCTGAAAGGGCAATATTACTCTCCCACTGTTTTTTTATGTATTTTTTTTTTTATTTTCAGGGAGACTTTAGAAACCAAATAATATTAAAAAAAAAAAAAAAAAAAACAAGGCTTTCTATGGCCCACTGAATGAGAGGGACAGAGGTGGCACACCCAGGAGTCAAGACTGGCACACAAGCTGAAAGGGCAATATTACTCTCCCACTGTTTTTTTATGTATTTTTATTTTTATTTTCAGGGAGACTTTAGAAACCAAATAATATTAAAAAAAAACAAAAAAACAAGGCTTTCTATGGCCCACTGAATGAGAGGGACAGAGGTGGCACACCCAGGAGTCAAGACTGGCACACAAGCTGAAAGGGCAATATTACTCTCCCACTGTTTTTTTATGTATTTTTTTTTTTATTTTCAGGGAGACTTTAGAAACCAAATAATATAAAAAAAAAAAAAAAAAACAAGGCTTTCTATGGCCCACTGAATGAGAGGGACAGAGGTGGCACACCCAGGAGTCAAGACTGGCACACAAGCTGAAATGGCAATATTACTCTCCCACTGTTTTTTTATGTATTTTTTTTTTTATTTTCAGGGAGACTTTAGAAACCAAATAATATTAAAAAAAAAACCAAAAAACAAGGCTTTCTATGGCCCACTGAATGAGAGGGACAGAGGTGGCACACCCAGGAGTCAAGACTGGCACACAAGCTGAAAGGGCAATATTACTCTCCCACTGTTTTTTTATGTATTTTTTTTTTTATTTTCAGGGAGACTTTAGAAACCAAATAATATTAAAAAAAAAACAAAAAAACAAGGCTTTCTATGGCCCACTGAATGAGAGGGACAGAGGTGGCACACCCAGGAGTCAAGACTGGCACACAAGCTGAAAGGGCAATATTACTCTCCCACTGTTTTTTTATGTATTTTTTTTTTTATTTTCAGGGAGACTTTAGAAACCAAATAATATTAAAAAAAAAAAAAAAAACAAGGCTTTCTATGGCCCACTGAATGAGAGGGACAGAGGTGGCACACCCAGGAGTCAAGACTGGCACACAAGCTGAAAGGGCAATATTACTCTCCCACTGTTTTTTTAGGTATTTTTTTTTTTTCAGGGAGACTTTAGAAACCAAATAATATTTAAAAAAAAAAAATAAATAAATAGGCTTTCTATAGCCCACTGAATGAGAGATAGCACACACAGCAGTGGCACACAAGCCCTGACTGAGGCCAATATTTTTCTCCCACTGATTGATGTAGTGTTTTTGTGTTGAGGTAGATTTTAGAACACAAATGAAGGAAAAAATAAATAGGCTTTCTATGGCCCACTCAGTGAGAGATGGCACACACAGGGATGGCACTCTAGCAGAAATGCCAATCTTAATCTCCCACAAAAAAAAAAAAAAAAAAAAAAAAAAAACAGGGACTGTCCTACAATTACTATCTCCCCTGCAGTAATCTCAGCCAGGTATGGCAGGCAGCAATAGGAGTGGACTGATGCACAAATTAAATAAAAAGTGTGGACAAACAAAAAAGATAGCTGTGCAGAAAGGAAGGAACAAGAGGATATGTGCTTTGAAAAAAGCAGTTGGTTTCCACAGTGGCGTACACACAGGAATACAGCTATCAGGGAGCCTTCTAGGGCAGCCCAATGAGCTACAGCGCTGAGGGGAAAAAAAAAAAAAAATAGCTTCCACTGTCCCTGCACACCGAAGGTGGTGTTGGACAGTGGAAATCGCTGCAGCACAAGCGGTTTGGTGGTTAGTGGACCCTGCCTAACGCTCTCCCTGCTTCTGACGAAGCGGCAGCAACCTCTCCCTAAGCTCAGATCAGCAGCAGTAAGATGGCGGTCGGCGGGAACGCCCCTTTATAGCCCCTGTGACGCCGCAGACAGCAAGCCAATCACTGCAATGCCCTTCTCTAAGATGGTGGGGACCAGGACCTATGTCATCACGCTGCCCACACTCTGCGTTCACCTTCATTGGCTGAGAAATGGCGCTTTTCGCGTCATTGAAACGCGACTTTGGCGCGAAAGTCGCGTACCGCATGGCCGACAAGCACAGGGGTCGGATCGGGTTTCATGAGACGCCGACTTAGCCAAAAGTCGGCGACTTTTGAAAATGATCGACCCGTTTCGCTCAACCCTACTCACAGCTCCCAAGTCTCCAGCTGCCCATCTGAACATGGAGTAACACTCATGGTTGAGTCTGTAGAGCTGTTTACACATACTATAGCCTGGGAATCAGAGGTCTGCTCCAGAGCTTCTGTGAATCCAGATGAGGAAATGATCTGCACTGATGCCCAGAATCTTTGTGAGTCGGATCCAGGCCCAGATGAAGAAGGTTGAGCATAATGTAGACCCTCGTTCCCAAACTGTAAAGGTACCTTCAGACTAAACGATATCGCTAGCGATCCGTGACGTTGCAGCGTCCTGGCTAGCGATATGGTTTAGTTTGACACGCAGCAGCGATCAGGATCCTGCTGTGATATCGCTGGTCGTTGAATAAAGTTCAGAACTTTATTTGGTCGTCAGATCGGCGTTTATCGTCAGGTTTGACACCAAAAGCAACGATACCAGCGATGTTTTACGCTGGTAACCAGGGTAAATATCGGGTTACTAAGCGCAGGGCCGCGCTTAGTAACCCGATGTTTACCCTGATTACCAGCGTAGAAGTAAAAAAAACAAACAGTACATACTCACCTGCACGTCCCCTGCCGTCCGCTTCCTGCTCTGACTGAGCGCCGGCCCTAAAGTGAAAGTAAAAGCACAGCGATGACGTCACCGCTCTGCTGTTAGGGCCGGCGCTCACACAGTGCAGAGAAGCGGACGCCGGGGGATGCGCAGGTGAGTATGTACTGTTTGTTTTTTTTACTTTTAGGATGGTAACCAGGGTAAACATCGGGTTACTAAGCGCGGCCCTGCGCTTAGCAACCCGATGTTTACCCTGGTTACCCGGGGACCTCGGCATCGTTGGTCGCTGGAGAGAGGTCTGTGTGACAGCTCTCCAGCGATCAAACAGCGACGCTGCAGCGATCGGCATCGTTGTCGCCATCGCTGCAGCGTCGCTTAATGTGAAGGTACCTTAACTCCTGTTGTTGGAGACAATGAGGAAGATGATGAGGAGACTGAGATACCTGATTGGAACGAAAACTTGACTTTTCAGTCGGGGCAGGAATAGGTTGGCTCTGAGGACGACGGGTGTGAAAACACACAGGATGATGATGACGAGGTTGTAGACCCCACTTACTGTCAACCCCCAGTCCGCCAGTCCATGAGGTCAGCAGAGGAGGTGGAGGAGGATGCTAGTGACGAGTCTCATGACGAGGTAATGATGCGCCTTCCTAGACAGACGGAGTACTGGAAGCACGTCAACAACTGCATCCTCAACCCCAACTGTGCCTCAAACCAGAAGTCGTGGTGGCTCTTCAGGTCGCACGGGCTCTAAGCCTTGCATAGCCTGGGCATTTTTGACATCACAAAGGATGACCCAACTCATGTTGTCTGTAAGATTTGTCAACAAAATCTCAGTAGAGGTCAAAAAATCACTAGCTTGAGTACTTCATGCATGAACCGTCACATGGATATGAGGCATAAGTTGCAGTGGGAAGCTCACTGTGCTAGAATGCGGCCTAGTGGGCCGGGTCAACCACCGTCTGCCCCATCAAGTGCATCCGCATCCTCTTCATCCTCTGTGACTGTGGGGACAGCAGTCATACTTGGTTTTGGATGCAGACCTTCCACCTCTTTAACCGCAATAGCCAGTGTGATTGGCAGGTCGTCAGGACATTTGCAAGTGGAAACATCTGCTCGTGTTGAGCGCTCTGACATCCACACCACATTTTGATCAAGGCAACATAACATCTCCGCCTGCACCTTCCTCACAGACCAGCAGTTTGCTGGCGACACCCTACCCAACTCCATCTAAGCATAGCAGCCAGCCCTCAGTCCCTCAGATGTGGACAAGTAAAAGACCATTTTCTCATAGCCATGACAAAGCTAAGAGGTTGAATTTCTCCATCTGCAAGCTGTTGGCTACAGAAATGCTGCCTTTCCGCCTGGTGGACACAGAGGATTTTCGAGACCTTATGTCCATCGCAGTGCCCCAGTACCAGATGCCCAGTCGCCACTACTTCTCAAAGAAAGCTGTGCCTGCGCTCACCAGCATGTCGCACACAACATCACCGCTTCCTTGAGAAACTCTGTGTGTGACAGGGTGCATTTCACTACAGACACTTGGACGAGTAGACATGGACAGGGGCGTTACATGTCGGTGACTGGGCACTGGGTAACTACGGCGACATCAGGAGAAGGGGCTGCTGTCCAAGTCTTGCCATTCCCATGAGTTGCTCGTCGATCCTCTGCATCTAGAAGTTCCTCCACTGCTTCTGCCTCCTGAACCTCCTCTTGGTCCTCCACCTGCACCCAAAGCCTGTCTGGTAATGCCACCAGCATTGTAACTGCGCAGAAGGTATCCTGCACACCTCCTCACTATGCTGTCACCAGGGCTCAACGGCATCAGTGTTTACATTGAAATGTCTGGGAAATGTGAGTCACACAGCTGAGGAGTTGTGGTCAGCTCTGGAGACTGAGTTCTATCAATGGTCTTATTTTGCTTTATTATTGTATTGTAAACGTTGTTACCTATGACTGTTGTGTTTGAAACTGTTAAACTGTAAAGCGCTGTGGAATATGTTGGCACTATATAAATAAAGATTATTATTATTATTATTATTATTATTATTATTAATGGTTGTCTCCACTCAACCTGCAGCCAGGGAAGGCTGTGTGCGACAATGCTGCAAACCTGGGTGCGGCCCTTCGCCGGGGCAATCTCACACACGTGCCATGTATGGCTCATGTTTTCAACCTGGTTGTCCAGTAATTTTTATCCCACTATCCTGGACTAGATGGGCTTCTGCAGAGGGCACGGTCGCTGTGTGCTCACTTCCGCCATTCGCATCCCGCAGCTCGACGACTTGCATCTCTACAGAAGTCGTTGGGCCTGCCAGTTCACCGGCTGAAATACGATGTGCCCACATGGTGGAATTCAACTCTGCACATGTTGCAGCGACGGTGACAGCACCGACGAGCCCTGGTGCAATACGTCATGACGTATAGCCTGGGCCAACAAAATCAAGAAGTGGGGCAAATCACGCTGCAGGAGTGGTCTCAGATCAGGGACTTATGCACCCTTCTGCACAGTTTTGAAATAGCAACGAAGAGGTTTAGTGCTGACGATGCCATTATCAGCATGATCATTCCGGTGATTTACATGCTGGAGCACACCTTACACAGTATCCGGAGTCAGGTGGTGGATCAAGAGGAGGAGGAGGAGGAACAGGAGGAGTCGTATGTGGAAGGGATCATATATCCAAGGTCAAGAAGGTTGGCAGCACCAAGGTGGCTGGCATTGGAGGCTGGGGGAGAGGGATTACCGAGGGCGCATGGTAGCAGACAAACTGTTAAGGAAGGTGCAGGAGGCGAGGAAGAAATGGAGGACGAACTGGCGCTGGGCATGGAAGTCTCCTCAGATGAGGGAGACCTTGATCAAATTTCTGTTGTGCGAGGTTGGGGGAGAGGGCAGACGAAGGAAGCATGATTCTCACCTTGCCGCCACCAAGACAACAAGGACTTGGTCCTCCTGGATGCACAAGACACATGAGTGCCTTCTTGCTGCACTACCTGCAACATGATGCTTGGATTGTCAGAATCTGAAGTAATGCCGATTGCTGTGTTGCCACACTCTTAGATCCCCGGTACAAAAGCAAATTTGGCGAAATAATTCCTGCCATAGAAAGGGATTCACGCATGCAGGAGTATCATCAGAGACTGTTACAGAATCTAACATCTGCTTTTCCACAAAACACCAGTGGTGCACGTAATCAATATCTGAGTTCTAACTTGCCAACCGTGGGACTATCGAGTCATCACTCTAACTGTCACAGTAACATCGTATCTGGTGGTAACAGCAATTTTTTCCAATTGTTTCAAGATTTTTTTTAGACCATCCTTTGCAAGGCCACAGGAGACAAGAAGTCTGATGCACAGCCAACGTCTAGAGAGGATGGTACAAGAGTATCTCCAAGTAAACATCGATAGCATGACTGTGGAACTGGACCCTTGCTCATTTTGGGCTTCCAATCTTGAAAAATGGCCTGAGCTCGCCACTCACGCCTTGGAGATCTTGTTGTGCCCCGCAGCCAGCGTTCTCTCTGAACGTGTGTTCAGCGCTGTTGGTGGTGTGCTGACAGATAAGCGCACGCGGCTGTCCAGTGACAATGTAGACAGACTAACTTTCATCAAGATGTACAAATCCTGGATCCGCAAGGACTTTACCCTTGTGTCATCTTGGGGAGAATTTATTATTATTAATTATTATTATTATTATTATTTATATAGCACCATTAATTCCATGGTGCTGTACATGAGAAAGGGTTACATCAAAATACAAATATCACTTACAGTAAACAAAACTAACAATGACAGACTGGTACAGAGGGAAGAGGACCCTGCCCTTGCGGGCTTACATTCTACAGGATTATGGGGAAGGAGACAGTAGGTCAAGGGTTGCGGTAGCTCCAATGGTGTTGAGGTGGCCATGTGGTCTTTACAGGCTGTAAGCTTCTTTGAAGAGGTGGATTTTCAGGTTTCTTTTGAAGGATCCAAAAGTAGTGGATAACCGGATGTGTTGGGGCACTGAATTCCAGAGGATGGGTGATATTCGGGAGAAGTCTTGGAAGCGATTGGGTGAGGGGCGAATAAGCATGGAGGAGAGGAGGAGGTCTTGGGAGGACTGGAGATTACGTGAGGGAAGATATTGAGAGATTAGTGTGGAAATATACGGAGGAGAAAGATTATGGATGGCTTTGTAGGTCAGTGTTAGTAGTTTAAACTGGATACGCTGGGAAATTGGGAGCCACTGAAGGGATTTGCAAAGAGGGGAAGCAGGAGTGTAGCGAGGAGAGAGATTAATTAGTTGGGCAGCAGAGTTAAGGATGGACTGGAGGGGTGCGAGAGTGTTAGAAGATAGGCCACAGAGGAGTATGTTGCAGTAGTCGAGGCGGGAAATGATTAGGGCATGCAAGAGCATTTTGGTAGAGTGTGGGTTGAGGAAAGGATGGATTCTGGAAATATTTTTGAGCTGGAGGCGACAGGAGGTGGCGAGAGCTTGGATGTGCGGTTTGAAGGACAGGGCACAGTCAAGGGTGACTCTGAGGCAGCGGATTTTTGGGACAGGGGAAAGTGTGATTTCATTCATTTTGATAGATAGATCAGGTAGGGAAGATATGCGTGATGGAGGAAAGATAATGAGTTCAGATTTGTCCACATTGAGCTTGAGGAAGCGAGAGGAGAAGAAGGAGGATATGGCTAATAGACACTCTGGGATTCTGGAGAGCAGAGATGTGACATCTGGGCCAGAGAGGTAGATCTGAGTGTCATCGGCATATAGATGGTACTGGAAGCCATAGGACCTTATGAGTTGTCCCAGGCCGAGTGCATAGATTGAGAAGAGTAAGGGTCCTAGGACAGAGCCTTGGGGGACTCCAACAGAGAGGGGGCGAGATGAAGAGGTAGTATGGGAGTAGGAAATGCTAAATGTGCGGTTGTCAAGGTATGAGGAGATCCAAGATAGGGCAAGGTCTTTGACCCCAAAGGAAAAGAGGATCTGTAATAGGTGGCAGTGGTCAACTGTGTCGATGGCTGAGGACAGGTCTAGGAGGAGGAGTATATAGAATTGTCTGTTAGCTTTGGCTGTAAGTAAGTCGTTAGTAATTTTTGTCAGGGCAATCTCAGTGGAATGGTGGGGACAGAAGCCAGATTGTAGATTGTCGAAGAGAGAGTTAGATGAAAAGTGAGAGGAAAGTTCAGCATGGATGTGCTGCTCAAGGAGTTTGGAAGCAAATGGGAGCAAAGATATGGGGCGATAGCTGGACATACCACTTGGGTCAAGGGATGGCTTCTTGAGGATAGGTGTGATTGTGGCATGTTTGAAGGCAGAAGGGAAGGTACCAGAAATTAGTGAAAGGTTGAAGAGATGAGTTGGATGGGATTAGTGTGGTGGTGAGGTTGGGGAGGAGGTGGGATGGGATGGGGTCAAGTGCACAAGTGGGGAGGTGTGATTTGGAGAGAAGATGAGCAAGCTCACCTTCAGAGATTTTGGAGAGTGAAGTTATGGGGTTTGGGCATTGGTCTCTCATACAAAGAGGTTGTGGTGGTTGGACACCAAAGACTTGCCTTGTTTGGTCTATCTTATTTTTGAAGTGCGTGGCAAAGTCTTCGGCAACGATTAGGGAACTCAGAGGGGGCAGTGGTGGGCGGAGGAGGGAGTTAAAAGTGTTGAACAACTGTTTGAGGTTGTGGGATAAGGAATATATGAGGGTTGGGAAGTAGGCCTGTTTAGCATAGGTGAGAGCTGATTTGAATGCCAGTGTTGCTTGTTTGAGTGCAGTGAAATCATCTTGTGAATACGTTTTCTTCCAACGCTGTTCTGCAAATCTCGATACTTGCCGAAGCTTTTTAGTGATGTTATTGTGCCAGGCTTGCCTATTGGTTCGTCGCACTCTCATATGCATGACAGGGGCAACCGTGTCAATAGCTGATGCAAGAGTGGCATTGTAGAAAGCAGTGGCAGTGTCTGTGTCGTGGAGTGAGGATATAGAGGACAGTGGTAGGATAGAGTCAGAGAGTGTGTGAATGTCTAGGTGTGCGAGGGTCCTGCGTGGGTGTGCATGGTGCTGGACATGGGTGACAGGTGAGGAGGACAAGTTACAAAAAAACAGTTTTTGGGATACTGAGGAGGAATAAATCCATCATCATAAAGCCAGCCGACAAGGGTGGGGCTTTGGTGGTGATGGATACCTCTCAGTATATTGGTGAGATACGGTCGCAGCTTTCAGATATTGATGTTTATGAAAGGTTGCAGGTGAACCCAACCCAGAGATTCAAATTGGAACTGGATTTATTGATTGATGGGGCACTGGATAGTGGTCTCATCGATATGAAACTGGCAAAATATCTAAAAGTTGAGTATTCCGTGGTTCTGGTTCTGTACACCCTTCTGAAGATCCACAAGGATCTTCAGAGACCCCCTGGTCACCCCATTGTGTCAGGCAGGGGGTCTCTATGCAATAAAGTGGTGATCTTTTTGGATCGCTTACTAAGGAAGTTTGCTGCTTCTGCACTCTCTTATGTAAGAGATACAAGTGACTTCATAAGATCTTTGGAGGGTGTGCTGGTTGTGGAATCCATGTGGCTGGTTTTGTTTGATGTAACATCCCTGTACACCTCCATTGAGCATGCCAGGGGATTGTCAGCGGTTGGTGTGGCGCTTGCCGGCTCCCACATGGCCCCGGACTGTGCACGGTTCACCCTGGCACTGCTGGAGTTCATCCTCGGGAGGAATTATTTTATCTTCGGGGATGATTACTACCTGCAGTGCCGTGGGACAGCCATGGGGTCCAATGTGGCCCCCACTTATGCTAACATCTAAATGGCTGTCCTGGAGGACGAACACGTGTACAGTTCGCGGTTTTGGGGCCATGTTAGGGGCTGGCGGCGCTATATCGATGACATCTTCCTGATATAGGATGATGATAGGGATGAGCTTGAACATTTTCATTTATATTTGAATAACATCTATCCTGGGTTGGGTTTTACCTTGGATTGCTCTCAGATGAGGATGCAATTACTTGATTCTTGTGTTTACAAGATGGATGGGTTTTTGCATACGGATCTGTTCATTAAGCATACGGACAGAAATAATCTACTACATTTTTCCAGTGAACATCCGCGTCGGATGGTGGAGTCTCTGCCATGGAGCCAATTATTGAGAGTCAGAAGAATTGTTTCCTGTGATTCTTTCATTGATGATAGACTTACTGAGATGTGTCAGAAATTCTTGTCAAGGGGTTATTCCAGGGTCGATCTTGACAAGTTTAAAATGAAGGCCTTGACTAAAAAACGTGATGAGCTTCTTATACCTAAAGTGTCTGCTGAATCAAACATAAGAATACCGTTTGTTACAGTGTATAATGGTTTGAGTAATAAGATCTCGGATGTCATATGTAGACATTGGTCATTATTGAGTAAGGGTCATGCCGATATTAATGAGTTCCAAGTACCTCCTTTATTTTCTTATAGGAGGAATAGGAACCTTAAAAACGAGTTGGTTATGTCAGATGTTGAACCAGAAACACATGGGCCACTTGCACACTGAACAAGTCTGTAGGAACATGTTCAGACCACCAGAAAACTTGAAGACACAAAAAAGCACAGTGAGGTCAAAAATACTCTGTTGTAAAAAAATCACAGTAATAAGCAAGTGCTAGTCAAAAGATGTAAAGAAAACAGGGTATTTAGTTGATACGTTTTTTTGCAAAAAAATGTATACTAAGCTGCTCCACCAAATCGCCAAGGTATACCCTTATAGAGCAGTCCTAACTAATGTATGCAATCCCTATCTGATGTATTTAAAACCTGATTATCTGTATAGTACCTGTATAATGTCAGATGTTGGTAGTTTTAGGAGAGATGTACAAACCACTCTTCGCTGTGCTAGCTTGGGAAATTTCCCTTGTCTTGGATGCGCATGTTGTAACAACTTTGTAAAAGGTGCATCCTTCTATCATCCATACACTGGAAAGAGGTACGAAATACGGAAACGCTATACATGTAAGAGCAGCTTTGTTGTTTATGTCCTCAGCTGCCCATGTGGTCTCTTCTATGTGGGGGAGACCACGAAGGAGGTTAAAGCGAGGATCAGCAAACATAAAAGCACTATTAGAACAAAATTAATTGAACTTCCGGTACCAAGACATTTTCATGAAATGGGCCATTCGGTTAATCAATTGAGGTACAGGGTTATAGACGATGTACCCATGCCAAGATGAGGTGGAGATCGCGTTACTCTCCTGAAGAGAAAAGAATTAAAATGGATATTTGAACTGGACACTCTTTTCCCCAAAGGATTGAATATAGAATACCAACAGAATTGTTTCCTCTGAGGTTTTGTTGCGGTATCTCATCGGTATAATGTTTTTAACTGTATTATATATTCTTTGTTTGCCTTGTTTTTTATATTGTACAGATTATTTGGGTAGTTTGATGCACACTCCGATTAATCTTTTGTCCCTTCTTTTGAGGGATAATTGTTGAGTATCAGTGATAAAGGGGTTAACCATGTGGCCATCTATTTGAGGCCGATTGGTGTCCCAGGGATTATTGATACCATTATTTATATGAACATTGATTTATGAAGGAGATTATGGGGCTTTACTATATGGTTAATATGCTTTGATGTTTGTTATATTATGTCTCTTACCTATTTGATGAGGGTTATTCTATAATTATATTATGGTTACATGTCTCCATTTTGCCTTAAAGGCGATACGCTGTGTTTGGATATATACCTTTCAGAGACTGGCTGTCTATGCTATTATGCCCCCTGTGTCAATGGCCACTTTAGGCTGAATGTGCCTGCCTCTGTTAGATCGCAAATGCTAAGCAGCTTGAGGCTGGGCAAATACCAGCATGGGAGACTAGCAGGGAATTCTTGGTATGACATGGGGGACATTGTGGCGTGGATGACTAAGTTGAGATATTGTTGTTAAAAAAAGAGTTAAATGATTAATATTCTAGGGCACTATAATGTAATATGTAAATGTGATTTTGCATATTGTGATGTATATATTATTAAACGATTGGGAGGGATGTGTTTTCCCTTTTAGGTATATTATATTCTATTATAGGTTTCAGCACAGCATTAAGGACATATTTAAAAGTGCGATTATTTAAGTCATGTGTGCCATTACCATATATATGGAGGATTGAAGAAGGCTTTCTGGACATGCATAACACCGTTCTATCGGTTATCTGGAGATACGATTTGTGATTTCAGACATACGCATCATTGTTTTGCTATGTATCGGTGCTGAATGCAGCGTTGAGGAGGAGTTCCGGACATGCACACTATTGACCTGCTTCCCCACTGCGGACATTGACTGAAAAGATATGTGTGCACAAGGATATCTCCGGATTTATGAGCCCTATGGACATGCGCACTAATATGTGGGACTTTGACTCCTATGGGCAGAATCTTGCCGGCGATATGCGCAGTTGAGATTACTATTCGGACTGGGGAGGTGTTTGCAGGACCTGTGCAGTGTGATACATATCACATGGGGATGATGCGGTCACATGACCTGTAACCTGGCAATATGATTGGATGATATCCTTCATGAACACGCCTGTGGGAGTATCTGGGTACTATGGTAACTGCCAAAGCATTGCTCCGATAGGTGGGACACGGTTTGTTTACATTATATGTACTGGGATTTCATCTCTGTGTTTTGGTAATAAGATATATGCAAAAGAGGGATCAGGGTTAGTTGATCTATGTTAGAAGGGGTGGTGCAATGATTACTACTCATGTACAATTGTTTTTTATGTGTATATGTGAACTGTGTTATGTATGTTTTTCTATTGTATTTCTATTGGTAGATGGTTAATTAAAGGGGAGGGCTTATCTATATATATAATTGTCTAAGGGTTTTTCCGTCTGTCTGTCTGTCTGTCTGTCTTGGAAATCCCGCGTCTCTGATTGGTCGAGGCCGCCAGGCCTCGACCAATCAGAGACGGGCACAGCATGGCGACGATGATGTCATAAAGGTTGCCTTGACCAATCAGCGACGGGTGCAGTCTGCCGCCAGGCCTCGACCAATCAGCGACGGGCACAGTATCGACGTAGATGTCATAATGGTTGCCATGGCGACGATGATGTCATAAAGGTTGCCTCGACCAATCAGCGACGGGCACAGTCTGCCGCGAATTCTGGAATCATCATTGTCCATATACAACGGGGACATGCATATTCTAGAATACCCGATGCATTAGAATCGGGCCACAGTCTAGTGGGTATATAATGGTGGTTGAAATACTGTGTACTGGGCTTGACAAAGGTCTTTGGACCGAAACGTTGCTGCAGAAGGCAGAATAAATATGTGAGCTGCTTTTCACTATCCGGTGTGGCGCTGTCCTTTTCTTCAGTTTGGATTTAGGTGAGGAGGACAGGGATGAGAAAGTAAGTGGATGTTGGTCAGATAGAGGGAGAGAGGAGGTTGTGAAGTTAGATAGGGAGCATAAACGGGTGAAGGCCAGGTCTAATGTGTGTCCATCTGTGTGGGTGGCTGAGGAGGACCACAGGATGAAGTAAGGGACAGGAGTTTGGAGGCTGCTGACTGGTGGGTGTCAATGGGGATGTTGAAGTCACCCATGATGATGGTGGGAATGTCAACAGATAGAAAGTGAAGGAGCCAGGTGGAGAATTGGTCAATAAAGGCAGTGGTCGGGCCCGGAGGTTGGTATACGATGGCCATTTGGAGGTTGTAGGGGGAGTAGATGCGGACAAAGTGGACTTCAAAAGATGGGAGGATAAGGGAGGGTATAGGTGGGATTGGATTAAAGGTACAGTTGGAAGAAAGGAGAAGGCCCACTCCTCCACCATGTTTGTTGCCAAAGCGAGGAGTGTGGGTGAAGTGGAGGCCACCATAACATAGTGCAGCAGAGGAGGCTGTGTCAGAGGGTGTCAGCCATGTTTCGGTGATGCCCAGACTAAAAGCTTGATGATTTTTGAAAATCACCTCACCAACCGTTTGGAAAAACTCTGGCGAAATTGATGCCACTTAAAGGGCCACTGTCACCCCCTCCAGCCGTTATAAACTAAAAGAGCCACCTTGTGCAGCAGTAATGCTGCAGTCTAACAAGGTGGCTCTTTTAGTTTTTGATTCAGTTAATCCCTCAATAAAGCGTTTTAAAGTTTGCCACAAAAACCTGATAATGTACCTGGAGGCGGTCCGAAGCCTCCTCTATGAATCTCCCAACTGCCGTCACTCTTCTCTTCAGGGGCGATGGTCGCCGCCCCCTGAGCGCTGTTTCTTCTTAAATCCGGCGCCTGCGCTGTGCGTGCCTGCCTGGGGCAGGTGCAGTCTTCATTGTCAAGTCACAGCTCAGATGCAGGGTGCCTGACTGCGCCTGTGCCGGCAGTGCGGCCACCCTGTTGCTAAATCCCCGCCCCGCACTGTGTTATTCATTATGCACAGTGCGGGGCTGGGGTTCCTGGGCATGCGCACTGTGCTGTTCAGACGCTCCCCCAGCTCCCCCGCCTTCCAGCGGTGTTATTTGCGGCTGCTTCATTCCAAACGCTGGCAAGGAAACCTGTATATTACAGCAACGCTGGAAGGCGGGGGACCGGGGGAGAGTCTGAACAGTGCAGTGCGCATGCCCAGGAACCCCAGCCCCGCACTGTGCATGATGAATAACACAGTGCAGGGCGGGGATTCAGCAACAGGGTGGCCGCACTGCCAGCACAGGCGCAGTCAGGCACCCTGGATCTGAGCTGTGACTTGACAATGAAGACTGTGCCTGCCCCAGGCAGGCACGCACAGCGCAGGCGCCGGATTTAAGAAGAAACAGTGCTCAGGGGGCGGCGACCATCGCCCCTGAAGAGAAGAGTGACGGCAGTTGGGAGATTCATAGAGGAGGCTTCGGACCGCCTCCAGGTACAAAGTCAGGTATTTGGGGCAAACTTTAAAACGCTTTATTCAGGGATTAACTGAATCAAAAACTAAAAGAGCCACCTTGTTAGACTGCAGCATTACTGCTGCACAAGGTGGCTCTTTTAGTTTATAACGGCTGGAGGGGGTGACAGTGGCCCTTTAAGTGGTGTCTGTGGCCGAACTTTGAAAAAATGGAGACTCTTTTATTTAGTCCCCTTGCTGAGTTTTACATGACGTTGTCATCATCAATTCCAGGTGGGTGGGGTCATCTGCAGAGTTGTTTACTCATACTATGGCCTGGGATTCAGAGGTCTGCTCCAAAGCTTCAGTGTCTGCTAGTCAGTAGAGTAGCCCAGCCACCCACCGCCTGTTTACCTAAGTATTATTTTTAACAGCATCTGGACAAGGAAATCCTTTTGGGCCTAGTGGAATTCAGTGCTACTCAGCAGCATACCCCACCCATGAAGCAAGCTACACCGCCTGTTTATCTAAGTACTTTTTTTAACAGCATCTAGCCCAGGAAATCCTTTTGGGCCTAGTGGAATTTGGTGCTACTCAGCAGCGTACTTCACCCATGAAGCAGCTACACTGCCTGTTTACCTAACTACTATTTTGTAATGGCATCTAGCCTGGGAAATCCTTTTGGGCCTACTAACAATTTCTGCTACTCAGCAGAGTACCCCACCCATGAAGCAAGCTACACCGCCTTCTTTCTTTCTCAATCTAACCCCTTGGCTCTGGGGTGTCCACTCTCCCTCCAGCTCTCTCCTTCTCACAGGTGGACTACCGCGTGTTTTCACACTGGTGAATCTTTTGGGCCCAGGCATAAGAAGTCGTCGAGGTAATGGATAATATGTGCCGCCTTACAAACGTCCATGATGACACATTCGAGGAAGCAACTAAACGCCTCAAATAGTGAGCAGGATATGGAGCACCCCATGGGCAAACAGCGATCTCTGTAGTATGCTCCTTCACAGAAGCAGCCCAATGGGAGGACACTATTCGGAGGCACAGGTAGTAACCGGAACGCCCTCTTGATGTCTGTTTTGGCCATTAGCGTGCCCCTTACCAACCTCTTGACCTGCCCGATTGCCTCGTCAAAGGAGGTACAGTACATAGTACTGTACTTGGTTCCGCATCGATGTTGTCATTTACTGACCTGCCCCTTGGATATGACAAATGGTGGATTAGTCTGAATGTATTGGGTTCATTTTTTGGCACAACTCCCATTTGGGGTACCACTACGTCTTCTAAGGAAAGTGTTCTGAATGGACCCACCGCCATTCTACCTAAAGATATATATATTTTTTTTTTGTCAAGACGTCTGGGTGTTGGTAGAGTGAGTTTAGATTTTTACTCCATCCTTTCTTGATTTTAGAAGGGCATGACATGCCTATATCTGTGTCTCCTCCTCCTTTTACTCCTCCACCTCTTTTCTTTTCACATGACTATATGTAGTTGTGACTTTTCCATGTGTTTGTTGTGTCTTCTGAGCAGTTTGTCAGCTTTTGGACACTTTAGGCCATGTGCACACGTTCAGGATTTTTCGCGTTTTTTCGTGTTTTTTCGCTATAAAAATGTGAAAAAAATGCTTACATATGCCTCCTATTATTTACAGGGTATTCCGCATTTTTTGTGCAAATGTTGCATTTTTTTCCCGCGAAAAAATTGCATCGCGGAAAAAAAAGCAACATGTTCATTAAAAATGCGGAATTGTGGGGATTCCGCACACCTAGGAGTGCATTGATCTGCTTACTTCCCGCACTGGGCTATGCCCACCATGTGGGAAGTAAGCAGATTATGTGCGGTTGGTACCCAGGGTGGAGGAAAGGAGACTCTCCTCCACGGACTGGGCACCATATAATTGGTAAAAAAAAAGAATTAAAATAAAAAATAGTGATATACTCACCCTCTGATGGCCCCCGAGTGTTCCCGCCTCTCCGGTGCATGCTCTCTCTTCCGTTCCTATAGATGGTGTGGTTCAGGACCTGTGATGACGTCGCTGTCTTGTGATTGGTCGCGTGACCGCTCATGTGACTCACGCGACCAATCACAAGCCGCGACGTCACCGAAGGTCCTGAACCACACCGGCATCTATAGGAACGGACGCCGCTGAGGAGATTTGCTGTCTGCAGAGGGTGAGTATAACCATTTTTTTATTTTTTTTAATTATTTTTAAACATTCTATCTTTTACTATAGATGCTGCATAAGCAGCATCTATAGTAAAAAGTTGGTCACACTTGTCAGACAGTATGTTTGAGAAGTGTGACCAACTTGTCAGTCAGTTTTCCAAGCGATGCTACAGATTGCTTGGAAAACGTTAGCATTCTGCAAGCTAATTACGCTTGCAGAATGCTAAAAAAACCACGAAAAAAACACGCAAAAAAAAAAAAATGCGGATTTCTTGCAGAAAATTTCCGGTTTTCTTCAGGAAATTTCTGCAAGAAATCCGGACGTGTGCACATACCCTTAAGGTGTTTCCTATGTGTTTTCCATGTGTTTGTATGTGTTTGCCTGCCTTTGGTTTCAATGGGGTTCGACGGTGTTCGTCAACCGTTTGAGGAACAGTTCGTCGAACATGTCCCTGTTCGACGAACCGAACCCTAGAGAGGTGGCTCATCTCTAGTTACTACCGTGATTTACCATGCCATATCTCACCTTAAGCTTAACCTCTACTGTGGGTAAAATCCTGGAGGGCATTCTAAGGGATGCTATACTGGAGTATCTGAAGAGGAATAACCTCATGACCCAGTATCAGCACGGGTTTACTAGGGACCGATCATGTCAGACTAATTTGATCAGCTTCTATGAAGAGGTAAGTTCCGGACTGGACCAAGGGAGCCCAGTGGATGTAGTGTATATGGACTTTTCAAAAGCTTTTGATACGGTGCCACACAAAAGGTTGATACATAAAATGAGAATAATGGGGATAGGGGAAAATATGTGCAAGTGGGTTGAGAGCTGGCTCAGGGATAGGAAACAAAGGGTGGTTATTAATGGAGCACACTCGGAATGGGTCGCGTAGCAGTGGGGTACCACAGGGGTCAGTATTGGGCCCTCTTCTTTTTAACATATTTATTAATGACCTTGTAGGGGGCATTCAGAGTAGAATTTCAATATTTGCAGATGACACTAAACTCTGCAGGGTAATCAAGACAGAGGAGGACAATTTTGTATTACAGGATGATTTATGTAAACTAGAAGCCTGGGCTGATAAATGGCAAATGAGCTTTAATGGGGATAAATGTAAGGTCATGCACTTGGGTAGAAGTAATGAGATGTATAACTATGTGCTTAATTCTAAAACTCTGGGCAAAACCGTCAATGAAAAAGACCTGGGTGTATGGGTGGATGACAAACTCATATTCAGTGGCCAGTGTCAGGCAGCTGCTACAAAGGCAAATAAAATAATGGGATGCATTAAAAGAGGCATAGATTCTCATGAGGAGAACATAATTTTACCTCTATACAAGTCACTAGTTCGACCACACTTAGAATACTGTGCACAGTTCTGGTCTCCGGTGTATAAGAAAGACATAGCTGAACTAGAGCGGGTGCAGAGAAGAGCGACCAATGTTATTAGAGGACTGGGGGGTCTGCAATACCAAGATAGCCCCAAGTGTAATAACCTATTCAGTTTGGAAAAACGAAGGCTAAGGGGTGATCTTATGTTAATGTATAAATATATGAGGGGACAGTACAAAGACCTTTCTGATGATCTTTTTAATCATAGACCGGTGACAGGGACAAGGGGGCATCCTCTACGTCTGGAGGAAAAAAGGTTTAAGCATAATAACAGACGCGGGTTCTTTACTGTAAGAGCAGTGAGACTATGGAACTCTCTGCCGTATGATGTTGTAATGAGTGATTCATTACTTAAATTTAAGAGGGGACTGGATGCCTTTCTGGAAAAGTATAATGTTACAGGGTATATACACTAGATTCCTTGATAGGGCGTTGATCCAGGGAACTAGTCTGATTGCCGTATGTGGGGTCGGGAAGGAATTTTTTTCCCCATGGTGGAGCTTACTCTTACCACATGGGGTTTTTTTGCCTTTCCCTGGATCAACATGTTAGGGCATGTTAGGTTAGGCTATGGGTTGAACTAGATGGACTTAAAGTCTTCCTTCAACCTTAATAACTATGATTCTTATTTAGTGGCAAGAAAATTCCACATGCACATGAAACAATTATTTTTTCTGTTGGTAAACACGATACAGCCTGCTATATCCCACTTTGTAATTTTTGGGGGTTGAAATTAAGATATCTGCAGACCTTGCGCACATAAAAAAATAGTTTTTTTCTGCTGTTAAATGTGATACAGCCTGCCATATCCCATGTTGTAATGTTGTGGCTGTGAAATTGTTGTGTGTGCAGAGCTGTTGCACATAAAACAACATTTTGAGAGTTTTACAAACCTAATGTAGAAGGCTAAATCTGATTTTGAAATTGTTTGGAGCATATCTTCTTGGTTATACAAGCATCACCCACACTAAAAAAAAAAATTGTTCAGTTACTAACATTATACAGTAGGGGACATCTCACTTTCAAATTGATTGTAGCATCTAGTCTTTGTTATAGAGGCCTCATCTACAGCCCCCCAAAAATTATTCTGTTCCTAACGTCATACAGTAGGGGACATCTCACTTTCAAATTGTTTGTAGCATCTACTCTGTTATAAAAGCCTCATCCACAGACCCCCCAAAATTCTTCTGTGAGTAAAGTCGTAGAGTAAGGGACATCTCACTTTCAAATTGTTTGTAGCATCTAGTCTGTTATAGAGGCCTCATTTGCAGGCCCCCTAAAATATTTCTGTTACTATTGTTGCACAGTAGGGGACATTTCACTTTCAAATTGTTTATAGCATCTAGTCTGCCATAATAGCCTTATCCTCAGGCCCCCATAATTTCTCTGTTACTAACGTTGTACAGTAAAGGACATCTCTCTTTCAAATTGTTTGTACCATCTAGTCTATGTTATAAAGGCCTCATCTACAGGCCCCCCAAATTCTTCTGTTACTAATGTCATAAAATAGGGAACATCTCACTTTCAAATTGTTTGTAGCATCAAGTCTGTTATAGAGGCCTCATCCACAGGCCTCCCCAAAATTCTCATGTTACTAACATCATACAGTAGGGGAGATCTAATTTTAATATTTGTTGAAGTTTATCTTCTTTGTCATACAGGCCTCATCCACACTCCAGAATTCTCTCTTCTGTGACTAACGTGATTAAGCATGCCATATTTCACCTTGGAAATTAAATATGCAAATTGCCTCTTCTGAGAAAAAGAGGACTTAACTCTATAGCGCCACCTGTTGGAAGTAGCGATCCCAAAAGTCACAATCAACCCTTTTAACGAGTCATGCAATATGACTTAGGATAAAAGCCAAATTAGTATCTCAATTCGCAGACACGGTGTTTCGGGCTGTTGGCCCTCATCAGTGCGAAGCAAGAGAACTGATTTGGCTAGGTGAGA
Source organism: Ranitomeya variabilis (assembly GCF_051348905.1). Taxonomy (NCBI): domain Eukaryota; kingdom Metazoa; phylum Chordata; class Amphibia; order Anura; family Dendrobatidae; genus Ranitomeya; species Ranitomeya variabilis. The sequence continues at coordinate 569,877,901 of NC_135236.1, forward strand.
GGCTCTGGACTGGGGTCTAAGGGGTAACGTTTCTCCTGATGGAGAGTGACATACTAGCTGGCTTGTCAAGGTAAGGAGGCTTATTCGCCGTGCAATGCTCCTCTGGGAAATTAAATGTGCAAATTGCCTCTTCTGAGAAAAGGAGGACTTAACTCTCTAGCGCCACCTGTTGGAAGTAGCGATCCTACAAGTCACAATCAACCCTTTAACGAGTCGTGCAATATGACTTAGGATAAAAGCCAAATTAGTATCTCAATTCGCAGACACGGTGTTTTCACCTTGTCATTTACCGCCTCTGAAATTCATCTCTTTGTAGAGCCAGTGCAGTTTCAAATCTAATTTTTTGTTGCTATTACTGTGCTCCTACCACACTGTCGGAGCAACATGACTAGGAAAAAGTGAGGCCATGGTGGTAGGGGCACTAGGCTTGGTGTTCAAGTTGTACGTGGGGTAGGTGGTAATGTTTTTGAAAGCACTACTGAATAGTGTTGAGCATTCCGATACTGCAAATATCGGGTATCGGCCGATATTCGCTGTATCGGAATTCCGATTCAGAGTTCCAATATTTTTGCGTTATCGGAAATCGGAATCCATATTCATGTAAAAAATAAAGAATAAAAATAAAAAATAAGGATATGCTCACCCACTGATGGCCCCTGGCTCTCAGCGATGCAACCGGCAGCCTCCGTTCCTAAGAATGCAGTGTGTAGGACCTGCGATGACGTTGCGGTCTTGTGATTGGTCACGTGACCGCTACGTCATCGAAGGTCCTTCACTCTCTGCATTCTTAGGAACGGAGGCAGACACTTGCAGCGGTGACAGCCAGGGTTCGTTGGAGGGGTGAGTATATCCATATTTTTTATTTTTATTCTTTATTTTTTACATGAATATGGATCCCATGGCCTGAAGGAGAGTTTCCTCTTCTTCAGACCCTGGGAACCATCCAGGATCGCTCCCTATTACGTTCCGATATTTGTGTCCCATTGACTTCTATTGGTATCAGGTATCGGTATCGGCGATATCCGATATTTTTTGGATATCGGCCGATCCAATCCGATACCGATACTTTTAAATATCGGAAGGTATTGCTCAACACTACTACTGAACCAACAAAATCACGTCCTATACAAAGACAACTGACAACTTCTGTTACTGGTCAATATACTACCTTTCTTTGATGATACATTATGGGAGGAAAGTGAGTCAATGCTAGTAATTAGAACATATGAAAAACTTTATTTAGGTCAATTAATGACATAAAGATTTTTTAAGATTTTTTTAAAAAGCACAATTTACAGAGCAACCAATGTATGGACATGTAACTTAGGGGTTAGTGACGTATGATCCAAATAAATGAGTGTCGGTCACAGTACCAAGGCCTAGGGAGGAAACATTAAGTAAATATTGCTGTAACAGGTAAAGTGTTATATTAGTACAGTAAATGATAGATTGATTCATAAGATGTTATGGATCCATTAGGGTCACAAACCAGTAACTTCCCAAGTGGGTACTAATGACCACTAACATGTGCCCCAATAACAGAAAGAACCCTAGTGAGGGTGACTCTAAGCAGCATTTACACTGTGGTGATAAAAACAGTGATATCAAAAATCATTACATGTAATTACCCATCATAGTGCCTGGCAAGCGTCCCTGGACTCACTCCCCAACACACGTTTCGGTAATAGTTTTCCTTCTTCAGGGGGCGCCCCCTCTGTGTTACTCTGTGAATCCCACTGTGCTAAAATGCGGACCAGTGGACCTAAGCAACCATCAGCCACCCCATCAATCACATCTTCTGCTTCTTCCTCCTCCCCTGTTAATGTGCCAAATGTTGGGACACAGGTCCCCGACCGCAGAACCTTGGTTTATGGACCCGCTCCAATCACTCTGACTGAGAGCCCGCCATCAGTTTTAATGGAAGAGGACAGGCCTACTGTTTTTGAACGATCTCAGAGCACACCACAACTTTCTCAATCCACAGTAACATCTCCGCCTGCATCTCCCTCATGGTCAGGCAGTTTGTTCGGTTCGCCATACTCAGCCCTCTCTCAGCACTGCAAACAGTCCACAGTCCCAAAGTTGTGGTCACACAAAAGATTGATTCCTCCTACACTTGACAAAACTATGATCCAAAAGTCATGGAATCCTATGATTCACACTTCCTCCAATGATTCCCTGCCTTAATGAGACACTCATTCCAACAGTGCAGAGCAAATCCCCACCACTTCTGTACTGTGCAGCCAGGGCGCAATCAGCCAGTGTTAACATTGATATTAGAGATTACAGTCATACAGCTGAAGAGTTTTGGACAGCTCTACAGGCCAAGTTTAAGCAATGGCTGTCTCCTCTGAACCTGTATCCAGGGAAGGTCATGTCCGATAAAGTTGCGATACTGGTGGCGGCCCTATGGCGAAGAAAGCTCACACACGTGCCTTGCATGGCTCACGTTCTCAACCAGGTGGTACAGCATTTTCTCCCCACTATCCTGGCCTGGGGGAGTTGTTGCAGAAAGCACAGAAGCTGTGTGCTCACTTGCGCCATTCGCACCCCTCAGGGCATAGACTTGCATCAATGCAGAAGTCTTTGTTCATGCCAGTTAACAGATTGATATGCGATGTGCTGATATGGTGGAATTCCACTCTGCACATGCTGCAGTAACTGTGGCAGCAGCAACGAACCCTATTGCAGTATGTCATGTCATATAGCTTGGGCCAATGCAGTGGCGCATATCACATTTACAGAGTAGGCACAGATTAAAGACCTCTGCACCTTTCTGCACAGTTTCAAATTGGCTACTAAGATGGTTAGCGCTAACATCGCTGTGATCAGCATATTCTTGTCATCTCTATGATGAAGCAGACTTTGAATAGCCTGAGGAAGGAGGTGGTGGTTCCACTTTGCTGGTGTCTGCCAATTATTTTTGTAAATGTTAACACTCCTGATTGGGTTTCCATCTGCTGGGTTTGGTGTAGTAGAAGACCTGTTGGTCCCTATTATACTATTTCTATTCTTGTGAAATTCTTGTGAAATTGATGCCACTTTGGTATTATCTGCCACTAATTTTTGTAAATGTGAACACTCCTGGTTGGGTGTACATCTGCCGATTTGGGTATAGTGGAAGACCTGACGGTTTCTATTATACTATTTCTACTGTGGTGAAATTGATGGCACTTTGTTGGTGTCTGCCAGTAATTTTTGTAAATGTGGTTGGGTCTCCTTCATGTGTGTTGCCTGTAGCAGTATATATCGATTGATTGAGTGCTGAAATTGTGTGTTGGAAATTGTGGATGATTTTGTCACACTATGATAACATTTTTCTCTGTGAGACTTTGTTCCTTGCCAAAGAAAGCAAAAAGGTGGATGGGAGGAAGGACACTTACTGTATATCAATGAAAAAAGCTAGAGAAGGCAACAATGGGCTGGTGGGGGAGAAGGCAATAATGGAGGTGGTGGAAAGAGCAATGATGGGAGTAGTGTGGATAATGCAATAATAGAGATGATGGAAAGGGCAATAATGGAGGAGATGGAAAGGGCAGTGATGGGAGGGGTGGGGGAGAAAGCAATGATGGAGGGGGTGGGGAGGGTAATGATGGAGTTGGTGGGGGAAGGCAATGATAGGGTTGGTGGGGAGAAATCCATAATAGAGGTGGTGGAAAGGGCAATGGTGTAGGTGATGGAGAGGGCAATTATGGGGGTGATGGAGAGGACAATGATTGAGGTGCTTGAGAAGGCAATCATGGAGGTGGGAGGGACAATAAGGGATGTTGGGGAATGGGATGGGAGGAAGGGGGACTTATAATGGACGTACAAACAGGGGGGGGATGTGAAGGAAGGCATTAGATGTGGAAGCAATAAATTGGGAGGTGGTGGAGGATGCTCTGTTCTTGATAGCGTCTTCTCCCACCCTCAAACACATTATGATGTTATCAAGTACTTTTAGTGAAGTGAATGATTGGGAAACAGGACAGGGGGTATTGCTATGTGTACACATTCAGGATTTGCAGGAGAAAATTCTGATGCATATCCTAAGGCTGGAGTCACACACAACGTATAAAAATACGGTCCATTTTTTACAGACCAAATATGCAGAAATGTTCCCTGAACAGTTATCTGTATGTCATCCGTAGGCAAGGTGTGGCTACGTATTTTGCATTTTTGTAAACCTCCGTATGGCATCTGTATGGCATCCGTACGGCGAGATTTTCTCGCCGGCTTGCAAAATGGACATAGAATGGATCCATGGGCTCAAATATTCGTGAAAACATACATAGACTAATATATATATATATATTTATATTTAATACAGAGCTAGATAGCATAAAAGCCGGTAATTCAATTGACGGTTTTTGCTATCTCCTTATCAAACCTGAGAGGATATGAGACATGGTTTGCATACAGTAAACCATTTCATATCCCTTATTTTTTTACATATTCCTCACTACTAATGTAAGTAGTGTCTGTGTGCAAAACTTGAGAGCTCTAGGTGTTAAAATAAAGGGTTAAATCACGGAAAAAACTGGTGTGGGCTCCCGCACAATTTTCTCTGCCAGAGTGGGAAAGCCAGTGACTGAGTGCAGATATTAATAGCATAGAGAGAGACCATGGTTATTCGCTCCCCTGGCTAAAAACATCTGCGACCAACCACCCCAGAAAAGGCACATCTGTAAGATGTGCCTATTCTGGCACTTAGCCTCACTCTCCCCACTCCCCTATAGGGGTGGGATATGGGATAATAAAGGGTTAATGTCACCTTGCTCATGTAAGGTGACATTAAGCCTGGTTAATTATTATTCATCTAATAGTAATAAAGGGTTAAAAAAACACACATTATGAATAAAGTATTTTAATGAAATAAATACACATGGGGTTTTAACATCTTTATTGTACTCTCAATCCAACTGACGACCCTTGTCATGTGAAAATAAGGGAAAAGCAACAATATCCCATACCTGTCCAGTCATGTCCCACGATGTAAATCCATCTGAAGGGGTTAAATAATTTTACAACCAGGAGCCTGGTAATGCAGCCACCCCTGGCTGTAAAAATTGGGGAATCATTGGAATGCATCGGAACATAGCTTCGCAGACTTGCGGTGATGCGCCCCCTGGTGGCATAACTCATATGAACTCTAGCGTGGGAATTTTTCTTCTGCGTATTTCTCGCCAATCACACGCATGGTCCATGTGTAATCCGTATTTTTCTCGCCCCCATAAATTTTCATTGGCGGATTTTTTGCACAATACGCTGGCAAACGCAGCATACGTCCGTATTCCTCTCTAGTGTGACCCCGGCCTAATGTGTTGGCAGGAAGAAAGTTGTGTAACCTATATTTTTCCACATTTTTGCCAAGCTTTTGTTACTTGTTTTCCCCACTAGTACGGGAGAAATACGCTGCAATAATAGAGATTATGCAGATTTTAACCCTTTTACCCCCAAGGGCGGTTTGCATGTTATCCCTGCTGTGGAACCATGAGGTCATATAGACCTCAGTGCTGAATAAATTGAAATATTTCTAAAACTGGTCAATCTCAGACATTGACCTTCTATGTATTTTCAAGTAACATATTGCTGCTTATGTTGATGATATTTTGAATTTGTTTTTCAATTTTGTTTCAAAGGTATTTTCAATTTTCTGTGTTTGGGACTCTACTGACCCCATAGTATCTTTATTGTCTGACATTTTTTTTTTTGTATTTTCTGTTTTTTCACAGGTTTTGTAATATAATTGTAAATAAACAATAGTTAGCTTTGGATGCTTTTAGTGATGTCGATACTGATAATGAAGATAATTGCATCACAAAGAAGAGAAAGACGAAGAAACTGGAAACGGTGAAATAAATGCCTTCTACGATAGCCAAAAAGGAGGCGTCGATAGCCATGATCAAATGTGCAGCTTGTACAGCACTGCTAGAAAAAAAGAATTGGTGGCCAATGAGGGTCTTTTATGGAATTATTGACAGCGCTGCGGTGAATGCATATGTTATTTTTATTGAAAATGTGCCGCCGAATATTGCATCTTAGAATTTGGTGTCAACAACAATGTCTGTTGTGGTACCATTGCCACTAGACCCAAAGTGATTCCAACACACATTAATAAATTCATATAAAAATCCAATTTTTATTTAGAATTAATTAAAAACATTAATTAAAAATAGACAGGGCTGAAAAAACCTCCAAGAAGAGGGAAAGCCACAGTTCAATATTATTAATGCAACAATAGCGGATGTGTAGAGCAATATTCAGTGATATAAATATGTAAATCAACCCTTGGGATAGATAATTAAATCAAAAGTTCAACAACTATGAATAGTATAAATCAATAAACCCACTGGTCCAAATATTGTGTATTATCAATTGATCTGGAAATTATATAATATGCGTACACAGAACATCAATATACCATATACACTCACCGGCCACTTTATTAGGTACACTGTTATGACCCCAATGGCGAGGGTCTCAGAGGTACGTGGAAGTCTGCAGAATACAAAAATCCAGCTCATAGGGCAGTGGTAACTGGTTTGACCATATATCTACTCCTAACGCCAACACTAGAAGTAGCCGGGGATCATTCCTACATTGATTCTAGATGACACGCTCCAGCCGGAGAATCTAGCTACCCCTAGTAGAGGAAAACAAAAGACCTTTCTTGCCTCCAGAGAAGGGGACCCCAAAGCTGGATAGAAGCCCCCCACAAATAATAACGGTGAGGTAAGAGGAAATGACAAACACAGAAATGAACCAGGTTTAGCACAGAGAGGCCCGCTTACTGATAGCAGAATAAAGAAAGGTAACTTATATGGTCAACAAAAACCCTATCAAAATCCACACTGGAAATTCAAGAACCCCCGAACCGTCTAACGGTCCGGGGGGAGAACACCAGCCCCCTAGAGCTTCCAGCAAAGGTCAGGATACAGATTTGGAACAAGCTGGACAAAAATACAAAACCAAAACAAATAGCAAAAAGCAAAAGGCAGACTTAGCTGATATAACTGGAACCAGGATCAGTAGACAAGAGCACAGCAGACTAGCTCTGATAACTACGTTGCCAGGCATTGAACTGAAGGTCCAGGGAGCTTATATAGCAACACCCCTAACTAACGACCCAGGTGCGGATAAAAGGAATGACAGAAAAAACCAGAGTCAAAAAACTAGTAACCACTAGAGGGAGCAAAAAGCAAATTCACAACAGTACACCATGCTAGTAATGGGTTGGACCCCCTTTTGCCTTCAGAACTGCCTCAATTCTTCGTGGCATAGATTCAACAAGGTGCTGGAAGCATTCCTCAGAGATTTTGGTCCATATTGACATGATGGCATCACACAGTTGCCGCAGATTTGTCGGCTGCACATCCCAAAGATGCTCCATACAATGCAGGATGGATCCATGCTTTCATGTTGTTTACGCCAAATTCTGACCCTACCATCCGAATGTCGCAGCAGAAATCGAGACTCATCAGACCAAGCAACGTTTTTCCAATCTTCTACTGTCCAATTTCGATGAGCTTGTACAAATTGTAGCCTCAGTTTCCTGTTCTTAGCTGAAAGGAGTGGTACCCGGTGTGGTCTTCTGCTGCTGTAGCCCATCTGCCTCAAAGTTCGACGCACTGTGCGTTCAGAGATGCTCTTAGGCCTACCTTGGTTGTAACGGGTGGCGATTTGAGTCACTGTTGCCTTTCTATCAGCTCGAACCAGTCTGCCCATTCTCCTCTGACATCAACAAGGCATTTCCGCCCACAGAACTGCCGCTCACTGGATTTTTTTTCTTTTTCGGACCATTCTCTGTAAACCCTAGAGATGGTTGTGCATGAAAATCCCAGTAGATCAGCAGTTTCTGAAATACTCAGACCAGCCCTTCTGGCACCAACAACCATGCCACGTTCAAAGGCACTCAAATCACCTTTCTTCCCCATACTGATGCTCGGTTTGAACTGCAGGAGATTGTCTTGACCATGTCTACATGCCTAAATGCACTGAGTTGCCGCCATGTGATTGGCTGATTAGAAATTAAGTGTTAACAAGAAGTTGGACAGGTGTACCTAATAAAGTGGCCGGTGAGTGTATCTATCTATTATACTACAATCATATGCAAACATGCTAAGTAATGCATTCTGTGATATTAAGGCAAGTAATAAAAACAACAATCCAGTCAGCAAGATAACCACTATATATCCATATGTTGCTTTTGTAAAAACAATATCGTCCCCCAAGTAATACAGGTTCTCACCTAGGAATGTATAATCTGTAAACCTGCTATTAAACCGCCACTATCACACATGTCTTATTACCAGGGATTAGTTCATTACCTGATTAGTGAAAGTGCAGCGGATAGTGCTGGTCAGGGACACTTAGGCCGGCGTCACACATGCGTGTTTTACGGACATAAGAGCGCAGAAACTACGTCCGTAAAACTCGCATTACACACGGCACAATTATTCTCAATGGGGCTGCTCCTATCAGCCATATATTACGGATCCGTAATATACGGCTTTCTATGGCCGTAGAAAATCGCAGCATGCTGCGTTTGTCAGCGTATTGCGCAAAAAAAAAAAAATCGCCAATGAAAGTCTATGGGGGCGAGAAAAATACGGATTCCACACGGACCAGCAGTGTGACTTGCGAGAAATACGCAGCGGTGTTAGTGAAAAGTCGGTAATTCAATTGCCGGCTTTTCATTTCTCCTGCCCAAACCCGACAGGATATGAGACATGATTACATACAGTAAACTGTTGTGAATTTGGTTTTTGGGCTCCCCCGGTGGTCACTGGAGGTACTGGACTTGTGTGCTTCACTTTCTCTGTTCACCTGTTTCCATCAGGATATGGGAGTATCCTATTTAGCCTTGCTGCTCAGTTATTCTAGTGCCGACCATCAATGTAACCAGAGCCTTTCTGTTGCATGTTCCTGCTTCTAGACTACTATCAGCTAAGTTGGACTCTTAGTCCTAAGTTTGTTTTGCATTTTTGTTCCAGTTCACAGTTATGTTATTTTTCTGTAGCTGGAAGCTCTTGTGGGCCGAAATTGCCACTCCGGTGTCATGAGTTGACACATGAGTCTTAAAGTAATTTCGGGATGGTATTTTAATAGGGTTTTCAGCTGACCGTGAAGTTCCCTATTGTATCTTCTTGCTATCTAGTAAGCGGACCTCGCTTTGCTGAACCTACCTTCATACTACGTATGTCTTTTCCTCTGAACTCACCGTCAATATATGTGGGGGGCTTCTGTCTCCTTTTTGGGGGAATTTCCCTAGAGGTAAGCCAGGTCTGTCTTTTCCTCTATTAGGGTTAGTTAGTCCTCCGGCTGGCGCTGGGCGTCTAGGGATAAAACGTAGGTACGTCACCCGGCCACTGTTAGTTGTGTGATAGGTTTAGCTCATGGTCAGCTCGAGATTCCATCACCCAAGAGCTGTTCTGTTATTTATGTTCTCTGACTTTCCCTTGCCATTGGGAACCATGACAGTAAACCATCTCATATCCCCATTTCTTTTGCATATTCCACACTACTAATGTTAGTAGTGTGTATGTGCAAAATTTCAGCGCTGTAGCTGCTAAAATAAAGGGTTAAATGGCGGAAAAAATTGGCGTGGGCTCCCGCGCAATTTTCTCCGCCAGAATGGTAAAGCCAGTGACTGAGGGCAGATATTAATAGCCAGGAGAGGGTCCATGGTTATTGGCCCCCCCATGGCTAAAAACATCTGCCCCCAGCCACCCCAGAAAAGGCACATCTGGAAGATGCGCCTATTCTGGCACTTGGCCACTCTCTTCCCACTCCCTGTAGCGGTGGGCTATGGGGTAATGAAGGGTTAATGCCACCTTGCTATTGTAAGGTGACATTAAGCCAGATTAATAATGGAGAGGCGTCAATTATGACACCTATCCATTAATAATCCAATTGTTTGAAAGGGTTAAAAAAAAAAACCACACACACACATGATTTTAAAGTATTTTAATGAAATAAACACAGCGGTTGTTTTAATAATTTTAAAAAGGAAGTCGCAGTTGCACTGATCACTCCATATGCGAGTCAGCGATTGGATGTGCATCAAACGCCAAAGGATGTCAAGCAAATCATCCGCAGCTGTGGAATTTTGCAGGCACCATCAGACGTTCCAATTGACACCAGTAGTGGTACAGGACAGCGCAAACGGTGCTATGTTTGTCCTCGATCGAAGGACAAAAAGACGAGATTTGCTTGCAATGACTGCAAGAAGTTCATTTGACGTGCAGTGAATGCAAGGGCTAAATTTATTGTCATTTATCATTCGTTGTCATTATGTTTTTATTAAAATCCACACAGTTGCAGTTATTGTGCATTTTTTAATTCAATTTGAATACCTTTAGTTATTAGTAAAGCATTTTGGCATAAATTTCAGTTTGTGTTTGATGATGACAAATAAATCACTTCAAAGTTAAACTTGATTTCACAACTGCATTCTTAAATGATGACAGAATAAAAATTGATTATTCTGAACAGCCAGCATGTTCATTTTAATGAAATATGATGATTTTGAGCCTGGGGGTCATATAGACCCCATGATACCAAAGCAGCGATTTTTTTCATGGTTCCACAGCAGGTCAATTTTTACAATTCTGACCACGGTCCCTTTATGAGGTTATAACTCTGGAATGCTTCCATGGATCCTGGTGATTGTGACATTCTTTTCTCTTGACATATTGTACTTCATGATAGTGGTAACATTTCTTTAATATGACTTGTATTTATTTGTAAAAAAAATGGAAATATGGCAAACATTTTGAAAATTTTGCAATTTTCCAAATTTGAATTTTCATGCCCTTAAATCACACAGATTTGTCACACAAAATACTTAATAAGTAACATTTCCCACATGGCTACTTTACATCAGCACAATTTTGGAACTATTTTTTTTTTTTTTGTTAGGGAGTTACAAGGGTTATAAGTTGACCAGCGATTTCTAATTTTTACAACCCCCTTTTTCTTTAGGGACCACATAACATTTGAAGTCACTTTAAGGGGTCTATATGATAGAAAATACACAAAAGTGACACCATACTAAAATCTGCACCCCTCAACGTGCTCAAAACCACAGTCAATAAGTTTATTAACCCTTCAGGTGTTTCACTGGAATTTTTGGAATATTTAAAAAAAAAAAAAAAAATGAACCTTTAACTTTTTTCCCCAAAAAATAATTTCAGATCCAAATAGTTTTATTTTCCCAAAGGTAACAGGAGAAATTGTACCCGAAATGTTATTGTGCAATTTGTCCTTAGTATGCAGATACCCCATATGTGGGGGGAACTACTATTTATGGCAGAGCTCGGAAGGAAAGGAGCGTTGTTTGACTTTTCAATGCAAAATTGACTGGAATTGAGATCAGACGCCATGTTACGTTTGCAGAGCCCCTAATGTGCCTAAACAGTGGAAACCCACCACAAGTGACACCATTTTGGAAAGTGGACCTCCTAAGGCACTTATCTAGATGTGTGGTGAGCACTTTGAACCACCAAGTGTTTCACAAAAGTTTATAATGTAGAGCCATAAAAATAAAAAATCATATTTTTTTCACAAAAAGGATTTTTTCACCCCAATTTTTTTCTTCCCCAAGGGTAGCAAGAGAAATTGGACCACAAAGGTTGTTGTGCAATTTGTCCTGAGTACACTGATACCCCATATGTGGGGCTAAACCACTGTTTGGGCACATGGCAGGGCTCAGAAGGGAAGGAGCGCCGTTTGACTTTTCAATGCAAAACTGGCTGGAATTGAGATCAGACGCAATGTCGCGTTTGAAGAGGTCCTGATGTGACTAAACCCTCACAAGTGACACCATTTTGGAAAGTAGACCCCCTAATGAACTTATCAAGATGTGTGGTGAGCACTTTGAACCCCCAAGTGCTTCACAGAAGAATATAATGTAAAGCTGGAAAAATAAAAAAATCATATTTTCACAAATTATTTTTTGTCCCCATTTTTGATTTTTCCAAGGGTAACACGAGAAATTGGACCCAAAATTTATTTTGCAATTTGTCCTGAGTATGTTGATACCCCATATGTCAGAGTAAACCACTGTTTGGGAGCATGGCAGAGCTCGGAAGGAAAGGAGCACCGTTTGACTTTTTCAATGCAGAATTGGCTGGAATTGAGATCAGACGCCATGTCGCTTTTGGCAAGCCCCTGATGTCCCTAAACAGTGGAACCCACCAATTCTAACTCGAACCCTAACCCCAACACAGCCCTAACCCTAATCCCAACCCTAATCCTGGGCCATATTTGCCACTAGGCACTTGACGGAACGTGCCTAGGAGCACCAGGATGTGGGGAGGTGGTACCTGAGCAAGGTTTTAGTTTGTTTGGGTTTTTTAGTCCACTAGGTTGCAAGGGTGGGCCAAGTTTTTTTAAGGGGGATATTTCAATATGAGAGCGCACGGTGGGGGGAAGGGGAGCACTAATCAGCCTTCTGCCTAAATGGAAGAAATAACATCTGAATGGTAAAGGACCTGCGATAGTGTCACGATCATGTGACTCAAGGGAGAGGGGCCACAGAGTTTTGCCGGCTGGAAGCTGCAGGAGAAGCTGAAGGAGATGGGGAAACTTGTGAGAGGTAAAGGGCGAACGGTTACATGTGGAGAACAGGGTGTATGTGATAGAAGGGCGAAGGCTCTGTGGGCTGTGGAGATGAAGACTGTAAGGGATGTGTGGTGTTACAGGCTGTGGGAAATAGAGAGATCCAGACTGTGACAGAAGTGCAGGGTGTGTGAGATAGAGGGGAGCAAGGGGGCGCAGGGTGCAAGAGATGGAGGGGTGCCAGAGATAGAGGGGTGCCGGAGATAGAGGGGTGCAGAGTGCAAGAGAGAGGGGGTCAGGGTGAAGGGGATATAGAGGTGAAGGGGATAGAGAGGTGTAGGGTGCAGGAGTTAGAGGGGTGCAGGGTGTGTGCAGTTCTAGCCACCAACAACAGTTGATTGGTGGGGGTGCAATGCCTTCCACTCTCATCTATCAGACATTGATGACCTATCCTAAGGATAGGTCATCCCCTTAGGACAAGGGCTGTCCTAAGTATAGGTCATCAATGTTAAAGTAGTGGCCTCTTTAAACAATCTTATAATTTATTTAACTCAATCGACAAACATTTTGCTCATGCATTGTGTGATTGACTGTCGATTCTATGTAAACGCATTCAGTGTGTCATAGGGCAGAAACAGGAAAACAGAAGATGAGGAATCTGGGCCCCTGAACTGCCACTCAGGCTAAGGGAAGCCCTGTCTTTCCTTAACTTGGGGGTACCCTTGAAGGTAGGGAGGCCCAAGTCACTGACCTGGCCCTGTCTCCTGTTAAACCCTGAACTAAACCCCCACCCCAGGAGGTGAACAGTGTAAACAGCACCATAAAGCAATAAACAGGAATAAACAATATGAGAGTGAGGGGAACACAATACCAAAAGGTGAATGCACAAACTACAAAGCAACAAAACTCAGAACTTAGCTTGTCCACGCCGCAGCTGACTCTACAACACAGATTGTACAGCAACAGAGCTCCAAACACCAGACTTGTCTGACACCAGGGAGCTGCTACTGCAAGGTTGATCTCCAGAAGGACCTGTATAACCAACAGTCAGCTGATGCACCAGGTGGCCTTATAAAGGATGGTGGGAGTGGTCACAAACATCAGCTGACCCAGCAGCAATGCAATGCAATAACACCAGCCAGCGGCCACCGGGGGGAGAAAACTGCATTAACCCCGAAAGACCAGAAAGGAAAAAAGGTTTAAATAAGAGGGAAACCAGATCTGCCACAGATCCAAAAATGGATCATCATGACACAGTGGCTCTGTCAGGCTTAAATCTGAACCTCCACAAAACAGCGTTCAGTGATATGTGCTGATGGGGTCATTGATGCAGAGTCAGCACGTGCTCTGTCCTGCATCATTTTTGGCTGTATATGCCTAGTTCAGGCAGGTGGCAAGGATGCATCTGGCTCCAAATTTTGCAGGAGGACAATGAGCCCAAACATATAGCTAATACCATTAAAGGGGCAGTCCAGACTTAGAACAAGAGTCTGTATTCACACTATTACGATTCCCTGATACAAGCAAGCGATCCATTGACCGTATACATATGATTTGCATACCTGGGGTCACATGCCAATTCGATGTATTCAGCTTCTCTCAATTAAAGTAAATAGATTGCATTTGTTTCTTAGTGATAAACTTAAATTAAAATGTTACCTTCCAAGGGTTTTGTATTGGCTGAAAGTGGGCGCCTCTTCAGTGAAACAAAACGGAGAAAAAAATTTAAGCAACCTGGATGACCACTGAGAAAAAATCATTCTGCTTCTCTCAGATTGTAACACATGGATGTGTTAATCTAGGATCAGATAGTCAACTGAGCACATTGATATCCGCGAGTTTGGCTGACCTTAGTCCAATGTGTGTGGGTACATTAGCTACTATTTCATGGTAATGGGCACGTTTTGACATCTTTCACTCAATGTAAGGTCCATGCGTCATCAGTTTTGGGTCCATGTGTCATCAGTGTACGGTCCGTGAGTCATTAGTGTATGGTCTGCGTGTCATCAGTGTACGGTCCGTGTGTCATCAGTGTTCAGTACGTGCATCATCAGTTTATGGTGTGTGTGTCATCAGTACACAGTCTGTGTGTCATCAGTTTCCGGTCCGTGCATCATCAGTGTACTGTCCGTGCGTCATCAGTGTACAGTCCGTGCATCATCAGTTTCCGGTCCATGTGTCATCAGTGTACGGTCCATGAGTCATCAGTGTACGGTCTGTGTATCATCAGTGTACGGTCCGTGTGTCATCAGTGTTCAGTCCGTGCGTCATCAGTTTATGGTTTTTGTGTCATCAGTACACAGCCTGTGTGTCATCAGTTTAGGTCTGTGCGTCATCAGTGTACGATCCGTGCATCATCAGTTTACGGTCTGTATGTCATTAGTGTACGGTCTGCATTATCAGTGTATGTAGAGTCCCTATATCATCAGTATATGTTAAATATTAATTATTAATTGAATTATTCTTAGGCTGCCGTCACACTAGCAGTATTTGGTCAGTATTTTACATCAGTATTTGTAGCCAAAACCAGAAGTAGAACAATTAGAGGAAAAGTAAAATAGAAACATTTGCACCACTTCTGCATTTATCACCCACTCCTGGTTTTGGCTACAAATACTGATGTAAAATACTGACCAAATACTGATAGTGTGACAGCAGCCTTATACTGAATTCTGTACTGAACACATTGCCTCTCGCTGACATTACAAAAGCTATTTCTGTATATGTAGCTCAGAGTATAAGTTAACACCATATAGAGGGAACACATGGTCTGTGGGACATATAAATAACGTCTCTTAGGAGGGTGTGGGGCTGTCACGTGGGGACTGTCACCTCCTGCCTTCACCATCATCCATGGACGTCAGACAAGTCACACAAGGAAGGAACAGCTTGTAGGCATGATTCTACTCCATGAAAGAAAGATGACTTCTACTCCATCTCAGAAACGATGAGTAACAAGCACTGATATTTACAAATGGACAATCTGTTCGTAACTATTTCATCTATTTTTATGCTTTGCTCCAATGTGGTTTTTCTGTAGACAATTCAATAAACCACTACATTTTCTATGTAAATATCATGACATTTTTTCTTTAAGAGTAATGCACCAGGTAAATAGTCCTGATTAAATAAATTTGCAAAATAAGCATATTTAACAGTATACGGTCTGTGTATCATCAGTGTACAGACCGTGTGTCATCAGTTTATGGTTTGTGTGTCATCAGTGCAAATTCTGCGTGTCATCAGTGTACGGCCCATGTGTCATCAGTGCATGGTCCGTGTGTCATCAGTGTACGGTCCGTGTGTCATCAGTGTTCAGTCCATGTGTCATCAGTGTACGGTCCTTGATTCTTCAGTGTACGGTCTGTGTGTCATCAGTGTTCAGTCCATGCATCATCAGTTTATGGTTTGTGTGTCATCAGTACACAGTCTGTGTGTCATCAGTTTCCGGTCTGTGTGTCATCAGTGTACGGTCCGTGCATCATCAGTTTACAGTCTCTATGTCATCAGTGTACGGTCCGTGCATCATCAGTGTATGTAGAGTCCCGGTATCATCACTATACGGTCTGTGTATCATCAGTATATGGTCCGTGTGTCATCAGTTTCTGGTCCATGTGTCATCAGTGTACTGTCCGTGTGTCATCAGCTTATGGTTTGTGTGTCATCAGTACAAAGTCTATGTGTCAACAGTGTATGGTCCGTGTGTCATCAGTGTATGGTCTGTATGTCATCAGTGTAGGGTCCGTGCATCATCAGTGTACATACGGTGTGTTCATCATCAGTGTATGTAGAGTCCATGTGTCTTCAGTATACGGTCCGTGAGTAGTGTTGAGCATTCCGATACCGCAAGTATCGGGTATCGGCCGATACTTAGCGGTATCGGAATTCCGATACCGAGATCCGATACTTTTGTTGTATCGGGAATCGGTATCGGGATCGATATAATGTGTAAAATAAAGAATTAAAATAAAAAATATTGCTATACTCACCTCTCTGACGCAGCCTACACCTTACCGAGGAAACCGGCAGCCTTGTTTGCTTAAAATGCGCGCGTTTACTGCCTTCCGTGATGTCACGGCTTCTGATTGGTCGCGTGCCGCCCATGTGACCGCGACGTGACCAATCACAACAAGCCGTGACGTAATTTTCAGGTCCTGAATGCCTAATTCTAGGCATTCAGGACCTGAAAATTACGTCACGGCTTCTTGTGATTGGTCGCGTTGCGGTCACATGGGCGGCACGCGACCAATCAGAAGCTGTGACGTCATGGAAGGCAGTAAACGCGCGCATTTTAAGCAAACAAGGCTGCCGGTTTCCTCGGTAAGGTGCAGGCTGCGTCGGAGAGGTGAGTATAGCAATATTTTTTATTTTAATTCTTTATTTTACACATTAGTATGGATCCCAGGGCCTGAAGGAGAGTTTCCTCTCCTTCAGACCCTGGGAACCATCAGGGATACCGTCCGATACTTGAGTCCCATTGACTTGTATTGGTATCGGGTATTGGTATCGGATAAGATCCGATACTTTGCCGGTATCGGCCGATACTTTCCGATACCGATACTTTCAAGTATCGGGCGGTATCGCTCAACACTATCCGTGAGTCATCAGTGTACAGTCTGTATGTCATCAGTGTATGGTACGTACATCATCAGTGTATGTAGA
Source organism: Ranitomeya variabilis (assembly GCF_051348905.1). Classification (NCBI taxonomy): domain Eukaryota; kingdom Metazoa; phylum Chordata; class Amphibia; order Anura; family Dendrobatidae; genus Ranitomeya; species Ranitomeya variabilis. The sequence continues at coordinate 569,895,106 of NC_135236.1, forward strand.
GTCCGTGTATCATCAGTGTACGGTCTGTGTATCATCAGTATACGGTCCGTGTAACATCAGTGTATGGTCCGTGTGTCATCAGTTTCTGGTCCATGTGTCGGGCCAGCCTCACACGTCCAGATAATTCCAGTACCGAAAGAATCGGTACCGGAGTTATCCATGTCCGTGTGCTCACGTGGCACATCAGTGTGGCACAAGTGCAGCAGCCGTGTGCCGACTGAGGACCACACGGACCGTGCAGGAGACAGCGCTACAGTAAGCGCTGTCCCCCCTGCGTTTGGTGCTGAAGCCACCATTCATTCCTTCTCCCCAGCAGCGTTTGCTGGAGAGAAGGAATGAAAAATCATGTTTTTTTTTTTTTTTTGTGTTTAAAATAAAGTTCCCGGTCACCTACCGCCTCCCACCCCCTGTGCGCCCGCCCGCTTGCATTAAAATACTCACCCAGCTCCCGCGATGCTTCCTCTCAGCGCCTCATCTTGTCCTGTATGAGCGGTCACGTGGTACCGCTCATTACAGTGATGAATATGCAGCTCCACCTCCCATAGGGGTGCGCCATGTAAAAAGGTCTTTAAAGGAAAGAAAGTTGATGTTCGTGACGCCACCTGTGGTATTCAGTCAGAGGGGACCGATGCTGCTTTAAGGGGTCCTCTGGGGAGATGTTATGGCAGCTAGATGGTATAACTTCCCACAGGTGAAGTGTATCCCCAGGGCTCCCGGTGTGTAGATGAAAGATCGTGAATGATGCACTAAAGAATGAGGACACAGGTTAGCAGTCTCTTTACCTGGTTTACTGAAGACTTCAGGCAGCCACAGTCCAGGGTACCAGATTACAGGGCAGGCAGGGTCCGGCTGATTGCAAGTAAATCCAGAGTTCCCCTTTACCAGGTGGAGTTGAAAGCCTTCATCTAGTGCGGTGGTGTTATAGTCCCTTACTGCCTATGGCTTCACATAAGGTCCTCATAGTTGTTCTCTCTGTCCCCCATATAGGATAGGACATAGCCCGTATGACTGGTGACTTGAGCCGGTTTATAGGGATTCTAGCACACCCCAGGCTCTATAGGTGTCACCGTGCCTCCTGGGTATGAAGGCGGACAGGTGACTTGCAGTTCAGCTGTCCTGCCGGTCTCTGATGTAAGTCATGGAGTTCCTTACAACCTCGGTGTCCCGGCTATCGGTTATCTGTAATTCAGAAGGAGGCAGCCTGCTCGTGGCCGGTCTCCCCTGATTTCCTTCTCTTTTTGCTTTGTTCCCCTTCACGCTCACTGAACGATGTCCTTTCCTTCTGTATGTTTTCTCTTTCCCGGAGCTGCAGCACTGCGGCTACACAGCTTGTTACACCTTCTCTGGCCTCAGACTGCTGTCTGGCCCTGTCTGAACTCTGTCAGTCACTAACTGTTCTGTCCTTTTCCCTCCAAACCGCAATATATATAAGGGAGTCACCTAGTAAATAGGATCCCAAGCTCCCCCTTGTGGCCTGGAGTGTGAACATGTGTGCATTGTGATTACCTGATGAGAGTTATCTTTCATCGCTTCCAAAAGTAACATCACTCTCCCCGTGAGGAGAGCAATGCTACTGTGACGACCAGGACCCTGGAGTGCCACACAAGGATCAAATACCACCACACTTGTCCAGACCACATATTACCACCACAGTGACCGAATAATACCTCATACAAGGAACAAATACCACACCATGTCCAGACTATCTGTCCCATGATCCTGCCCCATGTGCCCCATCATATCCATCCTGTCCCATGATTCTGTACCATCTGTCTCCATCCTGCCCCATGAGCCTGCATCATGTGTCTCCATCCTGCTCCATGATCCTGCTCCATCTGTCGCCATTCTTGCCTCCTGTGTCTCCATTCTTGCCAGGTGTCTCCATTCTTGCCCCCATTTCTCCATTCTTCCCCCTATGTCTTCTTTCTTGCCACGTGTTTCCATTCTTGCCCGGTGTCTCTATTCTTCTCCAGTGTCTTCATTCTTACCCCCTGTGTCTCAATTCTTCCCCTTTGCCTCCATTCTTGGCCCCCATGTCTCCATTCTTGCCCCTGTGTCTCCTTTCCTGCCCCGTGTCTCCATTCTTGCCCATGTTTCCATTCATGCATCCCGTGTCTTCATTCTTGCCTCATGCCTTCTTTTTTGCCCCTGTGTCTCCTTTCTTACCCCGTGTCTCCATTCTTGCCCCATGTCTCCATTCTTTCCCCTGTGTCTCCATTCTTGCCCCTGTGTCTCCATTCTTGCCCCTGTGTCTCCATTCTTGCCCCTGTGTCTCCATTCTTGCCCCTGTGTCTCCATTCTTGCCCGTGTCTCCATTCTTGCCCCTATGTCTCCAATTTTGCCCCGAGTCTCCATTCTTGCTCGTGTCTATATTCTTGTCCCTGTGTCTCCATTCTTGCCCCTGTGTCTCCATTCTTACCCCATGTCTCCATTCTTGCCCCGCGTGTCCATTCTTTCCCCTGGGTCTCCATTCTTGCCCCTGTGTAAACATTCTTGCCCCCTGTGTCTCCATTCTTGCCCCTGTGTCTCCATTCTTGCCTCTGTGTTTCCATTCTTTCCCCTCTGTGTTTCCAATGCGGGTCCCCTCTGGTGATCGAGCCCTATGCGCCAGTCAGGGTAGTAATGCCCTGATGGTGGCCCTGAGCTCTGGCAGGAGCTAGCTGTCTGGTTCCTTCCTCCACACAACACAGACAGAGAAAAAAAACCTGGCTGGACATTTAACTCCCTCCAGCCACACACTGAAGGTGGACATATGGTGGGTAGGCGTCCCACCCATCTCTGACCATGAAAGTAAGGCCCATATAGCGACTGGATTGCTCTCAGCACATGTCATGCTGGAGAAAACACTTACGGCTTTCACATTACGCAGGAAAACAATCTTAATGACACATCTCCCCTGACCAGTGACCCTGTCACAGCATATACTTTATATTTTTTTCTGTTCCTATATAATGAATGATAAAAATTAATCAGGATGACAAATACATTTATATTTCAGAAGTTATTTGTCTCTCATGATAAAAAGAAAATGGTTTCAAAATATAGCTGTAATTCCCTTCTTATTATTTTCGGAACAATGACTTTGCTTACAACAGAAAGAAAAAAAGCTCTTTAAGCTTTCGGTATCTTTGAAAATACATCAGATTGCATGTTTTCCTCTATTCCACAAATTGATTGTTGCTAAAGAAAAACTAAAATGCACACAGCATTTCTTAGCATGTTATTCTTGTCAACCTGTCTGTTATTGAAAGCATTCATCTGATGTCCACAAAGGAAAAAAATAGAAAAGTTGTTTTCTACACAATATGGGCAGATGGCAAACAGTTATTGAAAATCCATAAATATGATATAAATAATAATAATAATAATCTTTATTTATATAGCGCCAACATATTCCGCAGCGCTTTACAGTTTAACAGTTTCAAACACAACAGTCATAGGTAACAATGTTAACAATATAATAATAAAGCACAATAAGATGACCCTGCTCGTGAGAGCTTACAATCTACAATGAGGAGGGGAGATACAAAGTACAGGTGTGTATTTACAATGGTGTATTTACAATGATGGTCCAGCCATCTTCAGGGGGTGGGGGGTAGATGGAGATAGTGAATGGGCTACATACACAAACATAAAATGACTGATTAGGGAACGTGATAGGCCGCTCTGAACAAATGAGTTTTGAGTGAGCGCCTAAAGCTATGCAAGTTGTGGATGGTCCTAATATCTTGGGGTAGAGCATTCCAGAGGATTGGCGCAGCACGGGAGAAGTCTTGGAGTCGGGAGTGGGAGGTACGGATTAGTGCAGAGGTTAGTCGAAAGTCGTTTGCAGAGCGCAGCGGTCGGCTAGGCCGATAGACAGAAATGAGGGAGGAGATGTAAGGGGGTGCCGCACTGTGGAGAGCTTTGTGGGTGAGAACAAGTACTTTGAATTGTATCCTGTAATGAATGGGCAGCCAGTGTAATGACTGGCGAAGAGCGGACACGTCCGAGTAACGATTAGCCAGATGGACGACCCTGGCTGCTGCATTAAGGATAGACTGGAGAGGGGAAAGTCGCGTGAGGGGGAGACCAATTAGAAGAGAGTTGCAGTAGTCCAGGCGGGAGTGGATTAGGGCGACAGTGAGAGTTTTTGTTGTCTCCATGGTGAGAAAAGGGCGGATTCTAGAGATGTTCTTTAGGTGTAAGCGGCACGAGCGGGCAAGAGATTGTATGTGGGAGGTGAAGGAGAGATCGGAGTCAAACATGACACCCAGACAGCGTGCCTGCTGCCTAGGTGTTATTATGGTGCCACCCACGGAGAGGGAAATGTCAGATTTAGGGAGGTTAGTAGAAGGCGGGAGCAGAAGAAGTTCAGTTTTGGAGAGGTTGAGCTTCAGATAGAGAGCGGACATGATGTTAGAGACTGCAGACAGACAGTCAGTGGCGTTCTGTAGTACAGCGGGGGTAAGGTCAGGGGCTGACGTGTATAGTTGTGTGTCATCAGCGTAAAGATGGTACTGAAAGCCAAATCTGCTGATGGTCTGTCCAATTGGGGCCGTGTAGAGGGAGAAGAGAAGGGGGCCAAGGACTGAGCCCTGAGGTACCCCGACAGTGAGAGGAAGAGGAGATGAAGTGGAGCCGGAGAACAGAACACTGAAGGAGCGGTCAGAAAGATAGGAAGAGAACCAGGAGAGAGCAGTGTCCTTAATGCCTAGTGACTGGAGCCTAGAGAGTAGGAGAGGGTGGTCAACAGTGTCGAAAGCTGCAGAAAGATCGAGGAGAATGAGCAGAGAGTGGTCACCGTTACATTTTGCTGTCAGAAGGTCATTGATCACCTTGATGAGTGCAGTTTCTGTTGAATGTAGGGGGCGGAACCCGGACTGTGAAGGGTCTAGGAGGGAATGAGTGGAGAGGTAACGGGTAAGGCGGGAGTAGACTAGGCGCTCCAGGAGTTTTGAGATGAAGGGGAGATTGGAGACCGGTCTGTAGTTGTTTGCGCATGATGGGTCAAGGGTGGGTTTTTTTAGTAATGGAGTAATGATAGAGTGTTTGAAGGAGGAGGGGAAAATGCCAGAGGAGAGGGAGAGATTAAAGATTGCAGTTAGGTGAGTTGTGACGACTGGAGAGAGAGACTGGAGGAGGTGTGAGGGAATGGGGTCGGTGGTGCATGTAGTCGGACGAGAAGAGGAGAGGAGCTTGGAGACTTCTTCTTCTGTGATGGGATCGAATGTGGAGAGTGAGCCAGGGGAGATGCAGGGAGGAATGGGAGTCATTGCACTTGGTGTCTGGGAGCGGATTTCCTGACGGATATTGTCTATTTTCTCTATAAAGTGGGAGGCCAGGTCATCAGCACAAATGTCTGTGATAGGGTCTTGTGCTTTTGGCCTGAGGAGGGAGTGAAATGTGTCAAAAAGTTTCTTGGGGTTGTTGGATAGTGAGGAGATCAGGGTGGTGAAGTAGGTCTGTTTGGCAAGGTGAAGGGCAGAGTTATAGGTCCTTAACATAAATTTGAAGTGCAAGAAGTCTTCTGGGGTGCGAGTTTTCCTCCATAAGCGTTCAGCACACCTGGAGCATCGCTGGAGAAATCGGGTTTGCGATGTGAGCCAGAGCTGTTTCACTCTGTGTTTGGAGGTTCTGAGGGTGAGGGGAGCTACTTGGTCTAGGGTGCTTCTAAGAGTGTCATTGAAGTAATGTACAGCCAGATCAGGACAGGAACAAGAGGAGACTGGGGACAGTGATGAGTGTAAGGAGTCTGAAAGTGTGTGAGGATTAATAGCATGTAGATTTCTGAATGTGTGGTAGGTAGGAGAGTGCTGGGGTGGGTGAGGAATTGTGAGTGTGAAGGAGAGAATGTTGTGGTCAGAGAGGGGAAGTGGTGAGTTATCTAGGTGGGGAATTGAACAGAGCCGGACAAAGACCAGGTCCAGGGTGTTACCGTCTTTGTGTGTTTCAGAGGTTGAGAGCTGTGAGAGGCCAAGAGAAGTGGTTAGTGATAGAAGCTGGGATGCAGATGTGGACGTGGGGCTGTTAATGGGAATGTTGAAGTCTCCCAGGATAAGGGTTGGTAATTCTGAGGACATGAAGTGCGGCAGCCAGGCTGAGAAGTCGTCCAGGAAGTGGGTAGGTGAGCCTGGGGGCCGGTATATGACCGCTACTCTGAGGGAGAGGGGATGGAAGAGCCTGATGGTGTGGACCTCAAAAGAAGGGAATGAAAGTGAAGAAACTGGGGGTAAAACCTGGAACGTGCATTGGGGGGACAAGAGTATGCCGACTCCACCACCAGGTCTGTTAGTGGGTCTTGGGGAATGGGAGCATTGTAAGCCACCATGGGAAATGGCAGCAGGGGAGACAGTGTCAGAGTCTTGGATCCAGGTTTCAGTGAGGGCCAACAGATTGAGAGAGTTGTTCAGAAAGTAGTTGTGCAGGAAAGGGAGCTTGTTACATACAGACCGTGGATTCCAAAGGGCACAATTGAAAGGGAGAGGTGAGGGAGTGCAAGTAATATAAATAAGGTTAGTATGGTTTTGATATGAGATAGGGTAGCAGTTGAGGTTGGGGGATGGGGGACCGGGGTTGGGGGATATGTCCCCCGAAATCAGTAGGAGTAACAAGATGAAAAGCAAGTAGTTTTTTGAAATGTTTGTAGTTTTTTTGTGCAGTGTGTTCGGGTAAGATGGGCTGAGGTTTTTCAGGAAGGTGAGAAGTGCATGGGAGCTGTACATGGGAGAGGGAAGCAGTGAGGAGCTGATGTGTACGAGTCGTGGTGGAGGGGGGATTGGGCGGTGAATGTGGATTGCAAGGGAGCATAGGAGGATAGGAATAAAGCACATGGATAAAAGGGAGAACAGAATGTGGGTTACCTGACTCCTGCCCTGACTAACTGCCATGAAATAACTGCGGTATCACGACGCTTATCTTCCGTGACGCTTTGCTTCTGTGACGCGTGCACCCCTACTAGCGTGCCCCCCTAAGGATGGTTCTACATTTATAGTCCAGTGATGGGTCAGAAGAGATGGATTATGGGACCAGGGTGGGGATAATTTGGCAGCTGGGGCCAGCACACCAGGGGGTGGTTAAATGATCAAAGGCATTGTAGCTGGCAACATGCTATAACACCTTCACCTGATTGTATCTAGAGTGGCCACAGTAATTGATATACATCAAACAGTGAGTACATCCTACAATACAACCAATGAATTATACCAAACATTACGCAGGCACATTAAAATAAGATGCTAGATGGTACAGTGGCAGATGAGACATGGACAGCAAGCAGAGGTGGGAAGCTATACCATTAATTCTAATGCAGCAGATGAGACATGGACATATAAAGATGCAGAGTAGAAAATTATAATATAAACTTTTTAGTAGAGCAAGGATAAAAACAATTCCTGATGCTTTTTCAAATAGCATATACAATGTTATTCTCATTAGCTGCTTTTACTATATTGCTTAACTAATTTTCACATTCTCAACATTAAGCAACCTGCCCTTGTGTTCTTGATTCTGGTCATTGCTTTTCATGAGTGAGCACTAAAATGCTCACATGTTCAATACTTGAATCGAGCACATTGGATTGCTCAGGTGCTCAACTCAAGTAGCAAGTGTAATGGAAATCCATGGGCAACTAGAGTATTTTCATGGAAGACCCTCTCAGGAGGTCTGGGGGACAGTAAAATCGCTGAAATGGATGGCAAAAAGTGCTCAAACGGAATGGGAATAGCATAGGGAAGATGCATCTGTGATTTGCAAATCACTGCTAGGAACAATGTTGTCAGAGTATTACCACAGTTTTCCGGACTGACAATAAAACATACCAAACCGAAGCTAAAATGGATTTTACAGGAAAACAGATTTGGAAACATTCTTTCCAGTATAATGACTTTGAAAAAAGGAAATTTAAAAAAAGAAAGAAAAAAAACCATTAGGCCCCTTTCACACATCAGTTTTTTGCTGTCAGTCACAATCCGTTGGCTCGACGGATCGACGGATCCGTCGCAGATTGTGAAAAACTGATGCGGCGGATTTGTTTTTTCGACAGATCCGACTAGTGGACCTGGCCAATAGGATCCTAAATAAATCGGAGCATGCTCAGTTAAAAAAACGGAACCCGTCGCCAGATTCTGTCATTTGATGGATCCAGCGCCCATAGGCTTCCATTCGCTCACACGACGGAAGGCAATGGATCTGTCACTGTCCGATTTTTCTGTGTACACAAAAAACGTTACTTTGTCCGTTGTCTCCGGCCACTGGACAAACAATTTTCGATGGATCCAATGAATGACGGATGAATCATGAGTAGTGTTGAGCGATACCGTCCGATACTTGAAAGTATCAGTATTGGATAGTATCGGCCGATACCCGAAAAGTATCGGATATCGCCGATACCGATACCCGATACCAATACAAGTCAATGGGACACCAAGTATCGGAAGGTATCCTGATGGTTCCCAGGGTCTGAAGGAGAGGAAACTCTCCTTCAGGCCCTGGGATCCATATTAATGTATAAAATAAAGAATTAAAATAAAAAATATTGATATACTTACCTCTCCGACACAGCCTGGACCTTACCGCTGTTAGCCGGCAGCCTTCTTTGCTTAAAATGAGCGCGTTTAGGGCCTTCCATGACATCACGGCTCCTGATTGGTCGTGTGCCGCTCATGTGACCGCCACGCGACCAATCTCAAGCCGCAACGTCATTCTCAGGTCCTAAATTCCTAGAATTAGGAATGTAGGACCTGAGAATGACGTCGTGGCTTGTGATTGGTCGCGTGGCGGTCACATGAGCGGCACGCGACCAATCAGAAGCCGTGACATCATGGAAGGCCCTAAACGCGCTCATTTTAAGCAAAGAAGGCTGCCGGCTAACAGCGGTAAGGTGCAGGGGCCTCCGGAGAGGTGAGTATATCAATATTTTTTATTTTAATTCTTTATTTTACACATTAATATGGATCCGATACCGATTCCCGATACCACAAAAGTATCGGAACTCGGTATCGAAATTCCGATACCGCAAGTATCGGCCGATACCCGATACTTGCGGTATCGGAATGCTCAACACTAATCATGAGGCCATCCATTGCAATCTGTCACTAATACAAGTCTATGAGAAAAAAAACTGATCTGGCGGCATCAGTCGCTGGATTCATTTCTTTCAAAATTCGATGGATTGCGACTGACGGCAAAAATCTGATGTGTGAAAGGGGCCTTAAGCTAATTTCACACACAGCGTTTTTGCTCTTTCAATGGTGAAAAAAACATTCACTGTTAACTGTAATTTTAACATTTTACTAACTTATCTGAGCATGTAGTATGTGCGACATGGTTAGACAATCCTATTAAATTTATGACTGACAAATTCTGAAATGCACAAAGCCTATGCTGATAATGCAACAACTGACAGAAATTAGAATGAAGAGGGACTCCGATACACCCAGTATTTAGACCCCAAAAGGGCTTCACCCACCCCTGTATTAGACATAATGGAGGACCTCATACACATTCTGTTAAAATTGTTAGGCAGTGAGACTCCTAGACTCATAAAGCCTATACACTAAATGCAATAGCTGCCAAATATTAGAAGGAATGAGAAAAACACAAGGCGCCCCCAATGTGTCACACTGTTTAGGAAAACATATGGTCCTATGCAGGGAATGTACTCACCTATTGGAGTTGTGAACCTAGGTCACAACTCCCATGTAGGCTTGACCGTAACAGCAGGTCTCCACAAAAATCCAAATAAGGATGTTGAGGGTGATAGTCTTAGGCGAACTGAAGACCGCGCACACGGTATGAATTTTTAGGTAGTTTATTGAAGCCAACGCGTTTCAAGAGCTTTCTTGCTCTCTTCTTCAGGGCATATAGGCACTATATGCCCTGAAGAAGAGAGCAAGAAAGCTCTTGAAACGCGTTGGCTTCAATAAACTACCTAAAAATTCATACCGTGTGCGCGGTCTTCAGTTCGCCTAAAAATATTAGAAGGAGGGACAGCAATACACCCTGGAAGACATGCAGAACAGGTCCTCATAATAAATTATTTAAACATTGTTAAAATATTCTAAGTATTAAATTGTAAAATATTGGACAAATAGAAAAAAATCCATCAATGAATGCATGGAAGGAATCTTTCATGCTGTGGACTGTGGAAAACGTGATGTGACAGAGTGACTAATGAAGTGATGGAGGGGAGATACCTTTCACTGCACATTATGGCGTCAGTGATGTGAAACATGAATTGTTTCCTCCAGCACACTAAGTGTTGGGATGTTTTACTGACAATTTCATTATGGGCTGGTTTTAGTGGACATTTATAGAGTGGGATGGAGAATGTCCTCGTATCTCCATCTGCAGTTTCCTGACAAGACTTTGGTGATGTGATCAGCCACGTGGTTGAGGAGTCACATGGTCTGGCCTTAAATAGCTGAACTCCAGGGTTAGTCTGGGCTGTTGAGGGTATGGAGAGGAAGACTCCAGGAGAGTGTTTATGCGCATAGTGCGCATTGTTAACCCTGTGTAAGCTGACCCCCACTAGTGCAATGACTGCACAAATTTCTACCGTTTTGTTTTTCTGTTTTGCCCAGGGGGCCTTGAATATTTTTGTGCTTAAAACCTTGGTTTATCATGTACTAAATAAACCAAGTGCACCCATAAAAGCGCAGTGTTCCATTGACTACCTCAGTGTGCATCCGAGTGAGCCAATCTACTACAGTGACCACAAGGAACACTTACCTCCATCAGATCGTACTCAAAGCATGGTAATAATGGTTGCACATCCAATTGGAAAAGTGTTTCAAGTAGAGTACCACAAGGCTTTGTCCTGGCCCCAGTGTTATTCAACATTTTTATAAATGATCTAGGAGAGATAGCTAACACCAGGAAAGACATGGAAAAGATTCAGAAGGATCTAGATAAGCTTGAACAATGGGCAGCGACTAATAGAATACAATTATCAGAAAGAAAATCAAGATTCTACATCTGGGCAAGAAAAATTAAAATTACATCTATAGAATGAAAGGAATAGAACTAAGGAACAGCACGTGTCAATAATACTTTGGTATACTAATAGATCACAGACTGCACATGAGTCAGCAGTTTGATGCAGCAGCAAAAAAGAGTGTATTAAGAGAAGAACAGAGCCTAGATCACGTGAAGCAATTATCCCCCTCTATTTCTCCTTGGTCAGGCCTCATCTAGAACACTGTGTCCAGTTCTCGGAACCATATTTAAAATAAAGACATTGAAAAACTGGAGCAAGTTCAGAGTAGAGCTACCAGGATGTTAAGCGGACTGCAAAGTATGTCCTACAAGGAACAGTTAAGGAATCTGGGACTGTTTAGCTTGAAAAAAAAAAAAAGGCTAAGGAGAATTAATAGCTGTCTTCAAATATCTGAAGGTATGTCAGTGTAGAGGGATCATCATTATTCTCATTTGCACATGTAAACACGAGAAGCAAAGGAATGAAACTAAAAGGGAGAAAATGCAGATTAGATATTAGAAAAAACTTTTTTACAGTGAGGGGGATCAATGAGGCTGCCACTAGAGGTGGCAAGCAGAGAAGTGCGAACACCTGGATGTTCGGGTCTGGCAGGTTCGGCTGAACAGTTAGAAAAAGTTCACTTGAATAGGGGGCCAAACATCCAGTGTTTGCTGCGTTGTAATGTGCAAGACAGTACGGCAAAAACTTCTTCTGACCGATGGTGAAATCATCCCCACCAGTCAGAGTGAAGCGGTTCCCATGCTGTCAAAAAGAGAGTGTGAGCACTCAGCCGTGATTTGAGGTAAAAATTTTACCTCTGGTCATTGGTGTCAGCTGATAGGACAACTGCTCCCTTCATCCAAAACCTGCTGCCACTAATAACAGCAAAAGGAGGAGCGGCAGATGGGAGTATTCATCAGCTGCTCCTGCACTGTAAATAAATAATTTAAAAAAACGTGTAAGTTCCCCTGTATTTTTGCTAACCAGCCAGGCAAAACTCATACCTGGAGGCTGCAACCCTCAGCTGTCAACTTCAGCAAGTCTAGTTACCAAGAATAGAGGGGTCTCCATGCCATATTTTTTAATTATTTAAATAAATAATTTTAAAAAAATGGTGTGGGGTCCCCCCATTTTTGACAATCAACCTGACTAAGGCAGACAGCTGGGGGCTGGTATTCTCAGGCTGGTAGAGGGCCATGGATATTGGCCACCCCAGCCTAAAAATAGCAGCCCACAGCTGCCCAGAAAAGGCACATCTATTCCTGTAGCAGTGGCAAGTGAGGTGCTAGTTGGGGGGGTTGATGTCGCCTTTGTTTTGTCTGGTGACATCAAGCCCTGAGGTTAGTAATGGATCACTAGTCCCATCAGCTGACACCAGTGACCGAAGGTACATTTTATACCTCCGATTACAGCTGGATTCTCACGCTGTCTTTTGACAGTGTGGGAACTGCGGCTCTCTGATTGGCGGAGATGATTTCACAAGCGATCAGAAGTGATGTTTGCCGCGCTGCCATGCACATGACAGCGAGCGCATCAAACATGTGATGTTCGGGCAGCCGAACCCGAACAGTAAAACGGACTTCCTGGTGAAGTCCGTGTTCAGTGTCCATGCCCAAACAGTAGGTGTTCGGTACGCCGAACTTTACTGTTCGGGTTCGCCCAGCTCTTGTGGTGAGTTCTCCTTCAGTGGAAGACTTGAAAGAGAGGCTGGTTATCTGCCTGAGATGGTTTAGTGAATTCTGCATTGAGCACAGGGTTGGACACGATGACCCCTGAGGTCCCTTCCATTCTATGATCCTATGATACTTATATGAGCCAGTGAGAAACAGAACAAGATGGTAAAAAACCAAGAACTTTAATTAAATGAAACTAAAGCTGTTGGTACGGCTAGTGAAGACTATGTGTATATTAAAGCTCTTACTACCATTCCTGCATTAAAAATTGAAGATCAACACAAAACAACAATTTTATGTAGAAGGCTCCTTTCACTGTAACTGATGAACAGCAGAGGGTCAGAGCAGTTCAGTTAAAGAAAGTGACTGATGGTGTGTCAGCGGACCGGCACCCGAAAGAGGTGATTGCAGTAAGTGTGTAATGAGTCTCTGCCAGTGGTCATTTTCTCAGACACTTAGGGTACTGTCACACAGTGGCACTTTGATCGCTATGACGGTACGATCCATGACGTTCAGTGGAGACGTCGGTCCCAGCGTCTTGCTCAGTCTCACTCTGTGCAAAGGGTTACTGCTGCTTTTCCAGCTTCTGCCATTGAAGCCAGTGCTGGGCAGCGGCGAGCAGATGCTTTTGGGACTAAGTCCTGCTTTTCCCCTTCTGAGCATGCCCAGGGCAAGATCTCCTGTTGGAGATCGAGGGTCACATGCTCAGATACTGCAGCAGATCCCATTGGTCCTCCAGGAAGGTCCTGAAGGTGCTCAACTTCTGTGGCAGCCTCCCATTGGCCGCTCTGGGAAGGTTCTGTACATGCTGCAGCTATAAAAGGTTTGCATGACCGCACAGCCAAGCGCTAGTGTACATTTGTATACGTGTGTGCGTTGATGAGTGCAAGTCGTTCTTTAAAAATCCCCTCCCTATTGTATGACTGTTCGCATATGGTGTATGGCTGCTATCTAGCACCCGGCTGAACTGTCAGCATTATAACACACAACAGCATCTACTGCTGTGACCGCCAGTTCGGCGCCACGCACCATTAGAGCGCTTTCTTAGCCTAAGCCTGGGTGGTTGGTGGCGTCCGCCAGTACGGCACAGCTCGCACTCTCATGCTCAAAACTATTTTTACAGTTAGGCTATGTTCACAATTTGCGGTTTTTGCTGCGGATCCGCAGCGGATTTGCAGCTGCGGATCCGCAGTCGTTTTCCATGCAGGGTACAGTACAATGTTACCCTATGGAAAACAAAAACCGCTGTGCCCACTTTGCGTTTTTCCGCTTGAAAATCAGCGCGGATTTTCTGCGGAAAAAAAGAAGTAGCATGTCAATTCTTTCTGCGGATTCCGCAGCGGTTTTCCACCTGCACCAATAGGAAAGTGCAGCTGGAAACCCGCAGTGGAATCCGCAGTTGAAACCGCACAAAAAAACGCAGTGAAAACCACCGCGGTTTTGCACTGCGGTTTTTCCAAATCCGCAGCTGAAAAATCCGCAGGAAAAAAAGGAACGTGTGAACAAGCCCTTAATCTCTTACACCCAGTAGTGGTGTCGAGCGCAAGTATTCTAGACGGACTCAAATCCCGAGTCTTGGGACTGAGTTCGGTGACTCCTTGCTTGTGCTCTTTGTGCGGTACCGCGGCCCTGTGACTTAACAGAGTTTGCTTCCACCACCATATAGCGCTGCCATTTGCTAGCAGCAGGTTCTCTCCTGCATGGTGGACCCCGGACTGCAAACGCACCTAATAACATCTCACTATTTACTCGGTGCGTTCCGCCAGTCCTAACACCTTGTGTGCAGCAGAGGACAGTAGTTGAATACCAAATACAACATTCTCATCAGTATTCCACTCAGCCTGCTAACATTATTATGTGATCAACGAGCTGCAATGGATGTTTGACATCTGTGTGCTTCTCCAAAGCTGTGGTTCACTGAAGTCCAAAGCTTTAGAAATGGCTTTATAAACTTTTCCAGACACATTGATCTCAAGTACTTTGTTTCACATTTGTTCCAGAATTTCTTTGTATCACGGCATGATGTCTAGCTTTTGAGGACCCTTTGGTCTACATTACATTGTCAGCCAGGTCCTATTTACATAGTTACATAGTTATTAAGGTTGAAGGAAGACTTTAAGTCCATCTACTGCAGTCAGGGCCGGCCCGAACGTATAGGCGAACTAGGCGGCCTAAGGGGGCGCCAGAGAAAATATAGAAAAAATTATAAAAAATCTTTTCAAAAGGCAAAAGGTGTATGGAGCGGAGCTGAATGTGTATGAGGTGTATGGAGCGGAGCCGTGTGTGTATGTGGTGTACAGAGCAGAGCCACGTGTGTACGAGGTGTATGGAGCAGAGCGCGTGTGTACAGAGCGCAGCCGCGTGTGTAGGAGTAGCTATGTGTGGCCATTATACGGTACGAAGTATCATGTGCGGCCAATATACAGTATGGAGCATCATGTGTGGTCATTATACAGTATGGAGCATCATGTGTGGCCATTATAGAGTATGGAGCATCATGTGTGGCCATTATACAGTATGGAGCATCATGTGTGGCCATTATAGAGTATGGAGCACTGTGTGGCCATATTTTTTTGTTTATTATTATTCTTTATGAAACAGTGTGATCAGCAGTGCTAAATGGGTGTGGTTGGGACGTGGATATGGGCGTGGCTAGTTATGAATGGGTGTGGTCAGAGGCGTGGCCTAAAATGTGCCGCGGCGCGTAACGCCGCAAACTTTGTCCCTCTTTCCCATCTTCAAAAGTTGGGAGGTATGTTAAAAGTAGTAGGGGCGCAACAAAATAGTTTCGCCTAGGGTGCAGTAATCTCTCGGGCCGGCGCTGACTGTAGTTCAACCCATAGCCTAACCTAACATGCCCTAACATTTTTATCCAGAGGAAGGCAAAAAACCCATGTGGCAAAGAGTAAGCTCCACATTGGGGAAAATAATTCCTTCCCAACTCGACATACGGCAATCAGACTAGTTCCCTGGATCAACAGTTTAAGTTATTTCTTGATTGAAAACAAGTGTCTTAGTAATCAGGCCTGGGAGTGACATAGGAATTTGAAGTCAGCTTCCCAAAGATGTGATAAACCACAATTTATGTTTTAAGGGGGATCACTTTTTCACACAGTGCCCTGTATGTTTGAATTTCTTTTTACCTTAATAATAAAGACCTTCAATTAAAGACTGCATTTTGCATTTACTTGTGTTATCTTTGTCTAATATTGAAATTTGTTAGATGATCTGAACTATTAAGTGTGACAAACATGCAAAAGAACAGGAAATTAGGAACGGGGCAAAATCTTTGTCTATACTTCTGTTAAATACAAGGCTTTCACTATGTAAATAAAATCATATCAATGATGCCATTGTTCTGCTGATTTGGAGATATGCTTAGAATTGTTGTGGTGCTGAAAGGTGAAATTCCTCTTCAGCTTCAGTTTTTTAGCAAAGGCTTGAAGATTTTAATGTCAAAGTGACTGATATTTGGAACTACTCATAATTTACTCTATCTTGACTAATGGCCTAGTTCTAGCTACTGAAAAACATCCTCAAAATATATTATTGCCTCCATCATGCTTCATTGCGAGTATGTTTTTCTCTGGTGATGCACAGTAAGGGTTATGTGTCAAATAAACCTTTTGAAATTATGGCAAAAAGTAAAGCTTTGGTCTCAACAGACCATAATGCATTTTTCCACTTGTTTTTGGTATACATGTTGTAGGTATAGGCAAAATATATCAGGGCTTAGATGTTTTTCTTTGTAAGACTTCTATCTTGTCATTGTACCTTACAAGCCAGACGTATGAAAAATAAGGGACATTGTTTTGACTTCCAGTACATTACCAATATTTGCCAGAAATTCCTGCAGCCCATTTAATGCTGTTATTTTTTTAGCTTCTCATATTAGTTTTTTCTTGTTCTGAGTAGTGATGAGAGAATATACTCGTTACTCGAGATTTCTCCAGCACGCTCGGGGGTCCTCCGAGTATTTTTTAGTGCTCGGAGATTTAGTTTTTCTTGCCGCAGCTGAATTATTTACTTCTGTTAGCCTGCATAAGTACATGTTGGGGTTGCCTGGTTGCTAGGGTATCCCCACCTGTACTTATGCTGGCTAACAGATGTAAATGTTCAGCTGTGGCAAGAAAAACTAAATTTACGAGCACTAAAAAATACTCGGAGGACCACCGAGCGTGCTCGAGAAATCTCGAATAACGAGTATATTCGCTCATCACTAGTTCTGTGCACAAACATATTGCCACTTACAAGAGGGTGTTCTCACTTATTGCAACCACATTTTTTTAGTTTTGTTGTTCTTATTTTCCCTTCAAAATTATTAAGTTTTTTTTCTCTATGGATTTGCACACGTTATGGGTGATATTAATTGTGGAAAATGTTCTGACATGATTCTTCTTGTTATGATTTATTTTCTATGACAAAAACCTGGAACTTTATCAGGGGTGTGTAGATTTTTTATATCCACTATACATTAACTGTAAGCAACTTTGTGATTCTCCAAGGGTCCATAGTTGATTATGGAAAAAGGAAGTTTTCTCTTTGATAGAGTCTATGAATAAAACTTAATGTTTATTGTATTGTCATTAGAAAAGCAAGGACAATGACATACCATGCATACCCTGGAGGCAAAACCAACAGGTTTCGACAGCTAGATCTTAGTCATGGTTTGCTGAAAATAGCTTGAGATGAGGTTATATATAAAGTCCGTTGGTTAGCACACATGGGATCATGGTCCTAGTGAACATTAACCCCTTGGAGTGCTGTGTGTGTAGAGAAGGGATTTAAAAAAAATACCCTAAAAATGTATACCATATATACTCAAGTATAAGCCGACCCGAATATAAGCCGACCCCCCAAATTTGGCCACAAAAAAACTGGGAAAACTTAATGACTCGAGTATAAGCCTAGGGTGGGAAATGCAGCAGCTACCGGTAAATGTCAAAAGTAAAAATAGATACCAATAAAAGTAAAATTAATTGAGACATCAGTAGGTTAAGTGTTTTTGAATATCCATATTGAATCAGGAGCCCCATATAATGCTCCATAAAGTTTATCATGGCCCCTTAAGATGCTCCATATTAAAATATGCCCCATATAATCCTGAATAAAGGTTAATAATGGCCCCATAAGATGCTCCATAGACACATTTGCCCAATATAATGCTGCACAAATGTTGATTATGGCTCCGTAAGATGCTCCATAAAGATATTTGCCCCATATAGTGCTGCACAAACCTTGATTATGGCCCCATAAGATGCTCCATACAGAAACTTGCCCCATATAATGCTCCACAAACGTTAATTATGGCCCCATAAGATGCTCCATAAAGATATTTGCGCTACATAGTGCTGCACAAAAGTTGATTATGCTCCATAAGATGCTCCATACCGACACTTGCCCCATTTGCTGTTGCTGCGATAAAAAAAAATCACATACTCACCTCTCGTCGCTCAGGCCCCTGGCATTTTCAATATTCACCTGACTTTGTTCCGGTGCCGCTCCATCTTCAGCGTCTTCTGCACTGACGTTCAGGCAGAGAGCGCGCACTAACCATGTCATAGTTCCCTCTGACCTGAGCGTCACTGCAGAAGATGCTGAAGATGGAGCGGCACCGGAGCAAGGAGCAGGTGAATATTGTGCAGCGCTGCGCTCCCCTCCCCGTTATACTCACCTGCTCCTGGTGCCCTGCAGTCCCTGCTTCCCCGGCACCGCAGCTTCTTCTTGTATTGAGCTGTCACCGTTACCGCTCATTACAGTAATGATAATGCGGCTCCACCCCTATGGGAGGTGGAGCCGCATATTCATTACTGTCATGAGCGGTACCACGTGACCTCTCACTACAGGAAGAAGCTGTGGCGCCGGGGAAGCAGGGACCGGCAGGGACCGCGCCAGGAGTAGATGAGTATAATTAGACAGCCCCCGCTCCCCCTCCCCTGCCGACCCCTGGGTATGACTCGAGTATAAGCCGAGAGGGGGACTTTCAGCTCCAAAAAATGGGCTGAAAACCTCAGCTTATACTCGAATATATACGGTATATATTTTTTAAGTTATCTATGGATAAATGCATTAAAAACTATTTGGAAAATAAAGTGACTGACATCTATTATTCATACTGAAATTATTAAATCCTATCTTATGTTCAAACCTGATGGTATTCTAGTTTATAATTTAAAAATCTAAGAGAATTCCCTGTTTAGTAATTATCTTTTAATGCCCCCCCAAAAGAGGTCTGATAACTTTTTCTTTGCCCATAAATTAGAAAGATTTGGTTTGTCCTCTGTGTCTGTACAAAGTGTCTGGAAGTCACTGACATATTAAGTGTTGTTGTATTGGTTATATCCAAAAGGTGTCTTTTTATTCTTTTTTTCAATGGTCCTATAGTACAGCGGACATATTGTTTTTTTGCAATCTGTACATTCTAGTACAGTTGTGGCCAAAAGTATCGACACCCCTGCAATTCTGTCAGATAATACTCAGTTTCTTCCTGAAAATGTTTGCAAACACAAATTCTTTGTTATTGTTATCTTCATTTAATTTGTCTTAAATGAAAAAACACAAAAAGAATTGTCCTAAAGCCAAATTGGATATAATTCCACACCAAACATAAAAAAGGGGTGGACAAAAGTATTGGCACTGTTCAAAAAATCATGTGATGCTTCTCTAATTTGTGTAATTATTAACAGGACCTGTAACTTACCTGTGGTACCTAACAGGTGTTGGCAATAACTAAATCACACTTGCAGCCAGTTGACATGGATTAAAGTTGACTCAACCTCTGTCCTGTGTCCTTGTGTGTACCACATTGAGCATTGAGAAAAGAAAGAAGACCAAAGAACTGTCTGAGGACTTGAGAAACCAAATTGTGAGAAAGCATGAGCAATCTCAAGGCTACAAGTCCATCTCCAAAGACCTGAATGTTCCTGTGTCTATCGTGCGCAGTGTCATCAAGAAGTTTAAAGCTCATGGCACTGTGGCTAACCTCCCTAGATGTGGACGGAAAAGAAAAATTGACAAGAGATTTCAACGCAAGATTGTGCGGATGTTGGATAAAGAACCTCGACTAACATCCAAACAAGTTCAAGCTGCCCTGCAGTCCGAGGGTACAACAGTGTCAACCCATACTATCCGTCGGTGTCTGAATGAAAAGGGACTGTATGGTAGGAGACCCAGGAAGACCCAACTTCTTACCCCAAGACATAAAAAAGCCAGGCTGGAGTTTGCCAAAACTTACCTGAAAAAGCCTAAAATGTTTTGGAAGAATGTTCTCTGGTCAGATGAGACAAAAGTAGCGCTTTTTGGGCAAAGGCATCAACATAGAGAAAGAGGCATTCAAAGAAAAGAACACGGTCCCTACAGTCAAACATGGCGGAGGTTCCCTGATGTTTTGGGGTTGCTTTGCTGCCACTTGCACTCGACTGTTTGACCATGTGCATGGCATAATGAAGTCTGAAGACTACCAACAAATTTTGCAGCATAATGTAGGGCCCAGTGTGAGAAAGCTGGGTCTCCCTCAGAAGTCATGGGTCTTCCAGCAGGATAATGACCCAAAACACACTTCAAAAAGCACTAGAAAATGGTTTGAGAGAAAGCACTGAAGACTTCTAAGGTGGCCAGCAATCAGTCCAGACCTGAATCCCATAGAACCCCTGTGGAGAGATCTAAAAATGGCAGTTTGGAGAAGGCACCCTTCAAATATCAGGGACCTGGAGCAGTTTGCCAAAGAAGAATGGTCTAAAATTCCAGCAGAGCATTGTAAGAAACTCAGTGATGGTTACCGGAAGCGGTTGGTCGCAGTTATTTTGGATAAAGGTTGTGCAACCAAGTATTAGGCTGAGGGTGCCAATACTTTTGTCTGGCCCATTTTTGGAGTTTTGTGTAAAATGATCAATGTTTTGCTTTTTGCTTCATTCTCTTTTGTGTTTTTTCATTTAAGACAAATTAAATGAAGATAATAATACCAAAGATTTTGTGATTGCAATCATTTTCAGAAAGAAACTGAGTATTATCTGACAGAATTGCAGAGGTGTCAATACTTTTGGCCACAACTGTATATAACCCCTGAGGTGGTACAGTTAATATAATTATTTATTTTGAGTTCCTTCCCTGTTCTGCTGGATCTAAAAGTAGATTTTTTGTGTGTATTTGCAGGCTTTACAAGGTGTGTAACCACACAGGTAAAAATCCCTGCACGCCAATCATTTATCATTACCTTTGTTGGTATTTTTGGAAAAGAGACTTGGTGCAAGTATTACACCAAGAGTGGGGGCTCTCTTGGCCCCAAACCTGACATCTGTAGTATTTAATGTTTTGGCTAATTAGGGGTTATGATTTAAAATGGGAAGGTATTTTTTTTTATTTTGGAAACAATGTTATCATAAAGGGGGCTACACTGTTTTGAAAAGTGATAGGTAAAATGTTGTGTTATGGTGGGTGGAATGCACTAAATAAATTATCATAATGAAATGCGTTCACCACCCAAGGTCCACCGTGCAGAGATGGTACACTGGAACTAAAAGGACAATGGCGAGACTTGCAGCGAGCGAAACAGACTCGCACTGAGTTAACTTCACTCAGTGTGGTAGCACGAGCTGTGCCAATCGCACACACCGATGGAAAAGAAACTCTGCTATGAGACCATGTTTATCGGCACATGGCCGCAGAGTAAATATGGCGCTGAACGCGTAACCCTGTTAGCATCACAGGAGTACGTAAGCCCCACTGGGACACGGGAACTGGTAGTGGACTCCAAGCACTCAAAGAACTCCTCTCCGGAGGGGCTGGAATTCTAAAGGCACTAGCGCCTGCCCTGAATTCAACCACACAAACTCCTCTCTGGAGAAGCCGGAATTCTAAATGGACTGAGCCTGCGCTGAGCCTGCCCTGAGCACACACAGCTGAGTCCACACTACCATCAGGTTCCTCTCACACACCAAACACAAATGACCTTAGCGCACTGACAGGCGCGCCAAAGATCTTTTATAGTTTCTGTCAATCTGCAGGACCTTGCTCACTGGTCAATCCGGAGCTAAACCAGGACCAGAGCATGTGACAGGTGACCACCAATGAGAAGTCGACCCACGGGCATGCTCAGTAGAGCGAAACCTGGACTTAGACTCAGGAGTGACTGCGCGCTGCTGAGAATAGCCAGTTGCTATAGCTGAACCTGGAGAGACAGAGATAACCAAACATACAGCCTGTCTCTGAGCAAGATGCCGAGACTGATGTCTTTGCTCAGCAGCATTCACTGTGGTCGAGATTGAATGAGAGACTGGAGGAGAAGACAATTCTCTGGATCCATCCCTTGCAGAGGGAGAATCCCGGTGCCTAACATGTTGTAGTTGTGATCTTTATTGACAATAATTTTCCTTTTATTAGAGTTGTCCAGCAAATTTTCCCTTTGCATTCTATCAACAACAGATTCTGCTCTCCTCTTGAGCAGTGAGTAAAACCTAAATACTTGATTTTATCCTTGGTAAAATTATGTGTGAATTTTAAATTATACTCATTATTATTCATATATCTGATAAAATCATTAGCTTCTTCGTGTGAACCTGTCCATATTAGCATCACATCATCAATGTAGCATCCATAAAATTTGATTCTATTTTTATATGAATTGATCTAGTTGAAAAAGGATGTTTTCTCCAGCGATGGACTTTACTAATTAAATGTAACATTTATTTTATGGTCATTATAAAAGCAAGGAAAATGGCATACCATGGAGGCAAAAATGGGGGGTTTCGACAGCTAAGTCTTAGTCATGGTTTGCTGAAAATAGCCTGAGATGTGGTTGTATAGAACATCCCTTGGTTGGCACACATGGAATCTAATAAATCATTATCTTAGTGAACATTAGTCCCTTGGAGTGCTGTGTGTATAGAGAAGAGATTTAAAAAAATAAAAAAAAAAACACAAATTCAGTACTTATAGCTGTCTCCTTTCTATTATAGCACAACTATTTTATATTTGACAAACAATATTTTTTACAGACAATAAGTGTAAGCATGGTGGGTACATATTCACCATCCCAGGTCAACATAGTTGTAGCAATGTGAAGAAAAATACATTTTCTATTTGTGACCTGCGCCCCAGACCAGGGCGGCTCCATGCGAGGATCCATTGTTAGACAAGTTGCTTCTACACATGGTGAGCTGAGAACCTTTCTTTCCCCTTTCCATTACCTGCTATACTGATTATGGAGGCAACCAATGGCATAACTTAAAGCACATGGGCCTTTATGCTACAGTAAATCTTCAGCTAGGCTTTTTATGGTTCTTTACTTCTATTGATTTTTACATATTGACAAAAGAGTCCATTTGGGTCTCCCAACATTCAAGGACCCTGGGGTTACTCGAACCCATGTACCTATAGTAGTTAGGCTCCTGGAGGCAGCCCTGAATGTACATTGAGATGATGCCTGCATAGTGTAAATAATCTCACATCAAAATTGAGGACAGTAACATTGAAAAAGCTGCAGCAATTTACGGAGATTGTGAAGCAGATTTTTAGCTGCAAACCAACCAAGAAGAAAAGAAACCTAGCCAGTACCTGTTTTGTGGCCATCAAATATAATGCTTCATCAGAACAACAAATCTCCATTAATCATATACGTGTAGTTATTGTGTTTGCTCTGTCACATGCAAAGGGAAGTACTGTAATTAGGGATGACTGTATCTGCAAATTTGTCATGCCCTTCTGACTAAGGCTATGTGCACACATTGCAGAATTGCCACGGAAATTTCTGCAGCAATTCTGTAACTGCCTGACGTTGGTATAACGTATTCAGAATTGGCATGCGTTTTCCCGCTAAACACTAGTGTTTTGCAAGCGTAATTAGCTTGCAGAATGCTAGTGTTTTCCAAGCGATCTGTAGCATCGCTAGGAAAACTGATTGACAGGTTGCTCACACTTGTCAAGCATAGTGCTTGACAAGTGTGACCAACTTTTTACTATTGATGCTGCCTATACAACATCAATAGTAAAATATAGAATGTTAAAAATAATTTAAAAGATGAATAAATAAAATAAAATAATGGTTATTCTCACCTTTCAACGGCCCCCGATCTCCTCAGCGGCACTCCCAGCAGCTTCCGTTCCCAGGGATGCGTTGCGTGAAGGACCTTTGTGACGTCACAGTTACGTGACCGCGACATCATCCCAGGTCCTTCGCGCAATGCACCCCTGGGAACGGAAGGGACGCGTGCATCGCTGAGAGGCGGGAGGACTCTTGGGGCCATCGGAAGGTAAGTATGTCAATATTTTTTATTTCAATTATTATTTTTAACAGAAATATGGTTCCCAAGGGCCTGGAGGAGACCCGGGTACCACCGCACATGAAGTGTTCACTTTACGCATGGTGGGCATAGTAAGCGGAAAGTAAGCGTATCAATGCATTCCTATGTGTGCGGAATCTTCGCAATTCCACACAAAGAATGAGCATGCTGCGTATTTTTCTGCAATGCAATTCTGCCGCGCAAAGATAGGCTGCATTAGCACAGCATTACGGAATCCCATTGAATTCAATAAGCTGTGTTGTGCATGTATTGTCGCGGTGAAAAAATGCGCAAAAACGCATACAATCCGCAACATGTGCACATAGCCTAAGCCTCACTCACTTTTCAAACAGTATAAGTGGAGCTGGCTGAGACTGGCAAAAAGAATATTACGAGTTGCGCAAATAAATGCAACATTTCAGATTAATGCCAGAATTCTCACCTTAACGGCTCCTTCTCACTTGCGAGAAATACGTCTGAGTCTTGCAGGTTAAAACCCTGCTCTGGCGCTGACACTACAGAGCGGAGCATGCAGCTCCATGTATTGCTGTGCGACCATGCTCCGTTCTGGAGTGCCGGCGCCAGAGCAGGGTTTTAACCTGCGAGACTCGGACGTATTTCTCGCAAGTGAGGCCGGCATCACACTAGGTGAATGAAAATACGGTCCGTTTTTTACGGCCGTAATACGCAGAAATGTTCCCAAAATAGTGATCCGTATGTCATCCGTAGGCAGGGTGTGGCAGCGTATTTTGCGCATGTCATCCTCCATATGTAATCCGTATGGCATCCGTACTGCAATATTTTCTCGCAGGCTTGCAAAACCGACATACAATGGATCCATGGGTTCAAATATTCATTAAAACACATATACAGTCAGTGAGACATATATATATATATATATATATATATATATATATATATATATATACTGTATTTATATTTAATTCAGTGCTAGATAGCAGAAAAGCGGATAATTCAATTGCCAGCTTTTCCTATCTCCTTCACAAACCCGACATGATATGAGACATTGTTTACATACAGTAAACCATCTCATATCCCTTCTTTTATTACATATTCCTCTTTACTAATGTAAGAAGTGTCTTGGTGTCAAATTTGGGGGCTCTAGCTATTAAATTAAAGGGTTAAATCGCGGAAACAATTGGCGTGGGCTTCCGCACAATTTTCTCCACCAGAGTGGGAAAGCCAGTGACTGAGGGCAGATATTAATAGCCTAGAGAGGGACCATGGTTATTGGCCCCCCTGGCAAAAAAACATCTGCCCCCAGCCACCCCAGAAAAGGCACATCTGTAAAGATGCGCCTATTCTGGCACTTAGCCTCTCTCTTCCCACTCCCGTGTAGCAGTGGGATATGGGGTAATGAGGTAATGAAGGATTAATGTCACCTTGCTATTGTAAGGTGACATTAAGCCAGGTTAATAATGGAGAGGCGTCAATTATGACACCTATCCATTATTAATCCAATAGTAAGAAATGGTTAATAAAACACACACACATTATTAAAAAGTATTTTAATGAAATAAAGACACATGGTGTTTTAATATTTTATTATACTCTTAATCCACCTGAAGACCCTTGTCACCTGAAATAAAGTTAAACAAAACAAACAACAATATTCCATACCTTCCGTCGATCAGTCTTGTCCCACGCTGTAAATCCATCTGAAGGGGTTAAATCATTTTACACCCTGGAGCTCTGCTAATGCAGCTGTGCTCCTGTCTGTAAAACTTGGTGAATGAATGGAGTGCAGGGGAATGTACTGTATTTACCTCCAGTCACAGTGATGCGCCCTCTGCTGGATGAACTCATATGAACTCGAGCCTGGTAAAATATTTTGAAAAGTTCCCAGGCTCGAGTTCATATGAGTTCATCCAGCAGAGGGCGCATCACCGCGATTTGAGGTAACTACAGTACATTCCCCTGCGTTCCATTCATTTACCAAGTTTTACAGACAGGAGCACAGCTGCATTAGCAGAGCTCCTGGGTGTAAAATGATTTAACCCCTTCAGATGGATTTACAGCGTGGGACAAGACTCAACGACGGAAGGTATGGAATATTGTTGTTTGTTTTGTTTAACTTTATTTCAGGTGACAAGGGTCTTCAAGTGGATTAAGAGTATAATAAAATATTAAAACAACATGTGTCTTTATTTCATTAAAATACTTTTTAATAATGTGTGTGTGTTTTATTAACCATTTTGGACTATTGGATTAATAATGGATAGGTGTCATAATTGACGCCTCTCCATTATTAACCTGGCTTAATGTCACCTACAATACAATAGCAAGGTGACATTAACCCTTCATTACCCCATATCCCACTGCTACACAGGAGTGGGAAGAGAGAGGCTAAGTGCCAGAATCGGTGCATCTTCCAGATGTGCCTTTTCTGGGGTGGCTGGGGGCAGATGTTTTTAGCCGGGGGGGTCCTATAACCATGGTCCCTCTCTCGGCTATTAATGTCTGCCCTCAGTCACTGGCTTTCCCACTCTGGCGGAGAAAATTGTGCGGGAGCCCACGTCAATTTGTTCGGGGATTAAACCCTTTAATTTAATAGCTAGAGACCCCAAATTTTGCACAGAGCCACTTCTTACATTAGTAAAGAGGAATATGTAATAAAAGAAGGGATATGAGATGGTTTACTGTATGTAAACCATGTCTCATATCCTGTTGGGTTTGTGAAGGAGAGAGGAAAAGCCGGCAATTGAATTACCAGCTTTTCTGCTATCTAGCACTGAATTAAATATATATATATATGTGTCTCACTGACATATATATATATATATATATATATATATATATATATATATATATATATATATACCTATTCTATGTGTGCACATTTATTCTACCTATTCTATTCTATTCTGTCAGTGTGATTTTACTGTACACCGCACTGAATTGCCGGCTTTTCTACAGAACACCGCTGTGTATTTTTCGCAAGTCACATGCATGGTCCGTGTGTAATCCGTAATTTTCTCGCCCCCATAGACTTTCATTGGCGTATTTTTAGCGCAATACGCTGACAAACGCAGCATGCTGCGATTTTTTACGGCCGTACAAGACCGTATAATGCGGATCAGTAAAATATGGCAGATAGGAGCTGGGCCATAGAGAATCATTGTACCGTATGCAATCCGTATTTTCTGCGCCTCTCATATGTCCGTAAAACACGCCAGTGTGACGCCGGCCTGAGAGGGAGCCCTTAATGTCATATTTTGTCTTCCAACATTGTAAAGCAATTAGAGGGGACTTTCACATGCTGAGCATATATCTATTACTACACTATATGTATTTTGAGAAAATGCTAATTGTTCCGTAAAATACACAATTTCTTTAAAGTATATTATCACATGTAAAGATTAGTGATGATGAGCGAGTGTACTCTTTGCTCGGGTTTTCCCGAGCACGCTCGGGTGATCCCGAAGTATTTGTTAGTGTTTGGAGATTACATTTTCAGCGCCACAGCTGAATGATTTACATCTATTAGCCAGCTTGATTACATGTGGGGATTCCTTAGCAACCAGGCAACCCCCACATGTACTCAGGCTGGCTACTAGCTGTAAATCATTCAGCTGCCACAACGAGTATACTCGCTCATCACTAGTAAAGATGTGAACATATTAGTGTGTGGCAATTTATTGAAGAAGTAAATTTATTTAGTGTGAACACTGTATCTCTGTATTCTGAATACCAAGAATGGTTTTATAATTCACATCCTGGGCCAATTATGCAGTACTGTTTCTCTCCAGTCGCAGAAAGAACTGCCATATACTATACATGAAAGCTCTTTAAAACTTCATAGATTGCTTTGTAAAATGTAGCATGACTTTGATAAAGAAAAAATTACAAATTGATTAGCAATAAGGGTCATATAGACTTATATTAATCATATGAATCAAGCTCAAATATACTTGCGGAACATCTTAGTAATCAAACTTGCATTTTCCTTTCATCATTTTCTGTATAGAACGAAGCCTGATAAAAGCAAGTTTTAGCTTTTATAGTAAGGAATTATGGTGACCAAAACTTCTGTCTTATAATGAACAAAGCACAAAATCCTGTATGGTGTTTAATACTTTCAGATGGCAGTAGCATTTCAAAAATAGGATCTATGAAATCACTGAAAATAGCATGAAATAAGAATTTATTTTTGAAAAAAAAGTAAATATACATTTTATAATTGCTGATTATATATATTTTTTCACTATTTAAACTATTAAATGCTTATATTATAATAAAAAGCCCATATAAAACAATCTGAAGCATGTATGGTTGAAGATATTTTTTATTTTCTTTTAATTAAGTGATTTCAATGGAATTTTTATTTTATGCATGCTCACACTGGTGTGTAAATCAGATGAGTGCAATGCAAGAAAAAAATCAGCATTGCCCTCTGACCAATGTTATTCAATGAGTCAGTGCTGATTTGCGAGTTTTCCTCAGCTGTAATTGGGCTGAGGAAAAATTTGCAGCGTGCAAAGTATGGCCTTGTATAGTCATACGAGACTCGCCAATGCAAGTCAATCAGTTCGAGAAATATAATGGACAGCACACGAACCCTCCATATGTCATTCAATTTTTACGCACTCATAGGTACTCAAAGGAACCAATAAATTGGATCATCTAAGCACTGGAAATTCACAGCTAGAACCATCAGAATGGATGTATGGATGGCTAGGATAGATAGATATGAGATAGATAGATAAATAGATAGATAGATAGATAGATAGATAGATAGATAGATAGATAGATAGATAGATAGATAGAAAGATAGATAGTGTGGTAGAGCGGCTCACTCAGCTGGACACAGAGATATAGCTGAAACACTGTCTCTTTAAGAAAAGACTTAGTTTATTGTAGCAGCATAAACCAAGATGGGAAAGTAAACACGGCCCTCTGGGTAAAACAGCAGAACAAAGTAACAAAAAACAGTCCTTTTCTTAGAGGGGATCAGCCCTCTCACAGGCAGCAATGTCCACGATTCAGATTGAGCACACAATTTCCTGGAGTCTTCTCTCTCCAGGCAACCATTGAACACTGGAAGCTCTGGAAATCAGCCAGTTAAGCCCAGACCATGCAACTCCTCCTTCATGTAATTGATCACATTATCTCCACATCACACAGGTCCTGTAAGGACACTGCAGGTGATGATACGGTGCACCCCCTCCCAACCGCTCTATGAAGGCCCACTAAAATTAACCCATAACATAACTCTCACGTAAGTCTCTTAACACGAATGTTGCTGGAGGAAACTACTCTAGTTTCACATCACTGATGTCATCATGTGCAGAGACACGTATCTCGCCTCCATCACTTCACCATTGACTCTGTCAAAATAGGTTGATGATAGATAGATAGATAGTGTGAGGTAGTGAGGGGGATCATATGCGAGGGTCGATATGTGTCCCCCAGTATTTTGATGGAATCATATTAAACCTGCTGGAGTGCATGGTGTTCACAGCAGGAGGCTTGTGAGTCACAAGGCAAAATAAAAGAAAGCAAGCATTTGGTCCAAGTAGTGACTCAGTCAGACTTTTAGGAAACCCAGTAAGGGATTTTATTTTTAGAGGGATTTGCAGGTTTACTAGGGGGGCAAATCCCTCTCTCTACTTAGGGTTTTGGAAGTGGCTCCATGGCCATGATTCCAATTAAAATCTGTCAGTTTTGCCTTGAGTGTGTCATTTTTGAGTCTGCAAGCTGCAGAGCAGGCGGCTCTGTGGACTCAGGCCTGTGTGGAGTTAACACAGAGACAGGGAACTCAAGGCAGCTGATGCACCCAAGAGACATGGCGGTGTTATTGTCCATGGCAATGGGTTCGGAACATGGACTGTATATAAGGAAACCCAGCTGCGATCCAGAGGATATCACTCCTGTGTGTGAGTTTGCAATAAAGACACTGCATTGAACTTTCTGTGGTCCCTGTTTATCTGTTGCACTACACCATCCTACAGATATATAATTTAACAACCCCTCACATATTATAAACTAGCACTCTTTAGTGCCTTTCATGTTGAGGTTAATGTTGAGCTTTTTAAGTTTATTTAACCTAATAAATAAATAATTTAATAAAATGATGTGGAATCTCCCCTATGTTATGAAACCAGAAAAGGTAAAGCAGACAGCTGTGAACTGATATATCAGGCAGGAAGGCCCCTGGTTATTGGACCCTCCCCAGCCTAAAAATGCCAGCAAGCTGCCACCCCACTACAGGTGCATCACATTAGATGCGCCAATTCTGGTGCTTTGCCTTCACTTTTTCCAAATGCACTGGTGCGTGATTTGACGATCAAGATAATGTGGCTTGGGGTTGATGTCAGCTGCGAATTGTTCAAAAACACAGCTGACATCAATCTCTGGTGCCAGCAACAGAGAGGTGTCTATCCGACAACCCATTACTAACCCATTAATAAAAAGCAGAACAAAAAATGCTTTAGTAAAAAAAAAAACACTCCCCAACACTATCCATAGTTCTCTAATTTATTTTTTTTTAAAAATGCAGGTCCAACATAGTTCAGGGAATCCGACTTAGTCTAGGGTATCTGACATAGTACACAAATGGAAACTTGAAAAACAGAAGAAAATAAAAATAAGCCACTGTCCCTTGTTCACCACTTTATTTTATAAAAAAAATCCCACACAGATCCAATGTTATCCAGTACTTTCCACAATGTTCCCCAAATATGTTGTATACAGCCTATGGAGCATCATTCTGAGACTAGCTTTAAGTTACAAAGAGTATTACAATATGTAAAAGATGATCTTAAAAGCACATTGCATATGGATTTCATACGGATGTTCGTTGAGGAAAAAAAAAGCACTTCCATAGCACTTGCATGACAAATAGTAAACATACAGATTCCACTCGTCCAACTTTTCAAAATGAATATTGAGCCATTTTTAATAGGTTTGTGGAGACATGGGGGGGAATCAGCGGGTGATCTAGTCAGCAAGCCAGAACCACATGGACCAGGGCTCATTTCACCAAACACCCACTATCCTTTTACCGTGGGCATCATACTAGTATAGCACACCACGAAACAGGAAAATAAGGGCTCGTGCACACTTTGCGGTTTTTGCTGCGGATCCGCAGCGGATTTGACGCTGCGGATCCGCAGCAGTTTTCCATGCAGGGTACAGTACAATGTTACCCTATGGGAAACAAAAACCGCTGTGCCCACGATGCGGAAAATTCATTGCGGAACCACTGCGGATTCCGCAGTGGTTTTCAACATGCACCAATAGGAAAGTGCTGTTGAAAACCTGCAAAGGAATCCGCAGAAGAATCCGCAAAGTGTGCACATACCCTAACACAGAACAGTCCAAGAAAAATACCCAACTTGGTGCAAAATTATAGAGTGAAGGGTCCTCTTTTTGGAAGCAAAGTGATAATAATATTGAGCAAACATTAGCTAATATACAGCAACTTGAAACTCTAATAAGCAAATATATTTCTTTCCACATTGTCACAGAACTATCAAACTCTAGACTTCATGTAAAAAACTATTTCCTACAATAAAGCAGTAATGCAAATGAAACCATTCTATTATTCTGAAAATAACAAATCAGGAGCACTCCTTGTCAAAAAAGTTAAAATTACTTCCCAAAAACTAAAATCATCCAAATTAAACTTCTCTTACCTAACCAACGTCTATTATTCCTGAGGTGTATAGTGAATGCTTACTAAAACAATCACCCTGTCGGCGATTGCTGTGACTGCCTGGTCAATTTTGGCCAGCTAATAGCAGCAATTTCAAATAATAGTCCATTAAAATTGTCAATAAAATTGGTGTCTGGCTGTGATCAAGGCTGTGATAGCGTCAATCTTAGGCATCAATCATAGGCTGCTGCTACCATATGGTGATATTTAATCATAATGTTTGACCAACTAATCACGACTTGAGAAGTCAGTTTACATTCTCGATGACCACACTGCCTCATTCCAGTCTGAAAGAGCATTCAAAGTGGTCATTGGTCTGAGCTGTGAGCTGCCTTCCTGATGAGGTGGTGCCACAGCTTCTTTCTGTTGCCATTACTACTACTACTATAACAACTGGTGTTGTTGCTGCTGCTGAAGATAACCTGAAGACCTGTTCCTGAATCTTTTCAGTGTATCTTTGTTCACCCTAGAAAGATGAAGAAATGGAAGCTACAGAAGCCTAGTAAACCATAAAAGACAGATAATAACCTGTAAGAGGCCTGAGGAGAAAGGAACCCGAACCGTAGCATGCATTTTATGGTAGCTTCTTCTTGGGGGTTACCCT
The DNA here is from genome assembly GCF_051348905.1 of Ranitomeya variabilis. Lineage (NCBI taxonomy): Eukaryota > Metazoa > Chordata > Amphibia > Anura > Dendrobatidae > Ranitomeya > Ranitomeya variabilis. The sequence continues at coordinate 569,927,294 of NC_135236.1, forward strand.
ACCATGCTTCATCTTAGTCTAGTCTCCACTCAAACCCCAAACACCACTACCCCCGAATCTCTCATAGGCTTCTGCTTTCCTCCAAGCACTGGTTACTGGTGTGTTTCTCTAATTTGATTTATGATAAAAATTTTGACACTGCATTTTTTTCTCCCAGATTTTGTTTTCTTTTTTCGTTGCACCACCTCTGTTTGTGCATCTAGTTGCCACTGAATGTTGTTTAATGATGTACATCACTGATTAGTATCCAAGCTCACTTTTAGCCCAGGACTTTTTATGTGTGTCAGTTTTTTATTTCTTCCCTTTGCATCACCTGAGTTGGTGAGTACTAATCTGAGATATACTCCACTGACTGCCATCTATACTCAACTTTTTTTCTTCCTAACTCTGTGAAGCCTGTGGCTGCATTGCTCTGATCGGTATTGCACTCTAATTAGAGTTTGCTACATTTTGCAGCCTGATTTTTTTTTCAAAACAGTGTAAAAAATAAAAATACAGAACTATAATTTAGATTAGCTGATAGCAGTGTATATAAAGATAGCATATTCTATGCTAACAAATACTGTAGTAATTGATGCATGTTAAACTGGTTTATACTAACATATAGGATAATTATTATGTTATAATAATTATGAATAATAATCATGATGAATAAGTCATTGTTAATTAGGTGCAGCCATTCAATAATTGTTTTTACTAATGTCTACTAAGAATATTTTAGTTAGTGTAGTTTCTGAATTTTAATAGAACGTTATTTTAGCAATTATTTTGCTACAGCTTTTTCTCTGCTGATATATACAATTATGGTTGTATCAACAGACAGCCCTGGCACACCAGCCTGACCAAAGAACTGAGGCGAGCTTCCAGGGCTGCTGAGCGCAGATGGAAAAGATCCCACTCCAACGACCACTTAATCGCATTCAAACAGTCCCTCACTACTTTCAAGACCGCACTCGCCACAGCTAAACAAACCTACTTCTCATCTCTCATATCCTCCCTGTCTCACAACCCTAAACAGTTATTCAACACCTTCAATTCTCTCCTCCGTCCCCCAGCACCTCCTCCCTCCTCACTTATCTCTGCTGAAGACTTTGCCTCATTCTTCAAGCAGAAGATTGATAACATTAGAGACAGTTTTGGTCAACAAGCCCCAGAGCCCTTCCTCCCAGCTTCCCTACCCTCCACCTCCAAAACCAACTACTCCTCCATTACAGAAGATCAACTCGCCACTCTACTCTCAAGATCGCATCTCACCACCTGTGCACTTGACCCGCTCCCATCCCACCTCATCCCAAACCTCACCACAATCTTCATACCAACCCTAACCCATCTCATCAACCTATCACTAACAACTGGTGTTTTCCCCTCAAGCTTTAAACATGCCTCCATCACACCTATCCTCAAAAAGCCCTCTCTTGACCCATCCTCTGTATCTAGCTATCGCCCTATATCACTTCTCCCCTATGCCTCCAAACTACTGGAACAACACGTCTACTGTTATGACCCCAATGGCGAGGGTCTCAGAGGAACGTGGAAGTCTGCAGAATACAAAAATCCAGCTCATAGGGCAGTGGTAACTGGGTTGACCATATATCTACTCCTAACGCCAACACTAGCAGTAGCCGGGGATCATTCCTACGTTGATTCTAGATGACACGCGCCAGCCGGAGAATCTAGCTACCCCTAGTAGAGGAAAAACAAAGACCTTTCTTGCCTCCAGAGAAGGGGACCCCAAAGCTGGATAGAAGCCCCCCACAAATAATAACGGTGAGGTAAGAGGAAATGACAAACACAGAAATGAACCAGGTTTAGCACAGAGAGGCCCGCTTACTGATAGCAGAATAAAGAAAGGTAACTTATATGGTCAACAAAAACCCTATCAAAATCCACACTGGAAATTCAAGAACCCCCGAACCGTCTAACGGTCCGGGGGGAGAACACCAGCCCCCTAGAGCTTCCAGCAAAGGTCAGGATACAGATTAGGAACAAGCTGGACAAAAATACAAAACCAAAACAAATAGCAAAAAGCAAAAGGCAGACTTAGCTGATATAACTGGAACCAGGATCAGTAGACAAGAGCACAGCAGACTAGCTCTGATAACTATGATGCCAGGCATAGAACTGAAGGTCCAGGGAGCTTATATAGCAACACCCCCAACTAACGACCCAGGTGCGGATAAAAGGAATGACAGAAAAACCAGAGTCAAAAAACTAGTAACCACTAGAGGGAGAAAAAAGCAAATTCACAACAGTACCCCCCCCTTAGTGAGGGGTCACCGAACCCTCACCACGACCACCAGGGCGATCAGGATGAGCGTCATGAAAGGCACAAACTAAATCGGCCGCATGAACATCAGAGGCGACCACCCAGGAATTATCCTCCTGACCATAGCCCTTCCACTTGACCAGGTACTGAAGCCTCCGCCTGGAGAGGCGAGAATCCAAGATCTTCTCCACCACGTACTCCAACTCGCCCTCAACCAACACCGGAGCAGGAGGCTCAGCAGAAGGAACTACAGGCACAATGTACCGCCGCAACAAGGACCTATGAAATACATTGTGAATAGCAAACGACACAGGAAGATCCAGACGAAAAGATACAGGATTAAGGATTTCCAATATCTTGTAAGGCCCAATAAAACGAGGTTTAAATTTGGGAGAGGAGACCTTCATAGGAACAAAGCGAGAAGAAAGCCATACCAAATCCCCAACGCGTAGTCGGGGACCCACACCGCGGCGGCGGTTGGCAAAGCGCTGAGCCCTCTCCTGTGACAACTTCAAGTTGTCCACCACATGATTCCAGATCCGCTGCAACCTATCCACCACAGAATCCACCCCAGGACAGTCAGAAGGCTCCACATGACCCGAAGAAAAGCGAGGATGGAAACCAGAGTTGCAGAAAAAAGGCGAAACCAAGGTGGCGGAACTAGCCCGATTATTAAGGGCAAACTCAGCCAACGGCAAGAATGTCACCCAATCGTCCTGATCAGCAGAGACAAAACACCTCAAATAAGCCTCCAAAGTCTGATTGGTTCGCTCCGTCTGTCCATTAGTCTGAGGATGGAAGGCAGACGAAAACGACAAATCAATGCCCATCCTACTACAAAAGGATCGCCAGAACCTGGAAACGAACTGGGATCCTCTGTCTGACACAATATTCTCAGGGATGCCGTGCAAACGAACCACGTTCTGGAAAAACACAGGAACCAGATCGGAAGAGGAAGGCAGCTTAGGCAAAGGAACCAAATGGACCATCTTGGAGAAGCGATCACATATCACCCAGATAACGGACATGCCCTGAGATAGCGGAAGATCAGAAATGAAATCCATGGAGATATGTGTCCAAGGTCTCTTCGGGACAGGCAAGGGCAAGAGCAAACCGCTGGCACGAGAACAGCAAGGCTTGGCTCGAGCACAAGTCCCACAGGACTGCACAAATGACCGCACATCCCTTGACAAGGAAGGCCACCAAAAGGACCTGGCCACCAGATCTCTGGTGCCAAAAATTCCCGGGTGACCTGCCAACACCGAGGAATGAACCTCGGAAATGACTCTGCTAGTCCACTTATCCGGGACAAACAGTCTGTCAGGTGGACAAGACTCAGGCCTATCAGCCTGAAATCTCTGCAACACACGTCGCAGATCCGGAGAAATAGCTGACAAGATAACTCCATCTTTAAGAATACCAACAGGATCAGCGACTTCAGGAGCATCAGGCACAAAGCTCCTAGAAAGAGCATCGGCCTTCACATTCTTTGAACCTGGTAAATACGAGACAACAAAATCAAAGCGGGAGAAAAACAATGACCAGCAGGCCTGTCTCGGATTAAGGCGTTTAGCAGACTCGAGATACATCAGATTTTTGTGATCAGTCAAGACCACCACACGATGCTTAGCACCCTCGAGCCAATGACGCCACTCCTCAAATGCCCATTTCATGGCCAACAACTCCCGATTGCCCACATCATAATTTCGCTCGGCAGGCGAAAACGTCATAGAGAAAAAGGCACAAGGTTTCATAACAGAACAACCAGGGCCTCTCTGCGACAAAACGGCCCCTGCTCCAATCTCTGAAGCATCCACCTCAACCTGAAAGGGAAGTGAGACATCGGGCTGGCACAAAACAGGCGCCGAAGTAAACCGGCGTTTCAACTCCTGGAAAGCCTCCACGGCAGCAGGAGCCCAGTTAGCTACATCGGAGCCCTTCTTGGTCATATCCGTCAAAGGTTTCACAATGCTAGAAAAATTAGCGATAAAACGACGGTAGAAGTTAGCGAAACCCAAGAACTTCTGAAGACTCTTAACTGACGAGGGCTGAGTCCAATCAAGAATAGCTCGGACCTTAACTGGGTCCATCTCCACAGCAGAAGGGGAAAAAATGAACCCCAAAAAGGGAACCTTCTGTACACCAAAGAGACATTTTGAGCCCTTGACAAATAACGAATTTTCACGCAAAATTTTAAAGACCAACCTGACCTGCTCCACATGCGAATCCCAATCCTCAGAAAAAACCAAAATATCATCCAGATAAACAATCAAAAATTTATCCAGATACTTCCGGAAAATGTCATGCTTAAAGGACTGAAAAACTGAAGGCGCATTGGAGAGCCCAAAAGGCATCACCAAGTACTCAAAATGACCTTCGGGCGTATTGAATGCGGTTTTCCATTCATCACCTTGCTTAATGCGCACAAGGTTGTACGCACCACGAAGGTCTATCTTGGTGAACCACTTGGCACCTTTAATCCGGGCAAACAAGTCAGACAACAGCGGCAAAGGATACTGAAATTTGATAGTGATCTTATTTAAAAGCCGATAATCAATACAAGGCCTCAAAGATCCGTCCTTTTTTGCCACAAAAAAGAATCCCGCACCAAGAGGGGAAGAAGACGGACGAATATGTCCTTTCTCAAGAGACTCCTTGATATATGAACGCATAGCGGTATGTTCAGGTACCGACAGATTAAACAGTCTTCCCTTAGGAAATTTACTGCCTGGGATCAAATCTATAGCACAGTCACAGTCCCTATGAGGAGGCAGTGCACTGGACTCAGACTCACTGAAGACATCCTGATAATCAGACAAATACTCAGGAACTTCCGAAGGCGTAGAAGAAGCAATAGACACAGGCAGGGACTCCCCATGAATCCCACGACAGCCCCAACTTGAGACTGACATAGCCTTCCAGTCCAGGACTGGATTATGGGTCTGTAACCATGGCAGCCCTAAAACAACCAAATCATGCATTTTATGTAAAACCAGGAAACGTATCACCTCGCGGTGTTCAGGAGTCATGCACATGGTAACCTGTGTCCAATACTGCGGTTTATTTGCTGCCAATGGCGTAGCATCAATACCCCTAAGAGGAATAGGATTTACTAATGGTTCAAGAGTAAAACCACAGCGCTTAGCAAATGACAGATCCATAAGACTCAGGGCAGCACCTGAATCTACAAACGCCATGACAGGATAAGACGACAGTGAGCAAATCAAAGTTACAGACAGAATAAATTTAGGTTGCAAATTACCAACGGTGACAGGACTAACAACCTTAGCTATACGTTTAGAGCATGCTGAGATAACATGTGTAGAATCACCACAGTAGTAGCACAAGCCATTCCGGCGTCTATGAATTTTCCGCTCATTTCTAGTCAGGATTCTATCACATTGCATTAAATCAGGTGTCTGTTCAGACAACACCATGAGGGAATTTGCGGTTTTTCTATCACATTGCACCGAATTAGGTGTCTGTTCAGACAACACCATGAGGGAATTTGCGGTTTTGCGTTCACGCAACCGCCGGTCAATTTGAATAGCCAGTGCCATAGTATCATTCAGACCTGTGGGAATGGGAAAACCCACCATAACATTCTTAATGGCTTCAGAAAGGCCATTTCTAAAATTAGCGGCCAGTGCACACTCGTTCCAATGTGTCAGCACGGACCATTTCCGAAATTTTTGGCAATACACTTCAGCCTCGTCCTGCCCCTGAGACATAGCCAGCAAGGCCTTTTCTGCCTGAATCTCAAGATTGGGTTCCTCATAAAGTAAACCGAGCGCCAGAAAAAACGCATCAATATCAGCCAATGCCGGATCTCCTGGCGCCAGCGAAAAAGCCCAATCCTGAGGGTCGCCCCGTAAGAACGAAATAATAATTTTTACTTGCTGAGCAGAGTCTCCAGATGAACAGGGTCTCAGGGACAAAAACAATTTACAATTATTCATGAAATTCCTAAACTTAAACCTGTCTCCGGAAAACAGTTCAGGAATCGGTATTTTAGGTTCTGACCTAGGATTTCTGATAACATAGTCTTGTATGCCCTGCACACGAGTAGCCAGCTGGTCCACACTTGTAATCAAGGTCTGGACATTCATGTCTGCAGCAAGCATAGCCACTCTGAGGTAAAGGGGAAAAAGAAAAAAAAAACTCAGAATCTTCTTTCTTATAATCCCTCTTCTGCAATGCATTAAACATTTAATACTGGCCTGGCAAACTGTTATGACCCCAATGGCGAGGGTCTCAGAGGAACGTGGAAGTCTGCAGAATACAAAAATCCAGCTCATAGGGCAGTGGTAACTGGGTTGACCATATATCTACTCCTAACGCCAACACTAGCAGTAGCCGGGGATCATTCCTACGTTGATTCTAGATGACACGCGCCAGCCGGAGAATCTAGCTACCCCTAGTAGAGGAAAAACAAAGACCTTTCTTGCCTCCAGAGAAGGGGACCCCAAAGCTGGATAGAAGCCCCCCACAAATAATAACGGTGAGGTAAGAGGAAATGACAAACACAGAAATGAACCAGGTTTAGCACAGAGAGGCCCGCTTACTGATAGCAGAATAAAGAAAGGTAACTTATATGGTCAACAAAAACCCTATCAAAATCCACACTGGAAATTCAAGAACCCCCGAACCGTCTAACGGTCCGGGGGGAGAACACCAGCCCCCTAGAGCTTCCAGCAAAGGTCAGGATACAGATTAGGAACAAGCTGGACAAAAATACAAAACCAAAACAAATAGCAAAAAGCAAAAGGCAGACTTAGCTGATATAACTGGAACCAGGATCAGTAGACAAGAGCACAGCAGACTAGCTCTGATAACTACGATGCCAGGCATAGAACTGAAGGTCCAGGGAGCTTATATAGCAACACCCCCAACTAACGACCCAGGTGCGGATAAAAGGAATGACAGAAAAACCAGAGTCAAAAAACTAGTAACCACTAGAGGGAGAAAAAAGCAAATTCACAACAGTCTACCTTGAACTGTCCTCCCATCTCTCTTCTTGCTCCCTCTTTGACCGCTTACAATCTGGCTTCCGGTCACACCATTCCACTGAAACTGCGCTAACTAAGGTCACTGACGACCTCTTAACCGCCAAGAGCAAGCGACACTACTCTGTTCTCCTCCTCCTCGACCTGTCGGCTGCCTTTGACACAGTGGACCATTCCCTATTATTACAGACCCTCTCATCCCTTGGCATCACAGACTTGGCCCTATCCTGGATCTCATCATACCTAACAGACCGGACATTCAGCGTCTCCCACTCACACACCACCTCCTCACCTCGCCCCCTCTCTGTCGGAGTCCCACAAGGTTCAGTCCTTGGGCCCCTGCTCTTCTCCATTTACACCTTTGGCCTGGGACAGCTCATAGAATCTCATGGCTTTCAGTATCACCTCTATGCTGATGACACACAGATCTACATCTCTGGACCAGATATCACCTCCCTACTAACCAGAATCCCTCAATGTCTGTCCACTATTTCATCCTTCTTCTCCGCTAAATTTCTGAAACTTAACATGGACAAAACAGAATTCATCATCTTTCCCCCATCTCACGTGACCCCCCCAACGAACCTATCCATTACAGTAAATGGCTGCCCACTCTCCCCAGTCCCACAAGCTCGCTGCCTCGGGGTTATCCTTGACGCTGATCTCTCCTTCAAACCACATATCCAAGCCCTTTCCACTTACTGCCGACTTCAACTCAAAAATATTGCACGAATCCGTTCATTCCTCAACCAAGAATCTGCAAAAACCCTAGTCCATGCCCTCATCATCTCTCGCCTTGACTACTGCAACCTCCTGCTCTGTGGCCTCCCCTCAAACACTCTCGCACCCCTCCAATCTATTCTAAACTCTGCTGCCCGACTAATCCACCTGTCCCCCCGCTATTCTCCGGCCTCTCCCCTCTGTCAATCCCTTCACTGGCTCCCCATTGCCCAGAGACTCCAGTACAAAACCCTAACCATGACGTACAAAGCCATCCACAACCTGTCTCCTCCTTACATCTGTGACCACATCTCCCGGTACTTTCCTACACGCAACCTCCGATCCTCACAAGATCTCCTTCTCTACTCCCCTCTTATCTCCTCTTCCCACAATCGTATACAAGATTTCTCTCGCGTATCACCCCTACTCTGGAACCCTCTACCACAACACATCAGACTCTCGCCCACCATCGAAACCTTCAAAAAGAATCTGAAGACCCACCTCTTCCGACAAGCCTACAACCTGCAGTAACCACCGATCGACCAAACCGCTGCATGACCAGCTCTACCCTCACCTACTGTATCCTCACCCATCCCTTGTAGATTGTGAGCCTTCGCGGGCAGGGTCCTCTCTCCTACTGTACCTATTATGACTTGTATTGTTCAAGATTATTGTACTTGTTTTTATTATGTATACCCCTCCTCACTTGTAAAGCGCCATGGAATAAATGGCGCTATAACAATAAATAATAATAATAATAATAATAATGGTTAGCGGCAGTTAGCTAAGGGTGTTGAGTAACTGTCTTTAATGAAGTTTGCTTCCTTTTTTTATTGTAGTTCCTGAATTTTAGTGTAAAATTACTGTAGTAATTATTTTACTACAGCTTTTTCTGCTGAATATAGTTGATAGCAGTTAATTTTGGACATTCATGAATTGTCTTTACTGAAAAAAATGTTTTTGTGTATTTTCAGAGTTTTATAGGAAAATTACTGTAGTAAATATTTTACTACAGCTTTTTGCTGCTGACAGAATTAAAGATAGTAGCAGTTAGTTGTGGCGGTCATGGCAAAAAATATATTAGTGTATTTATGCAAAAATTTTAATTAAAGTGCAATTATTCTGTATAATTAAAGCCATCAGCTAGCAGTGATATAGTACAAGCGTATTAATGAAATAGATATGTAAAGTGCTGGATCATTAATAAATAATTAATGATTGAGCAAATATTCAAAAAAACAAATTACCCACCAGGCAAAGACAAAGCAGCACAGAGTAAGGCGTAGATCAGCTAAAACTCCAACGCACAATTTGTGGTCAACATCTTCAAGGAGTTGAAAGACTAAATGGCTCGGACATGGTATAAATAGAAGGGAGTAGGAACTGGTAATGGCATTAAACCAAAAGAAGCACTGGTGTATAAATGAATTGATCAAAGGCTGCCCATGTCTGATTAAGAACAGTGCATGTAGAAAAGCCACGGAGACACCATCACATGTTTCTCAACGCAAGCAATGAATAGCCAGGTCTTTCACCGGGAAGGAACAACCACGGGAAGGGCAGCATCCAATAAAGGAAAACCACCTATGCCAAAACATGGTATCCATCCACAGACAGCTGTTTCGGGTATTTGCCCCTCATCAGTGTGGAGTAGGAAACTGGCTATTAGGAGCAGTGCCTAGTAAAAAGGCACTTTTTTTGATTAAGAACAGTGACACCAGCTCTTATTGAGTGCATTCTTTTGCGTGCCTGGCCCCATTAAGAATGCAGCATCCGGAAGTGACAAAGTGGTCCTGTGCAGCCATCCTTTCCCAAATCACAAAGCATCACAAGGGCAACTTTTCCATCAGAAGAATTGGTTTTAAAATAAATGGTAAATAGTAGAATGGTGCTGAGATAGGGGCATATCATGCAAAGTAGAGAAAAGGAAGGAGAAAAGAGAGACCAGACATGCACATCTATGGCACATAAAATCCAGAAACATAAACAAGTAAGAAAAGTAATGTTTATATATTTCTCTTTCTATATGTTTCTACTTTTCTACTCTTCTACTCTTCTGTTCTGGTTTTGTATTGTTTTTCATTTTTGTTTTTTTCTTCATTAGTAATACAATGCATAAAGTATGCAGCAAACACAAACCTTAATAAAATTTGGTTACAGAATACACAAAAAAAACACTGAAGACACACACATCACCTCCATTAAAAATAAAGTAAATAAAATGACTCAATCATTCTAAAGATTATATTCACCTGGGGTGGTATAAGTGTTCTTTGCCTCTGACACGTGTAGTGATGGAGAGGATCCTCAGTCCTCTATTTTTCTTCCTCCTTCTCTAGTGAGAATGAACTCCAGAGACATCCCAGATAGAGTTGAGCGACTTTTACTTTTTTAGGATCGAGTCGGGTTTCGCGAAACCCGACTTTGTCAAAAGTCGGGTAGGGTGAAATCGGCCGATTATTGCGAAAAGTCGGGGGCCGACTGAAACACGAAACTCAATGCAAGTCAATGGGGAATCAAAGTCGGCACTGAGTGGAGGACAGGAAAACACATACAGTGCCCATTTTAATGCCAAAAACATCAATTCTTATTACTGAAGCTTGTCAATCTTAATTAGGTATAATAGTTAGGCATTGAAAACTGGGGGTCATTTGGCTAAAGTTGTGAGGGGGTAGGACTGGCTCAAGATTTTCATGGGCCCAGGAAACGCGGAATACGTCACGGCGGTGAAGCAGGGAGAGGTAAGTATTTCAACTTTGCAAGTGCTGTGATCCTGAGCAAGCAGTGGGGGCACACTCGTTGGCACTGGCACAGGGCCCCTCATAGTATGGCGGTGTGTTTGACGGCGGGTGGCGCCTCCCACCGGCAGTGACACTTTTGTGTACTCTGAGGGGCCCTGTGCCAGTGACGTCCCCAATGAGTATGCCCCCCCACCTGATGAAGGAACCTGCACTTTCATCTGCAGCTTCCTCTTTGTCCCCGTGTAAGGTGGTATAGTATGCTGGAAGGGGATCCTGACTTTCAGCAGGGTCAGATTCTGTATAGAGTGCAAGGGGAATGTAGTGGTCTGGGTCAATGTACCAGCAGACTCATCTAGCAGTGGCTGGGCAATGGGCAGGATGAGGAGGAAACACAGATATAGGCCCAAATAATAAAGTGGGCTAAATGCAGTTCAAAATTGGTAACAGGACTAACCAGGCGGCATTGCTTTGTTCAGCGGAGGAAAACTGTAATGAGAGGCTGACACAGTGAGTAGGCCCAAATAAGTAAGTAGGCTAAATGCAGTTCAAAATTGGTAACAGGAACAACCAGGCGGCATTGCTTTGTTCAGCAGAGGACAATTGTAAGGAGTGGCTGACACAGTGAGTAGGCCCAAATAAGTAAGTGGGTTGACACAGTGAGTAGGCCCAAATAAGTAAGTGGGCTAAATGCAGTTCAAAATTGGAAACAGGAATAACCAGGCGGCATTGATTTGTTCAGCGGAGGACAATTGTAAGGAGTGGCTGACACAGTGAGTAGGCCCAAATAAGTAAGTGGGTTGACACAGTGAGTAGGCCCAAATAAGTAAGTGGGCTAAATGCAGTTCAAAATTGGTAACAGGAATAACCAGGCGGCATTGCTTGGTTCAGCGGAGGACAATTGTAAGGAGTGGCTGACACAGTGAGTAGGCCCTAATAATAAAGTAGGCTACATGTCTGCCAAAAAATTATTCAGAAATGACCAGGTGGCATAGATAGGTACAGGGGTGGGCTCCTCTGCTGAGTAGCAGAGAGTGGTAGTAGGCGCAACGTATTATCTGGTCTAAATGGAGGCAAGGGCCCTGTATATTTTAACTATCATCTATCATTTCAACAAATTTGTATTGGCAGTGCCATTGAAGGATTTAACAGCACAGCCTACACAGTGGTGGAGCAGGGAGAGGTAAGTATTGCAAGTGGTGGAGCACTGTTCGAGCTGGGGGGGAACACTCTCTCGTGGGCTGCAGTACTGGCACCGGGCCCCTCGTATTACGACGGTGTGTCTGAAGTTGGTTGCGCACCACCACCATCAGAGACACTTCATTGTACTATGAGGGACTCTGTGCCAGTGCCATCTCCCAAGAGTAGGCACACCCACCTGTCCAGGCAAACGGCACTCGCACGGGTGCTTGCGCCACGTGGTGACCACGGCCCTGTGGGGGGAGTCAGCCCATTTAGGGAGGTATATCAATGGCCTATGATGGACATTCAGCAGCTGCAAATGGAGGAATTGGAGAAGTCAGTAAGAGGAGGCCAAAAGCAAGACATTTTTCAGGCAAGCTACGTGTCAGCAGGGGAAGGTGGGGCCAAATAATTTGAAATCCATGATTGGCTCATTTCAATGAAGGTTAGATCATCAACATTTCGGGTAGCCAGACGTGTCCTTTTTTCGGTCAGTATTGAACCAGCAGCACTGAATACTCTTTCTGATAGCACACTAGCAGCTGGGCATGCGAGCTCCTGTAATGCATATTCTGCCAATTCAGGCCAGGTGTCTATTTTAGATGCCCAGTAATCAAAGGGGAATGACCTGTGAGGGAGAACATCAATAAGGGAGGAAAAGTAGTTCGCAACCATACTGGACAAACGCTGTCTCCTGTCACTTTGAATCGATGCAGCAGTACCTGTCATGTCAGTGGTCATTGCAAAATCACTCCACAACCTGGTCATAAAACTCCTCTGTCCAACGCCACTTTGGATTTGTGCACCTCTAATACCTCTGCCATGTTGCCCACTATGGCTCGTGTGAGAACCATCACCGCCGCTCTGTGCTGGGAATGCCTGAACCAAACGGTCTACAAGAGTTGCTTGTTTGGTAGCCAATATTTGCTCGAGGTTCTCATGTGGCATGATATTTTGTAATTTTCCTTTATATCGTGGATCCAGGAGGCAGGCCAACCAGTAATCGTCATCGGTCATCATTTTGATAATGCGGGGGTCCCTTTTTAGGATGCGCAAGGCATACTCAGCCATGTGGGCCAATGTTCCAGGTGTCAATTCATTGCTTGTGCTGTGTTGAGGAGCACTTTCTTGCAAATCAACATCACTTGTGTCCTGCAAAAACCCTGTACCTGACCTTGCACGCCACCAGTTTCTATTGCCACCTGAGAAGCATCCTCCTCCCATAAATGTTCATCCCCATCATCCTGCTCCTCTTCATCCAAAACCTTGTCCAGGAGAGTTCCCTGAGCTGACAATGGCTGACTGTCATCAAGGCTTCCCTCCTCTTCTGCTGCAGACGCCTGCTCCTTAATGTGCATCAAACTTTGCATCAGCAGACGCATTAGTGGGATGCTCATGCTTATGATGGCGTCATATGCACTTGCCAGCCATGTGCATTCCTCAAAACACTGAAGGACTTGACAGAGGTCTTGTAGCTTCGACCACTGCACACCAGTCAACTCCATGTCTGTCATCCAAGTGCTTGCCCGTGTATGTGTATCCTCCCACAAATAATTTACAGCATGAATCTGTCCGCGCAGCCTCTGAAGCATGTGCAGTGTGGAGTTCCACCTTGTTGCAGCTTCGATTATCAGGCGGTGCTGGGGAAGATTCAGAGATCGCTGATGGTTCAGCATGCGGCTGGAGTGTACTGGCGACCTGTAGATGTGCAAGCAAAGTCTTCGCACCTTCAGGAGCAGGGCTGGTAACCCCGGATAATTTTTCAGGAAGCACTGCACCACCAGGTTCAAGGTGTGAGCCAGGCAAGGTATGTGTTTCAGTTCTGAAAGGGCTATGGCAGCCATAAAATTCCTTTTGTTATCACTGACTACCTTGCCTGCCTCAAGATGTACACTGCCCAGCCATGACTGAGTTTCTTGCTGCAAGTACTCGGCCAGTACTTCTGTGGTGTGTCTGTTGTCGCCCAAACACTTCATTTGTAACACAGCCTGCTGACGCTTACCATTAGCTGTTCGATAATTTGAAACCTCGTGTGCAACACTGGCAGCTGCGGATGGAGTGGTCGTGTGACTGCGCTCTGTGGATGAGCTTTTGCTTCTGGAGGAGGAGGAGGAGGAGGGGTGGCGGACGCCTACAGCCAACTGTTTCCTAGACCATGGGCTAGGCAGAACTGTCCCACTATGGCTGTCCCCTTTGGACCCTGCATCCACCACATTAACCCAGTGTGCCATGATGGACACATAACGTCCCTGGCCATGCCTACTGGTCCATGTATCTGTTGTGAGGTGCGCCTTTCCACTGACTGATTGCCTGAGTGCATGGACAATGCGGTCTTTGACATGCTGGTGGAGGGCTGGGATGGCTTTTCTCGCAAAGAAATGCTGACTGGGTAGGTCATAGCGTGATATTGCATAGGCCATCAGGTCTTTGAAAGCGTCACTTTCAACCAACCAGTAGGGCATCATCTCTAACGAGATTAGTCTAGCAATGTGGGCATTCAAACCCTGTGTACGTGGATGAGAGGATGAGTACTTTCTTTTCCTAACGAGAGTCTCTTATAGGGTGAGCTGGACTGGAGAGCTGCATATGGTGGAACTAGCGGTGGTGGTGGTGGTGGACATGGCGGATTGAGAAAGGGTTGGTGATGGTATTCTTGATATTGGCCTACATACTGTGTTTCCTACCAATAACCTTGTGATTCCCTGACTGCTTTGGCCTTGCGACGATCCCTCCACATTTGCTGCTGGTGGTGTCCTAACCGGTGGGCTTACAGTGAGGGAAGCAATGTAGCGTTGCTGACTACCTTCATTCTGACCAGGTGCACCAACGGTACGTGACGTTTGGTAGTTAGTCTAGGCTTGCAAGTGCATGCTGGTCAAATGTCTACGCATGCATGTTGTATTTAAATTTTGAAGATTCTTCCTTCTGCTAAAGGTCTTTGAGCATTTCTTACAGATAACTTTGCACTGATCATTCGGATCTTGGTTAAAAAATTGCCACACTACACTCTTCCTACTATCGAATACCTTTTCAGGCATTGCACGCTGTGCTACTTTCACCAGATGGCCACGCTGTCCTAAAACTGTTTTTGGTTTTGACACACGTTTTTGGCCTGATACGGGCCTGCCAGATGACAGCTGTTGCAATGTAGATGGCTGCTGCGGATCATCCTCCTCCACTTCTGAGCTACTGTCAGCGGCACCCTCTTTCCCCAATGGCTGCCAATCTGGGTCAACAACTGGGTCATCTATCACCTCCTCTTCAATGTCATGTGCACCTTCCTCTGTGTCACAGTGTAAAGTGCTATAGCGTTCGGGACGGGGCACCATAGTCTCATCAGGGTCAGATTCTGGCTCAGTACACTGCGAGGGCAATGTTGAGATCTGAGTCAATGGAACAGCATAATAATCTAGCTGTGGCTGTGCATCAGTGCACTCCATGTCCGATTCATCTTGTAATGGGCAGTTATCAATTTCCCTTTCTAACCCAGGCACGGTATGTGTAAAGAGCTCCATGGAGTAACCTGTAGTGTCCCCTGACGCATCCTTCACTTTTGGTTTGGGTGAAGGACATAAGGAAACGTCTTGTTCCTGACCGGGAGCGTCCACTGACGACTCACTGTGTTTATATTTGGAACTTTCTGAAGAGGAGCGAAAGAGCTAGAGGCTGAGTCAGCAATGAAAGCCAAAACTTTTTCCTGCTGCTCCGGCTTTAAAAGCTGTTTTCCTACTCCCAGATAAGGGAGCCTTCGAGGCCTTGTGTAGCCAGACGATGACGCAGGCTCAACACCTCCAGCCTTAGGTGCTATTTTGCTTTTCCCACTACCACCAGATGCTCCACCACCATCAGTACCAGCTGGCAATGACCGCCCACAGCCTCTTCCACCAGACTTCCTCATTTTTGGGAAAATGTAACCAAAATAACAACCATTATATGGCACTGTAAAACAACATAGAAGGTGTATATAAACTTGTTGTAATCTCCCTTTTTATTTTGGGGAGACTGAACCACAACTCAGGCCCAGTGTATTTTACAACGCAATGTGAGTGGCAGCAAGTGGCTGGCTGATAAACGAGAAACTAAGAGGACTGAGTTATATCCACTTTGTGCAAATTTGAATCTCACTTTTTTTTTGGGGGGGAGACTGAACGCAAACTCAGACCCAGTGTATAAACCAACACAATGTGAGTGGCAGCAAGTGGCTGGCTGATACACCACAAACTAAGAGGACTGAGGTATATCCACTTTGTGATAATTTCAACCACACTTTTTATTTTGAGGAGACTGAACCACAACTCAGGCCCAGTGTATA
The DNA here is from genome assembly GCF_051348905.1 of Ranitomeya variabilis. Classification (NCBI taxonomy): domain Eukaryota; kingdom Metazoa; phylum Chordata; class Amphibia; order Anura; family Dendrobatidae; genus Ranitomeya; species Ranitomeya variabilis. The sequence continues at coordinate 569,943,518 of NC_135236.1, forward strand.
AAACAACGCAATGTGAGTGGCAGCAAGTGGCTGGAAGGTACCGTATATACTCGAGTATAAGCCGAGATTTTCAGCCCAAATTTTTGGGCTGAAAGTGCCCCTCTCGGCTTATACTCGAGTCATGATCGGTGGTGGGGTCGGCGGGTGAGCACTGTCATATAGTTACCTAGTCCCGGCGTTCCTGGCGCTCCCCCTGCCCGTCCCACGGTCTCCGGGTGCCGCAGCCTCTTCCCCTGAGCGGTCACGTGGGACCGCTCATTAGAGAAATGAATAGGCTGCTCCACCTCCCATAGGGGCGGAGCCGCCTATTCATTTCTCTAATGAAGCGGTGCCGGTGACCGCTGATAGAGAAAGAGGCTGCGGCACCGAAGACCAGCTGTCCGGGGTAAGGAGCGGGACGCCGGGAGCAGGTAAGTATGTCATATTCACCTGTCCTCGTTCCACACGCCGGGCGCTGTCGCCATCTTCCCGGCGTCTCTCCGCTCTGACTGTTCAGGCAGAGGGCGCGATGACGCATATAGTGTGCGCGCCGCCCTCTGCCTGATCAGTCAGTGCAGAGAGACGCCGGGAAGATGGCGCCGAGGAGCTGCAAGCAAGAGAGGTGAGTATGTGTTTTTTTTTTTTTTATTGCAGCAGCAACAGCTATGGGGCAATAATGGACGGTGCAGAGCACTATATGGCACAGCTATGGGGCAATAATGGACGGTGCAGAGCACTATATGGCACAGCTATGGGGCAACGGTGCAGAGCACTATATGGCACAGCTATGGGGCAACGGTGCAGAGCACTATATGGCACAGCTATGGGGCAATGGTGCAGAGCACTATATGGCACAGCTATGGGGCAACGGTGCAGAGCACTATATGGCACAGCTATCTATGGGGCAACGGTGCAGAGCACTATATGGCACAGCTATGGGGCAACGGTGCAGAGCACTATATGGCACAGCTATGGGGCAACGGTGCAGAGCACTATATGGCAGAGCTATGGGGAAACGGTGCAGAGCACTATATGGCACAGCTATGGGGCAATGGTGCAGAGCACTATATGGCACAGCTATGGGGCAACGGTGCAGAGCACTATATGGCACAGCTATGGGGCAACGGTGCAGAGCACTATATGGCACAGCTATGGGGCAACGGTGCAGAGCACTATATGGCACAGCTATGGGGCAACGGTGCAGAGCACTATATGGCAGAGCTATGGGGAAACGGTGCAGAGCACTATATGGCAGAGCTATGGGGCAATAATGGACGGTGCAGAGCACTATATGGCACAGCTATGGGGCAATAATGGATGGTGCAGAGCACTATATGGCACAGCTATGGGGCAACGGTGCAGAGCACTATATGGCACAGCTATGGGGCAACGGTGCAGAGCACTATATGGCACAGCTATGGGGCAACGGTGCAGAGCACTATATGGCACAGCTATGGGGCAACGGTGCAGAGCACTATATGGCACAGCTATGGGGCAACGGTGCAGAGCACTATATGGCAGAGCTATGGGGAAACGGTGCAGAGCACTATATGGCACAGCTATGGGGCAATGGTGCAGAGCACTATATGGCACAGCTATGGGGTAACGGTGCAGAGCACTATATGGCAGAGCTATGGGGCAACGGTGCAGAGCACTATATGGCAGAGCTATGGGGCAACGGTGCAGAGCACTATATGGCAGAGCTATGGGGAAACGGTGCAGAGCACTATATGGCAGAGCTATGGGGAAACGGTGCAGAGCACTATATGGCAGAGCTATGGGGAAACGGTGCAGAGCACTATATGGCACAGCTATGGGGCAATGGTGCAGAGCACTATATGGCACAGCTATGGGGCAACGGTGCAGAGCACTATATATATGGCACAGCTATGGGGCAACGGTGCAGAGCATTATATATATGGCACAGCTATGGGGCAACGGTGCAGAGCATTGTATATATGGCACAGCTATGGGGCAACGGTGCAGAGCACTATATATATGGCACAGCTATGGGGCAACGGTGCAGAGCATTATATATATGGCACAGCTATCTATGGGGCAATGGTGCAGAGCATTGTATATATGGCACAGCTTTATGTGGAGCATCTATGGGGCAATAATGAACGGTGCAGAGCATTATATATGGCACAGCTTTATGTGGAGCATCTATGGGGCCATAATGAACGGTATGGAGTATCTATTTTTAATTTTGAAATTCACCGGTACCTGCTGCATTTTCCACCCTAGGCTTATACTCGAGTCAATAAGTTTTCCCAGTTTTTTGTGGCAAAATTAGGGGGGTCGGCTTATACTCGGGTCGTCTTATACTCGAGTATATACGGTATATGAAAAAATACAAGGACTGTAGTACAATTTCAATCTCCCTACAATGATCTCAGGACAAGTATGGCAGCAATAAAAATGACTGCTGCATACAAATGTGTGGACAAATAAACAAGATAACTGTGCAGAAAGGAGCAGCAGGATTTTTGCTTTTAAAAAAACAGTTGGTTTGCACAGCAGCGGTGCAAACAGCAATACAGCTATCATGGAGCCTTATAAGGCAGCCTAATAAGCTACAGAGCTGATGCACAAAGATATAGCCTCCACTCTCCCTGCAAAAAAAGGTGGTGTTGGACAGTGGAAATCGCTACAGCACAAGCGGTTTGGGGGTTAATCTTCCCTCCCTAATTATGTCCCTTCTTCTGACGAAGCTGCAGCAACCTCTTCATATGCTAAGATCGGTAGAAGTAAGATGGCGGTCGGCGTGCACGCCCCTTTATAGCCCCGGTGACGCCGCAGAAAGCAAGCCAATCGCTGCCATGCCCTGCTCTAAGATGGTGGGGACCGAGACCTATGTCATCACGCTGCCCACACTCCTCCTTCATTGGCTGAGAAATGGCGCTGAACGCGTCATATGAATCGTGACTTTGGCACGAAGATCGCCAACCGCATGGCCGATCCCACACTAGGATCGGGTCGGGTTTCATGAAACCCGACTTTGCCGAAAGTCGGCGATTTTTTAATTTGTCCGATCCGTTTCGCTCAACCCTAATCCCAGATTGTTGATGAGGCAATGCTCATTTTTAGTTTTCCCCTGGATAACAACCAGAGAAGATTATATCCTCAAGCTCCTTATTTTGTGGTTAGATCATAAATCCAATTTGAAACTGCAGGCCTCAGAGAAAATGACTATTTAAAAATGTCCTTCAAAGATTTTATAAATATTATGGTGGCTTAAACTAGTTCATATGCCAAACAATATCTTGCCCCAAACCCCATCTCTTCATTCACTAGTTGAACCCCTATAGATGAGGTAAAAATGATTAAGTTTTGCAGCCATGTGCTACACGTGGGGATTGTAAAGAAGGGAGAACTTCATCAATATTTGAATATGGATAGTTTAAATAACATTTAAATATTCCTCATAGCTATGAGACCATTTCCAAGTTTTGCATTATAATAATAATGCCCAGTGTCCACTCCAAGATTATCTCAACTTTGACTGTCTTTTCAGAATTTCACTAGTCATCAATCACATCAGAAACAATTTAGCTGAAGTCCCAAAGTTACATCTGCGCAGTTGTGTCCCTAATCCACTTCAAGCTTAAATTCTGACAATAACTAGTAAGAAAGCATGGTATGGAATCAAAATGTTTAGACTATGCAAGAATACCTCAGGCTACACCACAGATGTAGAGTTCAAGAAGGGTGGGACACCTGGATTAAATGCCCTGAATGTCCCTCTGTCCTTGATGTACAGTAAGTGGAAACATGTTGTTAAAATTGGAGCACCCACTGCTTGATCAGGGTTATCATCTCTACTTGCGTAACTTTTATAGCAGCATCCAACTCTTCAAGACAGTCTCTGACAGAACTACAGCATGTGTTAATGTGCTCAATGAAGCATAGATGCCTTCCAAGGATACTAATTAGTCAACTGCTCAAAAGAAGTGGAGCTCATTGTAATTTGAGGAGCTCAACAAGTATAAAAAGTGATTAACACTAGAAGTCCCAGAAATTTCGAGCTCCCCCCTGAAGTCCGGAAAGAGGGTCAAATGACCCTTAGTCCAAACTGACAACTCTGATGGCTCCAATTAGCATCCTTTCATTTGTAAATGTGGCCATTGCCTGAGGAATCTGCAGGGGGCAATTGTGTTGATCCACCTCAACAAAGGTCTTGTAAAAGAGTGTAAACAAAAGAATGTAAGCTGCCCCTGAGTGTGTCTGCCCACCTCCCAGCTGCATTGTTAGCAAATTTGCATGCAGCCTTTTGTGCTGTGGGGGATAAATAGGTGACTGCTTCACCTATTTTGTTCACAAGAAACAAAATGCAGAGAAGGCACACCATTCAACAGGCATTGGAACTGATCCTGAGCAACACCAACCCTTCTGACTCAGATGGAGAAGACATAGTCCTTCAACCCGATTTGGACTCTGAGCTGTCTTCAGGTTAGATTTTTCAAATTACTTATATTTATTTCCTGACTATCTTTTTTAGGCTAGGTTCACATTTGAGAGAATTTCAGTTCCCTGCGAATCCAGCAGGGAACTTAGAAATTTTCTCAGCCACCGCATGTTCCCCGCATGTGGAAGAGCGGGGAACTCGGTCCCTAGCAACCCGCTGTGTTTACTGGTTACCAGCTACACAGCGTGCTGCGGGGAGTGTGATTCACACTCCTGCATCCCCCCTCCTTAGGGAACGCATCTTGAGGAGCCATCACACCCATCCTGATGAAGCAATCACTTCACCCAACCTCTACATCCAGCTGTCACCCCATACAACTAACACAATTTACCTCAAAACTTCTTGAATAGCATGTTTACATTGGGTTCTCCTCCCAACTCTTATGCGACACACTCTTCAACAACCTACTAAACAATCCTGCTTTTGTGCTTACCACTCCACTGAAACAGCAAAATTAGAAACAACCTATTAATCCTATGCCAACAAATAATACTCTGCAGTCCTCATTCTAGATCTGTTGAACGTTTTCTCCCACTACAAATCTTCTCATCCATTGGCATTAAAGATCTTGCAGGGGTTGCAAGGGTTGACAAGCATGTGCCTTTTTTGACACTGCAAACAATGAACCAACTCATGTAATCTGCCAACTTTACAAGAAAAACTGAGTCAAAGTAAAAACTGCAATAATTTGACTATTACATGTATGAATCTTCACATGCGCAATCAATATGCTTTAGTGTGGGAATCCAAATGAGCAAAAATGCGTACCAGCAGACATCAACCACCATCAGCCACCCCATCAATCGAATCACCTGCTTCTTCCTCCTCCTCTGTTACCATGCCAATATTGAGATGCAGGTCTTTGATCTCAGAAACTCGGGTTCTTCACCTGATCGATTCACGATGACTGAGATGCCGCCTTCAGCTGTAACAAAAGCAGACATGCCTGCTTTTTTTGACCGATCTCAGAGAACAATCACACCACAATTTTCTCAATCCACAGTAACACCTCAGCCTACACCTCTCTCACGGTCCAGCAGTTTGTCCTGTTCGCCATACTCCTCACTGCAACCGGCCCGTGATTCCGCAGTTATGGTCACGGAAAAGATTGTTTCCCCCTACACATGACAAAGCTAAGAGGTTGAACTCCACCATTTCCAATTTGTTGGTTAAGGAAATGCTGCCTTTCTGCCTGGTGGATACTGACAGTTTCTGAAAGCTGATGGCCATCGCAGTCCCCCAGTACCAATTACCCAGTTGCCATTATTTTTCAAAGAAAGCTGTGACTGTGCTACACTAGCATGTAGCAGACAAGATCACCTGATCCTTGGCAAAATCTTGGTCTACCAGGGTACATTTCACCTCAGACACTTGGACAGGTAATTATGGCCAAGGGCATTACATCTCGCTGACTGGGCACTGGGAGACTCTGGTGGCTGTGGGGACAGGTGCTGCTCCACAAGTCTTGGAATCCCCAAGGCTTGAAGGCCAAACCCCTACATTTAACACTTCCTCTACTGCTTCTGCTACTCTATCTCCTCTAGGGCCTCCACCTGCACCCTCAACCTCTGCATTCATAAGACATGCGTTCGTACAGTGCATAGTGAACCCCCACCACTTCCCTACTGCACAGCCAGGGCTCAACGCAATCAGGCAGTCTTAAAATTGATATGGCTTGGAGATCGCAGTCATGCAGTGGAAGAGTTGTGGACAGCTCTCCAGGCTGAATTTTATTAATGGCTGTCTCCGCTGAACCTACATCCAGGGAAGGCTGTGTCCGATAACAGTGCAAACCTTGTGGCGGCCCTATGGTAAGGCAAGCACAAACACGTGCGTTGCATGGCTCACGTCCTCAACCTGGTGGTGCAGAATTTTCTCAGCTACTATCCTGGCCTGGGTGACCTGCTCCAGAAAGCACGTAAGCTGTGTGCTTACTTTCACCGTTTGCACCCCTCTGCTAGTCAACTTGTATCGATACAGAGGTCTTTGTCCATGCCAGTTAACAGGTTGATATGCGATGTGCTGACTTGGTGGAATTCCACTCTGCAAATGTTGCAGCGACTGTGGCAGCAGCAACGAGCCCTGATGCACTATGTCATATCACGTAGCCTGGACCAAGGCAGTACAGAGGTGGTGCATATCATATTTACAGAGTGAGCACAGATTAAGGACCTCTGCACCCTTCTGCACAGTTTTGAAATGGCAACTAAGATGGTTAGCACTGATGATGCCATCATCAGCATCACTATTTCGGTCATTTATATGCTGGAGCAGACTTTGAATAGCCTGCGGGATTAGATGGTTCCAGAAGAAGAAGAGGAAGCAGAGTAGGCTGCAGAAGGGATAATATTGTCTCGAAGTTCGAGACTGTCGTCACACAGGCGAATGCCAAGGAAGGGTGGAGCACTGCGATTGAGGGGGGCTGGTGATTATAACAGACAAACTGTTATCGAAGGTGTAAGATCGGAGGAACAAATGGAGGAGGAAGAGGTGATGGGCGAGTAAATGTCGGATGAAGAGGATAATCCTCCCCTCTCTGTTTCTCGGGGTTGGCGGAAGGGGATGGAGGAAACAAGCTTCATTGTCATCCAGCCACTAATGCAGCATAGGCTCAGATCTCATGGTAGTGCCCGACATATGAGTGCCTTCTTGCTGCACTATCTGCAAAATGATCCCAGTATAGTAATGATTAGGAATAATGTTGACAGCTAGGTTGCCACTTTATTAGACTCACATTATAAAACACAATGCTGGAGCATCAAAACATGTTTTATACAACCTTAAGAGTGCTTTTCCCCAAGACAGCAGTGAAGCACACAGTTTGCATCGCAGGTATAGACTTCCAACCTCAAGCCCATCAATTCATCAAGGCCAAAACATTAGCAGCAACAGCAGCAGTGGTGGAAGAAGCAATTTCTGTAAATCATTTGACACTTTTTTTAAGACCAGCACAACAGAGTCCAAGTCTTGAACGTGGTGAACGAATGGAGAGGATGGTGCAGGAATATCTAGAACCAAGTATCAATACCATCAGGGTGGGTTTTGGACCCTTTCACATTTGTGTCTTCCAAAATGCAGGAGTGGCCTGAGGTCACCTCACATGCTTGGAGGTTTTATCATGCCCAGCAGCCAGCGTTCTCTCAGAATGTGTCTTCAGCGCTGCTTTGTGTCCTGATGGATAAGCACATGCGATTGTCCCCTGAAAATGTTGGCCACCTAACTTTCATTAAGATGAACAAGTTATGGATCTCCAATAACTTTTGCACCCCAATCGCAGACTATAAAGACTAGGTGATATTTAGTGATCAGTGAGCATACTCGGTAATGCTCGTTACTCGCCCGAGCATCACTGTGCTAGCGGTGCTCGGTGAGCGTTGATTATTTCTGGTATTATTCAACTGGAGCTCGGGTCCCCACCATGCATGTTTGGCGCTCTTTAGAGTTGCAGGGATTGTCTGACACACACTGTATTGCAGCAGCCATGTTGGTTGTGACATTACAGTAATTGGCTGGCCACGCAGCATCATCAGGTCTATATCAGACCTGGATCCGCGCTGCTCAGCACAGTCACCTCCGGAATCAGACAGTGTAGGGAAATTTGCTGTCAAGATCTGGGTCAGATTTGGGGGTTTATAACTTAGTGTGGGTATACCATAATAGAATACACAAATCCAGCTTAATCAACAGTCCTTCTATGGACTAATTATGTGGCATATAAATTGCAGTGCTGGGTAGGCAGGAACTGTATGTGGGTATATAGATATCAGTAGCAGGCAGGCATTGTATGTGGCATACTTACTGTATACATCAAGAGAGTCCATTCCATTACTGTCTGCTGCTGCCTATTACATATATTGACCGTTAATATATACAAACCCTCAGGTATCAGTGGCCAGGAATATTTTTGTTGCATCTTAATTCTGATTATTTTATTCCAAAGCAATCCAGAGCCCACATTTTTTTTCTCCATTTGGTTGTTGTGACTGCAGAATACAGCCAAATCCTTTTCATAGTACAGCATGAAAATCCAGCTAATTTAAATGGGTTTCCCCATCCCAGCCACCACACCTGAGTGCACATAAAATTCTGCCATTTTTTGGTACTGTAAAATTTTTTGGGAGTGTCTTATATAATTTCTTGACACCATTTTGCTGCCCCCAAAAATATTTAGCAGCCAAAAAAATATTTTGCTACAGGGCAGGTATTTTACACTGGGTTTTGTCCGCCACACGGATGGCATATTATTGCGCTCAAAATTGTGCCATTTCTGGCCTCCATTGAAATTTTTTTTGTTGTGTCTTAGCCTATCATTGACACAATTTAGCTGGGCAAAAAAACAAAAAATATAGGCCACATATTGAACAGTGTGGTATCTCCTTCAAACGCCTCATCTATCTGTGGGCTTCAAATTGTGGCATTTGAGACAGCCATTCAATTGTTTTTGCTGTCTGTTACCCTAGTTCTATACATTATTTTGAGATAAAAAAGGCCACATATTGAACAGTGTGGTATCTCAGTCAGATGCCTCATCTATCTGTGGGCTGCAAATTGTGGCATGTGAGACCTCCATTTAACTGTTTAGCTGTCTGTTTCTCTAGGTCTATACATTATTTTGCGTTAAAAAAATACAGGCCATATATTGAACAGTGTGGTATCTGCATCAGATGCCTCGTCTATCTGTGGGCTACAAATTGTGGCATTTGAGACCTCCATTCAACTGTTTTGGCTGTCTGTTACCTTCGTTCTATACACTATTTTGTGTTAAAAAACATGCATTCAACTGTTTTTGCTTTGTCTTACCATAGTTATTGACAACAGTTTGCAAAAAAAAAATTGTTACCAACAGTCCAGATATTATAAATTGTGGTTTTCCTGCACACTGATCACATATAAGTTTGCTCCAAATTCAGCCATTTGCAGTGAACGTGAAAAATATTGTAGTGCATTTAAAATGGACAAGGCATGTGGCAAGGGACGAGGGAGTGGACATGATGGTGATGGTGCATGCAGAGGTTGAAGACGTGGGCAAGTTGAAATTGTGCCACAACAAACACCCACATATTCTAGCCCCACCTTCCTGTCCGAATTACTAGGGGACCGCAGAACACCATTATTGAACTCAAAGCAGTGTCAAAAGGGTGTTGGTTGGATAGCGGACAATGCTTCCATTCACTTTGCCACCACCACCAGCACCCTGTCTTCCACATGGTCATGTCTGAGTAGACGTGAGCCTGAACTGCATATTCCTCACCCTGATCCTCTTTCCTCCTGCTATGCCAAGTGCCCGAAGACAACTAATCACACACTTGGACACTCCAAAGAGCTGTTCACTTTTCCATTTATAGATTTGGGCCTCTTGCCCAGTCCACTTGAAATGGGGCAAGATGAGATCTCTTGTAGCGATGCCCAAATATTTGAGCAGTTACGGTCACACGAAGGCGATGGTGGGAACGTGTCACAAGAGGTGGACGAAGATGAGACACAATTGCCAGAAAGACAGGAGAAGGACCAAGGTGCAGAAGTGGAAGACATTGAAGTGGTGGATGATATAGTAACTGACTCAATCTGACAGGAGAACATGCAGAGCGAGGACAGCAGCACACAGGGGGAGGGAGGCGCATCACCCCAACAGGCAGAAAGAAGCAGTGTGGTGGCTGCAGACAGAAGGCGGGCAACGTTCCTCATAACACCAACACGACGGAAGTTGGCAGTACAACTGCTAGGTCATCCCAAGTCTGGTTGTTTTTTAAAGACTCTGCCGATAACCTGAAACAGGCCATTTTCACCACCTGCCATGCCCGTATCAGCAGGAGTAGCAAAACTACCAGCCTGACCACCACCAGCATGATCATGCACATGGCAGCAAAGCACCCAACTTTGTGGGCCGAACTCCAGGCTCCAAGAACAGCAGCTTCAGGTGACACCACTGCTTCTTCCACTGTTGTGCTTGCAAGCCAATCCCCTATCCACATTGCATGTGAAGATGCCTCCTGCCCTGCACCTGTCGTTGCCCACACTCAACTAGCACCATCATCAAGCACGTCCACGTCCTTGTCCCAGCGCAGTCTCCAGTTGTCCATACCCTAGTCATTGGAACGCAAGCAGAAACACGCAGCCAATGCCCCACAGGCCACAGTACTAAATTCAAACATTTCTCGTCTGCTTGCACTCAAAATTTTTGCTTTTAGGCTTGTGGAGACGGAAGCTGTACCATGCTTGGCCCATATGCTTAACCTCGTTGTTCAATGGTTTCTCAAAAGCTACCTGGAGCTGCTGGATCTGCTTGTCAAAGTATGCCGCCTCTGTACCCATTATAGAAAGTCAGCTAAAGCTTTACCTGCCCTTGACGTGCTTTTGCAGCGCTTGTGGCTTCCGGCTCACCAACTGTTGTGTGACGTCCCCATGCAATGAAACTCTATACTGCATATGTTGGAAAGGATTTGTGAGCAGAAGAGGGCAGTTGTTGACTAACAGCATCAACAATGCTGTCGGCATTCAGTACAGACTCCACACATAAGACCTCAGAAGTGGACATGGATGTTAGGCGTATGTACCAAACTTTGAGTACTCCACCGAGATGGTGAGCGGCGATGATGCCATAATTAGCATCACCATCCCACTTCTCTGCATTCTGAAAAGCTCTATGCTTACAATGAAAGAGGATGCATTGCAGGTGGAGCATGATGAGACAGAGCAAGAAACCATACAGGGTGATATACACACAGCCCAGCCTCATGTCATCCCAAAGTGGATTGGTTGACAATGAGGAAGAGGAGGAGGTGGAACAACAGGAGCTACTTTCATGCCCTATAGAGGTACTACAAGCACACCTGTCATACCGTCTGTTCAGCATAGATGGCCTGAGGACAGGGAGAATTAGGAAGACATGGTCAGTCTTCCTGTAGGTAAGGACATGGAAGTCTTGCCTGTTAGCAGTCTGGCACGCATGGCTGTCTTTATGATGCGCTGCCTTTCCCGTGACCCTTGCATTATCAAAATGTTTGGTGACACTCATTACTGGTTGGTGACACTCCTAGACTGATGCTACAAGGAGAACTTTTAATCTCTTCTTCCAGAGTCAGATAGGTGTACTAAAATGTTGAAGTACCAGAGGGCCATTGATGCGGAATTATTTAAAAATTCCCATCTGAAAACGCTGATGGCAGAGGTCACAGTTCGTTGGACAACCAAGGAGTACAGGCGAGACACAACTCCAATCCAGCAGAGGCAGGGGAATACTGGCAAAGTTCTTGGAGAGTTTTCTCACACCCTACCATCATCCTGGCCAAGAGGCGTGGGGTACTCTCACAAGGATTGAAAAGTTTTGGGAAGATGCTGAGGGAGTACCTTGCTGACCGTACCAACATCCTCCATGATTCCTCTGTGCATTTTAATTATTGGGTATCCAAGCTGGAAATGTGGCATGAACTGGCTCTTTATGGCCTGGAGGTTCTTGCCTGCCCTGCCGCTAGCGTTTTGTCAGAGTAAGTTTTTAGTGCCGCTGGTGGAATTATAACTGAAAAGTGCATCCGCCTGTAACTGAAAATGCTGACAGGCTGACTCTTATAAAAATGAACAAGGGCTGGATTGGGCTAGACTTCTGTACACCACCGAATGATAACAGCAAAACATAACCTCCAATACAGTGTGTTTTTTGGGGAGGTGTATTCTCCCATGCACCTCTTCACACCCACACATGGGTATACACTTCCTGATTTTGGCTATTTGGTGTTATCCTCCTCCTTCTCCTCATCCACCACCTCTAGATCACCATGATGACCGTGGTCCATGATGCAACAGCTAACTTATTGTGTAAAAGTTTATTCTATACAACACCAGAAGCAATTACTGACCCCTGTAGGTATAACAACTCATATAACTATCATTTATCCGGAGAACAATGAGTTAAATAATATACCAAAACTTCAAATTTTAGATTAAATAGCTATTTTTATTTCATGCCATAAGATTAAACATAGATACAAATAAATACAAAGGTCACATATGAATTCATGTGAATCCTACTAAAGTGCAATTTTATGACACAGGGTAGAATAGGTCAAGCTGCAAATGCTGAGGCAAGCAAGTGAAGGGGGATCATCATATTTCATATATCTTGTATGCCAAAAAGTTCATATATTAACATCAAAACTGATTCCTTCCCCCTTATATTGCCGCATCAGCACGATCCGCAGTGGATAGTTGGTGAAATAAAGTGCCAATTGCTAAAATCCATTATCCACATCGTATACCGCAGACAGCTTAATCCCTCATTCATGTACTCAAATAAGTGATATCATTTACCCATAGTGAGATGAGGCGTCCTATTTTCAGCCTGTGTCAAGGTCCCCAACGCTGCGTTTCGCGTGCAACGTGTGCCGCTTCCTCAGGGGGTATATACAAGATATATGAAATATGATGATCCCCCTTCACTTGCTTGCCTCAGCATTTGCAGCTTGACCTATTCTACCCTGTGTCATAAAATTGCACTTTAGTAGGATTCACATGAATTCATATGTGACCTTTGTATTTATTTGTATCTATGTTTAATCTTATGGCATGAAATAAAAATAGCTATTTAATCTAAAATTTGAAGTTTTGGTATATTATTTAACTCATTGTTCTCCGGATAATAATTATTGTGTAAAAGGTTTTTTTTGATGCTCTTTAAAAATAAGTTTACACAGTATGTTGATGTGCATCCCCCATGGGGAAATATTTGTCAGACCATACACTTATTGTATGGGCATTACAAGTATAGGAGACCCGCTCCTTTAAATTGGGATAAGATTTATAGGAGAACATCCTCCACATCTCTTCAGACACCACCCCTAGAACACGAGGGTGACTGTGTAAGCAATTGTAAAATTGAAAAATGCATCAAAAACACTACATGTGAACATAGCCCAAGTGGTGGACAAACATTTTTGTTTTGGGTTATTTTTTGCCTTACATACCAATCATTACCCTAAAAGGATGTTTCTTAACATGTTTCCTAGGAAAATCCATTTGTGGTTTCGTTTTTGTATGTTTTATTGTGTGCCTGTAAAAGTGGAGTAAGACTCTGACCACATTGTTCACAGCTGTGACTTGGAAGTCAGAATTGCATCCAGGGGTATTTCTCATGATGTTCCCATGTCATTTGAGCACTGTTTCCATCAATTTCAGACATTTTTAGACAATAAAAGGACCCCCGGGGGTGATTGAGGCAAAACTGCTCAGATTTCCCATAGACTTACATTGGGCTCGTTGCTCGGGTCGAGCAACCGAGCATTTCAATTTGCTTGACCTGGGCAAAGAGCACCCGAGCATTTTAGTGCTCGTTCATCACTAGTGATATTGCATTTTTTAGTGTGATGCATTAATGTCACATAACTGCACTCTTTGATATCTTTAGTGTCACTTCTGTGGCTGCTGCTAATGATGTTAAAGGGAACCTGTCACCCCCCAGCGTATTTAACTAAAAGAGCCACCTTGTGCAGCACTAATGCTGCATTCTGTCAAGGTAGCTCTTTTAGTTGTGGTCCCTTTCAACACTAAAATAATCATTTTTATAATTTGTCCCTGATACCTCGAATTTGTCCTGGAGGCATGTCTTTTCCCCCAGACACAAATGCCTCCCAGCCGTCACTCAGTGCTCCACCTCCTCTGCCTTCATTAACGTCCCACTGGAGCTCCTGGTTTTACCACCTTGTCACTGACCACCGCGGTGCATCCCTCGCTTCCCAGACGACCTTCCGCAGTCGGAGCAGCAGCCGCAACAGCGACCACTTTGAGGAAGTCAACACGCTGCAGTCGTCCATGTGTTCTGCTGCGGCCCCAGCACCTGAGCTGTAAGTTTTTTGGGGGCATGTACAGTTTGCGTTGCCCTTTGAACTTACAGTGCAGGCGCCGGGGCCGCAACAGAACACACGGGCAACTGCTGCGTGTTGACTTCCTCAAAGTGGTCGCTGTTGCGGCTGCTGCTCCGACCACGGTAGGTTGTCTGGGAAGTGAGGGAGGCACAGCGGTAGTCACTGACAAGGCGGTAAATCTGGTAGCCGCAGTGGGATGCTAATGAAGGCAGAGGAGGTGGAGTCCTGCGCACAGAGTATTGAGTGACTGCTGGGAGGTGTTTGTGTCAGGGGGAAAAGACGTGCCCCCAGGACAAATTCGAGGTATCAGGGACAAATTATAAAAACTATTATTTTAGCATTGAAAGGGACTACTGTTGTGAATTCTGTTTATGGGCTCCCTCTGGTGGCACTGGTTGACTTCTGTCTTTTATCTCCAGTGCACCTGTTCCCATCAGGAATTGGGAGTTTCCTATATAGTCTGGCTTCTCAGTCATTTACTTGCCGGCTATCAATGTTACCAGAGCTCCTCTGTTACTTGCTACCTGCTCCAAGTCTGCTGATTCAGATAAGTTGGATCATCTGTACCTTTTGTGAACCTTTTGCCCAGCGTGCATTTATATGAATCTTGCTGCTGGAAGCTCTAGTGAACTGAAATGACCACTCCGGTGTCATGAGTTGATACCGGAGTTTAAAGTCATTTCAGGATGGTATTTTGTAGGGTTTTGAGTTGACCGCGAAGTCCACTTTTGTATTTTCTGCTATCTAGTTAGTGGGCCTCTCTTTGCTGAACCTGTATTCATCCTGCGTATGTGTTTTCCTCTTAACTAACCGTCATTATATGTTGGGGGCTACTATCACTTTGGGGTTTTCTCTGGAGGCAAGCCAGGTCTGTGTTTCCTCTATTAGGGGTAGCTAGATCTCCGGCTGGTGCGAGACGTCTAGGGATAAAACGCAGGTACGTTCCCCGGCCACTGGTAGTTGTGCGTGAGGTTCAGCATCGCGGTCAGCTTAGATTCCATCTTCCTAGAGCTAGTCCTGTTTTTGCCTATGTCTCTGCCATTGGGAACCACGACAGTATAGCCGGCCTCACAGTGTTAAGTATTGGCTGAAGAAGGAGAGAAAAGAAGTCTCTGACACTTTTTTTTTTTTTCCTCCTCTGAAGTCTGTCTAGCCATAATTGCAGTCTGCTGCCTTTCCCTCCTCTTAATCCCTGAATGGCTCAGATCTCAGCTGCTGAGAAATGGATATCCAGAGTTTAGCTTCAAATCTGAATAATCTCGCTTCTAGGGTTCAAAATTTACAAGAATTTGTCATACATGCTCCTATGTCTGAACCTAAAATTCCTATACCAGAGTTTTTTTCTGGAGATAGATCTCGTTTTTTGAATTTTAAGCACAATTGTAAATTGTATCTTTCTCTGAGATCTTACTCCGCTGGAGACCCCGCTCAGCAGGTTAAGATTGTTATTTCCTTGCTGCGGGGTGACCCCCAGAATTGGGCATTTGCTTTGGCGCCAGGGGACCCTGCGCTGCTCAATGTGGATGCGTTTTTTCTGGTGTTGGGGTTGCTCTATGAGGAACCTAATTTGGAGATTCAGGCTGAAAAAGCCTTGATAGCCCTCTCTCAAGGGCATGATGAAGCTGAGATATATTGTCAAAAATTTCGAAAATGGTCTGTGCTTACTCAGTGGAATGAGTGCGCCCTGGCGGCGAATTTCAGAGAGGGTCTCTCTGACGCCGTTAAAGATGTCATGGTGGGGTTTCCTATGCCCACAGGTCTGAATGAGTCCATGACAATGGCTATTCAGATTGACCGGCGTTTACGGGAGCGCAAACCTGTGCACCATTTGGCGGTGTCTTCTGAGCAGGCACCGGAGAATATGCAATGTGATAGAATTCTGTCCAGAAGTGAACGGCAGAATTATAGGCGTAAAAATGGTTTGTGATTCTATTGTGGCGATTCTGCTCATGTTATATCAGCATGCTCTAAATGCACAAAAAGGGTTGATAAGTCTTTTGCAGTTAGCACTTTGCAGTCTAAGTTTATTTTGTCTGTGACTTTGATTTGTTCGTTATCATCTATTACCGCGAATGCTTATGTGGATTCTGGCGCCGCCCTGAGTCTTATGGATTGGTCCTTTGCCAGGCGCTGTGGGTTTAGTCTAGAGTCTCTGGAAGTCCCTGTCCCTTTGAAGGGTATTGACTCCACACCATTGGCTAGGAATAAACCTCAATACTGGACACAAGTGACTATGTGTATGACTCCAGACCATCAGGAGGTGATTCGATTCCTTGTGTTGCATAATTTGCATGATGTTTTAGTGCTTGGATTGCCATGGTTACAAACTCATAACCCAGTTATTGACTGGAAAACAATGTCCGTATTAAGCTGGGGATGTCAGGGGGCTCATGGGGAAGTACCTTTGGTTTCCATTGCTTCATCTACTCCCTCTGAGGTTCCGGCATTTTTGTCTGATTACTGTGATGTTTTTGAGGAGCCTAAACTTAGTTCGCTCCCTCCTCACAGGGATTGCGATTGTGCTATAGAGTTGATTCCTGGCAGCAAGTTTCCTAAAGGTCGTTTGTTCAATCTGTCTGTGCCAGAGCATGCTGCTATGCGAGAGTATATTAAGGAGTCCTTGGAAAAGGGACATATCCGTCCATCCTCATCCCCTTTAGGAGCAGGTTTTTTTTTCGTAGGTAAAAAGGATGGTTCCCTGAGGCCTTGTATTGATTACCGGCTGTTGAATAAGATTACGTTCAAAAATCAGTATCCTTTGCCACTGTTGACTGATTTCTTTGCTCGTATTAGGGGGGCAAGGTGGTTCTCTATGATTGACCTTCGGGGTCTGTATAATTTGGTGCGGATTAAGCAGGGAGATGAGTGGAAAACTGCATTTAATACGCCCGAGGGCCATTTTGAGTATCTGGTGATGCCTTTTGGTCTTTCTAATGCCCCTTCAGTCTTTCAGTCCTTTATGCACAATATTTTCCGTGAATATCTGGATAAATTTATGATTGTGTATTTGGATGATATTTTGATTTTTTCTGATGACTGGGAGTCGCATGTTCAACAGGTCAGGAAGGTTTTTCAGGTTTTGCGGGCCAATTCTTTGTTTGTAAAGGGTTCAAAGTGTACTTTTGGGGTTCAGAAGATCTCTTTTTTGGGGTACATTTTTTCCCCTTCTTCTATTGAGATGGATCCTGTCAAGGTTCGGGCTATTTGTGATTGGACGCAACCTACGTCCCTTAAGAGTCTTCAGAAATTCTTGGGCTTTGCTAATTTCTATCGTCGATTTATAACTGGTTTTTCAAGTGTTGTTAAGCCTCTAACGGATTTGACTAAGAAGGGTGCTGATGTTGCCAATTGGTCCTCGGCGGCTGTGGAGGCCTTTCGGGAGCTTAAGCGCCGCTTTTCTTCTGCTCCTGTGTTGCGCCAGCCTGATGTTTCACTTCCTTTTCAGGTCGAAGTTGATGCTTCCGAGATCGGAGCGGGGGCGGTTTTGTCGCAGAGAAGTTCCGATTGCTCGGTGATGAGACCATGTGCGTTCTTTTCTCGAAAATTTTCGCCCGCCGAGGGAAATTATGATGTTGGTAATCGGGAGCTTTTGGCTATGAAGTGGGCCTTTGAGGAGTGGCGTCATTGGCTTGAGGGTGCTAGGCATCAGGTGGTGGTCTTGACTGATCACAAGAATCTGATTTACCTTGAGTCTGCCAGGCGTCTGAATCCTAGACAGGCACGCTGGTCGTTGTTTTTCTCCTGGTTTAATTTCGTGGTCTCATATCTACCAGGTTCAAAAAATGTGAAGGCAGATGCCCTTTCTAGGAGTTTTGAGCCTGACTCCCCTGGTGATTCTGAGCCTACGGGTATCCTTAAGGATGGGGTGATATTGTCGGCTGTCTCTCCAGACTTGCGACGTGCTTTGCAGGAGTTTCAGGTGGATAGGCCTGATCGTTGTCCGCCTGGGAGACTGTTTGTTCCAGATGAGTGGACCAGTAGAGTCATCTTGGAAGTTCATTCTTCTGTGTTGGCAGGCCACCCTGGAATCTTTGGTACCAGAGATTTGGTGGCCAGGTCCTTCTGGTGGCCTTCCCTGTCTCGGGATGTGCGTACTTTTGTGCAGTCTTGTGATGTTTGTGCTCGGGCCAAGCCTTGCTGTTCTCGGGCTAGTGGATTGTTGTCGCCCTTGCCTATTCCGAAGAGGCCTTGGACGCACATCTCTATGGACTTTATTTCGGATCTTCCGGTTTCTCAGAAAATGACCGTCATCTGGGTGGTGTGTGACCGTTTTTCTAAAATGGTTCATTTGGTACCCTTGCCCAAGTTGCCTTCTGCATCTGAGTTGGTTCCTCTATTTTTTCAGAATGTGGTTCGTTTACATGGTATCCCGGAAAACATCGTTTCTGACAGGGGATCCCAATTTGTGTCTAGATTTTGGCGGGCGTTCTGTGCCAGGATGGGCATTGATTTGTCTTTTTCGTCTGCATTCCACCCTCAGACGAATGGCCAGATGGAGCGAACTAATCAGACCTTGGAGACTTATTTGAGGTGTTTTGTGTCTGCTGATCAGGATGACTGGGTCGCCTTTTTGCCGTTGGCAGAGTTTGCCCTCAATAATCGGGCTAGTTCTGCCACTCTGGTTTCTCCTTTCTTTTGCAATTCGGGGTTTCACCCTCGTTTTTCATCTGGCCAGGTGGAATCTTCGGATTGCCCTGGAGTGGACACGATGGTGGATAGACTGCACTGGATTTGGAGTCATGTGGTGGACAACTTGAAGTTGTCCCAGGAGAAGACTCAGCAGTTTGCTAATCGTCGTCGTCGTGCTGGTAATCGTCTTCATGTTGGGGACTTGGTGTGGTTATCTTCTCGTTTTGTCCCTATGAAGGTCTCTTCTCCTAAGTTTAAACCTCGGTTCATAGGTCCTTATAAGATTTTGGAGATTCTTAATCCTGTATCGTTTCGTTTGGACCTACCAGCATCTTTCACTATTCATAATGTCTTCCATCGGTCTTTGTTGCGGAGGTACGAGGTACCGGTGGTTCCTTCTGTTGAGCCTCCTGCCCCTGTGCTGGTGCAGGGTGAATTGGAGTATGTTGTGGAGAAGATTTTGGACTCTTGCATTTCCAGACGGAGACTTCAATATTTGGTTAAATGGAAGGGATACGGTCAGGAAGATAATTCTTGGGTGACTGCCTCTGATGTTCATGCCTCTGATTTGGTTTGCGCCTTTCATAGGGCTCATCCAGATCGCCCTGGTGGTTCTCATGAGGGTTTGGTGCCCCCTCCTCAAGGGGGGGGGGGTACTGTTGTGAATTCTGTTTATGGGCTCCCTCTGGTGGCTACTGGTGGTACTGGTTGACTTCTGTCTTTTATCTCCAGTGCACCTGTTCCCATCAGGAATTGGGAGTTTCCTATATAGTCTGGCTTCCCAGTCATTTACTTGCCGGCTATCAATGTTACCAGAGCTCCTCTGTTACTTGCTACCTGCTCCAAGTCTGCTGATTCAGATAAGTTGGATCATCTGTACCTTTTGTGAACCTTTTGTCCAGCGTGCATTTATATGAATCTTGCTGCTGGAAGCTCTAGTGAACTGAAATGACCACTCCGGTGTCATGAGTTGATACCGGAGTTTAAAGTCATTTCAGGATGGTATTTTGTAGGGTTTTGAGTTGACCGCGAAGTCCACTTTTGTATTTTCTGCTATCTAGTTAGTGGGCCTCTCTTTGCTGAACCTGTATTCATCCTGCGTATGTGTTTTCCTCTTAACTAACCGTCATTATATGTTGGGGGCTACTATCACTTTGGGGTTTTCTCTGGAGGCAAGCCAGGTCTGTGTTTCCTCTATTAGGGGTAGCTAGATCTCCGGCTGGTGCGAGACGTCTAGGGATAAAACGCAGGTACGTTCCCCGGCCACTGGTAGTTGTGCGTGAGGTTCAGCATCGCGGTCAGCTTAGATTCCATCTTCCTAGAGCTAGTCCTGTTTTTGCCTATGTCCCTGCCATTGGGAACCACGACAGACTACAACTAAAAGAGCAACATTGACAGAATAGAGCATTAGTGGTGCACATGGTGGCTCTTTTAGTTAAAAACGCCTAGGGGTGGGGTGACAGGTTCCCTTTAACACAAATTTGTGGAAATGTGAACAGTCATGGTTGGTCTACATCTGTTGAGTTAGCTGTAGTGGAAGACCTGTCAGTCCCAATTATACTATTTCTATTCTAGTGAAAGTTATTCCACATCGGTGGTGTCAGGCCCTCATTTTTTAAAATGTGAACACTCCAAGTTGGGTGTCCATCAGCTAGATTGGGTGAAGTGAAAGACCTGTCAATCCCTATTATACTATTTCTACTGTGTTGAAATCGGTGCCACATTGGTGGTGTATGACAATATTTTTTGGAAATGTGAACACTCCTTGTTGAGTGTCCATCTGCTGGATTTGATGTGGTGATAGACCTGTCGGTCCCTATTCTGCTATTTCTACTGTGGTTAAATGGATGCCACTTTGGTGATGTATGCCAATAATTTTTGGAAATGTGAACACTCCTTGTTGAGTGCCTATCTGCTGGATTGGGTGTAGAGAAAGACCTGTTGGTCCCTATTACACTATTTCTGCTGTGGTGAAATTAATGCCACTTATGTGGTGTAAGGCCCTCATTTCTTTAAATGTGAACACACCTTGTAGGATATTCATCTTCTGGGTTGGGTGTAACGAAAGACCTGTTGGTCCCTATTATACTATTTCTACTGTGGTGAAATTGATGCCACTTTGGTGGTATCTTCCAATATTTTTTGGAAATGTGAACACTCCTGGTTAGGTCTCCATCTTGCGTGTTGCCTGTAGCAGTAGGCCACCGAGACCGTCAGGCCTCCACTTCCTTACACTCAGCTACCCGTGTTACTATCTTTAATTTTTTCTAATAATGGTGGTGTAGAAAACTGATATTTGTGCCACCTGAGTGTGGCTCAGCTTAAAAGCAGGTAGAGGTGTTGCATGTGTTATCAAGGCTCCCAGCAAAGGGACCCTACACATATTCCCACAGCCACCTCCAGCAGTTCCATGCTGGAATTTGTACTGTGGGTGAATTGAGGTGTCAGAGACGTGTTTTGTGGAACCACTGTGTCATGGACCATGGAGAGAAACAAAAGAGAGAGATAATGTTGGAGAGTGTCCACTATTGAATCTGGGAAGAGGAATGCAGTAACCATTGAAGTATCCAATCTGTATCGGGTGAGACCTCTCCTGTCTGTGATATTTGCCCACATGTTGTAATGATCCTTGTCATTAATGCTATGAAGCATCTGTTATGGGAGTGTCAATCACTATGTGTTAATGGGAATTGGATGTAGAGTGCAGAACACCTCCCAATATTAGGTGAGACCTCCTTAGTATTTGCTTGAATCAGATTGCAGCCTTTATACATGCATGTGATATGTGGTAGCCCATCAGAAGGATGTGGGACATACCAGAAAATATAGAGTATAAGGTCTGATCAGTGGCGAGCAAGTGTTTTGCGTGGTAAGGCATTTTTATGCAGCACCTGCTATATGTCTATGTATACGCAAGTGGTGTTAACCAGCACAGGACTTTAGCTGGACCTAGAGGAATGATTTATGTGAGCAGGTCCATAGAATCTGTAACACTTTGATCTTATACAATTGCGTATTGTAGCATAAAACACACAACCTGGTTGAATATCTGTACTTGTATCTTAAATTGAAACCAGTTTACATTTGATGTTGGGTATTGCTACCTGAGGATATTAACAACTGGTTTATTGCACTACATAGGGAATGTACTGGGAGTCCGTAAGAGTCTTATATAGGCTAATGATTTTCCATGTTTTTGTGGTTTTTTTACCACTTTGGTTTTGTTTGTCCTAGCACCTTGCACTTTATTTGGTTTCTTTACATATTATTGATATACTTATTAAAAATAATATTTTGTCCAATACCCTACTTACAATTGAGACCAGTTGGATGCAACCATCTGCTACATACTTTACTCAACTTAGACTGCAAAACAGGAAGGTTCCACAGGCACTTCCCCAGTGGGGAAGAAGCAATATATACATAATGTCCCACATAGGGTTGAGCGAAACGGATCGGACATTTTCAAAAATCGCCGACTTTCGGCAAAGTCGGGTTTCATGAAACCCGACCCGATCCCAGTGTGGGATCGGCCATGAGGTCGGCAATCTTGAGGCCAAAGTCGCATTTTGTATGACGCTTTCAGTGCCATTTCTCAGCCAATGAAGGTGGACGCAGAGTGTGGGCAGCGTGATGACATAGGTCTCGGTCCCCACCATCTTAGAGAAGGGCATGACAGTGATTGGCTTGCTTTCTGCGGCGTCACAGGGGCTATAATGGGGTGTGCACGCCAACCGCCATCTTACTTCTGCCGATCTGAGCATAGGGAGAGGTTGCTGCAGCTTCGTCAGAAGTAGGGATATTGTTAGGGAGGAAATATTAACCCCCAAACCACTTGTGCTGTAGCGATTTCCACTGTCAAACACCACCTTTTCTTTGCAGGGACAGTGGAGGCTAGATTTCTGTGCATCAGCTATGTAGCTTATAAGGCTCCCTGATAGCTGCATTGCTGTTTGTATGCTGCTGTGCAAACCAACTGCTTTTTTAAAAGCAAAAATCCTGTTGCTCCTTTCTGCACAGTTCTATTGTTTATTAGTCCACACTTTTGTGTGCAGCAGTCCTTTTTATTGCTGGCTGCCATACTTGTCCTGAGATCATTGTAGGGAGATTGTTATTGTAGTACAGTCCCATATATATATATATATATATATATATATATATATATATATATATATATATATATATATATATATATATATACATATATATATATATATATATATATATATATATATATATATCTTCCAGCCAATTCCTGCCACTTATACTGTGTAGTGTAATACAGTGGGCCTGAATTTTGCAGCAGTCTCCCACACATAAAAAGGGAGATTTATATTGCCACTAAGTGCATCTGCGTCCATTCTGTTTGGCGTATATCTGCCAGCCACTTTCTGCCACTTATACTGTGTAGTGTAATACAGTGGGCCTGAATTTTTTCTTGCAGCAGTCTCCCACACATAAAAAGGGAGATTAATATTGCCACTAAATGCATCTGCGTCCTTTCTGTTTGGCAAATATCTGCCAGCCACTTTCTGCCACTTATACTGTGTAGTGTAAACAGTGGGCCTGAATTTTGCAGCAGTGTCCCACACATAAAAAGGGAGATTAATATTGCTACTAAGTGCATCCGCGTCAGTTCTGTTTGGCGTATATCTGCCAGCCACTTTCTGCCACTTATACTGTGTAGTGTAATACAGTGGGCCTGAATTTTTTCTTGCAGGAGTGTCCCACACATAAAAAGGAGATTAATATTGCCACTAAGTGCATCTGCGTCCATTCTGTTTGGCGTATATCTGCCAGCCACTTTCTACCACTTATACTGTGTAAATCAAATTGTCCCCAAAAGCAGATTCATTAACCAAAATAATAATTACTACTCAAATTACATCATAATCACATATAACCCTTTCCATAATTTAATAACAGAAAGAAGGTCCAAGAGTATTTATGTTAAAAATCTAACAAAATTTATTTAATCAAAAATGATAAAAATTAGAATACAAAGTGACACTAATAGCAGGAATATAGGGGAAAATGAAAATTATATCAATATAAAGATAGCAATATTAAAATACTTATATTACATAGCAGTGCACTAGAAACATGCTAAATTTACATAAGAATGGTCCCATCAGAGGTCCTAGCATATAAAACATTTAACACAACCAATATGGCTAATTGCAGCAACAACAACGTCTCCCATATAGGTATATATAATTAATCAGTCAAGTCTGAAAATAGAAGTGTAGTGCTGTATATTTAAGCCAGAAATAAAGTGCAATAGTGCGTACTACTTATGTGAATCATAGGTACTCAAGTGCAGAAATGGCTGACACATGATAAATAGTGTAACTTACATAGAATGTAGATGGTAAATAGTAAATCCCCACCTGCCGCCTCAACGCGCGTTTCGCCGATCTTCTTCAGGAGGTGTCAGTATCTGCTAGCCACTTTCTGCCACTTATACTGTGTAGTGTAATACAGTGGGCCTGAATTTTGCAGCAGTTTCCCACACATAAAAAGGGAGATTAGTATTGCCACTAAGTGCATCTGCATCCTTTCTGTTTGGCATATATCTGCCAGCCACTTTCTGCCACTTATACTGTGTAGTGTAATACAGTGGGCCTGAATTTTTCAGCAGTCTCCCACACATATAGAAAGGGAGATTTAAATTCACAACAAGTTAACATACACCTTCTACCTTGTTTTACAGTACCATATAACGGTTGTTAGTTTGGTTACATTTCCCCAAGAATGAGGAAGTCTGGTGGAAGAGGTCATGGCCGTGGGCGGTCATTGCCAGCTCATAATGAGGGTGGTGGTGGAGCATCTGGTGGTAGTGGAAAAAGCAAAATAGCACCTAAGGCTCGAGATGTTGAGCCAGCGTCATTGTCTGGCTATACAAGGCCTCGAACGCTCCCTTTTCTGGGAGTAGGAAAACCGCCTTTAAAGCCGGAGCAGCAGGAAAACGTTTTGGCTTTCCTTGCTGACGCAGCCTCTAGCTCTTTCGCATCCTCTTCGGAAAGTTCAAAATTTAAAAGCAGCGAGTCGTCAGTGGATGCTCCCGGTCAGGAACAAGTCGCTTCCTTGTGTCCTTCACCCAGAACAACAGTGAAGGATGCATCAGGCGACACAACAGGTTACTCCATGGAGCTCTTTACACATACCGTGCCTGGGTTAGAAAGGGAAATTGTTAACAGGCCATTACAAGATGAATCGGACATGGAGTGCACAGATGCACAGCCACAGCGAGATTATTATGCTGTTCCATTGACTCAGATCACAACATTGCCCTCGCAGTGTACTGAGCCAGAACCTGACCCTGATGAGACTATGGTGCCCCGTCCCGAACGCTATAGCACCTTACACGGTGACACAGAGGAAGGTGCACAGGACATTGAAGAGGAGGTGAGAGATGACCCAGTTATTGACCCCGATTGGCAGCCATTGGGGGAACAGGGTACCGCTGGCAGTAGCTCTGAAGCGGAGGAGTATGAGCTGCAGCAGGCATCAACATCGCAACAGCTTTCATCTGGCAGGCCCGTATCTGGCCAAAACCGTGTGTCAAAACCAAAAACAGTTTTAGGACAGCGTGGCCATCCGGTGAAAGTAGCACAGCGTGCAATGCCTGAAAGGGTATTCAATAGTAGGAAGAGTGCAGTCTGGCAATTTTTTAACCAAGATCCGAATGATCAGTGCAAAGTGTGCTGGGGCGACAGGGTAACGCCGAATTACCCGATACCAAATGAGTCACAGTCTTCATCTTTCCACGAGTTACGGCGGTAAGGTAATTTGTACCTTATACTTTGTAATACCTGTATTTGCACGCTTAGACAGTACATCATGAATTCCCCATAGGGGCACAGTTGATTAATATGTGTACAATAGGCGTGCATAATGCAGATCTGGTTATATATTACACCTTACATTGTATGTTTAACTAAAATCATTATAGATCTCTTTATTTGCTGTATCGTGGTAATATATATACTTTCTTAGGGTATTTTTCAGGCCCCCTGGGTATCTTTTTGTATTATATGTTCTGTAACCTTTTTTAAAAAAATTATTTTGTGATAATAAATAGTGTTTTTATCGGTATTTTTTGGTCCTCTTCATTGGACTCAGAGGTTAATTCAACTGAGTTTCCAAATTGTTGTTACATTATCAAAATGATGACAGATGACAATTACTGGTTGGCCTGCCTCCTGGATCCATGCTATAAAGGGAAATTACAAAATATCATGCCACATGAGAACCTTGAGCAAATATTGGCTACCAAACAAGCAACTCTTGTAGACCGTTTGGTTCAGGCATTCCCAGCACACAGCGGCGGTGATGGTTCTCACACAAGCTGCAGGGGGCAACATGGCAGAGGTGTTAGAGGTGCACAAATCAGAAGTGGCGTTGGACAGAGGGGTTTTATGACCAGGTTGTGGAGTGATTTCGCAATGACCGCAGACAGGACAGGTACTGCAGCATCAATTCAAAGTGACAGGAGACAACATTTGTCCAGTATGGTTACAAACTATTTGTCCTCCCTTATCGATGTTCTCCCTCACACGTCATTCCCCTTTGAATACTGGGCATCTAAAATAGACACCTGGCCTGAATTGGCAGAATATGCATTACAGGAGCTTGCTTGCCCAGCTGCTAGTGTGCTATCAGAAAGAGTCTTCAGTGCTGCTAGTTCAATACTGACCGAAAAAAGGACTCGTCTATCCAAAATGTTGATGATCTAACCTTCATTAAAATGAACCAATTATGGATTTCTAATTATTTTGCCCCACCTTCCCATGCTGACACGTAGCTTTCCTGTAAAAAGGTCTTGCTTTTGGACTCCTCTTACTGACTGCAGAAATTCCTCCATTTGCAGCTGCCGAATGTCCACCATAGGCCATTTTACACCTCCCTAAATGGGCTGACTCCCCCCATGGGGCTGTGGTCACCACTTGGCGCAAGCACCCGTGCGAGTGCCATTTACCTGGACAGGTGGGTGTGCCCACTTTTGGCCGACGGCTATGGCACAGGGTCCCTCAGAGTACAATGAAGTGTCTCTGGCGGTGGTGGGGCACACCCAACGTCAGACACACCGTCATAATATAAGGGGCCCTGGGCCAGTACCGCCACCCACGAGAGAGTGCCCCCCCCAGCACAAACAGTGCTCTACCACTTGCAAAACTTACCTCTCACTGCTCCACCACTGTTTAGTCTGATAGATGATAGTAAAACTATACAGGGGCCCTGCCCTCCATTTAGACCAGTTAATACTGTGCACGAACTACCACTGTCTGCTAATCAGCAGAGGAACCCACCCCTGTACCTAGCTTTGCCACCTGTTTATTTAGGAAAAAAATTTTTGCAGACATTTAGCCCACTTTACTATTTTGGCCAACTTACTGTGTCAGCCACTTCTCCCAGTTGTCCTCCACCGAACAAAGCAGAGCTGCCAGTTTACTCCTGTTACCAGTGTAGAACTGCATTGAGCCTACTTTTTTATTTTAGGCCTAGTAAGTCTGTCTGCGCCACTCCTTGCAATCGTCCTCCGCTGACCAAACCAATGCTGCCTGTGTGCCCCTGTAACCCATTTTAAACTGCATTGAGCCTACTTTTTTATTTTAGGCCTAGTAAGTCTGCGTTACTCCTTGCAATCGTCTGCCGCTGACCAAACCAATGCTGCCTGTGTACCCCTGTAACCTATTTTAAACTGCATTGAGCCTACTTTTTTATTTTAGGCCTAGTAAGTCTGCGCCACTCCTAGCAATTGTCCGCCGCTGACCAAACCAATGCTGCCTGTGTACCCCTGTAACCTATTTTAAACTGCATAGAGCCTACTTTTTTATTTTAGGCCTAGTAAGTTTGTCTGCGCCACTCCTTGCAATCGTCCTCCGCTGACCAAACCAATGCTGCCTGTGTACCCCTGTAATCTATTTTAAACTGCATTGAGCCTACTTTTTTATTTTAGACCTAGTAAGTCTGCGCCACTCCTTGCAATCGTCCTCCGCTGACCAAACCAATGCTGCCTGTGTACCCCGTAATCTATTTTAAACTGCATTGAGCCTAATTTTTATTTTAGGCCTAGTAAGTCGGCGCCACTCCTTGCAATCGTCCTACTCTGACCAAACCAATGCTGTCTGTCTACCCCTGTAACCTATTTTAAACTGCATAGAGCCTACTTTTTTATTTTAGGCCTAGTAAGTTTGTCTGCGCCACTCCTTGCAATTGTCCTCCACTGACCAAACCAATGCTGCCTGTGTACCCCTGTTATCTATTTTAAACTGCATTGAGCCTACTTTTTTATTTTAGGCCTAGTAAGTCTGCGCCACTCCTTGCAATCGTCCTCCGCTGACCAAAGCAATGCTGCCTGTGTACCCCTGTAACCTATTTTAAACTGCATTGAGCCTACTTTTTATTTTAGGCCTAGTAAGTCTGCGCCACTCCTTGCAATTGTCTGCTGCTGACCAAACCAATGCTGCCTGTGTACCCCTGTAACCTATTTTAAACTGCATTGAGCCTACTTTTTTATTTTTGGCCTAGTAAGTCTGCGCCACTCCTTGCAATCGTCCGCCACTGACTAAACCAATGCTGCCTGTGTACCCTTGTAACCTATTTTAAACTGCATTGAGCCTACTTTTTTATTTTAGGCCTAGTAAGTCTGCGCCACTCCTTGCAATTGTCCGCCACTGACCAAACCAATTCTGCCTGTGTACCCCTGTAACCTATTTTAAACTGCATTGAGCCTACTTTTTTATTTTAGGCCTACTACCTGTGTCTGTCTGCGCCACTCAATACAGCTGTCCTCCACTGAACAAAGCTGAGCTTCAATCTTCAGGCTTTCGGCCTATAGGAAATTTTAAACTGTATTTGGCCTACTAGTTTGGTTGGGCTCTAGTAACGGTGTCTGCCGCTCCTTGGTGTTCTCCTCCACTGAAAAAAGCTGAGCTTCAATCTTCAGGCTTTCGGCCGGTATTTAGAATATGAAACTGCATTTGGCCTACTAGTTTGATTGGGCCTACTAACGGTGTCTGCCATTCCTTGGTGTTGTCCTCCACTGAAAAAAGCTGAGCTTCAATCTTCAGGCTTTCGGCCTGTATTTAGAATATGAAACTGCATTTGGCCTACTAGTTTGGTTGGGCCTACTTACGGTGTCTGCCGCTCCTTGGTGTTGTCCTCCTCTGAATAAAGCTGAGCTTCAATCTTCAGGCTTTCGGCCTACATTTTGAACATGAAAATGCATTTGGCCTACAAGTTTGGTTGGGCCCTAGTAACGGTGTCTGCCGCTCCTTGCTTTTCTCCTCCACTGAACAAAGCTGAGCTTCAATCTTTAGGCTTTCGGCCTATAGGAAATTTTAAACTGCATTTGGCCTACTTGTTTGGTTGGGCCCTAGTAACGGTGTCTGCCGCTCCTTGCTTGTCTCCTCCACTGAATATAGCTGAGCTTCAATTTTCAGGCTTTCGGCCTACAACAGATATTAAACTGCCTTTGGCCTACTTGTTTGGTTTGGCCCTAGTAACGGTGTCTGACGCTCCTTGCTTGTCTCCTCCGCTGAACAAAGCTGAGCTTCAATCTTCAGGCTTTCGGCCTATAGGGAATTTTAAGCTGCATTTGGCCTACTTGTTTGGTTGGGCCCTATTAACGGTGTCTGCCACTCCTTGCTTGTCTCCTCCACTGAATATAGCTGAGCTTCAATTTTCAGGCTTTCGGCCTACATCAGATATTAAACTGCATTTGGCCTACTTGTTTGGTTGGGCCCTAGTAACGGTGTCTGCCGCTCCTTGCTTTTCTCCTCCACTGAACAAAGCTGAGCTTCAATCTTCAGGCTTTCGGCCTACATTTTGAATATGAACATGCATTTGGCCTACTAGTTTGGTTGGGCCCTAGTAATGGTGTCTGCCGCTCCTTACTTTTCTCCTCCACTGAACAAAGCTGAGCTTCAATTTTCAGGCTTTCAGCCTACATTTTGAATATGAAAATGCATTTGGCCTTCTAGTTTGGTTGGGCCCTAGTAACGGTGTCTGCCGCTCCTTGCTTTTTTCCTCCACTGAACAAAGCTGAGCTTCAATCTTCAGGCTTTCGGCCTATAGAAAATGTTAAACTGCATTTGGCCTACTAGTTTGGTTGGGCCCTAGTAACGGTGTCTGCCGCTCCTTGGTGTTCTCCTCCTCCTTGGTGTTCTCCTCCAGGTTTACTTGTCTGAGCTTCAACCTTCAGGCTCTCATTAAGTAGTTGTTTATATAACACTGCAGTTGCCCTACTACTTTGGCTGGGGCCTAGTAACGGTGTCTGCCGCTCCTTGGTGTTCTCCTCCTCCTTGGTGTTCTTCTCCAGGTTTACTTGTCTGAGCTTCAACCTTCAGGCTCTCATTAAGTAGTTGTTTATATAACACTGCAGTTGCCCTACTACTTTGGTTGGGGCCTAGTAACGGTGTCTGCTGCTCCTTGGTGTTCTCCTCCTCCTTGGTGTTCTTCTCCAGGTTTACTTGTCTGTATTTAGAATATGAAACTGCATTTGGCCTACTAGTTTGGTTGGGCCTACTAACGGTGTCTGCCGCTCCTTGGTGTTGTCCCCCACTGAAAAAAGCTGAGCTTCAATCTTCAGGCTTTCGGCCTGTATTTAGAATATGAAACTGCATTTGGCCTACTAGTTTGGTTGGGCCTACTTACGGTGTCTGCCGCTCCTTGGTGTTCTCCTCCACTGAACAAAGCAGTGCCGCCTGTTTACTCCTGTTACCAATTTTGAACTTTATTTGGCCCACTTTATTATTTGGGCCTACTAACTGTGTCTGCCACTCATTACAGTTGTCCTCCACTGAACAAAGCAATGCCGCCTTTTTAGTCCTGTTACCAATTTTGAACTGCATTTAGCCTACTTTATTCTTTGGGCCTATATCTGTGTTTCCTCCTCATCCTGCCCATTGCCCAGCCACTGCTAGATGAGTCTGCTGGTACATTTACCAGAACACTACATTCCCCTTGCACTCTACACAGCCAGAATCTGACCCTCCTGTAAGTCTGGTTCCCCTTCCCGCATACTATACCACCTTACACGGGGACAAAGAGGAAGGCGCAGATGAAAGTGCAGGTTCCTTCATCAGGTGGGGAGGGCATACTCATTGGTGATGTCACTGGCACAGGGCCCTAAAAAGTACGCAAAAGTGTCCATCAAACACAACGCCGTACTTTGAGGGGCCCTCTGCCAGTGCCAATGCGAACAAGTGTGCCCCCCCTGCTTGCTCAGGATCACAGCACTTGCAAAGTTGAAATACTGACCTCTCCCTGCTCCACCGCCGTGGCGTAGTCCGCGTTTTCTGGGCCCACGAAAAACTTGAGCCAGCCCTACCCCCCCCACAACTTTAGCCAAATGACCCCCAATTTTCAATGCCTAACTATTATTATAAGGTAAATTAAAATTGACAAGCTTAAGTAACAAGAATTTATGTTTTTGGCACAAAAATGGACACTGTAGGTGTTTTCCTGTCCTCCACTCACTGCCGACTTTGATTCCCCATTGACTTACATTGGGTTTTGTGTTTCGGTTGATCCCCGACTTTTCGCGATAATCGGCCGATTTTACTCGACCCGACTTTTGAGAAAGTCGGGTTTCGCGAAACCCGACTCGATCCTAAAAAAGTAAAAGTCGCTCAACCCTAGTCCCACAGCTTTTGGCTTGTGAGGAAATAGCAAGTGCACACACTGACCATTTAAGAGGGTGGGAGTGCACGGACACGTGCCCGAAGGACATGGCTAGAGGACCGGCAGGAAGCATGCAGATCATGGGGAAAGGAAGAACTGACTGCAGCATGGATGAGTGAATTGACATGCTGCAGACTCCGGCCTGGTGCTATCATGAGTAGTGTTGAGCGATACCTTCCGATATCGGAAAGTATCGGTATCGGAAAGTATCGGCCGATACCGTCAAAGTATCGGATCTAATCCGATACCCGATCCCAATGCAAGTCAATGGGACGAAAATATCGGAATTAAAATAAACCCTTTCTTTCCTTGTAGGTTAATTCTACATGAAGGAAAACAACTAAGAGTAATGTAGGATGTATTGGGGGAGGTGGCGGAGACATTAAAGGCACAGAGGTTTAGCCCAATCAAATAGAATAGCAGGATTTTTATATTTTTTTATGACGTTCGGCGTTAGAAAGATTTTTACTATGTTAATTTTTTATTTATTTTGCCAGATATTGATGTTTCACTACTTCCACGCCCTTCACCTTCTTTTTTACTTCTCCCACACTTTCTTCTTCATTATCCTCATCATCAGCTTCTTTGACATCAACTTCACCTTATTCATCTTCTTCTTCATCTTCTACCTATTATTTTTTTTCTTACATTGTTCATATTCTTTTTATTTAACTATTATCTTCTTCGTATTCAACTTCTTCATCATATTCTTATTTGTGACAGGCATTCCCGTAGTTGTTATCTATAAAAGTTTGAAGATTACACCTTCCGTTCTGCCTGTCACAAAAGAGTTACATTTGTCCGCGTTCAGTTTGGCCTGCAGCATCAGGTTTTATCCAGGGGCACCACGAGGAGGAAAGGACTCACCCCCATACACTGCTTAGTCTTCTTCTGCTTATAATTTAGATAATATCTTTTGCTCTGATATTTAGTCTTATGCTTAATGTTCTTCTGCTCTTTGTTCTGCAGCCTCTTGTTCTTCTGCTTCTCGGTCTTCCAAGTCGTCGTCGTCTCCATGGTCGTCGTCTCCGGGGTCGTCGTCATCAGGGTCGTCTTCAGGTCATCGTCTCCAGGGTCGTCGTCATCTCGGTGGTTGTCGTCTCTGGTGTCGTCATCATCTTAGGGGTGGTCTTCCGGGTCATCGTCTTTAGGGTCTTGAACTTGGAAATGTAGCAGAAGGTACAAGAAGGCTGAGAAAATGCCGAGAAACAGCTGATGGAACTGGAACTCGGATGGCTACCCGAAGGTCCAAGAGCCAATGGAACTACCGAGGACCAGCTGACGTTACTGGAACCCGGTTACTAAGCAGGAGGTACCCGTGCCTGAAAGCACTACCAAGGACCACCTGACGTTGGTGGAACTCGGATACCCAGAGGGAGGCACCTAAGCCAAAGGCTCTGCCCGGAACCAGCTGACGGTACTGGAACCAGGATGGGGAGCAGAAGGTACAAGAGCAAAAGACACTGCCGAGAGCCAGCTGACGGTACTGGAACCCGGATGGGTAGCCGAAGGTCCAAGAGCCAATGGAACTACCGAGGACCAGCTGACGTTACTGGAACCCGGTTACTAAGCAGGAGGTACACGTGCCTGAAAGCACTACCAAGGACCACCTGACGTTGGTGGAACTCGGATACCCAGAAGGAGGCACCTAAGCCAAAGGCTCTGCCCGTAACCAGCTGACGGTGCTGGAACCAGGATGGGGACCTATTCAAGCTTGTCTTCCTAGAGCCCCAACTAGCAGTGTTGGAGCAAAGGGTCAGCAGGGGGAGCGGAGTGTAGGCCGAAGCCTGCACTGGCGGCAGCTTTGGGTCTGTTGTGTCTGCGTGGCTGTTGCAGGACACGTTGCCGGCTACACAGCAGGGGAACAGCTGGCGGTGCTGAACCCCACTGACACATTGGCGAGGTGTTTGGCTCTGTGCAGCCAGCACATCTGGGCCCCAACTGGCGGTGTTAGAGCCCAGGGTCAGCAGGAGGAGGAGAGGGAGCGGAGTGTAGGCCGAAGCCTAATTGAACCAATTTCAAAGGTAACCTTTAACCCCCCCTCAGGTGTTAGAAACTAGAAAAGCCACAGCTTATGCAGCAGTAGTGCTGCACAAGTCAAAGGTTGCTCTTTTAATTTTTCTCCTTGCACACGCTGAAAGGAACACGTATAACATTTAGCCCTTTATACAGTCAAACTGTGTTGGAGGTGAGAGTTCCCGTCGTAATGAGACACAGCACAGATGTCAAGAATCCCACCTTGGTGCTGGGCGCAGCCTCCTGAGCGTTGTTATTTGCTGTACAGGAGTCTGCGCTGTCGTGTTATCCCTTGGCCTTGCGCTGTTAGCGCTGCCCATCTTCTGACATCATGTAATGTCGGCCGTTGCGGTTTGCGATGACCATGAATCCCAGCCCCGCAGTGTCTTTACATAGTTAAAACACTGCGGGCCTGGGATTCATGGCCTGGCGCAGTACATATGTTCGCCTCTCACACTCGGGTCCTTACACCCGCTTCAGACTGTGCGGCGTCAGCTGATCCCTTATTGCATGCCACGGCCATGAAGCCGCACAGTCTGAAGAAGGCGGAAGGAGATGAGGGACAGGCGAACTTATGCACTGCTCATGCCCATCAATCACACCCTCGCAGTCCAAATAAATAAGACACCGAGGGGCGTTGTGTGGGTCAGGGCGGCCGCAGAGGCGCAGGCAGCCAAACAATGATGCCAGAAGACGGGCAGTGCTACCAAGGGGGTTGCAGCGTGTCATTACAAAGGAAAGTCACACCTCCGGGACGGTTAAATGGTCACACAGAGGACACATTTTAGACGTGTTCAGTTCCACATGTGCGAGGAGAATAAGTTTCTGAGCCACCTTGCACACATGCAGCATTACTGCTGTACAAGGTGGCTGGAAAACATACAAACGCCTGGGGGAGGGGGGACAGGTTCCCTTCAATGCGAGGCGGGATCTTGGCCAGCGCGGCCGCACAGGCACAGCCAGCCTGACACAAAATGATGTCAGAAGACGGGCAGCGCAAAATGTGTGCATGGCCAAGGGCTAACCTAACAGCGCAGGCTCCGGGACTGATTCAAACAGCGCTGAGGAGGCGGCGCACAGCGCCAAGGGGGTAAGAATGACGGCTGTGCTGCGCCACATGACAAAGGAAAGTTCCACCTACCGGACGGTATCACGGTAGGAGGGGACACATTTCATAAGTGTTAGGGTCAGCATGTGCAAGGAGCACCACGAAAAGAGGCACTTTTTCCCTTTGCATCATTACTGCTGCACAAGGTGGCTCCTTCAGTAACAAATGCCTGGGGGGGGGACAGGTTCCCTTAAATGTAACTTGTTGTGTCTGCGTGGCGGTCGCAGTACACGTTGCCGTATACACAGCAGGGGAACAGCTGGTGGTGCTGAACCCCACTAACACATTAGCGAGGTGTTTGGCTCTGTGCGGACAGCACTTCTGGACAGCAACTAGCGGTGTTGGAGCCCAGGGACAGGAGGAGGAGGAGGAGGAGGTGGTGGAGGAGATAGGAGGGATTGCCACACACACAGCTGGGGAACAGCTGACGTTACTGAACCCCAATAACAGAGGAGGGACTGTTGGGACTGTGCGTACAACACTATAAGGCAACAACTAGCGGTGTTGGAGCCCAGGGACAGGAGGAGGAGGAGGTGGTGGAGGAGATAGGAGGGATTGCCACACACACAGCTGGGGAACAGCTGACGTTACTTAACCCCAATAACAGAGGAGCGACTGTTGACTGTGCGTACAGCACTTCTGGACAACAACTAGCGGTGTTGGAGCCCAGGGACAGGAGGAGGAGGAGGAGGTGGAGGAGATAGGAGGGATTGCCACACACACAGCTGGGGAACAGCTGACGTTACTGAACCCCAATAACAGAGGAGGGACTGTTGGGACTGTGCGTACAGCACTACCAGGCAACAACTAGCGGTGTTGGAGCCCAGGGACAGGTGGAGGAGGAGGAGGTGGAGGAGATAGGAGGGATTGCCACACACACAGCTGGGGAACAGCTGACGTTACTGAACCCCAATAACAGAGGAGGGACTGTTGGGACTGTGCGTACAGCACTACCAGGCAACAACTAGCGGTGTTGGAGCCCAGGGACAGGAGGAGGAGGAGGAGGTGGAGGAGATAGGAGGGATTGCCACACACACAGCTGGGGAACAGCTGACGTTACTGAACCCCAATAACAGAGGAGGGACTGTTGGGACTGTGCGTACAGCACTACCAGGCAACAACTAGCGGTGTTGGAGCCCAGGGACAGGAGGAGGAGGTGGTGGAGGAGATAGGAGGGATTGCCACACACACAGCTGGGGAACAGTTGACGTTACTGAACCCCAATAACAGAGGAGGGACTGTTGGGACTGTGCGTACAGCACTACCAGGCAACAACTAGCAGTGTTGGAGCCCAGGGACAGGAGGAGGAGGAGGTGGTGGAGGAGATAGGAGGGATTGCCACACACACAGCTGGGGAACAGCTGACGTTACTGAACCCAAATAACAGAGGAGCGACTGTTGACTGTGCGTACAGCACTTCTGGACAACAACTAGCCGTGTTGAAGCCCAGGGACAGGAGGAGGAGGAGGTGGAGGAGATAGGAGGGATTGCCACACACACAGCTGGGGAATAGCTGACGTTACTGAACCCCAATAACAGAGGAGGGACTGTTGGGACTGTGCGTACAGCACTACCAGGCAACAACTAGCGGTGTTGGAGCCCAGGGACAGGAGGAGGAGGTGGTGGAGGAGATAGGAGGGATTGCCACACACACAGCTGGGGAACAGCTGACATTACTGAACCCCAATAACAGAGGAGAGACTGTTGGGACTGTGCGTACAGCACTACCAGGCAACAACTAGCGGTGTTGGAGCCCAGGGACAGGAGGAGGAGGTGGTGGAGGAGATAGGAGGGATTGCCACACACACAGCTGGGGAACAGATGACGTTACTGAACCCCAATAACAGAGGAGGGACTGTTGGGACTGTGCGTACAGCACTACCAGGCAACAACTAGCGGTGTTGGAGCCCAGGGACAGGAGGAGGAGGAGGAGGTGGAGGAGATAGGAGGGATTGCCACACACACAGCTGGGGAACAGCTGACGTTACTGAACCCCAATAACAGAGGAGGGACTGTTGGGACTGTGCGTACAGCACTACCAGGCAACAACTAGCGGTGTTGGAGCCCAGGGACAGGCGGAGGTGGAGGTGGTGGAGGAGATAGGAGGGATTGCCACACACACAGCTGGGGAACAGCTGACGTTACTGAACCCCAATAACAGAGGAGCGACTGTTGACTGTGCGTACAGCACTTCTGGACAGCAACTAGCCGTGTTGGAGCCCAGGGACAGCAGGAGGAGCAGAGGAACACAGTGTAGGCCGAAGCCTGATTGGAGAAAGTCTAAAGGGAACCTTTAACCCCCCCCAAGGCGTTTGTAGCTGAAAGAGACAGCTTGTGCAGCACAAAGGATGCAAAAGGAAAAGGTGGCTCTTTTCATTATGCTCCTTGCAAACACAGAACTGAACACTTATAAAATGTGTCCCCTGATACCGTGAGACCGTCCCGGAGGTGGGACTTTCCTTCGTAATATGACGCAGCACAGCCGTCATTCCTACCCCCTTGGCGCCGTGCCCCGGCTCCTCAGCGTTGTTTGATTCCTTCCCGGAGCCTGCGCTGTTATGTTATCCCTTGGCCAGGCACACTTAGCGCTGCCCATCTTCTGACATCATTTGGTGTCAGGCTGGCTGCGCCTGTGCGGCCGTGCTGGCCAAGAGCCCGCCTCGCAGTGTCGTCTAATGTAATCCCACCGCGGGCCTGGGATCCATGGCCATGCGCAGTGCATATCCTCGCCTCTCACTCCCCTCCCTACGGCTTCTTCAGACTGTGCGGTGTCACGGCCGTGGCATGCTATTAGGGACCAGCTGACACCGCACAGTCTGAAGAAGCCGTAGGGAGATGAGTGAGAGGTGGAGGTTCAGATATGCACTGCGCATGTCCATGGATCTCAGGCCCCCAGTGGGATTAAATCAGAAGACACTGCGAGGCGGGCTCTCGGCCAGCGCGGCCGCACAGGCGCAGCCAGCCTGACACAAATGATGTCAGAAGATGGGCAGCGCTAAGTGTGCCTTGCCAAGGGATAACATAACAGCGCAGGCTTTGGGACGGAATCAAACAACACTGAGGAGCCGGGGCACGGCGCCAAGGGGGTAGGAATGATGGCTGTGCTGCGTCATATTACGAAGGAAAGTCCCACCTCCGGGACGGTCTCACGGTATCAGTGGACACATTTTATAAGTGTTAAGTTCTGCGTGTGCAAGGAGCTAAACAAAAATAGCTACCTTTTCCTTGTGCAGCATTATACTGCTGCACAAGGTGGCTCTTTCAGTAACAAACGCCTTGGGGGGGGGGGGGACAGGTTCCCTTACATTTCAGTTGTTGTGTCAGCGTGGCGGTCGCAGGACACATTGCCGGCTACACAGCTGGGGATCAGCTGACGTTACTGAAACCCAATAACACTGGGTCGTATGTT
Organism: Ranitomeya variabilis; assembly: GCF_051348905.1. Taxonomy (NCBI): domain Eukaryota; kingdom Metazoa; phylum Chordata; class Amphibia; order Anura; family Dendrobatidae; genus Ranitomeya; species Ranitomeya variabilis. Next base: position 569,981,671 of record NC_135236.1, read on the forward strand.
TTGACTGTGTAGACGGCACTTCTGAGCCTCAACTGGCGGTGTTGGAGCCCAGGAATTTAAGTTCAGGTGGTAGAAAGATGAACACAACAGGAGACCTGGATAACGTAGACAGTGACCTAATTATTTAATCAGGAAGAGGAGTGGCAAATTCCTGCGAGATCCAGGCCTTGTTCATTTTCAGGAAAGTAAGCCGGTCAACGTTATCGGAGGATAGTCGCATGCGACGGTCAGTTAGTACACCACCTGCAGCACTAAAGACACGTTCCGATAATACACTAGCCGCAGGGCAAGCCAGCACCTCCAATGCATACTGGCTTAGCTCTGGCCATGTATCCAGCTTTGAGACCCAAAACTTGAAAGGTGAAGAGCTGTCTGGGAGTACAGCAAGAGGGCAAGACATGTAGTCTGTCACCATCTGACGGAACCGTTGCCTCCTGCTGACTGGAGCCGTCTGTGATGGTGTAGACTTTTGTGGCGGGCACAGAAAACTGTGCCACAGTTGGGCCATACTGGTCTTGCCTTGGGCAGAGGCACTGCTTCTGCTCCCTCTTTGTGCAGAGCCTCCACCACTGCCTGGACGCACTGAGCCGCTTTGTAATGCACTAGCAGCACTTCCCTCAGTTGGAATGAAGAAGATGATGGAATTCACCAGTGTGTCTTGGTACTCCCGCATTTTTCGCTCCCGGTTCAACGGTGTGATGAGGCTTTCTACGTTGTCCCGGTAGCGAGGATCGAGGAGGGTGAACACCCAATAATCAGACATGTTGAGAATGTGGGCGATGCGGCGGTCATTTCTCAGACACTGCAGCATGTAATCCACCATGTGCTGCAGACTGCCAACTGCCCAAGAAACAACGCTGTCCCCTGCTGGAGGCGTGATATCTGCCCACTCGTCATCACCCCACCCTCGCTGTACACACTGAGTACTGGACAATTCGGTAACTCCCTCCTCTGGACTGATGTCTTCCTCCTCCATTGACTCCTCCTCATCCTCCGCACAAACTGTCCCCTGCCTATGCGTTTGTGAGGAACCACATGGCGCTGACTGTCCAGAAGATGATGGAAATGGTGAATCCTCATCCTCCACCTCTTCCACAACATCATCCCTTAGCGCTTGCAGTGATTTTTCAAGCAGGCAGATAAGGGGGACAGTCATGCTGACTAGTGCATCATCTGCACTCGCCATCCGCGTGGAATAATCGAAGGGACGCAAAACCTGGCAGACGTCCTTCATAGTGGCCCACTCTGTGGTTGTGAAGTCTGAACGGCGCGAAGTGCGACTTCTTTGCGCCTGATGCAGCTGGTACTCCATTACAGCTTGCTGCTGCTCACACAACCGCTCCAACATATGTAACGTGGAATTCCACCTGGTAGGTAGGTCACATATGACGCGATGTTCCGGCAGGTGGTGTCGGCGCTGCAGAGCCGCAATGCGCGCTTTTGCCGTGCTGGAACGCCGCAAGTGAGCACACTCTAGGCGGACCTTGTGCAGCAGTGCATCAAGATCCGGATAGTCCCTCAAAAAACTCTGCACGACCAAATTAAACACATGTGCCAGACATGGGATGTGAGTGAGGTTGCCGAGGCCCAGAGCTGCCACCAGATTTCGGCCATTATCACACACTACCATGCCTGGCTGGAGATTCGCTGGCACAAACCACACATCGCTCTCCTGCTTGATGGCATTCCAGAGCTCCTGCGCTGTCTGGCTTCGATTTCCCAAAGAAATTAATTTCAAGACGGCCTGTTGACGTTTGGCCATGGCTGTGCTCATGTCGGTCGTAACAGGTAAACGTTCATCACGGGTCCATGTGGAGGTGGACTGTGACGGCTTCTGCAGTGATGATTCTGAGGAATTTTTGTAAGAGGAGGAGTCAATGTGTACAGAATGGATTCCTGCAATCCTTGGAGTGGGCAGGACACGTCCTGCGCCACTCGCACGGTCTGTACCCGGCTCAACGACATTAACCCAATGGGCAGTGAGGGAAAGGTATCGCCCCTGTCCATGTTGACTGGTCCACGCATCGGTGGTAAGGTGGACCTTGCTACTGACGGCATTCAGTAGCGCGTGTTTTATGTGTCCCTCCACATGCTTGTGCAGGGCAGGGACGGCTTGCCTGCTGAAGTAAAAGCGGCTGGGCACATTGTACTGTGGGACTGCCAATGACATCAAGTCATGGAAGCTGTCAGTCTCCACCAGCCTGAATGACAGCATTTCCAGTGACAGAAGTTTGGCAATGCCTGCAGTCAGAGCCTGTGCTCGTGGGTGGTTTGACGAGAAAGGCCGCCTTTTCTCCCATGCCTGTACTACCGATGGCTGTAGACTGGGCTGGGAGTGTGTGGATGACTGGGAAAGTGGTGCTGCGGGTGGAATTACAGCGGGTCTCTGGACAACAAGGCCAGAGGTTCTTCCACGGCGATCCTGGGAGGAAGCCGAACCAGCTGCGTGTGAGCTGGAGGAAGAGGCAACACGAGCTGAAAAGGTGGTAGCTGCCGCTGTTGGTTGGCCTAGCTCTTCAGTGTGTTTTCCTAACTCCGCCGCGTGCCTGGTGCGCACATGTTTCCACATGTTGGAGGTATTGAGGTTGCTGACATTTCGACCTCTTTTGACTTTGTGATGACACACCTTGCATTTGACATAGCAAATGTCATCTGCAACTGTGTCAAAAAAGGACCAGGCACTGCAAGTCTTGGGAGCGCCCTTTTTGGCTTTTGGAAGAGACATGCTCCTAACGGGTGCCAAAGCGGAGGCTGCAGGATCCGCAGTCTTCCCCCTCCCTCTCCCTCTTTGGGCCGTACGGGGAATCTCTTCCTCAGAGCTGCTCCCACCACCTTCCTGTCCCTCACGCCAAGATGGGTCAAGGACCTCATCATCTACACTACCCTCTGCCCCCAACTGCTCCTCCTGGGTAGTCTCAGCAGCAGAGCACGCACCAGAAAGTGGCACCTGAGTGTCATCATCAGCGGATGCGGCCTGCAATGTGGTGACCGGAGGCACTGGCCCACCCGCCTCTTCAGAGGAAGAGAGAAAAAGCTGTTGGGCATCACTGCACCCTGCCTCTTCTTCCATTTCTCCAATGCTGCTTGGCTGGCCTCCTGTTTCCAAGCCAAGAGATTCAGAGAACAGAAGTAGAGACGGCTCCTGTCCTGGGCTCTCTGTCTGCCTGGGCAATTTGGCAGGTGGTGAAGAGACAGATGGCTGCTCTCCAGTGCTCTGTGTCTGAGAGGATGTGGCACTAATTGAAGTTGATGCATTAGCTGCCATCCATCCAACAACGGCTTCAATTTGGTCTTCACGCAGCAGTGGTGTACGGCGCTCTGCGACAAAGCTGCGCATGAAGGACTGTTCCCTGGTGAAAGTGGGTGCTGATGAGTCACCGGTGCCCGCAGCAGGCACAGTATCCCCACGTCCTCTCCCTGCTCCGCGCCCACGCCCACGTGCCTTACTCACTGCCTTCTTCATCTTGGTTGACTGATAAAGATAAGCAGAAAAGTACTAACTGCTTTGTGTGCTTATTCCTGAACAACTCCTAACAGGTATAAGAAACACTAATTTTCTAAAGTGTGGACTAGACTTTAATATGAGCTAATGTGGCCTACACAAATGTAAAGTGGTGTCACTGGTGTGTTTGGTGAACTTTATTATTTATTTATTTTTGGGGGGCTGAACTGACAACAGAGAGAGCTGCAGTCACACGGAGACCGTGCAGACAGCCGTAAACGGCGCTGCAAGGCCCCAAAACCCTCCTCTACGTTATCCTATGTAGTGTTTTTCCACAAGTTAGCTGGAGACGGGTGGAAAGACACTAATAGGAATTTTTTGAAAAAATGTGCAGCAGCCTGCACTACTTAAAACAAAAGGAAAATTGATTTTGCGGTATGACACAGTGAAGAACCCTGAGCTGGACACAACCAGGCTATGGCTGCTCACAGACTACAAGGCGAGCTGCAGTCACACGGAGACCGTGCAGACAGCCGTAAACGGCGCTGCAAGGCCCAAAAACCCTCCTCTACGTTATCCTATGTAGTATTTTTCCACAAGTTAGCTGGAGACGGGTGGAAAGACACTAATAGGATTTTTTGGAAAAAATTAGCAGCAGACTACACTACTTGGGAAAAAAAAAAAAAAAAGAACAGTATGAGGCAATGAACCACCCTCCCTGAACTGAATACAACCAGCTATGGATGGCCTATGGCTGCACTCAGACTAGAGAGTGGGCTGCACTCACACACACACACACACAGACCTTGCAGATCGCTGTGAAAACAGCGCTACAAGGCAAAAGCAAGGTGATTAGTAGGTGAACACAGCGGTTGCTAAATTAGCCTTTGAAAAGCACAAAGAAGCAAATCGCTATCTCTAAACTGGCCCTCAGTCAGCAAACAGCGTCCTGTCACTAACTGAATTCACAGCAGAGTGAGCGCAAAATGGCGCCAGCGACTTTTAAACTGCATCATGACATCATTTCAGAAGCCAATCACAGCCTTGCCAGTAGTTTCAGGCTCTCCATGCTGAACAGGATGTGCCCACACTTGGAGTCAGTCTCATTGGCTGATTTCGTACAAAGTTGTGCAGTTTGAATCCTGGGAACTTCCGATTCCGGTATCCGATACGCGGCAAGTATCGGATCTCGGTTTCGGAATTCCGATACCGCTAAGTATCGGCCGATACCCGATACTTGCGGTATCAGAATGCTCAACACTAATCATGAGGCCACTTTCCTGGTAATTAAAAAAAACTCATATTTTTGATAACCAGCCAGGCAAAACTCACAGCTGGGGGCTGCAACCCTCAGCTGTCAGCTTCAGTAAATCTGGTTATTAAGAATAGAGGGGTCCCCACGCCAAATTGTTTGATTATTTAAATAAATAATTTAAAAAAATGGGGTGGGGTTCCCGCCATTTTTGACAATTAGCCTTGCTAAAGCAGACAACTGGGGACTGGTATTCTCACGCTGGTAAGGGGCCAGGGATATTGGCCTCCCAGCCTAAAAGTAGCCGCCCACAGCTGCCAAATAAAAGCGCATCAATAAAGTGTATTGTATTGTATCATATCGTATTAGATGCACCAATTCTGGTGCTTTGCCTGACTTTTCCCACTTGCCCTGTAGCAGTGGCAAGTGGGGTTTGGTTCATATTTGTGAAGTTGGTGTCACCTTTGTATTATCAAGTGACATCAAGCTCACAGCTTAGTAATGGAGAGGTGTCTATAAAATACCTATTTATTACAAATCCTATAGATATATTGTAAATAGAGACACAGCCAGAATAAAGTATATTATTAGAAATAAAACAAAACACAGTTTTCCATTTTTATTTAAAAATAACAATCACAGTTATACTCACCTAACATCTAATCACACTAAAACCCTCGTCTCCTGTAATAAAACAAAAATAAAAAACAACAATATCCCTCACCTCTCCATCGCTCTGTCCCATGCCGAAATCCATGTTTGAGGGATAAAAAGTTTGAGGGATAAACCTCTTGCTGAGGAATCGCAGTTCAGCCCTGCTGGGAACGCAGCCTCAGTGACTGGAGGTAACCTCGATGATGTCACCGCTAGTCTAATAGATGTACCTTTTCTGGGCAGCTGCGGGCTGCTATTTTTAAGCTGGGGGATTTACCAGCTTCAGAATACCAGCCCCCAGCTGTCAGCTTTAGCAAGGCTGGTTGTTAAAAAGGGGGACCCCATGCCATTTTTTCAAAATCATTTCTTTAATATGGCGTGGGGACTCCTCTATTCTTGATAACCAGTCTTGCTAACACTGACAGCACAGGGCTGCATCCCCAGCTGTCAGTTTTGCCTGGCTGGTTATAAAAAATACAGGGAACTCACGCTGTTTTTTTAATTTATTTATTTATAGCACAGGTGTGGGTGAGGAATACTCCCATCAGCTGCTCCTGCTGTCACTGTTATTAGTGGCAGTAGGTGTAGGCTGATGAGAGTAATAGTCCCAAAAGTTGCTGCCTGCTGTCATTGTTCTCATTTTAATACAACTCTCATCTTTCTCCCCTGCTCGTGCTGATTGCCGGCAGAGCAGGGGAGAATAATGAGAGGCGTCTTCAGCACCAGGTACCGGGGAACAGCCCTTAGTGCTACATCCCTGGCACACACCGTCTGGTACTGATGCAGCTCACGGGTGGCTCACTGTTGCCACACGTGTGCCACATGTATTACACACACGAACACTGACATCACTGGTACCAATTTGATGTTGGAGTGAGCGCCGTGGGAATGAGCGCTGACGTCACATAGATGAAGTGAGTTCATTGGCTGTGAACTCCCAGGACATTTCTGATGGCACCTGGAGCATGAAAACTTTCTCATGCTCTCGGTGACATCAGATATGTCCTACCAGTTCACAGCGAGACACTGAGCAGCGGTAGCAGATGCTGCGCAGTGTCTCTGCTAGATGCCAGGTTATATGGTTGCATCATGCAACCATGCAGCCTGCCATCTAAATGTAGCAGAGCTAGACCCAACGTTGGACAAATGGATTATCATCTTCTCTGCTGAAAGTTGAGGGATATTGTTTTTTATTTTAACTCTTTTGCAGAAGACAATGGCGTTGGTGTAATGGGCAATGTCGTAAGTATGGTTTAATCAATATTTATTAAAGGAGCCTGTAACATTCTTTCAATGAAAGCATTTTTGTGTGGCGGTCTGTGTTTTTATACATTATGACTATGGGGTTAGTAATGGGGAAATCTTATTGATGCCTATCCATTACTAATCTTTTTACTTGATGTCACCTGACAATACAAAGATGACATTAACCCCTTCAACTATCACTCCATTTGCCACCGCTATGGGGCAAGTGGGGAGAGCGAGGCTAAGTGCCAGATTTAGCAAATCTTATAGATGTGCCTTTTCTGGGGTGGCTGAGAGTTAATGGCTGATGTTTTTATCCTGGGGGAGTATCCCTTCCTATGCTATTAATATCAACCCACAGGTGTCTACATAGCCTTTGCTGGTTATTAATTTTAGGGGGCCCTACTTAATTTTTTTGAAGTGGTCCCCCATTTTATTAGACAGTAAAGAGTAGGTATACATCTGTGAGTTGATATTCATGACTTCGAAAGCTCCATGGGTATTACTCCCTTCCCAGGCTTTAAACATTGGCCTCCTGCCATCGGCTTTCCCTCTGCTTGTTAAGAAAATTATCCGGGAGCTCATGCCATTTTTTCTGCAAAATAATGTTCTTAAAATTAAATTCATGTACAGTAAGCTGCACTCACTCTGTACTAATTGTATTTGTCACTGACATCTGTATATCTATCTATTGTATGTGTATACACTGCATGCAGAATTATTAGACAAGTTGTATTTTAGAGGATTATTTTTATTATTGATCAACAGCTATGTTCTCAATCAACCCAAAAGACTCGTAAATATCAAAGCTTAATATTTTTGGAAGTTGAAGTGGGTTATTTTTAGATTTGGCTATCTTAGGAGGATATCTGTTTGTGCAGGTAACTATTACTGTGCAGCATTATTAGGCAACTTAATTAAAAAAACACCATAAGAGGAAAAACCTCCACTATTCTAGGCAAAAAAAAACACCAGTACAAAGGCAGAGATGCTTACCTGTCCAAGGCCTCCAAACAATTGCACTAGCCAAGGTGGAGCAGACCCAAGTTAAGATGGCAGATACACAGGTGCAAAAATACCGATAAGGCAGCCAGATAAATGTGATGCACCTGTGCTTTTTTTGAGTTTTTCTATGCTATGCTATATATACTATATACAATTAGGAATTGGCCACTTGGTGTACCTGTGCAAACAAATAGTCTGTATGTGGCGTGTTCATACAGAAATGCAAAGTATATGGCTCAAAGCCTATTAATGACGCCATATAGCGGGCTAACCATAATGCATCCTGTGTGAACAGAGACCACAGTATACAGTGCAGGTAAGTTACTTGGACAGGTAAGCCATTGAGGGCCCAGCTGCACCCTGGAAAAATGATGTGCCCAAAAACATAACAATGTATGCAAGGTATTGGTCGATATTATGGCGACAATATTTAAGCTGCCACGTCAAGGGTCCTTACATATTGGTAGTCCTAATCTATAAAAACACCATAAGAGGAAAAACCTCCACTATTCTAGACAAAAAAGCACCAGTACACAGGCAGAGATGCTTACCTGTCCAAGTAACTTACCTGCTCTGTATACTGTGGCCTCTGTTCACACAGGATGCATTATGGTGAGCCCGCTACATGGCGTCATTAATAGGTTTTGAGCCATATACTTTGCATTTCTGTGTGAACACGCCACATACAGACTATTTGTTTGCACAGGTGAACCAAGTGGCCAATTCCTGATTGTAGGGTGGCTGCCTTATCGGTATTTTTGCACCTGTGTATCTGCCATCTTAACTTGGGTCCCCTGCTCCTTGGTTAGTGTAATTGTTTGGAGGCCTTGGACAGGTAAGCATCTCTGCCTGTGTACTGGTGTTTTTTTAACTTAATAAAAACCAAATATATTCCCATCTCACTTGTTTATTTTCACCAGGTAAACCAATATAACTGAACAAAATTTAGAAATAAACATTTCTAACATGCAAAAACAAAACCCAAAAAAATTACTGACCAATATAGCCACCTTTCTTTATGATGACACTAACAGCCTTCGATCCATAGATTCTGTCAGTTGCTTGATCTGTTTACAAGAGGTGTACTGTTTTCCCTCCCTAGATCTCACATTTTATGAGGGACCACAGGTCCATATAGCGGGCTAACCATAATGCATCCTGTGTGAACAGAGGCCACAGTATACAGAGCTATCTAGGGCCCATCTGCACCCTGGAAAAATATACAGTGCACCAAAAACATAACAATGTATGCAAGATATTGGTGGATATTATGGCCACAATATTTAAGCTGCCAACCCGCGTCAAGGGTCCTTACATATTGGCAGTCCTAATCTAAAAAAACACCATACACAGGCAGAGATGCTTACCTGTCCAAGGCCTCCAAACAATTGCACTAGCCAAGGTGCAGGAAACCCAAGTTAAGATGGCAGATACACAGGTGCAAAAATACCGATAAGGCAGCCAGATAAATGTGATGCACCTGTGCTTTTTTGAGTTTTTCTATGTTATACTATATATACTATATATAGTGCTGGACGGCCTACCTACTAATACTATGGGCGTGATCAATAGGTTGTCCAGACACTGTGCATCGCATTTATCTGTGTGAATAGTGTCTTATGCAAGCCTTACCTATGTGCATTTTTGCTACTAGGCAGCCAACCCCTCTAATGTTTGGGCGAGTGGGTGGTTGCTCTCATCAGTAGTTTGCACCTGTGCTGCTTTAGCATTTATTATCGGGGGCCTGCTGGACCCTGTGAGTGCATTTGTCATCTGACAAGGTTGTGGTGAGTCTGCTCTTCATGTTGATGGTCTGAGTGCCCAACGTCCACAGATGGGGGTTGTGCTCACAGCCCAACACCGTGCAGGACGCTTGGCATTTGCCACAGAACACCAGGATTGGCAAATTCGCCACTGGTGCCCTGTGCTCTTCACAGATGTAAGCAGGTTCACACTGAGCACATGTGACAGATGTGGCAGAGTCTGGGGACACTGTGGAGAGCGACCTGCTGCCTGCAACATCCTTCAGCATGACCGGTTTGGTCGGCGCTCATAGCAAGCCTGTAATTCTGCTGCATAGAAGAGATCTGTGCATCACCTCTATGTAGCAGAGTCGATCGAATAGTGGATGCTTCTAGCCTCTCATGGAGACTATTGAAGCATGCCAAAATAAAAAAAGTGTTTAAAAATATAAAAAAAAATATAAAAGTTCAAATCACCCCTCTTTCGCCCCATTCAAAAGAACACAATAGAAAAATCAAACATACACATATTTGGTATCGCCGCATTCAGAATTGCCCAATCTATCAATAAAAAAAGGATTAACCTGATCGCTAAAGGACGTAGCAAAAAAAAAAAAAAAAAGGCAAAATTACGATTTTTGGTCGCTGCGACATTTCATTAAAATGCAATGACGAGCTAGCAAAAGAACGTATCTGTACAAAAGTGGTGTAATTAAAATATCAGCTGCGCAAGCAAAAATGAGCTCTCAGCCAACCCCAGATCACGAAAAATGGAGACGGAACGGGTATCGGAATATTGCGCTTTTTTTTTTGCAAAGTTTGGAACTTTTTTTTTTACCACTTAGATAAAGGAGAACCTAGACATGTTTGGTGTCTATGAGCTCATAATGACGTGGAGAATCATAATGGCTGGTCAGTTTTAGCATTTAGTGAACTTAGCAAAAAAAACAAACAAAAAAACAGTGTGGGATTGCCGTTTTTTTTCAATTTCATCTCACTTGGAATATTTTTCCTGTTTTCTGTTACACGACATGGTAAAACCAATGGTGTCGTTCAAAAGTACAACTCGTCCCACAAAAAAATAAGCCCTCACATGGCCATATTGATGGAAAAATAAAAAAGTTATGGCTCTGGGAAGGAGGGGAGCGAAAACCAAAAACGAAAAAACGAAAAATGCTCCTGGGTTAAGGGGTTTATTAACAAATCATAGCAGTTAGGTGAAAAATTATGAGAAGTCACATGAGAGTTAGGTAAAATAGGAATGGAGTGAGTCAAACAGCATCACTGGAATAATTTACTATAATATGCAAGGGCCTACAAAAAGGGGTTATGTAGGTTTTTAAATTGATGGCCCAACCCACACTTATAAAACCAAGATAACCCCTTCAAGTGATGTTCCTAAGATTTGAATAAGCTGGATAGCACCATGCATGCACTACACTAAATGTTTACCTATTCTACCACAGTGGAGGGCCACTGGATATGTAAGTTTAACAATACATCGCCCTTGGTGTATTCAGTGTAAGTATCAAATTTCAGATGTATGCTAAATAATTGTCATTCTGAGAGTAAAGATGAAAATAATTTGATATTATCTCTTTGTAGCAAAATAATAGTTTAACCTAGCTATTTATTTTCTAATTAGAATATAGAATCTTCCGAAAATTTTTTTTGCTATTCTATAGTGTCACACTTGAAAACTATTCTTTGTTGGTAGGTTTATTATTATACATTTTTCTTTATTTTTCTACAAACTAGAAGTAATCACTCTATACTATGCGGCATACATTTTATTAGATTACACAAACAATAATGATCATGTTGTTCCATCACAAGAGCATTGAATGAATTAAGTTAGGATGTTGTAAGCAGTTATTTTGTCTTTCATGCTGTGCAATGTTTCTCTTTTTTAAGTTGTTCAAAAAATCTTCCACTTACTTACAAGATCTGTCTTTTGTAAAAGCCAAGAAGCACACATTTGTATAAGGCTATGTGAACACGTTGCGGATTTTGCTGCGGGTCCGTAGCAGCTTTCCATGAGTAAACCTATGGAAAACTGAAACCGCTGTGCCCATGCTGCGGAAAAAAACGCATTCCACAGCATGTCAATTCTTTGTGCGAATTCCGCAGCAGTTTACACCTGCTCCTTTATAGGAATCCGCAGGTGTAAAACCGCAGGTGAAATCCGCACAAAATCTAATCCGCAGGTAAAACACAGTGCCTTTTACGTGCAAATTTCTCAAATCCGCTGCGGAAAAATCCGCAGACCTAAAAAATATGATAAAAACAGCATCTGGTTATGCACAATTATAACACATAAGAGAAAATATACAATAAGCCTGAAGGCTGCTAAACTAAAGCCACATTCCCAAATCTGTGTTTAAACACATATGTGAAAAATGTTACCCGTGTCATAAGTGTTTTGTTTCCGTATGTTATCAGAGTATGGTCCATGTGTCCTTTTTTACCATCAGTGTGTCATCAGAGTTTTTCATGGATAAATAATTTATCAAGATTCTCCTATACTTTGCAAAGTTAACCATGGACAGCACACGGATGGCATGCATGTGCTGTACATGTTCTTCATGGATCCATAAACTGGCATTGGCACAATTCATCCATGCTGCAGGAAAAAAATGAATATGTCTCCAGGAGTTTTGCACAGACACATGGTTCATGAAAAAGAACAGACACGGACAAAGAAAAAAAGCAGGACATATACGTGCAACACGGACATCTGAGTGAGGCCTGATGTAGTTTAGCTACTACAGGGTTAACTATTTATTTTTTACTATTATACATAATAGATTTAATTTGCTGGATTTGAAATGCTTTGTGCCCTGCAGAATACAACACAATTAGTGGTAAATAAAATTGTTGGTTTATTGTCGACGCGTTTCAGAGTCCAGTGACTCCTTCTTCAGAACTGCCGTACATAAATAACAGCATTATAAGCTTACCTGGTTTAAATACAGAAAAATACTAAAGAAAGGCACCAAGAGCAGAGGGAGGTGTACATACAGTCACATATCAAAATACCATGCATTTACTTGTATATTTATTGTAAAAAACAAAGAAGAAATGCATACATTGAATTGTGCTGAAATTGAAAGTGTCTATTTTAAAGTGATGCCCTGGATGAAATATGATCCCAGTGCTGGTGTCACCAGAGTGCATGTGTGAGGCACACATTTTGTCTGTGCTGCGCAAAAAAAAAACTTGACATGTCTGCTGTTTTTTCACAGGAACACGTGGTCTGTGTAGAAACCTAACATGTGCACATCACCTTTGAACACAATTGGTGTGCCTATGTCTGTATTTGCAGTCCTTAAAGCCGGGTCACATATGGACATAAAAAATGGACTTGGGAATGGGCCTTTAACTCTTTCAAACAAACTGCTATACACTTATGATACAATGAAAAATCAGCAGTGGGTGTTAGCTGGTTGCTTATCTTCTCTGATGCTAGTGTCAACAGCAACAGAAACATCTATACACTTATTAGAGGGAGGGGGCTCCCTCTCTGCTCCAATAGGCACCCTACGATTGTGATCACGACATGCTGATGGTCTCCGTAGTGAAGTCAGACAGAATAATTGCCATGGGGTCACTCAGCTATGGTGGCTGCTGCAATTCTGCCATGAGGAGGACCGGATATGCCTCCTGCCTTTGTGAGATTGATAGGTTTAATACCCTGCATTACAAATCATTGAAGGGTATTAAACCGGTGCTCAGAGCAATGATAGTTGATGTCCCATTCTGGGACTAAGTAAAAAAGTTTTAAAAAGTCAAATAATGTTTGTAAAAAGTAGAAAAAAAATAATTGCTAAATAAAAAATGGAAAATAGTTCTGCAAGTAAAAATTCTGTCTTTCTGTAAAAAAACAAAAGTTACAAAACAAGTTCTCGACTTAGCATGTAATATATGCAGATGTGTGAGGAAACTGTATCAGTTAATTATGCAAGCTTATAGCTGCAGATCTACAAATGTTGCACCATTTGGAAACAAACAAACAATTGCAAGAAATGCCAAACTGTGTGGTCATAAATGAACCTAAGTAAATAAATCTTAAAGAATAAAAAACCTTTAACAAATATACATTTGGTTACATGATGGCACTTCAAAACACACGTACTGAAAGCAACAATAGATGTTTAGCAAAAGTATTAAAAAAAAGGTGTGGTAATTATATACACCAAAAGTGTCAAACACCTGTTGTATAGGAGGAATGGAAGACCATTCGGAAATTAATCTAAACCTAAAAAGAAAACCCAGAACATAAGGTCAAAGAAAAATAAGACAAATACAATCAAACACAGTGAAACATATAAGTATGTTGCATATAAAAATGCCAGCCACATAGGTAGGGTCCTGCAAGCTAATAGGATTAATTACCTGGGTATCAGTGGTCAAAATAGTGTGCTTGATTGTATTTATTTCACTTACTAGATGAAGTATATTCACTCATCTCTACTAGCCACAGATTTTTAATGATGTTTAGATCAGGGAACTGTTAGGGCCATTGTAAAACAGTTAGCTTGCATATTTTGATGTATTCAATTGTGGATTTTGACGTGTATTTGGGATCGCTAACCATTTGTAGAAGCCATCCTTTTTTCAACTTTAGCTTTTTTACAGATGATGTAATGTTTGCATCAAAAAAATTTTGAAATGTCATTAAATTCATTCTTCACGTTTTAGGGTTGGTGAGTTGTTCTTTTCCTGAAATTCTGTGGATTTTTTTCTTTTATCTCCACACATACCTTCTGACCATTGTGGCCAAGAGTTCTTTTTTAATCTCATCGGTCCACAGGACTTTCCCAAAATGCTTGTTTAAATGTTCTTTTGCATACTTCAGACACTGAATTTTACGGTGAGAATGCAGGAGAGGTTTTCTTCTGCTGACTTTCCATGAAGGCCATATTTGTGAGGGTGTCTCTGAACAGTAGAAGAATGTACCTCAACTCCAGAGTCTGTAAAATTTTTCTGAAGGTGTTTTGACGTAAAGCGGGGGCTCTCTAGCAATCCTATGTGCAGCTCTCACTAAAATTTTCCTCAGTCTTCCAGACTTTATCTTGGCCTCCACTGTTCCTGTTAACTGTCATTTCATAATTACATTTTGAACTGAGAAAAGAGCAACTTGAAAACACTTTGCTATCTTCTTATAGCCTTCTCCTGCTTTGTGGGTCTCCACCATTTTTCCTTTCAGAGTGCTAGCCAGCTGCTGAGAAGAACCCATGGTGGGTATTTTTGGGCACAAGGTTAGATAAGTTTTTTTTTTTTATAAAGCTGGGAAATTTACATAACCTGTCCTTTAAAAATGATGATGGTGAACAAGCCATAACTAGAGATGGAGATCACTTGATGCCTGGTTCTAGTGGGTTTGGCCAAACAGTTAAATAAAGTTTGGTCTCAGGTACCAGAACATTACCAGGTCCCAAATCTGAACCCGGACCCTATTCAAGGAATGGGGAGCCCAAACATCCAGTGTTTGCGATGCTGTCATGTGCATGGCAGTGCAGCACACGCTGCCTTTTATCGGCATGAGCACACAGCTGTGATCGGAGTTAAAAGTTTACCTCTGGTATCTGCTGATGGGTAGTGTTGAGCATTCCGATACCGCAAGTATCGGGTATTGGCCGATACTTGCGGTATCGGAATTCCGATACCGGGATTCCGATACTTGCCGCGTATCGGATACCGGAATCGGAAGTTCCCAGATTCAAACTGCACAAATTCAGCCAATGAGAATGATTCCAAGTGTGGGCACATCCTGTTCAGCATGGAGGGCATGAAACTACTGGCATGGCTGTGATTGGCTGCTGAAATGATGTCATGATGCAGTTTAAAAGTCGCTGGCGCCATTTTGCGCTCACTCTGCTGTGAATTCAGTTAGTGACAGGACGCTGTTTGCTGACTGAGGGCCAGTTTAGAGATAGCGATTTGCTTCTTTGTGCTTTTCAAAGGCTAATTTAGCAACCGCTGTGTTCACCTACTAGTCACCTTGCTTTTGCCTTGTAGCGCTGTTTTCACAGCGATCTGCAAGGTCTGTGTGTGTGTGTGTGTGTGTGTGAGTGCAGCCCACTCTCTAGTCTGAGTGCAGCCATAGGCCATCCACAGCTGGTTGTATTCAGTTCAGGGAGGGTGGTTCATTGCCTCATACTGTTTTTTTTTTTTTTTTAAGTAGTGTAGTCTGCTGCTCATTTTTTCAAAAAATTCCTATTAGTGTCTTTCCACCCGTCTCCAGCTAACTTGTGGAAAAACACTACATAGGTGTTGTGAATTTGGATTCTGGGCTCCCCCGGTGGCCGCTTGTGGAATTGGACTTGTCATCCTCTTTCCTGTTTCACCTGGTTCCATCAGTAGTGGGTGTCGCTATTTAAGCTCATTTCTCTGGTGGTTTCTTGCCGGTCAACAATGTTATCTGATGCCTCTCAGTGCTTGTTCCTGCTTCTAGACAACTTCTAGATAAGTTGGACTTTTGTCCATGTTTTGTTTTGCCTATTTGTTCCAGTTCACAGCTGAAGTTTTGTTACTGTGTCTGGAAAGCTCTCGTTGATCAGGGATTGCTACTCTGGCGTTATGAGTTAATGCCAGAGTTTAAGGTAATCTCTGGATGGTGTTTTGTTAGTGTTTTTCTGCTGACCATGAAAGTATACTATCTGTCTTCTGCTATCTAGTAAGCGGACCTCAAATTTGCTAAGACTATTTTCCTGCTGCGTTTGTTGTTTCATCTGAACTCACCGTCATTACATGTGGGGGGCTACTGTCTTCTTTGGAATATTTCTCTAGAGGTGAGCCAGGTCTTATATTTCCCTCTGCTAGCTATTTAGGTCTTAGGCCAGAGCTGGGCATCTAGCGATAAATAGGAAATGCTACCTGGCTATTTCTAGTTGCGCGGCAGGCTTAGTTCATGGTCAGTATAGTTCCATCTTCCGAGAGCTTGTCCCTCTATAGGCTTGCTATGATCTCTGCCTGCAGAGATCATGACAGTTTGACCGGCCCATAAAGTGTTAAAGACCCAGGTTGAGAAAGGAGAGTTATAAGAAGTCTGCTGGAATTTTTTTTTTTTTTTTTTCCTCCAGTCTGCCTTGCTGCAGTCTTTTTTCTCTCTCTCCTCCTAATCTCTGTATGCTCTGTGTGCACCTGACAATAATGGATCTCCAGAGTGTAACTGCGGGTTTGAATAATCTCATCACGAAAGTACAAAATTTACAAGATTTTGTGGTACATGCTCCGGTATCTGAGCCGAGAATTCCTTTGCCGGAGTTCTTCACAGGGAATAGAGCTAGCTTCCAGAATTTCCGAAATAATTGTAAGCTTTATTTGTCCCTGAAGTCTCGTTCAGCTGGAGACCCTGCTCAGCAGGTTAGGATTGTGATTTCCTTGCTCAGGGGTGACCCTCAAGATTGGGCCTTCTCATTGCCAGCAGGGGATCCTGCGTTACGCGATGTGGATGCGTTTTTTCTGGCCTTGGGCTTGCTTTATGAGGAACCTCATTTGGAACTTCAGGCAGAAAAAACTTTGATGGCACTATCTCAGGGGCAAGACGAAGCTGAAGTTTTCTGCCAAAAATTCCGTAAATGGTCTGTGCTTACTCAGTGGAATGAGTGCGCCTTGGCGGCAACTTTCAGAGAAGGTCTCTCTGATGCCGTTAAGGATGTTATGGTGGGGTTCCCTTTGCCTGCAGGTCTGAATGAGTCCATGACAATGGCTATTCAGATTGATAGGCGTCTGCGGGAGCGCAAACCGGTGCACCATCTGGCGGTGTCTATGGAAAAGACGCCAGAAAGTATGCAGTGTGATAGAATTCTGTCCAGGAGCGAGCGACAGAATTTTAGACGGAAGAATGGATTGTGTTTCTATTGTGGGGATTCTACTCATGTTATATCAGCATGCTCTAGGCGTACAAAGAAGCTTGATAAGTCTGTTTCCATTGGCACCATTCAGTCTAAGTTTATTTTGTCTGTAACCCTGATTTGTTCTTTGTCATCCATTGCCACGGACGCCTATGTTGACTCTGGCGCCGCTCTGAGTCTTATGGATTGGTCCTTTGCCAATCATTGTGGTTTTGATTTAGAGCCTTTGGAGACTCTTATTCCTCTGAAGGGGATTGACTCCACCCCATTGGCTAATAATAAACCACAATACTGGACACAAGTAACCATGCGTATCGATCTGGATCACCAGGAGATTATTCGTTTCCTGGTGCTGTATAATTTACATGACGATTTGGTACTGGGATTGCCATGGTTGCAGTCTCACAACCCAGTCTTGGACTGGAGAGCAATGTCTGTGTTGAGCTGGGGATGTAAGGGTATTCATGGGGACGTACCTTTGGTTTCTATTTCGTCGTCCATTCCCTCTGAAGTCCCTGAGTTCCTCTCTGATTATCAAGACGTCTTTGACGAACCCAAGCTTGGGTCGTTACCTCCGCACCGTGAGTGCGATTGTGCCATAGATTTGATACCGGGTTGTAAATATCCAAAGGGTCGTTTGTTTAATTTGTCTGTGCCGGAACATGCTGCTATGCGGGAATATATAAAGGAGTCTTTGGAAAAGGGACATATTCGTCCATCTTCTTCTCCCTTGGGAGCTGGGTTTTTCTTTGTCTCAAAAAAAGACGGCTCTTTGAGACCATGTATTGATTATCGGCTTCTGAATAAGATCACTGTTAAGTATCAATACCCATTGCCATTGCTTACTGATTTGTTTGCTCGTATAGAGGGTGCTAAGTGGTTCTCTAAAATTGATCTTCGTGGGGCGTATAATTTGGTGCGGATCAGGCAGGGGGATGAGTGGAAGACCGCATTTAATACGCCCGAGGGCCACTTTGAGTATTTGGTCATGCCTTTTGGTCTTTCTAATGCCCCTTCAGTTTTCCAGTCTTTTATGCATGATATTTTCCGCGATTTTCTGGATAAATTTATGATAATATATCTGGATGATATTCTGATTTTTTCTGATGACTGGGACTCTCATGTCCAGCAGGTCAGGAGAGTTTTTCAGGTTCTGCGGTCTAATTCTTTATGTGTGAAGGGGTCTAAGTGCGTTTTTGGGGTCCAGAAAATTTCCTTTTTGGGGTATATTTTTTCTCCCTCTTCCATTGAGATGGATCCCGTCAAGGTGCAAGCTATTTGTGACTGGACTCAGCCCTCCTCTCTTAAGGGTCTTCAGAGATTTTTGGGCTTTGCCAACTTTTACCGCCGATTTATTGCTGGTTTTTCGGATGTCGTTAAACCACTGACTGATTTGACCAGACAAGGCGCTGATGTTGCTAATTGGTCCCCTCATGCTGTAGAGGCCTTTCAGGAGCTTAAGCGCCGTTTTGCCTCTGCCCCTGTGTTGCGTCAGCCTGATGTGAATCTGCCTTTTCAGGTTGAGGTTGACGCTTCGGAGATCGGAGCTGGGGCAGTGTTGTCGCAGAAAGGTTCCGACTGCTCCGTCATTAGGCCTTGTGCCTTCTTTTCTCGCAAATTTTCGCCCGCAGAGCGGAATTATGATGTTGGGAATCGGGAGCTTTTGGCCATGAAGTGGGCTTTTGAGGAGTGGCGCCATTGGCTCGAGGGGGCTAGGCATCAGGTGGTGGTATTGACTGACCACAAAAATTTGATTTATCTTGAGACTGCCAGACGCCTGAATCCTAGACAGGCGCGCTGGTCTTTATTTTTTTCTCGCTTTAATTTTGTGGTGTCATACCTACCGGGTTCTAAGAATGTTAAGGCAGATGCCCTTTCTAGGAGTTTTGACCCGGACTCTCCTGGTAATTCTGAACCCACAGGTATCCTTAGGGAGGGAGTAATTTTGTCGGCCGTTTCTCCTGATCTGCGGCGGTCCTTGCAAGAGTTTCAGGCGGATAGACCGGATCGTTGTCCGCCTGATAGACTGTTTGTTCCGGATGATTGGACCAGCAGAGTCATCTCTGAGGTACATTCTTCTGCATTGGCAGGTCATCCCGGAATTTTTGGTACCAGGGATTTGGTGGCAAGATCCTTCTGGTGGCCTTCCCTGTCACGAGATGTGCGAGTCTTTGTGCAGTCATGTGACGTTTGTGCTCGGGCCAAGTCTTGTAGTTCTCGGGCTAGCGGACTGCTGTTGCCCTTGCCTATTCCTAAGAGGCCTTGGACACACATCTCGATGGATTTTATTTCAGATCTGCCTGTTTCCCAGAAGATGTCTGTCATCTGGGTGGTCTGTGACCGTTTCTCTAAAATGGTCCATTTGGTTCCTCTGCCCAAGTTGCCTTCTTCTTCTGAGTTGGTTCCTCTGTTTTTTCAGAATGTTGTCCGATTGCACGGTATTCCTGAGAATATTGTTTCTGACAGAGGTACCCAATTTGTGTCTAGATTTTGGCGGGCATTCTGTGCTAGGATGGGCATAGATTTGTCTTTTTCATCTGCTTTTCACCCTCAGACTAATGGCCAGACCGAGCGGACTAATCAGACCCTTGAGACATATCTGAGGTGTTTTGTCTCTGCTGACCAGGATGATTGGGTTGCTTTTTTGCCATTGGCAGAGTTCGCCCTCAATAATCGGGCCAGTTCTTCCACCTTGGTGTCCCCGTTTTTCTGTAATTCGGGGTTTCACCCTCGATTTTCCTCCGGTCAGGTGGAATCCTCGGATTGTCCTGGAGTGGATGCGGTGGTGGAGAGATTGCATCACATCTGGGGGCAGGTTATGGACAATTTGAAGTTGTCCCAGGAGAAGACTCAGCGTTTTGCCAACCGTCATCGTCGTGTTGGTTCTCGGCTTTGTGTTGGAGATTTGGTGTGGTTGTCTTCTCGTTTTGTCCCTATGAGGGTCTCTTCTCCTAAGTTTAAACCTCGGTTCATCGGCCCTTATAGAATATTGGAGATTCTTAATCCTGTTTCTTTCCGTTTGGACCTCCCTGCGTCCTTTTCCATTCATAACGTTTTTCATCGGTCGTTATTGCGCAGGTATGAGGTACCTGTTGTACCTTCAGTTGAGCCTCCTGCTCCGGTGTTGGTTGAGGGTGAGTTGGAGTACGTTGTGGAGAAAATTTTGGACTCTCGTGTTTCCAGACGGAAACTCCAGTATCTGGTCAACTGGAAGGGTTACGGCCAGGAGGATAATTCTTGGGTCAATGCATCTGATGTTCATGCTTCTGATCTTGTTCGTGCCTTCCATAGGGCTCATCCTGGTCGCCCTGGTGGATCTGGTGAGGGTTCGGTGCCCCCTCCTTGAGGGGGGGGTACTGTTGTGAATTTGGATTCTGGGCTCCCCCGGTGGCCGCTTGTGGAATTGGACTTGTCATCCTCTTTCCTGTTTCACCTGGTTCCATCAGTAGTGGGTGTCGCTATTTAAGCTCATTTCTCTGGTGGTTTCTTGCCGGTCAACAATGTTATCTGATGCCTCTCAGTGCTTGTTCCTGCTTCTAGACAACTTCTAGATAAGTTGGACTTTTGTCCATGTTTTGTTTTGCCTATTTGTTCCAGTTCACAGCTGAAGTTTTGTTACTGTGTCTGGAAAGCTCTCGTTGATCAGGGATTGCTACTCTGGCGTTATGAGTTAATGCCAGAGTTTAAGGTAATCTCTGGATGGTGTTTTGTTAGTGTTTTTCTGCTGACCATGAAAGTATACTATCTGTCTTCTGCTATCTAGTAAGCGGACCTCAAATTTGCTAAGACTATTTTCCTGCTGCGTTTGTTGTTTCATCTGAACTCACCGTCATTACATGTGGGGGGCTACTGTCTTCTTTGGAATATTTCTCTAGAGGTGAGCCAGGTCTTATATTTCCCTCTGCTAGCTATTTAGGTCTTAGGCCAGAGCTGGGCATCTAGCGATAAATAGGAAATGCTACCTGGCTATTTCTAGTTGCGCGGCAGGCTTAGTTCATGGTCAGTATAGTTCCATCTTCCGAGAGCTTGTCCCTCTATAGGCTTGCTATGATCTCTGCCTGCAGAGATCATGACACATAGGATAACGTAGAGGAGGGTTTTTGGGCCTTGCAGCGCCGTTTACGGCTGTCTGCACGGTCTCCGTGTGACTGCAGCTCGCCCTGTAGTCTGTGAGCAGCCATAACCTGGTTGTCTCCAGCTCAGGGTTCTTCACTGCGTCATACCGTAAAATCAATTTTCCTTTTGTTTTAAGTAGTGCAGGCTGCTGCACATTTTTTCAAAAAATTCCTATTAGTGTCTTTCCACCCGTCTCCAGCTAACTTGTGGAAAAACACTACATAGGATAACGTAGAGGAGGGTTTTGGGGCCTTGCAGCGCCGTTTACGGCTGTCTGCACGGTCTCCGTGTGACTGCAGCTCTCTCTGTTGTCAGTTCAGTCCCCAAAAAATAAATAAATAATAAAGTTCACCAAACACACCAGTGACACCACTTAACATTTGTGTAGGCCACATTAGCTCATATTAAAGTCTAGTCCACACTTTAGAAAATGAGTGTTTCTTATACCTGTTAGGAGTTGTTCAGGAATAAGCACACAAAGCCTTTAGTACTTTTCTGCTTATCTTTATCAGTCAACCAAGATGAAGAAGGCAGTGAGTAAGGCACGTGGGCGTGGGCGCGGAGCAGGGAGAGGACGTGGGGATTCTGTGCCTGCTGCGGGCACCGGTGACTCATCAGCACCCACTTTCACCAGGGAACAGTCCTTCATGCGCAGCTTTGTCGTAGAGCGCCGTACACCGCTGCTGCGTGAAGAACAAATTGAAGCCGTTGTCGGATGGATGGCAGCTAATGCATCAACTTCAATTAGTGCCACATCCTCTCAGACACAGAGCACTGGAGAGCAGCCATCTGTCTCTTCCCCACCTGCCAAATTGCCCAGGCAGACAGAGAGCCCAGGACAGGAGTCGCCTCTACTTCTGTTCTCTGAATCTCTTGGCTTGGAAACAGGGGGCCAGCCAAGCAGCATTGAAGAAATGGAAGAAGAGGCAGGGTGCAGTGATGCCCAACAGCTTTTTCTCTCTTCCTCTGAAGAGGCGGGTGGGCCAGTGCTTCCGGTCACCACATTGCAGGCCGCATCCGCTGATGATGACACTCAGGTGCCACTTTCTGGTGCGTGCTCTGCTGCTGAGACTACCCAGGAGGAGCAGTTGGGGGCAGAGGGTAGTGTAGATGATGAGGTCCTTGACCCATCTTGGCGTGAGGGACAGGAAGGTGGTGGGAGCAGCTCTGAGGAAGAGATTCCCCGTACGGCCCAAAGAGGGAGAGGGAGGGGGAAGACTGCAGATCCTGCAGCCTCCGCTTTGGCACCCGTTAGGAGCATGTCTCTTCCAAAAGCCAAAAAGGGCGCTCCCAAGACTTGCAGTGCCTGGTCCTTTTTTGACACAGTTGCAGATGACATTTGCTATGTCAAATGCAAGGTGTGTCATCACAAAGTAAAAAAAGGTCGAAATGTCAGCAACCTCAATACCTCCAATATGTGGAAACATGTGCGCAACAGGCACGCGGTGGAGTTACAAAAACACACTGAAGAGCTAGGCCAAACAACAGCGGCAGCTACCACCTTTTCAGCTCGTGTTGCCTCTTCCTCCAGCTCACACGCAGCTGGTTCTGCTTCCTCCCAGGATCGCCGTGGAAGAACCTCTGGCCCTGTTGTCCAGAGACCCGCTGTAATTCCACCCGCAGCACCACGTTCCCAGTTATCCACACACTCCCAGCCCAGTGTACAGCCATCGGTAGTACAGGCATGGGAGAAAAGGCGGCCTTTCTCGTCAAACCACCCACGAGCACAGGCTCTGACTGCAGGCATTGCCAAACTTCTGTCACTGGAAATGCTGTCATTCAGGCTGGTGGAGACTGACAGCTTCCATGACTTGATGTCATTGGCAGTCCCACAGTACAATGTGCCCAGCCGCTTTTACTTCAGCAGGCAAGCCGTCCCTGCCCTGCACAAGCATGTGGAGGGACACATAAAACACGCGCTACTGAATGCCGTCAGTAGCAAGGTCCACCTCACCACCGATGCGTGGACCAGTCAACATGGACAGGGGCGATACCTTTCCCTCATTGCCCATTGGGTTAATGTTGTTGAGCCGGGTACAGATCGTGCGAGTGGCGCAGGACGTGTCCTGCCCACTCCAAGGATTGCAGGAATCCATTCTGTACGCATTGACTCCTCCTCTTACACCAGTTCCTCAGAATCATCGCTGCAGGAGCCATCACAGTCCACCTCCACATGGACCCGTGATGAACGTTTACCTGTTACGACCGACATGAGCACAGCCGTGGCCAAACGTCAACAGGCCGTCTTGAAATTAATTTCTTTGGGGAATCGAAGCCACACAGCGCAGGAGCTCTGGAATGCCATCAAGCAGGAGAGCGATGTGTGGTTTGTGCCAGCGAATCTCCAGCCAGGCATGGTAGTGTGTGATAATGGCCGAAATCTGGTGGCAGCTCTGGGCCTCGGCAACCTCACTCACATCCCATGTCTGGCACATGTGCTCAATTTGGTCGTGCAGAGTTTTTTGAGGGACTATCCGGATCTTGATGCACTGCTGCACAAGGTCCGCCTAGAGTGTGCTCACTTGCGGCGTTCCAGCATGGCAAAAGCGCGCATTGCGGCTCTGCAGCGCCGACACCACCTGCCAGAACATCGCATCATATGTGACCTACCTACCAGGTGGAATTCCACGTTACATATGTTGGAGCGGTTGTGTGAGCAGCAGCAAGCTGTAATGGAGTACCAGCTGCATCAGGCGCAAAGAAGTCGCACTCCGCGCCATTCAGACTTCACAACCACAGAGTGGGCCACTATGAAGGACGTCTGCCAGGTTTTGCGTCCCTTCGATTATTCCACGCGGATGGCGAGTGCAGATGATGCACTAGTCAGCATGACTGTCCCCCTTATCTGCCTGCTTGAAAAATCACTGCAAGCGCTAAGGGATGATGTTGTGGAAGAGGTGGAGGATGAGGATTCAACATTTCCATCATCTTCTGGACAGCCAGCACCACGTGGTTCCTCACAAATGCGTAGGCAGGGGACAGTTTGTGAGGAGGATGAGGAGGAGTCAATGGAGGAGGAAGACATCCGTCCAGAGGAGGGAGTTACACAATTGTCCAGTACTCAGTGTGTACAGCGAGGGTGGGGTGATGAAGAGCGGGCAGAGATCACGCCTCCAGCAGGGGACAGCGTTTCTTGGGCAGTTGGCAGTCTGCAGCACATGGTGGATTACATGCTGCAGTGCCTGAGAAACGACCGCCGCATCGCCCACATTCTCAACATGTCTGAATATTGGGTGTTCACCCTCCTCGATCCTCGCTACCGGGACAACGTAGAAAGCCTCCACCATTGAACCGGGAGCGAAAAATGCGGGAGTACCAAGACACACTGGTGAATTCCATCATCTTCTCCATTCCAAGTGAGAGAAGTGCTGCTAGTGCATTACAAAGCAGCTCAGTGCGTCCAGGCAGTGGTGGAGGCTCTGCACAAAGAGGGAGCAGAAGCAGTGCCTCTGCCCAAGGCAAGAGCAGTATGGCCCAACTGTGGCACAGTTTTCTGTGCCCGCCACAAAAGTCAACACAATCACAGACGGCTCCAGTCAGCAGGAGGCAACGGTTCCGTCAGATGGTGACAGACTACATGTCTTGCCCTCTTGCTGTACTCCCAGACGGCTCTTCACCTTTCAAGTTTTGGGTCTCAAAGCTGGATACATGGCCAGAGCTAAGCCAGTATGCATTGGAGGTGCTGGCTTGCCCTGCGGCTAGTATATTATCGGAACGCGTCTTTAGTGCTGCAGGTGGTGTACTAACTGACCGTCGCATGCGACTATCCTCCGATAACGTTGACCGGCTTACTTTCCTGAAAATGAACAAGGCCTGGATCTCGCAGGAATTTGCCACTCCTCTTCCTGATTAAATAATTAGGTGACTGTCTACAGTATCCAGGTCTCCTGTTGTGTTCATCTTTCTACCACCTGAACTTTAATTCCTGGGCTCCAACACCGCCAGTTGAGGCTCAGAAGTGCCGTCTGCACAGTCAAAACATACGACCCAGTGTTATTGGGTTTCAGTAACGTCAGCTGATCCCCAGCTGTGTAGCCGGCAATGTGTCCTGCGACCGCCACGCTGACACAACAACTGAAATGTAAGGGAACCTGTCCCCCCCCCAAGGCGTTTGTTACTGAAGGAGCCACCTTGTGCAGCAGTAATGCTGCACAAGGAAAAGGTAGCTATTTTTGTTTAGCTCCTTGCACACGCAGAACTTAACACTTATAAAATGTGTCCACTGATACCGTAAAACCATCCCGGAGGTGGGACTTTCCTTCGTAATGTGACGCAGCACAGCCGTCATTCTTACCCCCCGGCGCGGTGCGCCGGCTGCTCAGCGTTGTTTGATTCCGTCCCAGAGCCTGCACTGTTATGTTATCCCTTGGCCAGGCACACTTAGCGCTGCCCATCTTCTGACATCATTTGTGTCAGGCTGGCTGCGCCTGTGCGGACGAGCTGGCCAAGAGCCCGCCTCGCAGTGTCTTCTGATTTAATCCCACTGGGGGCCTGAGATCCATGGACATGCGCAGTGCATATCTGAACCTCCACCTCTCACTCATCTCCCTACGGCTTCTTCAGACTGTGCGGTGTCAGCTGGTCCCTAATAGCATGCCACGGCCGTGACACCGCACAGTCTGAAGAAGCCGTAGGGAGGGGAGTGAGAGGCGAGGATATGCACTGCGCATGGCCATGGATCCCAGGCCCGCGGTGGGATTACATTAGACGACACTGCGAGGCGGGCTCTCGGCCAGCACGTCCGCACAGGCGCAGCCAGCCTGACACCAAATGATGCCAGAAGATGGGCAGCGCTAAGTGTGCCTGGCCAAGGGATAACATAACAGCGCAGGCTCCGGGAAGGAATCAAACAACGCTGAGGAGCCGGGGCACGGCGCCAAGGGGGTAGGAATGACGGCTGTGCTGCGTCATATTACGAAGGAAAGTCCCACCTCCGGGACGGTCTCACGGTATCAGGGGACACATTTTATAAGTGTTCAGTTCTGTGTTTGCAAGGAGCATAATGAAAAGAGCCACCTTTTCCTTTTGCATCCTTTGTGCTGCACAAGCTGGCTCTTTCAGCTACAAACGCCTTGGGGGGGGTTAAAGGTTCCCTTTAGACTTTCTCCAATCAGGCTTCGGCCTACACTGTGTTCCTCTCCTCCTCCTCCTGTCCCTGGGCTCCAACACCGCTAGTTGTTGCCTGGTAGTGCTGTACGCACAGTCAACAGTCGCTCCTCTGTTATTGGGGTTCAGTAACGTCAGCTGTTCCCCAGCTGTGTGTGTGGCAATCCCTCCTATCTCCTCCACCACCTCCTCCTCCTCCTCCTGTCCCTGGGCTCCAACACCGCTAGTTGTTGCCTGGTAGTGCTGTACGCACAGTCAACAGTCGCTCCTCTGTTATTGGGATTCAGTAACGTCAGCTGTTCCCCAGCTGTGTGTGTGGCAATCCCTCCTATCTCCTCCACCTCCTCCTCCTCCTCCTGTCCCTGGGCTCCAACACTGCTAGTTGCCGTCCAGAAGTGCTGTCCGCACAGTCCCAACAGTCCCTCCTCTGTTATTGGGGTTCAGTAACGTCAGCTGTTCCCCAGCTGTGTGTGTGGCAATCCCTCCTATCTCCTCCACCTCCTCCTCCTCCTCCTGTCCCTGGGCTCCAACACCACTAGTTGTTGCCTGGTAGTGCTGTACGCACAGTCAACAGTCGCTCCTCTGTTATTGGGGTTCAGTAACGTCAGCTGTTCCCCAGCTGTGTGTGTGGCAATCCCTCCTATCTCCTCCACCTCCTCCTCCTCCTCCTGTCCCTGGGCTCCAACACCGCTAGTTGCCGTCCAGAAGTGCTGTCCGCACAGTCCCAACAGTCCCTCCTCTGTTATTGGGGTTCAGTAACGTCAGCTGTTCCCCAGCTGTGTGTGTGGCAATCCCTCCTATCTCCTCCACCTCCTCCTCCACCTCCTCCTGTCCCTGGGCTCCAACACCGCTAGTTGCTGTCCAGAAGTGCTGTCCGCACAGAGCCAAACACCTCGCCAATGTTTTAGTGGGGTTCAGCACCGCCAGCTGTTCCCCTGCTGTGTATACGGCAACGTGTACTGCGACCGCCACGCAGGCACAACAAGTTAAATTTAAGGGAACCTGTCACCCCCCCCCCAGGCGTTTGTTACTGAAGGAGCCACCTTGTGCAGCAGTAATGATGCAAAGGGAAAAAGTGCCTCTTTTCGTGGTGCTCCTTGCACATGCTGAACCTAACACTTATGAAATATGTCCCCTCCTACCGTGATACCGTCCGGTAGGTGGAACTTTCCTTTGTGATGTGACGCAGCACAGCCGTCATTCTTACCCCCTTGGCGCCGTGCGCCGCCTCCTCAGCGTTGTTTGAATCAGTCCCGGAGCCTGCGCTGTTAGGTTAGCCCTTGGCCATGCACACATTTTGTGCTGCCCGTCTTCTGACATCATTTGGTGTCAGGCTGGCTGCGCCTGTGCGGCTGCGCTGGACGAGATCCCGCCTCGTAGTGTCTTCTGATTTAATCTCACTGGGGGCCTGAGATCCATGGACATGCACAGTGCATATCTGAACCTCCACCTCTCACTCATCTCCCTACGGCTTCTTCAGACTGTGCGGTGTCAGCTGGTCCCTAATAGCATGCCACGGCCGTGACACCGCACAGTCTGAAGAAGCCGTAGGGAGGGGAGTGAGAGGTGAGGATATGCACTGCGCATGGCCACGGATCCCAGGCCCGCGGTGGATTACATTAGACGACACTGCGAGGCGGGATCTCGGCCAGCGCAGCCGCACAGGCGCAGCCAGTCTGACACCAAATGATGTCAGAAGACGGGAAGCGCAAAATGTGTGCATGGCCAAGGGCTAACCTAACAGCGCAGGCTCCGGGACTGATTCAAACAACGCTGAGGAGGCGGCGCACGGCGCCAAGGGGGTAAGAATGACGGCTGTGCTGCGTCACATCACAAAGGAAAGTTCCACCTACCGGACGGTATCACGGTAGGAGGGGACACTTTTCATAAGTGTTAGGTTCAGCATGTGCAAGGACCATAATTAAAAGAGCTAAGTTTACCTTTTCCAGCATCAGTGCTGTACACGATGGCTCTTTCAGCTACAAACGCCTGGGGGGGGTTAAAGTTTCCCTTTCAACTTGCTCCAGTTCAGGCTTCGGCCTACACTCTGCTCCCTCTCCTCCTCCTGCTGACCCTGGGCTCTAACACCGCCAGTTGGGGCCCAGATGTGCTAGCTGCACAGAGCCAAACACCAGCCAATGTGTCAGTGGGGTTCAGCACCGCCAGCTGTTCCCCTGCTGTGTAGCCGGCAACGTGTCCTGCAACAGCCACGCAGGCACAACAGACCCAAAGCTGCCGCCAGTGCAGGCTTCGGCCTACACTCTGCTCCCTCTCCTCCTCCTGCTGACCCTGGGCTCTAACACCGCCAGTTGGGGCCCAGATGTGCTAGCTGCACAGAGCCAAACACCAGCCAATGTGTCAGTGGGGTTCAGCACCGCCAGCTGTTCCCCTGCTGTGTAGCCGGCAACGTGTCCTGCAACAGCCACGCAGACACAAGAACTGAAATTGAAGGAAACCTGTCCCCCCTCCCCCAGGCGTTTCTACGTTTTACAGCCACCTTGTACGACAGTAATGCTGCATGTGTGCAAGGTGGCTCAGAAACTTATTCTCCTTGCCCATGTTGAACTGAACACGTCTAAAATGAGTCCTCTGCGACCATTAAAACGTCCCTCAGGTGTGATTTTCCTTTGTATTGACACGCAACAAGCTCCTTGGTAGCGCTGCCCGTCTTCTGGCATCATTGTTTGGCTGCCTGCGCCTCTGCGGCCGCCTTGCCCCACACAACGCCCCTCGGTGTCTTATTTATTTGGACTGCGAGGGTGTGATTGATGGGCATGAACGGTGCATTTCTTCGCCTGTCCCTCATCTCCTTCCGCCTTCTTCGGACTGTGCGTCTTCATGGCCGTGGCATGCGATAAGGGATCAGCTGACGCCGCATAGTCTGAAGCGGGTGTAAGAACCCAAGCGAGAGGTGAACATATGTACTGCGCCAGGCCATGAATCCCAGCCCCGCAGTGTTTTAACAAAGTTAAGACACTGCGGGGCTGGGATTCATGGTCATCGCAAACCGCAACGGCCGACATTACATGATGTCAGAGGATGGGCAGCGCTAACAGCGCAAGGCCAAGGGATAACACGAAAGCGCAGACTCCTGTGCAACAAATAACGATGCTCAGGAGGCTGTGCAAAGCACCAAGGTGGCATTTTTGCCAGCTGTACTGCGTCTCTTTACGAAGGGAACTCACGCCTCAAAATCAGTTTGACTGTGTAAGGGCCAAAATGTTATACGTGTTCCTTTCAGCGTGTGCAAGGAGCAAAATTAAAAGAGCAACCTTTACCTTGTGCAGCATTACTGCTGCATAAGCTGTGGCTCTTCTAGTTTGTAACACCTGAGGGGGGGTTAAAGGTTACCTTTGAAATTGGTTCAATTAGGCTTCGGCCTACACTCTGCTCCCTCTCCTCCTCCTGCTGACCCTGGGCTCTAACACCGCCAGTTGGGGCCCAGATGTGCTGGCTGCACAGAGCCAAACACCTCGCCAATGTGTCAGTGGGGTTCAGCACCGCCAGCTGTTCCCCTGCTGTGCAGCCGGCAACGTGTCCTGCAACAGCCACGCAGACACAAGAACTGAAATTGAAGGGAACCTGTCCCCCCTCCCCCAGGCGTTTGTATGTTTTACAGCCACCTTGTACGACAGTAATGCTGCATGTGTGCAAGGTGGCTCAGAAACTTATTCTCCTTGCCCATGTTGAACTGAACACGTCTAAAATGAGTCCTCTGCGACCATTAAAACGTCCCTCAGGTGTGATTTTCCTTTGTATTGACACGCAACAAGCTCCTTGGTAGCGCTGCCCGTCTTCTGGCATCATTGTTTGGCTGCCTGCGCCTCTGCGGCCGCCTTGCCCCACACAACGCCCCTCGGTGTCTTATTTATTTGGACTGCGAGGGTGTGATTGATGGGCATGAACGGTGCATTTCTTCGCCTGTCCCTCATCTCCTTCCGCCTTCTTCGGACTGTGCGTCTTCATGGCCGTGGCATGCGATAAGGGATCAGCTGACGCCGCATAGTCTGAAGCGGGTGTAAGAACCCAAGCGAGAGGTGAACATATGTACTGCGCCAGGCCATGAATCCCAGCCCCGCAGTGTTTTAACAAAGTTAAGACACTGCGGGGCTGGGATTCATGGTCATCGCAAACCGCAACGGCCGACATTACATGATGTCAGAGGATGGGCAGCGCTAACAGCGCAAGGCCAAGGGATAACACGAAAGCGCAGACTCCTGTGCAACAAATAACGATGCTCAGGAGGCTGTGCAAAGCACCAAGGTGGCATTTTTGCCAGCTGTACTGCGTCTCTTTACGAAGGGAACTCACGCCTCAAAATCAGTTTGACTGTGTAAGGGCCAAAATGTTATACGTGTTCCTTTCAGCGTGTGCAAGGAGCAAAATTAAAAGAGCAACCTTTACCTTGTGCAGCATTACTGCTGCATAAGCTGTGGCTCTTCTAGTTTGTAACACCTGAGGGGGGGTTAAAGGTTACCTTTGAAATTGGTTCAATTAGGCTTCGGCCTACACTCTGCTCCCTCTCCTCCTCCTGCTGACCCTGGGCTCTAACACCGCCAGTTGGGGCCCAGATGTGCTGGCTGCACAGAGCCAAACACCTCGCCAATGTGTCAGTGGGGTTCAGCACCGCCAGCTGTTCCCCTGCTGTGTAGCCGGCAACGTGTCCTGCAACAGCCACGCAGGCACAACAGACCCAAAGCTGCCGCCAGTGCAGGATTCGGCCTACACTCTGCTCCCTCTCCTCCTCCTGCTGACTCTGGGCTCTAACACCGCCAGTTGGTGCCCGGTACTGCTAGCTGCACAGAGCCAAACACCAGCCAATGTGTCAGTGGGGTTCAGCACCGCCAGCTGTTCCCCTGCTGTGCAGCCGGCAACGTGTCCTGCAACAGCCACGCAGACACAAGAACTGAAATTGAAGGGAACCTGTCCCCCCTCCCCCAGGTGTTTGTATGTTTTACAGCCACCTTGTACAGCGGGAATGCTGCAAGTGTGCAAGGTGGCTCATAAACTTATTCTCCTTGCACACGCCGAACGTAACATGTCTACAATGTGTCCCCTGAGACCATGAAACCGTCCCTGAGGTGAGACTTTCCTTTGTAATGACACGCTGCAACCCCCTTGGTAGCGCTGCCCGTCTTCTGACATCATTGTTTGGCTGGCTGCGCCTCTGCGGCCGCCCTGCCCGACACAACGCCCCTCGGTGTCTTATTTATTTTGACTGCGAGGGTGTGATTGACGGGCATGAGCAGTGCATATCTTCGCCTGTTGTCACTCATCTCCTTCCGTCTTCTTCAGACTGTGCGGCTTCATGGCCGTGGCATGCGATAAGGGATCAGCTGACGCCGCACAGTCTGAAGCGGGTGTAAGGACCCCAGTGTGAGAGGCAAACATATGTACTGCACCAGGCCATGAATCCCAGCCCCGCAGTGTGAAACACTGTAAAGGCACTACGGGGCTGGGATTCATGGTCATCGCGAACCGCACCGGCCAACATTAAATGATGTCAGGAGATGGGCAGCGCTAACAGCGCAAGGCCAAGGGATAACACGACAGTGCAGACTCCTGTACAGCAAATAACAACGCTCAGGAGGCTGCACCCAGCACCAAGGTGGGATTTTTGACATCTGTGCTGCGTCTCATTACGAAGGGAACTCTCGCCTCCAACACAGTTTGACTGTATAAAGGGCTAAATGTTATACGTGTTTCATTCAGCATGTGCAAGGAGAAAAATTAAAAGAGCAACCTTTGACTTGTGCAGCACTACTGCTGCATAAGCTGTGGCTCTTCTAGTTTGGAACACCTGAGGGGGGGTTTAAGGTTACCTTTGAAATTGGTTCAATTAGGCTTCGGCCTACACTCCGCTCCCTCTCCTCCTCCTGCTGACCCTGGGCTCTAACACCGCCAGTTGGGGCCCAGATGTGCTGGCTGCACAGAGCCAAACACCTCGCCAATGTGTCAGTGGGGTGCAGCACCGCCAGCTGTTCCCCTGCTGTGTAGCCGGCAACGTGTCCTGCAACAGCCACGCAGACACAACAGACCCAAAGCTGCCGCCAGTGCAGGCTTAGGCCTACACTCTGCTCCCTCTCCTCCTCCTGCTGACCCTGGGCTCTAACACCGCCAGTTGGGGCCCAGATGTGCTAGCTGCACAGAGAAAAACACCAGCCAATGTGTCAGTGGGGTTCAGCACCGCCAGCTGTTCCCCTGCTGTGCAGCCGGCAACGTTTCCTGCAACAGCCACGCAGACACAAGAACTGAAATTGAAGGGAACCTGTCCCCCCTGTCCCAGGCGTTTGTATGCTTTACAGCCACCTTGTACAGCGGTAATGCTGCATGTGTGCAAGGTGGCTCACAAACGTATTCTCCTCGCACATGTGGAACTGAAAACACGTCTAAAATGTGTCCTCTGTGTGACCATTTAACCATCCCGGAGGTGTGACTTTCCTTTGTAATGACACGCTGCAACCCCCTTGGTAGCGCTGCCCATCTTCTGGCATCATTGTTTGGCTGGCTGCGCCTCTGCGGCCGCCCTGACCCACACAACGCCCCTCGGTGTCTTATTTATTTGGTCTGCGAGGGTGTGATTGATGGGCATGAGCAGTGCATAAGTTCGCCTGTCCCTCATCTCCTTCCGCCTTCTTCAGACTGTGCGGCTTCATGGCCGTGGCATGCGTTAAGGGATCAGCTGACGCCGCACAGTCTGAAGCGGGTGTAAGGACCCCAGTGTGAGAGGCGAACATATGTACTGCACCAGGCCATGAATTCCAGCCCCGCAGTGTTTTAACAATGTTAAGACACTGCGGGGCTGGGATTCATGGTCATCGCGAACCGCACCGGCCGACATTAAATGATGTCAGAAGATGGGCAGCGCTAACAGCGCTAGGCCAAGGGATAACACGACAGCGCAGACTCCTGTACAGCAAATAACGCTCAGGAGGCTGCACCCAGCACCAAGGTGGGATTCTTGACATCTGTGCTGCGTCTCATTACGAAGGGAACTCGCGCCTCCAACACAGTTTGACTGTATAAAGGGCTAAATGTTATACGTGTTCCTTTCAGCGTGTGCAAGGAGAAAAATTAAAAGAGCAACCTTTGACTTGTGCAGCACTACTGCTGCATAAGGTGTGGCTCTTCTAGTTTGTAACCCCTGAGGGGGGGTTAAAGGTTACCTTTAAAATTGGTTCAATTAGGCTTCGGCCTACACTCTGCTCACCCTGCAGAGCCTGGGCTCTAACACCGCCAGTTGGGGCCCGGTACGGCTAGCTGCACAGAGAAAAACACCAGCCAATGTGTCAGTGGGGTTCAGCACCGCCAGCTGTTCCCCTGCTGTGTAGCCGGCAACGTGTCCTGCAACAGCCACGCAGACACAACAGACCTACAAATGCCTCCAGTGCAGGCTTCGGCCTACACTCTTCCCCCCTGCTGACCCTTTGCTCCAACACCGCTAGTTGGGGCTCTAGGAAGACAAGCTTGAATAGGTCCCCATCCTGGTTCCAGCACCGTCAGCTGGTTACGGGCAGAGCCTTTGGCTTAGGTGCCTCCTTCTGGGTATCCGAGTTCCACCAACGTCAGGTGGTCCTTGGTAGTGCTTTCAGGCACGTGTACCTCCTGCTTAGTAACCGGGTTCCAGTAACGTCAGCTGGTCCTCGGTAGTTCCATTGGCTCTTGGACCTTCGGCTACCCATCCGGGTTCCAGTACCGTCAGCTGGTTCTCGGCAGTGTCTTTTGCTCTTGTACCTTCTGCTCCCCATCCTGGTTCCAGTACCGTCAGCTGGTTCCGGGCAGAGCCTTTGGCTTAGGTGCCTCCCTCTGGGTATCCGAGTTCCACCAACGTCAGGTGGTCCTTGGTAGTGCTTTCAAGCACGGGTACCTCCTGCTTAGTAACCGGGTTCCAGTAATGTCAGCTGGTCCTCGGTAGTTCCATTGGCTCTTGGACCTTCGGGTAGCCATCCGAGTTCCAGTTCCATCAGCTGTTTCTCGGCATTTTCTCAGCCTTCTTGTACCTTCTGCTACATTTCCAAGTTCAAGACCCTAAAGACGACGACCCGGAAGACCATCCCTAAGATGACGACGACACCAGAGACAACGACCACTGAGATGACGACGACCCTGGAGACGATGACCCTGAAGACCACCCCGATGACGACGACCCCGGAGACGACAACCCTGGAGACGACGACCCTGGAGACGACGACGACATGGGAGACCGAGAAGCAGAAGAACAAGAGGCTGCAGAACAAAGAGCAGAAGAACATTAAGCATAAGACTAAATATCAGAGCAAAAGATATTATCTAAATTATAAGCAGAAGAAGACTAAGCAGTGTATGGGGGTGAGTCCGTTCCTCCTCGTGGTGCCCCTGGATAAAGCCTGATGCTGCAGGCCAAACTGAACGCGGACAAATGTAACTCTTTTGTGACAGGCAGAACGGAAGGTGTAATCTTCAAACTTTTATAGATAACAACTACGGGAATGCCTGTCACAAATAAGAATATGATGAAGAAGTTGAATATGAAAAAGATAATAGTTAAATAAAAAGAATATGAACAATGTAAAAAAAAAAATATAGGTAGAAGAAGAAGAAGATGAATAAGGTGAAGATAGTTGATGTCAAAGAAGCTGATGATGAGGATAATGAAGAAGAAAGTGGGAGAAGTAAAAAAGAAGGTGAAGGACGTGGAAGTAGTGAAACATCAATATCTGAAAAAAAAAAGAAAAAATAACAGTCAAAATCTTTCTAACGCCGAACGTCATAAAAAAAAACAAAAAAACCTGCTATTCTATTTGTTTGGGCTAAACCTCTGTGCCTTTAATGTCTCCGCCACCTCCCCCAATACATCCTACATTATTCTTAGTTGTTTTCCTTCATGTAGAATGAACCTACAAGGAAAGAAAGGGTTTATTTTAATTCCGATATTTTCGTCCCATTGACTTGCATTGGGATCGGGTATCGGTATCGGATTAGATCCGATACTTTGACGGTATCGGCCGATACTTTCCGATACCGATACTTTCCGATATCGGAAGGTATCGCTCAACACTACTGATGGGACTATTGTTCCCATCAGCCAACACCTGCGGCCACTAATAACAGCGAGAGCAGGCGTGGCTGATGGGAGTATTCATCAGCTGGCACCTGTGCCCTCATTAAATAATTTTAAAAAACCTATAGGTTCCGCTGTATTTTGATAACCAGCAAGGCAAAAATGACAGCTGCGGGCTGCAACCCTCAGCTGTCAGCTTTAGCAAGGTTGGCTATAAAGAATCGGGGGGTCCCCAAGCCATTTTTTAAATGATTTAAATAAATAGTTTAAAAAATGGCCTGGAGTTCCCACCATTTTTGACAACCAGCCAAGCTAAAGCAGACAACTGAGGGCTGATATTCTCAGGCTGATAAGAGGCAATGGATATTGCCTCCCGTAACCTAAGCATAGCAGCTCACAGGCTGCCCAGAAAAGGTGCATCTTTTAGATGCACCAATTCTGGTGCATTGCCCAATTCTTACCACTTGCCATATTTGTGGCAATGATGTCACCTTTGTATTGTCCGGTCACATCAAGCCCACGGCTTAGTAATGGAGAGGCTTTACACATGAGAGCGCAAGAAGCATTCGATGTTTGGGAGTTCACACATCTAACCACTTATTAAGGTCTGAAACTTTCATCAAAGTTATCTTCAAGGGTGCCCAAACATTTACATCTGCCCATTTTCCTTTTAGTAATTTTTGAAATGTAAAAAATTGCTATGTACAATTTTTTTTTTCTCTAAAATACAAAGTTAATGTGTCATCTTTAAGTTTGGGCCTTTTACAGATGATTTTATCATCAACTTTTTTACCTGTTCACAATAACAATAATTTTGACCAGGCATGCCCAAAGTTTTACATGCCAAACTTGCAGTACACTCTAGGCCAAACAAAGCAAAGGAAATATTGAATGCAACTATAAGTAAATAGACACCTGAAATCTAGTAAGAGGAAAGGTTAGTGGACATATAAGATTATATTACCTACAAATTCTAATATGCATGAATAGTTGACTCTTATCATATGACAGAGATATATAAACGCTTTATGTATAAGGGTATATTTTCAAATTGAACACAAGTGTCTTTTAAATATTCCAATGGATATATATTGTGAGTATGAAAAAGTCCAAAAATACTGCGGATTCTCAATTATATAGTAATGCACTAATACAGTTTCTTGTACTGTAAAAACAAAAGTAAAGATAAAAATGACATGTTTGGTATTGCAGATTCTACATCGAACCAAGGTATAGATATGTCATATTATTAACCCATTCAGTGATCACAGTATAAAAAAAATGATAAAAAAATGATAAAATAAAGCTTTTTCGTCATACTGATAGATAAAGCATGGAATAAAAAGTGATCAAAATGTCAAACACAAAAAAGGGTATCTCTAAAAATGACACCTTGTCTGCAAAATACAAGCCTTTAAAAAGGTCTGCCATAGAAAAAACTATCAAATATGACAATGGAAAAACATCCTCACCCTAATGGCCATACTTGGCCCATGGGCCACTGTTCGACATATGTGTACTAGATCATCCGAGTGCAGTCTGATATTTCACAGACCCATAGTCATAAATTCATGATTTTTATCCCATGCTTGGATCAAAATTCCATATGTCCCAGCGATTGTCCTTGGACCATTCTGTCTGTAAAAAGTCACAGACATGTGAATGACCCCATAGACTTTCACATGTACAAGTTCTATTCACTATACAAGCTATGTATGGCATCTGTAGGAGAACATCAGATGTGTAAATGAGCCCTAACAGAATAAGGGGTATTTAAAAGTAATGGTGATGTAATGTAGACATATAGGCTATTTTTACTTTTTTATTAACTATTTAGTGTGGCATGACTTTCTGTGAAAATGCATTAAAATTCAAAGTTTGAAATTTACAAATTTAACTGCATTTTCAGCAAATTTTCAATATTTTCATAAATAAATTCAAATTTCATAAACCTAAATTCATCACGATCATGAAGTACAATGCATTATAAAAAAAAGTCCAAAAACACTGTGATATTTAAAACCATTACAAAGTTGTTACTATATAAAGTGACACATCAAACTTAAACAATGGCTATGTCGTGTGGATGAAAACAGGCTTTGACGGAAATGGGTTAAAGTCTATGTATCATTGATATTTTTTAAACTTTACAATTTATATCTCATTTAAAAAATGCTTTATACACTCTTTTTGTCTTAAGATATATGAAACTTTCACAAGAAAAGGATTTAGCCCCCTAATATTATAGTAGATATGTGTTTGATTTTTCTGCTAAAAAATGCTATTGGCTCATCCATGTTTCTTGAATATTGACAATGAAACAATACTGCCTTCCTTTTATTTCTCCTTCCTTCCCTAGTATATTTGCTTCTTTTAAGTTTGCACATTGATTTAATCTTTGTCCTCCCCAATTCAGGTAGTAATTATTTTATAGGCTCAAAGGCCCAGTTGAACATATGTCTAAATTAAAATTTTTGTAAATTTCTATTCCCAAAAGTTATAAAAGGGTTATTATTACGAATTAATTTCTTTAATTGACATGAGTGCATAGTAGCTCAGTGTGATGCTTGTGTAGCAAGCCTCCTTTTTAAAGTGAAAATGCATCCCCAGTGCTATAGTGCTAATATTGGGAGGTTAGAGTGCAATACACTTACAATAATCATAATAAAGTATTGTCATTATACACAGAGATTACACTAATGGAGTCCACATGCAATTCTGTTTTAACACTTAGTTTTTTAAATCGTTTAATGTTTTCCTTTGGGCAAAATTATTGTAATTTTTTATGATGCAATCTAATAATACAATTATGAGATATTTGTTTATAAACCTCACTGACACTAAAGGGCATTTATAGTAACTTCAGCTGTTAATTCATTTTTTAATTCTAGTATATGGAAATTAAATATTTGCAGCTAAAAAATAAGAAAAAGCTAGACTAGTAAAGCTTTGAATGAGCCATTTTTCTTTACCAATTTATTTGTTATATACTGATATGTACAGCAAATTTAATTACTTTTACATAATCAATCTTTCAGTGTTTAGGTAAACAAGAATACGAAAGATAAGTGATTTCAATTCTGCTCCCACCCCCTTTGAAATTTTGCGCAAGCTGCATTTTAAGAAGCGCTCTCTATTTTCTAGGTAATGTTATTATTATTATTATTATTATTATTATTATTATTATTATTTTTTATTGTTGTAGCGCCATTTATTCCATGGCGCTTTACATGTGAGGAAGGGTATACAGTGCCTACAAGTAGTATTCAACCCCCTGCAGATTTAGCAGGTTTAATAAGATGCAAATAAGTTAGAGCCTTCAAACTTCAAACAAGAGCAGGATTTATTAACAGATGCATAAATCTTACAAACCAAAAAGTTTTGTTGCTCAGTTAAATTTTTATAAATTTTAAACATAAAAGTGTGGGTCAATTATTATTCAACCCCTAGGTTTAATATTTTGTGGAATAACCTTTGTTTGCAATTACAGCTAATAATCGTCTTTTATAAGACCTGATCAGGCCGGCACAGGTCTCTGGAGTTATCTTGGCCCACTCCTCCATGCAGATCTTCTCCAAGTTATCTAGGTTCTTTGGGTGTCTCATGTGGACTTTAATCTTGAGCTCCTTCCACAAGTTTTCAATTGGGTTAAGGTCAGGAGACTGACTAGGCCACTGCAACACCTTGATTTTTTGCCTCTTGAACCAGGCCTTGGTTTTCTTGGCTTTGTGCTTTGGGTCGTTGTCTTGTTGAAAGATGAAATGATGACCCATCTTAAGGAGCGGAGGTTCTTGGCCAAAATCTCCAGGTTGGCCGTGCTATCCATCTTCCCATGGATGCGGACCAGATGGCCAGGCCCCTTGGCTGAGAAACAGCCCCACAGCATGATGCTGCCACCACCATGCTTGACTGTAGGGATGGTATTCTTGGGGTCGTATGCAGTGCCATCCAGTCTCCAAACATCACGTGTGTGGTTGGCACCAAAGATCTCGATCTTGGTCTCATCAGACCAGAGAACCTTGAACCAGTCAGTCTCAGAGTCCTCCAAGTGATCATGAGCAAACTGTAGACGAGCCTTGACATGACGCTTTGAAAGTAAAGGTACCTTACGGGCTCATCTGGAACGGAGACCATTGCGGTGGAGTACGTTACTTATGGTATTGACTGAAACCAATGTCCCCACTGCCATGAGATATTCCCGGTGCGCCTTCCTTGTTGTCCTTGGGTTAGCCTTGACTCTTCAGACAAGCCTGGCCTCGACACGGGAGGAAACTTTCAAAGGCTGTCCAGGCCGTGGAAGGCTAACAGTAGTTCCATAAGCCTTCCACTTCCGGATGATGCTCCCAACAGTGGAGACAGGTAGGCCCAACTCCTTTGAAAGGGTTTTGTACCCCTTGCCAGCCTTGTGACCCTCCACGATCTTGTCTCTGATGGCCTTGGAATGCTCCTTTGTCTTTCCCATGTTGACCAGGTTTGAGTGCTGTTCACAAGTTTGGGGAGGGTCTTAAATAATCAGAAAAGGCTGGAAAAAGAGATAATTAATCCAAACATGTGAAGCTCATTGTTCTTTGTGCCTGAACTACTTCTGAATACTTTAGGGGAACCAAACAGAATTCTGGGGGGTTGAGGGGTTGAATAATAAATGACCCTCTGAAAAAACTTTTCACAATTTAAAAAAAATCAACAACAAAGAAATAACATTCTTTTTTGCTGCAGTGCATTTCACACTTCCAGGCTGATCTACAGTCCAAATGTCACAATGCCAAGTTAATTCCAAATGTGTAAACCTGCTAAATCTGCAGGGGGTTGAATACTACTTGTAGGCACTGTACATAATATAATGTAATTTATTGTAATGTACGGTGTATTGCTTGTTCAGGATGATTTTTCAGAATTAACCCCTTAGTGACAGAGCCAATTTGGTACTTAATGACCAGGCCAATTTTTACAATTCTGACCACTGTAGTAGTAGTGTATAATCGGGTCCTTTCGTCAAACTCAATTTGACAGGTGGACACGCCCCTATCAAGATGTATCAAAAGTGTGTAACCCCTCCCCTCCCCTCCATGTCAGCCAGCTGTCCTCATTGCCTGGCTGACCCCTTTTGATATAGTTTAATTTGTTAATACAGCGAATATTATCCCAGTAATTGTTTTATATTAGATGTTTATATGATATATTAAGATTAGTCATGTTTGATAATCCTGTGATAGGGAGTGTGCGGGTGTGTTTCTACAGTATTATTCTGTTGTGAGCTTGAAGTCTGGGCACTATAATTGCTAACAGCTGCTAAGATTTTCTGTGGTGCAGATACAAGCACTCAACTTGCTAGCAGCTGTTAAAATGTATCTGTACTGACCACTAACTAGATGTCAGGTTGTGTGATATAGTTTAATTTGTTAATACAGTGAATATTATCCCAGTAATTGTTTTATATTAGATGTTTATATGATATATTAAGATTAGTCTTGTTTGATAAGCCAGTGTTCTGACATTTTCATAAACCTATAGCCCCAATAATATTTATTTGGACTGCAGATAATTAATTAAAAGCGCATAAAGCGTGTTAAATAGACACTACACCAAAATCATAGCGAATCAAAAATAACATCAAAAGTGTATAAAACCGCATAAAGCGTGTTAAATAGACACTACACCAAAATCATAGCGAATCAAAATGTATTAAATTGATTACTGATACGCTCCCAACAAGTTGATAATAAATTGTTATCAAAGTGGCAGCAAAGCATATTAAATAGCTATCGCACCGAAATCATAGTGTATCAAAGTGTATTATTACAATTTATTTGACCACCAGATAATTAATTAAAATCGCATAAAGCGGGTTAAATAGACATTACACCAAAAGCATAGCGAATCAAAATGTATTAAATTGATTACTGATACGGTTCCAACAAGTTGATAATAAATTGTTATCAAAAGTGTATAAAAACGCATAAAGCGTGTTAAATAGACACTACACCAAAATCATAGCGAATCAAAAATAATATCAAAAGTGTATAAAACCGCATAAAGCGTGTTAAATAGACATTACACCAAAATCATAGCGAATCAAAATGTATTAAATTGATTACTGATACGCTTCCAACAATTTGATAATAATATCAAAAGTGTATAAAAACGCATAAAGCGTGTTAAATAGACACTACACCAAAATCATAGCGAATCAAAAATAATATCAAAAGTGTATAAAACCGCATAAAGCGGGTTAAATAGACATTACACCAAAAGCATAGCGAATCAAAATGTATTAAATTGATTACTGATACGGTTCCAACAAGTTGATAATAATATCAAAAGTGTATAAAAACGCATAAAGCGTGTTAAATAGACACTACACCAAAATCATAGCGAATCAAAAATAATATCAAAAGTGTATAAAACCGCATAAAGCGTGTTAAATAGACATTACACCAAAATCATAGCGAATCAAAATGTATTAAATTGATTACTGATACGCTTCCAACAAGTTGATAATAATATCAAAAGTGTATAAAAACGCATAAAGCGTGTTAAATAGACACTACACCAAAATCATAGCGAATCAAAAATAATATCAAAAGTGTATAAAACCGCATAAAGCGTGTTAAATAGACATTACACCAAAATCATAGCGAATCAAAATGTATTAAATTGATTACTGATACGCTTCCAACAAGTTGATAATAATATCAAAAGTGTATAAAAACGCATAAAGCGTGTTAAATAGACACTACACCAAAATCATAGCGAATCAAAAATAATATCAAAAGTGTATAAAAACGCATAAAGCGTGTTAAATAGACACTACACCAAAATCATAGCGAATCAAAAATAATATCAAAAGTGTATAAAACCGCATAAAGCGTGTTAAATAGACACTACACCAAAATCATAGCGAATCAAAAATAATATCAAAAGTGTATAAAACCGCATAAAGCGTGTTAAATAGACACTACACCAAAATCATAGCGAATCAAAATGTATTAAATTGATTACTGATACGCTTCCAACAAGTTGGCGCAAGCAGAGGCTGGCTAAAAAAGACATTACACCAAAATCATAGCGAATCAAAATGTATTAAATTGATTACTGATACGCTTCCAACAAGTTGATAATAATATCAAAAGTGTATAAAAACGCATAAAGCGTGTTAAATAGACACTACACCAAAATCATAGCGAATCAAAAATAATATCAAAAGTGTATAAAACCGCATAAAGCGTGTTAAATAGACATTACACCAAAATCATAGCGAATCAAAATGTATTAAATTGATTACTGATACGCTTCCAACAAGTTGATAATCAAAATGTATTAAATTGATTACTGATACGCCTCCAACAAGTTGATAATAATATCAAAAGTGTATAAAATCGCATAAAGCGTTTTAAATAGACATTACACCAAAATCATAGCGAATCAAAATGTATTAAATTGATTACTGATACGCTTCCAACAAGTTGATAATAATATCAAAAGTGTACCAACAATATTTATTTTCTTTTTATTGACATCGGTTATCGTAGTGCCTGTGAATTTGCACACAATCATTTTGAATCCCTGTTTTGCTGACCTTAAACATTTTGTATAACAGATGTGTTTCTCCTGATTTTTCTAGCGCAGCTCGCTGAGCGTTACCACTGCACTCACTTCTCTTTGCGGCTTCTGAATGTACACTATTCTCACCCATAGATAGCTTTCCTTTAAAAAAATACGCATATTATTGAATATAATGTTTTACATATGTTACAGTATTTTATTTTTCCTGGTGTTACTTTAATAATAATGATAATAATAATAATAATAATAATAATAATAATAATAATAATAATAATCATACACCGCAAAATTGTGTCAATATTGGACGACTATGAAATTCGCCATAAAAATCTTCTTGGTTAACCAAGACATGTAAGAAACAAATGTATGACTTTTAGCACCGCCACAGACACGTATATTATTCCATCTTTCTTTAATTCAACATTATTTTATCACATATTAATTTCACAGATGTCTGTGCCGGCTATTTGCACACAACCATTTGAATCCCTGTTTTGCTGACCTTAAACATTTTGTATAACAGATGTGTTTCTCCTGATTTTTCTAGCGCAGCTCGCTGAGCGTTACCACTGCACTCATTTCTCTTTGCTGCTTCTGAATGTACACTATTCCCAGCCATGGACAGTTTTCCTTTAAAAAATATGCGTATTATTGAATATAATATAATATATAATATAATCATACACTGTGAAATAATGCAAAAATCCAGCACACAACACACAGAACACACGCACAACAAACACACAGAACACACGCACAACAAACACACAGAACACACGCACAGCAAACACACATAACATACAGAACACACACAACAAACATACACACACACAACATACAGAACACACACAACACAGGCAACACACACACACACAACAAACACACACAACACATACAACACACACACAACACATACAGCACACACAACACATACAACACACACACAACACATACAGCACACACAACAAACATACACACACACAACATACAGAACACACACAACACATGCAACACACACACAACAAACACACACAACACATACAGCACACACAACACATGCAACACACACACAACAAACACACACAACACATACAGCACAAAGCTGGATTTTTGCATTATTTCACAGTGTATGATGAGTTCAGGAGGCAAAGGTGGAGGAGAAGTGGCCATGAGTGCAGAAGTATTATTTCTATAAAGATTGAGCTGCGGGCACGCTCACGTCTTGTGCCGTACTACCTTATATGTTTTGTTTGCGTCAGTTCAGAGAAACCAAAAACCATATCATGTTTGGCGCACTATATTAAATCACTACAAGACCGCATGTATTTATGTTACACAGCATGGTGTAGACTGGCTAGAAATGTAACAAAGCTTTAAAAGTATACATAAGTTAGATGTTTATTGAAT
The DNA here is from genome assembly GCF_051348905.1 of Ranitomeya variabilis. Lineage (NCBI taxonomy): Eukaryota > Metazoa > Chordata > Amphibia > Anura > Dendrobatidae > Ranitomeya > Ranitomeya variabilis. The sequence goes on from NC_135236.1 coordinate 570,026,102, forward strand.
AAAAATAATCTGTCTTATATTATTCACTGAAAGGAAGCAAAATTTACGGTATACATAGAACGCCAAAGAACTGCGACAGACTATAACTAAAAGTCAGATTATAAAGAAATTAAGATTTATTATCTGCAAAAAGTGAAGAAACAAACTTTGAATGTTTTGTAATTGTAATATTCAGGAGCCTTCACATTTATGTAGCTTGGTGGCTCTAATAGCCTATCTTGGGAGCAAAAAATAATTGTAATGATAACAAATTCCATGGAAAAATAAATAAATAAATAAATAAAAATAAAAATAAATAAATAAATAAAAATAACTGAATGTAACAATTGCCAAGTAGTAGAAACAATAAATGGTTTTACAATATCACCCAAATCAGCTAGGTCATTATTCTTTATTTTAACCCAGTTACATACAAGTTGAAAGCAAGAATCATTAGCTGCATGTTATAAAATATGACAAACGTTATTATATTCACTAATCCAACAAGTTCTAGAACCAAATTTCTACACATGGTGTTTATTGTAGAGATCCATAAACCCACTGCATAAGCCTTTTTCACATTAACATCATGGATAATTTTCATCATTTTTGTTTTATAACTGGAGCGGCCAATTCTGTAGCATTATTCTTTCCATAACTATTATGTGGAAACCTTGATAGAACCCCCTTAGACCCCATTAAAATCAGTGTTGTATGTCCGGATTTGAAAGTAGCTATTTGGCTCTATTTTAAGCTACAGATATTACAATAGTCTGAATGGGGCCTAAGATGTAACTTCGTATGAAACTACTGTGATACATTATAAATTACAAAATAGTTTGAAGCTTTGTGTAGAAATATATCAGGCAAAGAATATAAATCTACTAGACACTCTAAAAGAATAGTTAAAAGTAACTATTAATAAAATAAAATACTGTAACATATGTAAAACATTATATTCAATAATACGCATATTTTTTAAAGGAAAACTGTCCATGGCTGGGAATAGTGTACATTCAGAAGCAGCAAAGAGAAATGAGTGCAGTGGTAACGCTCAGCGAGCTGCGCTAGAAAAATCAGGAGAAACACATCTGTTATACAAAATGTTTAAGGTCAGCAAAACAGGGATTCAAATGGTTGTGTGCAAATAGCCGGCACAGACATCTGTGAAATTAATATGTGATAAAATAATGTTGAATTAAAGAAAGATGGAATAATATACGTGTCTGTGGCGGTGCTAAAAGTCATACATTTGTTTCTTACATGTCTTGGTTAACCAAGAAGATTTTTATGGCGAATTTCATAGTCGTCCAATATTGACACAATTTTGCGGTGTATGATTATTATTATTATTATTATCATTATTATTAAAGTAACACCAGGAAAAATAAAATACTGTAACATATGTAAAACATTATATTCAATAATATGCGTATTTTTTAAAGGAAAGCTGTCTATGGGTGAGAATAGTGTACATTCAGAAGCAGCAAAGAGAAGTGAGTGCAGTGGTAACGCTCAGTGAGCTGCGCTAGAAAAATCAGGAGAAACACATCTGTTATACAAAACGTTTAAGGTCAGCAAGACAGGGATTCAAATGGTTGTGTGCAAATAGCCGGCACAGACATCTGTGAAATTAATATGTGTTAAAATAATGTTGAATTAAAGAAAGATGGAATAATATACGTGTCTGTGGCGGTGCTAAAAGTCATACATTTGTTTCTTACATGTCTTGGTTAACCAAGAAGATTTTTATGGCGAATTTCATAGTCGCCCAATATTGACACAATTTTGCGGTGTATGATTATTATTATTATTATTATCATTATTATTAAAGTAACACCAGGAAAAATAAAATACTGTAACATATGTAAAACATTATATTCAATAATATGCGTATTTTTTTAAAGGAAAGCTGTCTATGGGTGAGAATAGTGTACATTCAGAAGCCGCAAAGAGAAGTGAGTGCAGTGGTAACGCTCAGCGAGCTGCGCTAGAAAAATCAGGAGAAACACATCTGTTATACAAAATGTTTAAGGTCAGCAAAACAGGGATTCAAAATGATTGTGTGCAAATTCACAGGCACTACGATAACCGATGTCAATAAAAAGAAAATAAATATTGTTGGTACACTTTTGATATTATTATCAACTTGTTGGAAGCGTATCAGTAATCAATTTAATACATTTTGATTCGCTATGATTTTGGTGTAATGTCTATTTAAAACGCTTTATGCAATTTTATACACTTTTGATATTATTATCAACTTGTTGGAGGCGTATCAGTAATCAATTTAATACATTTTGATTATCAACTTGTTGGAAGCGTATCAGTAATCAATTTAATACATTTTGATTCGCTATGATTTTGGTGTAATGTCTATTTAACACGCTTTATGCGGTTTTATACACTTTTGATATTATTTTTGATTCGCTATGATTTTGGTGTAGTGTCTATTTAACACGCTTTATGCGTTTTTATACACTTTTGATATTATTATCAACTTGTTGGAAGCGTATCAGTAATCAATTTAATACATTTTGATTCGCTATGATTTTGGTGTAGTGTCTATTTAACACGCTTTATGCGGTTTTATACACTTTTGATATTATTTTTGATTCGCTATGATTTTGGTGTAGTGTCTATTTAACACGCTTTATGCGGTTTTATACACTTTTGATATTATTTTTGATTCGCTATGATTTTGGTGTAGTGTCTATTTAACACGCTTTATGCGTTTTTATACACTTTTGATATTATTTTTGATTCGCTATGATTTTGGTGTAGTGTCTATTTAACACGCTTTATGCGTTTTTATACACTTTTGATATTATTATCAACTTGTTGGAAGCGTATCAGTAATCAATTTATACATTTTGATTCGCTATGATTTTGGTGTAATGTCTATTTAACACGCTTTATGCGGTTTTATACACTTTTGATATTATTTTTGATTCGCTATGATTTTGGTGTAGTGTCTATTTAACACGCTTTATGCGTTTTTATACACTTTTGATATTATTATCAACTTGTTGGAAGCGTATCAGTAATCAATTTAATACATTTTGATTCGCTATGATTTTGGTGTAATGTCTATTTAACACGCTTTATGCGGTTTTATACACTTTTGATATTATTTTTGATTCGCTATGATTTTGGTGTAGTGTCTATTTAACACGCTTTATGCGTTTTTATACACTTTTGATAACAATTTATTATCAACTTGTTGGAACCGTATCAGTAATCAATTTAATACATTTTGACTCGCTATGCTTTTGGTGTAATGTCTATTTAACCCGCTTTATGCGATTTTAATTAATTATCTGGTGGTCAAATAAATTGTAATAATACACTTTGATACACTATGATTTCGGTGCGATAGCTATTTAATATGCTTTGCTGCCACTTTGATAACAATTTATTATCAACTTGTTGGGAGCGTATCAGTAATCAATTTAATACATTTTGATTCGCTATGATTTTGGTGTAGTGTCTATTTAACACGCTTTATGCGCTTTTAATTAATTATCTGCAGTCCAAATAAATATTATTGGGGCTATAGGTTTATGAAAATGTCAGAACACTGGCTTATCAAACAAGACTAATCTTAATATATCATATAAACATCTAATATAAAACAATTACTGGGATAATATTCACTGTATTAACAAATTAAACTATATCACACAACCTGACATCTAGTTAGTGGTCAGTACAGATACATTTTAACAGCTGCTAGCAAGTTGAGTGCTTGTATCTGCACCACAGAAAATCTTAGCAGCTGTTTGCAATTATAGTGCCCAGACTTCAAGCTCACAACAGAATAATACTGTAGAAACACACCCGCACACTCCCTATCACAGGATTATCAAACATGACTAATCTTAATATATCATATAAACATCTAATATAAAACAATTACTGGGATAATATTTGCTGTATTAACAAATTAAACTATATCAAAAGGGGTCAGCCAGGCAATGAGGACAGCTGGCTGACAGGGAGGGGAGGGGAGGGGTTACACACTTTTGATACATCTTGATAGGGGCGTGTCCACCTGTCAAATTGAGTTTGACAAAAGGACCCGATTATACACTACTCACTGTCACTTTAGGAGGTTATAACTCTGGAACGCTTCAACGGATCCTGCTGATTCTGAGACTGTTTTTTCGATACATATTGTACTTAATGTTAGTGGTAACATTTCTTCGATATTACTTGCGATTATTTATGAAAAAAATGGAAAAATGGCAAAAAAATTTAAAATTTAGCAAATTTCCCACATGTCTACTTTACATCAGCACAATTTTGGAACCAAATTTTTTTTTGTTACGGAGTTATAAGGGTTAAAAGTTGACCAGAAATTTCTCATTTTTACAACACCATTTTTTTTTTAGGGACCACATCACATTTAAAGTCATTTTGAGTGGTCAATATGATAGAAAATAACCAAGTGTGACACCATTATAAAAACTGCACCCCTCAAGATGCTCAAAACCACATTCAAAAAGTTTATTAACCCTTTATGTGCTTCACAGGAACTGAAACAATGTGGAAGGCAAAAATGAACATTTAACTTTTTTTTGCAAACATTTTGCTTCAGAACCATTTATTTTTATTTTCACAAGTGTAAAAACAGAAATTTAACATAAATGTTGTTGTGCAATTTCTCCTGAATACGCCGATACCCCATATGTGGGGGTAAACCACTGTTTGGGCGCACCGCAGAGCTTGGAAGAGAAGGAGCGCCGTTTGACTTTTTCAATGCAGAATTGGCTGGAATTGAGATCGGATGCCATGTCACGTTTAGAGAGGCCCTGATGTGCCTAAACAGTCGAAACCCCCCACGAGTGACCCCATTTTGGAAACTAGACCCCTTAAGGAACTTATCTAGATGTGTGGTGAGCACTTTGAGCCCCCAAGTGCTTTACAGAAGTTTATAAAGTAGAGCCATGAAAATAAAAAATCGCATTTGTTTACACAAAAATGATCTTTTCGCCCACAAATTCTTATTTTCACAAGGGTAACAGGAGAAATTAGACCACAAAAGTTGTTGTGCAATTTCTCCTGAGCATGTTGATACCCCATATGTGGGGGTAAACCACTGTTTGGGCGCACCGCAGAGCTTGGAAGAGAAGGAGTGCCGTTTTACTTTTTCAATGTAGAATTGGCTGGAATTGAGATTGGACGCCATGTCGCATTTGGAGAGCCCCTGATGTGCCTAAACAGTAGAAACCCCCCACAAGTGACCCCATTTTGGAAACTAGACCCCCCAAGGAACTTATCTAGATGTGTGGTGAGAACTTTGAATGCCTGACTGCTTCACAGAAGTTTATAATGCAGAGTCGTGAAAATAAAAAATATTTTTTTTTCCACAAAAAATATTTTTTAGCCCCCAAGTTTTTATTTTCACAAGGGAACAAGAGAAATTAGACCCCAAGAGTTGTTGGCCAATTTTTCCTGAGTACACTGATACCCCATGTGTGGGGGGGACCACTGTTTGGGTGCACGGCAGAGCTCGGAAGGGAAGGAGCGCCGTTTTGGAATGCAGACTTTGATAGAATGGTCTGCGGGCATTATGTTGCATTTGCAGAGCCCCTGATGTGCCTAAACAGTAGAAACCCCCAACAAGTGACCCCATTTCGGAAACTAGACCCCCCAGGGAACTTATCTAGATGTGTGGTGAGAACTTTAAATGCCCAAGTGCTTCACAGAAGTTTATAATGCAGAGTCGTGAAAATAAAAATAAAAAATTTTTTCCACAAAAAAGATTTTTTAGCCCCCAAGTTTTAATTTTCACAAGGGTAACAGAAGAAATTGGACCCCAAAAGTTGTTGTCCAATTTATTCCGAGTACGCTGATGCCCCATATGTGGGGGTGAACCACTGTTTGGGTGCACGGCAGAGCTCGGAAGGGAGGGAGCACCATTTGACTTTTTGAGAGCAAAATTGGCTGTGGCGTTTAGAGACCCCCTGATGTACCTAAACAGTGGAAACCCCCCAAATCTAACTCCAACCCTAACCCCAACACACCCCTAAGGCTTCTTTCACACTTCAGTTGTTTGGCGTCAGTCAGCTCCGACATAGTGACGGATCCGTCACAATTGTTGAGAAAACGGTTCTAACGGATCCGTTTTTTTGACGGATCCGTTACTTGCGCATTTGAAAAAGCGGATTGGAGCGACGGATCCGCTGAAATGACGGTAACGACGGATCCGTCGCCCATAGGCAGCCATTCTATGGAATGACGAACGCGACGGATCCGTCGCGAACCGCCATTTCGGCGCAGACAAAAAACGTTACAATGGCTGTCAATGTCTAGATGACGTCTGCCAAATCTCGATGGATCCGTCACATGGCGGATGGAACGGACGACCATATGCCACAATCCGTCGCTAATGCATGTCTATGGGAAAATAGCGGAACCGCCCAAAAAATGGTGGATCCGCTATTTGATGAAAATGGCGGTTTCAGACTGATGCCAAAAGACTGAAGTGTGAAAGAGGCCTAACCCTAATGCCAACCCGATCCATAATCCTAATCACAACCCTAAGGATAATCGCAACCCTAACCTCAAAACAACCATAACCCTAATCAGAACCCTAAATCCAACACACCCCTAATCCTAATCTCAACCCTAACCTCAAACCTAACCCTAATCCCAATACACCCCTAATCCCAACCCTACCCTTAACCCTAATCCCAAACCTAACCATAATCCCAAACGTAACCCTAATGCCAACCCTAATCCAAACCCTAATCCCAACCCTAACCCTAACTTTAGCCGCAACCCTAGTCCTAACTTTGGCCCCAACCCTAACCCTAAATTTAGCCCCAGCCCTAACCCTAAATTTAGCCCCAACCCTAACCCTAAATTTAGCTCCAACCCTAACCCTAAATTTAGCCCCAATTCTAGCCCTAACCCTAACCGTAGCCCTAACCCTAGCCCTAACCCTAACCCTAACCCTAATTTTAGCCCCAACTTTTCTCTCCTGCCGGCCGGCAGATGGCAGCAGAGAGCGGGCGCACTGCGCATGCGCCCGCCATTTTCTTTTCATAGGAAGAAGCCGGCGGCCAGGAGAAGACACAGGAGGACCCAGGGACACCAGTAAGTATGATAGGGTTCCCGAATCCCCCTATTTCTCTGTCCTATGATGTGCGATCACATCAGAGGACAGAGAATTACACATCACTTTTTTTTTTTTTTTATGCGGTCGCCGGTAAACAGTTAATTACCGGCAATCGCAAAACAGGGGTCGGTAAAAACTGACCCCGATCATGTTCTTTGGGGTCTCGGCTACCCCCAGCAGCCGAGACCCCAAAGATCTCTCAGGTGCCGGCCGGCGGGCGCACTGCGCGTGCGCCCGCCATTTTTAAGATGGCGGCGCCCATGGGGAGCCACGAGGAGCACCGGGGGAGACAGGTGAGTATCGGGGGGGCATCAGGGCGACCGGGGACCCCATTTCTCTGTCCTCCGATGTGCGATCACATCTGAGGACAGGGAAATTAAATGGGAAATCGCGTTTTTTTTTTTTTTTTTTGCGATCGCCGGTAAACGGTTAATTACCGGCGATCGCAACTCGGGGGTCGGTAAAAAAACCCCAAATCATGTTCTCTGGGGTCTCGGCTACCCCCGGTAACCGAGACCTCAGAGAAAATCCGACTCTGGGGGGCGCTATTCACTTTTTCCACAGCGCCGTTAATTAACGGCGCTGTGGTTTAAGTACCCTTAGCGGCCGCCGTTAAAAGGCGTATCGGCGGTCGTTAAGGGGTTAACTGTAGTGTAATATTATTCAAAGCCATTATTTGACTCATATCCTGCCTTTTAGGTGGTGGAACATATGTTCTGTAAACTGAAAGATTATGGCCGCCTTACCATATGCCTAAACTAGTGACTAGTTACGTACAGATAATGTGGACATGTGAGCAGATATCTTTATACTTCTAATGTTTCACCCTTCCTGACATGCTCTGCAGAAGCTGCATTCCTGCAAACAGCAGCACATGTATGTCAGCATGATCACACTAGCTCACTTTGAATTCCGCAGTGATTGGGTACAGGTGTCAGCTCTGTGTGAGCATGGACTCCGGACCCCAAACATACACTTCTCCAGGAAGTCAAAAATCAAAAAGAAAGTAGTTGTAAACTCAAAAGAAAAGTATTGTGTAAGTGATCTTGGCTACCCCCGAGTTGTAGGAAATGTTCCACCGCTGCAATCTCATGATGGTGTGCAATGTTGTATACAGTGACTCCACATCAACTGTCACCAACAAAGCCCCCTCCGGTATTTTGAGATGTTGTATCTTTTGGATAAAATGTGCGGAATCTCTCAGGTATGAAGGTAGTTTGTGCACCAATGGTTGCAAATATAAATCTATATATGTACAGGCTCTCTCAACAAGCTACCAATGCCCGAAACTATTGGTCTTCCAGGAGGGCAAAAGAGACTATTCTGCACCTTTTGCACCAAATAAAAAGTAGGTATCACTTTTTTTTACTAAGATGTAATCCCTCTCTTTTTTGTTAATAATGCCCTCAGATAATGATGCATCAAGTGGTCATTCCAGTTTGCTATTGAAAATCAGAGTAGGGTCTGATGGTAACTTGAGATAATATTTAGAATTGCTTAGATACCTGGAAGCCTCACAGATGTGCATATCAATCGGCCAAAGCACTACGTTGCCCCTTTTTTGTCCACTTCTTTGACTAAAATTTGGTATTGGGCTTCAGGTCCGCAAGAACCCTCCTGTCTTCCCTAGAGAGGTTTTGATCACTCATTTGATTAATAGGAAGATTTTGAACCTCATGTTTCATAACTCCAAAGAATGTCTTGACTGAAGGTATTAAAGACAGGGGTGGGTTAATGGTTATGGGAGACCTGTGCGGAAAGATTCTCCTGGTAAACAATTTTCATGTAGCGGATCCAGAAGATCTGAGAAGATTTGCCTATCCAATGCCGTGGATGAGTCAGGTAAAAGTTCCAGTCTATGATGCAAAGCTCATAAGACAATCTTTTTACAAAAGAGATATAAGTCTTTAATTATAGTGAATTTATCAGTCACATGTATGGGAGAGAAAGTAGGACCACGTTGGAGCATTGACCTTTCTGTAGCTGTGAGGACATGTGAAGAGAGATTGATAATCTGTAGTTGGTTGTCTATTGCATCTGTCATCAGGGCTTTTTCCTCTGCCCCTGTGCTGGATAGCGATGCCTGGTGTTGTCTGGTGTTTTGCCTTTCTTGTACCATGCCTTGTCCTCCGTCTGTGTCGCTTGTGACTGATACTAAAAAATCACTAAGACTTGCCTATCCAATGCCGTGGATAAGTCAGGCAAAAGTTCCAGTCTATGATGATTGGTGTTGCCTGGTGTTTTGCCTTTCTTGTACCACGCCTTGTCCTCTGTCTGTGTCACTTGGGTCTGATACTAAAAAATCACTAAGACTTGCCTATCCAATGCCATGGATGAGTTAGGTAAAAGTTCCAGTCTATGATGCAAATCTCGTAAGACAATCTTTTTACAAAAGTCACATGTATGGGAGAGAAAGTAAGACCACGTTGGAGCATTGACCTTTATGTAGCTATCCCCTGTGCTGGATAGCGATGCCTGGTGTCTGGTGTTTTGCCTGTCTTGTACCACACCTTGTCCTCCGTCTGTGTCGCTTGTGTCTGATACTAAAAAATCACTAAGACTTGCCTATCCAATGCCCTGGATGAGTCAGGTAAAAGTTCCAGTCTATGAAGCAAAGCTCATAAGACAATCTTTTTACTTAAGAGATATAAGTCTTTAATTATAGTGAATTTGTCAGTCACATGTACGGAAGAGAAAGTAAGACCACGTTGGAGCATTGACCTTTCTGTAGCTATCCCCTGTGCTGGATAGCGATGCCTATGTGAAGAGAGATTGATGATCTGTAGTTGGTTGTCTATTGGATCCTTCATCGGGGCTTTTTCCTCTGCCCCTGTGCTGGATAGTGATGCCTGGTGTTGTCTGCTGTTTTGCCTTTCTTGTACCATGCCTTGTCCTCCGTCTGTGTCACTTGTGTCTGATACTAAAAAATCACTAAGTCTATGGTCAGTCTGTGTAATGGTATTGGATGGAGGATTAGTTGTAATCATCCTCCTGTTACCCGTGTGTTTACACTTGTAAGTCAGGCTTCTCTCATAATCCAGTCTGTTGCGTTGCAGTTTTTTCTTTTTACGCTATCACTTCCTTCTCCTATTTTGTGATAATATCTTTCAATTTGGTTTTAAATGGCAGGATTTGGGTGACAATGTCAAAACTTGATAATTGTGTCTCAAAATTTTTAATCTTTAAGAGACATGAGCAGTTTTTTATCATGTCATCGTTGTAATAGAAGACTGATGATAATCCTAGAGCATTGTGCCAAACCCACCTCTCAGATACTTTTGAATGCTGGGGTGACCTCTCAAGCAGGAAAAATTTGGACATGGGAAAATGGAGGCCTTAAGATGTTCATCCAGACAACGTTTGTTCTACCATACTCATGTGATGAACTTGTGAGTTTCAATCAGCTCCTTGTCAATTTATTAAAATCTGTGTCATCTATTTCTCCTGCCCCAGGCAGCTCTGATTGGTGGAAAGATCATTACCACCAGTCAGAGAGAAGCGGTTTCCCTGCTGTCAGATGACAGCATGAGCCAGCAGCTGTGACCAGCAGTAAAAATGTTACCTTTGGTCAGAGGCATTGGCTGATGAGAGAGTACTATTCCCAGCCTCCTACACCTTCTGTCCCTGATAACAGAGAGAGCAGGGGTTGCCAATAGGAGTATACATCAGCTGGCTCCTGTGTTATAAATAAATACCTATCAAAAAACTGCAACCATCAGCTTTATCATGGCTGGTTATCAAGAATAGAGGGGTCACACACAGTTTTCTTTTTAATTACTTAAATGTAATAATTTTATAAAACAGAGTAGTGTCCCTCTCATTTTTGTCAACATGCCAAGCTTACAGCAGGTGACTGGTATTCTCAGTGGTGGGAAAAACAAAGAAGTTCGACCAGCTCACCACATCCTGCAATCCGGTAGCACAGGGTTACGTTCTGACAAACATGGAACAAAGCAGGTGTTCGTTGGACTAAAGGTTGTAAAAGAGAATCTAACCATCCTCCAAAATGTTCTTTTGCTGAGCTAATCCCAGTGATGATAGGTCTCATAAGGGTTAGGTTTTTGCTTCTATGAATTTTGGGTAAGGCATGCATTGTTGTAACTGGATTTTTGACTACTAAATAATCAAATTATTTTTTACTTATTATGCCCAAAGATAAACCCTCTTAAATTACATTTTTGGTTGCTCAGAAAATCAGGAAATCGGATTGGATGCAAGTATGGCATAGGTTGAAACCTCACTAAGCATAGTCAAGATCTGAGATGGGTACATAACTGAATCCATCACAACTGCGATCCCACCCTTATCAGACTTTCTGATAATAATTTCGTCCAAACGACTTAATTCAATGCCTTTTTAAGGGTCGGTGTCAAGTTGGACTTGGAAGGTTCCTATTGTATTGAATCATGAAGAGATTTGAAACTCTCTTATGTTAAATCCTGCAATTTGTCCATACAGTCAACTTGAGATTGAGTAAAAAAATGGATTCTTGGTTTGAAAGTGCGTAGCTTCATTAATATCACATGGAGCCTTTGTGTCAGTCAGTTCTTCTAAACACATGATGGAATATTGCACAAAGAAATCCATTTACCTAAATAAATTTGGACAAGTCTCAGCAGTGCATGCGGGTTAATTTTCCTCTGGCAAAAAATGCTTTTAGGTTACGGATCAGCTGATTAATGGCCAAAATAGTAGAAATTAAATCAAAATATTTTGAGGGGACAACATTTAAACCATAAGACAGAAGTTGAATCTGGGCATCAATAAGAGATTGTGAAGATAGGTTCAAAACACTGCCACTGTTGTTTAGCGATGGTAATATTTCTTGCATTTTGTTGTCGTATGGAAATGTTTCTTGTGTTTCCTGCCCATGCATTTGCGTTTATTGAAGGCTGCTTGCCTGCATTTAAATGAATACTTTTGTTTTTTTTGGGGGGAATGAAACGTATGGAAATCAGAATCCGAATCATTAGGTTAGGCATCTGATGGATCCGGTTCCGATGAACTGAAACTAGCATGAGGTTTATAAGCAGATGAAGCTCTATGAAACCTGAGTTTAAGTATGGATTTGGGAATGTGCAAGTGTTCATACTAGAAGAATCATAACTCCAATCATAAACTTTGTGTTAATTGTAGTCTTGAAGATTATTTTGAGATTTACGCTTTTAAGAGGGAAATTATATTTTCCTCCTCCTTGGGTGGAATAAGTGACTCCAATGTAGTTTTAATTGAGTCTATTTTCTTTTGAGTCTCTGACAATCTAAGTTCCTCCTGCTTGGTACTAAGGTGCATTACATTAAGAGAACAGTCACTGATGATCTGGTTCCAGTCCTCCAAAAAGGTGGGGTTAAAAAGTGTTGTAGGTGATTTTGTTTTTAATTCTCAACCCTCGTGAACCTGAACAGTAGCAGTTGTGTGACTGGAGCAATTCATGTACAGATAATCTTACTTGACAATTTAGCAGTAGCAATAATCTTCATTACTCTGCATTTAGAGTTTGTCAGCAAGACGATCTCCAAAAAAATAGCAACATATTGCTAGATGCAGTGAATTTGTACATAAGAGTCCTTTGTAAGGGTACTTGTGAAAAATAAAGCCAGTATTTTTTGGTTTCATAAGCATAATGCATGCAAGATGAGAAAGGGTGATGTTAAGGGATGTGGATGTGGTGGTGCCCGCCAAGGCCACATGACTGATCCGAAGGTGACTGTATCTCGTTCTAGGTTCTGGTCAAAATTTGGTCAGCGCTCTACACCACTAATAAAGCCAGACAAGTGCAAGGATGTTGTGGGTTGGATGTCAATCAAGGCTCCATGTCACAATCTATGTTTGGATTCGTAAGAGCTCTGGTTCCACTATAATTTAAATGTAGCTTTTTTCATTTCAGGCTAGCATGGGTTAATGTCAGTTTTCCTTTCTGGCAGCTTTCTGCTGAGTTGCTAAGTCAGCTGATGTGGGTTATGACCACTTCCACCATCATTTAAATAGTGACCTGATGCATCAGCTGACAGTGATAGAGTTATTCTATGGAGAGCGACCTTTCAGTTGCAGATCTCTGGTGTCAGCACTGTATCAGCTACTTCTGGAGTTCGGTGTTCTGTTTCCGTGTCCTCTGCGATGTGGAGCTTGGCAGCAGAGTCTGAAAGCTAAGTGTTGTGTTTTTATCCTGTCTGTCTCATGCTTGTCACCACCCCCTGTGTTTGCACCATCTGCATTGGTGAGGCTAGCGTACTTGCCGGCCAGTGCATTAGCCAGGTCAGTGCAAAGTGAAAGAAAAGGACAAGGTTCATGATGCCGGCTGGGGGAAGGACCCGCTAAGGGCATTAGGTAAGTGCAGGGACAGGCTCAGCTTGGGACTCAGGAGGTTTCCCATCCCTCATTCCCTATTGGTATGGCCATCCTTTCCCCATTTTCATCCTGTTGAGTGTGTTTTGTGCTGTCTGCTGACCAACCCCCCTGTGGGTTCGTGACACTAAAGTGAGTTGACAAGCAGCACCTCGAAGTCTTCCACAAGGTTCAGTCTCAGTAACCAAGAGGATGGGTCTCTCAATCCTCAACCTGGTCCTTCTTCCTCCCACCATCAAGAGTCCAAGGAGACATTTGACACCAAAGCTGGCCACTCTGAGGAACTGTTTATCTTCCCTTTTAATTTGTCGGGCCTCTCAATGGGCAACATTAAAAAGGGTCATGAGGAAGTGGAGGGCAGTGATGCCCAAACATTTGAGCATCCATGGCCAGGAGAAAGATACGTTGAGGAAGGTCAATTGATGTCTGAAGAGGTGGAGGATATTCATGAGGCAGAGTTGCCATCAGATAAGCCTCAAATCGCACCTCAGAAGGTGGATCAGTTTGAGGAATTGGAAGATAACATTGTTAATGATGAGGCCACTGATCCAACTTGGCACAGTGGCATGCCTAGCGAGCACAACAGTACAGAGAGGGATGGATCTGTAGAAGAAGATGTAGTGGATTTCCCCAGAGTTAGAACTCAGTCAACTGTTCCACAGAGCCCCACCACTCGGCTAGATAACAGGCTAAGGGTGCATTGTTCCCCTGTATGGCAGTTGTTTTCTGAAAGTCCTTCAGATAAAACAACTATAATATGCAGCATCTGCTAAACCAAGCTAAGAGGCAGGAACACTGCCAACCTGAGCACCATCAGCATGCAAAAGCACAAAACAGCCAAACAACCCAATAGCTGGGCCAAATGCCTGGGTAACAAATCTGTGACTGAGAGGGAAAAAAATGCCCCTTCCCCTGTGTTACGGCCTTCCCATTCTGCTGACCATGAGGTAGACGCTGACACCTCTTGCCCACAACCAGCGATTGCACACACACAACAGTCAACAACTAGGTCAACTTCTTTGTCCCAGCACAGTGTTCAGTTGTTACTGCCCCTGACATTTATAAGAAAGCAGAAATATCCAGCCATCCACCCACAGGCCCCAAAACACTAAACACTCACATTGCCAGATTGCTATCCCTGGAAATGTTGCCATTTCGACTTGTGGGAACTGAGTCTTTCTGTGACCTCTAGGCATTGGCAGCCCCACAGTACTTGATTCCTAGCCAACACTATTTTTCCTGGTGTGCCGTCCCATGTTACATAAGCACGTGTTATAGAACACCAGCCGTGATTTGGCCAATGCAGTCACAGGAAAAGTCCACCTAATCACAGACATATAGACACGTTCTTGTGGACAGGGACGATACATTATGCAGCTCCACAGACAAAGCCAGCAGGGCACATGTCCTAAAAGTGTGTTGCGCACTGCTTCTATTGTGCTCCATGCATGAGTATAGCATTCTAAATAATATTTTTTCACTAGCTAAATTGTGAAACAGCCTGTTGTATCCCACCTTGTCATTTAGTGCTGTGGGGATATGAAACTGTCTGCAGACCTAAGGCACATTAAAAAAAACTACAATTTTTTCTGTTGCTAAATGTAAAACAACCTGCTGTATCCCACGTTGTCATTTTGTGGTGGTGATATGAACGAGTCTGCAGACTTAACGAGCATTAAAAAAATTATAATATTTTCTGTTGCTGAATGTGATACAGCCCGCCATATCCCACACTGTCATGTTGTAGCAGTGATATGAACCCATCTGCAGACCTAACGCACATTTAAAAAATTATAATTTTTTCTGCTGCTGAATGTTATACTGCCCAGCGTTCCCTCATTGTCATTTTGTGGTGGTGATATGATCCTGTCTGCAGACCTCAATTATATTAAAATATATATTTTTTCTGTTGGTAAACATGATACTGCCTGTATATATCTAACCTTTTAATTTAGTGGCGTTGATTTTGTTCTGTGTGCAGAGCTGTTGCGCATAAAAAAAATTGTGTTTGTTGTTACAAACGTGATACAGCAGCCGAGATCTGAGTTTGAGATTGTTTTGAGCCTATTTTCTAGATTATGTGTATCTTTGGCATTCAATTTCTCACGGGCATCTTTTATGCCTAGATTGAGACGCGCATCTGTGACACCTTCTGATGAGCATCAAACACTCTCTGGTAGTTGGTGTTGGGTAAATGAGTAATCATTGTAAGCTGGATCCTGGATCTCAAACTTCCCATAGCAGCCATTATTGATCCTGTTGAAGGTTCCCATTCCCGCTGTCATCATGCCCCTTTTCCTGATTAGTTCATCTAACAACACGGCCATATTTCTCCAGCAAACATGCACCTTATCAGCAGCAACTGTTTTAATGCCATGGATAATTTTCCATATTATAAAGGCCTCATCCACACTGAAAAAAAAAAATTCTGTTACTAACTGAATACAGAAGGGGACATCTCACTTACAAATTGTTTGTAGCATGTAGTCAATGTTAAACAGGCCTCATAGACAGGCCCCCCAAAAATTATTCTGTTACTGATGTCATATAGTAGGGGACATGTCATTTTAAAATTGCTTGGAGCATGTGGTCAGTTTTATACAGGTCTCATCGACAGGCCCCCCAAAATCTTCTGATACTAATGTCATACAGTAGGTGACATACCACTTTGAAATTGTTTGGAGCATGTAGTCAATTTTATTCAAGCCTCATTGACAGGGCCCCCAAAAATTCTTCTCTTACTAACATCATACAGTAGGGGGGCATCTCACTTTGAAATTGTTTATAGCATGTAGTCATTTTTATACAGGCTTCATTGAGCGCCCCCCAAAAAAATTCTTCCGTTGCTAACGTAATACAGTAGGGGACGTCTCACTTAGAAATTGTTTGTCGCATCTAGTCAATGTTAAACAGGCTTCATCGACAGCCCCCCCAAATTATTCTGTTACTAATGTTATAAAGTAGGGGACATGTCATTTTAAAATTGCTTGGAGCATGTAGTCAGTGATATACAGGCCTCATCGACAGGCCCCCCAAATTTTTCTGATACTAATGTCATACTGTAGGTGACATACTGAGGGCTAGCGGAATGCACCAAATAATATAAAGGGAGATAAGAGGTGAGTTCGCAGCCCGGCGTCCACCGTGCAGAGATGGAACCTGCTGCTGAGTAATGGCGGAGGGATGCTTGCTCACACGTGGGTTAGACCTCACCCAGTGTGAATGGAAGTGAACTCTGTTGCTTCACATAGTTGCTAAATATACGCTGCGCCCTGTTAGCATGTCACAGGGTGCAGCTGAAAGACGATGGTGGGATCCCTATGAATCACCCCCACTAAACTGGTGATTGGACGTGCTCTGACCCTCGGTGGCTTTTGAGCCCACGCCTGAGGACGCCCTGAGTCAGATGCTGAGTCCAAGCGGGAGTTCCCACCCTACACTGACCGGTTGTCAAGACAGGACTAACTAAAGCATTTACTGCACTGAGTGCATACAGCGCCGCTCTGGCAGATGCCACTAACCACCCAAACTAGGGTCAGGAAAGCGCTCTGATTGCGCACGGCGCCACACTGGCAGTTGCTGCTAATAGACGCTGTAGCTTGTGCCTAGTTCTGGATGGCACAGTCTAGCACTATGTAGCTCAATCACCCAAGTACTTTCAACAATGCTAGGGATGGGAATGATTAAGGAGCTTTCACCAGATTCACTTATACATCCACACACACAATTTCAGTCAGTTTTATACTAGCACATGGCCGAGCGGCCATGTGAACCTTTTTTAGCTGTAGCCTTCTGGGACCTTCCTAGTGATCCAATCGGAGATGCTACAGGACCTGAGCATATGACCCCCGACCTCCAATGAGAGGTCGTCCCGTGGGCATGCTCAGTAGAAGAAAAGCTGGACTAAGGGTACCGTCACACAGTGCCATTTTGATCGCTACGACGGCACGATCCGTGACGTCGCAGCGATCGTATGATTATCGCTCCAGCATCGTAGACTGCGGTCACACGTTGCAATCACGGTGCTGGAGCGATGCCGAAGTCCCCGGGTAACCAGGGTAAACATCGGGTTACTAAGCGCAGGGCCACGCTTAGTAACCCGATGTTTACCCTGGTTACCAGCGTAAACGTAAAAAAACCAAACAGTACATACTTACATTCCGGTGTCTGTCCCCCGGCGTCTCAGCTTCTCTGCACTGTGTAAGCACAGCGGCCGGAAAGCAGAGCGGTGACGTCAGACGTCACCGCTGTGCTCGCTTTCTGGCTGGCCGGCGCTCACAGTGCAGAGAAGCTGAGACGCCGGAGGACAGACACCGGAATGTGAGTATGTACTGTTTGGTTTTTTTACGTTTATGCTGGTAACCAGGGTAAACATCGGGTTACTAAGCGCGGCCCTGCGCTTAGTTACCCGATGTTTACCCTGGTTACAAGCGAACACATCGCTGGATCGCTGTCACACACAACGATCCAGCGATGTCAGCGGGTGATCAATCGACGAAAGAAAGTTCCAAACGATCTGCTACGACGTACGATTCTCAGCAGGGTCCCTGATCGCTGCTGCGTGTCAGACACTGCGATATCATAACGATATCACTAGAACGTCACGAATCGTACCGTCGTAGCGATGAAAATGGCACTGTGTGACAGTACCCTTAGTCCCTTGAATGTTTGCTCATCGCTGTTCAATGCTGGTTACAAAGGCTGAGCCTGGAAAGGCAGCTGTAACCAAACGCGCAGTATCTGCTTGAGTCACATGCTGGGATCGACGTCTCTGCTGAGCAGGCTCCACTGAGGATGGAGGAGAATGGGAGACCGCAGCGGACATGGTTCAAGATTCCCCCTGTTCAGCAGTGGGAGCTCAACACCTAACACATACCACGTTAAAATTGTTTGGAGCATGTAGTCAATGTTATTTAGGCCTAATTTACAGGCCCCCAAAAATTCTTCTGTTACTAACATAATATGGTAGGGGACATCTCACTTTGAAATTGTTTGGAGCATGTAGTCAATTTTATACAGGCCTCATTGAGAGCCCCCCCAAAATTCTTCTGTTACTAGCGTAATACAGTAGGGGATGTCTCACTTAGAAATTGTTTGTCGCATTTTGTCAATGTTATACAGGCCTCATCCAAACCAAAACCAAACCAAAATATTTTGTTACTAATTTCATAAAGTAGTGGACATCTCACTTTGAATTATTTTGGAGCAGATCTTTGTCATACAGGCCTCATCAAAACTGAAACAATTGTTTCTTCTGTGACTAACACAATACAGCACTCCATATTTCACCTTGGAATTTACTGTCACTTAAATTCAGCTGTTTGCAGAGGTGGTGCAGAGATTAAAATCACATGTTTGACTGCTAATACTGTGCTCCTACCACACTATCTGAGAAACACGACTTGGAAAAAGCAAGGTCCTGGAGAAAAGGGGATTAAGGTACCTTCACACTAAGCGACTTTGCAGCGAGAACGACGACGATCCGTGACGTTGCAGCGTCCTGGATAGTGATCTCGTTGTGTTTGACACGCAGCAGCAATCTGGATCGCGCTGTGATATCGCTGGTCAGAGCTAGAAGTCCAGAACTTTATTTTGTCGCTTGATCACCCGCTGTCATTGCTGTATCGGCGTGTGTGACGTCGATACAGCGATGTGTTCACTTGTAACCAGGGTAAACATCGGGTTACTAAGCGCAGGGCTGCCTTAGTAACCCGATATTTACCCTGGTTACCATTGTAAAAGTAAAAAAAAACAGTACACACTCACCTTCTGATGTCTGTCACGTCCCTCGGCGTCCACAGGGTTACGCGCTGCTGCTCAGAGCTTCCTGCACTGACTGTGTCAGCGCCGGCCATAAAGCAGAGCACAGCGGTGACGTCACCACTGTGCTCTACTTTACTGCCGGCGCTGACACAGTCAGTGCAGGAAGCTCTGAGCAGCAGCGCGTAACCCTGTGGACGCCGGGGGACGTCAGAAGATGAGTATGTACTGTTTTTTTTTTTTACTTTTGCAATGGTAACCAGGGTAAATATCGGGTTACTAAGCGCGGCCCTGCGCTTAGTAACCCGATATTTACCCTGGTTACCCGGGTACTGCAGGGGGACTTCGGCATCGTTGAAGACAGTTTCAACGATGCCGAAGTCATTCCCCTGATCGTTGGTCGCTGGAAAGAGCTGTCTATGTGACAGCTCCCCAGCGACCTAAACAGCGACGCTGCAGCGATCGGCTCGTTGTCTATTTCGCTGCAGCGTCGCTGAGTGTGACGGTACCTTTAGGCTTTGTGTTTGAGGTGTATGTTGGGTAGGTGTTAATGTTTGTGAAAGCATTAGTGAAGGTATAACATTACATCCTGTCCAAAGACAACTGATAACTTCTGTTACTGAATATTGTACTTTTTAGCATGCTGCATTGTTCTTACATATATCACACGGAGAAAATAGGAGTCATTAGGTATAAAAATAGTAAATTTACTTGTACTTCAAAAAAATCAACATACTAAATCCATTACATCAAAAAACAAGTATCTGCAGGAAAATTGAAACAGAAAAGAAGGAACCCTGCTGATTACCCCTGCCCACTCTGTGCAAAAATCGCATTAGATAAGGTGCAAGTGCAGTAATATATTGCACATAGAAGGTAAGCAAAAAAAAAAAAGAAGCCAGCCAGGATTCTAAGATCACTCTATCAGTATATCGGCCAGAGAGTAACAAAGTGCTTACCAAAGGCAGGGAGGTTCCAAACCCGGGCGTGGATGCCCCAAAAAACCCCGACGCACGTTTCGCGTGTCTATAACACGGCTTTCTCAAGGGGAATGTAGGTGTTCAGCAAACAGGACCTTTTATGATCCCATGATCAAACATGTGGTACACAGCCAGCCAATCACAGTAGAAAGTCGGCACGTGCGCTCCGCCCACCCCGGGTCCAGACCATGAAGCAGAGTGTCAGCATCGCCGCGCACGCGCGGGGAGAGAAAGGACATAGGTCCCTGCGCTTGCAGACAAGGCACACAAACGCGCCACTGCATGCCAGGAAGCCAGGGCCGAAGCTCGCACGCGCACACCACTGTGACGCCCTTGAAATGCGTGTACACAGAACCGAAGTCCTGCACAAAAGACAACTGAGGTGAATAGACCGAAAACGGCCAGCACATTACAGATCAATAAATCTGGGTAGGCAAAACAGCTATAAAACATGAATACACCATACATAAGTAATTGAAAACAATATCGGTATCTCAGGAAATATAAGTCCAAAGTTATATATCATTGATCAAATCCAGATTTGTTCAGATATTGGCAGATACTGCAAGCTATGTTTTCCAACACGTCAATAACCTTGCCATCCCAAGATTTCATTAACAAGTAAAGATGGATCATTTGATGTCCTGCTGAAAAAATACAAACATAAAAATAAATTTTAAAAACATTAAAAAATATTTAAAAAGCAAACATACCCGGAAATAACACAGGGTGAAGAGGGAAGACAAGAGCATAAACTACGAATATATATAACTTTATACAAAAAAAATGTAAAAAAATAAAAAAAATAATAAACCAAAAAAGGTCAAAGAAAAGATGAAAAGGATAAGGACTCATTTAGACCACTCGGAGTCATAGTGTCTAGCACCACAATCCACTTTGCCTCCACCTGCGCCAACATCTTCTTGTAATCACCTCATCTGATCCCTAAGTGAACCACATCAATACCCCGTACCTCTTCCGTCAAGCCTACAACCTGCAGTAACCACTGATCAACCAAACCGCTGCATGACCAGCTCTATCCTCACCTACTGTATTCTCACCTATCCCTTGTAGATTGTGAGCCTTCGCGGGCAGGGTCCTCACTCCTCCTGTACCAGTTATGACTTGTATTGTTTAAGATTATTGTACTTGTTTTTATTATGTATACCCCTCCTCACATGTAAAGCGCCATGGAATAAATGGCGCTATAACAATAAATAATAATAATAATAATAATAATAATAATAATAATAAATGACGAAGGATCACACTCATTAAATTGTTTCTAATAGCGCCGGATTGTTTTGAGGAGGGAAAGATCAGTTACTGTCTTGGCTGCACAAATGTCCCACACATGCTCACGCACACGCCTTCTTAGCTCTCTAGATGTCAGGCCAATATAAATTTTTGAACACCCACATGTGGCATAGTATATGACATTCATACTGCCACATGATATACGACTGAAAAAACTGACCGTCACATCCAAACATAGACTAAGTGTGAACAGGTGCTGAACCTAGAGTAACCAACTCATGTACAGTCAAGTAAAAAAGGCAGCACACTGCAGCGCTAAAACATGCATACATGAAACATGAAAACTGAACTGCATTACTGCACTAGAAATATGAAAAATGAGAGCGTTTAGCGCATAAAAATGGCCAATTTTATGTGTACCTGGTAGCCACTTTACGGCATCTCTCTTAAACCAGGTCCTATGCTTCCTTTCCTCAGAGGAAAGTTATATATATTTGTAGTTTATGCACCTGTCTTCCCACTTCACCCTGTGTTATTTCCGGGTGTGTACGGTTTTTAAATATTTTTTAATGTTTCTAAAATTTATTTTTATGTTTGTCTTTTTTCAGCAGGACATCAAATGATCCATCTTTACTTGTTAATGAAATCTTGGGATGGCAAGGTTATTGACGTGTTAGAAAACATAGTTTGCAGGATCTGCCAATATCTGAACAAATCTGGATTTGATCAATGATATATAACTTTGGACTTATATTTCCTGAGATACCGATATTGTTTTGAATTACTTATGTATGGTGTATTCATGTTTTATAGCTGTTTTGCCTACCCGGGTTTATTGATCTGTAATGTGCTGGCCGTTTTCAGTCTATTCACCTCAGTTGTCTTTTGTGCAGGACTTCGGTTCTGTGTACACGCATTTCAAGGGTGTCACAGTGGTGTGCGCGTGCGCGCCTCGGCCCTGGCTTCCTGGCATGCAGTGGCGCGTTTGTGTGCCTTGTCCGCATGTGCGGGGACCTATGTCCTTTCTCTCCCCATGCGTGCGTGGCGATGCTGACACTCTGCTTCATGGTCTGGACCCGGGGTGGGCGGAGCACAATCACCGACTTTCCACTGTGATTGGCTGGCTGTGTACCACATGTTTGATCATGGGATCATAAAAGGTCCTCTTTGCTGAACACCTACATTCCCCTTGAGAAAGCGGTGTTATAGACACGTGAAACGTGCGTCGGGGTTTTTTGGGGCATCCACGCCCGGGTTTGGAACCTCCCTGCCTTTGGTAAGCACTTTGTTACTCTGTGGCCGATATACTGATAGAGTGATCTTAGAATGCTGGCTGGCTTTTTTTTTTTTTTGCTTACCTTCTATGTGCAATATATTACTGCACTTGCACCTTATCTAATGCGATTTTTGTACAGAGTGGGCAGGGGTAATGAGCAGGGTTCTTTCTTTTCTGTTTCAATTTTCCTGCAGATACTTGTTTTTTGATGTAATGGATTTAGTATGTTGATTTCTTTGAAGTACAAATAAATTTACTATTTTTATACCTAATGACTCCTATTTTCTCTGTGTGATATATATATTTTGGAGTTGGTTTGCTTTGCTGTTTTTTTTTTTTTGTTTGTTTGTTTTGGAATGGGCTATTTTTAGGCCCTATTGTAATGATTGCAATATGTTATTGAGGTTTTTGTATCTATTATTGTTCTTACATAATTACAGTCTCTGATATCTTTAGTGGGGCTTATGTGCCTGCTATTGTTGCTGCTGCTGGAGATTTTAACACTAATTTGTGGAAAGATGAACGGTCCTGCTTGGGTGTCCATCTGCTGGGTTGGGTGTAGTGGAAGACCTGCAGGTCCCTATTATATTATTTCTACTGAGGTAAAATTGATGCCACTTTGTTAGTGTCTGCCACTAATTTTTTGAAATGTGAACATTCCTGGTTGGGTAAGAGAAAGAAAAGGGAGTAGTTGCAGCTCATTAAAATAGAAAAATTTTATTGATCCATATACAGCTGTGATAAAGATCTGCTTAGATCGAAACGTGTTGCTCATATCTCTTTTTCTGACATTCTTGCATCCATTTTATACAAGGATTTCATGCCAACTATGGAGTTTTATATGGATCAATAAAATTTTTCTATTTTAAGGAGCTGGAACTACTCCCTTTTTTTTCACTTTCCTGATCTTTGCATGTCCAGTCAAGACGGAGTTCCGCTCACCTGTGGCTGTCAGTGAGCTGGCTGAGGCTTTTGCCTCTCACTTTATTTTATCCATCATTCCTGGTTGGGTGTCCATTTGCTGGATTGGGTGAAGTGGAAGACCTGTTGGTCCCTATTAGACTATTTCTGGTGAAATTAATGTCACTTTGTTTGTGTGCAAATACATTTTTGTAAATGTGTAGATTTTTCATTGGGTCTCCTTCATGTGTGTTGAATGTAGCAGTAGGCCTCCAATACCAGCAGTCATCCACTGTCTTTCAGTCAACTGCACATGTTACTATCCTTACATTTTTCTGACAATAGTTAGCTATTAACTGATATGTGTGTTACCTGAGTGTGGCTGAGCATCACTTTAAATTTTTTGGGGGTTTTACCAGTGATATAGTGCCAATAATTAAACATTCACTTTACAGACATTACTGGCAATGTCATCACTAGGACTCACAATCTAAATTTCCTATCTGTATGTGACTCACAATCTAAATTTACTATCTGTATGTCTTTGCAGTGTGGGTAGAAAAATAATTACTGGGAGTAAACTCTCGCAAACACAGGTAGAGCATACAAACTCTCAAATGCTGTCCTTGGTAGTGATGTAACACAGGACAACAGTGCTGCAAGACTGCTAATGTTTTTGTGTTGACAACTGAAAATTCCTGTGGCTATCACGGCAATCCAAATTGTGTGCCTCACTGCTGTCTTGGGGAAAACCATTGTCAAGATTGACTCCCAGCATGTTTTAATAGTGTAGCATGGGCGCGTTCCTTTCCAGGGGGGAAGCAACAGGCAAAATTTATTTTTGTAAAAGTAAAAACACCAGCGCTCGCAAACTGAATAGTATCCTTAGCAGTTGGGATCAGAACAGCCAGGTGCCAAGGCTGAAATATATTGTGAACAAAAGTGCTATAAAAGAACTGATGCCACGCTTAAGGATATGTCACTGCAGGAAGGGCGTCTATGCAAAATAAAAGACGAGATAAAATCCCCCACTGGTGCTCCTGTTGTGCGCCCAGAATAGATATGCCCTGTAAATACTGTGCAGTGTGGAGAGTAGATATACCATGTGTACAAACACGAAGTCTAGCGCTAATAGCTCTGGTCTGACTCACCAGGTTTCCGTAGAGTGGTAGGTGCAAAGAGCTGTCAGATGCGTGGATCGCCTGTCAAGATTGCTGAGCGGCGATCCCGATGAGCAGGTACTGGGCAAAGAAAGGTAACCTTCTTGGGCCCAGCGCTACCCCGTAGCCTCTGTGACATCACACACTAGGCACTCTTGTCGGCCATCTTTACTGTCTGTATCCAGGGACGCCACCGGCCGGGGCATTCCCGGCCTTCACGCTGACTCACCGCTACCCCACTTGGCTGTGGCTGCTGCCTGCCCACGTCTTTGCCCAGTACCTGCTCATCGGGATCCAAGGCATGTGCCAGATTACGGTGAGCCCTGGCTGCGCAATACGGAGGTGAGAGAGGGATTCTTTCTGCAGTGTTGGAATGTGTGTTTAATTAAGGCTGAGCTTGAGGGCACAGGTGGAGGCCCTAGAGGAGGTGGAGGAGGCAGAAGCACTGTAGGAACTGTTACAAACAGAGCACTGAGGATTCCAATGCTTGGTGTCTAGTGACACCTTGGTGTCCAATGCTTTAGTTCTCCATCCCCTGGTGAACAAGTTTAGTTATCCAACCCAAGTTGTTTAGTAGTTTAGCTCTCCAATCCTTGTTGTCTATTAGTTTAGTTCTCTGAAACAACATATCTCGCTTCAAAAATGGCTAGAAATAAATTTGCAAATGAATATGCTACATGTGTCTCCATGGCTGTGCCGATTCACTGCAGATACCATTGATCTAGGAATTTGAAAGCATTGTGCTTCAGGATGAAACCCCATGCTTCACAAATTAAATCCTTTCATTTCTTATCCTGTGGAATGCACATATGGAGGCTCTCAATGTCTACATAAGTCAATGAAAAGCCATCTTGCTATTAAACCTCATTAAGGGCATTCAAATTTCCCTCGTATTTTAGATATAAGATGGGATTTCTTTAAGAAGCTGTCTGAGCAGCCAATTGATATATTTGGACAATGGTTCTGTCAGGGAATCTACACTTAATATAAAGGGGTGGCCTGGATGTATTGTGAGGGATTTATGCAACTTTGGTATAGAGTTCCAATTAGGATTTATGGGAAACTTGGGGTACCATTTTTAGCATTCTTTTCACATAAGATCCCTGCTACTTAAAAAAAGTTCCATGGAATTCAGTCTTATGAAAATTTGGGAAATTGCTCTTGTATTGAATTAGGTAATGATTAAAATCTCACTTTTCAAAAGGGATGTACTTATTTTTTCTCAATACTGTATATATTTATGTATATATACATTATTTTATGATGCATTCCTAGCAAACCATGTACTAATGTTTTCCTGTAGCTAGTTACTAGTTTATTGTACTTATTGGCAAATCACTTTTTATTTGTTGGAACATACTGAATTGAACTAAAACATATGTTGTGGTTTTGCAGTTTGATATACCACATATCCAAGGGTTGATTAGCTGAATTCAATGTAGTTGATTTTCAGATGGCTAATTTGCATTATGAAAATCAGTCAGAAGTCAGGAAGTGTACTACAATACTGGCAGTTAGTCTTGTCTGGAGTAAGAGGGATTTGAGTTGTTTTTCAGAGTTGAAGGTGTGTTTATAAGTTTTGAAAGAAGCAAATATCTGTGATAACATATATTGCATATAATTTACTATGTTTATTTCCCATACTATTGATTTTTGCATAGTTCGCTGAACGCACTGCTCCTATTTAAGACATGTCTTAATCCCTTTACCCCCAAGGGTGGTTTGCACGTTAATGACTGGGCCAATTTTTACAATTCTGACCACTGTCCCTTTATGAGGTTATAACTCTAGAAAGCTTCAACTGATCACGGTGATTCTGACACTGTTTTCTCGTGACATTTTGTTCTTCATGATAGTGGTAAAATTTCTTTGATATTACCTGCATTTATTTGTGAAAAAAACCAGAAATTTGGCAAAGATTTTGAAACTTTTGCAATTTTCCAAATTTGAATTTTTATGCAATTAAATCACAGAGATATGTCACACAAAATACTTAATAAGTAACATTTTCCACATCTCTACTTTATATCAGTACAATTTTGAACCAAATTTTTTTTTTGTTAGGGAGTTATAAGGGTTAAAATTGACCAACAATTTCTCTTTTTTACTACACCATTTTTTTTAGGGACCACATCTCATTTGAAGTCATTTTGAGGGGTCTATATAATAGAAAATACTCAATTGTGACATCATTCTAAAAACTGCACCCCTCAAGATGCTCAAAACAACATTCAAGAAGTTTATTTACCCTTCAGGTGTGTCACAGGAATTTTTGGAATGTTTAAATAAAAATGAACATTTAACTTTTTTACACAAAAAATTGACTTTAGCTCCAATTTATTTTACTTTACCAAGGGTATCAGGAGAAAATGGACCCCAAAAGTTGTTGTACAATTTGTTCTAAGTACGCTGATACCCCATATATGGGGGTAAACCACTGTTTGGGCACATGGCAGAGCTCAGAAGCAAAGGAGCGCCATTTAACTTTTCAATGCAAAATTGACTGGAATTCAGATGGGACGCCATGTTGCTATTGGAGAGCCCCTGATGTGCCTACACATGGAAACCCCCCACAAGTGACACTATTTTGAATACTAGACCCCCTAAGGAACTTATCCAGATGTGTGGTGAGCACTTTGACCTATTAAGTGATTCACAGAAGTTTATAATGCAGAGCCGTAAAAATAAAAAACATATTTTTTCACAAAAATGATATTTCACCCCACTTTTTTATTTTCCCAAGTGTAAGAGAAGAAATTGGACTCCAAAAGTTGTTGTACAATTTGTCCTGAGTACGCTGATACCCATATGTGGGGGTAAACTTATGATCTGGTGGCCTAAGAGCAGCATGAGACGTACTCTGGAGAAGGTGGTACCTGCACTGACCGCAGACCCTGAACTTAACACCGCAACTAGAAGTAGCCGTGGAATGTACCTTTCACTCCCTAGACATCTCGACACAGCCGGAGGACTAATTACCCCTAGAGATAGAAAAGGGAAAACTATCTTGCCTCAGAGAAAATCCCCAAAGGATAGACAGCCCCCCACAAATATTGACTGTGAGAGGAGAGGGAAAAAACATACACAGACTGAAATCAGAATTTAGCAAAGGAGGCCACTTCTAGCTAAATAGAAAGGATAGGACAGAGTACTATGCGGTCAGTATTAAAAAACTAGAAAATATCCACCACAGAAAATACAAAATCTCCACATCTAACTAAAGATATGGAGGGTATATCTGCATCTCCAGAGATACCAGCTTGGCTAAACAAATCCTTATACAGACCAAGCTGGACAAGACAAAAACATGGAAAAGAACTGAACAATAAGGCCCACAGCATGTGGACAGCAAAAATCAAGGCCAGAACTTATCTTTGTTGAAATGAACAGCAAAGCAGGAGAGACCAGGCAGGGATGTGAATCCTCCAGAAACAATGGCCAACTGGCACTGACTAAAGGGTCAAGCAAGACTAAATAGCCCAGTCCGAATTGCAAAAAGTGGACAAACCTGATGAATGCTGTGATCCAGAGACAGCAGCGCTACCACTTATAACCACCGGAGGGAGCCCAAGAGCAGAATTCACAACAGTACCCCCCCTTGAGGAGGGGTCACCGAACACTCACCAGAGCCCCCAGGCCGATCCGGATGAGCCAAATGAAAGGCACAAACCAAATCCTCAGCATGAACATCGGAGGCAACAACCCAAGAATTATCCTCCGGGCCATAACCCTTCCATTTGACAAGATACTGAAGCTTCCACCTCGAAAAACGAGAATCCAAAATCTTCTCAACCACATACTCCAACTCCCCATCAATCAACACCGGGGCAGGAGGATCAACAGAGGGAACAACGGGCACCACATATTTCCGCAACAAAGATCTATGAAAAACATTATGGATGGAAAAAGAGGCTGGAAGGGCCAAACGAAAAGACACTGGATTGATAATCTCAGAAATCCTATAAGGGCCAATTAACCAAGGCTTAAACTTAGGGGAAGAAACCTTCATAGGAACATGACGGGAAGACAACCAGACCAAATCCCCTACCCGAAGCCGGGAACCAACACACCGACGACGGTTAGCAAAACGCTGAGCCCCCTCATGAGACAACACCAAATTGTCAACAACATGAGCGCAAATTTGCTGCAACCTGTCAACCACAGAGTCCACCCCAGGACAATCAGAAGGCTCAACCTGCCCTGAAGAAAAACGAGGATGAAAACCAGAGTTACAAAAGAAGGGTGAAACCAAGGTAGCAGAACTAGCCCGATTATTAAGGGCAAACTCGGCCAATGGCAAGAAAGCCACCCAATCATCCTGATCAGCAGACACAAAGCATCTCAGATAGGTTTCCAAAGTCTGGTTGGTTCGTTCGGTTTGGCCATTTGTTTGAGGATGGAAAGCCGAAGAAAAAGACAAATCAATGCCCAGCCTAGCACAAAAGGCCCGCCAAAACCTAGAAACAAACTGGGAACCTCTATCGGACACAATATTCTCCGGAATGCCATGCAAATGAACCACATGCTGAAAAAACAACGGAACCAAATCAGAAGAGAAAGGCAATTTAGGCAAAGGTACAAAATGAACCATCTTAGAAAACCGGTCACAAACCACCCAGATAACCGACATCCTCTGGGAAACTGGAAGATCCGAAATAAAATCCATAGAAATATGCATCCAAGGCCTCTCAGGGACCGGCAAAGGCAAAAGCAACCCACTAGCACGGGAACAGCAAGGCTTGGCCCATGCACAAGTCCCACAGGACTGCACAAAAGAACGCACATCCCGTGACAAAGAAGGCCACCAAAAGGACCTACCAACCAAATCTCTGGTACCAAAAATCCCAGGATGACCAGCCAACACAGAACAATGAACCTCAGAAATCACTTTACTAGTCCATCTGTCACGAACAAACAGTTTCCCCACTGGACAGCGGTCAGGTTTATCAGCCTGAAATTCCTGAAGAACCCGTCGTAAATCAGGGGAGATGGCAGAAAGGATCACCCCTTCCTTCAGAATGCCGACCGGCTCAAGGACCCCAGGAGAATCAGGCAAAAAGCTCCTAGAGAGGGAATCAGCCTTAACATTCTTAGAACCCGGAAGATACGAGACCACAAAATGAAAACGAGAGGAAAACAGGGACCATCGGGCCTGTCTAGGATTCAGCCGTTTGGCAGACTCGAGGTAAATCAGATTCTTATGATCGGTCAAGACCACAATACGGTGCTTGGCCCCTTCAAGCCAATGTCG
This sequence comes from Ranitomeya variabilis, assembly GCF_051348905.1. NCBI lineage: Eukaryota > Metazoa > Chordata > Amphibia > Anura > Dendrobatidae > Ranitomeya > Ranitomeya variabilis. Next base: position 570,056,136 of record NC_135236.1, read on the forward strand.
CCACTCCTCAAATGCCCACTTCATAGCCAACAACTCACGATTGCCGACATCATAATTGCGTTCCGCAGGCAAAAACTTTCGAGAAAAGAAGGCACACGGTTTCATCAAGGAACCATCAGAATTCCTCTGAGACAAAACGGCCCCTGCCCCAATCTCAGAAGCGTCAACCTCAACCTGAAAAGGAAGAGAAACATCCGGCTGATGCAACACAGGGGCAGAAGTAAATCGGCGTTTAAGCTCCTGAAAGGCAGAAACAGCCGCAGAGGACCAATTCGTCACATCAGCGCCTTTCTTCGTCAAATCGGTCAGGGGTTTAACTACACTGGAGAAGTTGGCAATGAAACGGCGATAAAAGTTAGCAAAGCCCAAAAATTTCTGAAGGCTCTTCACGGATGTGGGCTGGATCCAATCATGAATGGCCAGAGACATAGAATCACTCAGACCAGCAGGCGTGGGGAACCCCACCATAACATCTTTAACGGATTCAGAAAGACCCTTTCTGAAAATTGCCGCCAAGGCACCCTCATTCCATTTAGTCAGCACAGACCATTTTCTATAGATGAGGGAGAAAAAATGAAGCCCAAAAAATTAATCTTCTGTACCCCAAAGAGGCACTAAGACCCCTTCACAAACAAGACATTATCACGAAGGATCTGAAATACCATCCTGACTTGTTTCACATGAGACTCCCAATCATCTGAAAAAATCAAAATATCATCCAAATATACAATCATGAATTTATCAAGATAATTCCGAAATATATCATGCATGAAGGACTGAAACACAGATGGAGCATTAGAGATTCCGAATGGCATCACAAGGTATTCAAAAATGGCCTTCGGGCGTATTAAACGCAGTTTTCCATTCGTCACCCTGCTTAATACGAACAAGTTTATATGCCCCTCGAAGGTCAATCTTAGTAAACCAACTAGCCCCCTTAATCCTAGCAAACAGATCAGAAGCAAAGGCAAAGGGTATTGGAATTTGACCGTGATCTTATTCAAGAGGCGATAATCAATACAGGGTCTCAAAGAGCCATCCTTCTTGGCAACAAAAAAAAACCTGCTCCCAATGGTGAAGAAGATGGCTGAATATGCCCATTCTCCAAAGACTCCTTTACAGAGCTCCGCATGGCGGTATGTTCTGGCACAGACAGGTTGAAAAGTCGGCCCTTAGGGAACTTACAGCCTGGAATCAAGTCAATAGCACAATCGCAGTCCCTATGCGGTGGAAGGGAACTGGACTTGGGCTCATTGAATACATCCTGGAAATCTGACAAAAACTCAGGAATTTCAGAAGAGGGGGAGGAGGCAATTGACATCAAAGGAATGTCACCATGAACCCCCTGACAACCCCAACTAGTCACAGACATAGATTTCCAATCTAATACCGGATTATGCACCTGTAACCATGGGAAACCCAGCACAATAGCATCATGCAAATTATGCAACACCAGAAAACGACAATCTTCCTGATGGGCTGGCGCCATGCACATGGTCAGCTGTGTCCAAAACTGAGGTTTATTTTTAGCCAACGGTGTAGCATCAATGCCCCTCAAAGGAATAGGACACTGCAAAGGCTGCAAGGGGAAACCACAACGTCTGGCAAATTCTAAGTCCATTAAGTTTACAGCGGTGCCTGAATCCACAAATGCCATGACAGAAAATGATGATAATGAGCAGATCAGGGTCACAGATAACAGAAATTTAGGTTGTACAGTATTGATGGTAACAGAACTAGCGATTCTCTTGGTACGCTTAGGGCAATCAGAAATAATATGAGCAGAATCGCCGCAGTAAAAACACAACCTATTCTGACGTCTGAATCCTTGTCGTTCAGCACTAGACACAATCCTATCACACTGCATAGGCTCAGGACTCTGCTCGGAAGACAATGCCATAGTGTGCACAACTCTGCGCTCGTGCAAGCGCCGATCAATCTGAACGGCCAGTTGTACTGTTATGATCTGGTGGCCTAAGAGCAGCATGAGACGTACTCTGCAGAAGGTGGTACCTGTACTGACCGCAGACCCTGAACTTAACACCGCAACTAGAAGTAGCCGTGGAAGGTACCTTTCACTCCCTAGACATCTCGACACAGCCGGGGGACTAATTACCCCTAGAGATAGAAAAGGGAAAACTATCTTGCCTCAGAGAAAATCCCCAAAGGATAGACAGCCCCCCACAAATATTGACTGTGAGAGGAGAGGGAAAAAACATACACATACTGAAATCAGAATTTAGCAAAGGAGGCCACTTCTAGCTAAATAGAAAGGATAGGACAGAGTACTATGTGGTCAGTATTAAAACACTAGAAAATATCCACCACAGAAAATACAAAATCTCCACATCTAACTAAAGATATGGAGGGTATATCTGCATCTCCAGAGATAACAGCTTGGCTAAACAAATCCTTATACAGACCAAGCTGGACAAGACAAAAACATGGAAAAGAACTGAACAATAAGGCCCACAGCATGTGGACAGCAAAAATCAAGGCCAGAACTTATCTTTGTTGAAATGAACAGCAAAGCAGGAGAGACCAGGCAGGGATGTGAATCCTCCAGGAACAATGGACAACTGGCACTGACTAAAGGGTCAAGCAAGACTAAATAGCCCAGTCCGAATTGCAAAAAGTGGACACACCTGATGAATGCTGTGATCCAGAGACAGCAGCGCTACCACTTATAACCACCGGAGGGAGCCCAAGAGCAGAATTCACAACAGTAAACCACTGTTTGGGCTCAAGGGAGAGCTCAGTAGGGAAGGAGCTCCGTTTGACTTTTCAATGCAAAATTGACTGGAATTGAGATGGGATGCCATGTTGCGTTTGGAGAGCCCCTGATGTGCCTAAACATTGAAACAAACTCATCTAGATGTGTTGTGAGAGCTTTGAACCCCCAAGTGTTTCACTACAGTTTATAACGCAGAGCTGTGAAAATAAAAATTCTTTTTTTTCCCACAAAAATTATTTTTTAGCCCCCAGTTTTGTATGTTCCCAAGGATAACAGGAGAAATTGGATCTGAACAGTTGTTGTCCAATTTGTCCTGAGTACGCTGATACCCCATATGTGGGGGGAACCACCGGTTGGGCGCATGAGAGAGCTCGGAAGGGAAGGAGCACCATTTGGAATGCAAACTTAGATGGAATGGTCTGCAGGTGTCACATTGCATTTGCAGAGCCCCTAATGTACCTAAACCATAGAAACCCCCACACAAGTGACCCTATATTGGAAACTAGACACCCCAAGGAACTCATCTAGATGTGTTGTGAGAACTTTGAACCCCCAAGTGTTTCACTACAGCTTATAACGCAGAGCCGTGTAAATAAAAAATCTTTTTTTTACACAAAAATTATTTTTTAGCCCCCAGTTTGTATTTTCCCGAGGGTAACAGGAGAAATTGGACCCCAAAAGTTGTTGTCCAATGTGTCTTGAGTACGCTGTTACCCCATATGTTGGGGTAAAACCCTGTTTGTGCGCACGGGAGAGCTTGGAAGGGAAGGAGCACTGTTTTACTTTTTCAACGCAGAATTGGCTGGAATTCAGATCGGACGCCATGTCGCGTTTGGAGAGCCCCTGATGTGCCTAAACAGTGGAAACCCCCCAATTATAACTGAAACCCTAATGCAAACACACCCCTAACCCTAATCTCAACTGTAACCCTAACCACACCCCTAACCCCACCCATAACCCTGACACACCCCTAACCCTAATCCCAACCCTATTCCCAACCGTAAATGTAATCCAAACCCTAACCCTAACTGTAGCCCTAACCCTAGCCCTAACCCTAACCCTAGCCCTAACACTAACCCTAATGGGAAAATGAAAATAAATACTTTTTTTAATTTTTTATTTTTCGTGATGAAGGGGGTTTTATTTACTATTTATAGCGCGTTTTCTAGCGGATTTTTGATCGGCAGCTGTCACACACTAAAAGACACTTTTTATTGCAAAAAATGTTTTTTGCGTTACCACATTTTGAGAGCTGTAATTTTTCCATATTTTGGTCCACAGAGTCGTGTGAATTCTTGTTTTTTGTGGGATGAGTTGACGTTTTTGTTGGTAACATTTACGGGCACGTGACATTTTTTGATCGCTTTTTATTCCGATTTTTGTGAGGCAGAATGACCCAAAAACCAGCTATTCATGAATTTTTTTTTTTTTTTTTTTTGGGGGGGGGCGTTTATACCGTTCCACGTTTGGTAAAATGGATAAAGCAGTTTTATTCTTTGGGTCAGTACAATTACAGCGATACCTCATTTATATCATTTTTTTATGTTTTGGCACTTTTATACGATAAAAACTATTTTACAGAAAAAATAATTATTTTTGCATCGCTTTATTCTGAGGACTATAACTTTTTTATTTTTTCGCTGATGATGCTGTATTGTGGCTTGTTTTTTGCGGGACGAGATGACGTTTTCAGCGGTACCATGGTTATTTATTGCCGTCTTTTTGATATGATAGCATGTTATTCCACTATTTGTTCGGTGGTATGATAACAAAGCTTTGTTTTTTGCCTCTTTTTTTTTTTTTTTTTTTTTACGGTGTTCACTGAAGGGTTTAACTAGTGGGACGGTTTTATAGGTCAGGTCGTTATGGACGCGGCGGTACTAAATATGTGAACTTTTATTTTATTTTTGTTTATTTAGCTAAAGGAATGTATTTATTGGAACAATATTTTTTTGTTTTATTATTATTTATTTAGGATTTTTTTTTTTTACACATGTAATTTTTTTTTTTTACATTTTTAATTTGCCCCAGGGGGGCATCACAGTAAAGTGACAGATCGCTGATCTGACACTTTGCTGTGCACGGTGTCAGATCGGCGATCTGACGTGCACAGGTCCAGGCTTCCCGACGCCTGCTCTGAGCAGGCGCTGGTAAGCCACCTCCCTGCAGGACCCAGATGCAGCCCCACGGCCATTTTGGATCCGGGGCCTGCAAGGAGGAGACGCTCGGTGCAAGGTGAGCACATCGCCTTCTACCGATCGTCTAAGGGAAGCATGCAGGGAGCCCCCTCCCTATGCGATGCTTCCTGTACCACCGGAACACTGCGATCATGTTTGCCACAGTGTGCCGGGGGTCAATGTGCCGAGGCAGTCCGTGACCACGTGACCACTCCTTTCACATAGTGCCAGATGTCAGCTGCGATAGCCAGCTGACACTCGGCCGTGCTCCCCCCGAGAGCATGGCTGATCGCGCTGGACGTACTATTCCGTCCTTGGGAAGTAGGGTCCACCCCATATGGACGGAATAATACGCCCAATGGCAGAAAGGGGTTAATCCCTATATTAAATACATGAGAATGTTCATCAGATAGGTGAATGATATTTTAATTATTTCATCAGGTTCTCAGAAACAATTTGATGTCTTATCTCAACAGCGTTAAATATATGAATATGTCTTTTAGATCTAATTTTGGCAACAAACAGTTGGAGTTTTTCGATGTTAAAATCCAGATTATTGTTGGTCATATACATACAGAGTTTCACAGAAAGCCCACTTCAACAAATTTGCTGCTGCATTATGACAGTATCCACCCTCAACATATAAAAGAATCCTAACCATATGGTCATTTTCGGAGGCTTAGAAAAATTAATAATGATGAAGATTGTTTTATAGAAAAGGCGGAAGAATTACAAAAACATTTCCGACAGAGAGGATATCCTGAGTAGTAGCTAAATACTGCTCTAAATGAAGCAAGTGCATTCTCACCGGAGGGATTACTGTGTAGCTATTCTAGACACACTAACGTAAACGAGGGCAAGAAGTTTTTCTCAACTTTAGGTATGGTCCTATTGATAAGCATTTTCGTCTAGCAATTTATAAAAATTGGTATTTACTGGAACAGGATCAAGATTTATCAGAAATAGTACAATCTAAACCTATAGTCACATAAAGGAACATCACTTCTTTCAAAGACAATTTGGTACAGAATATATTATACACAGAGTCCAACAATTAGTTAAAAGATTTCCAACCAAATGGGAACCACAAATGCGGGAATTGTCCCTTTTGTAAATGTAATATTACATCGAATTTATTGAAATTGGGAGATAGTCCAAAACTTCATCTAATGTAAAACTGATTATGGACCCTATGTTATTTTTTTCCCCTCTCTGTATTTTTTATATTGGCAAAACAATAAGACCATTTTCTGTCTGCTTTAGAGAGCACTTTAAATCCATTAAGTCAGGTAAGGGATCAACCAGATTAATTCAGCATGTTCAGCAAGTACACTGTTCATCCATGTTTTGCGCTTTGCAGGTGGTGAAAAAGTGAAAATCCCAAAACAAGAAGGTAACCACCACCAAGTGCTCCTTAGGGAAAAATCAATATGGATTATGTGCACATGAGCACAGGGTTCAATAGGTTTCAATGATAAATTTGAAATGTCAATGTTTTCATAAGTTGTATTTTTCTGTTAACCCCTTTGCAACATGTGCCCTGCTAGAACTGCCCATGTCATGACCCTTCCTTTGATGTGGGCTTCGGCGCTGAGCCCACATCTTTCCTGGCACATGTCAGCTGTTTTGAACAGCTGACATGTGCCCCTAATTGCCGCGGGTGGAATCACGATTCAGATGTGGTTGTTAACTCTCAATTGCTGACAGTGGCATTTAATGTGATCGTGCCAGAGGCACATCACTAATCCCACCCATTGGTGACCCCGTCACATGATTGCAGGTCACAGATGTGTTGGCATGACAACCAGAAGTCTCCAGCAGTCCTCTATGATTGTCATTGCTGGATTGCTATAAGCACCGCCCAGTGGTCAGCGCTCATAGCATGTGAGCATTCTTGCTACACACAGGCGATCTAATAATCACCTTTGTGTAGCAGAGGCAATCGAGGTATTACAGCTTCTAGTCTCCCATAAAGACTATTAAAGCATACAAAAAGTTAAAAAAAAGTTTTTAAAATATTAAAAGTTAAAAAATTTAAAAGTTCAAATCACCCCTATTCGCACCATTCAAAATAAAACCATAAAAAAATATATACACATATTTGTTATCCCCGCTTTCAGAATTGCCTTATCTATCAAGATATAAAAATAATTAATCCTTTTGATAAGCAGAGTAGCAAAAAAAAAGTCAAAGAGCCAGAATTACATTTATTTGGCCTCCTCAACATTGCATTAAAATGCAATAATGGGATATCAAAAGATCGTATGAAAATAGTATCATAAAAAATGTCAACTCAGCACACAAAAAATAAGCCCTCACCCAGCCCCAGATTACGAAAAATGTTAATGCTACGGGTGTCGGAAAATGACACAATTTTTTTTTTAACAAACTTTGGATTTTTTTTCACCATTCAATTAAAAAACAACTTGCACTTGTTTGGCATCTATGAACTCATAATGACCTGGAGAATCATAATGGCAGGTCGAATTTATTATTTAGTGAACATGATAAAAAAAATTCCAAAAAAACAGTTGTGGAATTGCACTTTTTTTGCAATTTCACCGCACTTGGAATTTTTTTTTCCATTTTCGAGTATACAACATGGTAAAACCAATAGTGTCACTCTAAATTACAACTCGTTCTGCAAAAAACAAGCCCTCACATGGCCATATTTATGGAAAAATAAAAAAAGTTATGGCTTTGGGAAGAAGGGGAGTGAAAACAGAAACACAAAAATGAAAAAGAGCTGCGGCGTGAAGGGGTTAATGTGTGTATTTTATTGGTGTGTTTCCTTCATAGTTGCAAGTTTCAGAGCAAAAAAGACACAGCTGTGTCTGAGTCAAGAGTATTTAAGCAGGATGTTGATACCAAATCCCTGTTTTATCCTTAGACCTGTATAAGTGCAGACAGGCGTAATATGGTCATCGTCTATTACATGTGCCACTCTCTCCCATGCCATACTTTTTAGTAATTAGAATAAATTTTAAACTTATAGACTGAACTGGTGAGTTCCACCACTTTCTTTATTTTTTCTAATTGAACAAAAGGATTCACTTTCTCAAATTAGACATGCTGAATCCTTTTCTTCATTGACAATCCTGAGATTATCCATACGTGGGATTGCTTTTTATCCATGGGCGTTTAAAAACTCGCAACTTTTCCCAAGAACACTGCCATCAATAAATAATGATATCTAAACCTCCTCTGAGAGTATCTTCTCTTATTTATCCAAGAGCAATATATGAATGAATGCATGATTTAGCACCGTGTATCAAGGCAAAAGTGATAACTTAGTCATTCAGTGAACAAATGATTTCAATTTTGTGGCCATGACCAGGAAACTTCTCAGACCTCAATCCCATTGAAAATCTGTGGTCAATTTGCTTGAAGCGGGCGAACAAACAAATATGTAGAAATTGTGTTTAACTCCATTTCATATAGGTAATATTTAAATCTGTACTCTGTTAGCCAGTAGATTAAAAAATATTACGATACGAGAGACCTCAGTGGTTGATACCTTTTTAATGGCTAGCTGAAAAGATGGTAATAAATTGCAAACTTCCAAGACTACTCAGATCTCTTCATTAGGCATAGTATAACACAAAATCTGAAGAGTCACATACCTAAACACAACAGTACATAGAAATAATGCAATAGATAAGATAAGTGACATGGAACTGATGCCCCCAAATGATCTGAAGAGCACATTTCTTAGTTGATGTACAAAGTCCAAAGGCAATTTGAAACTCTGAGAAAAACACTTGCAGAACACAGAGAAAAAAATGTGAGACTCCCTCAATTTATGGACGAAAGTGCTGTGATCAGATGAAACCAAAATTTAACTTTTTGGCCACCAAAGTGTATGATGTCTAATGCCAAACCAATAGAGTTCATAACCCCAAAAACACCATTCCCACAGTGAAACATGTGGTGGCAGCATCATCAAACAATCTGAGTAGAGGGGAATCTGGATGGTGCAAAATACAGAGATATTCTTGAGCAAAACCTGTTTCAATCTGTCAGTGATTTGAGACTGGGACAGAGGTTTACCTTCCAACAAGACAATGACCCAAAACACACAGCTTAACCAACAGTGGTTTAAAGCAAAACATGTAAAGGTACCTTCACACTAAGCGACGCTGCAGCGATATCGACAACGATGCCGATCGCTGCAGCGTCGCTGTGTGGTCACTGGAGAGCTGTCACACAGACAGCTCTCCAGCGACCAACGATGCCGAAGTCCCCGGGTAACCAGGGTAAACATCGGGTTGCTAAGCGCAGGGCCGCGCTTAGTAACCCGATGTTTACTTTGGTTACCAGTGTAAATGTAAAAAAACAAACACTACATACATACATTCGCGTCCCCCGGCGTCCACTTCCCTGCACTGTGTAAGCGCCGGCAGTAGCAGGGCACAGCGGTGACGTCACCGCTGTGCTTTGCTTTCCGGCCGGCACTGACACATTCAGTGCAGGAAGCTCTGAGCAGCAGCGCGGACACCGGGGGACGTGACAGACATCAGAGGGTGAGTATGTACTGTTTTTTTTTTTACTTTTACAATGGTAACCAGGGTAAATATCGGGTTACTAAGCGCGGCCCTGCGCTTAGTAACCCGATATTTACCCTGGTTACCATTGTAAAACATCGCTGGCATCGTTGCTTTTGCTGTCAAACACAACGATACACGCCGATCTGACGACCAAATAAAGTTCTGAACTTTCAGCAACGACCAGCGATATCACAGCAGGATCCAGATCGCTGCTGCATGTCAAACACAACAATATCGCTATCCAGGACGCTGCAACGTCACGGATCGCTGTCGTTATCGCTGCAAAGTCGTTTAGTGTGAAGTTACCTTAAATGTTTTGGAGTTGCCTAGTCAAAGCTCACATCTTAATCCAATTAACACTTTGTGATCAGACTTGAAGATTGCTGTTCACCACAGGAATCCATCTAATTCAAAGGAGATGTTGCAGTTTTACCTTGAGGAATGGGCAAAAATACCAGTGGCAAGATGTGGAAGGCTCATAGAGACTTATCCAAAGTGACTTAAAGTTGCAATTGATGCAAAATAAAGCTCTGCAAAGTACTGATTTTAGGGGGTGAATAGTTAAGCACACTGAAATGTTTAGCTGTGTTGTCAAATTTGTTGTTTGATTCACAATAAAAAGAAAACCAAATGTTCATGATTGTAGCCTGTTTTTTTTTACATGAGCTGATGCAAACCCTCAAAAAAACAAACATGAAAAATGCCAAGGGGTGAATACTTTTACAAGTCACTGTACTAGTCATGTGTATCTGATTTGATCTTCCACAATCTATATGCAGTATGCATGTCCTTACAACCCCTGGAAGTTTGGGTCCTGCTGGGTTGACTGAGCATTTAAAATAAGTTCGATTTGGGTACCAGAACAATACTCAAATCCAGACCCCATTCAGATGAATGGGGGGCCAGAACATCTGATGTTTGCCAGGCTGTCATATGCATGACAGAACTCAGCACTGCCTCTGATCAGCGGTAAGATTATTACCGCTGGACAGAGAGCTGTGGTGGTCATACTGTCGGATGATAGCGTGAGCCAGCAGCTGTGACCGCAAGTAAAACATTGAGGCCGGGGTCACACATGCAAGTTTTACGGACGTAAGAGCGCAGAAACTACGTCCGTAAAACTCGCATAACATACGGCACAATTATTCTCAATGGGGCTGCTCCTATTAGCCATATATTACAGTTCAGTATTATACGGCTTTCTACGGCCGTACAAAATCGCAGCATGCTGCGTTTGTCAGCGTATTGCGCAAAAAAATCGCCAATGAAAGTCTATGGGTGCGAGAAAAATACGGATTCCACACGGACCAGCAGTGTGACTTGCGAGAAATACGCAGCGGTGTAAGTGAAAAGTCGGTAATTCAATTGCCGGCTTTTCATTTCTCCTGCACAAACCCGACAGGATATGAGACATGGTTTTCATACAGTAAACCATCTCATATCCCCTTTTTTTTTTTCATATTCCACACTACTAATGTTAGTAGTAGTTAGTAGTGTGTTCGCGCAAGCCTGCGCGAAAATCTCGCAGTACGGATGCCATACGGATTACATACGGAGGATGCCATGCGCAAAATACGCTGAAACACCCTGACTACAGATCAATATTTTGGGAACATTTCTCCGTATTACGGCCATAGTACGGATGTATAATACGTGGCGTATTGTCTTACGCCAAGTGTGACTCCAGCCTTACTGCTATTAACAGAGGCATCGGCAGAAGAGAGTACTCCTCCCATCAGTCTAATAACAACAAGAGCAAGTGCTGGTGATGGCAATATTCATCAGACGGCATCTGCACAATAAATAGATAAATTATAAAAAAAAACTGGTCTGTTCTGTTTTTGTTAATCAGTATCACAAAACTGACAGCTGTGGGCTGTAGCCCAAAGCTGTCAGCATTCTCACAGTTAGTTATCAAGAATAGAGGGATCCCCACGCCATTTTTCAAAATTATTTAAATAAATAATTTTTAAAAATGCCATGTGGTCCCCCCCATATTTGGCAACCAGCCAAACTAAAGCCAACAGCTGGGGACTGGTATTCTCAGGTTGGTAAGGGGCCATGGATATTGACCCCCAGTCTAAAAATAGCAACCCACAGCTGCCTCAGGAAAGGTGCATCAGATGCACCAATTTTGGTGCTTTGGACATCTTTTCCCACTTGCCCTGTGGCAGTGGCAAGTGGAGTAATATTTGTGGGGTTGATATCACCTATGCATTGCTAGGTGATATCAAGCAAAGGGGTTAGAAATGGACATGTGTCTGTTAGGTGTCTCTGCACAGGGGGAATCTCGAACCATCTCCGCTGCGGTTTCTCATTCTTCTCCAGCCGCAGTGGAGTTTGCTCAGAGGAGACGTTGGTCCCAGCGTCTAGCTCAGGCTGATACTGGACAACTGTTTACTACTGCCCTTCCAGGCTCTGTCCTTGTAGCCAGCAATGTTCAGCAGTGAGCAGGTCTTTTTGGGACTAAGTCCTGCTTTTCCAATTATGAGCATGCCCACGGGACGACCTCCCATTGGAGGTCGGGGGTCACATGCTCAGGTCTTGTTGCGGCTCCTATTGGTCCATCAGTAAGGTGTTGTACTACTTCCGCTATAAAAGGTTCGCATGGCCGCTCGGCCATGCGCTAGTGTACATTTGAAAATGTGTGTGTTGATGAGTGCAAGTCATTCTTTAATCATCCCCTCCCTTGTGTATGACTGCTCGCGTAAGGTGGATGTCTGCTATCTAGCACCCGGCTGAGCTATCAGCATTAAACACACAAAACGGCGTCTAATTGCTGTGACCACCAGTGCGGCGCCGTGTGCTATTAGAGCGCTTTCCTATCCCAAGTGTTGTGAATTTGGTTTCTGGGCTCCCCCGGTGGTTTCTGGTGGTACTGCACTTGTGTGCTTCATCTCCTCTGTTCACCTGTTTCCATCAGGATGTGGGAGTTTTCTATTTAGCCTTGCTCCTCAGTCATTTCTATGCCGGCCAACAATATTACCAGAAGCCTTTCTGTTGCATGTTCCTGCTCCTAGACTACTATCAGCTAAGTTGGACTTGTAGTCCTAAGTTTGTTTTGCATTTTTTGTTCCAGTTCTCTGTGATTGAATATTTCTGAGGCTGGAAGCTCTTGTGAGCTGAAATTGCCACTCTGGTGTCATGAGTTGATATTAGAGTCTTAAAGTAATTTCAGGATGGTATTTTGAAAGGGTTTTCAGCTGACCGTGAAGTTCCCTTTTCTGTCTTCCTACTATCTAGTAAGCGGACCTCAATTTGCTAAACCTATCTTCATACTTCGTATGTCAATTTCCTCTAAAATCACCGCCAATATATGTGGGGGCTACTGTCTGCCTTTTGGGGAAAATTTTTCTAGAGGTAAGCCAGGTATGTATTTTCCTCTGCTAGGGTCAGTCAGTTCTCCGGCTGGCGCTGGGCGTCTAGGGATAAAACGTAGGCACGCTACCCGGCCACTGTTAGTTGTGCGGTAGGTTTAGCTCACGGTCAGCTCGAGTTCCCATCTTCCAAGAGCTAGTCCTGTGTATGCTTTACTACGTTCTCTTGCCATTGAGAACCATGACAGTTTGGCCGGCCAAGGGTTAAAATAATTGGCAGAAGAAAGGAGAGAAAAGAAGTCTGCAGAGAATTTTTTTTTTTCCTGAGTTTGCTCATTAGTTGATTCACTAGCATCTCTGCTTACTGCAGCCTTCGTCTCTCTCTCCTTCTAATCCTTGAATGGTTCTGATTTCACCTGATTAATATGGATCCTCAGAGTTTAGCTACAGGTTTGGATAATCTCGCTGTGAAGGTTCAAAGTTTACAGGATTTTGTTATTCATGCTCCTATATCTGAACCTAGAATTCCTTTACCTGAATTTTTCTCTGGGGATAGATCTCGCTTCCAGAATTTCAAACATAATTGTAAATTATTTTTGTCTCTGAGATCTCGCTCCGCTGGAGATCCTGCACAGCAGGTCAGGATTATAATTTCCTTGCTCCGGGGCGACCCTCAGGATTGGGCATTTGCTTTGGCACCAGGGGATCCTGCGTTGCTCAATGTGGATGCATTTTTCCTGGCTTTGGGGTTGCTTTATGAGGAACCTCATTTAGAGATTCAGGCTGAAAAAGCCTTAATGGCCCTGTCTCAAGGGCAAGATGAGGCTGAAATATACTGCCAAAAATTTCGTAAGTGGTCTGTGCTTACTCAGTGGAATGAGTGCGCCCTGGCGGCGAATTTCAGAGAGGGTCTCTCTGATGCCATTAAGGATGTTATGGTGGGGTTCCCTGTGCCTACAGGTCTGAATGAGTCCATGACAATGGCTATTCAGATTGATCGGCGTTTGCGGGAGCGCAAACCTGTGCACCATTTGGCGGTGTCTACTGAGAAGGCGCCAGAGATTATGCAATGTGATAGAATTCTGTCCAGAAGCGAACGACAGAATTTTAGGCGAAAAAATGGGTTGTGCTTCTATTGTGGTGATTCAACTCATGTTATATCAGCATGCTCTAAACGTGCTAAGAAGGTTGATAAGTCTGTCTCAATTGGCACTTTACAGTCTAAGTTTATTCTATCTGTGACCCTGATTTGCTCTTTATCGTCTATTACCGCGGACGCCTATGTCGACTCTGGCGCCGCTTTGAGTCTTATGGATTGGTCCTTTGCCAAACGCTGTGGGTTTGATTTAGAGCCTCTGGAAGTTCCTATACCTCTGAAGGGTATTGACTCCACGCCATTGGCTAGTAATAAACCACAATACTGGACAATTTGAAGTTGTCCCAGGAGAAGACTCAGCATTTTGCCAACCGCCGTCGTCGTGTTGGTCCTCGTCTTTGTGTTGGGGACTTGGTGTGGTTATCTTCTCGTTTTGTCCCTATGAAGGTTTCTTCTCCTAAGTTTAAGCCTCGGTTCATCGGCCCGTACAAGATATTGGAGATTCTTAACCCTGTGTCCTTTCGTTTGGACCTCCCTGCATCTTTTTCTATTCATAATGTCTTCCATCGGTCATTGTTGCGCAGGTATGAGGTACCGGTTGTGCCTTCCGTTGAGCCTCCTGCTCCGGTGTTGGTTGAGGGTGAGTTGGAGTACGTTGTCGAGAAGATCTTGGACTCCCGTGTTTCCAGACGGAGACTTCAGTATCTGGTCAAGTGGAAGGGCTACGGTCAGGAGGATAACTCTTGGGTGACAGCCTCTGATGTTCATGCCTCCGATTTGGTCCGTGCCTTTCATAGGGCTCATCCTGATCGCCCTGGTGGTTCTGGTGAGGGTTCGGTGCCCCCTCCTTGAGGGGGGGGTACTGTTGTGAATTTGGTTTCTGGGCTCCCCCGGTGGTTTCTGGTGGTACTGCACTTGTGTGCTTCATCTCCTCTGTTCACCTGTTTCCATCAGGATGTGGGAGTTTTCTATTTAGCCTTGCTCCTCAGTCATTTCTATGCCGGCCAACAATGTTACCAGAAGCCTTTCTGTTGCATGTTCCTGCTCCTAGACTACTATCAGCTAAGTTGGACTTGTAGTCCTAAGTTTGTTTTGCATTTTTTGTTCCAGTTCTCTGTGATTGAATATTTCTGAGGCTGGAAGCTCTTGTGAGCTGAAATTGCCACTCTGGTGTCATGAGTAGTGTTGAGCATTCCGATGCTGCAAGTATCGGGTATCGGCCGATACTTGCTGTATCGGAATTTCCGATACCGAGATCCGATATTTTTGTAATATCGGATATCGGTATCGAAACAACATTAATGTAAAAAGGTGTAAAAGAAAGAATTAAAATAAAAAAAATCGCTATACTCACCTGTCCGACGCAGCCGGGACCTCGGCGATTGTAAGCGGCAGCGTTGTTTCTTTAAAATTCGCGCTTTTACTTGCTTACGTGAATTCCCGGCTTCTGATTGGTCAGGGCGGCCATGTTGCCGGGACTCGGACCAATCACAGCAAGCCGTGACGAAATTACGTCACGGCTTGCTGTGATTGGTCCGCGTCCCGGCAACATGGCCGCCATTAACCAATCACAAGCCGTGACGTCACGGGAGGCTGGACACGCGCTTATTTTGAAAAGCGCGCGTGTCCAGCCTCCCGTGACGTCACGGCTTGTGATTGGTCACGGCGCCATATTGCCGGGATGCGGACCAATCACAGCAAGCCGTGACGAAATTACGTCACGGCTTGCTGTGATTGGTCCGCGTCCCAGGAACATGGCCGCCATTAACCAATCACAAGCCGTGACGTCACGGGAGGCTGGACACGCGCTTATTTTGAAAAGCGCGCGTGTCCAGCCTCCCGTGACGTCACGGCTTGTGATTGGTCACGGCGCCATATTGCCGGGATGCGGACCAATCACAGCAAGCCGTGACAAAATTACGTCACGGCTTGCTGTGATTGGTCCGCGTCCCAGGAACATGGCCGCCATTAACCAATCACAAGCCGTGACGTCACGGGAGGCTGGACACGCGCTTATTTTGAAAAGCGCGCGTGTCCAGCCTCCCGTGACGTCACGGCTTGTGATTGGTCACGGCGCCATATTGCCGGGACGCGGACCAATCACAGCAAGCCGTGACGTAATTTCGTCACGGCTTGCTGTGATTGGTCCGAGTCCCGGCAACATGGCCGCCCTGACCAATCAGAAGCCGGGAATTCACGTAAGCAAGTAAAAGCGCGAATTTTAAAGAAACAACGCTGCCGCTTACAATCGCCGAGGTCCCGGCTGCGTCGGACAGGTGAGTATAGCGATATTTTTTATTTTAATTCTTTCTTTTACACATTTATATGGTTCCCAGGGCCTGAAGGAGAGTTTCCTCTCCTTCAGACCCTGGGAACCATCAGGAATACCGTCCGATACCTGAGTCCCATTGACTTGTATTGGTATCGGGTATCGGTATCGGATTGGATCCGATATTTTGCCGGTATCGGCCGATACTTTCCGATACCGATACTTTCAAGTATCGGACGGTATCGCTCAACACTAGTCATGAGTTGATATTAGAGTCTTAAAGTAATTTCAGGATGGTATTTTGAAAGGGTTTTCAGCTGACCGTGAAGTTCCCTTTTCTGTCTTCCTACTATCTAGTAAGCGGACCTCAATTTGCTAAACCTATCTTCATACTTCGTATGTCAATTTCCTCTAAAATCACTGCCAATATATGTGGGGGCTACTGTCTGCCTTTTGGGGAAAATTTCTCTAGAGGTAAGCCAGGTCTGTATTTTCCTCTGCTAGGGTCAGTCAGTTCTCCGGCTGGCGCTGGGCGTCTAGGGATAAAACGTAGGCACGCTACCCGGCCACTGTTAGTTGTGCGGTAGGTTTAGCTCACGGTCAGCTCGAGTTCCCATCTTCCAAGAGCTAGTCCTTTGTATGCTTTACTACGTTCTCTTGCCATTGAGAACCATGACACCCAAGTCTGGGTGGTTAGTGGTGTCAACCAGAGCGGCACATTACGCACTCTTGTGCATTTAAGTTATATTTTCAGTTACTCTGACACCACAGTTGCGGTGTTGAGACCACAGTTGCGGTGTTGAGCGCAAGTGGTCTGAACGTACTCTAATCCTGTGTCTTGGGACAGAGTCCTGTGATTCCTTGCTTGCGCTCTTGGTGCGGTAACGTGGCCCTGTGACACAACAGGGTTTGCTTCCTTCACACTGGGTGAAGTTAACCTGTGTGTGTATCCACATTGTACCGCCATATAGTCCGTCATAACTCAGCAGCAGGTTGAATCTCTGCATGGTGGACCCTGGGCTGCGAACGCACCTATACCATCTCTCTTATAATTTGGTGCGTTCCATTAGCCCTAACAGTGTCTATCCATTACTAAGCTCATAGTCATATTGTAAATAAAAAACACCCTGAATAAAGTACTTTATTTGAAATAAAAATCCGCACCCTGTTTTACAAAGATTTACTCACCTTTCACCCATACAACTGAAGCACGTGGCATCTGTAAAAAAAATGAAAATAAAAAACAGCCATAATACTCAGTTTGTCCATTCCATTGATGCCCTTACCCCCTGTAAAAAAAGAAAAATACTAAACAACCATATCCCCCACCGGTCCAAAGTGAAAATTAACTAGAATGTCTCACAATGATTCGGATGATTTGGAGAACAGTCCCATTAGTGACCACTCTCCCTGTCTTCTGTCATCTGGCTTACACTGACAGGAGTGTAATTGCTCCTGTTAGTGTCTAGTGCAGAGCTCCATGAGAAGGTTCACTGTAGTTCATAGCTGAACTCCGGTGAACTTACTTTCAGCACCACTCGCTGTGTAAACAATTTAAATAATTTTAAAAACAGCATGGGGACCCCTCTATTCTTGATATCAAGTCATGCTAATGCTAACAGCTGAGAGTTGAGGCTGTCAGTTTTGCCTGCGCTGATTATCAAAATAAGAACAGACCCCAGATATTTTTATATATATATTTATTTATAGCGCAGGCACTGGCTGATGAGTACTCCCATCAGCGGTGCCTGCTTTTGCTGTTATCAGCAACAGAAGGCGTAGGCTGATGGGAGTAGTACTCCCATCAGCTGCCACCTCTGTGACCAGTGATAAACCTTTTACACACACACACAGCTGCTGGCTCCCATTGTTATCTGACAGTGTGGGAACTGCAGCGCTCTGACCAGCGATAATAATCTTACCACTGGTCAGAATTGCCGGTGTTTCTTGCATGGTCATTCAGATGACACCATGAGAGACCCAATGTTTGGGGTGCCAAACCAGAGCAGTAACATGGACTTCCTGCAGAAGTCCATTCTCGGGGTATGTGCCTGAACAGTAGGGGTTCGGTATAGACCCCAAACTTTATTGTTTGTGTTTGCTAATAGCTACAAAGTATACATTTACTTTTTGAAAAATGGTTTCTAAAAGTCAAGAGCTGTATACAGGTTTATTCCCATTGATCCAATTGATTTCTCCTGATCACAGTTAGCACTGCTTTTTGGAGACACACACTGGACTTCCTGTCACAACTTTACAGGTAATGCAGAACCTCCATCAAACTTTTTTCAAAGTTATACTGCCCTACTACAGACGACAGAGGAACAGAGGATGATACAGAGGCCAGAATTAGATATAAAAATACAAAACTTTTATTAGAAAACTTTTCTTTTTAAACAAGTGAAATAGTGGCTGAAACCACAGTGCATATATACAAGAGAAAACACGGGATGGGTGAGCCACGGCTACTCCATAATAGATATTTTATATCACTAGTTATATGTGCAAACCAGCATAGACATATAGCCACAAAATATAGGTAATATTGTTAGCCCCAATGATACCAATATGGATAAATGTATCTGCCTATAGATAGAACTATGGTGATAATGCAGGCAAAGAACAATGGTAAGAAATAATGCAACATACCCAGGTATAGATACACTTAATTACCTGCCGTAGTCATAGAAGGGGCACAGAAGAGAGCCGACGGTCACCACATCACCCCGACACGCGTTTCGGCGGAGCCTTCATCAGGGGGCCCTGATGAAGGTGTGTTGTGTAGACACATGAGACAGAGGAATAACTGAACCCTGTTGATAAAGCTATACCGCGAAACGCGCGTCCGGGGCCGCCGGGTGAAGTTCAGGCTACTCCCCTTTACATTGAATATGGGTAAGTGCGCAATTACATTGGCTTAATGGCGGGTTTTGGATCCTTTATTCCATATAGGGATGGTTTATAATTTGCCATGACTTGTTATAGGGTCCTATATACCGCCACTTTTTTACCTTGCACTTGATATTCATCCGAGGGATGTACTGTGTGGCTTACACATAACCCGGCATACCGTTATGTTTCTTCTTTGATACCTCTGTGTTGGTATATATTGCTTACCGTATGAATACAATAAATTGTTTTGGATATATTGATATTGTGCAGTTTACTTAATAAAGTTTGCTATTGGTTTTTAAATATGGTGGTTTGGACTTCTAGATTGCTGTTCAGTCACTTTAGTTATATTTACTATGTACTATTTTTTCTGACTTGAATGCCCCGCCCTTCACCATGCTGTGATTTTAATTACATACAAACACAGTTGGTTCTGACCTTCCTATAAATGCAGGCTTTACCATGCTATTAGCCATAGATAAGTGTTCACACTAGGCAGTCAGCCATGACCCACTGGGAGAGCTCATGAGCTGCCAAAACAGCAGAAACCCCCATAAGTGACCCCATTTTATGAACTTCACCTCTCAATTAATTTATCTAGGGGTGCAGTGATCATGTTGACATCATGAGTGTGTCACAGAATTTTGTTTTAGCCAAAGAGTTTATGCAGCGCCCCAGAGTCCTGGTTGTTGCAGTACTGTTGCTCCACCACTAAGGGGAGTGATGGTACGTCTGATGGCACTTAAGGAGTTCACCTGACCAGGTATCACAGTCACACATTACACTTCACACTCTGGCCACCAGGGGGAGCAAAGGGTTCTATGTATTAGGCCACTCCTCACAATCTGGTAAAACTGGGGGCTGGATAGGAAGTTAGTCAGAAGCTGACTGGGTTGGATCCAGGCAACACCCTGTGGCAGAGGGTGTTGCAGGGGAAGATTCAGGGGGGTCTCTGTCAGGGGTGGGATCCTGACAGTGGCCAAGCGAATAGAACAGAATGTTACGGAGCCGCGCCTGCACTCGAATGCGGTGGCATCCTAAGAAAGGAAAATAAGCGAGGTTTACTGTGGAGAAGTGCGAAACGAGATTGCAGCAAAAAGGAGATAAAGCCAATAGGAGTCGTGCCGTAAGATCGAGGCAACATCCTACTGAGGTGCGCAGCCGGTGGCCGGAATGCCGAGGAAATATTAGGCTCCAAGCAATACTTCAAACAGTGGCAGGACAGTTAATTTTAGGTTGGCTGTCTCACCTAAATCACCTAAGCAGACATAGGGGGCAATTGTGAGAGAGGAGCGATGCTAGGGTCCCGGAAGAACTCCAGGCCTACCCGTCATATGGGTGCATCCTATCCATATCATCTGGGGGACGGAGAAGAACATCAGAACAGATACGAGTTGTGAGAGAAGAACATCAGAAACAGACACAACAGTTGTGAGGACTATCCCGTGGTGCTCAGCAGGGAGGTACTACAACACACAGGCGCTAGAAGGTAGGCACTGATTTCCACCTGCAAAAGGAACTCTGGATGTGCCTTCAGACCGGCCGGTCTCAGCCGGCCCTGTTAGCAGTGCTCTGGATTGAGGATCCTGAAGCCTTCAGTAAAGAGGTAAAGAGACTGCAACTCTGTGTCTTCGTTATTCATCGCGACCTGCACCACGCACCATCATCACACCCTTCCTTGGACGCCCCTTAGCAGGGTCACGGACCGGGTCTAGCCACCGTGACAACCCCAAAACCGAGACAGAGAGGCCCAGGTCCGAGAGGCCCCGCGGCCCTGCGTCTGGGGGCGCTCCATTTACATTTTCACACAAAAACTGGGTGAAAATGGCAACAAAGTTTATTCCACAATTTTTTGCTGAACATGGCAATACCCCATGTGTGACTGAACAGTAGTGTTGAGCGATACCGTCCGATACTTGAAAGTATCGGTATCGGAAAGTATCGGCCGATACCGGCAAAGTATCGGATCCAATCCGATACCGATACCCGATACCAATACAAGTCAATGGGACTCAAGTATCGGACGGTATCCCTGATGGTTCCCAGGGTCTGAAGGAGAGGAAACTCTCCTTCAGGCCCTGGGAACCATATAAATGTGTAAAAGAAAGAATTAAAATAAAAAATATCGCTATACTCACCTGTCCGACGCAGCCGGGACTTCAGCGAGGGAACCGGCAGCGTTGTTTGTTTAAAATTCGCGCTTTTACTTGGTTACGTGAATTCCCGGCTTGTGATTGGTCAGGGCGGCCATGTTGCCGGGACGCGGACCAATCACAGCAAGCCGTGACGAAATTACGTCACGGCTTGCTGTGATTGGTCCGCGTACCGGCAACATGGCGCCGTGACCAATCATAAGCCGGGACGTCACTGGAGGCTGGACACGCGCGCTTTTTAAAAAGTGCGCAAGTCCAGCCTCCCGTGACGTCACGGCTTGTGATTGGTTAATGGCGTCCATGTTGCCGGGACGCGGACCAATCACAGCAAGCCGTGACGTAATTTCGTCACGGCTTACTGTGATTGGTCCGCGTACCGGCAACATGGCGCCGTGACCAATCATAAGCCGGGACGTCACTGGAGGCTGGACACGCGCGCTTTTTAAAAAGTGCGCAAGTCCAGCCTCCCGTGACGTCACGGCTTGTGATTGGTTAATGGCGGCCATGTTGCCGGGACGCGGACCAATCACAGCAAGCCGTGACGTAATTTCGTCACGGCTTGCTGTGATTGGTCCGCGTCCCAGCAACATGGCCGCCCTGACCAATCACAAGCCGGGAATTCACGTAACCAAGTAAAAGCGCGAATTTTAAACAAACAACGCTGCCGGTTCCTTCGCTGAGGTCCAGGCTGCGTCGGACAGGTGAGTATAGCGATATTTTTTATTTTAATTCTTTCTTTTACACATTTTTACATTAATGTTGTTTCGATACCGATACCCGATATCACAAAAATATCGGATCTCGGTATCGGAAATTCCGATACAGCAAGTATCGGCCGATACCCGATACTTGCAGCATCGGAATGCTCAACACTACTGAACAGTGCTACTTAGCCATGCGGAGAGACTCAGGAGGAATGGAGTGCTTTTTGCCTATTCAAGTGAATGAGTCTGTGCACATGTCAGTGTGTTTCCACGGACAGTGTGTCCATGGGCAAAACACACTGACATGTCCATTTTTTAATGTCAGCACGGGCCAAAAAATGGCCCACACGTGCATACACATAATACACATGGATGTCATCCACGTGACACGCATTGGCGCTGGGGAAGAAGCATTACAACAAGCACTGTTCCGCGGCGCCAGGTGCTGAACACTGCTCTCCTCATTCTTTCCTGTTCTGCTGGCAATTGGCACGAGCAGGGGAAAATGATGAGAGTTACATTTAAGTAATAAAAGAGACAGTAGGTGGCATCTGATGGAACTATTACTCTCATCAGCCTACCCCTGCTGCTGCTAATAACAGTGACAGCAGGAGCGGCGGATGGGAGTATTTATCTGCCACTCCTGCGCTGTAAATAAGTATGGTAATTTAAAAAAAAAAATTGGGTGGGTTCTCTTCTATTTTTGATAACCACCCAGACAAAACTCACAGCTGGTGGGGACTGCATACCCTCAGCTGTCAGCTTTAGCAAAATTGGATATCAAGAATATAGGGGTCCCCATGCCATATTTTTAAATTATTTAAATAAATAATTTAAAAAAAACGGTGTGGGGTCTCCCCCATTTTTGTCAACCAGCCTTGCTAAAGCCCACAGCTGGGGGCTGGTATTCTCAGGCTGTTAAGGGGCTATGGATATTGACCCCCCCAGCCTAAAAATAGCAGCCCGCAGCTGCCTAGAAAAGGCACATCTATTAGATGTGCCTATTCTGGTGCTTTGCCTGGCTCTTTCTACTTGCCCTGCAGTGGTGGCAAGGAGGGTAATAGTTGTGGAGTTGATGTCACCGGTGACATCTAGCCCACGGCTTTGTAAGGAAGAAGCGTCTATGAGACACTTACCCATTACTAATTCTATAGTTATAATGTTAAAGACACAGCCACAATAAACTCTTTTATTTGAAAAAAATGAGACACCTTTTCTTATTCTTAATTAAACCATACTTACTGCAACGCCTAATCCAAGCGAAGCCCTCGATCTCTTGTAATGAAAGTAAAATAAGAAAACAACAATACACCCATACCTGTCCATTGTTCTGTCTCACGCCATAATCCATATCTGGGGGATATTCAGTTTTCAGCCTGGACAGTGCACAGGTGTGACCGTCCTGGCTGAAAACCACTGGTGAATGAGCTGCTTGGGGGTGGAGCTTCAGTGAGTGGGGGTGTTGTGATAGAGGTTATCTCTGGTCACTGAGCTCCGTTTCCAGCTGGGGTGACTTCTGTGAGATCCCTGCTAGCACTGTTGGCCGTGAGCACTCACTGTGCTAGCGGAGATCTGATCGCAGTGCAGCCCAGCTGGGAATGGATCTCAGTGACCAGAGGTAACCTCTGTGATGGAATAGTATATCAGATGGCAAAGAGGAGTTAAAGAAGGCCAGCTTATCAATCAATCCTGGACCTTTTTCAAAGCCTTTAGAAAAAACATAATAACCACAAATTACAATGTTAATCAAATGAAGAATAAAGTTATGTCATATGATATCATCATATTATTTAACCTAACTGACGAAGAACATATACTGCACGAAAACAGTTAGTATAATAAATTAGCAAAAAATGGTTGACTGGGAATAGAGTTGAACGCCAACAAAAGAATACAAAATGCAAAATAAGTAAAAATAAATACGGACAATAAAAAGAACAAATTAAAAAGAAAAATAAACAAAAAGAAAAACATCTATATGAATTGAAAAAAGAGAAAGGGAGGGGAGGTTAAAAAACGATGCATTGGAGAAAACCCCATAAAGTATACTCGTACATGACAATGACCTGCTTGAGTGGCACACATTATTAAAAATGGGTTAAACAGAGGTAATTAATGACAGCGTCTATAAGATTATAATGTCCACAACTGATTTTTTTCAACAAATATATTTATATTGCACAACCAAACTTCCAAATTCTGATGTATTCATTTCTGTTTGCAAAATTTTAATTGATTTTATTTTCCAAAGGTTGCAAAATTCTCAAATATGAGTAAATCACGGGCTATAAAATGAATGCTGAGCCTTGTACAGAAAATATAACATGCATTCCAATTTATTCCTATGATAATCACCCACAAAAATTCTGTTTATAGCCAATATCTGCATGAAAAACAGTTACTATGGTTTTTGTTTTACTTTCTATATTCTGCCAATGCTTAATGCATCCTCATAGTTCCATACTGAAGTGATTAGATGAAATAGCCTTAAGCTAATTTTGGTTTGAATAGTGCCCTAATAAAGAAAAACTAAACTTAAATTTTGTCACTCAGTAGAAAATAATAAAATGTGATATTGAGCTCCTTATGCATTTCAAGTCAGAAGTTAATGGATATTTTAATGCAGTCTAAAGTCGTTGTGCTTTCTTTTTTTTTCTTTACAAAAAAACTGTAAATACTAAATGTTAATATTGTATAAAGAAATGTTATCAAAATTGTACAAAGATTTATTCACATAATCAAAAGCACAGGTAATTTTGTTGCTGATTTCAGATAAAACATTTTTAAAATGTGATCAATTAAAACATATTTTTTAAGTAACAATAAAACAAATGGACCAAAATTATATATTTTCTCTAAAATAAAGTGACAGTAAGCAGAGTTGCATGCATGAATTAAGCCATGAAAGTTAGTGTTCTCAGGCAGAATTCAGAGATTTGTGGAGCATATACAGTATCTTTTGTATCTGCATGACAGTGACTTTAAAGGGCCACTGTCACCCCCTCCAGCCGTTATAAACTAAAAGAGCCACCTTGTGCAGCAGTAATGCTGCATTCTAACAAGGTGGCTCTTTAAGTTTTTGGTTCAGTTAATCCCTGAATAAAGCGTTTTAAAGTTTGCCCCAAATACCTGACTTTGTACCTGGAGGCGGTCCGAAGCCTCCTCTATAAATCTCCCAACTGCCGTCACTTTTCTCTTCAGGGGCGATGGTCGCCGCCCCCTGTGCGCTGTTTCTTCTTAAATCCGGCGCCTGCGCTGTGCGTGCCTGCCTGGGGCAGGCGCAGTCTTCATTGTCAGTCACAGCTCAGATGCAGGTTGCCGCAATATACACTAATCTTCACCAGCGTTTGTAATGAGGCAGCCGCAAATAACAATGCTGGAAGGCGGGGGAGCAGGGGAAGCGTCCGAGATGGGGGAGCGCCTGAACAGTGCAGTGCGCATGCCCAGGAATGCCAGCCCCGCACTGTGCATAATGAATAACACAGTGCGGGGCGGGGATTCAGCAACAGGGTGGCCGCACTGCCCGCACAGGCGCAGTCAGGCACCCTGCATCTGAGCTGTGACTGACAATGAAGACTGCGCCTGCCCCAGGCAGGCACGCACAGCGCAGGCGCCGGATTTAAGAAGAAACAGCGTGCAGGGGGCGGCGACCATCGCCCCTGAAGAGAAGAGTGACGGCAGTTGGGAGATTCATAGAGGAGGCTTCGGACCGCCTCCAGGTACAAAGTCAGGTATTTGTGGCAAACTTTAAAACGCTTTATTCAGGGATTAACTGAATCAAAAACTAAAAGAGCCACCTTGTTAGAATGCAGCATTACTGCTGCACAAGGTGGCTCTTTTAGTTTATAACGGCTGGAGGGGGTGACAGTGGCCCTTTAAGGAGAAAGCTACACCCAAAAAGGCTACACTATTCTCATTAGAGGAACTGACACAATTTATGCATGAGGCAAAGTTGTTATGGAGACCATTTTGCACATCTCCAGTGACCATGTAAAATGACTTCATGGTGTACTAGTATGTTACATTAAAGTGATTATCTGGGACTTTAGTACTTTTTTATCATGGGTCTAAGAAAGTACAGGCTGGTAACTATTAAATGCCTGTTTGTCCCGGCACAGATCACTGCCATCTAAGAGCACTTAAGGACATCTCCTGTTGGTGATTCTGTGGCTTCCATTGATATCACATACAGTGGGTACGGAAAGTATTCAGTTGCATTTAAATTTTTCACGCTTTGTTTCATTGCAGCAATGTGGTAAATTCAAAAAAGTTCATTTTTTTCTCATTAAATATGCACCCCATCTTGACTGAAAAAAATGAATAATTTTTTGCAAATTTATTGAAAAAGAAAAACTGAAATATCACATGGTCATAAGTATTCAGACCCTTTGCTCACACTCATTTTTAACTCACATGTTGTCCATTTCCTTGTGATCCTCCTTTAGATGGTTCTACTCCTTCATTGGAGGCCAGCTGTGTGTTTAATTAAACTGATAAGACTTGATTTGGAAAGGCCCACACCTGTATACATAAGACCTCACAGCTCACAGTGCATGTCAGACCAAATGAGAATCATGAGGTCAAAGGATCTGGCCAAAGGAGCTCAGAGACAGAATTGTGTCAAGGCACAGATCTGGCCAAGGTTACAACCAAATTTCTGCAGTACTCAAGGTTCCTAAGAGCACAGTATCCTCCATAATCCTTAAGTGGAAGATGTTTGGGACCACCAGAAGTCTTCCTAGACCTGGCCTTTCAGCCAAACTGAGCAATCGTGTGAGAGAGCCTTGGTGAGAGAGGTAAAGAAGAACCCCAAGATCACTGTGGCTGAGCTCCACAGATGCAGTAGAGAGATGGGAGAAAGTTCCACAAAGTCAACTATCACTGCAGCCCTCAGTCAAGCCTTTATGGCAGAATGGAGATGGAGGCTGAAGATCTTTGGAGACCTTATTATCACAATGGCACTGTTTAATTATGTTTAATTATGGTTATATGTTATTATGGTCTTAAATGATTTTTGCATTCCATTTTTATAGCACATATATTTATATATTTCTTATGGAGATATAACACTGCACTTTAATACGTTTCCCTCTTTGCTGGTAACATTAATATGCCAGGATTTGTATTGTTATCATATGTATATTGCGATTGCACTGTTAATACACTTTACCACATTGGTAGTTCACAGTTGGTCTCCTTTAGTTCGATTCAGGCTCCCATACTTTTACAGATATAGCCACGTCTTTTAGGCTCCTTTAAGATGGCCGCTGGTATGTGCGCATGCGCGGTGGATACCCCTAGCATCGGCTTCCCCTGGCGACCGTCTCTTACATGCGGGGCGCACAGTTCATGACGTCACACGGCGGACTTCCGCCCCCTGTGCGTCCTGTGTTGACGGTCCTCAGGTGCTGCTGATGTGGGGAGCCACTGCGCATGCGCCGATCGCCAAGCACACTTCCGGTGCGCGGTAGATATAAGCACAGGGGACTAAGAGACAAGTGAACCCTGTTGAGAAAGCCATTTCCGCGAAACGCGCGTCCAGGGCCGCCGGGTGAAGTGCAGGCTGCGCCCCGCTAGAATTACCAATGGGTGAGTGTGCAATTATTACTATTAGGACATTATAATGGTGGGCTATGTATACAGCGTTTTATATGGCTAGTGGACATTTATGATTGTGTCCTAGCTGGCATAGGTTAATTAATTAATTTTTCCCACCATTTGCACCAGTACTCAGACCTGGGATGTACATTGCAGCGTGCATCTGACCCGGCTACCTTCAGAGTCTCCCTCTTGATTTCTCTGCTTTATTATTATATATGATTATGATATGTGTATTTTAAAATTGTTTGTTACTTGATCAATAAAGGTTGTTTTTGTTTTAAATAATGGTTTGGACTTTTGTACTCCCTATCTTGTGTTTTATATGTATTTGGAGTTGTCCCTTGTATTGGACCCGTTTGAGGTATCCAGGGAGGGTTATTTACCCTCAGCAACAAGTATACTGTGAGGCTTATGGTTATGTTCATCTTTATGGCAGAATGGCCTGACGGAAGCCTCTCCTCAGTGCAAGACATATGAAACATATGAAAGCTCACATAGAGTTTGCTAAAAAAACACATGAAGGACTCCTAAACTATGAGAAGTAAGATTCTCTGGGCTAATGAGATAAAGGTAGACCTTTTTGGTGATAATTCTAAGAGGTATGTGTGGAGAAAACCAGGCACTGCTCATCATTTGCCCAATACAATCCCAACAGTGAAACATGGTGGTGGAAGCATCATGCTATGGGCTGTTTTTCAGTTGCAGGGACAGGACGACTGGTTGTCATTCAAGGAAACATGAATGTGGCCAAGTACAGAGATATCCTGAATGAAAACCTTTTCCAGAGTGCTCTGGACCTCAGACTTAGCTGAAGGTTCACCTTCCAATAAGACAATGACCCTAAGCACACAGCTAAGATAACAAAGGTGTGGCTTCAAATCAACTTTGTAACCATTCTTGACTGGCCCAGCCAGAGCCCTGACCCAAACCCAACTGAGCATCTCTGGAGAGACTTGAAAATGACTATCCACCAATGTTCACCATCCTACTTGACAGAACTGGAGAGGATCTGCAAGGATGATTGGCAGAGGATCCCCATATCCAGATGTGAAAAACTTTCATCTCAAGAAGACTCATGGCTGTACTAGCTCAAAAGGGTGCTTCTACTCAATAGTGAGCAAAGGGTCTGAATTCTTATGACCATGTGATATTTCAGTTTTTCTTTTTTAATAAATTTGCAAAAATTTCTACATTTCTGTTTTTTTAAGTCTAGAATGGGTGGAGAGTGAACATTAATGAGAAAAAAATGGACTTTTTTGAATTTACCAAATGGCTGCAATTAAACAAAGAATGAAAAATTTCAAGGGGTCGGAACGAAGCCGAGGGTGAGTATGTTCCTATTAGGTATATACTCACCCTCGGACACGTCCTGCTTCTTTCCGGCAGCCTTCCTTCCTAAGAATCAGCCCTTCCAGGACCTTCGGTGACGTCACGGTTACGTCGCGGCTTGTGATTGGTCGCGCGAGCGGTCACATGGGCGGCCGCGCGACCAATCACAAGCCGCGACGTCACCGTGACGTCACCGCAAGGTCCTGGAAGGCTGATTCTAATGAAGGAAGGTTCCCGGTTAGTACCAGGGCCCGTTAGAGGGTAAGTATAGCGATATTTTTTATTTTAATTCTTTATTTTACACTTAAATATGGATCCCAGGGCCTGAAGGAGAGTTTCCGCTCCTTCAGACCCTGGGAACCATTGGAAACCCAATGCACTGCATTGGGTTTCGAGTTTCGGCCGACCCCGACTTTTTTTATAGGATCGGCCGATTTCACTCGACCCGACTTTTGAAAAAGTCGGGTTTCGTGAAACCCGACCCGATCCTATAAAAGTAAAGGTCGCTCAACCCTAGTCAGAGACTTAGTACTTGCCTTAAATGGCAATCTAGAATCCACTCTAGGCAAACACACCAAATTCCTACAGGCAAACCTTGATTCAATCAAACTTAGATTGGACAAAAATGATAAAAAAATAGAAATCCTAGAGACAAAAGGTGAATCCTTATATAAACAACAAAGTGACACCCATAGTGAAGTGCAATACTTACGCAGTAAACTCGCTGACTTGGAAGATTGCAACAGACAAAATAATCTTAACCCTAGAACGCATACCCATAGAAATCTACACATTCACGCACCTGGGGCCTTTTAGGCCTGTTTACAATTATCATGGAATAACTCAAATAAAAATACTTTTCAAAGTTTATTGCAAAGTAAGGATGCATTCCCACTAGCGCAGGGGTCCGCCAGGATGGGATTCCGTAATGGATCTGATCTCCTGGTGACCCCAGCTAAGGCTGGCGGATGCATACCTGGGGCCTCGCAGGCCTGCTAGGTTACTTGTTTTCTATTTTCTGTAAAATTACTTTAGTTAGAATTTTGAAACTCTAGGTATTCCTCAGGTATATAGTTGTTAGTAATTTCCAGTTGTTCATATATTTTTATGTTATAGGCATTTCGGTATAACAACCTTTTTTTGGGACTACCCCATATTCACGCACCTGGGGCCTTTTAGGCCTGTGTGCAAATAACAGGGAATAACTCAAATAAAAATACTTTTCAAAATTTATTTAACAATTGCAAGGTAAGGATGCATTCCAACTAGCGCTGGGGTCCGCCAGGAGGGGATCCGTAATGGATCTGACCTCCTGGTGACCCCAGCTAAGGCTGGCGGAATCCCGCCATTCCGGCAGCCTTAGCTGGAGTTACCAGGAGGTCAGATCCATTATGGATCCCCTTCTGGCGAACCCCAGCGCTACTGGGAACACATCCTAAGATGTGTATATTTCAAAACATAATTATGTGCATAAAACAACAAAAAAGTAAGTAAACGGGCATGCCAAATATAGGCATTCTATATGCAATTTTTTTATGAAAACATTTTTTGGTTGTAGCAAACTTGGTGCAGGAATATTTATTTGTAACTTTACATATTCCCCCGACAATTCTCGCATATTATTTTTTTGGCTGAATGTTCCTTGCATACATTTTGTCCGCAAGTAGAACAGAAACGCTCCGATTTTCTTTCCTTCTTTGCTGGACAAATATAGCAGCGCTTTCTTTTTTTTTCTCTTTGCTCTGGATGTTCCAGAAAGTGTATTCCACATCGGATCATTGCCTCCGTAATTTGCCTTGATAAGCATATCATGCTGCTTCTCTCCATCATAGTAGGCATCAAAAGTTCATAACAAAGTTCTGTCAAAAATAGACGTCTCTTGTCTTTCCTGTTGGCATGGAATTCTGGATTAGTTTGACAATAAACAATGTAGCTATTGAGGGCTGACACATCAAGGATATTGGAAAAAAGGGAATGCAGAATCCACACTCTTCCCAGCAATAGCAGAGTCATAAAAGTTCTTCCCCAGCAACAATACAGACAAAAAGACTGAGTATCACATGTAAACCTAGTACAGGCCTAAAAGGCCCCAGGTGCGTGAATATGGGGTAGTCCCAAAAAAGGTTGGTATACCGAAATGTCTGTAACAAAAAAATATATGAATAACAGGAAATTACTAACAACTATATACCTGAGGATTACCTAGATTTTCAAAATTCTAACTAAAGTACTTTTACAGAAAATAGAAAACAAGTAACCTAGCAGGCCTGCGAGGCCCCAGGTATGCGTTCTAGGGTTAAACTGAGAGGAACTTCAGAGAAAATTGGCCAAAACGATCTGCAAAAATACTTCAGGGGAATCCTGCTCAAAACCCTCCCCTCAATCCCAGAGTCTGAGTTTGTGGTGGATCGAATTCACTGTTTATTCCGTCCCAAATCTATCTAATCAGAAGTCCCTAGGGACACCATCTTAAGACTCCATTTTTATTCTACTAAAGAGAAACTATTGGAGTACATGAGAACAAACAAACATTTACCTGCTCCATATGACCACATCAAAATATTTGCAGATCTATCAAAAGATATCATGCAAATGAGGAAAAGTTTCTATGACCTCACAGCACTTCTTCGGAAAAGATGCATAATATATAGGTGGGGATTACCGACTAAGTTGTTAGTGAATTACAAAGGGAAAATAACCCCAATTCTTTCTCCCAAGGAGGGATCCGCTTTCATAGCATCCCTGAACAAAGAGGAAAGTCGTCCAGGCTGAGGCTTCAGAATGCATTTGTATCTCTTTCTACTTTTGTATTTCTTTTAGGAAACAGATGGATATCTGGAGTTTAATCACAAACTGTTCCTAGTGAGAAGAATAGCCACCAAGGCTGTGGTTTCTTCCAATTTATAAAGTTGTTTTTATCTGTATGTGGTTATTTCATTTTACCTGCATTTATATTTGTTTAGTTTGTTAAAAATTCATGAGTATTAAAATCCTTTCACTAAATGTAAGAGGACTAAACAGCCCAAAAAAGAGACATGCTACATGGAGAAAAATTAATAATTGTAAAGCCGATATTGTGTGTCTTCAGGAGAATAAACTAGCCAGGGAAAAACATCCTAAATTAAAGAATAAAAACTTCCCACATATCTTTAAGCCTTAGCAACCAGGCAACGCCCACATGTACTTATGCTGGCTAATAGATGTACATCATTTAGCTGCAGAAAGAAAAGCTTAATCTCCGAACACTAAAAAATACTCGGAGAACCCCCGAGCATGCTCGAGAAATTTCGAGTAACGAGTATATTCGCTCATCACTAGACAGGATCAATTGGGTCTTTTTAACAGCTACTCTGTCAAAATTTGGGTTTAACACACAACCAATTAGGACTAGGGTTGAGCGAAACGGGTCGGCCATTTTCAGAAGTCGCTGACTTTTGGCAAAGTCGGGTTTCATGAAACCCGACCCCTGTGTGGGGTCAGCCATGAGGTCGGCGATCTTCTGAATCTGGTATCGGAATTCCGATACCGAGTTCCGATATGTTTGCGATATCGGGAATCGGTATCGGAATCCATATTTAAGTGTAAAATAAAGAATCAAAATAAAAAATATTGATATACTCACCCTCGGACGCGCCCTGGTACTAACCGGCAGGCTTCCTTCCTAAGAATGAGCGCGTGAATGACCTGCGGTGACGTCGCGGCTTGTGATTGGTCGCGAGCGGTCACATGGACAAGCCGCGACGTCATCTAAGGTCCTTCACGCGCTCATTCTTAGGAAGGAAGGCTGCCGGAAAGAAGCAGGGCGCGTCCGAGGGTGAGTATATACCTAATAGGAATATACTCACCCTCGGAATCGCCCTGCTTCTTTCCGGCAGCCTTCCTTCCTAAGAATGAGCGCGTGAAGGACCTTAGATGACGTCGCGGCTTGTCCATGTGACCGCTCGCGACCAATCACAAGCTGCGACGTCACCGCAGGTCATTCACACGCTCATTCTTAGGAAGGAAGCCTGCCGATTAGTACCAGGGCGCGTCCGAGGGTGAGTATATCAATATTTTTTATTTTGATTCTTTATTTTACACATTAATGTGGATCCCAGGGCCTGAAGGAGAGTTTCCTCTCCTTCAGACCCTGGGAACCATAGTATCCCATTGCACTGCATTGGGTTTCGTGTTTCGGCCGACCCCGACCCCGATGTTTTTATAGGATCGGCCGATTTCACTCGACCTGACTTTTGAGAAAGTCGGGTTTCGTGAAACCCGACCCGATCCTATAAAAATAAAAGTCGCTCAACCCTAATTAGGACAATTATGGTCTTATATGCGTACCCCTAGGATATTTGCAAATAATCACTTATCTAAACAAATACTACTATCAAATAGGACCAGGCAGGGATGCCCACTCTCACCATTACTTTTCGCATTAGTAATGGAACCATTGGCGGAATATATAAAAGCCAATAAATTAATAAAAGGTGCTCAAGAAGACTCTAGCGAATATAAAATAGGTTTATTCACAGACGACATAATCCTCAGTCTGTCCGACGCATCCCATTCCATCCAAGAAACCATGCAAATCCTAAAAGAATTCTCATACGTCTCTTATTATAAAGTCAATGTAGCAAAATCAAAGATATTGAAATTTTTCATAAGTAACCTTACAATTAACAAAATTAAAAGCTTCTCAACAGTGATGAGAGAACGTGCTCGCCACTACTCGTTACTAGAGATGAGCAGTGTTCGAGTTGAACTGTTCGCCAATTTCAAATTCGAGCTGTTTTGGGCGGTGTTCGAGTCGTTCGACGAACCCGAACAATTTGCTTAAAATTCGGCTGTTCGAGTTTCTGTTCGATAACTGTTCATTCACCAAAAGCCTAGCTTGATTTGCACATTAAAACTGTTTATCATTGTTAATGGACTGTTTCAGTGTATAGTGGGCAGGGAATAGATCTGTGCTGAAATAACGCCAATCTCCATTTTTTTTTTCTTTCCTGCATTTACAGAGGGGCGGTGCAGTCTCTCAGCCTATAAGCAGTGCACACACACACAGCAATGTGCATGTGATGCACACAAGCATGGGCATGTGTCATTGGCTGTGTATGTCACATGTCCTTGACCTATAAGAACCAGCCATTTACCCGGTCGCCACCATTTCCTCACTGGTGCAGCTTAGTGTTAGACGGAATCGCTGCTGCTGTGGGCGCTTTACAGACTAAGATTGTTTTTTTGGAGCGCATTGTCAGAGAGATAGGTTTAGGGAGTCGGGAGGAGTCGGGACTAGTTGTAATATCAGCCCTTTTCAGGGTAGGTTACAGCAATTCATAGCACTGTTTGCCAGGCAGGTCTGAGCCAGAGCTGTGCAAGTGTTAGTCACAGCATTTGGTGAAATCTAGCTCAGCCAATCCTTTTGGGCTAGTAGCATTGTCTGATAGTTATCTGAGTAGCCCGCCTGTGAAGCTAGCTACACCGCCTGTGTATCTCAATTTTTACTGCATCTAACCCAGTAAATCGTTTTGGGGTTTTGGGCTTAGTAGCAGTGTCTGCACGTCAGCAGAGTAGCCCGCCTATGAAGCTAGCTACACCGCCTGTGTATCTCAATTTTTGCTGCATCTAACCCAGTAAATCATTTTGGGGTTTTGGGCTTAGTAGCAGTGTCTGCACGTCAGCAGAGTAGCCCACCTGTGAAGCTAGCTACACCACCTGTGTATCTCAATTTTTACTGCATCTAACCCAGTAAATCGTTTTGGGGTTTTGGGCTTAGTAGCAGTGTCTGCACATTAGCAGAGTAGCCCGCCCGTGAAACTAACTACACCACCTGTGTATCTCTATTTTCACTGCATCTAATCCAGTTAACAGTTTTGGGCCTAGGAGCAATGTCTGCACGTCAGCAGAGTAGTCCGCCTGTGAAACTAACTACACCGCCTGTGTATCTCTGTTTTCACTGGATCTAATCCACTTAATAGTTTTGGGCCTAGGAGCAGTGTCTGCATGTCAGCAGAGTAGCCCGCCTGTGAAACTAACTACACCGCCTGTGTATCTCTATGTTCACTGGATCTAATCCACTTAATAGTTTGGGGCCTAGTACCACAGTTTGGCCACTCAGTTCTGCTTGGTTTTCATCCATCGGTTGTTGTGCCAACAACTACAGATACATAGTTGCCAATTATTTAAGCACTAAAATGAGTGGCAAAAGTCCTGCTGCTGTTGGAATGGGGAATAGGCATGTTGGAAAGGGAAAAAAAAGGTTGTGTCCAAGGCAACAGTAACATCTGCAGAAGAAGGACCATCTTCCAGCCAAAGTAAGATGTCTACTGCTTTTCGTGGACAATCTGATATGATCCCTTTCTTACGACCATCGCTACAAGCATCGCCAAAAATTCCAGATGAGGCACAAAAACAGCAGGTGCTTGAATGGATATCAAGTGCTCGTTCAAGTGGGCTCTCCTCCATGTCAACTTCAACATCACAACTACTCCAGTCCTCAGAGTTGTCACCCCAATCGCACTTGCTTCCTCACAGCTCCCAAGTCTCCAGCTGCCCATCTGAGGATGGGGTAACACACATGGTTGAGTCTGTAGAGCTGTTTACACATACTATAGCCTGGGAATCAGAGGTCTGCTCCAGAGCTTCTGTCAATCCAGATGAGAAAATGATCTGCACTGATGCCCAGAATCTTTGTGAGTCGGATCCAGGCCTGTCATGGTTCCCAATGGCAAGGGAAAGTCAGAGAACTTAAATAACAGACTAGCTCTTGGGTGATGGAATCTCGAGCTGACCGTGAGCTAAACCTACCACACAACTAACAGTGGCCGGGTGACGTACCTACGTTTTATCCCTAGACGCCCAGCGCCAGCCGGAGAACTAACTAACCCTAATAGAGGAAAAAACAGACCTGGCTTACCTCTAGGGAAATTCCCCCAAAAAGGAGACAGAAGCCCCCCACATATATTGACGGTGAGTTCAGAGGAAAAGACATACGCAGTATGAAGGTAGGTTCAGCAAAGCGAGGTCCGCTTACTAGATAGTAAGAAGATACAATAGGGAACTTCACGGTCAGCTGAAAACCCTATTAAAATACCATCCAGAAATTACTTTAAGACTCATGTGTCAAGTCATGACACCGCAGTGGTAATTTCAGCCCACAAGAGCTTCCAGCTACAGAAACATAACATAACTGTGAACTGGAACAAAAAAGCAAACAAACTTAGGACTAAGAGTCCAACTTAGCTGATAGTAGTCTAGAAGCAGGAACATGCAACAGAAAGGCTCTGGTTACATTGATGGCCGGCACTAGAATAACTGAGCAGCAAGGCTAAATAGGATACTCCCACATCCTGATGGAAACAGGTGAACAGAGAAAGTGAAGCACACAAGTCCAGTACCACCAGCGACCACCGGGGGAGCCCAAAAACCAAATTCACAACAGTACCCCCCCCTCAAGGAGGGGGCACCGAACCCTCACAAGAACCACCAGGGCGATCAGGATGAGCCCTATGAAAGGCACGGACCAAATCAGAGGCATGAACATCAGAGGCTGTCACCCAAGAATTATCCTCCTGACCGTAGCCCTTCCACTTGACCAGATACTGAAGTTTCCGTCTGGAAACACGGGAGTCCAAGATCTTCTCCACAACGTACTCCAATTCACCCTCAACCAACACCGGAGCGGGAGGCTCAACGGAAGGCACAACCGGTACCTCATACCTGCGCAATAATGACCGATGGAAGACATTATGGATAGAAAAAGATGCCGGGAGGTCCAATCGAAAGGACACAGGGTTAAGAATCTCCAAAATCTTATACGGGCCGATGAACCGAGGCTTAAACTTAGGAGAAGAAACCCTCATAGGGACAAAACGAGAAGACAACCACACCAAGTCCCCAACACGAAGACGAGGACCAACACAACGACGGCGGTTAGCAAAATGCCGAGTCTTCTCCTGGGACAACTCCAAATTGTCCACCACCTGTCCCCAAATCCGATGCAACCTATCCACCACAGTATCCACTCCAGGACAATCCGAAAACTCCACCTCACCAGAAGAAAAGCGAGGATGAAACCCCGAATTGCAAAAGAAAGGAGAAACCAAAGTGGCAGAACTAGCCCGATTATTGAGGGCAAACTCCGCCAACGGCAAAAAGGCAACCCAGTCATCCTGATCCACAGACACAAAACACCTCAAATAAGTCTCCAAGGTCTGATTAGTTCGCTCAGTCTGGCCATTAGTCTGAGGATGGAACGCAGACGAAAAAGACAAATCAATGCCCATCCTAGCACAGAACGCCCGCCAAAATCTAGACACGAACTGGGTCCCCCTGTCAGAAACGATATTCTCCGGAATACCATGCAAGCGAACCACATTTTGAAAAAACAGAGGAACCAACTCGGAAGAGGACGGCAACTTAGGCAAGGGCACCAAATGAACCATCTTTGAAAAACGGTCACACACCACCCAGATGACAGACATTTTCTGAGAAACAGGGAGATCAGAAATAAAATCCATAGAGATGTGAGTCCAAGGCCTCTTTGGAATAGGCAAAGATAACAACAATCCGCTAGCCCGAGAACAACAAGGTTTGGCCCGAGCACAAACATCACAAGACTGCACAAAAACTCGTACATCTCGAGACAGAGAAGGCCACCAGAAGGACCTAGCCACCAAATCCCTGGTACCAAAGATCCCGGGATGACCTGCCAACGCAGAAGAATGAACCTCCGAGATGACTCTACTGGTCCAATCATCAGGAACAAACAGTCTACCAGGCGGGCAACAATCAGGTCTATCCGCCTGAAACTCCTGCAAAGCCCGTCGCAGGTCTGGGGAAACAGCAGATAATATCACCCCATCCTTAAGGATACCTGTAGGTTCAGAATCACCAGGGAAATCAGGCTCAAAACTCCTAGAAAGGGCATCCGCCTTCACATTTTTAGAACCTGGTAAGTATGAGACCACAAAATTAAACCGAGAGAAAAACAACGACCAGCGCGCCTGTCTAGGATTCAGGCGCCTGGCAGACTCAAGATAAATCAAATTCTTGTGATCGGTCAATACCACCACCTGATGTCTAGCCCCCTCAAGCCAATGACGCCACTCCTCAAAAGCCCACTTCATAGCCAAGAGCTCCCGATTACCAATACCATAATTTCCCTCGGCGGGCGAAAATTTTCGAGAAAAGAACGCACAAGGTCTCATCACGGAGCAATCGGAACTTTTCTGCGACAAGACCGCCCCAGCTCCGATCTCGGAAGCATCGACCTCAACCTGAAAAGGAAGAGTAACATCAGGCTGACGCAACACAGGGGCGGAAGAAAAGCGGCGCTTAAGCTCCCGAAAGGCCTCCACAGCAGCAGGGGACCAATCAGCAACATCAGCACCCTTTTTGGTCAAATCAGTCAAAGGTTTAGCAACATCAGAAAAACCAGTTATAAATCGACGATAAAAATTAGCAAAGCCCAAAAATTTCTGAAGGCTCTTAAGCGAAGAAGGTTGCGTCCAATCACAAATAGCCCGAACCTTGACAGGATCCATCTCAATGGAAGAGGGGGAAAAAATGTACCCCAAAAAAGAAATCTTTTGAACCCCAAAAATACACTTAGAACCCTTCACACACAAGGAATTAGCCCGCAAAACCTGAAAAACCCTCCTGACCTGTTGGACATGAGAATCCCAGTCATCCGAAAAAATCAAAATATCATCCAGATACACGATCATGAATTTATCCAAATATTCCCGGAAAATGTCATGCATAAAGGACTGAAAGACTGAAGGGGCATTTGAAAGACCAAAAGGCATTACTAAATACTCAAAATGGCCCTCGGGCGTATTAAATGCGGTTTTCCACTCATCCCCCTGCTTAATTCGCACCAAATTATACGCCCCACGGAGATCAATCTTAGAGAACCACTTAGCCCCTTTTATTCGAGCAAACAAATCAGTCAGCAGTGGCAGAGGATACTGATATTTGACTGTAATTTTATTCAAGAGTCGATAATCAATACACGGCCTCAAAGAGCCATCTTTTTTAGATACAAAGAAAAAACCGGCTCCTAAGGGAGATGAAGAAGGATGAATATGTCCCTTTTCCAGGGACTCCTTAATATATTCTCGCATAGCAGCATGTTCAGGTACAGATAGATTAAATAAACGACCCTTTGGAAATTTACTGCCCGGAATCAGATCTATGGTACAATCGCAATCTCTGTGAGGAGGTAGTGAACCAAGCTTAGGCTCCTCAAAAACATCACGATAATCAGATAAAATTTCCGGAATCTCAGAGGGAATAGATGACGAAATGGAAACCAAAGGTACGTCCCCATGAGCCCCCTGACATCCCCAGCTTAACACAGACATTGCTTTCCAGTCAAGAACTGGGTTATGAGATTGTAACCATGGCAATCCGAGCACCAAAACATCATGTAGATTGTACAACACAAGGAAGCGAATCGTCTCCTGATGGTCTGGATTCATACGCATAGTCACTTGTGTCCAGTATTGTGGTTTATTACTAGCCAATGGTGTAGAGTCAATACCCTTCAGAGGTATAGGAACTTCCAGAGGCTCTAGATCAAACCCACAGCGCCTGGCAAAGGACCAATCCATGAGACTCAAAGCGGCGCCAGAGTCGACATAGGCATCCGCGGTAATTGACGATAATGAACAAATCAAGGTCACAGACAAAATAAACTTAGACTGTAAAGTGCCAATTGAAATAGACTTATCAACCTTTTTTGTACGTTTAGAGCATGCTGATATAACATGAGTTGAATCACCACAATAGAAGCACAACCCATTTTTTCGCCTAAAATTCTGCCGTTCGCTTCTGGACAGAATTCTATCACATTGCATATTTTCTGGAGCCTTCTCAGAAGACACCGCCAAATGGTGCACAGGTTTGCGCTCCCGCAAACGCCGATCAATCTGAATAGCCATTGTCATGGACTCATTCAGACCTGTAGGTGCAGGGAACCCCACCATAACATCTTTAATGGCATCAGAGAGACCCTCTCTGAAATTTGCCGCCAGGGCGCACTCATTCCACTGAGTAAGCACAGACCATTTACGAAATTTTTGGCAGTATATTTCAGCTTCATCTTGCCCTTGAGATAGGGCCATCAAGGTTTTTTCAGCCTGAATCTCTAAATTAGGTTTCTCATAAAGCAACCCCAAAGCCAGAAAAAACGCATCCACATTGAGCAACGCAGGATCCCCGGGTGCCAATGCAAATGCCCAGTCTTGAGGGTCACCCCGCAGCAAGGAAATTACTATCCTAACCTGCTGTGCGGGATCTCCAGCGGAGCGAGATCTCAGGGAAAGAAATAATTTACAATTATATTTGAAATTCAGGAAACGAGATCTATCCCCGGAGAAAAATTCTGGTATAGGAATTCTAGGTTCAGATATAGGAGCATGAATAACAAAATCCTGTAAATTTTGAACCTTCGTAGCAAGATTATTCAAACCTGTAGCCAAACTCTGAGGATCCATTTTAATCAGGTGAGATCAGAGCCATTCAATGATTAGAAGGAGAGAGAGAGGCAAAGGCTGCAATTAGAGCAGAAATGCAACTAAGTCAACTATAGAGCAAGCTCAGAGGAAAAAAAAAAAAAAAAAAAATCTGCAGACTTCTTTTTCTCTCCTTTCTTCTGCCAACGGTTTTAACCCTTGGCCGGCCATACTGTCATGGTTCCCAATGGCAAGGGAAAGTCAGAGAACTTAAATAACAGACTAGCTCTTGGGTGATGGAATCTCGAGCTGACCGTGAGCTAAACCTACCACACAACTAACAGTGGCCGGGTGACGTACCTACGTTTTATCCCTAGACGCCCAGCGCCAGCCGGAGAACTAACTAACCCTAATAGAGGAAAAAACAGACCTGGCTTACCTCTAGGGAAATTCCCCCAAAAAGGAGACAGAAGCCCCCCACATATATTGACGGTGAGTTCAGAGGAAAAGACATACGCAGTATGAAGGTAGGTTCAGCAAAGCGAGGTCCGCTTACTAGATAGTAAGAAGATACAATAGGGAACTTCACGGTCAGCTGAAAACCCTATTAAAATACCATCCAGAAATTACTTTAAGACTCATGTGTCAACTCATGACACCGGAGTGGTAATTTCGGCCCACAAGAGCTTCCAGCTACAGAAACATAACATAACTGTGAACTGGAACAAAAATGCAAACAAACTTAGGACTAAGAGTCCAACTTAGCTGATAGTAGTCTAGAAGCAGGAACATGCAACAGAAAGGCTCTGGTTACATTGATGGCCGGCACTAGAATAACTGAGCAGCAAGGCTAAATAGGATACTCCCACATCCTGATGGAAACAGGTGAACAGAGAAAGTGAAGCACACAAGTCCAGTACCACCAGCGACCACCGGGGGAGCCCAAAAACCAAATTCACAACACAGGCCCAGATGAAGAAGGTTCTGAGCATAATGTAGACCTTCATTCCCAAACTGTAACTCCTGTTGGTGGAGACAATGAGGAATATGATGATGAGACTGAGATACCTGATTGGAACGAAAACTTGACTTTTCGGTCGGGGCTCTGAGGTTGGCTCTGAGGACGACGGGTGTGAAAACACACAGGATGATGATGACGAGGTTGTAGACCCCACTTACTGTCAACCCCCAGTCCGCCAGTCCATGAGGTCAGCAGAGGAGGTGGAGGAGGATGCTAGTGACGAGCCTGACGACGAGGTAACGGTTCGCCTTCCTGGACAGAGACGGAGTACTGGAAGC
Organism: Ranitomeya variabilis; assembly: GCF_051348905.1. Taxonomy (NCBI): domain Eukaryota; kingdom Metazoa; phylum Chordata; class Amphibia; order Anura; family Dendrobatidae; genus Ranitomeya; species Ranitomeya variabilis. The sequence continues at coordinate 570,097,695 of NC_135236.1, forward strand.
ACGTCAACAACTGCATCCTCAACCCCAACTGTGCCTCAGACCAGAAGTCGTGGTGGCTCTTCAGGTCACACGGGCTCTAAGCCTTGCATAGCCTGGGCATTTTTTGACATCGCAAAGGATGACCTAACTCATGTTGTCTGTAAGATTTGTCAACAAAATCTCAGTAGAGGCCAAAAAATGACTAGCTTGAGTACTTCATGCATGAACCGTCACATGGATATGAGGCATAAGTTGCAGTGGGAAGCTCACTGTGCTACAATGCGGCCAAGTGAATCGGGTCAACCACCGTCTGCCCCATCAAGTGCATCAGTGTCCTCTTCATCCTCTGTGACTGTGGGGACAGCAGTCACACTTGGTTTTGGATGCAGACCTTCCACCTCTTTACCTGCAACAGTCAGTGTGATTGGCAGGTCATCAGGACATTTGCAAGTGGAAACACCTGCTGGTGTTGAGCGCTCTCCAACATCGACACCACATTTTGATCAAGGCAACATAACCTCTCCGCCTGCACCTTCCTCACAGACCAGCAGTTTGCCGGGGACACCCTACTCAACTCCGTCTAAGCATGGCAGCCAGCCCTCAGTCCCTCAGATCTGGACAAGTAAAATACTATTTCCTCCTAGCCATGACAAAGAAAAGAGGTTGAATTTCTCCATCTGCAAGCTGTTGGCTACAGAAATGCTGCCTTTCTGCCTGGTGGACACAGAGGATTTTCGAGACCTTATGTCCGTCTCAGTGCCCCAGTACCAGATGCCCAGTCGCCACTACTTCTCAAAGAAAGCTGTGCCTGCGCTACACCAGCATGTCGCAGACAACATCACTGCTTCCTTGAGAAACTCTGTGTGTGACAGGGTGCATTTCACCACAGACACTTGGATGAGTAGACATGGACAGGGGTGTTACATGTTGGTGACTGGGCACTGGGTAACTACAGCGACATCAGGAGAAGGGGCTGCTGTCCAAGTCTTGCCGTCCCCACGCGTTGCTCATCAATCCTCTACATCTAGAAGTTCCTCCACTGCTTCTGCCTCCTCAACCTCCTCTCGGTCCTCCACCTGCACCCAAAGCCTGTCTGGTAATGCCACCTGCATTGTAACTGCGCAGAAGGAATCCTGCACACCTCCTCACTATGCTGTCACCAGGGCTCAACGGCATCAGGCACTGTTTACATTGAAATGTCTGGGAAATGTGAGTCACACAGTTAAGGAGTTGTGGTCAACTCTGGAGACCGAGTTCCATCAATGTTTGTCTCCACTCAACCTGCAGCCAGGGAAGGCTGTGTGCGACAATGCTGCAAACCTGGGTGCGGCCCTTCGAGGGGGCAATGTCACACACGTGCCTTGTATGGCTCACGTTTTGGACCTTGTTGTCTAGCAATTTTTATCCCACTATCCCAGACTAGATGGACTTCTGCAGAGGGCACGGTCGCAGTGTGCTCACTTCCGCCGTTCGCATCCCACAGCTCAATGACTTGCATCTCTACAGAAGTCGTTCGGCCTGTCAGTTCACCGGCTGAAATGTGATGTGGCCACATGGTGGAATTCAACTCTGCACATGTTGCAGTGACTATGGCAGCACCGACGAGCCCTGGTGCAATACGTTATGACGTATAGCCTGGGCCAACGAGATCAAGAGGTGGGGCAAATCACACTGCAGAAGTGGTCTCTGATCAGGGACCTATGCACCCTTTTGCAGTTTTGAAATAGAAACGAAGATATTTAGTGCTGACGATGCCATTATCAGCATGACCATTCCAGTCATTTACATGCTGGAGCACACCTTACACATTGTCCAGAGTCAGGTGGTGGAACAAGAGGAGGAGGAGGAAGAATGCGGAAGGGATCATATCTCCAAGGTCAAGAAGGTTGGCAGCACCAAGGCGGCTGGCATTGAAGGCTGGGGGAGAGGGATTACCGAGGGTGCATGGTAGCAGCCAAACTTTTGAGGAAGGTGCAGGAGGTGAGGAAGAAGTGGAGGATGAACTGGCATGGAAGACTCATCAGATGAGGGAGACCTTGATCAAATTTCTGTTGTGCGAGGTTGGGGGGAGAGGGCAGATGAAGGAAGCATGATTCTCACCTCGCCACCACCAAGGCAACAAGGACTTGGTCCTCCTGGATGCGCTAGACAAATGAGTGCCTTCTTGCTGCACTACCTGCAACATGACCCTCGGATTGTCAGAATCCGAAGTAATGCCGACTACTGGGTTGCCACACTCTTAGATCCCCGGTACAAAAGCAAATTTGGCGAAATAATTCCTGCCATAGAAAGGGATTCACGCATGCAGGAGTATCAGCAGAGACTTACAGAATCTAACATCTGCTTTTCCACAAAACACCAGTGGTGCTCGTAGTCAATCTCTGAGTTCTAACTTGCCAACCATGGGACAATCGAGTCATCACTCTAACCATAACAGTAACATCGTATCTGGTGGTAACAGCAATTTACAAGGCCACAGGAGACAAGAAGTCTGATGCACAGCCAATGCCTAGAGAGGATGGTACAAGAGTATTTCCAAGTTAACATCGATGCCATGACTGTGAAACTGGACCATTGCTCATTTTGGGCTTCCAATCTTGAACAATGGCCTGAGCTCGCCACTCACGCCTTGGAGATCTTGTCGTGCCCCGCAGCCAGCATTCTCTCTGAACGTGTGTTCAGCACTGCTGGTGGTGTGCTGACAGATAAGCGCACGCGGCTGTCCAGTGACAATGTAGACAGACTAACACTAACGTTCATCAAGATGAACAAATCCTGGATCCGCAAGGACTTTTCTTCCCCTGTGTCATCTTGGGGAGACTAAAAGCTTGATGATTTTTGAAAATCACCTCACCAACCGTTTTAAAAAACTCTGGCGAAATTGATGCCACTTAAGTGGTGTCTGTGGCTGAATTTTTTGAAAAAATTGACTCTTTTATTTAGTCCCCTTTGCTGAGTTTTACATGACGTTGTCATCATCAATTCCAGGTGGGTGGGGTCGTCTGCAGAGTTGTTTACTCATACTATGGCCTGGGATTCAGAGGTCTGCTCCAAAGCTTCAGGGTCTGCTAGTCAGCAGAGTAGCCCAGCCACCCACTGCCTATTTACCTAAGTACTATTTTTAACGGCATCTGGCCCAGGAAATCCTTTTGGGCCAAGTAGAATTTAGTGCTACTCAGCAGCGTACCCCACCCATGAAGCAAGCTACACCGCCTGTTTACCTAACTACTATTTTGTAACGGCATCTGGCCCAGGAAATCCTTTTGGGCCTAGTAGAATTTGGTGCTACTCAGCAGCGTACCCCACCCATGAAGCAAGCTACACCACCTGTTTACCTAACTACTATTTTGTAACGGCATCTAGCTCGGGAAATCCTTTTGGGCCTAGTAGAATTTAGTGCTACTCAGCAGCGTACCCCACCCATGAAGCAAGCTACACCACCTGATTACCTAACTACTATTTTGTAACGGCATCTAGCCCGGGAAATCCTTTTGGACCTAGTGGAATTTAGTGCAGGAAATCCTTTTGGGCCTACTAGCAATTTCTGCTACTCAGCAGAGTACCTGTTATGATCTGGTGGCCTAAGAGCAGCATGAGACGTACTCTGGAGAAGGTGGTACCTGTACTGACCGCATACCCTGAACCTAACACCGCAACTAGAAGTAGCCATGGAATGTACCTAGCGCTCCCTAGACATCTCGACACAGCCGGAGGACTAATTACCCCTAGAGATAGAAAAGGGAAAACTATCTTGCCTCAGATAAAATCCGCAAAGGATAGGCAGCCCCCCACAAATATTGACTGTGAGAGGAGAGGGAAAAAACATACACAGACTGAAATGAGAATTTAGCAAAGGAGGCCACTTCTAGCTAAATAGAAAGGATAGGACAGAGTACTATGCGGTCAGATTTAAAACACTAGAAAATATCCACCACAGAAAATACAAAATCTCCACAGCTAACTAAAGATATGGAGGGTATATCTGCATCTCCAGAGATACCAGCTTGGCTAAAAAAAAATCCTTATACAGACCTAGCTGGACAAGACAAAACATAGGAAAGAACTGAACAATAAGACCACAGCATGTGGACAGCAAAATCAAGGCCAGAACTTATCTTTTGTTGAAATGAACTGCAAAGCAGAAGAGACCAGGCAGGGATGTGAATCCTCCAGGAACAATGGACAACTGGCACTGACTAAAGGGTGAAGCAAGACTAAATAGCCCAGTCAAAATTGCAAGAAGTGAACACACCTGATAAATGCTGCGATTCAGAGACAGCAGCGCTACCACTTACAACCACCGGAGGGAGCCCAAGAGCAGAATTCACAACAGTACCCCCCCTTGAGGAGGGGTCACCGAACCCTCACCAGAGCCCCCAGGCCGATCCGGACGAGCCAAATGAAAGGCACAAACCAAATCATCAGCATGAACATCGGAGGCAACAACCCAAGAATTATCCTCCTGGCCATAACCCTTCCATTTGACAACATACTGAAGCCTCCGCCTCGAAAAACGAGAATCCAAAATCTTCTCAACCACATACTCCAACGCCCCATCAATCAACACCGGTGCAGGAGGATCAACAGAGGGAACAACAGGCACCACATATTTCCGCAACAAAGATCTATGAAAAACATTATAGATGGAAAAAGAGGCTGGAAGGGCCAAATGAAAAGACACTGGATTGATAATCTCAGAAATCCTATAAGGGCCAATAAACCGAGGCTTAAACTTAGGGGAAGAAACCTTCATAGGGACATTACGGGAAGACAACCAGACCAAATCCCCAACCCGAAGCTGGGAACCAACACACTGACGACGGTTAGCAAAACGCTGAGCCCTCTCCTGAGACAACACCAAATTGTCAACAACATGAGCCCAAATTTGCTGCAACCTGTCAACCACAGAGTCCACCCCAGGACAATCAGAAGGCTCAACCTGCTCTGAAGAAAAACAAGGATGAAAACCAGAGTTACAAAAGAAGGGTGAAACCAAGGTAGCAGAACTAGCCCGATTATTAAGGGCAAACTCGGCCAATGGCAAGAAAGCCACCCAATCATCCTGATCAGCAGACACAAAGCATCTCAAATAAGTTTCCAAAGTCTGATTAGTTCGCTCGGTTTAGCCATTTGTCTGAGGATGAAATGTGGAAGAAAAAGACAAATCAATGCCCAGCCTAGCACAAAAGGCCCGCCAAAACCTAGAAACAAACTGGGAACCTCTATCAGACACAATGTTCTCCGGAATGCCATGCAAACGAACCACATGCTGAAAAAACAACGGAACCAAATCAGAAGAGGAAGGCAACTTAGGCAAAGGTACCAAATGAACCATCTTAGAAAACCGGTCACAAACCACCCAGATAACTGACATCCTCTGGGAAACCGGAAGATCCGAAATAAAATCCATAGAAATATGCGTCCAAGGCCTCTCAGGGACCGGCAAAGGCAAAAGCAACCCACTAGCGCGGGAACAGCAAGGCTTGGCCCGCGCACAAGTCCCACAGGACTGCACAAAAGAACGCACATCCCGTGACAAAGAAGGCCACCAAAAGGACCTACCAACCAAATCTCTGGTACCAAAAATCCCAGGATGACCGGCTAACACAGTACAATGAACCTCCGAAATCACTTTACTAGTCAATCTGTCAGGAACAAACAATTTCCACACTGGACAGCGGTCAGGTTTATCAGCCTGAAATTTCTGAAGGACCCGTCGTAAATCAGGGGAGATGGCAGAAAAAATCACCCCTTCCTTCAGAATACCGACCGGCTCAAGGACCCCAGGAGAATCAGGCAAAAAGCTCCTAGAGAGGGCGTCAGCCTTAACATTCTTAGAACCCGGAAGATACGAGACCACAAAATTAAAACGGGAGAAAAACAGGGACCATCGGGCCTGTCTAGGATTCAGCCGTTTGGCAGACTCGAGATAAATCAGATTCTTATGATCGGTCAAGACCACAATACGGTGCTTGGCCCCCTCAAGCCAATGTCGCCACTCCTCAAATGCCCACTTCATAGCCAACAACTCACGATTGCCGACATCATAATTGTGTTCTGCAGGCGAAAACTTTTGAGAAAAGAAGGCACACGGTTTCATCAAGGAACCATCAGAATTTCTCTGAGACAAAACGGCCCCTGACCCAATCTCAGAAGCGTCAACCTCAACCTGAAAAGGAAGAGAAACATCCGGCTGACGCAACACAGGGGCAGAAGTAAATCGGCATTTAAGCTCCTGAAAGGCAGAAACAGCCGCAGAGGACCAATTCGTCCCATCAGCACCTTTCTTCGTCAAATCGGTCAGGGGTTTAACCACACTGGAGAAGTTGGCAATGAAACGGCGATAAAAATTAGCAAAGCCCAAAAATTTCTGAAGGCTCTTCACAGATGTGAGCTGGATCCAATCATGAATGGCCTGAACCTTAACTGGATCCATTTCTATAGATGAGGGAGAAAAAATGAAGCCCAAAAAAGAAATCTTCTGTACTCCAAAGAGGCACTTAGACCCCTTCACAAACAAGGCATTATCACGAAGGATCTGAAATACCATCCTGACTTGTTTCACATGAGACTCCCAATCATCTGAAAAAATCAAAATATCATCCAAATATACAATCATGAATTTATCAAGATAATTCCGAAAGATATCATGCATGAAGGACTGAAACACAGATGGAGCATTAGAGAGTCCGAATGGCATCACAAGGTATTCAAAATGGCCTTCGGGCGTATTAAACGCAGTTTTCCATTAGTCACCCTGCTTAATACGAACAAGATTATATGCCCCTCGAAGGTCAATCTTAGTAAACCAACTAGCCCCCTTAATCCTAGCAAACAGATCAGAAAGCAAAGGCAAAGGGTATTGGAATTTGACCGTGATCTTATTCAAGAGGCGATAATCAATACAGGGTCTCAAGGAGCCATCTTTTTTGGCAACAAAAAAAAAACCTGCTCCCAATGGTGAAGAAGATGGCCGAATATGCCCCTTCTCCAAGGACTCCTTAACATAGCTCCGCATGGCGGTATGTTCTGGCACAGACAGGTTGAAAAGTTGGCCCTTAGGGAACTTACAGCCTGGAATCAAGTCAATAGCACAATCACAGTCCCTATGCGGTGGAAGGGAACTGGACTTGGGCTCATTGAATACATCCTGGAAATCTGACAAAAACTCAGGAATTTCAGAAGAGGGGGAGGAGGCAATTGACATCACAGGAACGTCACCATGAACCCCCTGACAACCCCAACTAGTCACAGACATAGATTTCCAATCTAATACAGGATTACGCACCTGTAACCATGGGAAACCCAGCACAATAGCATCATGCAAATTATGCAACACCAGAAAACGACAATCTTCCTGATGGGCTGGCGCCATGCACATGGTCAGCTGTGTCCAAAACTGAGGTTTATTTTTAGCCAACGGTGTAGCATCAATGCCCCTCAAAGGAATAGGACTCTGCAAAGGCTGCAAGTGGAAACCACAATGTCTGGCAAATTCTAAGTCCATTAAGTTTAGAGCGGCGCCTGAATCCACAAATGCCATGACAGAAAATGACAATAATGAGCAGATCAGGGTCACAGATAACAGAAATTTAGGTTGTACAGTACTGATGGTAACAGAACTAGCGATTCTCTTGGTATGCTTAGGGCAATCAGAAATAACATGAGCAGAATCGCCGCAGTAAAAACACAACCTATTCTGACGTCTGAATCCTTGTCGTTCAGCTCTAGACACAACCCTATCACACTGCATAGGCTCAGGACTCTGCTCGGAAGACAATGCCATAGTGTGCACAACTCTGCGCTCGCGCAAGCGCCGATCAATCTGAATGGCCAGAGACATAGAATCACTCAGACCAGCAGGCGTGGGGAACCCCACCATAACATCTTTAACGGATTCAGAAAGACCCTTTCTGAAGATTGCCGCCAAGGCATCCTCATTCCATTTAGTCAGTACAGACCATTTTCTAAACTTCTGGCAATATGATTCTGCTGCTTCTTGACCCTGAGACAGGGCCAACAAGGTCTTCTCAGCATGATCCACTGAATTAGGTTTGTCATACAATAACCCAAGCGCCTGAAAAAAGGTGTCTACATTAAGCAACGCCGGATTCCCAGGTTCCAGGGCAAATGCCCAATCCTGGGGGTCACCACACAGCAGAGATATAATAATTTTAACCTGCTGGATGGGATCACCAGAGGAACGGGGTTTCAGAGCAAAAAACAGTTTACAGTTATTTTTAAAGCTCAGAAATTTGGACCTATCCCCAAAAAACAAATCAGGAGTTGGAATTCTAGGCTCTAAAACTGGAGTCTGAACGATATATTCGGAAATACCCTGTACTCTAGCAGCAAGTTGATCCACATGAGAAGCCAATCCCTGAACATCCATACCAGCGCCGAACTCCTGAGCCAGCCAGAGGTAAAGAGGGAAGAGAAAAAAAAAAAACACAACAGACTAGAGAAAAAAAATGGCTCAGCACTTTCCTTCCCTTCTTCTGAGATGCGGTTAACTCATTGTTGGCCAGTTGTACTGGTATGATCTGGTGGCCTAAGAGCAGCATGAGACGTACTCTGGAGAAGGTGGTACCTGTACTGACCGCAGACCCTGAACCTAACACTGCAACTAGAAGTAGCCGTGGAATGTACCTAGCACTCCCTAGACATCTCGACACAGCCGGAGGACTAATTACCCCTAGAGATAGAAAAGGGAAAACTATCTTGCCTCAGAGAAAATCCCCAAAGGATAGGCAGCCCCCCACAAATATTGACTGTGAGAGGAGAGGGAAAAAACATACACAGACTGAAATGAGAATTTAGCAAAGGAGGCCACTTCTAGCTAAATAGAAAGGATAGGACAGAGTACTATGCGGTCAGTATTAAAACACTAGAAAATATCCACCACAGAAAATACAAAATCTCCACATCTAACTAAAGATATGGAGGGTATATCTGCATCTCCAGAGATACCAGCTTGGCTAAAAAAATCCTTATACAGACCTAGCTGGACAAGACAAAACATAGGAAAGAACTGAACAATAAGACCACAGCATGTGGACAGCAAAATCAAGGCCAGAACTTATCTTTTGTTGAAATGAACTGCAAAGCAGAAGAGACCAGGCAGGGATGTGAATCCTCCAGGAACAATGGACAACTGGCACTGACTAAAGGGTGAAGCAAGACTAAATAGCCCAGTCAAAATTGCAAGAAGTGAACACACCTGATAAATGCTGTGATTCAGAGACAGCAGCGCTACCAATTACAACCACCGGAGGGAGCCCAAAAGCAGAATTCACAACAAGTACCCCACCCATGAAGCAAGCTACACCGCCTTCTTTCTTTCTCAGTCTAACCATTCGGGTCTGGTGTGACCACTCTCCCTCCAGCTCTCTCATTCTTACAGGTGGACTACCGCATGTTTTCACACTGTGGCAAATTTTTTGGGCCTAGGCATAAGAAGTTGTCGAGGTAATGGATAATATGTGCCGCCTTACAAACATCCATGATGACACATTCGAGGAAGCAACTAAACGCCTCAAATAGTGAGCAGGATATGGAGCACCCCATGGGCAAACAGCAATCTATGTAGTATGCTCCTTCACAGAAGCAGCCTAATGGGAGGACACTATTCGGAGGCACAGGTAGTAACCGGAACGCCCCCTCTATGTCTGTTTTGGCCATTAGGGTGCCCCTTACCAACTTCTTGACCCGCCTGATTGCCTTGTCAAAGGAGGTACAGTATATAGTACTGTACTTGGTTCCGCGTCGATGTTGTCGTTTACTGACCTGCCCCTTGGATATGACAAATGGTGGATCAGTCTAAATGTATTGGGTTCATTTTTTGGCACAACTCTCAATGAGGGTACCACTACGTCTTCTAAGGAAAGTGTTCTGAATGGACCCGCCACCATTCTACCTAAAGATATTTATTTTTTTATTTTTTTTGTCAAGACGTCTGGGTGTTGGTAGAGTGAGTTTAGATTTTCACTCCAGCCTTTCTTGATTTTAGAAGGGCATGACATGCCTATATCTTTGTCTCCTCCTCCTTTTACTCCTCCACCTCTTTTCTTTTCGCATGACTATATGTAGTTGTGACTTTTCCATGTGTTTGTTGTGTCTTCTGAGCAGTTTGTCAGCTTTTGGACAACTTTTAAGGTGTTTTCTATGTGTTTTCCACGTGCTTGGATGTGTTTGTGTTTGCCTGCCATTGGTTTCAAAGGGGTTCGACTGTGTTCGTCGAACACCTCCCTGTTCGATGAACCAAACCAAACCCGAACAATAGGGAGGTGCCTAATCTCTACTCGTTACTCTCCCATGTATTACTATGCTTGGTATACTCGGTGAGCACCGAGCATTTCCGGGATTATTCATTGGTAACTGGTGTTAGGTGTCAAGTTCCCGCCACTGCACAGGGGGAATCTCGAACCATGTCTGCTGCGGTCTCCCATTCTCCACCAGCCACCGTGGAACCTGCTCATCGGAGACGTCAGTGCCAGCGTCTGGCTCAGCCTGATACTGTGCGAAAGGTTACTGTTGCCTTTCCAGGCTCTGCCCTTGTAGCCAGCACTGGTCAGCGGCAAGCAGGCTTTTCTGGGACTAAGTCCTGCTTCTCATGCACTGAGCATGCCCACGGGAGGACCTCTCATTGGGGTCGGGGTCACACGCTCAGGCCCTGTTGCAGCTCCTATTGGTCCACCAGGAAGGTCCTGTAGAGCTGCAACTTTAAAAGGTTTGCATGGCCACATGGCCATGTGCTAGTATCAAATGTGTTTGGCTTATGCCAGTGGATACTATACCACTCTATACATATGTGGTGTGAGACTGTAGCTTTGGGACTGTACACTCAGGCAGGCAGCTAGCATCAGTGGGGGCAATTAGACTTGGCTTAGCATCTGGTTCCTTCATGTGTGCGGTGGGCACAGAAGAGTTCCTGAGCAAGCACAACCCTTAGTTAGGGTAATAGTTTTATATACAGCGTGACTCTGTGAGTCAACAGAGATCGCTTCCATTTCACACGGCGTGGAGCTTAACCCACGTGTGAGCTCAGAGGTTATCCGCCGTTACTTTGCAGCAGATATCTCTGCATGGTGGACCTTGAGCTGCGATCACACCTTGTAGCTACCTATCTATACTCGGTGCATTCCACTAGCCCTAACAGTATACAAGCGCCAGGGTCTGGCTAAGTTATGGTGGGCAAACAGAGATTGCAGGGGTCCGTCCAGCAGCTGGAGAGCAGGTTGGCGGATCTCGAGCATGCAACCTCAGCTGTGGATGTTACCGTAATAGCTGTTCAGGTTGCTAGTGTGTAGGGTTGAGCGAAACGGGTCGGCAATTTTCAGAAGTCGCCGACTTTTGGCAAAGTCGGGTTTCATGAAACCCGACCCGACCCCTGTGTGGGGTCGGCCATGAAGTCGGCGATCTTCTGAATCTGGAATCGGAATTCCGATACCGATTCCCGATATGTTTAAGATATCGGGAATTGGTATCGGAATTCAGATTTAAGTGTAAAATAAAGAATTAAAATAAAAAATATCGCTATACTTACCATCTGACGGGCCCTGGTACTAACCGGGAACCTTCCTTCCTTAGAATCAGCCTTCCAGGACCTCGCGGTGACGTCACGGTGACGTCGCGGCTTGTGATTGGTCGCGCGGCCGCCCATGTGACCGCTCGCGCGACCAATCACAAGCCGCGACATCACCATGACGTCACCGAGGGTCCTGGAAGGGCTGATTCTAAGGAAGGAAGGCTTCCGAAACGAAGCAGGGCGTGTCCGAGGGTGAGTATATACCTAATAGGAATATACTCAGCCTCGGCTTCGTTCCGGCAGCCTTCCTTCCTAAGAATCAGCCCTTCCAGGACCCTCGGTGACGTCACGGTGACGTCGCGGCTTGTGATTGGTCGCGCGAGCGGTCACATGGGCGGCCGCGCGACCAATCACAAGCCGCGACGTCACCGTGACGTCACCTCGAGGTCCTGGAAGGCTGATTCGAAGGAAGGAAGGTTCCCGGTTAGTACCAGGGCCCGTCAGATGGTAAGTATAGCGATATTTTTTATTTTAATTCTTTATTTTACACTTAAATATGGATCCCAGGGCCTGAAGGAGAGTTTCTGCTCCTTCAGACCCTGGGAACCATTGGAAACCCAATGCACTGCATTGGGTTTCGAGTTTCGGCCGACTCCGACCCCAACTTTTTTATAGGATCGGCCGATTTCACTCGACCCGACTTTTGTAAAAGTCGGGTTTCGTGAAACCCGACCCGATCCTATAAAAGTAAAGGTCGCTCAACCCTACTAGTGTGGCTGCAGCAATTTTAACTACTGCCACCCCTGTTCCGACCTTATCCCACCTCCCTCTGCCTGAGAAATACTCTGGTGACAGTAAATCATGTAGAGGTTTTGTGAGCCAGTGCGGTATACACCTCGAGCTCCTGGCTGCACGTTTTACCACAGAGCGGGCAAAGGTGTGATTCATTATTTCTCTTCTGTCAGACAGGGCGTTGGAGTGGGCTACGCCGCTGTGGGAGCACAATTATCATGTGGTGCAGAGTGCTCCTCAGATGTTGAGCACTCTGAAACAGGTCTTTTTAGGACCTCGAGTCACCTATGATACAGCGCACCAACTGCTGGCATTGACTCAGGGTTCGTCCATGGTCAGCCATTTTGCCGTCCACTTTCAGACTTTAGCATCCGAGCTGGAGTGGCTGGATAAAGCCCTGATCCCGGTATTTTGGAGGGGGCTGGCTGACCATGTGAAGGACGCTTTGGCCACTAGGGAGATTCCCACCACACTGGAGGACCTCATAGCAGTATCAACTAGCATCGACCTTCGTTTTAATGAGCAAAGTTTGGAACGAGCCCAGTGTAGGCAGAGGTTTCAGCTGGCTCCCACCTTCGCCAAACCTCTGGAATCTTTGGTCCTGGTGTCCGAGTCACATGAGGCCATGGAGGTGTCACAAGCGGGATCTAATTCCCGGACCCTTCATGCACTTAAGGTCTGTCAAGTTTGCTGGCAGTCAGGACACCTTGCCTCCAGGTGTTCTCAGCGGTCGGGGAAACATCAGTGTCTAGTGGTAGTCGGAGGAGGTACACTACACACAGTGACGTTTTCCTCCAAATTGTCCTTTAAGGGGACAATTACCATAGGCCAATCCACTCTTATGGTAGAAGATTGCGTGGATTCCTGGGCGGAGGGCAATTTTATGTCATCTGCTTTCGCCCAACGACACGCAATACCCCTGGTGATGCTTGCAAAACCTGTGACCGTTCGAGTGGTAAATGGGTTGACACTACCCTCATAGATTACACACCAAACCATTCCATTCACTCTTTCTATGTCTCCATCTCTTCAAGAGATTATTTCCTTAAAGGTCATTCCCAAGGAAATGGATGAGGTCTTGTTGGGGATACCATGGCTACGCTACCACTCTCGTCATATAGAGTGGTCCTCAGGGAGAATTCTGGGATGGAGTAAATCCTGTGAAGGTAGATGTCAGAGGTAGTGCGTTCAGGTTGCTTCAACTGAGGCACCCACAGATCTTTCCTCTCTCCCCAAGCACTATTGGCTCTATGCGGGCGTGTTCTCCAAAAGGGCTGCGGAAACCCTTCCACCTAACCGCCCCTTTGACTGTCCTATTGACCTCTTGCCTGTTGCAGAGCCTCCCCGGGGTCGAGTCTATCCGTTATCTCTTTCGGAGATGGAGGCAATGTAACAGTACATATGAGAGAATCTGGCAAGAGGATTCATTAAGAAGTCATTGTCACCTGCAGGGGCTGGGTTCTTCTTTGTGCAGAAGGAGAGTGGAGACTACGTCCATGCATAGACTACAGGGGTCTTAACGCCATCACTGTTAAGAATAAGTACCCACTACCTCTGATATCTGAGCTTTTTGATAGGCTACAGGGTGCAAGGGTATTTACTAAATTATATCTACAGGGTGCTTACAACCTGTTTTGCATCCATAAGAGGGACGAATGGAAGACAGCTTTTAACACCAGGGATGGGCACTATGAGTATCTAGTGATGCCTTTTGGGCTCTGTAATGCCCCATCCGTTTTCCAAGACTTTGTGAACAACATCTTCCGGGATATGCTCACCACCTCGGTCGTAGTCTATCTGGATGATATTGTCATCTACTCTCCAGATATTGACTCCCACGGGAGAGATGTTTGAAAAGTCTTCGACCTCTTACGGGCAAACTCCCTCTATGCCAAGTTGAAGAAGTGTGTGTTTGAGCAGGAGTCCTTACTTTTCCTTGGCTATATCATCTCTGCCCAGGGATTGGCTATGGATCCTGCCAAGCTACCGGCTGTGATGGACTGGCAGAAACCTCATTCTCTTAAAGCGGTGCAGCGCTTTATGGGGTTCATTAATTACTATTGCCAGTTCATTCCCCACTTATCAACTTTGGTAGCTCCCTTGCTTGCCCTCACCAAGAAGGGAGGAAATCCAAAATTGTGGTCGGAGGAGGTCTCCAAGGCCTTTCTCACTATTAAGTCACACTTCGCTAGTGCTCCCATCCTACAACTCCCCGATGTAGATAAGCCATTTATAATGGGGGTGGACCTTCTCACCAGTGGAGAGGAATTATTCCATTGGGGACTGGGAGTTGCTAGCTATGAAGTTGGCTTTCTCAGAGTGGAGACACCTCCAAGAAGGGGTTCGTTTTCCCTTCTAGGTTTTTACAGACCACAAAAATTTGGTGAACTTACAGACAGCCCAGCAGCTAAATTCTCACCAGACCAGATGGTCCCTGTTCTTCTCTCGGTTCCATTTCATCCTCCATTTTCTTTCCAGGGAGAAGACCATTCGTGCCGACAATCTCTCCCGCTCTGTAGTGTCATCAGAGGAGGAGGAGCCTCAGCTTATTGTCCCTTCTGAGAGCCTGAGAACCGTGGCTCCTGTTTCGCTAGAGTCTGTGCCCCCGGGTAAAACTTTTGTACCAACAAATTTGTGACCGGAGGTTTTCTCTTGGGCTCATTCGTCCAGGGTGAGTGGACATTTTGGGACCAAGAGGACATTTGAGCTTCTGGTGAGGATATACTGGTGGCTGCATATGGCTCATGACATTGGGGATTATATTTGGGCATGTATTTCCTGTGCCAAGAATTAGTCTCCTCGGCAACGGCCTGCTGAGCTACTTTACCCCCTGCTGGTGGCAGACAGGCCCTGGGAGATTGTCTGGATGACTTTGTGGTGGGCTTACCTAAGTCTCGTAGCTGCACCGTTATCTGGGTAGTCACCGATCATTTTTCTAAAATGGTGCACTTGGTGCCGCTTCCACGGTTACCTTCTGCACGGGCCTTGGCGGCGTCGTTCATTAAACATATTTTCTGTCTACATGGCATGCTTGACAAAATTGTCAGTGACCGGGGTCCCCAGTTCACATCTCAGTTTTGGAGAGAGCTATGTCGTTTTACACAGCATTAAGCTGAATCTCTCTTCTGCATACCATCCCGAGACGAATGGGTTGGTAGAGAGGGCCAACCAGAATCTGGTGACATACCTGCGAAATTTTGTCTCTGCTAGGCAGGATGACTGGGCATCTTTGCTACCTTGGGCAGAACTTGCTTTGAACAACGCCGTAGCCGACTCCACTGGGCAGACTCCATTTCTCATTAATTTCGGCCAGCATCCGCGTGTCCCTGTGCTCATGCCCGTGTCATCCACTGATTCAAGGGTGGCAGACTGGGCAGTGGAGGCACATGACATTTGGGACTGCACACAGGATGCCATTCAGGCCTCCAAGGAGAGAATGAGGGTTTCTGCTGATGCACACCGGAACCCCGCTCAACCTTTGCTGCTGGCGACATAGTGTGGCTCTCCGCCCGTAACATCAGGCTGCGAGTTGAGTCCACTAAGTTTGCACATTGCTACATTAGTCCTTTCAAGATTCTTGAACAGGTTAACCCTGTGGTCTACCGTTTGGCTATTCCTCCGCGCCTTGGTATCACCGACACCTTTCATGTTTTCCTCTTAAAGTCCGTCTATATGTCCCGCTTTTCCGAGTCATCTGCCATGACATCGGGTTCATCCATGAGGTGAACTCTATCTTGGGGTGCAAGGTGGTATGTGGCAAGAAGTACAATCTGGTGGACTGGAAGGGTCACGGCCCAGAGGACAGTGCCTGGGAACCTGTGAAGCACATTCGTGCTCCACTGCTCAATGCAGCCTTTGAGCGTATCGAGGCTCAAGGAGGAGGGGGAACTAGGAGCGGGGTAATGTTAGGTGTCGAGTTCCCGCTGCTGCACAGAGGAAATCTCAAACCATGTCTGCTGCGGTCTCCCATTCTCTCTCCAGCCGCTGTGGAACCTGCTCATCGGAGACGTCGGTGCCAGCGTCTGGCTCAGCCTGATACTGTGCGAATGGTTAATGTTGCCTTTCCAGGCTCTGCCCTTGTAGCCAGCACTGGTCAGCGGCAAGCAGGCTTTTCTGGGACTAAGTCCTGCTTTTCACACACTGAGCATGCCCACGGGAGGACCTCTTATTAAAGTTCGGGGGTCGCACGCTCAGGCCCTGTTGCAGCTCCTATTGGTCCACCAGGAAGGTCCTGTAGAGCTGCAACTTAAAAAGGTTTGCACGGCCGCACGGCCATGCACTAGTATCAAATGTGTTTGGCTTATGCCAGTGGATACTATACCACTCTATACATATGTGGTGTGAGGCTGTAGCTTTGGGACTGTACACTCAGGCAGGCAGCTAGCGTCAGTGGGGGCAATTAGCCTTGGCTTAGCATCTGGTTCCTTCATGTGTGCGGTGAGCACAGAAGAGTTCCAGAGCAAGCACAACCCTTAGTTAGGGTAATAGTTTTATGTACAGCGCGACTCTGTGAGTCAACAGAGACTGCTTCCAGTTCACTCGGCGTGAAGCTTAACCCACGTGTGAGCTCAGAAGTTATCCGCTGTTACTTTGTAGCAGATATCTCTGAACGGTAGACACCGGGCTGCGATTGCACCTTGTAGCTACCTATCTATACTCAATGCATTCCGCTAATCCTAACATATACTAGCGCCAGGGTCTGGCTAAGTAATGGTGGACAAACAGAGATTGCAGGGGTACATCCAGCAGCTGGAGGGCAGGTTGGCGGATCTCGAGCGTGCAACCTCAGCTGTGGATGTCACCGCAATAGCTGTTCAGGCTGCTAGCATGGCTGTAGCAACTTTAACTAGAGTTGAGCGACTGAGTTGGGTCGGGTTAAATCGGCCGATTATTGCGAAAAGTCGGGGGCTGACTGAAACACGAAACCCAATGCAAGTCAATGGGGAATCAAAGTCGGCAGTGAGTGGAGGACAGGAAAACACCTACAGTGCCCATTTTAATGCCAAAAACATCAATTCTTATTACTGAAGCTTGTCAATCTTAATTTACTTTATAATAATAGTTAGGCATTGAAAACTGGGGGTCATTTGGCTAAAGTTGTGGGGGGGTAGGGCAGGCTCAAGATTTTTGTAAGCCCAGGAAACGCGGAATACGTCATGGCTGTGGAGCAGGGAGAAGTAAGTATTTCAACTTTGCAAGTGCTGTGATCCTGAGCAAGCACTGGGGGCCCACTCGTTGGCATTGGAACTGGCACAGGGCCCCTCATAGCACGGCAGTGTGTTTGACGGTGGGTGGCGCATCCCACCGGCAGAGACACTTTTGCGTACTATGAGGGGACCTGTGCCAGTGACGTCGCCAACAAATATGCCCCCCCACCTGATGAAGGAACCTGCACTTTCATCTGCACCTTCCTCTTTCAGCAGGGTCAGATTCTGGCTGTGTAGAGTGCAAGGGGAATCTAATGGTCTGGGTCAATGTACCAGCAGACTCATCTAGCAGTGGCTGGGCAATGGGCAGGATGAGGAGGAAACACAGATATAGGCCCAAATAATAAAGTGGGCTAAATGCAGTTCAAATGTGGTAACAGGACTAAACAGGTGGCATTGCTTTGTTCAGTGGAGGACAACTGTAATGAGCGGCAGACACAGTTAGTAGGCCCAAATAATAAAGTGGGCTAAATGTCTACCAAAAAATTGTTCTTAAATAAACAGGTGGCATAGCTAGGTACAGGGGTGGGCTCCTCTGCTGAGTAGCAGACAGTGGTAGTAGGCGCAAAGTATTAACTGGTTTAAATGGAGGCCAGGGCCCCTGTATATTTTAACTATCATCTATCATTTCAACAAATTTATATTGGCAGTGCTATTGGAGGATTTAACAGCCCAGACTACACAGTGGTGGAGCAGGGAGAAGTAAGTATTGCAAGTGGTAGAGCACTGTTCGAGCTGGGGGGAACACTCATTGGTGGGCGGCGGTACTGGCACAGGGCCCCTCATATTACGACGGTGTGTCTGACGTTGGTTGTGCACCACCACTGTCAGAGACACTTCATTGTACTATGAGGGACCCTGTGCCAGTGCCGTCGCCCAAGAGTGGGCACACCCACCTGTCCAGGCAAACGGCACTCGCACGGGTGCTTGCGCCTGGTGGTGACCACGGCCCTGTGGGGGGAGTCAGCCCATTTAGGGAGGTATAAAAATGGCATATGGTGGACATTCAGCAGCTGCAAATGGAGGAATTGGAGCAGTCAGTAAGAGGGAGCCAAAAGCAAGACATTTTTCAGGCAAGCTACGTGTCAGCAGGGGAAGGTGGGGCCAAATAATTTGAAATCCATGATTGGTTCATTTTAATGAAAGTTAGATCATCAACATTTCGGGTAGCCAGACTTGTCCTTTTTTCGGTCAGTATTGAACCAGTAGCACTGAAGACTCTTTCGTATAGTACACTAGCAGCAGGGCAAGCGAGCTCCTGTAATGCATATTCTGCCAATTCAGGCCAGGTGTCTACTTTAGATGCCCAGTAATCAAAGGGGAATGACCTGTGAGGGAGAACATCGATAAGGGAGGAAAAGTAGTTCGTAACCATACTGGAGAAATGCTGTCTTGTGCACCTCTAACACCTCTGCCATGTTGCCCCCTACGGCTCGTGTGAGAACCATCACCGCCGCTGTGTGCTGGGAATGCCTGAACCAAATGGTCTACAAGAGTTGCTTGTTTGGTAGCCAATATTTGCTCAAGGTTCTCAAGTGGCATGATATTTTGTAATTTTCCTTTATATCGTGGATCCAGGAGGCAGGCCAACCAGTAATCGACATCGGTCATTATTTTCATAATGCGGGGGTCCCTTTTTAGGATATGCAAGGCATACTCAGCCATGTGGGCCAATGTTCCAGGTGTCAATTCACTGCTTGTGCTGGGTTGAGGAGCACTTTCTTGCAAATCAACATCACTTGTGTCCCGCAAAAACCCTGTACCAGACCTCGCAACGCCATCAGTTTCTATTGACCCCTGAGAAGCATCCTCCTCCCAAAAATATTCATCCCATCATCCTTCTTCTCCTCCTATTCATCTGCCACCTCGTCCAGGACAGTTCCTTGAGCAGACAATGGCTGACTGTCATCAAGGCTTCCCTCTTCCTTGGCTGCAGATGCCTGCTCCTTAATGTGCATCAAACTTTGCATCAGCAGACGTGTTAGTGGGATGCTCATGCTTATGATGGCATCATCTGCACTTACCAGCCGTGTGCATTCCTCAAAACACTGAAGGACTTGACAGAGGTCTTGTAGCTTCGACCACTGCACACCAGACAACTCCATGTCTGCCATCCAAGTGCCAGCCTGTGTATGTGTATCCTCCCACAAATAAATTACAGCATGCCTCTGGTCGCACAGCCTCTGAACCATGTGCATTGTGGAGTTCCTCCTTGTTGCAAGATCGATTATTAGGCGGTGCTGGGGAAGATTCAGCGATCGCTGATGGTTCAGCATACGGCTGGAGTGTATGGGCGACCAGCGGATGTGCGAGCAAAGTCTTTGCACCTTCAGGAGCAGGGCTGGTAACCCTGGATAATTTTTCAGGAAGCACTGCACCACCAGGTTCAAGGTGTGAGTCAGGCAAGGTATGTGTTTCAGTTCTGAAAGGGCTATGGCAGCCATAAAATTCCTTCCGTTATCACTGACTACCTTGCCTGCCTCCAGATGTCCACTGCCCAGCCATGACAGAGTTCGTTGCTGCAAGTACTCGGCCAGTACTTCCGCGGTGTGTCTGTTGTCGCCCAAACACTTCATTTGTAACACAGCCTGCTGACGCTTACCACTAGCTGTTCGATAACACTGGCCAACAGTGAAAATGTGTCTGAAATGAAAATAGCTGGTTTGTAATAATTTTAGCATCCTAAAAACGAATATGTTACTTAAAAATCATTATTAGCTCTTGTTGCTGAGATACATGTCATCCCTTCACCCCCGGAGCTTTTTCCGTTTTTCCGTTTTCGTTTTTCGCTCCCCTCCTTCCCAGAGCCATAACTTTTTTATTTTTCCGTCAATTTGGCCATGTGAGGGCTTATTTTTTGCGGGACGAGTTGTACTTTTGAACGACATCATTGGTTTTACCATGTCGTGTACTAGAAAACGGGAAAAAAATTCCAAGTGCAGTGAAATTGCAAAAAAAGTGCAATCCCACACTTGTTTTTTGCTTGCCTATTTTGCTAGGTTCACTAAATGCTAAAACTGACCTGCCATTATGATTCTCCAGGTCATTACGAGTTCATAGACACCTAACATGACTAGGTTATTTTTCACCTAAGTGGTGAAAAAAAATTCCAAACTTTGCAAAAAACAAAACAAAACAAAATTGCGCCATTTTCCGATACCCGTAGCGTCTCCATTTTTCGTGATCTGGGGTCGGGTGAGGGTTTATTTTTTGCGTGCCGAGCTGGCGTTTTTAATGATAGCATTTTGGTGCAGATACGTTCTTTTGATCGCCCGTTATTGCATTTTAATGCAATGTCGTGGCGACCAAAAAAACGTAATTCTGGCGTTCCGATTTTTTTTCTCGTTACGCCGTTTTGCGATAAGGTTAATGCTTTTTTTTTATTGCTAGATCGGGCGATTCTGAACGCGGCGATACCAAATATGTGTAGGTTGGGGGTTTTTTTTATTGATTTATTTTGATTGGGGCGAAAGGGGGGTGATTTAAACTTTTATGTTTTTTTTATTTTTTTCACATTTTTAAAAACTTTTTTTTTTTACTTTTGCCATGCTTCTATAGCCTCCATGGGAGGCTAGAAGCAGGCACAGCCTGATCGGCTCTGCTATGCAGCAGCGATCATAAGATCGCTGTTACACAGCAGAATTGCAGGTGTGCTGTGAGCGCCGACCACAGGGGGGCGCTCACAGCCACCGGCAATCAGTAACCATAGAGGTCTCCAGGACCTCTATGGTTACCTTCCTGATGCATCGCCGACCCCCGATCATGTGACGGGGGTCGGCGATGCGCTCATATCCGGCCGCACGGCCGGATGCGGTAGTTAAATGCCGCTGTCTGTGTTTGACAGCGGCATTTAACTAGTTAATAGCGGCGGGTGATCGCGATTTCACCCGCCGCTATTGCGCGCACATGTCAGCTGTAAAAAACAGCTGACATGTCGCGACTTTGATGTGCGCTCACCGCCGGAGCGCACATCAAAGCGGGGGTCCCGACATGTGACATACTATACCGTCACATGTCGGGAAGGGGTTAAGATTATTATGCAGGAAAATAGGGAAATTTTTGAATTTTCAACAAATGTGTATTGGTAAACCTGATTACAGACCTGTTGAACCAATGTCAGCCATTTTATTCATTGTGTCTGCATAGTTTGTACTAATTGAAGTCTCTTTCTCTTGTTGCAGTAATTTTGTGGAGAGAATTTACACTTTGAAAATGCCTCGTAAATGTGCAAATATTGTTAACAATTTTTGTTACGTGTGTGGTTATGTGACATTTGCCAACCAAAGAAGACCAATTACTCCACTTGTGAAGACTGCTTACCATCATTACTTTGGTGTAAAGGTTGGTGATCAGGAGAAGCCCTGGGCTCCACACATTTGCTGCAATAGTTGTTCAGTAAATCTGGTTGCATGGTTGAAGAATAAAGGACGTTCTATGCGTTTTGGTGTGCCAATGATTTGGAGGGAGCCAAGAAATCATGTAGACGACTGCTATTTCTGCATGGTTGCTCCTCTTCAGCATGGCATGTCAAGAAAAAAGAAGGGGACTATTGAGTACCCTAACATCCCCTCGGCTATAAGACCAGTCCCACATGGGAAAGATCTTCCCGTTCTTCGCCCTCCAAAGGAATATGTACTGGAATCAGATCAGGAGGAAGAATCGCCCGGAAGTTCATCACAAGATCTTGAATATGATTCACAGTCTGCATCAAATGAACCACATTTGCTTTCTCAGGGTGAACTCAATGATCTGATACGCGACCTGGACCTGTCGAAAGAAAAGGCAGAGCTTCTGGCTTCAAGATTAAAACAATGGAACTTTCTACTGTACAATGTTAAAGTGACTGCCTATAGGCATCGACAAAGAGATTTACATGTTTATTTTAAAAAGCAAGACAATCTCGTTTTCTGCACCAGTGTTGATGGTTTAATGTCCGCTATGAATGTTCAGTACAACCCACTAGATTGGAGACTTTTCATCGACGGTTCAAAGGTTAGTTTAAAAGCTGTACTACTGCACAATGGAAATGTTCTTCCTTCCGTTCCTGTAGGCCATGCTGTTTGCATGAAAGAAACCTACAACAATATGAAACTGCTTCTGGACGCAATAAAATACAGTGACCACCAATGGCAGATCTGTGCAGACTTGAAAGTGGTTGCAATATTGTTAGGCATGCAGTTGGGATACACAAAATATTGCTGTTTCCTATGTGAGTGGGACAGCCGTGCTAGATCTTCTCACTACAATATAAAAGTGTGGCCTACAAGGGACAAAATGTGTCCTGGAATTAAGAATGTTCAACACTGTCCACTTGTTGAACGCAGTAAAATCATTCTGCCGGCGCTACACATTAAACTTGGTCTTATGAAAAATTTTGTTAAGGGAATGAACCAAGAAGGAAATGCTTTTAAGTACCTCAGAGGGAAGTTTCCACAACTCAGTGATGCTAAAGTGAAAGAAGGTGTCTTCATTGGTCCTCAAATTCGTGACCTACTTAGGGATGGAAATTTTGACGAGATCCTACAAGGCAATGAGAAGGCGGCATGGCAAGCCTTCAGAGATGTTGTACGTGGCTTCTTGGGAAACAGACGAGTTGATAACTATGTTGATATTGTGAATAACCTTCTTACGAAGTATCATAAATTAGGCTGCAACATGTCATTAAAAATACACTTTCTGGACTCTCATCTGGATTTCTTCCCGGACAATTGTGGTGCAGTAAGCGATGAGCATGGTGAGCGATTCCACCAAGATATTTTAAATATGGAACAAAGATATCAGGGCAAGTGGAATGCTTCCATGCTTGCAGACTACTGTTGGACATTAATCAGAGATGTACCAGAAGAAAACTTCAATAGACAAGCAAAAAGAAAGCGTTCTCGTGAATAGGTCTTGTCTGAACTGTTGTGTTCAGTTAATGTATTGTGTTCTTGCTATTTTAATCATATTTTAAACAATATTTCAAGTTTGAACATGACATTTGTGTGCAATTTATACTCTTGTAATGAATGCTTCTCGCTACCTACAGCACATACATCCATGGCGTGTATCTAAAAAACGAGAGCTAATTAAACAATTCTGTGGGTATATTTGAGTTTCTCGACCCAAAATTAGTAATATTTGCCTATTTTCATCAAAGAAACATAAAAAAAGTTGTTTTTTGTTGGCCTGTGTAATTGGACACCTCGTGTGCAAAACTCGCAGCTGCCGATGGAGTGGTCGTGAGACTGCGCTCTGTGGATGAGCTTTCGCTTATGGAGGAGGAGGAGGAGGAGGGGTGGAGAATGCCTACAGCCAACTGTTTCTTAGACCGTGGGCTAGGCAGAACTGTCCCACTATGGCTGTCCCCTGTGGACCCTGCATCCACCACATTAACCCAGTGTGCCTTGATGGACACATAACATCCCTGGCCATGCCTACTGGTCCATGCATCTGTTGTGAGGGGCACCTTTCCACTGACTGATTGCCTCAGTGCATGGACAGTGCGGTCTTTGAAATGCTGGTGGAGGGCTGGGATGGCTTTTCTCGCAAAGAAGTGCCGACTGGGTAGGTGATAGCGTGATACTGCGTTGATTATCAGGACTTTGAAAGCTTTGCTTTCAAGCAACAGGTAGGGCATCATCTCTAACGAGATAAGTATAGCAATGTGGGCGTTCAAACCCTGTGTACGCGGATGAGAGGATGAGTACTTTCCTTCCTAACGAGAGTCTTTTGTAGGGTGAGCTTGACTGGAGAGCTGCATATGGTGGAACTAGCGGTGGTGGTGGTGGACATGGCGGATTGAGAGAGGGTTGGTGATGGTTTTCTTGATGTTGGCCAACATACAGTGTTTCCTACCAATAACCTTGTGATTCCCTGACTGCTTTGGCCTTGCGATGATACCTCCACATTTGCTGCTGGTGGGGTCCTAACCGGTGTGCTTACAGTGAGGGAAGCAATGTAGCGTTGCTGACTACCTTCATTCTGAGCTGGTGCACCAACGGTACGTGACATTTGGTAGTTAGTCCAGACTTGCAAGTGCATGCTGGTTAAATGTCTACACATGCACGTTGTATTTAAATTTTGAATATTCTTCCCTCTGCTAAAGGTCTTTGAGCATTTCTTACAGATAACTTTTGACTGATCATTCGGATCTTGGTTAAAAAATTGCCACACTGCACTCTTCCTACTATCGAATACCTTTTCAGGCATTGCACGCTGAGCTACTTTCACCGAATGGCCATGCTGTCCTAAAACTGTTTTTGTTTTTGACACATGTTTTTGGCCTGATACGGGCCAGCCAGATGACAGCTGTTGCAATGTAGATGGCTGCTGCGGATCATCCTCCTCCGCTTCTGAGTTACTGGCAGCGGCACCCTCTTCTCCCAATGGCTGCCAATCTGGGTCAACAACTGGGTCATCTATCACCTCCTCTTCCATTGTCATGTGCACCTTCCACTGTGTCACCGTGTGAGGTGCTATAGTGTTCGGGACAGGGCACCATAGTCTCATCAGGGTCAGATTCTTGATGAGTACACTGCGAGGGCAATGTAGTCATCTGAGTCAATGGAACAGCATAATAATCTAGCTGTGGCTGTGCATCAGTGCACTCCATGTCCGATTCATCTTGTAATGGGTAGTTAACAATTTCCCTTCCTAACCCAGGCACGGTATGTGTAAAGAGCTCCATGGAGTAACTGGTCAGGCAGAAAGTGGCCTGACGCATCCTTCACTTTTGGTTTGGGTGAAGGACACAAGGAAACATCTTGTTCCTGACCGGGAGCATCCACTGACGACTCGCTGCTTTTATATTTGGAACTTTCTGAAGAGGATGCGATTTAGCTAGAGGCTGAGTCAGCAAGGAAAGCCAAAACTGTTTCCTGCTGCTCCGGCTTTAAAAGCTGTTTTCCTACTCCCAGATAAGGGAACATTCGAGGCCTTGTGTAGCCTGACGATGACGCTGGCTCAACACCTTCAGCCTTAGGTGCTATTGTGCTTTTGCCACTACCACCAGATGCACCACCATCACCATCTGTACCAGCTGGCTACGACCGCCCATGGGCTCTTCCACCAGACTTCCTCCTTTTTTGGAGAATCTAACCAAAATAACAACCATTATATGGTACTGTAAAACAAGGAAGAAGGTATATATAAACTTGAGAATTTGAATCTCCCTTTTTTTTGGGGGAGACTGAACCAAAACTCAGGCCCAGTGTATAAAACAACACAATGTAAGTGGCAGAAAGTGTCTGGCTGATATACGACAAACTATCAGGACTGTAGTATATCCTCTTTGTGAGAATTTGAATCTCCCTTTTTTGGGGGAGATACTGAACCAACACTCAGACCCAGTGTATAAAACAACACAATGTAAGTGGCAGAAAGTGACTGGCTGATATACGACAAACTAACAGGACTGTAGTATATGACGCCCCTGAGACCGAGGTACCCAGCACCAGATCAATGAGGTCTGTCTCTTGAGGGGGATGACACTAGTGGCTTGACCCGGTGCTGTGGCCTCAGGCGATGCACAGTGTAAGGGATATCATGAAGGAACAGACAATTACTTGATCAGCAGCAGGTCCTCTCAGCTGTGATGACCCCGATCCTGGATCGATGGCTATTGTCCAAATGAAAGACTGAGGCGCTGAAACGTTTAACCAGTTTACTTTAACAAAAAGGGATTTGCAACCAATACTGTCACCGGAGTCTGTTTAAGAACTCTGAATTACTTTGATCCTGTCAGGATTTCCACCTCTTATTATGCGCAGTTTCTGTATGGCCCTGCTGCTGTGTGTGAACTGGCTGCCGACCCAATCTGTCTCTTCTGTGCTCTGGTTCGACGGACAACCCGAGTCCTTTTTTTTTGTCGGCTTACCCCCTCTGGGAGTACCGCTGAACTCTGTGTCTGTTGCTGCGTCTTACCCTGGTGAAGCTGATATCACTTCACTTCCTTCCGGTTGCTGTATTATATCTAATGAATATAGCTACGGATCCGGTATCCGTCTCTGCGCCTATTCTGGGTAGAGGTTATTGCTACCCGGTTCTCACAATGTCCTTTTTCTCTATTCCTCTTTTCCTACTATGGGTATTACAGGCCTATAATCCGTCATAGGGCTGTTAGGAGTTCAGTTATACGACCTCTCACTTTCAGCTCCTCAACCCAACTGCCAGTCCTTTTCTCAGACCAGAATAGATCAAGGGGAGTTTCTGGAGCTCCCCTTTCTGGCCGGAGATGGTAGTGCAGTCTTGCTATTTTAATATTTGTATTTGGTGTCAATAACTATTTTTGTGGCAAATACCCCTAGGGGCGCCACATTCCCCCTTAGTTAAGAACAGTACTCCGGGACTGTGGGACGATAACATTTTGAAATAACAATTGATATGTACAGAGTCTTAAAAATGAAAAGTTACAAAAACCACTGAAAGAAACAAAAAAAATGGAATTCTGTAAAAAGTCACTTCAAATAGCGTCCATTAATACAGTTTTATCCTTGAAGGTACTAGGAAGCAAAGTTCACAAAGCAGTCTTTCCGGAGCTTTGATTTAGTGCTTCCGGGCTGATAAAAGTTCAAGAATATGCAAGAAGTTCATACAGGTAAGTCTCTGTAGGTACTGGGCTTAAACGTTACCGAACGATAACAATGACTATAGTCTTATAGTTGGTAATCTGCATACCTGGCCGGTAATTGACCCTGGGTACTACGCTGGGATCTATGTAATAGCGGTGTCTCTTTATGTGGTGTACTACTGTCTACTGTGGATATAGTATCTGCCCTCTCTGCTATAGATAATTCCACCACTATGGGGTTGGCAAGTCCACCGTGAATGGGATCACTCTGATCAGGAATCTGTTCTTCCTGACCTGGAAACTCTTGTAGTACGGGGTCAGCCTCTTCCTGTCTTGGGACTTCTAATATTGGGTTCGGTGTTGGATAAAAGGCCACCATGGGAACCACTACTGCACCATGGTATGTTAGTAGGGTTTTGTGAAAGTCTCCTATACAGGTGTGATACATTTCCTCCTCTTTTTCCTTTACTGGATGAACCTGTATAGGTTGAATAACTTCTGATTCTGGCTGGACAACTTCTGGCTCTTTCAACGTTTCCGGACATAATTTAAGATTGTCTCTTGACACTAGTACAGATGTTAAACCTCCGTTTTTGCTAATGAGACACATTTTAGGATTATCCATTCTTGTTGGTAAAACTGTGTACGGTACGGCTTCCCATTGATTATCCAGTTTATTGGTTCGACGATTCCTCTTGAGTACTTGGTCGCCCGGTCATAATGGAGTTGCTAGAGCATTCTTGTTGAAAGTTCGCTCTTGTCTTTCTCTGGTTTGCTGGAGGCTTCTTTCCACACTCTCTTGCACTTGGTGATACTGCTTTTGCCGTACGACATCCCAATTGGAGTCTTGAACTTCTGCGTCTGGTTTCAGAATTCCCATTTCTAGATCGATTGGCAATTGGCCGGGTCTTGCATGCATAAGATAAGCTGGGGTGCAGTTGGTAGAGCTCACCGGGACATGATTATACAGATCCACCAAGTCAGGCAATTTCTCTGGCCATTGATTCCTTTCCGTTTCAGGTAAAGTCTTTAGTAGGTCTATCACAATATGGTTCATCTTCTCACATAAGCCGTTTGTTTGCGGATGATAGGCTGTCGTCCGGATCTTTTTGCAACCATACATATTACAGAATTCTCTGAAGATCTCTCATTCAAAGGCTGTACCCTGGTCAGTGAGAACCTGTTCCGGATATCCATGGGGTCTACAAAAGTACGTTTGGAACGCGTTGGCTGCTGTTTTTGCAGTTAGATCTTTTACAGGTACTACTACCAAGAAGCGTGAATAATGGTCCACGATGGTCAAGGCATAGACGTAACCGGACCGGCTCGGTGTCAACTTCACGTGGTCCATGGCTACCAGTTCAAGTGGTTGTTTGGTGATTATGGGCTGCAGTAGTGCTCTTTGGCTCTTTTGATCGTTCCTTCTGAGGTTGCATGGGCCACAGTTTCTACACCACTGTTCGATTGATTTTCTCATCCCGACCCAATAAAATCTTTCTCTCAGAAGTACTTCTAGCTTTTTCCAACCAAAGTGACCAGCACCATTGTGGTAAGCCTCGAGGACCATCTTCACATCTTGTTTAGGCACGATAATCTGCCAAACTAATTCATGTGTTTTCGGATTGGTGTATCTTCTACAGAGTTTCCCTTGATACAGGAACATTTTGCCTCTCTCTTTCCAGAGTTGATGCGTCTCTTCTGGGGCATCCTCTTCGGGATATGCACTTTGCTCAGTCAATAGTTCCTTCACTAGCTTCACAGCCGGATTGCTATCTTGGGTGTCAGCCCATCTATGGTGTGCTAACGGATTAAAATTCACTTCTTGTTGTTTCTGATAGGTATTTGACTGACGATGTTTTGCCTTGGGCTGATGAAAGGCTGGTAGTTCAATTTCTTCAAGCTCCGCCGTTTCTTCTTCTACATCTCTCAAGTGTGGCATCCGGGATAGGGCATCGGCATTTCCATTCTTGCGACCTGCTCGATACTTGATCACGAAGTTGTAATTAGATAACCGGGCTATCCATCGCTGTTCTAACGCACCTAATTTAGCCGTGTCTAGGTGGGTCAATGGATTGTTGTCAGTATAGACAATAAATTCTGCGCCAGTCAAATAGTGTTTGAAACGTTCAGTCACAGCCCAAACTACTGCCAGTAGCTCCAATTTGAAGGAACTATAATTTTCTGAATTTCTTTCAGTAGGCCGGAGTTTTCTACTTGCAAAGGCGATGACTTTCTCCCGACCTTCTTGCTTTTGTGACAGCACCGCTCCCAATCCCACATTGCTGGCATCGGTGTAGAGGATGAAAGCTTGATGGTAATCCGGGTACGCCAGAACTTCTTCCCCGGTTAGTGCTTTCTTTAGTTATTCAAAGGAGTCTTCTCTTTCGTCGTTCCACTGAAAAGGAGGGTTTCGGTTTGAAGGTTTCTTCGTCTGCCCTATCAAAGCATCTTGCAAGGGCGCTGCCAATTTGGTAAATCCTTTTATAAATCTACGATAGTAACCCACTAATCCCAAAAATTGCCTCACTTCTTTTGCGTTGGTAGGTCTTGGCCAATCCCTTATGGCAGTTATTTTCTCGGGATCCGGTGCTACTCCCTCCGAACTCACGATGTGCCCTAAGTATTGTACTTTTGGCTTGAGAAGGTGACATTTGGATGGTTTGATTTTCATACCATACTTGGATAAGGCTTCGAACACCTCTGCCAGGTCTGTTAAGTGCTGTTTGTAAGTCTTTGAGTAGACGATCACATCATCTAGGTACAGGAGGACGGTCTCGAAGTTCTTGTGTCCGAGGCAACATTCCATCAGTCGCTGGAAAGTACCGGATGCGTTGCAGAGTCCGAACGGCATGCGATTAAATTCGCTTAGACCCATTGGTGTGGTGAATGCCGTTTTTTCTTTATCTCTCTCAGCCACAGGGACTTGCCAATACCCGCTTGTTAAGTCTAAGGTGGAAAAATAATTAGCAGATTTCAAAGCAGTCAAGGACTCCTCTATCCTAGGCAAGGGATAGGTGTCTTTATGGGTGATATTATTAATCCGCCGGTAGTCTACGCACATTCTCATGGTTCCGTCCTTTTTTTTGACAATCACCAGAGGGGCAGCCCAAGGGCTACAACTATCTCTTATTACCCCGGCCTGTTTCATCTCTCTCAGCATGTCCTTCCCGCATTGATAGTGAGCGGGCGGTATGGGTCTATATCTTTCTTTTATCGGGGGATGGTCACCGGTGGGGATTGTATGTTCCACCCCTTCTATCCGTCCGAAGTCCAATGGGTGTTTACTGAAGACCTGTTCATATTCTGTCACTAATCTATACACCCCTTGTCTTTGATGGATAGAATCCAATGGGGTTTCCCCGCACAGGTTCGAATCCTGTTCGTGACGCCAGTTGTGACGCCCGTGAGACCGAGGTACCCAGCACCAGATCAATGAGGTCTGTCTCTTGAGGGGGATGTCACTAGTGGCTTGACCCGGTGCTGTGGCCTCAGGCGATGCACAGTGTAAGGGATATCATGAAGGAACAGACACTTACTTGATCAGCAGCAGGTCCTCTCAGCTGTGATGACCCCGATCCTGGATCGATGGCTATTGTCCAAATGAAAGACTGAGGCGCTGAAACGTTTAACCAGTTTACTTTAACAAAAAGTTATTTGCAACCAATACTGTCACCGGAGTCTGTTTAAGAACTCTGAATTACTTTGATCCTGTCAGGATTTCCACCTCTTGTTATGCGCAGTTTCTGTATGGCCCTGCTGCTGTGTGTGAACTGGCTGCCGACCCAATCTGTCTCTTCTGTGCTCTGGTTCGACGGACAACCCGAGTCCTTTTTTTTTGTCGGCTTACCCCTTCTGGGAGTACCGCTGAACTCTGTGTCTGTTGCTGCGTCTTACCCTGGTGAAGCTGATATCACTTCACTTCCTTCCGGTTGCTGTATTATATCTAATGAATATAGCCACGGATCCGGTATCCGTCTCTGTGCCTATTCTGGGTAGAGGTTATTGCTACCCGGTTCTCACAATGTCCTTTTTCTCTATTCCTCTTTTCCTACTATGGGTATTACAGGCCTATAATCCGTCATAGGGCTGTTAGGAGTTCAGTTATATGACCTCTCACTTTCAGCTCCTCAACCCAACTGCCAGTCCTATTCTCAGACCAGAATAGATCAAGGGTAGTCTCTGGAGCTCCCCCTTCTGGCCGGAGATGGTAGTGCAGTCTTGCTATTTTAATATTTGTATTTGGTGTCAATAACTATTTTTGTGGCAAATACCCCTAGGGGCGCCACAAGTATATCCTCTTTGTGAGAATTTGAATCTCCCTTTTTTGGGGGGGGAGACTGAACCAAAACTCAGGCCCAGTGTATAAAACAACACAATGTAAGTGGCAGAAAGTGGCTGGAAGATATATAAAAAAATACAAGGACTGTAGTACAATTTCAATCTCCCTACAATGATCTCAGGACAAGTATGGCAGCAATAAAAAGGACTGCTGCACACAAAAGTGCACTGTGGACAAATAAACAAGATAACTGTGCAGAAAGAAGCAACAGGATTTTTGCTTTTAAAAAAGCAGTTGGTTTGCACAGCAGCGGTTTGCACAGCAGCGTGCAAACAGCAATGCAGCTATCAGGGAGCCTTATAATGCAGCCTAATAAGCTACAGAGCTGATGCACAAAAATATACCCTCCACTGTCCCTGCAAAAAAAAAGGTGGTGTTGGACAGTGAAAATCGCTACAGCACAAGCTGTTTGGGGGTTAATCTTCCCTCCCTAACTATATCCCTTATTCTGATGAAGCTGCAGCAACCTCTCCCTATGCTAAGATCGGCAGAAGTAAGATGGCGGTTGGCGTGCACGCCCCTTTATACCCCCTGTGACGCTGCAGAAAGCAAGGCAATCACTGTAATGCGCTCTCTAAGATGGTGGGGACCGAGACCTATGTCATCACGCTGCCCACACTCTGCGTCCTCCTTCATTGGCTGGAAAATGGTGGTGAAAGTGTCATATGAAACACGACTTTGGCGCGGAGATGGCAGACCGCATGGCCGAT
Organism: Ranitomeya variabilis; assembly: GCF_051348905.1. NCBI lineage: Eukaryota > Metazoa > Chordata > Amphibia > Anura > Dendrobatidae > Ranitomeya > Ranitomeya variabilis. The sequence continues at coordinate 570,129,799 of NC_135236.1, forward strand.
CCCACACTAAAATTGGGTCGGGTTTCATGAAACCCGACTTTGCCAAATGTCGGCGATTTGGGAATTTGTCCGATCCGTTTCGCTCAACCCTAATCCCAAACATAAAGCAAAATATACAACGGAATGGTTCACAAATAAACATATCCAGGTGTTAGAATGGCCAAGTCAAAGTCCAGACCTCAATCCGATCAAGAATCTGTGGAAAGAGCTGAAAACTGCTGTTCACAAACGATCTCCATCAAACCTCACTAAGCTTGAGCTGTTTGCATAGGAAGAATGGGCAAGAATTTCAGTCTCTCGATGAACAAAACTGATAGAGACATACCCCAGCTGTAATCGCAGCAAAAGGTGGCGTAACAAAGTGTTAAGTTAAAGGGGCCCGAATAATATTGCACGCCCCACTTTTCAGTTTTTTAATTTCCACAAAAATTTAAAATAACCAATACATTTTGTTCAACTTCACAGTTGTGCTCCACTTGTTGTTGATTCTTCACCAAAAATTTACATTTGGTATCTTTATGTTTGAAGCATGATATGTGGGAAAAGGTTGAAAAGTTCCAGGGGGCTGAATGCTTTCGCAAGGCACTGTACCTCTCCTGATCAGCAATTATTTGTTAAACGTTTTTATTGTCTCTGAGAAACTACTGTAGCTACTAACCATTCAATAAGGTTTATAAACACTACTGTTAAGTGATTATCCCTTTATTTTCATTCCTTTCCCTCATTTTCCATTGTACTGTTTCCTTAAGCTTGTATTGCAACACATTGCTACTGTACCAATCCTTGCCACTGTTTCCTGTTTGTTGACATGAAAATTTAGATAAAGTTCTTTGAAATAAGGATAACCCGTTTAAACTGGCTAATTCTTTGTATTACATTATTTACTTACGGTATATTTTCACTTTTTTACATGTGTGTATTGTGTATATATCATTTTTTCAAAGTAAATATTTTTCCCTTTTAAAAGCTATTAGTCTCTGTTCATACTCTTGAAAATAACGTGGTGACTGTAGAATGTATTCAAAGTATCAATATGTCTGTGTAGAATAAAGTTGCTTTGACGAGAATGAAGTCTGTCAGGTTGACAATAATTACCAGGCACCTTCTTAAACTGCCATGAAAATCCTCTTTATGTCGCAGTTATTTTATGACATAACGAGTTTAAAAATTGAAGTGGTTAGAATTTGTCAGACATGGTTACATTTATGCACTGCTCATAAAGTCAAGATTTCGGCAGCCACATTACATGGAGGTAGATTTAGCTCTGACTCAATACAACATTTTATTAAAGTTTACAGTAAACAGTTCTGTACAAAGTATATACCAATTGCTCACTTAGGCTCCGTTATTACTATTGGAATTGTGTGGTTTATGTTTGACCCCGGGATAAAAAATACTCTACACATCATTACAGTAGCATAATTTACATTACATCACTGAAGCAGGCTTAACATTTGCTGTAAAAAATTATGACATTTGCATCTATTAAAAAAAAAAATCACATTTTGTTAGATAATACAGTGATTATGATAAAATGTAATTTTTGTCTTTAAAACTGTATGCATTCCCTCAGTAAAGATGTCTGTCTAGTTTAATTCACCCCATCTACACCGTGTTCCAAATTATTATGCAAATTGGATTTAAGGGTCATTAAAATTAAATTGTTTTGTTTTTCAAATAAACTCGGGGATGGCATTGTGTCTCAGGGCTCACATTATTACGCAGGCCACAGGTTTCAAGCACTATGGGAAATAAAAAGGATCTCTCTCCTGCTGAAAAGTGTTGAATAGTGCAATGCCTTGGACAAGGTATGTAAACATTAGATATTTCACGAAAACTTAAGAGTGATCATCATACTGTGAAGAGATTTGTGACTGTAACAGAGCACAGACAGAGTTCATGCTGATAAAGGCATAATGAGGAAGATTTCTGACAGACAAATGTGTCATTTGCACCGACGATTTAGGAAAATCCGAGAAAAATATAATTTGCATAATAATTTGGAACGTGGTGTACACTCGGAAATATTCATTTGCAAGTGGAGACTGCTAAACTGGAACACTGACACCGAACCTGGGTAATATCCATATACTAATATACACTGTGTTCCAAATTATTATGCAAATTGGATTTCAGTGTCGTAAAGATTTAATTGTTTTGTTTTTCAAATAAACTCGTGGATGGTATTGTGTCTCAGGGCTCAATGGATCACTGAAATCAATCTGAAACACATGTGATAATTAGTTTTCCAGGTGATACTAATTAAAGGAAAACTACTTAAAAATGATGTTCCACATTATTAAGCAGGTCACAGGTTTCAAGCAATATGGGAAATAAAAAGGATCTCTCTCTTGCTGAAAAGCATCAAATAGTGCAATGCCTTGGTCAAGGGATGAAAACAATAAATATTTCCCGAAAACTTAAGCGTGATCATCATAATGTGAAGAGATTTGTGGCTGAATCTGAGCACAGACGTGTTCGTGCTGATAAAGACAGAATGAGGAAGGTTTTTGCCAGTCAAGTTAATCGGATTAACAGAGCAGCTGTTAAAAAGCCATTACAAACCAGCAAACAGGTATTTGAAGCTGCTGGTGCCTCTGGAGTCCCTCGAACTTCAAGGTGTAGGATCCTTCAAAGGCTTGCTGTGGTGCATAGACCTACTATTCGGCCACCCCTTAACAGTGTTCACAAGCAGAAACGGTTGCAGTGGGCCCAGACATACATGAAGACAAATTTTCCAAAAGTCTTGTTTACTGATGAGTGTCGAGCAACTGTGGATGGTCCAGATGGATGGAGTAGTGGATGGCCACCATGTCACAATAAGGCTGCGACATCAGCAAGGAGTGGAGGAGTCATGTTTTGGGCCGGAATCATGGGGAAACAGCTGGTAGGGCCCTTTAAGGTTCCTAAAGGTGTGAAAATAACCTCTGCAAAGTACATAAAGTTTCTGACTGACAACTTTCTTCCATGGTATAAAAAGGAGAAACGTGCCTTCAGGAGCAAAATCTTCTTCATGCATGACAACGCACCATCTGATGCTGCAAAGAATACCTCTGAGTCATTGGCTGCTATGGGAACAAAAGGAGATAAACTCATGGTGTGGCCACCATCTTCCCCTGACCTCAACCCTATAGAGAACCTTTGAAGTATCATCAAGCAAAAGATCTCTGAGGGTGGGAGGCAGTTCACACCAAAACAGCAGCTCTCGGAGGGAATTCTGACTTCACGCAAAGAAATACAAGCAGAAACTCTCCAAAAACTCACAAGTTCAATGGATGCAAGAATTGTGAAGGTGATATCAAAGAAGGGTTCCTATGTTAACATGTAACTTGGCCTGTTAGGATGTTTTGGAGTTAAATAGCTTTTTTTTTCAGTGAATGTGACCTCCTAATGCCGCAAATTCCACAAATGAGCATTTTCAGTTCTTTAAAACATATCAAATGTTTAGAAATTCTACTCTGCCTAATAATTTGGAACAGTGCATTTTGAGTTTTTATTCATTTTGGAGATTATACTGTTATCATTGGGAGGTTTCTCAATAAAATTCAATGTATAATCTAACGGGTGATGACTTTTATTAGACTGACTGTCATTTGCCCCGACCTTTTAGGAAAATGAGAAAAATGTAATTTGCATAATAATTTGGAACATAGTGTACAAGCTCTGTGCCTATTAAAATTATCACTTTATTTGTGGTTCAGATAATGTTTGTAGGGGAGAATACACCTAAATGACCCATGTAAAATCAAAGGCAAGAGTTTATGAACCTCTCCCAAAGCTCTAGAGAAAAATCTATTCAGTTAAAAAATGTAAAGGGGTCTTCAGGGACGTTAACCCCTTAACCCATCAATATAGCCATGTGAGGGCTTATTTTTGTAGGACGAGTTGTACATTTGAATGACACCATTAGTTTTACCATGTCGCGTGCTAGAAAACGGAAAAAAATTCCAAGTGCGGTGAAATTGCAAAAAAAGTGCAATACCACACTTGTTTTTGTTTGGCATTTTTGCTAGGTTCACTATATGCTAAAAATAAATTACCTTCCATTATGATTCTACAGGTCATTATGAGTTCACAGACACCAAACATGTCTAGGTTCTTTTTTACCTAAGTGGTGAAAAAAAAAATCCAAACTTTGCTAAAAAAAAAAAAAAAAAAATTGCTCAATTTTCCGATACCTGTAGCGTGTCCATTTTTTGTGATCTGGGGTTGAGTGAGGGCTTATTTTTTGAGCGCCAAGCTGACGTTTTTAGTGATATAATTATGGAGTAGATACAATCTTTTAATCACCTGTTATTGTATTAAATGCAATGTCGCTGCGACCAAAAAAACATAATTCTGTCGTTTTGACAGTTTTCATTGCTACGCCATTTAGCAATCAGGGTAATTTTGTTTATTTATTTTTTATGGGGCAAAAGGGGGTGATTGGAACTTTTATATATTTTTTTTTTTCATATTTTTTAAAAACATTTTTTTTTACTTTTGGCATGCTTCAATAGCCTCCATGGGAGGCTAGAAGCTGCCACAACTTGATTGTCTCTGCTACATAGAGGTGATGCTCAGATCGCCTCTGTGTAGCAGAATTACAGACTTACTATGAGTGCCAACCACAGGGTGGCACTCATTGCAATCTGGCATCAACAACCATAGATGTGTCAAGGAGATCTCTGGTTGTCATGCCGACTCACCGATGACCCCGATCATGTCACGGGGGTCACCGGTGCGCGCCTTTCTGGCCATATGGCCAGAAGCGCTTTTTAAATGCCACTTTCAGAGTTTGACAGCGGCATTTAACTAGTTAATAGGCACGGGTGGATTGTGATTCCACCCACCCCTATTGCGGGCACGTGTCAGCTGTTCAAAACCCCTCCTCACATGTAAAGCACCATGGAATAATATTGGAAAAACTGGTGCTATAATAATAAATAATAATAATTTTCCATGTGCATCAGAGGTTTGCTCCAAAGATTCACAGAATCGAGAAGGAAAACATCTTCTGCACCAGTACTCAAAATATTTTCCTGTTGGAAATGGGCCGGAAGAAGTACGGTCTGAGTAGAATCCAGACCCTCACCACCAGATGTTGAACCCCGGAGGTGGAGGTAATCCTGATGAGACTCAGGTACAATAGGCACATGTGGACTTTACTGTGCTGTCATTGTAGAAAGAGGAGGAGGGTGACTCACAGGGCGAGGAGTGGGAGAACAGAGAGGAAGACAATGAGGTTGTAGATCCCACTGTGAACTCATAGTTACACAGCTATGTAGCTCTGCGGAGGAGAAAAACGAGGAGGATATGTTGCAGGCAAAGAGTAATTTAACCTTAACAAGCACTGCATCCTCAGCCACAACTGTGGCTGTGACCAGCACCAGTCATGGGTGTGCAGTTCACAGGGGCAGCAAGGGTGCAAAGGATGACCAAACTCAAGCTATCTGCCTACTTTTCAGAAAATGACGCAGCAGAGGCAAAAATTGTAAATAATTGAATATTACATGCATGAGTCGGCATGTGCACGATCAACATGCCTTAGTCTAGGAATCACATTGTGCTAAAATGCGGGTTAGCGGGCCTCGCCAACCACTGGCAGTCCCATCAACCACATCTGCTGTTTTTTCTTCCTCCGTTACTGCAGCAAGTGTTCTTACACAGTACTCCGGCCGCAGAACCTCCACTTGTTTACCCCCTGCAGTTGGGGACTGAGAGCCCATCAGCTGTTATGTAAGTGGAGATGTCTGCTGGTTTTGTCTTACCAAGCCCACAACATGTTTCTCTTCTCAATCAACCACAACACCTCCACCTGCACCTCACTCACAGTTCAGTAGTTTGTCGGGTTCATCCTTCTTCCTGGAAAGGTAAGCGTGCATGCTGGAGTATCGAAACATGCATGTAGAAAATCTTAAGAGTAGATTTCCCCAAGACAGCAATGAGGCACGGGACGTGCATTACAGTTCTAGATATTTAACCCTGGAGCATCATTTGTCACTGCAAAAACATTAGTAGCATCAGCAGTGTAAGTGGCATAAGCAATTTCTGTGTCATTTCACACATTGTTTAGATCAGCTTGTGCACCAGCAGAATAGAGTGTATGTCTGACATGATGTGAATGATTGGAGAGGATGGTGCAGGAGTATCTCAAGCTCAATAATAATGCCATCAGGGACAATTTGCATCCTTTTGCATTTTGGCATTTTTCCCTATGCTGTTTCCAGCTGCAATGTGCTCAAGATGTCTCCAGCAGCCTTTATATATCCCCTATGATGCTGGAATGCCAGCCAGTCACAGTAATGTGACACCAAAGATGGCGCCGGCATTACTATAATTGGCAAACATGTTCATTGGCTGGAAACAAAGCACCAAAAAATCTGGGAAGGTCACTCAAATATACAGAGGCAAATACCTAATTACTCACTGAGTAGCTAATTGCCCAAATACCGTACTATTCGTGCGAGTATCGAATAGTGCCGAATGTATTCACTGACCACTAGTTCTATGTGATATGGAGTGTTGCCCTCCCCTTTATTGAGGGAATAGGCTTGGGTAGTATGTTTACCATAATATTACTTTCAGCTTCCAACTTCAGCTTACAAGAATACTTAGAGCTGAAGTACAGCACTGTCACTTTAAAACCACACAATTTTCAGCACAGAAAACTCACATGCAGCAGCTTCACACCTCCCAACAGCATGCCTCCCAAATTTTCTATCCCACAGAAACAGAACGAATGCTAGTTATGACAGTTTCTTTATTTAGCTTAACACAGAAACTCCAAAAGCGTTACATAAAATCCTGTAGAACCGAGTCCTTTGACATAGTACACCCAGGAAACCTCTGCATCTTTCACAGAATGGTCTGTAACAATTAATTCATACGTGCTCATTCATAAATATATTTCTCAGTGATTAAAAATCATCTGACAGCTTTACGCAGAATCCCTTATCTCAATAAATGCAAGGGAAACCATGCCAGGTTTTTATTTTTATTTTTTTATTTACAGCGCAGGAGCCGCTGATGAATACTCCCATCTGCCGCTCCTGCTCTCGCTGTTATTAGCTGCCGCAGGTGTTGGATGATGTGAGCAGTAGTCCCATCAGCTGACACCAGTGACTGGAGGTAAACTTTATACCTCTGATCACAGCGGAGCACTCACGCTGTCTTTTGGAAAGTGTGGGAACTGTGGCTCTCTAACCAGATATGACAGTGCGACAAACACCCGGTGTTCAGGCAGCCAAACCCGAACAGTAACACAGACTTTCTGGTGAAGTCCGTGTTTGGTGTCCGTGCCTAAACAGTAGGTGTTCGGTACGGACGCCAAACTATACTGTTCAGGTTCGCCAATCTCTACTGCTCCAGCTTGTGCAGGGTGATCAATGGCACTTCTGTCTATTTCCCTTGAGGAGATTGCTTCCAAGTAAAATGAGGCTTGTATATGTTACTGACATGGGTTTCAGGCCTGACAGACTGACCACAATACAGGTCCCCGCTTGCATATACTGTATTCAGAATTTAATTCTAAGGATATGTGTCCACGTTCAGGATGGCATCAGCATTTGGTCAGGATTTTATGCAGGTAAAATACTGACCAAATCTGCACCTGAGGTCATTGGCAGGTCACCTGCGTTGTCCTTGCATTGTTTCAGCACTGTAAGGACATGCTGCGTTCTTAAAAAACGCGCCGCATGTCCGTTTCCGCGGGTCTGCCGCATGCGTCTTTTAGTGCATAGTGGAGACGGGATTTCATGAAATCCCCTCCACTATGCTGTAACATCTGGATGCTGTGTATTTGACGCTGCGGCTCTACGCAGCGTCAAACACGCAGCATTTCCTGAACGTGGAAACATACCCTAATGCTTTTGGTGTCTGGTAGCATCAACTTGGAAAAACTAATATAATTGATGTAATATAGAAGAACTATCATGAATACCTCATAAACACTGTTAAAAAGTTACAACTTTATCGAAAAAGAAAGGGCAAACAACCTAAACTCTCATATTCCATGCAAAAAAGTGCACTCTAGGTTCACCCTAATGATTGTCCCTGATAAATACCCTACCTGTCTGCGGAAGTTGGCACCCTAGACAAATAAATACGAGAATGGTGCCCCCGCTCAACGAACTGCCTCTAATATCCTAAGTGGACTTAGGGCCAAGTGACCAATACCTCCCAAGTCCAAAGGTGCTCTTGCAACCAAATTTGATGCAAAAGGGACAGTAATGAACAGATGTGTATATAGGTGGTAAATAGAAGTGAACCCCTTTGATTTACAGGGTAAAAAAAAGATAGATAGTAATGACATAGATATTGTCATCCCTCAGTGCTGATACCTGCGCTGTGCCCTGCCTGACAGTGGAGGTTGGCACCCTACTGGTCAGAAGACATGGCGCCCCCACTCCACGATGGCTATCCCTAGAAAGCCCTTGATCAGATATAAAGTACTTTCAAACAATCCCTCAATGAAGTATGAGGCTTGACAATGACAGAAAGTGTGGGGGACATACTGATTTATAGTCACACTGAATCATCCAGTGGGATATCAGATGAAACAAAAATAAAACCTCCCAGCAGGATATCAGACATGAACAAATCCAAACAGTTAGAGCCCACAACTCTGCACTTGAGCTAGATCATCCAATAAGATATCAGATAGACAATTGGTAGGCATCCAGCCCAGATCCATCAATCAGATATCAAATTCACAAAAGCACAGAGATTACAGAGGTGTCCCCTGACACATCCAGTATGGTTCATGATTTTAGTGCTGTTATAAATGTTACAGAGAGAGTGACATCAATTGTTCCTAACCCACACACATTACTGTCACATATCCCAGCAACGTCCAAATGTTTCACAGTCATTGATTTGGCAAATGCATTTTTCTCTGTCCCACTACAGAGATTATCTTTTTGCCTTCACACCTGAAGAGGCACAGTAGTGCTGTATGGTACTCTCACAAGGAGAAATGAAGTCCCCTACTATTTCTTCAGCAGCAATGGCAATGATCCTGGAACAATGGTTAACGCCTCACCACAGATTGTACGATTGCAATCCTTGGTGATCTTTTGCTCTGCTGCCCGAACCAGACGTCCTGCGAGGAAGCCATAGTTTCCTTGCTGTTTTTTCTAGCAGAAAATATTGCAAAGACTCAAATGACAAATTACAGTTTTGCAAAGAAAAGGTGATGTTTTTAGGCCACTGTATTGCTGAAGGTATAAGACATCTGCACCTGAGAAGAGAGAAAACAATCAGTTCGAAATATCTCTTTACCTAGATCGCACCAACAGCTACTCATCATTTAAGGCTTGGTGTCCTATTGTAGACTTTGGAGAAGGACCTGCTTTACAAATGTTGCAAACACTGTATGACTGTTTGCATCAGACCCCTTCCATCTCACTCAAGAAGCAATTCATTTATTTAATTATCTCAAACTGATCATTGTGTCAGCCACCGTCTTGAGCATTCCAAGCTATGATCAGCCATTTTTCTTGTTATGAACAGAACAAGGAGGTCATGATACAGCAGTGGTGACACAACAACATGGTGGCAAACAAAGAGCGATAGCTTACTACTTAGCACAATTTGACTCAGTGATCAGAGGATGTATTACGTGTGGCCATGCTTTAGGGGCTGCTGCACTACTGCCAAGAAAGGTATTTGAGTTCACCTTGACTTTTCCTTTGACAATTTACCCTCCAGGACAAGTTGGCATAATCAAGATGAAAGCACACAAAAAATGTGACTCCCTGGAGGCAGAGGACAACAGAAGGGAGGATGAGGCTGCTAAAGTAGCAGCAAGGTTGCTTTGGGAGCAGAAGATGTCAGCAGGGAGTCAGCAAGTTCAGTCCAGGTTGGCATAATCAAGGTAAAAGGACATGTGGCACCCTAGGAGTCCGGTTGCCACAATGGCATTACCTTCCTCACAGGGGGTGATGTCATGCTTGGGAGTAAGGAGGGATTCCCTTGGTAGGTAACACAAACATACAACTGACTCCAAACCAGAAGGGGGAGATCTAAACCTGGTTTCAGGGGAACTTCCCTAGAAGTTCTGGTCTGGAGGCGGGGTTAGTGAGTGTAGTGTAAGACAGATTTAGTGGTACACATTGATAGTGGGGGTCACTTTTTCACGTCTACACATTTTAAAACTGTGGTCGTGAACAGTTACCTAAGTTTCCACAGTGGACACCTCCCCAAATGGATCTCGAACATCCCTTATGGGCAGTATTGGCGCATTAGGAAAAACTGCACAAGGGATGAGGATTTCCATGACGAAGCAAAGGTTTTAAAACAACGTTTTCACACCAAAGGTTACCCAAGAAATTAGTTAATGATGCTTTTCTAAAAACAGAGACATTGTCCCAGCAGGAATGTATATGCAAGATGAAGAGCAGTAAGGATAATAAGTCTTCTATTTCTGAACTCTCCAAATGGAGTCTTGTTACAACCTTTAATCAATCTCATACAACGATTCAGAAACTTCTAAGGAAATACTGGTTCATAATGAAAGGGGACCCCATCCTTTCTGGCCACATCCCTGTCCATGCCAGAACAATCTTTAGAAGGAGTTATACACTCTGTAATCTGGTTGCACCCAGCAATACCACTAGAAGTCCCCACCTTTTCTCCACTGTTCAGCTGGTTGAGAATGCTGGGTGCTTTTCCTGCAGGACAGCTAAATGCCTGTGCTGCAGTTCCATCCAAAATGGGTCTACAGAATTTAAATCCAACACCACCAACACTAGCTATAAAATTAAGTATCATGTTAACTGTCAATCCATGTATGTAGTTTATTTGATAGAATGTGGCTGCGGTCTTCAGTACGTGGGTCGCACCATACAGACTATGCATGCAAGATTGAACAAACATCGTCAAAATATTCGGAACAGTTTCTTGCTGCATAGTCTGTCCAAACATTTTTTGATTACACATCAAAAAACATGGAATCTCTTAAACTAACTATCATAGATTTTATTCCGGAGACTCTGTCTGACCGTTATGGTAGTCTTATTGAAAGGGAAAGCTTCTGGATTTTCAAATTGGGCATGTTGGCTCCCGAGGGGTTAAATCTCACTATTGAGAATGTTATTAGGTAATTTTTCCTTTCTTAGCTCTTTTTAGACTTTTTTTAATATATTTTTTCTTTTATTTAACATGATATGTGTTAAGTTTTATGATGTTTTTAATTATTTTAATGGAGGCATTTATGTTTTTGCATTTCATTTGGTTGTGTTGTTTTATCATGTGTTTTGTTATGTGACTTGTTTGATTGAATGTTAATTTTGATGTACTGCCCTTAAATACCCCTTCCTGTCAACTCACAATAAACTTCCACCTGATGAAAACGGGGTACCGTTGAAACGCGTTGTGGTTTACACCAATATTTTTGTCCTGGCTTCATTTCAGCGCTCCTGTGACCGTGCTTGGTTTTTCAAGTTTCATTTGTTCCTTCTCGATGGTGCACAGCTGGAGCTGCATTGAATCCTGCTTTCCCTTTTCAATTCCCTTGCTGTCCTCACAGCGCTCCTAGGAGACCACTATTTGCCTGACTCTTATAGTGTAAAGGTACCTTCACACTAAGCGACTTTGCAGCGAAAACGACGATGATCCGTGACGTTGCAGCGTCCTGGATAGCGATCTCATTGTGTTTGACACGCAGCAGCGATCTGGATCCCGCTGTGATATTGCTGGTCGGAACTAGAAGTCCAGAACTTTATTTCGTCGCTTGATCACCCTCTGTCATTGCTGGATCGGCGTGTGTGACGCCGACCCAGCGATGTGTTCACTTGTAACCAGGGTAAACATCGGTTTAAACATTTGTCAGCGCCGGCAGTAAAGCAGAGCACAGCGGTGACGTCACTGCTGTGCTCTGCTAACTAAAGGCGCTGACACATTCAGTGCAGGAAGCTCTGAGCAGCAGCGCGTAACCCTGTGGACGCCGGGGATGTGACAGACATCAGAAGGTGAGTATGTACTGTTTTTTTTTTTACTTTTACAATGGTAACCAGGGTAAATATCGGGTTACTAAGCGCAGCCCTGCACTTAGTAACCCGATGTTTACCCTGGTTACCCGGGTGCTGCAGGGGGACTTCGGCATCGTTAAAGGCAGTTTCAAGCCGAAGTCGTTCCCCTGATCGTTGGTCGCTGAAGAGAGCTGTCTATGTGACAGCTCCCCAGCGACCTAAACAGCGATGCTGCAGCGATCGGCTCGTTGTCTATATCGCTGTAGCGTCGCTGAATGTGATGGTACCTTAAGACAGTGACAGTGAAGGGAGATAAAGCACGCGCAAAAGAAACCGGATACCAGAGGGCAGGAGATTGCAGGTATCCTGGCCCATCTAATACCTGGAGGCATCATAGCAAGTCAGGAGCCTGGGGATGCCAGTGAGAAGACAATGCCCTTGAAAGGCTCATGCTGTTAACCATATGGGTAAGGAGTAACAGACACTGAGAGGAATTTGTGTAAAGCTTCAGGCAGCAAGGAACAGAGAATTCAGTGCAGAAAGAAGGTCTCTGAACCCACTTGGCTAAGTGGAACCCAAGTTAATCCCAGGCCTCCCGGACCCCATCTACACCTGTAACCTGTGCACTGGACTGCACCTGAAATTCACCAGTAAAAGGTAAAGGAGACAAAAAAAAAAACCTTTGTCATCCAATTATTTCCTGCACCCTCAGTCCTGCACTCCACCAGCTATCATCCCTTACCAACTGCATCAGTAGCTCTGAGAACTAAGCTCTACCTGTGTGGAGCTATACCAACACTGCTGCAACACCAACAGCCCCAGTGGTCCCCTTTAAGCAGCATTGGCCATCCCTGGCCAAGTACCACAGGTGGCGTCACCAACATTTCTCCATAGACTTTATTTCTGACTATGCTTCATCCCCTTTAATTGGACTCCCAGGGACACAGATCGTGTTACCGCTTCTGTGACCACACCTTTAAGGCCTGAGTACCCCACGGTCCTTTGGGGGCACTCCAGACACACAAAAGGTGACTCCCTGGATGTAGAGAAGGGAGAATGAGGGTGCTAAAGTAGCAGCAAGGTGGGATTGGGAGCAGATGACATTAGCGGGGAGTCAGCAAGTTCAAGTTCAGTCCAGGTTAGTGTAGTCAAGGTGAAAGCACACATAAACGGTCACTCCATGGAGGTAGAGGGCAACAGAAGGGTGGACAAAGTCTGTAAAAGTAACAGCAATGCAATCTAGGGAGCAGAGTACTGCTGGGGGGCAGCAAGTTCCATCCATCATGGTGAGCCTAGATGTCCTAAAATCAATGAAGCAAAAGCCTAACCCCCAGAGGAGGAATACTGGGAGGAAAGTGGGAAATGATTTGAACTACAATGGAGTTTGGGAGAATAAGGATAAATTGTGTTTAACGAGGTCCATGTTCCCACTGATAGCGCAAGCAACACATGACCCCTGTCACACCTCAAAAAGTCACACGTATACCATGGTATATGCCTTCTGGTTCGCTTCTGGTTTTAATTACAAAGCCGCAAAATGTGCAGTCCTGCCTCATCTGTCCACAACATAACCCAGGTAAAACAGTAAAATTTCCTAATAATCTACCATTTTCAGAGACTGCAGATAGACTACATAAACCTACCCAAGGTAGGCGTGTATGAATGTCCTGGTATGTGCAGATCTCTTCTCAGGTTGGCTGGAAGCCTATCTGGTAAAATGTGCTAATGCTCAAACAACTGCAGAATAACTGATGAAAGAACTGATCTGCAGATATGATGTTCCAGAAACCATAGAAAATGACAGGGGTACACACTTCACTGGATAAATAATTAAGGAAATTATGCAGGCCCTGGGAATAAGCAAACATTTCAGACCCAGTTTCACCCACAAAACAGTGGGAAAGTGGAGAGGTGAAATGGGACACTTAGGGTATGTGCACACGTCAGGATTTCTTGCAGAAATTTCCTGAAGAAAACCGGAAATTTTCTGCAAGAAATCCGCATTTTTTTTTTTTGCGTTTTTTCCCCCGTTTTTTTTGCGTTCTTTTTAGCATTTTGCAAGCGTAATTAGCTTGCAGAATGCTAAAGTTTTCCAAGCGATCTGTAGCATCGCTTGGAAAACTGACTGACAGGTTGGTCGCACTTGTCAAACAGTGTTTGACAAGTGTGACAAACTTTTTACTATAGATGCTGCTTATGCAGCATCAATAGTAAAAGATAGAATGTTTAAAAATAATAAAAAAAATAAAAAAAATGGTTATACTCACCTGCAGGCGTCCGTTCCTATAGATGCTGTGTGTGTTCAGGACCTTCGATGACGTCGCGGCTTGTGATTGGTCGCTGAGCGGTCACATGAACGGTCACGCGACCAATCACAAGGCCGCGACGTCATCGCAGGTCCTGAACACAGACCATCTAAAGGAAAGGAAGCAGCAGCATGCCTCCGGGGCCATCGAAGGTGAGTATATGACTATTTTTTATTTTAATCCTTTTTTTTTACCAATTATATGGTGCCCAGTCCGTGGAGGAGAGTCTCCTCTCCTCCACCCTGGGTACCGACCGCACATAATCTGCTTACTTCCCGCATGGTGTGCACAGCGAAAAAACGCGAAAAAAACACGAAAAAAACTGAACGTGTGCACATGGCCTAAAACTTAAACTAAAACTTTAAGAAAACCACGGCAGACACAGAAAAGAACTGGGTAAGGCTGGTTTCACACTTGCGTTTTGATCTGCAGCGTTTTTTTCCCCTATGTTTAACATTAAAAACGTTTTTTTGTACGCGTTTTGCCGCGTTTAACGACGCATGCATTTTTTTGCTGCATGCGTTCTTTTGCAGAAATGCAACATGTAGTAATCTTCAGAGGCGTTTTTTTGGCGCAAAAAAACGCATGCGTTCATTTGCGTTTGATTTGCGTCAAAAAATACATTGATGTCTATGGAAACGCATGTGTTTTTATAGAAAAAAACAAGAATACACCCTGATAAGCCACCCCCCACCATCAGGGTGATAAAGGGATCCTAATCCTAACCCTACCCCTACCCCTAACCCTAACCCTAGGGATCCAAACCCTAACCCTAACCTTAACCCTACCCCTGCCCCTAACCCTAACCCTACCCCTAACCCTAACAAAATGACAGTGAATACTCTCCGAGTTTATATTTTTAGTACTCTATAGCAATACCGTATATCTTGGGGTGTCCACATTGAACAAAGCTTTTTATTAGAAGAATGTCCTGGTCTCCAAGTCAACATAATAGCCAATCCCTATGGATCCCTAGGATCCCTAGGGTTAGGGTTAGGGGTAGGGGTAGGGGTAGGGTTAGGGTCTGGATCCCTAGGGTTAGGGTTAGGGTTAGGATTAGGGGTAGGGTTAGGGTTTGGATCCCTAGGGTTAGGGTTAGGGGTAGGGTTAGGGGTAGGGGTAGGGTTAGGGTTTGGATCCCTTTATCACCTCGATGGTGGGGGTGGCTTATCAGTGACCTGGTGACCAGGACATTCTTCTAATAAAAAGCTACCCCTAACCCTAACCCTAGGGATCCAAACCCTAACCCTACCCCTAACGCTAACCCTAACCCTAACCCTAGGGATCCTAACCATAACCCTATCCCTAACTAATTCTATTAATAGTGGGTTTTCTAGTTGATTTTGATGATTGGCAGCTGTCACACACTTCTCAGCATGCGTTTCAAAAACACAAACGCAGGAAAAAACGCATGTAAACGCGTCAAAACGCCGCTTTTTTTACTGCATGCAAAAACGCATGCATCTAAAAAACGCAGCGTTTGCACGCGTTTACATGCGTTTTTTCACCACATGCGTTTTTTTTACAAACGCTGCAGATCAAAACGCAAGTGTGAAACCAGCCTAAAGTGCTGATTAGGGTTGAGCGACTTTTATTTTTATAGTTATGTTTGCGATATCGGAAATCGGTATCGGAATCCACATTTAAGTGTAAAATAAAGAATTAAAATAAAAAATATTGATATACTCACCTCTCCGACGAGCCCTGGTAGTAATCGGCATCTTCCGTTCCTAAGAATGAGCGCGTTCAGGGCCCTAGAAGACGTCACGGCTTTGTGATTGGTCGCGGCGGCCCAGGTGACCGTTTAGCGACCAATCACAAGCTGTGACGTAATTCTCATGGCCTAAATTCCTAGAATGAGGAATTTAGGACCTGAGAGAATTACGTCACGGCTTGTGATTGGTCGCTGAGCGGTCACGTGGGCCGCCGCGACCAATCACAAAGCCGTGACGTCTTCTAGGGCCCTGAACGCGCTCATTCTTAGGAACGGAAGATGCCGATTACTACCAGGGCTCGTCAGAGAGGTGAGTATATCAATATTTTTTATTTTAATTCTTTATTTTACAGTTAAATGTGGATTCCGATACCGATTTCCGATATCGCAAACATATCGGAACTCGGTATCGGAATTCCGATACCAGATTCAGAAGATCGCCGACCTCATGGCCGACCCCACACAGGGGTCGGGTCGGGTTTCATGAAACCCGACTTTGCCAAAAGTCGGCGACTTCTGAAAATGGTCGACCCGTTTCGCTCAACCCTAGTGCTGATCCTTGCAGTCTTTTCAGTGAGACATGCTCCACATAGAAGGATAAGCTTGTCTCCTTTTTAAGTCCTATTTGGTAGTGCCCAAAGGCGGGTCTGTACTTCCCACAGGAGTAACAATGACAATGACAACCTATGTTCAGGCCTTGCAGAAAATGCTTACTGGGGTTTATAGACATGTGTTTTCATCCATTTCAGATCCTAATGCAAGTGCAGATGTGCATCAGCTGAATCCAGATGATTGATGGTCATACGAAGACACGCGAGAAGGAGCCTAGATCCACGGTTTGATGGCTGTTCTGAAATAAATGTATGGGGTTGACTCGCTGGGATTGATAGACAGTAAAAGGGTGTAGTGGGTTGAGTGTCTTTGGGATGAAGCAGAGACAAAAAGTAAGGGTGGATAGAATTAAATAAAGACAACAGGACCATTGTGTGCAGACTAGTGTTGAGCGATACCGTCCGATACTTGAAAGTATCGGTATCGGAAAGTATCGGCCGATACCGGCAAAGTATCGGATCTAATCCGATACCGATACCCGATACCAATACAAGTCAATGGGACACCAAGTATCGGACGGTATCCTGTATGGTTCCCAGGGTCTGAAGGAGAGAAAACTCTCATTCAGGCCCTGGGATCCATATCAATGTGTAAAAGAAATAATTAAAATAAAAAATAGGGATATACTCACCCTCCGACGCAGCCTGGACCTTACCGCCATAACCGGGAGCCGTTGTACCTAAGAATGCGCGCTTGAAGGGCCTTAGATGACGTCACGGCGCTCTGATTGGTCCGTAGCGGTCGCGTGACCGCTACGTGACCAATCAGAGCGCCGTGACGTCATCTAAGGCCCTTCAAGCGCGCATTTTTAGGTACAACGGCTCCCGGTTACGGCGGTAAAGTCCAGGCTGCGTCGGAGAGGTGAGTATATCCCTATTTTTTTATTTTAATTCTTTCTTTTACACATTGATATTAATCCCGATACCGATTCCCGATACCACAAAAGTATTGGATCTCGGTATCGGAATTCCGATACCCGCAAGTATCGGCCGATACCCGATACTTGCGGTATCGGAATGCTCAACACTAGTGCAGACACATGAACATAGGGCTAAAATCAAAAGAAATGTTGTGGGTAATGGCTGAAAAAAAGGTCATTAAGTGGAAACAAGGAATAGTGGATGGGCGCAGATGGTTAAGACTATACATAAGTTGATACCTGTATAAGATTGGTAGAAATGCAATTAACCAGCAATTATGGAATGATTGAGGTATGTGTTATGTTCCACCTGCCATGCCCGGATTTATCAACATTATACAGAGATAAATCCTCAATATATCATATCATCAAGATTTAGTCAAGTAGCATATTCTCTAGATAAAATTGAACATATCAAAACTGTGTATTAAGACCAGCAGGAACATATTCAACATTGTAACTATGAGTACAAAAGTCCTATGTTACTTGGGTAATTAACCCTAGCATTCGTGACGTCACAAATTTACACTTTTACGTAACTGGGGCCTTTTAGACCCCCGTGAAAATCATATGGAAAAACTCACATAAATAACTTTTACAAGTTTATTTCAAAATTTTAAAATATGATATGAATAATGCATAACATTTTAATCATTATTTTTTGCAGAAAACACCCAAAAACATTTTTTTTTCCAAATTTCAAAGATATGGAAAACACATAAAGGTATATAAATCTAAATGTAAACTAGCTGCAGCTACATTTCTTTTCTAACGTTTTCTTTTCAATTTTATTGGTCTTCCAAACAATTTTCACATGTTATCTTTTCTGAAGAATGTTCTTTACAGACATTTTCCACACAAGTGGTACAATATTGCTCAGTTTTCCTCTCTAAGCTTCTTGGACAAATGAAACAACATTTTAATTTTCTTTCTTCTGGCCCTGGAATATCCTGAAACTGTACGCCACACTGTTTCATTGCTTCTTTAGTTTGCTTTGGCAAGCATTTCATACTGCTTAGCTCCATCATGTGAGGCATTACAATCAGGGTTGTCTACTAATTACTCGTGTGTGACACACTGTAAGGGTAAAGGGCCCCTTTCCTCCTCTCATCCTCAGCAGCTCTTAACTTTTATACTTTCTTTTAGGTGGTGTACGATTCTCTAGATTTGTGTGGCTCACAAGCTCTACCCTTTGCAAGCGTCTTATAGAAACAAAGAGACTGTAAATGAGTCAGACTTCCTCCCAACATCATATCACAGGTGCTTCAGCAATTATCTCACAGTGTATACTGTCCTCAGTACTCTATACACAGCACATTACTGAGTTCAAAGAACCTGAGATGATGTCATGGCCTTATCTCTCCCTCCCAAAATCATATGACATCCTCACATAGCATGATCCACCCCCCGGCCCCTCCACCAGCAACCCTGACTATAAATAAAGTAACTTGAGACGCAGACACTGCTGAGTACATGATAAAAATAGCAGGGGCCTAAAGGCCCCCATTCTGTACAGATGTAGTTTTCCCCAAAAAAGCATTGTAACACCAAAATGCCTATCAAAACAATTATATGAACAACTGGATATTGCCAACAACGACATACTTGAGGAATACCTAGAGTTTCAAAATTTTAACTAAAGTAATTTTGCAGATAATAGCCAAAAAGTAAGCACCGGGGCCTAAAAGGCCCCCCGATATGCATTGTAGGGTTAAACTAAAAGGGACTATTTGACTATTGTTGGTGGTGTTTGGTTTTGCACCAAAGAGAGAAAGGAAGATGGTGTGTGGATAAATCAGCATTAGCTCTGTAAAAGAGAGGACACAGGGAGAAGATCTGCAGGATGTGTTTTCTTGGGAATTGTGGGTTTTCGTATTACCTCTTGTAGAAATGAAAAGTCATCACATTTTAACCATGGAAAAGCAAATTCATTGTTCTTGCTTCCAACAATAAGCTTCAAGAACTGACTAGCAAGTAGACGAAAAATGGGGAAAGATTCTGACACAACAATCCAGGGATAAAATGGATTCTTCATTGAAACAGTTAGAACATCAATTAGCTTCTTAAAATATCTTAATAGTTCAAAGGCCACTATCTGTGCTTGGTGAAACTTTCTATGCCAGTATACTCTTAATGACCAATTAGATTATCAGGTATTGGGTCTGGCATGTTATGTAGTGTGAATAAAGAGTGTGTAAGTGTATTTGCTGAAAGAAAGTTACTAGTGCTACAATGCATTGTTTGATGCATATTTTTAAACAAACTGTTGAAAAACATTCATTGAAACTAAGTTTGCTTAATTTGATCAGAAGATGAACTTTTATATATCCAAATGTTAACTAATAATAATATTGAGTATATATTTTACATTTTCTCTATGGTACTTAGATCGTTCAACAATTTACATTAGAAACCAGGCTTGGGGAAACCATAAAAGCCGTCTTAATCACAGCTGTAAGAATATTTTAAAAGATTTCCAGATGTTGAGTGACAAGGCCACACATTTACGTATATTTTCTGCAGTTCAGCGTTCAAAGTTAGAAGTTGAAAGTTAAGTAAATCAGCAGATAATTAGAAGAGTTTGATTGAATAATGGAAATACGGATTTCAGGCACTTGATGTTTGCATCCAGGGATGATGAACAGAATTCCAAAGCACCTGGCAAAGTCTCCTGTACTGTTACTATGAAGACCTTGTGGGGTAGAATCTTCAAAGCCAAAACTAACTAATCCTCAATTATATTTTATGTAGACTAGAACAATTAATTCATTTTAGGCAAAACATCAAGTCGTATTCACTGCAGTGTCTTGCTAAATATACTGATTTTCAGTAGAACTGTTATCAAAGTTATTTCACCCCTATTGGAAATTAAGTTTATTAGCATTATTTACAAAAATTATGCCTGTTGTAGTAAATAAATTAACTCTGCTGTTCTGATCGCATCTACTTTACACTTGTACTGTTTCGGGTCAATATGACCAGACCTATTAACCCCTTACTGACCTCGGACGGGATAGTACGTCCGAGGTCAGCTAACTTGCTTTGATGCAGGGCTCCGCGGTGAGCCCGCATCAAAGCCGGGACATGTCAGCTGTTTTAAACAGCTGACATGTGCCCGCAATAGGCGCGGGCAGAATCGCGATCTGCCCTCACCTATTAACTAGTTAAATGCCGCTGTCAAACGCAGACAGCGACATTTAACTACCGCATCCGGCCGGGCGGCCGGATATGAGCGCATCGCCGACCCCCGTCACATGATCGGGGGTCAGCGATGCTTCAGAATAGTAACCATAGAGCTCACAGCACACCTGATTTTCTACTACATAGCAGCGAACAGCAGATCGCTGCTATGTAGCAGAGGCGATCGTGCGGTGCCTGCTTCTAGCCTCCCATGGAGGCTATTGAAGCATGGCAAAAGTAAAAAAAAAAAGTTAAACAAAATGTGAAAAAAATTAAAAAAACATAAAAGTTTAAATCACCCCACTTTCGCCCCAATCAAAATAAATCAATAAAAAAAATCAAACCTACACATATTTGGTATCGCCGCATTCAGAATTGCCTGATCTATAAATAAAAAAAAGCATTAACCTGATCGCTAAACGGCATAACGAGAAAAAAATTCGAAACGCCAGAATTACATTTTCTTGGGTCGCCGCGACATTGCATTAAAATGCAATAACGGGCGATCAAAAGAACGTATCTGCACTGAATTGGAATCATTAAAAATGCCAGCTCGTCCCGCAAAAAATAAGCCCTCAACCGACCCCAGATCATGAAAAATGGAGACGCTACAAGTATCGGAAAATGGCACAATTTTTTTTTTTTTTTTTAGCAAAGTTTGGAACTTTTTTTCACCACTTAGATAAAAAATAACCTAGTCATGTTAGGTGTCTATGAACTCGTACTGACCTGGAGAATCATAATGACAGGTCAGTTTTAGCATTTAGTGAACCTAGCAAAAAAGCCAAACAAAAAACAAGTGTGGGACTGCACTTTTTTTGCAATTTCACTGCACTTGGATTTTTTTTCCCGTTTTTTAGTACAAGACATGGTAAAACCAATGATGTTATTCAAAAGTACAACTCGTCCTGCAAAAAATAAGCCCTCACATGGCCAAATTGACAGAAAAATAAAAAAGTTATGGCTCTGGGAAGGAGGGGAGCGAAAAATGAACACAGAAAAACGGAAAATCCCAAGGTCATGAAGGGGTTAAAATGTTGATTTTAGCTACTTTAGTGTTTTGAATACCTATTTCATTATTAAAGTTTTTGTGAACATGGTTGATCATAAACAAATGAAAAATTAAATTAAAACTTAATTTTTATTTATTTTTTCCAGAAAAAGGTTACACCGGCTGTTAGCAATTATGTTTGCTTTATAGCATTCTGCACACAAATAACAAACATGCTTTAGATTTCTATTACTAAAACATGAAATCTAACACAATATAACTTTACTAGGTGTTTCCAGCCAGCTAACGCTCGGCACGCTCATTGCTATCTAATTAATGCTGCTGGTGATTAAACTAAAGTAAATAATGACAACATTCAATAGCGCTTACGCAGGTGGTAAATTAACTTAAAATGAAATTCATAACAATAATAATCATTAAAAATCTGAATAATACTAATAACCAATCCTGCGATTTAGTCGATATTGTTGTTGTCGATCAGCTACTGCATCAATGTCCGAATTTTCCTGCGGCCTGTGAGATGGACCTGGAGACTCTTCTTGGCTCATTTTGTTTGGGAGAATGCGGATGCAATTAAATGTACGTTTACCTTGGCTGAAGTAGTTGAATTATATAGACAGGAAGTGCTGCGTGTGGTAATGTGTGGGGGCGGAGCCTCTTGTGGTAATGTGTGGGGACGGAGTCTCATGAGGTAATGTGTTAGGACGCAGCCTCGTGTGGTTATGTGTGAGGACGGAGCCTCGTGTGGTAATGTGGGGGAACGGAGCCTTGTGTGGTAATGTGTGAGGACGCAGCCTCGTATGGTAATGTGTGGGGACAGAGCCTCATGTGGTAATGTGTGGGGATGGAGCCTCATGGGGTAATGTATGGGGACGGAGTCTTTTCTGGTAATATGGGGGGATGGAGCCTCGTGTGGTAATGTGGGGGAACAGAGCCTCATGTGGTAATGTGTGGGGACGGAGCCTCGTGTGGTAATGTGTGAGGATGGAGCCTCGTGTGGTAATGTGTGGGGAAGCAGGCTCATGTGGTAATGTGTGAGGATGAGCCTCATGTGGTAATGTGTGGGGACAGAGCCTCGTGTGGTAATGTGGGGGGATGGAGCCTCGTGTGGTAATGTGTGGGGACAGAGCCTCATGTGGTAATGTATGGGGACAGAGCCTCGTGTGGTAATGTGTGGGGACGGAGCCTCGTGTGGTAATGTGTGGGGACGGAGCCTCGTGTGGTGATGTGGGGGGCTGGATTATGTGTGGTAATGTGGTGGGGTAGCTGGATTATGTGTGGTAATGTGGGGGGCGGGATTATATGTGGTAATGTGGTGGGATAGCAGGATTATGTGTGGTAATGTGGTGGGGGCGGGATTATTTGTGGTAATGTGGTGGGGGGCAGGATTATGTGTGGTGATGTTGTGGGGGGGCGAGATTATCTGTGGTAATGTGGTGGGGGGTGGGATTATGTGTGGTAATGTGGTGGGGGGCAGGATTATCTGTGGTGATGTGGTGGGGGACAGGATTATGTGTGGTGATGTGGTGGAGGGGCGGGATTTTGTGTGGTAATGTGATGGGGCGGTATTATGTGTGGTAATGTAGTGGGGGTGGGATTATGTGTGGTGATGTGGTGTTGGGGGCGGGAAAATGTGTGGTAATGTGGTGGGGGGGCGGGATTATGCATAGTAAAGTGGAGGGGGTGCGGGATTATGCGTGGTGATGTGGTGGGGGGTGGGATTATGTGTGGTGATGTGGTGGGGGGCGGTATTATGTGTGGTAATGTGGTGGGGGCAGGATTATCTGTGGTGATGTGGTGGGGGACATGATTATGTGTGGTGATGTGGTGGAGGGGCGGGATTATGTGTGGTAATGTGATGGGTGTTATGGTTCTGGTGGTAAGAACACATGAACTGACCTGATAGGTAAACCAAAACATAGGACTAGCTCTGGGGATGTGGGAACTTTACTGACCGCAATCCTGATCCTATCAACACACACTATAGGCAGCCGTGGAGCGTTCCTAAATCAGCCTAGACGCCTCTGCACAGCCTGAGAAACTAGCTACCCCTAGAGAGAAACAAAGCCTCACTTGCCTCAGAGAAATTTTCCCCAAAGTGAGAGCAGCCCCCACAAATAATGACGGTGAGTTAAGAGGAAAACACAGACATAGAAATGAAAATAGGTTTTAGCAAATGAGGCCCGCTAATAACTAAATAGTAAGAGGATAGCAAGGAATCTGTGTGGTCAGTATAAAATACTACAAAAATTATCCATGCAGAGAATACAAAAAGACCCCCACACCAACTCACGATGTGAGGGGCGCAACTCCGCACCCCAGAGCTTCCAGCTAGCAATCAAATAGCATATAAGCAAGCTGGACTGAACTCATCATATAATGAGAAACATTTTCAAATAGCAATGAGCAAAAATAGACTAGCATGAAACTTAGCTTCTCCACGAGGAGACAGGTCACAAGGGAAGTCCCAGAGAGATCTGAACCAGTACTGAATACAACGACAGCAGGCAACAAGTAAAGGTCCAGGTGGAGTTAAATAGGTAGCAAGCCTAGCAGGAAACGAGGCAGCTGGGGTCCAGCTAAAGCCAGCCGTAACACTCAAAGCCACCAGAAGGAGCCCAAGAACAGAACTCACAAAGTACCACTCATGACCACAGGAGGGAGCCCGAGAACGGAATTCACAACAGATGGGGGTGGTATGTGTGGTAATATGGTGGGGGCGGGATTATCTGTGGTAATGTGGTGGGGGCAGGATTATCTGTGGTAATGTGGTGGGGGCGGGATTATGCGTAGTAAAGTTGAGGCGGTGCGGGATTATGTGTGGTGATGTGGTGGGGGGCGGGATTATGTGTGGTGATGTGGTGGAGGGCGGGATTATGTGTGGCGATGTGGTGGGAGGCAGGATTATGTGTGGTGATGTGGTGGGGGGCGAGATTATGTGTGTTAATGTGGTGGGGGGCGGTATTGTGTGTGGTAATGTGGTGGGGGCGGGATTATGTGTGGTGATGTGGTGGGGGGCGGGATTATGTGTGGTAATGTGGTGGGGGGGCAGGATTATGTGTGGTAATGTGGTGGGGGGTGGTATTATGTGTGGTGATGTGGAGGGGGCGGGATTGTGTGTGGTAATGTGATGGGGGGCGGGATTATGTGTGGTGATGTGGTGGGGGGCTGGATTGTGTGTGGTAATGTGGTGGGGGGTGGGATTGTGTGTGTAATGTGGTTGGGGGCGGGATTGTGTGTAATAATGGGGTGGGGGCGGGATTGTGTGTGGTGATGTGGTGGGGGGCGGAGCTACTGTGCAGGGCGGGATTAGCAAGTAATCACGATGCCTCTTATATATAGATATTAACATATTTTACAAAACAACAAATGACAAATAATGAAAACTTGCATTTTTCCATTGAACACAATAATAAAACACATGTCCTTTGCATAGATATTTTGCACACCTAGCACTTGTCAGATTTGTTTTATTTATAGCAAAAACTCGGCACTTAACTTAACATAATACAGGTGACTTAACGGTGTCCACAAAATAACAGAAACGTTTCGGTCCTACATCCGGACCTTCATCAGTCACAGTTGATAA
The DNA here is from genome assembly GCF_051348905.1 of Ranitomeya variabilis. Lineage (NCBI taxonomy): Eukaryota > Metazoa > Chordata > Amphibia > Anura > Dendrobatidae > Ranitomeya > Ranitomeya variabilis. Next base: position 570,155,082 of record NC_135236.1, read on the forward strand.
ATGTGAGAGAGCGAGTGGACCCACAGAATTGCTGATTGTGGAATGAGATCACACTTGTGTGTGAGCGCTGCCTGTATGTGGGCAGTATAGCCCCAAATGAAGCGATATACCTTAACCCCTTCATGACCTTGAGATTTTCATTTTTTCCGTGTTCGTTTTTCGCTCCCCTCCTTCCCAGACCCATAACTTTTTTATTTTTCCATCAATATAGCCATGTGAGGGCTTATTTATTGTGAAGTGAGTTGTGCTTTTGAATGACATCATTGGTTTTACCATGTCGTGTACTAGAAAACAGGAAAAAAATTCCAAGTGCGGTGAAATTGCAAAAAAAGTGCAATCCCACACTTGTTTTTTGCTTGGCTTTTTTACTAGGTTCACTAAATGCTAAAACTGACCTATAACTAGGATTCTCCAGGTCATTACGAGTTCAAAGACACCAAAGATGTCTAGGTTCTCTTTTATCTAAGTGGTGAAAAAAAATTCCAAACTTTGCTAAAAAAAAAAAAATTTGCGCCATTTTCGATACCCGTAGCGTCTCTATTTTTCGTGATCTGGGGTCGGGTGAAGGCTTATTTTGTGCGTGCCGAGCTGACGTTTTTATTGATACCACATCTATGCAGATACGTTCTTTTGATCGCCTGTTACTGCATTTAATGCAATGTCGTGGAGTCCAAAAAAACGTAATTCTGGCGTTTCAAATTTTTTTCTCGCTACACTGTTTAGCGATCAGGTCATGCTTTTTTTATTGATAGATCGGGTGATTCTGAATGCGGCGATACTTAATATGTGTAAGTTTGATTTTTTTATTGTTTTATTTTGAATGGGGCGAAAGGGGGTGATTTAAATATTTATTTTTTTTAATTTTTTTCACATTTTTCTTTCACTTTTTTTTTTACTTTTGCCATGCTTCAATAGCATCCATGGGAGGCTAGAAGCTGGCAAAACTCTATCAGCTCAGCTACATAGCAGCGATCATCAGATTGCTGCTATGTAGCTGAATTGCATGCTTGCTATGAGCGCCGACCACAGGGTGGCGCTCACAGCAAACCGGCATCAGTAACCATAGAGGTCCCAAGGATGCATGCATCGCTGACCCCCGATCATGTGATGAGGTCGGCAATGCGCTCATTTCCGGCCCGATGGCCGGAAGCGCCGGTTAAATGCCACTGTCAGCGTTTGACAGCAGCATTTAACTAGTTAATCGCGGCGGGTGGATCATGATTCCACCCATCACTATTGCGGGCACATGTCAGCTGTTCAAAACATGTTCCGGCTGTTCACCGCCAGAGCCCGCATCAAAGCGGGGGCTCTGACCTCGGACATACTATCCCATCCGAGGTCAAAAAGGGGTTAAAATATCAGGACATAAGTGCATGCATGGACTAGCAATGGATTCCGCATCCCACACAGGCACGGCACTTATGTCCTGATATTTTAAGGTATATCGCTTCATTTGGGGCCATGCTGCCCACATACAGGCAGCGCTCACACACAAGTGTGATCTCATTCCACAATCAGCAATTCTGTGGGTCCACTCGCTCCCTCACATTTATCAATTGTGACTGATGAAGGTCCGGATGTAGGACCGAAATATTCCTGTTATTTTGGGGACACCATTAAATCACCTGTATTACATTAAGTTGAGTGCCAAGTTTTTGCTATATATTATGGTGTGGGAACCTACTCTGGCACCTCTTTACGGCTGTGCACACGTCTACTTTTTCATATAGAATTGTTTTATTGTCACAAGAAGATGGACAGAAGCTACATCTGTAACGGGGTCGACCAAGCTGGGGTACCTCTTTCAGTACCACCCCGTGTTTCAGGAGGTCCACTTTGCATTGGCTGGAGTCTGAATGAAGGACGCTTGCTGGAATTCCTTGATTACATGAGAGAATATAAAAGCTGACTGCTTCTCCACGTATTTCCAGTCTCACAACACTTTATTCACAGAACACAGACTATATGAAACAGATACAGAGGGCAGGTCCATTCAAAAGCGGCAGGCCAGACATACATTACAATAGCCGCAGGGGGCCGGAGCCTGCTGATATTTACTGTGGGAATTACAAAGGTGGGGGAGGTCAGAAGGGGATATCTTGTCTCCTCTGCCCAGGGGCACAGCATGTGGGCTGGTGCATTAGAGACATATATCTCACATGGAACCTATTATATATACAAATAACTGCATAACATTTTCTGGGTTCTGAGAGGTTCTGTATCAACATCCATTCCTTTTTTGGCTGGTAGCTGTGCTGGTGGACCCAGTGGAGTCTTTTTCTTGAGTATGCTGCTGGACGCGCTTCATTATGGCTGCAGCTCCTTCACTTCTGGGGTTTACTTTTCTGGCTTTCACCTTAAGATTTGTATACTTCTGCTAACATAAGTAAACCAATATAAGCATTTAGAGCTGTCACATCTAAATTGTTCCATTTATCACCATAAACTCGTTGTCGCTCGATGTTTGTCATTTGTATTATAATATTTAGGATAGTCATTAGTGATGAGCGAGTGTACTCGTTGCTCGGGTTTTCCCGAGCACACTACGACTAGGGTGACATCCGAGTATTTATGACTGCTCAGAGATTTTGTTTTCATCCCGGCAGCTGAATGATTTACAGCTACTAGCCTGCTTGATTACATGTGGGGATTCCCTAGCAAACCAGGCAACCCCCACATGTACTCAGCCTGGCCAATAGCTGTAAATCATTCAGCTGCCATGGTGAAAACTAAATCTCTGAGCAGTCATAAATACTCGGAGGTCACCCCAGCGTGCTCGGGAAAACCCAAGCAACGAGTACACTCGCGAATGCTGATCCTAAATCGGATATTCTTTATATACCGTAGCTAGTAGGACCAGGAGTAGCTTTTATGATATTTTCAGAGGACAATCTCCCAGCATGACTAGGCTGCACATTCCAAATCACATTCTTGTTTTTAGAATGGATTTCTTGCATCCGACAAGTTGCCTAGGTATCATGTTCCTCTTCATATTCCCTTTCAAAATTACAATTTTCAGCATTGATTTCCCCGTCACTCAAGTGGTCATGCTCTTCGGACACATTTTCCTGTGCGATATCATCTTCTGAATCAGAGGCGCTGTCAAGCTCTTCCAATTCAGCGTCAGTCAATAGACGTTTTTGAAACATTTTTATCCAAATTTGGAAATTATGCACAGTCACAACTTGCACGGAGTAGAGTCAACACTATGAAATAAAAAAAAAATGAACTATATAAATAAATAACAATAAAAGAGAAAAAATCTATAACCAGTTTCACAGCAAAATGACCTTATATACTACAGTAAGGGCCCCAGCGCACTCCCAGCGATGAAGAATGTGCAGCGTGACCACTACTCTTGCAATGCCGGAGCCTCGCATTTGTGATGTTGCAGCATCGCATTTGTAGGGTGCATCTGTGTGTGTGATGGGGCCCTAAAACAGATCCTGTTCAAATCTCTGCTCAACGCTCATCCATTCAATACATTCAATCAATGTATCACAGCACAGGGCGCTAACCTGATAGGGTTTTGACAACGTTACAACATCTGTATAAGCATGTAAAGGCGGCAGCGGGACCACCACAGAGATACGTTGCAGTGAGTGAGGAATACGGTGATTCAGAATCCGTGGTACATAATAATTGCTGAAAATGTCCATGCCTTAATACCAAGACCTACACCTCTACTTAACCAAAAGCATTAAAAATATGCTTAAATCCATGTAAATAAGTAAAAAAAGTTTGTGGGTTCTGTATTGTGTATCAGGCAAACAAACTTCGCCATTTTAAGCTGATGGCTCAAGTATTTATCTGGAGATGGAAGAATGAAATATATACTGAAACTTCTTTATGGTGGCTCTGAGATGCTCTTGGGCTGCTTTTTTTCCCATAACAATGGCTAACCGCAGCGTTTGTAGCACAAAATCGATTTAAACAAGTATGAGGAAATTCCAGGAGAAACCATAATGCCTTCTTTGAGGAATTGAATGAATGCATACAACTAATAATTGAGTCATATACTAGCCACCCTTAAAAATACTGTATAACACTCATCATCATAGTTATTAAGGTTGAAGGAAGACTTTAAGTCCATCTAGTTCAACCCATATCCTAACCTAACATGCCCTAACATGTTGATCCAGAGGAAGGCAAAAAAAAACCCATGTGGTAAGAGTAAGCTCCACACTGGGGAAACAAATTCCTTCCCGACTCCACACACGGCAATCAGACTAGTTCCCTGGATCAACACACTAACAAGGAATCTAGTCTACATAACCTGTAACATTATACTTTTCAAGAAAGACATCCAGTCCCCTCATAAATTTAAGTAATGAATCACTCATTACAACATCATACGGCAGAGAGTTCCATAGTCTCACTGCTCTTACAGTAAAAAATCCGCGTCTGTTATTATGCTTAAACCTTCTTTCCTCCAGACGTAGAGGATGCCCTCTTGTCCCTGTCTCAGGTCTATGATTAAAAAGATCATCAGAAAGGTCTTTGTACTGTCCCCTCATATATTTATACATTAACATAAGATCACCCCTTAGCCTTCGATTTCCAAACTAATAGCCCCAAGTGTAATAACCTATCTTGGTATTGTAGACCCCCCAGTCCTCTAATAACCTTGGTTGCTCTTCTCTGCACCTGCTTCAGTTCAGCTATGTCTTTCTTATACACCGGAGACCAGAACTGTGTACAGTATTCTAAATGTGGTCGAACTAGTGACTTGTATAGAGGTAAAATTATGTTCTCCTCATGAGCATCTATTCCTCTTTTAATGCATCCCATTATTTTATTTGCCTTTGGAGCAGCTGCCTGACACTGGCCACTAAATGTGAGTTTGTCATCCACCCATACACCCAGGTCTTTTTCATTGACGGTTTTGCCCAGAGTTTTTGAATTAAGCACATAGTTATACATCTTATTACTTCTACCCAAGTGCATGACCTTACATTTATCCCCATTAAAGCTCATTTGCAATTTATCAGCCCAAGCTTCTAGTTTACATAAATCATCCTGTAATATAAAATTGTCCTCCTTTGTATTGATTACCCTGCAGAGTTTAGTGTCATCTGCAAATATTGAAATTCTGCTCTGTATGCCCCCCTACAAGGTCATTAATAAATATGTTAAAAAGAAGAGTGCCCAATACTGACCCCTGTGGTACCCCACTGCTAACCGCGACCCAGGCCGAATGTGCTCCATTAATAACCACCCTGTTTCCTATCCCTGAGCCAGCTCTTAACCCACTTACACATATTTTCCCCATCCCCATTATTCTCATTTTACATATCAACCTTTTGTGTGGCACCATATCAAAAGCTTTTGAAAAGTCCATATACACTACGTCCACTGGGTTCCCTTGGTCCAGTCCGGAACTAACCTCTTCATAGAAATTGATCAGATTAGTCTGAACGGAACAGTCCCTAGTAAACCCATGTTGGTATTGGGTCATGAGGTTATTCCTCTTCAGATACTCCAGTATAGCATCCCTTAGAATGCCCTCCAGGATTTTACTCACAGTAGAGGTTAAGCTTACTGGCCTATAATTTCCTAGTTCAGTTTTTGTCCCCTTTTTGAATATTGGTGCCACATTTGCTATACGCCAGTCCTGTTGTACAGACTCTGCTATTATGGACTCTTTAAAGATTAAAAATAATGGTCTATCAATGACTGTACTTAATTCCTGCAGTACTCGGGGGTGTATCCCATCCGGGCCTGGAGATTTGTCAATTTTAGTGATTTTTAGATGCCGCCGTACTTCCTGCTGGGTTAAGCAGGTGACACTTAATGGGGAATTTTTGTTATCACTGATCATATTGTCTGCCATGGGATTTTCTTGTGCAAATACTGACGAAAAAAAGTCATTTAGCATATTGGCTTTTTTCTCATCCACCATTTCCCCCAGACTATTTGTAAGGGGGCCAACACTATCATTTTTTAGTTTCTTACTATTTACGTAGTTAAAGGATATTTTGGGATTCTTTTTACTCTCTCTGGCAATGAGTCTCTTTGTCTCAATCTTAGCTGCCTTGATTTGCTTTTTACAGAATTTATTTAATTTTCTGTATTTATTTAATGCCTCATCACTACCTACTTCTTTCAATTCTCTAAATGCTTTCTTTTTGTCACTTATTGCGCCCCTTACAGCTCTATTTAGCCGTATTGGTTTCCTTCTATATTTCTAGCATGTTTATTCCCATATGGTATATACTTTGCACGGGTCCTATCCAGGATGCTAATAAACGTCTCCCATTTTCTTTGTGTATTTTTATGTCTTAGGATATCGTCCCAGTTAATTGCACTAAGATCATCTCTCATCCGTTGGAAATTTGCCCTCCTGAAGTTTAGTGTCCTTGTAACCCCTCTACTACACATCTTATTAAAGGATACCTGAAAACTTATTATTTTGTGATCACTATTCCGCAAGTGACCCCCAATCCTTATATTTGATATGCGGTCTGGCCTGTTGGTTAATATTAGGTCTAGCAGTGCCCCCCTTCTTGTTGGGTCCTGAACCAGTTGTGAAAGGTAATTGTCTCTCATAGTTGTCAAAAACCGATTACTGCAGATTTCCGTTCCCCAATCTATTTCAGGGTAGTTGAAGTCCCCCGTAATAATGACTTCTCCTTGAGTCGCAGCTTCATCTATTTGCTTTACTAGGATATTCTCCATTGCTTCCATTATTTTTGGAGACTTATAACAAACCCCTATCAGTAATTTATTATTTTCCCCCACCCCTTTTCTCCACCCACAGGGACTTTACATTTCCATTAGATTCACCTATATTATCATGCAGGATGGGTTTTAAGGATGATTTTACATACAGACACAGCCCTCCCCCTCACTTATCTGTTCGGTCATTTCTGAACAGACTATAGCCCTGCAAGTTAACAGCCCAGTCATGGCTCTCATCCAGATACGTTTCAGATATCCCCACCATGTCATAATTATGCTCCAACACCATTAATTCTAATTCCTCCATTTTGTTGGCCAGGCTTCTGGCATTAGTATACATACATTTTATGTATCTCTCTGCAAAAACAACCAATAAAAGGTAAGTGCCAGAGGCAAATTTCTGGGTGCACCAGATACCTGGCTCCTGGACTTTGTCCAATCCTGATATAATGTACAAGTATAATAGTAAACAATCAATTACAGCGTGATAATAAGATAGAAAAGATCCATGTGCTAAAAAGAATAACAGATTTCCAAATTGTACATTGTAAAATTGCAATTTCATAACGGAAGAGGTGTAGAATTTTAAAAATAGTAGGATTCATAAAATCGTTTATGATATGCAAGTTGTCAAAAAATGGAAATTCTTTTTTTTTTAATATCTTGATTTATTCAGAATTAAGTACGGACACCCAATGCAGAAAAGCACACATTGATGATTGATTGTCTGAGGAATTTTCTGCCACAGTGAATATACCTGGGCCTGCAAATCATCAAGATTTCTGCCTGGCACCTCCCTTTTCAATTGCCGACCAAAAATAGGTCTTCTTGAGGGAAAGTCACACTGATTCTACTCCTGGGATTATGGTGAAGGTTGGCATAGTGAATGGTACCTGGACTTTTCTAGTTTTCATTACAGGCACAATAACCACTCAGCGTTACATTAATTTGGTCATGGAACCAGCATAACATTCATTTCTCTAAAATGTCCAATGAGTCCTTATTCAGGATGACAATTCTAGGTTCCTTGGCACCACCAATGAACTCAGTGATTGACTACAGCAGTGATGAGGGCTGTTAATGTGATGTTACCAATGTAGCCAAACCACATAGACTAAATCAGTGCCAGGGAGGATGGGTACCTACTGTTTATTTCTTCGGGTATTTTAAGTGAAAGTGAAAAACTCTTTAATTTTGAAATTTTTCATTTATCCATTTGAAAGTGAAACAAGATTAAATGCAAGTTAAGTCAGTCCAGTTTTCACCACTTTACATTTTTGCAGTTCATTTTTACATTATGTAGTGGAATTTAAAAGCCTAAGAATATTTGGTTTTCCATTTCAGCATTGAAATTGTGGAGTAAGCCTAATATAAACATCCATTTGATTAAAAATATGACACATTCAAGCCTTTTAAAGTTCTGCCTGACTGGTTTATGCTAGTCATTAAAGTCAAAATAATGTTTCATGTATAGTTTAACATCTGCTATTTGCAATTCCAAAAGGCCGTCATATTTAAATCATACTAAGTGGATATGGCCATGCTAGTTATTTGCTTTACCACTAAATGCTAATGTAGCTATTTACTTGCTTCTCTTTAGTATCATAGAGCGGAAATAATTCATGAAATTGTTGTGTGCAGTGCCCCGATGGGGAAATAACAAGCAGAGTCAACATTTTTACCACTGCTATCTCAATAATCTACAGATTGGTCATGCTTTTTCTGGACAGAGTACATTAGGATGATTACTTTGGTAGCATTATTGGCACTATGTTACACATTAACAACCTTTACCTGGACTTTTGAAAAATGTCTTAGATATGCAGTACATGATGTATAAACATTCTTCCATTTATTAAAAATGAATTGCTTAGTCTGTACACATTTTTTTTGCATATTGTGCTATAGAATATTCACAAACATATTTCCACTTAAGTACAAAGTAGTAATAGTATGCAGAAGTGTGAATAGTTTTTTTTATCAAAATACAAAATGAAAATTGAATGAAAACAGAGAATTCTAAAACAAATCGATGTTGATGTGATCGCCCTTTACCCTCCACACAGCATCAATTCTTCTAGATACACTTGCACACAGTTTTTGAAGAAAGTGGCAGGCAGGTTATTTACAACTTGTAAGAGAACTAATCACAAATCTTCTGTGGATGTAGGATTCGGCAAATTCTTCTACATTCAACTTGAGATCAGAGCTTTTTACGGAATTTTTGTTAAGAACCAGATAATTTAACCCCTTAATGACAGGAGCTTTTTCAGTTTTGCATTTTCGTTTTTCGCTCCCCTCTTCCCAGAACCATAACTTTTTTTTAATTTTTCTGTTAATTTGGCCATTTGAGGGCTTATTTTTTGTGGGACAAGTTGTACTTTTGAAAGATGCCATTGGTTTTACCATGTCTTTACTAGAAAACTGGAAAAAAAATTCCAAGTAAGGTGAAATTGCAAAAAAAGTGCAATCCCACACTTGTTTTTGGTTTGACCTTTTTGCTAGGTTCACTAAATGCTAAAACCGACCTGCCATTATAATTCCCCAGGTCATTATGAGTTCACAGACACCAAATATGTCTAGGATATTTTTTATGTAAGTGGTGAAAACAAATTCCAAACTTTGCTAAAAAAAAAAAAATTGCTCAATTTTCCAAGACCTGTAGCATCTCCACTTTTGGGGATCTCAGGTTGGGTGAGAGCTTATTTTTTACGAACCAAGGTGACATTTTTAATGATACCATTTTAGTGCAGATGCATTCTTTTGATTGCCTGTTATTGCATTTTAATGCAATGTCGCAGTGACCAAAAAACGTAATTCTGGCGTTTGGAATTTTTCTCGCTACGCCATATAGCGATCAGGTTAATTCTTTTTTTTTATTGATAGATTGGGCGATTCTGAACGTGGTGATACCAAATATGTGTAGGTTTGATTTTTTTAATTGTTTTATTTTGAATGGGGCGAAAGGGGGGGTGATTCAGTCCAGTGGCAGAAAGGGGTTAAGCAAAAAATATGCATAAAAAATACAAAAAAGGTTACGTTTTACATAACCAATTTAACAAGCATATGTGTAGCAACTATTTAAACCTAACAATTTATAAAATAGGAAACAAAAAGATTACTTTTTTGCATAGCTGTTTTGCTAGTACAATTTGCCAAGCTTACACTGCTTTCTGTTGTCACCAGTTCCTTTTAATACATGTACCTACATAACAGAGCATTCTTGTTACAGTATTTTGCTGTAGTGGATAACACTGGTCTACAAAAAATAAAATACAAATTCTGGCAGGGACTAGAACAGTTTTAGACTAATTTGAATGTGCTGAATTCAAATCTGATCTTATAATTTCTCTATCACATCACGTTTTTGCGCTATAGGTATATAGCTCATTTTCATGAATTCCATGATAAATATAAGTAGTGTATGAAAAGTGCCGGTTGCTACGGTTCACTAAGGTAAATTTAGTTTTCATTTAGTCTCCCAATAAATGTGAGAATATCATTGTTTTCTTTGAACATGCATAATTCCCATTTGTTATGATAAGAAAGTAAACAAACAGTTTTCAACGTACACAACAGTCGTGTGCAGGTACTGTTTTATTTATTGAAATTGTCAATGAATTTTGATACTTATTGTTTTTATCCTGTTGTTTTTCTGTTTTTTGTTTGTGAGTCAATACCTAAGGTGTGGGGGGGGGGGGCAGAAATTCAATGAGCAACTTAGGTAGCGAACAACTTTTATCTTGTATTTCTCTGCAGGATGTTTTGCTGATATAACAATGGCCTCTACATCTCGCAGAAGACAGAGCTCAAATGATCCAAATATTTTTTGTTACATCTGTGGAAACTTTACTGTGAAGACTCAGAGGTGCAACATTACTGACTTTCAGAGGGTGTATTTTGTGTACTTCAAAGTAAAGCTTGGAGACCAAAACAAGCATTGGGCTCCTCACAGAGTGTGCAAAACCTGTATTGAGAGCTTGAGATCATGGTCTCAAGGAAAGAATGCTAAACTTCAGTTTGGAGTTCATATGGTTTGGAGAGAACTAAGCAATCGACTGCTATTTCTGCCTTGTCGATGTAAAAGGTTTCAATAAGAAAAACAAGCAATATTTGCAATACCTGAGTATCGCTTCAGCTATTCGACCAGTTGCCCAAAGTGAAGACTTACGTGTTCCAAAATTTACTGCGCTTCCAGAAAACGTTGACACAGAACTCTCCTCACATTGTTATACTGATGAAGAAGACAGTCCAGATATTTTTCAGCCATGTGATGAAGATTGTGACAAACCAATTCTGTTTACTCAGTCTGCTTTGAATGATCTGGTTAGAGATCTTGATCTACCAAAAGAGTCTGCTGAACTATTGGCTTCCAGACTACAAGAGAATCGAATGTTGAAACCCGGTACAAGTGTCTTATTTTATCGTAACAGGGAAGCAGAACTGCGTAAGTACTTCCATTCAGATGGCCAGCTTGTCTATTGTACCGAGGTTGAAGGCTACTTCTCTTTATGGGACTTCCAGCATATGATTCAAGGGATTGGAGGCTTTTTATTGATAGTTCCAAAAGAAGTTTAAAATGTGTTCTGTTACACAATGGAAATAAATATGGCTCTGTACCAATAGGTCATTCTGTAAAACTTAAAGAAGAATATAAAAACATCAATTGTTCTAGAGAGGTTAAAATATAATGTTCATGGGTGGTTAATTTGTGTTGATTTGAAAATGGTTAACTTTCTTTTGGGTCTGCAAAGAGGGTACACAAAATACCATTGTTTTCTGTGCTACTGGGACAGTAGAGCTACAGCAGAGCATTGGGTGAAAACTGAATGGCCTCAGCGACAGAGTTTGGCATCTGACGATAAGAATGTCATCCATGATCCTCTATTGGATAGGAAGATCATTGTCTTTCCTTCCTTACACATAAAACTTGGATTGATGAAGCAGTTCGTCAAAGCTCTCAATCACAGTGGAGAATGCTTTAACTATATATGTTCAACTTTTCCTGGTCTTAGTGAAGAGAAGAAAAAGGCTGGAATATTTGATGGACCTCAAATAAGAACACTTATGAGAGACCCAAATTTTATCACATCAATGAATGAGACAATGAGAGAATGAGAGCTTGGAATGCTTTTTGTAATTTGGTGTAGAATTTTCTAGGGAATAAGAAAGCAGAGAACTATGAAGAGATTGTGGAAGAGCAACTAATGAGTCTGCAAAATCTTGGATGTAGAATGAGTATCAAGATTCACTATTTACACAGCCATTTGGACTTTTTTCCAGAGAATCTTGGGGATGTGAGCGAGGAACAAGGGGAGCATTTTCATCAGGACATTAAAGCAATGGAAGAACGGTATCAAGGCCTGTGGAACTCGCATATGATGGCTGACTATTTCAGGAACTTCATGAGAGACAACCCAGAAGCTGTACATCACAGATCAGCCAAGAAAAGAAAGTTCAAATAACTGCCATTTGCCATTCATCTGTGTGCCATATATATGTGTTTTTATATTTTGTAGTTTAATTCTGTAAGTATATTTGATTTGCTGTACATAGACTTTGTAATCTTTGTTATTCCTTGATTAAAAATATACAAAATGTAGTACCGAAAATCATGTGTTTTTATCATAAAACCTTAGACAGGAGTAATTTTCATCAAAAATTGAAAATATCTCAAAATCCTGATGTGGTAGCCAAAAACGGAGTTCATATTCGTAATCAGCAGCCAAAATTGACTTAAAATGTGTTTTAAAACCTTTTGCCAGAAAAATTGCGTTGTCCAGTGTAATATGTTTTTTTTTAATAACAATATATATGTTGTGACATGGTCACTGGCACAGTATATGAGGGGAGATATGTCTCACGAAGATTGCTTTCTGCTGTGATCTGAAACCCAAAAGTTTTTCTCCAGCATGCTATGTAATGGAGGTGTTAACCAACCATCACAGAGGTGTGGGTATTTGTGAGTATGTGAGAAATGGGTGGGACGCCTACTCACCATATTTCCACCTCAAGAGTGTAGCTGGGAAGTTAAATGTGCAGCCACTGCTTTTTTTCTCTGTGTTGTGTCAGCTTCTGTACTCTGATGAAATGGGACCAGATGAAATGGAAAATACAACTGTAATTCCAAGCTTTGATGCTTTCTCTGCAAGCCATGGTGTTAGACAGGCAAATTTTGAGGTTGGAATCACTTACATGGTGTTGGGGGTTTAGCCCATGAATGGCAGCGCTTCCCAAGACTCACATCCAAAGATGATATTTTATATTTTTTTTATTTCATAACTTAAAATAGAAGATAGAGAGAATTATCCAACCTTGTATTAGTCATGTTCTTAATGGATGATAACAGCTCCTTTCTCCTCTCAATTCTGTTATTATAATACTCCATTTTCACTCCAGGCTGCTCGCTCCCCTTTGTTGTCTGGGGTGTCGATCTTCAACCGATTAGGAAGAACTCCTTTTGGTAACAATATACAAAAAAAACCCTGTTTGGGAGAGAAGAACAGACAAATCGCAGCGCCCTAAGTGCGTAAACACAATACTATAGTCTTTAAAGGGTGCACAATCTTATGCACTCACCTGATAAAAGACTAAAATGGCTTTAGATTGTGTATCCTCAAAATTCCCTCTGAGATACTTTTCAATATACAGGGCTTGCAGCTTGCCTCGGGTGGATCCAAGTGAAAGAGCCAGAGTAAGGCTCACACAGGATGAGTAATTCAAAAAAAGCACATCCAGCCCATGAATGGCAGCGCTTCCCAGGACTCACATCCAAAGATGATATTTCATATTTTTGTATTTCATAACTTAAAATAGAAGAAATACAACGTGTTTCAGCCTTGTCAACATTGATGCAAGAAGGAGAGAAACAACCTTTAAACTCTCTCTATGATATCATTCAATCCTTTTGGAAATAATGTTCCCAAACGATATATCCAAAACGTTTCTTTCCTGTTTAAAAGAGCAGGTACAACAATTTTTGGAGTTACATTTAAAAACTCCGGTGCCTTGAAGAACTCCACATAAAGTTTGATCCTTATTTTTATAAATGTTTTTTCTTTTCGAATCCAACTGTTTTTTTAATTTACTGGGGGCCACCAAATTTTTCAAAGTTTTTCCCCTTCTATATGTAATCCCTGGTTTATCAGGGAGATGTTTTCCCAAGACAGGGTGACGCTTCAAGATATACCAATATTTAGAAAGCACAGATCTTATGACTTTATTTCCCCTATTGAATGTTGTTACAAAATTCAATTTCCAGCGATCCTCACTTTTTTCTTTACCAATAGTCAAATTATCCCCCTTCCTGGTTTTTCCTTTTAAACATTCCTCCTGTGTTTTTATTTTGTTGTCCCTATATGCACCATTTATCAAATTTTTCTAGTATCTTTTTTCCTTAAATTTTCTTTTTTAGAATTTTAGACTGAGCTACATAATCAGATTCTCTCGTACAATTCTTTCTGATGCGAAAAAATTGGCTGTGGGGTATATTAACCTTCCACTTCTTGTAATGTGAACTATTGAAATCTAAAAAGCCATTTGAATCCACTTGTTTGAAGTGGGATTTCGTAATGATGTTTTTCCCACTATAGCTGATCTCTAAATCAAGAAATACAATTTTTTCTTTATTAATTTGTGATGTAAAGGTAATCCCCCAGGTGTTATTATTGAGCTCCTTTATTAATTAAAATTCTAAAAGAAAATTTAAGGAAAAAAGATACCAGAAAAATTTGATAAATGGTGCATATAGGGACAACAAAATAAAAACACAGGAGGAATGTTTAAAAGAAAAAACCAGGAAGGGGGAGAATTTGACTATTGGTAAAGAAAAAAGTGGTGATCGCTGGAAATTGAATTTTGTAACAACATTCAATAGGGGAAATAAAGTCATAAGATCTGTGCTTTCTAAATATTGGTATATCTTGAAGCGTCACCCTGTCTTGGGAAAACATCTCCCTGATAAACCAGGGATTACATATAGAAGGGGGAAAACTTTGAAAAATTTGGTGACCCCCAGTAAATTAAAAAAACAGTTGGATTCAAAAAGAAAAAACATTTACAAAAATAAGGATCAAACTTTATGTGGAGTTCTTCAAGGCACCAACCAGAGTTTATAAATGTAACTCCAAAAAATGTACCTGTGGGATCCTAGATCATGGGGCTAAAACTATCAAATGCAATAATACTGGTGATTAGTGTTGAGCGATACCGTCCGATACTTGAAAGTATCGGTATCGGAAAGTATCGGCCGATACCGGCAAAGTATCGGATCCAATCCGATACCGATACCCGATACCAATACAAGTCAATGGGACTCAAGTATCGGACGGTATTCCTGATGGTTCTCAGGGTCTGAAGGAGAGGAAACTCTCCTTCAGGCCCTGGGATCCATATTAATGTGTAAAAGAAAGAATTAAAATAAAAAATATTGCTATACTCACCTCTCCGACGCAGCCTGAACCTCAGCGCGGGAAGCGGCAGCGTTCTTTGTTTAAAATTTGCGCTTTTCTTTCCTTACGTGAAGTCCCGGCTTGTGATTGGTCACGTGCCGCCCATGTGGTGGCGATGCAACCAATCACAGCAAGCCGTGACGTAATTTCAGGTCATTCAGTATTTTAAAATTACGCTCCGGCTTTGTGATTGGTTGCGTCGCAGTCACATGGGCAACGCAACCAATCACAGCAAGCCGTGACGTAATTTCAGGTCCTGAAGGATTTTAAAATTACGTCCCGGCTTTGTGATTGGTTGCGTCGCAGTCACATGGGCGACGCAACCAATCACAAGCCGTGACGTCACGGGAGGCTGGACACGCGCGCATTTTAAAATGCCCGCGAGTCCAGCCTCCCATGACGTCCCGGCTTGTGATTGGTTGCGGCGCGGTCAACCAATCACAAGCCGGGAGGCTGGACACGCGCGCATTTTAAAATGCCCGCAAGTCCAGCCTCCCGTGACGTCCCGGCTTGTGATTGGTTGCGGCGCGGTCAACCAATCACAAGCCGGGACGTCACGGGAGGCTGGACTCGCGGGCATTTTAAAATGCGCGCGTTTCCAGCCTCCCGGCTTGTGATTGGTTGACCGCGCCGCAACCAATCACAAGCCGGGACGTCACGGGAGGCTGGACTCGCGGGCATTTTAAAATGCGCGCGTGTCCAGCCTCCCGGCTTGTGATTGGTTGACCGCGCCGCAACCAATCACAAGCCGGGACGTCACGGGAGGCTGGACTCGCGGGCATTTTAAAATGCGCGCGTGTCCAGCATCCCGTGACGTCACGGCTTGTGATTGGTTGCGTCGCCCATGTGACTGCGACGCAACCAATCACAAAGCCGGGACGTAATTTTAAAATCCTTAAGGACCTGAAATTACATCACGGCTTGCTGTGATTGGTTGCGTCGCCCATGTGACTGCGACGCAACCAATCACAAAGCCGGAGCGTAATTTTAAAATACTGAATGACCTGAAATTACGTCACGGCTTGCTGTGATTGGTTGCGTCGCCGCCACATGGGCGGCACGCGACCAATCACAAGCCGGGACTTCACGTAAGGAAAGAAAAGCGCAAATTTTAAACAAAGAACGCTGCCGCTTCCCTCGGTAAGGTGCAGGCTGCATCGGAGAGGTGAGTATAGCAATATTTTTTATTTTAATTCTCTCTTTTACACATTTTTACATTAATGTTGTTTCGATACCGATACCCGATACCACAAAAGTATTGGATCTCGGTATCGGAATTCCGATACCCGCAAGTATCGGCCGATACCCGATACTTGCGGTATCGGAATGCTCAACACTACTGGTGATGCCTTTGAAATCTCACAAAGACTCACGTGTAGTAGTGATCATGTTGTATATGTCATCACATGCAGTTGCGGTTTGCAATATGCGGGATGCACTGTACAGACACTGCGGTCCCGCAATAATGGCCACAGAAATAGAGCAAAAAACTGCTTTTTGAAACATAGTCTCTCAAGGCATCTGCTAATTAAACATAATAAAATTTTTAACATAAAAGTAACTCCAGTGGAGCAGATACACTCTGGAGTTGCAAACAGGAATGCTCTTTTAAACAGTAAAGAAAGTTTTGGATATATCGTTTGGGAACATTATTTCCAAATGGATTGAATGATATCATAGAGAGAGTTTAAACGTTTTTTTTTCTCTCTTTCTTGCATCAATGTTGACAAGGCTGTATCAATCAGTGGTTGTGTTTCTGAACTTGGTCCACACCCCAAATCAAGTTTCTGAGGCTGGGATAAAAGGTTTGATACTATATATGTGGAATTGAATTTTATACTAGTAGTATTTGTACCGTGTTTTTATGATACCTGAAGAAGGATATATGCTGTATCCGAAACGCGTTGTTTCTCTTCTATTTTAAGTTATGAAATAAAAAAATATTAAATATCATCTTTGGATGTGAGTCCTGGGAAGCGCTGCCATTCATGGGCTAGATGTGCTTTTCTTGAATTACTCATCCTGTGTGAGCCTTACTCTGACTCTTTCACTTGGATCCACTCAAGGCAAGCTGCAAGCCCTGTATATTGAAAAGTATCTCAGAGGGAATTTTGAGGATACACAATCTAAAGCCATTTTAGTCTTTTATCAGGTGAGTGCATAAAATTGTGCACCCTTTAAAGACTATAATATTGTGTTTACGCACTTTGGGCGCCGCAATTTGTCTGTTCTTCTCTCCCAAACAGGGTTTTTTTTTTTGTATGGTGTTGGGGGTGGAATGAAGCTGAGACAATTTCCCACACCAAAGCAACTATCAACTTAATCAGGGATAATGGTGATTCTATAGTGGACAAGACCAGGGCACCACAAAGGAGTGCTAAATAGGGCCGGACTGGCCATCGGGCATTTCTGGCAAATGCCAGAAGGGCCGGTGGCAGTCGTGGGTCTCTCGCCAGTGCCAACTCCCCCCTGCCGCCGACTCACCCCCCCACCAGCGCTGCCGCATTCAACTATACCGGCGTCAGACACCAATACGGTTGAATTCAATGATGGAGGAGAGAGCGTCTGCTGTTGCTCCCTCTCCCATCATTCCCCGCTCTGCCTCTGACACTTCAGGTGCACAATGATGTCATATCATCGTGCACCTGCTGTGTGTCGGCTGGGCAGACTGCAGCTGCTGAGAAGGAAGCCAGGAGCAGCGTGGGGCACGAGGAGTGGTGAGGTGAGTGTGTTTTTTTAAAATACTGTATATCAATGAGTGATAACTGGATTGTGGGGCTATTGGGGGTTGTATTACGTTCTATAGGGGCTGTGCTGCATTACATTCTATGGGGGCTGTGCTTTATTACATTCTATGGGGGATGGCTGCATTCCATTCTATGGGGGTTGGCTTCATTACATTCTATGGGGGCTGTGCTGCATTACATTCTATGGGGGCTGTGCTGTATTTCATTCTATAAGGGCTGTGCTGCATTACATTCTATGGGGCTGGCTGCATTACATTCTATGGGGGTTGGCTGCATTACATTCTATGGGGGCTGTGCTACATTACATTCTATGGGGGCTGGCTGCATTACATTCTATGGGGGCTGGCTGCATTACATTCTATGGGGGCTGTGCTGCATTTCATTCTATGGGGGCTGTGCTGCATTACATTCTATGGGGGCTGGCTGCATTACATTCTATGGGGGCTGTGCTGGACTACAATCTGTGGGGGCTGTACTGCATTACATTCTATAGGGGCTTTGCTGTATTACATTCTATGGGGGCTGTGCTGCATTACATTCTATTGGGGCTAGCTACTTTACATTCTATGGGGCTGTGCTGTATTACATTCTATGGTGGCTTGCTGCTTTACATTCTATGGGGGCTGGTTGCATTACATTGTATGGGGGCTGTGCTGCATTACATTCTATGGGGGCTGTGCTGCATTGCATTCTATGCCAGCTGTGCTGCATTGCATTTTTTGGGGGCTGTGCTGCATTACATTCTATGGCAGCTGTGCTGCATTACATTCTATGGGGGCTGTGCTGCATTATATTCTATGGGGGGCTGGCTGCATTACATTCTATGGGGGCTGGCTGCATTACATTCTATGGGGGCTGTGCTACATTACATTCTATGGGGCTGGCTGCATTACATTCTATGGGGGCTGTGCTGCATTATATTCTCTGGGGGGTTACATTATACTCAGGGGGCTACAATATATTCTGTGGGGTGGCTGCATTATACTCTGGGGTGGCATCATTATACTATATGTGGGCTGCATTATACTGTATCAAGGACTATGGGGAATACATTATACTATATGAAGAACTATGGGGTGCATTATACTATGGGAAGTGAATTGTACAACATGGATGACAATGGCAGGGCATTATACTATATGGAGCACTATGAGAAATGTATTATACTATTTGGAGGACTGAGGAGTGTATTATACTATATGGAGGACTGTGGCAGTACATTATACTGTCCAACATCACTGAAGGAGAGCTTACTAGCCTCTTTTCCAAATCACACCTCACCACCTGTGCACTTGACCCCATCCCCTCCCACTTGCTCCCCAACCTCACCAACATGCTCATTCCAGCCCTAACTAGTGTTGAGCATTCAGATACTGCAAATATCGGGTATCGAATTCCGATACCGAGTTCCGATATTTTTGTGATATCGGAAATCGGAAGTTCCTATAAGTTCCCAGGTGTGTGCGGTGCGTATTGTTCCCAGGGTCTGGAGGAGAGGAGACTCTCCTTCAGGCCCTGGGATCCATATTCATGTAAAAAATAAAGAATAGAAATAAAAAATATGGATATACTCACCCCTCTGACAGACCCTGGACCTCAGCGGTGCAACCGGCAGCCTCCGTTCCTAAGAATGCAGTGAGTGTAGGACCTGCGATGACGTCGCGGCTTGTGATTGGTCGTGTGAGCAGTCACACGAGCGGTCACGCGACCAATCACAAGCCGCGACGTCATCGACGGTCCTTCACTCTGCATTCTTAGGAACGAAGGCAGACACTTGCAGCGGTGACAGCCAGGGCTCGTCCATATTTTTTCTTTTTTTCTTTATTTTTTACATGAATATGGATCCCAGGGCCTGAAGGAGAGTTTCCTCTCCTTCAGACCCTGGGAACCATCCAGGATCACTTCTGATATTTGTGTCCCATTGACTTGTATTGGTATCGAGTATCGGTATCGGCAATATCCAATATTTTTTGGATATCGGCCGATCCAATCCGATACCAATACTTTCAAATATCGGAAGGTATCGCTCAACACTAGCCCTAACCCATCTCTTCAACCTATCACTATCTTCTGGTACCTTCCCCTCTGCCTTCAAACATGCCACCAACACACCCATCCTCAAAAACTAACCTTGATCCAACTGCTATGCCGGCTACCGCCCCATATCACTGCTCCTGTTTGCTTCAAAACTCCTTGAGCAGTATGTCCATGCTCAAATTTCCTCCCACCTCTCATCTAACTCTCTCCTTGACAACCTCCAATCTGGCTTCTGTCCCCACCGCTCCACCGAAACTGCCCTGACAAAAATTACTAATGACTTACTCACAGCCAAAGCTGACAGACAGTTCTCCATCCTTCTCCTTCTTGAGCTGTCCTCTGCTTTCGACACAGTTGATCACTGCCTACTGCTACAGATTCTTTATTCCCTTGGCATCAAAGACCTTGCCCTGTCCTGGATTGCCTCATACCTTTCTGACAGCACATTTAGCGTTTCCCACTCCCACATTACCTCCTCATCCCGCCCTCTCTCTGTTGGAGTCCCTCAAGGCTCTGTCCTAGGGCCCCTACTTTTTTCCATCTATACCCTTGGCCAACTCAAAGTCCCATGGCTTCCAGTACCACCTGTATGAGGAAGACACTCAGATTTACCTCTCTGGCTCAGATGTCGCCTCTCTTCTGTCCAGAATCCCGGAGTGTCTGTCAGCCATATCCTCCTTCTTTACCTCTCGCTTTCTAAAACTTAATGTAGACAAAACCGAACTCATCATCTTTCCCCCATCTCACGTATCCCCCCTACCTGATCTATCTATTATGGTAAACGGCATCACGTCCTCTCCCGCACCTGAAATCCGCTGCCTCGGGGTAACTCTCGACTCTGCCTTGTCCTTCAAACTGCATGTTCAAACTCTTGCCACCTCCTGTCGCCTCCAACTCAAAAATATTGCAAGAATCCGTCCCTTCCTCACCCCACAATCTACTAAGACTCTTGTGCATGCTCTTATCATTTCCCGCCTCGACTACTGCAACACCCTCTTCTGTGGCCTCCCCGCTAACTCTCTTGCACCACTCCAGTCTGTCCTCAACTCTGCTGCCCGGCTAATCCACCTCTCTCCTTGCTACTCCCCTGCTTCTCCCTTTTGCAAATCCCTCCACTGGCTCCCAATTCCCCAACGAATCCAGTTCAAACTACTAACACTGATCTACAAAGCCATCCACAACCTGTCCCCTCCCTATATCTCTGAAATAATCTCCCAATATCTTCCCTCACGTAATCTCTGATCCTCCCAAGACCTCCTACTCTCCACCACACTTATTTGGTCCTCACACAACCGCCTCCAAGATTTCTCCCGAATATCCCCCATCCTCTGGAATTCCATGCCTCAACACGTCCGACTATCCACCACCCTCGGATCCTTCAGACGGAGCCTGAAAACTTATCTCTTCAAGAAAGCCTACAGCCTGCAATAACCATTCTGCCACCTCGCCATCACCAGAGCTGCTGCACCTCTGACCTTCTGTCTCTTCCCCACTATCCCATAGAATGTAAGTCCGCAAGAACAGGGTCCTCTCCTCTCTGTATCAGTCTGTCACTGTAAACTTGTTTACTGTAAACAATATTTGTAACCCTGTATGTAACCCCTTTCTCATGTACAGCACCATGGAATTAATGGTGCTATATAAATAAATAATAATAATAATTATATTATATGGAGGACTGAGGAGTGTATTATACTATATGAAGAAATTGCAGTGTATTTTAATATATGGAGGACTATGAGGAGTGTATTATACTATATGGAGGACTATGGGGAGTGTATTATACTATATGGAGGACTGTGGAGTGTATTATACTATATGGAAGACTGAGGAGTGTATTATACTATATGGAGGACTGAGGTGCACATTATAATATATGGAGGACTATGGGGTGTATTATACTAAACAAGCAAAAGCAAAATGCTGCCTATTCATCGAGTGATTGGATTGTTTATGTGGGAACAGAAATCCTTGTTTTCAGCAGCACATTGCTGGTGTAAACTGTAGTTGTGCTGCTGATAACATGATACTGTAAGGGGACAGATTGATCTTATTGTGATTGTTCTGTTCCCTTCATTCTTTCTCAGTTGCTGTAAAGAGGCCGGAAAACAAGTGAACGACTTCAGTATTGTCGATCACACTCATTTAGTGGCCTGAGATCAGAGCATGTAAATACAGCAGAAATGCTTTGCAGGGAGACCTGGCAAGGATGATGACAGTTGTAGTTAGCACCTGGTGCCTGGGAATAGCGTTAACTCTACTGATTTTCCCAGCCACCTGAGCATTTAATTCTGGTATGTGTAATGATTTTTAGGGTTGATGTCAGCTGCGTAATGTCAGCGGCTATCAATCCCTGGTGTAAGTAATGAAGAGGTGTCTATCAGACACCCCCACTACTAGCCCAGACCTGGCAAGATCCAGCGACTCTGAAGAGCGGTGATGGTAGTAACAATACCACTCTTCACAGTCGTGGAGCTCAAGACCCGGAATATCTGAAGAGAGGTTGAGGGTTGAGCGAAACGGATCGGTCATTTTCAGAAATCGCCGACTTTTAGGCAAAGTCGGGTTTCATGAAACCCGAACTGATCCTAGTGTGGAATCGGCCATGCGGTACACAATCAGAGCGCCAAAGTCGCGTTTCGTATGACGCTGTTACCGCCGTTTTTCATCCAATGAAGGAGGACGCAGAGTGTGGGCAGCGTGATGACATAGGTCTCTGTCCCCACCATCTTAGACAAGGGCATGGCAGTGATTGGCTTGCTGTCTGCGGCGTCACAGGGGCTATAAAGGGGCATGCACGCCGACCGCCATCTTACTTCTGCCGATCTGAGCATAGGGAGAGTTTGCTGCAGTTAGTCAGAAGCAGGGACAGAGTTAGTGAGGAAATATAAACTCCCAAACCGCTTATGCTGGAGCGATTTTCACTGTCCCACACCACCTTTTTGTGCAGGGACAGTGGAGTTCATATTTTAGTGCAGCAGCTGCATAGCTGTGTGCATGGTGCTGTGCAAACCAACTGCTTTTTTCAAAGCAAAAATCCTGTTGCTCCTTTCTGCACAGTTACCTGTCTTGTTTATTTGTCCACACTTTTTTGTTCTGAAGTCCTTTTTATTGCTGCCATACTTGTCCTGAGATCATTGTAGGGACTAGGGAGCGTGTTATTGCAGTAATTTTTTTTTTTTAATAATAATTACAGCCAACTTTCTGCCACGTTCATAGTGTTGTGTTATACCACTGTGCCAGAGTTGTGGTTCAGTTTCTCCCCCCAAAATTGAGATAGTAATTCTCACACAGTTTATATTCTGCTGTACTGCTAGTGTGTCGTATATCAGGCAGCCACTTTCTGCCACGTTCATAGTGTTGTGTTATACCACTGGGCCAGAGTTGTGGTTCAGTGTCTCCCCCCAAAAGTGAGATAGTATTTCTCACACAGTTTATATTCTGCTGTACTGCTAGTGTGTCGTATATCAGGCAGCCACTTTCTGCCACATTCATAGTGTTGTGTTATACCACTGGGCCAGAGTTGTGGTTCATTGTCTCCCCCCAAAAAATGAGGAAGTCTGGTGGAAGAGGCCGTGGGCGGGGGTTGCCAGCTAGTACTGATGGGGGTGGTGGTGGTGCTGCATCTGGTGATAGTGACAAAAGCACAGTAGCACCTAAGGCTGGAGGTGTTGAGCCTGCGTCATCGTCTGGCTACACAAGGCCTCAAAGGCTCCCTTACATGGGAGTAGGAAAACAGCTTTTAAAGCCGGAGCAACAGGAAAAAGTTTTGTCTTTCCTTACTGACTCAGCCTCTAGCTCTTTTGCCTCCTCTTCCCAAAGTTCAAAATCTAAGAGCAGCCAGTCGTCAGTGGATGCTTCCGGTCCGGAAAAAGACGTTTCCTTGTGTCCTTCTCCCAAACCAAAAGTGAAGGATGCGTCAGGCGACACTACAGGTTACTCCATGGAGCTCTTTACCCATACCATGCCAGGGTTAGAAAGGGAAATTGTACACTGCCCATTACAAGAAGAATCGGACATGGAGTGCACTGATGCACAGCCACAGCTAGATTATGATGCTGTTCCATTGACTCAGATCACTATATTGACCTCGCAGTTTGCTGAGCCAGAATCTGACCCTGATGAGACTATGGTGCCCTGTCCCAAACACTATAGCACCGGCTTACACAGTGACACTGAGGAAGGTGCACATGACATTGTGGAGGCGGAGGTGATAGATGACCCAGTTCTTGACCCAGATTGGCAGCCATTGGGGGAAGAGGGTGCCGCTGGCACTAGCTCAAAAGCAGAGGAGGGTTATCCGTAGCAACACCAATCTACATCGCAACAGCTGTCATCAGCCAGGCCCGTATCAGGCCCAAAACGTGTGACAAAAACAGTTTTAGGACAGCGTGGCCAACCGCTGAAAGTTGCACAGCATGCAATGCCTGAAAAGGAATTCCGTAGTAGGAAGAGTGCAGTGTGGCATTTTTTTGACCAAGATCCCAATGATCAGTCTAAAGTGATCTGTAAGAAATGCTCAAAGACCTTTAGCAGAGGGAAGATTCTTCAAAATTTAAATACAACGTGCTTGTATAGACATTTAACCAGCATGCGCTTGCAAGCCTGGACTAATTACCAAACGTCCTGTACCGTTGGTGCACCTGGTCAGAATGAAGGTAGTCAGCAACACCACATTGCTTCCCTCACTGTAAGCCCACTGGTTCGGACACCACCAGCAGCAAATGTGGAGGGATTGTTGCAAGGCCAAAGCAGGCAGGGAATCAGAAGGTTATTGGTAGGAAGCACTGTATGTAGGCCAACATCAACAACTGTCTCTCAATCTGCCATGTCCACCACCACCACTAGTTCCACCATCTGCAGGTCTCCTGTCCAGCTCACCCTAGAAGAGACTCTCGTGAGGAAAAGAAAGTACTCATCCTCTCATCCGCGTACACAGGGTTTGAACGCCCACATTGACAGATTAATCTCGTTAGAGATGATGCCCTACCGCTTGGTTGAAAGCAAAGCTTTCAAAGACCTGATGGCCTACGCAGTACCATGCTATGACCTACCCAGTCACCACTTCTTTGTGAGAAAAGCCATCCCAGCCCTCCACCAGCATGTCAAAGACCGCATTGTCCATGCACTGAGGCAGTCTGTCAGTGGAAAGGTGCACCTCACCACAGATGCATGGACCAGTAGGCATGGCCAGAGACGTTACGTGTCCATCACGGCGCACTGGGTTAATGTGGTGGATGCAGGGTCCACAGGGGACAGCCATAGTGGGACAGTTCTGCCTAGCCCACGGTCTAGGAAACAGTTGGCAGTAAGCATTCGACACCCCTCCTCCTTCTCCTCCTCCAGAAGCGACAGCTCGTCCACAGAGCTCAGTCGCCTGGCAACTCCATCCGCAGCTTCCAGTGTTGCACACGAGGTGTCTCATTATGGAACAGCTAGTGGTAAGCGTCAGCAGGCTGTGTTGGAAATGAAGTGTTTGGGCGACAACAGACACACCGCGGAAGTACTGGCCGAGTTCTTGCAGCAAGAAAGTGAGTCATGGCTGGCCTGGGTACATCTTGAGGCAGGCAAGGTAGTCAGTGATAACGGAAGGAATTTTATGACTGCCATAGCCCTTTCACAACTTAAACACATACCTTGCTTGGCTCACACTTTGAACCTGGTGGTGCAGTGCTTCCTGAAAAATTATCCAGAGTTACCAGCCCTGCTCCTGAAGGTGCGAAAACTTTGTTCGCACATCCGCCGGTCGCCCGTACACTCCAGCCGTATGCTGAACCATCAGCGATCGCTAAATCTTCCACAGCAACGCCTAATTATAGGTGTTGCAACAAGGTGGAACTCCACACTGCACATGGTTCAGAGGCTGTGTGAACAGAGGCATGCTGTCATTTATTTGTGGGAGGATACGCATACACGGGCAGGCAGTTGGATGGCAGACATGGAGTTGTCTGGTGTGCTGTGGTCGAAGCTACAAGACCTCTGTCAAGTCCTTCAGTGTTTTGATGAATGCACACGGCTGGTAAGTGCTGATGACGCCATCATAAGTATGAGCATCCCACTTATGCGTCTGCTGATGCAAAGTTTGACGCACATTAAGGAGCAGGCGTCTGCAGCCGAGGAGGAGGGAAGCCTTGATGACAGTCAGCCATTGTCTGGTCAGGGAACTGTCCAGGATGAGGTGGCGGACGAAGAGGATGAGGAGGAGGATGATGGGGCTGAATATGTATGGGAGGAGGGAGCTTCTCAGGGGGCAATAGAAACTGGTGCCGTTGCAAGGTCTGGTACAGGTTTCTTGTGGGACACTTGTGATGTAGATTTGCAATAAAGTGTTCCTCAACCCAGCAGAAGCAGTGAATTGACACCTGGAACATTGGCCCACATGGCTGAGTATGCCTTGCGTATCCTAAAAAGGGACCCCCGCATTGTCAAAATGATGACCGATGACGATTACTGGTTGGCCTGCCTAATGGATCCACGCTACTAAGGGAAATTGCAAAATATCATGCCACATGAGAACCTAGAGAAAATATTAGCTACCAAACAAGCAACTCTTGTAGACCGTTTGGTTCTGGCATTCCCAGCACACAGCGGCGGTGATGATTCTCACACGAGCCGTAGGGGGCAACATGGCAGAGGTGCTAGCGGTGCAGAAATCCGAAGTGGCATTGGACAGAGGGGTTTTATGACAAGGTTGTGGAGTGATTTTTCAATGACCGCTGACACGACAGGGACAGCTGCATCGATTCAAAGTGACAGGAGACAGCATTTGTCCAGTACGGTTACAAACTAATTTTCCTCCCTTATCGATGTTCTCCCTCACAGGTCATTCCCCTTTGATTACTGGGCATCTAAACTAGACACCTGGACTGAATTGGCAGAATAAGCATCACAGGAGCTCGCTTGCCCTGCTGCCAGTGTGCTATCAGAAAGAGTCTTCAGTGCTGCTGGTTCAATACTGACTGAAAAAAGTACACGTCTGGCTACCCAAAATGTTGATGTTCTAACCTTCATTAAAATGAACCAATCATGGATTTCACATTCTTTTGCCCCACCTTCCCCTGCTGACACGTAGTTTTCCTTTAAAAAGGTCTTGCTTTTGGACTCCTCTTACTGTTTGCTCCAATTCCTCAATTTGCTGCTGCTGAATGTCCACCATAAGCCATTTTTAACTCCTCCCTAAATGGGCTGACTCCCCGCACGGGCCCATGGGCAAGCACCCGTGCGAGTGCCGGAGAGGTGGGTGTGCTAACTTTTGGCCGACGGCACTGGCACAGGGTCCCTCATCGTACAATTAAGTGTCTCTGGCGGTGGGGGTGCACACCCAACATCAGAAACACCGTCGTAATATGAGGGGCCCTAAGCCAGTACTGATGCCCATGAGAGAGTGTTCCCCCCCCCCAGCTCAAACAGTGCTCCACCGCAGTTTACTCGGTGCTGTTAAATCCTTCAATGGCACTGCCAATACAAATTGAGAGATGATAGTAAATATATACAGGGACCATGCCCTCCATTTTGACCTGTGAATACTGTGCGCGAACTACCACTATCTGGTACTCAGCAGAGGAACCCACCCCTGTACGTTGCTTTGCCACCTGTTTTTTTATGGAAAAAAATTTTGCAGACATTTAGCCCGCTTTACTATTTAGGCCAACGTACTGTGTCAGCCACTTATTCCAGTTGTCCTCCACCGAACAAAGCAGTGCCACCAGTTTACTCCTGTTACCCATTTTGAACTGCATTGAGCCAACTTTTTTATTTTAGGCCTAGTAAGTCTGTCTGCACCACTCCTAGCAATCATCCTCCGCTGACTAAACCAGTGCTGCCTGTGTACCCCTGTTACTCATTTTAAACTGCATTGAGCCAACTTTTTTTAGGCCTAGTAAGTCTGTCTGCGCCACTCCTAGCAATCGTCCTCTGTTGTGAATTCCGCTCTTGGGCTCCCTCCGGTGGTTGTAAGTAGCACTTTTGTGAATTCTGCTCTTGGGCTCCCTCCTGTGGTTTTGAGTGGTATAGCTGCTTCTTGGATTTAGCATCAGCGGCTGCTTCCACTGATCGTCTTTCTGGCTCGGCTATTTTAGTCTGGCCTTATCCCTCAATCAATGCCAGTTGTCAATTTTTCCTGCTTGGAGTCACTGCTCTTTTGGATTTCCCTGACACTCTGACCAGTTCTGCAAAGATAAGTCCTTGCTTGTCCTTTTGCAGTCCACTTGTGGTGGACTTTATTGTTCAGCACACTCTATGTTTTGCTTATTTGTCCAGCTTATCAGTATGGATCTATTCAGCTAAGCTGGAAGCTCTGGGCAGCAGATTTTGCCCTCCACACCTTTAGTCAGGTGTGGAGATTTTTGCATTTCTCTGCGGTGGACTTTTTCTAGTTTTTATTACTGACCGCACAGTGTTCTTTCCTGTACTATCTATCTAGCTAGAAGTGGCCTCCTTTGCTAAATCTTGTTTCATACTACGTATGTCATTTCCTTCTCCTCTCACAGTCATTATTTGTGGGGGGCTGTCCTATCCTTTGGGAATTTTCTCTGAGGCAAGATAGCTTTCCTGTTTCTACCTTTAGGGGTAGCTAGTTCTCCGGCTGTGACGAGGTGTCCAGGGAGTGACAGGAACATCCCACGGCTACTGCTAGTGTTGTGTTAAGATCAGGAACTGCGGTCTGTATAGTTACCACCTGCTCAGAGCTAGTCGCATGATGCTCCTAAATCACCAGTCCATAACAGTCCTCCGCTGACCAAACCAGTGCTGCCTGTGTACCCCTGTTACCCATTTTAAACTGCATTGAGCCAACTTTTTTATTTCAGGCCTAGTAAGTCTATCTGCGCCACTCCTACTAATCGTCCTCCGCTGACCAAAACAATGCTGCCTGTGTACCCGTTACCCATTTTGAACTGCATTGAGCCAACTTTTTTATTTTAGGCCTAGTAAGTCTGTCTGCGCCACTCCTAGCAATCGTCCTCCGCTGACCAAACCAGTGCTGCCTGTGTACCCCTGTAACCAATTTTAAACTGCATTGAGCCAACTTTTTTATTTTAGGCCTAGTAAGTCTGTCTGCGCCACTCCTACTAATCGTCCTCCGCTGACCAAAACAATGCTGCCTGTGTACCCGTTACCCATTTAGAACTGCATTGAGCCAACTTTTTTATTTCAGGCCTAGTAAGTCTGTCTGCGCCACTCCTAGCAATCGTCCTCCGCTGACCAAACCAGTGAGGCCTCTGTACCCCTGTTACCAATTTTAAACTGCATTGAGCCAACTTTTTTAATTTAGGCCTACTACCCGTGTCTGTCTGTGCCACTCAATACAGCTGTCCTTCACTGCACAAAGCAGAGCCTCAATTTGCAGCCGATATCACATATTAAATTGCATTTGGCCTACTATTTGGTTGGGCCTACTAACAGTGTCTGCCGCTCCTTGGTATTCTCCTGTGTTTTTCTCCTGAGCTTCAATCTTCAGGCTTTCGGCCTATAGGAATTTTAAAACTGCATTTGGCCTACTGGTTTGGTTGGGCCTACTAACGGTGTATGCCGCTTCTTGCTGTTCTCCTCCACTGAACAAAGCAGTGCTGCCTGTTTAGTCCTGTTACCAATTTTGAACTGCATTTAGCCTACTTTATTCTTTGGGCCTATATCTGTGTTTCCTCCTCATCCTGCCCATTGCCCAGCCACTGCTAGATGAGTCTGCCGGATAATTGACCCAGACCACGACATTCCCCTTGCACTCTACATAGCCAGTATCTGACCCTGCAGAAAGTCTGGTTCCCCTTCCCGCATACTATACCACCTGACACGGGGACAAAGAGAAAGGTGCAGATGAAAGTGCAGGTTTCTTCAACAGGTGGGGGGGGGCATACTCGTTGGCGACGTCACTGGCACAGGGCCCCTCATAGTACGCAAAAGTGTCTCTGCCGGTGGGAGGCTCCCCCGCCATCAATCACTACGCCGTACTTTGAGGGGCCTTGTGCCAGTGGCAATGCGAACAAGTGTGCCCCCCCTGCTTGCTCAGGATCACAGCACTTGCAAAGTTAAAATACTTACCTCTCCGTGCTCTACCGCCGTGACGTAGTCCACGTTTCCTGGGCCCACAAAAAACTTGAGCCAGCCCTACTTCCCCCACAACTGTTGCCAAATGACCCCCAAATTTTCAATGGCTAACTATTATTATAAGGTAAATTAAGATTGACAAGCTTAAGTAACAAGAATTGATGTTTTTGGCATTAAAATGGGCTCTGTTGGTGTTTTCTTGTCCTCCACTCACTGCCGACTTTGATTCTCCATTGACTTGCATTGGGTTTCGTGTTTCGGTCGGATCCCCGACTTTTCGCAATAATCGGCCGATTTCACCCGACCCGACTTTTGACAAAGTCGGGTTTTGCGAAACCCAACTCGATCCTGAAAAAGTAAAAGTCGCTCAACCCTAGTCACCGCTCTTCAGAGTCACGGGGTCTCATGCTGCGCAGCGGAATGAAAAGTGGCTGTAGGCAACGTTTATGGAGCACCAGAATGAGGTTCCATAGCCTTCGGTCGTCTCATCCCTTCATTATCTACGAGATCCAGTTATGTAGGTAAAGTAGCAGCTTTTCTTGGTACTGCAACTAAAAGCAATAAATAGGACTGAGCTGTAATGCTGAATACAGCTGTGATTATATGTTATATAGTTGTGTCACACTCCCCTCACTTCTTGTAGCCTACAAGTGTACAAAGATATTATACAGTCACCACGTGACAAGTGGGCCTGTGTAACTTCAAATGCCAGGGCTGAATTTTAGTCCCAGTCCGGCCCTGTAGATGTAATGTCATCAGAGGGTGAGGATGAAACACAGCACATGAGATGTGCGGTTAAACAATCCTTTGAAACAAAATCTGTGCATGTTGTGGTCAGATATAGAGCAGATGTTGCCTTACATTTTGATGGAAGAGGAGGATCTACAGCACCTGAAAACACTTGTCACGGTGTTGATGAGTTGAGTACATGTTGGGGTTATTTTTGCATGGTCCTGCCAGGCAATTCTTTGGCAGCCTGCAGGCTCTGTAAGAGAAAAATAAGCTGAAGACTACCGAGCTTGCATATCACCTGTTTATTTGACAGTTGTCAATGCAAGCCTCAAGTTGTTCTCCTTCACTTTTGCTAACACTCATCCTTCTATCAGTTAGGCTGCAACCTCAAGTAGTTCCTGGTCCGTGTTGAGGAAACCAGCCGTATGCTCTCTGTCATCTGTTTGTGTACCAGCTAAAGCATCAACTGATACATTATGTCCAAAAAATGGGGATTTGGATGTTTCGCTCCCAGCAGTTCGCCCCCGGCAGTTCGCCCCCGGGTACATTTCGTCCCCAGCATTTGGCCCCCAGGAGTTCACCAGTTCGCCCATTTTGCTTCCAGCAGTTCGCCCCCGGCTGTTTCGACCCCAGCAGTTTGCCCACAGATGTTTGTACCCTTGTGGTTCATGAATTCCCATTCGTCATCAGTGTTTCGCCCCCAGCAGTTCACCCCCGGCAATTCGCCCTCGGATGTTTGTACCCTTGTGGTTCATGAATTCCTGTCCATCGTCAATGGTTTGCCCCCGGATATTTGTACCCTTGCAGTTCATGTATTCCCGTCCATCATCAATGGTTTTCACCCAGCAGTACACCGCCGGATGTTTGTGCCCTTGTGGTTCATGAATTCCCATCCGTCATCAATGTTTCGACCTCAACAGTTTGCCCCTGGCAGATTGCCCCTGGATGTTTGTACCCTGCTTTGCCCCCAGAATTTTTTGTTTGGATGTTTGGTCAGTTTGTCCTTGTCATTCATGATTTCCAGTCCGTCATCAATCCACATGTCACAAAAGTACTGTACAGAGTGCTGCAGTTTTGTGACATGTTAAATCAACTGTTTCCATCTGTAAACCTCACAACTGATTGCATTATAGTGTCAGAGCATTTTGCCCGCAATTTTAACAAGACCTTTTTCCAAAACGTTTCTAAAACGTTTTTGTGTTACAAAAACATAACACAAAAAAATTAAACGGATTCAAAAAATGTAATGTGAATGAGGCCCGATTTAGGTGGGGAATGTAAACCACTCTAAAATCAAAACATTTTGTGAACTTTTACCTGACCCAGCACTGACCTGCTTGTTTGCAAGTTTTGTTGCAGATGTAACAATTTTCACGCCAGGCGTCCTGCAAGTTGCATTAGACTAGCTCTTATTCCATCTTTACATCAGAATATAGCAGTGTCTAAAATCTCTACAAAGAGAGAGGTGTACTAGCACAAAAAATCAGTCAGTTTGCACAGCAATTCACTTTGTACAAGTATGAATTCAGTTCTATCCAAACGTGGGAAGAAGAAGTTGGTCTACAAGAATCATATTTACATATTTTCCAAAAGATCGGCTGACGATGTCCATTCCATCTGGTTGTGTGAAAAACGGTCGACTTGCAAGGGACGTGTTTGGACCAATGAAGCATCTGGTGAAGTGGTGAAAGTAACTATTCCCCACAACCATGCAGCACAACCCTGAAGCAATCCGACTTGTCAATGAGGCTGTCGGCAGGGCAAGGACAACACAGGAGACAGCACAACAGATTCTCACAGAAGTAATTTCAGGAGCCCATTCTAATGTTGTAGCACTTCTCCCAAAGAAAGCATCACTGAAGAAAACAATATAATTATCAAGGCAACTTGGCAATATTCCAAGGTTGCGTTACACCCTTGATCAACTTGTTATTCCCAAGGAGTTCCAGGGGATCAATATTGATGGTATCCAGCAGCAGTTCCTTCTGCATGACAATGATAAGCATTTAACATTTCCATTGTGCAGAATTATTGCAAAGTTTATGTTGCACAAATGTGAAAAATTATATATTACAAAGTGCTGATATAGAATACTATGTGATTTTTGGCCTTAAAGGGAAACTTTGAGGATAGTATAATATAGGGTGAGGCCTACTGATTCCAACTATGCCTCACTTGTTTAGTTGCAGTCTAATTCTCTGCTTAAAGTTTTTTGTTTTTTTTAGAATTACACTTTAAATATATTGTTCTGCATTGTTGGTTGGCTTGACCAATTGTTAATATTTTTCTGTTTGTAAAGTTACTTATCTAGAAAACTCAAAGTTTTGGAATTAAAAAAAATGCAACATTTATACATCTTAGACCCAAAATATGATTAATGAGAAGTGAACCTGCCAAAGTTCAGTTCGAGCAGTTCTGTCCCAAACACACAGGAAAATCTGGTTTCAAGTTCAGCACCCCCAAACTATCATCTCCACTGACCTCAATGGGTATGGAGACTCAGAGGAGTGGAAAATCTGTCCACCACATCCTCATCACTGATCAGATAGTAAAAAGAAAATATATATATTGCTACTTACCCCTTTGCTGAGGTACCAGCAGACGCGGAAGGTCCTCTTCAGTCCTCTTCCATGCACTTCCACATTGTGTGAATATGTCATCGTATCCCAGGGAATCCTTTTCAGGTTTCCTAGCTTGGGATTCCCTTGGTCAAGAAGACTCTACACAGGTCAGGACCTCAGCAAAGGGGAGAGAAGTGATTTTTATTTTCTGTTGAGCAAACTCTGAAAATTGCCTGTTTGGGTTCAGTGTGGTTGAACCTGAGCAGGCAATGTTCCATATGAACCTTGAACATTCCAGGTCGGGTGTGCTCATCACTAGATACAGTATGATATGAAATGGATGACAAAAAGAAGCCATTAAATGTAACACCACTAGTACATGACAGTAAAATGATGTATGCAAATTGCCTCTTCTGAGAAAAAGAGGACTTAAACTCTATAGCACCACCTGTTGGAAGTAGCGATCCTACAAGTCACAATCAACCCTTTAATGAGTCATGCAATATGACTTAGGATAAAAGCCAAATCAGTATCTCAATTCGCAGACACAGTGTTTCGGGCTGTTGGCTCTTGTCAGTGCGAAGCATGAGAACTGATTTGCCTAGGTAAATGATGGTCACTTGTCTTAGATCAGGGGTGTCAAACTCATATTCACCGAGGGCCACACCAATTTAATGGTTGTCCCCAAAGGGCCGTTTGTTACTGAAAGACCAGATGCACACAACCGAGTCCCATCCAGAACATGCATTTCTCAGCACAGAGCAGTGCATGCCCCTGTATAAGGCATGTCATGGTGGATCAGCTCTTTACCAGGAGCTATCACATCTTCCCTGGATCTCATTTAAATCATGGAGAGCTATGACTGCAGCTTCCAGTCACTTGTCCTTGTCGTTGGTGCTAATAGCTGCTGATAAACAGCTGGTTCAATGCAGAATACAACTGTACCCTATTCTTGGCCTAATCTGAGGAATGGGCATCAATAGAGAAAGGGATCCTGAAGTGAGAATACCACTTTTATCTGCTGCTCCATTCTTTGGTATACTGGCAGAGTGTTCTGTGAGGGCTTATCCCAAAATCCCAAACCCCCCCTTCTGAAGACCTGATAAGAGGTTCTGTAGAAGCTGGTTAACCACCACTTTAGTTCAGCAAAGCCAATATCTCAGTTCTGCAGAGATGGTTGATGGGATTAACGCTGTAGTCAGTAAAAAATCCCCCTGCTTCCATACATAGCCTGCATTAAAGGGGTATTCTCATGCCGAACAGCAAAATAATGCAGCATGCTTTCAGCAATCATGTTGCGGTAAGCATGATGCTGATCTTCCCCTCCTGGTTCTTACCTAGAGGTCTTCTGCTCATCTTTGCCTGATCTTCTCCTGGCTGTGTGGGCTAGCGATCACCATGCTGTATCCGGAGTCCACCACGAGTCCTCTCCTTCTTCCCAGCTTCCTCTTCTGCCGGATCTCATCACAGAACTGCGCATGCCCAGCAGTGTCTTGGTGACAGGAGTGGCATCCTCCCCCCTGGATGGACTGATGAATGGGGCAGGAGTGATGTCATGTCAGTGAGCGGCCAGGAGACATTTGGCCTCACTGCCGCAGCATTCATCATGCTTCATGGATCAGTGATCCAGGCAAGATGAAAAGACAGCGGAAGCAGGAGAAGACATCACGGGGAATGACTAGACTGCACTCCGTGACCCAAGGAGCTGCAGCTGCGACAGATAAGTATGTCAGGTTTTTTTGTGTTCTAGGGTGATAATACTCCTTTAAGGCCAGCCATTAGAGACACTGGGTGAGCGGCTGAAAAGGCAGCCACAGGAATCCCCAGCAATTGGGGTTGTGTATATTTTACCCCCAGGTATGTTGTGCCCTAGATGTTTTGTTCCCTGCATGTTGACCCCAAAAGCCTAGGGTGAAACATCTAGGGTCAAAATGCTAGGGGCGAAACATCAGATGGCAACACATTCAGGAAGAAAATGCTGTAGGTGAAACATCCAGGGCAAAACATCAGGGGGCGAACTGCTGGGGGCGAACTGCTGGGGGCGAAATGTGCAGGGGCAAAACGTGCAGGGGACCAAATGCTGGGGACGAAATGTGCGGGGATGAAATGTACCCAGGGGCGAACTGCTGGGGTCGAACTGCTAGGGGTGAACTGCTGGGGGCGAAACATCCTATAACCCCAAAAACGTGCACCATAATGTGACATAGTACTTCAAAGTAGAGGATACAATAAACAAATCCCCTATATATGTATACATTAGCTCAAAGAAAGCAGAAAGAAAATGTAAATATAAATAAATATAAAAGGTACAATATCTTATTAAATTAAAAAATACATAAAACATGTAAAACAATGAGAGCTTCCAGAAGAGGGGTACAGAAACATCTGGTCTCAAATGAATAAGCACAATAAACCTATAGACATAGGGTATCAAAAACATGGCAAATGCTAAAAATTAGGTAATAATAGTAAACCCTTTCTGATAAAATATATACTTGCTAAATAATGAGAGAGAACCATGCAACCCCCAACAGTGATGTCACTGCCAACCTGACATGGATTTTGCCTTGCTTCTTCCTGAGGACAATAGGAATTCTGCGTTTTTTTGAGTTTATGTATGTGTGCATTTTTATATATGCATAGAGCATATCATGGGGTTTAGTTTGTTGAAAACAATCTCCTGGTCTAGTTTCTGATGGTGCAGCCACTGCTTTACGACCTTGTGGAGCTGCCTTTCGAGAAATAATTGTGGTCACTAAGCCTTCCTTGAAGATATCCAGCTGCCATTTTTTTCTCTTTTAAAGTGGTGCATGCTCTGTGCTCTAATATGTAAAGGAATGTTGGCCAGGTTCTCAACTTTTCTTTGAGTACCAAAATGCACATTTGGAGCAACAACTATGGACAGGTACAATATATGAGATCCATTGCTCACTGGCTAAATGTTTTGGGTGGCAGAGATGCACCTCAGCAGCTACAACAGGTGGGAAAGCCTTTATGAGTTATATCTGTTTTCACCACCAATTTGATTTTACAGTTTGAAAGCGTGAGGGTCAAAAGTCATACAGTGAAGAAATTGCATCAAGTGGCAAATCTCATCTCACACTGGCTGGCTCCTCAGCTGGCAATTATCATGAGAGACATTGCCTTAACATTCTGGCTGCCTTATAGTTGCACAAAGTAATTGTACAAAATTAATTGTAGTACAATTAAGCTATACAAAATAATTCATGCTATCTGCTGGATTTAATTGTGCAACATTTCTTTCAGAAATATAAGCTATTGAGGAAGGTGGCGGCAATGGCCAGGAAAGTGTTTGTTCACTTCAACCGTGAATGCCGAGCAGTGTGTGTTGTCTGCTGTGTGCTCAAGTTCGAATTATTGCGTATTGGATAGACAGATTGCTGGGTGAGACTGGGAAAAGCCCAGCTGTCATGGTAAACATTGGTAACAATGACAATGTTATAGGGAGGTAGAAGGTCCTTAAAAATTATTACAGGGAACTAGGAAAGAAGCTGAAGGTCAGGACCTCCAAGGCAGTGATTTCTGAAATCATGCTGCTACCAGGAAATTACTAGAAATACAACAGGAGCTTAGGGAGATAAATTATAAATTGGGTCCAGAAGGAAGGGTTTGTGTTCATGGAGAACTGGGCGAATTTCTCTATTGGCTGCAGCCTCTATGATAGGGGCAGGTTGCACCTCAATGGGGAGAATGCATCTATGCTTGGGGAAAAAATGGTCAGACGGATATAGAAGCTTTTAATCTATGATCTGGGTGGAGGGGGTGAAGTTTTGCTAATAAAGGGATAGATAAAATAGACAAGAGAGTGAGGTAGTAGGGGTTAATGAGGATTTAAGGGGCTGGAATATATAAGGAAAGTAGGGAGCTAATTAACAGTAACAAATGTGCTAATATTATTAACCACGTAATGACCACCAATACGCCTTTAAATGGCTCTGTGGAAAAAGTATATAGCACCCCCCAAAGTCGGAATTTTCCAGGGGTCACGGCTACTGGGGTGTAGCCGAGTCCCTAGAGAACCCGATTCTGGTCCTGGTGTTGCGATCGCCGTTATTAACGGTATAAAGGCGACCGCAAAAAAAGGTCAGATTTCCCATTTAATTTCTCTCTCCTCTGATGTGCTAGGTTTAGGGCTAGGGTTAGGGTTTGGGTTAGGCTTGGGATTACGGTTAGGGTTGGGATTTAGGTTTAGAGGTGTGATAGGGATATATCCATCAACCCTATGGATGTTTAGCAGCCATGTAGGTGTAGTTATGCCAGTGATGCCGTATAGGTGATTATGACAGGTGGATCTAAGGAGGCATAGATTTTATGGTCAGACCATGTTCCTGCAGCCACATTCTGTGGTTGTGTCCTGATGAGGAGGTTGGATAACATCAAAATGCATTAGCTTCTTTTATTCAAAGTTCATTGCTTGATTTCCTTTGCCGGACATTGCCAGCAGTGCCATCTCTTACTACTACCTTCTAGTCCTTGACTTGTGGTTTGCAGCAGCTGGTATATATCTGGAAATTGTTGCAATTGCAAAACAATATAAGGTGAGCAAGCACCCCTCATTTTTATACCTTTTTGTCACAAATAATACTCTATTTTGTGTTATTTGCTCCACATCTCTAATGTTGAAGTCATTATTAGGGCATCTGATAAGCATGTTACAAAGCACAGTTCAATAAAATAGGCAAATGTTTCATGAGGATAAGCCTCATGGTCTGCCACTCTTGATTATAGCAATGAAGAAATGATATCCAATAAAATAAAAAAAGATAGAAATGAATCTTATCCTTTGGTCAACACCGTCTTTTTTGGTCCCATGTTTTAACAATTGACAGTGTGAGGTGTTTTAACCCTACTGTACCTGTTATGGCTGGACCTGGTGGTTAGGAGCACCGGGAATGACCTGATAGTCAAAACTGCAAAATACAGCGAGCTCTGGGAAGTGGGAGCTCTGCTGACCGCAGTCCTAATCTATTATCACACACACTAGAATTAGCCGTGGATCGTACCTGACTCTGCCTAGATGACTCGACACAGCCTGAGAGGTAACTACACCTAAAGAGAAATATAGCCTCACCTTGCCTCAGAGAAATTCCCCAAAGGAAAAGAGCAGCCCCCCACATATATTGACTGTGAGTTAAGAGGAAGGCACAAACACAGGAATGAGACAGGTTTCAGCAAAGGAGGCCCGACTTACTAAATAGACAGAAGGTAGATAAAGGGATCTTTGCGGTCAGCACAAAAAACTACAAAAAGCCACGCAGAGTGAGCAAGAAACCCCCCGCGGCGACTCACGGCGCGGTAGGTGCCACTCTCCAACCCAGAGCTTCCAGCTAGCGAGACAATATCATGATAGCTAGCTGGACAAAACTTAGCAGGGACTCAGAAATATATACAGCACACAAATGAACAACAAATGAGCTTAACAGGGACTTAGCTTCTGCTGAAGTAGACAGGTCATCAGGAGATCCAAGTGAGATCTGAACCAGTACAGATACATTGACAACTGGCATCAGGTAACGATCTGAGCAGAGTTAAATAGAGGAACCAGCCCAGTCTTAAACGATGCAGCTGAGGAAGCCACCTCCAGACCAGCAGCTCCACTTTCAGCCACCAGAGGGAACCCACGGACAGAACTCACAGAAATACCATTCCTGACCACAGGAGGGAGCTCGAGAACAGAGTTCACAACATGTACCCCTCTTTTATGCTCCTTCAACTATATTCCCTCTGTAGAACTCTAGCTTTCATGTCTTCACAGCTTATTTTTCAAATTGTTTATGAGT
Source organism: Ranitomeya variabilis (assembly GCF_051348905.1). Taxonomy (NCBI): domain Eukaryota; kingdom Metazoa; phylum Chordata; class Amphibia; order Anura; family Dendrobatidae; genus Ranitomeya; species Ranitomeya variabilis. Next base: position 570,194,135 of record NC_135236.1, read on the forward strand.
CGAACAGATCTGCTTCTTCTTGAGGAACTGACCAATCGGGATGACTAATTGTTGCAGAATTGTGACCTGATGACACACGTAGCAGTGAGCTAACTGAGGTAGCTTTACTTGAAAACATCAGCTTGCAGGAAATAATTTGCATCAAACTCCAAGCTGATATCATGGAAATAGATTTTTCTCGAATCATAACTATTGGCCAGCTTAATTTTTAATGAATTCTTACAGGAGACGCCAATTTTTGAAGGACCTTTGTCGTGAACTTGTAATGCCTCACATGATACAGCGAAGCAACGTGAAAGGCTTGATGAGAAAACTAAAGAAGCAATGAAACAGTGTGGCGTACAGCTTCAGATGATTCCAGGGCCAGGAGAAAGAAAAAGAAAGTGCCGTTTCATGTGTCCAAGAAACATAGAAAGGAAAACTGACAGATTTTGTTCAATTTGTAAAGAAAATGTCTGCAAAGAACATTCTTACGAAAAAATAACTTGTCAAAATTGTTTGGAAGACTAATATAATAGAAAAGAAACATCATAGCAATGTAGCTGCAGCTAGTTTGTTATAGATTTCTATGCATTTTTGTGCGTGTTTTCATATGTTTGTGTGAAATTTTGAAAAAAACATTTTTTGGTGTTTTCGGTGAAAAATTACAATTAAAATTTTGTTTACTAATCATATTTTATTTAGCAGTTTTAAAATAAACTTACAAAAGTTATATAAGTGTGTTTTTCCACATGATTTGCATGAGGGCCTAAAAGGCCCCAAATACGTTAATACGAAGATTTCTGATGTCACGCATACTAGGGTTAACCCCTGTGACACAGCGTATGCGTCATGAAAGTCGGTGCCAATCCAATCGCATCCCTGCAGGTCGGATGAAAGGGTTAACTGTAATTTCACCTGACCTACAGAGACAGGGGGAGTGGTACTTCAGCCCGGGGGGAATTGCTTCGCCCCCCGTGGCTACGATCACTCTGAATGGCTGTTGAAAGTGAAACAGACAATCAGAGCAATTTGTAAAATTTCACCTATTAAACATGGTGAAATATTACAATCCAGCCATGGCCGATGCTGCAATAACATCGGCCATGGCTGGAAACCCTGATCTGCCCCGCCACCGATCTCCTCCCCAGTCCTCCATCCTGTCCTGTACACTGCTCCGCTCCCCTCCATCCTCCTGTCCGCTCCCCCCATCCCCCTCTCCGCTCCTCCCATGATCCGATCCCACCCCCCATACTTACCAAGCTCCGATGTCCCTCCCGGTGTCCGTCTTCTCCATGGGAGCCAACATCTTCCAAAATGGCGGGCGCATGCGCAGTGCGCCCGCCGAGTCAGCCGGCCGGCAGATTCATTCCAGGTACATTTTGATCACTGTGATAAAACCTATCACAGTGATCAAAATAAAAAAATAGTAAATGAACCCCCCTTTATCACCCCTATAGGTAGGGACAATAACAAAATAAAGAAAATATATTTACTTTTATATTTCCACTAGGGTTAGGGTCAGAACTAGGGTTAGGGTTAGGGCTAGGGTTAGGACTAGAACTAGGGCTAGGGTTAGGGTTAGAATTAGGGTTAGAACTAGGGTTAGGGTTAGAATTAGAGATAGGGTTAGAACTAGGGTTAGGGTTAGAACTAGGGTTAGAATTAGGGTTAGAACTAGGGTTAGGGTTAGAAATAAGCTATGTGCACACGGTGCGGATTTGACTGCGGATCTGCAGCGGATTGGCAACTCCGGATTCGTAGCAGTTCTCCATCAGGTTTACAGTACCATGTAAACCTATGGAAAACCAAATCCGCTGTGCGCATGGTGCGGAAAATACCATGCGGAAACGCTGCTTTCTATTTTCTGCAGCATGTCAATTCTTTGTGTGGATTCCACAGCGTTTTACACCTGTTCCTCAATAGGAATCCGCAGGTGAAATCCACACAAAAAACACTGGAAATCCGTGGTAAATCCGCAGGTAAAACGCAATGCCTTTTACCTGCAGATTTTTCAAAAATTGTGTGGAAAAATCTCACACGAATCCGCAACGTGGGCATATAGCCTTAGGGTTTTGGTTGGAATTAGAGTTAGGGTTGGAATAAGGGTTAGGGTTGGAAATAGGTTTAAGATTATGCTTGTGGTTAGGGTTATGGATAGGATTAGGGATAGGGGTGTGTTGGGGTTAGGGTTGTGGTTAGGGTTGGGATTAGGGTTATGGTTGGGATTAGGGCTAGGTTTGGGATTAGGGTTAGGGGCGTGTTGGGGTTAGGGTTGTGGTTAAGAGTGTGTTGGGGTTAGTGTTGTGATTAGGGTTTTGTCTACAGTTGGGATTAGGGTTAGGGGTGTGTTGGGGTTAGTGTTGGAGTTAGAATTGAGGGGTTTCCATTGTTTAGGCACATCAGGGGTCTCCAAACGCTACATGGCACCACCATTGATTCCAGCCAATCTTGCGTTCAAAAAGTCAAATGGTGCTCCCTCCCATCCGAGCCCCGACATGCACCCAAACAGTGGTTTACCCAAACTTATGGGGTATCAGCGTACTCATAAGAAATTGCACAACAACTTTGGGGGTCTAATTTCTCCTGTTATCCTTGGGAAAATAAGAAAATGGGGGCTAAAAATTTATTTTTGTGGGGAAAAAAAATGATATTTTAATTTCACGGCTCTACGTTAAAAAATTCCGTGAAGCACTTGGGGGTTCAAAGTGCTCACCACACATCTAGATAAGTTCCTTAGGGGTCTAGTTTACAAAATGGGGTCACTTGTGGGGGGTTTCCACTGTTTAGGCACATCAGGGGATCTGCAAACGTAACATGATACCCGCAGACTATTCCATCAAAGTCTGCATTTCAAAACATCACGACTTCCCTTCCGAGCCCCGACGTGTGCCCAAACAGTGGTTTACCCCCATATATGGGGTATCAGCCTACTCAGGAAAAACTGGACAACAACTTTTGGGGTCCAAATTCTCCTGTTACTCTTGTGAAAATAAAAAATTGCGGGCTAAAACATAATTTTTGAGGAAAGAAAAATGATTTTTTATTTTCACGGCTCTGCGTTATAAACTTCTGTGAAGCACTTGGGGGTTTAAGGTGGTCACCGCACATCTAGATTAGTTCCTTGAGAGGTCTAGTTTCCAAAATGGGGTCACTTATGGGGGAGCTCCAATGTTTAGGCACACAGGGGCTATCCAAACACAACATGGTGTCCACTAATGATTGGAGCTAATTTTCCATTCAAAAAGCCAAATGGCGTGCCTTCCCTTCCGAGCCCTGCCGTGTGCCCAAACAGTGGTTTACCCCCACACGTAATGTATAAGTGTGCTCAGAAGAAATTGCCCAATAAAGTTTAGGATCCATTTATCCTGCTGCCCATGTGGAAATGAACAAATTGAGGCTAAAATAATTTTTTTGAGAAAAAAAATAACTTTTTCATTTTTACGGATCAATTTGTGAAGCACCTGGGGGTTCAAAGTGCTCACTATATGATATAAAAATATACACGGCACTCTGAGAATAAAAGGCATAGGTGCTCAAGTAGGGTATCTGACCCTCAGTGACAAATACGTAGAAAAACTTGGCACGCAATAGTTTTATACTGTTTTATAAAGTTTATATTTCACATCCAGAGAAATGAGTCAATTGCTAAACGTTTTCGGTCCAGTCAGGACCTTCATCAGAGCAATTTTTACTTTATCTAGCACAGAGAGAAAAAAACTAATGATAAAATAAACAAAAACATGCAAAAAATATGAAAAAAACGAAGCAAATAAAAAATTGTCTGTGAAAAATGTACATAGCACTTATGGACATCATGTGACATATATGTAAAAAAAAAACTAGTATTATTGTGGCAGCGGCTATAATAGTGAAGATTACATCCAAGGGAACAGGTTATAATTGATTAACTCATTAACAATAGACTTGAAATGAGAGAAGGATATGAGAGGACTAGGCTGGTGAAGAAAAGATTCCTTATAGGTCTAGTTCAGTTACCTGGATTGTCTCTCCTTGTGAAAGCAGTGCCTCAGGGCATACTTTAGCGTGCCTAAAGAAATAAATACAGAAAAAGTGTTTAAAAGGGCCATGCCAGTACCTAGTGGTCAGGAGGAAAAGAGAGGGTTGAGATATGAACAATTGAAAAGACCTTATATCCTGTTCAGGCTGGGGTAGGTTTACTAGAATAGTGTTGGCCTGATTGGAGTCTACCTAATAAAAAATATTGTGACCAAACCGGGAGGCGAGAAAAAACTTGATCATATAGACCACGTATGTGGTCTATATGATCAAGTGTCCCTGCGGCCTGGCCTGCATAGGTAAGACAACACAGGCAATACACGATAGGATATCGCAACACAAGTCCAGCATCAGGTGCAACAGAGACTACTTACCCCTCCCACACCACTTCCGGAGTAGAGGACATAGTGTCGATCAACTAAGGTTCCAAGTCCTGGAACAAGTCGACCCATGCAGAAGGGGACAAAACAGGACAAAGATTCGAAAGAAGCGTGAAGCATTTTGTATCTTCACCTTACAGACCCTGGAACCGAGGGGACTTAATTGGGATTATAATACCGCCAGTTTTTTATGATTATACCACCTGCACTGCCTAGAACTGTTTATCGTTACAAGCTATGTTGTCAATATGTGCTATAATGTACTTTGATTAATTCATGTTTTTCTTTTTCCATAGAATCGTTAGTCCTCTTTGCCTTTCTGGGCACCCCGTGCTTTCCACGGTATAGTATATAACCATTATAGTATATAGTGTTCCTTCACAGCACATCTCCAATTACCCAAACCATAAGCCAGTATCAGAGCACCCTTTAACCTCAACTCATTTTCCTTATCAAGCCTCTTCCCCTCACTTTACATAACATGTGGCTAACCAAAAACCCCACCCCCAACACCATTCCCTACATTTATTGTTGCCCGTATTTAAAACACAGATTCATGCAGTTTCCATAGCATTAATACAACACTCAGACGCCGATTCCCCACATCCTAGTTCTCCTTTCATTGGTTTCGGCTCTCAGAGCAGACTGCCAGGACTGAGTATGTCCATAGATGGCATCAGCTCCACATTGCACTTACGCACACCACCAGCGCACACGTGACCGCGATGACACGCGGCATCACGTGATATTCATTCAGGGGCACTTATACCCTGAAGTACACACCGGATATTCAGCGCAAATCCCACAGCGTCACAGCACGCCACCAGCGCTGGAGCCGCACACCGGTAAGCATGTCTGCAGTAGCAGCATACCGCTCCCCTCTGCAGTGACTCCCCTGTTTGACACTTCACTCCCCTATTTTTGCAGCACACAGCGTGAGCCACCTTCCCCTAGCGACATAGTACGCTCCTTATAACGGACCATACAGACCGGTAAGATGACCTAAGCATTTTTATGCACCGTCTCCCTGCATTGCATTATCTATTTTTTCACTATATCTGCCATTGTTGTTTATTATGCCTACCATTCATATATCACTTCCTCATAATTGCAGCATATGAAGTTGGTGATATCTTATCATACCAGAAAGGCTATTTACCAGGTCACATACACTGACCTAACACTCCAGGTAAATACTGGTCAGTACTGTTTTTTCTCACCTCCCGATTTGGTCACAATACAATTTATTAGGTAGACTCCGATCAGGCCAACACTATTCTAGTAAACCTATCCCAGCCTGAACAGGATATAAGGTCTTTTCAATTGTTCATATTCACCCCTCTCTTTTCCTCCTGACCACTAGGTACTGGCATGGCCCTTTTAAACACTTTTTCTGTATTTATTTCCTTAGGCATGCTATAGTATACCCTGAGGCACTACTTTCACAAGGAGAGACCATCCACGTCACTGAACTAGACCTTTAACCCCTTTCTGCCAGCTGACGGAATAGTACGTCAGCTGGCAGATCCCCTGCTTTAAGGTGGGCTCCAGCGGTGAGCCCACCTTAAAGCCGCGACATGTCAGCTGTTTTGTACAGCTGACATGTGCGCGCAATGAGTGTGAGCAGAATCGCGATCCACCCGTGCCCATTAACTAGTTAAATGCCTCCGTCAAGCGCTGACAGCGGCATTTAACAGGCGCTCCCGGCCGCGCGTCCGGAAATGCTCGCACCGCTGACCCCCGTCACATGATCGGGGGTCAGCGGTGCATTGCCATAACAACCAGAGGTCTCCTTGAGACCTCTAGGGTTGTTGATGGCCGAATGCTTTGAGCGCCACCCTGTGTTCGGCGTTCAAAGTACACGACCATTTCTACTACATAGAGGTGATCTGTACTTCACCTCTATGTAGCAGAGCCGATCGTGTAGTGCATGCTTCTAGACTCCTATGGAGGCTATTAAAGCATGCCAAAATTTTTAAAAAAAGTGTTTAAAAATATAAAAAAAATAAAAAATATATAAAAGTTTAAATCACCCTCCTTTCGCCCCAATCAAAATAAAACAATAAAAAAAAAATCAAACCTACACATATTTGGTATCGCCGTGTTCAGAATCGCCCGATCTATCAATAAAAACAAAGGATTAACCTGACCGCTAAATGGTGTAGCGAGAAAAAAAATCAAAACGCCAAAATTACGTTTTTTGGTCACCGCGACATTGCATTAAAATGCAATAACGGGCGATCAAAAGAACATATCTACACCAGAATGGTATCATTAAAAACGTCAGCTCGGCATGCAAAAAATAAGCCCTCACCTGACCCCAGATCACAAAATATGGAGACGCTACGGGTATCGGAAAATCGCACAATTTTTTTTTTTTTTTTGCAAACTTTGGAATTTTTTCCCACCACTTAGATAAAAAATAACCTAGACATGTTAGATGTCTATGAACTCGTAATGACCTTAATGGCAGGTTAGTTTTAGCATTTGGTGAACCTAGCAAAAATGCCAAACAAAAAACAAGTGTGAGATTGCACTTTTTTTGCAATTTCATCACACTTGGAATTTTTTTCCCGTTTTGTTACACGGCATGGTAAAACCAATGGTATCGTTCAAAAGTACATCTCGTCCCACAAAAAATAAGCCCTCACATGGCCATATTGACGGAAAAATAAAAAAGTTATGGTTCTGGGAAGGAGGGGAGCGAAAAACGAAAACGAAAAAAGCTCCGGGGGTGAAGGGGTTAAGGAATCTTTTCTTCACCAGTCTAGTGCTCTCATATCCTTTTCTCATTTCAAGCCTATTGTTAATGAGTTAATCAATTATAACATGTTCCCTTGGATGTAATCTTCACTATTATAGCCGCTGCCACAATATTACTAGTTTTTTGACATATATGTCACATGATGTCCATAAGTGCTATGTACATCGTTCACAGACAATTTTTTATTTGCTTTGTTTTCTTTCATTTTTTTTCATTTTTTTGTTTATTTTATCATCAGTTTTTTTCTCTCTGTACTAGATAAAGTAAAAATTGCTCTGAGGAAGGTCCTGACAGGACCGAAAACGTTTAGCAATTGACTAATTTCTCTGGATGCGAAATAAAAACTTTTTAAACAGTATAAAACTATTGAGAGCCAAGTTTTTCTACGTATTTGTCAAAGTGCTCACTATGCATCCAGAAAAGTTCCTTTGGGGGTCTAGTTTCCAAAATTGGGTCACGTGTGGGGGATCTCCAATGTTTAGGCACACAGCGGCTCTCCAAACGCGACATGGTGTCCGCTAACGATTGGAGCTCATTTTCATTCAAAAGTCAAATGTCGCTCCTTCCTTTCCGAGCCTTGCCGTGTGCACAAACAGTGGTTTGTGACCACTTACGAGGTATCGGTGTACTCAGGAGAAATTGCCCAACACATTTTATGATCCATTTTATCCTGTTGCCCATGTGAAAATGAATAAATTGAGGCTGCTAAATTTTTTTGTGAAAAAAAATATACTTTTTAATTCTTACGGTGTGAAGCATCTGGGGGTTCAAAGTGCTCACTATGCATAAGCTCCTTGGGGTGGTCTAGTTTCCAAAATGTGGTCACTTTTGGGTTAGCTCCAATGTTTAGGCACACAGGGGCTCTCCAAACCCGACATGGTGTCCGCTAAAGATTGGAGCCAATTTTTCATTGAAAAAGTCAAATGGCACTCCTTCCCTTCCGAGCCCTGTCATGCTCCCAAACAGTGGTTCCCCCCAACATATGGGGTATCGGCGTACTCAGGACAAATTGTACAATAACTTTGGGTCCAGTATTTCCTTTTACCCTTGGGAAAATAAAAAATTGTTGCTAAAATATCATTTTTGAGACTAAAAAGTTAAATGTTCATTTTGAATGTGGTTTTGAGAACCTTGAGGGGTGCAGTTTTTAGAATGGTGTCACTTTTGGGTATTTTCAGCCATATAAAACCCTTCAAACTGACTTCAAATGTGAGGTGGTCCCCAAAAAAATGGTTTTGTAAATTTCGTTGTAAAAATGAGAAATTGCTGGTCAAATTTTAACCCTTATAACTTCCTAGCAAAAAAAAAAAAATTGTTTCCAAAATTGTGCTAATGTAAAGTAGACATGTTGATAATGTTATTTATTAACTATTTTGTGTCACATAACTCTCTCGTTTAACATTTTTGAATTGCGAATTTTTCAAAATTTTAGCCAAATTTCCATTTTTTTTCACAAATAAACGCAAAAATTATCGACCTAAATTTACCACTAACATGAAGTCCAATATGTCATGAAAAAACAATCTCAGAACCGCTAGGATCAATTGAAGCGTTCCTGAGTTATTACCTCATAAAGAACACTGGTCAGAATCACAAAAAACGGCCAGGTCATTAAGGTCAAAATAGGCTGGGTCATGAAGAGGTTAAGAAACTCATAAATGACTTGAGCTCCTCCACCATGCCCTTCCAGAAAATTCTTATTTTATCCAGTACTGCACATGGTCCACAGCCTGCGTGCCTCTGCCTCTGACACAGTACATAGCAGGGGCTCATCTAGAAGCTAATCTCGACACAGGTACAATTTTTTAACACATCCAATTCCAATTATGGAACTTATTGTTATTCCAAGATCTATAGATGAAAATACTCATTGTTTGTGGGAAAACCTCTTTAAGGCCCCAGTAAACCATGGATTAAACCAATTTTGCAAGGAATGTCTGAAAATCTGCTGTATATTGAGGAAAATCAACTCTACTCTACTTATGGTCAGTGAGAGAAGAAACGGGCAATTTAATTCCATATACAGCATGCCCAAAACTTTGATCTCCCAGGAAATAAGCCACTGCCAAAGGTGACTGTTAATGGCCTACTCTTTTTTCATCATTTAAAACACATAAATGTTTGATAGAGCTTTATTTGCTAAAGGGATTTAGAAGAGATAGATGGACACCTTTAATCTTTTTTCAACCCTTCTCTTCTCTGACATCAGATGTGAAAACACATCCACAAATATTACATGTCATTTTGTCCAACCAAAATGAGGAGCTTCTGCCAAATTGCTTATATATGCATGGGCACTCTATGCCTACTGAAAAAATTCAGTCTTATTTGTGTACTCAGTTATGCACTTATTAAAATCTTACAAACTGTAAAGACTAATGGTTCAAATAACATAAGACTAAAGCTCATTTGTTGATGTATTATAATGTGCTTCCAATTGTCGTAAAAGAACTAAGGACTAGAGTATCATTGTTTCTGTATTACTTGGCTGATCACCTGATATTGTGAAGCATTATAGTTGCATTTTATATAGTGCATGAATAAAAATAAAAAAAAAAACTAACATTTTTTCTCCATTTGGGAGCCCAAGGAAAAATATAATTCCAGTGCTGGTAGGACGTGAAGGAAATCGCTATAATAGTATATGGCGTATTAAGTTTAATGAAAATAAATTCCAATTTTAATCCTTTTCCTTTTTATCAAGCCACATTTACAAGAAGAATGACTTGCTGATTATGGTAATAGTACATTATATGCTACATTTTTTCAATCCTTCAAAGTATTTAAACTTTAAGCTGAGAATAATAAGTGCAAAGGCAATAGATAAGATATAATGTAATTCTATACACAGTTAATCCTCAGAGAAGAGCATGATATTGTAGAAATTGTAGAACTTTTTTTCTATGCAGATTTATTCTTCACTTATAACTTATTTTCGGTAAGATGTTTATGTCAAACTTGGAATATAACTATTTCTATTACACTAAGTGGTATCTGAATATTTAGGTGATAGAAAAACAAATATCATTAAAGATAAAAAGAAAGGCAGGCAGACAGACCTGGGTTTTATGACCATTGCACCTACATGCTGCAGCTCTCTGCTATTTCCCACTTAAAAAACCTAATATTTGTCTAGCAGTTGTGCGACTGGCGCAATCTGGGTGGAGATAGTCTCACGTGACAATTTAGCAGGAACAATAATCTTCACTACTACACATTTTGAGAGTGTCAGAAAGCCGATATATGAAAAAAATCATAATTTTCTATTGTTATAAAAAATAGTGTTTCTTTATCTAGCAGTTGTGCGACTGGCGCAATCTGGGTACAGATAATTTTAGGTGACAATTTAGCAGGGGCAATAATCTTCATTCCTCCGCATTTGGAGGGTGTCAGCAAGTGTTAGGACTGGCAGAACGCACCAAATAACAATGATAGAGAATCTGAGGTGTGTTCGCAGTCCGGGGTCCACCGTGCAGAGATGACACCTGCTGCTAAGTAATGGCGGAAGGACGCTTGCTCACACGTGGGTTAGACCTCACCCAGTGTGAATGGAAGCAAAATCTGTTGCTTCACAGTCGCCACAAATATGCTGTGCCCTGTTAGCAGTCACAGGGTGCAGCTGAAATACACTAGTGGAATCCCTATGAATCACCCCCACTAAACTGATGATTGGACTCGCTCTGACCCATGGTGGCTTTTCAGCCCACACCTGAGGACGCCCTGAATCAGATGCTGAGTCCAAGCGGGAATTCCCACCCTACACTGACCGGTTGTCAGGAAAGCGCAAAGATTGGGCATGGTGCCGCACTGGCCGGCACTGCAAAGAGACGCTGTAACGTGTGCTGAGTGTGCAGGTAGCACTGTCGAGCGCTAGGTAGCTTCCACCATTCACAAGCAGTCATCAACACAAGGAATGGGAATGATTAAGGAGCGTTCATCCATTGACAGACATTCATCTACACACACACGTTAACAAGTTTACACTAGCGCATGGCCGAGCGGCCATGCAAACCATTTATAGCAGTAGCAGACCGGGACCTTCCAGATGGTCCAATAGGAACTGCAACAGGACCTGAACATGTGATCCCAGACCTCCAATGGGAGGTCATCCCGTGGGCATGCAAGGCTTGCTTGCTGCTGATCAGTACTGGCTACAAAGGCAAAGCCTGGAAAAGCAGCAGTAACCAGTTGCACAATATCAGCTTGAGCCAGACGCTGGGACTGACGTCTCCGCTGAGCAGGTTCCAATGCGGTTGGAGAAGAATGGGAGACCGCAGCAGACATGGTTTGAGATTCCCCCTGTGCAGTGGCGGGAACTTGACACCAAACAGCAAGCCGACTGAAAAAAATAATCATAATTTCCTATTGATTTAAAAAATAGCATATCTTTATCTAGCAGTTGTATGACTGGGCAATCCGGGAAGAGTTAGGGAATGTGCACACGATGCGGAAAATGCTGCGGATCCGCATCGTTTCCTCAGCTGCGGGTCCGCAGCAGTTTCCCCATGAGTTTACATTACAATGTAAACCTATGGGAAACAAAAAACGCTGTGCACATGCTGCAGAAAAAAAACATGCGGAAACGCATCGGTTTACATTCCGCGGCATGTCACTTTTTTCTGCGGATTCCGCAGCGGTTTTACAGCTGCTCCTATAGAAAACCGCAGTTGTAAAACCGCAGATAAATCTGCAGCAAAAACGCAGCGTTTTGGCCCTGCAGATTTATCAAATACGCTGTGAAAAAATCTGCAGTGGACCATAATACATGTGCACATAGCCTTAATCTTATGTGACAATTTAGCAGGGGCAATAATCTTCATTACTCCGCATTTGGAGTATGTCATCAAGTCGATTAAAAAAAAAAAACATAATTTTCTCTTGGTTTAAAAAAATCTTGTTTCTTTAGCAGTTGTGTGATTGGCGCAATCTGGGTACAGATAATCTTACGTGACAATTTAGCAGGGGAAATAATCTTCATTACTCCACATTAGGAGTGTATCAGCAAGCCGACTGAAAAAAACATCATAATTTTGTATTGGTTTAAAAAATAGCGTATCTTTATCTAGCAGTTGTGTGGCTTGGCAATCCGGGAAGAAAGATGTGGCAATTTAGCAGGAGCAATAATCTTAATTACTCTGCGTTTTGGAGAGTGTCAGCAAGCTGATTTAAAAAAACATAATTTTCTATTGCTCTAAAAAATAGCAAATCTTTATCTAGCAGTTGTGTGACTGACACAATCTGGGTACAGATAATCTTACAGGACAATTTAGCAGGGGCAATAATCTTCATTACTCCGCATTTGGAGTAAGTCAGGAAGGGAATCGATAGGGAGAACACGTTTCACCATTGCACAATGTGCCAAGTTTTCACAAAGTACAAAACATTAGCCACGTGGGGGTATACATACAGTACATGACCACTAGGAACTTGTTGCAGAAGCAAGAGTAGGAGGTGATGTCATGAAAAAAATGGGTTTGGATGGCAAGGGATGGATGTTAAGACAACTTCCTGCTTTCATATTACGCTGCAGTCATTCATAGGGCTCACAAAGTCGCCGTAAATCCAGTCCTTGTTGAATTTTGAAATCTGCAATCCCAAAGAAATATGTCCCTGAGCTGCTACGAAGATTTCAACACAAGGAGATTTGAGTGGAACCTCCTTAATTCAGACTGAAACAACGCCTCCCAACAGAGGTAACTTCAGCACTGTGCACTTTCTTTGTATATCTTCATTCCGATATAAGACTCTGCAAGACTTAAGACTTTTTTGCCCCACTTGCCTCAAACGGATCTTCTTAAATTCTATAGACTTATCGTTGATCTGAAATAATATACAGAATCTGGGACTCTTCATTTGTAATAACGTTTGATCCTATTGCAATTTTTAACTGAGTTTTTAGATTTTTTGGGGGGTATCTGAACTGTATTTCTATTAAACTATTTTTTCCTTCTTTTCTAATTATATGAAAGGGTATTTATAGCGCAAATATTGGTGTAATTAACTTTGATTTGTGACAACGTTGTGGTATTGTCCTGTTTGCAGCGAATATCCTTTTCACATTTACTACTTGCACCTACCTACAGTATATATTTAGAAACATAAACTTTGTTGAGAATATATTTTTTTATTTAAGTAATGTACTCATTTAGTAACATGCAAAATATCTTCAATTTGCCCTATAACAAAATGCTCTATTTCTGCTTACTAAGTGAATATAATGAAATCTGGATGATTTCTGCTATTGATTGGTGCAAATGTGGCTTAAATGGCAGAATCATTACTTTTTTAATCTTAAAACTGCCAGCCTGTACTGTTTCCCATTGAACCTTGGGTACCTCAATTAAGCAATGTCATTACTAATTGTTTTTAAAGTCAAGCTAGTATATAGCTAGTAAAAAAGTTTAGCTTGCCATGATAATCTTTAAAATAACACTTTTTTCAATTGTTGACAAACATACATTTAATTCCTATATAGCTTAGAAATTCTATGATAATGAGAAATACAATTATATAAATACAATAAAATAATAAATTCTGCATTCTTCTTGCTGCTAAGCAAACAAGATGTTGTACCCCTGGCACAGATACTACAGAGAAGATATTAAAAAAAAAAAATAATAACTGTGTTCAAAGGAATAAAGTTGAACTTTGGTCTCCAAAATAAATACCATGTACATTTGTTTTAAATATATACTGTACATATAATCAAAAGATGAGGCAGCACAAGCAAGGACAAAATAAAGTTAAGTGCCAGCCTGTAGGTTAGAGCCCAGTAACCTAATAACAGCAAAAATAGAAGGCATCACACTGCAGGATTATCAAAGATAAATGCCCTTTGCTGTTGAAACATTGCATTCTACAGGGTGCTGCCTGCTTTTTAGCACATATATATACAGCTCTGGCAAAAAATAACAGACCACCACATCAAATCCCTGTCATGGGCAGCCCAATCTCCAGACCTGAACTCCATTGATAACCTCTGGAATGTAACCAAGAGGGTGATGGATAGTCACAAGTAGTGTTGATCGATACCTTCCGATATCGGAAAGTATCGGTATCGGAAAGTATCGGCCGATACCGGCAAAATATCGGATCTCGCCGATACCCGATACCAATGCAAGTCAATGGGACGAAAATATCGGATTTAAAATAAACCCTTTCTTTCCTTGTAGGTTAATTCTACATGAAGGAAAACAGCTAAGAATAATGTAGGATGTATTGGGGGACGTGGCGGAGACATTAAAGGCATAGAGGTTTAGCCCAATCAAATAGAATAGCAGGAATTTTAAAAAAATGTTAAGACGTTTGGAGTTACAAAGATATTGACTATGTTAAGATTTTTTTTATTTTGTCAGATACTGATGTTTCACTACTTCCACGCCCTTCACCCTCTTTACTTCTCCCACACTTTCTTCTTCATCATCATCAGCATCTTTGACATCAACTTCTTCTTCACCTTATTCATCTTCTTCTTCATCTTCTACCTATAATTTTTTTTGTTACATTGTTCATATTCTTTTTATTTAACTATTATCTTCATCATATTCAACTTCTTCATCATATTCTTATTTGTGACAGGCATTCCCGTAGTTGTTATCTATAAAAGTTTGAAGATTACACCTTCCGTTCTGCCTGTCACAAAACAGTTAAATTTGTCCGTGTTCAGTTTGCCCTGCAGCATCAGGCTTTATCCAGGGGCACCACGAGGAGGAAAGGACTCACCCCCATACACTGCTTAGTCTTCTTCTGCTTATAATTTAGATAATATCTTTTGCTCTGATATTTAGTCTTATGCTTAATGTTCTTCTGCTCTTTGTTCTGCAGCCTCTTGTTCTTCTGCTTCTCGGTCTTCCAGGTCGTCGTCGTCTCCATGGTCGTCGTCTCCGGGGTCGTCATCATCAGGGTCGTCTTCAGGTCATCGTCTCCAGGGTCGTCGTCATCTCGGTGGTTGTCGTCTCTGGTGTCGTCATCATCTTAGGGGTGGTCTTCCGGGTCATCGTCTTTAGGGTCTTGAACTTGGAAATGTAGCAGAAGGTACAAGAAGGCTGAGAAAATGCCGAGAAACAGCTGATGGAACTGGAACTCGGATGGCTACCCGAAGGTCCAAGAGCCAATGGAACTATCAAGGACCAGCTGACGTTACTGAAACCCGGTTACTAAGCAGGAGGTACCCGAGCCTGAAAGCACTACCAAGGACCACCTGACATTGGTGGAACTCGGTTACCCAGAGGGAGGCACCTAAGCCAAAGGCTCTGCCCGGAACAGCTGATGGTACTGGAACCAGGATGGGGAGCAGAAGGTACAAGAGCAAAAGACACTGCCGAGAACCAGCTGACGGTACTGGAACCCGGATGGGTAGCCGAAGGTCCAAGAGCCAATGGAACTACCGAGGACCAGCTGACGTTACTGGAACCCGGTTACTAAGCAGGAGGTACCCGTGCCTGAAAGCACTACCAAGGACCACCTGACGTTGGTGGAACTCAGATACCCAGAAGGAGGCACCTAAGCCAAAGGCTCTACCCGGAACCAGCTGACGGTACTGGAACCAGGATGGGGAACTATTCAAGCTTGTCTTCCTAGAGCCCCAACTAGTGGTGTTGGAGCAAAGGGTCAGCATGGGGAGCAGAGTGTAGGCCGAAGCCTGCACCAGAGGCATTTGGAGGTCTGTTGTGTCAGTGTGGCTTTTGCAGGACACGATGCCGGCTACACAGCAGGGGAACATCTGGCGGTTCTGAACCCCATTGACAGAGTGGCGGGTGTTTTGCTCTGTGCAGCCAGCACTTCCGGGCACCAACTGGCAGTGTTAGAGCCCAGGGACAGTAGGAGGAGAGGGAGCAGAGTGTAGGCCGAAGCCTAATTGAACCAATTTTAAAGGTAACCTTTAACCCACCCTCAGGTGTTACAAACTAGAAGAGCCACACCTTGGGCAGCAGTAATGCTGCCCAAGTCAAAGGTTGCTCTTTTAATTTTGTTCCTTGCACACGCTGAATGAAACACGTACCACATTTAGGCCCTTATACAGTCAAAACTGTCTTGGAGTAGGGAGTTCCCTCCTTAATGAGACGCAGCACAGCTGGCAAAAATACCACCTTGGTGCTTGGCGCGGCCTCCTGAGCATCGCATTTTGCTGTACAGGAGTCTGCGCTGTTGCGTTATCCCTTGGCCATGCGCTGTCCGTCTTCTGACATCATTTGATGTCGGCTGGTGCGGTTCGCAATGCCCATGAATCCCAGCCCAGCAGTGTCTTTACATTGTTTCACACTGCGGGACTGGGATTCATGGCCTTGCGCAGTACATATGTTCGCCTCTCACTCGGGTCCTTACACCTGCTTCAGACTGTGCGGCGCCAGCTGATCCCTTATGGCATGCCACGGCCATGAGGCCGCACAGTGTGAAGAAGGCGGAAGGAGATGAGGGACAACAGGCGAAGATATGCACTGCTCATACCCGTCAATCACACCCTCGCAGTCAAAATAAATAAGACACCGAGGGGCGTTGTGTCGGGCAGGGCGGCCGCAGAGGCGCAGCCAGCCAAACAATGATGTCAGAAGACGGGCAGCGCTACCAAGGGGGGTGCAGCGTGTCATTACAAAGGAAAGTCACACCTCAGGGACAGTATAATGGTCTCAGGAGACACATTTTAGACGTGTTGCGTTCGGCGTGTGCAAGGAGAGTAAATTAATGAGCCACCTTGTACAAATGCAGCATTACTGCTGTACAAGGTGGCTGTTATACATGCCAACGCCTGGGGGGGGGACAGGTTCCCTTCAATTTCAGTTCTTGTGTCTGCATGGCGTTTGCAGGACACGATGCCGGCTACACAGCAGGGGAACAGCTGGCGTTGCTGAACCCCACTGACACATTGGCTGGTGTTTTTCTCTGTGCGGACAGCACTTCCAGGCACCAACTAGCGGTGTTGGAGCCCAGGGACAGCAGGAGGAGCAGATAGGAGGTATTGCAGCACACACAGCAGGGGAGCAGATGACGTTACTGAACCCCAATAACAGAGGAGCGACTGTTGACTGTGCGGACAGCACTTCCAGGCACCAACTAGCGGTGTTGGAGCTCAGGGACAGCAGGAGGTGCAGAGGAACACCGTTTAGGCCGAAGCCTGATTGGAGCAAGTCGAAAGGTAACCTTTAACCCCCCCAAAAGGCTTTTGTAGCTGAAAGAGCCAGCTTTTGCATCACAAAGGATGCCAAAGGAAAAGGAGGCTCTTTTCATTATGTTCCTTGCAAACACAGAACTAAACACTTAAAGTGTGTCCACTGATACCGTAAAACCATCCCGGAGGTAGGACTTTCCTTTGTAATGTGACGCAGCCCAGCCGTCATTCCTACCCCCTTGGTGCCATGCGCCGCCTCCTCAGCTTTGCTTGATTCCGTCCCGGAGCCTGTGCTGTTATGTTATCCCTTGGCCAGGCGCACTTTGCGGTGCCCGTCTTCTGACATCATTTTGTGTCAGGCTGGCTGCGCCTGTGCGGCCGCGCTGGCCGAGATCCCGCCTCACAGTGTCGTCTAATGTAATCCCACTGTGGGCCTGGGATCCGTGGCCATGCGCAGTGCATATCCTCGCCTCTCACTCCCCTCCCTCCGGCTTCTTCAGACTGTGCGGTGTCACGGCCGTGGCATGCTATTAGGGATCAGCTGACGGCACACAGTCTGAAGAAGGTGGAGGGAGATGAGTGAGAGGCGGAGGTGAAGATATGCACTGCACATGCCCATGGATCCCAGGCCCGCAGTGTGATTAAATCAGAAGACACTGCGAGGCAGGAACTCGTCCGGCACGGCTGCACAGGCGCAGCCAGCCTGACACCAAATGATGTCAGAAAACGGGCACCGCAAAGTGTGCCTGGCCAAGGGATAACATAACAGCGCTGGCTCCGGGACAGAATTAAACAACGCGGAGGAGGCGGCGCACGGCGCCAAGGGGGTAGGAATGACGGGTGTGCTTTGTCACATTACAAAGGAAAGTCCCACCTCTGGGATGGTTTTACGGTATCAGTGGACACATTTTAAAAGTGTTAAGTTCTGCGTGTGCAGGGAGCTAAACAAAAATAGTTACCTTTTCCTTGTGCAGCATAACTGCTGCACAAGGGCACAAGGTGGCTATTTCAGTAACAAACGCCTGGGGGGGGGGACAGGTTCCCTTACATTACATTTCAGTTGTTGTGTCAGTGTGGCGGTCGCAGGACACATTGTCGGCTACACAGCTGGGGATCAGCTGATGTTACTGACACCCAATAACACTGGGTCGTATGTTTTGACTGTGCAGATGGCACTTCTGAGCCTCAACTGGCGGTGTTGGAGCCCAGGAATTAAAGTTCAGGTGGTAGAAAGATGAACACAACAGGAGACCTGGATACTGTAGACAGTCACCCAATTATTTAATCAGGAACAGGAGTGGCAAATTCCTGCGAGATCCAGGCCTGGTTCATTTTCAGGAAAGTAAGCCGGTCAACGTTATCGGAGGACAGTCGCATGCGACGGTCAGTTAGTACACCACCTGCAGCACTAAAGACGCGTTCCGATAATACACTAGCCGCAGGGCAAGCCAGCACCTCCAATGCATACTGGCTTAGATCTGGCCATGTATCCAGCTTAGAGACCCAAAACTTGAAAGGGGAAGAGCTGTCTGGGAGTACAGCAAGAGGGCAAGACATGTAGTCTGTCACCATCTGACGGAACCGTTGCCTCCTGCTGACTGGAGCTGTCTGTGATGGTGTAGACATTTGTGGCGGGCACAGAAAACTGTGCCACAGTTGGGCCATACTGGTCTTGCTTTGGGCAGAGGCACTGCTTCTGCTCCCTCTTTGTGCAGAGCCTCCTCCACTGCCTGGACGCACTGAGCTGCTTTGTAAAGCACTAGCAGCACTTCTCTCAGTTGGACTGGAGAAGATGATGGAATTCACCAGTGTGTCTTGGTACTCCCACATTTTACGCTCCCGGTTCAACGGTGTGATGAGGCTTTGTACGTTGTCCCGGTAGCGAGGATTGAGGAGGGTGAACACCCAATAATCAGACATGTTGAGAATGTGGGCGATGCGGCGGTCGTTTCTCAGGCACTGCAGCATGTAATCAACCATGTGCTGCAGACTGCCAACTGGCCAAGAAACGCTGTCCCCTGCTTGAGGCGTGATCTCTGCCCGCTTGTCATCACCCCACCCTCGCTGTACACACTGACTACTGGACAATTGTGTAACTCCCTCCTCTGGACGGATGTCTTCCTCCTCCATTGACTCCTCCTCATCCTCCTCACAAATTGTCCCCTGCCTACACGTTTGTGAGGAACCACGTGGCGCTGACTGTCCAGAAGATGATGGAAATGGTGAATCCTCATCCTCCACAACATCATCCCTTAGCGCTTGCAGTGATTTTTCAAGCAGGCAGATAAGGGGGACAGTCATGCTGACTAGTGCATCATCTGCACTCGCCATCTGCGTGGAATAATCAAAGGGACGCAAAACCTGGCAGACGTCCTTCATAGTGGCCCACTCTGTGGTTGTGAAGTCTGAACGGCGCGGAGTGCGACTTCTTTGCGCCTGATGCAGCTGGTACTCCATTACTGCTTGCTGCTGCTCACACAACCGCTCCAACATATGTAACGTGGAATTCCACCTGGTAGGTAGGTCACATATGATGCGATGTTCCAGAAGGCGGAATCGGCGCTGCAGAGCCACAATGCGCGATTTTGCCGTGCTGGAACACCGCAAGTGAGCACACTCTAGGCGGACCTTGTGCAGCAGTGCATCAAGATCCGGATAGTCCCTCAAAAAACTCTGCACGACCAAGTTGAGCACATGTGCCAGACATGGGATGTGAGTGAGGTTGCCGAGGCCCAGAGTTGCCACCAGATTTCGGCCATTATCACACACTACCATGCCTGGCTGGAGATTCGCTGGCACAAACCACACATCGCTCTCCTGCTTGATGGCATTCCAGAGCTCCTGCGCTGTGTGGCTTCGATTCCCCAAAGAAATTAATTTCAAGACGGCCTGTTGACGTTTGGCCACGGCTGTGCTCATGTCGGTCATAACAGGTAAATGTTCACGGGTCCATGTGGAGGTGGACTGTGACGGCTCCTGCAGCGACGATTCTGAGGAACTTGCGTAAGAGGAGGAGTCAATGCATACAGACTGGATTCCTGCAATCCTTGGAGTGGGCAGGACATGTCCTGCGCCACTCGCACAATCTGTACCCGTCTCAACAACATTAACCCAATGGGCAGTGAGGGAAAGGTATCGCCCCTGTCCATGTTGACTGGTCCACGCATCGGTGGTGAGGTGGACCTTGCTACTGACGGCGTTCAGTAGCGTGTGTTTTATGTGTCCCTCCACATGCTTGTGCAGGGCAGGGACGGCTTGCCTGCTGAAATAAAAGCGGCTGGGCACATTGTACTGTGGGACTGCCAATGACATCAAGTCACGGAAGCTGTCAGTCTCCACCAGCCTGAATGACAGCATTTCCAGTGACAGAAGTTTGGCAATGCCTGCAGTCAGAGCCTGTGCTCGTGGGTGGTTTGCCGAGAAAGGCCGCCTTTTCTCCCATGCCTGTACTACCGATGGCTGTAGACTGGCCTGGGAGTGTGAGGAAGACTGGTAACGTGGTGCTGCGGGTGGAATTACAGTGGGTCTCTGGACAACAGTGCCAGAGGTTCTTCCATGGCGATCCTGGGAGGAAGCCGAACCAGCTGTGTGTGAGCTGGAGGAAGAGGCAACCCGAGCTGAAGAGGTGGTAGCTGCCACTGTTGGTTGGCCTAGCTCTTCAGTGTGTTTCTGTAACTCCGCTGCGTGCCTGGTCCGCACATGTTTCCACATGTTGGAGGTATTGAGGTTGCTGACATTTCTCCCTCTTTTGATTTTGTGATGACACACCTTGCATTTGACATAGCAAATTTCATCTGCAACTGTGTCAAAAAAGGACCAGGCACTGCAAGTCTTGGGAGCACCCTTTTTGGCTTTTGGAAGAGACACACTCCTAACGGGTGCCAAAGTGGAGGCTACAGGATCCGCAGTCTTTCCCCTCCCTCTCCCTCTTTGGCCCATTCGGGGAATCTCTTCCTCAGAGCTGCTACCACCACCTTCCTGTCCCTCACGCCACGATGGGTCAAGGACCTCATCATCTACACTACCCTCTGCCACCAACTGCTCCTCCTGGGTAGTCTCAGCAGCAGAGCACGCACCAGAAAGTGGCACCTGAGTGTCATCAGCGGATGCGTTCTGCGGTGTGGTGACCGGAGGCACTGGCCCACCCGCCTCTTCAGACTCAGAGAGAAAAAGCTGTTGGGCATCACTGCACACTGCCTCTTCTTCTATTTCTCCAATGCTGCTTGGCTGGCCCCCTGTTTCCAAGCCAAGAGATTCAGAGAACAGAAGTAGAGATGGCTCCTGTCCTGCGCTCTGTCTGCCTGGGCAATTTGGCAGGTGGCGAAGAGACAGATGGGTGCTCTCCAGTGCTCTGTGTCTGAAAGGATGTGGCACTAATTGAAGTCGATGCGTTAGCTGCCATCCATCCGACAACGGCTTCAATTTGGTCTTCATGCAGCAGCTGTGTACGGCGCTCTCTGACAAAGCTGCGCGTGAAGAACTGTTCCCTGCTGAAACTGGGTGATGATGAGTCACCGGTGCCCGCAGCAGGCACAGAATCCCCACGTCCTCTCCCTGCTCCGCGCCCACACCCACATGCCTTACTCCCTGCCTTCTTCATCTTGGTTGACTGATAAAGATAAGCAGAAAAGTACTAACGGCTTAGTGTGCTTATTCCTGAACAGCTCCTAACAGGTATAAGAAACACTAATTTTCTAAAGTGTGGACTAGACTTTAATATGAGCTAATGTGGCCTACACAACTGTAAAGTGGTGTGTTTGGTGAACTTTATTCTTTATTTATTTTTTGGGGGATGAACTGACAACAGGGAGAGCTGCACTCACACGGAGACCGTGCAGACAGCCGTAAACGGCGCTGCAAGGCCCCAAAAACCTCCTCTACGTTATCCTATGTAGTGTTTTTCCACAATTTAGCTGGATACGGGTGGAAAGTCACTAATAGGAATTATTTGAAAAAAATGTGCAGCAGCCTGCACTACTTGCAAAAAAGGACAATGGAATGGATAGAACTGTATGAGTCAGTGAACCACTCTGAGCTGGATACAACCGGCTGTGGCTGGTGGCTGCACACAGACTACAGGGTGAGCTGCACTCACACGGACACCGTGCAGACAGCCGTAGACGGCGCTGCAAGGCCCCAAAAACCTCCTCTACGTTATCCTATGTAGTGTTTTTCCACAATTTAGCTGGATACGGGTGGAAAGTCACTAATAGGAATTAGTTGAAAAAAATGTGCAGTAGCCTTCACTACTTGCAAAAAAGGACAATGGAATGGATAGAACAGTATGAGGCAGTGAACCACCCTGAGCTGGATACAACCGGCTGTGGCTGCACACAGACTACAGGGCGAGCTGCACTCACACGGAGACCGTGCAGATAGCCGTAAATGGCGCTGCAAGGCCCCCAAAACCTCCTCTACGTTATCCTATGTAGTGTTTTTCCACAATTTAGCTGGATACGGGTGGAAAGTCACTAATAGGAATTATTCGAAAAAAATGTGCAGCAGCCTGCACTACTTGCAAAAAAGGACAATGGAATGGATAAAACAGTATGAGGCAGTGAACCACCCTGACCTGAATACAAACAGCTATGGCTGCACACAGACTACAGAGTGGGCTGCACTCACACACACACACACACACACACAGAGAGACCTTGCAGATCGCTGTGAAATACTCAAGCTACTTACCAGGTAGCGGTGTTTTTCAGGAGTCCATGACAGCACTAACGAGAGAGGGGATCCGCCCTTCAGGGACAGGAAACCTACAGAGATAAAAGGGCGGCACCTCTCTCCCGCATCAGTTGGATTACAGAGCATGAGAGGACCTCCATTGATTAGTAACACATAAATATCTTAACACATTTCACCTTGTGACTAAATTTTGTAGAAAATTAACCTACATGAGAATATACTTATCGTGATGAAACCCATACCAGTAGAAAGGGAGGGAATATAGGAGTGCTGTCATGGACTCCTGAAAAACACCGCTACCTGGTAAGTAGCTTGAGTATTTATTCAGTCGTCATGACAGCACTAACGAGAGAATTACAGAGAAAAGAGTATTAGGGTGGGATTACTGCTTCCAGCACCCTTCTACCAAATGTGAGATCATTGGAGCTACCAAGATCTAATCTATAATGATTCAAGAAAGTAGACGGAGATGACCATGTGGCCGCCTTACATATGTCCTCAATTGACACCTCCGATCTCTCTGCCCAGGAAGATGCCATGGCACGAGTGGAATGAGCCTTTACGCCTTCCGGGACTTCTAGGCCACCTGCTGAATAAGCCAGAGAAATTGCCTCCCTAATCCATCTACTCAAGGTGTTTTTGGACACTCTAAACCCTTTTTTGACTCCCTGATAGGATATAAACAGGGAATTGTCTTTTTTCCAGGGATCTGTTAAAGAAATATATTTAAGAAGGCATCTTTTGACATCTAATGTATGGAGTTTGAGTTCCTTTGGGTTTTTAGGATTAGGACAAAAGGTAGGGAGATTTATCTCCTGGAGTCTGTGGAACCTAGATGCTACTTTTGGGAGATAGAGGGGATCCGTTCTTAATACTACTCTATCTTCTCTAATCTGCATATATGGAGTTAGTCTAGAGAGGGCCTGCAAATCACTAACTCTCCTAGCAGACGTAAGAGCAATCAAAAGAACAGTTTTTAAGGACAGGATCTTTATAGATGCAGATTCTAAAGGCTCAAAGGGGGGTTCCGTTAACGCTGAGAGGACTAAGTTTAAGTCCCACGGGGCTAGTTTATTCTTAACGATGGGTCTTGATCTAGCGGCCGCTTTAATAAACCGAGCAATCCAATAATTTTTAGCTAACCCACAATTATACAGTGCCCCCAAGGCTGAAACTTGGACTCTGAGGGTGCTTGTAGCTAGCCCCATTTCGAGACCTTTCTGCAGGAACTCCAAGATCTTTGGAATACTAGCTTTCTGACTGATAACCGATCCTGAGACTGAAAGGAATTTTCTCCAGATTCTTACATAAATATTTGTAGTGGAGTTTTTTCTGCTTTTTAATAGGGTATTAATAAGTCCCTCAGAAAATCCCTTTTTTCTTAATAATGACCCTTCAAATCCCACGCCGTCAGATGTAAACTGGCCACTCGTGGATGGAAGATCGGACCCTGTGAGAGGAGGTCTGGGAGTTCTGGGAGAATCCATGGTTGAGAAATGGAAATTTTCCTCAACCAAGGAAACCACGGCCTCTTGGGCCAGAATGGCGCTATCAGAATCACATGAGCTCTGTCCTCCCGAATCTTTCTGAGGACTATCGGGATCAAGTTCAACGGGGGAAAGGCATAGGCTGTTTCGAAGTGCCAAGGAATCAGGAGAGCGTCCACCGCCACCGGATTGTCTCTGGGATTTAGGGAACAAAATCGACGACATTTTTTGTTTTCTTTGTTGGCGAAGAGGTCTATTTGTGGGTATCCCCAACGATGGGTGATCTGATCGAAGATGGTCTGATTGAGCACCCACTCTCCTTGCCCGAGCTTTCTGCGACTTAGAAAGTCGGCTACAACGTTGTGCTTCCCCTTTATGTGCAGTGATGTTAGTGACCGTAGATGATTCTCGGCTATCTGTAAGATACGACCCGATACCTCCATTAAGGACCTGGATCGGGTTCCCCCTTGGTGGTTAACGTAAGCTACCGTTACCTGATTGTCTGAGAATATTCTGACGTGATGGTCCTGTAAGGATATAAGGAAATATCTCAGAGCTCGTTCTACGGCCAACAACTCTTTGAGGTTAGATGACAAACTCTGTTCGGAGGGTGACCAAACCCCCTGGACCCACATCTCGCCCATATGCGCCCCCCATCCCGTGGGGCTAGCGTCTGTGGTTAATACTCGTGATATGTGGTTTATCCAGGGTACCCCCTTACGAAGGTTTGGAGCGTGTAACCACCAACGTAAGGACTGAATAGTGGCAATTGACAAGGAAAGAAAACTGTCCAAGTGACCTTCTAACCGACGAGTGTTGTACAGAACCTCCCACTGTAGGACCCTGGTGTGGTACTGGGCCCATCGTACTGCCGGGATGCACGACGTGAGTGAGCCTAACAGTGACATTGCTCCCCTCAATGTTATAACTGGATTAGCAATCACTCCAAGAATCTGTCGTTGGATCTTTTCCAACTTAACGTCAGGTAGACGGCATTCTTGTAACCTTGAGTCCAATATGAGACCCAAGAATTCTTGAATCTCTAGAGGCTGCAACCGTGACTTTTTAAAATTGATTATCCACCCCAACCTTTGCAAGGCTGCAATTACTTTGTGTAGTTGGGACGTGCAGTGTGATTCGGAGTTTCCTATTATTAATAGGTCATCGAGATATGGAACTATGAGAATATCCTGCTCATGAAGATGCGCCATAACCTCCACCATTATTTTAGTGAATACCCGAGGGGCCACCGCAACACCAAAGGGGAGTGCCCTGTATTGGAAGTGTCTTATTGATTCTCCTAAGAGGACTGCAACTCTTAGATAACACTGGTGGTCTACGTGTATGGGGACGTGATAATACGCGTCTTTCAGATCCAAGACGACCATAAAGCACCCGCCAAACAATAACTTTATTGCAGACTTTACCGACTCCATTTTAAATGACGGGATCCACAAAAATCTATTTAGGCCTTTCAGGTTTATAATTGTGCGAAAAGTGTTATCTGGCTTCTTAATCAAGAAGAGGGGAGAATAGAATCCTTTACCCCTCTGTATTTCAGGAACCTCCACCAAAACGCCTTTCTGTTAGAGAGTGAGGTCCAGGAACTCCAACGCCAGCTGTTCTGTGGAGGAAGAACGCAATGGTGTTACCAGAAACCTGTCGTCAGGAGTGAATCGAAAGTCAAACTTTAAACCAGA
Organism: Ranitomeya variabilis; assembly: GCF_051348905.1. Lineage (NCBI taxonomy): Eukaryota > Metazoa > Chordata > Amphibia > Anura > Dendrobatidae > Ranitomeya > Ranitomeya variabilis. The sequence continues at coordinate 570,220,261 of NC_135236.1, forward strand.
CTCCACAATGTTCAAGACCCATGGGCTATTGGATATAGTACGCCATGCCGGATAGAAGGCTAGAAGCCTGCCTCCTACCCGGTCCGCCAGTCATTGTGGCTTCCTGTTGTCTCTAAAGGAGCTAAACATGTAGCCTCTACCTTTCTTTTTGTTGGCATCATATCTGGATCTTTCTCTATTTGGTCTTGTTCGATCAAACCACCTCCTATTAGTGCCTCTTCTGTAAGAAGACCTACCGAGGTAGGGAAACCGTTTCTTACTGTCTCCCGCTTTTTCTAATAATTCGTCCAGAACCGGACCGAATAGGTGTTCTCCCACACACGGGATGTTGCACAATTTGGATCTGGCCTGCATGTCTCCTTGCCAACATTTCAGCCAGATTGCTCTACGGGCTGAATTAGAGAGCGCGGCCGACCTAGCCGCCAATTTAACTGAGTCCGCTGAAGCGTCAGCAAGGTAAGCCGCAGCCCCCTGAATCATAGAGAGGGAGGATAATACTTCATCTCTCGGCGTTTTGTCCTTCAGCTGACTCTCCAGGCTATCCAACCACACCATCATAGACCGTGCCGTGCAGGTGGCAGCGATTGATGGTCTGAGAGCCCCTGCTGAAGTTTCCCAGGCTCCCTTGAGAAACACATCTGCCCTCCTGTCCAGTGGATCCTTTAAAGTACCAAGATCCTCAAACGGTAGAGAGGACTTTTTTGAAGCCTTGGCAACAGCCGCATCAAGCTTCGGGGCTTCATCCCACGTGGCCGAAGCAGACTCCTCGAACGGATACTTCCGTTTGAAGGATGGAGGAAGAGAACCTTTTCTTTCCGGTTTTTTCCATTCTCTGGAAATTAGGGCGCTAACTTTCTCCACTACCGGAAAGCATCGGCGGGATTTACGGTCCAGACCTCGGAACATGACATCCTGCATGGATCTCTCTGGTGTCGTCTGCTCAATCCCAATTGTATTATTTACCGCTTTAACTAGGCGGTCTATGCGGTCAAAAGAAAAACAAGAATGTTCGTATTCAGAACCCGAGGAGGATACTGACGAGAGAGAGACTTCCGACTTCAGATCTCCTAAGTCACTATCCTCATGTGAACTTGGGGATCCAGGGTCTGTTATTTTAGACCCCCTATGAGATTGAGATCTTGTAGAGCTTCTAATCTCCTGTCTAACAATCTGTCTTAGACTAGAAGCGAAATCTGGTGTTTCTTCCGCTATTAGACGCTGGATACACGGACCACATAGTCTCTTAACGTATTCGTCAGGGAGAGGAATACCACATTCTGCACATTCCTTGTGCTTGGATTTAGAGGACCGCTTTTTTCCCTGATGTAAAAAGAGGGAATAAGGAGGGACACCAATCACTAAGTGAACTTTCACGATGATCACTTACCCCTACAGTGTCCAAGTGGTACCGAAGATTGCGGGGGGACCCTCTCCACCGAAGCAATATCCATCCGGCTCGAGGACTTTCCGGCTTTATCAGATTGATCAGCTTTACCTCCAGGACGATTACTGCCACTAGAACGTCGCTGGGTGTTCGCTGCATGGGGCTTCTCCAGGGTTAAACACTGCTGCGCAGAAGGCAACTGGTCCTGCTCCTGAGACTCCATTGTAACAATGGACATGAAGCATGAAGCAGCCATCATTGAATCCTTAAATAGCCGGCCCCCTAAAGGTACCTCCCCCTGATGGGGGACAGCCGGCCAATTCCGGTGAACTGCCTGGTACAATCTGGCGTGTGGGAGGCCCCTCCCCTTCCAAGACCCCCGCCAATGGCACCACGATCCTCGTCTGGAAGTAGCGCCGCCAGAAATATCCGAAAAATCCCCGCACGCCGACTATACAAAAGAGACCGACGGGCGCCGCCATGTTTTCCCCAGCGCGACGCACTGCGCATGCGCCGAGCGTCATTGCCTGCTGCCGAATTAAGCCCCGCCCCCCCTATGCGCGTCACCTCCGGTGCGACGCTTCCTGGATGCTGAACGCAGCGCTCGTGCTGCTTAGGATGCCGGTGAAGAGGGAACGCTCCAGCGCAGTGCCGGCAGTAAGAGTACCGCTGCCGCGCTGTGTGTGTTGTTTAGACGCCGATGAGAGGGGACGCTCCAGTGTAGTGCCGGCTGTAAGAGTACCGCTGCTGCGATGTGAGTACCGTTTAGAACGCCGGTGAGAGGGGACGCCAGGGAATGGAGGGCCTCCCACAGTATACTCACGCGTACCTGGCGATGGGACACCCCTGGAGACAGCACTCCCCCTGAAGGCTGCTCCTGCCGTGCTGTTGCCTACCCCCACAGCCCTCTGTGGTGCGGCACTTCCAGCGTCGCGATCAACACCGGGGAAGGGGCCATCCCGCCTCCAGGATCGGTGAGTCGGACCTGGGTCAAAATTTCTTCGCCTTTCTTCCAAAGGCCTCTGCAGGGTCCCCTGTCAGGGACAGGAAACCAACTGATGCGGGAGAGAGGTGCCGCCCTTTTATCTCTGTAGGTTTCCTGTCCCTGAAGGGCGGATCCCCTCTCTCGTTAGTGCTGTCATGACGACTGAATAAAACAGCGCTGCAAGGCAAAAGCAATGTGAACACACAGCGGTTGCTAAATTAGCCTGGGAAAAGCACAAAGAAGCAAATCGCTATCTCACCTGGCCCTCAGTCAGAGCACAGCGTCCTGTCACTAACTGAATTCACAGCAGAGTGAGCCCAAAATGGCGCCAGCGACTTTTAAACTGCAGCATGACATAATTTCAGCAGCCAATCACAGCCTTGCCAGTAGTTTCATGCCCACCATGCTGAACAGGATGTGCCCACACTTGGAATCATTCCTCATTGGCTGAATTCGTGCAGTTTGAATCCTGGGAACTTCCGATTCCGGTAGCCGATATGCGGCAAGTATCGGATCTCGGTATCGGAATTCCGATACCGCAAGTATTGGCCGATACCCGATACTTGCGGGTAAGCCATCAAACAAAGAACTGCTTAAATTTTTGTGCCAGGAGCAGTGTGAAAGACTGGTGGAAAGCATGCCAAGACGCATGAAAGCTGTGATTCTGATTTCTGAACTCTTCCTGAGCTAAAACATTAGTATTGTTTCTAAATGATTATTAATTTGTTTTCTTTGCATTATTTGAGGTCTGAAAGCACTGTTTTTTGTTTTTTTTTGTAATTTTGACCATTTCTCCTTTTCAGAAAAAAAAATGTATTGCTTGGATATTCAGAAACATGTTGTCAGTAGTTTATAGAATAAATTAAAATTTTATATTTTACTCAAAAATATACCTACAAAGAGAAAAATCAGACAAACTGAACATTTTGCAGTGATCTCTTATTTTTGCAAGAGCTGTATATACCAACACACAGTGTACCAAAATATTATGCAATTTATTGTGTCATAAAGATTAATTTTGTTTTAAAAAGAAACTCATCAATGATATTGTGTCTCAGGGCTTGGGTCACTGAGCTCTATCCCAAAGACCTGTGATAATTAGTTTGTCAGGTGATCTCAATGAAAGGAAAACAACTCGAGATGGATGTTTGAAGCTCAAATAGTGCAATGCCTTGGACAAGACATTAAAACATTAGATATTTCACGAAAACCTAAACATGATCATTAGCATAGAGGGGTTCGCATAAGTAAAGGCATAATGAGGTAGGTTTTTGCCAACCTAACCAAATCAATGGAATTAAGAATGCAGCTGCTAAAATATCATTACAAATAAGCAAACAGGTATTTCAAGCTGCTGGTGCCTTTGGAGTCCCACAAATATCTGCAGTTGTGTATAAACCTACTATTTGACCACTCTCAATCAAAGCTCTTGAGCAGAAATGATTGCAGTAGCCCAGACATATGTGAAGACTAAGTTTAAAACAGTTTTCTTTACTGATAATTGCTGTGAAACCCTGGATCGTCCAGATGGATGGCATAGCAGATGGTTGGTGGATGGCCATTATGTCCCAACCAGGGTGCAAAATCAGTCAAAAGGTGGCAGAGTATTGTTTTGGTCCAGAATCATTGTGTGAAAGCTGGTAGGTCCCTTTAGAATCTTGTGAAAATTACCTTGGCAAAATGCATAGAGTTTCTGATTGAACACTTTCTTCCATGGTACAAGAAGAACTGTGCTAGCTGTAGTAAAATCATTTTCACTCATGACAGGGCAACATATCATGCTGTAAATAATGTATGAGTCTTTGGCTGTTGGGTCATAAGAGGAGAGAAAATCATGGTGTGGCTAACAGCCTCCACTGCTCTCGACCTTATTGAGAACCTTTGTGGAGTATTCACAAGCAAAAGATCTATGAGGGTTGGAGACAGTTCGCATCAATAAAGCAGTTATTTGCATCTATGCACAAAGTACTCAGAATTTGTGGTGTGGATGGGAAATGCAAAGCTGTACATTCAGAGTACTGATAGATCTGCAGCAGATAACCATAATTTTATCAAAACTGCATTATGCAGCCCAGGGTCAGACTGGCCCACAGGGACAACGGTGAAATGCCCAGTGGGACCCATAGAGGAGGAAGAAGTTGGGGGAGCCCAGTTCCAGCGCAGGCACAGGCCCCCTCTAATACTAACCTCTCCTTGTTCCCGGCAGCTGCAATGTATTCAATGCCCTCTGACTCTGCGATGTCTCAAGGCAGAGGGCACGCTGACATAATCACTGCGTGTCCAGCCTCTCTGTCCTGAGTACTGCAGAGCCGGGAGAGACGCTGAGTACCAGACCTGCAGCGGGAACGGGAAAGGTGAGTACTTGATTTTTTAATGTATGCAGCATTACATGGGGCCCATGATGTGCTGCATGGAGGAACATTACATTATTATGGGCCCATAATACTGTATGGAGAAGCATGGGGCCCATAATCCTGTATGGAGGAGCAATATATAGAGCCCATAATACTGTATGGATGAACATGGGGCCCATAATACTGTATGGAGGAGCAATATATGAGGCCCATATTACTGTATGGAGGAGCATGGAGCCAATAATACTGTATGGAGGAGCATTACATGGGGCCCATACTACTGCATGGATGAGCATTACATGGAGCCAATAATACTGTATGGAGGAGAATTATATGTGCCCCATAATACTGTTAGGAGGAGCATTATACAGGGCCCATAATACTGTATGCATGAGCATTATATGGGATCCAAAATACTGTATGGAGGAGTATTACGTGGGGCCAATAATACTGTATGGAGGAGTATTATATGGGGCAAATAATACTGTATGGAGGGGCATGGGGCCCACAATACTGTATGGAGGCTCATTATATGAGGCCCATAATACAGTATGGAAGAGCATTACATTGGGCCCACAATACTGTATGCAGGAGCATGAGGTCCATAATACTTAATGGAGGAGTATTATATGGGGCCCATAATACTGCATGTAGGACCATGGGGCCCATAACACTGTATGGAGGAGCATTATATGAAGCCCATAATACTGTATGGAGGAGCATTGAACCCATAATACTGTATGGAGGAGCTTTATATGGGGCCCATAATTCTGCATGGAGGATCATTACATGGGGCCCATAATACTGTATGGAGGAGCATTATATGAGGCCCATAATACTGTATGGAGGAACATTAGATGGAGCCCATAACACTGTATGAGGAGCATTATATGGGCCCATAATATTGTATGGAGCAGCGTTACATGGGGCCCATAATTCTGCATGGAAGAGCATTATATGGGGCCCATAATACTGTATGAAGGAGAATTATATGGGGCCCTTTATAATGTATGGAGGAGCATTACATTGGGCCCATAATACCTGTACAGTGTGGAGGAGCGTGACATGGGTCCCATAATACTGCATAGAGTGGCGTTATATGGGGCCATTAAAACTGTATGGAGGAGCGTTATATAGAGCCCTTAATACTACATGGAGGAGCATGGGGACCATAACACTGTATGGAGGAGCATTTTGAGGCCCATAATACTGTATGGAATAGCATGGAGCCCATAATACTGTATGGAGAAGCATTATATGGGCCCATAATGCTGTATGGAGCAGCGTTACATGTGGCCCATGATTCTGCATGGAGGAGCATTACATGGGGCCCATAACACTGTATGGAGGAGCATTATATGGGGCCCATAATACTGTATAGAGGAGCATTATATGGGGCCCATAATACTGTATAGAGGAGCATTATACAGGGCCAATATTACTGTATGGAGGCTTATTATATGAGGCCCATAATACAGTATGGAAGAGCTTTACATGAGGCCCATAATACTGTACGGAGGAGCATTATATGGGGCCCTTAATACTGCATGGAGAAGTATTACAAGGAGACATAATACTGTGTGGAGGAACATGACATGGGGCCCATAATACTGTATGGGGGAGCACTATATGGGGCCCATATTATTCTATGGAGGACCATTATATGGGGCCCATAATACTGTATGGAGGCACATGGGGAACACAATACTGTATGGTGGTGCATTATATGGGGCCCTTAATACTGTATGGAGGAGCACTACATGGCACCCATAATACTGTATGGAGGAGCATGACATGGGACACATAATACTGTGCTGAGGAGCATGACATGGGACACATAATACTGTATGGAGGAGCATTATATGTGGCCCATGATACAGTTGTGGTCAAAATTTACACACCCAAGCAGAATTTTTGCTTTCTTGGCCTTATTTCAGAGAATATGAATGATAACACAAACATTTTTCTCTGCTCATGGTTGGTGGTTGGATGAAGCCATTTGTTTTTAAACTACTGTACTTTCTCTTTTTAAATCTTAATGACAACCTAAAACATCCAAATGACCCTGATCTAAAGTTTACATACCCTGGTGATTTTGGCCTGATAACATGCACAGAAGTTGACACAAATGGGTTTGAATGGTTACTAAAGGTATAGTATGTTATCTTTTGATCAGGGTCATTTAGATGTTTTGGCTTGTCATTATGATTTAAAAAGAGAAAACACAGTAGTTAAATGTAAATGGCTTTACCCAACCACGAACCATGAGTGGAGAACAAGCTTTGGTGTTATAAGTTATATTCTCTGAAAAAAGGCCAAGAAAGCAAAAACATATTTTAAACTTTTGAGTTCAACTGTACACTGTATGAATGAGCATGAAATGAGGCCCATAATACTGTATGAAGGATTATGTGATTACTCATAATACTGTATGGCGGACTATGAGGTGCCCATAATACTGTATCGAGGACTATGTGGTGCCCATAATGCTGTATGGAGGCCTATGTCATACCCATATATTGCACTGTACCAGTATTTTTGATTTGTGCATCAGGAATCATGGCATGTGTTAAAAGGGGCCCACTGATACTCTTTGTTCTGAGTCCCACGAAAACCTGGAGCTGTCCCTGGTGACAACGCATATAAAGATGAATGCCGGCTGCAGCAGTGAGGCCATGTGCACACGTTCAGGATTGTTAGCGTTTTTTTCGCGTTTTTTCGCTATAAAAACGTGATAAAAACGCGAAAAAAAACGCTTACATAAGCCTCCTATTATTTACAGGGTATTCCGCATTTTTGGTGCAAATGTTGCGATTTTTTCCGCGAAAAAATCGCATAGCGGAAAAAAAAGCAACATGTTCATTAAAAATGCGGAATTGCAGGGATTCCGCACACCTAGGGGTCCATTGATCTGCTTACTTCCCGCACAGGGCTGTGCACACCATGCGGGAAGTAAGCAGATTATATGCGGTTGGTACCCAGGGTGGAGGAGAGGAGACTCTCCTCCACGCACTGGGCACCATATAAGTGGTCAAAAAATAAGAATTAAAATAAAAAATAGTCCTATACTCACCCTCGATGTCTTGCCGCCTCCTCGCACGCTGCCGTTCGGTTTCTGTACCTGGTGTGCGCTGAAGGACCTCGCCGAATGACGTCACTGTCCTGTGATTGGTCGTGAGCGGTCATGTGACCGCTCACGTGACCGTGACGTCACGGGAGGTCCTGTGCGCACAGACCAGCTATACGGAACGGACGCCGGTGAGATGTCTGGGTGAGTATAAGCATTTTTTTATTATTTTTAAACATTCTATCTTTTACTATAGATGCTGCATAGGCAGCATCTATAGTAACAAGTTGGTCACACTTGTCAAACGCTATGTTTGACAAGTGTGACCAACCTGTCAGTCAGTTTTCCAAGCGATGCTACAGATCGCAGGGAAAACTTTAGCATTCTGCAAGCTAATTACGCTTGCAGAATGCTAAAAAAACGCGAAAAAAACGGAAAAAAAACGCAAAAAAAAAAATGCGGATTTCTTGCAGAAAATTTCCGGTTTTCTTCAGGAATTTTCTGCAAGAAATCCGCAACGTGTGCACATACCCTGACAGGGCACTCTGCTTTGTGAAAGTCCATGCATCGATGTCACATAGCAGTTTCGTTAAATGACTCCTGCAGCCTTTGATAGTCCGGCAGCCTTTCAATGTTACTACTGTGATGTCAGCGTGCAGCCTGTCACAAAGCAGAGCACCCTGCCACAGCTGCAGTTGGCAGCCATTTTAATAACCACGCTATATATTAAGCCATAAGAGGATGCCAGGGAGTGCAAGAAGGTGAGGAGAATCCCCCTCTGTGATTGGGCAAGGTAGTGACCATAGGGCCGGACATAGGGGCCCAGGGAGGGGATGTTTATCATACCGCTGCTTCCGCCTCCTCGCTCGCTCCCGGCCTCTGCTTCTCGTGCGCGCGCACATACCAGGTTCAGTGATGCGCGTGTGCACTTCTGATCTTCTGTCGGCGCTCCTCTTCGTCTCCTCTATGGTCCTGGAGGACTAGTACCCGGAAGTCGGTCCTCCTTATTGTCCTCTCTATGGTTCTGGAGGTCTGTTACCCGGAAGTGCTACCCTGCCTTTAGGTATTTAAACTGCTTCCTGCCATCCCTCTGTGCCTCGTTATCATTTGTTCCTTCAGGTGTTCCTGGCCGCTCTTAGTCTCTGTGAAGTTCGTTTTCCCTCTGACTTTGGGTTTATCCTGTCTTTCCTGTATCCTGCTAGCCTCTGCGTTCCCTCAGTTCCTCCGCCAGTCCCTGCACTGCTGCAGTTTACCCACTAGTCCTGTGTCTCTTCAGTACTCACCTATCCTGTGGTCCTACTATCTCTGACTCTTCTTGGTCTTCTCCCGTCCTGGTCCTCCAGCTTCCGTGGCGATAGTCCCTCACGGGCCTGCCCCTAACTCTCCCTGTATAGGGGGCGGTCTATCTGGTCAGCTCGTCCGTGAGGGGTTCGTCGTTGCGGTCTAGAGTGTCCACTTTCCATTTTCCCTCTTTGAATCGTCACACTCACAATAGGACTGCACTCGGATGACATCGGAGTGCAGCCTGATTCTTACAGCATAACAACGTTATTAAAGTTGACATAGGGGCCCAGTATGGGGACATTAAATAAAAGGGCTGTTAGGAGTCGAGTTCCCGCCGCTGCACAGGGGGAATCTCGAACCATGTCTGCTGCAGTCTCCTATTCTTCTCCAGCCGCAGTGGAGTCTGCTCAGCGGAGAAGTTGGTCCCAGTTTCTTGCTCAGTCCCACTCTGTGCATAGGGTTACTACTGCTTTTCCAGCTTCTGCCATTGAAGCAAGTGCTGGGCATCGGCGAGCAGACACTTTCGGGACTAAGTCCTGCTTTTCCCCTTCTGAGCATGCCCAGGGCAAGATCTCCCATTGGAGATCGAGGGTCACATGCTCAGATACTGCAGCAGATCCCATTGGTCCTCCAGGAAGGTCCTGAAGGTGCTCAACTTCTGTGGCAGCTTCCCATTGGTCCTTTTTTGGAAGGTCCTGTTCATGCTGCAGCTATATAAGCTTCGCATGTCCGCACGGCCATGCGCTACTGTAAACGTGTGTGTGTTGATGTGTGAAAGTCGTTTATTAATTATCCCCTCCCTTGTGTATGACTGCTCACGTAAGGTGGATGATTGCTATCTAGTGCCCGACTTAGCCATCAGCACGTGACACACAATACAGCGTTTAACTGCTGTGACCGCCAGTGCGGCGCCGTGCGCTTTCACAGCGCTTTCCTGACCCAAACCTGGGTGGTTAGTGGCATCCGCCAGTGTGGCACCGCACGCACTCTCATGCATCTTTATTATTACTTCTTTCACTCTGACACCCCAGTTGCGGTGTCGAGCGCAAGAGGTCTATATGAACTGAAATCCTGTGTCTGGGGATTGAGTTCTGAGACTCCTTGCTTGTGCTTTTGGTGCGGTACCACGGGCCTGTGACGCAACAGGGTTCGCTTCCTTCACACAGGGTGAAGTTAACCCGTGTGTGCATCCACATTGTACCGCCGTATAGTCCGTCATTACTTGGCAGCAGGTTCCATCTCTGCATGGTGGACCCCGGGCTGCGAACGCACCTTACTCTATCTTTCTTATTATTTGGTGCGTTCCGCTAGCCCTAACAGGGGCCCAGGATGGTGACCTTCTTAAAGTGGACATTGGGGTCCAGGATGGGGACATTAAATAAAGGGGCCCAGGATCTTGCACCTTATTGAAAAAAGGGGTGACAAAATTACTGTAGTGTATCCAAAAGAAATGCTGTAATATAATAAAGTGATTCCTTTAACATGGTCCCTGAATGTTTAACAATCTTAACAAATCAGTGCACACTTTATCCAAATACAGTCACTGAGGGACAAAATAAATAGGTAATTGTTGCACTTCATATTCCCTATTGAGACCCAATGGAGTGAGTGTTTGTAACAGCAACTCCTGTTTTCCTACTTTATGCCGGACTTTAACATTCATCTCTTTACCACCAGCAGCATGCCATGTGCCACCATGGCGGAAGTTCCGCAGTCACTAACACACAGAGTTTCGGCTCCCTCCGATTGGCAGAGTCATCTTCGGCTCGCACTTGCACAGATCGCTACACTAGATGCCAGCATAACACCGGAAGCACGACTGATTTCTTCCTATCAGGATATATAAGAATACGTGTACGCATCGAGCTACTCCAGAGGACACATGGATACTTCATCCCTTCACCCGGTGACACTGAACCCGACAGGTAAAGCATTTAATCCTTTTCTCCACTAGGTAACAATTGTATTGCTGGGTCCATATTAACTCCACTCACAGAATCTATCTTGCTATGTCTCCTACCATCATGTCACTTATTCTATGTTATACTTACCGTGGCTTTCCACAGCTCATTCGCACACATATCATAGTAGTATGTATGTATACTTGAATGAGAATGGAATTGACACTATTATTTTTGCAGCTTCTCAGTACCTCCTCGATATTATGTGTTCAGCCTCCTTACACTAATGAAGCCAAATAGCTTCATCCCACTTAGCATCATATTTTCTTTTATTTCATGAGTTTATTAAGTGAATTGTCACAAGACAGTTATGGTCTTTTTTCTTTGTTATTAGACCCAACCTTCCATTTTATTTTACTATTTTACTTTTTTTGCTTTTTCATTTCATTACCTTATACTAATATTGCTCTATTCTTGCAGAACACGTGTATCTTGAAAAAGGCAATATTATGCCGAAACATTGATGAACAATATCTGTCTGTATTCATTTGGGTCTGCTATGCGAAATTATGGATTTTCCTATTTTTGCATAAATAAACTTTAAAATTTGTGTGACGGAGTTCGCTATTTGATTGGTTGACTATTTTTACTCCAAAGGACCAGCTCTACAGTGAGCACCCCATTATCTATTTTATGTCAGTTAATAAAAATATACACATTGTCTCTGGATACATAGTGGACATGGGATTTCTTGAAATCCCATCCACTATACTGTAGAAGCTGTACCCTGCGGGTTTGATGCTGCGCAAATACGCAGCATCCAACTCGCAGCGTTTACTGACCGTGTGCACCTACCCTAAGGCCATGTGCACACGCTGCGGATTCCATTGCGGAATTTTCCGCAGCGTTTTTGATAAATCCGTAGTGCAAAACCGCTGCAGTTTTTACTGCGGATTTATCGCAATTTTTATTGCGGTTTCCGCTGTGGTTTTTCACCTGCAATTTCCTATTGGAGCAGGTGAAAAACCACTGCGGATTCCACACAAAGAATTGACATGCTGCGGAAAATAAACCGCTGCGTTTCCACGCATTTTTTTTCCGCAGCATGTGCACTGCGGATTTCATTTCCCATAGCATTACATGGTACTGTAAATGCATGGGAAACTTCTGCGGATCCGCAGCTGCGGAAATGCTGCGTGTGCACATACCCTAAGTCTCCTCATACCTGTGTGCCAGATTTGGCATGTCACTCTCCACAAGGAGTAACCTTACCCTTTAGATCACACTCATGAAGAGAGAGACTTACCCAGTGACTCTGGAGATGGAAAAGGAATTTGCTAGCCAAACAATTATTCACTGAGTGATCTGTAATGGCGCAGGTAATTACCCCACAATAAAATATATTATAATTAACTTGATGTCAAAGCTTATAAATCATTATAGGAAAGACTGCCCAGCCGCAAAAAAAGATATAAGCCCACTTTCTAATGTTTCAGCAGTGTGAGAAATGGTGTAAAAAATCACATCTGCTATCAAGTTGGTCAGACATCCCCATTACTTACCCCGTAGTAAAAATAAATAAAACACACACAGAAAAAAGTTCTTCAACTGTAAAAAGCACACCCCAACAATTACCCTCTTTTACCCATTTATTAGCAAAAATAAAAGTAATCCACAAGGGTCCACAGTGAATCCATAATTAGGAGGTGCCATGACGTTCCGCAACTGCTACATCCAGAGATAATGATGAATAGTAACATCAGTAATGTGACTCATGATGTCAGCTTGAGCACACAGAGTAGTGTTAGAACCCGGCTGCAGTGAAGAGCGGTGACGTCCTTAAGGTTAAGTCAGGTCAATGTAGGTGGTTCTCACAGAAACCTTTGTGTGATCCGGCAGCTGTGGTTTGCCTTAACCTTACTGAAGTTACCGCTCGCAGACTGAAAAAGTTCTCATGCTGAGAGAGGTGATGTCAGTAGGGTTACCGCAGGTCACACATGGTCAGTTCACACAGATCTTACCATGAGAACCGCCACCTGTGACCTGCAGTAACCTTAATGACATAACCACTCATCACTATAGCTGGGTTCTCACTCTAATCTCAGTGTGTTCAGGTTGCCGTGATGAGCGGTCATGTTACTGATGTCTCCTTTCATCACTGTCTCCTGGTGTAGCAGAGTCGGGGATCATAGTGGGACCTCCTTATTAAAGATTTATGGTGGACCTCTGTAGATTACTTTTTAATGGTAATAAATGGGTAAATTAGGGTAATTGTTGAGTGATTTTTAAAATTAACCCCTTAGTGACAGTACTAATTTTGACCTTAATAGCGAGACCACATTTTTAAAATCTGACCAGTGTTACTTTATGTGGTATTAACTCCGGAATAATTCAACTGACCTCTCTGATTCTGAGACTGTTTTTTGTGACAAGTTGTACTGTAGATAACCCAGTGTATTACACTTTGTCATTTGTTTAAGTTGAAACAAAGCTGTAGAGGCCTGATCCAGAGACCAGAAATACATTCTTCTGTTATTAATGTCATACAGTGAGGGACCTGAATTGAAAAATTGTTTGTAGCATCTAGTGTGTTATAAAGGACTGATCCTTGGTCCCAAAAAAAAATTCTGTTATTAACGTCATACAGTAAGGGACCTAACTTTAAAAAAGTTTGTAGCATCTAATGTGTTATAGAGACCTGATAAATAGGCCACAAGCAAATTATTCTGTTATTGATGTCATACAGTAAGGGACCTGACTTGAAAAATAGTTTGTAGCATCTAGTGTTATAGAGGCCTTATCCTTGGTCCAAAAAAAATCTTCTGTTATTAACATCATACAGTAAGGGACCTAACTTTTAAAATATTTTGTAGCATCTAGTGTGTTATAGAGGACTGATCCATAAGCCCCAAACAAATTCTTCTGTTATTAGCGTCATACATTAAGGGACCTGAGTTTAAAAATAGTTTGTAGCATCTAGTATGTCATAGAGGCCAGATCCTTGGTCCCCAAAAATGTATTCTGTTATTAATGTCCAACAGTAAAAGAACTGACTTTAAAAATAGTTTGTAGCATCTAGTGTGTTATAGAGGCCTGATCTATAGGCCACAAACAAATTGTTTTCTTAATAACATCATACAGTATGGGACCTGAGTTTAAAAATAGTTGGTAGCATCCAGTGTGTCATAGAGGTCTAATCCTTGGTTCAAAAAAAAAATTCTTCTGTTATTAACATCCTATAGTAAAGTAAGGGACCTGAGTTTAAAAATAGTTTGTAGCATCTATAGAGGCCTGGTCCTTAGTCCAAAAAAAAAAATTGTTCTGTCACTAGCACGATACAGCATGCCATATTTCAACTTTGACTTTACTGTTGCTTAAATACAGCTGTTTGCAGAGGTGTGATATAAAGGAGAACCGAGAGTCAAAACCGGCCAATAAAGGTTCACAGAAAGTTATATTTATTTGAAAAAATTGGTCACATACAAATCAATGTACCATATAATTAGAAATACTTGATAAAAAACTAGCAACTACATCCATGAATACATCGTAAGTGATCCAGGAACAAAAACAGGACACAGGTAAATATAATGAACACTGTTTTGAGTCATACGAGCAAAGATAGCTTCCGCCCACACATAAGGTCTGCTACCTATGGCATGCGGTGATTAGACCAAGTGATATGCTCCCATTAGCGTTATGTCAAAGATCCACCACATGTCACAAAGCAGCTGGTAACAATATATGAGTCAAAAATAAGCAAGTAAATTACCCATGTGTGAAGGAGTCCTGTGTAGGTCCTGGGTCACGTAGAGGTGTATTTAAGGTTTAAAATTAAAGTTTTGGGTTGTTAATACTGTGCTCCTACCACACTATATGAGCAACATGACTAGGGAAAAGCGAGGTTTGTGAAATCAATAGTGAAGCAACATCAAGTCCTATGCAAAGACAACTGACAACCTATGTTACTGGGCAGGCTACCCCACTACCTTCCTTTGGCAGTTGCACAGCGGAACACGTGGTTGATGATGCCCAGAAAGAGCATGTACTCAAGTGCATGGCAAGTGCAGCTTCAAATGACCTCTCCTCCTCAAAATCACACCCAATAAAGTTGACAGTTGTGGCACCCAAATTCCCCTTGCTTCCCCCAGTGTCCCAACTATCCAAACATTCAACTGACTGTATGGAACCACAGATTGATGAGTCTGAAGATCTGTTCACACATTCTATGCCGTGTTCATCAGAAGTGTTCTCAAAAGCTTCACAGCGGAGGAAATTTATTTAGCTTGGATCCGGGGCAGGAAGAAGTACTGTCCAAACAGTATTGTGACCCTCATTATCAGTCGTTAACCCCTGGGGGGAGGTGATTCTGATGAGATTCAGATATCTGAGGCTCACCCTGACTGTACTGTGTTGAAAGGGCAAGAAGAGGAGGAGGGTGACTCCAATGACGAGGAATGTGATAACACAGAGGATGATGATGATGAGTTGTTCGATCCCAGTAGGCTTGAACCTAGAGGCACACAGCTGAGCAGGTCATCTGAGAAGGAAAATGAGGATGTTATGTTGTGCTGTTCGTCGCAGACACGCAGTGATGCAGCCACAATGAATGATGCATCCTCAGCCACAGCTGTGCCTCTGACCAGCAGTCTGGGGTCTGCAGCTCGCAGGGGTTGCAAGGGTTGCCTTTTCTGACACTGCAAAGGATGAGCTATTTCAAGTAATTGGTCAACTTTGCAAAGAAAACCTGAGTTGAGGTAAAAACTGCAATAATTTGACTACTACATGTATGAACCTTTGTATGCGCAATCAACATGCTTTAGTGTGGTAATCCCACTGCGCAAAAATGCGGACCAGCTGACATCATCCACTATCAGCTGCCCCATCAATCATATCTACTTCTTCTTCCTCCTCCTCTGTTACAGTGCTAACTATTGAGATGCAGGTCTTTGACCGTAGAACCTCGGGTTCTTTACCCGATCAAGTCAGACTGACTGAGAGGCCGCCATCAGCTATAATGGAAGCCGACATGCCTGCTGTTTTTGACCTATCTCAGAGAACGATCATGCCACAAGTTTCTCAATCCACGGGAACATGTTCACCTGCACCTTTCTCACAGTCCAGCAGTTTGTTCGATTCACCATACTCCGCCCTCTCACAGAACTGCAGCCAGCCCACGGTTCCACAGTTGTCGTCAAGAAAAGATTGTTTCCTCTACCGCATGACAAAGCTAAGAGGTTGAACTCCACCATCTCCAATTTGTTGGCCATGGAATTGCTGTCTTTCCTCCTGGTGGATACCGATGGTTTCAGAAAGCTGATGGTTGTCACATCCTTATAGGGCAGTAAATATTGGGAGCTATACCTTCTCATTACACTCCATACTGCAGTTGGGTAGGTCTTCCTTTTTCCATTTACCCACCCTTCCCTACACCTTCACCTCACTATGTGAGTATATTGTATGTGTCTTTTATAATTCTGCACCATTGAGTAATGTTATATCTCTTGGCTCTGAATTATGCTGTGGATTTCACGCTTATCCTATAATACTCTCATGAATTGACCCATTCAAATTTTTGACAAATATGTTGTAAATACTTTATTTCTTTAATGTTTCTTTGCTATTTTAATTTGCAGTACACTGAGGAAGGTCTGTGTGACTGAAACGCTTGTATCAACTTAATGCAATACGTGGATTATTTTACATTTTCATTCCAGCATCTGGTGTGTGCAAAGTTTACTTTACTAGATGGTCGTCGCAGTCCCTCATTACCAATTACCCAGTCACCATTATTTTTCTAAGAATGCTGTGCTCGGCCCTACACCAGCATGTAGCAGACATTATTATTATTATTATTATTATTATTATTATTATTATTATTATTTATTGTTATAGCGCCATTTATTCCATGGTGCTTTACATGTGAGGAGGGGTATACATAATAAAAACAAGTACAGTAATCTTAAACAATACAAGTCATAACTGGTACAGGAGAAGAGGACCCTGCCTGCGAAGGCTCACAATCTACAAGGGATGGGTGAGAATACAGTAGGCGAGGATAGAGCTGGTCATGCAGCGGTTTGGTCGATCGGTGGTTACTGCAAGTTGTTGGCCGTTCCTTGACAAAATCTATCTCTGCCAGGGTGCATTTCATCACAGACACTTGGACGATTAAGCATGGCCAAGGGTGTTACATCTTGCTTACTAGGCACTGGGTGAATCTGATGGCTGTGGTGTCAGGTGCTGCTCCACAAGTCTTGGAATCCCCAAGGCTTGAAGGCCAAACCTCTACATTTAACACTTCCTCCAATGCTTCTGCCTCCTCTATCGCCTCTAGGGCCACCACCTGTGCCCTCAACCTCTGCCTTCACGAGACACCCGTTTCAACAGTGCATAGCAAACCACCACCACTTCCATACTGCGCAGCGAGGGCAATCAGGCACTCTTAAAATTTATATGCCTTGGAGATCGCAGTCAGACAGCTGAAGAGTTGTGGACAGTAGGGTTGAGCGACTTTCATTTTTTAAAGATCGAGTCGGGTTTTGTGAAACCCGACTTTGTCCAGAGTCAAGTCGAGTGCAGTCGGCCGATTATCGCTAAAAGTCGGGGATCGACCGAAACACGAAACCCAATGCAAGTCAATGGGGAAGCATAGTCAGCAGTGAGTGGAGGCCAGGAAAACACCTACAGTGCCCATTTTAATGCCAAAAACATCCATTCTTGTTTCTGAAGCTTGTCAATCTTAATTAACTTTATAATAATAGTTGTTCAATGGAACTTGGGGGTCATTTGGCAAAAGTTGTGGGGGGTAGGGCTGGTTCAAGGTTTTAGTGGGCCCAGGAATCGTGGACTACGTCACGGCGGTGGAGCAGGGAGAGGTAAGTATTTCAACGTTGAAAGTGCTGTGATCCTGAGCAAGCAGGGGGGCACACTTGTTCGCATTGGCACTGGCACAGGGCCCCTCAAAGTACAGCGGTGTGTTTGCACGGCGGGGGCGCCTCCCACCAGCAGCGACACTTTTGCGTACTATGAGGGGCCCTGTGCCAGTGACGTCGCCAACGAGTATGCCCCCCCCCACCTGATGAAGGAACCTGCACTTTCATCTGCACCTAACTCTTTGTCCCTGTGTAAGGTGGTATAACATGCGGGAAGGGGAACCTTACTTTCAGCAGGGTCAGATTCTGGCTGTGTAGAGTGCAAGGGGAATGTAGGGGTCTAGGTCAATGTACCAGCAGACTCATCTAGCAGTGGCTGGGCAATGGGCAGGATGAGGAGGAAACAGATATAGGGCCAAAGAATAAAGTAGGCTAAATGCAGTTCAAAATTGGTAACAGGACTAAACAGGCAGCATTGCTTTGTTCAGTGGAGTAGCAAACCCAGGAGCAGCAGACACTGTTTTAAGGGCCCAAACACACTAATAGGCCAAATTCAGTTTAATATCTGATACTTTAGGCCAAAAGCCTAAGACTGAAGCTCAGCTTTATTCAGTTGAGGGCAAACACCAGGGAGGGGCAGACACTGTTAGTAGGCCCTAACCACCAATTTTTAAAAACACAGCACTTAATGAGAGCCAGAAGGTTGAAGCTCAGCTTTATTCAGTTGAGGACAAACACCAGGGAGGGGCAGACACCGTTAGTAGGCCGTAACCAAAGTTGAAGGCCAAATGCAGTTTAATATCTGATACTATAGGCCGAAAGCCAGAAAGTGGAAGCTCAGCTTTATTCAGTTGAGGGCAAACACCAGGGAGGGGCAGACACCGTTAGTAGGCCCTAACCACCAATTTTTAAAAACTCAGCACTTAATGAGAGCCAGAAGGTTGAAGCTCAGCTTTATTCAGTTGAGGACAAACACCAGGCAGGGGCAGACACCGTTAGTAGGCCGTAACCAAAGTTGAAGGCCAAATGCAGTTTAATATCTGATACTATAGGCCGAAAGCCAGAAGGTGGAAGCTCAGCTTTATTCAGTTGAGGACAAACACCAGGGAGGGGCAGACACCGTTAGTAGGCCGTAACCAAAGTTGAAGGCCAAATGCAGTTTAATATCTGATACTATAGGCCGAAAGCCAGAAGGTGGAAGCTCAGCTTTATTCAGTTGAGGGCAAACACCAGGGAGGGGCAGACACCGTTAGTAGGCCCTAACCACCAATTTTTAAAAACACAGCACTTAATGAGAGCCAGAAGGTTGAAGCTCAGCTTTATTCAGTTGAGGACAAACACCAGGCAGGGGCAGACACCGTTAGTAGGCCGTAACCAAAGTTGAAGGCCAAATGCAGTTTAATTTCTGATACTATAGGCCGAAAGCCAGAAGGTGGAAGCTCCGATTTAGACAGTGGAGGACAATTTGAATTAGGGACTGCAGACATACTTAGTAGGCTGTCCCTTGTGGACCATGCATCCACCACATTAACCCATTGCGCCGTAATGGACACGTAATCTTCCGTGGCCATGCCTACAGGTCCATGCGTCTGTTGTCAGGTGCACCTTTGTACTCACAGATTGCCAGAGTGCATGGACAATGCGGTCTTTTACATGCTGGTGGAGGGTTGGGATGGCTTTTCTCGCAAAAGAAGTGTCGACTGGTTAGCTTGTAGCATGGTACAGCGTAGTCCATCATGGCCTTATTAATAGTAAATAAAATATATAACTAGGCTCTATGAACTTTTAAATAGGTTCCAGGGGTACACGGGCAGCATTGGTGAGGTCAGTGGAGGAGTATTGCAAGTAGGGGCCGCAGACAGGCTAACAAAGGCCTAAAATAACAAACAATAGGCAGGCATGGCAGTTTTAAATCGGTTACATGGATACACAGGCAGGCAGCATTGTGGTCAGTGGAGGAGTATTGCAAGTAGGGGCCGCAGACAGGCTATCAAAGGCCTAAAATAACAAACAATAGGCAGGCATGGCAGTTTTAAATCGGTTACATGGATACACAGGCAGGCACTCCAGGCAGTATTGTGGTCAGTGGAGGAGTATTGCAAGTAGGGGCCGCAGACAGGCTATCAAAGGCCTAAAATAACAAACAATAGGCAGGCATGGCAGTTTTAAATCGGTTACATGGATACACAGGCAGGCACTCCAGGCAGCATTGTGGTCAGTGGAGGAGTATTGCAAGTAGGGGCCGCAGACAGGCTATCAAAGGCCTAAAATAACAAACAATAGGCAGGCATGGCAGTTTTAAATCAGTTACATGGATACACAGGCAGGCAGCATTGTGGTCAGTGGAGGAGTATTGCAGGTAGGGGCCGCAGACAGGCTATCAAAGGCCTAAAATAACAAACAATAGGCAGGCATGGCAGTTTTAAATCGGTTACATGGATACACAGGCAGGCAGCATTGTGGTCAGTGGAGGAGTACTGCAAGTAGGGGCCGCAGACAGGCTATCAAAGGCCTAAAATAACAAACAATAGGCAGGCATGGCAGTTTTAAATCGGTTACATGGATACACAGGCAGGCAGCATTGTGGTCAGTGGAGGAGTACTGCAGGTAGGGGCCGCAGACAGGCTATCAAAGGCCTAAAATAACAAACAATAGGCAGGCATGGCAGTTTTAAATCGGTTACATGGATACACAGGCAGGCAACATTGTGGTCGGTGGAGGAGTATTGCAGGTAGGGGCCGCAGACAGGCTATCAAAGGCCTAAAATAACAAACAATAGGCAGGCATGGCAGTTTTAAATCGGTTACATGGATACACAGGCAGGCAGCATTGTGGTCAGTGGAGGAGTATTGCAAGAAGTGTCTGACACAGTTAGTACTCCCAAAAAATAAATAGATGTTAATGTCTCGCAAAACAACTATAAATAAAAAAAAGGGTGGCATGCTTAGGTACAGGGGTGGGCTCATCTGCAGAGTTTATGACAAAGTAATTTGGCAGTAAATTAGTATTTACTGGTGTCAATATAGGACACTGACCCAGACTACTGTAACTATCATCATAGATGTCAACAAATTGGTATTGATTGTCAGTGCCAGGCATTGAATGATGTCAGCGCATAGACTAAACATTGGTGGAGCTGTGCGAGATAATTTGGCACGTGGTAGAGCACAGTTTGAGCTGGGGGGGGGAACTCTCTTGTGGCCGGCGGTACCGCCCCAGGGCCCCTCATGTTACAACGGTGTGTCTGACGTTGGGTGCACACCACCACCGCCAGAGACACTACATTGTACTATGAGGGACCCAGTGGCAGTGCCGTCGACCAAAAGCGAGCACACCCACCTCTTCTGACAAACAGCACTGTAACTAATGGGTGCTTGCGCCAGTGTCGAGAGTGAAACAACGGCCCCGTGGGGGGAGTTTTCCCATTGGGGGATGTGTAAACATGTCGTATGCTGTTCAAACAGCTGATGCAAATTAAGAGATTTTAACACTCAATAAGACCAGTCCACAAGCAAGACCTTTTTATAGGAAAGCTAGGTGTCAGCCGGGAAAGGTGGGGCAAAATAATTTTAAATCCAGGAGTGGTTCATTTTAATGAAGGTGAGATCATCCACATTTTGGGTAGCCAGACGAGTCCTTTTTTCGGTTAATATTGAACCAGCAGCACTGAATACTCTTTCTGATAGCACACTAGCTGCTGGGCAAGCAAGCTCCTGCAACACATATTCTGCCAATTCAGGCCAGGTGTCTAATTTGGATGCCCAGTAATCAAATGGGAATGACGGTTGAGGGAGAACATCAATAAAGGCTGAAAAATAGTTAGTAACCATACTGGACAAATGTTGTCTCCTGTCACTTTGAATAGATGCTGCAGTACCTGTCCTGTCTGCGGTCATTGCGAAATCACTCCACAACCTGGTCAGAAAACCCCTCTGTCCAACGCCACTTCTGATCTGTGCACCTCTAACACCTCTGCCCTGTAGCCCCCTGCAGCTCGTGTGAGAACCATCACCGGCGCTGTGTGCTGGGAATGCCTGAATCAAACGGTCTACAAGAGTAGCTTGTTTGGTTGCTAATATTTGTTCGAGGTTCTCATGTGGCATAATATTTTGCAATTTGCCTTTATAGCGAGGGTCAAGGATGCAGGCCAACCAGTAATCGTCATCGCTCATCATTTTAATAATGCGTGGGTCCTTTTTGAGGATACGTAAGGCATAATCCGCCATGTGGGCCAAAGTTCCAGTTGGCAAATCTGCGGTTGTGCTGGTTTGAGGGGCAGTTACAGGCAAATCTACGTCACTTGTCTCCCTTAAAAAAACAGAACACGGCCTTGCAACGCCACTAATTTCTGTTGGCCCAGGAGAAGCTTCCTCATTAAAAAAGTACTCATCCCCATCATCCTCCTCGTCCTCCTCCTCCTCTTCGCCCGCAACAACGTCCTCTACACGGCGCTGACCAGACAATGGCTGACTGTCATCAAGGCTTTCCTCTTCCTCGGCTGCAGACGCCTGCTCCTTTATGTGCGTCAAACTTTGCATCAGCAGACGCATTAGGGGGATGCTCATGCTTATTATTGCGTTGTCTGCACTAACCAGCCGTGTGCATTCCTCAAAACACTGAAGGACTTGACACAGGTCTTGTAGCTTCGACCACTGCACACCTGACAACTCCATGTCTGCCATCCAACTGCCTGCCCATGTATCCTCCCACAAATACATAACAGCACGCCTCTGTTCGCACACTCTCTGAAGCATGTGCAGTGTGGAGTTCCACCTTGTTGCAACGTCGATGATTAGGCGATGCTGAAGAAGGTTCAAAGAACGCTGATAGTTCTGCATACGGCTGGAGTGTACAGGCGAACGGCGGATATGCGAGCAAAGTCTGCGCACTTTGAGGAGCAGGTCGGGTAACCCCGGATAACTTTTCAGGAGGCACTGCACCACCATGTTTAAGGTGTGAGCCAGGCAAGGAATGTGTTTCAGTTGGGAAAGAGCTATGGCAGCCATGAAATTCCTTCCGTTATCACTCACTACCTTGCCTGCCTCAAGATGTACAGTGCCCAGCCATGACTGAGTTTCTTTCTGCAAGAACTCGGACAGAACTTCCGCGGTGTGTCTGTTGTTGCCCAAACACTTCATTGCCAATACAGCCTGCTGACGCTTGCCACTAGCTGTCCCATAATGGCACACCTAGTGTGCAACAGTGGCAGCTGCGGATGGAGTGGATGTGCGACTGCGGTCTGTGGATGAGCTCTCGCTTCTGCAGGAGGACGAGGAAGAGGAGGAGGGGGGGCGAACGCCTACAGCCAACTCTTTCCTTGACCGTGGGCTAGGCAGAACTGTCCCAATATTGCTGTTCCCTGTGGACCCTGCATCCACCACATTCACCCAGTGTGCCGTGACGGACACGTAACGTCCCTGGCCATGCCTACTGGTCCATGCATCTGTTGTCAGGTGCACCTTTGTAGTCAGAGACTGCCTGAGTGCATGGACGATGCGGTCTTTAACATGCTGTTGGAGGGCTGGGATGGCTTTTCTAGAAAAGAAGTGTCGACTGGGTAGCTCGTAGCATGGTACAGCATAGTCCATCAGCGCTTTGAAAGCTTCGCTTTCAACTAACCGGTAGGGCATCATCTCTAATGAGATTAGTCTAGCAATGTGGGCGTTCAAACCCTGTGTACGCGGATGCGAGGATGAGTACTTCCTTTTCCTAACAAGAGTCTCATGTAGGGTGAGCTGGACTGGAGAGCTGGAGATCGTGGAACTAGCGGTGGTGCCGGTGGACATGGCAGACTGAGAGAGGGTTGGAGATGGTATTCTTGCCGGTGCCCTACATGCAGTGTTTCCTACTACGAACCTGGTGATTCCCTGACTGCTTCGGCCTGGAGACAAAAGCTGCACAGATACTGCAGGTGTTGCGGGAAATGGTGGGGTTACAGTGAGGGAAGGGATGTAGCGTTGCTGACTAGCTTCATTGGCCGAGGGTGCTGCAACCTTTAGGCACGTTTGGTAGTTAGTCCAGGCTTGCAAATGCATGGTGGATAAATGTCTATGCATGCAACTTGTATTTAGACTTTTAAGATTCTGACCTCTGCTTAAGGTAGTTGAACATTTTTGACAGATGACTTTGCACTGATCATTTGGATGTTGTTTAAAAAAATGCCAGACTGCACTCTTTCTACTATCGGATACCTTTTCAGGCATTGCAAACTGAGCTTCTATAACCGGATGGCAACGCTGTCCTCCAACTGGTTTTGGTTTTGCCAAGCATTTTTGGCCAGATACGGGCCCGGCAGATGGAACCTGTTGTGATGTTGATGCCTGCTGTGGCTCCTCCTCCTCCGCTTCAGAACTACTGCCGCCTGCACCCTGTTCCCCCAATGGCTGCCAATCGGGGTCCACAACTGGGTCATCTATGACCTCCTCTTCTATGTCATGTGCAACTTCGTCTGTGTCACCGTGTAAGCCGGTGGTATAGCGTTCGTGACGGGGCACCATAGTCTCCGCTGGGTTTGATTCTGCCTCAGTACACTGCGAGGGCAATGTTCTGGTCTGAGTCAAAGGAACAGCATAGTAATCTGGCTGTGGCTGTGCATCTGTGCACTCCATGTCCGATTCAACTTCTAATGGGCATGGCCTGTTAACTGTTTCACTGTCTAACCCAGGAACGGTATGTGTAAAGAGCTCCATGGAGTAACCTGTTGTGTCGACTGACGCATCCTTCACTGTTGTTCTGGGTGAAGGACACAAGGAAGCGACTTGTTCCTGACCGGGAGCATCCACTGACGATGCACTGCTCTGACATTTGGCACTTTCCGAGGAGGAGGCGAAAGAGCTAGAGGCAGAGTCAGCAATGAAAGCCAATACTTGTTCCTCCTGCTCCGGCTTCAAAAGTGGTTTTCCTACTCCCAGAAAAGGGAGCGTTTGAGGCCTTGTGTAGCCAGATGACGAACCTGGCTCAACAACTCAAGACTTAGGTGCTGTACTGCTTTTACCACGACCACCTGATGCTCCACCACCACTACCATCATTACCAGCTGACAATGACCGCCCACGGCCACGACCTCTTCCACTAGACTTCCTCATTGTTTGCAAAACGTAACCAAAGTAACGGTATTTGCTACTGTAAAACAACTTATAAGGTGAACTCAAACTTCTGTAGGATTTATATATACCTTTATAGGTGCCTGACACTGAAAGGAAAATCAGGCCCAATGTTACACACTAGATTTTCTGTGCCCCAATAATTTGAGACAGATGGCACACACAGGACCGGCACTCAAGCAGAAATGCCAATCTTAATCTCCCACTATTTTTTTTTTTTTTTTCAGGGAGAATTAAAAAAAAAAAAAAAAAAATGGCCCAGTATTACACACTGGTTTTCTGTGGCACACAATGAGAGACAGATGCCACACACAGCAATGGCACAGAGGCAGACTTGCCAATCTTTATCTCCCACTATTTATTTATTTTTTTACAGGGAGAATTTAAAAAAAAAAAAAAAATGGCCCAGTATTACACACTGGTTTTCGGTGGCACACAATGAGAGACAGATGCCACACACAGCAATGGCACAGAGGCAGACTTGCCAATCTTTATCTCCCACTATTTAATTTTTTTTTTTTAAGGAACAATAAAAAAATAAATAAATAAATAAAGGACCAGTATTACACACTGGTTTTCGGTGGCAAACAATGAGAGACAGATGCCACACACAGCAATGGCACGGAGGCAGACTTGCCAATATTTATCTCCCACTAATTTTTTTTTTGGAAAAGGGAGAATGTACCCCCCCAAAAAAAAAATGGCCAAGTATTACACAGTGTTTTCGGTGCCACACAATGAGAGACAGATGCCACACACAGCAATGGCACGGAGGCAGACTTGCCAATATTTATCTCCCACTAATTTTTTTTTTGGAAAAGGGAGAATGTACCCCAAAAAAAAAAAAAAATTGCCAAGTATTACACAGTGTTTTCGGTGCCACACAATGAGAGACAGATGCCACACACAGCAATGGCACGGAGGCAGACTTGCCAATATTTATCTCCCACTAATTTTTTTTTTTTGGAAAAGGGAGAATTTAGCAAAAAAAAAAAAAAAGGGCCAAGTATTACACAGTGTTTTCGGTGGCACACAATGAGAGACAGACACCACACACAGCAATGGCACGGAGGCAGACTTGCCAATATTTATCTCCCACTAATTTTTTTTGGGGAAAAGGGAGAATGTAGCAAAAAAAAAAAAAAATGGCCAAGTATTACACAGTGTTTTCGGTGCCACACAATGAGAGACAGATACCACACACAGCAATGGCACGGAGGCAGACTTGCCAATATTTATCTCCCACTAATTTTTTTTTTGGAAAAGGGAGAATGTACCCCCCCCAAAAAAAAAGGCCAAGTATTACACAGTGTTTTCGGTGGCACACAATGAGAGACAGATACCACACACAGAAATGGCACAGAGGCAGACTTGCCAATATTTATCTCCCTGCAGTTATCTCAGAAAAGTATGGCAGGCAGCTATAAAAAGGACTGCTGCACACAAAAGTGTGGACAAACACACAAGATAGCTGTGAAGAAAGGAAGGAAAAACAGGATTTGTGCTTTGAAAAAAGCAGTTGGGTTGCACAGCGGCGTACACACAGGCACAGCAACGCAGCTATCAGGGTCAGGGAGCCTTCTAGTGCAGCCCAATGAGCTACAGCGCTGAGGAAAAAAAAGTGTAGCTTCCACTGTCCCTGCAATCAAAAGGTGGTGTTGGACAGTGTAAATCGCTACAGCACAAGCGGTTTGTAGCTTTATGTACCCTGCCTATCACTATCCCTGCTTCTGAAGAAGCTGCAGCAACCTCTCCCTACGCTCAGATCAGCAGCAGTAAGATGGCGGTCGGCGGGAACGCCCCTTTATAGCCCCTGTGACGCCGCAGAAAGCAAGCCAATCACTGCAATGCCCTTCTCTAAGATGGTGGGGACTGAGATCTATGTCATCACGCTGCCCACACTTTGCGTCCACCTTCATTGGCTGAGAAATGGCGCTTTTAGCGTCATTGAAACGCGACTTTGGCGCGAAAGTCGCGTACCGCATGGCAGACCCCACACAGGGATCGGCTCGGTTTCATGAGACGCCGACTTTGCCAAAAGTCGGCGACTTATGAAAATGAACGATCCGTTTCGCTCAACCCTAGTGGACAGTTCTCCAGGCTGAATTTGATCAATGTCTGTCTCCACTGAATCTGCATCTAAGGGAATTCCATGTCCAATAATGGTGTGAACCTATTTGCGGCCCTGTGAGGCAAGCTCACACACGTGCCTTGCATCATTCACATCCTCAACCTGGTGGTACAGAATTTTCTCAGCCACTAACCTGACCTGGGTGACCTGCTCCAGAAAGCATGAAAGCTGTGTGCTCATTTCCGCCATTCTCACCCCTCTGCTCATTGACTTGCATCGGTACAGAGGTCTTTGTCCATTCCAGTTAACAGGTTGATATGCGATGTGCCGACAAAGTGAAATTCCACTCTGCAAATGTTGCAGCAACTGTGGTAGCAGCAATGAGCCCTGATGCAGTATGTCATGTTGTATAGCCTGGCTCAACGCAGTACGGAGGTGGCACATATCACGTTTACAGAGTGGGCACAGATTAAGGACCCCTGAACCCTTCTGCACAGTTTTGAAATGGCTACTAAGATGGTAAGCACTGACGATGCCATAATCAGCATCATTATTCCTGTCATTTACATGCTGGAGCAGACTTTGAATAGCCCACGGGAGGAGATGGTGGCCCCAGAAGAAGAGGAGAAAGCAGAGGAGGCTACGGAAGCGATAACATTGTCTCAAAGTTCAAGACTGTCATCACACAGGCAGGTGACAAGGGAGGGTGAATTACTGTGGTCGAGTGGGGCTGGTGATGATAACAGACAAACTGTTATCGAAGGTGCAAGATCCGAAGAACCAATGGAGGAGGAAGAGGTGATGGGCGAGCAACTGTCGAATGAAGAGGATAATCCTCCCCTCTCTGCTGTTTGGGATTGGCGAGGGGACAGATGAAATGAGGCTCATTGTTACCCAGCCCACAACACAGCATGGGCTCGGACCTCATAGTAGAGTCCGGCATATGAGTGTCTTCTTGATCCACTATCTGTAACATGTTCCCCATATAGTAATGATTAGGAATAATATTGACTACTGGGTTGCCACTTTATTAGATCCACATTATAAAACCACATTTTGCCAGATGATTCCCACCCTAGAAAGGGACCTGCAAATGCCGGATGATTGAACCAAACTTTTTTACAACCTTAAGAGAGCATTTCCGCAATACAGAGTGAAGCACACAGTTCGCATCGCAGCTGTAGATTTACAACCTTCGCCCGTCAATTCTTCAAAGCAAAACATTTTCAGCAGCAGTTATGGAAGTGGAAGAAACAATTTATGTAAGTCCTTTGACACTTTTTTCATCAGGGAGGGCTTGGACCCTTTCACATTTTAGTCTTCCAAAATGGAAAAGTGGCCTGAGCTTGCCTCACATGCCTTGGAGGTTTTATCGTGCCCAGCAGCCAGCGTTCTCTTAGAATGTGTCTTCAGCACTACTGGTGGTGTCCTAATAGATAAGCACATACGGCTGTCCCCTGAAAGTGTTGACCGTCTAACTTTCATTAAAATGAACAAGTCATGGATCTCAAAGGACTTTTGGACCATAATCGCAGAGTGTACAAACTGGGTGATATTGCATTTTTTAGTGTGATTCATTGTATCATATAACTGCACTCTATGATATCTTTAGTGTCGCTTATGTGGCTGCTGCTGCTGCAGATGTTAACACAAATTTGTGGAAATGTGAGCAGTCATGGTTGATCTACATCTGCTGTGTTAGCTGTAGTGGAAGACTTGTCAGTCCCAATTACACTATTTCTATTTCCGTGAAAGTTATTCCACTTCGGTGGTGTCAGGCCCTCATTTTGTAAAATGTGAACACTCCAAGTTGGGCATCCATCTGCTGTATTGGGTGTAGTGAAAGACCTGTCAGTCCCAATTCTACTATTTTTACTGTGGTGAAATCGATGCCACTTTGGTGGTGTCTGCCAATAATTTTTGGAAATGCGGACACTCATGGTTGAGTGTACATCTGCTGGATTGGGTGTCGAGAAAGATCTCTTGGTCCCTATTAGACTATTTCTACTGTGGAAAAATTTATGCCATTTCTGTGGTGTAAGGCCCTCATTTCTTTAAATGTAAACACTCCTCGTAGGCTGTCCAACTGCTGCACTGGGTGTAGTGAAAGACCTGTCGGTCCCTAATAGACTATTTCTACTATGGTGAAATTGATGCCACTTTGGTGGTGTCTGCCATTAGTTTCGGGAAATGTGAACACTCCTGGTTAGGTCTCCTTCATGCGTGTTGCCTGTAACAGTAGGCCTCCAAGACCGTCAGGCCTCCACTTCCTTGTATTCAACTACCTGTGTTTACTGTCCTTAAATTTTTCTGACAATGATAGTCTAGAATAGGGTTGAGCGACTTTCATTTTTTTAAGATCGAGTCGGGTTTTGCGAAACCCGACTTTGTCCAAAGTCGAGTCGAGTGCAGTCGGCCGATTATCGCTAAAAGTCGGGGATCGACCGAAACACGAAACCCAATGCAAGTCAATGGGGAAGCATAGTCGGCAGTGAGTCAAGGCCAGGAAAACACCTACAGTGCCCATTTTAATGCCAAAAACATCCATTCTTGTTTCTGAAGCTTGTCAATCTTAATTAACTTTATAATAATAGTTGGGCATTGGAAATTAAGGGTCATTTGGCAAAAGTTGTGGGGGGTAGGGCGGCTGGTTCAATGTTTTAGTGGGCCCGGGAAACGTGGACTACGTCACGGCGGTGGAGCAGTGAGAGGTAAGTATTTCAACTTTGCAAGTGCTGTGATCCTGAGCAAGCAGGGAAGCCCACTCGTTCGCATTGGCACTGGCACAGGGCCCCTCAAAGTACGGTGGTGTGTTTGCACGGCGGGGGCGCCTCCCACCGGCAGCAACACTTTTGCGTACTCTGAGGGGCCCTGTGCCAGTGACGTCGCCAACGAGTATGCCCCCCCACCTGATGAAGGAACCTGCACTTTCATCTGCACCT
Organism: Ranitomeya variabilis; assembly: GCF_051348905.1. Classification (NCBI taxonomy): domain Eukaryota; kingdom Metazoa; phylum Chordata; class Amphibia; order Anura; family Dendrobatidae; genus Ranitomeya; species Ranitomeya variabilis. The sequence goes on from NC_135236.1 coordinate 570,250,227, forward strand.
TCCTCTTTGTCCCTGTGTAAGGTGGTATAACATGCGGGAAGAGGAACCTTACTTTCAGCAGGGTCAGATTCTGGCTGTGTAGAGTGCAAGGGGAATGTAGTGGTCTAGGTCAATGTACCAGCAGACTCATCTAGCAGTGGCTGGGCAATGGGCAGGATGAGGAGGAAACACAGATATAGGGCCAAAGAATAAAGTAGGCTAAATGCAGTTCAAAATTGGTAACAGGACTAAACAGGCGGCATTGCTTTGTTCAGTGGAGTAGCAAACCCAGGAGCAGCAGACACTGTTTTAAGGGCCCAACCACACTAGTAGGCCAAATGCAGTTTAATATCTGCTACTATAGGCCAAAAGCCTACAGACTGAAGCTCAGCTTTATACAGTGGAGGACAGCACCAGGGAGCGGCAGACACCGTTAGTAGGCCCTAACCCCCAATTTTTTTTAAAAAAGCACTAAATGAGAGCCAGAAGGTTGAAGCTCAGATTTATACAGTGGAAGACAACACCAGGGAGCGGCAGACACCGTTAGTAGGCCGTAACCAAAGTTGAAGGCCAAATTCAGTTTAATATCTGATACTATAGGCCGAAAGCCTAAAGACTGAAGCTCAGCTTTATACAGTGGAGGACAACACCAGGGAGCGGCAGACACCGTTAGTAGGCCCTAACCCCCAATTTTTTTTAAAAAAGCACTTAATGAGAGCCAGAAGGTTGAAGCTCAGATTTAGACAGTGGAGGACAACACCAGGGAGCGGCAGACACCGTTAGTAGGCCCTAACCACCAATTTTTTTAAAAACAGCACTTAATGAGAGCCAGAAGGTTGAAGCTCAGATTTATACAGTCGAGGACAACACCAGGGAGCGGCAGACACCGTTAGTAGGCACTAACCCCCAATTTTTTTTAAAAAAGCACTTAATGAGAGCCAGAAGGTTGAAGCTCCGATTTAGACAGTGGAGGACAACACCAGGGAGCGGCAGACACCGTTAGTAGGCCCTAACCCCCAATTTTTTTAAAAAAAGCACTTAATGAGAGCCAGAAGGTTGAAGCTCAGATTTATACAGTCGAGGACAACACCAGGGAGCGGCAGACACCGTTAGTAGGCCCTAACCCCCAATTTTTTTTAAAAAAGCACTTAATGAGAGCCAGAAGGTTGAAGCTCAGATTTATACAGTCGATTACAACACCAGGGAGCGGCAGACACAGTTAGTAGGCCCTAACCACCAATTTTTTAAAAAACAGCACTTAATGAGAGCCAGAAGGTTGAAGCTCAGATTTATACAGTCGAGGACAACACCAGGGAGCGGCAGACACCGTTAGTAGGCCCTAACCCCCAATTTTTTTAAAAAAAGCACTTAATGAGAGCCAGAAGGTTGAAGCTCAGATTTAGACAGTGGAGGACAACACCAGGGAGCGGCAGACACCGTTAGTAGGCCCTAACCCCCAATTTTTTTAAAAAAAGCACTTAATGAGAGCCAGAAGGTTGAAGCTCAGATTTATACAGTCGAGGACAACACCAGGGAGCGGCAGACAACGTTAGTAGGCCCTAACCACCAATTTTTTAAAAAACAGCACTTAATGAGAGCCAGAAGGTTGAAGCTCAGATTTATACAGTCGAGGACAACACCAGGGAGTGGCAGACAACGTTAGCAGGCCCTAAACACCAATTTTTTTTTTTAAACAAGCACTTAATGAGAGCCAGAAGGTTGAAGCTCAGATTTAGACAGTGGAGGACAATTTGAATTTGGGACTGCAGACAGACTTAGTAGGCTGTCCCCTGTGGACCATGCATCCACCACATTAACCCATTGCGCCGTAATGGACACGTAACCTTCCGTGGCCATGCCTACAGGTCCATGCGTCTGTTGTCAGGTGCACCTTTGTACTCACAGATTGCCAGAGTGCATGGACAATGGAGATGGTGCTGGTGGAGGGCTGGGATGGCTTTTCTCGCAAAAGAAGTGTCGACTGGGTAGCTCGTAGCGTGGGACAGCGTAGTCCATCATGGCTTTTTTAATATTACATAAAATAAAGAAATAGGCTCTATGCACTTTAAAATAGGTTCCAGGGGTACACGGGCAGCATTGGTGTGGTCAGCGGAGGAGGAGGATTGCAAGGAGGGACCGCAGACAGGCGTAGTACGCCTACAATTTCAAAAAGTGGCTCTATGCACTTTAAAATAGGTTCCAGGGGTACACGGGCAGCATTGGTGTGGTCAGCGGAGGAGGAGGATTGCAAGGAGGGCCGGCAGACAGGCTTACTAGGCCTAAAATAACTAAAAATAGGCTCAAGGCAGTTTTAAATCGGTTACATGGATACACAGGCAGCATTGTGGTCAGCGGAGGAGGATTGCAAGGAGGGACCGCAGACAGGCTTACTAGGCCTAAAATAACTAAAAATAGGCTCAAGGCAGTTTTAAATCGGTTACATGGATACACAGGCAGCATTGTGGTCAGCGGAGGAGGATTGCAAGGAGGGACCGCAGACAGGCTTACTAGGCCTAAAATAACTAAAAATAGGCTCAAGGCAGATTTAAATCGGTTACATGGATACACAGGCAGCATTGTGGTCAGCGGTGGAGGATTGCAAGGAGGGACCGCAGACAGGCTTACTAGGCCTAAAATAACTAAAAATAGGCTCAAGGCAGTTTTAAATCGGTTACATGGATACACAGGCAGCATTGTGGTCAGCGGAGGAGGATTGCAAGGAGGGACCGCAGACAGGCTTACTAGGCCTAAAATAACTAAAAATAGGCTCAAGGCAGTTTTAAATCGGTTACATGGATACACAGGCAGCATTGTGGTCAGCGGAGGAGGATTGCAAGGAGGGACCGCAGACAGGCTTACTAGGCCTAAAATAACTAAAAATAGGCTCAAGGCAGTTTTAAATCGGTTACATGGATACACAGGCAGCATTGTGGTCAGCAGAGGAGGATTGCAAGGAGGGACCGCAGACAGGCTTACTAGGCCTAAAATAACTAAAAATAGGCTCAAGGCAGTTTTAAATCGGTTACATGGATACACAGGCAGCATTGTGGTCAGCGGAGGAGGATTGCAAGGAGGGACCGCAGACAGGCTTACTAGGCCTAAAATAACTAAAAATAGGCTCAAGGCAGTTTTAAATCGGTTACATGGATACACAGGCAGCATTGTGGTCAGCGGAGGAGGATTGCAAGGAGGGACCGCAGACAGGCTTACTAGGCCTAAAATAACTAAAAATAGGCTCAATGCACTTATCTCGCAGGGGTACACAGGCAGCATTGTTGTGGTCAGCGGAGGAGGATTGCAAGGAGTGTCTGACACAGTTAGTACTCACAAAAAATAAATAGATGTTAATGTCTCGCAAAACAGCAACAACAAAAAAAAAGTGTGGCATACTTAGGTACAGGGGTGGGCTCATCTGCTGAGTTTCTGACATAGTAATTTGGCAGTAAGTATTTACTGGTGCCAATATAGGACACTGACCCAGACTACTTTAAGTAGCATCATAGATGTCAACAAATTGGTATTGTCAGTGCCAGGCATTGAATGATGTCAGCGCATAGACTAAACATTGGTGGAGCTGTGAGAGATAATTTTGCACGTGGTAGAGCACAGTTTGAGCTGGGGGAGAGTGAATTGTCTTGTGGCCGGCGGTACCGTCCCAGGGCCCCTCATGTTACAATGGTGTGTCTGATGTTGGGTGCGCGCCACCACCGCCAGAGACACTTTATTGTACTATGAGGGACCCAGTGGCTGTGCCGTCGACCAAAAGCGGGCACACCCACCTCTTCAGACAAACGGCACTCTAACGGGTGCTTGCGCCAAGTGGCGAGACCACGGCCCCGTGGGGGGTTTTCCCATTGAGGGAGGTGTAAACATGTCGTATGCTGGACAAACAGCTGCTGCAAATTAAGAGATTGGAACACTCAGTAAGACCAGTCCACAAGCAAGACCTTTTTATAGGAAAGCTAGGTGTCAGCCGGGAAAGGTGGGGCAAAATAATTTGAAATCCAGGAGTGGTTCATTTTAATGAAGGTTAGATCATCCACATTTTGGGTAGCCATACGAGTCCTTTTTTTGGTTAATATTGAACCAGCAGCACTGAATACTCTTTCTGGTAGCACACTAGCTGCTGGGCAAGCAAGCTTCTGCAATGCATATTCTGCCAATTCAGGCCAGGTGTCTAATTTGGATGCCCAGTAATCAAATGGGAATGACGGTTGAGGGAGAACATCGATAAGGGATGAAAAATAGTTAGTAACCATACTGGACGAATGTTGTCTCCTGTCACTTTGAATAGATGCTGCAGTACCTGTCCTGTCTGCGGTCATTGCAAAATCACTCCACAACCTGGTCAGAAAACCCCTCTGTCCAACGCTACTTCTGATTTGTGCACCTCTAACACCTCTGCCCTGTAGCCCCCTGCAGCTCGTGTGAGAACCATCACCGGCGCTGTGTGCTGGGAATGCCTGAATCAAACGGTCTACAAGAGTAGCTTTTTTGGTTGCTAATATTTGTTCGAGGTTCTCATGTGGCATAATATTTAGCAATTTGCCTTTATAGCGAGGGTCAAGGATGCAGGCCAACCAGTAATCGTCATCGCTCATCATTTTAATAATGCGTGGGTCCCTTTTGAGGATATGTAAGGCATAATCCGCCATGTGACCCAAAGTTCCAGTTGTCAAATCTGCGGTTGTGCTGGTTTGAGGGGCAGTTATAGGCAAATCTACGTCACTTGTCTCCCTTAAAAAAACAGAACCCAGCCTTGCAACGCCACTAATTTCGGTTGGCCCAGGGGAAGCTTCCTCATTAAAAAAGTACTCATCCCCATCATCCTCCTCGTCCTCCTCCTCCTCTTCGCCAGCTACCGCGTCCTCTACACGGCCCTGACCAGACAATGGCTGACTGTCATCAAGGCTTTCCTCTTCCTCGGCTGCAGACGCCTGCTCCTTTATGTGCGTCAAACTTTGCATCAGCAGACGCATTAGGGGGATGCTCATGCTTATTATTGCGTTGTCTGCACTAACCAGCCGTGTGCATTCCTCAAAACACTGAAGGACTTGACACAGGTCTTGTAGCTTCGACCACTGCACACCTGACAACTCCATGTCTGCAATCCAACTGCCTGCCCGTGTATGTGTATCCTCCCACAAAAACATAACAACACGCCTCTGTTCGCACAGTCTCTGAAGCCTGTGCAGTGTGGAGTTTCACCTTGTTGCAACGTTGATGATTAGGCGATGCTGGGGAAGGTTGAAAGACCGCTGATAGTTCTGCATACGGCTGGAGTAAACGGGCGAATGGCGGATATGCGAGCAAAGTCTGCGCACTTTGAGGAGCAGGTCGGGTAACCCCAGATAACTTTTCAGGAAGCACTGCACCACCATGTTTAAGGTGTGAGCCAGGCAAGGAATGTGTTTCAGTTGGGAAAGGGCTATGGCAGCCATGAAATTCCTTCCGTTATCACTCACTACCTTGCCTGCCTCAAGATGTACAGTGCCCAGCCATGACTGAGTTTCTTTCTGCAAGAACTCGGACAGAACTTCCGCGGTGTGTCTGTTGTTGCCCAAACACTTCATTGCCAATACAGCCTGCTGACGCTTGCCACTAGCTGTCCCATAATGGCACACCTGGTGTGCAACAGTGGCAGCTGCGGATGGAGTGGATGTGCGACTGCGGTCTGTGGATGAGCTCTCGTTTCTGCAGGAGGACGAGGAAGAGAAGGAGGGGGGCGAATGCCTACAGCCAACTCTTTCCTTGACCATGGGCTAGGCAGAACTGTCCCAATATTGCTTTGTAGTCACAGACTGCCTGAGTGCATGGACGATGCGGTCTTTAACATGCTGTTGGACGGCTGGGATGGCTTTTCTAGAAAAGAGGTGTCGACTGGGTAGCTCATAGCGTGGTACAGCGTAGTCCATCAGCACTTTGAAAGCTTCGCTTTCAACTAACTGGTAGGGCATCATCTCTAATGAGATTAGTCTAGCAATGTGGGCGTTCAAACCCTGTGTACGCGGATGCGAGGATGAGTACTTGCTTTTCCTAACAAGAGTCTCATGTAGGGTGAGCTGGACTGGAGAGCTGGAGATCGTGGAATTAGCGGTGGTGCCGGTGGACATGGCAGACTGAGAGAGGGTTGGAGATGGTATTCTTGCCGGTGCCCTACATGCAGTGTTTCCTACTACGAACCTGGTGATTCCCTGACTGCTTTGGCCTGGAGACAAAAGCTTCACAGATACTGCAGGTGTTGCGGGAAATGGTGGGGTTACAGTGAGGGAAGGGATGTAGCGTTGCTGACTAGCTTCATTGGCCGAGGGTGCTGCAACCTTTAGGCACATTTGGTAGTTAGTCCAGGCTTGCAAATGCATGGTGGATAAATGTCTATGCATGCAACTTGTATTTAGACTTTTAAGATTCTGACCTCTGCTTAAGGTAGTTGAACATTTTTGACAGATGACTTTGCGCTGATCATTTGGATGTTGTTTAAAAAAATGCCAGACTGCACTCTTTCTACTATCGGATACCTTTTCAGGCATTGCAGACTGAGCTTCTTTAACTGGATGGCAACGCTGTCCTCCAACTGGTTTTGGTTTTGCCAAGCGTTTTTGGCCAGATACGGGCCCGGCAGATGGAACCTGTTGTGATGTTGATGCCTGCTGTGGCTCCTCCTCCTCCGCTTCAGAACTACTGCCGCCTGCACCCTGTTCCCCCAATGGCTGCCAATCGGGGTCAAGAACTGGGTCATCTATGACCTCCTCTTCTATGTCGTGTGCAACTTCGTCTGTGTCACCGTGTAAGCCGGTGGTATAGCGTTCGTGACAGGGCACCATAGTCTCCGCTGGGTTTGATTCTGCCTCAGTACACTGCGAGAGCAATGTTCTGGTCTGAGTCAAAGGAACAGCATAGTAATCTGGCTGTGGCTGTGCATCTGTGCACTCCATGTCCGATTCAACTTCTAATGGGCATGGCCTGTTAACTGTTTCACTGTCTAACCCAGGAACGGTATGTGTAAAGAGCTCCATGGAGTAACCTGTTGTGTCGACTGACGCATCCTTCACTGTTGTTCTGGGTGAAGGACACAAGGAAGCGACTTGTTCCTAACCGGGAGCATCCACTGACGATGCACTGCTCTGACATTTGGCACTTTCCGAGGAGGAGGCGAAAGAGCTAGAGGCAGAGTCAGCAATGAAAGCCAATACTTGTTCCTTCTGCTCCGGCTTCAAAAGTGGTTTTCCTACTCCCAGAAAAGGGAGCGTTCGAGGCCTTGTGTAGCCAGACGACGAACCTGGCTCAACAACTCGAGACTTAGGTGCTGTACTGCTTTTACCACGACCACCTGATGCTCCACCACCACTACCATCATTACCGGCTGACAATGACCGCCCACGACCTCTTCCACTAGACTTCCTCATTGTTTGCAAAACGTAAGCAAAGTAACTGTATTTGTTACTGTAAAACAACTTATAAGGTGAACTCAAACTTCTGTAGGATTTATATATACCTTTATAGGTGCCTGACACTGAAAGGAAAATCAGGCCCAATGTTACACACTAGGTTTTCTGTGCCCCAATAATTTGAGACAGATGGCACACACAGGACTGGCACTCAAGCAAAAATGCCAATCTTAATCTCCAACTATTTTTTTTTTTCAGGGAGAATTTAAAAAAAAAAAAAAATAGCCCAGTATTACACACTGGTTTTCTGTGGCACACAATGAGAGACAGATGCCACACACAGCAATGGCACAGAGGCGGACTTGCCAATCTTTATCTCCCACTATTTATTTATTTTTTTACAGGGAGAATTAAAAAAAAAAAATGGCCCATTATTACACTCTGGTTTTCGGTGACACACAATGAGAGACAGATGCCACACACAGCAATGGCACAGAGGCAGACTTGCCAATCTTTATCTCCCACTATTTAATTTTTTTTTTTTTTTAAGGAACAATAAAAAAATAAATAAATAAATAAAGGACCAGTATTACACACTGGTTTTCGGTGGCACACAATGAGAGACAGATGCCACACACCGCACTGGCACAGAGGCAGACTTGCCAATCTTTATCTCCCACTATTTATTTATTTTTTTACAGGGAGAATTAAAAAAAAATAAAAATGGCCCAGTATTACACACTGGTTTTCGGTGGCACACAATGAGAGACAGATGCCACGCACAGCACTGGTACAGAGGCAGACTTGCCAATCTTTATCTCCTACTATTTATTTATTTTTTTACAGGGAGAATTTACAAAAAAAAAAAAATGGCCCAGTATTACACACTGGTTTTTGGTGGCACACAATGAGAGACAGATGCCACACACAGCAATGGCACAGAGGCAGACTTGCCAATCTTTATCTCCCACTATTTATTTTTTTTTTTTTAAGGAACAATAAAAAAAAAATAAAAAAAAATAAAGGACCAGCATTACACACTGGTTTTCGGTGGCACACAATGAGAGACAGATGCCACACACAGCAATGGCACAGAGGCAGACTTGCCAATCTTTATCTCCCACTATTTAATTTTTTTTTTTTTTAAGGAAAAATAAAAAAAAAATAAAAAAAAATAAAGGACCAGTATTACACACTGGTTTTCGGTGGCACACAATGAGAGACAGATGCCACACACAGCACTGGCACAGAGGCAGACTTGCCAATCTTTATCTCCCTGCAGTAATCTCAGAAAAGTATGGCAGGCAGCTATAAAAAGGACTGCTGCACACAAAAGTGTGGACAAACAAACAAGATAGTTGTGCAGAAAGGAAGGAACAACAGGATTTGTGCTTTGAAAAAAGCAGTTGGTTTGCACAGCGGTGTACACACACACCAACGCAGCTATCAGGGAGCCTTCTAGGGCAGCCCAATGAGCTACAGTGCTGAGGAAAAAAAATGTAGCTTCCACTGTCCCTGCAAACAAAAGGTGGTGTTGGACAGTGGAAATCGCTACAGCACAAGCGGTTTGGGGGTGAATGTACCCTGCAAAACACTATCCCTGCTTCTGACGAAGCGGCACCTCTCCATACGCTCAGATCAGCAGCAGTAAGATGGCGGTCGGTGGGAACGCCCCTTTATAGCCCCTGTGACACGGCAGAAAGCAAGCCAATCACTGCAATGCCCTTCTCGAAGATGGTGGGGACTGAGATCTATGTCATCACGCTGCCCACACTCTGCGTCCGCCTTCATTGGCTGAGAAATGGCGCTTTTAGCGTCATTGAAACGCGACGTTGGCGCGAAAGTCACGTACCGCATGGCCGACCCCACACAGGGATCGGGTCGGGTTTCATGAGACGCCGACTTTTCCAAAAGTCGGCGACTTATGAAAATGAACGATCCGTTTTGCTTAACCCTAGTCTAGAAAACTGATATTTGTGTCACCTGAATGTGGCTCAGCATGAAAGCAGGTAGAGGTGTTGCATGTGGTGTCAGGGCTCTCGGCAAAGGGGCAAAACACTGATCCCTCACCCACCTCGTCTTACTGTGACATTCATTGGAAAGCTTTAAATGCTGTTACAGACCCCCATACCTTATGCCTGGCTGATTGCTGCTGTTCCATGCTGCAATTTGTACTGTGGGTGAATTGAGGCCACTTTCCTTGTGTCTGTCCCTAGTTTGATTTATTTTGGCAGCATTTAGGGCCATTCTAAGGTATTGTGCATGCGTTTGTTTTTGCCTCCTATTGACGTGAATGGTGTTCGGTAATGTTTGGCAAATAGTTGACAAATTAATCAGCGAATATTACAAATTCAGTGAACCTAATCCAAAATGAACATTGAAATATTCTCTCATCTCTACTCATGATACCAGACAAACTGTTTGTGAAGGTGCAGGAGCCGAGGAACAAATGGAGGAGGACGAGAAGGACAAAGTTATTGACACGCAGCAGTCAGGAGATAAAGAGGATAATGAACTCTCTGTTGTCTGTGGTTGGAGAGAGGGAATGGAGGACGCAAGCTTAAATGTTATCTCACCAACAAGACACTTTAGTCCTGGACCTTCTGGAAGCCACCAGCACATTAGCGCCTGCTTGTTGCACTATCTGCAACATGATGCCCATATTCTTAGGGTTAGAAATAGTGCTATTAGGTTGCCACTCTGTTAGCTCCATGGTACAAGAGTAAATTTTGCTAGATGCTTTCCCACCTGCAAAGGGATGCGTGCATACTGGAGTATCGATACACGCCGGTAGATACTCTTAAGAATGGTTTTACCCAAGACAGCAGTGAGGCACACAGTGTGCATCTTAATTATAGACTTCTAACCCCAGGAAAGTTGATTCATAAATGGAAAAACATTATCAGCAGAAGCAGCAGTGTAAATGGCAGAACCAATTTCAGTGAGTCACTGCACACATTTTTTAGATCATCCCATGCACCAGCAGAACAGAGTACAAGTCTGACATATTGTGAACAAATGGAGAGGATGGTGCAGAAGTATCTCAAGCTCAATATCAATGCCATCGGGGAGATTGGACCCTTTTGCATTTTGGTCTTCAAAAATGGAATAGTTGACTGAGTTAGCCTGTCATGCCTTGGATGTTTTGTCATTCCTGGCAGCCAACATTCTCTCAGAACATGTGACATTAGTCGTTAGTACTGCAGCCTTACAGCACTGGTGTCCTAAGTTCAAACCTCACAATGACAACATCTGCAAGTAGTTTGTATGTTCTTCCTGTGTTTGCGTAGGTTTCCTTCGGGTACTCCTATTTCCTCACACACTCCAAAGACATACTGATTGGAATTTTAGATTGTGAGCCCCAATGCGTACAGTGCCGAAAATGTGTGTGAAGCTCTGTGTAATTAATAGCTCTAAGTAAGTGAGTAAAACAAATGAAAAAAAAATAATTTCTGTGAGTTGTTTCACACATTTTTTAAAACAGCTGGTGCACCAGCAAAACAGAGTACATGTCTGACATGAAGGGATCGACCAAACCGCTGCATGACCAGCTCTACCATCGCCTACTGTATTCTCACCCATCCCTTGTAGATTGTGAGCCTTCACGGGCAGGGCCCTCTCTCCTCCTGTACCAGTTATGACTTGTATTATTCAAGATTATTGTACTTGTTTTTATTATGTATACCCCTCCTTACATGTAAAGCGCCATGGAATAAATGGCGATATAACAATAAATAATAATAATAATAATAATAATAGACTGGAGAAAATGGTGAAGGAATATCTCAAGCTCAATATCAATGCCATCAGGGGGAATTTGGACCCTTTTGCAGACACTGTGTTTCAGGTAAACCAGATCTCCACTTTGCACTGACGAGGGACAGTACCCCGAAACCCAGTGTCTGCAAATTGAGATTCTGGATAGCTTTTATCCTAAGTCATGTGACAAGGCTCGTTAAAGGGTTGAAGAACAACAAGGGAAATTTCAAATAGAGAAAAAACCCAATAAGAGTGTTTATAGCAAAATATATAAATTTATTAAGTCATAAAATACAGCAAATATATAGCAAGGTAGAGCTAATCAAGCAAGATAAGGAACCCGGCTGACCACATATCACAAAATTGAAAACTAATGGCATAAACAGAATCAATACATAGTGAACCAGGATAAAAAGTACCTAGTCAAATGCCATGATGTAATAGGAAACTAAACTGAACAGCATAAATATATAGGGGCATAAATTAGCCTAATACAGCCAGCGTAAAACCTTTAGGTAAAAAGTGCCATAGTGCAAAGTGCAACAAGGGTGAAACCTAGGAGTAACATTGTGAAATATGCTTAGAGCTATTCAGTAAAGATATGTAGTATTACCTTAAGTGGAGTGTGGACACCGGGCCCCTGCCTGCCGCCTCAACGCACGTTTCGCCCATCTTCGTCAGGAGGCGTGGCTTGAATCATGTGTGTATTACGTTATATAGTGCAGCGTGACCAATAGAATAGAGCGCTGCCTTTGTATCGGCGCATGCGCAGGTGTCGCCACATCATATGGGGCACTTCCCCCAGCGCCCTTGGAACGCACACAATCCACCGTCGCTAAGCGACAGCGATCACGTGCGGACCCAGTGGGCGTGTTAGGAAGGTCCTGATGTCATGCGCACAAGCCGGCAGAGTGTGATGCATAGACGGATAGAGACTAAATCACCTAACAGGTATAGTGAGTGATTCTGCGCATGTTAAGAGATAACAGCATCTCGGAAAGCCCCGGAACGTCAGCGGTAAAACGCAATGACGGCGGGTATAAACCGAGATAAAAGGATTTAAAGAAAAAGCTGCAAAATATATATATCTCGCAATGCATAGTAGAAGTGGTATAGGGATAAGTGAATAATATTAAGTATAATGCTAAATCAGCAAGTGAGTGTGAAGCTAATTATAGCTGCAAAAACTAGCTATAAAAATAGTGAAACCCAAAAGAAAGAATAAATTTAAAGTGAATATTTCTTTTTTCTATATATAAAAATAAACCTACTATAATGCTATACATATAGCTACATTATATATATTATAATCAATTACATTATATAATATACAAAACAAATATAACCCGGTAATAGGATGAAAACATATATATATATATATATATATATATATATATATATATATATATATATATATATATAGATATATATATATACATACACATATATATATATATATATATATATATATATATATATATATATATATATATAGACATAGGCAGTAGGGAAAATACCACCACTGCAAATAAGTCCACATGTTCTTTGTTTCTTCATCTATTCCAGGAATATAGGTGAACAAGGATATAAGGTGTGGGTATGATGAATTAGTGATAAACAACAGTAAGATCCACCGTCAATCAGCACTCCTCACAATCCATAGCCGAAATAGGCACAATATTCATGAGCACTATATAAATAGAAAAAAATAATTAAAAACTAAAAATAAAAACAGCTAATATAAAATAAACTACACATGATAGAGTTAAAGTTAAAATCCCAGAGTGTAATAAAGAGAGTTTGTAGGAAAGACCCGAACCCATGATTTTCATTCAACCCGTATGGTACCAGAGAATTAAGGCGATAGATCCAATGACTCTCGACTTGAGATAAGATTTTAAACAGATTACCGCCCCTTACACCAAGGTTTACCTGATCAATGGCCATAACTTGGAGACCCCTTGCATCAGATTCATGGACTGTTTTAAAATGTCTAGGGAGTATTTTTAATTGTTCTCCCTCTTTGGCTTCTTTAGATTTTTCGATATCTCGTACATGCTCCCGTATCCTGACACAGAACTCTCTGGTTGTCATTCCAATGTATATACGATTACATGGACAGCGTGCAAGATAAATGACGCCTTGGGATGAGCAGGTAAGATATCTCTTGATTGAAAATTTCTTTGATCCATCCGAATTAGAGAATTCTTTGCTTTTTACAGTATTTGTACAGGCCTTGCATCTCTTGCATGGAAAGAAGCCTTGAATTTCCCCAAAGACATTTGTTTGTGTATGGTCTTTTTTTGGACCATAGTGGCTTTTAACCAGTAGATCTGATAAATTCTTAGCTCTTTTAGCAGTAATCAATGGTTTTGGAGTTAGTATCTTTTTTAGAATTGGGTCTACCATCAATACATTCCATCTTTCATGTATGATCTTAGTCAGCTGTTTCCACTGACTATTATACGGTGTAATAAGTCTCACATCTTTGTTATTTATTGGTTCCTGCTTTTTCTTGTTAGAGCATAGTAATTGGTTTCTGGTAGAGTTTTGTGCTTTGTTATAAGCTTGCCTAATTGGACGATGCCCATACCCTCTTTCTCTAAACTTAGAATATAAATCTTTCGCTTGTTCTTGGTATGCTTTTTCGGTTGAGAAGATTCTTTTAGCTCTCACATATTGACTAATGGGGATAGATCTAATCGTAGAGGGTAAATAAGACGAAGTAGCATGCAAGATTGAATTGGTTGCTGTTGGTTTCCTGAAAATATTTGTAGCAATTGATCCATTAGGATCCACCGAAATATCAATGTCCAAGAATGTCACTCTACGTCCATATGAGTAGGTCAAGTAGATATTCATGTCATTATTATTTAGCTGAGTCATTAAGGTGTTAAGTTCGTCAGTTGTCCCCTCCCATACAAAAATAATATTGTCAATATATCTTGACCAATTGTGTATTTTTTCAATGCCTGATATAGAGGAGCATTGAAAAATATCACATTCCCATAATCCCAAAAAGAGGTTGGCATATGAGGGGGCACAAGCCGCCCCCATAGCCGTACCCTGTAATTGAAGAAAGGTTTGCCCTTTGAATGTGAAACACTTATGGGTTAAAATAAACTCTAAAAGAGTTAAAAGAAGTTCAACTAGTGATCTTTCCAAATTACTATTGTTCAAGAGCCATGAGACTGCTGCTAGGCCTTGGGAGTGTCGTATTGACGAATATAAAGCCTCTACATCTGCAGTAACGAGGATCATATTCTCATCCAAATGGAGTTAATCAAGTCTCTTGAGGGCTGCCGTTGTGTCTAATATGTGCGATGGCAAGGTAGTAACAATAGGTTTTAGATAATAGTCAATTATTTTACAAATTATTTCATTAAGGCTATCATTACCCGACACAATGGGCCAGCCCGGTGGATCTATAGAATCTTTGTGCAGTTTGGGTAGGAGGTAAAATGTTGGTAATTTAGGTTTTAAAGTTTCTATTGTTTCAAGCAGTTTTTGGGGGATAATCCCCGCAGTATAGGCCTCCATTAATATGTTCACCAATTCATTCTGATGATGTTGAAGAGGAATACAGGTAATTTTCTATAACATTTGTCATCCTGCAAGATTTTAAATGCCTGTCTTTCATATAATTCATTAGTAGTGTTGAGCATTCCGATACCGCAAGTATCGGGTATCGGCCGATACTTGCGGGTATCGGAATTCCGATACCGAGATCCGATACTTTTGTGGTATCGGGTATCGGTATCGAAACAACATTAATGTGTAAAATAAAGAATTAAAATAAAAAATATTGCTATACTCACCTCTCCGACGCAGCCTGCACCTTACCGAGGGAACCGGCAGTGTTGTTTTCTTAAAATTCGCGCTTTAACTTCCTTACGCGAAGTCCCGGCCTGTGATTGGTCGCGCGCCGCCCATGTGACCGCGACGCAACCAATCACAGCAAGCCGTGACGTAATTTCAGGTCCTTCAGGATTTTAAAATTACGTTCCGGCGTTGTGATTGGTTGCGTCGCAGTCACATGGGCGACGCGACCAGTCACAAGCCGTGACGTCACGGGAGGCTGGACACGCGCGCATTTTAAAATGCGCGCGTCTCCTGCCTCCCGTGACGTCACGGCTTGTGATTGGTCGCGTCGCCCATGTGACCGCGACGCAACCAATCACAGCAAGCCGTGACGTAATTTCAGGTCCTTCAGGATTTTAAAATTACGTTCCGGCGTTGTGATTGGTTGCGTCGCAGTCACATGGGCGACGCGACCAATCACAAGCCGTGACGTCACGGGAGGCAGGAGACGCGCGCATTTTAAAATGCGCGCGTGTCCAGCCTCCCGTGACGTCACGGCTTGTGATTGGTCGCGTCGCCCATGTGACTGCGACGCAACCAATCACAATGCCGGAACGTAATTTTAAAATCCTGAAGGACCTGAAATTACGTCACGGCTTGCTGTGATTGGTTGCGTCGCGGTCACATGGGCGGCGCGCGACCAATCACAAGCCGGGACTTCGCGTAAGGAAGTTAAAGCGCGAATTTTAAGCAAACAACGCTGCCGGTTCCCTCGGTAAGGTGCAGGCTGCGTCGGAGAGGTGAGTATAGCAATATTTTTTATTTTAATTCTTTATTTTACACATTAATATGGTTCCCAGGGCCTGAAGGAGAGTTTCCTCTCCTTCAGACCCTGGGAACCATCAGGAATACCGTCCGATACATGAGTCCCATTGACTTGTATTGGTATCGGGTATCGGTATCGGATTAGATCCGATACTTTGCCGGTATCGGCCGATACTTTCCGATACCGATACTTTCAAGTATCGGACGGTATCGCTCAACACTATTCATTAGGCAAGATCACTAAATTGCCACCTTTATCGGTCCTTTTAAACGTAACATCTTTCCATCCCTGTAGTTCCTGAATATTTTTTTTCTCTCTCAGGTCAGATGTACTGAGGTAATATTTATGATTAATTTCCTCAATATCTTTAGTGACTAATTTAACAAAAATCTCAACTGCAGGGCATACATTGATATTAGGAATTTTTTTTGATTTGTCAAATATAAAGGTAGGAAATTTGCTCACCCTTTCCTCATGATCGTTTTTTTGCCACAAAGATTCCAGAATAGTGAGTGTTTCCCTCTCTTCCTCACTATTCAGAGCCAAGCCCATTTTAGTTTTTTCATGAAATCTCTTTAAAATTATTTTTCTTGCAAACAGATGGATGTCCTTTACTGTTGTGAAAGGGTCTAAATGTTGTGGGGGAGAGAAAGTCAGACCTTTTTCAAGCAGAGACATATGTTCATTAGACAGAATATGAGAGGATAAATTTATTACCTTAGGATGGTCGTTCCTTTTATTGTTGAAACCTGCTCCTTGTCTCCCTTGATAGCCTTTTTTACCTCCAAATCTGGTCCTCATCCGTCTTGAATTAAACTGTTCGTGTTCATGAGTTGAAGGAATATCTCAAGCTCAATATCAATGCCATCAGGGGGAATTTGGACCCTTTTGCAGACACTGTTTCAGCTAAACCAGATCTCCACTTTGCACTGACGAGGGACAGTACCCCGAAACCCAGTGTCTGCAAATTGAGATTCTGGATAGCTTTTATCCTAAGTCATGTGATAAGGCTCGTTAAAGGGTTGAAGAACAACAAGGGAAATTTCAAATACTAGAGTTCTAGTCCTCTTCCTCTCTGAAGAGGCAATTTAGATATTTCTTGACTAGTGTTGAGCGATACCTTCCGATATTTGAAAGTATCGGTATCGGATTGTATCGGCCGATATCCGAAAAATATCGGATACCGCCGATACCGATACCCGATACCAATACAAGTCAATGGGACACAAATATCGGAAGTGATCCTCGATGGTTCCATGGGTCTGAAGGAGAGGAAACTCTCCTTCAGGCCCTGGGATCCATATTCATGTGTAAAATAAAGAATAAAAAAAAAAAATAGGGATATACTCACCCTCGGCCGCGCCCTGGTTGTAACCGCTGCAAGCGTCTGCCTCCATTCCTAAGAATGAGCGAGTGAAGGACCTTCGATGACGTCGCAGTCACGTGAGCGGTCACGTGAGCGGTCACGTGACCCATCACAAGACCGCGACGTCATCGCAGGTCCTTCACTCGCTCATTCTTAGGAACGGAGGCTGCCGGTTGCAACGGTTACAACCAGGGCGCGTCCGAGGGTGAGTATATCCCTATTTTTTATTTTTATTCTTTATTTTACACATGAATATGCATCCCGATCCCGATTCCCGATATCGCAAAAATATCGGAACTCGGTATCGGAATTCCGATACCGCAAATATCGGCCGATACCCAATACTTGCGGTATCGGAATGCTCAACACTATTCTTGACCCATTCTTAACATTTCAACTTATGTGTCTTGTTCACTGGTGGTCAGGTTTTAATCTCCCTTACTTTACCCATATCACTTAGAACGGAACACCTTATACTTGTGGGCATTCTAAGGAGGTTGCAGTTGTGGAATACAACAGCACTGGAAGATAATGGGTTCCTTGTCATTTCACATTTGATTCTCTCTAATCTTTGGCAGTTATTGTGCATCTTTTTTATCAACTTTTTTTTGTAACTGCTGACTAGTGCTCGCCACTGCTCGATACTCACCCTAGTTTAACTGTGCTCGGTGTACTCGGCGAGCATCAAGCATTTCTGGCATTATTCGGTGGTAGCTTGAGTGCTACATCGCCGCCGCTGCTGCTCCCCGAGTCCTGCCATGCTTACCCTTCCTCGGTGTCCTGGCACGCCTTTGCAGCTGTTTATCCCCACCTGGCTTCTGCTTCTCTGCGCTCGTGTATGGCTTCTGCCTCTCGTCTTGTGTGCACGGGCACTGGGTTCAGCACTGCACGTGCACACTTCTGAGTCTGCCCTGGTTTCTCCTGTCCTCTCTATCTCCCTGGAGGACTCCAACCCGGAAGTACTGCGTAGCACTGGCCTTATTACTCTGCCTCCTCCGCTTTGCCGTGCCTGATGCTCATTTGTTTCTTGCAAGTGATTCTGGCGCCACGCCTTGCCAGCGTTTCTCCCTGTAGTTTCCTTCTCTGGCCACTTTCCATTGTCGTACACTTTCTTTAATATTGTTCCTCTCCTTTGTGCTCTCCTAGATCCTGTCCGTGTTCTCCGTCCTGTTTGGTTCCCCAGAGTCTTGCCAGCCTGCCCGTGACCTTTGATTTTTCCATGTACCTGCGTCCAGCCCGTCAATCCTCACCCTCCATTCAGTCTGTGTTCCCGTGGGTCTCCTTACAGTCCGTGTTCTCCCTCCTTACCATTTTCCATACAGTCCGTTTTTCATTCCTACCTTGTTTCAACCCCTCCGTCTGTTTTAATCTTTTCCATTAGTTATCCCTCTTGTCCGTCCTTGCTTACCAGCTGCCGTGGCTATAGATTCCCTTGGGTCTGCCCCTAATGCTCCTTGTATAGGGGGTGGTACATCTGGTCAGCTCACCCCTGGGAGGATCGTTGTCACGGTTCAGTGGGTCCACCCTATTGTCTCTATAGTTAAGTCCTCACATTGGGTCTCCTCCTTTTAATTTTGGTGCTTTTTAGAGCACCAAACAACATGTAGGGATTGTCTGCCATGCACTGTAATACTGCAGCCATCTATGTTGTGCTATGACAGTGATTGGTTGGCCACACAGCATCATCAGGTCTATAAGAGACCTGGTGCCGCCCTGCTCGCCGCATTCTGCTCCGGACTCAGCTAGTGTAGGGAGAGCTGCTGCTGAGATAGGGTCAGATTCTTACTTTTATTAGTTAGTCTGGGTCTACTAGTGTTCAATCCACAAATCCTGATAAACCTTCAGTCCTTTTTAGGGCTAATTCGAGGGTACATAGATTGCATCGCTAGGTAGGCAGGGGAGTCTATGTGCACATATCCACATCAGTGCAAGGCATACAGGCACTGTATGTGAGTATATAGATCTCACTGCATACATCAAAAGGCTCCATTACTGTCTGCTGCTGTGTATTTTATATATACGTAGCTGCAAGTATCCGTGGCTAGGATTTTTTTTTTTGCACCTTACACCTGCTAATTTCATTACAAAGAAATCCATAGCCCCCTTTTTTCTACATTTATTTGCTTGGTCACACTGCAGACTTCATCCAGGTCATTTGAATACAAGAACTTGAAAATCTAACAATTTAAAAAAAAACTGTTTTTGTCCCAGGCATCAGATGTGAGTGCGCAGAAAATTCTGGCCTTTTTTTTGGTACTATAGTATTTTTTGGAGTGTCGTACAACATTTTTGGACACCATTTTGCTGACCAAAAAATCTGTAGCTGGCCCAAAAATATTTAGCTACAGTTCTTATATTTGTTACTGTGATTTGTACGCCACACACATCGCATATCATTACGCTAAATATTTTACAATTTTAGTACTCCAATTTTTAATTTTAGTGTCATAGCCCACTAACTGACACAATTTTGGTGGGCCAAAAAAAAAATCAAGGCCACATTTTGTCATCTCCGTCCGACGCCTGGACTCCAAATACTTGCTTTTCAGGCATACATATAACTTTTTTGTCTGTCTGCTACCCTTGGTCTATACCGTATTTTGTTGTTAAAAAAAATTAAAAAAATCCAGGCAACATATTGAAACAGTCTGTTATGTCAATCTGATGCCCGGTCTATCTGTGGTGTCCAAATCCTTGCTTTTCAGGCATACATTCCAGTTTTTTGTCTGCAACCCTTGGTCTATAGAGTATTTTGGTGTTAAAATTTTTTTTTTAAAATACAGGCCACATATTGAAGCAGTCTGTTATCTCAGTCAGACACCCTGACATCATCTGTGGTGTCCAAAGACTTGCTTTTCAGGCATAGCTTCCACTTTTTTGTCTGCTACCCTTCGTCTATACAGTATTTTGTGGTTAAAAAATAAAAAAATACAGACCCCATATTGAAACAGTCTGTTATCTCAGTCAGACACCTGGTCTATCTGAGGTGTCCAAATCCTTGCTTTTACGTCATATATTCCAGTTTTTTGTGTGTTTGCTACCCTTGTTCTATACAGTAATTTGTGGTTAAAAATTTTTTAAAAAAATCAAGGCCACATAATGAAACAGTCTTTTATCTCAGTCAGATGCCCAGTCTATCTGTGGTCTCCAAATACCTGCTTGTCAGGCATACATTCCACTTTTTTGGCACTGTGTTAGCCTACTTCGTGAAAGTAATTGTCTTTTCAAAAAATGAAAAAGGCCACATTGTAGTTTTTCTGTCAGACGCCTCCTTTATCAGTGTTTTAAAAATTGCTGCATTTGAGTGCTTATTTGAATTGGTTTTGGTGTGTCTTACCCTAGTTATTAATAAAATTTCTTAAAAACAAAATAAAAAAATTACCAACATTCCATTGAATTAAAAGTGTGTTTTTTCGACACACTGATCACATATAAGTTTTCTCAAAATTAATCCATTTGTATTGAACTTTTAAAATATTTCAGTAGTCCTTTTAAAATGGGCAATTCAAGGGGCAAGGGACGTGGAAGTGGACATGATGCTGATGGTGCATGCAGAGGACGAGGCCGTGGCCAAGCTGAAAGTGGTTACTCTAGAACATTAAAAAAGGATTACTGCCATAGAAAATAGGAAAAAAAGCTATATAATGTACACATGAAATATTTATCTGCAAAATTTGCTATGAAAAAAGGAAGGTACTTTGCGCATAAATTGGCCAAAGTATGTGAGCCCAATTGCCATGTCTAGGCGTCCTTCATAATTGGGTCCCTGTCCTGTTGTGTCACCTCTCCTAAGCAAAAAAGTCTACAATTTATGGGTGTCTGGATATATGCATATTGAGACCTGTATGGTTCATTACTTAGGAGCCAGTCTTTGTATTTTCCACATATTTTGCACGTTTGCATTTTTTTTGCACATTATTTGCATATTGTTTTCTTTGTGAAAAATAAGGGGGAAGGGGACTCTGGGTGCTAGTCATCATTGCCCCTATACTAGGGTATGGTTTCTTTTATAGGTATCTGTTTGTATTTCAGTGTTTTTAACTGTTGTTTGTGCTGTGTATTCCTACCAATAAAGATTTTTTGACTTTTATATAATCTGAGGTGTTCCCAATATATAAGCATGATCTTTTTTCTATGTGTTTTCATGCCCTGCACCTGTTGTTGCCCACAGTTGACCAGCACATCATCAAGCCCGTCCACGTTCTTGTCCAAGCATAGCCTTCAGTTGTCTATACCACATTCATTGGAATGCAAGCAGAAATACGCAGCCAACTCCCCACAGGCCACAGTACTAAATTCTCACATTTCTCGTCTGCTTGCGCTCAAAATGTTGCCTTTTAGGCACGTTGAGACGGAAGCTTCCTGCAACTTGATGGCAGTAGCCGTTCCAAGGTACTCGCTCCCCAGTTGCCACTATTTCTCCTGGTATGCTGTACCGGCATTACACCAGCACATGTCCCACAACATTACCCGTGCCCTCAACAATGCTGTTACTGGAAAAGTCCACCTAACCACGGACACGTGGACAAGTGCTTGTGGGCAGGGACGGTACATCTCACTGATGGCACACTGGGTTAACATAGTGGAAGCCGGGACCCAGTAGGACCTTGGGATGGAACACATCCTCCCCATGCCGAGGATTGTGGGGCCTACGTCAATCAGGGTTGCCCCCACAGTCTACAGCTCCTGCACCTCCTCATCCTCCTCCTCTTCAGCCTCCATCACCGAAATGAGACATCGCTGAAATGGACAGCGACATTTTTTTCCTATCTACGTGCAAAAATGAGAATCTAATTCCGAAAGGACTCTGGATTACAAACCCAATTCTTCATACCTACAATACCCATTATGCACAAATCTTTTGTCACAGGACTTCTGAGAGATTACGTAGATTAAGGAATCAACTTTTGCATGTCTGCTACAGCATAAAGAGTAAAGTCCAAGGTCAATTGGAAAGTCTAGGGAAAACACAAAAGACACAGAGCAAAAATTACAATAATACTACAATAAACTACGGACCTTTCTGATGCTGAACTAGGAAAATAAACTACTAGTGATGAGCAAGCGGTAAAATGCGTGGGTGATCGTTGCTCGGGTCAAGCAGATTGGAATACTCAGGTACCAATGTAAGTCTATGGGAGACCCAAGTATTTTTATCGCGATCATCCCGAGGGTCTTTTTAAGGTCTAAAAACATCTGAAAATGATGGAAACGCTGCTCAAATGACACAGGAACATCATGGGGATCACCCCTGGAAGCATTCCTGATTCATAGTTCACAGCTTTAAACAATTTTTTCTGAGATTCATGCCACTTTTCCCGGTGCCACCAAAAACACACTAAAACGAAACCAAAATGGATTTTGCTGGGAAATATGTTAAGGTACATCCTTTGCAGGTTAATGACTTGCCTGTAAGGCCAAATTATTAACCCCAGAATGACAATTTCCTCCCCCATTTAGGCTTAGTTCAGATGCAACGTTTTTGAAGCGTTTTTCAACTTTAACATTGCTTTCAACCACTACAAATGTGTTCACTGGGAAATGTCATTGTAACATTTAAAAACCCTAGCTGGCCATGTGGTGTGTGACCAATTCCCAATTCATGCCTTATTCCCCAATGTGCATTCCTTTTTTTACAAAATAAAATAGTGCCATCACAGTCCCCTTGCCCAAAATGTACCATACAGAGCACGTTCACCCTAGTGATCTAGTGGCAGTTAAAGGACACATTGCAGGAGACAGAATAAAGAAGTAGGCCCAATGTAATGTCATGCCCAATTCCCCAATGTGGGGTCCTGTTTTTACAAATTAAAATAGTGCCATCACAGCCCCCTTGCCCAAAATGCACATTACAGAGCACATTCTCCCTGGTGATCTAGTGTCAGTTAAAGGACACATTGCAGGAAACAGAATGAAGAAGTAGGCCCAATGTAATGTCATGCCCAATTCCCCAATGTGGGGTCATTTTTTTACACAATGAAATAGTGCCATCACAGCCCCCTTGCCCAAAATGCATCGGCCTATAGCAGTACAGAGCACGTTCACCCTGGTCATCTAGTGGTTATGGATGATGAGGATGAGGATAAGGAGGAGGATAACAGCAAACAGACCAAATCTGGACTCGTATACCCATGCGTGATTGTGAAGAGGTGCATGAAAACACACCGACCCAAAAGAGAGAATGTATTTGAGGTTATGTTTCGCTGTTTCCACTTGGTGGCATACAGAAGTCTTTCCCAATACAGCCCTTGTTCATTTTTATAAGAGTCAGCCTGTCAGCATTTTCAGTTGACAAAAGGATGTGTTTATCTGTTATAATTCCACCTGCGGCAATAAAAACCCGCTCTGACAGAACGCTAGCAGCAGGGAAGGCCAGGACCTCCAAGGCGTAGAGAGCCAGTGCATGCCACATGTCCAGCTTGGATACCCAATAATTAAAACGCACAGAGGAATCACGGAGGACATTTGTATGATCTGCAAGGTACTCCCTCACCATCTTCCCAAACATTGCACTTCATGTGACAGCACCCCTTGCCTCTGTGCCATCACGATGGGAGGGTATGACAAAACTGTCCCAGAACTTTGCCAATGTTCCCCTGCCTGAGCTGCATTGTACATCTGTCTCTCTTGCTTGGACTCCTTGGTTGTACAACAAACTCTGATGTCTGCTGCCAGCATTTTCACATGGGAATTTTCTAAGAAATTCCGCTACAAGGTCCCTCTGGTACTGCACCATTTTAGTACACCTCTCTGCCTCTGGTAGAATGTAGAAGATATTGAAAGTTCTTCTTTTAGCGTGGGTCTAGAAGTGTCACAAACCAGTAATGAGTGTCACCCAAAATTTTTATAATGTGAGGGTCACGTGAAACGCAGTGCAACATAAAGTCAGTCATGCGTGCCAGATTGCTAACAGGAAAGACTTCCATGTCCTCACCAACAGGACGTCTGACCAGCTGTGTTTGTAGTACCATCTATATCACATGAAAGTTGCCCCTGTTCTCCTCCTCCTCCTCATTGACTACCAATCCATGATGAGTAGACATGAGGCTGGGCTGAGTAATAACCCTGTATGGTTTGATGCTCCATGTCCTCATGCTCTGCCTACAATGCATCCTCTTTAATTGTGAGCAGAGAGGTTTTCAGAATGCTGAGAAGAGGGATGGTGATGCTAATTATGACGTCATCGCCGCTCACCATCTTGGTGCAGTCCTCAAAGTTTTGGAGGATGGTACATAAGTCGGACATCCATGTCCACTCCTGAGGTCTTATATGTGGTGTCTGAACTGAATATCGATGGCCTAGTCGATGTTGGTAGTGAACAACTGCCCTCTTCTGCTCACAAATCCTTTGCAACATATGCAGCGAAGAGTTCCAGCTCGTGGGGACATCACACACCAGCCGGTGAGCTGGAAGCTGCATACGCTGCTGAAGCACAGCAAGGGAGGCTGAAACTATAGCTGACTTTCTAAAATAGGTAGACAGATGGCGTACATTGACTAGAAGATCCGGCAGCTCTGGGTAGCTTTTGAGAAAACGTTGAACCACGAGGTTAAGCACATGGGCCAAGCAAGGTACTTGTGTGAGCTCATCTTGCCACTAGGTTACGGCCATTGTAACACATGATCATGCCTGGCTGTAGGTTCGGCGGTGTTATCCAAACATTTGACAGCTCTTTCAGTGCTGTCCACAACTCTTATGCATTGTGTGGTTTGTCACCTGTTGCCACTTGGCTGAGGCAGTGCTGCAGTGCTTCCAGCTTCTGATTGTTGTGTTGATTACAGAGATGGAGGATGAAGAGGAGAAGGAGAAGGTGCAGGAGCTGTAGACTGTGGGGGCAACCCTGACTGACATAGGGCCAGCAATCCTCGGCATGGGGAGGATGTGTTCAATCCCAAGGTCTGACCGGGTCCTGGCTTCCACTATGTTAAGCCAGTGTGCCGTCATTGAGATGTATCGTCCCTGCCCACAATCACTTGTCCATGGTTAGGTGGACTTGCCCTGTAACAGCATTGTTGAGGGGGCGGGTAATGTTGTGGGACACATGCTGGTGTAATGCCGGTACGGCACACTGGGAGAAATAGTGGCTACTGGAGACCGAGTACCGAGTACCTTGGGATGGCCACCGCCATCAGGTTGTGGAAAGCTTCTGTCTCAATGAGCCTAAAAGGCAGCATTTCTAGTGCAAGCAGAAGATAAATATTAGAATTTAGGACCATGGCTTGTGGGGCGTTGGTTGGGTATTCCCACTTGCATTCCAAATACTGGGTTATAGACAATAGAAGGCTGTGCTGGGACAAGGACATTGACGGGCTTGATGATAGTGCTGCTTGACTGTGGGCCAGAACAGGTGCAGGGCTAAAGACATCTTCACATGCATGGTGTACTGGGGATTGGCGCAAAACAGAGGAAGAAGCAGTGGTGTGACCTGCATAGCAGTTGTCCTGGAGCCTGGATTTTGGCCCACAAAGTCAGGTGCTTTGCTGCCATGTGCCTGATCATGCTGGCAGTGGTCAGGCTGGTTGTTTTGCTACCCCTGCTGATGCGAGCATGGCAGGGGCTGCAACTAGCCTGTTTGGGGTTATTGGCAGAGTCTTTAAAAAATAACCAGATTCGGGAAGATCTAACAGTTGGAATGGCAACTTCCCTCATGTTGGTGTTACGGGGAACGGATGCACGCCTTCTGTCTGTGGCCACCACACTGCTTCTTCCTGCCTGTTGAGGTTATATGCCTCCTTCCCCATGTGTGCTGCTACCCTCGTTCTGCATGTCCTCCTGCCAGGTTGGGTCTGTCACATAATCATCCACCACCTCATTTTCCACATCCGCACCCTGCTCCTCCTCCTGACTTTCTGACAAATGTGTCTCATCATCGTCCACCACTTCTGACACTTTCCCACCACCGCCTAAACATGACCAGTGTTGGTCAAAGCTTTGGGCATCTCTACATGTGATCTCATCTTGCCCCACTTCAAGTTGACCGGCCGAGAGTTCTGAATCTTGAAAAGGAAAACTGAACAGCTTTTCAGAGTGTCCAAGTGTTGAATCAGTTGTCTCAGGGCACTCAGCATGGTGGGAGGAAGGAGGATCAGGGTGAGGGATATCCAGGCCACACTCACAGCTACTCAGACTTGATCGTGTGGAAGACATGGTGGTGGAGGTGGTGGCTAAGTGACTGGAAGCATTATCGACTATGCAACCAACAACAGCTTCACACTGCTCTGGCTTTAATAGTGGTGTGCTGCGGTCCTCTAGAAACTGGGACAGGAAGGTCGAGCCAGAAGATATGGGTCTTTGTTGTTGCTCACTATCACCTTGGCCATGGCCTCATACTCTGCATTCACCATCATCATCACGTCCACTTCCCTGTCCCTTGCCCCTTGCCCATTTTAAACACAATTTCAAATGCTCAACACAAAATATATTTATTAGTAGCAAAATAATATCTGATCAGTATGCCTGCAAATCTATGATTTTTCAAACCCAAACACCAGGCAGGCCTCAGATTGATATAACAGACTGTATTCAATGTTTTGGGCTTTTTTGTAAAGTACATTTATGCAAAATAGTGCTGTAGATAAGTAGAGTAACAGAAAGAAAAGACAGTGGCAAAACGGCCTACAATGACCAAACTTGGAGCACTCAGGTATAAGAGAGCTCTCACGGAAATACCACACTGGCAAATATGTGCCCTTTTTATATTTTGTTAGGCTAAATAGTGCTGTATATAATTTGAGTAACAGACAGCAAAAACAGTGGCAAAACGGCCTACAATGCCCAAACTTGGAGCACGCAGATATGAGGGCTGTCACGGAAATGCTACACTGGCAAATACAGTATGTGCCATTATTATAATTTTTTATGCTAAAGAGTGCTGTATATAATTTCAGTAGCAGAAAGCAAAAAAAGTGGTCCTCTGGCCTACAATGACCAAACTTGGAGCACGCAGATACCACACTGGCAAATATGTGGCCTGTTTTTTTTAGAAATGCCCAATATATATATAATTAGAGTAACAGACAGAAAAAACAGTAGCAAAATGGCCTACAATGTCCAAACTTGCAGCATGCATATATATGAGTTCTCTCACGGAAATACCACACTGGCAAATATGTGGCCTTTTTGTATTTTTGTAATGCTAAATAGTGCTGTATATAATTAGAGTAAGAGACAGCAAAAAAAAGTGAAAATCCAGCCTTCAATGACCAAACCTGGAGCATGCAGATATGTGAGGGCTAAAGCAAGAGAATGTGTGATACATGAAATGTGAATAGAATAATGGGATGTGAAATCTATGAAAAAACATATGAGATGCTTAGCACAAAATTTGGCCAAAAAATTTGAGCCCATCCACCAACGTCAAGGTAATCTCATGGATCGGATGGGTCCCTGACCTGACTGCCTAGTGTGAACACTTACCTCTGTCTAATATCATGATAAAGCCTGCATTTATAGGCCAAATTGGCCAAAGTTTGTGCTAAGCATCTCATATGTTTTTTCATACATATCACAAGCCATTATGCTAATCACATTTCATGTATCACACATTCCCTTGCTTTAGTACAATTGAGTGCAGCCATTCATCTATTTGCTATGTAATTTGTTTTTGGTTATGCACCAGTTCAGACTAGTTCGCTGTTCAATCATTTTACCATTACTTGCTATGTACTATTTTTTTCTGACTTGAATGCCCTGCCCTTCACCATGCTGTGATTTTAATTACATCCAAACACAGTTGGTTCCCACCTTCCTATAAATGCAGGCTTTACCATGATATTAGCCAGAGGTAAGTGTTCACACTAGACAGTCAGCTCAGATATCAGGGGCAGAGTATACTTATTCTTAACGGTGATGGCATTAAGACCCCTGTAATCTATGCATAGACATAGTTCCCCGTTCTTCTTCTGCATGAAGAAGAACCCACTGCAGGTGACACTGACTTCCTAATGAATCCTCTTGCCAGATTTTCCTGGATGTACTGTGACTGCCTCCATCCCCGTGAGAGATAACGGATAGACGTGACCCCGGGGAGGCTCAGCACCAGGCAAGAGGTCAATAGGACAGTCATAGGGGCAGTGAGGCGGAAGGGTCTCCGCAGCTCTTTTGGAGAACACATCCGCATAGGGCCAATATTGTTTGGGGAGAGAGGAAAGATCTGTGGGTACCTCAGTAGTAGCAACCTAAACATATTCCCTCTGACATCTACCCCCACAAGATTCACCCCATCCCAAAATTCTGCCTGTGGACCACTCAATATGAGGAGAGTGGTACCGTAGCCAAGGTAACCCTAACAGGACCTCATCAATTCCCTCAGGAATGACGAGCAGAGATATAATTTCCTGATGAGATGGCGACATGGACAGAGAAAACAAAATGGTCTGGTGAGTTATCTGTGAGGGCAGTGTCGGCCCATTTACCACTTGTACGGTTACTGGTTGAGCTAAAATTACCAGGGGAATTGACGTTGGGCGAAGGCAGAAGACATAAAATTGCCCTTCGCCCCAGAATCCACTCAGAGCTCTACTGAGTGGGTAAATGAGCCTATAGTAATTGTCCCCTTAAAGGACAATTTACGCTGACGTTTCCTCAACCGCTGGGGACATCTGGTGGCAAGATGTCCTGACTGCTGGCAAACATGACAAACATGGAGTGCACGAGCGTTCCCAGCCTTAGATCCCGCTTGTGACACTAGCATGGCCTTATGTGTCAGAACAGGGGTGGCAGTGGACAAGGATGCTGCAGCCATTCTAGCAGCCTGAACAGCAACTGTGGTTACATCCACAGTTGAGATTGTGCGCTTGAGAGCCGCCAACCTACCCTCCAGCTGCTTGATGTACCACATGGATTGCTGTGTGACCGCCATTGCTAGCCAGACCCTGGCACTAGTATTATGTTAGGGCTGGTGGAATGCACCGAGTATATTTAGATATTATTATTGGTGTGTTCGCATCCCGGGGTCCACCGTGCAGGAGACCAAGCTGCTACTAGCAAATGGTGGCACAATATGGCAGTAGAAGCAAACTCTGTTACTTCACAGAGTCGAACAGAAGGGAAAATGCTGTGCCCTTTTAGGGTCACAGGGGAACACAGCTGCCTAACAGAGCAAAAGCCATCAGTGGTCAGGGAGTTGCAAGCACACAAACACCTCCTCTCCGGTGGAGCCGGAATTCTAATGGCTTTACGCCAGCCCTGAATTCACCATGCAAACTCCTCACTGGAGGTGCCGGTATTCTATTGGCTTATTTCAGTCAGACCCTTACCACAAGCAGACAAGACTACTGAGTAGCTAAAGCTCATAACATAAGCTGATACTAGCACATGGCAGTGCAGCCATGCAAAGCAAACCTTTTATAGCTGCAACAACTTCAGGACCTTCCTAGAAGTTCAGTACCTGAGCAACTTCAGGACCTTCATAGAGGACAAATGGGAGCTGCCACAGTACCTGAGCATGTGACCCCCAACCTCCAATGAGAGGTCTTTCCCCGGGCATGCTCAGAAGGGGAAAAGCAGGACTTAGTCCCAGAGACATCTTCTCGCTGCTGACCAGTACTGGCTACAATGGCTGAGCCTGGAAAGGCAGCAGTAACCATCTGCACAGTGCCAGGCTGAGCCAGATGCTGGGACCGACATCTCCACTGAGCAGGCTCCACTGTGGCTGGAGAAGAATGGGAGACTG
Organism: Ranitomeya variabilis; assembly: GCF_051348905.1. NCBI lineage: Eukaryota > Metazoa > Chordata > Amphibia > Anura > Dendrobatidae > Ranitomeya > Ranitomeya variabilis. The sequence continues at coordinate 570,280,019 of NC_135236.1, forward strand.
CAGCGGAGATGGTTCGAGATTCCCCCTGTGCAGAGGCAGGAACTCGACCCCTAACAGCATCTCATGTGTTTTTTCATAGATTTCACAAGCCATTAAGCTATTCACATTTCATGTATCACACATTCCCTTGCTGTAGTACAATTGAGTGCAGCCATTCATCTATTTGCTACCTAAGTTGTTTTTGGCTATGCACCAGTTCAGATTAGTTCACTGTTCAGTCACTTCAGTGCCAGGCTGAGCCAGATGCTGGGACCGACATCTCCACTGAGCAGGCTCCACTGTGGCTGGAGAAGAATGGGAGACTGCAGCGGAGATGGTTCGAGATTCCCCCTGTGCAGAGGCAGGAACTCGACCCCTAACAGCATCTCATGTGTTTTTTCATAGATTTCACAAGCCATTAAGCTATTCACATTTCATGTATCACACATTCCCTTGCTGTAGTACAATTGAGTGCAGCCATTCATCTATTTGCTACCTAAGTTGTTTTTGGCTATGCACCAGTTCAGATTAGTTCACTGTTCAGTCACTTTACCATTACTTGATATGTGAGGGCTGTCAGGGAAATACCACAGTGGCAAATATGTGGCCTTTTTATGTATACATATTTTTTGCTAAATAGTGCTGTATATCATTTCAGTAACAGACATCAGAAAAATTGGTCCACCAGGCTACAATGCCCAAACTTGAAGCACGCAGATATGAGGGCTCTCACGGAGATACCAAAACTCTCAAATATGTGCCCTTTCTATATTTTTTATGCTAAATAGTGCTGTATATAACTTCAGTAACAGACAGAAAAAAAGTGTTCCTAAGGCCTACAATGACCAAACTTGAAGCACGCAGATATATGAGGGCTGTCAAGGAAACACCACACTGGTAAATATGTGGCCTGCTTTTTTGACATGCCAAATCATGCTGTATATAAATAGAGTAACAGACAGCAAAAATAATGGCAAAATGGCCTGCAATGTCCAAATTTGGAGCATGCAGATATATGAGGGCTCTCACGGAAATGCCACACTGGCAAATATGTGGCCTTTTCATATTTTCTTAGGCTAAATAGTGCTGTATATAATATGAGTAACAGACAGCAAGAAAAATGGTTCTCCAGCCTACAATGACCAAACTTGGAGCACGCAGATATATGAGGCTGTCACGGAAATACCACTGTGGCAAATATGTGGCCTTTTTATATTTTTTTATGCTAAATAGTGCTGTCTATAATTAGTGTAACAGACAGCAAAAAAAAATTGGTCCTCCAGCCTACAATGACCAAATTTGGAGCACGCAGATATATGAGGGCTGTCACAGAAATACCACACTGGCAAATATGTGCCCTTTCTTTATTTTTTATGCTAAATAGTGCTGTATATAATTTCAGTAACAGACAGCAAAAAAAAGTGGTCCACCGGCCTTCAATGCCCAAACTTGGAGCAAGCAGATATAATAGGGCTCTCACAGAAATACCACACTTGGAAATATGTGCCATTTTTATATTTTTTATGCTAAATAGTGCTGTATGTTTTCAGTAACAGACAGCAAAAAAAGTGGTCCTAAAGCCTACAATGACCAAGCTTGGAGCACGCAGATATATGAGGGCTGTTACAGAAAAACCACACTGGCAAATATGTGGCCTTTTCATATTTTCTTAAGCTAAATAGTGCTGTATATAATTTAAGTAACAGACAGAAAAAAAGTGGTCGTCCGGCCTACAATGACCAAACTTGTACAACGCAGATATATGAGGATTATTACGGAAATACCACACTGGCAAATATGTGTCCTTTCTATATTTTTTTATGCTAAATAGTTCTGTATATATTTTCAGTAACAGACAGCAAAAAAAGTGGTCCACTGGCCTACAATGACCAAACTTGGAGCCCACAGATATATGTATAACGCTCGCGCCGAGACTGGATGGCGCGGGCGCCTGGGGGTGTGGCCCCACTGGACCACAGACCGAACTTCCCTGGAAGGGGCGTAACTAAGTAGCTTCCTAGGTGTTCGCTGGAACCTCTGATGGTGAGGTCAGACTTGTGCAATAGGAAGCTACCAGGTACCACTCCAGGGTGGAGTCGGACTGTGGATGCTGATCCCACCGGGAACAAGACACAGGCAGGCAGGCACGGCTGTGACACTGGCTGACAGACGGGTATGGCTGAGGCCCTGACGGGCAGACTGGCTTGACAGAGATACAGGCAGACAGGCGGGCACAGCTGGCACTGGCAGACAGGATTGATACTCTGGTAGGAACTGGTATTCAGGTGGGTGTATGGAAACAGGTAAGAACCTGTTCAGACTGGAGAATATAAAGAAACAGGTAGAGTAAGAGCAGGAGGAGGAGCTAAGAGTAGAGAAGAAGGCAACCCCCAGGAAGAGCAGAGGAGGAGAGGGTAGAGCAAAGAGTAGAGAAGGAGAAGGTAGCGCCAAGAGCGGAGGCGCTGGAGGCGGAGCCAAGAGCGGAGGCGCTGGAGGCGGAGCCAAGAGCGGAGGCGCTGGAGGCGGAGCCAAGAGCCAGAACCGCAGGAGGTAATGCCAAGAGCAAGAGAGTGAGGAAACAGGTTGTGGAGAGGAAAGCTGAGAGGCACAGATCCACAGGTTGTGGAAGAACTGAGCAGAGTAGCGCAGAGCCACGGGTAGTGGCGAACAAGGCAGAGAGATGCAGAGCCACAGATAATGGCAAGCAGAGCAGAAAGATAAGGCGGAGGTACACACAGCAGAGTGGGAAATGACAAATGACAAATAAGGAACAGGAACGGACATAGACCAGAGTACAGACAGGAACGGATACGGATAAGGATACACAAACAGAACACAGATGAAGGCCTGCTAGTTGCAGCCCTCAGAGACAGGAACAGACACGACCTGGCAGCTCAGTAGCAAGTGCTAACTGAGGGAAATAGTTTGCTCAGGCATCCTCCAATGGGTGAGGATGCCTTAAGTATCAGAGGCCTTAAGGCTATTGGTCAGGAACACCCCAGGGAGGTGCACACAGTCTCAATAAGAATCCGGAGTGGCTGGCGCTGCCCCCCTATGCACACAGCCAGGAAGTGTACACAGAGCAGGCGGCCATGAAGCACATGGCATGGAGCCGGCAGCAGACAGATCTCACAGCATGGCACTGGGTGAGTGAGTTGATGTAACAGGCAGGTGGGGAATGGAAGGCCATGCAGTGATGCCGGCAGGGTTGTTACAGTAACCCCTCCTTTACGCCCCCTCTTCTTCAAACCCGCCAGAATGATCTGTAGAAGAAGAAAGAAACCGCTCACAGTCCAAATCATCATAACATCTTCAAGGTAGGATAAGGCAAACGGGTCACCAGGAATCTCAGAAGACAAAGTCTCTTTGTGCTCAACAGGGTTAGCTTCACCCAGAATCTCAGATAGCAAAGTCTCTTGGTACCCAATGGGGTTGACTTCTACAATGGACTGGACTATTTCCTCTAGGTAGACAAGAAGCAGGGACTTGGATGCTACTGACTTGATATCTTCACCAGCCGACCACATGGAGGCCAAAGGAACATTCACAGGATACATCTTCTGCCCGATATCCAGAGACAAACTTTCAGGTAGCGGAGATGTCTTGATTAGTGTTGAGCGATACTTTCCGATATCGGAAAGTATCGGTATCGGAAAGTATCGGCCGATACCGTCACAGTATCGGAATCCAATCCGATACCGATACCCGATACCAATACAAGTCAATGGGACTCAAGTATCGGACGGTATTCCTGATGGTTCCCAGGGTCTGAAGGAGAGGAAACTCTCCTTCAGGCCCTGGGAACCATATAAATGTGTAAAAGAAAGAATTAAAATAAAAAATATCGCTATACTCACCTGTCCGACGCAGCCGGGACTTCAGCGAGGGAACCGGCAGCGTTGTTTGTTTAAAATTCGCGCTATTACTTGGTTACGTGAATTCCCGGCTTGTGATTGGTCAGGTCGGCCATGTTGCCGGGACGCGGACCAATCACAGCAAGCCGTGACGAAATTACGTCACGGCTTGCTGTGATTGGTCCGCGTCCCGGCAATATGGCCGCCCTGACCAATCACAAGCCGTGACGTCACGGGAGGCTGGACACGCGCTCATTTTAAAATGGGCGCGTGTCCAGCCTCCCGTGACGTCACGGCTTGTGATTGGTTGCGCCGCGATCAACCAATCACAAGCCGGGAGGCTGGACGCGCTCATTTTGAAATGGGCGCGTGTCCAGCCTCCCGGCTTGTGATTGGTTGACCGCGACGCAACCAATCACAAGCCGTGACGTCACTGGAGGCTGGACACGCGCCCTTTTTAAAATGAGCGCGTTTCCAGCCTCCCGTGACGTCACGGCTTGTGATTGGTTAATGGCGGCCATGTTGCCGGGACGCGGACCAATCACAGCAAGCCGTGACGTATTTTCGTCACGGCTTGCTGTGATTGGTCCGCGGCCCGGCAACATGGCCGCCCTGACCAATCACAAGCCGGGACTTCGCGTAACCATGTAAAAGCGGGAATTTTAAACAAACAACGCTGCCGGTTCCTGCGCTGAGTGTTGTGAATTTGGATTTTGGGCTCCCCCGGTGGCCGCTTGTGGAATTGGACTTGTCATCCTCTTTCCTGTTTCACCTGGTTCCATCAGTAGTGGGTGTCGCTATTTAAGCTCATTTCTTTGGTGGTTTCTTGCCGGTCAACAATGTTATCTGATGCCTCTCAGTGCTTGTTCCTGCTTCTGGACTACTACTAGATAAGTTGGACTTTTGTCCATGTTTTGTTTTGCCTATTTGTTCCAGTTCACAGCTGAAGTTTTGTTACTGTGTCTGGAAAGCTCTCGTTGATCAGGGATTGCTACTCTGGCGTTATGAGTTAATGCCAGAGTTTAAGGTAATCTCTGGATGGTGTTTTGTTAGTGTTTTTCTGCTGACCATGAAAGTATACTATCTGTCTTCTGCTATCTAGTAAGCGGACCTCAAATTTGCTAAGACTATTTTCCTGCTGCGTTTGTTGTTTCATCTGAACTCACCGTCATTATATGTGGGGGGCTACTGTCTTCTTGGGAATATTTCTCTAGAGGTGAGCCAGGTCTTATATTTCCCTCTGCTAGCTATTTAGGTCTTAGGCCAGAGCTGGGCATCTAGCTATAAATAGGAAATGCTACCTGGCTATTTCTAGTTGCGCGGCAGGCTTAGTTCATGGTCAGTATAGTTCCATCTTCCGAGAGCTTGTCCTTCTATAGGCTTGCTGTGATCTCTGCCTGCAGAGATCATGACAGTTTGACCGGCCAATAAAGTGTTAAAGACCCAGGTTGAGAAAGGAGAGTTATAAGAAGTCTGCTGGAATTTTTTTTTTTTTTTTTTTTTTTTTCTCCAGTCTGCCTTGCTGCAGTCTTTTTTCTCTCTCTCCTCCTAATCTCTGTATGGCTCTGTGTGCACCTGACAATAATGGATCTCCAGAGTGTAACTGCGGGTTTGAATAATCTCATCACGAAAGTACAAAATTTACAAGATTTTGTGGTACATGCTCCGGTATCTGAGCCGAGAATTCCTTTGCCGGAGTTCTTCACAGGGAATAGAGCTAGCTTCCAGAATTTCCGAAATAATTGTAAGCTTTATTTGTCCCTGAAGTCTCGTTCAGCTGGAGACCCTGCTCAGCAGGTTAGGATTGTGATTTCCTTGCTCAGGGGTGACCCTCAAGATTGGGCCTTCTCATTGCCAGCAGGGGATCCTGCGTTACGCGATGTGGATGCGTTTTTTCTGGCCTTGGGCTTGCTTTATGAGGAACCTCATTTGGAACTTCAGGCAGAAAAAACTTTGATGGCACTATCTCAGGGGCAAGACGAAGCTGAAGTTTTCTGCCAAAAATTCCGTAAATGGTCTGTGCTTACTCAGTGGAATGAGTGCGCCTTGGCGGCAACTTTCAGAGAAGGTCTCTCTGATGCCGTTAAGGATGTTATGGTGGGGTTCCCTGTGCCTGCAGGTCTGAATGAGTCCATGACAATGGCTATTCAGATTGATAGGCGTCTGCGGGAGCGCAAACCGGTGCACCTTCTGGCGGTGTCTATGGAAAAGACGCCAGAAAGTATGCAGTGTGATAGAATTCTGTCCAGGAGCGAGCGACAGAATTTTAGACGGAAGAATGGATTGTGTTTCTATTGTGGGGATTCTACTCATGTTATATCAGCATGCTCTAGGCGTACAAAGAAGCTTGATAAGTCTGTTTCCATTGGCACCATTCAGTCTAAGTTTATTTTGTCTGTAACCCTGATTTGCTCTTTGTCTTCCATTGCCACGGACGCCTATGTTGACTCTGGCGCCGCTCTGAGTCTTATGGATTGGTCCTTTGCCAATCGTTGTGGTTTTGATTTAGAGCCTTTGGAGACTCTTATTCCTCTGAAGGGGATTGACTCCACCCCATTGGCTAATAATAAACCACAATACTGGACACAAGTAACCATGCGTATCAATCCGGATCACCAGGAGATTATTCGTTTCCTGGTGCTGTATAATTTACATGACGATTTGGTACTGGGATTGCCATGGTTGCAGTCTCACAACCCAGTCTTGGACTGGAGAGCAATGTCTGTGTTGAGCTGGGGATGTAAGGGTATTCATGGGGACTTACCTTTGGTTTCTATTTCGTCGTCCATTCCCTCTGAAGTCCCTGAGTTCCTCTCTGATTATCAAGACGTCTTTGACGAACCCAAGCTTGGGTCGTTACCTCCGCACCGTGAGTGCGATTGTGCCATAGATTTGATACCGGGTTGTAAATATCCCAAGGGTCGTTTGTTTAATCTGTCTGTGCCGGAACATGCTGCTATGCGGGAATATATAAAGGAGTCTTTGGAAAAGGGACATATTCGTCCATCTTCTTCTCCCTTGGGAGCTGGGTTTTTCTTTGTCTCAAAAAAAGACGGCTCTTTGAGACCATGTATTGATTATCGGCTTCTGAATAAGATCACTGTTAAGTATCAATACCCATTGCCATTGCTTACTGATTTGTTTGCTCGTATAGAGGGTGCTAAGTGGTTCTCTAAAATTGATCTTCGTGGGGCGTATAATTTGGTGCGGATCAGGCAGGGGGATGAGTGGAAGACCGCATTTAATACGCCCGAGGGCCACTTTGAGTATTTGGTCATGCCTTTTGGTCTTTCTAATGCCCCTTCAGTTTTCCAGTCTTTTATGCATGATATTTTCCGCGATTTTCTGGATAAATTTATGATAATATATCTGGATGATATTCTGATTTTTTCTGATGACTGGGACTCTCCTGGTAATTCTGAACCCACAGGTATCCTTGGGGAGGGAGTAATTTTGTCGGCCGTTTCTCCTGATCTGCGGCGGTCCTTGCAAGAGTTTCAGGCGGATAGACCGGATCGTTGTCCGCCTGATAGACTGTTTGTTCCGGATGATTGGACCAGCAGAGTCATCTCTGAGGTACATTCTTCTGCATTGGCAGGTCATCCCGGAATTTTTGGTACCAGGGATTTGGTGGCAAGATCCTTCTGGTGGCCTTCCCTGTCACGAGATGTGCGAGTCTTTGTGCAGTCATGTGACGTTTGTGCTCGGGCCAAGTCTTGTAGTTCTCGGGCTAGCGGACTGCTGTTGCCCTTGCCTATTCCTAAGAGGCCTTGGACACACATCTCGATGGATTTTATTTCAGATCTGCCTGTTTCCCAGAAGATGTCTGTCATCTGGGTGGTCTGTGACCGTTTCTCTAAAATGGTCCATTTGGTTCCTCTGCCCAAGTTGCCTTCTTCTTCTGAGTTGGTTCCTCTGTTTTTTCAGAATGTTGTCCGATTGCACGGTATTCCTGAGAATATTGTTTCTGACAGAGGTACCCAATTTGTGTCTAGATTTTGGCGGGCATTCTGTGCTAGGATGGGCATAGATTTGTCTTTTTCATCTGCTTTTCACCCTCAGACTAATGGCCAGACCGAGCGGACTAATCAGACCCTGGAGACATATCTGAGGTGTTTTGTCTCTGCTGACCAGGATGATTGGGTTGCTTTTTTGCCATTGGCAGAGTTCGCCCTCAATAATCGGGCCAGCTCTTCCACCTTGGTGTCCCCGTTTTTCTGTAATTCGGGGTTTCACCCTCGATTTTCCTCCGGTCAGGTGGAATCCTCGGATTGTCCTGGAGTGGATGCGGTGGTGGAGAGATTGCATCACATCTGGGGGCAGGTTATGGACAATTTGAAGTTGTCCCAGGAGAAGACTCAGCGTTTTGCCAACCGTCATCGTCGTGTTGGTTCTCGGCTTTGTGTTGGAGATTTGGTGTGGTTGTCTTCTCGTTTTGTCCCTATGAGGGTCTCTTCTCCTAAGTTTAAACCTCGGTTCATCGGCCCTTATAGAATATTGGAGATTCTTAATCCTGTTTCTTTCCGTTTGGACCTCCCTGCGTCCTTTTCCATTCATAACGTTTTTCATCGGTCGTTATTGCGCAGGTATGAGGTACCTGTGGTACCTTCAGTTGAGCCTCCTGCTCCGGTGTTGGTTGAGGGTGAGTTGGAGTACGTTGTGGAGAAAATTTTGGACTCTCGTGTTTCCAGACGGAGACTCCAGTATCTGGTCAACTGGAAGGGTTACGGCCAGGAGGATAATTCTTGGGTCAATGCATCTGATGTTCATGCTTCTGATCTTGTTCGTGCCTTCCATAGGGCTCATCCTGGTCGCCCTGGTGGATCTGGTGAGGGTTCGGTGCCCCCTCCTTGAGGGGGGGGTACTGTTGTGAATTTGGATTTTGGGCTCCCCCGGTGGCCGCTTGTGGAATTGGACTTGTCATCCTCTTTCCTGTTTCACCTGGTTCCATCAGTAGTGGGTGTCGCTATTTAAGCTCATTTCTTTGGTGGTTTCTTGCCGGTCAACAATGTTATCTGATGCCTCTCAGTGCTTGTTCCTGCTTCTGGACTACTACTAGATAAGTTGGACTTTTGTCCATGTTTTGTTTTGCCTATTTGTTCCAGTTCACAGCTGAAGTTTTGTTACTGTGTCTGGAAAGCTCTCGTTGATCAGGGATTGCTACTCTGGCGTTATGAGTTAATGCCAGAGTTTAAGGTAATCTCTGGATGGTGTTTTGTTAGTGTTTTTCTGCTGACCATGAAAGTATACTATCTGTCTTCTGCTATCTAGTAAGCGGACCTCAAATTTGCTAAGACTATTTTCCTGCTGCGTTTGTTGTTTCATCTGAACTCACCGTCATTATATGTGGGGGGCTACTGTCTTCTTGGGAATATTTCTCTAGAGGTGAGCCAGGTCTTATATTTCCCTCTGCTAGCTATTTAGGTCTTAGGCCAGAGCTGGGCATCTAGCTATAAATAGGAAATGCTACCTGGCTATTTCTAGTTGCGCGGCAGGCTTAGTTCATGGTCAGTATAGTTCCATCTTCCGAGAGCTTGTCCTTCTATAGGCTTGCTGTGATCTCTGCCTGCAGAGATCATGACAGCTGAGGTCCCGGCTGCGTCGGACAGGTGAGTATAGCGATATTTTTTATTTTAATTCTCTATTTTACACATTTTAACACTAATGTTGTTCCGATACCCGATACCCGATACCACAAGAGTATCGGAATCCCGGTATCGGAATTCCGATACAGCAAGTATCGGCCGATACCCGATACTTGCAGCATCGGAATGCTCAACACTAGTCTTGATATCTTCACCAGCCGGCCATATGGAAGCTGAAGGAACACTCACAGAATACATCTTCTGCCTGACATCCAGAAACAAACATCCAAAAGATGGGGATGTTTCCACAAACCGGTTACAGGTATAGTCATTAGAGTTGTGAGGAGAGATTGTCACCGCTTTCCCAACTTTGGTAACATCAGCACTCCTTGACTCGATGACTGACAGGTTACTGGTATAGTCACTGGAGACGTGTGGAGAGATAGTCACCGCTTCCCCATTTTGGGTGACGTCATCACACCTTGACTCGATGACTAACGGGTTACTGGTATAGTCACAGGAGACGTGTGGAGAGATAGTCACCGCTTCCCCATCTTGGGTGTCGTCATCACACCTTGACTCGACGACTAGCAGACCAGCAGAAGAAGACAACACAGTTGACTGTCCTAGACGCATGGGAACCAGACACCTCTCATGACTGGGTAAATTCAAACGAAGCATTTTGCAGGAACTCTTGACCAGGGCGGGTGGTAGAGTCCTAGGCTCAGAATGACCCATGGACATAACAGACAGCATACGATAGACAAACTTCTTCGAGTATAACCTGGAGCTGAAATTGTCCTTGAAGGACTAGACTGCTCTTGAGTAGGGCTTGACCAACTTCAGACAATGCCCTCACCGGGTTCTGGAGCTGTATAACGGAGACCACACACTGACTCCGAATGGCAGGCGACTTTACCTCGCCAAAGCTCCCGGAAAACAGAGACACAGTCTTTGATTTAGATGGAGAGGAAGTACTGTCACCTAGGGCAGCCTCTCCTGCTGACTCAGGGTTTTGGAGTTTTACATCCACAGAGCAGAGACCGTCTGGATGTTCCTTGCAACCGCAGCGATACCGCGTCCCCTTCTTGCAGTTGGATGCGGGCTGCTGCTTTGCCAGCCCACTTTTACCAACCTTCTTGGGATTTGTTTTGGTAGCTGCAGGAACAGGTAGAGGAACCAGCGGGTTTTGGACGGGCTTGGTCCGACATGATGGTTTCTTTGGGGAATTCGCTCATCTAGACCGCCTCTGGGATCTGGTGAGGGAAGACTTTGCAGGAGGAGCTGGCTTAGGTGCTTTGAAGGCTTTAAGGAAAACCATCAGGAAGGCATCAAGGTCAGAGAGGATAGGATACCTTGCTTCCCAGAAAGGGTTAATCCAATTCAATGCATCTCCTGCTAGGTAGGACATCAGAAATCCCACCTTGTGCAGATCAGAGGGAAATTCAGAAGCATTCAATTCCATATACAACAAAATTCGCTCCAGGAACTCCATGCACTCCTCTGGATCTCCGTAGTATCTTGGCGGAGGCTTCCGACGGAATTCATTATAAGCAAGGAGATTATACAACTCATCTGAGACTATGAGTGGACCACCTGGAGGAGGTGTAGGCAGCTCTCTCAACCGAGCGTAGAAACCCTCCGGGGGCCAATACTGGCTAGAAGAGAGTTCATTTTGCTCCGAGAGCAGCGACTCATGGGACTCAGCGGGGACCATGGCCTGAGCAATCTATAACGCTCGCGCCGAGACTGGATGGCGCGGGCGCCTGGGGGTGTGGCCCCACTGGACCACAGACCGAACTTCCCTGGAAGGGGCGTAACTAAGTAGCTTCCTAGGTGTTCGCTGGAGCCTCTGATGGTGAGGTCAGACTTGTGCAATAGGAAGCTACCAGGTACCACTCCAGGGTGGAGTCAGACTGTGGATGCTGATCCCACCGGGAACAAGACACAGGCAGGCAGGCACGGCTGTGACACTGGCTGACAGATGGGTATGGCTGAGGCCCTGACGGGCAGACTGGCTTGACAGAGATACAGGCAGACAGGCGGGCACAGCTGGCACTGGCAGACAGGATTGATACTCTGGTAGGAACTGGTATTCAGGTGGGTGTATGGAAACAGGTAAGAACCTGTTCAGACTGGAGAATATAAAGAAACAGGTAGAGTAAGAGCAGGAGGAGGAGCTAAGAGTAGAGAAGAAGGCAGAGCCCAGGAAGAGCAGAGGAGGAGAGGGTAGAGCAAAGAGTAGAGAAGGAGAAGGTAGCGCCAAGAGCGGAGCTGCTGGAGGCCGAGCCAAGAGCGGAGGCGCTGGAGGCAGAGCCAAGAGCGGAGGCGCTGGAGGCGGAGCCAAGAGCGGAGGCGCTGGAGGCGGAGCCAAGAGCGGAGGTGCTGGAGGCGGAGCCAAGAGCCAGAACCGCAGGAGGTAATGCCAAGAGCAAGAGAGTGAGGAAACAGGTTGTGGAGAAGAAAGCTGAGAGGCACAGATCCACAGGTTGTGGAAGAACTGAGCAGAGTAGCGCAGAGCCACGGGTAGTGGCGAACAAGGCAGAGAGATGCAGAGCCACAGATAATGGCAAGCAGAGCAGAAAGATAAGGCGGAGGTACACACAGCAGAGTGGGAAATGACAAATGACAAATAAGGAACAGGAACGGACATAGACCAGAGTACAGACAGGAACGGACACGGATAAGGATACACAAACAGAACACAGATGAAGGCCTGCTAGTTGCAGCCCTCAGAGACAGGAACAGACACGACCTGGCAGCTCAGTAGCAAGTGCTAACTGAGGGAAATAGTTTGCTCAGGCATCCTCCAATGGGTGAGGATGCCTTAAGTATCAGAGGCCTCAAGGCTATTGGTCAGGAACACCCCAGGGAGGTGCACACAGTCTCAATAAGAATCCGGAGTGGCTGGCGCCGCCCCCCTATGCACACAGCCAGGAAGTGTACACAGAGCAGGCGGCCATGAAGCACATGGCATGGAGCCGGCAGCAGACAGATCTCACAGCATGGCACTGGGTGAGTGAGTTGATGTAACAGGCAGGTGGGGAATGGAAGGCCATGCAGTGATGCCGGCAGGGTTGTTACAATATTAAGGCTGTCACGGAAATACCACAGTGGCAAAAATGTTGACTTTTTATATTTTTTATGCTAAATAGGGCTGTATATAATTAGAGTAACAGACAGAAAAAAATGGGTCCTCCAGCCTACAATGACCAAACTTGAAGCACGCAGATATATGAGGCTGTCATGGAAAAACTACACTTGCAAATATGTGCCCTTTTTATAATTTTTAGGCTAAATAGTGCTGTATATAATTTGAGTAAGCACACAGTAAAAAAAAAATGGTCCTCCTGCCTACAATGCCCAAACTTTGGAGCAAGCAGATATAATAGGTCTCTCACGGAAATACCACACTTGCAAATATGTGTCCTTTCTATATTTTTTTATGCTAAATAGTTCTGTATATATTTTCAGTAACAGACAGCAAAAAAAGTGGTCCACTGGCCTACAATGACCAAACTTGGAGCCCACAGATATATGAAGGCTGTCACGGAAATACCACAGTGGCAAAAATTTTGACTTTTTATATTTTTTATGCTAAATAGGGCTGTATATAATTTAGAGTAACAGACAGAAAAAAATGGGTCCTCCAGCCTACAATGACCAAACTTGAAGCACGCAGATATATGAGGCTGTCATGGAAAAACTACACTTGCAAATATGTGCCCTTTTTATAATTTTTAGGCTAAATAGTGCTGTATATAATTTGAGTAAACACACAGCAAAAAAAAATGGTCCTCCGGCCTACAATGCCCAAACTTGGAGCACGCAGATATATGAGAGCTGTCACGGAAATACCACTCTGACCAATATGTGGCCTCTTTATAATTTTTTTAGGCTAAATAGTGCTGTATATAATTTGAGTAACATACAGCAAAAAAAGTGGTCCTCTGGCCGACAATGACCAAACTTGTAGCACGCAGATATATGAGGGCTGTCATGGAAATACCACACTGGCAAATATGTGGTCTTTTTATATTTTTTTATTCAAAATAGTGCTTTATATAATTAGAGTAACAGACAGCAAAAACAGTGGCAAAACGGCCTACAATGCCCAAACTTCAAGCACAAAGATATGTGAGGGCTGTCACGGAAATACCACACTGGCAAATATGTGGCCTGTTTTTTTAAAAAAATTGACAAATAGTGCTGTATATAATTAGAGTAACAAACAGAAAAAACAGTGGCAAAACTGCCTACAATGCCCAAACTTGGAGCACGCTGATATCTGAGGGAGGGCTCTCAGGGAAAAACAACACTGGCAAATGTGTGGCCTTCTAATATTTTGTTAGGTGAAATAGTGCAGTATTTAATGTCAATAACAGACAGCAAAAATATTGTCCTCCTCACGGAAATACCACAGTGGCAAAAATGTAATATTTTATATTTTTTATGCTAAATAGTGCTTTATATAATTAGAGTAACAGACAGAAAAAAAAAGGGTTTTCCAGCCTACAATGTCCAAATTTGAAGCACGCAGATATATGAGGCTGTCATAGAAAAACCACACTGGCATATATGTGCCCTTTTTATAATTTTTAGGCTAAATAGTGCTGTATATAATTTCAGTAACAGACAGCAAAAAAGTGGTCCCCCGGCCTACATTGATCTAACTTGGAGCACGCAGATGTATGAGGGCTGTCACGGAAATACCACACTGGCAAATATGTGGCCTTTTTATATTTTCTTAGGCTAAATAGTGCTGTATACAATTTGAGTAACAGACAGCAAAAAAGTGGTCCCCCGGCCTACAGTGCCCAAACTTGGAGCACGCAGATATATGAGCGCTCTCACGGAAATACCACACTGGCAAATATGTGCCCTTTTTATATTTTTTTATGCTAAATAGTGCTGTCAATAATTTCAGTAACAGACAGCAAAAAAGTGGTCCTCCGGCTTGCAATGACCAAACTTGGATCACGCAGATATATGAGGGCTGTCACGGAAATACCACTAAATAGTGCTGTGGCGTGTGTCTATATGTAAAATTGTCCTTAAAACCCATCCTGCGTGATAATATAGGTGAATTTAATGAGAATGTAGAGTCCCTGTGGGTGGAGATAAGGGGAGGGGGAAAAATAATAAATTACTGATAGGGGTTTGTTATAAATCTCCAAAAATAATGGAAGCAATGGAGAATATCCTCGTAAAGCAAATAGATGAAGCTGCGACTCAAGGATAAGTCATTATTATGGGGGACTTCAACTACCCTGAAATAGATTGGGGAACAGAAACCTGCAGTTCCAGCAAAGGTAATCTTGACAACTATGAGAGACAATTACCTTTCACAACTGGTTCAGGACCCAACAAGGAGGGGGGCACTGCTATACCTAATATTAACCAACAGGCCAGACCGCATATCAAATATAATGGTTGGGGGTCACTTGGGGAATAGTGATCACAAAATAATAAGTTTTCATGTATCCTTTAATAAGATGTGTAGTAGGGGGTTCAGGAGGGCAAATTTCCAACGGATGAGAGAGGATCTTGGTGCAATTAACTGGGACGATATCCTGAGACATAAAAATACACAAAGAAAATGGGAGACGTTTATTAGCATCCTGGATAGGACCCATGCACAGTATATACCGTATGGGAATAAACATACTAGAAATAGGAGGAAACCAATATGGCTAAATAGAGCTGTAAGGGGCGCAATAAGGGACAAAAAGAAAGCATTTAGAGAATTAAAGGAAGTAGGTAGTGAGGAGGCATTAAATAAATACAAAAAATTGAATAAATTCTGTAAAAAGCAAATCAAGGCAGCAAAGATTGAGACAGAGAGACTCATTGCCAGAGAGAGTAAAAATGATCCCAAAATATTATTTAACTACATAAATAGTAAGAAACTAAAAAATGAGAGTGTTGGCCCCCTTAAAAATAGTCTGGGTGGAATGGTGGATGAGGATGGGGAAAAAGCCAATATGCTAAATGACTTTTTTCATCAGTATTTACAAAAGAAAATCCCATGGCAGACAAAATGACTAGTGATAAAAATTCCCAATTTAATGTCACCTGCTTAACCCAGCAGGAAGTACAGTGGCGTCTAAAAATCACAAAAATTGACAAATCTCCGGGCCCGGATGGGATACACCCCCGAGTACTGCAGGAATTAAGTACAGTCATTGATAGACCATTATTTTTAATCTTTAAAGACTCCATAATAACAGGGTCTGTACCACAGGACTGGCGTACAGCAAATGTGGTGCCAATATTCAAAAAGGGGACAAAAACTGAACTCGGTAATTATAGGCCAGTAAGCTTAACCTCTACTGTGGGTAAATTCCTGGAGGGCATTCTAAGGGATGCTATACTGGAGTATCTGAAGAGGAATAACCTCATGACCCAGTATCAGCACGGGTTTACTAGGGACCGTTCATGTCAGACTAATTTGATCAGCTTCTATGAAGAGGTAAGTTCCGGACTGGACCAAGGGAACCCAGTGGATGTAGTGTATATGGACTTTTCAAAAGCTTTTGATACGGTGCCACACAAAAGGTTGTTACATAAAATGAGAATAATGGGGATAGGGGAAAATATGTGTAAGTGGATTGAGAGCTGGCTCAGGGATAGGAAACAAAGGGTGGTTATTAATGGAGCACACTCGGACTGGGTCGCGGTTAGCAGTGGGGTACCACAGGGGTCAGTACTGGGCCCTCTTCTTTTTAACATATTTATTAATGACCTTGTAGGGGGCATTCAGAGTAGAATTTCAATATTTGCAGATGACACTAAACTCTGCAGGGTAATCAATAAAGGGGAGGACAATTTTATATTACAGGATGATTTATGTAAACTAGAAGCTTGGGCTGATAAATGGCAAATGAGCTTTAATGGGGATAAATGTAAGGTTATGCACTTGGGTAGAAGTAATAAGATGTATAACTATGTGCTTAATTCTAAAACTCTGGGTAAAACCGTCAATGAAAAGGACCTGGGTGTATGGGTGGATGACAAACTCATATTCAGTGGCCAGTGTCAGGCAGTTGCTACAAAGGCAAATAAAATAATGGGATGCATTAAAAGAGGCATAGATGCTCATGAGGAGAACATAATTTTACCTCTATACAAGTCACTAGTTCGACCACACTTAGAATACTGTGCACAGTTCTGGTCTCCGGTGTATAAGAAAGACATAGCTGAACTGGAGCGGGTGCAGAGAAGAGCGACCAAGGTTATTAGAAGACTGGGGGGTCTGCAATACCAAGATAGGTTATTACACTTTGGGCTATTTAGTTTGGAAAAATGAAGACTAAGGGGTGATCTTATTTTAATGTATAAATATATGAGGGGACAGTACAAAGACCTTTCTGATGATCTTTTTAATCGTAGACCTGAGACAGGGACAAGGGGCATCCTCTACGTCTGGAGAAAAAAGGTTTAAGCATAATAACAGATGTGGATTCTTTACTGTAAGAGCAGTGAGACTATGGAACTCTCTGCCATATGATGTTGTAATGAGTGATTCATTACTTAAATTTAAGAGGGGACAGGATACCTTTCTGGAAAAGTATAATGTTACAGGGTATATACACTAGATTCCTTGATAGGGCGTTGATCCAGGGAACTAGTCTGATTGCCGTATGTGGAGTCGGGAAGGAATTTTTCTCCCCAAGGTGGAGCTTACTCTTTGCCACATGGTTTTTCTTTTGCCTTCCTCTGGATCAACATGTTAGGGCATGTTAGGTTAGGCTATGGGTTGAACTAGATGGACTTAAAGTCTTCCTTCAACCTTAATAACTATGTAACTATGTAACTATGTATATTTTCAGTAACAGATGACAAAAAAGTGGTCCTTCAGCCTACAATGATCTAACTTGGAGCACGCAGATATATGAGGACTGTCACAGAAATACCACACTGGCAAATATGTGGCCTTTTTATATTTTCTTAGGCTAAATAGTGCTGTATACAATTTGAGTAACAGACAGCAAAAAAGTGGTCCCCCGGCCTACAGTGCCCAAACTTGGAGCACACAGATATATGAGGGCTCTCATGGAAATACCACACTGGCAAAAATGTGCCCTTTCTATATTTTTTTATGCTAAATAGTGCTGTATATATTTTCAGTAACAGACTGTTAGGGGTCGAGTTCCTGCCTCTGCACAGGGGGAATCTCGAGCCATCTCTGCTGCGGTCTCCCATTCTTCTCCTGCCGCAGTGGAGCCTGCTCAGCGGAGGCATCGATCCCAGCGTCATGCTCAGTCTGACACTGTGCAAAGGGTTACTGCTGTCCTTCCAGCTTCTGCCATTGTGGCCAGTACTGGTCAGCAGCGAGCAGACGTCTTTGGGACTAAGTCCTACTTTTCCCCTTCTGAGCATGCGCAGGGTAAGATCTCTCATTGGAGATCAAGGGTCACATGCTCAGGTACTGCAGCAAATCCTATTGGTCCTCTAGGAAGGACCTGAAGGTGTTCAACGTCTGTGGCAGTCTCTCATTGGTCCTTCTAGGAAGGTCCTGTACTTGCTGCAGCTATAAGAGGTGCGCATGTCCGCACGGCCATGCGCTAGTGTCAATTTATGTACGAGCTCAGCGCCAGTGTGGTCATGTTTGTGTGTGTATTCAGGGACCCGGCTGAAATAAGCCCCTAGAATGCTGGCACCTCCGGCGAGGAGTTTGGTGTGTGTGTATTCAGGGACCCGGCTGAAATAAGCCCCTAGAATTCTGGCACCTCCGGCGAGGAGTTTCATGTTTACATTTGACTGCATGACCACCATCTGCTCTACTAAGTAGCTGTGTTCCTCTGTGAGCCAAACAGGGCACAGTGTTATCCTTGCTAACAGGCTCTGTGAAGTAACAGAGTCTGTTTATATTACTAAATTGTACCACCATATCTAGCTGCAGATGCTTTCCTGCACGGTGGATCCCGGGTTGCGAACGCACCAACTTCTTCTAATAAATATATATATTCGGTGCGTTCCGCCAACCCTAACAGTGACAGCAAAAAAAGTGGTCCACCGGCCTTCAATGCCCAAACTTGGAGCACACAGATATATGAGGGCTGTCACGGAAATACCACACTGGCAAATATGTGCCCTTTCTATATTTTTTTATGCTAAATACTGCTGTATATTTTCAGTAACAGACGGCTAAAAAAGTGGTCCTCCGGCCTGCAATGACCAAACTTGGAGCACGCAGATATGAGCGCTGTCATGCAAATACCACACTGGCAAATATGTGGCCTTTTTATATTTTTTATGCTAAATAGTGCTGTATTTAATCAGAGTAACAGACTGCAAAAAAAGTGGTCCTCCTTCCTACAATGACCAAACTTGGAGCACACAGGTATATGAGGGCTGTCACTGAAATACCACACTGACAAATATGTGGACTTTTTATATTTTTGTTAGGCTACATAGTGCTGTATATAAGTAGAGTAACAGACAGCAACAACTGTGGCAAAACGGCCTACAATGGCCAAACTTGGAGCACGCAGATATATGAGGGCTGTCATGGAAATGCCACACTAGCAAGTATGTGGCCTGTTTTTTTTTAGAAATGCCAAATAGTGCTGTATATAATTAGAGTAACAGACAGCAAAAACAGTGGCAAAATAATATAATGCTCCTGAATTAAAATCGCCCCTCACTATATTGTCTGCACAAAATATGACCCCCGCACTGTCCCTCTTATGGTACACGCTCTTTACACTGACCTCTTTTTTCCATACCGGCCCCCCTCTTCACACTGTCCTCTCATACTGTGTCCCCCCTATAGGGCACAGTATTTATACTGTACCCTCTCATCATACTCCCCCTCTTTGGTATACTGTCCCCTCCTGGCTGTGCCCTTACACTGTCCCCCCATGCTACGCCCCTTCTTCTCAGTTTCTATTCTGTGCCCACTCACTTTTCTCCCCCCATACTGTCTCCTCACACTATTCTGCACCCTCCTCATACTGTCTCTTCTCACATCCCCCTGTTCACCATACTGTCTCCTCATATATTTATCCACTCACTTTCTATACTGCCAGCTCACCTGACTCCCCAAACTGTGTCTGCACACATCGCATAATCCTCACTCCCCGTACTCTGTCCACATACATTTTTCTCATCACTACTCATGCTGTGTCCTCATACATTCCCCGTTCGCTCACCACACTGTCTGCATCCATCCCCACTCACCATATTGTGTGTACCCATCCCCCATACTGTTTCCTCATATATGCCCCCCATTCCCCCATACTGTTTCCTCATATATGCCCCCATTCCCCAGTACCTTTTCCTCATACATGCCCTCATTCCCCCAGACTGTTTACTCGCACATGCCTCCCATTCCCTTGTACTGTTTCCTCATACATGCCCCCCATCTCCCCCTCTGCTCTTCATTTTGTGTCCTCAAATCTCCCCTACACATTAAATTTTTCATCTCCACTACAGATCTCCCCACACATAATAATAATAATAATAATAATAATCTTTATTTATATAGCGCCAACATATTCCGCAGCGCTTTACAGTTTAGCAGTTTCAAACACAACAGTCATAAGTAACAACGTTAACAATACAAATATTAAAGCAAAATAAGATGACCCTGTTCGTGAGAGCTTACAATCTACAATGAGGTGGGGGAGATACAAAGCACAGGTGTGTATTTACAATGATGTATTTACAATGATGGTCCAGCCATCTTCAGGGGGTGGGGGATAGATGGAGATAGTGAATGGGCTACACACACACAAACATAAAATGACTTTGATTAGTGAACGTGGTAGGCCGCTCTGAACAAATGTGTTTTGAGCGAGTGCCTAAAAAACTATGCAAACTGTGGATGGTCCTAATATCTTGGGGTAGAGCATTCCAGAGGATTGGCGCAGCACGGGAGAAGTCTTGGAGTCGGGAGTGGGAGGTACGGATTAGTGTAGAGGTTAGTCGAAAGTCATTTGCAGAGCGCAGCGGTCGGTTAGGCTGATAGACAGAAATGAGGGAGGAGATGTAAGGGGGTGCCGCACTGTGGAGAGCTTTGTGGGTGAGAACAAGTACTTTGAATTGTATCCTGTAATGAATGGGCAGCCAGCGTAATGACTGATGAAGAGCGGACGTGTCCGAGTAACGATTAGCCAGATGGATGACCCTGGCTGCAGCATTAAGGATGGACTGGAGAGGGGGAAGTCAAGTGAGGGGGAGTCCAATTAATAGAGCCTTACAGTAGTCCAGGCGGGAGTGGATCAGGGCGACAGTGAGGGATTTTGTTGTTTCCATGGTGAGAAAAGGGCAGATTCTAGAGATGTTCTTTAGGTGTAAGCGGCACAAGCGGGCAAGAGATTGTATATGGGAGGTGAAGGAGAGATCAGAGTCAAACATAACACCCAGACAGCGCACCTGCTGCCGGGGTGTTATTATTGGTGCCACCCACTGAGAGGGAAATGTCAGATATAGGGAGGTTAGTAGATGGCGGGAGCAGAAGAAGTGTTTTGGAGAGGTTCAGTTTCAGATAGAGAGTGGACATGATGTTGGAGACTGCAGACAGACAGTCAGTGGCGTTCTGTAGTACAGCGGGGTAAGGTCAGGGGATGACATGTATAGTTGTTTGTCATCAGCATAAAGATGGTACTGAAAGCCAAATCTGCTGATGGTCTGTCCAATTGAGGCTGTGTAGAGGGAGAAGAGAAGGGGGCCAAGGACTGAGCCCTGAGGTACCCCGACAGTGAGAGGAAGAGGAGATGAAGTGGAGCCAGAGAACAGAACACTGAAGGAGTGGTCAGAAAGATAGAAAGAGAACCAGGATAGAGCAGTGTCCTTAATGCCTAGTGACTGGAACCTAGAGAGTAGGAGAGGGTGGTCAACAGTGTCGAAAGCTGCAGAAAGGGCGAGAAGAATGAGCAGAGAGTGGTCACCGTTATGTTTTGCTGTCAGAAGGTCATTGGTCACTTTGATAAGTGCAGTTTCTGCCGAATGTAGGGGGTGGAAATCGGACTGTGAAGGGTCTAGGAGGAAGTGAGTGGAGAGGTAACGGGTAAGGCAGGAGTATATCAGGCGCTCCAAGAGTTTACAGATGAAGGGGAGATTGGAGACTGGTCTGTAGTTGTTTGTGCAGGATAGGTCGAGTGCGGGTTTCTTTAGTAATGGAGTAATGATAGAGTGTTTGAAGGAGGAGGTGAAAATGCCAGAGGAGAGAGAGAGACTATAGATTGTAGTTAGGTGAGTTGTGACGACTGGAGAGAGAGACTGGAAGAGGTGCGAGGGAATGGGGTCGGTGGTGCATGCAGTCGGACGAGAAGAGGAGAGGAGCCTGGAGACACAATAAATAAACCCATCTCCACTCCAAATCTCCCCCGACACAATAACCCCATCTCCACTCCAAATATCCCCCCACACATTAAATCCCCCATCCTCACTCCAAATCTCCCCACACATTAAATCCACCATCCCCACTTCAAATCTCCCCACACACATTAAATCCACCATCCCCACTCCAAGTCTCCCCACACACAATAAATCCCCCTATTTCCCCACACAGCCCCTCATCACCCCATCTCCTCATCCCCCCACAGCCCCTCATCACCCCCATAGCCCCTCATCATCCCTCATTCACACAGCCCCTCATCATCCTTCCATTCCCCACACAGCATCTCATCATCCCCCTTCTCCCCACACAGCCCCTCATCATTCCCCACAGCCTATCATCATCCCCTTTCTCCCCACACAGCCCCTCATCATCCCCGAATCCCTACACATCACCTCATCACCCCCTTCTCCCCACAGCACCTAATCATCCCCCTTTCTCCCCACACAGCACCTAATGATCCCCCTTCTCCAAACAGTCCTTCATCATACCCTTTCTCCCTACACAGCACCTCATCATCCCCCATTCACACAGCCCCTCATCATCTCCCCATTCCCCACACAGCACCTCATCATCACTTCATGCCCCACACAGCCTTTTATCATCCCCACACAGCCCCTCATCACCCCACACAAATCTCTCCTCATCCCCCCTTCCCCACACAGCACCTCATCATCCCCATTCCCCAAACAGCACCTCATCATCCCCCCATTCCGCACACAGCATCTCATCATCATCTTCCCTATGCAGCCCAACTCAAGTAATGTCTACCCTTTCCTAAATACATCCTCAGAGCACTCACACCAAGTTCTGCATCCTCATTCCCATTTGTACAAGTGTCCATGGTGCAGCCCCTCGGTTCTCTCCTCACATGGCTCCATAGTGCAGCCCTTTGGTTCTCTCCTCACATGGCTCCATGGTGCAGGTGCAACCCCTCATTTCCTGCTTCTTTTCTCCAGTAGCCTCAGCAAAACCCAGCTTCCTGCTATCGGATCTTGACTGGACTGAAGGAGGCCCCACCCCTTCGGGTGACATCATTACCTCAAGAAATAAACTCCGTTCTAGTTGCTGCCATCAGAGCTTCAATTGTACTCGTATCTGTAAGATGCAAGTACAATTGAACACTGGGAGCCGGCATGCTGCAACTTCTCTGTGACAGCTGTCAGCTTGACAGTCAGCACAGGTAAATCCGCAGGTACAACACAGTGCGTTTTACCTGCAGATTTTACAAAAATGTTGCAGAAAAATCCGCACACGAATCCGAAACATGGGCACAAAGCCTTAGTCCGGGGGTGGCAGAATGCAGCCGCTGGAGGAGACACCGCAGATTGCCACATTAGGCGGCTCGACTGTGCCCCCCTGCCAACTGCACCTCTGTTGCTTGCAATTAGAAAGTATGCATAAAAATGATGATATGGTCAAAATACTACATTGCCTAAGAAATGGGCATACATTGTACATATATAATAAATTATACTTACTTTTTTAAATAGCTGGGTTAAGCTAGTGTTCTGATGAGCATTTCATCCATCACACTCCACATCCTTTTAATACTATTTAGATCAATAAGCAGCCATATAACCTAGGTATGTATGGTATGGACATTCACATACTGAAAAAATGAGATACCTGGTCAATAGCAGGTTTATGCCAAGCTCACAGTAGTTAGCTGGAACGCTTAGAGAACGGTTGTTGCTCAATCTGATGGTTTGGGTCCAGGTTAGCCATGAGGGCTCACAAAACAGGAGTGGCCTTCAAGCAAACAAGGGTTGGTTTGCATCATGTGGTCACTGTGTAGCTGAATTTCTACTGTATTCCCCTATTTGTCCAGAAATTCCCCTATAAACAAGTAACAATTTTGTTTTGTATAACCCCTCCATGCCTTGTTGATTCATTTCTATCTAGTGATATATCCTTTTCTACAGCTAAATATTAAACTGTTCTTTCAAGTTCATTTAATTTTTAATATTTAAAATTATTTTCAAAACAAGATTTTAAAATGTAAAACAAGACTCAAAGCAGTAAATACAGTGACTCCAAATACAAGGTTGTTTGTCCATTAATTCTTCACCTATATAACACAATCATATTAATTAGAGATATGACAAATTGATCTGTCCAGCACAAATTAAATACAGTAAGCATTTTTCCAATTTCTTTGAAATTTATTAGGTCAAATAATTTTCAATTATTTTTGGATGAATTACAGACTGCATAAGACTATAAACAGAGAAAAATCACATGATTTCAGGCATGCGTGGCTTACCAATAGGGCATTGCTGTTACTCCATGCTATAGCACAATCAATCATGAGGGGCACAATAAAAGTTCAAATAGAAGATGTTGCTGCCATTATTGGAGAACGTAGATAGGAGAGCAGACCCGAGAGCTCAGTCAGAGTGATATAGTACACATTGTTAGTTCAGTCTTTGACTATTTAGACAGACACATCAATCATGTTTTCCATGTGTGCATTGTCTAATATTGCCGCACACAATATTGCTCTGTTGTTTCTGTGAAAATCCTAACATTCATACACCACACCACCTTCTATTCCAGTTCAGTCTGTGTCAAATTAATGTGTCACATCACTCATTTTTTTGCATCTGTATAGAGTCTGCCTTTTCTGTACCTGGTTTAGCTATAATTTAAAAAATATATATTCCTGGGTGACAATGGGTGATCATGGCAGCTATAACAATAATTTTGTATGGAAAGTTTGCCCCATTCAAAGAACTCTTGCTAACTCTCAAAATATATTTGTACTTTTCTTCTTTTTTAAAGAACTTTGGACTCTATATTGAGCATTGGTCAACAAGGGACCATGGCCAATCAATGGTAGTCATGGACAGAAATCTTCTTGGGCATTGCCTCTATTTACCACATGATCTGAGAATACAGAGTCCTTTATGAAGACTAATTACCAAAGTGGTAGTAAACTGCTTTCATTATTCGGCCCCTTTACTTTCAGTGCAGCAAACTCACCCCAGAAGTTCATTGTGGGTCTCTGAATGATTCAATGTTGTCCTAAATACCTAATGATGATAAATATAATCCACCTGTGTGTAATCAAGTCTCCATATAAATGTACCTGCTCTGTGATAGTCTCAGGGTTCTGTTTGAAGCATAGAGAGCATCATGAAGACCAAGGAACACAACAGGCAGGTCCGTGATACTGTTATGGAGAAGTTTAAAGCCGGCTTTGGATACAAAATGATTTCCAAAACTTTAAACATTCCATGGAGCACTGTACAAGCGATCATATTGAAATGGAAGTAGCATCATACCACTACAAATCTACCAAGACCCGGCCGTCCCTCTAAATTTTCATCTCAAACAATCAGAATACTGATCAGAGATGCAGCCAAGAGGCTCATGATCACTCTGGATGAACTGCGGAGATCTACAGCTGAGGTGGGACAGTCTGTCCATAGGACAACTATCAGTCGGACACTGAACAAATCTCCATAACAAACTGAACAAACATCCATAAAAAGTGTTGTTTAAAGTTTGCAACAAGCCACCTGGGAGAAACGCCAAACATGTGGAAGAAGGTGCTCTGGTAAGATAAAACCAAACTTTTGGCAACTATGCCAAACAATATTTTTGGCGTAAAGGCAACACATTTCATAACCCTGAACACACCATCCCCACTGTCAAACATGGTGGTGGCAGCATCATGGTTTGGGCCTGCTTTTCTTCATCAGGGACAGTGAAGATGGTTAAAATTGATGGGAAGATGGATGGAGCCAAATACAGGACCATTCTTGAAGAAAACCTGTTGGAGTCTGCAAAAGACCTGAGACTGGGACGGAGATTTGTCTTCCAGCAAGACAATCATCCCAAGCATAAAGCGAACTCTACAATGGAATGGTTCACAAATAAACGTATCCAGGTGTTAGAATGGCCAAGTCAAAGTCCAGCCCTCAATCCAATCAATAATCTGTGGAAAGAGCTGAAAACTGCTATTCACAAACGATCTCCATCAAAGCTCACTGAGCTCGAGCTGTTTGCCAAGGAAGAATGGGCAAGAATTTCAGTCTCTCAATGTACAAAACTGATAGAGACATACCCCAAGCGACTTGCAGCTATAATTGCAGCAAAAGGTGGCGCAACAAAGTATTAAGTTAAAGGGGCCGAATAATATTGCACGCACCACTTTTCAATTTTTGAATTTTCACAAAAATTTAAAATAACCAATACATTTCGTTCAACTTCACAATTGTGTTCCACTTGTTGTTGATTCTTCACCAAAAATTTAAATTTGGTATCTTTATGTTTGAAGCATAATATGTGGGAAAAGGTTGAAAAATTCAAGGGGGCCGAAAACTTTCGCAAGGCACTGTATCGGATCCTTAATTATGCAGTCATGTGACTGAAAGGAGGAACATTCGCTATGCAAGATGAATTGTCTGCAACAATCCTAGGTATCTTACATATAAAATTATTTGATTATAGTTTCATATTTTTGTTGTTAACAAGTATTTCTCTAATTGCTTAGTATCATTTTATATTCTGATGGTGCGGTGGATAATTCAGCCAAATAAGACTCCTGGCATTCAGTTTATGTCACAGCTTTCAAATGAAGATCTGTTACTTCTTAATTAACCTTTCACAGTGGAGAAAGCATAAAGGTTGCAGAAAATATTCTTTTGGCCTTATAGACACCATTGTAAAATATGATCATCAAATTATATGAAATATATACAATTTACTGCAGATGATGTGCTTCTATGATAATCCCACCTATATTATGTAACCCACAGGCAATAGTAGACTCTTATAAATATTTAAATAAGCAAACAAGACTTGTTCCAGTAGTTTTTTTAATGTTCTGAAACTTTTGGTTCAAGAACCAATTGAAACTTATGCCAGTTAAACAGGCAGGATTTAAACATATTAAGCTATTTAGCTTTAATGTTTTCATTTTACTGTAAGGGATGCAGAGTACAAGAAAAAATACTTAATTTTTTGCCTGAAGATTTATGGTGAAGGCTGCCATTTGTGAGCAAATAACAAACTTAACAATTAAGATGACTGAGGTACACATTCAACTTATTTGCAATGCTTACTGCCAGAATAAACTTAATAAAAACAAAACAAAACAAAACTGGGAATTGCTTATCTTTCCTAAAATAGAAGAAATAAATAAAAAAACAGAATTGACAGAGTGAGGGACTGTATGTATGTATTTACTGTATGTATGTATGTCCATTCGTACATAGTTAAAAGGTAACTACAATTGAAAAAAAGACACATTCATCAAGCTTAACTGAAGGATAAGAAAGGTAAAGAGTATATGCACAAATATAACCCATGACCAAGACTGCCTTATAAGAGACAATCATTCCCTTCTCATTCTAATTGTCAATTTACTAGAAACTTTTCGAAAACAATTTTAAACATTAATTTAAAAATCTGTATTTGATGCAAAAATATCTGTCTTTACCGCAGATTTGAATAAATGGACAATACAGTTAAAATTAAAGTTGCAATTAAAAGACACAGATAAAGATGAGATATTAAAAGTATTAAAAGGCTTTCACAGTACCCTTATAAATATGCGAGAGGTATCTGACCTGTTGCAGAAGCATTATTTAGATACAAATTGTGGCTCAAATCCTTGAATATTCCATTCATGATCAGAGACAATTCATGTGTAACATAAACAATTAGTAGTTCTTTACTAGTGATGGTGAAACCCTGGATGTTCAGGTCCAGCGGGTTCAGCCGAACAGTTAAAAAACATTTGGTTCGGGTACCAGAACAGCACCCAAATCCGAACCCATTCAATTGAATGGGGGACCCGAACAGCCAGTGTTCACCATGCTGACATGTGCAGGACACCGCAGTAAAGACTGCCTCTGATCAGCAGCAATATCAATACCGCCGGTCAGAAAATCTAAGATTAATACATCCTGTCACACGTCACGGCTCATGGGACTACTACTCTTATCGGCCAACTCCTGCTGCCGCTAATAACAGCTAAAGCAGGTGGCGATATATATATATATATATATATATATATATATATATATATATATATATATATATATATATATATATATATATATATATATATACAGTATATATATAAAGGGAACACTAAAATCCCACATCCTAGATATCACTGAATTAAAAATTCCAGTTGTAACTTTTTATTCATTACATAGTGGAATGCGTTTCGAAGAATAAAACATAAAAATTATCAATGTAAATCAACATTAATATACCATGGAAATCTGATTTTGGAATGATACTCAAAATCAAAGTGGAAAATCAAATTACAGGCTGATCCAACTTCAGTAGAAATGCCTCAAGACAAGGAAATGATGCTCAGTAGTGTGTATGGCCACCAAGTGCCTGAGTGACCTCACTACAATGCCTGGGCATGCTCCTGATGAGGCGGTGGATGGTTTCCTGAGAGATCTCCTCCCAGACCTGAACAAAAGCATCAGCCAACTCCTGGACAGTCTGTAGTACAACGTGATGTTGGTGGATAGTACGAGACATGATGTCCCAGATGTGTTCAATCGGATTCAGGTCTGGGGAATGGGAATGAACCATGGAGTTCCCAAACGTTTAACCCCTTTCTGACAATAATACGCCGATTTCGGACATCCTCTCTTTGATGTGGGCTCTGATAGTGATCAAACAACTTTTCTGGCATATGCCAGCTGTTTTTAAAACCACTAACATCCGCAGCAGGAATCACAATCCTCCCATGGCTGTTAACCCATTAAATGCCACTCTCAAACACGTGCTTCAGGCAAGAGCAGCAGAAATCCACCCATCGGTGGCCCCTGTCACATGATCATGGGTCACTGATGAGTGATGGCAACCAGAGGACTCCTGCAGACCTCTGTTTGTCACTGCCGGATTGCTTTCAAGTGGGTAATTCTGCTACATACAGGCAATCTGATCATAGCTGATCGAGTTATGGCAGCTTCTAGTCTTCCATGGAGACTATTGAAGCATGCCAAAAGTAAAAAAAAATATTTTTAAAAATATTAAAAAAAAAAAGTTCAAATCACCCTTCTTTTGCCTCGTTCGAAATAACACAATAAAAAATCTGACATACACATATTTGTTATCTCCTTGTTATGAATTGGCCAATCTATCAATAAAAAAAAGGAATAGCCTGATCGCTAAATGGCGTAGCGAGAAAAAAAAGTTATAATGCCAGAATTACGTTTTTTTGGTCACCATGACATTGCATTAACATTCAATAGTGGGTGAGCAAAAAATCTTATCTGCACCAAACTGGTATCATCAAAAGTGTCAGCTTGGTGGGCAAAAAATAAGTCCTCGCCACTTAGATAAAAACAAACCTAGACATGTTTTGTGCCTATGAACTCAATACTACCTGCAGAATAATAATGGCAGGTCAGATTTAACATTTAGTGAGCATAGTAAAAGAGCAAAACAAAAAACAACTGCGAGATTGCACTTTTTTTGCAATTTCACCGCACTTGGATTTTTTTTTGCCATTTCTTAGTACACAATATGCTAAAACCAATGGTGTCGTTCAAAACTGTAACTCATCCCGCAAAAAACAAACCATCATATGGCCATATGGAATAAAAAAAAAGTTATGGCTCTGGGAAGAAAGGGAGCAAAAAACGAAAACGCAAAAATGAATATACCTCCGGTCATGAAGGGGTTAAATACCATTGTAAAATAACTGAATTGATTATTTTCATTATCCACTTTTACATATGTGACCAGCTATTGATGCAGGCTCTTTCACTGTTTAACAGCTTTCATGACAAAACCCAAGATAGAGGCAAAATATGTATAAACCCTGCTATAAATAAGTAAGCAGCATTATATTATATACAGTGGGCACGGAAAGTATTCAGACTAAATAGACGTTTGTTGAAACGCCTTGGTAGAAAAACTGCTCCATGTGTATTATGCTGTAATGTGCGGGGAAATTCCTTTTTGTGGTACACAATGTTAGGTGTCGGAATTCTCCCACTGCTCGGGATAGATCCCAAGCTTTATCTGCCTCTGCAGTCTCCTATTCAGCTTCGGCTGCTGTGGGTGCTGCGTAGCATAGATGACAGTCCCAGAGTCTTGCTCAGGCTTGTGCTGTTCGTTTGGTTACTGTTGGCTCTCCAGCCAAGTCTATGATAACCAGCGATAGTCAGCGGTGACCGGACGCTCTCAAGTCTAAGTCCAGAAATCAGCCTACTGAGCATGTCCGTGATGTGGCATCTTCCTATTGGTGGTCGGACGTCTCCAGCTCTGGTGATGTGGCAGCTCCGGATTTGCCAATGTGCGATGTCTCACCCAACCAGGTGTAAGTATTTGGGGTGGAGTCTTATGTATAAAAAGCTCCCAGCAGCACCCGCGGGCACTCTAGTATCATTTTATGTATGTCTGAGTGGAGTCTTTACCACTCTGTCTGTAAGTGTTGTGTGCCTGTCTAGCTTTGGACTGCATACATAGGCAGGCAGCTAGCATCAATGGGGGCAATTAGCCATTGGCTTAGCATCTGGTTCCTACATGTGTGTGGTTAGCACAGTAGAGTTCCAGAGCAAGCACAACCTTAGTCAGGTTATTAAGCTCAGAGAATCTGTTCGATTTCTGTGTGCGAGTGACACAGCTCAGTTGCAGAACATCTGTTCCATTTCTGTGAGTGACACAGCTCAGTTGTAGAGCTTCTGTTCCGTTTCTGTGTGCGAGTGACGCAGCTCAGTTGCAGAGCATCTCTCTTGTTTCTGTGTGCGAGTGACACAGCTTAGTTGCAGAGCATCTGTTTCATTTCTGTGTGCGAGTTCAGTTCATGTGCTGTTCACACTGAGTGGCGTTCAACCAAGTGTGTATTAGTAATCCCTCACCGTATATTCCGTCATTATTCTCTAGCAGCAGTTTTCTATCTCTGCACAGTGGACCCCAGGTGGCGATTGCACTTTATTATTTTATTTTTCCGCCAACCCTAACACACCATAGTAATTATTTTTTATGGGTGAACTAATAAACATTGGACTTTTATGATAGGGAACTTCATTCTCGCTGGATTGCACCTGTTTCCTACTGTTCAAAAAAGTGTAAAAGTTATCCCGCTGCAAAAAGGTATACCTCAAATGAACTAGTGATATCCTCTAACATTAAAACCTCACATTCCATTAGATGACCTCAATGTTGATGGGGACAGAGCAGGACCAAGTTGCGGCTGTTCAGGCACCCAGCCATGAGACACTGTATACAGCTCTGGCAAAAATTAAGAGATCACTGCAAAATGTTCAGTTTGTCTGATTTGTCTCTTTATAGGTATGATTTTGAGCAAAATGTAAATTAGTCTATAAACTTCTGGCAACATGTCTCCGAATTTCAAAGCAATATTTTTTTTTCTGACAAACAAAAATGGTCAAAATACAAAAAACCCAGTGCTTTCAGACCTCCAATAATGGAATGAAAACAAGTTCATATTCATTTAGAAACAACAATACTATTGTTTTAACTCAGGAAGAGTTCAGAAATCAATATTTTGTGGAATAACCATGATTTTTAATCACAGCTTTCATGCGTCTTTGCATGCTTTACACAAATCTTTCACACTGCTTGTGGCCAACAAATTTAAGCAGTTCTTCTTGTTTGATGGCTTGTGAGTATCCATCATCCTCTTGATTACATTCCAAAGGTTTTCAACAGGTTTCAGGTCTGGATATTGAGCTGCCCATGACAGGGTTTTGATGTAGTGGTGTCTTAATTTTTGCCAGAGCTGTAAATGAAATGCCTAGTTTAAAAAGTAGGCCACACCCCTGTTCGCACTGAGTACAAGAAAGAATAGCAAAACCAAAGGTACATCTTGTCATGGTGGGATGGATTTTATACTGTTTGGATCAAAATAGTGTATATGTAGTAAGTGGGAAGGCAAGTAGTTGTGGCTGAACATTGAGGGCTTGGCTCACCCAGGCCTTTCTCTCTTAGATAACAGGGTTCCTTCTTTGACCCAGCACATACAGTACTCACTGTGCTGTCAGCTTCTTCTCCACTGCTCTGACTGACAGCCATACTCGGTTTCAAAAGAATAGAGGCACAGTTCAAAGCAACTTTTAACAAAAGGGATTTATTCACTTCGGGACACAGCACATCCACATGACTTCCAACATTATCTTCACAGTTAAGACAGCACGTCTCTTTATCTGCCCCTTCTCTCTTCCCTACGTCACAAAGTGTTTCTGTGGGTCGGAGTGCCTCTTGCAACCCCTCAGCATCTCCCCTGTGAAACGTCACTACTATAGAGCATTCTTGTGCCTGTTTCGCACCAGATGTCAGATATATTACTTCCATAGCTTTCCAACACTTAATAGGATGAACTGTCTGTACACTTTTACATTGACCACTTATCTTGCTTTGTATTCTTCCTCAGTCTCTTCTCTGCTGCTGCTCATACTGTGCCCTCTTCTTCACTCTACTCTCCAGATCCCCTCCTTGGATGGCTGGGCTTCTACTTCAAACATTGCGGGGGTAGTTAAAGCAGCTCGGGCCATAGGCCACCCAAGCACACAGTGGTCTAGCCCCGACAGACTCTAACCAGGAAATATTCCTGTCTGATTCCCCAACTATCCCCTCCTACAATTAATTCCTATGTGTCTGGAGCACCCCCAAGCACAGGGCAGTGGGGTACTCGGTACCGGGTCCCTCTGTCTCGGTTCTGGGGATGTCACGGTGGCCTGACCCGGTCCGTCCGTGGCCCTGCTAAGGGGCGCCCAATTGAAGGATGTAGTTTGTCAAGTGTTCGTGACGCCTCCTGTGGTGTTCGGTCAGGGCGACCGATGCTGCTTAGGGGTCCGCTGGGGTGACGTTATGGCAGCTAGATGGAATACCTTCCCACAGGTGAAGTATGTCCCCAGGGCTTCCCAGTTAGGTAGATGATGATGGTGTAGGTCGCAGTAAATAACGAGGACACAGGGTTGCAGTCTCTTTACCTTTTACTGTAGGCTTCAGCGACTACAATCCAGAGCACTGCTAACAGGGCTGGCTTAATCCGGCCGGTCCAAAGGCACATCCAGAGTTCCCTTTACAGGTAGAAATCAGTAGCCTTCCTACTTGCGCCTGTGTGTTGTAGTACCTCCCTGCTGAGCACCACGGGATAGTCCTCACAACTGTCATGTATGTTTCTGATATTCTCTCTCTCCGTCCTCCAGATGGTATGGTTAGGATGACCCGTATGACGGGGTAGGCCTGGAGCTATTTTATAGGGACCCTAGAGACGCCCCTCTCCCACAATTTGCCTCCGTTGTCTTCATTAGGTTAAAGGTTGGGCAGCCAACTTGGAATTAACTGTCCTGCCGTAGTTTGAAGTAATGCGTAGAGCCTATTACTCCCTCGGTGTTCCGGCCACCGGCTACGCTCCTCAGAAGGATGTTGCCGATCTTAAGGCAGAACTCCCGGTATTCTCTCCTTGTGCTGTGATCTCATTTCTCACTTCTCCACAATATACTCCGCTTCTTGTCCTTTCTTAGGATGATGCTGCAATGGGGTGCAGGCGCAGCTCCGTAATGTTCTATCTCTTGCTAAGTCTCTGCCAGGATCCCACCCCTGACAGGGACCTCTGTCTGCAGCTCAGATGTACCTCCTTCTCCCCCTGTCTGCCTGACAGATCTTTCCTGGGTCTCACCCAGCAGCTTTCTCTGACTAACTTCCTATCCAACCCCCAGTTTTACCCGAGTGTGAGGAGTGGCCTAATAGATAGAACCTTTTGCTCCCTCTGGTGGTTGGAGTGTGAAGTGTAGTGTGTGACTGTGATACCTGGTCAGGTGAACTCCTTTAGTGCCATCAGACATACCATCACTCCCCCTGGTGGAAGAGCGACAATACTGCAATGACCAGGACTCTGGGGCACTGCATGTCCTACAGCTAAACCTATCATACAGTGAACTCATTGCCCACATCTAGTGGCCCTTTTCCATACTGCGCTGCCCCTATTGAAATGTAGTTTAAGATATATTACAATAATAGCACAGCAACATAAAATATATGAAAGCATGTAACAGTGGTATACAGTATATTTACATATAAACAACAGCATGAGGGTTCAAAGGGGTAAAACACTCAAACCCTTACATATCCCCTTCCTTAAATCATTGTTGTCCCCGACAATGCCACAACAACAGTAAAACTCTATTATATATAAAAAAACTTTTTTTTTTTTTTATTTACAGTAAATAATCCTCGCAGGGAGAACAATCATAAATACTCAATATGAGCCAGTATCTCATGAAGTCATTGTCCACTTCTTAATGAAAAAAAAATGCACAGTTCCACATTGTTGTCCATTACTTTTTTTTTTCTTTTCCCAAGAAGGTGTGCCACCCTTTTCCTTTATGGTATGTGGTATGTTGTCCCCCCCTTGATGTACAGCACTTCTCATGCTGTACATGTGAGCTGTTAGACAACACACAGTTTGTAGCTACAGCTGAGCCCTTTTGTCCATGGGCCCGCAACAAATATATATGCTTAGCCCTGTATATTCAGCAGAGGGGCGCAACGGGCGCAAAAAAAAAAAAAAAACAACTTTCATATATATACGGGTTTTTTTAGCAGATTCTGCTAATAATAGTACAGCAACATAAAATATATGAAACATGCAACAATGGTACACAGTATATTTACATATAAATGACAGCATAAGGGTTCAAAGGAGTAAAACACTCAACCCCTTACATATGCAAGGTACTTTGTTTTTTTTGTTTACTATTACTTTTTACTTAATTACAGAAGGGTATTCAGTCATTTCAGTTTTTTCTTGGGTTTTGTCTCTTAAATGCCCACTGTGTGTACATGTTCCTATATATTGCACGTAAATCAACTTTGCTCTTTTTCATTTCTTTGGTTTTGCTGCAGTATCATGTACTTTGTACAAACAGGAGTGTGACCCCCTTTTTTGAGCTAGGCATTTCATTTATAGCAACGAGATTTTTGGCTGGTGGGGTTGTGCAGAGGATACTTTACAAAGGCCATGGCAGTGGGTTAAGCCAGGCCAAGGAGATGCTTGGCAGCAAAGAGCCCGCAGAAGTCGTACCTACTATGGATTCAAGTGACTTTGAGGGTCCTATAATGTAACATTGCTTCATTATTTTGTCTATGAACATTTTTTTTAGTCCAAAATGTTTCCTCTTCCCAAAAGTATCAGGAAAAAATGTACGACATAATTTGTAAAGCTACTTCTATTGAGTACACCAATTCCCCATATGTGGTTGGATACTACTGCTTATGCACACAGAATGGCACTGAAGGGAAGGCATGTCATTCCACTTTGGGACACATGTAGAGGTTGGAAAGGAAAGAATTGCTTTTCTGTTTTTTGAAGTACAATTTTAACAGTAATAGCATGTGGGCAACACTTAGCATCCTATGTTCTAGAATAGCAGAAAACCCCCAAAGTGACCCCATTTTTGCAACTGAAAATGTATCCAAAGATGTAATGAACATTTTTAATAACAAGTCTTTAACCAGTTTCCTCCCCATTGGGCTCTATGAACCTTATAAATTGCATCTGCTACAATAATAAGTAGAGCTCAAAATGTTTCATTTTCACCATGGCTAATAGGAAAAAAGTACCTTGTAAAATATGAAACTATTTCTTCCAATTGCTTAACTGCTTCTGTTAGGGTACATACTGTTGCATGTCTCAGAAGAGAAGAAGCACTGTTTGGCTTTTGAAATGCAGATTTTACTATATTAGTTTATGTGCACCATTTGCAGAGTTTAAGTGACAAAATAGCAGAAATCCCCACAAGTAACCTCATTGTTCAAAACACAGTAAGGCAATACAACTACGGTATAATCACTATTTTGACCCCAATGGCATTTTCCATAAATTAGTACACAGTGGCTGCTGCAGAGTGAAAATTGCAAATATGCTACTGTGTACAGTGCCCCAAATTGTGCATCTGGAGACACATACTCAATAAATTGTTGAGTGGGTTGTCAATGACTTATCAATTGAATATGACACAATATGAGATTTGTGAGGGTCTGCCACCGTCCACCGATGAAAACTGCTCCAGCAGTGGCCTGAACAGGAGAATCATAGCAGTCTTGTACATTGCTTAGTTGTTCCTGCCAAGTACTAAATTACATGCATTTCAATGATAGATAAAGTGTATTGCTAGTTTGAGGCCACTAAGCAATGAACGTGGCTGCTGTGTTCCACAAATACATTGCTTGGCTCCGGCCACTGCCAAAGCAGTTTTCAGCTGATCGGTTTGTGTGCCGGGTGTTGAATTCCCACCAATCTCATGATGATAATCTTTCCAGCAGATATGTCATCAGTCATTAGATTCTGGAGATTCCTTTTAAAAGGATTTTCCCCTCTGCAGTAATGGCATTCATGGTGACAGAGCTTTGGCTTTGGGAGCGTAGATTTTACTGGATTGTTTTTGAGAATCATGTCACTTTTCTAGCATCTAACAGCTATTAGTAATGTGGAAAACTTAATTTTTCCATCTGCAAAAGATAAATCTGAGTGGGGGTTTGTTTTCTGTGGGATAAAGTTTTAATTGATACAAATTAAGGGTACATAGCATTATTTACTCCACTATAAGCTGACCCGAGTATAAGCCGAGGCACTTACTTTGTCACAGAAAACTGTGTAAGCTTATTGACTTGAGTATAAGCTGGGTAAACATTGTCCCCTCATCCATGTCCTGCTATGCATGGCTCCCCCTTCACTATCCTGGTTTAAATGCCTCCCAATCCCTGTCTGCATGCCTCCCCATCCCAGTCATTGTATGCATGCCTTCCTCTTCCCTGTCCTGGTATGAATGCCTCCCCATCCCTGTCCCTGTCTGCATGCCTCCCTTTTCCCTGCCCTGGTGTGAATGTCTCCTCACCCCTGCCCCTGTATGCATGCCTTTCCCGTTCAGTCCCGGTATGCATGCATCCCCCTTCCCTGTCCTGGTATGAATGCCTCCCCCGTTCCATCCCTGTATGCATGCCTCCCGGTTCCTTCCCTGTATGCATGCCTCCCCCTTCCCTGTCCTGGTATGAATGCCTTCCCCTTTCCATCCCTGTATGCATGCCTCCCAGTTCCTTCCCTGTATGCATGCCTCCCCCTTCCCTGTCCTGGTATGAATACCTCCCCCACTCCATCCCTGTATGCATGCCTCCCAGTTCCTTCCCTGTATGCATGCCCCCATTCCCTGTCCTGGTATGAATGCCTCCGCCGTTCAGTCCCTGTATGCATGTCTCTCCCATTCAGGCCCTGTATGCATGCCTCCCCCTTCCCTGTCCTGGTATGAATACCTCCCCCACTCCATCCCTGTATGCATGCCTCCCAGTTCCATCCCTGCATGCATGCCTCCTTATTCTCCATCCCTGTGTACATGTTCCCTATTGAAAAAAAATCATACTCACCTACCTTCGCGCCCTGGGTGCTCTCACTGCATCTCGTTCCTGTCACCGGCACCTGCGTTCAGCTCTTCCTGTGCTCAGTGATCATGTGGTATCGCTCATTAAGGTGAGGAATTTATGCTCCACCCCTATGGGAGTGGAGACGTGTCCATATTCATCACCTTAATGAGCTGTACCACATGACCGCTGAGCACAGGAAGAGCTGCAGGCAGGTGCCGGTGACAGGAACGAGATGCAGTGCCAGCACCCAGGGCGCGCAGGTAGGTGAGGATAATGTGTGCGTCGGCTCCTGGCACCTGCTGGTCTGCCACCCCCCCTCCCCCGCCAGCTTTCTGTACCGTGAGTCGTCTATAAGCTGAGGGGGGTGCGTTTTAATCACAAGAAAAAGTGCTGAAAAACTCTTCTCATGCATGAGTATATACGGTAATCACTTTTTATTCAGATTTTTGGGAAGAAAAATGAATAAATAACAATTCAGGAGTTTTATTATTTTTATTTCATTTTTACTCCATTTTATGCTGTTCAGGAATGTTACAACTGCTGACTGCTTTATTCTTTGTAGCAACACGATCACAGCTATTTTTGTACACTTTTAACATTATTTTACAAAACTATATATTTGTTTTTCAGCACCAATTTCTGAAAGATGTAACTTTTTATATGTTTTTTCCTAAGAAAAATCAGTGGTGGCCTGTCATTTGTAGAATGTCTTGAGGTTATTATTGGTACCATACTGGACTACACACTTTTTAATGTTTGGGTGGTCAACAAAAAACAGCATTTCATATATTTTTTTATTACATTTTTTTGTGCCATTCACAAATTAGTAAAAGGTATGAGAAAACTTTACTTTTTGGGTAAGTGTGATCACAATGATAATAAAAAGAAATTTCTGATCTCAAAAGCATTGAGATATTTAATTCTATAGTTTACAGCTCACTTCCAAGGTATATCAAAGGTGGCTGATCTGAGGTAAGAAGTGTGCACTGGCAAGATCTTTGTAATACAGCTTGCAAGCATTAGGGTATGTGCACACGTAGTTGGAATCTCTGTGGATTTTTCCGCACCTGTTTTGAGAAATCCGCAGGTAAAAATCACTGCGTTTTACCTGCGGATTTACTGCGGATTTACCACTGATTTTATACGGTTTTTGTGGTGATTCCACCTGCGGTTTTACACTTGCGGATTCCTATTAAGGAGCAGGTGTAAACCGCTGCGGAATCCGCACAAAGAATGAACATGCTGCTGAATAAACAATGCAGCAACGTTTTTTCTGCAGCATGTGCACTGCGGATTTTGTTTTCAATAGGTTTACATGGTGCTGTAAACTCATGGAAAACAGCTGCGAATCCGCAGCGATAAAACTGCTGCGGATCCACAGTAAAATCCGCAGCGTGTGCACATACCCTTAGGCCGGCGTCACACTAGCGAGTTTTACGGACGTAAGAGCGCAGAAAATACGTCCGTAAAACTCGCCAAACAAACGGCACAATTATTCTCAATGGGCCTGGTCCTATCAGCCGTATATTACGGATCCGTATTATACGGCTTTCTACGGCCGTACAAAATCGCAGCATGCTGCGTTTGTCAGCGTAGTGCGCAAAAAATATGCCAATGAAAGTCTATGGGGGCGAGAAAAATACGGATTCCACACGGACCAGCAGTGTGACTTGCGAGAAATATGCAGCGGTGTTAGTGAAAAGCTGGTAATTCAATTGCCGGCTTTTCATTTCTCCTTCCCAAACCCGACAGGATATGAGACATGGTTTACATACAGTAAACCATTTCATATCCCCTTTTTTTTTTGCATATTCCACACTACTAATGTTACATTGAGTCGCGGTGAGGCGCCCTCTGCTGGATGTCCTCATGAACTGGAGCTTTGGAAAAGTTCCCACGCTCGAGTTCATATGAGTTCATCCACTAGAGGGCGCCTCACCACAACTCAATGTAAGCACAGATCACCCAGCTTTCCTTTCAGCACCCGGGGATTACAGGCACGAGCGAGTGCTTTAGCGCAGCTCCTGCCTGTAAATTGATTTAACCCCTTCAGAAGGATTTACATCGTGGGACCTGACAGATCCTCGGATGGTATGTATATTGTGGGTTTATTATTTTGCCAAGCGAGGGTCTTCAGGTGGATTGAGGGAGCAATAAAATACTAAAACAACCTGTGTGTTTATTTCATTAAAATAATTTTTAGTAATGTGTGTGTGTTTTTTAACCCTTTCAGACAATTGGATTAATAATGGATAGGTGTCATAATTGACGCCTCTCCATTATTAACCTGGCTTAATGTCACCTTACAATAGCAAGGTGGCATTAACCCTTCATTACCCCATATCCCACTGCTACACGGGAGTGGGAAGAGAGTGGCCAAGTGCCAGAATAGGCGCATCTTCCAGATATGCCTTTTCTGGGGTGGCTTGGGGCAGATGTTTGTAGCCAGGGGGGGCCAATAACCATGGACCCTATCTAGGCTATTAATATCTGCCCCAGTCACTGGCTTTACCATTCTGGCGGAGAAAATTGCGCGGGAGCCCAGGCAAAATTTT
This sequence comes from Ranitomeya variabilis, assembly GCF_051348905.1. Classification (NCBI taxonomy): domain Eukaryota; kingdom Metazoa; phylum Chordata; class Amphibia; order Anura; family Dendrobatidae; genus Ranitomeya; species Ranitomeya variabilis. The sequence goes on from NC_135236.1 coordinate 570,319,707, forward strand.
AACCCTTTATTTTAGCAGCTACAGCAACCAAATTTTGCACATACACACTACTAACATTAGTAGTGTGGAATATGCAAAAAAAAGGGGGATATGAGATGGTTTACTGTATGTAAACCATGTCTCATATCCTGTCGGGTTTGGGAAGGAGAATTGAGAAGCCGGCAATTGAATTACCGGCTTTTCACATATATCGCGCTGAATTAAATATAAATACAGAATATATATATATATGTGTCTCAATGATATATATATATATATATATATATATATATATATATATATATATATATATACTGTATATATGTTTTACCGAACATTTGAGCACATAAATCCATTAGCGAAAGATATTAGAGAAAATATCGCAGTACGGATGCCATACGGATTACATACGGAGAATGCCATGCGCAAAATACGTTGACACACCCTGCCTACAGATGACATACGGACCACTATTTTGGGAACATTTCTCCGTATTACGGCCGTAAAAAACGGACCGTATTGTCTTACGCTGAGTGTGACGCCGGCCTTACTTTGAAGACAGATGGCTCCATTATGCAGCTTCAGTGCTCCTGTCCTTTTACAATGCTACAACCATGTCTGACAGCATAGAAGAACATATAGATTGGTCTAGCGGCTTTGCCATGACGCAAGTGCAGCGCCCCAGAGTCCAGGTTGCTGCAGTAATGTCGCTCTTCCACCAGGGGGAGTGATATTACGTCTGATGGTACTAAAGGAGTTCACCTTGCCAGGTATCACAAGTCACACACTACACTTCACACTCCAGTCCACCAGGGAGAGCCTTGCTTATATCTATTAGGGCACTCCTCACACACGGGTAAAACTGGTGGGTTGGATAGGAAGTCAGTCAGAAGCTGCCTGGGTTTAACTCAGAGAGGACCTGTCAGGCAGACAGGGGGAGAAGGAGGAACATCTGAGCTGCAGACAGAGGGTCTCTGTCAGGGGTGGGATCCTGGCAGAGGCCTAGCACAAGATAGAATGCTACGGAGCTGCGCCTGCCCCACGTGCGGTAGCATCCTAAGAAAGGACACGAAGCAAAGAGTATTGTGGAGAGTGAGAAACGAAGTCACAGCACAAGGAGATAATACCGGGAGGAGTTCTGCCCCGAGATCGGCAGGCTCCTTTTGAGACGTGAAGCCGGTGGCCGGAACACCGAGGGAGTAATCGTCTCTACGCATTACTTCAGAGACTGGCAGGACAGTCAATTCCAAGTTGGCTGCCCGACCTTAATACCTAAGAAGACACGGTGGCAAATTGTGAGGGTTGGGGCGTCTCTAGGGTCCCTACAAACAAGCCCCAGGTTATCCCAGTCATACGGGTTGTCCTATCCATACCATCTGGGGGACAGAGAGAGAGAACATCAGAAACATCTACGAAAGTTGTGAGGACTATCCCGTGGTGCTCAGCAGGGAGGTACTACAACACACAGGTGCTAGTAGGAAGGCGACTGATTTCCACCTGGTTAAGAGAACTCTGGATGTGCCTTCGGACTGGCCGGACTCTGCCTGCCCTGTGAACGGTACTCTGGACTGTGGATGCTGAAGTCTTCAGTAAAAGGTAAAGAGACTGCAACCTTTGTGTCCTCGTTATTCATTGTGCCCTTGTTATTCATTGTGCCTTACATCATCCACCATCACCACCTACACATCCGGGAAGCCCTGGGGACATACTTCACCTGTGGGAAGGTATACCATCTAGCTGCCACTCCATCACCCCAGCGGACCCCTAGCAGCATCGGTCACCTTGACCGAATACCACAGTTGGCGTCACGAACACCAAACAAACTTCAACTTTAATTGGACGCCCCTCAGAAGGGCCACGGACTGGGTAAGGCCACCGTGACATCCCCAGAACCGAGAGAGAGAGACCCAGTACCGAGTCCCCCATTGCCCTTAACGTGGGAGTGCTCTAAAATCTTGGCGTCACGAACAGGATCTACTTAAGCCTGAAAATCAGGTCATGTGTGCCTAAGAACTGTGTCAGAACTGTATTGAAACTGTGATTTGCTTAAAGACTGTGTATTGTCATTTGCCACCAAAAATTCCTGCCAAAACCGCTGCCATTACCACACCACGAGGAGCGCAGGAGAAGAAGAGGGGCTTAGAGTTGTGGGCGTAAATGAATTGAGAAGCGCAAAAAAAAAAATGGCCGCCCAGTCTAAATATTTCTGTATCTTGAAGGCATGTCCGTCAGAAACCGAGGTCCGCCTCCTGATTCTCCATGGTGGGCGGAGACAGCAAAAACGAAACCGATCCCCAGGGGAGGAAGGAATGGAGCTGGAGATCAGAGGGGACCCTCGCAAAAGAATGGCCCCGCACAGACCCCCGTCACCGGAGGATTACTCCGGCATGCCACCGCTGGAGACAATGGACCCCTGGGAGCTGTCCACAGGACCTCCGCTGCCTGTACCAGCTCCGACGCCAACCCCAGAGGAATGGAATGGCATCGGAAGAGTCACATCCCGAGCGGGTACTCGGTGCCCTGATATGCTGGGACTTTGCATCCCTCCCGCCTTTACTCCGATTGTCGCCGCGGCTGCTGGAACCCTGGAGCCTCCATCACCAGGCCCGGAACTACGCGAGCATAACCTTGGGCCCTTCCCATGGGGAGAATACCGGTGGCATCTGATCGCAGAGTACAAGAGGGAAGTTGAGCGGGAGGCTCGAGGCGACTTGTTGGACGACTCGCTTCCGAAGTGGGGTGTTGTGGTGGTATACCAACCTCAAAAAGAAAAGGGATTCATCCAGGAGATCGGGTCGTCGGTGAGAGTCCACGTTCACCGGGACACGGTGGAGTCCTGCCTGTGCGGAGACGATGTGGACTCCATCCTGAAACCTGGAGATGCTGTGACCTACCGCCGGTACCAAAAAGAAAACAGCTGGTGGGCCCGGGATGTGCAGAAATGCACAGCCCTCTTGGCGGTATCCAGAACCCTGGAGGAAGACCTTACCGCTGAGGCGGCTGCGGCAGCTCCCGCTGTAACGTGCATCATCCACCAGACCACCCAGACTTTTATTGCTGCGCGTGACCTGACCGTGCATGAGAAACAAGCTCACGGAGTGTACCCGGCGCTGGGAGTGAGCTTGGACGCGAACTATCCCAAACGACAGAGGGCTACATGTCAGGTAAAGCCCTGGTGGAGGCCGCCAGAGTAAACCTTGGAGAACCAAAAACTGTATAAAGTTCTTTTAACTGTTTGTTCTTCCTTTGCTGCTTAAACCCGTCTAGGGTTAACTCTTAAAGGGATCCCTTTGTTTACCCGGGATCCCTATTGTTTCAAGTTTTACTATTTTTCTTCTAAAGAACTGCAGAATCATGAACTGCGCATGGTCAAAAAATACTTGTAAATAGTTTGCACCTTCTTAAAGGTGCTCTCTACTGGTTTTACATAGGAGGCTTTTACAGAGACTGCCTCTTAACAGAAACTGCTGTTAATTATGCTGTAAAAATAACTGCTTTGCTTCACAGACCTGAAGATAAACCCGTTGGTGCGGCAGAATTCCGGGTCAGGATTACACGTCTTGTAGCCCACCCAAGACCAACGTTTGAGGGTTCATAAAGGGTCCCTCACATCACGTCATGTTGCCTATAAAAAGACTTGGGAATTAATGATGTGATTATTTGTACTACCTCTGAAAAGACTTGGAGTTTCCTCTTAAAGGGAATGTTCACTTGTTGCATTTAGTCAAAACATGACAGTGTTGCCTTAAGAAGTTAGATAGTAATAATGTTTATACATAGTAATAGTATGTAGTTAGAAAGCTAGTGATAAGAAATGTTTAATGATGTACTTTAAATAAAATGGAGGACAAGAGAAAGTTGGAAGGAAGATACAGTCTAGCCTGTAGTGGAGGTGAAACCTGTTCTGAATTTCAATAATGTGAACCTGTAGGGGTTAGTGAGTCCTCTGGAGAGCCATAGATAGATGGTTAATAGACTTTACACTTAAGGAAAATGTTAATTTATTGTTGAGATAGCACTTAGTAAATAGAATACCTGTACGGGTAATTGGTTCTATAGATAGATAATAACTGTTTCTAATCCGCTTATTGCACATGTAAATGTGTTCTTGTTTGTAACGTTCAAGTGTCCTCACCTCCCATAAAGGGAAGCACTGTTAAATTAATTTGTTTTATGGCATTCCAAAAATTTGGTATGTCTTTTGCTAACCTGTATTGTTGTTCTTCTTTTCCCAGTCCCGGAGTACTGGATTTAATGGGGGGGAGTGCAGTGCCCCAGAGTCCTGGTTGCTGCAGTAATGTCGCTCTTCCACCAGGGGGAGTGATATTACGTCTGATGGTAATAAAGGAGTTCACCTTGCAGGTATCACAAGTCACACACTACACTTCACACTCCAGTCCACCAGGGGGAGCCTTGCTTCTATCTATTAGGACACTCCTCACACACGGGTAAAACTGGTGGGTTGGATAGGAAGTCAGTCAGAAGCTGCCTGGGTTTGACCCAGAGAGCACCTATCAGGCAGACAGGGGGAGAAGGTGGAACATCTGAGCTGCAGACAGAGGGTCTCTGTCAGGGGTGGGATCCTGGCAGAGGCCTAACACGAGATAGAATGCTACGGAGCTGCACCTGCCCCATGTGCGGCAGCATCCTAAGAAAGGACACAAAGCAAAGTGTATTGTGGAGAGTGAGAAACGAAGTCACAGCACAAGGAAATAATACCGGGAGGAGTTCTGCCCCGAGATCGGCAGTCTCCTTCTGAGGCGCGTAGCCGGTGGCCGGAACACTGAGGGAGTAATTGTCTCTACGCATTACTTCAGAGACCGGCAGGACAGTCAATTCCAAGTTGGCTGCCCGACCTTAATACCTAAGAAGACACGGTGGCAAATTGTGGGGGTCGGGGCGTCTCTAGGGTCCCTACAAACAAGCCCCAGGCTATCCCAGTCATACAGAGTTGTCCTATCCATACCATCTGGGGGACAGAGAGAGAGAACATCAGAAACATCTATGAAAGTTGTGAGGACTATCCTGTGGTGCTCAGCAGGGAGGTACTACAACACACAGGCGCTAGTAGGAAGGCTACTGATTTCCACCTGGTTAAGAGAACTCTGGATGTGCCTTCGGACCGGCCGGACTCTGCCTGCCCTGTGAACAGTACTCTGGACTGTGGATGCTGAAATCTTCAGTAAAAGGTAAAGAGACTGCAACCTTTGTGTCCTTCTTATTCATTGCGCCTTACATCGTCCACCATCACCACCTACACATCCGGGAAGCCCTGGGGACATACTTCACCTGTGGGAAGGTATACCATCTAGCTGCCACTCCATCACCCCAGCGGACCCCTAGTAGCGTCGGTCACCATGACCGAATACCACAGGTGGCGTCACAAACACCAAACAAATTTCACCTTTAATTGGATGCCCCTCAGAAGGGCCACAGACCGGGTCGGGCCACCGTAACATCCCCAGAACTGAGAGAGAGAGAGACCCGGTACCGAGTACCCCATTGCCCTTAACGTGGGGGCGCTCCACAAACCTGAACTGTAAGTCATTAAGAATGCAATGATCACATGCAAGTCGGAACCTGAGACGCAGAGGAACAGTATGCTACTGAACAGTTTTAATGAAAAAAACAAATCTTTAAACCCTTCTGTCCCTATAACACATTATTACATCATGAGTGGGTGGATGAAGATATATTTTTACATCAGTGGTGTTGTGTAATCTCACACACTGTGCCTGCACTTGAAGGAGTGAATGTTGGTTGATAACTTCAATAGCAACTGTGGCATCTAGATGGTTGAATGAGGTGGTTGCCATTGCAGCCTCATTGGCCACCCTGTGATTTAATAAAGGATGTGCCAACAGTTGATAAGGCAGACAGAAACCTCCAGGCTTGCAATCTATGGAAACCGACTTGACCACGACAGGTATAACACACTGCAATACAGTAAGAACAATAAATCATAATATCTTAAATGTTTTCACTTTTACTTTACATTACATGATGCATATTCATTTCTGGAAGACACTTTTGGGGGCAAAATGCTCACTATATTCCATGATAACTGCCTTTAGGGGTTAGTTTTCAAAATGGAAACATATTTAGGGCACTTTCTTTTTATCCATCACTCCTGAGCCCTGATGTATATTTGACCAAAAGATTAAGACCACATTTAGGGTATTTATAAAACCAGGAAAAATAGTATCATAGTTATGAAGCTGATGATTCACAGTGCCACAAACTTGGCAGAAAATAATGGGCATTGATATGGTCTATCCCCTTCACGACCTTGGGATTTTCCATTTTTGTGCTTTTTTTACCTCTTTCTTCCCAGAGCCATAGCTTTTTTATTTTTCAGTCAATATGACTTGTTTTTTGCAAGGTGAGTTGTATTTTTAAGTTACACCATTGACTTTACCATATGGTGTGCTGGAAAGTGGGAAAAAATTCCAAGTGCGGTAAAATTGCAAAACAAGTGCAATTCCACAAATGTTTTTTTTTAACCATGTTTACTAAATGCTAAAACTGACGTGTCATTATCATTTTCCAGGTCATTATTAGTTAATTAGTCAATACAAAACATGTATAGGGTATTTTTTATTTAAGTCTTAAAAAAAATATTCAACGTTTGTAAAAAAAAAAAAAAGAGAGATCCGTACCATTATCCATTTTTCAGGATCTGGCGCTGGGTTATGGCCTATTTTTTGCATGCTGTGTGGAGGATTTTAATGATACCATTTTGGGGTAGATACAAACTCTTAGAGTGTGCATTTTATTGCAATGTTGCAGAGGCCATAAATAAAATGTGATACTGCTACTGTTACTGCCTTGGTCATACCAATCAGAGTGCCAGCATATGCAGTGTTTTATACAATCATTTCAATACCATTAAATATTGAGTTATTTTCCCCTCATTTGGCCTGCTGTGCTGCAGAAAAAGATAGATTAAAATTCAATAGGTAAAATTGGGTTGTTTCTGGAAGCTTTCTACCATATAGGGTCCTCTGCCATTGGACGTACTATTCCGTCCATGTGGAGTGGGCCCTACTTCCCATGAACGTAATAGTACATCCAGCGTGATCAACCGCACTCATGGGGGGAGCGCGGCCGAACGCTGCCCGGTGTCAGCTGACTATCGCAGCTGACATCAGGCACTATGTGCCAAGAGTGCTCACAGACCACTCCTGGCACATAAACCCCCAGAACGCTGTGATCAAAGATGATCGCAGCATTCCGGCGGCACAGGGAAACATCGCACAGACAGGGGGTTCCCTTCGCGCTTCCCTCAGACCCTCGGAGCAATGCGATTTGATCACGTTGGTCCGAGGGTCTCCTACCTCCTCCTCCTCCCTGCAGGACCCGGAAGGCCTCCCGCGGCCATTTAGGATCCAGGCTTGCAGGGAGGTAGCTTTCAAGCGCCTGCTCAGAGCAAGCGCCGGGAAGCCTCCCTACAGTGCCTGTATGATCGCTGATCTGACACAGTGCACTGCAAAGTGTCAGATCAGCGATCTGATCATATATATAGTGATATCTCCCCCTGGGGAAATGTAAAAAAGTAAAAAAAAAAAAAAACATTTACATGTGTAAAAAAAAAAAACCTAAATAAAAAAAAATATATATATTGTTCCAATAAATACATTTCTTTAAATAATAAAAAAAACCAATAAAAGTGCACATATTTAGTATCACCGCAACCGTAACGACCTGACCTATCAAACTGCTCCACTATTTAACCCCTTCAGTGAACACCGTAAAAAAAAAACGAGGCAAAAAACTACGCTTTATTATACTGCCAAACAAAAAGTGGAATAACACGCGATCAAAAAGACAGATATAAATAAGCATTGAACCTCTGAAAACGTCATCTTGTCCCGCAAAAAACGAGCCACAATACAGCGTCATCAACAAACAAAACAAAAAAGTTATAGTCCTCAGAATAAAGTGATGCAAAAATAATTATTTTTTCTATAAAATAGTTTTTATCGTATAATAGCGCCGAAACAAAAAAATTATATAAATGAGGTATTGCTGTAATCGTTCTGACCCAAAGAATAAAACTCATTTATCAATTTTACCAAACGTGGAATGGTATAAGCACCCCCCCAAATAAATTAATGAATAGCTGGTTTTTGTTCATTCTACCTCACAAAAATAAAAAGCGATCAAAAAATGTCACGTGCCTGAAAATGGTACCAATAAAAACATCAACTCGTCCCACAAAAAACAAGACCTCACATGACTCTGTGGACCAAAAATGGTAGTTACTCACCGATAACGGTGTTTCTCTGAGCCCATGACGGCACCACGGAGAGAGGGGATCCACCCACCAAGGACAGGAAACATACAGATAAAAAGGCGGTACCTCTCTCCCGCATCAGTTGTTTACAGAGCATGAAGGGAATATCAGGTTAATAGTTACAAATGTTTCAACATTACTAAACCTTAATAAGATACCACGTGCTTATTGCTTATATATTTAACTAAACATTATAAAAGTGTGCACACCCACGCGCGAGGGAGGGAATGTACGGGTGCCGTCATGGGCTCAGAGAAACACCGTTATCAGTGAGTAACTACCATTTTCTCTGTCCCCCATGACGGCACCATGGAGAGAATTGCAGAGACTGTACATTAGGGAGGGACTACCGCTTCCAGAACCCTTTTACCAAAGGTAAGGTCTGAAGAAGAAGTTAAGTCCAACCGATAGTGCTTAAAGAAGGCTGAGGTTGAAGACCAAGTAGCCGCTCTACATATCTGGTCGATTGAAGCGCCGGCTCTCTCTGCCCAGGAAGCCGCCATCACTCTAGTTGAATGAGCTTTAACCTCCCCTGGAACTGGCATCCCGCTTGAGGTATACGCGAGGTTGATGGCATCTCTGACCCATCTTGCCAATGTACCCTTGGAGGCCTTTTTGCCTTTCCGAGGGCCCTGAAAACACACAAAAAGAGATCTATCCTCTCTACACTCCCTAGTAGCTTCCAGGTAATGAATGAGACATCTTCTAACATCCAATGTGTGTAATGATTTTTCCCCCTCGTTTTTAGGGTTTGGACAAAAGGAGGGAAGGGAGATCTCTTGGGATCTATGGAATCGGGAAGCTACTTTTGGTAAATATGCCGGATCTGTTTTTAATACCACCCTGTCATCCAATATTTGCGTGAAGGGTGGTCCGGCTGACAAGGCTTGTATGTCACTAATTCTTCGGGCTGAAGTAAGGGCTACCAAAAGGGAGGTTTTGAAGGATAGAATCCTTAAGGGAAGTTCTTCTAAGGGCTCAAAGGGGTTTTTAGTTAGGGCTGTGAGGACCAGATTTAAGTCCCACTGTGGGGCCCTACGTAAGGGTAGAGGTCTAGATCTTTCTGCCGCCTTAACGAATCTGGAAACCCAATGATTCCTTGCTAGGTTGTAGTTAAACAGTGCCCCCAGTGCTGCAACATGAACCTTCAGTGTACTTGTGGCTAGGCCTTTTTCTAGCCCATTTTGTAAAAATTCCAATACGGCTTTAAGCGGGATTCCCTCAGAGACTTTAGAACCTGAGGAAGAGAGGAATTTCTTCCAAATTTTACCATATTGCTTGGTGGTTGTTAATGTTCTACTTTTCAGGAGGGTTGATACTAAACCTTGAGAAAAGCCTTTCTCTATTAGTAACCCCCTTTCAAACTCCAAGCCATCACATGTAAACTCGCTACTAGTGTTGAGCATTCCGATACCGCAAGTATCGGGTATCGGCCGATATTTGCTGTATCGGAATTCCGATACCGAGATCCGATACTTTTGTGGTATCGGGTATCGGTATCGAAACAACATTAATGTGTAAAAGAAAGAATTAAAATAAAAAATATTGCTATACTCACCTCTCCGACGCAGCCTGGACCTCACCGAGGGAACTGGCAGCGTTCTTTGCTTAAAATGCGCGCTTTTCCTTCCTTCCGTGACGTCACGGCTTCTGATTGGTCGCGTGCCGCCCATGTGGCCGCGACGCGACCAATCACAGCAAGCCGTGACGTAATTTTCAGGTCCTTCTAGGCATTCAGTATTTTAAAATTACGTTCCGGCTTTGTGATTGGTCGCGTCGCGGTCACATGGGCGACGCGACCAATCACAAGCCGTGACGTCATGGGAGGAATGAAAAGCGCGCATTTTAAGCAAAGAACGCTGCCGGTTCCCTCGGTGAGGTCCAGGCTGCGTTGAAGAGGTGAGTATAGCAATATTTTTTATTTTAATTCTTTATTTTACACATTAATATGGTTCCCAGGGCCTGAAGGAGAGTTTCCTCTCCTTCAGACCCTGGGAACCATCAGGGATACCGTCCGATACTTGAGTCCTATTGACTTGTATTGGTATCGGGTATCGGATTAGATCCGATACTTTGCCGGTATCCCTGGAATAGGAGATTGGGCAGATCAGGGAGTATCCAAGGGTCTGTTATAGACATTCTTCTGACCCAAGAAAACCAAATTCTTTTCGGCGAGAAAGAGGCAATTAATATTACCCGGGCACTGTCCTCCCTTATCTTCCTCAGAACTGCTGGTATCAGTGAGATAGGGGGAAACGCATAAGCCAGTTTGTGCTTCCAAGGGATTAGGAAGGCGTCCAACGCCACCAGGTTCCCTTCTGGGTTTATGGAACAAAAGGTGGTCACCTTCCAATTTAGATTGTTTGCGAAGAGATCTATTACAGGAGTTCCCCACTTCTCCGTGATCTGATTGAATATGGACTGGTTCAACTCCCATTCCCCTTGTTTTAGGCAGAACTGACTTAGGTAGTCTGCCTTGAAATTGTCCACCCCTTTTATGTGAAGGGCTGTCAAGGATGCTAAATTGTTCTCGGTCATCTGTAAGATTGAATGTGTCACTTCCATCAGTGATTGAGAGTGGGTGCCTCCCTGATGGTTTATGTAGGCCACTACCACCCTATTGTCTGAAAATAATCTTACATGATGAGAGCGAAGGAGGGTTAGGAATTCTGTAAGTGCGAATTTCACTGCTAGTAGTTCCTTCATATTGGAGGATACTGCTTTTAAGTCGTCTGACCATGTCCCCTGAGCCGCTAGATCGTGTATGTGAGCCCCCCAACCCATGGGACTTGCATCTGTGGTTACCACTTTTGACACTGGGATTACCCATGGAAGACCGCAGCCCAGATTGCTCTCCTTTGTCCACCAATCTAGTGAGAGGATTGTGTTTGACGAGAAGGTGAACTGACTTTCTAAATTTCCTTTTAGAGAAATTTCCTCTGCTAATATCTGACATTGGAGTTCCCTCATATGTGACTGGGCCCATTGGACCGCGGAAATGCAGGCTGTCATAGACCCCAGAAGAGACATTGCTTCTCGAAGCGATATAGAGGGAAGTTCCCTTGCCCGGGACACTAACCCCACCATCTTTTGGATTTTCTCTTGGGGTAGGCGACACTCTTGGGAGATGGAATCTAGCGTGTTGCCCAGATATTCCTGAATCTGATTCGGTATTAACCTGGACTTTTCTAGATTTAGGAGCCAACCTAAGTTTTTTAAAGAGTCCATTACCATCTCTAGTTGGTTTTTGCAATGCTGGGGAGAGTTGCCTAACACCAGGAAATCGTCTAGTTATGGGACGATTAGAATGTTTTGCTTTCTCAGATCTGCCATGACTAAAGCTATCAATTTGGTGAATTAACCCGTGGGGCTATCACGAGACCGAAAGGGAGAGCTGCAAACTGAAAATGCTTTACAATCCCTTCGATTTTGATCGCCACCCTGAGGAATTTTTGGAAGTCTCTGTGAATGGGGACGTGGTAGTATGCGTCCTTTAAATCGAGTACTACCATGAAACAATGCGGAAACAACATTTTGACTGGTGTTTTTATTGTTTCCATTTTGAAAGCTTCCACTATCAGGTGCTTGTTTAAATTTTTTAAATTGATAATTGTCCTGAAAGACCCGTCTGGCTTCTTCCTGAGAAAAACCGGAGAGTAAGAACCCTTTCCCTCTTTCTCGGAGAGGGACTTCCAGAAGAACCCCTTTGCCTAGCAACGTTGTGACTTCCTGTTCCAGAGCTATTCGCTCCTGCGGAGAAGCTCTCTGAGATGTTACCAGGAAGGACGGCTGAGGAAAAGTGAGGAATTTGAACTTTAGTCCCGATCTTATCACGTCTAGAATCCAGGCGCTGCTGGTTATCTTTTCCCAGGCTGAGAAAAAGAGGGACAATCTTCCTCCCACCTGGGGCAAAAGTTCATTGTGAGGGTTTTTTGGTATCGGTGGGGCTCTTGTTGAATATAAACCCCTTATTTTTGTTCTTTTTGTCTTCCCACCTGTCCTGTGTTCTAGGGGGTTTTCTACGGTTGAATCTCTTACTCCGAAAGGGATGCTTGTAAGATGGATATGCCAGGATGGGGAAGGACTTATTTTTGTCCCCTGCCTTTTCCAGAATATCATCCAGAGTGGTGCCAAATAGAAATTCTCCTTCACAGGGAATATTATAAAGTTTAGAGTTTGTTTGGAGGTCTCCAGGCCAACATTTGAGCCAGAGGGCTCTTCTAGCTGCATTGGAGAAAACTGCTGATCTGGCCATCAGCCTGATAGAATCTGCCGACGCATCGGCCAGAAAGGCGGCTGCCCCTTTCATTACTGGCAAGGTACTTAATATGCTGTCTCTGGATGATTTTGCTTTGATTTGAGATTCTAGCTGATCTAACCACACCATTAGGGAGCGGGAAGTACAAGCCGTGGCCACTGCTGGTTTTAGACGCCTTTCAGCTGCTTCCCAGGAACTTTTTAGAAAAGCATCCGCTTTTTTGTCCATGGGGTCCTTTAGGACTCCCATATCCTCAAAAGGTAGGGCAAACTTTTTTGACGCCTTAGCAATGGCTACGTCTAATTTGGGAGCTTTTTCCCAGAAGGAGCATGTTGGGTCCTCAAAAGGATATTTCCTCTTGGGAGTAAGCAAGGCCTTCCTTACAGGTTTTTTCCACTCTTTATTAATTAGAGCCTGTATTTTATCATTGAGTGGAAATACTCTTCTTTATTTCTGCTCAAGTCCCCCAAACATAATATCTTGGACTGTTTTTTTAGGATGAGAATCAGTTAGTCCCATGGTGCTTCTGACAGCTTTAACCAAGGAATCCGTTTCTTCTAATGGGAAGCAACTACGGCCCCCTGAGAAGAGGACGATGATGAAGATGAAGAGGAATTTGAAGAACTCGAACTAATCTCCCCGCTATCTGTGTCACTGGAGTCAGATATAAAGGATTTGTGTCAGATCTTTTTACCTTTTTTATCCTCGTGGAGAGATTTAAAGGTGTCTTCCACCTGAGTTTTAATTAATGATTTGAGCTCTGTAGCGAACCCTGGAAGCCCCTCGCAGAGTGTTTCCTCTATACAGGATTTACACAACCTCTTTTCCCACATGGCAGGTAAATCTTCTTTACAAAGTGCGCAGATCCTGTGTTTGGACTTCCCTGAGCTTTTCTTTCCCTAGAACAAGCAAGAGAAAAGGTAGGCTCTATTAGCCGGAGCATTCACGGAGATCACTCACCACCTGGTGTACCCTCAGTACCGGCTGTGGATGGTCCATATCGACTATGGGATGCTCCTTTGATCTGGATGCAGCACTAGAATTCTTGCTGTGCTGGGATCCTGACCGTGCTCCAGCTCCACGCCGCTGGTCATGAGAGGTTCCTTTCCCCTGCTGCCGGCGTTTCTGCTGCTGCTGCGGTACCTGCGGTTGCTGTGCTGGTGAACCCTGCAATTCTGGGTCACTCATGGCTGCTGGAGAGCACTGGCTGGACTGCATTAGAGCAACCAGCCAGTGAGGCAACCTCCATTAAGTACCTTAGTGAAGCACGCTGCCGATTCTCGCACGTGCCCCCGTCGGGACCATCATGCATATCGCACCCCGCTGTGCGCACACGTCCCAGCATGCCATGTGCTGCCCCAGAAAGCCCTGCGCTGCCCAGCATGCCCTGCGCCATCCAGCAGGCAGTGTGGCACCCGCGCATGCGCGTTACCTGTCAGGAAGCCCGGCTCCACGCCGCTGGTGCTTCCTGATGCGGCCGTTAAGGCGCGCATTATCGCGCCGTGTTCCACCTTTGGAGGGCCCCCTCACAGTGGTTTTGCGGGTTTATGCCACCTGGAACCCCCACGTGCAGTGAGGATTCCACCTAGGAGCTGCAATGCTGCTGCTGCAGCTCCCCGCTCACCCTAGAGACCTACTGATCCCAGAGGTGGCGCTTCGGGTGGCCCAGCCTAGCCGAGGCAGGGAACCCCCGCTGCCTGAACCGGTCTGACTGGCCCCGGAATCCAACGACGATCTAAGGTAAGATCTGCTGCGGGTTCCCCATCAAGGACAGGAAACCAAACTGATGCGGAAGAGAGATACCGCCTTTTTATCTGTAGGTTTCCTGTCCTTGGTGGGCGGATCCCTTCTCTCTGTGGTGCCATCATGGGGGACAGAGAAATATGGAAAAATTATAGCTCTCAAAATGTGGAACGTCTTTTAGTGTGTGATGGCTGCCAATCATAAAAATCTGCTAAAAAACCTGCTATAAAAGTAAATCAAACCCCCATCATCACCCGCTTAGTTAGGGAAAAAGAATACAATTTTAAAAAATGAATTTATTTTCATTTTCCCATTAGGGTTAGGGTTGGGGCTAAAGTTAGGGTTAGGGTTGGGGCTAAAGTTAGGGTTAGGGCTACAGTTAGGGTTAGGATTGGGGTTAGGGTTAGGGTTGAGGTTAGGGTTAGGGGTGTGTTTGGGTTAGGGTTTCAGTTAGAATTGGGAGGTTTCCACTGTTTAGGCACCCTAGGTGCTCTGCAAACGCGACATGGCATCTGATCTCAATTCCAGCCAACTCTGATTTAAAAAGTAAAACAGTGCTCCTTCCCTTCCGAGCTCTCCCGTGCGCCCAAACAGGGGTTTACCCTAACATATGGGGTATCAGCGTACTCAGGACAAATTGGATAACAACTATTGGGGTCCAATTTCTCCTGTTACCTTTGGGAAAGTACAAAACCAGGGGCTAAAAAATAATTTGTGTGGAAAAAAAAGATTTTTGATTTTCACGGCTCTATGTTATAAACTGTAATGAAACACTTGGGGGTTTAAAGTTCTCACAACACATCTAGATAAGTTCCTTGGGGGGTCTAGTTTGCAATATGGGGTCACTTGTTGGGGTTTCTACTGTTTAGGAACATTAGGGGCTCTGCAAATTCAACGTGATGCCTGCAGACCAATCCATCTAAGTCTGCATTCCAAATGGCGCTCCTTCCCTTCCGAGCTCTGCCATGCACCCAAACGGTGGTTCCCGCCCAAATATAGGGTATCAGCGTACTCGGGACAAATTGGACAACAACTTTTGGGGTACAATTTCATCTGTTACCCTTGGGAAAATACAAAACTGGGGGCTAACAAATAATTTGTGTGGAAATTTTTTTTTTTTTCTCGTCTCTGTGTTATAAACTGTAGTGAAACATTTGGGGGTTCAAAGTTCTCATAACACATCTAGTTAAGTTCCTTGGGGGGCCTAGTTTCCAATATGGGGTCACTTGTGGGGGGTTTCTACTGTTTAGGTACATCAGGGACTCTACAAATGCAATGTGATGCCTGCAGACCATTCCACCTAAGTCTGCATTCAAAACAGTGCTCCTTCCCTTCCGAGCTCTGCCATGCGCCCAAACAGTAGTTTTCTCCCACATTTGGGGTATCAGCATATTCAGAACAAATTGTACAACAACTTTTGGGGTCCAATTTCTCCTGTTACCCTTGGGAAAATACAAAACTGGGCGCTAAAAAATAATTTTGGTGGAAAAAAAAGAATTTTTATTTTCACGGCTCTGCGTTATAAAATGTAGTGAAACACTTGGGGGTCAAAGTGCAAACCACACATCTAGATAAGTTCCTTAGTGGGACTACTTTCCAAAATGGTTTTACTTGTGGGGTGTTTCAATGTTTGGGCACATCAGGGGCTCTCCAAACGTGACATGGCGTCCCATCTCAAATCCAGTCAATTTTGCATTGGAAAGTCAAACGGCGCTCCTTCCCTTCCGAGCTCTGCCATACACCCAAACAGTGGTTTACCCCACATATGGAGTATCAGCATACTCAGGACAAATTGCACAACAAATTTTGTGGTCCAATTTCTTCTGTTACCCTTGGGAAAATAAATTGGGGGCAAAAAAATCATTTTTGTGAAAAAATATGATTTTTTATTTTTACAGTTCTACATTATAAACTTCTGTGAAGCACTTGTTGGGTCAAAGTGCTCACCACACATCTAGATAAATTCCTTAGGGGGTCTACTTTCCAAAATAGTGTTACTTGTGGGGGTTTCAATGTTTAGGCACATCAGGAGCTCTCCAAACGCAACATGGCGTCCCATCTCAATTCCAGTCAATTTTGCATTGGAAAGTCAAATGGCGCTCCTTTCCTTCCGAGCTCTGCCATGCGCCCAAACAGTGGTTTACCCCCACATATGGGGTATCAGCATACTCAGAACAAATTGTAAAACGATCTTTGGGGTCCAATTTCTCCTGTTACTCTTGGTAAAATAAAACAAATTGGAGCTAAAGTAAATTTTTTGTGATAAAAAGTTAGATGTTCATTTTTTTAAACATTCCAAAAATTCCTGTGAAACACCTGAAGAGTTACTAAACTTCTTGAATGTGGTCTTGAGCACCTTGAGGGGTACAGTTTTTAGAATGGCATCACACTTGGGTATTTTCTATCATATAGACCTCTCAAAGTGAGATGTTGTTTCTAAAAAAATGGTGTTGTAAAAATGAGAAATTGCTGGTCAAATTTTAACCCTTATAACTCCCTAAAAAAAATGTTGGTTCCAAAATTGTGCTGATATAAAGTAGACATGTGGGAAATGTTACTTATTTAGTATTTTGTGTGACATAACTCTGTGATTTAAAGGCATAAAAATTCAAAGTTGGAAAATTGCAAAATTTTCAAAATTTTCACCAAATTTCAGTCTTTTTCACAAATAAACGCAGGTAATATCAAAGAAATTTTTCAATTATCATGAAGTGTGATATGTCACGAGAAAACATTGTCAAAATCACTGGGATCCGTTGAAGCGTTCCAGAGCTATAACTTCATAAAGGGACAGTGGTCAAAATTGTAAAAATTGGCCCGGTCATTGACGTGCAAACCACCCTTGGGGGTAAAGGCGTTAAAAAATTGTTTTCCAAAGTGCCCTTTAATTTTTGAAAAATGTCTTCTAAAGTTTATAAGTTGTATAATGTCTAAAAAAAAACAAAGCATACATATATTAAATATTAATTATTGTTATGTTGTATTATATTGATATATCTAAGTGCAGAAAGATTAAAAGTTTTAAAACTAATTTTTCCAAGGTGCTTTTTTTTATAAATTTGAAAACATACCAGATTTGAAAAATGTGACTGCCTCCTAATGTCTCAAATAGGCTGCATCATTCATACTGTCAAACTCAATAATCCTATAATAGACACATCAGGTGTAAAATCAATAAAGTACATTTCTGTTTCTAACAAATTTTCTGCATAAATGTACTAGACAATGTGTTCCAGGCAGCACATTCAAGGAAATAGAACATTGAAAACACTGAAAACAGCAGAGCTTATTAAGGTAGATGAAAAATGCAAAATTAAGTTTTCATGTTAAGCAAACATATTAAATAGAAAGCGGTGGCTGAAGATATACAATTTTAAATCCAGAAAACACTGGCAGGGCATTGAATTGCCAATGCGCATTTTCCACTCCCAAATGTAAAAACTCTAGAGAGCAATTCTAGTGATATCACATTATCTTCTTAAATTACATCAGATTCTAGTGCTTTACTTGATAGTAAATCAATTTTAAAATCTCATCCATAGGGTAAAAGAGATATGAATTCACTTGTCTTCCAGTTCCAGTCTTAAAGCAACTATTACACAAAGTGACTAAAATGCCTTGCCTCACTGGGATTATTCCAATGCATTTACTGCATGCATTGCACAATTGCGTCCATCTTAATAGCACATTATATTAAAACATGTAATGTCTGTTCTTCAAATTTGACTGAAATAAAACAACTATAGCCTGAAATACTTCATTGTGGATTTGAAACATGCTATGAAGTATATACGTATAGTTCCTTGTAGCGAAGTGTGTTGGTACAAATGTAAGTGCGGCGCCCCAGTGTCCTGATCGTCACAGTGATGTCATTATCCTTTCAGGGGAGAAGTGATATCATGCCTGAAGGCAATGAAAGACAACCACATTCAGGTATCACACACATACAACATGTTCACACTCCAGACCAGAAGGGGGAGCTCTAAGCCTGTTTAGGGTGAACTTGCCCTATTTAACATCCTGATCTGGAGGGAAAAGGGGTTCAGAGTTCAGTTCCTGTCAGGCAGAGAGAAGGAGAGGAGCTCTGCTGGCATGAAGTGCTGCAACTCCTGGGAAAAGACACTAAAAGGTGAACATACTGCAGAGAGTGTGCAGGAAAGCAGAGCACAGGAGAGAGAGATCAGCCAGTAACAAGCTGCTCCTTTCTGAGGCGCAGAAGCCGGTAGCCAGAAACACCGAGGGAGTAACTGTCTCCAAGCCTTGCTCCTTAGACCGGCAGGACAGTCAATTCCAAGTTGGCTGCCCGACCTTAATACCTAAGAAGACACAGTGGCACCTTGCAGGGGCCAGGGCGTCTCTAGGGTCCCTATAAAAAGCCTCAGGCCATCAGTCATATGGGTTTGTCCTATCCATAACATCTGGGGGATAGAGAGGAAGAAATAACATCTAGAACATCTACAAGAGTTGTGAGGACCTTACTGGGAAGCTCAGCAGGGAGGTACTACAACACACAGGCGCTAGTAGGAAGGCTACTGATTTCCACCTGGATAAGGGGACTCTGGATTTGCTTTCAGACTGGCCGGACTCTGTCTGCCTTGTCATCTGGCGCTCCGGGCTGAGGATACCATCTGAAGTCTTCAGTAAACAAGGTAATAGACTGCAAACCTGTCTCCTCGTTCTTTACTGCACCTTGCCCATATATAAACTCTTTTACTGGATACCCCTGAGGGCCACAGACCGGGACATCCCCCGAACCGAAGGACCCGGTGCCGAGTACCCCATTGCCCTACTCTGGGGGCGATCCATAAGCAAGTTACACAATTTGTTCAAGCAACAATATGTAATTTACAATATAATTCATTGTTTACAAGTTTGACAAGGGTAGACAAAGGAATTTAACCCCTTAACGACCAGGGGTATTTTTGGTTTTGCATTTTCATTTTTTGATCCCCTTATTCCCAGAGCCATAACTTTGTTTTATTTTTTGGTCATAATGTCCATGTGAGGGCTTGCTTTTTGCTGGACGAGTTGGACTTTTGAACAACACCATTAGTTTTACCATGTCGTGTAAGAGAAAACAGGAACAAAATTTCCAAGTGCGGTGAAATTGCAAAAAAAGTGCAATCCCACACTTGTTTTTTGTTTGGCTTTTTTGCTAGGTTCACTAAATGCTAAATCTGACCAGGAATTATAATTATCCAGGTCATTACGAGTTCATAGACACCAAACATGTCTAGGTTCTTTTTTGTCTAAGTAATGAAAAAAATTCCAAAGTTTGTAAAAAAAAAAAGTTGCAATTTTCCGAGACCTGTAGCTTCTCCATTTTTCATGATCTAAGGCTGAGTGAGGGCCTATTTTTTGCGCACCCAGCTGACGTTTTTATTGATGTCATTTTGGTGCAGACACAATCTTTTGATCGCCCATTATTGAATTTTACTGCAATATCGCAGTGACCAAAATTCTGGCGCTTCAAATTTTGTTCTCACTACGCTTTTTACCGATTTAATTTTTTTATATATTGATAGATCGGGCGATTCTGAACGCGGCGATACCAAATATGTGTACTGTATATTTGATTTTTTTTTTCATTGTTTTATTTTGAATGGGGCAAAAGGAGGGTGATTTCAACTTTTATATTTTTTTCATTTTTTTTATATTTTTAAAAACTTTTTTTTTACTTTTTTGTATCAGAAATACTCACTTGCTATGAAACCTGACCACTAGGTGGCGCTCATAGCAATTCAGCAATGACAACCACAGGGGTCTTCTCCTGCCCCTGGTTGTCAAGCCAACCCATCGGCGACTCGCGGTCATGGGACACGGGTGCCGATGGGGGGAGGAAAGGAGGTGCTTCCTGCTCATTCATGTTAAATGCCATTGTAAGAGTTTGACAGCAGCATTTAACATGTTAACAGCCATGGGTGAATCTCGATTTCACCCACAGCTGTTCTGGGCACATGTCAGTTGAACAGATCTGCTGTCATGTCCTGGAAAAGGTGCGGGCTCATCACTGGAGCCCGCGCCAAATGGGGGAGGTGTAAAGTGATGGACTGTGTCCATAATTGAAAGTTAAGGGATTAAACTTAAAATAGGCATAAAAGAAATTCAATATTTTATGCTTATCTGAGACTTACAGAGATTTTCAAGAGATGTCAAACATTGTGTCACATAGAATTATAGATTATACAAAAAGGGTTGCACTTTATCGTGCTAAAGCATGTCAAGTAGCAATAAGGCTTCTGAATATAAGGAAAAAAAATAGACGCTTTGCACATAATTTGGCCAAGGACAACTGTAAGAAGAGGCTGACACAGTGAATAGGCCCAAATAAGTAAGTAGGCTAAATGTAGCTCAAAATTGGTAACAGGACTAAACAGGCGGCACTGCTTTGTTCAGCGGACGACAACTGTAATGAGAGGCTGACACAGTGAGTAGGCCCAAATAAGTAAGTAGGCTAAATACAGTTCAAAATTGGTAACAGGACTAAACAGGCGGCATTGCTTTGTTCAGTGGAGGACAACTGTAATGAGAGGCTGACACAGTGAGTAGGCCCAAATAAGTAAGCAGGCTAAATGCAGTTAAAAATTGGTAACAGGACTAACCAGGCGACATTGCTTTGTTCAGCGGAGGACAAATGTAAGGAGAGGCTGACACAGTGAGTAGGCCCAAATAAGTAAGTAGGCTAAATGCAGTTCAAAATTGGTAACAGGACTAAACAGGCGGCATTACTTTGTTCAGCGGAGGACAACTGTAAGGAGAGGCTGACACAGTGAGTAGGCCCAAAAAAGTAAGTAGGCTAAATGCAGTTGAAAATTGGTAACAGGACTAACCAGGTGGCATTGCATTGTTCAGCGGATGACAACTGTAATGAGAGGCTGACACAGTGAGTAGGCCCGAATAAGTAAGTAGGCTAAATGCAGTTCAAAATTGGTAACAGGATTAACCAGGGGGCATTGCTTTGTTCAGCGGAGGACAACTGTAATGAGAGGCTGACACAGTGAGTAGGCCCAAATAAGTAAGTAGGCTAAATGCAGTTCAAAATTGGTAACAGGACTAAATAGGCGGCATTACTTTGTTCAGCGGAGGACAACTGTAAGGAGAGGCTGACACAGTGAGTAGGCCCAAAAAAGTAAGTAGGCTTAATGCAGTTCAAAATTGGTAACAGGACTAAACTGGCGGCATTGCTTTGTTCAGCGGAGGACAAATGTAATGAGAGGCTGAGACAGTGAGTAGGCCCAAATAAGTAAGTAGGCTAAATGAAGTTCAAAATTGGCAACAGGACCAACCAGGCGGCATTGCTTTGTTCAGCGGAGGACAACTGTAAGGAGAGGCTCACACAGTGAGTAGGCCCAAATAAGTAAGTAGGCTAAATGCAGTTCAAAATTGGTAACAGGACTAACCAGGCAGCATTGCTTTGTTCAGCGGAGGACAACTGTAATGAGATGCTGAAACAGTGAGTAGGCCCAAATAAGTAAGTAGGCTAAATTCAGTTCAAAATTGGTAACAGGACTAACCAGGCAGCATTGCTTTGTTTAGCGGAGGACAACTGTAATGAGAGGCTGACACAGTGAGTAGGCCCAAATAAGTAAGTAGGCTAAATGCAGTTCAAAATTGCTAACAGGACTAAACAGGCAGCATTGCTTTGCTCAGCGGAGGACAACTGTAATGAGAGGCTGACAGTGAGTAGGTCCAAATAAGTAAGTTGGCTAAATTCAGTTCAAGATTGGTAACAGGACTAACCAGGTGGCATTGCTTTGTTCAGCGGAGGACATCTGTAATGAGAGGCTGACACAGTGAGTAGGCCCAAATAAGTAAGTAGGCTAAATGCAGTTCAAAATTGGTAACAGGACTAAACAGGCGGCATTCCTTTGCTCAGCGGAGGACAACTGTAATGAGAGGCTGACACAGTTAGTAGGCCCAAATAATTAAGTAGGCTAAATGCCTGCCAAAAAATTGTTTATAAATAAACAGGTGGCATAGCTATGTATGGGGGTGGGCTCCTCTGCTGAGTAGCAGACAGTGGTAGTAGGTGCAAATTATTAACTGGTCTAAATGGAGGCCAGGGCCCCTGTATATTTTAACTATCATCTATCATTTCAACAAATTTGTATTGGCAGTGCCATTGAAGGATTTAACAGCACAGACTACACAGTGGTGAAGCAGGGAGAGGTAAGTATTGCAAGTGGTAGAGCACTGTTCGAGCTGGGGGGGAACACTCTCTTGTGGGCGGCAGTACTGGCACAGGGCCCCTCATATTACGGCGGTGTGTCTGACGTTGGTTGTGCACCACCACCATCAGAGACACTTCATTGTACTATGAGGGACCCTGTGCCAGTGCCGTCGCCCAAGAGTGGGCACACCCACCTGTCCAGGCAAACGGCACTCGCACAGGTGCTTGCGCCAAGTGGTGACCACGGCCCTGTGGGGGGGAGTTAGCCCATTTAAGAAAGTATAAAAATGGTCTATGGTGGTCATTCAGCAGCTGCAAATGGAGGAATTGAAGCAGTCAGTAAGAGGAGGCCAAAAGCAAGACATTTTTCAGGCAAGCTACGTGTCATCAGGGGATGGTGGGGCCAAATAATTTGAAATCCATGATTGGTTCATTTTAATGAAGTTTAGATCATCGACATTTCGGGTAGCCAGACGTGTCCTTTTTTCGGTCAGTATTGAACCAGCAGCACTGAAGACTCTTTCGGATAGCACACTAGCAGCAGGGCAAGCGAGCTCCTGTAATGCATATTCTGCCAGTTCAGGCCAGGTGTCTATTTTAGATGCCCAGTAGTCAAAGGGGAATGACCTGTGAGGGAGAACATCGATGAGGGAGGAAAAGTAGTTCGTAACCATACTGGAGAAATGTTGTCTCCTGTCACTTTGAATCGATGCAGCAGTACCTGTCGTGTGAGCGGTCATTGCGAAATCACTCCACAATCTTGTCATAAAACCCCTCTGTCCAAATACACTTCGGATTTCTGCACCTCTAACACCTCTGCCATGTTGCCCCCTACGGCTCGTGTGAGAACCATCACCACTGCTGTGTGCTGGGAATGCCTGAACCAAACGGTCTACAAGAGTTGCTTGTTTGGTAGCCAATATTTGCTCAAGGTTCTCATGTGGCATGATATTTTGTAATTTTCCTTTATATAGTGGATCCAGGAGGCAGGCCAACCAGTAATCGTCATCGGTCATCATTTTCATGCGGGGGTCACTTTTTAGGATACGCAAGGCATACTCAGCCATGTGGGCCAGGTGACAATTCACTGCTTGTGCTGGATTGAGGAGCACTTTCTTGCAAATTAACATCACTTGTGTCCCACAAAAACCCTGTACCTGACCTTGCAACGCCACCAGTTTTTATTGCCCCCTGAGAAGCATCCTCCTCCCATATATATTCATCCCCATCATCCTCCTCCTCCATTTCGTCCACCACCTCGTCCAGGAGAGTTCCCTGAGCAGACAATGGCTGACTGTCATCAAGGCTTCCCTCCTCCTCTGCTGCAGATGCCTGCTCCTAAATGTGCGTCAAACATTGCATCAGCAGACACATTAGTGGGATGCTCATGCTTATGATGGCGTAGTCTGCACTTACAAGCCGTGTGCATTCCTCAAAACACTGAAGGAGTTGACAGAGGTCTTGTAGCTTCGACCACTGCACACCAGACAACTCCAT
Organism: Ranitomeya variabilis; assembly: GCF_051348905.1. Taxonomy (NCBI): domain Eukaryota; kingdom Metazoa; phylum Chordata; class Amphibia; order Anura; family Dendrobatidae; genus Ranitomeya; species Ranitomeya variabilis. The sequence continues at coordinate 570,343,650 of NC_135236.1, forward strand.
GTCTGCCATCCAAGTGCCTGTCCGTGTATGTGTATCCTCCCACAAAATAATTACAGCATGCCTCTGTTCACACAGCCTCTGAACCATGTGCAGTGTGGAGTTCCACCTTGTTGCAACGTCGATTATTAGGCGGTGCTGGGGAAGATTCAGCGATCGCTGATGGTTCAGCATACAACTGGAGTGTACAGGCGACCGGCGGATGTGCGAGCAAAGTCTTCGCACCTTTCAGGAGCAGGGCTGGTAACCCCGGATAATTTTTTAGGAAGAACTGCACTAACAGGTTCAAGGTGTGAGCCAGGCAAGGTATGTGTTTCAGTTCTGAAAGGGCTATGGCAGCCATAAAATTCTTTCCGTTATCACTGACTACCTTGCCTGCCTCAAGATGTACACTGCCCAGCCATGACTGAGTTTCTTGCTGCAAGTACTCGGCCAGTACTTCCGCGGTGTGTCTGTTGTCGCCCAAACACTTCATTTGTAACACAGCCTGCTGACGCTTACACTAGCTGTTCGATAATGGGACACCTTGTGTGCAACACTGGCAGCTGCGGATGGAGTGGTCGTGCGATTGCGCATGAGCTTTCACTTTTGGAGGAGGAGGAGGGGTGGCAAACGCCTACAGCCAACTGTTTCCTAGACCGTGGGCTAGGCAGAACTGTCCCACTATGGCTGTCCCCTGTGGACCCTGCATCTACCACATTAACCCAGTGCACCGTGATGGGCACGTAACGTCCCTGGCCATGCCTACTGGTCCATGCATCTGTTGTGAGGTGCACCTTCCCACTGACTGATTGCCTTATTTGAAATGCTGGTAGAGGGTGGGATGGCTTTTCTCGCAAAGAAGTGCCGACTGGGTAGGTCATAGCGTAGTACTGCGTAGGCCATCAGGTCTTTGAAAGCTTTGCTTTCAACCAACCGGTAGGACATAATCTCTAACGAGATAGTATAGCAATGTGTGCGTTCAAACCCAGTGTACGCGGATGAGAGGATGAGTACTTTCTTTTCCTATCGAGATTCTCTTGTAGGGTGAGCTGGACTGGAGAGCTGCATATGGTGGAACTAGCGGTGGTGGTGGTGGACATGGCGGATTGAGAGAGGGTTGGTGATGGTATTCTTGATGTTGGCCTACATACAGTGTTTCCTACCAAAAACCTTGTGATTCCCTGACTGCTTTGGCCTTGCGACGATACCTGCACATTTGCTGCTGGTGGTGTCCTAACCGGTCGGCTTACAGTGAGGGAAGCAATGTAGCATTGCTGACTACCTTCATTCTGAGCAGGTGCACCAATGGTACGGGACATTTGGCAGTTAGTCCAGGCTTGCAAGTGCATGCTGGTTAAATGTCTACGCATGCACTTTGTATTTAAACTTTGAAGATTCTTCCCTCTGCTAAAGGTCTTTGAGCATTTCTTATCAGATAACTTTTGACTGGTCATTCGGATCTTGGTTAAAAAATTGCCACACTGCACTCTTCCTACTATCGAATACCTTTTCAGGCAGTGCACGCTGGGCTACTTTCACCGGATGGCCACGCTGTCCTAAAACTGTTTTTGTTTTTGACACACATTTTTGGCCTGATACGGGCCTGCCAGATGACAGCTGTTGCGATGTAGATGGCTGCTGCGGATCATCCTCCTCCTCTTCTGAGCTACTGGCAGCGGCACCCTCTTTCCCCAATGGCTGCAAATCTGGGTCATCAACTGGGTCATCTATCACCTCCTCTTCAATGTCGTGCACCTTCCTCTGTGTCACCGTGTAAGGTGCTATAGCGTTCAGGACGGGGCACCATAGTCTCATCAGGGTCAGATTCTGGCTGAGTACACTGCGAGGGCAATTTAGTGATCTGAGTCAATGGAACAGCATAATAATCTAGCTGTGGCTGTGCATCAGTGCGCTCCATGTCCGATTCATCCTGTAATGGGCAGTTAACAATTTCCCTTTCTAACCCAGGCACGGTATGTGTAAAGAGCTCCATGGAGTAACCTGTGGTGTTGCCTGACGCATCCTTCACTTTTGGTTTGGGTGAAGGATACAAGGAAACATCTTGTTCCTGACAGGGAGAATCCACTGACGACTCGCTGCTTTTATATTTTGAACTTTCTGAAGAGGAGGCTAAAGAGCTAGAGGCTGAGTCAGCAAGGAAAGGCAAAACTTTTTCCTGCTGCTCCGGCTTTAAAAGCGGTTTTCCTACTCCAAGATAAGGGAGCCTTTGACGCCTTGTGTAGCCAGACGATGACTCTGGATCAACACCTCCAGCCTTAGGTGCTATTTTGCTTTTCCCACTACCACCAGATGCTTCACCACCACCACCACCATCAGTACCAGCTGGCAACGACTGGCCACGGCCTCTTCCACCAGACTTCCTCATTTTTGGGAAAATGTTACCAAAATAACAACCGTTATATGGTACTGTAAAATAAGGTAGAAGGTGTATATAAACTTGTTGAGAATTTAAATCTCCCTTTTTATTTTGGGGAGACTGCACCGCAACTCAGGCCCATTGTATAACACAACACAATGCAAGTGGCAGAATGTGGCTGGCTGATATACGACAAACTAACAGAACTGACGTATATCCACTTTGTGACAATTTAAATCTCCTTTTTTTGGGGGGGAGACTGCACTGCAACTCAGGCCCAGTGTATAACACAACACAATGTAAGTGGCAGAACGTGGCTGGCTGATATACGACACAAACTAACCGAACTGATGTATATCCACTTTGTGACAATTTGAATCTCCCTTTTTTAGGGGGGAGACAGCACCGCAACTCAGGCCCAGTGTATAACACAACACAATGTAAGTGGCAGAACGTGGCTGGCTGATATACGACAAATCAACAGAACTGACTTATATCCACTTTGTGACAATTTGATACACCCTTTTTTGGGGGGGAGACTGCACCGCAACTCAGGCCCAGTGTATAACACAACACAATGTAAGTGGCAGAAAGTGGCTGGAAGATATCTGAAAAAATCCAAGGACTGTAGTACAATTTCAATCTCCCTACAATGATCTCAGGACAAGTATGGCAGCAACAAAAAGGACTGCTGCACACAAAAGTGTGGACAAATAAACAAGATAACTGCAGAAAGGAGCAACAGGATTTTTGCTTTTAAAAAAGCAGTTAGTTTGCACAGCAGCGTGCAAACAGCAATACAGCTCTCAGGGAGCCTTATAAGGCAGTCTAATAAGCTACAGAGCTGATGCACAAAAATATACCCTCCACTGTCCCTGCAAAAACAGGTGGTGTTGGACAGTGGAAATCGCTACAGCACTAGCGGTTTGGGGGTTATTCTTCCCTCCCTAACTATATCCCTTCTTCTGACGAAGCTGCAGCAATCTCTCCCTATGCTAAGATCGGCAGAAGTAAGATGGCGGTCGGCGTGCACGCCTCTTTATACCCCCTGTGACGCTGCAGAAAGCAAGCCAATCACTGTCATGCCTTTCTCTAAGATGGTGGGTACCGAGACCTATGTCATCACGCTGCCCACACTCTGCATCCTCCTTCATTGGCTGAGAAATGGCGCTGAATGCATCATACGAAACGCGACTTTGGCGCGAAGATCACCAACCGCATGGTCGATCCCACACTAGGATAGGGTCGGGTTTCATGAAACCCGACTTTGCTGAAAGTCGGCGATTTTTTAATTTGTCCAATCCGTTTCACTCAACCCTAGTCAGGATGTCTACAGGCAGGGTGAAAACAGTGTTAGCTGCTGTTATAAACAGCCAGGGATGGACGGGACTGAAATTGAGCCCTGGCATTTCAAAGCACACAGGCTTATTCTGTCCCTGCCACTTTCCTGACCTTGCAATCTCTATTACTAATATTTCCTGTGCAGCACCCCAGGTTCCTGGTCATTGCAGTAATGTCACTCTTCCACCAGGGGGAGTGATGTTAAGTTTGAAGGCAATAAAGGAGATCTCTTTACCAGGTATCACAAACCACACAACACACTTCACACTCCAGTCCACCAGGGGGGAGCTATGCTCCTATTTATTAGGGCACTCTTCACAATTAGGTAAAACTGGTGGTCTGGATAGGAAGTTAGGCAGAAGCTGACTGGGATTCACCCAGGCAGCACCTGTCAGACAGACAGAGAGGAAGGAGGAACATCTAGCAGTTTCTGACAGGGTGGTCCCTGACAGGGGTGGGATCCTGTCAGAGGCCTAGACAGAAGGCCACGGAGCTGCGCCTGCCCCACGTGCGGCAGCATCCTAAGAAAGAGACACGAACAGCGAACTGTATTGTAGAGGGTGAGAAACGAAGTCATAGCAGGAGGAGAGGAAACCAGAAGGAGTTCTGCCCTATTCAGGCTGCCTCCTTTCTGAGGCGCACGATCCGGTAGCCGGAACACCGAGGGAGCAACAGTCTCCAAGCCTTGCTCCAGAGACCAGCAGGACAGCTAACTCCAAGTTACTGATCCGCTCTACACCCAGGAGGCACGGTGGCAACTTGTGGGGGCCAGGGCGTGCTAGAGTTCCTATAAAAAGCCTCAGGCCATCAGTCATACAGGTTTGTTCCTATCCATCTGGGGGACAGAGAGAGAGAGACATAACATCTAGAACACCAACATCAGTTGTGAGGACCTTAACGAGAAGCTCAGCAGGAAGGCACTACAACACCCTGGTGCTAGAGGAAGGCTACTGATTTCCACCTGGATAAGGGGACTCTGGATTTGCCTTCAGACCTGCTGGACTCTGCTAGCCCTGTGATCCAGTGCTCTGGACTTTGGATGCTGAAGTCTTCAGTAAAAAGGTAAAGATACTGCAACCCTGTGTCCTCATTCTTCACTGCACTCTGGGAAGCCCTGTGGACACACTTTGCCTGTGGGAAGGTATCTAGCTGCCATAACATCACCCTAGCGGACCCCTAAGCAGTGTCGGTCACCCTGACCAAATACCACAGGTGGCGTCACAAACATTATCCCTTTAAAGACCTTCCCCCTTTTAATACGGATGTCCCTAAGGCCATGGACCGGGTCAGCTATCGTGAAATCTCCCTTGAGAACTGAAGGGCCCGGCTCCGAGTACCCCACTGCCCTACGGGGGTCATCCACCTGCCAGAAGGAAATACAGTTGTGCTCAAAAGTTACATGCCCTGATAAAATTTTTGCATTCTTGGCATTTTTTAGAGAACATGAATGATAACACCAAATTCTTTTCCTCCACTCAGTGGTTAGTTGAAGCCATTTATTGTCAAACAACTGCGTTTTCTCTTTTTAAATCATGAAAACCCAAAACATCCAAATGACCCTGATCAAAAGTCCACATACCCCATTGATTGATACCATGTATTGCCCTTTAACCCCTTTCTGTCATTGGACGTACTATTCCGTCCATGTGGAGTGGGCCCTACTTCCCAAGGACGGAATAGTACGTCCAGCGCGATCGGCCGCGCTCACGGGGGGAGAGCGGCCGATCGCGGCCAGGTGTCAGCTGACTATCGCAGCTGACATCGATGTGCTCACCTTGTACCGAGCGTCTCCTCCCTGGAAGCCCCGGATCCAAAATGGCCGCGGGACTGCATCTGGGTCCTGCAGGGAGGTGGCTTCACTGCGCCTGCTCAGAGCAGGCGCCGGGAAGCCTCCCTTCTGTGCACGTCAGATCGCCGATCTGACACTGTGCACAGCAAAGTGTCAGATCGGCGATCTGTCACTTTACTGTGATGCCCCCCCCGCCTTCCCCCGGGGCAAAGTAAAAATGTAAAAAAAAAAAAAATTACATGTGTAAAAAACAAAAACAAAAAATCCTAAATAAATAATAAAATATATATATATATTGTTCCAATAAATATTTTCCTTTAGCTAAATAATAATAAAAAAACAAGTACACATATTTAGTATGGGGCGTCCGTAACGATCCGACCTATAAAACTGTCCCACTAGTTAACCCCTTCAGTGAACAACATAAAAAAAAAAAACGAGGCAAAAAACAACGCTTTATTATCATAACGCCGAACAAAAAGTGGAATAACACGCGATCAAACAGACGGAAATTAATAAACATGGTACCGCAGAAAACGTCATCTTGTCCCGCAAAAAACGAGCTGCAATACAGCATCATCAGCAAAAAAATAAAAAAGTTATAGTCCTCAGAATAAAGTGATGCAAAAATAATTATTTTTTCTATAAAATAGTTTTTATCGTATAAAAGCGCCAAAACATAAAAAATGATATAAATGAGGTATCGCTGTAATCGTACTGACTAGGGTTGAGCGAAACGGGTCGACCATTTTCAGAAGTAGCCGACTTTTGGCAAAGTCGGGTTTCATGAAACCCGACCCGACCCCTGTGTGGGGTCGGCCATGAGGTCGGCGATCTTCTGAATCTGGTATTGGAATTCCGATACCGAGTTCCGATATGTTTGCGATATTGGGAATAGGTATCAGAATCCACATTTAAGTGTAAAATAAAGAATTAAAATAAAAAATATTGATATACTCACCTCTCCGACGAGCCCTGGTAGTAATCGGCATCTTCCGTTCCTAAGAATGAGCGCGTTCAGGGCCTTAGAAGACGTCACGGCTTTGTGATTGGTCGCGGCGGCCCACGTGACCGCTCAGCGACCAATCACAAGCCGTGACGTAATTCTCTCAGGTCCTAAATTCCTCATTCTAGGAATTTAGGCCATGAGAATTACGTCACGGCTTGTGATTGGTCGCTGAGCGGTCACGTGGGCCGCCGCGACCAATCACAAAGCCGTGACGTCATCTAAGGCCCTGAACGCGCTCATTCTTAAGAAGAAAGGCTGCCGGAAAGAAGCCGAGGGTGAGTATATTCCTATTAGGTATATACTCACCCTCGTACGTGCCCTGCTTCTTTCCGGCAGCCTTCCTTCTTAAGAATGAGCGTGTTCAGGGCCTTAGATGACGTCACTGCTTTGTGATTGGTCGCGGCGGCCCACGTGACCGCTCAGCGACCAATCACAAGCCGTGACGTAATTCTCATGGCCTAAATTCCTAGAATGAGGAATTTAGGATCTGAGAGAATTACGTCACGGCTTGTGATTGGTCGCTGAGCGGTCACGTGGGCCGCCGTGACCAATCACAAAGCCGTGACGTCTTCTAAGGCCCTGAACGCGCTCATTCTTAGGAACGGAAGATGCCGATTACTACCAGGGCTCGTCAGAGGGTGAGTATATCAATATTTTTTATTTTAATTCTTCATTTTACACTTAAATATGGATCCCAGGGCCTGAAGGAGAGTTTCCTCCCCTTCAGACCCTGGGAACCATAGTATCCCATTGCACTGCATTGGGTTTCGCGTTTCGGCCGACCCTGACTTTTTTATAGGATCAGCCGATTTCACTCGACCCGACTTTTGAGAAAGTCGGGTTTCGTGAAACCCAACCCGATCAAATAAAAATAAAAGTCGCTCAACCCTAGTACTGACCTGAAGAATAAAACTGCTTTATCCATTTTAACAAACGCGGAATGGTATAAACGCCCCCCCCAAAAAAAGAAATTCATTAATAGCTGGTTTTTGGTCATTCTGCCTCACAAAAATCGGAATAAAAAGCGATCAGTTATGAAAGTTAAAAAAAAGAATTTATTTCCATTTTCCCATTAGGGTTAGGGTTAGGGCTAGGGTTAGGGCTAGGGTTGGGGCTAGGGTTAGGGAAGGGCTAGGGCTAGTGTTAGGGTTAGGGTTGGGGCTAGGGTTAGGGCTACAGTTAGGGTTAGGGTTGGGGCTAAAGTTAGGGTTGGGGCTAAAGTTAGGGTTTGGATTACATTTACGGTTGGGAATAGGATTGTGATTAGGGTTAGGGGTGTGTCAGGGTTAGGGGTGTGGTTATGGTTACAGTTGAGATTAGGGTTAGGGGTGTGTTTAGATTAGGGTTTCAGTTATAATTGGGGGTTTCCACTGTTTAGGCACATCAGTGGGTCTCCAAATGCGACATTGCGTCCGATCTCAATTCCAGCCAATTCTGCGTTGAAAAAGTAAAACAGTGCTCCTTCCCTTCCGAGCTCTCCCGTGCACACAAACAGGGGTTTACCCCAACATATGGGGTATCAGCGTACTCAGGACACATTGCACAACAACTTTTGGGGTTCAATTTACACTGTTTCCCTTGGAAAAATACAAAACTGGGGGCTAAAAAATTATTTTTGTGGAAAAAAAAGGATTTTTTATTTTCACGGCTCTGCGTTATAAACTGTAGTGAAACACTTGGGGGTTTAAAGTTCTCACAACACATCTAGATCAGTTCCCTGGGGGGTCTAGTTTCCAATATGGGGTCACTTGTGGGGGTTTTCTATGGTTTAGGTACATTAGGGGCTCTGCAAATGCAACTTGACACCTGCAGATCATTCCATCTAAGTCTGCATTCCAAATGGCTCTCCTTCCCTTCCGAGCTCTCCCATGCGCCCAAATGGTGGTTCCTCCCACATATGGGTTATCAGCGTACTCAAGAAAAATTGGACAACAACTTTTGGGGTCCAATTTCTCCTGTTACCCTTGGGAAAATACATAACTGGGGGCTAAAAAATAATTTTTGTGGGGAAAAAAAAGAAATTTTATTTTCACAGCTCTGTGTTATAATCTGTAGTGAAACACTTGGGGTTCAAAGCTCTCACAACTAGTGTTGAGCATTCCGATACTGCAAGTATCGGGTATCGGCCGATACTTGCTGTATCGGAATTCCGATACCGAGATCCGATATTTTTGTGATATCGGGTATCGGTATCGAAACAACATTAATGTAAAAATGTGTAAAAGAGAGAATTAAAATAAAAAATATTGCTATACTCACCTCTCCGACGCAGCCTGCACCTTACCGAGGGAAGCGGCAGCGTTCTTTGTTTAAAATTCGCGCTTTTCTTTCCTTTACGTGAGTCCCGGCTTGTGATTGGTTGCGTGCCGCCCATGTGACCGGGACGCAACCAATCACAGCAAGCCGTGAAGTAATTTCAGGTCCTTCAGGATTTTAAAATTACGTTCCGGCGTTGTGATTGGTTGCGTCGCAGTCACATGGGCGACGCAACCAATCACAAGCCGTGACGTCACGGGAGGCTGGACACGCGCGCATTTTAAAATGGGCGCGTGTCCAGCCTCCCGTGACGTCCCGGCTTGTGATTGGTTGCGCCGCGATCAACCAATCACAAGCCGTGAGGCTGGACACGCGCGCATTTTAAAATTTTAAAATGCGCGCGTGTCCAGCCTCCCGTGACGTCCCGGCTTGTGATTGGTTGCGCCGCGATCAACCAATCACAAGCCGTGAGGCTGGACACGCGCGCATTTTAAAATTTTAAAATGCGCGCATGTCCAGCCTCCCGGCTTGTGATTGGTTGACCGCGGCGCAACCAATCACAAGCCGGGACGTCACGGGAGGCTGGACACGCGCGCATTTTAAAATGGGCGCGTGTCCAGCCTCCCGTGACGTCCTGGCTTGTGATTGGTTGCGCCGCGATCAACCAATCACAAGCCGGGAGGCTGGACACGCGCGCATTTTAAAATTTTAAAATGCGTGCGTGTCCAGCCTCCCGGCTTGTGATTGGTTGACCGCGGCGCAACCAATCACAAGCCGGGACGTCACGGGAGGCTGGACACGCGCCCATTTTAAAAAGCGCGCGTGTCCAGCCTCCCGTGACGTCCCGGCTTGTGATTGGTTAATGGCGGCCATGTTGCCGGGACGCGGACCAATCACAGCAAGCCGTGACGTAATTTCGTCACGGCTTGCTGTGATTGGTCCGCGTCCCGGCAACATGGCCGCCCTGACCAATCACAAGCCGGGACTTCACGTAACCAAGTAAAAGCACGAATTTTAAACAAACAACGCTGCCGGTTCCCTCGCTGAGGTCCGGGCTGCGTCGGAGAGGTGAGTATAGCAATATTTTTTATTTTAATTCTTTATTTTACACATTTCTATGGATCCCAGGGCCTGAAGGAGAGTTTCCTCTCCTTCAGACCCTGGGAACCATCAGGAATACCGTCCGATACATGAGTCCCATTGACTTGTATTGGTATCGGGTATCGGTATCGGATTGGATCCGATACTTTGCCGGTATCGGCCGATACTTTCCGATACCGATACTTTCAAGTATCGGACGGTATCGCTCAACACTACTCACAACACATCTAGGTGAGTTCTTTAGAGGGTCTACTTTCCAAAATGGTGTCACTTGTGGGGGGTTTCAATGTTTAGGCACATCAGTGGCTCTCCAAACGCAACATGGCGTCCCATCTCAATTCCAGTCAATTTTGCATTGAAAAGTCAAATGGCGCTCCTTCCCTTCCGAGCTCTGCCATGTGCCCAAACAGTGGTTTATCCCCACATGTGAGGTATCAGCGTACTCAGGACAGATTGGACAACAACTTTTGGGGTCCAATTTATTCTCTTACCCTTGGGAAAATAAAAAATTGGGGGCAAAAATATCATTTTTGTGAAAAAATATGATTTTTTATTTTTACGGCTCTGCATTATAAACTTCTGTGAAGCACTTGGTGGGTCAAAGTGCTCACCACAAATTTAGATAAGTTCCTTAGGGGGTCTACTTTCTAAAATGGTGTCACTTGTGGGAGGTTTAAATGTTTAGGCACATCAGGGGCTCTCCAAACACAACATGGCATCCCATCTCAATTCCAGTCAATTTTGCATTGAAAAGTCAAAAGGCGCTCCTTCCCTTCCGAGCTCTCCCTTGCGCCCAAACAGTGGTTTACCCCCACATATGGGGTATCAGCGTACTCAGGACAAATTGTACAACAACTTTTCGAGTCCAATTTCTTCTCTTACCCTTGGGAAAATAAAAAATTGCGGGCAAAAAATCATTTTTGTGAAAAAATATGATTTTTTTTTTTTTACGGCTCTGCATTATAAACTTCTGTGAATCACTTAATAGGTCAAAGTGCTCACCACACATCTAGATAAGTTCCTTAGGGGGTCTACTTTCCAAAATGATGTCACTTGTGGGGGGTTTCAATATTTAGACACATCAGGGGCTCTCCAAAAGCAACATGGTGTCCCATCTGAATTCCAGTCAATTTTGCATTGAAAAGTCAAATGGCGCTCCTTCCCTTCCGAACTCTGCCATGCGCCCAAATAGTGCTTAACCCCCAAATATGGGGTATCAGCATACTCAGGACAAATTGTACAACAACTTTTGTGTTCCATTTTCTCCTGTTACCCTTGGTAAAATAAAACAAATTGGAGCAGAAGTAAATTTTTTGTGTAAAAAAGTTAAATGTTCATTTTTATTTAAACATTCCAAAAATTCCTGTGAAACACCTGAAGGGTTAATAAACTTCTTGAATGTGGTTTTTAGCACCTTGAGGGGTACAGGTTTTAGAATGGTGTCACACTTGGGTATTTTCTATCATATAGACCCCTCAAAATGACTTCAACTGAGATGTGGTCCCTAAAAAAATTGTGTTGTAAAAATGAGAAATTGCTGGTCAACTTTTAACCCCTATAACTCCCTAACAAAAATTTTTTTTTCTAAATTTGTGCTGATGTAAAGTATACATGTGGGAAATGTTACTTATTAAGTATTTTGTGTGACATATCTATGTGATTTAATTGTTTTAAAATTCAAAGTTGGAAAATTGCAAAATTTTGAAAATTTTCACCAAATTTCCATTTTTTTCACAAATAAACGCAGGTAATATCAAATAAATTTTGCTACTATCATGAAGTACAATATGTCATGAGAAAACGTTGTCAGAATCACCGGGATCCATTGAAGCGTTCCAGAGTTATAACCTCATAAAGGGACAGTGGTCAGAATTGTAAAAATTGGCCCGATCATTAATGTGCAAACCACCCTTGGGGGTAAAGGGGTTAACTTCAATGACAGCTTGAAGTCTTTTGTGGTATTTGTGGATTAGGTTCTTTATTTTCTCAGATGTTAAAGCTGCCCACTCTTCTTGGCAAAAAGCCTCTAGTTCCTGTAAATTCCTGGGCTCTAAAGCATTGACATCTCCCCAGACTGAGATGGCAACTCAAGAATAGTGTTGAGCGATACCGTCCAGTATCGGTATCGGATAGTATCGGCCGATACACGAAAAGTATCGGATATCGCCAATACCGATACCCGATACCAATACAAGTCAATGGGACACCAAGTATCGGAAGGTATCCTGTATGGTTCCCAGGGTCTGAAGGAGAGGAAACTCTCCTTCAGGCCCTGGGATCCATATTAATGTGTAAAATAAAGAATAAAAATAAAAAATATTGATATACTCACCTCTCCGACGCAGCCTGGACCTTACCGATGTAACGGGCAGCTTCCGTTCCTAAGAATGAGTGCTTGAAAGACCTTAGATGATGTCGCGGCTTGTGATTGGTCGCGTGGCGGTCACGTGACCGCTCACGCAACCAATCACAAGCCGCGACGTCATCTAAGGTCTTTCAAGCGCTCATTCTTAGGAACGGAAGCTGCCGGTTACATCGGTAAGGTCCAGGCTGCGTCGGAGAGGTGAGTATATTAATATTTTTTTATTTTTATTCTTTATTTTACACATTAATATCGATCCCGATACCGATTCCCGATATCACAAAAGTATCGGATCTCGGTATCAGAATTCCGATACCGCAAATATCGTCCGATACCCGATACTTGCGGTATCGGAATGCTCAACACTACTCAAGAACCTTCACTTTGTTCTGCTTTATCCAATAACAGGTTGACTTGGTCTTGTGTTTTTGTATCATTGTCATGTTGGAATGTTCAAGTATGTCCCATGCACACCTTCTGAGCTGATAGATGCAAATTTGCCTCCAGTATTTGCTGATCGTGTGCTGCATTCATCTTTCCTTCAATATTGACCACGTTTCCTGTGCCATTGTAGCTCACACATCCCCAAAACATCAGCGTGATCCACTTCTGTGCTTTACAGTAGTAATGGTGCTTTTTTCATCATAGGCATTGTTGACCTCTCTCCAAATGTAACGCTTATGGTTGTGAACAAAAAGTTCAATTTTGGTCTCAAGACTCCAAATTGCCTTGTTCCAGAAGTTTTAAGGCTTGTTTCTGTGCTGTTTTGCGTATTGTGGGCAACACACTTTGTGGCATTTGCGCAGTAATGGCTGTATTCTGGCAACTCAACCATGCAGCCCATTTTCTTCAAGTGCCTCTTTATTGTGCATCTTGAAACAGCCACACCGCTAGTTTTCAGAGAGTTCTGTATTTCAGCTGATGTTATTTGTGGGTTTTTCTTTGAATTCTGAGCAATTTTCCCTGCAGTTATGGATGCCATTTTTGTTGGTCTACCTGACTGTGGTTTTGTCTTTACAGATCCCCTGATTTTCCATTTGTTAATCACAGGTTGAATGCTCCTGACTGGCATTATCAATTCAGATGCACTTTAAACACATTTTATAAGTGGTCATAAACTTGTAAATACTCATGAAAGAATAAAGTTGCATTAAAACCAAGCACACTATTGTTTTTCTTGTGAAATTCTAAATGAGTTTGATGTGTCACATGACCATCTTTCCATTAGAAAAAATAAAAATGGATCCAAAATGGCCATCTTCAAAATGGCCGCCATGGTCACTACTAGGGTTGAGCGACTTTTACTTTTTTGGGGTCGAGTCGGGTTTTGCGAAACCCGACTTTGTCAAAAGTCGAGTCAAGTGAAATCGGCCAATCTTCTTGAAAAGTCGAGATCGTTGTTCAGCTGAAACACGAAACCCAATGCAAGTCAATGGGGAAGCATAGTCGGCAGTGAGTGGAGGCCAGGAAAACACCTACAGTGCCCATTTTAATGCCAAAAACATCAATTCTTGTACTTAAGCTTGTCAATCTTAATTTACCTTACAATAATAGGTAGCCATTGAAAATTGGGGGTCATTTGGCTAAAGTTGTGGGGGGTAGGGCTGGTTCAAGTTTTTAGTGGGCCCAGGAAGCATGGACTACGTCACGGCGGTGGAGCAGTTAGAGGTAAGTATTTCAACGTTGCAAGTGCTGTGATCCTGAGCAAGCAGGGGGTCCCACTCGTACGCATTGGCACTGGCACAGGGCACCTCACAGTACTGCGGTGTGTTTGCACGGCGGGGGCGCCTCCCACCGGCAGCGACACTTTTGCATACTATGAGGGGCCCTGTGCCAGTGACGTTGCCAATGAGTGGGCCCCCCCACCTGATGAAGGAACCTGCACTTTCACCTACACCTTCCTCTTTGTCCCCGTGTAAGGTGGTATAGTATGCGGGAAGAGGAACCAGACTTTCAGCAGGGTCAGATTCAGGCTGTGTAGAGTGCAAGGGGAATGTAGTGGTCTGGGTCAATGTACCAGTGGGCTAATCTAGCAGTGGCTGGGCAATGGGTAGGATGAGGAGGAAACACAGATCTAGGCCCAAATAATAAAGTGGCCTAAATGCAGTTCAAAATTGGTAACAGGACTAACCAGGCGGCACTGCTTTGTTCAGTGAAGGAGAACACCAAGCAGCGGCAGACACCGTTACTAGGCCCCAACCCAAGTAGTAGGGCAACTGCAGTGTTACATTTAAAAATACTTAATGAGTGCCTGAAGGTTGAAGCTCAGACAAGGAAACCTGGAGGAGAACACCAAGGAGGAGGAGAACACCAAGGAGCGGCAGACACCGTTACTAGGCCCCAACCCAAGTAGTAGGGCAACTGCAGTGTTAAATTTAAAAATACTTAATGAGAGCCTGAAGGTTGAAGCTCAGACAAGGAAACCTTGAGGAGAACACCAAGGAGGAGGAGAACACCAAGGAGCGGCAGACACCGTTACTAGGCCCCAACCCAAGTAGTAGGGCAACAAAAGTGTTACATTTAAAAATACTTAATGAGAGCCTGAAAATTGAAGCTCAGCTTTTTCAGTGCGGGACAGCGTGATTTAGTGGCGCAGACAGACAAAGGTAGTATGTGTTAACTAAAAAAGTTGGCTCTATGCAGTTTTAAATTGGTTACAGGGGTACACAGGCAGCATTGGTGTGGTCAGTGGAGGACAATTGGAAGGAGGGACCGCAGACAGACTTCCTAGGCCTAAAATAATAAAATAGTCTCTATGCAGCTTAAATTTGGCAACAGGGGTACACAGGCAGCATTGGTGTGGTCAGTGGAGGACAATTGGAAGGAGGGACCGCAGACAGACTTCCTAGGCCTCAAATAATAAAATAGGCTCTATGCAGTTTTAAATTGGTTACAGGGGTACACAGGCAGCATTGGTGTGGTCAGTGGAGGACAATTGGAAGGAGGGACCGGAGACAGACTTCCTAGGCCTAAAATAATAAAATAGGCTCTATGCAGCTTAAATTTGGCAACAGGGGTACACAGGCAGCATTGGTGTGGTCAGTGGAGGACAATTGGAAGGAGGGACCGCAGACAGACTTCCTAGGCCTCAAATAATAAAATAGGCTCTAAGCAGTTTTAAATTGGTTACAGGGGTACACAGGCAGCATTGGTGTGGTCAGTGGAGGACAATTGGAAGGAGGGACCTGTTGTGAATTCCGTTCTGGAGCTCCCTCCTGTGGTTGCTAATGGTATTTTTGCGAGTTCTGCCCTTGGGCTCCCTCTGGTGGTTTCGAGTGGAACTGCTGCTCCTTTGGGTAGCTGTGGCAGCTGCCTTCACTAATCGCCTTGCCTGGGTTGTTATTTAAACCTGCTCTGGGCTTTAGTTCATGCCAGCTGTCAATGTCCTTTGCTTGGATTTGGTTCTCTCCTTGGATTTCTCATATGGCCTGTCCTTGTCAGCAAAATATAAGTTTTTGCTAGTCCTTGTTTGTCCATTTGTTTGGACACTTTGCTTTGCAAATATGTCTCTTTTTGTCCAGCTTTGTCACTATGTCATATTCAGGCTAGCTGGAAGCTCTGGGAAAGCAGATTTGCCCCTCCACACCGTGAGTCGGTGTGGAGTTCATTTTTGTAAACTCTGCGTGGATTTTGTAGTTTTTAATACTGACCACACAGTATCCTTTTCTCTCTGTCTATCAAGTTTAGTATTGGCCTCCTTTGCTGAAAACTGATTTCATTTCTGTGTACATCATTTCCCTCTTCACTCACAGCCAATATTTGTGGGGGGCTATCTTTCCTTTTGGGGTTTTCTCTGAGGCAAGATAGCTTTCTATTTCCTTCTTTAGGGGTAGTTAGTTTTTAGGCTGTGAAGAGGTGTCTAGGGAGAGTTAGGAACATCCCACGGCTATTACTAGTGTTGTTGTTAGGATTAGGGACTGCGGTCAGTAGAGATACCACCTTCTCAGAGCTCGTCCCATGTTGCGTTTTAGCCACCAGGTCATATCAGTGTGGCCTCTTAACCACCAGGTCATAACAGTACAGCTGGCCCACAATGTGTTAAATGCATCTCAAAAGAGGGAAAAAAAAGTTCTGAGCCATTTCTTTTTCCTTTGCAGCTTGTTTTGTCTTTTTTTCCCCTTAATCTCTGGGTGGTTCAGGATTTTGGTGCTGATATGGAGGTTCATGGTCTGTCCTTGCGCGTGGATCAACTCGCTGCAAGGGTACAGAGTATCCAAGATTATGTTGTCCAGACTCCGGTATTAGAGCCTAAAATTCCTATTCCTGATTTGTTTTCTGGGGATAGATCTAAATTTTTGAATTTTAAAAATAATTGCAGATTGTTTTTTGCTCTGAGACCCCGTTCCTCTGGTGACCCCATTCAGCAGGTGAATATTGTTATTTCTTTGCTGTGTGGCGACCCGCAGGACTGGGCATTCTCCCTTGAGCCAGGAAATCCTGCATTGCTTAACATTGATGCATTTTTTCAAGCGCTCGGATTGCTGTATGACGAGCCTAATTCTGTGGATCAGGCAGAAAAAACTTTGCTGGCTCTGTGTCAGGGTCAGGAAGCAGCAGAATTATACTGCCAGAAATTTAGAAAGTGGTCTGTGCTCACAAAATGGAATGAGTATGCCCTGGCAGCGATTTTTGGGAAAGGGTCTTTCTGAAGCCCTTAAAGATGTTATGGTGGGGTTTCCTACGCCTGCTGGTCTGAATGAGTCAATGTCTTTGGCCATTCAGATTGATCGGCGCTTGCGCGAGCGCAAGGTTGTGCACCATATGGCAGTGTCCTCTGAAAAGAGTCCTGAGCCTATGCAATGTGATAGGATTTTGACTAGAGCAGAAAGGCAGAAATTCAGATGTCAGAATGGCCTGTGTTTTTACTGTGGTGATTCTGCTCATGCTATTTCTGATTGCCCTAAGCATACTAAGAGGGTCCCTAGGTCTGTTACCATTAGTACTGTACAGCCTAAATTTCTCTTGTCTGTTACCCTGATTTGCTCATTGTCATCCTTTTCTGTTATGGCATTTGTGGACTCTGGCGCTGCCCTGAACTTAATGGACTTGAATTTGCCAAGCGCTGTGGTTTTTCCTTGGAGCCTTTGCAGAGTCCTATTCCCTTAAGGGGGATTGATGCTACGCCATTGGCCAAGAATAAAACTCAGTACTGGACACAGTTAACCAAGTACATGGCTCCAGCACATCAGGAAATAATCGCTTTTTGGTGTTGCAAAATTTGCATGATGTTGTTGTGCTGGGTTTTCCATGGTTACAGGTACATAATCCAGTGCTGGATTGGAGATCTATGTCTGTAACTGGTTGGGGTTGTCAGGGGATACATAGTGATATTCCTTTGATGTCCATTTCCTCGTCCCCTTCTTCTGAAGTTCCTGAGTTTTTGTCGGATTTCCAGGATATATTTGATGAGCCCAAGTCCAGTTCCCTGCCTCCTCATAGGGACTGCGATTGTGCCATTAATTTGATTCCTGGCTGTAAGTTCCCTAAGGGTCGACTTTTCAATCTGTCTGTGCCAGAGCATGCCGCTATGCGGAGTTATATAAAGGAGTCCTTGGAGAAGGGGCATATTCGCCCGTCTTCGTCACCATTGGGAGCGGGATTCTTTTTTGTTGCCAAGAAGGATGGCTCCTTGAGACCCTGTATAGATTATCGCCTTCTCAATAAGATCACTGTCAAGTTCCAGTACCCTTTACCTTTACTGTCTGATTTGTTTGCTCGGATTAAGGGTGCCAGTTGGTTTACTAAAATCGACCTTCGAGGGGCATATAATCTCGTGCGTATTAAACAAGGTGATGAATGGAAAACAGCATTTAATACGCCCGAAGGCCATTTTGAATATCTTGTGATGCCATTCGGGCTTTCTAATGCTCCATCGGTATTTCAGTCCTTTATGCATGATATCTTCCGGAATTATCTGGATAAATTCATGATTGTGTATTTGGACGATATTTTGGTTTTCTCCGATGATTGGTAGTTTCATGTAAGGCAGGTTAGGATGGTATTTCAGGTCCTTCATGCTAATGCGTTGTTTGTGAAGGGGTCTAAGTGCCTCTTTGTAGTTCAGAAGGTTTCTTTTTTGGGTTTCATTTTTTCTCCCTCGGCTATTGAAATGGACCCTGTTAAAGTCCAGGCCATTCATGATTGGACTCAACCTACATCTGTAAAGAGCCTTCAGAAATTTTTGGGCTTTGCCAATTTTTATCGCCGCTTTATTGCTAATTTTTCTAGTGTGGTGAAGCCTCTGACTGATTTGATGAGGAAGGGCGCTGATGTGATGAATTGGTCCTCTGCGGCTGTTGAGGCCTTTCAGGAGCTTAAACGTCGTTTTACTTCTGCCCCTGTGTTGCGTCAGCCAGATGTTTCTCTCCCTTTTCAGGTTGAGGTTGATGCTTCTGAGATTGGGGCAGGGGCCGTTTTGTCTCAGAGAAATTCTGATGGCTCTTTGATGAAACCATGTGCTTTCTTCTCCAGAAAGTTTTCGCCTGCTGAGCGTAATTATGGTGTCGGCAATCGGGAGTTGTTGGCTATGAAGTGGGCACTTGAGGAGTGGCGAGTGACATTGGCTTGAGGGAGCCAAGCATCGCGTGGTGGTCTTGACTGATCATAAGAATCTGATTTACCTCGAGTCTGCTAAGTGGTTGAATCCTAGACAGGCTCGGTGGTCTCTGTTTTTCTCACGTTTTGATTTTGTGGTCTCGTATATTCCGGGATCTAAGAATGTGAAGGCTGATGCCCTTTCTAAGAGTTTTTTGCCTGATTCTCCGGGAGTTCTTGAGCCGGCTGGGATCCTCAAGGAGGGGGTGATTCTTTCTGCCATCTCCCCTGATTTGTGGCGGGTACTTCAGGAGTTTCAGGCTGATAAACCTGACCGCTGTCCTGTGGGGAAACTGTTTGTTCCTGATAGATGGACGAGCAGGGTAATTTCTGAGGTTCATTGTTCAGTGTTGGCTGGTCACCCTGGGATTTTCGGTACCAGAGATTTGGTGGCTAGGTCCTTTTGGTAGCCTTCCTTGTCGCGGGATGTGCGTTCGTTTGTGCAGTCCTGTGGGACCTGTGCTCGGGCTAAGCCTTGCTGTTCCCGTGCCAGTGGGTTGCTTTTGCCTTTGCCTATTCCTGAGAGGCCCTGGACGCATATTTCCATGGATTTTATTTCTGATCTTCCTGTTTCTCAGAAGATGTCTGTAATCTGGGTGGTTTGTGACCGGTTTTCTAAGATGGTCCATTTGGTACCGTTGCCTAAGTTGCCTTCCTCCTCTGATTTAGTTCCATTATTTTTTCAGCATGTGGTTAGTTTGCATGGTATTCCGGAGAATATTGTGTCTGACAGAGGTTCCCAGTTCGTTTCCAGGTTTTGGCGGTCCTTTTGTGCTAGAATGGGCATTGATTTGTCTTTTTCTTCAGCATTCCATCCTCAGACGAATGGCCAAACGGAGTGAACCAATCAGACCTTGGAAACCTATTTGAGATGCTTCGTGTCTGCTGATAAGGATGATTGGGTGACCTTTTTGCCGTTGGCCGAGTTTGCCCTTAATAATCGGGCTAGTTCGGCTACTTTGGTTTCGCCTTTCTTTTGTAATTTTGGTTTTCATCCTCGTTTTTCTTCAGGGCAGCTTGAGCCTTCTGACTGTCCTGGTGTGGATTCTGTGGTGGACAGGTTGCAGCAAATTTGGACTCATGTGGTGGACAATTTGACGTTGTCTCAGGAAAAGGCTCAACGTTTTGCTAACCGTCGTCGGTGTGTTGGTCCCCGGCTTCGTGTTGGGGATTTGGTCTGGTTGTCTTCTCGTCATGTTCCTATGAAGGTTTCTTCCCCTAAGTTCAAGCCTCGCTTTATTGGGCCTTATAAGATTTCTGAAATTATTAATCCGGTGTCTTTTCGTTTGGCCCTTCCAGCTTCCTTTTCCATTCATAATGTGTTCCATAGATCCTTGTTTCGGAGATATGTGGTACCTATGGTTCCCTCCGTTGATACTCCTGCTCCGGTGTTGGTTGAGGGGGAATTGGAATATGTGGTGGAGAAGATTTTGGATTCTCATTTTTTGAGGTGGAAGCTTCAGTATCTGGTCAAGTGGAAGGGTTATGGCCAGGAGGATAATTCTTGGGTTGTGGCCTCTGATGTTCATGCTGCCGATTTGGTTCGTGCTTTCCATTTGGCTCATCCTGATCGGCCTGGGAGCTCTGGTGAGGGTTTGGTGACCCCTCCTCAAGGGGGGGGGTACTGTTGTGAATTCCGTTCTGGAGCTCCCTCCTGTGGTTGCTAATGGTATTTTTGTGAGTTCTGCCCTTGGGCTCCCTCTGGTGGTTTCGAGTGGAACTGCTGCTCCTTTGGGTAGCTGTGGCAGCTGCCTTCACTAATCACCTTGCCTGGGTTGTTATT
Organism: Ranitomeya variabilis; assembly: GCF_051348905.1. Classification (NCBI taxonomy): domain Eukaryota; kingdom Metazoa; phylum Chordata; class Amphibia; order Anura; family Dendrobatidae; genus Ranitomeya; species Ranitomeya variabilis. The sequence goes on from NC_135236.1 coordinate 570,364,241, forward strand.
TAAACCTGCTCTGGGCTTTAGTTCATGCCAGCTGTCAATGTCCTTGGCTTGGATTTGGTTCTCTCCTTGGATTTCTCATATGGCCTGTCCTTGTCAGCAAAATATAAGTTTTTGCTAGTCCTTGTTTGTCCATTTGTTTGGACACTTTGCTTTGCAAATATGTCTCTTTTTGTCCAGCTTGTCACTATGTCATATTCAGGCTAGCTGGAAGTTCTGGGAAAGCAGATTTGCCCCTCCACACCGTGAGTCGGTGTGGAGTTCATTTTGTAAACTCTGCGTGGATTTTGTAGTTTTTAACACTGACCGCACAGTATCCTTTTCTCTCTGTCTATCAAGTTTAGTATTGGCCTCCTTTGCTGAAAACTGATTTCATTTCTGTGTACGTCATTTCCCTCTTCACTCACAGCCAATATTTGTGGGGGGCTATCTTTCCTTTTGGGGTTTTCTCTGAGGCAAGATAGCTTTCTATTTCCTTCTTTAGGGGTAGTTAGTTCTTAGGCTGTGAAGAGGTGTCTAAAGAGAGTTAGGAACATCCCACGGCTATTACTAGTGTTGTTGTTAGGATTAGGGACTGCGGTCAGTAGAGATACCACCTTCTCAGAGCTCGTCCAATGTTGCGTTTTAGCCACCAGGTCATATCAGTGTGGCCTCTTAACCACCAGGTCATAACAGGGACCGCAGACAGACTTCCTAGGCCTAAAATAATAAAATAGGCTCTATGCAGTTTTAAATTGGTAACAGGGGTACACAGGCAGCATTGGTGTGGTCAGTGGAGGACAATTGGAAGGTTGGGTGCGCGCCACCACCGCCAGAGACACTTCATTGTACTATGAGGGACCCAGTGCCAGTGCCGTCGACCAAAAGTGGGCACACCCACCTCTTCAGACAAACGGCACTCTGACGGGTGCTTGCCACAAGTGGTGAGACCACGGCCCCGTGGGGGGAGTTATGGCATTTAGGGAGGTGTAAAGATGTCGTATGCTGGACAAACAGCAGCTGCAAATTACGAGATTGGAACAGTCAGTAACACCAGTCCCAAAGCAAGACCTTTTTACAGGAAAGCTAGGTGTCAGCCGGGAAAGGTGGGGCAAAATAATTTGAAATCCATGAGTGGTTCATTTTAATGAAGGTTAGATCATCAACATTTTGGGTAGCCAGACGAGTCCTTTTTTCGGTCAGTATTGAACCAGCAGCACTGAATACTCTTTCTGACAGCACACTAGCTGCTGGGCAAGCAAGCTCCTGCAATGCATATTCAGCCAATTCAGGCCAGGTGTCTATTTTGGATGCCCAGTAATCAAAGGGGAATGACGGTTGAGGGAGAACATCGGTAATAGAGGAAAAATAGTTAGTAACCATACTGGACAAATGTTGTCTCCTGTCACTTTGAATGGATGCTGCTGTACCTGTTGTGTCTGCGGTCATTGCGAAATCACTCCACAACCTGGTCAGAAAACCTCTCTGTCCTCCGCCACTTCTGATCTGTGCACCTCTAACATCTCTGCCCTGTTGCCCCCTGCAGCTCGTGTGAGAACCATCACCGGCGCTGTGTGCTGGGAATGCCTGAATCAAATGGTCTACAAGAGTAGCTTGTTTGGTTGCCAATATCTGTTCGAGGTTCTCATGTGGCATGATATTTTGCAATTTGCCTTTATAGCGAGGATCAAGGAGGCAGGCCAACCAGTAATCGTCATCTGTCATCATTTTTATAATGCGTGGGTCCCTTTTGAGGATACGCAAGGCATAATCTGCCATGTGGGTGAATGTTCCAGTTGTCAAGTCAGTGCATATGCTGGGCTGAGGAGCACTTTCTGGCAAATCAACGTCTCTTGTCTCCCTCAAAAACCCTGAACCCGGCCTTGCACCGCCAGCAGTTTCTATTGCCCCCTGAGAAGCTTCCACATCCAAAAAATAGTCATCCCCATCATCCTCCTCATCCTCCTCCTCTTCGCCCGCCACCTCGTCCTGTAGACTTCCCTGAGCAGACAATGGCTGACTGTCATCAAGGCTTCCCTCCTCCTCGGCTGCAGACGCCTGTTCCTTTATGTGCATCAAACTTTGCATCAGCAGACGCATTAGGGGGATGCTCATGCTTATTACGGCGTTGTCTGCACTAACCAGCCGTGTGCATTCCTCAAAACACTGAAGGACTTGACACAGGTCTTGGAGCTTCGACCACTGCACAGCTGACAACTCCATGTCTGCCATCCAACTGCCTGCCCGTGTATGTGTATCCTCCCACAAATACATAACAGTACGCCTCTGTTCGCACAGTCTATGAAGCATGTGCAGTGTGGAGTTCCACCTTGTTGCAACGTCGATGATTAGGCGATGCTGGGGAAGGTTCAAAGACCGCTGATGGTTCTGCATATGGCTGGAGTGTACGGGCGAACGGCGGATGTGAGAGCAATGTCTGCGCACTTTCAGAAGCAGGTCGGGTAACCCTGGATAACTTTTCAGGAAGCACTGCACCACCAGGTTTAAGGTGTGAGCCAGGCAAGGAATGTGTTTCAGTTGTGAAAGGGCTATGGCAGCCATAAAATTCCTTCCGTTATCACTCACTACCTTGCCTGCCTCAAGATGTACAGTGCCCAGCCATGACTGAGTTTCTTGCTGCAAGAACTCAGACAGAACTTCCGCGATGTGTCTGTTGTCGCTCAAACACTTCATTGCCAATACAGCCTGCTGACACTTGCCACTAGCTGTTCCATAATTGGACACCTCGTGTTCAACAGTGGCAGTTGCGGATGGAGTGGTCGTGCGACTGCGGTCTGTGTACGAGCTCTCACTTCTGCTGGAGGACGAGGAGGAGGAGGGGGGACGAATGCCTACAGCCAACTGTTTCCTAGACCGTGGGCTAGGCAGAACTGTCCCAATATTACTGTCCCCTGTGGACCCTGCGTCCACCACATTAACCCAGTGTGCCGTGATGGAGACGTAATGCCCCTGGCCATGCCTACTGGTCCATGCATCTGTTGTCAGGTGCACCTTTCTACTCACAGATTGCCTGAGCGCATGGACAATGCAGTCTTTTACATGCTGGTGGAGGGCTGGGATGGCTTTTCTGGAAAAGAAGTGTCAACTGGGTAGCTCGTAGCATGGTACAGCATAGTCCATCAGGGCTTTGAAAGCTTCGGTTTCAACTAACCGGTAGGGCATCATCTCTAATGAGATTAGTCTAGCAATGTGGGCGTTCAAACCCTGTGTACGCGGATGCGAGGATGAGTACTTCCTTTTCCTAACGAGAGTCTCATGTAGGGTGAGCTAGACTGGAGAGCTGCATATGGTGGAACTAGCGGGGGTGCCGGTGGACATGGGTGACTGAGAGAGGGTTGGTGATGGTATTCTTGATGGTGCCCTACATACAGTTTTTCCGACCACGAACCTGGTGATTCCCTGACTGCTTTGGCCTTGCGATGAAACCGCAACATTACCTGCAGGTTGTGTGGTAAACGGTGGGCTTACAGTGAGGGAAGGGATGTCGCCTTGCTGATTAGCTTCATTGTGAGAGGGTGCTACATTGTTAAGGGACGTTTGGTAGTTTGTCCAGGCTTGCAAGTGCATGGTGGTTAAATGTCTATGCATGCAACTTGTATTTAAATTTTTAACATTCTGACCTCTGCTGAAGGTCCTTGAGCATTTCTTACAGATGACTTTGCGCTGATCATTGGGATCTTGGTTAAAAAAATTCCAGACTGCACTCTTCCTATCGGATACCTTTTCAGGCATTGCACACTGAGCTACTTTAACCTGATGGCCACGCTGTCCTACAACTAGTTTTGGTTTTGCCACACGTTTTTGGCCAGATATGGGCCTGCCAGATGGAACCTGTTGCTATGTTGATGCCTGCTGCGGCTCCTCCTCCTCCGCTTCAGAGCTACTGCCGCCTGCACCCTGTTCCCCCAATGGCTGCCAATCGGGGTCAACAACTGGGTCATCTATGACCTCCTCTTCTATGTTCTGTGCACCTTCCTCTGGGTCACCGTGTAAGTCGGTGTTATAGCGTTCATGACGGGGCTCCATAGTCTCATCGGGGTCAGATTCTGGATCAGTACACTGCGAGGGCAATGTTCTGATCTTAGTCAAAGGAACAGCATAATAATATGGCTGTGGCTGTGCATCTGTGCACTCCATGTCCGATTCATCTTGTAATGGGCATGGCCTGTTAACAATTACCCTTTCTAACCCAGGCATGGTATGTGTAAAGAGCTCCATGGAGTAACCAGTTGTGTCGCCTGACGCATCTTTCACTGTTGTTCTGGGTGAAGGACACAAGGAAGCGACTTGTTCCTGACCGGGAGCATCCACTGACGACGCACTGCTCTCACATTTGCCACTTTCCGAGGAGAAGGCAAAAGAGCTAGAGGCAGAGTCAGCAATGAAAGCCAATACTTGTTCCTGCTGCTCCGGCTTCAAAAGCGGTTTTCCTACTCCCAGAATAGGGAGCCTTCGAGGCCTTGTGTAGCCAGACGATGACGCTGGCTCAACAACTTGAGACTTAGGGGATATACTGCTTTTCCCACGACCACGTGATGCTCCACGACCACCACCACTACCATCATTACCAGCTGCCAATGACCGCCCACGGCCACGACCTCTTCCACCAGACTTCCTCATTCTTGGAAAAATGTTACCAAACTAACAACCGTTATGTGGTCCTGTAAAACCAGGTACAAGGTGTGCGTGAACTTGTTGGGAATGTAAATCTCCCTTTTTTATGTGTGGGAAAATGCAGTGAAAAATGAGGCCCACTGTATTACACTAGACAGTTTGATTGGCAGAAAGAGGCTGGCAGATATGGAAGTAACAGGAGTGACTCAGATAAAAACACTGGCAATAGAAATGTCCCTCTTTGTGTGTGGGAGAATGCAGTGAAAAATCAGGGCCACTGTATTACAACACAGTTTGATTGGCAGAAAGAGGCTGGCAGATATGGCAGTAACAGGAGTGACGCAGATGCACAAACTGGCAATAGAAATGTCCCTCTTTATGTGTGGGAGAATCCAGGGAAAAATCAGGCCCACTGTATTACACAACAACACAGTTTGATTAGCAGAAAGAGGCTGGCAGATATGGCACTAACAGGAGTGACGCAGATATAAACACTGGCAATACAAATGTCCCTCTTTATGTGTGGGAGAATGCAGGGAATAATCAGGCCCACTGTATTACACAATACACAGTTGGATTAGCAGAAAGAGGCTGGCAGATATGGCACTAGCCGGACTGACGCAGATGCACACACTGGCAATAGAAAGGTCCCTCTTTTTTTTGATATGGGCGACAAGGGATTGAATCAGGCCCACTATATCACGGTATAGTTCCTGTGGCACAAAATGACTGACAGATACCACAGACAGCACTCGCACACATGCACAGGTTTGGCAAGATTATTCTCCCTTTATTTTAATTTTTTTGGGGGGATATGTGAGACAAGTGATTTAATCTGGCCTACTGTTACACAGTAGGTTTTCTGTGGCAGAAAAAAAATAACAGATGCCACACACAGGACTGGCACTAATGCAGATTTGCCAGTCTTAATCTCCCACTTTTTTTTTGTTTTATGGGAGAATTAGGAAGAAATCAGGCACACTGTTATACAGTAGGTTTTCTGTGGCAGAAAAAAAAAGACAGATGCCACACACAGGACTGGCACTAATGCAGATTTGCCAGTCTTAATCTCCCACTTTTTTTTTGTTTTATGGGAGAATTAGGAAGAAATCTGGCCCACTGTTATACAGTAGATTTTCTGTGGCAGAAAAAAAAAACAGATGCCACACACACGACTGGCACTAATGCAGATTTGCCAGTCTTAATCTCCCACTTTTTTTTTTTTGTTTCAAGGGAGAATTAGGAAGAAATCAGGCTCACTGTTATACAGTAGGTTTTCTGTGGCAGAAAAAAAAAGACAGATGCCACACACAGGACTGGCACTAATGCAGATTTGCCAGTCTTAATCTCCCACTTTGTTTTATGGGAGAATTAGGAAGAAATCAGGCACACTGTTATACAGTAGGTTTTCTGTGGCAGAAAAAAAAGACAGAAGCCACACACAGGACTGGCACTAATGCAGATTTGCCAGTTTTAATCTCCCACTTTCTTTTTTTGTTTTATTTGAGAATTAGGAAGAAATCAGGCACACTGTTATACAGTAGGTTTTCTGTGGCAGAAAAAAAAAAACAGAAGCCACACACAGGACTGGCACTAATGCAGATTTGCCAGTCTTAATCTCCCACTTTTTTGTGTGTGTTTTATGGGAGAATTAGGAAGAAATCAGGCACACTGTTATACAGTAGGTTTTCTGTGGCATAAAAAAAAGACAGATGCCACACACAGGACTGGCACTAATGCAGATTTGCCAGTCTTAATCTCCCTCTTTTTTTTTGTTTCATGGGAGAATTAGGAAGAAATCAGGCACACTGTTATACAGTAGGTTTTCTGTGGCAGAAAAAAAAGACAGAAGCCACACACAGGACTGGCACTAATGCAGATTTGCCAGTCTTAATCTCCCACTTTTTTTTTTATGGGAGAATTAGGAAGAAATCAGGCACACTGTTATACAGTAGGTTTTCTGTGGCAGAAAAAAAAGACAGACGCCACACACAGAACTGGCACTAATGCAGATTTGCCAGTCCTAATCTCCCACTTTTTTTTATGGAAGAATTAGGAAGAAATCAGGCCCACTGCTACACAGTAGGTTTTCTGTGGCAGAAAAAAAAGACAGATGCCACACACAGGACTGGCACTAATTCAGATTTGCCAGTCAATCTCCCACTTTTTTTTTGTTTTATGGGAGAATTAGGAAGAAATCAGGCACACTGTTATACAGTAGGTTTTCTGTGGCAGAAAAAAAACAAACAGAAGCCACACACAGGACTGGCACTAATGCAGATTTGCCAGTCTTAATCTCCCACTTTTTTTTTGTTTTGTGGGAGAATTAGGAAGAAATCAGGCACACTGTTATACAGTAGGTTTTCTGTGGCAGAAAGTGGCTCGAAGAGATATAACAAAAAAAAAAGTACTACAATTACTATCTCCCTACAGTAATCTCAGAAAAGTGTGGCAGGCAGCAATAAAAAGGAGTGCTGCACACAAAAGTCAAAAGTGTGGACAAACAAACAAGATAGCTGTGCAGAAAGGAAGGAGCAACAGGATTTGTGCTTTGAAAAAAGCAGTTGCTTTGCACAGCGGCGTACACACAGCAACACAGCTATCAGGGAGCCTTATAACCTACAGAGATGATGAAGAGAAATCTAGCCTCCACTGTCCCTGCAAAGAAAAGGTGGTGTTGGACAGTGGAAATCGTTGTAGCACAAGCGGTTTGGGGGTTAATTTACCCTATAAATCCTGCCTAACGCTATCCCTGCTTCTGACGAAGCGAGAGCATCCTCTCCCTATGCTCAGATCAGCAGCAGTAAGATGGCGGTCGGCGGGAACGCCCCTTTATAGCCCCTAAGCAAGCCAATCACTGCCATGCCCTTCTCTAAGATGGTGGGGACAAGGACCTATGTCATCACGCTGCCCACACTCTGCGTGCACCTTCATTGGCTGAAAAATGGCACTTCAAGCGTCATATGAAACGTGACTTTGGCGTGAAGATCGTGTACCGCATGGCCGATCCCACGCTGGGATCGGGTCGGGTTTCATGAAACCCGACTTTGCCAAAAGTCGGCGACTTATGAAAATGGCCCATTCGTTTCGCTCAACCCTAGTCACTACCCATCTTGAAAAATTTTCACCCTCCCATATACTAATGTGCCACAAACAGGAAGTTAATATCACTAACCATTCCCATTTTATTTAGGTGTATCCATGTAAATGGCCCACCTGCAGTTTGTGTAACAACCCTGCTGTCATCACTGCATGGCCTCCCATCCCCCACCTGCATTACACTCAAACTCACTTACTTCTCTGGGCCTTGTTGTGACTTCTCTCTGCTGCCAGCTCCATGCTGTGTGCCTCATGTCTGCTGTTTTCTCTGTGCATGCTCTGTCTTTGTGCATAGGGAGGCGGCGCCGGCAACTCCTGTTTCTTATTGAGACTGTGTGCACCTTGCTAAGGTGTCCCAGGCCAATTGCCATGAGGCTTCCTGTATTTAAGACATCTCCACCCATTGGTGGGGGCCTGTGCAATTTTCTCCCTCAGTCAGTTTTTTGCTGCTGAGGTGCCAGGCCCTGTCTCTGTTACTCGTGTCCGCCACCCAGTGGGGTGTTGTACCCTGGTCTGTGTCCTATGTTTGCCACCCAGTGGGGCTTAGAACCTTGGCTTGTGTCCTTGTGTAGCCACCCAGTGGGGCTTCGTACCCTGGCCTATGTCCGCCAACCAGTGGGGCGTCATACCCTGGCTTGTGTCCGTGTCTCTGTGCCTTGTCCCATTCCTGACTCTGTCTTAGTCTACTCCTGTTTCTGTGTCGATTTATGTCTGTCTTGCTTTGCTCTGCTTTTGGCTCTGCTCTCTGCAACCTTGCTTTGCTCCTTGCTCTACATTCTGTGAGCTTGCTCTACATTCTGTGGCTTTGCTCTCGGCCCTGCTCTGTAGCTGTGCTCTGCATTCTGCCTTTGCTCTGCTCTCAACTCTGCACTCTGTGGCTTTGCTCTGTTGCTCTGCTCCTTGCGGTTCTTCCCTGCACCGCCTCCTGCATCTCTGCCCTTGGCTCCGCCTCCTGTGTGTCCGCACTTGGCTCCACCTCCAGCTCTTGGCTCCTCCTCCTGTGTTTCCGCACTAGGCTCTGCCTCCTGCACTTGGCTCCACCTCCTGTGTTTCCGTGCTTGGCTCCCCCTTCTGCATTTCTGTTCTTGGCTCTAGCTCCTGTGCTTCTGCTTTGCATCTGCTCTTGCAGTTAGGGTTGAGCGAAACGGGTCGACCATTTTCAGAAGTCGCCGACTTCTGGCAAAGTCGGGTTTCATGAAACCCGACCCGACCCCTGTGTGGGGTCGGCCATGAGGTCGGCAATCTTCTGAATCTGGTATCGGGATTCCGATACCGAGTTCCGATATGTTTGCGATATCGGAAATCGGTATCAGAATCCACATTTTAGTGTAAAATAAAGAATTAAAATAAGAAATATTGATATGCTCACCTCTCCGACGCAGCCTGGACATCGCCGCTGGTAACCGGCATCTTCCGATCCTAAAAATGGCGCTTGAAAGACCTTTCGAATGCTTCACGGCTTGTGATTGGTCGCGACGGCCCACGTGACTGCTGAGCGACCAATCACAAGCCGGTGACGTAATTCTCAGGTCCTGTTCTGGTTCTCAGGTACATGAGAATTACTTCACGGCTTGTGATTGGTCGCTGAGCAGTCACGTGGGCCGCCGCGACCAATCACAAAGCTGTGACCTCATCGTAAGGTCCTTCACGTGTTCATTCTTAAGAAGGAAGGCTGCCGGAAAGAAGCCGAGGGTGAGTATATTCCTATTAGGTATATACTCACCCTCGTACGTGCCCTGCTTCTTTCCTGCAGCCTTCCTTCTTAAGAATGAATGCATGAAGGACCTTCCGATGACGTCACGGCTTTGTGATTGGTCGCAGCGGCCCACGTGACCGCTCAGCGACCAATCACAAGCCGTGAAGTAATTCTCATGTACCTGAGAACCAGAACAGGACCTGAGAATTACGTCACCGGCTTGTGATTGGTCGCTCAGCGGTCACGTGGGCCGCCGCGACCAATCACAAGCCGTGAAGCATTCGAAAGGTCTTTCAAGCGCCATTTTTAGGAACGGAAGATGCCGGTTACTACCAGGGTGCGTCAGAGGGTGAGTATATCAATTTTTTTTATTTTAATTTTTTATTTTACACGTAAATATGGATCCCAGGGCCTGAAGGAGAGTTTCCTCTCCTTCAGACCCTGGAAACCATAGTATCCCATTGCACTGCATTGGGTTTCGCGTTTCAGCCGACCCCGACCCCGAATTTTTATAGGATCGTCCGATTTCACTCGACCCGACTTTTGAGAAAGTCGGGTTTCGTGAAACCCTACCCGATCCTATAAAAATAAAAGTTGCTCAACCCTACTTGCAGTCTTTCTCTACCTATTCATAAGTCCTCCTGTCTGAACAGGTTCTTACCTGTTTTACATACCAGCCTGCAGACTGGTTCCTACCAGTTCTTCCAGGGTACCAGCCTTGTCCGCCTGTCCTGCCAGAGAGCCACCCGTACCTGCCTGCCAGAGAGCCACCTGTGCCCGCCTGCCAGTGTCTCTGTTGTACCCGTACCTGCCTGCCAGAGAGCCAACCGTGCCCACCTGCCAGTGTCTCTGTTGTACCTGTCTGCCTCCCTGTATCCCAGCCGTGCCCACCTGTCTGCCAGAGTGCCAGCAGTGCCCGCTTGCCTGTCTATGTTCCTTTCTCTGGTGGGATCAGCAGCCACAGCCAGACACCACCCTGGAGTGGTACCTGGTAGTTTCCTGCCACACAAGTCTGACCTCACCATCAGAGGCTCCAGCGAAGACCAAGGAAACTACTTAGTTACGTCCCTTCCAGGGAAGTCTGGTCTGTGGCCCAGTGGGGCCACACCCCCGCACGCCCACGTCTACCAGTTTGGTTGCGAGCATGACAGTTTGCACAGGCCATGGTCCCCACTGAGTCCCATGTGCCTTCACTCTTGGAGCAAGATGAACTCTCTTGTTGCCAGTATTGGCCTCCAAGGAAAATGTTTACCCAGCCTGAAAGCCAGTCCTTCACTGCTCCATCTACTATTCTCATCTCTAATGAGCTGTTTGATCGACTTCAAGCCTGCGCTCCTAATGACGAATCCATCCCAGCAGATCCTCCATGCTACGATGGGGATCCAAAGCAATGTCGTGTGTTCTTGGAGCGGTGCTTGCGTTATTTCAAGTGGCATGCTCCCTATTTCCACACAGACTGGTTAAAGTAGGTTTCTTAATGACCTACCTAAGAGGAGATGCTTTGATGTGGCTCAACCCCCTCTGTGAAGCAGGGGACCCCATCATCTCCAATCTGCCGGCCTTCCTGGTGGCCTTCTGTAAAGCCTTTGATAAGCCAAGTACTGCATCTCCTGAAAAGTCTTCCCCTCCAAGCTCACAGAGATGGTCCAGATGAAAGAAACCTGTAGGTAAACCATCGCTTCCGTCCATGACCGTCCAAGACTCACCTGTTCCACAACCTGCCGAAGCAGCCACCCGAGCAAGATCCAAGACGTCTAATAAGAAGGGGCTGGCAAATATGCAGCCTGAATTTTGTGCTGAGATTGAAATACATAGTTATTAAGGTTGAAGGAAGAATTTAAGTCTATCTAGTTCAACCCATAGCCTAACCTAACATGCCCTAACATGTTGATCCAGAGGAAGGTAAAAAAAAAACATGTGACAAAGAGTAAGCTCCACACTGGGGAAAAAAATTCCTTCCCGACTTCACATACGGCAATTAGACTAGTTCCCTGGATCAACTCCCTAACAAGGAATCTAGTATATATACCCTGTAACATTATACTTTTCAAGAAAGACATCCAGTCCCCTCTTAAATTTAAGTAATGAATCACTCATTACAACATCATACGGCAGAGAGTTTCATAGTCTCACTGCTCTTACAGTAAAGAATCTGTGTCTGTTATTATGCTTAAACCTTGTTTCCTCCAGACGTAGAGGATGCCCCCTTGACCCAGTCTCAGGTCTATGATTAAAAAGATACGGTATCCCTGTGGTTGTAAAGAACATTCAGATGGTCTCTGCCCTGTGAAGCCTGTACTCCAAAACCCTGGGCCAGTAGCAGAGGCTGCCCCTGGTGAGAGTGCTTCCTCTCCATCAAAGTTAATAACAGTTTCTCTGTCTTCTGGGAGCTTTGGTGTATTTAAGCCGCCTGTCATACGGAGTTGGTATATGGTCTCCGTTCTACAGCTCCAGAACCCGGTGTGGGCGTTGTCTGATAATGGCCAAGCCCTGCTAAAGAGCAGTCTAGTCCTGCAAGGACAACTACAGTTCCAAGTTGGAGCCTTATACATGAAGAAGTTTGTTTTCTGTTTGCTGTCCTTGGGTCATTCTGAGCCAAGAACTCTACCACCAGCTCTGGTCAAGAGTTCCAGTAAAGTGCTTCGTTTGAACTTACCCAGTCTTGAGAAGTGTCTAGTTCCCATGCATCAAAGACACTCAGCAGTGTCATCTTCTTCCTCAGCTGGTCTGCTAGTCGTCGAGTCAAGATGTAGTGACATCACCAAAGATGGGGAAGCGGTGACAATCTCTTCACGCATCTCCAGCGACTATACCAGTAAACAGTTAGTTGTCGAGTCAAGATCTAGTGGCATCACCGAAGATGGGGAAACGGTGATGATGTCTTAACACATCTCCAGCGACTATACCAGTAAACAGTTAATCGTCGAGTCAAGGTGTGCTGATATCACCGAAGATGGGGAAGCAGTGACGATCTCTCCACACATCTCCAACGTCTATACCTGTAATCCATTCCTAGGAACATCCCCGCCATTTGGACAATTTCTTCTGGATAACGGGCAGAAGATGGTTTCTATGTGGAAACCTTCAGAGTCCTTGTGGCCGGCTGGTAAAGATTTCAAAACAGAAGTTTGTTCATCTCAATTTCTCTCTGACCCTGTGGAGGTGTTGCTCTCCACACTAGGGTTGAGTGAAACGGATCGTTCATTTTCATAAGTCGCCGACTTTTGGCAAAGTCGGCGTCTCATGAAACCGACCCGATCCCTGTGTGGGGTCTGCCATGCGGTGCGCGACTTTCGCGCCAAAGTCGCGTTTCAATGACGCTAAAAGCACCATTTCTCAGCCAATGAAGGTGGACGCAGAGTGTGGGCAGCGTAATGACATAGATCTCAGTCCCCACCATCTTAGAGAAGGGCATTGCAGTGATTGGCTTGCTTTCTGATGCATCACAGGGGCTATAAAGGGGCGTTCCCACCGACCGCCATCTTACTGCTGCTGATCTGAGCGTAGGTAGAGGTTGCTGCCACTTCTTCAGAAGCAGGGATAGTGATAGGCAGGGTACATAAAGCCACAAACCGCTTGTGCTGTAGCGATTTCCACTGTCCAACACCACCTTTTGTTTGCAGGGACAGTGGAAGCTACATTTTTTTTTCCTCAGCGCTGTAGCTCATTGGGCTGCCCTAGAAGGCTCCCTGATAGCTGCGTTGCTTTGTGTGTACGCCGCTGTGCAAACCAACTGCTTTTTCAAAGCACAAATCCTGTTGTTCCTTCCTTTCTGCACAGCTATCTTGTGTGTTTGTCCCCACTTTTGTGTGCAGCAGTCCTTTTTATAGCTGCCTGCCATACTTTCCTGAGATTACTGCAGGGAGATAAAGATTGGCAAGTCTGCCTGTGTGCCAGTCCTGTGTGTGGCATCTGTCTCTCATTGTGTGACACCGAAAACCACTGTGTAATACTGGGCCTTTTTTTTTTTTTCTAAATTCTCCCTTTAAAAAAAAAAAAATAGTGGGAGATAAAGGTTGGCAAGTCTGCCTCTGTGCCATTGCTGTGTGTGGCATCTGTCTCTCATTGTGTGCCACCGAAAACCACTGTGTAATACTTGGCCATTTATTTTTTTGGGTAAATTCTCCCTGTAAAAAAAAAATAATTAGTGGGAGATAAAGATTGGCAAGTCTGCCTCTGTGCCAGTCCTGTGTGTGGCATCTGTCTCTCATTGTGTGCCACCGAAAACCACTGTGTAATACTGGGCCATTTTTTTTTGGGGGGTAAATTCTCCCTGTAAAAAAAAAAATAATTAGTGGGAGATAAAGATTGGCAAGTCTGCCTCTGTGGCATTGCTGTGTGTGGCATCTGTCTCTCATTTTGTGCCACCGAAAACCACTGTGTAATACTGGGCCATTTTTTTTGGGGGGGGTAAATTCTCCCTCTAAAAAAAAAAATTATTAGTGGGAGATAAAGATTGGCAAGTCTGCCTCCGTGCCATTGCTGTGTGTGGCATCTGTCTCTCATTGTGTGCCACCGAAAACCACTGTGTAATACTGGGCCTTTTTTTTTTTTTTTCTAAATTCTCCCTTTAAAAAAAAAAAAAAATAGTGGGAGATAAAGATTGGCAAGTCTGCCTCTGTGCCATTGCTGTGTGTGGCATCTGTCTCTCATTGTGTGCCACCGAAAACCACTGTGTAATACTTGGCCATTTATTTTTTTGGGTAAATTCTCCCTGTAAAAAAAAATAATAATTAGTGGGAGATAAAGATTGGCAAGTCTGCCTCTGTGCCTTTGCTGTGTGTGGCATCTGTCTCTCATTGTGTGCCACCAAAAACTACTGTGTAATACTGGGCCATTTTTTTGGGGGGGTAAATTCTCCCTGTAAAAAAAAAAAATAATAGTGGGAGTCTGGGAGATAAAGATTGGCAAGTCTGCCTCTGTGCCAGTCCTGTGTGTGGCATCTGTCTCTCATTGTGTGCCACCGAAAACCTAGTGTGTAATATTGTTGTTTTTTTTTTTTTTTTTAAATTCTCCCATAAAAAAAAAAATAGTGGGAGATTAAGATTGGCATTTCTGCTTGAGTGCTGGTCCTTTGTGTGCCATCTGTCTCAAATTATTGGGGCACAGAAAACCTAGTGTGTAACATTGGGCCTGATTTTCCTTTCAGTGTCAGGCACCTATAAAGGTATATATAAATCCTACAGAAGTTTGAGTTCACCTTATAAGTTGTTTTACAGTAACAAATACCGTTACTTTGGTTACGTTTTGCAAACAATGAGGAAGTCTAGTGGAAGAGGTCGTGGCCGTGGGCGGTCATTGTCAGCTGGTAATGATGGTAGTGGTGGTGGAGCATCAGGTGGTCGTGGTAAAAGCAGTACAGCACCTAAGTCTCGAGTTGTTGAGCCAGGTTCGTTGTCTGGCTACACAAGGCCTCGAACGCTCTCTTTTCTGGGAGTAGGAAAACCACTTTTGAAGCCGGAGCAGGAGGAACAAGTATTGGCTTTCATTGCTGACTCTGCCTCTAGCTCTTTCGCCTCCTCCTCGGAAAGTGCCAAATGTCAGAGCAGTGCATCGTCAGTGGATGCTCCCGGTCAGGAACAAGTCGCTTCCTTGTGTCCTTCACCCAGAACAACAGTGAAGGATGCGTCAGTCGACAGAACAGGTTACTCCATGGAGCGCTTTACACATACCGTTCCTGGGTTAGACAGTGAAACAGTTAACAGGCCATGCCCATTCGAAGTTGAATCGGACATGGAGTGCACATATGCACAGCCACAGCCAGATAACTATGCTGTTCCTTTGACTCAGACCAGAACATTGCTCTCGCAGTGTACTGAGGCAGAATCAAACCCAGCGGAGACTATGGTGCCCCGTCACGAACGCAATACCACCGGCTTACACGGTGACACAGACGAAGTTGCACACGACATAGAAGAGGAGGTCATAGATGACCCAGTTCTTGACCCCGATTGGCAGCCATTGGGGGAACAGGGTGCAGGCGGCAGTAGTTCTGAAGCGGAGGAGGAGGAGCCACAGCAGGCATCAACATCACAACAGGTTCCATCTGCCGGGCCCGTATCTGGACAAAAACGCGTGGCAAAACCAGTTGGAGGACAGCGTGGCCATCCGGTTAAAGAAGCTCAGTCTGCAATGCCTGAAAAGGTATCCGATAGTAGAAAGAGTGCAGTCTGGCATTTTTTTAAACAACATCCAAATGATCAGCGCAAAGTCATCTGTCAAAAATATTCAACTACCTTAAGCAGAGGTCAGAATCTTAAAAGTCTAAATACAAGTTGCATGCATAGACACTTATCCACCATGCATTTGCAAGCCTGGACTAACTACCAAACGTCCCTAAAGGTTGCAGCACCCTCGGCCAATGAAGCTAGTCAGCAACGCTACATCCCTTCCCTCACTGTAAACCCACCATTTCCCGCACCACCTGCAGTATCTGTGCAGCTTTTGTCTCCAGGCCAAAGCAGTCAGGGAATCACCAGGTTTGCAGTAGGAGACACTGCATGTAGGGCACCGGCAAGAATATCATCTCCAACCCTCTCTCAGTCACCCATGTCCACCGGCACCACCGCTAGTTCCACGATCTCCAGCTCTCCAGTCCAGCTCACCCTACATGAGACTCTTGTTAGGAAAAGGAAGTACTCATCCTCGCATCCGCGTACACAGGGTTTGAACGCCCACATTGCTAGACTAATCTCATTAGAGATGATGCCCTACCAGTTAGTTGAAAGCGAAGCTTTTAAAGCGCTGATGGACTACGCTGTACCACGCTACAAGCTACCCAGTCGACACTTCTTTTCTAGAAAAGCCATCCCAGCCCTCCAACAGCATGTTAAAGACCGCATCGTCCATGCACTCAGGCAGTCTGTGACTACAAAGGTGCACCTGACAACAGATGCATGGACCAGTAGGCATGGCCAGGGACGTTACGTGTCCATCACGGCACACTGGGTGAATGTGGTGGATGCAGGGTCCACAGGTGACAGCAATATTGGGACAGTTCTGCCTAGCCCACGGTCAAGGAAAGAGTTGGCTGTAGGCGTTCGCCCCCCCTCTTCCTCCTCCTCCTGCAGAAGCGAGAGCTCTTCCACAGACCGCAGTCGCACATCCACTCCATCCACAGCTGCCACTGTTGCACACCAGGTGTGACATTATGGGACAGTTAGTGGCAAGCGTCAGCAGTAGTGTTGAGCGATACCGTCCGATACTTGAAAGTATCGGTATCGGAAAGTATCGGCCGATACCGGCAAAGTATCGGATCCAATCCGATACCGATACCCGATACCAATACAAGTCAATGGGACTCAAGTATCGGACGGTATTCCTGATGGTTCCCAGGGTCTGAAGGAGAGGAAACTCTCCTTCAGGCCCTGGGAACCATATAAATGTGTAAAAGAAAGAATTAAAATAAAAAATATCGCTATACTCACCTGTCCGACGCAGCCGGGACCTCAGCGAGGGAACCGGCAGCGTTGTTTGTTTAAAATTCGCGCTTTTAGTTGGTTACGTGAATTCCCGGCTTGTGATTGGTCAGGGCGGCCATGTTGCCGGGACGCGGACCAATCACAGCAAGCCGTGACGAAATTACGTCACGGCTTGCTGTGATTGGTCCGCGTCCCGGCAACATGGCCGCCATTAACCAATCACAAGCCGTGACGTCACGGGAGGCTGGACTTGCGCACTTTTTAAAAATGCGCGTGTCCAGCCTCCCGTGACGTCACGGCTTGTGATTGGTTAATGGCGTCCATGTTGCCGGGACGCGGACCAATCACAGCAAGCCGTGACGTAATTTCGTCACGGCTTACTGTGATTGGTCCGCGTCCCGGCAAGATGGCGCCTTGACCAATCATAAGCCGGGACGTCACTGGAGGCTGGACACGCGCGTTTTTTAAAAAGTGCGCAAGTCCAGCCTCCCGTGACGTCACGGCTTGTGATTGGTTAATGGCGTCCATGTTGCCGGGACGCGGACCAATCACAGCAAGCCGTGACGTAATTTCGTCACGGCTTACTGTGATTGGTCCGCGTCCCGGCAACATGGCGCCTTGACCAATCATAAGCCGGGACGTCACTGGAGGCTGGACACGCGCGTTTTTTAAAAAGTGCGCAAGTCCAGCCTCCCGTGACGTCACCGCTTGTGATTGGTTAATGGCGGCCATGTTGCCGGGACGCGGACCAATCACAGCAAGCCGTGACGTAATTTCGTCACGGCTTGCTGTGATTGGTCCGCGTCCCGGCAACATGGCCGCCCTGACCAATCACAAGCCGGGAATTCACGTAACCAAGTAAAAGCGCGAATTTTAAACAAACAACGCTGCCGGTTCCTTCGCTGAGGTCCAGGCTGCGTCGGACAGGTGAGTATAGCGATATTTTTTATTTTAATTCTTTCTTTTACACATTTTTACATTAATGTTGTTTCGATACCGATACCCGATATCACAAAAATATCGGATCTCGGTATCGGAAATTCCGATACAGCAAGTATCGGCCGATACCCGATACTTGCAGCATCGGAATGCTCAACACTAGTCAGCAGGCTGTATTGGCAATGAAGTGTTTGGGCGACAACAGACACACCGCGGAAGTTCTGTCCGAGTTCTTGCAGAAAGAAACTCAGTCATGGCTGGGCACTGTACATCTTGAGGCAGGCAAGGTAGTGAGTGATAACGGAAGGAATTTCATGGCTGCCATAGCCCTTTCCCAACTGAAACACATTCCTTGCCTGGCTCACACCTTAAACCTGGTGGTGCAGTGCTTCCTGAAAAGTTATCCGGGGTTACCCAACCTGCTCCTCAAAGTGCGCAGACTTTGCTCGCATATCCGCCGTTCGCCCGTACACTCCAGCCGTATGCAGAACTATCAGCGTTCTTTGAACCTTCCTCAGCATCGCCTAATCATCGACGTTGCAACAAGGTGGAAATCCACACTGCACATGCTTCAGAGAGTGTGCGAACAGAGGCGTGCTGTTATGTATTTTTGGGAGGATACACGGGCAGGCAGTTGGATGGCAGACATGGAGTTGTCAGGTGTGCAGTGGTCGAAGCTACAAGACCTGTGTCAAGTCCTTAAGTGTTTTGAGGAATGCACACGGCTGGTTAGTGCAGGCAACGCCATAATAAGCATGAGCATCCCCCTAACGCGTCTGCTGATGCAAAGTTTGACGCACATAAAGGAGCAGGCATCTGCAGCCGAAGAAGAGGAATGCCTTGATGACAGTCAGCCATTGTCTGGTCAGGGCCGTGTAGAGGACGCAGTAGCGGGCAAAGAGGAGGACGAGGAGGATGATGGGGATGAGTACTTTTTTAATGAGGAAGCTTCTCCTGGGCCAACAGAAATTAGTGGCGTTGCAAGGCCGTGTTCTGTTTTTTTAAGGGAGACAAGTGACGTAGATTTGCCTGTAACTGCCCCTCAAACCAGCACAACCGCAGATTTGACAACTGGAACTTTGGCCCACATGGCGGATTATGCCTTACGTATCCTCAAAAGGGACCCACGCATTATTAAAATGATGAGCGATGACGATTACTGGTTGGCCTGCATCCTTGACCCTCGCTATAAAGGCAAATTGCAAAATATAATGCCACATGAGAACCTAGAACAAATATTAGCAACCAAACAAGCTACTCTTGTAGACCGTTTGATTCAGACATTCCCAGCACACAGCGCCGGTGATGGTTCTCACACGAGCTGCAGGGGGCTACAGGGCAGAGGTGTTAGAGGTGCACAAATCAGAAGTGGTGTTGGACAGAGGAGTTTTCTGACCAGGTTGTGGAGTGATTTCGCAATGACCGCAGACAGGACAGGTACTGCAGCATCTATTCAAAGTGACAGGAGACAACATTTGTCCAGTATGGTTACTAACTATTTTTCATCCCTTATCGATGTTCTCCCTCAACCGTCATTCCCATTTGATTACTGGGCATCCAAATTAGACACCTGGCCTGAATTGGCAGAATATGCATTGCAGGAGCTTGCTTGCCCAGCAGCTAGTGTGCTATCAGAAAGAGTATTCAGTGCTGCTGGTTCAATATTACCCGAAAAAAGGACTCGTCTGGCTACCCAAAATGTGGATGATCTCACCTTCATTAAAATGAACCACTTCTGGATTTCAAATTATTTTGCCCCACCTTTCCCGGCTGACACCTAGCTTTCCTATAAAAAGGTCTTGCTTGTGGACTGGTCTTACTGAGTGTTCCAATCTCTTAATTTGCAGCAGCTGTTTGTCCAGCATACGACATGTTTACACCTCCCTCAATGGGAAAATTCCCCCCACGGGGCCGTGGTCTCGCCACTTGGCGCAAGCACCCGTTACATTGCTGTTTGTCTGAAGAGGTGAGTGTGCCCGCTTTTGGTCGACGGCACTGCCACTGGGTCCCTCATAGTACAATGAAGTGTCTCTGGCGGTGGTGGTGCGCACCCAACGTCAGACACACCGTTGTAACATGAGGGGCCCTGGGACGGTACAGCCGGCCACAAGAGGGTCCCCCCCCAGCTCAAGCTGTGCTCTACCACGTGCAAAATTATCTCGCACAGCTCCACCAATGTTTAGTCTATGCGCTGACATCATTCAATGCCTGGCACGGACAATACCAATTTGTTGACATCTATGATCCTAGTTAAAGTAGTCTGGATCAGTGTCCTATATTGACACCAGTAAATACTTACTGCCAAATTACTTTGTCAGAAACTCAGCAGATGAGCCCACCCCTGTACCTAAGTATGCCACACTTTTTTTTTTGTTGTTTTGCGAGACATTAACATCTATTTATTTTTTGTGAGTACTAACTGTGTCAGACACTCCTTGCAATCCTCCTCCGCTGACCACAATGCTGCCTGTGTATCCATGTAACTGATTTAAAACTGCCCTGAGCCTATTTTTTGTTATTTTAGGCCTTCGTTAGCCTGTCTGCGGTCCCTCCTTGCAATACTCCTCCACTGACCACAATGCTGCCTGTGTATCCATGTAACCGATTTAAAACTGCCATGAGCCTATATTTTGTTATTTTAGGCCTTCGTTAGCCTGTCTGCGGTCCCTCCTTGCAATACTCCTCCACTGACCACAATGCTGCCTGTGTATCCATGTAACCGATTTAAAACTGCCTTGAGCCTAATTTTTGTTATTTTAGGCCTTCGTTAGCCTGTCTGCGGTCCCTCCTTGCAATCCTCCTCCTCCGCTGACCACAATGCTGCCTGTGTATCCATGTAACCGATTTAAAACTGCCTTGAGCCTAATTTTTTTTTATTTTAGGCCTTCGTTAGCCTGTCTGCGGTCCTTCCTTGCAATCCTCCTCCTCCGCTGACCACAATGCTGCCTGTGTATCCATGTAACCGATTTAAAACTGCCTTGAGCCTATTTTTTGTCATTTTAGGCCTTCATTAGCCTGTCTGCGGTCCCTCCATGCAATCCTCCTCCTCCGCTGACCACAATGCTGCCTGTGTATCCATGTAACCGATTTAAAACTGCCTTGAGCCTATTTTTTGTTATTTTAGGCCTTCGTTAGCCTGCCTGCGGTCCCTCCTTGCAATACTCCTCCACTGACCACAATGCTGCCTGTGTATCCATGTAACCGATTTAAAACTGCCATAGCCTATTTTTTGTTATTTTACGCCTTTATTAGCCTGTCTGCGGTCCCTCCTTGCAATACTCCTCCACTGACCACAATGCTGCCTGTGTATCCATGTAACCGATTTAAAACTGCCTTGAGCCTAATTTTTGTTATTTTAGGCCTTCGTTGGCCTGTCTGCGGTCCCTCCTTGCAATCCTCCTCCTCCGCTGACCACAATGCTGCCTGTGTATTCATGTAACCGATTTAAAACTGCCTTGAGCCTAATTTTTTTTATTTTAGGCCTTCGTTAGCCTGTCTGCGGTCCCTCCTTGCAATCCTCCTCCTCCGCTGACCACAATGCTGCCTTTGTATCCATGTAACCGATTTAAAACTGCCTTGAGCCTATTTTTTGTTACTTTAGGCCTTCGTTAGCCTGTCTGCGGTCCCTCCTTGCAATCCTCCTCCTCTGCTGACCACAATGCTGCCTGTGTATCCATGTAACCGATTTAAAACTGCCATGAGCCTAATTTTTGTAATTTTAGGCCTTCGTTAGCCTGTCTGCGGTCCCTCCTTGCAATACTCCTCCACTGACCACAATGCTGCCTGTGTATCCATGTAACCGATTTAAAACTGCCTTGAGCCTAATTTTTGTTATTTTAGGCCTTCATTAGCCTGTCTGCGGTCCCTCCTTGCAATCCTCCTCCTCCGCTGACCACAATTCTGCCTGTGTATCCATGTAACCGATTTAAAACTGCCATGAGCCTATTTTTAGTTATTTTAGGCCTAGTAAGCCTGTCTGCGGTCCCTCCTTGCAATACTCCTCCACTGACCACAATGCTGCCTGTGTATCCATGTAACCGATATAAAACTGCCATGAGCCTATTTTTGGTTATTTTAGGCCTTCGTTAGCCTGTCTGCGGTCCCTCCTTGCAATACTCCTCCACTGACCACAATGCTGCCTGTGTATCCATGTAACTGATTTAAAACTGCCTTGAGCCTATTTTTTGTTATTTTAGGCCTTCGTTAGCCTGTCTGCGGTCCCTCCTTGCAATCCTCCTCCTCCGCTGACCACAATGCTGCCTGTGTATCCATGTAACCGATTTAAAACTGCCATGAGCCTAATTTTTGTTATTTTAAGCCTTCGTTAGCCTGTCTGCGGTCCCTCCTTGCAATACTCCTCCACTGACCACAATGCTGCCTGTGTATCCATGTAACCGATTTAAAACTGCCTTGAGCCTATTTTTTGTTATTTTAGGCCTTCATTAGCCTGTCGGCGGGCCTTCGTTAGCCTGTCTGCGGTCCCTCCTTGCAATACTCCTCCACTGACCACAATGCTGCCTGTGTATCCATGTAACCGATTTAAAACTGCCATGAGCCTAATTTTTGTTATTTTAGGCCTTTGTTAGCCTGTCTGCGGTCTTTCCTTGCAATCATCCTCCTCCGCAGACCACAATGCTGCCTGTGTATCCATGTAACCGATTTAAAACTGCCTTGAGCCTATTTTTTGTTATTTTAGGCCTTCATTAGCCTGTCTGCGGGCCTTCGTTAGCCTGTCTGCGGTCCCTCCTTGCAATACTCCTCCACTGACCACAATGCTGCCTGTGTATCCATGTAACTGATTTAAAACTGCCTTGAGCCTATTTTTTGTTATTTTAGGCCTTCGTTAGCCTGTCTGCGGTCCCTCCTTGCAATCCTCCTCCTCCGATGACCACAATGCTGCCTGTGTATCCATGTAACCGATTTAAAACTGCCATGAGCCTATTTTTGGTTATTTTAGGCCTTTGTTTGCCTGTCTGCGGTCCCTCCTTGCAATACTCCTCCACTGACCACAATGCTGCCTGTATATCCATGTAACCAATTTAAAACTGCCTTGAGCCTAATTTTTGTTATTTTAGGCCTTCATTAGCCTGTCTGCGGGCCTTCATTAGCCTGTCTGCGGGCCCTCCTTGCAATACTCCTCCACTGACCATAATGCTGCCTGTGTATCCATGTAGCCGATTTAAAACTGCCTTGAGCCTAATTTTTGTTATTTTAGGCCTTCGTTAGCCTGTCTGCAGTCCCTCCTTGCAATCCTCCTCCGCTGACCACACCAATGCTGCCCGTGTACCCCTGGAACCTATTTAAAAGTTCATAGAGCCTATTTATATATTTTTTTTAATATTAATAAAGCCATGATGGACTACGCTGTACCACGCTACAAGCTAACCAGTCGACACTTCTTTTGTGAGAAAAGCCATCCCAACCCTCCACCAGCATGTAAAAGACCGCATTGTCCATGCACTCTGGCAATCTATGAGTACAAAGGTGCACCTGACAACAGACGCATGGACCTGTAGGCATGGCCACAGAAGGTTACGTGTCCATTACGGCGCAATGGGTTAATGTGGTGGATGCATGGTCCACAGGGGACAGCCTACTAAGTCTGTCTGCAGTCCTTAATTCAAATTGTCCTCCACTGTCTAAATCTGAGCTTCAACCTTCTGGCTCTCATTAAGTGCTTTTTTAAAAAAAATTGGTGTTTGGGGCCTAATACCTCTGTTTGCCGCTCCCTGGTGTTCTCCTCAACTGAATAAATCTGAACTTCAACCTTCTGGCTCTCATTTTTTTTTTTTTTAAATGGTGGTTTGGGCCTAATACCTCTGTTTGCCGCTCACTGGTGTTCTCCTCAACTGAATAAATCTGAGCTTCAACCTTCTGGCTCTCATTTTTTTTTTTTTTTTTTTTTAAATTGGTGGTTGGGGCCTAATACCTCTGTTTGCCGCTCCCTGGTGTTCTCCTCAACTGAATAAATCTGAGCTTCAATCTTCTGGCTCTCATTTTTTTTTTTTTTTTTTAAATTGGTGGTTGGGGCCTAATACCTCTGTTTGCCGCTCACTGGTGATCTCCTCAACTGAATAAATCTGAGCTTCAACCTTCTGGCTCTCATTTTTATTTATTTTATTTTTTTTTAATTGGTGGTTGGTGCCTAATACCTCTGTTTGCCGCTCCCTGTTGTTTGTCCTCAACTGTATAAAGCTGAGCTTCAACCTTCTGGCTTTCGGCCTAATAAATCTGAGCTTTAACCTTCTAGCTCTCTTAAGTGCTTTTTTTAAAAAAAATTGGTGTTTGGGGCCTAATACCTCTGTTTGCCGCTCACTGGTGTTCTCCTCAACTGAATAAATCTGAGCTTCAACCTTCTGGCTCTCATTTTTATTTATTTTATTTTTTTTAAATTGGTGGTTGGGGCCTAATACCTCTGTTTGCCGCTCCCTGTTGTTTGTCCTCAACTGTATAAAGCTGAGCTTCAACCTTCTGGCTTTCGGCCTATAGTATCAGATATTAAACAGCATTTGGCCTTCAACTTTGGTTGCGGCCTACTAACGGTGTCTGCCGCTCCCTGGTGTTTGTCCTCAACTGTATAAAGCTGAGCTTCAACCTTCTGGCTCTCATAAAGTGCTTTTTTTTAAAAAAATTGGTGTTTGGGGCCTAGTTAGTGTTGAGTAGTGTTGAGCGATACAAATTCAAAAGAACGGGGGGCACCACAAATGCAAAACTATTGGGGCTCACCATGGACTAGTGGATAGTGTTGAGCGATACCTTCCGATATCGGAAAGTATCGGTATCGGAAAGTATCGGCCGATACCGTCAAAGTATCGGATCTAATCCGATACCGATACCCGATCCCAATGCAAGTAAATGGGACGAAAATATCGGAATTAAAATAAACCCTTTCTTAACTTGTAGGTTCATTCTACATGAAGGAAAACAACTAAGAATAATGTAGGATGTATTGGGGGACGTGGCGGAGACATTAAAGGCACAGAAGTTTAGCCCAATCTAATAGAATAGCAGGATTTTGTTTTGTTTTTTATGACGTTCGGCGTTAGAAAGATTTTGACTATGTTAATTTTTTTTTAAATTTTGTCAGATATTGATGTTTCACTACTTCCACGCCCTTCACCTTCTTTTTTACTTCTCCCACACATTCTTCTTCATTATCTTCATCATCAGCTTCTTTGACATCAACTTCTTCACCTTATTCATCTTCTACCTATTATTTTTTTTGTTACATTGTTCATATTCTTTTTATTTTACTATTATCTTCTTCATATTCAACTTCTTCATCATATTCTTATTTGTGACAGGCATTCCCGTAGTTGTTATCTATAAAAGTTTGAAGATTACACCTTCCGTTCTGCCTGTCACAAAACAGTTACATTTGTCCGCGTTCAGTTTGGCCTGCAACATCAGGCTTTATCCAGGGGCACCACGAGGAGGAACGGACTCACCCCCATACACTGCTTAGTCTTCTTCTGCTTATAATTTAGATAATACCTTTTGCTCTGATATTTAGTCTTATGCTTAATGTTCTTCTGCTCTTTGTTCTGCAGCCTCTTGTTCTTCTGCTTCTCGGTCTTCCAGGTTGTCGTCGTCTCCAGGGTCGTCATCTCCGGGGTCGTCGTCATCGGGGTGGTCTTCAGGGTCATTGTCTCCAAGGTCGTCGTCATCTCAGTGGTTGTCGTCTCTGGTGTCGTCGTCATCTTAGGGGTGGTCTTGCGGGTCGTCGTCTTTAGGGTCTTGAACTTGGAAATGTAGCAGAAGGTACAAGAAGGCTGAGAAAATGCCGAGAAACAGCTGATGGAACTGGAACTCGGATGGCTACCAGAAGGTCCAAGAGCCAATGGAACTACCGAGGACCAGCTGACATTACTGGAACCCGGTTACTAAGCAGGAGGTACCCGTGCCTGAAAGCACTACCAAGGACCACCTGACGTTGGTGGAACTCGGATACCCAGAGGGAGGCACCTAAGCCAAAGGCTCTGCCCGGAACCAGCTGACGGTACTGGAACCAGGATGGGGAGCAGAAGGTACAAGAGCAAAAGACACTGCCGAGAACCAGCTGACGGTACTGGAACCCGGATGGGTAGCCGAAGGTCCAAGAGCCAATGGAACTACCGAGGACCAGCTGACGTTACTGGAACCCGGTTACTAAGCAGGAGGTACCCGTGCTGAAAGCACTACCAAGGACCACCTGACGTTGGTGGAACTCAGATACCCAGAGGGAGGCACTTAAGCCAAAGGCTCTGCCCGGAACCAGCTGACGGTACTGGAACCAGAATGGGGAGCAGAAGGTACAAGAACAAAAGACACTGCCGAGAACCAGCTGACGGTACTGGAACCCGGATGGGTAGCCGAAGGTCCAAAAGCCAATGGAACTACTGAGGACCAGCTGACGTTACTGGAACCCGGTTACTAAGCAGGAGGTACCCGTGCCTGAAAGCACTACCAAGGACCACCTGACGTTGGTGGAACTCGGATACCCAGAGGGAGGCACATAAGCCAAAGGCTCTGCCCGGAACCAGCTGACGGTGCTGGAACCAGGATGTTGACCTATTCAAGCTTGTCTTCCTAGAGCCCCAACTAGCAGTGTTGGAGCAAAGGGTCAGCAGGGGGAGCAGAGTGTAGGCCGAAGCCTGCACTGGAGGCATTTGTAGGTCTGTTGTGTCTGCGTGGCTGTTGCAGGACACGTTGCCGGCTACACAGCAGGGGAACAGCTGGCGGTGCTGAACCCCACTGACACATTGGCTGGTGTTTTTCTCTGTGCAGCTAGCAGTACCGGGCCCCAACTGGCGGTGTTAGAGCCCAGGGTCAGCAGGAGGAGAGGGAGCAGAGTGTAGGCCGAAGCCTAATTGAACCAATTTTAAAGGTAACCTTTAACCCCCCTCAGGTGTTACAAACTAGAAGAGCCACGCCTTATGCAGCAGTAGTGCTGCACAAGTCAAAGGTTGCTCTTTTAATTTTGTTCCTTGCACAAGCTGAATGAAACACGTACAACATTTTGGCCCTTATACAGTCAATCTGTCTTGGAGGCGGGAGTTCCCTTTGTAATGAGACGCAGCACAGCTGGCAAAAATACCAACTTGGTGCTTGGCGCGGCCTCCTGAGCATCGCATTTTGCTGTACAGGAGTCTGCGTTGTTGCGTTATCCCTTGGCCATGCGCTGCCCGTCTTCTGACATCATTTCATGTCGGCTGGTGCGGTTCGCGATGCCCATAAATCCCAGCCCCGCAGTGTCTTTACATTGTTAAAACACTGCAGGGCTGGGATTCATGGCCTGGCGCAGTACATATATTCGCCTCTCACACTCGGGTCCTTACACCTGCTTCAGACTGTGCGGCGTCAGCTGATCCCTTGTCGCATGCCATGGCCATGAAGCCGCACAGTCTGAAGAAGGCCGAAGGAGATGAGGGACAGGCGAACATATGCACTGCTCATGCCCATCAATCACACCCTCACAGTTAAAATAAATAAGACACCGAGGGGCGTTTTGTGGGCCAGGGCGGCCGCAGAGGCGCAGCCAGCCAAACAATGATGCCAGAAGACGGGCAGCGCTACCAAGGGGGTTGCAGCGTGTCATTACAAAGTAAAGTCACACCTCAGGGACGGTTTAATGGTCACAGAGGACACATTTTAGACGTGTTCAGTTCCACGTTTGCAAGGGGAATACGTTTCTGAGCCACCTTGCACACATGCAGCATTACTGCTGTACAAGGTGGCTGTGAAACATACAAACGCCTGGGGGAGGGGGGACAAGTTCCCTTCAATTTCAGTTCTTGTGTCTGCGTGGCTGTTGCAGGACACAATGCCGGCTACACAGCAGGGGAACAGCTGGCGGTGCTGAACCCCACTGACACATTGGCAAGGTGTTTGGCTCTGTGCAGCCAGCACTTCTGGGCCTCAACTGGCGGTGTTGGAGCCCAGGGTCAGCAGGAGGAGTAGAGGGAGCGGAGTGTAGGCCGAAGCCTGCACTGGCGGCAGCTTTAGGTCTGTTGTGTCTGCGTGTCTGTTGCAGGACACGGTGCCGGCTACACAGCAGGGGTACAGCTGGCGTTGCTGAACCCCACTGACACATTGGCTGGTGTTTTTCTCTGTGCAGCTAGCACATCTGGGCGCAAACTGGCGGTGTTAGAGCCCAGGGTTAGCAGGAGGAGCATAGTGTAGGCCGAAGCCTGCACTGGAGCAAGTTGAAAGGGAACCCTTAACCCCCCCCCCCCCAGGGGTTTGTAGCTGAAAGAGCCATATTGTACAGCACTAATGCTGGAAAAGGTAAACTTAGCTCTTTTAATTATGGTCCTTGCAAACGCTGAACTTGGCACTTATGAAATGTGTCCCCTCACACCGTTAAACCGTCCGGTCGGAGGGACTTTCCTTTGTCATGTGACGCAGCACAGCTGTCATTCTTACCCCCTTGGCGCCGTGCGCTGCCTCCTCAGCGTTGTTTGAATCTGTCCCGGAGCCTGCGCTGTTATGTTAGCCCTTGTCCATGCACACATTTTGCGCTGCCCATCTTCTGACATCACTCCCCTCCTTCCAGCTTCTTCAGACTGTACGGCGTCATGGCCGTGGCATGCCATTAGGGATCAGCTGACGGCGCACAGTCTGAAGAAGGCTGAGGGAGATGAGAGAGAGGCGGAGGTTAAGATATGCACTGCGCATGTCCATAGATCACAGGCCCGCAGTGGGATTAAATCAGAAGACACTACAAGGCGGGATCTCGTCCAGCGCGGCCGCACAGGCACAGCCAGCCTGACACCAAATGATGTCAGAAGATGGGCAGCGCAAAATGTGTGCATGGACAAGGGCTAACATAAAAGCGCAGGCTCCGGGACAGATTCAAACAACGCTGAGGAGGCGATGCACGGCGCCAAGGGGGTAAGAATGACAGCTGTGCTGCGTCACATGACAAAGGAAAGTCCCTCCGACCGGACGGTTTAACGGTGTGAGGGGACACATTTCATAAGTGTCAAGTTCAGCGTGTGCAAGGAGCACCACAAAAAGAGCCACTTTTTCCTTTTGCATCATTATTACTGCTGCACAAGGTGGCTCTTTCAGTAACAAATGCCTTGGGGGGGGGACAGGTTCCCTTAAATTTAAATTGTTGTGCCTGCGTGGCGGTCGCATGACACGTTGCCGTATACACAGCTGGGGAGCAGCAGGCATTACTGAACCCCACTAACACATTGGCGAGGTGTTTGGCTCTGTGCGGACAGCACTTCTGGACAACAACTAGCGGTGTTGTAGCCCAGGGACAGCAGGAGGAGGAGGTGGAGGAGATAGGAGGGATTGCCACACACACAGCTGGGGAACAGCTGACGTTACTGAACCCCAATAACAGAGAAGCGACTGTTGACTGTGCATACAGCACTACCAGGCAACAACTAGCGGTGTTGTAGCCCAGGGACAGCAGGAGGAGGAGGTGGAGGAGATAGGAGGGATTGCCACACACACAGCTGGGGAACAGCTGACGTTACTGAACCCCAATAACGGAGGAGCGACTGTTGACTGTGCGTACAGCACTAACAGGCAACAACTAGCGGTGTTGGAGCCCAGGGACAGCAGGAGGAGGAGGTGGAGGAGATAGGAGGGATTGCCACACACACAGCTGGGGAACAGCTGACGTTACTGAACCCCAATAACAGAGGAGTGACTGTTGACTGTGCGTACAGCACTACCAGGCAACAACTAGCGGTGTTGTAGCCCAGGGACAGCAGGAGGAGGAGGTGGAGGAGATAAGAGGGATTGCCACACACACAGCTGGGGAACAGCTGACGTTACTGAACCCCAATAACAGAGGAGCGACTGTTGACTGTGCGTACAGCACTACCAGGCAACAACTAGCGGTGTTGTAGCCCAGGGAGAGCAGGAGGAGGAGGTGGAGGAGATAGGAGGGATTGCCACACACACAGCTGGGGAACAGCTGACATTACTGAACCCCAATAACAGAGGAGCGACTGTTGACTGTGCGTACAGCACTACCAGGCAACAACTAGCGGTGTTGGAGCCCAGGGACAGCAGGAGGAGGAGGTGGAGGAGATAGGAGGCATTGCCACACACACAGCTGGGGAACAGCTGACGTTACTGAACCCCAATAACAGAGGAGCGACTGTTGACTGTGCGTACAGCACTACCAGGCAACAACTAGCGGTGTTGGAGCACAGGGACAGCAGGAGGAGGAGGTGGAGGAGATAGGAGGGATTGCCACACACACAGCTGGGGAACAGCTGACATTACTGAACCCCAATAACAGAGGAGCGACTGTTGACTGTGCGTACAGCACTACCAGGCAACAACTAGCGGTGCTGTAGCCCAGGGACAGCAGGAGGAGAAGGTGGAGGAGATAGGAGGGATTGCCACACACACAGCTGGGGAACAGCTGACGTTACTGAACCCCAATAACAGAGAAGCGACTGTTGACTGTGCGTACAGCACTACCAGGCAACAACTAGCGGTGTTGGAGCCCAGGAACAGCAGGAGGAGGAGGTGGAGGAGATAGGAGGGATTGCCACACACACAGCTGGGGAACAGCTGACGTTACTGAACCCCAATAACAGAGGAGCGACTGTTGACTGTGCGTACAGCACTACCAGGCAACAACTAGCGGTGTTGGAGCCCAGGGACAGCAGGAGGAGGAGGTGGAGGAGATAGGAGGGATTGCCACACACACAGCTGGGGAACAGCTGACGTTACTGAACCCCAATAACAGAGGAGCGACTGTTTACTGTGCGTACAGCACTACCAGGCAACAACTAGCGGTGTTGTAGCCCAGGGACAGCAGGGGGAGGAGGTGGAGGAGATAGGAGGGATTGCCACACAAACAGCTGGGGAACAGCTGACGCTACTGAACCCCAATAACAGAGGAGCGACTGTTGACTGTTCGTACAGCACTACCAGGCAACAACTAGCGGTGTTGGAGCCCAGGTACAGCATGAGGAGGAGGTGTAGGAGATAGGAGGGATTGCCACACACACTGCTGGGGAACAGCTGACGTTACTGAACCCCAATAACAGAGGAGCGACTGTTGACTGTGCGTACAGCACTACCAGGCAACAACTAGCAGTGTTGGAGCCCAGGGACAGCAGGAGGAGGAGGTGGAGGAGATAGGAGAGATTGCCACACACACAGCTGGGGAACAGCTGACGTTACAGAACCCCAATAACAGAGGAGCGACTGTTGACTGTGCGTACAGCACTACCAGGCAACAACTAGCGGTGTTGTAGCCCAGGGACAGCAGGAGGAGGAGGTGGAGGAGATAAGAGGGATTGCCACACACACAGCTGGGGAACAGCTGACGTTACTGAAACCCAATAACAGAGGAGCGACTGTTGACTGGGCGTACAGCACTACCAGGCAACAACTAGCGGTGTTGTAGCCCAGGGAGAGCAGGAGGAGGAGGTGGAGGAGATAGGAGGGATTGCCACACACACAGCTGGGAAACAGCTGACATTACTGAACCCCAATAACAGAGGAGCGACTGTTGACTGTGCGTACAGCACTACCAGGCAACAACTAGCGGTGTTGGAGCCCAGGGACAGCAGGAGGAGGAGGTGGAGGAGATAGGAGGGATTGCCACACACACAGCTGGGGAACAGCTGACGTTACTGAACCCCAATAACAGAGGAGCGACTGTTGACTGTGCGTACAGCACTACCAGGCAACAACTAGCGGTGTTGTAGCCCAGGGACAGCAGGAGGAGGAGGTGGAGGAGATAGGAGGGATTGCCACACACACAGCTGGGGAACAGCTGACGTTACTGAACCCCAATAACAGAGGAGCGACTGTTGACTGTGCATACAGCACTACCAGGCAACAACTAGCGGTGTTGTAGCCCAGGGACAGCAGGAGGAGGAGGTGGAGGAGATAGGAGGGATTGCCACACACACAGCTGGGGAACAGCTGACGTTACTGAACCCCAATAACGGAGGAGCGACTGTTGACTGTGCGTACAGCACTAACAGGCAACAACTAGCGGTGTTGGAGCCCAGGAACAGCAGGAGGAGGAGGTGGAGGAGATAGGAGGGATTGCCACACACACAGCTGGGGATCAGCTGACGTTACTGAACCCCAATTACAGAGGAGCGACTGTTGACTGTGCGTACAGCACTACCAGGCAACAACTAGCGGTGTTGGAGCCCAGGGACAGCAGGAGGAGGAGGTGGAGGAGATAGGAGGGATTGCCACACACACAGCTGGGGAACAGCTGACATTACTGAACCCCAATAACAGAGGAGCGACTGTTGACTGTGCGTACAGCACTACCAGGCAACAACTAGCGGTGTTGTAGCCCAGGGACAGCAGGAGGAGAAGGTGGAGGAGATAGGAGGGATTGCCACACACACAGCTGGGGAACAGCTGACGTTACTGAACCCCAATAACAGAGAAGCGACTGTTGACTGTGCGTACAGCACTACCAGGCAACAACTAGCGGTGTTGGAGCCCAGGAACAGCAGGAGGAGGAGGTGGAGGAGATA
Source organism: Ranitomeya variabilis (assembly GCF_051348905.1). Classification (NCBI taxonomy): domain Eukaryota; kingdom Metazoa; phylum Chordata; class Amphibia; order Anura; family Dendrobatidae; genus Ranitomeya; species Ranitomeya variabilis. The sequence goes on from NC_135236.1 coordinate 570,396,475, forward strand.
GGAGGGATTGCCACACACACAGCTGGGGAACAGCTGACGATACTGAACCCCAATAACAGAGGAGCGACTGTTGACTGTGCGTACAGCACTACCAGGCAACAACTAGCGGTGTTGGAGCCCAGGGACAGCAGGAGGAGGAGGTGGAGGAGATAGGAGGGATTGCCACACACACAGCTGGGGAACAGCTGACGTTACTGAACCCCAATAACAGAGGAGCGACTGTTTACTGTGCGTACAGCACTACCAGGCAACAACTAGCGGTGTTGTAGCCCAGGGACAGCAGGAGGAGGAGGTGGAGGAGATAGGAGGGATTGCCACACAAACAGCTGGGGAACAGTTGACGCTACTGAACCCCAATAACAGAGGAGCGACTGTTGACTGTTCGTACAGCACTACCAGGCAACAACTAGCGGTGTTGTAGCCCAGGGACAGCATGAGGAGGAGGTGTAGGAGATAGGAGGGATTGCCACACACACAGCTGGGGAACAGCTGACGTTACTGAACCCCAATAACAGAGGAGCGACTGTTGACTGTGCGTACAGCACTACCAGGCAACAACTAGCAGTGTTGGAGCCCAGGGACAGCAGGAGGAGGAGGTGGAGGAGATAGGAGAGATTGCCACACACACAGCTGGGGAACAGCTGACGTTACTGAACCCCAATAACAGAGGAGTGACTGTTGACTGTGCGTACAGCACTACCAGGCAACAACTAGCGGTGTTGTAGCCCAGGGACAGCAGGAGGAGTAGGTGGGGGAGATAAGAGGGATTGCCACACACACAGCTGGGGAACAGCTGACGTTACTGAACCCCAATAACAGAGGAGCGACTGTTGACTGTGCGTACAGCACTACCAGGCAACAACTAGCGGTGTTGTAGCCCAGGGAGAGCAGGAGGAGGAGGTGGAGGAGATAGGAGGGATTGCCACACACACAGCTGGGGAACAGCTGACATTACTGAACCCCAATAACAGAGGAGCGACTGTTGACTGTGCGTACAGCACTACCAGGCAACAACTAGCGGTGTTGGAGCCCAGGGACAGCAGGAGGAGGAGGTGGAGGAGATAGGAGGCATTGCCACACACACAGCTGGGGAACAGCTGACGTTACTGAACCCCAATAACAGAGGAGCGACTGTTGACTGTGCGTACAGCACTACCAGGCAACAACTAGCGGTGTTGGAGCCCAGGGACAGCAGGAGGAGGAGGTGGAGGAGATAGGAGGGATTGCCACACACACAGCTGGGGAACAGCTGACATTACTGAACCCCAATAACAGAGGAGCGACTGTTGACTGTGCGTACAGCACTACCAGGCAACAACTAGCGGTGTTGTAGCCCAGAGACAGCAGGAGGAGAAGGTGGAGGAGATAGGAGGGATTGCCACACACACAGCTGGGGAACAGCTGACGTTACTGAACCCCAATAACAGAGAAGCGACTGTTGACTGTGCGTACAGCACTACCAGGCAACAACTAGCGGTGTTGGAGCCCAGGAACAGCAGGAGGAGGAGGTGGAGGAGATAGGAGGGATTGCCACACACACAGCTGGGGAACAGCTGACGTTACTGAACCCCAATAACAGAGGAGCGACTGTTGACTGTGCGTACAGCACTACCAGGCAACAACTAGCGGTGTTGGAGCCCAGGGACAGCAGGAGGAGGAGGTGGAGGAGATAGGAGGGATTGCCACACACACAGCTGGGGAACAGCTGACGTTACTGAACCCCAATAACAGAGGAGCGACTGTTTACTGTGCGTACAGCACTACCAGGCAACAACTAGCGGTGTTGTAGCCCAGGGACAGCAGGGGGAGGAGGTGGAGGAGATAGGAGGGATTGCCACACAAACAGCTGGGGAACAGCTGACGCTACTGAACCCCAATAACAGAGGAGCGACTGTTGACTGTTCGTACAGCACTACCAGGCAACAACTAGCGGTGTTGGAGCCCAGGTACAGCATGAGGAGGAGGTGTAGGAGATAGGAGGGATTGCCACACACACTGCTGGGGAACAGCTGACGTTACTGAACCCCAATAACAGAGGAGCGACTGTTGACTGTGTGTACAGCACTACCAGGCAACAACTAGCAGTGTTGGAGCCCAGGGACAGCAGGAGGAGGAGGTGGAGGAGATAGGAGAGATTGCCACACACACAGCTGGGGAACAGCTGACGTTACAGAACCCCAAGAACAGAGGAGCGACTGTTGACTGTGCGTACAGCACTACCAGGCAACAACTAGCGGTGTTGTAGCCCAGGGACAGCAGGAGGAGGAGGTGGAGGAGATAAGAGGGATTGCCACACACACAGCTGGGGAACAGCTGACGTTACTGAAACCCAATAACAGAGGAGCGACTGTTGACTGGGCGTACAGCACTACCAGGCAACAACTAGCGGTGTTGTAGCCCAGGGAGAGCAGGAGGAGGAGGTGGAGGAGATAGGAGGGATTGCCACACACACAGCTGGGAAACAGCTGACATTACTGAACCCCAATAACAGAGGAGCGACTGTTGACTGTGCGTACAGCACTACCAGGCAACAACTAGCGGTGTTGGAGCCCAGGGACAGCAGGAGGAGGAGGTGGAGGAGATAGGAGGGATTGCCACACACACAGCTGGGGAACAGCTGACGTTACTGAACCCCAATAACAGAGGAGCGACTGTTGACTGTGCGTACAGCACTACCAGGCAACAACTAGCAGTGTTGGAGCCCAGGGACAGCAGTAGGAGGAGGTGGAGGAGATATGAGGGATTGCCACACACACAGCTGGGGAACAGCTGACGTTACTGAACCCCAATGACAGAGGAGCGACTGTTGACTGTGCATACAGCACTACCAGGCAACAACTAGCGGTGTTGTAGCCCAGGGACAGCAGGAGGAGGAGGTGGAGGAGATAGGAGGGATTTCCACACACACAGCTGGGGAACAGCTGACGTTACTGAACCCCAATAACAGAGGAGCGACTGTTGACTGTGTACAGCACTATCAGGCAACAACTAGCGGTGTTGTAGCCCAGGGACAGCAGGAGGAGGAGGTGGAGGAGATAGGAGGGATTTCCACACACACAGCTGGGGAACAGCTGACATTACTGAACCCCAATAACAGAGGAGCGACTGTTGACTGTGCGTACAGAACTACCAGGCAACAACTAGCGGTGTTGTAGCCCAGGGACAGCAGGAGGAGGAGGTGGAGGAGATAGGAGGGATTGCCACACACACAGCTGGGGAACAGCTGACGTTACTGAACCCCAATAACAGAGGAGCGACTGTTGACTGTGCGTACAGCACTACCAGGCAACAACTAGCGGTGTTGGAGCCCAGGGACAGCAGGAGGAGGAGGTGGAGGAGATAGGAGGGATTGCCACACACACAGCTGGGGAACAGCTGACATTACTGAACCCCAATAACAGAGGAGCGACTGTTGACTGTGCGTACAGCACTACCAGGCAACAACTAGCGGTGTTGTAGCCCAGGGACAGCAGGAGGAGGAGGTGGAGGAGATAGGAGGGATTGCCACACACACAGCTGGGGAACAGCTGACGTTACTGAACCCCAATAACAGAGGAGCGACTGTTGACTGTGCATACAGCACTACCAGGCAACAACTAGCGGTGTTGGAGCCCAGGGACAGCAGGAGGAGGAGGTGTAGGAGATAGGAGGGATTGCCACACACAGCTGGGGAACAGCTGACATTACTGAACCCCAATAACAGAGGAGCGACTGTTGACTGTGCGTACAGCACTACCAGGCAACAACTAGCGGTGTTGGTGCCCAGTGACAGCAGGAGGAGGAGGTGAAGGAGATAGAAGGGATTGCCACACACACAGCTGGGGAACAGCTGATGTTACTGAACCCCAATAACAGAGGAGCGACTGTTGACTGTGCGTAAAGCACTACCAGGCAACAACTAGCGGTGTTGGAGCCCAGGGACAGCAGGAGGAGGAGGTGTAGGAGATAGGAGGGATTGCCACACACACAGCTGGGGAACAGCTGACGTTACTGAACCCCAATAACAGAGGAGCGACTGTTGACTGTGCGTACAGCACTACCAGGCAACAACTAGCGGTGTTGGAGCCCAGGGACAGCAGTAGGAGGAGGTGGAGGAGATATGAGGGATTGCCACACACACAGCTGGGGAACAGCTGACGTTACTGAACCCCAATAACAGAGGAGCGACTGTTGACTGTGCATACAGCACTACCAGGCAACAACTAGCGGTGTTGTAGCCCAGGGACAGCAGGAGGAGGTGTTGGAGGAGATAGGAGGGATTGCCACACACACAGCTGGGGAACAGCTGACGTTACTGAACCCCAATAACAGAGGAGCGACTATTGACTGTGCGTACAGCACTACCAGGCAACAACTAGCGGTGTTGGAGATCAGGGACAGCAGGAGGAGGAGGTGGAGGAAATAGGAGGGATTGCCACACACACAGCTGGGGAACAGCTGACATTACTGAACCCCAATAACAGAGGAGCGACTGTTGACTGTGCGTACAGCACTACCAGGCAACAACTAGCGGTGTTGTAGCCCAGGGACAGCAGGAGGAGGAGCTGGAGGAGATAGGAGGGATTGCCACACACACAGCTGGGGAACAGCTGACATTACTGAACCCCAATAACAGAGGAGCGACTGTTGACTGTGCGTACAGCACTACCAGGCAACAACTAGCGGTGTTGGAGCCCAGGGACAGCAGGAGGAGGAGGTGGAGTGTTGTGAATTTGCTTTTTGCTCCCTCTAGTGGTTACTAGTTTTTTGACTCTGGTTTTTCTGTCATTCCTTTTATCCGCACCTGGGTCGTTAGTTAGGGGTGTTGCTATATAAGCTCCCTGGACCTTCAGTTCAATGCCTGGCAACGTAGTTATCAGAGCTAGTCTGCTGTGCTCTTGTCTACTGATCCTGGTTCCAGTTATATCAGCTAAGTCTGCCTTTTGCTTTTTGCTATTTGTTTTGGTTTTGTATTTTTGTCCCGCTTGTTCCATATCTATATCCTGACCTTTGCTGGAAGCTCTAGGGGGGCTGGTGTTCTCCCCCCGGACCGTTAGACGGTTCGGGGGTTCTTGAATTTCCAGTGTGGATTTTGATAGGGTTTTTGTTGACCATATAAGTTACCTTTCTTTATTCTGCTATCAGTAAGCGGGCCTCTCTGTGCTAAACCTGATTCATTTCTGTGTTTGTCATTTCCTCTTACCTCACCGTCATTATTTGTGGGGGGCTTCTATCCAGCTTTGGGGTCCCCTTCTCTGGAGGCAAGAAAGGTCTTTGTTTTCCTCTACTAGGGGTAGCTAGATTCTCCGGCTGGCGCGTGTCATCTAGAATCAACGTAGGAATGATCCCCGGCTACTTCTAGTGTTGGCGTTAGGAGTAGATATATGGTCAACCCAGTTACCACTGCCCTATGAGCTGGATTTTTGTATTCTGCAGACTTCCACGTTCCTCTGAGACCCTCGCCATTGGGGTCATAACAGTTTGCCAGGCCAGTATTAAATGTTTAATGCATTGCAGAAGAGGGATTATAAGAAAGAAGATTCTGAGTTTTTTTTTTTTTTCTTCTTCCCCTTTACCTCAGAGTGGCTATGCTTGCTGCAGACATGAATGTCCAGACCTTGATTACAAGTGTGGACCAGCTGGCTACTCGTGTGCAGGGCATACAAGACTATGTTATCAGAAATCCTAGGTCAGAACCTAAAATACCGATTCCTGAACTGTTTTCCGGAGACAGGTTTAAGTTTAGGAATTTCGTGAATAATTGTAAATTGTTTTTGTCCCTGAGACCCTGTTCATCTGGAGATTCTGCTCAGCAAGTAAAAATTGTTATTTCGTTCTTACGGGGCGACCCTCAGGATTGGGCTTTTTCGCTGGCGCCAGGAGATCCGGCATTGGCTGATCTTGATGCGTTTTTTCTGGCGCTCGGTTTACTTTATGAGGAACCCAATCTTGAGATTCAGGCAGAAAAGGCCTTGCTGGCTATGTCTCAGGGGCAGGACGAGGCTGAAGTGTATTGCCAAAAATTTCGGAAATGGTCCGTGCTGACACATTGGAACGAGTGTGCACTGGCCGCTAATTTTAGAAATGGCCTTTCTGAAGCCATTAAGAATGTTATGGTGGGTTTTCCCATTCCCACAGGTCTGAATGATACTATGGCACTGGCTATTCAAATTGACCGGCGGTTGCGGGAGCGCAAAACCGCAAATTCCCTCATGGTGTTGTCTGAACAGACACCTAATTCGGTGCAATGTGATAGAAAAACCGCTAATTCCCTCATGGTGTTGTCTGAACAGACACCTGATTTAATGCAATCGGGAGTTGTTGGCCATGAAATGGGCATTTGAGGAGTGGCGTCATTGGCTCGAGGGTGCTAAGCATCGTGTGGTGGTCTTGACTGATCACAAAAATCTGATGTATCTCGAGTCTGCTAAACGCCTTAATCCGAGACAGGCCCGCTGGTCATTGTTTTTCTCCCGCTTTGATTTTGTTGTCTCGTATTTACCAGGTTCAAAGAATGTGAAGGCCGATGCTCTTTCTAGGAGCTTTGTGCCTGATGCTCCTGGAGTCGCTGAGCCTGTTGGTATTCTTAAAGATGGAGTTATCTTGTCAGCTATTTCTCCGGATCTGCGACGTGTGTTGCAGAGATTTCAGGCTGATAGGCCTGAGTCTTGTCCACCTGACAGACTGTTTGTTCCGGATAAGTGGACCAGCAGAGTCATTTCCGAGGTTCATTCCTCGGTGTTGGCAGGTCACCCGGGAATTTTTGGCACCAGAGATCTGGTGGCCAGGTCCTTTTGGTGGCCTTCCTTGTCAAGGGATGTGCGGTCATTTGTGCAGTCCTGTGGGACTTGTGCTCGAGCTAAGCCTTGCTGTTCTCGTGCAAGCGGTTTGCTCTTGCCCTTGCCTGTCCCGAAGAGACCTTGGACACATATCTCCATGGATTTCATTTCTGATCTTCCGCTATCTCAGGGCATGTCCGTTATCTGGGTGATATGTGATCGCTTCTCCAAGATGGTCCATTTGGTTCCTTTGCCTAAGCTGCCTTCCTCTTCCGATCTGGTTCCTGTGTTTTTCCAGAATGTGGTTCGTTTGCACGGCATCCCTGAGAATATTGTGTCAGACAGAGGATCCCAGTTCGTTTCCAGGTTCTGGCGATCCTTTTGTAGTAGGATGGGCATTGATTTGTCGTTTTCGTCTGCTTTCCATCCTCAGACTAATGGACAGACGGAGCGAACCAATCAGACTTTGGAGGCTTATTTGAGGTGTTTTGTCTCTTCTGATCAGGACGATTGGGTGACATTCTTGCCGTTGGCTGAGTTTGCCCTTAATAATCGGGCTAGTTCCGCCACCTTGGTTTCGCCTTTTTTCTGCAACTCTGGTTTCCATCCTCGCTTTTCTTCGGGTCATGTGGAGCCTTCTGACTGTCCTGGGGTGGATTCTGTGGTGGATAGGTTGCAGCAGATCTGGAATCATGTGGTGGACAACTTGAAGTTGTCACAGGAGAAGGCTCAGCGCTTTGCCAACCGCCGCCGCGGTGTGGGTCCCCGACTACGCGTTGGGGATTTAGTATGGCTTTCTTCCCGCTTTGTTCCTATGAAGGTCTCCTCTCCCAAATTTAAACCTCGTTTTATTGGGCCTTACAAGATATTGGAAATCCTTAATCCTGTATCTTTTCGTCTGGATCTTCCTGTGTCGTTTGCTATTCACAATGTATTTCATAGGTCCTTGTTGCGGCGGTACATTGTGCCTGTAGTTCCTTCTGCTGAGCCTCCTGCTCCGGTGTTGGTTGAGGGCGAGTTGGAGTACGTGGTGGAGAAGATCTTGGATTCTCGCCTCTCCAGGCGGAGGCTTCAGTACCTGGTCAAGTGGAAGGGCTATGGTCAGGAGGATAATTCCTGGGTGGTCGCCTCTGATGTTCATGCGGCCGATTTAGTTCGTGCCTTTCATGCCGCTCATCCTGATCGCCCTGGTGGTCGTGGTGAGGGTTCGGTGACCCCTCACTAAGGGGGGGTACTGTTGTGAATTTGCTTTTTGCTCCCTCTAGTGGTTACTAGTTTTTTGACTCTGGTTTTTCTGTCATTCCTTTTATCCGCACCTGGGTCGTTAGTTAGGGGTGTTGCTATATAAGCTCCCTGGACCTTCAGTTCAATGCCTGGCAACGTAGTTATCAGAGCTAGTCTGCTGTGCTCTTGTCTACTGATCCTGGTTCCAGTTATATCAGCTAAGTCTGCCTTTTGCTTTTTGCTATTTGTTTTGGTTTTGTATTTTTGTCCCGCTTGTTCCATATCTATATCCTGACCTTTGCTGGAAGCTCTAGGGGGGCTGGTGTTCTCCCCCCGGACCGTTAGACGGTTCGGGGGTTCTTGAATTTCCAGTGTGGATTTTGATAGGGTTTTTGTTGACCATATAAGTTACCTTTCTTTATTCTGCTATCAGTAAGCGGGCCTCTCTGTGCTAAACCTGATTCATTTCTGTGTTTGTCATTTCCTCTTACCTCACCGTCATTATTTGTGGGGGGCTTCTATCCAGCTTTGGGGTCCCCTTCTCTGGAGGCAAGAAAGGTCTTTGTTTTCCTCTACTAGGGGTAGCTAGATTCTCCGGCTGGCGCGTGTCATCTAGAATCAACGTAGGAATGATCCCCGGCTACTTCTAGTGTTGGCGTTAGGAGTAGATATATGGTCAACCCAGTTACCACTGCCCTATGAGCTGGATTTTTGTATTCTGCAGACTTCCACGTTCCTCTGAGACCCTCGCCATTGGGGTCATAACAGTGGAGGAGATAGGAGGGATTGCCACACACACAGCTGGGGAACAGCTGACATTACTGAACCCCAATAACAGAGGAGCGACTGTTGACTGTGCGTACAGCACTACCAGGCAACAACTAGCGGTGTTGTAGCCCAGGGACAGCAGGAGGAGGAGGTGGAGGAGATAGGAGGGATTGCCACACACACAGCTGGGGAACAGCTGACGTTACTGAACCCCAATAACAGAGGAGCGACTGTTGACTGTGCGTACAGCATTACCAGGCAACAACTAGCGTTGTTGGAGCCCAGGGACAGCAGGAGGAGGAGGTGTAGGAGATAGGAGGGATTGCCACACACAGCTGGGGAACAGCTGACGTTACTGAACCCCAATAATAGAGGAGCGACTGTTGACTGTGCGTACAGCACTACCAGGCAACAACTAGCGGTGTTGGAGCCCAGGGACAGCAGGAGGAGGAGGTGAAGGAGATAGAAGGGATTGCCACACACACAGCTGGGGAACAGCTGACGTTACTGAACCCCAATAACAGAGGAGCGACTGTTGACTGTGCGTAAAGCACTACCAGGCAACAACTAGCGGTGTTGGAGCCCAGGGACAGCAGGAGGAGGAGGTGTAGGAGATAGGAGGGATTGCCACACACACAGCTGGGGAACAGCTGACGTTACTGAACCCCAATAACAGAGGAGCGACTGTTGACTGTGCGTACAGCACTACCAGGCAAAAACTAGCGGTGTTGGAGCCCAGGGACAGCAGGAGGAGGAGGTGGAGGAGATAGGAGGGATTGCCACACACACAGCTGGGGAACAGCTGACGTTACTGAACCCCAATAACAGAGGAGCGACTGTTGACTGTGCGTACAGCACTACCAGGCAACAACTAGCGGTGTTGTAGCCCAGGGACAGCAGGAGGAGGAGGTGGAGGAGATAGGAGGGATTGCCACACACACAGCTGGGGAACAGCTGACGTTACTGAACCCCAATAACAGAGGAGCGACTGTTGACTGTGCGTACAGCACTACCAGGCAACAACTAGCGGTGTTGGAGCCCAGGGACAGCAGTAGGAGGAGGTGGAGGAGATATGAGGGATTGCCACACACACAGCTGGGGAACAGCTGACGTTACTGAACCCCAATAACAGAGGAGCGACTGTTGACTGTGCATACAGCACTACCAGGCAACAACTAGCGGTGTTGTAGCCCAGGGACAGCAGGAGGAGGAGGTGGAGGAGATTGGAGGGATTGCCACACACACAGCTGGGGAACAGCTGACGTTACTGAACCCCAATAACAGAGGAGCGACTATTGACTGTGCGTACAGCACTACCAGGCAACAACTAGCGGTGTTGGAGCCCAGGGACAGCAGGAGGAGGAGGTGTAGGAGATAGGAGGGATTGCCACACACAGCTGGGGAACAGCTGACGTTACTGAACCCCAATAACAGAGGAGCGACTGTTGACTGTGCGTACAGCACTACCAGGCAACAACTAGCGGTGTTGGAGCCCAGGGACAGCAGGAGGAGGAGGTGAAGGAGATAGAAGGGATTGCCACACACACAGCTGGGGAACAGCTGACGTTACTGAACCCCAATAACAGAGAAGCGACTGTTGACTGTGCGTAAAGCACTACCAGGCAACAACTAGCGGTGTTGGAGCCCAGGGACAGCAGGAGGAGGAGGTGTAGGAGATAGGAGGGATTGCCACACACACAGCTGGGGAACAGCTGACGTTACTGAACCCCAATAACAGAGGAGCGACTGTTGACTGTGCGTACAGCACTACCAGGCAACAACTAGCGGTGTTGGAGCCCAGGGACAGCAGGAGGAGGAGGTGTAGGAGATAGGAGGGATTGCCACACACACACTGCTGGGGAACAGCTGATGTTACTGAACCCCAATAACAGAGGAGCGACTGTTGACTGTGCGTACAGCACTACCAGGCAACAAATAGCGGTGTTGGAGCCCAGGGACAGCAGGAGGAGGAGGTGGAGGAGATAGGAGGGATGGCCACACACACAGCTGGGGAACAGCTGACGTAACTGAACCCCAATAACAGAGGAGCGACTGTTGACTGTGCGTACAGCACTACCAGGCAACAAATAGCGGTGTTGGAGCCCAGGGACAGCAGGAGGAGCAGAGGAACACCGTGTAGGCCGAAGCCTGATTGGAGAAAGTCGAAAGGGAACCTTTAACCCCCCCCAAGGCATTTGTAGCTGAAAGAGCCAGCTTGTGCAGCACAAAGGATGCAAAAGGAAAAGGTGGCTCTTTTCATTATGCTCCTTGCAAACACAGAGCTAAACACTTATAAAATGTGTCCCCTGATACCGTGAGACCGTCCCGGAGGCGGGACTTTCCTTCGTAATATGACGCAGCACAGCTGTCATTCCAACCCCCTTGGCGCCGTGCCCCGGCTCCTCAGCGTTGTTTGATTCCGTCCCGGAGCCTGCGCTGTTATGTTATCCCTTGGCCAGGCACACTTAGCGCTGCCCATCTTCTGACATCATTTGGTGTCAGGCTGGCTGCGCCTGTGCGGCCGCGCTGGCCGAGATCCCGCCTTGCAGTGTCGTCTAATGTAATCCCACCGCGGGCCTGGGATCCGTGGCCATGCGCAGTGCATATCCTCGCCTCTCACTCCCCTCCCTATGGCTTCTTCAGACTGTGCGGCGTCACGGCCGTGGCATGCTATTAGGGATCAGCTGACGGCGCACAGTCTGAAGAAGGCATAGGGAGATGAGTGAGAGGCGGAGGTTCAGATATGCACTGCGCATTTCCATGGATCTCAGGCCCCCAGTGGGATTAAATCAGAAGACACTGCGAGGCGGGCTCTCGGCCAGTGCGGCCGCACAGGCGCAGTCAGCCTGACACCAAATGATGTCAGAAGAGGGGCAGTGCTAAGTGTGCCTGGCCAAGGGATAACATAACAGCGCAGGCTCCGGGACGGAATCAAACAACGCTGAGGAGCCAGGGCACGGCACCAAGGGGGTAGGAATGACAGCTGTGCTGCGTCATATTATGAAGGAAAGTCCCACCTCCAGGACGGTTTTACGGTATCAGTGGACACATTTTATAAGTGTTAAGTTCTGCGTGTGCAAGGAGCTAAACAAAAATAGCTACCTTTTCCTTGTGCAGCATTACTGCTGCACAAGGTGGCTCTTTCAGTAACAAACGCCTTGGGGGGGGTCAGGTTCCCTTACATTTCAGTTGTTGTGTCAGCGTGGCGGTCGCAGGACACATGGCCGGCTACACAGCTGGGGATCAGCTGACGTTACTGAAACCCAATAACACTGGGTTGTATGTTTTGACTGTGCAGACGGCATTTCTGAGCCTCAACTGGCGGTGTTGGAGCCCAGGAATTAAAGTTCAGGTGGTAGAAAGATGAACACAACAGGAGACCTGGATACTGTAGACAGTCACCTAATTATTCAATCAGGAAGAGGAGTGGCAAATTCCTGCGAGATCCAGGCCTTGTTCATTTTCAGGAAAGTAAGCCGGTCAACGTTATCGGAGGATAGTCGCATGCGACGGTCAGTTAGTACACCACCTGCAGCACTAAAGACGCGTTCCGATAATACACTAGCCGCAGGGCAAGCCAGCACCTCCAATGCATACTGGCTTAGCTCTGGCCATGTATCCAGCTTTGAGACCCAAAACTTGAAAGGGGAAGAGCCATCTTGGAGTACAGCAAGAGGGCAAGACATGTAGTCTGTCACCATCTGACGGAACCGTTGCCTCCTGCTGACTGGAGCCGTCTGTGATGGTGTAGACTTTTGTGGCGGGCACAAAAAACTGTGCCACAGTTGGGCCATACTGGTCTTGCCTTGGGCAGAGGCACTGCTTCTGCTCCCTCTTTGTGCAGAGCCTCCTCCACTGCCTGGACGCACTTTGTAAAGCACTAGCAGCACTTCTCTCACTTGGAATGGAGAAGATGATGGAATTCACCAGTGTGTCTTGGTACTCCCGCATTTTTCGCTCCCGGTTCAACGGTGTGATGAGGCTTTCTACGTTGTCCCGGTAGTGAGGATCGAGGAGGGTGAACACCCAATAATCAGACATGTTGAGAATGTGGGCGATGCGGCGGTCGTTTCTCAGGCACTGCAGCATGTAATCCACCATGTGCTGCAGACTGCCAACTGCCCAAGAAACGCTGTCCCCTGCTGGAGGCGTGATCTCTGCCCGCTCGTCATCACCCCACCCTCGCTGTACACACTGAGTACTGGACAATTGTGTAACTCCCTACTCTGGATGGATGTCTTCCTCCTCCATTGACTCCTCCTCATTCCCCTCACAAAGTGTCCCCTGCCTACGCGTTTGTGAGGAACCACGTGGCGCTGACTGTCCAGAAGATGATGGAAATGGTGAATCCTCATCCTCCACCTCTTCCACAACATCATCCCTTAGCGCTTGCAGTGATTTTTAAAGCAGGCAGATAAGGGGGACAGTCATGCTGACTAGTGCATCATCTGCACTCGCCATCCGCGTGGAATAATCGAAGGGACGCAAAACCTGGCAGACGTCATTCATAGTGGCCCACTCTGTGGTTGTGAAGTCTGAACGGCGCTGAGTGCGACTTCTTTACGCCTGAAGCAGCTGGTACTCCAATACAGCTTGCTGCTGCTCACACAACTGCTCCAACATATGTAACGTGGAATTCCACCTGGTAGGTAGGTCACATATGATGCGATGTTCCGGCAGGCGGTGTCGGCGCTGCAGAGCCGCAATGCGCGCTTTTGCCGTGCTGGAACGCCGCAAGTGAGCACACTCTAGGCGGACCTTGTGCAGCAGTGCATCAAGATCCGGATAGTCCCTCAAAAAACTCTGCACGACCAAATTGAGCACATGTGCCAGACATGGGATGTGAGTGAGGTTGCCGAGGCCCAGAGCTGCCACCAGATTTCGGCCATTATCACACACTACCATGCCTGGCTGGAGATTCGCTGGCACAAACCACACATCGCTCTCCTGCTTGATGGCATTCCAGAGCTCCTGCGCTGTGTGGCTTCGATTCCCCAAAGAAATTAATTTCAAGATGGCCTGTTGACGTTTGGCCATGGCTGTGCTCATGTCGGTCGTAACAGGTAAACGTTCATCACGGGTCCATGTGGAGGTGGACTGTGACGGCTCCTGCAGCGATGATTCTGAGTAACTGGTGTAAGAGGAGGAGTCAATGCATACAGAATGGATTCCTGCAATCCTTGGAGTGGGCAGGACACGTCCTGCGCCACTCGCATGATCTGTACCCGGCTCAACGACATTAACCCAATGGGCAGTGAGGGAAAGGTATCGCCCCTGTCCATGTTGACTGGTCCACGCATCGGTGGTGAGGTGGACCTTGCTACTGACAGCGTTCAGTAGCGCGTGTTTTATGTGTCCCTCCACATGCTTGTGCAGGGCAGGGACAGCTTGCCTGCTGAAGTAAAAGCGGCTGGGCACATTGTACTGTGGGACTGCCAATGACATCAAGTCACGGAAGCTGTCAGTCTCCACCAGCCTGAATGACAGCATTTCCAGTGACAGAAGTTTGGCAATGCCTGCAGTCAGAGCCTGTGCTCGTGGGTGGTTTGACGAGAAAGGCCGCCTTTTCTCCCATGCCTGTATTACCGATGGCTGTAGACTGGCCTGGGAGTGTGTGGATGACTGGGAAAGTGGTGCTGCGGGTGGAATTACAGTGGGTCTCTGGACAACAGGGCCAGAGGTTCTTCCACGATCCTGGGAGGAAGCCGAACCAGCTGCGTGTGAGCTGGAGGAAGAGGCAACACGAGCTGAAGAGGTGGTAGCTGCCGCTGTTGGTTGGCCAAGCTCTTCAGTGTGTTTTTCTAACTCCGCCGCGTGCCTGTTGCGCACATGTTTCCACATGTTGGAGGTATTGAGGTTGCTGACATTTCGACCTCTTTTGACTTTGTGATGACACACCTTGCATTTGACATAGCAAATGTCATCTGCAACTGTGTCAAAAAAGGGCCAGACACTGCAAGTCTTGGGAGCACCATTTTTGGCTTTTGGAACAGACATGCTCCTAACGGGTGCCAAAGTGGAGGCTACAGGCTGCGCAGTCTTCCCCCTCCCTGTACCTCTTTGGCCCGTTCTAGGAATCTCTTCCTCGGAGCTGCTCCCACCACCTTCCTGTCCCTCACGCCACGATGGGTGAAGGACCTCATCATCTACACTACCCTCTGCCACCAACTGCTCCTCCTGGGTAGTCTCAGCAGCAGAGCACGCACCAGAAAGTGGCACCTGAGTGTCATCATCAGCGGATGCGGCCTGCGATGTGATGACCGGAGGCACTGGCCCACCCGCCTCTTCAGACTCAGAGAGAAAAAGCTGTTCGGCATCACTGCACCCTGCCTCTTCTTCCATTTCTACAATGCTGCTTGGCTGGCCCCCTGTTTGCAAGCCAAGAGATTCAGAGAACATAAGTAGAGACGGCTCCTGTCCTGGGCTCTCTGTCTGCCTGGCCAATTTGGCAGGTGGCGAAGAGACAGATGGCTGCTCTCCAGTGCTCTGTGTCTGAGAGGATGTGGCACTAATTGAAGTCGATGCATTAGCTGCCATCCATCCGACAACGGCTTCAATTTGGTCTTCACGCAGCAGCGGTGTACGGCGCTCTGCAACAAAGCTGCGCATGAAGGACTGTTCCCTTTTGAAACTGGGTGCTGAGGAGTCACCGGTGCCCGCAGCAGGCACATAATCCCCACGTCCTCTCCCTGCTCCGCGCCCATGCCCACTTGCCTTACTCCCTGCCTTCTTCATCTTGGTTGACTGATAAAGATAAGCAGAAAAGTACTAACGGCTTTGTGTGCTTATTCCTGAACAGCTCCGAGTCCTAACAGGTATAGGAAACACTAATTTTCTAAAGTGTGGACTAGACTTTAATATGAGCTAATGTGGCCTACACAAATGTAAAGTGGTGTGTTTGGTGAACTTTATTATTTATTTATTTTTGGGGGGCTGAACTGACAACAGAGAGAGCTGCAGTCACACGGAGACCGTGCAGACAGCCGTAAACGGCGCTGCAAGGCCCAAAAAACCTCCTCTACATTATCCTATGTAGTGTTTTTCCACAAGTTAGCTGGATACGGGTGGAAAGACACTAATAGGAATTGTTTGAAAAAATGTGCAGCAGCCTGCACTACTTAAAACAAAAGGAAAATTGATTTTACGGTATGACGCAGTGAAGAACCCTGAGCTGGATACAACCAGGCTATAGCTGCTCACAGACTACAGGGCGAGCTGCAGTCACACGGAGACCGTGCAGACACCCGTAAACGGCGCTGCAAGGCCCAAAAAACCTCCTCTACTTTATCCTATGTAGTGTTTTTCCACAAGTTAGCTGGATACGGGTGGAAAGACACTAATAGGAATTTTTTAAAAAAATGTGCAGCAGCCTGCACTACTTAAAACAAAAGGAAAATTGATTTTACGGTATAACACAGTGAACAACCCTGAGCTGGATACAACCAGGCTATGGCTGCTCACAGACTACAGGGCGATCTGCAGTCACACGGAGACCGTGCAGACAGCCGTAAACGGCGCTGCAAGGCCCAAAAAACCTCCTCTACTTTATCCTATGTAGTGTTTTTCCACAAGTTAGCTGGATACGGGTGGAAAGTCACTAATAGGAATTATTAGAGAAAATGAGCAGCAGACTACACTACTTGAAAAAAAAAAAAAAAGAACAGTATGAGGCAATGAACCACCCTCCCTGAACTGAATACAACCAGCTATGGATGGCCTATGGCTGCACACAGACTAGAGAGTGGGCTGCACTCACACACACACACACACACACACACAGACCTTGCAGGTCGCTGTGAAAACAGCGCTGCAAGGCAAAAGCAAGGTGATTAGTAGGTGAACACAGCGGTTGCTAAATTAGCCTTGGAAAAGCACAAAGAAGCAAATAGCTATCTCTACACTGGCCCTCAGTCAGCAAACAGCGTCCTGTCACTAACTGAATTCACAGCAGAGTGAGCGAAAAATGGCGCCAGCGACTTTTAAACTGCATCATGACATCATTTCAGCAGCCAATCACAGCCTTGCCAGTAGTTTCATGCCCTCCATGCTGAACAGGATGTGCCCACACTTGGAATCATTCTCATTGGCTGATTTCATGCAAATTTGTGCAGTTTGAATCCTGGGAACTTCCGATTCCGGTATCCGATACGCGACAAGTATCGGATCTCGGTATCGGAATTCCGATACCGCTAAGTATCGGCCGATACCCGATACTTGCGGTATCGGAATGCTCAACACTAGGCCTAATACCTCTACCTGTTGTTTGTCCTCAACTGTATAAAGCTGAGCTTCAACCTTCTGGCTTTCGGCCTATAGTATCAGATATTATTATTATTATTATTATTATTATTATTATTATTATTATTTATTTATATAGCACCATTAATTCCATGGTGCTGTACATGAGAAAGGGGTTACATACAGGGTTATAAATATCATTTACAGTAAACAAGTTTTCAGTGACAGACTGGTACAAAGGGGAGAGGACCCTGTCCTTGCGGACTTACATTCTATGGGATAGTGGGGAAGAGACAGAAGGTCAGAGGTGCAGCAGCTCTGGCGATGGAGAGGCGGCTGCTCTGGCGATGGCGAGGCGGCAGAATGGTTATTGCAGGCTGTAGGCTTTCTTGAAGAGATGGGTTTTCAGGTTCCGTCTGAAGGATCCGAGGGTGGTGGATAGTCGGATGTGTTGAGGCATGGAATTCCAGAGGATTTGGGATATTCGGGAGAAATCTTGGGGCGGTTGTGTGAGGACCGAATAAGTGTGGTGGAGAGTAGGTGGTCTTGGGAGGATCGGAGGTTACGTGAGGGAAGGTATTGGGAGATTAGTTCAGAGATATAGGGAGGGGACAGGTTGTGGATGGCTTTGTAGATCAGTGTTAGTAGTTTGAACTGGATTCGTTGGTGAATTGGGAGCCAGTGGAGGGATTTGCAAAGGGGAGAAGCAGGGGAGTAGCGAGGAGAGAGGTGGATTAGCCGGGCAGCAGAGTTGAGGACAGACTGGAGTGGTGCAAGAGAGTTAGCAGGGAGGCCACAGAGGAGGGTGTTGCAGTAGTCGAGGCGGGAGATGAGGAGGGCATGCACAAGAGTCTTAGTAGATTGTGGGGTGAGGAAGGGACGGATTCTGGCAATATTTTTGAGTTGGAGGCAACAGGAGGTGGCAAGAGTTTGAACGTGCGGTTTGAAGGACAAGGCAGAGTCGAGAGTTACTCCGAGGCAACGGATTTCAGGTGCGGGAGAGAACGTGATGCCGTTTACCATAATAGATAGATCAGGTGGGGGGGATACGTGAGATGGGGGAAAGATGATGAGTTCGGTTTTGTCTACATTGAGTTTTAGGAAGCGAGAGGTGAAGAAGGAGGATACGGCTGACAGAAACTCCGGGATTCTGGACAGAAGAGAGGCGACATCTGAGCCAGAGAGGTAGATCTGAGTGTCGTCCGCATACAGGTGGTACTGGAAGCCATGGGACTTTATGAGTTGCCCTAGGCCAAGGGTATAGATGGAAAAAAGTAGGGGCCCTAGGACAGAGCCTTGAGGGACTCCAACAGAGAGAGGGCGGGATGAGGAGGTAGTGTGGGAGTAGGAAACGCTAAATGTGCGGTCGGAAAGGTATGAGGCAATCCAGGACAGGGCAAGGCCTTTGATGCCAAGGGAAGAAAGAATCTGTAGTAGTAGGCAGTGATCGACTGTGTCGAAAGCAGAGGACAGGTCAAGAAGGAGGAGGATGGAGAACTGTCTGTTAGCTTTGGCTGTGAGTAAGTCATTAGTAATTTTTGTCTGGGCAGTTTCGGTGGAGTGGTGGGGGCGGAAGCCAGATTGAAGGTTGTCAAGGATAGAGTTAGATGAGAGGTGGGAGGAAATTTGAGCATGGACATGCTGCTCAAGGAGTTTTGAAGCAAACGGGAGCAGTGATATGGGGCGGTAGCTTTGAATAGCAGTTGGGTCAAGGTTAGTTTTTTTGAGGATGGGTGTGATGGTGGCATGTTTGAAGGCAGAAGGGAAGGTACCAGAAGATAGCGATAGGTTGAAGAGATGTGCTAGGGCTGGAATGAGCATGTTAGTGAGGTTGGGGAGCAAGTGGGAGGGGATGGGGTCAAGTGCACAGGTGGTGAGGTGTGACTTGGAGAAGAGGTGAGTAAGCTCTCCTTCAGTGATGTTGGAGAGGGAGGTTATTAGGGGAGGGCAGAGGTCTGGTATATGGAGTGGTTGGGGTGGTGTAACAGTTAGGGTTTGCCTTATTTGGTCGATCTTGTTTTTGAAGTAGGTGGCAAAGTCCTCGGAGGAGATGAGGGGAGTTGAGGGTGGCAGTGGTGGGCGGAGGAGGGATTTGAATGTGCTGAACAGTTGTTTTGGGTTGTAGGATAGTGAAGATACAAGGTTAGTGAAATAGGTCTGTTTAGCGGAGGTGAGGGCTAATTTGAAGTCAAATGTAGCTTGCTTGAAAGCAGTGAAGTCGCCTGGCAGGCGTGTTTTCTTCCAACGTCGCTCTGCAACCCTGGATGCTTGTCTAAGTTTTTTTGTGAGATTGTTATGCCAAGGTTGCCTATTGGTTCATCGCACTTTGCCATGCATGAGAGGGGCGACTGAGTCTATGGCTGATGTGAGAGTGGAGTTATAGAACGCGATGGCGCTGTCCATGTTGTGGAGTGAAGATATGGATGACAGGGGTAGGAGAGAGTCTGAGAGTCTGTGAATGTCTAGATGTGCGAGGTTTCTGCGTGGATGTGGTAATGGCTGGACATGGGGGGCGGGTGAGGAGGACAAGGATGAGAAGGTGAGTAGATGGTGGTCAGATAGGGGGAAGGGAGAGGTTGCGAGATTAGATAAGGAACAGAGGCGGGTGAAGATGAGGTCTAGTGTATGTCCGTCTGTGTGGGTGGCTGTGGAGGACCACTGATTGAGTCCAAAAGATGAAGTAAGGGCCAGTAGCTTGGAGGCTGCTGGCTGGTGGGTGTCCGTAGGGATATTAAAGTCACCCATGATGATAGTGGGGATGTCAGCGGAGAGAAAGTGAAGGAGCCAGGTGGAGAATTGGTCGATGAAGGCAGATATTAAACAGCATTTGGCCTTCAACTTTGGTTGCGGCCTACTAACGGTGTCTGCCGCTCCCTGGTGTTTGTCCTCAACTGTATAAAGCTGAGCTTCAACCTTCTGGCTCTCATTAAGTGCTGTTTTATAAAAAATTGGTGGTTATGGCCTACTAACGGTGTCTACCGCTTCCTGGTGTTGACCTCAACTGAAAAAAGCTGAGCTTCAACCTTCTGGCTCTCATTAAGTGCTGTTTTTTAAAAAGCTTGGTGGTTACGGCCTACTAACGGGGTCTGCCGCTCCCTGGTGTTGTCCTCCACTGTATAAAGCTGAGCTTCAGTCTTTAGGCTTTTGGCCTATAGTAGCAGATATTAAACTGCATTTGGCCTACTAGTGTGGTTGGGCCCTTAAAACAGTGTCTGCTGCTCCTGGGTTTGCTACTCCACTGAACAAAGCAATGCCGCCTGTTTAGTCCTGTTACCAATTTTGAACTGCACTTAGCCTACTTTATTCTTTGGCCCTATATCTGTGTTTCCTCCTCATCCTGCCCATTGCCCAGCCACTGCTAGATGAGTCTGCTGGTACATTGACCTAGACCACTACATTCCCCTTGCACTCTACACAGCCAGAATCTGACCCTGCTGAACATAAGGTTCCCCTTCCTGCATGTTATACCACCTTACACAGGGACAAAGAGGAAGGTGCAGATGAAAGTGCAGGTTCCTTCATCAGGTGGGGGGGTATACTCGTTGGCGACGTCACTGGCACAGGGCCCCTCAGAGTATGCAAAAGTGTTGCTGCTGGTGGGAGGCGCCCCCGCCGTGCAAACACACCGCTGTACTTTGAGGGGCCCTGTGCCAGTGCCAATGCCAACAAGTGGGCCCCCCTGCTTGCTTAGGATCACAGCACTTGCAAACTTGACATACTTACCTCTCACTGCTCCACCGCCGTGACGTAGTCCACATTTCCTGGGCCCACTAAAACCTTGAACCAGCCCTACCCCCCACAACTTTTGCCAAATGACCCCCAATTTCCAATGCCCAACTATTATTATAAAGTTAATTAAGATTGACAAGCTTCAGAAACAAGAATGGATGTTTTTGGCATTAAAATGGGCACTGTAGGTGTTTTCCTGGCCTCCACTCACTGTTGACTATGCTTCCCCATTGACTTGCATTGGGTTTCGTGTTTCGGTCGATCCCCGACTTTTAGCGATAATCGGCCGACTGCACTCGACTCGACTCTGGACAAAGTCGGGTTTCGCAAAACCCGACTCGATCTTAAAAAAATGAAAGTCGCTCAACCCTACTCCACACTCATCTCTAATGACTTTTCCTGTGTTCAGTATCCAAGAACTTCTCTGCTACCTGTTTGGCAAAAGTTGAACCCCGTGGGAGGGTTTCCAGTTTCCAAGTGTCCAGCTGGTGAAGATGTTAAGACAGCAGCATTCAAGTCCCTGTTAAATATGTACCTTGAGGAGGTGGTCCAGCTCATTGTGGAAGCTAACCCTGTTGATCACCAAGAGATGTTATTTTCGGAGATTCCTGGTGACCCCCTGCCTTATTCTACCCTGAAGATGTCATGTTAGCCTGGACTGTGTGTGGACCTATTCTTCTTCTGCAAATCATCCTGGTGAGATTGAAGAAGAGGGGCCGTAAAGGGGGGGTACTGTAACAACCCTGCTGGCATCATTGCATGGCCTCCCATCCCCCACCTGCATTACACTCAAACTCACTTACTTCCCTGGGCCTTGTTGTGACTTCTCTCTGCTGCCAGCTCCATGCTGTATGCCTCATGTATGCTGTTTGATCTGTGCATGCTCTGTCTGTGTGCATAGGGGGGCGGCGCCGGCAACTCCTGTTTCTTCTTGAGACAGTGTGTACCTTGCTAAGGTGTCCCTGGCCAATTGCCATGAGGCTTACTGTATTTAACACATCCATGGGCCTGTGCAACTTTCTCCTTCAGTCAGTTCTTTGCTGCTGAGGTGCCAGGCCCTATCTCTGTTACTCTTGTGTCTGCCACCCAGTGGGGCATTGTACCCTGGTCTGTGTCCTATGTTTGCCACCCAGTGGGGCTTAGAACCCTGGCTTGTGTCCTTGTGTAGCCACCCAGTGGGGCTTTGTACCCTGGCCTATGTCCGCCAACCAGTGGGGCGTCGTACCCTGGCTTGTGTCCGTGCTCTGTGCCTTGTCCCATTCCTGACTCTGTCTTAGTCTACTCCTGTTTCTGTGTCCGTTTATGTCCCTGTCTTGCTTTGCTCTGCTTTTGGCTCTGCGCTCTGCAACCTTGCTTTGCTCCTTGCTCTTACATTCTGTGAGCTTGCTCTGCACTCTGTGGCTTTGCTCTTGGCCCTGCTCTGTAGCTGTGCTCTGCATTCTGCCTTTGCTCTGCTCTCAGCTCTGCACTCCGTGGCTTTGCTCTGTGGCTCTGCTCCTTGTGGTTCTTCCCTGCTCCGCTTCCTGCATCTCTGCCCTTGGCTCCACCTCCTGCTCTTGGCTCCGCCTCCTGTGTGTACACAGTTGGCTCCACCTCCAGCTCTTTGCTCCGCCTCCTGTGTTTCCGCACTTGGCTCCGCTTCCTGTGCTTGGCTCCAGCTCCTGTGTTTCCGTGCTTGGCTCCCCCTCCTGCATTTCTGTTCTTGGCTCTAGCTCCTGTGCTTCTGCTTTGCATCTGCTCTTGCAGTCTTTCTCTACATATTCATAATTCCTCCTGTCTGAACAGGTTCTTACCTGTTTTACATACCAGCCTGCAGACCGGTTCCTACCAGTTCTTCCAGTGTACCAGCCTTGTCCACCTGTCTTGCCAGAGAGCCACCCGTACCTGCCTGCTAGAGAGCCACCTGTGCCCGCCTGCCAGTGTCTCTGTTGTACCCGTACCTGCCTGCCAGAGAGCCAGCCGTGCCCGCCTGCCAGTGTCTCTGTTGTACCCGTCCACCTGCCTGTATCCCAGCCATGCCCACCTGTCTGCCAGAGTTCCAGCCGTGCCTGCTTGCCTGTCTATGTTCTGTTCTCCGGGGAGATCAGCAGCCACAGCCAGTCACCACCTGGAGTGGTACCTGGTAGTTTCCTGCCGCACAAGTCTGACCTCACCATCAGAGGCTCCAGCGAAGACCAAGGAAGCTACTTAGTTACGCCCCTTCCAGGGTAGTCTGGTCTGTGGTGCAGTTGGGCCACACCCCCGCACGCTGGCGCCAACCAGTTTGGGTGCGAGCGTGAGAGTTTGACAATAAATGGCTTCACCCAACCACTATGAGTGGAGAAAAAGTTTTAGCGTTATCATTCAAATTCTCTGAAAAAAAGGCAGAGAAAGCAAAAATTCTGCCGGGGTATGTAAACGTTTGAGCACAACTGTATTCACCACTACATATATTTCCAATAATGCCACTATGTTAGATTTCATTATTTTATTGCAATATAAGCTAAGCTGCACCAATATGTTTTTGGTGTGTTTTTAAAGCCGTTTGTTTCGCTGCACAAAAAAATGCAGTTTCTTACAGTTATCACAAATTTGATTAGATTTATAGAAATCTGATGCCTGCTTTGCTTTTATTTTGCACTGCGTACACTGGCATGCATTGCGTGTTCGAAACCCACATAAATTTCTCTTGCAGGTACAATGTTTTATGGGCAAATTTTCATCATAAAATCGCATTGGATGTCAGAAATACACGGACAAAATACACATGAAATCTGTGCATGACTGTACCAATAAAATTTTGTCGAGTCCAAATACGAGGAAGTATCAAAAACAAAAAAGAGACAAAAAAGCCTAATTCAAAACTAGATAAAAATGTAAGTGAAAAATGCAAATAACCTAATTTATTCAATATGTGCAGAAATGTAGCAGGAAATCTGCAACATTAAAAACTATACTGAGAAAAAAGCACCAAATGAACTAAAAATACTAAAAATATTAAATTTTAATATTACACAACAAACTATAATCATACAGATTGAAAATTATACAGGGAAAATGACAATGGTAAGCTGAAAGATGAAACCACGGTAGTAAAACAGGCTAGGAAGTTGGGTAGTAAAACAGGCTAGGAAGTTGCTAATATTTTTAGTATTTTTGGTTCATTTAGTGCTTCTTTCTTGGTATGATTTTCATGGCTTTGCACAGAACCTTTCCTATACATCCTTGCACCCTTCGATATGTCTCCAACTCCCATCTTTTGCACTATGGTTTTTGGGTGCTGGCTTGGTACATATGTTATTAACATTAAAAACTAACCAAATACTCATCATGGAACTGTAGCCTAAAACACAAATGCCACTCTATATTTAGCCAAATTTAACTAGCCTATAGAGTACAGTAATGATAATAGCGCCAAATTGATCATAAACCAAATGTTCTGTACTAAGACTGATATTACCACTATAAAGTGACCAAATAATGATAATATCAGTTCCCAATAGTGCTCTATAAATCTTATTTTTGGATATATTTGTTACCAATGGTCATAGTCAATAAGTTTCCCTTTTCTTTATCATTCACCCCAGACCTCCAAGAACTCTATTTCCATCCATAACACGTCCCTGCAAAATGTAAATCTTTTCCAAGACCTTTCGCAAATTCCCCCGTCTCTAGAAAAACCATATAGTACTACAGGTCCTTCTCAAAAAATTAGCATATAGTGTTAAATTTCATTATTTACCATAATGTAATGATTACAATTAAACTTTCATATATTATAGATTCATTATCCACCAACTGAAATTTGTCAGGTCTTTTATTGTTTTAATACTGATGATTTTGGCATACAACTCCTGATAACCCAAAAAACCTGTCTCAATAAATTAGCATATCAAGAAAAGGTTCTCCAAACGACCTATTACCCTAATCTTCTGAATCAACTAATTAACTCTAAACACATGCAAAAGATACCTGAGGCTTTTAAAAACTCCCTGCCTGGTTCATTACTCAAAACCCCCATCATGGGTAAGACTAGCGACCTGACAGATGTCAAGAAGGCCATCATTGACACCCTCAAGCAAGAGGGTAAGACCCAGAAAGAAATTTCTCAACAAATAGGCTGTTCCCAGAGTGCTGTATCAAGGCACCTCAATGGTAAGTCTGTTGGAAGGAAACAATGTGGCAGAAAACGCTGTACAACGAGAAGAGGTGACCGGACTCTGAGGAAGATTGTGGAGAAGGACCGATTCCAGACCTTGGGGAACCTGAGGAAGCAGTGGACTGAGTCTGGTGTGGAAAGGCGTGTGCAGGAAATGGGCTACAGGTGCCGCATTCCCCAGGTAAAGCCACTTTTGAACCATAAACAGTGGCAGAAGCGCCTGACCTGGGCTACAGAGAAGCAGCACTGGACTGTTGCTAAGTGGTCCCAAGTACTTTTTTCTGATGAAAGCAAATTTTGCATGTCATTCGGAAATCAAGGTGCCAGAGTCTGGAGGAAGACTGGGGAGAAGGAAATGCCAAAATGCCTGAAGTCCAGTGTCAAGTACCCACAGTCAGTGATGGTGTGGGGTGCCATGTCAGCTGCTGGTGTTGGTCCACTGTGTTTCATCAAGGGCAGGGTCAATGCAGCTAGCTATCAGGAGATTTTGGAGCACTTCATGCTTCCATCGGCTGAAATGCTTTATGGAGATGAAGATTTCATTTTTCAGCACGACCTGGCACCTGCTCACAGTGCCAAAACCACTGGTAAATGGTTTACTGACCATGGTATTACTGTGCTCAATTGGCCTGCCAACTCTCCTGACCTGAACCCCATAGAGAATCTGTGGGATATTGTGAAGAGAAAGTTGAGAGACGCAAGACCCAACACTCTGGATGAGCTTAAGGCCACTATTGAAGCATCCTGGGCCTCCATAACATCTCAGCAGCGTCACAGGCTGATTGCCTCCATGCCACGCCGCATTGAAGCAGTCATTTCTGCCAAAGGATTCCCGACCAAGTATTGAGTGCATAACTGAACATTATTATTTGATGGTTTTTTTGTTTGTTATTAAAAAACACTTTTATTTGATTGGACGGGTGAAATATGCTAATTTATTGAGACAGGTTTTTTGGGTTATCAGGAGTTGTATGCCAAAATCATCAGTATTAAAACAATAAAAGACCTGACAAATTTCAGTTGGTGGATAATGAATCTATAATATATGAAAGTTTAATTGTAATCATTACATTATGGTAAATAATGAAATTTAACACTATATGCTAATTTTTTGAGAAGGACCTGTATAACCTGTGCACTAGACAATAATAATACTCTTTATACACTGCACAATAATATTACCCTCCCACTGTGCCCCAAAAGATAATAATTGCCTCTCTGAGTCCCTGCAAAGCAATAATGTTCCCCTTGACCTGTAAAATAACGTTCCTCCCAATAGTTACAGAACCTTATAGAAATAGTGTCCAACAGTACCTCCTCATAATATTTCTCCTTGACCTTTTATAATAGTGAGTGTACCTCTTTACAATAATAAACACCCCTTTGCTTTCTTATAACAATTAGTTCTGTACTTTCCTCAGAGAAATAATGATCCTCTAGTGTACCTTCTTATAATAATGACTCCCATTCTATCTTTATTGTAATAATGCAGAGGCGTACATAAAAATTATGGGACCCGATGGCAAAACTCCTGTCATGGCACATAGGCACAGTCAAAGAAGGGTATCCCTTCCAACTTTTTAAACAGAGAGGGATATGTATTGAGGCATTTATGCAGTAATTTTGCTCCTACTAAATCCTCTTGGTGTTCTCATTCATTATGATACTTTTTCCATGGCCCAAATACAGTATGATACCCCATACAGAATGATGTTCCCACATCTCTCCACCTACACATTTTGATGTCCACCACAACTCCTTCCAACATATGATGGACTCACAAATCCCACAGTCCTTCCACACATTATGATGTCCCCTAAGTGCCCACTCACAAAGTATAAAGAATAGATGGGTCCTCACACTGTTTTTAGAATTATTTTAGAAAATGACGTGGGACTCCCTGAAGCCCTTACCTCCTGTAAAAAAAATAAATAAATAAAAAACACCTGTCCGACTTGTTATTATTTTCAGTTTTTTTTTTTTTACAAGGGATGAGGGCTTCAATGGAATGGGCTTAAAGTGGGTATTACCTTGTTTTTTAAGCTTTTATAAAAAAGTTAAACTGTATATTTCTATTTCAAATAAAGGTCTTTTTTCTGGCTGTGTGGTTATTTACAATCTGACTATGATGTTAGCAATTGATAGGCATCTTATATAGATGCCTCTCCATCAACTTGTGGGCTTGATGCCAGAGGTCATAAAACAGCTGACATCAATCCAACAAATATTAACCTTACTTACCACTGCCGTAGGACAAGTGGGAAGAGCCGTGCAAAGCATCACATTTGGCGCATCTAATAGATGCACCTTTACTGGAGTGGTTGCAGGCTGCTATTTTTAGCCTGAGGGAGGCAATATCCAAGGCCTCTTACCATTATCAGAATACCAGCCAAAAGCTGTCTGCTTTCGCTTGACTGGTTGTCAAAAATGGGGGGACCCCACACCGTTTTTTTTAGTTATTTATTGAAATAATAAAAAAAAAATAGTATGGGACCCCTCCATTCTTGATAACCAGCCTTGCTAAAGCTGATAACTTGGGGCTGGTTTTCTCAGGCTGGTAAGGGGCCACAGATGTTGGCCCCCCCAGCCTAAAAAAACTTTTCACCTCTGGTAACAGCTGCGGGCTCACGCTGTTATCCAACAGTGTGGGAACTGCAGCACTCTAACCAGTGGTAATGATCTTACCAATAAAGTCAAAGAAGAAAAAGACAACTCCAAAATGTCTCCCCATTGCCACTTAAGTTTCCTTCATAGGACAGTATAACAATACCAGTTTGAAGGGAACTTGGGTGCAAAATAAAAGAACAATCAGTAAGCCATAGTCCTGGATGGTTTGATGAGCTGATCATTTCCATGTACTTGCGATTTCTTGTGAGTATACTTTATGCAATCCCCTGTATAGGATCCATTGCTCCACTAGTTACTGCTTATTGAGCCTTTCATATTCTGGGGTCCCTTCATTGCATTATTATATAATCAGAAATACTTCATACTTAAATTCTCTATATTTATTGCTATGGGCATTAAAAAAGTAACTCAATGGTAATTCATATCTTGTTATATTCACTTATATAAAAACACTCCCTTCTCTCCCCTCAATGGGGGTGGTAATTTTTGTCTTTTTTCATTCTCGGGTCCTCTACCAGAGGCCCGGGAGTTTGAGGGTCCCACGCTGGATCTTAGTTGTTCCCAGCATTGCGCTTTTCTGGACAGAGAGTTCAGATGTTGCTCCTGGGATCTGTTGTAGTCATTTTCCCAAGTTAGGAGTCACTGCTCCAAATGCTCCTATCACAACTGGAATCACTGTTGCCTTCACCTTCCACATCTTCTCCAGTTCTCCTTTGAGGCCCTAGTATTTCTCCAGCTTCTCAAATTCTTTCTTTCTGATGTTGCTTTCACTTGGAACTGCCACATCTAGTATCATTGCTGTCTTTTGATCCTTGTCTACTATCACAATGTCTGGTTGGTTAGCCAACACCTGCTTATCCATCTGGATCTTGAAGTCCCACAGGATTTTAGCCCTTTCACTCTCCACCACTTTTTCTGGGGTCTCCCACCTGGGCTTAGGGGGACGTAGCCTATATGTTGTGCAGATATTCCTGTATACAATTCCTGCTACTTGGTTGTGAAGTTCGGTATATGCTGTTCCTGCTTGCATTTTGCATCCTGACACTATGTGTTGAACTGTTTTTAAGGTTTCATTGCATAGTCTGCGCCTTGGGTCTTGTCTTGTGTGGTAAAATCCGGCTTCTATGGATCTGATGCTTAGTGATTGCTCTGGTGCCGCTATGATTAGGGATTCTGTGCTCTCTGAGACCAGCTTTCCAGCTTTATCCAGCCACTGGTAGGATTTCTCCATGTCAGTCACCTCCATTGTCTGTCAATGGTACATCCCATGTAGCGGATTGTCTTGCCATGGTGCTTCATGCTCCTGTTCTTCCTTCCATATCTGTTGTTGTCCCGGTCTTATGATTTCTCTCATCATCTCACCTTTTGGTGCCATTTTTCTGATGTATTCCCGGATACTCCTTGTCTCATCCATGAAGGTGGATTGGACGCTTATCAAGCCTCGACCTTTCTGTTGGTATATAATCTTTGGATTTTAGAAATAGGGTGGAGACCTCCATGCATTGTGAGGAGCTTTTGTGTCTTCACATCTGCAGCTTCCAACTCTTCTTTTGGCCAGCACACTATACCAGCAAGGTATCTGATAACTGACATGGAATATGTATTGATGGCGCAGATTTTATTTTTCCCATTGAGCTGGCTCTTCAGGACCAGTCTTACCCTTTGAAGGTATTTGGATGTTGCAGCTTTCCTTGCCTCCTCATTATGGTTACTGTATCCCTGTGGGATGCCGAGGTACTTGTAGCATGTCTGTACATCTGCTGTGTGCCCTGCTTGTAATTCTACTCCATCAGTCTTGACTACCTTGCCTCTCTTTATTACCAGATGGCCACACTTCTTTAGTCCGAAGGACATCCTGATGTTTCCACTGTAAATCATTGTCAGGTGGATCAGTGAATTGATGTCTCATTCATTTTTCGCATACAGCTTGATGTCATCCATGTAGAGGAGGTGGCTGATAGTGCTACCACTCTTGAACTTGTATCCATAGGCAGACTCTGTAATTATCTGAAGGGGTTCAAGCCTATGCAGAACAGCAATGAGGACAGTGGTATATGCCGCAGTTGATGGTCACTTGTGCTAGTTGTCTTGAGTTGACTTCCAATGTTGTTCTCCATAGCCCCGTTGAGTTTCTGAGGAAGGTTTTTAATTTCCAGTTGATATTGTAGAGAGCCAAGCATTCACAGAGCCATGTGTGTGGCATTGAGTCATAGGCTTTCCTGCAGTCAATACGGGAAATTATATATATATATATATATATATATATATATATATATATATATATATATATATATATATATATATACAGTATATATATATATATATATATATATATATATATATATATATATATATGAAACTAGCCTTGAAAAAGCTTACAGCTGAGGGATGCAGCTCACAGCTGTAAGGTTTGCTATGCTGGTTATCAAAAATAGAGGTGAACCCAATTCTGTTTTTTATTTATTTATTTTTACCGCAGGTTCCAGCTGATAAATACTCCCATCAGCTGCCGCCTGCTCTCGCTGTTATTAGCAGAAGGAGGTGTAGACTGTTGGGTGTAGTACTCTCATAAGCTGGCGCTTTTGTGATTGAAAGTAAAGTTTTTACATACACAGCTGCTGGCTCCCATTGTCATCTGATAGTGTGGGAGCTGAGGTGCTTTGACTGGTGGTTTTAATTTTACCACCGATCAGAGCTGTCTGTGTTTCTCACTGTGTCATGAACATGGCAGCATAGACAACACCCAAAGTTCGGGGGCCCAAACCTGAACAGTAATACGGACTTCCTGGAGAATTCCGCATTCGGCGTCCGTGCCCATACAGTAGTTGAATGGTACGGAGCCCAAACTTTACTGTTGGGGTTTGCCCATCTCTAATTATATATCTAATTATATTATAAAAATAAATAAACAATATATAGTTCTGAAATTTACTAGAAAAAAAATCATAAAATATTGTGAAAAAATCATGCATTTTTATCTAATAAAATCATGCAAGTTGGCTCAGGCCCCCCTAAAATGTAATATAAAATAGTTTGAACATAAATGATTTAGTCAGAGTGAAACAAAACATGACTTTCATCTTCATTTTCTACAGAACAGAAGAATATAAAATAATTGTATGTTAGAGTCCACTGAAAAGCAAATTAATTCAAGTACTAAGCTCAATAAAGTGAAGTAATGTTCAACACAACCCATTTGAAAAAGTTCTAAACCACTTTA
Source organism: Ranitomeya variabilis (assembly GCF_051348905.1). Lineage (NCBI taxonomy): Eukaryota > Metazoa > Chordata > Amphibia > Anura > Dendrobatidae > Ranitomeya > Ranitomeya variabilis. The sequence continues at coordinate 570,427,178 of NC_135236.1, forward strand.
CAATGTCAATGATCAGCATTTCTTTCAGTTACAGGATCATCTGCCCATAGAGTAACAAGATAATAACGTACAACACAGAACATCCTGCTGTGCCTATTGCATTTATCATCTTTCATAGATTAAAGATCAAAAAAGTAATTTGCTTTGGGATTTTGGAGACACAAAACAGGATGTTAGGGTACATTTGGAATAAGAATAAGTGACCTAAATCAGACTAAAATACAAACCACTCCTTTTGAGATTTTCCGAATGTGATTTAATGTCGCAGAACATATTAGGCATTGAAATTAAATTGTAGTTTATCAAATATCTATCTTATTTTAAAATCATATTTTTGGAAGTAATTGGGGGTTTTAAATTATGGTTTTTTTTCTTATTAGTAATTTCAAAATAATTTTTAATCAAAAATTATGTTTCAAACAATATCATTTATAACTTACCTTACATTTCACAAAGTTCTTTAATAAGCACTTCATACTCACAGCAGTTACTCCAGAAGAGTTTGTTAGACTTTTCACCTTGGAGTTGGCCAGTACCATCCTACGGTCATATGAGGAAATCCAAATACTCCTACAGAGTGATGATTCACATACAAATAATGCTCAAAAAGTAGATTGTAGTGTAATTCCGCTGGGGCTGGTACTTCCTCCCAGTATACAAGTCTATCGCTAATATTGTTAATGATTATTGTACCATTTTTTCTAATGCTACAAAGTGTACTTAAGAGTTTATTTTATCACTACAATTAAAGTAACTGTCCAATTGTTGGACACTGGAGGTGAAGCTACAGCAACTGCATAACAATCATTCAATAAGATTTATGAAAGAAACATAAATGGAGTTTTTTGTGACTGGAATCCAACCTGATTACTTTATAAAAAAAAAATATCTATATGATGGGTTTTTTTAATCAAAATTAATTAGTTTTAACTCTGTTAAAAGACAATGTGGTCTAAATGTGGTATTTCTTCGCAACTTGTATTTCTTCGCAACTTAGTCACACATTTACGGTAAATTTTTCTGAGCTTTTAGCTATCATAAAGTATTTTACTTAGATTTATGAAAGTATTTGAACGTGAAAATACACCTGTATAGTGCTTGTATGCTTCTAGCTACTGCAAGCACCCTACTTGCAGCACAACAATTATTTATGGTTATCTAGACACTAGCTGTGAGATATGTGAAAATCATATCTAATTAATATAATTTTGATATCTGATGGAATACTATATCAGATGCAGTTTGGCCCAGGAATACTTGCTTCAAACTCAGCCCCCACCTTTGGCATTCCCCCAGACCCATGTTTTTGTTTAACTAGCTGGAGAAAATAGGCCTCAGGGGGGGCAAAAGGCATAGACCCTGTGTCGTCCAGCAATTCTCACAGGGGTGTGAACTCTTGTGCAGCTACGAGCCAACTGGCTTCCTTTGCTTGACTCAGGCTGACATGTGGCACCACAGATCCCAGGCTAAACCAGCACAAGGCTCTGAAATATTGAATTTAGAAAATGATCTATAATAAAAGAATGCAATATCTCTGAGCCTAGCCGAGCATATGATTCCTTTCCCCATAAGCTCATACTATTCAGCCATCATCAGAACTCTGCATTATTGAGTTATAAAGCAAAGCTACCAGGAATTTAATATGGTAGCTGTATTTGGTCTCCCTCCACAGATAAAATCTAGCAGAACCCAGTGGCGCCACTGCTGTTCCATGGTTCTGGTTGGAAAACCATGCACTCAAATATGGGAGGCTGCACAGCCCAGGTGGTTGGCGCAGCATGTGGGGCGGAGCAGCCTAGGGGGATATTAGGCAGCTCCTCATTTTGAGGACGTTACCTGACGCGGCCAGGGAATAACATAAAAAAGATTTGGGCCTGTGATCCATCAGTGCCTCCCTGTGGTCACATGGTACATAACATGTTAATTGCAACATATCTCTACCCTACACTTGTACTACAGTCCTGACTGTATACTTGCATATCTCTTCTTGTAAATATATACTTGTATAGTTCTAGTGGGCCTTTCGGCGATTAAATATAAAGTTAATCTTGGGCTGCTCTTTTATCTAGATTCATGAATCCCCACCTCCGCATGCTTCATTGGTTATTATATGCTACTCGGGGTTGGTTTCTGACTCGATAATAAGCCTGTTGTCAGACGGGGCTTGTACCGAACGAGGAACTGGTGGCAGCATATCGTACTGGGTTAGTGAGGAACTCTGATAGTGAAAGGCAGGAGGTTTGTATATACATCCCCATCCTGGACTGGTGATATATATTTCCCCTCACTGGGAGCTCCTCAATAACTCATACCTATAAGGGAAACCTCTCTGGCGACTATTTGCCCTCGGTGCAGTTCCTTGACTAACCTGGGGTGAGTGGTTGTGCCAGAGAGCCGACCCCTGCTGGGTCATTTTCGTCCCTCCTCAGAGGTGAGTGATGTTGACACACCTCTTCCCCTGTGAGATCTGTAACACTAGTCTTGGCAAATAATAAAACTATCAATAGTTTTTTACATATTAATAAATTCAACTAAGACCTCATTTTTATGTCAATCAAAACCTTTTAATCATTATTAGTGATAAAAAGATATAAGCGAATTTGTTTGAAAAATAATCACCAATCGGCACGAACCTGGCGCATTCAGATTCGTGATCGGAAACACAAGCAAAATTTTATTAAATCGGCAAAAATTGGCAACATTTTGTAAAAAGTGCTTGAAAATATTTGTGTTGCCTCTAAAGTATTTTCAGCACTTTGGCCATCACAATTGTGGCATATCATGAGTGTGGATCACATGTTTGATGAGGGCAGGTGGTTTGCAAAGCTCAGAAGAGTGGCATGCTTATTATAAACTGTAATTTTCTTTTTTTTCTAACTTTATGTATGAACATTGAGGCTAGCCAATCAGGGTGCAGGAAACATCCACAATGTCCTGATACAATGGCTTGTGTCATTGGCTGCTGAAATCACATTTCCCTCTCCATATAAAGAGCTGACATTTTGTTTTAGAGCCATTTTGACACTAACAGTGCAGAGAGGCTGCTCCTGATGCTTGGACTGTTTGATGCTAGATTTTAAAGTGACACACAGTGTCTGCAAATTGAGATTCTGGTTTGGTTATTATCCTAAGTCATGCAACAAGGCTTGTTAAAGGGTTGACATTGACTGTTAGGATTGCTACCTCCAATAGGTGGCACTAGAGTTCTAGTCCTCTTCCTCTCTGAAGAGACAATTTGCATATTTCCCACAGGAGCATTGCGGCTTTAAAGGGAACCTGTCACCTGAATTTGGCGGGACCAGTTTTGGGTCATATGGGCGGGGTTTTTGAGTGTTTGATTCACCCTTTCCTTACCCGCTGGTCCCGCCAAATTCTGGTGACAGGTTCCCTTTAAGTCTCCTCACCTCGACATGCTTATCATGTCACTGTCCGCAAGGAGAAATGGTACTTCTTGGATCCCATGCTAGATTTTAAGTAGTTAATTAGGTGGTTGTTTATTAGTAAGATAGATTAGCTAGCTAATGTTCTGTGTAGCTGTGAAATCAACCTTCCAGCAGATTTTTTTTCTGCCATTACTTAGGTCCATAGACAAAGATAGCAGGACACATTTCATAAAAGAGTGTTGTGCACTGCTTCTATTGTGCTCCATACACGAGTAGACCATTCTAAATCTTATGTTTCACTTGCTAAATGTGAAACAATATGCCATATCCCACCTTTTCATTTAGTGGTGTCGTGACATTGTTCTGTGATTTGAGATTTTGGGAATGAAAAATATTTTTATGTCAGTTACTACCATGATTCATCATGCCATATCTCATCTTGTTAAATAGTGGTGATGAAATTCCACTGACTGCATAGCTCATACATATTAAAACAATTACATTGCTAAACATGATATAGCCCACCATATCCCACATTGTAATTTCATGGTGGTGAAATTAAGCTGTCTGAAGACCTCACACACATAAAAAAATTAAAAAAAAATTGTTGCTAACCATGACACAGCCCACCCCCACATCCCCTGTTGTAATTTTCTGTCAGTGAAACTAGTCTTTCAGCAGACATCACGCACATAAAAAAAAAATATGTTGCTAAATGTCATACAGCCCGCCATATCCCACGTTGTAATTTTGTGGCTGTGAAATTGTTGTGTGGGCAGAGTTGTTGCACATAAGAAAAGAATTTTGGGGGGATTTTACAAATGTGATACAGCAGGCTAAATCCAATTTTTAAATTGTTTGGAGCATATCTTCTACGTTACAGGCGTCACCCTGTTATGATCCTAGTGGCTGAGGATCACAAAATGGACTAGCTAAGTTACTGAACATAGAACGAGCTCTAGGGAGGTGGTAACTGGACTGACCGCAATTCTGATTCTAAACGAACACACTAAAGGTAGCCGGTGAACGTGCCTGAATTCCTAGACGTCTCGACGCAGCCTGAGAAATTTGCTACCCCTATAGAGAAAGTAAGACCTCACTTGCCTCAGAGAAATGACCCCAAAGATATAGGAAGCCCCCAACAAATAATAACGGTGAAATGAAAACAGATTCAGCAAATGAGGCCCACTAATACTAGATAGCAGAAGACAGGCAGGGAACTGTGCGGTCAGTAAAAAACCCTATGCAAAATATCCACGCTGAGAATTCAAGAACCCCCACACCAACTAACGGTGTGAGGGGAGAAACTCAGCCCCCTAGAGCTACCAGCAAGCAAGCAAATCGCATATTAGCAAGCTGGACAAGGACAAATAAATAACCAAGGAACATATTGAACACTGATGAGCAAAAAATAACCAAACATAAAACTTAGCTTCTCTAGAAGAGACTGATAGCGAACGACTTCAGGAGAGATCAAAACAGCACTGAACACATCGACAGCAGGCAACAACTGATAGTCCAGGTAAGCTAAGTAAGAAACCAGCTAACAGATAAAGAGACAGCTGATCCAGCCTCAGACCTGCAGAATGACACAAAGAGCCACCAGAGGGAGCCCAAAGACAGCACTCACACAGTACCACTTGTGACCACAAGAGGGAGCCCAAAAACAGAGTTCACAACAGTACCCCCCCTTGAGGAGGGGTCACCGAACCCTCATCAAAACCCCCAGGGCGATCAGGATGAGCAACATGGAAGGCATGAACCAAATCGGCCGCATGAACATCAGAGGCGACAACCCAGGAATTATCCTCCTGACCATAGCCCTTCCACTTAACCAAATACTGAAGCCTCCGTCTAGAAATACGAGAATCCAAGATCTTCTCCACCACGTACTCCAATTCGCCCTCAACCAGCACCGGGGCAGGGGGCTCAACAGAAGGAACCACAGGCACCACATACCTCTACAACAAAGACCTATGGAACACGTTATGAATAGCAAACGACGCTGGGAGGTCCAGACGAAATGACACCGGGTTAAGGATTTCCAAAATCTTATAAGGACCGATGAAGCGAGGCTTGAATTTAGGAGAGGAGACCTTCATAGGAACATACCGAGAAGACAGCCATACCAAATCCCCAACATGAAATCGGGGACCCACACCGCGACGGCGGTTGGCAAAGCGCTGAGCCTTCTCCTGTGACAACTTCAAATTGTCCACCACATGGTTCCAAATCTGCTGCAACCTATCCACCACAGAATCCACCCCAGGGCAGTCAGAAGGCTCAACCTGACCCGAGGAAAAACGAGGATGAAAACCAGAATTGCAGAAAAAAGGCGAAACCAAAGTAGCAGAACTAGCCCGATTATTAAGGGCAAACTTGGCCAATGGCAAAAAAGTCACCAAATCATCCTGATCAGCAGAAACAAAACATCTTAAATAAGTTTCCAAGGTCTGATTAGTTCGTTCGGTTTGGCCATTCGTCTGAGGATGGAAGGCCGACGAAAAAGACAAATCAATGCCCATCTTAGCACAAAAGATCCGCCAAAATCTGGACACGAACTGGGATCCTCTGTCAGACACAATATTTTCAGGGATGCCGTGCAAGCGGACCACATTCTGAAAAAATAGAGGAAACAAATCGGAGGAGGAAGGCAACTTAGGCAAGGGCACCAAATGGACCATTTTGGAGAAACGATCACAAACGACCCAGATGACAGACATTCTCTGAGAGACTGGAAGATCCAAAATAAAATCCATGGAAATGTGTGTCCAAGGCCTCTTCGGGACAGGCAAAGGCAAAAGCAAACCGCTGGCACGAGAACAGCAAGGCTTAGCCCGAGCACAAATCCCACAGGACTGCACAAAGGAACGCACATCCCGCGACAAGGAAGGCCACCAGAAGGACCTAGCCACCAAATCTCTGGTACCAAAAATCCCAGGATGGCCTGCCAACACCGAAGAATGAACCTCGGAAATAACTCTGCTGGTCCATCTATCTGGGACAAACAGTCTCTCTGGTGGGCAACGGTCAGGTCTATCCGCCTGAAATTTCTGCAGCACTCGTCACAAATCTGGGGAAATGGCAGACAAAATCACTCCCTCTCTGAGGATACCAGCCGGCTCTGAAACTCCCGGAGAGTCAGGCACAAAACTCCTAGAAAGAGCATCAGCCTCCACGTTCTTCGAACCAGGCAGGTACGAGACCACGAAATCGAAACGGGAGAAAAACAATGGCCAACGAGCCTGTCTAGGATTCAGCCGCTTGGCAGACTCGAGATAAATCAGATTTTTGTGATCAGTCAAGACCACCACACGATGCTTAGCTCCCTCGAGCCAATGTCGCCACTCCTCAAATGCCCACTTCATAGCCAACAACTCCCGATTACCAACATCATAATTCCGCTCGGCAGGCGAAAACTTTCTCGAAAAGAAAGCACAAGGCTTCATCACAGAGCAATCAGAGCTTCTCTGCGACAAAACAGCCCCTGCTCCAATCTCAGAAACATCAACCTCGACCTGAAAAGGAAGAGAGACATCAGGCTAACGCAAGACAGGAGCCGAAGAAAACCGGCGCTTCCGCTCCTGAAAGGCCCCCACGGCCGCAGGAGACCAATTAGTAACATCAGAACCCTTCTTGGTCAAATCCGTCAAGGGTTTAACCACGCCAGAAAAATTAGCAATGAAGCGACGGTAAAAATTGGCAAAACCCAAGAACTTCTGAAGACTCTTAACAGATGTAGGCTGAGTCCAGTCATGAATAGCCTGGACCTTGACTGGGTCCATCTCAATAGTAGAAGGAGAAAAAATAAAACCCAAAAAGGAAACCTTCTGTACTCCGAAGAGACATTTTGAGCCCTTCACAAATAAGACATTAGCACGTAGGACCTGAAATACCATCCTGACCTGCTTCACATGGGACTCCCAGTCCTCAGAAAAGACCAAAATGTCATCCAGATACACAATCATAAATTTATCCAGATATTCTCGAAAGATGTCATGCATGAAGGACTGGAACACAGAAGGAGAATTAGAGAGTCCAAAAGGCATCACCAAGTATTCAAAATGGCCTTCGGGCGTATTAAATGCTGTTTTCCATTCATCCCCCTGCTTAATACGCACAAGGTTATACGCACCACGAAGATCTATCTTGGTGAACCAACTGGACCCCTTAATCCGAGCAAACAGATCAGATAATGATGGCAAAGGATACTGAAATTTAACCATGATTTTATTTAGAAGACGATAATCAATACAAGGTCTCAGAGAACCATCCTTCTTGGCCACAAAAAAGAATCCTGCACCAAGAGGGGAGGAGGATGGGCGAATATGTCCCTTCTCTAAAGACTCCTTTATATAACTCCGCATCGCGGCATGTTCTGGTACAGACAAATTAAAAAGTCATCCCTTAGGGAACTTACTACCAGGAATCAAATTTATAGCACAATCACAATCCCTGTGAGGAGGCAGGGCACCAGATCTGGGCTCATCAAATACATCCTGGTAGTCCGACAAAAACTCAGGGACCTCAGAAGGAGTGGAAGAAGCAATTGACACCAAAGGAGCATCGCCATGAATCCCCTGGCAACCCCAACTTGAAACAGACATAGCTTTCCAATCCAGTACTGGATTATGGGCCTGCAACCATGGCAGACCCAAAACGACAAAATCATGCAAATTATGCAGCAAAAGAAAGCGGATCACCTCCTGATGTACAGGAGTCATGCAACAGGAGTCATGCACATGGTCACTTGAGTCCAATACTGAGGCTTATTCTCAGCCAATGGTGTAGCATCAATTCCCCTCAGTGGAATAGGGAATTCTAAAGGCTCCAGGATAAAACCACAGCGCCTGGCAAAAGACAAATCCATCAGGTTCAGGGCAGCACCTGAATCCACAAAAGCCATAATCGAGTAGGATGACAGAGAACAAATTAAAGTAACAGACAAAATGAATTTAGGCTGTATAGTACCAACGGTGACAGTTTTAACGATTTTTTTTAAGCGCTTAGAGCATGCTGAGATAACATGAGTTGAATCACCACAGTAAAAGCACAACCCATTTTGACGTCTATGATTTTGTCACTCAATTCTGGTCAGAATTCGGTCACATTGCATAGACTCAGGTCTCTGTTCAGAAAACACCGCCAGATGGTGCGCAGATTTGCACTCCCGCAAACGCTGATCAATCTGAATGGCCAAAGCCATTGAGTCATTCAGACTTGCAGGCGTGGGGAACCCCACCATAACATTCTTAATGGCCTCAGAAAGACCTTCTCTGAAATTTGCAGCCAGGGCACACTCATTCCATTGAGTAAGCACCGACCATTTCCAAAATTTTTGACAATACACCTCAGCTTCATCCTGGCCCTGAGAGAGAGCCAGCAAGGCCTTTTCTGCCTGGTTCTCAAGATTAGGTTCCTCATAAAGCAATCCAAGCGCCAGAAAAAACGCATCCACATTCAGCAATGCAGGATCTCCTGGCGCCAGAGAGAAAGCCCAATCTTGAGGGTCGCCACGTAACAGCGAGATAACAATTATAACTTGCTGAACGGAATCACCAGAGGAACGAGGTCTCAAATAAAGAAATAATTTACAATTATTCTTAAAATTCAGAAACCTAGATCTATCTCCAGAAAACAACTCAGGAATAGGTACTTTTGGCTCAGACATAGGACTGTGAACAACAAAATCCTGAATGCTTTGCACCCTTGCAGCAAGATGATCCACACTAGAAGTCAGACTCTGAATATCCATGTCTGCAGCTGAACTCAAAGCCACCCAGACATTAAGGGGATGAGAGAAGCTGGACAGACTGCAGCAAAGGGAGAGGAGAAAAAAAATTGTACTCAGAGCTTCTCTTATCCCACTTCTGCGATGCATTAAACACTTTTTGGCCTGCTCTACTGTTATGATCCTAGTGGCTGAGGATCACAAAACGGACTAGCTAAGTTACTGAACATAGAACGAGCTCTAGGGAGGTGGTAACTGGACTGACCGCAATTCTGATCCTAAACGAACACACTAAAGGTAGCCGGTGAACGTGCCTGAATTCCTAGACCTCTCGACGCAGCCTGAGAAACTTGCTACCCCTATAGAGAAAGTAAGACCTCACTTGCCTCAGAGAAATGACCCCAAATATATAGGAAGCCCCCAACAAATAATAACGGTGAGGTAAGGGGAAAATACAAAACGTAGAAATGAAAACAGATTCAGCAAATGAGGCCCACTAATACTAGATAGCAGAAGACAGGCAGGGAACTGTGCGGTCAGTAAAAAACCCTATACAAAATATCCATGCTGAGAATTCAAGAACCCCCACACCAACTAACGGTGTGAGGGGAGAAACTCAGCCCCCTAGAGCTACCAGCAAGCAAGGAAATCACATATTAGCAAGCTGGACAAGGACAAATAAATAACCAAGGAACATATTGAACACTGATGAGCAAAAAATAACCAAACATAAAACTTAGCTTCTCTAGAAGAGACTGATAGCGAAGGACTTCAGGAGAGATCAAAACAGCACTGAACACATCGACAGCAGGCAACAACTGATAGTCCAGGTGAGCTAAGTAAGAAACCAGCTAACAGATAACGAGACAGCTGATCCAGCCTCAGACCTGCAGAATGACACAAAGAGCCACCAGAGGGAGCCCAAAGACAGCACTCACACAGTACCACTTGTGACCACAAGAGGGAGCCCAAAAACAGAGTTCACAACATCACCCACACTATAAAATGTGTTCAGTTACTAATGTACAGTAGGGAAGATCTCATTTTGAATTTGTTCGTACCATCTACTGTATGTTATGCAGGCCTCATCCTCAAGCCCCAAAATGTCTTTGGCTACTAATGTCATACAGTAGGGAAGATCTCACTTTGAAATTGTTTGGAGCATCTAGTCCATTTTATACAGGCTTCATCCACAGATCCAAAAAAAATTCTTCTGCTACTAACGTTCTATAGTAAGAGAGATCTTGCTTTGAAATTGTTAACAAACAAACAAAGAAAAAAACATTACTTCTATTACTAACGTTCTGTAGTAGGGGAGATGTAACTTTGAAATTATTTGTAGCATATAGTCTATGTTATACAGGCCTCATCCTCAGGCCAAAAAATAATATTTTCTGTTACTAACATCATTCAGAAACATAGTGAGCTAATATCCCAGTATAAAAATACAAGTCATTGAGTACTTTCCCAAAATAAGGGGAAAGTTTAGGTAAGTACATAACATTAACTGTTATGACCCCAATGGCGAGGGTCTCAGAGGAACGTGGAAGTCTGCAGAGTACAAAAATCCAGCTCATAGGGCAGTGGTAACTGGGTTGACCATATATCTACTCCTACCGCCAACACTAGAAGTAGCCGGGGATCATTCCTACGTTGATTCTAGATGACACGCGCCAGCCGGAGAATCTAGCTACCCCTAGTAGAGGAAAACAAAAGACCTTTCTTGCCTCCAGAGAAGGGGACCCCAAAGCTGGATAGAAGCCCCCCACAAATAATAACGGTGAGGTAAGAGGAAATGACAAACACAGAAATGAACCAGGTTTAGCACAGAGAGGCCCGCTTACTGATAGCAGAAATAAGAAAGGTAACTTATATGGTCAACAAAAACCCTATCAAAATCCACACTGGAAATTCAAGAACCCCCGAACCGTCTAACGGTCCGGGGGGAGAACACCAGCCCCCTAGAGCTTCCAGCAAAGGTCAGGATATAGATTTGGAACAAGCTGGACAAAAATACAAAACCAAAACAAATAGCAAAAAGCAAAAGGCAGACTTAGCTGATATAACTGGAACCAGGATCAGTAGACAAGAGCACAGCAGACTAGCTCTGATAACTACGTTGCCAGGCATTGAACTGAAGGTCCAGGGAGCTTATATAGCAACACCCCTAACTAACAACCCAGGTGCGGATAAAAGGAATGACAGAAAAACCAGAGTCAAAAAACTAGTAACCACTAGAGGGAGCAAAAAGCGAATTCACAACAGTACCCCCCCCTTAGTGAGGGGTCACCGAACCCTCACCACGACCACCAGGGCGATCAGGATGAGCGGCATGAAAGGCACGAACTAAATCGGCCGCATGAACATCAGAGGCGACCACCCAGGAATTATCCTCCTGACCATAGCCCTTCCACTTGACCAGGTACTGAAGCCTCCGCCTGGAGAGGCGAGAATCCAAGATCTTCTCCACCACGTACTCCAACTCGCCCTCAACCAACACCGGAGCAGGAGGCTCAGCAGAAGGAACTACAGGCACAATGTACCGCCGCAACAAGGACCTATGAAATACATTGTGAATAGCAAACGACACAGGAAGATCCAGACGAAAAGATACAGGATTAAGGATTTCCAATATCTTGTAAGGCCCAATAAAACGAGGTTTAAATTTGGGAGAGGAGACCTTCATAGGAACAAAGCGGGAAGAAAGCCATACCAAATCCCCAACGCGTAGTCGGGGACCCACACCGCGGCGGCGGTTGGCAAAGCGCTGAGCCCTCTCCTGTGACAACTTCAAGTTGTCCACCACATGATTCCAGATCCGCTGCAACCTATCCACCACAGAATCCACCCCAGGACAGTCAGAAGGCTCAACATGACCCGAAGAAAAGCGAGGATGGAAACCAGAGTTGCAGAAAAAAGGCGAAACCAAGGTGGCGGAACTAGCCCGATTATTAAGGGCAAACTCAGCCAACGGCAAGAATGTCACCCAATCGTCCTGATCAGCAGAGACAAAACACCTCAAATAAGCCTCCAAAGTCTGATTGGTTCGCTCCGTCTGTCCATTAGTCTGAGGATGGAAAGCAGACGAAAACGACAAATCAATGCCCATCCTACCACAAAAGGATCGCCAGAACCTGGAAACGAACTGGGATCCTCTGTCTGACACAATATTCTCAGGGATGCCGTGCAAACGAACCACGTTCTGGAAAAACACAGGAACCAGATCGGAAGAGGAAGGCAGCTTAGGCAAAGGAACCAAATGGACCATCTTGGAGAAGCGATCACATATCACCCAGATAACGGACATGCCCTGAGATAGCGGAAGATCAGAAATGAAATCCATGGAGATATGTGTCCAAGGTCTCTTCGGGACAGGCAAGGGCAAGAGCAAACAGCTGGCACGAGAACAGCAAGGCTTAGCTCGAGCACAAGTCCCACAGGACTGCACAAATGACCGCACATCCCTTGACAAAGAAGGCCACCAAAAGGACCTGGCCACCAGATCTCTGGTGCCAAAAATTCCCGGGTGACCTGCCAACACCGAGGAATGAACCTCAGAAATGACTCTGCTGGTCCACTTATCCGGGACAAACAGTCTGTCAGGTGGACAAGACTCAGGCCTATCCGCCTGAAATCTCTGCAACACACGTCGCAGATCCGGAGAAATAGCTGACAAGATAACTCCATCTTTAAGAATACCAACAGGATCAGCGACTTCAGGAGCATCAGGCACAAAGCTCCTAGAAAGAGCATCGGCCTTCACATTCTTTGAACCTGGTAAATACGAGACAACAAAATCAAAGCGGGAGAAAAACAATGACCAGCGGGCCTGTCTCGGATTAAGGCGTTTAGCAGACTCGAGATACATCAGATTTTTGTGATCAGTCAAGACCACCACACGATGCTTAGCACCCTCGAGCCAATGACGCCACTCCTCAAATGCCCATTTCATGGCCAACAACTCCCGATTGCCCACATCATAATTTCGCTCGGCAGGCGAAAACTTCCTAGAGAAAAAGGCACAAGGTTTCATAACAGAGCAACCAGGGCCTCTCTGCGACAAAACGGCCCCCGCTCCAATCTCTGAAGCATCCACCTCAACCTGAAAGGGAAGTGAGACATCGGGCTGGCACAAAACAGGCGCCGAAGTAAACCGGCGTTTCAACTCCTGGAAAGCCTCCACGGCAGCAGGAGCCCAGTTGGCTACATCGGAGCCCTTCTTGGTCATATCCGTCAAAGGTTTCACAATGCTAGAAAAATTAGCGATAAAACGACGGTAGAAGTTAGCGAAACCCAAGAATTTCTGAAGACTCTTAACTGACGAGGGCTGAGTCCAATCAAGAATAGCTCGGACCTTGACTGGGTCCATCTCCACAGCAGAAGGGGAAAAAATGAACCCCAAAAAGGGAACCTTCTGTACACCAAAGAGACACTTTGAGCCCTTGACAAACAAAGAATTTTCACGCAAAATTTTAAAGACCAACCTGACCTGCTCCACATGTGAATCCCAATTATCAGAAAAAACCAAAATATCATCCAGATAAACAATCAAAAATTTATCCAGATACTTCCGGAAGATGTCATGCATAAAGGACTGAAAAACTGAAGGCGCATTGGAGAGCCCAAAAGGCATCACCAAGTACTCAAAATGACCTTCGGGCGTATTGAATGCGGTTTTCCATTCATCACCTTGCTTAATGCGCACAAGGTTGTACGCACCACGAAGGTCTATCTTGGTGAACCACTTGGCACCCTTAATCCGGGCAAACAAGTCAGACAACAGCGGTAAAGGATACTGAAATTTGACAGTGATCTTATTTAAAAGCCGATAATCAATACAAGGCCTCAAAGATCCGTCCTTTTTTGCCACAAAAAAGAATCCCGCACCAAGAGGGGAAGAAGACGGACGAATATGTCCTTTCTCCAGAGACTCCTTGATATATGAACGCATAGCGGTATGTTCAGGTACCGACAGATTAAACAGTCTTCCCTTAGGAAATTTACTGCCAGGGATCAAATCTATAGCACAGTCACAGTCCCTATGAGGAGGCAGTGCACTGGACTCAGACTCACTGAAGACATCCTGATAATCAGACAAATACTCAGGAACTTCCGAAGGCGTAGAAGAAGCAATAGACACAGGCAGGGAATCCCCATGAATACCACGACAGCCCCAACTTGAGACTGACATAGCCTTCCAGTCCAGGACTGGATTATGGGTCTGTAACCATGGCAGCCCTAAAACAACCAAATCATGCATTTTATGTAAAACCAGGAAACGTATCACCTCGCGGTGTTCAGGAGTCATGCACATGGTAACTTGTGTCCAATACTGCGGTTTATTTGCTGCCAATGGCGTAGCATCAATACCCCTAAGAGGAATAGGATTTTCTAATGGTTCAAGAGTAAAACCACAGCGCTTAGCAAATGACAGATCCATAAGACTCAGGGCAGCACCTGAATCTACAAACGCCATGACAGGATAAGACGACAGTGAGCAAATCAAAGTTACAGACAGAATAAATTTAGGTTGCAAATTACCAACGGTGACAGGACTAACAACCTTAGCTATACGTTTAGAGCATGCTGAGATAACATGTGTAGAATCACCACAGTAGTAGCACAAGCCATTCCGGCGTCTATGAATTTTCCGCTCATTTCTAGTCAGGATTCTATCACATTGCATTAAATCAGGTGTCTGTTCAGACAACACCATGAGGGAATTTGCGGTTTTTCTGTCACATTGCACCAAATTAGGTGTCTGTTCAGACAACACCTTGAGGGAATTTGCGGTTTTGCGCTCCCGCAACCGCCGGTCAATTTGAATAGCCAGTGCCATAGTATCATTCAGACCTGTGGGAATGGGAAAACCCACCATAACATTCTTAATGGCTTCAGAAAGGCCATTTCTAAAATTAGCGGCCAGTGCACACTCGTTCCAATGTGTCAGCACGGACCATTTCCGAAATTTTTGGCAATACACTTCAGCCTCGTCCTGCCCCTGAGACATAGCCAGCAAGGCCTTTTCTGCCTGAATCTCAAGATTGGGTTCCTCATAAAGCAAACCGAGCGCCAGAAAAAACGCATCAATATCAGCCAATGCCGGATCTCCTGGCGCCAGCGAAAAAGCCCAATCCTGAGGGTCGCCCCGTAAGAACGAAATAATAATTTTTACTTGCTGAGCAGAGTCTCCAGATGAACAGGGTCTCAGGGACAAAAACAATTTACAATTATTCATGAAATTCCTAAACTTAAACCTGTCTCCGGAAAACAGTTCAGGAATCGGTATTTTAGGTTCTGACCTAGGATTTCTGATAACATAGTCTTGTATGCCCTGCACACGAGTAGCCAGCTGGTCCACACTTGTAATCAAGGTCTGGACATTCATGTCTGCAGCAAGCATAGCCACTCTGAGGTAAAGGGGAAGAAGAAGAAAAAAAATAAAAAATAAAAACTCAGAATCTTCTTTCTTATAATCCCTCTTCTGCAATGCATTAAACATTTAATACTGGCCTGGCAAACTGTTATGACCCCAATGGCGAGGGTCTCAGAGGAACGTGGAAGTCTGCAGAGTACAAAAATCCAGCTCATAGGGCAGTGGTAACTGGGTTGACCATATATCTACTCCTACCGCCAACACTAGAAGTAGCCGGGGATCATTCCTACGTTGATTCTAGATGACACGCGCCAGCCGGAGAATCTAGCTACCCCTAGTAGAGGAAAACAAAAGACCTTTCTTGCCTCCAGAGAAGGGGACCCCAAAGCTGGATAGAAGCCTCCCACAAATAATAACGGTGAGGTAAGAGGAAATGACAAACACAGAAATGAACCAGGTTTAGCACAGAGAGGCCCGCTTACTGATAGCAGAAATAAGAAAGGTAACTTATATGGTCAACAAAAACCCTATCAAAATCCACACTGGAAATTCAAGAACCCCCGAACCGTCTAACGGTCCGGGGGGAGAACACCAGCCCCCTAGAGCTTCCAGCAAAGGTCAGGATATAGATTTGGAACAAGCTGGACAAAAATACAAAACCAAAACAAATAGCAAAAAGCAAAAGGCAGACTTAGCTGATATAACTGGAACCAGGATCAGTAGACAAGAGCACAGCAGACTAGCTCTGATAACTACGTTGCCAGGCATTGAACTGAAGGTCCAGGGAGCTTATATAGCAACACCCCTAACTAACGACCCAGGTGCGGATAAAAGGAATGACAGAAAAACCAGAGTCAAAAAACTAGTAACCACTAGAGGGAGCAAAAAGCGAATTCACAACAATTAACACCCTTTAGGGGCAATAGTAGAGGGAAGTGGGAGAACAGGAGATAGCACCAGTCCCAGGGTCAGAAGTATGTAACAAGTAATAAAGCTATGAGACAGCTAAGGCACCAAAGTAAACACACAAGTCATACATCCAAAATTTAAATAATCTATGTAATTACTGCAGGTATCACCATAAATAGAAAAAGGAGAAAGATTTAAATGACAGCAGAACCCCTGTGAGAAGTGACAGATCAATAACTCCCCTTACCAATGTGTGATAAGATGCCTGTATGTCACGCCGAAGCCTCAAAATGCATTTTGCTTTTTCTTCCTCCGGAGGCAGTGTATTAGATGTGTCATCCAATCTTTATGTACCACTCTGGATTATCTCATACCCAATGATGGGAGTGGAAAGTGTTCGACCACGTATGATGCTCGTGTGAGGGCGGGACTTCTGCTGCCAAACCTTCACTTCTGGAGTACCGGCCATGTTGAGTGTCAGAAATATTTTCCAGTGACATCAAATGACATGCACCACCCTGTGAGGATACCTTCCTTCAAGGAGGCGGGCAGGAAGGGCCGGCGTCACATGCTGCTTGAGAATGTTTAGATAAGTATATGTCACATGATGTAAATACTAAAACCGCCATATTGGAGCAGGGCAAGGAGCTGGTCAGAATGGAGAAAAATATATATTGCATAATTTAAACAAGTTAAATAGAAGTTCAAGATACCAGTTTCTAAACCCGATTCCATTGCAACAGCTTCAATAGTATTTTATAAAAAATAGTTATTATTATGAACCATATTTATCAGAATAGAAATATAGTCAGTTATTACAAAAACTTACAACAAATAGCTATTAAGGCTAGTTAAAGAAGCCGGCTTCATTATAGTACAACAGTAATCTTAAAGCCTATTCACGCCCAGATCCCTCTCTTCACCATCAAGGTAGCTCAAGTCCCTTACCTGTTTAAGAATTGTTCTTACAAGATTTTTCTGAGTGCCAGAGAGTAGACATAACATCAAATATGGCATTGATAGTCCACTACTATGATAAAAGATACAAAAAACACATAGTTAAAATTAATAATAAAAAAACTCCAGAAAATACTGACTTATTGAGTTGAGATACAGAATCCCAGACATCTACTTATAGGAAAGGTGAAAAACTTAATTTTTCATTTAGGCGCAATTCTTCTTTTTCTGCAGTAGAAAGTTTTTTTGTGTGTGTGTGTGTGTGTGGATGAGGTCTGTATAACATAGAAGATATGCTTCAAACAATTGCAAACTGAAATCTCCCCTACTGTATCAAGTTAGTAAAAGAATTAAGTATTTTTTTTTTTATGTGGTTGAGGTCTGTATACAATAGAATACATGCTCCAAACATTTTCAAACTCAGATCTTGCCTGCTGTATCACATTTGTCACAGTATTTTTTTTACTCTTTATGAGCTCTGCAAACAGCTGAATTTCACCTCAACAAAATGGGAAGGTGGGATATGGTGTGCTGTATCACGTTAGTTACAGAAAACAAATAATCGTTTTACTCTGCAACAGCTCTGCAGTCTGCACACAAATTAAGTTCAGCGGCACTAAATGATAAGGTGAAGTTTTTTGTATTACTCTGCAACAACTGTACACACAGATGAATTTCACCACCACAAAATGAGAAGCTAGGTTATGGTGTGTTGTATCACATTTGTAACAGAAAAAAAGTTTATTTTACAGTGCAACAGCTCTGCATAATGATGAGTCTCACAGCCACTAAATGACAAGGTGACATATGCCTTGCTAAATCACGATTGGCAACTGAAAACAGTTGATTTTGAAAGGTCAACTCATGCATGGAGCACAATAGAAGCAGAGTACAACACACTTCTGTGAAATGTGCCCTGCTGTCTTTGTCTGTGGACCTCACTTATGGCACAAGAGAAAAAATCTGCTGGAAGGTTGATTTCACAGCCACAGAGGACACTGCCTATCTAAACTAACTGACTAAGAAACAACCGCCTAGCTAACTAGCTAAAATCTATCAGCACCCAGGAGCAGCCTTTCTGCGCTGTTATACTGACAAAATGGCACTAAAACAAGATGTCCACTCTTTATATAGAGATGAACATGTGATTTCAGCAGCCAATGGCTCAAACCGTTGTGTCTGGACATTGTGAATGCTTCCTGCACCCTGATTGGCAAGCCGCAATGTGCAGACAAAAAGTTAGAAAACATTTTTTTACAAGCACACCGCTTCTCTGAGCTTTTACCACCCCCTTACTTTATCATACCTGTGCCCCCCACTCATCATACACTACCGGTATCCTAGCCAAAGTGCTAAAAAATACTTTAGTCGCAATGCACATATTTTCCCGCACTTTTACCAAATGTTACCGATTTTTCCTGATGTTATGAAAATTTGCTCGTGTTTCCTATCACGAATCTGAATGTGCCATATTCGTGCCAAATTTATGTTTGACAATGGTATTATGAACATATTTGCTAATCTCTATTCATCACAATAATCGAAGCGCAATAAATAAGCACACAGAAATTCTCCTAAGAAAGACAATATCTAATTTTTACTTTCTTAAACATTCAGGTTTTAGGTTTATTAATGTTTTAGATTGATTAACAGTAGGGTTGTCATGTCGGACGCTGTTCAGACCAGGTCATTCGACAGACAGCGGTAAGTCCGCTTTTGACCACTATGTGCTCATTGGCGTCGGCTAGATTTTATCTAGCTGGTCCGGGGTTAATTTACCTGATGCTCGGATTGGAAGCTGGGCCATGCCCATTGCCTTTAAATAGTTCTCCTGAACATTGGGCGTCGCCGATTATAGCTTCTGTCTTGTGCGTTGTTATCTCGGTCTGGAGTGGTGAGCTAGTAGTTGGAGTATCGTTGCTGGTGGTGTATTTCCCTTTGTCTTATTTACTCCTTCCTATATTTGTATTTATTTTGCCCTGCACATTTATAGTGTATTCCTGAGTGACTCCGTTATCCTTGTCTGTTCTAACTGTGGGTATTGGTGTATGATCTTTTCACTGGGTGGTGGGCGGTGGTTTCAGCCTAGGGTTGAATCAGGAGACAGGGCGAGGGTCGATGCCTAGACATGCACACCATCAGTGTAAACTCTAGGTAGAGGGTCAGTCAGGATTTCCCTAGTCTGAGGGAAATTGCAGGGGCCCGGGTTATTAGCTCTTACCCACCTAGTTTCCCCGTGACATTATAATCGGCCTTTAAAACAAACAAAAAAAGGGGTTTCCTTTTTTTTTGTTTTGTCATGGATCCCATGACTTCCATAACCCGCCAGTTGGAGGCGTTGTCCCTGCAGGTCACTGAGTTGAGGGGGGCAGTGCAGCAACAGGGACTAGCAGTATCTAATGTGCAAGCTGGAGCGACAGGTAGAGTTGCTGAGCCTAAGTTTCCTTTGCCTGAAAAATTTGCTGGGGAACGCAGTAAATTTGTTTCTTTTCGTGAAGCTTGCAAACTATATTTCCGTATGTGCCCGATCTCCTCAGGTAATGAGGCTCAGCGTGTGGGCCTGGTGTTGTCATTGTTAAGCGGAGATCCCCAAGCATGGGCGTTTTCTTTGCCATCTGATTCTGCTGCATTTGACTCTGTGGAGAGTTTTTTTTCCTCTCTTGGAAATATTTACGATGAGCCAGACAGAATGGCTCTAGCAGAATCTAAGATACGCACTATTCGCAAGGGGGAGCGAGTTGCAGAGGATAACTGTTCTGAATTTCATCGCTGGGCGATCGATACGCAGTGGAATGATCCAGCGCTGCGGAGTCAGCTTATTCATGCGGTTTCTGGAAGAGTTAAAAAAGCTCTTCTGATGTACGAGACTCCTACTTCTCTAGATTCCGCTATGAGTCTGGTTGTCCGCATTGATCGCCATTTGCGTCAGGGGGAGCATGAGACACCGTCTATGGGAGAGGGTTTAGGTTCACGTGTGGTTGCTGCAGGTGAGCCCACGGAGCCTATGCAAATCGCAGGGGTGTCACATGTGAAGCGTCGAGCCCCTGAGCTCAGGAAGCAGGGAGCCTGTTTTTACTGCGGTAAGACTGGTCATTTTATTAACATCTGTCCTCTACTGTCTAAGAAAAACGCAACGGCGGAAAACTTCTAAGCTCAGAGGGTGTGGAGGAGACCAATCTGAGCTTATGTATATCCTCCATGGTGGTTTCTCAATGCATGCTCCCTGCTAAGGTTATAATCACTGGCAGTGAGCTGCCAATTACTGTGTTTGTGGATAGTGGTTCAGCCACAAATCTCATTGATGAGGAGTTTGCGCGCACAGCAGGTTTTAGGATTGAAAAACTGCCTCATCCTATCCGCGTGGTCACCATCAATGCTGCTCCTCTCTCACAGGGGGAGATTACTGAATTTGTGGCTGAGGTGAAACTCCACATTGGGGTTCTACATTCCGAGCAGGTTACATGTAAGGTGCTCAGGAATCTTCCTGCTCAGGTGGTTTTGGGTTTTCCATGGTTGTCTATGCACAACCCGGTAATTGACTGGAAAACTCAGGACATAATTCAGTGGAGCGAATTCTGCCAGGAGAATAGCCTGGCCACATGTGTGTCTGCTGTGACTTCAAGCGTTCCGGAGTCACTTCTGGATTTTGTGGATGTGTTCTCTGAGAAGGGTTGTTCAGAGTTGCCGGCACATCGCCCCTATGACTGTACTATCAGATTTAAACCAGGGGCCAAATTGCCTAAAGCAAGAATGTTTAACATCTCCGGTCAGGAGAGACAAGCATTAAAGGATTACATTGCTGAAAGTTTGAGCAAAGGGCACATCAGGCCTTCATCCTCGGCTGTGGCAGCAGGGTTCTTCTTCGTGAAGAAGAAAGATGGCACATTACGCCCGTGTTTGGATTTCAGGGAATTGAACCAGATTACGGTTCGTGATCCATACCCTATGCCACTAATACCAGATTTGTTCAACCAGGTGGCAGGTACTAAGTGGTTTACCAAGCTTGACCTCAGGGGGGCGTACAACCTCATAAGAGTCCGTCAAGGTGATGAGTGGAAGACGGCTTTTAATACCCCTGAGGGTCATTTTGAAAATTTGGTGATGCCATTTGGGTTGACTAACGCACCTGCAGTGTTCCAACATTTCATTAAAGATGTGTTTTCGCATGTTTTGGGGAAATTCGTTATCGTGTACCTAGATGACATTCTCATATATTCTTGTGACCGTGATACTTATTTAGATCATGTCAGGCAGGTGTTACAGCTTCTCAGCGAGAATAAGCTGTATGCTAAACTTGAGAAATGTGTATTTTCTGTTCAAGAGTTGCCTTTCTTGGGTTATATTGTGTCTGCTTCTGGTTTTAAAATGGACGCCGCTAAGGTGCAAGCGGTGCTGCATTGGGAACGGCCTGATAACCTGAAAGCACTTCAGCGGTTCCTTGGGTTTTCTTACTACTATAGGAAATTTATCAAGGATTTTTCCTTCATTGCTAAACCGCTAACTGACATGACTAAAAAGGGTACCAATTTCTCCGTTTGGCCTGAGGCTGCTGTGCGCGCATTTGAATTTCTTAAGAACAGTTTTGTTTCAGCCCCCATTCTTGTGCAGCCAGACGTATCGATACCTTTTGTTGTGGAAGTCGATGCGTCTGAGGTTGGTGTGGGGGCGGTACTATCACAAGGCTCATCTTTGAGTGATTTGCGTCCATGCGCCTATTTCTCCAAGAAACTGTTGTCCGCCGAATGTAACTACGATATCGGCAACAGGGAGTTGTTGGCAATCAAGTTGGGCTTTGAGGAATGGCGACACTTCTTGGAGGGGTCGGAATATCAGGTTACTGTTATATTACCGATCATAAGAATCTGCTGTATTTGGAGTCAGCCAAGCGTCTGTCCCCCAGGCAGGCTCGCTGGGCATTGTTTTTCATGCGGTTCAATTTTGTTGTCACTTACAGACCGGGGTCTAAAAACACTAAGGCGGATGCTCTGTCCAGGTGTTTTCCGGGGGGAGAACCTCGGGAGGATCCAGTACCCATCATCCAAAATGGTGTTGTGGTTTCGGCTCTCACTACTGAGGTTGAAGCTGAGATTGCCGAGGCTCAGGAGGAGGTACCATCTGAGCTTCCCATCAACAAATCTTTTGTACCGCTTCATCTCCGCTTAAAGGTTTTGGCGGAGCATCATGATGCTGTCCTGGCTGGCCACCCAGGGGTTAGAGGTACCTTGGAGTTGGTGTCACGTCGGTTTTGGTGGCCCAAGATCCGACAGGATGTGTCTCATGTGTCAGCTTTTACCACGTGCGCTAGGGCTAAGACGCCCCGCTCCCGTCCTGTTGTCACACTACTTCCTCTTGAGGTACCTAGTAAGCCATGGACGGAAATCTCCATGGATTTCATCACTGATTTGCCCTCCTCAGCTGGGAACATGGTCATCTTGGTGATTGTTGATCGGTTTTCAAAAATGTCGCACTTTGTGCCTTTGCCTTCGTTGCCTAACGCTAAGACTGTCGCTCAGGTATTTGTGCAGGAGGTGGTCAGACTTCATGGGGTTCCATCTGACATCGTGTCTTATAGGGGTACGCAGTTTGTGGCAAAATTTTGGAAAGCATTTTGCTCACGGCTGGGGATCAAGTTGTCTCATTCTTTGGCGTTTCATCCTCAGTCAAATGGTCAGACTGAGCGTATGAACCAAAATTTGGAACAGTACTTACGCTGCTTTGTCTCTGATAACCAGGAGGAGTGGTCTACCTTTCTTCCTTTGGCTGAGTTTGCCATCAATAATCACCGCCAGGAGTCGTCTGGGGAGTCTCTGTTTTTTTGTGTCTACGGGCTACATCCTCAATTTTGTACTTTAAGTCAGAGGGGCTCTTCCGGCGTTCTGGAGGAGGACCAGTTAGGAGCACAATTGTCATCAGTCTGGAGGAGAGTTAAACAGCGCCTGTTGAGTGTGGGTGCTAGGTACAAATGTGTGGCTGACAGTAGGCGTGTTCCAGGTCCGGACCTGAGTGTGGATGACTGGGTGTGGTTATCCACAAAAAACATAAGACTCAAAATACCATCCCTTAAATTGGGTCCGTGGTTTATTGGTCCATTTAGGGTCACCGCCGTCATTAACCCAGTAGCATACCGATTGGAGCTTCCTACGGTGTATAAGATACACAACGTGTTCCACAGGTCTCTTTTAAAGAAGGGGGTGGGTTCTGTGGATGCGGCGCCTATGCCACCTCCAGTCTTGGTGGATGGTAATTTGGAATTTGAAGTCTCCAAGGTGGTTGACTCTCGTGTAGTGCGCCGCACTTTACAGTACTTGGTACACTGGCGTGGTTATGGGCCTGAGGAGAGGTCCTGGGTACCAGCCTTGGACATTCATGCGGATCGGCTGGTCAGGTTTTTTCACCGTCGCCATCCAGACAAGCCAGTTCCTATAAGCCGTGAGGGCCCTGGGGTCCCTCGTAGAAGGCGGGGTACTATCATGTCGGACGCTGTTCATACCAGGTCGTTCGACAGACAGCAGTAATTACGCTTTTGACCACTATGTGCTCATTGGCGTTGGCTAGATTTTATCTAGCTGGTCCGGGGTTAATTTACCTGATGCTCGGATTGGAAGCTGGGCCATGCCCATTGCCTTTAAATAGTTCTCCTGAACATTGGGCGTCACCGATTATAGCTTCTGTCTTGTGCGTTGTTATCTCGGTCTGGAGTGGTGAGCTAGTAGTTGGAGTATCGTTGCTGGTGGTGTATTTCCCTTTGTCTTATTTACTCCTTCCTATATTTGTATTTATTTTGCCCTGCGCATTTATAGTGTATTCCTGAGTGACAGCGGCGTGGTGTATATTTTCCGTTATCCTTGTCTGTTCTAACTGTGGGTATTGGTGTATGATCTTTTCACTGGGTGGTGGGCGGTGGTTTCAGCCTAGGGTTGAATCAGGAGACAGGGCGAGGGTCGAGGCCTAGACATGCACACCATCAGTGTAAACTCTAGGTAGAGGGTCAGTGAGGATTTCCCTAGTCTGAGGGAAATTGCAGGGGCCCGGGTTATTAGCTCTTGCCCACCTAGTTTCCCCGTGACAAGGGTTGAGCGAAACGGATCATAAATCATAAATCACCGACTTTTGGCAAAGTTGGATTTCGTGAAACCCGACCAGATCCCAGTGTGGGATCGGCCATGCGGCCGGAGATCTTCGCACCAAAAGTCGCGTTTCATATGACGCGTTCAGCGCTATTTCTCAGCCAATGAAGGTGGGCGCAGAGTGTGGGCAGCGTGATGACATAGGTCTCGGTCCCTACCATCTTAGAGAAGGGCATGACAGTGATTGGCTTGCTTTCTGCGGCATCACAGGGGCTATAAAGGGGCGTGCACGCCGACCGCCATCTTACTGCTGCCGATCTGAGCATTGGGAGAGGTTGCTGTAGCTTCGTCTGAAGCAGGGATATTGTTAGGGAGGAAATATAAACCCCCAAACCACTTGTGCTGCAGCGATTTCCACTGTCCAACACCACCTTTTCTTTGCAGGGACAGTGGAGGCTAGATTTCTGTGCATCAGCTCTGTAGCTTATAAGGCTCCTTGATAGCTGCATTGCTGTTTGTACGCCGCTGTGCAAACCAACTGCTTTTTTCAAATCAAAAATCTTGTTGCTTCTTTCTGCACAGTTCTCTTGTTTCTTTGTCCACACTCTTGTGTGCAGCAGTCCTTTTTATTGCTGCCAAACTTGTCCTTTGATCATTGTAGGGAGATTGAAATTCTACTACAGCCCTTGTATTTTTTGATATATCTGCCAGCCACTTTCTGCCAATCAAACTGTGTAGTGTAATACAGTGGGCCTGATTTTTCCTGCATTCTCCCACACATAAAAAAGGGAGATTTATATTGCCACTGAGTGCATCTGCGTCAGTCCTGTTTGTGGCATATCTACCAGCCACTTTCTGCCACTCAAACTGTGTAGTGTAATACAGTGGGCCTGATTTTTCTGCTGTCTCCCACACATAAAAAGGTAGATTTATATTGCCACTGAGTGCATCTGCGTCAGTCCTGTTTGTGGCATATCTGCCAGTCACTTTCTGCCACTCAAACTGTCTAGTGTAATACAGTGAGCCTGATTTTTTCCTGCATTCTCCCACAAATAAAAAAGGGAGATTTATATTGCCACTGAGTACATCTGCATCAGTCCTGTTTGTGGCATATCTGCCATCCACTTTCTGCCACTCAAACTGTGTAGTGTAATACAGTGGGCCTGATTTTTCTGCTGTCTCCCACACATAAAAAGGTAGATTTATATTGCCACTGAGTGCATCTGCATCAGTCCTGTTTGTGGCGTATATCTGCCAGTCACTTTCTGCCACTCAAACTGTGTAGTGTAATACAGTGGGCCTGATTTTTTCCTGCATTCTCCCATACATAAAAAAGGGAGATTTATATTGCCACTAAGTGCATCTGTGTCAGTCCTGTTTGTGGCATATCTGCCAGCCACTTTCTGCCACTCAAACTGTGTAGTGTAATACAGTGGGCCTGATTTTTCTGCTGTCTCCCACACATAAAAAGGTAGATTTATATTGCCACTGAGTGCATCTGCGTCAGTCCTGTTTGTGGCATATCTGCCAGTCACTTTCTGCCACTCAAACTGTGTAGTGTAATACAGTGGGCCTGTTTTTTTCCTGCATTCTCCCACACATAAAAAAGGGAGATTTATATTGCCACTAAGTGCATCTGCGTCAGTCCTGTTTGTGGTATATCTGCCAGCCACTTTCTGCCACTTATAACGTGTAGTGTAATACAGTGGGCCTGATTTTTTCCTGCGTTCTCCCACACATAAAAAAGGGAGATTTATATTGCCACTGAGTACATCTGCATCAGTCCTGTTTGTGGCATATCTGCCAGCCACTTTCTGCCACTCAAACTGTGTAGTGTAATACAGTAGGCCTGTTTTTTCCTGCATTCTCCCACGCATAAAAAGGGAGATTAATATTGCCACTAAGTGCATCTGCGTCAGTCCTGTTTGTGGAGTATATCTGCCAGTCACTTTCTGCCACTCAAACTGTGTAGTGTAATACAGTGGGCCTGATTTTTTCTTGCATTCTTCCACACATATAGAAAGGGAGATTTAAATTCAAAACAAGTTTACATACACCTTCTACCTTGTTTTACAGTACCATATAATGGTTGTTAGTTTGGTTACATTTTCCCAAGAATGAGGAAGTCTGGTGGAAGAGGTCGTGGCCATGGGCGGTCATTGTCAGCTGGTAATGATGGTAGTGGTGGTGGTCGTGGAGCATCAGGTGGTCATGGGAAAAGCAATATAGCACCTAAGTCTCGAGTTGTTGAGCCAGCATCATCGTCTGGCTTCACAAGGCCTCGAACGCTCCCTTTTCTGGAAGTAGGAAAAACGCTTTTAAAGCCGGAGCAGCAGGAAAAAGTTTTGGCTTTCCTTGCTGACTCTGCCTCTAGCTCTTTCGCCTCCTCTTCGGAAAGTGCAAAATTTAAAAGCAGCGCATTGTCAGTGGATGCTCCCGGTCAGGAACAAGTCGCTTCCTTGTGTCCTTCACCCAGAACATCAGTGAAGGATGCGTCAGGTGACCCAACAGGTTACTCCATGGAGCTCTTAACACATACCGTGCCTGGGTTAGAAATGGAAATTGTCAACAGGCCATTCCCATTACAAGATGAATCGGACATGGAGTGCACAGATGCACAGTCACAGCTAGATTATTATGCTGTTCCATTGACTCAGATCACAACATTGCCCTCGCAGTGTACTGAGCCAGAATCTGACCCTGATGAGACTATGGTGCCCCGTCCCGAACTCTATAGCACCGGTTTACATGGTGACACAGAGGAAGGTGCACAGGACATAGAAGAGGAGGTGATAGATGACCCAGTTGTTGACCCCGATTTTTCAGCCATTGGGGGAACAGGGTGCCGCTGGCAGTAGCTCTGAAGCGGAGGAGGAAGAGCCGCAGCAGGCATCAACATCGCAACAGCTTTCATCTGGCAGGCCCGTATCTGGCCAAAAACGTGTGTCAAAACCAAAAACAGTTGAAGGACAGCGTGGCCATCCGGTTAAAGTAGCACAGTGTGCAATGCCTGAAAAGGTATTTGATAGTAGGAAGAGTGCAGTCTGGCAATTTTTTAACCAAGATCCGAATGATCAGTGCAAAGTGATCTGTAAGAAATGCTCAAGGACCTTTAGCAGAGGTCAGAATGTCAAAAATTTAAATACAACTTGCATGCGTAGACATTTAACCACCATGCACTTGCAAGCCTGGACTAACTACCTAACGTCCCGTAATGTTGTTGCACCCGCTCACAATGAAGCTAGTCAGCAACGCTACATTCCTTCCCTCACTGTAAGCCCACCATTTATGAAACCAACTGCAGCAAATGTGAAGGTATTGTCGCAAGGCCAAAGCAGTCAGGGAATCAACAGGTTCTTCGTAGGAAACACTGTATGTAGGCCAACAGCAAGAAAACCATCACCAACCCTCTCTCAGTCTGCCATGTCCACCACCACCCCCGCTAGTTCCACCATATGCAGCTCTCCAGTCCAGCTCACCCTACAAGAGACTCTCTTTAGGAAAAGGAAGTATTCATCCTCTCATCCGCGTACACAGGGTTTGAACGCCCACATTGCTAGACTAACCTCGTTAGAGATGATGCCCTACCGGTTGGTTGAAAGCGAAGCTTTTAAAGCCCTGATGGCCTACGCAGTGCCACGCTCTGACCTACCCAGTCAACACTTCTTTGCGAGAAAAGCCATCCCAGCCCTCCACCAGCATGTCAAAGACCGCATTGTCCATGCACTCAGGCAATCTGTCAGTAGAAAGGTGCACCTCACAACAGATGCATGGACCAGTAGGCATGGCCAGGGACGTTACGTGTCCATCACGGCACACTGGGTTAATGTGGTGTATGCAGGGTCCACAGGGGACAGCCATAGTGGGACAGTTCTGCCTAGCCCACGGTCTAGGAAACAGTTGGCTGTAGGCGTTCGCCACCCATCCTCCTCCTCCAGAAGCGAGAGCTCGTCCACAGACCGCAGTCGCATGACCACTCCATCCGCAGCTCCCAGTGTTGCACACGAGGTGTCCGATTATGGAACAGCTAGTGGTAAGCGTCAGCCGGCTGTGTTGGAAATGAAGTGTTTTGGGCAACAACAGACACACCGCGGAAGTTCTGTCTGAGTTCTTGCAGCAAGAAACTCAGTCATGGCTGGGCAGTGTACATCTTGAGGCAGGCAAGGTAGTCAGTGATAACGGAAGGAATTTTTTGGCTGCCATAGCCCTTTCACAACTGAAACACATTCCTTCCTAGGCTCACACCTTGAACCTGGTGGTGCAGTGCTACCTGAAAAGTTATCCAGGGTTACCCACCCTGCTCCTGAAGGTGCGAAGACTTTGCTCGCACATCCGCCGTTCGCCCGTACACTCCAGCCGTATGCAGAAACATCAGCGATCTTTGAAGCTTCCCCAGCACCGCCTAATACTCGACGTTGCAACAAGGTGGAACTCCACACTGCACATGCTTCAGAGGCTGTGCGAACAGAGGCGTGCTGTTATGTATTTGTGGGAGGATACACATACATGGGCAGGCTGTTGGATGGCAGACATGGAGTTGTCAGGTGTGCAGTGGTCGAAGCTACAAAACCTGTGTCAAGTCCTTCAGTGTTTTGAGGAATGCACACGGCTGGTTAGTGCAGACAACGCCATCATAAGCATGAGCATCCTCCTAATGCATCTGATGATGCAAAGTTTGACGCACATAAAGGAGCAGGCGTCTGCAGCCGAGGACGAGGGAAGCCTTGATGACAGTCAGCCATTGTCTGCTCAGGGAAGTCTCCTGGACGAGGTGGCGGACGAAGAGGAGGAGGATGAGGAGGATTATGGGGATGAATATTTATGGGAGGAGGAAGCTTCTCAGGGGGCAATAGAAACTGGTGGTGTTGCAAGGACAGGTACAGGGTTTTTGAGGGAGACAAGTGATGTTGATTTGCCAGAAAGTGCTCCTCAACCCAGCATAAGCAGTGAATTGACACCTGTAACATTGGCCCACATGGCAGATTATGCCTTGCGTATCCTAAAAAGGGTCCCCCGCATTATCAAAATGATGACCGATGACGATTACTGGTTGGCCTGCCTCCTGGATCCATGCTATAAAGGGACATTGCAAAATATCATGCCACATGAGAACCTTGAGCAAATATTGGTTACCAAACAACTAACTCTTGTAGACCGCTTGGTTCAGGAATTCCCAGCACACAGCGGCGGTGATGGTTCACACACGAGCTGCAGGGGGCAACATGGCAGAGGTGTTAGAGGTGCACAAATCGGAAGTGGCATTGGACAGAGGGGTTTTATGACCAGGTTGTGGAGTGATTTCGCAATGACCGCAGACACGACAGGTACTGCAGCATGAATTCAAAGTGACAGGAGATAACATTAGTCAAGTATGGTTACTAACTATTTTTCCTCCCTTATCGATGTTCTCCCTCACACGTCATTCCCACTTGAATACTGGGCATCCAAAATAGACACCTGGCCTGAATTAGCAGAATATGCTTTACAGGAGCTCGCTTGCCCAGCTGCTAGTGTGCTATCAGAAAGAGTATTCAGTAGTGTTGAGCGATACCGTCCGATACTTGAAAGTATCGGTATCGGATAGTATCGGCCGATACCCGAAAAGTATCGGATATCGCCGATACCAATACCAGATACCAATACAAGTCAATGGGAGACCAAGTATCGGAAGGTATCCTGTATGGTTCCCAGGGTCTGAAGGAGAGGACGCGACCGATCACAAGCCGCGACGTCATCTAAGGTCTTTCAAGCGCTCATTCTTAGGAACGGAAGCTGCCGGTTACATCGGTAAGGTCCAGGCTGCGTTGGAGAGGTGAGTATATCAATATTTTTTATTTTTATTCTTTATTTTACTCATTAATATCGATCCCGATACCGATTCCCGATATCACAAAAGTATCGGATCTCGGTATCGGAATTCCGATACCGCAAATATCGGCCGATACCCGATACTTGCGGTATCGGAATGCTCAACACTAGTATTCAGTGCTGCTGGTTCAATACTGACCGAAAAAAGGACTCGTCTGGCTAGCCAAAATGTTGATGATCTAACCTTCATTAAAATGAACCACTCATGGATTTCTAATTATTTTGCCCCACCTTTCCCTGCTGACACCTAGCTTTCCTGTAAAAAGGTCTTGCTTTTGGACTCGTCTTACTGACTGATCCAATTTCTCCATTTGCAGCTGCTGTATGTCCACCATAGGTCATTTTTACACCTCCCTAAATGGGCTGACTCCCCCCACGGGGCCGTGGTCACCACTTGGCGCAAACCCCCGTGCGAGTGCCGTTTGGCTGGACAGTTGGGTGTGCCCAATTTTGAGCGACGGCACTGGCACAGGGTCCCTCATAGTACAATGAAGTGTATCTGGCAGTGGTGGTGCACACCCAACGTCAGACACACCATTGTAACATGAGGGGCACTGGGCCAGTACCGCCGCCCACGAGAGAGTGTTCCCCCCCCAGCTCAAACAGTGCTCTACCACTTGCAAAATTACCTCTCACTGCTCCACCACTGTTTAGTCTGTGCTGTTAAATCCTTCAATGGGTCTGCCAATACCAATTTGTTGACATGATTGATGCTAGTAAAAATATTCAGGGGCCCTGTCCAACATTTACACCAGTTAATACTTTGCGACAACTACCACTGTCTGCAAGTCAGCAGAGGAGCCCACCCCTGTACCTAGGTATGCCACCTGTTTATTTGTGAATTTTTTTTTTTTTGCCAGACATTAACCACACTTTATTATTTTGGCCTACTAACTGAGTAAGACACTCCTTACAGTTGTCCTCCACTGAACAAAGCTAGGCCGCCTGCGTACTCCTGTAACCTATTTTTAACTGCATTTTGCCTATTACTTTTTTGGCCCTACTAACTGTGTCTGCCCCTCGGTGCAATCGTCCTCCGCTGACCACACTAATCCTGCCTGTGTACCCCTGTAACCTATTTAAACCTGCATAGAGCCTACATTTTTGTTTTAAATATAATAATTATAATCTTTATTTTTATATAGCTCTAACATATTCCGCAGCACTTTACAGTTTGCACACATTATCGTCGCTGTCCCCGTTGGGGCTCACAAACTAAATTCCCTATTAGTATGTCTTTGGAATGTGGGAGGAAACCGGAGTACCCGGAGGAAACCCACGCAAACACGGAGAGAACATACAAACTCTTTGCAGATGTTGTCCAAGGTGGGATTAGAACCCAGGACTCCAGCGCTGCAAGGCTGCTGTGCTAACCACTGCGCCATCGTGCTGCCCTGTTTGCGGTCCCTCCTTGCAATCATCCTCCACTGACCACACCAATGCTGCCTGTGTACCCCTGTAACCTATTTAAACCTGCATAGAGCCTACTTTTTTATTTTAGACCTAGTAAGTCTGTCTGCAGTCCCTCCTTGCAATCGTCCTCCACTGACCACACCAATGCTGACTGTGTACCCCTGTAACCTATTTAAACCTGCATAGAGCCTACTTTTTTATTTTAGGCCTAGTAAGTCTGTCTGCAGTCCCTCCTTGCAATCGTCCTCTGCTGACCACACCAATGCTGACTGTGTACCCCTGTAACCTATTTAAACCTGCATAGAGCCTACTTTTTGTTTTAAGCCTAGTAAGTCTGTCTGCAGTCCCTCCTTGCAATCGTCCTCCACTGACCACACCAATGCTGCCTGTGTACCCCTGTAACCTATTCAAACCTGCATAGAGCCTACTTTTTATTTTAGGCCTAGTAAGTCTGTCTGCGGTCCCTCCTTGCATTCGTCCTCCGCTGACCACACCAATGCTGCCTGTGTACCCCTGTAACCTATTTAAACCTGCATAGAGCCTACTTTTTTATTTTAGGCCTAGTAAGTCTGTCTGCGGTCCCTCCTTCCAATTGTCCTCCGCTGACTACACCAATGCTGCCTGTGTACCCCTGTAATCTATTTAAGCCTGCATAGAGCCTCCTTTTTTAATTTAGGCCTAGTAAGTCTGCACCACTCCTTCCAATTGTCCTCCGCTGACCACACCAATGCTGCCTGTGTACCCCTGTAACCTTTTTAAACCTGCATAGAGCCTACTTTTTTATTTTAGGCCTAGTAAGTCTGTCTGCGGTCCCTCCTTGCAATTTTCCTCCACTGACCACACCAATGCTGCCTGTGTACCCCTGTAACCTATTTAAATCTGCATAGAGCCTACTTTTTTATTTTAGGCCTAGTAAGTCTGTCTGAGGTCCCTCCTTGCAATTTTCCTCCGCTGACCACACCAATGCTGCCTGTGTACCCCTGTAACATATTTAAATCTGCATAAAGCCTACTTTATTATTTTAGGCCTAGTAAGTCTGTCTGCGGTCCCTCTTGCAATCGTGCTCCGCTGACCTCACCAATGCTGCCTGTGTACCCCTGTAACCTATTTAAACCTGCATAGAGCCTACTTTTTTATTTTAGGCCTAGTAAGTCTGTCTGCGGTCCCTCCTTGCAATCGTCCTCCGCTGACCACACCAATGCTGCCTGTGTACCCCTGTAACCTATTTAAACCTGCATAGAGCCTACTTTTTTATTTTAGGCCTAGTAAGTCTGTCTGCGGTCCCTCCTTGCAATCGTCCTCCGCTGACCACACCAATGCTGCCTGTGTACCCCTGTAACCTATTTAAATCTGCATTGAGCCTACTTGTTTATTTTAGGCCTAGTAAGTCTGTCTGCGGTCCCTCCTTGCAATCGTGCTCCACTGACCACACCAATGCTGCCTGTGTACCCCTGTAACCTATTTAAACCTGCATAGAGCCTACTTTTTTATTTTAGGCCTAGTAAGTATGTCTGCGGTCCCTCCTTGCATTCGTCCTCCGCTGACCACACCAATGCTGCCTGTCTACCCCTGTAACCTACTTAAACCTGCATAGAGGCTACTTTTTTATTTTAGGCCTAGTAAGTCTGTCTGCGGTCCCTCCTTACAATCGTCCTCCGCTGACCACACCAATGCTGCCTGTGTACCCCTGTAGCCTATTTAAACCTGCATAGAGCCTACTTTTTTATTTCAGGCCTAGTAAGTCTGTCTGCGGTCCCTCCTTGCAAATGTCCTCCGCTGACCACACCAATGCTGCCTGTGTACTCCTGTAACCTATTTAAACCTGCATAGAGCCTACTTTTTTATTTTAGGCCTAGTAAGTCTGTCTGCGGTCCCTCCTTGCAATCGTCCTCCGCTGACCACACCAATGCTGCCTGTGTACCCCTGTAACCTATTTAAACCTGCATAGAGCCTATTTTTTTATTTTAGGCCTTGTAAGTCTGCGCCACTCCTTCCAATTGTCCACCGCTGACCACACCAATGCTGCCTGTGTACCCCTGTAACCTATTTAAACCTGCATAGAGCCTACTTTTTTATTTTAGGCCTAGTAAGTCTGTCTGCAGTCCCTCCTTGCAATTGTCCTCCGCTGACCACACCAATGCTGCCTGTGTACCCCTGTAACCTTTTTTAAACTGCATTGAGCCAACTTTTTTGTTTAAGGCCTACTACCTGTGTCTGTCTGTGCCACTCAATACAGCTGTCCTCCTCTGAAAAAAGCTGAGCTTCAGTTGTCAGGTTTTCAGTCTATAGGAATCTGAAAACTGCATTGGGGCTACTAGTTTGGTTGGGCCTACTAACGGTGTCTGCCACTCCTTGGTGTTCTCCAGGTTTTTTTTCCTGAGCTTCAATCTTCAGGCTTTCGGCCTACATTTTTAATATGAAACTGCATTTGGGATTTCCTGTTTGGTTGGGCCTACTAACGGTGTCTGCCCCTCCTTGGTGTTCTCCGCCACTGAAAAAAGCTGAGCTTCAATCTTCAGGCTTTCGGCCTATATCAGATATTAAACTGCATTTGGCCTACTAGTTTTGTTGGGGCCTACTATCGGTGTCTGCCGCTCCTTGGTGTTCTCCTCCACTGAACAAAGCTGAGCTTCAATCTTCAGGCTTTTGCCCTATATCAGATATTAAACTGCATTTGGCCTACTAGTTTGTTTGGGGCCTACTAACGGTATCTTCCGCTCCTTGGTGTTCTCCTCCACTGAACAAAGCTGAGCTTCAATCTTCACGCTTTTGGCCTATATCAGATATTAAACTGAATTTGGCCTACTTGTTTGGTTGGGGCCTACTAACGGTGTCTGCCGCTCCTTGGTGTTCTCCTCCACTGAACAAAGCTGAGCTTCAATCTTCAGGCTTTCAGCCTATATTTACACATTTTAAACTGCATTTGGCCTACTAGTTTGTTTGGGGCCTACTAACGGTATCTGCTGCTCCTTGGTGTTCTCCTCCACTGAACAAAGCTGAGCTTCAATCTTCAGGCTTTCGGCCTATATTTACAAATTTTAAACTGCATTTGGCCTACTAGTTTGGTTGGGCCCTATTAACGGTGTCTGCCGCTCTTCGGTGTTCTCCTCCACTAAACAAAGCAGTGCCGCCTGTTTACTCCTGTTACCAATTTTTAACTTTATTTGGCCCACTTTATTATTTGGGCCTACTAACTGTGTCTGCCTCTCATTACAGTTGTCCTCCACTGAACAAAGCAATGCCGCCTGGTTAATCCTGTTACCAATTTTGAACTGCATTTAGCCTACTTTATTCTTTGGGACTATATCTGTGTTTCCTCCTCATCCTGCCCATTGCCCAGCCACTGCTAGATGAGTCTGCTGGTACATTGACCCAGACCACTACATTCCCCTTGCACTCTACACAGCCAGAATCTAACCCTGCTGAAAGTCAGGTTCCCCTTCCCGCATACTATACCACCTTACACGGGGACAAAGAGGAAGGCGCAGATGAAAGTGCAGGTTCCTTCATCAGGTAGGGAGGGCATACTCGTTGGCGACGTCACTGTCACAAGGCCCCTCATAGTACACAAAAGTGTCTGCCGGTGGGAGGCACCCCCGCCGTCAAACACAATGCCGTGCTTTGAGGGGCCCTGTGCCAGTGCCAATGCGAACGAGTGGACCCCCCCTGCTTGCTCAGGATCACAGCACTTGCAAAGTTGAAATGCTGACCTCTCCCTGCTCCACCACCGTGACGTGGTCCGTGTTTCCTGGGCCCACGAAAAACTTGAGCCAGCCCTACACCCCCCACAACTTTAGCCAAATGACCCCCAATTTTCAATGCCTAACTATTATTATAAGGTAAATTAAGATTCACAAGCTTAAGTGACACGAATTTATGTTTTTGACATTAAAATGGGCACTGTAGGTGTTTTCCTGTCCTCCACTCACTGCCGACTTTGCTTCCCCATTGACTTACATTGGGTTTCGTGTTTCGGTCGATCCCCGACTTTGCGCGATAATCGGCCAATTTCACTCTACTCGACTTTTGACAAAGTCGGGTTTCGCGAAACCCGACTCGATCCTAAAAAAGTAAAAGTCGCTCAACCCTAATTAACAGCATTATAGTTGTTAATAATAAATTTAATCAATAAATATTGCTAATTTACTGCTAATTTACTGAGAAAATGACTGTAAGCCATAATCATCAACATTAACATAAATTAACACTTGAAATAGATCACTCTATATAATATATGAATTTAACTTTTTATATTGATGATCTGAAATAAATTAACTTTTCAATGATATTCTAATATAATGAGAAGTAATTGTAGCAGGACAATTACTTCTGAAAAGTTATTTGAAAGTATAGTTACACTTTAAATATGTTCATCTTTTATATTTTCTACTCTGCTTGTAGTCATTTTTTGATCATAATTATAATCAATCTGTTAGACTGACACATTAAGAGTTGAAATGGAATTTCAACACTTTATTTCACTTAATCCCACCATACACACTATACTACCCAGAGGCACTTTCTTTAAAGGAAATCTGTCACCAGATTTTTGCTATCCCATCTGAACGCTGCATTAACTCCTTCATGACCAGAGGTATTTTCAGTTTTGTGTTTTCACTTTTTGCTACTTTTCTTCACAGAGCCATATCTTTTTATTTTTCTGTATTTATGGCCATATGAGGGCTTGTTTTTGGCGGGACAAGTTGTACTTTTGAAAGACACAATTGGTTTTAACATATTGAGTACTGGAAAACAGGAAAAAAAATCCAAGTGCAGTGTGTTAGGGCTGGTGGAAAGCACCAAATAATATAAAGTAAGATATAAGGTGCGTACGCAGCCCTGAGTCCACCGTCTGGAGATAACACCTGCTGCTCAGTAATGGCAGACAGTATATGACCATATAGAGAGAGCATACACAGGTCAACTTCACCCGGTATATACTGAGATGAACCCTGTTGCTTCACAGGGCCACAATACTGCAGAGTGAACGCTAGCATGTGGTCACAGGACTCTGCCCCAAGGACACGGGGTTAGAGTCCTTCTAGACCCACTAGCACTCAGCACCACAACTGCGGTGCCGGGGAGAAAACTAACTAATAAAGATATAGCACACTGATGGCGCACAGCGCCGCTCTGGCGGACACAACTAACCACCCTAGCTAGGGACTGGAAAGTGCACTAGATGCACATGGCGCCACACTGGCAGACTGCTGAATTGATGCAGTTTGATCATGCCTTGTGCAGGATGGCACAAATTGGCGCTAGTCAGCTCCAGCACCCAAACAACATACAACAACTATGCTAGGGAGGGGAATGAGTAGGAGCTTTCCCCATATGTCAAACTCAGATTCACACACACACAAATTCAGTTTATACTAGCGCATGGCTGAGAGGCAATGAGAACCTTTTATAGTTGCGGCCTTCCGGGACCTTGCAAGTGGTCCAATCAGAGCCGCTTGAGAACCTGAGCGTGTGACCTCCGTCCTCCAATGAGAGGTCATCCCACGGGCATGTTCAGTAGGGAAAAAGCAGGACTTGGTCCCTGGAACATCTGCTCACTGCTGACTAATGCTAGTTACAAAGGCTGGACCTGGAACAGCAGCAGTAACCAGATGCACAGCATCAGCTTGAGCAATATGCTGGGACTGATGTATCTGCTGAGCAGGCTCCTCTGTGGCTGGAGAGGAATGGGAGACCGCAGAGGATATGGTTTTAGATTGCAGCAGTGGGAACTCAGCACCTAACATAGTGAAATTGCAAAAAAAGTGCAAATCCCACATTTATTTTTTGCTTTGCCTTTTTACTAGGTTCAACAAAATGATAAAACTGACCTGCCATTATGATTATCCAGGTCATTATGAGTTAATACGTGAAAAAACACAGTGAGCACAACTACAAAATGGTGCTATAGATAGGCTCCCACGCCATATGCTATAATCTTCATATAACTTAGCACTCAACTTGGGATGCTTGAACAGAAAAATTTATTTTGCAGTATACTCAAATGTTTCGGTTTAACATGAACCTTCTTCAGTTACTACAAAATGTGAAAAATACAAATAAATACAGGGAACAAAACAACCAAAGTATAAACAAAAAAGCGAAAAAGTCGGTTAGATACAAAGAAATCATACATGATAGGCAATAGAAGCTAAATATGGCAGAGAATAGAGGCCAAAATCTGAGCACAATCCAATACGAGTGTAAGGGAAAAGGGAGGTGCAAGACTAATGATAGATACGTGTCCATGTAACAAAAGGTATCTAAAAAACATACCATATACGAAAATACATGTGATGCAATGAGCCCGGATGTCAGCGGGCCAAATCAAATCTATGAAGGGGACTGGAGAAAACAATGGGGTCACTGGAGGTTAAAAAAAGACCAGAGAGGGAGATATACAGATATGCTACTTACAACACAGCCTTGGTATGCAGAGAGAAGTGCTGTAAAGGGAGTCAAATAATGATAGTAAGCGGGTGTGATGGAAGTAAGTTCACTATCCCTGCGGGGGAGGGTTAATTTACCTTTAGGAGAACCGTGGGGTAGGCGTGCATACCGCCAATTTTTCACATTTTGTAGTAGCTGAAGAAGGTTCATGTTGAACCGAAACGTTTGAGTATACTGCAAAATAAATTCTTCTGTTCAAGCATCCCAAGTTGAGTGCTAAGTTATATGTAGATTATGAGTTAATAGACACAAAACATGTGTAGATTCTTTTTTATCTAAGTGGTGAAAAAAAATTCCAAACGTTGTTATAAAAAAAATTGTGCCATTTTCCGATACCCGTAGGGGCTCCATTTTTCATGATCTCGGGTTGGGTGAGGGCTTATTTTTTGCTTTATGAGGTGAAGTTTTGAATGATACCATTTTGGTGCAGATACCGTCTTTTTGTCACCCATTTATTGCATTTTAATGCAGTCACAAGGACCAAAAAAACGTAATTCTGGCGTTTTGACTTTTTTTCTCACTACGCCATTTAGCGATCAATTTAATCATTTTATTATATTGATCGGGTGATTCTGAACATGGTGATACCAAATATGTGTATGTTTGATTTTTTTATTTTTTATTTTAAATGGGGTGAAAGGGGGTAATTTGTACTTTTTTAAAAATATTTTTAGAAACATTTCTTTTTCACTTTTCATGTGCATCAATAGTTTTCATGGAAGACTAGAAGCTGCCCTAACCCGATCGGCTTGGCAACATACAGGTGATGATAATCCAGGAAACCTCTGATTGTCATGCTAACCCATCGGTGACCTGCAATCATGTGACTGGGGTCACCAATGAGTGGATTTCCGACTCACTTTCAGGAAGTGCATGTTAAATGCCGAAGTCAGCAGTTCAAAATAGCTGATATGTGCTGGGAAAACTGTGGGTTGACTGCTGGAGCCCACAGTAAATGGAGGGTGTCCGGCATTGGTATACTATTATGCCCGATGTCGGAAAGGAGCTAATGTAGGTCCAGATACCTTTAATCCAGAAATGTGTCACTTACTTGTCTATGTGTTGTAGTTTTTATAAAATCATTGTTTTAACCATTGAAGCTTTACCAGTTATTGTTATTATTTATTTATTTATATAGCACCATTGATTCCATGGTGCTGTACATGAGAAGGGTTACATAAAATTACTGCTAACAGACTAACAATAACAGACTGATACAGAGGGGAGAGGACCCTGCCCTTGCAGGCTTACATTCTACAGGATGGTGGGGAAGGAGACAGTAGGTTGGGGGTAGTAGCAGCTCCAGTGTTGGTGAGGCGGTAGCTCTGGTAGTGGTGAGGAGGCAGTGGGGTCATTGCAGGCTGTAGGCTTTCTTGAAGAGGTGGGTTTTCAGGTTCCATCTGAAGGATCTGAATGTGGTTGATAGTCGGACATGTTGGGGCACAGAATTCCAGAGGATGGGAGATATTCGGTAGAAGTCTTAGAGGTGATCAGGTGAGGAGCGAATAATTGTGGAAGAGAGAAGGAGGACTTGGGAGAACCAGAGATTATGTAAGAGAAGATATCGGGAGATTTGTTCAGAGATATATAGAGGAGGCAGGTTATGGATGGCTTTGTAGGTCAGTTTTATTAATTTGAACTGGCTACGCTGAGGGAATGGGAGCCAGTGAAGAGATTTGCAGAGGGGAGAAGTGGAGGAGTAACGAGGAGAGAGATGAACTAGTCAGGTAACAGATTTAAGGATGGAATGGAGAGGTGTGAGAGTGATAGCAGGAAGGCCACAGAAAAGGATGTTGCAGTAGTCAAGGTGGGAGATGATGAGGGCATGCACTGGCATTTTAGTAGATTGAGGGTTGAGGAAAGGATGGGTTCTGCAGTTATTCTTGAGCTGGAGGTGACCGGAGGTGGAAAAAGATTGGATGTGCGGTTTGAAGGACAGGGCAGGGTCAAGTGTTACTCTGAGGCAGCGGACTTCTGGTACTGGGAAAGTGTGATGTCCTCAATTGGTTTGAGGAAGAGAGAGGAGATGAAGGAGGATATGGCTGATAGACACTTCGGAATTCTGGACAGCAGAGAAGTGATGTCTGGGCCAAAAAGGTAGATCTGAGTGTCATCGGCATACAGGTGATACTGGAATCCATGGGACTTTATGAGTTGTCCCAGGCCAAGTGTATAGATTGAGAAGAGTAAGTGCAGCGCCCCAGAGTCCTGGTCATTGCAGTGCTGATGCTCCGCCGCTAAGGGGAGTGTTGGTACGTCTGATGGCACTGAAGGAGTTCGCCTGACCAGGTATCACAGATACCAATACACTTCACAGTCTGGCCTCCAGGGGGAGCTAAGGGTGCTATGTATTAGGCCACTCCTCACAATCTGGTAAAACTGGGGGTTAGATAGGAAGTTAGAGAGAAAGCTGACTGGGTTGGAACCAGGCAACATCCTGTGGCAGAGGGTGTTGCAGGGGAAGATTCAGGGGGGTCCCTGTCAGAGGTGGGATCCTGACAGAGGCCTAGCGAACAGAAAGAACGTTACGGGACCGCACCTGTACTTCATTGCGGCGGTACCCCAAGAAAGGACAAGAAGCAAGGTTTATTGTGAAGAGTGAGAAACAAGATCAATGCAACAAGGAGATAACACCAGTAGGAGTCGTGCTGTAAGACCGAGGCAACATCCTACTGAGGCGCGTAGCCGGTGGCTGGAAACGCCGAGGAAGTATTGAGCTCCAGGCCTTACTTCAAACCTACAGCAGGACAGTCAGTTGTAGGTGGGCTGTCTCACCCAAATCACCTAAGCAGACATAGGGGGCAACAGTTGGAGAGGGGCGACTCTAGGGTCCCGGAAGAACTCCAGGCCTACCCGTCATACGGGTGCGTCCTAGCCATGTCATCTGGGGGATGGAGAAGAACATCAGAATTAGTTGTGAGGGAACTTCAGAAACAGACACAACAGTTGTGAGGACTATCCTGTGGTGCTAAGCAGGGAAGGACTACAACACACAAGCGATAGAAGGTAGGCACAGATTTCCACCTGCAAAGGGAACTCTGGAGGTGCCAACGGGCTGGCCGGTCTCAGACAGCCCTGTTAACCGTACTCCGGATTGAGGATCCTGAAGCCTTCAGTAAAGAGGTATAGAGACTGCAACCTGGTGTCCTCGTTATTAACCACGACCTGCACCACACCACTTCATTCTCAGCTTTCACTGGACGCCCCTCAGCAGGGTCACGGACCGGGTCTAGCCACCGTGACAATCCCAGAACCGAGACAGAGAGGCCCGGTACCGGATACCCCTCGGCCCTGCGACAGTGGGGGTGCTTCATAAGGGTCCTAAAACACAGCCTTGGGGGACTCCAACAGAGAGAGGGTAGGGTGAAAACGTAGTGTGGGAGTGGGAGATGCTGAATGTGTTGTTGGAAAGATATGACGAGATCAAGGGTAGGGCAATGTCTTTGATTCCAAAGGAGAGGATCTGAACACTTGAGATCTCCCCATAGTGGCTTAATGATATTGAGGTCAGGAGACTGAGATGGCAACTCCAGGACTCCAAGACTTTGTTCTGCTGTAGCCAATGACAGGTCAACTAGGCCTTGTGTTTTGTATCATTGTCATGTTGGAACATCCAAGTACTTCTCATGCGCAGCAGTATTTGCTGATAACGTACTGCATTTATCTTTCCTTCAACGTTGACCAAATTTCCTGTGACTTTGTAGCTCACACATCCCCAAAACATCAGCGATCCACTTCTGTGCTTTACAGTAGAAATGGTGCTCCTTTCATCTAAGGCCTTGTTGACCTCTCCAAATGTAACGTTTATGGTTATGGCTAGTGTTGAGCATTCCGATACCGCAAGTATTGGGTATCGGCCGATATTTGCTGTATCGGAATTCCGATACCGAGTT
The DNA here is from genome assembly GCF_051348905.1 of Ranitomeya variabilis. NCBI lineage: Eukaryota > Metazoa > Chordata > Amphibia > Anura > Dendrobatidae > Ranitomeya > Ranitomeya variabilis. The sequence continues at coordinate 570,469,225 of NC_135236.1, forward strand.
ACGATATTTTTGTGATATTGGAAATCGGAATCGGAAAATCCCAGTGTATGGTTCCCAGGGTTTGGAGTAGAGGAGACTCTCCTTCAGGCCCTGGGATCCATATTCATGTAAAAAATAAATAATAAAAATAAAAAATAGGGATATACTCACCCTCTGACGCGCCCTGGTTATAACCGCTGCAACCGGCAGCCTCCGTTCCTAAGAATGAGTGACGTCGCGGCTTGTGATTGGTCACGTGAGCGGTCACGTGAACGCTCATGCGACCAATCACAAGCCGCGAAGTCATCGCAGGTCCTTCACTCCCTGCATTCTTATGAACGGAGGCAGACGCTTGGACTGGTGACAGCCGGGGCCGCCGGAGGGGTGAATATATCAATATTTTTTATTTTTATTCTTTATTTTATACATGAATATGGATCCCAGGGCCTGAAGGAGAGTTTCCTCTCCTTCAGACCCTGGGAGCCATCCAGGATACCTTCCGATACTTGTGTCCCATTGACTTGCATTGGTATCGGTATTGGTGATATCCGATATTTTTGGGATATCGGCCGATCCCATCCGATACCGATACCTTTGAGTATCGGAAGGTATCGCTCAACACTAGTTATGGCCAAAAAGTTCAATTTTAGTCTCATCACTCCAAATTACCACATTACAGAAATTTTGAGGCTTGTCTCTGTGTTGTTTTGCATATTGTAGGACAGATAATTTGTGGCATTTGTGCAGTAATGACTTTCTTCTGGCAACGCAACCATGCAGACCATATTTCTTCAAGTGCCTCCTTATTGTGCATCTTGAAACAGCCACACTGCTAGTTTTCAGAGAGTCCAGTATTTCAGCTGATGTTATTTGTGGCTTTTTCTTTGCATCCAGAACAATTTTCCTGGCAGTTATGGACTAAATTTTTGTTGGTCTACCTGGCCGTGTTTTTTTTTTTTTTTTTTTTTACAGATTCCCTGATTTTCCATTTGTTAATCATAGTTTGAACGCTGCTGATTGACATTATCAATTCCTTGGATATATTTTTGCATCCCTTTCCTGTTTTATACAGTTCAACTACCTTTTCCTGTAACTAAGTTGACAATTATTTTGCTTTCCCCATGCCTCACAATCCAGAAACATCAGTGGCTGGATTAAAGATGCAGGAGTCTATCTGGATCCCAGAAACTCACTCAGCTTTTATGCACACACTGATTATAAGCAAACAGGTCACAGGTGAGGATGTTTCCTTTAGTAGCCAGTCAAACCCATTTGTGTCAACTTCTGTGCATGTTTTCAGGCCAAAATCACCAGGGTATGTAAACTTTTTATTATGGTCATTTGGATGTTTTAGATTATCATTATCATTTAAAAAGAGAAAACACAGTAGTTTGACAATAAATGGCTTCACCCAACCACTACCCATGAGTGGAGAAAAAGTTTTGGTGTTATCATTCATATTCTCTGAAAAAAGGCGAAGAAAGCAAAAATTCTGCTCTGTTATGTAAATTTTTTAGCACAACTGTAGCGGTTGAGTCGAGGGTTAACTTTTTAAGGATATACGTGATTGTGGCATGTTTGAAAGCAGAATGGAAGGTACCAGAAGTTAGTGATAGTTTGAAGAGATGGGTTAGGAATGGGATAAGCGTAGTGTTGAAGTTGGGGAGGAGGTGGGATATGATGGGGTCTAGTGCACAAGTGTTGAGGTGTGATTTGGAGAGGAGACAATTAAGCTCCCCTTCAGTGATGTTGGACAGGGAGGTTATGGGGTTTAGGCATTGGTCTGGTATACAAAGGGGTTGTGTTGGTTGAACAATTAAGACTTTCCTTGTTTGGTCATTCTTATTTTTGAAGTGTGTGGCAAAGTCCTCAGCAGTAGGGTTGAGCGAAACGGGTCGGACATTTTCAGAAGTCGCCGACTTTTGGCAAAGTCGGATTTCATGAAACCCGACCCGACCCCTGTGTGGGGTCGGCCATGAGGTCGGCGATCTTCTGAATCTGGTATCGGAATTCCGATACCGAGTTCCGATATGCTTGCGATATCGGAAATCAGTGTCGGAATCCACATTTAAGTGTAAAATAAAGAATTAAAATAAAAAATATTGATATACTCACCTCTCCGGAGGCCCCTGGACATCGCCGCTGGTAACCGGCAGCCTTATTTGCTTAAAATGAGCGCGTTCAGGGCCTTCCATGACATCACGGCTTCTGATTGGTCGTGGCCGCCCATGTGACCGCCATGCGACCAATCACAAGCCGTGACGTCATCTAAGGCCCTGAACGCGCTCATTCTTAAGAAGGAAGGCTGCCGGAAAGAAGCAGGGCGCGTCCGAGGGTGAGTATATACCTAATAGGAATATACTCACCCTCGGCTTCTTTCCGTCAGCCTTCCTTCCAAAGAATGAGCGCGTTCAGGGCCTTAGATGACGTCACGGCTTGTGATTGGTCGTGGCCGCCCATGTGACCGCCACGCAACCAATCACAAGCCGTGACGTAATTCTCAGGTCCTAAATTCCTAGAATTAGGAATTTAGGACCAGAGAATTATGTCACGGCTTGTGATTGGTCACGTGGCGGTCACATGGGCGGCCACGACCAATCAGAAGCCGTGACGTCATGGAAGGCCCTGAACGCGCTCATTTTAAGCAAAGAAGGCTGCCGGTTACCAGCGGTAAGGTCCAGGCTGCGTCGGAGAGGCGAGTATATCAATATTTTTTATTTTAATTCTTTATTTTACACATTAATATGGATCCCAGGGCCTGAAGGAGAGTTTCCTCTCCTTCAGACCCTGGGAACCATAGTATCCCATTGCACTGCATTGGGTTTCGTGTTTCGGCCAACCCCGACCCCGACTTTTTTATAGGATCGGCCGATTTCACTCGACCCGACTTTTGAGAAAGTCGGGTTTCGTGAAACCCGACCCGATCCTATAAAAATAAAAGTCGCTCAACCCTACTCAGCAGAGATTAAGGAGCTTGGAGGGGGCAGTGGTGGGAAGAGGAGGGATTTAAAAGTTTTAAATAACTGTTTTGGTTTGTAGGATAGGGAAGATACAAGGTTTAGCAGAGGTGGGGGCAGATTTGAAAGCGAGCCTTGTCTGTTTGAATGTAGTGAAATCATCTAGCAAATTTGTTTTCTTCCAATGATGCTATGCAACCCTGGACACTTTCAGGAGCTTTTCAGTGATGTTATTGTGCCAGGGATGTCTATTGATACGTCGCACTCTGTCACGAACGAGAGGGGAGACAATGTCAATAGCTGATGAGCGAGTGGCATTGTAGAAAGCAGTGGCTATGTCTGTGATGTGAAGTGAGGATATGGATGCCAGTTGTAGAATAGAGTCAGAGGGTGTGTGGGTGTCTAGGTGTGCGAGGTTTCTGTGGGGGTGTGCATGTTGCTGGACCATGGGTGACAGGTGAGGAGGACAAGGCTGAGAAAGTTAGCCAATGGTGGTTGGATATAGGGAGTGGGGAGGTGGTGAAGTTAGATAGAGAGCAGAGACGGGTGAAGACCAGGTCTAATGTATGTGTGTCTGTGTGGGTGGCTGCGGAGGACTACTGAGTAAATCCAAAAGATGAAGTAAGGGACAGAATTTTGGAGGCTGTTGACTGAATGGTATCAGTGGGGATGTTGAAGTCACCCATGATGATAGTGGGAATGTCAGCAAAAAAAGCCAAAAAGCCAGATAGAGAATTGGTCAATAAAGGTAGTGGCTGGGCCCGGAGGTTGTTATATGATGGGATGGCCACTAGGAGGTTGGAACGAGAATAGATGTGGACTGAGTGGATTTCAAAAGAGAGGGGGATAAGGAAGGGTAGAGGTGGGTTTGGGTTGAAAGTGCAGTTAGTGGAAAGGAGAAGACCCACTCCTCCACCATGTTTGTTGCCGGGGCGAGGCATGTGGGTGAAGCAGAGGCCAGCATAACACAGCACAGCAGGGGAAGCAGTGTTTGCGAGAACGCTGTAGTGTAGGTGATCGCTGGAGAGTTATCTCCGGCGATCATCTACAGGCTCTGCTACATCTAGATGTCAGGCATCCAGATGTAGCAGAGCCGGACTCATCTATGCTGTGTGCACATACACCATACAACATACACCATGCAACAACATGCAACATGCTACAAAATGCAATATGTGACAACATGCAACGACATGCGACAGCATGCGGCGACATACGACGACATGCAACAACATGCGACATGCAACAACATGCGACGACATGCAACAACATGCAACAACATGCTACATGCAACAGCTATTTTCATTGTTAAGGCTCAGCTGTTGATTTCCGAAGCTGAAAACATACAGTGAGTAGTATTCTTAAAATCCTTTATTTTCTCCTACATAAACAGAAATGTAACAAATGTAAAGATCAATGTTTCAAATACATACACTTTTAAATAGGAATATATTTTACATTTGTGTCAGGTTAGGCAAGTAAAGAGTAAACCAGATTTATTTGTACTGATTTTACTACATGGGGGGGCGCCGTTTTGCAGTTCGCCTCAGGCAGCAGAAAGGCTAGGTTCACCCCTGCCTGTGAATAGATCTTCCCAACCCTAAAAGTACTCTTATTTGGTGACTTACAGTGAATACAAGCCTGTCTTTTAGTCCTGTAGGCTTGCTTTAAAAAAAAAAAAAAAACGGTTATGTATTGTCAGATAACAGCCTGGGGGGTCATGCAGAACCCAATGTTGTCACCAGTTTGTCATGGGACACAACTCATCTGCTTCCAGTCGTTAGGACAATGATGCATGGCATATGGCTTCAAGGGAGTGGTTTACAGAGCAAAAGGAACAGAGCTATTACATTTTATATATTTAATCCAGAAAGGTAGGCAGTGTTTATAAAAAATATACAAAGATGATAAAAAATGGAAACAAAGCAACACACTTTGCACGATTACATACAGTGGGAAAGGAAAGTATTCAGACCTAGTGTTGAGCGATACCTTCCGATATCGGATTGGATCAGCCGATATCGGTAACCAATGCAAGTCAATGGGACACAAATATCGGAATTAAAATAAACCCTTTCTTTCCTTGTAGGTTCATTCTACATGAAGGAAAACAACTAAGAATAATGTAGAATGTATGGGGGAGGTGGAGGAGACAATAAAGGCATAGAGGTTTAGCCCAATCAAATGGAATAGCAGGAATAATTATTTTTTTTAAGATGTTCGGAGTTACAAAGATATTGACTATGTTAAGCTTTCTTATATTTTGTCAGATATTTATGTTTCACTAATTCCATGCTCTTCACCTTCTTTTTTACTTCTCCCACACTTTCTTCTTCATCATCCTCAGCAGCAGCATCTTTTTCATCAACTTCTTCTTCACCTTATTCATCTCCTTCTTCTTCACCTTCTTCCTATTAGTCTTTTTTTTACATTCTTCATATTCTTTTTATTCAACTATTCTTCTTCTTCATATTCTACTTCTTCATCTTCTTCATATCCTTCTTCTTCATCATATTCCTGTGACAGGCATTCCTGTAGTTGTTATCTATAAAAGTTTGAAGATTACACCTTCCGTTCTGCCTGTCACAAAAGATTTACAACAGGATTTGTCCGCGTTCAGTTTGGCCTGCAGCAGCAGGTTTTTTTCAGGGGCACAACGAGGGGGAAAGGACTCACTCCCATACACTGCTTAGTCTTCTTCTGCTTATAATTTAGATAATAAATTTCTGCTCTGATTTTTAGTCTTATACTTAATGTTCTTCTGCTTTTTGTTCTGCAGCTTCTTGTTCTTCTGCTTCTTGGTCTTCTGTCTCTTGTTCTTCTGTATCTTGGTGGTTGTCTTCTTGTTCTTTGTCCTTTTGGTCATCTTCTTCAGGGTCATCTTCTTGGTCTTCATGGTCGTCGTCTCCGGGGTCTTCATCTCCGGGGTCATCGTTTTCTTCGGGGTGGTCTTCAGGGTCATCGTCTCCAGGGTTGTCGTCTCCAGGGTCGTCGTCATCTTCTTCGGGGTGGTCTTCAGGGTCATCGTCTTTAGGGTCATCGTCAGGTAGATGCAGAGTGATTACCAAAAACCGTTTTAAAAAGCTTGAACTTGGAAATGTAGGAGAAGGTGCAAGAGCCAATGGAACTACCGAGATCCAGCTGATGGTACTGGAACCCGGTAACTAAGCAGGAGGTACCCATGCCAGAAAGCACTACCAAGGACCACCAGAGATTGGTGGAACTCGGATACCAAGAAGGAGGCACCTAAGCCAAAGGCTCTGCCAGGAACCAGCTGAGGGTACTGGGACCCAGGGGGACCTATTCAAGATTGACTTCCAAAGAACCAGCTATTGGTGCAAGAACTCAGATAGACAGCAGAAGGTCCACATGAAAAAAAACTTGAAAGGCCGCGAGCCGGCCGGAGTTACCGAAAACCTACAGTCTTACTGGGGGAGCTTGTCCTATTGGCACTATGGAACCAGCCTTGATTGAAATTTCCTGCAGCTCACATAGGAAGTACCTAAACTGCAGGCAACATAGAGTCAGTTAACCCAACCACAACCCAACAGGACAACGTATTGAAGGCAAAGTGACCTTGGAACTACTCAGAAACAGCTAGCGTGCTGGAACCAGGCTGGGCAGGAGTGAGTACCTGTGCCAAAGACACTGCCGAGAACCAGCTGACGGTACTGGAATCCAGATGGGTAGCAGAAGGTACAAGAGCCAATGGAACTACCGAGGACCAGCTGACGGTACTGGAACCCATTATTAAGCAGGTGGTACCCATGCCAGAAAGCACTACCAAGGACCACCAGACGTTGGTGGAACTCGGATACCGAGAAGGAGGCACCTGAGCCAAAGGATCTGCCTGGAACCAGCTGATGGTACTGAAACCAGGATAGGGAGCAGAAGGTGCAAGAGCCAAAGAAACTGCCGAGAACCAGCTGACGGTACTGGAACCCGGATGGGTAGCAGAAGGTACAAGAGCCAATGGATCTACCGAGGACCAGCTGACGGTACTGGAACCCATTATTAAGCAGGAGGTACCCATGCCAGAAAGCACTACCAAGGACCACCAGACGTTGGTGGAACTCGGATACCGAGAAGGAGGCACCTGAGCCAAAGGATCTGCCTGGAACCAGCTGACGGTACTGGAACCATGATGGGGAGCAGAAGGTACAGGAGCCAAAGACACTGCCGAGAACCAGCTGATGGTACTGGAACCTGGATGGGTAGCAGAAGATACAAGAGCCAATGAAACTTCCGAGGACCAGCTGACGGTACTGGAACCCGGTTACTAAGTAGGAGGTACCCGTGCCAGAAAGCACTACCAAGGACCACCAGACGTTGGTGGAACTCAGATACCAAGAAAGAGGCACCTAAGCCAAAGGCTCAGCCTGGAACCAGCTGATGGTACTGGAACCTGGATGGGGAGCAGAAGGTACAAGAGCCAAAGACACTGCCGAGAACCAGCTGACGGTACTGGAACCCGGATGGGTAGCAGAAGGTACAAGAGCCAATGAAACTACCGAGGACCAGCTGATGGTACTGGAACCCGATTACTAAGCAGGAGGTACCCGTGCCAGAAAGCACTGCCAAGGACCACCAGACGTTGGTGGAACTCAGATACCAAGAAAGAGGCACCTAAGCCAAAGGCTTTGCCAGGAACCAGCTGACGCTACAGGAATTCAGGGGGACCTATTCAAGATTGACTTCCAAAGAACCAGCTAATGGTGCTGGAACTCAGATAGGCAGCAGAAGGTCCACATGAAAAAAAATTGCAAGGCCGCGAGCCGGCCGGAGTTACTGATAACCCACAGTCCTACATGGGGAGCCTGTCCTATTGGCACTACAGAACCAGCCTTGATTGCCAGTTCTCGCAGCCCACATAGGAAGCACCTAAACTGCAGGCACCATACAGTCGGCTAACCCGGCCGCAACCCGACAGGACAGCATATTGGAAGCAAAGTGACCTTGACACTACCCGGAAACAGCCGGCGTGCTGGAACCAGGCTGTGCAAGAGGGAGTACCCGTGCCAAAGACACTGCCGAGAACCAGCTGATGGTACTGGAACCCGGATGGGTAGCAGAAGGTACAAGAGCCAAAGGAACTACCGAGGACCAGCTGACAGTACTGGAACCCGGTTACTAAGCAGGAAGTACCCATGCCAGAAAGCACTACCAGGGACCACCAGACGTTGGTGGAACTCGGATACCAAGAAAGAGGCACCTAAGCCAAAGGCTTTGCCAGGAACCAGCTGACGGTACAGGAACCCAGGGGGACCTATTCAAGATTGACGTCCAAAAAAACAGCTAATGATGTTGGAACTCAGATAGGCAGCAGAAGGTCCACATAAAAAAAAAAATTGCAAGGCCGTGAGCCGGCCGAAGTTACCGAAAACCCACAGTCCTACAGGGGGAGCTTGTCCTATTGGCAATATGGAACCAGTCTTGATTGCCAGTTCCCACAGCCCCCATATGAAGCACCTAAACTGCAGGCACCATAAAGTCGGCTAACTCGACCGCAACCTGACAGGACAGCGTATTGGAAGCAAAGTGACCTAGACACTACCCGGAAACAGCTGGCGTGCTGGAACCAGGCAGGGCAGGAGGGAGTACCCGTGCCATAGACACTGCCGAGAGCAAGCTGACGGTATTGGAACCCAGATGGGTAGCAGAAGGTACAAGATCCAATGGAACTACTGAGGACCAGCTGATGGTACTGGAACCCGGTTACTAAGCAGGAGGTTCCAGTGCCACAAAGAACTACAAAGGACCACCAGACGTTGGTGGAACTCGGATACCGAGAAGGAGGCACCTAAGCCAAAGGCTCTGCCAGGAACAAGCTGACGGTACTGGAATCCAGGGCGACCTATTCAAGATTTACGTCCAAAGAACCAGCTAATGGTGCTGGAACTCAGATAGGCAGCAGAAGGTCCACATGAAAAAAAAATTGAAAGGTCGCAAGCCGGCCGGAATTACCAAAAACCCACAGTGCTACAAGGGGAGCTTGTCCTATTGGCAATACGGAACCAGCCTTGATTGCCAGTTCCCACAGCCCCCATAGGAAGCACCTAAACTGCAGGCACCATAGAGTCGGCTAACCCGACCGCAACTCGACAGGACAACATATTGGAGGCAAAGTGACCTTGACACTACCCGGAAACAGCTGGTGTGCTGGAACCAGGTTGTGCAGGAGGGAGTACCCGTGCCAAAGACACTTCTGAGCAGCAAGTGGCGGTGTTGGAGCCCAGGGATTACAGGAGAAACAGAGTATAGGCCGAGGCCTAATTGAAGCAAGTTTAAAATTTGTAGTAGTGTGAATGTGGGGGGAGCAGGAGAAATTGCCGCACACACAGCTGGGGATCAGCTGATGTTACTGAACCCCAAAACACTGGAGCATGTGTTGACTGTGCAGACGGCATTTCTGAGCAGCAACTGGCAGTGTTGGAGCCCAGGGTCAATGCTAGAAACAGAGTGTAGGCTGAGGCCTAATTAGAGGCAGTTTAATATCTGTTGTAGTGTGAGAGTGGACAGAGCAGGAGAAATTGCCGGATACACAGCAGGGGAGCAGCTGACGTTACTGAACCCCAATAACACGACAGCAAGTGTTGACTGTGCAGACGGCACTTCTGAGCAGCAACTGGCAGTGTTGGAGCCCAGGGATTACAGTTCAGGTGGTAGAAACATGAACACAACAGGAGACCTGGATATTGTTGCCAACCAGTTATTTAATCTGGAAGAGGAGTGGCAAATTCCTGCGAGATCCAGGCCTTGTTCATTTTCAGAAAAGTAAGCCGGTCAACGTTATCGAAGGGTAGTCGCATGCGACGGTCTGTTAGTACACCACCTGCGGCACTAGAGATGCGTTCCGATAATACACTAGCAGCAGGGCAAGCTAGCACCTCCAATGCATACTGGCTAAGCTCTGGCCATGTATCCAGCTTAGAGACCCAAAACTTGAAGGGGGAAAAGCCGTCTGGGAGTACACTGAGAGGGCAAGACATGTAGTCTGTCACCATCTGACGGAAACGTTGCCTCCGGCTGACTGGAGCCGTCTGTGATGGTGTAGACATTTGTGGCGGCACACAAAACTGTGCCACAGTTGGGCCACACTGGTCTTGCCTTGTGCTGAGGCACTGCTTCTGCTTCCTCTTTGTGCAGAGCTTCCTCCACTGCCTCGACGCACTGAGCTGCTTTGTAAAGCACTAGCAGCATCTCTCGAATGGAGAACATGATGGAATGCACCAGTGTGTCTTGGTACTCCCGCATTTTATGCTCCCGGTTCAACGGCATTATTAGGCTTTGTAAGTTGTACCAGTAGCGAGGATCTAGGAGGGTGTACACCCAATATTCAGCTGTGTTGAGAATGTGGGCGATGTGGCGGTCATTTCTCAGGCACTGCAGCATGAAATCAACCATGTGCTGCAGACTGCCAACTGGCCAAGAAACGCTGTCCCCTGCTTGAGGCATGATCTCTGCCTGCTCTGCATCACCCCACCCTCACTCTACAAACTGACTACTAGAGCATTGTGTAACTCCCTCCTCTGAACAGATGTCTTCCTCCTCCATTGACTCCTCCTAATCCTCCTCACAAAGTGTCCCCTGCCTATGCCTTTGTGAGGAACCAAGATGCGCAGACTGTCCAGAAGCAGATGGTTTTTGTGACTCCTCATCCTCCACATCTTCCACAACCTCCTCCCTTAGCATTTGCAGTGTTTTTTCAAGCAAGCAGATAAGGGGGATAGTCATGCTAACTAGTGCATCATCTGCACTCGCCATCCACATGGAATCATCAAAGGCTTGCAAAACCTGGCAGATGTCCTTCATAGTGGCCCACTCAGTGGTGATGAAGTAGGAACGGTGGTGGCGTTTAGTACTGCATGTTTAATGTTTCCCTCCACATGCTTTTGCAGGGCAGGGACTGCTTGCCTGCTGAAATAAAAGCGGCTGGGCACTTTGTATTGTGGGACTGCCAATGCCATGAAGTTACGGAAGGTGTCAGTCTCCACCAGCCTGAATGAGAGCATTTCAAGGGACAGTAGTTTTGCAATGCCAGCATTCAGAGCCTGTGCTCGGTGGTGGTTTGCCAAGAATGGCCGCCTTTTCTCCCATGCCTGTGCTACCGATGGCTGTAGACTGGGCTGGGAGTGTGAGGATGACAGGGAACATGCTGCTGTGGGTGGAACTACACTTGGTCTCTGTACAACAGTGCCAGAGGTTCTTCCATGGTGATCCTGTGAGGAAGCCGAACCAGCTGTGTGTGAGCTGGAGGAAGAGGCTACAACTAGTGTTGAGCGATACCTTCCGATACTTGAAAGTATCGGTATCGGATAGTATCGGCCGATACCCAAAAAATATCGGATATCGCCGATACCGATACCCGATACCAATACAAGTCAATGGGACACAAGTATCGGAAGCTATCCTGGATGGTTCCCAGGGTCTGAAGGAGAGGAAACTCTCCTTCAGGCCCTGGGATCCATATTCATGTAAAAAATAAAGAATTAAAATAAAAAATATGGATATACTCACCCATCCGGCGGCCCCTGGACCTTACCGATGTAACCGGCAGCCTCCGTTCCTAAGAATGAGGAGTTTAGGACCTTCGATGACGTCGCGGCTTGTGATTGGTCGCATGACCGCTCATGTGACCGCTCAGGCGACCAATCACAAGCCGCGACGTCATCGCAGGTCCTAAACTCCTCATTCTTAGGAAAGGAGGCTGCCGGTTACATCGGTAAGGTCCTGGGGCCGCCGGACGGGTGAGTATATCCATATTTTTTATTTTAATTCTTTATTTTTTGCATGAATATGGATCCCAGGGCCTGAAGGAGAGTCTCCTCTCCTCCAGACCCTGGGAACCATACACCGGGAACTTCTGATTCCAATTTCCGATATTACAATAATATCGGAACTTGGTATCGGAATTCCGATACCGCAAATATCGGCCGATACCCGATACTTGCGGTTTCGGAATGCTCAACACTGGCTACAACACGAGCTGAAGAGGTGGTAGTTGGCGCTGTAGGTTGGCCTAGGTCTTCAGTGTGTTTTTGTAACTCCACCACGTGCTTGGTCCGCACATGTTTCCACATATATATTCCATGACTTTAATTCCTGTATCATTCTTAAAACTTTTCTGACTGCATATTGACATATCTGTGCTCCTCACACCTAGCCCCATCTTTTGATCTTATCCTGCCTCTGTCTTCATCTTTGGTAGTCAAATGTTGTATGAACTGCAATCTGCTAATTGTCCCCTGCTGTGGACTTTCCTCCACCTCCTTCCTCCCCTCCCTGTCTCACCTGGCTTCATTTCTTGGTCATTAGAATGGTATAAGTTGCATGGAGTGGGTCAGATTTGACTTTAGTCAGATGTGACATAATTTCAAGTGACTTATTTTAAGTGTATCTTCTGAAATATACTAGAAATAGTCCAGAAATCGGCCAGACGGTAAGACTAATCAGTGTATTTTAACTTTACTTGCCTTCTTTTTCTCCCCTGCTCTTTAACCATGCTCACAGTTCCCCCACTGTTTTTTGCTCCACTAATCCTCACTCTCCTCCACTAACCCCATACCCTCGCACCCTCAAACCACATAACTATCTCCTCTCTCTCTTACCGCCCCGCCTCATTCATCACTAATCCTCCCCCTATCCTTCTCACACTATGAGAAACTGTCGCAACCCCTCACACTTAAAATCTGTGCCACTGACCCCCACCCCCCTGCTTCCTCTCCCTGGGGCACTTTGGAATGCCCGCTCTATATGCAACAAGCTCCACGTGATCCATGATCTCTTTACTTCCTGCAACCTTTCCTTCCTGGCCCTCACTGAGACCTGGTTGACGCCCGATGACACGGCCTCCCCTGCTGCACTGAGTTACGGTGGCCTCCAATTTACCCACACTCCTCGCTCTGGCAACAGACATGGTGGAGGAGTGGGTATCCTCCTTTCTAAAAACTGTTTTTTCAACCCTATCCAAACCCCACCCTCCCTTATCCTCCCTTCTTTTGAGGTTCACTCTGTCCGTATCTATGCTCCCTTCAATCTCCAAATAGCTGTCATATACCGACCACCGGGCTCAGCCACTGCCTTCATCGACCAATTCTCCACCTGGCTCCTTCACTTTCTCTCCGCTGACATCCCCACCTGTCCTCACAACATATCCCCTACTAGTTGGCTGGTCACGTTCGATGTTAACAGCCTCTATACGTCTATTCACAACAATACCCCCCCCCCTTGAGGAGGGGTCACCGAACCCTCACCAGAGCCCCCAGGCCGATCCGGACGAGCCAAGTGGAAGGCACGAACCAAATCATCAGCATGAACATCGGAGGCAACAACCCAAGAATTATCCTCCTGGCCATAACCCTTCCACTTGACAAGATACTGAAGCCTCCGTCTAGAAAAACGAGAATCCAAGATCTTCTCCACAACATACTCCAACTCCCCATCAATCAACACCGGGGCAGGAGGATCAACAGAGGGAACCACGGGCACCACATATTTCCGCAACAAAGATCTATGAAAAACATTATGGATGGAAAAAGAGGCTGGAAGGGCCAAACGAAAAGACACTGGATTGATAATCTCAGAAATCCTATAAGGACCAATAAACCGAGGCTTGAACTTCGGGGAAGAAACCTTCATAGGAACATGACGAGACAACCAGACCAAATCCCCAACCCGAAGCCGGGAACCCACACGCCGACGACGGTTGGCAAAACGCTGAGCCTCCTCCTGAGACAACACCAAATTGTCCACAATATGAGCCCAAATCTGTTCCAACCTGTCAACTAGTGTTGAGCATTCCGATACCGCAAGTATCGGGTATCGGCCGATACTTAGCGGTATCGGAATTCCGATACCGAGATCCGATACTTGCCGCATATCGGATACCGGAATCGGAAGTTCCCAGGATTCAAACTGCACAAATTTGTACAAAATCAGCCAATGAGAATGATTCCAAGTGTGGGCACATCCTGTTCAGCATGGAGGGCATGAAACTACTGGCAAGGCTGTGATTGGCTGCTGAAATGTTGTCCTGATGCAGTTTAAAAGTCGCTGGCGCCATTTTGCGATCACTCTGCTGTGAATTCAGTTAGTGACAGGACGCTGTTTGCTGACTGAGGGCCAGTTTAGAGATAGCGATTTGCTTCTTTGTGCTTTTCAAAGGCTAATTTAGCAACCGCTGTGTTCAACTACTAATCACCTTGCTTTTGCCTTGTAGCGCTGTTTTCACAGTGATCTGCAAGGTCTGTGTGTGTGTGTGTGTGAGTGCAGCCCACTCTCTAGTCTGAGTGCAGCCATAGGCCATACATAGCTGGTTGTATTCAGTTCAGGGAGGGTGGTTCATTGCCTCATACTGTTCTTTTTTTTTTTTTCCAAATAGTGTAGTCTGCTGCTCATTTTTTCAAAAAAATCCTATTAGTGTCTTTCCACCCGTCTCCAGCTAACTTGTGGAAAAACACTACATAGGATAACGTAGAGGAGGGTTTTTGGGCCTTGCAGCGCCGTTTACGGCTGTCTGCACGGTCTCCGTGTGACTGCAGCTCGCCCTGTAGTCTGTGAGCAGCCATAGCCTGGTTGTCTCCAGCTCAGGGTTCTTCACTGCGTCATACCGTAATATTAATTTTCCTTTTGTTTTAAGTAGTGCAGGCTGCTGCACATTTTTTCAAAAAATTCCTATTAGTGTCTTTCCACCCGTCTCCAGCTAACTTGTGGAAAAACACTACATAGGATAACGTAGAGGAGGGTTTTTGGGCCTTGCAGCGCCGTTTACGGCTGTCTGCACGGTCTCCGTGTGACTGCAGCTCGCCCTGTAGTCTGTGAGCAGCCATAGCCTGGTTGTCTCCAGCTCAGGGTTCTTCACTGCATCATACCGTAAAAACAATTTTCCTTTTGTTTTAAGTAGTGCAGGCTGCTGCACATTTTTTTCAAAAAATTCCTATTAGTGTCTTTCCACCCGTCTCCAGCTAACTTGTGGAAAAACACTACATAGGATAACGTAGAGGAGGGTTTTTGGGCCTTGCAGCGCCGTTTACGGCTGTCTGCACGGTCTCCGTGTGACTGCAGTTCTCTCTGTTGTCAGTTCAGCCCAAAAAAAATAAATAAATAATAAAGTTCACCAAACACACCAGTGACACCACTTTACATTTGTGTAGGCCACATTAGCTCATATTAAAGTTTAGTCCACACTTTAGAAAATTAGTGTTTCTTATACCTGTTAGGAGTTGGTCAGGAATAAGCACACAAAGCCTTTATCAGTCAACCAAGATGAAGAAGGCAGTGAGTAAGGCACGTGGGCGTGGCCGCGGAGCAGGGAGAGGACGTGGGGATTCTGTGCCTGCTGCGGGCACCGGTGACTCATCAGCACCCACTTTCACCAGGGAACAGTCCTTCATGCGCAGCTTTGTCGCAGAGCGCCGTACACCGCTGCTGCGTGAAGAACAAATTGAAGCCGTTGTCGGATGGATGGCAGCTAATGCATCAACTTCAATTAGTGCCACATCCTCTCAGACACAGAGCACTGGAGAGCAGCCATCTGTCTCTTCACCACCTGCAAAATTGCCCAGGGAGACAGAGAGCCCAGGACAGGAGCCGTCTCTACTTCTGTTCTCTGAATCTCTTGGCTTGGAAACAGGGGGTCAGCCAAGCAGCATTGGAGAAATGGAAGAAGAGGCAGGGTGCAGTGATGCCCAACCGCTTTTTCTCTCTTCCTCTGAAGAGGCGGGTGGGCCAGTGCCTCCGGTCACCACATCGCAGGACGCATCCGCTGATGACACTCAGGTGCCACTTTCTGGTGCGTGCTCTGCTGCTGAGACTACCCAGGAGGAGCAGTTGGGGGCAGAGGGTAGTGTAGATGATGAGGTCCTTGACCCATCTTGGCATGAGGGACAGGAATGTGGTGGGAGCAGCTCTGAGGAAGAGATTCCCCGTACGGCCCAAAGAGGGAGAGGGAGGGGGAAGACTGCGGATCCTGCAGCCTCCGCTTTGGCACCCGTTAGGAGCATGTCTCTTCCAAAAGCCAAAAAGGGCGCTCCCAAGACTTGCAGTGCCTGGTCCTTTTTTGACACAGTTGCAGATGACATTTGCTATGTCAAATGCAAGGTGTGTCATCACAAAGTCAAAAGAGGTCGAAATGTCAGCAACCTCAATACCTCCAACATGTGGAAACATGTGCGCACCAGGCATGCGGCGGAGTGAGAAAGACACACTGAAGAGCTAGGCCAACCAACAGCGGCAGCTACCACCTCTTCAGCTCGTGTTGCCTCTTCCTCCAGCTCACACGCAGCTGGTTCGGCTTCCTCCCAGGATCGCCGTGGAAGAACCTCTGGCCCTGTTGTCCAGAGTCCCGCTGTAATTCCACCCGCAGCACCACTTTCCCAGTCATCCACACACTCCCAGCCCAGTGTACAGCCATCGGTAGTACAGGCATGGGAGAAAAGGCGGCCTTTCTCGTCAAACCACCCACGAGCACAGGCTCTGACTGCAGGCATTGCCAAACTTCTGTCACTGGAAATGCTGTCATTCAGGCTGGTGGAGACTGACAGCTTCCATGACTTGATGTCATTGGCAGTCCCACAGCACAATGTGCCCAGCCGCTTTTACTTCAGCAGGCAAGCCGTCCCTGCCCTGCACAAGCATGTGGAGGGACACATAAAACACGCGCTACTGAATGCCGTCAGTAGCACGGTCCACCTCACCACCGATGCATGGACCAGTCAACATGGACAGGGGCGATACCTTTCCCTCACTGCCCATTGGGTTAATGTCGTTGAGCCGGGTACAGATCGTGCGAGTGGCGCAGGACGTGTCCTGCCCACTCCATGGATTGCAGGAATCCATTCTGTACGCATTGACTCCTCCTCTTACACCAGTTCCTCAGAATCATCGCTGCAGGAGCCGTCACAGTCCACCTCCACATGGACCCGTGATGAACATTTACCTGTTACGACCGACATGAGCACAGCCGTGGCCAAACGTCAACAGGGCGTCTTGAAATTAATTTCTTTGGGGAATCGAAGCCACACAGCGCAGGAGCTCTGGAATGCCATCAAGCAGGAGAGTGATGTGTGGTTTGTGCCAGCGAATCTCCAGCCAGGCATGGTAGTGTGTGATAATGGCCGAAATCTGGTGGCAGCTCTGGGCCTCGGCAACCTCACTCACATCCCATGTCTGGCACATGTGCTCAATTTGGTCGTGCAGAGTTTTTTGAGGGACTATCCAGATCTTGATGCACTGCTGCACAAGGTCCGCCTAGAGTGTGCTCACTTGCGGTGTTCCAGCACGGCAAAATCGCGCATTGCGGCTCTGCACGCCGACACCGCCTGCCGGAACATCGCATCATATGTGTCCTACCTACCGGGTGGAATTCCACGTTACATATGTTGGAGCGGTTGTGTGAGCAGCAGCAAGCTGTAATGGAGTACCAGCTGCATCAGGCGCTAAAAAGTCGCACTCCGCGCCGTTCAGACTTCACAACCACAGAGTGGGCCACTATGAATGACGTCTGCCAGGTTTTGCGTCCCTTCGATTATTCCACGCGGATGGCGAGTGCAGATGATGCACTAGTCAGCATGACTGTCCCCCTTATCTGCCTGCTTGAAAAATCACTGCAAGCGCTAAGGGATGATGTTGTGGAAGAGGTGGAGGATGAGGATTCACCATTTCCATCATCTTCTGGACAGTCAGCGCCACGTGGTTCCTCACAAACGCGTAGGCAGGGGACAGTTTGTGAGGAGGATGAGGAGGAGTCAATGGAGGAGGAAGACATCTGTCCAGAGGAGGGAGTTACAAAATTGTCCAGTACTCAGTGTGTACAGCGAGGGTGGGGTGATGACGAGCGGGCAGAGATCACGCCTCCAGCAGGGGACAGCGTTTCTTGGGCAGTTGGCAGTCTGCAGCACATGGTGGATTACATGCTGCAGTGCCTGAGAAACGACCGCCGCATCGCCCACATTCTCAACATGTCTGATTATTGGGTGTTCACCCTCCTCGATTCTCGCTACCGGGACAACGTAGAAAGCCTCATCACACCGTTGAACCGGGAGCGAAAAATGCGGGAGTACCAAGACACACTGGTGAATTCCATCATCTTCTCCATTCCAAGTGAGAGAAGTGCTGCTAGTGCATTACAAAGCAGCTCAGTGCGTCCAGGCAGTGGTGGAGGCTCTGCACAAAGAGGGAGCAGAAGCAGTGCCTCTGCCCAAGGCAAGACCAGTATGGCCCAACTGTGGCACAGTTTTCTGTGCCCGCCACAAAAGTCTACACCATCACAGATGGCTCCAGTCAGCAGGAGGCAACGGTTCCGTCAGATGGTGACAGACTACATGTCTTGCCCTCTTGCTGTACTCCCAGACGGCTCTTCACCTTTCAAGTTTTGGGTCTCAAAGCTGGATACATGGCCAGAGCTAAGCCAGTATGCATTGGAGGTGCTGGCTTGCCCTGTGGCTAGTGTATTATCGGAACGCGTCTTTAGTGCTGCAGGTGGTGTACTAACTGACCGTCGCATGCGACTATCCTCCGATAACGTTGACCGGCTTACTTTCCTGAAAATGAACAAGGCCTGGATCTCGCAGGAATTTGCCACTCCTCTTCCTGATTAAATAATTAGGTGACCGTCTACGTTATCCAGGTCTCCTGTTGTGTTCATATTTCTACCACCTGAACTTAAATTCCTGGGCTCCAACACTGCCAGTTGAGGCTCAGAAGTGCCGTCTGCACAGTCAAAACATTCGACCCATTGTTATTGGGTTTCAGTAACGTCAGCTGATCCCCAGCTGTGTAGCCGGCAATGTGTCCTGCGACCACCACGCTGACACAACAACTGAAATGTAAGGGAACCTGACCCCCCCCAAGGCGTTTGTTACTGAAAGAGCCACCTTGTGCAGCAGTAATGCTGCACAAGGAAAAGGTAGCTATTTTTGTTTAGCTCCTTGCACACGCAGAACTTAACACTTATAAAATGTGTCCACTGATACCGTAAAACCGTCCCAGAGGTGGGACTTTCCTTCGTAATATGACGCAGCACAGCTGTCATTCCTACCCCCTTGGCACCGTGCCCCGGCTCCTCAGCATTGTTTGATTCCGTCCCGGAGCCTGCGCTGTTATGTTATCCCTTGGCCAGGCACACTTAGCGCTGCCTATCTTCTGACATCATTTGGTGTCAGGCTGGCTGCGCCTGTGCGGCCGTGCTGGCCGAGAGCCCGCCTCGCACTGTCTTCTGATTTCATCCCACTGGGGGCCTGAGATCCATGGACATGCGCAGTGCATATCTGAACCTCCACCTCTCACTCATCTCCCTACGCCTTCTTCAGACTGTGCGCCGTCAGCTGATCCCTAATAGCATGCCACGGCCGTGACGCCGCACAGTCTGAAGAAGCCGTAGGGAGGGGAGTGAGAGGCGAGGATATGCACTGCGCATGGCCACGGATCCCAGGCCCACGGTGGGATTACATTAGACGACACTGCGAGGCGGGCTCTCGGCCAGCGCGGCCACACAGGCGCAAACAGCCTGACACCAAATGATGTCAGAACATGGGCAGCACTAAGTGTGCCTGGCCAAGGGATAACATAACAGCGCAGGCTCCGGGACGGAATCAAACAACGCTGAGGAGCCGTGGCACGGCGCCGGGGGGTAAGAATGACGGCTGTGCTGCGTCATATTACGGTCTCACGGTTTCAGGGTCACATTTTATAAGTGTTTAGTTCTGTGTTTGCAAGGAGCATAATGAAAAGAGCCACCTTTTCCTTTTGCATCTTTTGTGCTGCACAAGCTGGCTCTTTCAGCTACAAACGCCTTGGGGGGGGGGGTTAAAGGTTCCCTTTCGACTTTCTCCAATCAGGCTTCGGCCTACATTGTGTTCCTCTGCTTTTCCTGCGGTCCCTGGGCTCCAACACCGCTAGTTGCCGTCCAGAAGTGCTGTCCGCACAGTCCCAACAGTCCCTCCTCTGTTATTGGGGTTCAGTAACGTCAGCTGTTCCCCAGCTGTGTGTGTGGCAATGCCTCCTATCTCCTCCACCTCCTCCTCTTCCTCCTGTCCCTGGGCTCCAACACCGCTAGTTGCCGTCGAGAAGTGCTGTCCGCACAGTCCCAACAGTCGCTCCTCTGTTATTGGGGTTCAGTAATGTCAGCTGTTCCCCAGCTGTGTGTGTGGCAATCCCTCCTATCTCCTCCACCTCCTCCTCCTCCTCCTGTCCCTGGGCTCCAACACCGCTAGTTGCCGTCCAGAAGTGCTGTCCACACAGTCCCAACAGTCCCTCCTCTATTATTGGGGTTCAGTAACGTCAGCTGTTCCCCAGCTGTGTGTGTGGCAATCCCTCCTATCTCCTCCACCTCCTCCTCCTCCTCCTGTCCCTGGGCACCAACACCACTAGTTGCCATCCAGAAGTGCTGTCCGCACAGTCCCAACAGTCGCTCCTCTGTTATTGGGGTTCAGTAACGTCAGCTGTTCCCCAGCTGTGTGTGTGGCAATCCCTCCTATCTCCTCCACCTCCTCCTCCTCCTCCTGTCCCTGGGCTCCAACACCGCTAGTTGCCGTCCAGAAGTGCTGTCCGCACAGTCCCAACAGTCGCTCCTCTGTTATTGGGGTTCAGTAACGTCAGCTGTTCCCCAGCTGTGTGTGTGGCAATCCCTCCTATCTCCTCCACCTCCTCCTCCTCCTCCTGTCCCTGGGCTCCAACACCGCTAGTTGCCGTCCAGAAGTGCTGTCGGCACAGTCCTAACAGTCCCTCCTCTGTTATTGGGGTTCAGTAACGTCAGCTGTTCCCCAGCTGTGTGTGTGGCAATCCCTCCTATCTCCTCCACCTCCTCCTCCTCCTCCTGTCCCTGGGCTCCAACACCGCTAGTTTCCGTCCAGAAGTGCTGTCCGCACAGTCCCAACAGTCGCTCCTCTGTTATTGGGGTTCAGTAACGTCAGCTGTTCCCCAGCTGTGTATGTGGCAATCCCTCCTATCTCCTCCACCTCCTCCTCCTCCGCGTGTCCCTGGGCTCCAACACCGCTAGTTGCCGTCCAGAAGTGCTGTCCGCACAGTCCCAACAGTCACTCCTCTGTTATTGGGGTTCAGTAACGTCAGCTGTTCCCCAGCTGTGTGTGTGGCAATCCCTCCTATCTCCTCCACCTCCTCCTCCTCCTCCTGTCCCTGGGCTCCAACACTGCTAGTTGTCATCCAGAAGTGCTGTCCGCACAGTCCCAACAGTCACTCCTCTGTTATTGGGGTTCAGTAACGTCAGCTGTTCCCCAGCTGTGTGTGTGGCAATCCCTCCTATCTCCTCCACCTCCTCCTGTCCCTGGGCTCCAACATTGCTAGTTGCCTTCCAGAAGTGCTGTCCGCACAGTCCCAACAGTCCCTCCTCTGTTATTGGGGTTCAGTAACGTCAACTGTTCCCCAGCTGTGTGTGTGGCAATCCCTCCTATCTCCTCCACCTCCTACTCCTCCTCCTGTCCCTGGGCTCCAACACCGCTAGTTGCTGTCCAGAAGTGCTGTCCGCACAGTCCCAACAGTCTCTCCTCTGTTATTGGGGTTCAGTAACGTCAGCTGTTCCCCAGCTGTGTGTGTGGCAATCCCTCCTATCTCCTCCACCTCCTCCTCCTCCTCCTGTCCCTGGGCTCCAACACCGCTAGTTGCCATCCAGAAGTGCTGTCCGCACAGTCCCAACAGTCGCTCCTCTGTTATTGGGGTTCAGTAACGTCAGCTGTTCCCCAGCTGTGTGTGTGGCAATCCCTCCTATCTCCTCCACCTCCTCCTCCTCCTCCTGTCCCTGGGCTCCAACACTGCTAGTTGCCGTCCAGAAGTGCTGTCCGCACAGTCCCAACAGTCGCTCCTCTGTTATTGGGGTTCAGTAATGTCAGCTGTTCCCCAGCTGTGTGTGTGGCAATCCCTCCTATCTCCTCCACCTCCTCCTCCTCCTGTCCCTGGGCTCCAACACCGCTAGTTGCCATCCAGAAGTGCTGTCCGCACAGTCCCAACAGTCGCTCCTCTGTTATTGGGGTTCAGTAACGTCAGCTGTTCCCCAGCTGTGTGTGTGGCAATCCCTCCTATCTCCTCCACCTCCTCCTCCTCCTCCTGTCCCTGGGCTCCAACACTGCTAGTTGCCATCCAGAAGTGCTGTCCGCACAGTCCCAACAGTTGCTCCTCTGTTATTGGGGTTCAGTAACGTCAGCTGTTCCCCAGCTGTGTGTGTGGCAATCCCTCCTATCTCCTCCACCTCCTCCTCCTCCTCCTGTCCCTGGGCTCCAACACCGCTAGTTGCCATCCAGAAGTGCTGTCCGCACAGTCCCAACAGTCGCTCCTCTGTTATTGGGGTTCAGTAACGTCAGCTGTTCCCCAGCTGTGTGTGTGGCAATCCCTCCTATCTCCTCCACCTCCTCCTCCTCCTCCTCCTGTCCCTGGGCTCCAACACCGCTAGTTGCTGTCCAGAAGTGCTGTCCGCACAGTCCCAACAGTCGCTCCTCTGTTATTGGGGTTCAGTAACGTCAGCTGTTCCCCAGCTGTGTGTGTGGCAATCCCTCCTATCTCCTCCACCTCCTCCTCCTCCTCCTGTCCCTGGGCTCCAATACCGCTAGTTGCCGTCCAGAAGTGCTGTCCGCACAGTCCCAACAGTCGCTCCTCTGTTATTGGGGTTCAGTAACGTCAGCTGTTCCCCAGCTGTGTGTGTGGCAATCCCTCCTATCTCCTCCACCTCCTCCTCCTCCTCCTGTCCCTGGGCTCCAACACTGCTAGTTGCCGTCCAGAAGTGCTGTCCGCACAGTCCCAACAGTCGCTCCTCTGTTATTGGGGTTCAGTAACGTCAGCTGTTCCCCAGCTGTGTGTGTGGCAATCCCTCCTATCTCCTCCACCTCCTCCTCCTCCTGTCCCTGGGCTCCAACACCGCTAGTTGCCATCCAGAAGTGCTGTCCGCACAGTCCCAACAGTCGCTCCTCTGTTATTGGGGTTCAGTAACGTCAGCTGTTCCCCAGCTGTGTGTGTGGCAATCCCTCCTATCTCCTCCACCTCCTCCTCCTCCTCCTGTCACTGGGCTCCAACACCGCTAGTTGCCATCCAGAAGTGCTGTCCGCACAGTCCCAACAGTTGCTCCTCTGTTATTGGGGTTCAGTAACGTCAGCTGTTCCCCAGCTGTGTGTGTGGCAATCCCTCCTATCTCCTCCACCTCCTCCTCCTCCTCCTGTCCCTGGGCTCCAACACCGCTAGTTGCCATCCAGAAGTGCTGTCTGCACAGTCCCAACAGTCGCTCCTCTGTTATTGGGGTTCAGTAACGTCAGCTGTTCCCCAGCTGTGTGTGTGGCAATCCCTCCTATCTCCTCCACCTCCTCCTCCTGTCCCTGGGCTCCAACACCGCTAGTTGCCGTCCAGAAGTGCTGTCCGCACAGTCCCAACAGTCCCTCCTCTGTTATTGGGGTTCAGTAACGTCAGCTGTGTGTGTGGCAATCCCTCCTATCTCCTCCACCTCCTCCTCCTCCTCCTGTCCCTGGGCTCCAACACCGCTAGTTGCCGTCCAGAAGTGCTGTCCGCCCAGAGCCAAACACCTCGCCAATGTGTTAGTGGGGTTCAGTAATGCCTGCTGCTCCCCTGCTGTGTATACGGCAACGTGTCCTGCGACCGCCACGCAGGCACAACAAGTTAAATTTAAGGGATCCTGTCCCCCCCAGGCGTTTGTTACTGAAGGAGACACCTTGTGCAGCAGTAATGATGCAAAGGGAAAAAGTGCCACTTTTCGTCGTGCTCCTTGCACATGCTGAGCCTAACACTTTTGAAATGTGTCCCCTCACACGGTTAAACCGTCCGGTCGGTGGAACTTTCCTTTGTCATGTGACGCAGCACAGCCGTCATTCTTACCCCCTTGGCGCCGTGCGCCTCCTCCTCAGCATTGTTTGAATCTGTCCCGGAGTCTGCGCTGTTATGTTATCCCTTGGCCAGGCACACTTAGCGCTGCCCGTCTTCTGACATCATTTGGTGTCAGGATGGCTGCGCCTGTGCGGCCGCGCTGGACGAGATCCCACCTCGTAGTGTCTTCTGATTTAATCCCACTGCGGACCTGTGATCCATGGACATTAGCAGTGCATATCTGAACCTCCGCCTCTCACTCATCTCCCTATGTCTTCTTCAGACTGTGCGCTGTCAGCTGATCCCTAATAGCATGCCACGGCCGTGACGCTGCACAGTCTGAAGAAGCTGTAGGGAGGGGAGTGAGAGGCGAGGATATGCACTGCTCATGCCCATGGATCACAGGTCCGCAGAGTAATTACATTAGATGACACAGCGAGGCGGGATCTCGTCCAGCGCGGCCGCACAGGCGCAGCCATCCTGACACCAAATGATGTCAGAAGACGGGCAGCGCTAAGTGTGCCTGGCCAAGGGATAACATAACAGCGCAGACTCCGGGACAGATTCAAACAATGCTGAGGAGGAGGCGCACGGCGCCAAGGGGGTAAGAATGACGGCTGTGCTGCGTCACATGACAAAGGAAAGTTCCACCGACCGGACGGTTTAACAGTGTGAGGGGACACATTTCAAAAGTGTTAGGTTCAGCATGTGCAAGGACCATAATTAAAAGAGCTAAGTTTACCTTTTCCAGCATTAGTGCTGTACAAGATGGCTCTTTCAGCTACAAACGCCTGGGGGGGGGGTTAAAGGTTCCCTTTCAACTTGCTCCAGTGCAGGCTGCGGCCTACACTCTGCTCCACCTGCAGAGCCCGGGCTCCAACACCGCTAGTTGCTGTCCGGAAGTGCTGGCTGCAAAGAGAAAAACACCTCGCCAATGTGTCAGTGGGGTTCAGCACCGCCAGCTGTTCCCCTGCTGTGTAGCCCGCAACGTGTCCTGCAACAGCCACGCAGACACAACAGACCCAAAGCTGCCGCCAGTGCAGGCTTCGGCCTACACTCTGCTCCCCCTGCTCCTCCTGCTGACCCTGGGCTCTAACAACGCCAGTTGGTGCCCGGTACTGCTAGCTGCTCAGAGAAATACACCAGCCAATGTGTCAGTGGGGTTCAGCAATGCCAGCTGTTCCCCTGCTGTGTAACCGGCAACGTGTCCTGCAAATGCCACGCAGACACAAGAACTGTAATTGAAGGGAACCTGTCCCCCCTCCCCCAGGTGTTTGTATGTTTTACAGCCACCTTGTACAGCAGTAATGCTGCATGTGTGCAAGGTGGCTCATAAACTTATTCTCCTTGCACACGTGGAACAGAACACGTCTACAATGTGTCCCCTGAGACCATTAAAACGTCCCTGAGGTTTGACTTTCCTTTGTAATGACACGCAACAACCCCCTTGGTAGCACAGCCCTTCTTCTGACATCATTGTTTGGCTGGCTGCGCCTCTGCGGCCGCCCTGCCCGACACAACGCCCCTCGGTGTCTTATTTATTTGGACTGCGAGGGTGTGATTGATGGGCATGAGCAGTGCATATATTCACCTGTCCCTCATCTCCTTCCGCCTTCCTCAGACTGTGCGGCTTCATGGCCGTGGCATGCGATAAGGGATCAGCTGACGCCGCACAGTCTGAAGCGGGTGTAAGGACCCGAGTGTGAGAGGCCAACATATGTACTGCGCCAGGCCATGAATCCCAGCCCCGCAGTGTTTTAACTATGTCAAGACACTGCGGGGCTGGGATTCATGGTCATCGCAAACCGCAACGGCCGACATTAAATGATGCCAGAAGATGGGCAGGGCTAACAGCGCAAGGCCAAGGGATAAAACGACAGCGCAGACTCCTGTACAGCAAATAACAACGCTCAGGAGGCTGCGCCCAGCACCAAGGTGGGATTCTTGACATCTGTGCTGCGTCTCATTACGAAGGGAACTCTCGCCTCCAACACAGTTTGACTGTATAAAGGGCTAAATGTTATACGTGTTTCATTCAGCGTGTGCAAGAAGAAAAATTAAAAGAGCAACCTTTGACTTGTGCAGCACTACTGCTGCATAAGCTGTGGCTCTTCTACTTTGTAACACCTGAGGGGGGGTTAAAGGTTACCTTTAAAATTGGTTCACTTAGGCTTCGGCCTACACTCTGCTCCCCCTGCAGAGCCTGGGCTCTAACACCGCCATTTGGGGCCCGGTACTGCTAGCTGCACAGAGAAAAACACCAGCCAATGTGTCAGTGGGGTTCAGCAACGCCAGCTGTTCCCCTGCTGTGTAGCCGGCAACGTGTCCTGCAACAGCCACGCAGACACAAAGCTGCCGCCAGTGCAGGCTTCGGCCTACACTCTGCTCCCTCTCCTCCTGCTGACCCTGGGCTCTAACACCGCCAGTTGGGGCCCGGTACTGCTAGCTGCACAGAGAAGAACACCAGCCAATGTGTCAGTGGGGTTCAGCAACGCCAGCTGTTCCCCTGCTGTGTAGCCGGCAACGTGTCCTGCAAATGCCACGCAGACACAAGAACTGTAATTGAAGGGAACCTGTCCCCCCTCCCCCAGGTGTTTGTATGTTTTACAGCCACCTTGTACAGCAGTAATGCTGCATGTGTGCAAGGTGGCTCATAAACTTATTCTCCTTGCACACGTGGAACAGAACACGTCTACAATGTGTCCCCTGAGACCATTAAAACGTCCCTGAGGTGTGACTTTCCTTTGTAATGACATGCAACAACCCCCTTGGTAGCACAGCCCTTCTTCTGACATCATTGTTTGGCTGGCTGCGCCTCTGTGGCCGCCCTGCCCTACACAACGCCCCTCGGTGTCTTATTTATTTGGACTGCGAGGGTGTGATTGATGGGCATGAGCAGTGCATATGTTCGCCTGTCCCTCATCTCCTTCCGCCTTCCTCAGACTGTGCGGCTTCATGGCCGTGGCATGCGATAAGGGATCAGCTGACGCCGCACAGTCTGAAGCGGGTGTAAGGACCCGAGTGTGAGAGGCCAACATATGTACTGCGCCAGGCCATGAATCCCAGCCCCGCAGTGTTTTAACTATGTCAAGACACTGCGGGGCTGGGATTCATGGTCATCGCAAACCGCAACGGCCGACATTAAATGATGCCACAAGATGGGCAGCGCTAACAGCACAAGGCCAAGGGATAAAACGACAGCGCAGACTCCTGTACAGCAAATAACAATCGCTCAGGAGGCTGCGCCCAGCACCAAGGTGGGATTCTTGACATCTGTGCTGCGTCTCATTACGAAGGGAACTCTCGCCTCCAACACAGTTTGACTGTATAAAAGGCTAAATGTTATACGTGTTTCATTTATCGTGTGCAAGGAGAAAAATTAAAAGAGCAACCTTTGACTTGTGCAGCACTACTGCTGCATAAGCTGTGGCTCTTCTACTTTGTAACACCTGAGGGGGGGTTAAAGGTTACCTTTCAATTGGTTCAATTAGGCTTCGGCCCACACTCTGCTCCCCCTGCAGAGCCTGGGCTCTAACACCGCCAGTTGGGGCCCGGTACTGCTAGCTGCACAGAGAAAAACACCAGCCAATGTGTCAGTGGGGTTCAGCAACGCCAGCTGTTCCCCTGCTGTGTAGCCGGCAACGTGTCCTGCAACAGCCACGCAGACACAAAGCTGCCGCCAGTGCAGGCTTCGGCCTACACTCTGCTCCCTCTCCTCCTGCTGACCCTGGGCTCTAACACCGCCAGTTGGGGCCTGGTACTGCTAGCTGCACAGAGAAAAACACCAGCCAATGTGTCAGTGGGGTTCAGCACCGCCAGCTGTTCCCCTGCTGTGTAGCCGGCAACGTGTCCTGCAAATGCCACGCAGACACAAGAACTGAAATTGAAGGGAACCTGTCCCCCCTCCCCCAGGTGTTTGTATGTTTTACAGCCACCTTGTACAGCAGTAATGCTGCATGTGTGCAAGGTGGCTCATAAACTTATTCTCCTCGCACATGTGGAACTGAACACGTCTAAAATGTGTCCTCTGTGACCATTTAACCGTCCCGGAGGTGTGACTTTCCTTTGCAATGACACGCTGCAACCCCCTTGGTAGCGCTGCCCATCTTCTGGCATCATTGTTTGGCTGCCTGCGCCTCTGCGGCCGCCCTGCCCGACACAACGCCCCTCGGTGTCTTATTTATTTGGACTGCGAGGGTGTGATTGATGGGCATGAGCAGTGCATATGTTTGCCTGTCCCTCATCTCCTTCCGCCTTCCTCAGACTGTGCGGCTTCATGGCCGTGGCATGCGATAAGGGATCAGCTGACGCCGCACAGTCTGAAGCGGGTGTAAGGACCCGAGTGTGAGAGGCCAACATATGTACTGCGCCAGGCCATGAATCCCAGCCCCGCAGTGTTTCAACTATGTCAAGACACTGCGGGGCTGGGATTCATGGTCATCGCAAACCGCAACGGCCGACATTAAATGATGCCAGAAGATGGGCAGCGCTAACAGCACAAGGCCAAGGGATAAAACGACAGCGCAGACTCCTGTACAGCAAATAACAACGCTCAGGAGGCTGCGCCCAGCACCAAGGTGGGATTCTTGACATCTGTGCTGCGTCTCATTACGAAGGGAACTCTCGCCTCCAACACAGTTTGACTGTATAAAGGGCTAAATGTTATACGTGTTTCATTCAGCGTGTGCAAGGAGAAAAATTAAAAGAGCAACCTTTGACTTGTGCAGCACTACTGCTACATAAGCTGTGGCTCTTCTACTTTGTAACACCTGAGGGTGGGTTAAAGGTTACCTTTAAAATTGGTTCAATTAGGCTTCGGCCTACACTCTGCTCCCCCTGCAGAGCCTGGGCTCTAACACCGCCATTTGGGGCCCGGTACTGCTAGCTGCACAGAGAAAAACACCAGCCAATGTGTCAGTGGGGTTCAGCAATGCCAGCTGTTCCCCTGCTGTGTAGCCGGCAACGTGTCCTGCAACAGCCACGCAGACACAACAGACCCAAAGCTGCCGCCAGTGCAGGCTTCGGCCTACACTCTGCTCCCCCTGCTGACCCTTTGCTCCAACACCGCTAGTTGGGGCTCTAGGAAGACAAGCTTGAATAGGTCCCCATCCTGGTTCCAGCACCGTCAGCTGGTTCTCGGCAGTGTCTTTTGCTCTTGTACCTTCTGCTCCCCATCCTGGTTCCAGTACCGTCAGCTGGTTCTCGGCAGTGTCTTTTGCTCTTGTACCTTCTGCTCCCCATCCTGGTTCCAGTACCGTCAGCTGGTTTCGGGCAGAGCCTTTGGCTTAGGTGCCTCCCTCTGGGTATCTGAGTTCCACCAATGTCAGGTGGTCCTTGGTAGTGCTTTCAGCACGGGTACCTCCTGCTTAGTAACCGGGTTCCAGTAATGTCAGCTGGTCCTCGGTAGTTCCATTGGCTCTTGGACCTTCGGCTACCCATCCGGGTTCCAGTACCGTCAGCTGGTTCTCGGCAGTGTCTTTTGCTCTTGTACCTTCTGCTCCCCATCCTGGTTCCAGTACCGTCAGCTGGTTCCGGGCAGAGCCTTTGGCTTAGGTGCCTCCCTCTGGGTATCTGAGTTCCACCAACGTCAGGTGGTCCTTGGTAGTGCTTTCAGCACGGGTACCTCCTGCTTAGTAACCGGGTTCCAGTAACGTCAGCTGGTCCTCGGTAGTTCCATTGGCTCTTGGACCTTCGGGTAGCCATCCGAGTTCCAGTTCCATCAGCTGTTTCTCTGCATTTTCTCAGCCAACTTGTACCTTCTGCTACATTTCCAAGTTCAAGACCCTAAAGACGACGACCCGGAACACCACCCCTAAGATGACGATGACACCAGAGATGACAACCACTGAGATGACGACGACCCTGGAGACGATGACCCTGAAGACCACCCCGATGACGACGACCCCGGAGACAACGACCCTGGAGACGACGACGACCTGGAAGACCGAGAAGCAGAAGAACAAGAGGCTGCAGAACAAAGAGCAGAAGAACATTAAGCATAAGACTAAATATCAGAGCAAAAGATATTATCTAAATTTTAAGCAGAAGAAGACTAAGCAGTGTATGGGGGTGAGTCCGTTCCTCCTCGTGGTGCCCCTGGATAAAGCCTGATGATGCAGGCCAAACTGAACGCGGACAAATGTAACTGTTTTGTGACAGGCAGAACGGAAGGTGTAATCTTCAAACTTTTATAGATAACAACTACGGGAATGCCTGTCACAAATAAGAATATGATGAAGAAGTTGAATATGAAGAAGATAATAGTAAAATAAAAAGAATATGAACAATGTAACAAAAAAAATAATAGGTAGAAGATGAAGAAGAAGATGAATAAGGTGAAGAAGTTGATGTCAAAGAAGCTGATGATGAGGATAATGAAGAAGAAAGTGTGGGAGAAGTAAAAAAGAAGGTGAAGGGCGTGGAAGTAGTGAAACATCAATATCTGACAAAATAAAAAAAAAATTAACATAGTCAAAATCTTTCTAACGCCGAACGTCATAAAAAACAAAACAAAATCCTGCTATTCTATTAGATTAGGCTAAACCTCTGTGCCTTTAATGTCTCCGCCACGTCTCCCAATACATCCTACATTATTCTTAGTTGTTTTCCTTCATGTAGAATGAACCTACAAGTTAAGAAAGGGTTTATTTTAATTCCGATATTTTCGTCCCATTGACTTGCATTGGGATCGGGTATCGGTATCGGATTAGATCCGATACTTTGACGGTATCGGCCGATACTTTCCGATACCGATACTTTCCGATATCGGAAGGTATCGCTCAACACTACTGTCAACCACAGAGTCCACCCCAGGACAATCAGAAGACTCAACCTGCCCTGAAGAAAAATGAGGATGAAACTCAGAATTACAAAAGAATGGTGACACCAAGGTAGCAGAACTAGCCCGATTATTAAGGGCAAACTCGGCCAATGGCAAGAAAGCCACCCAATCATCCTGATCGGCAGACACAAAGCATCTCAAATAAGTTTCCAAAGTCTGGTTAGTTCGCTCGGTTTGGCCGTTTGTCTGAGGATGAAATGCGGAAGAAAAAGACAAATCAATGCCCAGCTTAGCACAAAAGGACCGCCAAAACCTAGAAACAAACTGGGAACCTCTATCGGACACAATATTCTCCGGAATGCCATGCAAACGAACCACATGCTGAAAAAACAACGGAACCAACTCAGAAGAGGAAGGCAACTTAGGCAAAGGTACCAAATGAACCATCTTAGAAAACCGGTCACAGACCACCCAGATAACAGACATCCTCTGGGAAACAGGAAGATCCGAAATAAAATCCACAGAAATATGCGTCCAAGGCCTCTCAGGGACCGGCAAAGGCAAAAGCAACCCACTGGCGCGGGAGCAGCAAGGTTTGGCCCGCGCACAAGTCCCACAGGACTGCACAAAAGAACGCACATCCCGTGACAAAGAAGGCCACCAAAAGGACCTACTAACCAAATCTCTGGTACCAAAAATCCCAGGATGGCCAGCCAATACAGAACAGTGAAATTCAGAAATCACTTTACTAGTCCATCTGTCAGGAGCAAACAGTTTCCCCGCTGGACAGCGATCAGGTTTATCAGCCTGAAACTCCTGAAGAGCCCGTCGAAAATCAGGGGAGATGGCAGAAAGAATCACCCTTTCCTTAAGAATACCAACCGGCTCAAGAATCCCAGGGGAATCAGGCAAGAAACTCCTAGAGAGGGCATCAGCCTTAACATTCTTAGAACCTGGAAGATACGAGACAACAAAATCAAAACGGGAGAAAAACAGGGACCATCGGGCCTGTCTAGGATT
Organism: Ranitomeya variabilis; assembly: GCF_051348905.1. Classification (NCBI taxonomy): domain Eukaryota; kingdom Metazoa; phylum Chordata; class Amphibia; order Anura; family Dendrobatidae; genus Ranitomeya; species Ranitomeya variabilis. The sequence goes on from NC_135236.1 coordinate 570,500,776, forward strand.
CAGCCGTTTGGCAGACTCGAGGTAAATCAGATTCTTATGATCGGTCAAGACCACAATACGGTGCTTGGCCCCCTCAAGCCAATGTCGCCACTCCTCAAATGCCCACTTCATAGCCAACAACTCACGATTGCCGACATCATAATTGCGTTCCGCAGGTGAAAACTTTAGAGAAAAGAAGGCACACTGTTTCATCAAGGAACCATCAGAATTCCTGAGACAAAACGGCCCCTGCCCCAATCTCAGAAGCGTCATCCTCAACCTGAAAAGGAAGAGAAACATCCGGCTGATGCAACACAGGGGCAGAAGTAAATCGGCACTTAAGCTCCTGAAAGGCAGAAATGGCCTCAGAGGACCAATTAGCTACATCAGCGCCCTTCCTCGTCAAATTGGTCAGGGGTTTAACCACACTGGAGAAGTTGGCAATGAAACGGCGATAAAAATTAGCAAAGCCCAAAAATTTCTGAAGGCTCTTCACGAATGTGGGCTGGATCCAATCATGAATGGCCTGAACCTTAGCCGGATCCATTTCTATAGATGATGGAGAAAAAATGAAGCCCAAAAAAGAAACCTTCTGTACTCCAAAGAGGCACTTAGACCCCTTCACAAACAAGGCATTGTCACGAAGGACCTGAAATACCATCCTAAATTGTTTCACATGAGACTCCCAATCATCTGAAAAAATCAAAATATCATCCAAATATACAATCATGAATTTATCAAGATAATTCCGAAAAATATCATGCATGAAGGACTGAAACACAGATGGGGCATTAGAGAGTCCGAATGGCATCACAAAATACTCAAAATGGCCCTCGGGCGTATTAAATGCAGTTTTCCATTCGTCACCCTGCTTAATACGAACCAGATTATATGCCCCTCGAAGGTCAATCTTAGTAAACCAACTAGCCCCCTTAATTCTGGCAAACAAATCAGAAAGCAAAGGCAAAGGGTATTGGAATTTGACCGTGATCTTATTCAAGAGGCGATAATCAATACAGGGTCTCAAGGAGCCATCCTTCTTGGCAACCAAAAAAAAACCTGCTCCTAATGGAGAAGAAGATGGCCGAATATGCCCCTTCTCCAAAGATTCCCTTACATAGCTCCGCATGGCGGCATGTTCAGGCACAGACAGGTTGAAAAATCGGCCCTTAGGAAACTTACAGCCTGGAATCAAATCAATAGCACAATCACAGTCCCTATGCGGTGGAAGGGAACTGGACTTGGGCTCATCGAAAACATCCTGAAATCTGACAGAAACTCAGGAATTTCAGAAGAGGGGGAAGAGGAAATTGACATCAGAGGAACGTCATCGTGAACCCCCTGACAACCCAAACTAGTCACAGACATAGATTTCCAATCCAACACCGGATTATGTACCTGTAACCATGGAAACCCCAGCACAACAGCATCATGCAAATTATGTAACACCAGGAAGCGACAATCTTCCTGATGGGCTGGCGCCATGCACATGGTTAACTGTGTCCAAAACTGAGGTTTATTTTTAGCCAATGGTGTAGTATCAATCCCCCTCAAAGGGATAGGACTCCGCAAAGGCTGTAAGGAAAAACCACAACGTCTGGCAAATTCTAAGTCCATTAAATTTAAAGCGGCGCCTGAATCCACAAATGCCATGACAGAGAATGACGATAATGAACAGATCAGGGTCACAGATAACAGAAATTTAGGTTGTACAGTACTGATAGTAACGGAATTAGCGATTCTCTTGGCACGCTTAGGGCAATCAGAAATAACATGAGCAGAATCGCCGCAGTAAAAGCACAACCTATTCTGACATCTGAATCCTTGGCGTTCCGCTCTAGACACAATCCTATCACACTGCATAGGCTCAGGACTCCGCTCGGAAGACAACGCCATAGTGTGCACAACTGTGCGCTCACGCAAGCGCCGATCAATTTGAATGGCCAGAGACATAGAATCACTCAGACCTGCAGGCGTGGGGAACCCCACCATAACATCTTTAACAGATTCAGAAAGACCCTTTCTGAAAATTGCCGCCAAAGCATCCTCATTCCACTTAGTAAGCACAGACCATTTTCTGAATTTCTGGCAATATGACTCTGCCGCTTCTTGACCCTGACACAGGGCCAAAAGTGTTTTCTCAGCATACTCTACAGAGTTAGGTTCATCATACAACAACCCAAGCGCCTGAAAAAAGGTGTCTACATAAAGCAAGGCCGGATTCCCAGATTCCAGGGAAAATGCCCAATCCTGCGGGTCACCACGCAACAGAGAATTGACAATTTTTACCTGCTGGATGGGATCACCAGAGGAACGGGGCTTAAGAGCAAAAAACAGTTTACAGTTATTTTTAAAGCTCAAAAATTTGGACCTGTCCCCGAAGAACAGATCGGGGGTAGGAATTATAGGCTCTAAAACAGGAGTCTGCACGATATAATCAGAAATACCCTGTACTCTAGCAGCAAGTTGATCCACCCGAGAAGCAAGTCCCTGAACATCCATGTCAACGCCTAACTCCTGAGCCACCCAGAAGTGAAGAGGGAAAAAAAACACAACAGAGTACAGAAAAAAAAATGGCTCAGCACTTTCTTTCCCTTCTTTTGAGATGCGGTTAACTCATTGTTGGCCAGTTGTACTGTTATGAACTGGTGGCCTAGGAGCAGCATGGACGAGCTCTGGAGTAGGTGGGCTCTATACTGACCGCAGACCCTGAACTTAACACATCAACTAGAAGTAGCCCTGGGATGTTCCTGTCACTCCCTAGACAACTCATCACGGCCGGAGGACTAATTACACCTAAAGAGAGAAACAGGAATACTGTTTTGCCTCAGAGAAAATACCCAAAGGAAAGGCAGCCCCCCACAAATATTGACTGTAAGAGGAGAGGGAAATAACAAACGCAGACTGAAAACAGAATTTAGCAAAGGAGGCCACGCTACCTAGAAAGAAATTAAAGGAAAGAGTACTGTGCGGTCAGTATAAAAAATACTACAGAATCCACCACAGAGAATACAAAAATCTCCACACCTAACTAAAGGCATGGAGGATAACTGTTGTGAATTTGCTTTTTGCTCCCTCTAGTGGTTACTAGTTTATTGACTCTGGTTTTTCTGTCATTCCTTTTATCCGCACCTGGGTCGTTAGTTAGGGGTGTTGCTATATAAGCTCCCTGGACCTTCAGTTCAATGCCTGGCAACGTAGTTATCAGAGCTAGTCTGCTGTGCTCTTGTCTACTGATCCTGGTTCCAGTTATATCAGCTAAGTCTGCCTTTTGCTTTTTGCTATTTGTTTTGGTTTTGCATTTTTGTCCAGCTTGTTCCAAATCTATATCCTGACCTTTGCTGGAAGCTCTAGGGAGCTGGTGTTCTCCCCCCGGACCGTTAGACGGTTCGGGGGTTCTTGAATTTCCAGTGTGGATTTTGATAGGGTTTTTGTTGACCATATAAGTTACCTTTCTTTATTCTGCTATCAGTAAGCGGGCCTCTCTGTGCTAAACCTGGTTCATTTCTGTGTTTGTCATTTCCTCTCACCTCACCATCATTATTTGTGGGGGGCTTCTATCCAGCTTTGGGGTCCCCTTCTCTGGAGGCAAGAAAGGTCTTTGTTTTCCTCTACTAGGGGTAGCTAGATTCTCCGGCTGGCGCGTGTCATCTAGAATCAACGTAGGAATGATCCCCGGCTACTTCTAGTGTTGGCGTTAGGAGTAGATATATGGTCAAACCAGTTACCACTGCCCTATGAGCTGGATTTTTGTATTCTGCAGACTTCCACGTTCCTCTGAGACCCTCGCCATTGGGGTCATAACAGATAACTCTGTGACTCCAGAGCTTCCAACTTGGCTGAGTAAATCTTAACAGACAAAGCTGGACAAGAAAAAACATAGCAATTCACAGAACTATTAAGTCCACCGCATGTGGACTGCAAAAACAGAGCCAGGACTTATCTTTGATGATTTGGACAATCCAGAAGGAGAAACCAAGCAGAGATGTGGATCCCTAGAAAACAATAGACAACTGGCACTCACTAAAGGAAGAAGCCAGACTAAATAGCCCCGTCCAAAGTGGAAGCAGCTGATGACTGTTGTGAAGGACAAACAGCAGCACTACCACTTATAACCACTGGAGGGAGCCTAAGAGCAGAACCCACAACAGAATTCACAACATATCCCCTACTAGTTGGCTGGTCACGTTCGATGTTAACAGCCTCTATACGTCTATCTCACACAACAGGGGCATGGAAGCCACGGAGTCCCCTTTGATTGCATCGGATTTGCCTGAGGGTTCTGTACAGTTATGTATGGACCTACTTAAGCTCGTTTTATACGAGAATTTTTTTCTCTATGAGGACAGTTTTTACATTCAAAAACGTGGGACCGCCATGGGTTCACACGTGGCGCCTGCATACGCGAATGTATTTATGAATGATCTTGAGACCAAATACATCTTCCAAAATACTCTTTTTTTACAATACGCCAAGAGTTACCACCGCTATATTGATGACATATTCTGTATTTGGACAGGGACTTTGGATTCACTCAAATCCTTCCATGAATACATCAATTCGGTCATACCTGAACTCAGTTTTGCCATTCAATATAGCATGAAGGAAATACCTTTTCTTGACACACTGGTAGTAAAAGACGATACGGGACTACTTTCACTCGATCTATATAGTAAACCTACTGACCGTAATAATCTCCTCCACTACTCTAGCTGTCACCCCAGAGCCACAAGGAACAGCCTGCCATGGTCACAGTTTACCAGAGTATCACGGATAGTCACGGATCCTGACCACGAGACATCAGACTAGACGCAATACGTGACAAATTTAAAGAAACACAATACCCTACCAGATTGCTGGAAAAAGAGAGGACATGAGCCACTACCTCACTTTCCCCTGCCCCGCCATCTTGACAGGTGGACAAGATACCATTTGTCCATACATATCATCCATGCATGCCGAAGGTTTATTCCATCATCAGAAAACATTGGTCACTCCTCTCTAGAGCTTACCCTAAAATTGAATCATTCAATACACCTGCGTTAATCTGTACCCGGAGGCCAACTAACATAAGGGACACAGTGGTAAGAGCCGATGTGAGCAGCTCGCGCCCGGGAATTACCCAGAGATTTCTTGGTACACAACGTTTTGGCACATTTCCCTGTCTATGCAGTGCCACCTGTTCCAATGTCACCAAGGCAGATAATTTTACCCACCCCAGAACTGGCAAGAGCTATCCTATTCATGGTTATTTCACATGTGATTTGAACTTTGTGGTCTATGTGGTGAAGTGTCCATGTGGTCTCCTATACGTAGAAGAGACTACACAACATATTCGTGATCGTATAGCAAGCCATAAGTCTACTATCAGATGCGGCAGAAAGTGGCTCCCGTCACCCAACCACTTCACTAAATTTAGGCACTCGGTAGCACAGCTCCGATTTCAGGTCATAGAACAGGTGGTTCGCCCTAGAAGAGGGGGTGATCATATTAGGCTTCTAAAACAGAGGGAAGCCTATTGGATATACACACTGGACACCCTGGAACCAAGGGGTTTAAACAGAGAGATAGAAAATTGAGAATATCAAGGATGCCAATCTAACAACTTTTCCTCTTTTTTCCACTTTTCTCAGACACGTTGACATGGGCATTCCATTGGTGAGTCTATTTTATAGCCTATTTTGGCCTTAGACAATTTTTATTTTTCATTTTATTTTTATTTTTATTTTAGCATTTTTATTTTTATTTTTTCTCTCTTTTGTCCTTTTTTGGTTTGTTTCATATATTCTCCGGCTATATTTCAATTTTATTTTTGATTTCTTTATTACTTTTTTATTTTTCTTATTTTTGTATTATTATTAGTATTCTTTATTTTTTCTTTATTTTCCCATGGTTTTATTCAATAGGTTTTTTCATTTAGTATCATTTTTTTCTTTTATTCTTTCTTTATTATTTTTTCTGTTCATGCTCCACCCTTCCAATCCGTTATTATGCTTCAATTTACTGCATTAAAGTGTATTATAGTATTATTTATATTTTTTATTTCTATTTTTTATTTTCTAATTTTTAATTTTATTTTTAAATTTTTCATTTTTGAGCTTTATTTTCTTTTAGTTTATTTCATTATTTTTGTTTGCCCAAATCTCAAAATCAACTACTACCTTGTGGTCCGAACAGGATTCCCTTGTAATACACTACTCTGCCATAAACATATAGTTTCATACAATTGGCTTTGCCTTCTGCCGATATTCCACTGTTGTCAACATATACACTTCCTCCCTTCTCCCTTTTATCTATAATTGACACTGGCTGGTTGTACTAAGCCCCCTTACCGTGGAGATGGGATATTCCCTTTTACCGTCCCTCTATACTCCGGTGCTCACATACCTATCCGTGCTACCAAGGTGTCCTGCAACACTGCACATGCGCCGGTCCACACAGAGAACACGGCCCTTTTTTTCCCTCAATACTGACGTCTCCAAACCGCTACCACGCAGGCGCCGTCTCAACACTAGTATCCATATTCCGGCGTCCATGGTTACGCTCGCGCATGCGCCATGGACAGGCGGCATTGCGCAACGTCACATCCGGTGTCACAGGGATCATTTCCGGCCAACGCTGGTGCACATAGGCTATATAACACAGCGGTTACCCATTCAGGCACACTCAGCACAGCAGGGCGCGGGAGCGCCACTTTTCACATTGCTACCAGCAGGTAATATACAACAGCGTAAATTAGTGACCCCACATTAGCTGTACCTATACTCCAGGATACTTATTGCATATTCATGTTTACAGGCACTGTTATATAGCGACATTTAGCCACAACCTGGACGCTCTATACAACTATGATAGGTATACAAATTGCACTATTTTGATTTTCTTCCATACCAAGCATTTACTTAACCATCACACTATTCCCCCACAGCGAATCTACTCAATGCATGTTCTTTTCCCGGCTGGGATAGTTTCATTTGACTACACATCAGTTTAAGGTAAAACTGACTTCTCTTGCCTCTCTCCTGTGTGGTTTTTGGTGATATTTTGATGATTTTTTGGTGATGTTACACTTTTTTGAGTTTGGTGTATTTTCCATGTTCTTAACAGGCTTTTTATGTTTGCTCTGGGACTTTTTCCATGGATACTATACCATTTGTGTGCATATTGCTGCTATTAGAATAATGTATGTGATTTATTATGATTTTCATGTTTTTGTATGCTTTCCCCTTCTTTCCACAGCGGGATATGATTAAGAACCCGGTGGGTTCGAAACGTCATATTGACAAACGCTTTCTATCGCATATACTTGAATTTTGTTTCTGATGTGTATGTACACAATAAATTGTTATATGATTTTTTCGCAACATATTCCATCCGTGAGTGGGGTGTATTTTCTTATTGCTCAAAAAAGGACCAGGCACTGCAAGTCTTGGGAGAGCCCGTTTTGAGTTTTGGAAGAGGCATGCTCCTAATGGGTGCCGAAGTGGAGGCTACAGGCAACCCAGTCTGCCCTTCCCTCTCCCTCCTTTTTGGGCCCATCGGGGAATCTCTTCCTCAGAGCTGCTCCTACCACCTTCCTGTACCTCACGCCATGATGGGTCAAGGACCTCATCATCTACACTACCCTCTTCCATATGCAAATTGCCTCTTCTGAGAAAAAGAGGACTTAACTCTATAGCGCCACCTGTTGGAAGTAGCGATCCTACAAGTCACAATCAACCCTCTAACGAGTCATGCAATATGACTTAGGATAAAAGCCAAATCAGTAACTCAATTCGCAGACACGGTGTTTCGGGCTGTTGGCCCTCGTCAGTGTGAAGCATGAGAACTGATTTGGCTAGGTGAGAGGCTCTGGACTGGGGTCTAAGGGGTATCGTTTCTCCTTATGGAGAGTGACATACCATCTCTGGCTTGTCAATGTAAGGAGGCTTATTTGCCGTACAATGCTCCTCTGGGAAATTAAGTATGCAAATTGCCTCTTCTGAGAAAAAGAGGACTTAACTCTATAGCGCCACCTGTTGGAAGTAGTGATCCTACAAGTCACAATCAACCCTCTAACTAGTCGTGCAATATGACTTAGGATAAAAGCTAAATCAGTAACTCAATTCGCAGACACGGTGTTTCGGGCTGTTGGCCCTCGTCAGTGCGAAGCATGAGAACTGATTTGGCTAGGTGAGAGGCTCTGGACTGGGGTCTAAGGGGTATCGTTTCTCCTTATGGAGAGTGACATACCATCTCTGGCTTGTCAATGTAAGGAGGCTTATTTGCCGTACAATGCTCCTCTGGGAAATTAAGTATGCAAATTGCCTCTTCTGAGAAAAAGAGGACTTAACTCTATAGCGCCACCTGTTGGAAGTAGTGATCCTACAAGTCACAATCAACCCTCTAACTAGTCGTGCAATATGACTTAGGATAAAAGCCAAATCAGTAACTCAATTCGCAGACACGGTACTTCGGGCTGTTGGCACTCGTCAGTGCGAAGCATGAGAACTGATTTGGCTAGGTGAGAGGCTCTGGACTGGGGTCTAAGGGGTATCGTTTCTCCTTATGGAGAGTGACATACCATCTCTGGCTTGTCAATGTAAGGAGGCTTATTTGCCGTACAATGCTCCTCTGGGAAATTAAGTATGCAAATTGCCTCTTCTGAGAAAAAGAGGACTTAACTCTATAGCGCCACCTGTTGGAAGTAGTGATCCTACAAGTCACAATCAACCCTCTAACTAGTCGTGCAATATGACTTAGGATAAAAGCCAAATCAGTAACTCAATTCAGCCGACAACGACTTCAACGACTTCAATTTGTTAGTCCCGCAGCAGTGGGGTACGGCGAGCTCCTACAAAGCTGCGCATAAAGGACTGTTCCTGGTAAAACTGGAGGATGCTGAGTCACTGGTGCCCGCAGCAGGCACAGAATCTCCATGTCCTCTCCCTGCAGAAACTCCACGCCCACGACCACGTGCCTTACTCCCTGCCTTCTTCATCTTGGTAGACTGATAAAGATAGGCAGAAAAGTACTAAGGGCTTAGTGTGCTTATTCCTGAAAGAGCTGCTAACAGGTATAAGAAACACTAATTTATAAAGTGTGGACTAGACTTTAATATGAGCTAATGTGGCCTACACAACTGTAAAGTGGAGTGTTTGGTGATTGGTGAACTTTATTTAGGGGTTTTTTTTTGACAAAAAAATGGATGTGCCCAAAGATGTAAAACCGATAGTATCAAAAACTTTTTGTAGCTATTACAATGCAGGAAGGTAGCCTACAATGCTATAGATGAGGCTCCAAAAAATAGGCTAATACTAATCTGGCTGGGGCTGCAAGGCACAAGGCGGCAGAAAGGCTCCTCTATCTACACTGATATAGTGCACGCAATCTAGCTGGATACGGATGGAAACACACCACTAATAGGAGAACTCTGGAAAAATGGGCTGCACTAATGAAAAAAAGGACAATGTATGAGGCAGTGACGCACGCTGAGCGGACTACAACCAGATGTGGCTGCAGAACACACTGCAGCGAGAGCTGCACTCACACACACAGACCTTGCAGACAGCCATGAATGGCGCTGCAAGGCTGCAGAAAAGCTCCTCTATCTACTCCTATATAGTGTTTGCACACTATCTAGCTGGACACGGATGGAAACACACTAATAGGAGAAATCAGCAAAAATGTGCAGCAGTACAAATGCAAAAAAGGACAATGTAACAGTATGAGGCAGTGACACACGCTGAGGGAACTACAACCAGATACGGCTGCAGAACACACTGCAGTGTGAGCTGCACTCACACACACAGAGACCTTGCAAACAGCCGTAAACAGCGCTGCAAGGCAAAAAAAAAGTTCACACACAGCGGTTGCTACAGTAGCCTGGGTAAAGCACAATGAAGCAAATCGCTATCTCAAACTGTCCCTAAGTCAGAACAGCAGCATCCTGTCCCTAACTGAATTCACAGGAGAGTGAACCCAAAATGGCGGCGGCGGCTTTTATAGTGCATTATGACATCATTTCAGCAGCCAATCACAGCCATGCCAGTAGTTACATGCCTAACATGCATAACAGGATGTGCCCACACTTCTTAGGAATCCTCATTGGCTGAATTAAATCAAACTGGCTCATAGCATTATGGGAACTTCCGATTCCAGTATTCGATATTGAAAAAGTATCGGAACTCAGTATCGGAATTCCGATACCGCGAATATCGGCCGATACCCGATACTTGCAGTATCGGAATGCTCAACACTATTCAGACCCCTTTAAATTTTCCACTCTCTGTTTCATTGCAGCCATTTGGTAAATTCAAAAAAAGTTCATATTTTTCTCATTAATGTACACTCTGCATTCCATCTTGACTGAAAAAAAGCAGAAATGTAGAAATTTTTGCACATTTATGGAAAAAGAAAAACTGAAATATCACATGGTCATAAGTATTCAGACCATTTGTGAAATGGCATTCAATACTATAATAGAAATTTTTTTGCATAGCCATTGTTTTGTACTGTAACAACCCTGCCGGCATCACTGCATGGCCTTCCATCCCCCATCTGCCTGTTACATCAACTCACACACCCTGTGCCATGCTGTGAGATCTGTCTGCTGCCGGCTCCATGCCGTGTGCTCCATGGCCGCTTACTCTGTGTACACTTCCTGGCTATGTGCATAGGGGGGCGGTGCCAACAACTCCGGATTCTTATTGAGACTGTGTGCACCTCCCTAAGGTGTCCCTGGCCAATAGCCTAGAGGCCTCTGATACTTAAGGCATCCTCACCCATTGGAGGATGCCTGAGCAAACTATTTCCCTTAGTTAGCATTTGCTACTGAGCTGCCAGGTCGTGTCTGTTTCCTGTCATTGAGGGCTGTAATACGCAGGCCTTTATCTGTGTTCTGTTTGTGTCTCTGTGTACACCACCCAGTGGGGTGTTGCACCCTGGTCTGAATCTGTGTTCTGTTACTTCTGTGTCTGAACTCTGGTCTATGTCTGTTCCTGTTCCTTCTTTGTTTGTTTACCATTCTCACTCTGCTGTGTTTATCTCTGCGTTACCTCTATGCTCTGCTTGCCACTATCAGTGGCTCGGCATCTCTCTGCTCTGTGCGCTACTACCTATGGTTCTGTGCTTCTTTGCTCAGTTCTGCCACAACCTGTGGTTTTGTGCCTCTCAGCTTTGCTCACCACAACCTGTGGCTCTGCACCCTCTGGCTCTTGGCTTTGCCTCCTACGGTTCTAGCTCTTGGCGTTGTTTTCTGCTGTTCACTCTTGGCTCCGCCTCCAGAGTCTCCGCTCTTAGCTCCGCCTCCAGCATCTCCGCTCTTGGCTCTGCCTCAAGCGTCTCCGCTCTTGGCTCTGCCTCCAGCGTCTCCGCTCTTGGCTCCGCCTCCAGCATCTCCGCTCTTGGCTCTGCCTCCAGGGTCTCCGTCCTTAGCTCTGCCTCCTCCTCTGCCTTCTCATTCTCTGCTCTTATCTCTGCCTTCTTCTTCTCTGCCCTTAGCTCTGCTTTCTCCTCTGCTCTTAGCTCTGCCTTCTCCTTCTCTGCTCATAGCTCCGTCTTCTCCTTCTCTGCTCTTAGCTCCACCTCCTGCTCTTGCTCCGTCTCCTGTGGTTCTGCTTTGCATCTGCTCTTGCTCTACCTCTGTTCAGCAACTTGCCGTACAGGTCTCTACCTGTTTCTTTATATTCACCAGTCTGAACAGGTTCCTACCTGTTTCCATATACCCTCCAGTCTGAACAGGTTCTTACCTGTTTCCATACACCTGCCTGTATACTAGTTCCTACCAGACTATCAGCCCTGTCCGCCTGTCTGCCAGAGTGCCAGCCATGCCCGTCTGCCTGCCTGTATCTCCATCAAGCCAGTCTGCCCATCAGGGCCTCTGCTGTACCCGTCCATCAGCCAGTGTCACAGCCGTGCCTGCCTGCCTGTGTCTAGTCCCCCGTGGGATCAGTATCCACAGTCAGACTCCACCCTGGAGTGGTACCTGGTAGCTACCTACTGCACAAGTCTGACCTCACCATCGGAGGCTCCAGCGCACACCTAGGAAGCTACTTAGTGATGCCCCGTCCAGGGAATTCTGGTCTGTGGTCCAATTGGGCCACAACCCCGCACGCCCGCGCCAACCAGTCTGGGCGCGAGTGTTACATGTACTATGTTTAAATTATGCAAATCATTTTTCTGTACTTTCAAATGTTGTGCTGCCATCGATGGCGTGTAAGTACATGTCACAGTAGTGAAACGTAAATTCATAATCAGAGTTCTGTACTATCCCTTGCAGAAGAGGCATCAAATCTTTACCATCAATTATTCTGAAAGCATAGAAATGCATTTGTTGTTCCATGATTTCATGTAATATAAAAACAACCAGAAAAAGAAGCCACTAGAAATTATTCGCACACCACCAATGATGTATATCAAAAGGAATAACTTTATTGGAAGCACAATTTAAAAACAGTTTAAAACTTCCCCTGACGAAGCGGTCTTTGCTACCGCGATATGCGTTGGGCTCATCTGCCTCCCGGGCCTGTTACACTTTTGGCTGCCGCGCCACCCTCCCTATTTCAGGTGATTATAGGGTGGCTGGGATGCACACTGCTTTACTTGGGGAACTCTTCCTCACTGGATTCCTTTGATATTTACCTTTATTAGGAGGTGACATGGGCTGTACCTTTTTCATCATACCCTGACTTTCTATGGTGCGCCAAATGTTTGGTCATATATCCATGCATCAGATAGGGCTATGGGGGACTTTTTTCTATATTTGAGTATTGATATCTCCTATTTGTGATTGTGCCCATATATCGAGTATCACATTTTGATCCTGAGCAGTGTGTCCTGTTGTGAATTCTGTTTGTGGGCTCCCCCGGTGGTGTTTGATGGTAGTGCCACTTGTGTGCTTTCTGCTATCTCTGCTCACCTGTTGCCACCCATTAGGGGAGTTTCCTATTTAAGGCTGCTTGGCTGTTAGTCCTATGCCGGCCAACAATGTATCAGTAGCATTCTGTTGCATTCTCCTGCCTCAAGTTCCTGTTCAGCTAAGTTGTATTTTGTTTTGAGTTTATGCTAACTTCTTGTCCAGATTGCAGTAATGTGTCTCGCTGCAGCTGGAAGCTCTTGTGGACAGAAATTGCCACTCCAAGTGGCATGAGTTGTCACTGGAGTTTAAAGTAATTTCTGGATGGTGTTTTTGAGTAGTGTTTTAAGTTGACCGTGAAGTAACACTTTCCTGTCCTTCTGCTATCTAGAAAGCGGACCTCTCTATGCTAAACCTGCTGTTCATCCTACGTATGCCATTTCCTCTGAACTCACCGTCAATATCTGTGGGGGGCTGCTATCTCCTTTTGGGGTACATCTCTGGAGGTAAGACAGGCCTGTATATTCCTCTGATAGGGGTAGTTAGATCTCCGGCTGGCGCGTGGTGTCTAGGGCATCGTAGGAACACTCCCCGGCTGCTTCAAGTGTTGTGTGAGGTTCAGGTCACGGTCAACTTTAGTTTCCATCACCCGAGAGCTAGTCCGTTTTGTTATTTTTTATTCCCTTGCCATTGGGAAATCATGACAGTTTGGCCGGCCAGATGTGTTAAAACCATGCACTAAAGCAGGAAAGGATAAGAAAAGTTTTTTCCTCTATTGTGTTTGAAACTGCTTCTTAGTTTGCTCATTTGTACTTCTTGCTTAAACTGCAGTCTTCAGCCTTTTTTTTTTTTCCTCTCCTCTTAATCTCTGAATGGCTTTGGTTACACCTGTTTGAATCATGGATCCACAGAGTCTGGTTGCAGGTTTGAATAACCTTGCTACAAAGGTTCAGAACTTACAAGATTTTGTTTTACGTGCTCCAATGTCTGAACCTAAGATCCCTATGCCTGAATATTTTACCGGAGACAGATCCCGTTTTTTGAATTTCAAAGAGAATTGTAAATTGTTTTTGTCTCTGAGATCTCACTCCGCTGGTGATCCTGCACAACAGGTTAAAATTGTTATTTCTCTGCTGCGGGGTGACCCACAAAATTGGGCATTTGCATTGTCGCCAGGGGATCCTGCGTTGCTAAGTGTGGATGCGTTTTTTCTGGCTTTGGGGTTGCTTTATGAAGAACCTAATTTAGAGATTTTGGCTGAGAAGGCTTTAATAGCCCTTTCCCAAGGGCAAGACGAAGCTGAGATATACTGCCAAAAATTTCGTAAATGGTCGGTGCTTACTAAATGGAATGAGTGCGCTCTAGCAGCGAATTTCCGAGAGGGTCTCTCTGATGCCGTGAAGGATGTCATGGTGGGGTTCCCTGTGCCTACAGGTCTGAATGATGCCATGAAATTGGCTATCCAGATTGATCGGCGTTTGCGGGAACGCAAACCTGTGCACCATTTGGCGGTATCTTCTGAGCAAAAGCCTATGCACCATTTGGCGGTATTTTCTGAGCAAAAACCTGTGCACCATTTGGCGGTGACCTCTGAAAAGGCACCAGAGCATATGCAATGTGATAGTGTTCTGTCTAGAGGCGAACGACAGAATTACAGGCGTAAAAATGGGTTGTGCTTCTACTGTGGGGATCCAGCTCATGTTATATCAGCATGCTCTAAACGCATAAAAAAGGTTGATAAAAAGGTTGATAAATCTTTTTCTATGGGTACCTTGCAGTCTAAATTTATTTTGTCCGTGACATTGATTTGTACATTATCATCTGTTACCGTGGATGCTTATGTGGATTCTGGCGCCGCTCTGAGTCTCATGGATTGGTCCTTTGCCAAGCGTTGTGGTTTTGATTTAGAGCCTCTGGAAGTTCCTATACCCCTAAAGGGGATTGATTCTACACCTTTGGCTAGCAATAAACCACAATACTGGACACAAGTGACTATGCATCTTACCCCAGACCACCAAGAGATTATTCGTTTCCTTGTGTTATACAATTTACATGATGTTTTAGTGCTTGGATTACCATGGTTACAAATTCATAATCCAGTCTTGGACTGGAGATCAATGTCTGTGTTGAGCTGGGGATGTCGGGGGATTCATGGGAATGCTCCTTTGGTTCCCATTTCTTCATCTACTCCCTCTGAGATCCCAGCATTTCTGTCAGATTTTCATGATGTCTTCCAGGAGCCTAAAATTGATTCTCTCCCTCCTCACAGAGAGTGTGACTGGGCAATTGAGTTGACTCCCGGTAGTAAATTTCCTAAAGGTCGTCTGTTTAATTTGTCTGTACCTGAACATGCTGCTATGCGGGAGTATATCAGAGAATCTTTGGAAAAGGGTCATATTCGCCCCTCTTTGTCTCCACTAGGGGCAGGTTTTTTCTTTGTGGGTAAAAAGGATGGTTCATTGAGACCTTGTATCGACTATCGACTTCTGAATAAGATTACAGTTAAATACCAGTACCCTTTGCCTTTACTGACTGATCTGTTTGCTCGCATAAAGGGGGCTAAGTGGTTCACTAAGATCGATCTTCGTGGTGCGTATAATTTGGTGCGGATTAAGCAGGGGGATGAGTGGAAGACCGCATTTAATACGCCTGAAGGCCATTTTGAGTATTTGGTAATGCCTTTCGGTCTCGCGAATGCCCCTTCCGTTTTTCAGTCCTTTATGCACGATATTTTCCGTGAATATCTGGATAAATTTATGATTGTGTATCTGGATGATATTCTGATTTTTTCGGAGGACTGGGAATCTCATGTTCAACAGGTCAGGAGAGTTTTTCAGGTTTTGCGGGCTAATTCTCTTTTTGTGAAGGGCTCAAAGTGTATTTTTGGGGTTCAGAGAATTTCCTTTTTGGGATATATTTTTTCCCCTTCATCTATGGAAATGGACCCTGTTAAGGTTCAGGCTATTTGTGACTGGATACAACCTACTTCTCTGAAGAGTCTTCAGAAATTCTTGGGATTTGCTAATTTCTATCGCCGATTCATAGCTGGTTTTTCTGCCATTGCTAAACCTTTGACTGATTTGACTAAAAAGGGTGCTGATGTTGCTAATTGGTCCTCTGCGGCTGTGGAGGCCTTTCGGGAGCTTAAGCGCCGCTTTTCTTCTGCTCCTGTGTTGCGCCAGCCTGATGTGTCGCTCCCTTTCCAGGTTGAAGTGGATGCTTCCGAGATCGGAGCAGGGGCAGTTTTGTTGCAGAAAGGTCCTGACTGCTCAGTAATGAGACCATGTGCGTTTTTTTCTCGAAAGTTTTCACCCGCTGAGCGAAATTATGATGTTGGAAATCGGGAGCTCTTGGCCATGAAGTGGGCATTTGAGGAGTGGCGTCATTGGCTTGAGGGTGCTAGACACCAGGTGGTGGTCTTGACTGATCACAAGAATCTGATTTATCTTGAGTCAGCCAGGCGTCTGAATCCTAGACAGGCGCGCTGGTCGTTATTTTTCTCCCGATTTAACTTTGTGGTTTCATATCTGCCTGGTTCTAGAAATGTGAGGGCGGATGCCCTCTCTAGGAGTTTTGAGCCTGACTCGCCTGGTGATTCCGAACCTACTGGCATCCTGAAGGATGGGGTGATATTGTCAGCTGTCTCCCCAGACCTGCGACGCTCATTGCAGGAGTTTCAGGTGGATAGGCCTGATCGCTGTCCGCCTGGTAGACTGTTTGTCCCTGATGACTGGACCAGTAGAGTTATCTCGGAGGTTCATTCTTCCGTGTTGGCAGGTCATCCTGGAATTTTTGGCACCAGGGATTTGGTTTCTAGGTCCTTTTGGTGGCCTTCCTTGTCTCGAGATGTGCGTATGTTTGTGCAGTCTTGTGATGTTTGTGCTCGGGCCAAGCCTTGCTGTTCTCGGGCTAGTGGGTTGTTGTTGCCCTTGCCTATTCCTAAGAGGCCTTGGACGCACATCTCTATGGACTTTATTTCTGACCTTCCTGTTTCTCGTAGGATGTCTGTCATCTGGGTGGTGTGTGACCGTTTTTCCAAGATGGTTCATTTGGTACCCTTGCCCAAGTTGCCCTCCTCCTCTGAGCTGGTTCCTCTATTTTTTCAGAATGTGGTGCGTTTGCATGGTATTCCTGAGAATATAGTGTCTGATAGGGGTACTCAGTTTGTGTCTAGATTTTGGCGGGCGTTCTGTGCCAGGATGGGCATCGATTTGTCTTTTTCGTCTGCATTCCATCCTCAGACTAATGGCCAGACTGAGCGTACTAATCAGACTTTGGAGACTTACTTGAGGTGTTTTGTGTCCGCTGATCAGGATGATTGGATTGATTTTTTGCCGTTGGCAGAGTTTGCCCTTAACAATCGGGCCAGTTCTGCCACTTTGGTTTCTCCTTTTTTTTGTAATTCGGGGTTTCACCCTCGTTTTTCGTCCGGTCAATTGGAGTCTTTGGATTGTCCTGGAGTGGATGCCGTGGTGAATAGGATGCATCAGATTTGGGGACAGGTTGTGGATAATCTGAAGTTGTCCCAGGAGAAGACTCAACAGTTCACTAATCGTCATCGGCGTGCTGGTTCTCGTCTTTGTGTTGGGGACCTGGTGTGGCTGTCTTCTCGATTTATTCCTATGAAGGTCTCGTCTCCTAAGTTTAAGCCTCGGTTTATCGGCCCTTATAAGATTCTGGAAGTGCTTAATCCTGTGTCCTTTCGTTTGGACCTCCCAGCATCTTTTACTATTCATAATGTTTTTCATCGGTCATTGTTGCGGAGGTATGAGGTGCCGGTTGTTCCTTCTGCTGGTCCTCCTGCTCCTGTGCTGGTCGAGGGTGAATTGGAGTATGTGGTGGAAAAGATCTTGGACTCCCGTGTTTCCAGACGGAAGCTTCAGTATCTGGTTAAGTGGAAGGGCTATGGTCAGGAGGATAATTCCTGGGTGACAGCATCCGATGTTCATGCTCCTGATTTGGTTCGTGCATTTCATAGTGCTCATCCAGATCGCCCTGGTGGTTCTGGTGAGGGTTCGGTGCCCCCTCCTTAAGGGGGGGGTACTGTTGTGAATTCTGTTTGTGGGCTCCCCCGGTGGTGTTTGATGGTAGTGCCACTTGTGTGCTTTCTGCTATCTCTGCTCACCTGTTGCCACCCATTAGGGGAGTTTCCTATTTAAGGCTGCTTGGCTGTTAGTCCTATGCCGGCCAACAATGTATCAGTAGCATTCTGTTGCATTCTCCTGCCTCAAGTTCCTGTTCAGCTAAGTTGTATTTTGTTTTGAGTTTATGCTAACTTCTTGTCCAGATTGCAGTAATGTGTCTCGCTGCAGCTGGAAGCTCTTGTGGACAGAAATTGCCACTCCAAGTGGCATGAGTTGTCACTGGAGTTTAAAGTAATTTCTGGATGGTGTTTTTGAGTAGTGTTTTAAGTTGACCGTGAAGTAACACTTTCCTGTCCTTCTGCTATCTAGAAAGCGGACCTCTCTATGCTAAACCTGCTGTTCATCCTACGTATGTCATTTCCTCTGAACTCACCGTCAATATCTGTGGGGGGCTGCTATCTCCTTTTGGGGTACATCTCTGGAGGTAAGACAGGCCTGTATATTCCTCTGATAGGGGTAGTTAGATCTCCGGCTGGCGCGTGGTGTCTAGGGCATCGTAGGAACACTCCCCGGCTGCTTCAAGTGTTGTGTGAGGTTCAGGTCACGGTCAACTTTAGTTTCCATCACCCGAGAGCTAGTCCGTTTTGTTATTTTTTATTTCCTTGCCATTGGGAAATCATGACAGTGTCCCAACTGGTACACATATATAATTTTGTGTGGTATCTGATACAATTGTTGTGTTATGTGTGCAGCCTACACAGTTGTGTACAGGTCTTTTTTTTTTTGGGGGGGGGGCAGGTGTCGGTTGTTTTGTATTGTTTTTAACTGTTTTTAAATTGTGCTTCCAATAAAGTTATTCCTTTTGATATACATCATTGGTGGTGTGCGAATAATTTCTAGTGGCTTCTTTTTCTGGTTGTTTTGATATTGTTTTAGCCACTTGTGTTCACACCCCCATTGTCCTTGTGTAAGTGCTTGATAAAAGAGTGTGCCAGCCTTGTCTGAGATATTTGGTTCATGTAATATAAACTCACAGTAGACACTTAATACCTACAAGCCTACAGCCTGCAGTGATCCTCAAACTACTGAACCAGCTCTACCCTCTCCTAGTGTATCCTCACCCATCCCCTGTAGACTGTGAGCCCTCGCGGGCAGGGTCCTCTCTCCTTCTGTACCTGTTAGTGCCTTGTTTTTGCTCATGTTTATTGTATATGCCTATATTTGCCCCCTTTTTCACATGTAAAGCTCCATGGAATAAATAGCGCTATAAAAATGTATAATAATAATAATTACCAGATCAGGATAGAAATAGGCTTCATTAAATTGTGATGCACTACTTCAGTGCTGAACCAGATTGAAAATTGGTGTGGTTGTCTCAATATGTGAGTGCTAATCCATAGATTTTAGTGATGTATAGTGAAGTGCTGTACCAATGGTGCCATTTAGTGTGATTGTGAATTGATTGATTTCAGATATTAAAGTGTTGTCACTGCAGTATGGAAGTCTGTTTTTTTATTAAATAATTCATTCTAGGACAGAGTCAGACTTCTATATACAGTGGCATGTAAACGTTTGGGCATCCCTGGTCAAAATTACTGTTATTGTGAACAATTAAGCAAGTTGAAGAAAAAATTATCTCTAAAAGATCTAAAGTTATAGATGACACATTTTCTTTGTATTTTATGCAAAAAAAGTTTTTGTTTTTTTTCATTTAAAAATTTACAAAATGGAAAATGGGCCAATGCAAAAGTTTGGGCGCTCTGAAAATGAAATGGTAGAGGCTCTCAAATCAGGAGAAGGCTATAAGAAGATAGCAAAAGGGTTTTCAAGTTCGCCTTTCCTCAGTTCAAAATGTAATTAAGAAATGGCAGTTAAGAGGAACAGTTAAGGTTAAGATATGGTTTGGAAGTCCAAGCAAAATTTCAATGAGAGATGCTTTTAGGATTGCTTTATAGGCAAATCAGGACCCTCCCATACTGCAAAAGACCTTCAGAAAGAGGTAGCATACTCTGGTATTGTCTCAGTTCAGAGAGACCTGCACAAATATGGCCTTTGTTGAAGAAAACCTCTCCTGTATCCTCAACATAAAATTTGGCATCAAAAGTATAAGAATACTTTAAAAAGTCTGATGCATTTTGGAAACAAGCCCTATCAACAGATTTGGTTAAAATAGAACCACAGCGTTCTGACCGGCAGTATGGAATAGACATGAGCAAATATTGTTAGATCCCTCCATGTCACTGTCCAAATTGGTAACAGAAAATTGGTTAATACTTTTGGCCAAAAATGAGCATGATCACAACCTGCATCAAGGGGCTCCATTGTCTCGTGAGACACTAACCTAAAATTATAAGCAATTCAATGAAAGAACATAAAATCCACAACACATCACTGATGAAAAAAAGTATTTTGTTTTACGGTTATAATACTAGTTCACTGCAGGATGTAGTCAGGCCCAATTATGTATGTTGAAGGCAGGACAGGTGCAGAACATTAATAAACATCCACAAGGCACCTATTATCCATCAGGAGGGTAGATGTTTACTATTCCAAATGTATAAAATAATGCTTGTTCTAGTCACACAGATTTGTTTAGTGTGCCATACGGTCTATAAAAGGGGTGGGTAATGCTCAGTTTCTCATTACTGCTTTTTTTAGGAGCCGTTTAAGTTTCCTGCCCCACTTTTTTGCCCCTACTTTAACATGCATACTTATTTTGCCCTTAGTTGTTAATAGTATATGGTTGGTACTGCACATGGCAGACGTTGTAAACCCTACCACTGTCATGGGAAACCAAGAGAGACAGTTTCCTGTTGGCTAGAAGAAAATTAAGAAGCACTTGATACTGATATTTGGACACAGAGGCAATGGTTTGTGATAATTTTACTTATAGATTGACTATAAATTCATTCTTTTTTAGTACTTCCACACCAGCTCTGGCAGGTCCCTGCAACTTATTGAAATCTGGACAAAAATTCAACATAATGTGCAGCACAAAAGTAGTTTAAAACAACAGAAATGTACACTATTCCCTGACTGGAGTGTATTTTTTGTGTAGGATAATGGTAGCTGAAAGAGACACCAAATTAATTAAGAGATTCACTCCTATTAATGAATTTGGCACATCTTACTCCAGTGGATTCTTTATTAAGTCTTGATTAATCACATTCTATGTATTAAGGCTTCTGGGAAACTTATAAGTCCATAAAAAATGTAATTTTCATGAGTAATGTATGCCACTAGCAATAAGTCAGCCTTCAAGAACAAACCCAAATAAAACAGAAAATAGTAGTATTATATTTGTCCACATCCCTTGTTATAATGATGGATTTATTCAAACGGAAAGCAGGACGCATCAATGCTGTTCTAAAGAGTTGAGTTTAGAATATTAAATGATGTATAATTTCCTTCCTTTTACCATCAACATCATTACAATAAAGGATAATGGAGATCGGATGGAGAAAGCTGTAAAATTACATTGCATTTGACAATTTTTGCTTTTCATTGTTTTCCATTCTGAATGCAATAAAAATGCTTTAGAAATGTGTAAAATATACAGTTGCAAAACCTGTCTTTTTGTACAGCAGTTCAGAAGAAATGAGTAGGGTACAAGGTGGGATTAGAACGAAAGTTTGCAAAAAATTTGCATTCATGTGACACAAATGATTTTGCAAATTAGCAGCAATTACCAGCATGATTCATCACCTCATCTGTATCTTTCAGGTTGGTGGAAAATTTAAATATATGTCAAGAACTCTTTAGAAATGTGATATTAACCCTCTTGTACTAAAGATAAAAAGTTACAGTTGTTCTCTTTTTCTTGTATGTGATTAACACTATATAAAGATATTATGTTGAAGTGCCTTTTATGCTTTTAGACGAAAGGGAATTGTACAAAAGAGGGAGGAAACTCTTGTTTAGAAAATAGCTGTGATATGCCAGGATTTCGCCATTTCCATAAGCAGTATATTTTATGCTTTTCAGTTATAGCTGTGGTCCATTGTATTGTGAACATTGGTTTTCTAAGGCCACATGCAGGAAGTTTTTACAGTGCCCAATAAAAAATATATGTACTATGTATAGAACTACTGTACACGTGCTGCTAGACAATACCCTGTCTAATATACTGTTCCTCTATACTTTCCAAGGAAACTACAACGAGCCTCATTCACATAGGGCAAATTGTTTTGGTGCAGGTATGGTAAATTAAAAACAGAAATTATGGCATTTAACTTTTTGCTGAATGTTAAGTGAAATTTAGTGTATAGGTTAATTAATTTTATATTTGTACAGATCAGACTTTTATGGATGAGATAATACCCAGAGAAAAAAGGAGTACTATGTCCAAAAATAAAAAAAATATACAAATTTTATTGAATAATCATATAGTAACACATCAAAATAAATACAAAACACATGTAAATGTAGAGGGATCAGATACAAATCGGTCACGGGTATCCCAGCATAAAGGTCACAGAACAATGAAGTGCCTAGTGCTTATATTAAAATGGGAAGCATTCAAAGTGTGCCAAACTGTAAATATAGTTAATCAGATCCATATTTTCTGCTCACTAGCAGACTCATAATGCATATCAGAACTTAGATGTGCTTACCCATCATGTATTGCAGAGCCGGACCCGTGTCCCGCCGCCAAGACGCGCGTTTCGCTGCTCTTTTTCAAGGTGCGATTTTATGGATGAGACTGCACCAAAGATGTTTTTTTCCTTTTAGCTTCTGGATATATACAGTGTATATATATATATATACAATGTGACAAAACACTCCGGGATCGCCTTTGCTGGGGTCAAAGGTCACGTGGTTTGTGCATTGAACTCTGAGGCGACAGCAGGTTTCCAAGTTAACTGACCTCAAGTCAGGTTTATTAAAGTGAAAGCAAATAAAGCAAAACATAAACATAAATCCTTGCCTGTCCGGCACTAACTAAACAAGCACGTTCCTAACTAACAACTGGGGGGCTTCTCCCACCCAGCTAACATTACATAGATCATGAGCACAGCTCCCACTCACGTTTGTCTCACACAGACAGGCATTCTGTGTGCCCCAGGCTGACACCTGAAACCTCCAGCTGGTCAGCCTTTATTCCTGCACTTATTAACCCCTCGGTATCCTGATGATACTGAGCGGCCTAATTCACATAGGACAAATACCTGGGCGATATATACCTGCCCCCGACTACCAGACCGACATGACTCTTACATATCCTCCCCCCCTGCTCAGACCACTCAGGTCGAGCAAGAATACTCTCCAAACAGTGTTCTCGGGACAGGGCATCAGCGTTTCCCATCTGCACCCCGGGGCGGTGCTCCACCGTGAAAGAGTAAGCCTGCAGAGCAAAGAACCACCGGGTTACCCGACTATTACGATCCTTGTGGAGATGCATCCACTTGAGAGGGGCATGGTCCGTGACCAGCCTAAACTTCCTACCTGCCAGGTAATATTTGAGGGAGTCGAGAGCCCATTTGATGGCTAGGCACTCTTTTTCAATCACGGCATACCTCTGCTCATGTACATTCAGTTTCCGACTGAGGTAGAGGACCGGGTGTTCGACTCCGTCCCTTACCTGGGAAAGTACAGCTCCGACACCAATATCAGAAGCATCAGTTTGCACCACAAACTCGCTGCTGAAATCAGGAGTCACTAGTACGGGCTGAGAGCACAAAGCCCGTTTCAGACTGTGGAAGGCCTCTTCAGCCGCTGAGGACCATTTAACCATGATGGAATCCCTTCCTTTGGTAAGATCCGTCAAGGGGGTAGCCATGGCCGCAAATTTGGGTATGAACCGGCGATAATAGCCGGCAATGCCCAGGAAAGCTTGAACTTGTTTCTTGTTCACTGGTTGCGGCCAGCCCTGAATTGCCTGTATTTTGTTGATCTGGGGTTTAACCACTCCTCTGCCAATCACGTAGCCCAAGTATCGGGCTTCTTCAAAGCCGATGTGACATTTCTTGGAATTCGCCGTTAAGCCTGCGTCTCTCAGGTCATCAATCACCGCCTGTACCTTCCAGAGGTGAGCTTCCCAGTCCACTCTGTAAATTATGATGTCGTCTAGGTAGGCAGAAGCGTACTGCCTGTGGGGCCTCAAGACTCGATCCATCAATCTCTGGAATGTTGCTGGGGCTCCATGAAGTCCAAACGGCATGTAGATATACTGGAACAGCCCTTCCGGTGTAGCAAATGCCGTCTTCTCTCTGGCCGCCTCGGCCAGAGGGATCTGCCAGTACCCCTTTGTTAGGTCCAGGGTCGTAATGTATCGGGCTTTACCCAGCCGATCGATCAACTCATCGACCTGGGGCATAGGGTAGGCATCAAATTTAGAAACCGCATTCAGTTTCCTAAAGTCATTGCAAAACCGTATAGAGCCATCCGGCTTAGGTATCAACACAATTGGACTGGACCAGGCGCTGTGCGACTCTTCAATGACTCCTAAGTCCAACATTGCCTTCACCTCCCGGGAGACGGCTTCACGGCGTGCTTCCGGAATCCGGTATGGCTTCACATGAACTGTGACACCAGGCTCTGTGACAATCTCATGTTTCACTAGCCTAGTCTGGCCAGGTTTTTCCTAGAAAAACTGTTGGTTCTGTAACAAAAACTGCTTAACCTCAGATTTTTGTCGTTCAGAGAGAGTCTCGGCAATCTGCACCTCCGGTACGGTAGATGAGCAAACCGGACGGGGCAGATCCGCTGTTAGAGCAGCGCGGTCTTTCCAGGGATTTATCAGATTCACATGATAAATCTGTTCTGGTTTTCTCTTACCGGGCTGGTGCACTTTATAGTTCACTTCTCCAACTCGTTCCATGACCTCAAAGGGGCCCTGCCATTTCGCCAGAAATTTACTATCCACCGTAGGGTTTAGGATCAACACCCTATCCCCGGGTGCAAACGTACGGACCTTGGCGCCTCTATCATAACTTAGCCTCTGGGCTCCCTGGGCCTGTAACATATGTTCCCTAACAACGGGCATGACAGCAGCAATACGGTCCTGCATTTGCGTTACATGGTCTATCACCGTTTTAAAGGGAGGGACTTGACCTTCCCAGGTTTCTTTTGCGACGTCCAACAGCCCAAGGGGACGACGGGCGTATAATAGCTCGAAAGGTGAGAACCCTGTGGAAGACTGGGGAACTTCCCTAATGGCAAACAGCAAATAGGGTAACAAGTAATCCCAGTTCTTCCCATCTTTGTCTATCGCCTTCCGGAGCATCTGTTTTAAGGTTTTATTGAACCGCTCAACCAACCCATCTGTTTGAGGGTGATAGACAGACGTACGCAACTGGTCTATTTGTAAGAGCCTGCAGAGCTCCTTCATCACCCTTGACATAAAGGGAGTCCCCTGGTCGGTGAGTATCTGTTTTGGAATGCCCACCCGACTAAACACTTGTACCAACTCTTTGGCGATCGTTTTGGTAGCAGTGTTACGCAAAGGGATGGCTTCTGGGTAATGAGTGGCATAGTCCATGATGACGAGGATATGTTGGTGCCCATGTGCGGACCGGGGAAGGGGCCCAACCAGATCCATCCCAATTCTCTCAAAAGGGACCCCAATGATAGGGAGGGGTACCAAAGGGCTACAGAACCAAGTTTTAGGCGCAGAGACTTGGCACTCTGGACAGGACTCACAATAATTACGCACATCATTATGTATACCGGGCCACACAAAACAATGCGATATCCTTTCTGTGGTTTTCTGTACCCCCAGATGTCCCCCCATTATATTTCCGTGGGCCAGGTCCAGTACCTTCCGCCGATAAGGTTTGGGTACCACTAACTGTTGCACAACATCTTCCCCTTTTTTCTCTACCTGGTAGAGTAAATCATTTTCAAGAACCATGTACGGGTACGCTAGCCTAGTGTCAGGTTCTACGGGTACCCCATCTATCATTTTTATATTTTTCCTAGCCTGAGTCAGGGTAGGATCTCTCATTTGCTCGCTGTGGAAGTCATCCAACTGGACTCCCAAATCGGGTAGGCAGGGTGCTGTATGGCTGTCTGCCTCCGCCTCTCGCTGAGTTTCCTCAGTTTCCTCAGTTTCCCCCGCCATAACTGAGAAGGGGAACTGAAGGTTAGATTCAATAACCTCCCCAGCAACATCTTCCTGTGGGGTCCCGTCTAGGAACTCGGGACCTCCAGATGGCATGGGGGAAGGTTCACAGCTACTGTGAAGGAGCAACTGATTCTCCCATAACTGCCAGAAATGGGGGAAATCCCTACCCAGGATTATATCATGTAACAATGCGGGAACGAGTCCCACTTTGTGTTGCACAGACCCATAGGGAGTGGAAATCGGTATGACCGCTGTTAGGTACGAGCAGGTGTCACCATGCACACACGTTACAGAGAATTTGTCAGACGAACCAGACGGAAGTGCCACCAGACTAGCTTTCACCAGAGTCACCACACTTACAGAGTCTAGTAACGCCACAACACTTTTCCCATCAACAGATAATTCACACAGGTGTTTTGCTATATCATATTGGCCCGCATTCACATTCACCAGCCGTGTAACCAAAGACATGCGTTTCTTAGAGTCTATAACATCGCACTGCATAGGTTCAGTGGTAACAGGACAGTTCGCAGAAACATGGCCCTTCTCACGGCAACGGAAACACCTAACAGGCCCCCTACTGAGACCACCGTCCCATACTCTCAGTCTCGGGGTGCGAGCAGTCCCGGGTTCCTCCCCCACAGTTTTTTGCGATTTTCCTTCACCCGTAGTCGCTGGAACAGTCTTACCGGTTCCACGAGGAGAAGGCACAGACCGGGTACTAGCGGTTTCGTCGGGAAGTCCTTCTGCCACGGAATAACGCTCGACCAACTCCACAAGTTGATCCGCTGTCGTGGGATTTCCTTGGCTTACCCACCTTTTCAGCGCTGGAGGTAGCACTCTCAGGTACTTGTCCAGGACAACCCGCTGGATTATTTCTGGGGTTGTCAGTACCTCGGGTTGCAGCCATTTCTTTGTCAAGTAGATCAGGTCGAACATCTGAGACCGCGGCGGTTTATCAGGCTGGTATGTCCACTGGTGTACCCTCTGCGCACGGACAGCCGTCGTTACACCCAGCCGGGCCAGGATCTCAACTTTCAGCTTCTCAAAGTCCTGAGCGACATCCGGGTCCAAGTCATGGTAAGCTTTTTGGGCCTCGCCGGAGAGAAACGGAGCAATCAAATCGGCCCATCGTGCCTTCGGCCACTTCTCCCTCAACGCCGTCCGCTCAAACGTTGTCAGGTACGCCTCGACGTCATCTTCTGCAGTCAGATTTTGCCAGTATCGACTCACATGGATCCTCCTGGACTCTGCTTCTGGGTCAACCTCAGGCATGCTCACCAAGCGTTGCGCCACCTGTTGGAGAAGCTGGCGGTCTGCAACCGTCATGTCCAATAACTCCTTCAGCTGTGCGGCCATCAAGCGATTAGCTTCATGCTGTGCGGCAGTGGCCTGCTGCTGTACGGCAGTGGACTGTACTAGGGCTTTCACCACGTCTTCCATACTGTCGCCTGTGCCACGCGATGCCCGCGTTCTCCACCACAATGTGACAAAACACTCCGGGATCGCCTTTGCTGGGGTCAAAGGTCACGTGGTTTGTGCATTGAACTCTGAGGCGACAGCAGGTTTCCAAGTTAACTGACCTCAAGTCAGGTTTATTAAAGTGAAAGCAAATATAAAACAAAACATAAACATAAATCCTTGCCTGTCCGGCACTAACTAAACAAGCACGTTCCTAACTAACAACTGGGGGGCTTCTCCCACCCAGCTAACATTATATAGATCATGAGCACAGCTCCCACTCACGTTTGTCTCACACAGACAGGCATTCTGTGTGCCCCAGGCTGACACCTGAAACCTCCAGCTGGTCAGCCTTTATTCCTGCACTTATTAACCCCTCGGTATCCTGATAATACTGAGCGGCCTAATTCACATAGGACAAATACCTGGGCGAGATATACCTGCCCCCGACTACCAGACCGACATGACTCTTACAATATATATATATATATATATATATATATCTATATATATAATTGTCTAAGGGTTTTTCCGTCTGTCTGTCTGTCTGTCTGTCTGTCTGTCTGTCTGTCTTTCTGTCTGTCTGTCTGTCTGTCTGTCCTGGAAATCACTCCATATAAGGTATGGTCTACAAACAGGATACCTTATATGGAGTGGTCGGCGGTTTGTAGACCATACCTTATATGGAGTGGTCGGCGGTTTGTAGACCATACCTTATATGGAGTGGTCGGCGGTTTGTAGACCATACCTTATATGGAGTGGTTGGCGGTTTGTAGACCATACCTTATATGGAGTGGTCAACGGTTTGTCGGGCGGCCTCGACCAATCAGAGATGGGCACAGCATGGCGACGATGATGTCATAATGGTTGCCATGGCGACGATGATGTCATAAAGGTTGCCTCGACCAATCAGCGACGGGCACAGTCTGCCGCGAATCACATACTACGGGGACATGCATATTCTAGAATACCCGATGCATTAGAATCGGGCCACAATCTAGTATATATATATATATATATATATATAATTGAGGGTGGCGGAGAGAAAACAATGAACTAAGGGAGTAACTCTGTGTTATTTTCTGGAGAGACAAGACCAAATAAAAAGCCAAAATGAAGGACTGTTATTAGAGACATCACTGATGAGTCCACGTGTTACCTATACATTAACAGTATACACTATATACTATATGTGCACACAGCCTTAGTCCCTGCCCTGTGCTCCCCGCATTCATTATAGGTCCTTAATGGAATCATAATTATTTTGGGGGTTGGAGAAGACATTATCAGGTACTTAACATGCTCCATCACCTTCTAATTCATTATAAGTCCCTGACAGTGTCTTCTCCAACTTTTCAAATCATTATAAAGGGTCCTATGCACCTTACCGAATCCTCTCTCAGTCCCCAATAAATTTTAAGTCCCCGATAGCATCACAATGAATTGTGAGATGTGGAGGATGCTATCAGAGGCTTAGCACCCTCTCCACCACCCAAATTATTTTACATCCATATCTCCTCCTCATACCCTTGTTGGTAAGTCCATTATAAGTCCCCCTTCCTCCTATCTCAATCCCCTACACCCCTCATTGCCCTCTTCCCCACTCCCCTTATTGTCATATCCACACCTACATCATTGCCTCCACAACCCCCATCATTGTTCTCCCCCACCTCCATAATTTTTCTCCCCTATTTCCATCATTGCCCTCTCCACAACCACAATTATTGTCCTCTCCACCATCCACGTCATTGTTATCTTCTCCTCCACCACCACTTATTTTTCTGGACCTCTCCCCAGTGTATTGTAAAAAACAAAAAAGAAAAAAAAAACACCACTACTCACTCCTGTGCCTGTTCCCTGCAGTATTGTCCTCACCGCCAACTTTGTCTTTGAGTGCATGTGCCTGTGTCAGAAAGAAAACACAGATGATGGATCACTGCAGCTCTGCCCCGCTGCCATTGTCTCCTGTAGAGATCGCTCCCTGCCCACTGCATGTGAAAGCAATCTGGCCATGGGCCCCACACAGCCGTGGGCTCTGAGAAACAGGCCAAATTGCCCTCAGTATTAGTTGCTCTGCAAGTGCCCTCCTGCAGTTCCGGGCCCCAGTGCAGTTGCATCGGTGATATGTCAGCCACTGCCTATATAAATACCTATGTAAATGTAAGTGTAGTTTAAGTCCATTTTTTTACATTTAAAAAAATTATAAACTGCATGTATATTTTTTCCTAACTCTATCTGGTATCGCTTCTTAAATCATTTGAATTTGTGTTTGTTTCCAACATTGTTTGTTTTTAGAATAAATAAAAAAGTGAAAACTGAAATATTAATAAAAACAAACATCACTTTTACTATGTATCTTTCTCATTTAAATGACAGAAGTGACTTGTGTTTGCTTTCCAGTCTTGTTTTGAAGAAATTGAGTTTTTGCTAAGATTTCTCTGTAGAGTTCTTCATAATATAGCATTGGGCTTTGACTTCATGTAAACATTGACTCCTGTCAAATTTAACAAGTGATTTAGTTAAACAATGTAGAACACGGTTAGATGAACAGCATATGGCCGCATAGGAGCAAGACAGTTTAAAGTATTTCCCTGGACTCCAGACTAATTTTTATATTGCTAAACCGGAATCTGTCTTACTGTAACTCTTTGACTACTTTTACTAAAATATCATCTAGTAAAAGGAAGTAGTAATTAAATTATGGAAAATACATGTTTTGTGTATCTGTGTGTATATGTGCCAACCTCCGCTGTCAGGAAGGGACACCTTTAGGGTAAGGCACACTCTATCTTCCCTAGACTCTTCCTAGTATTGTCAGTGTTTGAATTTTTCTGTGCCATTGTTGCATTTTCGAGTAGTTATTTTTCACTGGACTATTGCCTCAAGACCCTACACCAATTCCTATTTTAAGGAATATTAATGGTATTTTTGTTGACCTTCTTTTAAAGAA
Organism: Ranitomeya variabilis; assembly: GCF_051348905.1. Lineage (NCBI taxonomy): Eukaryota > Metazoa > Chordata > Amphibia > Anura > Dendrobatidae > Ranitomeya > Ranitomeya variabilis. Next base: position 570,531,150 of record NC_135236.1, read on the forward strand.
ATTATTAAAAATTAATTTTTAAAGGGTTTTTATTTGACACTTGATTTTCTCTCAACTAGATCGCAAGCAAATTTTACATAAAAAAAGGAAAATCTGAGGTGTTTTTCTTCTTTTGTATGTATGTAAAGTCCCTTACAGTCCCGTATAACCTTATTCTATCAATGGGTTTTTCACAGATCAAAACAAAAGAGCCAAGTCTACGTTGCCACTTTGAGTTGCTCATGAGTTTTATCCTGCGTATTTTCAAAAAAATGCAAGTTACATATTTCACTTAATGAGTGCAAAAAGTCTGCAGTATCAAAAACTCATCAAAAAACTCATCATGGGAACACTGTTGCAGAGCTTCTATAGAAGGAGCTGAATCCCTGAATCTCCCATAAATATTTTAAGTCTTTTGAAGTACGGTAATCATGTGCCAAAAAATATTGCAACTTACCACATCTCCGCTTGCCTTTAGGATACCAAGCTTTCTCGAGAGAGTAATCTATGGATGAGAGGGTGAGTTTCCAAACCTTTGTTTAGCTTATAAATATACAAGTGGCGCTGAAAAAAGAGTTAATTGGATGGTTACACATATTGGTAAACACAAGGACTAGCCAATAATTTTCTTTTTATAACATATAAGGCCCCAGGAGATATTTTAGAAAAAACGAAAATATATGTAATGGCCATCTTGGATTTCTAAAATATAGATATCAGGCATATAAGAACATCACAAATACTTCTATAAATGTTGTACACCACAGGACTATGATGCAGGAAGCCTCACCTCTGGACCTTTCACTGATTACATTCTTTTATCTGTTTATTAAAAGCCCATTAAAATTTCTCAGGACAATTGAGATAAATAGGAAATGGTTCGAGTTAGAGCAGTCAGACTGTGGAATGCCCTACCACAAGAGGTAGTAATGGCCGAAACAATAACAGCTTACTGTGCATTATAACCTACCCTATGTGTGTAGGATAGTGATGGAGACTCCGTGATCACCATGAACATTTAGCTAACAACCGGCGATCCCTCCATCCTTAAATGCTGAGCAAACAATAATAGAAAAATTAGGACATATCAGGAAGGAGAATCCATCTTCATATACCCAAAGAACGCAAGATCATCCGTAAGACCTAGATAAATATTAACTCTGAAAACATTCCCTGCCAAAAGTAATAAAACTTCCCCAGAAGACCTGCATGACACGGATGTATTAGCGGACTCAAATGACGATAGTTTAACACCCAGTCCCAACCACCTGCTGCCTCAGAAGCTATAAAGCGATCTTTTCTGAAAAAATTGTTGTCTTATTCTCTTTCTCTAGTATTTTGATAATTATTAGAAAATGAAACTATTGTTCAAATGTCATGGTGTTACTATATTTTCTTCATCGCTCTCCCAAGAATGTACACATTATTATCAGGTCATGAAATGGATCACACATTATCTTAGCTGTTAAACCCTCAATTTTTTCTTCTACAATTTATTAAGGAATTATTACAGACAGTACTTGAGTTGATGGGAGGTGGTTCATCTCTTTTGACTTCATCAGTAATACTCAGCTCCACTTACTAGGAGTAAATCCATATACTGAAGAGAAAAAAGGGTGGCATTCACCATTTCTAAAATCCAATCTTTATTGTGACAATTTAAATCATCTTCAGCAGGGGGGTGTAGAGCGGGAAGAAAAAAAATCGGACGACGGCAGTTTTGCACTTCCTTGTGCTTCTACGGGTTCATTTACTAGGAGTATCTTTGTTATTGATAATGTATTACCTTTTTTATTGTCAATGTCTTTTCAGTTATCTATGGCCATTGCGGTTTTGCTCTCTGCCTTAAAGAGTACTTATCACTTATCTTGGTTTGACCAATTTAACATAAGAGTGTGCATCCCAAAACTGGTGATTTTAGGAAATATAAGTTACTATTGCTAATGTGCCCTCTAGTGGCTTAACTTTCTATAAAAGTCAGGCCAAAGCTTATAGGTTGTAGGATTTCAACATGCAGAGCGGGATCCCTCAATCCTCCACGGATACTGCACTTTCCATGAACCCAGCGCTGCCTCATACTTTACTAAGCTTTTACCTAACGGTAATTACAGTGATGATATTACCTTTCACTAAAAGAAGGCCCATGTCAGGTAATGGGATCCCAATTTACATGCCAGGATTCCTCATCCAGGAAGTTTGGGGTCAAAGTTTGAAAGAAACTCAATAGGCAGCGCTATGGAGGACTTTCAGCACTAACTGATATTTAATAAAATATCCAGTCTGGGGCGGTCCACTTTAATAATTAAAAAATACAGCCCCATTTTGGTGATAGAAACTCTTTAATGTTGCATTGAAAGCTGTTCTTCGCACATCTGTTATATATCTCCCTTACATACTAGGAGTGCTAGCAACCTTCTCCAAGTCCTTTCCTTTTCTTTAAATGCCACAGTCATGGGATCTCTTAAAATTTTATTTTTAAATGTTTGAGGCATAAACACACCAAATAAACTATGTTAAATCTTTGACCTGCTGAGGAAAGCTAAGTCAGACATGCTCTTCATACATGAATTGCATTTTAATTTTAATTACAGCTCTACCCTTCCCAAGCAGAGTTCCCAACAAATGAGCCTGTATGGAGACATATATCCTTCCAAAAACATGTACCTTTTAATTGTTTTGACAAAACAGCAAAACCCAGAGGAATGCTACATTTTTGAGTAAGGACTTATTGTTGATGAAAAGTTCACTAATATAAAAAGGAAGATAACAAAATGTGTAATATTTCTTATTAAATAATAAAGCTTTTTTTTCAATTCAGACATTATTTCTCTTGTTGCACTAATCATTCATGACATATGTAAACTTTTGAGCACAACTTTATATGTATCCTCAGATCACATAGACTCATATGTACATTTATACATATATGTATACTTATAGGATATACAAATAGACATACTGTATATGTATACACAGAACACTTACATGCATACACACATGTATTTACAAAGCACATGCAGTTGTGCTTATACTACAGCAGAATTTTTGCTTTCTTGGCCTTTTTTCAGAGAATCTGAATAACACCAAAATTTTTTCTCCACACATGGCTAGTGGTTGGGTGAAGCCATTTATTGTCAAACTACTGTGTTTTCTCTTTTTAAATAATAATGACAACCCAAAACATCCAAATGACCCTGATCAAAAGTTCACATACCCTGGTGATTTTGGCCTGATTACATGCACAGAAGTTGACACAAATGGGTTTAAATGGCTACTAAAGGTAACATTCTCACCTGTGATCTGCTTGCTTCTAATTAGGCCATGTGCACACGTTCAGGATTGTTAGCGTTTTTTTCGCGTTTTTTCGCTATAAAAACGTGATAAAAACGCGAAAAAAAACGCTTACATAAGCCTCCTATTATTTACAGGGTATTCCGCATTTTTGGTGCAAATGTTGCGATTTTTTCCGCGAAAAAATCGCATAGCGGAAAAAAAAGCAACATGTTCATTAAAAATGCGGAATTGCAGGGATTCCGCACACCTAGGGGTCCATTGATCTGCTTACTTCCCGCACGGGGCTGTGCACACCATGCGGGAAGTAAGCAGATTATATGCGGTTGGTACCCAGGGTGGAGGAGAGGAGACTCTCCTCCACGCACTGGGCACCATATAAGTGGTCAAAAAATAAGAAATAAAATAATAAACAGTCCTATACTCACCCTCGATGTCTTGCCGCCTCCTCGCACGCTGCCGTTCGGTTTCTGTACCTGGTGTGCGCTGAAGGACCTCGCCGAATGACGTCACTGTCCTGTGATTGGTCGTGAGCGGTCATGTGACCGCTCACGTGACCGTGACGTCACGGGAGGTCCTGTGCGCACAGACCAGCTATACGGAACGGACGCCGGTGAGATGTCTGGGTGAGTATAAGCATTTTTTTATTTTTTTTATTATTTTTAAACATTCTATCTTTTACTATAGATGCTGCATAGGCAGCATCTATAGTAAAAAGTTGGTCACACTTGTCAAACGCTATGTTTGACAAGTGTGACCAACCTGTCAGTCAGTTTTCCAAGCGATGCTACAGATCGCAGGGAAAACTTTAGCATTCTGCAAGCTAATTACGCTTGCAGAATGCTAAAAAAACGCGAAAAAAACGGAAAAAAAACGCAAAAAAAAAAATGCGGATTTCTTGCAGAAAATTTCCGGTTTTCTTCAGGAATTTTCTGCAAGAAATCCGCAACGTGTGCACATACCCTTAGTGTGTGTGCATAAATGCCACTGACGTTTCTGGATTGTGAGTCATGGCCAACAAAAATGTTGTCCACAACTGCCTGGAAAATTGTTTGGGATGCAAAGAAAAAGACACAAAAAACATCAGCTGAAATAAAGGACTCTCTGAAAACTAGCAGTGTGGCTGTGTCAAGATGCACAATGACGAGGCACTTAAAGAAAAATGGGCTGCATGGCCAAGTCACCAGAAAAAAGCCATTACTGCACAAATGCCACAAAGTATCTCACCTACAATACGCAAAACAGCACAGAGACAAGCCTCAAAATTTATGAAGCAAGGTAATTTGTAGTGATGAGACCAAAATTTTACTTTTTGGCCACAACCACAAACGTTACATTTAGAGCGAATTCAACAAGACCTTTGATGAAAGGAACACCATTTCTACTGTAAAACGTGGAGATGTATCGCTGATGTTTTGGGGATATTTTAGCTACAAAGGCACAGGAAACTTTTGACAAAGTTGAAGGAAAGATTAATGCAGCATGTTATCAGCAAATACTGGAGGCAAATTTGCACCTATCAGCACGGAAGCTGCACATGGGACGTACTTGGACCTTCCAACATGACAACAATCCAAAACACATGGCCAAGTCGACCTGTCATTGGAAGGTCAAGGTAAAGTGAAGGTTCTGGAGTGGTCATTAGTGATGAGCGAGTGTACTCACTGCTCGGGTTTTCCCGAACACGCTCGGGTGACCTCCGAGTATTTGTTAGTGTTCGGAGATTAAGTTTTCATCTCCTCCGCTGAATGATTTACAGCTACTACCCAGCCTGAGTACATGTGGGGGTTGCCTAGTTGCTAGGGAATCCTCACATGTAATCAAGCTGGCTAATAGCTGTAAATCATTCAGCTACGGCGATGAAAACTTAATCTCTGAACACTAACAAATACTCGGAGATCACCCGAGCGTGCTCGGGAAAACCTGAGCAATGAGTACACTCGCTCATCACTAGTGGCCGTCTCAGTCTCCTGACTTCAATATAATTGAGCCACCCTGGGGAGATCTTAAGCATGCAATTCATGCTAGACAGCCCAGGAATTTACAGGAACTGGAGGCTTTTTGCCAAGAAAAGTGGGCAGCTTTACCATCAGAGAAAATATAGAACTTTATCCACAACTACCACAGAAGACTTCAAGCTCTCATTAATGTGAGAGGGGGCAATGCACAGTATTAAGAATTGGGGTATGTGAACTTTTGATCAGTGTCATTTGGATGTTTTAGGTTGCCATTATGATTTAAAAAGAGAAAACACAGCAGTTTGACAATAAATGGCTTCACCCAACCACTAACCATGAGTGGAGAAAATTTTTAGTGTTACCATTCATATTCTCTGAAAAAAGGCCAAGTAAGCAAAAATTCTGCTGGGGTATGCAAACTTTTGAATACAACTGTACATACAAACACACAAACACTGAGCACATAAACACACATTCACAAATAACATACATGCAAACACACATGTATATACAGAGAACATATACATAAATACATACATGTATGCACTGAGCACATACGTGCATACTGTACACATATGAATAAATTGAGCACATACAGTGGGGAAATAAGTATTTGATCCCTTGCTGATTTTGTAAGTTTACCAACTGACATGCTTATTCTCAGCGAGGAAAGGAAAGTTTAGGACCTGGTATACGAGAGATGTCTTAATGTGGCTACCAGGTACACATGAATTGGCCAATTTATGTGCTAAACGCTCTCATTTTTTCATATTTCTAGTGCAGTAACGCAGTTCAATTTTCATGTTTCATGTTTGCATGTTTTAGCGCTGCAGTGTGCTGCCTTATTTATTTGACTGTATACGAGTTGGTGACTCTGGGTTCAGCACCTGTTCACACTTAGTCTATGTTTGGATGTGACGGTCAGTTTTTTGAAATGTGTATTCATTAGCCTTCTGACTGAGCACTCCTCCACCTCTTAGCCACAGGTGTTTTAATCGCAGCAGGTCCATTACCCCTCCACAGAGAGAGAGAAATTTAGTCTAAGAAGAGGATTCACAGGTTCCCATTCAGATGAAGAAATTTATTCTCAGCGAGAAAAGGAAAGTTTAGGACCTGGCATATGAGAGATGCCTTAATGTGGCTACCAGGTACACATGAATTGGCCAATTTATGAGCTAAACGCTCTCATTTTTTCATATTTCTAGTGCAGTAATGCAGTTCAATTTTCATGTTTCATGTTTGCATGTTTTAGCGCTGCAGTGTGCTGCCTTATTTATTTGACTCTGTACAAGTTGGTGACTCTAGGTTTAGCACCTGTTCACACTTAGTCTATGTTTGGATGTGACGGTCAGCTTTTTGAAATTTGTACCCATTGACAAAGACATGAACAGTCTATAATTTTAAGGTAGGTTAATTTTAACACTGAGTGATAGAATATCAAAAATAAAATCAAGAAAATCACATTGTATAAGTTATATACATTTATTTGCATTTTGCAGTGAGAAACAAGTATTTGATTCCCTATCAATAGTGTTGAGCATTCCGATACTGCAAATATCGGGTATCGGCCGATATTCACTGTATCGGAATTCCGATACCGAGTTCCGATATTTTTGTGATATCGGAAATCGGAATCGGAAGTTCCCAGTGTGTGGTTCCCAGGGTCTGGAGGAGAGGAGACTCTCCTTCAGGCCCTGGGATCCATATTCATGTAAAAAATAAAGAATAAAAATAAAAAATATGGATATACTCACCCCTCCGGCGGACCATGGACCTTAGCGGTGTAACCGGCAGCCTCCGTTCCTAAGAATGCAGTGAGTGTAGGACCAGCGATGACGTCGCGGCTTGTGATTGGTCGCATGAGCGGTCACATGAGCGGTCACGCGACCAATCACAAGCCGCGACATCATCGAAGGTCCTTCACTCTGCATTCTTAGGAACGGAGGCAGACGCTTGCAGTGATGACAGCCAGGGGCCGTCCGAGGGTGAGTATATCCATATTTTTTTATTTTTATTCTTTATTTTTTACATGAATATGGATCCCAGGGTCTGAAGGAGAGTTTCCTCTCCTTCAGACCCTGGGAACCGTCCATGATACCTTCCGATATTTGTGTCCCATTGACTTGTATTGGTATCGGGTATCGGTATCGGCGATATCCGATATTTTTTGGATATCGGCCGATCCAATCCGATACCGATACCTTTGAATATCGGAAGGTATCGCTCAACACTACCTATCAACCATTAAGCGTTCTGGCTCCTACAGACCAGTTACATGCCACTAATCAACTCGTTACCTGCATTAAAGACAGTTGTCTTATATAGTCACCTTCATAAAAGACTCCTGTCCACAGACACAATTAATCAGTCAGACTCTAACCTCTGCACAATGGGCAAGACTAGAGAGCTTTGTAAGGATGTCAGGGATCAAGATCATAGACCTGCACAAAGCTGGAATGGTCTGCAAAACCATAAGACTATGGGTGAGAAGGAGACAACTGTTAGTGCAGTAGTATGAAAATGCAAGAAATACAAAATGACTGTCAATCGACATCGATCTGGGGCACCATGCAAAATCTCGCCATGTGGGGTATCCTTGATCATGAGGAAGGTGAGAAATCAGCCTAAAACAACACGATGGGAACTTGTTAATGATCTGAAGGCAGCTGGGACCACAGTCACCAAGAAAACCATTGGTAACACATTGCGCAGTAAAGTTTAAAATCCTTCAGTGCCCGTAAGGTCCCCCTGCTCAAGAAACCATATGTGCAGGACCGTCTGAAGTTTGCCAATAAACCCCTGGATGATTCTGAGAGTGATTGGGAGAAAGTGCTGTGGTCAGATGAGACAAAAATTGAGGTCTTTGGCATTAATTCAACTGTTTAAAGGAAGAAAAATGCGGCCTATGACCCAAAGAACAACATCCCCACTGTCAAGCATGGAGGTGAAAACATTATGTTTTGGGGTGTTTCTCTGCTATGGGCACATGACTACTTCACCACATCAATGAGAGAATAGATGGAGCTATGTGCCGGAATATCCTGAGTGACAACCTCCTTCCCTCTGCCAGGACATTAAAAATGGGTCATTGCTGGGTTTTCCAGCAAGACAATGACCCAAAACATACAGCCAAGTCAACAAAGGAGTGGCTCAAAAATAAGCACATTAAGGTTATAGAGTGGCCTAGCCAGTGTCCAGACCTTAATCCCATGGAAAACTTATGGAGGGATTTGAATCCCCGAGTTGGCAAGTGACAGCCTCAAAATCTTAATGATTTAGAGATGATCTGAAAAGAGGAGTGGACCAAAATTCCTTCTGATGTGTGCACAAACAACATCATCAACTACAAAAAACGTATGACTGCTGTGCTTGCCAACAAGAGCTTTGCCACCAATTATTAAGTCTTGTTTGCCAGAGGAATCAAATACTTTTTTCTCACTGCAAAACACGAACACATTTATATAATTTATACAATGTGATTTTCTGGATTTTATTTTTGATATTGATCTCTCAATTTTAAAATTAACCTACCCTTAAAATTATAGACTGTTCATGTCAGTGGGCAAACTCACAAAATTAGCAAGGGATCAAATACTTATTTCCCCCACTGTATATATATAGACGCATACATATATACACAAAGCACATACACACGAATGCACTTGACTAGGATATATAGTGGTTGACAATAAGTAGCATTTAATGTTAAACAGCAGCTAGAAGACTAAATACTATTTTATAGTGTATAAGGCATGAAGACATGCTTAAGTTAAATAATAAATACATAATCAACCTTAAGAGGATCTAATAGGTCTTTTAAAATGTCCTTTTAAGTAAATATGCTTAATGAAAATATAAAAATGCATCAATAAATTAACAGTTGGCTGATTTTATTCTCGTCATTTAAGTTGTAAGTCCCTACACAGTCTGAAACTGTCAGCACTGACAGAAGAGTAAATGATTGTGTTCAGGCAAAACCCAAACTGGAAAAGCTCAATTTTTGTTTTGTGTAGCTGCATGGATCACACGGACCCATTCAAGTCAATGGGCCCATGTAAACCCGCACTGCACATGGATGCCGTCCGTATGATGCATCAGTACCACACGAATGGTCGCCAGGGAAGAAGCGTTACAATAAGTGCTGTTTCCCCTGGTGCTGAAGCCAGCTCTCATCATTCTCCCCTGCTCTGCCGGCGATCGGTGTGAGCAGAAGAGAATGATATATGAATGATGACAGCAGGTGGGGGCTTTTGGGACTCTTATCCCCATCATCCCACACCTGCTTCAGCTAATAACAGTGACAGCAGGAGCGGATGATCGGGGAATTCCACAGCCGCTGCCTAAGATCTAACTAAATAAATGAATGAAAAACCCGACGTTGGTTCCTCCCAGCTGTGAGTTTTGTCTGGTTGGTTCAAGAAAATAGGGCGGAACCCATGTCGGGTTTTTCATTAATTTATTTAGTTAGATCTCAGGCGTTGGCTGTGGAATACCCCGATCATCTGCTCCTGCTGTCACTGTTATTAGCTGCAGCAGGTGTTGGATGATGGGATAAGAGTCCCAAAAGCCCCCACCTGCTGTCATCATTAGACATCATTCTACTCTACACGAGCCAATCGCCGGCAGGGCAGGGGAGGAAGATGAGAGCCGGCTTGAGCGCCAGCCACCGTGGAACAGCGTTTACTGTAGAGCTTCTTTCCCGGCGGCCATCCTTGTGGTACGGATGCGGCACACGGGTGGTACACGGTTGCGGCACGTAGTACACACATGGACACACGGATATGGATTTCTCCAGTAATGTTTTTTCTGGTACTGGAAATGAATTGATGTGTGAAACCGGCCTAAGGGTTACCAGGTTCTATAATTATAGCAGCACTTTATGTATGGTGAGAATAATCATATGAGCAAAGAGTTACAACTTAACTGCACTAAAAACCATTATGCACAAAATCACAGAACTTCACACAAATATTTTAAAAATAAAAGATTAGTTTCAAATGTATTTGTTCACCATTTAAGAATGAAGGAGTTCCTCTGACCCTCACTTTACTGTTTTCATTGTTGCAATTCCTTTAACACTTTGCATAGTTTATTTATACTTCTTCAAAGAGGTGAATATGTTGAACATGAACTTGTCTGTGTGGCATACTTTGTGAAATTGCCACCTTGCTATTTTGCATTTGATAGATACACACTATTCCCAAAGCAATTACTATCTCAGATTGCAGATTTATTCCTGTAGACAATGGATAAAGAATTTGCTAAACCAAAGCTTATGTAGCATCAGCACCTTTACTGATCTCACTGAACTAGTGCCAAACGTTGGTGCATATTACAAGATAGTAGGTTATTCTTTAGAAGAATCTAACGTGAAATTGCAAACTATCTGTAACTAGACAGTAGTAAAAAACTCCAGTGTCACGAAGTGACTGTCCTAGCGTGACATGACTAGTGTTGAGCGATACCTTCCGATACTTGAAAGTATCGGTATCGGATAGTATCGTCCGATACCCAAAAAATATCGGATATCGCCGATACCGATACCAATACAAGTCAATGGGACTCAAGTATCGGAAGGTGTCCTGGATGGTTCCCAGGGTCTGAAGGAACCAGCAGCCTCCGTTCCTAAGAATGAGGAGTTTAGGACCCTCGATGACGTCGCGGCTTGTGATTGGTCGCGTGCCGCTCATGTGACCGCTCATGCGACCAATCACAAGCCGTGACGTCATCGCAGGTCCTAAACTCCTCATTCTTAGGAACGGAGGCTGCCGGTTACAATCGGTAAGGTCCAGGGGCCGCCGGACGAGTGAGTATATCCATATTTTTTATTTTAATTCTTTATTTTTTACATGAATATGGTTCCCAGGGCCTGAAGGAGTCTCCTCTCCTCCAGACCCTGGGAACCATACACTGGGAACTTCCGATTCCGATTTCCGATACCACAAAAATATCGGAACTCGGTATCGGAATTCCGATACCGCAAGTATCGGCCGATACCCGATACTTGCGGTATCAGAATGCTCAACACTAGACACGACCCAACGGGTGGTCGGTCACAAAACGACGAAACTCACAAGGGAACACCGGGGACACTATAACAACGGTGGGCCCTGTAATAGGGAACGGGGAAATGGGCACCTCCTGCACTCTCCTAAAGATGTGCCCTAATCTTCCTGACATCCCTATACAGGTTCTTTCAACCTGTCGCCGAGTAGGATACCTCAGCCCTCGCTCGCCCTGCACCTATCCCTGGATAGAGAATTGGCAAGTGAGAACACTGGTCCCACCACTGCACTAATTAAACACCAAGGGAATGATAGACAGACAAGATAAACAAAAACAACACTTAGCTTTCTCTGCTGCAATGCACTGCACAGCAGAGTAAGGCACCAGATAATAAATCGGCTGAAGAACCGCAGCACTCAGCAAGCTCGTTCTCCACCCAGGTTGGTCTTCAAAAGGACCTGTATAACCAACAGTCAGCTGATGCATCAGGTGACCTTTTGAAGGATGGTGGGAGTGGTCACCACCCACATCAGCTGACCCAGCAACAATGAAATGCAATAACACCAGCAGCCACTGGGGGAGGAAAACTGCATTAACACCCAATGACCAGAAAGGAAAAATGGTTTTAATCAGAGGGAAACCAGATCTGCCTCAGATCCAAACATGGATCATGACAGCCAGTTGGACATCTCTGATAATTCTTCAAATCTGTTCAGGAGCATGATCTTACCAATAGCATAATTTCAAGCTATCATTAACCCCTTCATGTCATCCGCTCTACATGTACAGCATAATGATCACGTGGGCACACTCCCAGCGCTGGTACAAACATCAGTGGGTGTAAGGGTTATACGATAAACGTTAGCTGACACCCTGCGACAATACCCATGATCGCTGGTAGCACCTATCGTGGGCATTTAACCTTTCTAATGCCACTGTCAACAGAGACAGCTACATTGAATAGCTTGCAGAGGGAGGGAGCTTCCTCTCTGCTCCAATAAACACAACACAATTGTGACTGCGTTGTGCCCATAGTTTCCATGGTGATATAAATCATGCACCGAGGGTGTTTTTCCAGATACAGTGCAGTCACATACGGGAAAAGAACCAATTTCACACAATACGCTTTCTGTAACTATTTTACTTATGGATAAAATTATTCCTACTCAGTTTTGATAACCACAGAAAGAGAGCATGTCAAACAAATATTTTGCTAGAAGGCTATATCCTCTTTGCTGAACAGCTCAGCACCCAAGAGAACTGTTTCTGTTATGTTCTCTAGGTAAATTTACCTGTTGGCATGCCCATCTGAACAGGCTGCCATTACCTTATTACACCCTGAGAGAAGCTGGTTTGATTAAATGAGTGCAAAGCACAGGCTCACCTGCGGTTCAGCATAGTGATTCACAATCCTAAGAATATATACTTCTATTTTTATTTCCAATCAAATATTCCCCTCCCACTCCGGTGTAATTTCAATAATACTAGAGGAAAAGTCCGTCCTCGACTATATTAAGAATATTCCAAAATTAACCATATTTACATACATATCAGCATAGGTGGCATTGACAAAGTGTGTTGGAGTTGAACCACAGTTCTATTTTATACTGTTCCACAGAGACTCCTCTTGCAGCAGACAAATAGGTAACACAAGTCTTGTTTGGGGTTCGCTGCATGCTGTGTCAACAACAAAGAGCAGCATAGAATATTCAGTCACTGAACTGCAAGAGAACATTGTCCGTAAAGACATTATACCTAACTAACTAACTATAGGCCTTGTATGTTTTGGCGCCAAAAATATATTAGGATGTGTACTTATTTTCTGCGGAGTCATAGTGGGTTTTAGTGTCCCTCACATCTTGTATGGCAGGAATTCCCTCGCATCAGGACAGGTTCGGATCCTGGACCAGCTAAACTCCAATCTGCTGCTGCTTCTAACTCAGAGGGGTGCTGTCACAAAAGGATGTAGTTGGATCCATCTCCAGCACAGCCTCACTCACCACTCATTCCTGCAGACCCTGCACAAGATGGTTGCACTTCATTTTCCTGTTTTTCATTTTATCAAACCCTCCCTTTCACATCATACAGACATAACAGTGTCTCTTAACTATGTTCAACAACAGCAACATCTTGTGGCCAGTTAACAAAAATAACTATAAAGAAACAAATATATTTACAGCAAGTACAGGGATTATTCAGGCATGCATACAATATCCTCAATTATACCACCCTGGTGGGCCGACACACATCTCACAGTTACACCGGTCCAAAAGATGGCCATTGGGTCATATAGAAACAGTGACCCGTAAGCTCCTGCTGAAAGCAGGGTCTGACATGCCTCTTGCCTGTGAGTGATGCAACAGGGAAAGTTGATATCTTATATTGGGAAAAAGTTAAAAAAAAAGTTTTAGAAAATTGCAAAAAAATAAAAAATAAAATCACAAGATAAAGAACAAAAAATGAAATAAATATTATATCAATAAATACATATATTTATGTAAAAATATATATATAATATATATATAAATAAATTACACATATTGGGCATTGTCACATTCAGAATGACCTGATCTGTAAAATGTCACACTAGTTAAGGAACAAAAATAAAATGTGGCAAAAAACTATGCTTTTGCATCATACCACCAAAAAAAAGTTGAATAAAAAGCAATCAAAAAGTTTAATGTAAGCAAAAATTCTATATTTGAAAACATCATCTTTTCCTGAAAATCGCAATCCTCCATAAAGGTCCAGCGTAAAAATAAAAAAACTATAACTTTCAAAATTTTATTTTATTTACATCCGTCTTTTTAATTGCATTTTATTGCACGTTTTGTTTGGTGGTATAATGATGAAGCATTGTTTTTTGCCTCGTTTTTTATTTATTATTTTACGGTGTTCTCTGAAGGGGTTAACTAGTGGGGCAGTTTTATAGAGCGGGTCGTTACGGACACAGCGATAGCAAATATATGTACTTTTATTGTTTTTTTTATTTACATTATTAAATGTTCTGTATTTGCTGATAAAATATTTATTTCTTTTTTTTACTTTAGGTAGGAATTAAAAAACAAATATATTGTTATACTTTCTAATATTTTTTTAAAACATTTTTACATTGTCCCAGTTTGGGACATTACTATATTACATCAGATTGCTAATCTGACACTGTGCACTGGAGACTGATCAGGATCTGACAGGCAAGGAAGGAGGCATGCCATTGCCTGCTCCCAGCAGGAGCTCACAAGACACCTTCCCTGTAGGACTCGGAAGGACCTCGCGGCCATCTTGGGGCCAGGAGTCTCCATGGAAACCATCAGGACAATATTATCGCATTGTGATGTCCTTATGGAAGCCCACAGGCAACTGATTCCTTGCGTGATGCTACTCTATGCCGCTGTCACTACTAACAGTGGCATCAGAGGGTTAAATGCCCGCGATTGCTGCTAGCATGCCTAGCACGGCTAGAATGCCGTTGACATTGGCTCTTTTCGACAAGGAAATGACTCACAGATTTTTAAAAACTCTGACATTTATGGTAATGATTTTAATTTTCCACCGCCACAACCTCTTCCGAACACTGAAGGACCGCCAATTCCATTTGTTGTTGGTGATGAAGCGTTCCAAATGTGTGACAACCTCCTCAAACCATACTCCAGTCGAGAATTAAATCACACAAAAAAGATTTACAACTACCAAGTGATAAGGGCACGAAGAACTGTGGAGTGTGCTTTTGGATTGCTGGTATCTGAATGGCGCATTTTGGGAACAGCCATTAATCTAAAAATTGATACTATTGATGAGGGTGTGAAAGCGTGTGTTGTTCTGCACAACTACATCCTGGCTAAAAAGCTACCAAACTTAGAACTAGATGAACCTGTTACTACCATATTGAGTGATTACCAAGATCACCCTCTGAGAACTTCTGTGGAAGTGGCCCGAATGAGGGATTCATTTGCTGTCTACTTTGTTTCTGATAATGGACGTCTGGCATGGCAAGACAAAATGGTTTAAGCTGCTAAAATGTACCTGTAATGTTAAAATGTACCTGTAATGTTAATGTACCTGTAATGTTATGTTTCAATTTACCTGTAATGTTAAAATGTTCCTGTAATGTTTGGTGACTGAACTAATTAAAAAAAAACCTAGTTAAACACCTGTTCCAAGTTCTCTTAACAATACAATGCACATAAGTGTGACGGTGCATAAGTGTGGCGAAGGCGCATACAGAGATAAAGAACACAGCGAATGTGCAAACGAAAGCAAAATTTTATTTAACAATAAAAAATTAGAATAAAAAATTAGCTTTGGGGAATGTTGGAGGGTGAAATAGGATGGCCATGGGGTGTGTGGAGCTGGAATGATTGGCTAGCATGTGGGGATGATCAGGGGGTTCCAGGGGAAGGGCCTACAAAATGCATGGGGTCTGGGAGATCAAGGATGGAAGAAGACACATTAAAGTGTAAGCGTGGGATGGGAGAGACAAATTAGAAAACACAGACACATTGGAAGGTGAGGGTGGAGGTGGTAGGATATTTTTGGGAGTATGTTTGCTGGTCTTAGTCTTCTTCTTGGTTTGCTGTGGTGAACTGGTTCTGGCCTTCTGTTTGCTTCTTTTTTTCTTTGGGAGGGTGGCAGTGGTAGCTTGAGGCTGGTGTGTAGCAGAACTTAGCATGGTGGTGGAGGTAGACAGGTACGCAACATGACTCGGCATGGTGGTGGAGGTATACAGACACATAGCAGGACTCGGCATGGTGATGGAGGTAGACAGGCATGCAGCAGGACTCGGCATGGTGGTGGCTTGAGAGAGGTGTGCAGCAGGACTTGGCATGGTGGTGGACCTGTTTAGTGAATGATTCAGGGTTGAATGATGAAGAAGGACACAGCTCTTTCAAAACGCATTGGTAACCTTCTTAGTCCCAGTGCTGCTCCGTAGCCTCTGTGACGTCACACACCAGGCATCCTCGCCGGCCATCTTTTTCCTTGCTTGCTCGTATCCAGGGATGCCACCGGCTGAGGCATTCACTGGCTCTGCGCAGCTCCTCTGCCTCCCTGCTGTGAAGCGGCTGCTACCAGCCTGCCTTCCTACCTACCGCACATCAGGACCGCCACCTTAGGACGTGACAGGCAAGCCACGCAGTGCAACATCTTCTCATCCACCACGCATCCGTCCCTTGGTGAGTTCTCAGCTGGATTTTCCGATGCATATAACTATAGACTCCGTGCATGGTTACACATACGCCGCACATTTACACCTCTCAGTGTGCAGGGTATGCTATATGAGATTCATTCTGGGCACAAATTATTGGATGTAGTGGGTGGATCTTTTAACCCTTTCATGTATGTCTTTTCACGGTTCTTGTATCATCAAGCGCGCTATCAGCTCCACTAGAACCATTGATTATATTATTTGACAGTTTTGGCATCTTAAGCCCCCGTCTCACTAAGCGAGATCGCTAGCGAGATCGCTGCTGAGTCACAAGTTTTGTGACGCAACAGCGACCTCCATAGCGATCTCGCTATGTGTGACACGTAGCAGCGACCAGGCCCCTGCTGTGAGATCGCTGGTCGTGTCGGAATGGCCTGGACCTTTTTTTGATCGTTGAGGTCCCGCTGGGTAGCACACATCGCTGTGTTTGACACCTTACCAACGACCTCGTTGACGACTCAGACACTGAATCGTCATAATAGCTCCCATGTGACATCGTTGTACAGGTCGCTACAGGTCGCTGGTGAGATGTCAAACAGTGAGATCGCAGCAGCGATCGTTGGGAAGATCTCACTGTTTGACATCTCACCAGCGACCACATAGTGACGCAGCAACGATCCCTGACAGGTCGTATCGTTGTCGGGATCGCTTTAGCGTCGCTAAGTGAGACGGGGCCTTATCTGTCTCGATTCCACATTATTCCAGAGTGAGCACTTGTGTGTTTTTTCCTATATACATTTACTAGCTATTGAACCCGTTCTATGCCCAGGTGGTGAGCATTTATATTGGTATATGGTCTCCATCCTGGTATGTGATGCTTCCATCCTGCGCCCTAATCATGTCATGTGCTGCTACCATCTTGCGCCCCGATCCTGTAATGTGCAGCCCCCATCCTGTTTTGTGTGCCTCCATCTTGTGATGTGCTACTGTCTTCCTGAGCACTCATCCTGTCACGTGCTCCCATCCTGTACCCCAATCCTGTCATGTGGTAGTCCCATCCTGTACCCCAATCCTGTCATGTGGTGCTCCCATACGCCACCCCAATCCTGTCACGTGCTGCTACCATCATGCACCCCCATCCTGTCATGTGCTACTCTCTTCCTGAGCCCTCATCCTGTCATGTGCTCCCATCCTGCACCCCCATGCGGTCATTTTGTGCTCCCATCCTGCACCCCCATGCTGTCATGTGCTGCTCCCATCCTGCGTCCTCATCCTGTCATGTGCTGCTCCCATCCTGCGCCTCCATTTTGGTTATGTGCTGCTCCCATCCTGCGCCCCATCCTTTCATGTGCTGCTACCATCCTGCGGCCCTATTCTGTCATGTGCTGCCCCCTTCCTGCGCCCCATTCTGACATGTGCTGCACCCATCCTGTGCCTCCATTCTGTCATTTGCTGCTCCCATCCTGCGCCCCATCCTGTCATGTGCTCCTCCCATCCTACCCCTCTGTTCTGTCATGTGCTGCTTCCATCCTGCACCCCCGTTCTGTCATGTGCTGCCCTATTCTGTCATGTGCTGCTCCCATCCTGCGCAACCACTCTGTCATGTGCTGCTTCCATCCTGCACCCCTGTTCTGTCATGTGCTGCTGCCATCCTGCACCCCCGTTCTGTCATGTGCTGCTCTATTCTGTCATGTGCTGCTCCCATCCTGCGCCCCCACTCTGTCATGTGCTGCTTCCATCCTGCACCCCTGTTCTTTCATGTGCTGCTCCCATCCTGCGCCACCGTTCTGTAATTTGCTGCTCCCATCCATATGCCCCATACGCTGCTCCATAAAGGTTGATGGCCCCCATAAGATGCTCCATAGTATATGCCTCATATGCTGCTCCAAAAAGGTTGATGGCCCCCATAAGATGCTCCATAGTATATGCCTCGTATGCTGCTCCATTATGGTTGATGGCCCCCATAAGATGCTCCATAGTATTATATGCCCTGTATGCTGATCCAAAAAGGTTGATGGCCCCCATAAGATGCTCCATAGTATTATATGCCCTGTATGCTGATCCATAAAGGTTGATGGCCCCCATAAGATGCTCCATAGTAGTATTATATGACCTGTATGCTGCTGCAATAAAAAAAACTAACATACTCACCTATCGTTGCTGGGTGCTGAGTGCTGGGGGCCTGAGTAGGTAGGGACACCGGCGCACTGTGGGGGTCAGGTGCCGGAGTCACCGATAGCTCAGGTCCTGGCACTTGCTATAGTCTCCTGGCCCTGATCCAGTGCTGCGCGCTGCTCTGTCTTCCGGGTCCTCTGGCTGTGACTGTTCAGTCAGAGGGTGGCGCGCATTAAGTGCGTCATCTCGCCCTCTGAACTGAACGTCACAGGCAGAGGATGTGGAGGACGGAGCAGCGCGCATCACTGGAACGGGACAGGTGAATATAGCATACTCACCCTCCTGGCACGTCCCTGCTTCTCCGTTGGAGATCGCGGTGTGCGTTCAGTGCTTACGCATACTGCGATCTCATGGGCTGCGTCACTCTGTGGGGTCCAGACTGCGCCATCGCTTGCACTTGCGCAGTCTATAAAGGCTTCGGACAGAGTGACGCTCCCAGCGTTATATTATAGATATAGCTGTAAAGATTAAACAAAACAAAAACAGTCAAGAATACTTACCCGCCTTCTTTCCACCTGAACTTGGGCTTGAGTCTGCTCCACCTCTGCTGCACTGGAATTGTTCTGTAAAGAAACATGATTTTACCACGTGGCAAATTGACAGTCAATACTTACCAATCAGTAGCAAATGTACTCACTTCCTCAGTCTCCTGTCCACTCTAGGAGGTATACTATTCACTGGAGGACATCTTTGATGAGGAATGCTACAAGAGAGACAGAAGTGAGTACAGACTGCAGTGAGAGAAACAGACAGACATCTTCAAAGCTTCTATACT
The DNA here is from genome assembly GCF_051348905.1 of Ranitomeya variabilis. Classification (NCBI taxonomy): domain Eukaryota; kingdom Metazoa; phylum Chordata; class Amphibia; order Anura; family Dendrobatidae; genus Ranitomeya; species Ranitomeya variabilis. The sequence continues at coordinate 570,550,477 of NC_135236.1, forward strand.
CACATCCTGAGTGAAATCCAGAGTCTTCAGATCAGCAAAGCAGTCTTCAGAGCAGCAATCAATCGCTTCCAGAGTCTTGATAGTAATGGACTACCTGTCTCCAGACCCCCTTTTATTCATCAGGGATTTTTTCAGGTGGTAACATTGTCTCCTGGACATGATTAATGTGAAGTAAGCATGTGTATCAAACGCGTGCGTATGCACGTCCTTGCATACCAATGCGTTCCCATAGACGATAATGCATTTTTTTGATGCAATCATCCGCATGTGGATGATTGCGCAATATTTGATGCCACAAAAAATGCAACATGTTGCGTTCGCCAGACCCCGCTGCAGAGTGCGAAACAACGCATGCATATGTATCCGCAAGTGAATGCATACAAACGCATGTCCCTGTGTACACCATGTTAAATATATGTACGCATGACGTATGCGGATCTGACGCTGCGCTTAAGCGCCCCCTGAGGAAGGTACACGTGCCGAAATGCGCGTCGGGGTGATCTGGCGTCCCCTGGGCTGGACCAGACTCTTCATAGCAGGTGATATGTTCACTTCAGTGCTCCTTTTTATTTGTAGCCACGGTACTGCTGGATATTCCCGGTTATACTAGTGCACTGACCCTGCGCTGTACTATATGCCCCTCTATATGTACGGGCTGATTCCGGACCATCACTGGGGACGTTAGTTCCCGGGTGACTAGTTTCTTTTATGTTGCTTTAGGCATATTTTCCAGCTACTGGTCTCACCATATACTGTTTGGTCTTCTATCTGTGTAATTTTACTGTTTGTTAATAAAAAGTGGTTTTTACTGGATTATATGACTGCATTCTTTTTGCTCTTAGTTTACTATGTGTTGGCAGTTATCCGTATTGTCCATACACGGGTGGCACATTTATTTGGTGTTATAATACTAATATCCGTGTGATCTATATGCACCACCAATGTTGCCTATTGGAATTTCTATGCTTACACATGCAAGTGTGAAACCAGCCTAACAGTGTCAAGGATAGAAATATAATACTACACAGATAAGTACTGTGACTAGGGTTGAGCGAAAAGGATCAGACATTTTCAAAAATCGCCGATTTTCGGCAAAGTCGGGTTTCGTGAAACCCAACCCGATCCCAGCATGGGATCGGCCATGTTGTCGGCGATCTTCGCGCCAAAGTCGCGTTTCGTATGACGCTTTCAGCGCCATTTCTCAGCCAATGAAGGTGGACAGAGTGTGGGCAGGGTGATGACATAGGTCTCGGTCCCGACCATCTTAGAGAAGGGCATGACAGTGATTGGCTTGCTTTCTGCGGCGTCACAGGGGCTATAAAGGGACGTGCACGCGACCGCCATCTTACTTCTGCCGATCTGAGCATAGGGAGAGGTTGCTGTAGCTTCGTCAGAAGCAGGGATATTGTTAGGAAGGAAATATTTAGCCCCAAACCGCTTGTGCTGTAGTGATTTCCACTGTCCAACACCACCTTTTCTTTGCAGGGACAGTGGAGGCTAGATTTCTGTGCATCAGCTCTGTAGCTTATAAGGCTCCCTGATAGCTGCATTGCTGTTTGTACGCCGCTGTGCAAACCAACAGCTTTTTTTAAAGCAAAAGTCCTGTTGCTCCTTTCTGCACAGTTCTATTGTTTATTTGTCCACACTTTTGTGTGCAGCAGTCCTTTTTATTGCTGGCTGCCATACTTTTCCTGAGATAATTGTAGGGAGATTGTTATTGTAGTGCGGTCCCTTTTTTTTAATATATCTTCCAGCCACTTTCTGCCACTGAAACTGTGTAGTGTAATACAGTGGGCCTGTTTTTACCAGCAGCTTCTCAAACACAAAAAGGGAGATTTATATTGCCACTAAGTGCTTCTGCGGCAGGTCTCTTTTTTATATATATCTTACAGCCACTTTCTGCCACTGAAACTGTAATGTAATACAGTGGGCCTGATTTTTCCAGCAGTCTCCCACACATAAAAAGGGAGATTTATATTGCCACTAAGTGCATCTGCGTCCGTTCTGTTTGGCGTATATCTGTCAGCCACTTTCAGCCACTTATAATGTGTAGTGTAATACAGTGGGCCTGTTTTTTTTTTGCAGCAGTCTCCCACACAAAAAAGGGAGATTTAAATTCTCAACAAGTTTATATACACCTTCTACCTTGTTTTACAGTACCATATAACGGTTGTTACTTTGGTTACATTTTCCCAAAAATGAGGAAGTCTGGTGGAAGAGGCCGTGGGCTGTCATTGCCAGCTGGTAGTGATGGTGGTGGTGGTGGTGGTGGAGCATCTGGTGGTAGTGGGAAAAGCAAAATAGCACCTAAGGCTCGAGTTGTTGAGCCAGTGTCATCGTCTGGCTACACAAGGCCTCAAAGGCTCCCTTATCTTGGAGTAGGAAAACCGCTTTTAAAGCCGGAGCAGCAGGAAAAAGTTTTTGCTTTCCTTGCTGACTCAGCCTCTAGCTCTTTCGCCTCCTCTTCCGAAAGTTCCAAATTTAAAAGCAGCGAGTCGTCAGTAGGTGCTCCCGGGCAGGAGCAAGTCGCTTCCTTGTGTCCTTCACCCAAACCAAAAGTGAAGGATGCGGCAGGCGACACTACAGTTTACTACATGGAGCTCTTTATACATACCGTGCCTGGGTTAGAAAGGGAAATTGTTAACAGCCCATTACAAGATGAATCGGAGACAAAGTGCACAGATGCACAGCCACACCTAGATTATTATGCTGTTCCATTGACTCAGATCACTACATTGCCCTCACAGTGTACTGAGCCAGAATCTGACCCTGATGAGACTATGGTGCCCCATCCCGAAAGCTATAGCACCTTACACGGTGACACAGAGGAAGGTGCACAGGACATTGAAGAGGAGGTGATAGATGACCCAGTTGTTGACCCAGATTGGCAGCCATTGGGGGAACAGGGTGCAACTGGCAGTAGCTCAGGTGTTCGATAGCAGGAAGAGTGCAGTGTGGCAATTTTTTAACCAAGATCCGAATGATCAGTTCAAAGTTATCTGTAAGAAATGCTCAAAGACCTTTAGCAGAGGGCAGAATGTCAAAAATGTAAATAAAACGTGCATGCGTAGACATTTAACCAGCATGCACTTGCAAGCCTGGACTAACTACCAAACGTCCCATTATGTTGGTGCACCCATTCAGAATGAAGGTAGTCAGCAACGCTACATTGCTTCCCTCACTGTAAGACCACCGTTTAGGACACCACCAGCAGCAAATGTGGAGGTATCGTCGCAAGGCCAAAGCAGTCAGGGAATATACAGGTACCCTACCCTCCATTTAGACCTGTGAATACTGGGCGCAAACTACCACTGTCTGCTACTCAGCAGAGGAACCCACCCCTGTACCTAACTTTGCCACCTGTTTATTTAGGAAAATTGTTTGCAGACATTTAGCCCACATTACTATTTTGGCCAATTTACTGTGTCAGCCACTTCTTCCAGTTGTACTCCACCGAACAAAGCAGTGCCGCCAGTTTACTCCGGTTACCAGTTTAGAACTCCATAGAGCCTACTTTTTTATTTTAGGCCTAGTAAGTCTGCGCCACTCCTTGTAATCATCCTTTGCTGAACAAACCAATGCTGCCTGTGTACCCCTGTAACCCATTTTAAACTGCATTGAGCCTCCTTTTTTATTTTAGGCCTAGTAAGTCTGTCTGCGCTACTCCTTGCAATCGTCCTCCGCTGACCAAACCAATGCTGCCTGTGTACCCCTGTAACCCATGTTAAACTGCATAGTGCCTACTTTTTTATTTTAGGCGTAGTAAGTCTGTGCCGCTCCTTGCAATCGTCCTCCGCTGACCAAACCAATGCTGCCTGTGTACCCCTGTAACCAATTTTAAACTGCATTGAGCCTACTTTTTTATTTTATGCCTAGTAAGTCTGTCTGCGCCACTCCTTGCAATTGTCCTCCGCTGACCAAACCAATGCTTCCTGTGTACCCCTGTAACCCATTTTAAACTGCATTGAGCCTACTTTTTTATTTTAGGCCTAGCAAATCTGTCTGCGCCACTCCTTGCAATCGTCCTCCGCTGACCAAACCAATGCTGCCTGTGTACCCCTGTAACCCATTTTAAACTGCATTGAGCCTACTTTTTTATTTTAGGCCTAGTAAGTCTGCGCCCCTCCTTGCAATTGTCCTCCACTGACCAAACCAATGCTGCCTCTGTACCCCTGTAACCTATTTTAAACTGCATGGAGCCTACTTTTTTATTTTAGGCCTACTACCTGTGTCTGCCTGCGCCACTCAATACAGCTTTCCTCCACTGAACAAGGCTGATCTTCAATCTTCAGGCTTTCGGCCTATATTTAGAATATGAAAATGCATTTGGCCTACTAGTTTGGTTGGGCCCTACTAATGGTGTCTGCCGCTGCTTGCTTTTCTCCTCCACTGAATAAAGATGAGCTTCAATTTCCAGCATATATCAGATATTAAACTGCATTTGGCCTACTTGTTTGGTTGGCCCTACTAACGATGTCTGCCACTCCTTGCTTTTCTCCTCCACTGAACAAAGCTGAGCTTCAATCTTCAGGCTTTCGGCCTATATTTTGAATATGAAAATGCATTTGGCCTACTAGTTTGTTTGGGCCCTACTAATGGTGTCTGCCGCTCCTTGGTGTTCTCCTCCACTGAACAAAGCTGAGCTTCAATCTTCAGGCTTTCGGCCTATATTTAGAATATGAAAATGCATTTGGCCTACTAGTTTGTTTGGGCCCTACTAACGGTGTTTGCCGCTGCTTGCTTTTCTCCTCCACTGAATAAAGATGAGCTTCAATTTCCAGCATATATCAGATATTAAACTGCATTTGGCCTACTTGTTTGGTTGGGCCTACTAACGGTGTCTGCCGCTCCTTGCTTTTCTCCTCCACTGAACAAAGCTGAGCTTCAATCTTCAGGCTTTCGGCCTATATTTTGAATATGAAAATGCATTTGGCCTACTAGTTTGGTTGGGCCCTACTAATGGTGTCTGCCGCTTTTTGGTGTTCTCCTCCACTGAACAAAGCTGAGGTTCAATCTTCAGGCTTTCAGCCTATATTTTGAATATGAAAATGCATTTGGCCTACTAGTTTGGTTGGGCCCTACTAATGGTGTCTGCCGCGTTTTGGTGTTCTCCTCCACTGAACAAAGCTGAGGTTCAATCTTCAGGCTTTCAGCCTATATTTAGAATATGAAAATGCATTTGGCCTACTTGTTTGGCTGGGCCTACTAATGCTGTCTGCCGCTCCTTGGTGTTCTCCTCCACTGAACAAAGCTGAGCTTCAATCTTCAGGCTTTCGGCCTATATGTAGAATATGAAAATGCATTTGGCCTACTAGTTTGGTTGGGCCCTACTAATGGTGTCTGCCGCTGCTTGCTTTTCTCCTCCACTGAATAAAGATGAGCTTCAATTTTCAGCATATATCAGATATTAAACTGCATTTGGCCTGCTTGTTTGTTTGGGCCTACTAACGGTGTCTGCCGCTCCTTGGTGTTCTCCTCCACTGAACAAAGCTGAGCTTCAATCTATAGGCTTTCGGCCTATATTTAGAATATCAAAATGCATTTGGCCTACTTGTTTGGTTGGGCCTAATAACGGTGTCTGCCACTCCTTGGTGTTCTCCTCCACTGAACAAAGCTGAGGTTCAATCTTCAGGCTTTCGGACAATATTTAGAATATGAAAATGCATTTGGCCTACTAGTTTGGTTGGGCCCTACTAACGGTATATGCCACTGCTTGCTTTTCTCCTCCACTGAATAAAGATGAGCTTTAATTTTCAGCATATATCAGATATTAAACTGCATTTGGCCTACTTGTTTGGTTGGGCCTACTAACGGTGTCTGCTGCTCCTTGGTGTTCTCCTCCACTGAACAAAGCTGAGCTTCAATCTTCAGGCTTTCGGCCTATATTTAGAATATGAAAATGCATTTTGCCTACTAGTTTGTTTGGGCCCTACTAATGGTGTCTGCCGCTCCTTGGTGTTCTCCTCCACTGAACAAAGCTGAGCTTCAATCTTCAGGCTTTCGGACAATATTTAGAATATGAAAATGCATTTGGCCTACTAGTTTGTTTGGGCCCTACTAACGGTGTTTGCCGCTGCTTGCTTTTCTCCTCCACTGAATAAAGATGAGCTTCAATTTCCAGCATATATCAGATATTAAACTGCATTTGGCCTACTTGTTTGGTTGGGCCTACTAACGGTGTCTGCCGCTCCTTGCTTTTCTCCTCCACTGAACAAAGCTGAGCTTCAATCTTCAGGCTTTCGGACAATATTTAGAATATGAAAATGCATTTGGCCTACTAGTTTGGTTGGGCCCTACTAACGGTATATGCCACTGCTTGCTTTTCTCCTCCACTGAATAAAGATGAGCTTTAATTTTCAGCATATATCAGATATTTAACTGCATTTGGCCTACTTGTTTGGGCCTACTAACGGTGTCTGCTGCTCCTTGGTGTTCTCCTCCACTGAACAAAGCTGAGCTTCAATCTTCATGCTTTCGGCCTATATTTAGAATATGAAAATGCATTTTGCCTACTAGTTTGGTTGGGCCCTACTAACTGTCTGCCCCTCCTTGCTTTTCTCCTCCACTGAACAAAGCTGAGCTTCAATCTTCAGGCTTTCGGCCTATATTTAGAATATGAACATGCATTTGGCCTACTTGTTTGGCTGGGCCTACTAATGCTGTCTGCCGCTCCTTGGTGTTCTCCTCCACTGAACAAAGCTGAGCTTCAATCTTCAGGCTTTTGGCCTATATGTAGAATATGAATATGCATTTGGCCTACTAGTTTGGTTGGGCCCTACTAATGGTGTCTGCCGCTTTTTGGTGTTCTCCTCCACTAAACAAAGCTGAGGTTCAATCTTCAGGCTTTCAGCCTATATTTTGAATATGAAAATGCATTTGGCCTACTAGTTTGGTTGGGCCCTACTAATGGTGTCTGCCGCTTTTTGGTGTTCTCCTCCACTGAACAAAGCTGAGGTTCAATCTTCAGGCTTTCAGCCTATATTTAGAATATGAAAATGCATTTGGCCTACTTGTTTGGCTGGGCCTACTAATGCTGTCTGCGGCTCCTTGGTTTTCTCCTCCACTGAACAAAGCTGAGCTTCAATCTTCAGGCTTTCGGCCTATATTTAGAATATGAAAATGCATTTGGCCTACTAGTTTGGTTGGGCCCTACTAATGGAGTCTGCCGCTGCTTGCTTTTCTCCTCCACTGAATAAAGATGAGCTTCAATTTTCAGCATATATCAGATATTAAACTGCATTTGGCCTGCTTGTTTGTTTGGGCCTACTAAAGGTGTCTGCCGCTCCTTGGTGTTCTCCTCCACTGAACAAAGCTGAGCTTCAATCTTCAGGCTTTCGGCCTATATTTAGAATATCAAAATGCATTTGGCCTACTTGTTTGGTTGGGCCTAATAACGGTGTCTGACGCTCCTTGGTGTTCTCCTCCACTGAACAAAGCTGAGCTTCAATCTTCAGGCTTTCGGACAATATTTAGAATATGAAAATGCATTTGGCCTACTAGTTTGGTTGGGCCCTACTAACGGTATATGCCACTGCTTGCTTTTCTCCTCCACTGAATAAAGATGAGCTTTAATTTTCAGCATATATCAGATATTAAACTGCATTTGGCCTACTTGTTTGGGCCTACTAACGGTGTCTGCTGCTCCTTGGTGTTCTCCTCCACTGAACAAAGCTGAGCTTCAATCTTCAGGCTTTCGGCCTATATTTAGAATGTGAACATGCATTTGGTCTACTTGTTTGGTTGGGCCTAACAACGGTGTCTGCCACTCCTTGGTGTTCTCCTCCACTGAACAAAGCTGAGCTTCAATCTTCAGGCTTTCGGCCTATATTTAGAAAATTAAAATGCATTTGGCCTACTAGTTTGGTTGGGCCCTACTAACGGTGTCTGCCGCTGCTTTCTTTTCTCCTCCACTGAACAAAGCTGAGCTTCAATCTTCAGGCTTTCGGCCTATATTTTGAATATGAAAATGCATTTGGCCTACTAGTTTGGTTGGGCCTACTAACGGTGTCTGCCGCTACTTGCTGTTCTCCTCCACTGAACAAAGCAGTGCCGCCTGTTTACTCCTGTTACCAATTTTGAACTTAATTTGGCCCACTTTACTATTTGGGCCTACTAACTGTGTCTGCCACTCATTACAGTTGTCCTCCACTGAACAAAGCAATGCCACCTGGTTAGTCCTGTTACCAATTTTGAACTGCATTTAGCCTAGTTACTTATTTGGGCCTTCTCACTGTGTCAGCCTCTCATTACAGTTGTCCTCCACTGAACAAAGCAATGCCGCCTGGTTAGTCCTGTTACTAATTTTGAACTGCATTTAGCCTATTACTTATTTGGGCCTACTCACTGTGTCAGCCTCTCATTACAGTTGTCCTCCACTGAACAAAGCAATGCCGCCCGGTTAGTCCTGTTACCAATTTTGAACTGCATTAAGCCTAGTTACTTATTTGGGCCTACTCACTGTGTCAGCCTCTCATTACAGTTGTCCTCCACTGAACAAAGCAATGCCGCCTGGTTAGTCCTGTTACCAATTTTGAACTGCATTTAGCCTATTACTTATTTGGGCCTTCTCACTGTGTCAGCCTCTCATTACAGTTCTCCTCCACTGAACAAAGCAATGCTGCCTGGTTAGTCCTGTTACCAATTTTGAACTGCATTTAGCCTAGTTACTTATTTGGGCCTATTCACTGTGTCAGCCTCTCATTACAGTTGTCCTCCGCGAACAAAGCAATGCCGCCTGGTTAGTCCTGTTACCAATTTTGAACTGCATTTAGCCCACTTTATTATTTGGGCCCATATCTGTGTTTCCTGCTCATCCTGCCCATTGCCCAGCCAGTGCTAGATGAGTCTGCTGGTACATTGACCCAGACCACTACATTCCCCTTGCACTCTACACAGCCAGAATCTGACCCTGCTGAATGTCAGGTTCCTCTTCTCGCATACTAAACCACCTTACATGGGGACAAAGAGGAAGGTGCAGATGAAAGTGCAGGTTCCTTCATCAGGTGGGGGGGCATACTCATTGGCAACGTCACAGGCACAGGGCCCCTCATAGTACTCAAAAGTGTCTCTGCCGGTGGGAGGTGCCCCCGCTGTCAAACACACCACCGTACTTTGAGGGGCCCTGTGCCAGTGCCAATGCGAATGAGTGTGCCCCCCCTGCTTGCTCAGGATCACAGCACTTGCAAAGTTGAAATACATACCTCTTCCTGCTCCACCGCTGTGATGTAGTCTGCGTTTCCTGGGCCCACGAAAAACTTGAGCCATCCCTACCCCCCACAACTTTAGCCAAATGACCCCCAATTTTCAATGCCTAACTATTATTATAAGGTACTGTACATTAAGATTGACAAGCTTAAGTAACAGGAATGGATGTATTTGGCATTAAAATGGGCACTGTAGGTGTTTTCCTGTCCTCCACTCACTGCCGACTTTGCTTCCCCATTGACTTGCATTGGGTTTCGTGTTTCAGTCGGATCCCCGACTTTTCGCAATAATCGTCCGATTTCACCCGACCCGACTTTTGACAAAGTCGGATTTTGCGAAACCCGACTCGATCCTAAAAAAGTAAAAGTCGCTCAACTCTAACTGTGACTTCTATGGGTGATTTTGATTCGTAACTTCAACAAAAAAATGAGCATATATTCATAAACATTTGGCATCGGACAAACCCTCTGCAAAAAAAACCACAGCTGTAAACAGCTCAAAAAAATAAGATGGTTTCCTGAACTGCTGTGCTTCTCATTTAGTATAGGTTGGTCTCTTGGTGAGTTGCACATGGAATCACCGTTTATAAGCAGTTACTGCTAGTGTTGAGCATTCCGATACTGCAAATATCGGGTATCGGACGATATTTGCTGTATCGGAATTCCGATAACGAGTTCCGATATTTTTGCGATATCGGAATCGGAAGTGTGCGGTGCGTATGGTTCCCAGGGTCTGGAGGAGAGGAGACTCTCCTTCAGGCCCTGGGATCCATATTCATGTAAAAAATAAATAATAAAAATAAAAAATATTGATATACTCACCTCTCCGGCGGACCCTGGCTCTTAGCGGTGTCTCCTTTCCTAAGAATGCAGGGCGTGAAGGACCTTCGATGACGTCGCGGCTTGTGATTGGTCGTGTGAGCGGTCACATGAGTGGTAATGCGACCAATCACAAGCCGCGACGTCATCGAAGGTTCTTCACTCTGCATTCTTAGGAACGGAGGCAGACGCTTGGACCGGTGAGAGACGGGGCCGTCGGAGGGGTGAGTATATCAATATGTTTTATTTTTATTCTTTATTTTATACATGAATATGGATCCCAGGTCCTGAAGGAGAGTTTCCTCTCCTTCAGACCCTGGGAACCATTCCGATATTTTGTGTCCCATTGATATGCATTGGTATCGGGTATCGGCGATATCCGATATTTTTGGGATATCGGCCGATCCAATCCGATACCGATACCTTTGCATATCGGAAGGTATCGCTCAACACTAGTTACTGTGCAAACTCAAGATTTCTTTCCCATAAAACATTTTAAATCATTACAGTCCAATGTGGAAATTGATCTGCCCTAAGGATTTTTACATCCACTTTTGCATTCCAAGGAATGAAAGGCACAGCAATATCAGCATGTAAAAAATACAAACTTTTGTGCTGCTTTTGGTGCAGATTTGCTCTGAAAAAATGCAGCAAATTTGTCTAATACAATATCTACTTTAGGGTAAACTGCATATTTTTTTGTGAATTGTCTGCATAATCCATAGCTTAAAACACTACCAGCTAAATGAGAGCTGAACAAATCTCAAACATTGTGGAAAATTTATGTGCAGATTATTTTCCTTTGAATCTTCTGCTTGTGAGCAGATGCTTACATTTAGGTCAGGTTCAAGCATCCGTTCTTATTCTCATATATAATAAGGTCTTGTAGCATACTGGACAAATATTTTGGCTGTGTGTAAATTTTTACAATATTTCTAACATCAATTTTTCTTATAAAAAATTACCTTAGCTGCTGCTACTCATTAATTCCTGTTTTATCTTTGAGGCTTAATTTTTCCTCCCCTTGTTTAACTCCTTCATGACCCAGCCTATTTTGACCTTAATGACCTGGCCATTTTTTGCAATTCTGACCAGTGTCCTTTATGAGGTAATAACTCAGGAACGCTTCAACGGATCCTAGTGGTTCTGAGAATGTTTTTTTGTGACATATTGGGCTTCATGTTAGTAGTAAATTTAGGTCGATAATTTTTGCGTTTATTAGTGGAAAAAATGGAAATTTGGCTAAAATTTTTAAAATTTCGCAATTTTCACATTTTTAATTTTTATTCTGTTAAACGAGAGAGATATGTGACACAAAATAGTTAATAAATAACATTACCCACATATCTATTTTACATCAGCACAATTTTGGAAACAACATTTTTTTTTTTGCTAGGAAGTTATAAGGGTTAAAATTTGACCAGCGATTTCTCATTTTTACAAAGAAATTTACAAAACCATTTTTTTAGGGACCACCTCACATTTGAAGTCAGTTTGAGGGGTATATATGGCTGAAAATACCCAAAAGTGACAACAGTCTAAAAACTGCACCCCTCAAGGTGCTTAAAACCACATTCAAGAGGTTTATTAACCCTTCAGGTACTTCACAGCGGCAGAAGCAACATGGAAGGAAAAAATGAACATTTAACTTTTTAGTCACAAAAATGATGTTTTAGCCACAATTTTTTTTATTTTCCCAAGGGTAAAAAGAGAAACTGGACACCAAAAGTTATTGTACAATTTGTCCTGAGTATGCCGATACCCCATAAGTGGGGGGAACCACTGTTTGGGGGCACGACAGGGCTCTTAAGGGAAGGAGTGCCATTTGACTTTTCCAATTAAAAATTGGCTCCAATCTTTAGCGGACACCATGTCACGTTTGGAGAGCCCCTGTGTGCCTAAACATTGGAGCTCCCCCACAAGTGACCCCATTTTGGAAACTATACCCCCCCAAGGAACATATCCAGATGCATAGTGAGCACTTTGAACCCCCAGGTGCTTCTTCACAAACTGATCCGTAAAAGTGAAAAAGTACTTTTTTTTCACCCAAAATTTTTTTTAGCCTCAATTTGTTCATTTCCACATGGGCAACAGGATAAAATGGATCCTAAAATTTATTGGGCAATTTTTCCTGAGTACACTGATACCTCACATGTGGGGGTAAACCACTGTTTGCGCACACGGCAGGGCTTGGAAGGGAAGGAGCGCCATTTGACTTTTTGAATGAAAAATTGGCTCCAATCGTTAGCAGACACCATGTCGCGTTTGGAGAGCCCCTGTGTGCCTAAACATAGGAGCTCCCCCACATGTGACCCCATTTTGGAAACTAGACCTCCCATGGAACTAATCTAGATGTGCGGTGACCACTTTAAACCCCCAAGTGCTTCACAGAAGTTTATAATGCAGAGCCTTGAAAATAAAAAGTAATTTTTCTTTCCTCAAAAATTATTATTTAGCCTGCATTTTTTTTATTTTCACAAGAGTAACAGGAGAAATTGGACCCCAAAAGTTGTTGTCCACTTTGTCCTGAGTACGCTGATACCCCATATGTGGGGGGAACCACTGTTTGGGTACACATCGGGGCTCGGAAAGGAAGTAGTGACTTTTGAAATGCAGACTTGATGGAATAGTCTGCGGGAATCACGTTGTGTTTGCAGAGCCCCTGATGTGCCTAAACAGTTGAAACCCCCCACAAGTGACCCCATTTTGGAAACTAGACAACCAAGGAACTTATCTAGATTAGTGGTGAGCACTTTAAACCCCCAAGTGCTTCACAGAAGTTTACAACGCAGAGCCGTGAAAATAAAAAATCATTTTTCTTTCCTCAAAAAACAGTAATTAGACTTACTGGTAATTGTATTTCCAGGAATCCATCCTGACAGCACACTGGAGGACGTCCTTCTTATCCATGATGGGACAGGAAACACGAGAGGTTAAAAGGACCCTCCCCCTACCACCCTTCAGTGTTTTTCCAAAGTAACACATCTGGATGGATGCAAAAACAAGTTTTATTACAACAAAATAATCAATCATACAAATGTTACATCACATAAGTATAAAGATCAAACAATAGGGAGGGAACTAACAGTGCTGTCAGGATGGATTCCTGGAAATACAATTACCAGTAAGTCTAATTACTGTTTTCCAGGTCACCACCTGACAGCACACTGGAGAAATACCAAAGGAGAATGGTATTTAGGGTGGGACCACTGCTTGAAGTACCTTTCTACCAAAGGCCAACTGAGGCGAAACTACATCTAACTTATAGTGTTTAGAAAAGGTACTAAGATTAGACCATGATGCAGCTCTACAGATCTGGTCTGCCGTAGCCCCCCCTTTCTCCACCCATGATGTGGCCATGGCCCTAGATGAGTGGGCTTTAAGATTAACCGGGGAATTCAGACCTTTAGCTTTGTAGGCTAAATCAATTCTAGATTTTATCCACCGTGCGATAGTCGCTTTAGACGCTTTTTTCCCCTTATTTGAACCCCTGAACTGAACGAACAAGTTATTGTCCCGTCTCCAGGGTCTAGATAAATCAAGGTACTTGAGTACTGACTCTCTTACATCAAGGTTATGAAAAAATCTTTCTTTTTGGTTTTTAGGGAATTGGCAAAATGATGGTAAAACAATCTCCTGATTCATATTAGTATCAGAGACGACCTTAGGGAGAAAGGCCGGATCAAGCCTTAGTACTATTTTATCATCAAAGATCTGTAAATACGGGTTCTGTACCGAAAGAGCCTGTAGTTCCCCCAATCTTTTTGCCGATGTGATCGCAACTAAAAACGCGGTTTTAAGAGAGAGTTTGTTAATATCTATGTCTCCAGTTATATCCCAGGACTGATCACACAGAAAATTCAGGACCAGATTAAGATCCCACGGCGGGACTGATTTCCTAATGAATGGCCTTAGCCTCTGGACTGCTCTAGAGAATCGACTAATCCAGGGGTGGGTAGATAGAGAAAAATCAAAAAATACACTTAGGGCCGCTATCTGGACTCTTAATGTACTTGGTCTAAGACCTTTTTGAAATCCTGACTGCAAGAAGTCAAGAATTTTCGGGATATCTGGATGGTCAGTATCAACTGTCATCTCCCCACAGAATGCACAAAATGTTTTCCATATTTTTGTGTAGATGGCAGATGTCACCGGCTTTCTGCTGGCTTGAAGGGTAGAAATGACGTCATCTGAAAGACCTTTTGCCCTCAAGACCTTCCGTTCAGGATCCAGGCTGCCAACTGAAGTGCTCCTGGGTTCTGGTGTAGAACTGGACCTTGTAGAAGAAGATCCTCTCTCTCTGGTAACAGGAGGGGTTCTTCCACTGATAATTTTTTAACAATGGAAACCAACTTCGTTTCGGCCAGTGAGGGGCTATGAGGATAACTTTGGCCCCGTCCTCGCAGATTTTCCTGAGTGTTCTTGGAATCAATGCCAGAGGCGGAAACGCATACAGAAGACCGTTGTTCCAGGGTTGTGACAGGGCATCGATCGCAGCTGGGCTTTCCCAGGGGTTTAGGGAGTAAAAGGTTTTGACCTTTGCGTTTTGCTTTGTAGCAAATAGATCCACCGTCGGCTTCCCCCAACGATGACAAAGATCCCTGAATACTTCGCTGTTCAGTTCCCACTCTGCAGGGGATACACTTTTCCTGCTCAGGAAATCCGCCAACTGGTTCTTGGATCCCTCCAGATGTACAGCCGAGATTGACCGTACCGACTTCTCTGCCCACTTGAAGATCTGTTCCGCCAGATCTTGTAATGCCAAATGTCATGGGCCCCCCTGATGTCGAAGGAAGGCTACAGTCGTCGTATTGTCCGAGAAGATTTTTACATGCTTGTTCTTCAGCAAATGTTGTGCCGCCATTAGGACCTTCCAAACCGCATGCAACTCTCTGTGGTTTGATGACTTCTTGCTGTCCTTTCTTTCCCAACGACCTTGGAAATATCTTCCCAGGACATGACCTCCCCAACCTTCCTGACTTGCATCTGTCGTGACTGACACACTCGGGGTTTGAAGCCATGGTACTCCCAGCCGGAGGTTTTTGGAGAGAGTCCACCACACCAGAGATCTTTTGATCTGAAAAGAAAGATTCAGTCTTTGATTTAGAGAGGTTTGTCTTCTGTTCCAGCTCCTCAGAACTCCCTGCTGAAGCTGTCGGGAATGAAACTGGCTCCATCTCACGCAAGGGATGCAGGCCGTCATTAACCCCAGTATTATCATCCCGTCTCTGATCGTATTTCGGCCTCGGGAGAAATGATGGACCTTTTTTATTATACCCTTTAGCCTGTCTTCCGGAAGGTAGGACATTCTTGTTTCTGAATCGAGCATGACTCCTAGGAATTTTATTCTGGATTTCGGTATTAGATCTGATTTCTTCCAATTTATAATCCATCCGAGACTCTCTAGTGTGGAAATGAGGAATTGACAGTTGATCCTGAGCTGGTGTACTGACTCTGCCGCTACCAAAAAGTCATCTAAATAAGGGATTACCATCAAATCCTGATTTCTCAGATATGCGACCACCTCTACCATAAGTTTTGTAAAAACCCTGGGAGCCGACGCCAGGCCGAAGGGGAGACAGGGAAATTGAAAATGGTAGATCTTCCCTTCCATGTTTACCGCGAACCGCAGGAACTTTTGGTGGTTTAAGTAAATGGGAACATGGTAATATGCACTCTTTAGATCTAGAGTGCACATCACCATACCCCTTCCCAACAGAGGAATGGTAGACCGAATTGACTCCATTTTGAATCTTTTGTATACTACCCAATTGTTTAGGTGCTTCAGATTTATTATCGTTCTCGATTCTCCCGATGGTTTTGTTATCGAGAAGAGATTCGAGTAATGACCTCTGTACTCTTCCTGAGAGGGGACCGGAACAATTGCCGCCATTTTTAGGAGGTCCTGTATATCCGACCACATGGGGGATGATGATTTTAGATGTGTGCTGGACACCAGAAATCTTTCGGGCGGAAGGGAGGAAAATTCGATTTTGTACCCCTGGGACACCACCTGTAACACCCAAGGACTTGTTGTTATTTCCCTCCAACCTTCTAGGAATCCGGCTAGACGACCCCCCACTCTGATGGCGTCATTTTCTATGGTAGCTAGACCTCGGACCTGAGTAACTCGAGTCCTTGGTTTTGGGTCTACTGTCTCCCCCTTTCTGGTAGCTCCATCTACCTTGTTTCCCTTTACCCCTGTAATCCTGTTTTTGATTATAGCGGGGTCTCCGAAAGGGCTGGAATTTTTAAGGCTTTTCTTCGGGAAACCCCTTTTTTACATCTGAGGCTTTCTCTAAAATATCGTCGAGGACCGGTCCGAAGACCCTGCCCCCAGAGAAGGGTATGGAACACAATTTATTTTTGGAGTGCATATCACCCGACCAGCTTTTGAGCCAGATAGCTCTTCGGGCTGCATTAGAGAGAGATTGACCTCTAGCCGCAAATCTAACAGTCTCCGCGGACGCGTCTGCCAAAAAGGTGGTTGCCAATTTTAACAGAGGCAGAGATTTCAGGATAGTATCCCTAGGAGTTTTGGCTATTAATTGATCCTGAAGATCATTTAGCCACAAGTCCATGGAGCGAGCCACTGATGTTGCTGCAATATTAGCTCCAATAACCGCCGAAGAACTCTCCCAGGCCCTTTTTAAAAGGCCATCTGCCTTCCTGTCCATGGGCTCTTTTAGATTGGAAGAGTCCTCAAAAGGGATTGAGGTTCTTCTGGACACTTTAGCCAATGGAATGTCTATTTTAGGAATATCGACCCATTCTTTAACTTCATCCGGGTCAAACGGCAAGCGGAGACGGAAATCTTTAGGGATAGTCTATCTCTTCTCCGCCTCCTCCCATTCATCCAAAATCATGGATCTGATATGGGAATTTACTGGAAACACCTTCGCAGTCTGTGAGCGCAAGCCACCAAACATTTCATCTTGAACCGAACAAGATGGTTGTGGATCCTCAATCTGCATAGTATGCCGCACAGCCTCCAACTGTTCTCCTGTGTCTGCTGCAGAGAATAAGTATTTTCTCCCTCTCTCCGGAGGGTCTCTGCTCTCCTCTTCCTCTTCAATATCCGATACAGCAGATAACGAGTCTCCCGAAGAGTAATCGACCCTCTGCCTTTTGCTCGGTCTCTCTGAAGGTGAGGCTTGAGGTAGTACCAGACCTGATACAGAAGCCTGGACCTCCTCTCTTATTATGGCTCTCATATTTGACATAAGAGAAGCCTGCTCCTCTCCTATGATTCTGCAGGTGCACGCTTCACATAGGGGTTTCTGCCAGGTATCTTTCAGCTTGGCTGCACAAATAGGACACTTTTTGCTTTTGCCAGGCTTCTTTAACGGTTTTTCAGGTAATGAGGCAGCCTATAGGAAATAACAAACTCTAGGATAATGCCCCATTTTTTTTTATTTTTTTTTTGAAAGATATCTATAATACAGGGCCCCTGCTCTACTTACTAGCGCCGAGGACTCCTGCCCCTCTGTTCTAGCTGCGTCCTCCATGATGCACTGGAGATCGCTTACTGCCCCCGCACATACCTTTATATTCTGTTCCTCTGTTCATCTGTACAGCGCTCCCGCGCTCATTACCGCTTGCAGAGACGCCGCCCGCCCCCCTCAGCCGCAAACCGGAAGTGACGCGCGGCCGGAAAGAGAGGATGGTGCAGCGAGGATTTCCTTCCCCATGCCGGCCGCATGGAGACGCCGACATCAGCAGAGGCCGCCGCTGGGATCGCATGCACCAGGGGGCGTGACAGAAGGATCGAGAGCCCCCGGCAGGGGGAAGCGCTACACTGGCAGGCAGAGGGACCCTCGGTCGGGTGTCGGCCAGTGGGTGCCTCATGGAGGGAAGGGTGAGGCAAAGCCCCCCCGATCCACATCCCCCCGCACAGAACGGTAGCTTCCTCTCGCCGTTCCTATCCATAATGGGACAGGAAAAACACTGAAGGGTGGTAGGGGGAGGGTCCTTTTAACCTCTCGTGTTTCCTGTCCCATCATGGATAAGAAGGACGTCCTCCAGTGTGCTGTCAGGTGGTGACCTGGAAATTATGTTTTAGCAAGCAATTTTTTATTTTCACAAGGGTAACAGGAAAAATTGGACCCCAACAATTGTTGCCGAGTTTGTGCTGAGTATGCTAGTACCCCATATGTGGGGGTAAACCACTGTTTAGGCACACGTTGGGGCTCAGAAGGGAGGGAGCACCATTTGACTTTTTGAACGCAAGATTGGCTGGAATCAATGGTGGCGCCATGCGTTTGGAGACCCCTGATGTGCCTAAACAGTGGAAACCCCTCAATTCTAACTCCAACAGTAACCCCAACACACCCCTAACCCTCATCCCAACTCTAGCCATAACCCTAATCACAACCCTAACCCCAACACACCCCTAACCCTAATCACAACCCTAACCCCAACACACCCCTAACCCTAATCCCAACCCTACCCCTAATCCTAACCCTAATCCCAACCGTAACCACAACCCTAACCCCAACACACCCCTAACCCTAACCATAACCCTAATCACAAGCCTAATCTTAACCCTATTTCCAACCCTAGCCCTAATTCCAACCCTAACTCTAATTTCAATCCTAACCCTAAGGCTGTGTGTGCCCACATTGTGGATTCGTGTGAGATTTTTCTGCACCATTTTTGAAAAATCCGCAGGTAAAAGGCACTGCGTTTTACATGCGGATTTACCATGGATTTCCAGTGTTTTTTGTGCGGATTTCACCTGCGGATTCCTATTGAGGAACAGGTGTAAAACGCTGCGGAATCTGCACAAAGAATTGACATGCTGCGGAAAATACAGCACAGTGTTTCCGCGCTGTATTTTCTGCACCATGGGCACAGCGGATTTGGTTTTCCATGATGGAAAACTGCTATGAATCCGCAGCGGCCAATCCGCTGTGGATCCGCAGCCAAATCTGCACCGTGTGCACATAGCCTAATTCTAACCCTAACCCTAGTTCTAACCCTAGTGGAAAAAAAAATATATTTTTTTTTTCTTTATTTTATTATTGTCCCTACCTATGGGGGTGATAAAGGGGGGTTTATTTATTATTTTTTTTATTTTGATCGCTGTGATAGAACCTATCACAGTGATCAAAACGTACCTGTAACGAATCTGCCAGCCGGCAGATTCGGCGGGCGCACTGCGCATGCGCCCGCCATTTTGAAAGATGGTGGCGCCCATGGATCAGACGGACGGACACCGGGAGGGACACCGGAGGTCGGTAAGTATGAGGGGGGGATCTGACAGCGGGGGGGAGATCGGACTGTGGGGGGAGCGGACAGGAGGACGGAGGGGAGCGGAGGACAGCAATGACAGAACGGAGGATGGAGGGGAGGAGATCGGTGGTGGTGGCAGGGGCAGATCGCGGTCTCCAGCCATGGCTGATGCTATTGCAGCATCAGCCATTGCTGGATTGTAATATTTCACCAATTTTCATTGGTGAAATATTACTATCGCTCTGATTGAAAGTGAAAGTGAAACGTCACATTCAGCAGCCAATCAGAGCGATCATAGCCACGGGGGGCGAAGCCAACCCCCTGGGCTCAAGTACCACTCCCCCTGTCCCTGCAGATCAGGTGAAATTACAATTAACCCTTTCACCCGACCTACTGGAGCGCGATCTGACCATGACGCATATGCTGCATCACAGGTCGGATTGGCACAGGTTTTCATGACGCATACGCTGCGTCAAAGGTCGGGAAGGGGTTAAAAAGAAATAACCTTTTTAGTTTTCCTTCAACATAGCTGTATGAGGCCTTGTTTTTGTATAACGAGTTGCAGTTTTGGATGACACCATCCATTTTACTATATGATATATAGAAAAACAGAAACAAAATTCCAAATGTGGCAAAACAGCAGTATGCCCCTGCAATTCTGTAATAGTTCTTTTGTTTTTTGTTTTCACTACATTTATTATGTGGATAAAATTACCTCTGATAAATGAAACTGCACAGGTGAAATCTTTTTTCTTCTAGCAACATGACGCCAGCGGTGACACCTGCGCAGTAGCATCTATCACTTTCCGAATTATGCTACTGCACAGGCGTGTCATTTTGAGGAAGAATTTTTTTTCTCAAGAAATTTATATTACTAAATAAAATGAAAATATGGCTTTTATAGATCAGATCATGCTACAGAGTTGGCTCTGCCGCTGACGCCTGCTTGATGAATGTCATTTTTTTTCAAAACAATAAGATATACAGTTAGTAAAATAGGGGGCAGGTCACCGAGAGATCAGTTACCTGTCATAAGCCATACACATGAATATGTAAGCAGAGCACCATATAAAGCCCCTCACAGCCCCGCCCCAAAGCACAAGCATATCATTAACTCAGAACTGAAAATAACGATTTAACAACAACCACAAGACGGATTTCATCAACCAAGGTATCATATTAATCAGTGTATCGGCGCCAGCCTGACACTGTCTTTAGGTCACTGTGCACAATCCTGCTGACAGGTTCCCTTTAATGTAGAAAGAGAACTTTCTCTAACTCTCCACCTTTATAGACTTTTTTTTAGAGTATTAACACAATATATGACTATCAAAGTTTTGTCAAAGCTGAATACCAGGAAATATAAGCAGCTTTATTTCACACATTTCATACCAAAAAGAAAAAAAAAATCTATAAAAGTGCAAGTAAAAAAAGCACTCAAAAATGCAATAAGGAAAATACAAGTAATTAATTTAATAGGTGCAAAAATGCTGCATAAAATATAAAGCTTCAAAAAAATCACCCAAAGCTCATCATGTAGCCTTAACATAGTTTCTGAACATAACATATTCACTTTTTCAATTCTCTGTCGGTCCACCTGTAATGCTAATGTTTGTTTTTTGCTTTTTTTATTGATTCAAAAATATGTAAATTTTATGTATTTAATTAAATTTGATACAAATAGTCACATTGAGAAATATCAAATTTGTCTGTGATAATGGCCAAAAGATAAAATATTTTAATTTCAAAATTATTTCTATGTAGAAGATAAAATGTTATGAAGGCAGGAATACCAATTTAATTTGATTTAACTTAGAAAATCTAAAACATTTTGTTTATTAGGTAAAAATTCTTAATAAAGCTGCCATCTTTAAAGGCAAGAAAATCAAGCCTGTCATTTTCAACAATCTAATTAATATCAGCTTTAGTTTAATGTAGATTAAAATCAAGATCTTGGTTAATTCCCAGTGAACGGAACATCTTCCAAAACACATTTCAAAAAGTGACCTTCAAAACAGGCTTTTACTATTTCTGACACTAATTGAATCTGACACCACAATGCAGTAAAAGGACAAGTCCAATACTGCAAACAATTTTAAACTTTATTATCTGTAATATTTGCATATTGAGGTGCTGTATTACACCTCATTCATGAGAAGCCCAGTCTTGGCAAGGTAATGACTTCCTGATTATCTGTCTTTGAATGATGAATGAAATGAATATGTAGCCATCAAATAGAATATAAAATGAGAAGCTTACTGTGAAGAGCCTTATCTATGTGCATGTTTATGGGGAAATATTCACATAATATCAGCAGACAGATGACATTCTATAATACATTCACCTTACATTTGATACAGATAATGTAGATTGTGGCATAACTAAATATCTTGTATTTACATATTAAGTAAAATTTATATAGAGTTCAGTAAGCATATTTTCTATATGTCTCTCCATTTTACATTTTTTTCAAAAATATGCATTTAAATTTTGTAAAAATCCTAGAAATATTTCTGCCTCGGTGAAATATACATGCAGTTCCTTTTTGCAAATGTAATCCCTTACAAAAATCCATTCCATCTTGCCACTTGTGAAGTATAGAAAACTGTCACTACTTCGATAAATCCACTAATCTACCTCTCTTTCTGATGCATTCTCTGTTTATAAAGTACAGGTTTAGTGTGGATATTTTCTTATATTTTTGCTGGTTCCTGGGAAGTGTCATAAATCTGATGGCTTCAACCAGTGATTTCTCTTTTCAAATTCAACAAAGACCTACAGACCCAAAACATCTATGTAAGAGGTTTTGCAGAGTGCATCCCCTGCTGACACTCTTCTTCAAGGTAATCCTGAGGAATGACAGCATGGGCATCATAAATAACATTGTTGAAACAGCTTCTTGCTTGGCAAAATGATTTTAGATTCTGTGTAACAATGTGCAGCTACAACAGATGTCTGCTTTTGTAGTCCACTGCCAGTGAAGTAAGTTATGTCATCACATTCCTTGCTGAGTATTGTAGGGAATGGCATTTCTTAAACTATATAGTGCTAAATGCACATTTATTTTAATAATATTCCAGAAGTTATTCCTTACATTTACATAAGACTCTAAAGTCTACTGTTTTTGTATGTATGTACATATTCAATAATTACATTTAAATGGGTAATAGGTGTTTGTCTAAAAGAAGTTTAAAGAACCTTAGTAATACACCTCATTCCTTTCTCCTCCATTTCCTTTACTCTAAAGGCCCCGTCTCACATAGCGAGATCGCTAGCGAGATCGCTGCTGAGTCACAAGGTTTGTGACGCAACAGCGACCTCCATAGCGATCTCGCTATGTGTGACACGTACCAGCGATCAGGCCCCTGCTGCGAGATCGCTGGTCGTGTCGGAATGGCCTGGACCTTTTTTTGGTCGTTGAGGCCCCGCTGACATTGCTGAATCGGTGTGTGTGACACCGATCCAGCGATGTCTTCACTGGTAACCAGGGTAAACATCGGGTTACTAAGCGCAGGGCCGCGCTTAGTAACCCGATGTTTACCCTGGTTACCAGCGTAAATGTAAAAAAAAACAAACACTACATACTCGCCTTCTGATGTCCGTCAGGTCCCTTGCCGTCTGCTTCCTGCTCTCACTGACTGCCGGCCGTACAGTGAGAAGTGAGAGCACAGCAGTGACGTCACCGCTGCGCTCTGCTCTCAGTGTACGGCGGCTCAGTCAGAGCAGGAAGCAGACGGCAAGGGACCTGGACACCGAAAGGCGAGTATGTACTGTTTGTTTTTTTTGGTAACCAGGGTAAACATCGGGTTACTAAGCGCGGCCCTGCGCTTAGTAACCCGATGTTTACCCTGGTTACCCGGGTGCTGCAGGGGGACTTCGGCATCGTTGATGACAGTTTCAACGATGCCGAAGTCGTTCCCCTGATCGTTGGTCGCTGGGGAGAGCGGTCTGTGTGACAGCTCCCCAGCGACCACACAGCGACTTACCAACGATCACGGCCAGGTCGTATCGCTGGTCGTGATCGTTGGTAAATCGCTTAGTGAGACGGGGCCTTTAGCTAGTCCCTTTACTGGTTGGCGATTGCCCAATTACATCAGTTCACAAAGTTTACAATGATAAACAAGGCCGTCCATGATCTAATCTTCAGATACCTTATCACAAGTAATCACCATTCCTAACAAAACCTCCTTCTTTAAGATCATCCTGATTTCTCTGTATATAGTCGTCTCAGTTTGACAACTGCTCTGAGTCTCCATCTTTGAAACCTTTAAGCCCAGGGTGACATCAGCCGTACATGCATGATGGATGTGAGCATTGTCTATATGAAGTGGGTTCAAATGATGGCTTTATGGACAATGTGAACATGCGTTTGTACTGCATGTATACCAACTTAAAGGCAAGCAAGCTGGGGTGTGGCCTCCCTCACCTGAGCTGGTAATTTCATTAAAAGGCTTCCCCAGACTGGTGTCCTGTCCACCTGGTCTTTTTGTCTGCCCTTATTCACACACTGAGGTCAACTCTGACACATGGTAAGGTTTTTAATATTAGACAACATAGGACTTGGGATGGCTTTTATGCTATTTTTGATCAAAGACAGTATTACTATGAACCATGTGTTATTTATATGCACTTTTGCTTTTTACTTATTTAGTTGCAGCAGCGTTTTTGCTCATTTTGTTTATTGTAGGTTTTAGATGTCTGCTTTTGTAGTCCACTGCCAGTGAAGTAATTTATGTAATTATATTCCTTGCTGAGTATTATAGAGAATGGCTTTCTTAAACTATATAATGCTAAATACACATTTATTTTAATACAATTCTAGAAGTTATTCTTTACGTTTAGATCCGTAAGACTCCAAAGTCAACTGTTTTTTGCATGTATTCAATAATTACATTTAAATAAGTAGGTGTTTGTCTAAAAGAAGTTTAAAGAACCTTCGTAATACACCTCATTCCTTTCTCCTCCATTTCCTTTATTCTTAGCTGGTCCATTTACTGGTTGCTGATTGCCCAATTACATCAGTTCATGAAGTTTACAACGATAAACAAGGCTGTCCATGATCTAATCTCCAGATAGCTTATCACGAGTAATCTCCATTCCTAACAAACCTCCTTTAATATCATCCTGATTTCTCTGCACATAGTCGTCTCACGTTGACAACTGCTCTGAGTCTCCATCTTCAAAACTTTTAAGCCCACGGTGACACCAGCCGTACACGCATGATGGATGTGAGCACTGCCTATATGGAGTGGGTTCAAATGATGCTCCATACTGGAGGGTCTAGATCTGTTACACAGCTAACCTCAGTGAGAAACTGCTTTGATAAGAGCAAGTTACAATTGCAAAAATGTATCCTTTGAAATGCCATTGTCAAGAGTGAAATCAGCATTTAAAAGGTGTTTTCTTCAGCATCGCACAGGTTACTATGGCATCCCAGTGATATACTGAAGGCTTTTGTTTCTGGTGGCTGAGCTTCAGGAGAGTGTCAAATTACAATACACTGCAATTCATCAATATGGCGGTGTTTTGCATGCTCTAACAAGCAAACACAAGTCCAAGTATCCTGAGACAACAAGTGAAACATGTAAAAGAAAATCACAAATGTATATTTAACCCCTTTCTGACCTCGGGCGGGATAGTACATCCGAGGTCAGATCCCCTGCTTTTATGTGGGCTCCGGCAGTGAGCCCATATCAAAGCCATGACATGTCAGCTGTTTTGAACAGCTGACATGTGCGCGCAATAGCAGCAAGTGGAATCGTGATCCACCTGCAGCTATTAACTAGTTACAGTTATATGAAAAAGTTTGGGCACCCCTATTAATCTTAAGCTTAATGTTTTATAAAAATTGGGTTTTTTTGCAACAGCTATTTCAGTTTCATATATCTAATAACTGTTGGACACAGTAATGTTTCTGCCTTGAATTGAGGTTTATTGTACTAACAGAAAATGTGCAATCTGCATTCAAACAAAATTTGACAGGTCTATAAGTATGGGCACCCTTATCATTTTCTTGTTTTAAATACTCCTACCTACTTTTTACTGACTTACTAAAGCACTTTTTTTGGTTTTGTAACCTCATTGAGCTTTGAACTTCATAGCAAGGTGTAGGCAATCATGAGAAAAGTTACTTAAAGTGGCCACAGAACAACTGTCAAATGATCTGAAAACAAAGATTATTCAACATAGTTGTTCAGGGGAAGGATACAAAAAGCTATCTAAGAGATTTAACCTGTCAATTTCCACTGTGAGGAACATAGTAAGGAAATGGAAGAACATAGGTACAGTTCTTGTTAAGTCCAGAAGTGGCAGGCCAAGAAAAACATCAGAAAGGCTGAGAAGAAAAATGGTGAGATCAGTCAATGACAATCCTCAGACCACCTCCAGAGAGCTGCAGCATCAACTTGCTGCAGATAGTGTCACTGTGCATCGGTCAACTATACAGCACACTTTGCACAAGGAGAAGCTGTATGGGAGAGTGATGCGAAAGAAGCCATTTCTGCAAGCACGCCACAAACAGAGTCGGCTGAGGTATGCAAAAGCACATTTGGAGAAGCCAATTTCTTTTTGGAAGAAGGTCCTGTGGACTGATGAAACCAATATTGAGTTATTTGGTCATACAAAAAGGCGTTATGCATGGCAGCAAAAAAACACAGCATTCCAAGAAAAACACTTGCTACCCACAGTAAAATTTGGTGGAGGCTCCATCATGCTTTGGGGCTGTGTGGCCAATGCCAGCACCATGAATCTTGTTAAAGTTGAGGGACGCATGGATTCCTCTCAGTATCAGCAGATTCTTGACAATAATGTTCATGAATCAGTGACAAAGTTGAAGTTACGCAGGGGATGGATCTTTCAGCAAGACAATGATCCAAAACACCTCTCCAAATCTACTCAGGCATTCATGCAGAGGAACAATTACACTGTTCTGGAATGGCCATCCCAGTCCCCAGACCTGAATATCATTGAACATCTGTGGGATCATTTGAAGAGGGCTGTCCATGCTCGGCGACCATCAAACTTAACTGAACTGGAATTGTTTTGTAAAGAGAAATGGACAAAAATACCTTCATCCAGGATCCAGGAACTCATTAAAAGCTACAGGAAGTGACTAGAGGCTGTTATTTTTGCAAAAGGAGGATCTACTAAATATTAATGTCACTTTTCTGGTGAGGTGCCCATACTTATGCACCTGTCAAATTTTGTTTGAATGCAGATTGCACATTTTCTGTTAGTACAATAAACCTCATTTCAAGGCAGAAACATTACTGTGTCCAACAGTTATTAGATATATGAAACTGAAATAGCTGTTGCAAAAAAAACAATTTTTATAAAACATTAAGCTTAAGATCAATAGGGGTGCCCAAACTTTTTCATATAACTGTAAATGCCGCTGGCATTTAACTACCGCTTCCGTCCGCGCGGCCGGAAATGCGCTCATCGCCGACCCACGTCACATTATCGGGGGTCAGCGATGCATCGGCATAGTAACCAGAGATCTCCCTGAGACCTCTAAGGTTCCTGATGCCGGCTTGCAATGAGCACCACCCTGTGGTCGGCGCTCACAGCAAGCCTGTAATTAAGCCACATAGGAGCGGTCTAATAATCGCTGCTATGTATCAGAGCCGATCAGGCTATGCCAGCTTCTAGCCTCCCACGGAGGCTATTGAAGCATGGCAAAAGTAAAAAAAAATGTTTAAAAAAATATGAAATAAATTAAAAAAAGTTTTAATCACCCCCCTTCGCCCCATTCAAAATAAAACAATAAAAATAAAATCAAATACACATATTTGGTTTTGCTGCATTCAGAATCACCCGATCTATCAATAAAAAAAGGATTAACCCTGATCGCTAAACGGCATAGTGAGAAAAAAATTTAAACCGCCAAAATTACGTTTTTTTGGTCGGCGCAACATTGCATTAAAATGCAATAACAGGCGATCAAAAAAAACGTATCTGCACTAAAGTGGTATCACTGAAAACATCAGCTCGGCGCGCAAAAAATAAGCCCTCACCCAACCGCAGATCATGAAAAATGGAGACGCGACGAGTATCGGAAAATGGCACAATTTTTTTTTAGGAAAGTTTTGAATTTTTTTTCACCACTTAGACACCAAACATGTCTACGTTATTTTTTTTCTATGAACTCGTAATGACTGGGAGAATCATAATGGCAGGTCAGTTTTAGCATTTAGTGAACCTAGCAAACAAGCCAAACAAAAAACACGCATGGGATTGCACTTTTTTTGCAATTTCACCGCACTTGGAATTTTTTTCCCAATTTCTAGTACATGAAATGGTAAAACCAATGATGTTGTTCAAAAGTACAACTCATCCCACAAAAAATAAGCCCTCATATGGCCATACTAACAGAAAAATAAAAAAGTTATGGCTCTGGGAAGGAGGGGAGCGAATCCCAAGGTCATGAAGGGGCTAACCCTTTAGTGACTAAGCAAATTTTGTACTTATGACCAAAAGAATATTTACAATTCTGCCCACTGTCACTTTATGAGATTATGGTTTTGGAACGCTTCAACGGATTCCACTGATTCTGAGACTATTTTTTCGTGACATATAAGGCTACTTTCACACTAGCGTCAGGCACTGCACATCGCAATGTGTCATTGTGGAGAAAAAACGCATCCTGCAAAGTTGCCCGCAGGATGCGTTTTTTTTCCATAGACTTTTATTAGCAACGCATTGCGACGCGGTACCACACGTCGCAACCGTCGTGCGACGGTTGTGTCGTGTTTTGGCGGACCTCCGCCACAAAAAAGACATTACATGTAACTTTTTGTGCGTCGAGACCGCCATTTTAGACCGCGCATGTGCGGCCGAAACTCCACCCCCTCCTCCCCGGACCTTGCAATGGGGCAGCGGAAGCGTCATAAGACTGCTTCCGCTGCCCACGTCGGGCATTTTTTTCACAGTATGCGTTGGTACGTTGGGCCGACGCAGCGCGACGACCCCGTACTGATGCTAGTGTGAAAGCAGCCTTATACTTCACATTAATGTTTGTTAGTACTGGTGAGCGAGCACTAAAATGCTCGGGGGCTCGTTGCTTGGGTTGAGCAAATTGAAATACTCGAGTGCTCGACCCGAGCAACGAGGCCAATGTAAGTCTATAGAAGACCCGAGTATTTTTACCGATATTCCCCCCAGGGGTCCTTTTCAAATTACAAACTACTGCTCAAATTACACAGGGACATCATAGGGATCGCCCCTGGAAGGATTCCTGACTCCTAGGTCACAGCTGTAAGCAATGTTGTCAGAGTTTCACGCCATTTTTACAGGTGCACCAAAAACATATAAAGGCGAAACCAAAATGGATTATGCTGGGATATATGTTAAGTTACATCCTTTCCAGGTTAATGACTTGTATGTAAGGCAAAATAATTAACCCCAGACCAAAATGTTCCTCCACCACTTGGATTATGTTCACACACAGCGTTTTTGATGCGTTTTTCAACTGTAACATTGCTTTGAATTTATACAAATGCATTCACTGGGAAATGTAATTGTAACATTTAAAAACCCTAGCTGGGCATGTGGTGTGCGACACATAAGGAGACACATCTTGATTAATTTCTGAAGAAGGGAAACTTAAAGTCACACAGCCTATTTTTAGAGGGGCATCAGGCGGAATTAATATTCTTAAAGGTACATTATTAAACATCTTCTATGCTGTTATTGCCTATGCAGTGAGTCGCTGGGCTGCCAAGAATAACAACACACCCCAATACCCCTTTCACGAGAAGTACAGGAGGGCCTCCAGAAAAAATGTTGCATTGAATGCAAGGCCTGCCCTGCTATCAAGTCATATGCACCCCAATAAGCCTATGAAACCAGTTCAGATTCTTCAGTTGGTCCTGCCATACTGTTTCCTTATGCATTGAATGCAAGGGCCGCCTTGACTCAAATTTGCACGCACTCCAATCCCCCCTTGGAAGAAACATGGAGGAGAGCCTCCAAAACAAAACAGTCCCATTACCAAGGAGCGGGTCTCCTAGACTCGTACTGCACATGCACTAAGTTTATGGGCTGACCAACATTTACCCATGGGGGTTACAGTTTAAAAAATTTATTTATGGGTATCATACACACCCTTGCCCAAAAAATGAATATCTGTAGCAGCATACAACACGCTCACCATGGTGAGCTAATGGTGGAGCATGAGGAAACATTGATGAAGGCCTCATTGAAAACTAGGCACAATACACACTAGTGCGTGGTTTGTGGACAAAGTAAATGATGAGAGGACGAGCAAGATCCCGGACTCGCGGCCATGCTCGTGTGCAGGAGCAGGCCCCACAAAGACCACCTGGACAGGTACGCTCGTCAAAAGAGGGCACCAGAGAGGTTCGCCGGCAGCAGAGAGATAATCGCCCAAGGTTGTGCATGTGTCACCCAGACTTGCAGAAGTGTCTATCGGGGAATAGGGTGGCCGTAGGCATAACTTCCATGACGTCGGGATGAACACCCGGCAGACTATAGAACATGTCCAAAGATCTAAAGCTGGCATCTCTGGAACTAAGATTGCTCTTGTGACCAACCACATCAAGCTGGTGTCCCGAACACAGTGGGTCCTGTACCAGTATCATGTTGACTTCAACCCCGCCATGGAGTCCAAGCATTTGCAGTATGGCCTCCTATACCAGCATGAAGAAACCATTGGGAAGGCATGGGCGTTTGATGGAACCGTGTTGTTTTTACCAAAAAGACTGAATAAGGTCACCGAGGTGTTCAGCCAAACTTGAAATGGAGAGAACGTGTGGATACCTGACCAACGAGCTTCCACCGATCTAGCCCACCTGCTTCCATTTCTATAACATCATTTTCCAAAGACTCCTTAAGATAATGGATATGCAGCAGATAGGATGCAACTATTACAACCTGAGCTAAGCCACCGAGGTCAGAACCCACAGACTCACCATCTGCCCGTTTTTTTTCCGCCTCCATCCTCCAGTACAAGTCCAACATCATGTTGAGCATTGATGTCAGCCATAAAGTCCTCAGGAACGAGACTGTGCATGACTATGCTACTTATGCCTGAGAAGCTACAATTTTTCCACACCAGGTCTCAGCCTGACATAACAGACTGTATAAATTGTTTTTTGCTTTTTGCAGATTTTAAAAAAAGTAAATAAAAATGAGTTGAACAAGGCTAGCAGACAGAACTATGCAACTTATGCCTGCGAGGCTGCAATTTTTCAACCACCGATACACCAGGCCTCAGCCTGACATAACAGACTGTATAAATTTTCAGTTTTTTTGTTAAACAATAAATATTGAGTAGACCAAGGCTAGCAGACAGAACAATGCAATGTATGCCTGCAAACAGAAGATTTTGACACCACAGATACACCAGGCATGTGAAGGAGATAACATACTGTATATATATATTTTTTTTAAATTAAATACTGAGTAGACCAAAGGTAGCAGACAGAAGAATGCAACATATGCCTGCAAAGCACGGATTTTGACACCACTGATACACCAGGGGTCAACCAGAGATAACAGATTGATCAAAATGTGGCCTTGTTTTTTTTTTTTGACATACCAAAATTGTGTCAAAAAGTTGGCTATGACACCCACAAATAAAGTTGGAGTACTAAAATTTAAAGATATTTAGCGCAATAATATGCAATGCGTGTGGCGGACAACTCACAGTGATAAATATAACAACTGTGGCATAATTTTTGGGGGTCAACTAAAGATTTTGGGGCAGCAAAATGGTGTCCAAAAATGTTGTAAGTAAAATATTTGATAGTACCCCCCAAAAAAGGACTGATTTTTAGGTCCACTCACATCTGATGCCTGGGCCCACAAACAAATAGGTAAAAAATTATATTTACACGCTCTTGTATTGTAATGACCGGGCTGTAGTCTGCAGCGCGACCAAGCCAATAAATGTAGCAAAGGGGGCTATGGATTGCTTTATAATGAAATGAGCAGGTACAGTCTTAAAAAAAAATGCCACGGATAACTGAAGGTAGGTACAGTATATATAAGATATGCAGCAGCAGACAGAAATGGAGCCATTTCATGTAGGCAGGGAGATCTATAGACTCACATACAGTGCCTGCAAGCCTTGCTCTGATATGGGTATGTGGACATAGACTCCCCTGCCCAAGCAGCACAATTAAAAACTAGACCCAATGGAGCGGGTCTAGTAGACTTGTAACGCCCATACACGAAGTACATGGGCTGAGAAACATTTCCCCATGGGGGTTACCTTTTTTAAAAATCTTTTATGGACATCATAGACATGCTTGGCAAAAATTGGACTGCCTGTAGCAGCACAGAACACGCTAACCCTGGTGATCTAGTGGCGGAGAATGAGTAGACATAATGATAAATAATACTAAAATTCTAAAAAGGGAATCCATCTCTGAAAGAAAATAACAAAAGGGAGGGGTGAACACAGGTTCATAGATTTGAAGCCAGATTGTATCCAACGAGATATGTTTGTCCCTAGCAACAGCACAGAGACAGGGATATAAATAAAGATTAAAAAAAAATAGTATTTCAATATTTTTCTATTGTAGAGGTATACACTGTCTCATAAGAGTTTGATCCAGAGCTTTGAAAAATGGAAAATATACAAATAAATGGGAAGACTATATGAACATCTCATTTTTACGACATTTCCTCCTGGGGACTAACATTTGTTTTGATTTCACATTGGTAACGGGCATCATAAAAACACCCATGCACAAAAATGGAATGGCTGCAGCAGCATACAACAAGTTCACCATGGTGTTTGGTGGAGAATGAGAAGAAAATGCTGAAGGCCTCCTTAAAAACTAGGCCCAATGTAAAAGAGTGTGTCTCTTAGTCTTTTAATGCCCATATACGCAGTGCATGGGCTGACAAACATTTCCCCAAAGGGGATACATTTTTTTAAAAGTATACTATGGGGATCATAGACACCCCTGCCAAAAATTGGACTGCCTATAGTTGCATAGAACATGTTCAGCGTGGTGACCTAGTGGTGGAGAATGAGGAGATATTGCGGAAGGCCTCATTATAAACTAGGCCCAATGTAAAGGAGTGTGTCTCCTAGACCTGTAATGCCCATGCACGCAGCGCATGGGCTGACAAACATTTCCCCAAGGGGGATATATTTTTTTAAAAAATTTACTATGGGCATCATAGACACTCTTGCCAAAATTGGACTGCCTATAGCAGCACAGAACATGTTCAGTGTGGTGACCTAGTGGTGGAGAATGAGGAGACATAGCTGAAGGCCTCATTATAAACTAGGCCCAATGAGAAGGAGTGTATCTCCTAGACTTGTTATGCCCATACAGGCAGTGCATGGGCTGGCAAACATTTCCTCAAGGGGGATATATTTAAAAAAAAAATTTACTATGGGCATCATAGACACCCTTGCTAAAAATTGGACTGCCTATAGCAGCACAGAACACGTTCAGCGTGGTGATCTAACTGTGGAGAATGAGGAGACATTGCTGAAGGCCTCATTATAAACTGGAAGAGCCATTAAGCACAAAGTCCAAATGTAAAAGATAACAATTTTATTCCACAAAATATCTTAGTAACAATACACATAATAATAGGCATAATAACAAAAAGGCATTGGACAAGTGGCGCACAGTGTCAAAAAGAAAGTATTGCACGGTCCCACACATTAAAAGTATCAGGCGCAGGGCAGATAATGACACATTTCTTATAGTAATACAATATGTAAAACATCAATCTGAAAACATTGGTCACCTGGCAAAGGCCAGGGAACCAGGGTAATCAATGCACATGGAGCGTCCCCAGATGCAGGGCCGCGGGGTACTCGGTACCGGGCCTCTCTGTCCCAGTTCTGGGGTTGTCACGGTGGCTAGACCCAGTCCATGACCCTGCTAAGGGGCGTCCAATGAAAGATGAGATGATGGTGTGTGGTGCAGGTCGCGATGAATAACGAGGACACAGGGTTGCAGTCTCTTTACCTCTTTACTGAAGGCTTCAGGATCCTCAATCCAGAGTACTGCTAACAGGGCTGGTTGAGACCGGCCGGTCCGAAGGCACATCCAGAGTTCCCTTTGCAGGTGGAAATCAGTGCCTACCTTCTAGCACCTGTGTGTTGTAGTACCTCCCTGCTGAGCACCACGGGATAGTCCTCACAACTGTTGTGTCTGTTTCTGATGTTCTTCTCTCACAACTCGTATCTATTCTGATGTTCTTCTCCGTCCCCCAGATGATATGGATAGGACGCACCCGTATGACGGGTAGGCCTGGAGTTCTTCCGGGACCCTAGAGTCGCCCCTCTCCCACAATTGCCCCCTATGTCTGCTTAGGTGATTTAGGTGAGACAGCCAACCTAAAATTAACTGTCCTGCCGCTGTTTGAAGTAATGCTTGGAGCCCAATACTTCCTCGGCGTTCCGGCCATCGGCTACGCGCCTCAGTAGGATGTTGCCTCGATCTTACGGCATGATTCCTACTGGCTTTATCTCCTTTTTTTCTGCGATCTCATTTCTCACTTCTGCACAGTAAACCTCGCTTCTTTTCCTTTCTTAGGATGCCACCGCTTTCGAGTGCAGGCGCGGCTCCGTAACGTTCTGTTCTGTTCGCTAGGTCACTGTCAGGATCCCACCCATGACAGGGACCCCCCTGAATCTTCCCCTGCAACACCCTCTGCCACAGGATGTTGCCTGGTTCCAACCCAGTCAGCTTCTGACTAACTTCCTATCCAGCCCCCAGTTTTACCAGATTGTGAGGAGTGGCCTAATACATAGAACCCTTTGCTCCCCCTGGTGGCCAGAATGTGAAGTGTAAAGTGTGACTGTGATACCTGGTCAGGTGATCTCCTTAAGTGCCATCAGACATACCATCACTCCCCTTAGTGGCGGAGCAACAGTACTGCAACGACCAGGACTCTGGGGCGCTGCACATACATTAAAATGTGCATATAGCAAGGGAGTATTCACATAATCGGATAATTACATCACAAAGTAAAGAAATATATAGGAACAACCCCACAAATAGTTGCGTAATGCGGTTAGATCAATGCACATATAGATACAAAAAAGATCATCTCACCCATAGTAGCCTGTGTGTGGTCATGTATTGCAATGGACAGCAGCCTCGATGCGCGTTTCGCGCGTCCTGACAAACGGTCAGTGTAGGGTGGGAACTCCCACTTGATCTCAGCATCTGACTCATGGCATCCTCAGGCACGGGCTCAAAAGCCACCAAGGGTCAGAGCGAGATCAATCACCAGCATAGTGAGGGTGCATTTCAGGGATCCCACTAGCATCCATCTGCTGCACCCTGTGATTGCTAAAAGGACACAGCATTTCCTTTGTGTCCCTGTGACTCTGTGAAGCAACAGAGTACACATCAGTTTATACCGTGTGATGGAACCCGTGTTTATTCTGAAGTAGTACCTCCATATAGTGCTGCCGTTACCTAGCAGCAGGTTCCATCTCTGCACGGTGGACCCTGGGCTGCGAACGCACCTTATTACTATCTTTATATTTATTCGGTGCATTCCGCCAGCCCTAACAGTGTATCTCCTAGACTTGTAATGCCCATACACGCACTGCATGGGCTGATAAACATTTCTCCAAGGGGGATACATTTTTAAAAAATATACTATGGGCATAATAGATACCGTTGCCAAAAATTGTACTGCCTATAGCAGCACAGAACACATTCAGCATGGTGATCTAGTGTTGGAAAATGAGGAGACATTGCTAAAGACCTCATTATAAACTAGGCCCAATGTAAAAGAGTGTGTCTTCTAGACTTGTAATGCCCATACACGCACTGCATGGGCTGACAAACATTTCCCCAAGGGGGATACATTTTTTAAAAATATACTATGGGCATCATAGACACCCTTGCGAAAAATTGGACTGGCTGTAGCGGCACAGAAGACGTAAAGACTGGTGATCTATTGGTGGAGAATGAGGAGACAAAGATAAATCATAATGAAATCAAACAGATAAATAAAGGAGTGAAACCACCGATGAAAGTAAATAAAAGAAGGGAGAGGCGAACACAGGTTCATAGATTTGAAGCCAGAATGTGTCCAATGAGATATGTTTGTAAAAACAGAAAATATAAGAATAAATGGGAAGATGCATTGCACAAAACAATTTGTGACTTTTGCATCATGGAATTCATTCACACTGGTGTTCTGCTGGTTGTGGATGATGAGGATGAGGATAAGGAGGAGGATAACAACAAACAGACCTAATTTGGAAGCATATACCCATGTGTGGATGTGAAGCGGTGAATGAAAATATATCTCCCCAAAACAGAGAATGTATTATAGGTTATGCTTCGCTGTTTTCACTTGTACAGAAGTCTTGGCCAATCCAGCCCTTTTTCATTTTTATAAGAGTCAGCCTGTCAGCATTTTCAGTTGACAGGCTGATGCACTTATCTATTATAATTCCACAAGTGGCACTAAAAAAATGTTCAGACAGAACACTAGCAGCAGGGCAGGCCAGGATCTCCAAGAGAGCCAGTTCATGCCACGTCTCCAGCTTGCATACCCAATAATTAAAAGGCACAGAGGAATCACGGAGGACGTTTGTACGATCTGCAAGGTACTCCCTCAGCATCTTCCCAAACATTGCACTTCTGGTGACGGCACCCCTTGCTCTGTGCCAGCATGATGGGAGGGTCTGAGAAAACTGTCCCAGAACTTTGCCATTGTTCCCTGCCTGAGCTGGATTGTACTTCTGTCTCTCTCGCTTGGACTCCTTGGTTGCACATCAAACTCTGACATCTGCTGCCAGCATTCTCACATGGGAATTTTCTAAGTAATTCTGCTACTAGGGCCCTCTGGTACTGCAATATTTTAGTACACCTCTCTGCCTCTGGCAGAAGAGATTGAAAGTTTTCCATATAGCGTGGGTCTAGAAGTGTCACCAACCAGTAATGAGTGTCACCAAAAATTTTTATAATGCGAGGGTCACGTGAAACGCAGCGCAACATAAAGTCAGCCATGCATGCCAGACTGCTAACAGCCAAGACTTCCGTGTCCTCACCAACAGGATGACTGACCATGCTGTTCTCCTCCTCCTCCTCCTCCCTGTGCTTAGAGTACCATCTATAGCGCATGAAAGTAGCTCCTGTTCTTCCTCCTCCTCATTGCCAACCAATCCACATTGGGAAGACATGAGGCTGGGCTGAGTGTAATCCCGCTGTATGGTTCCTTTCTCCATGTCCTCATGCCCTGCCAGCAATGCATCCTCTTTAATTGTGAGCATAGAGGTTTTCAGAATGCTGAGAAGTGGGATGGTGACGCTGATTATAGCACCATTGCCGCTCACCATCTTGGGGCAGTCCTCAAAATTTTGTAGGATGGTACATATGTCTGACATCCATGTCCACTCCTGAGGTTTTATTTGTGGAATCTGAACTGAATATCGATGGCCTTGTTGATGTTGGTAGTCAACAACTGCCCTCTTGTGCTCACAAATCCTTTCCAACATATGCTGTGTAGAGTTCCAATGCGTAGGTATATCACACATCAGTCGGTGAGCTGAAAGCTGCAACACTGCAGAAGCACGGCAAGGGCGACTGAAGCTGTAGCTGACTTTCTAAAATGGGCAGACAGACGGCCTACTTCCACTAGCAGATCCAGAAGCTCCGGGTAGCTTTTCAGAAAACATTGAACCATGAGGTTAAGCACATAGGCCAAGCAAGGTACATGTGTGAGCTCACCTTGCCTCAGAGTAGCCACCATTTTCCGGCCATTGTCACACATGACCATGCCTGGCTGTAGGTTCAGCGGTGTCATCCAAATATCTGACTGCTCTGTCAGCGCTGTCCACAACTCTTCAGCATTGTGCGGTTTGTCACCTATGTAGATTAGCTTCAGCACAGCCTGTTGTCGCTTGGCTGAGGAAGTGCTGCAGAGCCTCCAGCTTCTGACTGATG
This sequence comes from Ranitomeya variabilis, assembly GCF_051348905.1. Classification (NCBI taxonomy): domain Eukaryota; kingdom Metazoa; phylum Chordata; class Amphibia; order Anura; family Dendrobatidae; genus Ranitomeya; species Ranitomeya variabilis. Next base: position 570,587,642 of record NC_135236.1, read on the forward strand.
TGTTGATTTCAGAGATGGAGGCTGAAGAGGAGGAGGACAAGGAGGTGCAGGAGCTGTACACTGTGGGGGCAAATCTGTTTGACGTGGGGCCCGCAATCCTTGACATGGGGAGGATGTGTTCCATCCCAAGGTCCAACTGGGTCCTGGCTTCCACTATGTTAACCCAGTGTGCCATCAGTGAGATGTACCATCCCTGGCCACAAGCACTTGTCCACCTGTCTGTGGTTAGGTGGATTTTCCCAGTAACAGCATTGTTGAGGGCACGGGTAATTTTGTGGGACATATGCTGGTGTAATGCAGGTACGGCACACCGGGAGAAATAGTGGTGACTGGCACCGACTACCTTGGGACAGCCGCCACCATCAGGTTGCGGAAAGCTTCCATCTCAATGAGCCTAAAAGGCAACATTTCAAGTGCAAGCAGAAGAGAAATGATAGAATTTAGTACTGTGGCCTGTGGGGCATTGGCTGGGTTTTTCCGCTTGCATTCCAATGACTGGGGTATAGACAACTGAATGCTGTGCGGGGACAAGGACATGGACGGGACTTGACGATGGTGCTGCTTGACTGTGGGCAACAGCAAGTGCAGGGCTAGAGGCATGTTCACATGCACGGTGGACTGGGGATTGGCTTCTATGCAAAACAGTTGAAGAAGCAGTGGTGTCACCTGCAGACATTGTTGGTGGAGCCTGGGGTTCGGCCCGCAAAGTCGGGTGCTTTGCTGCCATGTACCTGAACCTGCTGGTGGTGGTTAGGCTGGTAGTTTTGCTACCCCTGCTGATGCGGGCAGGGCAGATGCTGCAAATGGCCTGTTTGGGGCTATCGGCAGCGTCGGGAAGATCTAACAGTTGAATGGCAACTTCCCTCATGTTGGTGTTATGGTGAACAGATGTCTGTGGCCACCACATTTCTTCTTCCTGCCTATTGGGGTGATATGCCTCCTTCTCCATGTGTGCTGCTGTCCTCGCTCTGCATGTGCTCCTGCCAAGGTTGGGTCAGTGACTATGTCATCCACCACCTCATCTTCCACATTCACACCCTGCGTCTCCTTCTGACTTTCTGGCCAATGTGTCTCATCATCGTCCACCTCTTGTGACTAGGGTTGAGCGAAACGGATCGTTCATTTTCATAAGTCGCCGACTTTTGGCAAAGTCGGCGTCTCATGAAACCGAGCCGATCCCTGTGTGGGGTCTGCCATGCGGTACGCGACTTTCGCGCCAAAGTCGCATTTCAATGACGCTAAAAGCGCCATTTCTCAGCCAATGAAGGTGGACGCAGAGTGTGGGCAGCGTGATGACATAGATCTCAGTCCCCACCATCTTAGAGAAGGGCATTGCAGTGATTGGCTTGCTTTCTGCGGCGTCACAGGGGCTATAAAGGGGCGTTCCCGCCGACCGCCATCTTACTGCTGCTGATCTGAGCATAGGGAGAGGTTGCTGCAGCTTCTTCGGAAGCAGGGATAGTGATAGGAAGAGTACATAAAGCTACAAACCGCTTGTGCTGTAGCGATTTCCACTGTCCAACATCACCTTTTGATTGCAGGGACAGTGGAAGCTACATTTTTTTTTCCTCAGCGCTGTAGCTCATTGGGCTGCACTAGAAGGCTCCCTGACCCTCATAGCTGCGTTGCTGTGCCTGTGTGTACGCCACTGTGCAAACCAACTGCTTTTTTCAAAGCACAAATCCTGTTTTTCCTTCCTTTCTGCACAGCTATCTTGTGTGTTTGTCCACACTTTTGTGTGCAGTAGTCCTTTTTATAGCTGCCTGCCATACTTTTCTGAGATAACTGCAGGGAGATAAATATTGGCAAGTCTGCCTCTGTGCCATTGCTGTGTGTGGTATCTGTCTCTCATTGTGTGCCACCGAAAACACTGTGTAATACTTGGCCATTTTTTTTTTTTTTGCTAAATTCTCCCTTTTCCAAAAAAAAATTAGTGGGAGATAAATATTGGCAAGTCTGCCTCCGTGCCATTGCTGTGTGTGGCATCTGTCTCTCATTGTGTGGCACCGAAAACACTGTGTAATACTTGGCCATTTTTTTTTTTTAGGGTAAATTCTCCCAGAAAAAAAAATAAAAATAGTGGGAGATTAAGATTGGCATTTCTGCTTGAGTGCTGGTCCTGTGTGTGCCATCTGTCTCAAATTATTGGGGCACAGAAAACCTAGTGTGTAACATTGGGCCTGATTTTCCTTTCAGTGTCAGGCACCTTTAAAGGTATATATAAATCCTACAGAAGTTTGAGTTCACCTGATAAGTTGTTTTACAGTAACAAATAGCGTTACTTTGGTTACGTTTTGCAAAAATTGAGGAAGTCTAGTGGAAGAGGTCGTGGCCGTGGGCGGTCATTGTCAGCTGGTAATGATGGTAGTGGTGGTGGAGCATCAGGTGGTCGTGGTAAAAGCAGTACAGCACCTAAGTCTCGAGTTGTTGAGCCAGGTTCGTTGTCTGGCTACACAAGGCCTCGAACGCTCTCTTTTCTGGGAGTAGAAAAAACACTTTTGAAGCCGGAGCAGGAGGAACAAGTATTGGCTTTCATTGCTGACTCTGCCTCTAACTCTTTCGCCTCCTCCTCGGAAAGTGCCAAATGTCAGAGCAGTGCATCATCAGTGGATGCTCCCGGTCAGGAACAAGTCGCTTCCTTGTGTCCTTCACTAAAAACAACAGTGAAGGATGCGTCAGTCGACACAACAGGTTACTCCATGGAGCTCTTTACACATACCGTTCCTGGGTTACACAGTGAAACAGTTAACAGGCTATGCCCATTAGAAGTTGAATCGGACATGGAGTGCACAGATGCACAGCCACAGCCAGATTACTATGCTGTTCCTTTGACTCAGACCAGAACATTGCCCTCGCAGTTTACTGAGGCAGAATCAAAACCAGCGGAGACTATGGTGCTCCGTCACGAACGCAATACCACCGGCTTACACGGTGACACAGACGAAGTTACACACGACATAGAAGAGGAGGTCATAGATGACCCAGTTGTGGACCCCGATTGGCAGCCATTGGGGAAAAGGGTGCAGGCGGCAGTAGTTCTGAAGCGGAGGAGGAGGAGCCGCAGCAGGCATCAACATCACAACAGGTTCCATCTACCGGGCCCGTATCTGGCCAAAAACGCGTGGCAAAACCAAAACCAGTTGGAGGACAGCGTGGCCATCCAGTTAAAGAAGCTCAGTCTGCAATGCCTGAAAAGGTATCCGATAGTAGAAAGAGTGCAGTCAGGCATTTTTTTAAACAACATCCAAATGATCAGCGCAAAGTCATTTGTCAAAAATGTTCAACTACCTTAAGCAGAGGTCAGAATCTTAAAAGTCTAAATACAAGTTGCATGCATAGACATTTATCCACCATGCATTTGCAAGCCTGGACTAACTACCAAACATCCCTAAAGGTTGCAGCACCCTCGGCCAATGAAGCTAGTCAGCAACGCTACATCCCTTCCCTCCCTGTAAGCCGCCCATTTCCCACACCACCTGCAGTATCTGTGCAGCTTTCGTCGCCAGGCCAAAGCAGTCAGGGAATCACCAGGTTAGTAGTAGGAAACACTGCATGTAGGGCACCGGCAAGAATACCATCTCCAACCCTCTCTCACTCACCCATCTCCACCGGCACCACTGCTAGTTCCACGATCTCCAGCTCTCCAGTCCAGCTCACCCTACATGAGACTCTTGTTAGGAAAAGGAAGTACTCATCCTCGCATCCGCATACACAGGGTTTGAACGCCCACATTGCTAGACTAATCTCATTAGAGATGATGCCCTACCGGTTAGTTGAAAGTGAAGCTTTCAAAGCGCTGATGGACTACGCTGTACCACGCTACGAGCTACCCAGTCGGCACTGCTTTTCTAGAAAAGCCATCCCAGCCCTCCAACAGCATGTTAAAGACCGCATCGTCCATGCACTCAGACAGTCTGTGACTACAAAGGTGCACCTGACAACAGATGCATGGACCAGTTGGCATGGCCAGGGACGACGTTACGTGTCCATCACGGCACACTGGGTGAATGTGGTGGATGCAGGCTCCACAGGGGACAGCAATATTGGGACAGTTCTGCCTAGCCCACGGTCAAGGAAAGAGTTGGCTGTAGACGTTCGCCCCCCCTCCTCCTCTTCCTCCTCCTCCTGCAGAAGCGAGAGCTCGTCCACAGACCGCAGTCGCACATCCACTCCATCCGCAGCTGCCACTGTTGCACACCAGGTGTGCCATTATGGGACAGCTAGTGGCAAGCGTCAGCAGGCTGTATTGGCAATGAAGTGTTTGGGCGACAACAGACACACCGCGGATGTTCTGTCCGAGTTCTTGCAGAAAGAAACTCAGTCATGGCTGGGCACTGTACATCTTGAGGCAGGCAAGGTAGTGAGTGATAACGGAAGGAATTTCATGGCTGCCATAGCCCTTTCCCAACTGAAACACATTCCTTGCCTGGCTCACACCTTAAACCTGGTGGTGCAGTGCTTCCTGAAAAGTTATCCGGGGTTACCCGACCTGCTCCTCAAAGTGCGCAGACTTTGCTTGCATATCCGCCGTTCGCCTGTACACTCCAGCCGTATGCAGAACTATCAGCGTTCTTTGAACCTTCCTCAGCATCGCCTAATCATCGATGTTGCAACAAGGTGGAACTCCACACTGCACATGCTTCAGAGAGTGTGCGAACAGAGGCGTGCTGTTATGTATTTGTGGGAGGATACACGGGCAGGCAGTTGGATGGCAGACATGGAGTTGTCAGGTGTGCAGTGGTCGAAGCTACAAGACCTGTGTCAAGTCCTTCAGTGTTTTGAGGAATGCACACGGCTGGTTAGTGCAGACAACGCAATAATAAGCATGAGCATCCCCCTAATGTGTCTGCTGATGCAAAGTTTGACGCACATAAAGGAGCAGGCGTCTGCAGCCGAGGAAGAGGAAAGCCTTGATGACAGTCAGTCATTGTCTGGTCAGGGCCGTGTAGAGGACGCGGTAGTGGGCGAAGAGGAGGAGGACGAGGAGGATGATGGGGATGAGTACTTTTTTAATGAGGAAGCTTCTCCTGGGCCAACAGAAATTAGTGGCGTTGCAAGGCCGGGTTCTGTTTTTGTAAGGGAGACAAGTGATGTAGATTTGCCTGTAACTGCCCCTCAAACCAGCACAACCGCAGATTTGCCAACTGGAACTTTGGCCCACATGGCGGATTATGCCTTACGTATCCTCAAAAAGGACCCACGCATTATTAAAATGATGAGCGATGACGATTACTGGTTGGCCTGCATCCTTGACCCTCGCTATAAAGGCAAATTGCAAAATATTATGCCACATGAGAACCTCGAACAAATATTAGCAACCAAACAAGCTACTCTTGTAGACTGTTTGATTCAGGCATTCCCAGCACACAGCGCCGGTGATGGTTCTCACACGAGCTGCAGGGGGCTACAGGGCAGAGGTGTTAGAGGTGCACAGATCAGAAGTGGCGTTGGACAGAGGGGTTTTCTGACCAGGTTGTGGAGTGATTTCGCAATGACCGCAGACAGGACAGGTACTGCAGCATCTATTCAAAGTGACAGGAGACAACATTTGTCCAGTATGGTTACTAACTATTTTTCAGCCCTTATTGATATTCTCCCTCAACCGTCATTCCCATTTGATTACTGGGCATCCAAATTAGACACCTGGCCTGAATTGGCAGAATATGCGTTGCAGGAGCTTGCTTGCCCAGCAGCTAGTGTGCCATCAGAAAGAGTATTCAGTGCTGCTGGTTCAATATTAACCGAAAAAAGGACTCGTCTGGCTACCCAAAATGTGGATGATCTCACCTTCATTAAAATGAACCACTCCTGGATTTCAAATTATTTTGCCCCACCTTTCCCGGCTGACACCTAGCTTTCCTATAAAAAGGTCTTGCTTGTGGACTGGTCTTACTGAGTGTTAAAATCTCTTAATTTGCAGCAGCTGTTTGACCAGCATACGACATGTTTACACATCCCCCAATGGGAAAACTCCCCCCACGGGGCCGTTGTCTCACTCTCGACACTTGGCGCAAGCACCCGTTAGTTACAGTGCTGTTTGTCAGAAGAGGTGGGTGTGCTCGCTTTTGGTCGACGGCTGCCACTGGGTCCCTCATATTACAATGTAGCGTCTCTGGCGGTGGTGGTGCGCACCCAACGTCAGACACACCGTTGTAACATGAGGGGCCCTGGGGCGGTACCGCCGGCCACAAGAGAGTTTCCCCCCAGCTCAAACTGTGCTCTACCACGTGCCAAATTATCTCGCACAGTTCCACCAATGTTTAGTCTATGCGCTGACATCATTCAATGCCTGGCACTGACAATCAATACCAATTTGTTGACATCTATGATGACAGTTAAAGTAGTCTGGGTCAGTGTCCTATATTGACACCAGTAAATACTAATTTACTGCCAAATTACTTTGTCATAAACTCTGCAGATGAGCCCACCCCTGTACCTAAGCATGCCACCCTTTTTTTTATTTATAGTTGTTTTGCGAGACATTAACATCTATTTATTTTTTGGGAGTACTAACTGTGTCAGACACTTGCAATACTCCTCCACTGACCACAATGCTGCCTGCCTGTGTATCCATGTAACCGATTTAAAACTGCCATGCCTGCCGATTGTTTGTTATTTTAGGCCTTTGATAGCCTGTCTGCGGCCCCTACTTTCAATACTCCTCCACTGACCACAATGCTGCCTGGAGTGCCTGCCTGTGTATCCATGTAACCAATTTAAAACTGCCATGCCTGCCTATTGTTTGTTATTTTAGGCCTTTGATAGCCTGTCTGCGGCCCCTACTTGCAATACTCCTCCACTGACCACAATGCTGCCTGGAGTGCCTGCCTGTGTATCCATGTAACCGATTTAAAACTGCCATGCCTGCCTATTGTTTGTTATTTTAGGCCTTTGATAGCCTGTCTGCGGCCCCTACTTGCAATACTCCTCCACTGACCACAATGCTGCCTGGAGTGCCTGCCTGTGTATCCATGTAACCGATTTTAATCTGCCATGCCTGCCTATTGTTTGTTATTTTAGGCCTTTGATAGCCTGTCTACGGCCCCTACTTGCAATACTCCTCCACTGACCACAATGCTGCCTGGAGTGCCTGCCTGTGTATCCATGTAACCGATTTAAAACTGCCATGCCTGCCTATTGTTTGTTATTTTAGGCCTTTGACAGCCTGTCTGCGGCCCCTACTTGCAATACTCCTCCACTGACCACAATGCTGCCTGGAGTGCCTGCCTGTGTATCCATGTAACCGATTTTAATCTGCCATGCCTGCCTATTGTTTGTTATTTTAGGCCTTTGATAGCCTGTCTACGGCCCCTACTTGCAATACTCCTCCACTGACCACAATGCTGCCTGGAGTGCCTGCCTGTGTATCCATGTAACCGATTTAAAACTGCCATGCCTGCCTATTGTTTGTTATTTTAGGCCTTTGACAGCCTGTCTGCGGCCCCTACTTGCAATACTCCTCCACTGACCACAATGCTGCCTACCTGTGTATCCATGTAACCGATTTAAAACTGCCATGCCTGCCTATTGTTTGTTATTTTAGGCCTTTGATAGCCTGTCTGCGGCCCCTACTTGCAATACTCATCCACTGACCACACCAATGCTGCCCATGTACCCCTGGAACCTATTTAAAAGTTCATAGAGCCAAGTTATATATTTTATTTACTATTAATAAGGCCATGATGGACTACGCTGTACCACGCTACAAGCTAACCAGTCGACACTTTTTTTGCGAGAAAAGCCATCCCAACCCTCCACCAGCATGTAAAAGACCGCATTGTCCATGCACTCTGGCAATCTGTGAGTACAAAGGTGCACCTGACAACAGACGCATGGACCTGTAGGCATGGCCACGGAAGATTACGTGTCCATTAAAGCGCAATGGGTTAATGCGGTGGATGCATGGTCCACAGGGGACAGCCTACTAAGTCTGTCTGCAGTCCCTAATTCAAATTGTCCTCCACTGTCTAAATCGGAGCTTCCACCTTCTGGCTTTCGGCCTATAGTATCAGATATTAAACTGCATTTGGCCTTCAACTTTGGTTACGGCCTACTAACGGTGTCTGCCCCTCCCTGGTGTTTGTCCTCAACTGAATAAAGCTGAGCTTCAACCTTCTGGCTCTCATTAAGTGCTGTGTTTTTAAAAATTGGTGGTTAGGGCCTACTAACGGTGTCTGCCCCTCCCTGGTGTTTGCCCTCAACTGAATAAAGCTGAGCTTCAGTCTTAGGCTTTTGGCCTAAAGTATCAGATATTAAACTGCATTTGGCCTATTAGTGTGTTTGGGCCCTGAAAACAGTGTCTGCTGCTCCTGGGTTTGCTACTCCACTGAACAAAGCAATGCTGCCTGTTTAGTCCTGTTACCAATTTTGAACTGCATTTAGCCTACTTTATTCTTTGGCCCTATATCTGTTTCCTCCTCATCCTGCCCATTGCCCAGCCACTGCTAGATGAGTCTGCTGGTACATTGACCTAGACCACTACATTCCCCTTGCACTCTACACAGCCAGAATCTGACCCTGCTGAAAGTAAGGTTCCCCTTCCCGCATGTTATACCACCTTACACAGGGACAAAGAGGAAGGTGCAGATGAAAGTGCAGGTTCCTTCATCAGGTGGGGGGGCATACTCGTTGGCGACGTCACTGGCACAGGGCCCCTCAGAGTACGCAAAAGTGTCGCTGTTGGTGGGAGGCGCCCCCCCGCCGTGCAAACACACCGCTGTACTTTGAGGGGCCTTGTGCCAGTGCCAATGCGAACAAGTGTGCCCCCCTGCTTGCTCAGGATCACAGCACTTGCAACGTTGAAATACTTACCTCTCCCTGCTCCACCGCCGTGACGTAGTCCATGATTCCTGGGCCCACTAAAACCTTGAACCAGCCCTACCCCCCACAACTTTTGCCAAATGACCCCCAAGTTCCATTGAACAACTATTATTATAAAGTTAATTAAGATTGACAAGCTTCAGAAACAAGAATGGATGTTTTTGGCATTAAAATGGGCACTGTAGGTGTTTTCCTGGCCTCCACTCACTGCCGACTATGCTTCCCCATTGACTTGCATTGGGTTTCGTGTTTCGGTCGATCCCCGACTTTTAGCGATAATCGGCCGACTGCACTCGACTCGACTCTGGACAAAGTCGGGTTTCACAAAACCCGACTCGATCTTTAAAAAATGAAAGTCGCTCAACCCTACTTGTGACACTTTTCCACCATCGCCTTCGTGTGACCATGGCTGTTCAAAGCTTTGGGCATCGCTGCATGCAATCTCATATGGTCCCACTTCAAGTTGACTGGCCTAGAGTCTGGAATCTTGAAAGGGAAAACTGAACAGTTCTTCAGAGTGTCCAAGTGTGGGATCAGTTGTCTCTGGGCACTCAGAATGGTGGGAGAAAAGAGGATCAGGGTGAGGAATATCCGGTCCACACTCACAGCTACTCAGACTTGACAGTGTGGAAGACATGGTGGTGGTGGTGGCTAAGTGACTGGAAGCATTATCTGCTATCCAACCTACAACCATTTCACACTTTTCTGGATCCAATAGTGGTGTGCTGCGATCCCCTAGAAACTGATATAGGAAGGTCGAGCGAGAAGATATTGGTCTTTGTTGTGGCCCACTTTCAGCTTGGCCACGTCCTCGTCTTCTGCATGCACTATCAGCATCATGTCCACTTCCTCGTCCCTTACCCCTTGCCTTGCCTGTTTTAAATGGACTACAGAACTATTTCAAAAGCTCTACTATATACAATCCACAGCACTCCCTCAGTGGAATATCTTAGACAGAAATGTACAGTGATTTTGAAAATGCTAATTTATTTGAATAGAACAAAGAATCAAATATATTGGATCAAAACGGAAGGCAATTATTAACACAATGTGCAAGCGACTCAGAATGTGACGTTTCGACCCTCCCGGGTCTTAATCTAAGGTCGCACTGTAAGCACAAGAATAGACAATATAAACATCTTAGGAAAGACATAATACAACAAAAATAAACAATACATTTTTTACAAAATCATAAGATACACTATGTACAATATATTGTAGCCTATGGCTAAAAAACTTTTTCCCAGGTGAGTATCATTTAGCATATGACATGAGGCTAGACCGTAGGTATGAACTAGGGGGAACGTGTCTAGTGACCTGGTGTCTACAAAGTACTCCTGTATTTGAGCTAAGATAATTACCTTATTGAATAATTTCTTATAATGGGAAAAGAGCGTCGTCCCTGAGATATCCAGGGGCTAAAGGAAACAATCGTAATGTCAGTGTTCAATCTAGTAGTGAGCCAGACTAACTAAGCAATATGAAATTGTAGTTATTTACCAGGTATGAATCTCTAATGGTAAAAATGGCCCAGTGAATGATCCGTATGTAACCTGAAATATTACGAATATTATAAGAAATTATTCAATAAGGTAATTATCTTAGCTCAAATACAGGAGTACTTTGTAGACACCAGGTCACTAGACACGTTCCCCCTAGTTCATACCTACGGTCTAGCCTCATGTCATATGCTAAATGATACTCACCTGGGAAAAAGATTTTTAGCCATAGGCTACAACATATTGTACATAGTGTATCTTATGATTTTGTAAAAATTGTATTGTTTATTTTTGTTGTATTATGTCTTTCCTAAGATGTTTATATTGTCTATTCTTGTGCTTACAGTGCGACCTTAGATTAAGACCCGGGAGGGTCGAAACGTCACATTCTGAGTCGCTTGCACATTGTGTTAATAATTGCCTTCCGTTTTGATCCAATATATTTGATTCTTTGTTCTATTCAAATAAATTAGCATTTTCAAAATCACTGTACATTTCTGTCTAAGATATTCCACTGAGGGAGTGCGGTGGATTGTATATAGTATTGCTAGTTGGACCTTAGGGTCTGTCACACCAGCACCCCGATTTATCATAGAGTGCAGGCCAACATATTTATATTTATATTTCAAAAGCTCAACACAAATGTATTTGGAGCAAAATTATATCTGATCAGTATGCCTTCAAAGCTTTGATTTTTCCACCACAGATATAACAGGCCGTAGCCACAGATAAGAGACTGTATAATTATTTTTTCTGTTGTATGTGAAATTTGAAAAAAAATGAGTACAACAAGGCTAGCTGACAGAACTATGCAGCTTATGCCTGTGAAGGTGTTAGGGCTAGGGAACACACCGAGTAATAGCGAGAAAGATACGAAGTGTGTTCGCAGCCCGGGGTCCACTGTGCAGAGATACCTGCTAAGTAATGGTGGATGGACACTGAGCTCACACGTGGGTTAACCTCACCCCGTGTGAAATGTAAGCGACCTCTGTTGCTTCACAGAGTCGCGCTGTACACGGAAACTAATACCCTAACTAGGGTTGTGCTTGCTCTGGTACTCTTCTGTACTAACCACACACATGAAGCAACCAGATGCTAAGCCAAGGCTAATTGCCCCCACCGATACTAACTGCCTGTCTGAATGTACATGCCCAAAGCTACACAGACTCACACCACATATGTACAGTGTGGTAGAGTATTCACTGGCAACTGCCAAACATAAATGATAATAGCACATGGCCGTGCCGCCATACGAACCTTTTATAGTTCTAGCTTTTCAGGACCTTCCTAGAGGACCAATAGAAGCTGCTAAAGGACCTGAGCATGTGACCCCGACCTCCAATGAGAGGTCTTCCATTGGGCATGCTCAGAAAGAGAAAAGCAGGACTTAGTCCCAGGAGCGCCTGCTCGCTGCCAAAGAATACTGGCTACAATGGCTGAACCTGGAAGGGAAGCAGTAACCAAACGTGCAGTATCTATCCGAGCAAGGCACTGGGACCGACGTCTCCACTGAGCAGGCTCCACTGCGACTGGAGAAGAATGGGAGACCGCAGCGGACATGGCTCGAGATTCCCCCTGTGCAGTGGCAGGAACTTAACACCTAAGAGAAGGTATGATTTTTACACCATAAATACACTAGCCTGACATAACAGACAGTATAATTTTTTTTTTCAGATTTTGGTGAATTTCAGAAAAAAATAAAAAAAGAGCAGAACAAGTCTAGCACACAGAACTATGCTATGTATGCCTGCAAAACAATGTTTTTTCCACCACAGATACACCAGGCCTCGCCCTGACATAGCAGACTGTATCTAAATTTTTTATTTTTTTTGGTAAATTTTTGAAAAAAAAAAAATTAGAACAAGGCTAGCACACAGAACTATGACACGTATGCCTACAAAACTACAATTTTTCCACCACAGATACACCAGGCCGCAGCCTCAGATAAAAGACTTTTCTCTTGTATGTGAAATTTGGCAAAAAAAATAAAAATGAGTACAACAAGGCTTGCAGACAGAACAATGAAACTTATGCCTGCAAAACTACTATTTTTCCACCACAGATAAAACAGGCCTCAGCCTGACGTAAGAGACTGTATAAAATATTTTTTGGGTTTTTGGTGAATTTTTGAAAGAAAAAAAAAAAAAAAGAGTAGAACAAGGCTATGCTATGTAAGCCTGCAAAGCTATGATTTTTCCACTACAGATACACCAGGCCTCAGCCTGACATAACAGACTGTATCAATTTTGTTTGGGTTTTTGGAGATTTTTTTTTTTTTTTTTTAATAGGACAACAAGGGTAGCAGACAGAACTATGAAACTTATGCCTACAAATATGTTTTTTCCACCACAGATACGCCAGGCCTCAGCCTGACATAGCAGACTGTATCTACATTTTTTTTTTGTTTTCTGGTGAATTTTTGAAAAAAAAAAAAAGTGGAACAAGGCTAGCACATAGAACTATGATACATATGCCTGCAAAACTATGATTTTTCCACCATAGATACACAAGGCCGCATCCACAGATAAAAGACTATATATTTGTTTCTCTTGCATGTGAAATTTGGCAAAAAAATAAATATGAGTACAAGAAGGCTAGCAGACAGAACTATGAAACTTATGGCTGCAAAGCTACAATTTTTCCACCACAGATACACCAGCCATCAGCCTCAGATAACAGACTGATCTAAATGTGGCCTTGATTTTTTAGGACACAACTACATTGTTGGCTATAACTAGTGAGGAGCGAGCACTAAAATGCTCGGGTGCTCATTGCTCGGGTCGAGCAAACTGGAATACTCGGGTACTCGACCTGAGCAACGAGCCCAATGTAAGTCTATGGGAGACCTGAGTATTTTTACTGCGATCCTTCCGGGGGTCCTTTTAAGCTCTAAAAACGTCTGAAAATGATGGAAACACTGCTTAATTGACACAGGGACATCATGGGGATCGCCCCTGGAAGCATTCCTGACTCCTAGTTCATAGCTGTAAACAATTTTTTCCGAGATTAATGCCATTTTTACAGGTGCAACAAAAAACACTCTAAAACGAAACCAAAACTGATTTTGCTGGGAAGTATGTTAAGGTACATCCTTTGCAGGTTAATGAATTGCCTGTAAGGCCAAATAATTAACCCAAACCAAAATGTTCCTCCCTCACTTGGGATTTGTTCAGACGCAGAGTTTTTGAAGCGTTTTTCAACTTTAACATTGCTTTCAGCCACTACAAATGCATTCACTGGGAAATGTCATTGCAACATTTAACAACCCTACAGTTGTGGCCAAAAGTATTGACACCCCTGCAATTCTGTCAGATAATATTCAGTTTCTTCCTGAAAATGATTGCAATCACAAATTATTTGGTATTATTATCTTCATTTAATTTGTCTTAAATGAAAACACAAAAGAGAATGAAGCAAAAAGCAAAACATTGATCATTTTACACAAAACTCCAAATGTATTGGCACCCTCAGCCTAATACTTGGTTGCACAACCTTTAGCCAAAATATCTGCGACCAACCGCTTCCGGTAACCATCAATGAGTTTCTTACAATGCTCTGCTGGAATTTTAGACCATTCTTCCTTGGCAAACTGCTCCAGGTCCCTGATATTTGAAGGGTGCCTTCTCCAAACTGCCATTTTTAGATCTCTTCAAAGTGTTCTATGGGATTCAGGTCTGGACTCATTTCATTGGTGGCCACCTTAGAAATCTCCAGTGCTTTCTCTCAAACCATTTTCTAGTGCTTTTTGGAGTGTGTTTTGGGTCATTGACCTGCTGGAAGACCCATGACCTCTGAGGGAGACCCAGCTTTCTCCCACTGGGCCCTATATTATGCTGCAAAATTTGTTGGTAGTTTTCAGACTTCAGAATGCCATGTACACGGTCAAGCAGTCCAGTGCCAGAGGCAGCAAAGCAACCCCAAAACATCAGGGAACCTCCACCATGTTTGACTGTAGGGACCATATTCTTTTATTTGAATGCCTCTTTTTTCCTCCTGTAAACTCTATGTTAATGCCTTTGCCCAAAAAGCCATACTTTTTTCTCATCTGACCAGAGAACATTCTTCCAAAATGTTTTAGGCTTTTTCAGGTAAGTTTTGGCAAACTCCAGCCTGGCTTTTTATGTCTCGGGGTAAGAAGTGGGGTCTTCCTGGGTCTCCTACCATACAGTCCCTTTTCATTCAGACGCCGACGGATAGTACAGGTTGACACTGTTGTACTCTTGGACTGCAGGGCAGCTTGAACTTGTTTGGATGTTAGTCGAGGTTCTTTATCCAACATCCGCACAATCTTGCGTTGAAATCTCTTGTCAATTTTTCTTTTACGTCCACATCTAGGGAGGTTAGCCACAGTGCCATGGGCTTTAAACTTCTTGATGACACTGTGCACGGTAGTGTCATGTCGGTCGCTGTTCAGACCAGGTCATTCGACAGACAGCGGTAATTCCGCTTTTGACCACTATGTGCTCATTGGTGTCAGCTAGATTTTATCTAGCTGGTCCGGGGTTAATTTACCTGATGCTCGGATTGGAAGCTGGGCCATGCTCATTGCCTTTAAGTAGTTCTCCTGAACATTGGGCGTTGCCGATTATAGCTTCTGTCTTGTGCATTGTTATCTCGGTCTGGAGTGGTGAGCTAGTAGTTGGAGTATCGTTGCTGGTGGTGTATTTCCCTTTGTCTCATTTACTCCTTCCTATATTTGTATTTATTTTGCCCTGCACATTTATAGTGTATTCCTGAGTGACTGTGGCGTGGTGCATATTTTCCGTTATCCTTGTCTGTTCTAATTGTGGGTATTGGTGTATGATCTTTTCACTGGGTGGTAGGCGGTGGTTTCAGCCTAGGGTTGAAACAGGAGACAGGGCGAGTGTCGAGGCCTAGACATGCACACCATCAGTGTAAACTCTAGGTAGAGGGTCAGTCAGGATTTCCCTAGTCTGAGGGAATTTGCAGGGGCCCGGGTTATTATCTCTTGCCCACCTAGTCTCCCCGTGACATTATAATCAGCCTTTAAAACAAACAAACAAAAAAAGGGTTTCTTTTTTTTGTTTTTGTCATGGATCCAATGACTTCCATAACCCGCCAGTTGGAGGCGCTGTCCCTACAGGTCACTGAGTTGAGGGGGGCAGTACAGCAACAGGGACTAGCAGTATCTAATGTGCAAGCTGGAGCGACAGGTAGAGTTGCTGAGCCTAAGTTTCCTTTGCCTGAAAAATTTGCTGGGGAATGCAGTAAATTTGTTTCTTTTCGTGATGCTTGCAAACTATATTTCCGTATGCGCCCGATCTCATCAGGTAATGAGGCTCAGCGTGTGGGCCTGGTGTTGTCATTGTTAAGCGGGGATCCCCAAGCATGGGCGTTTTCTTTGCCATCTGATTCTGCTGCATTTGACTCTGTGGAGAGTTTTTTTTCCTTTCTTGGAAATATTTACGATGAGCCAGACAGAATGGCTCTAGCAGAATCTAAGATACGCACTATTCGCCAGGGGGAGCGAGTTGCAGAGGATTACTGTTCTGAATTTCGCTGCTGGGCGATCGATACACAGTGGAATGATCCAGCACTGTGGAGTCAGCTTATTCATGCGGTTTCTGGAAGAGTTAAAAAAGCTCTTCTGATGTACGAGACTCCTACTTCTCTAGATTCCGCTATGAGTCTGGTTGTCCGCATTGATCGCCGTTTGCATCAGGGGGAGCATGAGACACCGCCTATGGGAGAGGGTTTAGGTTCACGTGTGGTTGCTGCAGGTGAACCCACAGAGCCTATGCAAATCGCAGGGGTGTCACATGTGAAGCATCGAACCCCTGAGCTCAGGAAGCAGGGAGCCTGTTTTTACTGCGGTAAGACTGGTCATTTTATTAACATCTGTCCTCTACTGTCTAA
This sequence comes from Ranitomeya variabilis, assembly GCF_051348905.1. Classification (NCBI taxonomy): domain Eukaryota; kingdom Metazoa; phylum Chordata; class Amphibia; order Anura; family Dendrobatidae; genus Ranitomeya; species Ranitomeya variabilis. The sequence goes on from NC_135236.1 coordinate 570,603,838, forward strand.
GAAAGACGCAACGGCGGAAAACTTCTAAGCTCAGAGGGTGTGGAGGAGACCAATCAGAGCTTATGTATATCCTCCATGGTGGTTTCTCAATGCATGCTCCCTGCTAAGGTTATAATCGCTGGCAGTGAACTGCCAATTACAGTGTTTTTGGATAGTGGTTCAGCCACAAATCTCATTGATGAGGTGTTTGCGTGCACAGCAGGTTTTAGGATTGAAAAACTGCCTCATCCTATCCGCGTGGTCACCATCAATGCTGCTCCTCTCTCACAGGGGGAGATTACTGAATTTGTGGCTGAGGTGAAACTCCACATTGGGGTTCTACATTCCGAGCAGGTTACATGTAAGGTGCTCAGGAATCTTCCTGCTCAGGTGGTTTGGGGTTTTCCATGGTTGTCTATGCACAACCCGGTAATTGACTGGAAAACTCAGGACATAATTCAGTGGAGCGAATTCTGCCAGGAGAATTGCCTGGCCACATGTGTGTCTGCTGTGACTTCAAGTGTTCCGGAGTCACTTCTGGATTTTGTGGATGTGTTCTCTGAGAAGGGTTGTTCAGAGTTGCCGCCACATCGCCCCTATGACTGTACTATAAGATTTAAACCAGGGGCCAAATTGCCTAAAGCAAGGATGTTTAACATCTCTGGTCCGGAGAGACAAGCAATTAAAGGCTTACATTGCTGAAAGTTTGAGCAAAGGGCACATCAGGCCTTCATCCTCGCCTGTGGCAGCAAGGTTCTTCTTCGTGAAGAAGAAAGATGGCAGATTACGCCGTGTTTGGATTTCAGGGAATTGAAGCAGATTACGGTTCGTGATCCATACCCTATGCCACTGATACCAGATTTGTTTAACCAGGTGGCAGGTGCTAAGTGGTTTACCAAGCTTGGCCTCAGGGGGGCGTACAACCTCATAAGAGTCCGTCAAGATGATGAGTGGAAGACGGCTTTTAACACCCCTGAGGGTCATTTTGATAATTTGGTGATGCCATTTGGGTTGACTAACGCACCTGCAGTGTTCCAACATTTCATTAATGATGTGTTTTTGCATGTTTTGGGGAAATTCGTTGTCATGTACCTTGATGACATTCTCTTATATTTTTGCGACCATGATACTCATTTAGATCATGTCAGGCAGGTGTTACAGCTTCTCAGAGAGAATAAGCTGTATGCTAAACTTGAGAAATGTGTATTTTCTATTCACTATTCAAGAGTTGCCTTTCTTGGGTTATATTGTGTCTGCTTCTGGTTTTAAAATTGACGCCGCTAAGGTGCAAGCGGTGCTGCATTGGGAACGTCCTGATAACCTGAAAGCACTTCAGTGGTTCCTTGGGTTTTCTAACTACTATAGGAAATTTATCAAGGATTTTTCCATCATTGCTAAACCGCTAACTGACATGACTAAAAAGTGTACCAATTTCTCCGTTTGGCCTGAGGCTGGTGTGCGCGCATTTGAATTTCTTAAGAACAGTTTTGTTTCAGCCCCTATTCTTGTGCAGCCAGACATATCAAAACCTTTTGTTGTGGAAGTCAATGCGTCTGAGGTTGGTGTGGGGGCGATACTATCACAAGGCTCATCTTTGAGTGATTTGCATCCATGCGCCTATTTCTCCAAGAAACTGTCGTCCACCGAACGTAACTACGATATCGGCAACAGGGAGTTGTTGGCAATCAAGTTGGCCTTTGAGGAATGGCGACACTTCTTGGAGGGGTCGGTACATCAGGTTACTGTTATTACCAATCATAAGAATCTGATGTGTTTGGAGTCAGCCAAGTGTCTGTCCCCCAGGCAGGCTCGCTGGGCATTGCTTTTCACACGGTTCAATTTTGTTGTCACTTACAGACCGGGGTCTAAAAACACTAAGGTGGATGCTCTGTCCAGGTGTTTTCCGGGGGGAGAACCTCGGGAGGATCCAGTACCCATCCTCCAAAAGGGTGTTGTGGTTTCGGCTCTCACTACCGAGGCTGAGGCTGAGATTGCCGAGGCTTAGGAGGAGGTACCATCTGAGCTTCCCATCAACAAATCTTTTGTACCGCTTCATCTCCGCTTAAAGGTTTTGGCGGAGCATCATGATGCTGTCCTGGCTGGCCACCCAGTGGTTAGAGGTACCTTGGAGTTGGTGTCACGTCGGTTTTGGTGGCCCAAGATCCGACAGGATGTGGTCTCATAAGTGTCAGCTTGTACCACGTGCGCTAGGGCTGAGACGCTCCGCTCCCGTCCTGTTGGCACACTACTTCCTCTTGAGGTACCTAGTAAGCCATGGACGGAAATCTCCATGGATTTCATCACTGATTTGCCCTCCTCAGCTGGGAACACAATCATCTTGGTGATTGTTGATCGGTTTTCAAAAATGTCGCACTTTGTGTCTTTGCCTTCGTTGCCTAACGCTAAGACTCTGGCTCAGGTGTTTGTGCAGGAGGTGGTCAGACTTCATGGGGTTCCGTCTGACATCGTGTCTGATAGGGGTACTCAGTTTGTGGCAAAATTTTGGAAAGCATTTTGCTCACGGCTGGGGATCAAGTTGTCTCATTCTTCGGCGTTTCATCCTCAGTCAAATGGTCAGACTGAGCGTATGAACCAAAATTTGGAACAGTACTTATGCTGCTTTGTCTCTGATAACCAGGAGGAGTGGTCTACGTTCCTTCCTTTGGCTGAGTTTGCCATCAATAATCACCGCTAGGAGTTGTCTGGGGAGTCTCCATTTTTTTGTGTTTACGGGCTACATCCTCAATTTTGTACTTTGAGTCAAAGGGGCTCTTCCGGCGTTCCGGAGGAGGGCCAGTTAGGAGCACAATTGTCATCAGTCTGGAGGAGAGTTAAACAGCGCCTGTGGAATGTGGGTGCTAGGTACAAACGTGTGGCTGACAGTAGGCGTGTGCCAGGTCCGGACCTGAGTGTGAATGACTGGGTGTGGTTATCCACAAAAAACATACGACTCAAGATACCATCCCTTAAATTGGGTCCACGGTTTATTGGTCCATTTAGGGTCACCACCGTCATTAACCCAGTAGCGTACCGATTGGAGCTTCCTACGGTGTATAAGATACACAACGTGTTCCATAGGTCTCTTTTAAAGAAGGTGATGGGTTCTGTGGACGCAGTGCCTATGCCACCTCCAGTCTTGGTGGATGGTAATTTGGAATTTGAAGTCTCCAAGGTGGTTGCCTCTCATGTAGTGCACCGCACTTTACAGTACTTGGTACATCGGTGTGGTTATGGGCCTGAGGAGAGGTCCTGGGTACCAGCCTCGGACATTCATGCGGATCGGCTGGTCAGGTTTATTCACCGTTGCTATCCGGACTAGCCGGGTCCTATATGCCGTGAGGGCCCTGGGGTCTCTCGTAGAAGGTGGGGTACTGTCATGTTGGATGCTGTTCAGACCAGGTCGTTCGACAGACAGCGATAATTCCGCTTTTGACCACTATGTGCTCATTGGTGTTGGCTAGATTTTATCTAGCTGGTCCGGGGTTAATTTACCTGATGCTCGGATTGGCCATGCCCATTGCCTTTAAATAGTTCTCCCGAACATTGGGCGTCGCCGATTATAGCTTCTGTCTTGTGCATTGTTATCTCGGTCTGGAGTGGTGAGCTAGTAGTTGGAGTATCATTGCTGGTGGTGTATTTCCCTTTGTCTTACCTACTCCTTCCTATATTTGTATTTATTTTGCCCTGCGCATTTATAGTGTATTCCTGAGTGACTGCGGCATGGTGTATATTTTCCGTTATCCTTGTTTGTTCTAACTGTGGGTATTGGTGTATGATCTTTTCACTGGGTGGTCGGCGGAGGTTTCAGCCTAGGGTTGAAACAGGAGACAGGGCGAGGGTCGAGGCCTAGACATGCACACCATCAGTGTAAACTCTAGGTAGAAGGTTAGTCAGGATTTCCCTAGTCTGAGGGAAATTGCAGGGGCTCGGGTTATTAGCTCTTGCCCACCTAGTCTCCCCATGACAGGTAGACACAGGAACATTCTGGTCTTTGGAGATGGACTTGTAGCCTTGAGATTGCTCATGCTTCCTCACAGTTTGGTTTCTCAAGTCCTCAGACAGTTCTTTGGTCTTTTTTCTTTTCTCCATGTTCAATGTGGTACACACAAGGACACAGGACAGAGGTTGAGTCAACTTTAATCCATGTCAACTGGCTGCAAGTGTGATTTAGTTATTGCCAACACCTGTTAGGTGCCACAGGTAAGTTACAGGTGCTGTTAATTACACAAATTAGAGAAGCATCACATGATTTTTCGAACAGTGCCAATACTTTTGTCCACCCCCTTTTTTATGTTTGGTGTGGAATTATATCCAATTTGGGTTTAGGACAATTCTTTTTGTGTTTTTTCATTTAAGACAAATTAAATGAAGATAATAATAACAAATAATTTGTGTTTGCAATCATTTTCAGGAAGAAACTGGCCATGTGGTGTTTGACATGTAAGCAGACCCATCTTGTTTCATTTATGAAGGAGGGATTCTTAAAGTCACAGAGCCTATTTTTACTGGTACATCAGGCAGCATTAATCTTCTTAAAGGGCCATTATTAAACAGTGGGTCTCCTAAACTGTTGTAGTCTATGCTGTGAGTGGATGGGCTGCCAAGAATTAAGACACAACACAATACCCCTTTCATAAGATGTCCAGGAGTGCCTCCAAAAAAATGTTGCATTGAATGCAAGGCTGGCCCTGCTACCAATTCATAGGCACCTCAATAATTCTTTGAATCCTCATACTGGATGGGTCCATGAAAATCCAGTTCACAATATGCATTTTGTATTCTACTGCTCTTTGTTTTACACATTGGCAGCTAGGCCAGCCCTGCTGCATAGTCATAAGCACCCCATTACGCTTGGAACCCAAATACTGGATGGGCCCATAAAAATCCACTTCACAATATGCATTTTGTGCTCCCGTACTCCTTGTTTTACACATTGGTAGCAAGGCCTGGCCTGCTGCATAGTCATATGCACCCCATTATGCCTTGGAACCCACATACTGGATGGGCCCAAGAATATCCACTTCACAATATGCATTTTGTACTCCGGTACTCCTTTGTTTTAAACATTGGCAGCAAGGTCATCCCTGCTGCAAAGTCATATGCACCCCATTATGCCTTGGAACCCACATACTGGATGGGCCCATGAAAATCCACTTCACAATATTCATTTTGTACTCCGGTACTCCTTTGTTTTAAACATTGGCAGCAAGGCCATCCCTGCTGCAAAGTCATATGCACCCCATTATGCCTTGGAACCCACATACTGGATGGACCCATGAAAATCTACTTCACAATGTGCATTTTGTACATCCATAAGTTGCCAATGATAGACATTAAAGGTCTAAGCTAATCTACCCAAGGGATTATTAATGGGGCTTCAGTGCAAGATTTCCAACATATAAAAGTAAATGCTATTTCCACCTAAAAAAAAAGAAGTACACCTCCATGCAAACTGTGCGTTTTCTCCACAGAAACACTTGAAGATCATTATATCTTTTTCAACTGTTATTTTGCCAGATAAAGAAAATAATGTTGCTTCCCTGAAATCGTCTTCTGATGGAAAAGTAAAGCATTCAGTGAAATGTTAAAGGCAAAAAAATGTAGGCAAAATCGTACATTGCAAGGTGGTGGAAATTAAACAAGGCATGGTTCCAAAAGATTATTTTCAAATGTCAGAAAAGTGCGTTCTTCCCCTACCAAATCCATTTCTCATTGTTCAAATAAAAAAATCACATATAACATCACACAGAGTTAAGGAGAACTGACTGCAAGGAAGCAAAAGGAAAGAATCTGTATCTCTTCCAACAAAACTTGCTAACATTTTAGAGTTTTGGCTGATAAAAATATCACCAATTAGTCCAAAAGCGAGTGAAACAGATTACTTTAAATCCTTGCAAGACTATAAATTTTACTAATGTGATGCAAAATGATGTCTGTTTTCAGTTAAGCTTTTGAGAATACCCAACAATGCAGTCTGAATGACGTGATTGGAGACAGGAGACTGTTAGTTTGGAAAAAAAATGTGTACCTCAAGTTGTCAAACCTTTTCTTGGTTTTCAAATGGTAATGGAATCCCGACAATATGTTGAGAGCAGGATGCACTACATTCAAAGACAATCAACATTTTGTATTTTTTAATGGTATGATGGTTCCCTCTTGGCAGAATTATTTACAGGAGAATTTGGCATTTTTTTATTTGCCATGTTTTTAACACTAAGGTTCAGATATGGCTTTAAAGAAGGCTAATACTTGCAATACAACACAATTTTATTTCAAAGTACAAAATTCAAGGAATAGTATGATTGAATAGTATGAGTGTGTACACTTTTGCACATGTTAACATACAAAGGTTAAGTACATACAAGGATTAAATACATATAATGGTTAAGTATATACAGTATAAAGATTAACTACATACAGTATACTTACATCATCACCAAGAGGCTTTTAAACATCATCTGTCTGGAATATCAGAGAAGCAACAGCAAGACAGAGAACCACTGGGAGATTCATTACACTGCATGGGCCTCCCCAATTATGCAGGTATGAGCACACTGTACATGTACAGGTATCCCAGTTTTTGCATCTTTCTTAGTCATGTATCTCTGGTCTTATATAGTGATTTACACTATGTAGTAACTCTAGTTTCACCCAGCCCTTCAAGTGGCCAGCTTTCAAGGTCAGATGAAACTCTGAGATATCCTGGAGTCATCAGAGGAGGGGCCATAAACCCTTAGAAAATAAAAGCCACAAGGATTTAGATAAAACCACCACAGGCAGAGGTTCAGTAAACCTTAATGTTTTACAATGACAAAAGTTTAGAACTGTTTGTGAAGTGAATACACAAAGATTTTTCAAGATTGTGTCACTATGAGCATTGTCTGTCACATCTGTAAATGTTTTACAAGAAATGCAGCTATGTAATTGTCTGAAAGCATTCGGTATATTTCAATCTGGATTCAAACTTGCCATTTGTATATTCCCACTACACTACTAACAGTAATCATATCTATATTCAGCCTTTCTAGAAAAACTTAAGCTTAACCCATTGAGTACTCTGGATAATCTTGACAATCTTCTTGACCAGTATCTACAGGTAAGTAATGCTAAAACTAGCTGCTACTATGCATTCCGGAAATAAAAGTGAGAACTCCAAGAATGTGAAGATGTTCTAAAACATAACTGTGACCATGCTCAATTTTCCATAACTGTTCTGTACGGCTGTGTAGTAAATATTGGAAACACAATAGAATATCTGACATCCTTTCAAAAAATTACTTTACAGATAAAAAGAGCATTTATTATTATTCCAGTTTATTATCCAGGAAAGAAAGAAGGAACATGCAGTCTCCCTCATACAAGTTATGTCAGCCAAAATTGATTAAGTCCTCTGCATCTACAAGCACTCAGCCACCACTTTTTTTTATTAAACCCATACCATTTGATGCAGCCAAAGTTATGGCTCTCAAAGAGATAAACTAATAAAGTGGACAAATAAATATTTGTAATGAACTACTGAGCCAAACTAACAGCATTGCTTTATCAAATTTATATGAAGTGCATTGCATCCAATGTGAGCAACTAGGCAACACAAAAAGGAGCTTTTCAAGTGAGCTCTTTAAGGTACACAAATGTTATGAAGCATTTACCAACAAGGATGTGGTTTCACCAATGGGGGTACCTTTTTAAAACTATTGCCATCACAGCCCCCCTTGCCCAAAATTCAGTGGCCTATAACAGTACAGAACACGTTCAACTAGGTCATGTAGTCAGAGATAAGGAAGAGGCATTGCAGGAAACAGATTTAAGAAGTAGGCCCAATGTAGGGGTGTGGGTGTTATGGACCTGGTGGTTAGGAGCACCCGAAATGACCTGATGGTTAAAATGGAAAAACCTGGGACAAGCTCTGAGGAAGTGGTAACTCTACTGACCGCAATCCCTAATCCTATCACACACACTAGAAATAGTCGTGGAGCGTACCTAACTCTCCCTAGATGCCTCTTCACAGCCTAAGAGCTAACTACCCCTAAAGCTAGAAATAGCAGCCTACCTTGCCTCAGAGAAATTCCCCAAAGTAAAGGTAGCCCCCCACAAATATTAACTGTGAGTTAAGAGGAAGTAACAAACACAGGAATGAAACAGATTTTAGCAAAGGAGGCCGAATCTTCTCTAGATAGACAAAGGATAGGAAAGGGAACTATGCGGTCAGTATTAAAAACTACAAAAACCACGCAGAGTGTGCAAAAAGACCTCCACAACGACTCACGGTGTGGAGGTGCAGCTCTGCACCCCCAGAGCTTCCAGCTAGCAAGGAAATATCATAATAGCAAGCTGGGCTAGAAACATAGCATGTACTGAGAAATATATTAAAAAACCAATGAACAGCAAATGGACTAGCGAGGACTTAGCTTCTGCTGGAGTCGAAAGGTCATCTGAGAAATCCAAGAGAGATCTGAACCAGTACTGAGACATTGACAGCTGGCATGAACTAACAACCTGGGCAGAGTTAAATAGGGAAGCCAGCAGCAGCAATAAACGAGGGCAGCTGAGAAAGCCAACCTCAAAGATCAGCAGCTCCACTTAAAGCCACCAGAGGGTGTCCGAGGACAGAACTCACCAAAGTACCATTCACGACCACAGGAGGGAGCCCAAGAAAGGAATTCACAACAGTACCCCCCTCTTGAGGAGGGGTCACCGAACCCTCACCAGAGCCCCCAGGCCGATCAGGATGAGCCAAATGAAAGGCACGAACCAAATCGGCAGCATGGACATCGGAGGCAACAACCCAGGAATTATCCTCCTGACCATAGCCCTTCCATTTAACCAGGTACTGAAGCTTCCGTCTCGAAATACGAGAATCTAAAATCTTCTCCACCACATACTCCAACTCCCCCTCAACCAACACCGGAGCAGGAGGATCAACGGAAGGAACCATAGGCGCCACATATCTCCGCAGCAATGACCTATGGAACACATTATGGATGGCAAAAGAAGCTGGAAGGGCCAAACAAAACGACACAGGATTGATAATTTCAGAAATCTTATAAGGACCAATGAAACGAGACTTGAACTAAGGAGAAGAAACCTTCATAGGAACAAAACGAGAAGACAACCAAACCAAATCCCCAACACGAAGTCGGGGACCAACACAGCGACGGCGGTTAGCAAAATGTTGCACCTTCTCCTGAGACAATTCAAATTGTCCACCACGTGAGTCCAAATTTGCTGCAACCTGTCCACTACAGAATCCACACCAGGACAGTCAGAAGGCTCAACCTGCCCTGAAGAAAAACGAGGATGAAAACCAGAATTACAAAAAAAAGGCGAAACCAAAGTACCAGAACTAGCCCGATTATTAAGGGCGAACTCGGCCAATGGCAAGAAGGTCACCCAATCATCCTGATCAGCAGAGATAAAGCATCTCAGATAGGTCTCCAAGGTCTGATTAGTTTGTTCGGTTTGGCCATTTGTCTGAGGATGGAACGCTGAAGAAAAAGACAAATCAATGCCCATCTTAGCACAAAAGGACCGCCAAAACCTAGAAACAAACTGGGAACCTCTGTCCGACACAATGTTCTCCGGAATGCCATGCAAACGAACCACATGCTGAAAAAATAATGGAACCAAATCAGAGGAGGAAGGCAATTTAGGCAAGGGTACCAAATGGACCATCTTAGAAAACTGATCACAAACCACCCAGATGACAGACATCCTTTGAGAGACAGGAAGATCAGAAATGAAATCCATGGAAATATGCGTCCAGGGCCTCTTCGGGACAGGCAAAGGCAAAAGCAACCCACTGGCACGAGAACAGAAAGGTTTGGCCCGAGCACAAGTCCCACAGGACTGCACAAAAGAACGCACATCCCGTGACAAGGAAGGCCACCAAAAGGACCTAGCTACCAAATCTCTGGTACCAAAAATCCCAGGATGACCAGCCAATACTGAACAATGAACCTCAGAAATAACCCTACTAGTCCATCTATCAGGGACAAACAGTTTCTCCACTGGACAGCGGTCAGGTCTATCAGCCTGAAACTCCTGCAGCACCCGCCGCAAATCAGGGGAGATGGCAGACAAAATCACCCCTTCTTTGAGAATACCAGCCGGCTCAGAGACTCCCGGAGAATCAGGCAAAAAACTCCTAGAAAGGGCATCAGCCTTCACATTCTTAGATTCCGGAAGGTATGAGACCACAAAATTGAAACGGGAGAAAAACAGTGACCATCGAGCCTGTCTAGGATTCAACCTCTTGGCGGACTCGAGGTAAGTCAGATTCTTGTGATCAGTCAAGACCACCATGCGATGTTTGGCTCCCTCAAGCCAATGTCGCCACTCCTCGAATGCCCACTTTATAGCCAACAACTCCCGATTGCCGACATCATAATTACGCTCAGCAGGTGAAAACTTTCTAGAAAAGAAAGCACACGGCTTCATCAAAGAGCCATCAGAACTTCTCTGAGACAAAACAGCCCCTGCCCCAATCTCAGAAGCATCAACGTCGACCTGAAAAGGGAGCAAAACATCTGGCTGACGCAACACAGGGGCCGAAGTAAAACGACGTTTAAGCTCCTGAAAAGCCTCAACGGCCGCAGGGGACCAGTTCACCACATCAGCGCGTTTCTTCATCAAATCAGTCAAAGGCTTAACCACACTAGAAAAATTAGCGATGAAGCGACGGTAAAAATTAGCAAAGCCCAGGAACTTCTGAAGACTCTTCACAGATGTAGGTTGAGTCCAATCATAAATGGCCTGAACTTTAACAGGGTCCATCTCGATAGTAGAAGGGGAATAAATGAAGCCCAAAAAGGAAACCTTCTGAACTCCAAAGAGGCATTTAGACCCCTTCACAAACAACGCATTAGCACGAAGGACCTGGAACACCATCCTGACCTGCCTCACATGGGACTCCCAATCATCCGAAAAGACCAAAATATCATCCAAATATACAATCATGAACCTATCTAGATACTTCCGGAAGATGTCGTGCATAAAGGACTGAAACACAGATGGGGCATTAGAAAGCCCGAATGGCATCACCAGGTACTCAAAATGGCCCTCGGGCGTATTAAATGCTGTTTTCCAATCATCGCCCTGTTTAATACGCACAAGATTATACGCCCCTCGAAGGTCAATCTTGGTAAACCAACTAGCCCCATTAATCCGAGCAAACAAATCAGACAACAGAGGCAAAGGGTGCTGAAATTTGACCGTGATTTTATTGAGAAGGCGGTAATCTATACAGGGTCTCAGAGAGCCATCCTTCTTGGCCACAAAAAAGAACCCTGCTCCCAACGGTGACGAAGACGGGCGAATATGTCCTTTCTCCAAGGACTCCTTTACATAACTCCACATAGTGGCATGTTCTGGCACAGATAAATTAAACAGTCGGCCCTTAGGGAACTTACTACCAGGAATCAAATTAATAGCACAATCACAGTCCCTATGAGGAGGTAGGGCACTGGACTTGGGCTCATCAAATACATCCTGGTAATCCGACAAAAACTCAGGAATTTCAAAAGGAGTGGAAGAAGAAATTGACATCAAAGGAACATCAGTATGTACAGGTCCTTCTCAAAAAATTTGCATATAGTGTTAAATTTCATTATTTACCATAATGTAATGATTACAATTAAACTTTCATATATTATAGATTTATTATCCACCAACTGAAATTTGTCAGGTCTTTTATTGTTTTAATACTGATGATTTTGGCCTACAACTCCTGATAACCCAAAAAACCTGTCTCAATAAATTAGCATATTTCACCCGGCCAATCAAATAAAAGTGTTTTTTAATAACAAACAAAAAAACCATCAAATAATAATGTTCAGTTATGCACTCAATACTTGGTCGGGAATCCTTTGGCAGAAATGACTGCTTCAGTGCGGCGTGGCATGGAGGCAATCAGCCTGTGACACTGCTGAGATGTTATGGAGGCCCAGGATGCTTCAATAGCGGCCTTAAGCTCATCCAGAGTGTTTGGTCTTGCGTCTCTCAACTTTCTCTTCACAATATCCCACAGATTCTCTATGGGGTTCAGGTCAGGAGAGTTGGCAGGCCAATTGAGCACAGTAATACCATGGTCAGTAAACCATTTACCAGTGGTTTTGGCACTGTGAGCAGGTGCCAGGTCGTGCTGAAAAATGAAATCTTCATCTCCATAAAGCATTTCAGCCGATGGAAGCATGAAGTGCTCCAAAATCTCCTGATAGCTAGCTGCATTGACCCTGCCCTTGATGAAACACAGTGGACCAACACCAGCAGCTGACATGGCACCCCACACCATCACTGACTGTGGGTACTTGACACTGGACTTCAGGCATTTTGGCATTTCCTTCTCCCCAGTCTTCCTCCAGATTCTGGCACCTTGATTTCCGAATGACATGCAAAATTTGCTTTCATCAGAAAAAAGTACTTGGGACCACTTAGCAACAGTCCAGTGCTGCTTCTCTGTAGAAAAAAAGTGGCTTTACCTGGGGAATGCGGCACCTGTAGCCCATTTCCTGCACACGCCTGTGCACGGTGGCTCTGGATGTTTCCACACCAGACTCAGTCCACTGCTTCCTCAGGTTCCCCAAGGTCTGGAATCGGTCCTTCTCCACAATCTTCCTCAGGGTCCGGTCACCTCTTCTCGTTGTACAGCGTTTTCTGCCACATTGTTTCCTTCCAACAGACTTACCATTGAGGTGCCTTGATACAGCACTCTGGGAACAGCCTATTTGTTGAGAAATTTCTTTCTGGGTCTTACCCTCTTGCTTGAGGGTGTCAATGATGGCCTTCTTGACATCTGTCAGGTCGCTAGTCTTACCCATGATGGGGGTTTTGAGTAATGAACCAGGCAGGGAGTTTTTAAAAGCCTCAGGTATCTTTTGCATGTGTTTAGAGTTAATTAGTTAATTCAGAAGATTAGGGTAATAGGTCGTTTAGAGAACCTTTTCTTGATATGCTAATTTATTGAGACAGGTTTTTTGGGTTATCAGGAGTTGTATGCCAAAATCATCAGTATTAAAACAATAAAAGACCTGACAAATTTCAGTTGGTGGATAATGAATCTATAATATATGAAAGTTTAATTGTAATCATTACATTATGGTAAATAATGAAATTTAACACTATATGCTAATTTTTTGAGAAGGACCTGTATCTCTTGACAACCCCAACTAGACACAGACATTGATTTCCAATCCAGTACTGGATTATGAAACTGTAACCATGGCAAACCCAACACGACAACATCATGCAAATTATGCAACACCAAAAAGCGAATATTTTCCTGATGTGCGGGAGCCATGCACATGGTCAGCTGAGTCCAGTACTGAGGTTTATTCTTGGCCAATGGCGTAGCATCAATCCCCCTTAAGGGAATAGGAATCTGCAAAGGCTCCAAGAAAAAACCACAGCGCCTGGCAAACTCCAAGTCCATCAAATTCAGAGCAGCGCCCGAATCCACAAATGCCATAACAGAGTAGGACGACAATGAGCAAATCAGAGTAACAGATAAGAGAAATTTAGGCTGCAGAGTACTAATGGTGACAGACCTAGCGAACCTCTTAGTGCGCTTAGGACAATCAGAGATAGCATGAGAAGAGTCACCACAGTAAAAACACAGCCCATTCTGACGTCTGTGTTCTTGCCGTTCAGCTCTGGTCAAAGTCCTATCACATTGCATAGGCTCAGGCCTTTGCTCAGAGGACACCGCCAAATGGTGCACAACTTTGCGCTCGCGCAAACGCCGATCAATCTGAATGGCCAAAGACATTGATTCATTCAGACCAGCAGGCGTGGGGAACCCCACCATAACATCTTTAAGGGCTTCAGAAAGACCCTTTCTGAAAATTGCTGCCAGGGCACACTCATTCCATTGTGTAAGCACAGACCACTTTCTAAACTTCTGGCAATATACTTCTGCTTCATCCTGACCCTGACATAGAGTCAGCAAGATCTTTTCTGCCTGATCCACAGAATTAGGTTCGTCATAAAGCAATCCAAGCGCTAGAAAAAATGCATCTACATTAAGCAATGCAGAGAGAATGCCCAGTCTTGCGGGTCACCACACAACAAAGAAATAACAATCTTTACTTGCTGAATGGAGTAACCAGAAGAGCGGGGTTTCAGAGCAAGAAACAGTCTGCAATTATTTTTGAAATTCAAAAATTTAGATCCATCCCCAGAAAACAAATCAGGAATTGGAATTCTAGGCTCTAACATCGGATTCTGAACTACATAATCTTGAATACTCTGTACCCTAACAGCGAGTTGATCCACACAAGAGGACAAACCCTGAATATCCATATCTACACCTGAGTCCTGAACCACCCAGAGGTTAAGGGGAAAAGAAAGACAAAACAAGCAGCAAAGAAAAAAAAATTGACTCAGAACTTCTCTTTTCCCTCTTTTGAGATGCATTAACACTTTGTGGGCCAGCTGTACTGTTATGGACCTGGTGGTTAGGAGCACCTGAAATGACCTGATGGTTAAAATGGAAAAACCTGGGACAAGCTCTGAGGAAGTGGTAACTCTACTGACCGCAATCCCTAATCCTATCACACACACTAGAAATAGCCGTGGAGCGTACCTAACTCTCCCTAGATGCCTCTTCACAGCCTAAGAGCTAACTACCCCTAAAGATAGAAATAGCAGCCTACCTTGCCTCAGAGAAATTCCCCAAAGTAAAGGTAGCCCCCCACAAATATTGACTGTGAGTTAAGAGGAAGTAACAAACACAGGTATGAAACAGATTTTAGCAAAGGAGGCCGAATCTTCTCTAGATAGACAGAGGATAGGAAAGGGAACTATGCGGTCAGTATTAAAAACTACAAAAACCACACAGAGTGTGCAAAAAGACCTCCACACCAACTCATGGTGTGGAGGTGCAGCTCTGCACCCCCAGATCTTCCAGCTAGCAAGGAAATATCATAATAGCAAGCTGGGCTAGAAACATAGCATGTACTGAGAAATATATTAAAAAACCAATGAACAGCAAATGGACTAGCGAGGACTTAGCTTCTGCTGGAGTAGACAGGTCATCTGAGAAATCCAAGAGAGATCTGAACCAGTACTAAGACATTGACAGCTGGCATGAACTAACGACCTGGGCAGAGTTAAATAGGGAAG
Source organism: Ranitomeya variabilis (assembly GCF_051348905.1). Taxonomy (NCBI): domain Eukaryota; kingdom Metazoa; phylum Chordata; class Amphibia; order Anura; family Dendrobatidae; genus Ranitomeya; species Ranitomeya variabilis. Next base: position 570,618,934 of record NC_135236.1, read on the forward strand.
CCAGCAGCAGCAATAAACGAGGGCAGCTGAGAAAGCCAACCTCAAAGATCAGCAGTTCCACTTAAAGCCACCAGAGGGTGTCCAAGGACAGAACTCACCAAAGTACCATTCACGACCACAGGAGGGAGCCCGAGAACGGAATTCACAACATGTGGGTCTCTGAGACTTGTAATGGAGTGCATGAGCTAACAAACAATTCCCCAATGGGGGTACCTTTTTTAATGAATAAACAAGTGCCATCACAGGTCCCCTTGCCCAAAATTCACTGGCCTATAACAGTACAGAGCACGTTCACTCTGGTCATCTAGTGTCAGGTAAGGAAGAGACATTGCAGGAAACCGAGTTAAGAAGCAGGCCCAATGTAGAGGTGTGGGTCTCTGAGACTTGTAATGGAGAGCATAAGCTGACAACCAATTCCCCAATGGGGGTACCTTTTTTAATAAACTAGTGCCATCACAGGCCCCCTTGCCCAAAATTCACCAGCTTATAGCAGTAGAGAGCACGTTTACTTTGGTCATCTAGTGGCAGGTAAGAAAGAGACATTGCAGGAAACCGAGTTAAGAAGAAGCCCAATGTATAGATGAGGGTCTCTGAGACTTGTAATGGAGTGCATGGCCTGTCAAGCATTTGCCCATGGGGGTAAATTTAAAAAATATATTTCATGGGGATCATAGACACTCTTGCCAAAAGATTGGCTGTATGTAGCAGCACGGAACACGTGAACCCTGGTGATTTAGTCGTGGAGAATGAGGAGGCATTGCTGTAGGCCTCATTAAAAACTAGGCCCAATGTAAAGGAGTGTGTCTTCTAGACTTGTAATGTCCATACACGCAGTGCATGGGCTGACAAACATTTCCCCAAGGGGGTAAATTAAAAAAATATATATATACTATGGGCAGCATAGACATCCTTGCCAAAAAATTGACTGTAGAAGCACAGAAGACATTAAGCCTGGTGATCTAGTGGTGGAGAATGAGGAGACATAAAGATAAATCATAATGAAATAAAAAAAATAAATGAATGAAATCCACCGATGAAAGTAAATAACAAAAGGGAGGGGCGAACATAGGGTTATAGATTTGAAGCCAGAATTTATCCAACAAGATATGTTTGTCCCAAGCAATAGCTCAGAGACAGGACTATAAATAAAAATATAATATAAAAGTATTTGAATTATTTTCTATTGTAGAGGTATACACTACCTCAATAGAGGACTGCCCAGACATAGGGAAAATGGAAAATCTATATATATATAATCGTCTAAGGTCCATTTCCGTCTGTTTGTCTGTCACGGAAATCCCGTGTCTCTGATTGGTCGTGACCAATCAGTGACAGGCACATTCCGGCCATGAATTGGCGCAGGATTTAAAACACGCATTGCTAATTGGTCATGTCTGGCCAGCCACGACCAATCAGCGACATTGGCGCGGGATTTAAACACTGCTTCACTGATTGGTCATGCTCGGCCGGCCACGACCAATCAGCGACAGGCACAGTATGGATGCTAATTGGCGTGGGATTTAAATCACGCTTCTCTGATTGATTGGCCGTGGCCGGCCGCGACCAATCAGTGACATTAGCGCAGGATTTAAATCATGCTTCACTGACCAATCAGCGACTGGCGCGGTCCGGCTGTGAATTGGCGCGTGATTTAAACCACGCCTCGCTGATTGGTCGCACCTGGCCGGCTGCCATCAAACAGCGACAATGGCGTGGGATTTAAACATTGTTTCACTGATTGGCCATGCGCGGCTGGCTGCGACCAAACAGCGACAGGCGCAGTCTGGCCGCGAATTGGCGTGGAATTTAAATCATGCTTCGCTGATTGGTCGCGGCCGGCCGGGCGTGACCAATCAGCGATATTGGAGTGGGATTAAAACACCTCTTCGCTTTTTTCTATTGATGCTGCCTATGCAGCATCATTAGTAAAAATATATAATGTTAAAAATAATAATAATAATAAAAAAACTCACCTTCCGGCATCCCCGGCAGCTTTTCCCGCTCCTCGCAATGCTCTGGTCCCAGTAATGATTTACGGTTATGACCCCAGATGACGTAGTGGTCTTGCGAGACTGCTACATGATCACGGGTTATTGCCGCAAAGCATCACTGGGAACGGACCTGGCGAGAGCATCGCTAAAGGCCTGGGCTGGATCCTGGGGCCACCGGAAGGTGAGTATATAACTATTTTTTATTTTAATTCTTTTTTTTTAAAAGGGATATGGTGCCCACACTGCTATATACTATGTGGCTGTGCTATATACTATGTGGGCTATGCTATGTACTATGTGGGCTGTGCGATATACTACATGGGCTTTGCTCTATACTATGTGGGCTGTGTTATATGTTATGTGGGCTGTGCTATATACTACGTGGGCTGTGCTATATACTATGTGGGCTGTGTAATATGTTATGTGGGCTGTTATATACTACATGGCTGTGCTATATACTATGTGGCTGTGCTATATACTACATGGCTGTGCTATATACTACATGGCTGTGCTATAAACTACGTGAGCTGTGCTATATGCTATGTGGCTGTGCAATATACCACCTGGCTGTGTTATATACTATGTAGCTGTGTTATATACTATGTGGCTGTGCTATATACTATGTGGCTGTGCTATATGCTATGTGGGCTGTGTTATATGTTATGTGGGCTGTTATATATTACATGGCTGTGATATATACTATGTGGCGGTGCTATATACTAAATGGCTGTGCTATAAACTATGTGAGCTGTGCTATATACTACATGGCTGTGTTATATGCTACGTGGCTGTGCTATATGCTATGTGGGCTGTGTTATATGCTATGTGGCTGTGCTATTTCTCTGCTGTATCTGTGCATCATGAATCATGGTATGTGTTAAAGATGGGCCCACTGAGACTCTTTCACCTGGGGCCCTCAAAAACTTGGAGCCGGCCTTGGCTTCACTGATTGATTGGTTGCACCCGGCCGGGCGTGACCAGCGACAGGCACAGTCCAGCCATGAATTGGTGTGGGATTTGAACCACACTTTGCTGAATGGTCGCGCCGGGCCAGCCAGCTGAATTCTGTGTATTCATTGCATTATTCTTAAATCTTCATAAATAAACTACATACATATTCTTGAATACCCGATGTGTTAGAATCATGCCACCATCCAGTATAAGAATATATGGGAATAATAGACGTACATCTCTTTTTTATGACATTTCCCCTTGTGGGAGTAACATTTGTTTTAGCTTCCAATTAGTAACGGGCATAATTAAAACACCCTTGCAAAAAAAAATTGTGACTTTGGCATCACGGAATCCTTTCACCCTGGTATTCTACTAGTTGAGGATGATGAGGATGACGATCAGGAGGAGGATAACAAGAAACAGACCAAATCTGGAAGGGTATACCCATGTGTGGTTGTGACGAGGTGCATGAGAATACATCTCCCCAAAAAAGAGAATGTATTAGAGGTTATGTTTCGCTGTTTTCACTTGGTGGTGTACAGAAATCTTTCCAAATCCAGCCCTTTCACATTTTTATAAGAGTCAGCCTGTCAGCATTTTCAGTTGACAGGCGGATGTGCTTATCTGTTATAATTCCACCAGCGGCACAAAAAAATGACTCTGACAGAACACTAGCATCAGGGCAGGCCAGGACCTCTAAGGCGTAGAGAGCCAGATCTTGCCATGTGTCCAGCTTGGATACCCAATAATTAAAAGGCACAGAGGAATCCCCGAGGACATTTATATGATCTGCAAGGTACTCACTCAGCATTTTCCCAAACATTGCACTATTTGTGACAGCACCCCTTGCCTCTGTCCCGACACGATTGGAGGGTCTGAGAAAACTGTCCCAGAACTTTGCCATTGTTCCCCTGCCTGATCTGGATTGTACTTCTGTCTCTCTTGCTTGGACTCCTTGGTTGTACAACAAACTCTGACAACTGCTGCCAGTGTTCTCACATGGGAACTTTCTAAGAGATTTTGCTACAAGGGCTGTCATGATCTCAATGGCAAGAGATCATAGCATCAGCATATATAGGAACTAGCTCTTGGAAGATGGAAACTGAGCTGACCATGAACTAAACCTAACGCACAACTAGCAGTGGCCGGGTAGCATGCCTACGTTGATTCTAGATGCCCAGCACCAGCCGGAGGACTAAATAATGCTAGCAGAGGAAAATATTAGTCCTAGCTCACCTCTAGAGAAATACCCCGAAAGGAGACAGAGGCCCCCCACATGTATTGGCGGTGAATTAAGATGAAATAACAAACGCAGCATGAAAATAGGTTTAGCAAATTTGAGGTCCACTTACTACATAGCAGAAGACAGAAAGGACACTTTCATGGTCAGCTGAAAACCCTATCAAAACACCATCCAGAAATTACTTTAAAACTCTGGCATTAACTCATAACACCAGAGTGGCAATTCCTGTTCACAAGAGCTTTCCAGACACAGTAACAAAACTACAGCTGTGAACTGGAACAAAAATGCAAAAACAAACATGGACAAGAGTCCAACTTATCTAGTAGTTGTCTAGGAGCAGGAACAAGCACAGAGAGGCTTCTGATAACATTGTTGACTGGCAAGCAACTAACAGAGCAGCAAGGTTATATAGTGACTCCCACATCTTGATGGGAACAGGTGAACAGAGAAGATGAAGACACCAGTTCAATTCCACCAGTAGCCACCGGGGGAGCCCAGAATCCAAATTCACAACAGTACCCCCCCCTCAAGGAGGGGGCACCGAACCCTCACCAGAACCACCAGGGCGATCAGGATGGGCCCTATGAAAGGCACGAACCAGATCAGAGGCATGAACATCAGATGCATTCACCCAAGAATTATCCTCCTGGCCGTATCCCTTCCACTTGACCAGATACTGGAGTCTCCGTCTGGAAACACGAGAGTCTAAGATTTTCTCCACAACGTACTCCAACTCACTCTCAACCAACACCGGAGCAGGAGGCTCAACGGAAGGCACAACCGGTACCTCATACCTGCGCAATAATGACCGATGAAAAACGTTATGAATAGAAAAGGATGCAGGGAGGTCCAAACGGAAGGAAACAGGGTTAAGAATCTCCAATATCTTATACGGGCCGATGAACCGAGGCTTAAACTTAGGAGAAGAGACCCTCATAGGGACAAAACGAGAAGACAACCACACCAAATCCCCAACACAAAGCCGAGGACCAACACGACGGTGGCGGTTGGCAAAAAGCTGAGTCTTCTCCTGGGACAACCTCAAATTGTCCACCACCTGCCCCCAGATCTGATGCAATCTCTCCACCACAGCATCCACTCCAGGACAATCCGAAGATTCCACCTGACCAGAGGAAAATCGAGGATGAAACCCCGAATTACAGAAAAACGGGGACACCAAAGTGGCAGAGCTGGCCCGATTATTGAGAGCGAACTCCGCCAATGGCAAAAAAGCAACCCAATCATCCTGGTCAGCAGACACAAAACACCTCAGATATGTCTCCAGGGTCTGATTAATCCGCTCGGTCTGGCCATTCGTCTGAGGATGGAAAGCGGACGAGAAAGATAAATCTATGCCCATCCTAGCACAGAATGCCCGCCAAAATCTAGACACGAATTGGGTCCCTCTGTCAGAAACGATATTCTCAGGAATACCATGCAAACGAACAACATTTTGAAAAAACAGAGGAACCAACTCGGAAGAAGAAGGCAACTTGGGCAGAGGAACCAAATGGACCATCTTAGAGAAACGGTCACACACCACCCAGATGACAGACATCTTCTGAGAAACAGGCAGATCTGAAATAAAATCCATCGAGATGTGCGTCCAAGGCCTCTTAGGAATAGGCAAGGGCAACAACAATCCACTAGCCCGAGAACAACAAGGCTTGGCCCGAGCACAAACGTCACAAGACTGCACAAAGCCTCGCACATCTCGTGACAGGGAAGGCCACCAGAAGGACCTTGCCACCAAATCCCTGGTACCAAAAATGCCAGGATGACCTGCCAACGCAGAAGAATGAACCTCAGAGATGACTCTACTGGTCCAATCATCAGGAACAAACAGTTTATCAGGTGGGCAACGATCAGGTCTATCCGCCTGAAACTCCTGCAAGGCCCGCCGCAGGTCTGGAGAAATGGCTGACAATACCACTCCATCCTTAAGGATACCTGTGGGCTCAGAGTTACCAGGCGAGTCAGGCTCAAAACTCCTAGAAAGGGCATCCGCCTTAACATTCTTAGAACCCGGTAGGTATGACACCACAAAATTAAACCGAGAGAAAAATAATGACCAGCGCGCCTGTCTAGGATTCAGGCGCCTGGCGGTCTCAAGATAAATCAAATTTTTGTGGTCAGTCAATACCACCACCTGATGTCTGGCCCCCTCAAGCCAATGGCGCCACTCCTCAAAAGCCCACTTCATGGCCAAAAGCTCCCGATTCCCAACATCATAATTCCGCTCAGCGGGCGAAAATTTACGGGAAAAGAAGGCACAAGGCCTCATCACGGAGCAGTCGGAACTTTTCTGCGACAACACTGCCCCAGCTCCGATCTCAGAAGCGTCGACCTCAACCTGAAAAGGTAGAGCAACATCAGGCTGACGCAACACAGGGGCAGAGGAAAAACGGCGCTTAAGCTCCTGAAAGGCCTCCACAGCATCAGGGGACCAATCAGCAACATCAGCACCCTTCTTAGTCAAATCGGTCAATGGCTTAGCAATATCCGAAAAACCAGCAATAAATCGACGATAAAAGTTAGCAAAGCCCAAAAATTTCTGAAGACTCTTAAGAGAAGAGGGCTGCGTCCAATCACAAATAGCTTGAACCTTGACAGGATCCATTTCAATGGAAGAGGGGGAAAAAATATATCCCAAAAAGGAAATCCTCTGTACCCCAAAAACACACTTAGAACCCTTCACACACAAAGAATTAGACCGCAAAACCTGAAAAACCCTCCTGACTTGCTGGACATGAGAGTCCCAGTCATCCGAAAAAATCAGAATATCATCCAGATACACAATCATAAATTTATCCAAATAATCGCGAAAAATATCATGCATAAAGGACTGGAAAACTGACGGAGCATTTGAAAGACCAAAAGGCATCACTAAATACTCAAAGTGGCCCTCGGGCGTATTAAATGCGGTTTTCCACTCATCCCCCTGCCTGATTCGCACCAAATTATACGCCCCACGAAGGTCAATCTTAGAGAACCACTTGGCCCCCTTTATGCGAGCAAACAAATCAGTCAGCAACGGCAATGGGTATTGATATTTAACAGTGATTTTATTCAAAAGCCGATAATCAATACATGGTCTCAAAGAGCCGTCTTTTTTTGACACAAAGAAAAAACCGGCTCCTAAGGGAGATGACGATGGACGAATATGTCCCTTTTCCAAGGACTCCTTTATATATTCTCGCATAGCAGCATGTTCAGGCACAGACAGATTAAATAAACGACCCTTTGGGTATTTACTACCCGGGATTAAATCTATGGCACAATCGCACTCTCGGTGCGGAGGTAACGAACCAAGCTTAGATTCTTCAAAGACGTCACGATAGTCAGACAGGAACTCAGGAATTTCAGAGGGAATAGATGATGAAATGGAAACCACAGGTACATCCCCATGAGCCCCCTTACATCCCCAGCTCAACACAGACATAGCTACTTGTGTCCAGTATTGTGGTTTATTATTAGCCAATGGGGTGGAGTCAATCCCCTTCAGAGGAATAGGAGTCTCCAAAGGCTCTAAATCATACCCACAGCGTTTGGCAAAGGACCAATCCATAAGACTCAAAGCGGCGCCAGAGTCGACATAGGCGTCCGTGGTAATAGATGACAAAGAGCAAATCAGGGTCACAGATAGAATAAACTTAGACGGTAAGGTGCAAATGGAAACAGATTTACCAAGCTTTTTAGTGCGCTTAGAGCATGCTGATATAACATGAGTAGAATCACCACAATAGAAACACAACCCATTTTTCCGTCTAAAATTCTGCCGCTCACTTCGGGACAGAATTCTATCACACTGCATACTCTCTGGCGATTTCTCAGTGGACACCGCCAGATGGTGCACTGGTTTGCGCTCCCGCAAACGCCTATCGATCTGAATAGCCATTGTCATGGACTCATTCAGACCCGCAGGCACAGGGAACCCCACCATAACATCCTTAATGGCATCAGAGAGACCCTCTCTGAAAGTCGCCGCCAGGGCGCACTCATTCCACTGAGTAAGCACAGACCATTTACGGAATCTTTGGCAGTAAATTTCCGCTTCATCTTGCCCCTGAGATAGGGACATCAAAGTTTTTTCTGCCTGAAGCTCCAAATGAGGTTCGTCATAAAGCAACCCCAAGGCCAGAAAAAACGCATCCACATTGAGCAACGCAGGATCCCCTGGTGTCAATGAAAAAGCCCAGTCTTGAGGGTCGCCCCGGAGCAAGGAAATCACAATCCTGACCTGCTGTGCAGGGTCTCCGGCAGAGCGAGATTTCAGGGACAAAAATAATTTGCAATTATTTCGAAAATTCTGAAACCCAGATCTATTCCCCGAGAAAAATTCCGGCAAAGGAATTCTCGGCTCAGATACAGGTGCATGACAAACAAAATCTTGCAAATTTTGTACCTTCGTGGCGAGATTAATCAAACCTGCAGTTACACTCTGAAGATCCATTACAAACAGGTGGACACAGAGCCATTCAAAGGAGAGAAAAAAAAAAAAAATTTCAGCAGACTACTTATTTCTCTCCTTTCTCAGCCAAGGATTTTAACCCTTTAGTGGGCCGGTCAAACTGTCATGATCTCAATGGCAAGAGATCATAGCATCAGCATATATAGGAACTAGCTCTTGGAAGATGGAAACTGAGCTGACCATGAACTAAACCTAACGCACAACTAGCAGTGGCCGGGTAGCATGCCTACGTTGATTCTAGATGCCCAGCACCAGCCGGAGGACTAAATAATGCTAGCAGAGGAAAATATTAGTCCTAGCTCACCTCTAGAGAAATACCCCGAAAGGAGACAGAGGCCCCCCACATGTATTGGCGGTGAATTAAGATGAAATAACAAACGCAGCATGAAAATAGGTTTAGCAAATTTGAGGTCCACTTACTACATAGCAGAAGACAGAAAGGACACTTTCATGGTCAGCTGAAAACCCTATCAAAACACCATCCAGAAATTACTTTAAAACTCTGGCATTAACTCATAACACCAGAGTGGCAATTCCTGTTCACAAGAGCTTTCCAGACACAGTAACAAAACTACAGCTGTGAACTGGAACAAAAATGCAAAAACAAACATGGACAAGAGTCCAACTTATCTAGTAGTTGTCTAGGAGCAGGAACAAGCACAGAGAGGCTTCTGATAACATTGTTGACTGGCAAGCAACTAACAGAGCAGCAAGGTTATATAGCGACTCCCACATCTTGATGGGAACAGGTGAACAGAGAAGATGAAGACACCAGTTCAATTCCACCAGTAGCCACCGGGGGAGCCCAGAATCCAAATTCACAACAAAGGGCCCTCTGGTACTGCAACATTTTAGTACACCTCTCTGCCTCTGGCAGAAGAGATTGAAAGTTCTCCTTGTAGTTTAGGTCTAGAAGTGTCACCAACCAGTAATGAGTGTCACCAGAAATTTTTATAATGCGAGGGTCACATGAAACACAGCGCAACATAAAGTCAGCCATGCGTGCCAGACTGCTAACAGGCATAACTTCCGTGTCCTCACCAACAATATGACTGACCATGCTGTCCTCCTCCTCCTCCCTGTCCTCAGGCCTTCCCAGCTGAGCAGACAGTATGACAGATGTGCTTGTAGTACCATCTATAGTGCATGAAAGTATTCCTGTTCTTTCTCCTCCTCCTCATTGCCTACCAATCCATGTTGGGAAGACAGGCTGGGCAGAGTGTAATCCCCCTGAATGGTTCCTTGATCCATGTCCTCATACTCTGCCTGCAATGCATCCTCTTTAATTGTGAGCACAGATGTTTTCAGATTGCTGAGAAGCTAAGGTGACGCTAATTATGGCATCATTGCCGCTCACCATCTTGATGCAGTCCTCAAAGTTTTGTAGGGTGGTACATATGTCTTACATCCATGTCCACCCTTGAGGTCTTATGTGTGGAGTCTGAACTGAATATCGATGGCCTTGTGGATGTTGGTAGTTAACAACTGCTCTCTTCTGCTCACAAAGCCTTTCCAACATATGCAGCATAGAGTTTCAGTGAGTGCGGACATCACACACCAGTCGGTGAGCCGGAAGCTGCAAACAGTACTGAAGCACGGCAAAGGCGGCAGAAGCTGTAGCTGACAGACAGCGTACTTGCACTGGCGGATCTGGCAGCTCCAGGTAGCTTTTCAGAAAATGTTGAACCACGAGATTAAGCATATGGGCCAAGCAAGGTATGTGTGTGAGCTCACCTTGCCTCAAAGCCGCCACCTTGTTCCGGCCATTGTCACACATGACCACGCCTAGCTATAGGTTCAGCATTGTCATTCAAATATCTGACTGCTCTTTCAGCGCTGTCCACAACTTTCCAGCATTGTGCAGTTTGCCACCTATGTAGATTAGCTTCAGCACAGCCTGCTGCCATTTGGCTGAGGCAGTGCTGCAGTGCATCCAGCTTCTGATTGATGTGCTGATTTCAGAGATGGAGGCTGAAGAGGAGGAAGTGCAGGAGCTGTAGACTGTGGGGGCAACCTTGATTGACATAGGTCCCGCAATCCTCTGCGAGAGAGGATGTGTTCCATCCCAAGGTCCGACTGGATCCTGGCTTCCACTATGTTAACCTAGTGTGCTGTCAGAGAGATGTACCATCCCTGGCTACAAGCACTTGTTCACGTGTCTGTGGTTATATGGACTTTCCCAGTAACAGCATTGTTGAGGGCACAGGTAATGTTGTGGGACACATGCTGGTGTAATGCCGATACAGCACACCAGAACAAATAGTAGCGACTGAGGAAAAGGCAACATTTTGAGCGCAAGCAGAAGAGAAATGTTAGAATTTAGGACTGTGACCTGTGGGGCGTTGGTTGGGTATTTCTGCTTGCGTTCCAATGACTGGAGTATAGCCAACTGAAGACTGTGCTGGGACAAGGACGTGGATGGAATTGATGATGCTGCTTGACTGTGGGCAGCAACAGGTGCAGTGCTAGAGGCATCTTCACATGCACGGTGGACTGGGAATTGGTTTCTATGCAAAACAGTGGAAGAAGCTGTGATGTCCCCTGCAGACAGTGTTCCTGGAGCCTGGGGTTTGGCCCACAATTGGGCACTTTGCTGCCATGTGCCTGATTATGCTGGTAGTGGTCAGGTTGGTAGGTTTGCTGCACCTGCTGATGCGGGCATGGCAGGTGCTGCAAATGGCCCATTTGGGGTTATCAGCAGAGTTTTTAAATAATAGCCAGACTTGAGATTATCTAACAGTTGGAATGGCAACTTCCCTCATGTTGGTGTTATGGGGAACGGATACACGCCTTCTGTCTGTGGCCACCACACTGCTTCTTCCTGCCAGTTGGGGTGATATCCATCCTTCCCCATGTGTGCTGCTGTCCTCACTTTGCATGTCCTGCCAAGGTTGGTTCAGTCACTATGTCATCCACCACCTCATCTTCCACATCTGCACCCTGCTCCTCCTCCTGACTTTCTGGCAATTGTGTCTCATCATCGTCCACCTCTTGTGACACTTTCCCATCATTATCCTCATGTGACTATGGCTGGTCAAAGCTTTGGGCATCTCTACTTGCGATCTCATCTGGCCCCACTTCAAGTGGACCAGCCGAGAGTACGCAATCTTGAAAGGGAAAACTGAACAGCTCTTCGGAGTGTCCAAGTGTGGGATCAGTTGTCTCAGAGCACTCGGCATGGTGGGAGGAAGGAGGATCAGGGTGATAAATATCTGGTCCACACTCACGGCTACTCAGACTTTACCGTGTGGAAGACATGGTGGTGGTGGTGGTGGCTAAGTGACTGGAAGCATTATCTGCTATCCAACCAACAACTGTTCCACACTGCTCTGGCTTCAATAGTGGTGTGCTGGCGATTCCCTAGAAACTGGGACAGGAAGGTCGAGCGAGAAGATGTGGGTCTTTGTTGTGGCCCACTTTCAAGCTTGGCCACGTCCTCATCCTCTGCATGCACCATCAGCATCACGTCCACTTCCCTGTCCCTTGCCCCTAGCCTTGCCATTTTAAATGGACTACTGAACTTTTTCAAAAGCTGAACACAAATGTATTTATTTGGAGCAAAATTATATCTGATCAGTATGCCTTCAAAGCTATGATTTTTCCACTACAGATACACCAGGCCTCAGCCATACATAACAGATTGTATAAAATATTTTTTTGGGTGTTGTTTTTTTGTTTTAAAGGAGACCAAGGCTAGCACTCAGAACTATGATACACATGCTTGCAAAACTAAGATTTTTCCACCAAAGATACACCAGGCCTCAGCGTGACATAACAGACTATATAACTTTTTTTTTTTTGGAAAATGTAAAAAAAATAAAAAATTGAAACAAGGCTATCAAACAGAATTATGAAACTTGTGCCTGCGAAGCTATGATTTTTCCACCACCGATACACCAAGCCTCAATGTGACATAAGAGACTGTATAATTTTTTTGGGGGGGTAATTTAAAAAATTAAAATAAAATAAAAAATAAATGAACAAGGCTAGCAGACAGAACTATGAAACTTGTGCTTATGAAGCTACGATTTATCCACCACAGATACAACAGGCCTCAGCATGACATAACAAACTGTATAATTTTTAGGGGGGGTTGGAGAATTTTTAAAATAACAAAAAAAGAGTGGAACAAGGCTAGCAGACAGTACTATGAAACTTGTGCTTGTGAAGCTATGATTTTTCCACCACAGATACACTAAGCCTCAGCATGACATAACAGACTGTATAATTTATTTATTTTTTTTGGATAATTTGTTTTTTAAAGTGGATCAACGCTAGCAGACAGAACTATGAAACTTATGCCTGCGAAGCTACAATTTTTCCACCACAGAAACAACAGACCTCAGCCTGACATAACAGACTGTATAATTTTTGGGGGGAGTTTTGGAGAATTTTTAAAATAACAAAAAAAGAGTGGAGCAAGGCTAGCAGACCGAACTATGAAACTTGTGCCTGTGAAGCTATTATTTTTCCATCACCAATACACCAGCCGTCAGCCTCAGATAACAGACTGATCTAAATGTGGCTGTGATTTTTGGGGGCACAACTAAATTGTGACAACAAGTTGGCTATGACACCCAAAAAAAAAGATTTTTTGGTGCACTCACATCTGGTGTCTGGGACAAAAAAAAAAAAGGTAGATTTGCATGTTCTTAGATGTCAATAACATGGCTGTAGTAGGCAGCGTGAACAAGCAAATAAATGAGGGGGCTATGGATTGCTTTAGAATAAAAGGAGCAGGTATCAGGTGAAGAAAAAAATAAGGCCACAGAAAACTGCAGCTATATATATGTTAAATAAGCAGCAGCAGACAGTAATGGAGCTTTTGGAGGTATGCAGTGAGAGCTATGTACGCACATACAGTGCCTGAACGCCTTGCACTGATGTGGATATGCGCACATCGACTCCCCTGCTTACCTAGCGCTGCAATCTCAGTACCCCCAAATCAGCCCTAAAAAGGACTGTTGGTTTCTCAGGAGTTGTGGACTGAATAGTTGCAGACTTACACTAATTCTTAAAAGCACAATTCTGACCCTATCTCAGCAGCAACTCTCCCTACCCTCGCTAAGTCCGGAGCAGAATTCGGCGAGAAGGGTAGCGCAAGGTCTTTTATAGACCTGATGACACTGTGTGGCCAGCCAATCACTGTAATACCATAACAAAGATGGCTGCGGCATTACAGTGCATGGCTGACAATCCCTGCCCTGTCATTGGTGAGCACCAGAATTGCAGGGCGGAGGCCAAAACTCCCACCCAATAATGCCGGAAATACTCGGTGCTCGCCGAGTACACCGAGCATAGTGATACTCGGGTTAGCACCGAGTAATGGCAAGCACGTTCGCTCATCACTAGTATCTAACCTTCCAAAAAATTTTTAAGAAATGTATCAGTATTATATTGTTCATCTGTAGAATATTGCGTGTTCTTGGCAACATTCCGGTAGCATACAACACTCAAAAAAACTTGTTAAAAAATGAATCTGCTTTATATTGCCCAGCCATTATTTATTACAATTTCTTGGCTACATTTTGTTGGTTAATAACCTTTTAAAAACTTGTTAAAAAATATTGGTATTATGTTGCACATCCATACAGTATAACATGTTCTTAGGTACATTGTTGCTTTGTAAGCCTCAGAAAACTTGTTAAAAATATATTTTCATTATATTGCTTAACCATAGACGTTACATATTAGTGAGTTCATTTTGGTGGTATGCAAACCTAAAAAAGGTACTCAAAAATTTATTGGTGTTGAATTGCTCATTCATACAGTTTAATGTGTTCTTGAATACATGTCGTTGCTATCTAACTCTCAAAAAAACTTGTTATAGTATTAGTCATCCATGCAGTATAATGTGTTCTTTGGTACATTTTGTTGCTAAATCACCCTCACCCGTTCAGTATTAAGTGTTCCTGGGTACCATAAAAAAATAACCATAAAAAACCTGTTAAAAAGTGTATCGGTATTAAACTGCATATCAATACAGTATTATGTGTTCTTGGTTATACTTCAGTAATCTATAACCTTGTTCAAAAAAATGTATCAGTATTATATTTTTCATCCATAAAGTATTAAGTATTCTTGGGTACATTTTGGTGGTATCTACCCCTCCAAAAACTTGTTTAAAAATGTATTGGTATTATATCTCTCACCCATAAAGTAAAATGTGTTCATGCGTACATTTCATTGCTACATAACTCTAAAAAAAAATAAATAATAATAATAATAATAAGGTTGATATTGCTCATTCATAGTGTATTACATTTTCTTGGGTATATTTTATTGGTATATAACTCTAAAAAATGTGTTAAAAAGTGTATTGGTATTATCTTGCTCTTCCACACCATAGTATGTGTTTTTGGGCACATTTCTTTGCTATATAACCTTCAAAAAACTTGTTAAAAATGTATCAGTATTATACTACTCACCCATACAGTATTACGTGTTCTTGTGTACATTTCATTTGTATATAACCCTTGAAATATTGTTAGCAAATTTATTAATATTATATTGTTCATCCATAGGGTATTATGTGTCCTTGGGTACTGTCATGCAGCTGCAGTGCAGTACAGCACAACCTTCACCAGGGGGAGCTTTATAGAGAAGCGAGACTGCACACACTGAGAAGCAGAACAGATGCCACCTAGTGGCAAGAGAGTTGTCAGAAAACCCAAGTCAGGGCACAAGATAGTACGTCAATACAAAAAGGATTTAAACAGAAAGGATAGTCAGGATGTAGCAAGAGATCAGTAAACCAGGATGGGCAAAATATGGTACAATAGGGACAAATCAAAACAGAGTCAATAGCCAAGCCAGGAGGTCAGAATCAGAGAATCAAGCAGAACAGACAAACACAGAGAAAGGGCAGACAGAGGGAGATAACAGATGCAGGACAAGTCAGGGTTCACAGCAGGACAAACCAAGGGCTTCCAGAGTCAGGTTCACAAGCTGAAGACAGAACTATAGCTGACACTGCCAGCAAGATTCATGGGAGATAAATAGCAGACCTGAACCCAGAATGAGGCAGAGCAAAGTTAACCCTTGACATGATGCGTTCAAAAAAGGGCAGACACTAATAAACCCTGGAACGGATCATGACAGGTACATTTCCTTGCTATAAAAGCCTCTAAGGGCATGTGCACACTTTGCGGATTCTTCTGCGGATTTTTCCGCTGCGGATTTGGAAAATCCGCAGTGCAAAACCGCAGCAGTTTTCACTGCGGATTTCCCTGCGGTTTCTTCTGCGGATTCCTCTGCGGGTTTTCAACAGCACTTTCCTATTGGTGCATGTTGAAAACCGCTGCGGAATCCGCAGAAAGAAGTGACATGCTCCTTTTTTCCGCAGCGGTTCCGCAATGAATTTTCCGCAACGTGGGCACAGCGGTTTTTGTTTTCCATAGGGTAACATTGTACTGTACCCTGCATGGAAAACTGCTGCGGATCCGCAGCGTCAAATCTGCTGCGGATCCGCAGCAAAAACCGCAAAGTGTGAACGAGCCCTAAAAACTTGTTAAAAAATTATCAGCATTATATTGCTCATCCATAACGTATAACGTGTTCTTGGGTACATTAACTTGGTATACCACCTTAAAAAAATGTTCAAAAATGTGTTGGTATTATATTGGTAATCCATTGAGTATTACGTGATTTTGGGTACAGTTTGGTGGCATATAACACTAAAAAAAAGGTTCCAAAATATTTTCCTGATTAAATTACTCATCCATGCAGTGTAGTAAAGTTGGGTAAATTTCTACAAACTGCTTGCCTGGTACAGTTAAAATATTTTTGCTCCAAAAAATAAATAGTTGTAGAGTATGTTTTTTCTTTGGTTTGAAAATAAATTCAAAATTGGCCTAGTGCAGATGTAGAAATTTGGTGGTTAAAAAATTGACTATTGTCACATATACTATAAACCTTGGATGGTATGAAATTTTGTTGGTATAAAAAAAAATTGGTCTGGTAGAGGTGTAGAAATTTGGTTGTTCAAAAACTATTACAATCAAGGTTTTTTTTTGTTGTTACACAGTTTGCTTTTAGAACAATAATTTTAGTAAAATATTTGTAATTTCTTGCAACTGTGTATTCTTGAATTAATATCTGTGGGAGTAATGTGCCTTTAAGCTACTATGTTTAAACTGCAACCCTGTCTGAGGGGTACTGTGGGCAATTGTCTGGGTGTGCAATTTTTTTTATCAGCTTCTGTTGGATAAAAGTGGAAACATGTGGGTGCTCTGTGGGTGAAATGTATTAATAACTTCTGTTGGTGTACTGTGCCCAAAAATGTCTGTGTACTCTGCAGCTGTGTCTGCACGAGTAGTGGGTCTAAAAGATAATTTTACTTTACCTTTGTGGCCAGACCTAAAGCCCATTAAAAAATGTAACTGCTCATTCCAATTATAGAGCCTCTAAATTGTCATAGATGGCTTTTCTGACTTGCAAAATCAGCTGCTGACTCAGTAGAGAAGTAGTTAATTTGCTTGACTGCTGCCTTTCTTGGATGTGGTATACATTTATCAAGTTCCATTTCAGGAATAGTAAACTGATTTTTCATTACACGTGGTCACTTATCGGTATTCTATTGCTTGTATATATACAATTATTGTATACAATTTGCATGAAGCAAAATGATGGAAAACTTACTTTCTCCATTGAAACAGTCTGGTAATTTTAGCTTCAGCTTAGATGACTGATTAGGGTGGAGTAGAACCTGAGTAGCGGTTGAAGATATAAGCTGCTGTTGCTGCTTGACGTCTGCTGTCCATGATGACTTCTTGGCACACAACAAATGGAGTGGGCTGGTGATTATTTCATGACTGCCAAAGCATATTCACCCAGGTAACTTACAAACCATCAAGATAAATAACTGAACCTGAGAGGTCCTAGGAAAAGCCCTTTTCTGACCCTGGTCTGTCCCTGTGTGACTGTTGTGGTTGGCACCCTAAGCTAATGCAATGACACCCCCCACTTGACTGCGGCTTAACTTGAATGTCCTTAACTTCACCTAGGATCGCTATAGTAGCAGTTCTTTAAGAAAAGGAATCACAAACAAAGCAACTGCAACCTACACAAACTACAGCACAGTGAATAAATCCAACAGTCTGCCACCAGCAGGAAACGCAAGAAATGGAAGGTATTTAAAGCTGTCCCCGAAAAGTGATAGGACAGAGAAACAGAGAAAATTAAAAACACCTGTTACCCAAAACCGACAAAAATAAAGAAAACAAAACTTAAACACCCAAAACAAATGGTGCTTCAGTTGCGATTCAGTGGAAACAGACGCTGACCACAGAATCAGGGTTTCGAAACCAGAAGCATGACAGTAACAAACTATTAGTGACAGACTGGTATAGAAAGGGGAGGACCCTAATCTCATGGGCCTACAATTTACTGGAGAAGGAAACAGGAGATCACTTACATTTACAAGGCTCTGCTTTAATTAAATTTCTCAAAAGTGGTTCAATACAATCTTCGAACATCTCAAAGTGTTACACCCTTATTCCTTGCAACTAGAGACTCAGCAGTTTTGTGTTTCGGCACTCCCACCACCACCTGATCACCAATCTGCTTCTTTGTCTTCTCTTATGTTTTCTACCATCTGTCTTCTTTCCTTTCCATGTCCCTTTCTTAACCATTCTTCACTAAGTTCCATTCCATCACTTAGGGCCCAAGCACATTTTTGATATGCTGTCTTGTAGGAAGAAGAAACATGCCAGAAATGTCATTGTAAATCACCCTCTTGATGGATTTTAAATAAAACAAGATTTATTAACTTTATAGAGTGGCTGCATTTGCATATTTCACTTCAAAATGCTGTGTTAGAATATAGCAGTATCCAAGCAGATATCAATATTCAATTCTTTAGTTATATGATTGTCAGAGGTAGTCAAGCATAGATTTGCAGGTTTATCCAGATTTACTTTGTATTTTCCATGAAGATGGACTGTTTCTTAGGTTAAATTATCTATGTAACTGTAGCACTGATTAGGAGACACAGAGTCAGCTATTCACAGTACCTTGATACTGCAGATATTTAGTTCATCCCAAATGTAATGCCTTAGGAAGGGAGTAAATTGTCAGAGTAGTGTAATCGGTTCATGCAACCTTACATGAACAACCGATTCTTACACTGTGGCTGGTCTGAACAACTAAAGCAATTGTTACCATCCACCTTTTGTGTCTCCCAGTAGCGTAGCTAGGGGGGGGGGCTGAGAGAGCCATCGCCCCAGGCCTCGCACTCTGAGGGGGCCCACCGGGAGCTACGCCACTGTAACTGCATCGGTTACATTCTGCGGCAGAGCAGGGAGAATCAATCTCCCTCCTCTGCCTCTATGGGGCCCCTGAGCAGGCGCGGGGGGGCCCGGTGCCAGCAGTGGGCCCCCCGCCTGTCATCGCATGGTGAGCTGTATCGGCATCTAGCCGATACAGCTCACCGCAGTGATGGGGGAAGAGCGCTGCGCTGTGCTCTTCTCATCATCCCCCACACCGTCTGACAGTGGGCGCGATGACGTCACTGCCCAGCGCCTGCTGTCAGATGAGTGGGAGCTGGAGCAGGAAGCACCACTGGAACAAGGAGTTAGAGAGGTGAGTATTTATTTACTGTGTTTTTATGGGGGCTGCCTTATTGTACAGTATCTGCCTATAGGGGGGGAGTGCTGCCTTATTGTATAGTATCTGCCTATAGGGGGGAGTGCTGCCTTATTGTACAGTATCTGCCTATGGGGGGAGTGCTGCCTTATTGTACAGTACCTGCCTATAGGGGGGAGTGCTGCCTTATTGTACAGTATCTGCCTATAAGGGGGAGTGCTGCCTTATTGTACAGTATCTGCCTATAGGGGGAGTGCTGCCTTATTGTACAGTATCTGCCTATAGGGGGGGAGTGCTGCCTTATATACAGGATCAGCCTATAGGGGGAGGGCTGCCTTATATACAGGTTCTGCCTATAGGGGGGAGGGCTGCCTTATATACAGGATCTGCCTATAGGGGGGAGGGCTGCCTTATATACAGGATCAGCCTATAGGGGAGGGAATGCTACCTTATATACAGGATCTGCCTATGGGGGAGTGTTGCCTTATATACAGGATCTGCCTATGGGGGAGTGCTGCCTCATTCTACAGGATCTGCCTATGGGGGAGTGCTGCCTTATTCTACAGGATCTGCCTATGGGGGGAGTGCTGCCTTATTCTACAGGATCAGCCTATGGGGGGTGCTGCCTTATACTACAGGGTCTGCCTATGGGGGGTGCTGCTTTAAACTACAGGGTCTGCCTATAGGGGTGCTGCCTTGTGCTATATTGAGGACTATCTGGCACATTATACTATATGGAGGTTATCTATGGGGCAATCACACAGTGTGGGGATTACAGTGTTGGAACCATCAAACGGTTCGAAGGCTACTAAGGGGTCAGTATACAGTGTGGGTGGTACTATACAGTTAGGGGGCATTATACTGTGTATAGGGGAGCTGTACAGGGGGGAGACTCTGGACATTGTTAAATGTAAAGTGGGCACTTATTGTAATAGGGGAACTCAGGTTACTGTGACTATCAAAGGGGCACACAGAGGGCATTATTACTTTCAAAAGGGCAAAATGTGGGCTCTGTTTTCTAGGGAACTTGCACCCGGCATTACTATATTATAGAGGGGTGCTTTAGAATTTAAAGGGTACAGAGAACCACAGAGTAGGTGCAGTAATAGGGTCACATATGGCAGCAAAGGCTCAGTATCGGGGTATCAGGTGGAGTAATAGGGACACATATGGCAGCAGTGGCTTGATATGGAAATTTTGGGTTGGATAAATTTATCCCTATATGTGTGCTGCGGCCGCTCCCAATAAGACTGAGTATTTAGAGCACTCAAGGAATGAGACTGCACACCGTTGTTGTGTCAATAACATTCCATCAATACTGATACTTTATTGTACATACATACATAGTTACATAGTTACATAGTTATTAAGGTTGAAGGAAGACTGTAAGTCCATCTAGTTCAACCCATAGCCTAACCTAACATGCCCTAACATGTTTTTATGATAGCATATAGAAAGGAGTGGTTAGGGGTTGTTAGGGGTGGTTAGTTAATTACCATATTGTCTAGCTCCTCTGTCATTGGTTATCTAAACATATATGGAATATTGTGATTAACGCTCATATGACTGCTGATTAAGCAACTAGAATTGAGCTCTCTGCATGTAGGACAGAGTTGAGACATCTGATCAGCACTTAATACATCTGACACTGTTGGTCTGCCGTTTCAGCAAGATTCAGCTATATTCTAGGCATTATTTCAGGACATCTGGCCCAAGTTCCGCTTTTGAGATGGAAAACCCCATACAATCTGTCTGGCTTATATTAGTTCATTTAACTGAAAATATACTTGGCACTCAGGAGAAATTTGTTGCAAAATTCAGAAATAGATTTTTATT
This sequence comes from Ranitomeya variabilis, assembly GCF_051348905.1. Classification (NCBI taxonomy): domain Eukaryota; kingdom Metazoa; phylum Chordata; class Amphibia; order Anura; family Dendrobatidae; genus Ranitomeya; species Ranitomeya variabilis. The sequence goes on from NC_135236.1 coordinate 570,640,013, forward strand.
TTGGTGCATCCAGCTCAACATATAAACGTTTTCGGTCTCCACAAATGAGACCTTCATCAGATACAGTAGTGAATGCTGGAGACCATAGGTGGTGTGTGTGAGTCACACACTGGGTGTAATGCTAGCCAGGGAACGGGAGCGCAAGGCTCTCGCAGGGTACTCGCAGGGTGAGAAGCGCTGAAGGTCACCGATGCCAGGGACGGGATGCTAGCAGCCCCAGGAGCGTCTCCTTGCTTTACAGCGCAGCGCCCACACCGTCCCTGGCATCGGTGACCTTCAGCGCTTCTCACCCTGCGAGTACCTCGCCTTACCAGAGCGCTTCATATTGTTCCGCATGCTCCTAGGCGCCTTGCGCTCCCGTTCCCTGGCTAGCATTACACCCAGTGTGTGACTCACACACACCACCTATGGTCTCCAGCATTCACTACTGTATCTGATGAAGGTCTCATTTGTGGAGACCGAAAACGTTTATATGTTGAGCTGGATGCACCAAAATAAAAATCTATTTCTGAATTTTGCAACAAATTTCTCCTGAGTGCCAAGTATATTTTCAGTTACATTTACGGGTTGGATTCCTAACTTGTGCACCTCCCAAGAAACCCTGAGTGCCGTGGTCACCTCTTTCCTTATATTAGTTTATGTCAGCCATTTTAAACCATTGATTATAATGTATATATTAGCTGTGAGCATATGATTATGATTATATGATTATAGAGGAGTATACATGCAAGTGAGATCTACATGATATATATATTTCTATCACAAGCCCCCCCTTAGATATCACTTGCCCTAATCCTAGCCTCCTGTCCCAAAGCGCTGCAACTCTTTTGTGCTGTCGGTGAACTGACACAAGCCTAATGCCTGCGCCCCACTCCATACAGACTTTTCGCAAATGGGCGGTCAGGAGATCTGTCCCTAATGGGGGTTCGTTGCAATCAGTCTCTTAGTCAATAGCATGTGTAGTGAGCGGTGTGTAGCCTTTATCAGGTAGGTCATCTATTCGGTCAGACAGGGCATCCACAACATCATTCTGGCTTGGGTGTCATCTTCTGGTAGGGGAGCTTTCTTGCAATGCGATGAGTGGATCCAAGTGGGTCTTCCCTCCAGTTTCACAGAGTTTGGTGTCATCAGCAGCACTTGAACAGGACCATCAAATCTGGGATCGAGTGGTGTTCTCCTTACAAACTTTTTTCACCAACTCCCAGTCTCCTGGCTTCTAGGAGGGCATACCGGACACTGAATCTGGATCTGGCAATGAAGAAAAAAACTTGAGAATGGATGTTAGCAAGTTTCTTGGTGAGTTCAATTTACATAAGCAGACAAAGTATCATATTGCATAATCAGCTGCTGAGGGAAAGGATACCCCTAACCTGGGACTAGACCCAAACAATATTTCATATGGTAACTGCTTTTCTGGGCCTCTGGGAGTGTGCCTAACACTAAGTAGTGTGATTGGGAGTGTGTAGGCCTAAGTCTGACCCTACTGCTGAATAGATCTCTCCGTGTGAGATTTGCTGTGAATGCGGGTCCCTGGTCACTCTCTATCACTTCTGGGCCCCTATAGCTGCATATCTCGTCTCTGAGAGTAGCTTCTTTGCAGTAGTCTTTGCTGACTGGTTTCTCACTGGGAAAGCTTCTTGTCATCCTGAGAACACGTCCACGACAACAAGGGCATATTCGAATCTTCCACTTGGCGGCATTTGGATGTGGTCTATCTGGATCCTCTGGAAGGGGTACTGTGGTCTGGCAAGACGATGTGTGGGAACTTTCTCCATTCTCCCAGGGTTGCATTTGCCACAGGTCAGACAGCTGCTAGTGAACTTGGCTGTTAGGGTGGGGATCCCTGGAGCGAACCAGTAAGCACCAATCGGATCATTCATCTGTGTATTTAATCTGTGTGTGGGCCCATGTGCCCACTGGACCACCATAGGGTACATGCTTCGGGGTAAACAGTGTTTGTAGTCCATTGAGTATACCCTTCCTTCTTCATGTGTTGCTCTCTTCTGCCTCCAGAATTCCTTCTTGTCCTTTGGGGCTTGCTCTTGCAGCTTTTTTGAGCAGATCACAGGACGTCATTTGGTCAGGTTTCTTGTCTTCAGTCGTCATGTAGTAGCCGTCCGGTTCTACGACCTCTCCCACTTTTCCATATTGTCTTCCCTTGAATGCTCCTTTGGCTGCCATATCCACCATGTTGTTGCCTCGTGCCTCTACTGTGCTTAGTTTTCCATGTGCTTTGACTTTTTAGTACTGCCACCACTTTTGGAAGTTGAAGTGCGTTCAGCAGGTCCTTAATGGCTCCATGATGCTTCACGGTTGTTCCGCTTGCTGTGATGAAGTCCCTTGCAGCCCAGATGGGTCCGAAGTCATGTGCTATGCCATGTGAGTACCTTGAATCGGTATACATTTTCTCAGTCTTGTCTCCCGCCATCTGGTAGGCCTTCATCAGCGCTATCAGTTCTGCTTCCTGGGCTGACAGACTGGGCGGCAGACTTCTGAACCACAGGATCTCTTGATTGCTGGTCACTGCACATCCCGTGTGGAATCTTCCTTCATCATCTGCAAATCTGGATCCATCCACATAGAGGATCAACTCTGGTTTGGTCAGTGGCTCTTCTGCCACCTTGGGAAGTCCTGCTGTTTCCTGTTGCATGATGCTGAAGCAATCATGGTCATCCGTCCAGATCAAATTCAGATCCCTGCAGAAGGTATCATGCAGATTTTGATCAGACTTTTTATCTGAGGATCCGTATCTGTATCCCCCCTTGGGAGTGGGAGTAGAGTGGGCAGATTAAGGACTGTGAATCTGGAGATGGTGACATTGTCGGGCAGGAGTAGAAAGCACTGGAGGCGAAGATGCCTGGCGGTGGAGAGATGTTTTAGCTGGGTTTGGTTGAGGATTGCTGAGATGTCATGCAGAGCCAGGATTTCCACTGGTTTTTCCACTGATGTCAGTAGTCCTGTCCAGGAGGGTGTGTGCTGCAACTGCTGCTCTCAAGCAGGAGGAAGAGGCTCCCCTTGCAACTGGATCCAGGCGAGCTGAAAAGTAGTCCAAAAGTCTCGGCTTTCCCCCCTGAAGCTGCGTCAGGACTCCAGTAGCAAGGCCTCCTCTTCTCATCAAGTAGAGACGGAATGGCTTCTCATAGTCAGATAGGCCTAGTGCTGGCGCTGAGACTACAGAGCCTTTTAACTTCTTGAATGAACTGAAGGCCACATCTGTCTGGAGGAACGAGGTCACGCTGACATATTCACACAGAGGCTGCATTAGGACAGAAGCATCAGGGATCCAGGCTCTGCAATACGAAACTAGATCAAGGAAGGCCTGTAGCACCTTTGGAGTTGTTGGAGGAACCATCTTCTCCACTGTGGTCTTCCGGTCATCTGTCAGGTGTTTCGCCTGGTGAGCAATACAGTGCCTCTGGAATGTAACTTGCTTCAGACACCACTGGACTTTGTTCTTTGAGACCTTGCAGTGCTGCTCCACCAGGTAGAGTAGGAGAGACAAGAGATGGGCCAAAGCCAACTGCACAAAGGACTAGATCATCTACGTATTGTAGCAGGGTTACTTCGGTTACTTCTGCATGTTCTGTGACCCAGTTGGTGAGGACTGTGGACATTGCTCTGGTGAACTGTGAAGGGCTGTTCTGGGCCCACTGTGGCATCACTGTCCATGTGTGGTGTCCCCCCTGGTGCGTTAAGGCAAACAGGAACTGGTCTTCCGGATGAAGGGGAACACTGGAGAAAGCATTAGCCAGGTTGGTCACTGTGAACACATTTGCTGTGACAGGCACATTCGAGAGCAGAGTGTGCGGATTCGGCATAATTGCAGTTTCAAACACCATGGCGTCATTCACAGCTCTCAGGTCATGTACCATTCTGAACTTGGCTGGCTCTCATTTTACAGTCTTTTTCTTGACGGGGAAAGCAGAGGACTGCAAGGCGATGTGCAAGGAACAATTATTCCTATTTCCAGGTAGACCTTCAGTTGGTCAGAGGCAGCTTGACTCTAGGCCTGGCCTGGGCCTTACGTGGGTACGGGGTACCTGGCTTGAGTGACACCCATACTGGGGCAACTTGAGGTTCTCTCACATCCTGGGGTCCCTTAGACCACAGACTTTCTGGTACTACGTCCAGTACCTTCTTGAGTAGGCCTCATCAGTTGCTTAAGGTTCTTGTAGGGCCGCCAGCATGATTCTTCTTGGGTCAGGGATGAAGAAAGTGTCACTGTCCCATCTTCCTGGAACACTGTGGTTGCCTTCAGCATCTGCAGTAGGTTCACTCCCAGCAGGTTGAGTGGAAGGTCTTTGACACCACAAACTGGGGCAGGATAGAGTGTCCTGGCTGAGTGCACACGTTCAGTGACTTTGTAAGCTGAGAATGTCTGACTTGACCATCAATGCCCATGCAAGGCACAGAGGATTCTGATAGACAGGTGGGATCAGCGAGTTCCACAGGTGTCATCACACTTCTGGCTGCACCACGTTGGATCTGACAACGCCATCCACTTTAAGGATAATTTGAGGTATTGGTCTTGCAGATGAAGTTTTACATGTCAGGAGCATAGTGTCTTGCGGACCTGGCTTGCTTGCCTCTGTCCTATGGACGGGGTACTTCACTGCTTTCTGCACTTCTTCCTTGACCTGTTTCTCTGGACCAACTCTTGGATTGCATGGCTCCAGTCTCTTCGGGGGCGTGGGTGCTTTGCACTGGTTCCGGAAATGGCCAAACTTGCCACAGATGTAACACTTGACACTTCTTCTGTCTTTGTAGGGTGGTTGCGCTTCCAGGTTAGTAGTCACCATGAGAGGGGCTGTCTTCTGCACCCCTGGTTGGGACTCAATCCCTTTGGCTACTGTGGACAACATGATGGGTACTGTAGCGGCAGCGGGGTCCGGCCCGATGATTGAAGCTGCGGTGGTAAGATGGGGCCTGCAGGTGCGGGGGTGCCATGAGACCGGCGGCTGCATCCAACCCAAGGTCTTGGGGCTTTACAGGGGTTGCGGCTGCATCTGCCATCACTTCTTCCCCCTGTTCTGACATAGCTTCTCCCCTTAGCTAACCTTATTGAGGTCGGTGTCTCTTCTCTGGAGTCTGCAGCATTTCTTCCGGTGTGTTGCTCGGCACTTTGCAGCGTCTTCACCTCTGGCTCCCCTTCTGGCGTTCTCAGCAGCACGGCACCCGTTTCCTTCTTTGAGCTCTTTTTGGTGCTATAATGGCGGCAGTTTTGGTGACAATCGGCAGTAAACAGTCTCCTAGGCGCACATAAAACATTTTGCTGGGTCAGTCCACTGCTATTGACCTGTTCTCAGGCCTAGCCACTATCAGTGGTTTCCTAATTGGCTGTCTCAGTCCATGCACAAAGGCCTGTGCCAACATTTGCCTGTGTATTTGGTCATGAATGGTGAAGCCCAAGTCTTGGAATACTTGCATTACTCTGCCATGAAACTTCTTTACAGACTCTGTTTTTTCTTGGCTCATGTCCCGTAAGCCGATTATCGTGCCAATCTGCCTTTGGCCCACTGTCTGAGTTGTTCAATTAGCTGTGGCCCTGACTCCCAAGCGTGTACATCTAATTATTCTGCAGCAAGCTTGAAGTGTTCCTTCATGATTGGCCAGAGTGCATCACCTGCTTCTATTTACATTTATGGCCCAGAGATCATTCCAGGTGGCTGCATATGTTTGCTGGTTCTGCTACATTCTTTGGTAAAATGGCATGGGATGCATCCCTGGGTCTGGAAGATTGTCACCTGACTTGAAGTGCAGTGCACATAGTGTCATTGTGGTGCCTCTATCTGCCCCTGCATTCTTGGGCCTGTGGGGTTCTTTTCCTAGTGCTGGACAGCATGTCTGATGTTCCCTCTTCATCTTCATCAGAGGAATAGTTGTAATAGCATGTACTGGGGTCATACACTGGCTGATATTGGACTTAGAAGTTGCCTTTATGTGTGAGGATGTCTCCCCCCTTGCTGAAGCTATGATGGATTAGGCTTATAGTTTCATGTTGGTGTGAATGTAGGCAGCTCTGACCGGTGCTGAAGTTGTATATCATCAATACATGGTGATATCATTCCTCCCCCCTCTGCACCAAGGGATGAGCTGTCTGCTGCCTGATATGTCTGGGGGTTGCCTACTGCATTGTGTGTAGTGGGATTTTCACCTTCTTCCCCCGGATATCACAATTGGCAATGGCTGGACTGTGCCAGGGACATGGAACGGGGAACCTTGTGCTGTAAGCACCACATTGTTTGAATTGGGCATTGGCCCAGCCGGCAACGAAAAGGAAGAAAGAGGAAGAAGAAGGAGGAGGGGTTGATGAGTGAGAAAAAGGAATAGAAGGAGGGGAGAGAGAAATGTGGAGATGAGTGAAGAAGGAGGAAAGAGGTGTGGAAAAGGAGGAGATAGAGGGAGATAGAAAGGTGTGGTGAAGAGAAACGGGGAGAATCAGGGTGTGCAGAAGGAGGTGGAGAGAGAGAGAGTGAGGAGAAGATGGGAGGTGTGGAAGAGAAAGAGGGAGGAAAAGAGAGGAGTGGAGAAGGGTGTGGAAGAAGGAGTGGAGAAGGAGGAGAGAGAGAGGGTGAGGAGAAGAGGGAGGAAAAGATGGAAGGTGTGGAGGAGAGAGATAGAGAGAGGGAGAGAGAGAAGAGAAAAGTGTGGAGAGAGAGGAAAGGAGAGTGAGAGAGAAGAATGAGGAGAGAAAGAGTGACAGAGAAAAGGAGGATAGAGAAGATCGAGAACAATAGAGTGGAGCAATTATGCCTTCTCCCTGTAGGGAGGGTCGGGGCGCACCACATACTGTGCAAAAAAAACAAAAAAAACTCCCTATACCATGGATTCTGCTAAAAGCAGACTGCACAGATCCAATATTTCCCGTCTTATACACACAAAAAAACACTTCCTGGTTTGCTCACATAACTTTCTGTACCACCTAAACGATGTAAGCTCTGCTGCCACTTCATACCATGTATTAGCATTCAGCAATTTAACATCAGCTAATTTCCCTTATTTTCCTTTCTACGTCATGCCATTCCGCAGCTTGAAGTCTGCCATTCTTATGAATTTCACATACTTTATACCTTCCAAAGTTCTTCACATACTTAACACCTTCGTATTCTGCCACTATCTGGGGGGCTGTTTTCTCATCAGGAAATAAAAAGATTTTCCTGTTGCTTGGCTACCTTATTCCCCATGGCAAAAGCAAAAAATGAAAAACACACAAAAAGGAAAAAAAAAAGAAAACAACACCAAAAAATTTCTAAAAAATGAGTATATAAAACTCCAAAAATTACCCAAAATGATCAAAAACTCAAAATTTGGATACAAAAGAAAAAACTTTGGAAAACTTAAAAAAACTTAAGAAAAACTTTAAAAAATATATAAAAAAACAATAAAGACTTTCAAAAGAGTAAAAAAACTATATATATATATATATATTTCTTCTCCCCTCTCTCTCTGCGCTTAACAGTCAGAGACACACACTTCCCCTTTTCTTATGCTATTGCAATCAATGTCACTAAAATCACGTATCTGAAAACACGTATGTCGCATCAAAAATGATAGATACAATTTGTTTCACTTCTTCACAAAAAGCTACACATAGCCAGCATTGTAGCTGAAAACAGTCAGAAAAAAAACAGATGTGACAGTGTGATTTACAATGCATATATCCCTGCCACAGCAGCTGGAAAAGAGGAAGTACAAAAGGAAAGAGAAAAAAAAACCCCTTTATTTTATAATTTCATGCTTTTAAAGAAGCAATACTTGACAAACAGAAACAGATAGACAATCCGGGAGATGCCCCTTTAAATTTTGTGACACGTGCAGGGTGCGCTGGGAACAGACTACTGCCAATCGCACTGGGCACATCCTGTGCCCGGACCGCCTGAGTGAGAAGCACAACAAGCAGGAAATCTAGCACCCCGGTCCGGTTGTCCTAACTGGATCACCGGCACTACAGGAATCTGCAGTAGCCCTCTAATTTATCACTACCCGTGCCTGGAACATGGGACTACCTGCCACGGAACTCTACCTGTTCCTCCTATGCACGGGAATCCTGCAATAACTTATCAAGCGATTTGACCTCCTGCGGTCTGTTACCCAGCCACCACAAAACTGTCACTGTTCCAACTTTTTCTCCCGGATCTTACACAAACACAGAACACATACACGGCACACAGCAGACACCTCCCAGGGTTTGGATTCAGGCTTCTGGCTTTTTACACTACCTGGGAATTGGTGTCCACACCTGACCAGCAAGAGCAAGAGGTATAGACCCGGACTGGGCACAGGAGACTTTCAGGTAAGATGATAACATTTTCTTACCTTACTTATGGAGCTGCGCAGTCTCCGTCCCATGAACCAAGGCCGTGGCTAACACCTCGGTCTCTCCGGTCAGTAGGGTGCGTTTCGTCCCTTTGCCTCGCTGTTGGGGGCCATTTGTTATGGAAATTTTGGGTTGGATAAATTTATCCCTATGTGTGTGCTGCGGCCGCTCCCAATAAGACTGAGTATTTAGAGCGCTCAAGGAATGAGACTGCACACCATTGTTGTGTCAATAACATTCCATCAATACTGATACTTTATTGTACATACATAGTTTTTATGATAGCATATAAAAAGGAGTGGTTAGGGGTTGTTAGGGGTGGTTAGTTAATTACCATATTGTCTAGCTCCTCTGTCATTGGTTATCTAAACATATATGGAATATTGTGATAAACGCTCATATGACTGCTGATTAAGCAACTAGAATTGAGCTCTCTGCATGTAGGACAGAGTTGAGACATCTGATCAGCACTTAATACATCTGACACTGTTGGTCTGCCGTTTCAGCAAGATTCAGCTATATTCTAGGCATTATTTCAGGACATCTGGCCCAAGTTCCGCTTTTGAGATGGAAAACCCCATACAATCTGTCTGGCTTATATCAGTTCATGTCAGCCATTTTAAACCATTGATTATAATGTATATATTAGCTGTGAGCATATGAGTATATATGATTATAGAGGAGTATACATGCAAGTGAGATCTACATGATATATATATATTTCTATCACAGCTCAGTATTGGGGTATCAGGTGCAGTAATAGGGACACATATGGCAGCAGCGGCTCAGTATTGGGGTATGAGGTGTAGTAATAGGGACACATACGGCAGCAGGGGCTCAGTATTGGGGTATCAGCAGGATGAGGGGTTTGTGAAGTTTGGGAATAGATGGTGATGGGGCTGGAATATGAGAAGTGAAATGTGTCTTTGTTGGTTTCTCTGCAGACGAGTTGTAGCTGGAAGAAGTTGTCATGTCTGTCTGGGCCAGATGGAAAAGACAGGAAAAGTGATGATTAGTGTTGAGCATTACGATACCGCAAGTATCGATAACGGCCGATACTTGCGGTATCGGAATTCCGATACCGAGATCCGATACTTCTGTGGTATCGGGAATCGGAATCGGAAGTTCCCAGTGTATGGTGCCCAGGGTCTGAAGGAGAGGAAACTCTCCTTCAGGCCCTGGGATCCTGTTATGATGACCTGGTGGTTAGGAGCACTAGGAATGACCTGATGAGCAAACTAGTAATACAGGACAAGCTCTGGGAAGTGGGAGCTCTGCTGACTGCAACCCCTAATCCTAGTGCAACAACTAGAAATAGCCGTGGAGCGTACCTGACTCTGCCTAGACGCCTCTTCACAGCCTAACTACCCCTAAAGATAGAAAATAAGGCCTAACTTGCCTCAGAGAAATTCCCCCAAAGAGAAAGGCAGCCCCCCACACATATTGACTGTGAGTTAAGATGGAAGTCACAAACACAGGAATGAAATAGGTTTCAGCAAAGGAGGCCAGACTTAACTAAACAGACTTGAGGATAGAAAAGGTATCTTTGCGGTCAGCATAAAAAACTACCAAAAAACCACGCAGAGTGTGCAAAAGAGACCCCACACCGACTCACGGCGTGGAGGTGCCACTCTGCATCCCAGAGCTTCCAGCTAGCAAGGCAGAATCATGATAGCAAGCTGGACAAGAAAACAGTGGCAAACAAATAAGCTAGCAGGGACTTAGCTTTTGCTAGAGTAGATAGGTCATCTGAAAGATCCAAGAGAGAACTGAACCAGTACTAGGACATTGACAGCTGGCATCAAGTAACGATCTAAGTGGACTTAAATAGAGCAGCCAGCCTAGGACTAAACGAGGTCAGCTGAGGAAGGAACCTCAGAACCAGCAGCTCCACTCACAGCCACCAGAGGGAGTCCATGGACAGAACTCGCCGAAGTACCATTCATAACCACCGGAGGGAGTTCGAGAACAGAATTCACAACAGGATCCATATCCATGTAAAAAATAAAGAATTAAAATAAAAAATAGGGATATACTCACCCTCTGACGCGCCCTGGTAGTAACCGGCAGCCTGCTTTGCTTAAAATGAGCGCGTTCAGCACCTTCCATGACGTCACGGCTTCTGATTGGTCGCGTGCGCTCATGTGACTGACACACGACCAATCACAAGCCGTGACGTCATTCTCAGGTCCTAAATTCCTAGAATGCATATGCGGTGCATATGGTTCACAGGGTCTGGAGGAGAGGAGACTCTCCTTCAGGCCCTGGGATCCATATTCATGTAAAAAGTAAAGAATAAAAATAAAAAATATGGATATACTCACCCCTCCGACGGACCCGGACCTCAGCCGTGCAACCGGCAGCCTTCGTTCCTAAGAATGCAGTGAGTGTAGGACCTGCGATGACATCGCAGCTTGTGATTGGTCGCGTGATTGGTCGCGTGAGCGGTCACTAGTGTTGAGCGATACCGTCCGATACTTGAAAGTATCGGATAGTATCGGCCGATACCCGAAAAGTATCGGATATCGCCGATACCGATACCCGATATCAATATAAGTCAATGGGACACCAAGTATCGGAAGGTATCCTGATGGTTCCCAGGGTCTGAAGGAGAGGAAACTCTCCTTCAGGCCCTGGGATCCATATTACTGTGTAAAATAAAGAATTAAAATAAAAAATATTGATATACTCACCTCTCCGGAGGCCCCTGGACATCACCGCTGGTAACCGGCAGCCTTCTTTGCTTAAAATGAGCGTGTTTAGGGCCTTCCATGATGTCACGGCTTCTGATTTGTTGTGTGCCGCTCATGTGACCGCCACGCGACCAATCACAAGCCGTGACGTCATTCTCAGGTCCTAAATTCCGAATTCTAGGAATTTAGGACCTGAGAATGACGTCACGGCTTGTGATTGGTCGCGTGGAGGTCACATGAGCGCACGCGACCAATCAGAAGCCGTGACGTCATGGAAGGCCCTAAATGCGCTCCTTTTAAGCGTAGAAGGCTGCCGGTTAACAGCGGTGAGGTGCAGGGGCCTCCGGAGAGGTGAGTATATCAATATTTATTATTTTAATTCTTTATTTTACACATTAATATGGATCCCAGGGCCTGAAGGAGAGTTTCCTCTCCTTCAGACCCTGGGAACCATCAGGATACCTTCCGATACTTGGTGTCCCATTGACTTATATTGGTATCGGGTATCGGTATCGGCGATATCCGATACTTTTCGGGTATCGGCCGATACTATCCGATACCGATACTTTCAAGTATCGGACGGTATCGCTCAACACTAGTGATGACTCCATCATAAAGAACGTCAATGGTAAGAGATTATCTGTAACTGTGCTGTGATCTGTTATATGCTCTGTAGGGCTAGTATCTACCACTGACCATATGGCGGTAATATCCATGTTGGTCGTTATATAGAGATCAGTTTCAAATATATGAATAAATATACATTGTTCAAATAATTTCCATCTGTTTCATAAATAATATACTTAACACATTTAGAATTTAAAGAATCATTGGTTCCAAGCCATGCTGTAACAAAAACAATCTATTCAATTCTGTAACAATAATGAGATAGTATAATGCCATTTAATTAGTCTTGATATACTGCTTAATTAGAACATAATAAGGAGTAGTGTATTCTAAAATCAATTATCTTGTTCTTTTTAATAAGACCAACTAATTAGTTAGAAAATCACTACAATTCCCCTTTATCCTTCAGTGTTTAGCATCATTGAATTGTGAGCATGTGCAAGTTTTAGATATAAGTCTATACCATCTTATATAGTACGTTATTTGGGAAAATGTGTTTTTCCAAATAATCATTCAGTGACTATGTAATATATCATGACTACTATACTAAAAAAATCAAGGTAACACCAGCAAAAAAAAGGGAGAGGGCCGGGGTGCAGAGCCTCCCAGGCATAAACCAATCCTCCAACATACATACAAAAATGAAGGCAGCACTCCCAAAACAGAAAATTAAAATCTGCTTAAGAAAGGTCCTCAATTGTACAGAAATATTACCATTAGTGTACTTGTTGCTCGGGTTTTCCCGAGCACGCTCGGGTGACCTCCGAGTATTTATGACTGCTCGGAGATTTAGTTTTCATTGCGGCAGCTGAATGATTTACAGCTAGTAGCCAGCCTAAGTACATGTGGGGGTTGCCTGGTTGCTAGGGAATCTCCACATGTAATCAAGCAGGCTAGTAGCTGTAAATCATTTAGCTGCCGAGATGAAAACTAAATCTCCGAGCAGTCATAAATATTCGGAGGTCACCTGAGCGTGCTCGGGAAAACCTGAGCAACGAGTACACTCGCTCATCACTAATTACCATCATTATAGCCTAATACATTTTACTATTTTTTTTTTATATTTTGGGAGTGCTACCTTCATTTCTGTATGTGTCTATCTTTTTATCTCTACCTATCCAACTTTTGGCCCAGGAGAGGCATATCTGATAGGTTTGGGTTCCTCTAGAGAAAGGTACACACAGACTTTGCCAAGGGGTTCACACAAATTGGGAAATTTGTGTGTTAAGCACCTTTATTTTAGTATCATCTATCCACGTATTTATCTGTCTGTATCTCAGACACTTGCACATCTTCTAAACGCCACCCTTCTCATCATGTGTTTTGCTCTGCTCCACCCAGTACCTGAACATTGCTCTAAGCTTCTTTATGCTTCTCTTCTAGCTCTGGTGTTTGTGAGTCATAGGGGGGGGACATCCTGCAGAGATCTATTTCCAGGGGAGATATCAGGTCTCTACACCCTCCAATCCTTGCCTGAACTTAGCTTCTAGTAGCTTAGTGTTTAGCTTCCTGTATTGGCACACTCCTGTTTTGTCTCACCAGTAGTGTTGAGCGATACCGTCCGATACTTGAAAGTATCGGTATCGGAAAGTATCGGATCTAATCCGATACCGATACCCGATACCAATACAAGTCAATGGGACTCAAGTATCGGACGGTATCCCTGATGGTTCCCAGGGTCTGAAGGAGAGGAAACTCTCCTTCAGGCCCTGGGATCCATATTAATGTGTAAAATAAAGAATTAAAATAAAAAATATTGCTATACTCACCTCTCCGACGCAGCCTGGACCTCACCGAGGGAACCGGCAGCGTTCTTTGCTTAAAATGCGCGCGTTTCCTGCCTCCCGTGACGTCACGGCTTGTGATTGGTCGCGTGCCGCCCATGTGGCCGCGACGCGACCAATCACAGCAAGCCGTGACGTAATTTTCAGGTCCTGAATGCCTAATTCTAGGCATTCAGTATTTTAAAATTACGTTCCGGCTTGTGATTGGTCGCGTCGCGGTCACATGGGCGACGCGACCAATCACAAGCCGTGACGTCACGGAAGGCAGGAAACGCGCGCATTTTAAAATTACGTCACGGCTTGTGATTGGTTGCGTGCCGCCCATGTGACCGCGACGCGACCAATCACAGCAAGTCGTGACGTAATTTCAGGTCCTGAATGCAGAAATAGGCATTCAGGACCTGAAATTACGTCACGGCTTGCTGTGATTGGTCGCGTCGTGGTCACATGGGCGGCACACAACCAATCACAAGCCGTGACGTAATTTTAAAATGCGCGCGTCTCCTGCCTTCCGTGACGTCACGGCTTGTGATTGGTCGCGTCGCCCATGTGACCGCGACGCGACCAATCAGAAGCCGGAACGTAATTTTAAAATACTGAATGCCTAGAATTAGGCATTCAGGACCTGAAAATTACGTCACGGCTTGCTGTGATTGGTCGCGTCGTGGCCACATGGGCATCACGTGACCAATCACAAGCCGTGACGTCACGGGAGGCAGGAAACGCGCGCATTTTAAGCAAAGAACGCTGCCGGTTCCCTCGGTGATGTCCAGGCTGCGTCGGAGAGGTGAGTATAGCAATATTTTTTATTTTAATTCTTTGTTTTACACATTACTGTTGTTTCGATACCGATACCCGATACCACAAAAGTATCGGATCTCGGTATCGGAATTCCGATACCCGCAAGTATCGGCCGATACCCGATACTTGCGGTATCGGAATGCTCAACACTACTCACCAGTTATCAACCTGGCTTGCCTTCTTGTTTGCCCTGATCTCTATGCTCCCATCTTTGGCTATGAATTCTGAACCTGTGCTGCCTGCCCTGACCTTCGACTGTCAAAGTACGCTTTTGCCTCATCCACCTGTAGCCTATACCCAATTCTCTGAACCTCAGGTCAGCTGCTGCAGTTTTGGGGACTGTGCTGGGGTGAAACCTGGTGTATATGGGTGGCCCAGCCTATCCTCACCAACAGAGGGTCTAGTGAATAACTGGCAGACACTTTGTCATGCCCCTCCATGGTAAGCCTGGTCTGTGGTGCAGTGGGTCCCCTATTTATTTACAAGCTGTTTCTAGAAACTTCACACATCACAAACTATTGAATATGTAACTTTTTTTGCATCAAGATATCTTTCTTGATTTAACAAATGACAATCTCAGATTGAAGTGGTTTATATTTACTGTAAATTCCATTCCATTGCAGAAATAATTGCTTTTGAAGCACATCCCACACTCTACACAAACATTTAATGGGGTTGTCCATTATTTAGACAACCCCCTTCTTAAAGTGAATTTGTCACCAGGAATGCGCTTAGTAAACTACAGACAGTGTCATCTTGGCGCTGTCATACTGATTAAAATGCTACCTGAGTTGATGAAATGCATCTTGTGGGAATTAGTCAGCAAATTTTGCCGCTATAAGATGTGGCCACCGCCTTTCAGGGCTTATCTACAGCATTCTATAATGCTGTAAATAGGCCCTTGGTCTGACCTGCAAGTGAAGAAAAATAAGTTTTACTGTACTCACCCAGGGGGGCGGTCCTGTGTGGTCCGGTCTGATGTTTGTTGCAGGTCCGGGGCCGGTGCCTCCCATCTTCTTGCAACGCTGCCCTCCTGCTTCTTCATCGCTCCCCGGCATCATCGGTCCTGCGAAGGCGTACTACTTTGCCCTGATGAGGACAGAGTAAAGTACTGCAGTGTGCAGGCACTGGGCCTCTCTGACCTTTGCCATCACCTGCGCACTGCAGTACTGTAGTATGTGTAGTATAGCTAGGTGTAACAATGTTGTTCAGGCACATTAAGAAAATAAATAGAGATTCTTCATTCAGTAACAGGCGACTGACAGCTGTGGACCTAAGGTTGTGGAACAGCAAATTACAAGAAGGGAAGGCTACTTGCAACATGAGTGGGAAAAAGAGAGGTCATGGTGGAAGGGAGAATAGGCTTGGTTGCCTAGCCTGGGCCTTTTTTGAGACTGCAAAGAGTGACTCAACACACATTATCTGTCACATTTGCAAAACAAAATTCAGTAGAGGCAAAAATTGCAATAATTTGACAACTACATGCATGAACAGGCATATGCACGATCAACATGCCTTTGTGTGCTGAAATGCAGTCGAGCGGGCCTTTCCAACCACAGGCCATTTAATCAACCCCATCTGCTTCTTCCTTTCATGTCACCATAAACAAGTCTTCTCACACAGGTCTCTGGCTGCAGAAACTACACTTGTTTACCCCTACAGTCGGGGTGAGTGAGAGCCCGCCAGCTGTTATGAAAGTAGACATGACTGCTGCTTTTGTGTCACCCAGCACAACACATCTTTTTTCAATCCACCATAATATCTCTGCCTGCACCTCACTCACAGACCATCAGTTTATTTTGTTATCTGTACTCCACTCTCTCTGAGCACAGCATCCAGCCCTCGGCCCCACAGTTGTGGTCATTTAAAAAAAAAAAGTTTCCTCCTTCACATGCCAAAGCTAAGAGCTTGATCTCAACCATCTCTTATTTGTTGGCCATGGAAATGCTGTCTTTCTGTCTGGTGGATACAGATGGTTTCAGAAAGTTGATTACCATCACAGTCCCCCAGTACCAGTTGCCCAGTCACCATTACTTCTCTAAGAAAGCTGTGCCTGTGCTATACAAGCATGTTGTGACATCAACCATTCCCTGAAAATTTTTTATGTCTGCCAAGGTTGATTTCCTTATTGACATCTGGATGAGCAAACATGGGTAGGGGAGTTACATCTCACTGACTGGCCACTGGGTGACTCTGGTGGCTGTGGGGCAGGTGATCAAGGGGCTGCTCCACATGTCTTTGAATCCAAAGGTTTGCGGGACAAACTTCTGGCTCCCCCACCTCCTCTAGGGCCTTCACCTATGCCCTCAACCTCTCCCTTAATCTGACATGTGTTTCAACAGTGGAGGTAGAATCCCCTCCACCTCCGTGCTGCGCAGCCATGGCTCACCGCAAATCAGGTAGTGATCAAATAAATATGCTTTGGGGATCGCAGTCACACAGCTCATGCATTGTGGACAGATATCCAGGCAGAGTTAAAGCAATGGCTGTCTTCACTGAACCTGGAGCAAGGGAAGTCTGTGTGTCATAATGGTGCAAACCTGGTGATAGCTCTACACATTAGCAACCTCACACACGAGCTTTGAAAGGCTCACATCCTCAACCTGGTGGTACAGCAATTTCTTCACCACTATCCCAGCCTGGTTGCGTTGCTACAGAAAGCATGTTTTCTGTGTGCTCAATTACGACATTCTCACCCTGCAGGTCATTAACTTGCATCACCACAGAGGACTTTCAGCCTACCGGTTAACCGTTTAATTTATAATATTCTGACATGGTGAAATTTCACTCTGCACATGTTGCAGCGGCTATGGCAGCACCAATGAGCCCTGGTGCAGTGTGTATTTTTGCTTTTCCTGGGCCAACCCAGTTCAGTCATGGTGCAAATCACGCTTGCGTGGACCACACTTGGAATAGTCTGTATGAGGAGGTAATGGTCCCAGAGGAAGAGATGGAAACAGAAATGGATGCAGACAGGATAACAATATCACAGAATTTCACAACTGTTGTCGCCCAGGTGGGTGACATGGAAGGTTGGCTTAGAGCAATCAAGGAGGCTCATGGTACCAGACAAACTGTTAGTGAAGATGCAGGAGTTGAGGAACAAATGGATGAGGATGAGGTGATGGATGTGCAACAGTCAGGAGATGAAGAGGATTATGATCCGATCTCTATTGTCCGTGGTTGACGGGAGGGGATGGAGAAAGTAACCTTGAGTGTTACCCCTCCACCAACACAGCATGAACTTGGAGCTCATGGAAGCACCCGACACATGAGCACCTTCTTGCTGCACTATGTTCAACACAATGCTCACAGTCTTAGGGTTAAAAATTGGGCTGAATACTGGGTAGCCACTCTGTTAGGTCCACAGTACAAGAGTAAATTTAAACATATGCTTTCCCCCCTGGTTACTGGAGTATTAAAACATGCCTGTAGAAAAAAATCTTAAGAGTGGTTTTACCCAAGACAGCAATGAGGCATACAGTGGGCAGTCTAGTTCTAGACATCCAACCCAAGGAACGTCAAGGCATCCTCGCAAAAACATCAGCAGCAGTGCATGTAGCCTAAGCAATTTCTGTGAGTCATTTCACACATTTTTTAGATCAGCCCGTGCACCAATAGAACAGAGTACAAGTCTGATACAAAGTAAACAACTAGAGAGAATGGTGCAGAAATATCTGGAGCTCAATATCAATGCAATCAGGGGGGTTGGACCCTTTTGCATTTTGGTATTCAATATGGAAGAGTGGCCTATGCTTGCTGTTCACGCCTTGAAGGTTTTATCATGTCAGGCAGCAAGCGTTCATTAAGAACGTGTCTTCAGCATTGCTGGTGGTGTCTTGATGGATAAGTGCATCCAGCAGTCCCCTGAAAGTGTAGCATGCCTAACTTTAATTAAAATGAACAATGACTTTTGCACCCTAGTCGCAGACTTGGCAGGTGATGGTGTAGTTTTAATGTCATGCATTGATCTTGCATTATTACAGTATGCCACCTTTGTGGTGTCTTGTGTGCCTGCTGTTGCTAAAGGTACCTTCACACTGAGAGACTTAACAACGATAACGATAGCGATCCATGACATTGCAGCATCCTGGATAGCGATATCGTTGTGTTTGACACGCAGCAGCGATCTGGATCCCGGCGGCCCTGCGCTTAGTAACCCGATGTTTACCCTGGTTACCCGGGGACTTCGGCATCGTTGGTCGCTGGAGAGCTGTCTGTGTGACAGCTCTCCAGCGACCACACAGCGACGCTGCAGCGATCGGCATCGTTGTCGATATCGCTGCAGCGTCGCTTAATGTGACGGTACCTTAATGCTGCTGATGTTTACATTTTTTTAAATGTAGAGACTCCAAATTGGGTCTCCACCTTGTGGGTTGCCTGTAGTAGAAGGTGTATCAGAGGCCTATCATACTGTTTCTACTGTATGGAAATTGATACAACTTTAGTGATGTGTAAAAAAAAAATTAAATGTGGAGACTTAAAGAAGTTGTCCACTACTATAACCTTTTTTTTTTTTCATAAATCTTGCTATTATGTGACACTGAAAACATCTACTGTGTTTATTTTAGCAATATTACCTTTTATCATGCTGTAGCAGCACATCTTCAGTGCTGGATCCAGCTCTCATGGGGTTAATCGACAACTTCCTTTCTCCTGACTTACTGTGCTCTAATACTACAAGTTCCATGATGCATTGCACTCGCCTGTAACTCTGCACCTGGCACACCCACTCCAAAACACACCCAAACCCCTCCCTCCTCTCCCCCCTCTATCTTCAAAAAGATTTGTGATGTCATTTCTGTCCAACCTCCTCTTTTACATTTGTCCAACCCACACTCTATTACACACAGATAGATGGATAGATAGATAACAAATAGATAGATAGATACATACATACAGATATATCTATGTCTATTTCCATAGATACTGTATGTCCATATCCATGTTTCTAAACCCCTTCACCCCTGGAGCATTTTTGTTTTCATTTATCGCTCCCCTTCTATCCAGAGCCATAATGTTTCCATCAATGTGGCCATGTGGGGGCTTATCTTTTGCGGGACAAGTTCTACTTTTGAATGACATTGAAAAAAATTCAAAGTGCAATGAAATTGCAAAAAAAGTGCAATCCCACACTTGTTTTTTGCTTGGCTTTTTTGCTAGGTTCACTAAATGCTAAGGCTGTGTGCACACATTGCGGATTTGATTGCAGATCCGCAGCGTTTTTTGCCGCACTGAATTGCATCAAATCCGCAGTGTAGTGCACAACCAATGTAAGTCTATGGGAGCCGCAGACTTGTTGTGCACATGCTGCGGAAAAAGACGCACCGAAACACAGCTTTTTTTTCTCGCAGCATGTCACTTCTTTTGTGCGGAACTGCAGCGTTTCTGCACCTTTAAACTTTCATTGAGTTGGGCACATCCACAGCAAAACCGCAGATGTAAAAAAGATCTGCAGTTTTGCTGCGGATGTGGGTCCGAGAAACGCTGCAGTTCGGGAGGATGGAAGTGTGTGGGCGGTGACGGTGTGCGTGTATGTGTGTGCGGGCGGGGTCTGTGGGCTGCTCGGATGTGTGCGGCGCTGTGCAAGACTGTTCAGGTTTGTGCGGGGTCTGCGGGCTGTTCGGATGTGTGCGGGACTGTTCAGGCGTGTGCGGTGTCTGCGGGCTGTTCGGATGTGTGCGGGACTGTTCAGATGTGTACAGCCCTGTGCGGGACTGTTCGTGTGTGTGCGGGGCTGTTCGGGTGTGTGCGGGACTGTTCAGGTCTGTGCGGGGCTGTGCAGGGGGTCTTTTGGGGTATGTGTGCAGGCATCATCCGATGGGACTACAAGTACACAGCATCCAATCTGCAGCTCATTCGGATGTAATCCGGACAGTGGACACACACCCTACGCTATCCATACATCTATCAATAGATATATCTGTCCAGACACATCTACAGATAGATAAATGAATAGATATATGCATGCATCTATAGATCTATCTATATGTAGATCTGTCTATCCATTTCATCTATCATCTATCTGTCTATCTGTGTGTGTAATGGAGTGTGGTTTGGACAAATGTAAAAGAGGAGGTTGGACAATAATGACATCACAAATGTTTTTTTTTGGTTCAATAATACATCTTTATTTAGCTTTCAAAAACATACCAAAACGCCTAAAAACCACGCAAAAACCGCACCAAAAGCGAATTAAAAAATGCATCAAAACCGTGCAAAAAACTGCATAAAAAATGCATCAAACCTGAAAAAAACGCATCAAAACTGCACCAAAAACTGCATCAAAACTGCACCAAAATTGCATCAGCACTGCACCAAAACCACAAAAAAAAACTGCATCAAAACTGCGCAAAAACCACACCAAAAACTGCATCAAAACCGCATTAAAAACTCCATCAAAACCGCACCAAAACCAGACCAAGAACTGCATCAAAACCACACCAAGAACTGCATCAAAACCACACCAAAAACTGCATCAAAACCGCACCAAAACTGCAAAACTGCACCAGGTTTTGATGCAGTTTTTGGTGCAGTTTTTATGCAGTTTTTGGTGCAGTTTTGATGCTTTTTTTGGTGTGGTTTATGTGCGGTTTTAATGCCGTTTTTGGAAATAAGTAAATAAATGGAAAATGTGCATGATTTGAATGGAAACATGCATGAAAAAACGGATTCCAAGGCCGGATTCATAATTTCACAGCTCAGTTTCATACGTTTTTTTGCCGGATCCGTCGCTGTGCGTTTTTTCGCCGGACAGAAAAAACGTTCCTCTGTATGTGTTTTCCATCCGGCAGAAACAGCTTTTTTGACGGATCCGGCAAAAAACAGATGAAACGTGTGGCCATCAGGCGCAATCCGGCACTAATACAACTCTATGAGAAAAAAACGGATCCGGCGGAAAAAAATGCATCCGTTTTTTTTCAAAACTCGCCGGATTGTGCCTCACCGCAAAAACCTGATGTGTGAAAGCAGCCAAATATATGGATAGAAACATCTATGTATCTATAGATATATCTATCTATAAATATATCTATAGATAGATATATCCATAGATATATAATAGAAAGGCTGATGTTTCTAAGGCCTCTTTCACACCAGCGTCGTGCACTGCACGTCGCAATGCGTCGTTGTGGAGAAAAAACTCATCCTGCAAAGTTGTCTGCAGGATGCGTTTTTTCTCCATAGACTTTTATTAGTGACGCATTGCAACGCAATGCCACACGTCGCAACCGTCATGCGACGATTGCGCCGTGTTTTGGCGCACCGCCGGCACAAAAAAAGTTACATGTAACTTTTTTGTGCGTCTAGTCCGCCATTTTCGACCGCGCATGCGTGGGCGAAACGCAGCCCCCTCCTCCCCGGACCTTGCAATGGGGCAGCGGAAGCATCTTAAGACTGCTTCCGCTGCCCACGTCAGGCATTTTTGTCACAGTATGCGTCAGTACGTCGGGCTGACGCAGCGCGACAGACCCTTACCGACGCAAGTGTGAAAGCAGCCTAAGGCTACTTTCACACTTAGGTTTTTAGAATTCCGTCTTTTTGATAAAAAAACGGATCCTGCAAATTTGCTCGCAGGACGCGTTTTTTATCCATAGACTTGTATTAGTGATGGATCGCGATGGATGGCCACACTTCGCGTCCGTCGTGCAACGCATGCGTCGTGTTTTGGTGGACCGTTGGCACGAAAAAACGTTTAAGTGAATTTTTTTGTCCGTTGCATCCGCCATTTTCTACCACGCATGCGCGGCCAAAACTCCGCCCCCTCCTCCCCGGACTTCAGAATGGGCAGCGGATGCATTGAAAAACTGCATCCGCTGCCCATGACGTGCACAAATTTCACAACGTGCGTCAGTACGTAGGCCCGACGCATAGCGATGGACCCGTACCGACGCAAGTGTGAAAGAGGCCTTAATGAGTGTTTAATAAAAAAACGGAAAAAAACAGCGTGGGCTCCCACGCATTTTTCTGCACCAGAGAGGGAGAGCCGATGGCCGGGGGCCAATATTTGTAGCCTGCTATAAACATCAGCCCGCAGCTGTCTGCGTAGCCTTTACTGGCTATTAAAATAGGGGGACCACCCAAAAAAATGACGTGGGGTCCCCCTATATTTTATAGCCAGAAAGGCTATGCAGACAGCTGCGGGCTGATATTCATAGCCTAGAGAGGGGCCATGGATATTGGTCCCCCCGGCTACAAATACCAGTCCCGCCCCAGAAATGGTACATCTGTAAGATGTGCCAATTCCGGCACTTAGCCCCTCTCTTCCCACTCCCGTGTAGTGGTGGGATATGGGTTAATAAGGGGTTAATGTCACCTTGCTATTGTAAGGTGACATTAAGCCGGGTTAATAATGGAGAGGCGTCAAAAAGACGCCTATCCGTTATTAATCCAATACTAATAAAGGGTTAATAAATCACACACACACATTAGGAAAAAAGTATTTTAATATTCTTCATTTAACCATACTTACCATACTTTTGCGTCTGCAAAAAACGTAAAATAATAAACCGTATACTACCTGTCCGTCGTAGTCCAATAAAGAGTGTCCCACGACGATTTCCCCTATAGAACAGTGACATCGGGTGATGTCACTGCTCTATAGGACCCACAGTGACACACTGACAGGAGAGAATGGCTCCTGCAGTGCATCACTGAGGTTACTAAAGTTCAAAGCCTTACTTTATGGCAAAAAGCTGCGTGGGAAAATTTCTCACACAGCAATGCCATAAAGTGAGACTAGGGACTATTTTCTCACAGGGGCGTAGGAATACATTGTGAGGAATACAATGTGGAAGGATACCTTCCATCATTGTGTTCCTGGAGCCCCTGGAGAGCAGTCGCATCAGCAGATGCTCCTGCTCTCCATGGGAGATCGTCGAGGGACACTCGTTTTAATTGGATTTCTGCGGATCAGGGAGTATATTGGTTGTTTATTATTTTAATTTTTTTTACAGGTGACACTGGCTTCGGGGATCAAGGTGACAAGTGATGGTGAGTATGTACTCTATGTTACATGTACTGTATGTCTGTTGTATGTATGTACGTACTGTATGTGGCATGTTGCATGTCGCATGTCACATGTTGCATGTCATCGCATGTTGCCGCATGGTGCATGTCATCGCATGGTGCATGTCGTTGCATGGTGCATGTCACATGCCATATGTTGCATGTTGTTGCATGGTGCATGTCGTCGCATGGTGCATGTCGCACGTCATATGGTGCATGTCTTTGCATGGTGCTTGTCGTCGCATGGTGCATGTGGTCGCATGGTGCATGTCGCCGCATGTCGCCGCATGGTGCATTTCGTCGCATGGTGCATGTTGTCGCATGGTGCATGTCGCATGTTGCATGTTGTTGCATGGTGCATGTCGCATGGTGCATGCCGTCACATGGTGCATGTTGTCACATGGTGCATGCCGTTGCATGGTGCATGTCGCATGTCGTCGCATGGTGCATGTCACATGTTGTCGCATGGTGCATGTCGCATGTCGTTGCAAGGTGCATGTCATCGCATTGGGCATGTCATCGCATTGTGCATGTCGCAGCATTGTGCATGTCATCGCATGGTACATGTCGCATGTCATCATATGGTGCATGTTGCATGTCGACGCATGGTGCATGTCATCACATGGTGCATGTCACAGCATGCTGCATGTCATCGCATGGTACATGTTGTCGCATGGTGCATGTCATCACATAGTGCATGTCTTCGCATGTCATCGCCTGGTGCATGTTGTCGCATGGTGCATGTCGTATGTTGCATGTCGCATGTTTTCGCATATCACATGGTGCATGTTGTCACATGGTGTGTGTTGTATGTATGTATGTATGTATGTATGTATGTACTGTATATGTGTATTTATTTTTTTTTTACATTCAACACATTAGCCGGATGATGGGACTACTACTGTCCCATCATTGGCTAATGTGTCCCTCACTTTCACTCTAGCAGGCAGAGCCCGATGGGACTACAAGATGATGCCTGCACACAGACACACACACACACCCCAAAGACCACCCCCCACAGCAGACCCCAGCACATACCGGCGCCGGCACGCAGAGCCCCAGCCCGCACATACCGGCGCCGGCCCGCACATACCGGTGCCGGCCTGCACATACCGGCACCGGCCCGCAGACCACCGGCGCCCGCACAATTATCCCTGCCTAGCCCTGCCCGCCCCCAGCACAGTGCCGCCCGCCCCCAGCCCGCCCCGAGCACAGCCCCGCAGGCAGCCACCAGCCTCGCCTACAGCCCAGTCACTCTTGATGAGTGACTGCTGACTGTGAGGCTGGCTCACGCCTGCTGCTGACATCACGTCAATTTCCAGAGTCTGGAAATTTGACGTAACGTCGGCATAAATAAGCGGCGGCTGCAGCCTGCAGCCGTGACCTGGACTCAGGCGCCGGAATAGCGCCACTGACAGGCAAAAACGGCAATGGAAGGTAATTACACAATTCATCAGGGGCCCCGGGGGGATACATTGGGGGGTTAATTGAAAGTAGTGGACAACCCCTTTAAAGTTGGGTCTTTATCTGGTGGGTTGAATGTGTAAGTACAGCTCCCAGACTGGCAGGCATGATCTCACTTTCAGTCAATTACCTGTGTTACTTTCCTTACATTTTTGAACCAATAGTACTGTATGAAACTGATGTTTATGCCATTTGAGTGTGGCTATAAAAAAAAGGTGTGAAATGAGGTATCAGGGCTCCCAGGCTTACATTGTTCCCTTAGTCTCCACATCTTAATCTAAATGTAAATTCAAAGCTCTTAATGCCAGCTCAAACCCTAATACCACATACATGGCATAATGCTGACTGCTGCTGTGCCATTATAAATTATACTACTGTGAGTCAATTGATCGGTCACCTACCTTTGTTACTATCTTTACATTTTTCTACCAATAGTAGTCTGTGAACTGATTTGTGCCACCTGAGAGTGGTTACGAAACTAAAAAAATTCAGCTGTTGCATGAGTTATCTGGGCTTCTAGCAAAAACAGGCTTACATTGCTCCCTTGGCCACCATGTCTTAATTGAAACTTGGATTCCTCGCACTAAATGCTGGCCCAGTCCCTGATACAACATGCATGGCCTATTGCTGACTGCTGCTGTGCCATTCTAAAATTCTACTGTGGGTGAAGTGATCAGTCAACTACCTATGAAAATAAACTTATTTTTTTCTACCAATAGCAGTCTGCCAAGCTGATAATTGTGCCACCAGAGTGTGGCGGAGCAAAAAAGAAGTTTGAGCTGTTGCATGAGGTATCTGGGCTCCCAGAAAAAAAAGGCTTACACCACTCCCTTAACCACCAGGTTTTCATTGAAATGTAAATTCCAAGCTGTAAATCCTGGCCCAGACCCTGATACCTCATGCATGGCCCATGGCTGACTGCTGCTGTGCCATTTGCAAATTTCTACTGTAGATCAATTGACGCAAATATTCATGGTGTCTGTCTATAATTTTTACTTTTTGGGAATCTTTTTGTCATCCTTTAAGGTGTTGTGTATATGCTTGGTTTGGCCTTCCATTGACTCTAATGGGGTTTGGATATGTTCGACGAACGTCTAAGCATTCGGCGAATAGAACCGAGCTGAACCTTGAAAGAATCACTCATCTCTAGTGGCTACAAAAAACCTTTATAATCTGTGATACTTTCCAAAGGGGGTAGTACTAGATGCTAACCATGGAAAAAACACCACAGAGAAACATGCAAAGGTGCTTACCTGTCTAGGCCTCAAATCAAATGCACTATCATGGTGCAGGGGGCCCAAGTAAAGATGGCGACTACACAGGTGCGGTAATAACAAATGAGCCAGCCAGCCTACAATCAGGGATTGGCCGCTTGGCACACCAGTGCAAATAATCTGTAGCAGTGTTCACACAGTGGATGCACAGCATCTGGAACATAGCCTATTAGTAACGCCCTGTAGTGGGCTGCCCAGTGCTAACTGTAATGCGTCCTGTGTGAACAGAAGTCACAACTTACAAAGCCATCAGGGCCCAACTGCAAAGTAAAAGTAAAAAAGAACATATCAAAATATGTAAGGTATTAGTTAATACTATGGCCACAATACGTAAGCTGGCAACCCACATCACGGGTCCTCACGCTTGCCAGGACAGAAAAAGGAGGAAAAAACCTCCATTATTCTGGAAAAAACACCACAGAGAAACAGGCAAAGGTGCTTACCTGATACTAACCATGCAGAGTGCCCAAACTTTTGCATTAGACAATTTTAATTTTGCAATTTTTAAATTTTATATAAAATAGAATCATGCATAATTAATTAATATATATATATATATATATATATATATATATATATATATATATGTAATACATATATACATATATGTATGTGTATATATATACACTGCTCAAAAAATAAAGGGAAAACTAAAATCCCACATCCTACATATCACTGAATGAAATATTCCAGCTGTAAATCTCTGTTCATTACATAGTGGTATGTGTTGAGAACAATAAAACGTAACAATTATTAATGTAAATCACAACTAATATCCCACGGAGGTATGGAGTTGGAATGATGCTCAAAATCAAAGTGGAAAATGAAGTTACTGGCTGAACCAACTTCAATGGAAATGCCTCAAGATAAAGAAATAATGCTCAGTGGTGTGTGTGGCCTCCATGTGCCTTTATGACCTCCCTACAATGCCTGGGCATGCTCCTGAAGAGGCAGTGGATGGTCTCCTGAGGGATCTCCTCCCAGACCTGGACTAAAGCAACCATCAACTCCTGGACAGTCTGTGGTGCAATGTGACGTTGGTGGATGGTGAGAAACATGATGTCCCAGATGTGTTCAATCAGATTCAGGTCTGGGAAATGGGTGGGCCAGTCCATAGCTTCAATGCCTTCATCTTGCAGGAACTGCTGACACACTCCAGCCACATGAGGTCTCGCATTGCCCTGAATTAGGAGGAACCCGGGGCCAACCGCACCAGCATATGGTCTTACAAGGGGTCTGAAGATCTCATCTCGGTACCTAATGGCAGTCAGACTACCTCAGGCGAGCACATGGAGGGCTGTGTGACCCTCCAAAGAAATGTCACCCCACACCATTACTGACCTACTGCCAAACCGGTCATGCTGAAGGATGTTGCCGGCAGCAGATCGCTCTCCACGGTGTCTCCAGACTGTCAAGTCTGTCACATGTGCTAAGTTTGAACATGCTTTCATCTGTGAAGAGTACAGGGCACTAGTGGTGAATTTGCCAATCCTGGTGTTCTGTGGCAAATGCTAATCATCCTGCACGGTGTTGGGCTGAGCACAACCCCATCTTTGGACGTCAGTCTCTCAGACCATCCTCATGGAGTCAGTTTCTGACCATTTCTGCAGATGCATGCACATTTTTGGCCTGCTGGAGGTTATTTTGCAGGGCTCTTGCAGTGCTCCTCTTGTTCCTCCTTGCACAAAGGTTGAGGCAGCGGTCCTGCAGGGTTGTTGTTCTCCTACAGCCCCCTCCATGTCTCCTGGTGTACTGGCCTGTCTCCTGGTAGCACCTCCAGCCTCTAGACATTACGCTGACAGACACAGCAAACATTCTTGCCACAGCTCGCATTGATGTTCCATCATGGATGAGCTGCACTTCCTGAGCCACTTGTGTGGGTTGTAAAATCCGTCTCATGCTACCATGTGTTAGGGCTAGCGGAATGCACCAATTAATAGAGAGATTGATATGAGGTGCGTTCGCAGCCCAGGGTCCACAGTGCAGGGATACCTGCTGCAAAGTAATGACGGATGGACACTGAACTCACATGTGGGTTAAACTTCACCCCGTGTGAAAAGTAAGCAACCTCTGTTGCCTCACAGAGTCGCGCTGTACACAGAAACGAATACCCTAACTAGGGTTGTGCTTGCTCTGAAACTCTTCTGTGCTAACCACACACATGAAGGAACCAGATGCCAAGCCAAGGCTAATTGCCCCCACTGACGCTAGCTGCCTGCCTGAGTGTACAGCCCTAAAGGTAAACAGACACCACAAAAATACTGAGTGGTAGAGTATCCATTGGCAACAGCCAAACACAAATGATACTAACCTTTTATAGTTGTAGCTCTCCAGGCTCTCCAGGACCATCCTAGTGGACCAATAGGAGCTGCTACAGGACCTGAGCGTGTGACCCCCAAACTCCAATGAGAGGGTTTCCCTTGGGCATGCTCAGAAGGAGAAAAGCATGACTTAGTCCCAGTAAGCTTGCCGCTGAACAGTACTGGTTATAATGGCTGAACCTGGAAGGGCAGCAGTAACCAAATGTGCAGTAACTGTCCAAGCCAGGCGCTGGGATTGACATCTTTGCTAAGCAGGTTCCACTGTGGCTGGAGAAGAATGGGAGACCACAGCGGATGTGGTTTGAGATTCCCCCTGTGCAGCGGCAGAAACTCGACACTTAACACCATGAGTGTGGAAGCACAACCATTATTCAAAAGTGACCAAAACATCAGCCAGAAAGCATTGGTATGAGATGTTGTCTGTGTCCCCACATGCAGAACCACTCCTTTATTGAGTGTGTTTTGATAATTGCCAGTAATTTCCATCTGTTGCATTTGTACAGCAACACGTGAAATTGATTGTCAAACAGTGTTGCTTCCTAAGTGGACAGTTTGATTTCACAGAAGCTTGATTTACTTGGAGCTATATTCTGTTGTTTAAGTGTTCCCTTTTTTTTGAGCAGTGTATAGCAAAATGTTTGTTTTTTTTAAATTAAAGTGAACCTGACTGCTCATACATACTGGCTAATAGCGGATATGTGCAGCATATATCAGGTACTGGCTGTATGAACTCAGCCAGACATGTTTGACTCTCCAGTGGTTTAGAGATAAATATAATTTAATAGTTTCTTGGACTGAGCAATTTTGCAGTCTGTATACTAGTAGGGCAGGTGGGTTCTTGGCAGCTCTTTGCCTGCTGCTCTGGATTGACAGGTCTCTTCCTATACGCACACATAGGCAGAGGCTATTAAAACATACCTGACTGAGTTCATACATTCTTAATAGTGAGAGTGGGGCAAGCATGGGGGCTAAGTATATAGAGGGTAAATGGGACCTCAGTATGGAGAAGGGGAAGCATGTGGAACTTAGTAGTGAGAGTGGGGCAAGAATGGGGGCCAAGTCCCACATGCTTCTCCTTCTGCATACTGAGATCCCATGTTGCCCTCTATATACTGAGTCCCTATGCTGCTCCCTCTCCTTATGAAGCCCACCATGCTGTCCTCTCTTCATACTGATCTCTCCATTCTGCTCTATACTTCAAAATAAGCCCCCATGATTCACTTCTCCATTCTTAGTCGCTATGTTACCTGTAGACTTTTCTTCATACTGTGCCCACTGCATTGTCCAGTTTCCTTCCCATGCCCCTCAAGCTTAAATCGTCCCATACGGAGCCACCCTTGCTGCACTCTCTCCATGCTAAGCTCCTATGATAGCCTCTCTACATACTGTCCTCACCAAGATGGCACCTCTTCACACTGTCCCCTCTCAGTACTGTCCCCGACACTGCACCTCACTCTATAAGGCACAGTCTATATACTCTATTCTCTAGTAAAAAGACACCCTGTATCAGCAGTCATTTCAGCAGTGTGAGAACACTGCTGTACAGTTGTATATTGATCTGATCAGTGGTCCTCTGATCTCGGAAGTGTTGACACTTTCAAAATAGTTTTTATTCGCCTCTCACAGGCACGGAAGAAAAGGAATGTTGCGTGCCTCCAAACCGCCCCCCCCGCTTACCCCATTCCGTCTCCATAAAA
The DNA here is from genome assembly GCF_051348905.1 of Ranitomeya variabilis. Taxonomy (NCBI): domain Eukaryota; kingdom Metazoa; phylum Chordata; class Amphibia; order Anura; family Dendrobatidae; genus Ranitomeya; species Ranitomeya variabilis. Next base: position 570,669,997 of record NC_135236.1, read on the forward strand.
ATGACTTCTTTCACGTTTGGTCAAAAGAGAGGAAAGGAGGGGGGGGAATTTAAAAAAGAAAAAGAAAGAAAGAAAGAAAATTATTTTTTTTCTAGCCAGTGCTACTCCCCACAACCCTCCAATTGCGGCAAATATGGCCCATACCTTAACCTGCATAAAAGCAGAAGTGGAAAATGCAGCAACCATATGGTGGTGGATATTTATATAGAGAGTGGATGTCTGAGCTCACACCTTAGGACAGAGACAGATTTATGGATTTTTCATGCGAGAATTGCATTGTAACCCTCGTACTGGCTGTCGGCTCTTCTGACCTGAGCTTGACAGCTGCATAGAAATACATCGTACTATCTTGCTCAGGTCAGGAGAGGTGCTGGGCCAGTCCCGTGCAGTGCGATGTGATCCTAGCATGAGTTATACAGCACTCTGACTCAGCCCTTAGCCATAGACACAGGTGGATAAAGCCATAAAACAAACAAAAAACTGTACAGATAGTATCAGCACAGCAGTAAAGAAGTATATGAAGCACAGAGAATACAGATACAATTCATAGGAACACATAAGCACATATAGAAAAACAGATCTAGTCTTTAAAGAAGTTGTCCACTACTATAACCTTTTTTTTTTTTTTTTCATAAATCTTGCTATTATGGGCCACTGAAAACATCTACTGTGTTTATTTTAGCAATATTACCTTTTATCATGCTGTAGCAGCACATTTTAGTGCTGGATTCAGCTCTCATGGGGTTAATCGACAACTTCCTTTCTCCTGAGTCATTGTGCTCTAATACTACAAGTTCCATGATGCATTGCACTGCTACTAAGCCTGAACCTAGCACACCCTCTCCAAAACACACCCAACCCCTCCCTCCTCTCCCTCCTCTATCTTCAAAAAGATTTGTGATGTCATTTCTGTCCGACCTCCTCTTTTACATTTAGATAGATAGATAGATAGATAGATAGATAGATAGATAGATAGATAGATAGATAGATAGATAGATATCTATTTCCATAGATATGTCCATATCCATGAAACATGAAACATGGATATGTCCATATCCATGTTTCTAAACCCCTTCACCCCCTGGAGCTTTTTTGTTTTCGTTTATCGCTCCCCTTCTTTCCAGAGCCATAATTTTTCCATCAATATGGCCATGTGAGGGCTTATCTTTTGCGGAACAAGTTCTACTTTTGAACGCCATCATTGGTTTTACCATGTCGTGTAGCAGAAAATGTGAAAAAAATTCAAAGTGCAATGAAATGGCAAAAAAAGTGCAATCCCACACTTGTTTTTTGCTTGGCTTTTTGGCTAGGTTCACTAAATGCTAAGGCTGTGTGCACACGTTGCGGATCTGATTGCAGATCTGCAGCGTTTTTTGCTGCATTGAATTGCATCAAATCCGCAGTGTAGTGTACAACCAATGTAAGTCTATGGGAGCCGCAGACTTGTGCACATGCTGCGGAAAAAGCCGCACCGAAACCGCACCAAGAACTGCATCAAAACCGCACCAAAAACTGTATCAAAACCGCACCAAAACTGCGAAACTGCACCAGGTTTTGATGCAGTTTTTGGTGCAGTTTTTATGCTTTTTTTGGTGCGGTTTATGCGCGGTTTTAATGCCGTTTTTGGAAATAAGTAAATAAATGAAAAATGTGCATGATTTGAATGGAAACATGCATGAAAAAACGGATTCCAAGGCCGGATTCATCATTTCACAGCTCAGTTTCATACTTTTTTTGACGGATCCGTCGCTGTGCGTTTTTTCGCCAGACAGAAAAAACGTTCCTCTGTATGTGTTTTCCATCCGGCGGAAACAGCTTTTTTGACGGATCCGGCAAAAAACGGATGAAACTCTATGAGAAAAAGTCGGAAAAAAATGGATCCGTTTTTTTCAAAACTCGCCGGATTGTGCCTCACGGCAAAAACCTGATGTGTGAAAGCACCCAAATATATGGATAGATACATCTATGTATCTATAGATATATCTATAGATAAATATATCTATAAAAAGATATATCCATAGATATATAATAGAAAGGCCGATGTTTCTATAAGACTACTTTCACACTTGCGTTTTTCGCAATCCGTCTTTTTGGGAAAAAACAGATCCTGCAAATGTGCTCGCAGGATGCGTTTTTTACCCATAGACGTGTATTAGTGAAGGATCGCGACGGATGGCCACACGTCGCGTCCATCGTGCAACGGATGCATCGTGTTTTGGCGGACCGTTGGCACATCCGTCACGTCTGCCATTTTCTACCGCGCATGCGCGGCCAAAACTCCGCCCCCTCCTCCCCGGACTTCAGAATGGGCAGCGGATGCGTTGAAAAACTGCATCCGCTGCCCACGACGTGCACAAATTTCACAACGTGCGTCGGTACGTCGGCCCAACGCATAGCGATGGACCCGTGCCGACGCAAGTGTGAAACAGGGCTTAATGAGCGTTTAATTTAATAAAAAACTGAAAAAAACGACGTGGGCTCCCGCGCAATTTTCTGCGCCAGAGGGGGAAAGCTGACGGCCGAGGCCAATATTTGTAGCCTGCTATGAATATCAGCCCGCAGCTGTCTGCGTAGCCTTTACTGGCTATTAAAATAGAGGGACCCCCCCAAAAAAATGACGTGGGGTCCCCCTATATTTTATAGCCAGAAAGGCTACGCAGACAGCTGCGGGCTGATATTAATAACCTAGAGAGGGGCCATGGATATTGGTCCCCCCCCCCCGGCTACAAATACCAGTCCGCAGCCACCCCAGAAATGGCGCATCTGTAAGTCTACGTTCACATTAGCGTTCGGCGCCGCGTCGCCGCATGCGTCATGCGCCTCTATATTTAACATGGGGGCGCATGGACATGCATTGTGCTGCGTTTTGCGACGCATGGGGTTTATTGGCCGCAAGCGTTGGGCGCAGAGGACGCAGCAAGTTGCATTTTTTTTGCGTCCAACTTTCAGCCAAAAAGGACGCATGCGTCGCAAAACGCAGCGTTTTAGCGTGCGTTTTGTTGCGTTTTTTGTTTGCGTTGTGCGTTGCGTCTCCGACGCTGCGGCGCACAACGCAAATGTGAACGTAGCCTTAGATGCGCCAATTCCAGCACTGAGGCTGGTTTCACACTTGCGTTTTTGGACGCTGCGTTTTAGCGCTAAAAAACGCATGCGTTTTTTTCCTATACTTAACATTAAAAACTCATGCGTTTTTTCGCATGCATTTTGACGCGTTTTCGGCAACACATGCGTTTTTGAACACACGCGTTTGTTTGCGTTAAAAACGCATGAGTTTTTATAGAAAAAAAACAGAAAAAACACTGAAAAACCACCCACCACCATCAGGGTGATAAAGGGATCCAAACCCTAACCCTACCCCTAACCTCACCCCTAACCGTTTAATGAACATTTTATGACAGTGCCACGATATTTCAGTGCCACGTATATAAGTGCCACGTATGTAAGTGCCACGTATGTAAGTGCCACGTGCCACGTATGTAAGTGCCACGTATGTAAGTGTCACATATTTAAGTGCCACGTATGTAAGTGCCACATATGTAAGTGCCACGTATGTAAGTGCCACGTGCCATGTATATAAGTGCCACGTATCTAAGTGGCACGTGCCACGTATTTAAGTGCCACGTATGTAAGTGCCACATATGTAAGTGCCACGTATGTAAGTGCCATGTATGTAAGTGCCATGTATGTAAGTGCCACGTATTTAAGTGCCACGTGACACGTATTTCAGTGCCCCGGATTTAAGTGCCACGTATTTCAGTGTCACGTGCCATGTATTTCAGTGCCACGGATTTAAGTGCCACCTATGTAAGTGCCACGTATTTCAGTGCCACGTATTTAAGTGCCACGTATGTAAGTGCCACGTGCCACGTATTTCAGTGCCACGTATTTCAGTGCCACGTATTTCTGTCACGTTTAGGGTTAGGGTTAGGCCCTAATCCTACCCCTAGCTATTTCTATTTATAGTGGGTTTTCTTGTGGATTTTGATGATTGGCAGCTGTCACACAGTTCTCAGCATGCGTTTTAAAAACGCAAACGCATGAAAAAACGCATGTAAACGCGGCAAAACGCCGCATTTTTTTCTACATGCAAAAACGCATGCGTCTAAAAAACGCAGCGTTTTACCACATTTACATGCGTTTTTTCACACATGCGTTTTTTTAAAAAACGCATGCAGATAAAAACGCAAGTGTGAAACCAGCCTAAGCCCCTCTCTTCCCACTCCCGTGTAGCGGTGGGATATGGGGTAATAAGGGGTTAATGTCACCTTGCTATTGTAAGGTGACATTAAGCCGGGTTAATAACAGAGAGGCGTCAATAAGACGCCTATCCATTATTAATCCAATATTAATAAAGGGTTAATAAAACACACACATATTAGGAAAAAGTATTTTAATATTCTTCATTTCACCATACTTACCATACTTCAGCCCCTGCAAAAAACGTAAAATAATAAACCGTATACTCCCTGTCTGCCGTAGTCCAATTAATAACGAGTGTCCCACGACGATCTCCCCTATAGAACAGAGACATCGGGTGATGTCACTGCTCTATAGGACCCTCAGTGACACACTGACAGGAGACAATGGCTCCTGCAGTGCATCACTGAGGTTACTATAGTTCACTGCTCTCACTTTATGGCAAAAAGCTGCGTGGGAACTTTCTCATACAGCATACCATAAAGTGAGACTAGGGACTATTTTCTCACAGGGGCGTAGGAATACATTGTGGGGAATACATTGTGGAAGGATACCTTCCTCCCCTCATTGTCTTCCTGGAGCCCCTGGAGAGTAGTTGCATCAGCAGATGCTCCTGTTCTCCACGGGAGATCGTCGTGGGACACTCATTTTAATTGGATTTCTGCGGATCAGGGAGTATAGTGTTTGTTTATTATTTTAATATTTTTTATGACACTGGCTTCGGGGATCAAAGTGACAAGTGATGGTGAGTATGTAATCTATGTTATATGTACTGTATGTCTGTATGTATGTACTGTATGTCTGTATGTCTGTATGTACTGTATGCGCATGTCGTCGCATGGCGCATGTCGTCGCATGCCATCGCATGGTGCATGCAGTCGCATGGCGCATGTCGTCGCATGCCGTCGCATGCCGTTGCATGGCGCATGCCATTGCATGGCGCATGCAGTCGCATGGCGCATGTCGTCGCATGCCGTTGCATGCCGTTGCATGGCGCATGCCATTGCATGGCACATGCAGTCGCATGGCGCATGCAGTCGCATGGCGCATGTCGTCGCATGGCGCATGTCGCCGCATGCCGTCGCATGCCGTCGCATGGTGCATGCAGCATGTCGTCGCATGCTGCATGTTGTTGCATGGTGCATGTCGTCGCATGGCGCATGTTCTGTATGTGTGTATGTACTGTATATATGTGTTTTTTTTTTTTTTTTTTTTACATTCAACACATTAGCCGGATGATGGGACTACTACTGTCCCATCATTGGCTAATGTGTCACTGACTGTCACTGTAGCAGGCAGAGCACGATGGGACTTGTAGTCCCATCGGACAATGCCTGCACACAGAGACACACACACACACACACACCAAAGACCACCCCACCCCCCGCAGCAGACCCAGCACAAACCGGCGCCGGCCCGCACATACCGGCAGCAGAGCCCCGGCGCTGGCCCCCACCCCCACCCCCACATGCCGGCGCAGAGCCCCGGCGCCGTACCTACATACCGGCGCTGGCACGCAGAGCACCGGCGCCGGCCCCCACCCCCACCCCCACATGCCGGCGCAGAGCCCCGGCGCCGTACCTACATACCGGCGCTGGCACGCAGAGCACCGGCGCTGGCACGTACATACAGACCTCAGCACCCGCACCTTCATCATCACTGCCTAGCCCCGCCCGCCCCCAGCACAGCCCCGCAGGCAGCCACCAGCCCCGCCCACAGCCCAGTCACTCTTGATGAGTGACTGCTGACTGTGCGGCTGGGACACACCTGCTGCTGACGTCACGTCAATTTCCAGAGTCTGGAAATTGACGTGACGTCGGCGGAAATAAGCGGCGGCTGCAGCCTGGGGGTCACGTGACCCGGACTCAGCCGCCGCTACAGCGCCGCTCACAGGCAAAAACGGCAGCAAAAGGTATTTGCACAATTCATCAGGGGCCCCGGGGGGATACATTGGGGGGTTAATTGAAAGTAGTGGACAACCCCTTTAAGTCAGGGTAATGAGTGCAGCGATACCAAAGCAAGCCATACATCAGAAGTATTCTGACCCTCAGCACCTACTCAAAAAAAGTTATACATCTAGCAGCAGGGTCGGTAACTGTTAAAACTTAACTTTTAATACGTATATAAAATACACAATAAACTAACAATGCATATTAAGACAGTAGTGCAAAATCATTAAGTGCCAGTGCTTCTAATCCAAACCGTGCTAAAGTAAAAAAAAAACTATATATATATAATATAAACTAATACCTTACACACATTGATATGTGTTTTTTTTTTGCACTTTATCTTGCAGGGCGCAGTCGGACCAAGATGGCTCTGTAAACTGTAGGCCTCTATTCACACAGCATGCATTTTGTAGCACTGGGCAGCCCGCCTGTATGTGCGTTAGTAATAGGCTGTAGACCAGATGCTCCACATTGCTTGTGTGAAAAATGCCACATACAGACTATTATCGCTTATCTTTTTGTGCACTAATGCCAAACAACCAATACTGGATTGAAAGTGGTTGTTTCATCGGTATTTTTTGCACCTGTGTTGTTGCCATCATTAATCGGGTCCGATGCGCCCTGCTGGTGCATTTGTTTGGAGGCTTCAGCAGGTAATCATCTCTGCTTTTTTTCTCTGTGATTTTTTTGTCAATTTTCTGGAGGATTTTTAAGTCCTCTTTGTGCGTCTGTGAGCTTTTACTCAATGTTTAGCGTTAGGACCGGCAAAAATGTAAGGACCCTTGACGTGGGTTGCCGGCTTACGTATTGAGGCCCCAATATAAACTAATACCTTACATACGTTGATATGTGTTTTTTTTTTTTTTTTGCACTTTATGTTGCAGGGCGCAGTCGGACCAAGATGGCGCTGTAAACTGTAGGCCTCTATTCACACAGCATGCATTTTGTAGCACTGGGCAGCCCGCCTGTATGTGCGTTAGTAATAGGCTGTAGACCAGATGCTCCGCATTGCTTGTGTGAAAAATGCCACATACAGACTATTATCGCTTATCTTTTTGTGCACTAATGCCAAACAACCAATACTGGATTGAAAGTGGTTGTTTCATCGGTATTTTTTGCACCTGTGTTGTTGCCATCATTAATCGGGTCCGATGCGCTCTGCTGGTGCATTTGTTTGGAGGCTTCAGCAGGTAACCATCTCTGCTTTTTTCTCTGTGATTTAAAAAAAATAAATAAAAAACTGGTTCAATCTCACCCAAGCAGGCTTGCCGTGATCCAAGCCATATGGACTTGCCTCCTCACAGGATAAGGGATCCATTACCATTGGTATCATGTAACATAAAGAAGGGGTCAGGACTAATGATGAGCGAGTGTACTCGTTGCTCGGGTGACCTCCGAGTATTTATGACTGCTCGGAGATTTAGTTTTCATCGCGGCAGCTGAATGATTTACAACTATTAGCCAGCTTGATTACATGTGGGGATTCCCTAGCAACCAGGCAACCCCCACATGTACTTAGCCTGGCTAGTAGCTGTAAATCATTCAGCTGCCGTGATGAAAGCTAAATCTCTGATCAGTCATAAATACTCGGAGGTCACCCGAGCGTGCTCGGGAAAACCCGAGCAACGAGTACACTCGCTCATCACTAGTCAGGGCAAGGTAGGGAGTACATATATTGATTAAAACTCCGTGTTGTACCCATGCATTGCTGCTGCCCTCACAAGGGCGGTACCCTAGCGTAAAGCTATCAATATGTCACCCATAGGGTTATGTAGCTATAGGGATGAGTAGCGGAGGAGCTCAAGTACACAGTACTCGCTGCAGGGAAATGGGTGGCCACAGCACAGGCAGTCGGGGAATGCGCGGCCACAGCGCCTTACACCCCCCTTTCCTGTGATCGGACAAAAACCTCATAAGAATACAGGGAGCATCAATTTTCTCCTGTGGTTCCCAGGACCTCTCCTCAAGGCCAAAACCCCTCCAATCAATCAGAAAGAAGTTTCTCCCTCTAACCTTCTTCATGGCTAGTATGTCCCTAACCTCAAAGACATTGTCAGTACTAACCGATTGAGGGGTAGGACCAGATGCAGAATGGAACCAATTAAGTATTACCTGTTTAAGGAGAGAGACGTGGAGGGCATTGGGAATACGAAGCAAGGCAGGCAACTTCAATTTGTAGGCTACATCGTTGATGCGTCCAAGAATCTCAAAAGGACCAATGTAATGAGGACCCAGTGAGGGAATTTTCAGTCTGATATATTTGGAAGAGAGCCAAACCTTATTGCCAGGTAAGTAAAGTGGAGAGTCCATACACCTCTTATCAGCATGTCTCTTCATCCAGATCTTCATGTCTGGCCTTTTTGAGCACTTCTTAGTTCTCTTTCCAAATTTTGGAAAACTCCATAGATAAAGAGTCGGCTGGGGGTACACCAGAAGCTTAAGATACAGGAAGAGGGATACCTGGATGTTGCCCAAAGACAATGAAAAATGGTGATTTGGTTGACGACTCACTGGAGTGGTTGTTATAAGCAAATTCTGTCCAGGGAAGGAGGCCGACCCAGTCGTCTTGATCAGCGTTGGAAAATTAACGCAGGTAGAATGTTAACAACTGGTTAATTCACTCTACTTGACCGTTGGTCTGGGGATGGTATGCAAATCCAAAGACACATCCATGAGTTTGCAAAGAGCTCTCCAGAACCGGGACATAAACTGGACTCCTCGGTCAGACACAATGAATCCATGGATTCTGAAGAGGTGGTTAATAAACATTTTTGATAAGTCAGGAGCTGAAGGAAACTTAGGTAGTGGAACAGAGCGAGCCATTTTAGAGAATCGGTCCACGACCACCAAAATAACTGTTCAACCAGAGGAAAAAGGAAGGTCGATAGCAAAGTCCATGGCTATATGTTGTCAGGGAGCTGAAGCAACAGGCAGAGGAAGCAGAAGACCTGAAGTTAAGCATCTTGGGACCTTGACCTTGGCACAGAAGGGAAAGGAGGCAAAAAATTCATCAATGTATTGGTGCAGTGAAGGCCACCAGTAATAGCATGAGATAAAAGGGAAGGTGTTCTTAACACAGGCATGACCGGTGATCTTAGAGGAATATCCCCAATGTAACACACCTCTTCTGTCAGCCTCAGACACAAAAGTCTTGCCTGGCGGTGGAGTAACTAAGTTCAAAGGAGCTATGGTGATGATCTTGGTAGGATCAATAATGTGCGCTGGCTCTTATACAGCATCAGAAGACTTAAGAGATCTTGACAGTCCATCTGCCTTGATGTTCCTATTGCCTTGCAGGAAATGGAGTGTGTAGTCAAAGCGGCCAAAAAACAGACCATCGGGCTTGCCAGGGGTTAGGGGGTTAAGCCTCTGAGCGGACTGAATATAGGCCAGATTTTTATGGTTGGTGAAGATTATAAAGGGGTGAACAGCCCCCTCAAGCAGGTGGTGCCATTCCTCCGAAGCCAACTTTATCACCAATAACTCACGATCTCTGATTGAGTAATTGTATTCAGACAAAGAGAAGGCTTTAGAGAAAAAACCCCAAGTAACTAACTGCCCATATAAAGACCTTTGGGAAAGAACCGCTCCAGCTCCTGTGGAGGAAACATCCACCTCGAGGATGAACGGCCTGCTAGCCTTGGAACGATGTAGCACAGGAGTGGCCGCAAAAGATTGCTTCAATATCTGAAAGGCCTCTTCTGCCTCCGGGAGCCAAGCATTGAGATTGGCTCCCTTTCGAGTGAGAGAAATGATAGGCATGATGAGCGAGGAGATGTGAGGAATAAACTGCCTGTAATAGTTTGCAAAAACCAAGGAAGCGTTGAATGGACTTAATTCCAACAGGACGTGACCACTTGAGAACAGCGGACAGTTTCTCGGGATCCATTCCCAATCCAGAGTCGGAGATAATATACCCCAAGAACGATAGGGAAGTTTGCTCAAAAACACATTTCTCGATCTTGGCATAGAGGTGATTCTCCCGCAGTCTCTGTAACATCAGACAAACACTTCTCCTATGGGAAGAAAGGTCTGAAGAAAAGACAAGGATGTCATTTAAGTACACCACGACACAGGAATAAAGCAAATCCCGGAAAACATTGTTATCAGATTCCTGGAATACCGCGAGTGGACCCTCTGGATCATGGCACCGAACATCCTCTGAGTGAGCTAACCAGGTGGAGACAACCCCTATACAGTAATCGCTAGGGGCAGGCCCAGGGGATTCAAATACCACAAATCCCAGAACAGAGGACAGCTCAAGGAATGAGGAAAACAAGGACCAATAATACTAGGATGGAAGGAACAGGGATGGACAGTGGAATGGGAAAACAGACACGGAGCAGAGGAGGTAGAGCAGAAGGGAGGCTGACGCTAGGATGGGATCCGAGGAAGATAGGAACAAGGGAACAGAGCAGGAAGTGGAGACCATTAGGAGCGGATGGAAGGGACTGGGACTGTAAGAGATGCAAAAGAAGAAACTATAATGAGCAACGGGTAGACAAAGACATGGAAGAGAATATGAGAGAAAGCCTAAGTACTGGTACTAGGTAATGCACAATAATCTGGCGCCTCCACTAATTGAGGACGGCCTGATATACCTGGCACATGAGCTCCATTGGACTGGGGGTGCTTCCGGGTTAGGGCACCGGAGCTGCAAAAGGAATTGAGGCTGCACGTTGCCGGGACCTAAGGTGCATGCGCAAAGCAGTAATCCCCACAGCCGTGCACGAGGCCGACAGCGCAGACGGAGCCCGTCGCAAGCACCGAAGAGCAGCATGCCGGGACTAATGATTTAGGCAGTAGTTTTACCAAACACATATCACAATTGTATACCTTTGCCTCTGAAAAGCTAATTGATAAAAAAAAAAAAAAGAAAAGGAAAATATGGACTGTGCACAAATTTTAGGCAACTTGCAATTTTGAAGAATATTTGTACTATTGGACTATAGTGCTGTTAATTAATCCAAAAGAGTAATAAACCTTAATATTTCTTAGAATATCTACTACTGTACAACTTTTAGTGTGCGGCATCATTATGCAACAAAATGAAAAACAAATTTTCCCTTCAATTGTTTTTTTTCATAGGGAAAGTGAAAATAATAAACAAACAGCTCGAAATGTTTAAAAATAAATTTCTGATATTTAAAAAAAATATATCACTGAATATAGCCACCATTCTTTTCAATAACAGTCAAAAGTTTTCCCTCCATGGACTCTGTCAATTTCTTGTCTTTCAGTTACTTAATCTGTTACTAAGGATGAGCGAACATAAAATGTAAAGTTTGGGGTTCGTGCTAGACACTTAGTGTTTGGTACCGAACCAGAACAGGCTTTTCACAGGTTGTCCAATAAAATGTTCATGTTTGGTTGCCTAAAAGTATGTTGAAAAGCTGCCTTCACAGACAATAAGCATGCTTTTAGGCTGTGAGCACTTCCAAAGCCATCACAGTCATGCCAAGTATTGGCATGGCATTGATTGTCCGATACACCACTTGACTTGGACTGTATAAATGCTGGAACACGAGTGCAATGCCATTCTGTTCTTATTAGTGTAGAAACAGGATGCAGCTGGAGTGAGGGACAGCATTAGGTAGCGTACTCTGCCTAAAAGCCACTATGTGTACACTGCAACCTATATCTGTGGAAGTGCTGTGCCAAAAAACGCTTTCTTTACTCCGCAATCCCTTCTGTGGGAGTACTGTGCCAAAAGGCACTATGTGTACTCTGCAAAGCTGCCTGTGTGCCTACTGTGCCAAATATGCTGTGTGTACTCTGCAACCCCACCTGTGGGATTACTGAGCCATAAGCTGCAGTATACTCTCCAACCCCGCATGCAGGAGTACTGTGCCAAAAGCCACTTTGTGTATACTGAAACCCTGCTTGTGGGAATAGTGTCCCAATAGTCACTGTGTGTACTCTGCAACTCCTTCTGTGGGAGCACTTTACCAAAAATGCCACTGTGTGTACTCTAAAGCTGTGTCTGTACGAGTAGTGTGCATACAAAATAATTCTACTCTGCAGACGTCTAACATTTGTGAGCCAAACAAAAAATACACTGTACCGCTGTGTCTATATGAGTAGTGCGGTAAATAAAATCTCAACAGCCATCTCTTTGCTTTTTGTAGGCCAAACAAATTATTTTCTGCACTGCTTGTGTCTCCTCTAGTAGTGTGGCAAGTAAACAAATACCAGCAGCCGTCTTTGAAAAACTTTTCGTAGGCCAAACAAATTTTTTCTGTACAACTGTGTCTTTTCTAGTAATAGTGGCATATAAATAAATCACAACTGCCATCTCTTTGCCAATTTAAGGCCAAATAAATCATTTTTAAGGACTGCTATGTTTTTTCTAGTAGTGTGGGAATTAAATAGATCTCAGCCGCCATTTCTTTGCCATTTATAGGCCAAACAAATAATTTTACTGTACAGGGTCTCTTTACGAGTACAGTGCAAAAAAATAATCTATTAAACCACTTCCAAAATGATGAGAGCATCAAATAGGGGATGTGGATGTGGTGGTACTGGTGTAGCTGCTGATATGGTCGTTCTGTACCTGCTACGTACCCCAAAACAACACCTTCCTCTGGTGCACTCAGGCGAAAAAACATTACATCCTTGAGTACTGCAGTATGAATGGTAAGGCCACAAGATGTTGAAAAGGTGTTAGATGATGTGATGGAACTTAAGGCACTCTTGGTCATCTAATCTTTCACCCTGTTAACTGCAGCGATTGCAGAGTTGGCACTTGAGGACCATGGTAATCTTGCTTTCACCTCACCCCCTTGAAAATCGGCAGAAGCAGTTTTAGCCCCAAGCCATGCAGCAGTTTCTTATGCCTTTGTATGACTCGTGGCTGTGGTCCAGTGGCCTCTCCACCTGCACCAGAAGTGGAAGAGACTGAGTGCACTGATGCCGAACCACTTGTTACTTTGAAGAATGAGTACGTGGGAGTTCTTGTGCACACGGTCAGTGGACCAGTGTAGCACATGTTAGAGTATGAAAACACACAGTTCCCAACTTCAGTATCTTTCTGCAGTGTGCAGATAGTCGAGGAGGGCAGGGATGAGGAGTGGGTGTTTGATGATGCAGGAAATGAATGAAAGCCCTAGATGCCACATGGAACGGAGGCCATCTTAGTGACATACACAGTTCAGAGGAAGATGAGGTGGCCATGGTGCCCCAGCAGCACAGCAAAGGAGGGAGCAGAGTGTAAAGGGAGACACCATTCATTATGGAGGCTTCTTTTCTGCCTCACCTCCTCAGTGAAAGATAATAACATTCACAAAATCTCCAATATTGTGTGAGATCTAGCCAAGTTATTTTTTGCAAACTATGATGCTGTTCTAAACAAGCCAGTATAAATGATAAACTTGATATAATCTCTAATGTTCCCTTTTGATGACAATGACCACAGGGGATGCTCATCTTTAGATGAGGAAGCATAATCCCATTTATTTATTTGTTTGCATAATTGGTATATATTGGTTACTACTACTGTATGCCTCACTTATAGTGCTGCATATTTATTGCTGACAGTACTTGGCTCTATTGTAGCCTCTATGGGTATATTTGATATAGCGAACTGCCTAGACACATGTGTTAATAAGGCTATATGCTGGTACTCATTTGTCTTTCACCATATAAATTTCTTCCTGTAACTGCAACAATACTTTCGGCACTGCATGTTACAGCATCTGGCAAATAGTGATGTGGTCTGTAAGCCGTTATTACTATAAGGGTATAATCAGTGGCTTTTTAAATCACAAGCATGTCCTGAGGATTCATACTTGCGAGTTGTTTTGGGTAATATCCTTCACTAGAAAACTACCAGCCTTTTTAGTCTATTAGGTCATGTGTAAGAGGATCTTAGACACTGTCAGTTTTTTACAATCCCCTCCCCCTCATGTTTGTGTTTGTTGGTTTAGGGTTTCCCCTCTTTCACTGAGGTCCCTGTCCCTCGTTTATACATGTTATACATATTTTTACCAATACTTAATAAAGGTTAAGTTTTAATATATCCACTTGCTACTCACATTGGATTTTGTTGGATACTTTTCCTTCTTTGCAGAGTGTAAAGGCGCCTAGCCAGTAAACTGGCTGCTACTGCCCATCACATCCCTGAAATCAAAACACCATGTGCAGCTCCAAAGAGTCCTGAATGACAGCATTTCTAAATTACTGGTCTTTGAAACGTTGCCATTCTGGCTGGTGGAGATGGATAGTTTAAAAAAAAAACTGATGGCAGTGGCTGTCCCGCAGTTCGTTCTTTCTTCCTAGCCGCCACTACTTTTGCAGGCATGCCATCCTTGCACTGTACATACATGTTGAGGACTAAAATAAGGTGTGCAATGCCATCAATAGCAAGTTCTACATAACCACAGATATGTGGACCAGTAAGCACGGCCAGGGATATTACATCTCCCTAACTGCTCACAGGGTAAAGTGATGGATAGTGGTGGCTGAGACAGAGGTGGAAAGCATTCTAATCCAATGTCCTACCACCACCGAGGATTGCTGGATGTTCCTCTGTCCAGGTTGTCTTTCTCCTACTTCACTACCTCCATCAAATTCTCATCCAGTCACAGTAAAACCAGCACCACCAACTTTAGTACAGGTAGCGGTAAACGATAGCAGGCTGTTCTAAACCTCCTTTGTTTGGGGAACAAATCCTACACTGCACAGGAGCTGTGGACAGGGGTCAAACAGATAGATGAGTGGTTGGTGTGGAACGCCCCCACTGTCGCAGGGCCGAGGGGTACCCGGTACCGGGCCTCTCTGTCTCGGTTCTGGGATTGTCACGGTGGTTAGACCCGGTCCGTGACCCTGCTGAGGGGCGTCCAGTAAAAGTTGAGAGTGATGATGTGTGGTGCAGGGTGCGATGAATAACGAGGACACAGGGTTGCACTCTCTTTACCTCTTTACTGAAGGCTTCAGGATCCTCAATCCAGAGTATGGTTAACAGGGCTGTCTGAGACCGGCCGGTCCAATGGCACCTCCAGAGCTCCCTTTGCAGGTGGAAATCTGTGCCTTCCTTCTAGCGTGTGTGTTGTAGTCCTTCCCTGTTGAGCACCACGGGACAGTCCTCACAACTGTTGTGTCTGTTTCTGATGTTCCCTCACAACTGATTCTGATGTTCTTCTCTGTCCCCCAGATGATATGGCTAGGACGCACCCGTATGATGGGTAGGCCTGGAGTTCTTCCGGGA
The DNA here is from genome assembly GCF_051348905.1 of Ranitomeya variabilis. Taxonomy (NCBI): domain Eukaryota; kingdom Metazoa; phylum Chordata; class Amphibia; order Anura; family Dendrobatidae; genus Ranitomeya; species Ranitomeya variabilis. The sequence continues at coordinate 570,685,348 of NC_135236.1, forward strand.
CCCTAGAGTCGCCCCTCTCCCACTGTTGCCCCCTATGTCTGCTTAGGTGATTTAGGTGAGACAGCCCGCCTATAACTGACTGTCCTGCCGTTGGTTTGAAGTAAGGCTTGGAGCCAGTACTTCCTCGGCGTTTCCGGCCACCGGCTACGCGCCTCAGTAGGATGTTGCCTCGATCTTACAGCACGACTCCTACTGGTGTTTTCTCCTTGTTGCTTTGATCTCGTTTCTCACTCTTCACAATAAACCTCGCTTCTTGTCCTTTCTTGGGGTACCGCCGCAATGAAGTGCAGGCGCGGTCCCGTAACGTTCTTTCTGTTTGCTAGGCCTCTGTCAGGATCCCACCCCTGACAGAGACCCCCCTGAATCTTCCCCTGCAAAACCCTCTGCCACAGGATGTTGCCTGGTTCCAACCCAGTCAGCTTTCTGTCCAACTTCCTATCTAACCCCAGTTTTACCAGATTGTGAGGAGTGGCCTAATACATAGCACCCTTAGCTTCCCCTGGAGGCCAGACTGTGAAGTGTATTGGTGTCTGTGATACCTGGTCAGGTGAACTCCTTCAGTGCCATCAGACGTACCAACACTCCCCTTAGCGGCGGAGCATCAGTACTGCAACGACCAGGACTCTGGGGCGCTGCAGGTGCTGTTAACCTCAAGCTCTGCTTGGAGGTGTGTGATTGTAAGAAGATGAGTCAGACCGGGGGTACCTTTCTTGCGCCGGTTCCGGAACTGTCGGGACTGTCACCACCGTTGCACGGGGGAGAGTTTTCTGGCCCGGACTGACCTATGCACTTGTCAGCAGGGGGTGGGTCCGAGATAAAAAGGGCTGCACATGGGAAATAGACAGGAGTCTTGGCAGGACTACAGAGCGTGCAGCAGGGTGAGGTGCTGCCCCAGCTAGTGGAGCATCTCGTGAGCGTAAGCCTCGCACATTCTCTGTAACCATGTCCACTGATCGCGGACATCAGATTGTTATGCACCCATCGCCCTCCGTTCCTGGAGGTGACTCACATGTGAGACCAGTGACTGCCACGTGCATGCGGCCTAGTCGAGATCAGGTGACTGGGACAGAGTATTCAGACTCCTCACTCGCCTACAACGTGGTGCAGGGCCACACTCTGGCGGTATCGCATATAGAGCTGAGGTCAGTATGAGGAGACTATGGGAACGGGAACCTACCTAGTTCAGTAAAGACTACCTGCCTGCATCATGGAACTGGACCTCCGTGTACCCAGGCATACCCGGGGACATATTGTGCCGCTGTTGTCGGTGCCACCGTTGGAGACCGAGACACTACAATCAAGACGCCGACAGACTGATAAGTTTACTATTTTTTCTCCTTTGGATATTCGTTTAGCCCGTTTCCCCCTATTCATCCCCACAGTTCCAGTATTACTATATACGCTACCTCCCATATTCACTTTCTCCCTGCGTGGAGTTTTCAACTGTTAACAAATTTGATAACTCTTGATCTCCCTCCTGTCCATGATGACATCCCGATCCCTGCAAATCTACATGATAACTGGAGAAATATCATAGCAGCTCTGGGCATAGCTGTTTTGATGCACATCTTTTGTCTGGTGCAGGTACTGAAGTTGGTGGTGCAGAGCTTCCTGAAAACTACCAATACATGTCAGAAATGTTGCTGAAAATTCAGGCAGTGTGTACACACTTTTACCATTCTTACCCTTCTGGTGCTTGCCTGTCTGTGCTGTAGCATTACTTCTGCTTTCCTGCTCTCAGGCTGATATGCCATGTACCAGAAAGGTGCAACTCCACCTTGCATATCTGGTGAGACTATGCAAGCATGATAATAGGCAAGAGTAGAGTTTCAGTTGCATCATGCACGGCTGAGTCAGGCCATGTGCACACGTTCAGTATTTTTCGCGGTTTTTTGCCTTTTTTTGCAAAAAAAACGTGATAAAAACGCGAAAAAAATGCTTACATATGCCTCCCATTATTTTCAGTGTATTCCGCATTTCTTGTGCAAATGTTGCATTTTTTTTCCGCGAAAAAATCGCATTGTGGAAAAAAAAGCAACATGTTCATTAAATTTGTGGAATTGCGGGGATTCCGCACACCTAGGAATGCATTGATCTGCTTACTTTCCGCATGTGGCTGTGCCCACCATGTGGGAAATAAGCAGATCATGTGCGGTTGGTACCCAGGGTGGAGGAGAGGAGACTCTCCTCCACGGACTGGGCACCGTATAATTGGTAAAAAAAAAAGAATTAAAATAAAACATAGTCATATACTCACCTTCGATAGCCCCCGGAGTCTTCCCGCCTCTCAGGTGCATTCTGCCGCTTCCGTTCCTATAGATGGTGTGTGCGAAGGACCTGCGATGACGTCGCGGTCACATGACCGCGATGACGTCGCGGTCACGTGACCATGACATCATCGAAGGTCCTGCACACACCATCTAAAGGAACGGACGCCGCTGAGGAGATCGGCTGTCTGCAGAGGGTGAGTATAACCATTTTTTTATTTTTTTATTATTTTTAACATGATATCTTTTTACTATTGATGCTGCATAAGCAGCATCTATAGTAAAAAGTTGGTCGCACTTGTCAAACAGTATGTTTGACAAGTGTGACCAACCTGTCAATCAGTTTTCCAAGCGATGCTACAGATCGCTTGGAAAACTTTAGCATTCTGCAAGCTAATTTCACTTGCAAAATGCCAAAAAAAACGCGAAAAAAACGGGAAAAAAAACGCAAAAAAAAAAATGCGGATTTCTTGCAGAAAATTTCCGGTTTTCTTCAGGAAATTTCTGCAAGAAATCCTGACGTGTGCACATACCCTCACTCTGCAGAAAAACACTACTTCACTACCAATGAACGGGCCTCCAAATGATGTGTGTGCTCTATTGGTCTGCTTTGAATATTCCACCAATATAGCCAGCGCTGATGACGCCATTATCAGTATCATTATATCACTTATATGCCTGCTAGAAAAAAACAATTCAGGCGATGATTGATGAGGTGGTGGCACAGGAGGAAGAGGAGCAAGAAGAGCAGGGACATTTCACACCACTATCAGGCCTGTCATCCACACATGGCTCGGACAGTAGGTTACTGTCCCAACAGCAGCTATGTATTGAACTGAACAGCCAGTGGACAGTTTGAAAGGATGATGAAGAGGACAAGGAGAAGAAGAAGAAACAACTGTGTTCACAGCCGGGAGGCATTCAAAGCAGTTTACAGGCATCACAAGAGCATGACTGGGGGATACAGAGTACCTAGGCGATATACCTCCCAATGAGGACAGTTTGTCATTGCCTCTGGGCAGCCTGGTACACAAGCCCACAGATGCTGCTGTGTCTACACAATGACTACCAAGTTGCCCCTATTATTACTAGTGATGAGCAAATATGTTTGGAAAATGATTGCCAAACATAAATTTGGCACGAATATGGCACATTTGAATTTGTGGTGATCGGAAACACGAGCAAAATTTTATAGAATCAGAAAAAAATCGGTAACATTTGTTAAAGAAAGAGGAAAAATATTTGCGTTGCCACAAAAGTATTTTCAGTACTTTAGCAATGATAATCGTGGTGTATCATGAACGTTTGGCACATGTTTGTTGAGGGGAGTGGGTTTTTCAGAGCTCAGAGGTGCGATGTTCTTGTAAGCAGTCTCTTGTTTTTTCTTTTTCCTAACTTTATGTGTGCACATTGCGGCTAGCCAATCAGGGCGCAGGAAACACCCACAATGTTCTGACACAACAGCTTGTGTCACTGGCTGCTCAAATTACATGTCCCTCTCCATATAAATAGAGAACATATTGTTTTAGAGCCATTTGGACACTGTAACAGAACAGAGAGGCTACTCCTGATGCTGGCACTGTTAACAGCAAGATTTTAGCTAGTTAGTTAGGCGGTTGTCGATCAGTCAGAAAGTGTAGTGAGCTAATGTCCAGTGTGGCTGTTAAATTTACCTTCCAGCATTTTTTACATTACTGAGGTCCACAAGGAAAGCCAGCAGGGCACGTGTTGACTGCTTTTATTGTGCTCCATGCACAAGTATAGTATTCTAATTAATATTTTGTCACTAGCTAAATGTGAAATAGCTTGCTGTAGCCAACCTTGTCATTTAGTGCTGTGGTGATATAAAACTGTCCTGCAGACTTAAGGCACATTAAAAAAAGTTATAATTTTTTTCTGTTGATAAATGTTGAAACAGCATGCTGTATCTCATGTCGTCATTTTGTGGCGGTGATATGAACCTGTCTGCAAACCTAAGGCACATTAAAAAAAATATCATTTTTCATTTGCAAAATGATAGACAACCCGCTGTATCACATTTTCTCATTTGGTTGGGTTGAAATTAAGCTGTAGAGGCCTGATCCAGAGGCCACAAAAAATTGTACTGTTCTTAACATCATAAAATAAGAGACTAGTGTTGAGCGATACCATCCGATATTTGAAAGTATCGGTATCAGATTGGATCGGCCGATATCCAAAAAATATTGGATATCGCCGATACCAATACCCGATACCAATACAAGTCAATGGGACACAAATATCGGAAGTGATCCTGGATGGTTTCCAGGGTCTGAAGGACCTGGGATCCATATTCATGTAAAAAATGAAGAATAAAAATAAAAAATATGGATATACTCACCCTCGGACGAGCCCTGGCTGTCACCGCTGCAAGCGTCTGCCTCCGTTCCTAAGAATGCAGAGTGAAGGACCTTCGATGACGTCGTGGCTTGTGATTGGTCACGTGACCGCTCATGTGACCGCTCACGCGACCAATCACAAGCCGCGACGTCATCGCAGGTCCTACACTCACTGCATTCTTAGGAACAGAGGCTGCCAGGTGCACCGCTAAGGTCCAGGGTCTGTCGGAGGGGTGAGTATATCCATATTTTTTATTTTTATTCTTTATTTTTTACATGAATATGAATCCCAGGGCCTGAAGGAGAGTCTCCTCTCCTCCAGACCCTGGGAACCATATGCACCGCACACGCCTGGGAACTTATAGGAACTTCCGATTCCGATTTCCGATATCACAAAAATATCGGAACTCGGTATTGGAATTCCGATACAGCAAATATCGTCCGATACCCGATATTTGCAGTATTGGAATGCTCAACACTATAAGAGACCTGACTTTAAAATAGTTTGTATCATCTAGTATGTTATAGATGCCTGATCCATAGGCCACAAAAAATTCTTCTGCTTCTAGTGTCATACAGTAGGGAACCTGAATTTAAAATTGCTTGTAGCATAACTTCTTTGTCATACAGGCCTCACACTCAAATAATTCTTTTTTTCTGTGACTAACATGATACAGTGCGCCATCTGTTATGATCCTAGTGGCAAGGATCGCAAGTAGGACTAGCTAAGTAACTAAACCGACTACAAACTCTGGGGAAGTGGTAACTGAATTGACCGCAACCTGAACCTATCCGCAAACAACTATAGGCAGCCGTGGAACGTTTCCTGAAATCCTAGACGTCTCTTCACGGCCTGAGAAACTGACTATTCCTAGAGGGAAACGAAAGTCCTCACTTGCCTCAGTGAAATGACCCCAAAGATATAGAATAGCCCCCCACAAATATTAACGGTGAGTCAAGGGGAAAGCACAAACGCAGAGATGAAATTAGATTTAGCAAATGAGGCCCGCTAACACTAGAAAGCAGAAAATAGGAAGGGAGCTGTGCGGTCAATAAAAAACCCTATTCAAAAATATCCACACAGAGATAGCTCGAGCCCCCGCACCAACTAACGGTGCGGGGAAAGCAACTCTGTACCCCACAGCAAACCAGCAGAAGAAATCACATATTAGCAAGCTGGACTAAACTCATCATACACAGAAACCATATTGCAGACTGATGAGCAAAAAATAATTAAACAGAACTTAGCTTCTCCTGAAGAGACAGAAACCGAAGATAATCAGGAGTAATCAGAATAGCACTGAGTACATTGACAGCCGGCAACAAGTGGAAGTGGAACAGAGCTAAATAGGAAACTCCCAAGTGAATAACGAGGCAGCTGATCAGCCACAGACTCGCAGGATAACAAACAAAGCCACCAGGGGGAGCCCAAAACAAAAGTCACACAATACCATCTGTGACCACAAGAGGGAGCCTGAAACAGAGTTCACAACAGTACCCCCCCCCTTGAGGAGGGGTAACCGAACCCTCATCAAAACCCCCAGGGCGATCAGGGTGAGCCACATGGAAGGCACGAACCAAATCGGCCGCATGAACATCAGAGGCGACAACCGAGGAATTATCCTCCTGACCATAGCTCTTCCATTTAACCAAATACTGAAGCCTCCGTCTAGAAATACGAGAATCCAAGATCTTCTCCACCACGTATTCCAATTCTCCCTCAACCAGCACAGGGGCAGGAGGCTCACCTGGAGGACCCACAGGCACCACATACCTCCGCAACAACGACCGATGAAACACATTATGAATAGCAAACGATGCTGGGAGGTCCAAACGAAATGACACAGGGTTAAGGACTTCCAAAATCTTATAAGGACCGATAAACCGAGGCTTGAACTTAGGAGAGGAGACCTTCATAGGAACAAAGCGAGAAGACAACCACACCAAGTCCCCAACGCGAAGTCGGGGACCCACACAGCGACGGCGGTTGGCAAAGCACTGAGCCTTCTCTTGTGACAGCTTCAAATTGTCCACAACATGATTCCAAATCTGATGCAACCTATCCACCACAACATCCACTCCAGGACAGTCAGAAGGCTCCACCTGACCCGAGGAAAAACGAGGATGAAACCCCGAATTACAAAAAAAAGGAGAAACCAAAGTAGCAGAACTAGCCCGATTATTAAGGGCAAACTCAGCCAATGGCAAAAAAGTCACCCAGTCGTCCTGATCAGCAGAAACAAAACATCTCAAATAGGTTTCCAAGGTCTGATTAGTTCGTTCTGTTTGGCCATTCGTCTGAGGATGGAAGGCCGACAAAAAAGACAAATCAATGCCCATCTTAGCGCAAAAGATCCGCCAAAATCTAGACACAAACTGGGATCCTCTGTCAGAAACAATATTTTCAGGGATCCCATGCAAACGAACCACATTTTGAAAAAACAGCGGAACCAACTCGGAGGAGGAAGGCAACTTAGGCAAGGGCACCAAATGGACCATCTTAGAAAAACGATCACACACCACCCAGATGACAGACATTCTCTGAGAGACAGGGAGATCCGAAATAAAATCCATGGAAATGTGCGTCCAAGGCCTCTTCGGGACAGGCAAAGGTAACAGCAGACCACTGGCACGAGAACAGCAAGGCTTAGCCCGAGCACAAATTCCACAAGACTGCACAAAGGAACGCACATCCCGCGACAAGGAAGGCCACCAAAAGGACCTGGCCACCAAATCTCTGGTACCAAATATTCCAGGATGGCCCGCCAACACCGAAGAATGAACCTCGGGAATAACTCTTCTGGTCCATCTATCCGGGACAAACAGTCTCTCCGGTGGACAACGGTCAGCTCTATCCGCCTGAAACTCCTGCAGCACTCGTCGCAAATCTGGGGAGATGGCAGACAAAATCACCCCTTCTCTGAGAATACCAGCCGGCTCTGAATCTCCAGGAGAGTCAGGCACAAAACTCCTAGAAAGAGCATAAGCCTTTACATTCTTCGAACCAGGCAAGTACGAGACCACGAAATCAAAACGAGAGAAAAATAACGACCAACGAGCCTGTCTAGGATTCAGCCGCTTGGCCGACTCGAGATAAATCAGATTCTTGTGATCAGTCAAGACCACCACACGATGCTTAGCTCCCTCAAGCCAATGTCGCCACTCCTCAAATGCCCACTTCATAGCCAACAACTCCCGATTACCGACATCATAATTCCGCTCGGCAGGCGAAAACTTTCTTGAAAAGAAGGCACATGGCTTCATCACAGAGACATCGGCACTTCTCTGCGACAAAACAGCCCCCGCTCCAATCTTGGAAGCATCAACCTCGACCTGGAAAGGAAGAGAGACATCTGGCTGACACAAGACCGGAGCCGAAGAAAACCGGCGCTTCAGCTCCCGAAAGGCCTCCACAGCCGCAGGAGACCAGTTAGTAACATCAGAACCTTTCTTGGTCAAATCCGTCAAAGGCTTAACAACACCAGAAAAATTAGCGATGAAGCGATGGTAAAAATTAGCAAAACCCAAGAACTTCTGAAGACTCTTAACAGACGTAGGCTGCGTCCAGTCATGAATAGCCTGAATCTTGACTGGGTCCATCTCAATAGTAGAAGGAGAAAAAATGAAACCCAAAAAAGAAACCTTCTGGACTCCAAAAAGACATTTTGAGCCCTTCACAAATAAAGCATTGGCACGCAGGACCTGAAACACCATCCTGACCTGCTTAACATGGGACTCCCAATCATCAGAAAAAAACAGAATATCATCCAGATACACAATCATAAATTTATCCAGATATTCGCGGAAGATGTCGTGCATAAAAGACTGAAAGACAGGAGGAGCGTTAGAAAGTCCAAAAGGCATCACCAAGTACTCAAAATGGCCTTCGGGCGTATTAAATGCAGTTTTCCATTCATCACCCTGCTTAATACGCACAAGGTTATACGCACCACGAAGATCTATCTTGGTGAACCAACTAGACCCCTTAATGCGAGCAAACAGATCAGATAACAATGGCAAAGGATACTGAAATTTGACCGTGATTTTATTTAGAAGGCGATAATCAATACAAGGTCTCAGAGAACCATCCTTCTTAGCCACAAAAAAGAACCCCGCACCAAGAGGGGAGGAGGAGGGGCGAATAAGTCCTTTCTCCAAAGACTCCTTTATATAACTCCGCATGGCAGCATGCTCCGGCACTGACAAATTGAAAAGTCGTCCCTTAGGAAACTTAACACCAGGAATCAAATTTATAGCACAATCACAATCCCTATGAGGAGGTAGAGAACTGAGTTTAGGCTCATCAAATACATCCTGGTAGTCTGACAAAAACGCAGGGACTTCAGAAGGAGTGGATGAAGCAATTGACACCACAGGAGCGTCACCATGAATTCCCTGACAACCCCAACTTGACACAGACATTGCTTTCCAATCCAGGACTGGATTATGAGTCTGCAACCATGGCAGACCCAACTCGACGACATCATGCAAATTATGCAGCAGAAGAAAGCGAATCACCTCCTGATGAACAGGAGTCATGCACATGGTCACTTGTGTCCAGTACTGAGGTTTATTCGTAGCCAATGGCATAGCATCAATTCCCCTTAGTGGAATAGGGAATTTTAAAGGCTCCAAAACAAAACCACAGCACCTGGCAAATGACAAGTCCATCAGACTCAGGGCAGCACCTGAATCTACAAAAGCCATAACCGGGTAAGATGACAAGGAACAAATCAGGGTAACAGACAAAATGAACTTAGGCTGTAAAGTACCAATGGTGACAGATTTATCAACCTTTTTTTTCGCTTAGAGCATGCTGAGATAACATGAGCTGAGTCACCACAGTAGAAGCACAACCCATTTTGCCATCTATAATTTTGCCGTTCACTTCTGGTCAGAATTCTATCACATTGCATAGACTCAGGTGTCTGTTCAGAAGACACCGCCAAATAGTGCACAGGTTTGCGCTCCCGCAAACGCCAATCAATCTGAATGGCCAGAGTCATTGACTCATTCAGACCTGCAGGCGTAGGGAACCCCACCATGACATTTTTAATGGCCTCAGAAAGACCTTTTCTGAAATTTGCAGCCAGGGCACACTCATTCCACTGAGTAAGCACCGACCATTTCCGAAATTTCTGGCAGTACACCTCTGCTTCATCTTGCCCCTGAGAGAGGGCCAACAACGCTTTTTCAGCCTGGTTCTCAAGATTAGGTTCCTCATAGAGCAATCCAAGGGCCAGAAAAAACGCATCAACACTGAGCAATGCCGGATCCCCTGGCGCCAATGCGAAGGCCCAATCTTGAGGGTCACCACGCAAGAAAGAAATTATAATTTTAACTTGTTGAACGGAATCACCAGAGGAACGAGGTTTCAAAGAAAGAAACAATTTACAATTGTTCTTAAAATTCAGGAACCTAGATCTATCTCCAGAAAACAACTCCGGAATAGGTATTCTAGGCTCTGACTTAGGACTGTGAACAACAAAATCCTGAATACTTTGTACCCTTGCAGCAAGATGATCTACACTGGAGGCCAACTCTGAATATCCATATCAGCAGCTGAGGTCAGAGCCACACCAAGATTAAGAGGAGGAGAGAAGCTAGACACACAGCAGTTAGACACACGGCAAACAAACAAAAAAAAAAAACTCAAGGCTTCTTTTCTCCTGCTTCTGCCATGCAATTAACACTTTACTGGCCGGCTGTACTGTTATGATCCTAGTGGCAAGGATCGCAAGTAGGACTAGCTAAGTAACTAAACCGACTACAAACTCTGGGGAAGTGGTAACTGAATTGACCGCAACCTGAACCTATCCGCAAACAACTATAGGCAGCCGTGGAACGTTTCCTGAAATCCTAGACGTCTCTTCACGGCCTGAGAAACTGACTATTCCTAGAGGGAAACGAAAGTCCTCACTTGCCTCAGTGAAATGACCCCAAAGATATAGAATAGCCCCCCACAAATATTAACGGTGAGTCAAGGGGAAAGCACAAACGCAGAGATGAAATTAGATTTAGCAAATGAGGCCCGCTAACACTAGAAAGCAGAAAATAGGAAGGGAGCTGTGCGGTCAATAAAAAACCCTATTCAAAAATATCCACGCAGAGATAGCTCGAGCCCCCGCACCAACTAACGGTGCGGGGAAAGCAACTCTGTACCCCACAGCAAACCAGCAGAAGAAATCACATATTAGCAAGCTGGACTAAACTCATCATACACAGAAATCATATTGCAGACTGATGAGCAAAAAATAATTAAACAGAACTTAGCTTCTCCTGAAGAGACAGAAACCGAAGATAATCAGGAGTAATCAGAATAGCACTGAGTACATTGACAGCCGGCAACAAGTGGAAGTGGAACAGAGCTAAATAGGAAACTCCCAAGTGAATAACGAGGCAGCTGATCAGCCACAGACCCGCAGGATAACAAACAAAGCCACCAGGGGGAGCCCAAAACAAAAGTCACACAATACCATCTGTGACCACAAGAGGGAGCCTGAAAACAGAGTTCACAACAGCCATCTTTCAACTTTGAATGCCACTTGGATGAGGCAGTGCTGCAGTGCTTCCAGCTTGTAGCTGATGTGGTCATTTCGGAGATGGAAGATAAAGAGTAGGAGGAGGATGAGGTCCAGGAGCTGTAGACTGTGGGGGCAACCCTGATTGACCAAGGGCTCGCAATCCTCAGCTTTAGGAGGATGTGTTCCTTCCCAAGGTCTGACTGGGTACTGGCTTCCAGTGTGCCGTACGCAAGATGTACCATCCATGCCCACAAGCACTTGTCCACATGTCCGTGGTTAGGTGGACTTTCAAAGTAACTGCATTTTTGACGGCATGGCTAATGTGGTGGGACACGTGCTTGTGCAATGCAGGGATGGCAAACCAGGAGAAATAGTGGCGGCTGGGCACCTAGTACCAAAGGACGCCATTAGGTTACAGAAAGTTTCTGTCTCCACGAATCTAAAATGCAACAGTTTGTGCGAAAGCTGTTGCAAAATGTGTGAATTTAGTAGTGTTGCCTGTTGGGCATTGGCTGCATATTTGCACTTGCGTTCCAAGGACTGTGGTATGGACAACTGAACGCTGCGCTGGGACAAGGATGTAAACATGTTTGCTGATGGTACTAGTTTAGTGTGTACAATGACAGGTGCAGGGCAGGAGGCATCTTCACATGCACCATAAACAGGGGATTGGCTTCCACACACAACAGCAGAAGAAGCAGTGATGTCACCCACAGTTACTGTTCCTGGAATCTGGGGTTCGGCCCACAAAGTTGGGTGCTTTGCTGCCATGTGCTTGATCATGCTGGTGGTGCTCTGGCTGGTAGTTTTGCTATACCTGCTGATGCTGGCCTGGCAGGTGGTGGAAATTGCCTTTTTTGGGTTATCAGATGAGTCTTTAAAAAGCAACCAGATTTGGGAAGACCTAACAGTTGGACTGGCAACTTTCATCGTGTTGGTGATACGGGGAACAGTTGCCCACCTTCTGTCTGCAGCCATCACACTGGTTCTTCCTGCCTGTTGGGGTGCTACACCTCTCTCCCCCTGTGTGCTGCTGTTCTAGCTTGGCATGTCCTCCTTTCAGCTTGGGTCAGTTACTATATAATCCTCTACCTCGTCTTCCACTTCCTCACGCTGGTCCTCCTCCTGACTTTCTGGCAATTGTTTCTCATCATTGTCCACCTCTTGTGACACTTTCCCACCATCATCTTTGTGTGACAGTGGCTGCTCAAATATTTGGTACATTGCTACATGCGATCTCCTCTTGCCCCGCTTCAAATGGACTGGGCGAGAGACCCGAATCTATAAATGGAAAAGTGAACAGCTCTTTGGAATGTCCAAGTTTGGGATCAGTTGTCTTTGGGCACTCAGCCTGGTGGGAGGAAGGAGGATCAGGGTGAGGCATATGCGGTCCAGACTCATGGCTACTGAGACCTGACCATGTGGAAGATGGGGTGGTGGTGGTGATGCAAAGTGACTGGAAGCATTATCTGCTATCCCACCAACAACCTTTTGACACTGCTCTGTGTTCAGTAATGGTGTGCTGTGGTTCCCTATTAATTCATACAGAAAGATCGTGCGAGAAGATGTGGGTGTTTGTTGGCACAATTTCAGCTTGCCAACGACCACGGCCTCGGCCTCAGACTCTGCATGCACCATCACCATCATGTCCAGTTCCCTGTCCCTTGCCACGTGACTTGCCCATTTTAAATGGAGGACAATATTTACCATGTTCACTACAAATGGCTGAAATTGGAGAGAACTTATGTCATCCGTGTGACGAACAAACCACAGTTTGAAATAGCTGGCCTATAGGTAACTATTTTTACCAGCGAACTGATGGCAATAACGTCACTAACACATTGCAACAAAATTTAAAGGGAGGCCAGAAATGGCAGAAATTTGAGCACACTTTTTTTCCCTGATCCGAGTGTGATGGACAAATCACAGTTTTAAATAGCTGGCCTGAAGGCAACTATTTTTACCAGCAAACTGGTGTCACTAACTTCACTGACACAATGCAACAAAATTGAAAGGGAGGCCAGAAATGGCAGATTTTGGAGTGCACTTTTTATCTCTGATCCGTGTGTGATGGAAAAACCACTGTTTTAAATAGCTGGCCTGTAAAAAAAATTATTCCTGGCCCCTGATATCTGGGACTATGTCTAGAAATATCTGTAATGGCAGCAGCAGACAAAACCTCGAATGGATCCTCTTGCTATATGCACTGCAGTCTGCCACATACACTGCCTGCCTAGCACTGATATCTATGCAGCTTTATTAGTCCTCATCAGTAGTGTTAGTTGAGATGGATATGTGTATAATATATGGTATACCCACACTAAGTAATAACCAAGCAAATCTGTCCCTAACTCAGCAGCAACTCTCCCTACACTGCCTGATTCCATAGTAAACTGTGATGAGCATGGCGGTGCCAGGTCTGATACAGACCTGCTGATGCTGTGGGGCAATCCAATTACTGTAATGCCACAACCAACATGGCTGCAGCATTACAGTGTGTGGCAGACAATCCCTGCATGTTCATTGGCTCTCTAAAGAGTGCCAAACATGCAGGGTGGAGACCCGAGCTCCCGCTGAGCAACCCTGGAAATACTCGGCGAGCTCCAAGCATCTCAAGCAGTGAGATGCTCGGAAGAGTACCGAGTAGTGACGAGCATGATTAGAGTTGAGTGACTTTTACTTTTTTCAGATTGAATCGGGATTCGCGAAACCCGACTTTGTCAAAAGTCGGGTCGGGTGAAATCGGCCAATTATTGCGAAAAGTCAGGGGCTGACTGAAACACAAAACCCAATGCAAGTCAATGGGGAATCAAAGTCGGCAGTGAGTGGAGGACAGGAAAACACCTACACAGCCCATTTTAATGCCAAAAACATCAATTCTTATTACTTAAGCTTGTCAATCATAATTTACTTTATAATAATAGTTAGGCATTGAAAACTGGGGGTCATTTGGCTCAAGTTGTGGGGGGGTAGGGCTGGCTCAAGATTTTCGTGGGCCCAGAAAACGCGGAATACGTCACGGCGGTGGAGCAGGGGGAGGTAAGTATTTCAACTTTGCAAGTGCTGTGATCCTGAGCAAGCAGGGGGGCCCACTCGTTCGTAGGAAGGTGCAGATGAAAGTGCAGGTTCCTTCATCAAGTCGGGGGCATACTCGTTGGCAACGTCACTGGCACAGGGCCCCTTATAGTACGGCGGTGTGTTTGATGGCGGGTGGTGCCTCCCACTGGCAGAGACACTTTTGCATACTATGAGGGGCCCTGTGCCAGTGACATCGCCAATGAGTATGCCCCCCACCTGATGAAGGAACCTGCAATTTCATCTGCACCTTCCTCTTTGTCCCCGTGTAAGGTGGCATAGTATGCGGGAAGGGGAACCTGACTTTCAGCAGGGTCAGATTCTGGCTGTGTAGAGTGCAAGGGTAATGTAGTGGTCTGGGTCAATGTTCCAGCAGACTCATCTAGCAGTGGCTGAGCAATGGGCAGCATGATGAGGAAACACAGATATAGGCCCAAATAATAAAGTAGGCTAAATGCAGTTCAAATGTGGTAACAGAACTAAACAGGCGGCATTGGTTTGTTCAGTGGAGGAAAACTGTAATGAGAGGCAGACACAGTTAGTAGGCCCAAATAATAAAGTAGGCTAAATGCAGTTCAAATGTGGTAACAGGACTAAACAGGCGGCATTGGTTTGTTCAGTGGAGGAAAACTGTAATGAGTGGCAGACACAGTTAGTAGGCCCAAATAATAAAGTAGGCTAAATGCAGTTCAAATGTGGTAACAGGACTAAACAGGTGGCATTGCTTCGTTTAGTGGAGGAAAACTGTAATGAGTGGCAGACACAGTTAGTAGGCCCAAATAATAAAGTAGGCTAAATGCAGTTCAAATGTGGTAACAGGACTAAACAGGCGGCATTGCTTTGTTTAGTGGAGGAAAACTGTAATGAGTGGCAGATACAGTTAGTAGGCCCAAATAATAAAGTAGGCTAAATGCAGTTCAAATGTGGTAACAGGATTTGTTCAGTGGAGGAAAATTGTAATGAGTGGCAGACACAATTAGTAGGCCCAAATAATAAAGTAGGCTAAATGCAGTTCAAATGTGCTAACAGGACTAAACAGGCGGCATTGCTTTGTTCAGTGGAGGAAAACTGTAATGAGTGGCAGACACAGTAAGTAGGCCCAAATAATAAAGTGGGCTAAATGTCTGCCATAAAATTGTTCATAAATAAACAGGTGGCATAGCTAGGTACAGGGGTGGGCTCCTCTGCTGAGTAGCAGACAGTGGTAGTAGGTGCAAAGTATTAACTGGTCTAAATGGAGGCCAGGGCCCCTGTATATTTTAACTATCATCTATCATTTCAACAAATTTGTATTGGCAGTGCCATTGAAGGATTTAACAGCACAGACTACACAGTGGTGGAGCAGGGAGAGGTAAGTATTGCAAGTGGTAGAGCACTGTTCGAGCTGGGGGGAACACTCTCTCGTGGGCAGCAGTACTGGCACAGGGCCCCTCATATTACGGCGGTGTGTCTGACGTTGGTTGTGCACCACCACCATCAGTACCAGCTGGCAACCACCGCCCATGGGCTCTTCCACCAGACTTCTCATTTTTTGGAAAATCTAACCAAATAACAACCATAATATGGTACTCTAAAACAAGGTAGAAGGTGTATATAAACTTGTTGAGAATTTAAATCTCCCTTTTTTGTGTGGGAGACTGAACCAAAACCCTGGCCCTGTGCATAAAACAACACAATGTAAGTGGCAGAAAGTGGCTGGAAGATATACGACAAACTAACAGAACTGAAGTATATCCACTTTGTGAGAATTTGAATCTCACTGTTTTGGGGGGAGATAGAACCAAAACTCAGGCCCAGTGTATAAAACAACACAATGTAAGTGGCAGAAAGTGGCTGGAAGATATATGAAAAAATACAAGGACTGTAGTACAATTTCAATCTCCCTACAATGATCTCAGGACAAGTATGGCAGGCAGCAATAAAAAGGACTGCTGCACACAAAAGTGTGGACAAATAAACAAGATAACTGTGCAGAAAGTAGCAACAGGATTTTTGCTTTTAAAAAAAGCAGTTGGTTTGCACAGCAGCATGCAAACAGCAATGCAGCTATCATGGAGCCTTTTAAGGCAGCCTAATATGCTACTGAGCTGATGCACAAAAATATAGCCTCCACTGTCCCTGCAGTGGAAATCGCTACAGCACAAGCGGTTTGGGGGTTAATCTTCCCTCCCTAACTATATCCCTTCTTATGATGAAGCTGCAGCAACCTGTCCCTATGCTAAGATTGGCAGAAGTAAGGTGGCGGTCGGCGTGCATGCCCCTTTATAGCCCCTGTGACACCGCAGAAAGCAAGTCAATCACTGTCATGCCCTTCTATAAGATAGTGGGGACCGAGACCTATGTCATCACGCTGCCCACACTCTGCGTCCTCCTTCATTGGCTGAAAAATGGCGCTGAAAGCATCATACGAAACGCGACTTTTGAGCGCAGATCGCCGACCTCATGGCCGATCCCACACTAGGATCGGGTCAGGTTTCATGAAACCCGACTTTGCCGAAAGTCGGCGATTTTTGAATTTGTCCGATCCGTTTCGCTCAACCCTACTTGTGATATATCATTGTTTTTAATTAAATGGAACAAAAGCTACTACATGTTTTACCTGTAAGCCAGCATCCTATGAGCTGGCTAAAAATCTCCTTCTCAACTTATCTCCCACTTTGTCAAGTTGCTAAAGGTGCACTCACTCTCATACCAATTAATTGAAATGGATTGAAATAACTCACTAGTTTTATTTCTATAAATGGGAGTGACTCATTGAGCTATGGATTTCCATAATAGGGCAGTGTGGTGGCTTAGTGGTTAGCACTAGGGTTGAGCGAAACAGATCGGCCAATTTCAAAAGTCGTCGACTTTTGGGAAAGTCGTGTTTCGTGAAACCCGACCCGATCTCACTGTGGGATCGGGTCGGCCATCGGCGATCTTCGCTCCAAAGTCGGATTTCGTGATATATATATATATATATATATATATATATATATATATATATACACTCACCGGCCACTTTATTAGGTACACCATGCTAGTAATGGGTTGGACCCCCTTTTGCCTTCAGAACTGCCTCAATTCTTCGTGGCATAGATTCAACAAGGTGCTGGAAGCATTCCTCAGAGATTTTGGTCCATATTGACATGATGGCATCACACAGTTGCCGCAGATTTGTCGGCTGCACATCCCAAAGATGCTCCATACAAGGCAGGATGGATCCATGCTTTCATGTTGTTTACGCCAAATTCTGACCCTACCATCCGAATGTCGCAGCAGAAATCGAGACTCATCAGACCAAGCAACGTTTTTCCAATCTTCTACTGTCCAATTTCGATGAGCTTGTACAAATTGTAGCCTCAGTTTCCTGTTCTTAGTTGAAAGGAGTGGTACCCGGTGTGGTCTTCTGCTGCTGTAGCCCATCTGCCTCAAAGTTCGATGCACTGTGCGTTCAGAGATGCTCTTAGGCCTACCTTGGTTGTAACGGGTGGCGATTTGAGTCACTGTTGCCTTTCTATCAGCTCGAACCAGTCTGCCCATTCTCCTCTGACCTCTGGCATCAACAAGGCATTTCCGCCCACAGAACTGCCGCTCACTGGATTTTTTTTCTTTTTCGGACCATTCTCTGTAAACCCTAGAGATGGTTGTGCGTGAAAATCCCAGTAGATCAGCAGTTTCTGAAATACTCAGACCAGCCCTTCTGGCACCAACAACCATGCCACGTTCAAAGGCACTCAAATCACCTTTCTTCCCCATACTGATGCTCGGTTTGAACTGCAGGAGATTGTCTTGACCATGTCTACATGCCTAAATGCACTGAGTTGCCGCCATGTGATTGGCTGATTAGAAATTAAGTGTTAACAAGAAGTTGGACAGGTGTACCTAATAAAGTGGCCGGTGAGTGTGTATATATATATATATATATATATATATATATATATATATATATATATATATATATATATATGTCATTGAGACACATATATATATATACATATATATATATATTTATATTTACTTCAGCGCGATATATGTGAAAAGCCGGTAATTCAATTGCCGGCTTTTCATTTCTCCTGCCTAAACCCGACATGATATGAGACATGGTTTACATACATACATAAACCATGTCATATACCCCTTTTTTTTGCATATTCCACACTACTAATGTTAGTAGTGTGTATGTGCAAAATTTCGGCGCTGTAGCTATTAAATTTAAGGGTTAAATCGCGGAAAAAATTGGCGTGGGCTCCCGCGCAATTTTCTCCACCAGAGTGGTAAAGCCAGTGACTGAGGGCAGATATTAATAGCAAGGAGAGGGTCCATGGTTATTGGCCCCCCTGGCGACAAACATCTGCCCCCAGCCACCCCAGAAAAGGCACATCTGGAAGATGCGCCTATTCTGGCACTTGGCCACTCTCCTCCCACTCCCGTGTAGTGGTGGGATATGGGGAAATGAAGGGTTAATGCCACCTTGCTATTGTAAGGTGACATTAAGCCAGATTAATAATGGAGAGGCGTCAATTAAAAAAAAACACACACACATTATTAAAAAGTATTTTAATGAAATAAACACACAGGTTGTTGTGATATTTTATTATTCTCTCAATCCACCTGAAGACCATCGCTCTGTAACAAAGGAAAAATAATAAACCAACAATATACATACCCTCCGTAGATCTGTAACGTCCAACGATGTAAATCCATCTGAAAGGGTTCAAATATTTTACAGGCAGGAGCTCTGCTAATGCAGCTGTGCTCGTGCCTGTAAACCCCGGGGAATGAAGGAAATGTAGGTCGATGACCTATAGTTACCTTCAGTCGCGGTGATGCGCCCTCTGCTGGATGTCCTCATGAACTGCAGCCTGGGAACTTTTTCCCACGCTCAACGTCATATGCTGGGGGCAGAAGTTTGTAGCCAGGGGGGGCCAATAACCATGGACCCTCTCTAGGCTATTAATATCTGCCCTCAGTCACTGGCTTTACCACTCTGGCGGAGAAAATTGCGCGGGAGCCCACGCCAATTTTTTCCGTGATTTAACCCTTAAATTTAATAGCTACAGCGCCGAAATTTTGCACATACACACTACTAACATTAGTAGTGTGGAATATGCCAAAAAAAGGGGGATATGACATGGTTTACTGTATGTAAACCATGTCTCATATCATGTCGGGTTTAGGCAGGAGAAATGAAAAGCCGGCAATTGAATTACCGGCTTTTCACATATATCGTGCTGAAGTAAATATAAAAATATATAGATTTTCCATTACCTTGCATTGGGTTTCGTGTTTTGGCGGATCCCCAACCCCGACTTTTCAAGAAGATCGGCCGATTTCACTCGACTCGACTTTTGAGAAAGTCAGGTTTCGTGAAACCCGACTCGACCTCAAAAAAGGAAAAGTCGCTCAACCCTAGTTAGCACTGATGCTTGCAGCGCTTGGGTCCTGTGGTCAAATCCCACCAAGGTGAACATCAGCAAGGAGTTTGTATGTTTTTCCTGTTTGAGCAGGTTTTGATCGGGTTCTCTGGTTTCCTCTGACACTCCAAAGACATGCTGATCGGAAATTTAGATGCTGATTTCAGCAAAGTGCTGTGGAAGTAATGGCACTATAGAAGGGAGTTAAATAAATAAATAAAACCATAAATGAGGCCCATAACTATCTATAGCATCATGTTTTTATTTCTGTACAACAACAAAACACGTCACTCTTACAAGAATGAGATATTGGTGCTCAAATAGGGTATCCAGCGCGTAATATATTGAATCTTCCCTTGAATCTCTCCCTGAACCAGTTCTGATGAAGGTCCAATCAGGGACCGAAAACGTTTAACCTGTTTTCTGGATGCCAATAAATGAACACTTTTTTTTCTGCATAATCTTTTGAGTGCCAAGTTTTTCTACTAATGTTTCCATTTCTGATCATCATGTTACTGAGAACATGCAAATCCTAAAATGCCTGTTGTCATCATGTTCTCAAACTGGATATTCAGCATAGCAGAATGGATTAGAAATACTATTATCTAAAATAAACCTAAACAAATATACTGCAACTTCTGTTATTTTTTAATTTTATCAATTTTAATAGAAAAAAATTAGGGCAAAAAGGAGCGTGGGGGTCTGTCTCATGCATATGTTGTTTACTTATTTGTTATTTTAAATTTGGTGTTGATTCAGATATAAAAAAAATCAGTTAGTGAGTTAGTGCATTATTGCAATTTGTATGGATTTGTTCAGCTAATATTCAATGTGTGAACATGGTCTCACTACACCCATTTCAGTATTGCACTTTACAGTATATCTTAATAATTAATTTGCTGCCTATATTAATAATTTTATTTTTATCTTCACCCTCAACCTTTTCAAATAAATAGTTTATCCTATTATAGTTTGTGAATTAATATTAGCAAAACATGAATAGTTACGTTATTTTTAATAGCAAGTAAAATTAATTATCCAAATATCTTACCATTTTATAGGGTTTAATAATTGAATCACAATGATCTACATGTTTGAGTGAAAACAGCAAGCATTCTGTGAATACACTGTTCATCCACCATTGTAATTCATCCAGTTTTTGAATTCCAAACCTGCTATTTTTCTTTAAAGATAGATATTTGAGGTTGATTACAGCTATTTTCTTTGATAATCTCTTCATGAAAAGACTTTCTAAAATAAAGTGTTTTGATAACACATTTTGACAAAATAGTACTTTGCAAGGTGTACAAATGGTGTAAAAATATAGCTGATAACTAAGTTAAAATGTCAAAAAAAATACCAGCTAAAATATAGAAGTAAATTTGTGCTATATGCAAAACATGCTATTATAGCTTTTTCTTGTTAAATCAAGTTTCAGTTTTATTTACAGTTCACATGCCTCATTAGAAAAAGCAGGCAGGTCAAAGTGATGTGTAAAAATAATTTTAAACTTGGAATTTATCTGATTACCTAAATTGAAACAAGCCAGTAAAATAGATGGACCCAGATTGTATAACAAAGTATTATAGAATACCAATTTACTGAAAACAAATAGAACATTCTACTGTTTTTGTTGTTGTTTAGAGGACATATTTTCCTTTTCACATGCTGAGGCAAAAACCTATACATAAATTGCACGAATTAGAGAAGAGAAGAAGATACCATTAATAGGGATGAGCAAACATGCTCACTGATACTCTAATATTACTTGAGTATCTAGGCACTCAAATGTACTCATTATTCAGCAAGCAGTGGGCAGTGCTCAATGTAAAACTCTAATCCCCGCCCTGCATGTTTGGCGCCTGGTACAAAGTCAGTAAGCATGCAGCAATTGCCTGCGCATCACTGTAATGCCGTAGCCATCTGGACTGTGGCTTTACAGTGATTGGTTGGCCGTATGACATCATCAGGGCTTATAAAAGAATAGGCGGCACCCAGCTTGGCACACTGATGCCATTGCACAGCTCTGTGACACTTCGTATTGGAGAGAGTGCTTCTCTGGGCCAGGGAACACAGTATAATGATTAAGAGTAGGGTTGAACGACCTTTAGTTTTTTAGGGTCGAGTCGGGTTTTGTGAAACCCAACTGTCTTAAAAGTCGAGTCGAGTGAAATCGGCCGACCACCGTTAAAAGTCGGGTTTCGGCCGAAACACGAAACCCGATGAAAGAATTTAATTCCTCCTCCTCCTCCTCCTCCGTCCCAGCACAGAAAATTTTGTATTGCACATTCCAAATCCCTACTGCGCACAAGCGAGAACATGACGATAGGTGTTCACTCCCCTAAGACCTATGTCATCACTCTGCCCACACTCATTCATTGGCTGAAAAAATGGCACTAGACGCGTCATACGACACGCGACTTTGCCGCCAAGATCGCGTACCGCATGGCCAACCCCCACAGGGATCGGGGTCGGGTTTCATGAGACGCCGACTTTGCCAAAAGTCGGCGACTTATGAAAATGCACGACCCGTTTCGCTCAACCCTAATTAAGAGTTCTGTAGTGTTGATACTGGTGCTGAAGCTGAACCATCATACTAACAGCCCTTCGAAGGGATAATTGTTTGCTTTGCTGTTTCCTTCACATACATTCGGCATTTAGTCTACAGAGGGAGAGAGAGTTGTAGGAGCCAGGACAGTTGTAGAATACAGTCTGTAGAGAGGGATTAGGGCTGTGCAGTCCTTTGCAAAATATATAGCTGCGGCTATTTTTGTGTGAAAAAATTGAATATACTGTGTGTTCCTTTTATAATATGCTTTGTGGTACATGTGTGTTATGTAAAACTCCAAAAAAGCATTTCGAAGTCATACATTATTCCATGGTCTGGGTTACATTTCTGTGCTATATAACACTCCAAAAAAAAGGATCACTTTTTTTGCTGTATTCAATTAGTCATCCATACAGTGTAATGTGGGCAACAAACATGGTAAAACCATGCAAAACTTCAGAGGGAGTGACCAGAGAAATATTGGAGCCAGAGGAAGCTGATGCAACAGCAGAGGTGGCAGGAGCCTGTCTTCTGGATCAGGATGATTTCCTGGAACCAACAAGGCCTGAACTCAGGTCATATACTTTATCACTGAGGTTACTGCAGACTTTGACTGGCAGAGCCAAGATCCAAGAACTGTTGAGTGGACTGTGAGGCGTAGGCTGGTCAAAAGAGATAAGGAGGTGAGCCAAGACCAGTTCTGGAAAAATGTTATTGGTAGTGTTGAGCGATACCGTCCGATACTTGAAAGTATCGGTATCAGATAGTATCGGCCGATACCCGAAAAGTATCGGATATCGCCGATACCGATACCCGATACCAATACAAGTCAATGGGACACCAAGTATCGGAAAGTATCCTGTATGGTTCCCAGGGTCTGAAGGAGAGGAAACTCTCCTTCAGGCCCTGGGATCCATATTAATGTGTAAAATAAAGAATAAAAATAAAAAATATTGATATACTCACCTCTCCGACGCAGCCTGGACCTTACCGATGTAACCGGCATCTTCCGTTCCTAAGAATGAGCGCTTGAAAGACCTTAGATGACGTCGCGGCTTGTGATTGGTTGCGTGGCGGTCACGTGACCGCTCACGCGACCAATCACAAGCCGAGACGTCATCTAAGGTCTTTCAAGCGCTCATTCTTAGGAACGGAAGATGCCGGTTACATCGGTAAGGTCCAGGCTGCGTCGGAGAGGTGAGTATATCAATATTTTTTATTTTTATTCTTTATTTTACACATTAATATCGATCCCAATACCGATTCCCGATATCACAAAAGTATCGGATCTCGGTATAGGAATTCCGATACAGCAAATATCGGCCGATACCCAATACTTGCGGTATCGGAATGCTCAACACTAGTTATTGGACCCAGTAGCCACAAGGTACCAATCGTTAGCATCCCAGAGGATGGTCATTATGTACATCCGTCAGCTGAGAAGAGGTTCCACTGAAGAGTTTGGAACCCATTATCACATCTTGCTCAACCGTCGGGCAGTAGAGGCAACATTTGCCTTGAAGGCTGCAAGTGGTGATGGGCAGAACCAGGATCATGTTCTTCAAAATGGAGGGGCAACAACTCTATTATTCAGTCCAGTGGTCCAAGAAGGAAGGAAGCAGGATGAATCCTTCTTGAGGAATGAACTGGCCTTTGATGGAGGCTCCTAGTGGTGGCTTGAGACAAGGCTACTACCACCCCCGAGAGAGTGTTCTGTCCTATGCATGAGCAGCCGATAGGGCAGGTGACACAGGGGGCTGTTGCCCATTTCTATATGCTGAGGGCTCCAGCACTACTGGAAGCCAGGTTACATACAGCCCAGGCACCTGGAAATTAGGCTCCCGGAAGCAGGTGAAGGCAGTCTCCCCAGGCTTCTGAGGAAGGAGAAGAAACAGACACATGAAAAGAATTACTATATTACTATCTTTGTATTTTTACTGGCTTTTCACTTTGTGCAAAGCCTGTATGAGTGTAGGAGTACAACATCTACCCTTTAAAAATATTAGAATGAGGCCTGCCAGTTGATGCCTTTCAGGAGTCTATGGAAAACAGTTCTTTATAATTCTTTCCTGCCTTAGCACTTTATGCAAAGCCTTTGTGAGTGTACAAGTACATAAACTACATATTATCGTTTCAAATTCAATTCTGGATTCAATTAGTCATCCTTACAGTTTAACACGGTAATTGGTACGGTGGTATGTAAAACTAAATATAAAAAAAAGAGTTAAAAAAAATTTGTCTGAGTTAAATTTCCCACCCATAAACTATTGCATAGTCTAGAGTGAATTACTGTGATTTCTAACCCTCCAAAAAAACATTGAAAAATGTATCTGAATTCAATTAGCGCTGCGGAATATGTTGGCGCTGTATTAATAAAATTATTATAATTATTAAGTATAAAACTGAATAAAGGTTATCACCTGCGCTAGAAGAATGCGTTGGAAAATAGAATCAGTATGTGGACACAAAGAAAATAATTGTGTAGATACGATGATTAGAAAGCAATGTCGCCAAACATAATAATTAATTGCACGAGCACTTACTAAATAGAGCTGTAGCCGCGCCGCAGCATAGCTGTAACTTTACCCGTGAGTAGTGTTGAGCATTCCGATACTGCAAGTATCGGGTATCGGCCGATACTTGCTGTATCGGAATTCCGATACCGAGATCCGATACTTTTGTGGTATCGGGTATCGAAACAACATTAATGTAATAATGTGTAAAAGAGAGAATTAAAATAAAAAATATTGCTATACTCACCTCTCCGACGCAGCCCGGACCTCAGCGAGGGAACCGGCAGCGTTGTTTGTTTAAAATTTGCGCGTTTACTTGGTTACGTGAAGTCCCGGCTTGTGATTGGTCGCGGCGGCCATGTTGCCGGGACGCGGACCAATCACAGCAAGCCGTGACGTAATTTCAGGTCCTTGCAGGATTTTAAAATTACGTTCCGGCGTTGTGATTGGGCGCGTCGTGGTCACATGGGCGACGTAACCAATCACAAGCCGGGACGTCACGGGAGGCTGGACACACGCACATTTTAAAATGCGCGCGTGTCCAGCCTCCCGTGACGTCCCGGCTTGTGATTGGTCGCGGCGGCCATGTTGCCGGGACGCGGACCAATCACAACGCCGGAACGTAATTTTAAAATCCTGCAGGACCTGAAGTTACGTCACGGCTTGCTGTGATTGGTCCGCGTCCCGGCAACATGGCCGCCGCGACCAATCACAAGCCGTGACGTCACGGGAGGCTGGACACGCGCACATTTTAAAATGCGCGCGTCCAGCCTCCCGGCTTGTGATTGGTTGACCGCGATGCAACCAATCACAAGCCGGGACGTCACGGGAGGCTGGACAAGCGCGCATTTTAAAATACGCGTGTGTCCAGCCTCCCGTGACGTCACGGCTTGTGATTGGTTGCGTCGCCCATGTGACTGCGGCGCAACCAATCACAACGCCGGGACGTAATTTTAAAATCATGCAGGACCTGAAATTACGTCACGGCTTGCTGTGATTGGTCCGCGTCCCGGCAACATGGCCGCCGCGACCAATCACAAGCCGGGACTTCACGTAACCAAGTAAACGCGCGAATTTTAAACAAAGAACGCTGCCGCTTCCCTCGGTAAGGTGCAGGCTGCGTCGGAGAGGTGAGTATAGCAATATTTTTTATTTTAATTCTTTCTTTTACACATTAATATGGTTCCCAGGGCCTGAAGGAGAGTTTCCTCTCCTTCAGACCCTGGGAACCATCAGGAATACCGTCCGATACTTGAGTCCCATTGACTTGTATTGGTATCGGGTATCGGTATCGGATTGGATCCGATACTTTGCCGGTATCGGCCGATACTTTCCGATACCGATACTTTCAAGTATCGGACGGTATCGCTCAACACTACCCGTGAGGTGTCCAGTGATTAGTCCCGTGATTTGGTAGAGCAGAGGGGTGAAGTCTGCTGGATAACTGTTCGCTGGTCACAGGGAATTAGGACGAGCCGCCTGCCTCTAGCGTGCCCGGCCGGAAGCGACGCCGAAGCAGTGGCGGAGCGTGGAAAGGGCGTAGCTAAGGTGTGACGTCACACAAAAAGTAAGGATGGGGAGCGTGCAGGGACACAAACCAACGCGTTTCGAAGGATGAGTTCCTTCTTCATCAGGGCTGCAGTTCCCTGTGGGGCCCATCCTTATATAGTGCTTAATCATTGACCCTTTCCTGTCCAGTTCATACGATTCCCCAGAAAAGTGGCGAACAATTCGCTTTATATTTCTAAAAGCAGCATTTGTATTTTGGACACTAATGGGGAAAGCTGAGATAGTATACAGATTGCGCTGGATGTTAGTTGCAAAAACAGAAAGCCGCTAGTTGGTGCATGCATAAATAACTATAAAAATCATTTAATGGGTGCATGCCATGCTTGCAAGAATAACCGGATAATGCATCCCTCAGGATCATGCATAAATAGCTGATAAATTGGGAGTGTCAGGGATTAAATAAGGGGATATTGTAAGTAATACAGATAAAATAAGCAATATTTAGTTAAAAACAAGCCTTTATTAAGATATTGGGCTGGAGAATATATATATGTGCACAAATGTGATAAAATTGATCAGGAACACCTGATCTAAAAAAATTTTTCTATATAAAACACCCCACACCAATGGGACAAAATGATGGTTAGAATCGGGAATATAATGAGTGAGATCTAAAAGTAATAAATAATCCTAAAAGGATACAATTAAAATTAAATGATAGCAAGATGCTGGATAAGAAACTAAAAGGCATATAACTCAATCTCCTGGTTAAGTCCGTTAGGTGCTAAACTATCTAAAGTGAAAATCCATTTGGATTCCACCCTCGACATTTCTTTAATAAAATTACCACCTCTAGCATTTTGCTGGACTGATTGGATTCCACAGAAAAAAACGTTAGAACACGAACAATTGTGATATTCCGCAAAGTGCCGAGATAGTGGGTGTCCTTTGTACCCCTTATTTATGTTGTCTAAGTGTTCTTTTATTCTGATTCTGAGGCGCCTTTTGGTGCGGCCCACATAAATTTTATTACAGGGGCATTTTAGTACATAAATCACTCCAGATGTCTCGCAGGATATTCTACTTTTGATGTTGAACTTTTGTGTCCCACTGGAGTCCATAAATATGGTTTGTAGTTCCTTGTTGAAAGTTGTACGAGTGCAACATGGACATATGCCACATGGTTTGAATCCACAAGTGAGACGTGTAGTTACTGATTGGAGTGTTGTCTGGTTCTGGTGCACCGATTTTGTAGTTGGCGCTAAAAGGAGGCCCAGGTTTCTTGCTTTCGTGTAGACGAATCTTGGATTACTAGGCAATAAGTCTCCAATATTTTTGTCGCCCTGTAGGATGGGCCAGTATTTACGGACAAAGTTATTGAACATTTTGTACCCTGAGTGAAACTGAGTCACTATTGATAGGTTGTTAATTTGTTGTTGAATATTAGGCAAATCATTATTGTGTTTTACTTTATTTAATAAAGTTGTTCTCGGTATAAGGCTTACTTCCTGCCTTATCGTGTCCAGAGCTTGAATATCATAGCCCTTGGCTTCAAATTGTTTGGTGATGCGCATTGTTTCCTCATTATAATTGTCTATATCTGTACAATTTCTCCTAATGCGCATATATTGCCCTTTTGGGATATTTGTCAGCCAAATTGGGATATGACAACTGGATATGTGTATAAAACTATTTGAGTCCACATCTTTGTGGTAACATTTGGTTTTAAGTATATTATTTTCCACATAAATTGTTAGATCTAAAAAATTGACCGACACCATGCTGGTGGTGGGTGTGAATTCCAAACCAAACTGGTTATTATTTAGGTTTAGAATGAACTGGTCCAATTCAATAGCTGATCCTTCCCAAATAAATAGAACGTCGTCGATGAAACGACGCCAGAACTTTAGTCCTGTTTGAAGGGTACCGCTTTGGAAGATATGTTGTCGTTCCCAGTTACCTACATACAGATTAGCGTAACTGGGCGCAAAGCGCGTACCCATTGCGGTACCCCACGTTTGCAGATAATATTGATTTTCATATTTAAAATAGTTATGATTGAGTATAAAATTGATACTGTCCAAAATAAATTGGATTTGGGGTTCTTTATACGTCCCCAAAGAATGCAGGAAGAAATCCGCTGCCTGGCAACCCTTTTCATGATTGATCACGGTGTAAAGTGATTTAATATCCAGCGTACCCAAAATAAACTTATCCTGCCAAATAATAGATTCCAAGGTTTTTATGGTATGTGTGGTGTCTTTTAGGTACGCCGGCAATAGTGGCATGCATTTTTGTAGGTGTTGGTCCACATATTTAGATAAATTAGCGGTTAAACAATTGATGCCGGAAATGATCGGGCAGCCAGGGGGGTTAGAGGTGTCCTTATGTATTTTAGGGAGATGGTAAAAAACGGCGGTACCCTTCAAACAGGACTAAAGTTCTGGCGTCGTTTCATCGACGACGTTCTATTTATTTGGGAAGGATCGGCTATTGAATTGGACCAGTTCATTCTAAACCTAAATAATAACCAGTTTGGTTTGGAATTCACACCCACCACCAGCATGGTGTCGGTCAATTTTTTAGATCTAACAATTTATGTGGAAAATAATATACTTAAAACCAAATGTTACCACAAAGATGTGGACTCAAATAGTTTTATACACATATCCAGTTGTCATCTCCCAATTTGGCTGGCAAATATCCCAAAAGGGCAATATATGCGCATTAGGAGAAATTGTACAGATATAGACAATTATAATGAGGAAACAATGCGCATCACCAAACAATTTGAAGCCAAGGGCTATGATATTCAAGCTCTGGACACGATAAGGCAGGAAGTAAGCCTTATACCGAGAACAACTTTATTAAATAAAGTAAAACACAATAATGATTTGCCTAATATTCAACAACAAATTAACAACCTATCAATAGTGACTCAGTTTCACTCAGGGTACAAAATGTTCAATAACATTGTCCGTAAATACTGGCCCATCCTACAGGGCGACAAAAATATCGGAGACTTATTGCCTAGTAATCCAAGATTCGTCTACACGAAAGCAAGAAACCTGGGCCTCCTTTTAGTGCCAACTACAAAATCGGTGCACCAGAACCAGACAACACTCCAATCAGTAACTACACGTCTCACTTGTGGATTCAAACCATGTGGCATATGTCCATGTTGCACTCGTACAACTTTCAACAAGGAACTACAAACCATATTTATGGACTCCAGTGGGACACAAAAGTTCAACATCAAAAGTAGAATATCCTGCGAGACATCTGGAGTGATTTATGTACTAAAATGCCCCTGTAATAAAATTTATGTGGGCCGTACCAAAAGGCGCCTCAGAATCAGAATAAAAGAACACTTAGACAACATAAATAAAGGGTACAAAGGACACCCTCTATCTCGGCACTTTGCGGAATATCACAATTGTTCGTGTTCTAACGTTTTTTTCTGTGGAATCCAATCAGTCCAGCAAAATGCTAGAGGTGGTAATTTTATTAAAGAAATGTCGAGGGTGGAATCCAAATGGATTTTCACTTTAGATAGTTTAGCACCTAACGGACTTAACCAGGAGATTGAGTTATATGCCTTTTAGTTTCTTATCCAGCATCTTGCTATCATTTAATTTTAATTGTATCCTTTTAGGATTATTTATTACTTTTAGATCTCACTCATTATATTCCAGATTCTAACCATCATTTTGTCCCATTGGTGTGGGGTGTTTTATATAGAAATTTTTTTTTAGATCAGGTGTTCCTGATCAATTTTATCACATTTGTGCACATATATATATTCTCCAGCCCAATATCT
Organism: Ranitomeya variabilis; assembly: GCF_051348905.1. Classification (NCBI taxonomy): domain Eukaryota; kingdom Metazoa; phylum Chordata; class Amphibia; order Anura; family Dendrobatidae; genus Ranitomeya; species Ranitomeya variabilis. The sequence goes on from NC_135236.1 coordinate 570,715,357, forward strand.
TAATAAAGGCTTGTTTTTAACTAAATATTGCTTATTTTATCTGTATTACTTACAATATCCCCTTATTTAATCCCTGACACTCCCAATTTATCAGCTATTTATGCATGATCCTGAGGGATGCATTATCCGGTTATTCTTGCAAGCATGGCATGCACCCATTAAATGATTTGTATAGTTATTTATGCATGCACCAACTAGCGGCTTTCTGTTTTTGCAACTAACATCCAGCGCAATCTGTATACTATCTCAGCTTTCCCCATTAGTGTCCAAAATACAAATGCTGCTTTTAGAAATATAAAGCGAATTGTTCGCCACTTTTCTGGGGAATCGTATGAACTGGACAGGAAAGGGTCAATGATTAAGCACTATATAAGGATGGGCCCCACAGGGAACTGCAGCCCTGACGAAGAAGGAACTCATCCTTCGAAACGCGTTGGTTTGTGTCCCTGCACGCTCCCCGTCCTTACTTTTTGTGTGACGTCACACCTTAGCTACGCCCTTTCCACGCTCCGCCACTGCTTCGGCGTCGCTTCCGTCCGGGGCACGCTAGAGGCAGGCGGCTCGTCCTAATTCCCTGTGACCAGCGAACAGTTATCCAGTGGACTTCACCCCTCTGCTCTACCAAATCACGGGACTAATCACTGGACACCTCACGGGTAAAGTTACAGCTATGCTGCGGCGCGGCTACAGCTCTATTTAGTAAGTGCTCGTGCAATTAATTATTATGTTTGGCGACATTGCTTTCTAATCATCGTATCTACACAATTATTTTCTTTGTGTCCACATACTGATTCTATTTTCCAACGCATTCTTCTAGCGCAGGTGATAACCTTTATTCAGTTTTATACTTTTTTACTAAGCAGGGGTTTACACAGACCCTGTCTGATCACCAGCAGCAGCGTTGTTTTAGTGTCTTCTTAATAGTGTAGCACCAGTGTACCATTTTATACATTGTTTTATTATAATTATTGTTAATTAGACATCCATATATTATAGTGTGTTCTGGGGGTACATTTCATTATATAACCCTCAAAAAATTGTTCAAAAATGTATCGGTATGAAAATGCACACCAATAGAGTATTATGTGTTCTTGCGTACATTTGGTGGTATTTAACCCTCCTAAAAATTGTTAAAAAATATATTGGTATTATGTTTCCCTTCCATATACTATTAAGTGTTGGGAGAATTTCGTTGGTATCTAAACATCCAAAAATTAAAAAAAGTTTAAGTATTTTATTGCTCATCCATAGAGTTAGTTTTTTGGGGGGTACATTTTGGTGGTATCACACTACAAAAAAAGCAGTGAAACTTGTCTGCACTCAATTATTCTATTCGGTCTTGCATGCTTTCTGTTACATTTTATTGTTATATAAAAATAAAAAAAATTCTTGAAAAAAGGTTTATGAATTCAATGATTCATTCATACACCAATGTGATTCTTGTTACAATTCTCTGGTATATAAACTCCTTTCTGACATTAGACGTAATAATCAGTCTCTGTGCCCTGGGCCTATTTGACTCCGAGGGGTGCTGTGGGCGATCGCCGCTGGGTGTCAGCTGATTCTGACAGCTGACACCAGGCATTAATGGTTGGGTGTAGTCATAGACCGCTCCCGGAACTTTAACCCCAAAAATGCTGTGATTGAACATGATTGCAGCATTCCGTGAGTCAGCAGCACCTTTGCCTTTGGATCGGAGACCTCTTGGCGCGACATGGGGTCCTGATCATTGCCATTGTGAATTGATGTAGTCATGACAACATCCAGGTCACCGGACATAGAAAACTTGCTGATAATGCCCAGTACATGACAAGCAAGTTTATCTGTCAGTGCAGAGCTGACAGTTTCTTCAGAATGGGGATGCTGCTGCATCTCCATGCTATAGAAGTGATCAGCCTGCAAAAAATGATTGTACCATAGTGGGACAAAGTAAAAACTGTGATTTTTTTTTTAATAATTGTAAAAATATATTTTTTAAACATAAAAAATAAGAAAATAAAAGATATTGTATCTCTAAATAAATATTTAAATGAAAAAAAATATAAGCAATAAAAGTACACATCTGGTATTGCTGTGTCTGCTACTACCGGACACAAAAAACTGTCCAACTAGTTAATCCTTTTAGTGAACACCATAAAATAACAAAAAAACACAAACATGGCAAACAATGCTTTATCATCATACTGCAGAACAAAGAGGAAAAAAATATCGACGTAAATAAACATGGTACCACTGAAAACATCATCTTATCCCACAAAAAATAAGCTGCCACACATCTCCATCAGCAGAAAAATAAAAAAGTTATAGCTCTCAGAATAAAGCGATGCAAAAAAAAAAAAATATTATTTTTTCTATAAGAAGAACAGAGCACGAAAAAAACAGTCCTGAAGTACATGATGGTATATTCAATTTACAAAATCTTTATTAATAACAATCAGACAAAGCAAGAAAGGGGCTAAAATTTACACACAGAACCAGCAAGGAGCCGGTAGAACAACACTAAAAGCAAGTGGATGTTGTAAAGTAGTAGAATTCTATTGAATAATGCCCATAATACAACAAATAGGTAATATGGCAGAAGTCCCATTTGTCTCAAACAGTGTCACATAATCATATGCATATATAAATAGATACCTTACAAAGTGTGACAGCAGGAACATACGTGGTCCAACAGCCCACACCGTTTTGTGGAAAGACTCCTTTCTCTGAAACGCGCGTCGGGGTGGGCTGGTGGACCACGTGTGTTCCTGCTGTCGCACTTTGTATGGTATCTGTTTATATATGTATATGATTATGTGACACTGTTTGCAACTTATAGTTCTTTTGCCATATTAACTATTTGTTGTATTATGGGCATTATTCAATAGAATTTTACTATTTTATTTTACAACATCCACTTACTTTTAGTGTGGTTCTACCATCTCCTTGCATGGATTCTGGTCCTGTGTGTACATTGAAGCCCCTTTCTTGCCGTTGTCTGATTGTTATCAATAAAGATTTTGTAAATTGATTATACCATCTTGATCTTAAGGATTGTTTTTTTGTGCTCTGTTCTTTTCATATAACTATTGTTATGCAGTTGGTCCAGGTTTAGTCCATATTGATACTATGGGTGATATAATTATATCTATATTTATACTTATTTGATTGGGTTACCTGTATGTATTATAATATGCTTGCAATTATTTTCTGTTATTTTTTATAAAGTAGTTTTTATTGCATAAAAGCTCCAAACATAAAAAGAGATATAAATAAGGTACAACTGTAAACTTACTGACTCCAAGAATAAAACAGCCTTATCAATTTTACCCCACACCGAAAGGCATAAACACCCCGCCGAAAAGAAATTCCTGAATTGCTGGTCTTTGTTCATTCTGCCTTCTAAAAAACGGAAAAGAAAGCGATCAAAAAATGTCATGTGCCTGAAAATGGTACAAATAGAAATGTCAACTCGTCCTGCAAAATACAAGATCTCATATGACTGTGCCAAAATATGGAAAAATTATAGCTCTCAAAGTGTGGTGATGCAAAAGCTATTTTTTTTGTAATAAAAAGCAATTTAGTGTGTGACAGTTGCCAAACATAAAAACCCAATATGAATCTGGTATCGCTGTATTCGCACCAACCCGAAGACTAAAGTCGCCATCACTTATGCCGCACGCATGCTGTTCATATTTTCATTCTGCTTCCCAAAGATTGCAGTAAGGCTTGGCGATCACTTATTCTGCTCTCTGAGCTGAGCGCTTGCATCGTGGTTTCCGTGTAAATCTTCAAAATACGTGATTGAGACAGAACACCCAGCGGAACATTCCCTATAATGAGGCATATGGAGGGACCTGTGATCCGATGGTGTCCGTCTTTTTAGGATTGCGTGAAAGTGTCGTCGACCACAGTTTTGTGCACTTCTGAAAAGGACACTGCTGAACAGAGGCTAGTCGTAGTCCAGAGTAACTCTGCTGCATCCATATTGTGAATGATTCCTCTGAATCCTGTCATTTAGAGATTTAGATGGAAACCCCAAAGTAAGTGGTCAGCATAGAGCGACAGATAATTGTGATCCCAAATGTTATTTTAAATGTTCACAATAAAAGTTTCAGCTCAATCCACAAAAAAAAGCAAGCCCTCACTCTGGTCTGTCATCTGTTAATGGAAATATAGGGGGCTTCCACATTACTGGTAGCACAAAGGTTCTGGAAAAGTGAAATGGTTCCTCACCCACGAAAAGAAATTCAGCAAATTCTGCACTCCCAAATCCAAATGTCCCCTCCCTTCTGAGCCCCATAGTGTACCTAAACCACATATATCATCCACGTTTTGCATTTCTGAAGTGATGAAAGCCCGCCTAACTTATGGCGCCTGCCTCCAGAAGCAAAGGCTGGGCATAACGATCTAGTGACTGAAAAGTACTGGTGACTGCAAGGTACTGGTCACTACAGCGTACTGGTCACTGCAATGGCAGTTTGTAATTTTCACTTGGCAACATTTATTGTTCCTTGTTTCTGTAAAATACCCATGGTGTCAAATTCGTCAATACACCGGTAGATAAATTGCACAAGGGGTATAGTTTCAAAAATGGGGGCAATTGAGAGGGGATTCTGCTTTTCTAGCAATTAGGGGCTCTGTATATGGAGTCTGCAAACTGTTCTAGGAAGATCTGCTGTCCAGGAGGCAAATAGCACTCTGTTCCTCCCACGTCTCTCCATATGGCTAAGCAATACTGTACAGTCACATATGGGGTATTGCCATGTTCAGTAGAAATTGAAGGACAAATTTTAGTGGTATTTTTACCAACTTACGTAAAAAATTTAAAATCTAGGGCTAAAGCTAGATTTTGGTGTTAAAAATGTAGTTATTTTGTCTTCACTGCTCAATAGTATAAAATTCTGAGACACACCCATTTTGTCAATATGATCACTGCACCCCTAGATAAATTTATTGAGAGGTATAGTTTGTAAAATGCAGTCACTTATGGGGGGAGGGGAGGGGGTTCTGCTGTTCTGGCACCTCATGAGCTCTCACAGTGGGTTATGGCACCTGCAAACCATAACAGCAAAATCTGGTGCTCCTTGCCTTCAGAGCTTTGCTCTGTGTCTGAAACATTTTCCTGATTACCCAGGGGGTTATTGGTGAACTAAAGAAAAAATAATCTTCTGTTTGTTGTAAAAAAAATTCCTATTAGCCCTGAGAAAAATTAAAAACTAGGGGCTAAAACATTTTAGTGGTAAAAATGTAATTATTCTTTCTTCATCACTGAATGGCATAAAATTCTGTGAGGCATATGTGGCGTCAATATGATCACTGCAACCCTAGATGAATTAATTTGGGAGTGTAGTTTGTAAAATGAGTACACATATAGTTTCTGTTCTCGCACCTCAGGGGCTCTGCCAGTGCCACATGGCATCCAAAAACCATTCCAGCAAAATCTAAGCTTCAATATTCCGCCTCTTCCCTTCTGAGCTTTAATTTTCCAAACATATTTGCTCATCTCTAGCAACGAGCATTCGAACATATCAGTGCTGCTCACCCTTCTATAACCATTATATCTAGACAAGGTAGTTATGTGTAAGCTAAGCAGCTATAATTATTTTGAACAATTAGACAATCGGTTTTAAACACCCGAATATGATCAATAAAATAAAAAATAGCATTTTGTCCCCTGTCAATTTTGAATGCTTGTTTATGTCATGTGAACGCTGCAGCACATCAGTGGTTCCATACAAAAGGTTCATCCAGTAGTGGGCAACCCTTTCAACAAGGAACAATACATTGCTACAAACTCCCAGATAGATTTCTGCTACGATATTAATGGCAAAGTTAATGGTTCAATCTTAATGGTCATCCCACTTCAAATGCTGAAAGAACATAATTAGCTTCTCTCTTTGAACTGCATTTGAGCTCCTCACTATTCAATGAAAAAAAAAATATATATATATCTATCAAACTTTATCTATCTATCTATCTATCTATCTATCTATCTATCTATCTATCTATCTATCTATCTATCTATCTGTGTCACACATTTGTGAAATATGACCCACACTCAAATTGAAGCCTCATGACCCTGGTCTTCTGTCCTGAGATTGATGCTTTATTTATGTCTATAAAGTAGTTAGCTCAGGTCAGGAGACCAGGCAGACTGCTGAGTAGTACAATCCAAGAATTCTCAGTGTTTCACAGACCTGTGAAAAACTATTGGTTTCATTCATTTATGTGCTATAGGTCTGATATTCAAATCTGGTAGCAGATTTACTAATTCTATTATTGTTTTATGATCGGGTTTGCATCTTGTTGAAGCACTATTTTGCCTTGTACTGTAGATTTTGTCGGTCACATTTTTATACTATGTTTGTCTGATGGGGTGTACTTATGCCCTTACAAGAGATTTGTCTGATTTTCATTTCTGCTAGCCTTTTGGATTTTTAAGCATTTATTTGTATTTGTGTCTCTGTTTAGTAATTATATTGACTTGGGTGATCCCTTCTTCGTTGCATACTTTCTTTTCTCTTCCAGCTAACGCATGTTTATTGAGTATGCTATAGGTTGATCCTCTAAATCAGGTTGTGCCCCCTCTTTCTTTTTTTCTCACATGAAACCAAAGTAATGGCGTGGGTTAGTTCCATGTAAACATGAGGCCAAGAGCGTCTCTGTAAAAGGAAAAGTCTGTGAAGAAGCCATAGCAGTTTATTAGTGTAGCCCCATTATTGAAAAAAAGTTGCTTGGTGTTCCTTGTTTCAGATATTCAAGGTCTGTGCTGAGATTTTGATATTACGATTTTACCACTTGCCAATATTAGCCAAAATGTCCTATTTTGAAGTACTTTTCCGCAAATTGACATCCTCATGATTATGCAAGCACAGGAGCTGTGCACGATAGCCGAGCAAGGCCCGCACCGGCCCTAACTGTATAATCCTCTAAATTCTATGAACCATAGCAACTACAACATTATGAAATTTAGGAGAAGGAGGAGACTCCTCCACTCACCTTATAACCCCTGTGATGCAATTGTGGGCTCTTTATATTTGCTATCACAGCAGGAAGTCAAATAATGACCTCCTTGTCTGCTGATCTGTCAGCTACTTTGTCCTGTACCTTCACACTAAACAACTTTACAACGAGAACGACAACGATCCGTGACGTTGCAGCGTCCTGGTTAGCGATCTCGTTGTGTTTGACACGCAGCAGCGATCTGGATCCCGCTGTGATATCGCTGGTCGGAGCTTAAAGTCCAGAACTTTATTTGGTCGTCAGATCGGCGTGTATCGTCGTGTTTGACAGCAAAAGCAACGATGTCAGCAATGTTAAACATGGAGCTAACGACCTGTGAGAACGATAAGTGAGTCACTGCTACGTCACAGGATCGCTCCTGCATCGTTGTGGAGCTGCTGTGTTTGACATCTCTACAGTGACCTAAACAGCGACGCTGCAGCGATCGGATCGTTGTCTATATCGCTGCAGCGTCGCTGAGTGTGACGGTACCCTAGACCATGCTAGAAGCAGGGTCTAAAAGGTGTTTTATCAGTATGAAGATCTAATTAATTGCAATGAATATGCATTCCAATGCATTAGAACAATGATCAGAGAAATCAAATTTAAAGTCCCATAGCAGGGCTAAGTAAAAATGTAAAAAAAATGTAAAACAAAAATGGAAAAATATGAAGCAGGAAAAAAAATTGTGCAAAAATATTAAGTCAATAGACTAGCACATTTTGTGTAAAAACTATTTAACATAAAGCGAGCACCATAAAAATGCAAAGACTATGTATTTTCACCACATCACAGAACAAAAAGTCATATGTAAATAAACATGGTATCCATAGAAATGTCATATTGTCCAGCAAAAAGGTAACCCACCATTCGGCTCCATCAGTGGAAACATAAAAATGCTGTAGCTCACAGTATAAGGTGTTGCAAAAACTATTTTGATTTACTATAAAAATAATGTATGTAACAGTAGCAAAACCTAAAAAAAAACTACATACAGTATATGTGGCATCGCTATAAGCATACTGATCTGAAGATTAAATCTGTCTTATCACTTACCACAGTAAATATATAAACGCCGTGTGCACAGCTGTATTTTTGGTGCAGAGACTAGGTTCCCAAACCATACAGTAAATAATAAAGAAGTCTCGCACTCAACTTGAATCTTATAGATTGACAAATTTAATGGTATTGGAGTGGCACTGGAAACGTTTCAGCCCTTAATGAGCTTTCATCAGTCACGTGCTGTGTCTTTTCAATGTGTGTTAACCATATCTTTGGTTAGAATATAGATCCTAAATTGTGCAGTGGATGACCGCCTCGTGTTAGCGTAGTCTATATTGGTGCTATGCAAAGTGCATAAAAGCTCATTTGTGTTATATATGCTGTTAGAGGGGGTGGCCTCAATGGGGAGGGCCAGCACTTAAGCAGAAGCTGGAGGAGTGTTGCCAGCACAGAAGTGGGGGCTGGAGGGGAGCCGCCTCGGTTTGTGTGTCAGTTATCCTCTCGGACGCGGTGTCCACTAGCGGTTGATCAATTTGGTTGATCAATTTTGGGACTCCTTTCCCCGTACTAACGGACCTAAAATGTTCTCTGATCCTAACAAATAAAGGACAGATAGTTTTACCTATATAGAATAGTCCACAAGGACATAGCAAAACGTATACTACAAACTTTGTTCTACAGGAGATAAAATCTCTGACTGTAGTGCTAACGGGACCAATCTGGAGAGTTTTACCCGTAATGTGATACGTACAAAAATTGCATTGTCTGCACTTAATGTTACCCGTTGGAAGTCCTTTGGTTAACCAGTTATCGTTTTGAGATTTTATTCTGTTGTGTACTAAAATGTCTTTGAGATTCTGTCCTCGACGGCAGGCAAATAATGGGCCTTCCCTAATTCGATCTTTTAATGATGGGTCACCCTCTAATATATGCCAATTCCTTCGTATGGCCGTTCTAATCTGACTGTCCATAGGACCGTACTGGAAGCTAAAGACAAATCTCTTATTGTTTCCGTTTTTATTACTGGATCCCACTATATTATTCTCTGTTCTATCAAGAGTATTATCACTGTTAACCCTAGCCAGTGCTTGTGTTAGAATTGAAGAAGGATAGCCTCTGTTTCTGAATCTATCATGCAATTCACGTGCCTGCCGTACAAACCCCTCTTCACTACTGTTGACCCTCTTTACCCTGAGAAATTGACTAAAGGGGAGAGATCTCTTAGTGTAATAGGGATGTGCACTCTGAAAGTGTAACAGGGAGTTAGTAGCTGACGGCTTGCGAAAAATTTCCGTTTGAATACCTGTGTCATTAACCCATATTTTAACATCTAAAAACTCGATGCTGGTGCCTCCAAATACTGATGTGAATTTCATATTCATATTATTTGTGGTATCAAGGTACGCTACAAAAGATTGAAACTCCGATTGGTCTCCGTCCCAGACAATCAAAATATCGTCCACAAATCTGACGTAAAATTTAATGTGTTTCAAAAACGGATTTTCAACTGTATATACATATCTTTTTTCAAAAGCAGCTAAATACAAATTTGCGAAGGTACATGCAACGGGCGTACCCATTGCTGTACCTTTGATTTGAAGAAACCACGTGGAGTCAAATTGGAAGGCATTATGAGTAAGAACAAATTTAAGGCCATTGCAAACGAAATCTATTGTGTTATGATCCGTGGGAGTGAAAGAAAGTATCTCTCTGACGGCCTCCACCCCGCATTGTTGTGGAATGCGAGTGTAGAGGCTTATGGGTTAATAATGGGTTAATATGGGTTAATGACACAGGTATTCAAACGGAAATTTTTCGCAAGCCGTCAGCTACTAACTCCCTGTTACACTTTCAGAGTGCACATCCCTATTACACTAAGAGATCTCTCCCCTTTAGTCAATTTCTCAGGGTAAAGAGGGTCAACAGTAGTGAAGAGGGGTTTGTACGGCAGGCACGTGAATTGCATGATAGATTCAGAAACAGAGGCTATCCTTCTTCAATTCTAACACAAGCACTGGCTAGGGTTAACAGTGATAATACTCTTGATAGAACAGAGAATAATATAGTGGGATCCAGTAATAAAAACGGAAACAATAAGAGATTTGTCTTTAGCTTCCAGTACGGTCCTATGGACAGTCAGATTAGAACGGCCATACGAAGGAATTGGCATATATTAGAGGGTGACCCATCATTAAAAGATCGAATTAGGGAAGGCCCATTATTTGCCTGCCGTCGAGGACAGAATCTCAAAGACATTTTAGTACACAACAGAATAAAATCTCAAAACGATAACTGGTTAACCAAAGGACTTCCAACGGGTAACATTAAGTGCAGACAATGCAATTTTTGTACGTATCACATTACGGGTAAAACTCTCCAGATTGGTCCCGTTAGCACTACAGTCAGAGATTTTATCTCCTGTAGAACTAAGTTTGTAGTATACGTTTTGCTTTGTCCTTGTGGACTATTCTATATAGGTAAAACTATCCGTCCTTTATTTGTTAGGATCAGAGAACATTTTAGGTCCGTTAGTACGGGGAAAGGAGTCCCAAAATTGATCAACCATATTCGTATAGCCCATGAGGGGGATGCCACATGTTTACGTTTTGCAGGTATAGAAAAAGTCACTCTACCTGAACAGGGAGGGGATCATCATAGATTGCTTTTACAAAGAGAAGGGAGGTGGATTATGAGGGTTAATGCCACAGGACCTTTAGGGTTAAATGAACGTATCAATATGTCTATTTTCTTGTAATCTTTTTACATCAAAACTGATGTTGTATATATGTGCTAGTTCTATCTCTTCTTATTTATAGTTGCTCCATGTGTTTTGTTTGTTTTTATTGTATTTTAAATTAGTAGGAGTATTTTTATGGTATTGTGGTCAGGTGGGTGAACACTCCCAAAGCGGATGTTACTGAATAAATTAGAAGGCTCACCTGTGGTTACCATCGGACCCGTAGAAGCGCAGGAGCGCGAAACGGCCGTCGTCCTCTTCCACAACTTCTCCCTGCAATGCTCCGCTATTTTATTGTAATGCCACTCGAATAAAAGGATTTTTGCACGGACGGTGAGTGCTCCTTTCTCTTTTTCTTTATCAAATAACAAAATAGCTTCTCAAATATGGTGATGCAAAATTTTTTTTTAAAAAAAGAAGAGAAAGAAACAAAGTGTGTGTAGCAAAACCTAAAAAACTGAAAAATGGCATTGCTGCAGTCGTACTGACTAGGGTTGAGCGACTTTTACTTTATTGGGGTCGAGTCGGGTTTTGCGAAACCCGACTTTGTCAAAAGTCAAGTCGAGTGAAATCGGCCGATCTTCTTGAAAAGTCGGGGTCGTTGTTCGGCCGAAACACGGAACCCAATGCAAGTCAATGGGGAAGCATAGTCGGGAGTGAGTGGAGGCCAGGAAAACACCTACAGTGCCCATTTTAATGCCAAAAACATCAATTCTTGTTACTTAAGCTTGTCAATCTTAATTTACCTTACAATAATAGGTAGCCATTGAAAATTGGGGGGTCATTTAACTAAAGTTATGGGTGGTAGGGCTGGTTCAAGTTTTAAGTGGGCCCAGGAAACGTGGACTACGTCACGGCGGTGGAGCAGTTAGAGGTAAGTATTGCAACGTTGCAAGTGCTGTGATCCTGAGCAAGCAGGGAGTCCCACTCATTCGCATTGGCACTGGCACAGGGCCCCTCACAGTACGGCGGTGTGTTTGCACGGCGGGGCGCCTCCCACCGGCAGCGACACTTTTGCGTACTATGAGGGGCCCTGTGCCAGTGACGTCGCCAACGAGTGGGCCCCCCACCTGATGAAGGAACCTGCACTTTCACCTGCACCTTCCTCTTTGTCCTCGTGTAAGGTGGTATAGTATGCGGGAAGAGGAACCAGACTTTCAGCAGGGTCAGATTCAGGCTGTGTAGAGTGCAAGGGGAATGTAGTGGTCTGGGTCAATGTACCAGCGGGCTAATCTAGCAGTGGCTGGGCAATGGGCAGGATGAGGAGGAAACACAGATCTAGGCCCAAATAATATAGTGGCCTAAATGCAGTTCAAAATTGGTAACAGGACTAACCAGGCGGTATTGCTTTGTTCAGTGGAGGACAACTGTAATGAGAAGCTGACACAGTGAGTAGGGCCAAATAAGTAACTAGGCTAAATGCAGTTCTAAATTGCTAACAGTAAGAAACAGGCGGCACTGCTTTGTTCAGTGGAGGAGAACACCAAGCAGCGGCAGACACCGTTACTAGGCCCCAGCCCAAGTAGTAGGGCAACTGCAATGTTACATTTAAAAATACTTAATGAGAGCCTGAAGGTTGAAGCTCAGACAAGGAAACCTGGAGGAGAACACCAAGGAGGAGGAGAACACCAAGGAGCGGCAGACACCGTTACTAGGCCCCAACCCAAGTAGTAGGGCAACAAAAGTGTTACAGTTAAAAATACTTAATGAGAGCCAGAAGGTTGAAGCTCAGACAAGGAAACCTGGAGGAGAACACCAAGGAGGAGGAGAATCCAAGGAGCGGCAGACACTGTTACTAGGCCCCAACCCAAGTAGTAGGGCAATTGCAGTGTTACATTTAAAAATACTTAATGAGAGCCTGAAGGTTGAAGCTCAGCTTTTTCAGTGGAGGACAGCGTGACTTAGTGGCGCAGACAGACAAAGGTAGTATGTGTTAACTAAAAAAGTCGGCTCTATGCAGTTTTAAATTTTAATTTACAGGGGTGCACAGGCAGCATTGGTGTGGTCAGTGGAGGACAATTCGAAGGAGGGACCGCAGACAGACTTCCTAGGCCTAAAATAATAAAAAAGGCTCTATGCAGCTTAAATTTGGCAACAGGGGTACACAGGCTGCATTGGTGTGGTCAGTGGAGGACAATTGGAAGGAGGGACCGCAGACAGACTTCCTAGGCCTAAAATAATAAAATAGGCTCTATGCAGTTTTAAATTGGTTACAGGGGTACACAGGCAGCATTGGTGTGGTCAGTGGAGGACAATTGGAAGGAGGGACCGCAGACAGACTTCCTAGGCCTAAAATAATAAAATAGGTTCTATGCAGCTTAAATTTGGCAACAGGGGTACACAGGCAGCATTGGTGTGGTCAGTGGAGGACAATTAGAAGGAGGGACCGCAGACAGACTTCCTAGGCCTAAAATAATAAAATAGGCTCTATGCAGCTTAAATTTGGCAACAGGGGTACACAGGAAGCATTGGTGTGGTCAGTGGAGGACAATTGGAAGGAGGGACCGCAGACAGACTTCCTAGGCCTAAAATAATAAAATAGGCTCTACGCAGTTTTAAATTGGTTACAGGGGTACACAGGCAGCATTGGTGTGGTCAGTGGAGGACAATTAGAAGGAGGGACCGCAGACAGACTTCATAGGCCTAAAATAATAAAATAGGCTCTATGCAGCTTAAATTTGGCAACAGGGGTACACAGGAAGCATTGGTGTGGTCAGTGGAAGACAATTAGAAGTAGGGACCGCAGAAAGACTTCCTAGGCCTAAAATAATAAAATAGGCTCTATGCAGTTTTAAATTGGTTACAGGGGTACACAGGCAGCATTGGTGTGGTCAGTGGAGGACAATTGGAAGGAGTGTCTGACACAGTAAGTACTCCCAAAAACAAACTAGATGTTAATGTCTCCCAAAAAAAATCCAACCCCCCCCCAAAAAAAAAGGGCGGCATACTTAGGTACAGGGGTACCTAAGTCCTATGCTGACTTTCAGACATTGTAATTTTGCGCAAAGTATTTACTGGTGTAAATGTAGGACAGGGCCCCTGACTATTTTAACTAGCATCATACATGTCAACAAATTGTTATTGTCTGTGCCAGGCATGGAAGGATTTCAGCGCATAGACTAAACAGTGGTGGAGCAGCGACAGATAATTTTGCAAGTGGTAGAGCACTTTTTAACTTGGGGGGGGGACATTCTCTCCTGGCCAGCGGTACAAGCCCAGGGCCCCTCATGTTACAACGGTGTGTCTGACGTTGGGTGCGCGCCACCACCGCCAGAGACACTTCATTGTGCTATGAGGGACCCAGTGCCAGTGCCGTTGACCAAAAGTGGGCACACCCACCTCTTCAGACAAACGGCACTCTGACAGGTGCTTGCCACAAGTGGCGAGACCACGGCCCCGTGGGTGGAGTTAGGGAATTTAGGGAGGTGTAAAGATGTCGTATGCTGGACAAACAGCAGCTGCAAATTACGAGATTGGAACAGTCAGTAACACCAGTCCCAAAGCAAGACCTTTTTACAGGAAAGCTAGGTGTCAGCCGGGAAAGGTGGGGCAAAATAATTTGAAATCCATGAGTGGTTCATTTTAATGAAGGTTAGATCATCAACATTTTGGCTAGCCAGACGAGTCCTTTTTTCGGTCAGTATTGAACCAGCAGCACTGAATACTCTTTCTGACAGCACACTAGCTGCTGGGCAAGCAAGCTCCTGCAATGCATATTCAGCCAATTCAGGCCAGGTGTCTATTTTGGATGCCCAGTAATCAAAGGGGAATGACGGTTGAGGGAGAACATCGGTAATGGAGGAAAAATAGTTAGTAACCATACTGGACAAATGTTGTCTCCTGTCACTTTGAATGGATGCTGCTGTACCTGTACAATGTAGATTGTGAGCCCAGGGACAGTGATGATAATGTGTGCAAACTGTAAAGCGCTGCGGAATATATTAGCGCTATATAAAAATAAGGATTATTATTATTTATTATTACCTGTCGTGTCTGCGGTCATTGCGAAATCACTCCACAACCTGGTCAGAAAACCCCTCTGTCCTACGCCACTTCTGATCTGTGCACCTCTAACACCCCTGCCTTGTTGCCCCCTGCAGCTCGTGTGAGAACCATCACCGGCGCTGTGTGCTGGGAATGCCTGAATCAAACGGTCTACAAGAGTAGCTTGTTTGGTTGCCAATATCTGTTCGAGGTTCTCATGTGGCATGATATTTTGCAATTTGCCTTTATAGCGAGGATCAAGGAGGCAGGCCAACCAGTAATCGTCATCTGTCATCATTTTTATAATGCGTGGGTCCCTTTTGAGGATACGCAAGGCATAATCCGCCATGTGCGCCAATGTTCCAGTTGTCAAGTCAGTGCATATGCTGGGTTGAGGAGCACTTTCTGGCAAATCAACGTCACTTGTCTCCCTCAAAAACCCTGAACCCATCCTTGCACCGCCAGCAGTTTCTATTGCCCCCTGAGAAGCTTCCTCATCCAAAAAATAGTCATCCCCATCATCCTCCTCGTCCTCCTCCTCTTTGCCCACCACCTCGTCCTGTAGACTTCCCTGAGCAGACAATAGCTGACTGTCATCAAGGCTTCCCTCCTCCTCCGCTGCAGACGCCTGTTCCTTTATGTGCATCAAACTTTGCATCAGCAGACGCATTGCTTATTATGGCGTTGTCTGCACTAACCAGCCTGTGCATTCCTCAAAACACTGAAGGACTTGACACAGGTCTTGGAGCTTCGACCACTGCACAGCTGACAACTCCATGTCAGCCATCCAACTGCCTGCCCGTGTATGTGTATCCTCCCACAAATGCATAACAGCACACCTCTGTTCGCACAGTCTATGAAGCATGTGCAGTGTGGAGTTCCACCTTGTTGCAACGTCGATGATTAGGCGATGCTGGGGAAGGTTCAAAGACCGCTGATGGTTCTGCATACGGCTGGAGTGTACGGGCGAACGGCGGATGTGAGAGCAAAGTCTGCGCACTTTCAGCAGCAGGTCGGGTAACCCCGGATAACTTTTCAGGAAGCACTGCACCACCAGGTTTAAGGTGTGAGCCAGGCAAGGAATGTGTTTCAGTTGTGAAAGGGCTATGGCAGCCATAAAATTCCTTCCGTTATCACTCACTACCTTGCCTGCCTCAAGATGTACAGTGCCCAGCCATGACCGAGTTTCTTGCTGCAAGAACTCGGACAGAACTTCCGCGGTGTGTCTGTTGTCGCCCAAACACTTCATTGCCAATACAGCCTGCTGACGCTTGCCACTAGCTGTTCCATAATTGGACACCTCGTGTGCAACAGTGGCAGCTGCCGATGGAGTGGTCGTGCGACTGCGGTCTGTGGACGAGCTCTCGCTTCTGCTGGAGGACGAGAAGGAGGAGGGGGGACGAACTCCTACAGCCAACTGTTTCCTAGACCGTGGGCTAGGCAGAACTGTCCCAATATTACTGTCCCCTGTGGACCCTGCATCCACCATATTAACCCAGTGTGCCGTGATGGAGACGTAATGCCCCTGGCCATGCCTACTGGTCCATTCATCTGTTGTCAGGTGCACCTTTCTACTCACAGATTGCCTGAGCGCATGGACAATGCGGTCTTTTCCATGCTGGTGGAGGGCTGGGATGGCTTTTCTCGAAAAAAAGTGTCAACTAGGTAGCTCGTAGCGTGGTACAGTGCAGTCCATTAGGGCTTTGAAAGCTTCGGTTTCAACTAACCGGTAGGGCATTATCTCTAACGAGATTAGTCTAGCAATGTGGGCGTTCAAACCCTGTGTACGCGGATGCGAGGATGAGTACTTCCTTTTCCTAACGAGAGTCTCATGTAGGGTGAGCTGGACTGGAGAGCTGCATACGGTGGAACTGGCGGGGGTGCCGGTGGACATGGGTGACTGAGAGAGGGTTGGTGATGGTATTCTTGATGGTGCCCTACATACAGTTTTTCCGACCACGAACCTGGTGATTCCCTGACTGCTTTGGCCTTGCGATGAAACCGCAACATTACCTGCAGGTGGTGTTGTAAACGGTGGGCTTACAGTGAGGGAAGGGATGTCGCCTTGCTGATTAGCTTCATTGTGAGAGGGTGCTACAACGTTAAGGGACGTTTGGTAGTTTGTCCAGGCTTGCAAGTGCATGCTGGTTAAATGTCTATGCATGCAACTTGTATTTAAATTTTTAACATTCTGACCTCTGCTGAAGGTCCTTGAGCATTTCTTACAGATGACTTTGCGCTGATCATTGGGATCTTGGTTAAAAAAATTTCAGACTGCACTCTTCCTTTTGGATACCTTTTCAGGCATTGCACACTGAGCTTCTTTAACCTGATGGCCACGCTGTCCTACATCTGGTTTTGGTTTTGCCACACGTTTTTGGCCAGATACGGGCCTGCCAGATGGAACCTGTTGCGATGTTGATGCCTGCTGTGGCTCCTCCTCCTCCGCTTCAGAGCTACTGCCGCCTGCACCCTGTTCCCCCAATGGCTGCCAATCGGGGTCAACAACTGGGTCATCTTTGACCTCCTTTTCTATGTTCTGTGCACCTTCCTCTGGGTCACCGTGTAAGCCGGTGCTATAGCGTTCATGACGGGGCTCCATAGTCTCATCGGGGTCAGATTCTGGATCAGTACACTGCGAGGGCAATGTTCTGATCTGAGTCAAAGGAACAGCATAATAATCTGGCTGTGGCTGTGCATCTGTGCACTCCATGTCCGATTCATCTTATAATGGGCATGGCCTGTTAACAATTTCCCTTTCTAACCCAGGCACGGTATGTGTAAAGAGCTCCATGGAGTAACCAGTTGTGTTGCCTGACGCATCCTTCACTGTTGTTCTGGGTGAAGGACACAAGGAAGCGACTTGTTCCTGACCGGGAGCATCCACTGACGATGCACTGCTCTGACATTTGGCACTTTCCGAGGAGGAGGCGAAAGAGCTAGAGGCAGAGTCAGCAATGAAAGCCAATACTTGTTCCTGCTGCTCCGGCTTCAAAAGTGGTTTTCCTACTCTCAGAAAAGGAAGTCTTCGAGGCCTTGTGCAGCCAGACGATGATGCTGGCTCAACAACTCGAGACTTAGTGGCTATACTGCTTTTCCCATGACCACCTGATGCTCCACGACCACCACCACTACCATCATTACCAGCTGCCAATGACCGCCCACGGCCATGACCTCTTCCACCAGACTTCGTCATTCTTGGAAAAATGTTACCAAACTAACAACAGTTATGTGGTCCTGTAAAACCAGGTATAAGGTGTGCGTGAACTTGTTGGGAATGTAAGGCCATGTGCACACGTTCAGTATTTTTTGCGTTTTTTTTGCGTTTTTTCGCTATAAAAACGTGAAAAAACCGCTAACATATGCCTCCTATTATTTACAGTGTATTCCGCATTTTTTGTGCAAATGTAGCCTTTTTTTCCGTGAAAAAATCACATTGCGGAAAAAAAAGCAACATGTTCATTAAAATGCGGAATTGCGGGGATTCCGCACACCTAGGAGTGCATTGATCTGCTTACTTCCCGCACGGGGCTGTGCACACCATGCGGGAAGTAAGCAGATTATGTGCGGTTGGTACCCAGGGTGAAGGAGAGGAGACTCTCCTCCACGGACTGGGCACCATATAATTGGTCAAAAAAAAGAATTAAAATAAAAAATAGTGATATACTCACCTTCGATGGCCTCCGGAGTCTTCCCGCCTCTCCGGTGCATGCTGCCGCTTCGGTTCCTATAGCTGGTGTGCAGTGAAGGACCTGCGATGACGTCGCGGTCTTGTGATTGGTCGCGAGACCGGTCATGTGACCGCTCACGTGACCGCGACGTCATGGAAGGTCCTGAACCACACCGGCATCTATAGGAACGGACGCCGCTGAGGAGGTCCGCTGTCTGCAGGTGAGTATAACCATTTTTTTAATTTTTTTTATTATTTTTAAACATTCTATCTTTTACTATAGATGCTGCATAGGCAGCATCTATAGTAAAACGTTGGTCACACTTGTCAAACACTATGTTTGACAAGTGTGACCAACCTGTCAGTCAGTTTTCCAAGCGATGCTACAGATCGCTTGGAAAACTTTAGCATTCTGCAAGCTAATTACGCTTGCAGAATGCTAAAAAAACGGGAAAAAAACGGGAAAAAAAACGCAAAAAAAAATGCGGATTTCTTGCAGAAAATATCCGGTTTTCTTCAGGAAATTTCTGCAAGAAATCCGGACGTGTGCACATACCCTTAATCTCCCTTTTTTATGTGTGGGAGAATGCAGTGAAAAATGAGGCCCACTGTATTACACTAGACAGTTTGATTGGCAGAAAGAGGCTGGCAGATATGGCACTAACAGGAGTGACGCAGATAAAAACACTGGCAATAGAAATGTCTCTCTTTATGTGTGGGAGAATGCATTGAAAAATCAGGGCCACTGTATTACACAATACACAGTTTGATTAGCAGAAAGAGGCTGGCAGATATGGCACTAACAGGAGTGACGCAGATAAAAACACTGGCAATAGAAATGTCCCTCTTTGTGTGTGGGAGAATGCAGGGAAAAATCAGGCCCACTGTATTACACAATACACAGTTTGATTAGCAGAAAGAGGCTGGCAGATATGGCACTAGCCAGACTGACGCAGATGCACACACTGGCAATAGAAATGTCCCTCTTTTTTTTATATGGGAGACAAGGGATTGAATCAGGCCCACTATATCACGGTATAGTTCCTGTGGCACAGAATGACTGACAGATACCACAGACAGCACTCGCACACATGCACAGGTTTGGCAAGATTATTCTCCCTTTATTTTAATTTTTTTTTCTGGATATGTGAGACAAGTGATTTAATCTGGCCCACTGTTACACAGTAGGTTTTCTGTGGCAGAAAAAATAAATAAATGCCACACACAGGACTGGCACTAATGCAGATTTGCCAATCTTAATCTCCTACTTTTATTTTTTTTTCTGGGAGAATTAGGAAGAAATCAGGCCCACTGCTACACAGTAGGTTTTCTGTGGCAGAAAAAAAAAGTCAGATGCCACACACAGGACTGGCACTAATGCAGATTTGCCAGTCTTAATCTCCCACTTTTTTTTGTTTTATGGGAGAATTAGGAAGAAATCAGGCACACTGTTATACAGTAGGTTTTCTGTGGCAGAAAAAAAAAGACAGATGCCACACACAGGACTGGCACTAATGCAGATTTGCCAGTCTTAATCTCCCACTTTTTTTTTGTTTTATGGGAGAATTAGGAAGAAATCAGGCACACTGTTATACAGTAGGTTTTCTGTGGCAAAAAAAAAGACAGAAGCCACACACAGGACTGGCACTAATGCAGATTTGCCAGTCTTAATTTCCCACTTTTTTTTTTGTTTTATGGGAGAATTAGTAAGAAATCAGGCACACTGTTATGCAGTAGGTTTTCTGTGGCAGAAAAAAAAGACAGAAGCCACACACAGGACTGGCACTAATGCAGATTGGCCAGTCTTAATCTCCCACTTTTTTTTTGTTTTATGGGAGAATTAGGAAGAAATCAGGTACACTGTTATACAATAGGTTTTCTGTGGCAGAAAAAAAGACAGAAGCCACAAACAGGACTGGCACTACTGCAAATTTGCCAGTCTTAATCTCCCAATTTTTTTTTGTTTTATGGAAGAACAAGGAAGAAATCAGGCACACTGTTATACAGTAGGTTTTCTGTGGCAGAAAAAAAAAAAGACAGATGCCACACACAGGACTGGCACTAATGCAGATTTGCCAGTCTTAATCTCCCACCTTTTTTTTTGTTTTATGGGAGAATTAGGAAGAAATCAGGCACACTGTTATACAGTAGGTTTTCTGTGGCAGAAAAAAAAAGACAGAAGCCACACACAGGACTGGCACTAATGCAGATTTGCCAGTCTTAATCTCCCACTTTTTTTTTGTTTTATGGGAGAATTAGGAAGAAATCAGGCACACTGTTATACAGTAGGTTTTCTGTGGCAGAAAAAAACACAGAAGCCACACACAGGACTGGCACTACTGCAGATTTGCCAGTCTTAATCTCCCACTTTTTTTTTTTGTTTTATGGGAGAATTAGGAAGAAATCAGGCACACTGTTATACAGTAGGTTTTCTGTGGCAGAAAGTGGCTTGAAGAGATATAACAAAACAAAAAAAGTACTACAATTACTATCTCTCTACAGTAATATCAGGAAAGTGTGGCAGGCAGCAATAAAAAGGACTGCTGCACACAAAAGTCAAAAGTGTGAACAAACAAACAAGATAGCTGTGCAGAAGGAAAGGAGCAACAGGATTTGTGCTTTGAAAAAAGCAGTTGCTTTGCACAGCGGCGTGCACACAGCAACGCAGCTATCAGGGAGCCTTATAACCTACAGAGCTGATGAAGAGAAATCTAGCCTCCACTGTCTCTGCAAAGAAAAGGTGGTGTTGTACAGTGGAAATCGCTACAGTACAAGCGGTTTTGGGGTCAATTTACCCTGCCTAACGCTATCCCTGCTTCTGACGAAGCGACAGCATCCTCTCCCTACGCTCAGATCAGCAGCAGTAAGATGGCGGTCGGTGGGAACGCCCCTTTATAGCCCCTGTGACGCCGCAGAAAGCAAGCCAATCACTGCCATGCCCTTCTCTAAGATGATGGGGACCAGGACCTAATGTCATCACGCTGCCCACACTCTGCGTGCACCTTCATTGGCTGAAAAATGGCGCTTTAAGCATCATATGAAACGCGACTTTGGCGTGAAGATCGTGTACCGCATGGCCGATCCCACGCTGGGATCGGGTCGGGTTTCATGAAACCCGACTTTGCCAAAAGTCGGCGACTTATGAAAATGACCGATCCATTTCGCTCAACCCTAGTACTGACCTAAGGAATAAAGCCATCTTATCACTTATACTGTACCACATGTTGTACAGCACCTCTGAGAAGAGGCAAGACAGAGTCCAGCGTAACTCTGCTGTCTTGTAGTGAATGGATCCATCAAAGTTTCATCTGAATCACATATTTCAAAAACGTAGATGATGTAGAGCCCATTATAAATGTGAACCAAGCCTTAACAGTTACATATGTTATGTATGTACACCAACATTATACCATTCAACTCAATGTTAAAAAATGTGCCCACTTCGATCCATCATCTGTTAAAGGAAATATCTAGAGTGTGCTAATTATTGACAGCAAAGATTCTACGAAAGCGACATGGCTCCCCCGAAAATTAATTCATAGCTATCTGCACTCCCAAATCCAAATGCGCTGAAACCATAGCAGCTATTCACATGTTTAGCATTACTGTAGTGAGGAGACTCACTTAACTTATAGGAAGTGCATCTCCAGAAGTACAACCTGGGCACAACTTCATGAACACTGGAATGTACAGGACATTTCAAAGTCACATTTGTAATTTTCACTTCACAACATTCAATGCATGTTTCTAGAAATAACCAATGTTTACAAAATCTTAATACAATTTTAAAGTTATTCCCAGAGGGGTGAAGTTTGCAAAAATGGGGTTTACTTGGTGGCTTTCTGCTTTTCTAGCACTTTGAGGCCCTGCAAATGGACTCTGCAAACTATTCCAATAATATCAGCACTCCAAGAGACAAATAGTGCTTCTGCCATGTGGTCACCACTAGTGTGCAGCCACATGTAGGGTATTGACATATTCAGGAGAAGTTGTGTAGAACATTATGGGGCTATTTTTACAAATTTCTCGTGAAAATCTAAAATGATGTTTTAGCCCCAGATTTTACAAGTAAAAACGTGGTTATTTTCTGTTCATCACACAATGGTATAAAATTTTGAGAGACACTCCTGGTGTCAATATGCTCACTGCACCCCTAGATGTATCTATTGAGTGTAGCTTGTAAAATGGACACAGAGGCGGAGCCAGCTGCACGCTGAGAGGGATGGCACCAACAAGAAGGAGCAGTCAGGGCTTAGCTTTTCATTGTCCAACCTCCTCCTCCTTTTCATCCTGTCCATGACTGTTTGCTTTACCCAGGAATGACGTGCTCAGGAAGCAGACAGCCATGAGCCACAGAGAAGAGCCCCACTCTCTACAGGTTTGGGATTCCTGGACTGGGGTATCCACACAGCATAAATGTTGGCTATTTATTATTATTTATAGCTTATTATCTTTCCACATGGAGACAGGTTTTCCAGCACGATTTACAAGTGTGCAATCAAATTAGAGCTTTGGAAAATAGAGTCAATAGATTGTGCTCTTTGTGAGGTTTTTGAAATCACTTCAAAATAATTTCTTTGAAGTGAACAGTATCAGTCACAACTCTTGTCGGGTGTCCCGGGATCTGCGGCTCCATCCCTGTCCCTAACCTTAGTTCATTCTGCTCTCAATCTGTACCATTCACCCACCCAGGGAAGAGGGGAGTGGTAGTAAACACCATACAGACTAACAAGGTAGTACGAACAGGGTAGGGAAAAAAAAATCGAAGATACAAATATAGTTACACATATAACAGAGGGATGCACCGGGGAGTGGAAGATGGGGTTAAACCAAAGTAGGAGAAGGAAGAAAATTAACACACACTTAAATCCAAACAACGGTCACAGATACATCCACCAACCGACTACACCAATAATAGCCACCAACAAACTTCAGCCATGCAGCATAAGCTAACTCTGACCATGAGTGCTAGCCAGGACACAGTTTATATAGCAATGGGAGTTGCTAACAGTGCACAGCTGAGAACCTTAAGGCAGGGAAGCTCCAAGAAGCTTTCATGTGAGCAGACTAACCCCTGCACTGCACTGCATATAAAGGTGAAGTGCTTCTAACCAGTCCAGGAGTAAGAAGAATCAGACAGTGGGGTCTTCTGGCTCCTCTCTGTTGAGGTAAACCCATGACACTTTTCTTCTGATAGAGATTGCTACCATTTTGGAAAATTGCTGCCAAGAAGGATTATACTAGGTCTGCATCAATGTTTAAGCAAATGATATGCAAAAAAGTCCCCCTAGAGAACAATTATTGATTTTTTTTCTAATTAGAAAAGCAATGCCACATATATAAAAATCCTGAATTCTACTATATTGTAACTTATGGTAACATTGTCAAAAGGTTAAAACTAGCTGGTTTATTGGTATTGGCAGAAAACACTACATTATATATATATATATATATATATATATATATATATATATATATAGAGAGAGAGAGAGAGAGAGAGAGAGAGAGAGAGAGAGAGAGAGAGAGAGAGAGAGAAAGCAAAAAGGAATGGAGCGCACTTACCAAAGTAGAAAAAGTCACCACTTTATTAGGACATACAGCAAGCTAGTAGTGAGGGATGTGGAAAGTAAAAGGACGACTGCCGTTTCGTGCCCACGGCACTTCAACAGGTCCCACTCCTGACGCCCGAGGGAAGCAGGGAGGATCTTGTAGCCGCAAGTTACTATTGGTTCCTCCCCCAACCCAGCGTCACAGTGCAATCAATAACACTTAATCAGAATATAAATGTAACAAATACATAACACGACATATATATTGTTAAAATCATTCCAACACGAGCACCAATACCATAATGAGCTTAAAATGTTACTTATATTTTACAAAAAAATCGACATATCTATCCGTTCGTTGAGTCCCAGAGGCCCTAGTGCGTCTGCGCGAAGTATCCACCTCGCTTCTCTCTGTAGCAGACGCCGGTGTAAGTCTCCGCCTCCTCGAGGTAAGGAGATTCTTTCTATGCTCGCAAATCGTAGCGTCTGGATATCACCTTTATAGTGATCTCTCACATGATTTATCAACCTAGGAACCCCTTTACCTGTTCGTATGGAGTTGAAATGTTCTCTTATCCTGATAAACAATGGCCGGATGGTTTTACCAATGTAAAAAAAGCCACAAGGGCAGAAAATTACATAAACTATATGAGTAGCTCTACAGGATATAAAATCATGGACTGTGTGCTGTATTGGTCCAATTTTGATCTTATTGCCTGTGAGATGATAAACACAGAAATTACACTGACCACATTTAAAGTTCCCTTTTGGGGCATTACCGCCTAACCAATTCTCCTGAGTAGAGACAAAACGGTTACGGATAGTGTTGAGCGATACCGTCCGATACTTGAAAGTATCGGTATCGGAAAGTATCGGCCGATACCGGCAAAGTATCGGATCCAATCCGATACCGATACCAATACAAGTCAATGGGACTCAAGTATCGGATCGTATTCCTGATGGTTCCCAGGGTCTGAAGGAGAGGAAACTCTCCTTCAGACCCTGGGATCCATATAAATGTGTAAAATAAAGAATTAAAATAAAAAATATTGCTATACTCACCTGTCCGACGCAGCCTGGACCTCAGCGAGGGAACCGGCAGCGTTGTTTGTTTAAAATTCGCGCTTTTACTTGGTTACGTGAAGTCCCGGCTTGTGATTGGTCAGGGCGGCCATGTTGCCGGGACGCGGACCAATCACAGCAAGCCGTGACGAAAATACGTCATGGCTTGCTGTGATTGGTCCGCGTCCCGGCAACATGGCCGCCATTAACCAATCACAAGCCGTGACGTCACGGGAGGCTGGACATGTGCGTATTTTAAAAAGCGCGCGTGTCCAGCCTCCAGTGACGTCCCGGCTTGTGATTGGTTAATGGCGGCCATGTTGCCGGGACGCGGACCAATCACAGCAAGCCGTGACGTAATTTCGTCACGGCTTGCTGTGATTGGTCCGCGTCCCGGCAACATGGCGCCGTGACCAATCATAAGCCGGGACGTCACTGGAGGCTGGACACGCGCGCTTTTTAAAATACGCGCATGTCCAGAAGGACTACATAGAGTACTAACTGTGTTAAGATACAAACGGTGATAATCAACAAGATTACTGCCTTCTGTCATGGGTCCACCTACTGAGATGGATTCTCTAACCGGTAGGTCAGGGTGAGCAGTACAGAACAAAGGTGATGGTGCATGGCCCTGGATATGCCAGACATCAAGGTTATGAGTCAGGACTTGTACTACAAGCTAGTCAGGTCAGCAGATGGGCAAGCAGAGCTGGAAACAGTTGATGCAGCGGCCACAGCAAGCCGTGACGTAATTTCGTCACGGCTTGCTGTGATTGGTCCGCGTCCCGGCAACATGGCGCCGTGACCAATCATAAGCCGGGACGTCACTGGAGGCTGGACACGCGCGCTTTTTAAAATACGCACATGTCCAGCCTCCCGTGACGTCACGGCTTGTGATTGGTTAATGGCGGCCATGTTGCCGGGACGCGGACCAATCACAGCAAGCCGTGACGTAATTTCGTCACGGCTTGCTGTGATTGGTCCGCGTCCCGGCAACATGGCCGCCCTGACCAATCACAAGCCGGGACTTCACGTAACCAAGTAAAAGCGCGAAATTTAAACAAACAACGCTGCCGGTTCCCTCGCTGAAGTCCAGGCTGCGTCGGAGAGGTGAGTATAGCAATATTTTTTATTTTAATTCTCTCTTTTACACATTATTACATTAATGTTGTTGCGATACCCGATACCCGATACCACAAAAGTATCGGATCTCGGTATCGGAAATTCCGATACAGCAAATATCGGCTGATACCCGATACTTGCAGTATCGGAATGCTCAACACTAGTTACGGACCAAGTGATCTCTAATGTTCCTGCTCCGTCGGCAAGCAAATAGTGGACCTCTGTCCACCATTTCTTTTAAATCACTATCATGTCCCAGGATCTGCCAATTTTTTTCTGATGGCAGATCTAATTTGACTGTCCATGGGTCCAAACTTGAAGCTGAACACAAATCTCATATCCTCTTTTTTTATTGTTCTGTCTGACACATTACCCATCTCTGTCGCTGCTGCTTTTTCCAGAGCATTGTTTAGCACTGTCTGTGGATAGCCCCGTTTGGTGAATCTATCATATAGGTCTTTTGATTGTTCTCTAAATCCCATAGTACTGCTATTAATTATTGTAACCCTTAAAAATTGACTATAAGGGAGGGACTGTCTAGTATAGAGGGGATGGGCGCTAATGAAATGCAGCAAAGAGTTAGGCGCAGACGGTTTACGGTACACTTCTGTGTGGATAGCACCTTCCCTTACCTGCAGTTTTACATCAAGAAAAACTAAATCATTTCCCCCAAATTGGGAGGTGAACCTCATATTCATGGTGTTTGACGTCCCCAGGTGCTCCACAAAGCGGGTGAAGTCATCCTGGTGCCCGTCCCACACCATGAATATGTCGTCCACATATCTCGCGTACAATTTGGGTGCTTCAAGAATGGATTTGTGGTGGAATAAATGTATTCCTCCTCAAATCTAGCCAAGAACAGATTGGCCAGAGTACATGCGACGGGGGTACCCATAGTGGTACCCTCCATTTGTTTGTACCAGGCATTGTCAAATTGAAACGCATTATGGTCCAGGATGAAAGATAAACCCTCACAGATAAAGGAGATAGTGTCCCCTTCAGTAGGAGTATTCTCTAATATCATTCTTATAGTATCCACCCCTAGTTTTTGCGGGATTCGAGTATAGAGACTTTTAATGTCTATTGAGGTAAGGCAAAAATTATCCTGCCATGTGAACCCCCTAATGATTTTTAAAAAATCCCCAGTATCCTTCACATAGGACGGGATGTCCTGCAAAAGTGGACGTAACAACCAGTCCAAGTAGGAGGATAAGGGTTCTGTAAGGGAGCCCACCCCCGACACTATAGGGCGCCCTGGGGGTTCTACCATGGATTTGTGTAACTTAGGTATGTGGTACCAATGAGGCTTCCTTGGAAAATTAGGCAATAACTTTGCTGCCTGTTTTTCAGACAGCACTCTTTTTTCAACGTGCTGTCTTAACAGAGAACGCAAGCTGTTCTTGAACCTTACCATAGGGTCTCCTTTTAATTTAATATAAGTGTTCTCATCAGACAATTGTCTTAAAGCCTCTTTTTTATAGTACTCACATGACAAAAGCACCGTATTGCCTCCTTTGTCCGCAGAACGCACTATAGTGTCGGACCACCCCTGTATTTCCTTTAAAGCCTTTAATTCTTTGGATGACAAATTACGAGGGAGTTTTTTATACATAAGGGCTTCAATATCTTTAATAACTTGTATTTCAAAAATGTCAATGGGGTTACCCGGAGATACCGGGGGCATAAATGTGGACTTCACCCCTCCAAGAAATGGAGGATTGGACCCATCCCTCTCAATAACAGTAGTGGAAATTTGATCAGTAAGACCCAAAAGTAATTGTGCATCCTTACGTACATCACCAAGTGGGTCCTCCGTGACCATGAATCCTAGAGGACCCACCTGGCAAGGTATTTCTCCAGGGAAGTTTTTAGTGGGGGCAGAAATGGGTACCGTGGATTTTTTAGTGGACGCAAAAGACTTAAAGAGGTGAATTTTTCTGATGGATTTAAAGAGATCAATCTTAAAGTCTACTATATTAAACTCTTCAGGTAGACAGTAATTCAACCCCTTAGAGAGAACAGCAAAATGTGCTTCATCGAGGATGTGGTCAGTCAAATTCACAACCGTGGTGTTGGACCTGTCTTTTATACTGGTCTTCATGAGACCTGTTAACTCTTTCGATCGTTTTTGTCCACCATTTCTTCTACCCCCACGGCGCGTCCTACATCCAAAGGGGAAACCATGTGAACCATGGAACGTTTTGAAACTGATGACCCGGAGACGGTGCTCAAATCCTCTGTTGCACTTGAGTCTGAATCAGTTGTCAAATAATCCTTTTTGGTGTTATTAACCTTTTTCCAGGGACACCCTTTTTTCTGATTCTGCCTCCTTGGGAGCATTCGATGATTCTGTGGTTGACCGCCTTTGTTCCATGTAAAGATTTTTCCTGTGTCAAAATCACATTTATCGCGAATAAATTTGTCGCGTTTTCTTTGTTTTATATCGTTTTGTAGAATTACCAACTTAGTATCCAGTCTCTTATCTAGAGCTAGCCATTGGGTTTCTGATAGTCTGGTTTTAAGTTCATCTTTAGTTTTTGTCAATTCTGACTTAGTGGCTTCATAATTTTATAATGTTTTGTTTTAAAACTAGCTGTAAAAGACTCTGTGAACATTGTAACAGGATCCTTTCCCATTCCTTTACAAACAACTTGTTATCTTTAAATTGGGCCATTTCTTTTACGACTCTCAGGCCCCGCGGAACTCGCCCGCAATCCACATAAGATTTCAATGAATTGTTCGTCCAGAACAAGTTAACTTCTCTTTCTGCTACTGTAAAAAACTTATGCTCAAGTGTTTTAGTGCTCAATGAAAAAATGTCCTCGTGCAACTCACATTCCGAAAAATACGAGTCCACATTTTCCCTCCCTGCTAGGAGTCCATGTGACAGGGGTACGGCGTCAGGTTCCATATTTTAAGTGCCAAGCAGGTGAATGATCACCACTAATTGCTACAGCCTTTCAGCCTTTCAAGTCAACTAGGAGACTAACACAGCGTGCTCGTGGTGAAAACACAGTCCGCAATATGTATAAGCACAGAAAGAGAAAAAAACACCTCCGCACTGCTGTCACGCGTTAGTCCCTGATGAATGGAAACCTTTTTGTATTACAGCCGTAATAACTTGCCCCTTTATCCAAAATGGGTGCTGCATCCACGAGAGAAGTCCACAATCCAAAATAGAGAAAAAAAGCAAAGGAATGGAGCGCACTTACCAAAGTAGAAAAAGTCACCACTTTATTAGGACATACAGCAAGCTAGTAGGGAGGGATGTGGAAAGTAAAAGGACGACAGCCGTTTCGTGCCCACGGCACTTCAACAGGTCCTGACGCCCGAGGGAAGCAGGGAGGGTCTTGTAGCCGCAAGTTACTATTGGCTCCTCCCCCAACCCAGCGTCACAGTGCAATCAATAACACTTAATCAGAATATAAATGTAACAAATACATAACACGACATATATATTGTTAAAATCATTCCAACACTAGCACCAATAACATAATGAGCTTAAAATGTTACTTATATTTCACAAAAAGATCGACATATCTATCCGTTCGTTCGTTGAGTCCCAGAGGCCCTAGTGCGTCTGAGCGAAGTATCCACCTCGCTTCTCTCTGTAGCAGAAGCCGGTGTAAGTCTCCGCCTCTCGAGGTAAGGAGATTTTTTCTATGCCCGCAAATCGTAGCATCTGGATATCACCTTTATGGTGATCTCTCACATGATTCATCAACCTAGGAACCCCTTTACCTGTTCGTATGGAGTTGAAATGTTCTCTTATCTTGATAAACAATGGCCAGATGGTTTTACCAATGTAAAAAAAGCCACAAGGGCAGAAAATTACATAAAATATATGAGTAGATCTACAGGATATAAAATCATGGACTGTGTGCTGTATTGGTCCAATTTTGATCTTATTGCCTGTGAGATGATAAACACAGAAATTACACCGACCACATTTAAAGTTTACTTTTGGGGCATTACCGCCTAACCAATTCTCCTGAGTAGAGACAAAATGGTTACGGACCAAGTGATCTCTAATGTTCCTGCTCCGTCGGCAAGCAAATAGTGGACCTCTATCCACCATTTCTTTTAAATCACTATCATGTCCCAGGATCTGCCAATTTTTTCTGATGGCAGATCTAATTTGACTATCCATGGGTCCAAACTTGAAGCTGAACACAAATCTCGTATCCTCTTTTTTTATTGTTCT
The DNA here is from genome assembly GCF_051348905.1 of Ranitomeya variabilis. Classification (NCBI taxonomy): domain Eukaryota; kingdom Metazoa; phylum Chordata; class Amphibia; order Anura; family Dendrobatidae; genus Ranitomeya; species Ranitomeya variabilis. The sequence goes on from NC_135236.1 coordinate 570,745,671, forward strand.
GTCTGACACATTACCCATCTCTGTCGCTGCTGCTTTTTCCAGAGCATTGTTTAGCACTGTCTGTGGATAGCCCCGTTTGGTGAATCTATCATATAGGTCTTTTGATTGTTCTCTAAATCCCATAGTACTGCTATTAATTATTTTAACCCTTAAAAATTGACTATAAGGGAGGGACTGTCTAGTATAGAGGGGATGGGCGCTAATGAAATGCAGCAAAGAGTTAGGCGCAGACGGTTTACGGTACACTTCTGTGTGGATAGCACCTTCCCTTACCTGCAGTTTTACATCAAGAAAAACTAAATCATTTCCCCCAAATTGGGAGGTGAACCTCATATTCATGGTGTTTGACGTCCCCAGGTGCTCCACAAAGCGGGTGAAGTCATCCTGGTGCCCGTCCCACACCATGAATATGTCGTCCACATATCTCTATATGATAGATTCACCAAACGGGGCTATCCACAGACAGTGCTAAACAATGCTCTGGAAAAAGCAGCAGCGACAGAGATGGGTAATGTGTCAGACAAAACAATAAAAAAAGAGGATAAGAGTTTTGTGTTCAGCTTCAAGTTTGGACCCATGGACAGTCAAATTAGATCTGCCATCAGAAAAAATTGGCAGATCCTGGGACATGATAGTGAATTAAAAGAAATGGTGGATAGAGGTCCACTATTTGCTTGCCGACGGAGCAGGAACATTAGAGATCACTTGGTCCGTAACCGTTTTGTCTCTACTCAGGAGAACTGGTTAGGCGGTAATGCCCCAAAAGGGAACTTTAAATGTGGTTGGTGTAATTTATGTGTTTATCATCTCACAGGCAATAAGATCAAAATTGGACCAATACAGCACACAGTCCATGATTTTATATCCTGTAGATCTACCCAAATAGATTATGTAATTTTCTGCCCTTGTGGCTTTTTTTACATTGGTAAAACCATCCGGCCATTGTTTATCAGGATAAGAGAACATTTCAACTCCATACGAACAGGTAAAGGGGTCCCTAGGTTGATAAATCATGTGAGAGATCACCATAAAGGTCATATCCAGAAGCTACGATTTGCGGGCATAGAAAAAATCTCCTTACCTCGAGGAGGCGGAGACTTACAACGGCGTCTGCTACAGAGAGAAGCGAGGTGGATACTTTGCGCAGATGCACTAGGGCCTCTGGGACTCAACGAACAGATAGATATGTCGATCTTTTTGTAAAATATAAGTAACATTTTAAGCTCATTATGTTATTGGTGCTCGTGTTGGAATGATTTTAACAATATATATGTCGTGTTATGTATTTGTTACATTTATATTCTGATTAAGTGTTATTGATTGCACTGTGACGCTGGGTTGGGGGAGGAGCCAATAGTAACTTGCGGCTACAAGACCCTCCCTGCTTCCCTCGGGCGTCAGGACCTGTTGAAGTGCCGTGGGCACGAAACGGCTGTTGTCCTTTTACTTTCCACATCCCTCCTTACTTGCTTGCTGTATGTCCTAATAAAGTGGTGACTTTTTCTACTTTGGTAAGTGCACTCCATTCCTTTGCTTTTTTTCTCTATTTTGGATTGTGGACTTCTCTCGTGGATGCAGCACCCATTTTGGATAAAGGGGCAAGTTATTACGGCTGTAATACAAAAAGGTTTCCATTCATCAGGGACTAACGCGTGACAGCAGTGCGGAGGTGTTTTTTTCTCTTTTTGTGCATATATATATATATATATATATATATATATATATATATATATATATATATATATATATAGTTTATGAAAGTATGAAACAGGACTCTAAACTTGTGTTTTATATTAAACTAGCTGTACTACCCGGTTTCGCCCGGGTTAATAACTGCTGTTAGCAAAACAGAAAGTGATAACAAAAATGTATTCTGCACACAAAAACCACAAAACAAATAGATAGAAATGTAATTATTAAAAGGCAAAAACTAAGCTATTAGAAGCATTTCACAACATATATTTCAACACCAGAGATATTTCATACAGATTTAACTAAATTAGCCAAGTAATGTGATGTAATAGTTTTCTACTTCTTTAAAAGACTTTTGATAAACAACATTCTTAGTTTTTCCTTCAGGTGCAAAGACGAGCAGATTTTTGGCTGTTCCAACTCTTGAACAGGCCACATAAAGTTGACCATGAGAAAAGCATGGAGATTGTAAATCGATTCCAACTACTTTCAAGGACTGTCCCTGAGCCTTGCTGATGGACATAGCAAATGCCAGTCGAACAGGAAACTGGAGGTGTTTAAAATTAAAAGGCAAATCAGATGGAATGAGAGGAATTGTTCGTGCCAGGGAATTCCTTTTCTTATGAGGCATTATTTTGGTAAAAATAGTCTGTAACTGGCAGTTTCTATATCCTCTCACATAGAGGTAATGTGACTGACATCAGCCTTTCCACCAACACACCCTAACGGACATGCTATTACCTCACACAAGCTTTGTTATATTGAGAATGTCCTTTGTTGACTTTATTAACCAATCAGAGCTCAGATTAATTAACTGTAGCAAAATAGAAGCTGAACTGTAATTGGTTGCTATTGGCAGCCTGATAAATCTGCAGCCAACAGGAAGCCCTCCCCCCAGGCAGTATATATTAGCTCACACAATGTTAGGGCTGGCGGAACGCACAGAGTAAATATAGTTGCTATTATTGGTGCGTTTGCAGCCCAGGGTTCACCGTGCAGGAGGAGAACCTGCTGCTAGCAAATGGCACTATGTGGTGGTATAAGCAACCTCTGTTACTTCACAGAGTCGCCGTGATAGAAAAGCAATGTGTCCTGTTAAGCTTTCAGGAGTACACAGCTAACTGCTGAGCTGATAGCAGTCAGTGGTCATGCAGTCAGAGAAACACACAAACAATTCCTCACCGGAGGTGCAGGCATTCTAATGGCTTATTTTAGCCGGGCCCTGAATACATGCAAACAAAACTCACCAGAGGTGCCGGTATTCTAGTGGCTTATTTCAGCAGGGCACTGACCACAAGCATACATGACCACACTGGCGCAAAGTTCATGACAAAGATTGATAATAGCGCATGGCCGTGTGGCAATGCAAACCTTTTATAGATGCAGCAACTTCAGGACCTTCCTAGAGGACCAATGGGAGTTGCTTCAGGACCTGAGCGTGTGACCCCTGACCTCCAATGAGAGGTCTTCCTTTTGGCATGCTCAGAAGGGAGAAAGCAGGACTTGGTCCCAGAAGCGAGTCCTTGTCGCTGACCAGTATTAGCTATTATGGCAGAGCCTGGAAGAAGAGCAGTAGCCAAATGCAGAGTATCTGCCTGAGCCAGATGCTGGGACCGGCATCTCCGCTGAGCAGGCTCCACTGCGGCTGGAGAAGAATGGAAGACCGCAGTGGAGATGGCTCGAGATTCCTCCTGTGCAGAGGCGAGAACTCAACCCCTAACACACATACACATAATAGACAGGTCATGTGACTGACAGCTGCCGTATTTCCTATATGGTACATGTTGCTCTTGTAGTTTCTCTGCTTATTAATCAGATTTTTATTTTTGAAGGATAATACCAGACTTGTGTGTGTTTTAGGGCGAGTTTCATGTGTCAAGTTGTGTGTGTTGAGTTGCGTGTAGCGACTTTTGTGAGATGAGTTTTTGTGTGGCGACATGCGTGTAGCAACTTTTTGTGTGTCGAGTTGCTTGTGATAGGTTAATGTAGCAAGTTGTGTGCAGAAAGTTTTGCGCATGGCGAGTTTTGCGTGTGGTGAGTTTTATGTGCGGTGCGTTTTGAGTATGTGCAAGTTTTGTGTGAGGCAACTTTTGCATGTATTGCAACTTTTGTGCATGTGGCAATTTTTCCGCGTGTGCAAGTTTTGCGTGTGGCGAGTTTTCCATGAGGTGAGTTTTGCATATGGCGATTTTTGAGTGGCGACTTTTGTTTCGACTTTTATGTGGCGAGGTTGGTGTATGTGTGGTGAAATGTGTGCTGAGTGTGGTATATGTGTGCATTTTGTGTGTGTGTTCATATCCCCGTGTGTGGTGAGTATCCCATGTCAGGGCCCCACCTTAGCAACTGTATGATATGTACTCTTTGGCACCATCGCTCTCATTCTTTAAGTTCCCCTTGTTCACATCTGGTAGCTGTCAATTTGCCTCCAACACTTTTCCTTTCACTTTTTCCCCATTATGTAGATAGGGGGCAAAATTGTTTCGTGAATTGGAAAGGGTTAAAATTTCGCCTCACAACATAGCCTATGACGCTCTTGTGGTCCAGACGTGTGACTGTGCAAAATTTTGTGGCTGTAGCTGCGACGGTGCAGATGCCAATCCCGGACATACACACATACATATACATACCTACATACTGTACATACATACGCACACACACACACATTCAGCTTTATATATTAGATATAGAATCATTTTATATGCATCATTCAAAACATTGTATTCTATCATATGACTGATCTAAATAGTATCTAATGGAAATAAATATATTAGTTGTGCTGAGTTTGTGTAATTTAAAATTCATAAGTTGGCCCATGAGCAGCAAAAAGAACTCTGCAAGTGACTGATTTCCAGTACCTATGCTGGATATCCGTGTTGCTAGCAGACTTCTCTTACTACATAGCTCATGCAATGTAAGTCAGACTAACTTTGTGCACCTCTACTAACTTAGACAGCAGGAAACCAGCTGTCAATCATCATGATGTCAGCAGCGATGTCACATTGAAAGAGCAGAGCAAAACTGAAGGAACTGCTCTGTTGACGTGACTTTGTAGAAAGTTGGTGAATTGCTGTAGTTACATAACCGCTTTCTGACCGCTCTGAGCTGGGAGAGATCAGCATGTGGCAGAACAATTATCTACGAATAAGTGCCTAGCCTCTTAAGGGAACATAAATAGTCCCAAGGAACCCATTTAAAACGATACCTACACCAAGAATTGGTCAGCAGAAAATGGGACATGTAAAAAGGCACATTGACTGTAATCTGTGAATATAATAGTGTGATGAACCGCACAGGGGAAGGTAGTGTTGACGTCACTCACCTCGTGGGAGAGGGTGAGAAGGACCCAGCAGAGATTGGCTCTTTGGTGCCACCACTTGCCCAAGGTCAGTCAGTGAACTGCACTGAGGGCAAATAGTCACCAGAAAGGCTTCTCTTATAGGTATGAGTTATTGAGGCTCTCCCAATGGGGGGGATATAGATCACCAGTTCAGGCCATCACTGTCAGGGCTCCTCACTAACACAGCACTGTATGCTGCCAGCAGTCCCTTGTTTGACATAAGCCCACTCTGACAACAGGCTTATATCAGGTCAGAAACCAACCAGGGTAGCATATAATATGACCAACCAAGCATGCGGGCATGGGGATTTGTGTATCGAGATAAAAGAGCAGCCCAAGATTAATTTTATATTTAATCTCTGATAAGCCGCACTAGAAATATACAGGTATATATATATATATATATATATATATATATATATATATATATATATATACACATATATATATATATACACAGGGAGGCACTGGTGAATAAAATGTCCAAATCTTAGTTACGTGGTTTTCCTGGCTGCGTCAGCTAACGGATCTCCTGCCAGTAGAAAAAAACGAAGGCCTAAATGAGCAGCTGTCTGTGATTTCCTAGGTTGTTCCCTCCCACACACTGGGCCCACCCCTGGGCTTGTACAGCCTCTCCCCACCCATCTCTGAGAGTATGGTTTTCTGTCCAGAACCATGGAGGCTCATAACTTCCCCCCGAGGCTCTGAATGGATGGCAGCGGTGCCACTGGATTCTGCTGGATTTTACCTGTGCAGAGACCAAATATGCCTACACTATGTAATTCCTGGTAGCTATGCTTTATAACTCAATATAGCAGAGTGCTACAGGTGACTGCCGGGCATGGGTGCATGGGAGAAGGACTACCAGTTCCGATTATGTGCTCGACTAGTCTCAGAGATATTGCATTTTGTTATTATAGGTCATTTTCCAGATTCAATACCTCAGAACCTTGCTGTGACCTGTAGTGCATGAGTTAGACAAAAGGAATCCAGTTTGGCTGTGCCTGCACTAGAACTCACACCTTTTTTCTAATTGCTAGTCACTGAGCATCAAAGAGCTTGTTCCTGGAGTTTTAATTAAAGAAAAACATTGATCCTGGGGAATGCCAAAGGTGGAAGGCAAATTCCAGGAGTAGAGTGAGATGTCCTGAACCTATAATCCAAAATGGGGTTTCGCTTGTCCCTCACAAATAGATAACACATGTGCGAAAAATACGGAAGTGCGCAACTGGTCTTAGTCTCAATCTGGTCCTTCTGCTATTGTTCATCATTTCCCATAAAAAAATGGCCATATTTCAATTGTTCATCGTTTCCCATGCAAAAGATGGCCATATTTCCATCAGCACAATAATGTTATATTGTTGTATAGCTTAATAAAGTGAATTGACTCATTGACATATACAGGACATAGTTTGTAGAAAAGTGAACTGCTAGAAAATGCAGAATGAGTATTGTTTCTTTAGTTAAGTGCTGATCAAAATTCTGAATTTCCTTTGGCTGACGTCCAGTCTAATACTCAAAGGATATGCACATTGTTTGAGAGTTTGGTGAAAAGCCAGAATAAAATCTTTAACTTTACAGCTGTCAGACTTTGTTACATCCAACTTGGTGTTACATTTCCAACTCCATTTTTTAAAGGTCAGGTAAGAATGAATAACAAACTTAGCATTTTAATTTTTTCCCTTTTTTCCAGAAACATATCTAAGTTTGTTCATACATTGATTAGAAAACTAGCATTTTTCTTGCAATCCAACTACAATCAATCTACAAACAAACTCTATACCAGACCATTATTTAGAGATATGAGAACTGCTTTATTCATTAAGTAAAACAATTAAAATTGATAACAATGCATCAAATACAGAAAGAAACAGTTCAATGATCAACAAATATTAGACATAAAGTTATACTACTTTGAAAAAAAGACAATCCCTATGGTAGTTGAGGCTCGAAATATTAATATTTGTTGTTTATATTCATTGCAGTATACACACCCTGACAAACTTCATGTGTTACTTTTATTCCAATTTCCTTGGTTTGTCTTTCAACAGCTGTCTCTCCTTGCAAATTCAACTTTTGTGAAGAATAAAGAGACATAAAAGATACAAAAGAGTTACAAATTCTTTGTCAGATCGTCATAGTGAGCTGACTGATGGATATCCAGTTAATTTATTCTGTAGCCAGCAGAAGACATTGCAACACAGATATTGTGGAAGGCAAACTTCACAATTTTTAATTAAATACAAGAGCAAAAATGTTTTATAGCCCCAAATCAATGCTTTTAAAAGGGTTCTCCACTACTAGGACAACCCCTTCTTAAACTAAATGTTCAGCCCCAATAAAATAAACTTATACTCTCCTCCCGTGCAAGCTCCGTTCCAGCAGTGTCAGAGCTTGCAGTCCCAGGGCTGTGATGAGGTGAAATGACATGCGATGTCTGGCTCCCAATCGGTGCTGGTGTCACTGTCTTCACCTCCAGACAAACTGGACATGAAGTGAAAGTCTAGGCCACAGCTGTAGCCCAGACTTCTTTTTCATGTTCGTTTCGACATGAGGTTGAGACAGTGATGTCAGCGCTGATCAGGCACTGGGTATCACATGTAATTTCACCTCATCACAGCCCTGAGACCACAAATGCTGACACCGCTGGAACGGAGCCGGCACAGGAGGTGAGTATGTTTATTTTATCGGGGCTGAATATTTAGTTTCAGAATTGGTTGTCCTAGTGGACAACTCCTTTATGTAAAACAAATATCCCCAAAGGTGGACAAGCCCTTTTAGCTTTAATTTCGTCTGTATCCTGAGAACAAAAATTAAAAGGAATACTAATACACTATATGTGGATACTGTCACATTTAAAATCAATGGCATATAATACAACTATCTTTTCTACATCCTGCCATCCAATCTACTATATATTATAAAAACATGCTTCTGGGCAAAAGTATCACGTGTTAAGTATATTTTCTAATGATGAGAATCAAAGCAGAATCGCATTGAAAATGTTCACTATTAAGCAATTCCGTATCCCCTAAATGAGTTTTAATTAGAGCTATCAAATTATTATAAAATACAGACCTTCATGAACTATTATAATATTGTTCACATTTCAACAAAATTCATGTAAGGCCCCCTTCATGTGTCCTCTTAAAAATCACAAGAGATGGTCCATTTTTACTATCCATGTGGATTTCTTTTTGCTGTGTATACCATCCATGTGACATGTACCGAAATAGAATGCAGAATAGAAATTACAGGCATTTTGGTATTAAAGTGACAAAAATATAGATGCATATCAGTGAGATATATAATTAGTGCCTTGCATATGTAGCTTACTGTACATATATTAACCTAATAAATAAATAAAAAAGACGTGGGATCCCCCCCATTTTTGGTAAGCAGTCAGCCAGGTAAAGCAGACAGCTGTGAGCTGGTATCAGGCTGGGAAGGTCCATCGTAACAGCTGACATCAACCACAAACCCCATTAACCTGATTGCCACCATACCAGGGCAATCGGCACTAATTAATGTATATATCTCACAGATATCTATCCATCCCATATCTATATATCTATTCCATAGCCATCTATCATCTATTTACCCCATATCTATCTATTTATATCTTTGCATATACTAAAATATGCGCCCAAAATGTGCACAGAGGTGTATGAAGGCCGTAGGTGTGCATGGCAGTAACAGGGGTAGCTGTGATTGCAATGTGTGGCAGTGACTCATGTCACAGGTAGGGGTCGCTGTGTGTTCTCCCCAGGATGTGCATGCAGACGTATGAAGTCCATAGATGTGCATGAGAGTCACGGATTTCCAGTCTGGGTTTTCCATGTGGTTGAAGGCCACAGGTTTGTGTGTGTGTTTAAAAGCCCTGCAGTAAGGGGTATGGGTGTGTCAAGTGACAGGTGTCTGAGGTGCATGTCAGTGTCAGTCTGGTGTATGCTGGTGTGCAGAGCAGAGGCCTGCAGAGCACTGGCTGAGTGCATTGGGGCACTGGCCAGCGGAGCCAACACCCAGGGCAGCTGAATAGCCTGGCACCCGCAGTGTATAGAGCAATGCCAGTTGTCCACGATATTGGTCTCGGATATGGACAGTCCTGTGCCCGAAGGTGGATGTCCTGTGCCTGAAGGAGTCAGATGTGGACAGTCATGTGACTGGAGGTGAATGTCCTGTGCCCGAAGGAGTCGGATGTGGCCAGTCCTGTACACAGAGGTGGATGTCCTGTGCCCAAAAGAGACAGATGTGGACTGTCCTGTTCCCGGAGGTGGATGTCCTGTGCCCGAAAGAGGACTAGCATGTGTAATGATTGCAAACAGGTGGATATGGTGCCCGGCTGCTAACCGGAGGATATCCTGGACTATGTACGGCTGTGTGAGTAAAGAGAGTGTAAGAGACTGTGATACAGTGATGCAGGATACCCACGGGAACTAGTCAGAGGGTGCTGGCGTGTGTAGTGTCTGCAACATATGAAGCTGTGTATATGAAGACTGTAATATGGTGTGCGGTCGCCCAGGGAAACTGGACAAGGGACGTCTGCCCTGTTTAGGGACTGCAGTTTAAAGCCATATGATATGTATTTCTATGAGCTGGTATGAACTGTACACTGATAATATACACTGAAGTTATATGCATTTGTGTGAATTGGACTTTAACGATGTGAGGAAACACATTAAAGAGACTTTTGTGTTGGAACTTTGTGGGTCACTGCCTCTTCACTGCGTACAATGCTACTACAATCTTACATATGGTGGAAAGAATGCGGGCAGTGTGAACTAAGGCATTCCCCAAAGCATACTGCATAGTGTTGTGCAAAGTCTGCTGGAAACATTTTTTCAAGACAGCTTGCTGTGGCTCGATGGGGCCACGAAGATTGAAGGCTCACAGGTTAACAAATAGAGATAGGGAGAGAAAATCATTGCAGAGGGTGTCTGTAATGGCATAGAAGTGAAGAAATATTACTATTTGCTTGCCCGAAGCCATATATGTTGAGATCACTTTGACATTGCTATGGCTGTATTTGTTATAGAGCTTGAGAGGAATTGAAAATAGTCTAAGGGGGCTTCAGAATGGTATACACAACTTTTCAAAGCAATCATAATACTTGCAATTTTTGGAAAAATTTGTTGAAACTTACAAATTTGAATTTCAAAAGATTAACTCATCTCTTCTAACTGTAAATTAATTAGAATGCCAAACTTCTTTTTGCTAGGCACTCAGTTACAAGGTTAAAAGACAGGAAAAAAATGTCTTGAAAGATTGAGAGAATGAGGGAGATATGTCTTTAGAAACATTAAAATTTAACATTTAGAATTGAAAGCAAAGCAAATAAGTTTCAAAAAAGTAAAGAGTCAGCATGTTGCCTAGAAATAGTTGTACAGGGAAATAATCACCATGAGATTGAAAAGTAAAGGTAAGCCTCTCATTGTAAAGCTGAACAGCAGATGAAGTGCACTTGCCAAAGGTGGAGCAGCTGTAGCTAGTCCTTAGAGACATGCCTAACCAGACTGTAGACCTGCCAGCACATCAAAGGAACTGAATACTGGCATGGAATATGCCTTACATGTCCTAAAGCATTGTCTAAAGTGTTAGCTCTAATGTCTTTTCCGTAAAAGTTAAGAATGTAAATGGCACTTATATCTCAGCTCTTCACAGTCTCACATAAAAAGGAAAGTGCCTTCTTTTCGATTATTAACTAATCAGAGTCTGGAGTTTCAATTTTTAACTGAAGCACTGAAGAAAGTTTGAACGAGCGCTATGTTCAACACCAATTTCTTTGATATTCAGTGTTTAAGAAAAAAAAATGTCCACAAATAAATTCCTAAATACCTTCAATTAGCAAATGACATTTTTTTTGCATAGGGAGGTAACATTTATGGCACATTAAAATAGCTGCTGAATTGTCACACTGAAAAACCTGTCCTACAATTTAAAATGATCAGGTGCAAGCATGTTCAGTAGTAAGCTCCACTTCTGTGACCGAAAGATGACCCATACAATGAACTGTCAGGTCATCTCCAGGTCATACCACCAAACAGGAAACCAGTCAACATGTTTATAGTTACTAAAATTGTAATGTAGGCTATCTAAGCATCATTTTGTGCCCTTGATTAAAGTGATTAATTCACATTCTGGACCCTTAAAAACTTTTAGTGTGTGCAGCTATGTATAATATGCTTACTAAAAGTTATGGACTAGAGAGTGCTGAAGTTGTGCAGAGCAAAGGTGTTCTAGCTCTTTACAATGCCCATTCTTCCTTAACTGACATCCACATTTTGAGAAAACTATCACATACATCCAACCCTAGTGACACTGGCAATCTAGGAAGAATGAGAGTTCCAAGTGCTAGCAAACTATGTGTTAGGTTTTGAGTTCCCGCTGCTGCACAGGGGGAATCTTGAGCCACCTCCGCTGCAGTCTCGCATTCTTCTTCAGCGGCAGTGGAGCATGCTCAGCTGAGACATCAGTCCCAGCATCTGGCTCAGTTAGATACTGTGCACTTGGTTACTGCTGATCTTCCAGGCTCAGCCATAGTAACCAGCACTGTTCAGCGGTGAGCAGACGCTCCTGGGACTAAGTCTTGCTTTTCTGCTACTGAGCATGCCCAAGGGATGACCTCTCATTGGAGGTCGGGGGTCACATGCTCAGGTCCTGAAGCAGTTGCTATTGGACCACTAGGAAGGTCCTGGAGAGCTTTCTCTATAAAAGGTTTGCATGGCCACACGGCCATGCGCTAGTATCAACTTATGTTTATGAGCTTAGCTACTTTGTGGTCTGTGTCAGCATGTGCTCAGGGTCGGCTGTATAACTACTAGAATTCCGGCACCTCCGGAGAGGACTTTGTGTGTGTGAATTTAGGGCTGGCGTATAGCCACTAGAATTCCGGCACCTCCGAAGAGGAGTTGTTTGTGTGCCGTTGCTGACTGTATGACCACTGTATGCTACCTGCTCCATTAGTGAGCTGTGATCCTCTGTGAGGTTAACAGAGCACAGCATTACCTTTAATCCCGGCAACTCTGTGAAGCCACAGAGTTCTCTCGTATACAGACCAGGTGATAGAACCCGTGTCTATTCAGGCGTAGTACCACCATATAGTGCCGCCATTTACTAGCAGCAGGTTCCTCTCCTGCACGGTGAACCCCGGGCTGCGAACGCACCTATACTATCTCCATATTAACTTGGTGCGTCCCGCCAGTCCTAACACTATGTGACTATAAATGGCTCCAGCACTGCCCTCAGTAAAATAGGGTATTTACCAGTGATGAGTGGATCTGGCGCGATTTCAATTCACCAATTTTTTTTTTTTTTATTAAATTCATTTAGGAGAGAATATTTTTCTGCAAGTGTTAGGTTATGTGCGCATGTTACGTATTTGCTTGCAGAAATTTCTGCAAGGTTTCTACATCTCTTGGCAGAAAAACGCAGCCGGAAATACGTTGTTTAATGCGTTTTTCATGTGTTTTTTTTAAACCCAGGATCATCAAAGAGATACAAAGTCCAAAAGTTGTGGTTGCATAAGCACATCAACAATCCACCAATATGACCTATAATAATTGCACCATCCAGGGTATACAAAGTAAACCACTTCCGCAATTTTGCTCATTTAAAAATTACAATATTTTATTAACAAATTATCTTAAAACAAATTAACTCAATTAAGAAATAGTATTAACAAGATGTTGAGGGGGAAACTGCCAGAAAAAAATCAATTTCTATTGTTTACAGCATAAATGTCTATAGAGGACCATATTAAACAGAATCCTAACAATAGGCTTATATGCTAAGTGAAAGAAAAACCCAAACTTGCATTAATGTACTCAGAGGTCTATTTTTAAGACATTGGCTTGAAGACAAGGGGGTGCAAGTGCCTCAAAGAATATTTTCACATTATATGCCAAAATATCCTACATTTTAAATGCTGTATGCAATGTCATAACTATTAACAGGTTGGGGAAAAAATATAGTTTACCTATAGTGGTAAAGGTCCATCAAAGATCCAGTGTGCGGCTGCAGGGTCTGGCGGTGTTTCCGTCCACCCCAAGTCACGTTTTGTATTCCTTATGGGTCATGTATAGGAGAAGGGGGCTGCTGGCTCTTTAAAATTACTGCCAGCCAATCAGATGATAAAGATGCCAATCGCGTGTGGGCTCTGCATAGTGCTACATTGCTCCTGGCTGAGTGAGTGTCGGCGTGCCGCCAACTGAGTTCATGACTAGAGATGAGCGAATATACTCGCTACTCGAGATTTCCCGAGCACGCTCGGGTGTCCTCTGAGTATTTTTTAGTGCTCGGAAATGTAGTTTTTATTGCTGCAGCTGAATGATTTACATCTGTTAGCCAGCATAAGTACATGTGGGGATTCCCTAGCAACCAGGCAACCCCCACATGTAGTTATGTTGGCTAACATATGTAAATCATTCAGTTGCGGCAATAAAAACTAAATCTTCGAGCACTAAAAAATACTCGGAGGACACCCGAGCGTGCTCTGGAAATCTTGAGTAATGAGTATATTTGCTCATCACTATTCGTGACTGTCATGTGACGCGCAACTTCCGGTAGGCAGCACGCAAGCTCGCAGCGCAGTCGTTGGTGCGTTCCAGTGCTCTACTGAAACCGGAAGCCAGCATGGCCCAGGCCAGTGCTCTGAAGGAGTACGCGCTCAGCTCGGACAAAGCATAGGAAGTAGTGCAATATAAACACTAGGTGTCAACGTGCCATGTGCTGTAAACAGATAAGTGAAGGAGAACAATTATACATTGTCCACTGGATATATAAAATCAAATAAAAAGTTTTTTGCAACCACTAGCAAGCAGACATCAGCAGTTTTTAATATTAGACAGTGTAGAACTGTCCCGATCAGAGTTACCTTGTGGTGAGATTGCTTTTATGCTATTTTTGATCAAAGACATAGAGAAAAAAATGAAGGATAAAACTGATATCATGATGGTTATATCAAATAACCTTTTTCACAGAGAGCACGAAGGTCATCATGGAACGCATGCAGTCGTTAAGATAACATTAAGAGTCTAAATAGCTTGGAGCCAAAAGCAGCAGAGGGCATTTGGGTAACAACAAGGACATCCCCAAAGATGTAGAAATCATCACATACACGGGCAAAAACCAATGTATAGGTTGAGTATCTATTGAAATGAAACACTTGTGTTAAATTCCCAATTAAGGGTGGTTACATTGATAACAATAGATGTTTAATAACAGAATAATAGAGAAGATATATGTAAAAATTATATATACATAAAAATTAAAATGAACCCAACCCATCCCATTAAAACAGATGCTACGGTTAAATATTTAAGAAATAAAGAGAATAAATAAAGAGAATAAACAAATTTTAAAGAAATTACAGAAAAGCACTAAAGCCAAAGTTATTGTTTAGGCCATGTGGAGACATAGTGCCTAACCTAAAGATCCATTTACTCTTCATCTAGGCAAGGACCCTACCAAAGTCACCACCCTTTGAACCCAGATAAACCATATCAATACCCTTTACCTTAAGGTTAGCATTGCTTTGGTGTTGGGTGAAGAAATGTCTTGGCAGGGATTTTCTACAGTTGTACTTTTCTCAATGTCTCTAACATGTTCTCTGGTCCTCACCCTGAGCTCTCTTGTGGTTAGGCCAATGTAAATCTTGCCACAAGGGCATTCCGCATGGTATATGACTCCCTTAGATTAACATGGCAGGTGGTGTCGAATAGCATATGTACGGTCTCCTTTTGCATTCTGAAAGGTTTTACTTTTCACCATGCTGGAACAGACCGTACAATGGCCACACGGAAAGAAGTCCTTGAAATCCAACCAATTAGGATCTTCATTGTTTTTTGGAGGTTCATAGTGACTATGTCCCAGCAAGTCTTTTAGATTTTTTTATCTTCTTGCTGTAATCAGTCGGGTTTTGGTAAACATTTTTGCAAGACAGGATCAGACATAAGCACCTGCCAGTGTTTGTGGACAATTTTTACCAGGTCTGTCAACTTTCTATGATATGTTGTAATTAGTCTTGATTTCATTTGAGCTATCCATTTTCTTTTTGTTTTTATAAAGGAGTTCTTCACTGGGAATAATTTTTGCTCGGCTATACCCGTTTTGTATGGTTTAAACATATGTAGCCTCGGTTTTTGAACAGCCAGCAAAGATCATTGGCCTGTGTTTTGAAAAGTTCAGTATTGGAGCAAATGCGTTTGATCAGCAAGAATTGATGGGATGATGATGAATGCAATTGGGAATTTGTGGCCGTGGGTTTACAGTACACAACAGTGGTAACATCACCACTGTTTTTAGTATTAACTTGAAAGGTCAGAAATTAAAAATCACGGTCCATCTTGTAGGTCAGTTTGATGTTTTTGCCATTAATAGTTGTCAGTAAGTCTAGCTCCATTTTGTTTCCCACCCAAATAAACCATACATCATCGATGTATCTTATCCATTGGTGGATGTGTTCAATTTCTGTTATCGGGTTGCATTGAAAAATATCCCTCTCCCATGCCCCCAAAAATAAATTTGCATATGACGGTGCACAACATGCATTTTGTAAATCCATAGAGCTAAATAAATAGATATTAAAAAAAAGAACTGAAATGTAATTTCCTTGTTCAACCTCTTCAGCTAGATACCCTCATTAAGATTAAAACCTTTATGGCATTGGACGTACTATTCCATCCATGTGACCTGGGACTTAATCCTCATGGACGAAATAATATGTCCAATGCGATCAGCCGCACTCATGGGAGGAGCGCAGCTGATCGCGGCCGGGTGTCAGCTAATTCTCACAGCTGACACCCGGCCTTAAGTGCCAGGGGTGGTCTTGGACCGCTCCCGGCACTATAACCCAGGAACAATGTGATCAAACATGATCACAGCGTTCCGGAGCCGGCAGAGGGGCTGACAGCCCCTTTGCCTTTGGATTGGAGACCCCGCGGCGTGACATGGGGTCCTAATCGCTCCCATGGTAACTCGATATCGTCATGATGACATCCAGGTTACCAGAGCAGAGAGTTTTCATGTCATGCGCAGTGCATGTCAGGAAGTCTCTCAGTGTCAGTGTACAGAAGCTACAGCTCTGACAGCTTCTATTGCATGCAGATCGGAGGCTTAGCCTTGCTCTTTACACTTTCCCTGTAGCGGTGGCAAGTGGGGTTCATATTTATGGTACACAAAACCATCACCAAAGAAAATTAGCACTTCAATAGAAAAAGACCTGGGGAGGTGCCTATCCCTAATCGCCTATCACTTATCAACGCCCTACCTGACAGCGGAGATTGGCACCCTAGACCTGCGCAATTGCGCCCCCGCTCCTTGACGGCTGTCCCAAAAGAGGTTGCCCTATTAGATTGATGTCAGGGCCACATATGGTTTCAGTGTAAGGTGCTAAGATGTAAGACCGTGGTGAACCATGGAAAAAAACAACAACAAAAAACAGCCTTACATTTGGGATTTGCAGGAGTTGTTGTGATCAACAAAATCACAATATTACACTGTGTTAGTCCAGATCATAATGACCATAAATCTTAATAGAAAAAGATGCACAAGATGTTGGTTGTACAAAAAACAGTTAACCTAGATAGCAAAGATATTGTTAGGGGTCGAGTTCCCGTCTCTGCACAAGGGGAATCTCGGGCCATCTCCGCTGTGGTCTCCCATTCTTCTCCTGCCGCAGTGGAGTCTGCTCAGTGGTCCCAGCATCTTGCTCAGTCTGACTCTGTACAGAGAGTTGCTGCTGCTTTTCCTGCTTCTGCCATTGAAGTCAGTGCTGGGCTGCAGCGAGCAGACGCTTCTGGGACTAAGTCCTGCTTTTCTCGTTCTGAGCATGCCCAGAGTAAGATCTCTCAGTGGAGATCGAGGGTCACATGATCAGACACTGCAGCTAAGGTCCTGTAGGTGCTCACGCTCTGTGGCAGCCTCTCATTGGTCCTTCTTGGTAGGTCCTGTACGTGCTGCAACTATTTAAGGCTCGCATGGCCGCACGGCCATGCGCTAGTATTGCTTTCATTTATGACATGACATCAGCGCGTGTGTACCCTCCAGATAAAGTGCCTATGGTCTAGGACGCCCCAAATAAAGACTCACATGATTATTGTGCTGATGTCCTGTATCGTTATGGACAACTAACATAATAAGCTAAGTAGCGGTCTCTGATAATATTTGACTATACTCCTGATGAACCTCTTTTGCGAGGAGAAAGCGTCGAGTTTGTGAGACTGACTTATGTATGCCTATCTACAGAACAATGAGTTCTAGAGTTTGCTAATCTGTGAGACTTTTCATGCCTATTTATGGTTTTATGAACTCTAGAGTCTGAGAAACTGATCTATGTAGATCTATTTATGGTTCTACTGAAAAATGTGTGAACCTGGTTTTTATGGGATGCCGTTTTTTTCCTATATGAACGCCTGTATATAATCAGTAGTTTGTTTAATTATCACTGTGTGGCATTGTGCAATATATCTTTGCTATCTAGGTTAACTGTTTTTTGCACAACCAACATCTTGTGCCTCTTTTTTCTATTAAGATTTATGGTCATTATGATCTGGACTAACACTGTGTAATATTGTGATTTTGTTGATCACAACAACTCCTGCAAATCCCAAATGTAAGACTGTTTTTTGTTTTTGTTTGTTTTTTTCCATGGTTCACCACGGTCTTACATCTGAAACCATATGTGGCCCTGACATCAATCTAATAGGGCAACTTCTTTTGGGACCCCCGTCAAGGAGCAGGGGCGCCATTGCGCAGGTCTAGGGTGCCAACCTCCGCTGTGAGGCAGGGCAAGATTAAGGGAAAGTCTTTGCCCTCTATTTGGTCCCTATTTGTTAGTGTTATACATATGCACTTTTCTATCCCTCCCCTCATAGGGAGTGTTAGGGTAGAAGGGACAGTCGACGGTGAGTGAGGGAGCCATTGCGCAGGTCTAGGGTGCCAACCTCCACTGTCAGGTAGGGTGTTGATAAGTGATAGGCAATTGGGGTTAGGCACCTCCCTAGGTCTTTTTCTATTCAAGTGCTAATTTTCTTTGATGATGGTTTTGTGTACACTAGCTTTTAACAAATAAGTTAATAAAGGAATCCTTTTAGTAATTTTGGGGTTTTTCTGTGAATTGCTCATATTTTATGGGGTTGATGTCACCTTTGTATTGTCAAGTGATATCAAGCCCACAGGTTAGTAATGGAGAGGCGTCTATAAGACACCTATCCATTACTAATCCTATAGTTACATGGTAAATACACTGTGTTCCAAATTATTATGCGAATAATATTTCCTCATATTTTCTCTAAATTACCTATCTGAATTGCAGTCATTGTTATTTTCCAGTCATCTACTATTCTAGTATAATTGCAATGTTTTGGAACAAACTGCCTATGAAAACAGTATCTTTAAAAAAAAAAAACTCAAAATGCATGTTCCAAATTATTATGCACAGCAGAGTTTTCAACCTTTTTTTCTTATTTTGAACAAAAAATGGTCAATTGTGAAGTTATAAGCATTATCAGCTTATTACAAAATGAAATCAAACAGTTTTCAAGTGAAAACTTTATTCTCGGTGATGTTACATTTGCACATAGGACCCCTTGTTCGAAAGAAGCTTCTGAACTCTCTCGTCCATTGAATTTGTCAGTTTTTGGATGGTTTTTGCTTCAATTGTTTTGCATGTGGACAGAATACCCTCCCAGAGCTGTTGCTTAGATGTGAACTGCCTCCCGCCATCATAGACACTCCTTTTGATGATGCTCCAGAGGTTCTCAATGGGGTTAAGGTCAGGGGAAGATGGTGGCCACACCATAAGTTTGTCCTCTTTTATGCCCATAGCAGCCAAAGATGCAGATGTGTTTTTTGCAGCATGAGACAGTGCATTATCATGCATGAAAATGATCTTGCTGCAGAAAGCACGGTTGTTCCTCTTGAACCATGGCAGGAAGTGTTGTTTTAGAAACTCCACATAGATTATGGAGTTCATCTTTACCCCTTCAGGGATCATAAAGGGGCTGACAATCTCTCTCCTCATGATTCCAACCCAAAATATTACTCCACCTCCTCCTTGTTGGCATCTTAGCCGTGTTTTCATGGGGTGTCCATCAACCAGCCATCCTCCACTCCATCCATCTGGACCATCGAGCGTTGCACGGCACTCATCGGTGAACAAAACAGTTTGGAAGTCAGTCTTCATGTATCGTTTGGCCCACTGGAGCGGTTTCTGCTTGTGTGCAGTGGATAGAGGTGGTCGAAAGGATGGCTTACGCACAGCTGCAAACCTCTGAAAGACCCTGCATCTTGTTGTTTTGGGGACGTTGGAGGCACCAGCAGCTTCAAAAACTTGTCTGCTGCTATGACAAGGCATTTTTGCAGCTGCTCTTTTAACCTTACGCAATTGCCTGTTGGAAAGAGTCCTCAATTTTTCCTTATCAGCACGCACACGCGTGTGCTTGGAATCAGCTACCTACTTCTTGATTGTGCGATGATCACAATGAAGTGTCTTGGCAATGTTGATTGTAGCCATGCCTTGACCTAAATACTCCACAATTTGTTGCTTCTCAGCAGCCGACACATCCTTTTTCTTTCCCATTTTGGCCAAAAATGTAGGCTGCTTAATAATGTTGAACAGCCTTCTTAAGTAGTCTTGCCTTTATTTGGACACACCTGCCAAACCAATTTGCACAGGTATCTGCAATTGCTTTCAGTGATATAAAGAGCCCTGACACACATCACCATCAATGAGTTTAAATGACAAACCAAAAAATTCTAACCTTATCACTCCTAAACTCTTTGTGCATAATAATTTGGAACACAGTGTAAATACACCGCCAGAATAAAGTCCTTTATTTGAAATAATCACACAGACTCCTTTCTTGAGTCTAAATCTATCATACTTACTGAACGCCTAATCCCCGACGTTCTCGTCTCCTGCAAACAATCAATAGTAATTGAATATAAACCAACATATAATAATATCTTGTCCGACATAGTCCATTTAATACAGAGTCTCCCACGGTGATCTCACATGTAGAACAATCACATCAGGAGATGTGACCGCTCTACCCGGCCTCTGGCGATACACTGTGGAAGCTATTACCTCCTGTCAGTGTATCACTAAGCTGCCATGAGAGTTTACCTGAGCAAAATCAAAGAAAAAGATATGCACACAATAGGATCAACCAAACATAATAGTTTTTATTATAACATATCTCTTCACACAGAGGCAATGAAAAAGACAAACAATTAAAAACATTTAAAACCAAAACGGACCAACCCACATCCCCCAGGACATAGTAATGAGGATCAATATGACAATATGACAATACACACAATATGTGCAGATGGTACAAAGGACATAAGATCCGACAGCAGATTCAAACAATAACAGTAGAAATGCTCAATGCCCCGTACTGCCAGCTGACCCAACCCCTAATGACACAAATCCAAATGCAACCAGCAATCCCTTAACAATGAAGCAGACATGAAATAAATGTGTATCCACACACACAGATAGTGTAATATGCCTGCTAACCTCCTTAATGCTCACACCCCATACCATACATCACCCAATACAAAGTGAGATTCTGGCCACTGAAGAACCAATATCCTGATGGTGAGAGTATATGGATGTGCCCTGTAGAAAGGGGTTGCCAAAAAAGCAAACACACAAAATCATGTGCCCCTAGGCCCAGCCGGGATGTATGAAGGGATTGCCAAGAAAAAGTCCAGAGAGGGGGATGGAGGCCCCACACGTATCGACACTGCTGGAGCGTCTTCGTCAGGGGAAGGTTATGAGAACGTTGTCCCAATCATGCCCCTTAAATGTAAACCATGATAAGAGAAAATAAATATCACCTGTGAGGCTGCGGCGGCATACAAGTAGGCGACTGGCGTGCAGCACTGAGACAAGCTTCCGGTCATGTGCATATGAAAGTCCTATGCTCACGCCACTGAGCAGTGCTTTCCCGCGCAGGCACTGTATTAGTCAGTAAGACCGGCATTACAGAATCTCCAAAAAGATAAGAGTCTATGCGCAGGCGCCAAAGTAACCACAGAAAGGACACCTGGGTGTGCACAATACAATTCCGGAACGAATACACTGATCTGGGTCGTAGGCTATATTTCACCACGCAGGCGCTGTGTTTGTAGCTAGAGTAAGCACCAAAACGTCCGCAGTGCATACGGCTCTATGCGCAGGCGCCAAAGTTACCAAGGAAAGGACATTCAAGATATGCGCAGTAGATTTATAGATAGTGCGCAATAGAAAAAATAGTCAGAGTGCCGGCTTATGATGCACTTATGTCTACATCAAGTAAACCAAATACAAGTGCGGTAAAAAAGTATACAGACAATGAGTAGCGACACAGTGCTTATAGGCCTTGTTAGTGCAGAGCGGATATGGTAAAACCAAATTTTATGAACCAACCAGGATTATCACAAGCCAGTGTTTGACTAAATACAAGAGATGCAACCAGCAAGGGCTGAGTACGAGTACCCAAACCATATGGGCACCCGCCCCGAGATGGTGTTCTGCCCCATCATGGGTCACCGCACACGGTGAATGTTATCCAAACAACAACTATCCCCCATAGGATTGCACTATTGGCCAGAGTGACCCAAGTACCAATAAGGTGAAGTTATTAAATTGCAGAAAATATGTAGAGGAATCCCTACGTATGATGGGCACACCCCCTTATGGGCACAGACGTGCAAAGAAATGAACCAACAAGGCAGAGAATGGGGGGCCCCCCAGAGGATAAGACTGCCCTGATAAGGAGAGAGAGATTATAAATGGCCCCAAAAGCGGGGAGATAAAAGAACCCCCACCAATAAACCCGGATGCCACAACGCAAGAGTGGAGGATACACAGATCCTCCCAACCCGATAAACCTGTGTTTCCAGGGTCAAATGCATACAAACAAGTAGTTCTGAGTATTTTCTGCTTATCTTTATTTATATTAGCCATTATACAGGAGAAAGTATAAATGCATGTACTAAGCCGGCTGGAGGTGAAGGCTGGTACCAAAAGAAGGTATACACAAATTATGCATGTATAAACCCGCCCATACCCAGATCCAACCCCAAGGGGGGGGTTTGTATAAGAGAAGGGAGGAGGATACAACTGGCAGCACATTGGAAACATAGCAACAACAGGCCCCACAATATATGCACATATCCACGGAATATGCTTGATAGTTGTCAGAAAAAGTCACCGCAATCTTCTTGGCCGTACGCTCATACCCCTAAGGCAGAAGGACAATGCCACCATTACAAGCAATATATCTGTGGAAATAAATGGTATAGGTTATCTGACACCAAATGTGCACTCCCAATTGGAGTAGGAGCCTAAATCTGCTTATAAAAGCCAGTGAATAGAAGTTCCTCGTTCATGCCCACCGGAGCCCAACTATTCAAGTTAAAGATCCACTTAGACTCCCTCCTAAGCAAATCAAGTGTGATGTTACCACCTGTCATGTCCGGTTTCACCCCTTCCAACCCCATCACCCTAATACTCCCTGCGGAGCCACCATGTACATGCAAAAAATGCCCTGCCACCGATGAAAGTTTCTTACCTCGCTCAAAATCCTTTTTGGCCATGTTAATATTGGAAAGATGTTGCTGCACCCGGCGTATCAGCTCCTGTGTTCTTTATCCCACATATAATTTGGGGCAGCCACACACCAGGGCATATACCAAATTCCTGGTACGGCAGTTGAAATATGCTGATGGCTCAATCCTCCTTGGAATGTGTGGAAGTGTTAGACCTGTATCAGAGATCATAAAGCTACAGATGCTACATCTGCCACAGGGATAGGAGCCAAGGATCCGGCCACTTTTAACAGTTGCCCGTTTGAAGTGGCTAGATACTAGTTTGTTCTTTAAGTTGCGTGACCTCCTGGCCACCATACTAGGAGTCGGGGTCAACCAAGGATGGAGTTTCGGTTCTGTTAGTAAGATGTTCCAATTTTTCTTCAAGATCTCGTGGACATCTCTCCACTCCATCTAAGTTTGCATTCCAATTGGCGCTCCTTCCCTTCCGAGCTCTGCCATGCACCCAAACGGTGGTTTCCCCCCACATATGGGGTATCAGCATACTCAATACAAATTGGACAACAACTTTTGGGGTCCAATTTCTCCTGTTACCCTTGGGAAGAATACAAAACCGGGGGCTAAAAAATAATTTTTGTGTGAAAAAAATAATTTTTATTTGCATGGCTCTGTGTTATAAACTGTAGGGAAACACTTGAGGGTTCAAAGCTCTCACTACACATCTAGATAAGTTCCTTAGGGGGTCTACTTTCCAAAATTTTGTCACTTTTGGGGGTTTCAATGTTTAGGCACATCAGGGCCTCTCCAAACGCAACATGGCGTCCTATCTCAATTCCAGTCAATTTTGCATTGAAAAGTCAAATGGTGCTCCTTCCCTTCCGAGCTCTGCCATGCACCCAAACAGTGGTTTACCCCCACATGTGGAGTATCAGCGTACTCAGGACAAATAGTGCAACAATTTTTTGGGGTCCAATTTCCTCTCTTACCCTTGGGAAAATAAAACAAATTGGAGCTGAATTAAATTTTGTATGAAAAAGAGTTAAATGTTTATTTTTATTTAAACATTCCAAAAATTCCTGTAAAACACCTGAAGGGTTAATAAACTTCTTGAATGTGGTTTTGAGCACTTTGAGGGGTGCAGTTTTTAGAATGGTGTCACACTTGGGTATTTTCTATTATACAGACCCCTCAAAATGACTTCAAATGAGATGCGGTCCCTAAAAAAAAATGGTGTTGTAAAAATGAGAAATTGCTGGTCAACTTTTAACACTTATAACTCCCTAACAAAAAAAAAATATTGGTTCCAAAATTGTGCTGATGTAAAGTAGATGTGGGATATGTTACTTATTAAGTATTTTGTGTGATGTATCTCCGTGATTTAAGGGCATAAAAATTCAAAGTTGGAAAATTGCGAAATTTTCAAAATTTTTAACCAAATTTCTATTTTTTTCACAAATAAACACAACTCATATCAAAGAAATTATGACTATCATGAAGTACAATATGTCACGAGAAAACAGTGTCAGAATCATCAGGATCTGTTTAAGTGTTCCAGAGTTATAACCTCATAAAGGGACAGTGGTCAGAATTGAAAAAAATGGCCGGTCATTAACATGCAAACCACCCTTGGGGCTTAAGGGGTTAAAAAGTGGCACTGAGGAATAAATACCCTTAACTCTTGCCGTTAAAAGGTGTATCAGCGGTCATTAAGAGGTTTAGGTGGCAAAAAAGCATACCGTTCCATTTGCCACCAGGCCCCTATAGCAGCTACATGGTTTATCACCACTGCGCACAAACCTTAACAAAGGATTAAGCTTGTTTTCTTTCATCATTTTTGTTTCTGCCTGAGAGTACAACAAGGTAGACCCTATACACATCAGAGTTTGACAAGATATGCCAACATTTATCAATTGAAGTTGTGGTCATTTGAGTTGAGTGCCAAACATTCAATTGATATATTCACGGTTATTTTTTGCAGACAAATCTAAATATATATATATATATATATATATATATATATATATATCTAAATATATATATATATATATATATATATATATATATATATATATATATATATATATATATATATATATATATATATATAACTACATTCTTAATGTATGTACCTAGAGCAAAAAGGGATAAAGCTAAGGTGAATCATTGCACAGAAAAGTTGAGGAAAATACCAGATAGCCAGACGCATGTTGATTTCCCCTGGATATATTCTTACGGCTCGCATTTCAGGTTTATACCAGGTCAGGCTAAAATTATTTTTCTTGACCTACCTGACAATGTATTTTGCTTGTGAGTATATATTTTAGTTTGGCTTCACATTTACAGGTGAAGAGACTAGAGCATAAATAAAATATCTTCACTTGAAATTTCCTAAGTGATTGCTCAGGATATTCCTTAATACATATTTGTGACCTCTCACTTGTTACAAACTAATGTAATGTTTACTTGTACAAAAAAAAATTCACTGCTTATATTTGATCTCAGTATCACCTCTAGAAAACTTACGACTACATAGTGGTAATACTTGAACAAACTGATCAAAGTTTTGCATTTTTTCTATTCATTTTTGTATTGAAAAAAAACCTTCACACTCCAAAAATGTTAACACCTTTCTACCTCACAATATGTGCGTGTAAAAATCTACCAATTTTTTTGCACGCTTCTGTTTTGCAAAGGCTGATGATGTAATATTACACTATGAAAATTAGGCAATTTGTATTTTTGATTTGTTGTATTATTGAACTACAGTGCAGTTCGTCAAGCCAAAAGGTTAATAAAACCGAAACCCAAATACTTAAGAAAATAAAAGTGAGGTGTTGTCTTTCTTAGGGCTCGCTCACACTGGTGAGCAGCATCCGACGATTTTCTCATGTGAGAGAATCGAATGCTGTATGCAAATGGCAATCGGCTCAAACTCTGCTGCGAGTGTGAGACAAGGGTAATTGAGCTGATCCTATTCTCTTGCATGTGAGAATTGGACAACAGGTGCAGAGAAGATGGAGAACTAAATACCTCCATTGCCTCTATTCTTTGAGTCGGTGTATATCGATCTGCACTCATGTCATCCAAGTGCAGTAACATTTTTCGAAGCACTCATAACTTGTATGGGTACAAACTGTCTGATATATGCTGCCAGTCATAGCATGCAGCAATTTTTTCTCACGCTGACCCATCCTGAGAAAACAAGTGCTAGCTGACACTGCTCCTAAGTATAACATTGGAGCAAGTGCTATCCGATGAAACATTAGATGGCAATAGTCCGAGTTGTCCGCCTACTACTCAGTGTGAGCAAGCCCTGAGGAGAATATCTATGTGTGCACAATTATTGGGCAAATCTTACTCCTCATTCAAATGCATTGTATGTATGTGTTCTATCAGTTTCTCACGGAAAGAGCACATACCCTTTATAATCTACAGTATGTGCTATTCACATGTCTGTACATTTTCAATGACCATGTGTCTTTGAAAAGTTATGGATGCATGTCAGTTTTTCACTGGTATGAATGAAAAGTGCAAATACAAGTCTATGTATCCGATGAAACATAAATAACAAAAATGGCATCAAAGTGCCAATGTACTCTCCATATTTAACATTGTAAAGGATAGGAGAAGCTTTGAAATTTATTGAATTATTTATCAATCCATGACAATAACTGAGGACATATTGCTGGCAAAAATGGATATACAGACTATACACTGATGAATAAGGATGAGCAACCATGAATTGGAAAATCTGGGGTACGTCTCAGACACTAAGTATCCTTTATTGAACCCTGAACACAAACTTTACTGTACGCCCAGTTTCCTGTTTGGGTTCTCCAGTCTAATAAAGTTTTTTAAAAAGACTACAGCATAGCCAATCATCATGCTTTTAGTCTGTGAGTACTTTGGGAGCTATCACAGCCAGTATTGGCATGGTTAATGATTGGCCCGGCATAGCACGTGACCCGGCCTGTATAAAGGCTTGATCATGAGTGCCTATGCCATTATGCTCTCTTTAGTGTAGGGATAGAATGCAGCTTGAGTAAGCTTGATGCCGCAGCCCACATCAAAGTGGGGGTTCTGCCATCGGACATACTATTCCATCCGATGGCAGAAAGGGGTTAAAGCTGTAGTTTTTTCTAGTAGTCTGAGAAATGAATAATTGGACTACTAATGGAAATGAGAAGGCTGATGCCAAATAAATAAATTTTCAGGACCACTGTATTTTCTCGTAGTTTTTCAAAGAAGTGTATTGCATCAGGCAACTCATTAACATTTCTAGGACCAAGGAGTTGTTTTTCTGGCCTGGGTTCTTTTTAATTTTCAACAATATTATTTTTATTTGAAATTTTCTAACAATTTTTGGGAAGAAGATTTTAGTTATAGTTAATAAGGTCAGTGATAAAACATAACAGAGTGATCTAAAACTTATTCAATCAAACAAATAAGAAAGATGTTATATCCAAAGAAGAATCAGAGAAAAAAGGCTAGTGCAAAAGGAAAAGAATGTGGAAGGGAAAGATAGAGAAAGTAAAGGGGAAGGAAAGAAAGAGGCATAGGAGAAGGTTGGATCTGATAAACGTGGAGCGTATGGACAGGGGGAAAAGATCATCCTTATTGAAACATTATTTATAATAAAACAATTTTCAATTTGCTTCATTAAATATGTAATTTTACATGTACCTTTTGGCATATAATAAAGCTTTTTACCTTAATGGGGGCATTCCGACTTGAGGAAAGAAATAGGTTCCAAGATGACCATATGGAATAGTGTTTTTTTTTTAAAGAACTGTTTTTTAGAGAGCAAGAATGTTCAAAAGAATTATCTGTAGACATTTTCATCATTTCTGAAATGGAGAGAACATCTATTGATTTCCACTTAGACGCTATAAGTATTTTTGTTACAGCAAATGGATGGATTGTGAGAAATTTAATTTTGGGGGGAGTCTATTTGAGAGCGAGAACAAAACCAGTTGAGGAGAGAATTCAACTACAGAGTTGTTAATATTGCTCAATAAAATTAGCTACTTCTTTCCACAGGTCGATTTTAGGACATGGCCACAATATATGTAATATATTAGCTTTTTGAGTACAGTTACTCCAGCATAAGTCCAATCAGTCCTCAAAAATCTTCATTAATCCGACAGGTGTATAGAACCAATGAGAAGATTTTAAAATAATTCCCATGATTAGCATTTACATTTGATTTGTATGTTATTTCAATTGCCTTTTTCCATAACTCAAGCGAAAAACATTCATATCTTCTTACCATGTGTTTTGAATTTTCAATAGTTATGTCACTCTTGAATAGTGTATACTGATTTTTAGTGTTCCAAATAGTATTTAAGGGATTTTCCAGAAGAGATATAATATCTCTTGAAAGACATGGGTGGAGAGAAATCTCCCTAATATATTTCCTTAATGCTGAGAAGTTATACATTTCCTCTTTTAGAAGGTTGTACAATAGAGTCAAGAATAGAACATTTATTATTGAATTATTGTTTTTAGGTCCAGTTGATAAAGCTGAACAATTTGTTTTACCATTCTTTCTCCATTTATCTATAGGGAAGTCTGGAAGGGCAGGTTGCAATATAAATTAAGAAAGTTTTTCTAAAGGGTAACTAACTTGGTTGTTGTAAGAAATGTTATATAATTTCCTCCAGGTCATAATTGTAGATTTAATTAGTATATTCTCTGGTAGAGGGAGGGATTGGTCTAGTAAATTTGCAACAATAAGAGCGTCTAAAGGAGAATTCCGATTGTAAGATTTTTACATTTCTGCCCAGCTGGTTTTGGCTTCATTTATAAGCCATTTCCTGCTCTGCACTAGGCCTGTAGATTTTGGGGGACCAATGCCTCCATTTCATTTGCTCTAATATAGTAATGATTTGGTTACTCTTGTCAAAATTTACTGGGAATATAAAAATATAAAAAAAAAATCAACATTTGCTTATGGAAGTTCTTAATTCATATACCACAGGGGAGGGGAACCTCAGGCCA
This sequence comes from Ranitomeya variabilis, assembly GCF_051348905.1. Lineage (NCBI taxonomy): Eukaryota > Metazoa > Chordata > Amphibia > Anura > Dendrobatidae > Ranitomeya > Ranitomeya variabilis. Next base: position 570,774,238 of record NC_135236.1, read on the forward strand.
TAAGGCCATTTACGGCCCTCGATTACCTTTTATCAGGCCCCTGAGCAGATTCTCAGGGACCGCATTCTTGGGCAGAGAGCTGTATTTTGATTGCCACAAGCTCATTAATTTCTTCTTGCTCTTTGGGCACACACATGCAGTGTTCACTACTGAACACTGATGGGCATGCAATGAAAGATTACGTCCTGAAACCAATGCCAGAGTCAGGATGTACTTTGTTGGCGGAGTTTGTATGGCCCCCGACTGATGGTATAAATATCCAAATGGCCATGGCAGAAAAAAGATTCCCCACCCCTGATATACCAGGAATCTGAATTGGAGCAGTTCTAAAGATAGTGATAGTTTTGGTAGGGTACAATGCAATAATACAAGACAATCCTACCAAACCATGAGGTATTTGTTTTATCAATAGTGTTGAGCATTCCGATACCACAAGTATCGGGTATCGGCCGATACTTGCGGTATCGGAATTCCGATACCGGGATTCCGATACTTGCCGCGTATCGGATACCGGAATCGGAAGTTCCAAGATTCAAAATGCAGAAATTCAGCCAATGAGAATGATTCCAAGTGTGGGCACATCCTGTTTAGCATGGAGGGCATGAAAGTACTGGCAAGGCTGTGATTGGCTGCTGAAATGATGTCATGCTGCAGTTTAAAAGTCGCTGGCGCCATTTTGCGATCACTCTGCTGTGAATTCAGTTAGTGACAGGACGCTGTTTGCTGACTGAGGGACAGTTTAGAGATAGCGATTTGCTTCTTTGTGCTTTCCAAAGGCTAATTTAGCAACCGCTGTGTTCACCTACTATTCACCTTGCTTTTGCCTTGTAGCGCTGTTTTCACAGCGATCTGCAAGGTCTCTGTGTGTGTGTGTGTGAGTGCAGCCCACTCTCTAGTCTGAGTGCAGCCACATAGGCCATCCATAGCTGGTTGTATTCAGTTCAGGGAGGGTGGTTCATTGCCTCATACTGTTCTTTTTTTTTTTTTTTTTTCCAAGTAGTGTAGTCTGCTGCTAATTTATTCAAAAAAATCCTATTAGTGTCTTTCCACCCGTCTCCAGCTAATTTGTGGAAAAACACTACATAGGATAAAGTAGAGGAGGGTTTTTGGGCCTTGCAGCGCCGTTTACGGCTGTCTGCACGGTCTCCGTGTGACTGCAGCTCGCCCTGTAGTCTGTGAGCAGCCGTAGCCTGGTTGTCTCCAGCTCAGGGTTGTTCACTGCGTCATACCGCCAAATCAATTTTAATTTTTTTTCAAGTAGTGTAGTCTGCTGCTAATTTATTTAAAAAAATCCTATTAGTGTCTTTCCACCCGTCTCCAGCTAATTTGTGGAAAAACACTACATAGGATAAAGTAGAGGAGGGTTTTTGGGCCTTGCAGCGCCGTTTACGGCTGTCTGCACGGTCTCCGTGTGACTGCAGCTCGCCCTGTAGTCTGTGAGCAGCCGTAGCCTGGTTGTCTCCAGCTCAGGGTTGTCCACTGCGTAATACCGCCAAATCAATTTTAATTTTTTTTCAAGTAGTGTAGTCTGCTGCTAATTTATTTAAAAAAATCCTATTAGTGTCTTTCCACCCGTCTCCAGCTAATTTGTGGAAAAACACTACATAGGATAAAGTAGAGGAGGGTTTTTGGGCCTTGCAGCGCCGTTTACGGCTGTCTGCACGGTCTCCGTGTGATTGCAGCTCGCCCTGTAGTCTGTGAGCAGCCATAGCCTGGTTGTCTCCAGCTCAGGGTTGTTCACTGCGTCATACCGCCAAATCAATTTTCTTTTTTTTTCAAGTAGTGTAGGTTGCTGCTAATTTATTTAAAAAAATCCTATTAGTGTCTTTCCACCCGTCTCCAGCTAACTTGTGGAAAAACACTACATAGGATAACGTAGAGGAGGGTTTTTGGGCCTTGCAGCGCCGTTTACGTCTGTCTGCACGGTCTCCGTGTGACTGCAGCTCTATCTGTTGTCAGTTCAGCCCCCCAAAAAGAAATAAATAATAAAGTTCACCAAACACACCAGTTACACCACTTTACATTTGTGTAGGCCACATTAGCTCATATTAAAGTCTAGTCCACACTTTAGAAAATTAGTGTTTCTTATACCTGTTAGGAGGAGTTGCTCAGGAATAAGCACACAAATCCGTTAGTACTTTTCTGCTTATCTTTATCAGTCAACCAAGATGAAGAAGGCAGTGAGTAAGGCACGTGGGCGTGGGCGTGGGCGCGGAGCAGGGAGGGGACGTGGGGATTCTGTGCCTGCTGCGGGCACCGGTGACTCATCAGCACCCACTTTCACCAGGCAACAGTCGTTCATGCGCAGCTTTGTGTCAGAGCGCCGTACACCGCTGCTGCGTCAAGACCAAATTGAAGCTGTTGTCGGATGGATGGCAGCTAATGCATCAACTTCCATTAGTGCCACATCCTCTCAGACACAGAGCACTGGAGAGCAGCCATCTGTCTCTTCACCACCTGCCAAATTGCCCAGGCAGACAGAGAGCCCAGGACAGGAGCCGTCTCTACTTCTGTTCTCTGAATCTCTTGGCTTGGAAACAGGGGGCCAGCCAAGCAGCATTGGAGAAATGGAAGAAGAGGCAGGGTGCAGTGATGCCCAACAGCTTTTTCTGTCTTCCTCTGAAGAGGCGGGTGGGCCAGTGGCTCCGGTCACCACATCGCAGGCCGCATCAGCTGATGATGACACTCAGGTGGCACTTACTGGTGCGTGCTCTGCTGCTGAGACTACCCAGGAGGAGCAGTTGGGGGCAGAGGGTAGTGTAGATGATGAGGTCCTCGACCCATCTTGGCGTGAGGGACAGGAAGGTGGTGGGAGCAGCTCTGAGGAAGAGATTCCCCGTACGGCCCAAAGAGGGAGAGGGAGGGGGAAGACTGCGGATCCTGCAGCCTCCGCTTTGGCACCCGTTAGGAGCATGTCTCTTCCAAAAGCCAAAAAGGGCGCTCCCAAGACTTGCAGTGCCTGGTCCTTTTTTGACACAGTTGCAGATGACATTTGCTATGTCAGATGCAACGTGTGTCATCAAAAAGTCAAAAGAGGTCGAAATGTCAGCAACCTCAATACCTCCAACATGTGGAAACATGTGCGCAACAGGCACCCGGCGGAGTTAGAAAAACACACTGAAGAGGTAGGCCAACCAACAGCGGCAGCTACCACCTCTTCAGCTCATGTTGCCTCTTCCTCTAGCTCACACGCAGCTGTTTCGGCTTCCTCCCAGGATCGCCGTGGAAGAACCTCTGGCCCTGTTGTCCAGAGACCCGCTGTAATTCCACCCGCAGCGCCACTTTCCCAGTCATCCACACACTCCCAGCCCAGTCTACAGCCATCGGTAGTACAGGCATGGGAGAAAAGTCGGCCTTTCTCGTCAAACCACCCACGAGCACAGGCTCTGACTGCAGGCATTGCCAAACTTCTGTCACTGGAAATGCTGTCATTCAGGCTGGTGGAGACTGACAGCTTCCGTGACTTGATGTCATTGGCAGTCCCACAGTACAATGTGCCTAGCCGCTTTTACTTCAGCAGGCAAGCCGTCCCTACCCTGCACAAGCATGTGGAGGGACACATAAAACACGCGCTACTGAACGCCGTCAGTAGCAAGGTCCACCTCACCACCGATGCGTGGACCAGTCAACATGGACAGGGGCGATACCTTTCCCTCACTGCCCATTGGGTTAATGTCGTTGAGCCGGGTACAGACCGTGCGAGTGGCGCAGGACGTGTCCTGCCCACTCCAAGGATTGCAGGAATCCATTCTGTACGCATTGACTCCTCCTCTTACACCAGTTCCTCAGAATCATCGCTGCAGGAGCCGTCACAGTCCACCTCCACATGGACCCGTGATGAACGTGTACCTGTTACGACCGACATGAGCACAGCCGTGGCCAAACGTCAACAGGCCGTGTTGAAATTAATTTTTTGGGGGAATCGTAGCCACACAGCGCAGGAGCTCTGGAATGCCATCAAGCAGGAGAGCGATGTGTGGTTTGTGCCAGCGAATCTCCAGCCAGGCATGGTAGTGTGTGATAATGGCCGAAATCTGGTGGCAGCTCTGGGCCTCGGCAACCTCACTCACATCCCATGTCTGGCACATGTGCTCAATTTGGTCGTGCAGAGCTTTTTGAGGGACTATCCGGATCTTGATGCACTGCTGCACAAGGTCCGCCTAGAGTGTGCTCACTTGCGGCGTTCCAGCACGGCAAAAGCGCGCATTGCGGCTCTGCAGCGCCGACACCGCCTGCCGGAACATCGCATCATATGTGACCTACCTACCAGGTGGAATTCCACGTTACATATGTTGGAGCGGTTGTGTGAGCAGCAGCAAGCTGTAATGGAGTACCAGCTGCTTCAGGCGCAAAAAAAGTCGCAGTCAGCGCCGTACAGACTTCACAACCACAGAGTGGGCCACTATGAATGACGTCTGCCAGGTTTTGCGTCCCTTTGATTATTCCACGCGGATGGCGAGTGCAGATGATGCACTAGTCAGCATGACTGTCCCCCTTATCTGCCTGCTTGAAAAATCACTGCAAGCGCTAAGGGATGATGTTGTGGAAGAGGTGGAGGATGAGGATTCACCATTTCCATCATCTTCTGGACAGTCAGCGCCACGTGGTTCCTCACAAACGCGTAGGCAGGGGACAGTTTGTGAGGAGGATGAGGAGGAGTCAATGGAGGAGGAAGACATCCGTCCAGAGGAGGGAGTTACACAATTGTCCAGTACTCAGTGTGTACAGCGAGGGTGGGGTGATGACGAGCGGGCAGAGATCACGCCTCCAGCAGGGGACAGCGTTTCTTGGGCAGTTGGCAGTCTGCAGCACATGGTGGATTACATGCTGCAGTGCCTGAGAAACGACCGCCGCATCGCCCACATTCTCAACATGTCTGATTATTGGGTGTTCACCCTCCTCGATCCTCGTTACCGGGACAACGTAGAAAGCCTCATCACACCGTTGAACCGGGAGCGAAAAATGCGGGAGTACCAAGACACACTGGTCAATTCCATCATCTTCTCCATTCCAACTGAGAGAAGTGCTGCTAGTGCATTCCAAAGCAGCTCAGTGCGTCCAGGCAGTGGTGGAGGCTCTGCACAAAGAGGGAGCAGAAGCAGTGCCTCTGCCCAAGGCAAGACCAGTATGGCCCAACTGTGGCACAGTTTTCTGTGCCCCCCACAAAAGTCTACACCATCACAGACGGCTCCAGTCAGCAGGAGGCAACGGTTCCGTCAGATGGTGACAGACTACATGTCTTGCCCTCTTGCTGTACTCCCAGACGGCTCTTCCCCTTTCAAGTTTTGGGTCTCAAAGCTGGATACATGGCCAGAGCTAAGCCAGTATGCATTGGAGGTGCTGTCTTGCCCTGCGGCCAGTGTATTATCGGAACGTGTCTTTAGTGCTGCAGGTGGTGTACTAACTGACCGTCGCATGCGACTATCCTCCGATAACGTTGACCGGCTTACTTTCCTGAAAATGAACAAGGCCTGGATCTCGCAGGAATTTGCCACTCCTCCTCCTGATTAAATAATTAGGTCACTGTATACGTTATCCAGGTCTCCTGTTGTGTTCATCTTTCTACCACCTGAATTTAAATTCCTGGGCTCCAACACCGCCAGTCGAGGCTCAGAAGTGCCGTCTGCACAGTCAAAACATACGACCCAGTGTTATTGGGTTTCAGTAACGTCAGCTGATCCCCAGCTGTGTAGCCGGCAATGTGTCATGCGACCGCCACGCTGACACAACAACTGAAATGTAAGGGAATCTGTCCCCCCCCCCCAAGGCGTTTGTTACTGAAAGAGCCTCCTTGTGCAGCAGTAATGCTGCACAAGGAAAAGGTAGCTATTTTTGTTTAGCACCTTGCACACGCAGAACTTAACACTTATAAAATGTGTCCACTGATACCGTAACACCGTCCCGGAGGTGGGACTTTCCTTCGTAATGTGACGCAGCACAGCCGTCATTCCTACCCCCCCGGCGCCGCGCACCGGCTCCTCAGCGTTGTTTGATTCCGTCCCGGAGCCTGCGCTGTTATGTTATCCCGTGGCCAGGCACACTTAGCGCTGCCCGTCTTCTGGCATCATTTGGTGTCAGGATGGCTGCGCCTGTGCGGCCGCGCTGGCAGAGAGCCCGCCTCGCAGTGTCTTCTGATTTAATCCCACTGGGGGCCTGGGATCCATGGACATGCGCAGTGCATATCTGAACCTCCACCTCTCACTCATCTCCCTATGGCTTCTTCAGACTGTTCGGTGTCAGCTGGTCCCTAATAGCATGCCACGGCCGTGACACCGCACAGTCTTAAGAAGCTGTAGGGAGGGGAGTGAGAGGCGAGGATATGCACTGCGCATGTCCATGGATCCCAGGCCCCCAGTGGGATTAAATCAGAAGACACTGCGAGGCGGGCTCTCGGCCAGCGCGGCCGCACAGGCGCAGCCATCCTGACACCAAATGATGCCAGAAGACGGGCAGCGCTAAGTGTGCCTGGCCACGGGATAACATGACAGTGCAGGCTCCGGGACGGAATCAAACAACGCTGAGGAGCCGGTGCGCGGCGCCGGGGGGGTAGGAATGACGGCTGTGCTGCGTCACATTACGAAGGAAAGTCCCACCTCCAGGACGGTTTTACGGTTGCAGGGGACACATTTTATAAGTGTTTAGTTCTGTGTTTGCAAGGAGCATGATGAAAAGAGCCACCTTTTCCTTTTGCATCTTTTGTGCTGCACAAGCTGGCTCTTTCAGCTACAAACACCTTGGGGGGGGGTTAAAGGTTCCCTTTCGACTTCTCAGGCTTCGGCCTACATTGTGTTCCTCTGCTTTTCCACCTGTCCCTGGGCTCCAACACCGCCAGTTGCCGTCCAGAAGTGCTGTACGCACAGTCAACAGTCGCTCCTCTGTTATTGGGGTTCAGTAATGTCAGCTGTTCCCCTGCTGTGTGTGTGGCAATCCCTCCTACCTCCTCCAACCTCCTCCAACCTCCTCCTCCTCCACCTGTCCCTGGGCTCCAACACCGCCAGTTGCCGTCCAGAAGTGCTGTCCGCACAGTCCCGACAGTCCCTCCTCTGTTATTGGGGTTCAGTAACGTCAGCTGTTCCCCTGCTGTGTGTGTGGCAATCCCTCCTACCTCCTCCAACCTCCTCCAACCTCCTCCTCCTCCACCTGTCCCTGGGCTCCAACACCACCAGTTGCCGTCCAGAAGTGCTGTCCGCACAGTCCCGACAGTCCCTCCTCTGTTATTGGGGTTCAGTAACGTCAGCTGTTCCCCTGCTGTGTGTGTGGCAATCCCTCCTACCTCCTCCTACCTCCTCCAACCTCCTCCTCCTCCACCTGTCCCTGGGCTCCAACACCGCCAGTTGCCGTCGTGAAGTGCTGTCCGCACAGTCCCGACAGTCCCTCCTCTGTTATTGGGGTTCAGTAACGTCAGCTGTTCCCCTGCTGTGTGTGTGGCAATCCCTCCTACCTCCTCCAACCTCCTCCAACCTCCTCCTCCTCCACCTGTCCCTGGGCTCCAACACCGCCAGTTGCCGTCCAGAAGTGCTGTACGCACAGTCAACAGTCGCTCCTCTGTTATTGGGGTTCAGTAACGTCAGCTGTTCCCCTGCTGTGTGTGTGGCAATCCCTCCTACCTCCTCCAACCTCCTCCAACATCCTCCTCCTCCACCTGTCCCTGGGCTCCAACACCGCCAGTTGCCGTCCAGAAGTGCTGTCCGCACAGTCCCGACAGTCCCTCCTCTGTTATTGGGGTTCAGTAACGTCAGCTGTTCCCCTGCTGTGTGTGTGGCAATCCCTCCTACCTCCTCCAACCTCCTCCAACCTCCTCCTCCTCCACCTGTCCCTGGGCTCCAACACCGCCAGTTGCCGTCCAGAAGTGCTGTCCGCACAGTCCCGACAGTCCCTCCTCTGTTATTGGGGTTCAGTAACGTCAGCTGTTCCCCTGCTGTGTGTGTGGCAATCCCTCCTACCTCCTCCTACCTCCTCCAACCTCCTCCTCCTCCACCTGTCCCTGGGCTCCAACACCGCCAGTTGCCGTCCAGAAGTGCTGTCCGCACAGTCCCGACAGTCCCTCCTCTGTTATTGGGGTTCAGTAACGTCAGCTGTTCCCCTGCTGTGTGTGTGGCAATCCCTCCTACCTCCTCCAACCTCCTCCAACCTCCTCCTCCTCCACCTGTCCCTGGGCTCCAACACCGCCAGTTGCCGTCCAGAAGTGCTGTACGCACAGAGCCAAACACCTCGCAAATGTGTTAGTGGGGTTCAGCACCGCCAGCTGTTCCCCTGCTGTGTATACGGCAACGTGTACTGCGACCGCCACGCAGGCACAACAAGTTAAATTTAAGGGAACCTGCCCCCCCCCCAGGCGTTTGTTACTGAAGGAGCCACCTTGTGCAGCAGTAATGATGCAAAGGGAAAAAGTGCCTCTTTTCGTGGTGCTCCTTGCACATGCTGATCCTAACACTTATGAAAAGTGCCCCCTCCTACCGTGATACCGTACGGTTGATGGAACTTTCCTTTGTGATGTGACGCAGCACAGCCGTCATTCTTACCCCCTTGGCGCCGTGCGCCGCCTCCTCAGCGTTGTTTGAATCAGTCCCGGAGCCTGCGCTGTTAGGTTAGCCCTTGGCCATGCACACATTTTGCGCTGCCCGTCTTCTGACATCATTTGGTGTCAGGCTGGCTGCGCCTGTGCGGCCGCGCTGGCCGAGATCCCGCCTCGTACTGTCTTCTGATTTCATCCCACTGGGGGCCTGAGATCCATGGACATGCGCAGTGCATATCTGAACCTCCACCTCTCACTCATCTCCCTATGGCTTCTTCAGACTGTTCGGTGTCAGCTGGTCCCTAATAGCATGCCACGGCCGTGACACCGCACAGTCTGAAGAAGCCGTAGGGAGGGGAGTGAGAGGCGAGGATATGCACTGCGCATGGCCACGTATCTCAGGCCCCCAGTGGGATGAAATCAGAAGACAGTACGAGGCGGGATCTCGGCCAGCGCGGCCGCACAGGCGCAGCCAGCCTGACACCAAATGATGTCAGAAGACGGGCAGCGCAAAATGTGTGCATGGCCAAGGGCTAACCTAACAGCGCAGGCTCCGGGACTGATTCAAACAACGCTGAGGAGGCGGCGCACGGCGCCAAGGGGGTAAGAATGACGGCTGTGCTGCGTCACATCACAAAGGAAAGTTCCACCTACCGAACGGTATCACGGTAGGAGGGGACACTTTTCATAAGTGTTAGGTTCAGCATGTGCAAGGACCATAATTAAAAGAGCTAAGTTTACCTTTTCCAGCATTAGTGCTGTACACGATGGCTCTTTCAGCTACAAACGCCTGGGGGGGGTTAAAGTTTCCCTTTCAACTTGCTCCAGTGCAGGCTTCGGCCTACACTCTGCTCCCTCTCCTCCTCCTGCTGACCCTGGGCTCCAACACCGCCAGTTGGGGCCCGGTACTGCTAGCTGCACAGAGAAAAACACCAGCCAATGTGTCAGTGGGGTTCAGCACCGCCAGCTGTTCCCCTGCTGTGCAGCCGGCAACGTGTCCTGCAACTGCCACGCAGGCACAACAGACCCAAAAGCTGCCGCCAGTGCAGGCTTCGGCCTACACTCTGCTCCATCTCCTCCTCCTGCTGACCCCGGGCTCCAACACCGCCAGTTGGGGCCCGGTACTGCTAGCTGCACAGAGAAAAACACCAGCCAATGTGTCAGTGGGGTTCAGCACCGCCAGCTGTTCCCCTGCTGTGCAGCCGGCATCGTGTCCTGCAAAAGCCACGCAGACACAAGAACTGAAATTGAAGGGAACCTGTCCCCCCTCCCCCAGGCGTTTGTACGTTTTAAAGGCCACCTTGTACAGCGGTAATGCTGCATGTGTGCAAGGTGGCTCATAAACGTATTCTCCTCGCACATGTGGAACTGAAAACACGTCTAAAATGTGTCCTCGGTGTGACCATTTAACCGTCCCGGTGGTGTGACTTTCCTTTGTAATGACACGCTGCAACCCCCTTGGTAGCGCTGCCCGTCTTCTGGCATCATTGTTTGGCTGCCTGCGCCTCTGCGGCCGCCCTGACCCACACAACGCCCCTCGGTGTCTGATTTCTTGGGACTGCGAGGGTGTGATTGATGGGCAGGAGCGGTGCATATCTTCGCCTGTCCCTCATCTCCTTCCGCCTTCTGCGGACTGTGCGGCTTCATGGCCGTGGCATGCGATAAGGGATCAGATGACGCCGCACAGTCTGAAGCGGGTGTAAGGACCCGAGTGTGAGAGGCGAACATATGTGCTGCGCCAGGCCCTGAATCCCAGCCCCGCAGTGTTTTAACAATGTTAAGACACTGCGGGGCTGGGATTCATGGTCATCGCGAAACGCACCGGCCGACATTAAATGATGCCAGAACATGGGCAGCGCTAACAGCGCTAGGCCAGGGGATAACACGACAGCGCAGACTCCTGTACAGCAAATAACAACGCTCAGGAGGCTGCACCCAGCACCAAGGTGGGATTCTTGACATCTGTGCTGCGTCTCATTACAAAGGGAACTCGCGCCTCCAACACAGTTTGACTGTATAAAGGGCTAAATGTTATACGTGTTCCTTTCAGCATGTGCAAGGAGCGAAATTAAAAGAGCAACCTTTGACTTGTGCAGCACTACTGCTGCATAAGCTGTGGCTCTTCTACTTTGTAACCCCTGAGGGGGGGTTAAAGGTTACCTTTGAAATTGGTTCAATTAGGCTTCGGCCTACACTCTGCTCCCCCTGCAGAGCCCTGGGCTCCAACACCGCCAGTTGGGGCCCGGTACTGCTAGCTGCACAGAGAAAAACACCAGCCAATGTGTCAGTGGGGTTCAGCACCGCCAGCTGTTCCCCTGCTGTGCAGCCGGCAACGTGTCCTGCAACTGCCACGCAGGCACAACAGACCCAAAAGCTGCCGCCAGTGCAGGCTTTGGCCTACACTCTGCTCCATCTCCTCCTCCTGCTGACCCCGGGCTCCAACACCGCCAGTTGGGGCCCGGTACTGCTAGCTGCACAGAGAAAAACACCAGCCAATGTGTCAGTGGGGTTCAGCACCGCCAGCTGTTCCCCTGCTGTGCAGCCGGCATCGTGTCCTGCAAAAGCCACGCAGACACAAGAACTGAAATTGAAGGGAACCTGTCCCCCCTCCCCCAGGCGTTTGTACGTTTTAAAGGCCACCTTGTACAGCGGTAATGCTGCATGTGTGCAAGGTGGCTCATAAACGTATTCTCCTCGCACATGTGGAACTGAAAACACGTCTAAAATGTGTCCTCTGTGTGACCATTTAACCGTCCCGGTGCTGTGACTTTCCTTTGTAATGACACGCTGCAACCCCCTTGGTAGCGCTGCCCGTCTTCTGGCATCATGGTTTGGCTGCCTGCGCCTCTGCGGCCGCCCTGACCCACACAACGCCCCTCGTTGTCTTAGTTATTGGGACTGCGAGGGTGTGATTGATGGGCATGATCAGTGCATCAGTTCGCCTGTCCCTCATCTCCTTCCGCCTTCTGCGGACTGTGCGGCTTCATGGCCGTGGCATGCGATAAGGGATCAGATGACGCCGCACAGTCTGAAGCGGGTGTAAGGACCCGAGTGTGAGAGGCGAACATATGTGCTGCGCCAGGCCCTGAATCCCAGCCCCGCAGTGTTTTAACAATGTTAAGACACTGCGGGGCTGGGATTCTTGGTCATCGCGAACCACACCGGCCGACATTAAATCATGCCAGAACATGGGCAGCGCTAACAGCGCTAGGCCAGGGGATAACACGACAGCGCAGACTCCTGTACAGCAAATAACAACGCTCAGGAGGCTGCACCCAGCACCAAGGTGGGATTCTTGACATCTGTGCTGCGTCTCATTACAAAGGGAACTCGCGCCTCCAACACAGTTTGACTGTATAAAGGGCTAAATGTTATACGTGTTCCTTTCAGCGTGTGCAAGGAGCGAAATTAAAAGAGCAACCTTTGACTTGTGCAGCACTACTGCTGCATAAGCTGTGGCTCTTCTACTTTGTAACCCCTGAGGGGGGGTTAAAGGTTACCTTTGAAATTGGTTCAATTAGGCTTCGGCCTACACTCTGCTCCCCCTGCAGAGCCCTGGGCTCCAACACCGCCAGTTGGGGCCCGGTACTGCTAGCTGCACAGAGAAAAACACCAGCCAATGTGTCAGTGGGGTTCAGCACCGCCAGCTGTTCCCCTGCTGTGCAGCCGGCAACGTGTCCTGCAACTGCCACGCAGGCACAACAGACCCAAAAGCTGCCGCCAGTGCAGGCTTCGGCCTACACTCTGCTCCATCTCCTCCTCCTGCTGACCCCGGGCTCCAACACCGCCAGTTGGGGCCCGGTACTGCTAGCTGCACAGAGAAAAACACCAGCCAATGTGTCAGTGGGGTTCAGCACCGCCAGCTGTTCCCCTGCTGTGCAGCCGGCATCGTGTCCTGCAAAAGCCACGCAGACACTTGCTCTTGTACCTTCTGCTCCCCATCCTGGTTCCAGTACCGTCAGCTGGTTCCGGGCAGAGCCTTTGGCTTAGGTGCCTCCCTCTGGGTATCCGAGTTCCTCCAACGTCAGGTGGTCCTTGGTAGTGCTTTCAGGCACGGGTACCTCCTGCTTAGTAACCGGGTTCCAGTAACGTCAGCTGGTCCTCGGTAGTTCCATTGGCTCTTGGACCTTCGGCTACCCATCCGGGTTCCAGCACCGTCAGCTGGTTCTCGGCAGTGTCTTTTGCTCTTGTACCTTCTGCTCCCCATCCTGGTTCCAGTACCGTCAGCTGGTTCCGGGCAGAGCCTTTGGCTTAGGTGCCTCCCTCTGGGTATCCGAGTTCCACCAACGTCAGGTGGTCCTTGGTAGTGCTTTCAGGCACGGGTACCTCCTGCTTAGTAACCGGGTTCCAGTAACGTCAGCTGGTCCTCGGTAGTTCCATTGGCTCTTGGACCTTCGGCTACCCATCCGGGTTCCAGCACCGTCAGCTGGTTCTCGGCACTGTCTTTTGCTCTTGTACCTTCTGCTCCCCATCCTGGTTCCAGTACCGTCAGCTGGTTCCGGGCAGAGCCTTTGGCTTAGGTGCCTCCCTCTGGGTATCCGAGTTCCACCAACGTCAGGTGGTCCTTGGTAGTGCTTTCAGGCACGGGTACCTCCTGCTTAGTAACCGGGTTCCAGTAACGTCAGCTGGTCCTCGGTAGTTCCATTGGCTCTTGGACCTTCGGCTACCCATCCGGGTTCCAGCACCGTCAGCTGGTTCTCGGCAGTGTCTTTTGCTCTTGTACCTTCTGCTCCCCATCCTGGTTCCAGTACCGTCAGCTGGTTCCGGGCAGAGCCTTTGGCTTAGGTGCCTCCCTCTGGGTATCCGAGTTCCACCAACGTCAGGTGGTCCTTGGTAGTGCTTTCAGGCACGGGTACCTCCTGCTTAGTAACCGGGTTCCAGTAACGTCAGCTGGTCCTCGGTAGTTCCATTGGCTCTTGGACCTTCGGGTAGCCATCCGAGTTCCAGTTCCATCAGCTGGTTCTCGGCATTTTCTCAGCCTTCTTGTACCTTCTGCTACATTTCCAAGTTCAAGAGACTAAACACGATGACCCGGAAGAACACACATAAGATGACGACGACACCAGAGACGACAACCACCGTGATGACGACGACCCTGGAGACGATGACCCTGAAGACCACCGTGATGACGACGACCCCGGAGACGACGACCCTGAAGACCACCCCGATGACGACGACCCCGGAGACGACAACCCTGGAGACGACAACGACCTGGAAGACCGAGAAGCAGAAGAACAAGAGGCTGCAGAACAAAGAGCAGAAGAACATTAAGCATAACACTAAATATCAGAGCAAAAAATATTATCTAAATTATAAGCAGAAGAAGACTAAGCAGTGTATGGGGGTGAGTCCGTTCCTCCTCGTGGTGCCCCTGGATAAAGCCTGATGCTGCAGGCCAAACTGAACGCGGACAAATGTAACTCTTTTGTGACAGGCAGAACGGAAGGTGTAATCTTCAAACTTTTATAGATAACAACTACGGGAATGCCTGTCACAAATAAGAATATGATGAAGAAGTAGAATATGATGAAGATAATAGTAAAATAAAAAGAATATGAACAATGTAACCAAAAAATAATAGGTAGAAGATGAAGAAGAAGATGAATAAGGTGAAGAAGTTGATGTCAAAGAAGCTGATGATGAGGATAATGAAGAAGAAAGCGTGGGAGAAGTAAAAAAGAAGGTGAAGGGCGTTGAAGTAGTGATAGTGAAACATCAATATGTGACATAAAAAAAAAAAAAAATAACATAGTCAAATTCTTTCTAACGCCGAACGTCATAAAAAAAAAAAAATCCTGCTATTCTATTACATTGGGCTAAACCTCTGTGCCTTTAATGTCTCCGCCACGTCCCCCAATACATCCTACATTATTCTTAGTTGTTTTCCTTCATGTAGAATGAACCTACAAGTGTATAAAGGGTTTATTTTAATTCCGATATTTTCGTCCCATTGACTTGCATTGGGATCGGGTATCGGTATCGGATTGGATCCGATATTTTGACGGTATCGGCCGATACTTTCCGATACCGATACTTTCCGATATCGGAAAGTATCGCTCAACACTATTTATCAACATTCTCAATATTTTTTTAAATTTCTTTTTGTAGGAGATTCAGATTTTTATCTAGTACCTTACGTAAAGAATGGAAAATTCCTAAAATGGGATATGTTGTTTTTCCCAGTTATATGGAAATTAATTTTCTATACATTTTTCAGTTATGTGGTCTATGAAAAAGCTTAAAATTCAAGATTTATCATATATTTTTTAGTATGAAACAGCAGAGACGTCTTTTATAGAAGTAATAATTGTCAACAAATTGGTAGGGTCAGTGGTAAAGATTAGTGAGTCATCCGAGAATAGACTTATGTTATGTTTCCTTATGTTAAATTGTATTCTCTTTATTCTAATGATTTTGGCAAAGGATCTATGATTAGGTTGAATAAGAGGGGGGATAATGAGCAACCTTGCTGTGTCCCATTGTAGATAGAAAATTAGTGAGATAATATATTATTCACTTGGACTTTTGCAGAGGGACAAGAGTATATGAACATCATAGATAAAAAAAATTGAATTCATGGACAAATCTTAGAGTGGCTACCATATATTCCCAATTAATTTGGTCAAACACCTTTCTCGTATCAAGAGTAATATAGAGGAAATTTTTGCTTTCCTACATGTGAAATTAAATTTAGTACTCTTGTGCTGTCAGAGGCTTGCCTCCTTTTAATGAATCCAACTTCGTCTGAATGTATTAACTGCATAATTTTGAGTAACCTTTCTGAGATTATTTTTGCATTAATTTTGATGTCTGAATTTAAGAGGGATATAGGCCTCTAACTTGGGATTACCTCTGGATCATTATTCGATTTTGGAATAACCACTACAGAGGCGAGTAAGGATCACTTGGGGAATTTTCCTTCTTTGACGGATGTATTAAATATACACGTTAAGGGATCTAAAAGATGGTGACTAAAAATTTTATAATATTCAATAGGTTTCCGTCCGGTCCATGTGATTTACTTTCCTTTAATGCTTTTATAGCTTTGTCAGTTTCCTATGTTGAAATCGGGATACAGGTGCATCTCACAAAATAATAATATCAAAATGTTAATTTATTTCAGTTCTTCAATACAAAAGTTGAAACACATTATATAGTCATTACAAACAGAGTAAGGCTAGGTTCACATTGCGCTAGGTGAGTCCGTCTAACGGACACATTTTTAAGTACTCAAAACGCAATATAACGCACATACTAACGCGGCCATAGACTTGCATTGTCTGACGCATCGTGACGCATGCCAAGTAACGTTTTTTTCTGACGGACCTTGGAACGCGGCTTGCAGCGTTTTCGGGTCCGGCCAAGCTAACGCAATACTAACGGAAGCGTTAATTCTGCCATTGATGGCTATGGCAAACACAGCCAGACGCAAATCTTGTAAAATTTCCAAATAGAACCATACATTTTAATAGCGTTTGAGGGTGGTCCATGTGGTCATGTGACAGGAAACATGATTTCAGCCATTATGTCCCTAGCACACATTTTTCCTGAGGCCTGCTGCACGTGAGAGAGAAAAAGTGTCTTGCAAGAGATCACAGGAAATGTAAGTACATTTGTATATATATATATTTCTGTATCCATCATGGGAGTCTGTATTGTCCGTCAGATGTGTGTGTACTAAAAATGTATTGCTTTGTTGCAGATGTTGGATAGTGCGGGAAGCAGCAGCGTGTCTGCGGTTTTTTCTTCTCAATCGGTAGGCTTGCACTTTAAAAAAACACAAAGTTGTGTGAAACTCCAGTGTATTGAGCTATGCACGTGTATAATCATGTTTTTATTGCAAATAGGAGTCTTCGGAGCCCGAGGCTGCTAGGCCCCCCCCAAAAAAACAGGCAAAACCCACAAAGGTACATGGCAGACATTTTTAGTTTTGCAAGCATAAATTTATTGATCCAAGAAATGTAATTTTATTTATTTCCATTTACATACACAATAGGTTGTGACACATGGAGGACACAAGAGAAAGAAGGTTCCTCGCCGTCTGTTGTCGCCACAACTGCCAGTGGTAAATATAAAACTAGAAATTTTCTATCCAATATTTATCTACAATCTATCTATTCACTTTCTATCTACTATATCTATAAACTATCTATCCACTATCTATCTCGCTCTCTCTATCTTTCGCTCTATCTATCTATCCATCTATCTATCTATCTATGTATCTATCTATCTATGTATCTATCTATGTATCTATGTATCTATCTATCTATGTATCTATCTATCTATCTATCTATCTATCTATCAGTCTACCAAAAAAGTGAAATTGAACCTTTCAAAATAACGTTTTGTGTTTACATAGTCCAAGTCAGCGAGCCAAAAAAAGAAAAGGATTGTGGTTGACGAAGAGCCGTTGACCATTCACAACGAGACACTGATCAACCTTGTGGAAGCCAACCACTCAATATGGGACCAAAGCGACAGCTCCCACCATGACATCGTGAAGAACCGCAAGTTGTGGGATCAAATTATCTCTCACTTCGATCCCTGATACATGAAGAAGTCGTCTACCTCAAAGAAAAAAATTGGTAAATATTGGTGATGTTAAATTGTCTACTATCTATCTCTCAACTCTCAACTATCTATACACTATTTCTTAAACTATTTCTCTATCATCTATCTAATAACTACTATCTATCAACTATCTATCTATCTACTATCTATATATTAACTATCTTAACTAACTATACACAATTTTTAAACTATCAATATAAGAACTATCTATCTACTATTTATATATCTTTTTTTGATTTTTTTTTTTTTAAATTTAAAGCGGATGCAGTCCATACCCATTGGAAATCAATAAGGGACCGCTTTGTCCGTGACTACCGGAACAGTCAAAATCCACCAAGCGGATCAGGTGCCAAACGGGTGACCCCGTATGTGCATTACGAGCAATTGCTCTTTCTGCAAAAAACAGTGTCTCAGCGCTTGTAAGTACAAATAGGTCTGTGTGCGAGACAAAATTTTTTAATTCAAGCAAAATAATTTTATTTTTTGGGGGGGTTACAGCACGATATGCAGTACCGCCACGCCTAGACAGGCAGAGGAACTGGAGCCATCTCCACTGGAACCAAGCCAGCAGACGGGCGCTGAAGATGTGTCTGGCATCAGCGAGCTACGATCTGGGAGGAGAAGCACTGTTGCTTCTGGTGTGAGTGCCCGGTTGCAATCACAGCGTGGACGCAAGCGAGCATCACAAAAAGATGAAGCTGATGCCATTATTGTCGATGGACTCCAACAGGTTGAGGACATGTGTCGTAGTGAACTCACAGACCTGAGGTGGGAAATTACCGACTTGCAATCCCGCGAGTCTGTATATTCTGCAAATGAGTGGAAGCTACTTTTTTGTCCTATGTGCCTGTAGCACAAAATATCCCGGCACACAGAAAAATTTTGTTTAGGCAAAGACTGAATGACCTTCTTGAGGAATTTGTGGGCCCCCAGGAACCCGCTCCATCGAGAACAAGAAGCATAGACATGCCGGCCTACAACCCTGAAAATATAGAGCCCGGTGTGAAACGAGCATGGAACATCAGAGACAAAGTAGCAGTCCATCATACAGTTGGGCAGACAATATGCCCGCGCAATACCAGAGTCTATAGTACAGCTCACTGTCCCCAGCCAGGTGCAATTACTGCGTTTCACGTTTTGTTGGTTAATTATTTTTTTTGCACCCAATTTCGTGTGTGTTTTTTTACATCCCTATGGGATATCATATGTTAAACATGTCTAGCAACAGTTCTTTCATGCAAATTCGGAAACTTTAGTAAACTGTTTAAAATTTACGATTCTTGTATGAATTTAACTTTTAGCACAACATAACAACATGAATGTAACTTTTTACAAGACATAAGGTTGTGAGAAATAAAACAAACAAAAAAAACCCCAAACATTTTAAACAAAACATCAGGACACAACTTCAGACTTTAAATAATTTTCACACGTGTCTGTCTTGCCATGGAACATGCCCTTCATGTGTGAAGTACTGTGCAAATTGGTCACGAATCCTCATTATTTGAGCTGTAGACCGAACAGCAGTAGATTCAATGCTAATGAGGTTCGACTCACATTTATCGGGGTCAACCACCTGGGGTTCATGTCTGGCAACAAAATTATGCAGACAGATGCATGCCTTCACAACACGGTCCACATTTTCTGGTTGCAGTTGCATGCAAGTTAGTAAAATTCGCCATTTTAATGTCAAAATACCAAGGGCTCACTCCACATAACGTCTTGCCCGACTCAAGCGATAATTAAAAATGCGCCTGGTGGAGTTCAGACTACGGCTTGAGTACAGCTTGAGGAGATTTTGTTCAAGTTGGAACGCCTCATCACCAACTAAAACAAAGGGCAAACTTGGGTCTTCGGTCCCCGGTAGAGGTCGTGATGAGGGTATGTTAAAATTGTTGCTGTACAAACATCTCCCCATGTTGGAGTCTCTGAAGACTCTGGAATCGTTAGTCTGGCCATACGCACCAATATCCACAGCTACAAAACGGTATCTTGCATCCGCAATAGCCATCAATATAATCGAAAAGTATTTCTTATAGCTATAGTAGAGGGATCTACTATGCACTGGTTTCTGAATACGAATGTGCTTGCCGTCCACGGCACCAATACAATTGGGGAAATTAGCCACATCCTCGAACTGTTGGGAAATCGCTAGCCACATTTCTGATGTCGGGGTTGGTAGCACAAGTGGTTGTAAGTTGTTCCAAATGGCATCACAAGTTTCCTGAACCAGTTGGCAAATTATTGACTTTCCAAGTCTAAATTGGTAATGCAGTGACGCAAAAGATTCTCCGGTAGCCAGATATCTGTCGGCATTGAAAAAGAAAAAAAATAAATAAATTGTTTAGGATTTTAAAGGACAACTAAAAGGCTACATACAATAGAATATACTATTGCTTAAATTAACATTATGCCCCACGATACCTACATCTAGTGTTTGTCAATAGAATGATAAAAAAATTTATAATTACCTCACAGTCACTACTAAACTTTCCTCAGCACAGATGCTTTCACGGAAAGTGCTGCGATGATGATGTATCTCATCCTTCACATGTGAGAGCAGAACATCAAAGGTCTCAATGGACATCCGTAGATAGCATTGGAATTTGGAGGGGTGATCCCGAAGCTGAAGATACAGGGTGTGAAATGCACCATATGTATTCCTCAAGAAATTCACTTTGTGGATCCAATATCTCCTTTGCGAACTACGCTTTCTCTGCCTAAGTCGCAACCGCATCAAGCGAAATTGAACGAGCTCAGACACAAACATCTTGCTAGCAGAAGTTCACTCAATGCTTTCAAAATGGAGAATGAGCCTGCACCCACACCCCGACGATGACAAAAGGAGAAAAAAAAAAGTAAATAAACGTTATTGACAGTGACAAACGCAGACAAAGCGAACGGACATCCAAATGAGAAAAACACGGTCACCTGCGTTAACGCAAGCGTTAACATGATGCCGATTTTTTGACAAATTGGATCCTTTTCTGTACATGCGTTTAACGGATCCGTTTAACTCCATGTACTTGACGCAATGTGAACCTAGCCTAAGGCAACTTTCACACTAGCGTCGTACGACGCACGTCGCAATGCGACGTGCTGATGTACCAACGCATACTGTGAAAAATAAACACAACGGGGGCAGCGGATGCAGTTTTACAACGCATCCGCTGCCCCATTGTGATGTCCAGGGAGGCGGGGGCAGAGTTCCGGCCGCGCATGTGCCGTCGGAAGTGGCGGACACGACGCACACAAAAAGTTACATGTAACGTTTTTTGTGCCGACGGTCCGCCACAACACGACGCATCCGTCGCACGACGGATGCAACGTGTGGCAATCCGTCGCAATGCGTCGCTAATGCAAGTGTATGGAGAAAAAACGCATCCTGCAGGTAATTTTTCAGGATGTGTTTTTTCTCCAAAACGACGCATTGCGACGTGCGTCGTACGACGATAGTGTGAAAGCACCCCAATGTATTTCAAGTGTTTATTTCTGTTATTGTTGATTGTGGCTTACAGTCAATGAAGACTCAAAAGTCATTCTCTCAGTAAATTAGAATACTTTATAACATCAGCTTGAAAAAATGATTTTAAAATCTGAAATGTTGGCCTACTGAAATACATGTTCAGTAGTTGCACTCAATACTTGGTCAGGGCTCCTTTGGCATCAATACTGCATCAATGGGGTGTGGCATAACACTGAGGTGTTATGGAAGCCCAGGTTGCTTTTAAAGCAGCCTTCAGCTCGTTTGCATTGTTGGGTTTGGTGTCTCTCACCTTCCTCTTGACAATATCCCAAAGATTCTCTATGGAGTTAACGTCAGACGAGTTTGCTGGCCAATCAAGCACAGTGATAATGTTTTGAAACCAGGAATTGGTACTGTTGGCAGTGTGGACATGCCAAGTCCTGCTGGAGAATGAAATTTCCTTCTCCAAGAAGCTTGTCAGCAAAGGGAAAAATGTGCTCTAAAATTTCCTGGTATACGACTGCTCTGACTTTGGTCTTGATAAAACATAGTGGACCTACACCAGCAGATGACATGGCTCCCGAAACCATCAAGGAATGTGGATACTTTACACTAGACCTTGGAAATCAAGGTTCCAGAGTATGGAGGAAGAGTGGAGACAGAATCCACACTGCTTGATACTTCGTGTGAAGTTTCCACAATCAGTGTTGGTTTGGGAGCTATATCATCTGCAGGTATAGGTGAACTGTTTTATCAAAAGCAAAGTCAGCACAGCCATCTACCAGGAAATTTTAGAGCACTTCATGCTTCCCTCTGCAGACAAGCTTTTTGGAAATGGAAATTTAATTCTCCAGCAGGAGCTGGCACATGTCCACACTGCCAAGAGTACCAATACCTGGTTTAAAAACAACAGTATCACTGTGCTTGATTGACCAGCAAACTCACCTGACCTTATCCCCATAGAGCATCTATGGGTATTGTAAAGAGGAAGATGAGAGACATCAGAGCACACAATGCAGATGAGCCCAATGCAGCTATCAAATCACCCTGGGCTTTCATAACACCTCAGGTGTGCCACAAGCTGATCGCCTCCATGTCATGCCCCATTGATGCAGTAATTTATGCCAAAGGAGCCCCGACCAATAGGGTTGAGCGAAACGGATTGTTCATTTTCATAAGTCGCCGACTTTTGGCAAAGTCGGCGTCTCATGAAACCGAGCCGATCCCTGTGTGGGGTCTGCCATGCGGTACGCGACTTTCGCGCCAAAGTCGCGTTTCAATGACGCTAAAAGCGCCATTTCTCAGCCAATGAAGGTGGACGCAGAGTGTGGGCAGCATGATGACATAGATCTCAGTCCCCACCATCTTAGAGAAGGGCATTGCAGTGATTGGCTTGCTTTCTGCGGCATCACAGGGGCTATAAAGGGGCGTTCCCGCCGACCGCCATCTTACTGCTGCTGATCTGAGCGAAGGGAGAGGTTGCTGCAGCTTCTTCGGAAGCAGGGATAGTGATAGGCAGGGTACATAAAGCTACAAACCGCTTGTGCTGTAGCGATTTCCACTGTCCAACACCACCTTTTGATTGCAGGGACAGTGGAAGCTACATTTTTTTTTCCTCAGCGCTGTAGCTCATTGGGCTGCACTAGAAGGCTCCCTGATAGCTGCGTTGGTGTGCCTGTGTGTACGCCGCTGTGCAAACCAACTGCTTTTTTCAAAGCACAAATCCTGTTTTTCCTTCCTTTCTGCACAGCTATCTTGTGTGTTTGTCCACACTTTTGTGTGCAGCAGTCTTTTTTATAGCTGCCTGCCATACTTTTCTGAGATAACTGCAGGGAGATAAATATTGGCAAGTCTGCCTCCGTGCCATTGCTGTGTGTGGTATCTGTCTCTCATTGTGTGCCACCGAAAACACTGTGTAATACTTGGCCATATTTTTTTTTTTTTGCTAAATTCTCCCTTTTCCAAAAAAAAAATTAGTGGGAGATAAATATTGGCAAGTCTGCCTCCGTGCCATTGCTGTGTGTGGCATCTGTCTCTCATTGTGTGCCACCGAAAACACTGTGTAATACTTGGCCATATTTTTTTTTTTTTGCTAAATTCTCCCTTTTCCCAAAAAAAAATTAGTGGGAGATAAATATTGGCAAGTCTGCCTCCGTGCCATTGCTGTGTGTGGCATCTGTCTCTCATTGTGTGGCACCGAAAACACTGTGTAATACTTGGCCATATTTTTTTTTTTGCTAAATTCTCCCTTTTCCAAAAAAAAAATTAGTGGGAGATAAATATTGGCAAGTCTGCCTCCGTGCCATTGCTGTGTGTGGTATCTGTCTCTCATTGTGTGCCACCGAAAACACTGTGTAATACTTGGCCATTTTTTTTTTTTTGCTAAATTCTCCCTTTTCCCAAAAAAAAAAATAGTGGGAGATAAATATTGGCAAGTCTGCCTCCGTGCCATTGCTGTGTGTGGTATCTGTCTCTCATTGTGTGCCACCGAAAACACTGTGTAATACTGGGCCTTTTTTTTTTTTTAGGGTAAATTCTCCCAGAAAAAAAAAAAATAGTGGGAGATTAAGATTGGCATTTCTGCTTGAGTGCTGGTCCTGTGTGTGCCATCTGTCTCAAATTATTGGGGCACAGAAAACCTAGTGTGTAACATTGGGCCTGATTTTCCTTTCAGTGTCAGGCACCTATAAAGGTATATATAAATCCTACAGAAGTTTGAGTTCACCTGATAAGTTGTTTTACAGTAACAAATAGCGTTACTTTGGTTACGTTTTGCAAACAATGAGGAAGTCTAGTGGAAGAGGTCGTGGCCGTGGGCGGTCATTGTCAGCTGGTAATGATGGTAGTGGTGGTGGAGCATCAGGTGGTCGTGGTAAAAGCAGTACAGCACCTAAGTCTCGAGTTGTTGAGCCAGGTTCGTTGTCTGGCTACACAAGGCCTCAAACGCTCTCTTTTCTGGGAGTAGGAAAACCACTTTTGAAGCCGGAGCAGGAGGAACAAGTATTGGCTTTCATTGCTGACTCTGCCTCTAACTCTTTCGCCTCCTCCTCGGAAAGTGCCAAATGTCAGAGCAGTGCATCGTCAGTGGATGCTCCCATTCAAGAACAAGTCGCTTCCTTGTGTCCTTCACTAAAAACAACAGTTAAGGATGCGTCAGTCGACACAACAGGTTACTCCATGGAGCTCTTTACACATACCGTTCCTGGGTTAGACAGTGAAACAGTTAACAGGCCATGCCCATTAGAAGTTGAATCGGACATGGAGTGCACAGATGCACAGCCACAGCCAGATTACTATGCTGTTCCTTTGACTCAGACCAGAACATTGCCCTCGCAGTGTACTGAGGCAGAATCAAACCCAGCGGAGACTATGGTGCCCCGTCACGAACGCTATACCACCGGCTTACACGGTGACACAAACGAAATTGCACACGACATAGAAGAGGAGGTCATAGATGACCCAGTTGTGGACCCCGATTGGCAGCCATTGGGGGAACAGGGTGCAGGCGGCAGTAGTTCTGAAGCGGAGGAGGAGGAGCCGCAGCAGGCATCAACATCACAACAGGTTCCATCTACCGGGCCCGTATCTGGCCAAAAACGCGTGGCAGAAACAAAACCAGTTGGAGGACAGCGTAGCCATCCGTTTAAAGACGCTCAGTCTGCAATGCCTGAAAAGTTATCCGATAGTAGAAAGAGTGCAGTCTGGCATTTTTTTAAACAACATCCAAATGATCAGCGCAAAGTCATCTGTCAAAAATGTTCAACTACCTTAAGCAGAGGTCAGAATCTTAAAAGTCTAAATACAAGTTGCATGCATAGACATTTATCCACCATGCATTTGCAAGCCTGGACTAACTACCAAACGTCCCTAAAGGTTGCAGCACCCTCGGCCAATGAAGCTAGTCAGCAACGCTACATCCCTTCCCTCCCTGTAAGCCCACCATTTCTCGCGCCACCTGCAGTATCTGTGCAGCTTTCGCCGCCAGGCCAAAGCAGTCAGGGAATCACCAGGTTAGTAGTAGGAAACACTGCATGTAGGGCACCGGCAAGAATACCATCTCCAACCCTCTCTCACTCACCCATGTCCACCGGCACCACCGCTAGTTCCACGATCTCCAGCTCTCCAGTCCAGCTCACCCTACATGAGACTCTTGTTAGGAAAAGGAAGTACTCATCCTCGCATCCACGTACACAGGGTTTGAACGCCCACATTGCTAGACTAATCTCATTAGAAATGATGCCCTACCGGTTAGTTGAAAGCAAAGCTTTCAAAGCACTGATGGACTACGCTGTACCACGCTACGAGCTACCCAGTCGGCACTTCTTTTCTAGAAAAGCCATCCCAGCCCTCCAACAGCATGTTAAAGACCGCATCGTCCATGCACTCAGGCAGTCTGTGACTACAAAGGTGCACCTGACAACAGATGCATGGACAAGTAGGCATGGCCAGGGACGTTATGTCCATCACGGCACACTGGGTTAATGTGGTAGATGCAGGGTCCACAGGGGACAGCAATATTGGGACAGTTCTGCCTAGCCCACGGTCAAGGGAAGAGTTGGCTGTAGGCGTTCGCCCCCCCTCCTCCTCTTCCTCCTCCTTCTCCTGCAGAAGCGAGAGCTCGTTCACAGACCGCAGTCGCACATCCACTCCATCCGCAGCTGCCACTGTTGCACACCAGGTGTGCCATTATGGGACAGCTATTGGCAAGCGTCAGCAGGCTGTATTGGCAATGAAGTGTTTGGGCGACAACAGACACACCGCGGAAGTTCTGTCCGAGTTCTTGCAGAAAGAAACTCAGTCATGGCTGGGCACTGTACATCTTGAGGCAGGCAAGGTAGTGAGTGATAACGGAAGGAATTTCATGGCTGCCATAGCCCTTTCCCAACTGAAACACATTCCTTGCCTGGCTTACACCTTAAACCTGGTGGTGCAGTGCTTCCTGAAAAGTTATCCGGGGTTACCCGACCTGCTCCTCAAAGTGCGCAGACTTTGCTCGCATATCCGCCGTTCACCTTTACACTCCAGCTGTATGCAGAACTATCAGCGTTCTTTGAACCTTCCTCAGCATCGCCTAATCATCGATGTTGCAACAAGGTGGAACTCCACACTGCACATGCTTCAGAGAGTGTGCGAACAGAGGCGTGCTGTTATGTATTTGTGGGAGGATACACGGGCAGGCAGTTGGATGGCAGACATGGAGTTGTCAGGTGTGCAGTGGTCGAAGCTACAAGACCTGTGTCAAGTCCTTCAGTGTTTTGAGGAATGCACACGGCTGGTTAGTGCAGACAACTCAATAATAAGCATGAGCATCCACCTAATGCGTCTGCTGATGCAAAGTTTGACGCACATAAAGGAGCAGGCGTCTGCAGCCGAGGAAGAGGAAAGCCTTGATGACAGTCAGCCATTGTCTGGTCAGGGCCGTGTAGAGGATGCGGTAGCGGGTGAAGAGGAGGAGGAGGACGAGGAGGATGATGGGGATGAGTACTTTTTTAATGAGGAAGCTTCTCCTGGGCCAACAGAAATTAGTGGCGTTGCAAGGCCGGGTTCTGTTTTTGTAAGGGAGACAAGTGACGTAGATTTGCCTGTAACTGCCCCTCAAACCAGCACAACCACAGATTTGCCAACTGGAACTTTGGCCCACATGGTGGATTATGCCTTACGTATCCTCAAAAAGGACCCACGCATTATTAAAATGATGAGCGATGACGATTACTGGTTGGCCTGCATCGTTGACTCTCGCTATAAAGGCAAATTGCAAAATATTATGCCACATGAGAACCTCGAACAAATATTAGCAACCAAACAAGCTACTCTTGTAGACCGTTTGATTCAGGCATTCCCAGCACACAGCGCCGGTGATGGTTCTCACACGAGCTGCAGGGGGCTACAGGGCAGAGGTGTTAGAGGTGCACAGATCAGAAGTGGCGTTGGACAGAGGGGTTTTCTGACCAGGTTATGGAGTGATTTCGCTATGACCGCAGACAGGACAGGTACTGCAGCATCTATTCAAAGTGACAGGAGACAACATTTGTCCAGTATGGTTACTAACTATTTTTCAGCCCTTATTGATGTTCTCCCTCAACCGTCATTCCCATTTGATTACTGGGCATCCAAATTAGACACCTGGCCTGAATTGGCAGAACATGCGTTGCAGGAGCTTGCTTGCCCAGCAGCTAGTGTGCTATCAGAAAGAGTATTCAGTGCTGCTGGTTCAATATTAACCGAAAAAAGGACTCGTCTGGCTACCCAAAATGTGGATGATCTCACCTTCATTAAAATGAACCACTACTGGATTTCAAATTATTTTGCCCCACCTTTCCCGGCTGACACCTAGCTTTCCTATAAAAAGGTCTTGCTTGTGGACTGGTCTTACTGAGTGTTCAAATCTCTTAATTTGCAGCAGCTGTTTGACCAGCATATGACATGTTTACACATCCCCCAATGGGAAAACTCCCCCCACGGGGCCGTTGTCTCACTCTTGACACTTGGCGCAAGCACCCGTTAGTTCCAGTGATGTTTGTCAGAAGAGGTGGGTGTGCTCGCTTTTGGTCGACGGCACTGCCACTGGGTCCCTCATAGTACAATGTAGTGTCTCTGGCGGTGGTGGTGCGCACCCAACATCAGACACACCGTTGTAACATGAGGGGCCCTGGGGCGGTACCGCCGGCCACAAGAGAGTTCCCCCCCAGCTCAAACTGTGCTCTACCACGTGCAAAATTATCTCGCACAGCTCCACCAATGTTTAGTCTATGCGCTGACATCATTCAATGCCTGGCACTGACAAACAATACCAATTTGTTGGCATCTATGATGCTAGTTAAAGTAGTCTGGGTCAGTGTCCTATATTGACACCAGTAAATACTAATTTACTGCCAAATTACATTGTCATAAACTCTGCAGATGAGCCCACCCCTGTACTTAAGCATGCCACCCTTTTTTTTATTTATAGTTGTTTTGTGAGACATTAACATCTATTTATTTTTTGGGAGTACTAACTGTGTCAGACACTTCTTACAATACTCCTCCACTGACCACAATGCTGCCTGCCTGTGTATCCATGTAACCGATTTAAAACTGCCATGCCTGCCTATTGTTTGTTATTTTAGGCCTTTGATAGCCTGTCTGCGGCCCCTACTTGCAATACTCCTCCATTGACCACAATGCTGCCTGCCTGTGTATCCATGTAACCGATTTAAAACTGCCATGCCTGCCTATTGTTTGTTATTTTAGGCCTTTGTTAGCCTGTCTGCGGCCCCTACTTGCAATACTCCTCCACTGACCACAATGCTGCCTGGAGTGCCTGCCTGCGTATCCATGTAACCGATTTAAAATTGCCATGCCTGCCTATTGTTTGTTATTTTAGGCCTTTGTTAGCCTGTCTGCGGCCCCTACTTGCAATACTCCTCCACTGACCACAATGCTGCCTGGAGTGCCTGCCTGTGTATCCATGTAACCGATTTAAAACTGCCATGCCTGCCTATTGTTTGTTATTTTAGGCCTTTGATAGCCTGTCTGCGGCCCCTACTTGCAATACTCCTCCACTGACCACAATGCTGCCTGGAGTGCCTGCCTGTGTATCCATGTAACCGATTTAAAACTGCCATGCCTGCCTATTGTTTGTTATTTTAGGCCTTTGTTAGCCTGTCTGTGGCCCCTACTTGCAATACTCCTCCACTGACCACAATGCTGCCTGCCTGTGTATCTATGTAACCGATTTAAAACTGCCATGCCTGCCTATTGTTTGTTATTTTAGGCCTTTGTTAGCCTGTCTGCAGCCCCTACTTGCAATACTCCTCCAATGACCACAATGCTGCCTGCCTGTGTATCCATGTAACCGATTTAAAACTGCCATGCCTGCCTATTGTTTGTTATTTTAGGCCTTTGATAGCCTGTCTGCGGCCCCTACTTGCAATACTCCTCCACTGACCACAATGCTGCCTGGCGTGCCTGCCTGTGTATCCATGTAACCGATTTAAAACTGCCATGCCTGCCTATTATTTGTTATTTTAGGCCTTTGATAGCCTGTCTGCGGCCCCTACTTGCAATACTCCTCCACTGACCACAATGCTGCCTGCCTGTGTATCCATGTAACCGATTTAAAACTGCCAACCTGCCTATTGTTTGCTATTTTAGGCCTTTGATAGCCTGTCTGCGGCCCCTACTTGCAATACAACTCCACTGACCACAATGCTGCCTGCCTGTGTATCCATGTAACCGATTTAAAACTGCCATGCCTGCCTATTGTTTGTTATTTTAGGCCTTTGTTAGCCTGTCTGCGGCCCCTACTTGCAATACTCCTCCACTGACCACAATGCTGCCTTGAGTGCCTGCCTGTGTATCCATGTAACTGATTTAAAACTGCCATGCCTGCCTATTGTTTGTTATTTTAGGCCTTTGTTAGCCTGTCTGCGGCCCCTACTTGCAATACTCCTCCACTGACCACAATGCTGCCTGGAGTGCCTGCCTGCGTATCCATGTAACCGATTTAAAACTGCCATGCCTGCCTATTGTTTGTTATTTTAGGCCTTTGTTAGCCTGTCTGCGGCCCCTACTTGCAATACTCCTCCACTGACCACAATGCTGCCTGGAGTGCCTGCCTGCGTATCCATGTAACCGATTTAAAATTGCCATGCCTGCCTATTGTTTGTTATTTTAGGCCTTTGTTAGCCTGTCTGCGGCCCCTACTTGCAATACTCCTCCACTGACCACAATGCTGCCTGGAGTGCCTGCCTGTGTATCCATGTAACCGATTTAAAACTGCCATGCCTGCCTATTGTTTGTTATTTTAGGCCTTTGATAGCCTGTCTGCGGCCCCTACTTGCAATACTCCTCCACTGACCACAATGCTGCCTGGAGTGCCTGCCTGTGTATCCATGTAACCGATTTAAAACTGCCATGCCTGCCTATTGTTTGTTATTTTAGGCCTTTGTTAGCCTGTCTGTGGCCCCTACTTGCAATACTCCTCCACTGACCACAATGCTGCCTGCCTGTGTATCTATGTAACCGATTTAAAACTGCCATGCCTGCCTATTGTTTGTTATTTTAGGCCTTTGTTAGCCTGTCTGCAGCCCCTACTTGCAATACTCCTCCAATGACCACAATGCTGCCTGCCTGTGTATCCATGTAACCGATTTAAAACTGCCATGCCTGCCTATTGTTTGTTATTTTAGGCCTTTGATAGCCTGTCTGCGGCCCCTACTTGCAATACTCCTCCACTGACCACAATGCTGCCTGGCGTGCCTGCCTGTGTATCCATGTAACCGATTTAAAACTGCCATGCCTGCCTATTATTTGTTATTTTAGGCCTTTGATAGCCTGTCTGCGGCCCCTACTTGCAATACTCCTCCACTGACCACAATGCTGCCTGCCTGTGTATCCATGTAACCGATTTAAAACTGCCAACCTGCCTATTGTTTGCTATTTTAGGCCTTTGATAGCCTGTCTGCGGCCCCTACTTGCAATACAACTCCACTGACCACAATGCTGCCTGCCTGTGTATCCATGTAACCGATTTAAAACTGCCATGCCTGCCTATTGTTTGTTATTTTAGGCCTTTGTTAGCCTGTCTGCGGCCCCTACTTGCAATACTCCTCCACTGACCACAATGCTGCCTGGAGTGCCTGCCTGTGTATCCATGTAACCGATTTAAAACTGCCATGCCTGCCTATTGTTTGTTATTTTAGGCCTTTGATAGCCTGTCTGCAGCCCCTACTTGCAATACTCCTCCACTGACCACAATGCTGCCTGGAGTGCCTGCCTGTGTATCCATGTAACCGATTTAAAACTGCCATGCCTGCCTATTGTTTGTTATTTTAGGCCTTTGATAGCCTGTCTGCGGCCCCTACTTGCAATACTCCTCCACTGACCACAATGCTGCCTGGCGTGCCTGCCTGTGTATCCATGTAACCGATTTAAAACTGCCATGCCTGCCTATTATTTGTTATTTTAGGCCTTTGTTAGCCTGTCTGCGGCCCCTACTTGCAATACTCCTCCACTGACCACAATGCTGCCTGCCTGTGTATCCATGCAACCGATTTAAAACTGCCATGCCTGCCTATTTTTTGTTATTTTAGGCCTTTGATAGCCTGTCTGCGGCCCCTACTTGCAATACTCCTCCACTGACCACAATGCTGCCTGCCTGTGTATCCATGTAACCGATTTAAAACTGCCATGCCTGCCTATTGTTTGTTATTTTAGGCCTTTGTTAGCCTGTCTGCGGCCCCTACTTGCAATACTCCTCCACTGACCACAATGCTGCCTGGAGTGCCTGCCTGTGTATCCATGTAACCGATTTAAAACTGCCATGCCTGCCTATTGTTTGTTATTTTAGGCCTTTGATAGCCTGTCTGCGGCCCCTACTTGCAATACTCCTCCACTGACCACAATGCTGCCTGGAGTGCCTGCCTGTGTATCCATGTAACCGATTTAAAACTGCCATGCCTGCCTATTGTTTGTTATTTTAGGCCTTTGTTAGCCTGTCTGTAGCCCCTACTTGCAATACTCCTCCACTGACCACAATGCTGCCTGCCTGTGTATCTATGTAACCGATTTAAAACTGCCATGCCTGCCTATTGTTTGTTATTTTAGGCCTTTGTTAGCCTGTCTGCAGCCCCTACTTGCAATACTCCTCCACTGACCACAATGCTGCCTGCCTGTGTATCCATGTAACCGATTTAAAACTGCCATGCCTGCCTATTGTTTGTTATTTTAGGCCTTTGATAGCCTGTCTGCGGCCCCTACTTGCAATACTCCTCCACTGACCACAATGCTGCCTGGCGTGCCTGCCTGTGTATCCATGTAACCGATTTAAAACTGCCATGCCTGCCTATTATTTGTTATTTTAGGCCTTTGTTAGCCTGTCTGCGGCCCCTACTTGCAATACTCCTCCACTGACCACAATGCTGCCTGCCTGTGTATCCATGTAACCGATTTAAAACTGCCATGCCTGCCTATTGTTTGTTATTTTAGGCCTTTGATAGCCTGTCTGCGGCCCCTACTTGCAATACTCCTCCACTGACCACAATGCTGCCTGCCTGTGTATCCATGTAACCGATTTAAAACTGCCAACCTGCCTATTGTTTGCTATTTTAGGCCTTTGATAGCCTGTCTGCGGCCCCTACTTGCAATACA
Organism: Ranitomeya variabilis; assembly: GCF_051348905.1. Classification (NCBI taxonomy): domain Eukaryota; kingdom Metazoa; phylum Chordata; class Amphibia; order Anura; family Dendrobatidae; genus Ranitomeya; species Ranitomeya variabilis. The sequence goes on from NC_135236.1 coordinate 570,805,920, forward strand.
ACTCCACTGACCACAATGCTGCCTGCCTGTGTATCCATGTAACCGATTTAAAACTGCCATGCCTGCCTATTATTTGTTATTTTAGGCCTTTGTTAGCCTGTCTGCGGCCCCTACTTGCAATACTCCTCCACTGACCACAATGCTGCCTGCCTGTGTATCCATGTAACCGATTTAAAACTGCCATGCCTGCCTATTGTTTGTTATTTTAGGCCTTTGATAGCCTGTCTGCGGCCCCTACTTGCAATACTCCTCCACTGACCACAATGCTGCCTGCCTGTGTATCCATGTAACCGATTTAAAACTGCCAACCTGCCTATTGTTTGCTATTTTAGGCCTTTGATAGCCTGTCTGCGGCCCCTACTTGCAATACAACTCCACTGACCACAATGCTGCCTGCCTGTGTATCCATGTAACCGATTTAAAACTGCCATGCCTGCCTATTGTTTGTTATTTTAGGCCTTTGTTAGCCTGTTTGCGGCCCCTACTTGCAATACTCCTCCACTGACCACAATGCTGCCTGGAGTGCCTGCCTGTGTATCCATGTAACCGATTTAAAACTGCCATGCATGCCTATTGTTTGTTATTTTAGGCCTTTGATAGCCTGTCTGCAGCCCCTACTTGCAATACTCCTCCACTGACCACAATGCTGCCTGGAGTGCCTGCCTGTGTATCCATGTAACCGATTTAAAACTGCCATGCCTGCCTATTGTTTGTTATTTTAGGCCTTTGATAGCCTGTCTGCGGCCCCTACTTGCAATACTCCTCCACTGACCACAATGCTGCCTGGCGTGCCTGCCTGTGTATCCATGTAACCGATGTAAAACTGCCATGCCTGCCTACTGTTTGTTATTTTAGGCCTTTGATAGCCTGTCTGCAGCCCCTACTTGCAATACTCCTCCACTGACCACAATGCTGCCTGGAGTGCCTGCCTGTGTATCCATGTAACCGATTTAAAACTGCCATGCCTGCCTATTATTTGTTATTTTAGGCCTTTGTTAGCCTGTCTGCGGCCCCTACTTGCAATACTCCTCCACTGACCACAATGCTGCCTGCCTGTGTATCCATGTAACCGATTTAAAACTGCCATGCCTGCCTATTGTTTGTTATTTTAGGCCTTTGATAGCCTGTCTGCGGCCCCTACTTGCAATACTCCTCCACTGACCACAATGCTGCCTGCCTGTGTATCCATGTAACCGATTTAAAACTGCCATGCCTGCCTATTGTTTGTTATTTTAGGCCTTTGTTAGCCTGTCTGCGGCCCCTACTTGCAATACTCCTCCACTGACCACAATGCTGCCTGGAGTGTCTGCCTGTGTATCCATGTAACCGATTTAAAACTGCCATGCCTGCCTATTGTTTGTTATTTTAGGCCTTTGATAGCCTGTCTGTGGCCCCTACTTGCAATACTCCTCCACTGACCACAATGCTGCCTGGAGTGCCTGCCTGTGTATCCATGTAACCGATTTAAAACTGCCATGCCTGCCTATTGTTTGTTATTTTAGGCCTTTGATAGCCTGTCTGCGGCCCCTACTTGCAATACTCCTCCACTGACCACAATGCTGCCTGCCTGTGTATCCATGTAACCGATTTAAAACTGCCAACCTGCCTATTGTTTGCTATTTTAGGCCTTTGATAGCCTGTCTGCGGCCCCTACTTGCAATACAACTCCACTGACCACAATGCTGCCTGCCTGTGTATCCATGTAACCGATTTAAAACTGCCATGCCTGCCTATTGTTTGTTATTTTAGGCCTTTGTTAGCCTGTCTGCGGCCCCTACTTGCAATACTCCTCCACTGACCACAATGCTGCCTGGAGTGCCTGCCTGTGTATCCATGTAACCGATTTAAAACTGCCATGCCTGCCTATTGTTTGTTATTTTAGGCCTTTGATAGCCTGTCTGCAGCCCCTACTTGCAATACTCCTCCACTGACCACAATGCTGCCTGGAGTGCCTGCCTGTGTATCCATGTAACCGATTTAAAACTGCCATGCCTGCCTATTGTTTGTTATTTTAGGCCTTTGATAGCCTGTCTGCGGCCCCTACTTGCAATACTCCTCCACTGACCACATTGCTGCCTGCCTGTGTATCCATGTAACCGATTTAAAACTGCCATGCCTGACTATTGTTTGTTATTTTAGGCCTTTGTTAGCCTGTCTGCGGCCCCTACTTGCAATACTCCTCCACTGACCACAATGCTGCCTGCCTGTGTATCCATGTAACCGATTTAAATCTGCCATGCCTGACTACTGTTTGTTATTTTAGGCCTTTGTTAGCCTGTCTGCGGCCCCTACTTGCAATACTCCTCCACTGACCACAATGCTGCCTGCCTGTGTATCCATGTAACCGATTTAAAACTGCCATGCCTGCCTATTGTTTGTTATTTTAGGCCTTCGATAGCCTGTCTGCGGCCCCTACTTGCAATACTCCTCCACTGACCACAATGCTGCCTGCCTGTGTATCCATGTAACCGATTTAAAACTGCCATGCCTGCCTATTGTTTGTTATTTTAGGCCTTTGTTAGCCTGTCTGCGGCCCCTACTTGCAATACTCCTCCACTGACCACAATGCTGCCTGGAGTGCCTGCCTGTGTATCCATGTAACCGATTTAAAACTGCCATGCCTGCCTATTGTTTGTTATTTTAGGCCTTTGATAGCCTGTCTGCGGCCCCTACTTGCAATACTCCTCCACTGACCACAATGCTGCCTGGAGTGACTGCCTGTGTATCCATGTAACCGATTTAAAACTGCCATGCCTGCCTATTGTTTGTTATTTTAGGCCTTTGATAGCCTGTCTGCGGCCCCTACTTGCAATACTCCTCCACTGACCACAATGCTGCCTGCCTGTGTATCCATGTAACCGATTTAAAACTGCCATGCCTGCCTATTGTTTGTTATTTTAGGCCTTTGATAGCCTTTCTGCGGCCCCTACTTGCAATACTCCTCCACTGACCACAATGCTGCCTGCCTGTGTATCCATGTAACCGATTTAAAACTGCCATGCCTGCCTATTGTTTGTTATTTTAGGCCTTTGTTAGCCTGTCTGCGGCCCCTACTTGCAATACTCCTCCACTGACCACACCAATGCTGCCCGTGTACCCCTGGAACCTATTTAAAAGTTCATAGAGCCTAGTTATATATTTTATTTACTATTAATAAGGCCATGATGGACTACGCTGTACCACGCTACAAGCCAACCAGTCGACACTTTTGCGAGAAAAGCCATCCCAACCCTCCACCAGCATGTAAAAGATCGCATTGTCCATGCACTCTGGCAATCTGTGAGTACAAAGGTGCACCTGACAACAGACGCATGGACCTGTAGGCATGGCCACGGAAGATTACATGTCCATTACGGCGCAATGGGTTAATGTGGTGGATGCATGGTCCACAGGGGACAGCCTACTAAGTCTGTCTGCAGTCCCTAATTCAAATTGTCCTCCACTGTCTAAATCGGAGCTTCCACCTTCTGGCTTTCAGCCTATAGTATCAGATATTAAACTGCATTTGGCCTACAACTTTGGTTATGGCCTACTAACGGTGTCTGCCCCTGCCTGGTGTTTTTCCTCAACTGAATAAAGCTGAGCTTCAACCTTCTGGCTCTCATTAAGTGCTGTGGTTTTAAAAATTGGTGGTTAGGGCCTACTAACGGTGTCTGTCCCTCCCTGGTGTTTGCCCTCAACTGAATAAAGCTGAGCTTCCACCTTCTGGCTTTCGGCCTATAGTATCAGATATTAAACTGCATTTGGCCTTCAACTTTGGTTACGGCCTACTAACGGTGTCTGCCCCTGCCTGGTGTTTTTCCTCAACTGAATAAAGCTGAGCTTCAACCTTCTGGCTCTCTTTAAGTGCTGTGTTTTTAAAAATTGGTGGCTAGGGCCTACTAATGGTGTCTGCCCCTCCCTGGTGTTTGCCCTCAACTGAATAAAGCTGAGCTTCCACCTTCTGGCTTTCGGCCTATAGTATCAGATATTAAACTGCATTTGGCCTTCAACTTTGGTTACGGCCTACTAATGGTGTCTGCCCCTGCCTGGTGTTTTACTCAACTGTATAAAGCTGAGCTTCAACCTTCTGGCTCTCATTAAGTGCTGTGTTTTTAAAAATTGGTGGTTAGGGCCTACAAACGGTGTCTGCCCCTCCCTGGTGTTTGCCCTCAACTGAATAAAGCTGAGCTTCCACCTTCTGGCTTTCGGCCTATAGTATCAGATATTAAACTGCATTTGGCCTTCAACTTTGGTTACGGCCTACTAACGGTGTCTGCCCCTGCCTGGTGTTTTACTCAACTGTATAAAGCTGAGCTTCAACCTTCTGGCTCTCATTAAGTGCTGTGTTTTTAAAAATTGGTGGTTAGGGCCTACAAACGGTGTCTGCCCCTCCCTGGTGTTTGCCCTCAACTGAATAAAGCTGAGCTTCCACCTTCTGGCTTTCGGCCTATAGTATCAGATATTAAACTGCATTTGGCCTTCAACTTTGGTTATGGCCTACTAACGGTGTCTGCCCCTGCCTGGTGTTTTTCCTCAACTGAATAAAGCTGAGCTTCAACCTTCTGGCTCTCATTAAGTGCTGTGTTTTTAAAAATTGGTGGTTAGGGCCTACTAACGGTGTCTGCCCCTCCCTGGTGTTTGCCCTCAACTGAATAAAGCTGAGCTTCCACCTTCTGGCTTTCGGCCTATAGTATCAGATATTAAACTGCATTTGGCCTTCAACTTTGGTTACGGCCTACTAACGGTGTCTGCCCCTGCCTGGTGTTTTTCCTCAACTGAATAAAGCTGAGCTTCAACCTTCTGGCTCTCATTAAGTGCTGTGTTTTTAAAAATTGGTGGTTAGGGCCTACTAACGGTGTCTGCCCCTCCCTGGTGTTTGCCCTCAACTGAATAAAGCTGAGCTTCAGTCTTTAGGCTTTTGGCCTAAAGTATCAGATATGAAACTGCATTTGGCCTATTAGTGTGTTTGGGCCCTTAAAACAGTGTCTGCTGCTCCTGGGTTTGCTACTCCACTGAACAAAGCAATGCCGCCTGTTTAGTCCTGTTACCAATTTTGAACTGCATTTAGCCTACTTTATTCTTTGGCCCTATATCTGTTTCCTCCTCATCCTGCCCATTGCCCAGCCACTGCTAGATGAGTCTGCTGGTACATTGACCTAGACCACTACATTCCCCTTGCACTCTACACAGCCAGAATCTGACCCTGCTGAAAGTAAGGTTCCCCTTCCCGCATGTTATACCACCTTACACAGGGACAAAGAGGAAGGTGCAGATGAAAGTGCAGGTTCCTTCATCAGGTGGGGGGGGGGCATACTCGTTGGCGCTGTCACTGGCACAGGGCCCCTCAGAGTACGCAAAAGTGTCGCTGCTGGTGGGAGGCGCCCCCGCCGTGCAAACACACCGCTGTACTTTGAGGGGCCCTGTGCCAGTGCCAATGCGAACGAGTGTGCCCCCCTGCTTGCTCAGGATCACAGCACTTGCAACGTTGAAATACTTACCTCTCCCTGCTCCACCGCCGTGACGTAGTCCACGATTCCTGGGCCCACTAAAACCTTGAACCAGCCCTACCCCCCACAACTTTTGCCAAATGACCCCCAAGTTCCATTGAACAACTATTATTATAAAGTTAATTAAGATTGACAAGCTTCAGAAACAAGAATGGATGTTTTTGGCATTAAAATGGGCACTGTAGGTGTTTTCCTGGCCTCCACTCACTGCCGACTATGCTTCCCCATTGACTTGCATTGGGTTTCGTGTTTCGGTCGATCCCTGACTTTTAGCGATAATCGGCCGACTGCACTCGACTCGACTCTGGACAAAGTCGGGTTTCACAAAACCCGACTCGATCTTTAAAAAATGAAAGTCGCTCAACCCTACCGACCAAGTATTGAGTGCATTTATTGAATATACATTTCAGTAGGCAAACATTACAGATTTTAAAATAATTTTTTCAAGCTGGTGTTATAAATTATTCTAACTTACTGAGATAATAATTTTAGAGATTTCATTGGCTATAAACCATAATAGTCACTATTAACACTTGAAATATATCATTCTGTTTGCAATGACTATTATATATTGTTAGGGCTAGCGGAACGCACCGAGTACAGATCGGTAACTACTATTACCCCAACTAAGGGTTATGCTTGCTCTGGAACTCTTCTGTGCTAACCGCACACATGAAAGAACCAGATGCGAAGCCAAGGCTAATTGCCCCCACTGACGCTAGCTGCCAGCCTGAGTGTACAGTCCCAAAGCTATAGCCTAACACCACATATGTATAGAGTGGTATAGTATCTACTGGCATAAGCCAAACACATTTGATACTAGCGCATGGCCGTGCAGCCATGCAAACCTTTTATAGTTGCAGCTCTACCGGACCTTCCTGATGGACCAATAGGAGCTGCAACAGGGCCTGAGCGTGTGACCCCCAACCTCCAATAAGAGGTCCTCCTGCAGGCATGTCCTGAAAAGCAGGACTTCATCCCAGAAAAGCCTGCTCACTGCTGACCAGTGCTGGCTACAAAGGCAGAGCCTGGAAAGGCAGCAGTAACCATTCACACAGTATCAGGCTGAGCCAGATGCTGGGACCGACGGCTCCCCTGAGCAGGTTCCACTGCGGCTGGAGGAGAATGGGAGACCGCAGCAGACATGGTTCGAGAATCCCCCTGTGCAACGGCGGGAACTCGACACCTAACATTAACCCCCCTCCTAGGACCCCCTCCTCCTTGAGCCTCGCTATGCTCAAAGGCTGCAATGAGCCCGAATGTGCTTCACAGGTTCCCAGGTTCTGTCTTCTTTGCTGTGACCCTTCCAGTCCACCAGATAGTACTTCTTGCCACGTACCACCTTGCTCCCCAAGATAGAGTTCACCTTGTACTGATCCGTGGATGAACCTGATGTCCCGGCAGATGACTCGGAAAAACGGGACATATAGACGGGCTTTAAGAGGGAAAGGTGTCGGCGATACAAAGGCGCAGAGGAATAGCCAAACAGTAGACCACAGGGTTAACCTGTTCCAGAACCTTGAAAGGACCAATGTAGTGAGACGCAAACTTAGAGGACTCAACTCGCAGCCTGATGTTACGGGCAGAGAGCCACACTAAGTCGCCAGGAGCAAAGGTCAGAGCGGGGAGCCGGTGTGCATCGGCAGCAACCCTCATTCTCTCCTTGGAGGCCCGAAAGGCATCCTGTGTGCGGTCCCAAATATCACGTGCCTCCACTGCCCAGTCTGCCACCCTGGAATCAGTGGATGACACGGGCATTGGCAAAGGGACACGCGAATGCTGGCCGTAATTAAGGAGAAATGGAGTCTGCCCAGTGGATTCGGCTACAGCGTTGTTCAAAGCAAGTTCCGCCCAAGGTAGCAAAAATGCCCAGTCATCCTGTATAGCTGAGACAAAATGTCACCAGATATATCCATATCCATATATATACCAGGTATATCACCAGAGTCTGGTTGGCCTTCTCTACCAACCCATTCGTCTCGAGATGGTATGCAGAAGAGAGATTCAGCTCAATGCACAGTAAACGACAGAGCTCTCTCCAAAACCAAGACATGTACTGGGGACCCCAGTCACTGACAATTTAGTCAGGCTTGCCATGTAGACGTAAAATATGTTTTATGAAAAACGCCGCCAAGGCCCATGCAGAAGGTAACCATGGAAGCGGCACCAAGTGCACCATTTTAGAAAAATGATCGGTGACTACCCAGATAACGGTGAAGCTATGATACTCAGGTAAGCCCACCATGATGTCTATCCCTACTATCTCCAAGGGCCTGTCTGCCAGGGGGTAAAGTAGCCCAGCAGACTGTTACCGAGGAGATCGATTCTTGGCGAAGGAGACAAACACCCGAATATAATCCCTCACATCACGAGCCATACGCGGCCACCAGTATGTCCTTACCAGAAGCTCAAATGTCCTCGTGGTCCCAAAATGTCCACCCACCCTGGACGAATGAGCCCAAGAGAGAACCTCCGGTTGCAAATTTGATGGTACAAAAGTCTTTCCCGGGGGCACAGACTCTAGCAAAACCGGAGCCACAGTTCTCAGGCTCTCAGAAGAGACAATAAGCTGAAGCTCCTCCTCCTCTGATGACACTATGGAGCAGGAGAGAGCGATGGCACGAATGTTCTTCTCCCCAGAGAGAAAATGAAGGGTGAAATGGAACTGGGAGAAGATCAGGGACCATCTGGCCTGGTGAGAATTTAGCCGCTGGGCTGTCTGTAAGTACACCAAATTTTTGTGGTCTGTAAAAACTTGGAAGGGAAAGCGAGCCCCCTCCAGGAGGTGTCTACACTTTGAGAAAGCCAATTTCATGGCAAGCAACTCCCTGTCCCTGATGGAATAATTCTTCTCTGCTGGTGAGAAGGTCTTGGAGATGAATATGCCAGGATGCTTAAGACCTTGAGCATCCTTTTGGAAGAGGACTGCTCCAGCACCAATGGATGGTCATCCACCTCCATTATAAACGGCTTATCTACATCGGGGCGATGTAGGATGGGAGCGCTAGTGAAGTGTGAATTAATAGCGAGAAAGGCCTTGGAGACTTCCTCCAACCACAATTTGGGATTTGCTCCCTTCTTGGTGAGGGCAACCAAGGGAGCTACCAAAGTTGAGAAGTGGGAATGAACTGGCGATAGTAATTAATGAACCCCATAAAGCGCTGCACTGCTTTACGAGAATGGGGTTCCTGCCAGTCCATCACAGCCTGTAGCTTGGCAGAATCCATAGCCAATCCCAGGGCAGTGATGATAATGCCCAGGAAAGGCAAGAACTCCTGCTCAAACACACACTTCTCCTACATACACTATATATATATAAAGACTGTATAGATTAGTGATGAGCGAGCACTAAAATGCTAGGGTGCTTGTTGCTCAGATCGAGCAGATTGGAATACTTGGCCACTCGGCCAGAACAACGAGCTCAATGTAAGTCTACAGGAGACCCAAGTATATTTACCGTGATCCCCTCGGGGGTCCTTTTAAGGTCTAAAAATGATGGAAACACTGCTCAAATGACACAGGGACATCATGGGGATAGCCCCTGGAAGCATTCCTGACTCCTAGTTCACACTAAAGCGAAACCAAAACGGACTTTGCTGGGAAATATGTCAAGGTACATCCTTTGCAGGTGAATGACTTGACTGTAAGGCCAAATAATTAACACCAGACTGAAAATTTCATCCATCACTTGAGAATAGTTCAGACACAGCGTTTTTGAAGCGTTTATCAACTTTAACATTGCTTTCAACCACTACAAATGCATTCACTGGGAAATGTCATTGTAATATTTAACAACCCTAGCTGGCCATGTGGTGTGTGACACATAAGCAGACCCATCTTGTTTCATTTATGAAAAAGGGACTCTTAAAGTCACAGAGCCTATTTTTACTGGTGCATCAGGTGGCATTAAACTTCTTAAAGGGCCATTATTAAACAGTTGGTCTCCTAAGCTGTTGTAGCCTATGCTGTGAGTGGATGGGCTGCCAAGAATTACGACGCACCACAATACCCTTTTCATAAGATGTCCAGGGGTGACTCCTGAAAAAGTGTTGCATTGAATTCAAGGCCTGCCCTGCTACCAATTCATATGCACCCCATTACGCTTTGGAACCCACATACTGGATGGGCCCATGAAAATCCACTTCACGATATGCATTGCGTACTTCGTACTCCTTTGTTTCACACATTGACAGCAAGACCAGCCCTGCTGCAGAGTCAGTCATATGCAGCCCATTATGCCTTGGAACCCACATACTTGACGGGCCCATGAAAGTCCACTTCACAATATGCATTTTGCACTCCTGTACTCCTTTGTTTTACACATTGGCAGCAAGGCCAGCCCTGCTGCAGTCAGTCATATGCACCCCATTATGCCTTTGAACCAACATACTTGATGGGCCCATGAACATCCACTTCCCAATATGCATTTTTTACTCCATACTCCTTTGTTTTACACATTGGCAGCAATACCAGCCCTGCTGCATAGTCATATGCACCCCATTACACCTTGGAACACACATACTGGATGGGCCCATGAAAATCCACTCGTATTTTTTAATGGTATGATGGTTCCCTCTTTGCTGAAATATTTACAGGAGAATTTGGCAATTTTATTTGCCATGTTTTTAACAATTAGTTTCAGATACTGCTTTAAATATGGCTAATACTTACAATACAATGCAATTTTATTGCAAACTGCAAAGTTCAAGGAATAGTATGATTGAATAGTGTGAGTGCCTACACTTTTGTATATGTTAACATACAAAGGTTCATAAGTACATATAAGGATTAAATACATATAGTGATTATGTATATATGAAGATTAACTACATGCAGTATACTTACATCATCCACAAGAGGCTTTTAAACATCATCCATCTGGAATATCAGAGAAGCAACACCAAGACAGAGAACCCCTGGGAGATTACCTACACTGCATGGGCATCCCCAATTATGCAGGTATCAGCATACTGTACATGTACAGGTACCCCAGTTTTGGCATCTGTCTTAGTCATGTTTCTCTGGTCTTTTATAGTGACTTACACTATATAGTAAAGCCCCAGTCTCACTAAGCGAGATCGCTAGCGAGATCGCTGCTGAGTCACAAGTTTTGTGACGCAACAGCGACCTCAGTAGCGATCTCGCTATGTGTGACACATAGCAGCGACCAGGCCCCTGCTGTGAGATCGCTGGTCATGTCGGAATGGCCTGGACCTTTTGTTTGATCGTTGAGGTCCCGCTGGGTAGCACACATCGCTGTGTTTGACACCTTACCAACGACCTCGTTGATGACTCAGACACTGAATCGTCATAATAGCTCCCATGTGACATCGTTGTACAGGTCGCTACAGGTCACTGGTGAGATGTCAAACAGTGAGATCGCAGCAGCGATCGTTGGGAAGATCTCACTGTTTGACATCTCACCAGCGACCACATAGCGACGCAGCAACGATCCCTGACAGGTCGTATCGTTGTCGGGATCGCTTTAGCGTCACTAAGTGAGACGGGGCCTTAACTCTAGTTTCACCCAGACCTTCAAGTGTCCAGCTTTCAAGGTTGTTTGAAACTGAGATATCATGGAGTCAGACGTGGGGCCATAAACCCCTAGAATATAATAGCCACAAGGATTTAGATCGAACCATCACATGCAGAGTTACAGTAAATCTTAATGTTTTACAATGACAAACAGCAAACATATAGAGGCTTAGAACTGTTTGTTAAGTGAATAAACAAACATTTCTGAAGATTGTGTTACTATGAGCATTGTCTTTCACATCTATAAATGTTTTACAAGAAATGCAGCTATGTGATTCTCTGAATGTATTCAGTATACAGTATTTTAAACTGGATTCCAAATTGCCATTTGTATATTCACCATTTGTACATTTGTGGCAGCCAAAGTTATGGCTCTCAAGGAGAGAAACTAATATAGTCGACAAATATTTGCAATGAACTACTGAGCCAAACTAACAGCATTGCTTTATCAAATTTATATGAAGTGTATTGTGTCCAATGTGAGCAACCAGACAACAGAAAAAGGAGCTTTTCAAGTGAGCTCTTTCAGGTACACAAATGTTATGAAGTCTTTGCCAACAAGGATGTGGTTTCACCAAGAGGGGGTACCTTGTTTAAAAATATACTATTGCCATCACAGCCCCGCTTGCTCAAAATTCTAGGGCCTATAAAAGTACAGAACACATTCACCCAGGTCATGTAGTCAGTGATAAGGAAGAGACATTGCAGGAAACAAAGTTAAGAAGTAAGCCCAATGTAGAGGTGTGGGTCTCTGAGTCTTGTAATGTAGGGCATCAGCTGACAAACAATTACCCATTGTGGGGTCCTTTCTTTACTAAATAAAATAGTGCCATCACAACCCCCTTGCCCAAAATGCACTGTACAGAACACGTTCACCCTGGTGATCTAGTGGCAGTTAAAGGACACATTGCAGGAGACAGAGTTAAGAAGCAGGCCCAATGTAATGTCATGCCCAAATCCTCAATGTGGGTTCCTTTCTTTACTAAATAAAATAGTGCCATCATAGCTCCCTTTCCCAAAATGTACCGTACAGAGCATGTTCACCCTGGTGATCTAGTGGCAGTTAAAGGACACATTGCAGGAGACAGAGTTAAGAAGTAGGCCCAATGTAATGTAATGCCCAATTCCCCAATGTGGGGTCGTTTCTTTACTAAATAAAATAGTGCCATCACAGCCGACTAGTGTTGAGCGATACCGTCCGATACTTGAAAGTATCGGTATCGGAAAGTATCGGCCGATACCGGCAAAGTATCGGATCTAATCTGATACCGATACCCGATACCAATACAAGTCAATGGGACACCAAGTATCGGACGGTATCCTGTATGGTTCCCAGGGTCTGAAGGAGAGGAAACTCTCCTTCAGGCCCTGGGATCCATATCAATGTGTAAAAGAAAGAATTAAAATAAAAAATAGGGATATACTCACCCTCCGACGCAGCCTGGACTTTACCGCCGTAACCGGGAGCCGTTGTACCTAAGAATGCGCGCTTGAAGGGCCTTAGATGAGGTCACTGCTGTTGTGAACTATACTTTTTGGCTCCCTCTTGTGGTCTCTTGTGGTTTGGCACTTGGATTGTCTTTTCCCAGGTTGGTACTCACCTGCTTCGTTAGGCCTGGGGTGTTGCTATTTAAACTTCCTGGATTCTCAGTCCAGTGCCTAGCATCGTTGTAATCAGTTCATTTCTGTTTGCTCCTGTCTTCAGGTCCTGGTTCTTTCAAGATAAGTTAAGTCCTGCTTTCTTATTTTTGTTTATTTGCATTGTTCTTATTTTTGTCCAGCTTGTACAAAATGTGATTCCTGATATCGCTGGAAGCTCTAGGGGGCTGATATTCTCCCCCCTCACCGTTAGTTGGTTTGGGGGTTCTTGGATATTCAGCGTGGATATTTTGCAGGGTTTTTTGCTGACCATATAAGTCATCTTACTATCTTCTGCTATTTAGTCAGTGGGCCTCTCTTTGCTAAAATCTAGTTCATTCTTACGTTTGTCTTTTCTTCTTGCCTCACCGTTATTATTTGTTGGGGGCTTGTATTTCTTTGGGGTCTTTTCTCTGGAGGCAAGAGAGGTCTTATTTTCCCTGATAGGGTTAGTTAGTTCTCCGGCTGGCGCGAGACGTCTAGGATCAACGTAGGCACGTTCCCCGGCTACTGTTAGTGTTTGTGCTAGGATCAGCTATATGGTCAGCCTAGTTACCACTTCCCTATGAGCTGGTATTTATGTTTGCAGACTTTGCTTTAATCTCTGAGATCCCTTGCCATTGGGATCATAACAGTATGCCAGGCCCTTAATAGTTAATGCATTGCTGAAGTGGGATTAAAAGAAAAGAAGTTCTGAGTTTTTTTTTTCCTTTCTTCCTCCCCTTTATCTCTGAGTGGCTTGAAGCTTTGCTGCAGACATGAATGTTCAGACCTTGATTACTAGTGTGGATCAGCTTGCTGCACGAGTGCAGGGCATTCAGGATATTGTTGTTAGCAGTCCTATGTCAGAGCCTAAGATACCTATTCCTGAGCTGTTCTCTGGAGATCGATATAAATTTAGGAATTTTAGGAATAATTGTAAATTGTTTCTATCTTTGAAACCTCGTTCGTCTGGAGATTCAGCTCAGCAAGTTAAAATTGTTATCTCCTTTTTACGTGGCGACCCTCAGGATTGGGCTTTCTCGTTGGCGCCAGGAGATCCGGCTTTGGCGGATGTTGATGCGTTTTTTCTGGCGCTCGGATTGCTTTATGAGGAGCCTAATCTTGAAATTCAGGCAGAAAAAGCTCTACTGGCTATCTCTCAGGGCCAGGATGAAGCTGAGGTGTACTGCCAAAAATTTCGGAAATGGTCCATTCTTACTCAATGGAATGAATGTGCTCTGGCCGCAAATTTCAGAAATGGTCTTTCTGAAGCCATTAAGAATGTGATGGTGGGTTTTCCAATTCCTACAAGTCTGAATGATTCTATGGCGCTGGCTATTCAGATTGATCGGCGTTTGCGGGAGCGCAAATCCGCTAATCCTCTCGCGGTGTTGTCTGAACGGACACCTGTCTCAATGCAATGTGACAGAATCCTGACTAGAACCGAACGACAAAATCATAGACGTCAGAATGGGTTGTGTTTTTACTGTGGTGATTCTACACGTTATATCAGCATGCTCTAAACGCCTAACCAAGGTTGTCAGTCCTGTCACCATTGGTAATTTGCAGCCTAAATTTATTTTGTCTGTGACTTTAATTTGTTCATTGTCTTCCTACCCTGTTATGGCATTTGTGGATTCAGGTGCTGCCCTGAGTCTTATGGACTTTTCGTTTGCCAAGCGCTGTGGTTTTGTTGTTTTGGAGCCTTTAAAAGTTCCTATTCCTCTCAGAGGAATTGATGCTACGCCACTGGCGGAAAATAAACCGCAGTATTGGACACAAGTGACCATGTGCATGACTTCTGAACATCGGGAGGTGATTCGTTTTCTTGTTCTGCATAAAATGAATGATTTGGTCGTTTTAGGTCTGCCATGGTTACAGACCCATAATCCTGTTTTGGATTGGAAGGCTATGTCTGTGTCAAGTTGGGGTTGTCAGGGAATTCATTGCGATTCTCCGCCGGTGTCTATTGCTACTTCTACCCCTTCAGAAGTTCCTGAGTATTTGTGTGACTATCAGGATGTATTCAGTGAGTCCAGGTCCAGTGCTCTTCCTCCTCATAGGGACTGCGACTGCGCAATAGATTTGATTCCTGGCAGTAAATTTCCTAAGGGACGATTATTTAATTTGTCAGTACCCAAGCATGCCGCGATGCGTTCTTATGTCAAGGAGTCTTTGGAGAAGGGGCATATTCGTCCATCCTCTTCCCCTCTTGGTGCGGGATTCTTTTTTGTGGCCAAGAAAGATGGGTCTTTGAGACCTTGTATAGACTATCGGCTTCTGAATAAAATCACTGTTAAGTTTCAGTATCCTTTGCCACTATTGTCAGACTTGTTTGCTCGGATTAAGGGTGCCAAGTGGTTCACCAAGATAGATCTTCGTGGTGCGCATTAGGCAGGGAGATGAATGGAAAACTGCATTCAATACGCCCGAAGGTCATTTTGAATACTTGGTGATGCCCTTTGGGCTCTCTAATGCCCCTTCAGTGTTTCAGTCCTTTATGCATGATATCTTCCGGAAGTATCTGGATAAATTTATGATCGTTTATCTGGATGATATTCTGGTTTTTTCTGATGATTGGGATTCTCATGTAAAGCAGGTCAGGATGGTGTTTCAGGTTTTGCGTGATAATGCTTTGTTTGTGAAGGGCTCAAAGTGTCTCTTTGGAGTGCAGAAGGTTTCCTTTTTGGGTTTTATTTTCTCCCCTTCTGCTGTGGAGATGGACCCAGTCAAGTTCCGAGCTATTCATGATTGGACTCAACCCACGTCTGTTAAGAGTCTTCAGAAGTTCTTGGGGTTTGCTAATTTCTACCGTCGCTTTATCGCTAACTTTTCTAGTGTTGTTAAACCTTTGACGGATATGACCAAGAAAGGTTCTGATGTGGCTAATTGGGCTCCTGCAGCCGTGGAGGCCTTCCAGGAGCTGAAGCGCCGGTTTACTTCGGCGCCTGTTTTGTGCCAGCCTGATGTCGCACTTCCCTTTCAGGTTGAAGTGGATGCTTCTGAGATCGGTGCTGGGGCTGTTTTGTCGCAGAGGGCTCTGGTTGCTCTGTGATGAGACCATGTGCCTTTTTCTCTAGGAAGTTTTGGCCTGCTGAGCGGAACTATGATGTTGGTAATCGGGAGTTGTTGGCCATGAAGTGGGCATTTGAGGAGTGGCGTCATTGGCTCGAGGGTGCTAAGCATCGTGTGGTGGTCTTGACTGATCACAAAAATCTGATGTATCTCGAGTCTGCTAAGCGCCTGAATCCTAGACAGGCTCGTTGGTCATTGTTTTTCTCTCGTTTTGACTTTGTGGTCTCGTACCTGCCTGGTTCGAAGAATGTTCTTTCTAGGAGCTTTGTGCCTGAGTCTCCTGGAGTCTCGGAGCCAGCTGGTATTCTTAAAGAGGGAGTAATCGTGTCGGCCATATCTCCTGATTTGCGACGTGTGTTGCAGAGATTTCAGGCTGGTAGACCTGACTCTTGTCCACCCGACAGACTGTTTGTTCCTGATAAATGGACCAGCAGAGTCATTTCCGAGGTTCATTCCTTGGTGTTGGTAGGGCATCCGGGAATTTTTGGTACCCGAGATTTGGTGGCTAGGTCCTTTTGGTGGCCTTTTTTGTCATGGGATGTGCGGTCATTTGTGCAGTCCTGTGGGACTTGTGCTCGGGCTAAGCATTGTTGTTCTCATGCTAGCGGGTTGCTTTTGCCCTTGCCCGTCCCGAAGAGGCCTTGGACACACATTTCCATGGATTTCATTTCTGATCTGCCGGTGTCTCAAGGAATGTCTGTCATCTGGGTGGTGTGTGATCATTTTTCCAAGATGGTCCATTTGGTACCCTTGCCTAAGTTGCCTTCCTCTTCCGATCTGGTTCCTTTGTTTTTTCAGAATGTGGTTCGTTTACACGGCATTCCGGAGAATATCGTGTCCGACAGAGGATCCCAGTTTGTGTCCAGATTCTGGCGATCTTTTTGTGCTAAAATGGGCATTGATTTGTCGTTTTCATCTGCCTTTCATCCTCAGACTAATGGTCAAACGGAGCGAACTAATCAGACATGGAGGCTTCAGTATTTGGTCAAATGGAAGGGCTATGGTCAGGAGGATAATTCCTGGGTGGTCGCCTCAGATGTTCATGCGGCCGATTTGGTTCGTGCCTTCCACGCTGCTCATCCTGATAGCCCTGGTGGTCTTGGTGAGGGTTCGGTGACCACTCCTTAAAGGGGGGGTACTGTTGTGAACTATACTTTTTGGCTCCCTCTTGTGGTCTCTTGTGGTTTGGCACTTGGATTGTCTTTTCCCAGGTTGGTACTCACCTGCTTCGTTAGGCCTGAGGTGTTGCTATTTAAACTTCCTGGATTCTCAGTCCAGTGCCTGGCATCGTTGTAATCAGTTCATTTCTGTTTGCTCCTGTCTTCAGGTTCTGGTTCTTTCAAGATAAGTTAAGTCCTGCTTTCTTATTTTTGTTTATTTGCATTGTTCTTATTTTTGTCCAGCTTGTACAAAATGTGATTCCTGATATCGCTGGAAGCTCTAGGGGGCTGATATTCTTCCCCCTCACCGTTAGTCGGTTTGGGGGTTCTTGGATATTCAGCGTGGATATTTTGCAGGGTTTTTTGCTGACCATATAAGTCATCTTACTATCTTCTGCTATTTAGTCAGTGGGCCTCTCTTTGCTAAAATCTAGTTCATTCTTACGTTTGTCTTTTCTTCTTGCCTCACCGTTATTATTTGTTGGGGGCTTGTAATTCTTTGGGGTCTTTTCTCTGGAGGCAAGAGAGGTCTTATTTTCCCTGATAGGGTTAGTTAGTTCTCCGGCTGGCGCGAGACGTCTAGGATCAACGTAGGCACGTTCCCCGGCTACTGTTAGTGTTTGTGCTAGGATCAGCTATATGGTCAGCCTAGTTACCACTTCCCTATGAGCTGGTATTTATGTTTGCAGACTTTGCTTTAATCTCTGAGATCCCTTGCCATTGGGATCATAACACACTGCGCTCTGATTGGTCCGTAGCGGTCGCGTGACCGCTACGCGACCAATCACAAAGCAGTGACATCACCTAAGGTCTTTCAAGCGCTTGAAATACCTTAGAAGACGTCCGCAGCTTCTGATTGGTCGCGTAGCGGTCGCGTGACCGCTACGCGACCAATCACAAAGCAGTGACGTCTTCTAAGGTATTTCAAGCGCTTGAAAGACCTTAGGTGACGTCACTGCTTTGTGATTGGTCGCGTAGCGGTCATGCGACCGCTACGGACCAATCAGAGCGCAGTGACCTCATCTAAGGCCCTTCAAGCGCGCATTCTTAGGTACAACGGCTCCCGGTTACGGCGGTAAAGTCCAGGAGCCGCCAGAGAGGTGAGTATATCCCTATTTTTTATTTTAATTCTTTATTTTACACATTGATATTAATCCCGATACCGATTCCCGATACCACAAAAGTATCGGATCTCGGTATCGGAATTCAGATACCCGCAAGTATCGGCCGATACCCGATACTTGCGGTATCGGAATGCTCAACACTACAACCGACCTCTCCAAAATGCCCCGGCCTATAACAGTACAGAGCACTTTCACCCTGGTCATCTAGTGGTTCTGGATGATGAGGATGAGGATAAGGAGGAGGATAACAACAAACTGACCAAATCTGGAAGCGTATACCTATGTGTGATTTTGAAGAGGTGCATGAGAATACACCTCCCCAAAAGAGAGAATGTATTTGAGGCTATATTTCGCCGTTTTCACTTGGTGTACAGAAGTCTTTCCCAATCCAGACCTTGTTCATTTTTATAAGAGTCAGCCTGTCAGCATTTTCAGTTGACAGGTGGATGCTCTAATCTGTTATAATTCCACCAGCGGCACTAAAAACCCGCTATGACAGCACGCTAGCAGCAGGGCAGCCCAGGACCCCCAAGGCGTAGAGAGCCAGTTCATGCCACATGTCTAGCTTGGATACCCAATAATTAAAAGGCACAGAGGAATCACAAAGGACATTTGTACGATCTGGAAGGTACTCCCTCACCATCTTCCCAAATATTGTACTTCTTGTGACAGCACCGTTTGCCTCTGTGCCGTCACGATGAGAGCATCTGAGAAAACTGTCCCAGAACTTAGCCATTGTTCCCCTGCCTAAGCTGGATTGTAATTCTGTCTCTCTCGCTTGGAGCCCTTGGTTGTACAACAAACGCTGATGTCTGCTGCCATCGTTCTCACATGGGAATTTTCTAAGTAATTCCGCTACAAGGGCCCTCTGGTACTGCAACATTTTAGTACACCTCTCTGCCTCTGGTAGAAGAGATTAAAAGTTCTCCTTGTAGCATGTGTCTAAAAGTGTCACCAACAAGTAATGAGTGTCACCCAAAATTTTTATAATGTGAGGGTCACGTGAAACGCAGTGCAACATAAAGTCAGCCTTGCGTGCCTGACTGCTAACAGGCAAGAATTATGTGTCCTCACCAACAGGATGACTGACCATGCTGTCCTTCTCCTCCTCATCCTCCTCCTCCTTCCTGTCCTCAGGCCATCCCCGCTGAACAGACGGTATGACACTCGTTTGTAGTACCGTCTATAGCGCATGAAAGTAGCTCCTGTTCTTCTCCTCCTACTCATTGTCTACCAATCCACGTTGAGAAGACATGAGTGTAACCCCCCTGTATGGTTCCTTGCTCCATGTCCTCATGCTCTGCCTGCAGTGCATCCTCTTTAATTGTGAGCAGAGAGGTTTTCAGAATGCTGAGAAGCAGGATGGTGATGCTAATTATGGTGTTATCATTGCTCACCATCTTGGTGCAGTCCTCAAAGTTTTGGAGGATGGTACATATGTCGGACATCCATGTCCACTTGTGAGGTCTTATATGTGGAGTCTGAACTGAATATCAACGGCCTTGTTGATGTTGGTAGTCAACAACTGCCCTCTTCTGCTCACAAATCATTTCCAACATATGCAGCGTAGAGTTCCAGCGCATAGAGACATTACACACCAGCCGTTGAGCTGGAAGCTGCAAATGCTGCAGAAGCACGGCAAGGTCGGCTGAAGCTGTAGCTGACTTTCTGAAATGGGAAGAAAGACGGCTTACTTTCACTAGCAGATTCGACAGCTCTGGGCAGCTTTTCAGAAAATGTTGAACCATGAGGTTAAGCACATGGACCAAGCAAGGTACGTGTGTGAGCTCACCTGGCCTCAGAGCCACTACCAGGATCCGGTCATTGTCACACACGACAAAGCCTGGCTGTAGGTTCAGCTGTGTCATCCAAACATCTGACTGCTCTTTCAGCGCTGTCCACAACTCTTCTGCATTGTGTGGTTTGTCACCTATGCAAATTCGCTTCAGCACAACCTGTTGCTGCTTGGCTGAGGCAGTGCTGCAGTGCTTTCAGCTTCAGACTGATGTGTTGATTTCAGAGATAGAGGATGAAGAGGAGGAGGAGGAGCAGGAGCTGTAGACTGTGGGGACAACCCTGATTGACGTAGGGCCAGCAATCCTAGGCGTGGGGAGGATGTGTTGCATCCCAAGGTTCGACTGGGTCCCGGCTTCTACTATGTTAACCCAGTGTGCCGTCAGTGAAAGGTACTGTCCCTGCCCACAAGCACTTGTCCATGTGTCTGTGGTTATGTGGACTTTTCCTGTAACAGCATTTTTGAGGGCACAGGTAATGTTGTGGGACACATGATACTGTAATGCTGGTACGGCACACTGGAGAAATAGTGGACTGGGGATCGAGTACCTTGGGACGGCCACCGCCATCAGGTTGCGGAAAGCTTCTGTCTCAAAGAGCCTTAAAGGCAACATTTCTAGCGCAAGCAGAAGAGAAATTTTATAATTTAGGACTGTGACCTGGGGGCGTTGGCTGGGTATTTCCGCTTGTGTTCCAAATACTAGGTTATAGACAACTGACGGCTGTGCTTGGTCAAGGACATGGACAGGCTTGATGGTGCTGCTTGACTGTGGGCCACAACAGGTGCAGGGCTAGAGTCATCTTCACATGCACGGTGTACTGGGGATTGGCTTCTATGCAAAACAGTGGAAGAAGCAGTGGTGTGACCTGCAGACAGTGGTCCTGGAGCCTGGGGTTTAGCCCACAAAGTCGGGTGCTTTGCTGCCATATGTCTGATCATGCTGGTGGTGGTCAGGCTGGTTGTTTTGCTATCCCTGCTGATGTGGGCATGGCAGGTGCTGCAAATGGCCTGTTTGGAGTTATCGGCAGAGTCTTTAAAAATAACCAGACCTGGGAAGGTCTAATAGTTGGAATGGCAACTTCCCTCATGTTAGTGTTATGGGGAACGGATGCACACCTTCTGTCTGTGGCCACTACACTGTTTCTTACTGCCTGTTGAGGTGATATGTCTCCTTCCCCATGTGTGCTGCTGCCCTCGCTCTGCATGTCCTCCTGCCAGGTTGGGTCAGTCACATAGTCATCCACCACCTTGTCTTCCACATCCGCACCCTGCTCCTCCTCCTGAATTTA
This sequence comes from Ranitomeya variabilis, assembly GCF_051348905.1. Taxonomy (NCBI): domain Eukaryota; kingdom Metazoa; phylum Chordata; class Amphibia; order Anura; family Dendrobatidae; genus Ranitomeya; species Ranitomeya variabilis. Next base: position 570,827,007 of record NC_135236.1, read on the forward strand.
TGGCAATTGTGTCTCATCATCATCCACCTCTTCTGACACTTTCCCACCATCGCTTTCACGTGACGGGGGCTAGTCAAAGCTTTGGGCATCTCTACATGCGATCTCATCATCCCCCCTTCAAGTTCACTGGCCAAGAGTTCTGAACCATGAAATGGAAAACTGAACAGCTCTTCAGAGTGTCCAAGTGTGGGATCAGTTGTCTCAGGGCACTCGGCATGGTGGGAGGAAGGATAATCAGGGTGAGGAATATCCAGGCAACAATCATGGCTACTCAAACTTGACCATGTGGAAGACATGGTTTTGGTGGTGGCTAAGTGACTGGAAGCATTATCTGCTGTCCAACCAACAACCTTTTCACACTGTTCTGGCTTCAATAGTGGTGTGCTGCGGCCCCCTACAAACTGGGACTGGAAGGTCGAGCGAGAAGATGTGGGTCTTTTTTGTTGCCCATTTTCACCTTGGCCACGGCCTCGTCCTCTGTATGCACCATCATCATCACGTCCACTTCCCCATCCCTTTCCCCTTGCCTTGCAAATTTTAAATGGACTACTGCACTATTTCAAATGCTCAATATATATTTATTAGTAGCGAAATAATATCTGATCAGTATGCTGGCAAATCTACGATTTTTCAAACCCAAACACCAGGCAGCCCTCAGCCTGTCATAACAGACTGTATTCAAATTTTTGAGGGCTTTTTGGGGAAGTTAATTTATGCAAAATAGAGCTGTATATAAGTAGAGTAACAGATAGCAAAAAAAGTGGTCCACCAGCCTGCAATGCCCAAACTTGGAACACGCAGATATATGAGGGCTGTCACGGAAATAACACACTGACAAATATGTGGCCTTTTTATATATTTTTAGGCTAAATAGTGCTGTATATAATTTCAGTAACAGACAGCAAAAAAAGTGGTCCACCAGCCTGCAACAACCAAACTTGGAGGACACAGATATATGAAGGTTGTCACGGAAATACAACACTGGCAAATATGTGGCCTTTTATATTTTTTTTATGCTAAATAGTGCTGTATAAGTGTATATATTTAGAGTATCAGACAGCAAAAAAGTGGTCCACCGGCCTACAATGACCAAACTTGGAGCAAGCATATATATGAGGGCCGTCACGGAAATACCACACTGGCAAATATGTGGCCTTTTTATTTATTTTTTTTGCTAAATACTGCTGTATACAATTAGAGTAAAAGACAGCAAAAACAGTGTCAAAATGGCCTAAAATGCCAAAACTTGGAGCACGCAGATATATAAGTCCTTTTTTGGTGAATTTAAACTCCCCCCCAAAAAAAGAAGTGGCACAAGGCTATCACACACAACTATGCTACGTATGCCTGACAGACTATGATTTTTAAGGAGGCCTCAGTGTGACAGAACACACTGTATATTTTTTTTTTTGGAGGGTGAATTTTTTTGGAAAGTATATAGTAAAGAAGCTGCAGCAGCAGACAGCTATGGAGCTTTGGGAGGGATGCAGTGGGAGCTATGTACACACACACAGTGCCTGCAGGCCTTGCACAGATGTGGATATGCTGTGCCCTGTCTACCTAGCACTGCAATATCGGGACCCACGAATTAGCCCTAAAAAGGATTGTTAGTTTCTCAGGAGTGGTGCATTTAAGAGTTACAGACCTACACTAACTATAAAAACCACGATTCTGACCCTATCTCGGCAGCAGCTCTCCCTAATATCGCTGAATCCGGAGCAAAATGCGGCGAGCAGGGCAGCACCAGGTCTCTTATACTCGGGATTATGCTGTGCGGCCAAGCCAATCACTGCACGACCACAACAAAGATGGCTGCGGCATTTCATTGCCTGGCTGACAATCCCTGCAGCATGATTGGTCTCTAAAGTCTGCCAAAAATGCTGGGTGGAGACACCAGTTGCTGCCGAATAATCCAGGAAATACTGGGTGTTCCCCGAGTACACCGAGCATAGTGATACTCGGGCGAGTAACTATTAGTAGGGAGCATGTTCGCTCATCATATATATATATATATATATATATATAAATATAAATAATTGTAGGGATTTCACTCACTCAGATGCGATGGCTGACACTTCAGGAGCCACGTTCCTTTAAAAGTTCATAGGTTTATTACATCATAAACCACGTGGCAAAATCACAGCAAACAAATAGCCTTTAGTTCAGGAAAAGGAAAAACAAAGTGTCCAGTCTTTCAGGCTCAGACCTGGAACTTTAACACACTCTGGAGGCTAGCAGCTCCACACATATCTCCTGTGTTAAGCATTAGCCTGTCTTATATAGAGCTAACCACACCCAGTAACCCATCACATGATTAGCCATGTGGTCTGACATCACCACAGGTCCTGACAGACATATAGGTAGCTATGGTTACATCACAGCGGCAAGCCATCTATGCGACACATATCTCCCGTCGATTAGACACACTTTAGCCACGCTACATACCTCCCCCTCTGCCCCCTTGGCACTTTCCCCCACTAGACAAGGGATTCTTGACAGGGCATCAGCATTACCGTGCAGCTTTCCGGCCCTATGTTCCACATGGAAACAGAAGTCCTGCAGGGCTAAGAACCAACGGGTGACCCTAGCATTTCTACCCTTCGTTTCCCTCATCCACCTAAGTGGGGCATGGTCGGATATCAATCTAAATTTACGTCCCAGCAGATAGTACCGTAATGTGTCCACCTCCCATTTTATGGCCAAGCACTCCTTCTCAACGACTGAGTAGTTCTTTTCAGACGAGGACAACTTCCTACTCAGATAGAGGACAGGATGCTCCTCCCCATGTAGCTCTTGGGAAAGGACTGCTCCCACCCCGACATCTGAGGCATCTGTCTGAAGAATAAACTATTTTTTGAAGTTTGGGGCCATCAGAACGGGTTGCTTACACAAAGCCTCTTTCATTTCTTGGAAGGCTGACTCTGTTTCTTCGGACCACTTAACCATTACTGATTTTGTCCCTTTTAGCAGGTCAGTCAGAGGCGCAGCCATCGTGTCGAAGTTTGGGAAGAACCTCCTGTAATATCCCACGATTCCCAGGAAGGCTTTAACTTACTTCTTGGAAACTGGTTTTGGCCATGTTTGAATTGCCTCTACTTTACTGATTTGGGGGTTTATTTCTCCACGACCCACTATGTATCCAAGGTACTTAGCTTCTTCTTTACCCAAGGCACACTTCTTCGGGTTTATTGTAAATCCGGCCTCTCTTATAGCATCAAACACCGCTTGGACCTTTTCCAGATGACTCTCCCAGTCCGGGCTAAAGATGACGATATCATCCAGGTACGCAGCAGCGTATGCCTTATGGGGTGCAAGGATTCTATCCATAGCCCTCTGGAAGGTCGCCGGAGCTCCCTGTAGGCCAAAAGGCATCCGGACATACTGGAAACATCCATCTGGTGTAGAAAACGCCGTCTTCTCCTTGGCTTCCTGTGCCATGGGGATCTGCCAATACCCCTTCGTCAAATCCAAGGTGGTTATATACCTGGCAGGTCCAAGCCTTTCGATGAGCTCATCAACGCGGGGCATGGGAAAAGCGTCAAACTTGGAGACCTCATTCAACTTCCGATAGTCGTTGCAAAACCTCTACTCTCCATCAGGTTTTGGGACCAGGACAATTGGGCTCGACCAACCGCTCTTGGATTCCTCAATGACTCCAAGCTTCAACATACGCTCCACTTCCTTGGAGATAACTTCTCGACGAGCCTCAGGAATACGATAGGGCTTCACGTTCACCCGCACATGTGGCTCTGTTAAGACCTCATGCGCTATTACCTTCATGTGTCCTGGCAACTCTGAAAACAGGTCCCTGTTTTTCTGCAGTAACTCCCGGCACTGTTGTTTCTGGGTCTTCGATAGCGTCTCCTCTATAGTAACCGCTCCAACCTCACCTTCTGGGTTGCTTAACAATGATGGAGTTACTGTCGGCTCTCTATCTTGCCACGGCTTGATGAGGTTGACATGGTATACTTGGAATGGTTTCCGTCTTCCTGGTTGGTGAATTTTATAATTTACTTCACCAAGTTTCTCGACAACCTCATATGGCCCTTGCCATTTGGCCAAGAACTTGCTTTCCACCGTCGGAACTAACACAAGAACTCGGTCTCCCAGATTGAACTGCCTCACTCTTGCAGACCGGTTGTAGATTCTGGCCTGAGCTTCTTGTGCCTGGAGGAGGTGTTCTTTCACGATAGGCATCACCTTTGCAATCCTCTGCTGCATCAGGGCCACATGCTCAATGACGCTTCTGTGGGGCGTGGCTTCGGCTTCCCAGGTTTCCTTGGCCACATCCAGGAGTCCTCGCGGATGTCGGCCATATAGAAGCTCAAACGGTGAGAACCCTGTGGAGGCCTGTGGAACTTCACGAATGGAAAATATCAGATAGGGTAAGAGACAATCCCAGTCTCTACCGTCTTTCTCTATAGCTTTTCTCAGCATGCTCTTCAGTGTCTTGTTAAATCTCTCAACAAGACCATCTGACTGGGGATGGTACACCGAGGTCCTCAACTGGGAAATTTTCAGGGCTTTGCATAACTCCCTCATCACCTTGCTCATGAAAGGTGTCCCCTGGTCAGTCAGGATCTCCTTTGGCAGACCTGTCCGGGAAAAGACAATTCACCAACTCGCGGGCTATACTCTTCGAGGAAGATTTTCTTAAGGGAATTGCCTCAGGATAGCGTGTGGCATAGTCCAGGATGACTAATATATACTGATGGCCCCGGGCTGATTTAACTAAGGGACCGACCAAGTCCATGGCAATTCTCTCGAACGGTACCTCAATAATGGGCAGTGGCACAAGGGGGTTCCGGAAATGAGGAGTGGGAGCAGTTAGCTGACATGTAGGGCAGGACCTGCAATAGTTCACTATTTCTCGGTGACACCCAGGCCAATAGAATCTCTGCACAACCCGTTCCTGTGTTTTTTCCACCCCTAGGTGTCCACCCAAGATGTGTGAATGGGCCATGTCCAACACCTTCCGTCTATATGGACCCGGCACTACCAACTGCTCTACCAACTCCACCCTTATTTTCGTGACCCGGTACAACAACTCCCCACTCATCAGAAAATGGGGAAACCTTGTGTCTGCCCCCGGCTCCTGTACCACCCCGTCAATAACTGTGACATTATTAAAGGCTTCCCTCAGAGTGGGGTCCCTATGTTGGGCAGTCCCAAAATTTTCACCGGTTACCTCTAACTCCATAGTGTCAGATGCAGGGGGCACTTCCTCCTCATCCCCAACCAGCACACAAAAAGGAAACCTGTCATGATCTCCATGGCCAGAGAACTAGCATAAGCCTCAATAGGAACAAGCTCTTGGAAGATGTAACTATACTGACCATGAACTAAACCTACCGCATCATCTAGAAGTAGCCAGGTAGCATGTCCTACTTTTTATCCCTATATGCCCAGCGCCGGCCGGAGAACTAAATAATGCTAGCAGAGGGAAATATAAGACCTGACTCACCTCTAGAGAAATGCCCAAAAAGGAGACAGAGGCCCCCTACATATATTGGCGGTGATATGAGATGAAACAACAAACGCAGCAGGAAAATAGTTTTAGCAAATTTGAGGTCCGCTTTCTAGATAGCAGAAGACAGAAAGCATACTTTCATGGTCAGTAGAAAACCCTAACAAAACACATCCAGAAATTACTTTAGGACTCTGGCATTAACTCATAATACCAGAGTGGCAATTCCTGATCAACAAGAGCTTTCCAGACACAGTAACGAAACTGCAGCTGTGAACTGGAACCAAAATACAAAAACAAAACATGGACGAATGTCCAACTTATCTAGTAGATGTCTGGGAGCAGGAACAAGCACAGAGAGGCTTCTGATAACATTGTTGACCGGCAAGCATCTAACAGAGAAGCCAGGTTATATAGCGACACCCAGATCTAATCAGAACAGGTGAACAGGGAAGATGATGTCACAAGTTCAATTCCACCAGTAGCCACCGGGGGAGCCCAGAATCCAAATTCACAACAGTACCCCCCCCTCAAGGAGGGGGCACCGAACCCTCACCAGAACCACCAGGGCGATCAGGATGGGCCCTATGAAAGGCACGAACCAGATCAGAGGCATGAACATCAGATGCAGTGACCCAAGAATTATCCTCCTGGCCGTATCCCTTCCACTTGACCAGATACTGGAGTCTCCGTCTGGAAACACGGGAGTCTAGGATTTTTTCCACAACGTACTCCAACTCACCCTCAACCAACACCGGAGCAGGAGGCTCAACGGAAGGCACAACCGGTACCTCATACCTGCGCAATAACGACCGATGAAAAACGTTATGAATAGAAAAGGATGCAGGGAGGTCCAAACGGAAGGAAACAGGGTTAAGAATCTCCAATATTTTATACGGACCGATGAACCGAGGCTTAAACTTAGGAGATGAGACCCTCATAGGGACAAAACGAGAAGACAACCACACCAAATCTCCAACACAAAGCCGAGGACCAACACGACGGTGACGGTTGGCAAAAAGCTGAGTCTTCTCCTGGGACAACTTTAAATTGTCCATCACCTGCCCCCAGATATGATGCAATCTCTCCACCACCGCATCCACTCCAGGACAATCCGAGGATTCCATCTGACCGGAGGAAAATCGAGGGTGAAACCCCGAATTACAGAAAAACGGGGACACCAAAGTGGCAGAGCTGGCCCGATTATTGAGGGCGAACTCCGCCAATGGCAAAAAAGCAACCCAATCATCCTGGTCAGCAGACACAAAACACCTCAGATATGTCTCCAGGGTCTGATTAGTCCGCTCGGTCTGGCCATTAGTCTGAGGGTGAAAAGCAGACGAAAAAGACAAATCTATGCCCATCCTAGCACAGAATGCCCGCCAAAATCTAGACACAAATTGGGTTCCTCTGTCAGAAACGATATTCTCAGGAATACCATGCAAACGAACAACATTTTGAAAAAACAGGGGCACCAACTCGGAAGAAGAAGGCAATTTGGGCAGGGGAACCAAATGGACCATCTTAGAAAAACGGTCACACACCACCCAGATGACAGACATCTTCTGAGAAACAGGCAGATCTGAAATAAAATCCATCGAGATGTGTGTCCAAGGCCTCTTAGGAATAGGCAAGGGCAACAATAATCCACTAGCCCGAGAACAACAAGGCTTGGCCCGAGCACAAACGTCACAAGACTGCACAAAGCCTCGCACATCTCGTGACAGGGAAGGCCACCAGAAGGATCTTGCCACCAAATCCCTGGTACCAAAAATTCCAGGATGACCTGCCAATGCAGAAGAATGTACCTCAGAGATGACTCTACTGGTCCAATCATCAGGAACAAACAACCTATCAGGCGGACAACGATCCGGTCTATCCGCCTGAAACTCCTGCAAGGCCCGCCGCAGGTCTGGAGAAACGGCTGACAAGATAACTCCCTCCTTAAGAATACCTGTGGGGTCAGAGTTGCCGGGTGAATCAGGCTCAAAACTCCTAGAAAGGGCATCCGCCTTAACATTCTTAGAACCCGGTAGGTACGATACCACAAAATTAAACCGAGAGAAAAATAATGACCAGCGCGCCTGTCTAGGATTCAGGCGCCTGGCGGTCTCAAGATAGATCAAATTTTTGTGGTCAGTCAATACCACCACCTGATGTCTGGCCCCCTCGAGCCAATGGCGCCACTCCTCAAACGCCCACTTCATGGCCAAAAGCTCCCGATTCCCAACATCATAATTCCGCTCAGCGGGCGAAAATTTACGGGAAAAGAAGGCACAAGGCCTCATCACGGCGCAGTCAGAACTTTTCTGCGACAACACTGCCCCAGCCCCGATCTCAGAAGCGTCGACCTCAACCTGAAAAGGAAGAGTCACATCAGGCTGACGCAACACAGGGGCAGAAGAAAAACGGCGCTTAAGCTCCTGAAAGGCCTCCACAGCATCAGGGGACCAATTAGCAACATCAGCACCCTGTCTAGTCAAATCGGTCAATGGCTTAACGACATCCGAAAAACCAGAAATAAATCGACGATAAAAGTTGGCAAAGCCCAAAAATTTCTGAAGACTTTTAAGAGAAGAGGGCTGCGTCCAATCACAAATAGCTTGAACCTTGACAGGATCCATCTCAATGGAAGAGGGAGAAAAAATATATCCCAAAAAGGAAATTCTCTGAACCCCAAAAACGCACTTAGAACCCTTGACACACAGAGAATTAGACCGCAAAACCTGAAAAACCCTCTTAACTTGCCGGACATGAGAGTCCCAATCATCCGAAAAAATCAGAATATCATCCAGATACACTATCATAAATTTATCCAAAAAATCGCGGAAAATATCATGCATAAAGGACTGGAAGACTGAAGGGGCATTAGAAAGACCAAAAGGCATCACCAAATACTCAAAGTGGCCCTCGGGCGTATTAAATGCGGTTTTCCACTCATCCCCCTGCCTGATCCGCACCAAATTATACGCCCCACGGAGATCAATCTTAGAGAACCACTTGGCCCCCTTTATGCGAGCAAACAAATCAGTCAGCAACGGCAATGGGTATTGATATTTAACCGTGATTTTATTCAAAAGCCGATAATCAATACATGGTCTCAAAGAGCCGTCTTTTTTTGACACAAAGAAAAAACCGGCTCCTAAGGGAGATGACGATGGACGAATATGTCCCTTTTCCAAGGACTCCTTTATATATTCTCGCATAGCAGTATGTTCAGGCACAGACAGATTAAATAAACGACCCTTTGGGTATTTACTACCCGGAATTAAATCTATAGCACAATCGCACTCACGGTGCGGAGGTAGTGAACCCAGCTTGGGTTCTTCAAAGACGTCACGATAATCAGACAGGAACTCAGGGATTTCAGAGGGAATAGATGATGAAATGGACACCAAAGGTACGTCCCCATGAGTCCCCTTACATCCCCAGCTCAACACAGACATAGCTCTCCAGTCAAGGACTGGGTTGTGAGACTGCAGCCATGGCAATCCCAGCACCAAATCATCATGTAGATTATACAGCACCAGAAAACGAATAGTCTCCTGGTGATCCGGATTAATACACATAGTCACTTGTGTCCAGTATTGTGGTTTATTATTAGCCAATGGGGTGGAGTCAATCCCCTTCAGAGGAATAAGAGTCTCCAAAGGCTCTAAATCATACCCACAACGATTGGCAAAGGACCAATCCATAAGACTCAAAGCGGCGCCAGAGTCGATATAGGCGTCCGTAGTAATAGATGACAAAGAGCAAATCAGGGTCACAGACAAAATAAATTTAGACTGTAAAGTGCCAATGGGAACGGATTTATCAAGCTTTTTAGTACGCTTAAAGCATGCTGATATAACATGAGTAGAATCCCCACAATAGAAACACAACCCATTTTTCCGTCTAAAATTCTGCCGCTCGCTTCTGGACAGAATTCTATCACACTGCATGTTTTCTGGCGTCTTCTCAGTGGACACCGCCAGATGGTGCACTGGTTTGCGCTCCCGTAGACGCCTATCGATCTGAATGGCCATTGTCATGGACTCATTCAGACTTGCAGGCACAGGGAACCCCACCATAACATCCTTAATGGCATCAGAAAGACCCTCTCTGAAAGTAGCCGCCAAGGCACACTCATTCCACTGAGTAAGCACAGACCATTTACGGAATTTTTGGCAGTAAATTTCAGCTTCATCTTGCCCCTGCGATAGGGACATCAAAGTTTTTTCTGCCTGAAGTTCCAAATGAGGTTCCTCATACAGCAAGCCCAAGGCCAGAAAAAACGCATCCACATTGCGCAACGCAGGATCCCCTGGTGCCAATGCAAAAGCCCAGTCTTGAGGGTCGCCCCGGAGCAAGGAAATCACAATCCCAACCTGCTGTGCAGGGTCTCCAGCAGAACGAGATTTCAGGGACAAAAATAACTTACAATTATTTCTAAAATTCTGAAAGCTAGATCTATTCCCTGAGAAGAATTCCGGCAAAGGAATTCTCGGCTCTGATACCGGAGCATGAACAACAAAATCCTGCAAACTTTGCACTTTCGTGGCGAGATTATTCAAACCTGCAGTTACACTCTGTAGATCCATTATAGACAGGTGAACATAGAGCCATTCAAAGATTAGAAGGAGAGAGAAAAAAAAAAAAGACTGCAGCATAGACAGACTGGCAAGTGATCCAATTAAGAGCACACTAACTACTAGAGAAAAAAAAAAAAAAAAAAAAAAAATTTTCAGCAGACTTCTTATTTCTCTCCTTTCTCAGCCAAGGATTTTAACCCTTTAGTGGGCCGGTCAAACTGTCATGATCTCCATGGCCAGAGAACTAGCATAAGCCTCAATAGGAACAAGCTCTTGGAAGATGTAACTATACTGACCATGAACTAAACCTACCGCATCATCTAGAAGTAGCCAGGTAGCATGTCCTACTTTTTATCCCTATATGCCCAGCGCCGGCCGGAGAACTAAATAATGCTAGCAGAGGGAAATATAAGACCTGACTCACCTCTAGAGAAATGCCCAAAAAGGAGACAGAGGCCCCCTACATATATTGGCGGTGATATGAGATGAAACAACAAACGCAGCAGGAAAATAGTTTTAGCAAATTTGAGGTCCGCTTTCTAGATAGCAGAAGACAGAAAGCATACTTTCATGGTCAGTAGAAAACCCTAACAAAACACATCCAGAAATTACTTTAGGACTCTGGCATTAACTCATAATACCAGAGTGGCAATTCCTGATCAACAAGAGCTTTCCAGACACAGTAACGAAACTGCAGCTGTGAACTGGAACCAAAATACAAAAACAAAACATGGACGAATGTCCAACTTATCTAGTAGATGTCTGGGAGCAGGAACAAGCACAGAGAGGCTTCTGATAACATTGTTGACCGGCAAGCATCTAACAGAGAAGCCAGGTTATATAGCGACACCCAGATCTAATCAGAACAGGTGAACAGGGAAGATGATGTCACAAGTTCAATTCCACCAGTAGCCACCGGGGGAGCCCAGAATCCAAATTCACAACAGAAACCTGTCTGTCTCTGGGTGTGGTGACACCCTTCCAGGGTTCACTGGTTCCCTACTCTTGCTAGGGAGCTCAGAACCTTTTCCCCACAAATCCCAAAACAAACAGAAATCCCGGCCAATAATTATAGGGTGCAACAAGTCCTGCACGACGCCGACTATGTGGGACTCAGTGCCACATGCCGTTTCAATGTCCACCCTGGCCACAGGAAAGTACTTTGCATCACCATGGATTCACCGCACTCCGACCTTCTTTCCCGGGAGCAGGTGGAGAGGAAAAGTGGCCCTCACCAGGGTCACTAGGCTCCCCGAGTCTAACAGTGCCGTTACTGCTCGACCATTCACCTTTACGGGACACGCTTGAGGTCCCTCGTTGGGCGGAGAGTTCACACTGCAGGCTGGATACGCATAGTATGAACAACGGCGTCCCATGCTGCAGTCCATCTGCTCAGTGGTCTGGGAACAACGGGCAGCTATATGTCCTGGCCCGTGGCACCTCCAACAAATAATATCACCTGTAGGGACCTTGGGCACCATCTCCCCCGCCCTTTGTGACCTTGGACGCACTACCCCATTTTGGGACTCCGCTCCCTTCTGGGACCCCCAGTACGGCATGGGTTGTCTCCCGGAGGAGCCTTCCAACCCTTGGTATCTCTCGACCAGTCCGATCAGTTCATCGGCATTCTGGGGATCACCCTGGGCAACCCAAGTCTGTATGGACCTCGGGAGGGAATGCACAAACCGATCCATCATCACTCATTCTACCATCTGTGCAGGTGTAGAGGACTCTGGCTGCAGCCATTTCTGGACCAGGTGCAACAGGTCAAACATTTGGGAGCGAGGCGGTTTGTCCCGGTGATAAGCCCAGGAGTGAACTCGCTGTGCCCTAACAGTCAGTGTCACCCCCAAATGTGCTAGAACCTCAGCTTTCAATTTGTGATACTCTTTGGCATCCTGCAAGGCCAAATCATAGTACGCCTTCTGGGGTTCTCCCATCAGGTATGGTGCCAGTACCTCTGCCCACTGCTCTGGCGGGAGTTTTTCCCTCTCAGCGACCCTCTCAAACACCGTCAGGAAGGCCTCAACATCATCCCCGGGGGTCATTTTCTGTAATGCGCGTCTTACCGTCTTCCGGACGTGGGTGTCATCAGCCAAACCTGGGGTTGGGGCGCTCATCTTGCCCTGGATGGCGGTTTCCAGAAGCTGCATCTGCTGCCGTTGCTCCTGCTGGTTCTGTTGCATCTGCTGCCGTTGCTCCTGCTGGCTCTGCCGTTGCTCCTGCTGGCTCTGCCGTTGCTCCTGCTGGCTCTGTTGTATCTGCTGCATCAACAGCCTGTTGGTCTCTTGCTGCGACTGGATGAAGTGTTTCAGCAGGTCCTCCATTTTCCCCGGCAATGCTTGCTGACTTACAACAGACTTGACCCAGGACATCCAATAACAGACTCTTTGTTTCCGCTGGGAACGCTGCCCGCACGTCTATTACCAATTGTAGGGATTTCACTCACTCAGGTGCGATGGCTGACACTTCAGGAGGCACGTTCCTTTAAAAGTTCATAGGTTTATTACATCATAAACCACGTGGCAAAATCACAGCAAACAAATAGCCTTTAGTTCAGGAAAAGGAAAAACAAAGTGTCCAGTCTTTCAGGCTCAGACCTGGAACTTTAACACACTCTGGAGGCTAGCAGCTCCACACATATCTCCTGTGTTAAGCATTAGCCTGTCTTATATAGAGCTAACCACACCCAGTAACCCATCACATGATTAGCCATGTGGTCTGACATCACCACAGGTCCTGACAGACATATAGGTAGCTATGGTTACATCACAGCGGCAAGCCATCTATGCGACACATATCTCCCGTCGATTAGACACCCTTTAGCCACGCTACAATATATATATATATCTATAATATAACGCTGGGAGCGTCACTCAGTCCGAAGCCTCTATAGACTGCGCAAGCGCAAGCGCCGGCGCAGTCTGGACCGCACAGAGCGACGCTCCCAGGAGATCGCGGTATGCGTAAGCGCTGAACGCACACCGCGATCTCCACCGGACAAGCAGGGACGAGCCAGGAGGCGGAGGGTGAGTATACTTACCTTACCCGTTCCACCGACGCGCTTCCGGGCCGTGACTGTCCCCCTGCTCCCGGAATCGGCGCCTGCGCAGTCCGCGCTTTCCGGCGCCATTTTCTTGAAGACACATTGCAGTGTCTTCAAGAAAATGGCGCCGGAAAGTGCGGACTGCGCAGGCGCCGACTCCGGGAGCAGGACCAAGAAAATGGCCGCACCCAGCACAGCCGCCGCGCCCAGCACAGCCACGCACAGCCGCCCACAGCAACGCACAGCCGCCGCACCCAGCACAGCCGACCATAGCCGCCCACAGCCACGCACAGGCGCCCACAGCCACGCACAGCCGCCGCACCCAGCACAGCTGCCCACAGCCACCCATAGCCACGCACAGCCGCCGCACCCAGCACAGCCGACCACAGCCACGCACAGCCGCCGCACCCAGCACAGCCGCCCACAGCCACGCACAGCCGCCGCACCCAGCACAGCCGACCACAGCCGCCGCACCCAGCACAGCCGCCCACAGCCACGCACAGCCGCCCACAGCCATGCACAGCCGCACCCAGCACAGCCGACCACAGCCGCCGCACCCAGCACAGCCGCCCACAGCCACGCACAGCCGCCGCACCCAGCACAGCCGACCACAGCCGCCGCACCCAGCACAGCCGCCCACAGCCACGCACAGCCGCCCACAGCCATGCACAGCCGCCCACAGCCACGCACAGCCGCACCCAGCACAGCCGACCACAGCCACGCACAGCCGCCGCACCCAGCACAGCCGCCCACAGCCACGTACAGCCACCCATAGCCACGCACAGCCGCCGCACCCAGCACAGCCGACCACAGCCGCCGCACCCAGCACAGCCGCCCACAGCCACGCACAGCCCACAGCCACGCACAGCCGCCGCACCCAGCACAGCCACCCACAGCCGCCGCACCCAGCACAGCCGCCGCACCCAGCACATCCGCCGCACCCAGCACAGCCATGCACAGCCGCCACAGCCACGCACAGCCGCCTACAGCCACGCACAGCCTCCCACAGCCACGCACAGCCGCCCACAGCCACGGACAGCCGCCGCACCCAGCACAGCCACCGCACCCAGCACAGCCGCCCACAGCCACGCACAGCCGCCCACAGCCACGCACAGCCGCCCACAGCCACGCACAGCCGCCGCACCCAGCACAGCCATGCACAGCCGCCCACAGCCGCCGCACCCAGCACAGCCGCCCACAGCCACGCACAACCGCTGCACCCAGCACAGCCACCCACAGCCGCCGCACCCAGCACAGCCGCCGCACCCAGCACAGCCACGCACAGCCGCCACAGCCATGCACAGCCTCCGCACCCAGCACAGCCACGCACAGCCGCCTACAGCCACGGACAGCCGCCGCACCCAGCACAGCCACCGCACCCAGCACAGCCGCCGCACCCAGCACAGCCGCCCACAGCCACGCACAGCCGCCGCACCCAGCACAGCCTCCCACAGCCACGCACAGCCGCCTACAGCCACGCACAGCCGCTGCACCCAGAACAGCCGCTGCACCCAGCACAGCCACCGCACCCAGCACAGCCGTCCACAGCTGCCGCACCCAGCACAGCCGCCCGCACCCAGCACAGCCACGTCACATACAGCCGCCCGCACTCAGCACAGCCACATACAGCCGCCCGCACTCAGCACAGCCGCCCGCACTCAGCACAGCCGCCCACACTGATGGGGGCGCAGGATGGAGCAGCACGTGATAGGATGGGGGCGCAGGATGGGAGCACATGACAGGATGGGGATGAGGATGGCGCAGCACATGACACGGTGGAGCAGCACATGACAGGATGGGGGCGCAGGATGGAGCAGCACATGACACGGTGGAGCAGCACATGACAGGATGGGGATGCAGGATGGAGCAGCACATGACACGGTGGAGCAGCACATGACAGGATGGGGGCGCAGGATGGAGCAGCACATGACACGGTGGAGCAGCACATGACAGGATGGGGGCGCAGGATGGAGCAGCATATGACAGGATAGGAGCAGCACATACCAGGATGGAGACCATATTCCAATATAAATGCTCGCCACCCGGGCGTAGAACGGGTTCAATAGCTAGTATATATATAGCTCTGACAAAAATTAAGAGACAACTGCAAAATATTCAGTTTGTCAAATTTTTCTCTTTATAGATATATTTTTGAGTAAAATGTAAATTGTTGTTTTATTCTGTAAACTACTGACAACATGTCTCTGATGTTCCAAGTAAGAAATTTTGTATTTATTTTCTGAAAATGAGAAATGGTCAAAATAACAAAATAATGCATTGCTTGCAGACCTCAAATAATGCAAAAAAGACAGGTTTGTAATCATTTAGAAACATCAATACTAATGTTTTAACTCAGGAAGAGTTCAGAAATCAATATTTTGTGGAATAACCATGATTTTGAATCACAGCTTTCATGCATCTTGGCATGCTTTCCACCAGTCTTTCACGGTGCTTTTTGGTGACCTCATACCACTCCTGGTACAAAAATTTAAGCAGTTCTTCTTTGTTTGATGGCTTGTGACTATCCATCTTTCTCTTGATTACATTCCATAGGTTTTCAATACGGTTCAGTTCTGGAGATTGGTGTGACCACTGACCATGACAGGGATTTGATGTGGTGGTCCTTCATCCACACCTTGATTGACCTAGCTGTGTGGCATGGTGCATTGTATTGCTGGAAAAACCAGTCCACAGAGTTGAAGAACATTGCCTGAGCAGAAGGAATCAACTGTTTTTCCAGGATAACCTTGTATGCGGATTGATTTATACATCCTTTGATTCGCAAAGAACAACCTGCCCGATTCCATACTTGCCGAAGCATCACCGATGCTCCACCAAATTTCACAGTGGGTGCAAGACACTTTGGCTTGTACGCCTCTCAGGGTCTCCATCTAACCATTAGATGATAAGGTGTTGATCTGGGAATGCTTCAGCAAGACTTTAATTGGCAGGTTAATCTTTGCCCAATATATAGGGTGGGGCATTTATATGGATACACCTAAATAAAATGGGAATGGTTGGTGATATCAACTTCCTGTTTGTGGCACATTAGTATATGGGAGGAAGAAAACTTTTCAAGATGGGTGGTGACCATGGCAACCATTTTGAAGATCGCCATTTTGGATCCAACTTTATTTTTTCCAATGGGTAGAGTGTCATGTGACACATCAAACTTATTGAGAATGTCATAAGAAAAATATATAAATGGCCACCCTGTATATAGATATATATACACTGCTTAAAAAAATAAAGGGAACACTAAAATCCCACATCCTAGATATCACTGAATTAAATATTCCAGTTGCAAATCTTTATTCATTACATAGTGAAATGTGTTGAGAAGTATAAAACATAAAAATTATCAATGTAAATTAAAATTAATATCCCAATGAGGTCTGAATTTGGAATGATACTCTCAATCAAAGTGGAAAATCAAATTACAGGCTGATCCAATTTCAGTGGAATTGCCTCAAGACAAGGAAATGATGCTCAGTAGTGTGTGTGGCCACCAAGTGCCTGTATGACCTCCCTACAAGGCTTGAGCATGCTCCTGATGAGGCGGCGGATGGTCTCCTGAGGGATCTCCTCCCAGACCTGAACTAAAGCATCTGCCAACTCCTGGACAGTCTGTGGTGCAACGTGACATTGGCGGATGCTGCAAGACATGATGTCCCAGATGTTACATAGTTACATAGTTATTAAGGTTGAAGGAAGACTTTAAGTCCATCTAGTTCAACCCATAGCCTAAAATGCCCTAACATGTTGATCCAGGGGAAGGCAAAAAAAACCCATGTGGAAAGAGTAAGCTCCACCATGGGGAAAAAAATTCCTTCCCGACCCCACATTCGGCAATCAGACTAGTTCCCTGGATCAACGCCTTATCAAGGAATCTAATATATATACCCTGTAACATTATACTTTTCCAGAAAGGTATCCAGTCCCCTCTTAAATTTAAGTAATGAATCACTCATTACAACATCATACGGCAGAGAGTTCCATAGTCTCACTGCTCTTACAGTAAAGAATCTGCGTCTGTTATTATGCTTAAACCTTTTTTCCTCCAGACGTAGAGGATGCCCCCTTGTCTCTGTCACCGGTCTATGATTAAAAAGACCATCAGAAAGGTCTTTGTACTGTCCCCTCATATATTTATACATTAACATAAGATCACCCCTTAGCCTTCGTTTTTCCAAACTAAATAGCCCCAAGTGTAATAACCTATCTTGGTATGGCAGACCCCCCAGTCCTCTAATAACCTTGGTCGCTCTTCTCTGCACCCGCTCCAGTTCAGCTATGTCTTTCTTATACACCGGAGACCAGAACTGTGCACAGTATTCTAAGTGTGGTCGCACTAGTGACTTGTATAGAGGTAAAATTATGTTCTCCTCATGTTGTGGATTCTGTTGGTGGGCTCCCTCTGGTGGTTACTGCTGGTACTGGCTGACTTTGGTGGGTTGCGGCCTTTGGTTTCCACCTGTCCATCAGAGGCTGGGTGTTTCCTATTTTACCTGGCCTTTCTGTCATTTCCCTTGCCGGCTATCAATGTGTTCAGATGTGCTCTGTTTGGTTCCTGCCTACCTGCTCCCAGATCTTTCAGGATAAGCTAAGTGCTGATTTTCAGTTGTTTGGTTTTTGGTCCAGCTTGCTTAGAATGTCTCTATGCTAGCTGGTTGCTCTAGTGGACTGAGGTTCTCCCCATGTGCCATGAGTTGGCACATGGGTTCTTGTAATCTCAGGATGGTTTTTTTGATTAGGGTTTTTTGCTGACCGCTCAGTCCCCTTTTGTATCATTCTGCTTTCTAGTTTTCAGCGGGCCTCTATTTGCTAAAGCTATATACATCATCTCTATGTGTGTGCCTTCCTCTCATTTCACCGTCAATACATGTGGGGGGCAATTATACCTTTGGGGTTAATTCCTCTGGAGGCAAGTGAGGTCTTGTTTTCTCTGCAGTACTAGTTAGCTCTTAGGCTGGTGCGTGGCGTCTAGAACCAACGTAGGAACGCTCCCTGGCTATCTCTAGTTGCGTTTGTCAGGCGTAGGGCAGCGGTCAGCCCAGGTTCCATCACCCTAGAGCTCGTCCGATATTTGTTATACTTTGCTTGTCCTGTGCTATCCCTAGCCATTGGGGATTCATGACAGTATAGCCGGCCCACAAAGTGTTAATTGTTTGGGCTGAAGCAGGAGGAAAAGAAGTGTTCAAGGAAAATTTTTTTTTTTTTTTCCTTCAGAGTTTTGCTGCCTAGCCCTT
Organism: Ranitomeya variabilis; assembly: GCF_051348905.1. Lineage (NCBI taxonomy): Eukaryota > Metazoa > Chordata > Amphibia > Anura > Dendrobatidae > Ranitomeya > Ranitomeya variabilis. The sequence goes on from NC_135236.1 coordinate 570,845,340, forward strand.
AATTGCTGTCTAGCTGCTTCTTACCTCCTCTTAACCCTTGAATGGCTCTGATCTTAGCTGTTTATCATGGATGTCCAGAGTTTGGCTTCCAGCCTGAGTAATCTCGCGGCAAAGGTTCAAAACATACAGGATTTTGTTGTTCACACTCCCATGTCTGAACCTAGAATTCCTATTCCAGAGTTTTTTTCTGGAGATAGATCTACCTTCCTGAATTTCAGGAACAATTGTAAATTGTTTCTCTCTTTGAAATCTCGCTCCTCTGGAGACCCTGCTCAACAGGTCAAGATTGTTATATCGTTCCTACGGGGCGACCCTCAGAATTGGGCATTTGCATTGGCACCAGAGGATCCTGCGTTGCTCAGTGTGGATGCGTTTTTTCTGGCATTGGGATTGCTCTATGAGGAACCTAACCTAGAGATTCAGGCTGAAAAGGCTTTATTAGCCCTCTCTCAGGGGCATGATGAAGCGGAAATATATTGTCAGAAATTTCGGAAATGGTCGGTGCTTACTCAGTGGAATGAGTGCGCCCTGGCTGCAAACTTCAGAAATGGTCTTTCTGAGGCCATTAAGGATGTTATGGTGGGGTTCCCTGCGCCTACAGGTCTGAATGAGTCTATGGCTATGGCCATTCAGATTGATCGGCGTTTGCGGGAGCGCAAACCCGTGCACCAGTTGGCGGTGTCTTCTGGACAGGCACCTGAGACTATGCAATGTGATAGAATTCAGTCCAGAAGTGAACGGCAAAATTATAGGTGGAAAAATGGTTTATGTTTTTATTGTGGTGATTCAGCTCATGTTATATCAGCATGCTCTAAACGCACAAAAAGGGTTGATAAATCTTTTGCCATTGATACTCTGCAGTCTAAGTTCATTTTGTCTGTGACTCTGATTTTTTCACTGTCTTCCATTTCCGTCGATGCCTATGTGGATTCAGGCGCTGCCCTGAGTCTTATGGATTGGTCATTTGCTAAACGCTGCGGTTTTAGTCTAGAGCCTCTGGAAGTTCCTATTCCTCTGAAGGGAACTGATTCTACACCATTGGCTATGAATAAACCGCAGTATTGGACACAAGTGACCATGCGCATGACTCCCGTTCATCAGGAGGTGATTCGCTTCCTTGTACTGTATAATTTACATGATGTACTAGTGCTTGGTCTGCCATGGTTACAAACTCATAATCCTGTCCTGGACTGGAAAACAATGTCTGTGCTAAGCTGGGGATGTCAGGGGGTTCATGATGATGCACCTCCGATTTCTATCGCTTCATCGACTCCTTCGGAGATCCCTGCGTTTTTGTCGGATTATAGGGATGTTTTTGAGGAGCCTAAGCTCAATTCGCTCCCTCCTCATAGAGAGTGTGACTGTGCTATAGAATTGATTCCTGGCAGTAAGTTCCCTAAGGGTCGTTTATTTAATCTGTCACTGCCAGAGCATACTGCTATGCGGAATTATATTAAGGAGTCCTTGGAAAAGGGACATATTCGTCCATCTTCGTCCCCTCTGGGAGCAGGTTTTTTTTTCGTGGCAAAAAAAGATGGTTCCCTGAGGCCTTGTATAGATTATCGCCTTCTGAATAAGATTACAGTCAAATACCAGTATCCATTGCCATTATTTACTGATTTGTTTGCTCGCATTAAGGGGGCTAGGTGGTTCACTAAAATAGATCTTCGTGGTGCGTATAATCTGGTGCGGATAAAACAGGGTGATGAGTGGAAAACCGCATTTAATACGCCTGAGGGCCATTTTGAGTATTTGGTAATGCCTTTTGGACTCTCCAATGCTCCGTCAGTCTTTCAGTCCTTTATGCACAATATTTTCCGTGAATATCTGGATAAGTTTATGATTGTGTATTTGGATGATATTTTGGTGTTTTCTGATGACTGGGAGTCTCATGTTCTACAGGTCAGGAAGGTGTTTCAGGTTTTGCGGGCCAATTCTCTGTTTGTGAAGGGCTCAAAGTGTCTCTTCGGAGTCCAGAAGATTTCTTTTTTGGGGTACATTTTTTCTCCTTCTACTATTGAGATGGATCCCGTTAAGGTTCAGGCTATTTGTGACTGGACACAACCTACATCTGTTAAGAGCCTTCAGAAGTTCTTGGGGTTTGCTAATTTTTATCGTCGGTTCATTGCTAATTTTTCCAGTATTGTTAAACCTTTGACTGATTTGACTAAAAAGGGTGCTGATGTTGCTGATTGGTCTCCTGCGGCCGTGGAGGCCTTTCAGGAACTTAAGCGCCGGTTTTCTTCTGCTCCTGTGTTGTGTCAACCAGATGTTTCACTTCCTTTTCAGGTGGAGGTTGAGGCTTCCGAGATTGGAGCGGGGGCGGTTTTGTCACAGAGAAGTTCTAATGGCTCGGTGACGAAGCCATGTGCTTTCTTCTCTAGAAAATTCTCGCCCGCCGAGCGCAATTATGATGTGGGTAATCGGGAGCTTTTGGCCATGAAGTGGGCATTTGAGGAGTGGCGTCATTGGCTTGAGGGTGCTAAACATCGCGTGGTGGTCTTGACTGATCACAAGAATCTCATTTACCTTGAGTCTGCCAGGCGTTTGAATCCTAGACAGGCTCGTTGGTCATTATTTTTTTCTCGTTTCAATTTCGTGGTTTCATACCTGCCAGGTTCAAAGAATGTGAAGGCAGATGCTCTTTCCAGGAGTTTTGTGCCTGATTCTCCTGGAGACACTGGGCCTGCTGGTATCCTTAGGGATGGGGTAATATTGTCCGCCGTATCCCCAGACTTGCGACGCGCATTGCAGGAGTTTCAGGTGGATAAACCGGATCGATGTCCACCAGAAAGACTGTTTGTTCCGGATGATTGGACCAGTAGAGTCATCTCCGAGGTCCATTCTTCTGTGTTGGCTGGTCATCCTGGAATATTTGGTACAAGAGATTTGGTGGCCAGGTCTTTTTGGTGGCCTTCCTTGTCTAGGGATGTGCGTACCTTTGTGCAGTCTTGTGAAGTGTGTGCTCGAGCTAAGCCTTGCTGTTCACGGGCTAGTGGGTTGTTGTTATCTTTGCCCATCCCGAAGAGGCCTTGGACGCACATTTCCATGGATTTTATTTCTGATCTCCCGGTTTCACAGAAAATGTCCGTTATCTGGGTTGTGTGTGACCGCTTTTCTAAGATGGTTCATTTGGTGCCCTTGCCTAAGTTACCTTCCTCCTCTGAGTTGGTTCCTTTGTTTTTTCAGAACGTGGTTCGTTTGCATGGGATTCCGGAGAATATCGTTTCTGACAGGGGATCCCAGTTTGTGTCTAGATTTTGGCGGACGTTTTGTGCCAAGATGGGCATTGATTTGTCTTTCTCGTCTGCATTCCATCCTCAGATGAATGGCCAGACGGAGCGAACTAATCAGACCTTGGAGACTTATTTGAGGTGTTTTGTTTCTGCTGATCAGGATGACTGGGTTGCTTTTTTGCCACTGGCCGAATTTGCTCTTAATAATCGGGCTAGTTCTGCCACGTTGGTCTCTCCTTTTTTTTGTAATTCGGGGTTTCATCCTCGTTTTTCCTCTGGTCAGGGGGAATCTTCGGATTGTCCTGGAGTGGACGTGGTGGTGGACAGGCTACATCAGATTTGGAATCAGGTGGTGGACAATTTGAAGTTATCTCAGGAGAAGACTCAGCAGTTTGCTAATCGCCGTCGCCGCGTGGGTCCCCGACTTCTTGTTGGGGACTTGGTGTGGTTGTCTTCTCGTTTTGTCCCTATGAAGGTCTCTTCTCCTAAGTTCAAGCCTCGGTTCATTGGTCCTTATAGGATCTCAGAGATTCTTAACCCTGTATCTTTTCGTTTGGATCTCCCAGCATCGTTTGCTATTCATAATGTGTTCCATCGGTCATTGTTGCGGAGGTATGAGGTGCCCGTTGTTCCTTCGGTCGAGCCTCCTGCTCCGGTGCTGGTGGAGGGAGAATTGGAGTATGTTGTTGAAAAGATCTTGGATTCTCGTGTTTCCAGACGCAAACTCCAGTATTTGGTTAAGTGGAAGGGTTATGGTCAGGAGGATAATTCCTGGGTGGTCGCCTCCGATGTTCACGCGACTGATTTGGTCCGCGCCTTCCATAGAGCTCACCCTGATCGCCCTGGGGGTTCTCGTGAGGGTTCGGTGACCCCTCCTCAAGGGGGGGGTACTGTTGTGGATTCTGTTGGTGGGCTCCCTCTGGTGGTTACTGCTGGTACTGGGTGACTTTGGTGGGTTGCGGCCTTTGGTTTCCACCTGTCCATCAGAGGCTGGGTGTTTCCTATTTTACCTGGCCTTTCTGTCATTTCCCTTGCCGGCTATCAATGTGTTCAGATGTGCTCTGTTTGGTTCCTGCCTACCTGCTCCCAGATCTTTCAGGATAAGCTAAGTGCTGATTTTCAGTTGTTTGGTTTTTGGTCCAGCTTGCTTAGAATGTCTCTATGCTAGCTGGTTGCTCTAGTGGACTGAGGTTCTCCCCATGTGCCATGAGTTGGCACATGGGTTCTTGTAATCTCAGGATGGTTTTTTTGATTAGGGTTTTTTGCTGACCGCTCAGTCCCCTTTTGTATCATTCTGCTTTCTAGTTTTCAGCGGGCCTCTATTTGCTAAAGCTATATGCATCATCTCTATGTGTGTGCCTTCCTCTCATTTCACCGTCAATACATGTGGGGGGCAACTATACCTTTGGGGTTAATTCCTCTGGAGGCAAGTGAGGTCTTGTTTTCTCTGCAGTACTAGTTAGCTCATAGGCTGGTGCGTGGCGTCTAGAACCAACGTAGGAACGCTCCCTGGCTATCTCTAGTTGCGTTTGTCAGGCGTAGGGCAGCGGTCAGCCCAGGTTCCATCACCCTAGAGCTCGTCCGATATTTGTTATACTTTGCTTGTCCTGTGCTATCCCTAGCCATTGGGGATTCATGACACCTCATGAGCATCTATGCCTCTTTTAATGCATCCCATTATTTTATTTGCCTTTGTAGCAGCTGCCTGACACTGGCCACTGAATATGAGTTTGTCATCCACCCATACACCCAGGTCATTTTCATTGATGGTTTTGCCCAGAGTTTTAGAATTAAGCACATCGTTATACATCTTATTACTTCTACCCAAGTGCATGACCTTACTTTTATCCCCATTAAAGCTCATTTGCCATTTATCAGCCCAAGCTTCTAGTTTACATAAATCATCCTGTAATATAAAATTGTCCTCCTCTGTATTGATTACCCTGCAGAGTTTAGTGTCATCTGCAAATATTGAAATTCTACTCTGAATGCCCCCTACAAGGTCATTAATAAATATGTTAAAAAGAAGAGGGCCCAATACTGACCCCTGTGGTACCCCACTACTAACCGCAACCCAGTCCGAGTGTGCTCCATTAATAACCACCCTTTGTTTCCTATCCCTGAGCCAGCTCTCAACCCACTTGCACATATTTTCCCCTATCCCCATTATTCTCATTTTATGCATCAACCTTTTATGTGGCACCGTATCAAAAGCTTTTGAAAAGTCCATATACACTACATCTACTGGGTTCCCTTGGTCCAGTCCGGAACTTACCTCTTCATAGAAGCTGATCAAATTAGTCTGACATGAACGGTCCCTAGTAAACCCGTGCTGATACTGGGTCATGAGGTTATTCCTCTTCAGATACTCCAGTATAGCATCCCTTAGAATGCCGTCCAGGATTTTACCCACAGTAGAGGTTAAGCTTACTGGCCTATAATTTCCGAGTTCAGTTTTTGTCCCCTTTTTGAATATTGGCACCACATTTGCTATACGCCAGTCCTGTGGTACAGACCCTGTTATTATGGAGTCTTTAAAGATTAAAAATAATGGTCTATCAATGACTGTACTTAATTCCTGCAGTACTCGGGGGTGTATCCCATCCGGGCCCGGAGATGTGTTCAATCGGATTCAGGTCTGGGGAACGGGCAAGCCAGTCCATAGCTTCAATGCCTTCATCTTGCAGTAACTGCTGACACACTCCAGCCACATGAGGTTTGGCATTGTCCTTCATTAGGAGGAACCCAGGGCCAACTGCACCAGCATATGGTCTCACAAGGGGTCTGAGGATCTCATCTCGGCACCTAACGGCAGTCAGGCTACCTCTGGTGACCACATGGAGGGCTGTGCGGCCCTCCAAAGAAATGCCACCCCACACGATTACTGACCCACTGCAAAACCGGCTATGCTGAAGGATGTTGCAGGGAGCAGATCACTCTCCATGGCGTCTCCAGACTCCATCATGTCTGTCACATGTGCTCAGAGTGAACTTGCTTTAATCTGTGAAGAGCAGATGGCACCAGTGGCAAATTTGCCTTTCCTGATGTTCTGTGGCAAATGCCAAGTGTCCTGCATGGTGTTGGGCTGTGATCACAACCCCATCTGTGGATATCGGGCACTCAGACCATCCTTATGGAGTCAGTTTCTAACCGTTTGTGCAGACACATGCACATTTGTGGCCTGCTGGCAGTCATTTTGCAGGGCTTTTGCAGTGCTCTTCCTGTTCCTCCTTGCACAAAGGCTGAGGTAGCAGTCCTGAGGCTGGGTTGTTGCCCTCCTATGGCCCCCTCCACATCTCTTGGTGTACTGGCCTGTCTCCTGGTAGCACCTCCAGCCTTTGGACACTACACTGACTGACACAGCAAACCTTCTTGCCACAGATTGCATTGATGAGCCATCCTGGATGAGATGCACTACCTGATCCATTTGTGTGGGTTGTAGAGTACGTCTCATGCTACCACAAGTGTGAAAGCACAACCAACAACAAAGTGACCAAAACATCAGCCAGAAAGCATTGGTACTGAGATGTGGTCTGCAGGGTTGAGTGAAACAGATTGGACAAATTCAAAAATCGCCGACTTTCGGCAAAGTCGGGTTTCATGAAAGCCGACCCGATCCTAGTATGCGATCGGCCATGCGGTCGGTGGTCTTCGCACCAAAGTCTCGTTTCATATGATGCATTCAGTGCCATTTTTCAGCCAATGAAGGAGGGCGCAGAGTGTGGGCAGCGTGATGACATAGGTCTCGGTCCCCACCATCTTAGAAAAGGGCATGACAGTGATTGGCTTGCTTTTTGCGGCGTCACAGGGGGTATAAAGGGGCGTGCACGTCAACCGACATCTTACTTCTGCCGATCGTAGCATAGGGAGAGATTGCTGCAGCTTCATCAGAAGAAGGGATATAGTTAGGGAGGGAGATTAACCCCCAAACCGCTTGTGCTGTAGCGATTTCCACTGTCCAACACCACCTTTTTTTTGCAGGGACAGTTGAGGGTATATTTCTGTGCATCAGCTCTGTAGCTTATTAGGCTGCCTTATAAGGCTCCCTGATAGCTGCATTGCTGTTCGCATGCTGCTGTGCAAACCAACTGCTTTTTAAAAGCAAAAATCCTGTTGCTCCATTCTGCACAGTTATCTTGTTTATTTGTCCACACTTTTGTTTTCAGCAGTTCTTTGTATTGCTGCCATACTTGTCCTGAGATCATTGTAGGGAGATTGAAATTGTACTACAGTCCCTGTATTTTTTCATATATCTTCCAGCCACGTTCTGCCACTTACACTGTGTTGTGTTATACACTGAGCTGCCTGAGTTTTGGTGCAGTCTCCCCCCCAAAAAAGGGAGATTCAAATTGTCACAAAGTGGATATACGTCAGTTCTGTTAGTTTGTCGTATATCATCCAGCCACGTTCTGCCACTTATATTGTGTTGTGTTATACACTGTGCCTGTGTTTTGGTGCAGTCTCCCCCCCAAAAAAGGGAGATTTAAATTCTCAACAAGTTTATATACACCTTCTACCTTGTTTTATAGTACCATATATGTTGTGAATTCTGTTTGTGGGCTCCCCCGGTGGTGTTTTATGGTAGTGCCACTTATTTGCCTTCTTCTATCCTTGATCACCTGTTGACACCCATTAGGGGAGTTTCCTATTTAAGGCTGCTTGGCTGCTGGTCTGATGCCGGCCAACAATGTATCAGTAGCATTCTGTTGCATTCTCCTGCCTCAAGATCCTGTTCAGCTAAGTTGAATTTTGTTTCTAGTTTATTCTATTTTTGTCCAGCTATTTGCAATGTGACTCTCTGTAGCTGGAAGCTCTCGTGGACTGGAATTGCCACTCCAGTGGCATGAGTTGTCACTGGAGTTTTAAAGTAATTTCAGGATGGTGTTTTTGAGTAGTGTTTTGAAGTTGACCGTGAAGTGACTCTTTCCTGTACTTCTGCTATCTAGTAAGCGGACCTCACTGTGCTAAATCTGCTGTTCATCCTACGTATGTCTTTTCCTCTTGACTCACCGTCAATATCTGTGGGGGGCTGCTATCTCCTTTTGGGGTTCATCTCTGGAGGTAAGGCAGGCCTGTATATTCCTCTGATAGGGGTAGTTAGATCTCCGGCTGGCGCGTGGTGTCTAGGGCATCGTAGGAAACACTCCCCGGCTACTTCCAGTGTCGTGTCAGGTTCAGGTCACGGTCACTTTAGTTCCCATCACCCGAGAGCTAGTCCGTTGTTATTTTGATTTCCCTGCCATTGGGAAAATCATAACACATATAATGGTTGTTATTTTGATTAGATTTTCCCAAAAATGAGGAAGTCTGGTGGAAGAGGCCGTGGGCGGTCATTACCAGCTGGTACTAATGGTGGTGGTGGTGGAGCATCTGGTGGTAGTGGGAAAACCAAAATAGAACCTAAGGCTGGAGGTGTTGAGCCAACATCATGTTCTGGCTACACAAGGCCTCAAAGGCTCCCTTATCTTGGAGTAGGAAAAACACTTTTAAAGCCGGAGCAGCAGGAAAAAGTTTTGGCTTTCCTTGCTTACTCAGCCTCTAGCTCTTTCGCCTCCTCTTCAGAAAGTTCCAAATATAAAAGCAGCGAGTAGTCAGTGGATGCTCCCTGTCAGGAACAAGACGTTTCCTCGTGTCCTTCACACAAACCAAAAGTGAAGGATACGTCAGGCGACACTACATGTTACTCCATGGAGCTATTTACACATACCGTGCCTGGGTTAGAAAGGGAAATTGTTAACTGCCCATTACAAGATGAATCGGACATGGAGTGCACTGATGCACAGCCACAGCTAGATTATTATGCTGTTCCATTGACTCAGATCATTACATTGCCCTCGCAGTGTACTCAGCCAGAATCTGACCCTGATGAGACTACGGTGCCCGGTCCCGAACACTATAGCACCCTACACGATGACACAGGAAGGTGCACATGACATTGAAGAGGAGGTGATAGATGACCCAGTTGTTGAACCAGATTGGCAGCCATTGGGGGAAGAGGGTGCCGCTGACAGTAGCTCAGAAGTGGAGGTGGATGATCCGCAGCAGCCATCTAAATCGCAACAGCTGTCATCTGGCAGGCCCGTATCAGGCCAAAAACATGTGTCAAAAACAAAAACTGTTTTAAGACAGCGTGGCCATCTGGTGAAAGTAGCACAGCGTGCAATGCCTGAAAAGGAATTCGATAGTAGGAAGAGTGCAGTGTGGCAATTTTTTAACCATGATCCGAATGATCAGTCAAAAGTTATCTGTAAGAAATGCTCAAAGACCTTTAGCAGAGGGTAGAATCTTCAAAATTAAAAAATACAACGTGCATGCATAGACGTTTAACCAGCATGCACTTGCAAGCCTGGACTAACTACCAAACGTCACGTACCGTTGGTGCACCTGCTCAGAATGAAGGTAGTCAGCAATGCTACATTGCTTCCCTCACTGTAAGCCCACCGGTTAGGACACCACCAGCAGCAAATATGGAGGTATTGTCGCAAGGCCAAAGCAGTCAGGGAATCACAAGGTTATTGGTAGGAAACACTGTATGTAGGCCAACATCAAGAATACCATCACCAACCCTCTCTCAATCTGCCATGTCCACCACCACCACCATCGCTAGTTCCACCATATGCAGCTCTCCAGTCCAGCTCACCCTACAAGACACTCTCGTTAGGAAAAGAAAGTACTCATCCTCTCATCCACGTACATAGGGTTTGAACGCCCACATTGCTAGACTAATCTCGTTAGAGATGATGCCCTACCAGTTGGTTGAAAGCGAAGCCCTGATAGCCTACGCAGTACCACACTATGACCTACCCAGTCAGCACTTCTTTGCGAGAGAAGCCATCCCAGCCCTCCACCAGCATGTCAAAGACTGCATTGTCCATGCACTGAGGCAATCAGTCAGTGGAAAGGTGCACCTCACAACACATGCATGGACCAGTAGGCATGGCCAGGGATGTTATGTGTCCATCAAGGCACACTGGGTTAATGTGGTGGATGCAGGGTCCACAGGGGACAGCCATAGTGGGACAGTTCTGCCTAGCCCACGGTCTAGGAAACAGTTGGCTGTAGGCGTTCGCCACCCCTCCTCCTCCTTCTACAGAAGCGAAAGCTCGTCCAAAGAGCGCAGTAGCACAACCACTCCATCCGCAGCTGCCAGTGTTGCACACGAGGTGTCCCATTATCGAACAGTTAGTGGTAAGCGTCAGAAGGCTGTGTTACAAATGAAGTGTTTGGTCGACAACAGACACTCCACGGAAGTACTGGCCGAGTAATTGCAGCAACAAATGCAGTCATGGCTGAGCAGTGTACATCTTGAGGCAGGCAAGGTAGTCAGTGATAACAGAAGGAATTTTATGGCTGCCATAGCCCTTTCAGAACTGAAACACATACCTTGCCTGGCTCACACCTTGAACCTGGTGGTGCAGTGCTTCCTCAAAAATTATCCGGAGTTAGCAGCCCTGCTCCTGAAGGTGCAAAGACTTCGCCTGTACACTCCAGCCGTATGCTGAACCATCAGCGATCGCTGAATCTTCCCCAGCACCGCCTAATAATCGACGTTGCAACAAGGTGGAACTCCACACTGCACATGGTTCAGAGGCTGTGCGAACAGAGGCGTGCTGTAATTAATGTGTGGGAGGATACACATACACAGGCAGGCACTTGGATGGCAGACATGGAGTTGTCTGGTGTGCAGTGGTTGAAGCTACAAGACCTCTGTCAAGTCCTTCAGTGTTTTGAGGAATGCACACGGCTGGTAAGTGCAGACGACGCCATCATAAGCATGAGTATCCCACAAATGCGTCTGCTGATGCAAAGTTTGACGCACATTAAGGAGCAGGTGTCTGCAGCCGAGGAGGAGGGAAGCCTTGATGACAGTCAGCCATTGTCTGCTCAGGGAACTCTCCTGGACGAGGTGGTGGACAAAGAGGAGGAGGAGGAGGATGATGGGGATGAATATTTATGGGAGGAGGATGCTTCTCAGGAGGCAATAGAAACTGGTGGCGTTGCAAGGTCAGGTTCAGGGTTTTTGCGGGACACAAGTGATGTTGATTTGCAAGAAAGTGCTCCTCAACCCAGCACAAGCAGTGAATTGACACCTGGAACATTGGCCCACATGGCTGAGTATTCCTTGCGTACCCTAAAAAGGGACCCCTGCTTTATCAAAATGATGACCGATGACGATTACTGGTTGGCCTGCCTCCTGGATCCACGATATAAAGGAAAATAAAAAATATTGTGCCACATGAGAACCTTGAGCAAATATTGGCTACCAAACAAGCAACTCTTGTAGACCGTTTGGTTCAGGCATTTCCAGCACACAGCAGCGGTGATGGTTCTCACACGAGCCGTAGGGGGCAACATGGCAAAGGTGTTAGAGGTGCACAAATCAGAAGTGGTGTTGGACAGAGGGGTTTTTGTTGTGAATTCTATTTTTGGGCTCCCTCTAGTGGTCACAAGCGGTACTGTGTAGTGTTGTCTTTCTGCAGGTTGGCTGCATCAGCTGGTTCGTTATCCTTTGTTGGTTTCCTATTTAGCTCACCTGGAGACTCAGTTCCTTGCCTGCTATCAATGTATTCAGTGCTCTTCAGATTCCTTGTGTCTACCTTGCTCCCAGTCTCTCCAAGACAAGCTAAGTTTTTGTTTGATCGTTTTTTGATTATCAGTGTTCATTATGTTTTTAGTCCAGCTCGCTAAAATGTGATTTTCTCGCTTGCTGGTTGCTCTAGGGGACTGAGTTTCTTCCCCCACACCGTTAGTTGGTGTGGGGGTTCTTGAAATCTCAGAGTGGATATTTTGTAAGGGTTTTTTACTGACCGCATAGATTCCCTTTTCTATTTTCTGCTATCTAGTATTAGTGGGCCTTATTTGCTGAATCTGCTTTCACCCCTGTGTATGTGCCTTCCTCTTACCTCACCGTTATTATCTGTTGGGGGCTTCTATATCTTTGGGGATTATTTCTCTGGAGGCAAGAGAGGTCTTTTCTTTCTCTCTAGGGGTAGTTAGTTCCTCAGGCTGGCTCGTGATGTCTAGGATTTTTAGGCACGTTCACGGGCTACTTCTAGTGTGTTTGGATAGGTTCAGATTTGCGGTCAGTCCAGTTTGCCACCTCCCTAGAGCTTGTCCTATGTTTGTTACTTAGCTGGAGTAATTTTTGATCCTCAACCACTAAGGATCATAACAGTACAGCAGGCCAAAAAGTGTTTAATGCATCGCAGAAGTGGGATAAAAAGAAGACCTGAGTACATTTTTTTTTTCCTCCCGCTTTTCCTTTGCTGCAGTCTGTTTAGCTTCTTTCATCCCCTTGAACTCTGGGTGGTTTTGAGCTCAGCTGCAGACATGAATGTACAGACTCTGACTTCTAGTGTGGATCATCTTACTGCACGGGTGCAAAGTATTCAGGATTTTGTTATTCATAGCCCTATGTCAGAACCAAAGATACCCATTCCTGAGTTGTTTTCTGGAGATAGATCTAGGTTTCTAAATTTTAAGAATAATTGTAAGTTATTTCTATCTCTGAGACCTCGTTCCTCTGGTGATTCCGCTCAGCAAGTTAAAATTGTTATCTCCTTGTTGCGTGGCGACCCTCAAGATTGGGCTTTCTCTCTGGCGCCAGGAGATCCTGCATTGCTTAATGTAGATGCATTTTTTCTGGCTCTTGGACTGCTTTATGAGGAGCCTAATCTTGAGAATCAGGCAGAAAAAGCGTTGCTGGCTATCTCTCAGGGTCAGAATGAAGCAGAGGTGTATTGTCAAAAATTTCGGAAATGGTCGGTGTTTACTCAATGGAATGAGTGTGCCCTGGCTGCAAATTTCAGAGAAGGTCTTTCTGAGGCCGTTAAGAATGTTATGGTGAGGTTTCCCACCCCTGCAAGTCTGAGTGATTCTATGACTTTAGCCATTCAGGTTGATCGGCGTTTGCGGGAGCGCAAATCTGCTCATCCTTTGGCGGTATTTTCTGAACAGAGACCTGAGTCTATGCAATGTGACCGAACTCTGACCAGAATTGAGCGACAAAGTCATAGACGTCAAAATGGGTTGTGCTTTTACTGTGGTGATTCTACTCATGTTATCTCAGCATGCTCTAAACGCTTAAGAAAAAAATCTAAACCTGTCACCATTGGTACTATACAGCCTAAATTTATTTTGTCTGTTACTTTGATTTGTTCTTTGCCGTCCTACCCGGTTATGGCTTTTGTGGATTCGGGTGCTGCCCTGAATCTGATGGATTTGTCGTTTGCCAGGCGCTGTGGTTTTGTCCTGGAGCCTTTGGAATTTCCTATTCCTCTGAGGGGAATTGATGCTATGCCATTGGCTGAGAATAAGCCTCAGTATTGGACGCAAATGACCATGTGCATGACTCCCATACATCAGGAGGTGATTCGCTTTCTTGTTCTGCATAATTTGCATGATGTTGTCGTTTTGGGTCTGCCATGGCTGCGAGCTCATAATCCAGTTTTAGATTGGAAAGCTATGTCTGTGTCAAGTTGGGGTTGTCAGGGAATTCATGGCGATACTCCGTTGGTGTCTATTGCTTCTTCCACTCCTTCTGAGGTCCCTGAGTTTTTGTCTGACTACCAGGATGTATTTGATGAGCCCAGGTCCTGTGCCCTGCCTCCTCATAGGGATTGTGACTGTGCTATAAATTTAATTCCTGGTAGTAAATTCCCTAAGGGACGACTTTTTAATTTGTCTATACCAGAGCATGCCGCAATGCGGAGTTATATAAAGGAGTCTCTGGAGAAGGGACATATTCGCCCATCCTCTTCCCCTCTTGGTGCAGGTTTTTTTTTGTGGCCAAGAAGGACGGTTCTTTGAGACCTTGTATAGATTATCGTCTTCTGAATAAAATCACAGTCAAATTTCAGTATCCTTTGCCACTATTGTCTGATTTGTTTGCTCGGATTAAGGGTGCCAGTTAGTTCACCAAGATAGATCTCCGTGGTGCGTATAACCTTGTGCGCATTAAGCAGGGAGATGAATGGAAAACAGCATTTAATACGCCCGAAGGCCATTTTGAGTACTTAGTGATGCCTTTTGGACTCTCTAATGCTCCTTCTGTGTTTCAGTCCTTCATGCATGACATCTTCCGAGAATATCTGGATAAATTTATGATTGTTTATCTGGATGACATTTTGGTCTTTTCTGATGATTGGGAGTCCCATGTGAAGCAGGTCAGGATGGTGTTTCAGGTCCTGCATGCTAATGCTTTATTTGTGAAGGGCTCAAAATGCCTCTTCGGAGTACAGAAGGTCTCCTTTTTGGGTTTTATTTTTTCTCCTTCTACTGTGGAGATGGACCCAGTCAAGGTCCAGGCTATTCATGACCAGACTCAGCCCACGTCTGTTAAGAGTCTTCAGAAGTTCTTGGGTTTTGCAAATTTTTACCGTCGTTTCATCGCTAATTTTTCTAGCGTGGTTAAACCTTTGACGGATTTGACCAAGAAGGGTTCTGATGTGACTAATTGGTCTCCTGGGGCCGTGGAGGCCTTTCGGGAGCTGAAGCACCGGTTTTCTTCAGCTCCAGTCTTATGTCAGCCAGATGTCTCACTCCCCTTCCAGGTCGAGGTTGATGCTTCTGAGATTGGAGCAGGGGCTGTTTTGTCGCAGAGAAGCTCTGATGGCTCTGTGATGAAGCCATGTGCTTTCTTTTCAAGAAAGTTTTCGCCTGCCGAGCGGAATTATGATGTTGGTAATCGGGAGTTGTTGGCTATGAAGTGGGCATTTGAGGAGTGGCGACATTGGCTCGAAGGAGCTAAACATCGTGTGGTGGTCTTGACTGATCACAAAAATCTGATTTACCTTGAATCTGCCAAGCGCCTGAATCCTAGACAGGCTCGTTGGTCGTTGTTTTTCTCCCGTTTGAACTTTGTGGTCTCATACCTGCCTGGTTCGAAGAACGTGAAAGCTGATGCACTTTCTAGGAGTTTTGTGCCTGACTCTCCGGGAGTTTCTGAGCCGGCTGGTATTCTCAGAAAGGGAGTGATTTTGTCTGCCATTTCCCCAGATTTGCGACGAGTGCTGCAGAAATTTCAGGCGGATAGACCTGACCGTTGTCCACCAGAGAGACTGTTTGTCCCGGATAGATGGACCAGCAGAGTTATTTCCGAGGTTCATTCTTCGGTGTTGGCGGGTCATCCTGGGATTTTTGGTACCAGAGATTTGGTGGCTAGGTCCTTCTGGTGGCCTTCCTTGTCGCGGGATGTGCGTTCCTTTGTGCAGTCTTGTGGGATTTGTGCTCGGGCTAAGCCTTGCTGTTCTCGTGCCAGCGGTTTGCTTTTGCCTTTGCCTGTTCCGAAAAGGCCTTGGACGCACATTTCCATGGATTTTATTTCGGATCTTCCAGTATCTCAGAAAATATCTGTCATCTGGGTGGTGTGTGATCGTTTTTCCAAGATGGTCCATTTGGTGCCCTTGCCTAAGTTGCCTTCTTCCTCCGATTTGGTTCCTCTATTTTTTCAGAATGTGGTTCGCCTGCACGGCATTCCTGAAAATATTGTGTCTGATAGAGGATCCAAGTTTGTGTCCAGGTTTTGGTGGACTTTTTGTGCTAAGATGGGCATTGATTTGTCTTTTTCGTCGGCCTTCCATCCTCAGACTAATGGCCAAACCGAGCGAACTAATCAGACGTTGGAAACTTATTTGAGATGTTTTGTTTCTGCTGATCAGGATGATTGGGTGACTTTTTTGCCATTTCCGAGTTTGCCCTTAATAATCGGGCTAGTTCTGCTACTTTGGTTTCGCCTTTTTTCTGCAATTCTGGTTTCCATCCTCGTTTTTCCTCGGGTCAGGTTGAGCCTTCTGACTGTCCTGGGGTGGATTCTGTGGTGGATAGGTTGCAGCAGATTTGGAACCATGTGGTGGACAATTTGAGGTTGTCACAGGAGAAGGCTCAGCGCTTTGCCAACCGCCGCCGCTGTGTAGGTCCCCGACTTCGTGTTGGGGATTTGGTGTGGCTGTCTTCTCGGTATATTCCTATGAAGGTCTCCTCTCCTAAATTTAAGCCTCGCTTCATCGGTCCTTATAAGATCTTGGAAATCCTTAACCCGGTGTCTTTTCGTTTGGATCTCCCAGCATCGCTTGCCATTCATAATGTGTTCCATAGGTCTTTGTTGCGGAGGTATGTGGTACCTGTGGTTCCTTCTGTTGAGCCTCCTGCTCCGGTGCTGGTCGAGGGCGAATTGGAGTACGTGGTGGAGAAGATTTTGGATTCTCGTATCTCTAGACGGAGGCTTCAGTATTTGGTTAAGTGGAAGGGCTATGGTCAGGAGGATAATTCCTGGGTTGTCGCCTCTGATGTTCATGCGGCCGATTTGGTTCGTGCCTTCCACGCGGCTCATCCTGATCGCCCTGGGGGTCTTGATGAGGGTTCGGTGACCCCTCCTCAAGGGGGGGGTACTGTTGTGAATTCTATTTTTGGGCTCCCTCTAGTGGTCACAAGCGGTACTGTGTAGTGTTGTCTTTCTGCAGGTTGGCTGCATCAGCTGGTTCATTATCCTTGGTTGGTTTCCTATTTAGCTCACCTGGAGACTCAGTTCCTTGCCTGCTATCAATGTATTCAGTGCTCTTCAGATTCCTTGTGTCTACCTTGCTCCCAGTCTCTCCAAGACAAGCTAAGTTTTTGTTTGATCATTTTTTGATTATCTGTGTTCATTATGTTTTTAGTCCAGCTCGCTAAAATGTGATTTTCTCGCTTGCTGGTTGCTCTAGGGGACTGAGTTTCTCCCCCCACACCGTTAGTTGGTGTGGGGGTTCTTGAAATCTCAGAGTGGATATTTTGTAAGGGTTTTTTACTGACCGCATAGATTCCCTTTTCTATTTTCTGCTATCTAGTAATAGTGGGCCTCATTTGCTGAATCTGCTTTCACCCCTGTGTATGTGCCTTCCTCTTACCTCACCGTTATTATCTGTTGGGGTCTTCTATATCTTTGGGGATTATTTCTCTGGAGGCAAGAGAGGTCTTTTCTTTCTCTCTAGGGGTAGTTAGTTCCTCAGGCTGGCTCGTGACGTTTAGGATTTTTAGGCACGTTCACCAGCTACTTCTAGTGTGTTTGGATAGGTTCAGATTTGCGGTCAGTCCAGTTTGCCACCTCCCTAGAGCTTGTCCTATGTTTGTTACTTAGCTGGAGTAATTTGTGATCCTCAACCACTAAGGATCACAGGTTTTATGACCAGGTTGTGGAGTGATTTTGCAATGACCGCTGACATGACAGGTACTGCTGCATGGATTCAAAGTGACAGGAGGCAGCATTTCTCAGTATGGTTATGAACTACTTTTCCTCCCTTATCGATGTTCTCCCTCACAGGTAGTGTTGAGCATTCCGATACCGCAAGTATCGGGTATCGGCCGATATTTGCGGTATCGGAATTCCGATACCGAGATCCGATACTTTTGTGGTATCGGGAATCAGAATCGGAAGTTTCCAGTGTATGGTTCCCAGGGTCTGAAGGAGAGGAAACTCTCCTTCAGGCCCTGGGATCCATATGAATGTGTAAAATAAAGAATTAAAATAAAAAATATTGATATACTCACCTGTCCGGAGGCCCCTGGACATCACCGCTGGTAACCGGCAGCCTTCTTTGTTTAAAATGAGCGCGTTCAGCACCTTCCATGACGTCACGGCTTCTGATTGGTCGCGTGCCGCTCATGTGACCGCCACGCGACCAATCACAAGCCGCGACGTCATCCCTCAGGTCCTAAATTCCCTTCTAGGAATTTAGGACCTGAGGGATGACGTCACGGCTTCTGATTGGTCGCGTGGCGGTCACATGAGCGGCACCCGACCAATCAGAAGCCGTGACGTCATGGAAGGTGCTGAACGCGCTCATTTTAAACAAAGAAGGCTGCCGGTTCACAGCGGTAAGGTCCAGGCTGCGTCGGAGAGGTGAGTATATCAATATTTTTTATTTTAATTCTTTATTTTACACATTCATATGGATCCCAGGGCCTGAAGGAGAGTTTCCTCTCCTTCAGACCCTGGGAACCATCAGGATACCTTCCGATACTTGGTGTACCATTGACTTGTATTGGTATCGGGTATTGGTATCAGATCAGATCTTTCAAGTATCGGACGGTATCGCTCAACACTACTCACAGGTCATTCCCCTTTGATTACTGGGCATCTAAAATAGACATCTAGCCTGAATTGGCAGAATATGCATTACAGGAGCTTGCTTGCCCTGCTGCTAGTGTGCTATCAGAAAGAGTCTTCAGTGCTGCTGGTTCAATACCGACCGAAAAAAGGACACGTCTGGCTACCCGAAATGTGGATGATCTAATCTTCATTAAAATGAACCAATCATGGATTTCAAATTATTTGGCCCCACCTTCCCCTGCTGACACGTAGCTTGCCTGAAAAATGTCTTGCTCTTGGCCTCCTCTTACTGACTGCTCCAATTCCTCCATTTGCAGCTGCTGAATGTCCACCATAGGCCATTTTTATACCTGCCTAAATGGGCTGACTCCCCCCACAGGGTCGTGGTAACCACCTGGAGCAAGCACCCGTGCGAGTGGTGTTTGCCTGGAGAGGTGGGGGTGCCCACTCTTGGGCGACGGCACTGGCACAGGGTCCCTCATAGTACAATGAAGTGTCTCTGACGGTGGTGGTGCACAACCAACGTCAGACACACTGTCGTAATATGAGGGGCCCTGTGCCAGTATCGCTGCCCACGAGAGAGTGTTCCCCCAGCTCGAACAGTGCTCTACCACTTGCAATACTTACCTCTCCCTTCTCCACCACTGTGTAGTCTGGGCTGTTAAATCCTTCAATGGCACTGCCAATACAAATTTGTTGAAATGATAGATGATAGTTCAAATATACAGGGGCCCTGGCCTCCATTTAGACCAGTTAATACTTTGCGCCTACTACCACTGTCTGCTAATCAGCAGAGGAGCCCACCCCTGTACCTAGCTATGCCACCTGTTTATTTATGAACAATTTTTTGGCAGACGTTTAGCCCACTTTATTATTTGGGCCTACTAACAGTGTCTGCCCCTCATTACAGTTGCCCTCCGCTGAACAAAGCAATGCCGCCTGTTTAGTCCTGTTACCAATTTTGAACTGCATTTAGCCAACTTTATTATTTGGGCCTACTAACTGTGTCTGCCTCTCATTACAGTTGTCCTCCACTGAACAAAGCAATGCCGCCTGTTTAGTCCTGTTACCAATTTTGAACTGCATTTAGCCTACTTAATTATTTGGGCCTACTAACTATGTCAGCCACTCATTACAGTTGTCCTCCACTCAACAAAGCAATACCGCCTGTTTAGTCCTGTTACCAATTTTGAACTGCATTTAGCCCACTTTTTTATTTGGGCCTTCTAACTGTGTCTGCCACTCCTTACAGTTGTCCTCTGCTGAACAAAGCAATGCCGCCTGTTTAGTCCTGTTACCAATTTTTACCTGCATTTAGCCCACTTTATTATTTGGGCCTACTAACTGTGTCTGCCACTCGTTACAGTTGTCCTCCGCTGAACAAAGTAATGCCGTCAGTTTAGTCCTGTTACCAATTTTGAACTGCATTCAGCCTACTTAATTATTTGGGCCTACTAACTGTGTCTGCCCCTCATTACAGTTGTCCTCCGCTGAACAAAGCAATGCCACCTGTTTAGTCCTGTTACCACATTTGAACTGCATTTAGCCCACTTTATTATTTGGGCCTACTAACTGTGTCTGCCACTCATTACAGTTTTCCTCCACTGAACAAAGCAATGCCGCCTGTTTAGTCCTGTTACCACATTTGAACTGCATTTAGCCCACTTTATTATTTGGGCCTATATCTGTGTTTCCTCCTCATCCTGCCCATTGCCCAGCTACTGCTAGATGAGTCTGCTGGTACATTGACCCAGACCACTACATTCCCCTTGCACTCTACACAGCCAGAATCTGACCCTGATGAAAGTCAGGTTCCCCTTCCCGCATACTATACCACCTTACATGGGGACAAAGAAGGTGCAGATGAAAGTGCAGGTTCCTTCATCAGGTGGGGGGGCATACTCCTTGGCGACATCACTGGCACAGGGCCCCTCATAGTACGCAAAAATGTCTCTGCCGGTGGGAGGTGCCACCCGCCGTCAAACACACCGCCGTACTATGAGGGGCCCTGTGCCAGTGTCAATGCCAACGAGTGGGCCCCCCCACTTGCTCAGGATCACAGCACTTGCAAAGTTGAAATACTTACCTCTCCCTGTTCCACCGCCGTGACGTATTCCGTGTTTCCTGGGCCCACAAAAATCTTGAGCCAGCCCTACCCCCCCACAACATTAGCCAAATGATCCCCAGTTTTCAATGCCTAACTATTATTATAAAGTAAATTAAGATTGACAAGCTTCAGTAATAAGAATTGATGTTTTGGGCATTAAAATGGGCACTGTAGGTGTTTTCCTGTCCTCCACTCACTGCCGACTTTGATTCCTGTTGTGAATTCTGCTCTTGGGCTCCCCTCCGGTGGTTGTTGGTGGTAGTGCAGTTGTCTTGGGGTTGTAATCCGGGCAGGTGTTTCTGCTGATTGCAGCTCTATTAGGTATTTAGGTGTGCAGGATCCATAAATCTGTGCCAGTTGTCCATTGTACTTGGAGGGATTGCATCTCTCTCTGGCTCCTCATGCCTTGCTGCCGATTCAGCTAAGATAAGTGTCTGGTTTTTTGTCTCTGTGCACACATGCAGTGTGCTTTGCAATTCAGTGCAATTTATTGTGTTTTTGTCCAGCTTAGACTTTGTTTGGATTTTTCAGTCATGCTGGATTCTCAGGAGATGCAGATATACTTTCTATGTCTTTAGTTAGATGTGGAATATTTGTATTATCTGCTGTGGATATTTTTAGGATTTTAATACTGACCGCTTAGAATTCTGTCCTATCCTTTTCTATTTAGCTAGAAGTGCCTCTTTTGCTAAATCCTGTTTTTCTGCCTGCGTGTGTCTTTCCTCTTATACTCACAGTCAATATTTGTGGGGGGCTGCCTATCCTTTGGGGTTCTGCTCTGAGGCAAGATAGAATTCCCATTTCCATCTATAGGGGTATTTAGTCCTCCGGCTGTGTCGAGATGTCTAGGACGTGTTAGGTACATCCCACGGCTACTTCTAGTTGCAGTGTTAGTTTAGGGTTTGCGGTCAGTACAGGTACCACCTACTCCTGAGAAAGTCTCTCATGCGGCTCCAAGGTCACCAGATCATAACAGATTCCCCGTTGACTTGCATTGGGGTTCGTGGTTCAGTTGGCCCCCGACTTTACGCAATAATCGGCCGATTTCACCAGACCCGACTTATGACAAAGTCGGATTTTGCGAAACCCGACTCGACCCGAACAAAGTAAAAGTCACTCAACTCTAGTCGTCTGTGGTCCCCACCTGCAGAACCACTCCTTTATTGAGTGTGTCTTGATAATTGCCAATAATTTCCATCTGTTGTCTATTCCATTTGCACAACTGCATGTGAAATTGATTGTCAAACAGTGTTGCTTCCTACGTGGATAGTCTTATTTCACAGAAGTTTGATTTACTTGGAGTTATATTCTGTTGTTTAAGTATCCCCTTTATTTTTTGAACAGGGTATATATATATATATATATATATATATATATATATATATATATATAAAACTCCCCCATCATAACCCTATTACGCATACTGTCCACCTACTTTTGGACCACCCTGTATATATACCGTATACACTCAAGTATAAGCCGACCAGAGTATAAGCCGACCCCCCTAATTTTGCCACAAAAAAATGGGAAAGCAAGCCTAGGGTGGGAAATGCAGCAGCTTCTGGTCAAAAGTTAAATTAGATACCAATAAATGTAAAATTAATTGAGACATCAGTAGGTTATGTGTTTTTGAATATCCATATTGAATCAGGAGCCCCATATAATGTTCCATAAAGTTTATGATGGGCCCATAAGATGCTCCATATTAAAATATGCCCTATATAATCTTGCATAAAGGTTAATAATGGCCCCATAAGATGCTTCATAGACACATTTGCCCAATATAATGCTGCACAAATGTTGATTATGGCCCCATAAGATGCTCCATAAAGATATTTGCCCCATATAGTGCTTCACAAAACTTCACAAACGTTATGGCCCCATAAGATACTCCATACAGACATTTGCCCCATACAATGCTGCACAAACATTAATTATGGCCCCATAAGATGCTCCATAAAGATATTTGCCCCATATAGTGCTGCACAAACATTGATTCTGGCCCCATAAGATGCTCCATAAAGATATTTGCCCCATATAGTACTGCACAAATGTTGATTATGGCCCCATACAGACACTTGCCCCATATAGTGCTGCACAAATGTTGACTATGGCCCCATACAGACACTTGCCCCATATAGTGCTGCACAAACGTTGATTATGGCCCCATACAGACACATGCCCCATATAATGTTGCACAAATGTTATGGCCCCATAAGATGCTCCATACAGACACTTGCCCCATTTGCTGTTGCTGCGATAAAAAAAAAAATTCACATACTCACCTCTCCGTCGCTCTGGTGCCTGGCACTTTCAATATTCACCTGACTTTGTTCCGGCGCCGTTCCATCTTCAGCATCTTCTGCACTGACGTTCAGGCAGAGGGCGCGCACTAACCACGTCAACGCGCCTTCTGACCAGAGCATCACTGCAGAAGACGCTGAAGATGGAGCGACGCCCGGAACGAGGAGCAGGTGAATATCGCGCAGCGCTCCCCTCCCCATTATACTCACCTGCTCCTGTCGCTGTGCAGTCCCTGCTTCCCCAGCACTGCAGCTTCTAACTGTACTGAGCGGTCACCGTTACCACTCATTAAAGTAATGAATATGCGGCTCCACCCTCATGGGAGGTGGAGCCACATATTCATTACTGTAATGAGCGGTACTATGTGACCGCTCAGTACAGGAAGAAGCTGGGGCAATGGGAAGCAGGGACTGCAGGGACCATGCCAGGTGCAGGTGAGTATTATTAGACAGCCCCCGCTCCCCCTCCCCTCCCGAACCCTGGGTATGACTCGAGTATAAGCCGAGAGGGGGACTTTCAGCCCCCAAAAATGGGCTGAAAATCTCGGCTTACAGTCAAGTATATACGGTATATAGTTTCACTTTTTGATGAAATTTTTATTTTGGGAGAATAATCTTTATGTCCAGGGGTGTCTCACAACCAGAGGCAAATACTGTGAGGTCAAAAAGCTGAGCAAGAAATCATATTAAGAAAAAAAAAACCTAAAACATAACTTAAATTCTAAGTTGTCTTAAAAATATTGCATGACTTGGCTAGGTTACAATACAGCAAATCAAAACCACAATATATCCATTAATTGTCAAAAATATAAAAAAAAATGAAAAAAGTGACAAAATGGAATAATAGGGAGAAAGGAGGGTAGACACGAAGAAAAAAATTAACAGTGTTTGGGCTGATGTACCCTATGGGTCTCTGATAGGGTGCCTTCCTGCACTGCCAGATAGGGCTGTAAGGGAATGGATAAACATTGCTGCTTTACCTTTCCTCCTTAATATATATCCCGGTACTGCATGTTCTAGTGTAATATAAGTTAGTGTGCATTTCCTGTAATATCATGGTACTGCTACATGATTCTATATATTACCGCTTAAAGATACTGGTACTGCTACACTATTGCATGTGTTACAGTAATGAGCGAGCACTAAAATGCTCTGGTGCTCGTTGCTCGTGTCGAGCAGATTGGAATACTGGGATACTCGACCCGAGCAACGAGCCCAATGTAAGTCTATGGGAGACCCGAGTATTTTTACCGCGATCCCCCCCGGGGGTCCTTTAAAGGTCTAAAAAAAAGTCTGAAAATAATGGCAACACTGCTCAAATGACACAGGAACATCATGGGGTTCACCTCTGGAAGCATTCTTGACTCCTAGTTCACAGCTGTAAACATTCATGCCATTTTTCACAGTGCCACAAAAAACAAACTAAGGGCTGTCCCACACGTCCAGATAAATCCGGTACCGGAAAAAATCAGTACCGGAGTTATCCGTGTCCGTGTGCCCGTGAGCTCACATAGGCCATACGTGCGGCACATGTGTGCCGCCCGTGTGGCGAGTGGGTACCACACGGAGCGTGCAGGAGACAGCGCTAAAGTTTAGCGCTGTCCCCTGCATCGTGCTTAAGCCGCGATTCATATCTTCTGTGCAGCAGCGTTTGCTGCATAGAAGATATGAATAATAGCGTTTAAATGAAAGATCTATGTGTCCGCCGCCCCCCCACCCCCTATGCGCCCCCCCCGCTGTTCAGAAAATACTCACCCGCTTCCCTCATTGGCTGTCGCTCCTTCCTGGTCTGGCCGCGGCTTCCACTGTATGCGGTCACGTGGGGCCGCTCATTTACAGTCATGACTAGGCGGCTCCACCTCCCATAGGGGAAGAGCCGACTATTCATGATTGTAAATGAGCGGCCCCATGTGACCGCATACAGTAGAAGGCGCGGGGCAGAGAGGAAGCAGCGACAGCCAACGTGGGAGCGGGTGAGTATTTTCTGAACAGCGGGGGGGCGCACAGGGAGTGGGGGGGCGGCAGACACATAGATCTTTCATTTAAACGCTATTATTCATATCTTCTATGCAGCAAACGCTGCTGCACAGATGATATGAATCGCAGCTTTAGCACCATGTGGGGGGGTCAGCGCTTACTGTAGCGCTGTCTCCGGCACGCGACACGGAGAACGTCCGTGTGAGGTGTGTGTTTTACACGGACCCATTGACTTTAATGGGTCCGTGTAATACGTGCGCTCCCACGAACAGTGACATGTCTCCGTGTTTGGCACACGGAGACACGGTCCGCAAAAAATCAATGACATCTGCACAGATGCATTGATTTTAATGGGTCTACATGTGTCAGTGTCTCCAGTACGCGAGGAAACTGTCACCTCACGTACTGGAGACACTGACGTGTGAAACCGGCCTAAGACGAAACCAAAGCAGATTTTGCTGGGAAATATGTTAAGGTTCATCCTTTGCAGGTTAATGACTTGCCTGTAAGGCCAAATAGTTAACCACAGACCAAAAATTTCCTCCACCACTAGGCCTTAGTTCAGATACAGCATTTTTTTTTTAAAGCGTTTATCAACTTTTACATTGCTTTCAACCACTACAGATGCATTCACTGGGAAATGTCATTGTAACATTTAACAACCCTAGCTGGCCATGTGGTGTGTGACACATAAGAAGACCCATCTTGTTTCATTTATGAAGGAGGGATTCTTAAAGTCACAGAGCCTATTTGTACTGGTGCATCAGGTGGCAGTAATCTTCTTAAAGGGCCATTATTAAACTTTGGGTCTCCTAAACTGTTGTAGCCTATGCTGTGAGTGGATGGGCTGCCAAGAATTACGACGCACCACAATGCCACTTACATAAGATGTCCAGGAGGGCCTCCTGAAAAAATGTTGCATTGAATGCAAGGCCTGCCCTGCTACCAATTCATATGCACCCCATTACGCCTTTGAACCCACATACTGGATGGGCCCATGAAAATCCACTTCACAATATTTATTTTGTACTCCCATACTCCTTTGTTTATACAGTGACAGCAATGTCTGCCCTGCTGCATAGTCATATGTATCCCATTACGCCTTGGAACCCACATACTGGATGGGCCCATGAAAATCCACTTCACAATATTCATTTTGTACTCCCGTACTCCTTGGTTTTACACATTGGCGGCAAGGCCAGCCCTGCTGCATAGTCATATGCACCCCATTACGCCTTGGAACCCACATACTGGATGGGCCCATGAAAATCCACTTCACAATATTCATTTTGTACTCCCGTACTCCTTTGTTTTACTCATTGGCAGCAAGGCCAGTCCTGCTGCAAGGTCAGTCATATGCACCCCATTACGCCTTGGAACCCACATACTGGATGGGCCCATGAAAATCCACTTCACAATATTCATTTTGTACTCCGTACTCCTTTGTTTACACAGTGACAGCAATGTCTGCCCTGCTGCATAGTCATATGCACCCCATTAGGCCTTGGAACCCACATACTGAATGGGCCCACGAAAATCCACTTCATAATATACATTTTGAACATCCATGAGTCGCCAATGGTAAACATAAAAGGTCTAACTTAATCTACCCAAGTGATTATTAATAGGGCTTCAGTGCAAGATTTCCATCATACAAAAGTAAATGGCATTTCCACACCAAAAAAAATTAATTACACCTCAATGCAAAGTGTGCGATTTCTCCACAGAAACACTTGAAGATCATGATATTTTTTTCGACTGTTATTGTAGCAGATAAAGAAAATAATGTTGCTTCCCGGAAATCGTCTTCTGATTGAAAAGAAAAGCATTCAGTGAACTGTTAAACTGCAGGCAAAGATTGTACATTGCAAGATGGTGGACGTTAAACAAGGCATGGTTCCAAAAGTTTTTTTTTTCAAATGTCAGAAAAGTGCATTCTTCCCCTACCAAATCCATTTCTCAATGTCCAAATAAAAAAATCACATATTAAATCGCACAGAGTTAAGGAGAACTGACTGCAAGGAAAAAAAAAGGAAAACATTTTTTTTCTCTTCCACCAAAACATCAGAGTTGTGGCTAATAAATATGTTACCAATCAGTCAAAAAGTGAGTGAAACAGATTACTTTAAAGCCTTGCAAGACTATAAAGTTCACTAATGTGACACAAAATTATGTCTGTTTTCAGTTAAGCTTTTGAGAATACCCAGCAATGCAGTCTGAATAATGTGATTGGAAACAGGAGACTGTTACTTTAAAAAAAAAAAAAAAATGTGCACCATGAAACCTCAAGCTGCCAAACCCTTTCTTGGTTTTCAAATGGTAATTGAATCCCCATAATATGTTGAAAGCAGGATGCACTATAATGAAGGACGATCAACTTGTTGTCTTTTTTAATGGCATGATGGTTTCCTCTTTTAAAAATGATTTACAGGAGAATTTGGCAATTTTATTTGCCAAGTTTTTATCACTAAGGTTCAGATACGGCTTTAACCCCTTTCTGTCATTAGACGTACTATTCCGTCCATGTGGGGTGGGCCCTACTTCCCAAGGACGGAATAGTACGTCATACGCGATCGGCCGCGCTCAAAGGGGGAACGCGGCCGATCGCGGCCGGGTGTCAGCTGCATATCGCAGCTGACATCCGGCACTATGTGCCAGGAGCGGTCACGGACCGCCCCCGGCACATTAACCCCCGGCACACCGCGATCAAACATGATCGCGATGTGCCGGCGGTGCAGGGAAGCATCGCGCAGGGATGGGGCTCCCTGCAGGCTTCCCTGAGCCCCCCGCAGCAACGCGATGTGATCGCGTTGCTGCGAGGGTCTTACCTCCCTCCCTGCCTGCTCCAGACCCGGATCCAAGATGGCCGCGGATCCGGGTCCTGCAGGGAGGGAGGTGGCTTCACAGAAGTCTGCTCAGAGCAGGCACTGTGAAGCAGCCTGCACTTCTCGCAGATCGGTGATCTGTCAGAGTGCTATGCAAACTGACAGATCACCGATCTGTATTGTCCCCCCCTGGGGCAAAGTAAAAAAGTAAAAAAAAAAAAATTTCCAAATGTGTAAAAAAAAATAAAAAAAAATATTCCAAAATAATGAAAAAAAAAAAAAATATTATTCCCATAAATACATTTCTTTATCTAAATAAAATAAAAAAAATCAATAAAAGTACACATATTTAGTATCGCCGCGTCCGTAACGACCCGACCTATAAAACTGGCCCACTAGTTAACCCCTTCAGTAAACACCGTAAGAAAAAAAAAAAAAAACGAGGCAAAAAACAACGCTTTATTATCATACCGCCGAACAAAAAGTGGAATAACACGCGATCAAAAAGACTGATATAAATAACCATGGTACCGCTGAAAACGTCATCTTGTCCCGCAAAAAACAAAGCCACCATACAGCATCATCAGCAAAAAAATAAAAAAGTTATAGTCCTGAGAATAAAGCGATACCAAAATAATTATTTTTTCTATAAAATAGTTTTTATCGTATAAAAGCGCCAAAACATAAAAAAAATGATAGAAATGAGATATCGCTGTAATCGTACTGACCCGACGAATAAAACTGCTTTATCAATTTTACCAAACGCGGAACGGTATAAACGCCTCCCCAAAAAGAAATTCATGAATAGCTGGTTTTTGATCACACTGCCTCACAAAAATCGGAATAAAAAGCGATCAAAAAATGTCACGTGTCCGAAAATGTTACCAATAAAAACGTCAACGCATCCCGCAAAAAACAAGATCTCACATGACTCTGTGGACTCAAATATGGAAAAATTACAGCTCTCAAAATGTGGTAACGCAAAAAATATTTTTTGCAATGAAAAGCGTCTTTCAGTGTGTGACGGCTGCCAATCATAAAAATCCGCTAAAAAACCCGCTATAAAAGTAAATCAAACCCCCCTTCATCACCCCCTTAGTTAGGGAAAAACAAAAAAAATTAAAAAATGTATTTATTTCCATTTTCCCATTAGGGTTAGGGTTAGGGCTAGAGTTAGGACTAGAGTTAGGGCTAGGGTTATTGCTAGGGTTAGGGCTAGGGTTGGGGCTAGGGTTGGGGCTACAGTTAGGGTTGGGGCTAAAGATAGGGTTAGGGTTTGGATTACATTTACGGTTGGGAATAGGGTTGGGTGTGTCTGGGTTAGAGGAGTGGTTAGGGTTACTGTTGGGATTAGGGTAAGGGGTGTGTTTGGATTAGGGTTTCAGTTATAATTGGGGGGTTTCCACTGTTCGGGCACATCAGGGGCTTTCCAAACGGGATATGGCATCCGATCTGAATTCCAGCCAATTCTGCGTTGAAAAAGGAAAACAGTGCTCCTTCCCTTCCGAGCTCTCCCGTGTGCCCAAACAGGGGTTTACCCCAACATATGGGGTATCAGCGTACTCAGGACAAATTGGACATCATCTTTTGGGGTCCAATTTCTCCTGCTACCCTTAGGAAAATACAAAACTGGGGGCCAAAAAATAAGTTTTGTGGGAAAAAAAAGATTTTTTATTTTCACGGCTCTGCGTTGTAAACTGTAGTGAAACACTTGGGGGTTCAAAGTTCTCACAACACATCTAGATAAGTTCCTTGGGGGGTCTAGTTTCCAATATGGGGTCACTTGTGGGGGGTTTGTACTGTTTGGGTACATCAGGGGCTCTGCAAATGCAACGTGACGCCTGCAGACCAATCCATTTAAGTCTGCATTCCAAATGGCGCTCCTTCCCTTCCGAGCTCTGTCATGTGCCCAAACAGTGGTTCCCCCCCACATATCGGGTATCAGCATACTCAGGACAAATTGGACAAGAAATTTTGGGGTCCAATTTATCCTGTTACCCTTGTGAAAATACAAAACTGGGGGCTAAAAAATCATTTTTGTGAAAAAAAAAAAAGAATTTTTTTTCACGGCTCTGCGTTATAAACTGTAGTGAAACACTTGGGGGTTCAAAGCTCTCAAAACACATCTAGATAAGTTCCTTAGGGGGTCTACTTTCCAAAATGGTGTCACTTGTGGGGGTTTTTAATGTTTAGGCACATCAGGGGCTCTGCAAACGCAACATGGCATCCCATCTTAATTCCAGTCAATTTTGCATTGAAAAGTAAAATAGCGCTCCTTCCCTTCCGAGCTCTGCTATGCGCCCAAACAGTGGTTTACCCCCACATATGGGGTATCGTCGTACTCAGGACAAATTGCACAACAACTTTTGTGCTCTAATTTCTTCTCTTACCCTTGGGGAAATAAAAAAATGGGGGCGAAAAGATCATTTTTGTGAAAAAATATGATTTTTTATTTTTACGGCTCTGCATTATAAACTTCTGTGAAGCACTTGTTGGGTCAAAGTGCTCACCACACATCTCGATAAGTTCCTTAGGGGGTCTACTTTCCAAAATGGTGTCACTTGTGGGGGGTTTCAATGTTTAGGCACATCAGGAGCTCTCCAAACGCAACATGACGTCCCATCTCAATTCCAGTCAATTTTGCATTGAAAAGTCAAATGGCGCTCCTTCCCTTCCGAGCTCTGCTCTGCGCCCTAACAATGGTTTACACCCACATATGGGGTATCAGTGTACTCAGGACAAATTGCACAACAATTTTTGGGGTCCAATTTCTTCTCTTACCCTTGGGAAAATAAAAAATTGGGGGCGAAAAGATCATTTTTGTGAAAAAATATGATTTTTTATTTTTACGGCTCTGCATTATAAACTTCTGTGAAGCACTTGTTGGGTCAAAGTGCTCACCACACATCTAGATAAGTTCCTTAGGGGGTCTACTTTCCAAAATGGTGTCACTTGTGGGGGGTTTCAATGTTTAGGCACATCAGGGGCTCTCCAAATGCAACATGGCGTCCCATCTCAATTCCAGTCAATTTTGCATTGAAAAGTCAAATGGCGCTCCTTTCCTTCCGAGCTCTGCCATGCGCCCAAACAGTGGATTACCCCCACATATGGGGTATCAGCATACTCAGGACAAATTGTACAACAAATTTTGGGGTCTATTTTCTCCTGTTACCCTTGGTAAAATAAAACAAAAATGGATCTGAAATAAATTTTGTGTGAAAAAAAGTTAAATGTTCATTTTTATTTAAACATTCCAAAAATTCCTGTGAAACACCTGAAGGGTTAATAAACTTCTTGAAAGTGGTTTTGAGTACCTTGAGGGGTGCAGTTTTTAGAATGGTGTCACACTTGGGTATTTTCTATCATATAGACCCCTCAAAATGACTTCAAATGAGATGTGGTCCCTAAAAAAAAATGGTGTTGTAAAAATGAGAAATTGCTGGTCAACTTTTAACCCTTATAACTCCGTCACAAAAAAAAATTTTGGTTCCAAAATTGTGCTGATGTAAAGTAGACATGTGGGAAATGTTACTTATTAAGTATTTTGCGTGACATATGTCTGTGATTTAAGGGCATAAAAATTAAAAGTTGGAAAATTGCGAAATTTTCAAAATTTTCGCCAAATATTCGTTTTTTTCACAAATAAACGCAACTTATATCGAAGAAATTTTACCACTATCATGAAGTACAATATGTCACGAGAAAACAATGTCAGAATCGCCAAGATCCGTTGAAGCGTTCCAGAGTTATAACCTCATAAATGGACAGTGGTCAGAATTGTAAAAATTGGCCCGGTCATTAACGTGCAAACCACCCTTGGGGGTGAAGGGGTTAAAGAAGGCCAATACTTGCAATACAATGCAATTTTATTTCAAAGTACAAAATTCAAGGAATAGTATGATTGAATAGTATGAGTGCGTACACTTTTGTAATATTAACATACAAAGGTACATATTTGGATTAAATACATATAATGATTAAGTATATATAAAGATTAACTACTTACAGTATACTTACATCATCACCAAGAGGCTTTTAAACATCATCAGTCTGGAATATCAGAGAAGCAACACCAAGACAGAAAATCCTGGGAGATTACCTACACTGCATGGGCATCCCCAATTATGCAGGTATGAAGACACTGTACATGTACAGGTTCCCCAGTTTTGGCATCTGTCTTAGTAATGTTTATCTGGTCTTATATAGTGATTTGCACTATGCAGTAACTCTAGTTTCACCAAGCCCGTCAAGTGGAGAGCTTTCAAGGTTGGATGAAACGGAGATATCATGGAGTCATCAGACGAGGGCCCATAAACCCTTAGAATATAAAAGCCACAAGGATTCAGATAAAACCACCACAGGCAGAGGTTCAGCAAACCTTAAAGTTTTACAATGCCAAACAACAGACACATACACTATGAACAGCAATCAAATCTATATTCAGCCTTTCTAGAAAAACTTAAGCTTAACTCATTGAGTATTCTGGATAATCATGACTAGGGTTGAGCGAAACGGATTGGTCATTTTCATAAATCGGCGACTTTTAGGCAAAGTCGGGTTTCATGAAACCCGAACCGATCCTAGTATGGGATCGGCCATGCGGTACATGATCAGAGCGCCAAAGTCGCGTTTCATATGACGCTGTCACCGCCGTTTTTCATCCAATGAAGGAGGACGCAGAGTGTGGGCAGCGTGATGACATAGGTCTCGGCCTCCACCATCTTAGAGAAGGGCATGGCAGTGATTGGCTTGCTTTTTGCTGTGTCACAGGGGGTATAAAGGGGCATGCACGCCGACCGCCATCTTACTTCTGCCGATCTGAGCATAGGGAGAGTTTGCTGCAGTTAGTCAGAAGCAGGGACAGAGTTAGGGAGGAAATATAAACCCCCAAACCGCTTGTGCTGGAGCGATTTTCACTGTCCCACACCACCTTTTTGTGCAGGGACAGTGGAGGTCGTATTTTAGTGCAGCAGCTGCATAGCTGTGTGCACGGTGCTGTGCAAACCAACTGCTTTTTTAAAAGCAAAATTCCTGTTGCTCCTTTCTGCACAGTTACCAATCTTGTTTATTTGTCCACATTTTTGTGTTCAGCAGTCCTTTTTATTGCTGCCATACTTGTCCTGAGCTCATTGTAGGGAGCTTGTTATTTTATTTTTTTAAATAATAATTCCAGCCACTTTCTGCCACGTTTATAGTGTTGTGTTATACCACTGGGCCAGAGTTTTGGTTCTGTGTCTCCCCCCAATAAAAAGGGAGAATAAAATTTGCACACAGTGTATATTCTGCTGTACTGCTAGTGTGTCATATATATATCAAGCAGCCACTTTCTGCCACGTTCATCGTTTACTGTTATACCACTGGGCCAGAGTTGTGGTTCTGTGTCTCCCCCCCAAAAAAAGGGAGATTAAAATTCGCACACAGTGTATATTCTGCTGTACTGCTAGTGTGTCGTATATATCAGGCAGCCATTTTCTGCCAAATTCATAGTTTACTGTTATACCACTGGGCCAGAGTTGTGGTTCTGTGTCTCCCCCCCAAAAAAAGGGAGATTAAAATTCACACACAGTGTATATTCTGCTGTACTGCTAGTGTGTCGTATATATCAGGCAGCCACTTTCTGCCACATTCATAGTTTACTGTTATACCACTGGGCCAGAGTTGTGGTTCTGTGTCTCCCCCCAAAAAAAAGGGAGATTAAAATTCGCACACAGTGTATATTCAGCTGTACTGCTAGTGTGTCGTATATATCAGGCAGCCACTTTCTGCCACGTTCATAGTTTACTGTTATACCACTGGGCCAGAGTTGTGGTTCTGTGTCTC
The DNA here is from genome assembly GCF_051348905.1 of Ranitomeya variabilis. Lineage (NCBI taxonomy): Eukaryota > Metazoa > Chordata > Amphibia > Anura > Dendrobatidae > Ranitomeya > Ranitomeya variabilis. The sequence continues at coordinate 570,878,693 of NC_135236.1, forward strand.
CCCCCGAAAAAAAAGGGAGATTAAAATTTGCACACAGTGTATATTCTGCTGTACTGCTAGTGTGTTGTATATATCAGGCAGCCACTTCCTGCCACATTCATAGTTTACTGTTATACCACTGGGCCAGAGTTGTGGTTCTGTGTCTCCCCCCAAAAAAAAGGGAGATTAAAATTCGCACACAGTGTATATTCTGCTGTACTGCTAGTGTGTCGTATATATCAGGCAGTCACTTTCTGCCACGTTCACAGTTTACTGTTATACCACTGGGCCAGAGTTGTGGTTCTGTGTCTCCCCCCCAAAAAAAGGGAGATTAAAATTAGCACACAGTGTATATTCTGCTGTACTGCTAGTGTGTCGTATATATCAGGCAGCCACTTTCTGCCACATTCATAGTTTACTGTTATACCACTGGGCCAGAGTTGTGGTTGTGTGTCTCCCCCCAAAAAAAAGGGAGATTAAAATTCGCACACAGTGTATATTCTGCTGTACTGCTAGTGTGTCATATATATATCAGGCAGCCACTTTCTGCCACGTTCACAGTTTACTGTTATACCACAGGGCCAGAGTTGTGGTTCTGTGTCTCCCCCCAAAAAATGAGGAAGTCTGGTGGAAGAGGCCGTGGGTGGGGGTTGTCACCTGGTACTGATAGTGGTGCTGCATCTGGTGGTAGTGGCAAAAGCACAGTAGCACCTAAGGCTGGAGGTGTTGAGCCTGCGTCATCATCCAGTATGGTTACAAACTATTTTTCATCCCTTATCGATGTTCTCCCTCACAGGTCATTCCCCTTTGATTACTGGGCATCTAAACTAGACACCTGGCCCGAATTGGCAAAATATGCATTACAGGAGCTCGCTTGCCCTGCTGCCAGTGTGCTTTCAGAAAGAGTCTTCAGTGCTGCTGGTTCAATACTGACTGAAAAAAGGACACGTCTGGCTACCCAAAATATAGATGTATGATCTAACCTTCATTAAAATGAACCAATCATGGGTTGGCAATTCTTTTGCCCCACCTTCCCCTGCTGACACGTAGCTTGGGTGATAAATGACTCGCTTTTGCCCTCCTCTTACTGACTTTGCCAATTCCTCCATTTGCAGCTGCTGAATGTCCACCATAGGCCATTTTTATACCTCCCTAAATGGGCTGACTCCCCCCACAGGACCGTGGTCACCACTTGGCGCAAGCACCCGTGCAAGTGCCGTTTGGCTGGACAGGTGGGTGCGCCCACTCTACCTCTACTAAACAAAGCTGAGTTTGAATCTACAGGCTTTCGGCCTCTATCAACAATATGAAACTGCATTTGGCCTGGTTCTTGGTTTGGGCCTAGTGACGTCTGCTGCTGCCTCTTGGTTTCCTCAAAGAAACAAAGCTGAGTTTGAATCTACAGGCTTTCGGCCTCTATCAACAATATGAAACTGCATTTGGCCTGTTTCTTGGTTTGGGCCTAGTGATGTCTGCTGCTGCCTCTTGGTTTCCTCAAAGAAACAAAGCTGAGTTTCAATCTACAGGCTTTCGGCCTCTATCAACAATATGAAACTGCATTTGGCCTGGTTCTTGGTTTGGGCCTAGTGATGTCTGCTGCTGCCTCTTGGTTTCCTCAAAGAAACAAAGCTGAGTTTCAATCTACAGGCTTTTGGCCTCTATCAACAATATGAAACTGCATTTGGCCTGGTTCTTGGTTTGGGCCTAGTGACGTCTGCTGCTGCCTCTTGGTTTCCTCAAAGAAACAAAGCTGAGTTTCAATCTACAGGCTTTCGGCCTCTATCAACAATATGAAACTGCATTTGGCCTGGTTCTTGGTTTGGGCCTAGTGATGTCTGCTGCTGCCTCTTGGTTTCCTCAAAGAAACAAAGCTGAGTTTCAATCTACAGGCTTTCGGCCTCTATCAACAATATGAAACTGCATTTGGCCTGGTTCTTGGTTTGGGCCTAGTGATGTCTGCTGCTGCCTCTTGGTTTCCTCAAAGAAACAAAGCTGAGTTTCAATCTACAGGCTTTCGGCCTCTATCAACAATATGAATCTGCATTTGGCCTGGTTCTTGGTTTGGGCCTAGTGACGTCTGCTGCTGCCTCTTGGTTTCCTCAAAGAAACAAAGCTGGGTTTCAATCTACAGGCTTTCGGCCTCTATCAACAATATGAAACTGCATTTGGCCTGGTTCTTGGTTTGGGCCTAGTGACATCTGCTGCCTCTTGGTTTCCTCAAAGAAACAAAGCTGAGTTTCAATCTACAGGCTTTCGGCCTGTATTTAGAATTTGAAACTGTATTTGCCCTACTAGTTTGGATGGGCCCTACTAACAATGTCTGCTGCTGCTTGTTGTTGTCCTCCACTGAACAAAGCAATGCTGCCTGTTTACTCCTGTTACCAATTTTTTTCTGCTTTTAGCCTCCTTTTTTATTTTGGGCCTATATCTGTGTTTCCTCCTCATCCTGCCTATTACCCAGCAACTGCTTGATGGGTCTGCTGGTACATTGACCCAGACCACTACATTCCCCTTGCACTCTAAACAGCCAGAATCTGACCCTGCTGAAAGTCAGGTCCCCCTTCCCGCATACTATACCACCTGACACGGGGACAAAGAGGAAGGTGCATATGAAGGTGCAGGTTCCTTCATCAGGTGGGGGGGCATACTCATTGGCGACGTCACTGTCACAGGGCCCGTCATAGTATGCAAAAGTGTCACTGCCGGTGGTAGGCGCCCTCGCCGTCAAACACAACGCCGTACTTTGAGGGGCCCTGTGCCAGTGCCAATGCGAACGAGTGGGCCCCCCTGCTGGCTCTGGATCACTGCACTTGCAAAGTTGAAATACTTACCTCTCCCTGCTCCACCGCCGTGACGTATTCCACATTTCCTGGGCCCAAGAAAAAATTGAGCCAGCCCTCCCCCCCCACAACTTTAACCAAATGACCCCCAATTTTCAAAACCTAACTATTATTATAAGGTTAATTAAGATTGACAAGCTTAAGTAACAATAATTGATGTTTTTGACATTAAAATGGGCTCTGTAGGTGTTTTCCTGTCCTCCACTCACTGCCGACTTTTATTCCCCATTGACTTGCATTGGGCTTCGTGTTTCAGTCGGCCCCCGACTTTTCGCAATGATCGGCCGATTTCACCCCACCCGACCCGTCTTTTGACAAAGTCGGGTTTCGCGAAACCTGACTTGATCCTGAAAAAGTAAAAGTCGCTCAACCCTAATCATGACAATCTTTTTGACCAGTATCTGTAGGTAAGTAATGTCAAAAATAGCTGGCACTATGTATTCCGGAAATAAAAGTGAGAACTGCAAGAATGTGAAGATGTTCTAAAAAATAACTGTGACCATACTCAATTTTCCATAACTGTTCGGTTCGGCTGTGTAGTAAATATTGGAGACACAATAGATGATCTGACATCCTTTCAAATAATTACTTTACAGATAAAAAGAGTATTTATTATTATTCCTGTTTATTATCCTAGAAAGAAAGAAGGAACATGCAGTCTCCCTCATACAAGTTATCTCTGCCAAAATTGATTAAGTCCTCTGCATCTACAAGCATTCACCCATCACTTTTTTGTAATGAACGCTTACCATTTGATGCAGCCAAAATTATGGCACTCTAGGAGAGAAACTAGTATAGTGGACAAAGACATTTTTGTAATGAACTACTGAGCCAAACTAACAGCATTGCTATATCAAATTTATATGAAGTGTATCGTGTCCAATGTGAGCAACCAGGCAACACAAAAAGGAGCTTTCCAAGTGAGCTTTTTAAGGTACACAAAGGTTATTAAGTCGTTGCCAACATGGATGTGGTTTCACCAATGGGGGGTACCTTTCAAAAAAAATATACTATTGCCATCACAGCCCCCCTTGCCCAAAATTCACCGGCCTATAACAGTACAGAGCACGTTAACCCTGGTCATCTAATGGCAGGTAAGAAAGAGACATTGCAGGAAACCGAGTTAAGAAGTAGGCCCAATGTAGTGGTGTGGGTCTCTGAGACATGTAATGGAGTGTATGAGCTGACAAACAATTCCCCAATGGGGGGTACATTTTTTTAAAAATATTTAATGAGGATCATAGACACCCTTGCCAAAAAATTGACTGCTGCAGCACGGAACACGTGAACCCTAGTAATCTGGTGGTGGAAAATGATGAGAGGAGTAGGAAGGCCTCATTAAAAAGTAGGCCCAATGTAAAGGAGCGGGTCTCCTAGACTTGTAATGCCCATACACTAAGTGCATGGGCTGTCAAACAGTTCCCAATGGGGGGTAAATGTTTTAAAAAAAATTGTTTATGGGCATCATAAACACCTTGCAAAACTGTAAAGTGATTTCCTACACATTTGCTGTTGGAAAGGTGCATTTAAAAAAAAAAAAAAATGGCGGACAAATTGTTGGATGAAGTGATCAGGACAGGGGGCATGGTGATGACAGGAATGGGAATGTACATGATTAATAACAGCGGTGGCTATGGGAGGTATGAGATCCAGGATACACCCTACAATGATTAGTCGTTTAGCCATCACCAATTACCAGAATGTGTTTCATGCCCGTCAGAAGATCGGTGTAACAGATGCGAGGGTTAGCCTAAAAAATGCCTGTCAAAACTATGTTGCTAAAGACGCACATGCCTGTCTAAAGGGCAAACATGTTTGTGAGATGCTGAATTATTGAAAGCAGATCAGTGTTGGAAGAAAACCAAAGAAACTGATGGATGCTTGTGAAAAACTAAGTTTAAAGAGGAATGCACCGTCTGTAACTATAAACACACCCGTGGCACAAGCTTTTTCATCTTCACCCATACATACTGTATTAGCAATAATATCCAAATGTCACAGTCAAAAATTATTTGTTGTAGTGTAACAAACACTGTTTATGCACTGCCACTAAACGTAGATAACTATGACCCTGGGAAACACCATATTTCCTCTTTACAAGATATGGACAATGATGGTATTGATGACGACTTTGAAATTTACCACATCCTCACCAAGAAGATGAAGATCACAGCTGCAAAAAATGTGCAAAAAAGACCGTGAATGTCTGGAAAATAATTTTCTCTTGGGTAAACTTTTCCCTTTTACTAAGGCCGGTTTCACACGTCAGTGGCTCCGGTACGTGAGGTGACAGTTTCCTCACGTACCGGAGACACTGACACACGTAGACCCATAAAAATCAATGCATCTGTTCAGATGTCATTGATTTTTTGCGGACCGTGTCTCCGTGTGCCAAACACGGAGACATGTCAGTGTTCGTGGGAGCGCACGTATTACACGGACCCAATAGAGTCAATGGGTCCGTGTAAAACACGGACCTCACACGGACGTTCTCCGTCTGGGGTCCGTGTGCGTGCAGGAGACAGCGCTACAGTAAGCGCTGTCCCCCCCACATGGTGCTGAAGCCGCGATTCATATGTTCCCTATAGCAGCGTTTGCTGCAGAGAAAATATGAATAATAGTGTTTAAAATAAAGATCTATGAGTCCCCCGCCCTCCCGCCCCCTGTGCGCCCCCCCGCTGTTCAGAAAATACTGACCCGCTCCCACGTTGGCTGTCACTCCTTCCTCTCTGCCCCGCGCCTCCTACTGTATGCGGTCACGTGGGGCCGATCATTTACAATCATGAATAGTCGGCTCCGCCCCTATGGGAGGTGGAGCCACATATTCATGACTGTAAATGATCGGCCCCACGTGACCGCATACACTAGAAGCCAGACCAGGAAGCAGCGAGGGAGCGGGTGAGTATTTTCTGAACAGCGGGGGGGGGGACACATAGATCTTTATTTTAAACACTATTCTTCATATTTTCTCTGCAGCAAACGCTGCTGCAGGGAACATATGAATCGCGGCTTCAGCGCGATGCAGGGTACCACACGCGTGGGTACCACTCGCCATACGGGCGGCACACGTGTGCCGCATGTATGGCCTACGTGAGTTCCCAGGCACACGGACACGGATAACTGCGGTACCGATTTATTCCGGTACCGGAATTATCTGGACGTGTGGGATAGCCCGAAAGTGGTACCGAATAGTGTTGAGCACTCCGATACCGCAAGTATCGGCCGATATTTGCTGTATCGGAATTCCGATACCGAGTTCCAATATTTTTGTGATATCGGAAATCGGAATCGGAAGATCCCAGTGTATGGTTCCCAGGGTCTGGAGGAGAGGAGACTCTCCTTCAGGCCCTGGGATCCATATTCATGTAAAAAATAAAGAATTAAAATAAAAAATATGGATATACTCACCCCTCCGGCGGCCCCTGGACCTTACCGATGTAACCGGCAGCCTCCGTTCCTAAGAATGCAGTGAGTTTAGGACCTGCGATGACGTCGCGGCTTGTGATTGGTCGCGTGAGCAGTCACATGAGCGGTTTCCTCTCCTTCAGACCCTGGGAACCATCCAGGATACCTTCCGATACTTGTGTCCCATTGACTTGCATTGGTATCGGGTATCGGTATCGGTGATATCCGATATTTTTTGGATATCGGCCGATACCATCCGATACCGATACGTTTAGGTATCGCTCAACACTAGCACAGAATGATACATACACAGCTCTCATGTCTATTTAGCTTTTTATGATGTACCGTATTTTACAGATTATAAGACGCACTTTTGTTCCCCAAAATTTTTGGGGAAAGTGGTTGGTGCGCCTTATAATCCGAATCTGTGTGCTGTGCTGTAGAGGAGGGGGAGCAGCTCTGGAGTGGTGTCAGGGGTAGGGTTGAGCGACTTTCATTTTTTAAAGATCGAGTCGGGTTTTGTGAAACCCGACTTTGTCCAGAGTCGAGTCGAGTGCAGTCGGCCGATTATCGCTAAAAGTCGGGGATCGACCGAAACACGAAACCCAATGCAAGTCAATGGGGAAGCATAGTCGGCAGTGAGTGGAGGCCAGGAAAACACCTACAGTGCCCATTTTAATGCCAAAAACATCCATTCTTGTTTCTGAAGCTTGTCAATCTTAATTAACTTTATAATAATAGTTGTTCAATGGAACTTGGGGGTCATTTGGCAAAAGTTGTGGGGGGTAGGGCTGGTTCAAGGTTTTAGTGGGCCCAGGAATCGTGGACTACGTCACGGCGGTGGAGCAGGGAGAGGTAAGTGCAGCGCCCCAGTGTCCTGGTCGTTGCAGTACTGTGGCTCCGCCACTATGGGGAGCTATGGTGCGTCTGATGGCACTGAAGGAGTTCATCTGATCAGGTATCACAGACACCAATACATTTCACAGCCGGGCCTCCGGGGGGAGCTAAGGGTTCTATTCACTAGGCCACTCCCCACCATAGTGGGTAAACCGGGGGTCAGGCAGGAAGTTAGATCAGAAAGCTGACTGGGTTGGAACCAGGCAACACCTTGTGGCAGAGGGTGTTGTGGGGGAAGATACAGTAGGGTCTCTGTCAGGGGTGGGATCCTGACAGAGGCTTGGCAACTTGAACGAACGTAACGGGACCGTGCCTGCTCCGGGTAGCGGCGGTGCCCAAGGAAGGATTAGAAGAGAGATAGATTGTGCTGAGTGAGAAACGAGATCACGCAAAAGGAGAAATACCAGTAGGAGTCGTGCTGTAAGACCGAAGCAACATCCTACTGAGGCGCACTACCGGTGGCCGGAACGCCGAGGGAGTATCATAACATTCAGCTTCAAGCAATACTCCAAACAGCGGCAGGACAGTCAGTCTAAGGCAGGCTGTCTAACTTTAATCACCTATGCAGTCTTGGGGGGCAACTTGTGGAGAGGGGCGACTCTAGGGTCCCGGAAGAGCTCCGAGCCTACCCGTCAAACGGGTGCCGTCCCAACCAGAACAACAGGGAGGGACGGAGGATTAGCAGAACATCATCTAATCGAGTTGTGAGGGAACTTAAGAAACAGACACAACAGTTGTGGGGACTTTCTGTAAGCACAGCAGGGAAGGACCACAACACATAGCGCTAGAAGGAAGGCACTGATTTCCACCTGTGAAGAGAACTCTGGAGGTGCCATTGGACCGGCCGGACTTGCGCAGCCTGGTGAACCATGTTCTGGACTGAGGACCCAGAGATCTTCAGTAAAGAGGTAAAGAGACTGCAACCTGGTGTCCTCGTTATTTACTGCACCGCACCACTACAGCCTCACCATCACCATCTACATCATACCTATCACTGTACGCCCCTCGGCAGGGTCACGGACTGGGCCTAGCCACCGTGACAACCCCAGAGCAGAGACTCACACAGGCCCGGTACCGGGTACCCCTCAGCCCTGCGGCGGTGGGGGCGCTACATAAGTATTTCAACATTTCAAGTGCTGTGATCCTGAGCAAGCAGGGGGGCACACTTGTTCGCATTGGCACTGGCACAGGGCCCCTCAAAGTACAGCGGTGTGTTTGCACGGCGGGGGCGCCTCCCACCAGCAGCGACACTTTTGCGTACTCTGAGGGGCCCTGTGCCAGTGACGTCGCCAACGAGTATGCCCCCCCCACCTGATGAAGGAACCTGCACTTTCATCTGCACCTTCCTCTTTGTCCCTGTGTAAGGTGGTATAGCATGCGGGAAGGGGAACCTTACTTTCAGCAGGGTCAGATTCTGGCTGTGTAGAGTGCAAGGGGAATGTAGTGGTCTGGGTCAATGTACCAGCAGACTCATCTAGTAGTGGCTGGGCAATGGGCAGGATGAGGAGGAAACAGATATAGGGCCAAAGAATAAAGTAGGCTAAATGCAGTTCAAAATTGGTAACAGGACTAAACAGGCGGCATTGCTTTGTTCAGTGGAGTAGCAAACCCAGGAGCAGCAGACACTGTTTTAAGGGCCCAAACACACTAATAGGCCAAATGCAGTTTAATATCTGATACTTTAGGCCAAAAGCCTAAGACTGAAGCTCAGCTTTATTCAGTTGAGGGCAAACACCAGGGAGGGGCAGATACCGTTAGTAGGCTGTAACCAAAGTTGAAGGCCAAATGCAGTTTAATATCTGATACTATAGGCCGAAAGCCAGAAGGTGGAAGCTCCGATTTAGACAGTGGAGGACAATTTGAATTAGGGACTGCAGACAGACTTAGTAGGCTGTCCCCTGTGGACCATGCATCCACCACATTAACCAATTGTGCCTTAATGGACACGTAATCTTCCGTGGCCATGCCTACAGGTCCATGCGTCTGTTGTCAGGTGCACCTTTGTACTCACAGATTGCCAGAGTGCATGGACAATGCGGTCTTTTACATGCTGGTGGAGGGTTGGGATGGCTTTTCTCGCAAAAGAAGTGTCGACTGGTTAGCTTGTAGCGTGGTACAGCGTAGTCCATCATGGCCTTATTAATAGTAAATAAAATATATAACTAGGCTCTATGAACTTTTAAATAGGTTCCAGGGGTACACGGGCAGCATTGGTGTGGTCAGTGGAGGAGTATTGCAAGTAGGGGCCGCAAACAGGCTATCAAAGGCCTAAAATAACAAACAATAGGCAGGCATGGCAGTTTTAAATCGGTTACATGGATACACAGGCAGGCAGCATTGTGGTCAGTGGAGGAGTATTGCAAGTAGGGGCCGCAGACAGGCTATCAAAGGCCTAAAATAACAAACAATAGGCAGGCATGGCAGTTTTAAATCGGTTACATGGATACACAGGCAGGCACTCCAGGCAGCATTGTGGTCAGTGGAGGAGTATTGCAAGAAGTGTCTGACACAGTTAGTACTCCCAAAAAATAAATAGATGTTAATGTCTCGCAAAACAACTATAAATAAAAAAAAAAGGGTGGCATGCTTAGGTACAGGGGTGGGCTCATCTGCAGAGTTTATGACAAAGTAATTTGGCAGTAAATTAGTATTTACTGGTGTCAATATAGGACACTGACCCAGACTACTTTAACTATCATCATAGATGTCAACAAATTGGTATTGATTGTCAGTGCCAGGCATTGAATGATGTCAGCGCATAGACTAAACATTGGTGGAGCTGTGCGAGATAATTTGGCACGTGGTAGAGCACAGTTTGAGCTGGGGGGGGGGGAACTCTCTTGTGGCCGGCGGTACCGCCCCAGGGCCCCTCATGTTACAATGGTGTGTCTGACGTTGGGTGCGCACCACCACCGCCAGAGACACTACATTGTACTATGAGGGACCCAGTGGCAGTGCCGTCGACCAAAAGCGAGCACACCCACCTCTTCTGACAAACAGCAATGTAACTAACGGGTGCTTGCGCCAAGTGTCGAGAGTGAGACAACGGCCCCGTGGGGGGAGTTTTCCCATTGGGGGGATGTGTAAACATGTCGTATGCTGGTCAAACAGCTGCTGCAAATTAAGAGATTTTAACACTCAGTAAGACCAGTCCACAAGCAAGACCTTTTTATAGGAAAGCTAGATGTCAGCCGGGAAAGGTGGGGCAAAATAATTTGAAATCCAGGAGTGGTTCATTTTAATGAAGGTGAGATCATCCACATTTTGGGTAGCCAGACGAGTTCTTTTTTCGGTTAATATTGAACCAGCAGCACTGAATACTCTTTCTGATAGCACACTAGCTGCTGGGCAAGCAAGCTCCTGCAACGCATATTCTGCCAATTCAGGCCAGGTGTCTAATTTGGATGCCCAGTAATCAAATGGGAATGACGGTTGAGGGAGAACATCAATAAGGGCTGAAAAATAGTTAGTAACCATACTGGACAAATGTTGTCTCCTGTCACTTTGAATAGATGCTGCAGTACCTGTCCTGTCTGCGGTCATTGCGAAATCACTCCACAACCTGGTCAGAAAACCCCTCTGTCCAACGCCACTTCTGATCTGTGCACCTCTAACACCTCTGCCCTGTAGCCCCCTGAAGCTCGTGTGAGAACCATCACCGGCGCTGTGTGCTGGGAATGCCTGAATCAAACGGTCTACAAGAGTAGCTTGTTTGGTTGCTAATATTTGTTCGAGGTTCTCATGTGGCATAATATTTTGCAATTTGCCTTTATAGCGAGGGTCAAGGATGCAGGCCAACCAGTAATCGTCATCGCTCATCATTTTAATAATGCGTGGGTCCTTTTTGAGGATACGTAAGGCATAATCCGCCATGTGGGCCAAAGTTCCAGTTGGCAAATCTGCGGTTGTGCTGGTTTGAGGGGCAGTTATAGGCAAATCTACGTCACTTGTCTCCCTTACAAAAACAGAACCCAGCCTTGCAACGCCACTAATTTCTGTTGGCCCAGGAGAAGTTTCCTCATTAAAAAAGTACTCATCCCCATCATCCTCCTCGTCCTCCTCCTCCTCTTCGCCCGCTACCGCGTCCTCTACACGGCCCTGACCAGACAATGACTGACTGTCATCAAGGCTTTCCTCTTCCTCGGCTGCAGACGCCTGCTCCTTTATGTGCGTCAAACTTTGCATCAGCAGACGCATTAGGGGGATGCTCATGCTTATTATGGCGTTGTCTGCACTAACCAGCCATGTGCATTCCTCAAAACACTGAAGGGCTTGACACAGGTCTTGTAGCTTCGACCTCTGCACACCTGACAACTCCATGTCTGCCATCCAACTGCCTGCCCGTGTATCCTCCCACAAATACATAACAGCACGCCTCTGTTCGCACACTCTCTGAAGCATGTGCAGTGTGGAGTTCCACCTTGTTGCAACGTCGATGATTAGGCGATGCTGAGGAAGGTTCAAAGAACGCTGATAGTTCTGCATACGGCTGGAGTGTACAGGCGAACGGCGGATATGCGAGCAAAGTCTGCGCACTTTGAGGAGCAGGTCGGGTAACCCCGGATAACTTTTCAGGAAGCACTGCACCACCAGGTTTAAGGTGTGAGCCAGGCAAGGAATGTGTTTCAGTTGGGAAAGAGCTATGGCAGCCATGAAATTCCTTCCGTTATCACTCACTACCTTGCCTGCCTCAAGATGTACAGTGCCCAGCCAAGACTGAGTTTCTTTCTGCAAGAACTCGGACAGAACTTCCGCGGTGTGTCTTTTGTCGACCAAACACTTCATTGCCAATACAGCCTGCTGACGCTTGCCACTAGCTGTCCCATAATGGCACACCTGGTGTGCAACAGTGGCAGCTGCGGATGGAGTGAATGTGCGACTGCGGTCTTTGGACGAGCTCTCGCTTCTGCAGGAGGAGGAGGAAGAGGAGGAGGGGGGCGAACGCCTACAGCCAACTCTTTCCTTGACCGTGGGCTAGGCAGAACTGTCCCAATATTGCTGTCCCCTGTGGAGCCTGCATCCACCACATTCACCCAGTGTGCCGTGATGGACACGTAACGTCCCTGGCCATGCTTACTGGTCCATGCATCTGTTGTCAGGTGCACCTTTGTAGTCACAGACTGTCTGAGTGCATGGACGATGCGGTCTTTAACATGCTGTTGGAGGGCTGGGATGGCTTTTCTAGTAAAGAAGTGCCGACTGGGTAGCTCGTAGCGTGGTACAGTGTAGTCCATCAGCGCTTTGAAAGCTTCGCTTTCAACTAACCGGTAGGGCATCATCTCTAATGAGATTAGTCTAGCAATGTGGGCGTTCAAACCCTGTGTACGCGGATGCGAGGATGAGTACTTCCTTTTCCTAACAAGAGTCTCATGTAGGGTGAGCTGGACTGGAGAGCTGGAGATCGTGGAACTAGCGGTGGTGCCGGTGGACATGGGTGAGTGAGAGAGGGTTGGAGATGGTATTCTTGTCGGTGCCCTACATGCAGTGTTTCCTACTACTAACCTGGTGATTCCCTGACTGCTTTGGCCTGGCGACGAAAGCTGCACAGATACTGCAGGTGGTGTGGGAAATGGTCGGCTTACAGGGAGGGAAGGGATGTAGCGTTGCTGACTAGCTTCATTGGCTGAGGGTGCTGCAACCTTTAGGGATGTTTGGTAGTTAGTCCAGGCTTGCAAATGCATGGTGGATAAATGTCTATGCATGCAACTTGTATTTAGACTTTTAAGATTCTGTCCTCTGCTTAAGGTAGTTGAACATTTTTGACAGATGACTTTGCGCTGATCATTTGGATGTTGTTTAAAAAAATGCCAGACTGCACTCTTTCTACTATTGGATACCTTTTCAGGCATTGCAGACTGAGCTTCTTTAACCGGATGGCCACGCTGTCCTCCAACTGGTTTTGGTTTTGCCACGCGTTCTTGGCCAGATATGGGCCCGGTAGATGGAACCTGTTGTGATGTTGATGCCTGCTGCGGCTCCTCCTCCTCCGCTTCAGAACTACTGCCGCCTGCACCCTGTTCCCCCAATGGCTGCCAATCGGGGTCCACAACTGGGTCATCTATGACCTCCTCTTCTATGTTGTGTGCAACTTCGTCTGTGTCACCGTGTAAGCCGGTGGTATTGTGTTCGTGACGGAGCACCATAGTCTCCGCTGGTTTTGATTCTGCCTCAGTACACTGCGAGGGCAATGTTCTGGTCTGAGTCAAAGGAACAGCATAGTAATCTGGCTGTGGCTGTGCATCTGTGCACTCCATGTCCGATTCAACTTCTAATGGGCATAGCCTGTTAACTGTTTCACTGTGTAACCCAGGAACAGTATGTGTAAAGAGCTCCATGGAGTAACCTGTTGTGTCGACTGACGCATCCTTCACTGTTGTTTTTAGTGAAGGACACAAGGAAGCGACTTGTTCCTGACCGGGAGCATCCACTGACGATGCACTGCTCTGACATTTGGCACTTTCCAAGGAGGAGGCAAAAGTGTTAGAGGCAGAGTCCGCAATGAAAGCCAATACTTGTTCCTCCTGCTCCGGCTTCAAAAGTGGTTTTCCTACTCCCAGAAAAGAGAGCGTTCGAGGCCTTGTGTAGCCAGACAACGAACCTGGCTCAACAACTCGAGACTTAGGTGCTGTACTGCTTTTACCACGACCACCTGATGCTCCACCACCACTACCATCATTACCAGCTGACAATGACCGCCCGCGGCCGCGACCTCTTCCACTAGACTTCCTCATTGTTTGCAAAACGTAACCAAAGTAACGCTATTTGTTACTGTAAAACAACTTATCAGGTGAACTCAAACTTCTGTAGGATTTATATATACCTTTATAGGTGCCTGACACTGAAAGGAAATTCAGGCCCAATGTTACACACTAGGTTTTCTGTGCCCCAATAATTTGAGACAGATGGCACACACAGGACCAGCACTCAAGCAGAAATGCCAATCTTAATCTCCCACTATTTTTTTTTTTTCTGGGAGAATTTACCCTAAAAAAAAAAATGGCCAAGTATTACACAGTGTTTTCGGTGCCACACAATGACAGACAGATGCCACACACAGCAATGGCACGGAGGCAGACTTGCCAATATTTATCTCCCACTAATTTTTTTGGGGAAAAGGGAGAATTTAGCAAAAATAAAAAAAAATGGACAAGTATTACGCAGTGTTTTCGGGGGCACACAATGAGAGACAGATACCACACACAGCAATGGCACGGAGGCAGACTTGCCAATATTTATCTCCCACTAATTTTTTTTTGGAAAAGGGAGAATGTACCCCCCCCCAAAAAAAATGGCCAAGTATTACACAGTGTTTTCGGTGGCACACAATGAGAGACAGATACCACACACAGCAATGGCACGGAGGCAGACTTGCCAATATTTATCTCCCACTAATTTTTTTTTTGGTAAAGGCAGAATGTACCCCAAAAAAAAAAAATGGCCAAGTATTACACAGTGTTTTCGGTGGCACACAATGTGAGACAGATACCACACACAGCAATGGCACGGAGGCAGACTTGCCAATATTTATCTCCCTGCAGTTATCTCAGAAATGTATGGCAGGCAGCTAGAAAAAGGACTGCTGCACACAAAAGTGTGGACAAACACACAAGATAGCTGTGCAGAAAGGAAGGAAATACAGGATTTGTGCTTTGAAAAAAGCAGTTGGTTTGCACATCGTCGTACACACAAGCACAGCAACGCAGCTATCAGGGTCAGGGAGCCTTCTAGGGCAGCCCAATGAGCGACAGCGCTGAGGAAAAAAAAATGTAGCTTCCACTGTCCCTGCAAACAAAAGGTGGTGTTGGACAGTGGAAATCGCTACAGCACAAGCGGTTTGCATTGCTTTATGTACCCTGCCTATCACTATCCCTGCTTCTGAAGAAGCGGCAGCAACCTCTCCCTACACTCACATCAGCAGCAGTAAGATGGCAGTCGGCGGGAATGCCCCTTTATAGCCCCTGTGACGCCGCAGAAAGCAAGCCAATCACTGCAATGCCCTTCTCTAAGATGGTGGGGACTGAGATCTATGTCATCACGCTGCCCACACTCTGCGTCCACCTTCATTGGCTGAGAAATGGCGCTTTTAGCGTCATGGAAACGTGACTTTGGCGCGAAAGTCGCGTACCGCATGGCCGATGCAACGCTGGGATCGGCTCGGTTTCATGAGACGCCGACTTTGCCAAAAGTCGGCGACTTATGAAAATGAACGATCCGTTTCGCTCATCCCAAGCCAGGACTTCACTTCTCTCAGAACCACCCCGAAGAGTTGGCCGATTATCATATGAACCTTCTGTGGCTCCGTCAGGGTATAGAACTCGAGCAAGCTGCAGATTCCCTCTTTAAAATCAGTGAAGGTGTGCGACTCCCCGGAGTATCGCGGGAGCCAGGCCGCTCCGGGCAGGTATGGCATAGAGAAGGGCATTATGGCCTTTGTGGTAGCGGCAGTGTCCGACTGGCTGATGGGGGCAGCGGGCTCTGCGGCCAGCGGTGGTGGTATTAGGGCCGCGGCTACATCCGCTAAGGGGACCGGAGCTGCCTCTGCGTTCATGGCTGCGACCGCCGCCTCCGCTTCCCCTGACTCGGACATGGCTGTCCCTTCCTCCCACTAACCTGCTGGAGGTCGGAGTTCCTCTTCCGGACCTGGCACTTTACCGCGCTTTCTTGTTCCGCGCTTCTTTTGGCCGATTCCACCCACGAAGCTAAGGCTCCTCCCTCCGTGTGCGGCAATGGCGAATTGTGGCGGGAGCTCTTGGCGGCAATCAGCAATTCACAGTCTTTGCAATAAGTCACAGTCCAAGTACAATAAATCACAGTTCCAAGGCACACATGACCTTATTCTTCAGGCTTAAGTAGATCCTGTTCGTGACGCCAAGTTGTAGCGCCCCCACTGTCGCAGGGCCGAGGGGTACCCGGTACCGGGCCTCTGAGTCTCTGTTCTGGGGTTGTCACGGTGGCTAGACCCGGTCTGTGACCCTGCTGAGGGGCGTACAATGAAGGTGGAGGGAATGGTGATGATGTTGTGGTGGTGCGGTGCAGGTCGCAGTAAATAACGAGGTCACCAGGTTGCAGTCTCTGTACCCTTTTTACTGAAGGTTTGGAGGTACCCAATCCAGAGCACTGTTAACAGGGCTGGCTGAGACCGTCCGGTCCAACGGCACATCTGGAGTTCCCCTTTGCAGGTGGGAATCAGTGTCTACCTTCTAGCAACTGTGTGTTGTAGTCCTTCCTTGCTGAGCTCCCCAGGATAGTCCTCACAACTGATTCTGTCTGTCTCTGATGTTCGTTCTCTCCGTCCCCCAGATGATATGGTTAGGACGCACCAGTATGACGGGGTAGGCCTGGAATTCTTCCGGGACCCTAGAGTCGCCCCTCTCCCACAGCTGCCTCCGTTGTCTGCTTAGGTGTTTTAGTGAGACAGCCAACCTATAATTGACTGTCCTGCCGTGGTTTGAAGTAATGCTTAAAGTCTCTTACTTTCTCGGCGTTCCGGCCACCGACTGTTTGCGCCTCAGAAGGATGTTGCCTCGATCTTACAGCACGACTCCTTCTGGTCCTATCGCCTCTTTGCTGTATTCCCGTTTTCCCACTTTTTGTCCTTTCTTAGGAATCTGTCAGGATCCCATCCCTGACAGGTCCTCTCTCTAGCTCTTCCTAGTTACTTCTCCCTGTCTTCCTGTCCAACTCCTAGTTTTACCAGAGTGTGAGGAGTGGCCTACTAGATAGAACCACTCCCCCTGGTGGCCGGAGTGTGAAGTGTAGTGTGAGTGTTACCTGATCAGGTGAACTCCTTTAGTGCAGTCAGACGTAACATCACTCCCCTTAGTGGCAGAGCGACATTACTGCAACGACCAGGACTCTGGGGCGCTGCAATACTTCACCACAGTGTGCTGGAGGAAACGTCTGGGTTTCAAATCACTGAATCTAAACCTCAGTGAAAGGTATCTCTCCTCCATTACTTTGCCAGTGACTTTGTCACAATTGACACTGCACATCTACATATTATGAACTGTATAGTGCAGTTTGTGTGTATATAACAATGCAGAATTTAAATCAATTCAATATAAGATGGAAAATCTTAATAGCTTTAAACTAAGGTAAATAAAATTCATGCTGAACAGAAGTATCAGAAAGAGAAGAAAATGTGTAAAGCTTATGTTGGAGGGTCTCCAGTCAGCATTGTAATGTCTCAATAAGACAGCTTGATTTCTAATATATCAACAAAAGGGAACCAAACACTGACCCATTTTTATGATACAGGTTAAACTATAGGTAATTTTAGTATAAACAATGAAATGTCAATGTGAATGTAGTCTTAAATAGCGGGAGCAATTTGGAAACAGCATAAAAATAAATTGGTAACAACTTGCTTACAAATCTCCTAGAAGTGTTTCTTCTAAGTGATGTCCATTGCAGAGAACAAATACATATTTTTTTTATTTATTTTTACAGTTTGCAGGTGCAGTAGATTTAGGGAATATTCAGTTAGACTTTATAGCTCACAATAATGTAATGTTAATTTAACTATAAACACACTAATGACAGACAGTTTCGCACGCCAGGGCAGGAAGATGCCTTATGTGCAACATAAGGGAGGGGGTGAGGTAGCGGATAAAGGGGAGCCCTGATGATAGGGAGAGAGGAAAGGTGCGCTGCTATCAACCTAGATGGGTTATAGCCCCTGTGCGCCATCACGTGCCTAAACCACGGCTGACCCAGGGTCTTAGCCCTATATAGTAAGCTGGGCAGCAGGACAGTAGTCTTACTCCTACAATCAGTCAAAACAGGGAAAGAGACTGAAATGGAAGCAAAGCATATCTTCCAGAATCCCAAATAACACCAACACCTTCTTCAATAACACTTTGTCTTCTACAGAAAAACAACAGATATTCTAAGTGTGTAAGGCTCAGGACAGAAAAACCTATTGCATGCATGATAGGAAGCAAGAAGTGAGTTTAAACAGTGAAGGTAGAGTGTACCAATAAGCAGCAGCTGAGACCAAAGCCAAAGGGAATCTCAGCAAACAAACCAAGGACTCTTAACCCCTTCTGTACCAAAAGAAAGAGTAAACCTGCACCACTCATGTGAATGGCCACATAGGCTCCAAAGAGGACTTGTGATCAACTAATCTCTGAGCTCTGATTCCAGGTGCACCACAGGTCCCAGCGATGGGTGGCGCACGGGTAAGGAATGGGGCTGAAATTCAGTCCTGACATTTGAAATCACACAGGCTCATGTTGTCCCCATCCCCAATAACAAGATTTTATATATTACTAATATTACCCTGGATGGAAGAAAGGAAGATTTTCTGCAAGACCAATATTTCTAATGAATGATACTCGTGGCTGCTGGAGTAAGTGACAGAGTGCTCCATCACAACGCTTCACAGTATGGGAATCTTGAGAACAACGATTCTGTTAACAACAAAGCAGACAAGGCAGCCCATGACCAGACAGGCCCTTCTGGCATTTGCCAGAATTGGTAGACGGCCAGTCCGGCCCTGGTGGCGCACTAGTGACAATACCTTCCCCTCAAACTCAGGGCTAGGTTTGTCTGGATGAGCTATATTAAAAGAACAAACCAGTCTACCGGAATTAACCTCAGATGCCAGTACCCACATTTCTAGACTTGGGAGCCTTTCTTACAACTCCAACTGCCTTGTTATCCTACCATCGTGCCAGTATTGGCAGACAGAAGGAGCTCCCTAACAATCTCAAATGCAATATATTCTTCAGTCGGACCATGGCATCCACTGGGCTTTATTTCTTTTATTTTCAATCCAAGCAATGCTCACAGGCACCTGGCTCTGCATTACAGAAGTGGTCCTGCTGCTAAGCAATCAAACACATGGTCAGAGTGCCTTAGTGAAAATTTGCTTCATGTAATGTATATGTTACATTTTAAAAGTGCTTCACAAATTGTTAGATACATTCATTCTTTCATCCACTAATGTGTGATATACTTTATCACACAATATATATCAAATTCTAATAGTACGCTAAACTTCACCTCTTAAAATGCTATGTATCAATGGAAAATAATTTTGTTTAATAGTAGCTAATTCTGGACAAGGCATATTCTTGCATTTAACCCTCAACCTCTCCCCTCCACACACATAAAATGCTAAGTAAATAGCCCTATGCAACATTTGAATGGTCTGTCAAACACAAAAGCAATAATTTCCACTAAAACTAAAGGATAAAAATGTGTTCTCAGCATGCCAGGATATTTATCGTAATTAGAGTAATAATAATAACACATTTGCACAGAATATCAAACTAAATACAAAATATTTATTTGTTCTCAAAATCAATGCTTAAGAGGCAACAGTATGTTGGGCATATTATTGTTCATTTCGGGTTGCCATTTAATTAAATATTTTTTGGGAAAAAGCAAGGTATGTACAACCTTATAGTTGCTGTTAGGGTTGACAGAACGCACCGAGTATATACAGTATATATGTATAAATATGTGTGCTCGCAACCCGGGGTCCACCGTGCAGAAGAGGAACCTGCTGCTGGCAAATGGCGGCGCTATATGGCGGTATAAGCGAACTCTGTTAACTCCACAGAGTCACTAGAAATAAGATGCTGTGCCCTGTTAGCTTCACAGGGGAACACAGCTAACTGCTGAGCTGATGGCAGTCAGTGGTCATGCACCCAGAAAAGCACACAATCACTCCTCACCGGAGGTGCCGGTATTCTAGGGGCTTATTTCAGCCAAGTCCCTGAATACACACATACAGGCGGGACCACAAATAACAAGCTCATGACATTAAGGTACCGTCACACTAAGCGACGCTGCAGCGATACAGACAACGATGCCGATCGCTGCAGCGTTGCTGTTTGGTCGCTGGAGAGCTGTCACACAGACCGCTCTCCAGCGACCAACGATGCCGAGGTCCCTGGGTAATCAGGGTAAACATCGGGTTGCTAAGCGCAGGGCCACGCTTAGTAACCCGATGTTTACCCTGGTTACCAGTGTAAAAGGTAAAAAAACAAACAGTACATGCTCACCTTCGCGTCCCCCGGCGTCCGCTTCCTGCACTGACTGAGTGCCGGCCCTAACAGCAGAGCGGTGACCGCTGTGCTATGCTTTCTCTTTACGGCCAGCACTCAGTCAGTGCAGGAAGCGGACGGCGGGGGACGCGAAGGTGAGTGTGTACTGTGTCATGTTCCCAATGGCAAGGAATTAAACACATAACACGGGCAAAACATGACGAGCTCTAGGGTGATGGAACCTGAGCTGACCGCGATCCTGAACCTCAACACTCAACTAACAGCAGCCGGGGCACGTTCCTGGGGGGACTCTAGACGTCTCGCGCCAGCCGGAGATCTAGCTACCCCTATCAGAAGAATCACAGACCTATCTTGCCTCCAGAGAAATATTCCCACAGAAATAGCAGCCCCCCACATATAATGACGGTGAAATGAGAGGAAGGCACAAACGTAGTTATGAAAACAGATTCAGCAAAATGAGGCCCGCTTAAGCTAGATAGCAGAGGATACAAAAGGTGAACTGCGCGGTCAGCTTAAAACCCTTCAAAATACCATCCTGAAATTACTTGAACTCATGTGCCAACTCATGGTACATGAGTGGTAATTTCAGCCCACTAGAGCAACCAGCAGCAGAGAATTACATATCTGCAAGCTGGACAAAAAACATGAAAGCAAACATGAAACAGGGAATCCAGACTTAGCTTGTCTTGAAGGCCTAGGAGCAGGTAGCAAAGGTAACAGAGACACACTGATACATTGATAGCCGGCAAGGGAATGACAGGAAAGCCAGGTTAAATAGGAAACACCCAGCCTCTGATGGACAGGTGGAAACCAGAGACCGCAACCCACCAAAGTCACCCAGTACCAGTTGTAACCACCAGAGGGAGCCCAAAAACAGAATCCACAACAGTACTGTTTGTTTTTTTACATTTTACACTGGTAACCAGGGTAAACATCGGGTTACTAAGCGCGGCCCTGCGCTTAGTAACTTGATATTTACCCTGGTTACCATTGTAAAACATCGCTGGTATCGTTGCTTTTGCTGTCAAACACAACGATACACGGCGATCTGACGACCAAATAAAGTTCTGAACTTTAATCAACGACCAGCGATATCACAGCAGGATCCTGATCGCTGCTGCGTGTCAAACACAACGATATCGCTATCCAGGATGCTGCAACGTCACGGATCGCTAGCGATATCGTTTAGTGTGACGGTACCTTTAGGTTATACTAGCGCATGGCCATGCAAACCTTTCATAGCTGCAGCAGCTTCAGGACCTTCCTAGGGAACCAATGGAAGATGCTAGAGTACCTGAGCAACTTCAGGACCTTTCTAGAGGACCAATGATAGCTGCTGCAGTACCTGAGCATGTGACCCCTGACCTCCAATGAGAGGTCTTTCCTTGGGCATGCTCAGTGTGTGCAAGGCAGGACTTAGTCTCAGAAAAGCCTTCTTGCCGCTGACCAGTGCAGGCTACAACAGCAGAGCCTGGAAAGGCAGCAGTAACCCTTTGCACGGTATCAGACTGAGCGAGATGCTGGGACAGACATCTCTGCTTAGCAGGCTCCACTGCGGTCAATGTAGAATGGGAGACCGCAGCAGACATGGCTCAAGATTCCCCCTGTGCAGTGGCAGGAACTCGACTCCTAACAGTTGCAATGGTTCAAAATGTTTATAAAATAGAAAAGAAGCTTTTCTCCTCTTCAGATAATTTTTAAATAATATAACTTATGGCTAAGTACAAACATTACATATTTGCAGCAGAAAATACTCTCCGAAACATACATCTCTTAGCAGGAACAAAATGCAAATATTTTGCACAATTTTTCCTATTCATTTGAATGGATGAAAAACAAGCCACATGTGTGATATTTTAGAAATCTCATTAATTTTACTGCAGTGTTTTGGTACAGATTTATTTTGCAAATACTGCAGGTGTGCAGTAAACATTTAGTTTCGCAAGAAGAGATGGGTGAACCCAAATATTAAAGTTTGGGGTCCATGCCGAACACCTACTGTTCTGATGCTTCAGCAGCATGGGAAATTGTGTGGAGCACTTTTTTTTGTTAATCACAAATCAAATCTTAGTGTAAAAATAAAACTACAAATTTAAGGAAATTCAACTCAAACTTGATCTCTGTGGATTGATCAGGTTATTCCTAAAATTAATTTATTTAATAGAATTTTTTTATAAACATTAGAAAAAAACTATTTAATCCCTTTTTCACTGAGCCAGTTTCTACCTTAATGACCTAGCCACACTTTTTAAAATCTGAGCAGTGTCATTTTACTTTAGAATGTTTTAATGTATCCTAGTGGTTCTGAGATTGTTTTTTGTGACATTGTACTATGTTGGTGTTAACTTTATGACAGTATATTTTGCATTTACTTGTGAATATATTTGAATTATGGGAAAAATTTTGAATAGTTAGTAGTGATGAGCGAGTGTACTTGTTGCTCGAGTTTTCCTGAGCATGCTCGGGTGGTCTCCGAGTATTTGTGACTGCTCTGAGATTTTGTTTTCCTTGCAGCAGCTGCATGATTTGCAGCTACTAGACAGCTTGAATACATGTGGGGATTCCCTAGCAACCAGGCAACCCCCACATGTACTCAGGCTGGCTAACAGCCATAAATCATGCAGCTGAGTCAACAAAAACTAAATCTTCGAGCAGTCACAAATACTCAGAGACTACCAGAGCGTGCTAGGGAAAACCCGAGCAACGAGTATACTCGCTCATCACTAATAGCAGCTTTCAACCTTTCAATTCTTATATCCTTAAACCAGTTAGTCATACTGTAAGAAAAAATACAACTTCAAATATGTCTATTGTAAGATGGCAGCTGGACAGGTTTTAGAGGGGAGAAACCATCGAAGTTGGTAGCTTCAGTGATGTGAACTCGGAAAGCATGCTCCAGCACATAGTGCTGAGAAAGTTATTAAGGCATTCCAGAGATGGATTTTACTTGCAGTCAAAAGTGATGGGTGGGAATGACTGCTCATATATCCCCAGCACACAGGCTTGGTTTGGCAGATAAAATGGAAACCAAGTGTCACATTTAGTGTCTGTGACTGAAGGTGTTGAGGCCTCCAGTGTGTTTGCTAAAAGACTAACCTGAGCGGGCAGACCCACAGTACTTATACAACAATAAAGAACATTTGGGAGCTTAGATCCCTTGACCAAAAAGTAAATGTGTGTGGGTATGGTCACAAATTCAACTTCAGCCTTTTTTATACAAAAATACTAAAAACCTTTATTGATAGTCTCATAAGCAGGATATACCGTATTTTCCGGCGTATAAGACGACTGGGCGTATAAGACGACCCCCCAACTTTACCAGTTAAAAAATAAAATCTTCTTAAAAGTTGGGGGTCTTCTTATACACCGTATGTCGTCTTATAGGGCCGGTGAATATGTGCCTTTTGGGGGGGGGGGAGTGATCCTGATGAGGACGAGGGGGCGTCTCACAGGAAAGTGAGTATCCCCCATTACCTTATCATAGCGCTGCAGCGTGGGGTCTCTGTGCTGGGAGTGGCGGCTGCTGTGCTGTGGCGGCTCCTCTTCTGCAGTGTGGGGCCTCTGTACTGTGGGGTGGCGGCGGCGGCTTATCTTCATGCAGTCGGGGCTCCTCCGGCATCTCAGCCTGGAAGCCCCGCCGGCAACTCCATCGGTACAATGCGGTCAGGTGGCCTCCGGGAAAATGGCCGCTGCTCAGATTCAGATCTCGTCCGAGATCTCGGGAGACGAGATCTGAATCTGAGCAGCGGCCATTTTCCCGGAGGCAGCTCAATAGGTGCGATGCGGTGGCCCGGCCGCTGGGGGCTGTGCATGCTCAGATTCAGATCTCGTCCCGAAATCTCGGGACACGAGATCTGAATCTAAGCAGCGGCCATTTTCCCGGAGGCCAGCGCATTACACCGATGGAGTTGCCGGCGGGGCTTCTAGGCTTTGCGATGCCGGAGGAGCCCCGACTGCATGAAGATACGCCACCGCTGCCACCGCCCCACATCACCAGAGGCCCCACACTGCAGAAGAGGAGCCGCCACAGCACAGCACAGCAGCCGCCGCTCCCAGCACAGAGACCCCACGCTGCAGCGCTATGATAAGGTAATGGGGGATACTCACTTTCCTGTGAGACGCCCCCTCGTCCTCATCAGGATCACTCCCCCCCCCACCCACCATATACACCCGGCGTACAAGGCGATTCCCGGCGTACAAGACGACCCCCGACTTTTAAGAAGATTTTCAGGGGTTAAAAAGTCGTCTTGTACGCCGGAAAATACGGTATTAATATAAGTTACTCCACACATTAAACATACATCTAGTAAAAACGGGCAGGCAACGATACAACCATGGTGCAACCATACAGGCATATCTTAAGGCTATGGAACAACCATAATATGAAAGTGACCAAATAATTATGTTACATTTATGAGAATCCCAAAGCACAAATAGAAAGGGGAAGAGGTAAAAAAGATTTAACAAGATACTTAATACACTGATGTGCAATTTGCAGTTAATCAATGGCAGACACAGGTGTTATCATGCATAATAAATTTTGCTATAGTAGCACTATAATACACCCTGTTGCACATCCAGACGTAACTGTATTTGAAAGATAGAGTACCTGAGGAGTAGACAAAGCTCATACAAGATGAAAAAGAAGCACTCTTACCCATAATTAAGGTGCCTGTATGTTGCACCGAGGTCCCAACGCACGTTTTCCTTCTCGGGGCAGTGTATTCTGTGCTTTATAGAATGCTTATATATCTTGCAAGGAGATATAACCAATCAGGGCTGGGGAAAGAGTGTATTCCACTGCGCACATCAAGCGCATGAGGGCGGGATTTCCGGTGTCGGGCTATCACTTCCAGTGTCGCTGCTGCAATTCGTGTCAGGAACAAGTGTTCCAGTAATGTCAAAAGGCACGTATCGCCCCATATGGACACTTTCCTGAGCTGGAGCAACCAGGAAGAGCCAGCGTCATGCGCAGCTCATGGTAGGAAGACATATGCTATTGTGAAATGCATACAGTGGCCATCTTAAATGTGGGCACATGTGTGGGCATAAATCTAAATCAAGGAAATCAAAAAGATATCTAATATATAAAGCTGAATGTGTGTATGTGTGTATGTATGTATGTATGTGTGTATGTCCGGGATTGGCATCTGAACCGTCGCAGCTACAGCCACAAAATTTTGCACAGTCACACGTCTGGACCCCGAGAGCGTCATAGGCTATGTTGTGAGGTGAAATTTTAACCCCGCGCTTTCCAATTCACCAAACAATTTTGCCCCTATCTACATAATGGGGAAAAAGTGAAAGGAAAAGTGTTGGAGGCGTCGCAGCTACAGCCACAAAATTTTGCACAGTCACACATCTGGACCCCGAGAGCGTCAAAGCTATGTTGTGAGGTGAAATTTTAACCCCGCGCTTTCCAATTCACCAAACAATTTTGCCCCTATCTACATAATGGGGAAAAAATGAAAGGAAAAGTGTTGGAGGCAAATTAACAGCTGCCAGATGTGAACAAGGGGGACTTAAAGAATGACAGCGATGGCGCCAAAGAGTATATACTGTACAGTTGCTAAGGTGGGGCCCCAACATGGGATAATCACCACACCACCATGGGGATATGAACACACACACAAATGCGCCACACACTACCACGTGCTCGAACACATATACCACCCTCAGCGCACATTTCACCACACATACACCAACCTCGCCACATAAAAGTCGAAACACAAAAGTCGCCGCTCAAAACTCGCCACGCACAAAACTCTCCACATGCAAAACTCACCACATGTGCAAAACTCGCCACATGGAAAACTCGCCACACGCAAAACTTGCACACGCGGAAAAATTGCCACATGCACAAAAGTTGCAACACATGCAAAAGTTGCCTCACACAAAACTTGCACATACTCAAAAGGCACCACACATAAAACTCGCCACGCGCAAAACTCGCCATGCGCAAAACTTGCTGCACACAACTTGCTACACTAACCTGTCACATGCAACTCGACACACAAAAAGTTGCTACACGCATATCGCCACACAAAACTCATCTCACAAAAGTCGCTACATGCATGTCGCCACACGCAACTCAACACACACAACTTGACACACGAAACTCACCCTAAAACACACACAAGTCTGGTATTATCCTTCAAAAATAAAAATCTGATTAATAAGCAGACAAACTACAAGAGCAACAAATGTACCTTATAGGAATCCGGCAGCTGTCAGTCACATGACCAGTCTATTATGTGTATGTGTGAGCTAATATATACTGCCAGGGGGGGGGCTTCCTGTAGGCTGGGGATTTATCAGGCTGCCAATTTAGCTTACAAATACTGAGGTAAAAATACTGACCAAATAACGTGTGAACGAGGTCTAATACAGGAGGAGATGACATACAGATATATACTATATACAGGAGGAGATGACATA
The DNA here is from genome assembly GCF_051348905.1 of Ranitomeya variabilis. Lineage (NCBI taxonomy): Eukaryota > Metazoa > Chordata > Amphibia > Anura > Dendrobatidae > Ranitomeya > Ranitomeya variabilis. The sequence goes on from NC_135236.1 coordinate 570,905,268, forward strand.
CAGGTATATACTATATACAGGAGGAGATGACACACAGGTATATACTATTTACAGGGGAGATGACACACAGGTATATACTATATACAGGAGGAGATGACACACATATATATACTATATACAGGAGCAGATTACCTACAGGTATATAGTATATACAGGAGGAGATGACATACAGGTATATGCTATGTATAGGAGGAGATGACATACAGGTATATACTATATACAGGAGGAGATGACACACAGATATATACTATATATAGGTGAGATGACACACAGGTATATACTATATACAGGAGATTACATACAGGTATATCTAATATATAAAGCTAAATGTGTGTATGTATGTATGTGTGTATGTCCGGGATTGACATCTGCACCGTCGCAGCTACAGCCACAAAATTTTGCACAGTCACACGTCTGGACCCCGAGAGCGTCATAGGCTATGTTGTGAGGTGAAATTTTAACCCTGCGCATTCCAATTCACCAAACAATTTTGCCCCTATCTACATAATGGGGAAAAAGTGAAGGGAAAAGTGTTGGAGGAAAATTGACAGCTGCCAGATGTGAACAATGGGGACTTAAAGAATGAGAGCGATGGCGCCAAAGAGTATATACCGTACAGTTGCTAAGGTGGGGCCCCGGCCTGGGATACTCACCACACACGGGGATATGAACACACACACAAAATGCACCACACACTACCACGTGCTTGAACACATATACCACCCTCAGCACACATTTCACCACACACACACCAACCTCGCCACATAAAAGTCGAAACACAAAAGTCACCACTCAAAACTCGCCACGCGCAAAACTCGCTACATGCAAAACTCGCCATATGCAAAACTAGGCTCACGCAAAACTCGCCACACGTGCAAAACTCACCTCATGGAAAACTCACCTCATGGAAAACTCACCTCATGCAAAACTTGCACACACAGAAAAATTGCCACATGTACAAAAGTTGCACCACATGCAAAAGTTGCCTCACACAAAACTTGCACATACTCAAAACCCACCACACATAAAACTCGCCACGCGCAAAACTCGCCATGCACAAATCTTGCTGCACACAACTTGCTACACTAACCTGTCACATGCAACTCGACACACAAAAAGTTGCTACATGCATGTCACCACACAAAACTCATCTCACAAAAGTCGCTACACGCATGTCGCCACACGCAACTCAACACACACAACTTGACACATGAAACTCGCCCTAAAACACACAGAAGTCTGGTATTATCCTTCAAAAATAAAAATCTGATTAATAAGCAGACAAACTACAAGAGCAACAATTGTACCATATAGGAAATACGGCAGCTGTCAGTCACATGACCTGTCTATTATGTGTATGTGTGAGCTAATATATACTGCCAGGGGGGAGGGCTTCCTGTTGGCTGGGGATTTATCAGGCTGCCAATAGCAACCAATCACAGCTCAGCTTCTATTTTGCTACAGTTAATTAATCTGAGCTCTGATTGGTTAATATAGGCAACAAAGACATTCTCAGTATAACAAAGCTAATATATGTTAAGAAATGCTTCTATTAGCTTAGTTTTTGCCTTTTAATAATTACATTTCTATCTATTTGTTTTGTGGTTTTTGTGTGCAGAACAAATTTTTGTTAACACATTCTATTTTGCTAACAGCAGTCATTAACCCGGGCGAAGCCGGGTAGTACAGCTAGTAGATATATAAATGTAATTCAAGTGTACAATTTTAACACGAATATACAAAGCCATAAAGTTAGGCAAAACATCAAAATAAGCCCAAACGCCATACATAATATGTATTTGGGCCGACAGTGTAGAAAGTCTTCCATGTATTACTCATGATTGGTAATCAGCACGCCTGGGAAACATGCACATAGTCCAACAGAGGATCATCTTCTGCCACTAAAAACATGAAAAAAAGTACTGTATGGACTGTTTTATTTTCTGTTTTCACTTTGTGCCAAAGAAGGCCATCTTTTGTTTGCTTATACTTTAGCAGGTTTATGAAGTTTTAATAAACCTGACTAGACATTTTTATGAAACCGATTCCTGTGCCTACCTCAACCGCAGCCGAGCAAGTACAAAAACCTACACTACTTTACATTTGCATGCTTAATAATGTTATTTTGTTAGGATGTTAGAAGTGTTAACATTTTGTAGTAATTTCCCATTTTTTCAAGTAATTTATAACATCCATTTCTTTAGGGACCTGTTCAGATTTAAATGGACTTAAAGCGGCCTGTATACATAGGAAATTCTCCAAAAGTGATACCATTTTAAAAACTGCACCCCACAATTACGTTAAAAATGCTGTCAGGAAATATTTTAACCATTCAAGTTCTACACAGGAATTATTGCTAAGTTGAATGAAAAAAAGTGTAATTTTTCCTCTAAAATGTGAATTTTAGGCCCAATTTTGCTAATTTTGCAAAAGGTAACACCAAAAGGTGTACCATATAGTTTGTTATCCACTTTCTTAGGAGTACAGAGATACCCACATGTAGTCAAAAAGTTCTCTTGGTTCTGTGGTTGCTGGTGGGCAGATCTCAGGCGGCGCACTGTTCATGCACCCACCACTTTGCTTCATATAGAGGAGGCAAGGGTATATTCGATACAGGACTAAGGTACTTGGGGTTTTGGGGACACCGTTTCTCTCTCCTCTGACATGTTATATCATGTCAAAGAAAAAGGATACACTGGATCTCACTTTTACATGCTCACCGTTATTCATTAGCTGAAACCCTGGAGATTTTCTGATTCTGAGGAGCGCTATTACTTCATACCTGAACGAAGTTTTAAAATGACAGTGAGGGAATAATGGTCTCTCCATTTTTATGGGGTTAAATGCTGGAGTGTAAATAAAAAGATGTACAAAACTTCAGCCAATCTGCAGTTGCTAATTACTCGAACAGCTGCAGTCCTAGAGATAAATATGTCTATTTTATTGGGCCCACTTTAGTATTTAAGACTTGGCTGTTTAGTTGTAGACAGACAAACCCAGCCAAAAATATTTTATTAAAAATAATATTTGAGGTTAGAAATTTGATCATTACAAAATATATGTAATTGCTATCCATTCAATCATAAAAACAATAGTTTATGTAATGCATATATTGATGCTAACCAATCCAAAAAAAGCCCTGTATTTTTTTTAAGTTATGTCTCAGAATGCAGCCACACAAATGACATTTTGCGTGGATGTCATTGAAAATAAAATCTAATTCATATTTGGAATGCTTACTAAAGAAAACTACACCTATTAAAATATAACCTTTGTTAAGTGAACATGATAAAAGAATCCCAACTGCGGGATTTGTTCCTTATAATTAAATTGCCTAGGGACATTTTATCCTGGATGTGTCGGGTGTCATGGTTTTAAGTATGAAACAGGACGTTGCTATCTAGCTAGATTGGCTTTAGTTAGTATAAGAGGAGGGGATTGCCAGGTACGTATTGTAGCCTCATTTCTATCATGATCCTTTACTGCCAAGACACAATTAATCTCTCCTGATGAACCCAGGTGGGGGAAACGCGTCGAGAGTGTGTTGTGAGCCTGTCCTCTTCATCTAAGGATTTAGGCTATCATCATTTCCAGCTATCTGCATGACGTTCCACACTATGTCAGATGAGTATGATGTATTTTGGGGTTGTATCTTTTTGTGCCCCTATTTGTCATTTTGTAAACTGGAATATTTTGGGGTTGAATCATGTGTGTGGTAACATCTATGCATTTATATTATGCTGACTGTTATTTTGCATATTTGCTGGAATATTTATCAGGGTCATTGTGTGCCAGCACTGATTTAATCCTTTTCATATTGGGGGATTGTTATTGCAGCTATGATATATCTTTTAGTATTCTAACATATTTGTTTTGAGTGACTTAAGTTGATTGTAATCTCTCCTTTGTATACATTCACACCCTTTTTTTTGGGGGGTGGCCTGTGTTATCATTCACTGACACCACTTCATCTTGATATCATACAATGATTACAGGCCATCTGGCCCTCTGTTTCTGACTATCAGCCTTATAGAGTCTTTATAGGAGTTCAGGTACAGCCATCGTACAAGCGGGGACGCCAATCTCACTTTTTCTTAGGGTGCCAACCTCCGCATCTAGGTAGATGCTCAGATAGAAGTGGTATCCAAGGAGAGGTCACTCATTTCTTCACATTGGTTTAGTGAGTTTGTTATGACATAGTTGCACTAATATTATCACCTTGTAGTTGTTAACCATTTAGGTGCTGCAGTTCTGCTTGTTGAGATTTTTTGACTGGGCATACATCTATCATGTTAGAGGGGTCTTTTTCCTACCATTTTCTCTAGTCTTTTCCGGTATATCATTATTCACATTGACTAGTCAGGTAGAGAACTTCTATTTTTTGCTCTCTTGTATTTTTACAAGCCCGTTTTTTCCTAGGCAATTTAATTATCATGTTCGCTTAATAAAGGTTATATTTTAATAAGGGTAGTTTTTCTTTAGTAAGCCGTTAATTATTTACCCTTGCATATACTGAGTTGTAAGAAGATCATATTTGGAATGTCCCATTTATTTTGACTAGTAAAATATAACTGATATAAAACTATGTCTTTCTTAATGCAGTATTCAAAAAGTGAAAAAAAAAAAACATTGCCGAGTCTTTTAAGACCATACTAGGTTAACTTTTCTAGGGGTTAGTAATTTAACTAAAAGCGTTATATTTATTTTCTTGGCTTCAACCATAATAGCAGTACTCTGAATTCGATTTTTTATACTTTAGTTTTCACACAAAATCCTTTTTTTGCTAGGAATAATTGGCATCCCAGCAAAACTTGCAGAATCAATTAGTTCATCTCTGGATAATTGTAATTGTTATCCCTCATAATTTGATTTTAAAGCAAAAAGGATTATATGTATAATTGTTAACACCATATTCTAATAGCTCAGTTCCCAAGTTTCTAATTGTATTCAAATACTTTGAATTTTATTGGGTGACCTACATCTTTCAAAGTTGTATTCTACATCCAAACTAGAGCTTTCCTTACTAAGGCCTATGCACTCAGTTGAGTCATGTTTAGAGGTAGCACAGAGGGTGATATGCGTTACCTAATGGTGACCCATGTTTTATACTTTGTTTACACCTTGATTCAATGGTACTAGAGTAGTTCTATTCTGCAGTGCATGAAGTAATAGTAATATATATGGTGAAGTCAAGAGTCTAAATCTAAAAATGGAAAGTAGCACACAATAGGGTGACACTACAATCATTTCAATCCTTTCTCTTCAATGCATTTTGTCCCTTTTTATATATATATATATATATATATATATATATATATATATATATATACACACCCTTCTCTGTTTCCCCTTTTCCTAATCTGCCTAAATAGCTCGTTTGTTTAGTGTTCTCTTTCTGGTCTTCTGGTCGTATCCCTTTGTGCTACAAGTGATACAACCCCACTGCCACAAATGATAATCGGTGGATACTGGATCTACTCATCATAGCAGCTCTAGGTTATAGGTCACAGAACCACCAATTTAGGATATATATAACTACAATATTGAGGTCCACTAAACTCCATAACAAGACTAATACAAGCCTGCTCTATCCATACAATTATGCCTTCTCTTCCTAAAGTCGGTACGCTGAAGAAGATCAACGTGTGACCAAAACATTTGACTTAAGTACTACTATTAAACTTCTTCATCTAAAATACCAAAGCTGGGTGCCAAGTTTTTTGTATTATACTTATTGGCTTGGACCCTACTTGTGCAACTGCACGGTTGTGTCACGGTTTCTTCCTACAAATCGACACTTCAGCATATAAATCCATAGTGCTGCTGATCCTGTGGTACAGCAGCCAGCCACCACTACAGAGCATAAATCCTTCATGCCAATTCTGTGGTCCAGCCACACTATCTCAGCAAATAAATACTGATTGTTAATTGTGAAACAGCTGGTTAAAAGATGGGAAGGGTACATCCAACATGAATGGGAAAAAAACAAATCATGGTAGAAGGGAGAATAGGAGTGGTGTTTGAGGTGTAAGTGGAGGAGGTGGTAATGTTACTAAAAGATCTGTTAAACAAAAACACCGGCTCATCCTCTTCAAAGACAACTGACAACTTCAATTACTGGAGAGCTACTCAACTGCCTTTCTTTGGTAGTCGCACAGCGGTATACCTTGTATATAATTTTTTTAAATGTGGAGACTCCAATTTGGGTCTCAATCAGTTGGGTTGCCTGTAGTGGAAGGGGTCTCAGATGACAATTACAGTATACACCACTCATCCACCTCTTACTGATCAATTTGCAAGCTAGAAATGTTGGGTCAGTCTGTCCCATCCATGCTGCACCATTATAAAATTTCTAAGTAGATAAAAAAGTCTTTTTCAGCTCACCTGTCCACTCTGTGCATGGCTGCCATCCCAGGAAAATCCAACAAGTTGTAAAAAAAATCCAGCACAAAGAGGTTGCACTCCAATAAGCTTTATTCCAAAATCTTCATTAAAAGCATGGCCAACTGACAATAGAAAAATGGCATAAATAGCTTGGGTCCCAGACACTGGTTTACACGTTTCAGTGCCAAATATGCCCCTTTGTCATAACCATATGACAAAGGGGCATGTTTGGCCCTGAAAGGCGTAAACTGGTGTCTGGGACCCCTGCTATTTATGTCATTTTTCTATTGTCGGTTCTCCATGCATTTAATGAAGATTTTGGAATAAAGCTTATTGGAGTGCAACCTCTTGCTAATAAAATTTATATTGTTGGTCAACTGATGCCACTTTTCATGGTGTCTAACCCTAATTTTTTAAAATGTTTTGATTGCAACTTGGGTCTCCTTCATGTGTGGTGCCTGTAGCAGTAGGGCTACTAGACCAGCAGGCCTGCACTTACACTATGTTCCAAATTATTATGCAAATTACATTTTTCTCGGATTTTCCTAAATGGTCAGTGCAAATGACAGTCAGTCTAATAAAAGTCATCACCCGTTAGAGTATACATCGAATTTTATTGAAGAAACCTCCCAATGATAACAGTATAATCTCCAAAATGAATAAAAACTCAAAATGCACTGTTCCAAATTATTAGGCACAGTAGAATTTCTAAACAATTGATATGTTTTAAAGAACTGAAAATGCTCATTTGTGGAATTTGCAGCATTTGGAGGTCACATTTACTGAATAAAATAGCTATTTAACTCCAAAACATCCTAACAGGCCAAGTTACATGTTAACATAGGAGCCCTTCATTGATATCACCTTCACAATTCTTGCATCCATTGAACTTGAGAGTTTATGGAGAGTTTCTGCTTGTATTTCTTTGCATGAAGTCAGAATAGCCTCCCAGAGCTGCTGTTTTGATGTGAACTGACTCCCACCCTCATAGATCTTTTGTTTGATGATCCTCCAAAGGTTTTCTATAGGGTTGAGGTCAGGGGAAGATGGTGGCCACACCATGAGTTTATCTCCTTTTATGCCCATAGCAGCCAATTACTCAGAGGTGTTTATTGTCATGCTTGAAGATGATTTTGTTCCTGAAGGCACGTTTCTGCTTTTTAGACCATGGAAGAAAGTTGTCAGTCAGAAACTCTATTTACTTTGCTGAGGTCATTTTCACACCTTCAGGAACCTTAAAGGGCCATACCAGCTGGTTCCCCATGATTCCAGCCCAAAACATGACTCCTCCACCTCCTTGCCAACGTCGCAGCCTTGTTGGGACATGGTGGCCATCCACCAACCATCCACTACTCCATCCATCTGGACCGTCCAGAGTTGCTCGACACTCATCAGTAAACAAGACTGTTTGAAAATTAGTCTTCATGTATGTCTGGGCCCACTGCAACCATTTCTGCTTGTGAACACTGTTTAGGGGTGGCCGAATAGTAGGTTTATGCACCACAGCAAGCCTTTGAAGGATCCTACACCTTGAGGTTTGAGGGACTCCAGACGCACCAGCAGCTTCAAATAACTGTTTGCTGCTTTGTAATGGTATTTTGGTAGCTGCTCTCTTAATCCAATGAATTTGTCTGCCAGAAAACTTCCTCATTATGCCTTTATTTGCATGAACTCTGTCTGTGCTCTGTTTCAGTCACAAATCTCATCAGAGTATGATGATCACTCTTAAGTTTTCGTGAAATATCTAATTTTTTCATACCTTGTCCAAGGCATTGCACTATTTAACACTTTTCAGCAGCAGATAGATCCTTTTTATTTCCCATATTGCTTGAAACCTGTGACCTGCATAATAATGTGGAACATCATTTTTGAGTAGTTTTCCTTTAATTAGAATCACCTGGAAAACTAATTATCACATGTGTTTAAGATTGATTTCAGTGATTCATTGAGCCCTGAGACACAATACCATCCACGAGTTTATTTGAAAAACAAAACAATTAAATCTTTAAGACACTTAAATCCAATTTGCATAATAATTTGGAACACAGTGTATGTTCAGCCAGCTACTTGTGTCGCTATCCTTAAATTTTTCTAACAATAGTAGTCTTCGAAGCTGATATTTCTGCCACCTGAGTGTGGCTGAGCAGAAAAGAAATACGAGCTGTTGCATGGGGTATCAGGGCTCCCAGCACAGCAGGCTTACACCAGTCCCTCTCCAACCTCTTAATTTCAACTTAATTGCAAAGCTGTAAATGCTGGCCCTGGCCCTGTCTCACGTATGGCCCATGCCTGACTGCTCCACCATTATAAAATTTCTACTGTAGGTCAATTGATGCCACTTTTCCTGGTACCTTCCTTTAGTTTTTGAATATGTTTGTACTCCAGCTTGGGTCTTCTTCATGTGTGTTGCCTGAAATTGACAGGGCTCTCAGAGCACAAGGCCCACACCTGTCACTCAACCACCTGTTACTGATTAATGCTAAAGCTATAAATTGCTGGTCCAAGCCCTGTCCCAGGCATCCATGCTGTACAATTAGACTATTTGAACTCTGGGTCAATTGATGCCACTTTTCCTGGTGTCTGCCCACTATTTGAGCTGTTTCAGCAACTTTTAGGACATCATGAAGGTGTTGTCTATGCATTTGATTTTGCCTCCCATTGAATTCAATGGGGTTTGGATAAGGATGGCGAACATAGGAAAGTTCGCCAAGCAGAACCTTAAAAAGGTTTGTTTATTTTTATATATTGAGTTCACTTTTCTGTGTAATCTTTCAGTCAACTGCCTAGGCGTTTCCTCCATTGCATGCTCTTTTTCTGGCTTCTATTTATTTGCTCAAACCAGGTTCTGATTCTATTTGTCCTACACTCCCAGCATTTTTCCTCAACAATTTGTTTTTTTATGTGTTATCAGTTATATGTCTAGCTCCCTTTCTTCTGCATTTCATCTGCCTAGGAGACTGCTCTGTTAAATATTTAACTTATGAAATCTATTCACTGGCCCTTCCTGGGTTCTCATCCCACTTCTACATTCCTATCATTGCTCATCTATTTACATTTTCTCATCAATAAGTTTGGACTTTTTTTTCCCCCTGCAACTTTAGTCAATTTGAAATTGTCACATGAACTTCCCACCCCCTCTCAATTTCCCTATTGGTTTAAGGGTTCCTGTGAGTGCTCCCTATGCAATCGGCATCCATTTTGGGCCTTCAAAAACCCATCTGTTGTCATGTTTTGCACATTTGGCTTTTTCACTTAAAGCGACCCTGTCAGCAGGATTGTGTTCAGTAACCTACAGTGGCAGATTGGCACCGTTATACTGATAAAAATATCTTGGTTGATGAAACCCGCACTATGATCACATCCATATCGTGCAATTAATTATTATTTTGGATGGTATCCATAAATTCCTAAAAAAATAAAAAATGTTTGAAAATGGCGCCTGCACAGTAACAGCTATCAGCAGCATGGTGTCTCAGTGGCTGGCAATGCAGTGCTGTAGTCCTGGGTTAATATTCCACCAAGGACAACATCTGCAAGAAGTTTGTGTGTTCCTCTCCGTATTTGCGTGGGTTTACTTCAGGTACTCTGTTTTCCACCCACAATCCAGACATACTGATAGGGAATTTAGATTGTGAGTCTCATCGGGAACAGCGATGATAATCTGTGCAAACTGAAGTGCTGTGGAATATGTTAGTGCTATATAAAAAAAAAAGATTAAGGCCATGTACACACACTGCGGATTTGTTGCAGATCTGCAGCGTTTCTGCCACGCGGAATTGCACCAAATCCACAAAGGAGTGCTCAAGCAATGTTAGTCAATGGGAATCCAGAATTGGTGTGCACATGCTGCTGAAAATTCGGCACTGATTTGCAGCATTTTATTTTCCACAGCATGTCAATTCTTTTTGCAGATCTGCAGCATTTCTGCACCCATTGACTTACTTTGAGACTGTTAAATCCGTGGCCAAACTGCAGGTGTAAAAAGGTCTGTGGATTTGTGTGCCAAAAGGCTGCAGCAGGGAAGGAGGAAGAATGTGTGAGCGGAGAATATGTATGTGTCTGTCTGCGGGGGTCTGTGTGTGTAACCAGGCATCATCTGATGGGACTACTACTCCCATCCGGCTATATCTGCTGTCACATATAACAGTGACAGCATGAGCCAATGATGGGACAGTAGTCCCATCATCCGGTGACTACGTTCAATTGTAAAACAAAAGAAACAAAAAATATATTCATACTCACCAAACACCTAATCCCTGACGCCCGCGTCTCCTGCAACAAAAATAAAATAAACCAAAATATATTTACTAGTGATAAGCGAGTATACTCATTGCTAGGGTTTTCCTGAGCACACTTAGGTGGTCTCTGAGTATTTGTTAGTGCTCGGAGATTTAGTTTTCTTTGCCGCAGCTGCATGATTTACGGCTGCTAGACAGCTGAATACATGTGAGGAATGCCTGTTTGTTAGGGAAGTCCCACATGTGTTCAGGCTGTCCAGCAGCCATAAATCCTGCAGCTGAGGCCACGAAAACTAAATCTCCAAGCAATAACAAATACTCGGAGATCACCCGAGCGTTCTCGGGAAAACCCGAGCAACGAGTTTACTCGCTCATCACTAATACTTACCTTTTCACCATAGTCCATTTAATAACAAGTGTCCCACGATGATCTCATGTGTAGAACAGTCACATCAGAAGATATGACTGCTCTACCCGGCCTTCGGTGATACACTACGGGAGGGATACCATCCTGTCAGTGTATCACTGCACTACCGTTAGAGGTCACCGGATGACATCAGCTGATCACCTCCCGTTCTCACTTGCAGCACCACTGCATGAGAAAATTCTCACGCAGTGGTGCCACAAGTGAAAGCACGAACTCTGGTGAACTCTCAGTGATACACTGTAGGAGCAATTAGCTCCTGTCAGTGTATGACCGGAGGCTGGGTAGAGCGGTCACATCTCCCGATGTGACTGTTCTACACGTGAGATCGTCATGGGACACTCGGTAAATTAACTACATTTGACAGGGAGTATTAATGTTGATTTATTATTTTATTTTTGCTGCAGGAGATCAAGCGATTTGTGGATTAGGTGATGCAGTAAGTATGGCAAAATAAGATTCAATAAAGGAGTCTGTGTCTTGATTATTTCAATTAAAGGACTTGCTGTATTGTCTGGCTGTATTTTTATTTACCATATAACTATAGGATTAGTAATGAATAGGTGTCTTATTGACGCTTCTCCATTACTAAGCCATGGGTTTGATGTCACCGGACAATACAAATGTGACATCAACCCCACAAATATTACCTCACTTGCCACCGCTACAAGGCAAGTGGGATGAGCGAGGCTAAGTGCCAGAATTGGCGCATGCATAAGATGCACCATTTCTGGGGTGGCTGAAAGCTGATATTTTTAGCCTGGGGGGTGCCAATATACATGTTTCCTTTCCAGGCTATTAATATCAGCCTGCAGCTCTCTGCCTAGCCTTTGTTGGTTTTATTTTATAAGGGGACCCCATGTCAATTTTTTTTCTGGGGTTCCCTTGTAAACTAGCCAGTAAAAGCTAATCAAACATCAGTGAGCTGATATCAATAGCCTGGACACCTTTATAGCTATTGGCGTATACCCAGAAAACTAACATCAGCCCTCAGCCATTGGCTTTCCCTCTGCTGGTTAGGAAACATACGCAGGAGCCCACGCAATTTTTTTAAAATTATTTTTGAAAAATAAACAGATATTGCATTTAATTCAAATTTTGTGTGTTTTTATTTAACTCTTTATGTACCATTTTGTTAATGAGTATTTTGTATATATTATATTAATTTACATTTGTTTTGCGTGTAAACATTATATTTGAACATTTGAACATGGTATGTAATGATATTATGGTCATTGGAGAATGAAAAAGAGGTTGGACAAGGAAATTACATCACAGTTTTTTTAAATGAAATAATATATCTTTATTTAGCTTACAAAAAGTCATATAAATCCGCATGAAAAATCGCAAGAAAATTTGCATCATAAACCCATAAAAACCATGTGGAATTTCAGCTGCGTTTTCAGCATAGAGAGGCAGAATCCACACAGAATTTTACAAAAGCAAATCTGCAACGTGCTCACACACACTAAAGATTACTGCGGAGCCATCTTGGAAGAGGCAATTTTTTTTAATATATAGCAAGATGGCATCGCCAGTGCCTGTGCAGTAGCAGCAATTGGATCGTCAATAGCTGTTACTAGGCAGGCACAGCTGGCACCATTTTCAAACTGATAATTTTTGGGGGGAATTTAAGGATACCATCAAAGATAAATGCACAATAAATGTGGATGCGATCATGGTGCAGTGCAGGCGCTGGCCTGCAGAAGGGGATTTTTAAACAATTATATACTAGATGGTGGTCCGATTCTAACGCATCGGGTATTCTAGAATATGTATGCATAGTGTATAGCACAGCCCACATAGTACATTGCGCAGCCCATGCAGTACATTGCGCAGCCCACGCAGTACATTGCGCAGCCCATGCAGTACATTGCGCAGCCCACGCAGTACATTGCGCAGCCCACGTAGTACATTGTGCAGCCCACGCATTACATTGCGCAGCCCACGTAGTACATTGCGCAGCCCACGTAGTACATTGCACAGCCCACATAGTATATTGCGCAGCCCACGTAGTATATTGCGCAGCCCACGCTGTATATTGCGCAGCCCACGCAGTACATTGCGCAGCCCATGCAGTACATTGCGCAGCCTATGTAGTACAATTGCGCAGCCCACGTAGTACATTGCGCAGCCCAAGCAGTACATTGCGCAGCCCACGTTGTATATTGCGCAGCCCACGTTATATATTGCGCAGCCCACGTTGTATATGGTGCAGCCCATGTAGTACATTGCGCAGCCCGCATAGTACATTGCGCAGCCCACGTAGTACATTGCGCAGCCCACGTAGTACATTGCGGAGCCCACATAGTATATTGCACAGCCCACATTGTATATTGATTGCGCAGCCAACGTTGTATATTGCGCAGCCCACGTAGTACATTGCGCAGCCCACGTAGTACATTGCGCAGCCCACGTTGCATATTGCGCAGCCCATGTTGTATATTGCGCAGTCCACGTATATAGCAATGTGGGCATGATATGCCTGTTAAAAAAAAAGAATTAAAATAAAAAATAGTTATATACTCACCTTCCTTTGGCCCCTGGATCCAGGAAGCGGTTACCGATGCTACTTGTCCATTCCGGTCTGAAGAGTGCATTGCGGTCTCGCGAATTGATGATGAAACAGTCTCGCGAGACCACTACGTCATCATCTCGCGAGATTGCAATGCATGGAGCGGTTACCGGAGCACTGTGAGGAGCGGGAAAGGCGCCAGAAGGTAAGTATTTGATGATTTTTTATTTTTTCATTATTTTTAACATTAGATTTTTTTACTATTGAAGGTGCATAGGCAGCCTCAATAGTAAAAAAGTTGGTCACACAGGGTTAATAGCAGCGTTAATGGAGTGCGTTACACCGCGGCATAACGCGGTCCATTAGCGCTGCCATTAACCCTGTGTGAGCGCTGACTGGAGGGGAGTATGGAGGGGGCACTGGCTGCGGGGAGGAAGGAGTGGCCATGTTGCCATCGCACTGCGCCCGTCGCTGATTGGTCGTGGCAATGGTCATGGGCGTTTTGCCACGACCAATCAATGACTTGGATTTCCATGACAGACAGAGGCTGCGACCAATGAATATCCAGGACAGACAGACAGACAGATGGAAGTACCCCTTAGACAATTATATAGTAGATATTATGCATATAATGGAGGGCTGGTCATTGATGGATCAGTGACCTGTCAGAAACCACATAATTGACTGCCTAATGAGAGTGCCACATGAAAGCACCCCCACGAAGCACGAGCATCTAATTAACTTAAAAGTGAAAATACAGATTAAACCACTACTAAGTGGATTTCATCAACCAAGGTATAATTTTAATCAGTATAACGGAATCAAACTGACACTGTCTGTAGGTTACTGAGCACAATCCTGCTGACTGGCCCCATTTAAGAGTTGATCGGTCAGTTCCTATTGTACTGTATAGATGTGAACAAAATATAATAATATAGTACATAACACCCATCCAGTATACAGATTAGTATATGACTGGTTTACAACCAACAGGCGCAAATAGCCGCAGATCAGGACAGCCAAAGGCAAGACAACTCTGGCTTACGGTAACCACATTTTGCCATCCCCCCCACCCTGCTTCCCGATTTCACCGCTACCTGCAGACAGAGCCTGTTTCTTCTATCAGACAGCTGTTTCAATGATGTAACTACATCACATCTGCAGTGTGTATAGATTGCTTTGGTCTCCAGTGACCTGAGTGCCAGAGGAATGAGTGTGAAGTGAGTATTTATTTTTTGTGACTGGGATGACAGAGGGCTATGGCAGGGTTCAATACTTATATAGAGCTGCTATGTGGAGTATCATACTGAATAAAGGGAGGCAATCTGAGGACGCATACTGTATATAATGGGCAATTTAAGGATCCATACTATATAGAAGGACTATATAGTGAGTCTTATGGTATAGAGAGGGCTGTGTGGGCTCATACAGTAAATGAGGTAAATGTGATATTTAATTCTAAGTTATTCTTTAAAATTAATATATGTTATTTATATTGAGCAGAATTAAGTTTACCCTATTGATTTGGCCCTCCACCACAGTCAGTGTCTAATGTGGCCCCTCTTGAAAATTAATTGTCCCCCCGGTATGTAACATGCCATGACAGACATTAGGTGTAACAATATAACATAGTAATGTAGTTAGCAAGGCCGAAAAAAGACGTTTGTCCATCCAGTTCAGGATATATTCCATCAGAATAAATCCCCAGATTTATGTCCTTCTAAAGAACCTAATAACTGTAAGATACAATATTGTTACGCTACAGGAAGGCATTCAGGCCTCTCTTGAACCCCTCGACTGAGTTTGCCATCACCACCTCCTCAGGCAAGGAATTCCAGATTCTCACTGCCCTAACAGTAAAGAATCCTCTTCTATGTTGATGGAAAAACCTTCTTTCCTCCAGACGCAGAGAATGCCCCCTTGTGACTGTCACCTTCCTTGGTATAAACAGATCCTCGGAGAGATATTTGTATTGTCCCCTTATATACTTATACATGGTTATTAGATCACCTCTCAGTCAGTTTCTTTCTAGACTAAATAATCCTAATTTTGCTAATCTCTCTGGATATTGTACTTCCCCCATCCCCTTTATTAATTTTGTTGCCCTCATTTGTACTCACTCTAGTTCCAATATGTCCTTCCTGAGCACCGGTGCACAAAACTGTACACAGTACTCCATGTGCGGTCTAACTAGAGATTTGTACAGAGGCAGTATAATGCTCTCATCATGCGTATCCAGAACTCTTTTAATTCACCCCATGATCCTGTTTGCCTTGGCAGCTGCTTCTTGGCACTGGCTGCTCCAGTTAAGTTTATCATTAACTAGGATCCACAAGTCCTTCTCCATGTCAGATTTACCCAGTGGTTTACCGTTCAGTGTGTAATGGTGATATTGATTCCTTCTTCCCATGTGTATAACCTTACATTTATCATTGTTAAACCGCATCTGCCACCTTTTGGCCCAAGTTTCCAACTTATCCAGATCCATTGGTAGCAGAATACTATTATCTCTTGTATTGACTGCTTTATATAGTTTTGTATCATTTGCAAATATCGATATTTTACTGTGTAAACCTTCTACCAGATCGTTAATAAATATGTTGAAGAGAATAGGTCCCAACACCAACCCCTGCGGTACCACACTGTTAACAGAAACCTAGGTAGAGAATATACCATTGTAACCACCCTCTGCTTTCTATCACTAAGCCAGTTACTTACCCATTTACCCACATTTTCCCCCAGACCCAGCATTCTCATTTTGTGTACCAACCTCTTGTGTGGCACAGTACCAAACGCTTTGGAAAAATCAAGATATATCACATTCAATTATTCACCTTAGTCCAGGCTATAGCTTATCTTTTCATAAAAACTGATTAGATTGGTTTGGCAGGAGCGATTCCTCATAAACCCATACTGATATGGAGATAAACAGTTAATCTCATTAACATAATCCAGAATATCATCCCTCAGGAACTCTTCAAATATTTTACCAACAATAGAGGTTAGACTTACTGGCCTATAATTTCCAGGTTCACTTTTAGAGCCATTTTTGAATATTGGTACCATATGTCATGGTCCAGGCTGGAGTTTCTTTTCTGCTGTCCTCTCTTGTGACTGGTCATGCAGGGGTTAATCTCCTTGGCCTCGTTCTGGAGCTAGCTGGGCTATTTCAGTCCATCGTAGCCTGCTGACCAGTGTTAGTGATAGCTCAAGCTTCCAGTTTAGAGCCTCTGACCCTTGTACCTTGGTGATCCTCCTGCCTTTGACTTGTATTCTCGTGTATGACCCCGACCTATCTCTGAACCCGTCTCTGCTGCTAAGTTCTCTGTCTGGCTTTTTTATTCTCTGGCTTGTACATCGACCACATCTTCTGTCTCATGTTTTTGTACACCACGCTCATGTTTGGCTCTTTGACCCTCGGCTTAGTATTTTGACTATGTGTATCGCTGCTCCTTCTTGTACTTTTGTTCCTGATCATTTCAGACTCGGTTCACCTGACCACTCTCTCATTACCTGTGACACCTGTGCTGTTGCTCTGTGTTGTTACGTTTAGTTTTTAACCTCTCTTCCCTCACCAGCTCCCCCTGGTGGAGGTTTCACTACAACACATTTGCTATGCGCCAGTCCTGTGGAACAGACCCTGTCGCTATAGAGTCCCAAAATATAAGAAATAATGTGTTAGAGGTCGAGTTCCCACTGCTGCACAGGGGGAATCTCGAGCCATGTCTACTGTGGTCTCCCATTCGGCATCTGCCGCAGTGGAGCCTGCTCAGCGGAGATGTCGTCCCAGCGTCTCGCTCAGCCTGATACTGTGCAAAGGGTTACTGCTGCCTAGTGTTGAGCATTCCGATACCGCAAGTATCGGGTATCGGACGATACTTGCGGTATCGGAATTCCGATACCGAGATCCGATACTTTTGTGGTATTGGGAATCGGAATCGGAAGTTCCCAGTGTATGGATCCCAGGGTCTGAAGGAGAGGAGACTCTCCTTCAGGCCCTGGGATCCATATCCATGTAAAAAATAAAGAATTAAAATAAAAAATAGGGATATACTCACCCTCTGACGCGCCCTGGTAGTAACCGGCAGCCTGCTTTGCTTAAAATGAGTGCGTTCAGCACCTTCCATGACGTCACGGCTTCTGATTGGTCGCGTGCCGCTCATGTGACCGCCACGCGACCAGTCACAAGCCGTGACGTCATTCTCAGGTCCTAAATTCCTAATTCTAGGAATTTAGGACCTGAGAATGACAAAACGGCTTGTGATTGGTCGAGTGGCGGTCACATGAGCGGCACGCGACCAATCAGAAGCCGTGACATCATGGAAGGCCCTAAACACGCTCATTTTAAGCAAAGAAGGCTGCCGGTTAACAGCGGTGAGGTGCAGGGGCCTCCGGAGAGGTGAGTATATCAATATTTTTTATTTTAATTCTTTATTTTACACATTAATATGGATCACAGGGCCTGAAGGAGAGTTTCCTCTCCTTCAGACCCTGGGAACCATCAGGATACCTTCCGATACTTGGTGTCCCATTGACTTGTATTGGTATCGGGTATCGGTATCGGCGATATCTGATACTTTTCGGGTATCGGCCGATACTATGCGATACCGATACTTTCAAGTATCGGACGGTATCGCTCAACACTACTGCTGCCTTTCCAGGCTCTGCTTTTGTAGCCAGCACTGGTCAGTGGTGAGCAGGCTTTTCTGGGACTAAGTTCTGCTTTGCACACACTGAGCATGCCTACGGGAGGACCTCTCATTGGAGGATGGGGGTCACACGCTCAGGTCCTGAAGCAGCTCCAATTGGACCACTAGGAAGGTCCTTGTCTGCTGCAGCTATATAAGGTTCGCATGGCCACACGACCATGCGCTAGTATCAACCTATGTTATGAGCTTTGCTACTTGGTGGTCATGTCTGCATGTG
The DNA here is from genome assembly GCF_051348905.1 of Ranitomeya variabilis. Lineage (NCBI taxonomy): Eukaryota > Metazoa > Chordata > Amphibia > Anura > Dendrobatidae > Ranitomeya > Ranitomeya variabilis. Next base: position 570,923,755 of record NC_135236.1, read on the forward strand.
GTCAGGGTTGGCTGAAATAAGCCCCTAGAATACGAGCACTTCCGGTCAGGAGTTTTGTATGCTTGGATTCAGGGCCCAGCTGAAATAAGCCTCTAGAATACCAGCACCTCCGGTGAGGAGTTGTTTGTGTGCTATGCTGTCTGTCTGACCACTCTTTGATTTGCTCACTTAGGTAGCTGTGATCCTCTGTGAGGTTAACAGGGCACAGCATTTTCATATCTTTGCGATTCTGTGAAGTTAACAGAGTTCGCTTATACCACCATATAGTGCCGCCAATTACTTTGCAGCAGATATCTCTGCACGGTGGACCCCGGGCTGCGAATGCACCTTATTGCTTCCTTCCTATACTCGGTGTGTTCCGCTAGCCCTAACAGTATACTAGTGCCGGGGTCTGGCTAAGTAATGGTGGACAAACCGCGATAGCAGGGGTACATCCAGCAGCTGGAGGGCAGGTTGGCGACTCTCGAGCCTGCAACCTCAACTGTTGATGTAACTGCAATAGCTGTTCAGGCTGCTAGCACGACTGCAGCAACTTTGTCCACTGCCACCTCTGTTCCGACTTTATCCCATCTCCCACTGCCAGAGAAATTCTCTGGTGACAGTAAAACCTGTAGGGGTTTCATGAGCCAGTGCGGTATTCACCTCGAGCTTCTGGCTGCACATTTTCCTACAGAGCGGGCAAGGGTGGGATTTATAATCTCTTTTCTATCGGTCAGGGCATTGGAATGGGCTACGCCACTGTGGGAGTGCGATGATCATGTGGTGCAGAGTGCTTCTCGGTTCTTGAGGACTTTGAAGCAGGTCTTTTAAGGACCTCGAGTCACCCATGATACGGCGCTCCAACTGCTGGCATTGACTCAGAGGTCATCCATGGTCAGCCATTTTGCCGGACGTTTCCGGACTCTAGCCTCTGAGCTGGAGTGGCCGGATAAAGCTTTCATCCCAGTGTTTTGGAGGGGGCTGGCTGACCATGTGAAGGACGCTTTGGCTACTAGGGAGATTCCCCCCACACTGGAGGAGCTCATAGCCATATCAACTTGCATCGATCTTTGTTTTCATGAGTGAAGGTTGGAGTGAGCCCAGTGTAGGCAGAGGTTTCGGCTTGCTCCCACCTTCACCAAACCTCTGGAATCTCCAGTCCAGGCGCCCGAGTCACATGAGGCCATAGAGGTGTCAGGAGCGGGATCCAAGTCCCGGTCCGCTCGTGCACTTAAGGTCTGTCACATTTGCCAGCAGTTAGGACATCTTGCCTCCAGGTGTTCTCAGCGGTCAGGGGAACGTCGGCATCTAGTGGAAGTTGGAGGAGGTAGACTAGATACAAAGACATTTTCCTCTAAATTGTCCTTCAAGTGGACAATTACCATAGGCCCATCCACTCTTATGGTAGAGCTTTGCATGGACTTCGGGACAGAAGGCAACTTTAGGTCATCTGCTTTCGCCCAGCGACACGCAATACCCCTTGTGATGCTCGCCAAACCTGTGACTGTTTGAGTGGTAAATGGGTCGACACTACCCTCACAGATTACACACCAAATCATTCCCTTCACTCTCTCCATGTCTCCATTTCCCTACCTGTCATTCCCGAGGGAATTGATGAGGTCCTGTTGGGGATACCATGGTTACGCTACCATTATAGAGTGGTCCTCAGGGAGAATTCTGGGATGGAGTAAAACCTGTGAGGGTAGATGTCAGAGGGAGTGCATTCAGGTTGCTACAACTGAGGTACCCACAGATCTTTCCTCTCTCACCAAGCACTATTGGTCCTATGCGGATGTGTTCTCCAAAAGGGCTGTGGAGACCATTCCGCCTCACCGCCCCTATGACTGTCCTATTGACCTCTTGCCTGTTGCAGAGACTCCCCGGGGTTGAGTCTATTCGTTATCTATTCCAGAGAGAGAGGCAATGTCCCAGTATATCCGAGAGAATCTGGCAAGAGAATTCATTAGGAAGTCAGTGTCACCTGCAGGGGCTGGGTTCTTCTTCGTACAGAAGAAGAGTTAAGAACTGCATCCATGCATAGACTACAGGGGTCTTAACGCCATCACCATTAAGAATAGGTACCCACTACCCCTGATATTTAAGCTTTTTGATAGGCTACGGGGAGCAAGGGTATTTACTAAATTAGATCTGTGGGGTGCTTACAACCTGATTCGCATCCGTGAGGGGGATGAATGGAAGAATGCTTTTAACACCAGGGATGGGCACTATGAATATCTGGTGATGCCCTTCGGACTCTGTTATGCCCCAGCAGTTTTCCAAGACTTAGTAAATGACATCTTCCGGGATATGCTCTCCACCTCGGTCATAGTTTGTCTGGATGATATTCTTATCTACTCTCCAGATATTTACTCCCACCGGAGAGATGTTTGCAAGGTCTTCGGCCTCCTACGGGCTAACTCCCTCTATGCCAAGTTGGAGAAGTGTGTGTTTGAGCAGGAGTCCTTACATTTCCTTGGCTATATCATCTCTGCCCAGGGATTGGCTATGGATCCTGCTAAGCTACAGGCTGTGATGGACTGGCAGGAACCCCATTCTCTCAAAGCGGTGCAGCGCTTTAAGGGGTTCATTAATTACTATCGCCAGTTCATTCCCCACTTCTCAACTTTTGTAACTCCCTTGGTTGCCCTCACCAAGAAGGGAGCAAATCCCAAGTTGTAGTTGGAGGAGGTCTACAAGGCCTTTCTCTCGATTAAGTCACACTTCGCCAGCGCTCCCATCCTACATCACCCCGATGTAGATAAGCCATTTATTATGGAGGTGGATGCCTCATCCATTGGTGCTGGAGCAGTTTTCTTCCAAAATTATGCTCAGGCTCGGAAGCATCCTTGCTTCTTCTTCTCCAAGACCTTTTCACCAGCGGAGAGGAATTATTCCATCAGGGACAGGGAGTTGCTAGCCATGAAGTTGGCTTTCTCGGAGTGGAGACACCTCCTGGAGGGAGCTCGTTTTCCCTTCCAAGTGTTCACAGACCACAAGAACTTGGTGTATTTACAGACAGCCCAGCGGCTAAATTCTCACCAGGTTAGATGGTCCCTATTCTTCTCCCGGTTCCATTTCAGAAGAGAAGAACTCTCGTCTTGACGCTGTCTCTTGCTCTATAGTGTCATAAGAGGAGGAGGAGTCTCGGCTTATTGTCCCTTCAGAGAGCCTGAGAACTGTGGCTCCGGTTTCGCTAGAGTCTGTGCCCCCAGGCAAGACTTTTGTTCCATCTAATTTGTGAAAGGAGATTCTCTCTTGGGCTCAGTCATCCAGGGTGGGTGGACATTTTGGCACCAAGAGGACATCTGAGCTCTTGGCAAGGACGTACTGGTGGCCGCATATGGCCCGTGACGTCGGGGACTATATTCGGGCATGTGTCTCCTGTGCTATGAATCGGTCTCCTTGACAATGGCCTACTGGGCTACTTTACCACCTGCCAGTGGCAGACAGGCCCTGGGAGATTTTTGGGATGGACTTCGTGGTGGGCTTACCCAAGTCTTGTAGCTGTACAGTTATCTGGGTAGTCACAGACAATTTTTCTAAGATGGTGCACTTGATTCTTCTTCCACGGTTACCTTCTGCACGGGCTTTAGCGGCGTTGTTTGTCAAACATGTTTTCCGTTTACATGGCATGCCTGACAAAATTGTCAGTGACCGGGGTCCTCAGTTTGCATCTCAATTCTGGAGAGAGCTCTGTTGTTTACTCAGCATTGAGCTGAATATCTCTTCTGCTTATCATCCTGAGACGAATGGGTTGTGGTCACATACTTGCAACATTTTGTCTCCGCCAGGCAGGATGACTGGGCATCTTTGCTATTTTGGGCGGAATTTGCCTTGAACAATGCCGTAGCCGACTCAACCTGGCAGACTCCATTTCTCCTTAATTATGGCCAGAATCTGCGTGCCCATGCCTGTGTCATCCACCAATTCTAGGGTGGCAGACTGGGCAGTGGAGGCACATGACATTTGGGACTGCACACAGGATGCCATCCAGGCCTCCAAGTAGAGAATGAAGGTTTCCGCTGATGCACACCGGCACGCCGCTCCGACATTTGCTCCTGGCGACTTAGTGTGGCTCTCTGCCCGTAACATCAGGCTGCGAGTTGAGTCCACTAAGTTTGCGCCTCGCTACGTAGGCCCTTTCAAGGTTCTGTAACAGTTCAACCCTGTGGTCTACCATTTGGCTGTTCTTTCGCGCCTTGGTATCAACAACAACTTTCACATTTCCCTCTTAAAGCCCGTCTATTTGTCCAGGTTTTCCAAGTCATCTTCCGGGACATTGGGTTCGTCCACGGATGAGCTTGAGGTGAACTCTATCATGGGGTGCAAGGTGGTACATGGCAAGAAATATTATCTGGTGGACTGGAAGGGTCACGGCCCAGAGGACAGAACCTGGGAACCTGTGGAGCACATTTGGGCTCCGCTGCTCATTGCAGCCTTTGAGCATAGTGAGGCCCAAGGAGGGGGGCGAGAGGAGGGGGGTAATGTTAGGGGTCGAGTTCCTGCTGCTGCACAGGGGGAATCTCAAGCCATGTCTGCTGAGGTCTCCCATTCTGCAGCAGTCGCAGTGGAGCCTGCTCAGCGGAGACGTTGGTCCCAGCGTCTCGCTCAGCCTGATACTGTGCAAAGGGTTACTGCTGCCTTTCCAGGCTCTGCTGTTGTAGCCAGCACTGCTCAGTGGCGAGCAGGCTTTTCTGACACTATGTCCTGCTTTGCACACACTGAGCATGCCCACGGGAGGACCTCTCATTGGAGGTCGGGGGTCACACGCTCAGGTCCTGTAGCAGCTGCAATTGGACTACTAGGAAGGTCCTTGTCTGCTGCAGCTATATAAGGTTTGCATGGCCGCATGGCCATGCGCTAGTATCAACCTATGTTATGAGCTTTGCTACTTGGTGGTCATGTCTGCATGTGGTCAGGGTTGGCTGAAAGAAGCCCCCAGAATACCGGAACCTCCGGTGAGGAGATTTATAGGCTTGGATTCAGGGCCCGGCTGAAATAAGCCCCTAGAATACCAGCACCTCCGGTGAGGAGTTGTTTGTGTGCTATGCTGTCTGCATGACCACTCTTTGCTTTACTCAGTTAGGTAGCTGTGATCCTCTGTGAGGTTAACAGGGCACAGCGTTTTCATATCTTTGCGATTCTGTGAAGTTAACAGAGTTCGCTTATACCACCATATAGTGCCGCCAATTACTTTGCAGTAGATGTCTCTGCACGGTGGACCCCGGGCTGCGAGCGTACCTTGTTGATTCCCTTCTATACTAACATAATGGCTAGTCTGTTACATTACTTAGTGCTTTTAGTACTCGTGAGTGTATGCCATCCTTTTATCTGTTTTAATCTTATTTAGACAGTTTCACACCTCTTTTTGGGTTAAATTGGCGACTCTTCGTATATGGTTTTCTTTGTCTCTCAGCGTTTCACCTAGCATTTTATTTTCCACCATGAATACTGTGGAGAAGAAGGTGTTTAATATATTAGCTTTTTCCTCGTCATCTACAATCATTCTTTCCTCACAATTTTTTAAGGGGCCTACACTTTCACGTTTGATTCTTTTACTATTTATATAGTTGAAGAACAGTTTGGGAATAGTTTTACTCTTCTTAGCAATGTGCTTCTCTGTTTCCTTTTTGACAGCTTTAATTAGCTTTTTAGATATATTATTTTTCTCCCAATAGTTTTTAAGCGCTTCAACAATGCCATGCTGCTTTAGTAGTTTAAATGCTTTTTTTTTTTTTTTACTGTTAATTGCCCCTTTTATGTCTTTGCTTAGCCACATTGGGTTTTTCCTATTTCTTGTCCTTTTATTCCCACAAGGTATAAACTGCTTACAGTGCCTATTTAGGATGTTCTTAAACATTTTCCATTTATTATCTGTATTTTTATTTCTGAGGACATTGTCCCAGTCAACCAGATTAAGGGCATCTCTAAGCTGGTCAAACTTTGCCATCCTAAAGTTCAGTGTTTTTGTGACTCCGTGACAAGTCACCCTAGCGAAAGACAAGTGAAACTGTACAATATTGTGGTCACTTTTTCCTAGATGCCCGATGACCTGCAGATTTGTTATTCTGTCAGGTCTATTAGATACTATTAGGTCTAAAAGTGCTGGTCCTCTGATTGGATTCTGCACCAGTTGTGAAAGATAATTTTTCTCGGTTATTAGCAGAAACCTGTTGCCTTTACGGGCTTCTCAGGTCTCTATTTCCCTGCGATAAATAGTTCTATATTATCAGTACACTATATGTGGTATGTGCACAGACATGAGATGTTATATACAACTCCTGGCAAAAAGTATGGAATCACTGGCCTTGGAGGATGTTCATTCAGTTGTTTAATTTTGTAGAAAAAAAGCAGATCACAGACATGGCACAAAACTAAAGTCATTTCAAATGGCAACGTTCTGGCTTTAAGAGACACTAATAGAAATCAAGAACAAAAAATGTGGTAGTCTATAATGGTTACTTTTTTTAATCAAGTGTAGGGAAAAAATATGGAATCACTAAATTCTGAGGAAAAAATTATGGAATCATGAAAAACAAACAAAAAAACCCACTCCAAAACATCACTAGTATTTTGTTGCACCACCTCTGGCTTTTATAACAGCTTGCAGTCTCTGAGGCATGGACTTAATGAGTGTCAAGCAGTACTCTTCATCAATCTGGCTCCAACTTTCTCTGATTGCTGTTGCCAGATCAGCTTTGCAGGTTGGAGCCTTGTCATGGACCATTTTCTTCAACTCCCACCAAAAATTTTCAATTGGATCGAGATCTGGACTATTTGCAGGCCATGACATTGACCTTATGTGTCCTTTTTCAAGGAATGTTTTCACAGTTTTTTTCTCTATGGCAAAATGCATTATCATCTTGAAAAATGATTTCATCATCCCCAAACAAAGAAAAGTGTCCAAAATATCAACATAAACTTGTGCATTTATTGAAGATGTAATGACAGCCATCTCCCCAGTGCCTTTACCTGACATGCAGCCCCATATCATCAATGACTGTGGAAATTTGCATGTTCTCTTTAGGCAGTCATCTTTATAAATCTCATTGGAACGGCACCATACAAAAGTTCCATCATAATCACCTTGCCCAATACAGATTCGCGATTCATCACTGAATATGACTTTCATCCAGTCATTCACAGTCCAAGATTGCTTTTCCTTAGCCCATTGTAACCTTGTTTTTTTCTGTTTAGGTGTTAATGATGCCTTTCGTTTAGCTTTTATGTATGTAAATCCCATTTCCTTTAGGCGGTTTCTTACAGTTCGGTCACAGACGTTGACTCCAGTTTCCACCCATTCTTTCCTTATTTGTTTTGTTGTGCATTTCCTGTTTTGGAGACATGTTGCTTTAAGTTTCTGGTCTTGATGCTTTGATGTCTTACTTGGTCTACAAGTATGTTTGCCTTTAACAACCTTCCCATGTTGTTTGTATTTGGTCCAGATTTTAGACACAGCTGACTGTGAAAAGCCAACATCTTTTGCAACATTGCATGATGATTTACCTTCTTTTAAGAGTTTGATAATCCTCTCTTTTGTTTCAATTGACATCTCTCATGTTGGATCCATGATTCATGTCAGTCCAATTGGTGCAACAGCTCTCCAAGGAGTGATCACTCCTTTTTGGATGCAGACTAACGAGCAGATCTAATTTGATGCAGGTGTTATTTTTGGGTATGAAAATTTACAGGGTGATTCCATAATTTGCTCCTCAGAATTGAGTGATTCCATAATTTTTCCCCTATGCTTGGTTAAAAAAGTAACCATTACTGACTAGCACATTTTTGTTCTTGATTTCTTTTAGTGTTTCTTAAAGCCATAAAGTTGCCATTTGAAATAACTTTAGTTTTGTGCCATGTCTGTGATCTGCTTTTTTTCTGCAAAATTAAACTGAATAAACATCCTCCAAAGCCTGTGATTCCATAATTTTTGCCAGGGGTTGTAATATGACATGGTAATATGTCTGATGTTTGTGCTCCTAGTTTAACATCAGATGTCTAGTCACAGTATATCACACATCAGTTATATACAGTGTAATAAATGACTGGTGTAATATTTAATGACTGCACTGTATGTGCTATACTATGTACATAGATATTTGATTATTAACAGGATAATAACCTCTTTAAAGGGTTATTCACCAAATAATCAAGTTATTTCCAATCCTTAGGATCCAAGCACTGCCCCCTAGAGATTCTGAGATCAGGGGTCTGCACACTAGTCCTGAATGGAGCATAGTTGTGCATACTTGGCCTCTGCTCTCCATTATCTATAGCTGCTGAGCGCCTTGCTTGGCTATTTCCATCGGTTCCATTTACAATGAATAGAGCAGAAGTCAAGCATGCGCCCTCCAATCTGAAAAGAGATATGTCACATAACCCTCTTCCCATTGGAAAAAAACAAAGTTGGATCCAAAATGGCCGACTTCAAAATAGCCGCCGTGGTCACCACCCATCTTGAAACGTTTTCCCCCTCCCATATACTAATGTGCCACAAACAGTAAGTTGATATCACCAATAGTGTTGAGCATTCCGATACTGCAAGTATCGGGTATCGGCCGATACTTGCTGTATCGGAATTCCGATACCGAGATCCGATATTTTTGTGGTATCGGGTATCGGTATCGAAACAACATTAATGTAAAAATGTGTAAAAGAAAGAATTAAAATAAAAAATATCGCTATACTCACCTCTCCGACGCAGCCTGGACCTCGGCGAAGGAACCGGCAGCGTTGTTTGTTTAAAATTCGCGCTTTTACTTGGTTACGTGAAGTCCCGGCTTGTGATTGGTCAGGGCGGCCATGTTGCCGGGACGCGGACCAATCACAGCAAGCCGTGACGAAATTACGTCACGGCTTGCTGTGATTGGTCCGCGTCCCGGCAACATGTCCGCCATTAACCAATCACAAGCCGTGACGTCACGGGAGGCTGGACACGCGCGTTTTTTAAAAAGCGCGCGTGTCCAGCCTCCAGTGACGTTCCGGCTTATGATTGGTCACGGCGCCATGTTGCCGGGACGCGGACCAATCACAGCAAGCCGTGACGAAATTACGTCACGGCTTGCTGTGATTGGTCCGCGTCCCGGCAACATGGCCGCCATTAACCAATCACAAGCCGTGACGTCACGGGAGGCTGGACTTGCGCGTTTTTTAAAAAGCGCGCGTGTCCAGCCTCCAGTGACGTTCCGGCTTATGATTGGTCACGGCGCCATGTTGCCGGGACGCGGACCAATCACAGCAAGCCGTGACGAAATTACGTCACGGCTTGCTGTGATTGGTCCGCGTCCCGGCAACATGGCCGCCATTAACCAATCACAAGCCGTGACGTCACGGGAGGCTGGACACGCGCGCTTTTTAAAAAACGCGCAAGTCCAGCCTCCCGTGACGTCACGGCTTGTGATTGGTTAATGGCGGCCATGTTGCCGGGACGCGGACCAATCACAGCAAGCCGTGACGTAATTTTGTCACGGCTTGCTGTGATTGGTCCGCGTCCCGGCAACATGGCCGCCCTGACCAATCACAAGCCGGGACTTCACGTAACCAAGTAAAAGCGCGAATTTTAAACAAACAACGCTGCCGGTTCCCTCGCTGAGGTCCCGGCTGCGTCGGAGAGGTGAGTATAGCGATATTTTTTATTTTAATTCTTTCTTTTACACATTTATATGGTTCCCAGGGCTTGAAGGAGAGTTTCCTCTCCTTCAGACCCTGGGAACCATCAGGGATACCGTCCGATACATGAGTCCCATTGACTTGTATTGGTATCGGGTATCGGTATCGGATTGGATCCGATACTTTGCCGGTATCGGCCAATACTTTCCGATACCGATACTTTCAAGTATCGGACGGTATCGCTCAACACTAATCACCAACCATTCCCATTTTATTTAGGTGTATCCATATACATAGCCCACCCTGTACTATAGTCACATACTGTATCAAATGGTAGACAGTATTTATGAATCAATACTATTATATTATTTTTCCAATACTTTCTGAGTTATAGGCGAACTTCTATAGTCACTATTAGGCACATTGAATGGTGATAGGGTGCTGTGCGCACACAGTCACAATTCCTCTGTAATGATGATTTTCCTTTTTTTTAAATTTCAGACACTGATCTCAGTGGCACACTTATAGATGTGGATGATAATCTAGTCGGCAGCTGACCTCAGTTCTCACATCATTGCTTTATCTTTTTAAAACTTTGTAACCCTTACTTTCTTTATGAAGCAGTGGGAGGTAAACAAAGTAAAGATGGGCCGCTGCTCATGGGCCACTACAGTGTTCTTGCTCCCAGGCTAAAATTTGTCAGCCAGCCCCTTCGTGATTGAAAAAGAGTTGTCTGAGTGGTAGACAACCCATTTAATGTGGAGTAGGTGTCCCAATACTTCTGTCTATCTAGTGTTTGCATACTGTATATGTATGATAGTGATCATTGTGGATATGCTGCTGCAATGTGCAATGCCGATTAGTAATTATACAGTTCGATAATGTATAATAGCTATTTAATGTGATATTATATAGATTTGCCCTTTTCACCACTGGTGATGTAAAGTTAGAAAACTGCAAGTAGTGCTCTCCTTTCATTTCGAAATGACAAACTGCTCTTGTAAAAATAGCCTTTACCATAATAAGGATACATAAGGACAAATCATTTAAATTCATTACACTCATTAATCTAACAAATTATATCTATTTAAACTTTCATTTATATGCAGTAAATTGAGTTTTAACACATTTCCAGTGTACAAGAAACAAAAGAAAGGTTAAAAACATTCAGAGTAACCTTTGTGAAAAAAAGAGCACTTCACAATTAGAGGACAATAATATTATCATGAGGGTAGACATGGAGGTAATTAAATATCATTATTCTTGTCATTGGTTTATTTAGACTTACAGAAGAGGCTATTAAAGAAGAACAAAATGTAGAAAAGTGCAAACAATGAGGATCACAAAGTGATATGCATGAAGTCTACACTGGAGTTGAATTGCAGTCACACGTCTTGTAGGTGAAAGCTTTATTCCTACCTATTTGCATAAATTTATCAGTTTTATGTACTGTAGATTGGAATAGGCTAAGAAGTAAAATGATTTAACCTTAAAACAAAGGACAAACAGAGTGATTGCACTGCGTGGCAATAGATCACTATCAAGCTTTATTCATTTCACAAAAGCAAATCTAGTATATTCCTTTGAATTTCTTTTTTACGAGTGGTCACATTTATAGTAGGAATCAAATTTGCTTAGAAGTTTTAAGAGCAAGCACATTATAGTCACATTGTGTATGATAGACATGAAGAATATGGCTATGTTAAAACTCTAGATAATTGGTAATTAAACCATGATTAACGTTTAAGATTCAAAATCCCTTTGCCAAGATTAGTTCCAGATGTCCTTATTGAGGCTTTTTCCTGTACAACATGCTCTTTATTTTTTAATCACTCATTTTCAATGCATTTTATTGTGTATTATTCTTTGTGTCTTTTAGTTTCCTTTTAGTTTGCATTTCTTCCCCTTTCATCAATAAAAAAAGAGAGTTAAGGTCACCTTCAGTTCATATGCCCAACATTATTGAGGCATAATGAAAAATGTGAAATTCTATTGAGGCTTTTTAGAACTAATGAAAATGATCAATTTGTTAAACAGCTGCATTTCATTTTTTGTAACATAATAGATTTTATAAATAGGGACTAAATGCATAGACATGTATGAATGCTAATTAGCTAATTTTAGGTATTATTTGAAATGTGTTGAACTAAGCAAGTTGTGATTTTTTTTATAAAGTTTCACAGTCTTTACATAAACACTGTCTGTGATAGTTATATGTTATGATCCGGTGACCCTGGAGCCGCATGTGACTATCTCTGGAGTAGGTGGTACCTGTACTGACTGCAAACCTAATACTGACACCGCAACTAGAAGTAGCTGTGGGATGTACCTAACATAGCCTAGACACCTCGACACAGCCGGAGGACTAAATACCGCTAAAGATGGAAATGGGAAATCCTATCTTGCCTCAGAGCAGAGCCCCAAAGGATAGGCAGCCCCCCACAAATATTGACTGTGAGTTTAAGAGGAAATACGTACACAGGCAGAAAAGACAGAGTTTAGCAAAAGAGGCACTTCTAGCTAAAATAGAAAAGGATAGGACAGAGTACTAAGCGGTCAGTATTAAAACTCTAGAAAAATCCACAGCAGAATATACAATCGACTACATCTAACTAAAGACATAGGATGTATATCTGCATCTCCAAAGAATCCAGCATGACAGAAAAATCCAAACAAAGTCTAAGCTGGACAAAAACACAACAGATAGCACTGCACATAAAAGCACACTGCATGCGTGCTACAGAGAACAAAAACCAGACACTTATCTTAGCTGAAATGACAGCAGGGCAAGTTGAGCCAGACAGAGATGCAATCCCTCCAAGATACAATGGACAACTGGCAGGGATTGATGGATCCTACAAACCTAAATACCTAATAGAGCTGCAATAAGCAGAAACACCTGCCCTGACTTACAATCCAGAGACCACTGCACTACCACTAACAACCACCGGAGGGAGCCCAAGAGCAGAATTCACAACAGTACCCCCCATTGAAGAGGGGTCACCGAACCCTCACCAGAGCCCCCAGGCCGATCAGGACGAGCCAGATGAAAGGCCCGAACCAAATCAGCAGCATGGACATCAGAGGCAAAAACCCAAGAATTATCCTCCTGGCCGTAACCCTTCCATTTAACAAGGTACTGAAGCTTCCGTCTCGAAAAACGAGAATCCAAAATCTTCTCAACCACATACTCCAACTCCCCATCAACCAACACAGGAGCCGGAGGATCAACAGAGGGAAGAACGGGCGTCACATATTTCCGCAATAAAGATCTATGGAAAACATTATCGATGGCAAAAGATGCCGGAAGGGCCAAACGAAAAGAAACCGGATTGATAATCTCAGAAATCGTATAAGGACCAATAAACCGAGGCTTAAACGTAGGGGAAGAAATCTTCATAGGAACATGACGGGAAGACAATCAGACCAAGTCCCCAACCCGAAGCCGGGAACCAACACACCGACGACGATTAGCAAAACGTTGCGCCTCCTCCTGAGACAACACCAAATTGTCCACCACATGAGCCCAAATTTGCTGCAACCTGTCAACCGCAGAATCCACACCAGGACAATCAGAAGGCTCAACCTGCCCTGAAGAAAAACGAGGATTAAAACCAAACTTACAAAAGAAGGGCGAAACCAAGGTAGCCGAACTAGCCCGATTATTAAGGGCAAACTCGGCCAATGGCAAGAAAGCCACCCAATCATCCTGATCAGCAGACACGATGCATCTCAAATAAGTTTCCAAAGTCTGATTAGTTCGCTCGGTTTGGCCATTTGTCTGAGGATGAAATGTGGAAGAAAAAGACAAATCAATGCCCAGCCTAGCACAAAAGGCTTGCCAAAACCTAGAAACAAACTGGGAACCTCTGTCGGACACAATATTCTCCGGAATATCATGCAAACGAACCACATGCTGAAAAAACAATGAAACCAAATCAGAAGAGGAAGGCAACTTAGGCAAAGGCACCAAATGAACCATCTTAGAAAACCAGTCACAAACCACCCAGATAACCGACATCCTCTGGGAAGGTCTGAAATAAAATCCATAGAAATATGCGTCCAAGGCCTCTCAGGGACCGACAAAGGCAAAAGCAACCCACTAGCGCGGGAACAACAAGGCTTAGCCCGCGCACAAGTCCCACAGGACTGCACAAAGGAACGCACATCCCGCGACAAAGAAGGCCACCAAAAAGACCTACCAACCAAATCTCTGGTACCAAAAATACCAGGATGACCAGCCAACACAGAACAATGAACCTCCGAAATAACTCTACTAGTCCATTTATCAGGAACGAACAGTTTCCCCACTGGACATCGGTCAGGTTTGTCAGCCTGAAATTCCTGAAGAAACCGTCGCAAATCAGGGGAGATGGCAGAAAGGACCACCCCTTCCTTTAGAATGCCGACCGGTTCAAGGACCTCCGGAGAATCAGGCAAAAATCTCCTAGAGAGGGCATCAGCCTTAATATTCTTAGAACCCGGAAGATACGAGACCACAAAATCAAAACGGGAGAAAAACAAAGACCATCGAGCCTGTCTAGGATTCAGCCGCTTGGCAGACTCGAGGTAAATCAGATTTTTATGATCGTTCAAGACCACAATACGGTGCTTGGCTCCCTCAAGCCAATGTCGCCATTCCTCAAACGCCCACTTCATAGCCAACAATTCCTGATTGCCGACATCATAATTACATTCAGAAGGCGAAAACTTCCGGGAAAAGAAGGCACATGGCTTCATCATGGAACCATCAGAATTCTTCTGAGACAAAACGGCCCCTGACCCAATCTCAGAAGCATAAACCTCAACCTGAAATGTAAGAGAAACATCTGGCTGACGCAACACCGGGGCAGAAGTAAATCGGCGTTTAAGCTCCTGAAAGGCAGAGACAGCCGCAGAGGACCAATTTGTCACATCAGCGCCCTTTTTCGTCAAATCGGTCAGGGGTTTAACCACACTGGAGAAGTTAGCAATGAAACGGCGATAAAAATTAGCAAAGCCCAAAAATTTCTGAAGACTCTTCACGGACGTGGGCTGAATCCAATCATGAATGGCCTGAACCTTAACCGGATCCATCTCTATAGATGAGGGAGAAAAAATAAAGCCCAAAAAAGAAACCTTCTGCACTCCAAAGAGACACTTAGACCCCTTCACAAATAAAGCATTATCACGAAGGATCTGAAATACCATCCTGACCTGTTCCACATGAGACTCCCAATCATCGGAAAAAATCAAAATGTCATCCAAATATACAATCATGAATTTATCAAGATAATTCCGGAAGATATCATGCATGAAGGACTGAAAAATAGATGGAGCATTAGAGAGCACGAAAGGCATCACAAGGTATTCAAAATGGCCCTCGGGCGTATTAAACGCAGTTTTCCATTCGTCACCCTGCTTAATACGAACAAGATTATATGCCCCTCGAAGGTCAATCTTAGTAAACCAACTAGCCCCCTTAATCCTAGCAAACAAATCGGAAAGCAAAGGCAAAGGGTATTGAAATTTGACCGTGATCTTATTCAAGAGGCGATAATCAATACAGGGTCTCAAGGAGCCATCCTTCTTGGCAACAAAAAAAAATCCCGCTCCCAATGGTGAAGAAGATGGCTGAATATGCCCTTTCTCCAAAGACTCCTTAATATAACTCCGCATGGCGGTATGTTCAGGCACAGACAGGTTGAAAAGTCGGCCCTTAGGAAACTTACAACCTGGAATCAAGTCAATAGCACAATCACAGTCCCTATGCGGTGGAAGGGAACTGGACTTGGGCTCATCGAACACATCCTGAAAATCAGACAAGAACTCTGGAATTTCAAAAGAGGGGGAAGAGGAGATTGACATCAAAGGAACGTCACCATGAACTCCCTGACAACCCCAACTAGTCACAGACATAGATTTCCAATCCAACACCGGATTATGTACCTGCAACCATGGAAAACCCAGCACAATATCATCATGCAAATTATGCAACACCAGAAAGCGACAATCCTCCCGATGGGCTGGCGCCATGCACATGGTCACCTGTGTCCAAAACTGGGGGGGGGGGTTTAGCCAAAGGTGTAGCATCAATGCCCCTTAACCCCTTCATGACCCAGCCTATTTTGGCCTTAATGACCTTGCCGTTTTTTGCAATTCTGACCAGTGTCCCTTTATGAGGTAATAACTCAGGAACGCTTCAACGGATCCTAGAGATTCTGAGACTGTTTTTTCTTGACATATTGGACTTCATGTTAGTGGTAAATTTAGGTCGATAATTTCTGAGTTTATTTGTGAAAAAAACGGAAATTTGGCAAAAATTTTGAAAATTTAACAATTTTCACATTTTGAATTTTTATTCTGTTAAACAAGAGAGTTATGTGACACAAAATAGTTAATAATTAACATTTCCCACATGTCTACTTTACATCAGCACAATTTTGGAAGTTTATTAACCCTTCAGGTGTTTCACAGCAGCAGAAGCAACATGGAAGTAAAAAATGAACATTTAACTTTTTAGTCACAAAAATGATATTTTAGTGAAAATTTTTTTATTTTCCCAAGGGTAAAAGGAGAAACTGGACAACGAACGTTGTTGTCCCATTTGTCCTGAGTACGCTGATACCTCATATGTGGGGGTAAACCACTGTTTGGGCGCACGGCAGGGCTCGGAAGGGAAGGAGCGCCATTTGACTTTTTCAATGAAAAATTGGCTCCAATCTTTAGCGGACACCATGTCGCGTTTGGAGAGCCCCCGTGTGCCTAAACATTGGAGCTCCCCCACAAGTGACCCCATTTTGGAAACTAAACCCCCCAAGGAACTTATCTAGAAGCATAGTGAGCACTTTAAACCCCCAGGTGCTTCACAAATTGATCCGTAAAAATGAAACAGTACTTTTTTTTCACAAAAAAATTATTTTAGCCTCAATTTTTTCATTTTCACATGAGCAACAGGATAAAATGGATCCTAAAATTTGTTGGACAATTTCTCCTGAGTACACCGATACCTCACATGTGGGGGTAAACCACTGTTTGGGCACATGGTAAGGCTCGGAAGGGAAGGAGCGCCATTTGACTTTTTGAATGAAAAATTATCTCCATCGCTAGCAGACACCATGTCACGTTTGGAGAGCCCCTGTGTGCCTAAACATTGGAGCTCCCCCACAAGTGACCCCATTTTGGAAACTAGACCCCCCAAGGAACTTATCTAGAAGCATAGTGAGCACTTTAAACCCTCAGGTGCTTCACAAATTGATCCGTAAAAATGAAAAAGTACTTTTTTTTCACACAAAATTTCTTTTAGCCTCAATTTTTTCATTTTCACATGGGCAACAGGATAAAATGGATCCTAAAATTTGTTGGGCAATTTCTCCTGAGTACGCTGATACCTCATATGTGGGGGTAAACCACTGTTTGGGTGCACGGCAAGGCTCGGAAGGGGAGGCGTGCCATTTGACTTTTTGAATGGAAAATTAGCTCCAATCGTTAGCGGACACCATGTCGCGTTTGGAGAGCCCCTGTGTGCCTAAACATTGGAGCTCCCCTACAAGTGACCCCATTTTGGAAACTAGACCCCCCATGGAACTTATCTAGATGCATAGTGAGCACTTATAACCCCCAGGTGCTTCACAGAAGTTTATAACGCAGAGCTGTGAAAATAAAAAATAATTTTTAATTCCTCAAAAATGTTTTTTAGCCCAGAATTTTTTATTTTCCCAAAAGTAATAGGAGAAATTGGACCCCAAATGTTGTTGTCCAGTTTGTCCTGAGTACGACGATACCCCATATGTGGGGGTAAACCACTGTTTTGGCACACGTCGGGGTTCGGAAGGGAAGTAGTGACGTTTTGAAATGCAGACTTTGAAGGAATGCTCTGCGGGCGTCAGGTTGCATTTGCAGAGCCCCTGATGTGCCTAAACAGTAGGAACTCCCCACAAGTGACTCCATTTTGGAAACTAGACCCCCAAGGGAACTTATCTAGATGTGTGGTGAGCACTTTGAACCCCCAAGTGCTTCACAGAAGTTTATAACGCAGAGCCGTGAAAATAATAAATGTGTTTCCTTTCCTCAAAAATATTTTTTAGCCCAGAATTTTTTATTTTTGCAAGAGTAACTGGAGAAATTTGACCCCAAAAGTTGTTGTCCCGTTTCTCTTGAGTGCGCTGATACCCCATATGTGGGGGTAAACCACTGTTTGGGCACACGTCAGGGCTCGGAAGGGAAGTAGTGACATTTGAAATGCAGACTTTGATGGAATGGTCTGCGGGCATCACATTGCATTTGCAGAGCCCCTGATGTGCCTAAACAGTAGAAACACCCCACAAGTGACCCCATTTTGGAAACTAGACCCCCCAAGGAACTTATCTAGATGTGTGATGAGCACGTTCAACCCCCAAGTGCTTCACAGAAGTTTACAACGCAGAGCCGTGAAAATAAAAAATCATTTTTCTTTCCTCAAAAAAGATGTTTTAGCAAGCAATTTTTTATTTTCACAAGGGTAACAGGAGAAATTGGGCCCCAATAGTTGTTGCCCAGTTTCTTGTGAGTGTTCTGGTACCCCATATGTGGGGGTAAACCACTGTTTGGGCGCACGTCAGGGCTCGGAAGGGAAGTAGTGACATTTGAAATGCAGACTTTGATGGAATGGTCTGCGGGCGTCACGTTGCATTTGCAGAGCCCCTGATGTGCCTAAACAGTAGAAACACCCCACAAGTGACCCCATTTTGGAAACTAGACCCCCGAAGGAACTTATCTAGATGTGTGGTGAGCACTTTCAACCCCCAAGTGCTTCACAGAAGTTTATAACGCAGGGCCATGAAAATAAAAAATAATTGTTCTTTCTTCAAAAACTATGTTTTAGCAAGTAATTTTTTATTTTTGCAAGGGTAACAGGAGAAATTGGACCCCAACCGTTGTTGCCCAGTTTGTCCTGAGTATGCTGGTACCCCAAATGTGGGGGTAAACCACTGTTTGGGCACACGTCGGGGCTTGGAAGGGAGGGAGCACCATTTGGCTTTTTGAACGCAAGATTGGCTGGAATCAATGGTGGCGCCATGTCGCGTTTGGAGACCCCTGATGTGCCTAAACAGTGGAAACCCCTCAATTCTAACTTCAAAACTAACCCCAACACACCCCTAATCCTAATCCCAACTGTAGCCATAACCCTAATCACAACCCTAACCCCAACACACCCCTAACCACAACCCTAACCTCAACACACCCGTAACCCTAATTCCAACCCTAACCCTAATCCTAACCCTAATCCCAACTCTAACCCTAATCCCAACCCTAACCACAACTGTAACCCCAACACACCCCTAACCCTATCCGTAACCCTAACCACAAGCCTAATCTTAACCCTATTTCCAACCCTAGCCCTAATTGCAACCCTAACTCTAAGGCTATGTGCCCACGTTGCAGATTTGTGTGAGATTTTTCCGCACGATTTTTGAAAAATCTGCAGGTAAAAGGCACTGCGTTTTACCTGCGTATTTACAGCAGATTTCCAGTGTTTTTTTGTGCGGATTTCACCTGCGGATTCCTATTGAGGAACAGGTGTAAAATGCTGTGGAATCCGCACAAAGAATTGACATGCTGCGGAAAATACAACGCAGCGTTTCTGCACAGAATTTTCCGCACCATGGGCACAGCGGATTTGGTTTTCCATAGGTGTACATGGTACTGTAAACCTGATGGAAAACTTCTACGAATTCACAGCGGCCAATCCGCTGCGGATCCGCGGCCAATCCGCTGCGGATCCGCGGCCAATCCGCTGCGGATCCGCAGCCAAATCTGCACTGTGTGCACATGCCATAACTCTAACCCTACCCCTAACCCTAACCCTACCCCTTACCCTAACCCTACCCCTAACCCTACCCCTGGTTGTAACCCTAGTTCTAACCCTAACCCTAGTGGAAAAAGAAAAAAAAAATATTTTCTTTATTTTATTATTGTCCCTACCTATGGGGGTGATAAAGGGGGGGGGGTTTATTTATTATTTTTTTTATTTTGATCGCTGTGATAGAACCTACCACAGCGATCAAAATGTACTTGTAATGAATCTGCCGGCCGGCAGATTCGGCGGGTGCACTGAGGATGCGCCCGCCATTTTGGAAGATGGCGGCGCCCATGGAGAAGACGGACGGGCACCGGGAGCCTCGGTAAGTATAAGGGGGGGAGATCGGGGCACGGGGGGGCGTCGGAGCACGGGGGGGTGACATAGGAGCACGGGGGGAGCAGACAGGAGGACGGGGGAGCGGAGCACAGGACGGAGGGGACTACGGGACAGATAGGTGGCTTGGGGGGGCGATCGGTGGGGTGGGGGGGGCTCACATCAGTGTTTCCAGCCATGGCCGATGATATTGCAGCATCGGCCATGGCTGGATTGTAATATTTCACCAGTTTTTTAGGTGAAATATTACAAATCGCTCTGATTGGCAGTTTCACTTTCAACAGCCAATCAGAGCGATCGTAGCCATGGGGGGTGAAGCCACCCCCCCTGGGCTGAAGCACCACTCCCCCTGTCCCTGCAGATCGGGTGAAATTGGAGTTAACCCTTTCACCCGATCTGCAGGGACGCGATCATTCCATGACGCCACATAGGCGTCATGGGTCGGATTGGCACGGGTTTTCATGATGCCTACGTGGCGTCAAAGGTCGGGAAGGGGTTAAAGGAATAGGGTTCTCCAAAGTCTGCAAGAGGAAACCACAACGTTTAGCAAATTCAAAGTCCATTAAGTTCAAAGAGGCCACAGAATCTACAAACGCCATGACAGAAAATGACGACAATGAGCAGATCAATGTCACAGATAACAGAAATTTAGGTTGTACGGTACCAATGGTAACTGAAATAGCGATCCTCTTAGTACGCTTAGGGCAGACCGAAATGACATGAGAAGCATCACCACAGTAAAAACACAACCCATTCTGACGTCTGAATCCCCGTTGTTCCGCTCCAGACAGAATCCTATCACACTGCATAGGCTCAGGTATCTGCTCTGAGGACAACGCCACAGCGCGCACAGCTCTGCGCTCACGCAGGCGCCGATCAATCTGAATGGCCAGAGACATAGAATCGCTCAGACCAATAGGCGTGGGAAACCCCACCATAACATCTTTAACAGATTCAGAAAGACCCTTTCTGAAAATTGCCGCCAAAGCATCCTCATTCCACTTAGACAGCACAGACCATTTTCTAAATTTCTGACAATACAATTCTGCCACTTCTTGACCCTGAAACAGGGTCAACAAGGTCTTCTCAGCATGATCCACAGAATTTGGTTCCTCATACAATAACCCTAGAGCCTGAAAAAAGGCTTCTACATTAAGCAAGGCAGGATTCCCAGATTCCAGGGAAAATGCCCAATCCTGAGGATCGCCACGCAGCAGGGAGATGACAATTTTAACCTGCTGAATGGGATCACCAGAAGAACGAGGTTTCAGAGCAAAAAACAGTTTACAGTTATTTTTAAAACTCAAAAATTTAGACCTGTCCCCAAAAAACAAATCAGGAGTAGGAATCCTAGGCTCTAAAACCGGAGTCTGAACAATATAATCGGAAATACCCTGTACCCTAGCAGCCAGTTGGTCTACACGAGAAGCTAATCCCTGAACATCCATGCTAGCACACAGCTCTTCAGTCACCCAGAGGAAAAGAGGGAAGGAAAGACAAAACAGACTACAGATAAAAAAATGGCTCAGCACTTTTCTTCCCTTCTTCTGAGATGCATTTAACTCATTGTTGGCCAGTTGTACTGTTATGATCCGGTGACCCTGGAGCCGCATGTGACTATCTCTGGAGTAGGTGGTACCTGTACTGACCGCAAACCTAATACTGACACCGCAACTAGAAGTAGCCGTGGGATGTACCTAACATGGCCTAGACACCTCGACACAGCCGGAGGACTAAATACCCCTAAAGATGGAAATGGGAAATCCTATCTTGCCTCAGAGCAGAGCCCCAAAGGATAGGCAGACCCCCACAAATATTGACTGTGAGTTTAAGAGGAAATACGTACACAGGCAGAAAAGACAGAGTTTAGCAAAAGAGGCACTTCTAGCTAAAATAGAAAAGGATAGGACAGAGTACTAAGCGGTCAGTATTAAAACTCTAGAAAAATCCACAGCAGAATATACAATCAAATACATCTAACTAAAGACATAGGATGTATATCTGCAACTTCAAAGAATCCAGCATGACAGAAAAATCCAAACAAAGTCTAAGCTGGACAAAAACACAATAGATAGCACTGCACATAAAAGCACACTGCATGCGTGCTACAGAGAACAAAAACCAGACACTTATCTTAGCTGAAATGACAGCAGGGCAAGTGGAGCCAGACAGAGATGCAATCCCTCCAAGATACAATGGACAACTGGCAGGGATTGATGGATCCTACAAACCTAAATACCTAATAGAGCTGCAATAAGCAGAAACACCTGCCCTGACTTACAATCCAGAGACCACTGCACTACCACTAACAACCACCGGAGGGAGCCCAAGAGCAGAATTCACAACAGTTATAGGCAATGTCAGTATAAACATTGGGGCAAATTACAAATTAGTTTTCCAGGTCAAAATATATTTATTAATATATTCATATATTTTTATGCACTGAGTGGTTTGCACAAAAATCATGGAAACATGTCCGACTTTGATTTCAGTCATGGATCAAACTCACTAATGCAAGTCTATAGGTCTGAGAAAATTGGATAGCACTCAGATGCTATCCTTGTGTTGTCTGCTTTTCATGGACTGTTTGATAGGAGAAGCATCAATGTTTTATCCTTATTCGAGAAGAAGTGATAAAACTCTGAACTGAAGGTAAAAATTGACACTGAACAAACTGATGAAAATCAGATTAAAAAAAAACACTGAGGAACTTCAGGGCTTTGCATATGTGAAATATCACTGATGACTGAAAGATCCCTTTCATGTGCCCAGAGTGCTTGAAGGAAAGGGAAGGTTTAAAGGTAAGGTACCGTGTTTGTAGATCATTCATTAATCAATGTAACGTAGCATAACATGCTGTTATAACCAAGATTTGAATACATGTAAAACAGATTTCGTGAATTATACCAGTAGAAAGAAGGAACTGGGGGCTGACATCTTGGTTTCACAGCAGTAGCACGACACTATCAGTGTCAGAATACGTCACCCCATGGACATAGGAGATAATAGACCAGCGAGGACCCTATCTTTAACATTGGAGAGGTGATAGCAGTGAGCTGGGCACACCTCTGTGGGCTGCACAACTCACTGCTGTAGGTGTGACTAGCAGCCATTTTACTATAGCCCAGTGCTATCTGCCCAGATCCACTTGCTCTCTATCGCTGCAGAACAGAAGTGCTGACTGGAGCCGGAGAGTGCGGGTGATTTATCTCCCTGCTCCTCTGTCTGTACTCCAGGCACTGCACGTTCTGAGCAGACATCCTCTGCTCCTCACACGCTGCCCTCCCTGGGTGCTTCTCCTGCTATGTCTCCGCCTCCCCACTTGCACACAGTTCCGGAGATCTCCGGTAAGCTGCACTCTCTCTCCTCCTCCTCTCCTCCCTGCATTCTCTCCCCGTGTCCTTCTCCCTCCTCTCCCCATGTCGCTGTCCCTCCTCTCCTCCCTGCATTCTCTCCCAGTGTCCTTCTCCCTCCTCTCCCCGTGTCCTTCTCCCTCCTCTCCCCGTGTCCTTCTCCCTCCTCTCCCCGTGTTGCTCTCCCTCCTCTCCCCGTGTCGCTCTCCCTCCTCTCCCCCCTGCATTCTCTCCCCCCGTGTCGCTCTCCTTCCTCTCCCCCCTGCATTCTCTCCCCGTGTGGGGGGGTCTCTATGTGTGTGTGCAAGCATCGTCCGATGGGACTACAAGTCCCATCGGACGATGCCTGCTACACTGACAGTGATTGACACATTAGCCAATGATGGGACAGTAGTAGTCCCATCATCCGGCTAATGTGTTGAATGAAAAAAAAAATACATCCATACATAC
The DNA here is from genome assembly GCF_051348905.1 of Ranitomeya variabilis. Classification (NCBI taxonomy): domain Eukaryota; kingdom Metazoa; phylum Chordata; class Amphibia; order Anura; family Dendrobatidae; genus Ranitomeya; species Ranitomeya variabilis. The sequence continues at coordinate 570,947,299 of NC_135236.1, forward strand.
TCCATACATGCTACATACATGCTATATACATCCATACATGCTACATACATGCTACATACATCCATACATGCTGCATACATCCATACATGCTACATACATACTGCATACATACATCCATACATACTGCATACATGCTACATATATGCTACATACATGCTACACACATGCTACACACATGCTACACACATCCATACATGCTACATACATACTGCATACATACATCCATACATGCTACACACATGCTGCATACATGCTACATACATGCTACATACATGCTACATACATGCTACATACATCCATACATGCTACATATATGCTACATACATGCTACATACATGCTGCATACACGCTACACACATGCTACACACATCCATACATGCTACATACATGCTACATACATCCTACATACATGCTACATACATACTGCATACATACTGCATCCATACATCCATACATGCTACACACATGCTACACACATCCATACATGCTACATACATGCTACATACATACTGCATACATACATCCATACATGCTACATACATGCTACATACATGCTGCATACATACATACTACATGCTACATACATGCTACATACATACATCCATACATGCTACATACATGCTACATACATACATACAATACATACATATAGACATACAGTACATTAAACATAGATTACATACTACATACAATACATTCATACATTACATACAATACAGACATACATACATGAAACATAGATTACATACTCACCATTACTTGTCATTTTGTTCCCCAAAGCCAGTGTCATCTGTAAAAAATATGAAAAAAACAAACAACCAATATACTCCCTGTCCCCAGAAATCCACCAGTGTCCCACGACGATCTCCCGTGGAGAGCAGCAGCATCAGATAATGCGGCTGCTCTCCAGGGGCTCCAGGAACACAACGAGGGCAGGAAGGTATCCTTCCACCACTGTATTCCTCCGCTGCTGTAAAAAAAAAGTCCCTAGTCTCACTTTATAGCATTGCTGGGTGAGACATTTTCCCACACAGCTTTTTGCCATAAAGTAAGACTTTGAACCTTAGTAACCTCTCAGTGATGCACTGCAGGAGCCATTGTCTCCTGTCAGTGTGTCACTGAGGGTGCTATAGAGCAGTGACATCACCCGATGTCACTGTTCTATAGGGGAGATCGTCGTGGGACACTCGTTATTAATTGGACTACGGCGGACAAGTAGTATATGGTTTATTATTTTACATTTTTTGCAGGTGCTGAAGAATGGTAAGTATGGTGAAATGAAGAATATTAAAATACTTTTACTAATGTGTGCATGTTCTATTAACCCTTTCTTACTATTGGATTAATAACGGATAGGCGTTTTATTGACGCCTCTCCGTTATTAACCCGGCTTAATGTCACCTTACAATAGCAAGGTGACATTAACCCCTTATTACCCCATATCCCACTGCTACACAGGAGTGGGAAGAGAGGGGCTAAGTGCCGGAATTGGCGCATCTTACAGATGCGCCATTTCTGGGGCGGCTGTGGACTGGTATTTGTAGCCGGGGGGGGCAATATCCATGGCCCCTCTCTAGGCTATGAATATCAGCCCGCAGCTGTCTGTGTAGCCTTTCTGGCTATAAAATATAGGGGGATCCCACGTAATTTTTTTGGGGGGGTCCCCCTAGTTTAATAGCCAGTAAAGGCTATGCAGACAGATGCGGGCTGATATTCATAGCAGGCTACAGATATTGGCCCCTGGCCGTCGGCTTTTCCCCTCTGGCGCAGAAAATTGCACGGGAGCCCACTCCTTTTTTTTAGTTTTTTTTTTTAGTTTTTTTTTTTAATTCAACGCTCACAAAGGCCTCTTTCACACTTGCGTTGGTACGGGTCCGTCGCTATGCATCGGGCCGACGTACCTAGGCACATTGTGAAATTTGCCCCCGACGTGGGCAGCGGATGCAGTTTTTCAACACATCCGCTGCCCATTCTGAAGTCTGGAAGGAGGGGGCGGAGTTTCGGCCGCGCATGCGCGGTAGAAAATGGCGGACGCGATTGACAAAAAAGTTCACTTGATCGTTTATTCGTGCCGACGGTCCGCCAAAACACGACAGATCCGTTGCACGACAGACGCGACATGTGGCCATCCGTCATGATCCGTCACTAATACAAATCTATGGGTAAAAAACGCATCCTGCGAGCACATTTGCAGGATCAGTTTTTTTCCGCCAGATCCGGGTGTTTCCGCCGGATCGATTTTTTCCCCGCCAGATCCATTTTTCCCGCCGGATCCGTTTTTCCACCGGATCCATTTTTTCCTGCTGGATCCGTTTTTCCGCCGGATCCGTTTTTTTCCGCCGGATCCGTTTTTTTCCTGCCGGATCTGTTTTTTTTCGCCGGATCCATTTTTTTTCCACCTGATCAGTTTTTTCCCGCCGGATCCGTTTTTTTCCGCCGGATCCGTTTTTTCCGCCGGATCCGTTTTTCCACCGGATCCGTTTTTTTTTCCCGCCGGATCCGTTTTTTTCCGCCGGATCCTTTTTTTCAACAGGATCCGTTTTTTTTCCACCAGATCCGTTTTTTCCCGCCGGATCAGTTTTTTTTCCGCCGGATCCTTTTTTTCAACCGGATCCATTTTTTTTCCACCAGATCCATTTTCTTCCTGCCGGATCTGTTTTTTTCGCCGGATCCGTTTTTTTTTCCCACCAGATCAGTTTTTTCCCGCCGGATCCGTTTTTTTTCCGCCGGATCCGTTTTTTTTCCGCCAGATCCTTTTTTTCAATTGGATCCGTTTTTTCCCGCCGGATCTGTTTTTTCCCACCGGATCCGTTTTTTCCCGCCGGATCCATTTTTTCCTCCGGATCCGTTTTTTCCGCTAGATCCGTTTTTTCTGCCAGATCCGTTTTTTTTTATCTGATGCTGCTGCTTTCCACGGGAGATCGTCGTGGGACACTGGTGGATTTCTGCGGACAGGGAGTATATTGGTTGTTTGTTTTTTTTCATATTTTTTACAGATGACACTGGCTTCGGGGAACAAAGTGACAAGTAATGGTAAGTATGCAATCTATGTTTAATGTACTGTATATCTATATGTATGTCATGTATTTAATGTATGAATGTACTGTATGTAGTATGTATGTAGTATGTATGTATGGAGTATGAATGTAGTATATGTATAGAGTATGAATGTAGTATGTATGTATGGAGTATGAATGTAGTATGTATGTATGTAGCATGTATGGAGTATGTATGGAGTATTTTTTTTTTATATTCAACACAATAGCCGGATGATGGGACTACTACTGTCCCATCATTGGCTAATGTGTCAATCACTGTCAGTCTAGCAGGCATCGTCCGATGGGCCTTGTAGTCCCATCGGACGATGCCTGCACAGACACAAAGACCCCCGGCAGGCCGTACAGACCCCGGAGACGCCGTACAGACTCCCCGGAGAGGCCGTACAGATCCTCCGGCAGGCCATACAGACTGTACAGACCCCCCGGCAGGCACGCTCACACAGGGTTAATGCCGGCGGTAACGGACCACGTTATGCCGTGTTTGACGCACTCCGTAACCACTGCTATTAACCCTGTGTGTCCCTAACTTTTTACTATTGATGCTGCCTATGCGACATCAATAGTAAAAAAAAATGTAATGTTAAAAATAATAAAAAAAACCTGCTTTTTTCACCCTCCGTCGTCGCATCCTCTCCTTGGCAGTGCAAGCGGCAGGCTCCAGTGCCAAGGATGGCATGCGAGAATGACGTTCCATGATGTCACGGTCATGTGACCGCAATGTCATGAGAGGTCCTGCGCGCATCCAACCCTGGGACAGGAAGCTGCCTCGTGCACCGCACACAGGCGACAGGACTACAAGGGCTCCCTTGGAAGGTGAGTATATGTTTATTTTTTATTTTAACTCTTTTTTAACCTGTTACATACATGTCTGAGCAATATACTACGTGGCTGGGCAATATACTACGTGGGCTGTGCAATATACTACGTGACTGGGCAATATACTACGTGGACATGCATATTCTAGAATACCCGATGCATTAGAATCGGGCCACCATCTAGTACCATATATGTATATATGCCATGGATGAGGCCACAGTAAAGTGTATCTTTATTTGGGACAAAAGGTAACTCACAGGTCATTGCAGATGATGATGATGATGATGATGAACATACAATTTGTCATTCCTCCTGCACAGTCACATACCAGGGAGGAAGCCACTCAAGCCAGTGTAATATTGCCCCTTTATTTGGGTCACATGGTAACTCACATGCATTTATTTACAGTCCACAGACTCCACTCTACCTCTCTGCTGTCTGCTCCTCCCACAGGAGTCACAGTCACACTTCACTGGCTGAATCTGAGAAGCTGCCAGGCCCAGACAAGAAAGACAAAAAAAAGACTGGGCTCACTCACGCTGCAGAGCCGACTCCTTTCATTCACAGCAGGGAGCCGGCTCTTTGTGTTGGCTCGTTCACAAACGAAACATCACTAACACACACACCACTTGTGTGATAGCAGATCACAGGGCAGTCACACACAAAATTGCTCTGCCCTGTGATGCTGCTCTTCATTCTGCCCCAGGGATATTAGACCACCCAAAAGGGGAGGGAAATGGTGATGTCAGCAGTTACTGCCCCAATTATCCAGCTAACAGTAAAGCTGGTAAGTCTCACTATAGCTGCTTGAGGTCTAAAACGGAAAATGCTCCCCCTAGTGGTAAATATATATATTTGTAAGAAAGTAAATAATATTTTCCATACAGAAATGTTTGCAAACAGTGCAAACATTGCATTAGTACATTTTATTTACTATTTTAAGCTTAATTTCATAAAAAAAAAAAATTCAAGAAAACTGGTGGCATCTTCCCTTTAATACAATAAGGAGCAGCACAGTAAATATGATTTTCTTTTCTTACGAGCAGCTGATGCTACAAGTCTGTCAATGATGCCAACAAACATATGCTTCAAATATGTCAGATGAATAGGATCAAATTAAATCATAAAGACTTCTTGGATATAAAGCATACAGAAAATGTGAAGGATGTAAAGGTTTAGGCAGCCATAATACAATTAATCAGTAGACTAGGCATAGCAATGGATACCACCCAGTATTCCCAGATTTATTGTGTTAAATTAGCAAAAAAGTCAAGTCAATATTATTTTACACACTGAGTATCTACCTCTTTGGAGTATAAACTCTACTGCCATGTCATCAATCACTAAGGCTGGAGTCACACTCAGCGTAAGACAATACGGTCTGTTTTTTACGGCCATAATACGGCCGTAATATGGAGAAATGTTCCCAAAATAGTGATCCGTAGGCAGGGTGTGTCAGCGTATTTTGCGCATGGCATCCTCCGTATGTAATCCGTATGGCATCCGTACGGCGATATTTTCTCGCAGGCTTGCAAAACCAACATCTAATGGATTTATATGCTCAAATGTTCGGGAAAACATATATACAGTATATATATATATATATATTCTGTATTTATATTTACTTCAGCGCGATGTATGTGAAAAGCCAGTAATTCAATTGCCGGCTTTTCATTTCTCCTTCACAAACCCGACATGATATGAGACATGGTTTACATACAGTAAACCATCTCATATCCCTTTTTTTTTTGCATATTCCACACTACTAATGTTAGTAGTGTGTATGTGCAAAATTTGGGCGCTTTAGCTGCTAAAATAAAGGGTTAAATCGCGGAAAAAATTGGCGTGGGCTCCCGCGCAATTTTCTCCGCCAGAGTGGTAAAGCCAGTGACTGAGGGCAGATATTAATAGCCAGGAGAGGGTCCATGGTTATTGGCCCCTCCGTGCCTAAAAACATCTGCCCCCAGCCACCCCAGAAAAGGCACATCTGGAAGATGCACCTATTCTGGCACTTGGCCACTCTCTTCCCACTCCCGTGTAGTGGTGGGATATGGGGTAATGAAGGGTTAATGCCACCTTGCTATTGTAAGGTGACATTAAGTCAGATTAATAATGGAGAGGCAATTATGTCACCTATCCATTATTAATCCAATTGCCTGAAAGGGTTAAAAAACACACACACACATTATTAAAAATTATTTTAATGAAATAAACACACAGGTAGTTTGAGCATTTTATTGCTCTCTCAATCCATCTGAAGACCCTCGCTTGGCAAAATAATAAACCCACAATATACATACCTTCTGATGAACTGTCAGGTCCCACGAGGTAATCCATCTGAAGGGGTTAAATCATTTTACAGGCAGGAGCTGCGCTAAAGCACTCGCTTGTGCCTGTAACCCCAGGTGCTGAAAGGAAAGCTGAGTGATCTTTACTTACATTGAGTTGCGGTGAGGCGCCCTCTGCTGGATGAACTCATATGAACTCGAGCGTGGGAACTTTTCCAAGGCTCCAGTTCATGAGAACATCCACCAGAGGGCGCCTCACCGCAACTCAATGTAAGTAAAGATCACTCAGCTTTCCTTTCAGCACCCGGGGGATTACAGACACGAGCGAGTGATTTAGCACTGCTCCTGGCTGTAAAATGATTTAACCCCTTCAGATGGATTACCTCGTGGGACGTGACAGGTCATCAGAGGGTATGTATATTGTGGGTTCATTATTTTGCCAAGCGAGGGTCTTCAGATGGATTGAGAGAGCAATAAAATACTAAAACAACCTGTGTGTTTATTTCATTAAAATAATTTTTAATAATGTGTGTGTGTTTTTTAACCCTTTCAGACAATTGGATTAATAATGGATAGGTGACATAATTGACGCCTCCCCATTATTAATCTGGCTTAATGTCACCTTACAATAGCAAGGTGGCATTAACCCTTCATTACCCCATATCCCACCGCTACACGGGAGTGGGAAGAGAGTGGCCAAGTGCCAGAATAGGCGCATCTTCCAGATGTGCCTTTTCTGGGGTGGCTGGGGGCAGATGTTTTTAGCCACGGGGGGGGGGGGCTATAACCATGGACCCTCTCCTGGCTATTAATATCTGCCCTCAGTCACTGGCTTTACCACTCTGGCGGAGAAAATTGCGCGGGAGCCCACGCCAAATTTTTCCGCAATTTAACCCTTTATTTTAGCAGCTACAGCGCCCAAATTTTGCACATACACACTACTAACATTAGTAGTGTGGAATATGCAAAAAAAAAGGGGGATATGAGATGGTTTACTGTATGTAAACTATGTCTCATATCATGTCGGGTTTAGGCAGGAGAAATAAAAAGCCGGCAATTGAATTACCGGCTTTTCACTAACACCGCTGCGTATTTCTCGCAAGTCACACTGCTGGTCCGTGTGGAATCCATATTTTTCTCGCCCCCATAGACTTTCATTGGCGTATTATTTGTGCAATACGCTGACAAACGCAGCATGCTGTGATTTTCTACGGCCGTAGAAAGCCGTATAATACTGAACCGTAATATACGGCTGATAGGAGCAGCCCCATTGAGAATAATTGTGCCGTTTGTTTGGCGAGTTTTACGGACGTATTTTCTGCGCTCTTACGTCCGTAAAATTCGCTAGTGTGATGCCGGCCTAACAGCTAAGCAGGTCTTATAAGTAAAGAAATGTACTCACCTATCTGCCTTTGCCTATCCTAGTATTTCCTTCTGGTACATGGTGGCATTGTACATTATTTCACTTCAGCAGTATTCTACCTATGCAAATCTTCATCCACATAAGATGCAGGAACCAGTATGTGTCTATCTGAATTAGTAGCAAAAATATCTAAATGCTATTCTAATGTTATTAACCCCTTCATGACCCAGCCTATTTTGACCTTAATGACCTGGCCGTTTTTTGCAATTCTGACCAGTGTCCCTTTATGAGGTAATAACTCAGGAACACTTCAACATATCCTAGCGGTTTTGAGATTGTTTTTTCGTGACATATTGGGCTTCATGTTAGTGGTAAATTTAGGTCAATAATTTTTGTGTTTATGTGTGAAAAAAAATGGAAAATTGGCAAAAATTGTAAAAATTTCAATTTTCAAATTTTGAATTTTTATTCTGTTAAACGAGAGAGTTATGTGACACAAAACAGTTAATAAATAACATTACCCACATGTCTACTTTACATGAGCACAATTTTGGAAACAAATTTTTTTTTGCTAGGAAGTTATAAGGGTTAAAATTTGACCAGCAATTTCTCATTTTTACAACAAAATTTACCAAACCATTTTTTTTAGGGACCAACTCACATTTGAAGTCAGTTTGAGGGGTCTATATGGCTGAAAATACCAAAAAGTTACACCATTCTAAAAACTGCACCCCTCAAGGTACTCAAAACCACATTCAAAAAGTTTATTAACCCTTCAGGTGCTTCACAGCAGCAGAAGCAACATGGAAGGAAAAAATTAACATCTAACTTTTTAGTTACAAAAATGATCTTTTAGCAACAATTTTTTTATTTTCCCAAGGGTAAAAAGAGAAACTGGACCCCAAAAGTTATTGTACAATTTGTCCTGAGTACGCCGATACCTCATATGTGGGGGGAACCACTGTTTGGGCACACGACAGGGCTCGGAAGGGAAAGAGCGCCATTTGACTTTTTCAATGAAAAATTGGCTCCAATCTTTAGCAATTTTTTTATTTTCACAAGGGTATCAAGAGAAATTAGATCCCAATAATTGTTGCCCAGTTTGTCCCGAGTATGCTGGTACCCCAAATTTGGGGGTAAACCACTGTTTGGGCGCACGTCGGGGCTCGGAAGGGAGGGAGCACCATTTGACTTTTTGAACGCAAGATTGGCTGGAATCAATGGTGGCGCCATGTTGCGTTTGGAGACCCCTGATGTGCCTAAACAGTGGAAACCCCTCAATTCTAACTCCAACACTAACTCCAACACACCCCTAACCCTAATCCCAACTCTAGCCATAACCCTAACCCCAACACACCCCTAACCACAACCCTAACCCCAACACACCCCTAACTCTAATCTCAACCCTAATCCTAACCCTAATCCCAACCCTAACCACAACCCTAACCCCAACACACCCATAACCATAACCCTAACCACAAGCCTAATCTTAGCCCTATTTCCAACCCTAGCCCTAATTTCAACCCTAACTCTAATTTCAACCCTAACCCTAAGGCTATGTGCCCACATTGCGGATTCGTGTGAGATTTTTCTGCACCATTTTTGAAAAATCCGCAGGTAAAAGGTAATGCGTTTTACCTACGGATTTACTGCGGATTTCCAGTGTTTTTTGTGCGGATTTCACCTGCGGATTCCTATTGAGGAACAGGTGTAAAAGGCTGCGTAATCCGCACAAAGAATTGACATGCTGCGGAAAATACAATGCAGCGTTCCAGCGCTGTATTTTCCGCACCATGGGCACAGCGGATTTGGTTTTCCATAGGTTTACATGGAACTGTAAACCTGATGGAACACTGCTACGAATCCGCAGCGGCCAATCCACTGCAGACACGCAGCCAAATCCGCACCGTGTGCACATAGCCTAATTCTAAGGCTATGTGCACACGCTGCGGAAAACGCTGCGGATCTGCAGTGTTTCCACAGCTGTGGGTGCGCAGCAGTTTCCCATGAGTTTATAGTTCAATGTAAACCTATGGGAAACAACAAACGCTGTGCCCATGCTGCGGAAAAAAATGCGCGGAAACGCAGTGGTTTACATTCTGCAGCATGTCACTTCTTTCTGCGGATTCCGCAGCGGTTTTACACCTGCTCCAATAGAAAACCGCAGTTGTAAAACCGCAGTGAAATCCGCAGAAAAACCACGGTGAATCCGTGATAAATCCGCAGCGGTTTTGCACTGCGGATTTATCAAATCCGCTGCGGAAAAATCCGCAGAGGACCAGAATACGTGTGCACATACCTTAACCCTAACCCTAGTTCTAACCCTAACCCTAACCCTAGTTGTAACCCTAACCCTAGTTCTAACCCTAACCCTAGTTCTAACCCTAACCCTAGTTCTAACCCTAACCCTAACCCTAGTTCTAACCCTAACCCTAACCCTAACCCTAGTTCTAACTTTAGTGGGGGGAAAAATAAAAAAAATATATTTTCTTTATTTTATTGTTGTCCCTTCCTATGGGGGTGATAAAGTTCATTTACAATTTTTTTTTATTTTGATCACTGTGATAAAACCTATCACAGTGATCAAAATGTACATTGAACGAATCTGCCGGCCGGCAGATTCGGCGGGCGCACTGCGCATGCGCCTGCCATTTTGGAAGATGGCGGCGCCCAGGGAGAAGACGGATGGACACCAGGAGGCTCAGTAAGTATGAAGGGGGGGAGATTGGAGCACGGGGGGGGGATCGCAGCACGGGGGGTGGACCGCAGCACGGGGGGAGCGGACAGGAGGACGGAGGGGAGCGGACCACCGAATGGAGGACTAGGGAGTAGATCGGGGGCGGTGGGGGAGGGGCAGACCAGTATTTCCAGCCATGGCCGATGATATTGCAGCATCGGCCATGGCTGGATTGTAATATTTCACCATTTTCATAGGTGAAATATTACAAATTGCTCTGATTGGCTGTTGCACTTTCAACAGCCAATCAGAGCAATCGTAGGCATGGGGGGGGTCTGTCCCTGCAGATCGGGTGAAATTGGAGTTAACCTTTTCACCCGATCTGCAGGGACGCGATCATTCTATGACACAGCATATGCGTCACAGGTCGGATTGGCACCGACTTTCATGACGCATACGCTGTGTCAAAGGTCGGGAAGGGGTTAAGTTCATCATAATGTTAAGGTTCACCAGCCAAATAAAGCTTGTTGAAAGGCTGCTACACAGCCAAACAGCAAGCTTTTACGATGTGGGCAATTCCACTGCCATCACAGCCATGCCAAGCACTGGCATAGCTGTGATTGGCTATTGCACCATGTGACCCTGCTAGTATAAAGACCAGTGGTGGCACTGTCATTCTGTACGTCATGTGCTGTCAGTGTGGTTGTCTGTGATTTGTAATCGCTATAGTCGTAAAGAGTACTTTGTAAAAATTGCGTATTCATTTTGATTAGCACAATACAAGTCAATGGGAAATGCGAGTACTTTTCTGCTGGATCCTACAAAGGGGTCTGGGGGCCTGAGAAAAAGGCTGAAATGAATGGGAAAGTGATGAAGCAGAATGGGAAGAGCCTGGAGAATATGCCTCCATGCACTCCTGACTCACATATGGTTTCTAGGAATAAGTTTGCCACAGTATTACGCCACTTTTACAGATACACAATTCATAATCACTTGTATATAAGGCTAAATATATCAGAGAAGCAAAAAATACCTCTTCTAGCGTTTGTTCACATTTACTGTTCTGTTTTTTTTTGCCTTTTACAATTGTGAGGGCCCTGACTCATACATTTGGTAGGTCCCTCTGTCATACATCATTTTAGTTAGCTATTCCCCAGCAGTTTACAAGGCCAGCTACAACGTACCAGTAGATATATTGATCTTTGACCTGAGAGGCCTCAAGTGGCCCTGTAACATGCGTTTTGGAGGGTCGGTTCTTACTTAGACTTTTGGGTGGTCCCTCCCTCATTAACACTTAGATAGTGGAAGACATATTCCATAGCAGTTTATAATGTGTCCATTGTAGTGTTGGGCTTCACCCTCCTCCTCCCCCCTCCTCCACCTCCATGTAATTCTGCAGCCCTAAATTCAAATGTTCAGAGGGCCTACTGTAGGCAGGAAACCTTAGTTTAGTGAATGCCCTCATGTGGCCCTGTAACATACGTTTGGAAGTGCCCTCTTCTAGAAATCTTGGAGGGCCCTATTATGTATATTTGAGAGTGCGCTCACTTATTCATACTGTACGTCCCTCACTCTATTATTTAACTCATTTAAGGGCAAAGACTACATGGAAAAAGAGACATGGAGTATTAGAAGGTAGCAGTGAGTGCGGCCTGCGATTCTCAGGTTTGGCTGAACTCTGAACCAGAAAAGTAAATTTGCACTAGTCAACTGGATGATAAGCTCAATTACATCTCTTGGGCAAGTCAACGTACAAACGATACATGGTGCCCCTTGTCCAGGATGGGTTGGAGTATTGACAATATTCCCCAGATTATGTTGGAAGAGAAGACTTCTTGATACTGAACTATTAAGTTGAGTGCAGTATGTTAGGGGTCGAGTTCCCACCTCTGCACAGGGGGAATCTCGGGCCATCTCCACTGCGGTCTCCCATTCTTCTTCTGCCGCAGTGGAGCCTGCTCAGCGGAGACATCGGTCCCAGCGCCTCGCTCAGTCTGACTCTGTGCAAAGAGATACTGCTACTTTTCCTGATTCTGCCATGGAAATCAGTGCTGGGCAGCGGCGAGCAGACACTTCTGGGACTAAGTCCTGCTTTTCTTGTCATGGTTCCCAATGGCAAGGGAACGTAAGAAACATATAAATAACGAACGAGCTCTCGGGTGATGGAAACTCGAGTTGACCGTGAGCTAAATCTACCACACAACTAATAGTAGCCAGGGAGCATACCTACGGCTTCCAATATGCCACGCGCCAGCCGGAGGACTAACTACGCCTGGTAGAGGAAGAAACAGACCTGGCTTACCTCTAGGGAAATACCCCAAAAGATGATAGCAGCCCCCCACATGTAATAACGGTGAATTAAGAGGAAAAGACATACACAGTATGAAAGTAGATTTAGCAAAGAGAGGTCCACTTACTAGATAGCAGAAGGATACAAAAGAGGACTTCACGGTCAACTGAAAACCCTTTCAAAAACCATCCTGAAATTACTTTAAGACTCCTTTGTCAACTCATGACCCAGGAGTGGCAATTTCAGCCCGCAAGAGCTTCCAGCTACAGAGAATTACAAAAACTGCAAACTGGACAAAAGGTACAAAACAAAAGGACAAAGTCCACTTAGCTGATCAGCAGACTAGTAGCAGGAACATGCAACCGAAGGCTCTGGTTACAATGATGACCGGCAAGGAAATGACTGGAGAGCAAGGCTAAATAGGAAACTCCCAAACGCTGATGGAAGCAGGTGAACGGAAGCAGCAAAGTGCAAACAAGTCACCAGTACCACCAGCAACTACCAGGGGAGCCCAAAAATCGGATACACAACAGTACCCGTCCCTTAAGGAGGGGGCACCGAACCCTCACAAGAACCGCCAGGGCGATCTGGATGAGCCCTATGAAAGGCACGAACCAAATCCGAGGCATGAACATCAGAGGCAGTTACCCAAGAATTATCTTCCTGACCATAGCCCTTCCATTTAACCAGATATTGAAGTCTCCGTCTGGAAATACGGGAGTCCAAGATCTTTTCTACCACGTACTCCAATTCACCCTCCACCAGCACAGGAGCAGGAGGTTCAGTAGAAGGAACCACCGGTACCTCATATCTCCGCAACAACGACCGATGGAACACATTATGGATAGTGAAAGATGCCGGGAGGTCCAAACGAAAGGAAACAGGGTTAAGAATCTCCAAAATCCTATAAGGACCGATGAACCGAGGCTTAAATTTAGGAGAAGAAACCCTCATAGGGACAAAACGGGAAGACAACCACACCAAGTCCCCAACACGAAGGTGGGGGCCAACACGACGACGGCGGTTAGCAAACTGCTGAGTCCTCTCCTGGGACAATTCCAAATTATCCACCACTTGTCCCCAAATCTGATGCAACCGATCCACTACCGCATCCACTCCCGGACAATCCGAAGATTCAACCTGACCAGATGAAAAACGCGGATGAAACCCTGAATTGCAAAAGAAAGGAGAAACCAAAGTGGCAGAACTAGCCCGATTATTAAGAGCAAACTCCGCCAACGGCAGAAAGGCAACCCAATCATCCTGATCTGCAGACACAAAACACCTCAAATAAGTCTCCAAAGTTTGATTAGTTCGTTCCGTCTGGCCATTGGTCTGAGGATGGAATGCAGATGAAAAAGACAAATCAATGCCCAACCTGGCACAGACTGCCCGCCAAAATCTAGACACGAACTGGGTACCCCTGTCAGAAACGATGTTTTCCGGAATACCATGTAAGCGAACCACATTTTGAAAAAACAGAGGGACCAACTCAGATGAGGAAGGCAACTTAGGCAATGGCACCAAATGAACCATTTTAGAAAAATGGTCACACACCACCCAGATGACAGACATCTTCTGAGAAACAGGGAGGTCCGAGATAAAGTCCATAGAGATGTGCGTCCAAGGCCTCTTCGGAATAGGCAAGGGCAACAACAACCCACTAGCCCTAGAACAACAAGGCTTGGCCCGAGCACACACATCGCAAGACTGCACAAAAACACGCACATCTCGAGACAAGGAAGGCCACCAGAAGGATCTAGCCACCAAATCTCTGGTGCCAAAAATTCCCGGATGACCTGCCAGAGTAGAAGAATGAACTTCCGAGATGACTCTAGTGGTCCACTCGTCAGGAACAAACAGTCTACCAGACGGACAACGATCAGGTCTATCCGCCTGAAATTCTTGCAAAGCACGTCACAAATCTGGAGAGACAGCAGACAAAACCACTCCATCCTTAAGGACACCAGCAGGTTCAGAATTCCCAGGAGAGTCAGGCTCAAAACTCCTAGAAAGAGCATCTGCCTTCACATTCCTAGAACCCGGTAAGTACGAGACCACAAAATTAAACCGGGAAAAGAACAACGACCAACGTGCCTGTCTAGGATTCAGGCGCCTGGCAGACTCCAAATAAATTAAATTCTTGTGATCAGTCAAAACTACCACCTGATGTCTGGCACCCTCAAGCCAATGACGCCACTCCTCAAATGCCCACTTCATGGCCAAAAGCTCCCGATTACCAACATCATAGTTTCGCTCGGCGGCCGAAAATTTTCGCGAAAAGAACGCACAAGGTCTCATCACCGAGCAGTCGGAACTTTTCTGCGACAAAACCGCCCCCGCTCCGATCTCGGAAGCATCGACCACAACCTGAAAGGGAAGAGAAACATCAGGCTGGCGCAACACAGGGGCAGACAAAAAGCGGCGCTTAAGCTCCCGAAAGGCCTCCACGGCAGCAGGGGACCAATTGGCAACATCAGCACCCTTTTTAGTGAAATCCGTCAGAGGTTTAGCAACGCCAGAAAAACCAGCTATAAATCGACGATAAAAATTAGCAAAGCCCAAGAATTTCTGGAGACTCTTCAGAGAAGTAGGCTGCGTAAAGTCGTAAATAGCCCGAACCTTGACAGGGTCCATCTCAATAGAAGAAGGGGAAAAAATGTACCCTAAAAAGGAAATTTTTTGAACCCCAAAAACACACTTTGAACCCTTTACACACAAAGAATTCTCCCGCAAAACCTGAAAAACCCTCCTGACCTGCTGAACATGAGACTCCCAGTCATCAGAAAAAATCAAAATATCATCCAAGTAAACAATCAAAAATTTATCCAAATATTCACGGAAAATATCTTGCATTAAGGACTGAAAGACCGAAGGAGCATTAGAAAGGCCGAAAGGCATTACCAAATACTCAAAATGGCCCTCAGGCGTATTAAATGCGGTTTTCCACTCATCCCCCTGCTTAATACGCACCAAATTATACGCCCCACGAAGATCAATCTTAGAGAACCACTTAGCCCCCCTTATGCGAGCAAACAAATCAGTCAGCAAAGGCAATGGATACTGATATTTGACTGTAATTTTATTCAGGAGTCGATAATCAATACAAGGCCTCAGAGAGCCATCCTTTTTAGAGACAAAGAAAAAACCGGCTCCTAAAGGTGATGAAGAAGGACGAATATGTCCCTTTTCCAGGGACTCCTTAATATACTCGCGCATAGCAGCATGTTCAGGTACAGATAGGTTAAACAAACGACCCTTTGGAAATTTACTGCCAGGAATCAGATCTATGGCGCAATCACAATCCCTGTGAGGAGGGAGTGAACCAATCTTAGGCTCTTCAAAAATATCACGATAATCAGACAAAAATGCCGGAATCTCAGATGGAATAGATGACGAAATGGACACCATAGGAGTGTCCCCATGAGCCCCCCGACATCCCCAGCTTAACACAGACATAGCTTTCCAGTCAAGGACTGGGTTATGAGACTGTAACCATGGTAATCCAAGCACCAAAACATCATGTAAATTGTACAACACAAGGAAGCGAATCACCTCCTGATGGTCTGGAGTCATACGCATAGTCACTTGCATCCAGAACTGTGGTTTATTACAAGCCAAAGGTGTAGAATCAATACCCTTCAGAGGTATAGGGACTTCCAGAGGCTCTAAATCAAACCCACAGCGCCTGGCAAAGGACCAGTCCATAAGACTCAGAGTGGCGCCAGAGTCCACATATGCATCCACGGTAATAACTGATAATGAACAAATCAAGGTTACAGACAAAATAAATTTGGACTGTAAAGTGCCAATTGAAATGGACTTGTCAACCTTCCTAGTACGTTTAGAGCATGCCGATATAACATGAGCAGAATCACCACAATAGAAGCATAACCCATTTTTACGCCTATAATTCTGCCGCTCGCTTCTGGACATAACTCTGTCACATTGCATTTTCTCTGGCTTCTCCTCAGAAGATACCTCCGAATGGTGCACGGGTTTGCGCTCCCGCAAACGCCGATCAATCTGAATTGCCATTGTCATGGACTCATTCAGACCTGTAGGCGCAGGGAACCCGACCATAACATCTTTAACGGCATCAGAAAGACCCTCTCTGAAATTTGCCGCTAAGGCGCACTCATTCCACTGAGTAAGCACAGACCATTTACGAAATTTTTGGCAGTATATCTCCATTTCATCTTGCCCTTGAG
The DNA here is from genome assembly GCF_051348905.1 of Ranitomeya variabilis. Classification (NCBI taxonomy): domain Eukaryota; kingdom Metazoa; phylum Chordata; class Amphibia; order Anura; family Dendrobatidae; genus Ranitomeya; species Ranitomeya variabilis. Next base: position 570,964,003 of record NC_135236.1, read on the forward strand.
ATAGAGCTATCAAAGCTTTTTCAGCTTGAATCTCCAAATTAGGTTCCTCATAAAGCAACCCTAAAGCCAGGAAAAACGCATCCACATTGAGCAACGCAGGATCCCCTGGTGCCAATGAAAATGCCCAATTTTGAGGGTCACCTCGCAGCAAAGAGATTACAATCTTAACCTGCTGGACAGGATCTCCTGAGGAGTGAGGTCTGAGAGAAAGGAATAATTTACAATTATATTTGAAATTCAAAAACCGAGATCTATCTCCGGAAAACACCTCTGGTGTAGGGATTTTAGGTTCAGAAATAGGAGCATGTATAACAAAATCTTGTAAATTTTGAACCTTCGTAGCAAGATTATTTAAACCTGCAGCCAAACTCTGAGGATCCATCTTTAAACAGGTGAGCTCAGAGCCATTCAAGGATTATAAGGAGAGAAAGGCAAAGGCTGTAATTAGAGCTGAAATACAACTGATCCAACTATGGAGCAAGCATAGGGGAAAAAGAGAGGAAAAAAAAAAAAAAATTACAGACTTCTTTTTTCTCTCCTTTCTTCTGCCAATAAGTTTAACACTGGCCGGTCATACTGTCATGGTTCCCAATGGCAAGGGAACGTAAGAAACATATAAATAACGAACGAGCTCTCGGGTGATGGAAACTCGAGTTGACCGTGAGCTAAATCTACCACACAACTAATAGTAGCCAGGGAGCATACCTACGGCTTCCTATATGCCACGCGCCAGCCGGAGGACTAACTACGCCTGGTAGAGGAAGAAACAGACCTGGCTTACCTCTAGGGAAATACCCCAAAAGATGATAGCAGCCCCCCACATGTAATAACGGTGAATTAAGAGGAAAAGACATACACAGTATGAAAGTAGATTTAGCAAAGAGAGGTCCACTTACTAGATAGCAGAAGGATACAAAAGAGGACTTCACGGTCAACTGAAAACCCTTTCAAAAACCATCCTGAAATTACTTTAAGACTCCTGTGTCAACTCATGACCCAGGAGTGGCAATTTCAGCCCGCAAGAGCTTCCAGCTACAGAGAATTACAAAAACTGCAAACTGGACAAAAGGTACAAAACAAAAGGACAAAGTCCACTTAGCTGATCAGCAGACTAGTAGCAGGAACATGCAACCGAAGGCTCTGGTTACAATGATGACCGGCAAGGAAATGACTGGAGAGCAAGGCTAAATAGGAAACTCCCAAACGCTGATGGAAGCAGGTGAACGGAAGCAGCAAAGTGCAAACAAGTCACCAGTACCACCAGCAACCACCAGGGGAGCCCAAAAAGCGGATACACAACATTTTCTCATTCTGAGCATGCCCAGAGTAAGATCTCTCAGTGGAGATCGAGGGTCACATGATCAGATACTGCAGCTAAGGCCATTGATCCTCCAGGAAGGTCCTGTAGGTGCTCATGCTCTGTGGCAGCCTCTCATTGGTCCTTCTAGGAAGGTCCTGTACGTGCTGCAACTATTTAAGGCTCGCATGGCCGCACGGCCATGCGCTAGTATTGTTCTATGTTATGTGCTTTGCGCCAGTGTGGTCATGTGAGTTTGTGTTCAGGGACCCGGCTGAAATAAGCCCCTAGAATGCTGGCACCTCCGGCGAGGAGATTTGGTGTGAATGTATTCAGGGACCTGGCTGAAATAAGCCCCTAGAATGCTGGCACCTCTGGTGAGGAGTTTGTATGCATGCATGACCACTGACTGCTCTCAGTTGAGTAGTTAGCCTGTGCCTCTGTGAAGTCAAACAGGGCGCAGTGCTTTGAGTTTTGGCTACTCAGTGAAGTAACAGGCTTAGCTCATACCGCCATATAGTTCCGCCATTTGCTAGCAGCAGGTTTTCCTGCACGGTGGACCCCAGGCTGCGAACACATCAATTATAATAAAACCTCTATATTTACTCAGTGCGTTCCGCTAGCCCTAACATAATACTAGCACCAGGGTCTGGCTAGTAAATGGTGGACATTCAGCAATCCTTGCGGTATATCCAGCAGCTGGAGGGTAGGTTGGCGGCTCTCGAGAGCTCAACCTCAGCTGTGGATGTTACCGCAGTAGCTGTACAGGCTGCTAGCATGGCTGCAGCAACCTTGTCCACTGCCACCCCTGTTCCAACATTATCTCGCCTCCCGCTGCCAGAAAAATTTTCTGGAGATAGCAAATTTTGTAGGGGATTCGTGAGTCAGTGCTCTATTTACCTCGAGCTCCTGGCTGCACGTTTTCCCACAGAGCAGGCTAAGGTGGGATTTATTGTGTCTCTCTTGTCAGACAGGGCATTGGAATGGGCTACGCCGATGTGGGAGCGTGGCGATCATGTGGTGCAGAGTGTTCCGCTGTTCCAGAGCACTCTGAAACAGGTCTTTTTAGGACCTCGAGTCACCCATGACATGGTGCTCCAACTGCTGGCATTAACTCAGGGTGTGACCATGGTCAGCAATTTTGCTGTCCAGTTCCGTACTTTAGCTTCTGAGCTGGAGTGGTCAGATAAAGCCCTTATCCCCATATTTTGGAGGGGGCTGGCTGATCACGTGAAGGATGCTCTGGCCACTAGGGTGATTCCTGCCACACTGGAGGAGTTAATAACTGTCTCTACTCATATTGACCTCCGTTTTAACAAGCAGAGGTTAGAGCGAGCCCAGTGTAGGCAGAGGTTTCGGCTGGCTCCCACCTTCGCCAATCCTCTGGAATCTCCGGTCCTGGTTCCTGAGTCACATGAGGCCATGGAAGTGTCACGAGCGGGATCTAAGTCCCGGACCGCTTGTGCACACAAGGTTTGTCATGTTTGCCAGCAGTCAGGACATCTTGCCACCAGATGTCCCCAGCGGTCGAGGAAACGTCAGCGTCCAGTGGTAGTAGGTGGAGGTACACTAGACACGGCGACGTTTGCCTCCAAATTGTCCTCTAAGGGGACAATTATTATAGGCTCATCCTCCCACTCGGTAGAGCTCTGCGTGGATTTTGGGGCAGATGGCAACTTTATGTCTTCTGCCTTCGCCCAACATCACGCAATACCCCTGGTTATGCTAGCTCAACCAGTAACGGTACGAGTGGTAAATGGGTCGACACTGCCCTCAAAGATAACACACCAGACCATCCCTTTTACTCTGTCCATGTCGCCATCCCATCAGGAGATTATATCTCTGCTCATCATTCCTGAGGGAATTGATGAGGTCCTGTTGGGGATACCTTGGCTACGGTACCACTCTCCTCATATCGAGTGGTCCTCTGGCAGAATTTTGGGATGGGGTGAAACTTGTGGGAGTAGGTGTCAGAGGGAATGCATTCAGGTTGCTACTACAGAGGTACCCGCAGATCTATCCTCTCTCCCCAAGCAATATTGGTCTTATGCTGACGTGTTCTCTAAAAAGGCGGCGGAGACCCTTTCTCCCCATCGCCCCTATGACTGTCCTATTGACCTCTTGCCTGGTGCTGAGCCTCCCCGGGGTTGAGTCTATCCGTTATCTCTCCCAGAGACGGAGGCAATGTCTCAGTACATTCAAAAGAATCTGGCAAGAGGGTTCATCAGAAAGTCAGTGTCACCTGCTGGGGCTGGGTTCTTCTTCGGGCTGAAGAATAATGGGGAACTGCGTCCATGCATAGATTACAGGGGTCTTAACGCCATCACCATTAAGAATAAGTATCCTTTGCCCTTGATATCTGAGCTCTTCGATAGGCTTCGGGGAGCAAGGGTATTTACTAAATTAGATCTACGGGGTGCTTACAACCTGATTCACATCCGTGAGGGGGAAGAATGGAAGACGGCTTTTAACACCAGGGATGGGCTCTATGAATATCTGGTGATGCCCTTCGGGCTCTGTAATGCCTCAGCCATTTTCCAAGACTTTGTCAACGACATCTTCCGGGATATGCTCTCCACCTCGGTCGTAGTCTATTTGGATTATATTCTCATCTACTCTCCAGATATTGACTCCCATAGGAGAGATGTTTGCAAAGTCTTCGACCTCCTACAGGCAAACTCCCTCTATGCCAAGTTGGAGAAGTGTATGTTTGAGCAGGAGTCCTTACCTTTCCTAGGCTATATCATCTCTGCCCAGGGATTGGCTATGGATCCTGCCAAACTACAGGCTGTGATGGACTGGCAGGACCCCATTTTCTTAAAGCGATGCAGCGCTTTATGGGGTTCATTAATTATTACCGCCAGTTCATTCCGCACTTCTCAACTTTGGTAGCTCCCTTGGTTGCCCTCACAAAGAAGGGAGCAAATCCCAAATTGTGGTCTAAGGAGGTCTCCAAGGCCTTTAACTCCATAAAGTCACACTTCGCTAGCGCTCCCATCCTACATCGCCCCGATGTAGATAAGCCTTTTATCATGGAGGTGGATGCCTCATCTGTTGGTGCTGGAGCAGTCCTCTTCCAAAAGGATGCTCAAGATCGGAAGCATCCTTGCTTCTTCTTTTCTAAGACCTTCTCACCAGCAGAGAGGAATTATTCCATCGGGGACAGGGAGTTGCTAGCCATGAACTTGGCTTTCTCGGAGTGGAGACTTCTCTTGGAGGGAGCTCGTTTTCCCTTCCAGGTCTTCACAGATCATAAAAATTTGGTGTACCTGCAGACAGCCCAGCGGTTAAATTCTCGCCAGGCCAGATGGTCCTTGTTCTTCTCCCGGTTTCATTTCACCCTCCATTTTCTTTCTGGGGAGAAGAACATTCGTGCCGATGCTCTCTCTCGCTCTGTTGTGTCATCTGTGGAGGAGGAAGAGGAGCCTCGGCTTATTGTCCCCACTGAGAGCCTGAGAACTGTGGCCCAAGTTTCGCTAGAGTCTGTGCCTCCGGGCAAGAATTTTGTACCATCCAGTTTGCGACGGAAGGTTCTCTCTTGGGCACACTCATCCAGGGTGGGTGGACATTTTGGTTCCAAAAGGACATCTGAGTTACTGGCGAGGACATACTGGTGGCCGCATAGGGCTCGTGATGTTGCAGACTATGTTCGGGCGTGTGTCTCTTGCGCCAAGAACAAGTCCCCTCGGCAATGGCCTGCTGGGTTGCTTTACCCTCTGCCAGTGGCGGACAGGCCCTGGGAGATGGTCGGGATGGACTTTGTGGTGGGTTTACCCAAGTCTCGTAACTGCACCATTATCTGGGTGATCACTGACCATTTTTCCAAAATGGTTCATTTGGTGCCTCTTCCACGGCTACCTTCTGCACGGGCTCTGGCAGCCTTGTTCATCAAGCAAATCTTTCGCATTCACGGTATGCTGGACAAGATTGTCAGTGACCAGGGTCCCCAGTTTGCGTCTCGATTCTGGAGGGAGCTTTGTTGTCTACTCAGTATTGAGTTAAATCTCTCCTCGGCTTATCATTCCGAGATGAATGGGTTGGTTGAGAGGGCCAATCAGACTCTGGTCACTTATTTACAACATTTTGTTTCTAATACACATAATCCTCTGAGTTATTTACCAAAAAGAGGATAAGAAGCGAGTAGCAGTTATAATGATTTTTAAAAAAATTATGTTTATTAATACACATATAAAAATTAAATACAATAAAAAGAGACAAAAATGGGACCTCCAAGTGATAGGGGGAGAAAAGCCAGCCAAAAAGTACCGATTCCCCTCCAAAGCGGTAAACATAAAAATGTGCATCGGCGAAGGACCGCTGGCATCCCCTCTCACTGGATTGTGTCACGGCATTTTTCTTTTTCTTTTTCACAGTGATGCTTTTCGGATATCTTTATGTCCCTGCCCAGGGACCATAGCCCTTCTCTGTCACTTTCCACTCCCTCTTCTTTAGACCTCCTATGTTTCACTTTCCTATTAATAGATCCCATTTGAGTTTATTAATCCTTATAGGCACTCGTGAGGATGCAATTATAGACGCCTCTCTGCGTGAAGGGGGCGTATCTATGCTGCACTCACTCTGATCTGATTGTTCCACGTCATCACTGCCTCTCACAGTGAGTCCCTTCGGTATCCTGATGCGCATGCGCTGGGTTGGCAGCTCCCTCTGACCTCTGGAAGCGCTCACCCATGTGACCGTAGTGCGTTCCACTGCGTGTCACAGAGCGTGATTCTGGAGGTCCCTTTAGCCATAGGGGGTGTCTCCCGGATCATGCGCTCACATAGGTCCGACGGCCTCACACTGCCCAGACCCCTCAACCAATCAGCACACACACTTTACATTTAAATACACCCAAACTTACATGCCTGTACCTGCCCCCGGAAGAAGCATTTGTGAAACGGCGCTGTCGGGTGTTGGGTGAGCTCTGCCAGCTAATAAGCCCACACACGTGCATAATCCCGTCGGCACCAGCCTGTATCTCCATTGCGGTACATAGCAGGTAACACTACCAATATTGAAACCTTTGTGCATATTCTTTAATATTTCCTTTACAGCAGCCCATGTCATGACAAACAGGGTTTTTTCTGTCAGTCTGAGTAGCTTTAATTAAGCACCACCTGTCTTCGTATTATATACCCTATTTTGTTTCATATTGGCATTTTTTTCAGGTTTGCTCTTTTAGGTTACTCCTTGCACTAATTTGTGAATAATTTAGTCTAATAGCTATAAAGTTTAGCAATGACTCTTTTTCACTTTGCACTTTAATTGTAAATTACAGCTGTGTATTTTTTAGTCTGAGAATTCAGTATATTTTTATGTTTACCGCTTTGGAGGGGAATCGGTACTTTTTGGCTGGCTTTTCTCCCCCTATCACTTGGAGGTCATGTTTTGGTCTCTTTTTATTGTATTTAATTTTGATATGTGTATTAATAAACATTAATTTTTTTAAAATCATTATAACTGCTACTCACTTCTTATCCTCTTTTTGGTAAATTCCTCAGAGGATTATGTGTATTATATGCTTTTGAAGTGACTTCAGGCCACTATATAAACTAGGACTATGATAATAGACATTTTGTTTCTTCCAGGCAGGATGACTGGGCATCCTTGTTTCCGTGGGCTGAGTTTGCCCTTAACAATGCTGTAGCCAACTCCACCGGTCAGACTCCTTTCCTCCTTAATTACGGCCAACATCCGCGGGTTCCTGTGCCTATGCCTGTGTCCTCTGCTGACTCCAGGGTGGCAGACTGGGCAGTGGAGGCACGAGACATTTGGAACCGCACTCATGATGCCATCCAGGTCTCCAAGGAGAGAATGAGGTCCTCCGCCGATGCACATCAGCACCCTGCCCCGACCTTTGCTCCTGGCGACTTAGTGTGGCTCTCCGCTCGTAACATCAGGCTGCGTGTTGAGTCCACTAAGTTTGCACCTCGCTACTTGGGTCCCTTCAAGGTCCTCAAACAGGTTAATCCTGTGGTCTACCGTCTAGCCCTTCTTCCACACCTAGGTATCACTGACACCTTTCATGTGTCCCTCCTTAAGCCCGTATACATGTCCCGGTTTTCTGAGTCATCTGCCTTGACATCGGGTTCGTCTACGGATGATTACAAGGTGAACGCTATTTTGGGGTGCAAGGTGGTTCGTGGCAAAAAATTTTATTTGGTGGACTGGAAGGGTTACGGTCCTGAGGATAGGTCCTGGGAGCCTGCTGAGCACATTCGGGCTCCGCAGCTTATTGCTGCCTTCGAACGTAGCAAGGCCCAAGGAGGAGGGGGCCCTAGGGGGGGGTAATGTTAGTGGTCGAGTTCCCGCCTCTGCACAGGGGGAATCTTGGGCCATCTCCACTGCAGTCTCCCATTCTTCTGCCGCAGTGGAGCCTGCTCAGCGGAGACATCGGTCCCAGCGTCTCCCTCAGTCTGACTCTGTGCAAAGTGTTACTGCTGCTTTTCCTGCTTCTGCCATGGAAGTCAGTGCTGGGCAGCGGTGAGCAGACACTTCTGGGACTAAGTCCTGCTTTTCTCATTCTGAGCATGCCCAGAGTAAGATCTATCAGTGGAGATAGAGGGTCACATGATCAGATACTGCAGCTAAGGCCATTGGTCCTTCTAGGAAGGTCCTGTACGTGCTGCAACTATTTAAGGCTTGCATGGCCGCATGGCCATGCGCTAGTATTGTTCTATGTTATGTGCTTTGCGCCAGTGTGGTCATGTGAGTTTGTGTTCAGGGACCCAGCTGAAGTAAGCCCCTTGAATGCTGGCACCTCCGGCGAGGAGATTTGGTGTGAATGTATTCAGGGACCTGGCTGAAATAAGCCCCTAGAATGCTGGCACCTCCAGCGAGGAGTTTGTGTGCATGCATGACCACTGACTGCTCTCAGTTGAGTAGTTAGCCTGTGCCTCTGTGAAGTCAAACAGGGCGCAGTGCTTTGAGTTTTGGCTACTCTGTGAAGTAACATGGTTAGCTCATACCGCCATATAGTTCCGCTGTTTGCTAGAAGCAGGTTCTCCTGCACTGTGGACCCCGGGCTGCGAACCCATCAATTATAATAAAACCTCTATATTTACTCGTTGTGTTCCGCTAGCCCTAACACAGTATGTGCATTGTATTTAAAAAAATTACTCCTGGGGATGTGTCATAGATGCAGTAAGATACCATGACAAGGGCCTCCCTTGACAAACATTATCTACGCTGGACTACTGTAGTAGTTGTGGGCCTCAATTCAAGTTTTCAGAGGGCCACTCGGTCATCAACAGTCAGTGTACATTTTTATTTAATATGTATCACCTATCTCAGTCACAATGTGGGACAATCTGTCACAAGGGCCTCCAATTAAAAATATTAGTTTGGTAGGACCACTCTACCTTCAAGATTTGTCCACTGCACAATTTGCATAGAGTTTGTAAAAATTAGCCCTATGGACCGAATCATGGTTGATGCAGGAAGTCACCATCCCAAGGGCCTCCAATCACAAATAGTAGTGTGTCGCACCTGTCGCTTCTCCTCCTGACCACCGACATACTTACCCGGCCTTGCATGCTCCTGCTGCTGCCGCATCTTCTGGGTCTTCCTCCGCCACCTGGCGTTCCTTCCTGTGCGCGCCCGACATTTGTGCGCGCAGCCCATCCTCCTCTCTTCCGGTCTCTTCGCCGTCTCCTGACTCCAGTCAGGTGCGCATGTGCACTTCGCCTTCTGGCTTCTGTGGTGCACGTGCACCTCCACTGGCTGGTTCTCGGCAGCTCCGTTCTTCCTTTCCTTGACCCTGGAGGTTCCTGACCTGGAAGTCCTGTGGTACTCCTCCTATATCAGGTAGCCTCTCCCACTGTTCCTTGCCTGATTGTCAATTGTGTTTTTCACTTGATTCAGGTCCCTCGCTTTCCTGCATTTCTCTGTCTACCTGCAAGCTAGTCCTGTACCTTGTCCTGCTTTGTTTACTGTGCCATCTACCCCTTTCCTCCGTTTGCCCACTTAGCACCATTCGTTCGTCTCCATCAGCTCCTTGTCAGTTTCGTGTTCCCTGCATGTATTACTGCCCTCTTCCTTTGTTGGGCCATTAGTGTCCTTTTCCTGTAGTCCCCAGTCTCCACTACTCATTTCCTTGATAGCCTATTCCTGTGACTCCTACCCTCTGTCCCCAGGTATCCGCTTCCACGACAATAGTCTCCCTTGGGCCTGCCCCTGACGCTCCCTATATAGGGGGTGGTCTACCAGGCCAGCTCACCCTTGGGAGGTTCGTTGTCGCGGTCCTGCGGGTTCACCTTAGGAGTTTCTCTCTCCTTAGTCTCAGACCTTACATAGTGTCTCCAGCCTGCTCCATAATCCTGCACCATCTGTCTCCATCCAGCCATGTGGGTGCTTGGCTGGTTATTTATGCTTTCTTTTCAAGCTCTCAGGCACAGACAATTTGATGCTTTGATATTTACACATGATACTTTTTTGGTTGCTGTTGCTAACTGTACATTGCATAGTAACTTTTTGGATTAGAGTAAGAATAAATGCCCAGATGAAGAAAACTTAACTTGTCAGCCGTTCTGCCCTACAACCTTCTATAGTAAGATACACTGGGGTCTGTACCAAGTGTGTTATAATATGGATTGTGTAGAGTGAGTTGCACTGAAAATTGTAAAAAATGAATTGCATGGAATGCCAAGGGTGCCTTCACATTGCTTTTAGTTACAAGCTTGTAGGACTCATTAGGGTTTAATGGGATTTGGACATATAGTCTAGCGGTGGACTCCGTGTCTGGCGGCATTCACGCCTACACCTTGCTCTCCTAAAGCACTTCTCTCTGCATACCTCAGCTGTGGTCCCCAGCATAGAATTTGTGTGGCCCACTGACTTCCGGCCCCATTCATCACATGTATTCCGTATACGTAACTGAAGAAGGTTCATGTTGAACCGAAACATTTTGAGTATACTGCAAAATAAATTCTTCTGTTCCAGCATCCTAAGTTGAATGCTAAGTTGTATGTTGATTAAGTATATAGCGTGGGAGCCTAACTATAGCACCACTTCGTAGCTGTGCTCACGGTGTTGTTTCACATACAGGTGCTCAGAAGTGCTGTCTGCACAGTTAACATTTGCTCCTCTGCTATTGGGGTTCAGTAACGCCAGCTGCTCCAGTGTTGCGGCAAGAACTTGAGCCTGCTCGTCCTGCTATCCCTGGGCTCTAACACCGCCAGTTGGTGCTCGGAAGTGCTGTCTGCACAGTTAACAGTTGCTCCTCTGTTATTGGGGTTCAGTAGCGCCAGCTGCTTCCCAGCTGTGTTGCGGCAATAACTCTAGCCTGCTCCTCCTGCTATCCCTGGGATCTAACACCACCAGTTGGTGCTCAGAAGTGCTGTCTGCACAGTCAACACTTGATGCTGTGTTACTGGGGTTCAGTAACATCAGCTGTTCCCCTGCTGTGTATCCGGCAATGTGTCCTGCGATCGTCACGCTGACACTCCATCAGATATTAAACTGCCTCGAGTGTAGGCTTCGGCCTACACTCTGCTCCTCTTGCTGACCCTGGGCTCTAACACCGCCAGTTGGTGTTCAGAAGTGCTGTCTGCACAGAAAAAAACACTCGCTCCTGTGTTAGTGGGGTTCAGTAACACCTGCTGCGCCCCTGCTGTGTTGCGGCAATAACTCTTCCTGCTGTCCCTGGGCTCCATCACCGCTAGTTGCTGCTCGGAAGTGTCTTTGGCACAGGTACTCCCTCCTGCCCAGCCTGGTTACAGCACGCCAGCTGTTTCCAGGTAGTGTCAAGGTCACTTGGCCTCCAATACGTTGTCCTGTCGGGTTGAGGTCGCGTTAGCCGACTCCATGGTGCCTGCAGTTTAGGTGCATCCTATGTGGGCTGCGGGAACTGGCAATCAAGGCTGGTTCGGTAGTGCCAATAGAACAAGCTCCCCCTGTAGGATTGTGGATTATTGGTAACCACGGCCAGCTCGCAGCCTAGCTACTTTTGTTTTTCCTGTGGACCTTCTTCTGCCTATCAGAGTTCCAGCACCATTAGCTGGTTCTTAGGAAGACAATCTTGAATAGGTCCCCCTAGTTCCAGTACCGTCAGCTGGTTCTGGGCAGAGCCTTTGGCTTAGGTGCCTCCTTCTGGGTATCCAAGTTCCACCAACGTCAGGTGGTCCTTGGTAGTGCTTTCTGGCATGGGTACCTCCTGCTTAGTAACCAGGTTCCAGTAATGTCAGCCTGTCCTCAGTTGTCCCATTGGCTCTTGTACCTTCGGCTACCCATCCGGGTTCCTGTTCCGTCAGCTGGTTCTCGGCAGTGTCTTTTTCTCTTGTACCTTCTGCTCCCCATCCTGGTTCCAGTACCGTCAGCTGGTTCCGGGCAGAGCCTTTGGCTTAGGTGCCTCCTTCTGGGTATCCGAGTTCCACCAATGTCAGGTGGTCCTTGGTAGTGCTTTCTGGCATGGGTACCTCCTGCTTAGTAACCAAGTTCCAGTAATGTCAGCCTGTCCTCAGTTGTCCCATTGGCTCTTGTACCTTCTGCTACCCATCCGGGTTCCAGTTCCGTCAGCTGGCTCTCGGCAGTGTCTTTTGATCTTGTACCTTCTGCTTACCATCCTGGTTCCAGTACCGTCAGCTGTTTTCGGGCAGAGCCTTTGGCTTAGGTGCCTCCTTCTGGGTATCCGAGTTCCACCACAATCAGGTGGAACTTTTATAGATAACAACTACAGGAATGCCTGTCAAAAATAAGAATATGATGAAGAAGTAGAATATGAAGAATAATAATAGTTGAATGGAAAGAATATGAAGAATGTAACAAAAACGAAAAATAGGTAGAAGATGAAGAAGAAGATGAATAAGGTGAAGAAGAAGTTGATGTAAAAGATGCTGCTGCTGAGGATGATGAAGAAGAAAGTGTCGGAGAAGTAAAAAAGAAGGTGAAGAGCATGGAAGTAGTGAAACAACAATATCTGACAAAATATAAAAGCTCCATCACCGCTAGTTGCTGCTCGGAAGTGTCTTTGGCACAGGTACTCCCTCCTGCCCAGCCTGGTTACAGCACGCCAGCTGTTTCCAGGTAGTGTCAAGGTCACTTGGCCTCCAATACGTTGTCCTGTCGGGTTGAGGTCACGTTAGCCGACTCCATGGTGCCTGCAGTTTAGGTGCATCCTATGTGGGCTGCGGGAACTGGCAATCAAGGCTGGTTCGGTAGTGCCAATAGAACAAGCTCCCCCTGTAGGACTGTGGATTATTGGTAACCACGGCCAGCTCGCAGCCTAGCTACTTTTGTTTTTCCTGTGGACCTTCTTCTGCCTATCAGAGTTCCAGCACCATTAGCTGGTTCTTAGGAAGACAATCTTGAATAGGTCCCCCTAGTTCCAGTACCGTCAGCTGGTTCTGGGCAGAGCCTTTGGCTTAGGTGCCTCCTTCTGGGTATCCAAGTTCCACCAACGTCAGGTGGTCCTTGGTAGTGCTTTCTGGCACGGGTACCTCCTGCTTAGGAACCGGGTTCCAGCAACGTCAGCTGGTCCTCGGTAGTTCCATTGGCTCTTGTACCTTCGGCTACCCATCCGGGTTCCAGTTCCGTCAGCTGGCTCTCGGCAGTGTCTTTTGATCTTGTACCTTCTGCTTACCATCCTGGTTCCAGTACCGTCAGCTGTTTTCGGGCAGAGCCTTTGGCTTAGGTGCCTCCTTCTGGGTATCCGAGTTCCACCACAATCAGGTGGAACTTTTATAGATAACAACTACAGGAATGCGTGTCAAAAATAAGAATATGATGAAGAAGTAGAATATGAAGAAGAATAATAGTTGAATGGAAAGAATATGAAGAATGTAACAAAAACGAAAAATAGGTAGAAGATGAAGAAGAAGATGATGTAAAAGATGCTGCTGCTGAGGATGATGAAGAAGAAAGTGTCGGAGAAGTAAAAAAGAAGGTAAAGAGCATGGAAGTAGTGAAACAACAATATCTGACAAAATATAAAAAATCATAACATAGTCAATATCTAGGTAACTCTGAACGTCTTAAAAAAATTGAAATTCATGCTATTCCATTTCATTGGGCTAAACCTCTATGCCTTTAATGTCTCATCCACCTCCCCCAATACATCCTACATTATTCTTAGTTGTTTTCCTTCATGTAGAATGAACCTACAAGGAAAGAAAGGGTTTATTTTAATTCCAATTTTTTGGTCTCATTGACTTGCATTGGTATCGGGTATCGGCGATATCCGATATTTTTTGAATATCGGCCGATCCAATCAGATACCGATACTTTTGGATATCGGAAGGTATCACTCAACATTACACACGACGCAAGTGTGAAAGTAGCCTTAGGGCTATGGTTAGGGCTAGAGTTAGGGTTGGGGCTAAATTTAGGGCTAGGGTTAGGTTTAGGGTTGGGGCTAAATTTAGGGTTAGGGCTAGGGTTAGGGCTAGGGTTAGGGTTGGGGCTAAAGTTAGGGTTAGGGATAGGGTTAGGGTTGGGGCTAAAGTTAGGGCTAGGGTTGGGGCTAAAGTTAGGGCTAAGGTTGCGGCTAAAGTTAGTGTTAGAGTTGGGATAAAGGTTAGGGTTTGGATTAGGGTTGGCATTAGGGTTACGTTTGGGATTAGTACTAAATAAACAAAGGCACCACGCCAACTAAATAAATAATGCGTAAATGTACACAGTGAGCATCTACCTAGGTGAGGTAGATGCTCACTGTGTACATTTACGCATTATTTATTTAGTTGGCGCGGTGCCTTTGTTTATTTAGTATTTTCCTTTATTATTCGACAGAATTAGCACAGTTACTGTCTAGGTACCTGCAGCCTTCTGCTTTATTCCCCTGGGAGCGCCGGTGTGTGTTTATTCTCTGGTTACGTTTGGGATTAGGGTTAGGTTTGGGATTAGGGTTAAGGTTAGAGTTGAGATTAGGGTTAGGGGTGTATTGGGATTAGGGTTAGGTTTGAGGTTAGGGTTCAGATTAGGTTTAGGGGTGTGTTGGATTTAGGGTTATGATTAGGGTTATGGTTACTATTGAGATTAGGGTTGTTTTGGGGTTAGGGTTGTGATTATCCTTAGGGTTGTGATTAGGATTATGGATCAGGTTGGGATTAGGGTTAGGGGTGTGTTGGGGTTAGGTTTGGAGTTAGAATTGGGGGGTTTCCACTGTTTAGGTACATCAGGGGTCTCCAAACACAACAGCCAATTTTGCACTCTAAAAGTCAAATAGTGCTCTCTACCTTCTGAGCTCTGCCGTGCGCCCAAACAGTGGTTTACCCCCACATATGGGGCATCAGCGTACTCGGGATAAATTTGACAACAACTTTTGGGGTCCAATTTCTCCTGATACCTTTGTGAAAATAAAAACTTGGGGGCTAAAAAATCCTTTTTCTGGGAAAAAAATATTTATTTATTTTCATGACTCTGCATTATAAACTTCTGTGAAGCACTTGGGCATTCAAAGTTCTCACCACACATCTAGATAAGTTCCTTGGGGGTCTAGTTTTCAAAATGAGGTCACTTGTGGGGGTTTCTACTGTTTAGGTACATCAGGGGCTCTGCAAACGCAACATAATGCCCGCAGACCATTCTATCAAAGTCTGCATTCCAAAACGGCGCTCCTTCCCTTCTGAGCTCTGTCGTGCGCCCAAACAGTGGTCCCCCCACACATGAGGTACCAGCATACTCAGGACAAATTGGACAACAACTTTTGGTGTCCAATTTCTCCTGTTACCTTTGTGAAAATAAAAACTTGGGGGCTAAAAAATCTTTTTGTGGAAAAAAAAATATTTTTTATTTTCACGACTCTGCATTATAAACTTCTGTGAAGCACTTGGGCATTCATAGTTCTCACCACACATCTCTATAAGTTCCTTGGGGGGTCTAGTTTCCAAAATGCGGTCACTTGTGTGGGGTTTCTACTGTTTAGGTACATCAGGGGCTCTGCAAATGCAACATAATGCCCGCAGACCATTCTATCAAAGTCTGCATTCCAAAACGGCGCTCCTTCCCTTCCAAGCTCTGCCATGCACCCAAACAGTGGTTTACCCCCACATATGGGGTATCAGCCTACTCATCATAAATTGCACAATACATTTTGGGGTCCAATTTCTCCTGTTACCCTTGTGAAAGTAAAAATTTGGGGGTGAAAATATCATTTTTGTGGAAAAAATATGATTTTTTTATTTTCATGGCTCTACATTATAAACTTCTGTGAAGCAGTTGGGGGTTCATAGTGCTCACCACAATTCTAGATAAGCTCTTTGGGGGGTCTAGTTTCCAAAATGGGGTCACTTGTGGTGGGTTTCTACTGTTTAGGTACATAAGGAGCTCTGCAAATGCAACATGATGCCCGCAGACCATCCCATCAAAGTCTGCATTCCAAGTGCCGCGCCTTCCCTTCTGAGCCCCGATGGGTGCCCAAACAGTGCCCCCCCACATATGGAGTATCAGCATACTCAGGACAAACTGGTCAACATATTTTGGGGTCCAATGTCTCTTGTTATCCTTGAGAAAATAAAAAATTGCAGGCTAAAAAATAATTTTTGAGGAAAAAAAAAGGATTTTTTATTTTTACGGCTCTACTTTATAAATATCTGTGAAGCACTTGGGAGTTTAAAGTGCTCACACACATCTAGATAAGTTCCTTAAGGGGTCTAGTTTCCAAAATGGGGTCACTTGTGGGGGGGTTTCTACTGTTTAGGCACATCAGTGGCTCTCCAAACGCAACATGGTGTCCGATCTCAATTCCAGCCAATTCTACATTGAAAAAGTAAAATGGCACTCCTTCTCTTCCAAGCTCTGCGGTGCACCCAAACAGTGGTTTACCCCCACATATGGGGATCAACATACTCAGGAGAAATTGCACAACAACTTTTGTGGTCTAATTTCTCCTGTTACCCTTGTGAAAATAAAAATTTGGGGGCAAATATCATTTTTGTAGAAAAAATGTGATTTTTTATTTTCACGGCTCTACGTTATAAATTTCTGTGAAGCACCTGGGGGTTTAAAGTGCTCACCACACATCTAGATAAGTTCCTTAAGGGGTCTAGTTTCCAAAATGGTGTCACTTGTGGAGTGTTTCCACTGTTTAGGCACATCAGGGGCTCTCTAAATGTGACATGGCGTCCGATCTCAATTCCAGCCAATTCTACATTGAAAAAGTCAAATGGCGCTCCTTCTCTTCCAAGCTCTGCGGTGCGCCCAAACAGTGGTTTACCCCCACATATGGGGTATCAGCTTATTCAGGAGAAATTGCACAACAAAATTTATGGTTAAATTTCTGTTTTTACACTTGTGAAAATAAACAAAATGGTTCTGAATTAAAATGTTTGCAAAAAAAAAGTTGAATGTTCATTTTTTCCTTCCACATTGTTTCAGTTCCTGTGAAGCACGTAAAGGGTTAATAAACTTCTTGAATGTGGATTTGAGCACCTTGAGGGGTGCGGTTTTTAGAATGGTGTCACACTTGGTTATTTTCTATCATATAGACCCCTCAAAATGACTTCAAATGTGATGTTGTCCCTAAAAAAAAATGGTGTTGTAAAAATGAGAAATTGCTGGTCAAATTTTAACCCTTATAACTCCCTAACAAAAAAAAAAAATGTTTCCAAAATTGTGCTGATGTAAAGTAGACATGTGGGAAATGTTATTTATTAACTATTTTTTGTGAAATATCTCTCTGATTTAAGGGCATAAAAATACAAAGTTTGAAAATTGCAAAATTTTAAAAATTTTCGCCATATTTCCATTTTTTTCATAAATAATCGCAAGTAATATCAAAGAAATGTTACCTGTATCATGAAGGACAATATGTCATGAAAAAAACTTCTCAGAATCAGCAGGATCTGTTAAAGCGTTCCAGAGTTATAACCTCATAAAGTGACAGTGGTCAGAATTGTAAAAATTGGCTCAGTCATTAAGTACCAAATTGGCTCTGTCACTAAGGGGTTAAACTACCAGCTTCCTAATGGAAATACCTTTCCTGACTTGCAGTTATGACTCAGTAGCATGTATGTAACTGCAATCAATGCAGGAGAGCAATCCTACCTGGGCCCCACATTGTATGTAATGCACTTGACTACACAGGAAAAGTATCTAACTTATTTTCAGACTGCTTTACCCTAATGGGGGTTTCAATAGAATATTATTGTACTGTATTATGCCTATTGAAGACTATTTTAAAATATTAAAGTTTCACCCTGCTGTTCTGTTCGCATTTGCTATACACTAGTACTGTTCCCGGGTCAATGTGACCCGACCTATTAATTCTTGATTTTTAGCTACTCTAAGTGTTTTATTTGAATACTTTTTTCATTATTATACTGTATGTGAACATGGTTGATCATAAACAAATGAAAAATTTAAAATCAAACTTAATAATTTATTTTTTTAATAAAAAGGTTACACAGGCTTTTTACAATTATCTTTGATTGTTGGCATTCTGCACACAAATAACAAAGAAGCTTTACATTACTATTACTAAAACATGAAATTTAACTTTTTGAAAACAATATTTATAAATCAACAAATGAAAAATCATAAAACTTGAACCTTTTTAGAAAGAAAAAAGAAAAAACTGAACATGTTCATGTGTTTTAACAATTACATTTGTAAATTACAATTTTACATTTCATTTACCAATATAAGCATTTAGAGCTGTCACATCTAATTTTTTCCATTTATCACCATAAACTACTTGTCCCTCAATGTTTGTCATTTGTATTATAATATTTAGGATAGTCATATTTAGGAACAATGGGAATGCTGATCCTATATCAGATATTCTTGATGTAGCATACCTTGTAGGACCAGGAGTAGCTTTTATGATATTTTCAGAGGACAATCTACCAGCCTGACTAGGCTGCAAGTTCCAAATTACGCACTTGTTTTTAGAAGGGATTTCTTGCATCCGGCTAGTTGTCTGGGTATCATGTTCCTCTTCATACTCCACTTCAGAATCTAAATTTTCAACATTGCTTTCCATCTCGCTTATGTGGTCCTCCTCTTCGGACATTATTATTTCCTGTGGGACATCATCTTCTGAATCAGAGGCGTTGACAAGCTCTTCCAATTCAGCATCAGTCAATATACTTTTTTGAAGCATTTTTATCTAAGTTTGGAAAAGAAAAGAATAGTTGTAAAGATATGTATTCACAGCATCAGTCAATAGACATTTTAGAAACATTTTTATCCAAGTTTTGAAAAAAAAAGAATACCTGTAAAGATGTGTACTCACAGCTCAGTGCTCTCTCTCTCACACACAGATTCCAGTGTCTCTTTCACAGGACTTAGCTTCATGGTGTAAGTCAAATGACTGGTGTCCAATTTATAAGACAACAATGTCTTCTCTCACAAACTGAAAATGCATTTGACTAAATAAATACTTGATTACTCATAACAGTGAAACCCCCAGCCTTTGACTGATAGACAACCAGTCTCCTCTCTCACAAACAGCAAATGGATAATACTAGATAATTACTTGCTTACTGATAAGAACAGTGAAACCACCACCATTTTGAGATGAAGTCCACATAAAAAAACATAACTTTTGCAGTCAGAAATAATCAGAGACCTGTAGAACAGTATAAAATGCTATCGGGTCATATTGACCCGAACAGTACAAGTGTAACAATCAGCGTGTAGCAAAAAGTAAGCAAAAAAAAATATATAGAGAGAGCTCCACAAATGAGGAGAAGTCAAGATACCACTAGTTTCAAATCCTCATATAAAAAAATCTACAGGGTCTCAAAAATCATTTGACCCGAACAGTACAGCAGGGTTAAGAGAGGTTTTCCAGATACCTGATATGAACTCTATGTTTGAAACATCTATCAATTAAATTGTACCAATATATATATAAGATCAAGAAAGTGATCTAAACAAGCTTGTTAAAAATCTAGGACTGTACCTGTAATATACCAGTCATGTAATTCTCTTACTGTAAGTCATTAAATGTTGCCTTTTCTAAGTTCACTGACTCACAGTATTCATGTTACTAAGCAACTAAAATAGATACCTTTGCTTTTCAGGCATGAAAACGTTAAGTAACATAACCTTAAAAAGTTTGCACTGATGTTTATAAAGAACTCTTAGCTTTTTATTTTTATTTAGAATGAGCACAGAATATTTACAAAAATAATTAATGTACAAATACTAGCATTTCAGTATTGCTATAGCAAAGTTGGTCTTTCTAATACTTATTTTATTTTGGCTTCAATGCTTTAAATTACTGCTGGCGGAATTGTCAGAAGGACGCCTGCACAGATTACAGCTCATTCAAGGCTTAGCTGCCAGAACAATAATTGAACACAATGTTCACAATGCATTTCTCTAACTTTTAGATTCTTGGCTAAGACCTTCATTTTGTTTTATTTTTTTTCTTCCTGCCATCTCTTCAAAGCATACCTAAAAATTCTACAATCCTATGAAAAAGAAAAATATTCAGATCAAACAGTTATTTTAATCCCCAACTATAAACCTACAAAATACAAATCAAAAAGACTTCTCTATGTGCAGCTGAATAAGAGAAGGGCGGCACTAGTGGAAGTTACATTAAGATAACATGCAAAACAGTCTTCTCTTATGAGAAACTGAAAATTGATTTTACAAAGGCAAATCACCCAATGTGGATGTTTCTGTACATAGATTCTCAACAAATTGATAGCCCTTTTCACACTTAACAGAAACTCACTCCAGTTGTCTCAATTAAGTGGAGATTCTTTCTAAAGAGTTAACTAATTTGAAAAGAAAATTAGAAATCTTGCAATTTTTACCCTGGCAACTTAGGCTTTTTCTACACTTATAAGTACAGTTCATTTAGATAGGGTTTGCAGCAAGGTTTCTCATCATAAGAGATAGTATTACAATGACAGGTAACACCTCAATACATAGTTGATGAGGCAGATTCCCCTACCTTCCCAATGACCCTTTCACATGCTCATGATCTGCTTCAATAAAAACATAGGCTGGGATACTTTCCATTGTGGCTAATGTGCTTTTGTTTCTTCTTTCTTTTTTTCTTTGAAAATAATAGGAAGTTAAAGTCTACATAAGCCCAAGTAGCAAACTTTTTTTCTTTGTAATAAATAGTGTTGAGCATTCCGATACCGCAAGTATCGGGTATCGGCCGATACTTGCGGTATCGGAATTCCGATACCGGGATTCCGATACTTGCCGCGTATCGGATACCGGAATCGGAAGTTCCCAGATTCAAAATTCCGAAATTCAGCCAATGAGAATGATTCCAAGTGTGGGCACATCCTGTTTAGCATGGAGGGCATGAAACTACTGGCAAGGCTGTGATTGGCTGCTGAAATGATGTCATGCTGCAGTTTAAAATTCGCTGGCGCCATTTTGCGATCACTCTGCTGTGAATTCAGTTAGTGACAGGACGCTGTTTGCTGACTGAGGGACAGTTTAGAGATAGCGATTTGCTTCTTTGTGCTTTCCAAAGGCTAATTTAGCAACCGCTGTGTTCACCTACTATTCACCTTGCTTTTGCCTTGTAGCGCTGTTTTCACAGCGATCTGCAAGGTCTGTGTGTGTGTGTGTGTGTGAGTGCAGCCCACTCTCTAGTCTGAGTGCAGCCACATAGGCCATCCATAGCTGGTTGTATTCAGTTCAGGGAGGGTGGTTCATTGCCTCATACTGTTCTTTTTTTTTTTTTTTTTTTCAAGTAGTGTAGTCTGCTGGTAATTAATTTAAAAAAATCCTATTAGTGTCTTTCCACCCGTCTCCAGCTAATTTGTGGAAAAACACTACATAGGATAACGTAGAGGAGGGTTTTTGGGCCTTGCAGCGCCGTTTACGGCTGTCTGCACGGTCTCCGTGTGACTGCAGCTCGCCCTGTAGTCTGTGAGCAGCCGTAGCCTGGTTGTCTCCAGCTCAGGGTTGTTCACTGCGTCATACCGCCAAATCAATTTTAATTTTTTTTCAAGTAGTGTAGTCTGCTGGTAATTAATTAAAAAAAATCCTATTAGTGTCTTTCCACCCGTCTCCAGCTAATTTGTGGAAAAACACTACATAGGATAACGTAGAGGAGGGTTTTTGGGCCTTGCAGCGCCGTTTACGGCTGTCTGCACGGTCTCCGTGTGACTGCAGCTCGCCCTGTAGTCTGTGAGCAGCCGTAGCCTGGTTGTCTCCAGCTCAGGGTTGTTCACTGCGTCATACCGCCAAATCAATTTTCATTTTTTTTCAAGTAGTGTAGTCTGCTGGTAATTAATTTAAAAAAATCCTATTAGTGTCTTTCCACCCGTCTCCAGCTAATTTGTGGAAAAACACTACATAGGATAACGTAGAGGAGGGTTTTTGGGCCTTGCAGCGCCGTTTACGGCTGTCTGCACGGTCTCCGTGTGACTGCAGCTCGCCCTGTAGTCTGTGAGCAGCCGTAGCCTGGTTGTCTCCAGCTCAGGGTTGTTCACTGCGTCATACCGCCAAATCAATTTTAATTTTTTTTCAAGTAGTGTAGTCTGCTGCTAATTAATTTAAAAAAATCCTATTAGTGTCTTTCCACCTGTCTCCAGCTAATTTGTGGAAAAACACTACATAGGATAAAGTAGAGGAGGGTTTTTGGGCCTTGCAGCGCCGTTTACGGCTGTCTGCACGGTCTCCGTGTGACTGCAGCTCGCCCTGTAGTCTGTGAGCAGCCGTAGCCTGGTTGTCTCCAGCTCAGGGTTGTTCACTGCGTCATACCGCCAAATCAATTTTCATTTTTTTTCAAGTAGTGTAGTCTGCTGGTAATTAATTTAAAAAAATCCTATTAGTGTCTTTCCACCCGTCTCCAGCTAATTTGTGGAAAAACACTACATAGGATAAAGTAGAGGAGGGTTTTTGGGCCTTGCAGCGCCGTTTACGGCTGTCTGCACGGTCTCCGTGTGACTGCAGCTCGCCCTGTAGTCTGTGAGCAGCCGTAGCCTGGTTGTCTCCAGCTCAGGGTTGTTCACTGCGTCATACCGCCAAATCAATTTTAATTTTTTTTCAAGCAGTGTAGTCTGCTGGTAATTAATTTAAAAAAATCCTATTAGTGTCTTTCCACCCGTCTCCAGCTAATTTGTGGAAAAACACTACATAGGATAAAGTAGAGGAGGGTTTTTGGGCCTTGCAGCGCCGTTTACGTCTGTCTGCACGGTCTCTGTGTGACTGCAGCTCTATCTGTTGTCAGTTCAGCCCCCAAAAAAGAAATAAATAATAAAGTTCACCAAACACACCAGTTACACCACTTTACATTTGTGTAGGCCACATTAGCTCATATTAAAGTCTAGTCCACACTTTAGAAAATTTGTGTTTCTTATACCTGTTAGGAGGAGTTGCTCAGGAATAAGCACACAAATCCGTTAGTACTTTTCTGCTTATCTTTATCAGTCAACCAAGATGAAGAAGGCAGTGAGTAAGGCACGTGGGCGTGGGCGTGGGCGCGGAGCAGGGAGGGGACGTGGGGATTCTGTGCCTGCTGCGGGCACCGGTGACTCATCAGCACCCACTATCACCAGGCAACAGTCGTTCATGCGCAGCTTTGTGTCAGAGCGCCGTACACCGCTGCTGCGTCAAGAACAAATTGAAGCTGTTGTCGGATGGATGGCAGCTAATGCATCAACTTCCATTAGTGCCACATCCTCTCAGACACAGAGCACTGGAGAGCAGCCATCTGTCTCTTCACCACCTGCCAAATTGCCCAGGCAGACAGAGAGCCCAGGACAGGAGCCGTCTCTACTTCTGTTCTCTGAATCTCTTGGCTTGGAAACAGGGGGCCAGCCAAGCAGCATTGGAGAAATGGAAGAAGAGGCAGGGTGCAGTGATGCCCAACAGCTTTTTCTGTCTTCCTCTGAAGAGGCGGGTGGGCCAGTGGCTCCGGTCACCACATCGCAGGCCGCATCAGCTGATGATGACACTCAGGTGCCACTTACTGGTGCGTGCTCTGCTGCTGAGACTACCCAGGAGGAGCAGTTGGGGGCAGAGGGTAGTGTAGATGATGAGGTCCTCGACCCATCTTGGCGTGAGGGACAGGAAGGTGGTGGGAGCAGCTCTGAGGAAGAGATTCCCCGTACGGCCCAAAGAGGGAGAGGGAGGGGGAAGACTGCGGATCCTGCAGCCTCCGCTTTGGCACCCGTTAGGAGCATGTCTCTTCCAAAAGCCAAAAAGGGCGCTCCCAAGACTTGCAGTGCCTGGTCCTTTTTTGACACAGTTGCAGATGACATTTGCTATGTCAGATGCAACGTGTGTCATCAAAAAGTCAAAAGAGGGAAAAATGTCAGCAACCTCAATACCTCCAACATGTGGAAACATGTGCGCAACAGGCACCCGGCGGAGTTAGAAAAACACACTGAAGAGGTAGGCCAACCAACAGCGGCAGCTACCACCTCTTCAGCTCGTGTTGCCTCTTCCTCTAGCTCACACGCAGCTGGTTCGGCTTCCTCCCAGGATCGCCGTGGACGAACCTCTGGCCCTGTTGTCCAGAGACCCGCTGTAATTCCACCCGCAGCACCACTTTCCCAGTCATCCACACACTCCCAGCCCAGTCTACAGCCATCGGTAGTACAGGCATGGGAGAAAAGGCAGCCTTTCTCGTCAAACCACCCACGAGCACAGGCTCTGACTGCAGGCATTGCCAAACTGCTGTCACTGGAAATGCTGTCATTCAGGCTGGTGGAGACTGACAGCTTCCGTGACTTGATGTCATTGGCAGTCCCACAGTACAATGTGCCCAGCCGCTTTTACTTCAGCAGGCAAGCCGTCCCTGCCGTGCACAAGCATGTGGAGGGACACATAAAACACGCGCTACTGAACGCCGTCAGTAGCAAGGTCCACCTCACCACCGATGCGTGGACCAGTCAACATGGACAGGGGTGATACCTTTCCCTCACTGCCCATTGGGTTAATGTCGTTGAGCCAGGTACAGACCGTGCGAGTGGCGCAGGACGTGTCCTGCCCACTCCAAGGATTGCAGGAATCCATTCTGTACGCATTGACTCCTCCTCTTACACCAGTTCCTCAGAATCATCGCTGCAGGAGCCGTCACAGTCCACCTCCACATGGACCCGTGATGAACGTGTACCTGTTACGACCGACATGAGCACAGCCGTGGCCAAACGTCAACAGGCCGTCTTGAAATTAATTTTTTGGGGGAATCGTAGCCACACAGCGCAGGAGCTCTGGAATGCCATCAAGCAGGAGAGCGATGTGTGGTTTGTGCCAGCGAATCTCCAGCCAGGCATGGTAGTGTGTGATAATGGCCGAAATCTGGTGGCAGCTCTGGGCCTCGGCAACCTCACTCACATCCCATGTCTGGCACATGTGCTCAATTTGGTCGTGCAGAGCTTTTTGAGGGACTATCCGGATCTTGATGCACTGCTGCACAAGGTCCGCCTAGAGTGTGCTCACTTGCGGCGTTCCAGCACGGCAAAAGCGCGCATTGCGGCTCTGCAGCGCCGACACCGCCTGCCGGAACATCGCATCATATGTGACCTACCTACCAGGTGGAATTCCACGTTACATATGTTGGAGCGGTTGTGTGAGCAGCAGCAAGCTGTAATGGAGTACCAGCTGCTTCAGGCGCAAAAAAGTCGCAGTCAGCGCCGTACAGACTTCACAACCACAGAGTGGGCCACTATGAATGACGTCTGCCAGGTTTTGCGTCCCTTTGATTATTCCACGCGGATGGCGAGTGCAGATGATGCACTAGTCAGCATGACTGTCCCCCTTATCTGCCTGCTTGAAAAATCACTGCAAGCGCTAAGGGATGATGTTGTGGAAGAGGTGGAGGATGAGGATTCACCATTTCCATCATCTTCTGGACAGTCAGCGCCACGTGGTTCCTCACAAACGCGTAGGCAGGGGACAGTTTGTGAGGAGGATGAGGAGGAGTCAATGGAGGAGGAAGACATCCGTCCAGAGGAGGGAGTTACCGAATTGTCCAGTACTCAGTGTGTACAGCGAGGGTGGGGTGATGACGAGCAGGCAGAGATCACGCCTCCAGCAGGGGACAGCGTTTCTTGGGCAGTTGGCAGTCTGCAGCACATGGTGGATTACATGCTGCAGTGCCTGAGAAACGACCGCCGCATCGCCCACATTCTCAACATGTCTGATTATTGGGTGTTCACCCTCCTCGATCCTCGCTACCGGGACAACGTAGAAAGCCTCATCACACCGTTGAACCGGGAGCGAAAAATGCGGGAGTACCAAGACACACTGGTCAATTCCATCATCTTCTCCATTCCAACTGAGAGAAGTGCTGTTAGTGCATTCCAAAGCAGCTCAGTGCGTCCAGGCAGTGGTGGAGGCTCTGCACAAAGAGGGAGCAGAAGCAGTGCCTCTGCCCAAGGCAAGACCAGTATGGCCCAACTGTGGCACAGTTTTCTGTGCCCCCCACAAAAGTCTACACCATCACTGACGGCTCCAGTCAGCAGGAGGCAACGGTTCCGTCAGATGGTGACAGACTACATGTCTTGCCCTCTTGCTGTACTCCCAGACGGCTCTTCCCCTTTCAAGTTTTGGGTCTCAAAGCTGGATACATGGCCAGAGCTAAGCCAGTATGCATTGGAGGTGCTGTCTTGCCCTGCGGCCAGTGTATTATCGGAACGTGTCTTTAGTGCTGCAGGTGGTGTACTAACTGACCGTCGCATGCGACTATCCTCCGATAACGTTGACCGGCTTACTTTCCTGAAAATGAACAAGGCCTGGATCTCGCAGGAATTTGCCACTCCTCCTCCTGATTAAATAATTAGGTCACTGTATACGTTATCCAGGTCTCCTGTTGTGTTCATCTTTCTACCACCTGAACTTAAATTCCTGGGCTCCAACACCGCCAGTTGAGGCTCAGAAGTGCCGTCTGCACAGTCAAAACATACGACCCAGTGTTATTGGGTTTCAGTAACGTCAGCTGATCCCCAGCTGTGTAGCCGGCAATGTGTCATGCGACCGCCACGCTGACACAACAACTGAAATGTAAGGGAATCTGTCCCCCCCCCCAAGGCGTTTGTTACTGAAAGAGCCACCTTGTGCAGCAGTAATGCTGCACAAGGAAAAGGTAGCTATTTTTGTTTAGCTCCTTGCACACGCAGAACTTAACACTTATAAAATGTGTCCACTGATACCGTAAAACCGTCCCTGAGGAGGGACTTTCCTTCGTAATGTGACGCAGCACAGCCGTCATTCCTACCCCCCCGGCGCCGCGCACCGGCTCCTCAGCGTTGTTTTATTCCGTCCCGGAGTCTGCGCTGTTATGTTATCCCGTGGCCAGGCACACTTAGCGCTGCCCGTCTTCTGGCATCATTTGGTGTCAGGATGGCTGCGCCTGTGCGGCCGCGCTGGCCGAGAGCCCGCCTCGCAGTGTCTTCTGATTTAATCCCACTGGGGGCCTGGGATCCATGGACATGCGCAGTGCATATCTGAACCTCCACCTCTCACTCATCTCCCTATGGCTTCTTCAGACTGTTCGGTGTCAGCTGGTCCCTAATAGCATGCCACGGCCGTGACACCGCACAGTCTTAAGAAGCCGTAGGGAGGGGAGTGAGAGGTGAGGATATGCACTGCGCATGTCCATGGATCCCAGGCCCCCAGTGGGATTAAATCAGAAGACACTGCGAGGCGGGCTCTCGGCCAGTGCGGCCGCACAGGCGCAGCCATCCTGACACCAAATGATGCCAGAAGACGGGCAGCGCTAAGTGTGCCTGGCCACGGGATAACATAACAGCGCAGGCTCCGGGACGGAATAAAACAACGCTGAGGAGCCGGTGCGCGGCGCCGGGGGGGTAGGAATGACGGCTGTGCTGCGTCACATTATGAAGGAAAGTCCCACCTCCGGGACGGTTTTACGGTTGCAGGGGACACATTTTATAAGTGTTTAGTTCTGTGTTTGCAAGGAGCATGATGAAAAGAGCCACCTTTTCCTTTTGCATCTTTTGTGCTGCACAAGCTGGCTCTTTCAGCTACAAACGCCTTGGGGGGGGGGGTTAAAGGTTCCCTTTCGACTTTCTCAGGCTTCGGCCTACATTGTGTTCCTCTGCTTTTCCACCTGTCCCTGGGCTCCAACACCACCAGTTGCCGTCCAGAAGTGCTGTACGCACAGTCAACAGTCGTTCCTCTGTTATTGGGGTTCAGTAACGTCAGCTGTTCCCCTGCTGTGTGTGTGGCAATCCCTCCTACCTCCTCCAACCTCCTCCTCCTCCACCTGTCCCTGGGCTCCAACACCGCCAGTTGCCGTCCAGAAGTGCTGTACGCACAGTCAACAGTCGCTCCTCTGTTATTGGGGTTCAGTAACGTCAGCTGTTCCCCTGCTGTGTGTGTGGCAATCCCTCCTATCTCCTCCAACCTCCTCCTCCTCCACCTGTCCCTGGGCTCCAACACCGCCAGTTGCCGTCCAGAAGTGCTGTACGCACAGTCAACAGTCGCTCCTCTGTTATTGGGGTTCAGTAACGTCAGCTGTTCCCCTGCTGTGTGTGTGGCAATCCCTCCTACCTCCTCCAACCTCCTCCTCCTCCACCTGTCCCTGGGCTCCAACACCGCCAGTTGCCGTCCAGAAGTGCTGTACGCACAGTCAACAGTCGCTCCTCTGTTATTGGGGTTCAGTAACGTCAGCTGTTCCCCTGCTGTGTGTGTGGCAATCCCTCCTACCTCCTCCAACCTCCTCCTCCTCCACCTGTCCCTGGGCTCCAACACCGCCAGTTGCCGTCCAGAAGTGCTGTACGCACAGTCAACAGTCGCTCCTCTGTTATTGGGGTTCAGTAACGTCAGCTGTTCCCCTGCTGTGTGTGTGGCAATCCCTCCTACCTCCTCCAACCTCCTCCTCCTCCACCTGTCCCTGGGCTCCAACACCGCCAGTTGCCGTCCAGAAGTGCTGTACGCACAGTCAACAGTCCCTCCTCTGTTATTGGGGTTCAGTAACGTCAGCTGTTCCCCTGCTGTGTGTGTGGCAATCCCTCCTACCTCCTCCAACCTCCTCCTCCTCCACCTGTCCCTGGGCTCCAACACCGCCAGTTGCCGTCCAGAAGTGCTGTACGCACAGTCAACAGTCCCTCCTCTGTTATTGGGGTTCAGTAACGTCAGCTGTTCCCCTGCTGTGTGTGTGGCAATCCCTCCTACCTCCGCCAACCTCCTCCTCCTCCACCTGTCCCTGGGCTCCAACACCGCCAGTTGCCGTCCAGAAGTGCTGTACGCACAGTCAACAGTCGCTCCTCTGTTATTGGGGTTCAGTAACGTCAGCTGTTCCCCTGCTGTGTGTGTGGCAATCCCTCCTACCTCCTCCAACCTCCTCCTCCTCCACCTGTCCCTGGGCTCCAACACCGCCAGTTGCCGTCCAGAAGTGCTGTACGCACAGTCAACAGTCGCTCCTCTGTTATTGGGGTTCAGTAACGTCAGCTGTTCCCCTGCTGTGTGTGTGGCAATCCCTCCTACCTCCTCCAACCTCCTCCTCCTCCACCTGTCCCTGGGCTCCAACACCGCCAGTTGCCGTCCAGAAGTGCTGTACGCACAGTCAACAGTCGCTCCTCTGTTATTGGGGTTCAGTAACGTCAGCTGTTCCCCTGCTGTGTGTGTGGCAATCCCTCCTACCTCCTCCAACCTCCTCCTCCTCCACCTGTCCCTGGGCTCCAACACCGCCAGTTGCCGTCCAGAAGTGCTGTACGCACAGTCAACAGTCGCTCCTCTGTTATTGGGGTTCAGTAACGTCAGCTGTTCCCCTGCTGTGTGTGTGGCAATCCCTCCTACCTCCTCCAACCTCCTCCTCCTCCACCTGTCCCTGGGCTCCAACACCGCCAGTTGCCGTCCAGAAGTGCTGTACGCACAGTCAACAGTCGCTCCTCTGTTATTGGGGTTCAGTAACGTCAGCTGTTCCCCTGCTGTGTGTGTGGCAATCCCTCCTACCTCCTCCAACCTCCTCCTCCTCCACCTGTCCCTGGGCTCCAACACCGCCAGTTGCCGTCCAGAAGTGCTGTACGCACAGTCAACAGTCGCTCCTCTGTTATTGGGGTTCAGTAACGTCAGCTGTTCCCCTGC
This sequence comes from Ranitomeya variabilis, assembly GCF_051348905.1. NCBI lineage: Eukaryota > Metazoa > Chordata > Amphibia > Anura > Dendrobatidae > Ranitomeya > Ranitomeya variabilis. The sequence goes on from NC_135236.1 coordinate 570,993,218, forward strand.
TGTGTGTGTGGCAATCCCTCCTACCTCCGCCAACCTCCTCCTCCTCCACCTGTCCCTGGGCTCCAACACCGCCAGTTGCCGTCCAGAAGTGCTGTACGCACAGTCAACAGTCGCTCCTCTGTTATTGGGGTTCAGTAACGTCAGCTGTTCCCCTGCTGTGTGTGTGGCAATCCCTCCTACCTCCTCCAACCTCCTCCTCCTCCACCTGTCCCTGGGCTCCAACAACGCCAGTTGCCGTCCAGAAGTGCTGTACGCACAGAGCCAAACACCTCGCCAATGTGTTAGTGGGGTTCAGCACCGCCAGCTGTTCCCCTGCTGTGTATACGGCAACGTGTACTGCGACCGCCACGCAGGCACAACAAGTTAAATTTAAGGGAACCTGTCCCCCCCCCCAGGCGTTTGTTACTGAAGGAGCCACCTTGTGCAGCAGTAATGATGCAAAGGGAAAAAGTGCCTCTTTTCGTGGTGCTCCTTGCAGATGCTGAACCTAACACTTATGAAATGTGTCCCCTCACAGCGTTCAACCGTCCGGTAGGTGGAACTTTCCTTTGTCATGTGACGCAGCACAGCCGTCATTTTTACCCCCTTGGCGCCGTACGCGGCCTCCTCAGCGTTGTTTGAATCTGTCCCGGAGCCTGCGCTGTTAGGTTACCCCTTGGCCATGCACACATTTTGCGCTGCCCGTCTTCTGACATCATTTGCTGTCAGGCTGGCTGCGCCTGTGTGGGTGCGCTGTCCGAGATTCAGCCTCGCGGTGTCGTGTAATGTAATCCCACCGCGGGCCTGTGATCCGTGGACATGCGCAGTGCATATCCTCGCCTCTCACTCCCCTCCCTACGGCTTCTAAAGACTGTTCGTTGTCAGCTGGTCCCTAATAGCATGCCACGGCCGTGACACCGCACAGTCTTAAGAAGCCGTAGGGAGGGGAGTGAGAGGCGAGGATATGCACTGCGCATGTCCACGGATCACAGGCCCGCGGTGGGATTACATTACACGACACCGCGAGGCTGAATCTCGGACAGCGCACCCACACAGGCGCAGCCAGCCTGACAGCAAATGATGTCAGAAGACGGGCAGCGCAAAATGTGTGCATGGCCAAGGGGTAACCTAACAGCGCAGGCTCCGGGACAGATTCAAACAACGCTGAGGAGGCCGCGTACGGCGCCAAGGGGGTAAAAATGACGGCTGTGCTGCGTCACATGACAAAGGAAAGTTCCACCTACCGGACGGTTGAACGCTGTGAGGGGACACATTTCATAAGTGTTAGGTTCAGCATCTGCAAGGACCATAATTAAAAGAGCTAAGTTTAACTTTTCCAGCATTAGTGCTGTACACGATGGCTCTTCCAGCTACAAACGCCTGGGGGGGGGGTTAAAGGTTTCCTTTCAACTTGCTCCAGTGCAGGCTTCGGCCTACACTCCGCTCCCCCTGCTCCTCCTGCAGAGCCCTGGGCTCCAACACCGCCAGTTGGGGCCCGGTACTGCTAGCTGCACAGAGAAAAACACCAGCCAATGTGTCAGTGGGGTTCAGCACCGCCAGCTGTTCCCCTGCTGTGCAGCCGGCAACGTGTCCTGCAACTGCCACGCAGGCACAACAGACCCAAAAGCTGCCGCCAGTGCAGGCTTCGGCCTACACTCTGCTCCATCTCCTCCTCCTGCTGACCCCGGGCTCCAACACCGCCAGTTGGGGCCCGGTACTGCTAGCTGCACAGAGAAAAACACCAGCCAATGTGTCAGTGGGGTTCAGCACCGCCAGCTGTTCCCCTGCTGTGCAGCCGGCAACGTGTCCTGCAACTGCCACGCAGGCACAACAGACCCAAAAGCTGCCGCCAGTGCAGGCTTCGGCCTACACTCTGCTCCATCTCCTCCTCCTGCTGACCCCGGGCTCCAACACCGCCAGTTGGGGCCCGGTACTGCTAGCTGCACAGAGAAAAACACCAGCCAATGTGTCAGTGGGGTTCAGCACCGCCAGCTGTTCCCCTGCTGTGCAGCCGGCATCGTGTCCTGCAAAAGCCACGCAGACACAAGAACTGAAATTGAAGGGAACCTGTCCCCCCTCCCCCAGGCGTTTGTACGTTTTAAAGGCCACCTTGTACAGCGGTAATGCTGCATGTGTGCAAGGTGGCTCATAAACGTATTCTCCTCGCACATGTGGAACTGAAAACACGTCTAAAATGTGTCCTCTGTGTGACCATTTAACCGTCCCGGTGGTGTGACTTTCCTTTGTAATGACACGCTGCAACCCCCTTGGTAGCGCTGCCCGTCTTCTGGCATCATGGTTTGGCTGCCTGCGCCTCTGCGGCCGCCCTGACCCACACAACGCCCCTCGTTGTCTTAGTTATTGGGACTGCGAGGGTGTGATTGATGGGCATGATCAGTGCATCAGTTCGCCTGTCCCTCATCTCCTTCCGCCTTCTGCGGACTGTGCGGCTTCATGGCCGTGGCATGCGATAAGGGATCAGATGACGCCGCACAGTCTGAAGCGGGTGTAAGGACCCGAGTGTGAGAGGCGAACATATGTGCTGCGCCAGGCCCTGAATCCCAGCCCCGCAGTGTTTTAACAATGTTAAGACACTGCGGGGCTGGGATTCATGGTCATCGCGAAACGCACCGGCCGACATTAAATGATGCCAGAACATGGGCAGCGCTAACAGCGCTAGGCCAGGGGATAACACGACAGCGCAGACTCCTGTACAGCAAATAACAACGCTCAGGAGGCTGCACCCAGCACCAAGATGGGATTCTTGACATCTGTGCTGCGTCTCATTACAAAGGGAACTCGCGCCTCCAACACAGTTTGACTGTATAAAGGGCTAAATGTTATACGTGTTTCACTCAGCGTGTGCAAGGAGCGAAATTAAAAGAGCAACCTTTGACTTGTGCAGCACTACTGCTGCATAAGCTGTGGCTCTTCTACTTTGTAACCCCTGAGGGGGGGTTAAAGGTTACCTTTGAAATTGGTTCAATTAGGCTTCGGCCTACACTCTGCTCCCCCTGCAGAGCCCTGGGCTCCAACACCGCCAGTTGGGGCCCGGTACTGCTAGCTGCACAGAGAAAAACACCAGCCAATGTGTCAGTGGGGTTCAGCACCGCCAGCTGTTCCCCTGCTGTGCAGCCGGCAACGTGTCCTGCAACTGCCACGCAGGCACAACAGACCCAAAAGCTGCCGCCAGTGCAGGCTTCGGCCTACACTCTGCTCCATCTCCTCCTCCTGCTGACCCCGGGCTCCAACACCGCCAGTTGGGGCCCGGTACTGCTAGCTGCACAGAGAAAAACACCAGCCAATGTGTCAGTGGGGTTCAGCACCGCCAGCTGTTCCCCTGCTGTGCAGCCGGCAACGTGTCCTGCAACTGCCACGCAGGCACAACAGACCCAAAAGCTGCCGCCAGTGCAGGCTTCGGCCTACACTCTGCTCCATCTCCTCCTCCTGCTGACCCCGGGCTCCAACACCGCCAGTTGGGGCCCGGTACTGCTAGCTGCACAGAGAAAAACACCAGCCAATGTGTCAGTGGGGTTCAGCACCGCCAGCTGTTCCCCTGCTGTGCAGCCGGCATCGTGTCCTGCAAAAGCCACGCAGACACAAGAACTGAAATTGAAGGGAACCTGTCCCCCCTCCCCCAGGCGTTTGTACGTTTTAAAGGCCACCTTGTACAGCGGTAATGCTGCATGTGTGCAAGGTGGCTCATAAACGTATTCTCCTCGCACATGTGGAACTGAAAACACGTCTAAAATGTGTCCTCTGTGTGACCATTTAACCGTCCCGGTGGTGTGACTTTCCTTTGTAATGACACGATGCAACCCCCTTGGTAGCGCTGCCCGTCTTCTGGCATCATGGTTTGGCTGCCTGCGCCTCTGCGGCCGCCCTGACCCACACAACGCCCCTCGTTGTCTTAGTTATTGGGACTGCGAGGGTGTGATTGATGGGCATGATCAGTGCATCAGTTCGCCTGTCCCTCATCTCCTTCCGCCTTCTGCGGACTGTGCGGCTTCATGGCCGTGGCATGCGATAAGGGATTAGATGACGCCGCACAGTCTGAAGCGGGTATAAGGACCCGAGTGTGAGAGGCGAACATATGTGCTGCGCCAGGCCCTGAATCCCAGCCCCGCAGTGTTTTAACAATGTTAAGACACTGCGGGGCTGGGATTCATGGTCATCGCGAAACGCACCAGCCGACATTAAATGATGCCAGAACATGGGCAGCGCTAACAGCGCTAGGCCAGGGGATAACACGACAGCGCAGACTCCTGTACAGCAAATAACAACGCTCAGGAGGCTGCACCCAGCACCAAGGTGGGATTCTTGACATCTGTGCTGCGTCTCATTACAAAGGGAACTCGCGCCTCCAACACAGTTTGACTGTATAAAGGGCTAAATGTTATACGTGTTTCACTCAGCGTGTGCAAGGAGCGAAATTAAAAGAGCAACCTTTGACTTGTGCAGCACTACTGCTGCATAAGCTGTGGCTCTTCTACTTTGTAACCCCTGAGGGGGGGTTAAAGGTTACCTTTGAAATTGGTTCAATTAGGCTTCGGCCTACACTCTGCTCCCCCTGCAGAGCCCTGGGCTCCAACACCGCCAGTTGGGGCCCGGTACTGCTAGCTGCACAGAGAAAAACACCAGCCAATGTGTCAGTGGGGTTCAGCACCGCCAGCTGTTCCCCTGCTGTGCAGCCGGCAACGTGTCCTGCAACTGCCACGCAGGCACAACAGACCCAAAAGCTGCCGCCAGTGCAGGCTTCGGCCTACACTCTGCTCCATCTCCTCCTCCTGCTGACCCCGGGCTCCAACACCGCCAGTTGGGGCCCGGTACTGCTAGCTGCACAGAGAAAAACACCAGCCAATGTGTCAGTGGGGTTCAGCACCGCCAGCTGTTCCCCTGCTGTGCAGCCGGCAACGTGTCCTGCAACTGCCACGCAGGCACAACAGACCCAAAAGCTGCCGCCAGTGCAGGCTTCGGCCTACACTCTGCTCCATCTCCTCCTCCTGCTGACCCCGGGCTCCAACACCGCCAGTTGGGGCCCGGTACTGCTAGCTGCACAGAGAAAAACACCAGCCAATGTGTCAGTGGGGTTCAGCACCACCAGCTGTTCCCCTGCTGTGCAGCCGGCATCGTGTCCTGCAAAAGCCACGCAGACACAAGAACTGAAATTGAAGGGAACCTGTCCCCCCTCCCCCAGGCGTTTGTACGTTTTAAAGGCCACCTTGTACAGCGGTAATGCTGCATGTGTGCAAGGTGGCTCATAAACGTATTCTCCTCGCACATGTGGAACTGAAAACACGTCTAAAATGTGTCCTCTGTGTGACCATTTAACCGTCCCGGTGGTGTGACTTTCCTTTGTAATGACACGATGCAACCCCCTTGGTAGCGCTGCCCGTCTTCTGGCATCATGGTTTGGCTGCCTGCGCCTCTGCGGCCGCCCTGACCCACACAACGCCCCTCGTTGTCTTAGTTATTGGGACTGCGAGGGTGTGATTGATGGGCATGATCAGTGCATCAGTTCGCCTGTCCCTCATCTCCTTCCGCCTTCTGCGGACTGTGCGGCTTCATGGCCGTGGCATGCGATAAGGGATCAGATGACGCCGCACAGTCTGAAGCGGGTGTAAGGACCCGAGTGTGAGAGGCGAACATATGTGCTGCGCCAGGCCCTGAATCCCAGCCCCGCAGTGTTTTAACAATGTTAAGACACTGCGGGGCTGGGATTCATGGTCATCGCGAAACGCACCGGCCGACATTAAATGATGCCAGAACATGGGCAGCGCTAACAGCGCTAGGCCAGGGGATAACACGACAGCGCAGACTCCTGTACAGCAAATAACAACGCTCAGGAGGCTGCACCCAGCACCAAGGTGGGATTCTTGACATCTGTGCTGCGTCTCATTACAAAGGGAACTCGCGCCTCCAACACAGTTTGACTGTATAAAGGGCTAAATGTTATACGTGTTTCACTCAGCGTGTGCAAGGAGCGAAATTAAAAGAGCAACCTTTGACTTGTGCAGCACTACTGCTGCATAAGCTGTGGCTCTTCTACTTTGTAACCCCTGAGGGGGGGTTAAAGGTTACCTTTGAAATTGGTTCAATTAGGCTTCGGCCTACACTCTGCTCCCCCTGCAGAGCCCTGGGCTCCAACACCGCCAGTTGGGGCCCGGTACTGCTAGCTGCACAGAGAAAAACACCAGCCAATGTGTCAGTGGGGTTCAGCACCGCCAGCTGTTCCCCTGCTGTGCAGCCGGCAACGTGTCCTGCAACTGCCACGCAGGCACAACAGACCCAAAAGCTGCCGCCAGTGCAGGCTTCGGCCTACACTCTGCTCCATCTCCTCCTCCTGCTGACCCCGGGCTCCAACACCGCCAGTTGGGGCCCGGTACTGCTAGCTGCACAGAGAAAAACACCAGCCAATGTGTCAGTGGGGTTCAGCACCGCCAGCTGTTCCCCTGCTGTGCAGCCGGCAACGTGTCCTGCAACTGCCACGCAGGCACAACAGACCCAAAAGCTGCCGCCAGTGCAGGCTTCGGCCTACACTCTGCTCCATCTCCTCCTCCTGCTGACCCCGGGCTCCAACACCGCCAGTTGGGGCCCGGTACTGCTAGCTGCACAGAGAAAAACACCAGCCAATGTGTCAGTGGGGTTCAGCACCACCAGCTGTTCCCCTGCTGTGCAGCCGGCATCGTGTCCTGCAAAAGCCACGCAGACACAAGAACTGAAATTGAAGGGAACCTGTCCCCCCTCCCCCAGGCGTTTGTACGTTTTAAAGGCCACCTTGTACAGCGGTAATGCTGCATGTGTGCAAGGTGGCTCATAAACGTATTCTCCTCGCACATGTGGAACTGAAAACACGTCTAAAATGTGTCCTCTGTGTGACCATTTAACCGTCCCGGTGGTGTGACTTTCCTTTGTAATGACACGATGCAACCCCCTTGGTAGCGCTGCCCGTCTTCTGGCATCATGGTTTGGCTGCCTGCGCCTCTGCAGCCGCCCTGACCCACACAACGCCCCTCGTTGTCTTAGTTATTGGGACTGCGAGGGTGTGATTGATGGGCATGATCAGTGCATCAGTTCGCCTGTCCCTCATCTCCTTCCGCCTTCTGCGGACTGTGCGGCTTCATGGCCGTGGCATGCGATAAGGGATCAGATGACGCCGCACAGTCTGAAGCGGGTGTAAGGACCCGAGTGTGAGAGGCGAACATATGTGCTGCGCCAGGCCCTGAATCCCAGCCCCGCAGTGTTTTAACAATGTTAAGACACTGCGGGGCTGGGATTCATGGTCATCGCGAAACGCACCGGCCGACATTAAATGATGCCAGAACATGGGCAGCGCTAACAGCGCTAGGCCAGGGGATAACACGACAGCGCAGACTCCTGTACAGCAAATAACAACGCTCAGGAGGCTGCACCCAGCACCAAGGTGGGATTCTTGACATCTGTGCTGCGTCTCATTACAAAGGGAACTCGCGCCTCCAACACAGTTTGACTGTATAAAGGGCTAAATGTTATACGTGTTTCACTCAGCGTGTGCAAGGAGCGAAATTAAAAGAGCAACCTTTGACTTGTGCAGCACTACTGCTGCATAAGCTGTGGCTCTTCTACTTTGTAACCCCTGAGGGGGGGTTAAAGGTTACCTTTGAAATTGGTTCAATTAGGCTTCGGCCTACACTCTGCTCCCCCTGCAGAGCCCTGGGCTCCAACACCGTCAGTTGGGGCCCGGTACTGCTAGCTGCACAGAGAAAAACACCAGCCAATGTGTCAGTGGGGTTCAGCACCGCCAGCTGTTCCCCTGCTGTGCAGCCGGCAACGTGTCCTGCAACTGCCACGCAGGCACAACAGACCCAAAAGCTGCCGCCAGTGCAGGCTTCGGCCTACACTCTGCTCCATCTCCTCCTCCTGCTGACCCCGGGCTCCAACACCGCCAGTTGGGGCCCGGTACTGCTAGCTGCACAGAGAAAAACACCAGCCAATGTGTCAGTGGGGTTCAGCACCGCCAGCTGTTCCCCTGCTGTGCAGCCGGCATCGTGTCCTGCAACTGCCACGCAGGCACAACAGACCCAAAAGCTGCCGCCAGTGCAGGCTTCGGCCTACACTCTGCTCCATCTCCTCCTCCTGTTGACCCCGGGCTCCAACACCGCCAGTTGGGGCCCGGTACTGCTAGCTGCACAGAGAAAAACACCAGCCAATGTGTCAGTGGGGTTCAGCACCGCCAGCTGTTCCCCTGCTGTGCAGCCGGCATCGTGTCCTGCAAAAGCCACGCAGACACAAGAACTGAAATTGAAGGGAACCTGTCCCCCCTCCCCCAGGCGTTTGTACGTTTTAAAGGCCACCTTGTACAGCGGTAATGCTGCATGTGTGCAAGGTGGCTCATAAACGTATTCTCCTCGCACATGTGGAACTGAAAACACGTCTAAAATGTGTCCTCTGTGTGACCATTTAACCGTCCCGGTGGTGTGACTTTCCTTTGTAATGACACAATGCAACCCCCTTGGTAGCGCTGCCCGTCTTCTGGCATCATGGTTTGGCTGCCTGCGCCTCTGCGGCCGCCCTGATCCACACAACGCCCCTCGTTGTCTTAGTTATTGGGACTGCGAGGGTGTGATTGATGGGCATGATCAGTGCATCAGTTCGCCTGTCCCTCATCTCCTTCCGCCTTCTGTGGACTGTGCGGCTTCATGGCCGTGGCATGCGATAAGGGATCAGATGACGCCGCACAGTCTGAAGCGGGTGTAAGGACCCGAGTGTGAGAGGCGAACATATGTGCTGCGCCAGGCCCTGAATCCCAGCCCCGCAGTGTTTTAACAATGTTAAGACACTGCGGGGCTGGGATTCATGGTCATCGCGAAACGCACCGGCCGACATTAAATGATGCCAGAACATGGGCAGCGCTAACAGCGCTAGGCCAGGGGATAACACGACAGCGCAGACTCCTGTACAGCAAATAACAACGCTCAGGAGGCTGCACCCAGCACCAAGGTGGGATTCTTGACATCTGTGCTGCGTCTCATTACAAAGGGAACTCGCGCCTCCAACACAGTTTGACTGTATAAAGGGCTAAATGTTATACGTGTTTCACTCAGCGTGTGCAAGGAGCGAAATTAAAAGAGCAACCTTTGACTTGTGCAGCACTACTGCTGCATAAGCTGTGGCTCTTCTACTTTGTAACCCCTGAGGGGGGGTTAAAGGTTACCTTTGAAATTGGTTCAATTAGGCTTCGGCCTACACTCTGCTCCCCCTGCAGAGCCCTGGGCTCCAACACCGCCAGTTGGGGCCCGGTACTGCTAGCTGCACAGAGAAAAACACCAGCCAATGTGTCAGTGGGGTTCAGCACCGCCAGCTGTTCCCCTGCTGTGCAGCCGGCAACGTGTCCTGCAACTGCCACGCAGGCACAACAGACCCAAAAGCTGCCGCCAGTGCAGGCTTCGGCCTACACTCTGCTCCATCTCCTCCTCCTGCTGACCCCGGGCTCCAACACCGCCAGTTGGGGCCCGGTACTGCTAGCTGCACAGAGAAAAACACCAGCCAATGTGTCAGTGGGGTTCAGCACCGCCAGCTGTTCCCCTGCTGTGCAGCCGGCATCGTGTCCTGCAAAAGCCACGCAGACACTTGCTCTTGTACCTTCTGCTCCCCATCCTGGTTCCAGTACCGTCAGCTGGTTCCGGGCAGAGCCTTTGGCTTAGGTGCCTCCCTCTGGGTATCCGAGTTCCACCAACGTCAGGTGGTCCTTGGTAGTGCTTTCAGGCACGGGTACCTCCTGCTTAGTAACCGGGTTCCAGTAACGTCAGCTGGTCCTCGGTAGTTCCATTGGCTCTTGGACCTTCGGCTACCCATCCGGGTTCCAGCACCGTCAGCTGGTTCTCGGCACTGTCTTTTGCTCTTGTACCTTCTGCTCCCCATCCTGGTTCCAGTACCGTCAGCTGGTTCCGGGCAGAGCCTTTGGCTTAGGTGCCTCCCTCTGGGTATCCGAGTTCCACCAACGTCAGGTGGTCCTTGGTAGTGCTTTCAGGCACGGGTACCTCCTGCTTAGTAACCGGGTTCCAGTAACGTCAGCTGGTCCTCGGTAGTTCCATTGGCTCTTGGACCTTCGGCTACCCATCCGGGTTCCAGCACCGTCAGCTGGTTCTCGGCACTGTCTTTTGCTCTTGTACCTTCTGCTCCCCATCCTGGTTCCAGTACCGTCAGCTGGTTCCGGGCAGAGCCTTTGGCTTAGGTGCCTCCCTCTGGGTATCCGAGTTCCACCAACGTCAGGTGGTCCTTGGTAGTGCTTTCAGGCACGGGTACCTCCTGCTTAGTAACCGGGTTCCAGTAACGTCAGCTGGTCCTCGGTAGTTCCATTGGCTCTTGGACCTTCGGGTAGCCATCCGAGTTCCAGTTCCATCAGCTGGTTCTCTGCATTTTCTCAGCCTTCTTGTACCTTCTGCTACATTTCCAAGTTCAAGAGACTAAACACGATGACCCGGAAGAACACCCCTAAGATGACGACGACACCAGAGACGACAACCACCGTGATGACGACGACCCTGGAGACGATGACCCTGAAGACCACCGTGATGACGACGACCCCGGAGACGACGACCCTGAAGACCACCCCGATGACGACGACCCCGGAGACGACGACCCTGGAGACGACGACGACCTGGAAGACCGAGAAGCAGAAGAACAAGAGGCTGCAGAACAAAGAGCAGAAGAACATTAAGCATAACACTAAATATCAGAGCAAAAAATATTATCTAAATTATAAGCAGAAGAAGACTAAGCAGTGTATGGGGGTGAGTCCGTTCCTCCTCGTGGTGCCCCTGGATAAAGCCTGATGCTGCAGGCCAAACTGAACGCGGACAAATGTAACTCTTTTGTGACAGGCAGAACGGAAGGTGTAATCTTCAAACTTTTATAGATAACAACTACGGGAATGCCTGTCACAAATAAGAATATGATGAAGAAGTAGAATATGATGAAGATAATAGTAAAATAAAAAGAATATGAACAATGTAACCCAAAAAATAATAGGTAGAAGATGAAGAAGAAGATGAATAAGGTGAAGAAGTTGATGTCAAAGAAGCTGATGATGAGGATAATGAAGAAGAAAGCGTGGGAGAAGTAAAAAAGAAGGTGAAGGGCGTTGAAGTAGTGAAACATCAATATGTGACATAAAAAAAAAAAAAAATAACATAGTCAAATTCTTTCTAACGCCGAACGTCATAAAAAAAAAAAAAAACCTGCTATTCTATTACATTGGGCTAAACCTCTGTGCCTTTAATGTCTCCGCCACGTCCCCCAATACATCCTACATTATTCTTAGTTGTTTTCCTTCATGTAGAATGAACCTACAAGTTTATAAAGGGTTTATTTTAATTCCGATATTTTCGTCCCATTGACTTGCATTGGGATCGGGTATCGGTATCGGATTGGATCCGATATTTTGACGGTATCGGCCGATACTTTCCGATACCGATACTTTCCGATATCGGAAAGTATCGCTCAACACTAGTAATAAAGATTGATATGAATACAAAAAATTGCCACAATATGAAAATGCATTTTAACTAGAAGAGTATTCCAAATCATCTGTTTGCACAATTTTCCCTAAAAAAATAAAATTTTCAGAAATGTTATTCTCCACTAGCCATTATTATGCTCCAGGGTCTATTCAGACAAGAGTATAGACATGATATGCAAAAATAAAATCTTTATATGTATCTTTCAATTCTCCATCACACTTCTGGTCCTTGTTGCAAATTTAAATCACCGCCACTCATGCTGAAATTACAAATCTGCAAAGAAGCTAATTATAAAAAAATCTTCATTTTGGCGGATGTGTATTTTTGTAAAATTTGAGAAGAAGAATTCAACTTCACTCTTTAATTTTAACACAAAAACCTGGCTAAATAACCTGGCTAAATAACCTGGCTAAAGCAATAAAATTCTTTCTAAAGATAGCTTTCCTTTAATTTATCAATTAAAAACCACTGTGATGACTAAAGCATGGTATTTTGACCCGGGTTCTACTTCAGCGCTGGTGATGAAATGTTGCTTTCCAAAGGAGATGGGGTTCAATAAAGTAATGTTCAGATCCAAAAATATTCCAAAATGCAGAAATTTAAAGGGAACCTATCACCCCGTTTTTTAAAGATTAGATAAAAATAGTGTGAAATAGGGGCAGAGCTGGGCTTTACATTAGTGCCTCTTTGGTGCCTTTACACCCCCGTTAGGCTGCCGAAATACCTTAGTGAAGTGTCCGTTTTGACCTGTCACTCAAGCTGGTCAGGTCGAATGGGCGTGGTCACAGCGCTGTTTGTCCCCCAGGATCCTGCTCATCATTAAGTTGGTGGCGTAGTGGTGTGCGCATGTCCAGCAGATGAATCCACTGCTCAGGAGATGAATAGCGGCGCGGTCTTCGCTATTCAGCCATTTACCGGTGGGCGCGGCCATCTTTCCTGTGGCCGCGCCTGCGCAGATGGAGCTCTCTGCTGCCAGGGGCTTCAGGAAAATGGCCGCCGCGATCTCCATCTGTGCACGTGCGGAATCCCACGGCCATTTTCCTGAAGCCCCTGGCAGCAGAGCGCTCCATCTGCGCAGGCGCGGCCACAGGAAAGATGGCCGCGCCCACCGGTAAACGGCTGAATAGCGAAGACCGCGCCGCTATTCATCTCCTGAGCAGTGGATTCATCTGCTGGACATGCGCACACCACTACGCCACCAACGTAATGATGAGCAGGATCCTGGGGGACAAACAGCGCTGTGACCACGCCCATCCGACCTGACCAGCTTGAGTGACAGGTCAAAACGGACACTTCACTAAGGTATTTCGGCAGCCTAACGGGGGTGTAAAGGCACCAAAGAGGCACTAATGTAAAGCCCAGCTCTGCCCCTATTTCACACTATTTTTATCTAATCTTTAAAAAACGGGGTGATAGGTTCCCTTTAATTTATTTTCTTTATTTTCCAGTGCAGTATAAAACCTTAATGAGTTTCAGATCAAAAGTGAAGCTTTTTCTCAGATGCATGACTCAGAAAACTTAACTTACTCTCTATGGGCACTATGCACTCAGTACTGCCTGACATATGAATTAAATCACTAACTGCAACAGTGACCTGACTACTAGTGTTGAGCGATACCTTCCAATATTCAAAAGTATCGGTATCAGATTGGATCGGCCGATATTCGAAAAATATCAGATATCGCCGATACCGATACCCGAAACCAATGCAAGTCAATGGGAGCAAAATATCGGAATTAAAATAAACCCTTTCTTTCCTTGTAGGTTCATTTTACATGAAGGAAAACAACTAAGAATAATGTAGGATGTATTGGGGGTGGTGGAGGAGACATTAAAGGCATAGAGGTTTAGCCCAATCAAATGGAATAGCAGGAAAAAAAATTTTTTTTAAAGAAGTTCGGAGTTACAAAGATATTGACTATGTTAGGATTTTTTAGATTTTGTCAGATATTGATGTTTCACTAATTCCATGCTCTTCATCTTCTTTTTTACTTCTCCGACACTTTCTTCTTCATCATCCTCAGCATCAGCATCTTTTACATCAACTTCTTCTTCACCTTATTCATCTTCTTCTTCATCTTCTACCTATTATTCTTTTTTGTTACATTCTTCATATTCTTTTTATTAAACTATTAATCTTCTTCATATTCTACTTCTTCATCATATTCTTATTTGTGACAGGCATTCATGTAGCTGTTATCTATAAAAGTTTGAAGATTACACCTTCCATTCTGCCTGTCACCAAAGAGTTACAACAGGATTTGTCCGCGTTCAGTTTGGCCTGCAGCAGCAGGCTTTTTCCAGGGGCACCACGAGGAGGAACGGACTCACCCCATACACTGCTTAGTCTTCTTCTGCTTATAATTTAGATAATATCTTTTGCTCTGATGTCTAGTCTTATGCTTAATGTTCTTCTGCTCTTTGTTCTGCAGCTTCTTGTTCTTCTGCTTCTCCGTCTTCAGGGTCATCGTCTCCAGGGTCATCGTCTCCAGGGTCATCGTCTCTGAGGTCGTCGTCGTCTTCGGGGTGGTCTTCAGGGTCGTCGTCTCCAGGGATTTCATCTCAGTGGTTGTCGTCTCTGGGGTCGTCATCATCTTAGGGGTGGTCTTCAGGGTCGTCGTCTTTAGGGTCTTGAACTTGGAAATGTAGCAGAAGGTACAAGAAGGCTGAGGAAATGCCGAGAACTAGCTGATGGTACTGGAACCCGGATGGCTACCCGAAGGTCCAAGATGGCTACCCGAAGGTCCAAGAGCCAATGGAACTACCGAGGACCAGCTGACGCTACTGGAACCCGGTTACAAATCAGGAGGTACCCGTGCCAGAAAGCACTACCAAGGACCACCTGATGTTGGTGGAACTAGGATACCCAGTAGGAGGCACCTAAGCCAAAGGCTCTGCCCGGAACCAGCTGACGGTACTGGAACCAGGATGGGGAGCAGAAGGTACAAGAGCAAAAGACACTGCCGAGGTACTGGAACCCGGATGGGTAGCAGAAGGTACAAGAGCCAATGGAACAACTGAGGACAGGCTGACGTTACTGGAACTGGGTTACTAAGCAGGAGGTACCCGTGCCAGAAAGAACTACCAAGGACCACCTGACGTTGGTGGAACTTGGATACCCAGAAGGAGGCACCTAAGCAAAAGGCACTGCCCGGAACAAGCTGACAGTACTGGAACCAGGATGGGGAGCAGAAGGTACAAGAGCAAAAGTCACTGCCGAGAACCAGCTGACGGTACTGGAACCCGGATGGGTAGCAGAAGGTACAAGAGCCAATGGAACAAACGAGGACCAGCTGACATTACTGGAACCCAGTTACTAAGCAGGAGGTACCCATGCCAGAAAGCACTACCAAGGACCTCTTGACATTGGTGGAACTCGGATACCCAAAAGGAGGCACCTAAGCCAAAGACTCTGCCCGCAACCAGCTGACGGTACTGGAACCAGGGGGACCTATTCAAGATTGTCTTCCTAAGAACCAGCTAATTGTGCTGGAACTCAGATAGGCAACAGAAGGTCCACAGGAAAAACAAAAGTTGCTAGGCCGCGAGCCGGCCGTGGTTTCCGAAAGTCCACAGTCCTACAGGGGGAGCTTTTCCTATTGGCATTACGGAACCAGCCTTGATTGCCAGTTCCCGCAGCCCACATAGGAAGCACCTAAACTGCAGGAACCATAGAGTCGGCTAACCCAACCTCAACCCGACAGGACAACGTATTGGAGGCCAAGTGACGTTGACACTACCCGTAAACAGCTGGCGTGCTGTATCCGGAGCAGCAACTAGAGGTGTTGAAGCCCAGGGACAGCAGGAGGAGCAGAGTGTAGGCTGCAGCCTGCACTCGAGGCAGTTTAATATCTGTTGTTGTGTCAGCGTGGCGGTCGCAGGACACATTGCTGAAAACACAGCTAGGGATCAGCTGACGTTACTGAAATCCAATAACATGGCAGCAAGTGTTGACTGTGCAAACAGCACTTCCAGGCAGCAACTGGCGGTGTTGGAGCCGAGAGTCAGCGAGAGGAGCAGACTGTAGACTGAAGCCTGCACTCGAGGCAGTTTAATATCTGTTGTTGTGTCAGCGTGGCGGTCGCAGGACACATTGCCGGATACACAGCTGGGGATCAGCTGACTATACTGAAACCCAATAACACGGCAACATGTGTTGACTGTGCAAACAGCACTTCTGGGCAGCAACTGGCGGTGTTGGAGCCCAGGGTCAGCAGGAGGAGCAGAGTGTAGGCCAAAGCATGCACTCGAGGCAGTTTAATATCTGTTGTTGTGTCAGCGTGGCAGTCGCAGGACACATTGCCGGATACACAGCTGGGGATCAGCTGACGTTACTGAAACCCAATAACACGGCAGCAAACATTGACTGTGCAAACAGCACTTCCGGGCAGCAAGTGGCGGTGTTGGAGCCCAGGGTCAGCAGGAGGAGCAGAGTGTAGGCCGAAGCCTGCACTTGAGGCAGTTTAATATCTGTTGTTGTGTCAGCATGGCGGTCGCAGGACACATTGCCGGATACACAGCTGGCGATCAGCTGACGTTACTGAAACCCAATAGCATGGCAGCAAGTGTTGACTGTGCAAACAGCACTTCCGTGCAGCAACTGGCGGTGTTGGAGCCCAGGGACAGCAGGAGGAGCAGAGTGTAGGCTGAAGCCTGCACTTGAAGCAGTTTAATATCTGTTGTTGTGTCAGCGTGGCGGTCGCAGGACACATTGCCGGATACACAGCTGGGGATCAGCTGACGTTACTGAAACCCAGTAACACGGCAGCAAGTTTTGACTGTGCAATCAGCACTTCCAGGCAGTAACTGGCGGTGTTGGAGCCCAGGGAATGCAGGTTAAGCAGAGTGTAGGCTGAGGCCTAATTGGAGCAAATTGAAAGGGAACCTTTAAACCCCCCATGCGTTAGTAACTAGCAGAGCCACCTTGTACAGCAGTAATGCTGCACAAGGAAAAGGTGGCTCTTTTAATTATGCTCCTTGCACACGCTGAACAAAACACTTATAAAATTTTGCCCCTCATACAGTGAAACTGTCACGGAGGTGGGACTTTCCTTCTTAATGAGACACAGCACAGCTGCAATTCATACTGCTTTGGCGCCGGGCGCAGCCTCCTGAGCGTTGCTTTTTTGTGTACCAGAGTCTGCGCTGTTATGTTATCCCTTGGCCATGTGCAGTTAGCGCTGCCCGTCTTCTGACATCATTTGATGTCAGCCTGTGCGGTCACGCTGCGCATGAATCCCAGCCCCGCAGTGTCTTCTGATTTATTCACACTGCGGGGCTGAGATTCATGGCCTTGTGCAGTAAATATCTTCGCCTTTCACTCATGTCCTTATGCCTTCTTCAGACTGTGCGGCGTCAGCTGATCCCTAATCACATGCCACGGTCGTGACGCCGCACAGTCTAAAGAAGGCGGAAGGAGATGAGGGAGAGGCGAAGATATGCACTGCGCATGCCCATGAATCCCAGCCCTGCAGTGTCTTCTGATTTATTCACACTGCGGGGCTGGGATTCATGGCCTTCTGCAGTGCATATCTTCGCCTCTCACTCATGTTGTTACGCCTTCTTCAGTGTGAGAATAAATAAGACACTGCGGGGCGTGATCTCTGGCAGGGCGGTCCCACAGGTGCAACCAGCCTGACAACAAATGATGTCAGAAGACGGGCAGCGCTAACTGCGCATGGCCAAGGGATAACATAACAGCGCAGGCTCCGGGACAGATTCAAACAATGCTGAGGAGGCAGCGCCCGGCGCCAAGGGGGTGGGAATGACGGCTGTGCTGCGTGTCATTACGAAGGAAAGTCACACCTCCGGGACGGATTAACGGTATCAGGGGACACATTTTATAAGTGTTTAGTTCTGCGTGTGCAAGGAGAATAACTAAAAGAGCCACCTTGTCCAAATGCAGCAACAGTTCTGCACAAGGTGGCTCTTCTAGTTACAAACACATGGGGGGACAGGTTCCCTTTAATTTCTGCTGTAGTGTCAGCGTGGAGGTAGCAGGCCACTTTGCCGGATACACAGCTGGGGATCAGCTGACATTACTGAAACCCAATAACACGGCAGCAAGTGTTGACTGTGCAAACAGCACTTCCGGGCAGCAACTGGTGGTGTTGGAGCCCAGGGAATGCAGGAGAAGCCGAGTGTAGGCTAAGGCCTAATTGTAGAAAGTTGAAAGGGAACCTTTAATCCCCCCAGGCATTTGTAACTGAAAGAGCCACCTTGTGCAGCACTTATGCTGCACAAGGAAAAGGTGGCTCTTTTAATTATGCTCCTTGCAAACGCAGAAGTAAACACTTATAAAATGTGTCCCCTGATACCATGAAACCATGCCTGAGGTGGGACTTTTCTTCGTAATGAGACGCAACACAGCCGTCATTCCTACCCCCTTGGCGCCGTGTGCCGCCTCCTCAGCGTTCTTTGAATCTGTCCCATAGCCTGCGCTGTTATGTTAAACCCTGGCCATGCGCAGTTAGCGCTGCCTGTCTTCTGACATCATTTGGTGTCAGGCTGACTGCGCCTGTGCAGCCGCGCTGCCCGAGATCCCACCTCGCAGTGTCTTCTGATTTAATCACACTGCGGACCTGGGATTCATGGCCATGCGCAGTGCATATCTTCGCCTCTCACTCATCTCCATCCGCCTTCTTCAGACTGTGCGGCGTCACGGCCGTGGCATGTGATTAGGGATCAGCTGATGCCGCACAGTCTGAAGAAGGCGGAAAAAGATGAGTGAGAGGTGAAGTTATGCACTGCGCAAGGCCATGAATCCCAGGCCTGCAGTGTGATTAAATCAGAAGACACTGCGGGGCGTAATCTTGGGCAGGGCGGCCGCACAGGCGCAGTCATCCTGACACCAAAATGATATCAGAAGATGGGCAGCGCTAACTGCGCATGGCCAAGGTTGAACATAACAGCGCAGGCTCCGGGACAAATTCAAACAACGCTGTGGAGGCGGCACACTGCACCAAGGGGGTAGGAATGTCGGCTGTGTTGCATCTCATTACGAATGAAAGTCCCACCTCCGGGACGGTTTCACGGTGTGAGGGGACACATTTTATAAGTGTTAAGTTCAGCATGTGCATGGAGCATAACTAAAGAGCCACCTTTTCTTGGGCAGCATTACTGCTGCACAAGGTGGCTCTTTCATATACAAACGTCTGGGGAAGGGGACAGGTTCTCTTCAATATCTGTTGTTGTTGTGTCAGTGTGGCGTTCTCAGGACACATTGCTGGATACACAGCAGGGGAGCAGCTGGCATTATTGAACCCCACTAACACAGGTGTGAGTGTTTGTCTCTGTGCAGACGGCACTTCCGAGCAGCAACTGTCAGTGTTGGAGCCCAGGGTCAATCAGGGTGTAGGCCGAGGCCTAATTGGAGTAAGTTTAATATCTGATGTAATTTGAATGTGGAGGTAGCAGGACACATTGCCGGATACACAGCAGGGGAGCAGCAGGTGTTACTGAACCGCACTAACACAGGAGCGAGTGTTTGTCTATGTGCAGACGGCACTTCCGAGCAGCAACTGGTGGTGTTGGAGCCCAGGGTCACTCAGGGTGTAGGCCGAGGCCTAATTGGAGTAAGTTTAATATCTGGGGACTGTGGAGGTAGGATGACTCATTGCTGGATACACAGCAGGGGAGCAGCTGGCGTTACTGAACCCCACTAAGGCTACGCTCACATTTGCGTTGTTGGGCGCAGCGTCGGCGACACGACGCAACCAACAACGCATGTACACAATGCAGTGTTTTGCGACGCATGCGTTGTCATAATATCCTACAGATCGGGACTTTCAGCGCAGGGAAAACACTACAAGTAGCGTCCCCTGCGCCCTGTCTTGTGCGTCTATATGACGCATGCGTCGTTAAACGCAGTACAACGCATACCGGCACATGTCCATTCGCCCCCTATGTTAAAGATAGGGTTGCATGACGCATGCGTTGGTATGCGTCGACGATGCTGCGCCCAACAACGCAAATGTGAACGTAGCCTTACACAGGTGTGAGTGTTTGTCTCTGTGCAGATGGCACTTCCGAGCAGCAACTGGCGGTGTGGGAGCCCAGGGTCAATTAGGGTGTAGGCCGAGGCCTAATTGGAGTAAGTTTAATATCTGATGTAATTTGACTGTGGAGGTAGCAGGACACATTGCCAGATACACAGCAGGGGAGCAGCTGGCATTACTGAACCCCACTAACAAAGGAGCGAGTGTTTGTCTCTGTGTTGACGGCACTTCCGAGCAGCAACGCGGTGTTGGAGCCCAGGGTCAATCAGGGTGTAG
Source organism: Ranitomeya variabilis (assembly GCF_051348905.1). Lineage (NCBI taxonomy): Eukaryota > Metazoa > Chordata > Amphibia > Anura > Dendrobatidae > Ranitomeya > Ranitomeya variabilis. The sequence goes on from NC_135236.1 coordinate 571,012,971, forward strand.
GCCGAGGCCTAATTGGAGTAAGTTTAATATCTGATGTAATTTGACTGTGGAGGTAGCAGGACACATTGCTGGATACACAGCAGGGGAGCAGCTGGCGTTACTGAACCCCAGTAAAACAGGAGCGAGTGTTTGTCTCTGTGCAGACAGCACTTCCGAGCAGCAACTGGTGGTGTTAGAGCCCAGGAAATGCAGGAGAAGCAGAGTGTAGGCCGAGGCCTGCACTCGAGTCAGTTTAATATCTGTTGTTGTGTCAGCGTGGAGGTAGCAGGCCACTTTGCCGGATACACAGCTGGGGATCAGCTGATGTTACTGAAACCCAATAACACGGCAGCAAGTGTTGACTGTGCAAACGGCACTTCCGGGCAGCAACTGGTGGTGTTGGAGCCCAGGGAATGCAGGAGAAGCCGTGTGTAGGCTAAGGCCTAATTGTAGAAAGTTGAAAGGGAACCTTTAATCCCCCCAGGCATTTGTAACTGAAAGAGCCACCTTGTGCAGCACTAATGCTGCACAAGGAAAAGGTGGCTCTTTTAATTATGCTCCTTGCAAACGCAGAAGTAAACACTTATAAAATGTGTCCCCTGATACCGTGAAACCGTCCCGGAGGTGGGACTTTCCTTCGTAATGAGACGCAACACAGCCGTCATTCCTACCCCTTTGGCACCGTGCGCCGCCTCCTCAGCATTCTTTGAATCTGTCCCATAGCCTGCGCTGTTATGTTAAACCCTGGCCATGCGCAGTTAGCACTGCCTGTCTTCTTTGGTGTCAGGCTGACTGCGCCTGTGCGGCCGCGCTGCCCGAGATCCCACCTTGCAGTGTCTTCTGATTTAATCACACTGCGGACCTGGGATTCATGGCCATGCGCAGTGCATATCTTCACCTCTCACTCATCTCCATCTGCCTTCTTCATATGTGACCTACCTGGTGGGTAGGTCACATATGATGCGATGTTCCGGAAGGCAGAATCGGCGCTGCAGAGCTGCAATGAGCGATCTTGCCATGCTGGAACGCCGCAAGTGAGTACACTCTAGGCGGACCTTGTGCAGCAGTGCATCAAGATCCGGATAGTCCCTCAAAAAACTCTGCACGACCAAGTTGAGCACATGTGCCAGACATGGGATGTGAGTGAGGTTGCCTAGGCCCAGAGCTGCCACCAGATTTCTGTCATTGTCACACACTACCATGCCTGGCTGGAGATTCGCTGGCACAAACCACACATCACTCTTCTGCTTGATGGCATTCCAGAGCTCCTGCGCTGTGTGGCTTCGATTCCCCAAAGACATTAATTTCAAGATGGCCTGTTGACGTTTGGCCACAGCTGTGCTCATATTGGTCGTAACAGGTAAACGTTCACGGGTCCATGTGGAGGTGGACTGTGACTACTCCTGCAGCGATGATTCTGAGGAACTTGTGTATGAGGAGGAGTCAATGCGTACATACTGGATTCCTGCAATCCTTGGAGTTGGCAGAACACGTCCTGCACCACTCTCACGATCTCTACTCGGCTCAACAACATTAACCCAATGGGCAGTGAGGGAAAGGTATCGCCCCTGTCCATGGTGACTGGTCCACGCATCGGTGGTGAGGTGGACCTTGCTACTGATGGCGTGTTTTATGTGTCTCTCCACATGCTTGTGCAGGGCAGGGACGGCTTGCCTGCTGAAATAAAAGCGGCTGGGCACATTGTATTGTGGGACTGCCAATGCCATCAAGTTACGGAAGCTGTCAGTCTCCACCAGCCTGAATGACAGCATTTCAAGGGACAGTAGTTTTGCAATGCCAGCATTCAGAGCCCGTGCCCGGGGGTGGTTTGCCGAGAATGGCCGCCTTTTCTCCCATGCCTGTGCTACCGATGGCTGTAGGCTGGGCTGGGAGTGTGAGGATGACTGGGAACGTGGTGCTGTGGGTGGAATTACACTTGGTCTCTGGACAACAGTGCCAGAGGTTCTTCCATGGCGATCCTGTGAGGAAGTCAAACCAGCTGTGTGTGGGCTGGAGGAAGAGGCAACAACACGAGCTGAAGAGGTGGTAGGTGCCGCTGTAGGTTGGCCTAGGTCTTCAGTGTATTTTTATAACTCCACCACGTGCTTTGTCTGCACATGTTTCCACATATTTGTGGTATTGAGGTTGCTGACACTTTTCCCTCTTTTGACTTTCTTATGACACACCTTGCATTTGACTAAGCAAATGTCATCTGCAACTGTGTCAAAAAAGGACCAGGCGCTGCAAGTCTTGGGAGCACCCTTTTTGGCTATTGGAAGAGGCATGCTCCTAATGGGTGCTGAAGTGGAGGCTACAAGCACCACAGTCCTCCCCCTCCCTCTCCCTCTTTGTGCCGTTCGGGGAATGTCTTCCTCAGAGCTGCTCCCACCACCTTCCTGTACCTCACGCCATGATGGGTCCATGACCTCATCATCTACACTACCCTCTCCAACCAACTGCTTCTCCGGGGTAGTCTCGGCAGCACAGGTGCACCTGAAAGTGGCACCTGAGTCTCATCATCAGATGTGTACTAGGGTGTGCTGACCGGAGGCACTGGCCCACCCATCTCTTCAGAGCCAGAGAGACAGCTGTTGAGCATCACTGCATACTGCCTCTTCTTCCATTTCTCCAATGCTGCTTGGCTGGCCCCCTCTTTCCAAGCCAAGAGATTCAGAGAACAGAAGTAGAGATGGCTCCTGTCCTGGGCTCTCTGACTGCCTGGGCAATTTGGCAGGTGGTGAAGAGACAGATGGGTGCTCTTCAGTGCTCTGTGCCTGAGAGAATGTGGCACTAATTGAAGTCGATGCGTTAGCTGCCATCCATCCGACAACGGCTTCAATTTGTTTGTCCCGCAGCAGCGGGTTATGGCGAGCTCCAACAAAGCTGCGCATTAAGGACTGTTCCTTGCTAAAACTGGGGGATGATGAGTCACCGGTGCCCGCAGCAGGCACAGAATCTCCACGTCCTCTCCCTGCTCCACGCCCACGACCACGTGCCTTACTCCCTGCCTTCTTCATCTTGGTAGACTGATAAAGATAGGCAGAAAAGTACTAAGGGCTTAGTGTGCTTATTCCTGAACAGTTGTTAACAGGTATAAGGAACAGTAATTTTATCAAGTGTGGACTAGACTTTAATATGAGCTAATGTGGCCTACACAACTCTAAAGTGGAGTGTTTGGTGAACTTTCTAAACTTTTTTTTTTTTAGCTGCACTCACACACAGACTGTGCAGACAGACATAAACGGCTCTGCAAGGCCAAAAAAAGCTCCTCTATGTAAATTTATATAGTGTTTTTCCACAATCTAGCAGGATACGGATGGAAAGCCACTAATAGGATACATTTGAAAAAATGTGCTGCAGGCTGCACTAATTAATTGAGAAATGGACAATGGAATGGTATGAGGCTGTGATGCATCCTGAGCTGACTACAACTGGCTGTGGCAGCAGAACAGACTACAGAGCGAGCTGCACTCACACACAGACCATGCAGACAGCCGTAAATGGCGCTGCAAGGCCAAAAAAGCTCCTCTATGTAATCCTATATAGTGTTTTTCCACAATCTAGCAGGATACGGATGGAAAGCCACTAATAGGATAAATTTGAAAAAATGTGCAGCAGACTGCACTAATTGAAAAACGGACAATGGAACGGTATGAAGCAGTGATGCACCCTGAGCTGACTACAACCGGCTGTGGTGGCAGAACAGACTACAGAGCGACCTGCACTCACACACAGACTGTGCAGACAGCCGTAAGTGGCGCTGCAAGGCTAAAAAAAGCTCCTCTATGTAATCGTAAATAGTGTTTTTCCACAATCTAGCTGGATACGGATGGAAAGCCACTAATAGGATAAATTTGAAAAAATGTGCAGCAGGCTGCACTAATTGCAAAAAAGGACAATGGATTGAACAGTATGAGGCAGTGACGCACCCTGAGCTGACTACAACCGGCTGTGGCTGCGGACAGACTACATAGTGAGCTGCACTCACACAGAGACCGTGCAGACAGCCGTAAATGGCGCTGCAAGGCAAAAGCAAGATTCTCACACAGCGGTCGCTAAATTAGCCTGGGTAAAGCACATTAAAGCAAATTGCTATCTCTAAACTGGCCCTCAGTCAGAACACAGCATCCTGTCCCTAACTGAATTCACAGCAGAGTGCGCCCAAAATGGCGGCGGCGACTTTTATAGTGCATCATGACATCATTTCTCAGCCAATCACAGCCACACCAGTAGTTACATGCCTACCATGCAGAACAGGATGTGCCCACACTTCTAACCATTCCTCATTGCTGAATTCTGGCTCCTTGAATTATGGGAACTTCCTATTCTGGTATCCGATATACTGAAAGTATCGGAACTCGGTATCGGAATTCCGATACCGCAAATATCGTCCGATACCCGATACTTGCGGTATCGGAATGCTCAACACTAGTGACCACATATTGCAAAGGATATAGTAGACATATTACAATGACAAGTTCATTACCCATTCAGGGCTCTCTGATGTACAGTACAGACCAAAAGTTTGGACACACCTTCTCATTTTAATATTTTTCTGTATTTTCATGACTATGAAAATTGTACATTCACACTGAAGGCATCAAAACTATGAATTAACACATGTGGAATTATATACTTAACAAAAAAAAGTGTGAAACAACTGAAATTATGTGTTATATTCTAGGTTCTTCAAAGTAGCCACCTTTTGCTTTGATGACTGCTTTGCACACTCTTGGTATTCTCTTGATGAGCTTCAAGAGGTAGTCACAGGGAATGGTTTTCACTTCACAGGTGTGCCCTGTCAGGTTTAATAAGTGGGATTTCTTGCCTTATAAATGGGGTTGGGACCATCAGTTGTGTTGTGCAGAAGTCTGGTGGATACACAGCTCATACTCCCACTGAATAGACTGTTAGAATTTGTATTATGGCAAGAAAAATGCTGCTAAGCAAAGAAAAACGAGTGGCCATCATTACTTTAAGAAATGAAGGTCAGTCAGTCCGAAAAATTGGGAAAATTTTGAAAGTGTCCCCAAGTGCAGTGGCCAAAGCCATCAAGCGCTGCAAAGAAACTGGCTCACATGAGGACTGCCCCAGATAAGTTTATCCGAGTCACCAGCCTCAGAAATCGCAGGTTAACAGCAGCTCAGATTAAAGACCAGGTCAATGCCACACAGAGTTCTAGCAGCAGACACATCTCTACAACAACTGTTAAGAGGAGACTTTGTGCAGCAGGCCTTCATAGTAAAATAGCTGCTAGGAAACCACTGCTAAGGACAGGCAACAAGGAGGAGAGACTTGTTTGGGCTAAAGAACACAAGGAATGGACATTATATATATGCAAGCTGGGTACTAATCCAAAAAAGGAATAATGATAAATAGCAATTAGATAAAAGTTAACCTTTAATAGGTATATATAAAAATACTCAAGATAAACAACATGACATGACAAATGACAGGGAAAAGAAAAAACCCTTTTGTGTAGGTGAACCCTGACAAACACAGAAAAAAGAAGAAAAAAAAAAGAGATACTAAAAACATACGTATCCGACAGTACTATAGAGTAACTTGGGTTATGCGTATGATATGGACAATAATTCAATAAACATCAAATGCTCGTGCGCTCCATATAGGACACGCCCAATTATTTTATGTTTCATGGGCTGTACCCAAATACTCTGTAGTTCATGCCCATGTATCTAAGGACTCTTATCAATGTCTATTGGCAATGAAGAATGTAGTAAATATATGCCACAATTGTCACCAATTATATCCTATTTTCAATACGCATACATAGCGGTAGATCGTGACAATGGTCATATATAGTAATCACTCGACCCAATTGTCACTTAATGTCTGTATCTTGTGAACCTAAACTGATCATGCTTGGTCATGGACAAGATGCAGACCATACCGTTATAGCCACATGTGTCCCCGTCATGCAATTGATACTGTCAGAGGTTTATAGCAGCATAAGAGAGGCTATACAAACAAGATGTGACCAAACAACAAGTCACTGTATTGCAAACATTCCGGGAACATGCTACCCCATGTACATACAACATGAGCGTCCCTATTGATCACCACAGTGCGGTCACCATCCTTCTATTTCAGGCACTGTTAGCCTCTGGCATCAATATATGCAAATACCGCAACACAGAGCCACTATGTAAACTGTTAGATCTCACCCAAAGTTGGAGAGAGTTAACGTATCTCTCAAAAGGATGAGCATGCCCCTCATACAGTCATGGCATCTCCCGACGCGTTTCGTCCGATAGGACTCATCAGGGGAGTGAAAAAACTGCCGCTTTACAGATCTTACCTCGTCCGTGTTTTAAAAGCACTAAGCCCGGAAGAGCGCCCTTGGGACTCCGCCCCTGGCGTGTGACGCGCTTCCTGTACTGCGCAAAATGTATCTGGTATATCGGAGCACTCGTACGGGCAGTGGAACGCTGAGTGTCATGGAGATGGAACGCAAGCGCTCCACTCCATTGTCATGCGCCGCCCGGCACACTAACTATAAAAGCTCCATACCCACATGTAATCAATATGAGACCCTCTCAGAGTTTGTCTCAAATGTACTGAGTGGCACAATGGTAATGCCCAAATGTGCATAATGAGCATGGCCGTGGAACACAGTATTTATATGGATGGACCAATTGTTTTTAATCTAGTCCTATCCACCCATCAGATATGTTGCAGTGTTTTCTTGACTATTATCATAGACAACATCAGAGTGGTCTACTGAGGCCAGATGTAATATAATATAAAGTAGATTTTTTTATCCCAAAAAAATGAGAACAGAGTCATGAGGAATAAGGAGAAAGTATGTGGAAAGGCCAATATTTAATGTAATCCTGTCGAAAAATGGAGAGATGTTATAGAGGGTACGGGACACCATCAACATATGGGACTTGACACTCCAAAAGGCAACAGGGAGCCTTCCTTCATTCCTTGCACCCTTTCTATTCACACTGTATACATCGGACTTTCAGTATAAATCTGATCTTTGCCACCTTCAAAAATTTTCGGATGACTCCGTGGTTGTGGGATGTATTAGGGGAGATCGGTGGGATGAGGAATATAGAAGGGTGGTGTCGAATTTCGTGGATTGGTGCAATGGTAACTATCTACAACTAAATGTTAAGAAAACCAAGGAGTTGGTGGCCAACTATAGCAGGATTAAGTTGGAATGCTTACCGATCACTATTGCTGGTCAGGAGGTAGAGCAGGTGGAGAGTTACAAATATTTGGGGGTCCATTTGGATAGCAAACTGGACTGGAGATGCCACTCAGAGACTGTCTACAAGAAGGGGATGAGCAGATTGTATTTCCTAAGGAGACTGAGGTCTTTTAATGTGTGCAGCAAAATGTTAGAAATGTTCTACCAGTCTGTGGTGGCAAGTGCCATCTTTTTTGCAATCATATGCTGGGGTAGTAGTGTGCGGGCCTCTGATGCTAATAGGCTGAATAAGATTATCAAAAAGGCAAGCTCTGCTGTCGGCTGCAATCTGGACTCTCTTGAGGAGGTAGTGGAGAGAAGAACTCTGAAAAAGTGTATGCCAATTATGAACAATAATGCACATCCATTATATGAGCTATTCATGAGACAGAAGAGCACCTTCAGTAACCGGCTAATACTTCTGAGGTGTAAGAAGGAAAAATTTAGGAAATCGTTTGTGCCAACTGCTATGGGGATGTACAACAATAACATTAGGGTTAAATCATAAAGGGGATTGTCTACTTTATTTCTTCTACTTTTCGGTTCACCCGCTGTGTATGTCCTATTCTAATGTATAATGTCCTTCTGTCAACAAACTGTCATGTCAATTAAGTAATTCATTTTATGATTATTATGATGTAAGTTGTGCTGCTGTGATACCATAATTTCCCACGGGATCAATAAAGTGTATCGTATCGTATCGTATCGTAAAAGAATGGACATTATACCAGTGGAAATCTGTGATTTGTTCTGATGAGTCCAAATTTATGATCTTTGGTTCCAACCACCATGTCTTTGTGCAATGCAGAAAAAGTTAAAGGATGGATTCTACATGCCTGGTTCCCACTGTGAATCATGGAGGAGGAGGTGTGATGGTGTGGGGTTGCTTTGCTGGTGACACTGTTTGGGATTTATTCAAAATTGAAGGCATACTGAACCAGGATGGCTACCACAACATCTTGCAGCCATATGCTATTCCATCCGGTTTGCGTTTAGTTGGACCATCATTTATTTTTCAATAGGACAATGACCCCAAACACACCTCCAGGCTGTGTAAGGGCTATTTGACCAAGAAGGAGAGTGACAGGGTGCTACGCCAGATGTCCTGGCCTCCACAGTCACCAGAACTGTACACAATCAAGATGGTTTGGGGTGAGGTGGACCACAGAGTGAAGGCAAAAGGGCCAACAAGTGCAAGGTTTGTTGGAAGACCATTGCCAGTGACTACCTCTTGAAGCTCATCAAGAGAATGCCAAGAGTGTGCAAAGCAGTCATGAAAAAGAAAAAGGTGGCTACTGTCATGCAGCTGAAGTGCAGTACAGCGCAACCTTCACCAGGGGAGCTTTATCAGGAAGCGAGACTGCACACACTGAGCAGCTGAACAGATGCCACCTAGTGGCAAGAGAGTAGTCAGAAAAACCGTGTCAATGCACAAGATAACACGTCAGTACAAGAAGGATTAAAACAGAAAGGATAGTCAGGACGTAGCAAGAGATCAGTAAACCGGGACGAGCAAAATACGGTACAAAAGGGACAAATCCAAACAGAGTCAATAGCCAAGCCAGTAGATCAGAATCAGGGAATCAAGCAGAACAGACAAATGTAGGGAAAGGGCAGACAGAGGGAGATAATAGACACAGGAAAAGTCAGGGTTCACAGCAGGACAAACCAAGGGTTTCCAGAGTCAGGTTCACAAGCCGAAGACAGAACTATAGCTGACACTGCCAGCAAGATTCCTGGGAGCTAAATGGCCAACCTGGACCCAGAACGAGGCAGAGCAAAATTAACCCTTGACATGATCCGTCCAAAAAGGGCAGACACTAATAAACCCTGGAACGGATCATGACAGTTCCCTCCTCTCAAGGGGGGGCCACCGGACCCCCAGGTTTCCCAGGATAACGTGCATGAAATGCCCGAATCAATTGATCAGCATGGACAGATCGCGCCGGGACCCAAGATCGATCCTCAGGACCATAACCCCTCCAATGGACCAAATACTGAAGTGAATTACGGACCATACGAGAATCCATGATCCGTTCAACTTCATACTCGGTCTGACCATCCACAGAGACAGGAGGTGGAGGGGATGGAGGCCCAGCGGAAGATGGTACAAAGTACTTAAGAAGGGATTTATGGAACACATTGGGGATCCGAAGTGACTGAGGAAGGCGTAAACGAAAGGCAACTGGATTGACCACCTCAATGATCTCATAAGGACCGATAAACCTAGGACCAAGCTTAGCAGAAGGAATCTTAAGATGAATGTTCTTGGTAGACAACCACACTTTATCTCCTACCAGAAATATAGGTCCTACAGACCGTCGCTTATCAGCAAAAAGTTTATGTTTGCCCTGAGCCTTCCCAATGTTCTTCTGGACCTTCATCCACACCTCCCCCAACCGTTGTACTGCCGTATCAGCCCCTGGACATCCTGAATCCAGCCTAGAAAATTCACCAAAATGGGGGTGAAAACCGTAGTTACAGAAGAATGGAGAGGTGCCCGTGGACTGGTTAATCCGATTATTAAATGTAAATTCAGCCACGGGCAATGAAGAACACCAATCATCCTGCTGAGTCATAGCAAAACACCTCAAAATCTGTTCAAGTGACTGATTGGTCCTCTACGTCTGCCCATTGGTATCAGGATGGTAAGCAGAGGAGAAGGTCAAACAAATACCCAATCTTTTACAAAATGCCCTCCAAAATTTGGACACAAATTGTACCCCTCTATCAAAAACCACATTCAAAGGCACACCATGCAGCCGTACTACATGCTCAACAAACAATCTGGATAGTGTCTCAGCATTAGGCAATCCTGCCAGAGGTACAAAATGCGCTTGCTTACTGAATCTGTCAACCACTACCCTGATTACAGTTTTGCCATTGGAAGGAGGGAGATCAGTGATAAAATCCATGGACAAATGAGTCCAAGGTCTATCTGGAATTGGCAATGGCACCAATTCACCGGCCGGCCGGTTATGAGAGCTCTTAGCACGGGCACAGGTATCACAAGCAGACACAAACACAATGGTATCAGAGTTCATGGAGGGCCACCAAAACAGCCTAGCAATAGCTTTCCGGGTGGCAGAGATCCCCGGGTGACCACTAAGAGCAGAATCATGGAACTCCCGGAGAATCCTCAATCTGTACTTAACTGGGACAAAAAGCTTATTGTCAGGCAAAGAGGGAGGAGCAAGAGACTGAGCCTCTCGAATCTCCTGCTCCAATTCAGAGGATACCCCTGCAATAACCACCCCGTGCTGAAGAATGGAGGAAGGAGGTTTTGGGGGGTGATATCGGATCAAAACTGCAAGATAAGGCATCAGCCTTGACATTCTTGGAACCAGGCCGAAAAGTGATTGACAAATGAAAACGAGAGAAAAAAAGCGACCACCTAGCCTGTCTAGGAGTTAACCGTTTGGCAGTTTCAATATAAGACAAGTTCTTGTGATCAGTAATCACCGTGATCCGATGAACCGCCCCCTCCAAAAAATGCCTCCATTCTTCAAAAGCCAATTTTATAGCCAATAACTCCTGGTTTCCAACATCATAGTTCCTCTCAGCAGAAGAAAACTTCCGGGAGAAAAAGGCACATGGTCTTAAGTTGGTCAAAGTAACGGGTTCCTGAGACAACACCGCCCCTACTCCCACCTCTGATGCGTCCACCTCTACAATGAATGGTTTAGATGGATCGGGCTGAACTAATACAGGAGCAGACATAAAACACTTTTTTAATGTAATAAATGCTTCAACTGCCAAGGATGACCAAACTTAGAGATCAGCCCCCTTGCGAGTCAGATCGGTGAGTGGCTTGACCACCTGAGAAAACCCATTGATTAATTTCCGGTAATAATTGGCAAAACCCAGAAAACGCTGCAGACTCTTGAAGTCTCTGGGTTGCACCCAATCAACAATGGCCTGTACCTTTCCGGGATCCATCCGAAACGCATTCGCAGAAAGGATGATCTCCAGAAAAGAAAGCTCCTGGACACAAAACAAACATTTCTCTGGTTTAGCGAACAAAGAATTTCCCCGTAACCTGTGAAGAACAGCACGTAAATGACCAATGTGAGATTCCTTGTCAGGCGAGAAAACAAGGATATCATGCAGGTATATAACCATAAAGTGCCCGATAAAATCAGAAAAAACATTATTTATGAAGTTCTGAAACACCGTGGGTGCGTTCGTGAGACCAAAGGGCATGACCAAATTTTCAAACGCCCTCAGAGGTGAGAAATGCCGTTTTCCACTCATCCCCTTCCTGAATGCGGATAAGGTTATATGCTCCCCTAAGATCAAGTTTGGAAAACCACTTAGCCCCAGACAATTGGTTATAGAGACCAGGAATGAGTGGGAGAGGGTAGGTATTTCTCACCGTAATTTTATTTAGTTCCCGGAAATCGAGGCATGGACGTAAACCACCATCTTTTTTCTTGACAAAAAAAACCCCCACGGCCACAGGTGAGACAGAGGGATGGATGTGACCTTTGCGTAGACTATCAGAGATATAGTTTTTCATAGCAGTACGTTCCGGGCCAGAAAGATTGTACAAACAGTCTTTGGGCAATTTAGAACCTGGAATAAGATTGATGGTACAATCATAAGAACGATGGGGTGGTAAGACCTCAGCCTCTTTTTCGGAGAACACATCACCAAAGTCCTTTAGGTACTCCAGAATACCTTCCAGACTAATGGCGGACACAAACACAGCAGAAAGACAACCATTGGAACAATTAGGACACCATTTAACAATTTCACGAGATCCCCAGTCTATAACAGGATTATGCCTCTGCAACCAGGGAAACCCCAACACCTGTCCCGCAGGAAAATTATTCATAACTAGTGTTGAGCATTCTGATACCGCAAGTATCGGGTATCGGACGATACTTGCGGTATCGGACTTCCGATACCGAGTTCTGATACTTTTGTGGTATCGGAAATCGGAATTGGAAGTTCCCAGTGTATGGTTCCCAGGGTCTATTCATGTAAAAAATAAAGAACTAAAATAAAAAATATGGATATACTCACCCGTCCGGTGGCCCCTGGACCTTACCGATTGTAACCGGCAGCCTCCGTTCCTAAGAATGAGGAGTTTAGGACCCTCGATGACGTCGCGGCTTGTGATTGGTCGCGTGTCGCTCATGTGACCGCTCACGCGACCAATCACAAGCCGCGACATCATCGCAGGTCCTAAACTCCTCATTAAGGTCAGTCCCAGGATCTTGCTCAGTCCCACTCTGTACAAAGAGTTACTGCTGCTTTTCCTGCTTCTGCCATTGAAGTCAGTGCTGGGCAGCGGCGAGCAGGCGCTTCTGGGACTAAGTCCTGCTTTTCTCATTCTGAGCATGCCCTGAGTAAGATCTCTCAGTGGAGATCGAGGGTCACATGGTCAGATACTGCAGCTAAGCCCATTGGGCCTTTCAGGAAGGTCCTGTAGGTGCTAGGACTAAGTCCTGCTTTGCACACACTGAGCACGCCCAGGGCAAGATCTCTCAGTGGAGATCTAGGGTCACATGCTCAGGTATGGCAGTCTCTCATTGGTCCTTCTAGGAAGGTCTTTTACCTGCTATAGCTATATAAGGGTCGCATGGCCGCACGGCCATGCGCTAGTATCAAATCTGTTATGTGCATGCGCCAGTGTGGTCACATTTATGTGTGTGTTCAGGGACTCGGCTGAAATAAGCCCCTAGAATGCCGGCACCTCCGGCGAGGAGATTGTGTGCGTGGATTTAGGGCCCCTGCTGAAATAAGCCCCTAGAATACCGGCTCCTCTGGTGAGGAGATTGTATGTTTGCGTGACCACAGACTGCCTTCAGCTCGACAGTTAGCTGTGAACTCCTGTGGGGTTAACAGGGCACAGCGTCTTGTTTCCGTGCGACTCTGTGAAGTAACAGAGTTCGTTTAAACCGCCATATAGTGCCGTCATTTGCTAGCAGCAGGTTCTTCCTGCACGGTGGACCCCGGGCTGCGAACGCACCAATAATAACATCTATATTTAATCGGTGCGTTCCGCTAGCCTTAACACCTCATAATGGAACAGTGGTCAGAATTGTAAAAAGTGTCCAGGTCATTAACATGCAAACCACCCTTGAGGGTAAATGGGCTATCCAATAGAAAATTAGAACATTTTTGAATCGCCTTTGACACATGGAAACAAGGAAAATCACTGGTAAATAGTGATGTTTGCGTATCTCAGCAGGCTTGCACCAGTCACACAACTGCTAGATAAAGATATGCTAGTAATTTAACGAATATCATTTTTTTTACATAACCTTCATGACACATGCCAACAGCAGACTTAGGGAAATTACTGGTAAATAGAGACATTTGTGTAGCTCAGTGGGTTTTGCGCCAGTTGCACAACTGATAGATAAATATTAGCTATTTCAGCAATAGGCGAGGGATACTATTTAGACATTTTCTTTTAAAAGAGATGTTTACTATATGCTAGTACTGACTAATATTATTAAGCTGTAAAAAAAAAGATTTTTTTTATGTTCTGATACGCAGGAATATTATGTAGCTCCAAAATATTTGTTTAGTATATGCTGGTACTAAGTAATATTATTTGACTCTAAAAAGAGCTGCTTCCTATATTATGGTAGTGGATGAAACCCTGCCTATCTTTCCTAATCTCACAAACTGTTCCATCTGTTTCTACACTACAAAAACACAATGCAAACTAGCAGAGATCTGCATGATGTACTTACAATGATAACACCCGAGTTCCTGCCTTTTCCTGGTATTAAAACTCTCCCTAGGCCATCTTTACCTAACAGAACTAATGTTCAATCTCAGTAGCGCTTAAAGGAGCGTTTTTGTAATCAAACTCTCTCTAAATGCTGCTTTCACTCTACCTACGCTCATACTACGCTGTTTCTGGCTGTAATGTGTGCAAGATGCCGCCAGCAGTGATTAAATATCTCCTAAGATTCTGTAAAGCCAGCCAATCATAATAATGTCATACCAAAGATGGAAATCATTCACTTGTCAAGCTCATGCAAATAATTATTTAATATATTATTTACTAGCTGTACTACCCGGCTTCGCCCGGGTTAATGACTGCTGTTAGCAAAATAGAATGTGTTAACAAAAATTTATTCTGCACACAAAAACCACAAAACAAATAGATAGAAATGTAATTATTAAAAGGCAAAAACTAAGCAAATAGAAGCATTTCACAACATATATTAGCTTTGTTATACTGAGAATGTCTTTGTTGCCTATATTAACCAATCAGAGCTCAGGTTAATTAACTGTAGCAAAATAGAAGCTGAGCTGTGATTGGTTGCTATTGGCAGCCTGATAAATCCCCAGCCAACAGGAAGCCCTCCCCCCTGGCAGTATATATTAGCTCACACATACACATAATAGACAGGTCATGTGACTGACAGCTGCCGTATTTCCTATATGGTACATTTGTTGCTCTTGTAGTTTGCTTATTAATCAGATTTTTATTTTTGAAGGACAATACCAGACTTGTGTGTGTTTTAGGGCGAGTTTTATGTGTCAAGTTGTGTGTGTTGAGTTGCGTGTGGCGACATGCATGTAGCGACTTTTGTGAGATGAGTTTTGTGTGGCGACATGCGTGTAGCAACATTTTGTGTGTTGAGTTGCATGTGACAGGTTAGTGTAGCAAGTTGTGTGCAGCAAGATTTGTGCATGGCGAGTTTTGCGCGTGGCGAGTTTTATGTGTGGTGCATTTTGAGTATGTGCAAGTTTTGTGTGAGGCAACTTTTGCATGTGGTGCAACTTTTGTACATGTGGCAATTTTTCTGTGTGTGCAAGTTTTGCATGAGGTGAGTTTTCCATGAGGTGAGTTTTGCACGTGTGGCGAGTTTTGCGTGAGCCTAGTTTTGCATATGGCGAGTTTTGCATGTAGCGAGTTTTGAGTGGTGACTTTTGTGTTTCGACTTTTATGTGGCGAGGTTGGTGTATGTGTGGTGAAATGTGCGCTGAGGGTCGTATATGTGTTCAAGCACGTGGTAGTGTGTGGCGCATTTTGTGTTTGTGTTCATATCCCCGTGTGTGGTGAGTATCCCATGTCGGGGCCCCACCTTAGCAACTGTACGGTATATACTCTTTGTCGCCATCGCTCTCATTCTTTAAGTCCTCATTGTTCACATCTGGCAGCTGTCAATTTTCCTCCAACACTTTTCCCTTCACTTTTTCCCCATTATGTAGATAGGAGCAAAATTGTTTGGTGAATTGGAACGCGCGGGGTTAAAATTTCACCTCACAACATAGCCTATGACGCTCTCGGGGTCCAGACGTGTGACTGTGCAAAATTTTGTGGCTGTAGCTGCGACGGTACAGATGCCAATCCCGGACATACACACATACATACATACACACATTCAGCTTTATATATTAGATATACCTGTATGTAATCTCCTGTATATAGTATATACCTGTGTGTCATCTCACCTATATATAGTATATATCTGTGTGTCATCTCCTGTATATAGTATATACCTGTATGTCATCTCCTCCTATACATAGCATATACCTGTGTCATCTCCTCCTGTATATACTATATACCTGTAGGTAATCTGCTCCTGTATATAGTATATACCTGTGTGTCATCTCCTCCTGTATATAGTATATACCTGTATGTCATCTCCTCCTGTATGTAGTATGTACCTGTATGTCATCTCCTCCTCTATATAGTATATACCTGTGTGTCATCTCTCCTGTATATAGTATATATCTGTGTGTCATCTCCTCCTGTATATAGTATATACCTGTGTGTCATCTCCCCTGTAAATAGTATATACCTGTGTGTCATCTCCTGTATATAGTATATAGCTGTATGCCATCTCCTCCTGTATTAGCCCTCGTTCACACGTTATTTGGTCAGTATTTTTACCTCAGTATTTGTAAGCTAAAATGGCAGCCTGATAAATCCCCAGCCAACAGTAAGCCCACCCCCTGGCAGTATATATTAGCTCACACATACACATAATAGACTGGTCATGTGACTGACAGCTGCCGGATTCCTATATGGTACATTTGTTGCTCTTGTAGTTTGTCTGCTTATTAATCAGATTTTTATTTTTGAAGGATACCAGACTTGTGTGTGTTTTAGGGCGAGTTTCGTGTGTCAAGTTGTGTGTGTTGAGTTGCGTGTGGCGACATGCATGTATGGACTTTTGTGAGATGAGTTTTGTGTGGCGACATGCGTGTAGCAACTTTTTGTGTGTCGAGTTGCATGTGACAGGTTAGTGTAGCAAGTTGTGTGCAGCAAGTTTTGCGCATGGCGAGTTTTGCGCGTGGCGAGTTTTATGTGTGGTGCCTTTTGAGTATGTGCAAGTTTTGTGTGAGGCAACTTTTGCATGTGTTGCAACTTTTGTGCATGTGGCAATTTTTCTGCGTGTGGCAATTTTTCTGCGTGTGCAAGTTTTGCGTGTGGCGAGTTTTGCACGTGTGGCGAGTTTTGCATGTGGAGAGTTTTGCGCATGGCGAGTTTTGAGCGGCGACTTTTGTGTTTCTACTTTTATGTGGCGAGGTTGGTGTATGTGTGGTGAAATGTGCACTGAGGGTGGTATATGTGTTCGAGCACGTGGTAGTGTGTGGCGCATTTTGTGTGTGTGTTCATATCCCCGTGGTGGTGTGATTATCCCATGTTGGGGCCCCACCTTAGCAACTGTACAGTATATACTCTTTGGTGCCATCGCTGTCATTCTTTAAGTCCCCCTTGTTCACATCTGGCAGCTGTTAATTTGCCTCCAACACTTTTCCTTTCATTTTTTCCCCATTATGTAGATAGGGGCAAAATTGTTTGGTGACTTGGAAAGCGCGGGGTTAAAATTTCACCTCACAA
Source organism: Ranitomeya variabilis (assembly GCF_051348905.1). NCBI lineage: Eukaryota > Metazoa > Chordata > Amphibia > Anura > Dendrobatidae > Ranitomeya > Ranitomeya variabilis. Next base: position 571,029,992 of record NC_135236.1, read on the forward strand.
TATAGCTTTGACGCTCTCAGGGTCCAGACGTGTGACTGTGCAAAATTTTGTGCCTGTAGCTGCGACGCCTCCAACACTTTTCCTTTCACTTTTTCCCCATTATGTAGATAGGGGCAAAATTGTTTGGTGAATTGGAAAGCGCGGGGTTAAAATTTCACCTCACAACATAGCCTATGACGCTCTCGGGGTCCAGACGTGTGACTGTGCAAAATTTTGTGGCTGTAGCTGCTACGGTTCAGATGCCAATCCCGGACATACATACATACATACATACATACACACACACACACACATTCAGCTTTATATATTAGATTTAATATAATTATTTGCAAGAGCTGGACAAGTGCGTGATTTGCATTTTCACTTGAGAGTCGGCTGGGAGGAACTTGGTGGTAATCCGTGCTCTGCACTTGTCTATTGAGAATTTGATTCTAGTACGTCTAGTTGGGTGAGCTGATGAAATCCTAGTATTGCAAGTTTGTACACCAAAGATGGCACCAGCATTACTGTGACTGGCAAGCAAGCCCATCATGTTCATTGGCTGCAAAAAAAGCACCAAAACATTCTGGGTGGGTCACTCAAATATACCAAGGCAAATAACAAATTACTCACAAACAAGTGAATAGCCTGAATTCAGTACTATCCATGCGAGTAATGAATAGTGCCGAATGTATTCGCTCATCGCTAGTGGTAAGTAGTGATGGGTGAGCACGAAACTGCTCAGGTGCTAATTGCTCGAGTTGAGCAAATTGGAATACTTGGGTACTCGATCTGAACAGCAAACCCAATGTAAGTCTATTGGAAACCCGAGTATTTTTTACCGCGATCTCTCCCGGGGGTCATTTTAAGGTATAAAAATGTCTGAAAATGATGGAAACACTGCTCAATTGACACGGGAACATCTTGGGGATCGCCCCTGGAAGCATTTCTGACTCCTAGGTGACAGCTGTAAGCAATGATGTCAGAGTTTCATGCCATTTTTACAGGTGCACCAAAAAATATACAAAAAAGAGACCAAAATGGATTTTGCTGGGAAATATATTAAGGTACATCCTTTCCAGGGTAAAAACTTGTATATAAGGCAAAATTATTAACCCCAGACCGAAATGTTCCTCCACCACTTTGGCTATGTTCACACGCATTGTTTTCAATGCGTTTTTCAACTTTAACATTGCTTTCAACCAATACAAATGCATTCACTGGGAAATGTCATTGTAACATTTAACAACCCTAGCTGGCCTTGTGGTGTGTGACACATAAGGAGACACATTTTGTTTCATTTCTGAAGGAGGGACTCTTAAAGTCACAAAGCCTATTTTTAGAGGGGCATCAGGCAGCATTAATATTCTTAAAGGGCCATTATTAAACAGTGGGTCTCCTATTAAATCACCCGAAAAAAACGGTCCTATTAATTTATTGTGTTATACTACACTTAGAATCCAAAATTGAATCACAAATTGCCTCAACGCAACAAGACTCAAAACACAATTTCCACTGAATTTAAATATTGTGATGTTTATTCATAATTATAACATATATTAAATCATAATTTTAGCAGTAAAAAATCTCCAATGTAGAAAAGGAACGGATACATACACATAACATCAATTTAAATACCTATATGTGAGCAAAAATTTCCAATATGTACATATATAAATAAATCACCCCTATCTCTGAGAGACCACAACAGTCTCAAAATGAATAGCAGCCTATTATTAATATGCCCATGAATCCTTATATATATACAAAATGCATCTGAAAGCTTAAACCGAGACTTAAACTTAATTTTACTGCCTTCCAGCATGTATATCAAGAGTGCTCGGTGCTTCCTTAATCTTTAGCCAGAGCACTATAAATCAAATAATCGGGCAATCAAAAAAAGGGGATCATTACTCACATAAGGTATGATGTCCGTGCCACCGTTCCTGAACTTCGTACTGGAGCACAATGTTTTTCTTTTTAAGGATGAGTTTTTTATTCAACAACAGGGGACGGCCATGGGGGCCACTTGTGCCCCGGCCTATGCGAATTTATTGATGGGGTACTGGGAACGTTCTATTTTCCATGATGAGGATTTTGATAATCAGGCCATACAGGGATGGAGTCGTTACATTGACGACATCCTGTTTATCTGGGAGGACTCGGTGGATAAATTACCTTCTGTTATGACCAAACTTAATCAGAATAGGTTTAATATCAAGTTGACCTATAATTGTGGTAGAAAAGTCGAGTTCCTAGATTTAAATATCATGGCTTTAGAAGATGGGAAGATAGTGACAAATGTATTCAGGAAACCCACAGCAACCAATACCTTGCTGCACGCTTCCTCTGCCCATCATAAATCCACTATTAATGGTATCCCCACAGGTCAATTTCTTAGAATTAAAAGGATCTGCACTACTTCTGCTGATTATGATAGTCAGGCTTCAGATCTAGCCAGAAGATTCATGGACAGAGGATACAGTAATCGTCAAATTAAAAGAGGCCTGAAAAAAGCAGCCAATACCTCTAGAGATGATCTGTTATACGGGGATAGAAAACAAAAGGAAGTAAAAAATGATAGGAATAACATACGGTTCATCACAAGGTTCAACAAGCAATGGCCTGAACTTTCACAGCTTATGCAAAAGCATTGGAGAATTTTACAAGCGGATCCGGTTTTGAAAAATGTGTTACCCAAGCGTCCCCTCTTGGTTCCAAGGAGATCAAGAAGTTTGAAGGACCTTCTTGTGCATAGTCACTATTCTGGAACTGGTGTAAAATCAGATACACTTGAAGGTAACGGGTTTTTCCCATGTAAGATGTGTAAGGGATGTCGCAACATGTTTAGGAGTAAAACATTTAGCAATCATGATGGCTCTAGAGTCTTTGATATACGTAGGAGACTCACGTGTACGTCTAAGGGTGTTATTTACCATGCCCAGTGCCCTTGTGGCAAGGTATACGTGGGTCTCACTACACGGGAACTTCGGGTTAGAACTAGAGAACATGTTAGAGACATTGAAAAATCGGTTACTATTACTGACCCCAGTGTTCTGAAAACCTTACCTAGACATTTTAAGTCACATCACCAGTCTGATCCCAGAGGACTTAAAATCCAGGCTATTGATCAGATTGATTTGGGTATCAGAGGTGGAAACTTGGCCAAAATTATTGCCCAAAAAGAAAGTAAATGGATTTATTTGTTGGGTACATTAGCCCCGTATGGTCTTAATGAGACCTTGGGCTTGAGTTCATTTTTGGAATAGCATTATTCAACTTTGAGTTCTCTATATAGACTCTTGGTATGGATCCTATAATCTAAATATATTTTCGGCAGAAATATATACCTGTTAGTCCAATATTGTTTTTATTATATGTGTCTATGTTTGTTATTAATTTTATATTTTTTTATACTTGATATTTAGTTCTTATTGGGTCATCACTTACCTTGGTACAACTGTGGGGTTCCTGATGCAGTCCTCTTCTTTAGGTGGAGAAGGAAACAAAGAGGAGAAGATTATTTAAAGGGATGAGAAAATGAGAACTAGTAGAGATGAAGAACATAAAGAAAGTCTATATAAATGATATATTTTTCACTATCATATTATATTTGTAAATATTTATTATGACTGTAGGCACTATCTATGCATTATATATCTTTGGTGTATTTTAGGTTTAATATGTATTACAATTGCACTTGATCTGTTACATTGCATATTCACTGTTAGTTTATATACTTGGGATGGTATGTTTCTGGATTTTAGTATATTTATTTTATATTGGTAGTTGAATTGCACTTTATAATATTTGGGTACAGTTAATTGAGCACATATCATAAATTTTATATATATTATATATACATACATATTTTTTTATATATATATTTCTTTATAGATCTATTTTTACAGTATTTATATGCAATGGTATATTTATGACACACTTTTTGCATATCTGATATTTATATTAGTAAGAATTGCACTTTATCATTGCACATTATATTTATTGATAGTTTTTGTTCTCTGGATCTCTGGATAGTATGTTTCTGAATTTTATTATATTTATTTTATATTGGTAGTTTAATTGCACTTTACAGTATTTGGGTACAGTCAATTGAGCACATATCATAAATTTTATATATATTATATATACACACATATTTTTTTATATATATATTTCTTTATAGATCTATTTTTACAGTATTTATATGCAATGGTATATTTATGACACACTTTTTGCATATTTGATATTTATATTAGTTAGAATCGCACTTTATCATTGCACATTACATTCATTGATAGTTTTTGTTCTCTGGATCACATTTTGTGAATTATTTATTTAATCATTATGCATTAGGTGGGTATTAAGCAGATTTGGGATATATTAGTTTTATTTATGAATTATATTTATGTATTAGAGATTATATTTATGATATGGTCAAATTAGATATTTTACAGGACCTTGTGCATTGTACTTATCGTCCCCCTTTTCATTGTGTTCATTCCTCTTCTTATCTGTTTGAGATTTCCTCAATAGATCCTTTTAATATATGGTTGCATTCAGTTTGCCTCCTGTTAGATCCATAACCTTTTAATTGTCCTCTTCATGCTGATATACGGCGTTCGGCTTCTGTGTGCGGTTTGCGCATGCGCCGGTCAGTGACGTCCCGGTGACTTCTAGCTCCGTGCAAACAGGAAGGCGAAGCGTTTCACGCTCGCGTTCCAAGCGCGGGGTTCCGGAAGTCACTTTTTCCATGGTGACGTCCAGAGATCAACGCATGCGCCACTTCATGTTACTCACACAGACGCGCGTTACAGCTGTGTTGGCAGATATATAAGGAGAAAATAGTGAGCTTTAGACACCTACGCCCCCTATTTGAGGAAGCCGGTCAGGCGAAACGGCGCTGTCGGGGTCGCTGTGGAACATTCTTGGCATAGGACACTTATCCATGTGAGTTTACAGATTCTCATGCACGGTTCACTTTAGCACTGCACCGTGCATATTTGCATCAAATGCTTGGGTTATTATTGGTACCTTGGGTTTTTTTACTTGTGCCCCTCTAACCACATCCGCTTTAGCAAGCTTGCTTCATGAGACTTGTATATCTATTTTGAAAATGTTTCAGTGTACATAGGAAATTAGTTTCCATGTTTCCATGTTTTGCTGGCTGTGCGTATACCTGTTATTTTGCATTAGCTTGACAGGATTGCAGCTCTCAGAGGCATTTACTAGTTTCTTTGCCATGCTATCATTTGCATAGCTGATTAGTGGTATATGGAGGGAGTCATAGCATTTTTTCTTTAAGCGGTATGTGTCATATAGGGACGTAGGAAATTAGTTTTCACGTTTCCCTTTTCTGTATATTGCTATTATTCTATATTTATGTTACATTCTCGTTTTGGTACATTCCTCAGCTTTAGATGTCATGATACATCTTTATACATTTTGCATGATTTTCTGTCCAGCCTATAGTTTTGTTCTCAGCACATATTGTTTTACATGAATATTTCCTGTTGTATATGTATTTTTTTAATATATTTTCATTAAAAATAATTTTATATCTATTGCCTTTAGCCTCGTTTTCCCAGTTCACTTATACATGGGTAATTGTATCTAATATGTATTTATTGAGGTGTGCACAACATTTTCTATGGACATATGATAAAACCATAGTGCATTTTCTGTTTTCTAACAGATTGTCTTGTTATTACAAAATGGACCTGAAAGCCAGAGAAAATAATTGGCGGTCCAAAGCATCCGATTTATTTAAACAGGGAAGTTCATTGGGACTACAGGATACTACCGAAAATAGGGATCTTTTCATTCAGTATAAAAATGCTGTCCATAAAAAGACAAAAATTTGGTGGAATAAAGCCACCTTAGAGAATTATGTATCGCGTAATATTGTACCAAGAGGCTTACGGGTGCAAGTTTATCCATCTTTCGATTTGGAGGATCCAGAACTCATAACTAAATGGAAAAAAGCCGCTGTGAGTTGTTCAGTTGAGTTTATGAAAATTATTATTGAGAGAAATACTATGAGTATGAATATATTGGATAGTGAAATTGATGAACTGCATAGAACTCTAAAGGGTCAATTGGCAGTCGATAAAATGGAAACCCTTATTCAGACCTTGGAAAAAGAAATTGATAAAAAAGAGGCAGATATCAGCGCACTCAAACTCAAGAAATTCACAAGAGACACTACTGATTTTGAAACAGATAAAATTTTTAGGTGGCAGTTTCCTAAAAAGAAGTCTGTAGCATTGAATACCAGAACAACAGTGGCACGAGGACCATCTGAATATGTGGAGAGCAGTACATCATGCAGTGATGCAGAAAGCACTAGTGATTCATCTGTACGTACCAGATCATCTAATAGAGAGAATAGGAGATATCCTGACATCTTCTATAATAGAAAGAATAACAGACATGGCAATGATAGATCTAAGGTAATAAATCTTTCACATCGTTTGCTTACAGAATCGCAGATACATCTCCTTGAGAAAGGTCTAACTTTTTCGCCTTCTTCGTATTTAGACAAATTTGAAGTAGTGAAGGACTTGCATTTATTTGCACGTAAAGTCATCTTACAGAAAATGCACTATAAAACAGATTCAGATGAGGTATTTACGACTGAGGCGGAAAAGGAAGCTTTAAAATGTCTGGAGGAACTCTTGGAGGAGAATGATCAGGAAACCATTGGTAAGCTCCCGATGCATCTATTAGGGAAATCCAAAAAATTCCCTAGTTTGGGTACTTGTTCTGCGGTGGAGATCTTTATCAAAGTTATGGTGGAGGAGATTCAAAATTTGCCTTCGGTACCTGGGTGGGTATCCAATTTAAGTGCTTGTGAAAACAAGGCACTTAGGGAACTGCAGTCTTGGGATGATGTCGTCATCAAACAGGTGGATAAAGGTGGCAACACTGTAGTGTGGCCTTGCAAAATGTATGAAAAGCAAGCATACAAGATCTTGCATAATGCCGGTTGCTATAAAAAGCTTCACTACAATCCATTGACCAAATTCCAGCAAGAATTGGTTAATATATTAGAGTCTGCTTTTGATGACGGCATCATCCCGAAGAGATTAGTCGAGGTTGTTTCTAAATTACAGCCCAGAGTGGCAACGTTCTATTTATTGCCTAAGTTGCACAAAAATCCATCCGACCCGCCAGGAAGACCTATTGTGGCGGGGAACGGTAGTCTTTGTGAGATTGTATGCACAGTTATAGATTATTATTTGCAGCCACTCGTACTTACCTTGCCCTCGTATATTAAAGATACCACCATGATGTTGAAAAGATTGGATTCGTTACATCTAGAGGAGGGCGCTGTTTTAGTTACGGCTGATGTAGAGGCTTTGTATTCCTCGATAAGACATGAGGATGGTTTGGAGGCAGTTGCTTATTATTTACATCAAAGTAATTTGGAGTTAGCCTTGGTTGAACTTCTGCTTGTATTATTGAAATTCGTACTGGAGCACAATGTTTTTCTTTTTAAGGATGAGTTTTTTATTCAACAACAGGGGACGGCCATGGGGGCCACTTGTGCCCCGGCCTATGCGAATTTATTGATGGGGTACTGGGAACGTTCTATTTTCCATGATGAGGATTTTGATAATCAGGCCATACAGGGATGGAGTCGTTACATTGACGACATCCTGTTTATCTGGGAGGACTCGGTGGATAAATTACCTTCTGTTATGACCAAACTTAATCAGAATAGGTTTAATATCAAGTTGACCTATAATTGTGGTAGAAAAGTCGAGTTCCTAGATTTAAATATCATGGCTTTAGAAGATGGGAAGATAGTGACAAATGTATTCAGGAAACCCACAGCAACCAATACCTTGCTGCACGCTTCCTCTGCCCATCATAAATCCACTATTAATGGTATCCCCACAGGTCAATTTCTTAGAATTAAAAGGATCTGCACTACTTCTGCTGATTATGATAGTTAGGCTTCAGATCTAGCCAGAAGATTCATGGACAGAGGATACAGTAATCGTCAAATTAAAAGAGGCCTGAAAAAAGCAGCCAATACCTCTAGAGATGATCTGTTATACGGGGATAGAAAACAAAAGGAAGTAAAAAATGATAGGAATAACATACGGTTCATCACAAGGTTCAACAAGCAATGGCCTGAACTTTCACAGCTTATGCAAAAGCATTGGAGAATTTTACAAGCGGATCCGGTTTTGAAAAATGTGTTACCCAAGCGTCCCCTCTTGGTTCCAAGGAGATCAAGAAGTTTGAAGGACCTTCTTGTGCATAGTCACTATTCTGGAACTGGTGTAAAATCAGATACACTTGAAGGTAACGGGTTTTTCCCATGTAAGATGTGTAAGGGATGTCGCAACATGTTTAGGAGTAAAACATTTAGCAATCATGATGGCTCTAGAGTCTTTGATATACGTAGGAGACTCACGTGTACGTCTAAGGGTGTTATTTACCATGCCCAGTGCCCTTGTGGCAAGGTATACATGGGTCTCACTACACGGGAACTTCGGGTTAGAACTAGAGAACATGTTAGAGACATTGAAAAATCGGTTACTATTACTGACCCCAGTGTTCTGAAAACCTTACCTAGACATTTTAAGTCACATCACCAGTCTGATCCCAGAGGACTTAAAATCCAGGCTATTGATCAGATTGATTTGGGTATCAGAGGTGGAAACTTGGCCAAAATTCTTGCCCAAAAAGAAAGTAAATGGATTTATTTGTTGGGTACATTAGCCCCGTATGGTCTTAATGAGACCTTGGGCTTGAGTTCATTTTTGGAATAGCATTATTCAACTTTGAGTTCTCTATATAGACTCTTGGTATGGATCCTATAATCTAAATATATTTTCGGCAGAAATATATACCTGTTAGTCCAATATTGTTTTTATTATATGTGTCTATGTTTGTTATTAATTTTATATTTTTTTATACTTGATATTTAGTTCTTATTGGGTCATCACTTACCTTGGTACAACTGTGGGGTTCCTGATGCAGTCCTCTTCTTTAGGTGGAGAAGGAAACAAAGAGGAGAAGATTATTTAAAGGGATGAGAAAATGAGAACTAGTAGAGATGAAGAACATAAAGAAAGTCTATATAAATGATATATTTTTCACTATCATATTATATTTGTAAATATTTATTATGACTGTAGGCACTATCTATGCATTATATATCTTTGGTGTATTTTAGGTTTAATATGTATTACAATTGCACTTGATCTGTTACATTGCATATTCATTGCATATACTTGGGATGGTATGTTTCTGGATTTTAGTATATTTATTTTATATTGGTAGTTGAATTGCACTTTATAATATTTGGGTACAGTTAATTGAGCACATATCATAAATTTTATATATATTATATATACATACATATTTTTTTATATATATATTTCTTTATAGATCTATTTTTACAGTATTTATATGCAATGGTATATTTATGACACACTTTTTGCATATCTGATATTTATATTAGTAAGAATTGCACTTTATCATTGCACATTATATTTATTGATAGTTTTTGTTCTCTGGATCTCTGGATAGTATGTTTCTGAATTTTATTATATTTATTTTATATTGGTAGTTTAATTGCACTTTACAGTATTTGGGTACAGTCAATTGAGCACATATCATAAATTTTATATATATTATATATACACACATATTTTTTTATATATATATTTCTTTATAGATCTATTTTTACAGTATTTATATGCAATGGTATATTTATGACACACTTTTTGCATATTTGATATTTATATTAGTTAGAATCGCACTTTATCATTGCACATTACATTCATTGATAGTTTTTGTTCTCTGGATCACATTTTGTGAATTATTTATTTAATCATTATGCATTAGGTGGGTATTAAGTAGATTTGGGATATATTAGTTTTATTTATGAATTATATTTATGTATTAGAGATTATATTTATGATATGGTCAAATTAGATATTTTACAGGACCTTGTGCATTGTACTTATCGTCCCCCTTTTCATTGTGTTCATTCCTCTTCTTATCTGTTTGAGATTTCCTCAATAGATCCTTTTAATATATGGTTGCATTCAGTTTGCCTCCTGTTAGATCCATAACCTTTTAATTGTCCTCTTCATGCTGATATACGGCGTTCGGCTTCTGTGTGCGGTTTGCGCATGCGCCGGTCAGTGACGTCCCGGTGACTTCTAGCTCCGTGCAAACAGGAAGGCGAAGCGTTTCACGCTCGCGTTCCAAGCGCGGGGTTCCGGAAGTCACTTTTTCCATGGTGACGTCCAGAGATCAACGCATGCGCCGCTTCATGTTACTCACACAGACGCGCGTTACAGCTGTGTTGGCAGATATATAAGGAGAAAATAGTGAGCTTTAGACACCTACGCCCCCTATTTGAGGAAGCCGGTCAGGCGAAACGGCGCTGTCGGGGTCGCTGTGGAACATTCTTGGCATAGGACACTTATCCATGTGAGTTTACAGATTCTCATGCACGGTTCACTTTAGCACTGCACCGTGCATATTTGCATCAAATGCTTGGGTTATTATTGGTACCTTGGGTTTTTTTACTTGTGCCCCTCTAACCACATCCGCTTTAGCAAGCTTGCTTCATGAGACTTGTATATCTATTTTGAAAATGTTTCAGTGTACATAGGAAATTAGTTTCCATGTTTCCATGTTTTGCTGGCTGTGCGTATACCTGTTATTTTGCATTAGCTTGACAGGATTGCAGCTCTCAGAGGCATTTACTAGTTTCTTTGCCATGCTATCATTTGCATAGCTGATTAGTGGTATATGGAGGGAGTCATAGCATTTTTTCTTTAAGCGGTATGTGTCATATAGGGACGTAGGAAATTAGTTTTCACGTTTCCCTTTTCTGTATATTGCTATTATTCTATATTTATGTTACATTCTCGTTTTGGTACATTCCTCAGCTTTAGATGTCATGATACATCTTTATACATTTTGCATGATTTTCTGTCCAGCCTATAGTTTTGTTCTCAGCACATATTGTTTTACATGAATATTTCCTGTTGTATATGTATTTTTTTAATATATTTTCATTAAAAATAATTTTATATCTATTGCCTTTAGCCTCATTTTCCCAGTTCACTTATACATGGGTAATTGTATCTAATGTGTGGTTGAAAAGCCAAACTTTGAAGACCACAGATAGACCAGACGTGTGACTGAGATTTCAGAATGTTTCAATATGTGGGATGTATTTTTTAAAATTTTAAAAACCACAAAATCCTGTATACACCAAAGGTAGCAGTCTAGAAGACCAAAAAATGCAGAGTGATCAAAATGTTTTCTTGATTTTTTTGGACCACCGAAATTGTGTCCTAAAGGATGTGAATCCACCTAAGAAAGAAAATAACAAAAGGGATGGGCGAACAAAGGTTCATAGATATGAAGCCAGAATGTGTCCTACGAGATATGTTGGTCCCTAGCAACAGCTTTGAGACAGGTATATAAATAAAAATATAATATAATAGTATTTCAATATTTTTAGATTGGAGAGGTATACATTGGGTCATAAGAGGATGGTCCAGAGATAGAAAAAATGGAGTGGAATACATGGTGGTGGTACCTAAGTGACTGGAAGCATTATCCGCTATCCAACCAACAACCGTTTCACACTGCAATAGTGGTGTGCTGCAGTCCCCTACAAACTGGGACAGAAAGATTGAGCGAGAAGATGTGGGTCTTTGTTGTGGCCCTCTTTCAGCTTGGCCACGGATTGGTCCTTTGCATGCACCATCAGCATCACGTCCACTTCCCGGTCCCTTGCCCCTTGCCTTGCCCATTTTAAATGGACTACTGAAATATTTGAAAAGCTCAATAAAAATGGATTTTTTTGGAGAAAAATTGTATGTGATCAGTGTGCCTGAAAATCCAGTATTTGGAGACCACAGATACACCGAGCATCTGACGGAGATAACAGATAATAAAATACATATATTTTTAAGTATTTAAAATATTTATTTAAGACCAAGGCTAGCAGACAAAAAAAAATACAATGTATGCCTGCAAAGCAAAGATTTGGACACCACAGATACACCAGGCGTCTGACGGAGATAACAAGACTGTATACATTTTTTTAGCTTTTTTTGTAATTTTGGAAAACACTAAATACTGAGTAGACCAAGGCTAGCAGATAGAACAATGTAATGTATGCCTGCAAAGCACAAATTTTGACAACACTGATACACCAGGCATCAGCCAGAGATAACAGACTGATCAAAATGTGGCCTTGATTTCTTTGGGCACACCAAAATTGTTCCAATAATTGGCTCTCACACCAAAAAAAATTGGAGTACTAAAATTTTAAGATATTTATTGCAATGATATGCGATGCATGTGGAGTACAACTCACAGTGATAAATATAAGAACTGTAGCTAAATATTTTTCGGCCAGCTACAGATTTTGGGGGTAGGAAAATGGTGTCCAAAAATGTTGGAAGACACTACAAAATATTAGATAGTGCCCCAAAAAAAGGATATATTTTTTGGCGCACTCACATCTGATGCCTGGGGACAGGAAATAAGTAAATAAATTCTTAGATTTGCACGCTTTTCTTTTGCAATGACCTGGCTGTAGTCTGCAGCATGACCAAGCAAATAAATGTCTTAAAAAGGGGCTATGGATTGCTTTCTAATAAAATGAGCAGGTATAACCTGCAAAAAAAAATTGCCATGGATAACTGCAGCTAGGTAGATATTAAATAAGCAGAAGCAGAAGACAGTAATGGAACATTTTTAGGTATGTTGTGAGATCTATATACTAACATACAGTGATTGCAGGCCTTGCACTGATATGGATATTTGGATATAGACTCCCCTGCCTACCTAGCGCTGAAATCTCTGTACCCCTGAATTAGCCCTAGTAAGTAGTGCTGAGCATTCTGATACCGCAAGTATCGGGTATCGGCCGATACTTGCGGTATCGGAATTCCGATACCGAGTTCTGATACTTTTGTGGTATCGGGAATCGGTATCGGGATTGATATCAATGTGTAAAATAAAGAATTAAAATAAAAAATAGGGATATACTCACCTCTCTGGCGGCCCCTGGACTTTACCGCCGTAACCGGGAGCCGTTGTTCCTAAGAATGCGCGCTTGAAAGACCTTAGATGATGTCGCGGCTTCTGATTGGTCGCGTAGCCGCTACGCGACCAATCACAAGCAGCCGTGACGTCATCTAAGGTCTTTCAAGCGCTTGAAATACCTTAGATGACGTCGCGGCTTGTGATTGGTCGCGTAGCGGTCACGCGACCGCTCACGCGACCAATCAGAAGCCGCGACGTCATCTAAGGTATTTCAAGCGCGCATTCTTAGGAACAATGGCTCCCGATTACGGCGGTAAAGTCCAGGGGCCGCCGGAGAGGTGAGTATATCCCTATTTTTTATTTTAATTCTTTATTTTACACATTGATATGGATCCCAGGGCCTGAAGGTGTTATGACCCCAATGGCGAGGGTCTCAGAGGAACGTGGAAGTCTGCAGAATACAAAAATCCAGCTCATAGGGCAGTGGTAACTAGGTTGACCATATATCTACTCCTAACGCCAACACTAGAAGTAGCCGGGGATCATTCCTACGTTGATTCTAGATGACACGCGCCAGCCGGAGAATCTAGCTACCCCTAGTAGAGGAAAACAAAGACCTTTCTTGCCTCCAGAGAAGGGGACCCCAAAGCTGGATAGAAGCCCCCCACAAATAATGACGGTGAGGTAAGAGGAAATGACAAACACAGAAATGAACCAGGTTTAGCACAGAGAGGCCCGCTTACTGATAGCAGAATAAAGAAAGGTAACTTATATGGTCAACAAAAACCCTATCAAAATCCACACTGGAAATTCAAGAACCCCCGAACCGTCTAACGGTCCGGGGGGAGAACACCAGCCCCCCTAGAGCTTCCAGCAAAGGTCAGGATGTAGATTTGGAACAAGCTGGACAAAAATACAAAACCAAAACAAATAGCAAAAAGCAAAAGGCAGACTTAGCTGATATAACTGGAACCAGGATCAGTAGACAAGAGCACAGCAGACTAGCTCTGATAACTACGTTGCCAGGCATTGAACTGAAGGTCCAGGGAGCTTATATAGCAACACCCCTAACTAACGACCCAGGTGCGGATAAAAGGAATGACAGAAAAACCAGAGTAAAAAAAAACTAGTAACCACTAGAGGGAGCAAAAAGCAAATTCACAACAGTACCCCCCCCTTAGTGAGGGGTCACCGAACCCTCACCACGACCACCAGGGCGATCAGGATGAGCGGCATGAAAGGCACGAACTAAATCGGCCGCATGAACATCAGAGGCGACCACCCAGGAATTATCCTCCTGACCATAGCCCTTCCACTTGACCAGGTACTGAAGCCTCCGCCTGGAGAGGCGAGAATCCAAGATCTTCTCCACCACGTACTCCAACTCGCCCTCAACCAACACCGGAGCAGGAGGCTCAGCAGAAGGAACTACAGGCACAATGTACCGCCGCAACAAGGACCTATGAAATACATTGTGAATAGCAAACGACACAGGAAGATCCAGACGAAAAGATACAGGATTAAGGATTTCCAATATCTTGTAAGGCCCAATAAAACGAGGTTTAAATTTGGGAGAGGAGACCTTCATAGGAACAAAGCGGGAAGAAAGCCATACCAAATCCCCAACGCGTAGTCGGGGACCCACACCGCGGCGGCGGTTGGCAAAGCGCTGAGCCTTCTCCTGTGACAACTTCAAGTTGTCCACCACATGATTCCAGATCTGCTGCAACCTATCCACCACAGAATCCACCCCAGGACAGTCAGAAGGCTCCACATGACCCGAAGAAAAGCGAGGATGGAAACCAGAGTTGCAGAAAAAAGGCGAAACCAAGGTGGCGGAACTAGCCCGATTATTAAGGGCAAACTCAGCCAACGGCAAGAATGTCACCCAATCGTCCTGATCAGCAGAGACAAAACACCTCAAATAAGCCTCCAAAGTCTGATTGGTTCGCTCCGTCTGTCCATTAGTCTGAGGATGGAAAGCAGACGAAAAAGACAAATCAATGCCCATCCTACTACAAAAGGATCGCCAGAACCTGGAAACGAACTGGGATCCTCTGTCTGACACAATATTCTCAGGGATGCCGTGCAAACGAACCACGTTCTGGAAAAACACAGGAACCAGATCGGAAGAGGAAGGCAGCTTAGGCAAAGGAACCAAATGGACCATCTTGGAGAAGCGATCACATATCACCCAGATAACGGACATGCCCTGAGATAGCGGAAGATCAGAAATGAAATCCATGGAGATATGTGTCCAAGGTCTCTTCGGGACAGGCAAGGGCAAGAGCAAACCGCTGGCACGAGAACAGCAAGGCTTAGCTCGAGCACAAGTCCCACAGGACTGCACAAATGACCGCACATCCCTTGACAAGGAAGGCCACCAAAAGGACCTGGCCACCAGATCTCTGGTGCCAAAAATTCCCGGGTGACCTGCCAACACCGAGGAATGAACCTCGGAAATGACTCTGCTGGTCCACTTATCCGGGACAAACAGTCTGTCAGGTGGACAAGACTCAGGCCTATCAGCCTGAAATCTCTGCAACACACGTCGCAGATCCGGAGAAATAGCTGACAAGATAACTCCATCTTTAAGAATACCAACAGGATCAGCGACTCCAGGAGCATCAGGCACAAAGCTCCTAGAAAGAGCATCGGCCTTCACATTCTTTGAACCTGGTAAATACGAGACAACAAAATCAAAGCGGGAGAAAAACAATGACCAGCGGGCCTGTCTCGGATTAAGGCGTTTAGCAGACTCGAGATACATCAGATTTTTGTGATCAGTCAAGACCACCACACGATGCTTAGCACCCTCAAGCCAATGACGCCACTCCTCAAATGCCCATTTCATGGCCAACAACTCCCGATTGCCCACATCATAATTTTGCTCGGCAGGCGAAAACTTCCTAGAGAAAAAGGCACAAGGTTTCATAACAGAGCAACCAGGGCCTCTCTGCGACAAAACGGCCCCTGCCCCAATCTCCGAAGCATCCACCTCAACCTGAAAGGGAAGTGAGACGTCAGGCTGGCACAAAACAGGCGCCGAAGTAAACCGGCGTTTCAACTCCTGGAAAGCCTCCACGGCAGCAGGAGCCCAGTTAGCTACATCGGAGCCCTTCTTGGTCATATCCGTCAAAGGTTTCACAATGCTAGAAAAATTAGCGATAAAACGACGGTAGAAGTTAGCGAAGCCCAAGAACTTCTGAAGACTCTTAACTGACGAGGGCTGAGTCCAATCAAGAATAGCTCGGACCTTGACTGGGTCCATCTCCACAGCAGAAGGGGAAAAAATGAACCCCAAAAAGGGAACCTTCTGTACACCAAAGAGACACTTTGAGCCCTTGACAAACAAAGAATTTTCACGCAAAATTTTAAAGACCAACCTGACCTGCTCCACATGCGAATCCCAATTATCAGAAAAAACCAAAATATCATCCAGATAAACAATCAAAAATTTATCCAGATACTTCCGGAAAATGTCATGCATAAAGGACTGAAAAACTGAAGGCGCATTGGAGAGCCCAAAAGGCATCACCAAGTACTCAAAATGACATTCGGGCGTATTGAATGCGGTTTTCCATTCATCACCTTGCTTAATGCGCACAAGGTTGTACGCACCACAAAGGTCTATCTTGGTGAACCACTTGGCACCCTTAATCCGGGCAAACAAGTCAGACAATAGCGGTAAAGGATACTGAAATTTGACAGTGATCTTATTTAAAAGCCGATAATCAATACAAGGTCTCAAAGATCCGTCCTTTTTTGCCACAAAAAAGAATCCCGCACCAAGAGGGGAAGAAGACAGACGAATATGTCCTTTCTCCAGAGACTCCTTGATATATGAACGCATAGCGGTATGTTCAGGTACCGACAGATTAAATAGTCTTCCCTTAGGAAATTTACTGCCTGGGATCAAATCTATAGCACAGTCACAGTCCCTATGAGGAGGCAGTGCACTGGACTCAGACTCACTGAAGACATCCTGATAATCAGACAAATACTCCGGAACTTCCGAAGGCGTAGAAGAAGCAATAGACACAGGCAGGGAATCCCCATGAATACCACGACAGCCCCAACTTGAGACTGACATAGCCTTCCAGTCCAGGACTGGATTATGGGTCTGTAACCATGGCAGCCCTAAAACAACCAAATCATGCATTTTATGTAAAACCAGGAAACGTATCACCTCGCGGTGTTCAGGAGTCATGCACATGGTAACCTGTGTCCAATACTGCGGTTTATTTGCTGCCAATGGTGTAGCATCAATACCCCTAAGAGGAATAGGATTTTCTAATGGTTCAAGAGTAAAACCACAGCGCTTAGCAAATGAGAGATCCATGAGACTCAGGGCAGCACCTGAATCTACAAACGCCATGACAGGATAAGATGACAGTGAGCAAATCAAAGTTACAGACAGAATACATTTAGGTTGCAAATTACCAACGGTGACAGGACTAACAACCTTAGCTATACGTTTAGAGCATGCTGAGATAACATGTGTAGAATCACCACAGTAGTAGCACAAGCCATTCCGGCGTCTATGAATTTTCCGCTCATTTCTAGTCAGGATTCTATCACATTGCATTAAATCAGGTGTCTGTTCAGACAACACCATGAGGGAATTTGCGGTTTTTCTATCACATTGCACCGAATTAGGTGTCTGTTCAGACAACACCATGAGGGAATTTGCGGTTTTGCGCTCCCGCAACCGCCGGTCAATTTGAATAGCCAGTGCCATAGTATCGTTCAGACCTGTGGGAATGGGAAAACCCACCATAACATTCTTAATGGCTTCAGAAAGGCCATTTCTAAAATTAGCGGCCAGTGCACACTCGTTCCAATGTGTCAGCACGGACCATTTCCGAAATTTTTGGCAATACACTTCAGCCTCGTCCTGCCCCTGAGACATAGCCAGCAAGGCCTTTTCTGCCTGAATCTCAAGATTGGGTTCCTCATAAAGTAAACCGAGCGCCAGAAAAAACGCATCAAGATCAGCCAATGCTGGATCTCCTGGTGCCAGCGAAAAAGCCCAATCCTGAGGGTCGCCCCGTAAGAACGAAATAACAATTTTTACTTGCTGAGCAGAATCTCCAGATGAACAGGGTCTCAGGGACAAAAACAATTTACAATTATTCACGAAATTCCTAAACTTAAACCTGTCTCCGGAAAACAGTTCAGGAATCGGTATTTTAGGTTCTGACATAGGATTTCTGATAACATAGTCTTGTATGCCCTGCACACGAGTAGCCAGCTGGTCCACACTTGTAATCAAGGTCTGGACATTCATGTCTGCAGCAAGCATAGCCACTCTGAGGTAAAGGGGAAGAAGAAAAAAAAAAAAAAAAAAAAACTCAGAATCTTCTTTCTTATAATCCCTCTTCTGCAATGCATTAAACATTTAATACCGTCCTGGCAAACTGTTATGACCCCAATGGCGAGGGTCTCAGAGGAACGTGGAAGTCTGCAGAATACAAAAATCCAGCTCATAGGGCAGTGGTAACTAGGTTGACCATATATCTACTCCTAACGCCAACACTAGAAGTAGCCGGGGATCATTCCTACGTTGATTCTAGATGACACGCGCCAGCCGGAGAATCTAGCTACCCCTAGTAGAGGAAAACAAAGACCTTTCTTGCCTCCAGAGAAGGGGACCCCAAAGCTGGATAGAAGCCCCCCACAAATAATGACGGTGAGGTAAGAGGAAATGACAAACACAGAAATGAACCAGGTTTAGCACAGAGAGGCCCGCTTACTGATAGCAGAATAAAGAAAGGTAACTTATATGGTCAACAAAAACCCTATCAAAATCCACACTGGAAATTCAAGAACCCCCGAACCGTCTAACGGTCCGGGGGGAGAACACCAGCCCCCCTAGAGCTTCCAGCAAAGGTC
The DNA here is from genome assembly GCF_051348905.1 of Ranitomeya variabilis. Taxonomy (NCBI): domain Eukaryota; kingdom Metazoa; phylum Chordata; class Amphibia; order Anura; family Dendrobatidae; genus Ranitomeya; species Ranitomeya variabilis. The sequence goes on from NC_135236.1 coordinate 571,048,910, forward strand.
AGGATGTAGATTTGGAACAAGCTGGACAAAAATACAAAACCAAAACAAATAGCAAAAAGCAAAAGGCAGACTTAGCTGATATAACTGGAACCAGGATCAGTAGACAAGAGCACAGCAGACTAGCTCTGATAACTATGTTGCCAGGCATTGAACTGAAGGTCCAGGGAGCTTATATAGCAACACCCCTAACTAACGACCCAGGTGCGGATAAAAGGAATGACAGAAAAACCAGAGTCAAAAAAAACTAGTAACCACTAGAGGGAGCAAAAAGCAAATTCACAACAGAAGGAGAGTTTCCTCTCCTTCAGACCCTGGGAACCATCAGGATACCTTCCGATACTTGGTGTCCCATTGACTTGTATGGGTATCGGGTATCGGTATCGGCAATATCCGATACTTTTCGAGTATCGGCCGATACTATCCGATACCGATACTTTCAAGTATCGGATGGTATCGCTCAACACTACTAGTAAGGACTGTTTGTTTCTCAGGATTTGTGGACTAAACACTAGCAGACCCACACTAACTATTAAAAGAACAATTCTGACCCTATCTCAGCAGCAGCTCTCCCTACACTAGTTAAGTCTGGAGCAGAATGTGGCAAGCAGGGCGGCGTCCGGTCTCTGATACCCCTGATGATGCTGTGCAGCCATCCAATCACTACAAGACCACAACAAAGATGGCTTCTGTGTTACAGTGCCTGGAAGACAATCCCTGCATGTTGATTGGGTCTCTAAAGTTCACCTAAAATGCAGGGTGGAGACCCGAGCTCCCGCCGAATAATCCTGGAAATTTACTCGGCGCTCGCCAAGTACACCAAGCAAAGTGATACTCGGGCGAGTACTGAGTAGCGGCGAGCATGTTCACTAATCACTAGTGGTAAGTGCTCCACGTTAGTGGAGCAGAAGACAAAGAAGATAGGAAGGAGTATTTATGGGTTTGGTGTATTGAGTGTGTGTGGGGTATTTGCTTTGTGTGGAGTGGATTAATTACTGTGTCTGTGTGGAGACGGGTAATTACTGTGTGTGAGAGGAGTATTCACTGTGTGTGAGGAGGTATTCACTGTGTGTGTGAGGGGGTATTTACTGTGGTGTGAGGGGAATATTTACTTTGTGTGGCGGGTGTATTTACTGTGTGGAGAGATTTACTGTGATTACTGAGGTTTTTAGTGAGGTGAGATTTTGAGTCATGGGGTATGATTTGAGGACACAATATGGGGAAAGGGAGAAATTTTAAGACATAATATGCGAAGGAAGGTATGAAATGGGGCATATATAGGGGAAGTTGGTGTGGGTGCGGGCACAGTATAAGGAGCGAGGGGAAGATACATGAGGACACAGTATGGGGTGATGGGATGGGTGTGGACACAGTATGGGTATTCAAGGATAAGAGGAAATGAGTGGCACATCTGTTCAACAATAGGTAAAATTTATTTTATGCTTTATTCAAAACTCAATACCAACATGGTATGCAACAAATGTGCATAAAACCTGATGCATTTCTGACATCCAAGAGCCCTTAGACTTAGAAATGGTGTTAAAGAAATGGTTAATCTCCATTCTGAATAAAATAGGAATTACTGAATATTGGTTGTGCAAGAGGTCATATATTTTTAGTTATCACCTGACTAAGGGTGGACAATTTCCCGGACATTCCACATAGCAGTGGTCAATATTTCTTAGAAATGTCAAGGACATCGGTTGTTTGTCTCTAGATTAACGATATATGTCTGTTTTTGTCTTTATCCACCCAAAAATCCTGAATATTCAGCCAAAATCTCACAACCAGAGCATGCTGACACCCACATTTTCTTATGTAATTTATCTCATATCCCAGGATGTGTTTGACATACCATTGTATAAAGTCATATTTCTGCCAGATTATTGTGTAATGCCTCATTTCCCTTTGATCTTGTACTATAAAACAACACCCTAACACCCCAATAAACAGAGATTAATTGGACAGACATTTATGCACCCTTTAATTATAAAATTAAGCCCTGCAGCTAACCCTAACAGTGTGTAATATCCTCCCTGTCAGGATTCAGCTCTGCTTGCTGGTTCCAGCAGTCATCACATGGCCGCTTTACTGATATGCGATTTTCATACTTAAGCTGTTACGTGACAACGAGCTTCTCTTCCTGCTTCTCTGTTTTTCACTGAACATTGAATTGTGAAGAGCAGCTCGACTAAGTGTGCAAATCACATATGTGCTCAGAGGAGGTGGGCTGCCAAACTGAATTCTTGCCAGAATAATATGCTTTACCAAAAAATTCTATCTTGGCCTCATCTGTCAGCAAGACACCAGCTGCCCCACTAACAACAAAAAGGGCCTCCTGATGATTCTCTATAAAAAGTGATGGTCGGCTTTTGGCTCTGCAAAAAAAAAAAACCTTTCAATGTATTACAATGATACAATTACATTTCCTGTTGAAGGTTTTTTTCACCGTTGAAAGCATGTGTGTGAACTTAGCCCAAAGTGTGGATGAGCATTTTTTTCTCATTTGCTTTGCCTTATGTACAAGTCATTATCCTGGAAAAAATGTTTCTTAACATTTCTTCCATTCAAATCCATTTTAAGTGTGCTTTTGTATATTTTATTGTCAATCTGTAACAGTGGCATAATACTATGACAATGTTGTTCTCAACACAAACCTGGGATTCAGAAATTCTTCCATGGGTCTTCCCCATGCTGTTCCCATGTAATTTCAGCTTTGCTTACATAGTTATCAGCAATATTTTGACCTCCTCTAGACCTCCGGGGCAGGCCGCCGGAAAAATGCTCAAGTTTCCATGATACTCGTTACTCGGGTGGAGCATTATGATTTGCTCGACTCGAGTAACAAGTACTCAAACATTTTAGTGCTCGCTCATCACTAGAGACCGTCAATATATATCATTACAGAATATATATATATATATTGGTTCTACAAAAGAAGTAGTAAATAAGTAAAAGTTATTTTCTGGGAATCCTTAGAAACCTACTGTCATTGTAAACCTTAAATAAATCAAAATTATAAAATAACAAAAAAATGACGCATACAAGTTTCCAGTTACTACTACATGTCTGGAATTGGGCTCCTTATTAAATGTGCCAATGTAATTTCTACTTAGCAAATTATTTCAACTGAGGATTTACTGCTATTAACATAAATATTCTTTATATTATTAATCAAAGAAATATTTCAAAACTAGACTTCTTACTCCATCAAGTAGTTCTACAATATCACCAAAAGTAGCATGATTTATAATTCATTTCTTTGCAGGGAAAAGAACATAACTCATTTTAAATATGAATTATCCTTACTGGTAAAGGCAATTTTCTTTTGCATTGATTGCTAAAATAAAGGTTTATGGTAATGGACAAAATCTGCATCAGGTAATGAGGGTAACACATGAGGTGAGTCCAAAGATTCCCAGAATCTGTATTCAAATATACAGAACAGGTTACTGATGGTAATATTTAAGCTTAATAAATATTTTACACAGTTGTGTACAAAATAGATCGATACATTGATTATTTGATACAGAGGAGTTCTAATCATTTTTATTATGTGAATAAATAAATATATATGAAAATATTAAATACATTTTTTAACTAATGTATACTTGGTTAAATATTGAATATATCATAAAAATATGCAATCAGCAGCATAAAAAAATTCTGCCATTCATTCTTCAGAGAAAATGTGTGTGATCACCAAAAACCATATGATATGATAGACAACATTACACATATCTTACAGTGATTATGTCTGTAAAGCAAACACTGTGATATTTATGATGCTATATTAGCCAACAGATTACTTCCACAATGGTGTATTAATATTACCAACAAACATGGCAGACACTACAGCCATACAGTGCCTTGTAAAAGTTCGGCACCACTGATGAAAATTGTTATTGTGAACAGTTAAGCAAATTAGTGTAAAAGGACTAAAGTTAAAGATAACACATTTCATTTGTATTTTAGGCAAAAAAAAAAAGTCATGTTTTTACATTTTAAAAATTCCAAAAAGGAAAATGGGCCGATGCAAATGTTTGGGCATCCTTGGAGATTTGTGTTCTTTCAATGTTTTTTTTATTTATTAACAGGAACAGTAAAATCACATCATAGCAACTGTTTCCTTTAAATTCTTAATGTGCTTGCAGTGAACTCTTTGATGTCACCACAGTTAATCGTCCCAGCTCACAGTTACATGCCGGTGGGATCGAAGCCTCAGTGACCTCAATGACACCACCGCTAGTCACTGAAGCTGCTCTCACTGCACCTCATTCTCCCATGGTTTTCAGCCTGAACAGTTGCATCATGGCACCGTTCCGGTTGCAAACCTTATATCACAGAAAATGATTATGCGTGGGACACTATTGTTAATCTTGTTCATGTGAGGGATAACTACTTGTCAATTGCTCAAGTATCAGTATGCTCAGGATCCTTGTTACTTGAAGAGTATTTTTTTAATGTCTGAACGAGAGCTCAAGTCTCCTTTCCTCATGTTTGGTGATTTTTAGACAGCCAAGGGATATATGGGGATTGCTGACAGTCAATATAATGCTGTAGCTATTTTTAGTTGAGGCATTGCTATGATTGGCTGGCTGCATAGTACCATTAGGTCTATATAAGACCCGTGATGCTATGTTCATCATACTGTACCATGGAAAAAAAGTAGATCAGGGAGAGGTGCTGGTGAAAGAGGGACAGAATTGTAGCTGCATATTAGCTAGGCATTCAACCATATTAACATTTCTTTCAATTACAACAACAGTCCTTCTTAAGGCTAATGATAATCAATAGTAATACTGCTGTTAGCAGCACTTAGGGAGAGATTGGGCTGAAGGGATCGTTCAGGACAGGATAGGATGAATTGCACTTCCTTTATGCTGCAGCCTGCAACTGATACCAAAACCCCTTCTCAGGGCTACTAATAATCTTTTTGCTCTTAATCCTGCAAATTTTTCTGCGTCAAAAGCATACAGTTGGATCTCAATAGCATCACTATATTGCGTCTGCAGTGTAACCAGTCCAACCGAGGCATGCAAAATTTCCTTCAATTGCAATACTGCAATTTTTTTCAGCAGTGAAATCTTTTACTGAATTTACTGTGCTAGTTGTGCCGTAAAACTCCCAAAAAATTATTTGGTTCCAAACAGCATTTCTATATTGATACTGGAGTCTTATATGTCCATCTAAAGTGGCCAAATTTTGCTGGCATTGTAATATTGTCTGCAACAGGATTATATCATGCATAATTTAAAATGGCAAATGCATATGATAAGGAACAGGTAAGTGGACGTGATGCTGATGAGTGCTGAGACTGTGGGCAAAGTGAAACTGCCTGCTGCAGGAGCACAACACACACATCATGTCGATATAGATTCCAGTCCCACTTTGTAGGGGGGCTTGCAACACCACTCTTGAAGCCAGTGTGAAAAGGTTGTTTAGATAGAAGATAATGTTTCCAGTCGGTATGCCAGCACCACTCTCTTCCACACAGTCCAGTCTTAGTAGCCTTAATTCTATACCACATTATCCTCACATTAATCCTCCTTCCTTCCACCATGCCGATTGCCCAAAGACAAGTGATCCGAAACTTTGACACTCCGAAGAGCAGTTAACATTTCCATTTATAGATTTTGGTTTCTCTCCCTGTCTGTTTCAAGTGGGACATGAAGAAATCACATGTAGCGATGCCCAAATATTTGAGCAACAATGCTCACAAAAAGGCAATTACTGTTGAAAGAGCTGGATGATGATGAGACACAATTGCCAACAGGTGGTGTTGTTATGCCAGCAAGTCAGGAACACCAGAATGCTTAAGTGAAAGATGAGGTAGCGGACAAAGTTACTGAACCAACCTGGGAAGATGACATGCAGAACAAGGACAGCAGCACAGCACCACAATAGGCAGGAAGAGGCAGTGGGGTGGCCCGTGACACAAGGTGGACAACTGTTCAGAGCACCAACACCGGTGAAGTTGCTGAGCCAAGGGTTGGGTGTTCCCAAGTCTGGTGTGTTTTTAAAGAGTCCAGTTAACCAAAAAAAGTCCATTTACAACACCTGCCTTGCCAGCATCAGACGGGACAGCACAATTACCAGCCTGACTACCATTACCATGCTCAGGCACATGCAAGTAAAGCACCTGACTACTTGGGCCGAACGCTATGGTCCAGAAACAGTGTCTGTGTGTGACTCGACTGCCTCTTCCCCTGTTCCAAATGCATGCCAATCCCCTGTCCATGAAGTAGGCGAAAATTCATCCTAACCTGCACCGGTCGTTGCACATTTGCAACCACCATCAGTAACTACGTCCACATCCTTGTCCCTTGCAGCGTTCAGTTGCCCCTACTCCAGTTGTTGGATCGCAAGCGAAAATACGCAGCCACCCAACAGGATATAACATGTAGTCAAAAAATCCTGTTTGGACTCAGGCCTCAAACAAAAAGGAGCAGCACTTCACTTTTTGAGAGCAATTTTTGCTGGAACAGATTGCAGATGCCATTTGAAGAGCCCCTGAGATGCTAAAACAATAGTAACCCTCCTCAAGGATTCATTGTTGGAAACTGCATGCCTCAAGGAGTTTATCTAAGGGTGTATTAAGCATTTCAAACCAGGTGGTTTGTTTAATCTTAGATTATTGGGCTATTAGTGAAATTATGCTTTTTAGTTCATTTACAGTAAAAAATGTGATCCAATCCTTATTACAATTTTCAGGTGGCAGAATAAACAAAATAGTAGCCTTTCAAGCATTGTATTAAAGGGAACCTGTCACCCCCCCCAGGCGTTTTTAACTAAAAGAGCCACCTTGTGCAGCAGTAATGCTGCATTCTGACAAGGTGGCTCTTTTAGTTCTGGTTGCTGTAACTGCCGAAATAATCAGTTTTGTAATTTGTCCTAAATACCTTTTCTTCAGTCAAGGAGGCAGGCCTTTCCCCCCTGCTGCCAACGCCACACAGCCGTCACTCAAATCTTCTTGGTGCCGAGCGCCGCCTCCTCACTGCTGTTTTGAAATGAGCCGGCGCCTGCGCTCTTTTCTCCTGCCTTGGGCAGGCGCAGTGAGCGCTGCCCGTCCTCTGTGCTCATATGCAGTCTAGCTGACTGTGCCTGTGTGGCCACCCTGCCTGTTAATCCCAGCCCTGCAGTGAGAATAAATTAGAAGACACTGCGGGGCTGGGATTCACTATAGAACTATAGAAAACCTTTGGAGTATCATCCAGCACAAGATCTATGAGGGTGGGAGGCAGTTCACATCAAAACAGCAGCTCTGGGAAGCTATTCTGACTTCATGCAAAGGCGTACAAGCAGAAACTCTCCAAAAACTCAAGAATGCAAGAATTGTGAAGGTGATATCAAAAAAGGGGTCCTATGTAATGTAACTTGGCCTGTTAGGAGGTTCTGGAGTTAAATAGCTTTTTTGTTCAGTGAATGTGACCTCCTAATGCTGCAAATTCCACAAATGAGCATTTTCAGTTCTTTAAAACATATCAAATGTTTAGAAATTCTACTGTGCCTAATAATTTGGAACAGTGCATTTTGAGTTTTTATTCATTTTGGAGATTATACTGTTATCATTGGGAGGTTTCTTCAATAAAATTTGATGTATACTCTAAGGGGTGTTGACTTTTATTAGACTGACTGTCATTTGCACCGACCATTTAGGAAAATCCGATAAAAATGTCAATTGCATAATAATTTGGAACATAGTGTAGAAGCAAATAATGTTAGGTAGTACCAGAATATACAAAACCAATTTTTTTGAAGTTACATAATATTCCTGTGTTGAGGCATATAATTTGTTTTTATTTACAGCTAAACAATATTCCTCAGTGCCAGCATATAGTAACAACTTTTAAATGCTAATTGCTAAATAATATTCCTCGACTATTGCTTAATCTATATATATAATTGTCTAAGGGTCTGTTTGTCTGTAAATGAAATCCCACTTAGCTGATTGGTCTCGCCCGGCCAGCCTCGTCCAATCAGCCTCCATAAATAAACTACATACATTTACTAGAACGAGAATAACATGAAGGACAGTCTGTGAGGGAGAGATTAACATGGAGAACAGTCTGTGAGAGAGAAAATAACAAGGAGGACAGTGTGTGAGAGAGAGAATAACATGAAGGACAGTCTGTGAGGGAGAGAATAAAATGGAGGACAGTCTGTGAGAGAGAGAATAACATGGAAGACAGTCTGTGAAGGAGAGAATAACATGGAGGACAGTCTGTGAGGGAGAGAATAACATGGAGGACAGTCTGTGAGGGAGAGAACAACATGGAGGACAGTGTGTAAGGGAGAGAATAAACATTTTTCCCGTTTTTAAGTTTACCATATGGTAAAATAAATGGTTTCGTTGAAAACTATAAGTCATCCTGTAGAAAACAAGCTGTCATACAGCGATATATGACGAATAAAGTTTTGACTCTTAAAATAAAGACAGGAGAAAAACAATGGCAGTGTGTCCAATGGGTTAAAACATAAATGTAAGCACCAATGTTTATATGAATACTAGATGGTGGCCCGATTCTAACACATCAGGTATCTACTATATAATCTTCTAATTCTGTCTGTTTGTCTGTAACAGAAATCCCGCGTTGCTGATTGGTCTCGCCAGCTGCACGTGACCAATCAGTGACAGGTGCAGTCCGGTTGCGAATTGGCGTGGGCTTTGAACCACGCTTCGCTGATTGGTCGTGCATGGCCGGCCGCGACCAATCAGAGATATTGGAGCATTCTGGCCACGAATTAGCACAGGATTTGAACCACGCTTCGCTGATTGGTCGCACCCGGGCGGCCACGACCAATCAGCGATATTGGCATGAGATTTAAACCCCGCTGCACTGATTGGTCGCATTCAGCCGGCCGCGACCAATCATTGATATTGGCGAGGGATTTAAACACCGCTTTACTGATAATGTATATATTTTACCCAGAAAATCCTGTGTATTCATTGCAATATTCTTAAATCTTCATAAATAAACTACATACATATTCTATTATATAATATATATATATATATATATATATATATATATATATATATACCTGATTATATCAAGTCTCAATGATGTTAACCCTTTGCTAACTTCTAGATGCCGCGATCGCTGCATTTAGAAGATAGCAGAGGGAGACCACTGCTATACTTACATCTCCGACGCCCCCCGTCATGAGATCTGATCACATCACGGGGATCCCATGTTGCCATGGCAGCTGGAAGTCATGTGATGACTTCCAGCTACGGTTGCTTGTTAGGCTCAGTCTGCAACTGAGTCTAACAAGTGATCTTCCTCCGTATCACTGACAGGTCTCTCGCAATGCAATACATGTGTATTGCATTGTAAGAGACCTGTGATCAGACAAATAAAAACTGATGTCCGATACAGGGACTAAGTAAAAAAAAATGTTTTAAAACTATAAAAAAAATCACAAACTAAATAAAAAAAGAAAAAATATAAAACCAATATATATATATATAGAGAGAGAGATAAACAAAAAAAGTACACATATTTGGTATCGTCACGTCCGGAACGAGCCAACCTATAAAACGGTTACACATGTTCACTCCTTCAGTGCATGCCATAAATAAAAAAAATAAAAAAACGGAGCAAAAATCTTTTTTATCATGCCGCCAGACAAAATGTAGAATAAAATGCGATCAAAATGTCATATCAAAATAAACTAGGCGCAACTGAAAACATCATATTGTCCCACAAAAAAACAAGCTGATATACAGCTCCAATAGCAGAAAAATAAAAAAGTTATAGCTTTCAGAATAAAGCGAAGCAAAACCAATTATTTTTTCTATAAAACAGTTTTTATTGTGAAAATGCGACAAAACGTAAAAACAAACCAAAAAAATGTTGTATCGCTGTAATGGTACTGACCTGAAGAGTAAAGCTGCCTTATTAATGTTACTACATAAGGAACATCATTTAAAAAAAAAAAAAAGAAAAACAACTATAACAATAAGTTTTCATGTAACCTTTAATAAGATGGGTAGTAGGGGGGTGACAAGGACACTAAACTTCAGGAGGGCAAATTTCCAACAGATGAGAGAGGATCTTGGTGCAATTAACTGGGACGATATCCTGAGACACAAAAATACACAAAGAAAATGGGAGACGTTTATTAGCATCCTGGATAGGACCTGTGCACAGTATATACTGTATGGGAATAAACATACTAGAAATAGGAGGAAACCAATATGGCTAAATAAAGCTGTAAGGGGCGCAATAAGGGACAAAAAGAAAGCATTTAGAGAATTAAAGGAAGTAGGTAGTGAGGAGGCATTAAATAAATACAGAAAATTAAATAAATTCTGTAAAAAGCAAATCAAGGCAGCAAAGATTGAGACAGAGAGACTCATTGCCAGAGAGAGTAAAAATAATCCCAAAATATTTAACTATATAAATAGTAAGAAACTAAAAAATGACAGTGTTGGCCCCCTTAAAAATAATCTGGGGGAAATGGTGGATGAGGATGAGGAAAAAGCCAATATGCTAAATGACTTTTTTTCATCAGTATTTACAAAAGAAAATCCCATGGCAGACAAAATGACTAGTGATAAAAATTCCCCATTAAATGTCACCTGCTTAACCCAGCAGAAAGTACAGCGGCGTCTAAAAATAACTAAAATTGACAAATCTCCGGGCCCGGATGGGATACACCCCCGAGTACTGCAGGAACTAAGTACAGTCATTGATAGACCATTATTTTTAATCTTTATAGACTCCATAATAACAGGGTCTGTACCACAGGACTGGCGTATAGCAAATGTGGTGCCAATATTCAAAAAAGGGGCAAAAACTGAACTCGGTAATTATAGGCCAGTAAGCTTAACCTCTACTGTGGGTAAAATCCTGGAGGGCATTCTAAGGGATACTATACTGGAGTATCTGAAGAGGAATAACCTTATGACCCAGTATCAGCACGGGTTTACTAGGGACCGTTCATGTCAGACTAATTTGATCAGCTTCTATGAAGAGGTAAGTTCCGGACTGGACCAAGGGAACCCAGTGGACGTAGTGTATATGGACTTTTCCAAAGCTTTTGATACGGTGCCACACAAAAGGTTGTTACATAAAATGAGAGTAATGGGGATAGGGGAAAATATGTGTAAGTGGGTTGAGAGCTGGCTCAGGGATAGGAAACAAAGGGTGGTTATTAATGGAGCACACTCGGACTGGGTTGCGGTTAGCAGTGGGGTACCACAGGGGTCAGTATTGGGCCCTCTTCTTTTTAACATATTTATTAATGACCTTGTAGGGGGCATTCAGAGTAGAATTTCAATATTTGCAGATGACACTAAACTCTGCAGGGTAATCAATACAGGGGAGGACAATTTTATATTACAGAATGATTTATGTAAACTAGAAGCTTGGGCTGATAAATGGCAAATGAGCTTTAATGGGGATAAATGTAAGGTCATGCACTTGGGTAGAAGTAATAAGATGTATAACTATGTGCTTAATTCTAAAACTCTGGGCAAAACCGTCAATGAAAAAGACCAGGGTATATGGGTGGATGACAAACTCATATTCAGTGGCCAGTGTCAGGCAGCTGCTACAAAGGCAAATAAAATAATGGGATGTATTAAAAGAGGCATAGATGCTCATGAGGAGAACATAATTTTACCTCTATACAAGTCACTAGTTTGACCACACTTAGAATACTGTGCACAGTTCTGGTCTCCGGTGTATAAGAAAGACATAGCTGAACTAGAGCGGGTGCAGAGAAGAGCGACCAAGGTTATTAGAGGACTGGGGGGTCTGCAATACCAAGATAGGTTATTACACTTGGGGCTATTTAGTTTGGAAAAACGAAGACTAAGGGGTGATCTTATTTTAATGTATAAATATATGAGGGGACAGTACAAAGACCTTTCTGATGATCTTTTTAATCATAGACCAGAGACAGGGACAAGGGGGCATCCTCTACGTCTGGAGGAAAGAAGGTTTAAGCATAATAACAGACGCGGATTCTTTACTGTAAGAGCAGTGAGACTATGGAACTCTCTGCCGTATGATGTTGTAATGAGTGATTCATTAATTAAATTTAAGAGGGGACTGGATACCTTTCTGGAAAAGTATAATGTTACAGGGTATATACACTAGATTCCTTGATAAGGCGTTGATCCAGGGAACTAGTCTGATTGCCGTATGTGGAGTCGGGAAGGAATTTTTTTCCCCATGGTGTAGTTACTCTTTGCCACATGGGTTTTTTTTTGCCTTCCTCTGTATCAACATGTTAGGGCATGTTAGGTTAGGCTATGGGTTGAACTAGATGGACTTACAGTCTTCCTTCAACCTTAATAACTATGTAACTATGTAATTATGTAACTCCTGAATTACTGGCATTTGATCATTTGGTCTCCCAAAAATCAGAATATAAAGCGATCAAAAAACGTAATGTGCCCGAAAATGGTACCAATAAAAATGTCAGCTCGTCCTGCGAAAAACAAGCTGTCACATGACTGTCGGCCAAAATGTGAAAAAATTATAGCTCTCAAAATATGGTGAAACAAAATCTTGTTTTTTGCAATGAAAAGCATTTTTTAGTGTGTGACAACAGACAACATAAAAAACCTGATGTAAATCTGGTATCGCTGTAATCGCATCGACCTGAACAATAAAATTGCCTAATCACTTATACCGCATGACGAACATCGTAATAAAAAAATAAAGCCAATTTTTCACATGCTGTTGATTTTTTCATTCTGCCTCCCAAAGATCGCAGTAAGGCTCAGCGCACATTTATCCCACGCACTGCGCTGAGTGCTTACACTGGAGTTTCCATGTAAATCTCTGAAATACGTGATTCAGATGGAAACCCAGGCAGAAGATTCCCCATAATGAGGCAGATGGAAGCACTGTGGATGCCATAAGACCTGTGATCCGGCAGTGTCCGTCTTTTTAGTCATACATAAAAGGGCAGTCAGCCTGTTTTGTGCACCTCTGAAAAGAAGAACACTGCTGAACAGAGGCCAGATGGAGTCCAGAGTAATTCTGCTGCCTCATCATAGTGAATGCATCGGTCACGTCACTCAGAGATTTTCATCTGTCACGTCACTCAGAGATTTAGAAAGAAACCCCAAAGTAAGTGGTCAGTGTAGAGTGCCGAATAACTGTGATCCCAAACGTTGTGTAAAATGTTTCCATTAAAAGTTTTCACTCAATTCACAAAAAAAGCAAGTCCTCACTCAGGTCTGTCATCCGTTAACGGAAATGTAGGGGGCTTCCAAGTTACTGCTAGTACAAAGGCTCTGGAAAAGCGTAATGGCTACTCACTCCCCTTAACCCCTTCCCGACCTTTGACGCCACGTAGGCGTCATGAAAACCCGTGCCAATCCGACCCATGACGCCTATGTGGCGTCATGGAATGATCGCGTCGCTGCAGAGCGGGTGAAAGGGTTAACTCCGATTTCACCCGATCTGCAGAGACAGGGGGAGTGGTACTTCAGCCCAGGGGGGGTGGCTTCACCCCCCCGTGGCTACGATCGCTCTGATTGGCTGTTGAAAGTGAAACTGCCAATCAGAGCGATTTGTAATATTTCACCTTAAAAACTGGTGAAATATTACAATCCAGCCATGGCCGATGCTGCAATATCATCGGCCATGGCCGGAAATACTGAAGTGACCCCCCCCCCCACCCCACCGATCGCCCCCCCAAGCCACCGATCTGTCCCGTAGTCCACTCCGTCCTGTGCTCCGCTCCCCCGTCCTCCTGTCCGCTCCCCCTGCTCCTATGTCACCCCCCCGTGCTCCGACGCCCCCCCGTGCCCCGATCTCCCCCCCCTTATACTTCCCGAGGCTCCCGGTGCCCGTCCGCCTCCTCCATGGGCGCCGCCATCTTCCAAAATGGCGGGCGCATGCTCAGTGCGCCCGCCGAATCTGCCGGCCGGCAGATTCATTACAAAGTACATTTTGATCGCTGTAGTAGGTTCTATCACAGCGATCAAAATAAAAAAAAATAATAAATAAACCCCTCCCTTTATCACCCCCATAGGTAGGGACAATAATAAAATAAAGAAAATATTTTTTTTTTTTCTTTTTCCACTAGGGTTAGGGTTAGAACTAGGGTTAGAACTAGGGGTAAGGTTAGGGTTAGGGGTAGGGTTAGGGTTACGAGTAGGGTTAGGGTTAGGGGTAGGGTTACGGTTATGGCATGTGCACTCAATGCGGATTTGGCTGCGGATCCGCAGCGGATTGGCCGCGGATCCGCAGAGGATTGGCCGCGGATCCGCAGCGGATTGGCCGCGGATCCGCAGCGGATTGGCCGCGGATCCGCAGCGGATTGGCTGCGGATCCGCAGCGGATTGGCCGCGGATCCGCAGTGGAGTGGCCGCTGCGAATTTGTAGCAGTTTTTCATCAGGTTTACAGTACCATGTACACCTATGGAAAACCAAATCCGCTGTGCCCATGGTGCGGAAAATTCCGTGCAGAAACGCTGCGTTGTATTTAGCATGTCAATTCTTTGTGAGGATTCCGCAGCGTTTTACACCTGTTCCTCAATAGGAATCCGCAGGTGAAATCCGCACAAAAAAACACTGGAAATCTGCTGTAAATCTGCAGGCAAAACGCAGTGCATTTTACCTGCAGATTTTTCAAAAATCGTGCGGAAAAATCTCACACGAATCCGCAACGTGTGCACATAGCCTTAGGGTTAGGGTTGGAATTAGAGTTAGGGTTGGAATTAGGGCTAGGGTTGGAAATAGGGTTAAGATTAGGCTTGTGGTTAGGGTTACGGATAGGGTTAGGGGTGCGTTGGGGTTACAGTTGTGGTTAGGGTTGGGATTAGGGTTAGGGTTGGGATTAGGGTTGGAATTAGGGTTACGGGTGTGTTGCGGTTAGGGTTGTGGTTAGGGGTGTGTTGGGGTTAGGGTTGTGATTAGGGTTATGGCTACAGTTGGGATTAGGATTAGGGGTGTGTTGGGGTTAGTGTTGAAGTTAGAATTGAGGGGTTTCCACTGTTTAGGCACATCAGGGGTCTCCAAACGCAACATGGCGCAACCATTGATTCCAGCCAATCTTGCGTTCAAAAAGTCAAATGGTGCTCCCTCCCTTCCAAGCCCCGACGTGCACCCAAACAGTGGTTTACCCCCACATTTGGGGTACCAGCGTACTCAGGACAAACTGGGCAACAACTGTTGGGGTCCAATTTCTCCTGTTACCCTTGCAAAAATAAAAAATTACTTGCTAAAACATAATTTTTGAGGAAAGAACAATTATTTTTTATTTCCACGGCTCTGCGTTATAAACTTCTGTGAAGCATTTGGGGGTTGAAAGTGCTCACCACACATCTAGATAAGTTCCTTGGGGGTCTAGCTTCCAAAATGGGGTCACTTGTGGGGTGTTTCTACTGTTTAGGCACATCAGGGGCTCTGCAAATGCAACGTGATGCCCGCAGACCATTCCATCAAAGTCTGCATTTCAAATGTCACTACTTCCCTTCCGAGCCCTGACGTGTGCCCAAACAGTGGTTTACCCCCACATATGGGGTATCAGCGTACTCACAACAAACTGGGCAACAAATATTGGGGCCCAATTTCTCCTGTTACCCTTGTGAAAATAAAAAATTGCTTGCTAAAACATCTTTTTTGAGGAAAGAAAAATGATTTTTTATTTTCACAGCTCTGCGTTGTAAACTTCTGTGAAGCACTTGGGGGTTGAACGTGCTCATGACACATCTAGATAAGTTCCTTGGGGGGTCTAGTTTCCAAAATGGGGTCACTTGTGGGGTGTTTCTACTGTTTAGGCACATCAGGGGCTCTGCAAATGCAATGTGACGCCCGCAGACCATTCCATCAAAGTCTGCATTTCAAATGTCACTACTTCCCTTCCAAGCCCTGACGTGTGCCCAAACAGTGGTTTACCCCCACATATGGGGTATCAGCGTACTCACAACAAACTGAGCAATAAATATTGCGGTCCAATTTCTCCTGTTACCCTTGTGAAAATAAAAAATTGCTTGCTAAAACATCTTTTTTGAGGAAAGAAAAATGATTTTTTATTTTCATGGCTCTGCGTTGTAAACTTCTGTGAAGCACTTGGGGGTTGAACGTGCTCACCACACATCTAGATAAGTTCCTTGGGGGGTCTAGTTTCCAAAATGGGGTCACTTGTTGGGGGTTTCTACTGTTTAGGCATATCAGGGGCCCTGCAAACGTAACATGATGCCCGCAGACCATTCCATCAAAGTCTGCATTCCAAAACGTCACTACTTCCCTTCCGAGCCCCGGCATGTGCCCAAACAGTGGTTTACCCCACATATGGGGTATCAGCATACTCAGGAGAAACTGGACAACAACTTTTGGGGTCCAATTTCTCCTGTTACCCTTGGGAAAATAAAAAATTGTGGGCTAAAAAATCATTTTTGAGAAAAGAAAAATTATTTTTTATTTTCATGGCTCTGCGTTATAAACTTCTGTGAAGCACCTGGGGGTTCAAAGTGCTCACCACACATCTAGATTAGTTCCTTGGGAGGTCTAGTTTCCAAAATGGGGTCACTTGTGTGGGAGCTCCAATGTTTAGGCACACAGGGGCTCTCCAAACGCGACATGGTGTCCGCTAACGATTGGAGCTAATTTTCCATTCAAAAAGTCAAATGGCACACCTCCCCTTCCGAGCCTTGCCGTGCACCCAAACAGTGGTTTACCCCCACATATGAGGTATCGGCGTACTCAGGAGAAATTGCCCAACAAAATTTATGATCCATTTTATCCTGTTGCCTATGTGAAAATGAAAAAATTGAGGCTAAAATAATTTTTTTGTGAAAAAAAAGTACTTTTTCATTTTTACGGATCAATTTGTGAAGCACCTGGGGGTTTAAAGTGCTCACTATGCTTCTAGATAAGTTCCTTGGGGGGTCTAGTTTCCAAAATGGGGTCACTTGTGGGGGAGCTCTAATGTTTAGGCACACGGGGGCTCTCCAAACGCGACATGGTGTCCGCTAAAGATTGGAGCCAATTTTTCATTGAAAAAGTGAAATGGCGCTCCTTCCCTTCCGAGCCCTGCCGTGCGCCCAAACAGTGGTTTACCCCCACATATGAGGTATCAGCGTACTCAGGACAAATTGCACAACAACGTCCGTGGTCCAGTTTCTCCTTTTACCCTTGGGAAAATAAAAAAATTGTTGCTAAAAGATCATTTTTGTGACTAAAAAGTTAAATGTTCATTTTTTACTTCCATGTTGCTTCTGCTGCTGTGAAACACCTGAAGGGTTAATAAACTTCTTGAATGTGGTTTTGAGCACCTTGAGGGGTGCAGTTTTTAGAATGGTGTCACTTTTGGGTATTTTCAGCCATATAGAACCCTCAAAATGACTTCAAATGTGAGGTGGTCCCTAAAAAAAATGGTTTTGTAAATTTTGTTGTAAAAATGAGAAATCACTGGTCAAATTTTAACCCTTATAACTTCCTAGCAAAAAAAAAATTTGTTTCCAAAATTGTGCTGATGTAAAGTAGACATGTGGGAAACGTTATTTATTAACTATCTTGTGTCACATAACTCTCTGGTTTAACAGAATAAAAATTCAAAATGTGAAAATTGCGACATTTTCAAAATTTTCGCCAAATTTCCATTTTTTTCACAAATAAACTCAGAAATTATCAACCTAAATTTACCACTAACATGAAGCCCAATATGTTCCGAAAAAACAATCTCAGAATCGCTAGGATCCGTTGAAGCGTTCCTGAGTTATTACCTCATAAAGGGACACTGGTCAGAAATGCAAAAAACGGCAAGGTAATTAAGGCCAAAATAGGCTGGGTCATGAAGGGTTTAAAGAAATTCTGTGCTCCCAAATTCAAATGCTCTCCTCCCATCTGAGCCCCACAGTGTACCTAAACCACAAAATTCCTAAAGGGGTATAATTTCCAAATTATAGGAAAGGGGTCACTTGAGGGTGGATTTTGCTTTTATGTCATTTAGGGGCTCTTTATATGGAGTCTGTAAACTATCCTATAATATTTTGCTCTCAAAAAGTCAAATAGCGCTCTGTCCCTCCAGAGTCTTTCTGTGTGGCTAAGCAGTACTGTACGGCCACATATGGGGTATTGCCAAGTTCAGAAGAACTGTGTAACACATTTTGGCACCATTTTACCCATTTCCCAGTGTGATAATGTAAAATTTGGGGCTAAAACAATTTTTTGTTGCTGTAAAAATGTAATTATTTTTTGTTCACTGCCCAATGGTATCAAATTCTGTGACACACTTGTGGTGTCAATATGATCACTGCAGCTCTAGATGAACTCATTGAAAGGTGTAGTTTATAAAATGGGTTCACTTACAGGGGTTTCTGCTGTTCTGTCACCTCAGGGGCTCTGCCAATGTGACATGGCCCCCTCAAAACAATGCAGCAAAACCTGCAATACAATGTGGCGCTACTTCCTTTTCATGCCCTGCTGTGCTCACAGACAGTAGTTTTCCAACACATACTGGGTATTTACTCAGAAGAAATTGCACATCAAACTTTGGGGTCCATTTTTTCTTGCTACCACTGAGAAAATAAAAAAGTGGAGGCTAAAATAGCATTTTTGTAGTAAAAATGTTTTTTTTATTTTGACGGCTCAATATTATAAAATTCTGTGAAGCCCCTGGAGGTTCAAGGTGCTCACCAGACATCTAGATAAATTCCTTGCAGGGTCTAGTTTCTAAAATGGGATGACTTGTTGGGGGTTTCCACTGTTTAGGCACATCAGGGGCTCTCCAAAAGCAACATGGTAACCGCTAATTATTCCAGCATATTTTACATTCAAAAAGTCAAATGGCGCTCCTTCCATTCCGAGCCCTGGCGTGTGCCGAAAAAGCAGTATTCCCCAACAGAATGTATGGTGAAATTTCACCTGATACCTTTATGAAAATGCAAAATATGGAGCTAAAAATATTTATTTGGGAAAAATGTTATTTTTTTTATTTCCACGGCTCTACGTTATTCACTTCTGTGAAGCACCTGTGGGTTCAAGGTGCTCAATACATATGTAGATAAGCTCCCTATGGGGTCTAGTTTCCAAAATGGTGTCATTTGTAGGGGGCTTCCACTGTTTAGGCACATCAGGGGCTCTCCAAGAGTGACATGGCAACCGCTTATTATTCCAGCATATTTTACATTCAAAAAGTCAAATGGCGCTCCTTCCTTCCGAGCTCTGCTGTGCACCCAAACAGTATATTTCCCCCACATATGGGGTATTGGCATGCTCAGGAGTAATTGCAAAACAAAATGCATGGTCCATTTTCTTCTGTTACCCTTGCCAAAGGTCTAAAGGAATATTTTTGTGAAGAAAAGTAAATGTTTATTTTTTCCTTCCACATTCCATTCATTCCTGTGAAGCTCCTGAAGGGTTAATAAACTTCTTGTATGTGGTTTTGCGCACCTTGATGGGTGCAGTTTTTAGAATGGTGTCATTTTGGGGTATTTTCTTTCACATAGACCCCTCAAAGTGACTTTAAATGTGAGGTGGTCCCTAAAAAAAGGTTTTGTTAAATTTGTTGAAAAAATGAAAAATCGCTGTCTAATTTTAACCCTTATAACGTCCTAACAATTATTTTTTTTCCAAAATTGCGCTTATGTAAAGTAGACATGTAGGAAATTTTATTTATTAACAATTTTGTTCGATATGACTGATTTAAGGACATAATACTTAAAAGTTTGTAAATTGCAAAATATTCAAGATTTTCACCAAATTTCCATTTTTTCACAAATAAACGCATGCGATATCTAAGAAATGTTACCACTATCATAAAGTACAATATGTCACGATAAAACAATCTCAGAATCACCGGGATCCATTCAAGTGTTACAGAGTTATGACCTCATAAATTGACAGTGGTCAGAATTGTAAAAATTGACCCAGTCACGAAGGCAAAAACAGGCCTGGGCACGAAACGGTTAAACAATACAAGTCATGACTGATACAGAAGGAGAGAGGGCCCTGCCCATGAGGGCTCACAATCTACAAGGGATGGGTGAAGATACAGTAGGTGAGGCTAGAGCTGGTCGTGCAGCAGTTTGATGGTTACTGCAGATTGTAGGCTTGTCGGAAGAGGTAGATTATCAGGTTCCTTTTGAAGGTTTCCATGGTAGGCAAGAGTCTGATATGTTGGGGTAGAGAGTTCCAGAGTAGGGGGATGAGCGATAGAAATCTTGTATGGTGATATTTGCAGAGGTGCTGGTGTCAAGGGAGTTTTTTCATGAACAGTGAGACCAGCCGGCAGGTAACACTGTCCGTGAAAAAACTCCACTAACACCTACACTTTTCAAATATCAATGTAAGCAATTTTCTGGATTAAAACCACATTTTGAAAGAAAGATCAGGTGAGTGCTGTTTTTCTTGTTAACTTTTCCGATATAATAATAACACTAATAATTTTCTATAGCGCAAACGTATTCCGCAGAACTTTACATTTTAGAGGGGACTTGTACAGACAATAGACATTACAGCATAACAATAAACACATAGATCAAAACAGATACCAAGAGGAATGAGAGCCCTGCTCGCAAGCTTACAATCTATGAGAAAAAAGGGGGAGACATGAAAGGTGGATGGTAACAATTGCTTTCATTGTTCGGACCTATCAGAGTGTAAGAATTGGGTGCTCATGTAATGCTGCATGAGCCGGTTATCAGCCTAAGTATGTAACAGTACAGATAAAGAGGGCTATTACATGCATAAAGCTTGTGAGAACATGATATGAGGAACCTGGTTATGGTAAAAATGTTGAATGGGCAACACAGGGATAGTTAGATTAATGTATTGAGGCGGTAGGCCAGTCTGAAGAAATGCATTTTTATTTGGGGATTAATTGAATTAACCTGGGTAGTGCATTCCAAAAAATTGGTTCAGTATGTGAAACATATTGGATATGGGAGTGGGAGAGTCTGATTTTTGAGGATGTTAACCTCATGTCATTAGTAGAACAGAGGGCGTGGGTAGGGTGGTAGACTGAAATGAGGGAGGAGATGTGGGGTGGTGCTGAGCCATGGAGTGCGTTGTGGGTGAGTGTAATAAGTTTGTATTGAATTCTGGAGTGGATGGCTAACCAGTGTAATGACTGGCACAAGGTAGAGGCATCGGTGTAGTGATTGGTGAGGAATATAATACATGTTCCTTATGCATGCCTTACCCAGAAGAGATCCGACAAGGCTTTTTATGAGGATTTGGGTTGAAATAACACACAGAAAAAAGTGACTTGGTGCCTGAAATAACCCATTTTTTTTAGATAAGGAGTCTTGTATGTATTTGTGGGAAGAGGCGAAAAGAAAGGAGTAGAGAAGGAGCTCTTCTGAGGACTGGAGGTTGCATGCAGATAAGAACCGGGAGACAAGATTACAGATGTATGGAGGAGATAGGTTGTGGATGGCTTTGTATGTCATGGTTAGGGTTTTGAACTGGAGTCTCTAGGTAATGAGGAGCCAGTGCAGGGATTTATGGAGAGGCCAGGGAATAGCAGGGGGACAGGTGGATTAGTCAGGCAGCAGAGTTTAGAATTGATTGGAAGGGTGCAAGAGTGTTAGAAGGGAGGCCACAGAGCAGGAGGTTGTAGTAGCCAGGGCAGGAGATGAGTGCATGGACTAGGATTTTTGCAGATACTTGGTTAATGAATGACCAGATCCAGGAGAAATTTTTGAGTCGAAGTGAGCAGGAAGTGAAAAGGGCTTAGATATGTGGTTTGAAGGAAAAATCAGAGTCAAGGATTATCCCAAAGCAGAGAGCATGTGGGACTGAGGAGAGAGAGCAGCCATTTACTTTAATGGATAGATTCATGGGGGGGTCGAGTAAGAAGAGGTAAAGATAATGAATTCTGTTTTGTCCAAATTAAGTTTTAGAAATCTAGTGGAGAAGAAGGATGAAATAGCAGACAGACATTGTTGAATTCTGGTTAGTAGGGAGGTGATATCTGGTCCAAAGAGGTTGATCTGTGTGTCAACAGCATAGAGGTTATACTGAAAGCCATGAGATTCTATGAGCTGTCCCAGGCAGAAGGTATAAATGGAGGAGAGCATAGGCCCTAGGATTGAACCTTGGGGGACACCAACAGATAGGTGGCAAGGTGAGGAGGTGGTGTGTGAGTGGGATATAAAAGAATACTAATATTCTATTGGTTTAATAAAAAACATATCTTTATCTAGCAGTTGTGAGATTGGCGCAATCTGGCTAGATATAAGCAAACATCACAATTTACCAGTGGCAATATTTTTGATTAGTCCTCTGTTGTAGTGTGGCAGCAAGGCAAAATAAAAAAACACAAATTTTCTGTTGGTTTAATAAATTGCATACCTTTATCTAGCAGTTGTGTGATTGGCGTAATCCGGACAGAGATAATCAAACATCACAATTTACCAGTGGCAATAACTTACATTAGTCCGCTGTTGCAGTGTGTCAAGGCGATATAAAAAAATACTTAATTTCTACTGCTTTAATAAATAGTGTATCTTTATCTAGCAGTTGTGCGACTGGTGCAAAGCCTCCTGAGATACGCAAACAAGTCTATTTACCTGTCTTTTTGTGAGTCTGCTGATGCCGTATGTATTAAAGCTAATATCTGAAAAAAGTCACACATTGCTTGATACAAACAATTTGATGATAATACCTCTGTGACGGTACTTATAAAAAAATTATTTGCTCTATTTTTCACAAGCATAATGCATTCAATATGAGAAAGGGTGATGTTAAGGGACGTAGATGTGATGGTGACCGCCAAGGCCATGTGGCTCGGGTGACCTTCGAGTATTTTTTAGTGCTCGGAGATTTAGTTTTCTGCGCCGCAGCTGAATGATTTACATCTGTTAGCCACATGAGGGGGTTGCCTGGTTACTAGGGAATCCAAAAGAAGAATATACTGCTAGATAGTTGGAATTAGTATCAAATGCACAAATAAATAAAAAAACTAATACCTGAACGATAATTTTATTTAATCAAAAATTCACACAATAGGACTTATAAAAGCATATACAACACCCAACAGCTTTCAAAAGTAGTGGGTCAATAAAAACCTGGCCCGATAATTAGGAGAAGACGGGTGGGGACATATATGTATATCTCTCTATCTGTCCCTAAATTTATCGCTGCCTGTCAGCGGAGGTTGGCACCCTCTTGAACGCAATATGGCGCCCCCGCTCAACGGCGGCTCACCCTGAAAACCCTACGGGTCCCTAAACACTCATGGGAATCCTAAAATCATATATATGTAGTCCTGAATTACCCACAGTGCAGGGCCCAAGAGACAACAACAAACCAAATCGGTGCCAAGTGATATTTTCACCAAAGTGTAACAGAAACCTAATATGGTCTGACCATTCCTTTATCTAACCGTCCTGCTCTAATGGCTATTACACCATCAAGGGTCCCTTACCTGGTGACCCTGCCTGCCAGCGGAGGTTGGCACCCTCTTGGATGCAAAAAGGCGCCCCCGCTCCTCTGCGGCTCTCCCTAAAAGCCCTACTGAATCCCTTACCATATGGGGATACTAAAGGGATAGGTGCCTTGGGGACTATACTAATGATCCATGCCCCCAGACAGCTCTTAACAGTCGGACCATAAAGAAAAACCCAAGATAGCAAACTTAACACAAAACACCTAGGGCACCTGCTGCTACTTGCTGTAACCTACTCCAGATCCAGATTATATTAGTAGTCACAGCATGTTCTTAATGCGTCCAGATATTACCAAAAACACATACCTAAGTACGGGTTGTGAACTTACAAACGGTGAAAAACAAAAGTAAAGTTTAAAAAACACTGATAAACTTATCTGTGTTCATATCTCGCCTCAACGCGTTTCCCCCCATGATGTGGTTCCTCAGGAGGCATATGGAAAAAGATTCTGTGTGTATGGAACACATCAGAGATGTATGCTGTGCCTGGTTGCAGGTGTAGGGATTACTCTGGCCATGGTGCCCTTTAATAGCTACGGCAACAAAAGTAAAGTTCAACTACATCGAAGCAACTGAACGAATTAATAGAGAAAACTTTACAGTTCAAATCTGACTCTGAGTTTAATCGAAAGGAGAGTACTCTACAGGTTTCGGTAGAGAGATATCAGAACCAATTAAAAAATTGTAAACACACACAATTTACATGGGATTCTGAGGAGTTTAGAACCAATAGAGCTTATAGTTTTTTGGGAGGAGTAGAAACTGCCTCGGAGATCTCCTCTTCTGAGACTGAGGGTTCTGATACAGAGAGGACAGGAGGACATTGGAGACAAGGAGGGAGAGGGGGTCGTTCGTCGTATAAGGGGAGAGGGAGATGGCAAAAATAGAGAGGACATATGGGCAGGTACCAGGGAGGCAGGGATTGGGATCAGGGCTTCCCAACCAAATGAATGGAGCCAACGGCTTCGAAGCCTCTACAAGACCTGGGGCCCCAGCGTCTTCATCTTCCACTTCCTCTTCCTCAACTTCATCTTCTTTTTTAGAGCAGAGGGCCCCTATGGGGTACGACTTGAGGAAACGAGTATAAGGGTCACCTATGATGATAATCAAATCATAAATCTTAGCAGTCATGCTTTGTCAGCTGGAGAGGTCAGTGTTTTGAAGAAGGGACTGACATTCGTTCCTACGACACATTTTAACACCGTTTCATGGGTCAAAGACATAATTCTTTACTGCCGAAAGTTAAGGTGGAAAACAAATTTTTTCTCTACATAATAGACAGCAGTGTCTGGAACTTGGGATATCTGAAGATGATTTGGAGGGGGTTAATGTTCTTCTAGATCTATTGGAGGATAATGAGAGAAGTAGAGGGTCGGGTCCACATACCGACCTGAAACCGAAAAGTAACAAAATGCCTCCTCCAGGTGACTACACCAATATTGACATATTTATGAAGGTGGTCGAAGATGACCTGAAAAAGATTGACCGAAGAAATGTGGATTTGCCGCCAAATTTGAGCAAAGAGGAATGGGAGGCCTTAGAGAGATTGGAAAAGAACTACAAAATTATAGTGAAGCCATCCGATAAAGGAGGCAATCTGGTCATCCTCGACCATCAGAAATATGTGGGGATGTGTAAACTTATCCTTGACGACAGAGATACATACGGCAGAATTGAGAATGACCCGACTGAAAGGTTTACTGCATCATTGATAGTGATCTTAGATGCGGGTTTGAATGAAAGGCTGATTTCTGCTAATGAATACAAGTTTTTGTCTCCCCGTGCTCCTATAATCCCAACCTTCTATGCCCTCCCTAAAGTTCATAAGGGCCTTGCCCCTCTAAAAGGGCGCCCTATAGTCTCAGGTGTTGGCTCACTTAGCCAGAATGTCGGTATTTACATTGATAATACTTTAAGTCCTTTTGTAACATCATTGCCCTCATATGTGCGGGACACATCGGATCTACTCCAGATGATTGACGGTGTTGTGATTGAGCAGGGAACCATTTTAGGTTCAATTGATGTCGAGGCCTTATATAGTAGTATTCCCCACACTATGGGCCTTAGGGCACTGGAATACTACTTGAGAACGTGAGCCGTTTTCTTTGAGAAGCATAATAGATTTATAGTGGAGTTGATGGGGTTTATCCTAACCCACAATTATTTTCTATTTCATGGGAAGTACTTCCACCAGCTCAGGGGGACTGCGATGGGTTGATCTTGTGCACCTTCGTATGCAAATCTCCTCCTGGGCTGGTGGGAGGAAACAATCGTCTTCTCTGGAGTTGATGAATGGTGGACGCAAGGTTGTGCACCATATGGCAGTGTCCTCTGAGCAGAGTCCTGAGCCTATGCAATGTGATAGGATTTGGACTAGAGCAGAACGGCAGGAATTCAGACGTAAGAATGGGCTGTGTTTTTACTTTGGTGATTCTGCTCATGCTATTTTTGATTGCCCTAAGCATACTAAGAGGGTCACTAGGTCTGTTACCATTAGTACTGTGCAGCCTAAATTTCTCTTGTCTGTTACCCTGATTTGCTCATTGTCGTCCTTTTCTGTCATGGCATTTGTGGATTCAGGTGCTGCCCTGAACTTAATGGACTTAGAGTTCGCCAGACGCTGTGGTTTTTCTTTACAGCCTTTGCAGAGCCCTATTCCCTTAAGGGGCATTGATGCTACACCATTGGCCAAGAATAAGCCTCAGTACTGGACTCAGCTGACCATGTGCATGGCTCCAGCACATCAGGAAGATTGTCGTTTTCTGGTGTTGCATGATTTGCATGATGTGGTTGTACTGGGTTTTCCATGGTTACAGGTACATAATCCAGTGCTGGATTAGAAATCTATGTCTGTGACTAGTTGGGGTTGTCAAGGGGTACATAGTGACGTTCCTTTGATGTCAATTTCCTCTCCCCCCTCTTCTGAAGTTCCCGAGTTTTTGTCAGATTTCCAGGATGTATTTGATGAGCCCAAGTCCAGTTCCCTTCCTCCTCATAGGGACTGTGATTGTGCTATTAACTTGATTCCTGGCTGTAAGTTCCCTAAGGGCCGACTTTTCAATCTGTCTCTGCCAGAGCATGCCGCCATGCGGAGTTATGTTAAGGAGTCTTTGGAGAAGAGGCATATTTTGCCCTCTTCGTCACCGTTGGGAGTGGGATTCTTCTTTGTTGCCAAGAAGGATGGCTCCTTGAGACCCTGTATTGATTATCGCCTTCTTAATAAGATCACGGTCAAATTCCAATACCCTTTACCTTTGCTTTCTGATTTGTTTGCTCGGATTAAGGGGGCTAGTTGGTTTACTAAGATTGACCTTCGAGGAGCGTATAATCTTGTTCGTATTAAACAAGGTGACGAATGGAAAACTGCGTTTAATACGCCCGAAGGCCATTTTGAATACCTTGTGATGCTATTCGGGCTCTCTAATGCCCCATCTGTGTTTCAGTCCTTTATGCATTATATCTTCCGGAATTATCTTGATAAATTCATGATTGTATATTTGGATGATATTTTGATTTTTTTCCAACGATTGGGAGTCTCATGTGAAACAGGTCAGGATGGTATTTCAGATCCTTCGTGCTAACACTTTATTTGTGAAGGGGTCTAAATGCCTATTTGGAGTTCAGAAGGTTTCTTTTTTGGGTTTTATTTTTTCTCCCTCGGCTATAGAAATGGATCCTGTTAAGGTCCAAGCCATTCATGATTGGATTCAACCCACTTCTGTGAAGAGCCTTCAGAAATTTTTGGGCTTTGCTAATTTTTATCGCCGTTTCATTGCCAACTTTTCCAGTGTTGTTAAGCCCCTGACCGATTTGACGAAGAAAGGCGCTGATGTGATGAATTGGTCCTCTGCGGCTGTTGAGGCCTTTCAGGAGCTTAAACATCGATTTACTTCTGCCCCTGTGTTGCGTCAGCCGGATGTTTCTCTTCCTTTTCAGGTTGAGGTTGACGCTTCTGAGATTGGGGCAGGGGCCGTTTTGTCTCAGAGAAGTTCCGATGGTTCTTTGATGAAACCGTGTGCCTTCTTCTCCAGAAAGTTTTCGCCTGCGGAGCGTAATTATGATGTCGGCAATCGGGAGTTGTTGGCTATGAATTGGGCATTTGAGGAGTGGCGACATTGGCTTGAGGGAGCCAAGCACCGCATTGTGGTCTTGACCGATCATAAGAATCTGATTTACCTCGAGTCTGCCAAGCGGTTGAATCCAAGACAGGCTCGATGGTCCCTGTTTTTCTCCCGCTTTGATTTTGTGGTCTCGTATCTTCCGGGATCTAAGAATGTTAAGGCTGATGCCCTCTCTAGGAGTTTTTTGCCTGATTCTCCGGGAGTCCTTGAGCCGGTTGGTATTCTCAAGGAGGGGGTGATTCTTTCTGCCATCTCCCCTGATTTACGGCGGGTGCTTCAGGAATTTCAGGCTGATAAACCTGACCGCTGTCCAGTGGGGAAACTGTTTGTTCCTGATAGATGGACTAGTAAGGTAATTTCTGAGGTTCATTGTTCGATGTTGGCTGGTCATCCTGGGATTTTTGGTACCAGAGATTTGGTTGCTAGGTCCTTCTGGTGGCCTTCCTTGTCGCGGGATGTGCGTTCTTTTGTGCAGTCCTGTGGGACTTGTGCCCGGGCCAAGCCTTGCTGTTCCCACGCTAGTGGGTTGCTTTTGCCTTTACCGGTCCCTGAGAGGCCTTGGACGCATATTTCCATGGATTTTATTTCGGATCTTCCTGTCTCCCAGAAGATGTCTGTTATCTGGGTGGTTTGTGACCGGTTTTCTAAGATGGTCCATTTGGTACCTTTGCCTAAATTGCCTTCTCCTCTGATTTGGTTCCATTGTTTTTTCAGCATGTGATTCATTTGCATGGCATTCCGGAAAATATTGTGTCTGACAGAGGTTCTCAGTTTGTTTCTAGGTTTTGGCGGTCCTTTTGTGCTAGGATGGGCATTGATTTGTCTTTTTCTTCGGCGTTTCATCCTCAGACAAATGGCCAAACTGAGCGAACCAATCAGACCTTGGAAACCTATTTGAGATGCTTTGTGTCTGCTGATCAGGATGATTGGGTGGCCTTCTTGCCGTTGGCCTCTTCTGAGGACTGGAGGTTGCATGCAGATAAGAACCGGGAGACAAGATTACAGATGTATGGAGGAGATAGGTTGTGGATGGCTTTGTATGTCATGGTTAGGGTTTTGAACTGGAGTCTCTAGGTAATGAGGAGCCAGTGCAGGGATTTATGGAGAGGCCAGGGAATAGCAGGGGGACAGGTGGATTAGTCAGGCAGCAGAGTTTAGAATTGATTGGAAGGGTGCAAGAGTGTTAGAAGGGAGGCCACAGAGCAGGAGGTTGTAGTAGCCAGGGCAGGAGATGAGTGCATGGACTAGGATTTTTGCAGATACTTGGTTAAGGAATGACCAGATCCAGGAGAAATTTTTGAGTCGAAGTGAGCAGGAAGTGAAAAGGGCTTAGATATGTGGTTTGAAGGAAAGATCAGAGTCAAGGATTATCCCAAAGCAGAGAGCATGTGGGACTGAGGAGAGAGAGCAGCCATTTACTTTAATGGATAGATTCATGGGGGGGTCGAGTAAGAAGAGGTAAAGATAATGAATTCTGTTTTGTCCAAATTAAGTTTTAGAAATCTAGTGGAGAAGAAGGATGAAATAGCAGACAGACATTGTTGAATTCTGGTTAGTAGGGAGGTGATATCTGGTCCAAAGAGGTTGATCTGTGTGTCAACAGCATAGAGGTTATACTGAAAGCCATGAGATTCTATGAGCTGTCCCAGGCAGAAGGTATAAATGGAGGAGAGCATAGGCCCTAGGATTGAACCTTGGGGGACACCAACAGATAGGTGGCAAGGTGAGGAGGTGGTGTGTGAGTGGGATATAAAAGAATACTAATATTCTATTGGTTTAATAAAAAACATATCTTTATCTAGCAGTTGTGAGATTGGCGCAATCTGGCTAGATATAAGCAAACATCACAATTTACCAGTGGCAATATTTTTGATTAGTCCTCTGTTGTAGTGTGGCAGCAAGGCAAAATAAAAAAACACAAATTTTCTGTTGGTTTAATAAATTGCATACCTTTATCTAGCAGTTGTGTGATTGGCGTAATCCGGACAGAGATAATCAAACATCACAATTTACCAGTGGCAATAACTTACATTAGTCCGCTGTTGCAGTGTGTCAAGGCGATATAAAAAAATACTTAATTTCTACTGCTTTAATAAATAGTGTATCTTTATCTAGCAGTTGTGCGACTGGTGCAAAGCCTCCTGAGATACGCAAACAAGTCTATTTACCTGTCTTTTTGTGAGTCTGCTGATGCCGTATGTATTAAAGCTAATATCTGAAAAAAGTCACACATTGCTTGATACAAACAATTTGATGATAATACCTCTGTGACGGTACTTATAAAAAAATTATTTGCTCTATTTTTCACAAGCATAATGCATTCAATATGAGAAAGGGTGATGTTAAGGGACGTAGATGTGATGGTGACCGCCAAGGCCATGTGGCTCGGGTGACCTTCGAGTATTTTTTAGTGCTCGGAGATTTAGTTTTCTGCGCCGCAGCTGAATGATTTACATCTGTTAGCCACATGAGGGGGTTGCCTGGTTGCTAGGGAATCCAAAAGAAGAATATACTGCTAGATAGTTGGAATTAGTATCAAATGCACAAATAAATAAAAAAACTAATACCTGAACGATAATTTTATTTAATCAAAAATTCACACAATAGGACTTATAAAAGCATATACAACACCCAACAGCTTTCAAAAGTAGTGGGTCAATAAAAACCTGGCCCGATAATTAGGAGAAGACGGGTGGGGACATATATGTATATCTCTCTATCTGTCCCTAAATTTATCGCTGCCTGTCAGCGGAGGTTGGCACCCTCTTGAACGCAATATGGCGCCCCCGCTCAACGGCGGCTCACCCTGAAAACCCTACGGGTCCCTAAACACTCATGGGAATCCTAAAATCATATATATGTAGTCCTGAATTACCCACAGTGCAGGGCCCAAGAGACAACAACAAACCAAATCGGTGCCAAGTGATATTTTCACCAAAGTGTAACAGAAACCTAATATGGTCTGACCATTCCTTTATCTAACCGTCCTGCTCTAATGGCTATTACACCATCAAGGGTCCCTTACCTGGTGACCCTGCCTGCCAGCGGAGGTTGGCACCCTCTTGGATGCAAAAAGGCGCCCCCGCTCCTCTGCGGCTCTCCCTAAAAGCCCTACTGAATCCCTTACCATATGGGGATACTAAAGGGATAGGTGCCTTGGGGACTATACTAATGATCCATGCCCCCAGACAGCTCTTAACAGTCGGACCATAAAGAAAAACCCAAGATAGCAAACTTAACACAAAACACCTAGGGCACCTGCTGCTACTTGCTGTAACCTACTCCAGATCCAGATTATATTAGTAGTCACAGCATGTTCTTAATGCGTCCAGATATTACCAAAAACACATACCTAAGTACGGGTTGTGAACTTACAAACGGTGAAAAACAAAAGTAAAGTTTAAAAAACACTGATAAACTTATCTGTGTTCATATCTCGCCTCAACGCGTTTCCCCCCATGATGTGGTTCCTCAGGAGGCATATGGAAAAAGATTCTGTGTGTATGGAACACATCAGAGATGTATGCTGTGCCTGGTTGCAGGTGTAGGGATTACTCTGGCCATGGTGCCCTTTAATAGCTACGGCAACAAAAGTAAAGTTCAACTACATCGAAGCAACTGAACGAATTAATAGAGAAAACTTTACAGTTCAAATCTGACTCTGAGTTTAATCGAAAGGAGAGTACTCTACAGGTTTCGGTAGAGAGATATCAGAACCAATTAAAAAATTGTAAACACACACAATTTACATGGGATTCTGAGGAGTTTAGAACCAATAGAGCTTATAGTTTTTTGGGAGGAGTAGAAACTGCCTCGGAGATCTCCTCTTCTGAGACTGAGGGTTCTGATACAGAGAGGACAGGAGGACATTGGAGACAAGGAGGGAGAGGGGGTCGTTCGTCGTATAAGGGGAGAGGGAGATGGCAAAAATAGAGAGGACATATGGGCAGGTACCAGGGAGGCAGGGATCGGGATCAGGGCTTCCCAACCAAATGAATGGAGCCAACGGCTTCGAAGCCTCTACAAGACCTGGGGCCCCAGCGTCTTCATCTTCCACTTCCTCTTCCTCAACTTCATCTTCTTTTTTAGAGCAGAGGGCCCCTATGGGGTACGACTTGAGGAAACGAGTATAAGGGTCACCTATGATGATAATCAAATCATAAATCTTAGCAGTCATGCTTTGTCAGCTGGAGAGGTCAGTGTTTTGAAGAAGGGACTGACATTCGTTCCTACGACACATTTTAACACCGTTTCATGGGTCAAAGACATAATTCTTTACTGCCGAAAGTTAAGGTGGAAAACAAATTTTTTCTCTACATAATAGACAGCAGTGTCTGGAACTTGGGATATCTGAAGATGATTTGGAGGGGGTTAATGTTCTTCTAGATCTATTGGAGGATAATGAGAGAAGTAGAGGGTCGGGTCCACATACCGACCTGAAACCGAAAAGTAACAAAATGCCTCCTCCAGGTGACTACACCAATATTGACATATTTATGAAGGTGGTCGAAGATGACCTGAAAAAGATTGACCGAAGAAATGTGGATTTGCCGCCAAATTTGAGCAAAGAGGAATGGGAGGCCTTAGAGAGATTGGAAAAGAACTACAAAATTATAGTGAAGCCATCCGATAAAGGAGGCAATCTGGTCATCCTCGACCATCAGAAATATGTGGGGATGTGTAAACTTATCCTTGACGACAGAGATACATACGGCAGAATTGAGAATGACCCGACTGAAAGGTTTACTGCATCATTGATAGTGATCTTAGATGCGGGTTTGAATGAAAGGCTGATTTCTGCTAATGAATACAAGTTTTTGTCTCCCCGTGCTCCTATAATCCCAACCTTCTATGCCCTCCCTAAAGTTCATAAGGGCCTTGCCCCTCTAAAAGGGCGCCCTATAGTCTCAGGTGTTGGCTCACTTAGCCAGAATGTCGGTATTTACATTGATAATACTTTAAGTCCTTTTGTAACATCATTGCCCTCATATGTGCGGGACACATCGGATCTACTCCAGATGATTGACGGTGTTGTGATTGAGCAGGGAACCATTTTAGGTTCAATTGATGTCGAGGCCTTATATAGTAGTATTCCCCACACTATGGGCCTTAGGGCACTGGAATACTACTTGAGAACGTGAGCCGTTTTCTTTGAGAAGCATAATAGATTTATAGTGGAGTTGATGGGGTTTATCCTAACCCACAATTATTTTCTATTTCATGGGAAGTACTTCCACCAGCTCAGGGGGACTGCGATGGGTTGATCTTGTGCACCTTCGTATGCAAATCTCCTCCTGGGCTGGTGGGAGGAAACAATCGTCTTCTCTGGAGTTGATGAATGGTGGACGCAAGGTTGTGCACCATATGGCAGTGTCCTCTGAGCAGAGTCCTGAGCCTATGCAATGTGATAGGATTTGGACTAGAGCAGAACGGCAGGAATTCAGACGTAAGAATGGGCTGTGTTTTTACTTTGGTGATTCTGCTCATGCTATTTTTGATTGCCCTAAGCATACTAAGAGGGTCACTAGGTCTGTTACCATTAGTACTGTGCAGCCTAAATTTCTCTTGTCTGTTACCCTGATTTGCTCATTGTCGTCCTTTTCTGTCATGGCATTTGTGGATTCAGGTGCTGCCCTGAACTTAATGGACTTAGAGTTCGCCAGACGCTGTGGTTTTTCTTTACAGCCTTTGCAGAGCCCTATTCCCTTAAGGGGCATTGATGCTACACCATTGGCCAAGAATAAGCCTCAGTACTGGACTCAGCTGACCATGTGCATGGCTCCAGCACATCAGGAAGATTGTCGTTTTCTGGTGTTGCATGATTTGCATGATGTGGTTGTACTGGGTTTTCCATGGTTACAGGTACATAATCCAGTGCTGGATTAGAAATCTATGTCTGTGACTAGTTGGGGTTGTCAAGGGGTACATAGTGACGTTCCTTTGATGTCAATTTCCTCTCCCCCCTCTTCTGAAGTTCCCGAGTTTTTGTCAGATTTCCAGGATGTATTTGATGAGCCCAAGTCCAGTTCCCTTCCTCCTCATAGGGACTGTGATTGTGCTATTAACTTGATTCCTGGCTGTAAGTTCCCTAAGGGCCGACTTTTCAATCTGTCTCTGCCAGAGCATGCCGCCATGCGGAGTTATGTTAAGGAGTCTTTGGAGAAGAGGCATATTTTGCCCTCTTCGTCACCGTTGGGAGTGGGATTCTTCTTTGTTGCCAAGAAGGATGGCTCCTTGAGACCCTGTATTGATTATCGCCTTCTTAATAAGATCACGGTCAAATTCCAATACCCTTTACCTTTGCTTTCTGATTTGTTTGCTCGGATTAAGGGGGCTAGTTGGTTTACTAAGATTGACCTTCGAGGAGCGTATAATCTTGTTCGTATTAAACAAGGTGACGAATGGAAAACTGCGTTTAATACGCCCGAAGGCCATTTTGAATACCTTGTGATGCTATTCGGGCTCTCTAATGCCCCATCTGTGTTTCAGTCCTTTATGCATTATATCTTCCGGAATTATCTTGATAAATTCATGATTGTATATTTGGATGATATTTTGATTTTTTTCCAACGATTGGGAGTCTCATGTGAAACAGGTCAGGATGGTATTTCAGATCCTTCGTGCTAACACTTTATTTGTGAAGGGGTCTAAATGCCTATTTGGAGTTCAGAAGGTTTCTTTTTTGGGTTTTATTTTTTCTCCCTCGGCTATAGAAATGGATCCTGTTAAGGTCCAAGCCATTCATGATTGGATTCAACCCACTTCTGTGAAGAGCCTTCAGAAATTTTTGGGCTTTGCTAATTTTTATCGCCGTTTCATTGCCAACTTTTCCAGTGTTGTTAAGCCCCTGACCGATTTGACGAAGAAAGGCGCTGATGTGATGAATTGGTCCTCTGCGGCTGTTGAGGCCTTTCAGGAGCTTAAACATCGATTTACTTCTGCCCCTGTGTTGCGTCAGCCGGATGTTTCTCTTCCTTTTCAGGTTGAGGTTGACGCTTCTGAGATTGGGGCAGGGGCCGTTTTGTCTCAGAGAAGTTCCGATGGTTCTTTGATGAAACCGTGTGCCTTCTTCTCCAGAAAGTTTTCGCCTGCGGAGCGTAATTATGATGTCGGCAATCGGGAGTTGTTGGCTATGAATTGGGCATTTGAGGAGTGGCGACATTGGCTTGAGGGAGCCAAGCACCGCATTGTGGTCTTGACCGATCATAAGAATCTGATTTACCTCGAGTCTGCCAAGCGGTTGAATCCAAGACAGGCTCGATGGTCCCTGTTTTTCTCCCGCTTTGATTTTGTGGTCTCGTATCTTCCGGGATCTAAGAATGTTAAGGCTGATGCCCTCTCTAGGAGTTTTTTGCCTGATTCTCCGGGAGTCCTTGAGCCGGTTGGTATTCTCAAGGAGGGGGTGATTCTTTCTGCCATCTCCCCTGATTTACGGCGGGTGCTTCAGGAATTTCAGGCTGATAAACCTGACCGCTGTCCAGTGGGGAAACTGTTTGTTCCTGATAGATGGACTAGTAAGGTAATTTCTGAGGTTCATTGTTCGATGTTGGCTGGTCATCCTGGGATTTTTGGTACCAGAGATTTGGTTGCTAGGTCCTTCTGGTGGCCTTCCTTGTCGCGGGATGTGCGTTCTTTTGTGCAGTCCTGTGGGACTTGTGCCCGGGCCAAGCCTTGCTGTTCCCACGCTAGTGGGTTGCTTTTGCCTTTACCGGTCCCTGAGAGGCCTTGGACGCATATTTCCATGGATTTTATTTCGGATCTTCCTGTCTCCCAGAAGATGTCTGTTATCTGGGTGGTTTGTGACCGGTTTTCTAAGATGGTCCATTTGGTACCTTTGCCTAAATTGCCTTCTCCTCTGATTTGGTTCCATTGTTTTTTCAGCATGTGATTCATTTGCATGGCATTCCGGAAAATATTGTGTCTGACAGAGGTTCTCAGTTTGTTTCTAGGTTTTGGCGGTCCTTTTGTGCTAGGATGGGCATTGATTTGTCTTTTTCTTCGGCGTTTCATCCTCAGACAAATGGCCAAACTGAGCGAACCAATCAGACCTTGGAAACCTATTTGAGATGCTTTGTGTCTGCTGATCAGGATGATTGGGTGGCCTTCTTGCCGTTGGCCTCTTCTGAGGACTGGAGGTTGCATGCAGATAAGAACCGGGAGACAAGATTACAGATGTATGGAGGAGATAGGTTGTGGATGGCTTTGTATGTCATGGTTAGGGTTTTGAACTGGAGTCTCTAGGTAATGAGGAGCCAGTGCAGGGATTTATGGAGAGGCCAGGGAATAGCAGGGGGACAGGTGGATTAGTCAGGCAGCAGAGTTTAGAATTGATTGGAAGGGTGCAAGAGTGTTAGAAGGGAGGCCACAGAGCAGGAGGTTGTAGTAGCCAGGGCAGGAGATGAGTGCATGGACTAGGATTTTTGCAGATACTTGGTTAAGGAATGACCAGATCCAGGAGAAATTTTTGAGTCGAAGTGAGCAGGAAGTGAAAAGGGCTTAGATATGTGGTTTGAAGGAAAGATCAGAGTCAAGGATTATCCCAAAGCAGAGAGCATGTGGGACTGAGGAGAGAGAGCAGCCATTTACTTTAATGGATAGATTCATGGGGGGGTCGAGTAAGAAGAGGTAAAGATAATGAATTCTGTTTTGTCCAAATTAAGTTTTAGAAATCTAGTGGAGAAGAAGGATGAAATAGCAGACAGACATTGTTGAATTCTGGTTAGTAGGGAGGTGATATCTGGTCCAAAGAGGTTGATCTGTGTGTCAACAGCATAGAGGTTATACTGAAAGCCATGAGATTCTATGAGCTGTCCCAGGCAGAAGGTATAAATGGAGGAGAGCATAGGCCCTAGGATTGAACCTTGGGGGACACCAACAGATAGGTGGCAAGGTGAGGAGGTGGTGTGTGAGTGGGATATAAAAGAATACTAATATTCTATTGGTTTAATAAAAAACATATCTTTATCTAGCAGTTGTGAGATTGGCGCAATCTGGCTAGATATAAGCAAACATCACAATTTACCAGTGGCAATATTTTTGATTAGTCCTCTGTTGTAGTGTGGCAGCAAGGCAAAATAAAAAAACACAAATTTTCTGTTGGTTTAATAAATTGCATACCTTTATCTAGCAGTTGTGTGATTGGCGTAATCCGGACAGAGATAATCAAACATCACAATTTACCAGTGGCAATAACTTACATTAGTCCGCTGTTGCAGTGTGTCAAGGCGATATAAAAAAATACTTAATTTCTACTGCTTTAATAAATAGTGTATCTTTATCTAGCAGTTGTGCGACTGGTGCAAAGCCTCCTGAGATACGCAAACAAGTCTATTTACCTGTCTTTTTGTGAGTCTGCTGATGCCGTATGTATTAAAGCTAATATCTGAAAAAAGTCACACATTGCTTGATACAAACAATTTGATGATAATACCTCTGTGACGGTACTTATAAAAAAATTATTTGCTCTATTTTTCACAAGCATAATGCATTCAATATGAGAAAGGGTGATGTTAAGGGACGTAGATGTGATGGTGACCGCCAAGGCCATGTGGCTCGGGTGACCTTCGAGTATTTTTTAGTGCTCGGAGATTTAGTTTTCTGCGCCGCAGCTGAATGATTTACATCTGTTAGCCACATGAGGGGGTTGCCTGGTTGCTAGGGAATCCAAAAGAAGAATATACTGCTAGATAGTTGGAATTAGTATCAAATGCACAAATAAATAAAAAAACTAATACCTGAACGATAATTTTATTTAATCAAAAATTCACACAATAGGACTTATAAAAGCATATACAACACCCAACAGCTTTCAAAAGTAGTGGGTCAATAAAAACCTGGCCCGATAATTAGGAGAAGACGGGTGGGGACATATATGTATATCTCTCTATCTGTCCCTAAATTTATCGCTGCCTGTCAGCGGAGGTTGGCACCCTCTTGAACGCAATATGGCGCCCCCGCTCAACGGCGGCTCACCCTGAAAACCCTACGGGTCCCTAAACACTCATGGGAATCCTAAAATCATATATATGTAGTCCTGAATTACCCACAGTGCAGGGCCCAAGAGACAACAACAAACCAAATCGGTGCCAAGTGATATTTTCACCAAAGTGTAACAGAAACCTAATATGGTCTGACCATTCCTTTATCTAACCGTCCTGCTCTAATGGCTATTACACCATCAAGGGTCCCTTACCTGGTGACCCTGCCTGCCAGCGGAGGTTGGCACCCTCTTGGATGCAAAAAGGCGCCCCCGCTCCTCTGCGGCTCTCCCTAAAAGCCCTACTGAATCCCTTACCATATGGGGATACTAAAGGGATAGGTGCCTTGGGGACTATACTAATGATCCATGCCCCCAGACAGCTCTTAACAGTCGGACCATAAAGAAAAACCCAAGATAGCAAACTTAACACAAAACACCTAGGGCACCTGCTGCTACTTGCTGTAACCTACTCCAGATCCAGATTATATTAGTAGTCACAGCATGTTCTTAATGCGTCCAGATATTACCAAAAACACATACCTAAGTACGGGTTGTGAACTTACAAACGGTGAAAAACAAAAGTAAAGTTTAAAAAACACTGATAAACTTATCTGTGTTCATATCTCGCCTCAACGCGTTTCCCCCCATGATGTGGTTCCTCAGGAGGCATATGGAAAAAGATTCTGTGTGTATGGAACACATCAGAGATGTATGCTGTGCCTGGTTGCAGGTGTAGGGATTACTCTGGCCATGGTGCCCTTTAATAGCTACGGCAACAAAAGTAAAGTTCAACTACATCGAAGCAACTGAACGAATTAATAGAGAAAACTTTACAGTTCAAATCTGACTCTGAGTTTAATCGAAAGGAGAGTACTCTACAGGTTTCGGTAGAGAGATATCAGAACCAATTAAAAAATTGTAAACACACACAATTTACATGGGATTCTGAGGAGTTTAGAACCAATAGAGCTTATAGTTTTTTGGGAGGAGTAGAAACTGCCTCGGAGATCTCCTCTTCTGAGACTGAGGGTTCTGATACAGAGAGGACAGGAGGACATTGGAGACAAGGAGGGAGAGGGGGTCGTTCGTCGTATAAGGGGAGAGGGAGATGGCAAAAATAGAGAGGACATATGGGCAGGTACCAGGGAGGCAGGGATCGGGATCAGGGCTTCCCAACCAAATGAATGGAGCCAACGGCTTCGAAGCCTCTACAAGACCTGGGGCCCCAGCGTCTTCATCTTCCACTTCCTCTTCCTCAACTTCATCTTCTTTTTTAGAGCAGAGGGCCCCTATGGGGTACGACTTGAGGAAACGAGTATAAGGGTCACCTATGATGATAATCAAATCATAAATCTTAGCAGTCATGCTTTGTCAGCTGGAGAGGTCAGTGTTTTGAAGAAGGGACTGACATTCGTTCCTACGACACATTTTAACACCGTTTCATGGGTCAAAGACATAATTCTTTACTGCCGAAAGTTAAGGTGGAAAACAAATTTTTTCTCTACATAATAGACAGCAGTGTCTGGAACTTGGGATATCTGAAGATGATTTGGAGGGGGTTAATGTTCTTCTAGATCTATTGGAGGATAATGAGAGAAGTAGAGGGTCGGGTCCACATACCGACCTGAAACCGAAAAGTAACAAAATGCCTCCTCCAGGTGACTACACCAATATTGACATATTTATGAAGGTGGTCGAAGATGACCTGAAAAAGATTGACCGAAGAAATGTGGATTTGCCGCCAAATTTGAGCAAAGAGGAATGGGAGGCCTTAGAGAGATTGGAAAAGAACTACAAAATTATAGTGAAGCCATCCGATAAAGGAGGCAATCTGGTCATCCTCGACCATCAGAAATATGTGGGGATGTGTAAACTTATCCTTGACGACAGAGATACATACGGCAGAATTGAGAATGACCCGACTGAAAGGTTTACTGCATCATTGATAGTGATCTTAGATGCGGGTTTGAATGAAAGGCTGATTTCTGCTAATGAATACAAGTTTTTGTCTCCCCGTGCTCCTATAATCCCAACCTTCTATGCCCTCCCTAAAGTTCATAAGGGCCTTGCCCCTCTAAAAGGGCGCCCTATAGTCTCAGGTGTTGGCTCACTTAGCCAGAATGTCGGTATTTACATTGATAATACTTTAAGTCCTTTTGTAACATCATTGCCCTCATATGTGCGGGACACATCGGATCTACTCCAGATGATTGACGGTGTTGTGATTGAGCAGGGAACCATTTTAGGTTCAATTGATGTCGAGGCCTTATATAGTAGTATTCCCCACACTATGGGCCTTAGGGCACTGGAATACTACTTGAGAACGTGAGCCGTTTTCTTTGAGAAGCATAATAGATTTATAGTGGAGTTGATGGGGTTTATCCTAACCCACAATTATTTTCTATTTCATGGGAAGTACTTCCACCAGCTCAGGGGGACTGCGATGGGTTGATCTTGTGCACCTTCGTATGCAAATCTCCTCCTGGGCTGGTGGGAGGAAACAATCGTCTTCTCTGGAGTTGATGAATGGTGGACGCAAGGTTGTGCACCATATGGCAGTGTCCTCTGAGCAGAGTCCTGAGCCTATGCAATGTGATAGGATTTGGACTAGAGCAGAACGGCAGGAATTCAGACGTAAGAATGGGCTGTGTTTTTACTTTGGTGATTCTGCTCATGCTATTTTTGATTGCCCTAAGCATACTAAGAGGGTCACTAGGTCTGTTACCATTAGTACTGTGCAGCCTAAATTTCTCTTGTCTGTTACCCTGATTTGCTCATTGTCGTCCTTTTCTGTCATGGCATTTGTGGATTCAGGTGCTGCCCTGAACTTAATGGACTTAGAGTTCGCCAGACGCTGTGGTTTTTCTTTACAGCCTTTGCAGAGCCCTATTCCCTTAAGGGGCATTGATGCTACACCATTGACCAAGAATAAGCCTCAGTACTGGACTCAGCTGACCATGTGCATGGCTCCAGCACATCAGGAAGATTGTCGTTTTCTGGTGTTGCATGATTTGCATGATGTGGTTGTACTGGGTTTTCCATGGTTACAGGTACATAATCCAGTGCTGGATTAGAAATCTATGTCTGTGACTAGTTGGGGTTGTCAAGGGGTACATAGTGACGTTCCTTTGATGTCAATTTCCTCTCCCCCCTCTTCTGAAGTTCCCGAGTTTTTGTCAGATTTCCAGGATGTATTTGATGAGCCCAAGTCCAGTTCCCTTCCTCCTCATAGGGACTGTGATTGTGCTATTAACTTGATT
The DNA here is from genome assembly GCF_051348905.1 of Ranitomeya variabilis. Taxonomy (NCBI): domain Eukaryota; kingdom Metazoa; phylum Chordata; class Amphibia; order Anura; family Dendrobatidae; genus Ranitomeya; species Ranitomeya variabilis. The sequence goes on from NC_135236.1 coordinate 571,089,637, forward strand.
CCTGGCTGTAAGTTCCCTAAGGGCCGACTTTTCAATCTGTCTCTGCCAGAGCATGCCGCCATGCGGAGTTATGTTAAGGAGTCTTTGGAGAAGAGGCATATTTTGCCCTCTTCGTCACCGTTGGGAGTGGGATTCTTCTTTGTTGCCAAGAAGGATGGCTCCTTGAGACCCTGTATTGATTATCGCCTTCTTAATAAGATCACGGTCAAATTCCAATACCCTTTACCTTTGCTTTCTGATTTGTTTGCTCGGATTAAGGGGGCTAGTTGGTTTACTAAGATTGACCTTCGAGGAGCGTATAATCTTGTTCGTATTAAACAAGGTGACGAATGGAAAACTGCGTTTAATACGCCCGAAGGCCATTTTGAATACCTTGTGATGCTATTCGGGCTCTCTAATGCCCCATCTGTGTTTCAGTCCTTTATGCATTATATCTTCCGGAATTATCTTGATAAATTCATGATTGTATATTTGGATGATATTTTGATTTTTTTCCAACGATTGGGAGTCTCATGTGAAACAGGTCAGGATGGTATTTCAGATCCTTCGTGCTAACACTTTATTTGTGAAGGGGTCTAAATGCCTATTTGGAGTTCAGAAGGTTTCTTTTTTGGGTTTTATTTTTTCTCCCTCGGCTATAGAAATGGATCCTGTTAAGGTCCAAGCCATTCATGATTGGATTCAACCCACTTCTGTGAAGAGCCTTCAGAAATTTTTGGGCTTTGCTAATTTTTATCGCCGTTTCATTGCCAACTTTTCCAGTGTTGTTAAGCCCCTGACCGATTTGACGAAGAAAGGCGCTGATGTGATGAATTGGTCCTCTGCGGCTGTTGAGGCCTTTCAGGAGCTTAAACGTCGATTTACTTCTGCCCCTGTGTTGCGTCAGCCGGATGTTTCTCTTCCTTTTCAGGTTGAGGTTGACGCTTCTGAGATTGGGGCAGGGGCCGTTTTGTCTCAGAGAAGTTCCGATGGTTCTTTGATGAAACCGTGTGCCTTCTTCTCCAGAAAGTTTTCGCCTGCGGAGCGTAATTATGATGTCGACAATCGGGAGTTGTTGGCTATGAATTGGGCATTTGAGGAGTGGCGACATTGGCTTGAGGGAGCCAAGCACCGCATTGTGGTCTTGACCGATCATAAGAATCTGATTTACCTCGAGTCTGCCAAGCGGTTGAATCCAAGACAGGCTCGATGGTCCCTGTTTTTCTCCCGCTTTGATTTTGTGGTCTCGTATCTTCCGGGATCTAAGAATGTTAAGGCTGATGCCCTCTCTAGGAGTTTTTTGCCTGATTCTCCGGGAGTCCTTGAGCCGGTTGGTATTCTCAAGGAGGGGGTGATTCTTTCTGCCATCTCCCCTGATTTACGGCGGGTGCTTCAGGAATTTCAGGCTGATAAACCTGACCGCTGTCCAGTGGGGAAACTGTTTGTTCCTGATAGATGGACTAGTAAGGTAATTTCTGAGGTTCATTGTTCGATGTTGGCTGGTCATCCTGGGATTTTTGGTACCAGAGATTTGGTTGCTAGGTCCTTCTGGTGGCCTTCCTTGTCGCGGGATGTGCGTTCTTTTGTGCAGTCCTGTGGGACTTGTGCCCGGGCCAAGCCTTGCTGTTCCCACGCTAGTGGGTTGCTTTTGCCTTTACCGGTCCCTGAGAGGCCTTGGACGCATATTTCCATGGATTTTATTTCGGATCTTCCTGTCTCCCAGAAGATGTCTGTTATCTGGGTGGTTTGTGACCGGTTTTCTAAGATGGTCCATTTGGTACCTTTGCCTAAATTGCCTTCTCCTCTGATTTGGTTCCATTGTTTTTTCAGCATGTGATTCATTTGCATGGCATTCCGGAAAATATTGTGTCTGACAGAGGTTCTCAGTTTGTTTCTAGGTTTTGGCGGTCCTTTTGTGCTAGGATGGGCATTGATTTGTCTTTTTCTTCGGCGTTTCATCCTCAGACAAATGGCCAAACTGAGCGAACCAATCAGACCTTGGAAACCTATTTGAGATGCTTTGTGTCTGCTGATCAGGATGATTGGGTGGCCTTCTTGCCGTTGGCCGAGTTTGCCCTTAATAATCGGGCTAGTTCGGCTACTTTGGTTTCGCCTTTTTTTTGTAATTTTGGTTTTCATCCTCGTTTTTCTTCAGGGCAGGTTGAGCCTTCGGATTGTCCTGGTGTGAATTCTGTGGTGGACAGGTTACAGCAGATTTGGACTCATGTGGTGGACAATTTGACGTCTCAGGAAAAGGCTCAACGTTTTGCTAACCGCCGTCAGTGTGTTGGTCCCCGGCTTCGTGTTGGGGATTTTGTTTGGTTATCTTCTCGTCATGTTCCTATTAAGGTTTCTTCCCCTAAGTTCAAGCCTCGCTTTATTGGTCCCTATAAGATTTCTGAGATTATTAATCCGGTATCTTTTCGTTTGGCCCTTCCTGCCTCTTTTGCCATCCATAATGTTTTCCATAGATCTTTGTTGCGGAGATATGTGGTGCCCGTTGTTCCTTCTGTTGATCATCCTTCCCCGGTGTTGGTTGAGGGGGAGTTTGAATATGTGGTGGAGAAGATTTTGGATTCTCATTTTTCGAGGCGGAGGCTTCAGTATCTTGTCAAGTGGAAGGGTTATGGCCAGGAGGATAATTCTTGGGTTGTTGCCTTCGATGTCCATGCCGCCGATTTGGTTCGTGCCTTTCACTTGGCTCGTCCTGATCGGCCTGGGGGCTCTGGGGAGGGTTCGGTGACCCCTCCTCAAGGGAGGGTACTGTTGTGAATTCCGTTCTTGGGCTCCCTCCGGTGGTTGTAAATGGCACTTTTGTAAATTCTGCCCTTGGGCTCCCTCCGGTGGTTTTAAGTGGAACTGCTGCTCCTTGGATTTAGCTTAGCAGCTGCTTCCACTGATCGTCTCTCCTGCTCTGCTATTTAGCCTGGCTCTGATCTTCAGCCTGTGCCAGCTGTCAATGTTTCTTGGTTGGATTCAGATCTCTCCTTGGATTTCCTTGTTAGTCGGTCCAATTCAGCAAAGATAAGTCCTTGCATGTTCATTTGTTGTCCACTTGCTGTGGACTTAATCGTTCAGCTCATTTTATGTTTGCTCTAGTCCAGCTTGTCAGTATTCCATATTCAGTTAAGCTGGAAGCTCTGGGGAAGCAGATTTGCCCTCCACACCATTAGTCTGGTGTGGAGATATTTTGTAAACTCTGTGATGGAATTTTCTAGCTTTTAATACTGACCGCACAGTATCCTTTCCTATTCTGTCTATCTAGTTAGAAGTGGCCTCCTTTGCTAAATCCTGATTTCATTCTGTGTATGTCATTTCCCTCTCTACTTACAGTTCACATTTGTGGGGGGCTGTCTGTCCTTTGGGAATTTTCTCTGAGGCAAGATAGCTTTCCTGTTTCCATCTTTAGGGGTAGTTAGCTCTCCGGCTGTGACGAGATGTCTAGGGAGTGACAGGAACATTCTACGGCTACTTCTAGTGTTGTGTTAGGTTCAGGAACTGCGGTCAGTAAAGATACCATCTCCTCAGAGCTCGTCCATGTTGCTCCTTAACCACCAGGTCATAACACTTTGTACAGGAATTGAAAAGTAATCAGTTTGGCCTGAGAATTACATCAGAAAGTAATAAGTGTGAACTGGCCTTTCTGGATGTAAAAATTAACATTAATGCCAATGGTATGCTGGATACAGCATTGTTTCGTAAACCGACAGCTACTAATGCCCTTCTTCAGTGGGAGAGCCATCATCCGGCTCCCCTGAAGAGGGGCATTCCTCGGGGTCAGTATCTGAGGGTAAGGAGGAATTGCTCCAGTCCCGCCACCTTTAGGATACAGGCATATGATCTGAGAGAGAGATTTAGAGATCGAGGGTATACAGATGAGGTCCTGGACCCAGCTTTCAGACATGCTATGAGCAAGGATAGGCGGACTCTGTTGCAAACTAAAAGAAAATCAGACAATGAGAATACTCCGAGGATTATTGGAACTTATGACAACCAGGTAAATTGGGTTTTCAGTGTCCTCAAAAAACACTGGAGTATCCTACAAACGGATGAGACACTGGCAGACATCATCCCAAATAGACCTCAGATCACCTTCCGTAGGGGTCGCTCTTTGAAGGATCGGCTTGTACACAGCCATTATAAGAGACCAAAGCATAAAGAAACTTGGCTTGATAGATGAATAAGAATTAATGGGACGTTTAAGTGTGGGAACTGTTCATTTTGTGAATATGTAGTACCTTGTAAGAGCTTTGTTAGTGCATCCAACGGAAAAAACTTCTTTTGCAGGGATTTTGCCAACTGCAAGACCACTGGGGTGGTATACATGGCTACGTGTACATGTCCGAAAAATTACATTGGCAAGACTAGAAGGGAACTGAGGAAGAGAATTGGTGAACATCTGGGAGATGTTAGGCATGACAGAGATAGCCCTGTAGCACGTCATGTTTGGGAGGTGCACCGGGGGGATAGTGGGGTACTCTCCTCCTGTGTCCTAGAGGTGATAAAACAAAATGGAAGAAGAGGGGACTGGGACAGGGTCATTCTACAGAAGGAAACTCAGTGGATCTTCAGGATGGAGTCGGTGGCCCCTAGAGGACTTAATGAACGTCTAACCTATAGTTGCTTTGTGTGAATTGTTTTCGCCGGTTTTATTTTCCTTTTTTCCCCATTTCCCTGATATGAATATGACGGCCGCGCATACCTAAGAGATGGTTTGCAGCATAGAATACAAGAATATAGAAATCCGACCCGAATTATATATGGGTAATATCTTCTTGTATGTTTATCATGAATTGGACTAAGGTTGGACAATTGTGGGTGTGGAGATTGGCTTATGAATACTATCATTGTATCGTTGCTAATGGTGACTATGGATATATAATATATCATCACTAGTTAGGGGGTACCTTATAGGTATCTTATAGGTATGGTGAGATATGTAAATGAACCCTTGTGGGCATAATAAGAATTAGGTTCAAGTACTCTGTATAAAATGGCAGGACTAAATACGCATGCGCCGTGATACGGGCATGTGTTACCTCCGGGTGCTGTGAGCGCAAAGTCTGTAATTGGTACGTCGAATATGTTGCCCATGGTGAATAGCGTCTTGTCCTAAGCGTGGGTACTGCGTCTGCGCACCTATGTTTGCCTTCGGGCATCAATCTGCCTGGGCGGGACGCAGTACACTTGCGCACTGGTCCCGTGGGACCGGGTTGATGCGCATGGCGCATGCGCATCTGCGCTTTAGTTCAGGTACTAATCACTGCGGTTCGGGCAGTGCGTGTGCGCGGTGTCTGTGTAGGACCTGGTGGTTAGTGAAATCGCACCTGCGCAACAGTACAAGGTAAGAAAATCCATGACAAAATGGAAATTAGGAGGGCATGAGCTGTATGGCTATGAGGAGAATATACCTCTAAGGTTAGAAAACAGCACGTGCGCAGTTTGAGGACGCCAATAAGGATCCATGGGTAGTGTTGAGCGATACCTTCCGATACTCAAAGGTATCGGTATCAGATGGTATCGGCCGATAACCAAAAAATATCGGATATCGCCGATACCGATACCCGATACCCGATACTCCTTCAGGCCCTGGGATCCATATTCATGTAAAAAATAAAGAATTAAAATAAAAAAATATGGATATACTCACCCCTCCGGCGGCCCCTGGACCTTACCGATGTAACAGGCACCCTCCGTTCCTAAGAATGAGCAGTGAAGGACCTTCGATGACGTCGCGGCTTGTGATTGGTCGCATGACCGCTCATGTGACTGCTCACGCGACCAATCACAAGCCGCGACGTCATCGCAGGTCCTAAACTCACTGCATTCTTAGGAACGGAGGCTGCCGGTTACATCTGTAAGGTCCAGGGGCCGCCGGACGGGTGAGTATATCCATATTTTTTATTTTAATTCTTCATTTTTTACATGAATATGGATCCCAGGGCCTGAAGGAGAGTCTCCTCTCCTCCAGACCCTGGGAACCATACACTGGGAACTTCCGATTCCGATTTCCGATATCACAAAAATATCGGAACTCTGTATCGGAATTCCGATACAGCAAATATCGGCCGATATCCGATACTTGCGGTATTGGAATGCTCATCACTATCCATGGGTCATGGCGGCGATGGCGCTTTATGTAAAATCTCAAGCTTGAAACCCGGAAATGAGGACAATACAACAGCGGGAGAATACGGGTACTGTTTAACCCCTTGAAGTTTACTTTTGTTGCCGTAGCTATTTAAGGGCACCATGGCCAGAGTAATCCCTACACCTGCAACCAGGCGCAGCATACATCTCTGATGTGTTTCATACACACAGAATCTTTTCCCATATGCCTCCTGAGGAACCACATCATGGGGGGGAACGCGTTGAGGCGAGAAATAAACACAGATAAGTTTATCAGTGTTTTTTAAACTTTACTTTTGTTTTTCACCGTTTGTGGGTTCACAACCCATACCTAGGTATGTGTTTTTGGTAATATCTGGACACATTAAGAACATGCTGTGACTACTAATATAATCTGGATCTGGAGTAGGTTACAGCAAGTAGCAGCAGGTGCCCTAGGTGTTTTGTGTTAAGTTTGCTATCTTGGGATTTCCTTTATTGTCTGACTGTTAAGAGCTGTCCGGGGGCATGGATCATTAGTATAGTCCCCAAGGCACCTATCCCTTTAGTATCCCCATATGGTAAGGGATTCAGTAGGGCTTTTAGGGAGAGCCGCCGAGGAGCGGGGGCGCCATTTTGCGTCCAAGAGGGTGCCAACTTCCGCTGGCAGGCAGGGTCACCAGGTAAGGGACCCTTGAGGGTGTAATAGCCATTAGAGCAGGACGGTTAGATAAAGGAACGGTCAGACCATATTAGGTTTGTGTTACACTTTGGTGAAAATATCACTTGGCTCCGATTTGGTTTGTTGTTGTCTCTTGGGCCCTGCACTGTGGGTAATTCAGGACTACATCTATATGATTTTAGGATTCCCATGAGTGTTTAGGGACCTGTAGGGTTTTCAGGGTGAGCCGCCGTTGAGCGGGGGCGCCATATTGCATTCAAGAGGGTGCCAACCTCCGCTGACAGGTAGCGATAAATTTAGGGACAGATAGAGAGAAATACATATATGTCCCCACCCGTCTTCTCCTAATTATCGGGCCAGGTTTTTATTGACCCACTACTTTTGAAAGCTGTTGGGTGTTGTATATGCTTTTATAAGTCCTATTGTGTGTAATTTTTGATTAAATAAAATTATCGTTTAGGTATTAGTTTTTTGATTTATTTGTTGCTAGGGAATCCCCACATGTAATCAAGCTGGCTAACAGATGTAAATCATTCGGCTGAGGTGAGGAAAACGAAATCTCTGAGCACTAAAAAATACTTGGAGGTCACCCGAGCGTGCTCGGGAAATCTCGAGTAACGAGTATATTCGCTCATCACTACATGTGACAGATCCGAAGGTGACTGAATCTCATTCTAGGTTTCTGTCAAAATTCAGTCAGGGCACTACACCACTAACAAACCCAGAAAAATGCGAGAATATTGTGGGTTGGATGGCAGACAAAGGCTCCAGTGTGTTGACAAGCAGCATCACAAAGTCTTCCACACGGTACAGACTCTGTACCCAAGAGGCTGGGCCTCTGAATCCTCAACCTGGTCCTTCTTCCCACCATCAAGATTCCCAGGAGATATATGACCCCCCCACTGGCCACTCTATGAAACTGTTTACCTTCCCTTGTAATTTGTCAGTTATCTCAATGTGCACCATTAAAGAGGGTTATGAGTAGTGTTGAGCATTCCGATACCGCAAGTATCGGGTATCGGCCAATACTTAGCGGTATCGGAATTCCCATACCGAGATCCGATACTTGCCGCGTATCGGATACCGGAATCGGAAGTTCCCAGGATTCAAACTGCACAAATTTGTACGAAATCAGCCAATGAGAATGATTCCAAGTGTGGGCACATCCTGTTCAGCATGGAGGGCCTGAAACTACTGGCAAGGCTGTGATTGGCTGCTGAAATGATGTCATGATGCAGTTTAAAAGTCGCTGGCGCCATTTTGCGATCACTCTGCTGTGAATTCAGTTAGTGACAGGACGCTGTTTGCTGACTGAGGGCCAGTTTAGAGATAGCGATTTGCTTCTTTGTGCTTTTCAAAGGCTAATTTAGCAACCGCTGTGTTCACCTACTAATCACCTTGCTTTTGCCTTGTAGCGCTGTTTTCACAGCGATCTGCAAGGTCTGTGTGTGTGTGTGTGTGAGTGCAGCACACTCTCTAGTCTGAGTGCAGCCATAGGCCATCCATAGCTGGTTGTATTCAGTTCAGGGAGGGTGGTTCATTGCCTCATACTGTTCTTTTTTTTTTTTTTTCAAGTAGTGTAGTCTGCTGCTCATTTTTTCAAAAAATTCCTAATAGTGTCTTTCCACCCGTCTCCAGCTAACTTGTGGAAAAACACTACTTAGGATAACGTAGTGGAGGGTTTTTGGGCCTTGCAGTGCCGTTTACGGCTGTCTGCACGGTCTCCGTGTGACTGCAGCTCGCCCTGTAGTCTGTGAGCAGCCATAGCCTGGTTGTCTCCAGCTCAGGGTTCTTCACTGCGTCATACCGTAAAATCAATTTTCCTTTTGTTTTAAGTAGTGCAGGCTGCTGCACATTTTTAAAAAAAATTCCTATTAGTGTCTTTCCACCCGTCTCCAGCTAACTTGTGGAAAAACACTACATAGGATAACGTAGAGGAAGGTTTTTGGGCCTTGCAGCGCCGTTTACGGCTGTCTGCACGGTCTCCGTGTGACTGCAGCGCTCTCTGTTGTCAGTTCAGCCCCCAAAAAATAAATAAATAATAAAGTTCACCAAACACACCAGTGACACCACTTTACATTTGTGTAGGCCACATTAGCTCATATTAAAGTCTCGTCCACACTTTAGAAAATTAGTGTTTCTTATACCTGTTAGGAGTTGTTCAGGAATAAGCACACAAAGCCGTTAGTACTTTTCTGCTTATCTTTATCAGTCAACCAAGATGAAGAAGGCAGTGAGTAAGGCACGTGGGCGTGGGCGCGGAGCAGGGAGAGGACGTGGGGATTCTGTGCCTGCTGCGGGCACCGGTGACTCATCAGCACCCACTTTCACCAGGGAACAGTCCTTCATGCGCAGCTTTGTCGCAGAGCGCCGTACACCGCTGCTGCGTGAAGAACAAATTGAAGCCGTTGTCGGATGGATGGCAGCTAATGCATCAACTTCAATTAGTGCCACATCCTCTCAGACACAGAGCACTGGAGAGCAGCCATCTGTCTCTTCACCACCTGCCAAATTGCCCAGGCAGACAGAGATCCCAGGACAGGAGCCGTCTCTACTTCTGTTCTCTGAATCTCTTGGCTTGGAAACAGGGGGCCAGCCAAGCAGCATTGGAGAAATGGAAGAAGAGGCAGGGTGCAGTGATGCCCAACAGCTTTTTCTCTCTTCCTCTGAAGAGGCGGGTGGGCCAGTGGCTCCGGTCACCACATCGCAGGACGCATCCGCTGATGACTCTCAGGTGCCACTTTCTGGTGCGTGCTCTGCTGCTGAGACTACCCAGGAGGAGCAGTTGGGGGCAGAGGGTAGTGTAGTTGATGAGGTCCTTGACCCATCTTGGCGTGAGGGACAGGAAGGTGGTGGGAGCAGCTCTGAGGAAGAGATTCCCCGTACGGCCCAAAGAGGGAGAGGGAGGGGGAAGACTGCGGATCCTGCAGCCTCCGCTTTGGCACCCGTTAGGAGCATGTCTCTTCCAAAAGCCAAAAAGGGCGCTCCCAAGACTTGCAGTGCCTGGTCCTTTTTTGACACAGTTGCAGATGACATTTGCTATGTCAAATGCAAGGTGTGTCATCACAAAGTCAAAAGAGGTCGAAATGTCAGCAACCTCAATACCTCCAACATGTGGAAACATGTGCGCACCAGGCACGCGGTGGAGTTAGAAAGACACACTGAAGAGCTAGGCCAACCAACAGCGGCAGCTACCAACTCTTCAGCTCGTGTTGCCTCTTCCTCCAGCTCACACGCAGCTGGTTCGGCTTCCTCCCAGGATCGCCGTGGAAGAACCTCTGGCCCTGTTGTCCAGAGACCCGCTGTAATTCCACCCGCAGCACCACTTTCCCAGTCATCCACACACTCCCAGCCGAGTGCACAGCCATCGGTAGTACAGGCATGGGAGAAAAGGCGGCCTTTCTCGTCAAACCACCCACGAGCACAGGCTCTGACTGCAGGCATTGCCAAACTTCTGTCACTGGAAATGCTGTCATTCAGGCTGGTGGAGACTGACAGCTTCCGTGACTTGATGTCATTGGCAGTCCCACAGTACAATGTGCCCAGCCGCTTTTACTTCAGCAGGCAAGCCGTCCCTGCCCTGCACAAGCATGTGGAGGGACACATAAAACACGCGCTACTGAATGCCGTCAGTAGCAAGGTCCACATCACCACCGATGCATGGACCAGTCAACATGGACAGGGGTGATACCTTTCCCTCACTGCCCATTGGGTTAATGTCGTTGAGCCGGGTACAGATCGTGCGAGTGGTGCAGGACATGTCCTGCCCACTCCAAGGATTGCAGGAATCCATTCTGTACGCATTGACTCCTCCTCTTACACCAGTTCCTCAGAATCATCGCTGCAGGAGCCGTCACAGTCCACCTCCACATGGACCCGTGATGAACGTGTACCTGTTACGACCGACATGAGCACAGCCGTGGCCAAACGTCAACAGGCCGTCTTGAAATTAATTTCTTTGGGGAATCGAAGCCACACAGCGCAGGAGCTCTGGAATGCCATCAAGCAGGAGAGCGATGTGTGGTTTGTGCCAGCGAATCTCCAGCCAGGCATGGTAGTGTGTGATAATGGCCGAAATCTGGTGGCAGCTCTGGGCCTCGGCAACCTCACTCACATCCCATGTCTGGCACATGTGCTCAATTTGGTCGTGCAGAGTTTTTTGAGGGACTATCCGGATCTTGATGCACTGCTGCACAAGGTCCGCCTAGAGTGTGCTCACTTGCGGCGTTCCAGCACGGCAAAAGCGCGCATTGCGGCTCTGCAGCGCCGACACCGCCTGCCGGAACATCGCATCATATGTGACCTACCTACCAGGTGGAATTCCACGTTACATATGTTGGAGCGGTTGTGTGAGCAGCAGCAAGCTGTAATGGAGTACCAGCTGCTTCAGGCGCAAAGAAGTCGCACTCAGCGCCGTTCAGACTTCACAACCACAGAGTGGGCCACTATGAATGACGTCTGCCAGGTTTTGCGTCCCTTCGATTATTCCACGCGGATGGCGAGTGCAGATGATGCACTAGTCAGCATGACTGTCCCCCTTATCTGCCTGCTTGAAAAATCACTGCAAGCGCTAAGGGATGATGTTGTGGAAGAGGTGGAGGATGAGGATTCACCATTTCCATCATCTTCTGGACAGTCAGCGCCACGTGGTTCCTCACAAACGCGTAGGCAGGGGACAGTTTGTGAGGAGGATGAGGAGGAGTCAATGGAGGAGGAAGACATCCGTCCAGAGGAGGGAGTTACACAATTGTCCAGCAGTCAGTGTGTACAGCGAGGGTGGGGTGATGACGAGCGGGCAGAGATCACGCCTCCAGCAGGGGACAGTGTTTCTTGGGCAGTTGGCAGTCTGCAGCTCATGGTGGATTACATGCTGCAGTGCCTGAGAAACGACCGTCGCATCGCCCACATTCTCAACATGTCTGATTATTGGGTGTTCACCCTCCTCGATCCTCGCTACCGGGACAACGTAGAAAGCCTCATCACACCGTTGAACCGGGAGCGAAAAATGCGGGAGTACCAAGACACACTGGTGAATTCCATCATCTTCTCCATTCCAAGTGAGAGAAGTGCTGCTAGTGCATTACAAAGCAGCTCAGTGCGTCCAGGCAGCGGTGGAGGCTCTGCACAAAGAGGGAGCAGAAGCAGTGCCTCTGCCCAAGGCAAGACCAGTATGGCCCAACTGTGGCACAGTTTTCTGTGCCCGCCACAAAAGTCTACACCATCACAGACGGCTCCAGTCAGCAGGAGGCAACGGTTCCGTCAGATGGTGACAGACTACATGTCTTGCCCTCTTGCAGTACTTCCAGATGGCTCTTCACCTTTCAAGTTTTGGGTCTCAAAGCTGGATACATGGCCAGAGCTAAGCCAGTATGCATTGGAGGTGCTGGCTTGCCCTGCGGCTAGTGTATTATTGGAACACGTCTTTAGTGCTGCAGGTGGTGTACTAACTGACCGTCGCATGCGACTATCCTCCGATAACGTTGACCGGCTTACTTTCCTGAAAATGAACAAGGCCTGGATCTCGCAGGAATTTGCCACTCCTCTTCCTGATTAAATAATTAGGTGACTGTCTACGTTATCCAGGTCTCCTGTTGTGTTCATCTTTTTACCACCTGAACTTAAATTCCTGGGCTCCAACACCGCCAGTTGAGGCTCTGAAGTGCCGTCTGCACAGTCAAAACATACGACCCAGTGTTATTGGGTTTCAGTAACGTCAGCTGATCCCCAGCTGTGTAGCCGGCAATGTGTCCTGCGACCGCCACGCTGACACAACAACTGAAATGTAAGGGAACCTGTCCCCCCCCCTCCAAGGCGTTTGTTACTGAAAGAGCCACCTTGTGGAGCAGTAATGCTGCACAAGGAAAAGGTAGCTATTTTTGTTTAACTCCTTGCACACGCAGAACTTAACACTTATAAAATGTGTCCACTGATACCGTAAAACCGTCCCGGTGGTGGGACTTTCCTTCATAATATGACGCAGCACAGCTGTCATTCCTACCCCCTTCGCGCCGTGCCCCGGCTCCTCAGCGTTGTTTGATTCCGTCCCGGAGCCTGCGCTGTTATGTTATCCCTTGGCCAGGCACACTTAGCGCTGCCCCTCTTCTGACATCATTTGGTGTCAGGCTGACTGCGCCTGTGCGGCCACGCTGGCCGAGAGCCCGCCTCGCAGTGTCTTCTGATTTAATCCCACTGGGGGCCTGAGATCCATGGACATGCGCAGTGCATATCTGAACCTCCGCCTCACACTCATCTCCCTACGCCTTCTTCAGACTGTGCGCCGTCAGCTGAGCCCTAATAGCATGCCACGGCCGTGACGCCGCACAGTCTGAAGAAGCCGTAGGGAGGGGAGTGAGAGGCGAGGATATGCACTGCGCATGGCCACGGATCCCAGGCCCGCGGTGGGATTACATTAGACGACACTGCTAGCCGGGCTCTCGGCCAGCGCAGCCGCACAGGCGCAGCCAGCCTGACACCAAATGTTGTCAGAAGATTGGCAGCGCTAAGTGTGCCTGGCCAAGGGATAACATAACAGCGCAGGCTCCGGGACGGAATCAAACAACGCTGAGGAGCCGGGGCACGGCGCCAAGGGGGTAGGAATGACAGCTGTGCTGCGTCATATTACGAAGGAAAGTCCGACCTCCGGGACGGTCTCACGGTTTCAGGGGACACATTTTATAAGTGTTTAGTTCTGTGTTTGCAAGGAGCATAATGAAAAGAGCCACCTTTTCCTTTTGCATATTTTGTGCTGCACAAGCTGGATCTTTCAGCTACAAACGCCTTGGGGGGAGGGGTTAAAGGTTCCCTTTCGACTTTCTCCAATCAGGCTTTGGCCTACATTGTGTTCCTCTGCTTTTCCTGCTGTCCCTGGGCTCCAACACCGCTAGTTGTTGCCTGGTAGTGCTGTACGCACAGTCAACAGTCGCTCCTCTGTTATTGGGGTTCAGTAACGTCAGCTGTTCCCCAGCTGTGTGTGTGGCAATCCCTCCTATCTCCTCCACCTCCTCCTCCTCCTGTCCCTCGGCTCCAACACCGCTAGTTGCCGTCCAGAAGTGCTGCCCGCACAGTCCCAACAGTCCCTCCTCTGTTATTGGGGTTCAGTAACGTCAGCTGTTCCCCAGCTGTGTGTGTGGCAATCCCTCCTATCTCCTCCACCTCCTCCTCCTCCTGTCCCTGGGCTCCAACACGGCTAGTTGCCGTCCAGAAGTGCTGCCCGCACAGTCCCAACAGTCCCTCCTCTGTTATTGGGGTTCAGTAACGTCAGCTGTTCCCCAGCTGTGTGTGTGGCAATCCCTCCTATCTCCTCCACCTCCTCCTCCTCCTGTCCCTGGGCTCCAACACGGCTAGTTGCCGTCCAGAAGTGCTGCCCGCACAGTCCCAACAGTCCCTCCTCTGTTATTGGGGTTCAGTAACGTCAGCTGTTCCCCAGCTGTGTGTGTGGCAATCCCTCCTATCTCCTCCACCTCCTCCTCCTCCTGTCCCTGGGCTCCAACACCGCTAGTTGCCATCCAGAAGTGCTGCCCGCACAGTCACAACAGTCCCTCCTCTGTTATTGGGGTTCAGTAACGTCAGCTGTTCCCCAGCTGTGTGTGTGGCAATCCCTCCTATCTCCTCCACCTTCTCCTCCTCCTGTCCCTGGGCTCCAACACCGCTAGTTGCCGTCCAGAAGTGCTGACCGCACAGTCCCAACAGTCCCTCCTCTGTTATTGGGGTTCAGTAACATCAGCTGTTCCCCAGCTGTATGTGTGGCAATCCCTCCTATCTCCTCCACCTCCTCCTCCTCCTGTCCCTCGGCTCCAACACCGCTAGTTGCCGTCCAGAAGTGCTGCCCGCACAGTCCCAACAGTCCCTCCTCTGTTATTGGGGTTCAGTAACGTCAGCTGTTCCCCAGCTGTGTGTGTGGCAATCCCTCCTATCTCCTCCACCTCCTCCTCCTCCTGTCCCTGGGCTCCAACACGGCTAGTTGCCGTCCAGAAGTGCTGCCCGCACAGTCCCAACAGTCCCTCCTCTGTTATTGGGGTTCAGTAACGTCAGCTGTTCCCCAGCTGTGTGTGTGGCAATCCCTCCTATCTCCTCCACCTCCTCCTCCTCCTGTCCCTGGGCTCCAACACGGCTAGTTGCCGTCCAGAAGTGCTGCCCGCACAGTCCCAACAGTCCCTCCTCTGTTATTGGGGTTCAGTAACGTCAGCTGTTCCCCAGCTGTGTGTGTGGCAATCCCTCCTATCTCCTCCACCTCCTCCTCCTCCTGTCCCTGGGCTCCAACACCGCTAGTTGCCATCCAGAAGTGCTGCCCGCACAGTCACAACAGTCCCTCCTCTGTTATTGGGGTTCAGTAACGTCAGCTGTTCCCCAGCTGTGTGTGTGGCAATCCCTCCTATCTCCTCCACCTTCTCCTCCTCCTGTCCCTGGGCTCCAACACCGCTAGTTGCCGTCCAGAAGTGCTGACCGCACAGTCCCAACAGTCCCTCCTCTGTTATTGGGGTTCAGTAACATCAGCTGTTCCCCAGCTGTATGTGTGGCAATCCCTCCTATCTCCTCCACCTCCTCCTCCTCCTGTCCCTGGGCTCCAACACCGCTAGTTGCCATCCAGAAGTGCTGCCCGCACAGTCCAAACAGTCCCTCCTCTGTTATTGGGGTTCAGTAACGTCAGCTGTTCCCCAGCTGTGTGTGTGGCAATCCCTCCTATCTCCTCCACCTCCTCCTCCTCCTGTCCCTGGGCTCCAACACCGCTAGTTGCCGTCCAGAAGTGCTGCCCGCACAGTCCCAACAGTCCCTCCTCTGTTATTGGGGTTCAGTAACGTCAGCTGTTCCCCAGCTGTGTGTGTGGCAATCCCTCCTATCTCCTCCACCTCCTCCTCCTCCTGTCCCTGGGCTCCAACACCGCTAGTTGCCGTCCAGAAGTGCTGCCCGCACAGTCCCAACAGTCCCTCCTCTGTTATTGGGGTTCAGTAACGTCAGCTGTTCCCCAGCTGTGTGTGTGGCAATCCCTCCTATCTCCTCCACCTCCTCCTCCTCCTGTCCCTGGGCTCCAACACGGCTAGTTGCCGTCCAGAAGTGCTGCCCGCACAGTCCCAACAGTCCCTCCTCTGTTATTGGGGTTCAGTAACGTCAGCTGTTCCCCAGCTGTGTGTGTGGCAATCCCTCCTATCTCCTCCACCTCCTCCTCCTCCTGTCCCTGGGCTCCAACACCGCTAGTTGCCATCCAGAAGTGCTGCCCGCACAGTCACAACAGTCCCTCCTCTGTTATTGGGGTTCAGTAACGTCAGCTGTTCCCCAGCTGTGTGTGTGGCAATCCCTCCTATCTCCTCCACCTTCTCCTCCTCCTGTCCCTGGGCTCCAACACCGCTAGTTGCCGTCCAGAAGTGCTGACCGCACAGTCCCAACAGTCCCTCCTCTGTTATTGGGGTTCAGTAACATCAGCTGTTCCCCAGCTGTATGTGTGGCAATCCCTCCTATCTCCTCCACCTCCTCCTCCTCCTGTCCCTCGGCTCCAACACCGCTAGTTGCCGTCCAGAAGTGCTGCCCGCACAGTCCCAACAGTCCCTCCTCTGTTATTGGGGTTCAGTAACGTCAGCTGTTCCCCAGCTGTGTGTGTGGCAATCCCTCCTATCTCCTCCACCTCCTCCTCCTCCTGTCCCTGGGCTCCAACACGGCTAGTTGCCGTCCAGAAGTGCTGCCCGCACAGTCCCAACAGTCCCTCCTCTGTTATTGGGGTTCAGTAACGTCAGCTGTTCCCCAGCTGTGTGTGTGGCAATCCCTCCTATCTCCTCCACCTCCTCCTCCTCCTGTCCCTGGGCTCCAACACGGCTAGTTGCCGTCCAGAAGTGCTGCCCGCACAGTCCCAACAGTCCCTCCTCTGTTATTGGGGTTCAGTAATGTCAGCTGTTCCCCAGCTGTGTGTGTGGCAATCCCTCCTATCTCCTCCACCTCCTCCTCCTCCTGTCCCTGGGCTCCAACACCGCTAGTTGCCGTCCAGAAGTGCTGCCCGCACAGTCCCAACAGTCCCTCCTCTGTTATTGGGGTTCAGTAACGTCAGCTGTTCCCCAGCTGTGTGTGTGGCAATCCCTCCTATCTCCTCCACCTCCTCCTCCTCCTGTCCCTGGGCTCCAACACCGCTAGTTGCCATCCAGAAGTGCTGTCCGCACAGAGCCAAACACCTCGCCAATGTGTTAGTGGGGTTCAATAATGCCTGCTGCTCCCCTGCTGTGTATACGGCAACGTGTCCTGCGACCGACATGCAGGCACAACAAGTTAAATTTAAGGGAACCTGTCCCCCCCCCCAGGCATTTGTTACTGAAGGAGACACCTTGTGCAGCAGTAATGATGCAAAGGGAAAAAGTGCCTCTTTTCGTGGTGCTCCTTGCACATGCTGAACCTAACACTTTTGAAATGTGTCCCCTCACACGGTTAAACCGTCCGGTCAGTGGAACTTTCCTTTGTCATGTGACGCAGCACAGCCGTCATTCTTACCCCCTTGGCGCCGTGCGCCTCCTCCTCAGCGTTGTTTGAATCTGTCCCGGAGTCTGCGCTGTTATGTTATCCCTTGGCCAGGCACACTTAGCGCTGCCCGTCTTCTGACATTATTTGGTGTCAGGATGGCTGCGCCTGTGCGGCCGCGCTGGACGAGATCCCACCTCGTAGTGTCTTCTGATTTAATCCCACTGCGGACCTGTGATCCATGGACATTAGCAGTGCATATCTGAACCTCCGCCTCTCACTCATCTCCCTACACCTTCTTCAGACTGTGCGCTGTCAGCTGATCCCTAATAGCATGCCACGGCCGTGACGCCGCACAGTCTGAAGAAGCCGTACGGAGGGGAGTGAGAGGCGAGGATATGCACTGCTCATGCCCATGGATCACAGGTCCGCAGAGTGATTACATTAGATGACACAGCGAGGCGGGATCTCCTCCAGCGCGGCCACACAGGCGCAGCCATCCTGACACCAAATGATGTCAGAAGACGGGCAGCGCTAAGTGTGCCTGGCCAAGGGATAACATAACAGCGCAGACTCCGGGACAGATTCAAACAACGCTGAGGAGGAGGCGCACGGCGCCAAGGGGGTAAGAATGACGGCTGTGCTGCGTCACATGACAAAGGAAAGTTCCATTGACCGGACGGTTTAACCGTGTGAGGGGACACATTTCAAAAGTGTTAGGTTCAGCATGTGCAAGGACCATAATTAAAAGAGCTAAGTTTACCTTTTCCAGCATTAGTGCTGTACAAGATGTCTCTTTCAGCTACAAACACCTGGAGGGGGGGTTAAAGGTTCCATTTCAACTTGCTCCAGTGCAGGCTGCGACCTACAATCTGCTCCACCTGCAGAGCCCGGGCTCCAACACCGATAGTTGCTGTCCGGAAGTGCTGGCTGCACAGAGAAAAACACCTCGCCAATGTGTCAGTGGGGTTCAGCACCGCCAGCTGTTCCCCTGCTGTGTAGCCGGCAACGTGTCCTGCAACAGCCATGCAGACACAAAGCTGCCGCCAGTGCAGGCTTCGGCCTACACTCTGCTCCCTCTCCTCTTCCTGCTGACCCTGGGCTCTAACACAGCCAGTTGGCGCCCGGTACTGCTAGCTGCACAGAGAAAAACACCTCGCCAATGTGTCAGTGGGGTTCAGCACCGCCAGCTGTTCCCCTGCTGTGTAGCCGGCAACGTGTCCTGCAACAGCCACGCAGACACAAAGCTGCCGCCAGTGCAGGCTTCGGCCTACACTCTGCTCCCTCTCCTCCTCCTGCTGACCCTGGGCTCTAACACAGCCAGTTGGTGCCCGGTACTGCTAGCTGCACAGAGAAAAACACCAGCCAATGTGTCAGTGGGGTTCAGCACCACCAGCTATTCCCCTGCTGTGTAGCCGGCAACGTGTCCTGCAACAGCCACGCAGACACAAGAACTGAAATTGAAGGGAACCTGTCCCCCCTCCCCCTGGCGTTTGTATGTTTTACAGCCACCTTGTACAGCGGTAATGCTGCATGTGTGCAAGGTGGCTCATAAACTTATTCTCCTTGCAAATGTGGAACTGAA
Organism: Ranitomeya variabilis; assembly: GCF_051348905.1. Taxonomy (NCBI): domain Eukaryota; kingdom Metazoa; phylum Chordata; class Amphibia; order Anura; family Dendrobatidae; genus Ranitomeya; species Ranitomeya variabilis. The sequence continues at coordinate 571,108,425 of NC_135236.1, forward strand.
CACGTCAAAAATGTGTCCTCTGTGACCATTTAACCGTCCTGGAGGTGTGACTTTCCTTTGTAATGACACGCTGCAACCCCCTTGGTAGCGCTGCCGGTCTTTTGGCATCATTGTTTGGCTGGCTGCGCCTCTGCGGTCGCCCTGACCCACACAACGCCCCTCGGTGTCTTATTTATTTTGACTGCGAGGGTGTGATTGATGGGCATGAGCAGTGCATATGTTCGCCTGTCCCTCATCTCCTTCCGCCTTCTTCAGACTGTGCGGCTTCATGGCCGTGGCATGCGATAAGGGATCAGCTGACGCCGCACAGTCTGTAGCAGGTGTAAGGACACGAGCGAGAGGTGAACCTATGTACTGCGCCAGGCAATGAATCCCAGCCCCGCAGTGTTTTAACTATGTAAAGACACTGTGGGGCTGGGATTCATGGTCATCGCGAACCGCAACGGCCGACATTAAATGATGTCAGAAGATGAGCAGCGCTAACAGCGCAAGGCCAAGGGAAAACACCACAGCGCAGACTTCTGTACAGCAAATAACAACTCTCAGGAGGCTGCGCCCAGCACCAAGGTGGGATTTTTGACATCTGTGCTGCGTCTCATTACGAAGGGAACTCTCGCCTCCAACACAGTTTGACTGTATAAAGGGCTAAATGTTATACGTGTTTCATTCAGCGTGTGCAAGGAGAAAAATTAAAAGAGCAACCTTTGACTTGTGCAGCACTACTGCTGCATAAGGCGTGGCTCTTCTAGTTTGTAACCCCTGAGGGGGGGTTAAAGGTTACCTTTAAAATTGGTTCAATTAGGCTTCGGCCTACACTCTGCTCCCCCTGCAGATCCTGGGCTCTAACACCGCCAGTTGGTGCCCCGAAGTGCTGGCTGCACAGAGAAAAACACCTCGCCAATGTGTCAGTGGGGTTCAGCACCGCCAGCTGTTCCCCTGCTGTGTAGCCGGCAACGTGTCCAGCAACAGCCACGCAGACACAAAGCTGCCGCCAGTGCAGGCTTCGGCCTACACTCTGCTCCCTCTCCTCCTCCTGCTGACCCTGGGCTCTAACACAGCCAGTTGGCGCCCGGTACTGCTAGCTGCACAGAGAAAAACACCAGCCAATGTGTCAGTGGGGTTCAGCACCACCAGCTATTCCCCTGCTGTGTAGCCGGCAACGTGTCCTGCAACAGCCACGCAGACACAAGAACTGAAATTGAAGGGAACCTGTCCCCCCTCCCCCTGGCGTTTGTATGTTTTACAGCCACCTTGTACAGCGGTAATGCTGCATGTGTGCAAGGTGGCTCATAAACTTATTCTCCTTGCAAATGTGGAACTGAACACGTCAAAAATGTGTCCTCTGTGACCATTTAACCGTCCTGGAGGTGTGACTTTCCTTTGTAATGACACGCTGCAACCCCCTTGGTAGCGCTGCCGGTCTTTTGGCATCATTGTTTGGCTGGCTGCGCCTCTGCGGTCGCCCTGACCCACACAACGCCCCTCGGTGTCTTATTTATTTTGACTGCGAGGGTGTGATTGATGGGCATGAGCAGTGCATATGTTCGCCTGTCCCTCATCTCCTTCTGCCTTCTTCAGACTGTGCGGCTTCATGGCCGTGGCATGCGATAAGGGATCAGCTGACGCCGCACAGTCTGTAGCAGGTGTAAGGACACGAGCGAGAGGTGAACCTATGTACTGCGCCAGGCAATGAATCCCAGCCCCGCAGTGTTTTAACTATGTAAAGACACTGTGGGGCTGGGATTCATGGTCATCGCGAACCGCAACGGCCGACATTAAATGATGTCAGAAGATGAGCAGCGCTAACAGCGCAAGGCCAAGGGAAAACACCACAGCGCAGACTTCTGTACAGCAAATAACAACTCTCAGGAGGCTGCGCCCAGCACCAAGGTGGGATTTTTGACATCTGTGCTGCGTCTCATTACGAAGGGAACTCTCGCCTCCAACACAGTTTGACTGTATAAAGGGCTAAATGTTATACGTGTTTCATTCAGCGTGTGCAAGGAGAAAAATTAAAAGAGCAACCTTTGACTTGTGCAGCACTACTGCTGCATAAGGCGTGGCTCTTCTAGTTTGTAACCCCTGAGGGGGGGTTAAAGGCTACCTTTAAAATTGGTTCAATTAGGCTTTGGCCTACACTCTGCTCCCCCTGCAGATCCTGGGCTCTAACACCGCCAGTTGGTGCCCCGAAGTGCTGGCTGCACAGAGAAAAACACCTCGCCAATGTGTCAGTGGGGTTCAGCATCGCCAGCTGTTCCCCTGCTGTGTAGCCGGCAACGTGTCCTGCAACAGCCACGCAGACACAACAGACCCAAAGCTGCCGCCAGTGCAGGCTTCGGCCACTCTGCTCCCCCTGCTGACCCTTTGCTCCAACACCGCTAGTTGGGGCTCTAGGAAGACAAGCTTGAATAGGTCCCCATCCTGGTTCCAGCACCGTCAGCTGGTTCCGGGCAGAGCCTTTGGCTTAGGTGCCTCCCTCTGGGTATCCGAGTTCCACCAACGTCAGGTGGTCCTTGGTAGTGCTTTCAGCACGGGTACCTCCTGCTTAGTAACCGGGTTCCAGTAACGTCAGCTGGTCCTCGGTAGTTCCATTGGCTCTTGGACCTTCGGGTAGCCATCCGAGATCCAGTTCCATCAGCTGTTTCTCGGCATTTTCTCAGCCTACTTGTACCTTCTGCTACATTTCCAAGTTCAAGACCCTAAAGACGACAACCCGGAACACCACCCCTAAGATGACGACGACACCAGAGACGACAACCACTGAGATGACGACGACCCTGGAGACGATGACCCTGAAGACCACCCCGATGACGACGACCCCGGAGACAACGACCCTGGAGACGACGACGACCTGGAAGACCGAGAAGCAGAAGAACAAGAGGCTGCAGAACAAAGAACAGAAGAACATTAAGCATAAGACTAAATATCAGAGCAAAAGATATTATCTAAATTATAAGCAGAAAAAGACTAAGCAGTGTATGGGGGTGAGTCCGTTCCTCCTCGTGGTGCCCCTGGATAAAGCCTGATGATGCAGGCCAACCTGAATGCGGACAAATGTAACTCTTTTGTGACAGGCAGAACAGAAGGTGTAATCTTCAAACTTTTATAGATAACAACTACGGGAATGCCTGTCACAAATAAGAATATGATGAAGAAGTTGAATATGAAGAAGATAATAGTAAAATAAAAAAAATATGAACAATGTATGTAACAAAAAAAATAATAGGTAGAAGATGAAGAAGAAGATGAATAAGGTGAAGAAGTTGATGTCAAAGAAGCTGAAGGGCATGGAAGTAGTGAAACATCAATATCTGACAAAATAAAAAAAAAATTAACATAGTCGAAATCTTTCTAACGCCGAACGTCACAAAAAACAAAACAAAATCCTGCTATTCTATTAGATTGGGCTAAACCTCTGTGCCTTTAATGTCTCCGCCACGTCCCCCAATACATCCTACATTATTCTTAGTTGGTTTCCTTCATGTAGAATGAACCTACAAGTTAAGAAAGGGTTTATTTTAATTCCGATATTTTCGTCCCATTGACTTGCATTGGGATTGGGTATCGGTATCGGATTAGATCCGATACTTTGACGGTATCGGCCGATACTTTCCGATACCGATACTTTCCGATATCGGAAGGTATCGGTCAACACTAGTTATGAGGAGGTGGAGTGCAATCATGCCTAAACATTTGAGCACCCATGGTCAGGAGAAAGCCACGTTGGGGAGGGTCAATTGATGTCTGAAGAGGTGGAGGATAATCATGAGGCACAGTAACTATCAGTTTAGCCTCCATTCACAGCTCAGAAAGAGGATCAGATTGAGGAATTGGAAGCTAACGTGGTTGATGATGAGGCTACTTATTCAACCTGGCACGGCAGCATGCTTAGCAAGCACAGCAATACAGAGAGGGATGGATCCGTAGCAAGAAAACAGACCAGAGATAGGTGTTTGCCTAGAGGTAGAACTCAATCAACTGATCCATGTTCCACAGAGCCCCCAAATTGGCTTGATATCAGGCGTTTTTCTCCTGTATGGCATTTTTTTTAAAGTCCTTCAGATTAACAACTGTAATTTGCATCATCTGCCAAATCAAGCTAAGAAGAGACAAGAACATTGCCAACCTGACCACAGCAGCATGCAAAACCACATGGCAGCCAAGCACCCCAGTAGGTGGGTGGCACGTCTGGATACCAAATCTGTGTCTGAGGGTGAAACAATTGCCCCTTCACCTGTGTTACGGCCTTCCCAATCTGCTGACCATGAAGCAGGCACTGATGCCTCCGGCCCACAAACAGTGGTTGTACACACACAATAGTTAGCAACCATGTCCACTTGGTTATCCCAGTGCAGCATTCAGTTGTCCCTGCCCATACATTTACTAGAAAGCAGAAATATCCAGCCACCCAACCATAGGCACACATGCTATGCACCCACATTGCCAGATTGCTAGCCCTGGAAATGTTGCCGTTTCTACTTGTGGGAACTGAGTCTTTCCGTGACCTCTTGGCGGTGGCAGCCCCATGGCACTCAATTCCCAGCTGACATTATCTGGGACATGACAAAGACCATTGCTGACTTTTCCAGGCTCCTAAATGAGGCTTTTATCTCTTTATTAACCCCTTCATGACCTTGGGATTTTCCATTTTTCCGTGTTCGTTTTTCACTCCCCTCTTTCCCAGAGCCATAACTTTTAAATTTTTCCGTCAATTTGGCCATGTGAGGGCTTATTTTTTGTGGGACGAGTTGTACTTTTGAACAACATCATTTGTTTTACCATGTCGTGTACTAGAAAACGGGAAAAAAATTCCAAGTGCGGTGAAATTGCAAAAAAAGCGCAGTCCCACACTTGTTTTTTGTTTGGCTTCTTTGCTAGGTTCACTAAATGCTAAAACTGACCTGCCATTATTATTCTCCAGGTCACTACGAGTTCATAGACACCTAACATGACTAGGTTATTTATTATCTAAGTGGTGAAAAAAAATTCCAAACTTTGCTAAAAAAAATATTGCGCCATTTTCCGATACTCGTAGCATCTCCATTTTTCATGATCTGGGGTCGGTTGAGGGCTTATTTTTTGCATGCCGAGCTGGCATTTTTAATGATACCATTTTGGTGCAGATACGTTCTTTTGATCGCCTGTTATTGCATTTTAATGCAATGTCGCTGCGACCAAAAAAACGTAATTCTGATCGGGCGATTCTGAACGTGGCGATACCAAATATGTGTAGGTTTGATTTTTTTTATTGATTTATTTTGATTGGGGCGGAAGGGGGGTGATTCAAACGTTTATTTTTTTTATTTTTTTCACATTTTTTTTTATTTCTTTTTTTTACTTTTGCCATGCTTCAATAGCCTCCATGGGAGGCTAGAAGCTGGCACAACGCGATCGGCTCTGCTACATAGCAAGGATCTGATGTTCGCTGCTATGTAGCAGAAAAGCAGATGTGCTGTGAGTGCTGACCACAGGGTGGCGCTCACAGCTACCGTGGATCAGTAACCATAGAGGTCTCAAGGACCTCTATGGTTACAATGTAGAAGCATCGCCGACCTCCGATCATGTGACGGGGGTCGGCGATGCGCTCATTTCCAGCCGCCCGGCCAGAAGCGCCGGTTAAATGCCGCTGTCTGCATTTGACAGCGGTATTTAACTAGTTAATAGGCACAGGCAGATCGAGATTCTGCCCATGCCTATTACGGGCACATGTCAGCTGTTCAAAACAGCTGACATGTCCCGGCTTTGATGCGGGCTCAACGCCGGAGCCCGCATCAAAGCAGGGCTTCTGACCTCGGATGTACTATCCCGTCCGAGGTCAGAAAGGGGTTAAACTGTTGCTTTTCTTACATTTTCTACATTTGGATCCTTACAAAAAGCGGTGGCCAGTTTCTGAACATTTTAAGCATGTCTAAGAGACTGGGTTAGTAATCTTCACAGACCTATTTAGGCTGCAGCCTTACACTTATTGGAACATGGTCCTTACCAGGTTAAGGCCTTTACTTGAGCTCTGTACCACTGCCTGTCACCTGAGTAATACACTCCACAGACCTCAACACACTCTGGGACATAACCTGTAATTATTCCTTTGTTGCTGAAAACCATGCAAGAGATACATTCTGCCAGATTGGGCAGTTTCCAGAAGAAGTATGTAGGCTTATGCAGTTTGATCAGGAGGCTGCTTCCAAGTAAAATGAGGCTTGTACATGTTCCTACATGGGTTTCAGGCCTGACAGACTGACCACAATACAGGCCCCCTGCTTGCATACAGTGTATTTCAAATTTATTTATAATGCTTTTGTTGTCTGGTAGAATCCAAAAGACATACTGATAGGGAATTTAGATTGTGAGCCCCATTGGGGACAGCGAATGATAATGTGTGCAAACTGTAAAGCGCTGCGTTATGTTAGCACTATCTAATATATAATTGCCTAGAATACTACTTCCTGCAATTTGTGCCAACTTCCGTGGCTTTGTCCGGAGCTAATGTCCGGAGCTAATGTCCGGAGCTAATGTCCGGAGCTAATGTCCGGAGCTAATGTCCGGAGATAAGTGATGTCACCAGTGTCCTACACCCAGGCAGAGCACAGGGGCCCCAGGCAGCATATGGGGCCCCAGGCAGAGCACAGTGGCCCCAGGCAGAGCACAGGGGCCCCAGGCAGCATATGGGGCCCCAGGCAGAGCACAGGGGCCCCAGGCAGCCTATGGGGCCCCAGGCAGAGCACAGTGGCCCCAGGCAGAGCACAGGGGCCCCAGGCAGCATAAGGGGCCCCAGGCAGAGCACAGGGGCCCCAGGCAGCATATGGGGCCCCAGGCAGAGCACAGTGGCCCCAGGCAGAGCACAGGGGACCCAGGCAGAACATGGGGCCCCAGGCAGAGCACAGGGGCCCCAGGCAGAGCACAGGGGCCCCAGGCAGCATATGGGGCCCCAGGCAGAGCACAGGGGCCCCAGACAGAGCACAGGGGCCCCAGGCAGCATATGGGGCCCCAGTCAGAGCACAGGGGCCCCAGGCAGCATATGGGGCCCCAGGCAGAGCACAGTGGCCCCAGGCAGAGCACAGGGGCCCCAGGCAGAACATGGGGCCCCAGGCAGAGCACAGGGGCCCCAGGCAGAGCACAGGGGCCCCAGGCAGCATATGGGGCCCCAGGCAGCATATGGGGCCCCAGGCAGAGCACAGGGGCCCCAGGCAGCATATGGGGCCACAGGCAGAGCACAGTGGCCCCAGGCAGAATATGGGGCCCCAGGCAGAGCACAGTGGCCCCAGGCAGAGCACAGGGGCCCCAGGCAGCATATGGGGCCCCAGGCAGAGCACAGTGGTCCCAGGCAGAGCACAGGGGCCCCAGGCAGCTTATGGGGCCCCAGGCAGAGCACAGTGGCCCCAGGCAGAACATGGGGCCCCAGGCAGAGCACAGTGGCCCCAGGCAGAGCACAGGGGCCCCAGGCAGAACATGGGGCCCCAGGCAGAGCACAGGGGCCCCAGGCAGAGCACAGGGGCCCCAGGCAGCATATGGGGCCCCAGGCAGAGCACAGGGGCCCTAGGCAGCATATAGGGCCCCAGGCAGAGCACAGTGGCCCCAGGCAGAGCACACACCAAATCGGAGGCCGAGGGGCCCCGCCAACCAAATCGGAGGCCGAGGGGCCCCGCCAACCAAATCGGAGGCCGAGGAGCCCCGCCCACCAAATCGAAGGCCGAGCGGCCCCGCCCACCAAAGCGGAGGCCGAGGGGCCCGGCCCCGCCCACCAAAGCGGAGGCCGAGGGGCCCCGCCCACCACATCGGAGGCCGAGGGGCCCCACCCACCAAATCGGAGGCCGACGGGCCCCACCCACCAAAGCGGAGGCCGAGGGTCCCCGCCCACCAAATCGGAGGCCGAGGGTCCCCGCCCACCAAATCTGAGGCTGAGGGTCCCCACCCACCAAATCGGAGGCCGAGGGGCCCCACCAACCAAATCGGAGGCCGAGGAGCTCCGCCCACCAAATCGAAGGTCGAGGGGCCCCGCCCACGAAAGCGGAGGCCGAGGGTCCCCGCACACCAAATCGGAGGCAGAGGGACCCCGCCCACCAAATCGGAGGCCGAGGGGCCCCGCCCACCAAAGCGGAGGCCGAGGGTCCCCGACCACCAAATCGGAGGCCGAGGGTCCCTGCCCACCAAATCGGAGGCCAAGAGTCCCCGCCCACCAAATCGGAGGCCGAGGGGCCCCGCCAACCAAATCGGAGGCCGAGGGGCTTCGCCATCCAAATCGGAGGCCGAGGAGCCCCGCCCACCAAATCGAAGGCCGAGCGTCCCCGCCCACCAAAGCGGAGGCCGAGGGGCCTGGCCCCGCCCACCAAATCGGAGGCCGAGGGGCCCCGCCCACCAAATCGGAGGCCGAGGGTCCCCGCCCACCAAATTGGAGGCCAAGAGTCCCCGCCCACCAAATCGGAGGCCGAGGGTCCCCGCCCACCAAATCGGAGGTCGAGGGGCCCCACCAACCAAATCGGAGGCCGAGGGGCCACGCCCACCAAATCGGAGGCCGAGGGTCCCCGCTCACCAAATCGGAGGCCGAGGGGCCCCGCCAACCAAATCGGAGGCCGAGGGGCCCCGCCCACAAAATCGGAGGCCGAGGGTCCCCGCCCACCAAATCGGAGGCCGAGAGTCCCCGCCCACCAAATCGGAGGTAAGGGGCCCCGCCAACCAAATCGGAGGCCGAGGAGCCCCGCCCAACAAATCGAAGGCCGAGCGGCCCCGCCCACCAAAGCGGAGGCCGAGGGGCCCCGACCACCACATCCGAGGCCGAGGGGCACCGCCCACCAAATCGGAGGCCGAGGGGCCCCGCCCACCAAATCGGAGGCCGAGGGTCCCGGCCCACCAAATCGGAGGCCGAGGGTCCCCGCCCACCAAATCGGAGGCCGAGGGTCCCCGCCCACCAAATCGGAGGCCGAGGGTCCCCGCCCACCAAATCGGAGGCCGAGGGTCCCCGCCCACCAAATCGGAGGCCGAGGGGCCCCGCCTACCAAATCGGAGGCCGAGGGTCCCCGCCCACCAAATCGGAGGCCGAGGGTCTCCGCCAACCAATTCGGAGGCCGAGGGTCCCTGCCCACCAAATCGGAGGCCGGGGGGCCCCGCCCACCAAATCGAAGGCCGAGGGGCCCCGCCCACCAAAGCGGAGGCCGAGGGTCCCCGCACACCAAATCGGAGGCCGAGGGGCCCCGCCCACCAAAGCGGAGGCCGAGGGTCAACGACCACCAAATCGGAGGCCGATGGTCCCTGCCCACCAAATCGGAGGCCGAGGGTCCCCGCCCACCAAATCGGAGGCCGAGGGTCCCCGCCCACCAAATCGGAGGCCGAAAGTCCCCGCCCACCAAATCGGAGGCCGAGGGGCCCCGCCAACCAAATCGGAGACCGAGGAGCCCCGCCCACCAAATCGAAGGCCGAGCGGCCCCGCCCACCAAAGCGGAGTCCGAGGGGCCCGGCCCGCCCACCAAAGCGGAGGCCGAGGGGCCCCGCCCACCACATCGGAGGCCGAGGGGCCCCGCCCACCAAATCGGAGGCCGAGGGTCCCCGCCCACCAAATCGGAGGCCGAGGGTCACCGACCACCAAATGGGAGGCCGAGTGTCCCCGCCCACCAAATCGGAGGCCGAGGGTCCCCGCCCACCAAATCGGAGGCCGAGGGGCCCCGCCAACCAAATCGGAGGCCGAGGGGCCCCGCCCACCAAATCGGAGGCCGAGGGGCCCCGCCCACCAAATCGCAGGCCGAGGGTCCCCGCCCACCAAATCGGAGGATAAGGGGCCCCGCCCACCAAATCGGAGGCCGAGGGGCCCCACCAACCAAATCGGAGGCCGAGGAGCCCCACCCACCAAATCGAAGGCCGAGCGGCCCCGCCCACCAAATCGGAGGCCGTGGGGCCCGCCAACCAAAGCGGAGGCCGAGGGTCCCCGCCCACCAAATCGGAGGCAGAGGGACCCCGCCCACCAAATTGGAGGCCGAGGGGCCCCGCCCACCAAAGCGGAGGCCGAGGGTCCCCGCCCACCAAATCGGAGGTCGAGGGTCCCCGCCCACCAAATCGGAGGCCGAGGGTCCCCGCCCACCAAATCGGAGGCCGGTCCCCGCCCACCAAATCGGAGGCCGAGGGTCCCCGCCAACCAAATCGGAGGCCGAGGAGCCCCGCCCAACAAATCGAAGGCCGAGCGGCCCTGCCCACCAAAGCAGAGGCCGAGGGGCCCGGCCCCGCCCACCAAAGCGGAGGCCGAGGGGCCCCGACCACCACATTGGAGGCCGAGGGGCCCCGCCCACCAAATCGGAGGCCGAGGGGCCCCGCCCACCAAATCGGAGGCCGAGGGTCCCCGCCTTCCAAATTGGAGGCTGAGGGTCCCCGCCCACCAAATTGGAGGCCGAGGGTCCCCGCCCACCAAATTGGAGGCCGAGGGTCCCCGCCCACCAAATCGGAGGCCGAGGGGCCCCGCCCACCACATCGGAGGCCGATGGGCCCCGCCCACCAAATCGGAGGCCGAGGGTCCCCGCCCACCAAATCGGAGGCCGAGGGTCCCCGCCCACCAATTCGGAGGCCGAGGGTCCCCGCCCACCAAATCGGAGGCCGAGGGTCCACACCAACCAAATCGGACGCCGAGGGGCCCCGCCCACCAAATCGAAGGCCGAGGGGCCCCGCCCACCAAAGCGGAGGCCGAGGGTCCCCGCACACCAAATCGGAGGCAGAGGGACCCCGCCCACCAAATCGGAGGCCGAGGGGCCCCGCCCACCAAAGCGGAGGCCGAGGGTCCCCGACCACCAAATCGGAGGCCGAGGGTCCCTGCCCACCAAATCGGAGGCCGAGGGTCCCCGCCCACCAAATCGGAGGCCGAGGGTCCCCGCCCACCAAATCGGAGGCCGAGAGTCCCCGCCCACCAAATCGGAGGCCGAGGGGCCCCGCCAACCAAATCGGAGGCCGAGGGGCCCCGCCAACCAAATCGGAGGCCGAGGGGCCCCGCCAACCAAATCAGAGGCCGAGGAGCCCCGCCCACCAAATCGAAGGCCGAGCGGCCCCGCCCACCAAAGCAGAGGCCGAGGGGCCCGGCCCCGCCCACCAAAGCGGAGGCCGAGGGGCCCCGCCCACCACATCGGAGGCCGAGGGGCCCCGCCCACCAAATCGGAGGCCGAGGGTCCCCACCCATCAAATCGGAGGCCGAGGGTCCCCGCCCACCAAATTGGAGGCTGAGGGTCCCCGCCCACCAAATTGGAGGCCGAGGGTCCCCGCCCACCAAATTGGAGGCCGAGGGTCCCCGCCCACCAAATCGGAGGCTGAGGGTCCCCGCCCACCAAATCGGAGGACGAGGGGCCCCACCTGTGAAAATTTTACTGTGAAAATACCTGATGGGCACACAAGTATGCGCCAGTATGTGTACTAAGAGCTTTTCCACATAATAATGAAATATTTTAAAATGTCATAGAACATACCAATATACATAGTTATTGATACATATTATTTATTATTTACATTATTGTTCTTAAGCAAAGAACCGTTGTTGTGGCATTTGCCACAACACGCAAAGTTGTTGTCTGATGTCTTTCATCACTCCCCTCATAAGCATGTTCATGGATCCTGTGTAACTGTACCTTAAATAACAAGAATTGTCAAGAGCTGGTGAGTGCAGCCATTTTTTGTTCTTTCTTACTATTTTTTATTAATTGTATTATTCTTACATTTGAATAAATAAAGTATATATGGATTCTAGACTCCCGATTCTTTAGAATCGGGCTGCCATCTAGTATAAAAATAAAAAGAGAGAAGATTACTGATATTGATAATACAGATAACCCAACTCCTGTATTGTATTCACCTTAGGCTGGTTTCACATTTGCGCTTGTGTCCGCAGCATTTGTAGCGCATATATCCGCATGCGTTGTGTATTCCTATATTTAACATTAGGGACGCATGCAGTTTTTTTTTGTTCGTGTTTTGCCGCGTTTGACAATGCATGCATCGTCTCGTCGTTTTTGGCTTGGCGCGGAAATGCAGCATGTAGTAATTTTTAGAGGCGTCAATTTGCCACCTGGTAACGCATGCGGTCGATTGCGCAAGGATTGCGACAAAAAAATGCATTGCTGTCTATATGAACGCATGCGTTTACAAGCACATGCGTTTGGTTGCGTTCATGAACGCATGCGTTTCAATAGAGAAAAACATGTCTAGACACTGATAAGCCACCCTCACCATCAAGGTGATAAAGGGAGGGTGTGGACAGTTGCAGATCACTTCTCAGCAGACAGCCAAGCAGAGCAGACAGACCCCAGCACCTTGGAGCAAACAAGCCTCTGAACAATGTGAGTATATCCTAGCCAATGCCTTTATTTTCTATTTTCTTTCTCTACATGTCCTAATTTCTGCCATTTCTTTCTTTCTACATGCATCAGAATGTCTTCTTCTTCTTCTGATGAGGAGTTTCGTCCAGGACAGTCGGAAGTGGAGCATGTCAGTGAGGTGAGTACTTGCCTCGTCAGATTGGTAAGTATTCACTGTCACATCTACACATGTGACAATTTGAATTTTTCTTTCTTTTAGAGCTCTTCTTCTACTGCGGCAGAGACAGGGCAGGAGCAGCGGAGTCAAGGTCCGGTGGAAAGACGGCAGCGGGTACATATACAAGGCTGACTGTTATCTTGAATCTTCCTTTCTTTCGTATTTCTTAACTTTTTTCTTCTGGAATCCTTTTGTATGTTGGCTTTCCTAGTCATTCCATTTCTCAGCATCTTTTTTCTTTCTTTTCCTTATGTTAATTGAGCAAACTTTAATTACTTTATTTAATTTTTAGGTTTCACAATGGGAGGATGATCTAATCGAGAATGACCTCCTCATCTCCCTGGTCCAGGAGCGAGTCCCGTTGTGGGACACCCGGGATCCACTGCACTCAAACAACGTCACGATCCGGCGCTTATGGAATGAGGTGGCCTAAGCGATGTGGGATGGCTGGGACAACGCCCCGAATCGGGTCCGAAGTGCATTTGGTAAGTATTGCAATGCAGTATGAAGCAGCAGAGACCTTGGGTGTGCTCACACAACTGTTTGTGATGAAAGAAACTCAGAGGAGTTTCTGTCATCACACACAGTTGTGTGAGCACGGCCAAAAGTCCTTTTTCTGACCTTTTTTTTTTTAACAGTGGCCAAAGTGAAAACACGTTGGCGTTCGATGAAGGACTGCTTCAACAAGGACCTGCGTCAAGAGAGCCATGTTCCCAGTGGTTAAGGAGCAAGGATCAGATGATACAAATACCATTGAGTTCTGGCATTTTTAAGACCGGTCCTTGCCCAGAGAACGTAAGTATTTCTCACGTGCATAAGGTTGTAATGTATTGCCATAATCTGTATTTTTATATTCCACAGGATTTTGCGTCTGGTAAATTTTTGATATTAATTTTCTTTTTCCTTTTTTCACAGCACATACAGCACTACTGTTGGCCCAGGTTCTGGAGTGGTCCTTCATCCGACAGCCACGGACCATCCCAGCCATCCAGCAGCGCAGCAGCAAGTGGGCCTTCCACACTAACTGGAGACCAGGCAGCTGGTCCATCAGGTCTTCCCCTTTCGCAGTCCTCTTCCACTGCTGCTTTTTTTGGGGGCTCCTCCCGGCAGCGGGAGAGGGCTTCAGACAGGTCACTCATGCCCGAGTTTTTGCACTTGAGCTCGGTTTTACACGAGGCAATCAAGGCTTTGGGTGTCCAAATGGTTGTTTCACATAGCCTCTTGAATGCACGTATCCAGGAGGTCAGCAAAAGCCTTGATCAAGTGAAAGCCGACCTCCAGAGGCCAGCACATCATTTTTTTTACCAAATTGAGCAGGGCATGTCGGAACACCTTACTCCTGATCTCCAGCTGAGTGTCATGCAGGCCTGCAATGCTGCTTACATGCAGGCTACGCAGCAGAGTCGGTATTTCCAGCAGACAGTGGCGGCATATCCACCTGTGCCTTCACTGTCACGATTGACCTCAATGCCGACCTCTGCTGCATCCCACTGCACGGCCACCTCAATTCCTTCCACAGCCGGACACCACTACAGCACCACCACCATGCTGAGTGCAGTTGGACATCCCACCGCCACCACCATGACATCTGCTGCTCCTGTTTGGACCTCCTCCACTGACACCACGATGCAGCAGGACCCTGGCATGGCCTTCCGTACCGCCACCACCACGATGCGGCAGGACCCTGCCTTCCATACCGCCACCACCACGATGCAGAAGGCCTCTGGCATGGCCTTCTACTCTAAAAGCGCTATGGACTCTGGCATGGCTGCACACTCTACGAGCACTATGGATTCTGACACAGTGCAGCCGGACCCTGACAGGTCACCCACCACCACACCATGCCATATGAGCCCACTAAGACCTCCCACAACCAGGCAAACAAAAAAAAAACACAAAAAAAACAGAGGACTCTTAGCATTCCTCCCCTTTCACCTCCCAATGTGTCTGTAATGTCAGGTTTGTCTCACACTTCCAGTGCGTCTCAAGCCTCTCATGTGTTAAGCCCCATCCCCAAACTTCCAGACCCTTCTAGTTTCATTGCCCCTTCTCCTGCCACCTCTGCGTCGTCCACGGTTAGCCAGGCTTCAGTGCTGCACACCCCCCGTTTACATCACTCTACCCCAAGCCGGCGCAGTAAATACATTTTTTTGGTTGTTAAAAAATAAAAAAATATTGATTTGCCACAATTATGTTTGGGTTATTGTGTCTTCCGCCGCCAGCAACACACACAGTGCGCCAACTAAGAAACTTCGCCACACACTTACTTTTTGGGCCACATCATATCTCCAGTAGTTATAAAAAAAAAGACTGCAGCTTTGTGTGTCTTTAGTATACAGATATGAGGTGGGCCAAAAAATATTACATGTATCTCCATAATCTCTTTTTGTCTGTGACTAGTGTGGCAGTCTGAAGAGAAAATGGTGGAAATACAGTGCAGACCTCTACTGAACAGGTTAGGTGTCAAAAAACTCATTAGTTATGACACCTGACCTGGTGAGTAGAGAACTGCCTTGTATAACCACCATTTTCTCTTCTTTATACATAATCTATTACACACAAATTGAGGGGACAATGGTGGTCACACACTGCATATCTATGCTCACCTGCACAGGTGTCAGAAATAGTGAATTCATGAGGCTGTTATATGTGCATCATGAATTCATTATTTCTAACACCTGACTTGATGAATATAGATAGTGTGACAGTCATTGTCTCTTCAGTCTGTGTCCAATGGATACAGCAGAACAGAATCAGGACCCAATGACGTCAACAAGCTTACCAATAAAGCAACATGGCTGCTATAACACTAGCAGTATGTGGCCAGTGTTTTATATCAGTATTTGTAAGCCAAACAAGGAGTGGAACAATTAGAGGTAAATTATGAAATTAACATAATAACTAGCACCTCTGCCTTTATCACCCACTCCTGGCTTTGGATTACAAAAACTGATATTAAATACAGACCAAATACTGCTAGTTTTAGGACAGCCTTGGTTTGTAGAGGAAAAATATAGGAGACACGGTCAACACAACCAAAACTAAAGTTTATTAATGAGAAATATTATTTTCATATCAGAAAATTACTGGTACAGATCTAATTACAACAGGACATTTACACAACATTGTCCTGCCATGACACATGTCCAATATCTGAATCAAAAAAGGCAGCAAATTGGTTCCGCATGTGACCAACTGCTGCAGTTGACGGCAGCGGGTGATGCTGGAAATCGGGCAGTGGGTGTGCAACTGGTTCATCCAGTTCAATGTTGGGTTGCTCCTTAGCCATTATATAATTATGCAGAACCACACAGGCTTTGACCACCTCGTCAACTGTTTCCACTTTTAGATTTATGGCTGATGCAAGAATGGGCCATTTAACGACCAGAATGCCAAAGGTACACTCTACTGTTCTTCGGGCCCTGATCAGTCTGTAGTTAAAGATCCTTCTAGTGTGGTTCAAGTCCCGACTGGAATAGAGCTTCAGTAGGTTTTCACACATCTGAAAGGCCTCATCCCCAACCATAACAAATGGCATCTGTGGACCTTGAGTGTTGGGGAGAGGTTGTGGTGGGGGAAAATTGAAATTTTTGTCATACACACGGCGGCCCATATCCGAGTTCTTGAAAGTCTGGGAATCGTTGCCACGGCCAAAAGCTCCAATGTCCACGGCGATGAAGCGACAGTTCGCATTAGCTATTGCCATGAGCACAACAGAAAAATATTTTTTATAGTTGAAATACTCCGATCCTGTTCTGGCAGGTTTGATAATGCGGATGTGCTTTCCATCCACTGCTCCTAAACAGTTGGGGAAATCACAAACACTCCAGAATATTTCTGCAATTTCAAGCCACATGTCGACGGTGGGTAGGGGTATAAACTCATCCCGGAGTACATTCCACAAAGCCCGACAGGTGTCCGCAACTATTCCGGACAGGGTGGATATTCCAAGCCGGTATTGGAAGTGGAGGGATGATAAACTCTCTCCGGTTGCCAGAAATCTGTAAAACAAACCCAAGAAACATTACAATCTAATCTACTTATGGTGTGGTTACGCTAAAGAAAGAAAGGAAAATACCCCAAAAATATATGTCAGAAAACAAAAAATTTGGACTGTCATTGGTTTAGATTTGGAACGTACTTTAATGTAACCAGCAGACGTTCCTCCGGTGGAATCGCTTCACAGAGCTGGGTGTCCTGTCGCCATATGGCTCCTTGGACATGACCAAGCAAATCCTGGAACGAGTCTTGCAACATCCTTGTGTATTCCTGGAATTTCTCCGGGTTGGCATTAAGCTCGCCATACAGCGTTTGATAGGCTCCACGGCTCTCACGTAGTTCGATAATGGGGTGTCTCCAAAAACGCCTACGTTGTCTCCTTCTCCATCTTTCGCAATTTCTGTCTTGCTCCCAAGCAAAAGCACAGGCAAGAAACAGCTTGATGCTTAAATCCAGGTTGAAACAAAAGCTCTCCATGCGAAGATCCATCATGACACAGGATACAGGAGCAAAATCTGAAAATTCCAGCTGTTCAGGGGTCTATATATAGAGATTCCATAATACACTCCCTCTGCAGTCCCATTGGCGGTGTCTGGTTATCTTGATTTTTCTCTTGTGAAATTTCTCATCATGCGCACCAAAAACGCAAATGCAGGAAAAAACGCATATAAATGCGTACAAACGCGCCATTTTTTTAACCGCATGCGATACCGCATGCGTCTAAAAAATGCCGCGTTTATATGCATTTTTTCCACCACTTGCGGATGCGTTTTAAACGCTGCGGATTTAAAAGCCAATGTGAGACTAGCCTTACAGAGACTTCAACCGCTATGACAGTGGATCCATTGGTTTTCGGTGTCAAAAATGAACTGTGGACCTTCCAAATCACAGGTTTCACAGCACGTGATGGCGCTCTGCTAATTGTCAGCGAGGGCCGCATAATGACATGGTGGTGGAAATGATGATGGCACGCGATGCCCAAAATTCAAATGGGCATGTTTTAAATGGCATTGTAAAGTACTGGGGAACATGTATTCCACTATCTTTCTAACTATTTGGCATGAGTCAATGTCCCCACAAATGTAGAATTGAGAGCCCTCACAAATGTTAAAGTAAAAAAAAAAAGCCAAAACGCTCCGTGTGAACATATGCTAAAGGGAAGGTATACTTTTTTTTATTTACTTTTTTAAATTTTGCCTTATATACATGTAATTATGAAGGAAATAATGTTTCTTAACATTTTTCCCTTTAAAAAAAATTTTTGGTTTCATTTGGTCGGTCTTTTTAAAAGTCCGTATAATCGGCGCAATAGTCTGACGACATTATTCCCAGATACCATATGTGAGTAAGGAAGGCATGCTGGCTAGGGTTGAGCGACCTTTACTTTTATAGGATCGGGTCGGGTTTCACGAAACCCGACTTTTTCAAAAGTCGGGTCGAGTGAAATCGGCCGATCCTATAAAAAAGTCGGGGTCGGGGTCGGCCGAAACTCGAAACCCAATGCAGTGCATTGGGTTTCCAATGGTTCCCAGGGTCTGAAGGAGCGGAAACTCTCCTTCAGGCCCTGGGATCCATATTTAAGTGTAAAATAAAGAATTAAAATAAAAAATATCGCTATACTTACCCTCTGACGGGCCCTGGTACTAACCGGGAACCTTCCTTCCTTAGAATCAGCCCTCCAGGACCTTGCGGTGACGTCACGGTGACGTCGCGGCTTGTGATTGGTCGCGCGGCCGCCCATGTGACCGCTCGCGCGACCAATCACAAGCCGCGACGTCACCGTGACGTCACCGAAGGTCCTGGAAGGGCTGATTCTAAGGAAGGAAGGCTGCCGGAAAGAAGCAGGGCATGTCCGAGGGTGAGTATATACCTAATAGGAATATACTCACCCTCGGCTTCGTTCCGGCAGCCTTCCTAAGAATCAGCCCTTCCAGGACCTTTGGTGACGTCACGGTGACGTCGCGGCTTGTGATTGGTCGAGCGAGCGGTCACATGGGCGGCCACGCGACCAATCACAAGCTGCGACGTCACCGCGACGTCACCTCAAGGTCCTGGAAGGCTGATTCTAAGGAAGGAAGGTTCCCGGTTAGTACCAGGGCCCGTCAGAGGGTAAGTATAGCGATATTTTTTATTTTAATTCTTTATTTTACACTTAAATCTGAATTCCGATACCAATTCCCGATATCTTAAACATATCGGGAATCGGTATCGGAATTCCGATTCCAGATTCAGAAGATCGCCGACTTCATGGCCGACCCCACACAGGGGTCGGGTCAGGTTTCATGAAACCCGACTTTGCCAAAAGTCGGCGACTTCTGAAAATTGCCGACCCGTTTCGCTCAACCCTAATGCTGGCATCTTCCCCATGCTGTTCCCATTTAGTTTTAGCAATTTCTTATCCATTTCAGCTTTTTTCCACGTCCCCAGACCTGTTTATTGGGTCCAGCAGAAAAATATTAGGCCTTGCCATTGACTTACATTGGATTCGCTTTTCGGTATGAATACATGGATATCAGAAATTATTCATGCCGATTTTCCCAAATCCGAATATTTCATTATTCGATCATCACTAATTATCATGGACAGCCAAGATTTTCACTGGCACACTGCAAACCGCAATGACAAATTCCCTTTAAGATTTTGAGTGATCTCTTTCCACTGCCCAAAATCCCAATATGAAGACATTAGCTGCATTCACTGTGAACTGAAAACTGATAATAACTGCAATCATAATATTCTGAGATGGTGTAAAAAGTATTGCATTGAACATCTGTATTACATCATGACCTTAGCTATCTGCTGGAGTACCTGGAAATGAGACGAATGAGAAAACACTGGATGAAACAACCCCTTTAAATATCACACATTGTACATAAAAAAATGAAATATTATTATCAGAAGGTATAGCAGTTTATGAAATTCTTTCATATTCTGTCATTTCCAAGACCAAAATGAATATAATTTAGAGAAACAAAGGACCTTCTTAACATGATTGCACTTGTCAGCAATTAATATATTTTAATAGTTTGGGCCTACTTTCCACAAGTCATTTTTTATATAGTTAGGTAGTTCGGAATCTAGTAGTTGTTTCATTTAAAGCTACAATTATTACTAAGTACATACAACCTCACATATTAAAAGGAATGCTATAAGAATGGGTGAAATTTGTGGAATGTTTCCTATAACTGCATAATACTGAGTTTGTGTCGACAGTAGTGTTGAGCGATACCGTCCGATACTTGAAAGTATCGGTATCGGATAGTATCGGCCGATACCCGAAAAGTATCGGATATCGCCGATACACGATACCCGATACCAATACAAGTCAATGGGAAACCAAGTATCGGAAGGTATCCTGATGGTTCCCAGGGTCTGAAGGAGAGGAAACTCTCCTTCAGGCCCTGGGATCCATATTAATGTGTAAAATAAAGAATTAAAATAAAAAATATTGATATACTCACCTCTCCGACGCAGCCTGGACCTTACCGCTGTGAACCGGCAGCCTTCTTTGCTTAAAATGAGCGCGTTCAGTACCTTCCATGACGTCACGGCTTCTGATTGGTTGCGTGCCGCTCATGTGACCGCCACGCGACCAATCAGAAGCCGTGACGTCATGGAAGGTGCTGAACGCGCTCATTTTAAGCAAAGAAGGCTGCCGGTTACTACCAGGGCGCGTCCGAGGGTGAGTATATCCCTATTTTTTATTTTAATTCTTTATTTTTTACATGGATATGGATCCCAGGGCCTGAAGGAGAGTTTCCTCTCCTTCAGACCCTGGGAACCACACACTGGGAACTTCTGACTCCGATTCCCGATACCACAAAAGTATCGGATCTCGGTATCGGAATTCCGATACAGCAAATATCGGCCGATACCCGATACTTGCGGTATCGGAATGCTCAACACTAGTCGACAGTATTTTTTATAGAATTTAAAACTACCATCCACATTTCTTCTTACAGCGTTAGATAGAAGCTTCTCTTTATGGGGCTGCCTTAAAGTAAAAACATATGCAACAGTATGACACCAGGACTGCGTGGGCGGAGAATCCTTTTGGTTGCTTCAGATGGAGGTGAGAATGTAGACTCTGAGTAATGGCTGAGATAAAATGAAATTCAGCAAATATACTGCCCTGGTGATTAGTCACTGAAAAATCATCTGAAATGGTTTTGGATCCTAATGATTGCTTCAGATTAAAGTCAAACTATAAAGTCTGAGTAGTGTTTGATACTAGACAAAGAGGAGAACTCATGCTATAGAGGAGTTTTCTCCAGTACAAAGCCTGCTTAGTTAGTGGATACTCTTGGCTACCACGGATTGAGATCAGCGTGAAGGCTCTGTCAGCAATGGAGGATGTGAGATAAGCCAAATACATACTTGATGTATCAACACACTGCGACTAATGAATACATGAACTTCATTATTGCTGCAAATGTTAAAAACGTAAGGTGCCTTAACACTAAATGTCCTACCTCAATGTGACAGGCCTTGTCAATGGGGAGTGAAAAGGATTTCAGACTATACTCGCAATAAAAACCTTGTGTGGGAAAGATGAGTGGATAAGAGTGCTGCTGAGCCTCAGAGGGAACCACATCCCTCATATGTACTACACACAAAAGAAAAGTAGGGCCCACACATTTTAAGCATTAATGTACAGGTGCGACAGTATTCTATGTGGCCAATATACTGACATATACTGTACATAAATGAT
This sequence comes from Ranitomeya variabilis, assembly GCF_051348905.1. Taxonomy (NCBI): domain Eukaryota; kingdom Metazoa; phylum Chordata; class Amphibia; order Anura; family Dendrobatidae; genus Ranitomeya; species Ranitomeya variabilis. The sequence goes on from NC_135236.1 coordinate 571,129,627, forward strand.
GCATATACCCTTATCCACCCTTCTTTCCCACACAAGGTTTTAATTGCAAGCTCTGCCTGGTATCCATTTCACTCCTCATTCAGATGAGGCCTGGTCTAACACAAAGACAAGTAGGACAGTTAGTGGTTATGGACCACACTGTAAATATTAAACAGGTACAACTTGATGTGGCTTGATTATATTTGCACTCTTTGATCAAAAACTAAGTATTTTACATTTTTAATGTTTGCAACAATGTTAGAGTTGATATATTTATTCATTGCAGTGTGCTGACACATCGTCTATGTAAATGTCTGTATATTGACCACATAGTGCATTTGTGCACCTGAACATTAACCCCTTCCCTACATGCGCCATACATATACTGCTCTGAGGGAGCTGTGTTCCTGCGAAGAGTAGTGGATGAGCGCCACGGTGATCGCTTGTGGATGTCAGCTCTGTGCGAGAGCTGACACCCTGCAGCAACACCCACGATTGGTGCTAGCACCGATTACGGGCATTTAACCCTTCTGATGCTGCTGTCAGTAGTGACAGCAAAAAAACAGGAATCTGCAAAAACCCTCATCCATGCCCTCATCATCTCCCGCCGCGACTACTGTAACCTCCTACTCTGTGGCCTCCCCTCTAACACTCTTGCACCCCTGAAATCTATTCTAAACTCAGCTGCCCGTCTAATCCACCTGTCCCTCCGTTATTCCCGGCATCTCGCCTCTGTCAATCCCTTCACTGACTCCCCATTACCCAGAGACTCCAGTTCAAAAGCCTAACCATGACATACAAAGCCATCCACAACCTGTCTCCTCCATACATCTGTGACCTTGTCTCCCAGTACTTTCCTGCACGCAATCTCCGATCCTCACAAGATTTCCTTCTCTACTCTCCTCTTATCTCCTCTTCTCACAATCGCATACAAGATTTCTCTCGCGCATCACCCATACTCTGGAACTCTCTCCCACAACATATCAGACTCTCACCTACCATCGAAACCTTCAAAAAGAACCTGAAGACTCACCTCTTCTGACAAGCCTACAACCTGCAGTAATCACCACTTGACCAAACCGCTGAACGACTAGCTCTGCCCTCACCTACTGTATCCTCACCCTTCCCTTGTAGACTGTGAGCCCTCACGGGCAGGGTCCTCTCTCCTCCTGTACTAGTTGTGACTTGTATTGTTCAAGGTTATTGTACCTGTTTTTATTATGTACACCCCTCCTCACATGTAAAGCACTATGGAATAAATGGCGCTATAATAATAAATAATAATAATAATAACAATAATAATAGAGAAGCATTGTGCAGGGAATCAGTTCCCTGTGTGTTTCCATCAAGACAACGCGATGGCAGCTGGGTCCTTCCGGGTCCTGCAGGGAAGGTGGCTTGTAAATGCCTGCTGGGAGCAGGTGCTGGCTTGCCTCCTTCCTGCCTGTCAAAAACTGATTTGAATCTCTGTAGTGTAGAGTATCAGATCAGCGATCTGATGTAATACAGTAATTTCCCATCCTGGGACTATGTAATTTTTAAATCTTTTTTAAAGTGAAAAAATATATATTTTTTAAATCCCTATGTAAAGAAAAAACATATATATTTAAAATCTTAAAACCCTAAATTTAGGGTTGGGCTAAAGTTAGGGTTGTGCAAAAGTTAGCATTGGGTTAAAGTTAGGGTTGGGCTAAAGTTAGAGTTAGGCTAAAGTTAGGGTTAAGCTAGGGTTGGGGGATTGGGTGGGGCTAAAGTTAGGGTTGGGCTAGGGTTACCAAGGGGTTAGGGTTAGGGTGGGGTTAAGGTAGGGTGGGGCTAAGGATGGGGTAGGGCTAGAGTTGGGGTGGAGTTAGAGTTGGGGTGGGGCTAGGGGTAGGGTTGGAGTTAAAGTTAGGGTTGGTCTAGGGTTGGGGTTAGGGTGGGGCTAGGGTTAGAGTGGGGCTGGTACTAGTGTTAGGGTGGTGCTAGGGTTGGGGTGAGGCTAGGGTTAGGGTGCAGATAAAGTTAGGGTTGGGCTATGGTTGGGATTAGGGTTAGGCTTGTATAAGGGTTATGGTTAGGGTTGGGATTAGGGTTTGGAGTGTGGTGTGGTTGGGTTTAGGGTTAGAGTTAGAATTTCAGGGTTCCACTGTTTAGGTACATGAGGGGGTCTCCAAACACGACATAGCACCACCATTGTTTGCAGAAAAACTTTGTGTTCAAAAAGTCAAACAGTGCTCCCTCCCTTCTGAGCCTTGTCATGAACCCAAACAGTGGCTTTCCCCCACATATGGGATCTTGGCATACTTAGGACAAATTGCACATCAAATTTTGTGGTCCATTTTTTCCTGACAACCTTGTGAAAATAAAAAAAATGGTTCCAAAGTAAATTTTTTGTGAAAAGTAAAATGTTTATTTTTTCCTTCCACATTGCTTTAGTTCTCGTGAAGCACCTGAAGGGTTAGTAAGCTTCTTCTTGAATGTGGTTTTGCGCACCATAAGGAGTGCAGTTTTTAGAATGGTGTCACTTTTGGGTTATATTGACCCCCCCCCCAAACTCACTTCAAATGTTAGGTGATCCCTAAAAAATAGTTTTGTAAATTTTGGTGGAAAAATGTGAAATTGCTGGTAAACTTTTAACCTTTATAACGTCCAAACCAAAAAAATAGTTTCCAAAACTGTGCTGATGTAAAGTTGACATGTGGGAACTGTTATTGTTTAACTATTTTGTGTGACACCACTCTCTGATTTAAGGGTACAAAATTAAGTTTGAAAATTGCTAAATTTTCTAAATTTCTGCCAAATTTCCATTTTTTCATAAATAAACGCAAGTTATATAGAAGAAATGTTATCACTAACATGAAGTATGATATGTCATGAAAAAAACTATCTCAGAATCAGTTGGATACATTGATGTGTTCTAGAGCTATAACCTCATAAAGTGACTTTGGTCAGAATTCTAAAAATTGGCTTGGTCATTAAGTACCAAATTGGCTCTGTCACTAAGGGGTTAAAAATAACAAACACAGTAATACTCCCACAACTCCCACTCCATTGAATGCCTCGGTGAATTCCCTCCAATGAGATCACCACTAACACAGGGAGAAAAAGCCTCATAGTGCAGTTCAAATTCACTGACGTGAAACTCTCCCTGCGAACTGCGGTGAACTTGCCTTTTCACCAAGAGACTTTTTCTTATAGCCTCCTTTCCATTACTAAGCCATGGGATTGATGTCACCAGACAATACAGAGGTGATATCAACCCCACAAATATGAACCCCACTTGTCATCGCTACAGGACAAGTGGGAATATCCAGGCAAAACACCAGAATTGGCACATCTAATAGATGTGCGTTTTCTAGGGTGGCTGTGGGCTGCTATGTTTAGGCTGGGGGGGCAATATCCATGGCCCCTTATCAGCCTGAGAATACTAGCCCCCAACCCCCAGAAGGCTGGTTGTTAAAAATGGGGGAAGGCCAAACTATTTTTTAAAATTATTTATAAATATTTAAAAAAAACAGCATGGAGATCCCTCTATTTTTGATAACCAAATTGCTAACGCTGACAGCTAAGATGCAATCCAATGAAAAATAAATACAGCCCCACTGCTCAATTCTTACAGTAAAAAAACCTTTGTCCTTTATTTCAACAATAGACTGTGGACATGGTTTAAGAGGGCAGGGCGATAGCAGTACAAATTGGTGTTGTTAATGGACTACGGCCATTTCGCGTATAACACGCTTCAACGGGTCCAGATTATTAGGACCTTCAACGGGTCCAGATTATTAGGACCCATTGAAGCTTGTTATACGCAAAACGGCCGTAGTCCATTAACAACACCAGTTTGTACTGCTATCGCCCTGCCCTCTTAAACCATGTCCACAGTTTATTGTTGAAATAAAGGACAAAGGTTTTTTTACTAGAAGAATTGAGCAGTGCGGCTATATTTCTTTTTCATTGGATTGCAACTTATGTTTTTTCAAGCCAGGACGCCAAGTTCCATGCACATTTGCGGGTGGAGTCTTCGATCCAGCTGAATTCGCCACACCAGTGAGTATACGCTTCGTATCTTAGTGCCATTCAGCTTTATTCTTGTTTTCATTGGCTGACAGATAAGAATTGTATCCCACAGATGTTAGTTTTCTATGACTGGTTATCAAAAATACAGGGGACCCATGCCATTTTTTTAAATTTATTTATTTATAGAACAGGCTGATGAATACTCCTATCAGTCGCACCTGCTTTTGCTGTTATTGTGGTAGCAGGCATAGGCTGATTGGACCAGTAGTCCTATCAGCCAACTCCAGTGATTGGAGGTAAACTTTATACTTCCGATCACAGCTGCAGGCTCATGCTGTCATTGGACAGCGTTGGAATAACTGGGTGTGATTTTACGGCATCACGTACACTCGAGGTCTGTTGTGAAATTGGATTCTGGGCTCCCCCGGTGGCCACTTGTGGAATTGTACTTGTGTGCATCATCCCCTCTGTTCACCTGCTCCTATCAGGATGTGGGAGTCGCTATATAACCTTGCTCCTCTGTCAGTTTCATGCCGGTCAACAATGTAATCAGAAGCCTTCTGTGCATGTTCCTGCTACTAGACAACTCCTAGCTAAGTTGGACTTTTGTCCTTGTGTGTTTTTGCATTTTGTTCCTGTTCACAGCTGCTGTTTCGTTACTGTGTCTGGAAAGCTCTTGTGAGCGGAAATTGCCACTCTGGTGTTATGAGTTAATGCTAGAGTCTTAAAGTAATTTCTGGATGGTGTTTTGATAGGGTTTTCTGCTGACCATGAAAGTGCCCTTTCTGTCTTCATGCTATCTAGTAAGCGGACCTCGATTTTGCTAAACCTATTTTCATACTACGTTTGTCATTTCATCTAAAATCACCGCCAATATATGTGGGGGCCTCTGTCTGCCTTTTGGGAAAATTTCTCTAGAGGTGAGCCAGGACTGTCTTTTCCTCTGCTAGGATTAGGTAGTTCTCCGGCTGGCGCTGGGCATCTAGGGATAAAAAACGTAGGCATGCTACCCGGCCACTTCTAGTTGTGCGGCAGGTTTAGTTCATGGTCAGTATAGTTTCCATCTTCCAAGAGCTAGTTCTCATATATGCTGGGCTATGTTCTCTCGCCATTGAGAATCATGACAGTTTGACCGGCCCAAAAAAGGGTTAAATTACTGGCTGAGAAAGGAGAGAAAAAAGAAGTCTGCTACAATTTTTTTTTTTTTTTCTAGTTCTGAGTGTGCTCTTAATTGAATCACTTGCTATTCTGCCTATACTGCAGCCTTCCTCTCTTTCTCTCCTTCTAATCCTTGAATGGCTCTGTGTTCACCTGTTTCAAATGGATCTTCAGAGTGTAGCTACAGGTTTGAATAATCTCGCCACAAAGGTACAAAATTTGCAAGATTTTGTTGTTCATGCACCTATGTCTGAGCCTAGAATTCCTTTGCCTGAATTCTTCTCGGGGAATAGATCTCACTTTCAAAATTTTAAAAATAATTGCAAATTGTTTTTGTCCCTGAAGTCTCGCTCTGCCGGAGACCCTGCACAGCAGGTCAGGATTGTAATTTCCTTGCTCCGGGGCGACCCTCAGGACTGGGCTTTTGCATTGGCACCAGGGGATCCTGCGTTGCTCAATGTGGATGCGTTTTTTCTGGCCTTGGGGTTGCTTTATGAGGAACCTCATTTAGAGCTTCAGGCGGAAAAGGCCTTGATGTCCTTGTCTCAGGGGCAAGATGAAGCTGAAATATACTGCCAAAAATTCCGCAAATGGTCTGTGCTTACTCAGTGGAATGAGTGCGCCCTGGCGGCGATTTTCAGAGAAGGTCTCTCTGATGCCATTAAGGATGTTATGGTGGGGTTCCCTGTGCCTGCGAGTCTGAATGAGTCCATGACGATGGCTATTCAGATCGATAGGCGTCTGCGGGAGCGCAAACCTGTGCACCATTTGGCGGTGTCTACTGAGAAAACGCCAGAAAATATGCAATGTGATAGAATTCTGTCCAGAAGCGAGCGGCAGAATTCTAGACGAAAAAATGGGTTGTGCTTCTATTGTGGTGATTCAACTCATGTTTTATCAGCATGCTTTAAGCGTACTAAGAAGCCTGACAAGTCTGTTTCAATTAGCACTTTACAGTCTAAGTTTATTCTATCTGTGACCCTGATTTGTTCTTTGTCATCTATTACCGCGGACGCCTATGTCGACTCTGGCGCTGCTTTGAGTCTTATGGATTGGTCCTTTGCCAAACGCTGTGGGTATGATTTGGAGCCATTGGAGGCTCCGATACCTCTGAAAGGGATTGACTCCACCCCATTGGCTAGTAATAAACCACAATACTGGACACAAGTGACTATGCGTGTTAATCCGGATCACCAGGAGGTTATTCGCTTTCTGGTGCTGTATAATCTACATGATGTTTTGGTGCTGGGATTGCCATGGCTGCAATCTCATAACCCAGTCCTCGACTGGAGAGCTATGTCTGTGTTAAGCTGGGGATGTAAAGGAACTCATGGGGACGTACCTTTGGTTTCCATTTCATCATCTATTCCCTCTGAGATTCCTGAATTCTTGTCTGACTTTCGTGACGTTTTTGAAGAACCCAAGGTTGGTTCACTACCTCCGCACAGGGAGTGCGATTGTGCCATAGACTTGATCCCGGGTAGTAAATACCCTAAGGGTCGTTTATTTAATCTGTCTGTGCCTGAACACGCGGCTATGCGAGAATATATAAAGGAGTCCTTGGAAAAGGGACATATTCGTCCTTCGTCATCTCCCTTAGGAGCCGGTTTTTTCTTTGTGTCTAAGAAAGACGGCTCTTTGAGGCCGTGTATTGATTATCGACTTTTGAATAAAATCACGGTTAAATATCAATATCCGTTACCACTGCTTACTGATTTGTTTGCTCGTATAAAGGGGGCCAAGTGGTTCTCTAAGATTGATCTCCGTGGGGCGTATAATTTGGTGCGAATCAAGCAGGGGGATGAGTGGAAAACCGCATTTAATACGCCCGAGGGCCATTTTGAGTATTTGGTGATGCCTTTTGGTCTTTCAAATGCCCCTTCAGTCTTCCAGTCCTTTATGCATGACATTTTCCGCGATTATTTGGATAAATTTATGATTGTGTATCTGGATGATATTCTGATTTTTTCGGATGACTGGGACTCTCATGTCCAGCAGGTCAGGAGGGTTTTTCAGGTTTTGCGGTCTAATTCCTTGTGTGTGAAGGGTTCTAAGTGTGTTTTTGGGGTTCAAAAGATTTCCTTCTTGGGATACATTTTTTCCCCCTCTTCCATCGAGATGGATCCTGTCAAGGTTCAGGCTATTGGTGATTGGACGCAACCCTCTTCTCTTAAGAGTCTTCAGAAATTTTTGGGCTTTGCTAACTTTTATCGTCGATTTATTGCTGGTTTTTCTGATGTTGTAAAACCATTGACTGATTTGACTAAGAAGGGTGCTGATGTTGCTGATTGGTCCCCTGATGCTGTGGAGGCCTTTCGGGAGCTCAAGCGCCGCTTTTCTTCCGCCCCAGTGTTGCGTCAGCCTGATGTTGCTCTTCCTTTTCAGGTTGAGGTCGACGCTTCTGAAATCGGAGCTGGGGCGGTGTTGTCGCAGAGAAGTTCCGACTGCTCCGTGATGAGACCTTGTGCTTTTTTTTCCCGTAAATTTTCGCCCGCTGAGCGGAATTATGATATTGGGAATCGGGAGCTTTTGGCCATGAAGTGGGCTTTTGAGGAGTGGCGTCACTGGCTTGAGGGGGCCAGACATCAGGTGGTGGTATTGACTGACCACAAAAATTTAATTTACCTTGAGTCTGCCAGGCGCCTGAATCCTAGACAGGCGTGCTGGTCGTTGTTTTTCTCTCGGTTTAATTTTGTGGTGTCTTACCTACCGGGTTCTAAGAATGTTAAGGCGGATGCCCTTTCTAGGAGTTTTGAGCCTGACTCCCCTGGTAATTCTGAACCCACAGGTATCCTTAAAGATGGAGTGATATTGTCTGCCGTTTCTCCAGACCTGCGGCGGGCCTTGCAGGAGTTTCAGGCGGATAGACCTGATCGTTGCCCACCTGGTAGACTGTTTGTTCCTGATGATTGGACCAGTAGAGTCATCTCTGAGGTTCATTCTTCTGCGTTGGCAGGTCATCCTGGAATCTTTGGTACCAGGGATTTGGTGGCAAGGTCCTTCTGGTGGCCTTCCCTGTCACGAGATGTGCGAGGCTTTGTGCAGTCTTGTGACGTTTGTGCTCGGGCCAAGCCTTGTTGTTCTCGGGCTAGTGGATTGTTGTTACCCTTGCCTATCCCGAAGAGGCCTTGGACGCACATCTCGATGGATTTTATTTCGGATCTGCCTGTTTCTCAGAAGATGTCTGTCATCTGGGTGGTGTGTGACCGTTTCTCTAAGATGGTCCATCTGGTTCCCTTGCCTAAGTTGCCTTCTTCTTCCGAGTTGGTTCCTCTGTTTTTTCAAAATGTTGTTCGTTTGCATGGTATTCCGGAGAATATCGTTTCTGACAGAGGGACCCAATTCGTGTCTAGATTTTGGCGGGCATTCTGTGCTAGGATGGGCATAGATTTGTCTTTTTCGTCTGCTTTCCATCCTCAGACTAATGGCCAGACCGAGCGGACTAATCAGACCTTGGAGACATATTTGAGGTGTTTTGTGTCTGCGGATCAGGATGATTGGGTTGCTTTTTTGCCTTTGGCGGAGTTCGCCCTCAATAATCGGGCCAGCTCTGCCACCTTGGTGTCCCCATTTTTCTGTAATTCGGGGTTTCATCCTCGATTTTCCTCCGGTCAAGTGGAATCTTCGGATTGTCCTGGAGTGGATGCTGTGGTGGAGAGGTTGCATCAGATTTGGGGGCAGGTGGTGGACAATTTGAAGTTGTCCCAGGAGAAGACTCAGCTTTTTGCCAACCGCCGTCGTCGTGTTGGTCCTCGGCTTTGTGTTGGGGACTTGGTGTGGTTGTCTTCTCGTTTTGTCCCTATGAGGGTTTCTTCTCCTAAGTTTAAGCCTCGGTTCATCGGCCCGTACAAGATATTGGAGATTCTTAACCCTGTGTCCTTCCGTTTGGACCTCCCTGCATCCTTTTCGATTCATAATGTTTTTCATCGGTCATTGTTGCGCAGGTATGAGGTACCGGCTGTGCCTTCCGTTGAGCCTCCTGCTCCGGTGTTGGTTGAGGGTGAGTTGGAGTACGTTGTGGAAAAGATCTTAGACTCTCGTGTTTCCAGACGGAAACTCCAGTATCTGGTCAAATGGAAGGGATACGGTCAGGAGGATAATTCTTGGGTCACTGCCTCTGATGTTCATGCCTCCGATCTTGTCCGTGCCTTTCATAGGGCTCATCCTGATCGCCCTGGTGGTTCTGGTGAGGGTTCGGTGCCCCCTCCTTGAGGGGGGGGTACTGTTGTGAAATTGGATTCTGGGCTCCCCCGGTGGCCACTTGTGGAATTGTACTTGTGTGCATCATCCCCTCTGTTCACCTGCTCCTATCAGGATGTGGGAGTCGCTATATAACCTTGCTCCTCTGTCAGTTTCATGCCGGTCAACAATGTAATCAGAAGCCTTCTGTGCATGTTCCTGCTACTAGACAACTCCTAGCTAAGTTGGACTTTTGTCCTTGTGTGTTTTTGCATTTTGTTCCTGTTCACAGCTGCTGTTTCGTTACTGTGTCTGGAAAGCTCTTGTGAGCGGAAATTGCCACTCTGGTGTTATGAGTTAATGCTAGAGTCTTAAAGTAATTTCTGGATGGTGTTTTGATAGGGTTTTCTGCTGACCATGAAAGTGCCCTTTCTGTCTTCATGCTATCTAGTAAGCGGACCTCGATTTTGCTAAACCTATTTTCATACTACGTTTGTCATTTCATCTAAAATCACCGCCAATATATGTGGGGGCCTCTGTCTGCCTTTTGGGAAAATTTCTCTAGAGGTGAGCCAGGACTGTCTTTTCCTCTGCTAGGATTAGGTAGTTCTCCGGCTGGCGCTGGGCATCTAGGGATAAAAAACGTAGGCATGCTACCCGGCCACTTCTAGTTGTGCGGCAGGTTTAGTTCATGGTCAGTATAGTTTCCATCTTCCAAGAGCTAGTTCTCATATATGCTGGGCTATGTTCTCTCGCCATTGAGAATCATGACAGAGGTCCCTATTTCTAGGACATTAATTGTAAAATTATTCCACTCAGCTTAATACAGCATACGTTAACGTGTCCCTGCCAGACAGTGGCTAAGGTACCGGTGGTCAGCAATCATGGAGTCATTTCATCCCCTTCTGTGGGCTCAATCTGTACTTCTACTCCTTCCAGTAACACAAAGGCACTCACCAGCAAGATTTCACCCACTTCTTTGAGGACATTTCCCATTTTACAATTAACATCCCGGAAGGAGGGACCTCGAGTGTACGTGATGCCGTAAGATCACAACCAGTCCGATGCCATCTAAATGACCCCTGTGATAGGAGAACTGTGGACTCTGTCAGTGTCGCTCAATACAAAGGAAAATAGAGGCAGAGCCCAGACCGGCCATGATCTTTTGGAACAGATGGAAGCAAACCTCACAGAATTCAGCATGAGCAAGTTAGGCAAGTAGAAATCCTACTGCATCGGTATAAGGGAGTGTTCACTCAGCAAGATGAGGACTTTGGCATTAATAAGGCCATTCAACACGAGATCCTCATGGGAGCTACAGCTCCCATATGGGAAAGGTATTTACTATTCCCATCTTAAATGTACCAGGAAGTGAAGGATTTGCTGTAACACATGCTGCAGAATGTTGTTAAACTCATTGTACTAGTGCGGAAGAAGGACGGGTCAATGAGGTTCTATTTGGACTATCAAAGACTGAATGCCTTTACCGTGCAAGACTCATACTTTTTCCTTGTCTGCTTACGGAAAAGTCAAGTACTTCTCATCTCTTGATCTGGCTAGTAGCCACTGGCAGGTCCTCGTGGCTGTGAAGGACCGCTCAAAGACTGCCTTCAACCTTCCCATGGAACTCTTTGAGTTAAAATGGATGCCATTCTGGTTGACAAATGTGCCGGGGATGTTTTAGAAGTTGATGGTAAGATGCCTTGGAGATCTCAACTTTAAAACAACCATATTATAACTTGATGATCTAATTATCTATCCCCTTCCTTTGACGAGCATCTTTCCAGGTTGGGACAGGTGTTTGAGTGGCTTCAAAGACTTGGGCAGGAGATCAAGCCTTTGAAGTGTCATTTGTTTCAGAGAGATTACATTCCTTGGGGTGCACAGTTTCCAAAGTAAGGGTGCATCCCTCCATAGAGAAAGTGGACGCCATATAAAAATGACCCAAACCTACTTCATTGAGAGAACTGAGACAATTCCTGGGGTTGGCCAGGTATTACCAGAGGTTTACTGTAATAAATATAGGGGAAAACTCAGGAGACTCTTTGCGTGGAACAAGACAACTACAGGACACAGTTTTATAAGTGGTAAAGTCTATATTATCACACGGTGATTCAAACAGGTGCCGAGAGAAACTCAAGTCCACAACACTTGGTGTAAATATTAAACGCAGCTTAGCAGTCTATAGGAAAATTCAGAGGAAAATGCAATCAAGCAGAAAGTCTATGAAGCACAGTTATTCTTGAGGATACTTGACATGAATAAATCCTTGTCTTAGTCCAGACACAGATAGATACGCTTATAAGGCAGTTCAAATCATATCTTAGCTCAACCAGGGAGGCCTGGTTAATAGTCTCAGGTTTTTGCAGAGCAGAAACAGCTTACATGTCCAGCAAATGCAGATGGAAGTAAACATGAGCAGCAGATGAAGGAGGTTTACTGGAAACTGGTGTATGCAGCAGGAACTAAGAGCAGAGTAGCAGGATCACCACACAGGTTCACAAGAGCAGGTATATAGCCAGGGAGTAATCAGAGGTCAGGAGCTGGATGCAAGGCAGAATACTGTAGCACAGACTGAAGGCTGGGGTGGAGTTTTATAGCAGGAAGACACAGTGCACATGAGACCAAAGACGCCATCTTGGAAAAGGGCAGTATTGCACAAAAGGTAAAAAATGTTCAAAGTCCTGACATTTACCAAGACTGGAGCACCCCTACATAAGCTATTAAGAGGAACAGCATGAGGGACCAACCACCCACCAGTCAATCCAGTGGGGCCCCAGACAGCAGGTTCTAAGGATGGTGCTGATAGATGCCCCTATCTTGGCCTAGGCTGACTACTCACAGCCCATTGTGCTGTATACTGATAGAAGCCTGTACGTTTTTTAGCAGTGTTGGCTCAGGTGCAAGAAGGAAGTGAGTGTAATCGCCTATGCCATCTGGTCATTGAAGAATGCCAAAAAGAACCTCAATAATTATAGTTCATTCAAGTTAGATTTGCTGACACCGACAAATGATAATTGCAGGTCAAACAATGAAGATCCGGTAAGGACGCCGATCCAGAATTGGACATCTGTAGTAGAGATGAGCCACCTCCCTAGTGTTCAGGTTCGGTTCGGCTCGTCGAACAGGCACATGTTCGACGAACTGTTCATTGAACGTTCGACGAACACCGTCCAACCCCACTGAAACCGATGGCAGGCAAACACAAACACGTACAAACACATGGAAAACACATAGAAAACACCTTAAAAGATGTCCAAAAGCTGACAAACTGTTCAGAAGACACAACAAACACATGGAAAAGTCACAACTACATAAAGTCATGTGAAAAGAAAAGAGGTGGAGGAGTAAAAGGAGGAGACACAGATATAGGCATGTAATGCCCTTCTAAAATAAAGAAAGGCTGGAGTAAAAATCTAAACTCACTCTATCAACGCCCAGCCGTCTTGACAAAAAGAATAAAAAAATAAATATCTTTAGGTAGAATAGCGGCAGGTCCATTCAGAACACTTTCCTTAGAAGACGTAATGGTACCCCCGTTGGGAGTTGTGCCAAAAAGTGAACCCAATACATTCAGACTAATCCACCATTTGTCACATCCAAGGGGCAGGTCAGTAAACGACAACATCGACGTGGAACCAAGTACAGTACTATATACTGTACCTCCTTTGATGAGGCAATCAGGCGGGTCAAGAAGTTGGGAAGGGGCACCCTAATGGCCAAAACAGACATTGAGGGGGCGTTCCGGTTACTACCTGTGCCTCCGAATAGTGTCCTCCCATTGGGCTGTTTCTGTGAAGGAGCATACTACATAGATAGCTGTTTGTCCATGGGGTGCTCCATATCCTGCTCACTATTTGAGGAGTTTAGTTGCTTCATCGAATGTGTTGTCATGGACGTTTGTAAGGTGGCACATATTATCCATTACCTCGACGACTTCTTATGCCTGGACCCAAAAGATTTGCCACAGTGTGAAAACACGCGGTAGTCCACCTGTGAGAAGGAGAGAGCTGGAGGGAGAGTGGACACCCCAGAGCCAAGGGGTTAGATTGAGAAAGAAAGAAGGCGGTGTAGCTTGCTTCATGGGTGGGGTACTCGGCTGGATAGCACTAAATTCTACTAGGCCCAAAAGGATTTCCTGGGCCAGATGCCATTAAAAAATAGTACTTAGGTAAACAGGCGGTGTAGCTTGCATCATGGGTGGGGTACACTGCTGAGTAGCACTAAATTCTACTAGGCCCAAAAGGATTTCCTGGGCTAGATGCCGTTACAAAAAAGTAGTTAGATAAACAGGCAGTGTAGCTTGCTTCATGGGTGGGGTACTCTGCTGAGTAGCACCAAATTCTACTAGGCCCAAAAGGATTTCCTGGGCCAGATGCCATTAAAAATAGTACTTAGGTAAACAGGCGGCGTAGCTTGCTTCATGGGTGGGGTACGCTGCTGAGTAGCACCAAATTCTACTAGGCCCAAAAGGATTTCCTGGGCCAGATGCTGTTAAAAATAGTACTTAGGTAAACAGGCGGTGTAGCTTGCTTCATGGGTGGGGTACGCTGCTGAGTTGCACCAAATTCTACTAGGCCCAAAAGGATTTCCTGGGCTAGATGCCGTTACAAAATAGTAGTTAAGTAAACAGGCGGTGTAGCTTGCTTCATGGGTGGGGTACGCTGCTGAGTAGCACCAAATTCTACTATGCCAAAAAGGATTACCTGGGCCAGATGCTGTTAAAAATAGTACTTAGATAAACAGGCGGTGTAGCTTGCTTTATGGGTAGGGTACGTTCCTGAGTAGCACTAAATTCTACTAGGCCCAAAAGGATTTCCTGGGCTTGATGCTGTTACAAAATAGTAGTTAGGTAAACAGGCAGTGTAGCTTGCTTCATGGGTGGGGTACGCTGCTGAGTAGCACCAAATTCTACTAGGCCTAAAAGGATTTCCTGGGCCAGATGCCATTAAAAATAGTACTTAGGTAAACAGGAAGTGTAGCTTGCTTCATGGGTGGAGTACGCTGCTGAGTAGCACTAAATTCTACTAGGCCCAAAAGGATTTCCCGGTCCAGATGCTGTTACAAAATAGTAGTCAGGTAAACAGGCATGTAGCTTGCTTCATGGGTGGGGTATGCTGCTGAGTAGCAGTAAATTCTACTAGGCCCAAAAAGATTTCCCGGGCTAGATGCCGTTTCAAAATAGTAGTTAGGTAAACAGGCGGTGTAGCTTGCTTCATGGTTGGGGTACGCTGCTGAGTAGCACTAAATTCTACTAGGCCCAAAAGGATTTCCCGGGCTTGATGCCGTTACAAAATAGTAGTTAGGTAAACAGGCGGTGTAGCTTGCTTCATGGGTGAAGTATGCTGCTGAGTAGCACCAAATTCTACTAGGCCCAAAAGGATTTCCTGGGCCAGATGCCGTTAAAATATAGTACTTAGGTAAACAGACGGTATAGCTTGCTTCATGGGTGGGGTACTGTGCTGAGTAGCACAAAATGCTATTAGGTACAAAACGATTTCCTGGGCTACATGCAGTGAAGAATTAGTAATTAGATCAACAGGCGGTGTAGCTTGCTTCATGGGTGGGGTACGCTGCTGAGTAGCACCACATTCTACCAGGCCCAAAAGGATTTAATGGGCTTGATGCCATTACAAATTAGTAGCTAGGTAACAGGCGGTGTAGCTTGCTTAATGGGTGGGGTATGCTGATGAGTAACACCAAATTCTACTAGGCCCAAAAGGATTTCCTGGGCCAGATGCCATTAAAAATAGTACTTAAGTAAACAGGCGGTGGGTGGCTCGGCTACTCTGCTGACTAGCAGACACTGAAGCTTTGGAGAAGAACTCTGAATCCCAGGCCATATTATGAGTAAACAACTCTGCAGATGACCCCACCCACCTGGAATTGACGATGGCAACGTCATGTAAAACTCAGCAAGGGGACTAAATAAAAGAGTCTCCATTTTTTCAAAAAATTCGGCCACAGACACCACTTAAGTGGCATCAATTTCGCCAGAGCTTTTTAAAACAGTTAGTGAGGTGATTTTCAAAAATCACCAAGCTTTTAGTCTCCCCAAGATGACACAGGGGTAGAAAAGTCCTTGCGGATCCAGGATTTGTTCATCTTGATGAACATTAGTCTTTCTACATTGTCACTGGACAGCCGCGTGCACTTTTCTGTCAACACACCACCAGCAGCGCTAAACACACGTTCAAAGAGAACGCTGGCTGTGCGGCACGACAAGATCTCCAAGGTGTGAGTGGCGAGCTCAGGTCATTTTTCAAGATTGGAAGCCCAAAATGAGCAAGGGTCCAGTTCCACAGTCATGGCATCGATGTTAACTTGGAGATACTCTTGTACCATCCTCTCTAGGCATTGGCTGTGCATCAGACTTCTTTTCTCCTGTGGCCTTGCAAAGGATGGTTTAAAAAAATCTTGAAACGATTGGAAAAAATTGCTGTTACCACCAGATACGATGTTACTGTTATGGTTAGAGTGATGACTCGATAGTCCCACGGTTGGCAAGTTAGAACTCAGATATTGATTACGTGCACCACTGGTGTTGTTGTGGAAAAGCAGATGTTAGATTCTGTAACAGTCTCTGCTGATACTCCTGCATGCGTGAATCCCTTTCTATGGCAGGAATTATTTCGCCAATTTTGCTTTTGTAGCGGGGATCTAAGAGTGTGGCAACCCAGTAGTCAGCATTACTTTGGATTCTGACAATCCGAGGGTCATGTTGCAGGTAGTGCAGCAAGAAGGCACTCATGTGTCTTGCGCATCCAGGAGGACCAAGTCCTTGTTGTCTTTGTGGTGGCGAGGTGAGAATCATGCTTCCTTCGTCTGCCCTCTCCCCCCAACCTCACACAACAGAAATTTGATCAAGGTCTCCCTCATCTGATGAGTCTTCCTTGCCCAGCACCAGTTCGTCCTCCACTTTTTCCACGCCTCCTCCACGTTCCTCAACAGTTTGGCTGCTACCATGCGCCCTCAGTAATCCCTCTCCCCCAGCCTCCAATGCCAGCCGCCTTGATGCTGCCAACCTTCTTGACCCTGGAGACATGATCCCTTCCGCATACGACTCCTCCTGTTCCTCCTCCTCCTCTTGTTCCACCACCTTACTCCGAACACTATGAAAGGTGTGCTCCAGCATGTAAATCACTGGAATGGTCATGCTGATAATGGTATCGTCAGCACTAAACATCTTCGTTGCTATTTCAAAACTGTGCAGAAGGGTGCATAGGTCCCTGATCTGAGACCACTCCTGCAGCATGATTTGCCCCACCTCTTGAGCTCGTTGGCCCATGCTATACGTCATAACGTATTATGTCGTCGGACAGTGCAGACACTGCTCCTAGGCCCAAAACTATTAACTGGATTAGATGCAGTAAAAATTGAGATACACAGGCGGTATAGTTAGTTTCACAGGCGGGCTACTCTGCTGACGTGCAGACACTGCTCCTAGGCCCAAAACTGTTAACTGGATTAAATGGAGTGAAAAAAGAGATACACAGGCGGTGTAGTTAGTTTCACAGGTGGGCTACTCTGCTGACGTGCACACACTGCTACTAAGCCCAAAATCCCAAAACAATTAACTGGATTAGATGCAGTAAAAATTGAGATACACAGGCGGCATAGTTATTTCACAGGCGGGCTACTCTGCTGATGTGCAGACACTGCTCCTAGGCCCAAAACTTTTAACTGAATTAGATGCAGTAAAAATTTTGATACACAGGCGGTATAGTTTGTTTCACAGGCGGGCTACTCTGCTGACGTGCAGACACTGCTCCTAGGCCCAAAACTATTAACTGGATTAGATGCAGTGAAAATAGAGATACACAGGCGGTGTAGTTAGTTTCACAGGTGGGCTACTCTGCTGACGTGCAGACACTGCTACTAAGCCCAAAACCCCAAAACGATTTACTGGGTTAGATGCAGTAAAAATTGAGTTAAACAGGCGGTGTAGCTAGCTTCACAGGCGGGCTACTCTGCTGACGTGCAGACACTGCTACTAAACCCAAACCCCCAAAATGATTTACTGGGTTAGATGCAGTAAAAATTGAGATACACAGGCAGTGTAGCTAGCTTCACAGGAGGGCTTCTCTGCTGATGTGCAGACACTGCTACTAAGGCCCAAACCCCAAAACGATTAACTGGGTTAGATGTAGTAAAAATTGAGATACACAGGCGGTGTAGCAAGCTTCACAGGCGGGCTACTCTGCTGACGTGCAGACACTGCTACTAAGCCCCAAACCCCAAAACGATTTACTGGGTTAGATGCAGTAAAAATTGAGATACACAGGCGGTGAAGTTACTTTCACAGGCGGGCTACTCTGCTGTAGTGCAGACACTGCTACCAAGCCCCAAACCCCAAAACGACTAACTGGGTTAGATGTAGTAAAAATTGAGATACACAGGCGGTGTAGCTAGCTTCACAGGCGGGCTACTCTGCTGTCGTGCAGACACTGCTACTAAGCCCAAAACGCCAAAACGATTTACTGGGTTAGATGCAGTAAAAATTGAGATACACAGGCGGTGTAGCTAGCTTCACAGGCGGGCTACTCTGCTGACGTGCAGACACTGCTACTAAGCCCAAAATCCCAAAATGATTTACTGAGTTAGATGTATTAAAAATTGAGATACACAGGCGGTGTAGCTAGCTTCACAGGTGGACTATTCAGATGACTATCAGACAATGCTACTAGCCCAAAAGGTTTGGCTGAACTAGATTACACCAAATGCTGTAACTAACACTTGCACAGCACTGGCTCAGACCTGCCTGGCAAACAGTGCTATGAACTGCTGTAACCTACCCTGAAAAGGGCTGATATTACAACTAGTCCCGACTCCTCCTGACTCCCTAAACCTATCTCTCTGACAATTCTCTCTTAGTCTGTATAGCGCCCACAGCAGCAGCGGTGCCGTCTAACACTAAGCTGCAGCAGTGAGGAAATGCTGGCAACGGGGCAAATGGCTGGTTCTTATAGGGCAAGGACTTGTGACATACACAGCCAATGACACATGCCCTTGCTTGTGGGCATCTCATGCACATTACTGTGTGTGTGCACTGCTGATAGCCTGAGAGACTACACCGCCCCTCTGTAATTGCGGGAAAGAAAAAAAAAATGGAGATCAGCGTTACTTCAGCGCAGATCTATCCCCCGCCGCCCCCCCCCCCACTCACTATACAATGAAACAGTCCATTAACAATGATAAACAGTTTTAATGTGCAAATCAAGCTAGGCTTTTGGTGAACGAACAGTTATTGAAGAGAAACTCGAACAGCCGAATTTGAAGCAAATTGTTCGGGTTCGTCGAACGACTCGAACACCACCCAAAACAGCTCGAATTTGAAATTGGCAAACAGTTCGACTCGAACGCCGCTCATCTCTAATCTGTATTGGTGAATTGGAGGCATGAGTATGCTGGGCCATTACATCTAACACTGATGTATGGTATAGGGTGCAGTCAGGGGATGTACGGCAAAAAAAACTTGTGGCCTAGCAGGAAAATTCAGAGACTCCCCGCTAAGAGCTTGAAGTAGCCAGATGAGTAGTGGGATAATGTTAAATGTTTGTGAACATTATCCACATCGAAGAAAAGCTAGATAGTTTAGAGAATTTGCTATTACAATAACAGTGTGCTATTAACAACATTGTATATTTCATACTGTATTTACTCTGTTTGATATATCATATCCTCCTGATAAACACATCATTTCTATCCCTGCGTTGGAGAATAAATAGTTAAGTTGATTATTTCCGGATATTGAGGGAATTGAATTAAGTAATTGACAAACCGATGTATCTCATCTTCTTACACTCTCTGGTAGCAGGACTGGAGGATGGTCAATATGGTACCGTTATTTAGGAAAGGTAAGAAAGTGGATACAGGCAACCACTGTCTGGTAAGGCTGAAATCAGTAGAGTGCAAAGTTTGTGAAGGCTTTTTAACAGATGACCTGCCATAATACAGGTCCTTCTCAAAAAATTAGCATATAGTGTTAAATTTCATTATTTACCATAATGTAATGATTACAATTAAACTTTAATATATATTAGATTCATTATCCACCAACTGAAATTTGTCAGGTCTTTTATTGTTTTAATACTGATGATTTTGGCATACAACTCCTGATAACCCAAAAAACCTGTCTCAATAAATTAGCATATCAAGAAAAGGTTCTCTAAATGACCTATTACCCTAATCTTCTGAATCAACTAATTAACTCTAAACACATGCAAAAGATACCTGAGGCTTTTAAAAACTCCCTGCCTGGTTCATTACTCAAAACCCCCATCATGGGTAAGACTAGCGACCTGACAGATGTCAAGAAGGCCATCATTGACACCCTCAAGCAAGAGGGTAAGACCCAGAAAGAAATTTCTCAACAAATAGGCTGTTCCCAGAGTGCTGTATCAAGGCACCTCAATGGTAAGTCTGTTGGAAGGAAACAATGTGGCAGAAAACGCTGTACAACGAGAAGAGGTGACCGGACCCTGAGGAAGATTGTGGAGAAGGACCGATTCCAGACCTTGGGGAACCTGAGGAAGCAGTGGACTGAGTCTGGTGTGGAAACATCCAGAGCCACCGTGCACAGGCGTGTGCAGGAAATGGGCTACAGGTGCCGCATTCCCCAGGTAAAGCCACTTTTGAACCATAAACAGCGGCAGAAGCGCCTGACCTGGGCTACAGAGAAGCAGCACTGGACTGTTGCTAAGTGGTCCCAAGTACTTTTTTCTGATGAAAGCAAATTTTGCATGTCATTCGGAAATCAAGGTGCCAGAGTCTGGAGGAAGACTGGGGAGAAGGAGATGCCAAAATGCCTGAAGTCCAGTGTCAAGTACCCACAGTCAGTGATGGTGTGGGGTGCCATGTCAGCTGCTGGTGTTGGTCCACTGTGTTTCATCAAGGGCAGGGTCAATGCAGCTAGCTATCAGGAGATTTTGGAGCACTTCATGCTTCCATCGGCTGAAATGCTTTATGGAGATGAAGATTTCATTTTCCAGCATGACCTGGCACCTGCTCACAGTGCCAAAACCACTGGTAAATGGTTTACTGACCATGGTATTACTGTGCTCAATTGGCCTGCCAACTCTCCTGACCTGAACCCCATAGAGAATCTGTGGGATATTGTGAAGAGAAAGTTGAGAGACGCAAGACCCAACACTCTGGATGAGCTTAAGGCCGCTATTGAAGCATCCTGGGCCTCCATAACATCTCAGCAGTGTCACAGGCTGATTGCCTCCATGCCACGCCGCATTGAAGCAGTCATTTCTGCCAAAGGATTCCCGACCAAGTATTGAGTGCATAACTGAACATTATTATTTGATGGTTTTTTTGTTTGTTATTAAAAAACACTTTTATTTGATTGGACGGGTGAAATATGCTAATTTATTGAGACAGGTTTTTTGGGTTTTCATGAGTTGTATGCCAAAATCATCAGTATTAAAACAATAAAAGACCTGACAAATTTCAGTTGGTGGATAATGAATCTATAATATATGAAAGTTTAATTGTAATCATTACATTATGGTAAATAATGAAATTTAACACTATATGCTAATTTTTTGAGAAGGACCTGTATATTGTAGAAAATAATAGCTGACAACCAGCATGGATTCTTGAAAGACAAGTTGTGTATAACCAACATTATGAGTTTTGAGGATGTAAGGGTAAATTTGGATGTTGTTAATGTGACTGATATGATTTATCTGTACTTTACAAAGGCATTTGATACTGTGCTACACAGAGACCTTATATTGAAGCTCCAGAAGAAGGGACTATGGAAAACTATATGCTGATGGGTAAGGAATTGGTTAAAAGATGTGAAACAAAGTCATCATAAATGGTACATTCTCTATATGGGATATAGTCAGCAGCATCTTGTTCTAGAATAGATTTTCTTAATCTGTTTATTAATGACCTTGATGATGAAATTGAGAGTAAAGTATAAGTCTTTGCTGAGGACTCCAAACTATGTGGGATAATTAAAGCTGACCTTGATAGTACAATATTACAAAACAATATGGATAAGATGTCTGAATGGGTAAATACTTGGCAAATAAGATTTAATGTTGATAAATGTAGATTAGTGCACCTAGGACGGAGTAAACATGTAGCTGCATATACACTAACCCCTTTCTGACATTAGACGTACTATCCCGTCGAGTTGGGGTGGGCCCGTATGACCACCAACGGGATAGTACGTCATATGCGATCGGCCGTGCTCACGGGGGGAGCGCGGCCAATCGCGGCCGGGTGTCAGCTGACTACCGCAGCTGACATCCGGCACTATGTGCCAGGAGTGGTCACGGACCGCCCTCGGCACATTAACCCCCAGCACACTGCGATCAAACATGATCGCAGTGTTCCAGCGGTATAGGGAAGCATCGCGCAGGGAGGGGGCTCCCTGCGTGCTTCCCTGAGACCCCTGGAGCAACGCAATGTGATCACGTTGCTCTCAGGGTCTCTTACCTCCTCCTTCCTGCAGCAGGCCCGGACCAAAATGGCCACTGCATCCGGGTCCTGCAGGGAGGTGGCTTCACAGCGCCTGCTCAGAGCAGGCGCCGGGAAGCCTAGAGCTGTGCACGTCAGATCGCCGATCTGACACAGTGCACAGCAAAGTGTCAGATCAGCAATCTTACACTATAACATGATGCCCCCCCCCCCCCCCCCCCCCCCGGGGCAATGTTATAGTGTAAAAAAAAATATTCACATGCGTGAAAAAATTAAAAAATCCCCCCCCCAAAAAAAAATATATATATATATATATATATATACAGGTCCTTCTCAAAAAATTAGCATATAGTGTTAAATTTCATTATTTACCATAATGTAATGATTACAATTAAACTTTCATATATTATAGATTCATTATCCACCAACTGAAATTTGTCAGGTCTTTTATTGTTTTAATACTGATGATTTTGGCATACAACTCCTGATAACCCAAAAAACCTGTCTCAATAAATTAGCATATCAAGAAAAGGTTCTCTAAATGACCTATTACCCTAATCTTCTGAATCAACTAATTAACTCTAAACACATGCAAAAGATACCTGAGGCTTTTAAAAACTCCCTGCCTGGTTCATTACTCAAAACCCCCATCATGGGTAAGACTAGCGACCTGACAGATGTCAAGAAGGCCATCATTGACACCCTCAAGCAAGAGGGTAAGACCCAGAAAGAAATTTCTCAACAAATAGGCTGTTCCCAGAGTGCTGTATCAAGGCACCTCAATGGTAAGTCTGTTGGAAGGAAACAATGTGGCAGAAAACGCTGTACAACGAGAAGAGGTGACCGGACCCTGAGGAAGATTGTGGAGAAGGACCGATTCCAGACCTTGGGGAACCTGAGGAAGCAGTGGACTGAGTCTGGTGTGGAAACATCCAGAGCCACCGTGCACAGGCGTGTGCAGGAAATGGGCTACAGGTGCCGCATTCCCCAGGTAAAGCCACTTTTGAACCATAAACAGCGGCAGAAGCGCCTGACCTGGGCTACAGAGAAGCAGCACTGGACTGTTGCTAAGTGGTCCCAAGTACTTTTTTCTGATGAAAGCAAATTTTGCATGTCATTCGGAAATCAAGGTGCCAGAGTCTGGAGGAAGACTGGGGAGAAGGAAATGCCAAAATGCCTGAAGTCCAGTGTCAAGTACCCACAGTCAGTGATGGTGTGGGGTGCCATGTCAGCTGCTGGTGTTGGTCCACTGTGTTTCATCAAGGGCAGGGTCAATGCAGCTAGCTATCAGGAGATTTTGGAGCACTTCATGCTTCCATCGGCTGAAATGCTTTATGGAGATGAAGATTTCATTTTTCAGCACGACCTGGCACCTGCTCACAGTGCCAAAACCACTGGTAAATGGTTTACTGACCATGGTATTACTGTGCTCAATTGGCCTGCCAACTCTCCTGACCTGAACCCCATAGAGAATCTGTGGGATATTGTAAAGAGAAAGTTGAGAGACGCAAGACCCAACACTCTGGATGAGCTTAAGGCCGCTATTGAAGCATCCTGGGCCTCCATAACATCTCAGCAGTGTCACAGGCTGATTGCCTCCATGCCACGCCGCATTGAAGCAGTCATTTCTGCCAAAGGATTCCCGACCAAGTATTGAGTGCATAACTGAACATTATTATTTGATGGTTTTTTTGTTTGGTATTAAAAAACACTTTTATTTGATTGGACGGGTGAAATATGCTAATTTATTGAGACAGGTTTTTTGGGTTTTCATGAGTTGTATGCCAAAATCATCAGTATTAAAACAATAAAAGACCTGACAAATTTCAGTTGGTGGATAATGAATCTATAATATATGAAAGTTTAATTGTAATCATTACATTATGGTAAATAATGAAATTTAACACTATATGCTAATTTTTTGAGAAGGACCTGTATATTGTTCCTATAAATACATTTCTTTATCTAAATAAAAAAACAATAAAAGTGCACATATTTAGTATTGCCACGTCCATAATGACCCGACCTATAAAACTGTCCCACTAGTTAACCCCTTCAGTAAACACCGTAAAAAAAACAAAAAAAACAACCTGGGCAAAATTTTATCATACCGCCAAAGAAAAAGTGGAATAACACGCGATCAAAAAGACGCATATAAGTAACCATGGTACAGCTGAAAATGTCATCTTCTCCCTCAAAAAAGGAGCTGCCATACAGCATCATCAAAGAAAAAAGAAAAAAGTTATAGTCCTCAGAATAAAGCGATGCAAAAATAATTATTTTTTTCTATAAAATAGTTTTTATCGTATAAAAGCACCAAAACATAAAAAATGATATAAATGAGGTATCGCTGTAATTGTACTGACCCGAAGAATAAAACTGCTTTATTCATTTTACCAAACGCGGAATGGTATAAACGCCTCCCCCAAAAGAATTTCATGAATAGCTGGTTTTTGGTCATTCTGCCTCACAAAAATCGGAATAAAAAGTGATAAAAAAAAGTCACATGCCCGAAAATGTTACCAATAAAAACATCAACTCGTCCAACAAAAATCAAGACCCCACATGACTCTGTGGACCAAAATATTGAAAAATTATAGCTCTTAAAATGTGGTAACGCAAAAAATATTTTTTTGCAATAAAAAAGCGTCTTTCAGTGTGTGATGGGTGCCAATCATAAAAATCCACTAAAAAAGCTATAAAAGTAAATCAACCCCCACATCGTCACCCCCTTAGTTAGGGAAAAATTAAAAAAATGTATTTATTTCCACTTTCCCATTAGGGTTAGGGCTAGGGTTAGGGTTAGGGTTAGGGCTAGGGTTAGGGTTAGGGCTAGGGTTAGGTTAGGGCTAGGGTTAGGGTTAGGGCTAGGGCTAGGGTTAGGGCTAGGGTTAGGGCTATGGTTAGGGTTAGGGCTAGGGTTAGGGCTACGGTAAGGGTTGGGGCTAACGTTAGAGTTAGGGTTAGGATTTGGATTACATTTACGGTTGGGAATAGGGTTGGGATTAGGGTTAGGTGTGTGTCAGGGTTAGGGGTGTGGTTAGGGTTACCAATGGGATTAGGGTTAGGGATGTGTTTGGATTAGGGTTTCAGTTATAATTGGAGGGTTTCCACTGTTTAGGCACATCAGGGGCTCTCCAAACGCGACATGGCATCCGATTTCAATTCCAGCCAAATCTGCGTTGAAAAAGTAAAACAGTAATCCTTCCTTCTGAGCTCTCCCGTGTGCCCAAACAGGGGTTTACCCCAACATATGGGGTATCAGCGTACTCAGGACACATTGGACAACAACTTTTGGGGTCCAATTTCTCCTGTTACCCTTGGGAAAATACAAAACTGGGGGCTAAAAAATAATTTTTGTGGAAAAAAAAGGATTTTTTATTTTCACGGCTCTGCATTATAAACTGTAGTGAAACACTTGGGGGTTCAAAGTTCTCACAACACATCTAGATAAGTTCCTTGGGGGGTTGAGTTTCCAATATGGGGTCACTTGTGAGGGGTTTCTACTGTTTAGGTACATTAGGGGCTCTGCAAACGCAATGTGACGACTACAGACCAATCCACCTAAGTCTGCATTCCAAATGATGCTCCTTCCCTTCCGAGCTCTTCCATGTGCTCAAACAGTGTTTCCCCCCCCACATATGGGGTATCAGCCTACTCAGGACAAATTGGAAAACAACTTTTGAGGTCCAATTTCAACTGTTACCCTTGGAAAAATACAAAACTGGGGGCTAAAAAATAATTTTTGTGGGAAAAAAAAAAGAATTTTTATTTTCATGGCTCTGCGTTAAAAACTGTAGTGAAACACTTGGGGGTTCAAAGCTCTCACAACACATATAGATGAGTTCATTAGGGGATCTACTTTCCAAAATGGTGTCAATTGTGGGGGTTTCAATGTTTAGGCACATCAGTGGCTCTCCAAACGCAACATGGCGTCCCATCTCAATTCCTGTCAATTTTGCATTGAAAAGTCAAACGGCGCTCCTTCCCTTCCAAGCTCTCCCATGCACCCAAACAGTGGTTTACCCCGACATGGGGGGTATCAGAGTACTCAGGACAAATGGGACAATAACTTTTGGGGTCCAATTTCTTCTCTTACTCTTGGGAAAATAAAAAACAGGGGGGCGAAAAGATCATTTTTGTGAAAAAATATGATTTTTTTATTTTTACAGCTCTGCATTATGAACTTCTGTGAATCACTTAATGGGCCAAAGTGCTCACCACACATCTGCATAAGTTCCATAAGGGGTCTACTTTCCAAAATGATGTCATTTGTGGGGGGTTTCAATGTTTAGGCACATCAGTGGCTCTTCAAACGCAACATGGCATCCCATCTCAATTCCAGTCAATTTTGCATTGAAAAGTCAAAAAGCACTCCTTGCGCCCAAACAGTAGTTTACCCCCACATATGGGGTATGGGCGTACTCAGGAAAAATTTTACAAGAACTTTTGTGGTCCATGTTCTCCTGTTACTCTTGGTAAAATAAAACAAATTGGAGCTGAAGTAAATTTTTTGTGAAAAAAAGTTAAATGTTCATTTTTATTTAAACATTCCAAAAATTCCTGTGAAACACCTGAAGGGTTAATAAACTTCTTTAATGTGGTTTTGAGCACCTTGAGGGGTGCAGTTTTTAGAATGGTGTCACACTTGGTTATTTTCTATCATATAGACCCCTCAAAATGACTTCAAATAAGATGTGGTCCCTAAAAATAGATGGTGTTGTAAAAATGAGAAATTGCTGGTCAAATTTTAACCCTTATAACTCCCTAACAAAAAAAACTTGGTTCCAAAATTGTGCTGATGTAAACTAGACATGTGGGAAATGTTACATATTAAGTATTTTGTGTGACATATCTCTGTGATTTAATTGCTTAAAAATTCAAAGTTGGAAAATTGCAAAATTTTCAAAATTTTTGCCAAATTTCCATTTTTTCACAAATAAACGCAGTTAATATCAAATAAATTTTACCACTACCATGAAGTACAATATATCACGAGAAAACAATGTCAGAATCACCGGGATCCGTTGAAGCGTTCCAGAGTTATCACCTCATAAAAGGACAGTGGTCAGAATTGTAAGAATTGGCCTGGTCATTAATGTGCAAACCACCCTTGGGGGTAAAGGGGTTAAATGGGAGTATTCTGGTTACAAGTAAGCTGAGCATCAGTACTTAGTTTCAGGCAGTGGCTGGAAAAGCAAACAAGATTTTAGGGTGTATAAAAAGAGAAAAAATCCTGTATTGCTGAAATCCAATGTATTGTTACCCCTCCATAAATCACTTGTAAGGCCACATCTAGAATGTGGGATCAAGTTTTGGAATCCACATTTTAAAAAATATATGCAGAAGTTAGTCAGTTCAAAATTGAGCAAATAGAGTATTACATGGCATGGAAGGCCTCTCATATGATGAGAAGTTGGAAAAGTTGGTCATGTTTAGCTTAGAAAAAAGACATCTCAGAGGTTTATATGTATAAATACATGTGTGGTCAATACAAAGGACTGGCACATGACTTTTTCCTTTCAATAAATATTGACTTAATAATAATTGACTTAACCCCTTAGTGACAGAGCCAATTTGGTACTTAATGACCGAGCCAATTTTTACAATTCTGACCAGTGTCACTTTAAGAGGTTATAACTCTGGAACGCTTTATCAGATCCCGCTGATTCTGAGATTGTTTTTTCGTGACATGTTGTACTTCAAGTTAGTGGTAACATTTCTTCGATATTACTTGCGATTATTTATGAAAAAAATGGAAATAAGGCGAAAATTTTTAAAATTTTGCAATTTTCAAACTTTGTATTTTTATGCCCTTAAATCAGAGAGATATGTCACAAAAAATAGTTAATAAATAACATTTCTCACATGTCTACTTTACATCAGCACAATTTTGGAAACAATTTTTTTTTTTGTTAGGGAGTTATAAGGGTTAAAAGTTGACCAGCAATTTCTCATTTTTACAACACCATGTTTTTTTTAGGGACCACATCACCTTTGAAGTGATTTTGAGGGGTCTATATGATAGAAAATAACCAAGTGTGACACCATTCTAAAAACTGCACCCCTCACACTGCTCAAAACCACATTCAAGAAGTTTATTAACCCTTTACGTACTTCACAGGAACTAAAACAATGTAGAAGAAAAAAATGAACATTTAACTTTTTTTTGCAAACATTTTACTTCAGAACCATTTTTTTTAATTTTCACAAGTGTAAAAACAGAAATTTAACCAAAAATTTTGTTGTGCAATTTTTCCTGAGTACGCCGATACCCCATATGTGGAGGTAAACCACTGTTTGGGCGCACCGCAGAGCTTGGAAGTGAAGGAGCACTGTTTGACTGTTTCAATGCAGAATTGGCTGGAATTGAGATCGGACGCCATGTTGCGTTTGGAGAGCCCCTAATGTGCCTAAACAGTGGAAACCCCCCACAAGTGACACCATTTTGGAAACTAGACGCCCCAAGGAACTTATCTAGATGTGTGGTGAGCACTTTGAACCCCCAAGTGCTTCACAGAAGTTTATAACGTAGAGCCGTGAAAAAAAAAAATTGCATTTGTTTTCACAAAAATGATTTTTTCGCCCACAAATTCTTATTTTCACAAGGGTAACAGGAGAAATTAGACCACAAAAGTTGTTGTGCAATTTCTCCTGAGTACGTTGATACCCTATATGTGGAGGTAAACCACTGTTTGGGCGCACCGCAGAGCTTGGAAGTGAAGGAGCACCGTTTGACTTTTTCAATGCAGAATTGGCTGGAATTGAGATCGGATGCCATGTCGCGTTTGGAGAGCCCATGATGTGCCTAAACAGTGGAAACCCCCACAAGTGATACCATTTTGGAAACTAGACCCCTTAAGGAACTTATCTAGATGTGTGGTGAGCACTTTGAACCCCCAAGTGCTTCACAGAAGTTTATAACGTAGAGCCGTGAAAATATAAAATCTAATTTTTTCTACAAAAATGATTTTTTCGCCCACAAATTCTTATTTTCACAAGGGTAACAGGAGAAATTAGACCACAAAAGTTGTTGTGCAATTTCTCCTGAGTACGTCGATACCCCATATATGGGGGTAAACCACTGTTTGGGCGCACCGCAGAGCTTGGAAGAGAAGGAGTGTCGTTTTACTTTTTCAATGTAGAATTGGCTGGAATTGAGATCGGACGCCATGTCACGTTTAGAGAGCCGCTGATGTGCCTAAACAGTGGAGACCCCCCACATATGACACCATTTTGGAAACTAGACCCCTTAAGGAACTTATCTAGATGTGTGGTGAGCACTTTAAACCCCCAAGTGCTTCACAGAAGTTTATAACGTAGAGCCGTGAAAATAAAAAAATCACATTTTTTCTACAAAAATGATTTTTTGCCTCCAAATTTTTATTTTACCAAGGGTA
Source organism: Ranitomeya variabilis (assembly GCF_051348905.1). Taxonomy (NCBI): domain Eukaryota; kingdom Metazoa; phylum Chordata; class Amphibia; order Anura; family Dendrobatidae; genus Ranitomeya; species Ranitomeya variabilis. The sequence continues at coordinate 571,158,783 of NC_135236.1, forward strand.
TCAGGAGAAAATGGACCCCAGAAGTTGTTGCACAATTTGTATTGAGTACGCCGACACCCCATATGTGGGGGTAAACCACTGTTTGGGCGCATGGCTGAGCTCGGAAGCAAAGGAGCGCCATTTGACTTTTCAATGCAAAATTGACTGGAATTGAGATCGGACGCCATGTCGCGTTTGGAGAGCCCCTGATGTGCCTAAACAGTAGAAACCCCCCAAAAGTGACCCCATTTTGGAAACTAGACCCCCCACGGAACTTATCTAGATATGTGGTGAGAACTTTTAATGCCCAAGTGCTTCACAGAAGTTTATAATGCAGAGTAGTGAAAATAGAAAATATTTTTTTTCCACAAAAAAGATTATTTAGCCCCCAAGTTTTTATTTTCACAAGGGTAACAAGAGAAATTGGATGCCAATATTTGTTCTCCAATTTGTCATGAGTATTCTGGTACCCCATGTGTGGGGGTAAACCACTGTTTTGGCACACGGCAGAGCTCGGAAGAGAAGGAGCGCCATTTTGGAATTCAGACTTTGATAGAATTGTCTGTGGGTGTTATGTTGCGTTTGCAGAGCCCCTGATGTACCTAAACAGTAGAAACCCCCACAAGTGACCACATTTTGGAAACTAGACCCCCTAAGGAACTTATCTAGATATGTGGTGAGAACTTTGAAAGCTCAAGTGCTTCACAGAAGTTTATAATGCAGAGTAGTGAAAATAAAAAAATATTTTTTTTTCCCACAAAAAAGATTTTTAGCCCCCAAGTTTTTATTTTCACAAGGGTAACAGGAGAAATTGGACCCCAAAAGTTGTTGTCCAATTTATCCCGAGTACGCTGATGCCCCATATGTGGGGGTAAACCACTGTTTGGGCGCACGGCAGAGCTCAGAAGGGAGGGAGCACCATTTGACTTTTTTAGCGCAAAATTGGCTGTCGTGTTTGGAGACCCCCTGATGTACCTAAACAGTGGAAACCCCCAAATTATAACTCCAACCCTAACTCCAACACACCCCTAACCCTAATCTCAACCCGACCCATAATCCTAATCACAACCCTAACGATAATCACAACCCTAACCCCAAAACAGCCCTAATCTCAACCCTAACCATAACCCTAATCAAAACCCTAAATCCAACACACCCCTAACCCTAATCCCAACCCTAACTCTAATCCAAACCCTAATCCCAAACGTAACCCTAATCCCAACCCTAATCCCAAACGTAACACTAATCCCAACCCTAATCCAAACCCTAATCCCAAACGTAACACTAATCCCAACCCTAATCCAAACCCTAACCCTAATCCCAACTCTAACCCTAACTTTAGCCCCAACCCTAACCCTAACTTTAGCCCCAACCCTAACCATAACTTTAGCCCCCGTCGTCACAAAAAAAGTTCAATGTAACCTTTTTTTTGTACGTCGCGTCCGCCATTTCCGCGCATGCGTGGCCGTAACTCTGCCCCCTCCTCCCCAGGACATAGACTGGGCAGCGGATGCGTTGAAAAACTGCATCCGCTGCCCACGTTGTGCACAATTTTCACAACGTGCGTCGGTACGTCGGGCCGACGCATTGCGACCGCCCCGTACCGACGCAAGTGTGAAAGAAGCCTAAGGCTACTTTCACACTAGCGTCGTACTCGGCACCATCGCAGTGTGTCGGGCCGACGTACCGACGCTAGTGTTGTAAGCGCCGCACAACGGGTGCAGCGTATGCTGTTTTTTCAACGTATCCGCTGCCCCATTGTGAGGTGTGGGGAGGCGGGGGCGGAGTTCCAGCCACGCATGCGCGGTCGGAAATGGCGGACACGTCGCACAAAAAAGTTACATGTAGCTTTTTTTGTGCCGACGGTCCGCCAAAGCACGACGCATCCTAACCCTAACCCTAACCCTAACCCTAACCCTAATTTTAGCCCCAACTCGTCTCTCCTGCCGGCCGGCAGATGGCAGCAGATGGCGGGCGCACTGCGCATGCGCCCGCCATGATGAAAAAGCCGGCTGGCAGGAGAACACAGAAGAGGACCCAGGGACACCGGGTGAGTATGTTAGGGTCCCCGAATCCCCCTATTTCTCTGTCCTCTGATGTGCGATCACATCAGAGGACAGAGAATTACAGATCGCTTTTTTTTTTTTGCGGTCGCCGGTAAACTGTTAATTACCGGCAATCGCAAAACAGGGGTCGGTGCAAACCGACCCCGATCATGTTCTTTGGGGTCTCGGCTACCCCCAGCAGCCGAGACCCCAAAGATCTTCCGGGTGCCGGGCTGCGGGCGTACTGCGCGTGTGCCCGCCATTTTTTCCCGGAAAAAAGATGGCGGCGCCCATCGGGAGCAACGAGGAACACCGGGGGAGATAGGTGAGTATTGGGGGGCTATCGGGGGCCATCGGGGACCCTATTTCTCTGTCCTCCGATGTGCGATCACATCGGAGGACAGAGAAATTAAAAGGCAAATCGCGTTTTTTTTGTTTTTGTTGCGACCGCCGGTAAACGGTTAATTACCGGCGATCGCAACTCGGGGGTCGGTAAAAACCCCCCGAATCATGTTCTCTGGGGTCTCGGCTACCCTCGGCAACCGAGACCCCAGAGAAAATCCAACTCTGGGGGGCACTATTCACTTTTTCCACAGCGCCATTAATTAACGGCGCTGTGGTTTAAGTACCCTTAGCGGCCGCCATTAAAAGGCGTATCGGCGGTCGTTAAGGGGTTAAATTAGATCCTCAGCAGTTTGATCCACTTATCTCTGAATAGGTTTTTTAAAGGATTCAGTACTCAGACAACCCTTCCTCATCCCTCATGCTTGCTACTGTTAAAAAAACAAAAACAAAAACAAAAAAACACCTCTACACCTGTGCAGGCTCCATTTCAGCAGTGTCGTCACTCACGTTCCTGGGGCTCATGTTGAGGTTGCGTCATGTGAGCCCTGCGCCCAATCAGTGCTGTCTTCACTGTCCCTGCTTTTGTACCAAGTGAACAATGCAATATCAAGAGAAAATCAGAGAGTGGCCGTACCCCTGACTTCCTGTTAATGTTCAATATGTCCAAAAGTAGGGATATGGCAGCCTGAGCTGATTATGTGCATGGTTTGTGTGACATAACAACCTCATGTGAGTCCTGAAAACGCGAATGCTGACACTGCTAGAATGATGCTGACACGGGAGTTAAATATATGTATTTTATTTTAATAAGGCCAAATATGAGGAATGAGAAGGGGTTGTCCTAGTAGTGGACAACTCTTTTAATATTGTAACTTGATGCAACTGGAATGTGTATGCCTATTGGAGGTAACTTAAAGTAGAGGAATTGGATCCTGATATATGTCCTGGTGGGGGTCCTAAGTAGTGTTGAGCGATACCGTCCGATACTTGAAAGTATCGGTATCGGAAAGTATCGGCCGATGCCGGCAAAGTATCGGATCTAATCCGATACCGATACCCGATACCAATACAAGTCAATGGGACTCAAGTATCGGACGGTATTCCTGATGGTTCGCAGGGTCTGAAGGAGAGGAAACTCTCCTTCAGGCCCTGGGATCCATATTAATGTGTAAAATAAAGAATTAAAATAAAAAATATTGCTATACTCACCTCTCCAACGCAGCCTGGACCTCACCGAGGGAACCGGCAGCGTTCTTTGCTTAAAATGCGCGCTTTTACTTCCTTCCGTGATGTCACGGCTTGTGATTGGTCGCGTGCCGCCCATGTGGCCGCGACGCGACCAATCACAGCAAGCCGTGACGTAATTTTCAGGTCCTCAATGCCTAATTCTAGGCATTCAGGAATTTAAAATTACGTTCCGGCTTGTGATTGGTCGCGTCGCGGTCACATGGGCGACGCGACCAATCACAAGCCGTGACGTCACGGGAGGCAGGAGACGCACGTATTTTTAAAATTACGTCACGGCTTGTGATTGGTTGCGTGCCGCCCATGTGACCGCGACGCGACCAATCACAGCAAGCCGTGACATAATTTCAGGTCCTGATGCCTATTTCTGCATTGAGGACCTGAAATTACGTCACGGCTTGCTGTGATTGGTCGCGTCGCGGTCACATGGGCGGCACGCAACCAATCACAAGCCATGACGTAATTTTAAAAATGCGCGCGTCTCCTGCCTCCCGTGACGTCACGGCTTGTGATTGGTCGCGTCGCCCATGTGACCGCGACGCGACCAATCACAAGCCGGAACGTAATTTTAAATTCCTGAATGCCTAGAATTAGGCATTGAGGACCTGAAAATTACGTCACGGCTTGCTGTGATTGGTCGCGTCGCGGCCACATGGGCGGCACGCGACCAATCACAAGCCGTGACGTCACGGAAGGAAGTAAAAGCGCGCATTTTAAGCAAATAACGCTGCCGGTTCCCTCGGTGAGGTCCAGGCTGCGTCGGAGAGGTGAGTATAGCAATATTTTTTATTTTAATTCTTTATTTTACACATTAATGTTGTTTCGATACCGATACCCGATACCACAAAAGTATCGGAATGCTCAACACTAGTCCTAAGTGGTGACACATGGTCAGATCATTGTCTTGGCCTTGATAAATATGTTCTGAAGAAACATAATGTTAGGTGTCGAGTTCCTGTCGCTGCACAGGGGGAATCTCAAACCATGTCCGCTGCAGTCTCCCATTCTTCTCCAGCCGCAGTGGAACCTGCACAGCGGAGACGTTGCTCCCAGCACCTGGCTTGGACAGATACTGCACGTTTGGTTACTGCTACCCTTCCAGCTTCAGCCATTATAACCAGTACTGTTCGGCAGCGAGCAGGCGCTACGGGGACTGCTTTTCTCCTTCTGAGCATGCCCAAGGGAAGACCTCTCATTGGAGGTCGGGGGTCACATGCTCAGGTCCTGTAGCAGCTCCTATTGGTCCACTAGGAAGGTTCTGGAGAGCTACAACTATAAAAGGTTTGCATGGCTGCATGGCCATGTGCTAGTATCATTTGTGTTTGGCTGTTGCCAGTGGATAAGCGTGCCCTAAAAACTCATTTTTTCAGACTGGCCTACCGCCTCAACGCAGTAACCTAACTATCCCTGTGTGGCCCATTAAAAAAAAACGAAAAAAACAAAACATAATCAGGTTCCTCTCATCATGTTCTCGTACACTTTATGCAGTTAATAGCACTCTATGTCTGTACTGCTACATACTTAGGCAGTTAACTGGTTCATGCAGCTTTACATGAACACCCGAGCCTTACACTATGGCTGGTCCAAATAACTAAAGCAATTGTTACCATCCTCCTCTCGTGTCCCCTTTTCCTCATAGTTTGTAAGCTTGCGAGCAGGGCCCTCATTCCTACTGGTATCTGATTTGAACTGTGATTTCTGTTATGCTGTAATGTCTATTGTCTGTACAAGTCCCCTCTATAATTTGTAAAGCGCTGCGGAATATGTTGGCGCTATATAAATAAAAATTATTATTATTATTATTACTCTACCACCCAGTATATATGTGGTGTGAGTCTTTTTAGCTTTGGGGCTGTACACTCAGGCAGACAGCTAGAGTCAGTGGGGGCAATTAGCCTTGGCTTATCATCTGGTTCCTTCATGTGTGCGGTTAGCACAGAAAAGCAAGCACAACCCTAGTTATGGTATTAATCTCTGTGTACAGTGCAACTCTGTGAGGCAAATGAGCTCACTTTCTTTTCATATGGGGTGAAATTTAACCCACGTGTGAGCTCAGAGTCCATCCGCCATTACTTTGCAGCATGTATCTCTGCACGGTGGACTCCGGACTACTAACGCATCTCATATCATTTTCTCTATTTACTTGGTGTGTTCCGCTAGCCCTAACAGTATTCTAGCACCAGGGTCTGGCTAGTAATGGCGGATGAACAGCAACTGCTGTGGTACATCCAGCAGCAGGGGGGCAGGTTGGCGGTTCTCGAGCACACAACCTAGCTGTGGATGTTACCGCCGTAGCTGTTAAGGATGCTAGCGTGGCTGCAGCAAGTTTGTCCACTGCCGCCCCTGTTCTGACCTTATCTCGCCTCCCACTGCCAGATAAATACTCTGGTGATAGTAAATCTTGTAGGGGTTTCGTGAGCCAGTGCGCAATACACCTCGAGCTCCAGGCTGCACGTTTTCCCACAGAGCGGGCAAAGGTGGGATTCATTATATCTCTCCTGTCGGACAGGGCATTGGAGTGGGCTACGCAGCTGTGGGAGACTGGTGATCATGTAGTGCAGAGTGCTCTGCTGTTCTTGAGCACTCTGAAACAGGTCTTTTTAGGACCTCAAGTCACCCATGATATGGCGCTCCAACTGTTGGCATTGACTCAGGGCTCGTCCATGGTCAGCCATTTTGCGGTCCACTTCCGGACTTTAGCATCTGAGCTGGAGTGGTCGGATAAAGCCCTTATCCCTGTATTTTGGAGGGGGCTGGCTGACCATGTGAAGGACGTTTCGGCCACTATGGAGATTCCCGCCACACTGGAGGAGCTAATAGCTGTATCAACTTGCATAGATCTTCGTTTTAACGAATGAAGGTTGGAGCGAGCCCAGTGGAGGCAGAGGTTTCGGCTGGCTCCCACCTTTGCCAAACCTTTGGAATCTCCGGTCCTGGCGCCCGAGTGACATGAGGCCATGGAGGCCATGGAGGTGTCGCAAGTGGGATCTAAGTCCCGGATCGCTCGTGCACTCAAGGTCTGTCATGTCTGCCGGCAGTCAGGACATCTTGCCTCCAAATGTTCCCAGCGGTCGGGAAAACATCAGTGTCTAGTGGTTGTAGGAGGAGGTACCCTAGACACGGCGACATTTACCTCCAAACTGTCCTTTAAGGGGACAATTACCATAGGCTCATTCGGTAGAGCTTTGCGTGGATTCTGGGGTGGAAGGCAATTTTATGTCATCTGCCTTCGCCCAATGACATGCAGTACCCCTGATGATGCTCGCCAAACCATTGACCGTACAAGTGGTGAATGGGTCGACACTGCCCTCACAGATAACACACCAGACCATCCCATTTACTATTTCTATGTCGCCATCTCACCTGAAGATTATTTCTTTACTTGTCATTCCTGAGGGTATTGATGAGGTCCTGTTAGGGATACCTTGACTAAGGTACCACTCCCCTCATATAGAGTGGTCCACAGGCAGAATTTTGGGATCGAGTGAATCTTGTGAGAGTAGATGTCAGAGGGAGTGCATTCAGGTTGCTACTACTGAGGTACCCGCAGATGTTTCCTCTCTCCCCAATGAATATTGGCCCAATGCGGACATGTTCTCCAAAAGGGCTGCAGAGACCCTTCCGCCTCACCACCCCTATGACTGTCCTATTGACCTCTTGCCTGGTGCTGAGCCTCCCCGGGGTCATGTCTACCAGTTATCTCTCTCGGAGACGGAGGCAATGTCTCAGTACATCTTGGAAAATCTGGCAAGAGGATTCATTAGGAAGTCAGTGCCACCTGCAGGGGCTGGGTTCTTCTTCGTGCAGAAGAAGAACGGAGAATTACATCCATGCATAGATTACAGGGGTCTTAACGCCATCACCGTTAAGAATTAGTACCCACTGCACCTGATATCTGAGCTCTTTGATAGGATTCGTGGAGCAAGGATATTTACTAAACTAGATCTGTGGGGTGCTTACAACCTGATTCGCATCCATGAGGGGGACGAATGGAAGATGGCTTTTAACACCAGGGATGGCCCTATGAATACCTGGTGATGCCCTTCGGGCTTTGTAATGCCCCAGCCATTTTCCAAGACTTTGTAAATGATATCTTTCAGGATATTCTCTCCACCTCGGTTGTAGTCTATCTGGATGATATTCTCATCTACTCTCCAGATATAGAATCCCTCCGGAGAGATGTTTGCAAAGTCTTCGACCTCCTATGGTCAAACTCCCTCTATGCCTAGTTGGTGAAGTGTGTGTTTGAGCAGGAGTCTTTGCCTTTCCTGGGCTATATCATCTCGGCCCAAGGATTGGTTATGGATCCCTCCAAGCTACAGGCTGTTATGGACTGACAGGAACTCCATTCTCTCAAAGAGGTGCAACGCTTTATTGGGTTCATCAACTATTATCGCCAGTTCATTCCTCACTTCTCAACTTTGGTAGCTCCCCTGCTTGCCCTCACCAAGAAGGGAGCAAATCCCAAATTGTGGTTCCAGGAGGTCTCCAAGGCCTTCCTCTCTCTTAAGTCCCATTTTGCTAGTGCTCCCAATCAACATCACCCCGATGTACATAAGCCGTTTATAATGGAGGTGGATGCCTCATCTGTCGGTGCAGGAGCAGTCCTCTTCCAAAAGGATGCTCAAGGTCGGAAGCATCCTTGCTTTTTTTTCTCCAAGACCTTTACACCCGCGGAGAGGAATAACTCCATCGGGGAAAGGGAGTTGCTAGCTATGAAGTTGGCCTTCTCGGAGTGGAGATACCTCCTGGAGGGGCTCATTTTCCCTTCCAAGTGTTTACCGACCACAAAAATTTGGTTTATTTGCAGACTGCCCAGCGGCTAAACTCTCGCCAGGCTAGATGGTCCCTGTTCTTCTCCCGGTTCCACTTCAATCTCCATTATCTTTCTATTATTATTATCCCTTCACTGGCTCCCAATTTCTCAGCGTATCCAGTTTAAATTACTAACACTGACCTACAAAGCCATCCATAACCATTCTCCTCTGTATATTTCCACACTAATCTCTCAATATCTTCCCTCACGTAATCTCCGGTCCTCCCAAGACCTCCTCCTCTCCTCCACGCTTATTCGCTCCTCACCCAATCGCATCCAAGACTTCTCCCGAATATCACCCATCCTCTGGAATTCAGTGCCCCAACACATCCGGTTATCCACTACTTTTGGATCCTTCAAAAGAAACCTGAAAACCCATCTCTTCAAAGAAGCTTACAGCCTGTAAAGACCACACAGCCACCTCAACACCATTGGAGCTACTGCAACCCTCGACCTACTGTCTCCTTCCCCATAATCCTGTAGAATGTAAGCCCGCAAGGGCAGGGTCCTCTTCCCTCTGTACCAGTTTGTCGTTGTTAGTTTTGTTTACTGTAAGTGATATTTGTATTTTGATGTAACCCCTTCTGGTGTACAGCACCATGGAATTATTGGTGCTATATAAATAAATAATAATAATAATAATAATATCTTTCCAGGGAGAAGAACATCCGTGCCGATGCTCTCTCGCTCCATGGTGTCTTCAGTAGAGGAGGGGGAGCCTTGGCTAATTGTCCCTTTTGAGAGCCTGAGGACCGTGGCCCCGGTTTTGCTAGAGTATGTGCCCCGGGCAAGACTTTTGTGCCATCTAATTTGCGACCAGAGGTTCTCTCTTGGGCTCACTCATCCAGGGTGGGTGGACATTTTGGGACCAAGAGGACATCTGAGCTTCTGGCGAGGATGTACTGGTGGCCGCATATGGCCCGTGATATCGGGGATTATATTTGGGCCTGTGTCTCCTGTGCCAAGAATCGGTCTCCTCAGCAACAGCCTGCTGGGCTACTTTACCCCCAGCCAGTGGCAGAAAGGCCCTGGGAGATGGACTTCATGGTGGGCTTACCCAAGGCTCGCAGCTGCACCGTTATCTGGGTAGTCACCGACCATTTTTGTAAAATGGTGCACTTGATGCCGCTTCCACGGTTACCTTCTGCACGGGCCTTGGCGACGTTGTTCATTATACATGTTTTCCATCTACATGGCATGCCTAACAAAATTGGCAATGACTGGGGTCCCCAGTTTGCATCTCAGTTTTGGAGAGAGCTCTGTCGTTTACTCAGCATTGAGCTGAATCTCTCTTCTGCATACCATCCCGAGATGAATGGGTTGGTAGAGAGGGCCAACCAAATTCTGGTCACATACCTGCGATATTTTGTCTCCGCCAGGCAGGATGACTGGGCATCCTTGTTACCTTGGGCAGAATTTGCTTTGAACAACGCGTAGCCATTTGTGGCAGACTCCATTTCTCCTTAATTATGGCCAGCATCCGCGTGTCCCTGTGCCCATGCCCGTGTCCATGGGCCCATGCCCGATAGCTGGGAGACATTAAGTACTTAAGGCATGCTCTCCTATAGGGAGGTGCCTGAACAACATTAGTGCATTGTATTTGTGTACTTGATTCCCTGTTAAGTCCCCTGTATCCATTCTGCCCTCAGCTGATTCTATTTGTCTTGTCAGAACCTGATTCTTATACCAAAATCCACCTGGTCTGTGCCTTTACGGCTCCCTAACCTGTCCTGTCTGAGCCAGTACCTGTATCTCTGTACCTGAGCCCATTCTTTGTCTCTGTCTGTACCAGTTCTCCTGAACCTGTTCCAATGGCCGTCCTGTCTAACCAGCCGCACTACATAAATCATCCTGTGAACTAGCTCCTGTCCTGCCAGCTACTCAGAGTCTGCACCTTCGTCCCTTATCCCCTTGGGGTCAGCTGCTGCCGTTCAAAGTCTGTCCTGGAGTGGTACCTGGTGACCATCTGTGGCTCAAGTCTAACCACATCATTGTGGGCTCTAGTGAAGAACCAGGTGATTGCTTACTCATTTCCATGCCCTCCACAGTCAGCGGCACAGTAGTTCCACATCCAGTAATGTGACATATAGTATGAAATTGAAAAGTAATACTAATTGAAAATGTAACTTAAAAAACACATATACATTATCAATAGCAATCTTGTTTAGACGTCATCACAAAGCATTACCACTATGAGATGTCCATATTTATTTATATATATGGTAGATTGATTTATATGACTACACTATATAGATATACACTACATGATCAGTTATGTACAAAAAGAAAGATTGAGAAAAAAATAAATAAAATAAGATTTTTTTTCTGTTTAGTCAACGGATAATGTGTTCCATTTTTATATTCATGCATATAATAAATCAAGCAGCACTGTTGCTATAGCGATTGCCGCCTTCAACTTGCAATGGTAACAGAAACTAGTGGAAAATTTTTAAAAATAATAGACTTTGATAGGTTCATTGTATTGATTTGAGGTTGAATATAATTAGCATGGAAAGTATTGTAGCAAAAGCCATATCTTACAAAACAGAAAATGATCGTTCAGACTTATACTTAAGGTATATTTAACAGATCAGCAGTGTCTATTTTCCTTTACATAACTCAGAAAAGATGATTTACATGAAGTTCTGTACATAATACTTGTCTTATGTGAGATCCACAGCTTTAAAAATGGTTTCAGGATAGGCTTTTTCTCTTTGATGAAACAAACAATCTGACTGACAGCATGTGAGACCATAAGGTCAAGGTGGCTGAGTTATAGAGTCCATCTGTTATCTTGGCAAATGTTTCTCATGAAGAAATTAATGGCTTTCTGAATTCTAGTTTAATCACAAAAAAGAGCTACGTACTAGAAAACATTTGCATTAAGAATGTTTCACAGAATTCCAGCTGTTATAATTGCCTTCACGTACGAAATTGTGCAAAAAGTAGCACCGTGTTTCTTAACAACATCGATTTAACTGTCAAGGTATACTAACTGCTTGAAAATGTTTCTTGTCTAATCATCTCACATTGATATACAGTAACTGTGCAGTTCCCAATTATCCCTTTTTGGAAGCCCAACGTTTCCTTGCTACTTTGATCCTTTTATTCTTTTTTTGCTTTTTAATGTGTAACTTCTTTATGTCATATGAAAATTCCTTTAGAAAGAGATAACATTTTCATAATCTTAGCATTTTAATTAACAATATATTTGATATTTACGCTAAGTGTATTGCAAATTTATTTATGTATTTTAGTCTTTATTTAAATAATGTAAGATTACCGTAACTAGAAAAAGTAGTAACATCTGTGGGATGTACACAGATGTCTTAGAGCCTAATAACCTCCTGTCAGAAGTCTTACAGATTTCTATTTTTTTGCTTTTTACTAAAGAGACCCCTTCAAGTGTTTCATGATGTCCAAACCAAAGAAGGGGTTTCAGAGAACATATGGTTAATATGACTAAGCCATGAGCGAGGAGACTATAAAGATAGGTCTCTATCATCGTCTTAAAAAAGCATTAAAATTATCAGACTACTTACATTTACAAATTGTGAAAACAATTGGCTTTATGTGATTTTTTTATGTGCTCATCCACAAACTGGACATGTGCAGGTGCTGCCTTTTATTACATGCACTATTATGGCACATAAAAATTATATATTTTGTATTTTGCTTTTTTCTTTATGAATAACCTATGATATCTCTTTGAAAGAGTTACCTTCAAGCATGCCTAACATACTGTCTCCTCGTAAATACTATACGGCTGCATGTGCACCAAGTGGAGATGAGGGTTAGAACTGTTATGTTGTTAAGAGAAGTTGAACCATAAATAGTGTTGAGCGATACCTTCCGATATCGGAAAGTATCGGTATCGGATTGGATCGGCCGATATTCAAAAAATATTGGATATCGCCGATACCCGATACCAATGCAAGTCAATGGGACCAAAATATCGGAATTAAAATAAACCCTTTCTTTCCTTGTAGGTTCATTCTACATGAAGGAAAACAACTAAGAATAATGTAGGATGTATTGGGGGAGGTGGTGGAGATATCAAAGGCATAAAGGTTTAGCCCAATCAAATAGAATAGCAGGAATTTTAATTTTTTTTAAGACGTTCGGAGTTACAAAGATATTGACTATGTTCAGATTTTTTTATTTTGTCAGATATTGATGTTTGACTACTTCCATGCCCTTCACCTTCTTTTTTACTTCTCCGGCACTTTCTTCTTCATCATCCTCAGCAGCAGCATCTTTGACATCAACTTCTTCTTCACCTTATTCATCTTCTTCTTCATCTTCTACCTATTATTTTTTTTGTTACATTCTTCATATTCTTTTATTCTTCTTCATATTCTACTTCTTCATCATATTCTTATTTGTGACAGGCATTCCTGTAGTTGTTATCTATAACAGTTTGAAGATTACACCTTCCGTTCTAACTGTCACAAAAGAGTTACAACAGGATTTGTCTGCCTTTAGTTAGGTCTGCAGCAGCAGGCTTTTTCCAGGGACATCACGAGGAGGAACGGACTCACCCCCATACATTGCTTAGTCTTCTTCTGCTTATAATTTAGATAATATATTTTGCTCTGATGTTTAGTCTTATGCTTAATGTTCTTCTGCTCTTTGTTCTGCAGCCTCTTGTTCTTCTGCTTCTCGGTCTTCCGTGTCGTCGTCTTTAGGGTCTTGAACTTGGAAATGTAGCTAAAGGTACAAGAAGGCTGAGAAAATGCTGAGAACCAGCTGATGGAACTGGAACTCGGATGGCTACCCGAAGGTCCAAGAGCCAATGGAACTACCGAGGACCAGCTGACATTACTGGAACCTGGTTACTAAGCAGGAGGTACCCGTGCCAGAAAGTACTACCAAGGACCACCTGACATTGGTAAAACTCGGATACCCAGAAGGAGGCACCTAAACCAAAGGCTCTGCCTTAAACCAGCTGACGGTACTGGAACCAGGATGGGGAGCAGAAGGTACAAGAGCAGAAGGTACAAGAGCAAAAGACACTGCTGAGAACCAGCTGATGGTACTGGAACCCAGATGGGTAGCCGAAGGTACAAGAGCCAATGGAACTACCAAGGACCAGCTGACGTTACTGGAACCCGGTTACTAAGCAGGAGGTACCCATGCCAAAAAGCACTACCAAGGACCACCTGACGTTGGTGGAACTCGGATACCCAGAAGGAGGCACCTAAGCCAAAGGCTCTGCCCGGAACCAGCTGACGGTACTGGAACCAGGGGGACCTATTCAAGATTGTCTTCCTAGAGCCCCAACTAGTGGTGTTGGAGCTAAGGGTCAGCAGGGGGAGCAGAGTGTAGGCCGAAGCCTGCACTAGAGGCAGCTTAGTGTCTGTTGTGTCTGCATGGCGTTTGCAGGACACGTTGCCGGCTACACAGCAGGGGACAGCTGGCGTTGCTGAACCCCACTGACACAGTGGCGAGGCAAGTGTTTTTCTCTGTGCAGCCAGCACTTCCGAGCAGCAACTAGCGGTGTTGGAGCCCACGGTCAGCAGGAGGAGCAGAGTGTAGGCCGAAGCCTGCACTGGAGGCAGCTTATTGTCTGTTGTGTCTGCATGGCATTTGCAGGACACGTTGCCGGCTACACAGCAGAGGAACATCTGGCATTACTGAACCCCACTGACACAGTGGCGAGTGTTTTTCTCTGTGCAGCCAGCACTTCCGGGCACCAACTAGAGGTGTTAGAGCCCAGGGAATCAAGGAGGAGCAGAGGAGCAGAGTGTAGGCCGAAGCCTGCACTGGAGGAAGTTTATTATCTGTTGTGTCTGCGTGGCGTTTGCAGGACATGTTGCTGGCTACACAGCAGGGGAACAGCTGGCGTTGCTGAACACCACTGACACAGTGGTGAGACGAGTGTTTTTCTCTGTGTAGCCAGCACTTCCGAGCTCCAAATGGCGGTGTTAGAGCCAAGGGAATCAAGGAGGAGCAGAGGAGCAGAGTGTAGGCCGAAGCCTGCACTGGAGGCAGTTTAATATCTGTTGTGTCTGCGTGGCATTTGCAGGACACATTGCCGGCTACACAGCAGGGGAACAGCTGGAGATACTGAACCCCACTGACACAGAGGTGAGTGTTTTTCTCTGTGCAGCCAGCACTTCCGAGCACCAACTGGTGGTGTTAGAGCCCAGGGAATCAAGGAGGAGCAGAGGAGTAGAGTGTAGGCCGAAGCCTGCACTGGAGGCAGCTTAGTGTCTGTTGTGTCTGCGTGGTGTTTGCAGGACACGTTGCCAGCTACACAGCAGGGGAACAGCTGATGTTACTGAACCCCACTGACACAGTGGCGAGTGTTTTTCTCTGTGCAGCCAACACTTCTGAGCACCAACTGGGGGTGTTAGAGCCCAGGTACAGCAGGAGGAGCAGAGTGTAGGCGGAAGCCTGCACTAGAGGCAGTTTAATATCTGTTGTGTCTGCGTGGCGTTTGCAGGACACGTTGCCGGCTACACAGCAGGGGAACAGCTGGCGTTACTGAACCCCACTGACACAGTGGCGAGTGTTTTTCTCTGTGCAGCCAGCACTTCCGAGCACCAACTGGCAGTGTTAGAGCCCAGGGAATCAAGGAGGAGCAGAGGAGCAGAGTGTAGGCAGAAGCCTGCACTGGAGGCAGCTTAGTGTCTGTTGTGTCTGTGTGGCGTTTGCAGGACACGTTGCCGGCTACACAGCAGGGGAACAGCTGGAGATACTGAACCCCACTGACACAGTGGCGAGTGGTTTTCTCTGTGCAGCCAGCACTTCCGGGCACCAACTGGCAGTGTTAGAGCCCAGGGAATCAAGGAAGAGCAGAGTGTAGGCCGAAGCCTTCACTGGAGGCAGCTTAGTGTCTGTTGTGTCTGCGTGGCGTTTGCAGGACACGTTGACGGCTACACAGCAGGGGAACAGCTGGCATTACTGAACCCCACTGACACAGTGGCAAGTGTTTTTCTCTGTGCAGACAGCACTTTCGGGTACCAACTGGCAGTGTTAGAGCCTAGGGATTCAAGGAGGAACAGAGTGTAGGCCGAAGCCTGATTGGAGGAAGTTGAAAGGGAACCTTTAACCCCCCCAAGGCGTTTGTAGCTGAAAGAGCCATCTTGTGAAGCACTAAGGATGCAAAAGGAAAAGGTGGCTCTTTTAATTATGCTCCTTGCAAACACAGAACTAAACAGGAGGCGGCGCACGGCGCCAAGGGGGTAGGAATGACGGCTGTGCTGCTTCCCATTACAAAGGACAGTGCCACCTCCGGGACGGTTTCACGGTGTGAGGGGACACAATTCATAAGTGTTAGGTTCAGCATATGCAAGGAGCACAACAAAAAGAGGCACCTTTTCCTTGTGCAGCATTATGGCTGCACAAGGTGGCTCTTTCAGTAACAAACGCCTGGGGGTGGACAGGTTCCCTTAAATTTCAGTTGTGGTGTCAGCGTGGCGATAGAAGGACACATTGGCACAACACAGCAGGGAAGCAGCTGGCGTTACTGAACCCCAATAACAGAGGAGCAACTGTTCACTGTGCTGACAGCACTTCCGGACAGCAACTGGCGGTGTTGGAGCCCAGGGAATGCAGGAGGAACAGACTAGAGTTATTGCCGCAACACAGCAGGGGAGCAGCTGGCGTTACTGAACCCCAATAACAGAGGAGCAACTGTTGACTGTGCAGACAGTACTTCCAGACAGCAACTGGCTGTGTTGGAGCCCAAGGAATGCAGGAGGAGCAGGCGAGAGTTATTGCCGCAACACAGCAGGGGAGCAGCTGGCGTTACTGAACCCCAATAACAGAGGAGCAACTGTTGACTGTGCAGACAGCACTTCCAGACAGCAACTGGCGGTGTTGGAGCCTAGGGACAGCAGGAGGAGCAGGCTAGAGTTATTGACGCAACACAGCAGGGGAGCAGCTGGCATTACTGAACCCCAATAACAGAAAAGCAACTGTTGACTGTGCAGACAGCACTTCCAGACAGCAACTGGCAGTGTTGGAGCTCAGGGACAGCAGGAAGAGCAGGCTAGAGTTATTGCCGCAAAACAGCAGGGGAGCAGCTGGCATTTCTGAACCCCAATAACAGAGGAGCAACTGTTGACTGTGCAGACAGCACTTCCGGACAGCAACTGGCGGTGTTGGAGCCCAGGGAATGCAGGAGGAACAGACTAGAGTTATTGCCGCAACACAGCAGGGGAGCAGCTGGTGTTACTGAACCCCAATAACAGAGGAGCAACTGTTGACTGTGCAGACAGCACTTCCAGACAGCAACTGGCGGTGTTGGAGCCTAGGGACAGCAGGAGGAGCAGGCTAGAGTTATTGATGCAACACAGCAGGGGAGCAGCTGGCATTACTGAACCCCAATAACAGAGGAGCAACTGTTGACTGTGCAGACAGCACTTCCGGACAGCAACTGGCGGTGTTGGAGCCCAGGGAATGCAGGTGGAGCAGACTAGAGTTATTGCCGCAACACAGCAGGGGAGCAGCTGGTGTTACTGAACCCCAATAACAGAGGAGCAACTGTTGACTGTGCAGACAGCACTTCCAGACAGCAACTGGCTGTGTTGGAGCCCAAGGAATGCAGGAGGAGCAGGCGAGAGTTATTGCCGCAACACAGCAGGGGAGCAGCTGGTGTTACTGAACCCCAATAACAGAGGAGCAACTGTTGACTGTGCAGACAGCACTTCCAGACAGCAACTGGCGGTGTTGGAGCCTAGGGACAGCAGGAGGAGCAGGCTAGAGTTATTGACGCAACACAGCAGGGGAGCAGCTGGCGTTGTTGAACCCCAATAACAGAGGAGCAACTGTTGACTGTGCAGACAGCACTTCCAGACAGCAACTGGTGGTGTTGGAGCCAGGGAATGCAGGAGCAGAGTGTAGGCTGATACTTAATTGGAGCAAGTTTAAAGGGAACCTTTAACCCTCCAGGCGTTTGTAGCTGAAAGAGTCATCTTGTGCAGCACTAATGCTGCAAAGGAAAAGGTGGCTCTTTTAATTATGCTCCTTGCAAATGCAGAACTAAACACTTATAAAATGTGTCCCCTGATACCGTGAAACCGTCCCGGAGGTGGGACTTTCCTTCGTAATAGGACGCAGCACAGCCATCATTCCTTGGTGCCGTGCGCCGCCTCCTCAGCGTTGTTTGAATCTGTCCCATAGCCTGCGCTGTTATGTTATCCCTTGGCCATGCGCAGATAGCGCTGCCCATCTTCTGACATCATTTGTTGTCAGGCTGGCTGTGCCTGTGCAGATGCGCTGCCCGAGATCCCACCTCACAGTGTCATCTAATGTAATCACACTGCGGGCCTGGGATCCATGGGCATGTGCAGTGCATATCTTTGCCTCTCGCTCCCCTCCTTCCGGCTTCTTCAGACTGTGCAGCGTCATGGCTGTAGCATGCTATTAGGGATCAGCTGACGGCGCACAGTCTGAAGAAGGCGGAGGGAGATGAGTGAGAGCCTGAGGTGAAGATATGCACTGTGCATGTCCAAGGATCCCAGGCCCGCAGTGTGATTAAATCAGAAGAGACTGCGAGGCGGAATCTCGGGCAGCGCAGCTGCACAGGCGCAGGCAGCCTGACAACAAATTATATCAGAAGACGGGCAGTGCTAAGTGCGCATGGCTAAGGGATAACATAGCGCAGGCTATGGGACAGATTCATACAACGCTGAGAAAGTGGCACACGGCACCAAGGGGGTTGGAATGACAGCTGTGCTGCGTCCCATTACGAAGGAAAGTCCCACCTCTGGGATGGTCTCACGGTATTAGGGGACACATTTTATAAGTGTTAAGTTCTGCGTGTGCAAGGAGCTAAACTAAAAGAGCTACATTTTCCTTGTGCAGCATTACTGCTGCACAAGGTGGCTCTTTCAGTAACAAACGCCTGGGGGGGACAGGTTCCCTTAAATTTCCGTAGTTGTGTCAGCATGGCGGTTGCAGGACACATTGCCGGCTGCACAGCTGGGGGATCAGCTGACGTAACTGAAACCCAATAACACTGGGTCATGTGTTTTGACTGTGCAGACGGCACTTCTGAGCATCAACTGGCAGTGTGGGAGCCCAGGGATTACAGTTCAGATGGTAGAAACATGAACGCAACAGGAGACCTGGATACTGTAGCCAACCAATTATTTAATCTGGAAGAGGAGTGGCAAATTCCTGTGAGATCCAGGCCTTGTTCATTTTCAGGAAAGTAAGCCGGTCAACATTATCGGAGAATAGTCGCATGCCTCGGTCTGTTAGAACACCACCTGCGGCACTAAAGACGCGTTCCGATAATACACTAGCAACAGGGCAATCCAGCACCTCCAATGCATACTGGCTTAGCTCTGGCCATGTATCCAGCTTAGAGACCCAAAAGTTGAAGGGGGAAGAGCCGTCTTGGAGTACAGTAAGAGGGCAAGACATGTAGTCTGTCACCATCTGACGGAAACGTTGCCTCCTGCTGACAGGAGCCATCTGTGATGGTGTAGACATGTGTGGCGGGCACACAAAACTGTGCCACAGTTGGGCCATACTGGTCTTGCCTTGTGCTGAGGCACTGCTTCTCCTCCCTCTTTGTGCAGAGCTTCCTCCACTGCCTCGACGCACTGAGCTGCTTTGTAAAGCACTAGCAGCACTGCTTTCATTTGGACTGGAGAAGATGATGGAATTCACCAGTGTGTCTTGGTACTCCCGCATTTTATGCTCCCGGTTCAACGGTGTTATGAGGCTTTCTAAATTGTCCCGGTAGTGAGGATCTAGGAGGGTGTACACCAAATAATCAGCCATGTTGAGAATGTGGGCGATGCGGCAGTCGTTTCTCAGGCACTGCAGCAAGTAATCAGCCATGTGCTGCAGACTGCCAACTGGCCAAGACATGCTGTCCCCAGCTTGAGGCGTATTCTCTGCCTGCTCTGCATCACCCCACCCTCGCTCTACACACTGACTACTGGAGAATTGTGTAACTCCCTCCTCTGGACCAATGTCTTCCTCCTCCATTGACTCCTCCTCATCCTCCTCACAAAGTGTCCTCTGCCTAGACCTTTGTGAGGAACCACGTAGCGCTGACTGTCCAGAAGCTGGCGGAATTGGTGACTCCTCATCCTCCACCTCTTCCACAACATCATCCCTTAGGGCTTGAGTGTTTGTTGAAGCAGGCAGATAAGGGGGACAGTCATGCTGACTCGTGCATCATCTGCACTCGCCATCCGCGTGGAATCATCGAAGGAATGCAAAACCTGGCAGACGTCCTTCATAGTAGACCACTCAGTGGTTGTGAAGTCTGAACGGTGTGGAGTGCGATTTCTTTGTGCCTGATGCAGCTGGTACTCCATTACTGCTGGCTGCTGCTCACACAACCGCTCCAACATATGTCGCGTGGAATTCCACCTGGTGGGTAGGTCACATATGATGCGATGTTCTGGAAGGTGGAATCGGCGCTGCAGAGCTGCAATGCGCGATCTTGCCATGCTGGATTGCCGCAAGTGAGCACACTCTAGGCGGACCTTGTGCAGCAGTGCATCAAGATCTGGATAGTCCCTCAAAAAACTCTGCACGACCAAGTTGAGCACATGTGCCAGACATGGGATGTGAGTGAGGTTGCCTAGGGCAAGAGCTGCCACCAGATTTCGGCCATTGTCACACACTACCATGCCAGGCTGGAGATTCGCTGGCACAAACCACACATCGCTCTCTTGCTTAATGGCATTCCAGAGCTCCTGCGCTGTGTGGCTTCGATTCCCCAAACAAATTAATTTCAATACGGCCTGTTGACGTTTGGCCACAGTTGTGCTCATGTCGGTCGTAACAGGTAAACGTTCACGGGTCCATGTGGAGGTGGACTGTGACGGCTCCTGCAGCGATGATTCTAAGGAACTTGTGTATGAGGAGGAGTCAATGCATACAGACTGGATTCCTGCAATCCTTGGAGTTTGCAGAACACGTCCTGCGCCACTCGCACGATCTGTACCCGACTCAACAACATTAACCCAATGGGCAGTGAGGGAAAGGTTTCACCCCTGTCCATGGTGACTGGTCCACGCATCGGTGGTGAGGTGGACCTTGCTACTGACGGCGTTCAGTAGCTCGTGTTTTATGCGTCCTTCCACATGCTTGTGCAGGGCAGGGACGGCTTGCCTGCTGAAATAAAGGCGGCAGGGCACATTGTATTGTGGGACTGCCAATGCCATCAAGTTATGGAAGCTGTCAGTCTCCACCAGCCTGAAAGACAGCATTTCAAGGGACAGTAGTTTTGCAATGCCAGCATTCAGAGCCTGTGCTCGGGGGTGATTTGCCGAGAAAGGCCGCCCTTTCTCCCATGCCTATGCTACCGATGGCTGTACACTGGGCTGGGAGTGTGAGGATGACTGGGAACGTGGTGCTGTGGGTGGAATTACAGTGGGTCTCAGGACAACAGTGCCAGAGGTTCTTCCATGGCGATCCTGTGAGGAAGCCGAACCAGCTGTGTGTGAGCTGGAGGAAGAGGCAGCAACACGAGCTGAAGAGGTGGTAGGTGCCGCTGTTGGTTGGCCTAGGTCTTCAGTGTGTTTTTGTAACTCCACTGCGTGCTTGGTCCGCACATGTTTCCACATATTTGTGGTATTGAGGTTGCTGACATTTTTCCCTCTTTTGACTTTCTGATGACACACCTTGCATTTGACAAAGCAAATGTCATCTGCAACTGTGTCAAAATAGGACCAGGCACTGCAAGTCTTGGGAGCACCCGTTTTGGCTTTTGGAAGAGGCATGTTCCTAACGGATGCCGAAGTGGATACTACAGGAACCGCCGTCTTTCCCCTCCCTCTCCCTCTTTGGCCCGTTCGGGGAATTTCTTCCTCAGAGCTGCTCCCACCACCTTCCTGTACCTCACGCCATGATGGGTCAAGGACCTCATCATCTACACTACCCTCTGCCACCAACTGCTTCTCCTGGGTAGTCTCGGCAGCACAGTACGCACCAGAAAGTGGCAGCTGAGTCTCATCATCAGATGCGTACTGCGGTGTGGTGACCGGAGGCACTGGCCCACCCGTCTCTTCAGAGTCAGAGAGACAAAGCTGTTGGGCATCACTGCATACTGCCTCTTCTTCCATTTTCCAATGCTGCTTGGCTGGCCCCCTCTTTCCAAGCCAAGAGATTCAGAGAACAGAAGTAGAGATGGCTCCTGTCCTGGGCTCTCTGACTGCCTGGGTAATTTGGCAGGTGGTGAAGAGACAGATGGGTGCTCTCCAGTGCTCTGTGCCTGAGAGGATGTGGCACTAATTGAAGTCAATGCGTTAGCTGCCATCCACCCGACAACAGCTTCAATTTGTTCTTTATGCAGCAGCTCCTACAAAGCTGCGCATGAAGGACTGTTCCCTGCTGAAACTGAGTGACGATGAGTCACCGGTGCCCGCAGCAGGCACAGAATCCCCACATCCTCTCCCTGCTCCATTCCATCGCCCACGTGCCTTACTCCCTGCCTTCTTCATCTTGGTTGACTGATAAAGATAAGCAGAAAAGTACTAAGGGCTTAGTGTGCTTATTCCTGAACAGCTCCTAACAGGTATAAGAAACACAAATTTCTAAAGTGTGGACTAGACTTTAATATGAGCTAATGTGGCCTACACAACTGTAAAGTGGTGTGTTTGGTACACTTTATTATTATTATTTTTTTTTTGCAGAACTTACGACAGAGTGAGCTGCACACACAGACCGTGCAGAAAGCCGTGAATGGCGCTGCAAGGCCAAAACAAGCTCCTCTATATAATCCTATTTAGTGTTTTTCCACAATCTACCAGGATACGGAGGGAAAGCCACTAATATGATACTTTTGAAAGAATGTGCAGCAAGCTGCACTAATTTCAAAAGAGGACAATGGATTGAACGGTATGAGGCAGTCACGCACCCTGAGCTGACTGCAACCGGCTGTGGCTGCCGACAGACTACAGAGCAATGTGCACTCGCACAGAGACCGTGCAGACAGCCGTAAACAGCGCTGCAAGGCCAAAAAAAGCTGAAAAGCTGCTCTATGTAATCCTTTGTAGTGTTTTTACACAATTTTGCTGGATACGGATGGAAAGCCACTAATAGGAAATATTTGAAAAAATGTGCAGCAGGCTGCACTAATTGCAAAAAAGGACAACGGATTGAATGGTATGAGGCAGTCATGCACCCTGAGCTGATTGCAACCGGCTGTGGCTGCCAACAGACTGCAGAGCGATGTGCACTCACACAGAGACCATGCAGACAGCCGTAAACGGCGCTGCAAGGCCAAAAAAAAAGCTGCTCTATGTAATCCTACAGTATGTTGTGTTTTTCCACAATTTTGCTGGATACGGATGGAAAGCCACTAATAGGAAATGTTCTTGTCTCTTTCATGGACCAGCACTCCTCCCATTTGGCACAGGTGATTTTAATTGGCAGGAGACTGCAAAGTAAGGGGTCTAGCCCATTTTGTCTCTCACTGAAGAGCTGGAGGAAGGTGAGTTTAAGTGCTCCTTTCATTTTGGTGCTGGTGCTGTGTGGCGGCCATTGTTGCCGTGGCTTTGTGCTGGTGGGGCGGTGCGGTCTGGAGTCATGGGGGCTCAGTCTTGCAGCATGGGTGCTGTGGGGCAACAGGCCGTCCGCCCTGCTGGTGCATTGCCGCTGTGGCGGTGGTTGGCGCATGGCTCCGCTCCGTTAGGGCGGTAGGACCCACTACGAGGTTTGCCGTGAAGTGGCAGTGGGCTTCATACAGTCTGATCAGAATGTTAAACTGAAAACATCGTGTTCAGTAATATAAATGTTTGTCTAGCGGCTTTAGATCAACGTATGATTTTTGGATGTGCGGTTCATGCTCCTTTTTTTCTTGTTCTACAAAGCATGTTCTTGTCTCTTTCATGGACCAGCACTCCTCCCATTTGGCACAGGTGATTTTAATTGGCAGGAGACTGCAAAGTAAGGGGTCTAGCCCATTTTGGCTCTCACTGAAGAGCTGGAGGAAGGTGAGTTTAAGTGCTCCTTTCATTTTGGTGCTGGTGCTGTGTGGCGGCCATTGGTGCCGTGGCTTTGTGCTGGTGGGGTGGCGCGGTCTGGAGTCATTGGGGCTCAGTCTTGCAGCATGGGTGCTGTGGGGCAACAGGCCATCCGCCCTGCTGGTGCATTGCCGCTGTGGCGGTGGTTGGCGCATGGCTCCGCTCCGTTAGGGCAGTAGGACCCACTACGAGGTTTGCCGTGAAGTGGCAGTGGGCTTCATACTCATACAGTCTGATCAGAATTTTAAACTGAAAACCTCATGTTCAGTAATATAAATTTTTGCCTAGCGGCTTTAGATCAACGTATGATTTTTGCATGTGCGGTTCATGCTCTTTTTTTTTTTCTTGTTCTACAAAGCACTAATAGGAAATATTTGAAAAAATGTGCAGCAGGCTGCACTAATTGCAAAAAAGATCAATGGATAGAACAGTATGAGGCAGTGACTCACTCTGAGCTGACTACAACTGGCTGTGGCTGCAGACAGACTACAGAGCTATGTGCAGTCACACACACAGAGACCTTGCAGACATCTGTGAACAGCGCTGCAAGGCAAAAGCAAGGATCTCACACAGCGGTTGCTAAATTAGCCTTGGTAAAGCACAATGAAGCAAATCGCTATCTCTAAACTGGCCCTCAGTCGGAACACAGTGTCCTGTCCCTAACTGAATTCACAGCAGAGTGAGCCCTAAATGGCGGCAGCGACTTTTAGGGTGCATCATGACATCATTTCAGCAGCCAATCACAGCCATGCCAGTACTTCCATGCCCACCATGCAGAACAGGATGTGCCCACACTTCTAATCATTCCTCATTGGCTGAATTCGGGAACTTCCGAATGTGGGAACTTCCGATTCCGGTATCCGATATACTGAAAATATAGGAACTCGGTATCAGAATTCCGATACCGCAAATATCGGCCGATACCCGATATTTGCGGTATCGGAATGCTCAACACCAACCATAAACTATCCAGTGTATGTTATAAAATTTCTTGGAAGGGAGTAGTTAATATGAAAGATCCGGGGAGCCAGCCGTCAACTTCTTGCCTTGGGAAACAGATCTCTGGTGAGCTACACTTCGAACTGTCAGCATAAAAATTTTGCCAACATAATTTAATCCCATGACAATGCAAAAAAAACACAAGTTCTATGCCCTATAACTGTCTTTCTTATAGGTGGAATACAGCTGTGTGTACAAGACAGCGACAATGCACATTGACTGCACCTGACCTTTATACATGTGAAAAGAGGAAATCGAGGCTGTTGTGTAATGAGAATCATGTGAGTAAAATCTTTATTGTTTTCATATTGGGTGGACTTTCAAATAGGGAGAGGGTTGTCGTAGATGTCATACCGTATCTAGGGAGCTGTTTGGCTATAATACTGTATATAGCGAGCCATGGGGCCCTTATTTTATATTTAAGGAGCTGTGGGGCCAGCATACTTTGTGTAAGGAACTGTGGGGTTATTATACTGTATATAAGGAGCTGTGAGTGCAATCATAATGTGTGTAGCTAACTTTATGGCATCATGCTGTGAATCATATCCAATGAGGCCACAATGCTATATAGACAGAGTTGTGGAGGCATCATGTGTAAAGGGAGTTGGTGGAGATTCATTCTGTGAAGGAAGCTGTAGAGGATGTTATGCTGTGGGGATCTTATTTGTATTAAATGGGTGTAATTTTACTTTTTAGGACAGAAAATGGGGCATTATTAGTTTATAAATGATCACTTGAGGCATTTATGTTTTAATGGGCACTTGAGACACTTGAGACATTATTACTTTTTTGGAGGCCTTGTTACTTTAAGGGGACACTCAAGCATCGTTATTATTTCAAGGGACACTTGGAGCATTTTAACCTTCATGAAGTTTAACTCCTTTCTGCCATCTGACGTACTGTACCGTCCATGTGCTCTGGGTCCATCTGACCATGGATGGGATAGTATGTCATCGGCGATTGGCCTCACACACGGGTGGTGAGCGGCCGATCGTAGCCGGGTGTCAGCTGATTCTCACAGCTGACACCAGGCACTATGTGTCAGGAGTGGTCATGGACCACTCCCGGAACTTTAACCCCCAGAACACTGTGCTCAATCAAGACCACAGTGTTCTGGTGCCGGCAGAGGGAGGGGCTCCCTGCATGCTTCCCTCTGAACAACGTGATGTGATCGCGCTGTCCTGAGGTTCTCCTTTCAGACCCCCAGGCTCCAAGATGGCCACGGGGTCCTTCTGAGTCCTGCAGGGAGGTGGCTTTTCAGTACCTGCTGAGAGCAGGCACCCATAAGCCTCCTTCACTGCATGTCAGCTCGCTGATCTGATGCAGTGCAGTGCAAAGTGTCAGATCAGCGATCTGACTTTACATAGTGATGTCCCATCCTGGGACAATGTAAATAAAAGCATTATTATGAGTAAAAAAAAATTTTTTGAAATTCCTAAATAAATAAAAAAATTAAATATTTTTCCAATAAATACATTTCTTTATGTAAATTACAAAAAAAAGTACACATATTTAGTATCGCCACATCCATAACGACCCAACCTATAATACTGTCCAACTAGTTAACCTCTTTAGTGAACCCCATAAAAAAAGGAAAAAAACAATGCTTTGTCATCATACCGCCGAACAAAAAGTGGAATAACATGTGATCAAAAAGACAGATATAAATAAACATGGTACTGCT
The DNA here is from genome assembly GCF_051348905.1 of Ranitomeya variabilis. NCBI lineage: Eukaryota > Metazoa > Chordata > Amphibia > Anura > Dendrobatidae > Ranitomeya > Ranitomeya variabilis. The sequence continues at coordinate 571,184,841 of NC_135236.1, forward strand.
GAAAACGTCATCTCGTCTCGCAAAAAACAAGCCACCATGCAGCATCATCAGCGAAAAAAATAAAAATGTATAGCTCTCAGAATAAAGCAATGCAAAAATAATAATTTTTTTATATAAAACAGTTTTCATTGTATAAAAGCACCAAAACATTAAAAAAATATTAATGAAGTATCGCTGTAATCATACTAACCCGAAGAATAAAACTGCTTTATCAATTTTACCACACGCGGAATGGTATAAATGCCCCCCCAAAAGAAATTCATGAACTGCTGGTTTTGGTTCATTCTGGATCCCAAAAATCATGATAAAAAGCGGTCAAAAATGTTATGTGCCCGAAAATGGTACCAATAAAAATGTCAACTCGTCCTGCAAAAAACAAGACCTCACATTACTCTGTGGGCTAAAATATGGAAAAATTGTAGCTCTCAAAATGTGGTGATGCAAAAGCTATTTCTTGCAATGAAAAGCGTCTTTTAGCATGTGACAGCTACCAAACATAAAAACCCTATATAAACAGTAAATCAAATCACCCGTTATCATCCCCTTAGTTAGGGAAAAATAATAAAGTAAAAATAATGTATTTATTTCCTTTTTCCCATTAGGGTTAGGGCTAAAGTTTGAGTTAGGTTTGGGACTAAAGTTAAGGTTAGGGTTGAGGCTAAAGTTAGGGTTAGGATTTGGATTAGGATTAGGGTTGGGGCTAAAGTTAGGTTTGAGTTTAGGGTTAGGGGTGTGTTGGGCTTAGGATTGGAGTTAAAATTGGGAGGTTACCACTGTTTAGGCACAACAGGGGCTCTGCGAATGCGATATGGCGTCAGATCTCAATTCCAGCCAATTCTGAAAGGAAAAAGTCAAATGGTGCTCCTTCCTTTCTGAGCTCTGTTGTGCGCCCAAACAGTGATTTACCCCCACATATAGGGTATCGGCGTACTCAGGACAAATTGGACAACAACTTTTGGGGTCCAATTTCTCCTGATACTGATTTTTGTAAAAAAATATGATTTTTTATTTTTACGGATGGACGTTATAAACTTCTGTGAAGCACTTGGGGGTTCAAAGTGCTCAACACACATCTAGATAAGTTCCTTAGGGGGTCTACTTTCCAAAATGGAGTCACTTGTGTGGGGTTTCTAATGTTTAGGCACATCAGGGGCTCTCCAAATGTGACATAGCATCCAATCTCAATTCCAGCCAGTTTTGCATTGAAAAGTCAAATGGCGCTCCTTCCCTTCAGAGCTCTGCCATGCGCCCAAACAGTGGTTTACCTGCATATACGGGGTATCAGCATACTCGGGACAAATTGTACAACAACTTTTGTGGTCCATTTTCTCCTGTTACCCTTGGTAAAATTTGGATCTGAAGTACATTTTTTTGGAATGTTTAATAAAAAATGATACATATATATCTTGGTACCGTGTTAACCAGTGGATAAAAAAAAAATAGAATTGAGAGTCCTCAGTGGTTGATACCTTTTAGTTGCCAACTGAAAAGATGGTAACAAATTGCAACCTTTCGAGACTACTCAGGTCTCTTCATCAGGCATAGGCTAAAAGAAATTCTGAAGAATCAGATATTTATGCACAACACATCACAGAAAAATGCCATAGATAACACAGGTGACATGAAGCAGAATTACCATTATGTGAGTGCTAAACAGTTATGTCCATAAATATTGGACCAGTTCATAGATAAGGAATGTTTTATTGTCCTCTGATTGGGGTCTGGTTCTGTTATGATGACCCCACATGGTCTGAAGTCAAATTAATTAGTTGATGTAAAAAGACATAAATCCATGCAACACATTCATTCCTGCACGGAGAGTGTCAAAGGTCATCATCAGCTTATATTTCCATGCTCTTCTGTCTCTTAATGAGATTTGAAGTTAACTTTTTATACAAGTAATTTCATGTCCGTAATGTTATGTTTGGAGCCACCAGAATATCAAGGAATCACCTGCTACATTACAAAGCAAAAGAAGAAAATAACAGGGTGCCTCTAGTGGTCACCTACAATTCAAATCTGGAGGTGCTAAGGGGAACTGCACAGAAACTACAACCTTTACTACAAAAAGATGCCCGCTTACAATCCATTTTTCCAGACCCCCACTACTGTGTTTTAGTCAGCCCCAAATCTAATCTAAGAAGTATCATTGTCAGAAGCTCTCTGTCCTCTCCAACAGCTGCAGGAACCTTTCCTTGCAACCAGAAAAAATGTAAAACCTGTCCATTTATAATGACCACGGACAAGATAAAGATCCCCAATTCACATCAGGACTACAAGATACCAGGTACTTTCAGCTGCGTCACTTCTAATGTGGTGTACTTAATTATCTGTACTAAATATCCAACTGGCGGTCTGTATGTAGGGGAGACAGGGCAGAATCTGAGAACAAGGATGAACTCTCATCGCCATACAATAAGAGAAAAAAAGAATGGATCTACCTGTGGCAATACATTTTTGTCTCCCCAATCATAACACTATGGACATGAAAATTACTTGTAATGAAAGGTAACTTCAAATCTCAGAGAGATAGAAGAGTATGGGAATAAGCTGATGATGACCTTTCACACTCTCAGTACAGGAATGAATGTATTGCATGGATTTATGTCTTTTTACATCAACTAATGAATTTGCCCCTCAGACCATGTGGAGTCATCATAACAGAACCAGACCCCAATCAGAGGACAATAAAACATTCCTTATCTATGAACTGGTACAATATTTATGGACAAAACTGTTTATCACTCACATAATGGTGATTCTGCTTCATGTCACCTGTCTTATCTATGGCATTTTTCTGTGATGTTGTGCATAATATGTGATTCTTCAGAATTTCTTTTAGCCTATGCCTGATGAAGAGACTTGAGTAGTCTCGAAAGCTTACAATTTGTTACCATCTTTTCAGTTAGCCATTAAAAGGTATCAACCACTGAGGACTCTCAATTCTAAATATTTTTCTAAAAAGAATGAACATTTAACTTTATGAAAAAAGTTAAATGTTAATTTTTTTAAGCATTCCAAAATTTTTTGTGAAGCACCTGAAGGGTTAGTAAACTTCTTGAATGTGGTTTTGAGAACCTTCAGGGGTGCAGTTTTAAGAATGGTGTTACTTTTGGCTATTTTCTATCATATAGACCCCTCAAAGTGACTTCAAATGTGATGTGGTCCCTCCAAAAAACGGTGTTGTAAAAATGAGAAATTGCTGTTTAACTTTTAACCCTTATAACTTCCCAACAAAAAAATGTTGGTTCCAAAATTGTGCTGATGTAAAGTAGAAATGTGAGAAATGTTACTTATTAAGTATTTTGTGTGACATATCTCTGTGATTTAAGGGCATGAAAATTCAAATTTGGAAAATTGCGAAATTTTCAAGATTTTCGCCAAATTTCCTTTTTTTAAAACAAATAAACGCAAGTCATATCAAATAAGTTTTACAATTATCATGAAGTACAATATATCATGAGAAAACAGTGTCAGAATCACCGAGATCCATAGAAGCTTTCCAAAGTTATTACCTCATAAAAGGACAGTGGTCAGAATTGTAAAAATTGGCCTGGTCATTAACATGCAAACCATAGGGTTGAGCGACTTTCATTTTTTTAAGATCGAGTCGGGTTTTGGGAAACCCGATTTTGTCCAGAGTCGAGTCGAGTGCAGTCGGCCGATTGTCGCTAAAAGTCGGGGATCGACCGAAACACGAAACCCAATGCAAGTCAATGGGGAAGCATAGTCGGCAGTGAGTGGAGGCCAGGAAAACACCTACAGTGCTCATTTTAATGCCAAAAACATCCATTCTTGTTTCTGAAGCTTGTCAATCTTAATTAACTTTATAATAATAGTTGGGCATTGGAACTAGGGGGTCATTTGGCAAAAGTTGTTGGGGGTAGGGCTGGTTCAAGGTTTTAATGGGCCCAGGAAACGTGGACTACGTCACGGCGGTGGAGCAGGGAGAGGTAAGTATTTCAACGTTGCAAGTGCTGTGATCCTGAGCAAGCAGGGGGGGCCCACTCGTTCGCATTGGCACTGGCACAGGGCCCCTCAAAGTATGGCGGTGTGTTTGCATGGCGGGGGCGCCTCCCACCAGCAGTGACACTTTTGCGTACTCTGAGGGGCCCTGTGCCAGTGACGTCGCCAACGAGTATGCCCCCCCCACCTGATGAAGGAACCTGCACTTTCATCTGCACCTTCCTCTTTGTCCCTGTGTAAGGTGGTATAACATGCGGGAAGGGGAACCTTACTTTCAGCAGGGTCAGATTCTGGCTGTGTAGAGTGCAAGGGGAATGTAGTGGTCTAGGTCAATGTACCAGCAGACTCATCTAGCAGTGGCTGGGCAATGGGCAGGATGAGGAGGAAATAGATATAGGGCCAAATAATAAATTAGGCTAAATGCAGTTCAAAATTGGTAACAGGACTAAACAGGCGGCATTGCTTTGTTCAGTGGAGTAGCAAACCCAAGAGCAGCAAACACTTTTTCAAGGGCCCAACCACACCAGTAGGCCAAATGCAGTTTAATATCTGATACTATAGGCCAAAAGCCAGAAGGTAGAAGCTCAGCTTTATTCAGTTGAGGACAACACCAGGCAGGGGCAGACACCGTTAGTAGGCCCTAAACACCAATTTTTTTTATTTAAAAACAGCACTTAATGAGAGCCAGAAGGTTGAAGCTCAGCTGTATTCAGTTGAGGACAAACACCAAGGAGCAGCAAACAGAGGTATTAGGTCCCATCCATCAATTAAAAAAAAAAAAAAAAAAAAAAAGCTTAATAAGAACCAGAAGGTAGAAGCTCAGCTTTATTCAGTTGAGGACCACACCAGGCAGGGGCAGACACCGTTAGTAGGCCGGAACCACGATTTTTTAAAAAAAACAGCAGTTAATCAGAGCCAGAAGGTAGAAGCTCAGCTTTATTCAGTTGAGGACAACTTGAATTAGGGACTGCAGACAGACTTAGCAGGCTGTCCCCTGTGTGGACCATGCATCCAATACATTAACCCATCGAGCCACAAAGGACATGTAACCTTCCGTGGCCATGCCTACAGGTCCATGTGTCTGTTGTCAGGTGTACCTTTGGACTCACAGATTGACAGAATGCAAGGACAATGCGGTCTTTAACATGCTGGTGGAGGGGTGGGATGGCTTTTCTCGCAAAAGAATTGTCAACTGGGTAGCTCATAGCGTGGTACATCGTAGTCCATCCTTGCTTTATTAATATTAAATAAAATAAAAAAATAGGCTCTATGCACTGTAAAATAGGTTCCAGGGGTACACGGGCAACAGTGGTCAGGTCAGTGGAGGCCTAGTGGAAGGAGGGACCGCAGACAGGCTTCGAAGGCCTAACACAATAAAATGGGCTGGCTGTAGGCACTGTAAAATAGGTTCCAGGGGTACACGGGCAGCAGTGGTCTGGTCAGTGGAGGCCTAGTGGAAGGAGGGACCGCAGACAGGCTTCGAAGGCCTAACACAATAAAATGGGCTGGCTGTAGGCACTTTATAATAGGTTCCAGGGGTACACGGGCAGCAGTGGTCAGGTCAGTGGAGGCCTAGTGGAAGGAGGGACCGCAGACAGGCTTCGAAGGCCTAACACAATAAAATGGGCTGGCTGTAGGCACTGTAAAATAGGTTCCAGGGGTACACGGGCAGCAGTGGTCAGGTCAGTGGAGGCCTAGTGGAAGGAGGGACCGTAGACAGGCTTCGAAGGCCTAACACAATAAAATGGGCTGGCTGTAGGCACTGTAAAATAGGTTCCAGGGGTACACGGGCAGCAGTGGTCTGGTCAGTGGAGGCCGATTGTAATGAGTGTCTGCCAGTTAGTAGTCAAAAACAAAAAATAAATGTGAATGTCTCGCATTAAAACAAAACAAAAACACTAAAGGGTGCAATCATTAGGTTCAGGGGTGGGATCCTCTGCGTTGTTTCAGACCTACTAATTTAGCGCAAAGTATTTACTGTGGTAAATAGAGGACACTGCCCCTGACTATGTTAAGTACCATCATACATGTCAACACAATGGTATTGTCAGTGGCAGGTATGGAAGGATGTCAGCGCATACACTAAACATTGGTGGAAGTGTGAGAGATAACTGTGGAAGTGGTAGAGCAATGTTTGACCTGGGGGTGGGTGAACTCTCTTGTGGCCGGCGGTACAGGCCCAGGGCCCCTCATGTTACAACAGTGTGTCTGACGTTGGGTGTGCACCACCACCGCCAGAGACACTTTATTGTACTATGAGGGACCCAGTAGCAATGCCGTCGCCCAAAAGCGAGCACACCCACCTCTTCAGACAAAAAGCAGTCTCACGGGTGCTTGCGCCAAGTCGCGATACCACGGCCCCATGTGGGGAGTTTGGCCATTTAGGGAGGTGTAAACATGTCGTATGCTGGACAATCAGCTGCAGCAAATTAGACATTAGAAAAGTAATTCACAGTAGTCCACAGGCAAGAGCTTTTCATAGGAAAGCTAGGTGTCGGCCGGGCAAGGTGGGGCAAAAGATTTCGAAATCCAGTTGTGGTTCATTTTAATGAATGTTAGATCGTCAACATTTTGGGTAGCCAGACAAGTCCTTTTTTCGGTTAATATTGAACCTGCAGCACTGAATACTCTTTCTGATAGGACACTTGCTGCCGGGCAAGCAAGCTCCTGCAATGCATATTCTGCCAATTCTGGCCAGGTGTCTAATTTTGATGCCCAGTAATCAAATGGGAATGACGGTTGAGGGAGAACATCGATAAGGGATGAAAAATAGTTAGTAACCATACTGGACAAATGTTGTCTCCTGTCACTTTCAATTGATGCAGCAGTACCTGTCCTGTCTGCGGTCATAGCAAAATCACTCCACAACCTGGTCAGAAAACCCCTCTGTCCAACGCCACTTCTGATGTGTGCACCCCTAACACTCCTAGTCTGCTGCCCCCTGGAGCTCGTGTGAGAACGATCACGTGCGCTGTGTGCTGGGAATGCCTGAAGCAAACGGTCAACAAGAGTTGATTGTTTGGTTGCTAATATTAGTTCCAAGTTCTCATGTGGCATAATATTTTGCAATTTGCCTTTATAGCGTGGATCAAGGAGGCAGGCCAACCAGTAATCGTCATCGTTCATCATTTTCGTAATGCGTGTGTCCCTTTTTAGGATACGTAAGGCATAATCCGCCATGTGGGCCAAAGTTCCAGTTGTCAAATCTCCGGTTGTGATTGGTTGAGGGGCAGTTGCAGGCAAATCTACGTCACTTGTGTCCCTCAAAAAACCAGAACCCGGCCTTGCCACGCAACCAATTTCCAGTGCCCCCGGGAAAGCTTCCGCATTAAAAATATACTCATCCCCATCATCCTCCTCGTCCTCCTCCACCTCCTCTTCGCCTGCTACCTCGTCCTGTACACTGCCCTGACCAGACAATGGCTGACTGTCATCAAGGCTTTCCTCTTCCTCTGGTGCAGACGCCTGATCCTTTATGTGCGTCAAACTTTGCATCAGCAGACGCATTAGGGGGATGCTCATGCTTATTACGGCGTTGTCTGCACTAACCAGCCGTGTGCATTCCTCAAAACACTGAAGGACTTGACACATGTCTTGTATCTTCGACCACTGCACACCTGACAACTCCATGTCTGCCATCCTACTGCCTGCCCGTGTATGTGTATCCTCCCACAAAAACATAACAGCCCGCCTCTGTTGGCACAGTCTCTGAAGCATGTGCAGTGTTGAGTTCCACCTTGTTGCAACGTCTATGATTAGGCGATGCTGGGGAAGGTTCAAAGACCGCTGATAGGTCTGCATATGGCTGGAGTGTACAGGCGAACGTCGGATATGTGAGCAAAGTCCACGCACTTTGAGGAGCAGGTCGGATAACCCAGGATAAGTTTTCAAAAAGCACTGCACCACCAGGTTTAAGGTGTGAACCAGGCAGGGAATTTGTTTCAGTTGGGAAAGGGAGATGGCAGCCATGAAATTCCTTCCGTTATCACTCACTACCTTGCCTGCCTCAAGATCTACTGTGCCCAGCCACGACTGCGTTTCTTGTTGCAAAAACTCGGACAGAACTTCCGCGGTGTGTCTGTTGTCGTCCAAACACTTCATAGCCAATACAGCCTGCTGATGCTTGCCAGTAGCTGGCCCATAATGGGACAACTGGTGTGCAACAGTGTCATCTGCCGATGGAGTGGTTGGCCGACTGCGGTCTGTGGAAGAGCTGTAGCTTCTGCAGGAGGACGAGGAGGAGGGGGTGCGAATGCCTACAGCCAACTGTTTCCTAGACCGTGGGCTAGGCACAACTGTCCCGAAATTTATGTCCCCTGTGGACCCTGCATCCACCACATTCACCCAGTGTGCCGTGATGGACACATAACATCCCTGGCCATGCCTACTGGTCCATGCATCTGTAGTCAGGTGCACCTTTGTACTCACAGATTGCCTGAGTGCATGGACGATGCGCTGTTTAACATGCTGGTGCAGGGCTGGGATGGCTTTTCTGGAAAAAAAGTGTCGACTGGGTAGCTGGTATCATGGTTCAGCGTACTCCATCAGGGCTTTGAAAGCTTCGCTTTCAACTAACCGGTAGGGCATCATCTCTAACGAGATTAGTCTAGCTATGTGGGCGTTAAAACCCTGTGTACGCGGATGCGAGGATAAGTACTTCCTGTTTCTAACCAGAGTCTCATGTAGGGTGAGCTGGACTGGAGAGCTGGAGATCGTGAAACTTTCGGTTGTGCCGGTGTACATGGCAGACTGAGAGACGGTTGGAGATGGTATTGTTTCCGCCGGTGACCTAGATTCAATATTTCCTCCTACAAAACTGGTGATTCCCTGACCCTGACTGCTTTTGGCTGGCAAAGAAACCTGCACAGATACTGCCGGTGGTGCGGAAAATGGTGGCCTTACAGTGACGGAAGTGATGTTGCGTTGCTGACTAGCTTCATTGGCCGAGGGTGCTACAACCTTAAGGGACGTTTGGTAGTTAGTCCAGGCTTGAAAATGCATGGTGGTTAAGTGTCTATGCATGCAACTAGTATTTAGACTTTTCAGATTCTGACCTCTGCTTAAGCTAGTTGAACATTTTTGACAGATGACTTTGCGCTGATCAATTGGATGTTGTTTAAAAAAATGCCAGACTGCACTCTTCCTAGCATCGGATCCCTTTTCAGGGATTGCAGACTGAGCTTTAACCGGATGGCCACGCTGTCCTCCAACAGGTTTTGGCTTTGACACGCGTTTTGGGCCAGATACGGGCACGGCAGGTGGAACCTGTTGCGATGTTGATGCCTGCTGCGGCCCCTCCTCCACCTCCGCTTCTGAACTACTGCCGCCTGCACCCAGTTCCCCCAATGGCTGCCAATCGGGGTCAACAACTGGGTCATCTATTACCTCCTCTTCGAGCTCATGTGCAACTTCGTCTGTGTCACTGTGTTGGTCGGTGGTATAGCTTTCGTGGCGGGGCAACATAGTCTCATCAGGGTCTGATTGTGGATCAGTACCCTGAGAGGGCAATGTGGTGGTCTGAGTCAAAGGAGCAGCATAGTACTCTGGCTGTGGCTCTGCATCAGTGCACTCCATGTCAGAATCTACTTGTAATGGGCATGGCCTGTTAAGTGTTTCACTTTCTAAGCCAGGGACGGTATGTGTAAAGAGCTCCATGGAGTAACCCGTTTTGTCGCCTGCTGCATCCTTCTCTCTTGTTGTAGTTTTTGCTGAAGAGGACAAGGAAGCGACTTGTCCCTGACCGTGAACATCCACAAGCGACGCGCTGCTTTTACATTTACCAGTTTCAGAAGAGGAGGCAAAAGAGCTAGAGGCTGAGTCTGCAATGTAAGCCAAAACTTGCTGTTGCTGTTCCGCCTTTAAAAGCGGTTTTCCGACTCCCAGAAAAGAGAGCGTTCGAGGCCTTGTGTAGCCAGACGACGAAACTGGCTCCACAGCTCCAGACTAAGGTGGAATATTTTTATCCCCACGACCACCTGATGCTCCACTACCACTACCATCATTACCAGCTGACAATGAACGCCCACGGCCACGACGACCTCTTGCACCAGACTTCCTCATTGTTTTAAAAAATTAACCAAAGTAACTTTATTTGTTGCTGTCAAACAACTTACACGGTGAGCTATAACTTCAGTATGATTTCAATATCCCTTAACAGGTTGGTGAGACCACAAGGAAAATCAGGCACAATGTTACACACTCTGTTTTCTGTGGCACCAAATCACAGAGATGCCACACACGCAGGACTGTCACTCAAGCACAAATGTCAATATTAATCTCACACCTTTTTTTCTTTTTTTTTTCTCAGGGAGACTTTAGAAACCAAATAAGATCAATTGATTTCTTTCAGGGACAATTTAGAAACCAAATACTAAAAAAATAAAAAGACTTTCTAGGGCCCACTGAGTGAGAGATGGCACACACAGGAGTCAGGAGTGGCACACAAGCAGAAAGGGCAATATTAATCTCCCACTGATTGATGTTTTCTTTTTTTTCAGGTAGATTTTAGAACCCAAATCAAGCAAAAAAATAAATAGGCTTTCTATGACCCACTGAGTGAGAGATGGCACACACAGGAGTCAGGAGTGGCACACAAGCCCTGAGGCCAATATTTTTCTCCCACTGATTGATGTAGTGATTTTTTTTCAGGTAGATTTTAGAACCCAAATCAAGCAAAAAAATAAATAGGCTTTCTATGGCCCACTGAGTGAGAGATGGCACACACAGGAGTCAGGAGTGGCACACAAGCCCTGAGGCCAATATTAATCTCCCACTGATTGATGGTTTTTTTTTTTTTTCAGGTAGATTTTAGAACCCAAATCAAGCAAAAAAATAAATAGGCTTTCTATGGCCCACTGAGTGAGAGATGGCACACACAGGAGTCAGGAGTGGCACACAAGCAGAAAGGGCAATATTAATCTCCCACTGATTGATGATTTTTTTTTTTTAGGTAGATTTTAGAACCCAAATCAAGCAAAAAAATAAATAGGCTTTCTATGGCCCACTGAGTGAGAGATGGCACACACAGGAGTCAGGAGTGGCACACAAGCAGAAAGGGCAATATTAATCTCCCACTGATTGATGTTTTTTTTTTTTTCAGGTAGATTTTAGAACCCAAATCAAGCAAAAAAATAAATAGGCTTTCTATGGCCAACTGAGTGAGAGATGGCACACACAGGAGTCAGGAGTTGCACACAGGCCCTGAGGCCAATATTTTTCTCCCACTGATTGATGTAGTGATTTTTTTTCAGGTAGATTTTAGAACCCAAATCAAGCAAAAAAATAAATAGGCTTTCTATGGCCCACTGAGTGAGAGATGGCACACACAGGAGTCAGGAGTGGCACACAAGCAGAAAGGGCAATATTAATCTCCCACTGATTGATGTTTTTTTTTCTTCAGGTAGATTTTAGAACCCAAATCAAGCAAAAAAATAAATAGGCTTTCTATGGCCCACTGAGTGAGAGATGGCACACACAGGAGTCAGGAGTGGCACACAAGCAGAAAGGGCAATATTAATCTCCCACTGATTGATGTTTTTTTTTTTTTTCAGGTAGATTTTAGAACCCAAATCAAGCAAAAAAATAAATAGGCTTTCTATGGCCCACTGAGTGAGAGATGGCACACACAGGAGTCAGGAGTGGCACACAAGCAGAAAGGGCAATATTAATCTCCCACTGATTGATGTTTTTGTTTTTTTTCAGGTAGATTTTAGAACCCAAATCAAGCAAAAAAATAAATAGGCTTTCTATGGCCCACTGAGTGAGAGATGGCACACACAGGAGTCAGGAGTGGCACACAAGCCCTGAGGCCAATATTTTTCTCCCACTGATTGATGTAGTCATTTTTTTTCAGGTAGATTTTAGAACCCAAATCAAGCAAAAAAATAAATAGGCTTTCTATGGCCCACTGAGTGAGAGATGGCACACACAGGAGTCAGGAGTGGCACACAAGCAGAAAGGGCAATATTAATCTCCCACTGATTGATGTTTTTTTTTTTCAGGTAGATTTTAGAACCCAAATCAAGCAAAAAAAAATAGGCTTTCTATGGCCCACTGAGTGAGAGATGGCACACACAGGAGTCAGGAGTGGCACACAAGCCCTGAGGCCAATAATAATCTCCCACTGATTGATGTTTTTTTTTTTTCAGATAGATTTTAGAACCCAAATCAAGCAAAAAAATAAATAGGCTTTCTATGGCCCACTGAGTGAGAGATGGCACACACAGGAGTCAGGAGTGGCACACAAGCAGAAAGGGCAATATTAATCTCCCACTGATTGATGTTTTTTTTTTTCTCAGGTAGATTTTAGAACCCAAATCAAGCAAAAAAATAAATAGGCTTTCTATGGCCCACTGAGTGAGAGATGGCACACACAGGAGTCAGGAGTGGCACACAAGCAGAAAGGGCAATATTTATCTCCCACTGATTGATGTTTTTTTTTTTTTCAGGTAGATTTTAGAACCCAAATCAAGCAAAAAAATAAATAGGCTTTCTATGGCCCACTGAGTGAGAGATGGCACACACAGGAGTCAGGAGTGGCACACAAGCAGAAAGGGCAATATTAATCTCCCACTGATTGATGTTTTCTTTTTTTTTTTCAGGTAGATTTTAGAACCCAAATCAAGCAAAAAAATAAATAGGCTTTCTATGGCCCACTGAGTGAGAGATGGCACACACAGGAGTCAGGAGTGGCACACAAGCCCTGAGGCCAATATTAATCTCCCACTGATTGATGTAGTGATTTTTTTTCAGGTAGATTTTAGAACCCAAATCAAGCAAAAAAATAAATAGGCTTTCTATGGCCCACTGAGTGAGAGATGGCACACACAGGAGTCAGGAGTGGCACACAAGCAGAAAGGGCAATATTAATCTCCCACTGATTGATGTTTTTTTTTTTTTTCAGGTAGATTTTAGAAACCAAATCAAGCAAAAAAATAAAAAGGCTTTCTATGGCCCACTGAGTGAGAGATGGCACACACAGGAGTCAGGAGTGGCACACAAGCAGAAAGGGCAATATTAATCTCCCACTGATTGATGTTTTGTTTTTGTTTTTCAGGTAGATTTTAGAACCCAAATCAAGCAAAAAAATAAATAGGCTTTCTATGGCCCACTGAGTGAGAGATGGCACACACAGGAGTCAGGAGTGGCACACAAGCAGAAAGGGCAATATTAATCTCCCACTGATTGATGTTTTTGTTTTTTTTTCAGGTAGATTTTAGAAACCAAATCAAGCAAAAAAATAAAAAGGCTTTCTATGGCCCACTGAGTGAGAGATGGCACACACAGGGATGGCACACACAGGGATGGCACACACAGGGATGGCACTCTAGCAGAAATGCCAATCTTAATCTCCCACAAAAAAAAAAAAAAAAAAAACAGGGACTGTCCTACAATTACTATCTCCCTGCAGTAATCTCAGCCAGGTATGGCAGGCAGCAATAAGGAGTGGACTGATGCACAAATTAAATAAAAAGTGTGGACAAACAAAAAAGATAGCTGTGCAGAAAGGAAGGAACAAGAGGATATGTGCTTTGAAAAAAGCAGTTGGTTTGCACAGTGGCGTACACACACAGCAATACAGCTATCAGGGAGCCTTCTAGGGCAGCCCAATGAGCTACAGCGCTGAGAGAAAAAAAAAGAAAAAGGAGCTTCCACTGTCCCTGCACACCGAAGGTGGTGTTGGACAGTGGAAATCGCTACAGCACAAGCGGTTTGGTGGTTAATGGACCCTGCCTAACGCTCTCCCTGCTTCTGATGAAGCGGCAGCAACCTCTCCCTAAGCTCAGATCAGCAGCAGTGAGATGGCGGTCGGCGGTAACGCCCCTTTATAGCCCCTGTGACGGCGCAGACAGCAAGCCAATCACTGCAATGCCCTTCTCTAAGATGGTGGGGACCAGGACCTATGTCATCACGCTGCCCACACTCTGCGTTCACCTTCATTGGCTGAGAAATGGTGCTTTTTGCGTCATTGAAACGCGTCTTTGGCGCGAAAGTCGCGTACCGCATGGCCGATGCAATGCTGGGATCGGCTCGGTTTCATGAGACGCCGACTTTGCCAAAAGTTGGCGACTTTTGAAAATGAACGACCCGTTTCGCTCAACCCTAGCAAACCACTTTCGGGGGTAAAAGGGTTAAGGGGCTTTATTACTTTCATGGTAGCACAGGGTGGCATTATTAGCATTGTCGATTTTTTTGTAGTAGAGGATAATTATAATTGATATAATTTTTGAAGTCACTGTTCCTTGCAGGTGCAGGCAGGATCGAGAGATTATGTTAATTGGGAATAGATGGATAAGTGAAAAGGTAATTCTGCTGTAAGTGTGAGAAGCAAAATTTGTCTTTCTTCAGATAATTCATAACTTGAATAAGTTGCAGTATGTATCACATGGAAGAAAAGGAAAGTGAACTACCTCAATCAGAAAGAATGTCAGCTGTAAGTCACTGTGATGGTATAAATTTACTGCTGTGAGAAGATTGGCATCTGCAGTTGTATGGTCACAGCATTTGAGTAATATCAGTCTTTTTAATTGTGTGTTCTTGTTTTTTTTTTTTTTTTTTCATTTTATTTAAGAACATTTTGGTGCTGTTAATTCATTATGTAATGGAAGATGCATCCATTTATTATTAATGTTTGTAATACTGGATTTTGTACAGTGTGTGTTACTCTGGACAGCTATGGTAATATTATTCTCTATGTAGTGGTAATGGTAGTGATCAATATGCAGCAGTATTTTGATGGCCTTTTATAGTGGTGATTTTGGTAATATTTGGTATAATTACAAGACAACCTGACAAGTTTGAACGATTTTCAATTTGCTACACGGAAATCATCTAAAATGTCTGCCCCATTTTACACATTTTATAATCAAATGACCTCATTGCAGCAGGGTGTGTAGTGTAGCAATACAAATGGTTATATAAAACTTAGCTTTTAATAACACAAATAAAACCATAGTGCTGGAGACATCTCTCCAAACCCCGGCCCCCCCATGTTATAGCCAGTCAAACCTCCCAACTGCTACACCCAGAAACCCCTCTAACCTTATTAATATTCCATGCATGCCTTCTGTCTCTTTCATTTGTGCCCTTTGGAATTCTCGCTTTGTGTGTAATAAACTCTCCTTCATTCATGACTTTTTCCTTTCTAACTCTCTTAATCTCCTGGCTCTTAAGGCCCCGTCACACACAGCGACGCTGCAGCGATACAGACAACGATGCTGATCGCTGCAGCGTCGCTGTTTTGTCGCTGTGTGGTCGCTGGGGAGCTGTCACACAGACCGCTCTCCAGCGACCAACGATCAAGGGAACGGCTTCGGCATCATTGAAACTGTCTTCAACGATGCCGAAGTCCCCCTGCAGCACCTGGGTAACCAGGGTAAACATCGGGTTACTAAGCGCAGGGCCGCGCTTAGTAACCCGATGTTTACCCTGGTTACCAAAAAAAACATACAGTACATACTCACCATCTGATGTCCGTCAGGTCCCTTGCCGTCCGCTTCCTGCTCTGACTGAGTGCCGCCGTACAGTGAGAGCAGAGCGCAGCGGTGACGTCACTGCTGTGCTGTGCTCTCACTGTACAGCCGGCAGTCAGTCAGAGCAGGAAGCAGACGGCAAGGGACCTGACGGACATCAGATGGTGAGTATGTACTGTTTGTTTTTTTTTACATTTACGCTGGTAACCAGGGTAAACATCGGGTTACTAAGCGCGGCCCTGCGCTTAGTAACCCGATGTTTACCCTGGTTACCAGTGAAGACATCGCTGGATCGGTGTCACACACACCGATTCAGCGATGTCAGCGGGACCTCAACGATCAAAAAACGGCCCAGGCCATTCCGACACGACCAGCGATCTCGCAGCAGGGGCCTGATCGCTGGTACGTGTCACACATAGCGAGATCGCTACTGAGGTCGCTGTTGCGTCACAAAACTTGTGACTCAGCAGCGATCTCGCTAGCGATCTCGCTATGTGAGACGGGGCCTTTACTGAAACCTGGATCCAGCAGTCAGACACCACTGCTGCTGCTGCTCTTTCATATGGTGGACTACACTTTTCTCATACCCCTAGATCAGACAACAGAGCAGGTGGAGGCGTTGGTCTGCTCCTTTCACCCAAATGTACCTTCCAAGTTATCCCCCAAGTACCCTTACTTGTATTCCCTTCCTTTGAGGTCCATGCTGTCAGACTCTACGTCCCCTTCTCCATGCGAGTGGCGGTGGTGTATCGTCCTCCCGGCCCCTCTCATCAGTTCCTGGATCACTTTGCCACCTGGCTTCCACACTTTATCTCCTGTGACACCCCCACCCTTATCATGGGTGATTTCAACATCCCCATTGCTTCTCCCCTCTCCCCATCTGCTTCTCACCTTTTATCTCTAACCTCCTCTTTCGGCCTCTTGCAGCATACTAACTCTCCAACGCATGAAGATGGAAACTCCCTTGACTTGGTCTTCTCCCGGCTTTGCTCAGTGGATGATTTCACAAACTCCCCTCTCCCGCTCTCTGACCACAACCTTCTTTCATTCTCTACCAAGAACTGCCACCCCACTCAGGTCACCCCCACTTTCCACACTTATAGAAACATACAGGCCATTAACACCCAGAAACTTATGAAGAACTTACAGTCCTCATTGGCCCCAATCTTCTTCATCTCATGTCCTGATTCTGCTCTGAAGCATTACAATGAAACCCTGCAAAGTGCCCTGGATGAAGCGGCACCTCCTATACATAGAACAACTCGGCACAGATGGCGACAACCGTGGCACACGCTGCAAGCACGTTTCCTGCAGCGGTGCTCCAGGTGCGCCGAACGTCTGTGGAGAAAATCTAATCTACCCGAAGATTTCATCCATTATAAGTTCATGCTAAAAACATACAACTCTGCCCTTCACTTCTTCAAACAAACCTATTTCAACACCCTCATCACCTCGCTGTCAAATAACCCTAAATGTCTCTTTGACACTTTCCAGTCCCTACTCAACCCAAGAGAGCAGGCCCCAACCACAGATCTCCGCGCTGACGATCTGGTCAATTACTTCAAAGAAAAAATTGACCACATTCGACAGGAAATCATCTCCCAATCTCTTCATACCATGCACTGTCCTCCCTCCCCCACTGCATCTAGTTCACTCTCTGACTTTGAACCAGTTACAGAAGAAGAAGTAAGCAGGCTCCTTTGCATCTTCACGCCCGACCACTTGCACCAGTGACCCCATTCCGTCACATCTCCTCCAGTCCCTTTCCCCGGCTGTCACCTCTCACCTAACAAAAATATTCAACCTTTCCCTCACTTCCGGTATTTTTCCCTCCTCATTTAAGCATGCCATCATACATCCATTACTGAAAAAATCCTCCCTCGACCAAAATTGTGCCGCTAATTATAGACCTGTCTCTAATCTTCCCTTCATCTCTAAACTCCTCGAACGCCTGGTCCACTCCCGTCTTACCCGCTATCTCTCAGATAACTCTCTTCTCGACCCTCTTCAATCTGGCTTCCGCTCTTTGCACTCTACAGAAACTGCCCTCACTAAAGTCTCTAATGACCTACTAACAGCTAAATCTAATGGTCACTACTCCATGCTAATTCTCTTGGATCTCTCCGCAGCATTCGACACTGTGGATTATCAGCTCCTCCTCACTATGCTCCGCTCCATCGGCCTCAAGGATACCATTCTCTCTTGGTTCTCCTCCTATCTCTCTTACCGATCCTTCACTGTATGTTTTACTGGTTCCTCCTCCTCTCACCTTCCCCTTATTGTTGGGGTTCCTCAAGGATCAGTCCTAGGCCCCCTCCTCTTCTCTTTGTATACTGCCCCTATTGGACAAACAATCAGTAGATTTGGTTTCCAGTACCATCTCTATGCTGACGACACCCAATTATACACTTCTGCTCCTGTTATCACGCCGACCTTTTTAGAATACACCAGTGATTGTCTTACCACTGTCTCTAACATCATGTCCTCCCTCTATCTGAAACTGAACCTGTTAAAAACTGAAATCCTCGTGTTCTCTCCCTCTACTAACCTACCTTTGCCTGACATTGCCATCTCCGTGTGTGGTTCCACCATTACTCCAAAGCAACATGCCCACTGCCTTGTGGTCATCCTTGATTCTGAGTTTTCTTTCATCCCCCACATCCGATCACTGGCTCGCTCTTCTTATCTGCATCTCAAAAACATTTCTAGAATTCGCCCTTTTCTTGCTTTCGACTCTGCAAAAACTCTTACTGTCTCACTTATTCATTCTCGTCTGGACTACTGTAACTCTCTACTAATCGGCCTCCCTCTTACCAAACTCTCCCCGCTCCAATCTGTCCTGAATGCTGCAGCCAGGATCATATTCCTCACCAACCGTTACACCGATGCATCTACCTTGTGCCAGTCATTACACTGGCTACCCATCCACTCCAGAATCCAGTACAAAACTACTACCCTCATCCACAAAGCACTCAATGGCTCAGCACCACCCTACATCTCCTCTCTGGTCTCAGTCTACCACCCTACCCGTGCCCTCCGCTCCGCTAATGACCTCAGGTGAGCATCCTCAATAATCAGAACCTCCCACTCCTGTCTCCAAGATTTTACACGTGCTGCGCCGATTCTTTGATATGCATTACCTAGGTTAATACGATTAATCCCCAATCCCCACAGTTTTAAGCGTGCCCTAAAAACTCATTTGTTCAGACTGGCCTACCGCCTCAATGCATTAACCTAACCATCCCTGTGTGGCCCATTCAAAAAAAAAAAAAACATAATCAGGTTCCTCGCATCATGTTCTCATACACTTTATGCAGTTAATAGCACTCTGTGTCTGTACTGCCTCATACTTAGGCAGTTAACTGGTTCATGCAGCTTTACATGAACACCCGAGTCTTACACTATGGCTGGTCCAAATAACTAAAGCAATTGTTACCATGCACCTCTCGTGTCTCCCCTTTTCCTCATAGTTTGTAAGCTTGCGAGCAGGGCCCTCATTCCTATTGGTATCTGTTTTGAACTGTGATTTCTGTTATGCTGTAATGTCTATTGTCTGTACAAGTCCCCTCTATAATTTGTAAAGCGCTGCGGAATATGTTGGCGCTATATAAATAAAAATTATTATTATTATTATTATTATTATTGTTATTATATAACAGATAACGTCCCACTGGACTGAAAGTGCAGAAACAGTGCAACACCACAAAACAAAACAACTACATATAGCATGTTACTAGTACTACTGACCAACATATAGGACTGTGGATCCTGACAGTATAAAACTAGGGGCAAAGTATAAAATTATGATCATAAACCTACAAACAAAAGTCAGATAGTTATGTATCATACGCTTGTTACTGGTAATAAACAGCAATCACAGATATTGACATTTAAACTGAGCTATCGGTCATGCAAATATCCCCATTCACTTAATGAGAGTGAACATCACACGGACAAAAAGGAACTCCCTCACCCGGTCACATGTATAGGCGTATCAGAGTTAGTCCATTAGGTGACGACAGGGGATATGAAGGATCATCAAGGTGAGCTGCTCCCAACGCGTTTCCTTTTTAAAATTCTTCAGTGGAGTTTCAATAAACCAGTGTGGGGGCAAATCACACCATATTGGCACCAATAGATCGCTGGTCTTGTGTCCTTAGACCACTAAGCTGTGCAGCGTCACGCTGTATTTTGAGGGCCTTTTATAGTGGCAATTTTGGTAACATTTGGAATAATTAATTAAATTCATTTTAATTTTTAGCTATTTGCTGAACCTGACAAGTTTGCACGATTTTCAATTTGCTGCTCGGAGATCATCTAAAATGTCTGCCCCATTTTACGCCGCATAAAATTGTAATACAGAGAATGACATCATCACATGACCTCATTGCTGCAGGGTGTTTCTCTCTAATGTATTGTAGTAATTATATCACCTGGTATAGCACAGGCAATCAAGAGTGACAAACACAGCCTGCATAAGAGCAGTGATGAAGATTTGTGCATGAAGAAATTAGAATAAAACAAAGATTGGATTGATAAGGAGATATGGACCATAGAGCTTTCAGTAATAACAGGGAATCATGTTAAACAAATTCAAAAGAGTAATACAAATGACTTAGTTATTTGTGTGATCATCTACTTGACAAAGTGTGCATATCACAAACTACTGTTTTTTGCACATCTGTTCTAGTAGTCATGTTTGACATACATAGACACTACACCAACACTGCTGCCTGTTGCAGCAGTTTTTTTGAGGGAGTTGGGAGGGGTCATGCCATGTACATAACATTTCTTGGTCAATCTATTTTGGGATGGGGGATTGTTCAATACATGAAAGCTGATTCTATAAGTAGTGACATTAGCCATGGATATGGTATTGTAAAAGAAACAAAACATTTGGCATCTAACAATAAAAATAATGGAAATATAAGTAGCAGAAGCAACACTTGTACCAGTTGTCGAGGCTGTAGGCAGTACTGAGCACACGTCACAATTGTTGTCCTTTGCCCCTAGCAAGTGTATTAACTCCTCCCCAACATGCGCCATACTAGTACTGCTCTGCGGGAACAGCAGTACAAGTACGGTGCACCAATTGCGTGGCCTCATGCTGAGCGCTGCAGCAATCAGGTTCATTTAACCCTGTGATGCTGCTGTCAGGAGTGGCAGCGATATAACGGGGGAATTGTGCAAGGAGGAGGCTCCCTGCTTGCTTCCATCAGGACAACGTATTGTAATCGCGTTGCTCTATTGGTCTCCATGGAGACCCCAGACTCAAGATGACCGCTGGGTCCTTCTGGGTCCTAAAGGGAAGGTGGCTTGTGAGCGCCTCCTGGGAGCCTGCTTCAGATCCTGATATGATACTGTGGCGCCCCTGAGGGTCCAGTCACCACAGAGGTACTGCACCTCAGCCAGGGGTGTGGTACTCCGCTTCTGGGTAAGGAGGGGGCACTCCCCGAGACCCACACTTTAGCATCCAACACTACACCACTCCAGGCCAGGGGATTTGGGCAGACCCTATTTAGGGAGGGCCCCATCTCAGGCTGGAGGGGAAACTAGCTAGAGGGTGAGGGAGGAGTTAGTGAGAGAGACAGTTGGGAGAAGTGGATGACAGCAGATGTGCAGAGAGAAGCTTCTGAGAGAGAAAAGGGGTCCTAGGGGCCAGGGAAGTGAGGAATCCACCCTGGGCCCCTGAATCCATGCCGACCGTCATCAGGTGGAAGGATCAGGTCACAGTGGGTGACCCGACCCCCAGACTAGTGGAAAACTACAAGGCTCAGCTAGCAAGCCAGAAGCTGTGGTAACTGTATGTGCCACAGCCACAACCACACACATTTGCTGAAAAGGCAGCCATATAGGATCAAGGGGACCAGGAGAAGGTTGCCCGATAGGACCCGAGGCTGCTGGCTTGGGACACTGTGTGTGAGGCGCAGGGCAGGAGGGTGAAGCCAGCGCAGAAAGAGACGACCAGTGAAGAAACATAAGAAAGGGAGTCCAGGGAAAGTGGATCCAATTTACCTGAAGCTAGCTGGACTACAGACCCGGAGGACACAGCACCCGGCTGAGGATGGCATCTAAGAACTGTGAGTAAAGTGTGGAAACTGTACCCTGCTGTGTCTTCAGAATTATTTACTGCATCAACTGCCCTGCACTACATCAGACCATCCTTGACTTTAACACTTATCTGCCCTGGGGCCTAGCTCTACCCATGGAGGGCTGTAACACCTCTGCTGCGTCAACAACTGCCCCAGTGGACCTGAACTGCAGCGTCGGCCATTTTCCTTATTGCCAAACACCACAGGTGGCTTCACAAACTAATCCCCTATGAACTTTATTCCCCTTTCATTTCACTAATTTTATTGGGTGCCCAGGGCCACAGAACAGGTCACTGCTGCCGTGACCACTCTCTTAAAAACCATCGGACCTGGCCCGAGTACCCCACGGCCCTAGCGGGTGCTCCAATACTCTGCAATGCAGAGTCTCAGATCAGCGATCTGATGTAAAACAGTATATCCCATCCTAGAACAATGTAAAAAAAAATTACAAAGTGTAAAGATATTTTTTAAAAAATCCCTAAATAAATAAAGAAAGATAAATAAATAATTTTCCAATAAATACATTTATTTATGTAAATAAAAACAATAAAAGTATACGTATTTGGTATCATGATGTCCGTACTGACCCGCTCTATATAACTGTCACACTAATTAACCCCTTCAGTGAACACCGTAAAAAAAAAAAAAAATACGAGACAAAAACAATGCTTTATCATCATACCACTGAACAAAAAGTGAAATAAAACACAATCAAAAAGATGGATGTAAATAAAATGAAAACATCATTTTGTCCCACAAAAAACAAGCTGCCATAAAGCTCCATCAACAGAAAAATAAAAAATGTATAGCTCTCAGAATAATGCAATGCAAAATAATTATTTTTTTCTATAAAATAGTTTTTATTTTTTAAAAGCGCTACAACATAAAAAAATATATAAATGAGGTATTGCTGTTATCGTACTAACCCAAAAAATAAAGCTGTCTTTCCACTTTTACCACACACAGAACGGTATGAAAAACAAAAACAAAAAGCAATTCCTGAATTGCTATTTTTTGTTCATTCTATCTCCCAAAAATCAGAATAGAAAGAAAAAATGTAAATTGGTACCAATGAAAACGTCAGCTCGCCCTGCAAAAAACAAGACATCACATGACATTGTTGGCCGAATTCTGGAAAAAATTATAGCTCTCAAAATATGGTGATGCAGCAATAATTTTTTGCAATAAAAAGCATCTTTTAGTGTGTTACAGCAGCTAAGCATGAAAATCAATATAAATCTGATATCACTGTAATCGCACCGATCTGAAGAATAAAGTCGACTAATCACTATCACTTATACCTCACGAGGAATGGTGTAAAAAATAAATAAAATCAATTTTTCACATACTGTGGATTTTTTCATGCTGCTTCCCAAAGATCGAAGCAAGGCTCAGCGCACATTTATTCTGTGCTCTATGCTGAGTGCTTACACCGGGGTTTCTGTGCAAATATCTGATATTTGTGATTCAGACAGAACCCCCAGTGGAAAATTCCCTATAATGAGGCAGATGGAGGCACTGTGAACGCCATAGGACCTGTGATCTGGTGGTGTCCGTCCTTTTAGGATTGCATAAAAGTGCAGTTGGCCACAGTTTTGTGCCCTTCTGAAAAGGACACCGCTGAACAGAGGCCAGATGGAGTCCAGAGTCGATCTGCTGCCTCATTATAGTACAAAAAACCTGACGTGCACCTCCATATAGTGTGAACAGATGCCTACTGCAATGAATACATAACTTGCAAAAAGGAAGAATGCAGCAGCACTCTGTAGAGAATAATATACAGTATATGCAAACACAAAATCTATCATAAGTGCTGAGAAAACTGTAATTAAAGTAAAAAAAATACAATTAAAAAAATTACTTACAAAAATGAAAGTCTCTACATAGTGCTGCTGCGTTCCTTGTTTTTACAAGTTATGCCTCATTATAGTAAAGAACCAAAGAATCCACTAGGCATGGCCCTAAGTAGGACCCCCTAATGAAGGACTTAGCTCTGAAACTCTCACTTGGACTGGGGACCACCATCAGGCGATCATCAGGTAATGCCTTTGATGCTATTCATTCTTTTTTCTTAAATACTGTGCAGTTTATATCCCCACATATCCCTTCTATGACTGCTCTTTATATATTTATATTTAAAGTGATTTGGTATACTGCATCAACTACTTATTATATAAATGAATGGGTTATCTGCATATTCCTTACCTACAAGCTTATTCTTAACCCCATCACCCCACCACCATCCACCTCTTGTGTCTCCCCTTTTTCCTCATAGATTGTAAGCTTGCGAGCAGCAGGGCCCTCATTCCTCCTGGTATCTGTTTTGAACTGTGATTTCTGTTATGCTGTAATGTCTGTTGTCTGTATAAGTCCCCTCTATAAGTTGTAAAGCGCTGCGGAATATGTTGGCGCTATATAAATAAAATTATTATTATTATTATTATTAACCCCTTAAGCCCCGAGGGTGGTTTGCACGTTAATGACCCGGCCAATTTTTACAATTCTGACCACTGTCACTTTATGAGATTATAACTCTGGAACGCTTCAACGGATCTTGGCAATTCTGACATTGTTTTCTCATGACATATTGTACTTCATGATAGTGGTAAAATTTATTCAATATAACTTGCATTTATTTGTGAAAAAAATGGAAATTTGGCTAAAATTTTGAAAATTTTGCAATTTTCCAAATTTGAATTTTTACGCCCTTAAATCACAGAGATATGTCACGCAAAATACTTAATAAGCAACATTTTCCACATGTCTACTTTACATCAGCACAATTTTGGAACCAACATTTTTTTTTGTTAGGTTGTTATAAGGGTTAAAATTGACCAGCAATTTCTCATTTTTACAACACCATTTTTTTTTAAGGGACCACATCTCATTTGAAGTCATTTTGAGGGGTCTATATGATAGAAAATACCCAAGTGTGACACCATTCTAAAAACTGCACCCCTCAAGGTGCTCAAAACCACATTCAAGAAGTTTATTAACCCTTCAGGTGTTTCACAGGAATTTTTGGAATGTTTAAATAAAAATGAACATTTAACTTTTTTTCACCCAAAATTTATTTCAGCTCCAATTTGTTTTATTTTACCAAGGGTAACAGGAGAAAATGGACCCCAAAAGTTGTTTTACAATTTGTTCTGAGTACGCTAATACCCCATATGTGGGGGTAAACCACTGTTTGGGCACATGGCAGAGCTCAGAAGGAAAGGAGCGCCATTTTACTTTTCAATGCAAAATTGACTGGAATTGAGATGGCACACCATGTTGCATTTGGAGAGCCCCTGATGTGCCTAAACATTGAAATCCCCCACAAGTGACACCATTTTGGAAAGTAGACCCCCTAAGGAACTTATCTAGATGTGTGGTGAGCACTTTGACCCACCAAGTGCTTCACAGAAGTTTATAATGCAGAGCCGTAAAAATAAAAAATCATATTTTTTCACAAAAATGATTTTTCGCCCCCAATTTTTTATTTTCCCAAGGGTAAGAGAAGAAATTGGACCCCAAAAATTGTTGTGCAATTCGTCCTGAATATGCTGATACCCCATATGTGGGTATAAACCATTGTTTGGGCGCATGGCAGAGCTCGGAAGGGAAGGAGTGCCATTTGACTTTTCAATGCAAAATTGACTGGAATTGAGATGGGACACCATGTCGCGTTTGGAGAGCCCCTGATGTGCCTAAACATTAAAACCCCCACAAGTGACACCATTTTGGAAAGTAGACCCCCTAAGAAACTTATCTAGATGTGTTTTGAGAGCTTTGAACCCCCAAGTGTTTCACTACAGTTTATAACGCAGAGCCGTGAAAATAAAATTATTTTTTTTTTCACAAAAATGATTTTTTAGCCCCAAGTTTTGTATTTTCACAAGGGTAACAGGATAAATTGGACCCTAAAAGTTGTTGTCCAATTTGTCCTGAGTACGCTGATACCCCATATGTGGGGGGAACCACTTTTTGGGCGCATGGCAGAGCTCGGAAGGGAAGGAGCGCCATTTGGAATGCAGACTTAGATGGAGTGGTCTGCAGGCGTCACTTTGCATTTGCAGAGCCCCTGATGTTCCCAAACAGTACAAACCCCCCACAAGTGACCCCATATTGGAAACTAGACCTCCCAAGGAACTTATCTAGATGTGTTGTGAGAACTTTGAACCCCCAAGTGTTTCACTACAGTTTACAACGCAGAGCCGTGAAAATAAAAAATCCTTTTTTTTTCCCACAAAAATGATTTTTAGCCCCCAAAATTTTTATTTTCCCAAGGATAACAAGAGAACTTCGACCCAAAATTTGTTGTCCAATTTGTCCGGAGTACGCTGATACCCCATATGTTGGGGTAAACCCCTGTTTGGGCGCACGGGAGAGCTCGGAAGGGAAGGAGCACTGTTTTACTTTTTCAACGCAGAATTGGCTGGAATTGAGATCGGACACCATGTCGCGTTTGGAGAGCCCCTGATGTGCCTGAACAGTGGAAACTCCCCAATTCTACCTGAAACCCTAATCCCAACGGTAACACTAACCACACCCCTAACCCTGACACACCCCTAACTCTAATCCCAACCCTAATCCCAACCGTAAATGTAATCCAAACCCTAACCCTAACTTTAGCTCCAACCCTAGCCCCAACCCTAGCCCTAACCCTAACCCTAGCCCTAACCCTAGCCCTTACCCTAGCCCTAACCCTAACCCTAACCCTAGCATTAACCCTAGTCCTAACCCTAACCCTAGCTCTAATGGGAAAATGGAAATAAATACATTTTTTTAATTTTATTAATTTTCCCTAACTAAGTGGGTGATGAAGGGGGGTTTGATTTACTTTTATAGCCTTTTATATATCAGATTTTTATGATTGGCAGCTGTCACACACTAAAAGACGCTTTTTATAGCAAAAAAGTTTTTGCATCTCCACATTTTGAGAGCTATAATTTTTCCATATTTTGGTCCACAGAGTTATGTGAGGTCTTGTTTTTTGCGGGACCAGTTGACATTTTTATTGGTAACATTTTCGGACACGTGACAGTTTTTGATCACTTTTTATTCCAATTTTTGTGAGGCAGAATGACCAAAAAACAGCTATTCATGAATTTCTTTTGGGGGAGGCATTTATACCATTCCACGTTTGGTAAAATTGATAAAGCAGTTTTATTCTTTGGGTCAGTACGATTACAGCAATATCTCATTTATAACATTTTTTTATGTTTTGGCGCTTTTATATGATAAAAGCTCTTTTATGGAAAAAATAATTATTTTGGCATCGCTTATGATGCTGTATGGTGGCTCGTTTTTTGTGGGACAAGATGACATTTTCAGCAGTACCATGGTTATTTATATCTGTCTTTTTGATCGCGTGTTATTCCACTTTTTGTTCAGCGGTATGATAATAAAGCGTTGTTTTTTGGCTCGTTTTTTTTTTCTTACGGTGTTCACTGAAGGGGTTAACTAATGGGACAGTTTTATAGGTTGGGTCGTTACGGACGCGGCAAATACTAAATATGTGTACTTTTATTGCTGTTTTTGTTTTTTTTAGATAAAGAAATGTATTTATGGGAATAATATATATATTTTTTTTCTTTATTTAGGAATTTATTTTTTTATTACACATGTGGATTTTTTTTTTTAACTTTGTCCCAGGGGGGGACATCACAGATAGC
The DNA here is from genome assembly GCF_051348905.1 of Ranitomeya variabilis. Classification (NCBI taxonomy): domain Eukaryota; kingdom Metazoa; phylum Chordata; class Amphibia; order Anura; family Dendrobatidae; genus Ranitomeya; species Ranitomeya variabilis. The sequence goes on from NC_135236.1 coordinate 571,212,030, forward strand.
TGATCTGACAGTTTGCACAGCACTCTGTCAGATCAGCGATCTGACATAAAGCCATGCAGGCTTACCAGCGCCTGCTGTGGACCCGGATGCAGCCCCGCAGCCATTTTGGATCCGGGGACTGCAGGGAGGAGACGCTCGGTACAAGGTGAGTACATCGCCTTGTACCGATCGTCTCAGAGAAGCACGCAGGGAGCATCCTCCCTGCGCGATGCTTCCCTGTACCTCCGGGGGGTTAATGTGACGGGGGCGGTCCGTGACCGCTCCTGACACACAGTGCCGGATGTCAGCTGCGATAGTCAGCTGACACCCGGCCGCGATCGGCTGCGCTCCCCCCGTGAGCGCGGCCAATCACATATGACGTACTATCCCATCACTGGGAATTAAGTCCCAGGTCACCTCGACGGGATAGTACGTCATATGGGATTAAGGGGTTGAGCGATTACTATTATTATGAACTTTAATAATGCATTTTAACTAATTATCCACCATCTTACCTTCCTTGTTCCCCACCCCCTTTTGTTTCCTGAATCAACCTAATTCTGTATATATTTTGCTTTTTATTTTTTTTTATCTATTCATTGTACTTGTGCGGGCACAAATTGCACACAGTGCCAATTTTTGCCACCCAATGATTAATGAAGGTGTTTTACTACACTACACCCGTCCAATTGCCATTCTTCTTAGGTTCATGCCTAGAGGTTTCTTTGGTGCTTCACATTTTGAATGGTCTGCCATTCAACCCTTTAGGATGTACATGTTACTACCATGTATATTATATATTTACACACTTTTTTCTTGAATTCCATTTAAGTTGCTACTCCTAGTTTTTCTGTTTGCCTCATTATAGTGAATGGATCCATTGGGGGTTTCGTATAAATCACATCATTCAGAGATTTAGATGGAAACTCCAAAGAAAATGATCAGTGTTAGAGCGCCAGATATACAGTACAGACCAAAAGTTTGGACACACCTTCTCATTTAAAGATTTTTCTGTATTTTCATGACTATGAACATTGTACATTCATACTGATGTCATCAGAACTATGAATTAACACATGTGGAATTATATACTTAACAAAAAAGTGTGAAACAACTGAAATTATGTCTTATATTCTAGGGTCTTCAAAGTAGCCACCTTTTGCTTTGATGACTGCTTTGCACACTCTTGGCATTCTCTTGATGAGCTTCAAGAGGTAGTCACTGGGAATGGTTTTCACTTCACAGGTGTGCCCTGTCAGGTTTAATAAGTGAGATTTCTTGCCTTATAAATGGGATTGGAACCATCAGTTGTTTTGTGCAGAAGTCTGGTGGATACACAGCTGATAGTCCTACTGAAAAGACTGTTAGAATTTGTATTATGGCAAGAAAAAAGCAGCTAAGTAAAGAAAAACGAGTGGCCATTATTACTTTAAGAAATGAAGGTCAGTCAGTCCAAAAAATTGGGAAAACTTTGAAAGTGTCCCCAAGTGTAGTGGCAAAAACCATCAAGCGCTACAAAGAAACTGGCTCACATGAGGACCGCCCCAGGAAAGGAAGACCAAGAGTCACCTCTGCTTCTGAGGATAAGTTTATCCAAGTCACCAGCCTCAGAAATCGCAGGTTAATATCAGCTCAGATTAGAGACCAGGTCAATGTCACACAGAGTTCTAGCAGTAGATACATCTCTACAACAACTGTTAAAAGGAGACTTTGTGCAGCAGGCCTTCATGGTAAAATAGCTGCTAGGAAACCACTGCTAAGGACAGGCAACAAGCAGAAGAGACTTGTTTGGGCTGAAGAACACAAGGAATGGACATTAGACCAGTTGAAATCTGTGCTTTGGTCTGATGAGTCCAAATTTGAGATCTTTGGTTCCAACCACCGTGTCTTTGTGTGATGCAGAAAAGGTGAACGGATGAACTCGACATGCCTGGTTCCCACCGTGAAGCATGGAGGAGGAAGTGTGATGGTTTGGGCGTGTTTTGCTGGTGATACTGTTGGGGATTTATTCAAAATTGAAGGCATACTAAACCAGCATGGCTACCACAGCATCTTGCATGCTATTCTATCTGGTTTGCGTTTTGTTGGACCATCATTTATTTTTCAACAGGACAATTATCCCAAACACACCTCCAGGCTGTGTAAGGGTTATTTGACCAAGAAGGAGAATGATGGGGTGAGGCAGATGACCTGGCCTCCACAGTCACCAGACCTGAATACAATCGAGATGGTTTGGGGTGAGCTGGACCGCAGAGTGAAGGCAAAAGGGTCAACAAGTGCTAAGCATCTCTGGGAACTCCTTCAAGATTGTTGGAAGACCATTCCCAGTGACTACCTCTTGGAGCTCATCAAGAGAATACCAAGGGTGTGCAAAGCAGTCATCAAAGCAAAAGGTGGCTACTTTGAAGAACCTAGAATATAAGACATAATTTCAGTTGTTTCACACTTTTTTGTTAAGTATATAATTCCACATGTGTTAATTCATAGTTTTGATGCCTTCAGTGTGAATGTACAATTTTCATAGTCATGAAAATACAGAAAAATCTTTAAATGAGAAGGTGTGTCCAAACTTTTTGTCTGTACTGTATGTAATCCCAAATGTTATTTAAAATGCTCCCAATAAAAGCTTCAACTCAATCCACAAAAAAAGCAAGTCCCCACTCAGATCCCACTCGGATATGTCATCTGTTGAGGGAAATATAGGGGGCTTCCACGTAAGTGATGGCACAAAGGCTCTGGAAAAGCTAAATGGTTCCTCGCTCCGCAAAAGAAATTCAGGAAATTCTCCACCCCAAATCCAAATACCACACCTCCCTTTTATCCCCCAAGTGTGCCTAAACCACATTAAGTGCACACATGTTTGGCATTTCTGTAGTGTTGAGAGCCCGCCTAATTTGCAGGTGCGTGTCTCCAGAATCATGAGCTGATCATAATGTACTGGTGACTGCAATGTATTGGTCACTACAACGTCAGTTTGCAATTTTTACTCCACAACATCTATTGCTGCCTGTTTCTGGAAAACACCCATGGAGTCAAAATCATCACTACATCTGTAGATAAATTCCCAAAGGGTTATTGTTTCCAAAATGTTGTCACTTGAGAGGGGGATTCTGCTTTTCTAGCACTTAGGGGCTCTTTATATGGAATCCGCCAACTAGTTTTGGAAAATCTGCGTTCCTGGAGGCAAATAGCGCCCCATCCTTCCAGAGTCTCTCCGTATGGCAAAGTAGTGCTGCAAAGCCACATATGGGGTATTTCTATATTCAGCAGAAATTGTGGGAGGAATTCTGGTGCCATTTTACCCATTTCCCAGTGTGAAAATTTAAAACTTGGGGCTAACACACAATCTTGGTGATACAAATGAAAATTATTTTTTCTTCACTTCCCAATGGTATAAAAGTCTGTGACACACCTGTGGTGTCAATATAATCACTGCACCTCTAGATGAAATCATTGAGAGGTTTAATTGATAAAATAGGGTCATGTATGTGGGGGTTTGGCTGTTCTGGCCCCTGAGAGGCTCTGCCAATCTAACATGGCACCCTCAAACAACAAGTGCAGCAAAATCAACACTGTAATTGTAATATGCCGCAACTTCCCTTCTGAGCTTTGTACTGTGCCTCAAAAGTATTTCCTTTTGCCCTTGCGAAAATACAAAATTTGTAACTAAAAAGATTTTTGTGGGAAAAAATGTAATTTTTTTTATTTATTTATTTATTATTTATTTTTTCCACGGCTCTACTTCTATGAGGCACCTGTGGGTTCAAGGTGCTCAATATACATCTAAATAGGTTCCGTAAGGGGTCTAGTTACCAAAATGGTGTCACTTGTTGTGGGTTTCCACTGTTTAGGCACATCAGGGGCTCTCCAAATGTGTCATTCCAACCACTAATTATTCCAGCATAATTTACATTCAAAACGTGAAATGGCGCTACTTTCCTTCCAAGCCCTGGATACTCCACATATTGGGTATCTGTGCACTCAGGAGAAATCGCACAACAAATAAATAGATGGAGCAATTTCTCTTGTTACACTTATGAAAATGCAAAATTTGGAGCTAAAAAAGATTTATCTGGGTAAAATGTGATTTTTTTATTTCACGGTTTAACGTTATAAGCTTCTGTGAAGCACCTGTGGGTTCAAAGTGCTCAATACACATTTCGATAAGTTCCCTAAGGGGTCTAGTTTCCAAAATGGTGTCACCTGTTGGGGGTTTCCACTGTTAGGGTACCGTCTCACAAAACGATTTACCAACGATCACGACCAGCGATACGACCTGGCCGTGATCGTTGGTAAGTCATTGTGTGGTCGCTGGGGAGCTGTCACACAGACAGTTCTCCAGCGACCAACGATGCCGAAGTCCCCGGGTAACCAGGGTAGACATCGGGTTACTAAGCGCAGGGCCACGCTTAGTAACCCGATGTTTACCCTGGTTACCATCGTAAATGTAAAAAAACCAAACAGTACATACTCACATTCCGGTGTCCGTCAGGTCCCTTGCCATCTGCTTCCCGCACTGACTGACTGCCGGCCGGAAAGTGAAAGCAGAGCACAGCGGTGACGTCACCGCTGTGCTGTGCTTTCACTTTACGGCCGGCAGTCAGTCAGTGCGGGAAGCAGACGGCAAGGGACCTGACGGACACCGGAATGTGAGTATGTACTGTTTGTTTTTTTTTACATTTACAATGGTAACCAGGGTAAACATCGGGTTACTAAGCGCGGCCCTGCGCTTAGTAACCCGATGTTTACCCTGGTTACAAGCGAACGCATCGCTGCATCGGTGTCACACACACCGATGCAGCAATGACAGCGGGAGATCCAGCGACGAAATAAAGTTTCAAACGATCTGCTACGACGTACGCTTCTCAGTGGGGTCCCTGATCGCTGCTGCGTGTCAGACACAGCGATATCGTATGGATATCGCTGGAACATCACGGATCGTGCAGTCGTAGCGACAAAAATGCCACTGTGAGACGGTACCCTTAGGCTCATCATGGGCTCTCCAAACATGACATGGTGTCCACTAATTATTCCAGCGTATTTTACATGCAAGAAGAGAAATGGGGTGTCTTCCCTTCTGAGCCCTGCCAAACAGTAGATTTCCCTCACATATGGGGCATGTTCAGGAAAAATTGCCCAACAAAATGTATGGTCCACTTTCTCCTGTTGCCCTTGAGAAAGTGAAAAAAAATTAGGTCTAATGGAAAACTTTTGTGAAAGAAAAGTAAATGTTTATTTTTTCCGTCCACATTCCAAAAATGTCATTGAAGCACCGGAAGGGTTAATTTACTTCTTGAATGTGGTTTTGAGTACCTTGAGGGGTGAAGTTTTTAAAATGGTGTCATTGTTAGGTATTTTCTGTCATATAGCCCCCTCAAAGTCACTTCAAATGTGAGGTGGTACCTAATATAAATTATTTTGCAAATTTTGTTGTAAAAATGTGAAATTGCTGTTCAACTTTTAACCCTTATAACTTCCTAACAAAAAAAAAGTTTCCAAAATTGTGCTGATGTAAAGTAGACATGTGGGAAATGTTATTTATTAACTATTTTGTGCCAAATGACTCTCTGATTTAAGGGCATAAAAATATATTTTGAAAATTATAGTATTTTCAAAATTTTGGCCAAATTTCAGGGGTTTTTTTTACAAATAAACGCGAGTCATATCAAATAAATTTTACCACTATTATAAAGTACAATAAGTCACAAGAAAACATTCTCAGAATAAACAGAATCCATTGAAGTATTTTTTAGACTTATGACCTCATAAATTGACAGTGGTGAATATGCGGCTCCACCCTATGGGAGGTGGAGCCGCATATTCATCACTGTATTGAGCAGCACCACATGACCGCTCATACAGGAGAAGCTGCAGCGCTGAGAGGATGCATCGAGGGAGCTGGGTGAGTATTTTATTTCCAGCGGCCAGGCACACAGGGGGTGGGAGGGGGGTGGTGACAAACATCTTTATTTCAACCGCGCAAAAAAAACCAATGAATTTTAATTTCTTCACTCCAGCGAACGCTGCTGGAGAGAAGAAATGAATGGTGGCTTCAGCACCACGCTGAGGGTACAGCGCTTAACTCTAGTGCTGTCTCCCGCATGGCACACGGACGGCACATGGACAGCATCCGTGTGCGGTATGTGTTTTACACGGACCCATTGACTTTAATGGGTCCGTGTGATCCGTGGGCTCCCACGAACACTGACATGTCTCCGTGTTTTTCAAACGGACACACGATCCGTGAAAACATGCTGACATGTGCAGAGACACATTGATTTTAATGTGTCTACGTGAGTCAGTGTCTCCGTGAGGAAACTGTCACCACACGTACCGGAGCCACTGATGTGTGAAACCGGCCTTAGATGGTGAAAACTTGACTCATATGCCTAATTGTGTTGGGATGGTAGTTGTGTCACTGGCACTCCTAGAGTGATGGGCACTGATAGTTGACATTTTAGTGGCAGTTTGAATCAGTGCAATTGTAGAAGTAAGACTCAGGATGAGGGCAAGAATCTCAGGATATTTCCCACATTGAGATAGCGGTCAGCCAAATGAGGGATGATGATGACTATGTGGTGGAGAGGACGTGATAACCATATAGAGGTGACAAGGACGTGATGTTATCAATGGAAGACACAATAAAGAGCAGAGCAAAATTAAACCAAAAGATCTACCAGAGACAGACGTGCTTCTTCTGTGGTCAGCTTGGCGTGAAGTGATGCTGCGACTGCTGTTGGGAGAGGAGACTCATAAGGACCTGGAAGCATGACCTAGTGTGTGTGTGTGTTGGGGGGGGGGGGGGGCTTCAGACCAATGGACAATACATTTTGCAAGTATGCAAGCTCTACATGAGGAAAATAAACTATGGACATTTTGGCACAAGTTGACTATAAAATTTGGCTCTTTATCAACACAGGAGATGTCTTCAACTGCTAACATGGGAAAAGCAAACTGGCCAGAAGTATGAGCAAGCTTCAAGGTGTTTATGTGCTTTCTCCTGGTGACCACCTTTCTGCTAGAAAAAAAAAAAAAAACCTGTAGCCTTCAAAATATGATGATGAAAGAAAACATTATTCTATAAAATGTGTTTTTAGTATGTGATAGTAGCAAAAACTAAATAAAAAAATATAAATATGGTATCGCTGGATTTGTACTAACCTGAGGAATAAAGCCACCATATCATACTGCATAGTGAACAGCATGAAAAATAAATAAATAAAAGCTATATTTGATCTGCTGTTGATTTGTTCATTTTGCCTCCCAAGGAATGCAATACGACTTGGCATACCTTTATTCTGCACTCTACGCTATTTATATCAGAGGTGACATGTAAATCTTTCAAAATTGTTTTTCATACAATACTTCAGACCAAAAATTTCCTGTAATGAAGCAGATGGAGTCACTTTGAACTCTCGTCTAGCAGAAAAATGCTGCCTGCACATTATAGTTAATGGATCTGTCTGGAGTTTTATCTGAATCATGTATTTTGGTGATTTAGGTGGGGATCTAAGGGGGAAAGGTTTATCCTTGTGGAGAGTGACAAGCTAGGCATGGTATGAGTGATAAGTTTTATATGACATGCATGCTCCTCTGGGAAATAAAATATGCAAACTGCCTCATCAAAGAGGATCAGGACTTGAACTCTAGTGCCACCTATTGGAGTTAGCAATCCTAAAAGACATTATTGACCTTTTAACAAGCCTTGCAATATGACCTAGGATAAGCCAAAGCAGAATCATCAAGAGATTTGGATGAAAACACTTATGTAATTGATCAGCGTAAAGGACAGAATAATTGTGAACTAATCCAAAAAGTACTGTACCCCAAATTGCCACCAATAAAATCAAATGTTCCACTCAACTCAAAAAAAACAAGTCCCCATTCAATTCCATCATCTCTTATCAGAAGTACAGGGGGCTTACAGGATACTGGAAGCACAAAAAGGCTCTGGAAAATAATTCTAGATCCCCACCAAAAGAAACCCAGCAAAATCTGTGCTGCAAACTAAATGCCCCCCTCCCTTCAGTGTGACTAAACCACAGTTAGCTCCCACATGTTTAACACTACTGTAATGAGAAGTGCCCTCTAAGTGTCCATATCTCCAGAAGCACAAGCTGGGCAAAACTAAGACAAATTTGCAATTTTTATTCTGCAATATTTGCTGCATTTAACTCAATGGGTATTTTTCAGAAACAAAATTGTCATTGCCATATGAGTGAATTCCCATAATGGTGTAAGTTTCAAATGGGGTCACTTGAGTGGATACTGCTGTTCCTGCACTTGGTGCTCTGCAACTGGAGTCTGCAAATTACTTTAGGAAAATCTGAACCCCAAAAGTCAAATAATTCTCCTTTACTCACAATCCCTGCCTTGTAGCCTCACAGTACTGTACTGTCAAATGTGGTGTATTGCCACACTCGGAAGAAATTGTGGAACAAGATATGAATCTATTGTTTCCCATTTCCTCTTGTGAAAATTGGAAATCTGTGGCTAAAACAATATTTTAGTAATAAACATTTAATTATTTTTTCTTCACCACTTAATAGTATAAAACTTTGTGACATACCTGTGGTGTCAATATACTCACTGTATGAATAGCTAAATTCATTGAGGGGTGCAGTTTGCAAAATGAGGAAACTTGTTGAGAATTTCTGCTGTCCTGGCACCTCAGGAGCTGTGCCAATGTGGCATGGCTTCCTCAAACCATTTCAGCAAAATCTGCTGCCTTATATTGCTTTCCTTCTCTTCTGAGCTTTGCACTGTGCCTCAAAAGTAATACCTAATTATATGTAGGTTTTTGGCACACTTAGTAAAAATTGCACAACCAACTGTGTGGTATATTTTTTTCTTATTAACCTTTATAACAATTAAAAGCTGGGGGCTATAACACTTTAGTGAAAAAAATATAATTATTTCCCCTTCAATTCTATTGATATAAAATTGTGTGACTCTCCTTTCTTGCCTCAAAGTAGTTTTCAGCCATACATGGTGTATTAGTGAACTCAGGAGAAATTGTGTAACACATTGTTCTGTACATTTTCTCCTATTATCCCTTTCAAAAAAATCAAAACTTGGGGCCAAAGCAACATTTTAGTGAAAAAAATGGTCATTTTAAATTTTCACACCCCAATGTTATACAATACCATGAATCATCTGAGGAATAAAAATGCTCCTTCACCCCCAAATGAATTCCTTGAGAGGTATAGTTTCCAATATAGGTCCACATGCTTGTAGAGGGGGTCAATTGTTCTGGTATGTTAGATGCTCCTCAAATGTGTCATGGTGCCAGCAATTCATTCCAGTCAAAATGGTGCTCCAAAATTCAATTGTTGAAGTACTTATTGCCAAGTCAAATGCTAGTTAAAAGATGCAGTAATGAAAAGCACTGAGCAAAAGAATACCTTAGTTGAACATGGAAAGATTGCATATACTAAATTACTAGAACCAGAAATACAATGATATAAAAATCCATGTATAAACGTGAATGTCAGATATCAAGAAAAAATGACACACATGGGCCAAAAGATATATGAAGCTAAAGTGCAAGGTTAAATAAAACAATTCTCCAACCTTTGGTGTTCGTGGGGGATAGGGGTGGAGCTGCATATTCATCACGGTAATGAGCGGCACCACGTGACCGCTCACACAGGACAAGCTGCAGCACTGAGAGGAAGCATTGCGGGAGCTGGGTGAGTATTTTAATGCCAGCGGGCGGGCGCACAGGGGGTGGGAGGCGGGCTGTGACTGGGAACTTTATTTTAAAAACAAAAAAAAACATGATTTTTCATTCCTTCTCTCCAGCAAACACTGCTGGAGAGAAGGAATGAATGGTGGCTTCAGCACCACACGCAGGGGGACAGCGCTTACTGTAGCACTGCACTGTCTCCTGCACAGTCCGTGTGGTACTCAGTCGGCACACGGGCGGCACACAGCTGCTGTACGTGTGCCACACTGTGCCACCTGAGCACACGGACACACAGACACGGATAACTCCGGTACCAATTGTTCCAGTACCAGAATTATCTGGACGTCTGAGACTGGCCTTATATGGCTCTGTGTACTGCTCATTTTGCCTTTCTATCCAGCTAGTTTTTCTCTTTTCTCTGCTCTATGTAAAAACAGGAAGTCTCCTGTCCTGCATGCATTTGTCATTCCCTTTTTCAGCTCCTGACCCAGCTGCTCCGCTCTTTCCATGCCAGGGAATTCTGCAGTGACTTATGACTTCTACAGGGAAAATTGACGTCATGTTTCTAAATAGAGCTTAGAAAGATTCAACTAGTGTTTCCAAATATGTGATGTCACAGACCTAATGAAAAAGAGAACTAGCTAGGTAGAAGGGAAAAATTAGCAATTGTATATATACAATGCCAGGCAAGAACCTTGTCCTCTGTATAAAAAAATAAAAATAAATAATAACCATATTACTTACCTGTCCGAAGTGAAAGTGACCTATGTCATGATTCATGTCTGCGATATGTGGTTTACAATCTGGACCATCCCATGATGCGACTGTCTTAGCTGAAAACCACTGGAGAATGAGGTGCTGCAAGCACAATCTAAGTGACTAGTGGTGATGTCATCGAGGCTATCACAGGTCACTGTGGCTGCGTTCCCATGGTTAACTGTGAGGCGGGATGATGAACTGAGGTGACCTGAATGAGATCACTACGAGCACCATGAAAATCTAAAGAGCTTCAATGGAATTGGTGGAAGGTGAATATAACTTTGTTATTTTTAAATAAATTTGTAAAATGGGGCGTTGATTTTTATTTTTATAAAGCACTTTATTCTAGGTGTTTTGTAATTACAATATGACTATGGGACTAGTAGTGAATCGGAATCCTTTAGACGCTTTTCCATTACTAACCTGTGGGCTAGATGTCACCTGACAATACAAAGGTGACATCAACCCCAGAAATATTACCCCAATTGCCATCACCACAGGGAAAGTGGGAAAAGCTGGGACAAGTGCCAAAATTGGAACATCAAATAGATGAGGGACCCCACTCTATTTTTTTTAATTTATTTAAATAATTAAAAAATGGCCTGGAGACCCCTTTATTTTAAAAACCAGCCTTGATAAAGCTGACAGCTGAGGGTTGCAACCCAAGGCTGTCAGTTTTGCCATGCTGGTTACCAAAAATAGAACATCTGACAGCGTGGGAACAGGAGCTCTCTGACTGGCGGTAATGACCTTACTGACAATCAAAGACAATATTTGTCGCTTGTCATGCAGATGACATAGTGGCATCTGCATGAATTTTTAGTAAAATCTTAATTGTTAAATCCAGGGGTTTGTCCATCACAATATATTGCCTAAATTTGTAACATGATGAGTGGATACATGTTTTTCCTGAATTTAAATACACCACAGCATTCAATTATTTCATTTGCTAAAAGATCTCTTTATTCCCAAATATATACCTGAAAACACCTTCAAATAAGCTAGCATTTTCAGATGTTAGTTTTACTTCATCTTATAAAAACATCTATTTTTGCGACATTGAGAAACAAAGTCATCAGAAAAGATTTTGATTTAAATTTCATAAAATGCATTTTTATTAGGCGACATTTTGAACAATTTTGAATGATAAGCTGCTGCATCAAAATTAGCTAGCACTACATCCCCTGTAATGTTATTTGCTTCATTTCCCACTTCCTTCCTCTGTGTGCCTATTTATATAAATTAAAACAGCTTCAGCAAAGGATAGTAAGAAGCAGAAATTCAATACTTCAGTGACATTAAACTGTTAGATGAGCTGGTCTGGCCAACTTTCAACAACACTTTGACTTTGCAATGTATTGACATCACTCATAACTAGTGTTGAGCATTCCGATACCGCAAGTATCGGGTATCGGCCGATACTTGCAGTATCGGAATTCCGATACCGAGTTCCGATATTTTTGTGATATCGGAAATCGGAATCGGAAGTTCCCAGTGTATGGTTCCCAGGGTCTGGAGGAGAGGAGACTCTCCTTCAGGCCCTGGGATCCATAGTCATGTAAAAAATAAAGAATTAAAATAAAAAATATGGATATACTCAACATTACATTTATAGGTGTAACCTCACACATTTTAAAGCGGGTGCTCTCAAGCTGTATCTTGAGCAGCACTCAGCTTTCCAGTCTCACTTAATAGTTTCTAGCAGCACATGCTCTCCTCTGTGAGTGACAGCTCTGATGAATAGTAAAACTAAACTAATATAGTCTTCAGAAAGGTCCACACTTTGGACCGAAACGTTGCACATGGGCAAATTAACCACATGTGAATTTTCATGGGCCTTTTCTATCTTTAAGCTAAAATATGAATAGAACTGTGTTTGTTGTGTAGTGTGAGTGTGTTAATATACTTATCTAATACCACATTCTCTGGGATCCAGCACTGATCTACTCTTCCTCTGAATGATGTCACAGATTTTCAGATTCTCAGGGTTACACTGCGCTCTGAGCTACCCGGAAGTCATTTTTACAATGTAAAGTTGTCCCTCTCCTCAAGAGCAAACTGCTCCAATTGGCTTGTGTTTGAAGGTTGCCTTTTCCAGATGACATGTTTCAGTTCTTTCCAAAGACACTCAATAGGATATAATATATATAGTGCTTTTAGCTGTGTGTTTTGAGTTATGATCCTGTTGCAAGACCCATGACCTGTGCCTGAGACCAAGCTTTCTGACACTGAGCAGCACATTTTTCTCTAGAATCCCTTGATAGTCTTGACATTTCATTGTACCCTACACAGATTCTAGACACACTGTGCCAGATGCAGCAAAGCAGCCCCAGAACATAACAGAGCCTCCTCCATGTTTCACAGTAGGGACAGTGTTCTTTTCTTGATATGCTTCATTTTTCCATCTGTGAACAAAGAGCTGATGCGCCTTGCAAAAAAGTTCAATTTTTGTCTCATCTGTCGATAGGACATTCTCCCAGAAGCTTTAAGGCTTGTCAACATGTAGTTTGTCAAATTCCAGTCTTGTTTTTATTATGATTTTTTTCAACAATGGTGTCCTCCATGTTCGTCTCCCATGAAGTCCACTTTGGCTCATACAAAGATTGATGGTGCAATCTGACACTGATATTCATTGAGCTTCAAGCTCACCTTTAATCTGTTCAGAAGTTTTTCTTGGCTCTTTTGCTACCATTCGTACTATCCCTCTCTTTAATTTGTCATCAATTTTCCTCCTGCGGCCACATCCAGGGAGGTTGGCTACAGTCCCATGGATCTTAAATTTCTATATAATATGTGCAACTGTAGCACAGGAAGGTCAAGCTGCTTGGAGATGGTCTTATAACTCTTTCTTTAACATGTTTGTCTATAATTTTCTTTCTAATCTCCTGAGACAACTCTTTCCTTTGCTTCCTCTGGTCTATGTTGAGTGTGATACACGCCATGTCACCAAACAGCACAGTGAGTTTATATAGCCTTATATACAGGCCCACTTGCTGATTACAAGATTGTAGACACCTGTGATGCTAGTTAGTGGACACATCTTGATTTAACATGTCCCTTTTTGTTAGTTTCAGGGGTACCATCATTTCTGTCCAGGCCTATTTCATGATTTTTATTTTTAATTAAATTCTGTGGAAACATGGTTGAATAGCAATGTCTGACTTTCATTTGTTAATTTTCATAGATCTTTTATTTATTATTACTTTTGTCATATTCAAGTTATTTCTGTAACCACTGTGGGTTTTTCTGTCATTAAACGAGGGGAACCAACAATTGTGGCCACGTGTGTAGATTTAGTACAAGACCTGACAACTTGAGCAATGAGGTAAGAGTTGTTTATTTTTTTTTCTACATATTACATTAATTATGCTCTACAGTCTAGATAAAACTAAGATCATATTAAGGGATTGTGGTGAATACATTTGTTATAAATCTAACCTGCAAAACCTGCTACGATTTCTCAAATACTCCCATTCACATCAGTTAAAAAGTCAACTTTGACCATAACAATCGATTGTCAACTGCTTTGGTGATGTCATACTGGAGACACCACCATGAAGTGTTTGGGCTGATTCAGATCAAAACTTAGGACTGAAAAAGTTTCAAAAAAGGGAAACTGTCAACACAATCATATAAATTAATATAAATTTCTCTATAAAGATACCATAGACCTTATTAGTAATCCCTATAATAATAATAATATTAATAATCTGCAGGGTACTAATGCGCTAATCTCAAAAAAGACAAAACTATCCCTTGGGAATAAATCATTCCCCTCTAAATCTAATCAATCTGGCCTTTCTCCACAAAGTACTGAATAGTATACACCTTTATCTTTCCATCTAATTCTACTTCCATTGGGACTAAATAAACTTCCATCTAATATAAGACCTATTGGAGTTCACATACTCCACATCATTAAAACTTGAATTGCCTTTTAATGGAAAACAACCATTTAGGCCGGCGTCACACTAGAGAGTTTTATGGACATATGAGAGGCGCAAAAACTACGCATTGCACACGGACCAATGATTTTATATGGGGCAGCTTCTATCTGGCGTATATTATGCATCCGTATTTTACGGCCATACAAAGTCGCAGCATGCTGCATTCCTCAGCGTATGGCGCAAAAAATATGCCAATAAAAGTCTATGGGGCGAGAAAAATACGGATTACACATGGACCAACAGTGTGACTTGCGTAAAATACGCAAGAGTACAGCAGGTGACAGGAAATGTGCCAAGCCCTCAATCAGGAAGCTCAGACATGCTAATTAGCTGAAAAAGACAGACAGACATCCTGGAAGTCTTCCGCATGCCTCCACGGAGTCTCCTGCATCATGGCCAATATTATTAACCCCTTCCTGACATCTGACGTACTATCCCGTCCATGTGGGGTGGGCCCGTATGACCACCGACGGGATAGTACGTCATACGCGATCGGCCGCGCTCACGGGGGGAGCGCGGCCGATCGCGGCCGGGTGTCAGCTGACTATCGCAGCTGACATCAGGCACTATGTGCCAGGAGCGGTCACGGACCGCCCCCGGCACATTAACCCCCGGCACACCGCGATCAAACATGATCGCGATGTGCCGGCGGTGCAGGGAAGCATCGCGCAGGGAGGGGGCTCCCTGCGGGCTTCCCTGAGCCCCCCGCAGCAACGCGATGTGATCGCGTTGCTGCGAGGGTCTTACCTCCCTCCCTGCCTGCTCCAGACCCGGATCCAAGATGGCCGCGGATCCGGGTCCTGCAGGGAGGGAGGTGGCTTCACAGAAGCCTGCTCAGAGCAGGCACTGTGAAGCAGCCTGCACTTCTCGCAGATCGGTGATCTGTCAGAGTGCTATGCAAACCGACAGATCACCGATCTGTATTGTCCCCCCCTGAGGCAAAGTAAAAAAGTAAAAAAAAAAAAATTCCAAATGTGTAAAAAAAAAAAAATCAAAAAGACTGATATAAATAACCATGGTACCGCTGAAAACGTCATCTTGTCCCGCAAAAAACGAGCCACCATACAGCATCATCAGCAAAAAAATAAAAAAGTTATAGTCCTGAGAATAAAGCGATACCAAAATAATTATTTTTTCTATAAAATAGTTTTTATCGTATAAAAGCGCCAAAACATAAAAAAATGATATAAATGAGATATCGCTGTAATCGTACTGACCCGACGAATAAAACTGCTTTATCAATTTTACCAAACGCGGAACGGTATAAACGCCTCCCCAAAAAGAAATTCATGCATAGCTGGTTTTTGATCACTCTGCCTCACAAAAATCGGAATAAAAAGCGATCAAAAAATGTCACGTGTCCGAAAATGTTACCAATAAAAACGTCAACGCATCCCGCAAAAAACAAGATCTCACATGACTCTGTGGACTCAAATATGGAAAAATTACAGCTCTCAAAATGTGGTAACGCAAAAAATATTTTTTGCAATGAAAAGCGTCTTTCAGTGTGTGACGGCTGCCAATCATAAAAATCCGCTAAAAAACCCGCTATAAAAGTAAATCAAACCCCCCTTCATCACCCCCTTAGTTAGGGAAAAATAAAAAAATTAAAAAATGTATTTATTTCCATTTTCCCATTAGGGTTAGGGTTAGGGCTAGAGTTAGGACTAGAGTTAGGGCTAGGGTTAGGGTTAGTGCAAGGGTTAGGGTTAGGGCTAGGGTTAGGGCTTGGGTTGGGGCTAGGTTTAGGGCTAGGGTTAGGGTTAGGGTTAGGGCTAGGGTTGGGGTTAGGGCTAGGGTTGGGGCTAGGGTTAGGGCTAGGGTTAGGGTCAGGGCTAGTGTTACGGCTAGTGTTACGGCTAGTGTTACGGCTAGTGTTAGGGCTAGTGTTAGGGCTAGGGTTATTGCTAGGGTTAGGGCTAGGGTTGGGGCTAGGGTTGGGGCTACAGTTAGGGTTGGGGCTAAAGATAGGGTTAGGGTTTGGATTACATTTACGGTTGGGAATAGGGTTGGGTGTGTCTGGGTTAGAGGAGTGGTTAGGGTTACTGTTGGGATTAGGGTAAGGGGTGTGTTTGGATTAGGGTTTCAGTTATAATTGGGGGGTTTCCACTGTTCGGGCACATCAGGGGCTTTCCAAACGGGATATGGCATCCGATCTGAACTCCAGCCAATTCTGCGTTGAAAAAGGAAAACAGTGCTCCTTCCCTTCCGAGCTCTCCCGTGTGCCCAAACAGGGGTTTACCCCAACATATGGGGTATCAGCGTACTCAGGACAAATTGGACATCATCTTTTGGGGTCCAATTTCTCCTGCTACCCTTGGGAAAATACAAAACTGGGGGCCAAAAAATAAGTTTTGTGGGAAAAAAAGGATTTTTTATTTTCACGGCTCTGCGTTGTAAACTGTAGTGAAACACTTGGGGGTTCAAAGTTCTCACAACACATCTAGATAAGTTCCTTGGGGGGTCTAGTTTCCGATATGGGGTCACTTGTGGGGGGTTTGTACTGTTTGGGTACATCAGGGGCTCTGCAAATGCAACGTGACGCCTGCAGACCAATCCATTTAAGTCTGCATTCCAAATGGCACTCCTTCCCTTCCGAGCTCTGTCATGCGCCCAAACAGTGGTTACCCCCCACATATGGGGTATCAGCATACTCAGGACAAATTGGACAACAACTTTTTGGGTCCAATTTATCCTGATACCCTTGTGAAAATACAAAACTGGGGGCTAAAAAATCATTTTTGTGAAAAAAAAAAGAATTTATTTTCACGGCTCTGCGTTATACACTGTAGTGAAACACTTGGGGGTTCAAAGTTCTCACAACACATCTAGATAAGTTCCTTAGGGGGTCTAGTTTCCAATATGGGGTCACTTGTGGGGGGTTTGTACTGTTTGGGTACATCAGGGGCTCTGCAAATGCAACGTGACGCCTGCAGACCATTCCATTTAAGTCTGCATTCCAAATGGCGCTCCTTCCCTTCTGAGCTCTGTCATGCACCCAAACAGTGGTTCCCCCCCATATATGGGGTATCAGCATACTCAGGACAAATTGGACAACAACTTTTGAGGTCCAATTTATCCTCATACCCTTGTGAAAATACAAAACTGGGGGCTAAAAAATCATTTTTGTGAAAAAAAAAAGAATTTTTATTTTCACGGCTCTGCGTTATAAACTGTAGTGAAACACTTGGGGGTTCAAAGCTCTCAAAACACATCTAGATAAGTTCCTTAGGGGGTCTACTTTCCAAAATGGTGTCACTTGTGGGGGGTTTTAATGTTTAGGCACATCAGGGGCTCTGCAAACGCAACATGGCATCCCACCTTAATTCCAGTCAATTTTGCATTGAAAAGTAAAATAGCGCTCCTTCCCTTCCGAGCTCTGCTATGCGCCCAAACAGTGGTTTACCCCCACATATGGGGTATCGTCGTACTCAGGACAAATTGCACAACAACTTTTGTGCTCTAATTTCTTCTCTTACCCTTGGGGAAATAAAAAAAATGGGGGCGAAAAGATCATTTTTGTGAAAAAATATGATTTTTTATTTTTACGGCTCTGCATTATAAACTTCTGTGAAGCACTTGTTGGGTCAAAGTGCTCACCACACATCTAGATAAGTTCCTTAGGGGGTCTACTTTCCAAAATGGTGTCACTTGTGGGGGGTTTCAATGTTTAGGCACATCAGGGGCTCTCCAAATGCAACATGGCGTCCCATCTCAATTCCAGTCAATTTTGCATTGAAAAGTCAAATGGCGCTCCTTCCCTTCCGAGCTCTGCCCTGCGCCCAAACAATGGTTTACACCCACATGTGGGGTATCAGCGTACTCAGGACAAATTGCACAACAATTTTTGGCGTCCAATTTCTTCTCTTACCCTTGGGAAAATAAAAAATTGGGGGCGAAAAGATCATTTTTGTGAAAAAATATGATTTTTTATTTTTACCGCTCTGCATTATAAACTTCTGTGAAGCACTTGTTGGGTCAAAGTGCTCACCACACATCTAGATAAGTTCCTTAGGGGGTCTACTTTCCAAAATGGTGTCACTTGTTGGGGGTTTCAATGTTTAGGCACATCAGGGGCTCTCCAAATGCAACATGGCGTCCCATCTCAATTCCAGTCAATTTTGCATTGAAAAGTCAAATGGCGCTCCTTTCCTTCCGAGCTCTGCCATGCGCCCAAACAGTGGATTACCCCCACATATGGGGTATCAGCGTACTCAGGACAAATTGTACAACAAATTTTGGGGTCTATTTTCTCCTGTTACCCTTGGTAAAATAAAACAAATTGGATCTGAAATAAATTTTGTGTGAAAAAAAGTTAAATGTTCATTTTTATTTAAACATTCCAAAAATTCCTGTGAAACACCTCAAGGGTTAATAAACTTCTTGAAAGTGGTTTTGAGTACCTTGAGGGGTGCAGTTTTTAGAATGGTGTCACACTTGGGTATTTTCTATCATATAGACCCCTCAAAATGACTTCAAATGAGATGTGGTCCCTAAAAAAAAATGGTGTTGTAAAAATGAGAAATTGCTGGTCAAATTTTAACCCTTATAACTCCGTCACAAAAAAAAATTTTGGTTCCAAAATTGTGCTGATGTAAAGTAGACATGTGGGAAATGTTACTTATTAAGTATTTTGCGTGACATATGTCTGTGATTTAAGGGCATAAAAATTAAAAGTTGGAAAATTGCGAAATTTTCAAACTTTTCGCCAAATATTCGTTTTTTTCACAAATAAACGCAACTTATATTGAATAAATTTTACCACTGTCATGAAGTACAATATGTCACGAGAAAACAATGTCAGAATCGCCAAGATCCGTTGAAGCGTTCCAGAGTTATAACCTCATAAAGGGACAGTGGTCAGAATTGTAAAAATTGGCCCGGTCATTAACGTGCAAACCACCCTTGGGGGTGAAGGGGTTAATGTCGAAATGCTGCTGGTCCTGGTGCAAGAGAGGCCAGAAATTTGGGATCAGAGAGATGCCCATTACTCCAACCGGGCCAGAAAAGAGGCGGCATGGAGGAGCATATGTGGGATCCTTTTCCCAGAATATGAGCAGCGGCCACGTGAGGTCCAGAGGCAGATAAGTAAGTACACTCATGTTTCTCACACTCTGAATAATATTGCAAACTGCATAACCAACATGAATTTGGTCCTAATGTTCTTTATATTAAGATTAATCTCATTTATTTATACAGCACCATTAATTACATGGTGCTGGACATGAGAAAGGGGTTACGTTCATATTTTGTTAGATGTTTTTTACATTTTCAAAATTTACAATGACATACTGCTACAGATGAGAGGACCCTGTCCTTATGGCCGGAAAATCTATGTATTTTCCATTATATCGTATTGTGCTGTTTGAGATTACAATATTTATGTTGATGATATTTTATGAAAAATGCAGGTTACTAGGCCACATTAAAATCTGTTATATCACCGACACATTGTGGTACCACTGTGCACAATGGCCTTATACATTATTTTTTTGTCTTTCATTGCAGTGGAAGATGTTATGAGAAGATGGCGCAGCGTACGTGACCAATATAGGCCAGAAAGACAGCAGCGGGCCAGAAGTGGGTCAGCAGCGCCTTAAAAAATATATATATATATATATATTATATATATATATATATATATATATATATATATATATATATATTATGACCAACTTTCCTTTTTGGATCCCAGTATGAATTTGAGACCATAAGTAAAAACATCATAAAACATAACACATATGTTTAATAAAGGTAAAATGTTAAACTTAAAAAAAATAATCATAAACTTTACTAACAGAACACAGTCCAACCTCACTGAGAGGGAGACCAGCTCAGATTCGGAGGCCTTGATAGATCCTGTTGGGGAAGGAGAAGAGGTGGCTGGCCCATCTTCACATCCTTCTAGTGACATCCCTCCTGCTTCAACTTCAGTTGCACCACAAGATCTGGCAACAACTGGCAAAGAAGCTGCTCCGCCACCCACAGCAGGACCACATCCAGTAAGCCAAGAAAATCAAGGAAACAGTAGCAGCCCTACTGTTCCACTGGAGACATCCCCACAGCCTGCTGTCATTTCCTGCCGTGGCCTCAGAAGGAGAGAGCTACAAGAATCTCACAGAAATGTGGACATTGGGGTCCTTAATTATTTGGCCAGGGCTGCACAGGATGATGATGAGGAGGCTTATGCGAGGAGCCTGGCCCATTACCTCTGTCCCATACCCCATGAGGTGAGGCTACGTGTGAGAGGGTATTTTTAAATACGTATTGATGCATGTACCACACCAAATGAATGTTATGAATGGTTTGAGTTTATTGAGAGGTGGCAGCTGTCACTACGTAACGTCCTGCGCCTTCCATCATCTCAACAGGTGCATGCTCAACAAGTATTTGAAGCACCCCCTCCACGTGTGCCTACATCTCTACCCCTTTTCACCCAAAACCCACCAAGGCCAGCACATTACCATATGCCATCATACCATCAACCTTCACAATATGGCCACTTGTCCAGACCCAGTGCTGAAGGCTGGTCCCAACCTGGGTTTGGACGACATGGCCACATTGGTGGGGGTTATGAGGCAAGGCCTTATTTCCAACATCATGAGGGCCATAGTAAAAACCCTTATTATTCTAGCCAATACCCAACTGCCCAATATGAGCAAGGGCATCATTTAGAGCAGGGTCATACATCATACTCACAGGATGATGTACAATTGGCCCAACAAAGGCCACCTGACCAGGAGCCTGAACTTCCTCCATCACCTTCACCAACTTACAGAAATCTGTAATGCAAATTGCTTTATGAGGCTTCTTTTTATATTTTTGTGTAAAAAATATTTTTGTTTCATTCTGCTGTGATAGCACTTTGGTATGTTTTTGTTACCAAATGGTTTTTTGTTGTTTAAATTTTGATATAAAACCATATGATATGAATATGGTGTAAAAACAAAAAAGGCTTTTGATATAAGTAAACAAATATATTCAAAAGTCAATTTATGTTGTTGGACCAATCATTACAACATCATACTCAATTACTTGGTTGATAAATATCAGGTAAATAAATCAAAGAAGCACACATAGTTAACTAATTTAAGTAATTTATGCATTATTACAAAAAAAAATGAATATATATATATATATATATATATATATATATATATATATATATATATATATATATACACACATTACAACAAAGAAACAGCATTATCTTGCCAGGCTCCATGAGGAGAAACAAATTAATTTGTAAAAATATCCCTAACTTTTAAGCCAGAATGGTGATGCCGCTGAGGAAGGACTTGTGTTGTAGGCCTACCCACATTATCCAAAATGCCTTCATCACTGTCAGCTGAGGAGCACTCATGAATTCTTGTGAAGTTGTGAAGAACAACACAAGCTTTAATTACTTCACTTACATTTGACTCACTCAGCTGAATAGCAGACTGGAAAACATGCCATTTGGATGACATAATGCCAAAGGCGCACTCCACCAGTCGCCATGCCCGTGAAAGTCTGACATTAAATACACGCCGCCGGTGGTCCAGGTTCCTCCGGGGATAAGGCCTCATGACATTCCTGCTCAATTGGAAGGCCTCATCTGCCACAAGAACATATGGGACTGCTTCAGCATTGGAGCCTGGGAAATGTTGTGGTGGGAGGTCCAACAGGTTTTCACGTAGCCGCCGACCCATAATGGACGCATTGAAGACTCTAGAGTCTCCAGTTCGCCCATAGGCCCCAATATCTACAATTATAAACCTGGAGTTACTGTCAACTACAGCTAACAGAACTACAGAGAAAAACTGCTTATAATTATAGAATTGGGTGCCTGAGTTCAGCGTCTTACGCACCCTGATATGTTTCCCATCCAGGGCTCCAATACAGTGCGGAAATTGACAACAGTCAGAAAAACCACGGGCTATTTTCAGCCAATCCTCCATTTTGGGCTCAGGCATCATAAGTTCATGTAGTTTGTCCCATATTTGCACACATGTATTCCGCACAATGCCTGAAATAGTGGACCGCACTATGAGAAATTCAAAATGTAGTCCCGCATAAGATAATCCAGTTGACAGGAATCTGAAAGCACACACACACAAAAAAATTTGCTAAGTAACAATGCTTTTCTAAATCCCTAGTAGATAAAAGTATTATGAGGAAACCAAAAGGTAGGAGACCAGTGTACCTTCATAAATTTACACTCGATACTAACATTTAACATTTACTACATATTTAGATATGCTTTCTTAAAAATGTAATGATATAATTTAAATAAGATGGTATGAAAATAAAAATAGTTCAGAAAACATCATCTACATACAGTATGTGAGGATGGTGAATAAATACCGTAAGGTAAGGAGAAGACGCTCCTCTGCAGATATGCATTTCCGCATCCTGGCATCCTGATATGTGATTCCAGGACGTACTGTCTCCAGCAAGATATCAAATGTGGGTATTGTCATGCGACAGTACTGGAAGAATTTGTCCGGATGTGTCCACAGAGCTGAATATAGCATGTGAAAATGCCCTTTAGTGAGGCGTTGCCGCAAAAGTGGATGCACCCACATTCTTCTTCTCCTCCTTCGCGGATCAACTATCACAGGGTATGGCTGGCCAAAGCGGCTTGACAAGACCCAATTAAATAACACCCACTGAGTTGGTGGGAATTGCAGGAGGTCACACATGTTGCCCAACTACCACCAAACACCTACACAAGCACAGCAACAAAATGGCCATATGGGAGGGTTCCACCTGTTGTAGAGGCCTTAAATAGGATTATGCTGATGATTTAAATTATTTTCAGGTCTCAAAACCATTAAATGTCCATTTTGTAAGGTTGCGTGAAAAAAATGCATTACGGATGCCATACGGATTACATATGGAGGTTAACAAGCGTAAAATACGCAGCCACACCCTGCCTACGGATGACATACGGATCACTGTTTTGGGATCATTTCTGCATATTATGCATTTAAAATCTGGACTGTATTTCCCTACGCTGAGTGTGACGCCGGCCTTATTCCTTCAATATCAGAGGTAAATAAACTACCAGCAACTATTTATAAATTCTATTATTTTTTTAGTGAATAAAATGAAATGATGTAAAGTTTATTATTATTATTTTAACTTAGCCATTGGGTGCTTCCATTTTTATTTTCTGGTATGAGTCAGCGCATGACTTTTACAGACCGAAAAGTCCAAAGCCACGGGAGACAGCTGTGAACTTAGTACATCCCCTGGGTGGAAAATAGAGCCATTTTTATTATAGCCCAGTGCTATACCCTGGCTACAGATTAACTCTGTTACCTGTAATCTGAACAGAGCCCTCACCACTGGATAAGGTCATCGCCGTAGTCCTAGTGCTTGGACCTGGTGAGCACTCACTGTTCATAAACTGTGGGCTGAGCAGAACAGCTGCATTACATGACTGCTGTGCTTAGATTACTATAATTACCCATGAGCATTCACCATGTCCAAGGTACTGGACTGCAGAGATGACTTCATCAGTGATAACTAGGGTTGAGCGACCTTTACTTTTATAGGATCGGGTCGGGTTTCACGAAGTGCATTGGGTTTCCAATGGTTCCCAGGGTCTGAAGGAGCGGAAACTCTCCTTCAGGCCCTGGGATCCATATTTAAGTGTAAAATAAAGAATTAAAATAAAAAATATCGCTATACTTACCATCTGACGGGCCCTGGTACTAACCGGGAACCTTCCTTCCTTAGAATCAGGCTGCCGGAACGAAGCCGAGGGTGAGTATATTCCTATTAGGTATATACTCACCCTCGGACACGCCCTGCTTCGTTCCGGCAGCCTTCCTTCCTAAGAATCAGCCCTTCCAGGACCTTCGGTGACGTCACGGTGACGTCACGGTGACGTCGCGGCTTGTGATTGGTCGCGAGCGGTCACATGGGCGGCTGCGCGACCAATCACAAGCCGCGATGTCACCGTGACGTCACCGCGAGGTCCTGGAAGGCTCATTCTAAGAAAGGAAGGTTCCCGGTTAGTACCAGGGCCCGTCAGATGGTAAGTATAGCGATATTTTTTATTTTAATTCTTTATTTTACACTTAAATCTGAATCCCGATATCTTAAACATATCGGGAATCGGTATCGGAATTCCGATTCCAGATTCAGAAGATCGCCGACTTCATGGCCGACCCCACACAGGGGTCGGGTCGGGTTTCATGAAATCCGACTTTGCCAAAAGTCGGCGACTTCTGAAAATTGCCGACCCGTTTCGCTCAACCCTAGTGATAACAAGTGAAAAGCGACCATACTCGGTAATGCTCATTACTCGTCCGGGCATCTCTGTACTTGCGGTACTCAGCGAGCACCGAGCATTTCCGGGTTTGCTTGGCAGGAGTTCGGGTCTCCGCCCTGCATGATTGGCGCTCTTTACAGAGCCAATCAACATGCAGGGATTGTCTGCCATGCTCTGTAAAGCCGCAGCCATCTTTGTTGTGGTATTACAGTGATTGGCTGGGCGCACAGCGTCGTCAGGTCTATAAGAGACCAGTTGCCACCCTGCTCGGTGTATTAAGCTCCAGATTCAGACAGTGTAGGGAGAGCTGTTGCCGAGATAGGGTCAGATTTGGGGATTTATTAGTTAGTGTGGGTCTACCATCATAGAATCCACAAATCCAGCTAAACCATCAGTCCTTTTAAGGACTAATTACAGAGTATATAGATTGCAGTGCTAGGTAGGCAGGAGATTATATGTGGCTCTATGCATATCAGTGCAAGGCATGCAGGCATTGTATGTTGGTATATAGATAACATTGCACACATCAAGAGGGTCCATTCCATTACTGTCTGCTGCTGATGCCTATTACATATATTCCTAGCCCCAGGTATCAGTGGCTAGGAAGAATTGTTTTGGCATCTTAATCCTGATTATTTTATTCCAAATCAATCCAGAGCCCCCTTTTTGTTTTTTGCTTGTTCACATATTGAACAGTGTGATACCTCTGTCAGACCCCAGATCTATCTGTGGGCTACAAATTTGGTTATTTCAGGCCTCCATTCCACTAGATTTGCTGTCTGTTACCCTCATTCTATACAGTATTTTGGGGTAAAAAATACAAAAATACAGCCACATATTGAGCATTGTAGTACCTCTGTCCGGCGCCAGATCTATCTGTGGGCTACAAATTTGTGCATTTCATGCCTCAATTCCACTGTGTTTGCTGTCTGTTATCCTCATTCTAAACAGTATTTTTTTTTTTTGTTTAAAAAAAATACAGGCCACAGATTGAACAGTGTGGTACCTCTGTCAGATGCCAGATCTATTTGTGGGCTAGGAAGTTGGGCATTTTATGCCTCCATTCCACTAGATTTGCTGTCTGTTACCCTCATTCTATACAGTATTTTTGGGACAAAAATACAGGCCACATATTGAGCATTGTGGTATTTTTGTCAGATGCCAGATCTATCTGTGGGCTACACATTTGGGCATTTGAGGCCTCCGTTCCACTGTATTTGCTGTCTGTTACTCTCGTTCTATACAGTATTTTGGAGTAAAAAATACAATAATACAGGCCACATATTGAGCATTGTTGCACCTCTGTTAGACGCCCAATCTATCTGTGGGCTACAAATTTGGCCATTTCAGGCCTCCATTCCACTAGATTTGTTGTCTGTTACCCTCATTCTATACACTATTTTCGGGTAAAAAATAAAAAAAATACAGGTCACATATTGAGCATTGTGGTTTCTCTGTCAGACGCCAGATCTATCTGTGGGCTACAAATTTGGGCATTTCAGGCCTACATTGCAATTTTTTTGCTGTCTATTACCCTCATTCTATACAGTATTTTGGGGTAAAAAATAAAAAAATACAGGTCACATATTGAGCATTGTGGTTTCTCTGTCAGATGCTAAATCTATCTGTGGGCTACAAATTTGGGCATTTCAGGCCTACATTCCAAATTATTTGCTGTCTATTACCTTCGTTCTATACAGTATTTTTGGGTAAAAAATACAAAAATACAGGCCACATATTGAGCATTGTGGTACCTCCATTCCACTAGATTTGCTGTCTGTTACCCTCGTTCTATGCATTATTTTGGGGTAGAAAATAAAAAAATACAGGCCAAATATTGAGCATTGTGGTTTCTCTGTCTATCTGTGGGCTACAAATTTGTGTGTTTCAGGCATACATTCCACTGTATTTGCTGTCTGTTACCCTCATTCTATACAGTATTTTGTGTTAAAAAACAAACAAATCAGGCCACATATTGAGCATTGTGGTACCTCTGTCAGATGCCTGATCTATCTGTGTGCTACAAATTTGGGCATTTCAGGCCTACATTCACTTTTTTTGTGGTGTGTTACTCTAGTTCTATACAGTATTTTTCTCTTTAAATAAAAAATATACAAGCCACATATTGAACAGCCTGGTATTGGTCATGGATCCCGGGTTTAACTACAGCCGAGTAAATCAAACAGACCAGATAGAGCGTGAAGAGCAAACAAACAACACAGTATGCACTCGCACACCAGTGGGTCAGGCACACAGACAGAACAAAAGTATAACTGACAGAGAAACCTAGTCCAGCGGGTATAAATATCCCACCCAGATCCAAAAGGAGGCCACAACAATTAACCCTGAGAGGGCAGGGGCATTAACCCTGCCCAAGCCATGGAAGTGCCCCCCTCTTAACGGGGGGCCACTGGACCCCCAGGCTTCTCTGGATATCTGGCATGGAAGGCCCACACCAGACAATCGGCGTGTACCAAACTGGCTGGGACCCATGACCGATCCTCAAGAGAATACCCTTTCCAATGTATCAGATACTGGAGCTTCTGGCGCTCCCATCGAGAGTCAATGATGCGCCCCACCTCGTACTTCAGCTGTCCCTCTAGCAATACTGGTGGAGTATCGGATGAGGAATCTTCCCTAACCATCCCCACTGGCTTTAACAGGGACCTGTGGAAGACATCAGATATTTTGAAGGAGGTGGGCAGCTGTAGTCTGTAGGCGACCGGATTGACTACCTCCACAATTTTGTATGGACCAATAAACTTGGGGCCCAGCTTCATAGAGAGTATCTTAAGCTTGATATTACAGGTGGATAATCAAACCTTCTCCCCTACTACAAACACCGGACCTTGGCCCCCCTCCTCTCTGCAAATAATTTGAACCTTTTCTGGGCTTTAAAGATGTTCATCTGAACCTCCCTCCAAAGAGTTCTGAAACGTTGTACCATGCGTTCGGTTTCAGGACAACCTGAATCCATGCAGGAAAATTCCTCAAAATGTGGATCAAACGTATAATTGACCTGAAAGGGAGACTTTCCAGTGGACTGACTCACATGACAGTTGAACGCAAATTCTCTGGGCAATATCTCACACAAGTCCTCCTGTCTGGAAGAGGCCAGGCATGTCAGAACTTGCTCCAAAGATTGGTTTGTGCGTTCAGTCTGTCCATTAGGCTCTGGGTGATAGGCAGAGGAGAAAGACAGTGTAGTCCCCAGCTTCTTAAAAAAGTCCTCCAAAACCGGGTGACTAACTGCACACCTCTGTCTGACACCATATTCACAGGCACTACATGCAACTGAACAACATGCTGTATAAATCAGTGGGCCAAGGTTTCAGCAGACGGTAATGCAGGCAGAGGTACAAAGTGGGCTTGTTTGGAGACCCTATCCACCATCACCACCCATAACACTGAGTTGCCCCTGGAAGGAGGGAGATTTGTGATAAAGTCCATGGACAAATGTGTCCATGGCCTATCCGGAATTGGCAAAGGCACCAAATCCCTAGCCGGCCGTGTGTGAGAACTCTGGAAACGGGTGCACACCCCACTTGCAGTCACAAACTATTTAATATCTGATACCTTAGAGGGCCACCAGGAACCCCTAGCAACTGCCCCTCGCATGGCTGCAATCCCAGGATGATCACTTAACACAGAATCGTGAAACTCCTGCAGGAGTCTGAGACAGAAACGTTCTGGTACAAACAATTTCCCTTGAGGTTTACTACCAGGAACCCTGGTTTGGGCCTCCAAAATCTCTCTGCAAATCAGATGAGATTTCAGCCACCACTACTCCTGGCTGAAGAATGGAGGGGGGGTTCTGGAGAGGACACAGAATCAAAGCTTCGGGATAGCGGAATGTGATGGTAAATTGAAATCGAGAAAAAAAAGCACCCACCGAGCCTGTCTGGGGGTCAATCTCTTGGCAGACTTGATATAGGCCAAATTTTTATGATCAGTGATAACTGTAATGGGGTGGACGGCCCCCATCAGGAAATGCCTCCATTCTTCAAAAGCCAACGTAACCTCCAGCAATTCCATATTGCCGACATCATAATTTCTCTCGGCTGGAGAGAATTTTTTAGAAAAGAAGGCGCACTGCTTCAGATTAGTGCGTGTGGAAGGACCCTGAGTTAAAATTGCCCCCACCCACACCTCAGAAGCGTTAACCTTTTTTTAGTGTCAGGAAAGAATTTTTTGCTGCCACGGACCAATTTTTCACATTAGCCCCCTTGAGGGTGAAGTCCGTCGAAGGCTTTACCATCTGTGAAAATCCCTTAATGAACTTCCTATAGAAGTTAGCAAAGCCCAAAAATCTCTGCAACCCCTTCAAGTCATGAGGCTGTGCCCAATCTGTAATGGCCTGGACCTTTTTAGAATCCATGCAGAATCCCTCCACCGACACAATTAAACCCAGAATAGACAGTTCTTGCACAAAAAATGAACATTTTTCCTGGTTAGCATATAAATGATTCTCCCTGAGTCTCCTAAGAACCATATGCAGATGGTGCAAGTGGGTTTGACTGTCCGCTGAGTACACTAAAGTGTCATCCAGGTGGATGACCACATAACACCCAATTAGGTCAGAGAAAATAACATTCATGAAATTTTGAAAAATGGCCGGAGCGTTAGTGAGACCAAAGGGAATAACTAAGTTTTCAAACAGCCCCTCAGTCGTCAGGAACGCTGTTTTCCGTTTATCCCCTTCCGAGACCCTTTTAAGGTTATAAGCCCCTTGTAAATCAAGCTTAGAGAACCATTTGGCCCCCGTGAGTTGGTTACATAAACCGGGGATCAGGGGAAGAAGGTACGTGTTTTCACTGTAATTTTGTTCAGTTCCCGAAAGTCGAGGCATGGTCGCAAACCACCATCTTTCTATTTTATGAAAAAGAACCCCGCTGCGACTAGTGAAACAGAAGGCCGAATTTGCCCCTTGCAGAGACTCTCTGCTATGTACTCCTTCAGGCCTGGACAAATTACAAACAGGCGAGCCTTGGGTAACTTGGCTCCTGGGACTAAATCAATGGCACAATGGAAAGGTCTATGAGGTGGAAGCGCCTCAGATTCAGTTTTGGAAAACACGTCTTCAAAGTCCTTCAGGTATTCCAGAATACCCTCCAGACCGACAGACAACACAGATACAGATTTTACAGGAGTGACTAGAGGTACCAGGTTACAACATATACCGTTATCCTTGCATACCCACTGAGTGATCTCCCCCATCACCCAATCAATCAAAAAAACAACTTAATTTTTCCACAGGAGTAGAACCCACTTTCAGAGAAAAAACTTCAGACATGAAACAAATTCTGTCCCGGGTGAGATGAGACGAGTCAATAGCCACAATTTTAACAGGATCTTTAAGCCTGATGGTCCCTATCTTAATAAGAGTCACCACCTGGGCATCGATCAGGTTAATGGTAGAACCACAGTCAACAAAGGTGGTGGTCATGACAGGACTGTCAGCAAGTTCCAATTGCACCTGAAGCAAAACTTAAGCAAGTGAGGAAAAATTTACCTGGTCATCTGGGTAACCTCCTTGATCTTTACCCAGACTTAGGCATTTCCTGATGGCCTAGCAGAAGAAGGACAAGAGGGACAGTCCCTTTTCCCATGTCCAGAAGCTCCACAATAAAAGCATAGTTGGTTGTCTCTGAGGTGTCTTCTCTCTCTTTCCATCATCGAGAGAGCCCCAACCTCCATGGGCTCAGAGACGGATGCAGTGTCACACAGGTTGGAGTATAATGAGGTCCGCTGCTGCATCACTCCTCTAGCACGGAGCCTCCGGTCCATACGGACCGCCTGCCTCATGGCATCCTCCAGGGTATCAGGTGGAGAGCATAATGCCAGCGCGTCCTGTGAAAGGTCAGACAGGCCCCTGTGGAACAACCCTCTCAGGGAAGCATAGTCCCAGAATACTTCAGCGGCCCAGCGTCTAAACTCTGAGCAGAAACATTCGGCTGAGTGCCTACCCTGTGTCACACTCATCACCTTATCCTCTGCCAGAAGCACTCTATCAGGCTCGTCATAAATGTGCCCCAAATCCTCTAAGAACAGGTTCACCGACATACGTTCAGAAGCAGAGGGAGAGAGAGAGAGAAAGCCCATGCCTGTGGAGCCCCCCTTGCCAAGGACATTATGATTCCCACCCTCTGCCTTTTATTACCAGAAGCTCGGGGACATAACTCAAAAAACAACTAGCATCCCTCTTTAAAAACCCTAAACAATTTTTTATCCACGGAAAAATTGTCAGGTAACTTTACCGGTGGTTCGGGGTCCACTTGGGGCACATCAATGGGGCCTCCATCCCTAGTCCCCAATGGAACAGGACCCCGTAGAGTGCCTGCCACATCTCTCTGCACCTGTTGGTGTGAGGGAACCAGGGCTTGCTGCTCCATGGACAGCTTCTGCATTAGTTGGGAGAGCTCATTAACCTGCTCCATGAGAACCCATACCGGATCCCTAATAAACTCACACCTCACCACCTGGAAGAGACTGTATGGTCAGTTATAATGTCATGGATCCCGGGTGTAACTACTGCCAGGAGGCTACTCGCCGCAGAAAGGGAGGCAAGAGCAGTACGGCAGAGAACTCACCAGGTAGCAAGCAGAACCTTAACCATGTTACAGAGGGGGAATGGCCAGGGGGAAGAGCCAGGTGCCGTGGTGCAAAGGAGGCGAACAGTGCCTGAAAGGCACTGGAGGGTGAGACAGAAGGATACTAAGGAGGAAGCCCGAGGTCAGAAAGCCGAGCAAACCAAACAGACCAGATAGAGCACGGAGAGCAAGCAAACAACACAGTATGCACACGCACACCAAGGGGTCAGGCACGCAGACAGAACGAATGTATAACTGACAGAGAAACCTAGACCAGCGTGGGTATAAATATCCCTCCCAGATCCAAAAGGAGGCCACAAAAATTAACCCTGAGAGGGCAGGGCATTAACCCTTTGCAAACCATGACAGTATCTCTGTCAAACGCCTCCTTTATCTGTGGGCTAAAATTGTGGCATTTGAGGGCTCCTTTAAACTGGTTTTGCTGTGACATACCCTAGTTATTAACAACATTTTTTTTTAAAAAAGTTTAACCTACAGTCCAGATAATTTAAACTGTGGTTTTTACGCACACTAATCACATATAAGTTTGCTCCAAATTCAGCCATTTACACTGTGTGCAGAAATATTAGGCAAGTTGTATTTTAGAGGATTATTTTTATTATTGATCAACAACTATGTTCTCAATCAACCCAAAAGACTAATAAATATCAAAGCTTAATATTTTTGGAAGTTGGAGTGGTTTTTTTTTAGATTTGGCTATCTTAGGAGGATATCTGTTTCTGCAGGTAACTATTACTGTGCAGAATTATTAGGCAACTTAATAAAAAACAAATATATTCCCATCTCACTTGTTTATTTTCAACAGGTAAGCCAATATAACTGCACAAAATTTAGAAATAAACATTTCTGAAATGCAAAAACAAAAGCCTCAAAAATTAGTGACCAATATAGCCACCTTCCTTTATGATGACTCTCAACAGCCTTCCATCCATAGATTCTGTCAGTTGCTTGATCTGTTTACGATCAACATTGCGTGCAGCAGCCACCACAGCCTCCCAGACACTGTTCCGAGAGGTGTACTGTTTTCCCTCCCTGTAGATCTCACATTTTATGAGGGACCATAGGTTCTCTATGGGGTTCAGATCAGGTGAACAAGGCGGTCATGTCATTATTTTTTCTTCTTTGAGACCTTTACTGGCCAGCTATGCTATGGAGTAGTTGGTGGCATGTGATGGAGCATTGTCCTGCATGAAAATCCTGTTTTTCTTGAACGATACAGACTTCTTCCTGTACCACTGCTTGAAGAAGTTGTCTTCCATAAACTGACAGTAGGTCTGGGAGTTCAGCTTCAGTCCATCTTCAACCCGAAAAGGTCCCACAAGTTCATCTTTGATTATACCAGCCCATACGAGTACCCCACCTCCACCTTGCTGGCGTCTGAGTCAGAGTGGAGCTCTCTGCCCTTTACTGATCCAGCCTCTGGTCCATCCATCTGGCCCATCAAGAGTCACTCCCATTTCATCAGTCCATTAAACCTTTGAAAAGTCAGTCTTAAGATATTTCTTGGCCCAGTCTTGACGTTTAATCTTATGTTTCTTGTTCAAAGGTTGTCATTTTTCAGCCTTCCTTACCTTGGCCATGTCCCTGAGTATCGCACACCTTGTGCTTTTTGTTACTCCAGTAACGTTACAGCTCTGAAATATGGCAAAACTGGTGGCAAATGGCATCTTGGCAGCTTCACGCTTGATTTTCCTCAATTCTTGGGCAGTTATTTTGCACCTTTTTTGCCCAACACGCTTCTTGCGACCCTGTTGGCTATTTGACATGAAACGCTTGATTGTTCTGTGATCACGATTCAAAAGTTTTGGCAATTTCAAGACTGCTGCATCCCTGTGAAAGACATCTCACAATTTTGTATGTAGGATAGCTGCGGAGACACCATCACGTGTTTCTCGACGCAAGCAGTGCATAGCCAGACCTTTCCCCGGGAGGGAACAACCACGGGAAGGGCAGCATCCAATAAAGGAAAACATCCAATACAGGAAAACCACCTATGCCAAGCATGGTATCCATCCACAGACAGCTGTTTCGGGGTGTTTGCCCCTCATCAGTGTGGAGTAGGAATCTGGCTATTAGGAGCAGTGCCTAGTAAAAGGCTGTGAAGGAACAGATGATTGGCCTCGGGGAGACCAAAACATCCAACACCGCGGAGACACCATCACGTGTTTCTCAACGCAGTGATCCAGAACACTGCCCCCATCCCTTATGGGAAATATACAAATGCATGTAGGATAGCTGCGGAGACACCATCACGTGTTTCTCGACGCAAGCAGTGAATAGCCAGACCTTTCCCCGGGAGGGAACAACCACGGGAAGGGCAGCATCCAATAAAGGAAAACATCCAATACAGGAAAACCACCTATGCCAAGCATGGTATCCATCCACAGACAGCTGGTTCCAATAGCCAATCTGGCTATTGGATGTTTTCCTTTACTGTGTTGAGAAACACGTGATGGTGTCTCCGCGGTGTTGGATGTTTTGGTCTCCCCGAGGCCAATCATCTGTTCCTTCACAGCCTTTTACTAGGCACTGCTCCTAATAGCCAGATTCCTACTCCACACTGATGAGGGGCAAACACCCCGAAACAGCTGTCTGTGGATGGATACCATGCTTGGCATAGGTGGTTTTCCTGTATTGGATGTTTTCCTTTATTGGATGCTGCCCTTCCCGTGGTTGTTCCCTCCCGGGGAAAGGTCTGGCTATTCACTGCTTGCGTCGAGAAACACGTGATGGTGTCTCCGCAGCTATCCTACATGCATTTGCATATTTCCCATAAGGGATGGGGGCAGTGTTCTGGATCACTGCGTTGAGAAACACGTGATGGTGTCTCCGCGGTGTTGGATGTTTTGGTCTCCCCGAGGCCAATCATCTGTTCCTTCACATCTCACAATTTTGGACTTTTCAGAGCCCGTCAAATCTCTCCTCTGACCCATTTTGCCAAAGGAAAGGAAGTTGCCTAATAATTAAGCACACCTTATATAGGGTTTTGATGTCCTTAGACAACACCCCTCCTCATTACAGAGATGCACATCACCTGATTTACTTAATTGGTAGTTGGCTCTCAAGCCTGAACAGCTTGGAGTAAGACAACATGTATAACAAGTATCATGTGATCAAAATACAACTTGCCTAATAATTCTGCACACAGTGTATAGTGAACGTGGAAAATATTGTAGCAGTCCATTTAAAATGGGCAAGGCGTGTGTCAAGTGAACGTGATGCTGATGGTACATGCAGAGGCCAAGGCCATGGGCAAGCTGAAATTGGGCTACAACAAACATTCACATTTTCTCGCTCAACCTTCCAGTCCCAAATACTAGGGGATCGCAGCACACCACTATTGAACCCAGAGCAGTGTCAAAAGATTGTTGGTCGTAGAGCAAAAAAAGCTTCCAGTCACTTTGCCACCACTACCATCACCATGTCTTCCACATGGTCAAGTCTGACTAGCCGTGAGTAAGGACCTCATATTACTCACCCTGATCCTCCTTCCTCCCCCCATGCCGAGTGCCCGGAGACAACTGATCCCACACTTGAACACTCTGAAGAGATGTTCACTTTTCCATTTATAGATTTGGGACTTTCAGCTGGTCCATTTGAAGCGGGGCTAGATGAGATCGCATGTAGTGATGAACAAATATTTGAGCAGCCACGGTCACACAAAGGCGATGGTGGGAAAGTGTCACAAGAGGTGGACGATGGCGAGGCACAATTGCCAGAAAGTCATGAGGAGGACCAGAGTGCAGATATGGAAGATGAGGTAGTGGATGATATAGTAAGTGACCCAATCTGGCAGGAGGAAAGAATGAGGACAGCAGCACACATGGCGAAGGAGGCAAAGCACCCCAACAGGCCGGAAGCAGTGAGGTGTTCACAGACAGAAGATGTGCATCTGCTCCCCGTAACACTAATGTGATGGTCCAACTGTTCAGCAGGGGTAGCAGAACTACCAGCCTGACCACCACCTACATGATCAGGCACATGGCAGCAAAGCACCTGACTTTGTGGGCCGAACACCAGGCTCAAGGAACAGTGTCTGCGGGTGACACCACTGCTTCTTCCACTGTTCTTCCACTGTTGTATGTGCAAGCAATCCCTTGTCCATGGTGCATGCGAAGGAGCCCTTCACCTGTCGTTGCCCACAGTCAATCAGCGCCATCATCAAGCACGTCCATGTCCTTATCTAAGCGCAGCCTTCATTTGTCCATACCTCAGTCATTGGAACGCAAGCGTAAATACGCAGCAAAGGCCCCACAGGCCACAGTACTAAATTCACACATTTCTCGTCTGCCTGTGCTTGAAATGTTGCCTTTTAGGCTCATGGAGATGGAAGATTTCCACAGCCTGATGATGGCGGCCATCGCAAGGTATTCGATCCCCAGCTTCCTCTTTTTCTCCCGCCATACCGGAATTACGCAGTATGTGTCCCACAACATTACCCGTGCCCACAACAATGCTGTTACTGGGAAAGTCTACCTAACCACGGACACATGGAAAAGTTCTTGTGGGCAGGGATGGTAGAGCTCACTGACCATTTTAGAAAGTCAGCTACAGTTTCAGCCACCCTTGCCGTGCTTCAGCAGCGTTTGCAGCTTCTGGCTTACCCACTGTTGTGTGATGTTCCCATGTGTGGGAACTCTACACTGCATATGTTGGAAAGAATTTGCGAGCAGAAGAGGGCAGTTGTTGACTACCAGCATGAAGAAGCCGTTGTTATTCATTTCTGACTCCACACATAAAACCTCAGGAGTAGTGTTGAGCATTCTGATACTGCAAATATCGGGTATCGGCCGATATTCACGATATCGGAATTCCGATACTGAGTTCCGATACTTTTGCAATATTGGATACCGGAATCGGAAGTTCCCATAATGCAATGAGCCAGTTTGATTTAATTCAGCCAATGAGGAATCATTAGAAGTGTGGGCACATCCTGTTCTGCATGTTAGGCATGTAACTACTGGCATGGCTGTGATTGGCTCCTGAATAGTGTTGAGCATTCCGATACCGCAAGTATCAGGTATTGGCCGATACTTGCGGGTATCGGAATTCCGATACCGGGATCCGATACTTTTGTGGTATCGGGTATCGGTATCGAAACAACATTAATGTAAAAATGTGTAAAAGAGAGAATTAAAATAAAAAATATTGCTATACTCACCTCTCCGACGCAGCCTGCACCTTACCAAGGGAAGCGGCAGCGTTCTTTGTTTAAAATTCGCGCTTTTCTTTCCTTTACGTGAAGTCCCGGCTTGTGATTGGTTGCGTCGCAGTCACATGGGCGACACAACCAATCACAGCAAGCCGTGACGTAATTTCAGGTCCTTAAGGATTTTAAAATTACGTCCCGGCTTTGTGATTGGTTGCGTCGCAGTCACATGGGGGACGCAACCAATCACAGCAAGCCGTGACGTAATTTCAGGCCCTTAAGGATTTTAAAATTACGTCCCGGCTTTGTGATTGGTTGCGTCGCAGTCACATGGGCGACGCAACCAATCACAAGCCGTGACGTCACGGGAGGCTGGACACGCGCGCATTTTAAAATGCGCGCTTGTCCAGCCTCCCGTGACGTCCCGGCTTGTGATTGGTTGCGTCGCGGTCAACCAATCACAAGCCGGGAGGCTGGACACGCGCGCATTTTAAAATTTTTAAAATGCGCGCGTGTCCAGCCTCCCGGCTTGTGATTGGTTGACCGCGACGCAACCAATCACAAGCCGGGACGTCACGGGAGGCTGGACAAGCGCGCATTTTAAAAAGCGCGCATGTCCAGCCGCCCGGCTTGTGATTGGTTGACCGCGATGCAACCAATCACAAGCCGGGACATCACGGGAGGCTGGACAAGCGCGCATTTTAAAATGCACGCGTGTCCAGCCTCCCGTGACGTCACGGCTTGTGATTGGTTGCGTCGCCCATGTGACTGCGACGCAACCAATCACAAAGCCGGGACGTAATTTTAAAATCCTTAAGGGCCTGAAATTACGTCACGGCTTGCTGTGATTGGTTGTGTCGCCCATGTGACTGCGACGCAACCAATCACAAAGCCGGGACGTAATTTTAAAATCCTTAAGGACCTGAAATTACGTCACGGCTTGCTGTGATTGGTTGCGTCGCCCATGTGACTGCGACGCAACCAATCACAAAGCCGGGACTTCACGTAAGGAAAGAAAAGCGCAAATTTTAAGTAAACAACGCTGCCGGTTCCCTCGGAGAGGTGAGTATAGCAATATTTTTTATTTTAATTCTTTCTTTTACACATTAATATGGTTCCCAGGGCCTGAAGGAGAGTTTCCTCTCCTTCAGACCCTGGGAACCATCAGGAATACCGTCCGATACTTGAGTCCCATTGATTTGTATTGGTATCGGGTATCGGTATCGGATTGGATCCGATACTTTGCCGGTATCTGCCGATACTTTCCGGTACCGATACTTTCAAGTATCGGATGGTATCGCTCAACACTACTCCTGAAACGATGTCATGATGCACTATAAAAGCCGCCGCCGCCATTTTGGGTTCACTCTGCTGTGAATTTAGTTAGGGACATGACGCTGCTGTTCTGACTGAGGGATAGTTTGAGATAGCGATTTGCTTCATTGTGCTTTACCCATGCTAATTTAGCAAACGCTGTGTGAAAACCTTGTTTTTGCCTTGCAGCGCTGTTCACGGCTGTCTGCAAGGTCTCTGTGTGAGTGCAGCTCACTCTGTAGTCTGTTCTGCAGCCACAGCTGGTTGTAGTTAGCTCAGTGTGTGTCACTGCCTCATACTGTTCCATTGTCCTCTTATCAATTAGTGCAGCCTGCTGCACATTTTTTCAGATTTATCCTATTAGTGGATTTCCATCCGTATCCTGCTAGATTGTGGAAAAACACTAAATAGGAGTACATAGAGAAGTTTTTTTTGGCCTTGCAGTGCTGTTCACGGCTGTCTGCAAGGTCTCTGTGTGAGTGCAGCTCACGCTGTAGCCTGTTCTGCAGCCACAGCTGGTTGTAGTCAGCTCAGCGTGCGTAACTGCCTCATACTGTTCCATTGACCTTTTTTCAATTAGTGCTCCCTGCTGCACATTTTTCCTGATTTATCCTATTACTGGGTTTCCATCCGTATCCTGCTAGATTGCGGAAAAACACTATATGGGAGTACATAGAGGAGCCTTTCTGCAGCCTTGTGCCCTGCAGCCCCAGCCAGATTAGTATTAGCCTATTTTTGGGAGCATCATCTTTTGCATTGTAGGTTACCTTCCTGCATTGTAATCGCTACAAAAAGTTTGTGATACTATCGGTTTTACATCTTTGGGCACATCCAGTGTCTTTTTTTTAATAAAGTTCACCAAACACTCCACTTTACAGTTGTGTAGGCCACATTAGCTCATATTAAAGTCTAGTCCACACTTTATAAAATTAGTGTTTCTTATACGTGTTAGCAGCTGTTCAGGAATAAGCACACTAAGCCCTTAGTACTTTTCTGCCTATCTTTAACAGTCTACCAAGATTAAGAAGGCAGGGAGTAAGGCACGTGGTCGTGGGCATGGAGTTTCTGCAGGGAGAGGACGTGGGGATTCTGTGCCTGCTGCAGGCACCGGTGACTCATCATCCCCCAGTTTTAGCAGGGAACAGTCCTTCATGCGCAGCTTTGTAGGAGCTCGCCGTACCCCACTGCTGCGGGACTAACAAATTGAAGCCGTTGTCGGATGGATGGCAGCTAATGCATCGACTTCAATTAGTGCCACATCCTCTCAGGCACAGAGCACTGAAGAGCACCCATCTGTCTCTTCACCACCTGCCAAATTGCCCAAGCAGTCAGAGAACCCAGGACAGGAGCCATCTCTACTTCTGTTCTCTAAATCTCTTGGCTTGGAAAGAGGGGGCCAGCCAAGCAGCATTCAAGAAATTGAAGAAGAGGCAGTATGCAGTGATACGCAACTGCTTTGTCTCTCTGAATCCAAAGAGGCAGGTGAGCCAGTGCCTACGCAGTACAAATCTGATCATGAGACTCAGGTGCCACTTTCTGGTGCGTACTGTGCTGCCGAGACTACCCAGGGGAAGCAGTTGTTGGAAGAGGGTACTGTAGATGATGAGGTCCTTGACCCATCACGGCGCGAGGTACAGGAAGGTGGTGGGAGCAGCTCTGAGGAAGAGATTCCCCAAATGGCCCAAAAAGGAGGGAGACTGAGGGGAACGACTGCGTTGCCTGTAGCCTCCACTTCGGCACCCATTAGGAGCATGCATCTTCCAAAACCCAAAACAGGCGCTCCCAAGACTTGCAGTTCCTGGTCCTTTTTTGACACAGTTGCAGATGACATTTGCTTTGTCAAATGCAAGCTGTGTAATCAGAAAGTCAAAAGAGGGAAAAGTGTCAGCAACCTCAATACCACAAATGTGTGGAAACATGTGCAGACCAAGCACGTGGTGGAGTTACAAAAACACACTGAAAACCTAGGCCAACCTATAGCGGCACCTACCACCTCTTCAGCTCGTGTTGCTGCCTCTTCCTCCAGCTCACACACAGCTGGTTCGGCTTCCTCACAGGATCGCCATAGAAGAACCTCTGCCACTGTTGGACAGAGACACAGTGTAATTCCACCCACAGCACCACGTTCCCTGTTATCCTTACACTCCCAGCTCAGTCTACAGCCATTGGTAGCACAGGCATGGGAGAAAAGGTAGCCAAACTTGGCAAAACACACCCGAGCACAGGCTCTAAATGCTGGCATTGCAAAACTACTGTCCCTTGAAATGCTCTCATTCAGGCTTGTGGAGACTGACACCTTCCGTAACTTCATGGCATTGGCTGTTCCACAATACAACGTGCCCAGCTGCTTTTATTTCAGCAGGCAAGCCATCCCTGCCCTGCAAAAGCATGTGGAGGGAAAAATTAAACATGCGCTACTAAACGCCATCAGTAGCAAGGTCCACCTGACCACCGATGCGTGGACCAGTCACCATGGACAGGGACGATAACTTTTCCTCACTGCCCATTGGGTAAATGTTGTGGAGCCGGGGACAGATCTTGAGAGTGGCGCTATACGTGTTCTGCCAACTCCAAGGATTGCAGGAATCCAGTTTGTACACATTGACTCCTCCTCATACTCCAGTTCCTCTGAATCACCGCTGCAGGAGCCGTCACGGTCTACCTCCACATGGACCCATGAACGCTTACCTGTTACGACCGATATGAGCACAGCCGTGGCCAAACGTCAACAGGCCATATTGAAATTAATTTCTTTGGGGAATCGAAGCCACACAGCGCAGGAGCTCTGGAATGCCATCAAGCAGGAGAGCGACATGTGGTTTGTGCCAGCGAATATACAGCCAGGCATGGTAGTGTGTGACAATGGCCGAAATCTGGTGGCAGCTCTGGGCCTAGGCAACCTCACTCACATCCCATGTCTGGCACATGTGCTCAACTTGGTCATGCAGAGTTTGTTGAGGGACTATCTGCATCTTGATGCACTGCTGCACAAGGTCCGACTAGAGTGCTTTCACTTGCGGCGTTCCAGCATGGCAAGATCGCGCATTGCAGCTCTTCAGCGCCGATTCCGCCTTCCAGAACATCGCATCATATGTGACCTACCAACCAGGTGGAATTCAATGTTGCATATGTTGGAGCGGTTGTGTGACCAGCAGGCAGCAGTAATGAAGTACCAGCTGCATCAGGCGCAATCAAGTCGCACTGCGCACCGTTCACACTTCACCACCACTGAGTAGACCTTTATGAAGGACATCTGCCACATTTTGCGTGCCTTTGATGAATCCACGTGGATGGCGAGTACAGATGATGCACTAGTCAGCATGATTATCCCCCTTATCTGCAAGCTTGAAAAAACACTGCAAGCACTAAGGGAGGAGGTTGTGGAAGAGGTGGAGGATGAGGAGTCACAAACACCATCTGCTTCTGGACAGTCTGCTCAACGTGGTTCCTCACAAAGGCCTAGGCAGGGGACACTTTGTGAGGAGGATGAGGAGGAGTCAATGGAGGAGGAAGACATCTGTCCAGAGGAGGGAGTTACTCAATGCTCTAGTAGTCAGTATGTAGAGCGAGGGTGGGGTGATGCAGAGCAAGCAGAGATCACGCCTCAAGCAGGGCACAACTTTTCTTGGCCATCTGGCAGTCTGCAGCACATGGTTGATTTCATGGTGCAGTGCCTGAGAAAAAACTGCCGCATCGCCCACATTCTCAACACGGCTGATTATTGGGTGTACACCCTCCTAGATCCTTGCTACCGGGACAACTTTCAAAGCCTCATAACACCATTGAACTGGGAGCATAAAATGCGTGAGTACCAAGAAACACTGGTGCATTCCATCATATTCTCCATTCCAACCAAGACCAGTACTGCTAGTGCTTTACAAAGCAGCTCAGTGCATCGAGGCAGTGGAGGAAGCTCTGCACAAAGAGGGAGCAGAAACAGTGCCTCAGCACAAGGCAAGACCAGTATGGCCCAACTGTGGCACAGTTTTGTGTGCCCGCCACAAATGTCTACACCATCACAGACGGCTAAAGTCAGCAGGAGGCAACGTTTCCATCAGATGGTGACAGACTACATGTTTTGCCCTCTCAATGTTCACCCACACGGCTCTTCCCACTTCAAGTTTTGGGTCTCTAAGCTGGATACATGGCCAGAGATTAGCCAGTATGCATTGGAGGTGCTGGCTTGCCCTGATGCTAGTGTATTATCGGAACGCGACTTTAGTGCCACAGGTTGTGTACTAACAGACCGTTGCATGCGACTATC
Organism: Ranitomeya variabilis; assembly: GCF_051348905.1. Taxonomy (NCBI): domain Eukaryota; kingdom Metazoa; phylum Chordata; class Amphibia; order Anura; family Dendrobatidae; genus Ranitomeya; species Ranitomeya variabilis. The sequence goes on from NC_135236.1 coordinate 571,254,005, forward strand.
CTCTGATAACATTGACCGGCTTACTTTTCTGAAAATGAACAAGGCCTGGATCTCGCAGTATTTTGCCACTCCTCTCCCAGATTAAATAATTGGTTGGCAACAGTATCCACGTCTCCTATAGTGTTCATGTTTCTACCCCCTGAACTGTAATCCCTGGGCTCCAACACCACCAGTTGCTGCTCAGAAGTGCTGTCTGCACAGTCAATACTTGACCCAGTGTTATTGGGTTTCAGTAACGTCAGCTGATCCCCAGCTGTGTATCCTGCAATTGTTCCTGCTACCTCCACACTCACACTACAACAGATATTAAACTTGCTCCAATTAAGCCCCAGCCTACACTCTGCTTCTCCTGGATTCCCTGGGCTCCAACACCACCAGTTGCTGCTCGGAAGTGCCGTCTGCACAGAGAAAAACACTAGCTCCTGTGTTAGTGGGGTTCAGTAACGTCAGCTGCTCCCCTGCTGTGTGTCTGGCAATGTCTCCTGCTCCCTCTACATTCACATTACATCAGATATTAAATTTGCTCCAATTAGGCCTTGGCCTACACCCTTTTTGACCGTGGGCTCCAACACTGCCAGTTGCTGCTCGGAAGTGCACAGTCAACAGTTGCTCCTCTGTTATTGGGGTTCAGTAACGCCAGCTGCTCCCCTGCTGTGTGTGCAGCAATTTCCCCACTCTGTTTCTAGCATTGACCCTGGGCTCCAACACAGCCAGTTGCTGCTCGGAAGTGCTGTCTGCACAGTCAACAGTTGCTCCTCTGTTATTGGGTTTCAGTAACGTCAGCTGATCCCCAGCTGTGTGCGGTAAATTCTCCACTCTGTTTCTAGCATTGACCCTGGGCTCCAAAACAGCCAGTTACTGCTCAGAAGTGTTGTCTACACAGTCAACAGTTGCTCCTCTGTTATTGGGTTTCAGTAATGTCAGCTGATCGCCTGCTGTGTATCCAGCAATTTCTCCTGCTCCCTCCACACTAAGACTACAACAGATATTAAACTTGCTCCAATTAGGCCTCAGCCTACACTATGCTTCTAGCATTGACCCTGGGCTCCAACACCGCCAGTTGCTGCTCGGAAGTGCCGTCTGCACAGTCAACAGTTGCTCCTCTGTTATTGGGGTTCAGTAACGTCAGCTGATCCCCCTCTGTGTGTGCGGCAATTTCTCCACTCCATTTCTAGCATTGAACCTGGGCTCCAACACAGCCAGTTGCTGCTCAGAAGTGCTGTCTGCACAGTCAACAGTTGCTACTCTGTTATTGGGTTTCAGTAACGTCAGCTGATCCCCTGCTGTGTATTCGGCAATTTTTCCTGCTCCCTCCACATTAAGACTACAACAGATATTAAACTTGCTCCAAATAGGCCTCGGCCTACACTATGCTTCTAGCATTGACCCTGGGCTCCAACACCGCCAATTGCTGCTCGGAAGTGCCGTCTGCACAGTCAACACTTGCTGCCATGTTATTGGGGTTCAGTAATGTCAGCTGATCCCCTGCTGTGTATCCGGCAATTTCTCCTGCTCCCTCCACACTCACACTACTACAGATATTAAAGGGAACCTGTCTCCCCCCAGGCGCTTGTAACTAAAAGAGCCACCTTGTGCAGCACTAATGCTGCATTTGGACAAGGTGGTCTGTTAGTTATGCTCCTTGCACACGCTGAACTAAACACTTATAAAATGTGTCCCTTCATACCGTGAAAGTCCCGGAGGCGGGACTTTCCTTCCTAATCAGACGCGGCACAGCTGTCATTCATACCCCCTTCGCGCCGTGCGCCGCCTCCTGAGTGTCATTTAAATCTGTCCCGGAGGCAGCACTGTTATGTTTTCCGTTGGGCATGTGCAGTTAGCGCTGCCCATCTTCTGACATCATTTGATGTCAGGCTGACTGCGCCTGAGTGGCTGCGCTGCCCGAGATCCCGCCCCGCAGTGTCTTCTGATTTATTCACACTGCGGGGCTGGGATTCATGGGCATGCGCAGTGCATATTTTCGCCTCTCACTCATCTCCCTCCGCCTTCTTCAGACTGCGGCATCAGCTGATCCCTAATCGCCGTGGCATGCGCTTAGGGATCAGCTGACGCTTCTGCTGCCTGTCTGAGTTCCAGCACCATTAGCTGGTTCTTTAGAAGACAATCTTGAATAGGTCCCCCTGGTTCCATTACCATCAGCTGGTTCCAGGCAGAGCCTTTGGCTTTGGTGCCTCCTTCTAAGTATCCGAGTTCCACCAATGTCTGGTGGTCTTTGGTAGTGCTTTCTGGCACGGGTACCTCCTGCTTAGTAACTGGGTTCCAGTACCATCAGCTGGTCCTCGGTAGTTCCATTGGCTCTTGTACCTTCGGCTACCCATCCGGGTTCCAGTACCGTCAGCTGGTTCTCAGCAGTGTATTTGGCTCTTGTACCTTCTGTTCCCCATCCTGGTTCCAGTACCGTCAGCTGGTTCCAGGCAGAGCCTTTGGCTTAGGTGCCTCCTTCTTGGTATCCTAGTTCCACCAACGTCTGGTGGTCCTTGGTAGTGATTTCTGGCTCAGGTACCTCCTGCTTAGTAACCGGGTTGCAGTACCGTCAGCTGGTCCTCTGTGGTTCTATTGGCTCTTGTACCTTCGGGTAGCCATCCGGGTTCCAGTACCGTCAGCTGGTTCTTGGCAGTTCCTCAGCCTTCTTGTACCTTCTGCTACATTTCCAAGTTCAAGCTTTTGGAAATGGTTTTTGCTAATCACTCTGGATCTCCCTTACTACAACCCTAAAGATGACGACTCTGAAGACCACCCCGAAGAAGACGACGACCCTGAAGACCACCCCGAAGAAGATGACGACCCCGGAGATGACGACCCTGGAGATGACGACCCTGGAGACGACGACCCTGAAGACCACCCCGAAGAAGACCAAGAAGCAGAAGAACATTAAGCATAAAACTAAAAATCAGAGCAAAAGATATTATCTAAATTATAAGCAGAAGAAGACTAAGCAGTGTATGGGGGTGAGTCCGTTCCTCCTCGTGGTGCCCCTGGAAAAAACCTGCTGCTGCAGGCCAAACTGAACACGGACAAATCCTGTTTTAAATATTTTGTGACAGGAAGAACGGAAGGTGTAATCTTCAAACTTTTATAGATAACAACTACAGGAATGCCTGTCACAAATAAGAATATGATGAAGAAGAAGAATATGAAGAAGATGAAGAAGTAGAATATGAAGAAGAATAATAGTTGAATAAAAAGAATATGAAGAATGTAAAAAAAGAATAATACGAAGAAGGTGAAGAAGAAGATGAATAAGGTGAAGAAGTTGATGAAAAAGATGCTGCTGCTGGGGATGATGAAGAAGAAAGTGTGGGAAAAGTAAAAAAGAAGGTGAGGAGCATGGAAGTAATGAAACATAAATATCTGACAAAATATAAAAAATCTTAACATAGTCAATATCTTTGTAACTCCGAACGTTTAAAAAAAAAAATAATTCCTGCTATTCCATTTGATTGGGATAAACCTCTATGCATTTAATGTCTCCTCCACCTCCCCCAATACATTCTACATTATTCTTAGTTGTTTTCCTTCATGTAGAATGAACCTACAAGAAAGAAAGGGTTTATTTTAATTCCGATACTTTTGTCCCATTGACTTGCATTGGTATCGAGTATCTGTATTGGCGATATCCGATATTTTTTTGATATCGGCCGATCCAATCCAATACCGATAATTCCGAATATTGGAAGGTATTGCTTAACACTACTCAGGAGTGGACATGGATGTCAGACATAAGTACCATCCTACAAAACTTTGAGGACTCCACCAAGATGATGAGCAGCGATGACGCCATAATTAGCATCATCATCCCCCTTCTCTGCACTCTGAATAGCTCTCTGCTCACAATGAAAGAGGATGCATTGCAGGTGGAGCACAAGGACATGGAGCAAGGAACCATACAGGGTGATTACACACAGGTCAGCATCATGTTGTCCCAACATGGATTGGAAGACAAAGAGGAAGAGGGGGAGGAGGAATAACAGGAGCTACTTTCATGCGCTGTAGACGGTACTACAAGCACAACTGTCTTACTGTCTGTTCAGCATGGATGGCCTGATGACAGGGATTATGAGGAAGAGGAGGAGGAGGACAGAATGGTCAATTATCCTGTTGGTGAGGACACGGAAGTCATGCCTGTTAGCAGTCTGGCATGCATGGCTGACTTTATGTTGCACTGCCTTTCCCGTGACCCTCGCATTATTAAAATTTTTGGTGACAATTATTACTGGTTGGTGAAACTTCTAGACCCATTCTACATGGAGAACTTTCAATATCTTCTTCCAGATGCAGACAGGTGTACTAAAATGGTGTAGTACCAGAGGGCCCTTGTTGCAGAATTACTAAAAAAATTTCCATCTGAGAATGCTGGCAGCAGACGTCATAGTTCGTTGGACAACCAAGGAGTACATGCAAGAGATAAAACTCCAATCCAGCAGAGGCAGGGGAACACTGGCAAAGTTCTGGAAGAGTTTTCTCAGACCCTCCCATCCCCTAGCCCAGAGGCACGGGGTACTGTCACAAGAAGTGCTATGTTTGGGAAGATGCTGAGGGAGTACCTTGCTGACGGTACCAAAGTCCTCCATGATCCCTCTGTGCCTTTTAATTATTGGATATCCAAGCTGGACACGTGGCATGAACTGGCTCTCTGTGCCTTGGAGGTCCTGGCCTGCTCTGCCGCTAGAGTTTTGTCAGAGCAGGTTTTTAGTGCCGCTGGTGGAATTATAACTGAGAAGCGCATCCTCCTGTCAACTGAAAATGCTGACAGGCTGACTCTTATAAAAATGAACAAGGGCTGGATTGGGCCAGACATCTGTACACCACCAAATGATAACAGCGAAACATAACCTCCAATACAGTGTCTTTTTTGGGAGATGTATTCCCATGCACCTCTTCACACCCTCACATGGGTACATGCTTCCTGATTTTTGTGATTTGGTGTTATCCTCCTCCTTCTCCCCATCCTCATCATCCAACACCACTAGAACACCAGGGTGAACGTGCTCCTAGATGCTACAGCCACTCTATTTTTTGGCAATGTTGTTTCTGATACCCATAAAAAAATTAACCAAAAAAATTGTGTACCACCCAGGGGGAAAAGTTTGTCAGCCCATACACTTAGTGAATGGGCATTCCGAGTATAGGAGACCCGCTCCTTTATATTTTTAATAGATTCATAGGAGGACATCCTCCACGTCTCTTCAGACACCACCACTAGAACACCAGGGTGAATGGATTCCGTGATGCAACAGTCACTCTATTTTTGGCAAGGGTGTGATTCTGATGGCCGTAAAAAAAAAATTAACTGAAAAAATGTGTACCACCCAGGGGGAAATGTTTGTCAGCTCATACACTTATGGGCGTTCCAAGTATAGGAGACCAGCTCCTTTATAATAGGAACATATTTTTATGAGGCCCTCCTCCACATTTCTTTCAAGGGGAATTGGAGTGCCTCCTAATTTTTTGCAGGCCTTGCATTCACTGCATAGACAAACACTATGGGAGACTAACTTCCTAATAATGGAAACATTGTTTTCAGGAGGCCCACCTCTATTTCTCTTCCAAGGCTTATTGAGGTGCGCGTGAATTTGATGGAGGGCAGGCCTTGCATTCAATGTATAAGCAAAAAGTATGGCAGTACCAAATGAATAATGTGAACTTGGTTTTCCTGTGGCCATCCAGTACATGGGTTCAAAGGTTTATTGGGGTGCATGTAGCTTTGGGGCAGGGCAGGCCTTGCATTCAATGACTAAGCAAACAGTATAGCAGCACCAAATGAATAATGTGAACTAGGTTTTCCTGTGGCCATCCAGTACGTGGACTTAAAGGCTTATTGTGGTGCGTGTAACGTTGGTGCAGGGCAGGCCTTGCATTCAATGCATAGGCTAACAGTATGGCAGTAACAAATGAATAATATGAGCTTGGTTTTCCTGTAGCCATCCAGTACCTGGTCTCAAAGACTTAATGGGGTGCATGTAACTTTGGGGCAGGGCAGGCCTTGCATTCAATACATAAGCAAACAGTATGGCAGTGCCAAATTAATAATTTGAACTTGGTTTTCCTGTGGCCATCCAGTACATGGGTTCAAAGGCTTATTGGGGTGCCTCTAACTGTGGGGCAGGGCAGGCCTTACATTCAATGCAAAGGCAAACACTATGGATGAAACACTTTCTTTTAACGGGAACATTTTTTCATGAGACCCTCCTGTATGTCTCATGAAAGTGGTATTGTGTTGCGTCCTAACTTTTGGCAGCCCAGCCACTCACTGCATAGGCAATAACAGTATAGGAGTATAGGTCGGCGCTCATAGCACACCTGCATTTCTGCTGCATAGCAGTGATCTGATGATCGCTGCTATGTAGCAGAGGCGATCGCGTTGTGCCAGCTTCTAGCCTCCTACGGAGGCTATTGAAGCATGGCAAAAGTAAAAAAAAAAAAAGGAAAACAAAAGTGAAAAAAAAAAAAAAATATATAAAAGTTTAAATCACCCCCCTTTTGCCCCAATCAAAATAAATCAATAAAAAAAAATCAAACCTACACATATTTGGTATCGCCGCGTTCAAAATCGCCCGATCTATCAATAGAAAAAGCATTAACCTGATCGCTAAACGGCGTAGCGAGAAAAAATTTGAAACGCCAGAATTACGTTTTTTTGGTCGCCACACCATTGCATTAAAATGCAATAACGGGCGATCAAAAGAACGTATCTGCACTGAAATGGTATCACTAAAAACGCCAGCACCCGCGGAAAAATGGAAAATCCCAAGGTCATGAAGGGGTTAAAGACGCCCTCCTTCATAAATGAAACAAGATGTGTCTCCTTCTGTGTCTCACACCACGTGGCCAGCTAAGGTTAGTAAATGTTACAATGACATTTCCCAATGAATACATTTGCATTGGTTGAAAGCAATGCTAAAGATGAAAAGCGCATCAAAAATGCTACATGTGAACATAGACCAAGTGGTGGAGGCACATTTTTTTGGGGGGAGTCATTATTTTGCCTTACATAAACATTATTACCCTGGAAAGGATTTTCCTTAACATATTTCTCAGCAAAATCCATTTTGGTTTTGTTTTTGTATGTTTTATTGTGTGCCTGTAAAAGTGGTATCACACTCTGACAACATTGGTCACATCTGTGTCAGGGGCAGCACGGTGGCACAGTGGATAGCACTGCAGCGCTGGGGTCCTGGGCTCCAATCCCACCTCGGACAACATCTGCAAGGAGTTTGTATGTTCTCCCCGTGTTTGCGTGGGAGTACTCCGGTTTCCTCCCACATACCAAAGACATACCGATAGGGAATTTAGATTGTGAGTCCCATCGGGGACAGTCATGATAATGTATGCAAACTGTAAAGCGCTGTGGGATATGTTAGCACTAGGGTTGAGCGACTTTCATTTTTTAAAGATCGAGTCGGGTTTTGTGAAACTCGACTTTGTCCAGAGTCGAGTCGAGTGCAGTCGGCCGATTATCGCTAAAAGTCGGGGATCGACCGAAACACGAAACCCAATGCAAGTCAATGGGGAAGCATGGTCGGCAGTGAGTGGAGGCCAGGAAAACTCCTACAGTGCCCATTTTAATGCCAAAAACATCCATTCTTGTTTCTGAAGCTTGTTAATCTTAATTAACTTTATAATAATAGTTGTTCAATGGAACTTGGGGGTCATTTGGCAAATTTGTAGGGGGTAGGGCTGGTTCAAGGTTTTAGTGGGCCCAGGAATCGTGGACTACGTCACGGCGGTGGAGCAGGGAGAGGAAAGTATTTCAACGTTGCAAGTGCTGTGATCCTGAGCAAGCAGGGGGGCACACTTGTTCGCATTGGCACTGGCACAGGGCCCCTCAAAGTACAGCGGTGTGTTTGCACGGCGAGGGCGCCACCCACCAGCAGCGACACTTTTGCGTACTCTGAGGGGCCCTGTGCCAGTGACGTCGCCAACGAGTATGCCCCCCCCACCTGATGAAGGAACCTGCACTTTCATCTGCACCTTCCTCTTTGTCCCTGTGTAAGGTGGTATAACATGCGGGAAGGGGAACCTTACTTTCAGCAGGGTCAGATTCTGGCTGTGTAGAGTGCAAGGGGAATGTAGTGGTCTAGGTCAATGTACCAGCAGACTCATCTAGCAGTGGCTGGGCAATGGGCAGGATGAGGAGGAAACAGATATAGGGCCAAAGAATAAAGTAGGCTAAATGCAGTTCAAAATTGGTAACAGGACTAAACAGGCGGCATTGCTTTGTTCATTGGAGTAGCAAACCCAGGAGCAGCAGACACTGTTTTAAGGGCCCAAACACACTAATAGGCCAAATGCAGTTTAATATCTGATACTTTAGGCCAAAAGCCTAAGACTGAAGCTCAGCTTTATTCAGTTGAGGGCAAACACCAGGGAGGGGCAGACACCGTTAGTAGGCCCTAACCACCAATTTTTAAAAACACAGCACTTAATGAGAGCCATAAGGTTGAAGCTCAGCTTTATTCAGTTGAGGACAAACACCAGGCAGGGGCAGACACCGTTAGTAGGCCGTAACCAAAGTTGAAGGCCAAATGCAGTTTAATATCTGATACTATAGGCCGAAAGACAGAAGGTGGAAGCTCAGCTTTATTCAGTTGAGGTCAACACCAGGGAGCAGCAAACAGAGGTATTATTCCCCAACCAGCACTTAAAAAAAAAAAAAAATTAGAGCCAGAAGGTTGAAGCTCAGCTTTATTCAGTTGAGGAAAAACACCAGGCAGGGGCAGACACCGTTAGTAGGCCGTAACCAAAGTTGAAGGCCAAATGCAGTTTAATATCTGATACTATAGGCCGAAAGCCAGAAGGTGGAAGCTCAGCTTTATTCAGTTGAGGGCAAACACCAGGGAGGGGCAGACACCGTTAGTAGGCCCTAACCACAAATTTTTAAAAACACAGCACTTAATGAGAGCCAGAAGGTTGAAGCTCAGCTTTATTCAGTTGAGGAAAAACACCAGGCAGGGGCAGACACCGTTAGTAGGCCGTAACCAAAGTTGAAGGCCAAATGCAGTTTAATATCTGATACTATAGGCCGAAAGCCAGAAGGTGGAAGCTCCGATTTAGACAGTGGAGGACAATTTGAATTAGGGACTGCAGAAAGACTTAGTAGGCTGTCCCATGTGGACCATGCATCCACCACATTAACCCATTGCGCCGTAATGGACACGTAATCTTCCGTGGCCATGCCTACAGGTCCATGCGTCTGTTGTCAGGTGCACCTTTGTACTCACAGATTGCCAGAGTGCATGGACAATGCGGTCTTTTACATGCTGGTGGAGGGTTGGGATGGCTTTTCAACAGGTTAGCTTGTACCGTGGTACAGCGTAGTCCATCATGGCCTTATTAATGGTAAATAAAATATATAACTAGGCTCTATGAACTTTTAAATAGGTTCCAGGGGTACACGGGCAGCATTGGTGTGGTCAGTGGAGGAGTATTGCAAGTAGGGGCCGCAGACAGGCTATCAAAGGCCTAAAATAACAAACAATAGGCAGACATGGCAGTTTTAAATCGGTTACATGGATACACAGGCAGGCAGCATTGTGGTCAGTGGAGGAGTATTGCAAGTAGGGGCCGCAGGCAGGCTATCAAAGGCCTGAAATAACAAACAATAGGCAGGCATGGCAGTTTTAAATCGGTTACAGGGATACACAGGCAGGCACTCCAGGCAGCATTGTGGTCAGTGGAGGAGTATTGCAAGTAGGGGCCGCAGACAGACTATCAAAGGCCTAAAATAACAAACAATAGGCAGGCATGGCAGTTTTAAATCGGTTACATGGATACACAGGCAGGCAGCATTGTGGTCAGTGGAGGAGTATTGCAAGTAGGGGCCGCAGACAGGCTATCAAAGGCCTAAAATACCAAACAATAGGCAGGCATGGCAGTTTTAAATCGGTTACACGGATACACAGGCAGGCACTCCAGGCAGCATTGTGGTCAGTGGAGGAGTATTGCAAGTAGGGGCCGCAGACAGGCTATCAAAGGCGTAAAATACCAAACAATAGGCAGGCATGGCAGTTTTAAATCGGTTACATGGATACACAGGCAGGCAGCATTGTGGTCAGTGGAGGAGTATTGCAAGTAGGGGCCACAGACAGGCTATCAAAGGCCTAAAATACCAAACAATAGGCAGGCATGGCAGTTTTAAATCGGTTACATGGATACACAGGCAGGCACTCCAGGCAGCATTGTGGTCAGTGGAGGAGTATTGCAAGTAGGGGCCGCAGACAGGCTATCAAAGGCCTAAAATAACAAACAATAGGCAGGCATGGCAGTTTTAAATCGGTTACATGGATACACAGGCAGGCACTCCAGGCAGCATTGTGGTCAGTGGAGGAGTATTGCAAGTAGGGGCCGCAGACAGGCTATCAAAGGCCTAAAATAACAAACAATAGGCAGGCATGCCAGTTTTAAATCAGTTACATGGATACACAGGCAGGCAGCATTGTGGTCGGTGGAGGAGTATTGCAAGTAGGGGCCGCAGACAGGCTATCAAAGGCCTAAAATAACAAACAATAGGCAGGCATGGCAGTTTTAAATCGGTTACATGGATACACAGGCAGGCAGCATTGTGGTCAGTGGAGGAGTATTGCAAGTAGGGGCCGCAGACAGGCTATCAAAGGCGTAAAATACCAAACAATAGGCAGGCATGGCAGTTTTAAATCGGTTACATGGATACACAGGCAGGCACTCCAGGCAGCATTGTGGTCAGTGGAGGAGTATTGCAAGTAGGGGCCGCAGACAGGCTATCAAAGGCCTAAAATAACAAACAATAGGCAGGCATGGCAGTTTTAAATCGGTTACATGGATACACAGGCAGGCAGCATTGTGGTCAGTGGAGGAGTATTGCAAGTAGGGGCCGCAGACAGGCTATCAAAGGCCTAAAATAACAAACAATAGGCAGGCATGGCAGTTTTAAATCGGTTACATGGATACACAGGCAGGCACTTCAGCCAGCATTGTGGTCAGTGGAGGAGTATTGCAAGTAGGGGCCGCAGACAGGCTATCAAAGGCCTAAAATAACAAACAATAGGCAGGCATGGCAGTTTTAAATCGGTTACATGGATACACAGGCAGGCAGCATTGTGGTCAGTGGAGGAGTATTGCAAGTAGGGGCCGCAGACAGGCTATCAAAGGCCTAAAATAACAAACAATAGGCAGGCATAGCAGTTTTAAATCGGTTACATGGATACACAGGCAAGCACTCCAGGCAGCATTGTGGTCAGTGGAGGAGTATTGCAAGTAGGGGCTGCAGACAGGCTATCAAAGGCCTAAAATAACAAACAATAGGCAGGCATGGCAGTTTTAAATCGGTTACATGGATACACAGGCAGGCAGCATTGTGGTCAGTGGAGGAGTATAGCAAGTAGGGGCCGCAGACAGGCTATCAAAGTCCTAAAATAACAAACAATAGGCAGGCATGGCAGTTTTAAATCGGATACATGAATTCACAGGCAGGCAGCATTGTGGTCAGTGGAGGAGTATTGCAAGTAGGGGCCGAAGACAGGCTATCAAAGGCCTAAAAAACCAAACAATAGGCAGGCATGGCAGTTTTAAATCGGTTACATGGATACACAGGCAGGCACTCCAGGCAGCATTGTGGTCAGTGGAGAAGTATTGGAAGTAGGGGCCGCAGACAGGCTATCAAAGGCCTAAAATAACAAACAATAGGCAGGCATGGCAGTTTTAAATCGGTTACATGGATACACAGGCAGGCAGCACTGTGGTCATTGGAGGAGTATTGCAAGTAGGGGCCGCAGACAGGCTATCAAAGGCCTAAAATAACAAACAATAGGCAGGCATAGCAGTTTTAAATCGGTTACATGGATACACAGGCAGGCACTCCAGCCAGCATTGTGGTCAGTGGAGGAGTATTGCAAGTAGGGGCCGCAGACAGGCTATCAAAGGCCTAAAATAACAAACAATAGGCAGGCATGGCAGTTTTAAATCGGTTACATGGATACACAGGCAGGCAGCATTGTGGTCAGTGGAGGAGTATTGCAAGTAGGGGCCGCAGACAGGCTATCAAAGGCCTAAAATAACAAACAATAGGCAGGCATGGCAGTTTCAAATCGGTTACATGGATACACAGGCAGGCACTCCAGGCAGCATTGTGGTCAGTGGAGGAGTATTGCAAGTAGGGGCCGCAGACAGGCTATCAAAGGCCTAAAATAACAAACAATAGGCAGGCATGGCAGTTTTAAATCGGTTACATGGATACACAGGCAGGCAGCACTGTGGTCATTGGAGGAGTATTGCAAGTAGGGGCCGCAGACAGGCTATCAAAGGCCTAAAATAACAAACAATAGGCAGGCATGGCAGTTTTAAATCGGTTACATGGATACACAGGCAGGCACTCCAGCCAGCATTGTGGTCAGTGGAGGAGTATTGCAAGTAGGGGCCGCAGACAGGCTATCAAAGGCCTAAAATAACAAACAATAGGCAGGCATGGCAGTTTTAAATCGGTTACATGGATACACAGGCAGGCAGCATTGTGGTCAGTGGAGGAGTATTGCAAGTAGGGGCCGCAGACAGGCTATCAAAGGCCTAAAATAACAAACAATAGGCAGGCATGGCAGTTTCAAATCGGTTACATGGATACACAGGCAGGCACTCCAGGCAGCATTGTGGTCAGTGGAGGAGTATTGCAAGTAGGGGCCGCAGACAGGCTATCAAAGGCCTAAAATAACAAACAATAGGCAGGCATGGCAGTTTTAAATCGGTTACATGGATACACAGGCAGGCACTCCAGGCAGCATTGTGGTCAGTGGAGGAGTATTGCAAGTAGGGGCTGCAGACAGGCTATCAAAGGCCTAAAATAACAAACAATAGGCAGGCATGGCAGTTTTAAATCGGTTACATGGATACACAGGCAGGCAGCATTGTGGTCAGTGGAGGAGTATAGCAAGTAGGGGCCGAAGACCGGGTATCAAAGGCCTAAAATAACAAACAATAGGCAGGCATGGCAGTTTTAAATCGGTTACATGAATACACAGGCAAGCAGCATTGTGGTCAGTGGAGGAGTATTGCAAGAAGTGTCTGATACGTCTGATACAGTTAGTACTCCCAAAAAATAAATAGATGTTAATGTCTCGCAAAACAACTATAAATAAAAAAAAAGGTGGCATGCTTAGGTACAGGGGTGGGCTCATCTGCAGAGTTTATGAAAAAGTAATTTGGCAGTAAATTAGTATTTACTGGTGTCAATATAGGACACTGACCCAGACTACTTTAACTAGCATCATAGATGTCAACAAATTGGTATTTTTTGTCAGTGCCAGGCATTGAATGATGTCAGCACATAGACTAAACATTGGTGGAGCTGTGCGAGATAATTTTGCACGTGGTAGAGCACAGTTTGAGCGGGGGGGGAACTCTCTTGTGGCCGGCGGTACCGCCCCAGGGCCCCTCATGTTACAACGGTGTGTCTGACGTTGGGTGCGCACCACCACCGCCAGAGACACTACATTGTACTATGAGGGACCCAGTGGCAGTGCCGTCGACCAAAAGCGGGCACACCCACCTCTTCAGACAAACAGCACTGTAACAGGTGCTTGCGCCAAGTGGCGAGACCACGGCCCCGTGGGGGGAGTTTTCCCATTGGGGGAGGTGTAAACATGTCGTATGCTGGACAAACAGCTGCTGCAAATTAACAGATAGGAACACTCAGTAAGACCAGTCCACAAGCAAGCAATTTTTATAGGAAAGCTAGGTGTCAGCCGGGAAAGGTGGGGCAAAATAATTTTGAAATCCAGGAGTGGTTCATTTTAATGAAGGTGAGATCATCCACATTTTGGGTAGCCAGACGAGTCCTTTTTTCGGTTAATATTGAACCAGCAGCACTGAATACTCTTTCTGATAGCACACTAGCTGCTGGGTAAGCAAGCTCCTGCAATGCATATTCTGCCAATTCAGGCCAGGTGTCTAATTTGGATGCCCAGTAATCAAATGGGAATGACGGTTGAGGGAGAACATCGATAAGGGATGAAAAATAGTTAGTAACCATACTGGACAAATGTTGTCTCCTGTCAATTTGAATATATGCTGCAGTACCTCTCCTGTCTGCGGTCATTGCGAAATCACTCCACAACCTGGTCAGAAAACCCCTCTGTCCAACGCCACTTCTGATCTGTGCACCTCTAACACCTCTGCCATGTAGCCCCCTGCAGCTTGTGTGAGAACCATCACCGGCGCTGTGTGCTGGGAATGCCTGAATCAAACCGTCTACAAGAGTAGCTTGTTTGGTTGCTAATATTTGTTCGAGGTTCTCATGTGGCATAATGTTTTGCAATTTGCCTTTATAGCGAGGGTCAAGGATGCAGGCCAACCAGTAATCATCTTCGCTCATCATTTTTATAATGCGTGTGTCCCTTTTGAGGATACATAAGGCATAATCCGCCATGTGAGCCAAAGTTCCAGTTGTCAAATCTGCGGTTGTGCTGGTTGGAGGGGCAGTTACAGGCAAATCTACGTCACTTGTCTCCCTTAAAAAAACAGAACCCGGCCTTGCAATGCCACTAATTTCTGTTGGCCCAGGAGAAGCTTCCTCATTCAAAAAGTACTCATCCCCATCATCCTCCTTGTCCTCCTCCTCCTCTTCGCCTGCTACCGCGTCCTCTACACGGCCCTGACCAGACAATGGCTGACTGTCATCAAGGCTTTCCTCTTCCTCGGCTGCAGACGCCTGCTCCTTTATGTGTGTCAAACTTTGCATCAGCAGACGCATTAGGGGGATGCTCATGCTTATTATGGTGTTGTCTGCGCTAACCAGCTGTGTGCATTCCTCAAAACACTGAAGGACTTGACACAGGTCTTGTAGCTTCGACCACTGCACACCTGACAACTCCATGTCTGCCATCCAACTGCCTGCCCGGTATGTGTATCCTCCCACAAAAACATAACAGCACGCCTCTGTTCGCACAGTCTCTGAAGCATGTGCAGTGTGGAGTTCCACCCTGTTGCAAGGTCGATGATTAGGCGATGCTGGGGAAGGTTCAAAGACCGCTGATAGTTCTGCATACGGCTGGAGTGTACGGGCGAACGGCGGATATGCAAGCAAAGTCTGCGCACTTTGAGAAGCAGGTCGGGTAACCCCGGGTAACATTTCAGGAAGCACTGCACCACCAGGTTTAAGGTGTGAGCCAGGCAAGGAATGTGTTTCAGTTGGGAAAGGGCTATGGCAGCCATGAAATTCCTTCCGTTATCACTCACAACCTTGCCCGCCTCAAGATGTACAGTGCCCAGCCATGACTGAGTTTCATTCTGCAAGAACTCAGACAGAACTTCCGCGGTGTGTCTGTTGTCGCCCAAACACTTCATTGCCAATACATCCTGCTGACGCTTGCCACTAGCTGTCCCATAATGGCACACCTGGTGTGCAACAGTGGCAGCTGCGGATGGAGTGGATGTGCGACTGCGGTCTGTGGACGAGCTCTCACTTCTGCAGGAGAAGGAGGAGGAAGAGGAGGAGGGGGGGCGAACGCCTACAGCCAACTCTTTCCTTGACCGAGGGCTAGGCAGAACTGTCCCAATATTGCTGTCACCTGTGGACCCTGCATGTACCACATTCACCCAGTGTGCCGTGATGGACACGTAACGTCCCTGGCCATGCCTACTGGTCCATGCATCTGTTGTCAGGTGCACCTTTGTAGTCACAGACTGCCTGAGTGCATGGACGATGCGGTCTTTAACATGCTGTTGGAGGGCTGGGATGGCTTTTCTAGAAAAGAAGTGCCGACTGGGTAGCTCGTAGCGTGGTACAGCGTAGTCCATCAGCACTTTGAAAGCTTCGCTTTCAACTAACCGGTAGGGCATCATCTCTAATGAGATTAGTCTAGCAATGTGGGCGTTCAAACCCTGTGTACGCGGATGCGAGGATGAGTACTTCCTTTTCCTAACAAGAGTCTCATGTAGGGTGAGCTGGACTGGAGAGCTGGAGATCGTGGAACTAGCGGTGGTGCCGGTGGACATGGGTGACTGAGAGAGGGTTGGAGATGGTATTCTTGCCGGTGCCCTACATGCAGTGTTTCCTACTACTAACCTGGTGATTCCCTGACTGCTTTGGCCTGGCGACGAAAGCTGCACAGATACTGCAGGTGGCGCGAGAAATGGTGGGCTTACAGGGAGGGAAGGGATGTAGCGTTGCTGACTAGCTTCATTGGCCGAGGGTGCTGCAACCTTTAGGGACGTTTGGTAGTTAGTCCAGGCTTGCAAATGCATGGTGGATAAATGTCTATGCATGCAACTTGTATTTACTATTACTACTACTACTACTATTTGACATTACCGCAGCTACCAGCATCACAACAGCAGGTACGCCCACCGCACACTACGCAAGCGCCGACGTTCCTCGTCATGTCTCTCCTTAGGGACACTGCGCAGCTGCCGACGTTGCCCGGCAACGTCCTAAACAAACAATCATGACCGCACAGCAGGTACGCCCACCGCACACGGCGCAGGCGCCGATGTTCCTCGTCGTCTCTCCTAAGGGACACGACGCAGCTGCCGACGTTGCCCGGCAACTTCCCTAACAAACTATCATGACCGCACAGCGCATGCACTAGCAGGCCATTCATTTCCGGTCACCTGACCCAGGAGCGCTACAAATGAGCGCTCAACCTGCGTTACTCCAGGCGTCCCACTGCTAAGGCACAGCTGTGCCAGCACCCCTACAACCCTGTATCCGGTCCTGATGTAAGTACACCCCTGCGTTATCAACACGCTTTGCCCACAAAGCCATATTTCTTACATTTGATTCTATTATAGCGGCACCTGCCTTGCCCGGACTCTGAGCTCATACAGCTCCGTTATTGCGCAAAGAGGGCACATCCACTATATTTGCCGGTGTAAGTACACTCTGATGTCACTGATATACTTTATTTATGGTGTCAGGTCACTCAAGTCCATATATTCTCCCATTATAGTGGCATCTATACTATCTGGGCTCATACAGATCTACTATTGCACCTTACCAAAGAAAGTGCATTCACCATATTTGCTGGTGTAAGTATACACCTCTTTCTCCGATATTTTGCCCCATTATGTCACATGACCTATGGGCTGGTGCAATATACAATCAGGAGTTACTATGCCTTTCCATATCATGCACCACTATTTGATATGTAGTCACATACCCCTCTGGCTATATTACACTTCAGCACCAACTGCACCCTGACCTGAGTACCCCCACATACCTGGTCCTCACTACACTGCATGATAGCCCCTTAAAACTGCAGCATGACGTGTAGCTCACTGTGACTAACTCTTACCAGGTTATCCAGAGTTTGACCCTTACTGGTCCAGGACGCTCGAACATCACTCAGTGACACATTTAGACTACGGTATGTCTTTTTACTGTTCTGTATTCTGTAGTTTTTGTCTGTTCACCCACTGACCTGAACATTTCAATTAGGTCTCTTCGTTATAACATCTATATCTCTCTCTCATGTCCCCTACGGGTGTCCCATATTTGTCAAAAGACCCCTACAGAGGCTATGTTGACATGACCTCTACCCTTTATGATGCCTGATATGCTGTATATCATGTTTAATGTAAATTTTGTAAATATTGTATTTATATTATATGTCTTATGTATATTTGTTTTCATTTTTTCTAGCGACACAGTGATCAAGGCCACAGAGTGGCCGAAACGTCTATACTTGTCGCCTTTTCATTTATAATAAAAACACACATTAGTTGGAAGCATAAACCTTGTTGCAAAGTGTGCAGTGATTATAGACTTATTTACTTGTATTTAGACTTTTAAGATTCTGACCTCTGCTTAAGGTAGTTGAACATTTTTGACAGATGACTTTGCGCTGATCATTTGGATGTTGTTTAAAAAAAAGCCAGACTGCACTCTTTCTACTATCGGATACCTTTTCAGGCATTGCAGACTGAGCTTCTTTAACTGGATGGCCACGCTGTCCTCCAACTGGTTTTGGTTTTGCCACGCGTTTTTGGCCAGATACGGGCCCGGTAGATGGAACCTGTTGTGATGTTGATGCCTGCTGCGGCTCCTCCTCCTCCGCTTCAGAACTACTGCCGCTTGCACCCTGTTCCCCCAATGGCTGCCAATCGGGGTCCACAACTGGGTCATCTATGACCTCCTCTTCTATGTTGTGTGCAACTTCGTCTGTGTCACCGTGTAAGCCGGTGGTATTGTGTTCGTGACGGAGCACCATAGTCTCTGCTGGTTTTGATTCTGCCTCAGTACACTGCGAGGGCAATGTTCTGGTCTGAGTCAAAGGAACAGCATAGTAATCTGGCTGTGGCTGTGCATCTGTGCACTCCATGTCCGATTCAACTTCTAATGGGCATAGCCTGTTAACTGTTTCACTGTGTAACCCAGGAACGGTATGTGTAAAGAGCTCCATGGAGTAACCTGTTGTGTCGACTGACGCATCCTTAACTGTTGTTTTTAGTGAAGGACACAAGGAAGCGACTTGTTCCTGACCGGGAGCATTCACTGACGATGCACTGCTCTGACATTTGGCACTTTCCGAAGAGGAGGCGAAAGAGTTAGAGGCAGAGTCAGCAATGAAAGCCAATACTTGTTCCTCCTGCTCCGGCTTCAAAAGTGGTTTTCCTACTCCCAGAAAAGAGAGCGTTCGAGGCCTTGTGTAGCCAGACAACGAACCTGGCTCAACAACTCGAGACTTAGGTGCTGTACTGCTTTTACCACGACCACCTGATGCTCCACCACCACTACCATCATTACCAGCTGACAATGACCGCCCACGGCCACGACCTATTCCACTAGATTTCCTCATTGTTTGCAAAACGTAACCAAAGTAACGCTATTTGTTACTGTAAAACAACTTATCAGGTGAACTCAAACTTCTGTAGGATTTATATATACCTTTATAGGTGCCTGACACTGAAAGGAAAATCAGGCCCAATGTTACACACTAGGTTTTCTGTGCCCCAATAATTTGAGACAGATGGCACACACAGGACCAGCACTCAAGCAGAAATGCCAATCTTAATCTCCCACTATTTTTTTGTTTTTTCTGGGAGAATTTACCCTAAAAAAAAAAAAATGGCCAAGTATTACGCAGTGTTTTCGGTGGCACACAATGAGAGACAGATACCACACACAGCAATGGCACGGAGGCAGACTTGCCAATATTTATCTCCCACTTTTTTTTGGGGGGAAAAGGGAGAATTTAGCGAAAAAAAAAAAAAAGGCCAAGTATTACACAGTGTTTTCGGTGCCATACAATGAGAGACAGATACCACACACAGCAATGGCATGGAGGCAGACTTGCCAATATTTATCTTCCACTAATTTTTTTTTTGGAAAAGGGAGAATTTAGCAAAAAAAAAAAAATGGCCAAGTATTACACAGTGTTTTCGGTGCCACACAATGAGAGACAGATACCACACACAGCAATGGCACAGAGGCAGACTTGCCAATATTTATCTCCCACTAATTTTTTTTTTGGAAAGGGAGAATTTAGCAAAAAAAAAAAAAATGGCCAAGTATCACACAGTGTTTTTCGGTGGCACACAATGAGAGAGAGATGCCACCCACAGCAATGGCACAGAGGCAGACATGACAATATTTATCTCCCTGCAGTAATCTCAGAAAAGTATGGCAGGCAGCTATAATAAGGACTGCTGCACACAAAAGTGTGGACAAACACACAAGATAGCTGTGCAGAAAGGAAGGAAAAACAGGATTTGTGCTTTGAAAAAAGCAGTTGGTTTGCACAGCGGCGTACACACAGGCACAGCAACGAAGCTATCAGGGTCAGGGAGCCTTCTAGGGCAGCCCAATGAGCGACAGCGCTGAGGAAAAAAAAATGTAGCTTCCACTGTCCCTGCAAACAAAAGGTGGTGTTGGACAGTGGAAATCGCTACAGCACAAGCGGTTTGTAGCTTTATGTACCCTGCCTATCACTATCCCTGCTTCCGAAGAAGCTGCAGCAACCTCTCCCTACGCTCAGAGCAGCAGCACTAAGATGGCGGTCGGCGGGAACGCCCCTTTATAGCCCCTGTGACGCCGCAGAAAGCAAGCCAATCACTGCAATGCCCTTCTCTAAGATGGTGGGGACTGAGATCTATGTCATCACGCTGCCCACACTCTGCATCCACCTTCATTGGCTGAGAAATGGCGCTTTTAGCGTCATTGAAACGCGACTTTGGCGCGAAAGTCGCGTACCGCATAGCAGACCCCACACAGGGATCGGCTCGGTTTCATGAGACGCCGACTTTGCCAAAAGTCGGCGACTTATGAAAATGAACGATCCGTGTCGCTCAACCCTAGTTAGCACTATATAAAAATTAACATTATTATTATTATTATTTTTAAATGCTTCCAGGCGTCTTCCTTATGATGTTCCCGTGTCATTTGAGCACTGTACCCATCGATTTAAGACATTTTTAAACCCTAAAAGGACCCCCTGGGGGGATCACAGCAATAATGCTAATGTTTCCCCTAGATTTACAGTACATTGGGCTTGTTGCTCGGGTCGAGTACCCGAGTATTCCAATTTGCTCGACCCGAGCAACGAGCACCAGAGCATATTAGGGCTCACCCATCACTAGTGATAACATGTCACTGGATGAAATCCACACCACAGTGCTGGTGCCCACATCTATGCTCATCTACTAATACTGAGATCTGAGTGTTGTAATGCCACGTGGGCTTCCCTCTGATCAGGGTAATTGTCCTCTTAGCTATATATCTAAACCTATTAAAAGCAATAAATTTCACTGAACCATGAATCTAATCCTACCATGTAATACAGTCCACTGAGCTGTGTATCTAATCCTATTATGTGTGATACATTCTCCTTAGATGTCCTATCATTTGTGATGCAGTCCACTGAGCTATGTCTTAGTATTACATTGAAGTCATCAAGACAATGGCTCTGCAATGTGATCATAACCTTAATCCTCCGTTATCCTTATGCAAATATCCAGGAGACGAGAGGAGTGATATCAGACACTTGCAAGCAGATCCTAGCCACATTTACTGCTGTCATAATGTGAGCTAGCACTTGGTTTTCATGATATATGTCATCTACATATATTTATTACATTAAAATATTAAAGCTTTACACTTTTTTCATTAATCAAAAAAAATGACAACAAATTCCAAGTTTTCCCTTCCAGACTGAAACGACAGCTTCAGCTTCAAAGTGAAAACTCAACTATGCCAAACTGAAATTCAAGCCTAATATCTAACAAGATGTCTGTTTCATTTTGTCTTAGTGTATGTGTCCACGTTCAGGATTGCATCAGGATTTGGTCAGGATTTTATGTCAGTATTTGTAAGCCAAAACCAGGAGTGGGTGATAAATGCTCAACTGGTGCATGTGTTTCTATTAGGGTATGTTTCCACGGTCAGGAAACGCTGCTTGTTTGACGCTGCGCAGAGCTGCAGCGTCAAACAAGCAGCGTCCAGATGTTCCAGCATAGTGGAGGGGATTTTATGAAATCCCGTCTCAACTATGCGTGGAAACCCGCACGCGGCGGCCCTGCGACTACAGACATGCTGCGCGTCTTTTCAGATCGCAGCATGTCCGTACACCTTGCGGGGACGCTGCGTCCCCGCAAGGCATATCACAGGGCGCTATGGGAGAGAGCGATCATCCCGGATGTGAAGAGTTAACACATCCGGCATGATCGCGTCCCAGAAAGGGGGCGGGGCTTAGCGCCGAGCGGCTTCGCCGCTGCGGCGATACCGCCGGCCATCCTGACAGTGGAAACATACCCTTATACTTTTCCTCTAATTGTTCCACTCCTGGTTTTGGCTTACAAATACTGATGGAAAATCCTGACCAAATCCTGATGCAATCCTGAACGTGGACACATACCCTTAGGGTATGTGTCCATGGTCAGGATGGCCGGCGGTATCGCCGCTCAGCGCTAAGCCCCGCCCCTTTCTGGGACGCGATGATGCCGGATGTGTTAACTGTACACATCCGGGATCATCACTCTCTCCCATAGCGCCCTGTGATATGCCTTGCGGGGACGCTGCGTCCCCGCAAGGTGTACGGACATGCTGCGATCTGAAAAGACGCGCAGCATGTCCGGAGTCGCAGGGAAGACGGATGCGGGTTTCCACACATAGTGGACACGGGATTTAAAAAAATCCCCTCCACTATGCTGGAACATCTGGACGCTGCGTGTTTGACACTGCAGCTCTGCGCAGCGTCAAACACGCAGCGTTTACTGACCGTGGAAACTCACCCTTAGGCTACTTTCACACATCAGGTTTTCGCTGTCAGGCTCAATCAGGCTAAATTTAAAAAAACGGATCTGGTGAATGTTGCCGCCGGATCCAGTTTTTTTCCCATAGACTAGTATTAGTGCTGAATTGCGCCGGATGACATTGCGTTTCATCCGTTTTTCGCAGGATCCAGAAAATCTGCAATTTCCGGTTTCTGGAAAAAATGTCCATAGCAACGTTTTTTGTCTCTGATGAAAAAGCCGGAAGCGCTGGATCCGGCGCTTCCGGCTATTTGCTAGAATGGAAGCCTATGGGAGCTGGAAGGTGCCGGATCCGGAAAATGACGGATTCCGGTGCCGGATTCTATTTTTTTAAACTAAGCATGCTCCAAATTTTTTTTTATCGAATAATCTAGATATGCTAGCCGGATCCGTTGAAAAAACGGATCCGTCGCATCAGTTTTTCACAATCTGCGCTGGATCCGGTTTTTCCAACATTCGCTGGATTGTACCTGATGCAAAAAACATGATGTGTGAAAGTAGCCTTAGCTAGGCTTTTTCCATTCTACATCATAATGAGCGCATGTGCAAGAAGTGTTCCTTGCATCATGAACACATCAGACATGACGTGCACAGGATTCCAAGGTTCAGCAGATGTTGAGCTCTCCCTGAATACATGTACAGTTCCTCCACTTTCCAATCTACAGTAAATAACCATTTATAAATATGATGAATTTCTTATTTGGTAGAGGAGCCATTATTTGCCTTTACAGACTAAGGTCTGAGGGCAACATTTAGATACTATAGTATACTCAGTATAGTTATGCACCTGCCAATTATATTTGTAATACTCCATGGCAATAGTAATGTCACAGATAGTAATGTCACAACTAAAATATAAAAACAGATTCTGTTGTTCAGTAGTCACTTAAATGGATGACCAAATGATAAATGTTCTAACATTGTGCACAAATAATTAGGTAGCTTAAGGCACTTTCAGAATAGATCTCCATTTTACAAAGTAAGAAATAAGCGATCATACGAACAATGAACAAGTCACAAGTGACTTATGCTGCTCATTTTCTTCTGAGTATTAATAGAAATACATAAGAAATATTAAATTGCACTGAAATGAAATTCCTTAAATGATATGTTCTAACACAACAGTTTCATCTTTTTCGCTACTACCCAAAGATCACAAAGCATGTTATTCAATTTAAATTTAATGTGAATGTATTACTTTCCTGACAAATGCATTAAGCTGAAATCTACTGTGCTTATATTGTAGCATTTTCATTTTTTGCCTCTTTTAGCCAAACCTTTGTTTTATTAAATTTGACAAGGAACACAAACATTTTTTAAATAAAGCTAATTCAAGCAGTCACATCTTCAGTCATGCTTTAAATCAGTAGAACACATGTAGTCAATAGGACAAGTGCCTAAAGGTTTGTTCTATGCATATATTGTTAAAGAAAAAGCGCTTGTCACCTCTTGTAAACACCTCCCCACATTTTCTAACCTCACAAACAAAACGAAAGGTACAAGGTCATGTTAGAAACAAGAGCACATACAAACCCTGCATATTTTCCCTAAAAATGCAAATAAGACATTATCTAGAAAGAATCTAGAAAGAATATTCTATAGATTGAATTTTGACATATTCACAAGCAGCTACTGTGATGGACAATGACTAATGCAACCTCAACATTCCCACGTTTAAAAAAAAAAATCCTGACATGCTAAGAATTCATTAATGTTGTCCAGAGTTTTTCTGATAGGAAATATTAAGGTTGTACTAATAATTTGATTTGACGGCAATAATGACTAAGCCAAAGAAAACTTATATACACTAGTAGCATTAATATATTCAGTAGGGCCTTCAGAGAAAATAGAGAGACAAAAACGTATCATACAACACTATCCTAGCTCCGCAGAGGCAACAACAAAAAAACATATACAATACTTATAATCTTCCAGCTAGATATTATGACACCAAGGCATCTACCTCATAATAAGTCCTATATTGGAAGTAAGAGAAACATCTTACACAATCTTCAGGTACTTCTTTAATGAAATACTTAATTTAGAGTTATTTAGTTATTTATCTTATTATTGGATCAGGCAGACATCTAGGTCACATTGACCATGGGGCAGATGCTTTGGAGATTGCACATGCCCCTCATAACCATCATTGACAACCAGTGCTGTCTAGAGATGAACAAATATTTGACATTAAAGTTAATTGGCTTTAATTTAAAAAAAAAAAAAAAAAAAAAAAAAAAAACAACAACTCAATTTGCAGTAAATTGATTCACCACAAATCTGAAATGCTTCTAAGTCTATAATTTCCCAGACAAGATGTGTAACACTATGATGTTTCCAATGATTGTATTGAATTCCTTTACAGCTCCTTAATGCAAACACAACCTAAAAAATGTCAAAATGACCTCAAACTATCTGACTAGGGGAAAAAAGGATGGCAACCAACAGTCTATTTAACAGCATATTGCACGAACATGTTTTTTATGCTACTTAATACTTTACTGTCCATGTTTCCCTTTTTGGGGGCAGATGCTTGCATTATTAGTATTTATACATATGTACTACAAAGAGAAAAAGCCCTGGTTTTTCACAAGGATGGTATTAGGAGGAATTCTCATTGGCTAAGTTTAGTATAGGTAGCTTTTTCACAAGCTGTCTATATACAATAATATCCCTTTTTTTGTGAAGCAAAAACAGGTGTTTTGTTTTGAAAGTAAAGAAGCAAAGTCTTCTCAACTAGCAGTTGAACATCCTTTTTTGTAATTGGTATCAAGTTTGGTATTCTGAAAAAGATGAATTCATTACTGGCTTTTATTAACACCTTAACGACCAGAGGTATTCTTGGTTTTGCATTTCATTTTTTGCTCCCCTTCTTCCCAGGGCCCTAACTTTTTATTTTTTCGTCAAAATAGCCCTGTGAGGGCTTTTTTGCAGGACGAATTGTAATTTTGAACGACACCATAGGTTTTACCATGTCATATACTCAAACGAGAAAAAAATTCACAGTGCGGTGAAATTGCAAAAAAGTGCAATCCCACAGTTGTTTTCAACATGTTGGCTAAATACTAAAACTAACCATTAATTCTGATTCTCCAAGTCATTATGAGTTCATAGATACCAAACATGTCTAAGTTATTTTTTATTTAAGTGGTGAAAAAAATTCCAAAGTTTGTTTTAAAAAAAAAAAAAATTGTCATTTTGTGATATCCAGAGAGTCTCCATTTTTCATGATCTGGGGTTTGGTGAGGGCTTATTTTTTGCATGCCATGCAGACTTTTTTTAATGACACCATTTTGGTGCAGATACGATCTTTTTATCACCAATTATTGCATTTTAATGCATTGTTGCAGTGACCAAAATAACCTAATTCTGGCGGTTTTAACCTTTTCTCATTACGCTGTTTAGCGATCGGGTTAATCAATTTATTATATTGATAGATCGGAAGATTCTGAATGCGGTGATATTAAATATGTATAGGTTTGATTTTTTGTTTTTTATTTTGAATGGGGCGAAAGGGGTGTGATTTGAACTTTTATTTTTTTTAACATTTTTTTTAAATTTTTTTTAAGTTTTGCATGCTTCAATAGTCTCCATGGGAGAATAGAAGCTGCACTTGTCCAATCGGTTCTGCTACGCACAGGTGATGATCAGGGTGACTGTATGTAGAAGAATTACTCACTTGCTATGAATGCCGACCACTGGGCGATTCTCATAGCAATCCGGCAGTGACAACCATAGAGGTCTGCTGGAGACCACTGGTTGTCATGACAACCAATCAGTGAACCGCGATCATGTGACGGGGTCACTGATGGGCGGGATTTCTGTCACGCTTGCTGGAAGTACGAGTTAAATGCCACTGTCAGCGTTTGACAGCAGCTTTTAATGGGTTAACAGACTCGGGTGGTTTGCGATTCCACCAGCGGCTGTTAGAGGCACATGTCAGCTGTTCAAAAGATCTGACATGTGCCAGAAAGATGTGGGCTCACCACTGGAGCCAACATCAAAGGGAGGGAGTCCGACATCGGCCTATATTTACGCCCGATGTCAGAAAAGGGTTATGCTTTCCGAAATATATCCCTATTTAGTGCGCAGGAACAGTTTAACTGTTTTCAAAGTGATAATAGCAGTAGGGTGAGGCTTAGCAATATTAAAACAGAAATTCTCAATATGTGGTTTGACACTTGTAAGTGGCTTTTTTTATTTGGTGAGAGTAAAGTTATATTTTAATATTAAGTTTTACACTACTGCTATTAACAATTGATTTAGTGAGTTGTGCTATTTTTGTGTGGTCGATTAACATAACCTCTTTACCAATTTATAGATTTCTTTCTTGATCAAGGTATGGCAGGATTTTTTTCAGTTGGTTTAACAGAAGAGTATTGGTTGGCAGAAGCCAAGGATATTTTTCACAGCTAGATTTTGTGGGGAAAAAAAATCCTTTTTAATGCTTCCTTCAAGAATTTAATAAAAATCTGCAAAGAACAAGAATATTCATGTTGCGGGGTCCAAAGTCTTGAGAGTTACAAGAAAGCTAACATAGTGTCACGAGGTCTTAGAATTACTTAGACACTGACTACTAGGTTTGAAAGCCCTAATTTTACTTTCAAATGGGAGAGGGAAGCAACTCAATAAGCTTTATTAACCTGCTATTAGAAAAGGAAAACAAAGTCTATCTCTGTTGAGTGACAAACTGAAATACATTTTTCATCTGAACCAAACTTTACAAATAAGGAGCAACAACTACAGAATAGTTTGGAATGCTTTCAATTACATCTAAATATAAGAGTACTTACTAAGAGGCCCCCAATACAAGGCAATCTGTCTTTCAAAAATGTATTTACTAATATGGCTTCTCAGGAACTTTTGGGTCTGGTGTGAATGGAGGTAAAGGAAAATTTTACCTGCACTAGATAAGAAATTTGTGGCTTGTTGGACTTAGATGAAGCAACAATAAGTGATTGGTCACTTGTCGTTAGTACCCCATTAGTAAAGTGGTAGCAGTAGAGATATATAAAATTTATCTAAAACATAACTTTTAATATAGATATGTAATAAATTATTATAATACACTCAATATTCCATGAGTACATAGTGATAAAAAATATATGTCTCTAAAAAATGGTGGCATATATGCAATAAGAGAAGGAATATATTTCTCGTCTACAACAGGTGAGCAACCGGTTGAAAGAAATCAAGCCATAATTTTCTAGGTGTTTTTTTGATCAGACAGTCAGCTACATTCACTCATCTCACTGTCCAAGTAGTCAAGCTTGGTAGCTGGACAAACAATATAGGATATGAAATTACCCCTTACCTCATCAGGATCAATACATTTCCAATGGGAAAAGAATAATAAGGTGCAAGTTCAAAGTTACAACCATCAAAGCAGCCAAAGTTTTACAATTCTGTTTGATGCAGACTTCAGTCTGATCCATGTATCTTTCAAATTCCATCTTTCAAATTACAGATATCTAATTACAATACTTTGAATTAGACTTGAATTGGACTGGAAGTGACAGGTAGGTAAAGGAATAGAAAACCACTACAATGTTTCTGTTTCTTTTCACTTTCACGCCCAAACTACTTTCCTTCTTACAATCTCCTGCAATCCCTCCACCTAGTAAATAACGACTCATTTCTCCTCCATACACTCTAGCCATCTCACCTTTTCCTCAGAACTGTTCTTTCACATACTATCCTTTTTCTCCAGACACACACGCTCACATCATGTCCTATCCAGGTTCCAACTTCTAACACTCTGTCTGCTGCTCCTCATTGTTGGTGATGTATCCCCAAATCCTGGCCCTCCTCAACACATCCCCACACTCATTTCTAACACCCTGCCACAGTCCTATACAAGCTTTTGCAATGATGATAGCCTAATACCCATTCATCCAGCCCCCACTCCCCCGGTCCCCTTACCTGGAGCACTATGGAACGCACGCTCTGTCTGCAACAAACTGTCGTAAATCCATGACCTCTTCATGACAAGCAAACTCTCCTTCCTTGCTATCACTGAAACCTGGCTCACCTCCTCTGACTCAGCGTCTCCAGCTGCACTTTCTTTTGGCCGATTCCATCTCTCTCGCACCCATCACTCCAGCAACAAACGTGGTGGAGGAGTTGGCTTGCTCCTGTCTGATACCTGCTCCTTTGCCCCAATTCCGCTAACACCCTCTGCTACTCTTCCCTCATTTTAAGTGCACCCTGTCCGCATCTACTCCCCCTCCAACCTCCAGCTGGCTATCATCTACCGCCACCAGAGTTAGCCATCTCCACCTTTCTCGACCACTTCACCACCTGGCTACTTAATTTCCTTTCTGCTGACATCCCCACTATCATCATGGGTGACTTCAATATCCCCATTGACAATTCCAGCTCAGCTGCTTCTAAACTTTTATCACTGACTGCCTCCTTTGGCCTCATTCAGTGGTCCTCTGCGGCCACTCACAAAGATGGCCTCATGCTGGACTTTATCTTCACCTGCCTCTGTTCCCTTACTAATCTCACTAACTCACCCCTCCCCCTGTCTGACCGCAAACTACTGACAGCTTCTTCCCTTTCCTCTCCTAGTGAGCAACACCCTCACCACAAACTCTCCCACTCTTGCAGAAATCTCAAACACCTCAATTTACACTCAGTCTCTGAGTCCCTTTTCCCTCTTACAGACATAGACACAGATGCTGCTGCCACTTTATACAACACCACAATAACAGCAGCACTTGATTTGACTGTCCCCCCTCATGCACAGCAAAACTTGTACAATCTTGTTCTGCCGAGCACTTTATCGCATACAAGCAGTCCCTTGCCAGTTTCAAGTCCACACTCACTGCCGCCAACAAACTTACCTCTCATCTCTCATATACTCCCTGTCTCACAACCCTAATCAGCTTTTCAGCACTTTCAATTCTCTACTACGGCCCCCAGCACCACCTCCCTCTCCTCTCATTTCTGCTGAAGGCTTTACCTCTTTCTTTAAAAAAACGATTGATACAATCAGAGAAAGTTTTGGCCCGCATCCCCCAATGCCTCTCTTAACTGCTCAACCCCGTTCCTCCAAAACTAAATTCTCCACCATCCCTCCTGTCAAGATCACATCTCACCACTTGCATGCTTGCATCCTTACCTCACCACAGACTTCATCCCAACCCTAACACACCTCTTCAACCTATCACTCACAACTGGAGTCTTCCCCTCATCCTTCAAACATGCCTCAATCACACCCATCCTCAAAAAGCCCATCCTCTGTGTCTAGCTATCACCCAATATCTCTTCTTTCTTACGCCTCAAAACTACTGGAACAGCATGTCCATCTTGAACTGTCCTCCTACCTCTCCGCCTGCTCCCTCTTTGACCGGTTACAATCGGGCCTCTGATCGCATCACTCAACTGAAACTACCCTAACTAAAGTAACCAATGACCTACTAAACCACCAAGAGCAAGCGACACTACTCTGTCCTCCTTCTCCTGGACCTGTCTTCTGCCTTTGATGCTGTGGACCACTCCCTCCTGCTACAGATTCTCTCATCTCTTGGCATCACAGACTTGGCTCTATACTGGATCTCTTCATATCTAAAAGACCGAACATTCAGTGTCTCCTTCTCCCATACCACCTCCTCAGTTTGCCCCCAGTCTGTCGATGTTCCCCAAGGCTCAGTCCTAGGGCCCCTGCTCTTCTCCATCGACACCATTGGCCTGGGACAGCTCACAGAATCCAACAGTTTTCAGTATCATCTCTACGCCAATAACATGCAGGTATCTGGACCAGACCTCACCTCCTTACTCACCAAAATCCCACAATGCCTGTCTGCTATTTCAGCTTTCTTTTCTGCTTGCTTTCTGGTCTGGGGGCCTGAGGAAAAGATTGAAATGGATGGGAAAGTGATGAAACAGAATGGGAAGAGCCTGGAGAATATGCCTGCATGCATTTCTGACTCACATATAGTTTCTGGGAATAAGTTTGTCGCAGTATTACGACACTTTTACAGATACACAAGCACAACAACCTAATGCAGGAAAGGGAACCTGACTTTCAGCAGGGTCAGATTCTGGCTGTGTAGAGTGCAAGGGGAATGTAGTGGTCTGGGTCAATGTACCAGCAGACTCATCTAGCAGTGGCTGGGCAATGGGCAGGATGAGGAGGAAACACAGATATAGGCCCAAATAATAAAGTGGGCTAAATGCAGTTCAAATGTGGTAACAGGACTAAAAAGGCAGCATTGCTTTGTTCAGTGGAGGACAACTGTAATGAGGGGCAGACACAGTTAGTAGGCCCAAATAATTAAGTAGGCTAAATGCAGTTCAAAATTGGTAACATGACTAAACAGGCGGCATTGCTTTGTTCAGTGGAGGACAACTGTAATGAGGGGCAGACACAGTTAATAGGCCCAAATAAATAAGTGGGCTAAATGCAGTTCAAAATTGGTAACAGGACTAAACAGGCAGCATTGTTTTGTTCAGTGGAGGACAACTGTAATAAATGGCTGACACAGTTAGTAGGACCAAATGATTATGTAGGCTAAATGCAGTTCAAAATTGGTAACAGGACTAAACAGGCAGCATGGCTTTGTTCAGCGGAGGACAACTGTAAGGAGTGGCAGACACAGTTAGTAGGCCCAAATAATAAAGTGGGCTAAATGCAGTTCAAAATTGGTAACAGGACTAAATTGGCGGCATTGCTTTCTTCAGCGGAGGACAACTGTAAAGCGGGTCAGACACAGTTAGTAGGCCCAAATAATAAACTGGGCTAAATGCAGTTTCAAATTGGTAACAAGACTAAACAGGTGGCATTGCTTTGTTCAGCGGAGGACAACTGTAAGGAGTGGCAGACACAGTTAGTAGGCCCAAATAATTAAGTAGGCTAAATGCAGATCAAAATTGGTAACAGGACTAAACAGGCGGCATGGCTTTGTTCAGCGGAGGACAACTGTAAGGAGTGGCAGACACAGTTAGTAGGCCAAAATAATAAAGTGGGCTAAATGCAGTTCAAAATTGGTAACAGGACTAAGCTGGCAGCATTGCTTTGTTCAACGGAGGACAACTGTAATGAGCGGCAGACACAGTTAGTAGGCCCTAAAAATAAAGTAGGCTAAATAACTGCCAAAAGATTGTTCATAAATAAACATATGGCATAGCTAGGTAAAGGGGTAGTAGGTGCAAAGTATTAACTGGTCTAAATGGAAGCCAGGGCCCCTGTATATTTTAACTATCATCTATCATTTCAACAAATTTGTATTGCCAGTGCCATTGAAGGATTTAACAGCACAGACTGCACAATGGTGGAGCAGGGAGAGGTAAGTATTGCAAATGGTAGAGCACTGTTCGAGCTGGGGGGAACACTGTCTTATGGGTGGCGGTACTGGCACAGGACCCCTCATATTACGACGGCGTGTCTGACGTTGATTGTGCACCACCACCGTCAGAGACACTTCATTGTACTATGAGGGACCCTGTGGCAGTGCCGTCGCCCAAGAGTGGGCACACCCACCTGTCCAGGCAAACTGCACTCGCACAGGTGCTTGCGCCAGGTGGTGACCACGGCCCTGTGGGGGGAGTCAGCCCATTTAGGGAGGTATAAAAATGGCCTATGGTGGACATTCAGCAGCTGCAAATGGAGGAATTGAAGCAGTCAGTAAGAGGAGTCCAAAAGCAAGACGTTTTTCAGGCAAGTTACGTGTCAGCAGGGGAAGGTGGGGCCAAATAATTTGAAATCCTTGATTGGTTCATTTTAATGAAGGTTAGATCATCGATACGGTTGAGCGAAATGGATCGGACAAATTCAAAAATCGCCGACTTTCGGCAAAGTCGGATTTCATGAAACCCGACCCGATCCTAGTGTGGGATCGGCCATGCGGTCGGCGATCTTCGCACCAAAGTCGCGTTTCATATGACGTGTTCAGCGCCATTTCTCAGCCAATGAAGGAGGACACAGAGTGTGGGCAGCGTGATGACATAGGTCTCGGTCCCCACCATCTTAGAGAAGGGCATGACAGTGATTGGCTTGCTTTCTGCAGCATCACAGGGGGCTTAGCATAGGGAGAGATTGCTGCAGCTTCGTCAGAAGAAGGGATATAGTTAGGGAGGGAAGATTAACCCCCAAACCGCTTGTGCTGTAGCGATTTCCACTGTCCAACACCACCTTTTTTTGCAGGGACAGTGGAGGCTATTTTTTTGTGCATCAGCTCTGTAGCTTATTAGGCTGCCTTATAAGGTTCCCTGATAGCTGCATTGCTGTTTGCACGCTGCTGTGCAAACCAACTGCTTTTTTAAAAGCAAAAAACCTGTTGCTCCTTTCTGCAGTTATCTTGTTTATTTGTCCACACTTTTGTGTGCAGCAGTCCTTTTTGTTTCTGCCATACTTGTCCTGAGCTCATTGTAGGGAGATTGGAATTGTACTACAGTCCTTGGATTTTTTCAGGTATCTTCCAACCACTTTCTGCCACTTACATTGTGTTGTGTTATACACTGGGCCTGAGTTGCGGTGCAGTCTCCCCCCCAAAAAAGGGAAATTCAAATTGTCACAAAGTGGATATACGTCAGTTCTGTTAGTTTGTCGTATATCAGCCAGCCACGTTCTGCCACTTACATTGTGTTGTGTTATACACTGGGCCTGAGTTGCGGTGCAGTCTCCTCCCCAAAAAAGGGTGTTTCAAATTGTCACAAAGTGGATATACATCAGTTCTGTTAGTTTGTCGTATATCAGCCAGCCACGTTCTGCAAATTACATTGTGTTGTGTTACACACTGGGCCTGAGTTGTGGTGCTGTCTCCCCCCCAAAAAAGGGAGATTCAAATTGTCACAAAGTGGATACACGTCAGTTCTGTTAGTTTGTCTTATATCAGCCAGCCACATTCTGCCACTTACGTACATTGTGTTGTGTTACACACTGGGCCTTATATTGTGGTGCTGTCTCCCCCACAAAAAAGAGAGATTCAAATTGTCAAAAAGTGGATATACGTCAGTTCTGTTAGTTTGTCGTATATCAGCCAACCACGTTCTGCCACTTACACTGTGTTGTGTTATACACTGGGCCTGAGTTGCGGTGCAGTCTCCCCCCCAAAAAAAAGAGATTCAAATTGTCACAAAGTGGATATATGTCAGTTCTGTTAGTGTGTTTTAATATCAGCCAGCCACGTTCTGCCACTTACATTGTGTTGTGTAATACACTGTGCCTGAGTTGCGGTGCAGTCTCCCCAAAAAAGGAGATTCAAATTGTCACAAAGTGGATATACATCAGTTCTGTTAGTTTGTCATATATCAGCCAGCCACGTTCTGCCAGTTACATTGTGTTGTGTTATTCACTAGGCCTGAGTTGCAGTGCAGTCCCCCCCAAAAAAGGGAGATTCAAATTGTCACAAAGTGGATATACGTCAGTTCTGTTAGTTTGTCATATATCAGCTAGCCACGTTCTGCCACTTATATTGTATTGCTTTACACATTGGGCCTGAGTTGCGGTGCAGTCTCCCCCCCACAAAAGGGTGTTTGAAATTATCACAAAGTGGATATACGTCAGTTCTGTTAGTTTGTCGTATATCAGCCAGCCACGTTCTGCCACTTACATTATGTTGTGTTACACACTGGGTCTGAGTTGTGGTGCAGTCTCCCCCCCAAAAAAGGGAGATTCAAATTGTCACAAAGTGGATATACGTCAGTTCTGTTAGTTTGTCGTATATCAGCCAGCCACGTTCTGCCACTTACATTGTGTTGTGTTACACACTGGGTCTGAGTTGTGGTGCAGTCTCCCCCCCCCAAAAAGGGAGATTCAAATTGTCACAAAGTGGATATAAGTCAGTTCTGTTAGTTTGTCGTATATCAGCCAGACACGTTCTGCCACTTACATTGTGTTGTGTTACACACTGGGTCTGAGTTGTGGTGCAGTCTCCCCCCCAAAAAAGGGAGATTCAAATTGTCACAAAGTGGATATACGTCAGTTCTGTTAGTTTGACGTATATCAGCCACCCACGTTCTGCCACTTACATTGTGTTGTGTTACACAGTGGGTCTGAGTTGTGGTGCAGTCTCCCCCCAAAAAAAGGGAGATTCAAATTGTCACAAAGTGGATATATGTCAGTTCTGTTAGTTTGTCGTATATCAGCCAGCCACGTTCTGCCACTTACATTGTGTTGTGTTACACACTGGGTCTGAGTTGTGGTGCAGTCTCACCCCCCCAAAAAAAAGGAGATTCAAATTGTCACAAAGTGGATATACGTCAGTTCTGTTAGTTTGTCTTATATCAGCCAGCTACCTTCTGCCACTTACATTGTGTTGTGTTATACACTGGGCCTTATTTGCGGTGCAGTCTCCCCAAAATAAAAAGGGTGATTTAAATTCTCAAAAGTTTATATACACCTTCTACCTTGTTTTACAGTACCATATAACGGTTGTTATTTTGGTAACATTTTCCCAAAAATGAGGAAGTCTGGTGGAAGAGGCCGTGGGAGGTCGTTGC
Source organism: Ranitomeya variabilis (assembly GCF_051348905.1). Classification (NCBI taxonomy): domain Eukaryota; kingdom Metazoa; phylum Chordata; class Amphibia; order Anura; family Dendrobatidae; genus Ranitomeya; species Ranitomeya variabilis. The sequence continues at coordinate 571,288,685 of NC_135236.1, forward strand.
CAGCTGGTACTGATGGAGGTGGTGGTGGTGGAGCATCTGGTGGTAGTGGGAAAAGCCAAATCGCACCTAAGGCTGGAGGTGTTGAGCCAGCGTCATCATCTGGCTACACAAGGCCTCGAAGGCTCCCTTATCTTGGAGTAGGAAAACCGCTTTTAAAGCCGGAGTAGCAGGAAAACGTTTTGGCTTTCCTTGCTGACTCAGCCTCTAGCTCTTTCGCCTCCTCTTCAGAAAGTTCAAAATATAAAAGCAGCGAGTCGTCAGTGGATACTCCTGGTCAGGAAAAAGACGTTTCCTTGTGTCCTTCACCCAAACCAAAAGTGAAGGATGCGTCAGGCGACACTACAGGTTACTCCATGGAGCTCTTTACACATAACGTGCCTGGGTTAGAAAGGGAAATTGTTAACTGCCCATTACAAGATGAATCGGACATGGAGTGCACTGATGCACAGCCACAGCTAGATTATTATGCTGTTCCATTGACTCGGATCACTAAATTGCCTTTGCAGTGTACTCAGCCAGAATCTGACCCTGATGAGACTATGGTGCCTTGTCCCGAGCGCCATATCACCTTACACGGAGACACAGAGGAAAGTGCACATGACATTGAAGAGGAGGTGATAGATGACCCAGTTGTTGACCCAGATTGGCAGCCATTGGGGGAAGAGGGTGCCACTGCCAGTAGCTCAGAAGCGGAGGAGGATGATCCACAGCAGCCATCTACATCGCAACAGCTGTCATCTGGCAGGCCCTTATCAGGCCAAAAACGTTTGTCAAAAACAAAAACAGTTTTAGGACAGCGTGGCCATCCGGTGAAAGTAGCACAGCGTGCAATGCCTGAAAAGGTATTCGATAGTAGGAAGGGTGCTGTGTGGAAATTTTTTAACCAAGATCTGAATGATCAGTCAAAACTTATCTATAAGAAATGCTTAGACCTTTAGCAGAGGGAAGAATCTTCAAAATTTAAATACAACGTGCATGCTTAGACATTTAACCAGCATGCACTTGCAAGCCTGGACTAACTACCAAACCATTGGTACCATTGGTGCACCTGCTCAGAATGAAGGTAGTCAGCAACACTACATTGCTTCCCTTACTGTAAGCCCACCGGTTAGGACACCACCAGCAGCAAATGTGGAGGTATCGTCGCAAGGCAAAAGCAGTCAGGGAATCACAAGGATTTTGGCAGGAAACACTGTATGTGGGCCAACATCAAGAATACATCACCAACCCTCTCTCAATCCGCCATGTCCACCACCACCACCACCACCACCGCTAGTTCCACCATATGCATTTCTCCAGTCCAGCTCACCCTACAAGAGACTCTTGATAGGAAAAGAAAGTACTCATCCTCTCATCCACGTACACAGGGTTTGAACGCCCACATTGCTAGACTAATCTCGTTAGAGATGATGCCCTACCGGTTGGTTAAAAGCGAAGCTTTCAAAGACCCGATGGCCTACGCAGTATCACGCTATGACCTACCCAGTCGGCACTTCTTTGCGAGAAAAGCCATCCCGTCCCTCCACAAGCATGTCAAAGATCGCATTATCCATGCACTGAGGCAATCCGTCAGTGGAAAGGTGCACCTCACAACAGATGCATGGACCAGTAGGCATGGCCAGGGACGTTACATGTCCATCATGGCGCACTGGGCTAATGTGGTGGATGCAGGGTCCACAGGGGACAGCCATAGTGGGACAGTTCTGCCTAGCCCACGGTCTAGGAAACAGTTGGCTGTAGGCGTTCGCCACCCCTCCTCCTCCTCCTCTTCCTCCTCCAGAAGCGAAAGCTCATCCACAGAGCGCAGTCGCACGATCACTCCATCCGCAGCTGCCAGTGTTGCACACGAGGTGTCCCATTATCGAACAGCTAGTGGTAAGCCTCAGCAGGCTGTGTTACAAATGAAGTGTTTGGGCGACAACAGACACACCGCAGAAGTACTGGCCGAGTACTTGCAGAAGGTTTCATATGAAACGCGACTTTGGCGCGAAGATCGCCAACCTCATGGCCGATTCCACACTAGGATTGGGTTGGGTTTCATGAAACCTGACTTTGCCGAAAGTCGGCGATTTTTGAATTTATCCAATCCGTTTCACTCAACCGTACGCGGAAGTACTGGCCGAGTACTTGCAGCAAGAAACTCAGTCATGGCTGGGCAGTGTACATCTTGAGGCAGGCAAGGTAGTCAGTGATAACGGAAGGAATTTTATGGCTGCCATAGCCCTTTCAGAACTGAAACACATACCTTCCCTGGCTCACACCTTAAACCTGATGGTGCAGGGCTTCCTGAAAAATTATCCGGGGTTACCAGCCCTGCTCCTGAAGGTGCGAAGACTTTGCTCGCACATCTGCCGGTCGCCCGTACACTCCAGCCGAATGCTGAACCATCAGCGATCGCTGAATCTTCCCCAGCACCGTCTTATAATTGACATTGCAACAAGGTGGAACTCCACACTGCACATGGTTCAGAGGCTGTGCGAACAGAAGCGTGCTGTAATTTATTTGTGGGAGGATACACTTACACGGGCAGGCACTTGGATGGCAGACATGGAGTTGTTTGGTGTGCAGTGGTCGAAGCTACAAGACCTCTGTCAAGTCCTTCAGTGTTTTGAGGAATGCACACGGCTGGTAAGTTCAGACGACGCCATCATAAGCATGAGCATCCCACTAATGCGTCTGCTGATGCAAAGTTTGACGCACATTAAGGAGTAGGCGTCTGCAGCCGAGGAGGAGGGAAGCCTTGATGACAGTCAGCTATTGTCTGCTAAGGGAACTGTCCTGGACAAGGTGGCGGACGAAGAGGAGGAGGAGGAGGATGATGGGGATAAATATTTATGGGAGGAGGATGCTTCTCAGGGGGCAATAGAAACTGGTGGCGTTGCAAGGTCAGGTACAGGGTTTTTGCGGGATACAAGTGATGTTGATTTGCAAGAAAGTGCTCCTCAACCCAGCACAAGCAGTGAATTAACACCTGGAACATTGGCCCACATAGCTGAGTATGCCTTGCGTATCCTAAAAAGGGACCCCCGCATTATCAAAATGATGACCGATGACTAGGGTTGAGCGAAACAGGTCGGCCATTTTCAGAAGTCGCCGACTTTTGGCAAAGTCGGGTTTCATGAAACCCGACCCTACCCCTGTGTGGGGTCGGCCATGAGGTCGGCGATCTTCTGAATCTGGTATCGGAATTCCGATACCGAGTTCTGATATGTTTGTGATATCGAGAATCGGTATCGGAATCCATATTAATGTGTAAAATAAAGAATCAAAATAAAAAATATTGATATACTCACCCTCGGACGCGCCCTGGTACTAACCGGCAGCCTTCCTTCCTAAGAATGAGCGCGTGAATGACCTGCGGTGACGTCGCGGCTTGTGATTGGTCGCGTGAGCGGTCACATGGGCGGTCACGCGACCAATCACAAGCCACGACGTCATCTAAGGTCCTTCACGTGCTCATTCTTAGGAAGGAAGGCTGCTGGAAAGAAGCAGGGCGCGTCCAAGGGTGAGTATATACCTAATAGAAATATACCTAATAGGAATATACTCACCCTCGGACGCGCCCTGCTTCTTTCCGGCAGCCTTCCTTCCTAAGAATGAGCCCGTGAAGGACCTTAGATGACGTCGCGGCTTGTGATTGGTCGCGTGACCGCCCATGTGACCGCTCACGCGACCAATCACAAGCCACGACGTCACCGCAGGTCATTCACGCGCTCATTCTTAGGAAGGAAGGCTGCCGGTTAGTACCAGGGCGCGTCCGAGGGTGAGTATATCAATATTTTTTATTTTGATTCTTTATTTTACACATTAATATGGATCCCAGGGCCTGAAGGAGAGTTTCCTCTCCTTCAGACCCTGGGAACCATAGTATGCCATTGCACTGCATTGGGTTTCGTGTTTCGGCCGACCCCGACTTTTTTATAGGATCGGCCGATTTCACTCGACCCGACTTTTGAGAAAGTCAGGTTTTGTGAAACCCGACCCGATCCTATAAAAATAAAAGTCGCTCAACCCTACCGATGACGATTACTGGTTGGCCTGCCTCCTGGATCCACGATATAAAGGAAAATTACAAAATATCATGCCACATGAGAACATTGACCAAATATTGGCTACCAAACAAGCAACTCTTGTAGACCGTTTGGTTCAGGCATTCTCAGCACACAGCGGCGGTGATGGTTCTCACACGAGCCGTGGGGGGCAACATGGCAGAGGTGTTAGAGGTGCACAAATCCGAAGTGGTGTTGGACAGAGGGGTTTTATGACCAGGATGTGGAGTGATTTCGCAATGACCGCTGACAGGACAGGTACTGCTGCACTGATTCAAAGTGACAGGAGACAGCATTTCCCAGTATGGTTGCGAACTACTTTTCCTCCCTTATCAATGTTCTCCCTCACAGGTCATTCCCCTTTGATTACTGGGCATCTAAAATAGACATCTGGCCTGAATTGGCAGAATATGCATTACAGGAGCTAGCTTGCCCTGCTGCTACTGTGCTATCAGAAAGAGTCTTCAGTGCTGCTGGTTCAATACTGACCGAAAAAAGGACATGTCTGGGTGCCCCGAAATGTTGATGATCTAACCTTCATTAAAATTAACCAATCATGGATTTCAAATTATTTGGCCCCACCTTCCCCTGCTGACATGTAGCTTGCCTAAAAAATGTCTTGCTTTTGGCCTCCTCTTACTGACTGCTCCATTTCCAGCTGCTGAATGTCCACCATAGGCCATTTTTATACCTCCATAAATGGGCTGACTCCCCCCACAGGGCCATGGTCACCACCTGGCGCAAGCATCCGTGCGAGTGCCGTTTGCTTGGACAGGTGGGTGTGCCCACTCTTGGGCAACGGCACAGACACAGGGTCCCTCATAGTTCAATGAACTGTCTCTGACAGTGGTGGTGCACAACCAACGTCAGACACACCGTCGTAATATGAGGGGCCCTGTGCCAGTACTGCCACCCAGGAGAGAGTGTTCCCCCCCAGCTCGAACAGTGCTCTTCCACTTGCAATACTTACCTCTCCCTGCTCCACCACTGTGTAGTCTGGGCTGTTAAATCCTTCAATGGCACTGCCAATACAAATTTGTTGAAATGATAGATGATAGTTAAAATATACAGGGGCCCTGGCCTCCATTTAGACAAGTTAATACTTTGAGCCTACTACCACTGTCTTCTACTCAGCAGAGGAGCCCACCCCTGTACCTAGGTATGCCACCTGTTTATTTATGAACAATTTTTGGGCAGAAATTTAGCCCACTTAATTATTTGGGCCTACTAACTGTGTCTGCCGCTCATTACAGTTGTCCTCCACTGAACAAAGCAATGCCGCCTGTTTAGTCCTGTTACCAGATTTGAACTGCATTTAGCCCACTTTATTATTTGGGCCTACTAACTGTGTCTGCCGCTCATTACAGTTGTCCTCCACTGAACAAAGCAATGCCGCCTGTTTAGTCCTGTCACCACATTTGAACTGTGTTTGGCCCACTTTATTATTCGGGCCTACTAACTGTGTCTGCCACTCATTACAGTTGTCCTCCACTGAACAAAGCAATGCCGCCTGTTTAGTCCTGTTACCCCATTTGAACTGCATTTAGCCCACTTCATTATTTGTGCCTACATCTGTGTTTCCTCCTCATCCTGCCCATTGCCCAGCCACTGCTAGATGAGTCTGCTGGTACATTGACTCAGACCACTACATTCCCCTTGCACTCTACACAGCCATAATCTGACCCTGCTGAAAATCAGGTTCCCCTTCCCGCATATTATACCATCTTACACGGGGACAAAGAGGAAGGTGCAGATGAAAATGCAGGTTCCTTCATCAGATGAGGGGGCATACTTGTTGGCGACGTCACTGGCACAGGGCCCCTCATAGTATGCAAAAGTGTCTCTGCCGGTGGGAGGCGCCACCCGCCGTCAAACACACCGCCGTACTATGAGGGGCTCTGTGCCAGTGTCAATGCCAACTAGTGGGCCCCCACTGCTTGCTCAGGATCACAGCACTTGCAAAGTTAAAATACTTACCTCTCCCTGCTCCACCGCCGTGATGTATTCCGCGTTTCCTGGGCCCACGAAAATCTTGAGCCAGCCCTACCCTCCCACAACTTTAACCAAATGACGCCCAGTTTTCAATGCCTAACTATTATTATAAAGTAAATTAAGATTGACAAGCTTAAGTAATAAGAATTGATGTTTTTGGCATTAAAATGGGCACTGTAGGTGTTTTCCTGTCCTCCACTCTCTGCCGACTTTGATTCCCCATTGACTTGCATTGGGTTTTTTGTTTCAGTTGGCCCCCAACCTTTCGCAATAATTGGCCGATTTCTCCCGACCCGACTTTTGACAAAGTCGGGTTTCGCGAAACCCGACTCGATCTGAAAAAAGTAAAAGTCGCTCAACTCTACTGTGCACAGTTCTGGTCTCCAGTGTATAAGAAAGACATAGCTGAACTAGAGCGGGTGCAGAGAGGAGCGACCAAGGTTATTAGAGGGCTGGGGGGTCTGCAATACCAAGATAGGTTATTACACTTGGGGCTATTTAGTTTGGAAAAATGAATACTAAGGGGTGATCTTATTTTAATGTATAAATATATGAGGAGACAGTACAGAGACCTTTCTGATGATCTTTTTAATCATAGACCTGAGACAGGGACAAGGGGGCATCCTCTGCGTCTGGAGGAAAGAAGGTTTAAGCATAATAACAGACACGGGTTCTTTACTGTAAGAGCAGTGAGACTATGGAACTCTCTGAAGTATGATGTTGTAATGAGTGATTCATTAATTAAATTTAAGAGGGGACTGGATACCTTTCTGGAAAAGTATAATGTTACAGGGTATATATACTAGATTCCTTGATATGGCGTTGATCCAGGAAACTAGTCTGATTGCCGTATGTGGAGTCGGGAAGGAATTTTTTTCCCCCAAAGTGGAGCTTACTATTTGCCACATGGTTTTTTTTTGCCTTCCTCTGCATCAACATGTTAGGGCATGTTAGGTTAGGCTTTGGGTTGAACTAGATGGACTTAAAGTCTTCCTTCAACCTTAATAACTATGTTACTATGTAAAGCACCCGGCAACTTCTGGACAGTCTGTGGTGCAACGTGACGTTGGTGTATGGTGCAAGGCATGATGTCCCAGATGTGTACAATCAGATTCAGGTCTGGGGAGCGGGCAAGCCAGTCCATAGCTTCAGTGCCTTCATGTTGCAGGAACAGCTGACACACTCCAGCCACATTAGGTGTGGCATTGTCCTGCATTAGGAGGAACCCAGGGCCAACCCCACCAGCATATAGTCTCACAAGGGGTCTGTGGATCTCATCTTGGTACCTAATGGAAGTCAGGCTACCTCTGGCAAGCACATGGATGGCTGTACGGCCCTCAAAAAATGCCACCATGCCACCATGCCACCCCACACCATTACTGACCCACTGCCAAACCAGTCATGCTAAAGCATGTTGCAGGCAGCAGATCGATCTCCACGGCTTCTCCAGATTCTGTCACGTCTGTCACATGTGCTCAGTGTGAACCTGCTTTCATCTATGAAGAGCACAGGGTGCCAGTGGCGAATTTTCCAATCCTGGTGTTCATTGGCAAATGTGAAGCATCCTGTATGGTGTTGGGGACCATTTGTGCAGACACATGCACATTTGTGGCCTGCTGGAAGTCATTTTCCAGGGCTCTGGCAGTACTCCTCCTGTTCCTCCTTGTACAAAGGCTGAGGTAGCGGTCCTGCTGCTGGGTTTTTGGCCTCCTACGGCCCCCTCCACATCTCCTGGTGTACTGGCCTCTCCTGGTAGCGCCTCCAGCCTCTGGACACTACGCTGACAGACACAGCAAACCTTCTTGCCACAGCCCACACTTATGTGCCATCCTGGATAAGCTGCACTACCTGAGCCACTTGTGTGGGTTGTAGAGTCCGTCTCATGCTTCCACGAGTGTGAAAGCACAACCAATTTTCAAAAGTGACCAAAACATCAGCCAGAAAGCATTGGTACTGAGATGTGGTCTGTGGTCCCCACCTGCAGAACCACTCCTTTATTGAGTGTGTCTTGATAATTGCCACAGGAAAGATATATATCTTGGTACTGTTTTTTTAGCCAGTGGATACAAAAATATTTAGAATTGAGAGTCCTCAGTAGTTGATACCTTTTAATGGCTAACTGAAAAGTTGGTAACAAATTGCAACTACTCAGGTCTCTTCATCATGCATAGACTAAAAGAAATTCTGGAGAATCACATATTTATGCACAACACATCACAGAGAAAAAAAAAACATGAATAAGACAGGTGACGTGAAGCAGAATTACTATGAGTGATAAACAGTTATATCCATAAATATTGGACCAGTTCTTAGATAAGGAATGTTTTATTGTCCTCTGATTGGGGTCTGGTTCTGTTATGATGACCCCACATGGTCTGAGGGGCAAATTCCTTAGTTCCTTAGTTGATGTAAACAGACATAAATCCATGTGACACATTCATTCCTGCATTAAGAGTGTCAAAGGTCATCATCAGTTTATATTCCCATATTCTTCTGTCTCTTTGAGATTTGAAGATACCTTTTTTAATACAAGTAATTTCATGTCCATAATGTTATGATTGGGGAAACATCTTCTTAGATTTGGGGCTGCCGAAAACACAGTAGTGGGGGGTATGGAAAAATGGATTGTAAGGGTGTGTGTCCACGGTCAGTTAACGCTGCTTGTTTGACGCTGCGCAGAGCTGCAGCGTCAAACACGCAGCGTCCAGATGTTCCAGCATAGTGGAGGGGATTTTTTGAAATCCCGTGTCCACTATGTGTGGAAACCCGCACGCGGCGGGCCTGCGACTCCGGATATGCTGCGCGTCTTTTCAGATCGCAGCATGTCCGTTCACCTTGCGGGGATGCAGCGTCGCAGCAAGGCATAACACAGGGCCCTATGGGAGGGGTGCGATGGTCCCAGATGTGTACAGTTAACACATCCGGCATCATCGTGTCCCAGAAGGGGGCGGGGCTTAGCGCCGAGCGGCTTCGCCACTCCGGCGATACCGCCGGCCATCCTGAACGTGGACACGCAGCCTCAGTGGGCATCTTTTTGTAGCAAAGGTTGAAATTTCCATGCAGCTCCCCTTAGCACCTCCAGGTTTGGATTGTTGGTGACCACTAGAGGCACCCGGGTGTTTTCTTGCTTAGCTTTGTAATGTAGCAGGTGATTCCTTGATATTCTGGTGGCTCTTATACTCTTGTTTTCAATTGTTCTTGAATGGTAGCTCTGATTCAAAAAGGTCTTTCAAGGCGACCAAGGTGTTCATCTCTATCCATGGGGTTGGAACATACACACTTGTATCTGATGGCCTGGCTGTAGACAATAGAGTTTTTTTATGTGTTTTGAATGGAAACTGTCCCATTTAACCCCTTCATGATCCAGCCTATTTTGACCTTAATAACCTGGCCGTTTTTTGCAATTCTGACCAGTGTCCCTTTATGAGGTAATAACTCAGGAACGCTTCAACAGATCCTAGCGGTTCTGATACTGTTTTTTCGTGACATATTGGGCTTCATGTTAGTGGTAAATTTAGGTCGATAATTTTTGCATTTATTTGTAAAAAAAAATGGAAAATTAGCGAAAAATTTGAAAATTTTGCAATTTTCAAATTTTTCATTTTTATTCTGTTAAACGAGAGAGTTATGTGACACAATATTGTTAATAAATAACATTACCCACATGTCTACTTTACATCAGCACAATTTTGGAAACAAATTTTTTTTTTGCTAGGAAGTTATAAGGGTTAAAATTTGACCAGCGATTTCTCATTTTTACAACGAAATTTACAAAACCATTTTTTTTAGGGACCACCTCACATTTGAAGTCAGTTTGAAGGGTCTCTATGGCTGAAAATACCCAAAAGTGACACCATTCTAAAAACTGCACCCCTCAAGGTGCTCAAAACCACATTCAAAAAGTTTATTAACCCTTCAGGTGCTTCACAGCAGCAGAAGCAACATGGAAGGAAAAATGAACATTTAACTTTTTCGTCACAAAAATGAACTTTTAGCAACAATTTTTTATTTTCCCAAGGGTAAAAAGAGAAACTGGAACCCAAAAGTTATTGTACAATATGTCCTGAGTACGCTGATACCCCACATGGAGGAGGGAACACTGTTTGGGCGCACAACAGGGCTCGGAAGGGAAGGAGCGCCATTTGACTTTTTCAATGAATAATTGGCTCCAATCTTTAGCGGACACCATGTCGCGTTTGGAGAGCCCCTGTGTGCCTAAACATTGGAGCTCCCCCACAATTGACCCCATTTTGGAAACTAGACCCCCCAAGGAGCTTATCTAGATGCATAGTAAGCACTTTGAACCCCCAGGTGATTCACAAATTGATCCGTAAAAATGAAAAAGTACTTTTTTTTTCACAAAAAATTTCTTTTAGCCTCAATTTTTTCTGTTTCACATGGGCAAAAGGATAAAATGGATCCTAAAATGTGTTGGGCAATTTCTCCTGAGTACACTGATGCCTCATATGTGGTCACAAACTACTGTTTGTGCACACGGCAAGGCTTGGAAGGGAAGGAGCGCCATTTGACTTTTGAATGAAAAATTAGCTCCAATCGTTAGCGGACACCATGTCGCGTTTGGAGAGCCCCTGTGTACCTAAATATTGGAGCTACCCCACAAGTGACCCCATTTTGGAAACTAGACCCCTCAAGGAACTTATCTAGATGCATAGTGAGCACTTTGAACCCCCAGGTGCTTCACAAATTGATCCGTAAAAATGAAAAAGTACTTTTTTTCACAAAAAAATTATTTTAGCCTCAATTTGTTCGTTTTCACATGAGCAACATGATAAAATGGATCCTAAAATTTATTGGGCAATTTCTCCTGAGTACACTGATACCTCACATGTGGGGGTAAACCTCTGTTTGGGCACACGGCAGGGCTTGGAAGGGAAGGAGCGCCATTTGACTTTTTGAATGAAAAATTAGCTCGAATCATTAGCAGACACCATGTCGTGTTTGGAGAGCCCCTGTGTGCCTAAACATTGGAGCTCCCCCACATGTGACCCCATTTTTGAGACTAGACCTCCCTTGGAACTAATCTAGATGTGTGGTGACCACTTTAAAACCCCCAAGTGCTTCACAGAAGTTTATAATGCAGAGCCGTGAAAATAAAAAATATTTTTTCTTTCCTCAAAAATTATGTTTCAGCAAGCATTTTTTTATTTTCACAAGGGTAACAGGAGAAATTTGACCACAATAGTTGCTGCCCAGTTTGTCCTGAGTATGAGGGTACCCCACATGTGGGAGTAAACCACTGTTTGGGCACATGTCGGGGCTCAGAAGGGAAGTAGTGACGTTTTGAAATGCAGACTTTGATGGAATGGTCTGCGGGCGTCATGTTGCGTTTGCAGAGCCCCTGATGTGCCTAAACAGTAGAAACCCCCCACAAGTGACCCTATTTTGGAAACTAGACACCCCAAGGAACTTATCTAGACATGTGGTGAGCACTTTGAACCCCAAGTGCTTCGCAGAAATTTACAATGCAGAGCCGTGAAAATAAAAAATCATTTTTCTTTCCTCAAAAATTATGTTTTAGTAAGTAATTTTTTATTTTCACAAGGGTAACAGGAGAAGTGGACCCCAACATTTGTTGCCCTTTTGTCCTGAGTACGCTGATATCCCATATGTGGGGGTAAAACACTGCTTGGGCACACGTCGGGGCTCGGAAGGGAAGTAGTGACGTTTAGAAATGCAGACTTTGATGGAATGGTCTGCGGGCATCACGTTGCATTTGCAGAGCCCCTGATCTGCCTAAATAGTAGAAACCCCCAACAAGTGACCCCATTTTGGAAACTACACCCACCAAGGAACTTATCCAAATGTGTGGTGAGCACTTTGAACCCCCAAGTGCTTCACAGAAGTTTATATTGCAGAGCCATGAAAATAAAAAATCATTTTTCTTTCCTCAAAAATTATGTTTTAGCAAGCAATTTTTTATTTTTGCAAGGGTAACAGGAGAAATTGGACCCCAATAGTTGTTGCCCAGTTTGTCTTGAGTATGCTGGTACCCCATATGTGGGGTAAACCACTGTTTGGGCGCACATCAGGGCTCAGAAGAGAGGGAGCACCATTTGACTTTTTGAACGCAAGATTGGCTGGAATCAATGGTGGCACCATGTTGCGTTTGGAGACCCCTGATGTGCCTAAACAGTGGAAACCCCTCAATTCTACCTCCAACACTAACCCCAACACACCCCTAACCCTAATCCCAACTCTAGCCATAACCCTAATCTCAACCCTAACCCCAACACACCACTAACCACAACTCTAACCCCAACACACCCCTAACCCTAATCCCAACCCTAATCCTATCCCTAATCCCAAGCCTAACCACAACACACCCCTAACACTAACCATAACCCTAACCACAAGCCTAATCTTAACCCTATTTCCAACCCTAGCCCTAATTCCAACCCTAACTCTAATTCCAACCCTAACCCTAAGGGTACCGTCACACAGTACCATTTTAATCGCTACGACGGCACGATCCGTGACGTCGCAGCGTCGTATGATTATCGCTCCAGCGTCGTAGACTGCGGTCACACTTTGCAATCACGGCGCTGGAGCGATGCCGAAGTCCCCGGGTAACCAGGGTAAACATCAGGTTACTAAGCGCAGGGCCGCGCTTAGTAACCCGATGTTTACCGTGGTTACCAGCGTAAAAGTAAAAAAAAACAAACAGTACATACTCACCATCTGATGTCCGTCAGGTCCCTTGCCATCTGCTTCCTGCTCTGACTGAGTGCCGCCGTACAGTGAGAGCAGAGTGCAGCAGTGATGTCACCGCTGTGATCTGCTCTCACTTTCCGGCCGGCAGTCAGTCAGAGCGGGAAGCGGACGGCAAGGGACCTGACGGACATCAGATGGTGAGTATGTACTGTTTGTTTTTTTTTACTTTTACGCTGGTAACCACGGTAAACATTGGGTTACTAAGCGTGGCCCTGCGCTTAGTAACCCGATATTTACCCTGGTTACCAGCGAACGCATCGCTGGATCGCTGTCACACACAACGATCCAGCGATGACAGCGGGAGATCCAGCGACGAAAGAAAGTTTCAAACGATCTGCTACGACGTACGATTCTCAGCAGGGTCCCTGATCGCTGCTGCGTGTCAGACACTGCGATATCGTAACGATATCGCTAGAACGTCACGAATCGTACCGTCGTAGCGATCAAAATTGCACTGTGTGACAGTACCCTAAGGCTATGTGCCCACGTTGTGGATTCGTGTGAGATTTTTCCGCACCATTTTTGAAAAATCCGCAGATAAAATGCACTGCATTTTACCTGTGGATTTACCGTGGATTTCAAGCATTCTTTGTGCGGATTTCACCTGTGGATTCCTGTTGAGGAACAGGTGTAAAACGCTGTGGAATCCGCACAAAGAATTGACATGCTGTGGAAAATACAATGCAGCTTTTCCGCACCATGGGCACAGCGGATTTGGTTTTCCATAGGTTTACATGGTACTGTAAACCTGATGGAAAACTGCTACGAATGCGCAGCGGCCAATCTGCCGCGGATCCGCAGCCAAATCCGCACAGTGTGCACATAGCCTTAGGGTATATGCCCACGCTGCGGATTCCATTGCGGAATTTTCTGCAGCGGAATTGATAAATCCGCAGTACAAAACTGCTGCGGTTTTTACTGCAGATTTATCGCGGTTTCTAGTGCGGTTTCCGCTGCGGGTTTACACCTGCAGTTTTCTATTGGAACAGGTGTAAACCCGCAACGGAATCCGCACAAAGAATTGACATGCTGCGGAATATAAACCGCTGCGTTTCCGCGCTGTTTGTTCCGCAGCATGTGCACTGCGGATTTCGTTTCCCATAGGTTTACATTTTACTGTAAACTTATGGGAAACCGCTGCGGACCCGCAGCTGTGGAAATGCTGCGGTTCCGCAGCGAAATCCGCAGCATGTGCACATACCCTAATTCTAACCCTAGCCCTAATTCTAACCCTAATTCTAACCCTAAATCTAAACCTAACCATAACCCTAACCCTAGCCCTAACTCTAGCCCTAACCCTAACCCTAGTGTAAAAATAACAGTAAATATATTTTCTTTATTTTTATTATTGTCCCTACCTATGGGGGTGATAAAGGGGGTGGTCATTTACTATTTTTTATTTTGATCACTGTGATAGGTTTTATCACAGTGATCAAAATGTACCTAGAACGAATCTGCCGGCCGGCAGATTCGGCGGGCGCACTGCCCATGCGCCCGCCATTTTGGAAGATGGTGGCGCCCATGGAGCAGACGGACGGACACCGGGAGGCTCGGTAAGTATGAGGGGGGGATCGGAGCATGGGGGGATCGGAGCATGGGGGGTGGGATCGGAGCATGGGGGGTGGGATCGGAGCACGGGGGAGCGGACAGGAGGATGAGGGAGCGGACAGGCGGACGGAGGGGAGTGAAGCACAGGACGGAGGACTGGCGAGGCGATCGGTGGCGGTGGGGGGGGGCAGATCAGGGTTTCCATCCATGGCTGATGATATTGCAGCATCGGCCATGGCTGGATTGTAATATTTCACCATTTTCATAGGTGAAATATTACAAATAGCTCTGATTGGCTGTTTCACTTTCAACAGCCAATCAGAGCGATCGTAGCCACAAGGGGGTGAACCCCCCTGGCCTGAAGTACCACTCCCCCTGTCCCTGCAGATCGGGTGAAATTGGAGTTAACCCTTTCACCCGATCTGCAGGGAAGCGATCCCTCCATAATGCCACATAGGTGTCACAGGTCGGATTAGCACCGACTTTCATGATGCCTACGTGGCGTCACAGGTTCAGGAAGGGGTTAAGGTATGTTGGACGGTCGATTGGCTTCTGATACAGGAATGTTTCTATTTCATTGTTCTGCAGCTTAATGTTCGTGTCCAAAAAGTTAATTTCAGTGCAGGAGTAGTTGAGTGTCAAGTTGATATTAGGATGAAATTGATTAAACTGTTCATGGAACGTCTTTAGCTGTGGCTCAGCCTCCGTCCAGATGATTAAAATATCATCAATGTAGTGGTAGTAGGCCAGAGGCCTGATGGGACATGAGGACAAAAAGTCGCTTTTAAGCTTGGCCATGAAAAGATTTGCATACTGTGGAGCCATTTTACTTCCCATTGATAATTGATAATTGCCAATAATTTCCATCTGTTTTCTGTTCCATTTGCACAACAGCATGTGAAATTGATTGTCAAACAGTTTTACTTCCTAAGTGGACAGTTTGATTTCTCAGAAGTTTGACTTACTTGGAGTTATATTCTGTTGTTTAAGTGTTCCCTTTATTTTATTGAGCAGTGCATATATATATATATATTACAGACCAAAAGTTTGGACACACTTTCTCATTTAAAGATTTTTCTGCATTTTCATGACTATGAAAATTTCATTGTATGAATTAACACATGTGAAATTATATACTTAACAAAAAAGTATGAAACAACAGAAAATATGTCTTATATTCTAGGTTATTCAAAGTAGCCACCTTTTGCTTTGATGACTGCTTTGCACACTCTTGGCATTCTGTTGATGAGCTTCAAGAGGTAGTCACGTGAATGGTTTTCAATAGGGTTGAGCGACTTTTATTTTTATAGGATCGGGTCGGGTTTCACGAAACCCGACTTTCTCAAAAGTCAGGTCGAGTGAAATCGGCCGATCCTATAAAAAAGTCAGGGTCGGCCGAAACACGAAACCCAATGCAGTGCAATGGGATACTATGGTTCCCAGGGTCTGAAGGAGAGGAAACTCTCCTTCAGGCCCTGGGATCCATATTAATGTGTAAAATAAAGAATCAAAATAAAAAATATTGATATACTCACCCTCGGACGCAACCTGGTACTAACCGGCAGGCTTCCTTCCTAAGAATGAGCGCGTGAATGACCTGCGGTGATGTCGCGGCTTGTGATTGGTCGCGAGCGGTCACATGGACAAGCCGCGACGTCATCTAAGGTCCTTCATGCGCTCATTCTTAGGAAGGAAGCCTGCCGGAAAGAAGCAGGGCGCGTCCGAGGGTGAGTATATTCCTATTAGGTATATACTCACCCTCGGACGTGCCCTGCTTCTTTCCGGCAGGCTTCCTTCCTAAGAATGAGCGCGTGAAGGACCTTAGATGACATCGCGGCTTGTCCATGTGACCGCTCGCGACCAATCACAAGCCGCGACGTCACCGCAGGTCATTCACGCTCTCATTCTTAGGAAGGAAGCCTGCCGGTTAGTACCAGGGCGCGTCCGAGGGTGAGTATATCAATATTTTTTATTTTGATTCTTTATTTTACACTTAAATATGGATTCCGATACCGATTCCCGATATCGCAAACATATCGGAACTCGGTATCGGAATTCCGATACCAGATTCAAAAGATCGCCGACCTCATGGCGGACCCCACACAGGGGTTGGGTCGGGTTTCATGAAACCCGACTTTGCCAAAAGTCGGCGACTTCTGAAAATGGCCGACCCGTTTCACTCAACCCTAGTTTTCACTTCACAGGTGAGTCCTGTCAGGTTTAATAATTGGGATTTCGAGCCTTATAAATGGGGTTGAACCATCAGTTGTGTTGTGCAGAAGTCTGGTGTATACACAGCTGATAGTCCTACTGAATAGACTGTTAGAATTTGTATTATGGCAAGAAAAAAGCAGCCAAGTAAAGAAAAACGAGTGGCCATCATTACTTTAAGAAATGAAGGTCAGTCAGTCCGAAAAATTGGGAAAACTTTGAAAGTATCCCCAAGTGCAGTGGCAAAAACCATCAAGTGCTACAAAGAAACTGGCTAACATGAGGACTGCCCCAGGAAAGGAAGACCAAGAATCACCTCTGCTTCTGAGGATAAGTTTATCTGAGTCACCAGCCTCAGAAATCGCAGGTTAACAGCAGCTCAGATTAAAAACCAGGTCAATGCCACACAGAGTTCTAGCAGCAGACACATCTCTACAACAACTGTTAAGAGGAGACTTTATGCAGCAGGCCTTCATGGTAAAGTAGCTGCTAGGAAACCACTGCTAAGGACAGGCAACAAGCAGAAGAGACTTGTTTGGGGTAAATAACACAAGGAATGGACAGTAGACCAGTGGAAATCTGTGCTTTGGTCTGATGATTCCAAATTTGAGATATTTGGTTCCAACCACCGTGTCTTTGTGCGACGCAGAAAAGGTGAACGGATGGACTCTACATGCCTGGTTCCCAGCGTGAAGTATGGAGGAAGAGGTGTGATGGTGTGGGGGTGATTTGCTGGTGACGCTGTTGGGGATTTATTCAAAAGTGAAGGCATACTGAACCAGCATGGCTACCACAGCATATTGCAGCAGTACGCTATTCCATCTAGCTTGTGTTTAGTTAAACCATCATTTATTTTCAAACAGGACAATGACCCCAAACACACCTCCAGGCTGTGTAAGGTCTATTTGACCAAGAAAGAGTGATGGGGTGCTACGCCAGATGACCTGGCCTCCACAATCACTAGACCTGAACCCAATCATGAAAGCAAAAGAACCAACAAGTGCTAAGCATTAGGGTTGGGCGAAACGGGTCGGCAATTTTCAGAAGTCGCCGACTTTTGGCAATGTCGGGTTTCATGAAACCCGACCCGACCCCTGTGTGGGGTCGGCCATGAAGTCGGCGATCTTCTGAATCTGGAATCGGAATTCCGATACCGATTCCCGATATGTTTAAGATATCGGGAATTGGTATCGGAATTCAGATTTAAGTGTAAAATAAAGAATTAAAATAAAAAATATCGCTATACTTACACTCTGACGGGCCCTGGTACTAACCGGGAACCTTCCTTCCTTAGAATCAGCCTTCCAGGACCTTGCGGTGATGTCGCAGTGACGTCGCGGCGACATCGCGGCTTGTGATTGGTCGCGCGGCCGCCCATGTGACCGCTCGCGCGACCAATCACAAGCCGCGACGTCACCGTGACGTCACCGAAGGTCCTGGAAGGGCTGATTCTTAGGAAGGAAGGCTGCCGGAATGAAGCCGAGGGTGAGTATATTCCTATTAGGTATATACTCACCCTCGGACATGCCCTGCTTCTTTCCGGCAGCCTTCCTTCCTAAGAATCAGCCCTTCCAGGACCTTCGTGACGTCACGGTGACGTCGCAGCTTGTGATTGGTCGCGCGAGCGGTCACATGGGCGGCCGCGCGACCAATCACAAGCCGCGACGTCGCCGCGACGTCACCGCGACGTCACCGCAAGGTCCTGGAAGGCTGATTCTAAGAAAGGAAGGTTCCCGGTTAGTACCAGGGCCCATCAGAGTGTAAGTATAGCGATATTTTTTATTTTAATTCTTTATTTTACACTTAAATATGGATCCCAGGGCCTGAAGGAGAGTTTCCGCTCCTTCAGACCCTGGGAACCATTGGAAACCCAATGCACTGCATTGGGTTTCGAGTTTCGGCCAACCCCGACCCCGACTTTTTTATAGGATCGGCCGATTTCACTCGACCCGACTTTTGAAAAAGTCGGGTTTCGTGAAACCCGACCCGATCCTATAAAAGTAAAGGTCGCTCAACCCTACTAAGCATCTCTGGGAACTCCTTCAAGATTGTTGGAAGACCATTCCCGGTGACTACCTCTTGAAGCTCATCAAGAGAATGCCGAGAGTGTGCAAAGCAGTCATCAAAGCACAAGGTGGCTACTTTGAAGAACCTAGAATATAAGACATAATTTCAGTTGTTTCACACTTTATTGTTAAGTATATAATTCTGCATGTGTTAATTCATAGTTTTGTTGCCTTCAGTGTGAATGTACAATTTTCATAGTCATGAAAATACAGAAAAATCTTTAAATGAGAAGGTGTGTCCAAACTTTTGGTCTGTACTGTACATTAGGGTGTTTCATTTTGTATGGTAAAAATAAAAATGTCAAATTTTTGCAGACTTTGCTTACGCCCCGATTCTCACTAATGTAAAAAGTATATATGCCAAATTTCAAGATGATCAAACAATATTTAGAGGTTGCACACTTTTATCAGTTTAATAAAGATACACAAAAAACAGATTTTCAATGGTAAGTATTTTTTTTATTAGAAATTCAAGCAATGAAAAACTTAGAATAATAGTGACAATAAACAGTAACATTGATAGGCAGTATCATACGTATTAAATGATTTACACTCATGTGCTGTGAAAGATGCAACTCCTCCTTTTGTTCGCTTGGTGAAGGCTTTTCTATGATACTTGACAACTCTTAACAAGAACTTTTTCTGTTGTTCATCTCTGATTGAATTATTAAACTTCTTTATCAGAGCAATGCCCTGTCATGTCGGACGCTGTTCAGACCAGGTCGTTCGACAGACAGCGGTAATTCCGCTTTTGACCACTATGTGCTCATTGGCGTCGGCTAGAGTTTATCTAGCTGGTCCGGGGTTAATTTACCTGATGCTCGGATTGGAAGCTGGGCCATGCTCATTGCCTTTAAATAGTTCTCCGGAACATTGGGCGTCGCCGATTATAGCTTCTATCTTGTGCGTTGTTATCTCGGTCTGGAGTGGTGAGCTAGTAGTTTGAGTATCGTTGCTGGTGGCATATTTCCCTTTGTCTTATTTACTCCTTCCTATATTTATATTTATTTTGCCCTGCGCATTTATAGTGTATTCCTGAGTGACTGCGGCGTGGTGTATATTTTCCGTTATCCCTGTCTGTTCTAACTGTGGGTATTGGTGTATGATCTTTTCACTGGGTGGTGGCCGGTGGTTTCAGCCTAAGGTTGTAACAGGAGACAGGGCGAGGGTCGAGGCCTAGACATGCACACCATCAGTGTAAACTCTAGGTAGAGGGTCAGTCAGGATTTCCCTAGTCTGAGGGAAATTGCAGGGGCCCGGGTTATTAGCTCTTGCCCATCTAGTCTCCCCGTGACATGCCCCTTTCTGTGGTGTCATTCACCACCTTAAGAGCATTGACGGAGCTTCTTAGTGTAGCACTGCAATATTCTTCTACGTCGTGGATCCCAAACAATTCAAAGACTGTCTTTGTTTTACTTGTAACAAAATCGCTGACGTCTTTTCCTTTAAAAACTAGGATTTTACCTTCCAACTGTTTCAGTTCCTTTTTCTTTGCAAGTTTCATTCTTAAATTTTCAAACATCTTATCCTTCTCAGCCTGACCGATACGTTCATCCAAAAATGCCAATCCTATATTAGTTTCTGACAGATACCAAATGTGTCTCTTAGCCACTGTGAGGGCCCTTTCTCTGACATCTTTATCTGGATAATACTGCAAAAGCTGTAGCATCTCCAAATCATTCTTTGGAGCCCATCAACTTACAACTGCCTCCTGCCAAAAGCAGACATATATTAGACAGACAAAATTAGCTACTTTTCTTATTCCTTTCAATTCAGTATTAGAAATATGCAATTGTTTAGTGAATAGCACAATTTTGAGTACATATATGGCCTTTGCCATCCACCTTGCTTCAGTCAGGAACCCTGGAACCCTAAATCCGAAATCGTTTTCATCCCAACCTCGAAGATATAGAAGTGATAGTTGTAATAGCTCTTTGTAATCTTCTCTTGGATGACTGCCATCATTCAAGACATTGTTGAGGTAGTCAACCATTTTCACACGTTGTTCTAGAAAACCTTGAATGGGATTTTCTTCATCTGACATCATGGAATAGGACTTCTTATCAACTGAATTCTACTGATTTTAGAACTTTCGGAAAATCTGGATGTCAGGACCACTTGATGATATGTTACAACAGTTACCAAACACTCCTTTCAAGATTAATTCGTGGGTGTGGTGGCGGCAAGCCAACCACAACAATGGTCGCCCAAATTCAGTTTAAATTCTGATACATGCTTCTGGGATCATACCTGTATTAGATGCAGTTGTATCAAAAGACATACCAATGATACAGTCACATTGCATGAATCGGTCCACCTCCTGCATAACAACTTCAGCCAGTAGCTCACCAGTACCTTTCTAGGCAACAGGTACGCCAAGCAAATGCTCAAAATCTTTTCCAGTTACAAGAACACTGCATCCTGATAGTGCATTTGTTTGGAGGCCTAGGCAGGTGAGCATCTCTGCCATGTTTTGCTGTTTTTTCTCAGTTACAAGAACAGCAAATCTATCTTCTAGAGTTCTGACACTCAGACAGGCAACCGAGGGCAACAATTTACTATCCCAATGTAAGACTAAATGAGGAGGATTTTCAAACAGTGACTTTTCCATGTTCTCAGCCATTTATCTTCTGTTAATCGCCCGAGCTCGGAAAACAGTAAATGAAGATTTGGAAATGCATGAAACATCGTGACCAAGGCTTTTTGCAGTTGCAATAAATGAAGTAATTGCTTGTCAATTGGAGAGTTGTTCTCGATCCCATGTAGCCGTGAGTGTGTGATCAAGAGGTTTTAATCTATGACCTGCACAAGATTTTTTCACTGGTGGTGCAGAAAATGTGTCCTCTTCGTGAACTGATAATGATGGAGATGAGACTGAGTGTTCCACTATAACTGACTTGTTCATTTTGGCCATTTCTTTATAAGGTGTCATCTTGTATGCCTTCTTTTTTTCTGTATTTATTTTCTTCTTTTTAATTTGTGAGACAAGCACCTTATCTACACCACTCATTGATGAACTCGTACGATCCTCTCTTTGTGACATAAGGAATGCTTTATCAAATTCTAGTACGCTATTCATGGACATCACATTTTGCCTGGCAATATCAAATAGGTCAACAAGATCACCTTTCCAAATCTGCCGCTTCATATTTGCTTTGTCAGTGGTTCTTGATTTCTCTTTACCCAGATGTTGATATTCCTTGTATAACTTCTCTATATGAGTTCGGATATTCTCCTCTGTCATGACAGGGATACTTGCTTTCTTCCACACTTCCTGTAGTTTAATACTTGTGGATTTAGCAGCACACAAGAGTGTTCCTTTAATTTCCTTGTGATGGTAAATGAAAACTAAAAGCACTTGTTCCTTGGAAGTGAGTCGAGCTCCTAAAAATTCACCACCAGGCACCTTTTCAAGTAACCAAATTCCCTTTCTAGTACTCATTTTCAGATAAACTACCTGCAAAACATAATAGAAACACAATATACACATTAGTGTGATGTGAATGATACATTTTCATGAATTTCAGTACTTTCACTAAAAGTGATCAAAAGTGTGCAACCCCTAAATATTAATCAATTTCGCTAAATTTTTTTTACATGGATCTTTAAGATGACTTAGACCAAGGATTCAAGCAAAGTCATATGAAAATCATAACTTCGGAAAATTGAAACACCCTACTGTACATATATACAGTATATATATATATATATATATATATATATATATATATATATATATATATATATATATATATATATATATATATTATATTTCTGTCCCATCATTTAATTCCTCTTGGTTTCTCGTGTTCTCCCTACCTTCACATCCCACGTCTCATTCAATGAAAACTCTGCATTAATGTTTCTTTCAGCAACAGTAATCACTCCCCTGGTAAATTCCTTCCTTTCCTAGCAACTACCTATCCATTTGATGGCGCTTACACCTAATTCAATGTATCATGCTCTACCACCACCCATTGTACATAGGTTCTAGGCACGGAGCACAACAACTTTAAAAAAATTGTAATGGTCAACTTTTATTAAGTTTTATATGTACTATTTTGTAATCAAATTTGCATTTTATTTATTGTAGTGAATAAGGTTTTATTAATTAGTTTTTTTAATTACTATTGCTTTTTAATTTTAGCCAAGCTGTAGAATCACTATGAAAAAAAGGAAAAATAGATCATGATAAATTTTTAATCTTTTTTGGTTCCCATCCAGGTGTATATGTGACCTATTTAGGTATAAATACAGTAAAAATGTGAACAAGTGTTAATGTATAACATAGACTGAATATAACATGCTTTTGCTTCATATATACATACATGTTTTGATTACGTTTTCCCTTGCTAAAATTATTTTAAGTAATTCTAGTGCCTAAAATGACAAAATGTATCTAAATAAAAACATAATTTGCCTATTTAAGAAATAGTTTATCTATATTCAAATTTCAGAACAATGCTGTCTTTGAAAGAAGATGAAAAAAATTCATTTAATTTCTAGAAAATTGATTCATTTTTTCACAAACACAGATGCCTAAATAATAAGCTTCCATCATGTAATGTAAGATATTAATGTTTGTTTGTCATTCTGCTTAAATTACAAATGAAAATCCACCACTATATACAAATGGATTTGGAATTTTTTATAAAATGACAATGACAAAGTACATATTGGACACATCAGTAATTCAGAAAAAGTCGAAAAAATGCTAATTTATTCATTTTTTAAACAAAAGAGTAATCCAATTAAAGCAACTAAATAAAGCTTCTCTGTGGAAGTGGAACATTAAGAATGTGAAATTGTCATGTAATGGAAGCAGTAATTAAATTAATTTTTAGTGGTTACAGAATCTCACATTTAGCTATTTTAGAAAGTGTTGGAAAAGTAACATTGTAAGACATTGGAGTAGTGCAGCTCTCCTGAAATTCTCAAACAATTAAACGTAAACTTTGATTTCAAATTAATAAATCTGATTCTAAATAAATTGTGCAACAGGATACAAAAAATCTTATACTCATGTCTCTGGCACCAAGAGTCATCAGATTGGGTGCTTTATATTTTGCCTTTCTTCTGGCCTTGTATTCCGTTCACTGTTGTTAACAGAGAAATCAATATGTGCATTTTGGTGAACAGTCTGACGAATGTATCCGAACCCCATTAGATTCAATGGGGGGCCAAATCAAACACATAGACAACACCTTAAGGAGTGAAAAAGATCTTCCCAAACAGCTAAAATTAGGTGTAGTCACCATGAAAAGTGGCATCAATTGACCAACAGTAGAAATTTGCAAATGGCACTGCAGCAGTGAGCCGTGGGCCATGCATGAGGTATCAGGGTCTGACCCAGCATTTACAGCTTGTAATTGAAGTTTCAATGAGGACTTGGTGGTTAAGGGAGCGGTGTACGGCTTCTTAGCAGGGAAAAGTCACATGTCATGCAACAACTCAGATTTTTTATTTCTTTCCAGCCATACTCAGATGACACAAATCTCAGTTTCATACAGTAAATTTGGTAGAGAAATTTAAAGAAAGTAACACAGGTAGCTGACAGAAAGTAAGTGAGGGCCTGCCTGTCTGGGAGCCCTACTTACACAGGCAACCCACCAGATGGAGACCCCACTTGGAGTCTCCATATTTCAAATAAATATTGCTACACTCCACTAAAATGGCATCAGTGTGCACACAGTAGTAAATGTAAGTTAAGTAACACGGGTAGTTTACTGAAAGAAAGTGTAGCCTGCCTGTCTGGGAGCACTACTTACACAGGCAACTCTCCAGATGGAAAAAAAATAATTGTACCATAGCACTAAAGTGGTATCAGTTTCCACAGAGTAGAAACAGAATAAAAGGCCTGTGACACATCTTCTACTACAGGCAAACCACCAGATGGATGCTTGCAACATCAGCAGCAGTAGCAACAGCAGGCACAGAAGACATCTCAAAGATGGCACTGACTGCAATAACACAACATCAAAACATAACTCTAAAAGTGACACCATCGCCTAGTCTGCCCAATCTGTGACTTGTCATCAAAGATCCATGCCTTATTCATTTTGATGAGTTATGTGGTTTATACTTTGAGGGGACAGCCAGATGCGGTTCGATGAACAAACCCAAACCCCATTAAGTTCATTTGGAGGCCAAACCAAACGTAAGGGGTGACAGAAAGCTTCCCAAACAGCTAAAATTAGGGGCTGACACAATGAAAAGTGGTGTCAATTGACCTATTGAACAAATTTGCAAATGGCACAGAAGCAGTCAGCCATGGGCCACACATGAGGTATCATGGTCATCATTTATATCTTGGAATTGAAGTTTCAATGAGGACCTGATGGTTAAGGGAGCAGTGTAAGCCTTCTTAGCTGGAAGCCCTGATACCTCATGCAACACCTACATTTTTTATTTTATTCCAGCCACAATCAGATGGTACAAACATCAGTTTCATACAGTACTATTGATAGAGAAATATAAGGAAAGTAAACCAGGTTGTTGACTGATCAATTGACCCACAGTAGAACCTTTTATAATGGCACACAAACAGTCAGCTATGGGCCATGCATGAGGTATCTAGGTCTGCTGAGCATTTACAGCTTAGAATTGAAGTTTAAATGTGGACGTGGTGGGTAATTGAGCAGTAAAATCCTTCTTAGCTGGGAGCCCTGATACCTCATGCAACCCCTCCATTCTTTTCTTTTTCCAGCCACACTTAGATAGAACAAACATTAGTTTCCCGCATGAAATTCGGTAGAAAAATGTGAGGAAAGTAACACAGGTAGCTGACAGAAAGTGAAGGCCTGCCTGTCTGGGTGCCCTACTTACACAGGCAACCCACCAGATAGAGACCCCACTTGGAGTCTCCATATTTCAAAGAATTATTGTCACACACCACTAAAGTGGCATCAATTTACACAGAGCATAACAATTATAATATTCCTCTGACACACTTTCCATCACATGCAACCCCCCAGATGGAGACTTAACTTGGAGTCTCCACATTTCAAAAAATTGTTTGTAACATCAGCAGTAGTAGCAACAGCAGGCACAGAAGACATCACGAAGGTGGCACAGACAGCAAAAATGTGAGATCAGTGCATGACACTAAAAACAACACCATCGCCTAGTCTGCCAATCTGCAATTGGGATGCAAAAGTCATTGGAGATCCATGACTTGTTAGTTTGGATGAAAGCTAGATAGTCTACACTTTCAGGGGACAGCTGGATGTGCTTATTCATCAGTATATCACCAACAGCGCTGAAAACATGTTCTGAGTGAACACTTGCTGCTGGACATGTCAAAACTTCTAAGGTGCGACAGGCGAGCTCAGACCACTCTTCCATTTTTGAAGACCAGCGACATTTTCTTTCTATCCAGATGCAAGAAGGAAAACCTAATCCCTAAAGGACTCATGATAAGGAATCCAACAAAGTATAAATACAATACCCATTTTTCACAGACACTTTGCTACTGATCATCTGAGAAACTGCGGAATCATCTAATTGGATTTTTCTACCACAAGAAGAGGATCATCCATACAGAGATAAGTTACCTACAGGACCGAATACAAGGACCAGTCTAATCAAGGAGACTTTTCAGGATTTCTACAACAATTTACATCACCTCATTATCAATAAGAAAAAGAAACTGGACAGACTCAGGAAGAAAGCAGGTCTCAATGCAGCTGAAGGTAAGCCCAATTTACAGAATCATTTTAATACATTGTCCTCTGTTGTAAACCTCTCACAATATGAGCCAAGCACAGGAGAAATGCATGTTCTATCAAAGGGACTAACATTCTGTCCTACAAAACAGCTGGATAGGGCTCAGTTCTGTAGTGATATCGAGGAATTTTTCCACTGATTGCGACTCAAATAATTCTTTCATAACCATGCAGATATCGCATCACAAGACAATGTGAACGACACAGCAAAAAAGAAAAAGAGAACAAACTGGACCCCACAACCTGGGCACAACCAAACGCTGGATCACTACATTGACTGTTTCCGTAAAAATTTAAATCTGACATTTTGGACAGACACCATAAAGTGCCAAAAAATATTACTATGGGGGAAAGAAAAGCCATACAATCCTTAAAAACCAATAATAATATCATCATCATCATCATCAAACAAGTTGACAAAGGAGGAGCTGTAGTCATAATGAACAC
Source organism: Ranitomeya variabilis (assembly GCF_051348905.1). Classification (NCBI taxonomy): domain Eukaryota; kingdom Metazoa; phylum Chordata; class Amphibia; order Anura; family Dendrobatidae; genus Ranitomeya; species Ranitomeya variabilis. Next base: position 571,315,454 of record NC_135236.1, read on the forward strand.
GACAGATTACATCCAGGAAGCAAACAGACAACTTTTGGATATAAAATACTATACTCCACTTCAGGGAGATCAGACCAAAAAATACACAGAGGACCTGACACATATCATCAATGGATTTGATTCCACTTCATCCTCAATGCTGGAACTAATACCAGACTATCCCCAAACAGGTACCTTCTACATGTTGCCTAAAATACATAAAGAAGGTAATCCTGGGAGGCCTATTATGTCTGGTATTGGGACATTAACTGAGAATATCTCAGGCTGGGTGGAGAACATTCTGAAACCCTTGGTGAGGCACACACCCAGCTATATGCAGGACACCATGGATATTCTTTGTAAATTGTCAGCACTGGGCCCATTTTCAGAGGACCCGATACTAGCCACCATGGGTGTAGAGTCTCGTTATTTCAACATTCCTCATGAGGATGGAATTGCAGCATGCAAATATTTCCTTCAAAAGAACAATCTAGCCAAAGAACCAACACTGCAATTTATCAGGTTTGTGCTTCATCACAACTATTTTTCTTTTAGGAACAATTTATACCAACAGGGTATGAGCAGCACCATGGGAAGCAAAATGTCCCCACAATATGCTAACTTATTTATGGCGAAACTGGAGGAAGAATTTTTGTCATCTTGCTCTGTTAAACCTCTTGCATACTTCCGCTACATTTATGATCTGCTAATAATATGGGCAGGCTCAAAATATGATCTACTCACCTTCCACAATAACTTCAACAAGTACCACCCAACCATCAAGCTCACCCTCAACTTTTCAAAGACCCAACTACATTTTCTGGACATAACCATATACATCCAGGACAGCGCCATACAAATATGAATTTACCATAAGCCCACAGGACGTCCGCTTATCTTAGATGGAACAGCTTTCATCCAAGACACACAAAAAAATCCATCATCTACAGTTAAGCTCTGAGGTATATTCGGATCTGTTCAGACAGTAAAGACAGGGAACTACAGCTGCGATCACTGAGGAATACATTCCTACAACAAGGATACCATCCACTGGTAATAGATGAACAGATCCACAGGGCTACAAGGATCCCAAGAAACAGCCTCCTGGATTACAAACTGAGAGAGGATAACAACAGGGTGCCTCTTGTGGTCACATACAACTCCCACATGAGCATCCTAAGGAAAATTGGTGCTGATCTCCAACCCATATTCCTCAGAGACCACAAATTGAAAGACATATTCCCAGAACTACCACTTCTCTCCTACAAATAGCCCCCTATCTTAAGAAATCTCCTTGTCAGAAGTGTCCTCTCATCACCATCAGTGACTGGCACATTCCCATGTAACAATAAAAAATGCAAAACTTGTACCCACATATTAACAACAAATATAGTCCACATACCAAACACAAATCAGGACTACAAGGTCACGGGTTCCTTTTCATGTACATCCTCCAACGTGGTGTACATGATACAATGTACGAGGTGCCCTCAAAGTATCTATATTGGGGAAACCATGCAAAAACTACAAATTAGGATGAATCTACACAGACACACAATCAGGAATGAAATGGACACTCCTGTGGGAAAACATTTCTCTGGACCTGGACACAGTATGACAGATTTAAAACTCTTAATACTAAAAGGTCATTTTAAGGATGACAGAGAAAGAAAAAATTGGGAATTCAAACTAATGAAGATGTCCAATTCTTTGACACTAGGACTCAATTTAACACCTGGATTTATGAGTCACTACATGGATACAATTCACACCTCCACCAGACGGACTCCAGATAACTAATTCCCACTGCTTCTCCATTTGTAAGAAAATGCCTAATTTGATTTCCTTGGCTTATCTTTAGAAAGCATCACACATCCCACCCCATTGAACAAATGTCCTACTGTAGTATTCTTTAAATGTTGTGCTTTTTTCTTATTAATCTATTTGTAATATTGCCTTAAGAAGGAACCACTGCTCTCTGAAAGCTTTCAAACGTATTGTTTACTGGTTAGCCAATAAAGGTATCACTCCTAGAATAGTTTTGTCATCATTGGGAAGAAAAGTATTCACATCTATTTTTGAAGACCAAAATGCAAAAGGGTCCAAACTCCCCCTGGTAGCATTGATATTAAGCTCCAGATACTCATGCAACTTTTTCTTCATTTTTTCACAATGTGTCAGACTTGTACTCTGTTTTACTGGCACACGGGCTGGTCTAAAAAAATGTGTGAAATGGCTCACCGAAATTGCTTATTTCAGTTACACTGCTGCTGCTAATGTTTTTGCGATGACACCTTGAAGTTTCCGGGGTTGGACGTCTAGAACTGAAATGCACATTCTGTGCCTCATTGCTGTCTTGGAGAAAACCACTCTTAAGATTGTCTGTGTTTTGATACTCCAGCATGCACATATCCCTTTCCAGGGGAGGAAGCATCTGGTTAATTTTACTCTTGTGCTATTGTTCTAACAGAGTGGCAACCCAGTAGTCAGCACTATTTCAAACCCTAAAAATATGGGCATCATTTTGAAGATTGTGCAGTAAGAAAGCGGTCATGTGTCTGATGCTTCAATAAGCTCCAAGTCCATGGTGTGTGGGTGGCAGGGTAATACTCAAGGTTGCTTCCTCCATCCTCTCCCACCAACCACAGAAATCAGAGAGGGGATCACTATACACTTCATCTCCTGACTGTTGTGTGTGCATCATCTTTTCCTCCACATTTTCCTTCCATTTGTGCCTAGGCATCTGTACCTTCACTAATAACAGTTTGTCTGGTACCATGAGCCTCTCTTGATCATTGTAAGACATGCTCCCATGGCAACCGCTTGTGCTTCGACAGTCTGGAAATTTGAAATATTGTTGTTCCTTCCGCATCCTCCTCTGCTTCCAACTCTTCCTCTGGGACTACCACCTTCTCACACAGTCTATTCAAAGTGTGTGTCCAGCATGTAGATGACTGGAATAATGATGTTGGTGACAGCATTATCAGCACTAACCATCTTAGTAGCCATTTCAAAACTGTGCAGAAGGGTGCAGAAGTCCTTCATCTATGCCCATTCTGCAAGGTTCGCAAAAGGACATACTGCACCAATGCTCATCCCTGCAGACACAGTCGCTGCAACATGTGCAGAGTGTATATTTACCATGTAGGAACATCACAAATTTAACAGTTAACTGGTGGGACAAAATACCTCTGTAGCGATGCAAGTCGATGAACTACAGGGTTCAGTTGATGGAAGTGAGCACACAGCGACCATGCTCACTGCAGCAGTGCATCCAGGCCAGGATAGTGATGGAGAAAATTGCTGTAACACCAAGTTGAGGACATGCGCCATGCATGGCCTTTCCTGGCTCCACGTTTTGTGGAGACAGCCGTTGAACTGGATAGCTGTTCACAACTTTCGAGCTGTGTGACTGAGATCTACAAGGCATATTAACTTATAAACTACACACGTAGTCAAAATTGTTGGTACCCCTCGTTTAATGACAGAAAAACTCACAATGGTCACAGAAATAACTTGAATCTGACAAAAGTAATAATAAATAAAAAAAATCTATGAAAAAGAACAAATGAAAGTCAGACATTATTTTTCAACCATGCTTCCACAGAATTAAAAAAAAAAAAATAAAACTCATGAAATAGGCCTGGACAGAAATGATGGTACCCTTAACTTAATATTTTGTTGCACAACTTTTTGAGGCAATCACTGCAATCAAACGATTCCTGTAACTGTCAATGAAACTTCTGCACCTCGTGACAGTTATTTTGGCTCACTCCTCAAGAGCAAACTGCTCCAGTTGTCTCGTGTTTGAAGGTTGCCTTTTCCACACGGCATGTTTCAGCTCTTTCCAAAGATGCACAATAAGATTTAGGTCAGGGCTCATAGGACACCACTTCAGAATAGTTCAATGTTTTCCTCTTAGCCTTTCTTGGGTGTTTGGGTCATTATCCTGTTGCAAGACCCATGACCTGCGACTGAGATCAAGCTTTCTGACACTGGGTATCACATCTCTCTCTAGAATCCCTTGATAGTCTTGAGATTTCATTGTACCCTGCACAGATTCTAGACACAACGTGTCAGATGCAGCAAAGCAGCCCCAGAATATAACAGAGCCTCCTTCATGTTTCACAGTAGGGACAGTGTTCTTTTCTTGATGTGCTTCATTTTTCCACCTGTGAACATAGAGCTGATGTGCCTTGCCAAAAAGTTCCATTTTTGTTTCATTTGTCCATGGGACATTCTCCCAGAAGCTTTGTGACTTGTCAACACATAGTTTGGCAAATTCCAGTCTGTTTTTTTAATGATTTTTTTTAACAATGGTGCCCTCCTTTGTCGTCTCCCATGAAGTCCACTTTGGCTCATACAACGACTGATAGTGCGATCTGACACTGATGTTCCTTGAGCTTATACACTTTGTTCCAAATTATTATGCAAATTGGATTTAGGTTTGATAAAGATTTAATTGTTTTGTTTTTCAAATAAACTCATGGATGGTATTGTGTCTCAGGGCTCAATCGATCACTGAAATCAATCTTAAACACATGTGATAATTTGTTTTCCAGGTGGTTCTAATTAAAGGAAAACTACTTAAAAATGATGTTCCACATTATTAAGCAGGTCACAGTTTTCAAGTAAAATGGGAAAGAAAAAGGATCTCTCTGCTGCTGAAAAGCATCAAATAGTGCAATGCCTTGGTGAAGGGATGAAAACATTAGAAATTTCCCGAAAACTTAAGTGTGATCATCGTACTGTTAAGAGATTTGTGGCTGTATCTGAGCACAGATGTGTTTGTGCTGATAAAGGCATAATGAGGAAGATTTCTGCCAGGCAAGTTCATCGGATTAAGAGAGCAGCTGCTAAAAAGCCATTACAAAGCAGCAAACAGATATTTGAAGCTGCTGGTGCCTCTGGAGTCCCTCGAACCTCAAGGTGTAGGCTCCTTCAAAGGCTTGCTGTGGTGCATAAACCTACTATTCGGCCACCCCTAAACAGTGTTCACAAGCAGAAATGGTTGCATTGGGCCCACACATACATAAAGACTAATTTCCAAACATTCTTGTTTACTGATAAGTGTTGAGCAACCCCGGATGGTCCAGATAGATGGAGTAGTGGATGGTTGCTGGATGGCCACCATGTCCCAACAAGGCTGCAACAACAGCAAGGAGGTGGAGGAGTCATGTTTTGGGCCGGAATCATGGAGAAACAGCTGGTATGGTCCTTTAAGGTTCCTAAAGGTGTGAAAATGACCTCTGCAAAGTATATAGAGTTTCTGACTGACAACTTTCCTCCATGGTATAAAAAGCAGAAATGTGCCTTCAGGAGCAAAATCATCTTCATGCATGATAATGCACCATCTCATGCTGCAAAGAATACCTCTGAGTCATTGGCTGCTATGGGCATAAAAGGAGATAAACTCATGCTGTGGCCACCATCTTCCCCTGTCCTCAACCCTATAGAGAACCTTTTGAAGTATCATCAAGCAAAAGATCTATGAGGGTGGGAGGCAGTTCACATCAAAACAGCAGCTCTGGGAGGCTATACTAACTTCATGCAAAGAAATACAAGCAGAAACTCTCCAAAAACTTACAAGTTCAATGGATGCAAGAATTGTGAAGGTGATATCAGAGAAGTGTCCTATGTTAACATGTAACTTGGCCTGTTAGGATGTTTTGGAATTAAATAGCTTTTTGTTCAGTGAACGTGACCTCCTAATGCTGCAAATTCCACAAATGAGCATTTTCAGTTCTTTAAAACATATCAAATGTTTAGAAATTCTACTGTGCCTAATAATTTGGAACAGTGCATTTTAAGTTTTTATTCATTTTGGAGATTATACTGTTATCATTGGGAGGTTTATTCAATAAAATTTGATGTATACGGGTAATTACTTTTATTAGACTGACTGTCATTTGCACCAACCATTTAGGAAAATCCGATAAAAATGTCAATTGCATAATAATTTGGAACATAGTGTAAATGAAAATAATGGAAAAAAAATGCCTATAAAAACAATGGAAAAAATTACCTATAAAAATAAAATAAAGAATATATAATAAAAATTAGGAAAAAGGTAAAAATAAAAAATAAAAAATAAAAATCAAAAATAAAAATAAGGGGCCTTGTAGTCATCGTAAACTTACCAAAAGGTGGTAGATTGTGGTGAAAAAAAATATATATCATTCTCATGTACTTCCTTCCTAAGAAGTCTAAAAGAAGAAACAGAAGTAAAAAGTGATTAGTACAAAGTGATTAGCAAGGCGGTCTTGATCTAAGGAAAAAAAAATATGATATTAGAAACGAAGATAGTTAACAAAAAATCAGCCAAAAATCAACATTCTAGAAAGTGAAGTCCAGCTCCCTGTTAAGGCCTTTAGGGGCCATAGTCTGTAGTGTGTAGATCCAGCAGGATTCTCGTTCCTTGAGAAGTTTTATATGATCGCCGCCCCCTCTTGGTTGTTCCACTTTCTCTATTACTTGGTACTGTAGTTGAGATACGGAATGGTTGGCCAAGGCAAAATGGTGGGGGAGCGGGAGCCATGTTTTCTTTAGTCTAATGGTAGACTTGTGGCTGGAAATTCTATCATGTACGTGTTGTATTGTTTCACCCACGTACATAAGACCGCAGGGACACTTAATTACGTACACAACATAGTTAGTGTCACAGGTAGTGTTGAGCATTCCGATACCGCAAGTATCGGGTATCGGCCGATACTTGCGGGTATCGGAATTCCGATACCGAGATCCGATACTTTTGTGGTATCGGGTATCGGTATCGAAACAACATTAATGTGTAAAAGAAAGAATTAAAATAAAAAATATTGCTATACTCACCTCTCCGACGCAGCCTGGACCTCACCGAGGGAACCGGGAGCCTTCTTTGCTTAAAATGCGCGCGTGTCCAGCCTCCCGTGACGTCACGGCTTGTGATTGGTCGCGTCGCCCATGTGACCGCGACGCGACCAATCACAACGCCGGAACGTAATTTTAAAATCCTGAAGGACCTGAAATTACGTCACGGCTTGCTGTGATTGGTTGCGTCGCGGTCACATGGGCGACGCGACCAATCACAAGCCGTGACGTCACGGGAGGCTGGACACGCGCGCATTTTAAAATGCGCGCGTCTCCTGCCTCCCGTGACGTCACGGCTTGTGATTGGTCGCGTCGCCCATGTGACCGCGACGCGACCAATCACAACGCCGGAACGTAATTTTAAAATACTGAATGCCTAGAAGGACCTGAAAATTACGTCACGGCTTGCTGTGATTGGTCGCGTCGCGGCCACATGGGCTTCACGCGACCAATCAGAAGCCGTGACGTCACGGAAGGAAGGAAAAGCGCGCATTTTAAGCAAAGAAGGCTCCCGGTTCCCTCGGTAAGGTGCAGGCTGCGTCGGAGAGGTGAGTATAGCAATATTTTTTATTTTAATTCTTTATTTTACACATTAATATGGTTCCCAGGGCCTGAAGGAGAGTTTCCTCTCCTTCAGACCCTGGGAACCATCAGGGATACCGTCCGATACTTGAGTCCCATTGACTTGTATTGGTATCGGGTATCGGTATCGGATTAAATCCGATACTTTGCCGGTATCGGCCGATACTTTCCGATACCGATACTTTCAAGTATCGGACGGTATCGCTCAACACTAGTCACAGGTGTAGAACCCCTTAATCTTGAATCTCTTACCCGTACGCGGATGTGCGAATTCACTTAACTTGATCACGTTGGCACAACAGGCACAGCCTAAACACGGGAACGTACCCACCCTCTGCGTTCCAAGGAATTGTTGTCTTGGTTGTTTGGTGAAACTTCCGATGTCGGCCTTAACCAGGCTGTCCTTGAAATTCCTCGGTCTACGTTTGCACATCAATGCTGGGGCTTGAAAGGCAGCTCCCTGTGGTAGGCCTCAGAAAGCATGGGCCAATGTTTTTTAATGGTTTTATAGATCAGTGGCATGGTAGGATGATGGGTATGTATAAATGGTATACGTTCCTGTTTAGGGGTTTGTGTTCTGGATGGGGGGTATTTCAGGGCCCTTGTTTTCTCTTTTTGTAGAATCCTATCGGGGTAATCCCTGTCCCTGAATTTTTGTACCATGTCGTCCAAACGAGACTCAGTCAGGTTCGGGTTTGACACAATGTTAGTGACCCTACGGAATTGGGAACGTGGAAGACTCTCCCGTGTTGATTTGGGATGACAACTCAAAAACAAAAGCAGATTGTTAGAGTCAGTGGGCTTTGTGAAAATATCCGTCTTAAGGCCACCTCGGCTATTCTTGATAACCAGGGTGTCGAGGAATGGAATTTTGTGGGTGTCACAGTTGGGTGTAAACTGTAGTTTAGGTCTGACATCATTAATCTGTGATACAAAGTGGGAAAAGGTATCAGTTGGTCCATCCCATAGACAAAAGATGTCATCTATGTACCGGAGCCAGCATTTTGAATGTAGCCGAAAGAGGGCGTTATTATAGATATGTTTGTTCTCGAAGGTGTTCATGTAGATATTGGCATAAGCTGGTGCCATGTTGGACCCCATGGCGGTCCCACAGACTTGCAAGTAGAACTGGTCACCAAACAAGAAATAGTTCTCCTTAAGGACTGTGGAAAGGAGGTCTAGCATAAGATCTTGGGCTTGCGGACTCAGGTCAGAGGTCTGTAACAGGTTACCCACCGCCTCCAGGCCTAAGTCATGTTTTATTGAGGTGTAGAGACTTTTAACGTCCAAAGTTGTTGAGAGACATTGTGGTGATAAGGTGGAAATCTGTTTGATTAATTCGATGAAGTGACCTGTATCGAGGACAAATGATTTGGTTTTCTTAACAAATGGGGTGAGATATTTTTCCAGAAAAATTGATAACGGAGAAAGGATGGAATTTGTGGATGCCACAATAGGGCGACCAGGGGGATGGATTAAGGATTTATGTATTTTGGGGAGAACATAAAAAACAGGCATTGTGGGGTGTGGGTTTGTTAGGAAGGTGTCATGAATCCCCAATGGCGAGGGATAGCACAGGACAAGCAAAGTATAACAAATATCGGACGAGCTCTAGGGTGATGGAACCTGGGCTGACCGCTGCCCTACGCCTGACAAACGCAACTAGAGATAGCCAGGGAGCGTGCCTACGTTGGTTCTAGACGCCACGCACCAGCCTAAGAGCTAACTAGTACTGCAGAGAAAACAAAGACCTCACTTGCCTCCAGAGGAATTAACCCCAAAGGTATAGTTGCCCCCCACATGTATTGACGGTGAAATGAGAGGAAGGCACACACATAGAGATGATGTATATAGCTTTAGCAAATAGAGGCCCGCTAAAAACTAGAAAGCAGAATGATACAAAAGGGGACTGAGCGGTCAGCAAAAAACCCTAATCAAAAAAACCATCCTGAGATTACAAGAACCCATGTGCCAACTCATGGCACATGGGGAGAACCTCAGTCCACTAGAGCAACCAGCTAGCATAGAGACATTCTAAGCAAGCTGGACCAAAAACCAAACAACTGAAAATCAGCACTTAGCTTATCCTGAAAGATCTGGGAGCAGGTAGGCAGGAACCAAACAGAGCACATCTGAACACATTGGTAGCCGGCAAGGGAAATGACAGAAAGGCCAGGTAAAATAGGAAACACCCAGCCTCTGATGGACAGGTGGAAACCAAAGGCCGCAACCCACCAAAGTCACCCAGTACCAGCAGTAACCACCAGAGGGAGCCCACAAACAGAATCCACAACAGTACCCCCCCCTTGAGGAGGGGTCACCGAACCCTCACGAGCACCCCCAGGGCGATCAGGGTGAGCTCTATGGAAGGCACGGACCAAATCAGTCGCATGAACATCGGAGGCGACCACCCAGGAATTATCCTCCTGACCATAACCCTTCCACTTAACCAAATACTGGAGTTTGCGTCTGGAAACACGAGAATCCAAGATCTTTTCAACAACATACTCCAATTCTCCCTCCACCAGCACCGGAGCAGGAGGCTCGACCGAAGGAACAACGGGCACCTCATACCTCCGCAACAACGACCGATGGAACACATTATGAATAGCAAACGATGCTGGGAGATCCAAACGAAAAGATACAGGGTTAAGAATCTCCGAGATCCTATAAGGACCGATGAACCGAGGCTTGAACTTAGGAGAAGAGACCTTCATAGGGACAAAACAAGAAGACAACCACACCAAGTCCCCAACAAGAAGTCGGGGACCCACGCGGCGACGGCGATTAGCAAACTGCTGAGTCTTCTCCTGAGATAACTTCAAATTGTCCACCACCTGATTCCAAATCTGATGTAACCTGTCCACCACCACGTCCACTCCAGGACAATCCGAAGATTCCCCCTGACCAGAGGAAAAACGAGGATGAAACCCCGAATTACAAAAAAAAGGAGAAACCAACGTGGCAGAACTAGCCCGATTATTAAGAGCAAATTCGGCCAGTGGCAAAAAAGCAACCCAGTCATCCTGATCAGCAGAAACAAAACACCTCAAATAAGTTTCCAAGGTCTGATTAGTTTGCTCCGTCTGGCCATTCGTCTGAGGATGGAATGCAGACGAGAAAGACAAATCAATGCCCATCTTGGCACAAAACGTCCGCCAAAATCTAGACACAAACTGGGATCCCCTGTCAGAAACGATATTCTCCGGAATCCCATGCAAACGAACCACGTTCTGAAAAAACAAAGGAACCAACTCAGAGGAGGAGGGCAACTTAGGCAAGGGCACCAAATGAACCATCTTAGAAAAGCGGTCACACACAACCCAGATAACGGACATTTTCTGTGAAACCGGAAGATCAGAAATAAAATCCATGGAAATGTGCGTCCAAGGCCTCTTCGGGATGGGCAATGATAACAACAACCCACTAGCCCGTGAACAGCAAGGCTTAGCTCGAGCACACACTTCACAAGACTGCACAAAGGTACGCACATCCCTAGACAAGGAAGGCCACCAAAAAGACCTGGCCACCAAGTCTCTTGTACCAAATATTCCAGGATGACCAGCCAACACAGAAGAATGGACCTCGGAGATGACTCTACTGGTCCAATCATCCGGAACAAACAGTCTTTCTGGTGGACATCGATCCGGTTTATCCACCTGAAACTCCTGCAATGCGCGTCGCAAGTCTGGGGATACGGCGGACAATATTACCCCATCCCTAAGGATACCAGCAGGCCCAGTGTCTCCAGGAGAGTCAGGCACAAAACTCCTGGAAAGAGCATCTGCCTTCACATTCTTTGAACCTGGCAGGTATGAAACCACGAAATTGAAACGAGAAAAAAATAACGACCAACGAGCCTGTCTAGGATTCAAATGCCTGGCAGACTCAAGGTAAATGAGATTCTTGTGATCAGTCAAGACCACCACGCGATGTTTAGCACCCTCAAGCCAATGACGCCACTCCTCAAATGCCCACTTCATGGCCAAAAGCTCCCGATTACCCACATCATAATTGCGCTCGGCGGGCGAGAATTTTCTAGAGAAGAAAGAAAGCACATGGCTTCATCACCGAGCCATTAGAACTTCTCTGTGACAAAACCGCCCCCGCTCCAATCTCGGAAGCATCAACCTCCACCTGAAAAGGAAGTGAAACATCTGGTTGACACAACACAGGAGCAGAAGAAAACCGGCGCTTAAGTTCCCGAAAGGCCTCCACGGCCGCAGGAGACCAATCAGCAACATCAGCACCCTTTTTAGTCAAATCAGTCAAAGGTTTAAAAATACTGGAAAAATTAGCAATGAACCGACGATAAAAATTAGCAAACCCCAAGAACTTCTGAAGGCTCTTAACAGATGTAGGTTGTGTCCAGTCACAAATAGCCTGAACCTTAACGGGATCCATCTCAATAGTAGAAGGAGAAAAAATGTACCCCAAAAAAGAAATCTTCTGGACTCCGAAGAGACACTTTGAGCCCTTCACAAACAGAGAATTGGCCCGCAAAACCTGAAACACCTTCCTGACCTGTAGAACATGAGACTCCCAGTCATCAGAAAACACCAAAATATCATCCAAATACACAATCATAAACTTATCCAGATATTCACGGAAAATATTGTGCATAAAGGACTGAAAGACTGACGGAGCATTGGAGAGTCCAAAAGGCATTACCAAATACTCAAAATGGCCCTCAGGCGTATTAAATGCGGTTTTCCACTCATCACCCTGTTTTATCCGCACCAGATTATACGCACCACGAAGATCTATTTTAGTGAACCACCTAGCCCCCTTAATGCGAGCAAACAAATCAGTAAATAATGGCAATGGATACTGGTATTTGACTGTAATCTTATTCAGAAGGCGATAATCTATACAAGGCCTCAGGGAACCATCTTTTTTTGCCACGAAAAAAAAACCTGCTCCCAGAGGGGACGAAGATGGACGAATATGTCCCTTTTCCAAGGACTCCTTAATATAATTCCGCATAGCAGTATGCTCTGGCAGTGACAGATTAAATAAACGACCCTTAGGGAACTTACTGCCAGGAATCAATTCTATAGCACAGTCACACTCTCTATGAGGAGGGAGCGAATTGAGCTTAGGCTCCTCAAAAACATCCCTATAATCCGACAAAAACGCAGGGATCTCCGAAGGAGTAGATGAAGCGATAGAAATCGGAGGTGCATCATCATGAACCCCCTGACATCCCCAGCTTAGCACAGACATTGTTTTCCAGTCCAGGACCGGATTATGAGTTTGTAACCATGGCAGACCAAGCACTAGTACATCATGTAAATTATACAGTACAAGGAAGCGAATCACCTCCTGATGAACGGGAGTCATGCGCATGGTCACTTGTGTCCAATACTGCGGTTTATTCATAGCCAATGGTGTAGAATCAATTCCCTTCAGAGGAATAGGAACTTCCAGAGGCTCTAGACTAAAACCGCAGCGTTTAGCAAATGACCAATCCATAAGACTCAGGGCAGCGCCTGAATCCACATAGGCATCGACGGAAATGGAAGACAGTGAAAAAATCAGAGTCACAGACAAAATGAACTTAGACTGCAGAGTATCAATGGCAAAAGATTTATCAACCCTTTTTGTGCGTTTAGAGCATGATGATATAACATGAGCTGAATCACCACAATAAAAACACAAACCATTTTTCCGCCTATAATTTTGCCGTTCACTTCTGGACTGAATTCTATCACATTGCATAGTCTCAGGTGCCTGTTCAGAAGACACCGCCAACTGGTGCACGGGTTTGCGCTCCCGTAAACGCCGATCAATCTGAATGGCCATAGCCATAGACTCATTCAGACCTGTAGGCGCAGGGAACCCCACCATAATATCCTTAATGGCCTCAGAAAGACCATTTCTGAAGTTTGCAGCCAGGGCGCACTCATTCCACTGAGTAAGCACCGACCATTTCCGAAATTTCTGACAATATATTTCCGCTTCATCATGCCCCTGAGAGAGGGCTAATAAAGCCTTTTCAGCCTGAATCTCTAGGTTAGGTTCCTCATAGAGCAATCCCAATGCCAGAAAAAACGCATCCACACTGAGCAATGCAGGATCCCCTGGTGCCAATGCAAATGCCCAATTCTGAGGGTCGCCCCGTAGGAACGATATAACAATCTTGACCTGTTGAGCAGGGTCTCCAGAGGAGCGAGATTTCAAAGAGAGAAACAATTTACAATTGTTCCTGAAATTCAGGAAGGTAGATCTATCTCCAGAAAAAAACTCTGGAATAGGAATTCTAGGTTCAGACATGGGAGTGTGAACAACGAAATCCTGTATGTTTTGAACCTTTGCCGCGAGATTACTCAGGCTGGAAGCCAAACTCTGGACATCCATGATAAACAGCTAAGATCAGAGCCATTCAAGGGTTAAGAGGAGGTAAGAAGCAGCTAGACAGCAATTAAGGGCTAGGCAGCAAAACTCTGAAGGGAAAAAAAAAAAATTTCCCTTGAACACTTCTTTTTCTCCTGCTTCAGCCCAAACAATTAACACTTTGTGGGCCGGCTATACTGTCATGAATCCCCAATGGCGAGGGATAGCACAGGACAAGCAAAGTATAAGAAATATCGGACGAGCTCTAGGGTGATGGAACCTGGGCTGACCGCTGCCCTACGCCTGACAAACGCAACTAGAGATAGCCAGGGAGCGTGCCTACGTTGGTTCTAGACGCCACGCACCAGCCTAAGAGCTAACTAGTACTGCAGAGAAAACAAAGACCTCACTTGCCTCCAGAGGAATTAACCCCAAAGGTATAGTTGCCCCCCACATGTATTGACGGTGAAATGAGAGGAAGGCACACACATAGAGATGATGTATATAGCTTTAGCAAATAGAGGCCCGCTAAAAACTAGAAAGCAGAATGATACAAAAGGGGACTGAGCGGTCAGCAAAAACCCCTAATCAAAAAAACCATCCTGAGATTACAAGAACCCATGTGCCAACTCATGGCACATGGGGAGAACCTCAGTCCACTAGAGCAACCAGCTAGCATAGAGACATTCTAAGCAAGCTGGACCAAAAACCAAACAACTGAAAATCAGCACTTAGCTTATCCTGAAAGATCTGGGAGCAGGTAGGCAGGAACCAAACAGAGCACATCTGAACACATTGGTAGCCGGCAAGGGAAATGACAGAAAGGCCAGGTAAAATAGGAAACACCCAGCCTCTGATGGACAGGTGGAAACCAAAGGCCGCAACCCACCAAAGTCACCCAGTACCAGCAGTAACCACCAGAGGGAGCCCACAAACAGAATCCACAACAGGAAGGATGCAGTTTTTTGGTCTATACAATTATTGGAAAGGTATTTACTAAGAATCATGTCAATTTTGGACCTAATCTTGGGGGCGGGGTCATGCGATACGTGTTTCGGCGCTTGAATGTCTATTTAACCATGTCCTCTCCTCTTTCCCCTTAGTTCTTTGGGACTCTACTCCTATACTCTTTCCTCCTCAATTACTACTCTTCCTCCAGGTCAGTACATCATTATGGTGGCTTGATCTATTGTATTTGCTATGTCTAGTTGTACCTTAGCTTTAATCTTGCTACAGCATTAGGGTGTTTCTTAATAGTGGTCTATACTTTATCCTGACCTTACAAGGACTTCTATTTGTCATGATTGATTATCTCTGGACTAAACCTAGTCCTTTTTCTAATATATTGCGAGCTGTGTATATATATACATATTTTTGGGATTTTTAATGGTAGTTGTGTGTTTTGTTTTGTTCTTTTTCCCCTCTGTTTATCTAGTAGAATTGCATTTCTTTTTAGCACATGTATATTTGTACAGCACATTTATACCATTTATTTATTTTGCAGTGAGGTTTTGAGAAAGACCGTGCCTGGTCGAAACGTTAACCTTATCTTGTTGTCCGCTTGTTGTCTTAGCAACAAAAATAAATCCCGCTCCCAACGGTGAAGAAGATGGTCGAATATGCCCTTTCTCCAAAGACTCCTTAATAGGGTTGAGCGACTTTTATTTTTATAGCCGAGGGTGAGTATATTCCTATTAGGTATATACTCACCCTCGGACGCGCCCTGCTTCTTTCCGGCAGCCTTCCTTCTTAAGAATGAGCGCGTGAAGGGCCTTAGATGACGTCACGGCATGTGATTGGTCGCGGCCGCCCATGTGACCGCTCACGCGACCAATCACATGCCGTGACGTAATTCTTAGGTCCTAAATTCCTAGAATGAGGAATTTAGGACCTGAGAATTACGTCACGGCTTGTGATTGGTCGCGTGGCGGTCACATGAGCGCACGCGACCAATCAGAAGCCGTGACGTCATGGATGGCCGTAAACACGCTCATTTTAAGCAAAGAAGGCTGCCGGTTACCAACAGCGATGTCCAGGGGCCTCCGGAGAGGTGAGTATATCAATATTTTTTATTTTAATTCTTTATTTTACACTTAAATATGGATTCCGATACCGATTTCCGATATCGCAAACATATCGGAACTCGGTATCGGAATTCCGATACCAGATTCAGAAGATCGCCGACCTCATGGCCGACCCCACACAGGGGTCGGGTCGGGTTTCATGAAAACCGACTTTGCCAAAAGTCGTCGACTTCTGAAAATGGCCGACCCGTTTCGCTCAACCCTAATTTGAGGTATTGAGGCTGCTGACATTTCTCCCTCTTTTGATTTTCTGATGACACAACTTGCATTTGACAAAGCAAATGTCATCTGCAACTGTGTCAAAAAAGGCCCAGGCACTGCAAGTCTTAGGAGTGCCCATTTTGGCTTTTGGAAGAGGCATGCTCCTAATGGGTGCCGAAGTGGAGGCTACAGGCTATGCAGTCTTCCCCCTCCCTCTCCCTCTTTGGCCCATTCGGGGAATCTCTTCCTCAGAGCTGCTCCCACCACCTTCCTGTCCCTCACGCCATGATGGGTCAAGGACCTCATCATCTACACTACCCTCTGCCACCAACTGCTCCTCCTGGGTAGTCTCAGCAGCACAGCACGCACCAGAAAGTGGCACCTGAGTGTCATCATCAGCTGATGCGTACTGCGGTGTGGTGACCGGAGGCACTGGCCCACCCTCCTCTTCAGACTCAGAGAGAAAAAGCTGTTGGGCATCACTGCACACTGCCTCTTCTTCCATTTCTCCAATGCTGCTTGGCTGGCCCCCTGTTTCCAAGCCAAGAGATTCAGAGAACAGAAGTAGAGACGGCTCCTGTCCTGGGCTCTCTGACTGCCAGGGCAATTTGGCAGGTGGTGAAGAGACAGATGGGTGCTCTCCAGTGCTCTGTGCCTGAGAGGATGTGGCACTAATTGAAGTCGATGCGTTAGCTGCCATCCATCCGACAACGGCTTCAATTTGGTCTTCACGCAGCAGCGGTGTACGGCACTCTCTGACAAAGCTGCGCATGAAGGACTGTTCCCTGCTGAAACTGGGTGATGATGAGTCACCGGTGCCCGCAGCAGGCACAGAATCCCCACGTCCTCTCCCTGCGCCGCGCCGACGCCCATGTGCCTTACTCCCTGCCTTCTTCATTTTGGTTGACTGATAAAGATAAGCAGAAAAGTACTAACGGCTTAGTGTGCTTATTCCTGAACAGCTCCTAACAGGTATAAGAAACACTAATTATCTAAAGTGTGGACTAGACTTTAATATGAGCTAATGTGGCCTACACAACTGTAAAGTGGTGCTTGGTGAACTTTATTAGCTATTTATTTTTTGGGGGCTGAACTGATAACGGAGAAAGGATGGAATTTGTGGATGCCACAATAGGGCGACCAGGGGGATTGATTAAGGATTTATGTATTTTCGGGAGAACATAAAAAACAGGCATTGTGGGGTGTGGGTTTGTTAGGAAGGATGCAGTTTTTTGGTCTATACAATTATTGCAAAGGTATTTACTAAGAATCATGTCAATTTTGGATCTAATCTTGGGGGTGGGGTCATGCGATACGTGTTTCGGCGCTTGAATGTCTATTTAACCATGTCCTCTCCTCTTTCCCCTTAGTTCTTTGGGACTCTACTCCTATACTCTTTCCTCCTCAATTACTACTCTTCCCCCAGGTCAGTACATCATTATGGTGGCTTAATCTATTGTATTTGCTATGTCTAGTTGTACATTAGCTTTAATCTTGCTACAGCATTAGGGCGTTTCTTAATAGTGGTATATACTTTATCCTGACCTTACAAGGACTTCTATTTGTCATGATTGATTATCTCTGGACTAAACCTAGTCCTTTTTCTAATATATTGCGAGCTGTGTATATATATACATATTTTTTGGATTTTTAATGGTAGTTGTGTGTTTTGTTTTGTTCTTTTTCCCCTCTGTTTATCTAGTAGAATTGCATTTCTTTTTAGCACATGTAATATGTACAGCACATTTATACCATTTATTTATTTTGCAGTGAGGTTTTGAGAAAGACCGTGCCTGGTCAAAACGTTAACCTTATCTTGTTGTCCGCTATCATCCATTTTCTCATTATTTGGTGGTGCTTGTGCACATGAATAAAAGCAATTTTAAAAATTTTTCTACTGTATTTTCCGGCGTATAAGACAACTTTTTAACCCCTGAAAATCTTCTTAAAAGTCGGGGGTCGTCCTATACGCCGGGTATTGCCTTGTACGCCTGGTGTATATGGTGGGGGGGGGGGAGTGGTCTGATGACGACGAGGGGGCGTCTCACAGGAAAGTGAGTATCCCCCATTACCTCATCATAGCGCTGCTGCGGCGTGGGGTCTCTGTGCTGGAAGCGGCGGCTGCTGTGCTGTGGGGCGGCGGCTCCTCTTCTGCAGTGTGGGGCCTCTGGTGCTGTGGGGCGGTGGCGGCGGCGTATCTTCATGCAGTCAGAGCTCCTCCGGCATCTCCTTAAAGCTCGGAGGCCCCGCGGCGCTGGCAGCTCCATCAGTACAATGGGGTGGCCTCCGGGAAAATGGCCGCTGCTCAGATTCAGATCTTGTGTCCCGAGATCTCGGGCCGAGATCTGAATCTGAGCATGCGCCACCCCCAGCGGCCATTTTCCCGCATCGCACCTATTGAGCTGCCTCCGGGAAAATGGCCGCTGCTCAGATTCAGATCTCGTCTCCCGAGATCTCGGGACGAGATCTGAATCTGAGCAGCGGCCATTTTCCCGGAGGCCACCGCATTGTACCGATGGAGCTGCCAGCGCCGCGGGGCCTCCGAGCTTTAAGGAGATGCCGGAGGAGCCCCGACTGCATGAAGATACGCTGCCGCCACCGCCCCACAGCACCAGATGTCCCACACTGCAGAAGAGGAGCCGCCGCCCCACAGCACAGCAGCCGCCGCTCCCAGCACAGAGACCCCACGCTGCAGCGCTATGATGAGGTAATGGGGGATACTCACTTTCCTGTGAGACGCCCCCTCGTTGTCATCAGGACCACTCCCCCCCCCCAAAAGGCACATATTCACCGGCCCTATAAGACGACATAGGGTGTATAAGAAGACCCCCGACTTTTAAGAACATTTTATATTTTAACTGGTAAAGTTGGGGGGTCGTCTTATACGCCCAGTTGTCTTATACGCCGGAAAATACGGTACATAAACGCAAAGACTTGAGTGCGGCTGTTTTTCTTGCATATTATGAGTTCATAGACGCCAAACATATTCCGCTATCCGTAGTGTCTCCATTTTTTGTGTTCTCGGGTGGGTGAAGGCATATTTTTGCATGCTGAGCTGACGTTTTTAATTATTTAATTTTGGTGCAGATGCAATCTTTTGATCACCTGTTATTGCATTTTAATGCAATGTTGCAGCAACAAAAAAAATTTAATTCTGGCATTTTGACTTTTTTGTCATTATGTCCTTTCGCGATTGGGTTATTTTTTTTATATTGATAGATCAGGCAATTCTCAACATGGCGATACAAAATAGGTGTATGTTTGATTTTTTTATTGTTTTATTTTGAATGGGCGAAACGGGGTGATTTGAACCTTATTTTTATTTTTGTAATATTTTTAGAAACTTTTTTCTTACTTTTGGCATGGGAGACTAGAAGCTGGAATTTTCCGATCGTCTCCATATCTAGCAGAATTGATCACTTGCTATGAACATTGACCACCGGATCCACCCGCGGCTATTAGAGGCACATGTCAGCTGTTCAAAATAGCTGATATGTCCCAGAAAAGATGTAGGCTCAGCACCGGAGCCCACATCAAAGAGAGGGAGTCTGACGTTGGCGTACTATTATGCCCGATGTCAGAAAGGGGTTAATAATGCTTTGCAAATCTCACCAGGTGAATTGCTGCTTTAATGATGGAAGGAAATGGGTGGTCACACCAAATATTACCGTATATACTCGAGTATAAGCTGAGATTTTCAGCCCAAATTTTTGGGCTGCAAGTGCCCCTCTCGGCTTATACTCGAGTCATGATCGGTGGTGGGGTCGGCGGGTGAGCACTGTCATATACTTACCTGCTTCCGGGGCTCCTGGCGCTCCCCCTGCCCGTCCCACGGTCTCCGGGTGCCGCAGCCTCTTCCCCTGAGCGGTCACGTGGGACCGCTCATTAGAGAAATGAATAGGCTGCTCCACCTCCCATAGGGGCGGAGCCGCATAATTAATTTCTCTAATCAGCGGTGCCGGTGACCGCTGACAGAGGAAGAGGCTGCGGCACCGAAGACCAGCTGTCCGGGGGAAGGAGCGGGACGCCGGGAGCAGGTAAGTATGACATATTCACCTGTCCTCGTTCCACACCCCGGGCGCCGCTCTGTCTTCCCGGCGTCTCTCCGCACTGACTGTGCAGGTCAGAGGGCGCGATGACGCATATAGTGTGCGCGCCGCCCTCTGCCTGATCAGTCAGTGCGGAGAGACGCCGGGAAGATGGCGCCGAGGAGCTGCAAGCAAGAGAGGTGAGTATGTGTTTTTTTTTTTTTTTATTGCAGCAGCAGCAATGGCACAGATTTATGTGGAGCATCTATGGGGCAACGGTGCAGAGCACTATATGGCACAGCTATGGGGCAACGGTGCAGAGCATTATATATATGGCACAGCTATGGGGTAACGGTGCAGAGCACTATATGGCACAGCTATGGGGCAACAGTGCAGAGCACTATATGGCACAGCTATGGGGCAACGGTGCAGAGCACTATATGGCACAGCTATGGGGCAACGGTGCAGAGCATTATATATATGGCACAGCTATGGGGCAACGGTGCAGAGCATTATATATATATGGCACAGCTATGGGGCAACGGTGCAGAGCATTATATATATGGTACAGCTATCTATGGGGCAACGGCAGAGCATTGTATATATGGCACAGCTATGGGGCAACGGTGCAGAGCATTGTATATATGGCACAGCTTTATGTGGAGTATCTATGGGGCAACGGTGCAGAGCATTGTATATGGCACAGCTTTCTATGGAGCATCTATGGGGCCATAATGAATGGTGCAGAGCATTATATATGGCACAGCTTTATGTGGAGCATCTATAAGGCCATAATGAATGGTATGGAGTATCTATTTTTAATTTTGAAATTCACCGGTACCTGCTGCATTTTCCACCCTAGGCTTATACTCGAGTCAATAAGTTTTCCCAGTTTTTTGTGGCAAAATTAGGGGGGTCGGCTTATACTCGGGTCGGCTTATACTCGAGTATATACGGTAATTTGATTCAGATTTCCACTTTGTCCATACATTTAGAATTTTGATAATTGATATAAATAATTTAGCTATTAACATTTTGCATCATTTTTTCCATACCTGCCTAATACCTTTGCATAGTACTATATATGGTAGGATAGCAGTTACAATGAAGCATTCAAACAGGTACACTGGCACCTTTTGTGATATCTGGTATGATATTAATAACTAGGTGTGAAACAGAAATTGAAAGAACATAAAAGAAGAGGGCATAAAATAGAACACAATTATTTTAATTCAATACAAGGAAAAAGTGGCTGATGCAGTGGGAGAATACCATTCTCATAGAAAGTAAATGGAGAGATGGTCATGCACAAGTATGCACTGTTGTGTCATTTCCAAGGGAGATACTGAACTCTTATTTTTAGGACAAGTGGAGGTCCCAACTGTTTGACACCCAGAAATTATTCATTTATCACCTATTTCCTAGATTGTGGGCCAATAAACAAAATAACATAATTTCTGTCTTTATGATTTCTAGTCTGCATAATTGCAAAGTAACTTAAATTTTCATTAAAATATTGGGTAATATGATGATTAATTTTGATTAAATATTTTTTCCTGAATGTCTCTCACTTTATTAAAGATGCTTATTCATTTTCTTCTTCCCCCTTTGTCCATAGACTACTATGAACAGCAGATGTATCTCTGTCCTTTAGCTACACTGAAGAATGAGGTTTTCACTTCTGCCTCTGTCTTCTCCTATGTATTTCTAAAGATGTTTTTTTTACTAATGAACTCATGAATTCCACTTTAAATGTGGGTAACTCTATTTGATGTTTTAAATACACAATAATTAGAGCTCAGAAATCAATGGTTATATTGATATACTTGTCCAAATCCAAGAACATTTTTAATTATTTAAATTTGAAGATGAATTTAGACATTTTGCTCAATGTAGTTTGTGAGCTCATACGTGATTTTTCTTTATTATTCTCTAGTAATATGCTATAGATGTCCTTGAATGTTTCTAAATGAAAATTACTGTGTGTTCAAGGATAAACTGAAAATGAACATAAAAATAAATAACTTCATTACATAGATAATTTCTCATATATTAAGTCGTAAAGTTTAATTTACCTTATGGTAAGCAATTAGGAAAGGAATTGCAAATTCCCAATGCTCTCAGGTTGGTGCATAGCAAAGTCCTTTCAGAATTTTCAAGAACAGTTGGACAAATAATATTCATACAAACAGGGTCTTTTTGAAATGGCTTAATTGGCACGGTGTCATTAAATTCAATCATACATCTAAGCAATGAAATAATGATCAACATACTGCACTGAGGCAGCTAAAATACTGATTACTAGGGTTGAGCGAAACAGATCGGTCATTTTCATAAGTCGCTGACTTTTGGCAAAGTCGGGTTTCATGAAACCCGACCCGATCCCAGCGTGGGATCGGCAATGCGGTACACTATCTTTGCGCAAAAGTCGCGTTTCCTATGACGCTTAAAGCGCCATTTCTCAGCCAATGAAGGTGCACGCAGAGTGTGGGCAGCGTGATGACATAGGTCCTGGTCCCCACCATCTTAGAGAAGGGCATGGCAGTGATTGGCTTGCTTTGTGCGGCGTCACAGGGGCTATAAAGGGGCGTTCCCGCTGACCGCCATGTTACTGCTGCTGATCTGAGCATAGGGAGAGGTTGCTGCCGCTTCGTCAGAAGCAGGGATAGCATTAGGCAGGGTAAATTAAGCCCCAAACCGCTTGTGCTGTAGCAATTTCCACTGTCCAACACCACCTTTTCTTTTTGGGACAGTGGAGGCTCGATTTCTGTGCAACAGCTCTGTAGGTTATAAGGCTCCCTGATAGCTGCGTTGCTGTGTGTACGCCGCTGTGCAAACCAACTGCTTTTTTCAAAGCACAAATCCTGTTGCTCCTTCCTTTCTGCACAGCTATCTTGTTTGTTTGTCCACACTTTTGACTTTTGTGTGCAGCAGTCCTTTTTATTGCTGCCTGACATACTTTTCTGATATAACTGTAGGGAGATAGTAATTGTAGTACAGTCCCTATTTTTTTGTTATATCTCTTCAAGCCACTTTTTGCCACAGAAAATATACTCTAATACAGTGGCCCAGATTTATTCACAATTCTCCCAGAAAAAAAATTAAAAGTGGGAGATTAAGATTGGCAAATCTGCATTAGCGCCAGTCCTGTGTGTGGCATCTGTCTTTGTTTTTCTGCCACAGAAAACCTACTTTTTTTAACAGTGGGCCTGATTTCTTCACAATTCTGCCAGAAAAAAAAATAAAAGTGGGAGATTAAGATTGGCAAATCTGCATTAGTGCCAGTCCTGTGTGTGGCATCTGTCTTTGTTTTTCTGCCACAGAAAACCTACTGTGTAGCAGTGGGCCTGATTTCTTCACAATTCTCCCAGAAAAAAAAATAAAAGTGGGAGATTAAGATTGGCAAATCTGCATTAGTGCCAGTCCTGAGTGTGGCATCTTTTTTTTTCTGCCACAGAAAACCTACTGTGTAGCAGTGGGCCTGATTTCTTCACAATTCTCCCAGAAAAAAAAATAAAAGTGGGAGATTAAGATTGGCAAATCTGCATTAGTGCCAGTCCTGTGTGTGGCATCTGTCTTTGTTTTTCTGCCACAGAAAACCTACAGTGTAGCAGTGGGCCTAATTTCTTCACAATTCTCCCAGAAAAAAAATTAAAGTGGGAGATTAAGATTGGCAAATCTGCATTAGTGCCAGTCCTGTGTGTGGCATCTGTCTTTGTTTTTCTGCCACAGAAAACCTACTGTGTAGCAGTGGGCCTAATTTCTTCACAATTCTCCCAGAAAAAAAAATAACAGTGGGAGATTAAGATTGGCAAATCTGCATTAGTGCCAGTCCTGTGTGTGACATCTGTCTTTGTTTTTCTGCCACAGAAAACCTACTGTGTAGCAGTGGGCCTGATTTCTTCTCAATTCTCCCAGAAAAAAAAATAAAAGTGGGAGATTAAGATTGGCAAATCTGCATTAGTTGCCAGTCCTGTGTGTGGCATCTGTCTGTTTTTCTGCCACAGAAAACCTACTGTGTAACAGTGGGCCTGATTTCTTCACAATTCTCCCAGAAAAAAAATATAAAGTGGGAGATTAAGATTGGCAAATCTGCATTAGTGCCAGTCCTGTGTGTGGCATCTGTCTTTGTTTTTCTGCCACAGAAAACTTACTGTGTAACAGTGGGCCTGATTTCTTCACAATTCTCCCAGTATAAAAAAAAAAGTGGGAGGTTAAGACTGGCAAATCTGCATTAGTGCCAGTCCTGTGTGTGGCATCTGTCTTTGTTTTTCTGCCACAGAAAACCTACTGTGTAGCAGTGGGCCTGATTTCTTCACAATTCTCCCAGAAAAAAAATAAAAGTGGGAGATTAAGATTGGCAAATCTGCATTAGTGCCAGTCCTGAGAGTGGCATCTGTCTTTGTTTTTCTGCCACAGAAAACCTACTGTGTAACAGTGGGCCTGATTTCTTCACAATTCTCCCAGAAAAAAAAAATAAAGTGGGAGATTAAGATTGGCAAATCTGCATTAGTGCCAGTCCTGTGTGTGGCATCTGTCTTTGTTTTTCTGCCACAGAAAACCTACTGTGTAACAGTGGGCCTGATTTCTTCACAATTCTCCCAGAAAAAAAATATAAAGTGGGAGATTAAGATTGGCAAATCTGCATTAGTGCCAGTCCTGTGTGTGGCATCTGTCTTTGTTTTTCTGCCACAGAAAACCTACTGTGTAACAGTGGGCCTGATTTCTTCACAATTCTCCCAGAAAAAAAATAAAAGTGGGAGATTAAGATTGGCAAATCTGCATTAGTGCCAGTCCTGTGTGTGGCATCTGTCTTTGTTTTTCTGCCACAGAAAACCTACTGTGTAGCAGTGGGCCTGATTTCTTCACAATTCTCCCAGAAAAAAAATAAAAGTGGGAGATTAAGATTGGCAAATCTGCATTAGTGCCAGTCCTGTGTGTGGCATCTTTTTTTTCTGCCACAGAAAACCTACTGTGTAGCAGTGGGCCTGATTTCTTCACAATTCTCCCAGAAAAAAAAATAAAAGTGGAAGATTACGATTGGCAAATCTGCATTAGTGCCAGTCCTGGGTGTGGCATCTGTCTTTGTTTTTCTGCCACAAAAAAACCTACTGTGTAACAGTGGGCCTGATTTCTTCACAATTCTCCCAGAAAAAAAAATAAAAGTGGGAGATTAAGATTGGCAAATCTGCATTAGTGCCAGTACTGTGTGTGGCATCTGTCTTTGTTTTTCTGCCACAGAAAACCTACTGTGTAGCAGTGGGCCTGATTTCTTCTCAATTCTCCCAGAAAAAAAATAAAAGTGGGAGATTAAGATTGGCAAATCTGCATTAGTGCCAGTCCTGTGTGTGGCATCTGTCTTTGTTTTTCTGCCACAGAAAACCTACTGTGTAACAGTGGGCCTGATTTCTTCACAATTCTCCCAGAAAAAAAAAAAAAGTGGGAGATTAAGATTGACAAATCTGCATTAGTGCCAGTCCTGTGTGTGGCATCTGTCTTTGTTTTTCTGCCACAGAAAACCTACTGTGTAACAGTGGGCCTGATTTCTTCACAATTCTCCCAGAAAAAAAAATTAAAGTGGGAGATTAAGATTGGCAAATCTGCATTAGTGCCAGTCCTGTGTGTGGCATCTGTCTTTGTTTTTCTGCCACAGAAAACCTACTGTGTAACAGTGGGCCTGATTTCTTCACAATTCTCCCAGAAAAAAAAATAAAAGTGGAAGATTACGATTGGCAAATCTGCATTAGTGCCAGTCCTGGGTGTGGCATCTGTCTTTGTTTTTCTGCCACAAAAAAACCTACTGTGTAACAGTGGGCCTGATTTCTTCACAATTCTCCCAGAAAAAAAAATAAAAGTGGGAGATTAAGATTGGCAAATCTGCATTAGTGCCAGTACTGTGTGTGGCATCTGTCTTTGTTTTTCTGCCACAGAAAACCTACTGTGTAGCAGTGGGCCTGATTTCTTCTCAATTCTCCCAGAAAAAAAATAAAAGTGGGAGATTAAGATTGGCAAATCTGCATTAGTGCCAGTCCTGTGTGTGGCATCTGTCTTTGTTTTTCTGCCACAGAAAACCTACTGTGTAACAGTGGGCCTGATTTCTTCACAATTCTCCCAGAAAAAAAAAAAAAAGTGGGAGATTAAGATTGACAAATCTGCATTAGTGCCAGTCCTGTGTGTGGCATCTGTCTTTGTTTTTCTGCCACAGAAAACCTACTGTGTAACAGTGGGCCTGATTTCTTCACAATTCTCCCAGAAAAAAAAATAAAAGTGGGAGATTAAGATTGGCAAATCTGCATTAGTGCCAGTCCTGTGTGTGGCATCTGTCTTTGTTTTTCTGCCACAGAAAACCTACTGTGTAGCAGTGGGCCTCATTTCTTCACAATTCTCCCAGAAAAAATAATAAAAGTGGGAGATTAAGATTGGCAAATCTGCATTAGTGCCAGTCCTGGGTGTGGCATCTGTCTTTGTTTTTCTGCCACAGAAAACCTACTGTGTAACAGTGGGCCTGATTTCTTCACAATTCTCCCAGAAAAAAAATAAAAGTGGGAGATTAAGATTGGCAAATCTGCATTAGTGCCAGTCCTGTGTGTGGCATCTGTCTTTGTTTTTCTGCCACAGAAAACCTACTGTGTAACAGTGGGCCTGATTTCTTCACAATTCTTCCAGAAAAAAAAAATAAAAGTGGGAGATTAAGATTGGCAAATCTGCATTAGTGCCAGTCCTGAGTGTGGCATCTTTTTTTTTTTTTTTTTTCTGCCACAGAAAACCTACTGTGTAGCAGTGGGCCTGATTTCTTCACAATTCTCCCAGAAAAAAAAATAAAAGTGGGAGATTAAGATTGGCAAATCTGCATTAGTGCCTGTCCTGTGTGTGGCATCTGTCTTTGTTTTTCTGCCACAGAAAACCTACTGTGTAACAGTGGGCCTGATTTCTTCAGAATTCTCCCAGAAAAAAGAATAAAAGTGGGAGATTAAGATTGGCAAATCTGCATCAGTGCCAGTCCTGTGTGTGGCATCTGTCTTTGTTTTTCTGCCACAGAAAACCTACTGTGTAATAGTGGGCCTGATTTCTTCACAATTCTCCCAGAAAAAAGAATAAAAGTGGGAGATTAAGATTGGCAAATCTGCATTAGTGCCAGTACTGTGTGTGGCATGTCTAGGTTTTTCTGCCACAGAAAACCTACTGTGTAGCAGTGGGCCTGATTTCTTCTCAATTCTCCCAGGAAAAAAATAAAAGTGGGAGATTAAGATTGGCAAATCTGCATTGGTGCCAGTCCTGTGTGTGGCATCTGTCTTTGTTTTTCTGCCACAGAAATCCTACTGTGTAACAGTGGGCCTGATTTCTTCACAATTCTCCCAGAAAAAAAAATAAAAGTGGGAGATTAAGATTGGCAAATCTGCATTAGTGCCAGTCCTGTGTGTGGCATCTGTCTTTGTTTTTCTGCCACAGAAAACCTACTGTGTAGCAGTGGGCCTGATTTCTTCACAATTCTCCCAGAAAAAAAAATAAAAGTGGGAGATTAAGATTGGCAAATCTGCATTAGTGCCAGTCCTGAGTGTGGCATCTTTTTTTTTCTGCCACAGAAAACCTACTGTGTAGCAGTGGGCCTGATTTCTTCACAATTCTCCCAGAAAAAAAAAAAAAAGTGGGAGATTAAGATTGGCAAATCTGCATTAGTGCCAGTCCTGGGTGTGGCATCTGTCTTTGTTTTTCTGCCACAAAAAAACCTACTGTGTAACAGTGGGCCTGATTTCTTCACAATTCTCCCAGAAAAAAAAATAAAAGTGGGAGATTAAGATTGGCAAATCTGCATTAGTGCCAGTACTGTGTGTGGCATCTGTCTTTGTTTTTCTGCCACAGAAAACCTACTGTGTAGCAGTGGGCCTGATTTCTTCTCAATTCTCCCAGAAAAAAAATAAAAGTGGGAGATTAAGATTGGCAAATCTGCATTAGTGCCAGTCCTGTGTGTGGCATCTGTCTTTGTTTTTCTGCCACAGAAAACCTACTGTGTAACAGTGGGCCTGATTTCTTCACAATTCTCCCAGAAAAAAAAAAAAAGTGGGAGATTAAGATTGACAAATCTGCATTAGTGCCAGTCCTGTGTGTGGCATCTGTCTTTGTTTTTCTGCCACAGAAAACCTACTGTGTAACTGTGGGCCTGATTTCTTCACAATTCTCCCAGAAAAAAAAATAAAAGTGGGAGATTAAGATTGGCAAATGTGCATTAGTGCCAGTCCTGTGTGTGGCATCTGTCTTTGTTTTTCTGCCACAGAAAACCTACTGTGTAACAGTGGGCCTGATTTCTTCACAATTCTCCCAGAAAATAAAAAAAAGTGGGAGATTAAGATTGGCAAATCTGCATTAGTGCCAGTCCTGTGTGTGGCATTTCTTTTTCTGCCACAGAAAACCAACTGTGTAGCAGTGGGCCTGATTTCTTCACAATTCTCCCAGAAAAAAAAATAAAAGTGGGAGATTAAGATTGGCAAATCTGCATTAGTGCCAGTCCTGTGTGTGGCATCTGTCTTTGTTTTTCTGCCACAGAAAACCTACTGTGTAGCAGTGGGCCTGATTTCTTCACAATTCTCCCAGAAAAAAAAATAAAAGTGGGAGATTAAGATTGGCAAATCTGCATTAGTGCCAGTCCTGAGTGTGGCATCTTTTTTTTTCTGCCACAGAAAACCTACTGTGTAGCAGTGGGCCTGATTTCTTCACAATTCTCCCAGAAAAAAAAATAAAAGTGGAAGATTACGATTGGCAAATCTGCATTAGTGCCAGTCCTGGGTGTGGCATCTGTCTTTGTTTTTCTGCCACAAAAAAACCTACTGTGTAACAGTGGGCCTGATTTCTTCACAATTCTCCCAGAAAAAAAAATAAAAGTGGGAGATTAAGATTGGCAAATCTGCATTAGTGCCAGTACTGTGTGTGGCATCTGTCTTTGTTTTTCTGCCACAGAAAACCTACTGTGTAGCAGTGGGCCTGATTTCTTCTCAATTCTCCCAGAAAAAAAATAAAAGTGGGAGATTAAGATTGGCAAATCTGCATTAGTGCCAGTCCTGTGTGTGGCATCTGTCTTTGTTTTTCTGCCACAGAAAACCTACTGTGTAACAGTGGGCCTGATTTCTTCACAATTCTCCCAGAAAAAAAAAAAAAGTGGGAGATTAAGATTGACAAATCTGCATTAGTGCCAGTCCTGTGTGTGGCATCTGTCTTTGTTTTTCTGAACCATAGAAAACCTACTGTGTAACAGTGGGCCTGATTTCTTCACAATTCTCCCAGAAATAAAAATAAAGTGGGAGATTAAGATTGGAAAATCTACATTAGTGCCAGTTCTGTGTGTGGCATCTGTCTTTGTTTTTCTGCCACAGAAAACCTACTGTGTAACAGTGGGCCTGATTTCTTCACAATTCTCCCAGAAAAAAAATAAAAGTGGGAGATTAAGATTGGCAAATCTGTATTAGTGCCAGTCCTGTGTGTGGCATCTGTCTTTGTTTTTCTGCCACAGAAAACCTACTGTGTAACAGTGGGCCTGATTTCTTCACAATTCTCCCAGAAAAAAAAATAAAAGTGGGAGATTAAGATTGGCAAATGTGCATTAGTGCCAGTCCTGTGTGTGGCATCTGTCTTTGTTTTTCTGCCACAGAAAACCTACTGTGTAACAGTGGGCCTGATTTCTTCACAATTCTCCCAGAAAATAAAAAAAAGTGGGAGATTAAGATTGGCAAATCTGCATTAGTGCCAGTCCTGTGTGTGGCATTTTTTTTTCTGCCACAGAATACCAACTGTGTAGCAGTGGGCCTGATTTCTTCACAATTCTCCCAGAAAAAAAAATAAAAGTGGGAGATTAAGATTGGCAAATCTGCATTAGTGCCAGTCCTGTGTGTGGCATCTGTCTTTGTTTTTCTGCCACAGAAATCCTACTGTGTAACAGTGGGCCTGATTTCTTCACAATTCTCCCAGAAAAAAAAATAAAAGTAGGAGATTAAGATTGGCAAATCTGCATTAGTGCCAGTCCTGTGTGTGGCATCTGTCTTTGTTTTTCTGCCACAGAAAACCTACTGTGTAGCAGTGGGCCTGATTTCTTCACAATTCTCCCAGAAAAAAAAATAAAAGTGGGAGATTAAGATTGGCAAATCTGCATTAGTGCCAGTCCTGAGTGTGGCATCTTTTTTTTTCTGCCACAGAAAACCTACTGTGTAGCAGTGGGCCTGATTTCTTCACAATTCTCCCAGAAAAAAAAATAAAAGTGGAAGATTACGATTGGCAAATCTGCATTAGTGCCAGTCCTGGGTGTGGCATCTGTCTTTGTTTTTCTGCCACAAAAAAACCTACTGTGTAGCAGTGGGCCTGATTTCTTCACAATTCTCCCAGAAAAAAAAATAAAAGTGGGAGATTAAGATTGGCAAATCTGCATTAGTGCCAGTACTGTGTGTGGCATCTGTCTTTGTTTTTCTGCCACAGAAAACCTACTGTGTAGCAGTGGGCCTGATTTCTTCTCAATTCTCCCAGAAAAAAAATAAAAGTGGGAGATTAAGATTGGCAAATCTGCATTAGTGCCAGTCCTGTGTGTGGCATCTGTCTTTGTTTTTCTGCCACAGAAAACCTACTGTGTAACAGTGGGCCTGATTTCTTCACAATTCTCCCAGAAAAAAAAAAAAAGTGGGAGATTAAGATTGGCAAATCTGCATTAGTGCCAGTCCTGTGTGCGGCATCTGTCTTTGTTTTTCTGAACCATAGAAAACCTACTGTGTAACAGTGGGCCTGATTTCTTCACAATTCTCCCAGAAATAAAAATAAAGTGGGAGATTAAGATTGGAAAATCTACATTAGTGCCAGTTCTGTGTGTGGCATCTGTCTTTGTTTTTCTGCCACAGAAAACCTACTGTGTAACAGTGGGCCTGATTTCTTCACAATTCTCCCAGAAAAAAAATAAAAGTGGGAGATTAAGATTGGCAAATCTGTATTAGTGCCAGTCCTGTGTGTGGCATCTGTCTTTGTTTTTCTGCCACAGAAAACCTACTGTGTAACAGTGGGCCTGATTTCTTCACAATTCTCCCAGAAAAAAAAAATAAAAGTGGGAGATTAAGATTGGCAAATGTGCATTAGTGCCAGTCCTGTGTGTGGCATCTGTCTTTGTTTTTCTGCCACAGAAAACCTACTGTGTAACAGTGGGCCTGATTTCTTCACAATTCTCCCAGAAAATAAAAAAAAGTGTGAGATTAAGATTGGCAAATCTGCATTAGTGCCAGTCCTGTGTGTGGCATTTTTTTTTTCTGCCACAGAAAACCAACTGTGTAGCAGTGGGCCTGATTTCTTCACAATTCTCCCAGAAAAAAAAATAAAAGTGGGAGATTAAGATTGGCAAATCTGCATTAGTGCCAGTCCTGTGTGTGGCATCTGTCTTTGTTTTTCTGCCACAGAAATCCTACTGTGTAACAGTGGGCCTGATTTCTTCACAATTCTCCCAGAAAAAAAAATAAAAGTGGGAGATTAAGATTGGCAAATCTGCATTAGTGCCAGTCCTGTGTGTGGCATCTGTCTTTGTTTTTCTGCCACAGAAAACCTACTGTGTAGCAGTGGGCCTGATTTCTTCACAATTCTCCCAGAAAAAATAATAAAAGTGGGAGATTAAGATTGGCAAATCTGCATTAGTGCCAGTCCTGAGTGTGGCATCTTTTTTTTTCTGCCACAGAAAACCTACTGTGTAGCAGTGGGCCTGATTTCTTCACAATTCTCCCAGAAAAAAATATAAAAGTGGAAGATTACGATTGGCAAATCTGCATTAGTGCCAGTCCTGGGTGTGGCATCTGTCTTTGTTTTTCTGCCACAAAAAAACCTACTGTGTAACAGTGGGCCTGATTTCTTCACAATTCTCCCAGAAAAAAAAATAAAAGTGGGAGATTAAGATTGGCAAATCTGCATTAGTGCCAGTACTGTGTGTGGCATCTGTCTTTGTTTTTCTGCCACAGAAAACCCACTGTGTAGCAGTGGGCCTGATTTCTTCTCAATTCTCCCAGAAAAAAAATAAAAGTGGGAGATTAAGATTGGCAAATCTGCATTAGTGCCAGTCCTGTGTGTGGCATCTGTCTTTGTTTTTCTGCCACAGAAAACCTACTGTGTAACAGTGGGCCTGATCTCTTCACAATTCTCCCAGAAAAAAAAAAAAGTGGGAGATTAAGATTGGCAAATCTGCATTAGTGCCAGTCCTGTGTGTGGCATCTGTCTTTGTTTTTCTGCCACAGAAAACCTACTGTGTAACAGTGGGCCTGATTTCTTCACAATTCTCCCAGAAAAAAAAATAAAAGTGGGAGATTAAGATTGGCAAATCTGCATTAGTGCCAGTCCTGTGTGTGGCATCTGTCTTTGTTTTTCTGCCACAGAAAACCTACTGTGTAGCAGTGGGCCTGATTTCTTCACAATTCTCCCAGAAAAAAAAATAAAAGTGGGAGATTAAGATTGGCAAATCTGCATTAGTGCCAGTCCTGAGTGTGGCATCTTTTTTTTTCTGCCACAGAAAACCTACTGTGTAGCAGTGGGCCTGATTTCTTCACAATTCTCCCAGAAAAAAAAATAAAAGTGGGAGATTACGATTGGCAAATCTTCATTAGTGCCAGTCCTGGGTGTGGCATCTGTCTTTGTTTTTCTGCCACAAAAAAACCTACTGTGTAACAGTGGGCCTGATTTCTTCACAATTCTCCCAGAAAAAAAAATAAAAGTGGGAGATTAAGATTGGCAAATCTGCATTAGTGCCAGTACTGTGTGTGGCATCTGTCTTTGTTTTTCTGCCACAGAAAACCTACTGTGTAGCAGTGGGCCTGATTTCTTCTCAATTCTCCCAGAAAAAAAATAAAAGTGGGAGATTAAGATTGGCAAATCTGCATTAGTGCCAGTCCTGTGTGTGGCATCTGTCTTTGTTTTTCTGCCACAGAAAACCTACTGTGTAGCAGTGGGCCTGTTTTCTTCTCAATTCTCCCAGAAAAAAAAATAAAAGTGGGAGATTAAGATTGGCAAATCTGCATTAGTGCCAGTCCTGTGTGTGGCATCTGTCTTTGTTTTTCTGCCACAGAAAACCTACTGTGTAACAGTGGGCCTGATTTCTTCACAATTTTCCCAGAAAAAAAAAGTGGGAGATTAAGATTGGCAAATCTATATTATTGCCGGTCCTGTGTGTGGCATCTGTTTTTGTTTTTCTGCCACAGAAAACCTACTGTGTAACAGTGGGCCTGATTTCTTCACAATTCTCCCAGAAAAAAAAAAGTGGGAGATTAAGATTGGCAAATCTGCATTAGTGCCAGTCCTGTGTGTGGCATCTGTCTTTGTTTTTCTGCCACAGAAAACCTACTGTGTAACAGTGGGCCTGATTTCTTCACTTTTCTCCCAGAAAAAAAAATAAAAGTGGGAGATTAAGATTGGCAAATCTGCATTAGTGCCAGTGCTGAGTGTGGCATCTTTTTTTTTTCTGCCACAGAAAACCTACTGTGTAGCAGTGGGCCTGATTTCTTCACAATTCTCACAGAAAAAAAAAATAAAAGTGGGAGATTAAGATTGGCAAATCTGCATTAGTGCCAGACTGACAGAAATGCCACAGATAGGACTGGCACAGATGCACAGATTTGGCAATGTTATTCTCCCTTTTTTAGTATGGAAGGCTAGTGAATAAATCAGGTCCACTGTTTTATAGTATAGTTTCTGTGGCACAAAATGACTGACAGAGATACCACAGACAGGACTGGCACAGATGCACAGATTTGGCAATGTTATTCTCCCTTTTTTCATATGGGAAACTAGTGAATAAATCAGGCCCACTGTTTTACAGTATAGTTTCTGTGGCACAAAATGACTGACAGAGATACCACAGACAGGACTGGCACAGATGCACAGATTTGGCAATGTTATTCTCCCTTTTTTCATATGGGAGATTAGTGAATAAATCAGGCCCACTGTTTTACAGTATAGTTTCTGTGGCAGAAAATGTCTGACAGAGATACCACAGACAGGACTGGCACAGATGCACAGATTTGGCAATGTTATTCTCCCTTTTTTTCATATGGGAGACTAGTGAATAAATCAGGCCAACTATATGACAGTATAGTTTCTGTGGCAGAAAATGACTGACAGAGATACCACAGACAGGACTGGCACCGATGCACAGATTTGGCACTGTTATTCTCCCTTTTTTAATATGGAAGACTAGTGAATAAATCAGGCCCACTGTTTTACAGTATAGTTTCTGTGGCAGAAAATGACTGACAGAGATACCACAGACAGGACTGGCACAGATGCACAGATTTGGCAATGTTATTCTCCCTTTTTTAATATAGAAGACTAGTCAATAAATCAGGCCCACTGTTTTACAGTGTACTTTCTGTGGCAGAAAATGACTGACAGAGATACCACAGACAGGACTGGCACAGATGCACAGATTTGGCAATGTTATTCTCCCTTTTTTTAATATGGGAGACTAGTGAATAAATCAGGCTCACTATATGACAGTATAGTTTCTGTGGCAGAAAATGACTGACAGAGATACCACAGACAGGACTGGCACAGATGCACAGATTTGGCAATGCTATTCTCCCTTTTTTTTAATATGGAAGACTAGTGAATAAATCAGGCCCACTGTTTTACAGTATAGTTTCTGTGGCACAAAATGACTGACAGAAATTCCACAGACAGGACTGGCACAGATGCACAGATTTGGCAATGTTATTCTCCCTTTTTTTCATATGGGAGACTAGTGAATAAATCAGGCCCACTATATGACAGTATAGTTTCTGTGGCAGAAAATGACTAACAGAGATACCACAGACAGGACTGGCACAGATGCACAGATTTGGCAATGTTATTCTCCATTTTTTTAATATGGAAGACTAGTGAATAAATCAGGCCCACTGTTTTACAGTACAGTTTCTGTGGCACAAAATGACTGACAGAGATACCACAGACAGGACTGGCACAGATGCACAGATTTGGCAATGTTATTCTCCCTTTTTTTCATATGGGATACTAGTGAATAAATCAGGCCCACTATATGACAGTATAGTTTCTGTGGCAGAATATGACTGACAGAGATACCACAGACAGGACTGGCACTGATGCACAGATTTGGCAATGTTATTCTCCCTTTTTTAATATGGAACACTAGTGAATAAATCAGGCCCACTGTTTTACAGTATAGTTTCTGTGGCAGAAAATGACTGACAGAGATACCACAGACAGGACTGGCACAGATGCACAGATTTGGCAATGTTATTCTCCCTTTTTTCATATGGGAGATTAGTGAATAAATCAGGCCCACTGTTTTACAGTATAGTTTCTGTGGCAGAAAATGTCTGACAGAGATACCACAGACAGGACTGGCACAGATGCACAGATTTGGCAATGTTATTCTCCCTTTTTTTCATATAGGAGACTAGTGAATAAATCAGGCCCACTATATGACAGTATAGTTTCTGTGGCAGAAAATGACTGACAGAGATACCACAGACAGGACTGGCACAGATGCGCAGATTTGGCAATGTTATTCTCCCTTTTTTTCATATGGGAGACTAGTGAATAAATCAGGCCCACTGTTTTACAGTATAGTTTATGTGGCACAAAATGACTGACAGAGATACCACAGACAGGACTGGCACAGATGCGCAGATTTGGCAATGTTATTATCCCTTTTTAATATGGAAGACTAGTGAATAAATCAGGCCCACTGTTTTACAGTATAGTTTCTGTGGCACAAAATGACTGACAGAGATACCACAGACAGGACTGGCACAGATGCGCAGATTTGGCAATGTTATTCTCCCTTTTTTTCATATGGGAGACTAGTGAATAAATCAGGCCCACTGTTTTACAGGATAGTTTATGTGGCACAAAATGACTGACAGAAATTCCACAGAGAGGACTGGCACAGATGCACAGAGTTGGCAATGTTATTCTCCCTTTTTTTCATATGGGAGACTAGTGAATAAATCAGGCCCAATAAATGACAGTATAGTTTCTGTGGCAGAAAATGACTGACAGAGATACCACAGACAGGACTGGCACTGGTGCACAGATTTGGCAATGTTATTCTCCCTTTTTTAATATGGAAGACTAGTGAATAAATCAGACCCACTGTTTTACAGTATAGTTTATGTGGCACAAAATGACTGACAGAGATACCACAGACAGGACTGGCACAGATGCACAGATTTGGCAATGTTATGCTCCCTTATTTCATATGGGAGATTAGTGAATAAATCAGGCCCACTGTTTTACAGTATAGTTTCTGTGGCAGAAAATGTCTGACAGAGATACCACAGACAGGACTGGCACAGATGCACAGATTTGGCAATGTTATTCTCCCTTTTTTTCATTTGGGAGACTAGTGAATAAGTCAGGCCCACTATATGACAGTATAGTTTCTGTGGCAGAAAATGGCTGACAGAGATACCACAGACAGGACTGGCACAGATGCACAGATTTGGCAATGTTATTCTCCCTTTTTTAATATGGAAGACTAGTGAATAAATCAGGCCCACTGTTTTACAGTATAGTTTCTGTGGCACAAAATGACTGACAGAGATACCACAGACAGGACTGGCACAGATGCACAGATTTGGCAATGTTATTCTCCCTTTTTTTTCATATGGGAGACTAGTGAATAAATCAGGCCCACTATATGACAGTATAGTTTCTGTGGCAGAAAATGACTGACAGAGATACCACAGACAGGACTGGCACAGATGCACAGATTTGGCAATGTTATTCTCCCTTTTTTAATATGGAAGACTAGTGAATAAATCAGGCCCACTGTTTTACAGTATAGTTTCTGTGGCAGAAAATGACTGACAGAGATACCACAGACAGGACTGGCACAGATGCACAGATTTGGCAATGTTATTCTCCCTTTTTTTCATATGGGAGACTAGTGAATAAATCAGGCCCACTGTTTTACAGTATTGTTTCTGTGGCACAAAATGACTGACAGAAATGCCACAGATAGGACTGGCACAGATGCACAGATTTGGCAATGTTATTCTCCCTTTTTTAGTATGGAAGGCTAGTGAATAAATCAGGTCCACTGTTTTATAGTATAGTTTCTGTGGCACAAAATGACTGACAGAGATACCACAGACAGGACTGGCACAGATGCACAGATTTGGCAATGTTATTCTCCCTTTTTTTTCATATGGGAGACTAGTGAATAAATCAGGCCCACTATATGACAGTATAGTTTCTGTGGCAGAAAATGACTGACAGAGATACCACAGACAGGACTGGCACAGATGCACAGATTTGGCAATGTTATTCTCCCTTTTTTAATATGGAAGACTAGTGAATAAATCAGGCCCACTGTTTTACAGTATTGTTTCTGTGGCAGAAAATGACTGACAGAGATACCACAGACAGGACTGGCACAGATGCACAGATTTGGCAATGTTATTCTCCCTTTTTTTTCATATGGGAGACTAGTGAATAAATCAGGCCCACTGTTTTACAGTATTGTTTCTGTGGCAAAAAATGACTGACAGAAATGCCACAGATAGGACTGGCACAGATGCACAGATTTGGCAATGTTATTCTCCCTTTTTTAGTATGGAAGGCTAGTGAATAAATCAGGTCCACTGTTTTATAGTATAGTTTCTGTGGCACAAAATGACTGACAGAGATACCACAGACAGGACTGGCACAGATGCACAGATTTGGCAATGTTATTCTCCCTTTTTTCATATGGGAAACTAGTGAATAAATCAGGCCCACTGTTTTACAGTATAGTTTCTGTGGCACAAAATGACTGACAGATATACCACAGACAGGACTGGCACAGATGCACAGATTTGGCAATGTTATTCTCCCTTTTTTCATATGGGAGATTAGTGAATAAATCAGGCCCACTGTTTTACAGTATAATTCTGTGGCAGAAAATGTCTGACAGAGATACCACAGACAGGACTGGCACAGATGCACAGATTTGGCAATGTTATTCTCCCTTTTTTTCATATGGGAGACTAGTGAATAAATCAGGCCAACTATATGACAGTATAGTTTCTGTGGCAGAAAATGACTGACAGAGATACCACAGACAGGACTGGCACAGATGCACAGATTTGGCACTGTTATTCTCCCTTTTTTAATATGGAAGACTAGTGAATAAATCAGGCCCACTGTTTTACAGTATAGTTTCTGTGGCAGAAAATGACTGGCAGAGATACCACAGACAGGACTGGCACAGATGCACAGATTTGGCAATGTTATTCTCCCTTTTTTAATATGGAAGACTAGTGAATAAATCAGGCCCACTGTTTTACAGTGTACTTTCTGTGGCAGAAAATGACTGACAGAGATACCACAGACAGGACTGGCACAGATGCACAGATTTGGCAATGTTATTCTCCCTTTTTTTAATATGGGAGACTAGTGAATAAATCAGGCTCACTATATGACAGTATAGTTTCTGTGGCAGAAAATGACTGACAGAGATACCACAAACAGTACTGGCACAGATGGACAGATTTGGCAATGTTATTCTCCCTTTTTTCATATGGGAAACTAGTGAATAAATCAGGCCCACTGTTTTACAGTATAGTTTCTGTGGCACAAAATGACTGACAGATATACCACAGACAGGACTGGCACAGATGCACAGATTTGGCAATGTTATTCTCCCTTTTTTCATATGGGAGATTAGTGAATAAATCAGGCCAACTATATGACAGTATAGTTTCTGTGGCAGAAAATGACTGACAGAGATACCACAGACAGGACTGGCACAGATGCACAGATTAGGCACTGTTATTCTCCCTTTTTTAATATGGAAGACTAGTGAATAAATCAGGCCCACTGTTGTACAGTATAGTTTCTGTGGCAGAAAATGACTGACAGCGATACCACAGACAGGACTGGCACAGATGCACAGATTTGGCAATGTTATTCTCCCTTTTTTAATATGGAAGACTAGTGAATAAATCAGGCCCACTGTTTTACAGTGTACTTTCTGTGGCAGAAAATGACTGACAGAGATACCACAGACAGTACTGGCACAGATGCACAGATTTGGCAATGTTATTCTCCCTTTTTTAGTATGGAAGGCTAGTGAATAAATCAGGTCCACTGTTTTATAGTATAGTTTCTGTGGCACAAAATGACTGACAGAGATACCACAGACAGGACTGGCACAGATGCACAGATTTGGCAATGTTATTCTCCCTTTTTTCATATGGGAAACTAGTGAATAAATCAGGCCCACTGTTTTACAGTATAGTTTCTGTGGCACAAAATGACTGACAGATATACCACAGACAGGACTGGCACAGATGCACAGATTTGGCAATGTTATTCTCCCTTTTTTCATATGGGAGATTAGTGAATAAATCAGGCCCACTGTTTTACAGTATAATTCTGTGGCAGAAAATGTCTGACAGAGATACCACAGACAGGACTGGCACAGATGCACAGATTTGGCAATGTTATTCTCCCTTTTTTTCATATGGGAGACTAGTGAATAAATCAGGCCAACTATATGACAGTATAGTTTCTGTGGCAGAAAATGACTGACAGAGATACCACAGACAGGACTGGCACAGATGCACAGATTTGGCACTGTTATTCTCCCTTTTTTAATATGGAAGACTAGTGAATAAATCAGGCCCACTGTTTTACAGTATAGTTTCTGTGGCAGAAAATGACTGGCAGAGATACCACAGACAGGACTGGCACAGATGCACAGATTTGGCAATGTTATTCTCCCTTTTTTAATATGGAAGACTAGTGAATAAATCAGGCCCACTGTTTTACAGTGTACTTTCTGTGGCAGAAAATGACTGACAGAGATACCACAGACAGGACTGGCACAGATGCACAGATTTGGCAATGTTATTCTCCCTTTTTTTAATATGGGAGACTAGTGAATAAATCAGGCTCACTATATGACAGTATAGTTTCTGTGGCAGAAAATGACTGACAGAGATACCACAAACAGTACTGGCACAGATGGACAGATTTGGCAATGTTATTCTCCCTTTTTTCATATGGGAAACTAGTGAATAAATCAGGCCCACTGTTTTACAGTATAGTTTCTGTGGCACAAAATGACTGACAGATATACCACAGACAGGACTGGCACAGATGCACAGATTTGGCAATGTTATTCTCCCTTTTTTCATATGGGAGATTAGTGAATAAATCAGGCCAACTATATGACAGTATAGTTTCTGTGGCAGAAAATGACTGACAGAGATACCACAGACAGGACTGGCACAGATGCACAGATTAGGCACTGTTATTCTCCCTTTTTTAATATGGAAGACTAGTGAATAAATCAGGCCCACTGTTGTACAGTATAGTTTCTGTGGCAGAAAATGACTGACAGCGATACCACAGACAGGACTGGCACAGATGCACAGATTTGGCAATGTTATTCTCCCTTTTTTAATATGGAAGACTAGTGAATAAATCAGGCCCACTGTTTTACAGTGTACTTTCTGTGGCAGAAAATGACTGACAGAGATACCACAGACAGGACTGGCACAGATGCACAGATTTGGCAATGTTATTCTCCCTTTTTTTAATATGGGAGACTAGTGAATAAATCAGGCTCACTATATGACAGTATAGTTTCTGTGGCAGAAAATGACTGACAGAGATACCACAGACAGTACTGGCACAGATGCACAGATTTGGCAATGTTATTCTCCCTTTTTTCATATGGGAAACTAGTGAATAAATCAGGCCCACTGTTTTACAGTATAGTTTCTGTGGCACAAAATGACTGACAGATATACCACAGACAGGACTGGCACAGATGCACAGATTTGGCAATGTTATTCTCCCTTTTTTCATATGGGAGATTAGTGAATAAATCAGGCCCACTGTTTTACAGTATAGTTTCTGTGGCAGAAAATGTCTGACAGAGATACCACAGACAGGACTGGCACAGATGCACAGATTTGGCAATGTTATTCTCCCTTTTTTTCATATGGGAGACTAGTGAATAAATCAGGCCAACTATATGACAGTATAGTTTCTGTGGCAGAAAATGACTGACAGAGATACCACAGACAGGACTGGCACAGATGCACAGATTTGGCACTGTTATTCTACCTTTTTTAATATGGAAGACTAGTGAATAAATCAGGCCCACTGTTTTACAGTATAGTTTCTGTGGCAGAAAATGACTGACAGAGATACCACAGACAGGACTGGCACAGATGCACAGATTTGGCAATGTTATTCTCCCTTTTTTAATATGGAAGACTAGTGAATAAATCAGGCCCACTGTTTTACAGTGTACTTTCTGTGGCAGAAAATGACTGACAGAGATACCACAGACAGGACAGGCACAGATGTACAGATTTGGCAATGTTATTCTCCCTTTTTTTAATATGGGAGACTAGTGAATAAATCAGGCTCACTATATGACAGTATAGTTTCTGTGGCACAAAATGACTGACAGAGATACCACAGACAGGACTGGCACAGATGCACAGATTTGGCAATGTTATTCTCCCTTTTTTCATATGGGAAACTAGTGAATAAATCAGGCCCACTGTTTTACAGTATAGTTTCTGTGGCAGAAAATGTCTGACAGAGATACCACAGACAGGACAGGCACAGATGCACAGATTTGGCAATGTTATTCTCCCTTTTTTTAATATGGGAGACTAGTGAATAAATCAGGCTCACTATATGACAGTATAGTTTCTGTGGCAGAAAATGACTGACAGAGATACCACAGACAGGACTGGCACAGATGCACAGATTTGGCACTGTTATTCTACCTTTTTTAATATGGAAGACTAGTGAATAAATCAGGCCCACTGTTTTACAGTATAGTTTCTGTGGCAGAAAATGACTGACAGAGATACCACAGACAGGACTGGCACAGATGCACAGATTTGGCAATGTTATTCTCCCTTTTTTAATATGGAAGACTAGTGAATAAATCAGGCCCACTGTTTTACAGTGTACTTTCTGTGGCAGAAAATGACTGACAGAGATACCACAGACAGGACAGGCACAGATGTACAGATTTGGCAATGTTATTCTCCCTTTTTTTAATATGGGAGACTAGTGAATAAATCAGGCTCACTATATGACAGTATAGTTTCTGTGGCACAAAATGACTGACAGAGATACCACAGACAGGACTGGCACAGATGCACAGATTTGGCAATGTTATTCTCCCTTTTTTCATATGGGAAACTAGTGAATAAATCAGGCCCACTGTTTTACAGTATAGTTTCTGTGGCACAAAATGACTGACAGATATACCACAGACAGGACTGGCACAGATGCACAGATTTGGCAATGTTATTCTCCCTTTTTTCATATGGGAGATTAGTGAATAAATCAGGCCCACTGTTTTACAGTATAATTCTGTGGCAGAAAATGTCTGACAGAGATACCACAGACAGGACTGGCACAGATGCACAGATTTGGCAATGTTATTCTCCCTTTTTTTCATATGGGAGACTAGTGAATAAATCAGGCCAACTATATGACAGTATAGTTTCTGTGGCAGAAAATGACTGACAGAGATACCACAGACAGGACTGGCACAGATGCACAGATTTGGCACTGTTATTCTCCCTTTTTTAATATGGAAGACTAGTGAATAAATCAGGCCCACTGTTTTACAGTATAGTTTCTGTGGCAGAAAATGACTGGCAGAGATACCACAGACAGGACTGGCACAGATGCACAGATTTGGCAATGTTATTCTCCCTTTTTTAATATGGAAGACTAGTGAATAAATCAGGCCCACTGTTTTACAGTGTACTTTCTGTGGCAGAAAATGACTGACAGAGATACCACAGACAGGACTGGCACAGATGCACAGATTTGGCAATGTTATTCTCCCTTTTTTTAATATGGGAGACTAGTGAATAAATCAGGCTCACTATATGACAGTATAGTTTCTGTGGCAGAAAATGACTGACAGAGATACCACAAACAGTACTGGCACAGATGGACAGATTTGGCAATGTTATTCTCCCTTTTTTCATATGGGAAACTAGTGAATAAATCAGGCCCACTGTTTTACAGTATAGTTTCTGTGGCACAAAATGACTGACAGATATACCACAGACAGGACTGGCACAGATGCACAGATTTGGCAATGTTATTCTCCCTTTTTTCATATGGGAGATTAGTGAATAAATCAGGCCAACTATATGACAGTATAGTTTCTGTGGCAGAAAATGACTGACAGAGATACCACAGACAGGACTGGCACAGATGCACAGATTAGGCACTGTTATTCTCCCTTTTTTAATATGGAAGACTAGTGAATAAATCAGGCCCACTGTTGTACAGTATAGTTTCTGTGGCAGAAAATGACTGACAGCGATACCACAGACAGGACTGGCACAGATGCACAGATTTGGCAATGTTATTCTCCCTTTTTTAATATGGAAGACTAGTGAATAAATCAGGCCCACTGTTTTACAGTGTACTTTCTGTGGCAGAAAATGACTGACAGAGATACCACAGACAGGACTGGCACAGATGCACAGATTTGGCAATGTTATTCTCCCTTTTTTTAATATGGGAGACTAGTGAATAAATCAGGCTCACTATATGACAGTATAGTTTCTGTGGCAGAAAATGACTGACAGAGATACCACAGACAGTACTGGCACAGATGCACAGATTTGGCAATGTTATTCTCCCTTTTTTCATATGGGAAACTAGTGAATAAATCAGGCCCACTGTTTTACAGTATAGTTTCTGTGGCACAAAATGACTGACAGATATACCACAGACAGGACTGGCACAGATGCACAGATTTGGCAATGTTATTCTCCCTTTTTTCATATGGGAGATTAGTGAATAAATCAGGCCCACTGTTTTACAGTATAGTTTCTGTGGCAGAAAATGTCTGACAGAGATACCACAGACAGGACTGGCACAGATGCACAGATTTGGCAATGTTATTCTCCCTTTTTTTCATATGGGAGACTAGTGAATAAATCAGGCCAACTATATGACAGTATAGTTTCTGTGGCAGAAAATGACTGACAGAGATACCACAGACAGGACTGGCACAGATGCACAGATTTGGCACTGTTATTCTACCTTTTTTAATATGGAAGACTAGTGAATAAATCAGGCCCACTGTTTTACAGTATAGTTTCTGTGGCAGAAAATGACTGACAGAGATACCACAGACAGGACTGGCACAGATGCACAGATTTGGCAATGTTATTCTCCCTTTTTTAATATGGAAGACTAGTGAATAAATCAGGCCCACTGTTTTACAGTGTACTTTCTGTGGCAGAAAATGACTGACAGAGATACCACAGACAGGACAGGCACAGATGCACAGATTTGGCAATGTTATTCTCCCTTTTTTTAATATGGGAGACTAGTGAATAAATCAGGCTCACTATATGACAGTATAGTTTCTGTGGCAGAAAATGACTGACAGAGATACCACAGACAGGACTGGCACAGATGCACAGATTTGGCACTGTTATTCTACCTTTTTTAATATGGAAGACTAGTGAATAAATCAGGCCCACTGTTTTACAGTATAGTTTCTGTGGCAGAAAATGACTGACAGAGATACCACAGACAGGACTGGCACAGATGCACAGATTTGGCAATGTTATTCTCCCTTTTTTAATATGGAAGACTAGTGAATAAATCAGGCCCACTGTTTTACAGTGTACTTTCTGTGGCAGAAAATGACTGA
Organism: Ranitomeya variabilis; assembly: GCF_051348905.1. Classification (NCBI taxonomy): domain Eukaryota; kingdom Metazoa; phylum Chordata; class Amphibia; order Anura; family Dendrobatidae; genus Ranitomeya; species Ranitomeya variabilis. Next base: position 571,360,183 of record NC_135236.1, read on the forward strand.
CAGAGATACCACAGACAGGACAGGCACAGATGCACAGATTTGGCAATGTTATTCTCCCTTTTTTTAATATGGGAGACTAGTGAATAAATCAGGCTCACTATATGACAGTATAGTTTCTGTGGCAGAAAATGACTGACAGAGATACCACAGACAGTACTGGCACAGATGCACAGATTTGGCAATGTTATTCTCCCTTTTTTCATATGGGAGACTAGTGAATAAATCAGGCCCACTGTTTTACAGTATAGTTTCTGTAGCAGAAAAAGACTGACAGAGATACCACAGACAGGACTGGCACAGATGCACAGATTTGGCAATGTTATTCTCCCTTTTTTTAATATGGAAGACTAGTGAATAAATCAGGCCCACTGTTTTACAGTTTAGTTTCTGTGGCACAAAATGATTGACAGAAATTCCACAGACAGGACTGGCACAGATGCACAGATTTGGCAATGCTATTCTTCCTTTTTTTTCATATGGGAGACTAGTGAATAAATCAGGCCCACTATATGACATTATAGTTTCTGTGGCCGAAAATGACTGACAGAGATACCACAGACAGGACTGGCACAGATGCACAGATTTGGCAATGTTATTCTCCATTTTTTTAATATGGAAGACTAGTGAATAAATCAGGCCCACTGTTTTACAGTATAGTTTCTGTGGCACAAAATGACTGACAGAGATACCACAGACAGGACTGGCACAGATGCACAGATTTGGCAATGTTATTCTCCCTTTTTTTTCATATGGGAGACTAGTGAATAAATCAGGCCCACTATATGACATTATAGTTTCTGTGGCCGAAAATGACTGACAGAGATACCACAGACAGGACTGGCACAGATGCACAGATTTGGCAATGTTATTCTCCATTTTTTTAATATGGAAGACTAGTGAATAAATCAGGCCCACTGTTTTACAGTATAGTTTCTGTGGCAGAAAATGACTGACAGAGATACCACAGACAGGACTGGCACTGATGCACAGATTTGGCAATGTTATTCTCCCTTTTTTAATATGGAAGACTGGTGAATAAATCAGGCCCACTGTTTAACAGTATAGTTTCTGTGGCACAAAATTACTGACAGAGATACCACAGACAGGACTGGCACAGATGCACAGATTTGGCAATGTTATTCTCCCTTTTTTTCATATGGGACACTAGTGAATAAATCAGGCCCACTATATAACAATATAGTTTCTGTTGCAGAAAATGACTGACAGAGATACCACAGACAGGACTGACACAGATACACAGATTTAGCAATGTTATTCTCCCTTTTTTAATATGGAAGTCTAGTGAATAAATCTGGCCCACTGTTTAACAGTATAGTTTCTGTGGCACAAAATTACTGACAGAGATACCACAGACAGGACTGGCACAGATGCACAGATTTAGCAATGTTATTCTCCCTTTTTTAATATGGGAGACTAGTGAATAAATCAGGCTCACTATATGACAGTATAGTTTCTGTGGCAGAAAATGACTGACAGAGATACCACAGACAGGACTGGCACAGATGCACAGATTTGGCAATGTTATTCTCCCTTTTTTCATATGTGAGACTAGTGAATAAATCAGGCCCACTGTTTTACAGTATAGTTTCTGTAGCAGAAAATGACTGACAGAGATACCACAGACAGGACTGGCACAGATGCACAGATTTGGCAATGTTATTCTCCCTTTTTTTAATATGGAAGACTAGTGAATAAATCAGGCCCACTGTTTTACAGTATAGTTTCTGTGGCACAAAATTACTGACAGAGATACCACAGACAGGACTGGCACAGATGCACAGATTTGGCAATGTTATTCTCCCTTTTTTTCATATGGGATACTAGTGAATAAATCAGGCCCACTGTATGACAGTATAGTTTCTGTGGCAGAAAATGACTGACAGAGATACCACAGACAGGACTGGCACAGATGCACAGATTTGGCAATGTTATTCTCCCTTTTTTTAATATGGAAGACTAGTGAATAAATCAGGCCCACTGTTTTACAGTACAGTTTCTGTGGCACAAAATTACTTACAGCGATACCACAGACAGGACTGGCACAGATGCCCAGATTTGGCAATGTTATTCTCCCTTTTTTAATATGGAAGACTAGTGAATAAATCAGGCCCACTGTTTTACAGAATATTTTCTGTGGCACAAAATGACTGACAGAGATACCACAGACAGGACCGGCACAGATGCACAGATTTGGCAATGTTATTCTCCCTTTTTTTAATATGGAAGACTAGTGAATAAATCAGGCCCACTGTTTTACAGTATAGTTTCTGTGGCACAAAATGACTGACAGAGATACCACAGACAGGACTGGCACAGATGCACTGATTGGCAATATAAATCTCCCTTTTCAGGTGTGGGACAGTGCAGAAAAATGCAGGCCCACTATTTTACACTACACAGTTTCAGGGGCAGAAATTGGCTTGAAGATATATATATATATATATATATATATAAAAAGGGACTGTACTACAATTACTATCTCCCTACAATAATCTCTGAAAAGTATGGCAGGCAGCAATTAAAAGGACTGCTGCCCACAAAAGTGTGGACAAACAAACAAGATAGCTGTGCAGAAAGGAAGGAGCAACAGGATTTGTGCTTTTAAAAAAGCAGTTGGTTTGCACAGCGGCGTACAAACAGCAATGCAGCTATCAGGGAGCCTTCTAGGGCAGCCCAATAAGATACAGAGCTGATGAAGAAAAATCTAGCCTCCACTGTCCCTGCAAACAAAAGGTGGTGTTGGACAGTGGAAATCACTACAGCACAAGCGGTTTGGGGGTTAATGTACCCTGCCTAACGCTATCCCTGCTTCTGACGAAGCGGCAGCAACCTCTCCCTATGCTCAGCTCGGCAGCAGTAAGATGGCGGTCAGCGTGCACGCCCCTTTATAGCCCCTGTGACGCCGCAGAGAGCAAGCCAATCACTGCCATTCCCTTCTCTAAGATGGTGGGGACCGAGATCTATGTCATCACGCTGCCCACATTCTGCGTCCACCTTCATTGGCTGAGAAAAGGTGCTGAAAGCGTCATAGGAAACGCGACTTTGGCGCGAAGATTGCCGACCGCTTGGCCGACCCCACACTGGTCGTGAAAACGGACTTTGCCAAAAGTCGGCGATTTATGAAAATGACCGATCCGTTTCGCTCAACCCTACTAAGGAGTACTGTATATGGGATATATATGGGATATTGTCACATTCAGTAGAATTTTTTTCCCACGTGTGAAAATGTAAAATCTGGTGCTAAAACAACTTTTTTGTGGTAAAAATTTAGTTATTTTTTTCACTGCCCAATCGAGTAAAATTCTTTGACACAACATGATTACTGCACCCCTAGATGAATTTGTTAAGAGGAGTAGTTTGTAAAATGGAGTCAATTATGGGTGGTTTTGCTGTTCTGGCACCTCATAGGCTCTCCCAGTGCATCATGGCACATCCAAACCATAACAGTAAAATCTGGCACTCCTTGCCTTCTGAGCTTTGCACTGTGCCTGAAAAATATTTCCCGATTACATTTAGGGTATTGGCGCACTCAGGAAATAATGGACCTAGGTTTGTTGTAAAAAAAATTCCTATTAGCCCTTAGAAAATTAATAACTTGGGGCTAAAACAACATTTTAGTGGAATAAATGTAATTATTCTTTCTTCACGGCACAATGGTATAAAATTCTGATATATTGACATGTCGTGTCAAAATAATCAATGTACCCCTAAATTAATTCATTGAGGAGCGTAGTTTATAAAATGATTTCACATATAGTGGGTTTCTTTTGTTCTGGTACCTTAGGGGCTCCGCCAATGTGACATGGCACCCTCAAACCATGCCAGCAAAATCTGAACTCCAATCTGAACTCTTCCCTTCTGAGCTTTGCACTGTGCCTCAAAAGTAGTATTCCCCAACATATGGGGTATCGACCTACTCAATAGAAATTGCACTACAAATTGTATGGTGCAATTTCTCCTGTTAATCTTAATGAAAATGTAAAATTTGGGGCTTATATAATATTTTTGTGGGGAAAATGTGATTTTATTATTTTTATGGCTCAACGGTATAAAAATCTGTGAAGCACTTGAAGGGACAAGGTGCTTACTACACATCTAATTACATTCCCTGAGTGGTCTAGTTTCGAAAATGGAGTCACTTGTGGGGGGTGTCCACTGTTTAGGCCTCCAAATGGGTTATGATGTCCACTAATGATTCCATGAAATTTGCATTCAAAAATTCAAATGGTGCTCCTTCCCTTCTGAGCTCTGCCGGGCACCCAAACAGTGGTTGTCACCCTCATATGGGGTATCAGCATGCTCAGGAGAAATTACACAGCAAATGTTGGTGTCCATTTATTCCTGATACTCTTGTCAAAATAAATAAATTTGGATATAAAGTAATTTTTTTTGTGAAAAAAAGGTAAATGTTCATTTTTTTCCCACATTCCAAAAATTCCTGTGAAGCACCTGAAGGGTTATTAAACTTCTTGAATGTGGTTTTTAGCAACTTGGGGAGTGTTGTTTTTTTAGAATGGTGTCTGTTGTGAATTCTGCTCTTGGGTTGTCCCTGGGTTGCAATCCTGGGCAGGTGTCCCTGCTGATTGCAGCTCTGACTGGGATATTTAGGTGTGCAGGATTCATTAGCCCTTGCCAGTTGTCCATTGTTCTTGAAAGTTTTGCATCTCTGTCTGGTTCCTCCTGCCCTGCTGCCAAATCAGCAAAGATAAGTGTCTGGTTTTGTTTCTGCAGCACACATGCTGTGTGCTTTACAATTCAGTACTATTCAATGTTTTTTCTTGTCCAGCTTAGACTGTGTTTCGATATTTCAGTCAAGTTGGATTCTCAGGAGATGCAGATATACATTCCATGTCTTTAGTTAGATGGTGGAATTTTTGTATTATCTGCTGTGGATATTTTTAGGGTTTTAATACTGACCGCTTAGTATTCTGTCCTATCCTTTCCTATTTAGCTAGCGTGGCCTCTTTTGCTAAATCCTGATTTCTGCCTTCGTGTGTCTTTCCTCTAATACTCACAGTCAATATTTGTGGGGGGCTGCCTATCCTTTGGGGTTCTGCTCTGAGGCAAGATAGAATTCCCATTTCCATCTATAGGGGTATTTAGTCCTCCCGCTGTGTCATGGTGTCTAGGTTGTGTTAAGTACACCCCACGGCTACCTCTATTTGCGGTGACAGTTTAGGGTTTGTGGTCAGTACAGGTTCCACCTACTCCTGAGAAAGTCTCATGCGGCTCCAAGGTCACCGGATCATAACAGTACAACTGGCCAACAATGAGTTAAATGCATCTCAGAAGAAGGGAAGAAAGAGCAATTTTTTTTTCTGTAGCCTGCTTTGTCTTTTCTTCCCTCTTTTACTCTGGGTGGCTGAGGAGTCTTGTGCTAGCATGGATGTTCAGGGATTAGCTTCTCGTGTAGACCAGCTTGCTGATAGGGTACAGGGTATTTCTGATTATATTGTTCAGATTCCAGTTTTAGAGCCTAAGATTCCTATTCCTGATTTGTTTTTTGGGGACAGGTCCAAATTTTTGAGTTTTAAAAACAACTGTAAACTGTTTTTTGCTCTGAGACCTCGATCCTCTGGTGATTTCATTCAGCAGGTTAAAATTGTCATCTCCCTGCTGCGTGGTGATCCTCAGGATTGGGCATTTTCCCTGGAATCTGGGAATCCGGCCTTGCTTAATGTAGACGCCTTTTTTCAGGCTTTAGGATTATTATATGATGAACCAAATTCTGTGGATCAAGCGGAGAAGACCTTGTTGGTCCTGTCTCAGGGTCAAGAAGCGGCAGAATTGTATTGTCAGAAATTTAGAAAATGGTCTGTGTTGACTAAATGGAATGATGATGCTTTGGTGGCAATTTTCAGAAAGGGTCTTTCTGAATCCGTTAAAGATGTTATGGTGGGGTTTCCCACGCCTTTCGGTCTGAGTGATTCTATGTCTCTGGCCCTTCAGATTGATCGGCGTTTGCGGGAGCGCAGAACTGTGCGCGCTGTGGCGTTGTCCTCAGAGCAGATGCCTGAGTCAATGCAGTGTGATAGGATTCTGTCTAGAACGAAACAACAGGGATTCAGACGTCAGAATAGGTTGTGTTTTTATTGTGGCGATGCTTCTCATGTCATTTCAGTCTGCCTTAAGCGTACAAAGAGGATCGCTAGTTCATTTACCATCAGTACTGTACAACCTAAATTTTTATTATCTGTGTCCTTGATCTGCTCATTGTCATCATTTTCTGTCATGGCGTTTGTGGATTCAGGCGCCGCCTTGAACTTAATGGACTTTGAGTTTGCCAGGCATTGTGGTTTTCCCTTGCAGTCTTTGCAGAACCCTATTCCTTTAAGGGGCATTGATGCTACACCTTTGGCTAAAAATAAGCCCCAGTTCTGGACACAGGTGACCATGTGTATGGTGCCAGCCCATTAGGAATATTGTCGATTTCTGGTGTTACATAATTTACATGATGCTATCGTGCTGGGTTTTCCGTGGTTGCAGGCACATAATCCTGTGTTGGATTGGAAGTCTATGTCTGTGACTAGTTGGGGATGTCAGGGGGTTCATAATGACGTTCCTTTGATGTCAATCTCCTCTTCTTCCACTTCTGAAATTCCAGAGTTTTTGTCTGATTTTCACGATGTATTCGATGAGCCCAAGTCCAGTTCCCTTCCACCGCATAGGGACTGTGATTGTGCGATTGACTTGATTCCAGGCTGTAAGTTTCCTAAGGGCCGACTTTTTAACCTGTCTGTGCCTGAACATACCGCCATGCGGAGTTATGTTAAGGAGTCTTTGGAGAAAGGACATATTCGGCCATCTTCTTCACCGTTGGGAGCAGGATTTTTTTTTGTTGCTAAGAAGGATGGCTCCTTGAGACCCTGTATTGATTATCACCTCTTGAATAAGATCACGGTCAAGTTTCAATACCCTTTACCTCTGCTTTCCGATTTGTTTGCTAGGATTAAGGGGGTTAGTTGGTTTACAAAGATTTACCTTCGGGGGGCATATAATCTTGTTCGTATTAAGCAGGGTGATGAATGGAAAACTGCGTTTAATATGCCTGAAGGCCATTTTGAATACCTTGTGATGCCATTCGGGCTCGCTAATGCTCCATCTGTTTTTCAGTCCTTCATGCACGATATCTTCCAGACTTATCTTGATAAATTCATGATTGTATATTTGGATGACATTTTAATTTTTTCCGATGATTGGGAGTCTCATGTGAAACAGGTCAGGATGGTATTTCAGATCCTTCGTGATAATGCTTTGTTTGTGAAGGGGTCTAAGTGTCTCTTTGGAGTGCAGAAGGTTTATTTTTTGGGCTTCATTTTTTCTCCCTCATCTATAGAGATGGATCCGGTTAAGGTTCAGGCCATTCATGATTGGATTCAACCCACATCTGTGAAGAGCCTTCAGAAATTTTTGGGCTTTGCTAATTTTTATCGCCGTTTCTTTGCTAACTTCTCCAGTGTGGTTAAACCCCTGACCGATTTGACGAAGAAAGGCGCTGATGTGATGAATTGGTCCTCTGCGGCTGTCTCTGCCTTTCAGGAACTTAAACGCTGATTTACTTCTGCCCCGGTGTTGCATCAACCGGATGTTTCTCTTCCGTTTCAGGTTGAGGTTGACGCTTCTGAGATTGGGGCAGGGGCCGTTTTGTCTCAGAGGGATCCTGTTGGTTCCTTGATGAAACCGTGTGCCTTCTTTTCCCATAAGTTTTTGCCCGCTGAACGCAATTATGATGTCGGCAATCGGGAGTTGTTGGCTATGAAGTGGGCGTTTGAGGAGTGGCGACATTGGCTCGAGGGAGCTAAGCACCGTATTGTGGTCTTGACCAATCATAAAAATCTGATTTACCTCAAGTCTGCCAGGCGGCTGAATCCTAGACAGGCTCGATGGTCCTTGTTTTTTTCCCATTTTGATTTCGTGGTCTCGTATCTTCCGGGTTCTAAGAATATTAAGGCTGATGCCCTCTCTAGGAGTTTTTTGCCTGATTCTCCTGAGGTCCTCGAACCGGTCGGCATTCTGAAAGAAGGGGTGGTCCTTTCTGCCATCTCCCCTGATTTACGATGAGTTCTTCAGGAATTTCAGGCTGACAAACCTGACCGCTGTCCAGTGGGGAAACTGTTTGTTCCTGATAGATGGACTAGTAGAGTGATTTCTGAGGTTCATTGTTCTGTGTTGGCTGGCCATCCTGGTATTTTTGGTACCAGAGATTTGGTTGGTAGGTCCTTTTGGTGGCCTTCTTTGTCACGTGATGTGCGTTCTTTTGTGCAGTCCTGTGGGACTTGTGCGCGGGCCAAGCCTTGTTGTTCCCGTGCTAGTGGGTTGCTTTTGCCTTTGCCGGTCCCTGAGAGGCCCTGGACGCATATTTCTATGGATTTTATTATTTTATTTCTGATCTTCTGGTTTCCCAGAAGATGTCTGTCATCTGGGTTGTTTGTGACCGGTTCTCTAAGATGGTCCATTTGGTGCCTTTGCCTAAATTGCCTTCCTCTTCGGATTTGGTTCCATTGTTTTTTCAGCATGTGGTTCGCTTGCATGGTATTTCGGAGAATATTGTGCCCGACAGAGGTTCCCAGTTTGTTTCTCGATTTTGGCGGGCCTTTTGTGCTAAGCTGGGCATTGATTTGTCTTTTTCTTCCGCATTTCATCCTCAGACAAATGGCCAGACCGAGCGAACTAATCAGACTTTAGAAACTTATCTGAGATGCTTTGTGTCTGCTGATCAGGATGATTGGGTGGCTTTCTTGCCATTGGCCGAGTTTGCCCTTAATAATCGGGCTAGTTCGGCTACCTTGGTTTTGCCCTTCTTTTGTAATTTTGGTTTTCATCCTCGTTTTTCTTTGGGGCAGGTTGAGCCTTCTGACTGTCCTGGTGTGGATTCTGTGGTTGACAGGTTGCAGCATATTTGGGCTCATGTGGTGGACAATTTGGTATTGTCTCAGGAGGAGGCTCAACGTTTTGCTAACCGTCGTCGGTGTGTTGGTTCCCGGCTTCGGGTTGGTTATCTGGTCTGGTTGTCTTCCCGTCATGTTCCTATGATAGTTTCTTCCCCTAAGTTTAAGCCTCACTTTATTGGTCCTTATAGGATTTCTGAGATTATTAATCCGGTGTCTTTTTGATCGGCCCTTCCGGCTTCTTTTGCTATCCATAATGTCTTCCATAGATCTTTGTTGCGGAAATATGTGGTGCCCGTTGTTCCCTCTGTTGATCCTCCGGCCCCTGTGTTGGTTGATGGGGAGTTGGAGTATGTGGTTGAGAAGATTTTGGATTCTCGCTTTTCGAGGCAGAGGCTTCAGTACCTTGTCAAATGGAAGGGTTATGGCCAGGAGGATAATTCTTGGGTTTTTGCCTCTGATGTCCATGCTGCTGATTTGGTCCGTGCCTTTCATTTGGCTCATCCTGATCGGCCTGGGGGCTCTGGTGAGGGTTCGGTGACCCCTCCTCAAGGGGGGGTACTGTTGTGAATTCTGCTCTTGGGTTCCCTCCGGTGGTTGTTGGTAGTAATGCAGTTGTCCCTGGGTTGCAATCCTGGGCAGGTGTGTGCAGGATTCATTAGCCCTTGCCAGTTGTCCATTGTTCTTGGAGGTTTTGCATCTCTGTCTGGTTCCTCCTGCCCTGCTGCCAAATCAGCAAAAATAAGTGTCTGGTTTTGTTTCTGCAGCACACATGCTGTGTGCTTTACAATTCAGTACTATTCAATGTTTTTTCTTGTCCAGCTTAGACTGTGTTTCGATATTTCAGTCAAGTTGGATTCTCAGGAGATGCAGATATACATTCCATGTCTTTAGTTAGATGGTGGAATTTTTGTATTATCTGCTGTGGATATTTTTTAGGGTTTTAATACTGACCGCTTAGTATTCTGTCCTATCCTTTCCTATTTAGCTAGTGTGGCCTCTTTTGCTAAATCCTGATGTCTGCCTGTGTGTGTCTTTCCTCTAATACTCACAGTCAATATTTGTGGGGGGCTGCCTATCCTTTGGGGTTCTGCTCTGAGGCAAGATAGAATTCCCATTTCCATCTATAGGGGTATTTAGTCCTCCGGCTGTGTCGAGGTGTCTAGGATGTGTTAGGTACACCCCACGGCTACTTCTTGTTGCGGTGACAGTTTAGGGTTTGCGGTCAGTACAGAGTACAGGTTCCACCTACTCCTGAGAAAGTCTCATGCGGCTCCAAGGTCACCGGATCATAACAGGTGTCACTTTTTGGTATTTTCTGTCATATAGACCCCTCGAAGTGACTTCAAATGTGATGCATTCCCTAAAAAAATGGTTTTGTAAGTTTTGTTGGAAAAATTAAAAATCGCTGGTCAACTTTTAACCCTTATAACCTCTTAACGAAAAAAATGTTGGTTCCAAAATTGTGCTGTTGTAAAGTAGATAAATTGACAATTTCTTATCTATTTTGTGTGACATATGTCTGTGATTTAAGGGTATGAAAATTCAAATTTTTGCCAAATTTCCATTTTTTTCACAAATAAATGCAAGCAATATTGAATAAACTTTACCACTATAATGAAGCACAATATTTTATGAAAAGACATTCTCAGAATCACCTGGATCCACTGAAGTGTTCAAGAGTTACAACTACATAAGTTGACTGTGGTCAGAATTGTAAAAATTGGCCAGCTTCGTGAGTAAAGAGATTAAGTTTGTTAGACGTACTTGAATCTGTACTTTATAACAACAATTTCCTATTTGGTGGTTTCAGTATACTGCAATGCGAGATAGCGATGGGTGCAAATATGGTGCCTGCTTATGCCAATTTGTTTAAGATGTTATTGGAGGAAAACCTTGTCTTTGTGTCCCACCAATTCACTCATGTTTTGATGTGGTGGAGCTACATAGACTTTGTCTTCCTCTTCTGAACTGGTTCTATATCAGAATATGTGAATTTCATACTTTTTGAACAATCTAGATTCAGATATCAAATTTAAGTTGTCATATTCTAACAGAAAATATAATTCTTAGATGTCTTAGTGAAATAATTAACTGAAGTAAGAAAATTAACATCACTGAGAGAGAAAAATCAGCCATATTTGCAATACCATGTCCAGACACAAATGCACAAACAGGATGCAGCAAGTCCCCCATGATAAAAGCAGGGCCAGCACAGGTGCAAAATACTAAAGACAAGCCACTTACTAACCCACCAAACATGTGTGGGGTGGCTGCATAGTATTCCATAAGGTGTCTGCGTAGAGTGTTATTCACACTATTATGTGAGATGCACCTCTATGTGTATAGCAGCCTATTACCGATGCCCCTAATATTACATCAGGCGGGCTGCCAAAACCATATGTGCACCCACAGGCTAGACAGCCCACATTACCCAGCCACTACTGGAAAAACTCAGCCTGCACCCTGCAAAAAAAATGTGCAAACACGATGTATGTAATTATATACAATAATATACTTCTTCAAAATGAAGTCAAATGGATCATGAAAGCACAAGATCCCATTGGTCTTAATGATAGAATTGATCTAGTTATCTCTAAATACAGTAGCTCTGTTAAGATTATAATTATGTTAGTTATACACTTTATATACTTTGCACAATCTATGTTCAACACTATGTATTTTGCTTCTACATATCATATGGACAGCCCTTTATAAGGGGGTAACCCTATCTAATTATACACCTGGACCTTTTGAAGCATTAACACGTGAAATGGCCGTCTTCCACCTCATCTCTCCTGGCATGTCTCTGTAACCAGGAAGGTCACTTTTAGTGTCCTGTTACTTTCACATGGAATAAAGGACTAGCATAATGCATGCAATGGTGAGAGCCGCATACTTTTTCTAAAATAATAGATAAACCGTTTTCAACCTGGACCGTGCCAAGATTTAACCGTCCTAGCTCAGAACCACAGGTGAATGAGCTGCTGCAAGCCCAGCATCAATGACTAGCGGTGACGTCATCGAGGTCACTGCCGGTCTCTGAGGCTGCGTTCAAAGCTGGGCTTAACTGCGTTAACCTCAGTGAGATACCCGCTAGCATGTGAGAAAGTCTCATAGTACAGAGGCGAGCCAATTGCAACTCAGCTGGAGAATTTCACTGCTGTGAACTTGCCTCTGTATCAGAATACACAGGAGAAATTGCAATACAAATTTTGGGGTCCATTTTTTCCTGTTATATTTCTGACAAAAAATTGGGGCTAAGAAAATCTATTGATAAGTAGAAGTAGGCGAATCTGAACAGTTACGTTTGGAGTTCATACCAAACATCTACTGTTTGGACGCGGACTTCATCAGGAGGTCAGTGTTACTGTTTAGATTCAGCCTCTTGAACACCGGATGTTTGTAGCAATGTCATATTCTGCTTCTGATCGGTGGTAAAATCATCAACGCTGTCAGACAGCTGCAGTTCCCACACTGTCAAGTAAGGCACCGTTATTGCCACTGGTTGCTGGGTGTCAGCTGTTTGATTCAACTGACACTCGATGGTAATTATCCGGACACGGCACCCTGTGCGTGGGCTATCGCCATGACATTGTCATGTCGGACGCTGTTCATACCAGGGCGTTTGACAGACAGCAGTAATTCCGCTTTTGTCCACTATGTGCTCAGTGGCGTCGGCTAGATTTTATTAATTTTGTTAATTTAGCTGGTGCTCGGATTGGTAGTTGGGCCACACCCACTGCCTTTAAACAGTTCTTCTGAACATTGGGTGTCGCCGATTATAGCTTCTGTCTTGTGCTTGGTTATCTTGGTCTGGAGTGGTGAGCTAGGAGTTGGAGTATCGTTGCTGGTGGTGTATTTCCCTTTGTCTTATTTTCTCCTTCATATATTTGTATTTATTTTGCCCTGTGCACTTATAGTGTATTCCTGAGTGACTGCGGCGTGTTGCATATTTTTCCGTTATCCTTGTCTGTGCTAACTGTGGGTATTGGTGTGTGGTCTCTTCACTGGGTGGTGGGTGGAGGTTTCAGCCTAGGGTTGAAACAGGAGACAGGGTGAGGGTGGAGGCCCAGACATGCACACCATCAGTGTAAACTCTGGGAGAGGGTCAGTCAGGGTTTCCCTAGTCTGAGGGAAATCGCAGGGGCCCGGGTCATTAGCTCTTGCATACCTAGGACTCCCGTGACATTATAATCGGCCAACATTATTTGAATTCCATGGATCCCATGAATTCCATAACCCGCCAGTTGGAGGCGCTGTCCCTACAGGTCACTGAGTTGAGGGGGGCAGTGCAGCAACAGGGACTAGCTGTATCTAATGTGCAAGCTGGAGCAGCAGGTAGGGCTGCTGAGCCTAAGTTTCCTTTGCCTGAAAAATTTAATGGGGAACGCAGTAAATTTGTTACTTTTCGTGAAGCTTGCAAACTGTATTTTCGGATGCGTCCGATCTCCTCAGGTAATGAGGCTCAGCGTGTGGGCCTGGTGTTGTCATTATTAAATGGGGACCCCCAAGCATGGGCGTTTTCTTTGCCATCTGATTCTGCTGCATTTAACTCTGTGGAGAGTTTTTTTCTGTTCTTGGACACATTTACGATGATTCTGACAGAATGGCTGTAGCAGAATCTAAGATACGCACTATTCGCCAGGGGGAGCGTGTTGCAGAGGATTATTGTTCTGAATTTCGCAGCTAGGCGGTCGACACTCAGTGGAATGATCCCGCACTGCGGTGTCAGTTTATTTATGGGGTTTCTGGAAGGGTTAAAAAAGCCCTCCTGATGTACGAGACTCCTGCTTCACTAGATTCCGCTATGAGTCTCGTTGTCCACATTGATCGCCATTTGCGTCAGGGGGAGCATGAGACGCTGCCTGTGGGAGAAGGTTTAGGTTCACGTGAGGTTGCTGCAGGTGAGCCCACGGAACCTATACAAATCAAAGGGGTGTCACATGTTAAGCATCGAGCCCCTGTGCTCAGGAAGAAGGGAGCCTGTTTTTACTGCGGTAAAACTGGTCATTTTGTTAATATTTGTCCTCTGCTGTCAAAGAAAAACGCAACGGCGGAAAACTTCTAAGCTCAGAGGGTGTGGAGGAGTCCAATCTGAGCTTATGTATATCCTCCATGGTGGTTTCTCAATGCATACTCCCTGCCAAAGTTATTGTCGCTGGCAGAGAGCTGCTAATCACGGTTTTTGTGGATAGTGGTTCTGCCACAAATCTCATTGATGAGGAGTTTGCGCGCACAGCTGGTTTTAGGGTTGAAAAACTGCCTCATCCTATCCGTGTGGTCACCATCAATGCTGCTCCTCTCCCACAGGGGGAGATTACTGAGTTTGTGGCTGAGGTGAAACTCCACATTGGGGTTCTTCATTTAGAGCAGGTTACATGTAAGGTGCTAAAGAGTCTTCCAGCACAATTGGTTCTGGGTTTTCCTTGGTTGTCTGTGCACAACCCGGTGATTGACTGGAAAACTCAGGACATAATTCAGTGGAGCAAATTCTGCCAGGAGAATTGCTTGGCCACATGTATTTATGCTGTGACTTCAAGCGTTCCTGAGTCACTTCTAGATTTTGTGGATGTGTTCTCTGAGAAGGCTTGTTCAGAGTTGCCACCACATCACCTCTATGACTGTACTATCAGGTTTAAACCAGGGGCCAAATTGCCTAAAGCCAAGATGTTTAACATCTCCGGTCCGGAGAGACAAGCTCTAAAGGATTACATTGCTGAAAGTTTGAGCAAAGGGCACATCAGGCCTTCATCCTCGCCAGTGGCAGCAGGGTACTTCTTCGTTAAGAAGAAAGATGGCGGACTACGCCCGTGTCTGGATTTCAGGGAGTTAAACCAGATTACGGTTCGTGATCCATACCCTATACCATTGATACCGGATTTGTTCAACCAGGTGGCAGGTGCTAAGTGGTTTACCAAGCTTGACCTCAGGGGGGCGTACAACCTCATAAGAGTCCGTCAAGGTGATGAGTGGAAGACGGCTTTTAATACCCCTGAGGGTCATTTTGAAAATTTGGTGATGCCATTTGGGTTGACAAACGCACCTGCAGTGTTTCAACATTTCATAAATGATGTGTTCTCGCATGTTTTGGGGAAATTCGTTATTGTGTACCTAGATGACATTCTCATATATTCTTGCGACCGTGATACTCATTTAGATCATGTCAGGCAGGTGTTACAGCTTCTCAGAGAGAATAAGCTATATGCAAAACTTGAGAAATGTGTTTTTTTCAGTTCAGGAGTTGCCTTTCTTGGGTTATATTGTGTCTGCTTCTGGTTTCAAAATGGACGCCGCCAAGGTGCAAGCGATGTTGCATTGGGAACGGCCTGATAACCTTAAAGCACTTCAGCGGTTCCTTGGGTTTTCTAACTACTATAGGAAGTTTATCAAAGATTTTTCTATCATTGCTAAACCGCTAACTGACATGACTAAAAAGGGTACCAATTTCTCCGTTTGGCCTGAGGCTGCTGTGCATGCATTTGAATTTCTTAAAAACAGTTTAGTTTCGGCCCCCATTATTGTGCAGCCAGATGTATCGAAACCTTTTGTTATGGAAGTCGATGCGTCGGAGGTTGGTGTGGGGGCGGTGCTGTCACAAGGCTCATCCTTGAGCGGTTTGCGTCCATGTGCATATTTTTCCAAGAAACTGTCGCCCGCCGAACGTAACTACGATATCAGCAACAGGGAGTTGTTGGCAATCAAATTGGCCTTTGAGGAATGGCGACACTTCTTGGAGGGGTCGGTTCATCAGGTTACTGTTATTACCAACCATAAGAATTTGCTTTATTTGGAGTCTGCCAAGCGTCTGTCTCCCAGGCAGGCTCGCTGGGCATTGTTTTTCACACGGTTCAACTTTGTTGTCACTTACAGACCTGGGTCTAAAAACACTAAGGCAGATGCTCTGTCCAGGTGTTTTCTGGGGGGAGAACCCCGGAAAGATCCAGTACCCATCCTCCAAAAGGGTGTTGTGGTTTCGGCTCTCACTACTGAGGTTGAGGCTGAGATTGCCGAGGCCCAGGAGGAGGTACCATCTGAGCTTCCCTTCAACAAAACATTTGTAACGCTTCACCTCCGCTTAAAGGTTTTGGCGGAGCATCATGATGCTGTCCTGGCTGGCCACCCAGGGGTTAGGGGTACCTTGGAGTTTTTGGTGGCACAAGATCCGACAGGACGTGGTCTCATACGTGTCAGCTTGCACCACGTGCGCTAGGGCTAAGACGCCCCGCTCCCATCCTGTTGGCACACTACTTCCTCTCGAGGTACCTAGTAAGCCATGGGCGGAAATCTCCATGGATTTTATCACTGACTTGCCCTCCTTAGTTGGGAACATGGTCATCTTGGTGATTGTTGATCGGTTCTCAAAAATGTCACACTTTGGGTCTTTGCCTTCGTTGCCTAACGCTAAGACTCTGGCTCAGGTATTTGTGCAGGAGGTGGTCAGACTTCATGGGGTTCCGTCTGACATCATTTCTGATAGGGGGTCTCAGTTTGTGGCAAAGTTTTGGAAAGCATTTTGCTCACAGCTGGGGATCAAGTTGTATCATTCTTCGGCGTTTCATCCTCAGTCAAATGGTCAGACTGAGCGTTTGAACCAAAATTTGGAACAGTACTTACGCTGCTTTGTTTCTGATAACCAGGAGGAGTAATCGACGTTCCTTCCTTTGGCTGAGTTTGCCATCAATAACCACCGCCAGGAGTCGTCTGGGAAGTCTCTGTTTTTTTTGTATTTGGGCTACATCCTCAATTTTCTACTTTGAGTCAGGGGGGCTCGTCCGGCGTCCCGGAGGAAGACCAGTTAAGAGCACAATTATCATCAGTCTGGAGGGGAGTTAAACAGCGCCTGTTGAGTGTGGGTGCTAGGTACAAACGTGTGGCTGACAGTAGGCGTGTGCCAGGTCCGGACCTGAGTGTGGATAACTGGGTGTGGTTATCCACAAAAATCATAAGACTCAAAATACCATCCCTTAAATTGGGTCCAAGGTTTATTGGTCCATTTAGGGTCGCCGCAGTCATTAACCCAGTAGTGTACCGGTTGGAGCTACCTACGGTGTATAAGATACACAACGTGTTCCACAGATAGTTGCTAAAAAAGGTGGTGGGTCTTGTGGACGCGACACCAATGCCTTCTCCAGTCTTGGTGGATGGTAATTTGGAATTTGAAGTCTCCAAGGCGGTTGACTCTCATGTAGTGCGCCGCACTTTACTGTACTTGGTACACTGGCTTGGTTATGGGCCTGAGGAAAGGTCCTGGGTACCAGCCTCGGACGTTCATGCGGATCGGCTGGTCAGTATGTTTCACCGCCGTCATCCGGACAAGCCGGGTCCTATAAGCCGTGAGAGCCCTGGGGTCCCTCATAGAAGGCGGGGTACTGTCATGTCGGACGCTGTTCATACCAGGGCGTTCGACAGACAGCGGTAATTCCGCTTTTGTCCACTATGTGCTCAGTGGCGTCGGCTAGATTTTATCTAGCTGGTCCGGGGTTAATTTAGCTGGTGCTCGGATTGGTAGCTGAGCCACACCCACTGCCTTTAAATAGTTCCTCTGAACATTGGGCGTCGCCGATTATAGCTTCTGTCTTGTGCTTTTTTATCTCGGTCTGGAGTGGTGAGCTAGGAGTTGGAGTATCGTTGCTGGTGGTGTATTTCCCTTTGTCTTATTTTCTCCTTCCTATATTTGTATTTATTTTGCCCTGTGCACTTATAGTGTATTCCTGAGTGACTGCAGCATGTTGCATATTTTTCCGTTATCCTTGTCTGTGCTAACTGTGGGTGTTGGTGTGTGGTCTCTTCACTGGGTGGTGGGTCGAGGTTTCAGCCTAGGGTTGAAACAGGAGACAGTGTGAGGGTGGAGGCCCAGACATGCACACCATCAGTGTAAACTCTGGGAGAGGGTCAGTCAGGGTTTCCCTAGTCTGAGCGAAATCGCAGGGGCCCGGATCATTAGCTCTCGCATACCTAGGACTCCCGTGACAGACGTACTGTATATATACTGCATTGGTTGAGAATGCCTTCTCAACCATGAAGTATGTATTGTAAATGTCAGGAAGGGGTTAAGAACCTTTATTTACACAGTACTTGCTGTGTGTACTTGCACCTTTTGAGTGTCCATCTTCAATATTGTGATTTCACACAATTTAACTCTGTATTGATTTATAGCATTCACCCAAACGAGTTTTTTCATTATCCCTTACATACGTTTAGTATTTTATATGTCTTACTTTTGTATGTCTATTTTTATGTTAAGTTATCCAATAAAGAATGTGTTTATTATTGAATTTGACCCTTACTCATTTCTACATAGGTATTTTTGCATTTACTGATACGTTTTGGCCCTTTTACATAGCTTTTTATATTCAGCAGGATTTTTTTATAATAACTACATGGCATAGTAGAGCTGAAACTGATTATTTTTCCTATTCTGTACTTATTTCTAAACTGCTAAAATAATTTTTTCCCTTATCACACACAATAAACAGTATGCAATTGATAATACCAGCTTATATTTTTTTTTACTTCTCTGGTAAATTAAATAGTCATTGAACTAATTTGTTTGATGAGTACCTCCACTAATTAATTTTGGGAGAGAAATGGAATATACTGAATACTTTGTATTTATGTAATAGAGAATAGAGTTTTAATGCAGCGCTAACTACTGTAAGCATATCATGACATTAAAGTTTTAAATCACACCAAGCAATGTAAAGCAGCTTTCATAAAGATAAGCATTTATTGAAATGATAATTGAACTCTGTGTTTTAGAGAAAGAAAAATATGGTTGGTGAGTTTTGAAGTCAAAAGGCAAACATTATTTAAACTAAGCTATGAGAAAATGCATTTGGCATTCAAAAATGAAATAATAGTAATTACTGTGGCTTACGCAAATCCATGAAGAGAGAGTTGCTTAAGATATACAAATATAATTTACCTCAATGCTGGATAATACACACATATTGAGAAGCTAAGAAGGAGACCATTAAAAATAATTTTTATTTACTGTGAAAAATCCAGCAACTATTTATATTTATTTAGTCAGATAATTTTTGGGTTTATAAAATCTAGGATAAAGATTTCATAATTCTTCTAGTTATAAATCTTTCTGAAATTGTGCAAACCTTATCCTTTTAACTGAGCTTCAAAGACATATAGTCATACACAGGGTTGGTATGGTGTTTTCCCAATGGAGTATGTGTACACTTCTATAAAATCAGCACTATTCTTCAGCACCAAATGTCTCTATTCTGTTTTAAACTATATTTATTACATCTATCTGTAAACTGAGCACCAATACTTATATGCTGGACAATCATCCATTTGGTCTTGGAGTATTGCTTGGATTTCTGTGGACTTTATTGCCTGTGCATTGTCCTTTGGTGTTGCCTGGATGGAGAGCTCACAGTGATGATGAGGAGATTTCTTTTCACTTGTCATCATCTGCAAAGAACCAATGCTAATAACTTAATATTTGTCATTATGGATACACAAAGGTTTTATGTTTGCATTCATCCTAGCCAGGATTTCACAGTACAGTACTTACCGACCATGGACATACTGAATACATCATGTCTACAATGTGCCACCCTGACCACAATCACTCTGATCACTTTCAGGTGCCTGCTGTGTCTAACAGCAGGGCACCTGGGATTGTCACCCCGCAAGGTTTTGACACCCCCGCACAATTATGATAGCTGTGATTGGCTGTTCAATTTTGAACAGCCAATCACTGCCTTTTCAGTGTTTCAGTGTTCAATAGAGATGAGAGAATCTTTCAAGGTTAGGTTTGGTACAGTTTGACACACATCCTGGTGTTCGCCGAACATGTTCTCACAACAGTTCATCAAACATAACCGAACACTAATGATAAGCGAATCTGTTCAAAAACGATCGCCACACATAAAATCGGCATGAGTATGGAACATTCGGATTGGTGGTCGGAAACATGAGCAAATCCTTATAAAATTGAAAAAAATCTGAAACATTTTGTAAAAAGTGAGGGAAAATATTTGCCAGGCAACTAAATGTATTTTGAGCACATTGGCTATGATAACGGTGGTGTATGATGAGCGTGGGGCAAATGTTTGATGAGGGTAGGGGTTGGCAAAGCTCAGAGGAGCAGCATGGTTGAATACTTATTTTTCTTCTAACTTTATGCATGTACATTGTGGCTAGCCAATAATGGTGCAGGAAACATCCACAATGTCCTGACACAACGACTTGTGTCGTTGGCTGCTGAAATCACAAGTCCCTCTCCATATAAAGAGTGGACATCTTGTTTTAGCGCCATTCTGACAATGTAACATCACAGAGAGGCTGCTCCTGATGATGGGACTATTTGCTGATAGACAGCAGGACACATTTCATACAAGTGTGTTGTGCACTGCTTCTATTGTGCTCCATGAATGAGTAGACCATTCTAAATCTTATTTTTTCACATGCGATACAGCATGCCATATCCCACCTTGTAATTTAGTGGTGTGGTGACATTGTTCTGTGATTTAAGCCAGAGGTGTCAAACTGCATTCCTCGAGGGCCGCCAACAGGTCATGTTTTCAGGATTTCCTTAGCATTCCACAAGGTGCTGGTATCATTCTGTGCAGGTGATTAAATTATCACCTGTGCAATACAAGGAAATCCTGAAAACATGACCTGTTGGCGGCCCTCGAGGAATGCAGCTTGACACCTCTGATTTAAGCTGCTGGGCAAGATTTTTTATTTTTTTGGCAGTTGCTACTGTGATTCAGCATGCAGTATCTCACCTTGTTATTTAGTGGCGGTGAAATTCCACTGTCTGCATACCTAATGCTGATTAAAAAAATAAAGTCTGTTGCTAAATGACGCTATCTTTGTTGTGACATTACTGTGACTGACTGGCCTTACAGCATCATAGGGAGACTTTTAAGCCCTGCCTGCACTATCTTGCGCACATTACATGGGGAAACAGCATAGGAAGAGCGTAGTGTGAGCTGTCATGGTTCCCAATGGCAAGGGAACGTAAAAAACACATAAGTAACGAACGAGCTCTCGGGTGATGGAAACTCGAGTTGACCGTGAGCTAAATCTACCACACAACTAACAGTAGCCAGGGAGCATACCTACGGCTTCCTATATGCCACGCGCCAGCCGGAGGACTAACTACGCCTGGTAGAGGAAGAAACAGACCTGGCTTACCTCTAGGGAAATACCCCAAAAGATGATAGCAGCCCCCCACATGTAATAACGGTGAATTAAGAGGAAAAGACATACACAGTATGAAAGTAGATTTAGCAAAGAGAGGTCCACTTACTAGATAGCAGAAGGATACAAAAGAGGACTTCACGGTCAACTGAAAACCCTTTCAAAAACCATCCTGAAATTACTTTAAGACTCCTGTGTCAACTCATGACACAGGAGTGGCAATTTCAGCCCGCAAGAGCTTCCAGCTACAGAGAATTACAAAAACTGCAAACTGGACAAAAGGTACAAAACAAAAGGACAAAGTCCACTTAGCTGATCAGCAGACTAGTAGCAGGAACATGCAACCGAAGGCTCTGGTTACAATGATGACCGGCAAGGAAATGACTGGAGAGCAAGGCTAAATAGGAAACTCCCAAACACTGATGGAAGCAGGTGAACAGAAGAAGCAAAGTGCAAACAAGTCACCAGTACCACCAGCAACCACCAGGGGAGCCCAAAAAGCGGAAACACAACAGTACCCTCCCCTTAAGG
Source organism: Ranitomeya variabilis (assembly GCF_051348905.1). NCBI lineage: Eukaryota > Metazoa > Chordata > Amphibia > Anura > Dendrobatidae > Ranitomeya > Ranitomeya variabilis. The sequence goes on from NC_135236.1 coordinate 571,381,797, forward strand.
AGGGGGCACCGAACCCTCACAAGAACCGCCAGGTCGATCTGGATGAGCCCTATGAAAGGCACGAACCAAATCCGAGGCATGAACATCAGAGGCAGTTACCCAAGAATTATCTTCCTGACCATAGCCTTTCCATTTAACCAGATATTGAAGTCTCCGTCTGGAAATACGGGAGTCCAAGATCTTCTCCACGACGTACTCCATTTCACCCTCCACCAGCACAGGAGCAGGAGGTTCAGTAGAAGGAACCACCGGTACCTCATATCTCCGCAACAACGACCGATGGAACACATTATGGATAGCGAAAGATGCCGGGAGGTCCAAACGAAAGGAAACAGGGTTAAGAATCTCCAAAATCCTATAAGGACCGATGAACCGAGGCTTAAATTTGGGAGAAGAAACTCTCATAGGGACAAAACGGGAAGACAACCACACCAAGTCCCCAACGCGAAGGTGGGGACCAACACGACGACGACGGTTAGCAAACTGCTGAGTCCTCTCCTGGGACAATTCCAAATTATCCACCACTTGTCCCCAAATCCGATGCAACCGATCCACCACCGCATCCACTCCAGGACAATCCGAAGATTCAACCTGACCAGATGAAAAACGCGGATGAAACCCTGAATTGCAAAAGAAAGGAGAGACCAAAGTGGCAGAACTAGCCCGATTATTAAGAGCAAACTCCGCCAATGGCAGAAAGGCAACCCAATCATCCTGATCCGCAGACACAAAACACCTCAAATAAGTCTCCAAAGTTTGATTAGTTCGCTCCATCTGGCCATTGGTCTGAGGATGGAATGCAGACGAAAAGGACAAATCAATGCCCAACCTGGCACAGACTGCCCGCCAAAATCTAGACACGAACTGGGTACCCCTGTCAGAAACGATGTTTTCCGGAATACCATGCAAGTGAACCACATTTTGAAAAAACAGAGGGACCAACTCAGATGAGGAAGGCAACTTAGGCAATGGCACCAAATGAACCATTTTAGAAAAACGGTCACACACCACCCAGATGACAGACATCTTCTGAGAAACAGGGAGATCCGAGATAAAGTCCATAGAGATGTGTGTCCAAGGCCTCTTCGGAATAGGCAAGGGCAACAACAAGCCACTAGCCCTAGAACAACAAGGCTTGGCCCGAGCACACACATCGCAAGACTGCACAAAAACACGCACATCTCGAGACAGGGAAGGCCACCAGAAGGATCTAGCCACCAAATCTCTGGTGCCAAAAATTCCCGGATGACCTGCCAGAGTAGAAGAATGAACTTCCGAGATGACTCTAGTGGTCCACTCGTCAGGAACAAACAGTCTACCAGACGGACAACGATCAGGTCTATCCGCCTGAAATTCTTGCAAAGCACGTCGCAAATCTGGAGAGACAGCAGACAAAACCACTCCATCCTTAAGGACACCAGCAGGTTCAGAATTCCCAGGAGAGTCAGGCTCAAAACTCCTAGAAAGAGCATCTGCTTTCACATTCCTAGAACCCGGTAAGTACGAGACCACAAAATTAAACCGGGAAAAGAACAACGACCAACGTGCCTGTCTAGGATTCAGGCGCCTGGCAGACTCCAAATAAATTAAATTCTTGTGATCAGTCAAAACTACCACCTGATGTCTGGCACCCTCAAGCCAATGACGCCACTCCTCAAATGCCCACTTCATGGCCAAAAGCTCCCGATTACCAACATCATAGTTTCGCTCGGCGGCCGAAAATTTTCGCGAAAAGAACGCACAAGGTCTCATCACTGAGCAGTCGGAACTTTTCTGCGACAAAACCGCCCCCGCTCCGATCTCGGAAGCATCGACCTCAACCTGAAAGGGAAGAGAAACATCAGGCTGGCACGACACAGGGGCAGACAAAAAGCGGCGCTTAAGCTCCCGAAAGGCCTCCACGGCAGCAGGGGACCAATTGGCAACATCAGCACCCTTTTTAGTCAAATCCGTCAGAGGTTTAGCAACGCCAGAAAAACCAGCTATAAATCGACGATAAAAATTAGCAAAGCCCAAGAATTTCTGGAGACTCTTCAGAGAAGTAGGCTGCGTCCAGTCATAAATAGCCCGAACCTTGACAGGGTCCATCTCAATAGAAGAAGGGGAAAAAATATACCCCAAAAATGAAATTTTTTGAACCCCAAAAACACACTTTGAACCCTTTACACACAAAGAATTCTCCCGCAAAACCTGAAAAACCCTCCTGACCTGCTGAACATGAGACTCCCGGTCATCAGAAAAAATCAAAATATCATCCAAGTACACAATCATAAATTTATCCAAATATTCCCGGAAAATATCATGCATTAAGGACTGAAAGACAGAAGGTACATTAGAAAGGCCGAAAGGCATTACCAAATACTCAAAATGGCCCTCAGGCGTATTAAATGCGGTCTTCCACTCATCCCCCTGCTTAATTCGCACCAAATTATACGCCCCACGAAGATCAATCTTAGAGAACCACTTAGCCCCCCTTATGCGAGCAAACAAATCAGTCAGCAAAGGCAATGGATACTGATATTTGACTGTAATTTTATTCAGGAGACGATAATCAATACAAGGCCTCAGAGAGCCATCCTTTTTAGAGACAAAGAAAAAACCGGCTCCTAAAGGTGATGAAGAAGGACGAATATGTCCCTTTTCCAGGGACTCCTTAATATACTCGCGCATAGCAGTATGTTCAGGTACAGATAGGTTAAACAAACGACCCTTTGGAAATTTACTGCCAGGAATCAGATCTATGGCGCAATCACAATCCCTGTGAGGAGGGAGTGAACCAATCTTAGGCTCTTCAAAAATATCACGATAATCAGACAAAAATGCCGGAATCTCAGATGGAATAGATGACGAAATGGACACCATAGGAGTGTCCCCATGAGCCCCCCGACATCCCCAGCTTAACACAGACATAGCCTTCCAGTCAAGGACTGGGTTATGAGACTGTAACCATGGTAATCCAAGCACCAAAACATCATGTAAATTGTACAACACAAGGAAGCGAATCACCTCCTGATGGTCTGGAGTCATACGCATAGTCACTTGCGTCCAGAACTGTGGTTTATTACAAGCCAAAGGTGTAGAATCAATACCCTTCAGAGGTATAGGGACTTCCAGAGGCTCTAAATCAAACCCACAGCGCCTGGCAAAGGACCAGTCCATAAGACTCAGAGCGGCGCCCGAGTCCACATAGGCATCCACGGTAATAACTGATAATGAACAAATCAAGGTTACAGACAAAATAAATTTGGACTGTAAAGTGCCAATTGAAATGGACTTGTCAACCTTCCTAGTACGCTTAGAGCATGCCAATATAACATGAGCAGAATCACCACAATAGAAGCATAACCCATTTTTACGCCTATAATTCTGCCGCTCGCTTCTGGACATAACTCTGTCACATAGCATTTTCTCTGGCGTCTCTTCAGAAGATACCGCCAAATGGTGCACGGGTTTGCGCTCCCGCAAACGCCGATCAATCTGAATTGCCATTGTCATGGACTCATTCAGACCTGTAGGCGCAGGGAACCCGACCATAACATCTTTAACGGCATCAGAAAGGCCCTCTCTGAAATTTGCCGCTAAGGCGCACTCATTCCACTGAGTAAGCACAGACCACCTACGAAATTTTTGGCAGTATATCTCCGCTTCATCTTGCCCTTGAGATAGGGCTATCAAAGCTTTTTCAGCTTGAATCTCCAAATTAGGTTCCTCATAAAGCAACCCTAAAGCCAGGAAAAACGCATCCACATTGAGCAACGCAGGATCCCCTGGTGCCAATGAAAATGCCCAATTTTGAGGGTCACCTCGCAGCAAAGAGATTACAATCTTAACCTGCTGGACAGGATCTCCTGAGGAGTGAGGTCTGAGAGAAAGGAATAATTTACAATTATATTTGAAATTCAAAAACCGAGATCTATCTCCGGAAAACACCTCTGGTGTAGGGATTTTAGGTTCAGAAATAGGAGCATGTATAACAAAATCTTGTAAATTTTGAACCTTCGTAGCAAGATTATTTAAACCTGCAGCCAAACTCTGGACATCCATGTTAAACAGCTAAGGTCAGAGCCATTCAAGGGTTAAGAGGAGGTAAGAAGCAGCTAGACAGCAATTAAGGGCTAGGCAGCAAAACTCTGAGGGAAAGGAAAAAAAAATAAAAATTTCCCTTCAACACTTCTTTTTCTCCTGCTTCAGCCCAAACAATTAACACTTTGTGGGCCGGTCATACTGTCATGGTTCCCAATGGCAAGGGAACGTAAAAAACACATAAGTAACGAACGAGCTCTCGGGTGATGGAAACTCGAGTTGACCGTGAGCTAAATCTACCACACAACTAACAGTAGCCAGGGAGCATACCTACGGCTTCCTATATGCCACGCGCCAGCCGGAGGACTAACTACGCCTGGTAGAGGAAGAAACAGACCTGGCTTACCTCTAGGGAAATACCCCAAAAGATGATAGCAGCCCCCCACATGTAATAACGGTGAATTAAGAGGAAAAGACATACACAGTATGAAAGTAGATTTAGCAAAGAGAGGTCCACTTACTAGATAGCAGAAGGATACAAAAGAGGACTTCACGGTCAACTGAAAACCCTTTCAAAAACCATCCTGAAATTACTTTAAGACTCCTGTGTCAACTCATGACACAGGAGTGGCAATTTCAGCCCGCAAGAGCTTCCAGCTACAGAGAATTACAAAAACTGCAAACTGGACAAAAGGTACAAAACAAAAGGACAAAGTCCACTTAGCTGATCAGCAGACTAGTAGCAGGAACATGCAACCGAAGGCTCTGGTTACAATGATGACCGGCAAGGAAATGACTGGAGAGCAAGGCTAAATAGGAAACTCCCAAACACTGATGGAAGCAGGTGAACAGAAGAAGCAAAGTGCAAACAAGTCACCAGTACCACCAGCAACCACCAGGGGAGCCCAAAAAGCGGATACACAACAGTGAGCATATGGAGAGAGAAAGCAGCATACAGGGAGAGTTTCTGAGTCCAAAAAGCTCTTCAAGACCTACTTATAGTGAAGATTAGTTCTCTGTTAGGTTGAGTGTCATGATTCTCAATGGCGAGAGAACATAGCCCAGCATATATGAGAACTAGCTCTTGGAAGATGGAAACTATACTGACCATGAACTAAACCTGCCGCACAACTAGAAGTGGCCGGGTAGCATGCCTACGTTTTTTTATCCCTAGATGCCCAGCGCCAGCCGGAGAACTACCTAATCCTAGCAGAGGAAAAGACAGTCCTGGCTCACCTCTAGAGAAATTTTCCCAAAAGGCAGACAGAGGCCCCCACATATATTGGCGGTGATTTTAGATGAAATGACAAACGTAGTATGAAAATAGTTTTAGCAAAATCGAGGTCCGCTTACTAGATAGCAGGAAGACAGAAAGGGCACTTTCATGGTCAGCAGAAAACCCTATCAAAACACCATCCAGAAATTACTTTAAGACTCTAGCATTAACTCATAACACCAGAGTGGCAATTTCCGATCTCAAGAGCTTTCCAGACACAGTAACGAAACAGCAGCTGTGAACAGGAACAAAATGCAAAAACACACAAGGACAAAAGTCCAACTTAGCTGGGGGTTGTCTAGTAGCAGGAACAAGCACAGAAGGCTTCTGATTACATTGTTGACCGGCATGAAACTGACAGAGGAGCAAGGTTATATAGCGACTCCCACATCCTGATAGGAGCAGGTGAACAGAGGGGATGATGCACACAAGTTCAATTCCACAAGTGGCCACCGGGGGAGCCCAGAATCCAATTTCACAACAGTACCCCCCCCTCAAGGAGGGGGCACCGAACCCTCACCAGAACCACCAGGGCGATCAGGATGAGCCCTATGAAAGGCACGGACAAGATTGGAGGCATGAACATCAGAGGCAGTGACCCAAGAATTATCCTCCTGACCGAATCCCTTCCATTTGACCAGATACTGGAGTTTCCGTCTGGAAACACGAGAGTCTAAGATCTTTTCCACAACGTACTCCAACTCACCCTCAACCAACACCGGAGCAGGAGGCTCAACGGAAGGCACAGCCGGTACCTCATACCTGCGCAACAATGACCGATGAAAAACATTATGAATCGAAAAGGATGCAGGGAGGTCCAAACGGAAGGACACAGGGTTAAGAATCTCCAATATCTTGTACGGGCCGATGAACCGAGGCTTAAATTTAGGAGAAGAAACCCTCATAGGGACAAAACGAGAAGACAACCACACCAAGTCCCCAACACAAAGCCGAGGACCAACACGACGACGGCGGTTGGCAAAAAGCTGAGTCTTCTCCTGGGACAACTTCAAATTGTCCACCACCTGCCCCCAAATCTGATGCAACCTCTCCACCACAGCATCCACTCCAGGACAATCCGAAGATTCCACTTGACCGGAGGAAAATCGAGGATGAAACCCCGAATTACAGAAAAACGGGGACACCAAGGTGGCAGAGCTGGCCCGATTATTGAGGGCGAACTCCGCCAAAGGCAAAAAAGCAACCCAATCATCCTGATCCGCAGACACAAAACACCTCAAATATGTCTCCAAGGTCTGATTAGTCCGCTCGGTCTGGCCATTAGTCTGAGGATGGAAAGCAGACGAAAAAGACAAATCTATGCCCATCCTAGCACAGAATGCCCGCCAAAATCTAGACACAAATTGGGTCCCTCTGTCAGAAACGATATTCTCCGGAATACCATGCAAACGAACAACATTTTGAAAAAACAGAGGAACCAACTCAGAAGAAGAAGGCAACTTAGGCAAGGGAACCAGATGGACCATCTTAGAGAAACGGTCACACACCACCCAGATGACAGACATCTTCTGAGAAACAGGCAGATCCGAAATAAAATCCATCGAGATGTGCGTCCAAGGCCTCTTCGGGATAGGCAAGGGTAACAACAATCCACTAGCCCGAGAGCAACAAGGCTTGGCCCGAGCACAAACGTCACAAGACTGCACAAAGCCTCGCACATCTCGTGACAGGGAAGGCCACCAGAAGGACCTTGCCACCAAATCCCTGGTACCAAAGATTCCAGGATGACCTGCCAACGCAGAAGAATGAACCTCAGAGATGACTCTACTGGTCCAATCATCAGGAACAAACAGTCTACCAGGTGGGCAACGATCAGGTCTATCCGCCTGAAACTCCTGCAAGGCCCGCCGCAGGTCTGGAGAAACGGCAGACAATATCACTCCATCTTTAAGGATACCTGTGGGCTCAGAATTACCAGGGGAGTCAGGCTCAAAACTCCTAGAAAGGGCATCCGCCTTAACATTCTTAGAACCCGGTAGGTAAGACACCACAAAATTAAACCGAGAGAAAAACAACGACCAGCGCGCCTGTCTAGGATTCAGGCGCCTGGCAGACTCAAGGTAAATTAAATTTTTGTGGTCAGTCAATACCACCACCTGATGTCTGGCCCCCTCAAGCCAGTGACGCCACTCCTCAAAAGCCCACTTCATGGCCAAAAGCTCCCGATTCCCAATATCATAATTCCGCTCGGCGGGCGAAAATTTACGGGAAAAAAAAACACAAGGTCTCATCACGGAGCAGTCGGAACTTCTCTGCAACAACACCGCCCCAGCTCCGATTTCAGAAGCGTCGACCTCAACCTGAAAAGGAAGAGCAACATCAGGCTGACGCAACACTGGGGCGGAAGAAAAGCGGCGCTTGAGCTCCCGAAAGGCCTCCACAGCATCAGGGGACCAATCAGCAACATCAGCACCCTTCTTAGTCAAATCAGTCAATGGTTTTACAACATCAGAAAAACCAGCAATAAATCGACGATAAAAGTTGGCAAAGCCCAAAAATTTCTGAAGACTCTTAAGAGAAGAGGGTTGCGTCCAATCACCAATAGCCTGAACCTTGACAGGATCCATCTTGATGGAAGAGGGGGAAAAAATGTATCCCAAGAAGGAAATCTTCTGAACGCCAAAAACACACTTAGAACCCTTCACACACAAGGAATTAGACCGCAAAACCTGAAAAACCCTCCTGACCTGCTGGACATGAGAGTCGCAGTCATCCGAAAAAATCAGAATATCATCCAGATACACAATCATAAATTTATCCAAATAATCGCGGAAAATGTCATGCATAAAGGACTGGAAGACTGAAGGGGCATTTGAAAGACCAAAAGGCATCACCAAATACTCAAAATGGCCCTCGGGCGTATTAAATGCGGTTTTCCACTCATCCCCCTGCTTGATTCGCACCAAATTATACGCCCCACGGAGATCAATCTTAGAGAACCACTTGGCCCCCTTTATACGAGCAAACAAATCAGTAAGCAGTGGTAACGGATATTGATATTTAACCGTGATTTTATTCAAAAGTCGATAATCAATACACGGCCTCAAAGAGCCGTCTTTCTTAGACACAAAGAAAAAACCGGCTCCTAAGGGAGATGACGAAGGACGAATATGTCCCTTTTCCAAGGACTCCTTTATATATTCTCGCATAGCAGCGTGTTCAGGCACAGACAGATTAAATAAACGCCCCTTAGGGTATTTACTACCCGGGATCAAGTCTATGGCACAATCGCACTCCCGGTGCGGAGGTAGTGAACCAACCTTGGGTTCTTCAAAAACGTCACGAAAGTCAGACAAGAATTCAGGAATCTCAGAGGGAATAGATGATGAAATGGAAACCAAAGGTACGTCCCCATGAGTTCCTTTACATCCCCAGCTTAACACAGACATAGCTCTCCAGTCGAGGACTGGGTTATGAGATTGCAGCCATGGCAATCCCAGCACCAAAACATCATGTAGATTATACAGCACCAGAAAGCGAATAACCTCCTGGTGATCCGGATTAACACGCATAGTCACTTGTGTCCAGTATTGTGGTTTATTACTAGCCAAAGGGGTGGAGTCAATCCCTTTCAGAGGTATCGGAGCCTCCAATGGCTCCAAATCATACCCACAGCGTTTGGCAAAGGACCAATCCATAAGACTCAAAGCAGCGCCAGAGTCGACATAGGCGTCCGCGGTAATAGATGACAAAGAACAAATCAGGGTCACAGATAGAATAAACTTAGACTGTAAAGTGCTAATTGAAACAGACTTGTCAGGCTTCTTAGTACGCTTAAAGCATGCTGATATAACATGAGTTGAATCACCGCAATAGAAGCACAACCCATTTTTTCGTCTAAAATTCTGCCGCTCGCTTCTGGACAGAATTCTATCACATTGCATATTTTCTGGCGTTTTCTCAGTAGACACCGCCAAATGGTGCACAGGTTTGCGCTCCCGCAGACGCCTATCGATCTGAATAGCCATCGTCATGGACTCATTCAGACTCGCAGGCACAGGGAACCCCACCATAACATCCTTAATGGCATCAGAGAGACCTTCTCTGAAAATCGCCGCCAGGGCGCACTCATTCCACTGAGTAAGCACAGACCATTTGCGGAATTTTTGGCAGTATATTTCAGCTTCATCTTGCCCCTGAGACAAGGACATCAAGGCCTTTTCCGCCTGAAGCTCTAAATGAGGTTCCTCATAAAGCAACCCCAAGGCCACAAAAAACGCATCCACATTGAGCAACGCAGGATCCCCTGGTGCCAATGCAAAAGCCCAGTCTTGAGGGTCGCCCCGGAGCAAGGAAATTACAATCCTGACCTGCTGTGCAGGGTCTCCGGCAGAGCGAGACTTCAGGGACAAAAACAATTTGCAATTATTTTTAAAATTTTGAAAGTGAGATCTATTCCCCGAGAAGAATTCAGGCAAAGGAATTCTAGGCTCAGACCTAGGTGCATGAACAACAAAATCTTGCAAATTTTGTACCTTTGTGGCGAGATTATTCAAACCTGTAGCTACACTCTGAAGATCCATTTGAAACAGGTGAACACAGAGCCATTCAAGGATTAGAAGGAGAGAAAGAGAGGAAGGCTGCAGTATAGGCAGACTAGCAAGAGATTCAATTAAGAGCACACTCAGAACTAGAGGAAAAAAAAAAAAAAATAGTAGCAGACTTCTTTTTTCTCTCCTTTCTCAGCCAGTAATTTAACCCTTTTTTTTGGCCGGTCAAACTGTCATGATTCTCAATGGCGAGAGAACATAGCCCAGCATATATGAGAACTAGCTCTTGGAAGATGGAAACTATACTGACCATGAACTAAACCTGCCGCACAACTAGAAGTGGCCGGGTAGCATGCCTACGTTTTTTTATCCCTAGATGCCCAGCGCCAGCCGGAGAACTACCTAATCCTAGCAGAGGAAAAGACAGTCCTGGCTCACCTCTAGAGAAATTTTCCCAAAAGGCAGACAGAGGCCCCCACATATATTGGCGGTGATTTTAGATGAAATGACAAACGTAGTATGAAAATAGTTTTAGCAAAATCGAGGTCCGCTTACTAGATAGCAGGAAGACAGAAAGGGCACTTTCATGGTCAGCAGAAAACCCTATCAAAACACCATCCAGAAATTACTTTAAGACTCTAGCATTAACTCATAACACCAGAGTGGCAATTTCCGATCTCAAGAGCTTTCCAGACACAGTAACGAAACAGCAGCTGTGAACAGGAACAAAATGCAAAAACACACAAGGACAAAAGTCCAACTTAGCTGGGGGTTGTCTAGTAGCAGGAACAAGCACAGAAGGCTTCTGATTACATTGTTGACCGGCATGAAACTGACAGAGGAGCAAGGTTATATAGCGACTCCCACATCCTGATAGGAGCAGGTGAACAGAGGGGATGATGCACACAAGTTCAATTCCACAAGTGGCCACCGGGGGAGCCCAGAATCCAATTTCACAACAGTTGAGATAGTGTAGGGAGAGATTTATTATGAGGGAGAGGGTTTGATATCCAGTACCATAATATAAAAACAGCTCTTTTTAGAGCAAAATAATATTGCTCAGTACCAGCATTTACTGAACTTTTTTTTGAGCTAAATAATATTTCTTGTCTATTACTGAAATAGTGTATATTTATCTAGCAGCAGTGCAACTGGCATAAAGCCTGGTCACATATGCAAATGTTACTATTTACCAGTAATATTCCTGAATCTACTGTTGGCGTGTGTCATAAAGGTAATTAGAAAAAAAAAACTATGCTATTGGTTAAATAAATAGCGTATATTTATCTAGCTGTTGTGCGACTGTCGCAAAGCCTGCTGAGATACACAAGCGTCAATATTTACCACCACAGCGATTGCGGATGAACTGAATATTTGCCATCTGTTAATGTTATCTGTGATGCCATATCATGTGTGGTGGTTCCTCTGTTTGCCATTCTGGCTGTTGCTCACTTGCATGTTTGGATGGTTGTGCGCATCGCGCTGTGACCTGCCGTTTCCTGTCTGCGGGTGGGCGTCTTTATGGTGTGCGCATCGCTCCGTGGATCCCTCCCCGGCACGTGCACACTTTCCATGATGCCTAACCCGCACTCCAGGACCTGGCGGCCGCAGTGCGCATGTGCTGACAAAATCCATCCTGATTGTCCACATTTGGTCATGTGACCAAGTTCACCGGGTTATTTAAAGGTCCTGTAAGGGCCTGAGGTATACTCCCTTGAGAAAGTGGCCCCAAGTAGCCGTGAAACGTGCGTCGGTACCCACAATCCGACCCCCCTTGTTCCCACTCATCTGCTGGTAAGCATTGCACCTTTTGCTAGTTACTTCCGCACTTTACATGAAAGATAGACAGGTGTTACTTTATCCTTAGTCACTTTATGGAAGCAGGCTGGCCTCCAGGTGTCCACTTTTGGATGCACTGCTCCCTCAGGGTTATGGTCTTTGGACCTTTATGTTATTTTTTCTGGGACTCATGTGCAATGTGAGGAGGTGCTAGGTGGAGGGTGGGGTATATAGCAATCTGCATTGTTTATTTTTTTTATATTTTCTGCAAATTAATAAAGTTACATGACTATTTTTACCGGCTGTAATCAGTTTGCTGCTTTTTCTCCTATTTTTACCTGAGTAAGAAGCCTGCTACACAAACAGATATGGATTACTTTAATAATCATACGATCAGAAGACTCAAAATACTTTCTACGATAACTACCTCCAAGACTGACGGATCTGGTGACACCTTACAATCTGAAATTGATGAATATACAAAGAAACTAATTGTAAGACTTTTTTATGCTTTTGAAAAAATATGAAAATAGAAATGCGCCATCAATTGGAGGTGGATTTTTTAGCAATATGTATACAGGAAGAGATAATTCCTAAAGGTCTCTTGATTTATTTCGATAGTTCCTTACCAGAGCATATTGACTTTTCCACAGAATGGAAAAAGGTTTTGAATGATTGCTCACTATGTTTAATGCAACTATTGGTGAAAAAACGCACCGCATTGGCACAAAAATCAGCCACTTTATGTGAAATCAACTTAAAAGATCTGGAGGAATTTAAAACTACCTCTCTACATCAAGCAATGAACAGGGATATCACAAGGAAGCTTGAATCATATGAAAATTATCTAATTAACACTAAAACTAAAAAATTTAGAGTACATGCATTTGATTTAAAATCTAATCTGCCTAAAACTCCAAGAAGCAATTATTGATTCAAATGAAAAAGGGAAAACTGTTTATAACCACAAATATAATAAAAACAAAGATAAGAGAGACACCTGGAGAAATATATTGGGGCCCTCTAAGAGATCACAAATATCAGTGAAAGGTCCTACTCCTGTGAATGAAACTCAGAATACTAAAACCATATTAAAAACGGGTATGTTAGGGGTTGAGTTCCCTCCTCTGCACAGGGGGAATCTCGGTCCATCTCCACTGCGGTCTCCCATTCTTCTCCTGCAGCAGTGGAGCCTGCTCAGCGGAGACGTTGGTCCCAGCGTCTCGCTCAGTCTGACTCTGTGCTAAGAGTTACTGCTGCCTTTCCTGCTTCTGGAAGTCAGTGCTGGGCAGCAGCAAGCAGATGCTTCTGGGTCTAAGTCCTGCTTTGCTCGTTCTGAGCATGCCCAGAGTAAGATCTCTCAGTGGAGATCGAGGGTCACATGATCTGATACTGCAGCTAAGGTCATTGGCTCCTTCAGGAAGGTCCTGTAGGTGCTCACGCTCTGGTGTAGCTTCTCATTGGTCCTTCTAGGAAGGTCCTGTACGTGCTGCAGCTATTTAAGGTTCGCATGACCGCACGGCCATGCGCTAGTATTGTTCTTTGTTAAGTGCTTTGCGCCAGTGTGGTCACGAGAGTATGTGTTCAGGGACACGGCTGAAATAAGCCCCTAGAATGCTGGCACCTCCGGCGAGGAGTTTTGTGTGCATGCGTGACCACTGACTGCTCTCTGTGTGGGCAGTTAGCCTGTGCCTCTGTGAAGCCTAACAGGGCATAGTGCTTTTCTTTCATGACTACTCGGTGAAGTAACTGAGTTAGTCCATACCGCCATAGCAGCAGGTACTCCTGCATGGTGGACCCCGGGCTGCATAAGCACCAATATCAATAAAAACATCTCTATTTATTTGGTGGATTCCGCTAGCCGTAACATAATACTAGCGCAAGGGTCTGGCTAGTAAATGGCGGACATTCAGCAAACTTTGCGGTATATCCAGCAGCTGGAGGGTAGGTTGGCGGCTCTCGAGAGTCTAACCCCAGCTGTGGATGTTACCGCAGTTGCTGTACAGGCTGCTAGCATGGCTGCAGCTACCCTGTCCACTGCCACCCCTGTTCCGACATTATCTCGCCTCCCGCTGCCAGAAAAATTTTCTGGAGACAGCAAATCTTGTAGGGGTTTCGTGAGTCAGTGCTCTATTCATCTCGAGCTCCTGGCTGCATGTTTCCCTACTGAGAGGGCTAAGGTGGGATTTATTCTGTCTCTCTTGTTGGACAGGGCGTTGGAGTGGGCTACGCTGCTGTGGGAGCGTGGCAATCATGTGGTGCAGAGTGCTATGCTGTTCCTGAGCACTCTGAAACAGGTCTTTTTAGGACCTCAAGTCACCCATGACACGGTGCTCCAACTGCTGGCATTAACTCAGGGTGAGTCCATGGTCAGCCATTTTGCCATCCGATTTCGGACTCTGGCTTCTGAGCTGGAGTGGTCGGATAAAGCCCTTATCCCCATATTTTGGAGGGGCCTGGCTGATCACGTTAAGGACGCTCTGGCCACTAGGGAGATTACTGCCACACTGGAGGAGTTAATATCGGTCTCTACTCGAATTGACCTCCGTTTTAACGAGCGGAGGTTAGAGCGTGCCCAGTGTAGGCAGAGGTTTTGGCTGGTTCCCACCTTCGCCAAACCTCTTGAATCTCCGGTCATGGTACCTGAGTCACATGAGGCCATGGAAGTGTCACGAGCGGGTTCTAAGTCCTGGACTGCTCGTGCACTCCAGGTTTGTCATGTTTGCCAGCAGTCAGGACATCTTGCCACCAGATGTTCTCAGCGGTCGAGGAAACGTCAGCATCTAGTGGTAGTAGGTGGAGGTACACTAGACATGGCGACATTTGCCTCCAAATTGTCCTTTAAGGGGACAATTGTTATTGGCTCATTCTCCCACTCGGTAGAGCTCTGAGTGGACTCAGGGGCGGAGGGCAATTTTATGTCTTCTGCCTTCGCCCAACGTCACGCAATACCCCTGGTTATGCTTGCTCAACCAGTGACGGTATGAGTGGTGAATGGGTCGACACTGCCCTCACAGATAACACACCAGACCATCCCTTTTACTCTGTCCATGTTGCCATCCCATCAGGAGATTATATCGCTGCTCGTCATTCCTGAGGGAATTGATGAGGTCCTGTTGGGGATACTTTGGTTACGGTACCACTCTCCTCATATCGAGTGGTCCTCAGGCAGAATTTTGGGATGGGGTGAATCTTGTGGGCGTAGGTGTCAGAGGGAGTGCTTTCAGGTTGCTACTACAGAGGTACCCGCAGATCTATCCTCTCTCCCCAAGCAGTATTGGTCTTATGCGGATGTGATCTCCAAAAAGGCGGCGAAGACCCTTCCACCCCATCGCCTCTATGACTGTCCTATTGATCTCTTGCCTGGTGCTGAGCCTCCTCGGGGTCGAGTTTATCCATTATCTCTCCCGGAGATGGCGGCAATGTCTCAGTACATTCAAGAGAATCTGGCAAGAGGGTTCATCAGGAAGTCAGTGTCACCTGCTGGGGCTGGGTTCTTCTTCGTGCAGAAGAAGAATGGGGAACTGCATCCATGCATAGAATACAGGGGTCTTAACTGTTGTGAACTATACTTCTTGGCTCCCTCTTGTGGTCACTAGTGGTTTTGGCACTTGGATTGTCCTTTCCCAGGTTGGTACTCACCTGCTTCGTTAGGCCTGGGGTGTTGCTATTTAAACTTCCTGGATTCTCAGTCCAGTGCCTGGCATCGTTGTAATCAGTTCATTTCTGTTTGCTCCTGTCTTCAGGTCCTGGTTCCTTGCAAGATAAGCTAAGTCCTGCTTTCTTATTTTTGATCATTTTCATTGTTTATATTTTTGTCCAGCTTGCACAAAATGTGATTCCTGATATCGCTGGAAGCTCTAGGGGGCTGATATTCTCCCCCCACACCGTTAGTCGGTTTGGGGGTTCTTGGATATTCAGCGTGGATATTTTGCAGGTTTTTTTGCTGACCATATAAGTCATCTTACTATATTCTGCTATTAGTCAGTGGGCCTCTCTTTGCTAAAATCTAGTTCATTCTTACGTTTGTCTTTTCTTCTTACCTCACCGTTATTATTTGTTGGGGGCTTGTATTACTTTGGGGTCTTTTCTCTGGAGGCAAGAGAGGTCTTATTTTCCCTTATAGGGTTAGTTAGTTCTCCGACTGGCGCGAGACGTCTAGGATCAACGTAGGCATGTTCCCCGGCTACTGTTAGTGTTTGCGCTAGGATCAGGTATAAGGTCGGCCTAGTTACCACTTCCCTATGAGCTGGTATTTATGTTTGCAGACTTGCTTTAATCTCTGAGATCCCCTGCCATTGGGATTCATAACACTTAATGCCATCACCGTTAAGAATAAGTACTCTTTGCCCTTGATATCTGAGCTCTTCGATAGGCTTCGGGGAGCAAGGGTGTTTACTACCACCTGATGTCTGGCACCCTCAAGCCAATGACGCCACTCCTCAAATGCCCACTTCATGGCCAAAAGCTCCCGATTACCAACATCATAGTTTCGCTCGGCGGCCGAAAATTTTCGCGAAAAGAACGCACAAGGTCTCATCACTGAGCAGTCGGAACTTTTCTGCGACAAAACCGCCCCCGCTCCGATCTCGGAAGCATCGACCTCAACCTGAAAGGGAAGAGAAACTTCAGGCTGGCACGACACAGGGGCAGACAAAAAGCGGCGCTTAAGCTCCCGAAAGGCCTCCACGGCAGCAGGGGACCAATTGGCAACATCAGCACCCTTTTTAGTCAAATCCGTCAGAGGTTTAGCAACGCCAGAAAAACCAGCTATAAATCGACGATAAAAATTAGCAAAGCCCAAGAATTTCTGGAGACTCTTCAGAGAAGTAATCAAAAAGAACCTAGCACTCAACTTGATGCCTTTAGCGTGAGTTTTATTTGTAGTGGTACAAAATAAACGTTTCGGTCCAACACCTGGACCTTCGTCAGTAACTACATGTGAAACATAACAAAATGTGACAATGAAAATCATAACAAAATTAGAAATATTTAACAAAGAAAGTATATACATAATGCTGAGGATAATATTTTGGCATAATTCACAAAAATGGTCAAATGTGTACTGGAGATATATGCTAGAGGGACGTCCTGAGTATCCAGGTTAGAGTGCTTCCATAGTTATAGGACAATTTTTGGGAAGTGTTGGTGCCCCAAACAAGTAAGAGAGGTGAGATACGTACCGTACTGCTGTAATAGCAAGTGAGACAAAAGGGATGGTAGACACACAGTAACGGCGTCTGTGGGCATGTAAACAGAATCCCAAGCGGAAACATGTGAGAAATGCTTAATAGTAGGTAGGTATAGAGAGTTAAAGGGAATATGGTGGACCATACCTTAAAGCTGTAATATACAGGGTCGGTACTATGGGTATACAGAGAGGGAGAGACACGCAGTGGTGGGTTAGGAAAACCTCCTATTTGTGAACCAGGAAGAAGCACTATATGCTGCTGTGAAGAATTACCTTATAGAGACCGTGGCTGGATTAGGTGGGAGCAGACGCGGATTCCACCGCTGGTCTGCCGGTGTGCGGTAGTATCGCCCTTACATAGAGATCAGGGCGGGACAAACAGTGCTGGAAAGCCAATCGGCGTCGGCGCCGCAGACCGGAAGTGACGTCGCGCTAGACTTAGCCGCTCGATGCAGCTATTAGCAGGGCTGTATGACATGGTGAGCGGATGTGACGTCCGGTTGCCTGGGTAACCGGTAAACACAGTCAGTGATAGCTGGTAATAGCGGTGTTGCAGCGCTTAGGAGTAGTGCTTGGAGTCCAGTGGTGAGAGGTCGCTGTAGAAAGGTCACTAGTAACATGCAAAAGCAGAGCACTTAAGAGAATGATAAGATGGATGCACCTAGAAGAAAAGTGCCCACATGGATATTTGTAGTGGATAGATGAATTCCTTGTTGGTGGTGATCCTAGGGGATATCCTTGTGACACGTGAGATGGTAGACCGATGTGGGTGGAAGGACGGTCCAATACAACAAGCAGAAATGAAATATATCTCAATATAAACGGTTCTAGTGGCAAAAGAGGAAAACAGAATTAGGCAACAATAAATACATATTGCGATAGTACATAGGCCATGCAATGGCTGAAGTCCGTACACATCAGTTCACAACCCCGCATAATGGGACCGTCAGTAGGCAGCATGATTCCATTGTTAGATAAAAGAGGCTAAATCGTAGTCTCTATTGAGTCCCAATGGGTGAAGTGTATCTAGGGTATGGATCCAAAATGCCTCCCGTCTCTTTAAACGGGCAACCCGATCCCCACCCCTCCTGAATGGGGGGACATGCTCAATAACCTGGTATCGTAGTTGTGTGACAGTGTGGTCCTGGTTATGGAAGTGAAGGGGAAGGGGTAACAACAGGTTCTTGCGGCGGATCGTAGATTTGTGTTTAGAAACACGGTCTCTTATTGGTTGTGTAGTTTCCCCTACATACAGGAGTCCGCAGGGGCACTTGATTAGATATATCACCCATGATGAGGCACACGTGAAGAAATCTGGAATGTGGAATGCTTTACCGGACCGAGGGTGGTGGAAAGATGAGCCTTTGAGAACATTGTTACATTGGGCACAGTTAAGGCATGGGAAGGTCCCCATGCGTGGATTCTGTAAGAACCGCTGGCGAGGTATGGAAGAGTTTGTACCCAGGTCTGCCCTGACCAGAGAATCCCTGAGATTAGGTGGACGTTTGAAGCAGGGAAGAAACGGGTTCTGAAATTCGGGTACTTTTGGATATCCTTTTGATAGCAGGTGCCAGTGTTGGCGTATTGACCTATGTAGTATATATGAGAATGGGTGGTATGCATGGATGAACGGAATACGGTTGAGGGCTCTATTGGGTCGTGGGGTGGGAGGGGCTGTAGCCTTTGCCAGGACCGAGGGTGGATAACCCCGTTGGGAGAATTTGGTGGCCATCTCTCGGAGGCGTACTGGTTTGAGTTCCACGTCTGACACAATCCTGGAAACTCTCTGGAATTGTGATTTTGGGACTGAATTTTTGGTGGCCGGAGGATGGAAGCTCGTGAAATGCAACAGGCTGTTGCGGTCCGTGCTTTTTGTATATAGGTCAGTGGTTATCGTGCCATTCGGTTGTAAGATGACCAGGGTATCCAGAAAGTTAATCTGTGTGGTACTATGTGACATGGTGAAGGAGATACCCGGCCAAGCTGTATTGAGCCAATCGAAAAACACCGCGAGGGCTTCCAACGAGCCCCCCCATATGCAGAATACATCATCAATGTAACGTTTCCACATGATGACGTTGTCTCGGAACAGCGGGTGAGGGTAAATCAGACTCTCCTCAAAATCCGCCATGTAGCAATTTGCATATGGGGGCGCTACGTTAGAGCCCATCGCGGTACCACGGATCTGTAAGTAAAAATCATCCTGGAACAGGAAATAATTACGGGTGAGGATAATAGTAAGTAGATCGGTACATAGCTGTATTTGGTCTGGTGAGAGACCGGATTGGATCAGGAGCTTGTAAACGGAGTTGATACCCTCGGTATGAGGGATGGATGTATATAGATCTTTTACATCCATGGTTACCAGTATAGAATGTGCCGGGATGGGACACACATCCTTCAGTGTCTGGAGGAATGAACCCGTATCCAGAATGAAGGATTTGGATGACCTGATCATTGGGGTAAGTATCTTTTCCAGGTAAATGGCCAAAGGAGAAAGAATAGAGTCGGTGGATGCGACTATAGGCCTCCCTAGAGGCCTGCTCTATTAAGCATTTCTCACATGTTTCCGCTTGGGATTCTGTTTACATGCCCACAGACGCCGTTACTGTGTGTCTACCATCCCTTTTGTCTCACTTGCTATTACAGCAGTACGGTACGTATCTCACCTCTCTTACTTGTTTGGGGCACCAACACTTCCCAAAAATTGTCCTATAACTATGGAAGCACTCTAACCTGGATACTCAGGACGTCCCTCTAGCATATATCTCCAGTACACATTTGACCATTTTTGTGAATTATGCCAAAATATTATCCTCAGCATTATGTATATACTTTCTTTGTTAAATATTTCTAATTTTGTTATGATTTTCATTGTCACATTTTGTTATGTTTCACATGTAGTTACTGACGAAGGTCCAGGTGTTGGACCGAAACGTTTATTTTGTACCACTACAAATAAAACTCACGCTAAAGGCATCAAGTTGAGTGCTAGGTTCTTTTTGATTATGGTCTATGAAGGTTTGGGAACCTAACCTAAGCACCACCCTTTTCAGTAGTGCACACGGTATTTTGTATGATATCTTCAGAGAAGTAGGCTGCGTCCAGTCGTAAATAGCCCGAACCTTGACAGGGTCCATCTCAATAGAAGAAGGGGAAAAAATATACCCCAAAAATGAAATTTTTTGAACCCCAAAAACACACTTTGAACCCTTTACACACAAAGAATTCTCCCGCAAAACCTGAAAAACCCTCCTGACCTGCTGAACATGAGACTCCCGGTCATCAGAAAAAATCAAAATATCATCCAAGTACACAATCATAAATTTATCCAAATATTCCCGGAAAATATCATGCATTAAGGACTGAAAGACAGAAGGTGCATTAGAAAGGCCGAAAGGCATTACCAAATACTCAAAATGGCCCTCAGGCGTATTAAATGCGGTCTTCCACTCATCCCCCTGCTTAATTCGCACCAAATTATACGCCCCACGAAGATCAATCTTAGAGAACCACTTAGCCCCCCTTATGCGAGCAAACAAATCAGTCAACAAAGGCAATGGATACTGATATTTGACTGTAATTTTATTCAGGAGACGATAATCAATACAAGGCCTCAGAGAGCCATCCTTTTTAGAGACAAAGAAAAAACCGGCTCCTAAAGGTGATGAAGAAGGACGAATATGTCCCTTTTCCAGGGACTCCTTAATATACTCGCGCATAGCAGCATGTTCAGGTACAGATAGGTTAAACAAACGACCCTTTGGAAATTTACTGCCAGGAATCAGATCTATGGCGCAATCACAATCCCTGTGAGGAGGGAGTGAACCAATCTTAGGCTCTTCAAAAATATCACGATAATCAGACAAAAATGCCGGAATCTCAGATGGAATAGATGACGAAATGGACACCATAGGAGTGTCCCCATGAGCCCCCCGACATCCCCAGCTTAACACAGACATAGCCTTCCAGTCAAGGACTGGGTTATGAGACTGTAACCATGGTAATCCAAGCACCAAAACATCATGTAAATTGTACAACACAAGGAAGCGAATCACCTCCTGATGGTCTGGAGTCATACGCATAGTCACTTGCGTCCAGAACTGTGGTTTATTACAAGCCAAAGGTGTAGAATCAATACCCTTCAGAGGTATAGGGACTTCCAGAGGCTCTAAATCAAACCCACAGCGCCTGGCAAAGGACCAGTCCATAAGACTCAGAGCGGCGCCCGAGTCCACATAAGCATCCACGGTAATAACTGATAATGAACAAATCAAGGTTACAGACAAAATAAATTTGGACTGTAAAGTGCCAATTGAAATGGACTTGTCAACCTTCCTAGTACGCTTAGAGCATGCCAATATAACATGAGCAGAATCACCACAATAGAAGCATAACCCATTTTTACGCCTATAATTCTGCCGCTCGCTTCTGGACATAACTCTGTCACATAGCATTTTCTCTGGCGTCTCTTCAGAAGATACCGCCAAATGGTGCACGGGTTTGCGCTCCCGCAAACGCCGATCAATCTGAATTGCCATTGTCATGGACTCATTCAGACCTGTAGGCGCAGGGAACCCGACCATAACATCTTTAACGGCATCAGAAAGGCCCTCTCTGAAATTTGCCGCTAAGGCGCACTCATTCCACTGAGTAAGCACAGACCACCTACGAAATTTTTGGCAGTATATCTCCGCTTCATCTTGCCCTTGAGATAGGGCTATCAAAGCTTTTTCAGCTTGAATCTCCAAATTAGGTTCCTCATAAAGCAACCCTAAAGCCAGGAAAAACGCATCCACATTGAGCAACGCAGGATCCCCTGGTGCCAATGAAAATGCCCAATTTTGAGGGTCACCTCGCAGCAAAGAGATTACAATCTTAACCTGCTGGACAGGATCTCCTGAGGAGTGAGGTCTGAGAGAAAGGAATAATTTACAATTATATTTGAAATTCAAAAACCGAGATCTATCTCCGGAAAACACCTCTGGTGTAGGGATTTTAGGTTCAGAAATAGGAGCATGTATAACAAAATCTTGTAAATTTTGAACCTTCGTAGCAAGATTATTTAAACCTGCAGCCAAACTCTGGACATCCATGTTAAACAGCTAAGGTCAGAGCCATTCAAGGGTTAAGAGGAGGTAAGAAGCAGCTAGACAGCAATTAAGGGCTAGGCAGCAAAACTCTGAGGGAAAGGAAAAAAAAAAAAATTTCCCTTCAACACTTCTTTTTCTCCTGCTTCAGCCCAAACAATTAACACTTTGTGGGCCGGTCATACTGTCATGGTTCCCAATGGCAAGGGAACGTAAAAAACACATAAGTAACGAACGAGCTCTTGGGTGATGGAAACTCGAGTTGACCGTGAGCTAAATCTACCACACAACTAACAGTAGCCAGGGAGCATACCTACGGCTTCCTATATGCCACGCGCCAGCCGGAGGACTAACTACGCCTGGTAGAGGAAGAAACAGACCTGGCTTACCTCTAGGGAAATACCCCAAAAGATGATAGCAGCCCCCCACATGTAATAACGGTGAATTAAGAGGAAAAGACATACACAGTATGAAAGTAGATTTAGCAAAGAGAGGTCCACTTACTAGATAGCAGAAGGATACAAAAGAGGACTTCACGGTCAACTGAAAACCCTTTCAAAAACCATCCTGAAATTACTTTAAGACTCCTGTGTCAACTCATGACACAGGAGTGGCAATTTCAGCCCGCAAGAGCTTCCAGCTACAGAGAATTACAAAAACTGCAAACTGGACAAAAGGTACAAAACAAAAGGACAAAGTCCACTTAGCTGATCAGCAGACTAGTAGCAGGAACATGCAACCGAAGGCTCTGGTTACAATGATGACCGGCAAGGAAATGACTGGAGAGCAAGGCTAAATAGGAAACTCCCAAACACTGATGGAAGCAGGTGAACAGAAGAAGCAAAGTGCAAACAAGTCACCAGTACCACCAGCAACCACCAGGGGAGCCCAAAAAGCGGATACACAACAGTGAGCATATGGAGAGAGAAAGCAGCATACAGGGAGAGTTTCTGAGTCCAAAAAGCTCTTCAAGACCTACTTATAGTGAAGATTAGTTCTCTGTTAGGTTGAGATAGTGTAGGGAGAGATTTAATATGAGGGAGAGGGTTTGATATCCAGTACCATAATATAAAAACAGCTCTTTTTAGAGCAAAATAATATTGCTCAGTACCAGCATTTACTGAACTTTTTTTTGAGCTAAATAATATTTCTTGTCTATTACTGAAATAGTGTATATTTATCTAGCAGCAGTGCAACTGGCATAAAGCCTGGTCACATATGCAAATGTTACTATTTACCAGTAATATTCCTGAATCTACTGTTGGCGTGTGTCATAAAGGTAATTAGAAAAAAAAAAACTATGCTATTGGTTAAATAAATAGCGTATATTTATCTAGCTGTTGTGCGACTGTCGCAAAGCCTGCTGAGATACACAAGCGTCAATATTTACCACCACAGCGATTGCGGATGAACTGAATATTTGCCATCTGTTAATGTTATCTGTGATGCCATATCATGTGTGGTGGTTCCTCTGTTTGCCATTCTGGCTGTTGCTCACTTGCATGTTTGGATGGTTGTGCGCATCGCGCTGTGACCTGCCGTTTCCTGTCTGCGGGTGGGCGTCTTTATGGTGTGCGCATCGCTCCGTGGATCCCTCCCCGGCACGTGCACACTTTCCATGATGCCTAACCCGCACTCCAGGACCTGGCGGCCGCAGTGCGCATGTGCTGACAAAATCCATCCTGATTGTCCACATTTGGTCATGTGACCAAGTTCACCGGGTTATTTAAAGGTCCTGTAAGGGCCTGAGGTATACTCCCTTGAGAAAGTGGCCCCAAGTAGCCGTGAAACGTGCGTCGGTACCCACAATCCGACCCCCCTTGTTCCCACTCATCTGCTGGTAAGCATTGCACCTTTTGCTAGTTACTTCCGCACTTTACATGAAAGATAGACAGGTGTTACTTTATCCTTAGTCACTTTATGGATGCAAGCTGGCCTCCAGGTGTCCACTTTTGGATGCACTGCTCCCTCAGGGTTATGGTCTTTGGACCTTTATGTTATTTTTTCTGGGACTCATGTGCAATGTGAGGAGGTGCTAGGTGGAGGGTGGGGTATATAGCAATCTGCATTGTTTATTTTTTTATATTTTCTGCAAATTAATAAAGTTACATGACTATTTTTACCGGCTGTAATCAGTTTGCTGCTTTTTCTCCTATTTTTACCTGAGTAAGAAGCCTGCTACACAAACAGATATGGATTACTTTAATAATCATACGATCAGAAGACTCAAAATACTTTCTACGATAACTACCTCCAAGACTGACGGATCTGGTGACACCTTACAATCTGAAATTGATGAATATACAAAGAAACTAATTGTAAGACTTTTTTATGCTTTTGAAAAAATATGAAAATAGAAATGCGCCATCAATTGGAGGTGGATTTTTTAGCAATATGTATACAGGAAGAGATAATTCCTAAAGGTCTCTTGATTTATTTTGATAGTTCCTTACCAGAGCATATTGACTTTTCCACAGAATGGAAAAAGGTTTTGAATGATTGCTCACTATGTTTAATGCAACTATTGGTGAAAAAACGCACCGCATTGGCACAAAAATCAGCCACTTTATGTGAAATCAACTTAAAAGATCTGGAGGAATTTAAAACTACCTCTCTACATCAAGCAATGAACAGGGATATCACAAGGAAGCTTGAATCATATGAAAATTATCTAATTAACACTAAAACTAAAAAATTTAGAGTACATGCATTTGATTTAAAATCTAATCTGCCTAAAACTCCAAGAAGCAATTATTGATTCAAATGAGAAAGGGAAAACTGTTTATAACCACAAATATAATAAAAACAAAGATAAGAGAGACACCTGGAGAAATATATTGGGGCCCTCTAAGAGATCACAAATATCAGTGAAAGGTCCTACTCCTGTGAATGAAACTCAGAATACTAAAACCATATTAAAAACGGGTATGTTAGGGGTTGAGTTCCCTCCTTTGCACAGGGGGAATCTCGGTCCATCTCCACTGCGGTCTCCCATTCTTCTCCTGCAGCAGTGGAGCCTGCTCAGCGGAGACGTTGGTCCCAGCGTCTCGCTCAGTCTGACTCTGTGCTAAGAGTTACTGCTGCCTTTCCTGCTTCTGGCATTGAAGTCAGTGCTGGGCAGCAGCAAGCAGATGCTTCTGGGTCTAAGTCCTGCTTTGCTCGTTCTGAGCATGCCCAGAGTAAGATCTCTCAGTGGAGATCGAGGGTCACATGATCTGATACTGCAGCTAAGGTCATTGGCTCCTTCAGGAAGGTCCTGTAGGTGCTTACGCTCTGGTGTAGCTTCTCATTGGTCCTTCTAGGAAGGTCCTGTACGTGCTGCAGCTATTTAAGGTTCGCATGACCGCACGGCCATGCGCTAGTATTGTTCTTTGTTAAGTGCTTTGCGCCAGTGTGGTCACGAGAGTATGTGTTCAGGGACACGGC
Organism: Ranitomeya variabilis; assembly: GCF_051348905.1. NCBI lineage: Eukaryota > Metazoa > Chordata > Amphibia > Anura > Dendrobatidae > Ranitomeya > Ranitomeya variabilis. The sequence goes on from NC_135236.1 coordinate 571,407,093, forward strand.
TGAAATAAGCCCCTAGAATGCTGGCACCTCCGGCGAGGAGTTTTGTGTGCATGCATGACCACTGACTGCTCTCTGTGTGGGCAGTTAGCCTGTGCCTCTGTGAAGCCTAACAGGGCATAGTGCTTTTCTTTCATGACTACTCGGTGAAGTAACTGAGTTAGTCCATACCGCCATAGCAGCAGGTACTCCTGCATGGTGGACCCCGGGCTGCGTAAGCACCAATATCAATAAAAACATCTCTATTTATTTGGTGGATTCCGCTAGCCGTAACATAATACTAGCGCAAGGGTCTGGCTAGTAAATGGCGGACATTCAGCAAACTTTGCGGTATATCCAGCAGCTGGAGGGTAGGTTGGCGGCTCTCGAGAGTCTAACCCCAGCTGTGGATGTTACCGCAGTTGCTGTACAGGCTGCTAGCATGGCTGCAGCTACCCTGTCCACTGCCACCCCTGTTCCGACATTATCTCGCCTCCCGCTGCCAGAAAAATTTTCTGGAGACAGCAAATCTTGTAGGGGTTTCGTGAGTCAGTGCTCTATTCATCTCGAGCTCCTGGCTGCATGTTTCCCTACTGAGCGGGCTAAGGTGGGATTTATTCTGTCTCTCTTGTTGGACAGGGCGTTGGAGTGGGCTACGCTGCTGTGGGAGCGTGGCAATCATGTGGTGCAGAGTGCTATGCTGTTCCTGAGCACTCTGAAACAGGTCTTTTTAGGACCTCAAGTCACCCATGACACGGTGCTCCAACTGCTGGCATTAACTCAGGGTGAGTCCATGGTCAGCCATTTTGCCATCCGATTTCGGACTCTGGCTTCTGAGCTGGAGTGGTCGGATAAAGCCCTTATCCCCATATTTTGGAGGGGCCTGGCTGATCACGTTAAGGATGCTCTGGCCACTAGGGAGATTACTGCCACACTGGAGGAGTTAATATCGGTCTCTACTCGAATTGACCTCCGTTTTAACGAGCGGAGGTTAGAGCGTGCCCAGTGTAGGCAGAGGTTTTGGCTGGTTCCCACCTTCGCCAAACCTCTTGAATCTCCGGTCATGGTACCTGAGTCACATGAGGCCATGGAAGTGTCACGAGCGGGTTCTAAGTCCTGGACTGCTCGTGCACTCCAGGTTTGTCATGTTTGCCAGCAGTCAGGACATCTTGCCACCAGATGTTCTCAGCGGTCGAGGAAACGTCAGCATCTAGTGGTAGTAGGTGGAGGTACACTAGACATGGCGACATTTGCCTCCAAATTGTCCTTTAAGGGGACAATTGTTATTGGCTCATTCTCCCACTCGGTAGAGCTCTGAGTGGACTCTGGGGCGGAGGGCAATTTTATGTCTTCTGCCTTCGCCCAACGTCACGCAATACCCCTGGTTATGCTTGCTCAACCAGTGACGGTATGAGTGGTGAATGGGTCGACACTGCCCTCACAGATAACACACCAGACCATCCCTTTTACTCTGTCCATGTTGCCATCCCATCAGGAGATTATATCGCTGCTCGTCATTCCTGAGGGAATTGATGAGGTCCTGTTGGGGATACTTTGGTTACGGTACCACTCTCCTCATATCGAGTGGTCCTCAGGCAGAATTTTGGGATGGGGTGAATCTTGTGGGCGTAGGTGTCAGAGGGAGTGCTTTCAGGTTGCTACTACAGAGGTACCCGCAGATCTATCCTCTCTCCCCAAGCAGTATTGGTCTTATGCGGATGTGATTTCCAAAAAGGCGGCGAAGACCCTTCCACCCCATCGCCTCTATGACTGTCCTATTGATCTCTTGCCTGGTGCTGAGCCTCCTCGGGGTCGAGTTTATCCATTATCTCTCCCGGAGATGGCGGCAATGTCTCAGTACATTCAAGAGAATCTGGCAAGAGGGTTCATCAGGAAGTCAGTGTCACCTGCTGGGGCTGGGTTCTTCTTCGTGCAGAAGAAGAATGGGGAACTGCATCCATGCATAGAATACAGGGGTCTTAACTGTTGTGAACTATACTTCTTGGCTCCCTCTTGTGGTCACTAGTGGTTTTGGCACTTGGATTGTCCTTTCCCAGGTTGGTACTCACCTGCTTCGTTAGGCCTGGGGTGTTGCTATTTAAACTTCCTGGATTCTCAGTCCAGTGCCTAGCATCGTTGTAATCAGTTCATTTCTGTTTGCTCCTGTCTTCAGGTCCTGGTTCCTTGCAAGATAAGCTAAGTCCTGCTTTCTTATTTTTGATCATTTTCATTGTTTATATTTTTGTCCAGCTTGTACAAAATGTGATTCCTGATATCGCTGGAAGCTCTAGGGGGCTGATATTCTCCCCCCACACCGTTAGTCGGTTTGGGGGTTCTTGGATATTCAGCGTGGATATTTTGCAGGTTTTTTTGCTGACCATATAAGTCATCTTACTATATACTGCTATTAGTCAGTGGGCCTCTCTTTGCTAAAATCTAGTTCATTCTTACGTTTGTCTTTTCTTCTTACCTCACCGTTATTATTTGTTGGGGGCTTGTATTACTTTGGGGTCTTTTCTCTGGAGGCAAGAGAGGTCTTATTTTCCCTTATAGGGTTAGTTAGTTCTCCGGCTGGCGCGAGACGTCTAGGATCAACGTAGGCATGTTCCCCGGCTACTGTTAGTGTTTGCGCTAGGATCAGGTATAAGGTCGGCCTAGTTACCACTTCCCTATGAGCTGGTATTTATGTTTGCAGACTTGCTTTAATCTCTGAGATCCCCTGCCATTGGGATTCATAACACTTAACGCCATCACCGTTAAGAATAAGTACTCTTTGCCCTTGATATCTGAGCTCTTCGATAGGCTTCGGGGAGCAAGGGTGTTTACTAAACTAGATCTGCGGGGTGCTTACAACCTGATTCGCATCCGTGAGGGGGACGAATGGAAGACGGCTTTTAACACCAGGGATGGGCACTATGAATATCTGGTGATGCCCTTCGGGCTCTGTAATGCCCCAGCCATTTTCCAAGGCTTTGTCAATGACATCTTCCGGGATATGCTCACCACCTCGGTCGTAGTCTATCTGGATGATATTCTCATCTACTCTCCAGTAGGGTTGAGCGAAACGGGTCGGCAATTTTCAGAAGTCGCCGACTTTTGGCAAAGTCGGGTTTCATGAAACCCGACCCGACCCCTGTGTGGGGTCGGCCATGAAGTCGGCGATCTTCTGAATCTGGAATCGGAATTCCGATACCGATTCCCGATATGTTTAAGATATCGGGAATTGGTATCGGAATTCAGATTTAAGTGTAAAATAAAGAATTAAAATAAAAAATATCGCTATACTTACCATCTGACGGGCCCTGGTACTAAGCGGGAACCTTCCTTCCTTAGAATCAGCCTTCCAGGACCTCGCGGTGACGTCGCGGGGACGTCTCGGCTTGTGATTGGTCGCGCGGCCGCCCATGTGACCGCTCGCGTGACCAATCACAAGCCGCGACGTCACCGTGACGTCACCTAAGGTCCTGGAAGGGCTGATTCTTAGGAAGGAAGGCTGCCGGAATGAAGCCGAGGGTGAGTATATTCCTATTAGGTATATACTCACCCTCGGACACGCCCTGCTTCTTTCCGGCAGCCTTCCTTCCTAAGAATCAGCCCTTCCAGGACCTTCGGTGACGTCACGGTGACATCGCGGCTTGTGATTGGTCGCGCGAGCGGTCACATGGGCGGCCGCGCGACCAATCACAAGCCGTGACGTCCCCGCGACGTCACCGCGAGGTCCTGGAAGGCTGATTCTAAGGAAGTAAGGTTCCAGGTTAGTACCAGGGCCCGTCAGATGGTAAGTATAGCGATATTTTTTATTTTATTTCTTTATTTTACACTTAAATATGGATCCCAGGGCCTGAAGGAGAGTTTCCGCTCCTTCAGACCCTGGGAACCATTGGAAACCCAATGCACTGCATTGGGTTTCGAGTTTCGGCCGACCCCGACCCCGACTTTTTTATAGGATCGGCCGATTTCACTCGACCCGACTTTTGAAAAAGTCGGGTTTCGTGAAACCCGACCCGATCCTATAAAAGTAAAGGTCGCTCAACCCTACTCTCCAGATATTAACTCCCACCGGAGAGATGATTGCAAAGTCTTTGACCTCCTATGGGCAAACTTCCTCTATGCCAAGTTGGAGAAGTGTGCGTTTGAGCAGGATCCTTACCTTTCCTGGGCTATATCATCTCCGCCCAGGGATTGGCCATGGATCCTGCCAAACTACAGGCTGTGATGGACTGGCAGGAACCCCATTCTCTTAAAGCGGTGCAGCGCTTTATGGGGTTCATAAATTATTATCGTCAGTTTATTCCGCACTTCTCGACTTTGGTAGCTCCCTTGGTTGCCCTCACTAAGAAGGGAGCAAATCCCAAATTGTGGTCTGTGGAGGTCTCCAAGGCCTTTAACTCCATAAAGTCTCACTTCGCTAGCGCTCCCATCCTACATCGCCCCGATGTAGATAGGCCATTTATCATGGAGGTGGATGCCTCATCTGTTGGTGCTGGAGCAGTCCTCTTCCAAAAGGATGCTCAATGTCGGAAGCATCCTTGCTTCTTCTTTTCAAAGACCTTCTCACCAGCAGAGAGGAATTATTCCATCGGGGACAGGGAGTTGCTAGCCATGAAGTAGGCGTTCTCGGAGTGGAGACATCTCTTGGAGGGAGCTCGTTTTCCCTTCGAAGTCTACACAGATCACAAAAATTTGGGGTACCTGCAGACAGCCCAGCGGTTAAATTCTCGCCAGGCCAGATGGTCCTTGTTCTTCTCCCAGTTTCATTTCACCCTCCATTTCCTTTCTGGGGAGAAGAACATTTGTGCCGACGCTCTCTCTCGCTCCGTTGTGTCATCTGTGGAGGAGGAAGAGGAGCCTCAACTTATTGTCCCCACCGAGAGCCTGAGAACTGTGGCCCCAGTTTCGCTAGAGTCTTTGCCTCCGGGCAAGACTTTTGTACCATCCGGTTTGCGACCGGAGGTTCTCTATTGGGCACACTCATCCAGGGTGGGTGGACATTTTGGTTCCAAAAGGACATCTGAGTTACTGGCGAGGACATACTGGTGGCCGCATATGGCTCGTGATGTCGCAGACTATGTTCGGGTGTGTGTCTCCTGCGCCAAAAATAAGTCTCCTCGACAACGGCCAGCTGGGTTATTATATCCTTTGCCGGTGGCAGATAGGCCCTGGGAGATGGTCGGGATGGACTTTGTGGTGGGTTTGCCTAAGTCTCGTGGCTGTACCGTCATTTGGGTTATCACTAGTGTTGAGCGACTTTTATTTTTATAGGATCGGGTCGGGTTTCACGAAACCCGACTTTCTCAAAAGTCGGGTCGAGTGAAATCGGCCGATCCTATAAAAAAGTCGGGGTCGGGGTCGGCCGAAACACGAAACCCAATGCAGTGCAATGGGATACTATGGTTCCCAGGGTCTGAAGGAGGTTGGTCCCAACGTCTCGCTCAGTCTGACTCTGTGCTAAGAGTTACTGCTGCCTTTCCTGCTTCTGCCATTGAAGTCGGTGCTGGGCAGCGGTGAGCAGACGCTTCTGGGTCTAAGTCCTGCTTTGCTCGTTCTGAGCATGCCCAGAGTAAGATCTCTCAGTGGAGATCGAGGGTCACATGATCTGATCCTGCAGCTAAGGACATTGGCTCCTTCAGGAAGGTCCTGTAGGTGCTCACGCTCTGGTGTAGCTTCTCATTGGTCCTTCTAGGAAGGTCCTGTACATGCTGCAGCTATTTAAGGTTCGCATGACCGCACGGCCATGCGCTAGTATTGTTCTTTGTTAAGTGCTTTGCGCCAGTGTGGTCACGAGAGTCTGTGTTCAGGGACCCGGCTGAAATAAGCCCCTAGATTGCTGGCACCTCCGGCGAGGAGTTTGTGTTTGAATGTGTTCAGGGACCCGGCTGAAATAAGCCCCTAGAATGCTGGCACCTACAGCGAGGAGTTTTGTGTGCATGCGTGACCACTGACTGCTCTCTGTGTGGGCATTTAGCCTGTGCCTCTGTGAAGCCTAACAGGGCATAGTGCTTTTCTTTCATGACTACTCGGTGAAGTAACTGAGTTAGTCCATAACGCCATATTGTGCCGCCGTTGCTAGCAGCAGGTACTCCTGCACGGTGGACCCCGAGCTGCGAACGCACCAATATCAATAAAAACATCTCTATTTGTTTGGTGCGTTCCGCTAGCCATAACAGGGTACTGATTTACCAGCACCACTAAGTACAAAACAAAATAAAAGTACGGATAAGGAGATTTATGAAAAACAGGGAGTAAGACCCCAAAAATTTAATAAACACATATTTTTTGAGACTTCCACTCCCTAAGTCTCTCAGAGAGATATTCACACTACACATTTGGATGACTTGATTGATTTAAACATGGACTTAATTATACCTTCATTTACTAACAGAGCCCGAACAAATAAGTCTTCTTCTTTATTATTGACACAAATTAAAGATGGCCAGGAAAAAAACACAGGGGAAATTTTCAGAGTGGAAAATAATGTTACCACATCAGATATTTTCACTGCACCAGATTTGAGCCTTTTAACCATACATGAGACCTCTGACTCAGATTTAGCTTTTACAACAGTCATTCAAGCGTCCCCTTTTTTCTCACCTTCACCCATGGTTTCTAATATATCTTATTTAGAAATTGGCCCGATCAAGCCAAATTTAGGCGAATTACTGATGGTTCCTCTGACCACAGGTATACAAATATCTACCCAAGTGCCTCAGCCACCCCGAGAACTTCCTCCATGTCCGCCACAAAGCGTGATTACACACTTTATCCTTTCCTGCCCCAGGGTTCTTCAAAAAAGCGAAAAGACTATGTGGAGTGGGCGTGGTTTGATACACACAAACACATACATATACTCAGCTTTATCTATAATATAACTGTAGGAGCGTCACTCTGTCCGAAGCCTTTATAGACTGAACAAATGCGATGCTCCTAGCGTTAGATTATAGACACAGTGTCCGTATTCAAGAAAAAATGGCACCGGAAAGCACAGACTGCGCTGGTGCCGAAATCTGTGTCACAATCCCGCCCATATCACTTACTTTCCACCCCCACAGTGTCCCCATGCCCCCTTATTCCGGCCAATAAATGTCCCCCTGCTCCTGGAATCAGGAGGCATGGGGACACGGTGGACAAGATCCCGCCTTCATGACTTTGCAGCAGATCATGCCACAGAAATTACTTAAGCCCCTTGATTTCCGGTGCATGAATTTCCCCCTGCTCCCGGGATCGGCGCCTGCGCAGTCTGCGCTTTCCAGCGCCATTTTCTTGAATACATACTACAGTGTGTCGGAAAATGGTGCCGGAAAGCGCGGACTGCGCATGCATCGATTCCGGGAGCAGGGGGACATTTATGAGCCGGAATCGGGGCGTGGGGACCACGATGAACACAATCCCTCCCTCATGACGTTGTGGCAGTTCATGCCACAGCAATTACTTACTTAGGCCCCCTAATTCAGGGGCATGAATGTCCCCCTGCTCACGGTATTGGCGCCTGTGCAGTCCGTGCTTTCTGGCACCATTTTCTTGGATACTGCAGTGTGTCTTCAAGAAAATGGTGCTGGAAAGCGCGGACTGCGCAGGCGCCGATTCAGGGAGCAGGGGGACATTTATGGGCTGGGATCAGGGCCGTGGGGACACGGTGGACACGATCCCGCCCTCATGATGATACATACATCTGAAGAGACACTGCAGCGCGGACTGCGCAGGTGCCGATTACTGCGTTACAATCCCGCCCTCTCATGATGTTGTGGCATTTCCGCCCACATTAATGATTTTGTTACAGATATCAGGAGCATGTGCAAGAATATCTTCACTATACAATATGTCAGCAAAGCTACCAAGTGACTTTCTAAAGAATATATAACACACGTCTGTGGAGCAAGGCAGCCACTTTTGACTCAATACCGCCACAGTGCCTGTTGCCATCACTGATTAAAATGGGGGCACAGGATGTGAGCAGCACATGACAGGATGGGGACCATATACCAATATGAATGCTCGCCACCCTGGCATAGAACGGGTTCAATGGCTAGTGCAGATATACACTCACCGGCCACTTTATTAGGTACACCATGCTAGTAACGGGTTGGACCCCCTTTTGCCTTCAGAACTGCCTCAATTCTTCGTGGCATAGATTCAACAAGGTGCTGGAAGCATTCCTCAGAGATTTTGGTCCATATTGACATGATGGCATCACACAGTTGCCGCAGATTTGTCGGCTGCACATCCCAAAGATGCTCCATACAAGGCAGGATGGATCCATGCTTTCATGTTGTTTACGCCAAATTCTGACCCTACCATCCGAATGTCGCAGCAGAAATCGAGACTCATCAGACCAAGCAACGTTTTTCCAATCTTCTACTGTCCAATTTCGATGAGCTTGTACAAATTGTAGCCTCAGTTTCCTGTTCTTAGCTGAAAGGAGTGGTACCCGGTGTGGTCTTCTGCTGCTGTAGCCCATCTGCCTCAAAGTTCGACGCACTGTGCGTTCAGAGATGCTCTTAGGCCTACCTTGGTTGTAACGGGTGGCGATTTGAGTCACTGTTGCCTTTCTATCAGCTCGAACCAGTCTGCCCATTCTCCTCTGACCTCTGGCATCAACAAGGCATTTCCGCCCACAGAACTGCCGCTCACTGGATTTTTTTTCTTTTTCGGACCATTCTCTGTAAACCCTAGAGATGGTTGTGCGTGAAAATCCCAGTAGATCAGCAGTTTCTGAAATACTCAGACCAGCCCTTCTGGCACCAACAACCATGCCACGTTCAAAGGCACTCAAATCACCTTTCTTCCCCATACTGATGCTCGGTTTGAACTGCAGGAGATTGTCTTGACCATGTCTACATGCCTAAATGCACTGAGTTGCCGCCATGTGATTGGCTGATTAGAAATTAAGTGTTAACAAGAAGTTGGACAGGTGTACCTAATAAAGTGGCCAGTGAGTGTATATATATATATACACTCACCGGCCACTTTATTAGGTACACCATGCTAGTAACGGGTTGGACCCCCTTTTGCCTTCAGAACTGCCTCAATTCTTTGTGGCATAGAATCAACAAGGTGCTGGAAGCATTCCTCAGAGATTTTGGTCCATATTGACATGATGGCATCACACAGTTGCCGCAGATTTGTCGGCTGCACATCCCAAAGATGCTTCATACAAGGCAGGATGGATCCATGCTTTCATGTTGTTTATGCCAAATTCTGACCCTACCATCCGAATGTCGCAGCAGAAATCGAGACTCATCAGACCAAGCAACGTTTTTCCAATCTTCTACTGTCCAATTTCGATGAGCTTGTACAAATTGTAGCCTCAGTTTCCTGTTCTTAGCTGAAAGGAGTGGTACCCGGTGTGGTCTTCTGCTGCTGTAGCCCATCTGCCTCAAAGTTCGACGCACTGTGCGTTCAGAGATGCTCTTAGGCCTACCTTGGTTGTAACGGGTGGCGATTTGAGTCACTGTTGCCTTTCTATCAGCTCGAACCAGTCTGCCCATTCTCCTCTGACCTCTGGCATCAACAAGGCATTTCCGCCCACAGAACTGCCGCTCACTGGATTTTTTTTCTTTTTCGGACCATTCTCTGTAAACCCTAGAGATGGTTGTGCGTGAAAATCCCAGTAGATCAGCAGTTTCTGAAATACTCAGACCAGCCCTTCTGGCACCAACAACCATGCCACATTCAAAGGCACTCAAATCACCTTTCTTCCCCATACTGATGCTCGGTTTGAACTGCAGGAGATTGTCTTGACCATGTCTACATGCCTAAATGCACTGAGTTGCCGCCATGTGATTGGCTGATTAGAAATTAAGTGTTAACAAGAAGTTGGACAGGTGTACCTAATAAAGTGGCCGGTGAGCGTATATATATATATATATATATATATATATATATATAGATTATGTACAGTTAGGAACGGAAATATTTGACCAGTGACAGACTCGTCATGACTTAGGCTCTGCATGCCACAAATTTGAATTTAAAATTAAACAAGTGAGACACATTTGATGTGTAGACTTCCAGATTTAAATAAAGGGTTTGAACAAAAGCATCCTGTGAAAAGTTTTGTAATTGCATCCATTTTTCTACAATGGCTCCTTATTTTAAGGGCTCAAAAGTAATTAGACAAATAGCTTTATCACAAGTAAAAGTTCATTTTTTAACACTTAGAGAGAATCATTTGCAGCCAATGACTACCTGATGTCTGAGTGCCATGGACATCTCCAAATTCTGGTGTAAGAGGAAGAACAAGAATGGGGGTACCTTTCTCATGCCAGTTCCGAAACTGCCGGGGCTGTCACCCATGTTGCATGGGGGAGGACTTTCATTCCAGGATGAACCCTTGCATGTGACTGTAGTAGGCCGAGCCGAGATAAATAGCGCTGCATGTGGGAAAAGAGGCAGAGCACGGCGGGGAAGCTGAGTGGTGTAGTTGGGTGCTGTGTCCCCTATGAGGGTAGAGCAATCTGTTTGCGCAGGCTGACTCGACAGTCACCCTGCATACAGGTCCACCACTGGTGGACGACTAACCGGCAATCACCTGCTATCCTCCAAGCCTGCAGGTGATTCAGACTTGATGCAAGAGACTGACTGCGCTGGGTGTGCGACACTGTGAGAGTCAGACAGCTAGGTCAGTGCAGTGCTTCCCTAGATTTGTGTACACAGCGGAGCAAAGTCTTTTTCCAGTGGTTTCATACATTGGACTCAGTACCATGCCAGACACACGTGGGCATGGGAAAGTTACTCTCTCTTCAAAGACTTCGTCAAGATGCCATGCGCCCCTATTGTCGGTGCTAAAGTTGGATCCCCGTCCGTCAAAGGCTTCATCGAGACATCACATGCCATTGTTGTCTGTGCCATCGTTGGAACCCTGAGATGCTGCACTCAAGAAGACTACAGTCTGATAAGTTCCACCTCTTTAATTACTGAACTATCGTTCATCCCTGTTCTATCCTGCCACTCTTCCAGTTCTGTCCCATTCCCCATCACTAGCCTGCAACCTATTACTCCCTGTGTGGAGTGTACTTATTGTTAAATAAAACTTTTAACTTTTGATCTGCCCCGTCCGTGATGACATATCGCATTCCTGCGATTTCTACAGTGGGTTTACTCCTTTGTGATGTTTTGCCATGCTTTACTGCAGCTAAATTCAGTTTTTGCCTGTTTGTGACACTTTCTGCCTTAAGTTTTGTCTTAAGTATGTGAAATGCATGCTCAGTGAAGTTGAGATCTGGTGGTTGAGTTCACCATTGCAAAATATTCCACTTCTTTGGTTAAAAAGCTCCTGGCTTGCTTTTGCAGTATGTTTTGTTTGGGTCATTCTGTATTGTAAAATACCATCCAATCAACATTGCTGATTTGGTTGAATCTGAGCTGAAAGTGTTATAGAAGGGTTAATAGTTTGTCTTTAACTGCCTTGCCTTTAAGTGCCTTTTACCTTTAAGTATTAGAATTGCTAGAATCTGTTGACTCAGTAGTCTGACGGTCTCCTCTTCAAGGAGACTGTGCTTCTTATCATGTATGTTCTCAATAGTCAGTACAACATATTCTGGGTTATGGTAAATAAAGTATGACCCTGGGTGATGGTGGGGGCTACATGAGTTACATTGAAATGCATGCTGTGTAAATGGTATAAAACATTGCTTTGGCTTTTTATATATCAGATAAAAGTGACTTGCTCACGGGATACGTGTGAGGTGTCTTTTGTCTCCAAGCGCTTGTCCACTAAGGGCGTAAATCCACAATTAGGTCTCACTGGTGATCTGTCAGCTGACATTTGGGTCAGAATGAAAACAGCTACGACAGTTTGGCGCCCGAACAGGGACCGTGTAACCAGCCGCCTTATTCGGAATCCGTATGTGGGAGCTTCCAGAGAGATTGGATAATGCAAACAACAGCTGCAGCAAGGTGAGAACGTTATTCTTACAATCTGTTTGCACCTGCAATCTTTCTTCCGGATTTCTCCATACCTCTGGGTAGAGGCTGTAAACACGGTTCAAAGAATCCACACATCACCAGTGAGTTTTGTGTTTGTTTTGTCTGTTTATGGTTTATGTCCGTATGAGAGTTGAATAATAGACTTATAAGATGATAATTATAATCTGTATTATTTGTCAATATCCTAATTGGTTGTGTATTTGTTTAGTGTGCATAATACAAGAGCTGGGATAGACTCTGTGCAGTGTTGTTATTTTGGTCATTTTGGATTGGCAGTACATTATATGAAGCTGTATTTTGTATAAGGCCGTGGTTTTTGTTGTCTGGCCTTAAAGTGTTTTCAGAGTGTCAGTGGACACTGCTGCAGTTTTATTCATATAGAGTTGTGTTAATTCCAAAGTGCAGAATAGACAGGCTGTGTGAGCCTTGTATGTGTGTATGTCTATGAGAACCTCTGAATGAGATAAGAGGTGGAGTAATTGAGATAAGGGATTTTTTTCTTGTGAAACTCAACTAGAAAGTGAAAGGAAAAGAAAAAAAAAAAAAAAAAAAAAATCAAACAAAACAATCCCTTAATGAGCACGTATGAATGAATGATCACCTAAGTATCATTACTTATCTAAGTGTTGTTGAAGGTCCAGGATGAATGAGTTATGGATATTTTTAATGTACATTTAATTTACATCTGAGATTCAGTGAAACCTGTGTTATATATGGTTTGACACTGGATAGGTTTCTATGTATGTCTATATGTGGTTTGGCCGGACGCGGTCAGAATCAGCTTTTTCAAGTTGTGCAGTGATTTGCCTGTATAGAGAAATTGTTTTTAATTCCAAGAGGATGAATGTTTTGTAAACTGCTTCTGTGTGTGTGAGGCACAAAGCTCTGATCAGCGCGAAATAGCAGATGGGAGGAGGGAAGTGCACCCCGGCGCTACTTGCTTGAGTTTTCTCCCCTTTGCGTTGTGGGTTAGAGGAAGCCATGTATTGCATTCTAAGTTTCTACACGCTGAGAGATTTGTGTTTAAAGCAATACGTACTGTATGAAATTGAAAGTGAAAAACAACTGTGCCCATTTTAGAGGAAAACTTGTAAGTGATTGAAAAGATTGGTAAAAGATTCACCTGCTTCAAGCTGAGTGATTGATATAGCAAATTGAGGATCAGCAGAGGAGGTAACCAACTGCACGGCTGATGTAGTGTATGGAGTAACCTGCTACAGTCAGTCTACGGCATTAGGTGGTGTAACCTTGCCGTCCATGGAGCTGTGCTAGCCAGCTGATTTATCGAGTGGTAGGTAGTGCACCTGCTCGGTAAAATCCTTTAAGTCCACCGAGTGGTAGGTAGGGAACCTGCTCGGTGTTGTTGAGCGGATAAGTTGAAGCCATGGGCAACTTATTCTGTGTGCAGTCAGGGCCCCCAATGGGATCCAAAAACCGCTGTATAGATTGGGAAAAAGGAAGCAGTGAAAGATGTGAAACCAATATTGAAAAAGGCAAAAATGCCAGTGAGTGGATGTTTTGTTGTACAAAAAGGCACAGACAAAGAACGAAAGTAAGGTGTATTATGAATGTTTTGATGCTTAAAAGTCCGACTATGACTGACACATTACTGCTACTGTTATACCTTTGTATAACCAGAGACCCAGACAAGACAGATGGACTGTGGTCAGACAATCCCAGATTGGAGAAATACTCGTATGATTTGTGCTGCAACCCGACCTAAGAGAATTGCACTGAATCCTGTCCAGACAAGATCACATGTAGTGACATAAGAAGCTGACACAGGATTGTGGTTGGTGGATAGTGGGGACATTAACTTTTGGGAGTAGCCTGACAGTAATCCTTTTGGGAAGGAGCTGTAGACCAGCATGTCTAGTCACCCCCACCTTTCATCTAGTCACCCCCACCACCAGAGAACCAACCACATCAGGTAGGGTAAAACAGATACAGGAGCATTATCCCTGGAGGCCCTCTGACTAGCTAGTTACGCTAAAAAAACAATTGGCTGATCCTGAGAACCAACCTTTCCCATTTTATAGACAAAAAGACAAAGACAATATGATGGACGTATAAGTGCACCTGGGCAGGCCTAGGTAGTTAGTGAGCACAAAAGCAGGTGACTTGCTAGGACACATAATTAAGACACATACAGATGTGACAAAAGAAGAGAGTGTAGAGATGTACTTTGGACAGTTACAGCTGAAATGGGCAGACATGGGGTACAGTCCCATAAACCCACTTGATGTTAAAGTATTGGTAAATACATACATTGACGGTATGACCAAAGACTTACGAGACGCAGTACAGACAGCCAGACCTGAATGGAGGAATGTAGATCCAAAAGATCTCCTGAAAGTTGCTAAAGGAGTTGAACAAACTAGGACAATAAGACGACGTGTCATGTATGCGGGAGTACAAGGAAAACAGTAGAGACGCAGTGAGGGACCTAAGGACTTAGAAACAGTAAAGTGCTGGAATTGTGGAGAAAATGGACACTCAGACCAATCTTCCACCTTCTTCACCTCCAGGAGGGAAAGAGACAGAACTCTTGATTGACACTGGAGCAGCCGGAACTGTGGCACAGAGACTTGATAATGCCAGGCATGATTACTGACGAGACTGTGGACTGCGTGAGTGTAGAAGGACAAGCGACTGAAGCCCTATGACTAAACAAATAAGACTAGAATCACGAGACCGTGCTTAGAAGAGCTGCTTACAAACTTATTGTCAGTGACAATACCCCTATGGATTTGCTGGGAGCAGAGTTGAGTGCTGGCTAGGCCATCATACAGTACTCTCCTGAGGGTATTACAGTCACAAGTCCCCTTTTCATACAAACACTTGGTGCAGAGGGATGCCAGGGTCTTCCACATGCACATTATACCACAGGTAAATCATGCCCTATTATAGTTACACTTAATTTCATTCATTTACCAGTTTAGTAGTTTCCTTACACAAGATGGTATAGTTACCGTGTATTTCTAGGTTGTCTTCATATGATATATAGTTTTTTAGCCATTCATTATATTGGCTCAAACCATAGTCACTGTTTGTCTTTTCCACTTCCTATACCTTATCGCAAGCAACTGGTATTGATATTTGGTAGTTTTGAAATCCCTTCTTTTTATATTTGGAACTGTTAGTTATGGATTTACATAGGGCTACTACCTTCTTAAAATAAGCTTGCGCTTTGCTGTGGCCTATGGCATTGTGCTCTCCCATTTTATGACTCAGTATCTTTCGTAAATATATATTTTTATATATATAATTTTCTTTTGGTAACAAATTCTGTGAATCAAATTTAGTTTTTTTAAGAGGTACCCTACCCAATCAAATAAGGGTATAAATAATATTTGGAAATTGATGTGTGACTTGTATAAACACTTGTGTAATATTGCAGAAATGGTGTATATGGCAAGAGTAGTGAAAGTAATACCTGACACCAAAATGTCTGAGGACAGGGAAAAGAGTCAGGTACCAGACACCGTTTGGGCAAGGGGAAAATCTGATATGGGTCGACTGCCCATTCCCCTTGTCATGATTAAATTAAGAGAAGGAACCACTCCTCTTCGGTTAAAGCAACACCCCTTTGTATCCCATTAAGAAGAGAAAGGACCCAAGGGTTCCCCTGACACAGAATAGTTCAGGACTTACAGGCCATTAATGATGTTGCAGTGAGTGTCATCTCAATTGTCCCTAATACACACACCGTACGGTCAAAAAAAATATTTCACAGTCATTAATTTGGCAAATGCATTCTTCTCTGTACCCCTGCACCCTGACTGACGGCATCTTTTCTCTTTTACTTGCGAAGGTAAACAATACTGTTGGACGGTCCTCCCAAAAGGGGGAAAGAACTCCCCAACCATCTATTCAACAGCGATGGCAGGGATTCTTGAGCAGTGGCAACCACCTCATCCACAGACTGTACTATTGCAGTACGTGGATGACCTCTTGCTCTGCTGCCTGAACCAGACGTCCTGCTACAGCTATAGGTTCCATGCTGTGTTTTTTTGGCAGAGAAGGGTTGCAAGGTCTCCCGTGACAAATTACAGTATTGCAAACAAAAGGTGACATTTTTAGGGACATTGTATTGCTGAATGTACAAGACACCTGACTGAAGACAGAAAACAGGCAATACAAAATCTCCCTTTACCCAGGTCACACCAGCATCTATGCATTTTTCTAAGTTTGGTGACCTACTGTAGGCCTTGGATAAGGTCTGCTTCACAAATGATGCAACCACTCTATGACAGGTTGTCATCAAACCCCTACAATCTCACTCAAGAAGCAATTGATTCTCTGAAGCTGCTCATTGTGTCAGCCCCGGCCTTAGGCATTCCAAACTATGATCAGCCATTTTTCTTATTTTGAACAGAGCAGGGAGGACATGCTACAGCAGTACTGACACAGCAACGTGGAGAGGAACAGAGACCGATAGCTTACTACTCAGCACAATTACACCCAGTGATTAGAGGGTCTCCTACGTGTGTCCGTGTTGTAGAGCTGCTGTATTACTGCTAGGCATGTGAGCTCCCACTTACTTTTTCTTTTGACAAATTTGTTCCCCACATGACATTAATGCCATACTTGTACAAGTTCAACCAAAACACCTGTCTATGGATAGACAGATCAGACTCAATGTGTTCTAATACTAATTCCTGAATACGTCACCCTCAAAAGAGATAGTGTTCTGAATCCAGCCACTCATCTGCCTGTGGATTCAGAAAAGGGGGAATTGGTGACAGCATTAGAAAAAAAAAAAAAAAAAAGTACACTGGTACGTTGACATGACGCACAAACATGACTGCATAGGAACTGATGAGTCAGGAGACAGTATGTTTTACATATGTTCATGAAAAAAACAAAACAAAAAGCTGTTCCTAATGCATATTTTGAAGTTTTATTTTTGTAGATGGCTCCAGATACCACCAGGATGGGCGATTCTACACTGGACATACAGTAGTATCCTCACATGAGGTAATCCGAGTTGAACCACTCCCTCCACACATGTTGGTGCAGGAGGCAGAGTTGAAGGCGCTCACTGAGGCGTGTAGAGCTGCTGCAGGTAAAGTCGCTAATAGTTACACAGATTCGAATTGTGCATGGGGAATATCCCATGATTATTGCCCTGTCTGGAGAAGCAGAACGTTTCTTACATCAGCCGGTAAGCCCATTAAAAATGCAGAGCTGATGAAACAATTAGTGGAGGCATTGACGTTACCAGTCCAGGTTGGCATCGTCAAAGTAACAGCACACACGGACGGTGACTCTGTGGAGGTAGAGGGCAACAGAAGGGCAGACGAGGCTGCTAAAGTAGCAGCAAGGTGGCCTAGGGAGCAGTGGACGGTGGCGGAGAGTCAGCGTATTCCAGCCACACTGAGCCTAGATGTCCTGAAATCACTCCAGCTGCCCAAACAGAGAAGGACCACGGGGGAGAATGGGAGCTGAGCTGAACTCAAAAAGAGTTTTGGGAGAATAAGGATAAATTGTATATACAAAAGTCCCTGTTCCTAATAATGGCGCAAGCAACACCTGGCCCCACTCACACCTCAAAATGTCACATGCCTTCCGGATCGCTCCTGGTTTCAGTTACGTAGCAGCAAAGCTCGTACGGTCATGCCTCATCTGTGCACAGCACAACCCTGGTAAAACAGTAAAAATCCCTAAGAAAGTGACACCCAGGCCTCTCTACCCGTTTCAGAGACTGCAGACTGACTACATACAGCTACCCAAGGTAGGAGTGTGTGAAAAATGTCCGAGTATGTGTAGATCTCTTCTCTGGTTGGCGGGAAGCCTATCTGGTAAAATGTGCAAATGCTAAAGTGACTGCAGACAAACTGATGAAAGAACTGATCTGCAGGTATGGTGCCCAGAAACCACAGAGAGCGATAGGGGCACACACTTCACGGGAGAAATAATGAGGGAAGTCATGCAGGCCCTGGGAGTACAGCAAACATATCATGCACCATATAGACAACAAAGTAGTGGGAAAATGGAAAGACTATGTGGGACACTTAAACTGGAAATTCAGAAGCCATGACAGACACAGGAAAGAGCGGGGTAGAGTGCTTGCATGACAGACACAGGAAAGAGCGGGGTAGAGTGCTTGCATCTTGCACTCTTTCTAGTCAGACACACTCCAAATAGAAAGACAAGCTTGTCCCCTTTTTGAAGTCCTGTTTAGTAGTTTGCCAGAGACTAGTCTGTACTTCCCACAGGTGCTACAAATGCAACACGGTGCTATGACAGCCCATATCCAGGCCTTGCAGAACAGACTTAATGTATGTGGTGCATAAACATGTGTTTTCATCCATTCCAGATCTTAATGCCAGTGCGGACGCACATCTGCTAAATCCAGGAGATTGGGTGGTCATACACAGACACGTAAGAAGGAGCCTATATCCACGGTTTGACGGCCCGTTGTAAAGTCCAGTTGACCACATTCACTTGAGGGAACGCCCACCTGGATCCATGCCAGTCACTGCAAAAAGATCTTTTCACTAGCAGAAAGACTGTTGTCCTAATCACCTTGCTGGCAGTGGTAGGATGTTTGCACCTTACAGAGACACTGGATAAACTTTTAAGTGTTGACAAGGACAACAAACTTATTCAGCATCTTGCTTTTCTTACAAGCGACGCGGAAGGACAAAAACTGCTGGACTGTTGGATCTGTATACACAGCCCAGTATTTGTAAGGGCTATGCTGTACTTAGCCTTTACCCCTGGAGCCAAGGAAGGTATTAACACCACACAGCATACCCGATGAGACTTGGACTCAGGTTTTCTAGGTTCCTTAAGGCTCTTAATGAGACTAATACAATATAAAGACTCCTTTTTAAATCCAGCCGATTGGCTTAGCGGCCTAGCAGGATGGATTATTTTTGGTATTTTTCAGACTTGTATGCAAATCTTGTTGCTTTGCTTATTGTTTTATGTAGCCGTAAAAGCGCTAATATATGTCTTACCTAAGGCTGAACCTTCTGTAGTATATCATAGGCCCCGTATGGCCACTGCTGATGGGAAGTTGAGTGTCCACACTGAGGGTGGATGGGCGAAGCAGGTAGCAAGTCCCCTTGTGGGTACTAGACCCATGAGACAGTAGCTCCTTTGTGGACATCAACTGACCCCGTAGCAAAGGTTATACCATTTACAAAAGGGGGAAATTGTTATAGAAGGGTTAATAGTTTGTCTTTAACTGCCTTGCCTTTAAGTGCCTTTTACCTTTAAGTATTAGAATTGCTAGAATCTGTTGACTCAGTAGTCTGACGGTCTCCTCTTCAAGGAGACTGTGCTTCTTATCATGTATGTTCTCAATAGTCAGTACAACATATTCTGGGTTATGGTAAATAAAGTATGACCCTGGGTGATGGTGGGGGCTACATGAGTTACATTGAAATGCATGCTGTGTAAATGGTATAAAACATTGCTTTGGCTTTTTATATATCAGATAAAAGTGACTTGCTCACGGGATACGTGTGAGGTGTCTTTTGTCTCCAAGCGCTTGTCCACTAAGGGCGTAAATCCACAATTAGGTCTCACTGGTGATCTGTCAGCTGACATTTGGGTCAGAATGAAAACAGCTACGACAAAAGTACAGCCCTGTAAACTTCATAATTCATTCAGATACTTCTGTTTCTGTAGTCATATCATCAAAAAATAGTAGTTACCCAGTGCCATTTGAAGCCATTCATGTCCATCAAACTGCCTCCACTATGTTTTACAGAGGATGTGGTGTGCTTTGGATAATAAATCGTTCCAAGCCTTCTCCATACTTTGTTTTTCCCATCATTCTAGTACACGTTGATCTCCGTTTTATGTGCCTGAAGAATGCTTTCCCAGAACTGTGCTTGTTTCTGAAGATTTTTTTTGGGGGGAAAAGATTAATTTGCCTGGTTATTTGTTTTCACTTTGTGATGAACCCATTGTATTTGCTCTCATGAAATTTTCTCTTTATGGTAGGATTAGATACTGAAAAGCCTACTTCATGGAGAGTGTTCTTCACTTGGGCGGATGTTGTGAAGGAGTTTTTCTTCTCAATGGAAAGAATTCTGTGATCATGCACCTTTGCTATCTTCTGTGGATATCCAAGCCTTTGTGAGTTTCCAAGCTCCTTTTATTGATCTCTCTGGCCCCACTGCAACCCCTGTCCTGGATTCTGTGCATACTCTCAAAAGGTCACATGTTATGACATCTTTGCATGTACCATGAAATTGCACACAAATGCACAGAGCCCTTCTAGACTCCATGAAAACTGAAAGTTCTTGGCCAGCATGAAAGGCTTTAGAATTTCAGTGTGACCTGTTGAAATTTGAAAATGCAGTGAGGTTTGGGCAGGTGATGGTGAGTAGCAGAGGTTCTAAAGAGGTAGACAGTATAGAGATCATAAAGATTTTTTTATTTCTTATATATTTTATTTATTATGCTCTGGGGTTCGGAGTCACCCTATTATGCTTATTCATTTTTATCTATCTCTCAGGAGTGTGACTGCTTAGCTGCTGTTTTAACTCACCATGCTGTTTTATAATAAGGGGCATTCATTTCATAGAGAATAAATTCTCTGCTGATCAAGTTTCCTGAGAAACAACAATTGAAAAAAAAGCAAACTCAAATTTCTTATTCCTATTTACAAGTTGAATTCAACTATACAGGGGCATGTAAAAGTTTGGCACCCCTGGTCAAAATTACTGTTATTTTGAAGAGTTAAGCAAGTTGAAGATGAAGTTATATCCAAAAGAACTAAGTCAAAGATGACACATTTCCTTTATTTTTTTGGCAAAAATATATCTAGGTACATATATTTTCAGCTTCTACAATTTAAAAATTACAAAAAGGAAAAAGGACGGATTCAAAAGTTTGTGCACCCTCTCTTGAAAGTATCACAGCTTGTAAACGATTTCTGTTGCCAGCAAAGAGTATTTCAAATCTTGTTTGAGGGATTTTCACCATTCTTCTATGGAAAATTTTTCCAGTTCTGTGAGATTCCTGTGTCATCTTGCATGCACTGCTATTTTGATGTCTAGCCACAGATTTTCAATAGTGTTCAGATCAGGGGTCTGTGAGGGCAATTGTTAAACCTTCAGATTGAACCTTTTCAGGAAGTCTATTGTGAATTTTGACTTGTGTTTAGAATCATTATCCATTTGTAGAAGCAATTATCTTTTCAACTTTTTTTCAGACAGTGTTATGTTTGCATCAAGAACTTTTTGAAATTTCATTGAATCTATTCTTCCCTCTACCCATGAAATGCCCCCCATTTCATTAGCTGCAACACAGCCTCAAACCAAAGTACTGATCTACCCCCATGCTTAATGATTGGCGAGTTGTTCTTTTTCTGAAATTCTGTTCACGCATTCCTTTGATCATTGTTGCCACAGGATTTGCTTTCAAAATGCATCAGGCTTGTTTAGATGTTCTTTTGCATACTTCTGACACTGAATTTTATGGTGAGGACACAGGAGAAGTTTTCTTCTGACAACTCTTCCATGAAGGCCATTTTTGTGCAGGTGTGTCTGAACAGTAGAACAATGTACCAGAACTCCAGAGTCTGCTAAATCTTTCAGAAGGCCTTTTGCAGTCAAGCTGTGGTTCTGATTTGCCTCTATAGCAATTCTACGAGCATCTGTCACTGAAATTTTGGATGTTCTTCCAGACCTTTACCTCCACTGTTCATGTTAACTGCCATTTCTTAATTACATTTCTAACTGAGGAAAGGGCAACTTGAAAACACTTTGCTATCTTTTTATAGCCTTCTCCTGCTTTATGAGCCTCCATAATTTTCATTTTCAGAGTGCTAGTGGCATGTCGGACGCTGTTCATACCAGGGCGTTCGACATACAGCGGTAATTCCGCTTTTTTCCACTATGTGCTCAGTGGCATCGGCTAGTTTTTATCTAGCTGGTCCGGGGTACAACCTCATAAGAGTCCGTCAAGGTGATGAGTGGAAGATGGCTTTTAATACCCCTGAGGGTCATTTTGAAAATTTGGTGATGCCATTTGGGTTGACTAACGCACCTGCTGTATTCCAACATTTCATTAATGATGTGTTTTCGCATGTTTTGGGGAAATTCGTTATCATGTACCTAGATGACATTCTCATATATTCTTGCGACCGTGATACTCATTTAGATCATGTCAGGCAGGTGTTACAGCTTCTCAGAGAGAATAAGCTGTATGCTAAACTTGAGAAATGTGTATTTTCTTGGGTTATATTGTGTCTGCTTCTGGTTTTAAAATGGACGCCGCTAAGGTGCAAGCGGTGCTGCAGTGGGAACATCCTGATAACCTGAAAGCACTTCAGCGGTTCCTTGGGTTTTCTAACTACTATAGGAAATTTATCAAGGATTTTTCCATCATTGCTAAACCACTAACTGACATGACTAAAAAGGGTACCAATTTCTTCATTTGGCCTGAGGCTGCTGTGCGCACATTTGAATTTCTTAAGAACAGTTTTGTTTCAGCCCCCATTTTTGTGCAGCCAGACGTATCAAAACCTTTTGTTGTGGAAGTCGATGCGTCTGAGGTTGGTGTGGGGGAGGTACTATTACAAGGCTCATCTTTGAGTGATTTGCGTCCTTGCGCCTATTTTTCCAAGAAACTGTCGTCCGCCGAACGTAACTACGATATCGGCAACAGGGAGTTGTTGGCAATCAAGTTGGCCTTTGAGGAATGGCGACACTTCTTGGAGGGGTCGGTTCATCAGGTTACTGTTATTACCGATCATAAGAATCTGCTGCATTTGGAGTCAGCCAAGCGTCTGTCCCCAGGCAGGCTCGCTGGGCATTGTTTTTCACACGGTTCAATTTTGTTGTCACTTACAGACCGGGTCTAAAAACACTAAGGCGGATGCTCTGTCCAGGTGTTTTCTGGGGGGAGAACCTCAGGAGGATCCAGTACCCATCCTCCAAAAGGGTGTTGTGGTTTCGGCTCTCACTACCGAGGTTGAGGCTGAGATTGCCGAGGCTCAGGTGGAGGTACCATCTGAGCTTCCCATCAACAAATCTTTTGTACCGCTTCATCTCCGCTTAAAGGTTTTGGCGGAGCATCATGATGCTGTCCTGGCTGGCCACCCAGGGGTTAGAGATACCTTGGAGTTGGTGTCACGTCAGTTTTGGTGGCCCAAGATCCGACAGGACGTGGTCTCATACGTGTCAACTTGTACCACGTGCGCTAGGGCTAAGACTCCCTGTTCCCGTCCTGTTGGCACACTTCTTCCTCTTGAGGGACCTAGTAAGCCATGGATGGAAATCTCCATGGATTTCATCACTGATTTGCCCTCCTCAGCTGGGAACATGGTCATCTTGGTGATTGTTGATCGGTTTTCAAAAATGTTGCACTTTGTGTCTTTGCCTTCGTTGCCTAATGCTAAGACTCTGGCTCAGGTATTTGTGCAGGAGGTGGTCAGACTTCATGGGGTTCCGTCTGACATCATTTCTGATAGGGGGTCTCAGTTTGTGGCAAAATTTTGGAAAGCATTTTGCTCACGGCTGGGGATCAAGTTGTCTCATTCTTCGGCGTTTCATCCTCAGTCAAATGGTCAGACTGAGCGTATGAACCAAAATTTGGAAGAGTTCTTACACTGCTTTGTCTCTGATAACCAGGAGGAGTGGTCTACGTTCCTTCCTTTGGCTGAGTTTGCCATCAATAATCACCGCCAAGAGTCGTCTGGGGAATCTCTGTTTTTTTGTGTTTACGGGCTACATCCTCAATTTTGTTCTTTGAGTCAGAGGGGCTCTTCCGGCGTTCCGGAGGAAGACCAGTTAGGAGTAGTGTTGAGCGATACCGTCCGATACTTGAAAGTATCGGTATCGGAAAGTATCGGCCGATACCGGCAAAGTATCAGATCTCGCCGATACCGATACCCGATACCAATACAAGTCAATGGGACTCAAGTATCGGAAGGTATCCCTGATGGTTCCCAGGGTCTGAAGGAAAGGAAACTCTCCTTCAGGCCCTGGGATCCATATGAATGTGTAAAATAAAGAATTAAAATAAAAAATATTGATATACTCACCTCTCCGACGCAGTCTGGAGCTTACCGCTGTGAACCGGCAGCCTTCTTTGCTTAAAATGAGCGCGTTCAGTACCTTCCATGACATCACGGCTTCTGATTGGTCGCGTGCCACTCATGTGACCGCCACGCGACTAATCAGGAGCCGTGACGTCATCCCTCAGGTCCTATATTCCTAGAAGGGAATTTAGGACCTGAGGGATGATGTCGCGGCTTGTGATTGGTCGCGTGGCGGTCACATGAGTGGCACGCGACCAATCAGAAGCCGTGACATCATGGAAGGTGCTGAACGCGCTCATTTTAAGCAAAGCTGGCTGCCGGTTACTACCAGGGCGCGTCAGAGGCTGAGTATATCCCTATTTTTTTATTTTAATTCTTTATTTTTTACATGGATATGGATCCCAGGGCCTGAAGGAGAGTTTCCTCTCCTTCAGACCCTGAGAACCATACACTGGGAACTTCCGATTCCCGATACCACAAAAGTATCGGATCTCGGTATCGGAATTCCGACACCGCAAGTATCGGCCGATACCCGATACTTGCGGTATCTGAATGCTCAACACTAGTTAGGAGCACAATTGTCATCAGTCTGGAGAAGAGTTAAACAGCGCCTGTTGAGTGTGGGTGCTAGGTACAAACGTGTGGCTGACAGTAGGCGTGTGACAGGTCCGGACCTGAGTGTGGATGACTGGGTGTGGTTATCCACAAAAAACATAAGACTCAAGATACCATCCCTTCAATTGGGTCCAAGGTTTATTGGTCCATTTAGGGTCGCCGCCGTCATTAACCCTGTAGCGTACCGATTGGAGCTTCCTACGGTGTATAAGATACACAACGTGTTCCACAGATCGTTGCTAAAAAAGACGGTGGGTCTTGTGGACGCGACACCTATGCCTTCTCCAGTCTTGGTGGATGGTAATTTGGAATTCGAAGTCTCCAAGGTGGTTGACTCTCATGTAGTGTGCTGCACTTTACAGTACTTGGTACACAGGCGTGGTTATGGGCCTGAGGAAAGGTCCTGGGTACCAGCCTCGGACGTTCATGCGGACCGGCTGGTCAGTATGTTTCACCACCGTCATCCGGACAAGCCGGGTCCTATAAGCCGTGAGGGCCCTGGGGTCCCTCGTAAAAGGCGGAGTACTGTCATGTCGGACGCTGTTCATACCAGGGCGTTCGACAGACAGCGGTAATTCCGCTTTTGTCCACTATGTGCTCAGTGGCGTCGGCTAGTTTTTATCTAGCTGGTCCGGGGTTAATTTAGCGGGTGCTCGGATTGGAAGCTGGGCCATGCCCACTGCCTTTAAATAGTTCTTCTGAACATTGGGCATCGCCGATTATAGCTTCTGTCTAGTGCTTGGTTATCTCGGTCTGGAGTGGTGAGCTAGGAGTTGGAGTATCGTATCTGGTGGTGTATTTCCTTTTGTCTTATTTCCTCCTTCCTATATTTGTATTTATTTTGCCCTGCGCATTTATAGTGTATTCCTGAGTGACTGCGGCGTGGTGTATATTTTCCGTTATCCTTGTCTGTGCTAACTGTGGGTATTGGTGTATTATCTTTTCACTGGGTGGTGGGCAATGGTTTCAGCCTAGGGTTGAAACAGGAGACAGGGTGAGGGTCGATGCCTAGACATGCACACCATCATTGTAAACTCTAGGTAGAGGATCAGTCAGGATTTCCCTAGTCTGAGGGAAATTGCAGGGGCCCTTGTTATTAGCTTTTGCCCACCTAGTCTTCACGTGACAGCTAGGCAGCTGCTTAGAAGAACCCATGGCTGCTATTTTTTAGCACAAGTTTAGAGGAGGCTGTAGTTTTATAAACCTGAAAAATCTACATCATCTGGCCTTTCCTACTGATGATAGTAAACAAGCCATAATCCTACCAGGCTAATTAAGATCTGAAACCTTGGTCAAAGTAATCTGAGCACACAAATCTCTAAAGATGCCCAACCTTTTGCATCGTCCCATTTTCCTTTTTGTAATTTTTAAAATGAAAAAAAAAACTGAGAATATATACTGTAAATATATATATATATATATATATATATATATATATATATATATATATATATATATATACTAGCTATTGAACCCCTTCTACGCCCGGGTGGTGAGCATTTAAATTGGTATATGGTCTCCATCCTGGTATGTGCTGATTCCATTCTGCACCCTAATCCTGTCATGTGGTGCTACCATCTTGCTCCCCCATCCTGCGCCCCCTTCCTGTCATATACAGACCCCATCCTGTGCCCTCATCCTGTCATGTGCTCCCATCTTGTTCCCCAATCCTCTCATTTGCTCCCATCCTGCGCCCTAAGCCTGTCATGTGGTGCTCCCATCCTGCACCCCATGCTGTCATGTGCTGCTCCCATCTTGCACCCCCATTCTGTTATGTGCTGCCCCATCTTGGTATATGCTACTCCAATTCTGTGTCCCCATCCTGTCATGTGTTGCTCACATCCTGTCTTGTGCTGCTCCCATCCTGCACCCCATCTTGCCATGTGCTGCTCCCATCCTGCACTCCAATTCTCTCATGTGCTGCTCCCGTCCTGCACCCCCATCCTGTCATGTGCTGCTCCCATCCTGCACCCCATGCTGTCATGTGCTGCTCCCATCCTGAGCCCTCATTCTGTTATGTGCTGCCCCCATCCTGGTATGTGCTACTCCAATTCTGCGCCCCCATCCTGTCATGTGGTGCTCTCATCCTGTGTCCCCATCCTGTCGTGTTGCTCACAACCTGTCATGTGCTGCTCCCATCCTGCACCCCATCTTGTCATGTGCTGC
Organism: Ranitomeya variabilis; assembly: GCF_051348905.1. Classification (NCBI taxonomy): domain Eukaryota; kingdom Metazoa; phylum Chordata; class Amphibia; order Anura; family Dendrobatidae; genus Ranitomeya; species Ranitomeya variabilis. The sequence goes on from NC_135236.1 coordinate 571,433,785, forward strand.
TCCCATCCTGCACCCCCATTCTGTTATGTGCTGCTCCCATCCTGTGCCCCATTCTGTCATGTGCTGCACCCATTCTGCTCCCCCATTCTGTCATGTGCTGCACCCATTCTGCGCCCCCATTCTGTGATGTGCTGCTCCCATCCTGCTCCCCCATTCTGTCATGTGTAGTAAAATGTCACTGGCTTGCTGCGCTGACTTATTTTCTATATATATTCAGTAGAAAGTGGCTGGATTGCTCCGATGACATATCTTATATATAGATTCAGCATATAAAAATGGCGCCGGAAACCGCAGACTGTGCAGGTGCCGATTCCTTTGCCACAACCCTCCTGGGCCACAATCCTCATCCCCAGATGTGTAGCTTAACTAACAAAATGGCGCCTGAAGTGCGCTATACGCATGCACCATTTCCGATGGAGGATTCTTGTACCGGCCACCTGCCTGAAGAGAACATGCGGCAATACCGGATAGGTACCATATATACTCAAGTATAAGGCGACCCAAGTGTAAGCCGAGACCCCTAATTTTGCCACAAAAAAACTGGGAAAACTTATTGACTCGACTATAAGCCTAAGGTGGGAAATGCAGCAGCTGCTGGTAAATTTCAAAAACAAAAATAGATACCAATAAAAGTGAAATTGATTGAGACATCAGTAGGTTAGTCATCATAGTCATAGTTATTAATGTTGAAGGAAGACTTTAAGTCCATCTAGTTCAACCCATAGCCTAACCTAACATGCCCTAACATGTTGATCCAGAGGAAGGCAAAAAAAAACCCATGTGGCAAAAAGTAAGCTCCACATTGGGGAAAAAACATTCCTTCCCGACTCCACATACGGCAATCAGACTAGTTCCCTGGATCAACACCCTTTCAAGGAATCTAGTATGTATAATCTGTAACATTATATTTTCAAGAAAGGCATCCAGTTCCCTCTTAAATTTAAGTAATTAATCACTCATTACAACATCATACCGCAGAGAGTTCCATAGTCTCGCTGCTCTTACAGTAAATAATCCGCGCCTGTTATTATGCTTATACCTTCTTTCCTCCTGATGTAGAGGATGCCCCCTTGTCCTTGTCTCAGGTCTACGATTTAAAAAATCATCAGAAAGGTCTTTGTTCTGTCCCCTCATATATTTATACACATACAGGCTTACATTTTTTTCAATATCCATATTGAATCAGGAGCCCCATAAGTTGCTCCATACAAAACACACCCCGTATAATGCTCCATAAAGTTTATGATGGGCCCCACAAGATGCTCCATAAAGTTCATGATGGTCCCCATAAGATGCTCCATACAAAATACGCTCCATATAATGCTCCATATAATAATAATAATAATATTTTATTTATATAGCGCCAACATATTCCGCAGCGCTTTACAACTTATAGAGGGGACTTGTACAGACAATAGACATTACAGCATAACAGAAATCACAGTTCAAAACAGATACCAGATACCATATAGTTCATGAGGGCCCCATAAGATGCTCCATACAAAATATGCTCCATATAATGCTCCATAAAGTTCATGATGGGCCCCATAAGATGCTCCATACAAAAATATTTCCCATATCATGCTGCACAAAGGTTAATAATGGCCCCATAAGATGCTCCATATTAAAATATGCCCCATATATAATGCTGCACAAAGGTTAATGATGGCCCTATTAGATGCTCCATAGAATAATATGCCCCACATGCTGCTCCATAAAGGTTGATGGCCCCATAAGATGCTCCATAGCATAATATGCCCCGTCTGCTGCTCCAGAAAGGTTGATGGCCCCCATAAGATGCTCCATAGCATAATATGCCCTGTATGCTGCTGCATAAACATTGATGGCCCCCATAAGATGCTCCATAGCATAATATGCCCCGTATGCTGCTCCATAAAGGTTGATGGCCCCCATAAGATGCTCCATAGCATAATATGCCCCGTCTGCTTCTCTATAAAGGTTGATGGCCCCCAAAAGATGCTCAATAGCATAATATGCCCCATATGCTACTCCATAAAGGTTGATGGCCCCATAAAATGCTCCATAGCATAATATGCCCCATATAATGCTCCATAAAGGTTGATGGCCCCATAAAATGCTCCATAGCATAATATTCCCTGTATGCTGCTGTATAAATGTTGCCCCATAGGGTGCTCGATAGCATATTATGCCACATATGTTACTGCTGCTGCGATTAAAAAAAAAAAGACATGCTCACCTAATCGCTGGGGTAGAGATGTCGGGGTCCTGAGCAGGAGGGGACACAAGCACGCTATGGGGGTCAGGTGTCAGTGTTGTTGCTGGCTCAGGCCCCCGGGACTTGCAATATTCACCTGTCCCCATTCCACCGCTGCGTGCTGCTGTGTCTTCTGGGTCCTCTTGCTGTGACTGTTCAGTCAGAGGGTATGCACTAACCACGTCATCATGCCCTCTGACCTGAACGTCACAGCCAGAGGACGTGGAAGACACAAAGCGGCGGTGGAACGGGGACAGGTGAATATAGCATGGCTCACCCTCCCCGTCACACTCACCCCATCCTGGCACGTCCCTGTTTCTTAGTCGTCCCGGGCCAGCAGCGTCTTCCAGTGCTGAGTGGTCACATGGTACCACTCATTAAAGTAATGAACATGCATCCATATTCATTACTTTAATGAGCGGTACCACATGAACACTAAACACAGGAAGAGCTGCTGGCACCAGAGAGATTGCGGTATGCATTCAGTGCCTACTCATGCCGCGATCTCCTGGGCTGCATCACTCTGAGGGAGCCAGACTGCGCAGGTGCATCGTGCTTGCACAGTCTATAAAGGCTTCGGACAGAGTGACGCTCCCAGTGTTATATTATAGATTTATTCCTTTTAGCAATTGTTTCATCTTCAACTTGTTTAACTATTCACAATAAGAGTAATTTTGACCATTGGTGCCCAAACTTTCTCATGCCACTATGCAAGAGCAGAGCGTTACCAATGGGTCTTCATGATTTTAACTTTAAATCTCTTTATGTGTTGGGAATATTTTGTAATACTTATGTATTTTAGATATTTTTGAGGACATTGATCCTTCACTTTCTGTATAATTTAAATATTTTGTGTCTTGTACTGTAGTTGTGTCGCCGATACCGATACCCGATACCAATGCAAGTCAATGGGACGAAAATATCAGAATTAAAATAAACCCTTTCTTTCCTTGTAGGTTTATTCTATATGAAAGAAAACAAATAAGAATAATGTAGGATGTATTGGGGAGGTGGCGGAGACATTAAAGGCATAGAGGTTTAGCCCAATCAAATAGAATAGCAGGAATGTTATTTTTTTTTAAGCCGTTCGGAGTTACAAAGATATTGACTATGTTAAGATTTTTTTTATTTTGTCAGATATTGATGTTTCACTACTTCCACACCCTTCACCCTCTTTTTTACTTCTCCCACACTTTCTTCTTCATCATCATCAGCATCTTTGACATCAACTTCTTCTTCACCTTATTCATCTTCTTCATCTTCTACCTCTTGTTTTTTTTTTTGTTACATTGTTCATATTCTTTTTATTTAACTCTTATTCCTCTTCATATTCAACTTCTTCATCATATTCTTATTTGTGACAGGCATTCCCGTAGTTGTTATCTATAAAAGTTTGAAGATTACACCTTCCGTTCTGCCTGTCACAAAAGAGTTACATTTATCCGCGTTCAGTTTGGCCTGCAGCATCAGGCTTTATCCAGGGGCACCACGAGGAGGAACGGACTCACCCCCCATACACTGCTTATTCTTCTTCTGCTTATAATTTAGATAATATCTTTTGCTCTGATATCTAGTGTTATGCTTAATGTTCTTCTGCTCTTTGTTCTGCAGCCTCTTGTTCTTCTGCTTCTCGGTCTCCCATGTCATTGTCATCTCCAGGGTCGTCGTCTCCGAGGTCGTCGTCATCGTGGTGGTCTTCAGGGTCATCGTCTCCAGGGTCGTCGTCATCTCAGTGGTTGTCGTCTCTGGTGTCGTCGTCATCTTAGGGGTGGTCTTCCAGGTCATCGTCTTTAGGGTCTTGAACTTGGAAATGTAGCAGAAGGTACAATAAGACTGAGAAAATGCCGAGAAACAGCTGATGGAACTGGAACTCGGATGGCTACCCGAAGGTCCAAGAGCCAATGGAACTACCGTGGACCAGCTGACGTTACTGGAACCCGGTTACTAAGCAGGAGGTACCCATGCCTGAAAGCACTACCAAGGACCACCTGACGTTGGTGGAACTCGGATACCCAGAAGGAGGCACCTAAGCCAAAGGCTCTGCCCAGAACCAGCTGACGGTACTGGAACCAGGATGGGGAGCAGAAGGTACAAGAGCAAAAGACACTGCCGAGAACCAGCTGACGGTACTGGAACCCGGATGGGTAGCCGAAGGCCCAAGAGCCAATGGAACTACCGAGGACCAGCTGACGTTACTGGAACCCGGTTACTAAGCAGGAGGTACCCGTGCCTGAAAGCACTACCAAGGACCACCTGACGTTGGTGGAACTCGGATACCCAGAAGGAGGCACCTAAGCCATAGGCTCTGCTCGGAACCAGCTGACGGTACTGGAACCAGGATGGGGAGCAGAAGGTACAAGAGCAAAAGACACTGCCGAGAACCAGCTGATGGTACTGGAACCCGGATGGGTAGCCGAAGGTCCAAGAGCCAATGGAACTACCGAGGACCAGCTGACGTTACTGGAACCCGGTTACTAAGCAGGAGGTACCCGTGCCTGAAAGCACTACCAAGGACCACCTGACGTTGGTGGAACTCGGATACCCAGAAGGAGGCACCTAAGCCAAAGGCTCTACCCAGATCCAGCTAATGGTGCTGGAACCAGGGGACCTATTCAAGCTTGTCTTCCTAGAGCCCCAACTAGAGTGTTGGAGCAAAGGGTCAGCAGGGGGAGCAGAGTGTAGGCCGAAGCCTGCACTGGAGGCATTTGGAGTTCTGTTGTGTCTGCGTGGCGTTTGCAGGACACGATGCCGGCTACACAGCAAGGGAACAGCTGGCGTTGCTGAACCCCACTGACACATTGGCGGGTGTTTTTCTCTGTGCAGCCAGCACTTCCAAATGCCAACTGGCGTTGTTAGAGCCCAGGGTCAGCAGGAGGAGCAGAGGGAGCAGAGTATAGGCCGAAGCCTGCACTGGCGGCAGCTTTGTGTCTGCGTGGTGTTTGCAGAACACGTTGCCGGCTACACAGCAGGTGAACAGCTGGCGTTGCTGAACCCCACTGACACATTGGCGGGTGTTTTTCTCTGTGCAGCCAGCACTTCCGGGCACCAACTGGAGGAGCAGAGTGTAGGCCGAAGCCTAATTGAACCAATTTTAAAGGTAACCTTTAACCCCCCCTCAGTTGTTACAAACTAGAAGAGCCACATCTTGGGCAGCAGTAGTGCTGCACAAGTCAAAGGTTGCTCTTTTAATTTTGTTCCTTGCACACGCTGAATGAAACACGTATAACATTTAGCCCCTTATACAGTCAAACTGTCTTGGAGGCGGGAGTTCCCTTCGTAATGAGACGCAGCACAGCTGTCAAAAATACCACCTTGGTGCTGGGCGCGGCCTCCTGAACGTCGCATTTTGCTGTACAGGAGTCTGCGCTGTTGTGTTATCCCTTGGCCCTGCGCTGTTAGCGCTGCCCGTCTTCTGACATCATTTAATGTCGGCCGGTGTGGTTCGCGATGCCCATGAATCCCAGCCCCGCAGTGTCTTTTCATTAATTCACACTGCGGGGCTGGGATTCATGGCCTTGCGCAGTCAATATGTTCGCCTCTCACTCGTGTCCTTACACCTGCTTCAGACTGTGCGGCGTCAGCTGATCCCTTATCGCATGCCATGGCCATGAAGCCGTACAGTCTGAAGAAGGCGGAAGGAGATGAGTGACAGGTGAAGATATGCACTGCTCATGCCCATCAATCACACCCTCGCAGTCAAAATAAATAAGACACCGAGGGGCGTTGTGTCAGCCAGGGTGGCCGCAGAGGCGCAGCCAGCCAAACAATGATGTCAGAAGACGTGCAGCGCTACCAAGGGGGTTGCTGCGTGTCATTACAAAGGAAAGTCACACCTTAGGGATGTTTTAATGGTCTCAGGGGACACATTTTATACGTGTTGAGTTCGACGTGTGCAAGGAGAATAACTTAATGAGCCACCTTGTACAAATGCAGCATTACTGCTGTACAAGGTGGCTGTTATACATCCAAACGCCTGGGGGGCACAGGTTCCCTTCAATTTCAGCTGTTGTGTCTGCGTGGTGTTTGCAGGACATGATGCCAGCTACACAGCAGGAGAACAGCTGGCGTTGCTGAACCCCACTGACACATTGGCGGGTGTTTTTCTCTGTGCAGCCAGCACTTCCGGGCTCCAACTGGCGGTGTTAGAGCCCAGAGTCAGCAGGAGGAGCAGAGGGAGCAGAGTGTAGGCCAAAGCCTGCACTGGAGGCAGTTGTCGGTCTGTTGTGTCTGCGTGGCGTTTGCAGGACACAATGCCGGCTACACAGCAAGGGAACAGCTGGCGTTGCTGAACCCCACTGACACATAGGCGGGTGTTTTTCTCTGTGCAGCCAGCACTTCCGGGCACCAACTGGCGGTGTTAGAGCCCAGGGTCTGCAGGAGGAGCAGAGTGTAGGCCGAAGCCTAATTGAACCAATTTTAAAGGTAACCTTTAACCCCCCCCTCAGGTGTTACAAACTAGAATAGCCACACCTTGGGCAGCAGTAGTGCTGCACAAGTCAAAGGTTGCTCTTTTAATTTTGTTCCTTGCACACGCTGAATGAAACACGTATAACATTAACCCCTTATACAGCCAAACTGTCTTGGAGGCGGGAGTTCCCTTCGTAATGAGACGCAGCACAGCTGTCAAAAATACTACCTTGGTGCTGGGTGCGGCCTCCTGAGCGTCGCATTTTGCTGTACAGGAGTCTGCGCTGTTGTGTTATCCCTTGGCCCTGCGCTGTTAGCGCTGCCCGTCTTCTGACATCATTTAATGTCGGCCGGTGCGGTTCGCGATGCCCATGAATCCCAGCCCCACAGTGTCTTTTCATTAATTCACACTGCGGGGCTGGGATTCATGGCCTTGCGCAGTCAATATGTTCACCTCTCACTCGTGTCCTTACACCTGCTTCAGACTGTGCGGCGTCAGCTGATCCCTTATCGCATGCCACGACCAAGAAGCCGTACAGTCTGAAGAAGGCGGAAGGAGATGAGTGACAGGCGAAGATATGCACTGCTCATGCCCATCAATCACACCCTCACAGTCAAAAAAAATAAGACACCGAGGGGCGTTGTATCAGCCAGGGCGGCTGCAGAGGTGCAGCCAGCCAACCAATGATGTCAGAAGATGGGCAGCGCTACCAAGGGGGTTGCAGTGTGTCTTACAAAGGAAAGTTACACCTCAGGGACGGTTTAATGGTCTCAGGGGACTCATTTAATACGTGTTGAGTTCGACGTGTGCAAGGACAATAACTGAATGAGCCACCTTGTACAAATGCAGCATTACTGCTGTACAAGGTGGCTGTTATACATACAAACACCTGGGGGGGACAGGTTCCCTTCAATTTCAGTTGTTGTGTCTGCGTGGCATTTGCAGGACACATTGCCGGCTACACAGCAGGGGAACAGCTGGCGTTGCTGAACCCCACTGACACATAGGCGGGTGTTTTTCTCCGTGCAGCCAGCACTTCCGGGCACCAACTGGCGGTGTTGGAGCCCAGGGTCAGCAGGAGGAGCAGAGGGAGCAGAGTGTAGGCCGAAGCCTGCACTGGAGGCAGTTGTCGGTCTGTTGTGTCTGCGTGGCGTTTGCAGGACACGATGCCGGCTACACAGCAGGGGAACAGCTGGCATTGCTGAACCCCACTGACACATTGGCGGGTGTTTTTCTCTGTGCAGCCAGCACTCCCGGGCGCCAACTGGTGGTGTTAGAGCCCAGGGTCAGCAGAAGGAGCAGAGGGAGCAGAGTGTAGGCCGAAGCCTGCACTGGAGGCAGTTTTAGGTCTGTTGTGTCTGCGTGGCGTTTGCAGGACACGTTACCGGCTACACAGCAGGGGAACAGCTGGCATTGAACAACCCCTCTGACACATTGGCGGGTGTTTTTCTCTGTGCAGCTAGCACTTCTGGGCACCAACTGGCAGTGTTAGAGCCCAGGGTCTGCAGGAGGAGCAGAGTGTAGGCCAAAGCCTGCACTGGAGCAAGTTGAAAATGAACCTTTAACCCCCACCTCAGGCATTTGTTGCTGAAAGAGCCATCTTTTACAGCACTAATGCTGCAAAAGGAAAAGGTGGCTCTTTTAATTATGCTCCTTTCAAAGGCTGAACTAGACACTTATGAAATGTGTCACTTCACACCGTTAAACCGTCCCGGAGGTGGGACTTTCCTTTGTAATGTGACGCAGCACAGCCGTCATTCCTACCCCTTGGCGCCGTGCGCCGCCTCCTCAGCGTTGTTTGATTTTGTCCCGGAGCCTGCGCTGTTATGTTATCCCTTGGCCAGGCGCACTTAGCTCTGCCCGTCTTCTGACATCATTTGGTGTCAGGCTGGCTGCGCCTGTGCGGCCGTGCTGGCCGAGATCCCGCCTCGCAGTGTCGTCTAATGTAATCCCACTGCGGGCCTGGGATCCGTGGCCATGCGCAGTGCATATCCTCGCCTCTCACTCCCCTTCCTCCGGCTTCTTCAGACTGTGCGGCGTCACGGCCGTGGAATGCTATTAGGGATCAGCTGACGGCGCACAGTTTGAAGAAGGCGGAGGGAGATAAGTGAGAGGTGGAGGTGAAGATATGCACTGCGCATGCCCATGGATCCCAGGCCCGCAGTTTGATTAAATCAGAAGACACTGCGAGGCGGGATCTCGGCCAGCGCGGCCGCACAGGCACAGCCAGCCTGACACCAAATGATGTCAGAAGACGGGCAGCGCTAAGTGTGCCTGGCCAAGGGATAACATAACAGCGCAGGCTCCGTGACAGAATCAAACAACGCTGAGGAGGCGACGCACGGCACCAAGGGGGTAGGAATGACGGCTGTGCTGTGTCACATTACAATGGAAAGTCCCACCTCCGGGACGGTTTTACGGTGTGAGGAGACACATTTTTATAAGTGTTAGGTTCAGCATGTGCAAGGAGCACAAAGAAAATAGGCACCTTTTCCTTGTGCAGCATTACTGCTGCACAAGGTGGCTCTTTCGGTAACAAATGCCTGGTGGGGGAAGGTTCCCTTAAATTTCAGTTGTGCCAGCATGGCGGTCGCATGACACGTTGCCGGATACACAGCAGGGGAGCAGCAGGTGTTACTGAACCCCACTAACACATTGGCGAGGTGTTTGGCTCTGTGCAAACAGCACTTCTGGGCAGCAACCAGCAGTGTTGGAGCCCAGGGACAGCAGGAGGAGCAGAGTGTAGGCCGAAGCCTGCACTGGAGGCATGTAAATGTCTGTTAGTGTGCCAGCGTGGCGGTCGCATGACACGTTGCCGGATACACAGCAGGGGAGCAGCTGACGTTCCTGAACCCGAATAACACGGCAGCAAGTGTTAACTGTGCACCCTGAACTTCCAGGAACCAACTAGCGGTGTTAGAGCCCAGGGACAGCAGGAGGATCAGATTGGAGGTATTGCCACACACATAGCAGGGGAACAGCTGACGTTACTGAACCCCAATAACAGAGGAGCAACTGTTGACTGTGCGGACAGCACTTCCAGGCACCAACTGGCGGTGTTAGAGCCCAGGGACAGCAGGAGGAGCAGATTGGAGTTATTGCCGCACACACAGCTGGGATACAGCTGACGTTACTGAACCCCAATAACAGAGGAGCGACTGTTGATTGTGCGGACAGCACTTCCAGGCACCAACTGGCGGTGTTGGAGCCCAGGGACAGCAGGAGGAGCAGATTTGTTTTGCCAGATACACAGCTGGGAATCAGCTGACGTTACTGAAACCCAATAACATGGCAGCAAGTGATAACTGTGCAGCCAGCACTTCCAGGCACCAACTAGCGGTGTTAGAGCCCAGGGACAGCAGGAGGAGCAGAGGAACACAGTGTAGGCTGAAGCCTGATTGGAGCAAGTCGAAAGGGAACCTTTAACCACCCCCAAGGCGTTTGTAGCTGAAAGAGCCAGCTTGTGCAGCACAAAGGATGCGAAAGGAAAAGGTGGCTCTTTTCATTATGCTCCTTGCAAACACAGAACTAAACACTTATAAAATGTGTCCCCTGATACCGTGAGACCGTCCCGGAGGTGGGACTTTCCTTCATAATGGGACGCAGCACAGCCGTCATTCCTACCCCCTTGGTGCCGTGCGCCGCCTCCTCAGCGTTGTTTGATTCTGTCCCGGAGCCTGCGCTGTTATGTTATCCCTTGGCCAGGCGCACTCAGCGCTGCCCGTCTTCTGACATCATTTGGTGTCAGACTGGCTGCGCCTGTGCCCGAGATCCCGCCTCGCAGTGTCGTCTAATGTAATCCCACTGCGGGCCTGGGATCCATGGGCATGCGCATTGCATATCCTCGCCTCTCACTCCCCTCCCTCCGGCTTCTTCAGACTGTGCGGCGTCACGGCCGTGGCATGCTATTAGGGATCAGCTGACGGCGCACAGTCTGAAGAAGGCGGAGGGAAATGAGTGACAGCCTGAGGTGAAGATATGCACTGCACATGCCCATGGATCCCAGGCCCGCAGTGTGATTAAATCAGAAGACGCTGCGAGGCGGGATCTCGGCCATCGCGGCGGCACAGGCGCAGTCAGCCTGACACCAAATGATGTTAGAAGACGGGCAGCGCTAAGTGTGCCTGGCCAAGGGATAACATAACAGCGCAGGCTCCGTGACAGAATCAAACAACGCTGTAGAGGCGGCCACGGCGCCAAGGGGGTAGGAATGACGGCTGTGCTGCGTCACATTACGAAGGAAAGTCCCACCTCCGGGACGGTTTTACGCTATTAGTGGACACATTTTATAAGTGTTAAGTTCTGCGTGTGCAAGGAGCTAAACAAAAATAGCTACCTTTTCCTTGTGCAGCATTACTGCTGCACAAAGTGGCTCTTTCAGTAACAAACGCCTGGGGGGAGGACAGGTTCCCTGAAATTTCAGTTGTTGTGTCAGCGTGGCATTCGCAGGACACATTGCCGGCTACACAGCTGGGGATCAGCTGACGTTACTGACACTCAATAACCCTGGGTCGTATGTTTTGACTGTGCAGACGGCACTTCTGAGCCTCAAGTGGCGGTGTTGGAGCCCAGGAATTACAGTTCAGGTGGTAGAAAGATGAACACAACAGGAGACCTGGATACTGTAGACAGTCACCCAATTATTTAATCAGGAAGAGGAGTGGCAAATTCCTGAGAGATCCAGGCCTGGTTCATTTTCAGGAAAGTAAGCCGGTCAACGTTATCGGAGGATAGTTGCATGCGACGGTCTGTTAGTACACCACCTGCAGCACTAAAGACGCGTTCCGATAATACACTAGCCGCAGGGCAAGCCAACACCTCCAATGCATACTGGCTTAGCTCTGGCCATGTATCCAGCTTAGAGACCCAAAACTTGAAAGGGGAAGAGCCGTCTGGGAGTACAGTAAGAGGGCAAGACATGTAGTCTGTCACCATCTGACAGAACCGTTGCCTCCTGCTGTCTGGAGCCGCCTGTGATGGTGTAGACATTTGTGGTGGGCACACAAAACTGTGCCACAGTTGGGCCATACTGGTCTTGCCTTGGGCAGAGGCACTGCTTCTGTTCCCTCTTTGTGCAGAGCCTCCTCCACTGCCTGGACGCACTGAGCTGCTTTGTAAAGCACTAGCAGCACTTCTCTCAGTTGGACTGGAGAAGATGATGGAATTCACCAGTGTGTCTTGGTACTCCCGCATTTTACGATCCCGGTTCAACAGTGTGATGAGGCTTTGTACGTTGTCCCGGTAGCAAGGATCGAGGAGGGTGTACACCCAATAATCAGCCATGTTGAGAATGTGGGCGATGCGCCGGTCGTTTCTCAGACACTGCAGCATGTAATCAACCATGTGCTGCAGACTGCCAACTGGCCAAGAAACGCTGTCCCCTTCTTGAGGCGTGAGCTCTGCCCGCACTTCATCACCCCACCCTCGCTGTACACACTGACTACTGGACAATTGTGTAACTCCTTCCTCTGGACGGATGTCTTCCTCCTCCATTGACTCCTCCTCATCCTCCTCACAAAGTGTCCCCTGCCTACGCGTTTGTGAGGAACCACGTGGCGCTGACTGTCCAGAAGCTGATGGAAATGGTGAGTCCTCCTCCTCCACCTCTTCCACAACATCATCCCTTAGCGCTTGCAGTGTTTGTTGAAGCAGGCAGATAAGGGGGACAGTCATGCTGACTAGTGCATCATCTGCACTCACCATCCGCGTGGAATAATCGAAGGGACGCAAAACCTGGCAGACGTCCTTCATAGTTGCCCACTCTGTGGTTGTGAAGTCTGAAAGGCGCGGAGTGCGACTTCTTTGCGCCTGATGCAGCAGGTACTCTATTACTGCTTGCTGCTGCTCACACAACCGCTCCAACATATGTAATGTGGAATTCCACCTGGTAGGTAGGTCACATATGATGCGATGTTCCGGAAGGCAGAATCAGTGCTGCAGAGCTACAATGCGTGATCTTGCCATGCTGGAACGCCGCAAGTGAGCACACTCTAGGAGGACCTTGTGCAGCAGTGCATCAAGATCCGGATAGTCCCTCAAAAAACTCTGCACGACCAAGTTGAGCACATGTGCCAGACATGGGATGTGAGTAAGGTTGCTGAGGCCCAGAGCTGCCACCAGATTTCGGCCATTGTCACACACTACCATGCCTGGCTGGAGATTCGCTGGCACAAACCACACATCGCTCTCCTGCTTGATGGCATTCCAGAGCTCCTGCGCTGTGTGGCTTCGATTCCCCAAAGAAATTAATTTCAAGACGGCCTGTTGACGTTTGGCCACGGCTGTACTCATGTCGGTCGTAACAGGTAAACGTTCACAGGTCCATGTGGAGGTGGACTGTGACGGCTCCTGCAGCGATGTTTCTGAGGAACTTGTGTATGAGGAGGAGTCAATGCATACAGACTGGATTCCTGCAATCCTTGTAGTGGGCAGGACACGTCCTGCGCCACTCGCACGATCTGTACCTGGCTCAACAACATTAACCCATTGGGCAGTGAGGGAAAGGTATCGCCCATGTCCATGGTGACTGGTCCACGCATCGGTGGTGAGGTGGACCTTGCTACTGACGGCGTTCAGTAGCGCGTGTTTTATGTGTCCCTCCACATGCTTGTGCAGGGCAGGGACGGCTTGCTTGCTGAAATAAAAGCGGCTGGGCACATTGTACTGTGGGACTGCCAATGCCATCAAGTCACGGTCACGGAACTGTCAGTCTCCACCAGCCTGAATGACAGCATTTCCAGTGACAGAAGTTTGGCAATGCCTGCATTCAGAGCCTGTGCTCGTGGGTGGTTTGACGAGAATGGCCGCCTTTTCTCCCATGCCTGTACTACCGATGGCTGTAGACTGGGCTGGGAGTGTGAGGATGACTGGGAACGTGGTGCTGCGGGTGGAATTACAGTGTGTCTCTGGACAACAGTGCCAGAGGTTCTTCCATGGCGATCCTGGGAGGAAGCCGAACCAGCTGTGTGTGAGCTGGAGAAAGAGGCAACACGAGCTGAAGAGGTGGTAGCTGCCGCTGTTGGTTGGCCTAGCTCTTCAGTGTGTTTTTGTAACTCCGCCGTGTGCCTGGTCCCCACATGTTTCCACATATTTGAGGTAGGGTTGAGCGACTTTTATTTTTATAGGATCGGGTCGGGTTTCACGAAACCCGACTTTCTCAAAAGTCGGGTGAGTGAAATCGGCCGATCCTATAAAAAAGTCGGGGTCGGGGTCGGCCGAAACACGAAATCCAATGCAGTGCAATGGGATACTATGGTTCCCAGGGTCTGAAGGAGAGGAAACTCTCCTTCAGGCCCTGGGAACCATATTAATGTGTAAAATAAAGAATCAAAATAAAAAATATTGATATACTCACCCTCAGACGCGCCCTGGTACTAACTGGCAGCCTTCCTTCCTAAGAATGAGCGCGTGAATGACCTGCGGTGACATCGCGGCTTGTGATTGGTCGCGTGAGTGGTCACATGGGCGGTCGCGACCAATCACAAGCCGCTACGTCATCTAAGGAACTTCACGCGCTCATTCTTAGGAAGGAAGGCTGCCGGAAAGAAGCAGGGCGCATCCGAGGGTGAGTATATTCCTATTAGGTATATACTCACCCTCGGACGCGCCCTGCTTCTTTCCGGCAGCCTTCCTTCCTAAAAATGAGCGCGTGAAGGACCTTAGATGACGTCGCGGCTTGTGATTGGTCGCGACCGCCCATGTGACCGCTCACGCGACCAATCACAAGCCGCGATGTCACCGCAGGTCATTCACGCGCTCATTCTTAGGAAGGAAGGCTGCCGGTTTGTACCAGGGCGTGTCCGAGGGTGAGTATATCAATATTTTTTATTTTGATTCTTTATTTTACACTTAAATATGGATTCCGATACCGATTCCCGATATCGCAAACATATCGGAACTCGGTATCGGAATTCCGATACCAGATTCAGAAGATCGCCGACCTCATGGCCGACCAGACACAGGGGTCGGGTCGGGTTTCATGAAACCCGACTTTGCCAAAAGTCGGCGACTTCTGAGAATGGCCGACCCGTTTCACTCAACCCTAATTTGAGGTATTGAGGCTGCTGACATTTCTCCCTCTTTTGATTTTCTGATGACACAACTTGCATTTGACAAAGCAAATGTCATCTGCAACTGTGTCAAAAAAGGCCCAGGCACTGCAAGTCTTGGGAGCGCCCTTTTTGGCTGTTGGAAGAGCCATGCTCGTAACGGGTGCCGAAGTGGAGGCTACAGTCTCCGCAGTCTTCCCCCTCCCTCTCCCTCTTTGGCCCATTCGGGGAATCTCTTCCTCAGAGCTGCTCCCACCACCTTCCTGTCCCTCACGCCACGATCGGTCAAGGACCTCATCATCTACACTACCCTCTGCCACCAACTGCTTCTCCTGGGTAGTCTCAGCAGCACAGCACGCACCAGAAAGTGGCACCTGAGTGTCATCAGTGGATGCGTACTGCGGTGTGGTGACCGGAGGCACTGGCCCACCCGCCTCTTCAGACTCAGAGAGAAAAAGCTGTTGGGCATCACTGCACACTGCCTTTTCTTCCATTTCTTCAATGCTGCTTGGCTGGCCCCCTGTTTCCAAGCCAAGAGATTCAGAGAACAGAAGTAGAGATGGCTCCTGTTCTGGGCTCTCTGACTGCCTGGGCAATTTGGCAGGTGGTGAAGAGACAGATGGGTGCTCTCCAGTGCTCTGTGCCTGAGAGGATGTGGCACTAATTGAAGTCGATGCGTTAGCTGCCATCCATCCGACAACAGCTTCAATTTGGTCTTCACTAGTGTTGAGCATTCCGATACCGCAAGTATAGGGTATCGGCCGATACTTAGCGGTATCGGAATTCCGATACCGAGATCTGATACTTGCCGCGTATCGGATACCGGAATCGGAAGTTCCCAGGATTCAAACTGCACAAATTTGTACGAAATCAGCCAATGAGAATGATTCCAAGTGTGGGCACATCCTGTTCAGCATGGAGGGCCTGAAACTACTGGCAAGGCTGTGATTGGCTGCTGAAATGATGTCATGATGCAGTTTAAAAGTCGCTGGCGCCATTTTGCGCTCACTCTGCTGTGAATTCAGTTAGTGACAGGACGCTGTTTGCTGACTGAGGGCCAGTTTAGAGACAGCGATTTGCTTCTTTGTGCTTTTCCAAGGCTAATTTAGCAACCGCTGTGTTCACCTACTAGTCACCTTGCTTTTGCCTTGTAGCGCTGTTTTCACAGCGATCTGCAAGGTCTGTGTGTGTGTGTGTGTGAGTGCAGCCCACTCTCTAGTCTGAGTGCAGCCATAGGCCATCCATAGCTGGTTGTATTCAGTTCAGGGAGGGTGGTTCATTGCCTCATACTGTTCTTTTTTTTTTTCAAGTAGTGTAGTCTGCTGCTCATTTTTTCAAAAAATTCCTATGAGTGTCTTTCCACTCGTCTCCAGCTAACTTGTGGAAAAACACTACATAGGATAACGTAGAGGAGGGTTTTTGGGCCTTGCAGCGCCGTTTACGGCTGTCTGCACGGTCTCCGTGTGACTGCAGCTCGCCCTGTAGTCTGTGAGCAGCCATAGCCTGGTTGTCTCCAGCTCAGGGTTCTTCACTGTGTCATACCGTAAAATCAATTTTCCTTTAGTTTTAAGTAGTGCAGGCTGCTGCACATTTTTTCAAAAAATTCCTATTAGTGTCTTTCCACCCATCTCCAGCTAACTTGTGGAAAAACACTACATAGGATAACGTAGAGGAGGGTTTTTGGGCCTTGCAGCGCCGTTTACGGCTGTCTGCACGGTCTCCGTGTGACTGCAGCTCTCTCTGTTGTCAGTTCAGCCCCCCAAAAATAAATACATAATAAAGTTTACCAAACACACCAGTGACACCACTTTACATTTGTGTAGGCCACATTAGCTCATATTAAAGTCTAGTCCACACTTTAGAAAATTAGTGTTTCTTATACCTGTTAGGAGTTGTTCAGGAATAAGCACACAAAGCCGTTAATACTTTTCTGCTTATCTTTATCAGTCAACCAAGATGAAGAAGGCAGTGAGTAAGGCACGTGGGCATGGGCGCGGAGCAGGGAGAGGACGTGGGGATTCTGTGCCTGCTGCGGGCACCGGTGACTCATCAGCACCCACTTTCACCAGGGAACAGTCCTTCATGCGCAGCTTTGTCGCAGAGCGCCGTACACCGCTGCTGCGTGAAGACCAAATTGAAGCCGTTGTCGGATGGATGGCAGCTAATGCATCAACTTCAATTAGTGCCACATCCTCTCAGACACAGAGCACTGGAGAGCAGCCATCTGTCTCTTCACCACCTGTCAAATTGCCCAGGCAGACAGAGATCCCAGGACAGGAGCCATCTCTACTTCTGTTCTCTGAATCTTTTGGCTTGGAAACAGGGGGCCAGCCAAGCAACATTGGAGAAATGGAAGAAGAGGCAGGGTGCAGTGATGCCCAACCGCTTTTTCTCTCTTCCTCTGAAGAGGCGGGTGGGCCAGTGCCTCCGGTCACCACATCGCAGGACGCATCCGCTGATGACACTCAGGTGCCACTTTCTGGTGCGTGCTCTGCTGCTGAGACTACCCAGGAGGAGCAGTTGGGGGCAGAGGGTAGTGTAGATGATGAGGTCCTTGACCCATCTTGGCGTGAGAGACAGGAAGGTGGTGGGAGCAGCTCTGAGGAAGAGATTCCCGGTACGGCCCAAAGAGGGAGAGGGAGGGGGAAGACTGCGGATCCTGCAGCCTCTGCTTTGGCACCCATTAGGAGCATGTCTCTTCCAAAAGCCAAAAAGGGCGCTCGCAAGACTTGCAGTGCCTGGTCCTTTTTTGACACAGTTGCAGATGACATTTGCTATGTCAAATGCAAGGTGTGTCATCACAAAGTCAAAAGAGGGAAAAATGTCAGCAACCTCAATACCTCCAACATGTGGAAACATGTGCGCACCAGGCATGCGGCGGAGTTAGAAAGACACACTGAAGAGCTAGGCCAACCAACAGCGGCAGCTACCACCTCTTCAGCTCGTGTTGCCTCTTCCTCCAGCTCACACGCAGCTGGTTCGGCTTCCTCCCAGGATCGCCATGGAAGAACCTCTGGCCCTGTTGTCCAGAGACCCGCTGTAATTCCACCCGCAGCACCACTTTCCCAGTCATCCACACACTCCCAGCCCAGTGTACAGCCATCGGTAGTACAGGCATGGGAGAAAAGGCGGCCTTTCTCGTCAAACCACCCACGAGCACAGGCTCTGACTGCAGGCATTGCCAAACTTCTGTCACTGGAAATGCTGTCATTCAGGCTGGTGGAGACTGACAGCTTCCGTGACTTGATGTCATTGGCTGTCCCACAGTACAATGTGCCCAGCCGCTTTTACTTCAGCAGGCAAGCCGTCCCTGCCCTGCACAAGCATGTGGAGGGACACATAAAACACGCGCTATTGAATGCCGTCAGTAGCAAGGTCCACCTCACCACCGATGCGTGGACCAGTCAACATGGACAGGGGCGATACCTTTCCCTCACTGCCCATTGGGTTAATGTCGTTGAGCCGGGTACAGATCGTGCGAGTGGCGCAGGACGTGTCCTGCCCACTCCAAGGATTGCAGGAATCCATTCTGTACGCATTGACTCCTCCTCTTACACCAGTTCCTCAGAATCATCGCTGCAGGAGCCGTCACAGTCCACCTCCACATGGACCCGTGATGAACGCTTACCTGTTACGACCGACATGAGCACAGCCGTGGCCAAACGTCAACAGGCCGTCTTGAAATTAATTTCTTTGGGGAATCGAAGCCACACAGTGCAGGAGCTCTGGAATGCCATCAAGCAGGAGAGCGATGTGTGGTTTGTGCCAGCGAATCTCCAGCCAGGCATGGTAGTGTGTGATAATGGCCGAAATCTGGTGGCAGCTCTGGGCCTCGGCAACCTCACTCACATCCCATGTCTGGCACATGTGCTCAATTTGGTCATGCAGAGTTTTTTGAGGGACTATCCGGATCTTGATGCACTGCTGCACAAGGTCCGCCTAGAGTGTGCTCACTTGCGGCGTTCCAGCACGGCAAAAGCGTGCATTGAGGCTCTGCAGCGCCGACACCGCCTGCCGGAACATCGCATCATATGTGACCTACCTACCAGGTGGAATTCCACGTTACATATGTTGGAGCGGTTGTGTGAGCAGCAGCAAGCTGTAATAGAGTACCAGCTGCATCAGGCGCAAAGAAGTCGCACTCCACGCCGTTCAGACTTCACAACCACAGAGTGGGCCACTATGAATGACGTCTGCCAGGTTTGGCGTCCCTTCGATTATTCCACGCGGATGGCGAGTGCAGATGATGCACTAGTCAGCATGACTGTCCCCCTTATCTGCCTGCTTGAAAAATCACTGCAAGCGCTAAGGGATGATGTTGTGGAAGAGGTGGAGGATGAGGATTCACCATTTCCATCATCTTCTGGACAGTCAGCGCCACGTGGTTCCTCACAAATGTGTAGGCAGGGGACAGTTTGTGAGGAGGATGAGGAGGAGTCAATGGAGGAGGAAGACATCCGTCCAGAGGAGGGAGTTACACAATTGTCCAGTACTCAGTGTGTACAGCGAAGGTGGGGTGATGACGAGCGGGCAGAGATCACGCCTCCAGCAGGGGACAGCGTTTCTAGGGCAGTTGGCAGTCTGCAGCACATGGTGGATTACATGCTGCAGTGCCTGAGAAACGACCGCCGCATCGCCCACATTCTCAACATGTCTGATTATTGGGTGTTCATCCTCCTCGATCCTCGCTACCGGGACAACGTAGAAAGCCTCATCACACCGTTGAACCGGGAGCGAAAAATGCGGGAGTACCAAGACACACTGGTGAATTCCATCATCTTCTCCATTCCAACTGAGAGAAGTGCTGCTAGTGCATTACAAAGCAGCTCAGTGCGTCCAGGCAATGGTGGAGGCTCTGCACAAAGAGGGAGCAGAAGCAGTGCCTCTGCCCAAGGCAACACCAGTATGGCCCAACTGTGGCACAGTTTTCTGTGCCCGCCACAAAAGTCTACACCATCACAGACGGCTCCAGTCAGCAGGAGGCAACGGTTCCGTCAGATGGTGACAGACTACATGTCTTGCCCTCTTGCTGTACTCCCAGATGGCTCTTCACCTTTCAAGTTTTGGGTCTCAAAGCTGGATACATGGCCAGAGCTAAGCCAGTATGCATTGGAGGTACTGGCTTGCCCTGCGGCTAGTGTATTATCGGAACGTGTCTTTAGTGCTGCAGGTGGTGTACTAACTGACCGTCGCATGCGACTATCCTCCGATAACGTTGACCGGCTTACTTTCCTGAAAATGAACAAGGCCTGGATCTCGCAGGAATTTCCCACTCCTCTTCCTGAGTAAATAATTAGGTGACTGTCTACGTTATCCAGGTCTCCTGTTGTGTTCATCTTTCTACCACCTGAACTTAAATTCCTGGGCTCCAACACCGCCAGTTGAGGCTCAGAAGTGCCGTCTGCACAGTCAAAACATACGACCCAGTGTTATTGGGTTTCAGTAACGTCAGCTGATCCCCAGCTGTGTAGCCGGCAATGTGTCCTGCGACCGCCACGCTGACACAACAACTGAAATGTAAGTGAACCTGTCCCCCCCCCAAGGCATTTGTTACTGAAAGAGCCACCTTGTGCAGCAGTAATGCTGCACAAGGAAAAGGTAGCTATTTTGTTTAGCTCCTTGCACACGCAGAACTTAACACTTATAAAATGTGTCCACTAATACCGTAAAACCGTCCCGGAGGTGGGACTTTCCTTCGTAATATGATGCAGCACAGCTGTCATCCCTACCCCCTTGGCACCGTGCCCCGGCGCCTCAGCGTTGTTTGATTCCGTCACGGAGCCTGCGCTGTTATGTTATCATTTGGCCAGGCACACTTAGCGCTGCCCATCTTCTGACATCATTTGGTGTCAGGCTGGCTGCGCCTGTGCGGCCGCGCTGGCTGAGAGCCCGCCTCGCACTGTCTTCTGATTTAATCCCACTGGGGGCCTGAGATCCATGGACATGCGCAGTGCATATCTGAACCTCCGCCTCTCACTCATCTCCCTACGCCTTCTTCAGACTGTGCGCCGTCAGCTGATCCCTAATAGCATGCCACGGCCGTGACGCCGCACAGTCTGAAGAAGCCGTAGGGAGGGGAGTGAGAGACGAGGATATGCACTGCGCATGGCCACGGATCCCAGGCCCGCGGTGGAATTACATTAGACGACACTGCGAGGAGGGCTCTTGGCCAGCGCGGCCGCACAGGCGCAGCCAGCCTGACACCAAATGATGTCAGAAGATGGGCAGCGCTAAGTGTGCCTGGCCAAGGGATAAGATAACAGCGCAGGCTCCGGGACGGAATCAAACAACGCTGAGGAGCCGGGGCATGGCGCCGGGGGGGGTAAGAATGACGGCTGTGCTGCGTCATATTACGAAGGAAAGTCCCACCTCCGGGATGGTCTCACGGTTTCAGGGGACACATTTTATAAGTGTTTAGTTCTGTGTTTGCAAGGAGCATAATGAAAAGAACCACCTTTTCCTTTTGCATCTTTTGTGCTGCACAAGCTGGCTCTTTCAGCTACAAACGCCTTGGGGGGGGGTTAAAGGTTCCCTTTCGACTTTCTCCAATCAGGCTTCGGCCTACATTGTGTTCCTCTGCTTCTCCTGCTGTTCCTGGGCTCCAACACTGCTAGTTGTTGCCTGGTAGTGCTGCACGCACAGTCAACAGTCGCTCCTCTGTTATTGGGGTTCAGTAACGTCAGCTGTTCCCCAGCTGTGTGTGTGGCAATCCCTCCTATCTCCTCCACCTCCTCCTCCTCCTGTCCCTGGGCTCCAACACCGCTAGTTGCTGTCCAGAAGTGCTGTCCGCACAGTCCCAACAGTCGCTCCTCTGTTATTGGGGTTCAGTAACGTCAGCTGTTCCCCTGCTGTGTAGCCGGCAACGTGTCCTGCAAATGCCATGCAGACACAACAGACCTACAAATGCCTCCAGTGCAGGCTTCGGCCTACACTCTGCTCCCCCTGCTGACCCTTTGCTCCAACACCGCTAGTTGGGGCTCTAGGAAGACAAGCTTGAATAGGTCCCCTGTTGTGATCCCAATGGCAAGGGATCTCCGAGATTAAAGCAAAGTCTGCAAACATAAATACCAGCTCATAGGGAAGTGGTAACTAAGCTGACCATATAGCTGATCCTAGCATAAACACTAACAGTAGCCAGGGAACGTGCCTACGTTGATCCTAGACATCTCGCGCCAGCCGGAGAACTAACTAACCCTATCAGGGAAAATAAGACCTCTCTTGCCTCCAGAGAAAAGACCCCAAAGTAATACAAGCCCCGAACAAATAATAACGGTGAGGCAAGAAGAAAAGACAAACGTAAGAATGAACTAGATTTTAGCAAAGAGAGGCCCACTGACTAAATAGCAGAAGATAGAAAGATGACTTATATGGTCAGCAAAAAACCCTGCAAAATATCCACGCTGAGTATCCAAGAACCCCCAAACCGACTAACGGTGAGGGGGGAGAATATCAGCCCCCTAGAGCTTCCAGCGATATCAGGAATCACATTTTGTACAAGCTGGACAAAAATCAGAACAATGCAAATAAACAAAAATAAGAAAGCAGGACTTAGCTTATCTTGCAAAGAACCAGGACCTGAAGACAGGAGCAAACAGAAATTAACTGATTACAATGATGCCAGGCACTGGACTGAGAATCCAGGAAGTTTAAATAGCAACACCCCAGGCCTAACGAAGCAGGTGAGTACCAACCTGGTAAAAGACAATCAAGTGCCAAATCACTAGTGACCACAAGAGGGAGCCAAGAAGTATAGTTCACAACAGTACCCCCCCTTTAAGGAGGGGTCACCGAACCCTCACCAAGACCACCAGGGCGACCAGGATGAGCAGCGTGGAAAGCACGAACCAAATCGGCCGCATGAACATCAGAGGCGGCCACCCAGGAATTATCCTCCTGACCATAGCCCTTCCATTTGACCAAATACTGAAGCCTCCGTTTAGAGAGACGAGAATCCAAGATCTTCTCTACCACGTACTCCAACTTGCCCTCAACCAACACCGGAGCAGGAGGCTCAACAGCAGGAACCACAGGCACAACGTATCGCCGCAACAAAGACCTATGGAACACGTTGTGAATGGCAAACGACACCGGAAGATCCAAACGAAAAGAAACCGGGTTAAGAACTTCCAAAATTTTATAAGGACCAATAAAGCGAGGCTTAAACTTAGGAGAGGAAACCTTCAGAGGGACATACCGAGAAGACAACCAAACCAAATCCCCAACACGAAGTCGGGGGCCCACACCGCGGCGGCGGTTGGCAAAATGCTGAGCCTTCTCCTGTGACAACTTCAAGTTGTCCACCACATAATTCCAAATCTGCTGCAACCTATCCACCATGGAATCCACCCCAGGACAGTCAGAAGACTCAACATGACCCGAGGAGAAACAAGGATGAAAACCAGAGTTGCAGAAGAATGGCGAAACCAAAGTAGCGGAACTAGCCCGATTATTAAGGGCAAACTCAGCCAATGGCAAGAAGGTCACCCAATCATCCTGGTCCACAGAAACAAAACATCTCAAATAAGCCTCCAGTGTCTGATTGGTTCGCTCCGTTTGACCATTAGTCTGGGGATGGAAGGCAGATGAAAACAACAAATCAATGCCCATTTTAGCACAAAAAGATCGCCAGAATCTGGACACAAACTGGGTTCCTCTGTCGGACACGATATTCTCCGGAATGCCGTGTAAACGAACCACATTCTGAAAAAACAAAGGAACCAGATCGGAAGAGGAAGGCAACTTAGGCAAGGGTACCAAATGGACCATCTTGGAAAAACGATCACACACCACCCAGATGACAGACATTCCTTGAGACACCGGAAGATCAGAAATGAAATCCATGGAAATGTGTGTCCAAGGCCTCTTCGGGACGGGCAATGGCAGAAGCAACCCGCTAGCACGAGAACAACAAGGCTTAGCCCGAGCACAAGTCCCACAGGACTGCACAAATGACCGCACATCCCGTGACAAGGAAGGCCACTGTTGTGAATTAGACTTTTTTGGCTCCCTCTTGTGGTCACTAGTGATATGACTCTGGGATTGTCTTTCCTCAGTTTGGCACCCACCTGGGTCGTTAGTCCAGGGGTGTTGCTATATAAACTTCCTGGATTCTCAGTCCAGTGCCTGGCTCCGTTGTAATCAGTTCCTTTCTGTTTGCTCCTGTCTGCTGGTCCTGGATCTTGCAAAATTAAGCTAAGTCTTGCTTCCTTGTTTTTTGGTTATTTTGCATTGCTATTATTTTTTGTCCAGCTTGTACTAAATGTGATTCCTGATTCTGCTGGAAGCTCTAGGGGGCTGGTGTTCTCCCCCCGGGCCGTTAGACGGTTCGGGGGTTCTTGAATATCCAGCGTGGAAATTTTGATAGGGTTTTTGCTGACCATATAAGTCATCTTACTATATTCTGCTATTAGTCAGTGGGCCTCTCTTTGCTAAATATCTAGTTCATTCTTACGTTTGTCTTTTCTCCTTACCTCACCGTTATTATTTGTTGGGGGCTTGTATCCAAATTTTGGGGTCTTTTCTCTGGAGGCAAGAAAGGTCTATCTTTTCCCTTCTAGGGTTAGTTAGTTCTCCGGCTGGCGCGAGACGTGTAGAACCAACGTAGGCACGTTCCCCGGCTGCTGCTATTTGTGGTGCTAGGATTAGATATATGGTCAGCCCAGTTACCACTGCCCTATGAGCTGGTTTTTTGTGTTTGCAGACTTGGTATGTATTTTTGAGACCCTCTGCCATTGGGGTCATAACAGTATGCCAGGCCAAGGTTGAATGTTTAATGCATTGCAGAAGTGGGATTACAAGAAAGGAAAGTCTGAGTTTTTTTTTTTCTCTTTCCTCTCTTTTTTCCTCCCCTTGACCTCTGAGTGGCTTGTGCTTGCTGCAGACATGAATGTCCAGACTTTGATTACAAGTGTGGATCAGCTTGCTGCTCGTGTGCAGGGTATACAAGATTTTGTTACCAGTAGTCCAATGTCTGAACCTAAAATACCTATTCCTGAGCTGTTCTCTGGAGACCGATTTAAGTTTAGGAATTTCAGGAATAATTGTAAATTGTTTCTATCTCTGAGACCCCGTTCATCTGGAGATTCAGCTCAGCAAGTAAAAATTGTTATCTCTTTCTCACGGGGCGACCCTCAGGATTGGGCCTTCTCGCTAGCGCCAGGAGATCCGGCATTGGCAAATGTTGATGCGTTTTTTCTGGCGCTCGGATTGCTTTACGAGGAACCCAATCTTGAAATTCAGGCAGAAAAAGCCTTGTTGGCTATTTCTCAGGGGCAGGATGAAGCTGAAGTGTATTGCCAAAAATTTCGGAAATGGTCCGTGCTTACTCAGTGGAATGAGTGTGCTCTGGCCGCAAATTTCAGAAATGGCCTTTCTGAAGCCATTAAGAATGTGATGGTGGGTTTCTCCATTCCTACAGGTCTGAATGATTCCATGGCGCTGGCTATTCAAATTGACCGGCGTTTGCGGGAGCGCAAAGCCGCAAATCCTCTGGTGGTGTTGTCTGAACAAGCACCTGATTTAATGCAATGTGGTAGAATTCAGACTAGAAATGAACGGAAAAATCATAGACGTCAGAATGGGTTGTGTTTTTACTGTGGTGATTCTACACATGTTATATCAGCATGCTCTAAACGCCTAACTAGGGTTGTTAGTCCTGTCGCCATTGGTAATTTGCAACCTAAATTTATTTTGTCTGTGACTTTAATTTGCTCATTGTCCTCCTACCCTGTTATGGCGTTTGTGGATTCAGGTGCTGCCCTGAGTCTTATGGATCTGTCGTTTGCCAAGCGTTGTGATTTTGTTCTTGAGCCATTGGTAAATCCTATCCCTCTTAGAGGTATTGATGCTACGCCATTGGCGGAAAATAAACCGCAGTTTTGGACACAGGTAACCATGTGCATGACTCCTGAACATCGGGAGGTGATTCGTTTTCTTGTTCTGCATAAAATGCATGATTTGGTCGTTTTGGGTCTGCCATGGTTACAGACCCATAATCCAGTCTTGGATTGGAAGGCAATGTCTGTGTCAAGTTGGGGCTGTCAGGGAATTCATGGTGACTCCTCGCCGGTGTCTATTGCTTCCTCTACTCCTTCGGAAGTTCCTGAGTATTTGTCTGATTACCAGGATGTATTCAGCGAGTCCAGCTCCAGTGCTCTTCCTCCTCATAGGGACTGTGACTGCGCTATAGATTTGATTCCAGGTAGTAAATTTCCTAAGGGAAGATTATTTAATCTGTCTGTACCTGAGCATACCGCAATGCGTTCGTATATCAAGGAATCTCTGGAGAAGGGGCATATCCGTCCATCCTCTTCCCCTCTTGGTGCGGGATTCTTTTTTGTGGCCAAGAAGGACGGATCTTTGAGACCTTGTATTGACTATCGGCTTCTGAATAAAATCACTATTAAATTTCAGTATCCTTTGCCTCTGTTGTCGGACTTGTTTGCCCGGATTAAAGGTGCCAAGTGGTTCACCAAGATAGATCTTCGTGGTGCGTACAACCTTGTGCGCATTAAGCAAGGAGATGAATGGAAAACTGCATTTAATACGCCCGAAGGTCATTTTGAGTACTTGGTGATGCCTTTCGGGCTCTCTAATGCTCCTTCAGTGTTTCAGTCCTTTATGCATGATATTTTCCGGAAGTATCTGGATAAATTTATGATTGTTTATCTGGATGATATTCTGTTTTTTTCTGATGACTGGGACTCGCATGTAGAGCAGGTCAGGATGGTGTTTCAGGTTTTGCGTGAGAATGCTTTGTTTGTTAAGGGCTCAAAGTGTCTCTTTGGAGTACAGAAGGTTCCCTTTTTGGGGATTATTTTTTCCCCTTCTGCGGTGGAGATGGACCCAGTCAAGGTCCGAGCTATTCATGATTGGACTCAACCCACGTCAGTTAAGAGTCTTCAGAAGTTCTTGGGTTTTGCTAACTTCTACCGTCGTTTTATCGCTAATTTTTCTAGCGTTGTTAAACCTTTGACGGATATGACCAAGAAAGGTTCTGATGTTGCTAACTGGGCTCCTGCAGCCGTGGAAGCTTTTCAAGAGTTGAAGCGCTGGTTTACTTCAGCGCCTGTTTTGTGCCAGCCTGATGTCTCACTTCCCTTTCAGGTTGAAGTGGATGCTTCTGAGATTGGGGCAGGGGCCGTTTTGTCGCAGAGAGGCCCTGGTTGCTCTGTAATGAGACCATGTGCTTTCTTCTCTAGGAAGTTTTCGCCTGCTGAGCGGAATTATGATGTTGGCAATCGGGAGTTGCTGGCCATGAAGTGGGCATTTGAGGAGTGGCGTCATTGGCTCGAGGGTGCTAAGCATCGTGTGGTGGTCTTGACTGATCACAAGAATCTGATGTATCTCAAGTCTGCTAAACGCCTGAATCCTAGACAGGCCCGTTGGTCATTGTTTTTCTCCCGTTTTGACTTTGTGGTCTCGTATTTACCAGGTTCAAAGAATGTGAAGGCTGATGCTCTTTCAAGGAGCTTTGTGCCTGACTCTCCTGGAGTCGCAGAACCAGTTGGTATTCTTAACCCTTGTCAGGCTGCATAATTTTACAACCTTAACAGGCTGCATAGGTACAATTGTACCTTCACATATACCTCCACTGTGGGAAGACTTTACTTGGTTTCAGAAACTAAAGTTCATTCAGCTACAAATGTTATGCTGATATCTATTGTTCAGTGTTGTTACTGGTCACTTATGTTGCTGTCAATTAAGTTAATTCAAACTGGGAGTGGCTTCTACTTGTCTTCCTGCCTCCCTCCTCTCATTAGCCATTTTGCTGTTCATCTCATTGCTGTGAGCACACATTTCTAGGCTTGTGAAGTCTTCAATTTCTTGGAAACGAAGGTAGGAAAGTCTCACAGCATCTAACAGCCAGTTATACCTTTATTCTCATTATGTGGGGACAGAACAGTCAAATTGTCTTTCAGCCTGGACTTGGCTTACATATATTTTGTATGAAACTTATCACTATAGGTATAATTTTTATACGAAAAATGGATAATAATTAGTATCTACATATTGTTTTACGATGTTTTATTTATATTCAGCACAAAATACGAAGCCAAAATTCATCTAGCAAGTCATCATGAGTGATAGTAATGCTGGATCTAGTTTCCGCCATAATCCAAGAAAACGTGTTTGCAGGTTAGTATAATTTTGTGAAAAGCCAATAATGTAGTATTTCGGAAAATTATTTATTTTACATTTTTTCATATTTACAGATTTACGTCTGACGAAATAATGCGAATGCTAGAAGAATCTGATTCTGAGCATGAGGATGAACCATATGTTGCATCTGATGATGAAAACTATGTACCACAAGTGGATGTTACTGAAGAAGATTCAGACATTGAACAAGAAATGGTCATAGAGCATGAAAATGAATACGAATCAGACGAAAGTGTTGAGGATGATTCTGTGCCTCAAAGTGCAGGCGACATTTGGACTGCTAAGGATGAAACTCAATGGTGCAGTAATCCACTGCCAAATGCACAAACAAAATCTCGTAATGTCCTACGACAAAGAGGTGGCCCTGCAGCAATCAGCAACCTATATACAGCAAAAGAGCTATTCAAGTCCATCATGACTCCCGAGATGTGTGACATCATATTACGGGAAACGAATCGAAAGGCCAAGAGAGTTTGTGATGCTTACAACAACGAACTGGTACAACGTTTTCCTGATTCTTCCAAACGGCCACCACAAAAAACATTCAAGCAATTTACTGAAACTGAACTTCATGCATTTTTGGGCATACTGATTGCTGCTGGTGTGCACAGAGCCAACAAAGAGAATCTGGAGGAAATGTGGAATGTTGCTGCTCTGCCTCTTATACGTGCAGCCATGTCTCGTGACCGCTTCAAGATGATACTCAGATTTATCAGGTTTGACAACGAAAATACACGTGCAGAACGTGTGCAAACAGATAAAGCTGCACCAATACGGGACATCTGGACAATGCTGAACAGTAATCTGGAGAGAGCCTACAAGCCATATCATTGTATCACCGTCGACGAGCAATTATTTCCATTTAGAGGTCATACTAAATTTACCCAGTATATACCTTCAAAACCAGCTAAATATGGCATAAAGATTTTCTGGGCTTGTGACTCATCAAATTCCTACCCTTTACAAGGTCAGCTCTACACTGGGAAACCAACTGATGGTCCTCGACAAGTAAACATTGGAGAACGAACAGTATTGGACCTAGTGAGCTCGTATAAAGGCTCTGGAAGAAATGTCACCACCGATAACTTCTTTACAACCATGGAACTAGCTAAGGTATTGAACTCCTGGAACATGACACTAGTTGGTACAGTAAGAAAAAACAAAAGGTTCCTACCTAGCAACATGCAGCCTGCCAAAGAAAGGCCTGTAAACTCGACAAATTTTGCCTACAATCATGATACAACAGTCTGTTCATATGTACCAAAGAAGAACAAATCAGTCGTGCTTCTATCATCTATGCACATGACGGGAGAAGTTGAAGAGACACTAGCAGCCAAGCCAGAGATAATAAAATACTACAACATAACAAAAGGTGGCGTTGATGTTATGGATAAAATGTTGGGAGAGTACACTGTGAAACGACGAACATCACGTTGGACTTTGGCATTTTTCTACAATATGATTGATGTCAGTGGGTTAGCATCCTACATCATCTACAGAGAACACAATCCAAGCTTCAGGGCAAAGGATCAACGAAGAAAGTTCCTGAAAGATCTCGCAAATCAGCTGTGTATGATTGCAATTGAAGATCGTAGTACAAACAAAATGATAATGAGAAACCATTTTCTTCGAGGTGCAGTAGAAATGGTGCTTGGACGATGCATTGTGGTAGCATCGCAGCCAGCAGCTGGCCCCAACATACCTCATGGTAGTCGTGGACCCTCCCCTGTTGTTGGTAGTTGCTATGTCTGCAGAGACCTGAGGCGAAAACAACGCAAGACTAGAAAGTCTTGTGTGGTTTGTGTGAAACCCATTTGCGATGAACACTCTGTAGCAAAGCCAACATGCATTACTTGCAAAGAAAATCAATAAAAAAAAGTTTCTTACATTTTCTTTTATAATGTAAATGAACAGTTTTTTACTTGTTTATAATAGTTAAATAGCATTATCATAAAAAAAAAATTTATGCTTTTTCCCTTGCATTATCTTCATTCAAAATATATGAGGTATATTTGTACCTATGCAGCTTGTTATGGATGCAAAAAGATCTCGACCCCTTATCTCGGAAGCGGGTGGAGATATTTTATTGAAATTTGGCCAATATATTCTGGACCAAAAATGTAGAGATGTCACGAAATTTCAGCCCTCTACGTCTTTTCAAAAAAAAGTTATTGCAATTTTAAAACGGAATAGTTACAATTGTACCTATTCAGCCGGATAAGGGTTAAAGAGGGAGTAATCTTGTCAGCCATTTCTCCGGATTTGCGACGTGTGTTGCAGAGATTTCAGGCTGGTAGACCTGACTCTTGTCCACCTGACAGACTGTTTGTTCCTGATAAGTGGACCAGCAGAGTCATTTCCGAGGTTCATTCCTCGGTGTTGGCAGGGCATCTGGGAATTTTTGGCACCAGAGATCTGGTGGCTAGGTCCTTTTGGTGGCCTTCCTTGTCACGGGATGTGCAGTCATTTGTGCAGTCCTGTGGGACTTGTGCTCGGGCTAAGCCTTGCTGTTCTCGTGCCAGCAGCTTGCTCTTTCCCTTGCCTGTCCCGAAGAGGCCTTGGACACACATTTCCATGGATTTCATTTCAGATCTTCCGGTGTCTCAAGGTATGTCTGTCATCTGGGTGGTATGTGATCGCTTTTCCAAGATGGTCCATTTGGTATCTTTGCCTAAACTGCCTTCCTCTTCCGATCTGGTTCCCTTGTTCTTTCAGAATGTGGTTTGTTTACACGGCATTCCTGAGAATATCGTGTCTGACAGAGGATCCCAGTTTGTTTCCAGGTTCTGGCGATCCTTTTGTGCTAAGATGGGCATTGATTTGACGTTTTAGTCTGCCTTTCATCCTCAAACTAATGGACAAACGGAGCGAACTAATCTGACACTGGAGGCTTATTTGAGGTGTTTTGTTTCTGCAGATCAGGATGATTGGGTGACCTTCTTGCCGTTGGCTGAGTTTGCCCTTAATAATCGGGCTAGTTCCGCTACCTTGGTTTCGCCATTTTTTTGCAACTCTGGTTTCCATCCTTGTTTTTCCTCGGGACATGTGGAGCCTTCTGACTGTCCTGGGGTAGATTCCGTAGTGGATAGGTTGCAGCAGATCTGGAATCATGTGGTGGACAACTTGAAGTTGTCACAGGAGAAGGCTCAGCGTTTTGCCAACCGCCGCCGCGGTGTGGGTCCCCGACTTCGTGTTGGAGATTTGGTATGGCTGTCTTCTCGATTTGTTCCTATGAAGGTCTCCTCTCCTAAATTTAAGCCTTGCTTCATCGGACCTTACAAGATATTGGAAATCCTTAATCCTGTGTCCTTTCGCTTGGATCTTCCGGTGTCGTTTGCCATTCACAACGTGTTCCATAGGTCTTTGTTGCGGCGGTACGTTGTACCTGTGGTTCCTTCTGTTGAGCCTCCTGCTCCAGTGTTGGTTGAGGGCGAGTTGGAGTACGTGGTGGAGAAGATCTGGGATTCTCGTCTCTCCAGGCGGAGGCTTCAGTATCTGGTCAAGTGGAAGGGCTATGGTCAGGAGGATAATTCCTGGGTGGTTGCCTCTGATGTGCATGCGGCCGATTTAGTTCGTGCCTTTCACGCTGCTCATCCTGATTGCCCTGGTGGTCTTGGTGAGGGTTCGGTGACCCCTCCTTAAAGGGGGGGTACTGTTGTGAATTAGACTTTTTTGGCTCCCTCTTGTGGTCACTAGTGATATGACTCTGGGATTGTCTTTCCTCAGTTTGGCACCCACCTGGGTCGTTAGTCCAGGGGTGTTGCTATATAAACTTCCTGGATTCTCAGTCCAGTGCCTGGCTCCGTTGTAATCAGTTCCTTTCTGTTTGCTCCTGTCTGCTGGTCCTGGATCTTGCAAAATTAAGCTAAGTCTTGCTTCCTTGTTTTTTGGTTATTTTGCATTGCTATTATTTTTTGTCCAGCTTGTACTAAATGTGATTCCTGATTCTGCTGGAAGCTCTAGGGGGCTGGTGTTCTCCCCCCGGGCCGTTAGACGGTTCGGGGGTTCTTGAATATCCAGCGTGGAAATTTTGATAGGGTTTTTGCTGACCGTATAAGTCATCTTATTATATTCTGCTATTAGTCAGTGGTAGTGTTGAGCATTCCGATACCGCAAGTATCGGGTATCGGCCGATATTTGCTGTATCGGAATTCCGATACCGAGATCCGATACTTTTGTGGTATCGGGTATCGGTATCGAAACAACATTAATGTGTAAAATAAAGAATTAAAATAAAAAATATTGCTATACTCACCTCTCCGACGCAGCCTGCACCTTACCGAGGGAACCGGCAGCGTTGTTTGCTTAAAATTTGTGCTTTAACTTCCTTACGCGAAGTCCCGGCTTGTGATTGGTCGCGCGCCGCCCATGTGGCCGGGACGCAACCAATCACAGCAAGCCGTGACGTAATTTCAGGTCCTTCAGGATTTTAAAATTACGTTCCGGCGTTGTGATTGGTTGCATCGCGGTCACATGGGCGAGGCGACCAATCACAAGCCGTGACGTCACGGGAGGATGGACACGCGCGCATTTTAAAATGCGCGCGTGTCCAGCCTCCCGTGACGTCACGGCTTGTGATTGATCGCGTTGCCCATGTGACCGCGACGCAACCAATCACAACACCGGAACATAATTTTAAAATCCTGAAGGACCTGAAATTACGTCACGGCTTGCTGTGATTGGTTGCGTCCCGGCCACATGGGCGGCGCGCGACCAATCACAAGCCGGGACTTCGCGTAAGGAAGTTAAAGCGCAAATTTTAAGCAAACAACGCTGCCGGTTCCCTCGGTAAGGTGCAGGCTGTGTCGGAGAGGTGAGTATAGCAATATTTTTTATTTTAATTCTTTATTTTACACATTAATATGGTTCCCAGGGCCTGAAGGAGAGTTTCCTCTCCTTCAGACCCTGGGAACCATCAGGAATACTGTCCGATACATGAGTCCCATTGACTTGTATTGGTATCGGGTATCGGTATCGGATTAGATCCGATACTTTGCCGGTATCGGCCGATACTTTCCGATACCGATACTTTCAAGTATCGGACGGTATCGCTCAACACTAGTCAGTGGGCCTCTCTTTGCTAAATATCTAGTTCATTCTTACGTTTGTCTTTTCTCCTTACCTCACCGTTATTATTTGTTGGGGGCTTGTATCCAAATTTTGGGGTCTTTTCTCTGGAGGCAAGAAAGGTCTATCTTTTCCCTTCTAGGGTTAGTTAGTTCTCCGGCTGGCGCGAGACGTGTAGAACCAACGTATGCACGTTCCCCGGCTGCTGCTATTTGTGGTGCTAGGATTAGATATATGGTCAGCCCAGTTACCCTATGAGCTGTTTTTTTGTGTTTGCAGACTTGGTATGTATTTTTGAGATCCTCTGCCATTGGGGTCATAACAGGCCACCAAAAGGACCTAGCCACCAAATCTCGGGTACCAAAAATTCCCGGATGCCCTGCCAACACCGAGGAATGAACCTCGGAAATGACTTTGCTGGTCCATTTATCAGGAACAAACAGTCTGTCGGGTGGACAAGAGTCAGGTCTACCAGCCTGAAATCTCTGCAACACACGTCGCAAATCAGGAGATATGGCCGACACGATTACTCCCTCTTTAAGAATACCAGCTGGCTCCGAGACTCCAGGAGAGTCAGGCACAAAGCTCCTAGAAAGAGCATCAGCCTTATCATTCTTCGAACCAGGCAGGTACGAGACCACAAAGTCAAAACGAGAGAAAAACAATGACCAACGAGCCTGTCTAGGATTCAGGCGCTTAGCAGACTCGAGATACATCAGATTTTTGTGATCAGTCAAGACCACCACACGATGCTTAGCGCCCTCGAGCCAATGACGCCACTCCTCAAATGCCCACTTCATGGCCAACAACTCCCGATTACCAACATCATAGTTCCGCTCAGCAGGCGAAAACTTCCTAGAGAAAAAAGCACATGGTCTCATCACAGAGCAACCAGAGCCTCTCTGCGACAAAACAGCCCCAGCACCGATCTCAGAAGCATCCACTTCAACCTGAAAGGGAAGTGAGACATCAGGCTGGCACAAAACAGGCGCCGAAGTAAACCGGCGCTTCAGCTCCTGGAAGGCCTCCACGGCTGCAGGGGCCCAGTTAGCAACATCAGAACCTTTCTTGGTCATATCCGTCAAAGGTTTAACAACGCTAGAAAAGTTAGCGATAAAGCGACGGTAGAAATTAGCAAACCCCAAGAACTTCTGAAGACTCTTAACAGACGTGGGCTGAGTCCAATCATGAATAGCTCGGACCTTGACTGGGTCCATCTCCACAGCAGAAGGGGAGAAAATAAAACCCAAAAAGGAAACCTTCTGCACTCCAAAGAGACACTTTGAGCCCTTCACAAACAAAGCATTATCACGCAAAACCTGAAACACCATCCTGACCTGCTTTACATGAGAATTCCAATCATCCGAGAAAACCAGAATATCATCCAGATAAACAATCATAAATTTATCCAGATACTTCCGGAAGATATCATGCATAAAGGACTGAAACACTGAAGGAGCAATAGAGAGCCCAAAGGGCATCACCAAGTATTCAAAATGACCTTCGGGCGTATTGAATGCAGTTTTCCATTCATCTCCCTGCCTAATGCGCACAAGGTTGTACGCACCCCGAAGATCTATCTTGGTGAACCACTTGGCACCCTTAATCCGAGCAAACAAGTCTGACAATAGTGGCAAAGGATACTGAAACTTAACAGTGATTTTATTCAGAAGCCGATAGTCTATACAAGGTCTCAAAGACCCGTCCTTCTTGGCCACAAAAAAGAATCCCGCACCAAGAGGGGAAGAGGATGGACGAATATGCCCCTTCTCCAAAGACTCCTTGACATAAGAACGCATCGCGGCATGTTCGGGTACAGACAAATTAAATAATCGTCCCTTAGGAAATTTACTGCCAGGAATCAAATCTATAGCGCAGTCACAGTCCCTATGAGGAGGAAGAGCACTGGACCTGGACTCACTGAATACATCCTGATAGTCACACAAATACTCAGGAACTTCTGAAGGAGTAGAAGTAGCAATAGACACCGGCGGAGAATCGCAATGAATTCCCTGACAACCCCAACTCGACACAGACATAGCCTTCCAATCCAAAACAGGATTATGGGTCTGTAACCATGGCAGACCTAACACGACCAAATCATTCATTTTATGCAGAACAAGAAAACGAATCACCTCCCGATGTTCAGAAGTCATGCACATGGTCACTTGTGTCCAAAGCTGCGGTTTATTTTCCGCCAGTGGCGTAGCATCAATTCCTCTGAGAGGAATAGGAACTTTTAAAGGCTCCAGGACAAAACCACAGCGCTTGGCAAACGACAAGTCCATAAGACTCAGGGCAGCACCTGAATCCACAAACGCCATAACAGGGTAGGAAGACAATGAACAAATTAAAGTCACAGACAAAATAAATTTAGGCTGCAAATTACCAATGGAGACAGGACTGACAACCTTGGTTAAGCGTTTAGAGCATGCTGATATAACATGTGTAGAATCACCACAGTAAAAACACAGCCCATTCTGTCGTCTATGATTTTGTCGTTCGGTTCTAGTCAGGATTCTATCACATTGCATTGCTGGATCGGGGTTTCTATCACATTGCATTGAAACAGGTGTCTGTTCAGACAACACCGCCAGAGGATTAGCGGATTTGCGCTCCCGCAAACGCCGATCAATCTGAATAGCCAGCGCCATAGAATCATTCAGACTTGTAGGAATCGTGAAACCCACCATCACATTCTTAATGGCTTCAGAAAGGCCATTTCTGAAATTTGCGGCCAGAGCACATTCATTCCATTGAGTAAGCACGGACCATTTCCGAAATTTTTGGCAATACACTTCGGCTTCATCCTGGCCCTGAGAGATAGCCAGTAGAGCTTTTTCTGCCTGAATTTCAAGATTAGGCTCCTCATAAAGCAATCCGAGTGCCAGAAAAAACGCATCAACATCCGCCAATGCCGGATCTCCTGGCGCTAACGCGAAAGCCCAATCCTGAGGGTCGCCACGCAAAAAGGAGATAACAATTTTAACTTGCTGAGCTGAATCTCCAGACGAACGAGGTTTCAAAGATAGAAACAATTTACAATTATTCCTAAAATTCCTAAATTTAAATCGATCTCCAGAGAACAGCTCAGGAATAGGTATCTTAGGCTCAGACATAGGACTGCTAACAACAAAATCCTGAATGCTCTGGACTCGTGCAGCAAGCTGATCCACACTAGTAATCAAGGTCTGAACATTCATGTCTGCAGCAAAGCTTACAGCCACTCTGAGGAAAAGGGGAAGGAAGAAAGAGGAGAAAAAAAACAAACCTCAGAACTCCTTTTCTTTTAATCCCACTTCTGCAATGCATTAACTATTAAGGGCCTGGCATAATGTTGTGATCCCAATGGCAAGGGATCTCCGAGATTAAAGCAAAGTCTGCAAACATAAATACCAGCTCATAGGGAAGTGGTAACTAAGCTGACCATATAGCTGATCCTAGCACAAACACTAACAGTAGCCGGGGAACGTGCCTACGTTGATCCTAGACGTCTCGCGCCAGCCGGAGAACTAACTAACCCTATCAGGGAAAATAAGACCTCTCTTGCCTCCAGAGAAAAGACCCCAAAGTAATACAAGCCCCCAACAAATAATAACGGTGAGGCAAGAAGAAAAGACAAACGTAAGAATGAACTAGATTTTAGCAAAGAGAGGCCCACTGACTAAATAGCAGAAGATAGAAAGATGACTTATATGGTCAGCAAAAAACCCTGCAAAATATCCACGCTGAGTATCCAAGAACCCCCAAACCGACTAACGGTGAGGGGGGAGAATATTAGCCCCCTAGAGCTTCCAGCGATATCAGGAATCCCATTTTGTACAAGCTGGACAAAAATAAGAACAATGCAAATAAACAAAAATAAGAAAGCAGGACTTAGCTTATCTTGCAAAGAACCAGGACCTGAAGACAGGAGCAAACAGAAATGAACTGATTACAATGATGCCAGGCACTGGACTGAGAATCCAGGAAGTTTAAATAGCAACACCCCAGGCCTAACGAAGCAGGTGAGTACCAACCTGGTAAAAGACAATCAAGTGCCAAATCACTAGTGACCACAAGAGGGAGCCAAGAAGTATAGTTCACAACAGTCCCCATCCTGGTTCCAGCACCGTCAGCTGTTTCCGGGCAGAGCCTTTGGCTTAGGTGCCTCCCTCTGGGTATCCGAGTTCCACCAACGTCAGGTGGTCCTTGGTAGTGCTTTCAGGCACGGGTACCTCCTGCTTAGTAACCGGGTTCCAGTAACGTCAGCTGGTCCTCGGTAGTTCCATTGGCTCTTGGACCTTCGGCTACCCATCCGGGTTCCAGTACCGTCAGCTGGTTCTCGGCAGTGTCTTTTGCTCTTGTACCTTCTGCTCCCCATCCTGGTTCCAGTACCGTCAGCTGGTTCCGGGCAGAGCCTTTGGCTTAGGTGCCTCCCTCTGGGTATCTGAGTTCCACCAATGTCAGGTGGTCCTTGGTAGTGCTTTCAGCACGGGTACCTCCTGCTTAGTAACCGGGTTCCAGTAACGTCAGCTTGTCCTCGGT
This sequence comes from Ranitomeya variabilis, assembly GCF_051348905.1. NCBI lineage: Eukaryota > Metazoa > Chordata > Amphibia > Anura > Dendrobatidae > Ranitomeya > Ranitomeya variabilis. Next base: position 571,471,232 of record NC_135236.1, read on the forward strand.
AGTTCCATTGGCTCTTGGACCTTCGGCTACCCATCCAGGTTCCAGTACCGTCAGCTGGTTCTCGGCAGTGTCTTTTGCTCTTGTACCTTCTGCTCCCCATCCTGGTTCCAGTACCGTCAGCTGGTTCCGGGCAGAGCCTTTGGCTTAGGTGCCTCCCTCTGGGTACCTGAGTTCCACCAATGTCAGGTGGTCCTTGGTAGTGCTTTCAGCACGGGTACGTCCTGCTTAGTAACCGGGTTCCAGTAACGTCAGCTGGTCCTCGGTAGTTCCATTGGCTCTTGGACCTTCGGGTAGCCATCCGAGTTACAGTTCCATCAGCTGTTTCTCGGCATTTTCTCAGCCTACTTGTACCTTCTGCTACATTTCCAAGTTCAAGACCCTAAAGACGACGACCCGGAAGACCACCCCTAAGATGACGACGACACCAGAGACGACAACCACTGAGATGACGACGACCCTGGAGACGATGACCCTGAAGACCACCCCGATGACGATGACCCCGGAGACGACGACCCTGGAGACGACGACGACCTGGAAGACCGAGAAGCAGAAGAACAAGAGGCTGCAGAACAAAGAGCAGAAGAACATTAAGCATAAGACTAAATATCAGAGCAAAAGATATTATCTAAATTATAAGCAGAAGAAGACTAAGCAGTGTATGGGAGTGAGTCCGTTCCTCCTCGTGGTGCCCCTGGATAAAGCCTGATGCTGCAGGCCAAACTGAACGCGGACAAATGTAACTGTTTTGTGACAGGCAGAACGGAAGGTGTAATCTTCAAACTTTTATAGATAACAACTACGGGAATGCCTGTCACAAATAAGAATATGATGAAGAAGTTGAATATGAAGAAGATAATAGTAAAATAAAAAGAATATGAACAATGTAACCAAAAAAACAATAGGTAGAAGATGAAGAAGAAGATGAATAAGGTGAAGAAGTTGATGTCAAAGAAGCTGATGATGAGGATAATGAAGAAGAAAGTGTAGGAGAAGTAAAAAAGAAGGTGAAGGGCGTGGAAGTAGTGAAACATCAATATCTGACAAAATAAAAAAAAAATTAACATAGTCAAAATCTTTCTATCGCTGAACGTCATAAAAAACAAAACAAAATCCTGCTATTCTATTAGATTGGGCTAAACCTCTGTGCCTTTAATGTCTCCGCCACGTTCCCCAATACATCCTACATTATTCTTAGTTGTTTTCCTTCATGTAGAATGAACCTACAAGTTAAGAAAGGGTTTATTTTAATTCCGATATTTTCGTCCCATTGACTTGCATTGGGATCGGGTATCGGTATCGGATTAGATCCGATACTTTGACGGTATCGGCCGATACTTTCCGATACCGATACTTTCCGATATCGGAAGGTATCGCTCAACACTAGTCTTCACGCAGCAGCGGTGTAAGGCGCTCTCCAACAAAGCTGCGCATGAAGGACTGTTCCCTGCTGAAACTGGGTGATGATGAGTCACCGATGCCCGCAGCAGGCACAGAATCCCCACATCCTCTCCCTGCTCCGCGCCCACGCCCACGTGCCTTACTCCCTGCCTTCTTCATCTTGGTTGACTGATAAAGATAAGCAGAAAAGTACTAACGGCTTAGTGTGCTTATTCCTGAACAGCTCCTAACAGGTATAAGAAACACTAATTTTCTAAAGTGTGGACTAGACTTTAATACGACCTAATGTGGCCTACACAACTGTAAAGTGGTGTGTTTGGTGAACTTTATTATTTTTTTATTTTTTGGGGGCTGAACTGACTACATGGCGAGCTGCACTCACACGGAGACCGCGCAGACAGCCGTAAACGGCGCTGCAAGGCCCAAAAAACCTCCTCTATGTTATCCTATGTAGTGTTTTTCCACAATTTAGCTGGATACGGGTGGAAAGCCACTAATAGGAAGTATTTGAAACAATGTGCAGCGGGCTGCACTATTTGCAAAAAAGGACAATGTATTTTACGGTATGAGGCAGTGACGCACCCTGATCTGGATACAACCGGCTGTGGCTGCACACAGACTACAGGGCGAGCTGCACTCACACGGAGACCGGGCAGACAGCCGTAAACGGTGCTGCAAGGCCCAAAAACCTCCTCTACATTATCCTATGTAGTGTTTTTCCACAATTTAGCTGGATACGGGTGGAAAGCCACTAATAGGAATTTTTTGAAAAAATGTACAGCGGGCTGCACTATTTGCAAAAAAGGACAATGGAATGGATTGAACAGTATGAGACAGTGAACCACCCTGAGCTGAATACAACCGGCTATGGCTGCACACAGACTAGAGAGTGGGCCGCACTCACACACACACACACAGAGACCTTGCAGATCGCTGTGAAAACAGCGCTGCAAGGCAAAAGCAAGGTGAACACACAGCGGTTGCTAAATTAGCCTGGGAAAAGCACAAAGAAGCAAATCGCTATCTCAACTGGCCCTCAGTCAGAACACAGCGTCCTATGCCTAACTGAATTCACAGCAGAGTGAGCCAGATAGGGCGGCAGCGTTTTTTATAGTGCATCATGACATCATTTCAGCAGCCAATCACAGCCTTGCCAGTAGTTACATGCCAACCATGCTGAACAGGATGTGCCCACACTTGTAATCATTCCTCATTGGCTGAATTTGTGCTGTTTGAATTCTGGGAACTTCCGATTCCGGTATCCGATATGCGGTAAGTATCGGATCTCGGTAACGGAATTCCGATACCACAAGTATCGGTCGATACCCGATACTTGCGGTATCGGAATGCTCAACACTACCTCTGATTCCTTGTGATGATTTTTTGCTTGTGAGGAACCTATTTCTGTTTTTTTTCTTGTGTAGCTTTAGTTTGAAAGAACAGATAATGAATTGTTCCACAATGTTAAACACTTCACTATTCCCCTTGCAGATACCTAAATATTCAATTACCATATGAGTTTTATTTTTGATCCTTATAATTCTAAAACTACTATGTAGTACTAATATACCATTATAGTGTATATAATAATGTACTACTACAGTAATACTAAGGGAGCAGAGATAGATGCAACTATTCATAATAATATAAACTACATGTTACTCATTGTCCGGACTAGTAGCGGAAGAAGTTTTCCATTTAATTTTTCTATTTATTTCATTTTTCATTTGTGGTTGTCCTGAAGGAGTCAAAGTGACTCTAAAATGCGCTGACAATAAACCAACATTCTATATTCTACTGTGGCTTGTCATTTCTCTAAGAGCGCAGGATACTTCCATCGCACATGACAAATTTCATATAAAATTCTCTTGAAGCTACAGCAATACTGTATGCACTTTTAGTCTTACACAATCCTATATGATGAGCATAATTATCTATTGATCCATCTTTACTACATGGATTTTTTTAAATTTCTTATATATTTTATTTATTATGCTGCCCACTCTTCTTGGCAAAAATTGGCAAAAAGCCTCCAGCTCCTGTAAATTCTTGGGCTGTCTAGCATGAACTGTGCACTTGAGATCTCCCCAAAGTGTCTCAATGATTTTGAGGTTAAGAGACTGAGATGGCCACTCCAGAGCCTTCCCTTTATTCTGAATAGCCAATGACAGGTTGACTTGGCTTTGTGTTTTGGTTTGTTGTCATGTTTGAACATCCAAGTACGTCCCATGCACAGCTTGCAGGCTGATGAGTGCAAATTTGCCTCCAGTATTTGCTGATAACGTGCTGTATTTATCTTTCCTTCAATTTTGGCCAAGTTTCCTGTGCAATTGTAGCTCACACATCCTGAAAACATTAGCAATAGTGATGAGCAAGTATACTCGTTGCTCAAGATTTCCCGAGCACGCTTGGGTGTCCTCCAAGTATTTTTTAGTGCTCAGAGATTTAGTTTTCTTCGCCGCAGCTGAATCATTTACATCTGTTAGCCAGCTTAATCACATGTGGGGATTCCCTAGCAACCCACAGTAATAGCCAGCAATTCCTTGTCTCCCACATCGTAATTCTTCTCTGCTGAGGTTAGTCTACGGGAAAAGAAAGCACAAGGATGTAGCAGACCCTTCTTTCCAGTTCTTTGGGAGAGAGTAGCCCCCAAAGCATTATCATAAGTGTCCACCTCCACAATGAAATAAAGTGTTGGATCTGGGTGTATCAACAGCGGTGCTGAGGTGAAACAGATCTTAAGCCGATCAAAAGCTTCTTGAGCCTATGATGACCACTTAAAGGGCTTTTCCTTCTTTGTCAAGGAAGTAATGGGACGGACAATATCAGAAAAATTTTGAATGAAGCGTATGTAGAAATTTGAAAAACCAATAAAATGTTGGACCTCCTTAACGTTCTTGGGTATCGTCCAGTCAAGGATAGCCTGAATCTTACCAGATTCCATGTTCAGCCCCTGGGGAGAGATGATATAACCTAAGAACTGTATCTCAGAATGATGTAACTTGCATTTTTCCGACTTAATATACAGATGGTTCTCTTTCAGACGTCTTAAAACAGTTTTGACATGTTCTTCATGTTCCTGAAGAGAGTCAGAAAAGATTAGTATATCGTCCAAATAGATCACCACAAACTGGTCCAACAAATCTCTGAAAATGTAATTAGCAAGGTGTTGAAATGTTGCAGGGGCGTTACAAAGCCCAAAGGACATCACAAGATATTCAAAGTGTCCATACCAGCATCTGAATGCTGTCTTCCACTCATCCCCTGGACGAATACGCACCAAATTATAAGCCCCACAAAGATCCAGTTTAGAGAACACCTTAGCATGGCATACTCTTTCCAGTAATTTGGGAATCAGAGGCAAAGGGTAACGGTTTCATATGGTTACCTTATTAAGTTCCCGATAGTCAACACAGGGTCTCAGGGTCCCATCCTTCTTTTTTACAAAAAATATAGGTGCCCATGCTGGTGAGGAAGAAGGACATATGAAGCCTTTGGCCAGATTTTCATCAATATACTCCTTTAAGGCTTGAAGCTCAGGTGCCGGCAAAGGGTATACGTTGTTGTGAACTCTGTTTTTGGGCTGCCTCTTGTGGTCACAAGTGGTACTGTGTAGTGCTGTCTTTGGGCTCCCTCTGGTGGCTCTTTGTGTCATTCTGCAGGTCTGAGGCTGGATCAGCTGTCTCGTTATCTGTTAGCTGGTTCCCTATTTAGCTCACCTGGACTATCAGTGGTTGCCTGCTGTCGATGTATTCAGTGCTATTTTGATCGCTCCTGAAATGCTTCGTTATCAGTCTCGCCAAGAGAAACTAAGTTTCTGTTTGGTTATTTTTTGCTCATCAGTGTTCAATATTTTTCTTGGTTATTTATTTGTCCTTGTCCAGCTTGCTAATATGTGATTTCCTTGCTTGCTGGTAGCTCTAGGGGGCTGAGTTTCTCCCCTCACACCGTTAGTTGGTGTGGGGGTTCTTGAACTCTCAGTGTGGATATTTTGTATAGGGTTTTTTACTGACCACACAGTTCCCTGCCTGTCTTCTGCTATCTAGTATTAGTGGGCCTCATTTGCTGAATCTGTTTTCATTTCTACGTTTTGTATTTTCCCCTTACCTCACCGTTATTATTTGTTGGGGGCTTCCTATATCTTTGGGGTCATTTCTCTGAGGCAAGTGAGGTCTTACTTTCTCTATAGGGGTAGCAAGTTTCTCAGGCTGCGTCGAGACGTCCAGGAATTTAGGCATGTTCACCGGCTACCTTTAGTGTGTTTGGTTAGGATCAGGTTTTGCGGTCAGTCCAGTTACCACCTCCCTAGAGCTTGTTCTATGTTCAGTAACTTAGCTAGTCCTATCTGTGATCCTCAGCCACTAAGGATCATAACAGTACAGCAGGCCAAAAAGTGTTTAATGCATCGCAGAAGTGGGATAAGAGAAGTCCTGAGTACAATTTTTTTTTTTTTTACTCTCCCTTTGCTGCAGTCTGTTCAGCTTCTCTCATCCCCTTAATCACTGGGTGGCTTTGAGTTCAGCTGCAGACATGGATATTCAGAGTCTGACTTCTAGTGTGGATCATCTTGCTGCAAGGGTGCAAAGCATTCTGGATTTTGTTGTTTGCAGTCCTATGTCTGAGCCAAAAGTACCTATTCCTGAGTTGTTTTCTGGAGATAGATCTAGGTTTCTGAATTTTAAGAATAATTGTAAATTATTTCTTTCTTTGAGACCTCGTTCCTCTGGTGATTCCGCTCAGCAAGTTAGAATTGTTATCTCCCTGTTACGTGGCGACCCTCAAGATTGGGCTTTCTCCCTGGCGCCAGGAGATCCTGCATTGCTGAATGTGGATGCGTTTTTTCTGGCGCTTGGACTGCTTTATGAGGAACCTAATCTTGAGAACCAGGCAGAAAAGGCCTTGCTGGCTCTCTCTCAGGGCCAGGATGAAGCTGAGGTGCATTGTCAAAAATTTCGGAAATGGTCGGTGCTTACTCACTGGAGTGTGCCCTGGCTGCAAATTTCAGAGAAGGTCTTTCTGAAGCCATTAAGAATGTTATGGTGGGGTTCCCCATGCCTGCAAGTCTGAATGACTCAATGGCTTTGGCCATTCAGATTGATCGGCGTTTGCGGGAGCGCAAATCTGCGCACCATCTGGCGGTGTTTTCTGAACAGAGACCTGAGCCTATGCAATGTGACCGAATTCTGACCAAAATTGAGCGGCAAAATCATAGACGTCAAAATGGGTTGTGCTTTTACTGTGGTGATTCAACTCATGTTATCTCAGCATGCTCTAAGCGCTTAAAAAAATCGCTAAAACTGTCACCGTTGGTACCATACAGCCTAAATTCATTTTGTCTGTTACTTTAATTTGCTCTCTGTCATCCTACTCGGTTATGGCTTTTGTGGATTCAGGTGCCGCCCTGAACCTGATGGATTTGTCATTTGCCAGGCACTGTGGTTTTGTCCTGGAGTTTTTAGAATTCCCTATTCCACTGAGGGGAATTGATGCTACAGCATTGGCTGAGAATAAGCCTCAGTATTGGACTCAAGTGACCATGTGCATGACTCCTGTACATCAGGAGGTGATTCGCTTTCTTGTGCTGCATAATTTGCATGATGTTGTTGTTTTGGGTCTACCATGGTTGCAGGCCCATAATCCAGTACTGGATTGGAAAGCTATGTCTGTTTCAAGTTGGGGTTGCCAGGGGATTCATGGCGATGCTCCTTTGGTGGCAATTGCTTCTTCCACTCCTTCTGAGGTCCCTGAGTTTTTTTCAGACTACCAGGATGTATTTGATGAGCCCAGATCCGGTGCCCTACCTCCTCATAGGGATTGTGATTGTGCTATAAATTTGATTCCTGGTAGTAAGTTCCCTAAGGGACGACTTTTTAATTTGTCTGTACCAGAACATGCCGCGATGCGGAGCTATTTAAAGGAGTCTTTAGAGAATGGACATATTCGCCCGTCCTCCTCCCCTCTGGGTGCAGGATTCTTTTTTGTGGCCAAGAAGGATGGTTCTCTGAGACCTTGTATTGATTATCGTCTTCTAAATAAAATCAGGGTGAAATTTCAGTATCCTTTGCCATTATTATCTGATCTGTTTGCTCGGATTAAGGGGTCCAGTTGGTTCACCAAGATAGATCTTCGTGGTGCGTATAACCTTGTGCGTATTAAGCAGGGGGATGAATGGAAAACAGCATTTAATACGCCCGAAGGCCATTTTGAGTACTTGGTGATGCCTTTTGGACTCTCTAATGCTCCTTCTGTGTTCCAGTCCTTCATGCATGACATCTTCCGAGAATATCTGGATAAATTTATGATTGTGTATCTGGATGACATTTTGGTCTTTTCTGAGGACTGGGAGTCCCATGTGAAGCAGGTCAGGATGGTATTTCAGGTCCTACATGCTAATGCCTTATTTGTGAAGGGCTCAAAATGTCTCTTCGGAGTACAGAAGGTTTCCTTTTTGGGTTTTATTTTTTCTCCTTCTACTATTGAGATGGACCCAGTCAAGGTCCAGGCTATTCATGACTGGACTCAGCCTACATCTGTTAAGAGTCTTCAGAAGTTCTTGGGTTTTGCTAATTTTTACCGTCGCTTCATTGCTAATTTTTCTGGCGTGGTTAAACCCTTGACGGATTTGACCAAGAAGGGTTCTGATGTGACTAATTGGTCTCCTGCGGCCATGGAGGCCTTTCGGGAGCTGAAGCTCCGGTTTTCTTCGGCTCCAGTTTTGTGTCAGCCTGATGTCTCTCTTACTTTTCAGGTCGAGGATGATGCTTCTGAGATTGGAGCAGGGGCTGTTTTGTCGCAGAGAAGCTCTGATTGCTCTGTGATGAAGCCTTGTGCTTTCTTTTCGAGAAAGTTTTTGCCTGCCGAGCGGAATTATGATGTTGGTAATCGGGAGTTGTTTGCTATGAAGTGGGCATTTGAGGAGTGGCGACATTGGCTCGAGGGAGCTAAGCATCGTGTGGTGGTCTTGACTGATCACAAAAATCTGATTTATCTCGAGTCTGCCAAGCGGCTGAATCCTAGACAGGCTCGTTGGTCATTGTTTTTCTCCCGTTTCGATTTTGTGGTCTCGTACCTGCCTGGTTCGAAGAACGTGAAGGCTGATGCGCTTTCTAGGAGATTTGTGCCTGACTCTCCGGGAGTTTCAGAGCCGGCTGGTATCCTCAGAGAGGGAGTGATTTTGTCTGCCATTTCCCCAGATTTGCGACGAGTGCTGCAAAAATTTCAGGCGGATAGACCTGACCGTTGCCCACCAGAGAGACTGTTTGTCCCAGATAGATGGACCAGCAAAGTTATTTCCGAGGTTCATTCTTCGGTGTTGGCAGGCCAGCCTGGGATTTTTGGTACCAGAGATTTGGTGGCTAGGTCCTTCTGGTGGCCTTCCTTGTCACGGGATGTGCGTTCCTTTGTGCAGTCCTGTGGGATTTGTGCTCGGGCTAAGCCTTGCTGTTCTCATGGCAGTGGTTTGCTTTTGCCTTTGCCTGTCCCAAAGAGGCCTTGGACGCACATTTCCATGGATTTGATTTTGGATCTTCCAGTCTCTCAGAGAATGTCTGTCATCTGGGTGGTGTGTGATCGTTTTTCCAAAATGGTCCATTTGGGGCCCTTGCCTAAGTTGCCTTCCTCCTCCGATTTGGTTCCTCTATTTTTTCAGAATGTGGTCCGCTTGCACGGCATCCCTGAAAATATTGTGTCTGACAGAGGATCCCAGTTCGTGTCCAGATTTTGGCGGATCTTTTGTGCTAAGATGGGCATTGATTTGTCTTTTTCGTCGGCCTTCCATCCTCAGACGAATGGCCAAACCGAGCGAACTAATCAGACCTTGGAAACTTATTTAAGATGTTTTGTTTCTGCTGAACAGGATGATTGGGTGACTTTTTTGCCATTGGCCGAGTTTGCCCTTAATAATCGGGCTAGTTCTGCTACTTTGGTTTCGCCTTTTTTCTGCAATTCTGGTTTTCATCCTCGTTTTTCCTCGGGTCAGGTTGAGCCTTCTGACTGTCCTGGGGTGGATTCTGTGGTGGATATGTTGCAGCAGATTTGGAACCATGTGGTGGACAATTTGAAGTTGTCACAGGAGAAGGCTCAGCGCTTTGCCAACCGCCGTCGCGGTGTGGGTCCCCGACTTCATGTTGGGGATTTGGTATGGCTGTCTTCTCGGTATGTTCCTATGAAGGTCTCCTCTCCTAAATTCAAGCCTCGCTTCATCAGTCCTTATAAGATTTTGGAAATTCTTAACCCGGTGTCATTTTGTCTGGACCTCCCAGCGTCGTTTGCCATTCATAACGTGTTCCATAGGTCTTTGTTGCGGAGGTATGTGGTGCCTGTGGTTCCTTCTGTTGAGCCCCCTGCCCCGGTGCTGGTTGAGGGCGAATTGGAGTACGTGGTGGAGAAGATCTTGGATTCTCGTATTTCTAGACGGAGGATTCAGTATTTGATTAAGTGGAAGGGCTATGGTCAGGAGGATAATTCCTGGGTTGTCGCCTCTGATGTTCATGCGGCCGATTTGGTTCATGCCTTCCATGTGGCTCATCCTGATCACCCTGAGGGTTTTGATGAGGGTTTGGTGACCCCTCCTCAAGGGGGGGGTACTGTTGTAAACTCTGTTTTTGGGCTCCCTCTTGTGGTCACAAGTGGTACTGTGTAGTGCTGTCTTTGGGCTCCCTCTGGTGGCTCTTTGTGTCATTCTGCAGGTCTGAGGCTGGATCAGCTGTCTCGTTATCTGTTAGCTGGTTCCCTATTTAGCTCACCTGGACTATCAGTGGTTGCCTGCTGTCAATGTATTCAGTGCTATTTTGATCGCTCTTGAAATCCTTCGTTATCATTCTCGCCAAGAGAAGCTAAGTTTCTGTTTGGTTATTTTTTGCTCATCAGTGTTCAATATTTTTCTTGGTTATTTATTTGTCCTTGTCCAGCTTGCTAATATGTGATTTCCTTGCTTGCTGGTAGCTCTAGGGGGCTGAGTTTCTCCCCTCACACCGTTAGTTGGTGGGGGTTCTTGAACTCTCAGCGTGGATATTTTGTATAGGGTTTTTTACTGACCGCACAGTTCCCTGCCTGTCTTCTGCTATCTAGTATTAGTGGGCCTCATTTGCTGAATCTGTTTTCATTTCTACGTTTTGTATTTTCCCCTTACCTCACCGTTATTATTTGTTGGGGGCTTCCTATATCTTTGGGGTCATTTCTCTGAGGCAAGTGAGGTCTTACTTTCTCTATAAGGGTAGCAAGTTTCTCAGGCTGCGTCGAGACGTCCAGGAATTTAGGCACGTTCACCGGCTACCTTTAGTGTGTTTGGTTAGGATCAGGTTTTGCGGTCAGTCCAGTTACCACCTCCCTAGAGCTTGTTCTATGTTCAGTAACTTAGCTAGTCCTATCTGTGATCCTCAGCCACTAAGGATCATAACAATACGTTACCAAAAGGAATAGCTGCCCCAGGAAGCAGCTCAATGGGACAGTCATAATGCCTGTGTGGAGGAAGCTGATCTGCATTCTTCTTGTCACAGATGTCAGAGAACTCTTTATATGCTGAAGGTAAAGTAAATACCTGTACATGTGGTTCCATAGCTGTGGACTCAGGGACAGCTTCTGTTAACGCTGAGTTGCTCCTTGTTGGAAAGATAATCTCCTTGGTCTCCCAGTTGATAATTGGGTTCTGAGAACACAACCAATGAATGCCTAAAATCACAGGAAAATGAGGAGAAGAAATTAGCAAGAAAGAAAGTTGCTCCTGATGATTAGGCTCCAAAAAATTTTCAAGGGGTAAGATCTCCTGATCCACAGGCCCAGAGATTAAAGGTGACCCATCCACTGTTTCCATGGTAATTGGAGAGGCTCTTTGCTGAATTTCAATACCATGTTCCTTGGCAAATGCGATATTTATGAAATTGCCACCTGCACCAGAGTCAATCATAGCTGCACTAGAAATCCACTGTCCTGAACACAGGATCTTAATAGGGAGAGAGCAGTGAGAGTTCTTTTCCTTAAGCTCCTTGGGGGTGAAGTCATAGAAAGTGGATGGAATACAGTGTTTAAAGGCAAGCTACATTCAGAGATGTCAGATTCATCATCACAATTGTCATACTCCCCTACCGCTGCTAGCGCCTTGTTAGGCCACTTGGGACACTTGGGACAGTTGATTAAAAAGTGATCAGACTGACCGCAGGAGAAACATAGACTTTCACGAAGGCGATGCTCCCGGCGCTCATTAATCTCGCGCCTCTGAACGGAATCAATTTGCGTGGGCACCTCCTCCACCTCCCGAGATGTTTTATCTGCAGGCTCTTTGGAAGGAAGGGAAAAGTTAGAAATACGGTTATATGCAGCAAACTTCTCCTGCCTACGCTCAGTAAGGCGAATGTCAATGCGCACACAATGCTGTATAAACGTTTCTAGCTCTTGTGGTGACTCAGAGCAAGCTAATTCATCTTTTACAATACTAGACAGACCCCTTTTAAAAATAGGCAATTGTGCATAACTGTCCCAATTGGTATCTACCGCTAATCTCCTGAATTCAGTAGCATACTCAATAACAGAACGTTTTGCCTGGCGTAAAGACAATAAAGCAGATTCAGCGGTTGCACAGCGATTAGGGTCATCAAACATTAATGCCATAGCGGCCAAGAAATCATCCAAGTCATTTAACCGTGGGTCACGAGACTCAATCATCGGATTTGCCCAGGCGAGCGCTCATGAGGTCAGCAGCATTATTACACACAATACCTTGGATCTATCATTAGCAAAACCGTCGTCATGTACATCAAAATGTAGCATACATTAATTCACAAAGCCACAAAATTTGTTGCGATTATCATTAAATCTGAATGGGGGCAACTTAGGTGGGCTAGCTGGTGGCGGTTGCCCAGAGGGTAAAGTCGCTTGTGCAGCTATTTGTGTGCTTATGTCCTGAAAAGCCCATCCATACTGGGAATCTATGTCAGCAAGTTTGTTTTCCTGGGCTGCCATGCGGGTGCTTACATCCTGCAAAGTTTGTCCAAACACTTGTTGATTGTGTTCAATGCTTCCAAACTTCTTTTGCAGACCTTCCACTTCTTTCTGCAGTGATCTAATTATGGAAAACACCTGCTCTAATCTGCTTTCTGCAGTCATTGTTCCAGCAGTCTTCTCTTTTCTGCCTAGAGTATGCGTGGAACAAGACAACTACAGGACACAGTTTTATAAGTGGTAAAGTCTATATTATCACCCGGTGATTCAAACAGGTGCAGAGAGAAACTCAAGTCCAGAACACTTGGTGTAAATATTAAATGCAGGAAACTTCAGAGGAAAATGCAAACACGCATAAAGTTTATGAAGCACAATTATTCTTGAGGATACTTGACATGAATTAATCCTTGTTTTGTCCAACCACAGATAGATATGCTTATAAGGCAGTTCAATTAATATCTTAGCTCAACCAGGAAGGGCTGGGTAATAGTCTCAGGTTTTTGCAGACCAGCAACAGCTTACATGTCCAACAAATGCAGATGGAAGTAACACAAGCAGCAGATGAAGGGGGATTACTGGAAATTGGTGTATGCAGCAGAAACTCAGAGTAGAGCAGCAGGATAGCCACACAGGTTCACAGAAGCAGGTATATAGCCAGGGAGTCACCAGGGTCAGCAGCTGGATGCAAGGCATAGTACTCTAGCACAGACTGAAGACTGGGGTGGAGTTTTATAGCAGGATGACACAGTGCACATGAGAACAAAGACACCATCTTGGAAAAGGGCAGTAATGCACAAAAGGTAATAAAAATGTTCAGAGTCCTGAAACCCTGTCCAGGGACAGTACCTGCACAGTAGGCAATTTGAGCCATCTCCTTGGGGTCTCTGTCCATGGTGTCTCCGGACTCTGATTGCTGCTGTAACTCAGGTATTATGTGGGCAAGTACCTTTTAGTTTCTTGCCCCCCACCGGGCACCGGGAGCCTGTAGTTCCTCATGACCTCAGGCTCCCGGTGCCCAGTTTCTTTGCGCAGCTTAGAGAGGCCCATTCGCAGCTCTTCTCTAGCTCCTAAGTCCTTCTGTGCTCCTTCACTGTCTGCTACCATTTGTCAACTATCCACTTGTCTGCACCAGACTAAATGACTCCTCCTCCAGACCAGGATGTTTATAGGGAAGTTCCTCTTGAATCAGGTTTAGAGCTCCCCATTCCGGCCTGGAGTCAGAATGTGTTGCATATGTAAGGTTACCTGCCAAAGGGATTCCTCCTGTGTCCAGGTATGGTACTACCCTCCCTGAGAGGAAGGCAGCACCACTTTGGTACTCGAACTCCTGGGGTGCCACATTTGTAAACTTTTGAACACAACTATATAGGTTATATCCTATAACTATCCACAGTTTCTACAACTATGTGCTGCCTGTTTCCACTTTTATTGTAATCTTTTGATCCTGCTTCCCCAGGCGTTGCTCTGACCACTACTCTCTCCTTGGCTTACCTTCATTTCTCCTCCACAGTTTACTCACAACATTTATGTACTCTGTGTTTAGTATGATTTTAATGTGATTTTCTAATAAAATGTATTTGTTTCATCATTCTTGGTGGATTTCGGTTTACTCCATTCATTCTTCTGTTTTGGCACATTATTGGGAATACTCCACTATTATTACTATATTCTTGTTATATTTTGGTAGAGCTTGACTCTAATATGCTCCCAGCCTTAATACATAAACTGTGCTTTTTGATTATTGTTTTAATTTACTGTATATCTTAAGTTTTGATAAGGTAAAAAAACAAGAAAAGCTTGCTAAATTAACAATATGACTTTTAGCACTATTTGTGATATTGTAGATCTGTTCCTTTTTGATGTTTCTTGCTTCTGATCTGGGACAGTAGTTTAGACTAAACTAATTGGTCCAAATTATAATTTCCCTGCATAGTCAGTCATCTTCTAACTACGGTATGTTCAGAGAACATCACTTTATTCGGTATCATTTGACAGTAGACTTTGTAGTTTTTTTGTTAAATAATCATACAATTTTGTTCTGTAAGTTAATATACTGCATGTTTTACACTGAAATACTATGTCATTGAATTGCTTTAATAATAAGCTTATGAAAAAGCAAATGTCGTAGGTAAATATTTTGGCTTAAAATATTAGTTTTAATTTTGTATGCACATTTCTATTTATAATTATACTATAGAAAGCATGGAACAAAAACATATAGAACAATTTCAACACAGCTGGATCCACCTCTGTTAGGCCTTATTTCTTGATATAAATGCTGTATAATTTATATTTCTTCTCTATGAATAATATGTTTTTGGAATAATTTTATGGAAAGAAAAAAAGGCACATTGTAGTATTGTCCAATCAATAAAACATACCCAAAAGTATGTTACAACTATAGATCTTTCACTTATGAGCTGTGGAAAAACATTAAACATTTGCCAGTTTATAATTCTTGTGAGTAGTCTCTACTAGCTCAACCTAATATCTACATCATCCCAAAACATAGGATAGCAAAAAAAACTATAAGCAAAGTGGCCACATCTGCTAATTTTAGAAAGGTTAAAAGTTTAGAAAAAATTTCAAATTTTTTCAATACATTTATAAAATCTATTTTTTTTAGGAACCAATTTGCTTTAAAATGACTTTGAGAGCCTTACATGCCATGGCATCCACAAGCTAGACCTGATATTAAAAACTGCACTCTTCAAAGTATTTATAAACTCATTAAAAAAGTTTGTTAACTTTTCTGGTGCTTCATCAGATTTAATGTACACTATCAGAAAAAAATAAAAAATTATATATTTTTTTACCATAATGTTGCTTTAGTCTCACATTTTTCCCTTTCATAAGGTTAAAAAGAAAAAATGGACCACATAATTTGTTGGGCAATTTCCACTGAATATAGGGATACTTCATATGTGGTCAGAAACTACTGTTTGGGTCAAGGCAGGGATTGGAAGGGAATAGTGTTGAGCATTCCGATACTGCAATATCCGGTATCGGCCGATATTCGCGGTATCGGAGTTCCGATACTGATTTCCAAAACTTTTACAATATCGAATACCGGAATCGAAAGTTCCCATAATGCAATGAGCCAGTTTGATTTTATTCAGCCAATGAGGAATCCTAAGAAGTGTGAGCACATCCTGTTATGCATGTTAGGCATGTTAACTAATGGCATGGCTGTGATTGGCTGCTGAAATGATGTCATGATGCACTGTAAAAGCCACCGCCGCCATTTTGGGTTCACTCTGCTGTGAATTTACTTAGGGACAGGACGCTGCTGTTCTGACTCTGAGGGACAGTTTGAGCTAGCAATTTGCTTTATTGGGCTTTACCCAGACTACTTTAGCAACCGCTGCATGAAAATTGAGAAGCTTTCTTTTGCCTTGCAGCGCTTTTCACGGCTGTCTGCGAGGTCTGTGTGTGTGAGTGCAGCTAACGCTGTAGTTGTGTTCTACAGCCACCTCCAGTTGTAGTCCGCTCACCGTGCGTCACTGCCTCATACATTGTCCTTTTTTTCATTAGTGCAGCTCATTTTTCCTGATTTCTCCTATTAGTGTGGTTCCATCCATATCCAGGTAGATAGCTTGAAAACACTATAAAGGAGTAGATAGAGGACCTTTTCTGCAGCCCTGCATCGCTGTTCATGGCTGTCTGCGAGGTCTGTGTGTGTGAGTGCAGCTCACGCTGTAGTTGCGTTCTGCAGCCACCTCCGCTTGTAGTCCGCTCAGCATGCATCACTGCCTCATACATTGTCCTTTTTTTCATTAGTGCAGCTCATTTTTCCTGATTTCTCCTATTAGTGTGGTTCCATCCGTATCCAGCTAGATTGCTTGAAAACACTATATAGGAGTAGATAGAGGAGCCTTTCTGCTGGCTTGTGCCCTGCAGCCCCAGCCAGATTAGTATTAGCCTATATTTTGGAGCCTCATATATTGCATTGTAGGTTACCTTCCTGCATTGTAATAGCTACAAAATGTTTGTGATACTATCAGTTTTACATCTTTGGGCACATCCAGTGTCTTTTTGTGAAAAAAACAAAAAGTTAATAAAGTTCACCAAACACTCCACCTTACAGTTGTGTAGGCCACATTAGCTCATATTAAAGTCTAGTTTACACTTTATAAAATTAGTGTTTCTTATACCTGTTAGCAGCTGTTCAGGAATAAGCACACTAAGCCCTTAGTACTTTTCTGCCAATCTTTATCAGTCTACCAAGATGAAGAAGGCAGGGAGTAAGGCATGTGGTCGTGGGCGTGGAGTTTCTGCAGGGATAGGACATGGGGATTCTGTGCCTGCTGCAGGCACCAGTGAATCAGCATCCCCCAGTTTTACCAGGGAAGAGTCCTATATGCGCAGCTTTGTAGGAGCTCGCCATACCCTACTGCGGCGGGACAAACAAAATGAAGCCATTGTCTGATGGATAGCAGCTAACGCATCGACTTCGATTAGTTCCAGATCCTCTCAGGTCCAGAGCACTGAAGAGCACCCATCTGTCTCTTTACCACCTGCCAAATTGCCCAGGCAGTCACAGAGCCCTGAACAGGAGCCATCTCTACATCTGTTCTCTGAATCTGTTGGCTTGGAAACAGGGGGACAGCCAAGCAGCATTCGAGAATTTGAAGAAGAGGTAGTATGCAGTGATGTGCAACAGCTTTGTCTCTCTGAATCTGAAGAGGCAGGTGGGCCAGTGCCTATGGTCAGCACACCTCAGTACGCATCTGATGATGAGACTCAGGTGCCACTTTCTGGTGCATACAGTGCTGTCAAGACAACCCAGGAGAAGCAGTCATTTGAAGAGGGTAGTGTAGATGATGAGGTCCTTGACCCCTCATGGCGTGAGGTACAGGAAGGTGGTGGGGGCAGCTCTGGGGAAGAGATTCCCGATAGACCAAAAAAGGAGGGAAAGAGGGGGCATACTCTGTTGCCTGTAGCCTCCACTTCAGCACCCATTAAGAGCATGCCTCTTCCAAACCCAAAATGGGCGATCCCAAGACTTGCAGTGCCTGGTCCTTTTTTGACACAGTTGCAGATGACATTTGCTTTGTCAAATGCAAGCTGTGTAATCAGAAAGTGAAAAGAGGGAAAAGTGTCAACAACCTCAATACCACAAATATGTGGAAACATGTGCAGACCAAGCACGTGGTGGAGTTACAAAGACACACTGAAAACCTTGGCCAACCTACAGCACCACCTCCCACCTCTTCAGCTCGTGTTGTAGCCTCTTCCTCCAGATCACACACAGCTGGTTTGGCTTCCTCACAGGATCGCCATGGAAGAACCTCTGGCACTGTTGTACAGACACACAGTGTCACTCCACCCACAGCACCACTTTCCCTGCCATCCTCACACTCCCAGGCCAGTCTACAGCCATTGGTAGCCCAGGCATGGGAGAAAATGTGCCCATAGCCGGCAAACCACCCCTGTGCACAGGCTCTGAATGCTGGCATTGCAAACTACTGTCCCTTGAAATGCTCTCATTCAGGCTGGTGGAGACTGACAGCTTCCGTAACTTCATAGCATTGGCAGTCCCACAATGCAATGTGCCCAGCCACTTTTTTTTCAGCAGGCAAGCTGTGTCTGCCCTGCAAAAGCATGTGGAGGGAAAAATTAAACATGCACTACTAAATGCAATGCCGTCAGTAGCAAGGTCTACCTGACCACCGATGCTGGGACCAGTAACCATGGACAGGGACGATATCTTTCTCTCACTGCCCATCGGGTAAATGTTGTGGAGCCGGGTACAGATCTTGAGAGTAGCGCTGTATGTGTTCTGCCAATTCCAAGGATAGCAGGAATCCAGTCTGTACACATTGACTCCTCCTCATACTCCAGTTCTTCTGAATCAGCACTGCAGGAGTCGTCACAGTCTACCTCCACATGGACCCATGAACGCTTACCTGTTACGACCGATTTGAGCACAGCTGTGGCCAAACGTCAACCAGCGATATTGAAATTAATTTCTTTGGGGAATCAAAGCCACACAGCGCAGGAGCTCTGGAATGCCATCAAGCAGGAGAGCGACGTGTGGTTTGTGCCAGCGAATCTCCAGCTAGGCATGGTAGTGTGTGACAATGGCCGAAATCTGGTGACAGCTCTTGGCCTAGGCAACCTCAATCACATCCCATGTCGGGCACATGTGCTCAACTTGGTCATGCAGAGTTTTTTGAGGGACTAACCGGATATTAATTCACTGCTGCACAAGGTCTGCATAGAGTGCGCTCACTTGCGGTGTCCCAGCATGGCAAGATCGCGCATTGCAGCTCTACAGCGCCGATTCCGCCTTCCGAAACATCGCATCATATGTGACCAACCCACCAGGTAGAATTCAACATTACATATGTTGGAGAGTTTGGGTGAGCAGCAAGCAGCAGTAATGGAGTACCAGCTGCATCAGGCGCAAATAAGTCGCACTGCTCGCCATTCACACGTCACCACCACTGAGTGGGCCTCTATGAAGGACATCTGCCATGTTTTGCATGCCTTCGATGATTCCATGCAGATGGCGAGGGCAGATGATGCGCTAGTCAACATGACTATCCCCCTTATCTGCCTGCTTGAAAAAACACAGCAAGCACTGAGGGAGGAAGTTTTGGAAGAGGTGGAGGATGAGGAGTCACAAATGCCATCTGCTTCTGGAAAGTCTGCACAACGTGGTTCCTCACAAAATCCTAGGCAGGGGACAATTTGTGAGGAGGATGAGGAGGAGTCAATGGAGGAGGAAGACATCTGTCCAGAGGAGAGAGGTACACAATGCTCTAGTAGTCAGTATGTAGAGCGAGGGTGGGGTGATGCAGAGCAGGCAGAGATGACGCCTCAAGCAGGGGACAGCATTTCTTGGCCAGTTGGCAGTCTGCAGCACATGTACTTAAAGAGAGCACCTCATATACTCATGAAAAAAAAGAAAAAGGGGGTATACCTTCACATTTAAATATATACCAATAGAGAGACAATTGAAGAAGCAGTTCCCAGTATAACAATATTTATTAATTATTCTCCATAAAATTATTACAGTACAGAATTAGTTATAAGCACATATAGTGAGAAGAGTACACACAAATGGTAAATCCATCTAAACAGAGGTTTTGGCAGAGAGAGAGAATATACAGGATCATATAACTAAAAACCATGTAACCACACCGAATCTTATAGACTACTCACAGCCGTAAACCTGTCACAACGATCCATGGGTAACAAGCACTGGCTTCAAAGGGATGAAAGTGCAATGTGCGAATCCTAAAGAGGTCACTCAAAATATCCAATACACAGTAACCACAATTATTGCACTCCACCCTATAGCCTATATTCACATATACATCCCATAGAATAGTCCAGCTATAGTAGCAATCATATTATACCTGCAGTCATGGCGTTCTTGGTATGGTCCCGTAAAAGCTACACCTCAACGCGCGTTTCACCACATCAGTGGCTTCGTCAGGAGGTGAGTAAGCGGCATTCATAACCCCTTTAAATAGTAGAAATATCCAATTCAATTCAAAGTCTGCAGCACATGGTTGATTTCATGCTGCAGTGCATGAAAATCGACCGCTGCATCACCCGCATTCTCAACACGGACACCCTCCAAGATCCTCGCTACCGGGATAACTTACAGAGCCTCATAACACCGTTAAACCGGGAGCATAAAATGCGGGAGTACCAAGACACATTGGTGCATTCCATCATGTTCTCCATTCCACCCGAGAGCAGTGCTGCTAGTGCTTTACAAAGCAACTCAGTGCGTTGAGGCAATGGAGGAAGCTCTGCACAAAGAGGGAGCAGAAGCAGCGCCTCAGCACAAGGCAAGACCAGCATGGCCCAAATTTGGCAAAGTTTCGTGTCCCCGCCACAAATGTCTACACCATCACAGACGGCTCCAGTCAGCAGGAGGCAACGTTTCCGTCAGATGGTGACAGACTACATGTCTTGCCCTCTCACTGTTCTCCCACACGGCTCTTCCCCCTTCATGCTTTGGGCCTCTAAGCTGGATACATGGCCAGAGCTTAGCCAGTATGCAATGAAGGTGCTGGCTTGCCCTGCTGCTAGTGTATTATCGGAATGTGTCTTTAGTGCCGCAGGTGGTGTACTAACAGATCGTCGCATGCGACTATCCTCCGATAACATTGACCGGCTTACTTTTCTGAAAATGAACAAGGCCTGGATCTCACAGGAATTTGCCAGTCCTCTTCCAGATTAAATAATCGGTTGGCAACAGTATCCAGGTCTCCTGTTGTGTTCATGTTTCTACCACCTGAACTGTAATCCCTGGGCTCCAACACCACCACTTGCTGCTCAGATGTGCCATCTGCACAGTCAACACATGCTTCAGCATTATTGGGGTTCACTAAAGTCAGCTGATCCCCTGCAGTGTGTCCGGCAATTTCTCCTGCTCCATCCACACTAACACTGCCACAGATAATAAACTTGCTCCAATTAGGCCTCTGGCTGCACTCTGTTTCTAGCATTGACCCTGGGCTCCAACACTGCCAGTTGCTGCTCAGAAGTGCCATATGCACAGTCAACACATGCTCCAGTGTTATTGGGGTTCGGTAACATCAGCTGAACCCCTGCTGTGTGTGCCGCAATTTCTCCTGCTCCGTCCACACTCACACTACTACAGATATTAAATTTGCTCCAATTAGGCCTCTGGCTACACTCTGTTTCTCCTGTAAACTCTGGGCTCCAACACCACCTGTTGCTGCTCAGAAGTGCCGTCTGCACAGTGAACACATGCTCCAGTGTTCTTGGGGTTCAGTAACATCAGCTGATCCCCTGCTGTGTGTCAGACAATTTTTCCTGCTCTGTCCACATTCACACTACTACAGATTTTACACTTGCTTCAATTACGCCTCTGCTTCCACTCTGTGTCTAGTATTTACCCTGGGCTCCAACACCACCAGTTGCTGCTCAGAAGTGCTGTCTGCACAGTCAACACATGCTCCAGTCTTATTGGGGTTCAGTAACGTCAGCTGATCCTCAGATGTGTGTCCAGCAATTTATCCTGCTCTGTCCACATTCACACTACTACTGATTTTAAACTTGCTCCATTTACGCCTCTGCCTCCACTCTTTTTCTAGTATTTACCCTGGGCTCCAACACCTCCAGTTGCTGCTCAGAAGTGCTTTCTGCACAGTCAACACATGCTCTAGTGTTATTGGGGTTCAGTATTGTCAGCTGATCTCCAGCTGTGTGTCCGGCAATTTCTCCTGCTATGTCCACATTCACACTACTACTGATTTTAAACTTGCTCCAATTAGGCCTCTGGCTACACTCTGTTTCTCCTGTAATACCTGTGCTCCAACACTGCCAGTTGCTGCCCAGAAGTGCCCTCTGCACAGTTAACACCTGCTCCAGTGTTATTGGGGTTCAGTAACATCAGCTGATCCCCTGCTTTGTGTCTGGCAATTTCTCCTGCTCCGTCCACACTCACACAACTACAGATATTAAACTTGCTCAAATTAGGCCTCTGGCTACACTCTTTTTCTCCTGTGATCCCTGGGTTGCAACACCACCAGTTGCTGCTTAGAAGTGCCGTCTGCACAGTCAACACATGCTCCAGTGTTATTGGGTTTCAGTAACGTCAGTTGATTCCCTGCTGTGTGTCCAGCAATTTCTCCTGCTCCGTCCACACTCACACTTCTACAGATATTAAACTTGCTCTAATTACATCTCTGCCTCCACTCTGTTTCTAGTATTTACCCTGGGCTCCAACACAGCTAGTTGCTGCTGAGAATTGTCTTTGGGTACTCCCTCCTGCCCAGCCTGGTTCCAGCTAGCCAGCTGTTTCTGGGTAGTGTCAATGTCACTTTGCCTCCAATATGTTGTCCTGTCGGGTTGCGGTCGGGTTAGCCGACTCTATGGTGCCTGCAATTTAGGTCCTTCCTATGTGGGCTGTGGGATCTGGCAATGAAGGCTGGTTCCATAGTGCCAATAGGACAAGCTCCCCCTGTAGGACTGTGGGTTTCGGTAACTCTAGCCAGCTCGCAGCCTTGCAACTTTTTTTGTCATGTTTACCTTCTGCTGCTTATCTGAGTTCCAGTACCATTAGCTGGTTCTTTGGAAGTCAATCTTGAATATGTCCCCCTGGGTTCCAGTAACATCAGCTGGTTCCAGGCAGAGCCTTTGGCTTAGGTGCCTCCTTCTTGGTATCCGAGTTCCACCAACATCTGCTGGTCCTTGGTAGTGCTTTCTGGCATGAGTACCTCCTGCTTAGTAACCAGGTTCCAGTTCTATCAGCTGGTCCTCGGTAGTTCCATTGGCTCTTGTACCTTTGTCTACCCATCCGGGTTCCAGTACCGTCAGCTGGTTCTCGGCAGTTCCTCAGCCTTCTTGTGCCTTCTGCTACATTTCCAAATTCAAGTTTTTTTAAATGGTTTTTGGTAATCACTCTGGATCTCCCTGATGATGAACCAAAAGACGATGACACTGAAGACCACCCCGAAGACGACGACCCCGAAAATGACGACCCTGGAAAAGATGACCCTGAAGACCACCCTGAAGAAGACGACAACCCCAAAAACAATGACCCTAGAGACGACGACCCTGAAGACCACCCCTAAGAAAACGATGACCCTGAAAATGACGATCCTGGAGATGACAACCCTGAAGACCACCCCGAAGAAGACGACGACCCCTAAGATGACGACTCTGAAGACCACCCCAAAGAAGACCAAGAAGATGACCCTGAAGAAGATGACCAAAAGAACAATGAACAAGAAGATAACCACCAAGATACAGAAGAACAAGAGGCAGAAGACCAAGAAACAGAAGAACAAGAAGCTGCAGAATAAAAAGCAGAAGAACATTAAGCATAAGACTAAAAATAAGAGCAAAAGATAGTATATAAATTATAAGCCGAAGAAGACTAAGCAGTGTATGGGGGTGAGTCCGTTCCTCCTCGTGGTGCTCCTGGAAAATACCTGCTGCTGCAGGCAAAACTGAACGCTGACAAATCCTGTTGTAAATCTTTTGTGACAGGCAGAACGGAAGGTGTAATCTTCAAACTTTTATAGATAACAACTACAGGAATGCCTGTCACAAATAAGAATATGATGATGAAGAAGAAGAATATGAAGAAGATGAAGAAGTAGAATATGAAGAAGAATAATAGTTGAATAAGAAGAATATGAATAATCTAAAAAAAGAATAATAGGAATAAGGTGAAGAAGAAGAAGATGAATAAGGTGAAGAAGAAGTTGATGAAAAAGATGCTGCTGCTGAGGATGATGAAGGAGAAAGTGTGGGAGAAGTAAAAAAGGTGAAGAGCATGGAAGTAGTGAAACATAACTATCTGACAAAATATAAAAAAGCTTAACATAGTCAATATCTTTGTAACTCCGAACGTCTTAAAAAAAAATAATTCCTGCTATTCCATTTGATTGGGCTAAACCTCTTTGCCTTTAACCCCTTCTGACATTGGACGTGCTATCCTGTCGAGGTGGGGTGGGCCCGTATGACCACCGATGGGATAGTACAACATATGCGATCGGCAGCGCTCACAGGGGGAGAGCAGCCTATCGCGGCTGGGTGTCAGCTGACTATCGCAGCTGACATCCGGCACTATGTGACAGGATTGGTCACAGACCGCCCCTGGCACATTAACCCCCGACACACTGCGATCAAACATGATCGCAGTGTTCCAGCAGTATAGGGAAGCATTGCGCAGGGAGGGTGCTTCCTGCGGGCTTCCCTGATACCCCCAGAGCAACGCGATGTGATCGCGTTGCTCCAAGGGTCTCTTACCTCCTCCTCGGTGCAGCAGGCCAGGATCCAAAATGGCCACGGCATCTGGGTCCTGCAGGGAGGAGGCTTCACAGCGCCTGCTCAGAGCAGGCGCCGGGAAGCCTGGAGCTGTGCACGTCAGATCGCCCCTGGGGCAATGTTATAGTGTAAAAAAAAATATTCACGTGTAAAAAAAATTCCCCCCAAAAATTCAATATATATATATATATATATATATATATATATATATATATATATATATATATATATATATATATATATATATATATAGTTCCTATAAATACATTTCTTTATCTAAATAAAAAAAACAATAAAAGTACACATGTTTAGTATCGCCGCGTCCGTAACGACCCGACCTATAAAACTGTCCCACTAGTTAACCTCTTCAGTGAACACCATAAAAAAAACAAGTCAAAAAACAACGCTTTATTATCATACTGCCAAACAAAAAGTGGAATAACACGCGATCAAAAAGACGGATATAAATATCCATGGTACCACTGAAAACGTCATCTTGCCCCACAAGGGTTAGGGGTGTGTCAGTGTTAGGGGTGTGGTTAGGGTTACCGTTGGGATTAGGGTTTGGGATGGGTTTGGTTTTGGGTTTCAGTTATAATTGGGGGGTTTCCACTGTTTAGGCACATCAGGGGCTCTCCAAACGCGACATGGCGTCCGATCTCAATTCCCGCCAATTCTGCGTTGAAAAAGTAAAACAGTGCTCCTTCCCTTCTGAGCTCTCCCGTGCGCCCAAACAGGGGTTTACCCCAACATATGGGGTATCAGCATACTCAGGACAGATTGGACAACAATTTTTGGGTCCAGTTTCTTCTATTACCCTTGGGAAAATTAAAAATTGGGGGCGAAAACATCATTTTTGTGAAAAAATATGATTTTTTATTTTTACGGCTCTGCATTATAAACTTCTGTGAATCACTTAATGGGTCAAAGTGCTCACCACACATCAAGATAAGTTCCTTAGGGGGTCTACTTTCCAAAATGGTGTCACTTGTGGGGGGGTTTCAATGTTTAGGCTCATCAGGGGCTCTCCAAACGCAACATGGCGTCCCATCTCAATTCCAGTCAATTTTGCATTGAAAAGTCAAATGGCGCTCCTTTGCTTCCGAGCTCTGCCATGTGCCCAAACAGTGGTTTACCCTCACATATGGGGTATCGGCGTACTCAGGACAAATTGTACAACAACTTTTGGGGTCCATTTTCTCCTGTTGCCCTTGGTAAAATAAAACAAATTGTAGCTGAAGTAAATTTTTTGTGAAAAAATGTAAATGTTAATTTTTATTTAAACATTCCAAAAATTTCTGTGAAACACCTAAAGGGTTAATAAATTTCTTGAATGTGGTTTTGAGCACCTTGAGGGTGCAGTTTTTAGAATGGTGTCACACTTGGTTATTTTCTATCATATAGACCCCTTAAAATGACTTCAAATGAGATGTGGTCCCTAAAAAAAATGGTGTTGTAAAAATGAGAAATTGCTGGTCAAATTTTAACCCTTATAACTCCCTAACAAAAAAATTTTTGGTTCCAAAATTGTGCTGATGTAAAGTAGACATGTGGGAAATGTTACTTATTAAGTATTTTGTGTGACATATCTCTGTGATTTAATTGCATAAAAATTCAAAGTTGGAAAATTGCACAGTTTTCAAAATTTTCGCCAAATTTCAGTTTTTTTCACAAATAAACGCAGGTAATATCAAATAAATTTTACCACTATCATGAAGTACAATATGTCTTGAGAAAACAGTGTCAGAATCACCAGGATCAGTTGAAGCGTTCCAGAGTTATAACCTCATAAAGGGACAGTGGTCAGAATTGTAAAAATTGGCCTGGTCATTAACGTGCAAACTACCCTTGGGGGTAAAGGGGTTAATGTCTCCTCCACATCCCCCCAATACATTGTACATTAGTCTTAGTTGTTTTCCTTCATGTAGAATTAACCTACAAGGAAAGAAAAGGGTTTATTTTCATTCCGATATTTGTGTCCCATTGACTTGCATTGGTTTCCGGTATCGGAATCGGCGCTATCCGATATTTTTGGGGTATCGGTCCGATATCAGAAGGTATCGCTCAACACTAGAAGGGAATGAACGCTATTTAATTTGTGCAACTCAAATTTGTCTACCAAGTTACGATGCTGCTGGGTCAAGTTGGCTGCTGGGCGATGTCAGTGTGTGTTATTTTCATAACATACTGTACACTGAAGTATATAACACAGTATATCTTGTAAGCAACCAAACTGAGCTGAAAATGTCTGCACTGCTAGTGGTACTGGTGATGAATTTCAGTATTGATGGGGGTTCTAGTGATGTATTTCTGTACTGTTGGTGTCTCTGCTGATGTGTTGTGGAACTGGTGAGCATTGTCATGATGTATTTCTGCATTGAGGGTGGTCCTGGTGACATATTTCTGTGCCATGACTAGCTTTACTACTGGGCAAAAAAAGGCTGCGCAATGAGGATCCCACTCCACAAATAGTATAAATTGATGCAAAGAACATAATTTGTATCCCATTAGTACATCCAATGTACATGCAACAATTTGACATTTCAGCCAATCACATGGCCTTCACTAGAACTAAAAGTATAAATGTCAAAATCAAAGAATGTGTAAATGGGAAATGTAAACAAATTACATGGACAAAATATGTGTATTCATTCATTTATATTAGAACTAAAGTAAATAAGGATATAAAAAATTCATGGCTCTTAAATACCATTAAGAAGTATAAATCAATGAACTTGGCTGCACCAAAAAAAAGTAATTATAGCAGTAATAATAAATGAATAGTCGAAAAAGAAGAAAAAACAGCACTACACAATGTATCATAATCTGCTAGATGTCATGGGTCCAGGGCATTATGTGGAAGCTCATTCTCTGATGTTTCAGCATTACGGGGAAATTAAGTTGGGCAAGTTTTGATCCACAAATGTGACTCATTCTCAATTCTCTACAAATCATTCAGCTCTTCTCTAGGAAACGGTTTTGGGCTTGACATTTTAATATATATATATATATGTATATACGGTAAATATATATATACTAGATTGTGGCCCGATTATAACGCATCGGGTATTCTAGAATATGCATGTCCCCGTAGTATATGGACAATGATGATTCCAGAATTTGCGGCAGACTGTGCCCATCGCTGATTGGTCGAGGCAACCTTTATGACATCATTATCGCCATGGCAACCAATATGACATCTACGTCGATACTGTGCCCGTCGCTGATTGGTCGAGGCCTAGCGGCCTCGACCAATCAGAGATGCGGGTTTTCCATTATGACATCTTCGTCGCCATGCTGTGCCCGTCGCTGATTGGTCGAGGCCTGGCGGCCTCGACCAATCAGAGACGCGGGATTTCCAGGACAGACAGACAGAGAGAAAGACAGACAGACAGACAGACAGACGGAAAAACCCTTAGACAATTATATATATAGATATATTTGAAAGTTAATGTCAATTCAAAGAGGAACAACTAGATTATTACATGGGATGGAAGATCTCACCCATAATGAGAAAATTGAACAGTTTGGTTGGTTTAGCTTGGAGAAAAGATGTTTCTGAAAATATCGCATTTACAGTATATACAAATATACAGTATAGGTGTGGTCAAAATAAAGCACTGACATATGACTCAATCCTTTCAAGGACCTTACAAAGGACCAAGTGAAATTCATTACATGTGGAGGAAAGGCAATTCCCATAGCAAAACAGGAAAAAGTTCTTGATAGAGTAATTATACTGTGGAATGCTACATCTGCTATTCTTACATCTGGCATGTGTGGGTGTAAATAATCTAGATATTGTATTCAATGGCTTGCTAAAGTATTCACCTCCTCTCCTTGACTTTTTACCTATGTTATTACATTAAAACCTGTGTTGAAATATTTTTGTAATCTGATTTTTGTTTGATGCATCAGCACTAAATAGTGTAAAGTTGTGTGACGTGAAGTGAGAAAAATATAGGCATACATTAAATTTATTGACTCAAATAACTAAAAATTGGCCTGTGTATCTGTATTCACCCCTTTCTGTTATGAAGTCCATAAAACATTCTGGTGCATGCAACTACCTTCATAAGTCACATGCTTAGTGAAAGTAAGCTCACATGTGTGCAATCTAAGTGTCATTTTCATTTGGGGGCATGTAAGAGTCTGGACAGGACTCTTACACACTTCACTTACTGCAGCCCCTGGGCATAAAAACCTGTGGTCGGACAGTGACCACATCTATTGTTTTGAGGCTACTCCTCCTGACTCTTAGCTGTGATCTGGGCATACCCCCTGGACTGTCCAAGTCACAGCTGTAGGAGGACATCACAGTCATCTTACTGGAGCTCACAGTGTATGCTGCGGGCCTCACTTTCCACCTGTCATCGCATTCACTGCTCAGACATTGCATGCCATGACAGGAGCCTGCTCTGGGAGGAAGTGCAGGGGAGTAGAGGTCCAGGGTGAGTGTCTGTGGCTGTCACGGCAGTGGAGAGTGGGAATCACATTCTGTCAGCTATGATCACGGCTCACCACCGATCTGTTATGAGCATACAGAAGACACAGTGCTCTGTGGGAGCAGGTAAAAGATAAATAGAAGCATCTATTGGGCATCATATACCTGAATGGGGGCCATATACTAGGATGGAGGCATATACAGTGGGGGAAATAAGTATTTAATCCTTTGCTGATTTTGTAAGTTTGCCCACTGACAAAGAACTGAGCAGTCTATAATTTTAAGGATAGATTAAATTTAACATTGACGGATAGCATATCAAAAATAAAATCCAGAAAATCACATTGTGTAAATTATATAAATGTATTTGCATTTTGCAGTGAGAAATAACTATTTGATCCCTCTGGCTTAACACTTGGTGGCAAAATGCTTGTTGGCAAGCACATCAGTCAGATGTTTTTTGCAGTTGATAATGAGGTTTGCGCACATGACAGAAGGAATTTTGGTCAACTGTCCTATGCAGATCATCTTTAAATCATTAAGATTTTGAGGCTGTTGCTTGGCAACTCGGGACTTCAACCCCCTCCATAAGATTTCTATGGGATTAAGGTCTGGAGACTGGCTAGGCCTGTCCATGACCTTAATGTGCTTTTTTTGCCTTGGCTGTATATTTTGCCTCATTGTCTTGCTAAAGACCCAGCCACGACCCATTTTTAATGTCCTGGCTGAGGGAAGGAGGCTGTCACTCAGGATTTTATGGTGCATGGCTCCAACCATTCTCCCATTGATGTGGTCCTGTGCCTTTAGCAGAGAAACACCCCTAAAACATAATGTTTCCACCTCCATGCTTGATAGTGAGGATGGTGTTCTTTGGGGTCATAGAAAGCATTTCTCTTCCTACAAACACAGCGTGTTGACTTAATTCCAAAGACCTTTTTCTCATCTGACCACAGCACCTTCTCCTAATCATTCACAGAATAATCCTGGTGTTAATTGTCAAACTTAAGATGGGCCTGCACATGTGTCTTCTTGAGCAGGGGGACCTTGCAGGCACAGCAGGATTTTAAACTTTTACTGCCTAAAGTGTTACCAATGGTTTTCTTGGTGAATGTGGTTACAGCTGCCTTGCGATCATTAACAAGTCCCCCCCGTGTAGTTTTAGGCTGATCTCTCACCTTCCTCATGATCAAGGATACCCCACTAAGTGAGATTTTGCATGGTGCCCCAGATCGATGTCGATTGACAGTCATTTTGCATTTCTTCCATTTTCTTTCTATTGCCCCAACAGTTGCCTCCTTCTCACTCAGAGTCTTATGTATGGTTTTGTAGCCCATTCCAGTATTGTGCAGGTCTACGATATTGTCCCTGACATCCTTATAAAGCTCTTTGGTCTTGCACAAGTTGTAGAGGTTAGAGTCTCACTGATTAATTGAGTTTGTGGACAGGAGTCTTTTATAAAGGTGACTATGTAGACAGCTGTCTTTAATGCAGGCAGCAAGTTGACTAGGAGCGTCTAATTGGTCTGTAGCAGCCAGAATTCTTAATGGTTGGTAGGGGATCAAATGCTTATTTCTTTCTTCAAAATTCAAATAAATGTATATAAATTATGCAATGTGATTTTCTGTATTTATTTTTGATATTCTATCTCTCAATGTTATAAAATTAAATCCAAAAAATCACTGCACTCATATGGTTTTCAAATGCATTATTCCAAAAGTTTATTAAATTTGTATCAGTAGAAAAAGGTACTTGGCGAGTTGACATTTCGGCCAACGCGTGGCCTTGTTCACAAAATCGCTGTAACAAGTAAAAGATAAAGCAATATCACTAACAAGTAAGTATATACATATTTACAATTGTACACAAAAGGAAGAAATCCATATCACGATGATTATACTGCCGATAGTTGGACATATTCTGTGAAGATTAACGACTAGACATTATATACTTCAAAAAAAAGGTACAGAAATGAATTACTAAAATGGAGAGGAGTTGAGAGAAGGAATTAATGTTGGATCTTTAGCGAACAGTTATGGAGGAAGAACATACCCTGTTAGAACTGTGTTGCGTACAAAGAAAGGACCCTTTACGTTTGGTGAGTCAAATAAAAAGATGGAGAAGCATAACCTGAAAAGAACAATATAGCGTAAGGAGGCAGCAGACACCACTCCTATACTATTGGAGGTACACCGGGAGTAATTTAATAACAGGCGCTGATGTCCGCCTATATTATGCAACATGCTAGCGCAGATCAGTGGGGCCACGTAATACAATGCACTAGCGCCGAGCATCCATGCTCACACACAAACATTCTACACACTATCCTGTGCGCAGGCGCCGGTCTGATCGCATACACAGCACGATGAATATACAGACGCAGGCGCTGTAAACTAGCGCCCAGCCAGGTGTGATGTGCGCAGGCGCCGCTTTGCCTGCCCACACACACTAAGGGAACTCTCGTGCGCAGGCGCCGGCGTCCCCTTGCACTTCCGGTCACAGGACCGGCTGGTGAATCAGATAAAACGCCGGGCGCCATTAAGCACGCCGAGCTGCTTCACCGCCATGACACAGGACTGTGTCGGCTTCCTCCACTACGCCACCAACGCTTGCCCCTTACCTGCACACAGGACTGAGACGTGAGACTACAGCACAACGAATAGATAAGTATACCATCATCCTGATAAACTATTTAGCCTATATCAACAATCCTATTTACACAGGTATATTATTCCTGTATCTACTGGCAGCACACCCTATTATACAGAGGAGGCACCTTTACAACTGGTTGCCAGAACTTATTTGGTCCCCTGCATAAATTAGTGACACAGGTACATAGTAATACCTTGAATATGTACTATATGGTGTCCATCTTACCAATTCCCATATGAGACATGGTCTCATTTATAATTGCTCCCCCCTTCTCTTTCCTTGCCCATAGCACTATACCCTCATGTTACTTCTGGGACACTGCAAAATATACAGAACGGACACAGTCTGAAATTTATCATTTACTGCATCCACAGGACAGGTATTCCAATAGCTCCGTATACTTCATAGTTCAACCAGTCCACACCATTGGGCCTCATTTGCTTATATGTATATGTATATATTTCAGCCACAAGTCTCGGTCCAACCGCTGATACGGTTTTTGTGCATGGGCTTATGTTCTCTAGCACTCCTGCTAGGTCAGTATCTCTATGATGCACTACTCAATTTGGGGTGGAGGTAAACGTAACCAGGCTCCAAAGAGGGAATTACTGTCAAACACTATATTATATTATATACGTGTCAGATGCAGGCCCCCCCCTTCATCTTTCAGGTTATGCTTCTCCATCTTTTTATTTGACTCACCAAACGTAAAGGGTCCTTTCTTTGTACGCAACACAGTTCTAACAGGGTATGTTCTTCCTCCATAACTGTTCGCTAAAGATCCAACATTAATTCCTTCTCTCAACTCCTCTCCATTTTAGTAATTCATTTCTGTACCTTTTTTTTGAAGTATATAATGTCTAGTCGTTAATCTTCACAGAATATGTCCAATTATCGGCAGTATAATCATCGTGATATGGATTTCTTCCTTTTGTGTACAATTGTAAATATGTATATACTTACTTGTTAGTGATATTGCTTTATCTTTTACTTGTTACAGCGATTTTGTGAACAAGGCCACGGGTTGGCCGAAACGTCAACTCGCCAAGTACCTTTTTCTACTGATACAAATTTAATAAACTTTTGGAATAATGCATTTGAAAACCATACGAGTGCAGTGATTTTTTGGATTTAATTTTATAACATTGAGAGATAGAATATCAAAAATAAATACAGAAAATCACATTGCATAATTTATATACATTTATTTGAATTTTGAAGAAAGAAATAAGCATTTGATGAAGTGTGGGATTGAATATCCCGTTCACTGGCACCGTGAACTGTATTGATTGAGTGCTAGCTTTTCATTACTTTCTAATGTTATAAAATTAACCCCTTCCCGACATGCGCCGTACTAGTACTGCGCTGCCGGCACTGCATTAGTGCCAGCCGCAGTACTAGTACGGTGCCCCGATCACCGCAGTCTCACGCTGAGCGCCGCGGTGATCGGGTGCGGGTGTCAGCTGTATATGACAGCTAACACCCCGCAGCAATGCCCACGATCGGTGCTATCGCCGATCGCGGGCATTTAACCCCTCTGATGCCGCTATCAATAGTGACAGCGGCATAGAGGGGGATCGCGCAGGGACGGGGGCTCCCTGCGCTCTCCCACCGGAGCAGCGCGATGAGATCGCGCTGCTCCGGTGACCTGGAAGGAGTCCCCGGATCCAAGATGGCCACGGGACTCCTTCCGGGTCATGAGATGCCCTAGCTTGCCAGCGCCTGCAGAGAGTTCCTAATAGCAGGCGCCGGCAAGCCTCTGCCCTTGTCTGTCAGATCGGTGATCTTCTTAGGCGAACTGAAGACCGCGCACACGAGGTAGATTTAAGGTGGTTTATTGAAGCCTACGCGTTTCGAGAGCTATCTTGCTCTCTTCTTCAGGGCATATAGTACAAAACACAAAAATGGGGTATATTTATACAAAAGGGAAGGGGAGGGGCCCCAAGGCCCTTGTACTCTGATACATAAGCACCTAATAAAACATATGTTTAATAACATATAAAAACATTATTCTTTATTATTTATAACCTAGGAACATTAATTGATATAAATAAAAAATAAATTTAAAATATAAAAATGTAAATAGGCCCTGAAAGAATACATAACTGAGTATTCGAACCGGGGAACTCTGTATAGAATTATATTGTTTAAGCTATTCTAGTCCTTGCGCCACAGAATACTGGTAAGTTCCTTATCAATTTCTCTTGTGGAGATGAAAAAATCTAAAAATGTTCTTATGGGCAAAAAAGCAAAATATTGCAAAAAGAACAATATATGCCGTTATAAATTACTTAAAAAATTACATGGAGTTATATTTATTATAAATTATATATAGTTATAAAAATATTAAAATTGTTACAACATGAGTGGTACTACAACCATCCCATGGGACACAAAGAAAAATTGTTATTTGGAGTGAGGCTTAATGATAGAAACCACACTTCAATTAGAGAATTTATTAAGTCACAATAGGTCTGATATTACATTTAGCCCTTCAGGCTCCAGAGAATTCAAGGTATATATCCAAAAAACCTCTTTCTTATTAAGTGACTGTGTGCGATTAGGGACATGTGCAGGAACGTGATCAATGGGGTGAACATGAAATAGTGAAGGATTACTATTATGTGAGATGCTGAAGTGTTTGGAAAGACCATGTTTGAGATAACCTATTTTAATGTTGTGTCGATGAGAATTCATACGGAGGTGAAGTGGTTGTGTTGTCCTACCAACATATATCTTGTTGCATGGACAAGTAATAATATAAATAACATAGGAGGTGGTGCAGGTGAAATGGTGACTGATTGGAAAAGGGTAAGGAAAAGAGGAGTGTTTAAATGCTGTACTGGTATGTGCTATGATACCACAGCACAAACATTTCTTGTGAGAGCATTTGAATATACCTGGTTTTAGTAAAGAAGGTGATTTTTTTAAAACATCAGGGAGTCTGCTAGGTGCCAATTTATTTTTCAAGCTGGGTGCTCTCCTAAAAATAATTTTAGGATGTTGTGGCACCAGCTTACCTAGTATCTTATCCTCTCTTACTATGTGCCACAACTCATTGATGGATTTTTTAATGAGTTTGTGGTCTGTGCTGAATGTGGTTACAAAACTGCAGGTGTATTCTTCTGGGCTGGCTGCAGGGTCAGCTTTTTCTTTTTTTAGTAACAAATCTTGATTAAAATTTTTATAAACATGCTCAAGTGCTCTATTCACCAACTCTCTGGGGTATTTTTGTGCTAAAAACTTATTTTTTAAAATCTCAGATTGGTCCTTAAAATCACTATCAGAAGAACAATTTTTCCTAATACGCATAAACTGGCTTTTTGGAATGTTACAGAGCCATTTGTCAAGATGGTTGCTATTGTAATGGACATAGCTGTTACTACTTTTTAAAAAAAGTTTTTTGTATGAATCTTTCCATCCACAATGAAAAATGTCACATCTAGATAGTCAATGGCAGTTTTGTTAAAAACAGAAGTAAACTCAAGACACCAGGGGTTGTTATTGAGCTCTGACATTAAATAGTCTGGAGGTTTTACCTCCAGCATCCTTTTGGATTCTTGTGGAGACCTGCTGCTACGATTATGCCTTCTTGGGAGTTGTGACCCAGGTTCACAACACCAATAGGTGAGCACATTCCCTACAAAGGACTGTATGTGTGTTTTTTAAACAGTGTGACACATTGGGGGCGCCTTGTCTTTTTTCTTTAGATCGGTGATCTGACACAGTGCTGTGCACACTGTCAGATCACTGATCTGTGATGTCCCCCCTGGGACAAAGTAAAAAAGTAAAAAAAAAAAAAATCCACATCTGCAAAAAAAAAAGAAAAAAAAAATTCCTAAATAAAGAAAAAAAAAATATTCCCATAAATACATTTCTTTATCTAAATAAAAAAAAAATCACACAATAAAAGTACACATATTTGGTATCGCCACGTCCATAACGACCCCACCTATAAAACTATATCACTAGTTAACCCCTTCAGTGAACACCGTTAAAAAAAAAAAAAAAAAAAAAACGAGGCAAAAAAACAACGCTTTATTCTCATACCGCCAAACAAAAAGTGGAATAACACGCGATCAAAAAGACGGATATAAATAACCATGGTACCGCTGAAAACGTCATCTTGTCCCACAAAAAAAAAGCTGCCATACAGCATCATTAGCAGAAAAATAAAAAAGTTATAGCTCTCAGAATAAAGCGATGCAAAAACAATTATTTTTTTATATAAAATAGTTTTTATTGTGTAAAAGCGCCAAAACATAAAAAAATTACATAAATGAGGAATTGCTGTAATCGTACTGACCCGAAGAATAAAACTGCTTTATCCTTTTTACCAAACGCGGAATGGTATAAACGCCCCCCCTAAAAGAATTTCAGGAATTTCTGGTTTTTGTTCATTCCGCCTCCCAAAAATCGGAATAAAAAGCGATAAAAAAAGTCATGTGCCCGAAAATGGTACCAATAAAAACGTCAACTCGTCCCGCAAAAAACAAGATCTCACGTGACTCTGTGGACCAAAATATGGAAAAATTATAGCTCTCAAAATGTGGTGATGCAAAAATTATTTTTTGTAATAAAAAGCGTCTTTTAGTGTGTGATGGCTGCCAACCATAAAAATCCACTAAAAAAACACTATAAAAGTAAATCAAATCCCCCTTCATCACCCCCTTAGTTAGGGAAAAATAATAAAGTTTTAAAAAATATATTTATTTCCATTTTCCTGTTAGGCTACTTTCACACTAGCGTCGGTACGGGGCCGTCGCGCTGCGTCGGCCCGACATACCGACGCATACTGTGCAAGCGCCGCACAACGGGGGCAGTGGATGCTGTTTTTCCACGCATCCGCTGCCCCATTGTGAGGTGCGGGGAGGTGGGGGCGGAGTTCCAGCCGCACATGCGCGGTCGGAAATGGTGGACCGTCGGCACAAAAAAAGTTACATGTAACGTTTTTTGCTGCCGGCGGTCCGCCACAACACGACGCAACCGTCGCACGACGGTTGCGACGTGTGTCAATTTGTCGCAATGCGTTGCTAATGTTAGTCTATGGGGAAAAAACGCATCCTGCAGATGACTTTGCAGGATACGTTTTTTCGCCAAAACGACGCATTGCGACGTATGCAAAAAAACGCTAGTGTGAAAGTAGCGCTAGGGTTAGGACTAGGGTTAGGGCTAGGGTTGGGGATAGGGCTAGGGTTAGGGCTGGGGTTAGGGTTTCAGTTAGGGTTTCAGTTAGAATTGGGAAGTTTTCACTGTTTAGGCACATCAGGGGCTCTCCAAACGCGACATGGCGTCCGATCTCAATTCCAGCCAATTCTGCTTTGAAAAACTAAAACAGTGCTCCTTCCCTTCCGAGTTCTCCTGTGTGCCCAAACAGTGGTTCCCCCCAACATATGGGGTATCAGCATTCTCAGGACAAGTTGGACAACAACTTTTGGGGTCCAATTTGTCCTGTTACTCTTGGAAAAATAAAAACGTGGGGCTAAAATATCATTTTCGTGGAAAAAAAAAAAATATTTTCGCGGCTCAGCGAGATAAACTGTAGTGAAACACTTGTTGGTTCAAAGTTCTCACAACACATCTAGATAAGTTCCCTGGGGGGTCTAGTTTCCAATATGGGGTCACTTGTGGGGGGTTTCTACTGTTTTTGTACATCAGGGGCTTTGCAAATGCAACATGACAACTGCAGACCAATCCATCTAAGTCTGCAATTCAAACGGCGCTCCTTCCCTTCCGAGCTCTGCTGTGCGCCCAAACAGTGGTTCCCCCCAATGTATGGGGTATCAGCGTACTCAGGACAAATTGGACAATAACTTTTGTTGTCCAATTTCTCCTGTTACCCTTGGGAAAATAAAAACGTGGAGGCTAAAATATCATTTTTGTGGAAAAAAAAATGTTTTTTATTTTCGCGGATCTGCGTGATAAACTGTAGTGAAACACTAGTTGGTTCAAAGTTCTCACAACACATCTAGATAAGTTCCTCGGGGGGTCTAGTATCCAATATGGGGTCACTTGTGGGGGGTTTCTACTGTTTAGGTACATCAGGGGCTCTGCAAATGCAACATGACACCTGCAGACCAATCCATCTAAGTCTGCATTTCAAACAGCACTCCTTCCCTTCCGAGCTCTGCCGTGCGCCCAAACAGTGGTTCCCCCCAATGTATGGGGTATCACCGTACTCAGGACAAACTGGACAATAACTTTTGTGGTCCAATTTCTCCTGTTACCCTTGGGAAAAAAAATTGCGGGCTAAAACATCATTTTGTGGAAAGAAAAAATGATTTTTTAATTTTCACAGCGCTACATTCTAAACTTTAGTGAAACAATTGGGGGTTAAAAGTGCTCACCACACATCTAGATAAGTTCCTTAGGGTGTCTTATTTCCAAAATGGTGTCATTTGTGGGGGTTTCCACTGTTTAGGCACGTCAGGGGCTCTCCAAACTCGACATGGGTTCCGATCTCAATTCCAGCCAATTTTGCATTGAAAAGTCAAATGGCGCTCCTTCCCTTCCGAGCTCTGCCATGCGCCCAAACAGTGGTTTATCCCCATATATGAAATATCAGCGTACTCAGGACAAATTGCACAACAACTTTTGGTGTCCAATTTATCCTGTTACCCTTGGGAAAATAAAAAATTGGGGGCAAAAAGATCATTTTTTGTGAAAATTAATATGAATTTTTTTTTACGGCTCTACATTATAAACTTCTGTGAAGCACTTGGAGGTTCAAAGTGCTCACCACACATCTAGATTAGTTCCTTAGAGGGTCTACTTTCCAAAATGGTGTCACTTGTGGGGGTTTCCACTGTTTAGGCACATCAGGGGCTCTCCAATTGCGACATGGGTTCCGATCTCAATTCCAGCAAATCTTGCATTGAAAAGTCAAATGGCGCTTCTTCCCTTCTGAGCTCTGCCATGTGCCCAATCAATGGTTTACCCCAACATGTGGGGTATCGGCGTACTCAGGACAAATTGTACAACGACTTTCTTGGTCCAATTTCTCCTGTTACCCTTGGTAAAATAAAACAAATTGGATCTGAAGTAAAAATTTTGTGAAAAAAAAGTTGAATGTTCAATTTTTTTTAAACATTCCAAAAATTCCTGTGAAGCACCTGAAGGGTTAATAAACTTTTTGAATATGGATTTGAGTACCTTGAGGGGTGCAGTTTTTAGAATGGTGTCACTTTTGGGCATTTTCTGTCATATAGACCCCTCAAAGTCACTTCAAGTGTGAGGTGGTCCGTAAAAAAAATGGTTTTGCAAATTTTGTTGCAAAAATGAGAAATCGCTGGTCAACTTTTAACCTTTATAACTCCCTAACAAAAAAAAAATTATGTTTCCAAAATTGTGCTGATGTAAAGCAGACATGTGGAAAATGTTGTTTATTAACTATATTATGAGATATAACTCTCTAATTTAAGGGCATAAAAACTAAAATTTGAAAATTGCTAAATTTTCATAATTTTCGACAAATTTTTGTTTTTTTCACAAATAAATGCATGTCATATCGAAGAAGTTTTACCACTATCACGAAGTACAATATGTCACGAGAAAACAATGTCAGAATCACCAGGATCCGTTGAAGCGTTTTAGAGTTATGACCTCATAAAATGACAGTGGTCAGAATTCTAAAAATTGGCCGTGTCACTTAGGTGAAAACAGGCTTTGGGGTGAAGGGGTTAACCTGACCTTAAAATAATAGACTGTTCATATATTTGTCAGTGGAAAAACTTACAAAATCAGCAAGAGACCAAATACTTATTTTCTCCACAGTACAAAGATTGGGGCAAATACCAAGATGGGTGCCATGTACCAGGGTGTGTGCAATATACCCGAATGGGGGCCATATGCCAAGATGGGGGCATATACCAGGATGTAGGGCAATATACCATTATATGTTCATTGGTGTAATGGGTGACCCTTTTCTGTCCAATTCTATGGGAGCAGTGGTTTTATGCATGATCCCGCTCCGTCAATTTCTGTGGAAGCAGAAATATGTGACCCTGCTCTGTGTGCTTCTATGTGAGCAGTGGTGTAATGCGTGACCCTACTCTATTCATTTCTATTACAGCGGTTGTGTAATGTGTGACCCCACTCTGTTCAGTTCTACGGGATCAATGGTGTATTGCGTGACCCTGCTCTGTCTGCTTCTTTGAGACAATCATATAAAAAGAAGACTGTATATAACAACTAATGAAATATATAGAAATAATTTTTATTAATGTATGGGCAGCACGGTGGTCCAGTGGATAGCATTGCAGCGCTGGAGTCCTGGGTTCAAATCCCTCCAAGGTCAACTTCTGCAAGGTGTTTGTATGTTCTCCCTGTGTTGGCGTGGGTTTCCTCCAGATACTCCGGTTTCCTCCCACATTCCAAAGACATACTGATAGGGAATTTAGATTGTGAGCCCCATGGGGAACAGCGATGATAATGTGTGCAAACTGTAAAGCGCTGCGGAATATGTTAGCACTATATAAAAGTAAAGATTATTATTATGATTATCAATAATAATTTTTAAATGTTAAAAAGAGGGAAATCACAAGGCAGTGCCAGACATTAAACCAGGAGGACTAGCATTATATGCAAAAGTAAATTAGGGGTGTAGGATATGAAGAACATGGAGATCTCCAAACAATTCAGGGACAAAGTTGTTCAGAAGTATAATCAGGTTGGGTTATAAAAAAAATCCCAATCTTTGATGATCCCCCAAAGCACCATCAAATTCATTATCTTCAAATGGAAAGAACAAAGTACCACATCAAACTTGCCAGGAGAAGGCTGCCCACAAAACTCTCTGCCATAGACTGAAGTATCTGCCCATATGACAACAATAAACCGTGTACATCATAGAAGTGGCCTTTATGAAAGGGTGGGAGAAAAAAACCCTTTACTTTCATGCAAAAAATGTAAGGTTCATTTTGAGTTTGCCAATAGATATGAGGGGGACTCTCCAAATGTATGGAGTTAGGTGCCGTGATCAGATGAGACCAAAACTAAAATCTTTGGACACCGAAGTAAATGCTATGTTAGCCTCAAATTAACACAGCTCATCACCCTAAGAACACAAGCCCCACAGTGAAACATGGTGAAGTCAGCATGGTGGTGGCAGAATCATGCTATGGGGATGTTTTTCTGCCGCAGGAAAATGGAAAATGGTCCAAGTCGAGGGGAAGATGGATTGTGCAAAACACAGGGATAATCTTGGACAAAACCTGTTTCAGCCTAGAATGGGACTGACGTTCACATTCAAACAAGACAATGACCAAAAGATTACTGCTAAAACAACATTTGAGTGGTTAAAGGAGAAACTTTTAAAGGGCCACTGTCACCCCCCCCCCAGCCGTTATAAACTAAAAGAGCCACCTTGTGCAGCAGTAATGCTGCAGTCTAACAAGGTGGCTCTTTTAGTTTTTGATTCATTTATTACCTCAAAAAAGCGTTTTAAAAATTGGCCACACATACCAGATATTATATCTGGAGGCGGTCCGAAGCGTCCTGTATGAATCCCCCAACTGCCGTCACTCATCTCTTCAGGGCCGATGGTACCCGCCCCCTGAGCGCTGTTATCTTCTGAAATCTGGCGCCTGCGCTGTGCGTGCCTGCCTGGGGCCTGCGCAGTGTTCATTGTCAGTGCGGCCACACTGTTGCTGAATCCCCCGCCCCGCACTGTTATTCATTATGCACAGTGCGGGGCTGGGGTTCCTGGGAAGGCGGGGGAGCTGGGGAGCGTCGGAGCTGGGGAGCGTCTAAACAGCGCAGTGCGCATGCCCAGGAACCCCAGCCCCGCACTGTGCATAATGAATAACACAGTGCGGGGCGGGGATTCAGTAACAGGGTGGCCGCACTGACAATGAACACTGCGCAGGCCCCAGGCAGGCACGCACAGCGCAGGCGCCGGATTTCAGACGATAACAGCGCTCAGGGGGCGGGGACCATCGGCCCTGAAGAGATGAGTAACGGCAGTTGGGGGATTCATACAGGACGCTTCGGACCGCCTCCAGGTATAATATCTGGTATGTGTGGCCAATTTTTAAAACGCTTTTTTGAGGTAATAAATGAATCAAAAACTAAAAGAGCCACCTTGTTAGACTGCAGCATTACTGCTGCACAAGGTGGCTCTTTTAGTTTATAACGGCTGGGGGGGGGTGACAGTGGCCCTTTAAATGTTTTGGAGTGGCCTAGACAAACCCTATATCTTAATCCAATTGAGAATCTGGCTTTAGACTTGAAGATTGCTGTTCACCAGTGGCAAGTGGCAAGGTGTGAAAAAGCTCATAGTGATTTATTCAAATCAACTTGCAACTGTAATTACTGCAAAAGGAGGCTCTACAAAGTACTGACTCAAGGGGAATGAATAGTTATTCACACCAAAGTTTTTAGTTATCTTGTCCTATTTGTTGTTTGACATGTCTTTTATATGAACTGATGCAAACTCTCCCAAAAAACAATGACACTCCAGGTTGCAATGTAGCAAAGCACAAAAAATGCCAAGGGATTGAACACTTTTGCAAATTAACTGTTGGTGAAATATGAAATTTGATTGACATACAGTATGTCTTTTTTTTCAATCCATGTAACTGTGTTTTAGGAGTCAAGTTCCCGCCGCTGCACAGGGAGAATCTCGAGCCATGTCTGCTGCATTCTCCCATTCTGCTTCAGCTGCCTGCTCAGCGGAGATGTTGGTCCCAGTGTCTTGCTCAGCCTGATACTGTGCAAAGTGTTACTGCTGCCTCTCCAGGTTCTGCTTTTGTAGCCTGCACTAGTCAGCGGTGTGCAGGCTTTTCTGGGACTAAGTCCTGCTTTGCACACACTGAGCATGCCCACGGGAGGACCTCTCATTGGAGGTTGGGGGTCACACGCTTAGGCCCTGTAGCAGCTCCTATTGGCCACTTGGAAGGTCCTTGTCTGCTACAGCTATAAAAGGTTTGCATGGCCGCACGGCCATGCGCTAGTATCAAACCAAAGTCTATGAGCTCAGCGCCAGTGTGGTCATGTCTGGGTGTGGTTAGGGTTTGGCTGAAATAAGCCCCTAGAATACCGGCACCTCCGCTGAGGAGTTTGTATGTGTGTATTCAGGGCCTTGGCTAAAATAAGCCACTAGAATACTGGCACCTCCGGTGAGGAGTTGTTTGCCTGTTTCCCTGACTGCATGACCACAGTTTTGCTCTGTTTGGTAGCTGTGTACCTCTGTGAAGTTAACAAGGCACAGCCTCTTGTTTATTGCGAATCTGTGGACTTAACAGAGTTCACTTATACCACTATATAGCGCCGC
Organism: Ranitomeya variabilis; assembly: GCF_051348905.1. Lineage (NCBI taxonomy): Eukaryota > Metazoa > Chordata > Amphibia > Anura > Dendrobatidae > Ranitomeya > Ranitomeya variabilis. The sequence goes on from NC_135236.1 coordinate 571,513,696, forward strand.
CATTTGCCAGCAGCAGGTTCCTTTCCTGCACGGTGGACCCCGGGTTGCGAATGCACCTATTAATACATATATACTCGGTGCGTTCAGCCAACCCTAACATAGTGTAGCTGTGAATTAATAATTGGAGATGAACAAATTTGATCGGGTCCCTGTTTATAAGGCAAGCTATAGCGCTTAACAAATAAGCTGCAGAGGGATCCCGGATACCTGGGTCGCCCCGGCTGATAAGCTGTTTGGCTTCGCAGCTGCATGTGTCACGGCTGTGTCACAGTCACAACACATGCATGAGGAACCTGTGTTTTGGTCTAGTGCAGCATAGAGTGACAGATTGAGGAATCAATATAGAGAAGACTGTATGTAGAAGGGGGAGTGTGAAAAGTTGGTACAATATAGCGACTAGTGAAAAAGAGAGAAAACAGTGTAAGGGGACAGTGTAAAGAGGGGATCCACTTGGCATTTAAATAATAGGACAGTGTGGAGGGTATGTACCATGAGAAGGTCAGTGTGGCAGTCATATATTATGCAGGGGTATTTACACTGCTCAAAAAAAATAAAGGGAACACTTAAACAACAGAATATAACTCCAAGTAAATCAAACTTCTGTGAAATCAAACTGTTCACTTAGGAAGCAACATTGTTTGACAATCAATTTCACATGCTGCTGTGCAAATGGAATAGACAACAGATGAAAATTATTGGCAATTATCAAGACACACTCAATAAAGGTGGGGACCACAGACCACATCTCAGTACCAATGCTTTCTGGTTGATGCTTTGGTCACTTTTGAATGTTGGTTGTGCTTTCACATTCATGGTAGTGGAGCGCCCCCACACCGCCGCAGGGCCGAGGGGCACCCGGAGCCGGGCCTCTGGGTCTCAGTCTTAAGGTTGTCACGGTGGCTAGACCCGGTCCGTGGCCCTGTCCGTCAGTGGGGGACGTCCGGTGAAATAAGTAGTGTTGTAACGGTGCAGTTGTGGGGTGCAGGTCGCGGTAAATAACGAGGACACCAGGTTGCAGTCTCTTTACCTCTTTACTGGAGATCTCTGAGTCCTCAGTCCAGAGTACGGATCACCAGGCTGCGCAAGTCCGGCCGGTCCAATGGCACCTCCAGAGTCCTCTTCACAGGTGGAAATCGGTGCCTTCCTTCTTAGCGCTATGTGTTGTAGTCCTCCCCTGCTGTGCTTACGGAAAGTACCCCACAACTGTTGTGTCTGTTTCTTAAGTTCCCTCACAACTCGATTAAATGATGTTCTTCTAATCCTCCGTCCCTTCCTGATGTTACGGTTAGAACGGCACCCGTTTGTCGGGTAGGCCTGGAGTTCTTCCGGGACCCTAGAGACGCCCCTCTCCCGCAATTGCCTCCCAAGACTTCATAGGTGATATGTGTTAGACAGCCCGCCTTAAACTGACTGTCCTGCCGCTGTTTAGAGTATTGCTTGAAGCTGAATGTTATAATACTCCCTCGGCGTTCCGGCCACCGGTAGTGCGCCTCAGTAGGGTGTTGCTTCGGTCTTACAGCACGACCCCTACTGGAATTCTCCTATTGCTTGATCTCGTTTCTCACTCAGCACAATCTATCTCGCTTCTAGTCCTTTCTTGGGCCCCGCCACTTCCCGGAGCTGGCGCGGACCCGTTACGTTCTTTCCAATGCCAAGCCTCTGTCAGGATCCCACCCCTGACAGAGACCCTACTGTCTCTTCCTCCACAACACCCTCTGCCACAAGGTGTTGCTTCGTCCAATCCAGTCAGCTTTCTGATCTAACTTCCTGCCTGACCCCCAGTTTACCCACGATGGTGGGGAGTGGCCTAATGAATAGCACCCTTAGCTCCCCCCGGAGGCCCAGCTGTGAAATGTATTGGTGTCTGTGATACCTGATCAGATGAACTCCTTCAGTGCCATCGGACGCACCATGGCTCCCCATAGTGGCGGAGCCACAGTACTGCAACGACCAGGACTCTGGGGCGCTGCACTCCCCCCTGGTTAAACACAGTACTCCGGGACTGGGAAGAAAACAACAATACAAGTTAGCAAAAAGACATACCATTTTTGTTGAGTGTAATAACAACAAGCATATTTGAACAGGCTTCCCTTTATGGGAGGTAAGGACACTTGAACGTTACAAACATGGCAAAAATATCATAGCAACAGGCTATAATTAGCTTTTCTTACCCAACCGGGTATTCTACTAAGTGCAAACATTATTGACCAATAATTTAACTTTGCCTTTAAGGACATACACTCTTAATCCACTAAAGACCTTCCTATAATCACATTATAAGGTATTTTAACTTTTTCATTCTCCTACTTTGGATCTGCAGGACCGCCTGTCCTATCGGCACCAGACCTACTGCCTCTCCTTTCTGTTACAGGACCGCCCCGTTCAGCCAGGGCCTACTGCCTTTTCAACTACTATACACAGTATAGAACATAACTTTTCTTTCAGTTTGAGAACACTGAGCCGGCTCTACTTGGCTCCTATAAGGACTCACCCACTAACCCCTACGGGTTCACTTTCTGTCCTTAGTAACACATTACTAACTTTCAATGAGGAACGCAGGGTTTACCTTCTATCCCCCCCCTTTTTTTTTCTTACCAACATTATTAACTATTTCCTTATATCAGCAACCTTCATTACTACTTTCTACCTCCAACTATGCAGGACACTCTGTCTACCCCTACGGGCCTACTGCATCTTCCTTCTGTCTCTCGTTCTTTCTTCTAAGGAACATTATTAACATTTCTTCATCTTTTACAATTAACCGTTTCAATGCACATAACTTTTACATGTCAACATTATCATTTTACTTTCACATTACTGTTCTAAAACAGTATCACTTATAAGTACACTTATGGCATCCCCTTTAAGAGAGGATCAAGTCTCTCTGAGGTAGCTCTCTTTCTCTAGCTACCAGTCCTCTTTCAGCAAAAGCTCCGGTATGGTATCTTCGCAAAGAGTCTTTAAGTAGGACCAGTATGAAAGGTATCTTCACAAAGAGTCTTTAAATAAAACCAGTAGGAAACACCCTTAAGAAGGTGTAAACTATATACAAGGCAAAGTTTGTATCATGCATGGTCCATGATTACTCAGTTTTTAAAACTTGTGCAAAAGCTCTTGGAAAAGAGGCAAACAAAACAATAGGGATCCATAAAAGGGGTTAACCCTGAGCGGGTTGTAACAGCAAAGAGTTAACTATTTACAGTTAAGAGAAACAGTAAAACCTTACTGTGGTGAAGCGGAAGGTGGTCTCCTATCCGGTCTCACCAGGCCAACAGATCGCTCGGGTGAGCCAGGGCGCCGTTCCGGTCCCAGCAGTGATAAAATTCCTCGCCGGGAGGTCCTCCTTACTGGCAGGCGCACACGTCCCTCCGGGGCATGGCGAGGCTGGGCTTCTCGTGGTTCCGCGGGGCCGGGCTCTGCTGCTTTCCCCACTGGATCATCTCCTTCTGGTGTTCCGGCAGCGGCCTGGAGGGCAATGCATCGCTGCACGCCTCGCGCCATCCAGCCAGCCTCTCCCGTAGCCCTCCTCCATCGGGTGTAGGTGACGGCATCACCTGGCTCCAGGTCGCGAGCGATCCTCCCGCTGCAAGGCTCCACCTCCTCCCGGTCTACGCGGACTTGTATCGGCTCCCCGATCTCCTGGATCACTCCCCTTCCATACTGAGGATTAAAGGCCACTACAACACCCCAGTGCGATGGCGGAATCTCCGGAGCACTTACCAAGTTAACCTGCTCTGCAGGCTGGGGCCGGCTCCGCCAGGCTGCCATCAGACGCCATAAATGTTCGGCGTCCGGCATGATCTTCAGGCCCGGCGTTTGTAGCGTGCCTTCAGCCGCGGTCAGGTGGGAAGCAACAGGAGACAATCTGATCTCTGTGGGCTGGCCTAGCCGGGTAAATACGCGGGCATCGGCCTTCAGCCGGCGGGCTAGCTGTCGGGCCTCGGCTGCAGCCACACATTCTTCAGACAGCGGCAGAGGGGGTCAGCCCATCGGTGGCCCTGTGAGGGTCAGATCCCGCAGCGTTGGCGTTTCTGGGGCTATCTCAGGCTGTGCCGCCTCAGACCGGGCCGGGTCAGCCCCGCGTGGTGCTCTTGGTGCCGCCATCTTTTCCTCCTTTTCCACGTCTTCTTCCCGCGGTCTCTTCCGTGGGCGGCCCCGTCCCCATGGTCTCCACCCTCCGACCAGGATCAGGAGGCGGACCTCGGCTGTTGACGGGCACGTCCTCAGGACACAGAAATATTTAGACTGGGCGGCCATTGCTGTTCGCGCTCTCCAGCTTGCCTACACCCACTTCACGCCCCTCTTCTCTTCCTGCGCTCTCCTCAGCGCTGCAATGGCGGCGGATTTTGGCGGCAACTGGCGCAGCACAGTCCTTGCAATAAAGTACAGTCCAAGCACAGTAAATCACAGTTCCTAGGCACACATGACCTGATTCTTCAGGCTTAAGTAGATCCTGTTCGTGGCGCCAAGTTTGGAGCGCCCCCACACCGCCGCAGGGCCGAGGGGCACCCGGAGCCGGGCCTCTGGGTCTCAGTCTTAAGGTTGTCACGGTGGCTAGACCCGGTCCGTGGCCCTGTCCGTCAGTGGGGGACGTCCGGTGAAATAAGTAGTGTTGTAACGGTGCAGTTGTGGGGTGCAGGTCGCGGTAAATAACGAGGACACCAGGTTGCAGTCTCTTTACCTCTTTACTGGAGATCTCTGAGTCCTCAGTCCAGAGTACGGCTCACCAGGCTGCGCAAGTCCGGCCGGTCCAATGGCACCTCCAGAGTCCTCTTCACAGGTGGAAATCGGTGCCTTCCTTCTTAGCGCTATGTGTTGTAGTCCTCCCCTGCTGTGCTTACGGAAAGTACCCCACAACTGTTGTGTCTGTTTCTTAAGTTCCCTCACAACTCGATTAAATGATGTTCTTCTAATCCTCCGTCCCTTCCTGATGTTACGGTTAGAACGGCACCCGTTTGTCGGGTAGGCCTGGAGTTCTTCCGGGACCCTAGAGACGCCCCTCTCCCGCAATTGCCTCCCAAGACTTCATAGGTGATATGTGTTAGACAGCCCGCCTTAAACTGACTGTCCTGCCGCTGTTTAGAGTATTGCTTGAAGCTGAATGTTATAATACTCCCTCGGCGTTCCGGCCACCGGTAGTGCGCCTCAGTAGGGTGTTGCTTCGGTCTTACAGCACGACCCCTACTGGAATTCTCCTATTGCTTGATCTCGTTTCTCACTCAGCACAATCTATCTCGCTTCTAGTCCTTTCTTGGGCCCCGCCGCTTCCCGGAGCTGGCGCGGACCCGTTACGTTCTTTCCAATGCCAAGCCTCTGTCAGGATCCCACCCCTGACAGAGACCCTACTGTCTCTTCCTCCACAACACCCTCTGCCACAAGGTGTTGCTTCGTCCAATCCAGTCAGCTTTCTGATCTAACTTCCTGCCTGACCCCCAGTTTACCCACGATGGTGGGGAGTGGCCTAATGAATAGCACCCTTAGCTCCCCCCGGAGGCCCAGCTGTGAAATGTATTGGTGTCTGTGATACCTGATCAGATGAACTCCTTCAGTGCCATCGGACGCACCATGGCTCCCCATAGTGGCGGAGCCACAGTACTGCAACGACCAGGACTCTGGGGCGCTGCAGTAGCATGAGACAGACTCTACAACCCACACAAGTGGCTCAGGTAGTTCAGCTCTTCCAGGAGGGCACATCAATGTGAACTGTGGCAAGAAGGTTTGCTGTGTCTGTCAGCGTAGTGTCCAGAGGCTGGAGGCGCTACTAGGAGACAGGTCGGTACACCAGGAGATGTGGAGGGGTCGTAGGAGTGCAACAACCCAAAAGCAGGACCGTTCCCTCAGCCTTTGTGCAAGGAGAAACAGGACGAGCACTGCCAGAGCCCTGCAAAATGACCTCCAGCAGGCCACAAATGTGCATGTGTCTGCACAAATGGTTAGAACTCCATGAGGATAGCCTAAGTGTCCGACATCCACAGATGGGGGTTGTGCTCACAGCCCAAAACCGTGCAGGATGCTTTGCATTTACCACAGAACACCAGGATTGGCAAATTTGCCACTGGTGCCCTGTGCTCTTCACACATGAAAGCAGGTTCACACTGAGCACATGTGACAGACGTGACAGAGTCTGGAGACTGCAGAGCGATCTGCTGCCTGCAACATCCTTCAGCATGACCGGTTTGGCAGTGGGTCGGTAATGGTGTGGGGTGGAATTTCTTTGGAGGGATGCACAGCCCTCCATGTGCTCACTAGTGGTAGCCTGACTGCCATTAGGTACCGAGATGAGATCCTCAGACCCCTTGTGAGACCATATGTATGCATATGCAATTGGCCCCGGGTTCCTCTTAATGCAGGACAATGCCAGACCTCATGTGGCTGGAATGTGTCAGCAGATCCTGCAAGATGAAGGCATTGAAGCTATGGACTGGACCGTCCATTTCCCAGACCTGAGTCCGATTAAACACATCTGGGACATCATGTCTAGCACCATCCACCAACGTCACATCGCACCACAGTCTGTCCAGGAGTTGGCTAATGCTTTAGTCCACGTCTGGAAGGAGATCCCTCAGGAGACCATCCACCACCTCATCAGGAGCATGCCCAGGTGCTGTATGGAGATTATACAGGCACGTGGAGGCCACACATACTACTGAGCATCATTTCCTTGTCTTGAGGCATTTCCACTGAAGTTGGATCAGTCTGTAACTTCATTTTCCACTTTGATTTTGAGCATCATTCCAACTCCAGACCTCCGTGGGATATTATTTGTGATTTACGTTGATCATTTTTAGGTTTTATTGTTCTCAATACATTCCACTATTTAATGAATAAAGATTTACAACTGGAACATTTCATTCAGTGATATCTAGCATGTGGGATTTTAGTGTTCCCTTTATTTTTTTGAGCAGCGTATTTATTCAGGAACACAGTTTAGGGCAGATAGTTTCAGGGTCATTATAGCTATATCTTTATTTTTAATGGCACCATGCTAGGATGAGCTGCAAAAGACTGGAAAAGTGGAAAGTATCCGGAGATGAACTGTGGATGTGAAAAGTCTTCACAGCAATTGAACTAGATAGAAAGAAAGATGATAAATTCAATTGAAGATGTCATCTATAAGGTGCTTGGATTTTTTATGATAATGCCTGCATCTCCTAAATAACGTGGTTCCTGTATGGTCTGCTCTTTGATCACGGCTGGTAACAACAACTCCCAGAATATCCCTATTATTGTTATGGGCATACTAGGATTTGTAGGCTGAAGCAATACAATTGTGTACGGGGCTGACCTGACATTACAATTGATCACTGTACTAAGCTTGGTGATCTAACATGTACTTATGGTGGTTCGGGAGATGCATTTCTGTACTGCTGATGGTTCTAGCAAGGATTATCTCTAAACCTTAGTGGTTCTGGTGATGCAATTCTGTCCTATTATTGGTTTTGATAATGAATTTCTACATTGCTGGTGATACTGCTGATTTATTTCCATACTGATGAGCATTGTGATGCTGTACCTTTGTACAGATGGGGGTTCTAGTGATGTATTTCTGTACTGTTCGTGGTTCTGCTAATGTATTTCTGAACTGTGGGTGAATCTGGTAATGTGTTTCTGTATTGATGATGGTTCTGGTAAAGTGTATCTGCACAGGTGAGGGTTATCATGCTGTATTTTTATTGATGCTGGATCTGGAGATATATGTCTGTGCTATTGCAAGCTGCAATCCTGTACAAAAAAGATTGCATGGCATTCCTGTAATTGTGGGTTCACAAATAGGATTCCACTCCACAAATAATGTAGAAATAGATTAGGTACTCCAAAACTTATGCTAAGAACATAATTTTTATCCCATTAGTACAGGTTCATCCAATGGATTTATAATAATTTGATGTTTTGGACAATCACGTGACCTTCTCAAGAGCTAAAAGTATATATGACAACTAAAGAATGTGTCAATTGGAGATTCATAAAATATATATTGATAAAGAATGAAATATAAAATGATATGAAATGAAATGAAATAAGGATATAAATAGGGATGAGCGAACCTGCTCAGTGATACTGGGATATCACTAGAGTATCTGGGTGATCGATTATACTCATTACTCGGAGAGCATTCGGCGGTGCTCTATGTAAAACTCTAATCCCTACCCGATATGTTTAGCGCCTATTACACAGCCAAAAAGCATGCAGGGATTGCCTGTGCATCATTGTAATGCCATAGCCATCTTGGTTGTGGCATTACAGTGATTGGCTGACCGTGGGATATCATGAGATTATGGAAGAACAGACGTCAATGGTTCGGCACACTAACACCATTGCACAGCTCTGTGACACTTCATATTGAAAGGAGAGAGTGCTTGTCTAGGCCTGTGTGTGCACAGTAAAACGAATCAGAGGCCCATAGTGTTGGTACTGGTGCTGAAGCTGAACCATCATTCTGGGTTAATCATTTGCTTTGCTATTTGCATCACATACATTCTGCATTTAGTATAGGGAAGGAGAGAGAGAGAGTTGCAAGAGCAGGGACAGTGGCAGAATAAAGCCTGTAGACAGGAATTAGGGCTGTGCAGTCCCTTGCAAATTATTTAGTTGCTGCTTTTTTATGTGTGTGTAGAAAAATGTAACATATTGTTTGATCCACTGAGTATTATGTACTTTGAGGTACATTTTTGTGCTATATAACACTCCAAAAAAGAGTTGACATTTTTTTCTGGATGAAATTCCTCACCCATAAAGTAATCTGTGACCTGTGGTACATTTTTGTGATATCTTACACTCCAAAAAAGCATTAAAAATGTAGCTTGGTTACATTTTTCACCCATATAGTATTCCGTGGTCTGGGCTACATTTTTTTGATATATAACACTTCAAAAAAAGTGCAAAATGTTTTACTGGTTTAAATTTCTCGGCCCTATAGTATTCAGTGGTGTGGTGTTCATTTTTTTGTGTGTGAAAAACTTAAATATATATTGTGTAATCGATTGAGTATTTTGCTGTTTGTACATTTTTGTGATATATAAAACTTCAAAAAAGCATGAATGTTTGCTGGGTTAAATTTCACAGTCATACAGCATTCCATGGTATATGGTACATTTTTGTTTGTTTGTGTGAAAACCTTGAATAAATTGTTCAAATCATTAAGTATTAAGGGCTTTGTTATACATTTTTGAGCTATATAACACTCAAAAAAAGTGCTGACTTTATTTCTGAAATAAATTACTCACCTATACTGTATTCTGTGGCCTGGGGTACATTACGGTGATATCTATTACTCCATAAAAGCATTTAAAAATGTTTCTGGTTTAAATTACTCACTCATACAGTAGTCTGTGGTTTGGGGTACATTATGGTGATATCTATCACTGTAAAAAAAGTGTTCAAAAATTTGCTGAGTTACACTTCTCAGCCATACAGTACTCCAAGATCTGGTGTACATTTACTGTGATATTTATCACTCCAAAAAAAGTGTTCAAAATATTTTCTGGGTTAAATTTCTCATGCATACAGTTTTCCATGGTCTCGAGTACATTTCTATGTTATATAACACTCTAAAAAAGTGTAAAATTGTTTTACTGTATTCAATAAGTCATCCATACAGTGTAATGTGCTTAGTGAGTGACAAAGATGGCTGAACCATGTGAGACTCCTGAGGGAGTGACCCGAGGAATATTGGAACCAACGGAAACTGGATAAACAGCAGAAGTGGAAGGAGTCTATTGTTTGGATTCATCCAATTACCCGGAAACCACCAAGCCCCCAACCCAGGTCGCATCCTTTACCACTGGGGTTCTTGCAGACTGTGGATGTGAGAGCCAGGATCCAGGAATTGGTGAGCAGACTGTTGGGCCTAGGCTGGTAAGAAGAGACAAGGTGGCAAGCCAAGACCAGGTCTGGACAAATTGAATCGGGCCCGCTAGCCACAAGGTACCAAGAGTTTACATTGTGGGGTAGCCGCTACAACCATCACCGCAGAAGAGGGTCCAATAAGAGTTTGGGACCCGTCATCATTTCTCATTCAACCATCAGAGACGAAACACTTGTCTTGAAGGCTGCAAGAGCTGATGGCTGGAATCAGTGTTACGTTCCTCAAAATGGAGGGGCAACATCATTGGTATGCAGTGAGTATGATCCCAGAAGGAGGGGAACAGGTTGACCCCTTCTTAAAGCATGAATGGTCCTGGAAGAGGCTCCTTGAGGCAGCTCAAGACAGGGCTAATACCACCACTGAAAAAGCGTACTTTCCTTGTGGTACCCACCTCCTATGCAGCAGCAACTGATCGTGTAGGTGACCTCTGGCACTTCCAAATGGTGGGTCACTTGCAGCCTATACACCTGGGAATCAGGCTCCAGTAAGAGGGTGGAGGCAGTCCTCCCAGCCTCCAAAGGAAGGAAATGAAGAAGACGAAACCACCTTACAAATTTTTTACTGGCTTTGCACTATGTGCAAAGCTTTTAAGAGTGTGGGAGCATTAATCTAATCGCTAAACAGCATAGCGAGAAAAAAATTTGAAACGCCAGAATTACATTTTTTTTGTTCGCTTCGACAATGCATTAAAATGCAATAACGGGCGATCAAAAGAATGTATCTGCATAAATGTGGTATCATTAAAACCGTCAGCTTGGCATGCAAAAAATAAGCTCTCACCCGACCCCAGATCACGAAAAATGGAGACGCTACGGGTATCGGAAAATGGCGCATTTTTTTTTTTTAGTAAAGTTTTGAATTTCTTTTCACCACTTAGATAAAAAAATAAGACACAAAAGAGAACAGTGAGGTCAAAAATACTCTGTTGTAAAAAAGTCACAGTAAATAAGCAAGTGCTAGTCAAAAGATGGAAAAAATACAGGATATTTAGTTAATACGTTTTTTTTGCAAAAAAAGTATATTAATGTAATGCAATGTATATAATCCCTACCTGATGTATTTAAAAACCTGATCATCTGTATAGTACCTGTATAAGCAGGGTTCAGAGAAGGAATATCCATGTGGACCTGCTAGATGGAACAGCTTTAGTGCAAATGACCCACAGAGGAGTGGTGGACTCCCCAGTCATGTAGAAAGAAGATAAAAAAAATAACCTAGACATGTTAGGTGTCTATGACCTTGTAATGACCTGGAGAATCATAATATCAAGTCAGTTTAAGCGTTTAGTGAACCTAGCAAAAAATCCAAACAAAAAACATGTGTGGGATTGCACTTTTTTGCAATTTCACCACACTTGGAATTTTTTCCCGTTTTCAAGTACAAGACATGGTAGAACCAATGGTGTCTTTCAAAAGTACAACTTGTCCCTCAAAAAAATTAGTCCTCACATGGCCATATTGACAGAAAAGTATAAAAGTTATGGCTCTGGGAAGGAGGGGAGCGAAAAACGAAAACGCAAAAACGAAAAAGGGCCACGGCATGAAGGGGATAACACTACAAAAAAGCACTGAGAAATTTGTCTGGATTTAATTACTCATCCAAACAGTTTTAAATGCTTTTTTGTTACATTTCTTTGCTATATAAAACTAAAAAAGGAAACTTTTTTTAATTATTCAATTACTGATCCATATAGTATTATGTGCTTTCTGCTACATTTTGGTGTTATATAAACATTAAAAAAGTGAATTTTTTTATGAATTCAATGATTCCTCCATAGACTGTTCTTGTTACATGTTGCTGGTATATTAACCTCACAAACAACCTTCCAAAATCTTTTATGGATTCAATGATCCATCCACAAACTGTAATGCTATTCTTGTTATATTTCACTAGTATATTAAACTCTAAGACCTTCCAAAATTTTTTAAGAATTCTAGATTAATAAATACAGTTTAGTGTGCTTTGTATCAAATTACGATGGGTTAAAATGTAAAAAAAAATGCTTGGCCTGGTACAGTTCACAAAATATTTTTGTGCAAAAAATTGACTATTGTCATATGTACTGCAGAATCTGTTTTTGTCTAAAATTACATTGGATTGAAATAAAAAAAACTAAATTGTGCTACTATAGTTGTATACTTTCTTAATATTTTAATGAGGCCATCCAGTTGTTACCTTCAAGGGTGTATAGATGACCCTGCTCATAACGTTTGGAAGGCTTTGCACTATGCATAACTTTTAGGAGTGTAGTAGTACCACAACTAAACTTTGCTCACAATATTTGAATGAAGTACTACAGTTGGTGATCTCAAGGTTGTGTGGATGACCATGCTTGTAATTTTTGGCAGGCTGTGCAGTGTGCAGAGCTTGTATGAGTGTAGGAGTAAAACAACTATACTTTGCTCACAATATTTAAATGAAGTACTACAGATGGTGCCTTTGAGTTTGTATTGATGACCCTTCTTGTAATTTTTGGCAGGCTTTGCAATTATTTCATAGCCTTTTTGAGTCTAGGAGTACCATTATATGACAATTTGTACAGAATGGGTACGAGGCCCTCCTTTATGTCCAATACAGGATGTATCTCAGTCCCTCTTACATGACATTTTTGGCAGTTCTTGCTTTCTTCATAAATTACACTGACAGTTCCAATTTTGTGGTACAAATTTAAATTTTGGCCCACTTAAATCATTATTTTAGAAAAAATCTTATTAACCCCTTTCTGACATATGACGTACTATCCTGTCGAGATGGTATGGGCCTGTATGACCACCGACGGTGGTAGTACGTCATCACCGATCAGCCGCGCTCACGGGGGGAGCGCAACCGATTGAGGCTGGGTGTCAAATGACTATTGCAGCTGGCATCCGGCACTATGTGCCAGGAGTGGTCATGGACCACTCCTGGCACATTAACTGCCAGAACACTACGATAAAACATGATCATAGCATTCCGGCGGCATAGGGAAGAATTGTGCAGGGAGGAGGCTCCCAGAGTGCTTCCCAGAGAACCTCGGAGCAACGCAATGTGATCACGTATCTCTGAGGGTCTCCTACCTCCTCCTCTCTCCAGTACCCGGATCCAAAATGGCCGCGGGGCTGCTTCCAGGTCCTGCAGGGAGGTGGCTTACAAGCGCCTGCTCAGAGCAGTCACCGGGAAGCCTCCCTGCAGTGCCTGTCAGATCGCTGATCTGACATAGTGCACTGCAAAGTGTCAAATCAGCGATCTGACACTACATGGTCATGTCACCCCCGGGACAAAGTAAACAAGTAAAAAATCTATATTTACATGTGTAAAAAAAATCCTAAATAAAGAAAAAAAAAATGTACCAATAAATACATTTCTTTATATAAATAAAAACCAATAAAAGTACACATATTTAGTATCGCCGCATCTGTAAGGACCCGACCTATAAAACTGCCCCACTAGTTAACCCCTTCATTGAACACGTATGAAAAAAAAACGAGGCAAAAAACAATGCTTTATTATCATACTGCCAAACAAAATGTGGAATAATACATGATCAAAAAGAGGGATATTAAAAATTTGGTACGGCTGAAAACGTCATCTTGTCCCACAAAAAAAGAGCCACCATACAGCATCATCAGTGAAAAAATGAAAAAGTTATAGTCCTCAGAATAAAACATTGCAAAAATAATTATTTTTTATATAAAATAGTTTTTATTGTATAAAAGCGCCAAAGCATAAAAAAAAAAAAAAAAATGAGGTATCGCTGTAATCGTACTGACCCGAAAAATAAAACTGCTTTATCAATTTTACCAAACTTGGGACTGTATAAATGCCCCCCAAAAAGATATTTGTGAATTGCTGGTTTTTGGTTATTTTGCCTCGCAAAAATCGGAATAAAAAGCGATCAAAAAATTTCACGTGCCCAAAAAAGGTACCAATAAAAAAGTAATCTCGTCCCGCAAAAAACAAGACCTTAAATGACTCTGTGGACCAAAATATGAAAAAATTATAGCTCTCAAAATGTGGAGACGCAAAAACAATTTTTTGCAATAAATAGCGTCTTTTAGTGTGTGACAACTGCCAATCATAAAAATCCGCTAAAAAACCTGCTACAAGTAGTAAATCAAACCTCCCTTCATCTCATCCTTAGTTAGGGAAAAAATAATAAAATAAAAAAAGTATTTATTTCCATGTTCCCATTAGGGTTAGGGTTAGGGTTGGGGCTAAAGTTAGGGTTAGGGTTGGGGCTAAAGTTAGGGTTGGGGCTAAAGTTAGGGTTAGGGTTGGGGCTAAAGTTAGAGTTAGGGCGAAAGTTAGGGTAAGAGTTGGGGCTTAAATTAGGGATGTGTTAAAGTTAGGGATGGGCTAAAGTTAGGGATAGGGTTTGGATTACCTTTACGGTAGGGATTAGGGTTAGGGGTGTGTCAGGGTTATGGGTGTTAGGGCTAGCGGAACGCACCAAGTAAATAGAGATGTTTTTATTGATATTGGTGCGTTCGCAGCCCGGGGACCACCGTGCAGGAGTACCTGCTGCTAGCAAAGGCGGCACTATATGGCGGTATGGACTAACTCAGTTAATTCACCGAGTAGCCATGAAAGCAAAGCACTGTGCCCTGTTAGACTTTACAGAGGCACAGGCTAACTGCCCAAACAGAGAGCAGTCAGTGGTCACGCATGCACACAAAACTCCTCGCCGGAGGTGCCAGCATTCTAGGGGCTTATTTCAGCCGGGTCCCTGAACACACTCTCACGTGACCACACTGGCGCAAAGCACATAACAAAGAACAATACTAGCGCATGGCCGTGTGGCCATGCGAGCCTTAAATAGTTGCAGCATGTATAGGACCTTCCTAGATGGACCAATGAGAGGCTGCCACAGAGCATGAGCACCTACAGGACCTTCCTGAAGGACCAATGGCCTTAGCTGCAGTATCTGATCTTGTGACCCTCGATCTCCACTGAGAGATTTTACTCTGGGCATGCTCAGAACGAGAAAAGCAGGACTTAGACCCAGAAGCATCTGCTCGCCGCTGCCCAGCACTGACTTCAATGGCAGAAGCAGGAAAGGCAGCAGTAACTCTTTGTACAGAGTCAGACAGAGCGAGATGCTGGGACCGACGTCTCCGCTGAGCAGGCTCCACTGCGGCAGAAGAAGAATCGGAGACTGCAGCAGAGATGGCCCGAGATTCCCCCTGTGCAGAGGCGGGAACTCAACTCCTAACATTACCCCCCTCCTTGGGCCTCTCTACGCTCAAAGGCAGCAATGAGCTGTGGAGCCCGAATATGCCCAGCAGGCTCCCAGGACCTATCCTCAGGACCGTAACCCCTCCAGTCCACCAAATAAAATTTTTTGCCATGAACCACCTTGCACCCCAAAATAGCGTTCACCTCGTAATCGTCCATAGACGAACCCGATGTCCCGGCAGATCACTCAGAAAAAAGGGACATGTATACGGGCTTAAGGAGGGACACATGAAAGGTGTCGGTGATACCTAGGCATGGAGGAAGGGCTAGATGGTAGACCACAGGATTAACCTGTTCGAGGACCTTGAAGGGACCCAAGTAGCGAGGAGCAAACTTAGTGAACTCAACACGCAGCCTGATGTTACGAGCGGAGAGCCACACTGTCGCCAGAAGCAAAGGTCGGGACAGGGCATCAATGTGCATCGGCGGAGAATCTCATTCTCTCCTTGGAGGCCTGGATGGCATCCTGAGTGCGGTCCCAAATGTCTCGTGCCTCCACTGCCCAGTCTGCCACCCTGGAGTAAGCAGAGGACATGGGCATAGGCACAGGAACCCGCGGATGCTGGCCGTAATTAAGGAGGAAAGGAGTCTGACCGGTGGAGTCGGCTACAGCATTGTTAAGGGCAAACTTTGCCCACGGTAACAAGGATGCCCAGTCATCCTGCCTGGCAGAAACAAAATGTTGTAAATAAGTGACCAGAGTCTGATTGGCTCTCTCAATCAACCCATTCATCTCGGGATGATAAGCCGAGGAGATATTTAACTCAATACTGAGTAGACGACAAAGCTCCCACCAGAATCGAGACGCAAACTGGGGACCCCGGTCACTGACAATCTTGTCCGGCATACCGTGTAAGCGAAAGATATGCTTGAGGAACAAGGCTACCAGAGCCCGTGCAGAAGGTAGCCATGGAAGAGGCACCAAATGAACCATTTTGGAAAAATGGTCGGTGATCAACCAGATAATGGTGCAACCACGAGACTTGGGTAAGCCCACCACTAAGTCCATCCCTACCATCTCCCAGGGCCTGTCTGCCACCGGCAGAGGGTAAAGCAACCCAGCTGGCCGTTGCCGAGGGGACTTGTTCTTGGCACAAGAGACAGACGCCCGAACATAGTCTGCGACATCACGAGCCATATGCGGCCACCAGTATGTCCTCGCCAGTAACTCAGATGTCCTTTTGGAACCAAAATGTCCACCCACCCTGGTCGAGTGTGCCCAAGAGAGAACCTCCGGTCACAAACTGGATGGTACAAAAGTCTTGCCCGGAGGCACAGACTCTAGCAAAACCGGGGCCACAGTTCTCAGGCTCTCGGTGGGGACAATAAGCCGAGGCTCCTCTTCCTCCTCCACAGATGACGCAACTGAGTGAGAGAGAGCGCTGGCACGAATGTTCTTCTCCCCAGAAAGAAAATGAAGGGTGAAATGAAACTGGGAGAAGAACAAGGACCATCTGATCTGGTGAGAATTTAACCGCTGGGCTGTCTGCAGGTACACCAAATTATTATGATCTGTGAAGACTTGGAAGGGAAAATGAGCTCCTTCCAAGAGATGTCTCCACTCCGAGAACGCCAACTTCATGGCTAGCAACTCCCTGTCCCCGATGGAATAATTCCTCTCTGCTGGTTAGAAGGTCTTAGAAAAGAAGAAGCAAGGATGCTTCCGACCATGAGAATCCTTTGGGAAGAGGACTGCTCCAGCACCAACAGATGAGGCATCCACCTCCAAGATAAATGGCTTATCTACATCGGGGCGATGTAGGATGGGAGCGCTAGCGAAGTGTGACTTTATGGAGTTAAAGGCCTTGGAGACCTCCTCAGACCACAATTTGGGATTTGCCCCCTTCTTGGTGAGGGCAACCAAGGGAGCTACCAAAGTTGAGAAGTGCGTAATGAACTGGCGATAATAATTAATGAACCCCATAAAGCGCTGCACCGCTTTAAGAGAATGGGGTTCCTGCCAGTCCATCACAGCCTGTAGTTTGGCAGGATCCATAGCCAATCCCTGGGTGGAGACGATATAGCCTAGGAAAGGTAAGGACTCCTGCTCAAACATACACTTCTCCAACTTGGCATAGAGTTAGTTTGCCCGTAGGAGGTCGAAGACTTTGCAAACATCTCTCCGGTGGGAGTCAATATCAGGAGAGTAGATGAGAATATCATCCAGATAGACTACGACCGAGGTGGAGAGCATATCCCGGAAGATGTCATTCACGAAGTCTTGGAAAACAGCTGGGGCATTAGAGAGCCCGAAGGGCATCACCAGATATTCATAGTGCCCATCCCTGGTGTTAAAAGCCATCTTCCATTCGTCCCCCTCACGGATGTGAATCAGGTTGTAAGCACCCCGCAGATCTAGTTTAGTAAACACCCTTGCTCCCCGAAGCATATCAAAGAGCTCAGATATCAAGGGAAAATGATACTTATTCTTAACGGTGATGGCGTTAAGACCCCTGTAGTATATTCATGGATGCAGTTCCCCATTCTTCTTCTGCACAAAGAAGAACCCAGCCCCAGCAGGTGACACTGACTTCCTGATGAACCCTCTTGCCAGATTCTCTTGAATGTACTGAGGCATTGCCTCCGTCTCCGGGAGAGATAATGGATAAACTCGACCCCGGGGAGGCTCAGCACCAGGCAAGAGATCAATAGGACAGTCATAGGGGCGATGGGGCGGAAGGGTCTCCGCCGCCTTTTTGGAGAACACATCTGCATAAGACCAATATTGCTTCGGGAGAGAGGATAGATCTGCGGGTACCTCTGTAGTCGCAACCTGAACGCACTCCCTCTGACACCTACCCCCACAAGATTCACCCCATCCCAGAATTCTGCCTGAGGACCACTCGATATGAGGAGAGTGGTACCGTAGCCAAGGTATCCCCAACAGGACCTCATCAATTCCCTCAGGATTGATGAGCAGAGATATAATCTCCTGATGGGGTGGCGACATGGACAGAGTAAGAGGGATGGTCTGGTGGGTTATCTGTGAGGGCAGTGTCGACCCATTCACCACTCGTACCGTTACTGGTTGAGCTAGCATAACCAGGGGTATTGCGTGATGTTGGGCGAAAGCAGAAGACATAAAATTGCCCTCCACCCCAGAATCCACTCAGAGCTCTACCTAGTGGGAGGATGAGCCTATAATAATTGTCCCCTTAAAGGACAATTTGGAGGCAAACGTCGCCGTGTCTAGTGTACCTCCACCTACTACCACTAGACACTGATGTTTCCTCGACCGCTGGGGACATCTGGTGGCAAGATGTCCTGACTGCTGGCAAACATGACACACCTTGAGTGCACAAGCGTTCTGGGACTTAGATCCCGCTTGTGACACTTCCATGGCCTCAAGTGACTCAGGAACCAGGACAGGAGATTCCAGAGGTTTGATGAAGGTGGGAGCCAGCCAAAACCTCTGCCTACACTGTGATCGCTCTAACTTCCGCTCGTTAAAATGGAGGTCAATTCGAGTTGAGACAGATATTAACTCCTCCAGTGTGGCAGGAATCTCCCTAGTGGCCAGAGCGTTCTTAACGTGTTCAGCCAGGCCCCTCCAAAACATGGGGATAAGGGCTTTATCTGACCACTCCAGCTCAGAAGCTAAAGTACGAAAATGGATGGCAAAATGGCTGACCAAGGACTCACCCTGCGTTAATGCCAGCAGTTGGAGCGCCATGTCATGGGTGACTTGAGGTCCTAAAAAGACCTGTTTCAGAGTTCTCGGGAACAGCGGAGCACTCTGCACCACATGATCGCCACGCTCCCACAGCGGCGTAGCCCATTCCAACGCCCTGTCCGACAAGAGAGACAGAATAAATCCCACCTTAGCCTGCTCAGTGGGAAAACGTGCAGCCAGGAGCTCGAGGTGAATAGAGCACTGACCCACGAATCCCCTACAAGATTTGCTATCTCCAGAAATTTTTTCTGGCAGCGGGAGGCGAGATAATGTCAGAACAGGGGTGGCAGTGGACAAGGTTGCTGCAGCCACGCTAGCAGCCTGTACAGCAGCTGCGGTAACATCCACAGCTGAGGTTGAGCTCTCGAGAGCCGCCAACCTACCCTCCAGCTGCTGTATATACCGCAAGGATTGCTGAATGTCTGCCATTTACTAGCCAGACCCTGGTGCTAGTATTCTGTTAGGGCTAGCGGAACACACCGAGTAAATAGAGATGTTTTTATTGATATTGGTGCTTTTGCAGCCCAGGGTCCACCGTGCAGGAGTACCTGCTGCTAGCAAACAGCGGCACTATATGGCGGTATGGACTAACTCAGTTAATTCACCAAGTAGCCGTGAAAGCAAAGCACTGTGCCCTGTTAGACTTCACAGAGGCACAGGCTAGCTGCCCAAACAGAGAGCAGTAAGTGGTCACGCATGCTCACAAAACTCCTCGCCGGAGGTGACAGCATTCTAGCATTTCCACAAAAATGTTTTTTAGCTTAACATTTTTTAACTTTCCAAGAGTAACAGGAGAAAATTCTTGTTTTGCTATTCCTTATTGCATTGCCTGTTGGAAGGTCTCAGCAGATCTTTTTGTTTGTGTTCTTTTGCTCTACAAAAAAGATCTGTTCAGAAATTCTAGTAGGCAATGCAATAAAGATTTTGTCAGGGCACCGCTGTTGCAGTTGTTCTCAATCTCCACCAGGGGGTGCTGGTGGGGGAAAAGGTCACACACACAGCAAGTGAAATCGAAGCCATCAGCGAAGAGGCCACTAGGTGATGGGGGAGTAGTCAGACAAACCAGGTCGATAACAGATGTAGAACGCAGTACCAGTGGGAAAAGATGTTAACGTGGTCAGAAACAAGCCAAAGAAGTCAGAGCCAGTCGGGAGCAAGAATGCAGATATGGAAGACAGTAAGACAGGTCAGAGGACAAGCCGCGTCTGATACCAAGGGGTCAAACCACAGAGAACGAACACTAAGACGAGCGAGGGAACAGGAGCTGGTAAACACGGGAACTAAGCAACGGGCAGAGGACAAATCAGGGTATATCAGGGTCAGCTGCTCAAGCCAGAGGCAGGAACTATAACTGACAATGCCTGCCAGCAGCGGCAGTCAGAAATAGCCGAGCATATCTCAAAGAGAGGCAGAAAAGGTTAACCCTCACATGATCAGGCTGGGGAGAGGATAACATGAAGCAAACCCCGACCTGGATCATGACAGATTTATTTTAAATTTTAAATTTGGTTCCTTGGACAGGATAATCTGCTCAGATATAATTAAAAACTGGCATGTTTTAGAATTGGATAAAGATCTTGCTGAGATGACTATGAAAACTGCTTGTTACCTACCGGCATTGTCTCAATTTAAATGATAATTTGGTCAGGAATTGCATAAAAATACTTTCTAAAAATTAGCAAAATAGTTCTAAGACATTCAGCAACTACAGATGAGGTTCATGCATGTTCTATAATTTTCATTTGAAAACAAACCCTATCACATTGGGTGCAATTATGCACCATGTAACTTAATTTATATCTAGCAAAATGCAATATGTTGTCCATATTATTTTCTGTACCTTTGGAACGTTCCACATAGGAAAAACTATCAGACCTTTCTATGTAAGATTTAGGGAGCACTACAACTCTATTCTGCCTGGAAAGGGATCTATTAGATTGATTGAACATATTTGTAATGTCCCTTTTTCGGACCTGAAAATGTTGCATTTTGCAGGACTTGAAAGAATACACTGAATAGTTCAGCACCAATTTAGAGCATCACACACCTCTCAATTTCACAAGCCGTATCAGTTTGGCTAGGTTCACATTAGCGTTTCTGTGCGCAACGTATCACCTGCATACGCAAACGCATGCCAAAACGCATGCAAACGCATGTTTACGCAGAAATTATTTATCTGCATGATCTTACGCATGATGGCAAAAAACGCTGCGTGTGCATGCGTTTCTATGCGTTTTGCATGCGTTTGTGTTGTTTATGTGCATACGTACAGTATTTCCCAATGGGCGTGGCTTATGGTATTTCTATATATAGACACACTGCACAGATGAAATCCTCTTCTTTTGATGCTGTATCCTGCTGCAAGATGGATCTTACCGTGGAGAGCTTCAATCTGAATTTATCATGGAAATTGGTTTTTGCTGTTGCTGTGGCTTGTGAGGAAGAAAGGAGAAGAGGAAGATGGAGAAGATGTCGTCATCGCTATCGGCAACACCCCATTCTTGAAGTCCAAGAGAGCGTTGGAGCCTGCCACTAGTGTTGAGCATTCCGATACCGCAAGTATTGGGTATCGGCCGATACTTGCTGTATCGGAATTCCGATACCGAGTTCCGATATTTTTGTGATATCGGAAATCGGAATCGGAAGTTCCCAGTGTATGGTTCCCAGGGTCTGGAGGAGAGTAAACTCTCCTTCAGGCCCTGGGATCCATATTCATGTAAAAAATAAAGAATTAAAATAAAAAATATGGATATACTCACCCGTCCGGCGGCCCCTGGACCTTACCGATGTAACCGGCAGCCTCCGTTCCTAAGAATGAGGAGTTTAGGACCTGTGATGATGTCGCGGCTTGTGATTGGTCGCGTGAGCGGTCACATGAGCGGTCACGCGACCAATCACAAGCCGCGACGTCATCAAAGGTCCTAAACTCCACATTGTTAGGAACGGAGGCTGCCGGTTACATCGGTAAGGTCCAGGGGCCGCCGGACGGGTGAGTATATCCATATTTTTTATTTTAATTCTTTATTTTTTACATGAATATGGATCCCAGGGCCTGAAGGAGAGTTTCCTCTCCTTCAGACCCTGGGAACCATCCAGGATACCTTCCGATACTTGTGTCCCATTGCCTTGCATTGGTATCGGGTATCGGTATCGGCGATATCTGATATTTTTTGGATATCGGCCGATACCATCCGATACCGATACCTTTGAGTATCGGAAGGTATCGCTCAACACTACCTACCACTCATTGTTCCCTAAGCTCAGTGAAGATCTCTACATTTTTAATTTCAGATTGGACTGTCCACCCTTTCTGGGATTGTTGGAGATTGGAGACACCTACCGTGTATTGTGTGACGTTCTGCATGCAGAATTCCTCCCCAACCCACAACTGAACTTTGGCTGAAAAATGCTGAAAAATTCAAGGAAATTTGTAATTTTCCAAACATGTGTGGTGGCTTTGGACGGCAAACACATTCGGATTCTGAAACTTGCTGGAAATGGATCCAAGTACTTCAATTATAAAAAATACTTTTCCATTGGTCTCATGGCGATTGCAGATACTGAGTGTCGATTTGTCGCCATTGACATTGGCTCATTTGGATGAGGAAATGACTCAAAGACTTTCAAAGACTCTGACATGGGACAACGTTTGTATGGTAATGATTTTAATTTTCCACCACCTCAACCTCTTCCGAACACAGAAGGACAGCCAATGCCATTTGTTGTGGTTGGTGATGAGGCATTTCAAATGTGTGCCAACCTCATAAAACTGTACTCTAGTAGGGACGATTCACACAAAAAGGATTTTCAACTAAAGGCTGACAAGGGCACGAAGAACTGTGGACTGTGCCTTTGGTTTGCTGGCAGCTAAATGGCGCATTTTGTGAACACCAATCAATCTTAGACAATTGATGAGGTTGTGAAAGCGTGTGGTGTTCTGCATAATTACATCCTGTCAAAAGAGCAACCCCACTTCGAACTTGAGGATTCTGTTAATACCACATGGCAGGATTACCATGCTCACCCTCTGAGGACTACAGTGGAAATTGCCCTAATGAGGCATAATTAGGCTGCCTTTTTTGTTTCTGATATTGGACATGTGGCAAGGCAAGATGAAATGATTTAAGCTGTAAATAAATCAAATGTACCTGTAATGTTATGTACTACTTCTACGGTTTTCTGACTGTAATATTAACACCTTGACTGTAACTTTAATAATAAACATTCTAACTGTAACACCCGTTAATACTTCACTCAACAATACACTCAACAATACACACATGCTTAAATAAAGAGATAAAGAAAACACAGTGAGACAGTTATTATGAGACAAAATCATTTTTACTAACAAAACTAAAAACAATTTGAAATTTTACATAAAAATGGAAAATAATGTGATTTACTTTGGGGGTCTGCGGGAGGGAGTTACATGGTGGACCTGGGGATTGTCTTGCTGAGATGGTAGGCTAGGAGTGGATGGGGAAGTGGAAGTGGCAGTCAATTGGAGGACTGGGTCAGAAACACTTCGTGGGCAGGGTCCTCTCTCCTCCTGTACCAGTTATGACTTGTATTTTTCAAGATTATTGTACTTGTTTTTATTATGTATACCCCTCCTTACATGTAAAGCGCCATGGAACAAATGGCGCTATAACAATAAATAATAATAATAATAAAAACATTGGCAGAGGACACATTGGGGAAGAGGACACATTAGGAGTAGGGTTGAGCGACTTTCATTTTTTTAAGATCGAGTCGGGTTTTGTGAAACCCGACTTTGTCCAGAGTCGAGTCGAGTGCAGTCGGCCGATTATCGCTAAAAGTCGGCGATCGACCGAAACACGAAACCCAATGCAAGTCAATGGGGAAGCATAGTCGGCAGTGAGTGGAGGCCAGGAAAACACCTACAGTGCCCATTTTAATGCCAAAAACATCCATTCTTGTTTCTGAAGCTTGTCAATCTTAATTAACTTTATAATAATAGTTGGGCATAGGAAATTGGGGGTCATTTGGCAAAAGTTGTGGGGGGTAGGGCTGGTTCAAGGCTTTAGTGGGCCCAGGAAACGTGGACTACGTCACGGCGGTGGAGCAGGGAGAGGTAAGTATTTCAACGTTGCAAGTGCTGTGATCCTGAGCAAGCAGGGGGGCACACTTGTTCGCATTGGCACTGGCACAGGGCCCCTCAAAGTACAGCGGTGTGTTTGCACGGCGGGGGCGCCTCCCACCAGCAGCGACACTTTTGCGTACTCTGAGGGGCCCTGTGCCAGTGACGTCGCCAACGAGTATGCCCCCCCACCTGAAGGAACCTGCACTTTCATCTGCACCTTCCTCTTTGTCCCTGTGTAAGGTGGTATAACATGCGGGAAGGGGAACCTTACTTTCAGCAGGGTCAGATTCTGGCTGTGTAGAGTGCAAGGGGAATGTAGTGGTCTAGGTCAATGTACCAGCAGACTCATCTAGCAGTGGCTGGGCAATGGGCAGGATGAGGAGGAAACAGATATAGGGCCAAAGAATAAAGTAGGCTAAATGCAGTTCAAAATTGGTAACAGGACAGGACTAAACAGGCGGCATTGCTTTGTTCAGTGGAGTAGCAAACCCAGGAGCAGCAGACACTGTTTTAAGGGCCCAACCACACTAGTAGGCCAAATGCAGTTTAATATCTGATACTATAGGCCCAAAGCCAGAAGGTTGAAGCTCAGCTTTATTCAGTTGAGGGCAAACACCAGGGAGGGGCAGACACCGTTAGTAGGCCGTAACCAAATTTGAAGGCCAAATGCAGTTTAGTATCTGATACTATAGGCCGAAAGCCAGAAGGTTGAAGCTCAGCTTTATTCAGTTGAGAAAAAACACCAGAGAGGGGCAGACACCGTTAGTAGGCCCTAACCACCAAATTTTGAAAACATTGCACTTAATGAGAGCCAGAAGGTTGAAGCTCAGCTTTATTCAGTTGAGGAAAAACAACAGGGAGGGGCAGACACCGTTAGTAGGCCCTAACCACCAATTTTTGAAAACATAGCACTTAATGAGAGCCAGAAGGTTGAAGCTCAGCTTTATTCAGTTGAGGAAAAAAAACAGGCAGGGGCAGACACCGTTAGTAGGCCATAACCAAAGTTGAAGGCCAAATGCAGTATAATATCTGATACTATAGGCCGAAAGCCAGAAGGTTGAAGCTCAGCTTTATTCAGTTGAGGAAAAACACCAGGGAGGGGCAGACACCGTTAGTATGCCCTAACCACCAATTTTTAAAATAACAGCACTTAATGAGAGCCAGAAGGTTGAAGCTCAGTTTTATTCAGTTGAGGAAAAACACCAGGGAGGGGCAGACACCGTTAGTAGGCCGTAACCAAAGTTGAAGGCCAAATGCAGTTTAATATCTGATACTATAGGCCGAAAGCCAGAAGGTTGAAGCTCAGCTTTATTCAGTTGAGGAAAAACACCAGGGAGGGGCAGACACCGTTAGTAGGCCCTAACCACCAATTTTTAAAAACACAGCACTTAATGAGAGCCAGAAGGATGAAGCTCAGCTTTATTCAGTTGAGGACAAACACCAGGCAGGGGCAGACACCGTTAGTAGGCCGTAACCAAAGTTGAAGGCCAAATGTAGTATAATATCTGATACTATAGGCCGAAAGCCAGAAGGTTGAAGCTCAGCTTTATTCAGTTGAGGAAAAACACCAGGGAGGGGCAGACACCGTTAGTAGGCCGTAACCAAAGTTGAAGGCCAAATGCAGTTTAATATCTGATACTATAGGCCGAAATCCAGAAGGTTGAAGCTCAGCTTTATTCAGTTGAGGAAAAACACCAGGGAGGGGCAGACACCGTTAGTAGGCCCTAACCACCAATTTTTTAAAACACAGCACTTAATGAGAGCCAGAATGATGAAGCTCAGCTTTATTCAGTTGAGGACAAACACCAGGCAGGGGCAGACACCGTTAGTAGGCCGTAACCAAAGTTGAAAGCCAAATGCAGTTTAATATCTGATACTATAGGCCGAAAGCCAGAAGGTTGAAGCTCAGCTTTATTCAGTTGAGGAAAAACACCAGGGAGGGGCAGACACCGTTAGTAGGCCCTAACCACCAATTTTTGAAAACATAGCACTTGATGAGAGCCAAAAGGTTGAAGCTCAGCTTTATTCAGTTGAGGAAAAACACCAGGGAGGGGCAGACACTGTTAGTAGGCCGTAACCACCAATTTTTAAAATAACAGCACTTAATGAGAGCCAGAAGGTTGAAGCTCAGCTTTATTCAGTTGAGGAAAAACACCAGAGAGGGGCAGACACCGTTAGTAGGCCCTAACCACCAATTTTTGAAAACATAGCACTTAATGAGAGCCAGAAGGTTGAAGCTCAGCTTTATTCAGTTGAGGAAAAACACCTTGGAGGGGCAGACACCATTAGTATGCCCTAACCACCAATTTTTAAAATAACAGCACTTAATGAGAGCCAGAAGGTTGAAGCTCAGCTTCATTCAGTTGAGGAAAAACACCAGGGAGGGGCAGACACCGTTAGTAGGCCGTAACCAAAGTTGAAGGCCAAATGCAGATTAATATATGATACTATAGGCCGAAAGCCAGAAGGTTGAAGCTCAGCTTTATTCAGTTGAGGAAAAACACCAGGGAGGGGCAGACACCGTTAGTAGGCCCTAACCACCAATTTTTGAAAACATAGCACTTAATGAGAGCCAGAAGGTTGAAGCTCAGCTTTATTCAGTTGAGGACAAACACCAGGCAGGGGCAGACACCGTTAGTAGGCCGTAACCAAAGTTGAAGGCCAAATGCAGTATAATATCTGATACTATAGGCCGAAAGCCAGAAGGTTGAAGCTCAGCTTTATTCAGTTGAGGAAAAACACCAGGGAGGGGCAGACACCGTTAGTAGGCCGTAACCAAAGTTGAAGGCCAAATGCAGTTTAATATCTGATACTATAGGCCGAAAGCCAGAAGGTTGAAGCTCAGCTTTATTCAGTTGAGGAAAAACACCAGGGAGGGGCAGACACCGTTAGTAGGCCCTAACCACCAATTTTTTAAAACACAGCACTTAATGAGAGCCAGAAGGATGAAGCTCAGCTTTATTCAGTTGAGGACAAACACCAGGCAGGGGCAGACACCGTTAGTAGGCCGTAACCAAAGTTGAAGGCCAAATGCAGTTTAATATCTGATACTATAGGCCGAAAGCCAGAAGGTTGAAGCTCAGCTTTATTCAGTTGAGGAAAAACACCAGGGAGGGGCAGACACCGTTAGTAGGCCCTAACCATCAATTTTTGAAAACATAGCACTTAATGAGAGCCAGAAGGTTGAAGCTCAGCTTTATTCAGTTGAGGAAAAACACCAGGGAGGGGTAGACACCGTCAGTAGGCCGTAACCACCAATTTTTAAAATAACAGCACTTAATGAGAGCCAGAAGGTTGAAGCTCAGCTTTATTCAGTTGAGGAAAAACACCAGGGAGGGGCAGACACCGTTAGTAGGCCCTAACCACCAATTTTTAAAATAACAGCACTTAGTGAGAGCCAGAAGGATGAAGCTCAGCTTCATTCAGTTGAGGAAAAACACCAGGGAGGGGCAGACACCGTTAGTAGGCCGTAACCAAAGTTGAAGGCCAAATGCAGATTAATATATGATACTATAGGCCGAAAGCCAGAAGGTTGAAGCTCAGCTTTATTCAGTTGAGGAAAAACACCAGGGAGGGGCAGACACCGTTAGTAGGCCCTAACCACCAATTTTTGAAAACATAGCACTTAATGAGAGCCAGAAGGTTGAAGCTCAGCTTTATTCAGTTGAGGACAAACACCAGGCAGGGGCAGACACCGTTAGTAGGCCGTAACCAAAGTTGAAGGCCAAATGCAGTATAATATCTGATACTATAGCCCGAAAGCCAGAAGGTTGAAGCTCAGCTTTATTCAGTTGAGGAAAAACACCAGGGAGGGGCAGACACCGTTAGTAGGCCGTAACCAAAGTTGAAGGCCAAATGCAGTTTAATATCTGATACTATAGGCCGAAAGCCAGAAGGTTGAAGCTCAGCTTTATTCAGTTGAGGAAAAACACCAGGGAGGGGCAGACACCGTTAGTAGGCCCTAACCATCAATTTTTGAAAACATAGCACTTAATGAGAGCCAGAAGGTTGAAGCTCAGCTTTATTCAGTTGAGGAAAAACACCAGGGAGGGGTAGACACCGTCAGTAGGCCGTAACCACCAATTTTTAAAATAACAGCACTTAAAGAGAGCCAGAAGGTTGAAGCTCAGCTTTATTCAGTTGAGGAAAAACACCAGGGAGGGGCAGACACCGTTAGTAGGCCCTAACCACCAATTTTTGAAAACATAGCACTTAATGAGAGCCAGAAGGTTGAAGCTCAGCTTTATTCAGTTGAGGACAAACACCAGGCAGGGGCAGACACCGTTAGTAGGCCGTAACCAAAGTTGAAGGCCAAATGCAGTATAATATCTGATACTATAGGCCGAAAGCCAGAAGGTTGAAGCTCAGCTTTATTCAGTTGAGGAAAAACACCAGGGAGGGGCAGACACCGTTAGTAGGCCGTAACCAAAGTTGAAGGCCAAATGCAGTTTAATGTCTGATACTATAGGCCGAAAGCCAGAAGGTTGAAGCTCAGCTTTATTCAGTTGAGGAAAAACACCAGGGAGGGGCAGACACCGTTAGTAGGCCCTAACCACCAATTTTTTAAAACACAGCACTTAATGAGAGCCAGAAGGATTAAGCTCAGCTTTATTCAGTTGAGGACAAACACCAGGCAGGGGCAGACACCGTTAGTAGGCCGTAATCAAAGTTGAAGGCCAAATGCAGTTTAATATCTGATACTATAGGCCGAAAGCCAGAAGGTTGAAGCTCAGCTTTATTCAGTTGAGGAAAAACACCAGGGAGGGGCAGACACCGTTAGTAGGCCCTAACCATCAATTTTTGAAAACATAGCACTTAATGAGAGCCAGAAGGTTGAAGCTCAGCTTTATTCAGTTGAGGAAAAACACCAGGGAGGGGCAGACACCGTTAGTAGGCCCTAACCACCAATTTTTGAAAACATAGCACTTAATGAGAGCCAGAAGGTTGAAGCTCAGCTTTATTCAGTTGAGGACAAACACCAGGCAGGGGCAGACACCGTTAGTAGGCCGTAACCAAAGTTGAAGGCCAAATGCAGTATAATATCTGATACTATAGGCCGAAAGCCAGAAGGTTGAAGCTCAGCTTTATTCAGTTGAGGAAAAACACCACGGAGGGGCAGACACCGTTAGTAGGCCCTAACCACCAATTTTTAAAATAACAGCACTTAATGAGAGCCAGAAGGTTGAAGCTCAGCTTTATTCAGTTGAGGAAAAACACCAGGAAGGGGCAGACACCGTTAGTAGGCCCTATTTACCAATTTTTAAAAACACAGCACTTAATGAGAGCCAAAAGGATGAAGCTCAGCTTTATTCAGTTGAGGACAAACACCAGGCAGGGGCAGACACCGTTAGTAAGCCGTAACCAAAGTTGAAGGCCAAATGCAGTTTAATATCTGATACTATAGGCCGAAAGCCAGAAGGTTGAAGCTCAGCTTTATTCAGTTGAGGAAAAACACCAGGGAGGGGCAGACACCGTTAGTAGGCCCTAACCACCAATTTTTAAAAACACAGCACTTAATGAGAGCCAAAAGGATGAAGCTCAGCTTTATTCAGTTGAGGACAAACACCAGGCAGGGGCAGACACCGTTAGTAGGCCCTAACCACCAATTTTTAAAATAACAGCACTTAATGAGAGCCAGAAGGTTGAAGCTCAGCTTTATTCAGTTGAGGAAAAACACCAGGGAGGGGCAGACACCGTTAGTAGGCCATAACCACCAATTTTTAAAATAACAGCACTTAATGAGAGCCAGAAGGTTGAAGCTCAGCTTTATTCAGTTGAGGAAAAACACCAGGCAGGGGCAGACACCGTTAGTAGGCCGTAACCAAAGTTGAAGGCCAAATGCAGTTTAATATCTGATACTATAGGCCGAAAGCCAGAAGGTTGAAGCTCAGCTTTATTCAGTTGAGGAAAAACACTAGGGAGGGGCAGACACCGTTAGTAGGCCGTAACCAAAGTTGAAGGCCAAATGCAGTTTAATATCTGATACTATAGGCCGAAAGCCAGAAGGTTGAAGCTCAGCTTTATTCAGTTGAGGAAAAACACTAGAGAGGGGCAGACACCGTTAGTAGGCCCTAACCACCAATTTTTGAAAACATAGCACTTAATGAGAGCCAGAAGGTTGAAGCTCAGCTTTATTCAGTTGAGGAAAAACACCAGAGAGGGGCAGACACCGTTAGTAGGCCCTAACCACCAATTTTTGAAAACATAGCACTTAATGAGAGCCAGAAGGTTGAAGCTCAGCTTTATTCAGTTGAGGAAAAACACCTGGGAGGGGCAGACACCATTAGTATGCCCTAACCACCAATTTTTAAAATAACAGCACTTAATGAGAGCCAGAAGGTTGAAGCTCAGCTTCATTCAGTTGAGGAAAAACACCAGGGAGGGGAGACACCGTTAGTAGGCCGTAACCAAAGTTGAAGGCCAAATGCAGATTAATATATGATACTATAGGCCGAAAGCCAGAAGGTTGAAGCTCAGCTTTATTCAGTTGAGGAAAAACACCAGGGAGGGGCAGACACCGTTAGTAGGCCCTAACCACCAATTTTTGAAAACATAGCACTTAATGAGAGCCAGAAGGTTGAAGCTCAGCTTTATTCAGTTGAGGACAAACACCAGGCAGGGGCAGACACCGTTAGTAGGCCGTAACCAAAGTTGAAGGCCAAATGCAGTATAATATCTGATACTATAGGCCGAAAGCCAGAAGGTTGAAGCTCAGCTTTATTCAGTTGAGGAAAAACACCAGGGAGGGGCAGACACCGTTAGTAGGCCGTAACCAAAGTTGAAGGCCAAATGCAGTTTAATATCTGATACTATAGGCCGAAAGCCAGAAGGTTGAAGCTCAGCTTTATTCAGTTGAGGAAAAACACCAGGGAGGGGCAGACACCGTTAGTAGGCCCTAACCACCAATTTTTTAAAACACAGCACTTAATGAGAGCCAGAAGGTTGAAGCTCAGCTTTATTCAGTTGAGGAAAAACACCAGGGAGGGGTAGACACCGTCAGTAGGCCGTAACCACCAATTTTTAAAATAACAGCACTTAATGAGAGCCAGAAGGTTGAAGCTCAGCTTTATTCAGTTGAGGAAAAACACCAGGGAGGGGCAGACACCGTTAGTAGGCCCTAACCACCAATTTTTGAAAACATAGCACTTAATGAGAGCCAGAAGGTTGAAGCTCAGCTTTATTCAGTTGAGGACAAACACCAGGCAGGGGCAGACACCGTTAGTAGGCCGTAACCAAAGTTGAAGGCCAAATGCAGTATAATATCTGATACTATAGGCCGAAAGCCAGAAGGTTGAAGCTCAGCTTTATTCAGTTGAGGAAAAACACCAGGGAGGGGCAGACACCGTTAGTAGGCCGTAACCAAAGTTGAAGGCCAAATGCAGTATAATATCTGATACTATAGGCCGAAAGCCAGAAGGTTGAAGCTCAGCTTTATTCAGTTGAGGAAAAACACCAGGGAGGGGCAGACACCGTTAGTAGGCCCTAACCACCAATTTTTTAAAACACAGCACTTAATGAGAGCCAGAAGGATTAAGCTCAGCTTTATTCAGTTGAGGACAAACACCAGGCAGGGGCAGACACCGTTAGTAGGCCGTAATCAAAGTTGAAGGCCAAATGCAGTTTAATATCTGATACTATAGGCCGAAAGCCAGAAGGTTGAAGCTCAGCTTTATTCAGTTGAGGAAAAACACCAGGGAGGGGCAGACACCGTTAGTAGGCCCTAACCATCAATTTTTGAAAACATAGCACTTAATGAGAGCCAGAAGGTTGAAGCTCAGCTTTATTCAGTTGAGGAAAAACACCAGGGAGGGGTAGACACCGTCAGTAGGCCGTAACCACCAATTTTTAAAATAACAGCACTTAATGAGAGGCAGAAGGTTGAAGCTCAGCTTTATTCAGTTGAGGAAAAACACCAGGGAGGGGCAGACACCGTTAGTAGGCCCTAACCACCAATTTTTGAAAACATAGCACTTAATGAGAGCCAGAAGGTTGAAGCTCAGCTTTATTCAGTTGAGGACAAACACCAGGCAGGGGCAGACACCGTTAGTAGGCCGTAACCAAAGTTGAAGGCCAAATGCAGTATAATATCTGATACTATAGGCCGAAAGCCAGAAGGTTGAAGCTCAGCTTTATTCAGTTGAGGAAAAACACCAGGGAGGGGCAGACACCGTTAGTAGGCCGTAACCAAAGTTGAAGGCCAAATGCAGTTTAATATCTGATACTATAGGCCGAAAGCCAGAAGGTTGAAGCTCAGCTTTATTCAGTTGAGGAAAAACACCAGGGAGGGGCAGACACCGTTAGTAGGCCCTAACCACCAATTTTTTAAAACACAGCACTTAATGAGAGCCAGAAGGATGAAGCTCAGCTTTATTCAGTTGAGGACAAACACCAGGCAGGGGCAGACACCGTTAGTAGGCCGTAACCAAAGTTGAAGGCCAAATGCAGTATAATATCTGATACTATAGGCCGAAAGCCAGAAGGTTGAAGCTCAGCTTTATTCAGTTGAGGAAAAACACCAGGGAGGGGCAGACACCGTTAGTAGGCCGTAACCAAAGTTGAAGGCCAAATGCAGTTTAATATCTGATACTATAGGCCGAAAGCCAGAAGGTTGAAGCTCAGCTTTATTCAGTTGAGGAAAAACACCAGGGAGGGGCAGACACCGTTAGTAGGCCCTAACCACCAATTTTTTAAAACACAGCACTTAATGAGAGCCAGAAGGATGAAGCTCAGCTTTATTCAGTTGAGGACAAACACCAGGCAGGGGCAGACACCGTTAGTAGGCCGTAACCAAAGTTGAAGGCCAAATGCAGTTTAATATCTGATACTATAGGCCGAAAGCCAGAAGGTTGAAGCTCAGCTTTATTCAGTTGAGGAAAAACACCAGGGAGGGGCAGACACCGTTAGTAGGCCCTAACCATCAATTTTTGAAAACATAGCACTTAATGAGAGCCAGAAGGTTGAAGCTCAGCTTTATTCAGTTGAGGAAAAACACCAGGGAGGGGTAGACACCGTCAGTAGGCCGTAACCACCAATTTTTAAAATAACAGCACTTAATGAGAGCCAGAAGGTTGAAGCTCAGCTTTATTCAGTTGAGGAAAAACACCAGGGAGGGGCAGACACCGTTAGTAGGCCCTAACCACCAATTTTTGAAAACATAGCACTTAATGAGAGCCAGAAGGTTGAAGCTCAGCTTTATTCAGTTGAGGACAAACACCAGGCAGGGGCAGACACCGTTAGTAGGCCGTAACCAAAGTTGAAGGCCAAATGCAGTATAATATCTGATACTATATGCCGAAAGCCAGAAGGTTGAAGCTCAGCTTTATTCAGTTGAGGAAAAACACCAGGGAGGGGCAGACACCGTTAGTAGGCCCTAACCACCAATTTTTGAAAACATAGCACTTAATGAGAGCCAGAAGGTTGAAGCTCAGCTTTATTCAGTTGAGGACAAACACCAGGCAGGGGCAGACACCGTTAGTAGGCCGTAACCAAAGTTGAAGGCCAAATGCAGTATAATATCTGATACTATAGGCCGAAAGCCAGAAGGTTGAAGCTCAGCTTTATTCAGTTGAGGAAAAACACCACGGAGGGGCAGACACCGTTAGTAGGCCCTAACCACCAATTTTTAAAATAACAGCACTTAATGAGAGCCAGAAGGTTGAAGCTCAGCTTTATTCAGTTGAGGAAAAACACCAGGAAGGGGCAGACACCGTTAGTAGGCCCTATTTACCAATTTTTAAAAACACAGCACTTAATGAGAGCCAAAAGGATGAAGCTCAGCTTTATTCAGTTGAGGACAAACACCAGGCAGGGGCAGACACCGTTAGTAGGCCGTAACCAAAGTTGAAGGCCAAATGCAGTTTAATATCTGATACTATAGGCCGAAAGCCAGAAGGTTGAAGCTCAGCTTTATTCAGTTGAGGAAAAAGACCAGGGAGGGGCAGACACCGTTAGTAGGCCCTAACCACCAATTTTTAAAAACACAGCACTTAATGAGAGCCAAAAGGATGAAGCTCAGCTTTATTCAGTTGAGGACAAACACCAGGCAGGGGCAGACACCGTTAGTAGGCCCTAACCACCAATTTTTAAAATAACAGCACTTAATGAGAGCCAGAAGGTTGAAGCTCAGCTTTATTCAGTTGAGGAAAAACACCAGGGAGGGGCAGACACCGTTAGTAGGCCATAACCACCAATTTTTAAAATAACAGCACTTAATGAGAGCCAGAAGGTTGAAGCTCAGCTTTATTCAGTTGAGGAAAAACACCAGGCAGGGGCAGACACCGTTAGTAGGCCGTAACCAAAGTTGAAGGCCAAATGCAGTTTAACATCTGATACTATAGGCCGAAAGCCAGAAGGTTGAAGCTCAGCTTTATTCAGTTGAGGAAAAACACCAGGGAGGGGCAGACACCGTTAGTAGGCCGTAACCAAAGTTGAAGGCCAAATGCAGTTTAATATCTGATACTATAGGCCGAAAGCCAGAAGGTTGAAGCTCAGCTTTATTCAGTTGAGGAAAAACACCAGGGAGGGGCAGACACCGTTAGTAGGCCCTAACCATCAATTTTTGAAAACATAGCACTTAATGAGAGCCAGAAGGTTGAAGCTCAGCTTTATTCAGTTGAGGAAAAACACCAGGGAGGGGTAGACACCGTCAGTAGGCCGTAACCACCAATTTTTAAAATAACAGCACTTAATGAGAGCCAGAAGGTTGAAGCTCAGCTTTATTCAGTTGAGGAAAAACACCAGGGAGGGGCAGACACCGTTAGTAGGCCCTAACCACCAATTTTTGAAAACATAGCACTTAATGAGAGCCAGAAGGTTGAAGCTCAGCTTTATTCAGTTGAGGACAAACACCAGGCAGGGGCAGACACCGTTAGTAGGCCGTAACCAAAGTTGAAGGCCAAATGCAGTATAATATCTGATACTATATGCCGAAAGCCAGAAGGTTGAAGCTCAGCTTTATTCAGTTGAGGAAAAACACCAGGGAGGGGCAGACACCGTTAGTAGGCCCTAACCACCAATTTTTGAAAACATAGCACTTAATGAGAGCCAGAAGGTTGAAGCTCAGCTTTATTCAGTTGAGGACAAACACCAGGCAGGGGCAGACACCGTTAGTAGGCCGTAACCAAAGTTGAAGGCCAAATGCAGTATAATATCTGATACTATAGGCCGAAAGCCAGAAGGTTGAAGCTCAGCTTTATTCAGTTGAGGAAAAACACCACGGAGGGGCAGACACCGTTAGTAGGCCCTAACCACCAATTTTTAAATTAACAGCACTTAATGAGAGCCAGAAGGTTGAAGCTCAGCTT
The DNA here is from genome assembly GCF_051348905.1 of Ranitomeya variabilis. Classification (NCBI taxonomy): domain Eukaryota; kingdom Metazoa; phylum Chordata; class Amphibia; order Anura; family Dendrobatidae; genus Ranitomeya; species Ranitomeya variabilis. Next base: position 571,548,855 of record NC_135236.1, read on the forward strand.
TATTCAGTTGAGGAAAAACACCAGGAAGGGGCAGACACCGTTAGTAGGCCCTATTTACCAATTTTTAAAAACACAGCACTTAATGAGAGCCAAAAGGATGAAGCTCAGCTTTATTCAGTTGAGGACAAACACCAGGCAGGGGCAGACACCGTTAGTAGGCCGTAACCAAAGTTGAAGGCCAAATGCAGTTTAATATCTGATACTATAGGCCGAAAGCCAGAAGGTTGAAGCTCAGCTTTATTCAGTTGAGGAAAAAGACCAGGGAGGGGCAGACACCGTTAGTAGGCCCTAACCACCAATTTTTAAAAACACAGCACTTAATGAGAGCCAAAAGGATGAAGCTCAGCTTTATTCAGTTGAGGACAAACACCAGGCAGGGGCAGACACCGTTAGTAGGCCCTAACCACCAATTTTTAAAATAACAGCACTTAATGAGAGCCAGAAGGTTGAAGCTCAGCTTTATTCAGTTGAGGAAAAACACCAGGGAGGGGCAGACACCGTTAGTAGGCCATAACCACCAATTTTTAAAATAACAGCACTTAATGAGAGCCAGAAGGTTGAAGCTCAGCTTTATTCAGTTGAGGAAAAACACCAGGCAGGGGCAGACACCGTTAGTAGGCCGTAACCAAAGTTGAAGGCCAAATGCAGTTTAATATCTGATACTATAGGCCGAAAGCCAGAAGGTTGAAGCTCAGCTTTATTCAGTTGAGGAAAAACACCAGGGAGGGGCAGACACCGTTAGTAGGCCGTAACCAAAGTTGAAGGCCAAATGCAGTTTAATATCTGATACTATAGGCCGAAAGTCAGAAGGTTGAAGCTCAGCTTTATTCAGTTGAGGAAAAACACCAGAGAGGGGCAGACACCGTTAGTAGGCCCTAACCACCAATTTTTGAAAACATAGCACTTAATGAGAGCCAGAAGGTTGAAGCTCAGCTTTATTCAGTTGAGGAAAAACACCAGGGAGGGGCAGACACCATTAGTATGCCCTAACCACCAATTTTTAAAATAACAGCACTTAATGAGAGCCAGAAGGTTGAAGCTCAGCTTTATTCAGTTGAGGAAAAACACCAGGGAGGGGCAGACACCGTTAGTAGGCCGTAACCAAAGTTGAAGGCCAAATGCAGTTTAATATATGATACTATAGGCCGAAAGCCAGAAGGTTGAAGCTCAGCTTTATTCAGTTGAGGAAAAACACCAGGGAGGGGCAGACACCGTTAGTAGGCCCTAACCACCAATTTTTGAAAACATAGCACTTAATGAGAGCCAGAAGGTTGAAGCTCAGCTTTATTCAGTTGAGGAAAAACACCACGGAGGGGCAGACACCGTTAGTATGCCCTAACCACCAATTTTTAAAATAACAGCACTTAATGAGAGCCAGAATGTTGAAGCTCAGCTTTATTCAGTTGAGGAAAAACACCAGGAAGGGGCAGACACCGTTAGTAGGCCCTAATTACCAATTTTTAAAAACACAGCACTTAATGAGAGCCAAAAGGATGAAGCTCAGCTTTATTCAGTTGAGGACAAACACCAGGCAGGGGCAGACACCGTTAGTAGGCCGTAACCAAAGTTGAAGGCCAAATGCAGTTTAATATCTGATACTATAGGCCGAAAGCCAGAAGGTTGAAGCTCAGCTTTATTCAGTTGAGGAAAAACACCAGGGAGGGGCAGACACCGTTAGTAGGCCCTAACCACCAATTTTTAAAAACACAGCACTTAATGAGAGCCAGAAGGTTGAAGCTCAGCTTTATTCAGTTGAGGACAAACACCAGGCAGGGGCAGACACCGTTAGTAGGCCGTAACCAAAGTTGAAGGCCAAATGCAGTATAATATCTGATACTATAGGCCGAAAGCCAGAAGGTTGAAGCTCAGCTTTATTCAGTTGAGGAAAAACACCAGGGAGGGGCAGACACCGTTAGTAGGCCGTAACCAAAGTTGAAGGCCAAATGCAGTTTAATATCTGATACTATAGGCCGAAAGCCAGAAGGTTGAAGCTCAGCTTTATTCAGTTGAGGAAAAACACCAGGGAGGGGCAGACACCGTTAGTAGGCCCTAACCACCAATTTTTTAAAACACAGCACTTAATGAGAGCCAGAAGGATGAAGCTCAGCTTTATTCAGTTGAGGACAAACACCAGGCAGGGGCAGACACCGTTAGTAGGCCGTAACCAAAGTTGAAGGCCAAATGCAGTTTAATATCTGATACTATAGGCCGAAAGCCAGAAGGTTGAAGCTCAGCTTTATTCAGTTGAGGAAAAACACCAGGGAGGGGCAGACACCGTTAGTAGGCCCTAACCATCAATTTTTGAAAACATAGCACTTAATGAGAGCCAGAAGGTTGAAGCTCAGCTTTATTCAGTTGAGGAAAAACACCAGGGAGGGGTAGACACCGTCAGTAGGCCGTAACCACCAATTTTTAAAATAACAGCACTTAATGAGAGCCAGAAGGTTGAAGCTCAGCTTTATTCAGTTGAGGAAAAACACCAGGGAGGGGCAGACACCGTTAGTAGGCCCTAACCACCAATTTTTGAAAACATAGCACTTAATGAGAGCCAGAAGGTTGAAGCTCAGCTTTATTCAGTTGAGGACAAACACCAGGCAGGGGCAGACACCGTTAGTAGGCCGTAACCAAAGTTGAAGGCCAAATGCAGTATAATATCTGATACTATATGCCGAAAGCCAGAAGGTTGAAGCTCAGCTTTATTCAGTTGAGGAAAAACACCAGGGAGGGGCAGACACCGTTAGTAGGCCCTAACCACCAATTTTTGAAAACATAGCACTTAATGAGAGCCAGAAGGTTGAAGCTCAGCTTTATTCAGTTGAGGACAAACACCAGGCAGGGGCAGACACCGTTAGTAGGCCGTAACCAAAGTTGAAGGCCAAATGCAGTATAATATCTGATACTATAGGCCGAAAGCCAGAAGGTTGAAGCTCAGCTTTATTCAGTTGAGGAAAAACACCACGGAGGGGCAGACACCGTTAGTAGGCCCTAACCACCAATTTTTAAAATAACAGCACTTAATGAGAGCCAGAAGGTTGAAGCTCAGCTTTATTCAGTTGAGGAAAAACACCAGGAAGGGGCAGACACCGTTAGTAGGCCCTATTTACCAATTTTTAAAAACACAGCACTTAATGAGAGCCAAAAGGATGAAGCTCAGCTTTATTCAGTTGAGGACAAACACCAGGCAGGGGCAGACACCGTTAGTAGGCCGTAACCAAAGTTGAAGGCCAAATGCAGTTTAATATCTGATACTATAGGCTGAAAGCCAGAAGGTTGAAGCTCAGCTTTATTCAGTTGAAGAAAAAGACCAGGGAGGGGCAGACACCGTTAGTAGGCCCTAACCACCAATTTTTAAAAACACAGCACTTAATGAGAGCCAAAAGGATGAAGCTCAGCTTTATTCAGTTGAGGACAAACACCAGGCAGGGGCAGACACCGTTAGTAGGCCCTAACCACCAATTTTTAAAATAACAGCACTTAATGAGAGCCAGAAGGTTGAAGCTCAGCTTTATTCAGTTGAGGAAAAACACCAGGGAGGGGCAGACACCGTTAGTAGGCCATAACCACCAATTTTTAAAATAACAGCACTTAATGAGAGCCAGAAGGTTGAAGCTCAGCTTTATTCAGTTGAGGAAAAACACCAGGCAGGGGCAGACACCGTTAGTAGGCCGTAACCAAAGTTGAAGGCCAAATGCAGTTTAATATCTGATACTATAGGCCGAAAGCCAGAAGGTTGAAGCTCAGCTTTATTCAGTTGAGGAAAAACACCAGGGAGGGGCAGACACCGTTAGTAGGCCGTAACCAAAGTTGAAGGCCAAATGCAGTTTAATATCTGATACTATAGGCCGAAAGCCAGAAGGTTGAAGCTCAGCTTTATTCAGTTGAGGAAAAACACCAGAGAGGGGCAGACACCGTTAGTAGGCCCTAACCACCAATTTTTGAAAACATAGCACTTAATGAGAGCCAGAAGGTTGAAGCTCAGCTTTATTCAGTTGAGGAAAAACACCAGGGAGGGGCAGACACCATTAGTATGCCCTAACCACCAATTTTTAAAATAACAGCACTTAATGAGAGCCAGAAGGTTGAAGCTCAGCTTTATTCAGTTGAGGAAAAACACCAGGGAGGGGCAGACACCGTTAGTAGGCCGTAACCAAAGTTGAAGGCCAAATGCAGTTTAATATATGATACTATAGGCCGAAAGCCAGAAGGTTGAAGCTCAGCTTTATTCAGTTGAGGAAAAACACCAGGGAGGGGCAGACACCGTTAGTAGGCCCTAACCACCAATTTTTGAAAACATAGCACTTAATGAGAGCCAGAAGGTTGAAGCTCAGCTTTATTCAGTTGAGGAAAAACACCACGGAGGGGCAGACACCGTTAGTATGCCCTAACCACCAATTTTTAAAATAACAGCACTTAATGAGAGCCAGAATGTTGAAGCTCAGCTTTATTCAGTTGAGGAAAAACACCAGGAAGGGGCAGACACCGTTAGTAGGCCCTAATTACCAATTTTTAAAAACACAGCACTTAATGAGAGCCAAAAGGATGAAGCTCAGCTTTATTCAGTTGAGGACAAACACCAGGCAGGGGCAGACACCGTTAGTAGGCCGTAACCAAAGTTGAAGGCCAAATGCAGTTTAATATCTGATACTATAGGCCGAAAGCCAGAAGGTTGAAGCTCAGCTTTATTCAGTTGAGGAAAAACACCAGGGAGGGGCAGACACCGTTAGTAGGCCCTAACCACCAATTTTTAAAAACACAGCACTTAATGAGAGCCAAAAGGATGAAGCTCAGCTTTATTCAGTTGAGGACAAACACCAGGCAGGGGCAGACACCGTTAGTAGGCTGTAACCAAAGTTGAAGGCCCAATGCAGTTTAATATCTGATACTATAGGCCGAAAGCCAGAATGTTGAAGCTCAGCTTTATTCAGTTGAGGAAAAACACCAGGGAGGGGCAGACACAGTTAGTATGCCCTAACCACCAATTTTTAAAATAACAGCACTTAATGAGAGCCAGAAGGTTGAAGCTCAGCTTTATTCAGTTGAGGAAAAACACCAGGGAGGGGCAGACACCGTTAGTAGGCCCTAGCCACCAATTTTTAAAATAACAGCACTTAATGAGAGCCAGAAGGTTGAAGCTCAGCTTTATTCAGTTGAGGAAAAACACCAGGGAGGGGCAGACACCGTTAGTAGGCCGTAACCAAAGTTGAAGGCCAAATGCAGTTTAATATATGATACTATAGGCCGAAAGCCAGAAGGTTGAAGCTCAGCTTTATTCAGTTGAGGAAAAACACCAGGGAGGGGCAGACACCGTTAGTAGGCCCTAACCACCAATTTTTAAAAACACAGCACTTAATGAGAGCCAAAAGGATGAAGCTCAGCTTTATTCAGTTGAGGACAAACACCAGGCAGGGGCAGACACCGTTAGTAGGCCCTAACCACCAATTTTTAAAATAACAGCACTTAATGAGAGCCAGAAAGTTGAAGCTCAGCTTTATTCAGTTGAGGAAAAACACCAGGGAGGGGCAGACACCGTTAGTAGGCCATAACCACCAATTTTTAAAATAACAGCACTTAATGAGAGCCAGAAGGTTGAAGCTCAGCTTTATTCAGTTGAGGAAAAACACCAGGCAGGGGCAGACACCGTTAGTAGGCCGTAACCAAAGTTGAAGGCCAAATGCAGTTTAATATCTGATACTATAGGCCGAAAGCCAGAAGGTTGAAGCTCAGCTTTATTCAGTTGAGGAAAAACACCAGGGAGGGGCAGACACCGTTAGTAGGCCGTAACCAAAGTTGAAGGCCAAATGCAGTTTAATATCTGATACTATAGGCCGAAAGCCAGAAGGTTGAAGCTCAGCTTTATTCAGTTGAGGAAAAACACCAGAGAGGGTCAGACACCGTTAGTAGGCCCTAACCACCAATTTTTGAAAACATAGCACTTAATGAGAGCCAGAAGGTTGAAGCTCAGCTTTATTCAGTTGAGGAAAAACACCAGGGAGGGGCAGACACCATTAGTATGCCCTAACCACCAATTTTTAAAATAACAGCACTTAATGAGAGCCAGAAGGTTGAAGCTCAGCTTTATTCAGTTGAGGAAAAACACCAGGGAGGGGCAGACACCGTTAGTAGGCCGTAACCAAAGTTGAAGGCCAAATGCAGTTTAATATATGATACTATAGGCCGAAAGCCAGAAGGTTGAAGCTCAGCTTTATTCAGTTGAGGAAAAACACCAGGGAGGGGCAGACACCGTTAGTAGGCCCTAACCACCAATTTTTGAAAACATAGCACTTAATGAGAGCCAGAAGGTTGAAGCTCAGCTTTATTCAGTTGAGGAAAAACACCACGGAGGGGCAGACACCGTTAGTATGCCCTAACCACCAATTTTTAAAATAACAGCACTTAATGAGAGCCAGAATGTTGAAGCTCAGCTTTATTCAGTTGAGGAAAAACACCAGGAAGGGGCAGACACCGTTAGTAGGCCCTAATTACCAATTTTTAAAAACACAGCACTTAATGAGAGCCAAAAGGATGAAGCTCAGCTTTATTCAGTTGAGGACAAACACCAGGCAGGGGCAGACACCGTTAGTAGGCCGTAACCAAAGTTGAAGGCCAAATGCAGTTTAATATCTGATACTATAGGCCGAAAGCCAGAAGGTTGAAGCTCAGCTTTATTCAGTTGAGGAAAAACACCAGGGAGGGGCAGACACCGTTAGTAGGCCCTAACCACCAATTTTTAAAAACACAGCACTTAATGAGAGCCAAAAGGATGAAGCTCAGCTTTATTCAGTTGAGGACAAACACCAGGCAGGGGCAGACACCGTTAGTAGGCTGTAACCAAAGTTGAAGGCCCAATGCAGTTTAATATCTGATACTATAGGCCGAAAGCCAGAATGTTGAAGCTCAGCTTTATTCAGTTGAGGAAAAACACCAGGGAGGGGCAGACACCGTTAGTAGGCCGTAACCAAAGTTGAAGGCCAAATGCAGTTTAATATCTGATACTATAGGCCGAAAGCCAGAAGGTTGAAGCTCAGCTTTATTCAGTTGAGGAAAAACACCAGGGAGGGGCAGACACCGTTAGTAGGCCCTAACCACCAATTTTTAAAAACACAGCACTTAATGAGAGCCAGAAGGATGAAGCTCAGCTTTATTCAGTTGAGGACAAACACCAGGCAGGGGCAGACACCGTTAGTAGGCCGTAACCAAAGTTGAAGGCCAAATGCAGTTTAATATCTGATACTATAGGCCGAAAGCCAGAAGGTTGAAGCTCAGCTTTATTCAGTTGAGGAAAAACACCAGGGAGGGGCAGACACCGTTAGTAGGCCCTAACCACCAATTTTTAAAATAACAGCACTTAATGAGAGCCAGAAGGTTGAAGCTCAGCTTTATTCAGTTGAGGAAAAACACCAGGCAGGGGCAGACACCATTAGTAGGCCCTAACCACCAGTTTTTAAAAACACAGCACTTAATGAGAGCCAGAAGGATGAAGCTCAGCTTTATTCAGTTGAGGACAAACACCAGGCAGGGGCAGACACCGTTAGTAGGCCGTAACCAAAGTTGAAGGCCAAATGCAGTTTAATTTCTGATACTATAGGCCGAAAGCCAGAAGGTGGAAGCTCCGATTTAGACAGTGGAGGACAATTTGAATTAGGGACTGCAGACAGACTTAGTAGGCTGTCCCCTGTGGACCATGCATCCAACACATTAACCCATTGCGCCGTAATGGACACGTAATCTTCGGTGGCCATGCCTACAGGTCCATGCGTCTGTTGTCAGGTGCACCTTTGTACTCACAGATTGCCAGAGTGCATGGACAATGCGGTCTTCTACATGCTGGTGGAGGGTTGGGATGGCTTTTCTCGCAAAAGAAGTGTCGACTGGTTAGCTTGTAGCGTGGTACAGCGTAGTCCATCATGGCCTTATTAATAGTAAATAAAATATATAACTAGGCTCTATGAACTTTTAAATAGGTTCCAGGGTTCACGGGCAGCATTGGTGTGGTCAGTGGAGGAGTATTGCAAGTAGGGGCCGCAGACAGGCTCACAAAGGCCTAACATAACAAACAGTAGGCAGTCATGCCAGTTTTACATCGGTTACATGGATACACAGGCAGGCAGCATTGTGGTCAGTGGAGGAGTAATGCAAGTAGGGACGGCAGACAGGCTATCAAAGGCCTAAATTAACCAACAATAGGCTCATGGCAGTTTTACATCGGTTACATGGATACACAGGCAGGCAGCATTGTGGTCAGTGGAGGAGTATTGCAAGGAGTGTCTGACACAGATAGTACTCCAAAAAAATAAATAGATGTTAATGTCTCGCAAAACAAGTATAAGTAAAAAAAAGGGTGGCATGCTTAGGTACAGGGGTGGGCTCATCTGCAGAGTTTATGACAAAGTAATTTGGCAGTAAATTAGTATTTACTGGTGTCAATATAGGACACTGACCCAGACTACTTTAACTAGCATCATAGATGCAAACAAATTGGTATTGTTTGTCAGTGCCAGGCATTGAATGATGTCAGTGCATAGACTAAACAATAGTGGAGCTGTGCGAGATAATTTTGCACGTGGTACAGCACAGTTTGAGCTGGGGGGGAACTCTCTTGTGGCCGGCGGTACCGCCCCAGGGCCCCTCATGTTACAACGGTGTGTCTGATGTTGGGTGCGCACCACCACCGCCAGAGACACTACATTGTACTATGAGGGACCCAGTGGCAATGCCGTCGACCAAAAGCGGGCACACCCGCCTCTTCAGACAATCAGCACTGTAACGGGTGCTTGCGCCAAGTGGCGAGACTACGACCCCGTGGGGGGATTTTTCCCATTGGGGGAGGTGTAAACATGTCGTATGCTGGACAAACAGCTGCTGCAAATTAACAGATTGGAACACTCAGTAAGACCAGTCCACAAGCAAGACCTTTTTATAGGAAAGCTAGGTGTCAGCCGGGAAAGGTGGGGCAAAATAATTTGAAATCCAGGAGTGGTTCATTTTAATGAAGCTGAGATCATCCACATTTTGGGTAGCCAGACGAGTCCTTTTTTCGGTTAATATTGAACCAGCAGCACTGAATACTCTTTCTGATAGCACACTAGCTGCTGGGCAAGCAAGCTCCTGCAAAGCATATTCTGCCAATTCAGGCCAGGTGTCTAATTTTGATGCCCAGTAATCAAATAGGAATGACGGTTGAGGGAGAACATCGATAAGGGAAGAAAAATAGTTAGTAACCATACTGGACAAATGTTGTCTCCTGTCACTTTGAATAGATGCTGCAGTACCTGTCCTGTCTGCGGTCATTGCGAAATCACTCCACAACCTGGTCAGAAAACCCCTCTGTCCAACGCCACTTCTAATCTGTGCACCCCTAACACCTCTGCCATGTAGCCCCCTGCAGCTTGTGTGAGAACCATCACCGGCGCTGTGTGCTGGGAATGCCTGAATCAAACGGTCTACAAGAGTAGCTTGTTTGGTTGCTAAGATTTGTTCGAGGTTCTCATGTTGCATAATATTTTGCAATTTGCCTTTATAGCGAGGGTCAAGGATGCAGGCCAACCAGTAATCGTCATCGCTCATCATTTCAGTAATGCGTGGGTCCTTTTTGAGGATACGTAAGGCATAATCCGCCATGTGGGCCAAAGTTCCTGTTGGCAAATCTGCGGTTGTGCTGGTTTGAGGGGCAGTTACAGGCAAATCTACGTCACTTGTCTCCCTTAAAAAAACAGAACCCGGCCTTGCAACGCCACTAATTTCTGTTGGCCCAGGAGAAGCTTCCTCATTAAAAAAGTACTCATCCCCATCATCCTCCTCGTCCTCTTCGCCCGCTACCGCATCCTCTACACGGCCCTGACCAGACAATGGCTAACTGTCATCAAGGCTTTCCTCTTCCTCGGCTGCAGACGCCTGCTCCTTTATGTGCGTCAAACTTTGCATCAGCAGACGCATTAGGGGGATGCTCATGCTTATTATGGCTGTTATGGTTTCCAATGGCAAGGAAACATCAGAAGCATAGAATAAACGGACAAGTTCTCGGGTGATGGAAACTAGAGCTGACCGCGATGCTAAACCTACACACCACACTAGAAGTAGCCAGGGGGCATTCCTGCGTTGTCTCTAGATGCCGCGCGCCAGCCGGAGAACTAACTACCCCTGGTAGAAGAAAACACAGTCCTGGCTTGCCTCCAGAGAATGTCCCCACAGGAGATAGCAGCCCCCCACATATAATAACGGTGAGAGCAGATGAAAAGACACACGTAGTATGAAAGCAGATTTAGCACAGAGAGGCCCGCTAACTAAATAGCAGAAAGATACAACAGAGGACTTCGCGGTCAGCTGCAAAACCCTTCAAAACACCATCCTGAAATTACCTTAACTCATGTGACAACTCATGCCACTGGAGTGGTAATTTCAGCCCAACAAGAGCTTCCAGCTGCAGAGATTCACATAAGTGCAAAACTGGACAAAACATACAAAAATAGACTTAAGGACTAAAGTGTCCAACTTAGCTGAGCAGAAAACTGGGAGCAGGAACATGCAACAGAATCACTCTGGATACATTGATGGCCAGCATTAGAATGACTGAGGAGCAAGGTTAAATAGGATACTCCCACATCCTGATAGGAACAGGTGAACTGAGAAGGCAAAGCTTGCAGGACACCAGTACCACAAGAGACCACCGGGGGAGCCCACAAACCGAATCACAACATATGGCGTTGTCTGCACTAACCAGCCGTGTGCATTCCTCAAAACACTGAAAGACTTGACACAGGTCTTGTAGCTTCGACCACTGCACACCTGACAACTCCATGTCTGTCATTCAACTGCCTGCCCGTGTATGTGTATCCTCCCACAAAAACATAACAGCACGCCTCTGTTCGCACAGTCTCTGAAGCATGTGCAGTGTGGAGTTCCACCTTGTTGAAATGTCGATGATTAGGCGATGCTGGGGAAGGTTCAAAGACCGCTGATAGTTCTGCATACGGCTGGAGTGTACGGGCGAATGGCGGATATGCGAGCAAAGTCTGCGCACTTTGAGGAGCAGGTCGGGTAACCCTGGATAACTTTTCAGGAAGCACTGCACCACTAGGTTTAAGGTGTGAGCCAGGCAAGGAATGTGTTTCAGTTGGGAAAGGGCTATGGCAGCCATGAAATTCCTTCCGTTATCACTCACAACCTTGCCTGCCTCAAGATGTACAGTGCCCAGCCATGACTGAGTTTCAGTCTGCAAGAACTCGGACAGAACTTCCGCGGTGTGTCTGTTGTCGCCCAAACACTTCATTGCCAATACAGCCTGCTGACGCTTGCCACTAGCTGTCCCATAATGGCACACCTGGTGTGCAACAGTGGCAGCTGCGGATGGAGTGGATGTGTGACTGGGGTGTGTGGACGAGCTCTCGCTTCTGCATGAGGAGGAGGAAGAGGAGGAGGGGGGGCGAACGCCTACAGCCAACTCTTTCCTTGACCGTGGACTAGGCAAAACTGTCCCAATATTGCTGTCCCCTGTGGACCCTGCATCCACCACATTCACCCAGTGTGCCGTGATGGACACGTAACGTCCCTGGCCATGCCTACTGGTCCATGCATCTGTTGTCAGGTGCACCTTTGTAGTCACAGACTGCCTGAGTGCATGGACGATGCGGTCTTTAACATGCTGTTGGAGGGCTGGGATGGCTTTTCTAGAAAAGAAGTGCCGACTGGGTAGCTCGTAGCGTGGTACAGCATAGTCCATCAGCACTTTGAAAGCTTTGCTTTCAACTAACCAGTAGGGCATCATCTCTAATGAGATTAGTCTAGCAATGTGGGCGTTCAAACCCTGTGTACGCGGATGCGAGGATGAGTACTTCCTTTTCCTAACAAGAGTCTCATGTAGGGTGAGCTGGACTGGAGAGCTGGAGATCGTGGAACTAGCGGTGGTGCCGGTGGACATGGGTGACTGAGAGAGGGTTGGAGATGGTATTCTTGCCGGTGCTCTACATGCAGTGTTTCCTACTACTAACCTGGTGATTCCCTGACTGCTTTGGCCTGGCGACGAAAGCTGCACAGATACTGCAGGTGGTGTGGGAAATGGTCGGCTTACAGGGAGGGAAGGGATGTAGCGTTGCTGACTAGCTTCATTGGCCGAGGGTGCTGCAACCTTTAGGGACGTTTGGTAGTTAGTCCAGGCTTGCAAATGCATGGTGGATAAATGTCTATGCATGCAACTTGTATTTAGACTTTTAAGATTCTGACCTCTGCTTAAGGTTGTTGAACATTTTTGACAGATGACTTTGCGCTGATCATTTGGATGTTGTTTAAAAAAATGCCAGACTGCACTCTTTCTACTATCTGATACCTTTTCAGGCATTGCAGACTGAGCTTCTTTAACCGGATGGCCACGCTGTCCTCCAACTGGTTTTGGTTTTGCCATGCGTTTTTGGCCAGATACGGGCCCGGTAGATGGAACCTGTTGTGATGTTGATGCCTGCTGCTGCTCCTCCTCCTCCGCTTTAGAACTACTGCCGCCTGCACCCTGTTCCCCCAATGGCTGCCAATCGGGGTCCACAACTGGGTCATCTATGACCTCCTCTTCTATGTCGTGTGCGATTTCGTCTGTGTCACCATGTAAGCCGGTGGTATAGCGTCCGTGACGGGGCACCATAGTCTCCGCTGGGTTTGATTCTGCCTCAGTACACTGCAAGGGCAATGTTCTGGTCTGAGTCAAAGGAACAGCATAGTAATCTGGCTGTGGCTGTGCATCTGTGCACTCCATGTCCGATTCAACTTCTAATGGACATGGCCTGTTAACTGTTTCACTGTCTAACCCAGGAACGGTATGTGTAAAGAGCTCCATGGAGTAACCCGTTGTGCCTCCTGACGCATCCTTCTCTCTTGTTCTGGGTGAAGAAGACAAGGAAGCGACTTGTCCCTGACCGGGAGCATCCACTGACGATGCACTGCTCTGACATTTGGCACTTTCCGAGGAGGAGGCGAAAGAGCTAGAGGCAGAGTCAGCAATGAAAGCCAATACTTTTTCCTGCTGCTCCGGCTTCAAAAGTGGTTTTCCTACTCCCAGAAAAGAGAGCGTTCGAGGCCTTGTGTAGCCAGACAAGGAACCTGGCTCAACAACTCGAGACTTAGGTGCTGTACTGCTTTTACCACGACCACCTGATGCTCCACCACCACTACCATCATTACCAGCTGACAATGACCGCCCACGGCCACGACCTCTTCCACTAGACTTCCTCATTGCTTGCAAAACGTAACCAAAGTAACACTACTTGTTACTGTAAAACAACTTATAAGGTGAACTCAAACTTCTGTAGGATTTATACATACCTTTATAGGTGCCTGACACTGAAAGGAAAATCAGGCCCAATGTTACACACTAGGTTTTCTGTGGCCCAATAATTTGAGACAGATGGCACACACAGGCCCAGCACTCAAGCAGAAATGCCAATCTTAATCCCCCACTATTTTTTTTTTTTTTTCTGGGAGAATTTACCCCCCCCCCAAAAAAAAGGCCCAGTATTACACAGTGTTTTCGGTGCCACACAATGAGAGAGAGATGCCACACACAGCAATGGCACGGAGTAAGACTTGACAATATTTATCTCCCACTAATTTTTTTTTTGGAAAAGGGAGAATTTAGAAAAAATAAAAGGACAAGTTTTACACAGTGTTTTCGGTGCCACACAATGAGAGAGAGATGCCACACACAGCAATGGCACGGAGTCAGACTTGACAATATTTATCTCCAACTAATTTTTTTTTGGGGAAAAGGGAGAATTTAGAAAAAAAAAAAAAAGGACAAGTATTACACAGTGTTTTCAGTGGCACACAATGAGAGAGAGATGCCACACACAGCAATGGCACGGAGGCAGACTTGACAATATTTATCTCCCAATATTTTTTTTTTTTTTTGAAAAGGGAGAATGTACCCCCCCCAAAAAAAAGGCCAACTATTACACAGTGTTTTCAGTGGCACACAATGAGAGAGAGATGCCACACACAGCAATGGCACGGAGGCAGACTTGCCAATATTTATCTCCCACTAATTTTTTTTCTGGAAAAGGGAGAATTTAGAAAAAAAAAAAAAAAAGGACAAGTATTACACAGTGTTTTCGGTGCCACACAATGAGAGAGAGATGCCACACACAGCAATGGCACGGAGTCAGACTTGACAATATTTATCTCCCACTAATTTTTTTTTTGGAAAAGGGAGAATTTAGAAAAAAAAAAAAGGACAAGTATTACACAGTGTTTTCGGTGCCACACAATGAGAGAGAGATGCCACACACAGCAATGGCACGGAGTCAGACTTGACAATATTTATCTCACACTAATTTTTTTTTTGGAAAAGGGAGAATTTAGAAAAAAAAAAAAAAGGACAAGTATTACACAGTGTTTTCAGTGGCACACAATGAGAGAGAGATGCCACACACAGCAATGGCACGGAGGCAGACTTGCCAATATTTATCTCCCAATATTTTTTTTTTTAAAAAAGGGAGAATGTCCCCCCCCCAAAAAAAATGGCCAAGTATTACACAGTGTTTTCAGTGGCACACAATGAGAGAGAGATGCCACACACAGCAATGGCACGGAGTCAGACTTGACAATATTTATCTCCCACTAATTTTTTTTTTGGAAAAGGGAGAATTTAGAAAAAAAAAAAAAAGGACAAGTATTACACAGTGTTTTCAGTGGCACACAGTGAGAGAGAGATGCCACACACAGCAATGGCACGGAGGCAGACTTGACAATATTTATCTCCCACTAATTTTTTTTTGGGAAAAGGGAGAATTTAGAAAAAAAAAAAAAAAAGACAAGTATTACACAGTGTTTTCGGTGCCACACAATGAGAGAGAGATGCCACACACAGCAATGGAGCAATGGCACGGAGGCAGACTTGCCAATATTTATCTCCCTGCAGTTATCTTAGAAAAGTATGGCTGGCAGCTGTAAAAGGACTGCTGCACACAAAAGTGTGGACAAACACACAAGATAGCTGTGCAGAAAGGAAGGAAAAACAGGATTTGTGCTTTGAAAAAAGCAGTTGTTTTACACAGCGGCGTACACACAAAGCAACGCAGCTATCAGGGAGCCTTCTAGGGCAGCCCAATGAGCTAAAGCGCTGAGAAAAAAAAAATGTAGCTTCACTGTCCTGCAAACAAAAGGTGGTATTGGACAGTGGAAATCGCTACAGCACAAGCGGTTTATGGCTTTATGTACCCTGCCGATCACTATCCCTGCTTCCGAAGAAGCTGCAGCAACCTCTCCCTACGCTCAGATCAGCAGCAGTAAGATGGCGGTCGGCGGGAACGCCCCTTTATAGCCCCTGTGACGCCGCAGAAAGCAAGCCAATAACTGCAATGCCCTTCTCTAAGATGGTGGGGACTGAGATCTATGTCATCACGCTGCCCACACTCTGCGTCCACCTTCATTGGCTGACAAATGGCGCTTTTAGCGTCATTGAAACGCGACTTTGGCGCGAAAGTCGCTTACCACATGGCAGACCCCACACAGGGATCGGCTCGGTTTCATGAGACGCCGACTTTGCCAAAAGTCGGCGACTCATGAAAATGAACGATCCGTTTCGCTCAACCCTAATTAGGAGTGGAAAACAAGTTGTAAGGGATTGACACATTGTATGGGAAGGAACCAAGGGAAGGTGTGGACAGACTTGAAAAAAAAAGACACATTCGGAGTTGAGGGTGGAGAGGGGGTAAAGTCTCTTTCCTTTTCACTTCCTGGCCTTTGTCTTGCTGCTTCCTCGGCTTTTTGGTTCCTGTTGCTGGCTGGTGGGAGTGGAAAAAAAAATGGGTATAGGGCGGTTTGAATCGGAGCGCTAAATGGGTAACCCCAGGAGAGGAGAATAAAGGGGGAGGGGGAAGTGCAGAGTCCCCGCAGCTCCAGCTGAACACCTCAAATGGAGGATAAAGTACAGGGTAATAAAAGATCTCAGTCCAAAGAGCGCCTAAGGAAAAACTCTGACACCAAGTTGGAGTTGACCACAACACGTTTCAACGGGCAAGCCGTCTTCATCAAAATTCACCAAATTCCACCTGATGAAGATGGCTTGCCTGTTGAAACGCGTTGTGGTCAACTCCAACTTGATGTCAGAGTTTTTCCTTCGGCGCTCCTTGGACTGAGCTCTATTATTACCCTGGTGGGAGTGGAAGGCTGGGCTGCTGCACTCGGCTGCATGGTTGAAAAGGAAGGCTTGGCTGCTGCACTCAACTGCGTGATTGAAGGGGAAGGCTAGGCTGCAGCATTCAGCTGCGTGCTTCAAGGGGAGGCTGGGCTGCTGCACTCGGCTGCATGGTGTAGCTGGGTACTGTTGGAGCAGTCCTAATGTCCAGCGGTGGTTGTGGTGGTGGTGTATAGGTCACTTTGTGTCACTGATGCTTTGCTGGAGCTTGTTGCCATGTTGAGAATGAAGTTTGTGCCTGCTGCTTAAATCGGGACTGCTGCATGGCCTCGGTGTAAACAGCCTGACAGGCCTACATCACATACAGCTGGAGATCAGAACTAAGGTTTTCAATCATGCCCCATTCTGTTGCAGAAAAATAATGTTGCACCAGTCTATTAAGGTCGGCTTTTAGGTGGTCAAGGTGTCTGTGAATTTCCTGGAAAAGTGTGCACACATGAGTTAACCCACTATCCAGTCTTTCTACAGCCGCCTTCATCCCAGCCTGGAAGACCGAGCTTAAGTGAATAAACTAAGGCATGACTGACCTCTCCCAGGCCCTCTGCCACTGTTGAGCAGACCCAAGTAAAGTAGTGGCAGAGGGCTGGGAGAAGAGAAAACCAGATGGACTGACTTCCTGTTCCCCAGCCTGTGAATCCTGCCTGGTTGCTCCATCGCTGGTGGATTATTGGGACTGGGCCTGTTTGCTGGCTGGTCGATGAGGGGCCGCTCCAACAGAGGACGATCCAGGTTGTGTGGTGCTAGTCCAGGTTCTGTGTGGAAAATAAATGAAAAACCTTAGTAAAAATAAACAAAAAGTTTAAATAACAGTTAGACAACACAAAATATACTCATGTTAGGGGAACAGATAGGGCAATCTGTCACAAAGACAGGGATCGTCGAACGGTGTGCTGCCTACCTGGCGCTCGAGTCCGACACATCGCTGATCGGGTGGACAGATTACTGGGAGGGGCTGATGAGGACCCAGCGGTCATGGTGCACATTGGCACAAATGACAAAGTTAGAGGTAGGTGGAAGGTCCTTAAAGATGATTTCAGGGAATTAGGCTGCAAGCTGAAAGCAAGGACCTCCAACGTGGTATTTTCCGAAATACTGCCTGTACCACGTGCCACGCCAGAGAGGCAACGGGAGATTAGGGAGGTTAATAAGTGGCTCAAGAATTGGTGTAGGAAGGAGGGGTTTGGGTTCCTGCAGAACTGGGCCGACTTCTCAGTTGGCTACAGGCTCTACGCTAGGGACGGGCTGCACCTCAATGGGGAAGGGGCAGCTGTGCTGGGGGAGAAAATGGTTAGAAGGTTGGAGGAGTGTTTAAACTAGGGATTGGGGGGGAGGGTATTCATTTTATAGGAGGGGAAGATAGTGCAGCTAGAGACCTGGGCACAAATAAGGAAGTTGGGGGTGGCGGTGGCATGGGGGGTGGGGTTAGAACAGTTAGTAATTTAAGAAAGAATAGAGGTACAGAGAGTAATATCAAGTGCATGTATACTAATGCCAGAAGCCTCGCCAACAAAATGGATGAATTAGAACTAATGTTGTTGGAGCATAATTATGACATGGTGGGGATATCTGAGACGTGGCTGGATGAGAGCCATGACTGGGCTGTTAACTTGCAGGGCTATAGCCTGTTCAGAAATGACCGTACAGATAAGCGAGGGGGAGGGGTGTGTCTATATGTAAAATCTTCCTTAAAACCCATCCTGCGTGATAATGTAGGTGAATTTAATGAAAATGTAGAGTCCCTGTGGGTGGAGATAAGGGGAGGGGGGAAAAATAAAAAATTACTGATAGGGATTTGTTATAAATCTCCAAAAATAATTGAAGCAATGGAGAATATCCTCGTAAAGCAAATAGATGAAGCTGCGACTCAAGGAGAAGTCATTATTATGGGGGACTTCAACTACCCTGAAACAGATTGGGGAACAGAAACCTGCAGTTCCAGCAAAGGTAATCGGTTTTTGACAACTATGAGAGACAATTACCTTTCACAACTGGGTCAGGACCCAACAAGGAGGGGGGGACTGCTAGACCTAATATTAACCAACAGGCCAGACCGCATATCAAATATAAGGGTTGGGGGTCACTTGGGGAATAGTGATCACAAAATAATAAGTTTTCATGTAACCTTTACTAAGATGGGTAGTAGGGGGGTGACAAGGACACTAAACTTCAGGAGGGCAAATTTCCAACGGATGAGAGAGGATCTTGGTGCAATTAACTGGGACGATATCCTGAGACACAAAAATACACAAAGAAAATGGGAGACGTTTATTAGCATCCTGGATAGGACCTGTGCACAGTATATACCGTATGGGAATAAACATACTAGAAATAGGAGGAAACCAATATGGCTAAATAGAGCTGTAAGGGGTGCAATAAGGGACAAAAAGAAAGCATTTAGAGAATTAAAGGAAGTAGGTAGTGAGGAGGCATTAAATAAATACAGAAAATTAAATAAATTCTGTAAAAAGCAAATCAAGGCAGCAAAGATTGAGACAGAGAGACTCATTGCCAGAGAGAGTAAAAATAATCCCAAAATATTCTTTAACTATATAAATAGTAAGAAACTAAAAAATGACAGTCTTGGCCCCCTTAAAAATAATCTGGGGGAAATGGTGGATGAGGATGAGGAAAAAGCCAATATGCTAAATGACTTTTTTTCATCAGTATTTACAAAAGAAAATCCCATGGCAGACAAAATGACTAGTGATAAAAATTCCCCATTAAATGTCACCTGCTTAACCCAGCAGGAAGTACAGCGGCGTCTAAAAATAACTAAAATTGACAAATCTCCGGGCCCGGATGGGATACACCCCCGAGTACTGCAGGAACTAAGTACAGTCATTGATAGACCATTATTTTTAATCTTTAAAGATTCCATAATAACAGGGTCTGTACCACAGGACTGGCGTATAGCAAATGTGGTGCCAATATTCAAAAAAGGGGCAAAAACTGAACTCGGTAATTATAGGCCAGTAAGCTTAACCTCTACTGTGGGTAAAATCCTGGAGGGCATTCTAAGGGATACTATACTGGAGTATCTGAAGAGGAATAACCTTATGACCCAGTATCAGCACGGGTTTACTAGGGACCGTTCATGTCAGACTAATTTGATCAGCTTCTATGAAGAGGTAAGTTCCGGACTGGACCAAGGGAACCCAGTGGACGTAGTGTATATGGACTTTTCCAAAGCTTTTGATACGGTGCCACACAAAAGGTTGTTACATAAAATGAGAGTAATGGGGATAGGGGAAAATATGTGTAAGTGGGTTGAAAGCTGGCTCAGGGATAGGAAACAAAGGGTGGTTATTAATGGAGCACACTCGGACTGGGTTGCGGTTAGCAGTGGGGTACCACAGGGGTCAGTATTGGGCCCTCTTCTTTTTAACATATTTATTAATGACCTTGTAGGGGAATTCAGAGTAGAATTTCAATATTTGCAGATGACACTAAACTCTGCAGGGTAATCAATACAGGGGAGGACAATTTTATATTACAGGATGATTTATGTAAACTAGAAGCTTGGGCTGATAAATGGCAAATGAGCTTTAATGGGGATAAATGTAAGGTCATGCACTTGGGTAGAAGTAATAAGATGTATAACTATGTGCTTAATTCTAAAACTCTGGGCAAAACCGTCAATGAAAAAGACCTGGGTATATGGGTGGATGACAAACTTATATTCAGTGGCCAGTGTCAGGCAGCTGCTACAAAGGCAAATAAAATAATGGGATGTATTAAAAGAGGCATAGATGCTCATGAGGAGAACATAATTTTACCTCCATACAAGTCACTAGTTCGACCACACTTAGAATACTGTGCACAGTTCTGGTCTCCGGTGTATAAGAAAGACACAGCTGAACTGGAGCGGGTGCAGAGAAGAGCGACCAAGGTTATTAGAGGACTGGGGGGTCTGCAATACCAAGATAGGTTATTACACTTGGGGCTATTTAGTTTGGAAAAATGAAGACTAAGGGGTGATCTTATTTTAATGTATAAATATATGAGGGGACAGTACAAAGACCTTTCTGATGATCTTTTTAATCATAGACCTGAGACAGGGACAAGGGGGCATCCTCTACGTCTGGAGGAAAAAAGGTTTAAGCATAATAACAGACGCGGATTCTTTACTGTAAGAGCAGTGAGACTATGGAACTCTCTGCCGTATGATGTTGTAATGAGTGATTCATTAATTAAATTTAAGAGGGGACTGGATACCTTTCTGGAAAAGTATAATGTTACAGGGTATATACACTAGATTCCTTGATAAGGCGTTGATCCAGGGAACTAGTCTGATTGCCGTATGTGGAGTCGGGAAGGAATTTTTTTCCCCATGGTGGAGTTACTCTTTGCCACATGGGTTTTTTTTGCCTTCCTCTGGATCAACATGTTAGGGCATGTTAGGTTAGGCTATGGGTTGAACTAGATGGACTTACAGTCTTCCTTCAACCTTAACCCCTTCCTGACATCTGACGTACTATCCCGTCGAGGTGGGGTGGGCCCGTATGACCACCGACGGGATAGTACGTCATACGCGATCGGCCGCGCTCACGGGGGGAGCGCGGCCGATCGCGGCCGGGTGTCAGCTGCATATCGCAGCTGACATCCGGCACTATGTGCCAGGAGTGGTCACGGACCGCCCCCGGCACATTAACCCCGGCACACCGTGATCAAACATGATCGCGGTGTACCGGCGGTATAGGGAAGCATCGCGCAGGGAGGGGGCTCCCTGCGGGCTTCCCTGAGACCCCTGGATCAACGCGATGTGATCGCGTTGCTCCGAGGGTCTCCTACCTTCCTCCTCGCCGCAGGTCCCGGATCCAAGATGGCCGCGGCATCCGGGTCCTGCAGGGAGGGAGGTGGCTTACCGAGTGCCTGCTCAGAGCAGACACTTGGTAAGCCTGCAGCCCTGCACAGCAGATCGCAGATCTGGCAGAGTGCTGTGCACACTGCCAGATCAATGATCTGTGATGTCCCCCCCGGGGACAAAGTAAAAAAGTTAAAAAAAAATTCCCCACATGTGTAAAAAAATAAATTAAAAAAATATCCTAAATAAAGAAAAAAAAAAAAATTATTCCCATAAATACATTTCTTTTGCTAAATAAAATAAAAAAAACAATAAAAGTACACATATTTAGTATCGCCGCGTCCGTAACGACCCAACCTATAAAACTCCCCCACTAGTTAACCCCTTCAGTAAACACCGTAAGAAAAAAAAAAAAAAAACGAGGCAAAAAACAACGCTTTATTATCATACCGCCAAACAAAAAGTGGAATAACACGCGATCAAAAAGACTGATATAAATAACCATGGTACCGCTGAAAACGTCATCTTGTCCCGCAAAAAACGAGCCACCATACACCATCATTAGCAAAAAAATAAAAAAGTTATAGTCCTGAGAATAAAGCGATACCAAAATAATTATTTTTTCTATAAAATAGTTTTTATCGTATAAAAGCGGCAAAACATAAAAAAAATGATATAAATGAGATATCGCTGTAATCGTACTGACCCGACGAATAAAACTGCTTTATCAATTTTACCAAACGCGGAACGGTATAAACGCCTCCCCCAAAAGAAATTCATGAATAGCTGGTTTTTGATCACTCTGCCTCACAAAAATCGAAATAAAAAGCGATCAAAAAATGTCACGTGTCCGAAAATGTTACCAATAAAAACGTCAACTCGTCCCACAAAAAACAGGATCTCACATGACTCTGTGGACTCAAATATGGAAAAATTACAGCTCTCAAAATGTGGTAACGCAAAAAATATTTTTTGCAATGAAAAGCGTCTTTCAGTGTGTGACGGCTGCCAATCATAAAAATCCGCTAAAAAACCCGCTATAAAAGTAAATCAAACCCCCCTTCATCACCCCCTTAGTTAGGGAAAAATAAAAAAATAAAAAAATGTATTTATTTCCATTTTCCCATTAGGGTTAGGGTTAGGGCTAGAGTTAGGACTAGAGTTAGGACTAGAGTTAGGGCTAGGGTTAGGGCTAGGGTTAGGGCTAGGGTTAGGGTTAGGGTTAGGGCAAGGGTTAGGGTTAGGGTTGGGGCTAGGGTTGGGGCTAGGGTTAGGGTTAGGGCTAGGGTTGGCCTAGGGTTAGGGCTAGGGTTAGGGTTGGGGCTAGGGTTAGGGCTAGGGTTAGGGCTAGTGTTACGGCTAGTGTTAGGGCTAGTGATAGGGCTAGGGTTATTGCTCGGGTTAGGGCTAGGGTTAGGGCTAGGGTTGGGGCTAGGGTTGGGGCTACAGTTAGGGTTGGGGCTAAAGATAGGGTTAGGGTTTGGATTACATTTACGGTTGGGAATAGGGTTGGGTGTGTCTGGGTTAGAGGAGTGGTTAGGGTTACTGTTGGGATTAGGGTAAGGGGTGTGTTTGGATTAGGGTTTCAGTTATAATTGGGGGGTTTCCACTGTTTAGGCACATCAGGGGCTCTCCAAACGGGACATGGCATCCGATCTGAATTCCAGCCAATTCTGCGTTGAAAAAGGAAAACAGTGCTCCTTCCCTTCAGAGCTCTCCCGTGTGCCCAAACAGGGGTTTACCCCAACATATGGGGTATCAGCTTACTCAGGACAAATTGGACATCATCTTTTGGGGTCCAAGTTCTCCTGCTACCCTTGGGAAAATACAAAACTGGGGGCCAAAAAATAAGTTTTGTGGGAAAAATAGGATTTTTTATTTTCACAGCTCTGCATTGTAAACTGTAGTGAAACACTTGGGGGTTCAAAGTTCTCACAACACATCTAGATAAGTTCCTTGGGGGGTCTAGTTTCCGATATGGGGTCACTTGTGGGAGGTTTGTACTGTTTGGGTACATCAGGGGCTCTGCAAATGCAACGTGACGCCTGCAGACCAATCCATTTAAGTCTGCATTCCAAATGGTGCTCCTTCCCTTCCGAGCTCTGTCATGCGCCCAAACAGTGGTTCCCCCCCCACATATGGGGTATCATCGTACTCAGGACAAATTGGACAACAACTTTTGGGGTCCAATTTATCCTGATACCCTTGTGAAAATACAAAACTGGGGGCCAAAAATCATTTTTGTGAAAAAAAAAAAGAATTTTTATTTTCACGGCTCTGCGTTATAAACTGTAGTGAAACACTTGGGGTTCAAAGTTCTCACAACACATCTAGATAAGTTCCTTGGGGGGTCTAGTTTCCAATATGGGGTCACTTGTGGGGGGGTTTGTACTGTTTGGGTACATCAGGGGCTCTGCAAATGCAACGTGACGCCTGCAGACCAATCCTTTTAAGTCTGCATTCCAAATGGCGCTCCTTCCCTTCCGAGCTCTGTCATGCGCCCAAACAGTGGTTCCCCCCCACATATGGGGTATCAGCGTACTCAGGACAAACTGGACAACAACTTTTGGGGTCCAATTTATCCTGATACCCTTGTGAAAATACAAAACTGGGGGCTAAAAATCATTTTTGTGAAAAAAAAAGGAATTTTTATTTTCACGGCTCCGCGTTATAAACTGTAGTGAAACACTTGGGGGTTCAAAGCTCTCAAAACACATCTAGATAAGTTCCTTAGGGGGTCTACTTTCCAAAATGGTGTCACTTGTGGGGGTTTTTAATGTTTAGGCACATCAGGGGCTCTCCAAACGCAACATGGCATCCCATCTTAATTCCAGTCAATTTTGCATTGAAAAGTAAAATAGCGCTCCTTCCCTTCCGAGCTCTGCTATGCGCCCAAACAGTGGTTTACCCCCACATATGGGGTATCGTCGTACTCAGGACAAATTGCACAACAACTTTTGTGGTCTAATTTCTTCTCTTACTCTTGGGGAAATAAAAAAATGGGGGCGAAAAGATCATTTTTGTGAAAAAATATGATTTTTTATTTTTACGGCTCTGCATTATAAACTTCTGTGAAGCACTTGTTGGGTCAAAGTGCTCAACACACATCTAGATAAGTTCCTTAAGGGGTCTACTTTCCAAAATGGTGTCACTTGTACAGGGTTTCAATGTTTAGGCACATCAGGGGCTCTCCAAACCCAACATGGCGTCCCATCTCAATGCCAGTCAATTTTGCATTGAAAAGTCAAATGATGCTCCTTCCCTTCCGAGCTCTGCCCTGCGCCCAAACAATGGTTTACACCCACATATGGGGTATCAGCGCACTCAGGACAAATTGCACAACAATTTTTCGGGTCCAATTTCTTCTCTTACCCTTGGGAAAATAAAAAATTGGGGGCGAAAAGATCATTTTTGTGAAAAAAATATGATTTTTTATTTTTACGGCTCTGCATTATAAACTTCTGTGAAGCACTTGTTGGGTCAAAGTGCTCAACACACATCTAGATAAGTTCCTTAAGGGGTCTACTTTCCAAAATGGTGTCACTTGTACAGGGTTTCAATGTTTAGGCACATCAGGGGCTCTCCAAACGCAACATGGCGTCCCATCTCAATTCCAGTCAATTTTGCATTGAAAAGTCAAATGGCGCTCCTTCCCTTCCGAGCTCTGCCCTGCGCCCAAACAATGGTTTACACCCACATATGGGGTATCAGCGTACTCAGGACAAATTGCACAACAATTTTTCGGGTCCAATTTCTTCTCTTACCCTTGGGAAAATAAAAAAAATTGGGGGCGAAAAGATCATTTTTGTGAAAAAATATGATTTTTTATTTTTACGGCTCTGCATTATAAACTTCTGTGAAGCACTTGTTGGGTCAAAGTGCTCACCAGACATCTAGATAAGATCCTTAGGGGGTCTACTTTCCAAAATGGTGTCACTTGTGGGGGGTTTCAATGTTTAGGCACATCAGGGGCTCTCCAAATGCAACATGGCGTCCCATCTCAATTCCAGTCAATTTTGCATTGAAAAGTCAAATGGCGCTCCTTTCCTTCCGAGCTCTGCCATGCGCCCAAACAGTGGTTTACCCCCACATATGGGGTATCAGCGTACTCAGGACAAATTGTACAACAAATTTTGGGGTCTATTTTCTCCTGTTACCCTTGGTAAAATAAAACAAATTGGAGCTGAAATAAATTTTGTGTGAAAAAAAGTTAAATGTTTATTTTTATTAAAACATTCCAAAAATTCCTGTGAAACACCTGAAGGGTTAATAAACTTTTTGAAAGTGGTTTTGAGTACCTTGAGGGGTGCAGTTTTTAGAATGGTGTCACACTTGGGTATTTTCTATCATATAGACCCCTCAAAATTACTTCAAATGAGATGTGGTCCCTAAAAAAAAATGGTGTTGTAAAAATGAGAAATTGCTGGTCAACTTTTAACCCTTATAACTCCGTCACAAAAAAAAATTTTGGTTCCAAAATTGTGCTGATGTAAAGTAGACATGTGGGAAATGTTACTTATTAAGTATTTTGCATGACATATGTCTGTGATTTAAGGGCATAAAAATTCAAAGTTGGAAAATTGCGAAATTTTCAAAATTTTCACCAAATTTTCGTTTTTTTCACAAATAAACGCAAGTTATATCGAAGAAATTTTACTACTATCATGAAGTACAATATGTCACGAGAAAACATTGTCTGAATCGCCAAGATCCGTTGAAGCGTTCCAGAGTTATAACCTCATAAAGGGACAGTGGTCAGAATTGTAAAAATTGGCCCGGTCATTAACGTGCAAACCACCCTTGGGGGTGAAGGGGTTAATAACTATGTAACTATATATGTAACTATGTAACTATGTTCGCTGAGCAACTGCAGGCTTCAGAAAAGAAAGCTGATGATGGTACTTATATTTTCTAATTTTTTGATCAGCACCACTTCGAACCCGAATCTCCTTTCTCATGTCCTTATTGAATCAACCCTTAATTGAACACCAACAGACTTTTATTCTCTTCACTATGAAGGGTTGAAGAAAAAAAATTAATTGTAAAAAAAGAAAGACACCAACATTTAATCAAATGTGATTACATAATCACTGTCATGTCAACTTTCAGAAGCTTCAGTGGAGGACATGTTGGAGTCGAAGGCAGCAGCCAAGTGAAACACTAGAGAAAAGAACAGATAAGAAAAATTTAACTTGTTAAGAGCCAAACACAATGTAGCCTCCCAAAAAAGAACAATGGACACCAATACTTACATTACAAGTAGTAGTCCAACAGCACAGCAGTCAAGCAGCAGCAGGATGGCAGCAGCACCAGGATGGCAGCAGCAGCAGGATGGCAGCAGCAGCAGGATGGCAGCAGCACCAGGAAGGCAGTAGCACCAGGATGGAAGCAGCACCAGGACGGCAGCAATACCAGGAAGGCAGCAGCACCAGGATGGCAGCAGTACCAGGATGGCAGCAGCACCAGGAAGGCAGCAGCACCAGGATGGCAGCATCAGGAAGGCAGCTGCACCAGGATGGCAGCAACACCAGGACAGCAGCAGCACCAGGATGACAGCATCACCAGGATGGCAGCAGCACCAGGATGACAGCAGCACCAGGACGGCAGCAGCAAACAGTCTACTAGGAACAGAAAAAATTAGTACAGAGTACAGACTGCAAAGACAAAAAGATATTTGCAAAGCTTCTATACTGACATCCAGAGTCTTGTCCAGAGTCTTGTGTTTCCATCCAGCTTCTTGAGAGTAATGGACTACCTATCTCCAGACCCCCTTTTATACATCAGAGAATTTGCAGGTGGTAACATCATTTCCGGACATGATTAGTGTGAAGTACGCATGTGTATCAAATGCATGCGTACTCATGTCCTTGCATACCAATGCGTTCTCATAGACAGTAATGTGTTTTTTTTACGCACTCATCCACAATCATCCGCATGTGGATGTTTGCAAAATATTTGACGCCTCAAAAAATGCACCATGTTGCGTTCGTCAGACACTGCCACATACTGTGAAACAACGCATTCATACGCTTTCACATAAGAACGCATGAAAAGGCATGTCTCTGCGCACACCATGTTAAATATATGTGCGCATGACACATGCGGATGTATGTGAATCCTACGCTGCGCATAGAAACGCTAATGTGAACCCGGCCTTACCGCTTTCAGTCTTTCCATGTCTAGCACTCTCTGGTCCTATCAGCAGCTTACTAACCTACACTGCATTATGTGGTCTGTAACATCTTCCCATTTTTGCCTCCCTCCTCCTTTTTTCATCTCATCTTGTAATGCACCTATAAGTACACCAAGGTGCTAATACCGGAAATCCATTTTCTGCATATACACACATTCCTTTCTTCTCCTTCTTACATTTAGGTTATCATTCCATTCCATTCCCTTTCTTCTGTCATCAACACTGGAATCAGCTACCTGTATAATGGCTCATAGTTCTACTCCCTGGTCTCTAACAATGTCTGATCCAGATCGATCCCCCTCTGATATCACTCTCCATTTTACCTAATTTTATCCATTACCTATAGGATTGCCTTTTGTTTTTTTCAACATTTTCTGAGTTTTATGGAATGGACTTTTAATTAAAATGCAAATTTTCTTATATTATTCAGATAGAAATCTAAGAAATGTTCAAAATCAACACTGATCCTTAGTCACTGTTTGAACTTTGACATAGTCATGTGCATGGTTTGGTGTTTTTTTTTTTTTTTTTTTAAAGACTGATAAACATTCTTGACAGTCACCCTTAGGTTTTTGTCCTGATGAAGAGGTCAAGTGGGAACTTGAAACGCGTTGACCTGTAAACCAATAAAACTCCTTCGATTTTATCCGGCCATTAAGCTTCTATAAGCAGCTCATTGAATAACAAATCCTTCCTGTTCTTTATTTTCCCTGAGTCCTTTTGTGACCAATGTACTGCAGCAGCTGTAATTTATGCTTATCTCATGTTGCTGAACTGCAACTACACCAGGTGAGTGGTCTCACTTTTCTCACTCTTCCTTATTATCGGATAAGACCCTATTGCTCTTTTTTGTCTCCTAGATAGTGTTGAGCGATACCTTCCGATATCGGAAAGTATCGGTATCGGATTGGATCGGCCGATACCGGCAAAATATCGGATCTCGCCGATTCCAATACCCAATACCAATGCAAGTCAATGGGACGAAAATATCGGAATTAAAATAAACCCTTTCTTTCCTAGTAGGTTCATTCTACGTGAAGGAAAACAACTAATAATAATGTAGGATGTATTGAGGAGGTGGTGGAGACATTAACGGCATAGAGGTTTATCCCAATCAAATGGAATAGCAGGAATTGTCAGATATTGATGTGTCACTACTTCCACGCCCTTCACCTTTTTTTTTTACTTCTCCCACACTTTCTTCTTCATCATCATCAGCATCTTTGACATCAACTTCTTCTTCACCTTATTCATCTTCTTCATCTTCTACCTATTATTTTGTTGTTGTTACATTCTTCATATTCTTTTTATTCAACTATTATTCTTCTTCATATTCTACTTCTTCATCATATTCTTATTTGTGACAGGCATTCCTGTAGTTGTTATCTATAAAAGTTTGAAGATTACACCTTCCGTTCTGCCTGTCACAAAAGAGTTACATTTGTCCGCGTTCAGTTTGGCCTGCAGCATCAGGCTTTATCCAGGGGCACCATGAGGAGGAATGGACTCACCGACATACACTGCTTAGTCTTCTTCTGCTTATAACTTAGATAATATCTTTTGCTCTGATATTTAGTGTTATGCTTAATGTTCTTCTGCTCTTTGTTCTGCAGCCTCTTGTTCTTCTGCTTCTCGGTCTTCCATGTCGTCGTCTCAAGGGTCGTCATCTCCGGGGTCGTCGTCTCTGGTGTCATCGTCATCTTAGGGGTGGTCTTCCGGGTCGTCGTCTTTAGGGTCTTGAACTTGGAAATGTAGCAGAAGGTATAAGAAGGCTGAGAAAATGCCAAGAACCAGCTGATGGAACTGCAACTCGGATGGCTACCCGAAGGTCCAAGAGCCAATAGAACTACTGAGGACCATCTGACGTTACTGGAACCCGGTAACTAAGCAGGAGGTACCCATGCCAGAAAGCACTACCAAGGACCACCTGACATTGGTGGAACTCGGATACCCAGAAGGAGGCACCTAAGCCAAAGGCTCTGCCCGGAACCAGCTGATGGTACTGGAACCAGGATGGGGAGCAGAAGGTACAAGAGCAAAAGACACTGCTGAGAACCAGCTGATGGTACTGGAACCTGGATGGGTAGCCGAAGGTCCAAGAGCCAATGGAACTACCGAGGACCAGCTGACGTTACTGGAACCCGGTTACTAAGCAGGAGGTACCCGTGCCAGAAAGCACTAACAAGGACCACCTGACGTTGGTGGAACTCGGATACCCAGAAGGAAGCACCTATGCCAAAGGCTCTGCCTGGAACCAGCTGACGGTACTGGAACCAGGATGGGGAGCAGAAGGTACAAGAGCAAAAGACACTGCTGAGAACCCGCTGACGGTACTGGAACCCGGATGGGTAGCCGAAGGTCCAAGAGCCAATGGAACTACCGAGGACCAGCTGACATTACTGGAACCCGGTTACTAAGCAGGAGGTACCCGTGCCTGAAAGCACTACCAAGGACCACCTGATGTTGGTGGAACTCGGATACCCAGAAGGAGGCACCTAAGACAAAGGTTCTACCCGGAACCAGCTGACGGTACTGGAACCAGGATGGGGACCTATTCAAGATTGTCTTCCTATAGCCCCAACTAGCGGTGTTGGAGCAAAGGGTCAGCAGGAAGAGCTGAGTGTAGGCCGAAGCCTGCACTGGGGGCAGCTTTGTGTCTGTGTGGCGTTTGCAGGACACGTTGCCGGCTACACAGCGAGGGAACAGCTGGCGTTGCTAAACCCCACTGACACATTGGCAGGTGTTTTTCTCTGTGCAGCTAGCACTTCCGGGCACCAACTGGCGGTGTTAGAGCCCGAGGTCAGCAGGAGGAGCAGAGGGAGCAGAGTGTAGGCCGAAGCCTGCACTGGAGGCAGTTTTAGGTCTGTTGTGTCTGCGTGGCGTTTGCAGGACACGTTGCCGGCTACACAGCGAGGGAACAGCTGGCGTTGCTGAACCCCACTGACACATTGGCGGGTGTTTATCTCTGTGCAGCCAGCACTTCCGGGCACCAACTGGCGGTGTTAGAGCCCAGGCTCTGCAGGAGGAGCAGAGTGTAGGCCGAAGCCTAATTGAACCAATTTTAAAGGTAACCTTTAACCCCCCCCCTCAGGTGTTACAAACTAGAAGAGCCACCTTGTGCAGCAGTAATGCTGTACAAGTCAAAGGTTGATCTTTTAATTTTGCTCCTTGCACACGCTGAATGAAACATGTATAACATTTAGCCCTTTTTACAGTCAAACTGTCTTGGAGGCGGGAGTTTCCTTCTTAATGAGACGCAGCACAGCTGTGAAAAAAACCACCTTGGTGCTGGGCGTGGCCTCCTGAGCGTCGCATTCTGCTGTACAGGAGTCTGCACTGTTGTGTTATTCCTTGGCCATGCGCTGTTAGCGCTGCCCGTCTTCAGACATCATTTGATGTCGGCCGGTGCGTTTCTCGATGCCCATGAATCCCAGCCCCGCAGTGTCTTTTCATTTATTCACACTGTGGGGCTGGGATTCATGGCCTTGCGCAGTACATATTTTCGACTCTCACTTGTGTCCTTACACCTGCTTCAGACTGTGCGGCGTCAGCTGATCCCTTATCGCATGCCACGGCCATGAAGCTGCACAATCTGAAGAAGGCGGAAGGAGATGAGTGACAGGCGAAGATATGCACTGCTCATGCCCATCAATCACACCCTCACAGTCTACATAAATAAGACAACGTGGGGTGTTGTGTCGGGCAGGGCGGCCGCAGAGGTGCAGCCAGCCAAACAATGATGTCAGAAGATGGGCAGCACTACCAAGGGGGTTGCTGAGTGTCATTACAAAGAAAAGTCACACCTCAGGGACGTTTTAATGGTCTCAGGGGACACATTTTATACGTGTTGAGTTCGACGTGTGCAAGGAGAATAACTTAATGAGCCACCTTGTACAAATGCAGCATTACTGCTGTACAAGGTGGCTGTTATACATCCAAACGCCTGGGGGGGACAGGTTCCCTTCAATTTCAGTTCTTGTGTCTGCGTGGCGTTAGCAGGACACACTGCCGGCTACACAGCAGGGGAACAGCTGGCGTTGCTGAACCCCACTGACACATTGGCGGGTGTTTTTCTCTGTGCAGCTAGCACTTCCGGGCACCAACTGGCAGTATTAGAGCCCGGGGTCAGCAGGAGGAGCAGAGGGAGCAGAGTGTAGGCCGAAGCCTGCACTGGAGGCAGTTTTAGGTCTGTTGTGTCTGCGTGGCGTTTGCAGGACACGTTGCCGGCTACACAGCGGGGGAACAGCTGGCATTGCTGAACCCCACTGACACATTGGCGGGTGTTTTTCTCTGTGCAGCTAGCACTTCCGGGCACCAACTGGCAGTATTAGAGCCCGGGGTCAGCAGGAGGAGCAGAGGGAGCAGAGTGTAGGCCGAAGCCTGCACTGGATGCAGTTTTAGGTCTGTTGTGTCTGCGTGGCGTTTGCAGGACACGTTGCCGGCTACACAGCGGGGGAACAGCTGGCGTTGCTGAACCCCACTGACACATTGGCGGGTGTTTTTCTCTGTGCAGCTAGCACTTCCGGGCACCAACTGGCGGTGTTAGAGCCCGGGGTCAGCAGGAGGAGCAGAGTGTAGGCCGAAGCCTGCACTGGAGCAAGTTGAAAGGGAACCTTTAAACCCCCCCAGGCATTTGTTGCTGAAAGAGCCATCTTGTACAGCACTAATGCTGCAAAAGGAAAAGCTGGCTCTTTTAATTATGCTCTTTGCAAACGCTGAACTAGACACTTATGAAATGTGTCCCCTCACACCGTAAAACCATCCCGGAGGTGGGACTTTCCTTTTTAATGGGACGCAGCCCAGCCGTCATTCCTACCCCCTTGGCGCCATGCGCCGCCTCCTCAGCGTTGTTTGATTCTGTCCCGGAGCCTGCGCTGTTATGTTATCCCTTGGCCAGGCGCACTTAGCGCTGCCCGTCTTCTGACATCATTTTGTATCAGGCTGGCTGCGCCTGTGCGGCCGGCTGCCCGAGATTCCGCCCCGATTGTGACGGCTCCTGCAGCGATGATTCTGAGGAACTTGTGTATGAGGAGGAGTCAATGCATACAGACTGGATTCCTGCAATCCTTGGAGTGGGCAGGACACGTCCTGCGCCACTCGCACGATCTGTACCCGGCTCAACAACATTAACCCAATGGGCAGTGAGGGAAAGGTATCGCCCCTGTCCATGGTGACTTGTCCACGCATCGGTGCTGAGGTGGACCTTGCTACTGACGGCGTTCAGTAGCGTGTGTTTTATGTGTCCCTCCACATGCTTGTGCGGGGCAGGGACAGCTTGCCTGCTGAAATAAAAGCAGCTGGGCACATTGTACTGTGGGACTGCCAATGCCATCAAGTCACGGAAGCTGTCAGTCTCCACCAGCCTGAATGAGAGCATTTCAAGGGACAGGAGTTTTGCAATGCCAGCATTCAGAGCCTGTGCTCAGGGGTGGTTTGCCGAAAATGGCCACCTTTTCTCCCATGCCTGTACTACCGATGGCTGTATACTGGGCTGGGAGTGTGAGGATGACTGGGAACGTGGTGCTGCGGGTGGAATTACAGTGGGTCTCTGGACAACAGTGCCAGAGGTTCTTCCATGGCGATCCTGGGAGGAAGCCGAACCAGCTGTGTGTGAGCTGGAGGAAGAGGCAACACGAGCTGAAGAGGTGGTAGCTGCCAATGTTGGTTGGCCTAGTTCTTCAGTGTGTTTTTGTAACTCCACCGCGTGACTGGTCCGCACATGTTTCCACATATTTGAGGTATTGAGGTTGCTGACATTTCTCCCTCTTTTGATTTTCTGATGACACTCCTTGCATTTGACAAAGCAAATGTCATCTGCAACTGTGTCAAAAAAGGACCAGGCGCTGCAAGTCTTGGGAGCGCCCTTTTTGGCTTTTGGAAGAGGCATGCTCCTAACGGGTGCTGAAGTGGAGGCTACAGGCTGCGCAGTCTTCCCCCTCCCTCTCCCTCTTTGGCCCGTTCGGGGAATCTCTTCCTCAGAGCTGCTCCCTCCACCTTCCCATACCTCATGCCACGTTGGGTCAAGGACCTCATCATCTACACTACCCTCTGCCACCAACTGCTCCTCCTGGGTAGTCTCAGCAGCACAGCACGCACCAGAAATTGGCACCTGAGTGTCATCACCAGATGCGTACTGCGGTGTGGTGACCGTAGCCATGGGCCCACCCGCCTCTTCAGAGTCAGAGAGATAAAGCTGTTGCGCATCACTGCACACTGCCTCTTCTTCCATTTCTCCAATGCTGCTTGGCTGGCCCCCTATTTCCAAGCCAAGGGATTCAGAGAACAGAAGTAGAGACGGCTCCTGTCCTGGGATCTCTGACGGCCTGGGCAATTTGGCAGGTGGTGAAGAGACAGATGGCTGCTCTCCAGTGCTCTGTGCCTGAGAGGATGTGGCACTAATTGAAGTTGATGCGTTAGCTGCCATCCATCCGACAATGGCTTCAATTTGGTCTTCACGCAGCAGCGGTGTATGGTGCTCTCCGACAAAGCTGCGCATGAAGGACTGTTCCCTGCTGAAACTGGGTGATGATGAGTCACCGGTGCCCGCAGCAGGCACACAATCCCTACGTCCTCTCCCTGCTCTGTGCCCATGCCCACGTGCCTTACTCCCTGCCCTCTTCATCTTGGTTGACTGATAAAGATAAGCAGAAAAGTACTAAGGGCTTAGTGTGCTTATTCCTGAACAGCTCCTAACAGGTATAAGAAACACTAAGACTTTAATATGAGCTAATGTGGCCTACACAACTGTAAAGTGGTGTGTTTGGTGAACTTTATAATTTATTTGTTTTTGGGGGGGCAGAACCGACTACAGGGCGAGCTGCACTCACACGGAGACCGTGCAGACAGCCATAAATGGCGCTGCAAGGCCCAAAAAACCTCCTCTAGGTTATCCTATGTAGTGTTTTTCCACAATTTAGCTGGATACGGGTGGAAAGCCACTAATAGGAATTATTTGAAAAAATGTGCAGCAGGCTGCACTATTTGCAAAAAAGAACAATGTATTTTACGGTATGAGGCAGTGAAGCACCCTGAGCTGGATACAACCGGCTGTGGCTGCACACAGACTACAGGGCGAGCTGCACTCACACGGAGACCGTGCAGACAGCCATAAATGGCGCTGCAAGGCCCAAAAAACCTCCTCTAGGTTATCCCATGTAGTGTTTTTCCACAATTTAGCTGGATACGGGTGGAAAACCACTAATAGGAATTATTTGAAAAAATGTGCAGCAGGCTGCACTAGTTGCAAAAAAGGACAATGTATTTTACGGTATGAGGCAGTGAAGCACCCTGAGCTGGATACAACCGGCTGTGGCTGCACACAGACTACAGGGCGAGCTGCACTCACACGGAGACCGTGCAGACAGCCGTAAACGGCGCTGCAAGGCCCAAAAAACCTCCTCTAGGTTATCCCATGTAGTGTTTTTCCACAATTTAGCTGGATACGGGTGGAAAACCACTAATAGGAATTATTTGAAAAAATGTGCAGCAGGCTGCACTAGTTGTAAAAAAGGACAATGTATTTTACGGTATGAGGCAGTGAAGCACCCTGAGCTGGATACAACCGGCTGTGGCTGCACACAGACTACAGGGCGAGCTGCACTCACACGGAGACCGTGCAGACAGCCGTAAACGGCGCTGCAAGGCCCAAAAAAACCTTCTCTATGTTATCCTATGTAGTGTTTTTCCACAATTTAGCTGGATACGGGTGGAAAGCCACTAATAGGAAATATTTGAAAAAATGTGCAGCAGGCTGCACTATTAGCAAAGAAGGACAATGGATAGAACAGTATGAGGCAGTGAAACACGCTGAGCTGAATACAACTGGCTATGGATGCACACAGACTACAGAGTGGGCTGCACTCACACACACACACACACACACACACACAGAGACCTTGCAGATCGCTGTGAAAACAGCGCTGCAAGGCAAAAGCAAGGTGAACACACAGCGGTTGCTAAATTAGCCTGGGAAAAGCACAATGAAGCAAATCGCTATCTCAACTGGCCCTCAGTCAGAACACAGCGTCCTATGCCTAACTGAATTCACAGCAGAGTGAGCCAGAAAGGGCGGCAGCGTTTTTTATAGTGCATCATGACATCATTTCAGCAGCCAATCACAGCCTTGCCAGTAGTTACATGCCCACCATGCTGAACACGATGTGCCCACACTTGTAATCATTCCTCATTGGCTGAATTCGTGCAGTTTGAATTATGGGAACTTCCGATTCCGGTATCCGATATGCGGTAAATATCGGAACTCGGTATCGGAATTCTGATACCGCAAGTATCGGCCGATACCCGATACTTGCGGTATCGGAATGCTCAACACTACTCCTAGACCATTAATTTCAAAGAAGTCATGTATGGCAGTAAAGAGAAGCTAAGGAGATGACAGACACTTGTTAAAGCTGATCCAAGAGAGTACCCTTAATTTCCTGGTAAACTTGAGGCAGTGTATTGCCTCTGACCTTTGCCAGAGCTAACCTTATAAAGAATCGAGGTGTTTTGACAGAGGAATTTGCCAGGTTACCTGAGAAACCAGATGTGGACGATTGCAAAAGTAGGTGTCCATGAGAGAAGGGAGCTAAGCCCGGCTCTTAGGCCATAACAGGTGAATAATAATATCACCTCATTTTAAACTTGCACGGAAAAAACCCTTTAAATGTAACAGTATATGACTAGTGTTGAGCATTCCGATACCGCAAGTGTCGGGTATCGGCCGATATGCTGTATCGGAATTCCGATACCGAGATCCGATATTTTTGTGGTATCGGGTATCGGTATCGAAACAACATTAATGTGTAAAATAAAGAATTAAAATAAAAAATATTGCTATACTCACCTCTCCGACGCAGCCTGGACCTCACCGAGGGAACCGGCAGCGTTGTTTGCTTAAAATTCGCGGGTTTACTTCCTTACGTGAAGTCCCGGCTTGTGATTGGTCGCGTGCCGCCCATGTGGCCGCGACGCGACCAATCACAGCAAGCCGTGACGTAATTTCAGGTCCTTCAGTATTTTAAAATTACGTTCCGGCTTTGTGATTGGTCGCGTCGCGGTCACATGGACGACGCGACCAATCACAAGCCGTGACGTCACGGGAGGCTGGACACACGCACATTTTAAAATGCGCGCTTGTCCTGCCTCCCGTGACGTCACGGCTTGTGATTGGTCGCGTCGCCCATGTGGCCGCGACGCGACCAATCACAGCAAGCCGTGACGTAATTTCAGGTCCTTCAGGATTTTAAAATTACGTTCTGGCTTGTGATTGGTCGCGTCGCGGTCACATGGGCGACGCGACCAATCACAAGCCGTGACATCACGGGAGGCAGGACAAGCGCGCATTTTAAAATGCGTGCGTGTCCAGCCTCCCGTGACGTCACGGCTTGTGATTGGTCGCGTCGCCCATGTGACCGCGACGCGACCAATCACAAAGCCGGAACGTAATTTTAAAATCCTGAAGGACCTGAAATTATGTCACGGCTTGCTGTGATTGGTCATGTCGCGGCCACATGGGCGGCACGCGACCAATCACAAGCCGGGACTTCACGTAAGGAAGTAAACCCGCGAATTTTAAGCAAACAACGCTGCCGGTTCCCTCGGTGAGGTCCAGGCT
This sequence comes from Ranitomeya variabilis, assembly GCF_051348905.1. Classification (NCBI taxonomy): domain Eukaryota; kingdom Metazoa; phylum Chordata; class Amphibia; order Anura; family Dendrobatidae; genus Ranitomeya; species Ranitomeya variabilis. The sequence goes on from NC_135236.1 coordinate 571,585,639, forward strand.
GCGTCGGAGAGGTGAGTATAGCAATATTTTTTATTTTAATTCTTTCTTTTACACATTAATATGGATCCCAGGACCTGAAGGAGAGTTTCCTCTCCTTCAGACCCTGGGAACCATCAGGGATACCGTCCGATATTTGAGTCCCATTGACTTGTATTGGTATCGGGTATCGGTATCGGATTGGCCGATACTTTCCGATACCGATACTTTCAAGTATCGGACGTATCGCTCAACACTATATATGACATATTGCTAAGAATATTTAAAACTAAAAAAGTTAATGCTTATTTCTTTAGGCCTTACCTTAAAGTTAGGACATTAAAATCAAATGTATGATTAATTCTAAGCTATAATATAATAAATGTTAATATTTAATACAAGAAAGAATAGCATGCACATTTGCTCATTATTTGTAAATTTTTTAATGTGGGCAAACTCTTAATAGCTCCAAAATACATCATCTAGTTTTAATTATTTCATTCTGCTCAGAACAAATTCATTGCAATAAAGTTGTTAATTTGACAGACAAAACATTTAGAGAAAACTATATGAAAATATGAAATATCAAATGCTACTGAAAACCCCCAATGGGAAGTAATTTCCATCACAAAGTATTCCCCCTTTTAAAACAATCTTTGAAGTCGGTCAGTCTGCGGCATTTAAAAAAATCACTTTTCAGTTTCTTTTTCAAATTAATATTTTGAAATTTTGGGGGGCTTGAAATGTTTACAGGGAAACAGTCAGCAGAATAAAATACCAAGAAAGACCCAAGAGATTACAAATGTTAGCCTCATAGCCTTTTTAGTTTTCATTTTGAAGATTCATCAATTAGAATATTTAATCCTTGCTTCTCATGGTTGCAGACATTTTATATAGAGATATTATAACAGCAAAAGATCCTTTGATAACAGTAATTAATAATATAAACTTTATTCCACCAACTTAAACACTTCAAATACTGCCTTGATGGCTTTATTATATCTATTATCTTTAATATTTGTTTTATTATTAATGTTTTAAATAAATAAATGTTATATTCTAAATATTATTATTATAATTATTATTATTACTGCTACCACATGAAAAAAAAGTAAAAGCTAATTACAGAGAAAAAAAAGGGAGAAAAGACAGCATTGGAAATTTACACCCAGTTTGACAATTTGTACACCTAGTTGACAGTGAAAAAATCTAATAGGCCTAACTCTATGAGACAATTTAGAAGATTTATGTAATTTCATATGACTTACAAGTTCTAAATAAGGCCTAATAGATATGTCAGTATTTTTTTAGCCAAAAGCAGGAGTATCTCCAAGACACATAAAAGGAGTGAATCTATTAATTATATTTTCCTCTCAACAGATTCAACTCATGGTTCTGGCTTACAAAGGCTAATTAAAAATACTGACTTATTATTGTCATGTAAATAACCTCTTAGTCAGGGTGGATATACCAGTGGCTGACCAAGAGGAGTTGTGCATTATGATGAGCTATTTGTCTGCAAAGGGTCCACATACTATTCCTGCACTAAGGCTGTCTGTGTCCGCCCCACTCTTAATAGTGGGTGATAAAATTGCTGAATAAATAAATACATTTAAGAATGAATACAGCTGTTGTGTAAGAACTTCTTATTACTTAGACCTAGCTTTTCTATTAACCCATCTTACACCTTCACTATGTTTACCGATGCCCTTACAGTGTTTGCTCCACTAATCCTTTCTCTCCTTCGCTATCACAAACCCCAGCACTCTCTAACCTAATAATCATCTCCCCTTCCCTCTTACCTCCCCACCTGTCCTCCACTGCGGACCTGCTCCTCAACGTCAAATTTGTCCTAATTACACATAAAACAGGCCGGCCACTCTCTTTCTCCGACCTGCTCTCCCTTTCTCTGCTTCTCCTTACTGCTGGCGACATAACTCCCAACCCTGGATCCTCACAGCTCATACCTCCCATTACTACCCCCTCCTGCTATCCCCTATCTAATATGAACAACCGCAATCTTTCCAACATAAAACCCGTGCCCCTGACGAACACCCCCCTGCTCCCTCTCTCTGGAGCACTCTGGAATACCCGCTCAATCTGCAGTAAGCTTCATGTGATTCACAACCTTTTTCTCTCTTGCAATCTTGCCTTCCTCGGTCTCACAGAAATATGGCTAACACCCTTTGACACCACCTCCACTGCTGCGCTGTGTTACGGAGGCCTCCACTTCACCCACATCCCTCGCCAAGGCAACAGACATGGCGGAGGAGTGGGTCTTCTCCTTTCTTCAAATTGCACCTTTAACCCAATCCCGCCTCTACCCTCCCTTATCCTCCCCTCTTTTGAAGTCCATTCTGTCTGCATCTACTCTCCCTCCAACCTCCAAGTGGCCGTCATATACCGACCCCCAGGCCCGACCACTGCCTTTATTGACCAATTCTCCACCTGGCTTCTTCACTTTCTCTCTGCTGACAATCCCACCATCATCATGGGTGACTTCAACATCCCCATTGATACCCTTCAGTCAACAGCCTCTAAACTTCTGTCCCTTACTTCATCCTTTGGAGATACTCAGTGGTCCTCCGCAGCAACCCACACAGACTGACATACATTAGACCTGTATAAATATTAGTCCAATAACCAACTTTCAAAGCATATCAATGAGTAACAACCACAAGAAGGCCCCCCAAATTATTAGACAGGCCCTATAATGCTTTGTTTACAACAAATATTTTTATTTATATCAAAAAGATAAAAATCTTAGTTAAAATACACAAACAATTATAAAGATGCCTCCAATTCAATACAGATCACGTGTGGATGCACAGGTAACAGTATAATATGACCCTGTGACAATTGTAATGCTTCTATTACCATGACATCCTTAGGCAATGTCCCTGGCACATGGCCTAAAGTGGAGAACCCTGCCAAAGTGCTATTAGTGCATGTACTTGGCTGATTGCAAACTACAACTCATAGGGCCCATACCAAATAAGCCCCAAATGGCATTCCTGTAGGTACTATATTAATATTCACTGAAAGTATCCGTTAAATAACCTAATCAGAAACCCATACCAAAGTGCCTCAGTGCATATATCTATTATGGACTCATACAGCCACCGCAAGTAAAATTATCCGGTCATAGATACCTCTGTGCCGCCACACGCGACCTACTTAAACCCCTGCACGCGTTTTGATAGATTCTTCTTCCGGGGGCGTATGAATAAGGAGGGAGATGGGAGTTACATAGTTATTAAGGTTGAAGGAATACTTTAAGTCCATCTATTTCAACCCATAGCCTAACATGCCATAACATGTTGATCCAGGGGAAGGCAAAAAACCCCATGTGGTAAGAGTAAGCTCCACCATGGGGAAAAAAATTCCTTCCCGACCCCACATACGGCAATCAGACTAGTTCCCTAGATCAACGCCTTATCAAGGAATCTAATATATATACCCTGTAACTTTATTCTTTTCCAGAAAGGTATCCAGTCCCCTCTTAAATTTAAGTAATGAATCACTCATTACAACATCATATGGTAGAGAGTTCCATAGTCTCACTGCTCTTACAGTAAAGAATCCGCGTCTGTTATTATGCTTAAACCTTTTTTCCTCCAGACGTAGAGGATGCCCCCTTGTCCCTGTCACCGGTCTATGATTAAAAAGATCATCAGAAAGGTCTTTGTACTGTCCACTCATATATTTATACATTAACATAAGGTCACCCCTTAGCCTTCGTTTTTCCAATCTAAATAGCCCCAAGTGTAATAACCTATCTTGGTATTGCAGACCCCCAGTCATCTAATAACCTTGGTCGCTCTTCTCTGCACCCGCTCCAGTTCAGCTATGTCTTTCTTATACACCGGAGACCAGAACTGTGCACAGTATTCTAAGTGTGGTCGCACTAGTGACTTGCATAGAGGTAAAATTATGTTCTCCTCATGAGCATCTATGCCTCTTTTAATGCATCCCATTATTTTATTTGCCTTTGTAGCAACTGCCTGACACTGGCCACTGAATATGAGTTTATCATCCACCCATACACCCAGGTCTTTTTGCCCAGAGTTTTAGAATTAAGCACATAGTTATACATTTTATTACTTCTACCCAAGTGCATGACCTTACATTTATCCCCACTAAAGCTCATTTGCCATTTATCAGCACAAGCTTCTAGTTTACATAAATCATCCTGTAATATAAAATTGTCCTCCTCTGTATTGATTACCCTGCAGAGTTTAGTGTCATCTGCAAATATTGAAATTCTACTCTGAATGCCCCCTACAAGGTCATTAATAAATATGTTAAAAAGAAGAGGGCCCAATACTGACCCCTGTGGTACCCCACTACTAACCGTGACCCAGTCCGAGTGTGCTCCATTAATAACCACCCTTTGTTTCCTATCCCTGTGCCAGCTCTCAACCCACTTGCACATATTTTCCCCTATCCCCATTATTCTCATTTTATGCATCAAACTTTTGTGTGGCACTGTATCAAAAGCTTTTGAAAAGTCCATATACACTACGTCCAATGGGTTCCCTTGGTCCAGTCCGGAACTTACCTCTTCATAGAAGCTGATCAGATTAGTCTGACATGAACGCTCCCTAGTAAACCCGTGCTGATACTGGGTCATGAGGTTATTCCTCTTCAGATACTCCAGTATAGCATCTGTTATGACCCCAGTGGACAGGGTCTCAGAGGAACGTGTAAGTCTGCGAGATACAAAAATCCAGCTCATAGGGCTGTGGTAACTGGGTTGACCAAATAGCTACTCCTAACGCCAACACTAGAAGTAGCCGGGGATCATGCCTACGGTGATCGCTAGATGACTCGCGCCAGCCGGAGAATCTAACTACCCCTAGGAGAAGAAAACAAAGACCTCTCTTGCCTCCAGAGAAAGGGACCCCAAAGCAAGATACAAGCCCCCCACAAATAATAACGGTGAGGTAAGAGGAAATGACAAACACAGAAATGAACCAGGTTTAGCAAAGAGAGGCCAGCTTACTAATAGCAGAATAAAGCAAGATAACTTATCTGGTCAACAAAAACCCTATAAAAATCCACGCTGGAGATTCAAGAACCCCCGAACCGTCTAACGGTCCGGGGGGAGAACACCAGCCCCCTAGAGCTTCCAGCAAAGGTCAGGATACAGATTGGAACAAGCTGGACAAAAATACAAAACAAAACCAAAGCAAAAAGCAAGGAAGCAGACTTAGCTTGAAATACAGGAACCAGGATCTGAGGACAAGAGCACAACAGATTAGCTCTGATTTCAACGATGCCAGGCATTGAACTGAAGGTCCAGGGAGCTTTTATAGCAACGCCCCTGAAGTAACGGCCCAGGTGAGGATAAAGGAAAAGACAGACGCTCCAGAGTCAAATCACTAATGACCACTAGAGGGAGCAAAAAGCAAAATCACAACAGTACCCCCCCCTTAGTGAGGGGTCACCGAACCCTCACCACGACCACCAGGGCGATCAGGATGAGCGGCGTGAAAGGCACGAACTAAATCGGCCGCATGAACATCAGAGGCGACCACCCAGGAATTATCTTCCTGACCATAGCCCTTCCACTTGACCAGGTACTGAAGCCTCCGCCTGGAGAGACGAGAATCCAAGATCTTCTCCACCACGTACTCCAACTCGCCTTCAACCAACACCGGAGCAGGAGGCTCAGCAGAAGGAACCACAGGCACAACGTACCGCCGCAATAAGGACCTATGAAACACGTTGTGGATAGCAAACGACACAGGAAGATCCAGGCGAAAGGATACAGGATTAAGAATTTCCAATATCCTGTAAGGACCAATAAAACGAGGTTTAAATTTGGGAGAGGAAACCTTCATAGGAACAAAGCGGGAAGAAAGCCACACCAAATCCCCAACACGTAGTCGGGGACCCACACCGCGGCGGCGGTTGGCAAAGCGCTGAGCCCTTTCCTGTGACAACTTCAAGTTGTCCACCACAAGATTCCAGATCCGCTGCAACCTATCCACCACAGAATCCACCCCAGGGCAGTCAGAAGGTTCCACATGACCCGAAGAAAAACGAGGGTGGAAACCAGAGTTGCAGAAAAACGGCGAAACCAAAGTGGCGGAACTAGCCCGATTATTAAGGGCAAACTCAGCTAACGGCAAGAAGGTCACCCAATCGTCCTGATCAGCAGAGACAAAACACCTCAAATAAGCCTCCAAAGTCTGATTAGTTCGCTCCGTCTGTCCATTAGTCTGAGGATGGAAAGCAGACGAAAACGACAAGTCAATGCCCATCCTACTACAAAAGGATCGCCAGAATCTGGAAACGAACTGGGATCCTCTGTCTGACACAATATTCTCAGGGATGCCGTGCAAACGAACCACGTTCTGGAAAAACACAGGAACCAGATCGGAAGAGGAAGGCAGCTTAGGCAAAGGAACCAAATGGACCATCTTGGAGAAGCGATCACATATAACCCAGATAACAGACATGCCTTGAGACACCGGAAGATCAGAAATGAAATCCATGGAGATATGTGTCCAAGGTCTCTTAGGGACAGGCAAGGGCAAGAGCAATCCGCTGGCACGAGAACAGCAAGGCTTAGCTCGAGCACAAGTCCCACAGGACTGTACAAATGACCGCACATCCCTAGACAAGGAAGGCCACCAAAAGGATCTGGCCACCAGATCTCTGGTGCCAAAAATTCCTGGGTGACCTGCCAACACCGAGGAATGAACCTCGGAAATGACTCTGCTGGTCCACTTATCAGGCACAAACAGTCTGTCAGGTGGACAAGAATCAGGCCTATCAGCCTGAAATCTCTGCAACACACGTCGCAGATCTGGAGAAATAGCTGACAAGATAATACCATCCTTAAGAACACCAACAGGTTCAGCGACTCCAGGAGCATCAGGCACAAAGCTCCTGGAAAGAGCATCGGCCTTCACATTCTTTGAACCTGGTAAATACGAGACAACAAAGTCAAAACGGGAGAAAAACAATGACCAGCGGGCCTGTCTAGGATTCAGGCGTTTAGCAGACTCGAGATACATCAGATTTTTGTGATCAGTTAAGACCACCACACGATGCTTAGCACCCTCGAGCCAATGACGCCACTCCTCAAATGCCCATTTCATGGCCAACAACTCCCGATTGCCCACATCATAATTTCGCTCCGCAGGCGAAAACTTCCTAGAGAAAAAGGCGCAAGGTCTCATAACAGAGCAACCAGGGCCTCTCTGTGACAAAACGGCCCCTGCTCCAATCTCTGAAGCATCCACCTCAACTTGAAAGGGAAGCGAGACATCAGGCTGGCACAAAACAGGCGCCGAAGTAAATCGACGTTTCAACTCCTGGAAAGCCTCCACGGCAGCAGGAGCCCAATTAACCACATCGGAGCCCTTCTTGGTCATATCCGTCAAAGGTTTCACAATGCTAGAAAAGTTAGCGATAAAACGACGGTAGAAGTTAGCGAAACCCAAGAACTTCTGAAGACTCTTAACTGACGAGGGCTGAGTCCAATCAAGAATAGCTCGGACCTTGACTGGGTCCATCTCCACAGCAGAAGGGGAAAAAATGAACCCCAAAAAGGGAACCTTCTGTACACCAAAAAGACACTTTGAGCCCTTGACAAACAAAGAATTTTCACGCAAAATTTTAAAGACCATCCTGACCTGCTCCACATGCGAGTCCCAATTATCAGAAAAAAACAGAATATCATCCAGATAAACGATCAAAAATTTATCCAGATAGTTCCGGAAAATGTCATGCATAAAGGACTGAAAAACTGAAGGGGCATTAGAGAGCCCAAAAGGCATCACCAAGTACTCAAAATGACCTTCGGGCGTATTGAATGCGGTTTTCCATTCATCCCCTTGCTTAATGCGCACAAGGTTGTACGCACCACGAAGGTCTATCTTGGTAAACCACTTGGCACCCTTAATCCGGGCAAACAAGTCAGACAACAGCGGCAAAGGATACTGAAATTTGACAGTGATCTTATTTAAAAGCCACATGTTATACAATTTAAATTACGTACAAAAGACCAGTATATGCACATAGGTAGAATGAATCAAAATCCAATATATGCTGTTTGAAATAAATATATCATATGAAAAAACATAAGTGACAACCGTGACGGTCGGGAAGAATCCAGACGTGCTTCGTGAGTCGTGGAGTTCTCAAGCTAAAATGAAAACTGTGAGCGTGGATAAGAAAAAGAACATAAGGTATGGTATGAACTATATGCTACATTTATCCAAGGACTACATAACTGAACCTCACTGCCCCAAAGGATACTGAGTAGCAGGTGTCGCCGAGTGCTCAGTCGTGGCAATGGGAACAGAAGTGCACAGTGAATACCTATAAAGGAAAAGTGAAATCGTGAGCCTAAAAGCCTGTACCAGCCAAAAAAATTATATATTTAGCAAAGCCAATATGTATAAATGTCATCCTGTATGGAAGAGTGGCCAGATGAAAGGGTAGTATCAAGTACTAGAGTGCTGCCAGCACGGTGTAAGTAATAATGCTGTGAAGCATGTCACAAAATATGTACATATGTACCTGGAAGCAAGGCAGCGTAATGTATAGGCCCAAGTGGCCTGCGCACAAACGTAACCGGGCAAATTAAATTAAAAATGAGATGTTTCTGATGAAGGTCTTGTGACCGAAAACGTTTAAAAATCATTTATCATTGAACTGGTTGCACTAATAAATGAATAAGTTATTTTCATCATGCAAAAAGAACTTCTGAGTGCCAAGTTATTATTTACTTATTGACGGGTTGGAAACCTTACTTGAGCACCACCCAGGACCCTCGAGTGCCGTGTGTTACTTATATATCTGATTCTTCCTGACACGTGCACCCTGGACAATGTCTAGTGAAACTTTCTCTTTCAATGCAACTGAAGTGGCGGAAATTCTTTCTAAAGTAACCGCACCAAGTGATTTTCTTCAAATTCCCACTCAGGAACTTAAGAACCGAGACCTGGAACGTGAGTCTAGAAGAGCTATAAATTTGGAGCTCCACATTATTACATTGGCTGAATACCTTCGGGTCCAAAGAATTCCGCGTGGTCTGCGGGTTTCTTTACAACCCACATTCTTCCGGGAAGATAAAGACTATTGTACAAAATTTGAACATATTTTGAACAAGTGCTCTGCAGATTTGATGACATTAACCCTCTCTTACTTGCAAAAGAATCTGGACACCGTTAACGCTCAAATATGTGCCATCGAGAACCAGTTGACCAGCACAATGCCCCAGGAAGAATATCAAGAACTCAAAACGAAAAACCAAGAACTGCTACGCACACACAGGGTAGAGTTAGAAAAGAAGAAAAGATCAAAATTCCTGAGGGATACAGAGGATTACCTACAGAACCGCGTTTACCAGTGGCGGGATACTCGGCGTTCCACCAGACGACACAGCTCCCTCAGCTCTTCTGGTTCTACCGACAGCAGGCCTGGCACCTCAAATGCTTCTACCTCCCATTCTTTTTTAGGGAACAGCCACGGTCGCCAAAGAGGAAGACGAGGCGGGGGGGGCAATGTCGCAGGGGAATCCAGAAACCAGATGTCGACCCGATCCCAGGTAAGGACCTTCCACTGGTAATCAACATTTCTTCCAAGAATCTGGACACACATCAACTGTCTCTACTACAAAAGGGCTTATCTTTCAGCCCTATGTATAAGTTTAATGCGTTTGAACTCAACATGGACCTACAGAGGTTTTTTCGGAACCTCCGGTTACGGGTCCACTTTTCGGACAAACCACCTGTATTGACTTTGCCATCTCAGGGGAGTACCCCCCTTCTTGAACTTCGGGGACTGGGACTGCGTACCCCCAGCTCCTTCATGCCTCCACGGGGTAATCCACCAGTGGAGACCTTTGTGTCTCTGGTGGAAAGAGACATTCATTTATTTACTCGGGAGGTGGAGCAGGGCAGGTTTCATTTCCAATCCAACCTTTCACAGTCAGAGAAGTTATCCTTGGAGCAACTTACATTGGATAACTCACTTATAATAAAACCAGCAGATAAGGGCGGGGCCACTGTGATTATGGACAAATCTGATTATCTTGAGGAGGTCTTTAGGCAACTTAATGACACATCAGTTTATACCAAAATAACTCACAATCCATTAAATCAACTAGTCCAAAAAATTAAACCAATTGTGGAATATCATCTCCAGGTGGGCACAATTGATAATAAAATGAGGGACTTTCTTATCAAAACAGACCCGATTACTCCAATTTTCAACATTTTGCCCAAAATCCACAAGAGACTGGTTAAACCACCGGGACGTCCAATTGTTTCACTAACGGACTCCATCTTGTCACCATTAGCTATTGTGTTAGAAAAAATCCTCACTCCACTGGTCAAAACTACCCGCTCTTTTCTGTTGGACACTAATGATTTTATCAAAGTTATCCGAGCCCTGGGCCCCTTACCCCCCACATGCTTCCTCATCACTTGGGATGTAAACAGCTTATACACGGCTATAGTTCATGAAAAAGGCTTAGCAGCCACTGACAGACTCCTGGGTGAGGCCAGGGTGGACATGAAAATCCGGCACTTCTGTGCCGATTTGCTGAACTTAGTACTCACAGAGAATTATTTCATGTTCCAAGATACCTTCTACGTTCAACAACAGGGCACAGCAATGGGCTCACACGTAGCGCCCCCATACGCTATAGCGTATATGGCAGCCTTTGAAAATGATTTTGTCTACAGCCATCCCCTGTTCATAACTCACTGTAAAATCTGGCGGAGATATATAGACGATATCTTTTGCATATGGGATGGATCCATTGAATCACTCCTATTGTTTGATGACCATATCAATCACATCTGGCCTGAACTCAAATTTTCCATTCAGCACGATACAAACAAGATCAGTTTTTTGGATACTTTGATCTATCGAGATGAGGGGGGTTCCCTTGGCATTGACTTATTTACCAAACCCACTGACAGGAACGGTCTGTTACACTTTAGCAGTTGTCACCCTCCGTCCATTAAAAATTCCATCCCTAAGTCACAGTTTCTTAGAGTTGACAGGATTGTCTCCAACGAGGATACCAAAAGGGTAAGGTTGACTGAAATGGAGCATAAATTCTCAACTAGGGGTTATCCACAAGGGACACTTACAAAGGCCAAACAGGCCATGGCATCTAGGAAATCCCCCAACAGCTGTAAAAGGATTCCCTTTGTCACGACCTTTCACCCATTCTCTCGTTTGGTACAATCTACCATTAGGAGGCATTGGAGCATACTTTCGAAAAGTTATCCACAAATCCCTGAATTCAAAGTACCCTTCCTGTCATGCTTCAGACGTGCTAAAAATCTAAAGGACAGGTTGGTCAGAGCAGACGTGGGCTCAGACACAATCATTCCTAGGCAGTCTTTCCTACAAACTCAAAAACGCGGCACCTTCCCATGTCTCAATTGCCTTCAGTGTAGTCATGTGCAAAAGGGTCCCTCGGTGCTTCATCCCCACACAGGTAGGGCCATACCCATCCATGGTTTCCACACATGTGAGTCTGCATTTGTTGTATACCTCATTAAATGCCCATGCGGCCTGGCCTATGTGGGAGAAACCACACAAACAGTACGGGACAGGGTGTCCCAACATAAATCGACCATTCGGTGTAAAAAGACCCATCTCCCCCTCCCCTACCATTTTGTTGAAAAAAACCATAATATCTCTCAACTCAGGTTCCAGGTCCTGGAACAAATAGACCCCCCGAGGAGGGGCCAGAACCGTATTAAGATACTTAAAAGAAGGGAGGCTTTTTGGATTTTCACGCTGCAGACCTTGGAACCCAAGGGACTCAACAGAGATTATGACGTTTCAGCTTTTTTATGATATCTATTACACAATGTATTGGGGCTCCTCTGCATTTTGTACTATGTACCCTTCTGGATATTGTGTATTTGTACTTAATGTTGTTTTCTTTTAATTTCTTTTAGAATCGTTAATGTCGTGTCACACACTGGGCACCGTTGGCACCCACCACCTATGGTAGAGTATATATGCACTGTATCCCTGTTCAGGATTTTGTACCATGCCATTTCTTGACTATCACCTATATGCCACTAGATCTGGCTTTCATACGCTAGCCCAGTGTATTAACACTAATCTGTATTTGATTACCGGCTACAGTTGCTGCCCACCATAGTGTTAAATATTTTCCATTATTCACACTTACGCAAGTATTTTTTTAAACATACAGCAGTCACGCATGCGCAGCACAACACATGTATCTATATTATTCTCTAGTTGATTACCAGCTGCCATCCACCAATTAGAGCTGCTGCCCACCACTTTCCTCTTATTCATACTAACGCACGGGTTATAGCAGTCCTCCCCCTTCCCCATGTTTATACAGCAGTCACGCATGCGCAGCACTGCACAGCGTTTACTCCTGGCACCTAACAATTCAGCTGCTCTGCGCAACTGCGGCTCTGTCTACCACATGACCGCATGATGCGGCGGGTCACATGACCTGCCTTCAGGGCGCACTTATACCCGGAAGTAGCGCTGTTTTTTCAGCGACTCTCGGCTGTACCGGCTTCCCAGCGCCTCCAGGACCTGGACGTATGAGGTAACAAACAGGGCTTTAGGCACTACATTTTATCACTACATGCACGATACTTAGGGATGTCTCCCACTGTGCATTTATCTTCTAGCGCCAGTTCCCCACAGCGGTGCTCCCGCCTCCCTAGTGCGCCCTCTCTAATATACCTCCCAGGATCCTCCAGATAACTACTTTAAGTTCTCCATATACATTACTCTTTCCTCCGCGGTTTTCGCTGTGAGTAGTAATCATCTGTCCTCATTATACTTCCCAGGTTTAATTTGCCCGGTTACATTTGTGCGCAGGCCACTTGGGCCTATACATTACGCTGCCTTGCTTCCAGGTACATATGTACATATTTTGTGACATGCTTCACAGCATTATTACTTACACCGTGCTGGCAGCACTCTAGTACTTGATACTACCCTTTCATCTGGCCACTCTTCCATACAGGATGACATTTATACATATTGGCTTTGCTAAATATATAATTTTTTTGGCTGGTACAGGCTTTTAGGCTCACGATTTCACTTTTCCTTTATAGGTATTCACTGTGCACTTCTGTTCCCATTGCCACGACTGAGCACTCGGCGACACCTGCTACTCAGTATCCTTTGGGGCAGTGAGGTTCAGTTATGTAGTCCTTGGATAAATGTAGCATATAGTTCATACCATACCTTATGTTCTTTTTCTTATCCACGCTCACAGTTTTCATTTTAGCTTGAGAACTCCACGACTCACGAAGCACGTCTGGATTCTTCCCGACCGTCACGGTTGTCACTTATGTTTTTTCATATGATATATTTATTTCAAACAGCATATATTGGATTTTGATTCATTCTACCTATGTGCATATACTGGTCTTTTGTACGTAATTTAAATTGTATAACATGTGGTTTTTCTATATATTATGTATTTCAGTTTCATATGAGATGTTTCTGATGAAGGTCTTGTGACCGAAAACGTTTAAAAATCATTTATCATTGAACTGGTTGCACTAATAAATGAATAAGTTATTTTCATCATGCAAAAAGAACTTCTGAGTGCCAAGTTATTATTTACTTATTGACGGGTTGGAAACCTTACTTGAGCACCACCCAGGACCCTCGAGTGCCGTGTGTTACTTATATATCTTATTTAAAAGCCGATAGTCAATACAAGGCCTCAAAGATCCGTCCTTTTTAGCCACAAAAAAGAATCCCGCACCAAGAGGGGAAGAAGACGGACGGATGTGTCCTTTCTCCAGAGACTCCTTGATATATGAACGCATAGCGGTATGTTCAGGTATCGACAGATTAAACAGTCTTCCCTTAGGAAATTTACTGCCTGGAATCAAATCTATTGCACAGTCACATTCCCTATGAGGAGGCAATGCACTGGACCTGGACTCGCTAAAGACATCCTGATAATCAGACAAATACTCCGGAACTTCCGAAGGCGTAGAAGAAGCAATAGACACAGGCAGGGAATCCTCATGAATACCAAGACAGCCCCAACTAGACACTGACATAGCCTTCCAGTCAAGGACTGGATTATGGGTCTGTAACCATGGCAGCCCCAAAACAACCAAATCATGCATTTTATGTAGAACGAGAAAACGTATCACCTCGCGGTGTTCAGGAGTCATACACATGGTAACCTGTGTCCAATACTGCGGCTTATTTTCTGCCAATGGCGTAGCATCAATACCCCTAAGAGGGATAGGATTTTCTAATGGTTCAAGAATAAAACCACAGCGCTTAGCAAATGAAAGATCCATAAGACTCAGGGCAGCACCTGAATCTACAAACGCCATGACAGGATAAGATGACAATGAGCAAATCAAAGTTACAGACAGAATAAACTTAGGATGCAAATTACCAACGGTGACAGGACTAACAACCTTAGATATACGTTTAGAGCATGCTGAGATAACATGTGTAGAATCACCACAGTAGTAGCACAAGCCATTCCGGCGTCTATGAATTTTCCTCTCATTTCTAGTCAGGATTCTATCACATTGCATCAAATCAGGTGTCCGTTCAGACAACACCATGAGGGAATTTGCGGTTTTTCTATCACATTGCATCACATCAGGTGTCTGTTCAGACAACAACATGAGGGAATTTGCGGTTTTGCGCTCCCGCAACCGCCGGTCAATTTGAATAGCCAGGGACATGGTATCATTCAGACCTGTGGGAATGGGAAAACCCACCATAACATTCTTAATGGCCTCAGAAAGGCCATTTCTAAAATTAGCGGCCAGTGCACACTCGTTCCAATGTGTCAGCACGGACCATTTCCGAAATTTTTGGCAATACACCTCAGCCTCGTCCTGGCCCTGAGACATAACCAGCAAGGCTTTCTCTGCCTGAATCTCAAGATTGGGTTCCTCATAAAGTAAACCGAGCGCCAGAAAAAACGCATCAATATCAGCCAATGCCGGATCTCCTCCTGGCGCCAGCGAAAAAGCCCAATCTTGAGGGTCACCCCGTAAGAATGAAATAACAATTTTTACTTGTTGAGCAGAGTCTCCAGACGAACAAGGTTTCAGGGACAAAAACAATTTACAATTATTCCTGAAATTCCTAAACTTAAATCGGTCTCCTGAAAACAGTTCAGGAATCGGAATCTTGGGTTCAGACCTAGGATTTCTGATAACATAATCTTGTATACGCTGCACACGAGCGGCAAGCTGGTCCACACTTGTAATCAAGGTCTGGACATTCATGTCTGCAGCAAGCTTAAGCCACTCTGAGGTAAAGGGGGAAAGAAAAAAAAAAAAAATGAGAGAGGGAAAAAAAAAACTCAAAATTTTCTTTCTTATAATCCCACTTCTGCAATGCATTAAACATTTAATACTGGCCTGGCATACTGTTATGACCCCAGTGGACAGGGTCTCAGAGGAACGTGTAAGTCTGCGAGATACAAAAATCCAGCTCATAGGGCTGTGGTAACTGGGTTGACCAAATAGCTACTCCTAACGCCAACACTAGAAGTAGCCGGGGATCATGCCTACGGTGATCGCTAGATGACTCGCGCCAGCCGGAGAATCTAACTACCCCTAGGAGAAGAAAACAAAGACCTCTCTTGCCTCCAGAGAAAGGGACCCCAAAGCAAGATACAAGCCCCCCACAAATAATAACGGTGAGGTAAGAGGAAATGACAAACACAGAAATGAACCAGGTTTAGCAAAGAGAGGCCAGCTTACTAATAGCAGAATAAAGCAAGATAACTTATCTGGTCAACAAAAACCCTATAAAAATCCACGCTGGAGATTCAAGAACCCCCGAACCGTCTAACGGTCCGGGGGGAGAACACCAGCCCCCTAGAGCTTCCAGCAAAGGTCAGGATACAGATTGGAACAAGCTGGACAAAAATACAAAACAAAACCAAAGCAAAAAGCAAGGAAGCAGACTTAGCTTGAAATACAGGAACCAGGATCTGAGGACAAGAGCACAACAGATTAGCTCTGATTTCAACGATGCCAGGCATTGAACTGAAGGTCCAGGGAGCTTATATAGCAACGCCCCTGAAGTAACGGCCCAGGTGAGGATAAAGGAAAAGACAGACGCTCCAGAGTCAAATCACTAATGACCACTAGAGGGAGCAAAAAGCAAAATCACAACAAGCATCCCTTAGAATGCCCTCCAGGATTTTACCCACAGTAGAGGTTAAGCTTACTGGCCTATAATTTCCGAGTTCAGTTTTTGTCCCCTTTTTGAATATTGGCACCACATTTGCTATATGCCAGTCCTGTGGTACAGACCCTGTTATTATGGACTCTTTAAAGATTAAAAATAATGGTCTATCAATGACTGTACTTAATTCCTGCAGTACTCGGGGGTGTATCCCATCCGGGCCCGGAGATTTGTCAATTTTTGTGATTTTTAGATGCCGCCGTACTTCCTGCTGGGTTAAGCAGGTAACATTTAATTGGGAATTTTTATCACTAGTCATATTGGCTGCCATGGGATTTTCTTTTGTAAATACTGATGAAAAAATGTCATTTAGCATATTCGCTTTTTCCTCATCCTCATCCACCATTTCACCCAGACTATTTTTAAGGGGGCCAACACTATCATTTTTTAGTTTCTTACTATTTATGTAGTTAAAGAATATTTGGGGGTTATTTTTGCTCTCTCTAGCAATGAGTCTCTCTGTCTCAATCTTTGCTGCCTTGATTTGCTTTTTACAGAATTTATTTAATTTTTTGTATTTATTTAATGCCTCCTCACTACCTACTTCCTTTAATTTTCTAAATGCTTTATTTTTGTCACTTATTGCACCCGTTACAGCTTTATTTAGCCATATTGGTTTCCTCCTATTTCTAGTATGTTTATTCCCATATGGTATATACTGTGCACAGGTCCTATCCAGGATGCTAATAAACGTCTCCCATTTTCTTTGTGTACTTTTATGTCTCAGGATATTGTCCCAGTTAATTGCACCAAGATCCTCTCTCATCCGTTGGAAATTTGCCCTCCTGAAGTTTAGTGTCCTTGTCACCCCTCTACTACACATCTTATTAAAGGAGACATGAAAACTTATTATTTTGTGATCACTATTCCCCAAGTGACCCCCAACCCTTATATTTGATATGCGGTCTGGTTGGTTAATATTAGGTCTAGCAGTGCCCCCCTTCTTGTTGGGTCCTGAACCAGTTGTGAAAGGTAATTGTCTCTCATAGTTGTCAAAAACAGTGTATTTAACCACACCTCCAACCAATCAGCGCTACCCCAGTGCCCATTATTACCATACGTCCAATAAACTAACAGCGGCATTAAAATCAATGCGCAGCTACAGAAGTGACATTACTGCATAGTGCCATGGATAGCAGAGATGCTAGTACACAGTTGCGGAAATAACATTAACATATAGTGACGTCAATGGTGGAACGTTTTGCGTTACATTTACATATCAAGGAATTATATAATTTTGGCAGCGTATATAGCATTCAACCTGAGTGAGATTAATAATTAAACCTCATCACAATTAAAATCAAAACGGAACAGCAAAAAGAAGCGGCGCATGCGCACCCGAAACTAGCAGCCAAAGGGACCCACCCGCCAGCTTCGGTGACCGGACCCACGCATCAACACGCAATCAGCAGGCAGGCACAAAGGGCTCAGCCTGTGCCACAAGTAGGAGGGTCCGGCAGCAGCCCCAAGGTGCATGCGCACATCAAGCTGTCCGTAAATGTGTATATACTACATGTATCAAATATGTGTGAAGACTGAAATGTGATGTGAGCTAAAGCAAGTAAATACATAACTGGTGCTGAGAAAAAACGCAGCACCAGAGTACCAGAACAATTATGCCATGTAAAAAACACACAATTGAACTGTGTAAATGGCTAATACAAGACTAGCACTAGAACAAGGACTCAGTGACATATCAATCTACCAGACTACATAAAATATAACACAACTAATGAAAAATTAATTTACATAATTATAAAGTGATACGGTGACAACATTTGTGATAATGATAATACTAAATAAATATAAATAGCAAAATATAAAAGACCAAGAAGAAAAAATATGATCTCCAATCACCGAAGTTATTCTATTAATCCGGACTGAGGACCATAATTCATCACTAATCCCATTCAGTCTCTGTTCACACATCCCCAAGAGGATGATTGTGTCATGGTCTTCCTTGAATATCGATATAATTCCACTTCAGAAAAGGTATGTGGCACATGGAGACGACAAGAAGCTGGAGTATTTAACGATGTCAGATGAACCAAAAATAAGATATTAACAAAATATACAAATTAAAATCAAAGTTAAACATCACCCCACCGTAACCCCTAAAACAGTACCGGACAAATTGATGTATAGCAGAACATGATTACAAGAAAGCGCCAAAGCCAAAACTCTCATTCAAACCCTGCGGAGCCATGGTGCCCAATCTATATATCCAGCGACTTTCGATTTGGGCCAAGATTTTGCCTATATCACCTCCATGTATCCCCATTGATACAGAGTCTATACCCCTCACCACCAAGTCCACGGTGCTACAGCCATGATACATCTTGAAATGTCTAGGTAGGGTTTTTAAAGTTGTTTCATCTTCCACTGTTTTTGCCTTTTCAATATCCCTACAATGTTCTCATACTCTCACTTTTAATTTGCGAGTGGTAAGGCCGATGTAAACTTTGCCACATGGACAGGTGGCATGGTAAATCACTCCTCGAGTTGAGCATGTTATAAACTTCCTGATATTATATTTTTTTGTGCTGTCAAAATTAGCAAAGGTTTTCGCTTTTATTGTGTTGGAACAAGCCTTGCACAAGCCACATGGAAAGAAGCCAACATTCATGGCATCAGCAGATTTTTTTTTATTTGATCCAATTGGATCATAATAACTGTGTACTAGAGTATCAGACAGATTTTTGGATCTCCTTGCCGTAATCAGTGGTCTTTTTGGTAAAAACCTTTTCTGGATGGGGTCAGTAAAAAGAACATTCCAATGTCTATTAATGACATCCTTAAATTAATGCCATTTATCATGATAAGCAGCAATCATCATAACCTGTTCAAAATCTTTGTTTTTACCTGATGATCTTTTTTCCCCCCATATAACAAGTCTTCTCGAGTGGTATTCAATGCCCTCTGATATCCTTTTTTAATGTTCCATTTACTGTAAACCCTTTCTCGAAACCGATCGGCAAGGTCTCTAGACTGAGCCTCAAAATCTTCAGGCCTAGTACATATCCTCTTTGCTCTCAAAAACTGTCCCACAGGAATACCTCTAATTGTGGCTGGTGGATGGAATGATGTTGTATGTAGAAAAAAGTTAGTGGTGGTAGGTTTCCTTTAGAGGTTAGTACACAAGTCACCCTTTGCATCAACACCAATGGCAAGATCTAAAAATTCGACCTCCATTTCAAATTTGAAAGTAAGTCTAATGTTGGAATCATTGTTGTTTAAATTATCCATAAATAGATTCAAATCCTCGACGGGACCTTCCCATATGAACCACATGTCATCTATGTACCTCATCCAGGCTGTGACCAGGCTGGACTGAGGTACAGGTTCACACACGAAGATTTCCTGTTCCCACGCCCCAAGAAATAAATTGGCGTACGAGGGGGCACAACTGGCCCCCATCGCCGTACTCTGTATTTGTAGATACATACTGTTTTTAAAAATAAAGATGTTATGTGTCAATGCGTATTCCAATAATTGCAACAACAACTGAACCATATCTTTATCCATATTACTGGAACTCAATAACCACTGTGCTGCCCGGAGCCCATCTTTGTGTCTAATGGAAGTGTAAAGTGCTTCTACATTGGCAGTTACCATGAATATTATCAATTCTGCATAACGCAGCATTTGTATCTTTTATATACGATGGTAACTCACTTACCAAGGGCTTTAAATAGTAGTCAATGATTCTGGTAACTACTTCACACAAACTTCTGTTACCTGAAATTATTGGCCTTCCCAGGGAATCCTCTGGGTCCTTATGAATCTTGGAATCAGCTATAAGGTTGGGAGTTGTAGATGCATTTCTTTAACTACTTCCAAAAATTTTTTGGGGATGATTCTATTGGTAAAGGCGTCTTCCAAAATCCTAACTAATTCACTCTGAAATGAATGCATCGGGTTACTGATCATTTTCCCGGAACAATTTTTATCATTAAGCAGCTTCATTGCTTGTTTCTCATATAACTTATTTGGCCAGATGACTATATTACCGCCCTTGTCAGAGGGGTTAAACCACACATCAGTAAAATTAGCCAAAGTGTCAATTGCCTCTCTCTCAGCCTTGCTACAGTTGGAGCCACCATATCCATTTTGACACAAGCTCTCAATCTCTGTAGTAACCAATCTGGTGAAAACATCAACAGCAGGGCAAAGGCTGAGAGAGGGAAATTTTTTTAGATTTATTTAAAAGTGACACAGGAAATTTTTGGCTTACCGATGTGGTGCTACTCTTCTCCGCAAGGGCTTCAAGACAAGCCAATGCTTCCTTCTCCTGAGTAGATGGAAATTGGTCATCCAGCTCTGATTTGTAATGTATCCTTTTTAAAATCATTTGTCTGGAAAAAGGTGCAGGTCTTTGATTGCTACGAATGGATCTAAATATTGGGAAGGAGAATTCCAGGTCTACATTAGACCTGGTATTCACCCCTCTCTGCTCTCTATCTAACTTCACCATCTCCCCTCTCCCTCTATCCGACCACTACCTGCTCACCTTCTCATTCCTGTCCTCCTCACTGGTCACCCATGTCCAGCAAAATGCGCACCCCCGCAGAAACCTTGCACACCTAAACACCCACACACTCTCTGACTCCATCCTACCACTGGCATCCATATCCTCACTCCACGACAGACAGTGCCGCTGCTTTCTACAATGCCAATCTCGCATCAGCTATTGACACGGTTGCCCCTCTCATCCATGGCAGAGTGCGACGTATCAATAGACAACCTTGGCACAATAACACCACTAAAAAG
Organism: Ranitomeya variabilis; assembly: GCF_051348905.1. Taxonomy (NCBI): domain Eukaryota; kingdom Metazoa; phylum Chordata; class Amphibia; order Anura; family Dendrobatidae; genus Ranitomeya; species Ranitomeya variabilis. The sequence goes on from NC_135236.1 coordinate 571,606,618, forward strand.
CTCCGGCCAGTGTCCAGGGTTGCAGAGCGGCGTTGTAAGAAAACACACTCGCAAGATGACTTCACTGTATTCAAACAAGCAACACTCGCTTTTAAATCTGCTCTCACCTCTGCTAAACAGGCCTACTTCACAACGCTCGTATCTTCCCTAAGCTACAACCCCAAACAGTTATTCAAAACCTTTAACTCCCTCCTTCGCCCCCTACTGCCCCCTCCAACCTCCCTCATATCTGCTGAGGACTTTGCCACACACTTTAAAAATAAGATCAACCAGACAAAGCAAGTCTTCATTGTTCAACCAACACAACCCCTTTGTATACCAGACCAATGCCCAAACCCCATAACCTCCCTATCCAACATCACTGAAGGGGGCTTAATTGTCTCCTCTCCAAATTGCACCTCACCACCTGTGCGCTTGACCCCATCCCATCCCACCTCCTCCTCAACCTCACCACCACACTTATCCCATCCCTAACCCACCTCTTCAACCTATCACTAACTTCTGGCACCTTCCCTTCTGCTTTCAAACATGCCACAATCATGCCTATCCTTAAAAAGCCAACCCTATGCCAACTGCTATGTCCAGCTATCGCCCAATATCACTGCTCCCATTCGCTTCCAAACTCCTGGAGCAGCACGAACACTCTGAATTTTCCTCACACATCTCATCTAACTTGCTCTTTGACAATCTACAATCTGGTTTCCGCCCCATCACTCAACTGAGACAGCCCTGACCAAAATCACTAACGACCTACTTACCGCCAAAGCTAACGGACAATACTCTGTACTCCTCCTTCTAAACCTGTCCTCTGCTTTCAACACAGTTGACCACTGCCTCCTACTACAGATCCTCACCTCCTTTGGCATCAAAGACCTCTTCCTATCCTGGATCTCCTCGTACCTTTCCAACTGCACATTCAGCGTCTCCCACTCCCACACTACCTCCTCATTCCACCCTCTCACTGTTGGAGTCCCCCAAGGCTCTGTTCTAGGACCCCTACTCTTCTCAATCTATTCACTTGGGCTGGGACAACTCATAAAGTCCCATGGATTCCAGTACTACCTCTATGCTGATGACACTCAGATCTACCTCTCTGGCCCAGACATCACCGCTCTGCTATCCAGAATCCCAGAGTGTCTATCAGCCATATCTTCCTTCTTCTCCTCTTGCTTCCTCAAACACAATGTGGACAAATCTGAACTCATCATCTTTCCTCCATCCCATACATCTTCCTTACCTGACCTATCTATCACAATCAATGACCTCATACTTTCCCCGTTTGGGAAGTCCGCTGCCTCGGAGTAACCTTTGACGCTGCCTGTACTTCAAACCGCACATCCAAGCTCTGTCCACCTCCTGTCGCCTCCAACTCAAAAGTATCTCCAGAATCCATCCTTTCCTCAACGGTCAATCTCCTAAAATGCTTGTGCATGCCCTCATCATCTCCCGCCTTGACTACTGCAATATCCTTTTCTGCGGCCTCCCTGCTAAAATCCTTGCACCTCTCCAGTCCATCCTTAACTCTGCTGCCCGACTAATTCATCTCTCTCTTCGCTACTCCTCCGCTTCCCTTCTGCAAATCTCTTCACTGGCTCCCATTCCCTAAGTGTATCCAGTTCAACTACTAATACTGACCTATAAAGCCATCCATAACCTGTCTCCTCCATATATCTCTGAACTAATCTCCCGATATCTTCCCTCATGTAATCTCCAGTCCTCCCAAGACCTCCTTCTCTCCTCCACACTTATTAGCTCCTCATCCAATCGCCTCCAAGACTTCTCCCGAATATCCCCCATCCTCTGGAATTCTCTGCTCCAACACGTCCGACTATCAACCACATTCAGGCAGAGCCTGAAAACCCATCTCTTCAGGAAAGCCTACAGCCTGCACTGCCCCCGCTGCCTCCTCATCACTACCGAAGCTACCGCCTCACCAACACTGCAGCTCCTGCAACCCTCAACCTACCGTCTCCTTCCCCATAATCCTGTAGAATGTAAGCCCGCAAGGGCAGGGTCCTCGCCCCTCTGTATCAGTCTGGCATTGTTAGTTTGTTTACTGCAAGTGAGATCTGTAACTTGTATGTAACCCATTCTCATGTACAGCACCATGGAATAAATGGTGCTATATAAATAAATAAATAATAATAATAATAATAATAATACAGGAAATTTAGACAAATTGCTATATCCAAAGATGTCTAAAAGTCAAAGAGATAATTTAGCCAATAATTTATTTCAGAAAACAACTCTAAATAGGTTCAAATAAAATAATTACCTTACGAATCCCTTAGATTCGCTCCTAATCGGTCTCTTACCAGTCTCTGAACCTGCAGGGATGATGTCTCTGGCTGTAAGAGCTCACTGCTGCAGCTAGCAATTGGTTGCAGAATTAATTTGCCTGTGTCAGGATATAATTGTAGCAGCATGAAGTACACATGCTTGCAGGGTTTCTGGGGCATATTTCATTATTTTAACCTATTTTGTAAAAAAATACCGTGAATGTATAATCTCCTTAGGTATACATTTAATTGTAAGCAATACCAAGTATTGTTTAAAACTAGTGTTGAGCATTCCGATACCGCAAGTATCGGGTATCGGCCGATACTTGCGGTATCGGAATTCCGATACCGAGTTCTGATATTTTTGTGATATCGGAAATCGGAATCGGAAGTTCCCAGTGTATGCTTCCCAGGGTCTGGAGGAGAGGAGACTCTCCTTCAGGCCCTGGGATCCATATTCATGTAAAAAATAAATAATAATAATAATAATAATCTTTATTTATATAGCGCCAACATATTCCGCAGCACTTTACAATTAAGCGGGGACTTATACAGACAAATTCAATACAAGTTAAGACAATTTAAACAGTGACATTAGGAGTGAGGTCCCTGCTCGCGAGCTTACAATTTACAAGGAAATGGGGGGACACAATAGGTGCAAAGTGCTTGTTATTTCAGGTCTGGCAATTATAATACATAGGGATTTCCATACAAAGCTGCATGATCCGGTCATCAGCCCATGTGTTTAAGTGCAATAGTCAAGTATCAAGTGCAGTTATCATGTGCATGGAGGGTGTGGAGACAGATGAATAGTAGGGTGCAGATTCAGAGTGATATTTGGAAGGAGGGAACAGGGCAAAGTTAGTTTACTGAGTAGTTGATGTGGTAGGCTTGTTTGAAGAGATGGGTTTTTAGAGCGCGCTTGAATAGGTCGGGGCTAGGTATCAGTCTGATTGTCTGGGGAAGTGCATTCCAGAGAGCTGGCGCAGCACGAGAGAAGTCTTGTAGACGGAGGTGCGAGGTTCGGATTACGGGGGATGTTAGCCTTAGGTCGTTTGTAGAACGGAGGGCACGTGTAGGGCGATAGACAGAGATGAGAGAGGAGATATAAGGCGGTGCAGAACTGTGGAGGGCTTTGTGGGTGAGAGAGATGAGTTTATACTGGACCCTGTAGCGAATGGGTAGCCAGTGTAATGACTGGCACAAGATGGAGGCATCGGTGAAGCGGTTAGACAGAAATATGATCCTGGCTGGCGCATTCAAGATGGATTGGAGAGGAGAAAGTTTGGTAAGAGGGAGACCGATCAGAAGAGAGTTGCAGTAGTCCAGGCGAGAATGAATAAGAGCGACAGTAAGAGTCTTAGCAGTTTCAAAGGTGAGAAAAGGTCGGATTCTGGAGATGTTTTTAAGATGCAGGTGACAAGAGCGAGTGAGTGATCGGATATAGGGAGTAAAGGAAAGTTTGGTGTCAAATATGACCCCAAGACAGCGGGCATGCTGCTTGGGAGTTAGGGTTGAACCCTCCAGGGTAATTTCGATGTTGGGTAGAGAGAGGTTAGTAGAAGGGAGAAACACAAGAAGTTCCGTTTTGGAGAGATTTAGTTTCAGATAGAGGGAGGACATGATGTTAGAGACAGCAGACAGACAATCCTTGGTATTTTGAATTAGGGTAGGGGTGATGACAGGGGAAGAAGTGTATAATTGGGTATCATCAGCATAGAGATGATACTGGAACCCAAATCTGCTGATTGTTTGTCCAATAGGGGCCGTGTATAGAGAGAAGAGGAGGGGGCCTAGGACTGAGCCCTGCAGAACCCCGATAGTAAAGGGACGAGGAGAGGAAGAGGAGACGGCGAAAGATACAGTGAAGGAGCGGTCAGAGAGGTAGGAGGAGAACCAGGAGAGGGCTGTGTCCTTGAGGCCTATGGAGCGGAGCATAGTGAGAAGGAGCTGGTGATCCACAGTGTCAAATGCGGCAGAGAGATCCAGGAGAATCAGAAGAGAGCAATGACCTTTGGATTTAGCTGTTAGTAGGTCATTAGAGACTTTAGTGAGGGCAGTTTCAGTGGAATGTAAAGAGCGGAAACCAGATTGTAAGGGGTCAAGAAGAGAGTTTTCCAAGAGATAGCGGATTAGACGGGAGTGGACCAAGCGTTCCAGGAGTTTAGAGATGAAGGAAAGGTTAGATACAGGTCTGTAGTTAGCAGTGCAGTTCTGGTCCAGGGATGGCTTTTTAAGTAAAGGGGTTATGATGGCATGTTTAAATGATGAGGGAAAGATACCTGAAGAAAGAGAGAGGTTAAATATTTTAGTCAGGTGAGTGGTGACCACTGGTGAGAGAGACTGCAGGAGAGGTGAAGGAATGGGGTCACTGTTGCAGGTTGTAGGCCGAGCAGAAGCGAGGAGCTTGGAAACTTCTTCTTCTGAGACAGGCTCAAAGATGTCTAGTGAGCTTGAGGTGCGGCAGGGAAGGGGATCCAGGCACTGAGGAGATTGCGCTGAGATATCCAGATGGATGTGGTTGATTTTTTCTAGGAAGTAAGTGGCCAGATCCTCACCACTGAGATTGGTGATGGGGGCCTGTACTTTAGGTTTCAGGAGGGAGTTTAAGGTTTCAAAAAGTCGTTTTGGGTTGTTGAATAGTGAGGTGATGAGGGTGGTGAAGTAGGATTGTTTGGCCACATAAAGGGCAGAGTTATAGGTTTTGAGCATGAACTTATAGTGGATGAAGTCTTCTGTTAAGAGAGACTTTCTCCACTGCCGCTCTGCACACCTTGAACATCGCTGAAGAAAGCGTGATTGCTTAGTGTGCCAGGGCTGCCGTTGTCTCTGTCGGGTCTTTCTGCATGTAGAAGGTGCTGCTTCATCTAGGGCATTCTTCAGTTTATTATTGAAGTGTGACAATGCTAAGTCTGGACAGGAGAGGGAGGAGATGGGGGCTAAAGATGTGTGGAGATTGTCCATAAGCTGCTGGGTATTAACGGAACGTGTATTCCGATAAGTGTGGTAAGTGGGGTGTCCCGAGTGAGGAGACAATTCTTGACAGAGAAGGAAAGAAGGCTGTGGTCCCAAAGCGGGAGAGGGGAGTTAGTAAAGTCGTGCAGTGATCCGGGACGGGAGAAAACCAGGTCCAGAGTATTCCCGTCCTCATGCGTAGGAGAATTAGTAAACTGTGAGAGGCCGAATGAAGAAGTTAGAGAAAGAAGATGAGAGGCAGATTGGGAGAGGGGATCATTGATGGGGATGTTAAAGTCTCCCATGATGAGAGTGGGGATGTCACAAGATAGAAAGTGAGTAAGCCAGATGGCAAAGTGGTCTAGAAACAGGCGGGAGGAGCCTGGAGGGCAGTAAACAACCGCCACCCACAAGGAGAAGGGCTTAAAGAGTCTGACGGTGTGGACTTCAAAGGAAGGAAATGTAAGTGAGGGAACCGGGGGGATGACCTGGAAAGCACATTGTGCTGAAAGGAGTAAACCAACACCCCCACCCTGTCTGTTTTCAGGTCTGGTGGTATGTGAAAATTTCAGCCCACCAAACGAGAGAGCGGCAGCAGCGGTGGTGTCTGAATGCTGGATCCAGGTTTCTGTAATAGCCAGAAGGTTAAGGGAATTAGAGAGGAAAAGATCGTGAATGTAAGTTAGTTTGTTACACACAGACCGAGCATTCCAGAGTGCACATTGGAAAGCTATAGGAGAAGGCATGTACTGAATGTTAATAAGATTAGCAGGGTTTCTATATGCAACTGGAGGAGAGTAATGTATGCTGGTGGAGGGGGGGCCAGGGTTCGGGGAGATGTCACCTGCAACTAGTAGGAGAAAAAACAGAAAGAGCAGGTGGTGGGATGATTTGTATGAACGTTTTGAGTGCCACATGGCGGTAGTGGCTGGTTTGGAGTGGGTAATAGGGTTGAGCGACTTTCATTTTTTTACGGTCGAGTCGGGTTTTGTGAAACCCGACTTTGTCCAGAGTCGAGTCTAGTGCAGTCGGCCGATTATCGCTAAAAGTCGGGGATCGACCGAAACACGAAACCCAATGCAAGTCAATGGGGAAGCATAGTCGGCAGTGAGTGGAGGCCAGGAAAACACCTACAGTGCCCATTTTAATGGCAAAAACATCCATTCTTGTTTCTGAAGCTTGTCAATCTTAATTAACTTTATAATAATAGTTGGGCATTGGAAATTGGGGTCATTTGGCAAAAGTTGTGGGGGGTAGGGCTGGTTCAAGGATTTAGTGGGCACAGGAAACGTGGACTACGTGGAGCAGTGAGAGGTAAGTATGTCAAGTTTGCAAGTGCTGTGATTCTAAGCAAGCAGGGGGGCCCACTCGTTGGCATTGGCACTGGCACAGGGCCCCTCAAAGTACAGTGGTGTGTTTGCACGGCGGGGGCGCCTCCCACCGGCAGCGACACTTTTGCGTACTCTGAGGGGCCCTGTGCCAGTGACGTCGCCAATGAGTATGCCCCCCCCACCTGATGAAGGAACCTGCACTTTCATCTGCACCTTCCTCTTTGTCCCTGTGTAAGGTGGTATAACATGCGGGAAGGGGAACCTTACTTTCAGCAGGGTCAGATTCTGGCTGTGTAGAGTGCAAGGGGAATGAAGTGGTCTAGGTCAATGTACCAGCAGACTCATCTAGCAGTGGCAGGGGAATGGGCAGGATGAGGAGGAAACAGATATAGGGCCAAAGAATAAAGTAGGCTAAATGCAGTTCAAAATTGGTAACAGGACTAAACAGGCGGCATTGCTTTGTTGAGTGGAGTAGCAAACCCAGGAGCAGCAGACACTGTTTTAAGGGCCCAAACACACTAATAGGCCAAATGCAGTTTAATATTTGCTACTGTAGGCCAAAAGCCAGAAGGTAGAAGCTCAGCTTTATTCAGTTGAGGACAACACCAGGCAGGGGCAGACACCGTTAGTAGGCCGGAACCAACAATCTTTTAAAAAACAGCACTTAATGAGAGCCAGAAGGTAGAAGCTCAGCTTTATTCAGTTGAGGACAACACCAGAGAGGGGCAGACACCGTTAGTAGGCCGAAACCACCAATCTTTTAAAAAACAGCACTTAATGAGAGCCAGAAGGTAGAAGCTCAGCTTTATTCAGTTGAGGACAACACCAGGCAGGGGCAGACACCGTTAGTAGGCCGGAACCAACAATCTTTTAAAAAACAGCACTTAATCAGAGCCAGAAGGTAGAAGCTCAGCTTTATTCAGTTGAGGACAACACCAGGCAGGGGCAGACACCGTTAGTAGGCGGGAACCACCAATTTTTTTTAAAAACAGCAGTTAATCAGAGCCAGAAGGTAGAAGCTCAGCTTTATTCAGTTGAGGACAAACACCAGGGAGCAGCAAACAGAGGTATTAGGCCCCATCCAGCAATTAAAAAAAAAAAAAAAGCTTAGTCAGAGCCAGAAGGTAGAAGCTCAGCTTTATTCAGTTGAGGACAACACCAGGCAGGGGCAGACACCGTTAGTAGGCTGGAACCACCAATTTTTTAAAAAACAGCAGTTAATCAGAGCCAGAAGGTAGAAGCTCAGCTTTATTCAGTTGAGGACAACACCAGGCAGGGGCAGACACCGTTAGTAGGCCGGAACCACCAATCTTTTAAAAAACAGCACTTAATGAGAGCCAGAAGGTAGAAGCTCATCTTTATTCAGTTGAGGACAACACCAGGCAGGGGCAGACACCGTTAGTAGGCCGGAACCAACAATCTTTTAAAAAACAGCACTTAATGAGAGCCAGAAGGTAGAAGCTCAGCTTTATTCAGTTGAGGACAACACCAGGCAGGGGCAGACACCGTTAGTAGGCCGGAACCACCAATCTTTTAAAAAACAGCACTTAATGAGAGCCAGAAGGTAGAAGCTCAGCTTTATTCAGTTGAGGACAACACCAGGCAGGGGCAGACACCGTTAGTAGGCCGGAACCAACAATCTTTTCAAAACAGCACTTAATCAGAGCCAGAAGGTAGAAGCTCAGCTTTATTCAGTTGAGGACAACACCAGGCAGGGGCAGACACCATTAGTAGGCGGCAACCACCAATTTTTTTTAAAAACAGCAGTTAATCAGAGCCAGAAGGTAGAAGCTCAGCTTTATTCAGTTGAGGACAAACACCAGGGAGCAGCAAACAGAGGTATTAGGCCCCATCCAGCAATTAAAAAAAAAAAAAAAAGCTTAATCAGAGCCAGAAGGTAGAAGCTCAGCTTTATTCAGTTGAGGACAACACCAGGCAGGGGCAGACACCGTTAGTAGGCGGGAACCACCAATTTTTTTCAAAACAGCAGTTAATCAGAGCCAGAAGGTAGAAGCTCAGCTTTATTCAGTTGAGGACAACACCAAACAGGGGCAGACACCGTTAGTAGGCCGGAACCAACAATCTTTTAAAAAACAGCACTTAATGAGAGCCAGAAGGTAGAAGCTCAGCTTTGTTCAGTTGAGGACAACACCAGGCAGGGGCAGACACCGTTTGTAGGCCGGAACCAACAATCTTTTAAAAAACAGCACTTAATCAGAGCCAGAAGGTAGAAGCTCAGCTTTATTCAGTTGAGGACAACACCAGGCAGGGGCAGACACCGTTAGTAGGCGGGAACCACCAATTTTTTTAAAAACAGCAGTTAATCAGAGCCAGAAGGTAGAAGCTCAGCTTTATTCAGTTGAGGACAACACCAGGCAGGGGCAGACACCATTAGTAGGCGGGAACCACCAATTTTTTTAAAAACAGCAGTTAATCAGAGCCAGAAGGTAGAAGCTCAGCTTTATTCAGTTGAGGACAACACCAGGCAGGGGCAGACACCGTTAGTAGGTGGGAACCACCAATTTTTTTTAAAAACAGCAGTTAATCAGAGCCAGAAGGTAGAAGCTCAGCTTTATTCAGTTGAGGACAAACACCAGGGAGCAGCAAACAGAGGTATTAGGCCCCATCCAGCAATTAAAAAAAAAAGCTTAATCAGAGCCAGAAGGTAGAAGCTCAGCTTTATTCAGTTGAGGACAACACCAGGCAGGGGCAGACACCGTTAGTAGGCCGGAAACCACCAATTTTTTTAAAAACAGCAGTTAATCAGAGCCAGAAGGTAGAAGCTCAGCTTTATTCAGTTGAGGACAACACCAGGCAGGGGCAGACACCGTTAGTAGGCGGGAACCACCAATTTTTTTAAAAACAGCAGTTAATCAGAGCCAGAAGGTAGAAGCTCAGCTTTATTCAGTTGAGGACAACACCAGGCAGGGGCAGACACCGTTAGTAGGTCGGAACCACCAATTTTTTTAAAAACAGCAGTTAATAAGAGCCAGAAGGTAGAAGCTCAGCTTTATTCAGTTGAAGACAACACCAGGCAGGGGCAGACACCGTTAGTAGGCCGGAAATCACCAATTTTTTTAAAAACAGCAGTTAATTAGAGCCAGAAGGTAGAAGCTCAGCTTTATTCAGTTGAGGACAACACCAGGCAGGGGCAGACACCGTTAGTAGGCCGGAACCACCAATTTTTTTAAAAACAGCAGTTAATCTTGAGCCAGAAGGTAGAAGCTCAGCTTTATTCAGTTGAGGACAACTTGAATTAGGGACTGCAGACAGACCTACCAGGCTGTCCCCTGTGTGGACCATGCATGCAATACATTAACCCATTGCGCCACAAAGGACACGTAACCTTCCGTGGCCATGCTTTCCGCTCCATGTGTCTGTTGTCAGGTGTACCTTTGGACTCACAGATTGACAGAATGAAAGGACAATGTGGTCTTTAACATGCTGGTGGAGGGGTGGGATGGCTTTTCTCGCAAAATAATTGTCAACTGGGTAGCTCATAGCGTGGTACAGCGTAGTCCATCATGGCTTTATTAATATTAAATAAAATAAAACAATAGGCTCTATGCACTGTAAAATAGGTTCCAGGGGTACACGGGCAGCAGTGGTCTGGTGAGTGGAGGCCTAGTGGAAGGACGGACCGCAGACAGGCTTCGATGGCCTAACACAATAAAATGGGCTGGCTGTAGGCACTTTATAATTGGTTCCAGGGGTACACGGGCAGCAGTGGTCTGGTCAGTGGAGGCCTAGTGGAAGGAGGGACCGCAGACAGGCTTCGAAGGCCTAACATAATAAAATGGGCTGGCTGTAGGCACTGTAAAATAGGTTCCAGGGGTACACGGGCAGCAGTGGTCTGGTGAGTGGAGGCCTAATGGAAGGAGGGACCGCAGACAGGCTTCGATGGCCTAACACAATAAAATGGGCTGGCTGTAGGCACTTTATAATTGGTTCCAGGGGTACACGGGCAGCAGTGGTCTGGTGAGTGGAGGCCTAGTGGAAGGAGGGACCGCAGACAGGCTTCGATGGCCTAACACAATAAAATGGGCTGGCTGTAGGCACTTTATAATTGGTTCCAGGGGTACACTGGCAGCAGTGGTCTGGTCAGTGGAGGCCTAGTGGAAGGAGGGACCGCAGACAGGCTTCGAAGGCCTAACATAATAAAATGGGCTGGCTGTAGGCACTGTAAAATAGGTTCCAGGGGTACACGGGCAGCAGTGGTCTGGTCAGTGGAGGCCTAGTGGAAGGAGGGACCGCAGACAGGCTTCGAAGGCCTAACACAATAAAATGGGCTGGCTGTAGGCACTGTAAAATAGGTTCCAGGGGTACACGGGCAGCAGTGGTCTGGTGAGTGGAGGCCTAGTGGAAGGAGGGACCGCAGACAGGCTTCGAAGGCCTAACACAATAAAATGGGCTGGCTGTAGGCACTTTATAATTGGTTCCAGGGGTACACGGGCAGCAGTGGTCTGGTCAGTGGAGGCCTAGTGGAAGGAGGGACCGCAGACAGGCTTCGAAGGCCTAACATAATAAAATGGGCTGGCTGTAGGCACTGTAAAATAGGTTCCAGGGGTACACGGGCAGCAGTGGTCAGGTCAGTGGAGGCCTAGTGGAAGGAGAGACCGTAGACAGGCTTCGAAGGCCTAACACAATAAAATGGGCTGGCTGTAGGCACTGTAAAATAGGTTCCAGGGGTACACGGGCAGCAGTGGTCAGGTCAGTGGAGGCCTAGTGGAAGGAGGGACAGCAGACAGGCTTCGAAGGCCTAACATAATAAAATGGGCTGGCTGTAGGCACTGTAAAATAGGTTCCAGGGGTACACGGGCAGCAGTGGTCTGGTCAGTGGAGGCCTAGTGGAAGGAGGGACCGCAGACAGGCTTCGAAGGCCTAACATAATAAAATGGGCTGGCTGTAGGCACTGTAAAATAGGTTCCAGGGGTACACGGGCAGCAGTGGTCTGGTGAGTGGAGGCCTAATGGAAGGAGGGACCGCAGACAGGCTTCGATGGCCTAACACAATAAAATGGGCTGGCTGTAGGCACTTTATAATTGGTTCCAGGGGTACACGGGCAGCAGTGGTCTGGTGAGTGGAGGCCTAGTGGAAGGAGGGACCGCAGACAGGCTTCGATGGCCTAACACAATAAAATGGGCTGGCTGTAGGCACTTTATAATTGGTTCCAGGGGTACACTGGCAGCAGTGGTCTGGTCAGTGGAGGCCTAGTGGAAGGAGGGACCGCAGACAGGCTTCGAAGGCCTAACATAATAAAATGGGCTGGCTGTAGGCACTGTAAAATAGGTTCCAGGGGTACACGGGCAGCAGTGGTCTGGTCAGTGGAGGCCTAGTGGAAGGAGGGACCGCAGACAGGCTTCGAAGGCCTAACACAATAAAATGGGCTGGCTGTAGGCACTGTAAAATAGGTTCCAGGGGTACACGGGCAGCAGTGGTCTGGTGAGTGGAGGCCTAGTGGAAGGAGGGACCGCAGACAGGCTTCGAAGGCCTAACACAATAAAATGGGCTGGCTGTAGGCACTTTATAATTGGTTCCAGGGGTACACGGGCAGCAGTGGTCTGGTCAGTGGAGGCCTAGTGGAAGGAGGGACCGCAGACAGGCTTCGAAGGCCTAACATAATAAAATGGGCTGGCTGTAGGCACTGTAAAATAGGTTCCAGGGGTACACGGGCAGCAGTGGTCAGGTCAGTGGAGGCCTAGTGGAAGGAGGGACCGTAGACAGGCTTCGAAGGCCTAACACAATAAAATGGGCTGGCTGTAGGCACTGTAAAATAGGTTCCAGGGGTACACGGGCAGCAGTGGTCAGGTCAGTGGAGGCCTAGTGGAAGGAGGGACAGCAGACAGGCTTCGATGGCCTAACATAATAAAATGGGCTGGCTGTAGGCACTGTAAAATAGGTTCCAGGGGTACACGGGCAGCAGTGGTCTGGTGAGTGGAGGCCTAGTGGAAGGAGGGACCGCAGACAGGCTTCGAAGGCCTAACATAATAAAATGGGCTGGCTGTAGGCACTGTAAAATAGGTTCCAGGGGTACACGGGCAGCAGTGGTAAGGTCAGTGGAGGCCTAGTGGAAGGAGGGACAGCAGACAGGCTTCGAAGGCCTAACATAATAAAATGGGCTGGCTATAGGCACTGTAAAATAGGTTCCAGGGGTACACGGGCAGCAGTGGTCTGGTGAGTGGAGGCCTAGTGGAAGGAGGGACTGCTGACAGGCTTCGAAGGCCTAACACAATAAAATGGGCTGGCTGTAGGCACTTTATAATTGGTTCCAGGGGTACACGGGCAGCAGTGGTCTGGTCAGTGGAGGCCTAGTGGAAGGAGGGACAGCAGACAGGCTTCGAAGGCCTAACATAATAAAATGGGCTGGCTGTAGGCACTGTAAAATAGGTTCCAGGGGTACACGGGCAGCAGTGGTCTGTTGAGTGGAGGCCTAGTGGAAGGAGGGACCGCAGACAGGCTTCGAAGGCCTAACACAATAAAATGGGCTGGCTGTAGGCACTTTATAATTGGTTCCAGGGGTACACGGGCAGCAGTGGTCTGGTCAGTGGAGGCCTAGTGGAAGGAGGGACCGCAGACAGGCTTCGAAGGCCTAACATAATAAAATGGGCTGGCTGTAGGCACTGTAAAATAGGTTCCAGGGGTACACGGGCAGCAATGGTCTGGTCAGTGGAGGCCTAGTGGAAGGAGGGACCGTAGAGAGGCTTCGAAGGCCTAACACAATAAAATGGGCTGGCTGTAGGCACTGTAAAATAGGTTCCAGGGGTACACGGGCAGCAGTGGTCAGGTCAGTGGAGGCCTAGTGGAAGGAGGGACAGCAGACAGGCTTCGAAGGCCTAACATAATAAAATGGGCTGGCTGTAGGCACTGTAAAATAGGTTCCAGGGGTACACGGGCAGCAGTGGTCAGGTCAGTGGAGGCCTAGTGGAAGGAGGGACAGCAGACAGGCTTCGAAGGCCTAACATAATAAAATGGGCTGGCTGTAGGCACTGTAAAATAGGTTCCAGGGGTACACGGGCAGCAGTGGTCTGGGGAGTGGAGGCCTAGTGGAAGGAGGGACCTCTGACAGGCTTCGAAGGCCTAACATAATAAAATGGGCTGGCTGTAGGCACTGTAAAATAGGTTCCAGGGGTACACGGGCAGCAGTGGTCTGGTGAGTGGAGGCCTAGTGGAAGGAGGGACCGCAGACAGGTTTCGAAGGCCTAACACAATAAAATGGGCTGGCTGTAGGCACTGTAAAATAGGTTCCAGGGGTACACGGGCAGCAGTGGTCTGGTGAGTGGAGGCCTAGTGGAAGGAGGGACCGCAGACAGGCTTCGAAGGCCTAACACAATAAAATGGGCTGGCTGTAGGCACTTTATAATTGGTTCCAGGGGTACAAGGGCAGCAGTGGTCAGGTCAGTGGAGGCCTAGTGGAAGGAGGGACCGCAGACAGGCTTCGAAGGCCTAACATAATAAAATGGGCTGGCTGTAGGCACTGTAAAATAGGTTCCAGGGGTACACGGGCAGCAGTGGTCAGGTCAGTGGAGGCCTAGTGGAAGGAGGGACCGCAGACAGGCTTCGAAGGCCTAACATAATAAAATGGGCTGGCTGTAGGCACTGTAAAATAGGTTCCAGGGGTACACGGGCAGCAGTGGTCTGGTGAGTGGAGGCCTAGTGGAAGGAGGGACCGCAGACAGGCTTCGAAGGCCTAACACAATAAAATGGGCTAGCTGTAGGCACTTTATAATTGGTTCCAGGGGTACACGGGCAGCAGTGGTCTGGTCAGTGGAGGCCTAGTGGAAGGAGGGACCGCAGACAGGCTTCGAAGGCCTAACATAATAAAATGGGCTGGCTGTAGGCACTGTAAAATAGGTTCCAGGGGTACACGGGCAGCAGTGGTCAGGTCAGTGGAGGCCTAGTGGAAGGAGGGACCGTAGACAGGCTTCGAAGGCCTAACACAATAAAATGGGCTGGCTGTAGGCACTGTAAAATAGGTTCCAGGGGTACACGGGCAGCAGTGGTCAGGTCAGTGGAGGCCTAGTGGAAGGAGGGACAGCAGACAGGCTTCGAAGGCCTAACATAATAAAATGGGCTGGCTGTAGGCACTGTAAAATAGGTTCCAGGGGTACACGGGCAGCAGTGGTCTGGTCAGTGGAGGCCTAGTGGAAGGAGGGACCGCAGACAGGCTTCGAAGGCCTAACATAATAAAATGGGCTGGCTGTAGGCACTGTAAAATAGGTTCCAGGGGTACACGGGCAGCAGTGGTCTGGTGAGTGGAGGCCTAATGGAAGGAGGGACCGCAGACAGGCTTCGATGGCCTAACACAATAAAATGGGCTGGCTGTAGGCACTTTATAATTGGTTCCAGGGGTACACGGGCAGCAGTGGTCTGGTGAGTGGAGGCCTAGTGGAAGGAGGGACCGCAGACAGGCTTCGATGGCCTAACACAATAAAATGGGCTGGCTGTAGGCACTTTATAATTGGTTCCAGGGGTACACTTGCAGCAGTGGTCTGGTCAGTGGAGGCCTAGTGGAAGGAGGGACCGCAGACAGGCTTCGAAGGCCTAACATAATAAAATGGGCTGGCTGTAGGCACTGTAAAATAGGTTCCAGGGGTACACGGGCAGCAGTGGTCTGGTCAGTGGAGGCCTAGTGGAAGGAGGGACCGCAGACAGGCTTCGAAGGCCTAACACAATAAAATGGGCTGGCTGTAGGCACTGTAAAATAGGTTCCAGGGGTACACGGGCAGCAGTGGTCTGGTGAGTGGAGGCCTAGTGGAAGGAGGGACCGCAGACAGGCTTCGAAGGCCTAACACAATAAAATGGGCTGGCTGTAGGCACTTTATAATTGGTTCCAGGGGTACACGGGCAGCAGTGGTCTGGTCAGTGGAGGCCTAGTGGAAGGAGGGACCGCAGACAGGCTTCGAAGGCCTAACATAATAAAATGGGCTGGCTGTAGGCACTGTAAAATAGGTTCCAGGGGTACACGGGCAGCAGTGGTCAGGTCAGTGGAGGCCTAATGGAAGGAGGGACCGTAGACAGGCTTCGAAGGCCTAACACAATAAAATGGGCTGGCTGTAGGCACTGTAAAATAGGTTCCAGGGGTACACGGGCAGCAGTGGTCAGGTCAGTGGAGGCCTAGTGGAAGGAGGGACAGCAGACAGGCTTCGAAGGCCTAACATAATAAAATGGGCTGGCTGTAGGCACTGTAAAATAGGTTCCAGGGGTACACGGGCAGCAGTGGTAAGGTCAGTGGAGGCCTAGTGGAAGGAGGGACAGCAGACAGGCTTCGAAGGCCTAACATAATAAAATGGGCTGGCTATAGGCACTGTAAAATAGGTTCCAGGGGTACACGGGCAGCAGTGGTCTGGTGAGTGGAGGCCTAGTGGAAGGAGGGACTGCTGACAGGCTTCGAAGGCCTAACACAATAAAATGGGCTGGCTGTAGGCACTTTATAATTGGTTCCAGGGGTACACGGGCAGCAGTGGTCTGGTCAGTGGAGGCCTAGTGGAAGGAGGGACAGCAGACAGGCTTCGAAGGCCTAACATAATAAAATGGGCTGGCTGTAGGCACTGTAAAATAGGTTCCAGGGGTACACGGGCAGCAGTGGTCTGGTGAGTGGAGGCCTAGTGGAAGGAGGGACCGCAGACAGGCTTCGAAGGCCTAACACAATAAAATGGGCTGGCTGTAGGCACTTTATAATTGGTTCCAGGGGTACACGGGCAGCAGTGGTCTGGTCAGTGGAGGCCTAGTGGAAGGAGGGACCGCAGACAGGCTTCGAAGGCCTAACATAATAAAATGGGCTGGCTGTAGGCACTGTAAAATAGGTTCCAGGGGTACACGGGCAGCAATGGTCTGGTCAGTGGAGGCCTAGTGGAAGGAGGGACCGTAGAGAGGCTTCGAAGGCCTAACACAATAAAATGGGCTGGCTGTAGGCACTGTAAAATAGGTTCCAGGGGTACACGGGCAGCAGTGGTCAGGTCAGTGGAGGCCTAGTGGAAGGAGGCACAGCAGACAGGCTTCGAAGGCCTAACATAATAAAATGGGCTGGCTGTAGGCACTGTAAAATAGGTTCCAGGGGTACACGGGCAGCAGTGGTCAGGTCAGTGGAGGCCTAGTGGAAGGAGGGACAGCAGACAGGCTTCGAAGGCCTAACATAATAAAATGGGCTGGCTGTAGGCACTGTAAAATAGGTTCCAGGGGTACACGGGCAGCAGTGGTCTGGGGAGTGGAGGCCTAGTGGAAGGAGGGACCGCTGACAGGCTTCGAAGGCCTAACATAATAAAATGGGCTGGCTGTAGGCACTGTAAAATAGGTTCCAGGGGTACACGGGCAGCAGTGGTCAGGTCAGTGGAGGCCTAGTGGAAGGAGGGACAGCAGACAGGCTTCGAAGGCCTAACATAATAAAATGGGCTGGCTGTAGGCACTGTAAAATAGGTTCCAGGGGTACACGGGCAGCAGTGGTCTGGTCAGTGGAGGCCTAGTGGAAGGAGGGACCGCAGACAGGCTTCGAAGGCCTAACACAATAAAATGGGCTGGCTGTAGGCACTGTAAAATAGGTTCCAGGGGTACACGGGCAGCAGTGGTCTGGTGAGTGGAGGCCTAGTGGAAGGAGGGACCGCAGACAGGCTTCGAAGGCCTAACACAATAAAATGGGCTGGCTGTAGGCACTGTAAAATAGGTTCCAGGGGTACACGGGCAGCAGTGGTCTGGTGAGTGGAGGCCTAGTGGAAGGAGGGACCGCAGACAGGCTTCGAAGGCCTAACACAATAAAATGGGCTGGCTGTAGGCACTTTATAATTGGTTCCAGGGGTACACGGGCAGCAGTGGTCTGGTGAGTGGAGGCCTAGTGGAAGGAGGGACCGCAGACAGGCTTCGAAGGCCTAACACAATAAAATGGGCTGGCTGTAGGCACTTTATAATTGGTTCCAGGGGTACACGGGCAGCAGTGGTCTGGTGAGTGGAGGCCTAGTGGAAGGAGGGACCGCAGACAGGCTTCGAAGGCCTAACACAATAAAATGGGCTGGCTGTAGGCACTTTATAATTGGTTCCAGGGGTACACGGGCAGCAGTGGTCTGGTGAGTGGAGGCCTAGTGGAAGGAGGGACCGCAGACAGGCTTCGAAGGCCTAACACAATAAAATGGGCTGGCTGTAGGCACTTTATAATTGGTTTGAGGGGTACACGGGCAGCAGTGGTCTGGTCAGTGGAGGCCGATTGTAATGAGTGTCTGCCAGTTAGTAGTCAAAAACAAAAAATAAATGTGAATGTCTCGCATTAAAACAAAACAAAAACACTAAAGGGTGCAATCATTAAGTTCAGGGGTGGGATCCTCTGCGTTGTTTCAGACCTACTAATTTAGCGCAAAGTATTTACTTTGGTAAATAGAGGACACTGCCCCTGACTATGTTAAGTACCATCATACATGTCAACACAATGGTATTGTCAGTGGCAGATATGGAAGGATGTCAGCGCATAGACTAAACATTGGTGGAAGTGTGAGAGATAACTGTGGAAGTGGTAGAGCAATGTTTGACCTGGGGGTGGGTGAACTCTCTTGTGGCCGGCGGTACAGGCCCAGGGCCCCTCATGTTACAACAGTGTGTCTGACGTTGGGTGAGCACCACCACCGCCAGAGACACTTTATTGTACTATGAGGGACCCAGTAGCAATGCCGTCGACCAAAAGCGAGCACACCCACCTCTTCAGACAAACAGCAGTCTCACGGGTGCTTGCGCCAAGTCGCGATACCACGGCCCCGTGTGGGGAGTTTGGCCATTTAGGGAGGTGTAAACATGTCGTATGCTGGACAATCAGCTGCAGCAAATTAGACATTAGAAAAGTAATTCACAGTAGTCCACAGGCAAGAGCTTTTCATAGGAAAGCTAGGTGTCGGCCGGGCAAGGTGGGGCAAAAGATTTCGAAATCCAGTTGTGGTTCATTTTAATGAATGTTAGATCATCAACATTTTGGGTAGCCAGACGAGTCCTTTTTTCGGTTAATATTGAACCTGCAGCACTGAATACTCTTTCTGATAGGACACTTGCTGCCGGGCAAGCAAGCTCCTGCAATGCATATTCTGCCAATTCTGGCCAGGTGTCTAATTTTGATGCCCAGTAATCAAATGGGAATGACGGTTGAGGGAGAACATCGATAAGGGAAGAAAAATAGTTAGTAACCATACTGGACAAATGTTGTCTCCTGTCACTTTCAATTGATGCAGCAGTACCTGTCCTGTCTGCGGTCATAGCAAAATCACTCCACAACCTGGTCAGAAAACCCCTCTGTCCAACGCCACTTCTGATGTGTGCACCCCTAACACTCCTAGTCTGCTGCCCCCTGGAGCTCGTGTGAGAACGATCATGTGCGCTGTGTGCTGGGAATGCCTGAAGCAAACGGTCAACAAGAGTTGATTGTTTGGTTGCTAATATTAGTTCCAAGTTCTCATGTGGCATAATATTTTGCAATTTGCCTTTATAGCGTGGATCAAGGAGGCAGGCCAACCAGTAATCGTCATCGTTCATCATTTTCGTAATGCGTGTGTCCCTTTTTAGGATACGTAAGGCATAATCCGCCATGTGGGCCAAAGTTCCAGTTGTCAAATCTCCGGTTGTGATTGGTTGAGGGGCAGTTTCAGGCAAATCTACGTCACTTGTGTCCCTCAAAAAAACAGAACCCGGCCTTGCCACGCAACCAATTTCCAGTGCCCCCGGGAAAGCTTCCGCATTAAAAATATACTCATCCCCATCATCCTCCTCGTCCTCCACCTCCTCTTCGCCCACTACCTCGTCCTGTACACTGCCCTGACCAGACAATGGCTGACTGTCATCAAGGCTTTCCTCTTCCTCTGGTGCAGACGCCTGATCCTTTATGTGCGTCAAACTTTGCATCAGCAGACGCATTAGGGGGATGCTCATGCTTATTATGGCATTGTCTGCACTAACCAGCCGTGTGCATTCCTCAAAACACTGAAGGACTTGACACATGTCTTGTATCTTCGACCACTGCACACCTGACAACTCCATGTCTGCCATCCTACTGCCTGCCCGTGTATGTGTATCCTCCCACAAAAACATAACAGCCCGCCTCTGTTGGCACAGTCTCTGAAGCATGTGCAGTGTTGAGTTCCACCTTGTTGCAACGTCTATGATTAGGCGATGCTGGGGAAGATTCAAAGACCGCTGATAGGTCTGCATACGGCTGGAGTGTACAGGCGAACGTCGGATATGTGAGCAAAGTCCACGCACTTTGAGGAGCAGGTCGGAGAACCCAGGATAAGTTTTCAATAAGCACTGCACCACCAGGTTTAAGGTGTGAGCCAGGCAAGGAATGTGATTCAGTTGGGAAAGGGAGATGGCAGCCATGAAATTCCTTCCGTTATCACTCACTACCTTGCCTGCCTCAAGATCTACTGTGCCCAGCCACGACTGCGTTTCTTGTTGCAAGAACTCGGACAGAACTTCCGCGGTGTGTCTGTTGTCGCCCAAACACTTCATAGCCAATACAGCCTGCTGACGCTTGCCAGTAGCTGGCCCATAATGGGACAACTGGTGTGCAACAGTGTCATCTGCCGATGGAGTGGTTGGCCGACTGCGGTCTGTGGAAGAGCTGTAGCTTCTGCAGGAGGAGGAGGAGGGGGTGCGAACGCCTACAGCCAACTGTTTCCTAGACCGTGGGCTAGGCACAACTGTCCTGAAATTTATGTCCCCTGTGGACCCTGCATCCACCACATTCACCCAGTGTGCCATGATGGACACATAACGTCCCTGGCCATGCCTACTGGTCCATGCATCTGTAGTCAGGTGCACCTTTGTACTCACAGATTGCCTGAGTGCATGGACGATGCGCTGTTTAACGTGCTGGTGCAGGGCTGGGATGGCTTTTCTGGAAAAAAAGTGTCGACTGGGTAGCTGGTATCGTGGTTCAGCGTACTCCATCAGGGCTTTGAAAGCTTCGCTTTCAACTAACCGGTAGGGCATCATCTCTAACGAGATTAGTCTAGCTATGTGGGCGTTAAAACCCTGTGTACGCGGATGCAAGGATAAGTATTTCCTTTTTCTAACCAGAGTCTCATGTAGGGTGAGCTGGACTGGAGAGCTGGAGATCAAGGAACTTTCGGGTGTGCCGGTGTACATGGCAGACTGAGAGACGGTTGGAGACGGTATTGTTTCCGCCGGTGCCCTAGATGCAATATTTCCTCCTACAAAACTGGTGATTCCCTGACCCTGACTGCTTTTGGCTGGCAAAGAAACCTGCACAGATACTGCCGGTGGTGCGGAAAATGGTGGCCTTACAGTGACGGAAGGGATGTTGGGTTGCTGACTAGCTTCATTGGCCGAGGGTGCTACAACCTTAAGGGACGTTTGGTAGTTAGTCCAGGCTTGAAAATGCATGGTGGTTAAGTGTCTATGCATGCAACTATTATTTAGACTTTTCAGATTCTGACCTCTGCTTAACCCCTTCACCCCAAAGCCTGTTTTCACCTAAGTGACACGGCCAATTTTTACAATTCTGACCACTGTCACTTTATGAGGTCATAACTCTGAAACGCTTTAACGGATCCTGGTGATTCTGAGATTGTTTTCTCGTGACATATTGTACTTTATGATAGTGGTAAAACTTCTTCGATATGACTTGCATTTATTTGTGAAAAAAACAGAAATTTGTCGAAAATTATGAAAATTTAGCAATTTTTAAATTTTTCGTTTTTATGCCCTTAAATTAGAGAGTTATATCACATAATATAGTTAATAAACAACATTTCCCACATGTCTGCTTTACATCAGCACAATTTTGGAAACATAATTTTTTTTTGTTAGGGAGTTATAAGGGTTAAAAGTTGACCAGCGATTTCTCATTTTTGCAACAAAATTTGCAAAACCATTTTTTTTACGGACCACCTCACACTTGAAGTGACTTTGAGGGGTCTATATGACAGAAAATGTCCAAAAGTGACACCATTCTAAAAACTGCACCCCTCAAGGTACTCTAAACCACATTCAAAAAGTTTATTAACCCTTCAGGTGCTTCACAGGAATTTTTGGAATGTTTAAAAAAAATTGAACATTTAACTTTTTTTTCACAAAATTTTTACTTCAGATCCAATTTGTTTTATTTTACCAAGGGTAACAGGAGAAATTAGACCAAAAAAGTCGTTGTACAATTTGTCCTGAGTACGCCGATACCCCACATGTTGGGGTAAACCATTGATTGGGCACATGGCAGAGCTCGGAAGGGAAGGAGCGCCATTTGACTTTTCAATGCAAGATTTGCTGGAATTGAGATCGGAGCCCATGTCGCGATTGGAGAGCCCCTGACGTGCCTAAACAGTGGAAACCCCCACAAGTGACACCATTTTGGAAAGTAGACCCTCTAAGGAACTAATCTAGATGTGTGGTGAGCACTTTGAACCTCCAAGTGCTTCACAGAAGTTTATAATGTAGAGCCGTAAAAAAAATTAATATTAATTTTCACAAAAAATGATCTTTTTGCCCCAAATTTTTTATTTTCCCAAGGGTAGCAGGATAAATTGGACCCCAAAAGTTGTTGTGCAATTTGTCCTGAGTACGCTGATACCCCATATGTGGGGGTAAACCACTGTTTGGGCGCATGGCAGAGCTCGGAAGGGAAGGAGCGCCATTTGACTTTTCAATGCAAAATTGGCTGGAATTGAGATCGGAACCCATGTCGTGTTTGGAGAGCCCCTGACGTGCCTAAACAGTGGAAACCCCCACAAGTGACACCATTTTGGAAAGAAGACCCCCTAAGGAACTTATCTAGATGTGTGGTGAGCACTTTGAACCTCCAAGTGCTTCACAGAAGTTTATAATGTAGAGCCGTAAAAAAAAATTAATATTAATTTTCACAAAAAATGATCTTTTTGCCCCAAATTTTTTATTTTCCCAAGGGTAGCAGGATAAATTGGATGCCAAAAGTTGTTGTGCAATTTGTCCTGAGTACGCTGATACTTCATATATGGGGATAAACCACTGTTTGGGCGCATGGCAGAGCTCGGAAGGGAAGGAGCGCCATTTGACTTTTCAATGCAAAATTGGCTGGAATTGAGATCGGAACCCATGTCGTGTTTGGAGAGCCCCTGACGTGCCTAAACAGTGGAAACCCCCACAAGTGACACCATTTTGGAAAGAAGACCCCCTAAGGAACTTATCTAGATGTGTGGTGAGCACTTTGAACCTCCAAGTGCTTCACAGAAGTTTATAATGTAGAGCCGTAAAAAAAATTAATATTAATTTTCACAAAAAATGATCTTTTTGCCCCAAATTTTTTATTTTCCCAAGGGTAGCAGGATAAATTGGATGCCAAAAGTTGTTGTGCAATTTGTCCTGAGTACGCTGATACTTCATATATGGGGATAAACCACTGTTTGGGCGCATGGCAGAGCTCGGAAGGGAAGGAGCGCCATTTGACTTTTCAATGCAAAATTGGCTGGAATTGAGATCGGAACCCATGTCGTGTTTGGAGAGCCCCTGACGTGCCTAAACAGTGGAAACCCCCACAAGTGACACCATTTTGGAAAGAAGACCCCCTAAGGAACTTATTTAGATGTGTGGTGAGCACTTTTAACCCCCAGTTGTTTCACTAAAGTTTAGAATGTAGCGCTGTGAAAATCAAAAAATCATTTTTTCTTTCCACAAAATGATGTTTTAGCCCGCAATTTTTTTTCCCCCAAGGGTAACAGGAGAAATTGGACCACAAAAGTTATTGTCCAATTTGTCCTGAGTACGCTGATACCCCATACATTGGGGGGAACCACTGTTTGGGCGCACGGCAGAGCTCGGAAGGGAAGGAGCGCCGTTTGAAATGCAGACTTAGATGGATTGGTCTGCAGGTGTCATGTTGCATTTGCAGAGCCCCTGATGTACCTAAACAGTAGAAACCCCCCACAAGTGACCCCATATTGGAAACTAGACCCCCCACGGAACTTATCTAGATGTGTTGTGAGAACTTTGAACCAACAAGTGTTTCACTACAGTTTATCACGCAGAGCCATGAAAATAAAAAAAAATTTTTTTTCCACGAAAATTATATTTTAGCCCCCACATTTTTATTTTCCCAAGGGTAACAGGAGAAATTGGACAACAAAAGTTGTTGTCCAATTTGTCCTGAGTACGCTGATACTTCATATATGGGGATAAACCACTGTTTGGGCGCACGGCAGAGCTCGGAAGGGAAGGAGCGCCGTTTGAAATGCAGACTTAGATGGATTGGTCTGCAGGTGTCATGTTGCATTTGCAGAGCCCCTGATGTACCTAAACAGTAGAAACCCCCCACAAGTGACCCCATATTGGAAACTAGACCCCCCACGGAACTTATCTAGATGTGTTGTGAGAACTTTGAACCCCCAAGTGCTTCACTACAGTTTATAACGCAGAGCCGCGAAAATAAAAAATATATTTTTTTCCACGAAAATTATATTTTAGCCCCCATGTTTTTATTTTTCCAAGGATAAGGCTGGTTTCACACTTGCGTTTTTTTTAAAAACGCATGTGTGAAAAAACGCATGTAATCGCGGTAAAACGCATGCGTTTTTTTAGACGCATGCGTTTTTATAGAAAAACACAAGAAAACAAGAAAAAACCAAAAAACCCTAACCCTACCCCTAACCCTACCCCTACCCCTAACCTGAAATACGTGGCACTGAAATACGTGGCACTGAAATACGTTTATATACGTATATACGTATATAAGTGCCACGATATTTCAGTGGCCACGTATATAAGTGCCACGTATATAAGTGCCACGTATATAAGTGCCACGTATATAAGTGCCACGTATATAAGTGCCACGTATATAAGTGCCACGTATTTCATGTACATGCCACGATATTTAAGTGCCACGTATTTAAGTGCCACGTATTTAAGTGCCACGTATTTAAGTGCCACGTATTTAAGTGCCACGTATTTAAGTGCCACGTATTTAAGTGCCACGTATTTAAGTGCCACGTATTTAAGTGCCACGTATTTCACGTAAATGCCACGATATTTCAGTGCCACGTATTTCACTGAAATACCGTGGCACTTAAATACGTGGCACTGAAATATCGTGGCACTGAAATATCGTGGCACTGAAATATCGTGGCACTGAAATATCGTGGCACTGAAATACGTGGCACTGAAATACGTGGCACTGAAATACGTGGCACTGAAATACGTGGCACTGAAATACGTGGCACTGAAATACGTGGCACTGAAATACGTGGCACTATGACTGTCAGAAAATGTTCATTAAACGGTTAGGGATGAGTTTAGGGGTTGGGTTAGGGTTTGGATCCCTTTATCACCTTGATGGTGGTGGGTGACTTTTCAGTGTGTTCTGTTTTTTTTCTATAAAAACGCATGCGTTTTTAACGCAAACAAACGCGTTGAGATCGGACGCCATGTCGCGTTTGGAGAGCCCCTGATGTGCCTAAACAGTGAAAACTCCCCAATTCTAACTGAAACCCTAACCCCAACCCTAACCCTAGTCCTAACCCTAGCGCTACTTTCACACTAGCGTTTTTTTGCATACGTCGCAATGCGTCGTTTTGGCGAAAAAACGCATCCTGCAAAGTCATCTGCAGGATGCGTTTTTTCCCCATAGACTAACATTAGCGACGTATTGACACACGTCGCAAGCGTCGTGCGACGGATGCGTCGTGTTGTGGCGGACAGCCGGCAGCAACAAACGTTACATGTAACTTTTTTTGTGCCGACGGTCCACCATTTCCGACCGCGCATGCGCGGCTGGAACTCCGCCCCCACCTTCCCGCACCTCACAATGGGGCAGCGGATGCGTGGAAAAACAGCATCCGCTGCCCCCGTTGTGCGGCGCTTGCACAGTATGCGTCGGTATGTCGGGCCGACGCAGCGCGACGGCCCTGTACCGACGCTAGTGTGAAAGTAGCCTAACGGGAAAATGGAAATAAATATATTTTTTAAAATTTTATTATTTTTCCTAACTAAGGGGGTGATGAAGGGGGATTTGATTTACTTATATAGCGTTTTTTGGGCGGATTTTTATGGTTGGCAGCCGTCACACACTAAAAGACGCTTTTTATTGCAAACAATAGTTTTTGCATCACCACATTTTGAGAGCTATAATTTTTCCATATTTTGGTCCACAGAGTCATGTGAGATCTTGTTTTTTGCGGGACGAGTTGACGTTTTTGCTGGTACCATTTTCGGGTACATGACATTTTTTGATCGCTTTTTATTCCGATTTTTGGGAGGCGGAATGAACAAAAACCAGCAATTCCTGAAATTCTTTTAGGGGGGGCGTTTATACCGTTCCGCGTTTGGTAAAAAGGATAAAGCAGTTTTATTCTTCGGGTCAGTACGATTACAGCGATACCTCATTTATATAATTTTTTTATGTTTTGGCGCTTTTACACAATAAAAACTATTTTATATAAAAAAATAATTGTTTTTGCATCGCTTTATTCTGAGAGCTATAACTTTTTTATTTTTCTGCTGATGATGCTGTATGGCGGCTTTTTTTTTGCGGGACAAGATGACGTTTTCAGCGGTACCATGGTTATTTATATCCGTCTTTTTGATCGCGTGTTATTCCACTTTTTGTTTGGCGGTATGAGAATAAAGCGTTGTTTTTTGCCTCGTTTTTTTTTTTTTTTTTTTACGGTGTTCACTGAAGGGGTTAACTAGTGATATAGTTTTATAGGTGGGGTTGTTACGGACGCGGCGATACTAAATATGTGTACTTTTATTGTGTGGTGTTTTTTTTATTTAGATAAAGAAATGTATTTATGGGAATATATTTATTTTTTTTTTCTTTATTTAGGAATTTTTTTTTTATTTTTTTTTACACATTTGGAAAAAATTTTTTTTTACTTTTTTACTTTGTCCCAGGAGGGGACATCACAGATCGGTGATCAGACCGTGTGCATAGCACTCGGTCTGATCACCGATGTGACAGGCACGTAACAGGCTTGCCGGCGCCTGCTATGAGGATTCTCAGCAGACGCCGGCAAGCAGGGTCATCTCATGACCCGGAAGGAGTCCCGCGGCCATCTTGGATCCGGGGACTCCTTCCAGGTCACCGGAGCAGCGCGATCTCATCGCGCTGCTCCGGTGGGAGAGCGCAGGGAGCCCCCGTCCCTGCGCGATCCCCCTCTATGCCGCTGTCACTATTGACAGCGGCATCAGAGGGGTTAAATGCCCGCGATCGGCGACAGCGCCGATCGTGGGCATTGCTGCGGGGTGTCAGCTGTCATATACAGCTGACACCCGCACCCGATCACCGCGGCGCTCAGCGTGAGACCGCGGTGATCGGGGCGCCGTACTAGTACTGCGGCTGGCACTAATGCAGTGCCGGCAGCGCCGTACTAGTACGGCGCATGTCACGAAGGGGTTAAGCTAGTTGAACATTTTTGACAGATGACTTTGCACTGATCAATTTGATGTTGTTTAAAAAAATGCCAGACTGCACTCTTCCTAGCATCGGATCCCTTTTCAGGGATTGCAGACTGAGCTTTAACCGGATGGCCACGCTGTCCTCCAACAGGTTTTGGCTTTGACACGCGTTTTGGGCCAGATACGGGCCCGGCAGATGGAACCTGTTGCGATGTTGATGCCTGCTGCGGCCCCTCCTCCACCTCCGCTTCTGAACTACTGCCGCCTGCACCCAGTGGCGTAGGAAGGGGGGGGCGGGGGGGGCGGGCCGCCCCGGGCGGCACAATGCGGGGGGCGTATTGTAGTCCAAAGCTGTGACGCTCCGACTCCATCACCAGTGCTTGTTTCTGCATCACTGAGACGCTGCAGATGAAAAGGAGCAGAGTGTGGTGTCTCTAAAGAGTGGAGAGACTTGTGGGGGTGGCGTGCATGCTTAACACAGTGCGTGCACACATCTCCATAGCCCAGGACACTGTAACACCCCCCCCCCCCTTCGGTCAGGATGGACTGAGCCAAAGGACCTTTCCTGACCCCAACGTCGTAGATACCTGTGATCAGTCACGTGTGTGGGAGGACTCGTCACACTGTAGGCTGACGGCTGTGCTGTGTACTAACTGCTGTACGAGGGTTATGTAGTGCGCAGTATGTACCGATGTATGAGTGTACATGAGAATGTTCAGGTAAGAAGATCGGCTAGGTGTTTGTTATAGGGGAACCTCGCTCTGTGCCGTCAGTCGTATACGCGGGGGCCGGCTCTGCACCTTCTTCCGTATATACTGGGCTCTGCACCTTCTTCCGTATATACTGGGCTCTGCACCTTCTTCCGTATATACTGGGCTCTGCACCTTCTTCCGTATATACTGGGCTCTGCACCTTCTTCCGTATATACTGGGCTCTGCACCTTCTTCCGTATACACTGGGCTCTGCACCTTCTTCCGTATATACTGGGCTCTGCACCTTCTTCCGTATATACTGGGCTCTGCGCTGTCTGCCGTATACACTGGGCTCTGCACCTTCTTCCGTATATACTGGGCTCTGCACCTTCTTCCGTATATACTGGGCTCTGCACCTTCCGTATATACTGGGCTCTGCACCTTCTTCCGTATATACTGGGCTCTGCGCCTTCTGCCGTATACGCGGGCTCTGCGCCTTCTGCCATATACGCGGGGCTCTGCGCCTTCTGCTGTATACGCGGGGCTCTGCGCCTTCTGCTGTATACGCGGGGCTCTGCGCCTTCTGTCATATACGTGGGTCTCTGCGCCGTCTGCCATATATGCGGGGCTCTGCGCCTTCTGCCGTATACACTGGGCTCTGCGCCTTCTGCCGTATATACTGGGCTCTGCACCTTCTTCCGTATACACTGGGCTCTGCGCCTTCTGCCGTATATACTGGGCTCTGCACCTTCTTCCGTATACACTGGGCTCTGCGCCTTCTGCCGTATATACTGGGCTCTGCACCTTCTTCCGTATACACTGGGCTCTGCACCTTCTTCCGTATATACTGGGCTCTGCACCTTCTTCCGTATATACTGGGCTCTGCGCTGTCTGCCGTATACACTGGGCTCTGCGCCTTCTGCCGTATATACTGGGCTCTGCGCCTTCTACCGTATACACTGGGCTCTGCGCCTTCTGCCGTATACACTGGGCTCTGCGCTGTCTGCCGTATACACTGGTCTCTGCACCTTCTTCCGTATACACTGGGCTCTGCACCTTCTTCCGTATACACTGGGCTCTGCACCTTCTTCCGTATATACTGGGCTCTGCACCTTCTTCCGTATATACTGGGCTCTGCGCTGTCTGCCGTATACACTGGGCTCTGCACCTTCTTCCGTATATACTGGGCTCTGCGCCTTCTGCCATATACGCGGGGCTCTGCGCCTTCTGCCATATACGCGGGGCTCTGCGCCTTCTGCCGTATACGCGGGGCTCTGCACCTTCTTCCGTATACACTGGGCTCTGCACCTTCTTCCGTATACACTGGGCTCTGCACCTTCTTCCGTATATACTGGGCTCTGCACCTTCTTCCGTATACACTGGGCTCTGCACCTTCTTCCGTATATACTGGGCTCTGCACCTTCTTCCGTATATACTGGGCTCTGCGCTGTCTGCCGTATACACTGGGCTCTGCACCTTCTTCCGTATATACTGGGCTCTGCGCCTTCTGCCGTATACGCGGGGCTCTGCGCCGTCTGCCATATACGCGGGGCTCTGCGCCTTCTGCCGTATACACTGGGCTCTGCGCCTTCTGCCGTATACACTGGGCTCTGCGCCTTCTGCCGTATACACTGGGCTCTGCGCCTTCTGTCGTATACGCGGGGCTCTGCGCCTTCTGTCGTATACGCGGGGCTCTGCGCCTTCTGTCGTATACTATTTTTGGTAACCTTTGGTATGGGGCCGGGGGGGGGGGGGGCAAACTCGGGAACAGCCCCGGGCGGCAAAAGCTCTAGCTACGCCACTGCCTGCACCCTGTTCCCCCAATGGCTGCCAATCGGGGTCAACAACTGGGTCATCTATTACCTCCTCTTCGAGCTCGTGTGCAACTTCGTCTGTGTCACTGTGTCGGTCGGTGGTATAGCGTTCGTGGCGGGGCAACATAGTCTCATCAGGGTCTGATTGTGGATCAGTACCCTGAGAGGGCAATGTGGTGGTCTGAGTCAAAGGAGCAGCATAGTACTCTGGCTGTGGCTGTGCATCAGTGCACTCCATGTCAGAATCTACTTGTAATGGGCATGGCCTGTTAAGTGTTTCACTTTCTAAGCCAGGGACGGTATGTGTAAAGAGCTCCATGGAGTAACCCGTTGTGTCGCCTGCTGCATCCTTCTCTCTTGTTGTAGTTTTTGCTGAAGAGGACAAGGAAGTGACTTGTCCCTGACCGTGAACATCCACAAGCGACGCGCTGCTTTTACATTTACCAGTTTCAGAAGAGGAGGCAAAAGAGCTAGAGGCTGAGTCTGCAATGTAAGCCAAAACTTGCTGTTGCTGCTCCGCCTTTAAAAGCGGTTTTCCTACTCCCAGAAAAGAGAGCGTTCGAGGCCTTGTGTAGCCAGACGACGAAACTGGCTCCACAGCTCCAGACTTAGGTGGAATATTTTTATCCCCACGACCACCTGATGCTCCACTACCACTACCATCATTACCAGCTGACAATGAACGCCCACGGCCACGACCTCTTGCACCAGACTTCCTCATTGTTTTAAAAACTTAACCAAAGTAACTTTATTTGTTGCTGTCAAACAACTTACACGGTGAGCTATAACTTCAGTATGATTTCAATATCCATTAACAGGTTGGTGAGACCACAAGGAAAATCAGGCACAATGTTACACACTCTGTTTTCTGTGGCACCAAATCACAGAGATGCCACACACGCAGGACTGTCACTCAAGCACAAATGTCAATATTAATCTCCCACTGTTTTTTTTTTTTTCTTTTTCAGGGAGACTTTAGAAACCAAATAATAAAAAATAAATAGGCTTTCTATGGCCCACTGAGTGAGAGATGGCACACACAGGAGTCAGGAGTGGCACACAAGCAGAAAGGGCAATATTAATCTCCCACTGTTTGAATTTTTTTTTTTTTCAGGCAGACTTTAGAAACCAAATAATAAAAATAAATAGGCTTTCTATGGCCCACTGAGTGAGAGATGGCACACACAGGAGTCAGGAGTGGCACACAAGCCCTGAGGCCAATATTTTTCTCCCACTGATTGATGTAGTGATTTTTTTTCAGGTAGATTTTAGAACCCAAATCAAGCAAAAAAAATAAATAGGCTTTCTATGGCCCACTGAGTGAGAGATGGCACACACAGGAGTCAGGAGTGGCACACAAGCCCTGAGGCCAATATTTTTCTCCCACTGATTGATGTAGTGATTTTTTTTCAGGTAGATTTTAGAACCCAAATCAAGCAAAAAAATAAATAGGCTTTCTATGGTTCACTGAGTGAGAGATGGCACACACAGGAGTCAGGAGTGGCACACAAGCAGAAAGGGCAATATTAATCTCCCACTGTTTGAATTTTTTCTTTTTTTCAGGGAGACTTTAGAAACCAAATAATAAAAATAAATAGGCTTTCTATGGCCCACTGAGTGAGAGATGGCACACACAGGAGTCAGGAGTGGCACACAAGCAGAAAGGGCAATATTAATCTCCCACTGTTTGAATTTTTTTTTTTTTCAGGGAGACTTTAGAAACCAAATAATAAAAATAAATAGGCTTTCTATGGCCCACTGAGTGAGAGATGGCACACACAGGAGTCAGGAGTGGCACACAAGCCCTGAGGCCAATATTTTTCTCCCACTGATTGATGTAGTGATTTTTTTTCAGGTAGATTTTAGAACCCAAATCAAGCAAAAAAAATAAATAGGCTTTCTATGGCCCACTGAGTGAGAGATGGCGCACACAGGAGTCAGGAGTGGCACACAAGCAGAAAGGGCAATATTAATCTCCCACTGTTTGAATTTTTTTTTTTTTTCAGGGAGACTTTAGAAACTAAATAATAAAAACAAATAGGCTTTCTATGGCCCACTGAGTGAGAGATGGCACACACAGGAGTCAGGAGTGGCACACAAGCCCTGAGGCCAATATTTTTCTCCCACTGATTGATGTAGTGATTTTTTTCAGGTAGATTTTAGAACCCAAATCAAGCAAAAAAAATAAATAGGCTTTCTATGGCCCACTGAGTGAGAGATGGCACACACAGGAGTCAGGAGTGGCACACAAGCCCTGAGGCCAATATTTTTCTCCCACTGATTGATGTAGTGATTTTTTTTCAGGTAGATTTTAGAACCCAAATCAAGCAAAAAAATAAATAGGCTTTCTATGGCCCACTGAGTGAGAGATGGCACACACAAGAAATGCCAATCTTAATCTCCCACAAAAAAAAAAAAAAAAAAAACAGGGACTGTCCTACAATTACTATCTCCCTGCAGTAATCTCAGCCAGGTATGGCAGGCAGCAATAAGGAGTGGACTGATGCACAAATTAAATAAAAAGTGTGGACAAACAAAAAAGATAGCTGTGCAGAAAGGAAGGAAGAAGAGGATTTGTGCTTTGAAAAAAGCAGTTGGTTTGCACAGCGTCGTACACACACAGGCACAGCAACGCAGCTATCAGGGTCAGGGAGCCTTCTAGGGCAGCCCAATGAGCGACAGCGCTGAGGAAAAAAAATTTAGCTTCCTCTGTCCCTGCAAACAAAAGGTGGTGTTGGACAGTGGAAATCGCTACAGCACAAGCGGTTTGGGGCTTTATGTACCCTGCCTAACACTATCCCTGCTTCTGAAGAAGCGGCAGCAACCTCTCCCTATGCTCAGATCAGCAGCAGTAAGATGGCGGTCGGCGGGAACGCCCCTTTATAGCCCCTGTGACGCCGCAGAAAGCAAGCCAATCACTGCAATGCCCTTCTCTAAGATGGTGGGGACTGAGATCTATGTCATCACGCTGCCCACACTCTGCGTTCACCTTCATTGGCTGAGAAATGGCGCTTTTCGCGTCATTGAAACGCGACTTTGGCGCGAAAGTCGCGTACCGCATGGCCGATGCAACGCTGGGATCGGCTCGGTTTCATGAGACGCCGACTTTGCCAAAAGTCGGCGACTTTTGAAAATGAACGACCCGTTTCGCTCAACCCTAGTGGGTAAGAAATGTCAGTAGAGCCTCAGAGTTATACATGGGAGAGGGGAGAAGGGAGGGGTGGCTATAGAGTGAGTGCCCAGAATGTGTTGAAGGGCGGGCGAGTTGTGAGTAGGCAGAAGTAAAAACCAATAAGAAGCAGATTGATATGATCAATGCATAATGTATTATGACTGACCAAGACTGATTGTTTGTTAAACTTATGCACCTTACCTGTCTCCTGCCCTGTCCAACTGCCATTGTATAACTGCCATGCACTTTATACCGTTGCACTTAATATCTGTTGCACACGCGAACCCGCATGCGTACTATCCCAGCCAGACTAAATATATATGAAATGAAGTGACTGCTAGCATCAGAAACCAAATGGCCACAATCAGCAATTAACCAATTAGCATAAGGCCAGGGCAGGCATTACTATGCAGGGTAAACAACCAATGTGGATCAAGGCCATAATTCTAGGCATTCAGGAATTTAAAATTACGTTCCGGCTTGTGATTGGTCGCGTCACGGTCACATGGGCGACGCGACCAATCACAAGCCGTGACGTCACGGGAGGCAGGAGATGCGCGCATTTTTAAAATTACGTCACGGCTTGTGATTGGTTGCGTGCCGCCCATGTGACCGCGACGCGACCAATCACAGCAAGCCGTGACGTAATTTCAGGTCCTCAATGCAGAAATAGGCATCAGGACCTGAAATTATGTGACGGCTTGCTGTGATTGGTCGCATCGCGGTCACATGGGCGGCACACAACCAATCACAAGCCGTGACATAATTTTAAAAATGCGCGCGTCTCCTGCCTCCCGTGACGTCACGGCTTGTGATTGGTCGCATCGCCCATGTGACCGCGACGCGACCAATCACAAGCCGGAATGTAATTTTAAATTCCTGAATGCCTAGAATTAGGCATTGAGGACCTGAAAATTACGTCACGGCTTGCTGTGATTGGTCGCGTCGCGGCCACATGGGCGGCACGCGACCAATCACAAGCCGTGATGTCACGGAAGGAAGTAAAAGCGCGCATTTTAAGCAAAGAACGCTGCCGGTTCCCTCGGTGAGGTCCAGGCTGCGTCGGAGAGGTGAGTATAGCAATATTTTTTATTTTAATTCTTTATTTTACACATTAATATGGTTCCCAGGGCCTGAAGGAGAGTTTCCTCTCCTTCAGACCCTGGGAACCATCAGGAATACCGTCCGATACTTGAGTCCCATTGACTTTTATTGGTATCGGGTATCGGTATCGGATTAGATCCGATACTTTGCCGGTATCGGCCGATACTTTCCGATACCGATACTTTCAAGTATCGGACGGTATCGCTCAACACTAGTCAGCACACAAATGGATGATGGAAAAATTACCATGAGCAAAGCTTGCTAAATATGGATCTGTTCACACTTGCAGTCAGCACACAAATGGATGATGGAAAAATTGCCATGAGCAAAGCTTGCTAAATATGGATCTGTTCACGCTTGCAGTCAGCACACAAATGGATGATGGAAAAATTACCATGAGCAAAGCTTGCTAAATATGGATCTGTTCACACTTGCAGTCAGCACACAAATGGATGATGGAAAAATTACCATGAGCAAAGCTTGCTAAATATGGATCTGTTCACACTTGCAGTCAGCACACAAATGGATGATGGAAAAATTACCTGTGTGAAGGAGAGGAGAGAGGAACATCAGCTTCAATGCCATTGTATAAAATAAAGAATTAAAATAAAAAAATATGGATATACTCACCCCTCCGGCGGCCCCTGGACCTTACCGATGTAACCTGGAGCCTCCGTTCCTAAGAATGAGGAGTTTAGGACCTGCGATGACGTCGTGGCTTGTGATTGGTCGCATGAGCGGTCACATGAGCGGTCACGCGACCAATCACAAGCCGCAACGTCATCGCAGGTCTTTCACTCGCTCATTCTTAGGAACGGAGACTGCCGGTTACAGCGGTTACTACCAGGGCGCGTCAGAGGGTGAGTATATCTCTATTTTTTATTTGTATTCTTTATTTTACACATTAATATGGATCCCAGGGCCTGAAGGAGAGTTTCCTCTCTAAATAATAATAATAATAATAATAATAATAATAATAATATTTGTATTTTTTTGTGTTAAATTTTAGCATGAGAACTGGCAGTAATATTGCAATGAGTGGTTTTACTTTTTTTTGCAAAAAGTACAACACACTTTCAAACTCAACAATAACATTATGATTTTGTTTATTCTTTAAATTATGTAAATCACTAAGTCTAATGATAATTGTGTAGCTTTATATAAAATGTTGGTTTTGATTAAACAAACTGGTATTCATATTCTTGTTTAATGTAATATATTTTCTGTTGAAAAAACGTAATGACATATTTTTATGTTGTTTAAAGCAAATTTAATAGTCCGGTAAGATCTTAAGGTGTGGAACTCCCTTTTTTTTTCCAATGATAGAATGTTTGAATTGCCAAAACTACACAAGTGCTTCTTGCAAAATTAGAATATCATCAATAAGGTAATTTATTTCAGTTCTTCAATGCAAAATGTGAAACTCATTTATTATATAGAGTCATTACAGACAGAGTTATCTATTTCAAGTGTTTATTTTAATGTTGATGATTATGGCTTACAGCCAATGAAACCCAAAAGTCATTATCTCAGTAAATTAGAATAATTAACAAAAAAAAATTTGAGGGAGATTCACAAGAAGTGGATTGCCTCTTTTGTCATTGCATCAAGAGCCACCACACACGTATGTCTCCAGGACATGGGCTACAAGTGTCGCATTCCTTGCCTCAAGCCACTCATGACCAATAGACAATGCCAGAAGCATTTTACCTGGACCAAGGAGAAAAAGAACTGGACTGATGCTCATTGGTCCAAAGTGTAGTTTTCAGATGAAAGTAAATTTTGCATTTCATTTGGAAATCAAGGTCACAGAATCAGGAGGAAGAGTGAAAAGGCAAACAATCCAAGCTGCTTGAGGTCTAGTGTGAAGTTTCCACAATCAGTGATGGTTTGTGGAGCCATGTCATCTGCTGGTGTAGGTCCACTGTGTTTTATCAAGACCAAAGTCAGCTCTGCAACTTATCAGGAAATTTTAGAGCACTTCATGCTTCCCTCTGCCAACAAGCTTTATGGAAATTTAAGTTTAATTCTCCAGCAGGAATTTGTACCTTTCCACACTGCCAAAAGTACCAATACCTGATTTCAAAACAACAGTATCACTGTGCTTGATTGGCCAACAAACTTGCCTGACCTTATCGCAATAGAGAATCTATGGGGTTTTGTCAAGGGGAAGATAAGAGACACCAGACCCAACATTGCAGATGAGCTGAAGGCAGCTTTCAAAGCAACTAGGGTTTCAATAACACCTCAGCAGTGTCACAGGCAGATCGGCTCCATGCCACGCTGCATTGATTTTGTAATTGATGCAAAAAGAGCCCCGACCAAGTATTGAAAGTATTTACTGAACATACATTTTAGTAGGCCAACATTTCGAATTTTAAAATAGTTTTTTAAGCTGGTGATATAAAGTATTCTAATTTACTGAGATAATGACTTTTGGGTTTTCATTGACTGTAAGTAATGATGAGCGAGCACTAAAATGCTCAAGTGCTCATTGCGCAGGTCAAGAAATTTGAAATACTCGGGTACTTGTACAGAACAAAGAGCCCAATGAAAGTCTATGGGATACCTGAGCAATTTTACTGCGATCCGCCCTGGGGGTCCTTTTAAGGTCTAAAAACATCTGAAAATGATGGAAACACTGCTCAAATGACACGGGGACATCATGGCAAAAGTCCCTGGAAGCATTTCTGACTCCTAGGTCATAGCTGTAAACAATATTGTCAGAGTTTCATGCCATTTTAACAGGCACACCAAAACACATACAAAAACGAAACCAAAATGGATTTTGCTGGGAAATATGTTAAGGAACATCCTTTCCAGGGTAATGACTTGTATATAAGGCAAAATAACTAACCCCAAACAAAAATGCTCCTCCACCACTTGGACTATGTTCACACGCCGCGTTTTGATGCATTTTTCAACTTTAGCATTGCTTTCAACCAATACAAATGAATTCACAGGGTAATGTCATTGTAACATTTAACAACCCTAGCTGGCCATGTGTTGTGTGACACATAAGCAGACCAATATTGTTTCATTTATGAAGGAGAGACTCAAAGTGACATAGCCTATTTTTATAGGAGCATCGAATGCAAGGTCTGGCCTGCCCCAAAGTTACATGCATCCCAATAACCATTTCAACCAACGTAATGAGGGCCTCATGACAAAATTGTTCCCATTACAACAAAGTGTGTCTCCCATACTGTTTGCTTATGCATCAAATGCAAGGCCTGGCCTGCACCAATGTTCAATGCACCCCGATAACTGTTTCAGCAAATGCTTTTGAGGAACTCAGGACAAAATTGTTCCCGTTAGAAGAAAGTGTGCCTCCCATACTGTTTGCTTATGCATTATTTGCAAGGCCTGCCCTGCACCAATGTTACATGCACCCCAATAACTGTTTCAGCAGGCGCACTTGAGGGCCTCAGGACAAAATTGTTCCCATTAGAAGAAAGTTTGTCTCCCACACTGTTTGCTTATGCAGAAATTGCAAGGCCTGCCCTGCACCAATGTTACATGTACCCCAATAACCCTTTGAAACCACATACTGGATGGCCACATGAAACTAAAGTTTCCATTATTCTTATATTTTTTATTACCATAAAGTTTGTCCATGAAGTAAATGCAAGGCCTGGCCCTAATTTGCCCGCACAACAACCCCTCTTGAAAGAAACGAGGAGTGTTTGATAAAACATTTTTCACAGTACAAAGAAGCAGTTAACCTATACATGGTAAGATCTAATACATAATAAAAATGGATATTATACATCAAATACATATTATGTGAACTACCCAGGTGGGTAAAACTGACCGAAGGTCCACAGAGGATAACCAAATATCACAAAACAGGCTATTACTTTGAACAAATAAATGAAAGCAGCTTAGTGCGGTTTTCTCTCATAGCAAACCATAGTATTACAGCTCACTGCTCATTCCATTGATCGCCCACCTTGCTACTCTGCTTATATTAAGTACACCAGCCTGTTTATATACAAAGAATGATGGTAATAATTACCCATTTGTTGGTTTCCAACTCCTGTGAGGACCCCGATCACCCCAACGCGCGTTTTGCGTGCTTGTAACAGCCTCGCTTCCTCAGGGGGCGTGGCTAGATCTAAATCTCAGTCCCTTTTAAATACAAAGCTGTTCCGGTCATGTGGCTCTACTGCAACCTATCCGTGCCCATTCGCAATGCGCATGCGCTAATTTAAGCGTCCTGTAACCATGGAGACCCAGGGTTTAAACACCCATTATTGTGCAAAAGATATTAATGTGCTTCCATATATTTTAGTGAATTCGGCGTCATACCGCCATGGTAATCCATGACGTATGACCGCCGTGAGCGTATAATTCTAAAATGTGTCACTCCTAATGTTACACCTGCGCTGATCCTACATCTTCATGCTCCGTCTGTCCACATAGTGCGGCTCCGCCCACCAGGTCACATGAGCGGGCCGGCGCCAGGCCAACATCACGCCCCCAGAAAGACGGAGACCACACAGTGCAGAGAGAATGGCAGCAAGTGGATGTGCTAACAAGGTGCTAATCAGTGCTTATAAATAGAAAAAAGTGCTAAGTGCTAGTTATCACATATCACAATGGTAACCTAATATGACAGATTACCCTGCAGAAAAAACAGCAGATAGATGTAATCAAAAAGTGCTAATTAGTGCTTATAAATGAACTAAAAGATGCCAAATAGTGCTTATACATCAACTAAAAGTGCTGAATATTACATGTCACAATTGTAGACTAACATAACCGGTCTAATAATACCATAACGGTATATAGTGCTATAAAAGTGCTTACTTGTTTTGCATTAAATAACAAGACAATTTTTAAGAGTACTATCAATAACATAGGCAAACAATCACCATATACTATTTCATATCACATGACTAATATGGTGGCATTTGTATCCAGCACATCCCCATCAGGTTCTTTTGTTCTAGGTGATACTTTTTTCTTTGTTTCCTCTTTTAAGTACCGGTGACGTGCCTCTTAGTGTACTTGTTTCATATACATGATTCATTCACCGTGTATCAATCACAGCTAATAAAAAATAAACAACAAAATTAACAATGAACATACGGTTAAAAAGCACATAAACTGAGACAAGATTAAAATCTGGATGGAGTTTAGTGGAATGGAAAAGGCAATTTATAACAAGGAGAGGGGGATACCAACAAAGACTACAGATAGGATGAGAAACCATGTGTCTCATTCAACCCTTTAGGGGTAAGAGTCCCCAGAATGGTAATCCACCTACATTCCCTTTGTGCTAGTAGGCGGTGAATATCACCTCCTCTAATCCCACATTGAATGTGTTCAATACCCCTAACACGGAGCACCCCAGGGTTACATTTATGGTATTCTTTAAAATGGCGTGGGATGGTTTTTAGTTTTAAAATGTCCTTTTCTATTTCTGCCGCCATAATGTCCCTGACATGCTCTCGTGTACGGGTACCCAGGCGTCTTGACGTTAGCCCAATTTAGATTTTGGGACAACTGCATACTGCATAATAAATTACTTGAGTCGTATTACACGTTATGTGATGTTTTATACGGTAGTTCTTTCCTTCCACTGACTCAAATTCAGACGTTCGACTGATGTTTTTACATGAGATGCAGTCCCCACATGGGAAACAACCCATCGATGGGCCTTTTGAGCCAAAATTGTTTCCTGGGATAGAGGGAAAATAGTGGCTGGATACCAAAATGTCTTTGAGATTTCTACTCCTTCTAGACGTCATCATTGGACGTTCTTTCAGGAGCTTAGAAAGAGTTGAATCGGTCATAAGTATATTCCAGTGCTTCTGGAGGCACTCCCTCATAGTGGTCCATTCCACATTAAATGTGGATATGAACCGAATTACATTGTCCTGTTCTGGTTTTTCCCTGTTTTGAGGATACAGTAAGGCCTCACGTGTTTGAGATTTTGCTTTCAAATACCCTTTCTTAATACATCGGTTACTGTAACCCCTGGAATTAAATCTCTCTCGGAGATCTTTGGCTTGTTTCTCAAATTTGGATTCGGAGGAACAAATCCTTCTCATCCTAAGGTGCTGCCCAACCGGGATGGCTCTGATCGTGCTAGCTGGATGACCTGATTCTGCATGCAGCAAAGAATTAACAGAGGTGGACTTCCTGTAGACATCAGTCTGTAGGTAACGATTTTCATCAACCTCAATTTTGACATCCAGGAAGTCCACCTCTGATTTGCTCATTTGGTATGTCAATTTAATGTTAAACCTGTTACGTTTTAAATCCTGCATAAATTCCTGCAGCTCATTTTCGGACCCCTGCCAGATTATAAACAGGTCATCAATATATCTCAGCCAGCACTGCACATGGTCTGCGGCCTGGGCGCCCCCACCGCCAAAAACCTCCCTCTCCCAAAACCCCAAGAAGAGGTTGGCGAACGAGGGCGCACAGGCCGCACCCATGGCAGTGCCGCGCTGCTGCAGGTAAAAAGTATCCCTAAAAACAAAAAAGTTTTTTGTTAAAATAAAGGTAAGTAGTTCCAGTATAAAATCACACATCAGGCCATCCCGGCTGGCAGAACCCAGGAAAAAATGCACCGCCTCCAAACCATCTTCGTGTCCTATACATTTTTACAATGATTCGATGTCAGCAGTAACAAGAATCATGTCCTCCTCCAACTGGATCCCATTGATCCTGCTCAGCACATCCGATGTGTCACGGGCATAGTAGGGAAGGGTTTCGACCAAAGGCTTGAGATAGAAATCAACAAACTTACAAATAGGGTCATTCAAACCTCCCATGTCGGCGCCTAATGGCTATTTTTTAAAAATCTTGTTTTACCAAACGCGTAAAAATCTCTACTGCCGGACTCGAGGACAAGGGGGGAAACCTTGTTGATTTAGGGTAACAATTTTTAGGGAACCTACCCATAAGGCCCGATGTTTGTTCCTCCAGGAGATCCTCCAGTGCCTGTTGTGCCTCCCTTTCAATTTGATCCCCATCCTGTACAGACCCATCTTTATCAAAAAGTTTTTTTAAGATCAGTTTTCTTGAGAACAGATAGAGGTCTTTAGTAGCTGTAAATAAATCAAAATTATTAGTGGGGGAGAATGTTAATCCCTTTTGGAGAACATTGATTTGATCACTACTGAGAGTATGATGAGATAAATTAATCACCTCTAATCCCTTCTTGTCCTTTTTGGTTTGTTGACTATTCTGGGTGTTTTTGGATTTACCATTTTTCCTCTCATAATTCAGACCTGAATTTCTCAGGTCGTAATATTTGGGTCTGGATCTCACTGACTCTTCACTTGAAGTCATAGAAACATTGGAAGCTGATCTGGCACGGGAGGATCCCCTCTGACGGTATGTCCTTCTATTCC
This sequence comes from Ranitomeya variabilis, assembly GCF_051348905.1. NCBI lineage: Eukaryota > Metazoa > Chordata > Amphibia > Anura > Dendrobatidae > Ranitomeya > Ranitomeya variabilis. Next base: position 571,647,678 of record NC_135236.1, read on the forward strand.
ATTTATACACCGTGTTAGATTTGAAAAAATAGCCATTAGGTGCCGACATGATAATCTTACGGCAAAACAAAGAAAGGCTCTACAAGAACTAAAGGATTATGATGACATTGTCATCAAACCGGCGGACAAGGGGGGAAACATTGTTTTATGGCCAAAAGTCCTCTACGAAAAAGAGGCTATGAGACATTTAAAAGATAGGGAAACATACCTTAAACTGGAGCATAACCCAATAAATGAGTTTTCTCGTGAATTGGAGGATGTTCTGGAGCAAGCCTTGGAGAGAGGACTAATCCCCCAAAAAATCTTTGATGGATTGTTGACCAGGTTTCCAAAAGTGCCAACTCTATATTTTATTCCAAAGATACACAAGAATCCCATTGATCCCCCGGCCGTCCGATTGTCTCGGGCATGGGAGGTTTGAATAACCCTATTTGTAAGTTTGTTGATTTCTATCTCAAGCCTTTGGTCGAAACCCTTCCCTCCTATGCCCGTGACACATCGGATGTGCTGAGCAGGATCAATGGGATCCAGTTGGAGGAGGACATGATTCTTGTTACTGCTGACATCGAATCATTGTACACATGTATAGGACACGAAGATGGTTTGGAGGCGGTGCATTTTTTCCTGGGATCTGCCAGCCGGGATGGCCTGATGTGTGATTTTATACTGGAACTACTTACCTTTATTTTAACAAAAAACTTTTTTGTTTTTAGGGATACTTTTTACCTGCAGCAGTGCGGCACTGCCATGGGTGCGGCCTGTGCGCCCTCGTTCGCCAACCTCTTCTTGGGGTTTTGGGAGAGGGAGGTTTTTGGCAGTGGTGGCGCCCAGGCCGCAGACCATGTGCAGTGCTGGCTGAGATATATTGATGACCTGTTTATAATCTGGCAGGGGTCCGAAAATGAGCTGCAGGAATTTATGCAGGATTTAAAACGTAACAGGTTTAACATTAAATTGACATACCAAATGAGCAAATCAGAGGTGGACTTCCTGGATGTCAAAATTGAGGTTGATGAAAATCGTTACCTACAGACTGATGTCTACAGGAATTCCACCTCTGTTAATTCTTTGCTGCATGCAGAATCAGGTCATCCAGCTAGCACGATCAGAGCCATCCCGGTTGGGCAGCACCTTAGGATGAGAAGGATTTGTTCCTCTGAATCTAAATTTGAGAAACAAGCCAAAGATCTCCGAGAGAGATTTAATTCCAGGGGTTACAGTAACCGATGTATTAAGAAAGGGTATTTGAAAGCAAAATCTCAAACACGTGAGGCCTTACTGTATCCTCAAAACAGGGAAAAACCAGAACAGGACAATGTAATTCGGTTCATATCCACATTTAATGTGGAATGGACCACTATGAGGGAGTGCCTCCAGAAGCACTGGAATATACTTATGACCGTTTCAACTCTTTCTAAGCTCCTGAAAGAACGTCCAATGATGACGTCTAGAAGGAGTAGAAATCTCAAAGACATTTTGGTATCCAGCCACTATTTTCCCTCTATCCCAGGAAACAATTTTGGCTCAAAAGGCCCACCGATGGGTTGCTTCCCATGTGGGGACTGCATCTCATGTAAAAACATCAGTCGAACGTCTGAATTTGAGTCAGTGGAAGGAAAGAACTACCGTATAAAACATCACATAACGTGTAATACGACTCAAGTAATTTATTATGCAGTATGCAGTTGTCCCAAAATCTACATTGGGCTAACGTCAAGACGCCTGGGTACCCGTACACGAGAGCACGTCAGGGACATTATGGCGGCAGAAATAGAAAAGGACATTTTAAAACTAAAAACCATCCCACGCCATTTTAAAGAATACCATAAATGTAACCCTGGGGTGCTCCGTGTTAGGGGTATTGAACACATTCAATGTGGGATTAGAGGAGGTGATATTCACCGCCTACTAGCACAAAGGGAATGTAGGTGGATTACCATTCTGGGGACTCTTACCCCTAAAGGGTTGAATGAGACACATGGTTTCTCATCCTATCTGTAGTCTTTGTTGGTATCCCCCTCTCCTTGTTATAAATTGCCTTTTCCATTCCACTAAACTCCATCCAGATTTTAATCTTGTCTCAGTTTATGTGCTTTTTAACCGTATGTTTATTGTTAATTTTGTTGTTTATTTTTTATTAGCTGTGATTGATACACGGTGAATGAATCATGTATATGAAACAAGTACACTAAGAGGCACGTCACCGGTACTTAAAAGAGGAAACAAAGAAAAAAGTATCACCTAGAACAAAAGAACCTGGTGGGGATGTGCTGGATACAAATGCCACCATATTAGTCATGTGATATGAAAAAGTATATGGTGATTGTTTGCCTTGATTTCATCTTTGTACTTTTAAGGAATCCTTTTGTGATTGTATTCTAAATGTATTCAATTACTTGCTTTTTATCTAAATTTCATGGATATGTTATTGATAGTACTCTTAAAAATTATCTTGTTATTTAATGCAAAACAAGTAAGCACTTTTATAGCACTATATACCGTTATGGTATTATTAGACCGGTTATGTTAGTCTACAATTGTGACATGTAATATTCAGCACTTTTAGTTGATGTATAAGCACTATTTGGCATCTTTTAGTTCATTTATAAGCACTAATTAGCACTTTTTGATTACATCTATCTGCTGTTTTTTCTGCAGGGTAATCTGTCATATTAGGTTACCATTGTGATATGTGATAACTAGCACTTAGCACTTTTTTCTATTTATAAGCACTGATTAGCACCTTGTTAGCACATCCACTTGCTGCCATTCTCTCTGCACTGTGTGGTCTCTGTCTTTCTGGGGGCGTGATGTTGGCCTGGCGCCGGCCCGCTCATGTGACCTGGTGGGCGGAGCCGCACTATGTGGACAGACGGAGCATGAAGATGTAGGATCAGCGCAGGTGTAACATTTGGAGTGACACATTTTAGAATTATACGCTCACGGCGGTCATACGTCATGGATTACCATGGCGGTATGACGCCGAATTCACTAAAATATATGGAAGCACATTAATATCTTTTGCACGATAATGGGTGTTTAAACATAGTTAGTAAGGCCGAAAAAAGACATTTGTCCATCCAGTTCAGCCTGGGTCTCCATGGTTACAGGACGCTTAAATTAGCGCATGCGCATTGCGAATGGGCAGGGATAGGTTGCAGTAGAGCCACATGACCGGAACAGCTTTGTATTTAAAAGGGACTGAGATTTAGATCTAGCCATGCCCCCTGAGGAAGCGAGGCTGTTACAAGCATGCGAAACACGCGTTGGGGTGATCGGGGTCCTCACAGGAGTTGGAAACCAACAAATGGGTAATTATTACCATCATTCTTTGTATATAAACAGGCTGGTGTACTTAATATAAGCAGAGTAGCAAGGTGGGCGATCAATGGAATGAGCATTGAGCTGTAATACTATGGTTTGCTATGAGAGAAAACCGCACTAAGCTGCTATCATTTATTTGTTCAAAGTAATAGCCTGTTTTGTGATATTTGGTTATCCTCTGTGGACCTTCGGTCAGTTTTACCCACCTGGGTCGTTCACATAATATGTATTTGATGTATAATATCCATTTTTATTATGTATTAGATCTTTTGATGTAATAAATGGTTACATTTAGTATACTCTTGGTTCTCCTTTTTATATAAGTTGTGTACGAGTGATTCTAAATAGTTGGATATTTTCTATTCACTGGTATTTTTCTAATAACCTATACATGGAATGCCGATACACTAAGTGTATGGGCTGACAAACATTTCCCCCTTGGGGGGACATATCAACATAGTGTGTACATTTTTTTTAGGGGCATCAAAAATACCTAGGAAAACAGTAACGTGGCTTCCTACACAGTTGCTGCTGGGAAGGTACAGGTTTTAAGTAAAAATATGGCGAACGAATCGTGGGATGAAATGATCAAGAAAAGGGGCATGGTGACAACAGGAATGGTAATGTACAGGATTAATAACAGCAGTGGCTATGGGAGGTATGAGATCCAGTATACAGCTTACAATTTGTTTAGCTGGCCCACCACCAATTACCAGAAAGTGTTTCATGCCTGTCAGAAGATCGGTGTAACAGATGGGCGTGTGAAGCTTGGCATAAAAAATGCCTGTAAAATATGTTGCCAAAGACGCACGTGTCTGTATAAATGGCAAAGTGCAACATATTCGTGAGATGCTGAATTAGAGAAAGCAGATCAGTGTTAGAGGAAAACCAAACAAACTGATGCATGCTCGTGAAAAACTAAGTTTGAGGCCATGTGCACACATTCAGGATTTTTCGCATTTTTTCGTGTTTTTTCGCTATAAAACTGCGATAAAAACGTGAAAAAAACGCTAACATATGGTTCCCAATCGTTTTTATGTATTCCGCAAAAATTGTGCAAACGTTGCGTTTTTTTCCGCGAAAAAAACGAATCGCGGGAAAAAAAGCAACATGTTCATTAATTTTGCGGAATCACTGATTTCCCGCACACATAGACTTGCATTAAAATGCTAGAAATCCGCAAACATATAAAAATTTGCGGATTTCTAGCGTTTTTTTTGCGGTAAAACTGGGGTAAAACAGGAAGTGATGACAACACAATGTCCATCCCATAATGGCCATCCCATCATGCCATGCATGCGCATCCCATAATCCAGGAAGCGGAAACTCCCACATTCCCGTCTTCCTGTTATAGCTGCCGACATGGAGTGGTATGATCGCATGAGCCTGGATGTGGTGCAGATGATAAGTGTGGTAAGTGTGTGTGTGTCTGTGTATATATGTGTGTGTGTCTGTGTATATGTGTGTGTGTGTCTGTGTATATATGTGTGTGCGTGTGTTCGGACATTGGCCGATGAGACTACTCACATCGGCCTATGTCTGTTCCCTCCAAGTCGTTGCAGCAGGCTCAGCTCGATGGGAGCAGTATTTCCCATCGAACTGTCCCTGCTGTTATTTACTTTATTTAATGTTATTGTTGCCCCCACCCCCTAAATATCCAAATAAAATGTCCCAAGAATTTCCCCCACAAAATGTCCCCTAAAATAATTGCAATTGGTGACCAGTGGTTATGGGCCCATTCCCCCTAAACAATACAATTATTCACCCCCACAAAAAATTATCATTGGTGGCCAGTGTGTAATAATTAACATTGGTGGCCACTCCCAGTGGTAAATTCATTAAATAAATATATTTTATAGTCCCTTTAATTCATTTACATTGATGGCCAGTGTTTAATAAATAACATTGGTGGCCAGTGGAAATAATATATAAATCAATTATGTTCCCATTAAAATTCATTTTCATTGGTGGCCAGTGGAAAAAAAACTAAAAAATTTTTTTTCCACTTTCCATAATATTCCTTTTCATTAGTGGCCAGTGGATACCTGTGAAAAAAAATTATAAATACCTGTCCCCAGCGATCGCCACCTAAAATAAATTAAAAACAAACAAACCCGTACTCACCTAAATGCCCAATTCCACGAATCCCTCGTCAGAAAAAAAGTAAAAAAACAAACCACAATGTATACCTACCCTCTGCAGCATCCAATTAAACGAGTGTCCCACGATGATCTTGAGTTTAGAGCAGCCACATAACATGTGGCTGCTCTAAACCGCGGCCGCCGATACAATGAACGGGATCGTAAAGCGATCCTGTTCACTGTATACCGAGTTCTCCCGAAGGCAGCTCGCGCTGTTCTAGGGAACTCCTTTTGTACTCACTGCGGCTGCACGGACTCCCCGGCAGACCGGAGATGAACTCTGGAGCGTGGGAACATTTTTCCCATGCTATCAGTTCATCTCCGTTCAGCCGCTGAGGCTGAGCAGAGATGATACATATCATCTGCAGTAACGTTTACAAGAGGACAGGTGCATTAGCACCGGTTCCATTGTAAACCAATTTTTTTTTTTAACCCTTGGATTACCAGTTTAATAAAATGTGGTCTCAAACTAGGTGTCTTTATTTCATTAAAATTTTTAAATCATGTGTGTCTGTCTTTATTAACCCTTTATATGTGCAAGGGTTAACAATGGATAGGTGTCTTATTGATGCCTCTCCATTAATAACCAGGCTTAATGTCACCTTACAATAGAAAGGTGACATTAACCCTTCATTACCCCACATCCCACCGCTACACGGGAGTGGGAAGAGAGTGGCCAAGTGCCAGAATAGGTGCATCTTCCAGATGTGCCTTTTCTGGGGTGGCTGGGGCAGATGTTTGTAGCCAGGGGGGGCCAATAACCATGGACCCTCTCTAGGCTATTAATATCTGCCCTCAGTCACTGGCTTTACCACTCTGGCGGAGAAAATTGCGCGGGAGCCCACGCCATTTTTCTCATGATTTAACCCTTTAGTTTAATAGCTTTAGCGCCCAAATTTGGCACGTACTCACTATAAACATTAGTAGTGTGAAATATGGCCCCCCCAAAAAAAATATGAGATGGTTTACTGTATGTTATTCCATATAAGAGAAGGGAGGAGATATAAAAAGCCGGGAATTTAATAACCGGCATTTCTGCAATCTAGCGCTGTATGCAATAGTAATATATATATATATATATATATATATATATATATATATATATATATATATATATATATATATATACACTAGATGGTGGCCCGATTCTAACGCATCGGGTATTCTAGAATATGTATGTGTAGTATATTGCGCAGTCCATGCAGTACATTGCGCAGCCCACGTAGTATATCGCACAGGCCACATTGTATATAGCACAGCCACGAAAGTATATTGCCCAGCCACGTAGTATATAGCACAGCCCATGTAGTATATTGCCTAGCCACATAGTATATAGCACAGCCCATGTAGTATATTGCCCAGCCACGTAGTATATAGCACAGCCCATGTAGTATATTGCCCTGCCACATAGTATATAGCACAGCCCATGTAGTATATTGCCCAGCCACATAGTATATAGCACAGCCAATGTGGTATATTGCCCAGCCACATAGTAATTAGCACAGCCCACATAGTATATTGCCCAGCCACATATACAGCACAGCCCATGTAGTATATTGCCCAGCCACATGTATAGCACAGCCCATGTAGTATATTGCCCAGCCACGTATATAGCACAGCCCACGTAGTACATAGCCCAGTGATGTATATAGCACAGCCCATGTTGTATATTGCCCAGCCACATAGTATATTGCCCAGCCACGTATATAGCACAGCCCATGTAGTATATTGCCCAGCCACGTAGTAGCACGGTGGAAAATTTCTGGCGTAACGACCCAAAAAACCTTCACTTTAATGTATTTTCTTGCACACGGTCTTTGTGCAACTGTAGATAACCGTGTATTTCTGTTAGTCCACTATTAATTTTAATACAAATTTTCCCTTGTAATCTGTTATTTTTTAGATTGAAAAACACCCTGAGGTCTGGGACCGGTCTAGTGATAAATACAAGGGGTCAAAGCGTGATGCCTGGCCCAAAATTGTAACCGCTCTATTTCCAGAGTGGCCGAATCTACCTAAACAGGGGCAAACAATGATTTGTAAGTATTGATTTTTTTAATTATTTTGAAAAAGTAAGAAAAAAGGATTTGTAATGTTTTATTTTTAAATTCTTTAATTTCAGTGGGCGATGTGAGGAAGAGATGGCGGTCAGTGACAGACCGATTCATGAAATCCCTCAAGACTCCGAGTGGCAGCTCGCCGCCAAGGAAGAGGGTGCCATTTGCAGATCAGCTGCAGTTCATATTGGGAAGCCGGAGTTTGAGGAGGTAGTTTATATATAAAAATTGTTTAGCTTGACATTATGATTTAAAATTGTATTTTTGTAACATTGTTTTTTTCTTTGGTCTGCAGAACTGAAAGCAACGTCTGTGCCTAAACACCTCCGGACCTTGAAGGTGACACCACGGAGGACAATATTGGAGAGGAAGTTGAAGGATGCAGGATGGGCAGCCAAGATTCTCCGGGGAACATGTCTTTGTCCGGAAGGTCACAAGAAGTTACAGATACCTTTGGAGAACGTGAAATTGCAGCTCATGCGGGAGAAGTTTTGGACTCTAACACTGCTTCTACTTCCTTGGACTCTGCAGCCAACTCTGGTGGTGGTGTGTCGAGGCACATGGGGATGGGGGCTGCTTCTGCCCGTCCCGTGGCTTTGAGAAGGGCGGCACCAAAGAAGTCAAAACAAGCTCAAGTTATTGAAAACTTAACTAGCCGAACGCTCAATCTGCTAGACATATCGGCAAAGCAAGATGAGCAAGACAAATTTGGGTCACTTTTGGCAGACCGCCTTAGAACACTGCCACGGGACAAGCAGCAAATCTACATCACCATTTTTGATGTTTGACGTCTCCTCCTTTTTGAGTAGAGATGGGAGTGTAAACAATGTTTTACCGTGAGAGTTCCAGACCAAATGTGAAAAAGTTATTTAAGTTTTTTTATAAAAAAATGTAAGTTTATTGAAAACATTTTTTTGTAATTTTATTTTTGATATTACATCAGCTAATGTATCTTCCTTTAATAATCTTCACAACAGTTTATTGTATGTAATACAATTATTTTTTTCTTTAATAAAAAAGTTTAGTTAAACTACTCTGTGAGTTTGGATTATTAAAAAATGTGAAGACCGGATAATGGGATCTGATGAAGCAACAGTAAAAAAAAAAAAACATGGAAAGGATAATTATTAAATTCATATTTTGTATTTATTAACAAATATTTGCTTTCATATTGATGATTAAAAAGGGGCCTTGGTAGATAGGGATTAGGCGTCGCTAGATAGGGATTAGGCCTCGCATTTTCTATTGGTGTTTCTCTGGTGTGATCATCTCTGCCGTACAGACTGGTTCCTTATTTGTATGGGTTTTGCCATCATATGTTCTCAGCTGTTATCTCTGATGTCCTGGCTTGGACCTTGATTCTGTTTAGGCATCCGATCTTCTCAGCAGTTCAGGCTGCTCAACACCGGCACAAGAGTATTGCCAGTGCACGGCTCCTTCAGGACTCATGAAGTAGTCTGCGAAGGTTTCTCTCACACGCACACCTGAGTTACATTGCCTTCCTTGACCAAAGTTGTCCACTGCAACTAATTCCGACACCTGTGGCTCCTCAATTACCTCTGTGCTGTATTCCCGAGCATAGTTGTGGAGCACACCGCATGCCTTTATCACAGTGTCCACGGTCTCCGGATCTAACTGGATGGCAGTGTGAAAGATCCTCCACCGACTACACATGATACCGAAGGTACATTCCACATATCTTCGTGCACGGCTCAGCCTATAATTAAAAATCCTACGCCGATCATCCAGTGCTCTTCGTGGGTATGGGCGCAGCAGGTGGGGCTTTAAGGGAAATGCCTCATGCGATACCATCACAAAGGGCACTGGATGTGTGGAACCCGGCAAAGGTCTTGGGGCTGGGAGCGTGCCACCATCTCGAAGAATTTGAAGTTCAATCTGTGATGATTGCAGCACCCGAGAGTCCCCAGAACTGCCATAAGCACCGACGTTGATGGCAACAAACTTGTAATGTGCGTCAGCCACCGCCATCAGGACCACAGAAAAGTACTTCTTATAATTAAAGAAGCTTGATCCGGATCGTGGTGGCTTCAGCACACTAACATATTTGCCATCAACAGCACCTACGCAGTTGGGGAAATTGGCCACAGTTTGAAAACCAGCTGCAACCTGCAGCCAAGTCTCCTCGGTTGGGCAAGGCATCACGATGGGCTGCAACTTCTGCCAGATGACGGAACATGTGCACCGTACAATTTGCGAGATGGTGGATTTGCCAAGCCTAAATTGGAGGTGCAGGGATGTGTAGCTCTCTCCTGTAGATAAAAACCTGAAGAAAGAAAAAAAAAATATTTAGAATAACTAAGAATACAAATTGTAAGTATTGCAAGATAAAATATACAACTCATGGCCCTGGCAGCATTATGGGGGCACTTGCAGCATTGCGGCAGCATTATGGGGGAACTGGCAGCATTGTGGCAGCATTATGGGGGCACTCGCAGCATTGCCGTAGCATTATGGGGGCACTCGCAGCATTGTGGAAGCATTAGGGGGGCACTCAGCATTGAGGCAGCATTATGGGGGAACTGGTAGCATTGTGGCAGCATTATGGGGGCACTCGCAGCATTGCGGCAGCATTATGGGTGAACTGGCAGCATTGTGGCATCATTATGGGGAAACTGGTAGCATTGTGGCAGCATAATGGGGGCACTCGCAGCATTGTGGCAGCATAATGGGGGCACTCGCAGCATTGCGGCAGCATTATGTGGGAACTGGCAGCATTGTGGCAGCATTATGGGGGCACTCGCAGCATTGCGGCAGAATTATGGAGGAACTGGCAGCATTGTGACAGCATTATGGGGGCACTTGCAGCATTGTGGAAGCATTAGGGGGCACTCAGCATTGAGGCAGCATTATGGGGGAACTGGTAGCATTGTGGCAGCATTATGGGTGCATTCGCAGCATTGTGGAAGCATTATGGGGGCACTTGCAGCATTGAGGCAGCATTATGGGGGAACTGGCAGCATTGTGGCAGCATTATGGGGGCACTCAGCATTGAGGCAGCATTATGGGGGAACTGGTAGCATTGTGGCAGCATTATGGGGGCACTCGCAGCATTGCGGCAGCATTATGGGGGAACTGGCAGCATTGTGGCAGCATTATGGGGAAACTGGTAGCATTGTGGCAGCATAATGGGGGCACTCGCAGCATTGTGGCAGCATAATGGGGGCACTCGCAGCATTGCGGCAGCATTATGTGGGAACTGGCAGCATTGTGGCAGCATTATGGGGGCACTCGCAGCATTGCGGCAGCATTATGGAGGAACTGGCAGCATTGTGACAGCATTATGGGGGCACTTGCAGCATTGCGGAAGCATTAGGGGGCACTCAGCATTGAGGCAGCATTATGGGGGAACTGGTAGCATTGTGGCAGCATTATGGGTGCATTCGCAGCATTGTGGAAGCATTATGGGGGCACTTGCAGCATTGAGGCAGCATTATGGGGGAACTGGCAGCATTGTGGCAGCATTATGGGGGCACTCAGCATTGAGGCAGCATTATGGGGGAACTGGTAGCATTGTGGCAGCATTATGGGTGCATTCGCAGCATTGTGGAAGCATTATGGGGCACTTGCAGCATTGAGGCAGCATTATGGGGGAACTGGCAGCATTGTGGAAGCATTATGGGGGCACTCAGCATTGAGGCAGCATTATGGGGAAACTGGTAGCATTGTGGCAGCATTATGGGGGCACTTGCAGCATTGTGGAAGCATTAGGGGGCACTCAGCATTGAGGCAGCATTATGGGGGAACTGGTAGCATTGTGGAAGCATTATGGGGCACTTGCAGCATTGAGGCAGCATTATGGGGGAACTGGCAGCATTGTGGCAGCATTATGGGGAAACTGGTAGCATTGTGGCAGCATAATGAGGGCACTCGCAGCATTGTGGCAGCATAATGGGGGCACTCGCAGCATTGCGGCAGCATTATGTGGGAACTGGCAGCATTGTGGCAGCATTATGGGGGCACTCACAGCATTGCGGCAGCATTATGAAGGAACTGGCAGCATTGTGACAGCATTATGGGGGCACTTGCAGCATTGCGGCAGCATTATGAAGGAACTGGCAGCATTGTGACAGCATTATGGGGGAACTGGTAGCATTGTGGAAGCATTATGGGGGCACTTGCAGCATTGAGGCAGCATTATGGGGGAACTGGCAGCATTATGGAGGAACTGGCAGCGTTGTGGCAGCATTATGGGTGCATTCGCAGCATTGTGGAAGCATTATGGGGGCACTCGCAACATTGCGGCAGCATTATGGGGGAACTGGCAGAATTGTGGCAGCATTATGGGGAAATTCATAGCATTGTGGCAGCATAATGAGGGCACTCGCAGCATTGTGGCAGCATAATGGGGGCACTCGCAGCATTGCGGCAGCATTATGTGGGAACTGGCAGCATTGTGGCAGCATTATGGGGGCACTCACAGCATTGCGGCAGCATTATGGAGGAACTGGCAGCATTGTGGCAGCATTATGGGGGCACTCACAGCATTGTGGAAGCATTATGGGGGCACTCAGCATTGAGGCAGCATTATGGGGGAACTGGCAGCATTGTGGCAGAATTATGGGTGCATTCGCAGCATTGTGGAAGCATTATGGGGGCACTCGCAGCATTGAGGCAACATTATGGAGGAACTGGCAGCGTTGTGGCAGCATTATGGGTGCATTCGCAGCATTGTGGAAGCATTATGGGGGCACTCGCAGCATTGCGGCAGCATTATGGGGGAACTGGCAGCATTGTGGAAGCATTAGGGGGGCACTCAGCATTGAGGCAGCATTGTGGGGGAACTGGCAGCATTGTGGCAGAATTATGGGTGCATTCGCAGCATTGTGGAAGCATTATGGGGGCACTCGCAGCATTGAGGCAACATTATGGAGGAACTGGCAGCGTTGTGGCAGCATTATGGGTGCATTCGCAGCATTGTGGAAGCATTATGGGGGCACTCGCAGCATTGCGGCAGCATTATGGGGGAACTGGCAGCATTGTGGAAGCATTAGGGGGGCACTCAGCATTGAGGCAGCATTGTGGGGGAACTGGCAGCATTGTGGCAGCATTATGGGTGCATTCGCAGCATTATGGAAGCATTATGGGGGCACTCGCAGCATTGCGGCAGCATTATGGGGGAACTGGCAGCGTTGTGGCAGCATTATGGGTGCATTCGCAGCATTGCGGCAGCATTATGGGGGAACTGGCAGCATTGTGGAAGCATTAGGGGGGCACTCAGCATTGAGGCAGCATTATGGGGGAACTGGCAGCATTGTGGCAGCATTATGGGGGCACTCGCAGCATTGCGGCAGCATTATGGGGAACTGGCAGCATTGTGGCAGCATTATGGGGAAACTGGTAGCATTGTGGCAGCATAATGGGGGCACTGCAAGCATTGTGGAAGCATAATGGGGGCACTCGCAGCATTGTGGCAGCATTATGTGGGAACTGGCAGCATTGTGGCAGCATTATGGGGGCACTCGCAGCATTGCGGCAGCATTATGGAGGAACTGGCAGCATTGTGACAGCATTATGGGTGCATTCGCAGCATTGTGGAAGCATTTTGGGGGCACTTGCAGCATTGTGGCAGCATTATGGGGGAACTGGAAGCATTGTGGCAGCATTATGGGGGCACTCGCAGCATTGTGGAAGCATTATGGGGGCACTCAGCATTGAGGCAGCATTATGGGGGAACTGGTAGCATTGTGGCAGCATTATGGGGGCACTTGCAGCATTGTGGAAGCATTAGGGGGCACTCAGCATTGCGGCAGCATTATGGGGGAACTGGCAGCATTGTGGCAGCATTATTGGGAAACTGGTAGCATTGTGGCAGCATAATGGGGGCACTCGCAGCATTGTGGCAGCATAATGGGGGCACTCGCAGCATTGTGGCAGCATTATGTGGGAACTGGCAGCATTGTGGCAGCATTATGGGGGCACTCGCAGCATTGCGGCAGCATTATGGAGGAACTGGCAGCATTGTGACAGCATTATGGGGGCACTTGCAGCATTGTGGAAGCATTATGGGGGCACTCAGCATTGAGGCAGCATTATGGGGGAACTGGTAGCATTGTGGCAGCATTATGGGGGCACTCGCAGCATTGCGGCAGCATTATGGGGGAACTGGCAGCGTTGTGGCAGCATTATGGGGGCACTCGTAGTATTGCGGCAGCATTATGGGGGAACTGGCAGCATTGTGGAAGTATTAGGGGGGCACTCAGCATTGAGGCAGCATTATGGGGGAACTGGCAGCATTGTGGCAGAATTATGGGTGCATTCGCAGCATTGTGGAAGCATTATGGGGGCACTCGCAGCATTGAGGCAGCATTATGGGTGAACTGGCAGCGTTGTGGCAGCATTATGGGTGCATTCGCAGGATTGTGGAAGCATTATGGGGGCACTCGCAGCATTGCGGCAGCATTATGGGGGAACTGGCAGCATTGTGGAAGCATTAGGGGGGCACTCAGCATTGAGGCAGCATTGTGGGGGAACTGGCAGCATTGTGGCAGCATTATGGGTGCATTCGCAGCATTGTGGAAGCATTATGGGGGCATTCGCAGCATTGCGGCAGCATTATGGGGGAACTGGTAGTATTGCGGCAGCATTATGGGGGCACTTGCAGCATTGTGGAAGCATTATGGGGGCACTCAGCATTGAGGCAGCATTATGGGGGAACTGGTAGCATTGTGGCAGCATTATGGGGGCACTCGCAGCATTGCGGCAGCATTATGGGGGAACTGGCAGCGTTGTGGCAGCATTATGGGGGCACTCGTAGTATTGCGGCAGCATTATGGGGGAACTGGCAGCATTGTGGAAGTATTAGGGGGGCACTCAGCATTGAGGCAGCATTATGGGGGCACTTGCAGCATTGTGGAAGCATTATGGGGGCACTCAGCATTGAGGCAGCATTATGGGGGAACTGGTAGCATTGTGGCAGCATTATGGGGGCACTCGCAGCATTGCGGCAGCATTATGGGGGAACTGGCAGCGTTGTGGCAGCATTATGGGGGCACTCGTAGTATTGCGGCAGCATTATGGGGGAACTGGCAGCATTGTGGAAGTATTAGGGGGGCACTCAGCATTGAGGCAGCATTATGGGGGAACTGGCAGCATTGTGGCAGAATTATGGGTGCATTCGCAGCATTGTGGAAGCATTATGGGGGCACTCGCAGCATTGAGGCAGCATTATGGGTGAACTGGCAGCGTTGTGGCAGCATTATGGGTGCATTCGCAGCATTGTGGAAGCATTATGGGGGCACTCGCAGCATTGCGGCAGCATTATGGGGGAACTGGCAGCATTGTGGAAGCATTAGGGGGGCACTCAGCATTGAGGCAGCATTGTGGGGGAACTGGCAGCATTGTGGCAGCATTATGGGTGCATTCGCAGCATTGTGGAAGCATTATGGGGGCATTCGCAGCATTGCGGCAGCATTATGGGGGAACTGGCAGCGTTGTGGCAGCATTATGGGTGCATTCGCAGCATTGCGGCAGCATTATGGGGGAACTGGCAGCATTGTGGAAGCATTAGGGGGGCACTCATCATTGAGGCAGCATTATGGGGGTACTGGCAGCATTGTGGCAGCATTATGGGGGGCACTCGCAGCATTGCGGCAGCATTATGGGGAACTGGCAGCATTGTGGCAGCATTATGGGGAAACTGGTAGCATTGTGGCAGCATAATGGGGGCACTCGCAGCATTGTGGCAGCATAATGCGGGCACTCTCAGCATTGCGGCAGCATTATGTGGGAACTGGCAGCATTGTGGCAGCATTATGGGGGCACTCGCAGCATTGCGGCAGCATTATGGAGGAACTGGCAGCATTGTGACAGCATTTTGGGGGCACTTGCAGCATTGTGGAAGCATTAGGGGGGCACTCAGCATTGAGGCAGCATTATGGGGGAAATGGTAGCATTGTGGCAGCATTATTGGGGCACTTGCAGCATTGAGGCAGCATTATGGGGGAACTGGCAGCATTGTGGCAGCATTATGGGGGCACTCACAGCATTGTGGAAGCATTATGGGGGCATTCAGCATTGAGGCAGCATGATGGGGGAACTGGCAGCATTATGGCAGCATTATGGGTGCATTCACAGCATTGTGGAACCATTATGGGGGCACTCGCAGCATTGCGGCAGCATTATGGGGGAACTGGCAGCATTGTGGAAGCATTAGGGGGGCACTCAGCATTGAGGCAGCATTAAAGGGGAAATGGCAGCATTGTGGCAGCATTATGGGTGCATTCTCAGCATTGAGGCAGCATTATGGGGGAACTGGAAGCATTGTGGAAGCATTAGGGGGGCACTCATCATTGACGCAGCATTATGGGGGTATTGGCAGCATTGTGGCAGCATTATGGGGGCACTCGCAGCATTGCAGCAGTATTATGGGGAACTGGCAGCATTGTGGCAGCATTATGGGGAAACTGGTAGCACTGTGGCAGCATAATGGGGGCAGTCGCAGCATTGTGGCAGCATAATGCGGGCACTCGCAGCATTGCGGCAGCATTATGTGGGAACTGGCAGCATTGTGGCAGCATTATGGGGGCACTCGCAGCATTGCGGCAGCATTATGGAGGAAATGGCAGCATTGTGACAGCATTATGGGGGCACTTGCAGGATTGTGGAAGCATTAGGGGGGCACTCAGCATTGAGGCAGCATTATGGGGGAACTGGTAGCATTGTGGCAGCATTATGGGGGCACTTGCAGCATTGAGGCAGCATTATGGGGGAACTGGCAGCATTGTGGCAGCATTATGAGGGCACTCACAGCATTGTGGAAGCATTATGGGGGCATTCAGCATTGAGGCAGCATTATGGGGGAACTGGCAGCATTGTGGCAGCATTATGGGTGCATTCACAGCATTGTGGAAGCATTATGGGGGCACTCGCAGCATTGCGGCAGCATTATGGGTGAACTGGCAGCATTGTGGAAGCATTAGGGGGGCACTCAGCATTGAGGCAGCATTATGGGGGAAATGGCAGCATTGTGGCAGCAAAATGGGTGCATTCTCAGCATTGTGGGAGCATTATGGGGGCACTCGCAGCATTGAGGCAGCATTATGGGGGAACTGGCAGCATTGTGCCAGCATTATAGGGGCACTCACAGCATTGCAGCAGCATTATGGGGGCACTCGCAGCATTGAGGCAGCATTATGGGGGAACTGGCAGCATTGTGCCAGCATTATAGGGGCACTCACAGCATTGCAGCAGCATTATGGGGGAACTGGCAGCATTGTGGCAGCATTATGTGGGAACTGTCAGCATTATGGGGGCATTCGCAGCATTGTGGAAGCATTATGGGGGCACTTGCAGCATTGAGGCAGCATTATGGGGGAACTGGCAGCATTGTGGCAGCATTATGGGGCACTCGCAGCATTGTGGCAGCATTATGGGGGCACTCGCAGCATTGCGGCAGCATTATGTGGGAACTGTCAGCATTATGAGGGCATTCGCAGCATTGTGGAAGCATTATGGGGGCACTTGCAGCATTGAGGCAGCATTATGGGGGAACTGGCAGCATTGTGGCAGCATTATGGGGGCACTCGCAGCATTGCGGCAGCATTATGTGGGAACTGTCAGCATTATGAGGGCATTCGCAGCATTGTGGAAGCATTATGGGGGCACTTGCAGCATTGAGGCAGCATTATGGGGGAACTGGCAGCATTGTGGCAGCATTATGGGGGCACTCGCAGCATTGCGGCAGCATTATGTGGGAACTGTCAGCATTATGAGGGCATTTGCAGCATTGTGGAAGCATTATGGGGGCACTTGCAGCATTGAGGCAGCATTATGGGGGAACTGGCAGCATTGTGGCAGCATTATGGGGGCACTCGCAGCATTGCGGCAGCATTATGTGGAAACTGTCAGCATTATGGGGGCATTCGCAGCATTGTGGAAGCATTATGGGGGCACTTGCAGCATTGAGACAGCATTATGCAGTGTGATTTCTAGAAGTGTGTTCTAAAAGTGTGGATTACATTAGAATTAAAACCTGAAAGATGTATACAGACTGTGCCCTGCTACCTGCCACCATCGCACTCTAACAAGCATCTCTATTCTTCCAACAGGTATGTTCATCCAGATCTCCTATGAAGCGCACATAATACATCACCCAGCTTTGCGCATAGACTTTCCCCTGCTCCTAGCATTGTGATGGTATGTTCATCCAGATCTCCTATGAAGCGCACATAATACATCACCCAGCTTTGCGCATAGACTTTCCCCTGCTCCTAGCATTGTGATGGTATGCCTTTCAGCTAACCCCCAACTTACTCTGTGATATTTATTACCTTGTTTACTTAGTCTTGATTGTATGCATCTGGTCGACCCTTAATTCTCTGACCAAAATGAGCAGAGACCACTCCTCTCTGCTCCACACCTGACCGCACTTAGTTTTCCATATATTGCATAGCACAAGTCTGCAGGACTTTAGTCTGCAGTGTGATTTCTAGAAGTGTGTTCTAAAAGTGTGGATTACATTAGAATTAAAACCTGAATTGGAACTGAAGGTAACTGGCCAGTCACTGCAAACAATGTTTCTGTTTGTTGTCACTTTTACCCCTATAATCTTTCACTTTCTGCAACCTCCCCCAATCCCCACACCAAGTAAGGAACTGTTCATCTCCTCTTCAATCCTCCCCATCCATCTCACCTCCTCCTCAGAACTGTTCCTTAACATACAATCTTCTGTCTCAAAGCAGAGGCAGCCCCCTCACGCTCTCTCCTGCTCCCACCTGCTAACACTATCTCTGCTCCTTCTCACTGCTGGTGATATCTCTCCAAATCCTGGTCCTCCTCACCATATTCCCACAGTCATTTCTACCTCCCATCCACGCTCCATCACAAACTTCCGTAACCTCTCTAACCTTATACCCATTCGCCCAGCCCCCGCTTCCCCAGTCCCACTAACAGGAGCTCTGTGGAACGCTCGCTCTGTCTGTAACAAGCTTTCCTACATCCATGATCTTTTTGTTACTACCAAACTTTCCTTCCTCGCTATCACCGAAACCTGGCTCACCCCTTCTGACACAGCCTCCCCTGCTGCACTCTCATATGGTGGCTTCCACCTTTCTCACACACCCCGCCCCAGCAGCAAGCATGGTGGAGGAGTTGGTTTTCTCCTGTCAGATAACTGCTCCTTCACCCCAATCCCACTGCCACCCTCTGTTACCCTCCCTTCCTTTGAGGTGCACTCTGTGCGCATCTACTCCCCCTCCAACCTCCAACTGGCTGTCATTTACCGCCCCCCAGGGCCAGCCACCACCTTCTTTGACCACTTCACCACCTGGCTACTTCATTTCCTTTCTGCGGACATCCCCACTATCATCATGGGCGATTTCAACATACCCATTGACACTTCCCTCTCAGCTGCCACTAAACTTCTATCTCTCTCTTCCTCCTTCGGCCTCACTCAATGGTCTTCTGCAGCCACTCACAAAGATGGTCACACACTGGACCTCATCTTCACCCGCCTCTGCTCCCTATCTAACCTCTCTAACTCGCCTCTTCCTCTCTCTGACCACAACCTTCTCACATTCTCATCTCTCTCCACTCCATGTCTAGAGTCCCCACCCCACAAACTTTCACACCCTCGCAGAAATCTTAAACATCTTGACCTACATTCATTCTCTGAATCCCTCCTCCCTCTCACAGACATAATTTCCATACACAATGCGGATGACGCTGCCGCTCTATATAACAACACAATAGCTGTAGCTTTGGAATCTGCTGCCCCACTTACACATACCAAAGCTCGCAAAATCAACAGACAGCCCTGGCACACCAGCCTGACCAAAGAACTGAGGCAAGCTTCCAGGGCTGCTGAGCGCAGATGGAAAAGATCCCACTCCAACGACCACTTAATCGCATTCAAACAGTCCCTCACTACTTTCAAGACCGCACTCGCCACAGCTAAACAAACCTACTTCTCATCTCTCATATCCTCCCTGTCTCACAACCCTAAACAGTTATTCAACACCTTCAATTCTCTCCTCCGTCCCCCAGCACCTCCTCCCTCCTCACTTATCTCTGCTGAAGACTTTGCCTCATTCTTCAAGCAGAAGATTGATAACATCAGAGACAGTTTTGGTCAACAAGCCCCAGAGCCCTTCCTCCCAACTTCCCTACCCTCCACCTCCAAAACCAACTACTCCACCATTACAGAAGATCAACTCGCCACTCTACTCTCAAGATCGCATCTCACCACCTGTGCACTTGACCCGCTCCCAACCCACCTCATCCCAAACCTCACCACAATCTTCATCCCAACCCTAACCCATCTCTTCAACCTATCACTAACAAATGGTGTTTTCCCCTCAAGCTTTAAACATGCCTCCATCACACCTATCCTCAAAAAGCCCTCTCTTGACCCATCCTCTGTATCTAGCTATCGCCCTATATCACTTCTCCCCTATGCCTCAAAACTACTGAAACAACACGTCTACCTTGAACTGTCCTCCCATCTCTCTTCTTGCTCCCTCTTTGACCGCTTACAATCTGGCTTCCGGCCACACCATTCCACTGAAACTGCCCTAACTAAGGTCACCACTGACCTTTTAACCGCCAAGAGCAAGCGACACTACTCTGTTCTCCTCCTCCTCGACCTGTCGGCTGCCTTTGACACAGTGGACCATTCCCTATTACTACAGACCCTCTCATCCCTTGGCATCACAGACTTGGCCCTATCCTGGATCTCATCATACCTAACAGACCGGACATTCAGCGTCTCCCACTCACACACCACCTCCTCACCTCGCCCCCTCTCTGTCGGAGTCCCCCAAGGTTCAGTCCTTGGGCCCCTGCTCTTCTCCATTTACACCTTTGGCCTGGGACAGCTCATAGAATCTCATGGCTTTCAGTATCAACTCTATGCTGATGACACACAGATCTACATCTCTGGACCAGATATCACCTCCCTACTAACCAGAATCCCTCAATGTCTGTCCACTATTTCATCCTTCTTCTCCGCTAAATTTCTGAAACTTAACATGGACAAAACAGAATTCATCATCTTTCCCCCATCTCACGTGACCCCCCCAACGAACCTATCCATTACAGTAAATGGCTGCCCACTCTCCCCAGTCCCACAAGCTCGCTGCCTCGGGGTTATCCTTGACGCTGATCTCTCCTTCAAACCACATATCCAAGCCCTTTCCACTTCCTGCCGACTTCAACTCAAAAATATTGCACGAATCCGTTCATTCCTCAACCAAGAATCTGCAAAAACCCTAGTCCATGCCCTCATCATCTCTCGTCTTGACTACTGCAACCTCCTGCTCTGTGGCCTCCCCTCAAACACTCTCACACCCCTCCAATCTATTCTAAACTCTGCTGCCCGACTAATCCACCTGTCCCCCCGCTATTCTCCGGCCTCTCCCCTCTGTCAATCCCTTCACTGGCTCCCCATTACCCAGAGACTCCAGTACAAAACCCTAACCATGACGTACAAAGCCATCCACAACCTGTCTCCTCCTTACATCTGTGACCTCATCTCCCGGTACTTTCCTACACGCAACCTCCGATCCTCACAAGATCTCCTTCTCTACTCCCCTCTTATCTCCTCTTTCCACAATCGTATACAAGATTTCTCTCGCGTATCACCCCTACTCTGGAACCCTCTACCACAACACATCAGACTCTCGCCCACCATCGAAACCTTAAAAAAGAATCTGAAGACCCACCTCTTCCGACAAGCCTACAACCTGCAGTAACCACCGATCAACCAACCGCTGCACGACCAGCTCTACCCTCACCTACTGTATTCTCACCCATCCCTTGTAGATTGTGAGCCCTCGCGGGCAGGGTCCTCTCTCCTCCTGTACCAGTTATGACTTGTATTGTTCAAGATTATTGTACTTGTTTTTATTATGTATACCCCTCCTCACTTGTAAAGCGCCATGGAATAAATGGCGCTATAACAATAAATAATAATAATAATAATAATAACTGGCAGCATTGCGGCAGCATTATGGGGGCACTCGCAGCATTGCGGCAGCATTATGGGGGCACTCGCAGCATTGCGGCAGCATTATGGGGGAACTGGCAGGATTGTGGCAGCATAATTGGGGCACTCGCAGCATTGCGGCAGCATTATGGGGGAACTGGCACCATTATGGGGGGCACTCGCACTATTGCGGCAGCATTATGAGGGAAACTGGCAGCATTGTGGCAGCATTTAGGGGGCCACTCACAGCAAGGCCTTACCGCAAGGTGATGAGCAACCTTTCCTCTACAGAGATTGCTCTTCGCATGACTGTATCTTCATAACTGAGGTGTGGACCAAGAATAATTAGAAGACGATCAAATGCCTCAATGGAAAGCCGGCAAAACTGAGTAAATTTATCTGGAAAGCTGAAAATAAAAAGGAAAAAAAAATTAAAATCAAATAATTTTAAACACACATTTTAAACATGATGTACGTTGTATATAGCAATAAAAAGTTACAAATAAAATCAGCTGTCAATATACAATTTCTCCCTATATCTTACCTCCTTAAATCCCGGTAAAGGACATGGAAGTGTCCCTTTTCCTCCTGTTCCTGAATAATGGGATGAACCCACATCCTTTTTTGTCGTCTGCTATTCCTTCTTCTCCGAGATTGCTTCTATGGGAGAATATAGTATGTGTTATTACATGGAACTGTACAACGCATGGAAAACTGCTGCCAATCCGCAGCGTCATAAACTCGGCATCTCCGCAGCCTAAGGCTAGGTTCACATTGCGTTCCCCCAGTCCGTTTGATGGACTTCGTTACACCGCTGCATAACGTGGTGAAATGTAGTCTGCTAGCGCCGCCATTGACTCCTATGTCGGACGCATCGCAAGCCATGTGCCGTCATTTGAGTGACGGTCGGACCCCGAGACTCAGACTGCAGCGTTGCCGGGTCCGTCACTGCTAGCGCTGATAGAGCTAGCAGGTGCTCTAGCTGCGCTAGCGATATGCCAAAGTCAGCACTTGCGTTACAGCAGCCCGTTAACGTATGTGTTGAACGGGCTGCTGTACACAGTGTGAACCCAGCCTAATACGCAAAGTGTTCACATCTAATGACATTATCTTACCAGATCGCTGTGGTGGTGCAGCAAAAGCAGTGCCGTATGCAACAGTAGCCGGTTCTGTTGTGGAGTAAGACGATGGTGCGGCATGTTGAATCCAACAAGGAAGCAAAATGGAGAAAAGGGGTAGGACCAAGAAATGACCTCATGGGAGGTGTTTTTTTTTCAACCAACTTTATGTGTTTGAAAAAACGCACAAAAAACGCACAAAAAAACGCATTAAAAAAAGCATTAAAAACGCACCAAAAACGCACTAAAAACGCACAAAAAACGCATGTGGATTTCCTGGGAGTGGTGCCAGATTTTCCTCAGGAAAATCTCAGGAAAATTCTGCACAAATTCTGCACAAAATCCTGACGTGCGCACATACCCTAAAGAGGAGTGCACCGTCCGTAACTATCAACACACCCGTGACACAAGGTTTTTCACCTTCACCCATACATATTACCAATAGTATCTAGATGTCACAGATGAAAATTATTTGTTCTAGTGTAATGAACACTGATAAGGAATGCTACTAAACGTAGATAACCACCACGCTGGGAAACACAAGATTTCCTCCTTACAAGATATGGACAATGATGGTATTGATGACGATTTTAAACAATACCACATCCCCACCAAGAAGATGAAGATCACAGCTGCAAACAGTGTGCCAAAAAAGGCCATGAATGTATGCAAAATCATTTTCTCTTGGGCAAACTTTCCCTCTTACTAAAGTGCCACAGAATGAAGCATAAACAGCTCTCATGTCTACTCAGGGTGAGATGCTTGAAAGATGATGTATTCCGTCTTGTCCATGTCCACTTTTTGAAAACAAGCAGAAAAGAAGGATGAAATAGTGGGAAGACGTGTGATTTGGGTCAATTAGGAGGTGATGTCAGGTACAGATAGGTAGAGCTTTGTGTCATCGGCATACTGATGATATTGCAAACCGTGCCATTACATGAGCTGTTCCAGGCCAAAGGTGTAGATGGAGAAGTGTAGGGGGTCCTAGAGCTTAGATTTGGGGAACACCAAAAGACAGAGGTCGAGGTGAGGAGGTGAAGACACTGAATGTCCCCATAACAGTCTTGTTGTTTTTTAAAGACTCTGCCGATAATCCCAAAAAGGCCGTTTGCACCACCGGCCATGTCTGCATCAGCAGGAGTAGCAAAACTACCAGCCTAACCACCACCAGCATGATCAGGCACATGGCAGGAAAGCACCCGAGTTTGTTGGCCGAACAACAGGCTCCATCAACAGTGTCTGCGGGTGACACCACTGCTTCTTCCGCTGTTGTACATGCAAGCCAATCCTCTGTCCATGGTGCATGCAAAGATGCCTCCTGCCCTGCATCTGTAGTTGCACATAAACTCAACTAGCACCATCCAAAAGCACGTCCATGTCCTTGTCCCAGCATTCAGTTGTCCATACCTCAGTCATTGGAACGCAAGCAGAAATATGCAGCCAATGCCACACTGGCCACAGTACTAAATTCACACATTTATTCTCTGCTTGTGCTCGAAATGTTGCATTTTAGGCTCTTGGGAGACGGAAGTTTTCCGCAACCTGATGGTGGTGACCGTCACAAGGTACTCGATCCCCAGTCACCACTATTTCTCCTGGTGGGCCATCCCCGCATTACACTAGCATGTGTCCCACAATGGTACCCGGGCCCTCCACAATGCTGTTAATGGGAAACTGCACCTAAACATGGACACGTGTACAAGTGCTTGTGGACAGGGATGGTACATCTTGCTGACAGCACACTGGGTTAGCGTAGAGGAAGCCATGACCCAGTCGGACATTTGGAGACCATGTCACAGATGTATGGAGGAGACAGGTTGTAGAAGGCTTTGCATGTCCTAGTTAGGATTTTGAACTGTAGCCTCTGGGCAATAGGAAGGCAGTGAAGGGCCTGGCAGAGAGGAGAGGCTAGGGAATAACAAAAGGACAGTTGGAGTACTCGGGCAGCAGAGTTTAGTATAGACTGGAGTGGTGCAAGAGTGCTAGAGGGGAGGCCACAGACCAGGAGGTTGCAATAGTCGAGGCAGGAGATGAGGGCGTGCACAAACATTTTGCAGTTTCTTGGAATGTACGGATCCTGGAAATGTTTTAGAGTTGTTGTGGGCAGGAGGAGGCAAGTGCTTGGATATGTAGCTTGAAAGTGAGAGCAGAGTAGATGATCACCCCGAGGCCCCAAAAATGCGGGACTATTTGTCCCGATGTGCCGTCCCGGCATTACACAGGCACATATCCCACAACATTACACGTGCCCTCAAAAATGCTGTTACTGGGAAAGTACACCTAACCACAGACATGTGGTAAGTGCTTGTGGACAGGGACGTTACATCTCGCTGACAGCACACTGGGTTAACATAGTGGAAGCCGGGACCCAGTCCGACCTTGGGATTGTGCACATCCTCCCAACCCTGAGTATTGTGGGCCCTAAGTCAATCTGGGTTTCCTACATAGTCTACAGCTCGTGCACCTCCTCCTCTTCAGCCTCCATCTCCGAAAGTAGCACATCAGTCACAAGTTGGAAGCATTGCAGCACTGCCTCATCCAAGTGGCAACAAGTTGTGCTGAAGCTAATTTGCTTAGGTGACAAAATACACAATGCTGAAGATTTGTGGACAGCTCGGAAGAGTAGTCAGATCTGTGTCTGACATCGGTGAATTCACAGCCAGGCATGGTCGTGTGTGACAAAGGCCCGAACCTGGTGGCTGTTCTGAGGCAAGGTGGGCTCACACACGTGCCATTTCTGGCCCATGTGCTTAACCTCATTGTTCAATGCTTTATGAAAAGCAACACATAGCTCACGGATCTGCTGCGGAAAGTACAATGCTCTGCGTTCCCATTTTAGAAAGTCAGCTAGAGCTTTAGCCGCCCTTGCCGAGATTCAGCTGCATTTGCAGCTTCTGGCTCACCTATTAGTGTGTGATGTCCCCACGCATTGGAACTCTACACTGTAGATGTTGGAAGGGCTTTGTGAGCAGAAGAGAGTAGTTAGTGACTACCTTCATCAACAAGGCTGTCGTTATTCAGTTCTGACTTCACACAAAAGATCTCTGTAGTGGATATTGATGTCAGACATACAGTTACGTCCATATTAGTGTTGAGCGATACCGTCCGATACTTGAAAGTATCGGTATCGGATAGTATCGGCCGATACCCAAAAAGTATCGGATATCGCCGATACCGATACCCGATACCAATACAAGTCAATGGGACACCAAGTATCGGAAGGTATCCTGATGGTTCCCAGGGTCTGAAGGAGAGGAAACTCTCCTTCAGGCCCTGGGATCCATATTAATGTGCAAAATAAAGAATTAAAATAAAAAATATTGATATACTCACCTCTCCGGAGGCCCCTGGACATCACCGCTGGTAACCGGCAGCCTTCTTTGCTTAAAATGAGCGCGTTTAGGGCCTTCCATGACGTCACAGCTTCTGATTGGTCGTGTGCCGCTCATGTGACCGCCACGCGACCAATCACAAGCCGCGACGTCATTCTTATGTCCTAAATTCCTAGAATGAGGCGTTTAGGGCCTGAGAATGACGTCGCGGCTTGTGATTGGTCGCGTGGCAGTCACATGAGCGGCACGCGACTAATCAGAATCCGTGACGTCATGGAAGGCCCTAAACGCGCTCATTTTAAGCAAAGAAGGCTGCCGGTTTCCAGCGGTGATGTCCAGGGGCCTCCGGAGAGGTGAGTATATCAATATTTTTTATTTTTATTTTTTATTTTACACAGTAATGTGGATCCGATACTGATTCCTGATACCACAAAAGTATCGGAACTCGGTATCGGAATTCCGATACCGCAAGTATCGGCCGATACCCGATACTTGCGGTATCGGAATGCTCAACCCTAGTCCATATATATTTGGACAGAGACAACATTTTTCTAATTTTGGTTATAGACATTACCACAATGAATTTTAAAGAAAATAATTCAGATGCAGTTGAAGATCAGACTTTAACCCCTTCCTGACATCAGACGTACTATCCCGTCGAGGTGGGGTGGGCCCGTATGACCACCGACGGGATAGTACGTCATACGCGATCGGCCGCGCTCATGGGGGGAGCGCGGCCGATCGTGGCCGGGTGTCAGCTGCATATCGCAGCTGACATCCGGCACTATGTGCCAGGAGCGGTCATGGACCGCCCCCGGCACATTAACCCCCGGCACACCGCGATCAAACATGATCGCAGTGTACCGGCGGTATAGGGAAGCATCACGCAGGGAGGGGGCTCCCTGCGGGCTTCCCTGAGACCCCCGGAGCAACGCGATGTGATCGCGTTGCTGCGAGGGTCTCCTACCTCCTTCCTGGCTGCAGGTCCCGGATCCAAGATGGCCGCGGCATCCGGGTCCTGCAGGGAAGGAGGTGGCTTACCGAGTGTCTGCTCAGAGCAGACACTTGGTAAGCCTGCAGCCCTGCACAGCAGATCGTCGATCTGGCAGAGTGCTGTGCACACTGCCAGATCAATGATCTGTGATGTCCCCCCCTGGGACAAAGTAAAAAAGTAAAAAAAAAATTTTTCCACATGTGTAAAAAAAAAAAAAAAAAAAAAAAAAAATTCCTAAATAAATAATAAAAAAAATATATATATTATTCCCATAAATACATTTCTTTATCTAAATAAAAAAAACAAAACAATAAAAGTACACATATTTAGTATCGCCGCGTCCGTAACGACCCAACCTATAAAACTGCCCCACTAGTTAACCCCTTCAGTAAACACCGTAAGAAAAAAAAAAAAACGAGGCAAAAAACAACGCTTTATTACCATACCGCCGAACAAAAAGTGGAATAACACGCGATTAAAAAGACTGATATAAATATCCATGGTACCGCTGAAAACGTCATCTTGTCCCGCAAAAAACAAGCCACCATACCGCATCATCAGCAAAAAAATAAAAAAGTTATAGTCCTGAGAATAAAGCGATACCAAAATAATTATTTTTTCTATATTTTAGTTTTTATCGTATAAAAGCGCCAAAACATAAAAAAATGATATAAATGAGATATCGCTGTAATCGTACTGACCCGACGAATAAAACTGCTTTATCAATTTTACCAAAAGCAGAACGGTATAAACGCCTCTCCCAAAAGAAATTCATGAATAGCAGGTTTTTGGTCATTCTGCCTCACAAAAATCGGAATAAAAAGCGATCAAAAATGGTCACGTGTCCGAAAATGTTAACAATAAAAACGTCAACTCGTCCCGCAAAAAACAAGACCTCACATGACTCTGTGGAGCAAAATGTGGAAAAATTATAGGTCTCAAAATGTGGAGACGCAAAAACGTTTTTGCTATAAAAAGCGTCGCTGATTTCACACTTGCGTTTTTGTCTGCAGCGTTTTTTGCACAAAAAACGCATGCGTTTTTTCCCTATATTTAACATTGAAAACGCATGCGTTTTTTTTGTACGCGTTTGGTCGCGTTTTCAAACGCATGCGGTTTTTTTCTGCATGCGTTCATTTTCAGAAATACAACCTGCAGTATTTTCTTGCGTTTTTAAGCACATGCGTTTGTTTGCGTTAAAAACGCATGCATTTTTATCGAAAAAAGAACAGAAAACACACTGAAAAGCCACCTACCACCATCAAGGTGATAAAGGGATCCTAACCCTAACTCTACCCCTAACCTCACCCCTAACCGTTTAATGAACATTTTCTGACAGTCATAGTGCCACGTATTTCAGTGCCACGTATTTCAGTGCCACGTATTTCAGTGCCATGTATTTCAGTGCCACGTATCACGTATTTCAGTGCCACGTGTTTCAGTGCCACGTATTTCAGTGCCACGTATCACGTATTTCAGTGCCACGTATCACGTATTTCAGTGCCACATATTTTAGTACCACGTATTTCAGTTGCACGTATTTCAGTGCCACGTATTTCAGTGCCACGTATTTCAGTGCCACGTATTTCAGTGCCACGTATTTAAGTGCCACGTATCACATATTTCAGTGCCACATATTTAAGTGCCACGTATTTAAGTGCCACGTATTTCTGTGCCACGTATTTCAGTGCCACGTATTTCAGTGCCACGTATCACGTATTTCAGTGCCACGTGTTTCAGTGCCACGTATTTAAGTGCCACATATCACGTATTTCAGTGCCACGTATTTCAGTGCCACGTATTTCAGTGCCACGTATTTCAGTGCCACGTATTTCAGTGCCACGTATTTCAGTCACGTTTAGGGTTAGGGTTAGGGGTAGGGTTAGGGTTAGGGTTAGGGCTAGGGTTGGGGGTAAAGTTAGGGTTGGGGCTAAAGTTAGGGTTGGGGCTAAAGTTAGGGTTAGGGTTTGGATTACATTTACGTTTGGATTAGGGTTGGGATTAGAATTATGGGTGTGTCAGGGCTAGGGGTGTGGTTAGGGTTACCGTTGGGATTAGGGTTAGGGGTGTGTATGGGTTAGGGTTTCAGGTAGAATTGGGGAGTTTCCACTGTCCAGGCACATCAGGGGCTCTCCAAACGCGACATGGCGTCCAATCTCAATTCCAGCCAATTCTGCGTTGAAAAAGTAAAACAGTGCTCCTTCCCTTCCGAGCTCTCCCGTGCGCCCAAAAAGGGGTTTACCCCAACATATGTGTTATCAGCGTACTCGGGACAAATTGAACAACAACTTCTGGGGTCCAAGTTCTCTTGTTATCCTTAGGAAAATAAAAATTTGGGGGGCTAAAAATCATTTTTGTGGGAAAAAAAAGATGTTTTATTTTCACGGCTCTGCGTTATAAACTGTAGTGAAACACTTGGGGGTTCAAAGTTCTCACAACACATCTAGATAAGTTCCTTGGGAGGTCTAGTTTCCAATATGGGGTCACTTGTGGGGGGTTTGTACTGTTTGGGTACATCAGGGGCTCTGCAAATGCAACGTGACGGCTGCTGACCAATCCATTTAAGTCTGCATTCCAAATGGCGCTCCTTCCCTTCCGAGCTCTGTCATGCGCCCAAACAGTGGTTCCCCCCCACATATGGGGTATCAGCGTACTCAGGACAAATTGGAAAACAAATTTTGAGGTCCAATTTATTCTGTTACCCTTGTAAAAATACAAAGCTGGGTGCTAAAAAATCATTTTTGAGAAAAAAAATAAAAATTATTTTCACGGCTCTGCGTTATATTCTGTAGTGAAACACTTGGGGGTTCAAAGCTCTCAAAACACATCTAGATAAGTTCCTTAGGGGGTCTACTTTCCAAAATGGTGTCACTTGTAGGGAGTTTCAATGTTTAGGCACATCAGGGGCTCTCCAAACGCAACATGGCGTCCCATCTCAATTCCAGTCAATTTTGCATTGAAAAGTCAAATGGCGCTCCTTCCCTTCCAAGCTCAGCCATGCACCCAAACAATGGTTTACACCCACATATGGGGTATCATCGTACTCAGGACAAATTGCACAACATTTTTTGGGGTCCAATTTCTTCTCTTACCCTTGGGAAAATAAAAAATTGGGGGCAAAAAGATCATTTTTGTGAAAAAATATGATTTTTTATTTTTACGGCTCTGCATTATAAACTTCTGTGAAGCACTTGGTGGGTCAAAGTGCTCACCACACATCTAGATAAGTTCCTTAGGGGGTCTACTTTCCAAAATGGTGTCACTTGTAGGGAGTTTCAATGTTTAGGCACATCAGGGGCTCTCCAAACGCAACATGGCGTCCCATCTCAAAATCAAGTCAATTTTGCATTGAAAAGTCAAATGGCGCTCCTTCCCTTCCAAGCTCTGCCATGCGCCCAAACAATGGTTTACACCCACATATGGGGTATCAGTGTACTCAGGACAAATTGGCCAACATTTTTTGGGGTCCAATTTCTTCTCTTACCCTTGGGAAAATAAAAAATTGGGGGCGAAAAGATCATTTTTGTGAAAAAATATGATTTTTTATTTTTACGGCTCTGCATTATAAACTTCTGTGAAGCACTTGGTGGGTCAAAGTGCTCACCACACATCTAGATAAGTTCCTTAGGGGGTCTACTTTCCAAAATGGTGTCACTTGTAGGGAGTTTCAATGTTTAGGCACATCAGGGGCTCTCCAAACGCAACATGGCGTCCCATCTCAATTCCAGTCAATTTTGCATTGAAAAGTCAAATGGCGCTCCTTCCCTTCCAAGCTCTGCCATGCGCCCAAACAATGGTTTAAACCCACATATGGGGTATCATCGTACTCAGGACAAATTGCACAACATTTTTTGGGGTCCAATTTCTTCTCTTACCCTTGGGAAAATAAAAAATTGGGGGCAAAAAGATCATTTTTGTGAAAAAATATGATTTTTTATTTTTACGGCTCTGCATTATAAACTTCTGTGAAGCACTTGGTGGGTCAAAGTGCTCACCACACATCTAGATAAGTTCCTTAGGGGGTCTACTTTCCAAAATGGTGTCACTTGTAGGGAGTTTCAATGTTTAGGCACATCAGGGGCTCTCCAAACGCAACATGGCGTCCCATCTCAATTCCAGTCAATTTTGCATTGAAAAGTCAAATGGCGCTCCTTCCCTTCCAAGCTCTGCCATGCGCCCAAACAATGGTTTACACCCACATATGGGGTATTAGCGTACTCAGGACAAATTGCACAACATTTTTTGGGGTCCAATTTCTTCTCTTACCCTTGGGAAAATAAAAAATTGGGGGTGAAAAGATCATTTTTGTGAAAAAATATGATTTTTTATTTTTACGGCTCTGCATTATAAACTTCTGTGAAGCATTTGGTGGGTCAAAGTGCTCACCACACATCAAGATAAGTTCCTTAGGGGGTCTACTTTCCATAATGGTGTCACTTGTAGGGGGTTTCAGTGTTTAGGCACATCAGGGGCTCTCCAAACGCAACATGGCGTCCCATCTCAATTCCAGTCAATTTTGCATTGAAAAGTCAAATGGCGCTCCTTTCCTTCTGAGCTCTGCCATACGCCCAAACAGTGGTTTACCCCCACATATGGGGTATCAGCGTACTCAGGACAAATTGTACAACAACTTTGGGGGTCCATTTTCTCCTGTTACCCTTGGTAAAATAAAACAAATTGGAGCTGAAATAAATTTTGTGTGAAAAAAAGTTAAATGTTCATTTTTATTTAAACATTCCAAAAATTCCTGTGAAACACCTGAAGGGTTAATAAACTTCTTGAATGTGGTTTTGAGCACCTTGAGGGGTGCAGTTTTTAGAATGGTGTCACACTTGAGTATTTTCTATCATATAGACCCCTCAAAATGACTTCAAATGAGATGTGGTCCCTAAAAAAAAATGGTGTTGTAAAAATGAGAAATTGCTGGTCAACTTTTAACCCTTATAACTCCGTCACAAAAAAAAATTTTGGTTCCAAAATTGTACTGATGTAAAGTAGACATGTGGGAAATGTTACTTATTAAGTATTTTGCGTGACATGTCTGTGATTTAAGGGCATAAAAATTCAAAGTTGGAAAATTGCAAAATTTTCAAAATTTTCGCCAAATTTCCATTTTTTTCACAAATAAACGCAAGTTATATCGAATAAATTTTACCACTAACATGAAGTACAATATCTCACGAGAAAACAGTGTCAGAATCGCCAAGATCCGTTGAAGCGTTCCAGAGTTATAGCCTCATAAAGGGACAGTGGTCAGAATTGTAAAAATTGGCCCGGTCATTAACGTGCAAACCACCCTTGGGGGTGAAGGGGTAAAGCTTTCATTTGAGGGTATCCACATTAAAATTGGATGAAGGGTTTAGGAGTTTCAGCTCCTTAACATGTGCCACCCTGTTTTTAAAGGGACCAAAATTAGAAAAATGTTGTCTCTGTCCAAATTTATATGGATGTAACTGTATGTTCCATCCTCCAAAATTTTGAGGAATCCAGCAAGATGGTGAACGGCAATGACACCATAAATAACATCTCCATCATGCTTTTCTGTGTTCTAATAATAATATTTGTATTTATTTTATAGCGTCAACATATTTACATTTTCAAACAACGTAGATACTCCAGCTCCAGTAAAATAGGTAAATTGCTTTATTAATCCAACATAGTAATTAAAAAATAATCCTTACAGATGGTAGACAAAAACAGGTGATTGTAAAAATTACGGCAACGCGTTTCGACCAATAAAGGTCTTACTCATGCCTAAGAGATTTCACAAGTGAATGTTACACATATAGCACTCACAGACCTATGACACACCCCTCATTTGTCACATGATTGATCGGGAAGGTCCTGAAATCACATACTGTATATCACAGTGAAATTATAAAACAGTACATAAAACATACAACATGATAAAATATTAACCCCTTCATGACCCAGCCTATTTTGGCCTTAATGACCTTGCCGTTTTTTGCAATTCTGACCAGTGTCCCTTTATGAGGTAATAACTCAGGAACGCTTCAACGGATCCTAGCGATTCTGAGATTGTTTTTTCGTGACATATTGGGCTTCATGTTAGTGGTAAATTTAGGTCGATAATTTCTGAGTTTATTTGTGAAAAAAACGGAAATTTGGCGAAAATTTTGAAAATTTCGCAATTTTCACATTTTGAATTTTTATTCTGTTAAACCAGAGAGTTACGTGACAAAAGATAGTTAAGAAATAACGTTTCCCACATGTCTACTTTACATCAGCACAATTTTGGAAACAAATTTTTTTTTTGCTAGGAAGTTAAAAGGGTTAAAATTTGACCAGTGATTTCTCATTTTTACAACAAAATTTACAAAACCATTTTTTTTAGGGACCACCTCACATTTGAAGTCATTTTGAGGGTTCTATATGGCTGAAAATACCCAAAAGTGACACCATTCTAAAAACTGCACCCCTCAAGGTGCTCAAAACCACATTCTAGAAGTTTATTAACCCTTCAGGTGTTTCACAGCAGCAGAAGCAACATGGAAGTAAAAAATGAACATTTAACTTTTTAGTCACAAAAATGATCTTTTAGCAACAATTTTTTTATTTTCCCAAGGGTAAAAGGAGAAACTGGACCACGGACGTTGTTGTCCAATTTGTCCTGAGTACGCTGATACCTCATATGTGGGGGTAAACCACTGTTTGGGCACACGGCAGGGCTCGGAAGGGAAGGAGCGCCATATGACTTTTTCAATGAAAAATTGGCTCCAATCTTTAGCGGACACCATGTCGCGTTTGGAGAGCCCCCGTGTGCCTAAACATTGGAGCTCCCCCACAAGTGACCCCATTTTGGAAACTAGACCCCCCAAGGAACTTATCTAGAAGCATAGTGAGCACTTTAAACCCCCAGGTGCTTCACAAATTGATCCGTAAAAATGAAAAAGTACTTTTTTTTCACAAAAAAATTATTTTAGCCTCAATTTTTTCATTTTCACATGGGCAACAGGATAAAATGGATCATAAATTTTGTTGGGCAATTTCTCCTGAGTACACCAATACCTCACATGTGGGGGTAAACCACTGTTTGGGCACATGGTAAGGCTCGGAAGGGAAGGAGCGCCATTTGACTTTTTGAATGAAAAATTATCTCCATCGTTAGCGGACACCATGTCGCGTTTGGAAAGCCCCTGTGTGCCTAAACATTGGAGCTCCTCCACAAGTGACCCCATTTTGGAAACTAGACCCCCCAAGGAACTCATCTAGAGGCATAGTGAGCATTTTAAACCCCCAGGTGCTTCACAAATTGATCCGCAAAAATGAAAAAGTACTTTTTTTTCACACAAAATTTCTTTTAGCCTCAATTTTTTCATTTTCACATGGGCAACAGGATAAAATGGATCCTAAAATTTGTTGGGCAATTTCTCCTGAGTATGCCGATACCTCATATGTGGGGGTAAACCACTGTTTGGGTGCACGGCAAGGCTCGGAAGGGGAGGCGTGCCATTTGACTTTTTGAATGGAAAATTAGCTCCAATCGTTAGCGGACACCATGTCGCATTTGGAGAGCCCCTGTGTGCCTAAACATTGGAGCTCCCCTACAAGTGATGCCATTTTGGAAACTAGACCCCCCAAGAAACTTATCTAGATGCATACTGAGCACTTATAACCCCCAGGTGCTTCACAGAAGTTTATAACGCAGAGCCGTGAAAATAAAAAAATAATTTTTCTTTCCTCAAAAATGATTTTTAGCCCAGAATTTTTTATTTTCCCAAGGGTAATAGGAGAAATTGGAACCCAAATGTTGTTGTCCAGTTTGTCCTGAGTACGATGATACCCCATATGTGGGGGTAAACCACTGTTTGGGCACACGGCAGGGCTCGGAAGGGAAGGCATGCCATTTGGCTTTTTGAATGGAAAATTAGCTCCAATCATTAGCGGACACCATGTCGCGTTTGGAGAGCCCCTGTGTGCCTAAACATTGGAGCTCCCGCACAAGTGACCCCATTTTGGAAACTAGACATCCCAAGGAACTAATCTAGATGTGTGGTGAGCACTTTGAACCCCCAAGTGCTTCACAGAAGTTTATAACGCAGAGCCATGAAAATAAAAAATAATTTTTCTTTTCTCAAAAATGATTTTTTAGCCCACAATTTTTTATTTTCCCAAGGGTAACAGGAGAAATTGGACCCCAAAAGTTGTTGTCCAGTTTCTCCTGAGTACGCTGATACCCCATATGTGGGGGTTAACCACTGTTTTGGCACACGTCGGGGTTCGGAAGGGAAGTAGTGACGTTTTGAAATGCAGACTTTGATGGAATGCTCTGCGGGCGTCAGGTTGCGTTTGCAGAGCCCCTGATGTGCCTAAACAGTAGGAACTCCCCACAATTGACTCCATTTTGGAAACTAGACCCCCAAGTTCCCCAAGGGAACTTATCTAGATGTGTAGTGAGCACTTTGAACCCCCAAGTGCTTCACAGAAGTTTATAACGCAGAGCCGTGAAAATAAAAAATGTGTTTCCTTTCCTCAAAAATATTTTTTTAGCCCAGAATTTTTTTATTTTTGCAAGAGTAACAGGAGAAATTGGACCCCAAAAGTTGTTGTCCAGTTTCTCCTGAGTACGCTGATACCCCATATGTGGGGGTAAACCACTGTTTTAGCACACGTCGGGGTTCGGAAGGGAAGTAGTGATGTTTTGAAATGCAGACTTTGATGGAATTCTCTGCGGGCATCAGGTTGCGTTTGCAGAGCCCCTGATGTGCCTAAACAGTAGGAACTCCCCACGAGTGACTCCATTTTGGA
Organism: Ranitomeya variabilis; assembly: GCF_051348905.1. Classification (NCBI taxonomy): domain Eukaryota; kingdom Metazoa; phylum Chordata; class Amphibia; order Anura; family Dendrobatidae; genus Ranitomeya; species Ranitomeya variabilis. Next base: position 571,683,355 of record NC_135236.1, read on the forward strand.
AACTAGACCCCCAAGGGAACTTATCTAGATGTGTGGTGAGCACTTTGAACCCCCAAGTGCTTCACAGAAGTTTATAACGCAGAGCCGTGAAAATAATAAATGTGTTTCCTTTCCTCAAAAATATTTTTTTAGCCCAGAATTTTTTATTTTTGCAAGAGTAACAGGAGAAATTGGACCCCAAAAGTTGTTGTCCAATTTCTCCTGAGTACGCTGATACCCCATATGTGGGGGTAAACCACTGTTTGGGCACATGCCGGGGCTCGGAAGGGAAGTAGTGACGTTTTGGAATGCAGACTTGATGGAATGGTCTGCGGGCATCATGTTACGTTTGCAGAGCCCCTGATATGCCTAAACAGTAGAAACCCCCCACAAGTGACCCCATTTTGGAAACTAGACCCCCCAAGGAACTTATCTAGATGTGTGGTGAGCACATTGAACCCCCAAGTGCTTCATAGAAGTTTACAACGCAGAGCCGTGAAAATAAAAAATCATTTTTCTTTCCTCAAAAAAGATGTTTTAGCAAGCAATTTTTTATTTTCACAAGGGTAACAGGAGAATTTGGACCCCAATATTTGTTGCCCAGTTTGTTGTTAGTACGCTGATACCCCATATGTGGGGGTAAACCACTGTTTGGGCACACGTCAGGGCTCGGAAGGGAAGTAGTGACATTTGAAATGCAGACTTTGATGGAATGGTCTGCGGGCGTCACATTGCATTTGCAGAGCCCCTGATGTGCCTAAACAGTAGAAACACCCCACAAGTGACCCCATTTTGGAAACTAGACCCCCAAAGGAACTTATCTAGATGTGTGGTGAGCACTTTCAACCCCCAAGTGCTTCACAGAAGTTTATAACGCAGAGCCGTGAAAATAAAAAATAATTGTTCTTTCCTCAAAAATTATGTTTTAGCAAGTAATTTTTTATTTTTGCAAGGGTAACAGGAGAAATTGGACCCCAACAGTTGTTGCCCAGTTTGTCCTGAGTACGCTGGTACCCCAAATGTGGGGGTAAACCACTGTTTGGGCGCACGTCGGGGCTTGGAAGGGCGGGAGCACCATTTGACTTTTTGAACGCAAGATTGGCTGGAATCAATGGTGGCGCCATGTTGCTTTTGGAGACCCCTGATGTGCCTAAACAGTGGAAACCCCTCAATTCTAACTTCAACACTAACCCCAACACACCCCTAATCCTAATCCCAACTGTAGCCTTAACCCTAATCACAACCCTAACCCCAACAAACCCCTAACCACAATCCTAACCGCAACACACCCGTAACCCTAATTCCAACCCTAATCCTAACCCTAATCCCAACCGTAACCCTAATCCCAACCCTAACCACAACTGTAACCCCAACACACCCCTAACCCTATCCGTAACCCTAACCACAAGCCTAATCTTAACCCTATTTCAAACCCTAGCCCTAATTCCAACCCTAACTCTAATTCCAACCCTAACCCTAAGGCTATGTGCCCACGTTGTGGATTCGTGTGAGATTTTTCTGCACGATTTTTGAAAAATCTGCAGGTAAAAGGCACTGCGTTTTACCTGCGGATTTACAGCAGATTTCCAGTGTTTTTTTGTGCGGATTTCACCTGCGGATTCCTATTGAGGAACAGGTGTAAAACGCTGCGGAATCCGCACAAAGAATTGACATGCTGTGGAAAATACAACGCAGTGTTTCTGCACGGAATTTTCCGCACCATGGGCACAGCGGATTTGGTTTTCCTTAGGTGTACATGGTACTGTAAACCTGATGGAAAACTGCTTCGAATTCGCAGCGGCCAATCCGCTGCGGATCCGCGGCCAATCCGCTGCGGATCCGCGGCCAATCCGCTGACAATCCGCTGCGGATCCGCGGCCAATCCGCTGCCAATCCGCTGCGGATCCACGGCCAATCGGCTGCGGATCCGCGGCCAATCCGCTGCGGATCCGCTGCCGATCCGCGGCCGATCCGCTGCGGATCCACTGCCGATCCGCTGCGGATCCGCGGCCGATCCGCTGCGGATCCGCGGCCGATCCGCTGCGGATCCGCTGCCGATCCGCTGCCGATCCGCTGCGGATCCGCGGCCGATCCGCTGCGGATCCGCGGCCGATCCCCTGCGGATCCACGGCCGATCCGCGGCCGATCCGCTGCGGATCCGCGGCCGATCCGCTGCGGATCCGCGGCCGATCCGCTGCGGATCCGCGGCCGATCCCCTGCGGATCCGCGGCCGATCCGCTGCCGATCCGCTGCGGATCCGCGGCCGATCCGCTGCGGATCCGCGGCCGATCAGCTGCCGATCCGCTGCCGATCCGCTGTGGATCCGCGGCCGATCCGCTCTGTGTGCACATGCCATAACCCTACCCCTAACCCTAACCCTACCCGTAACCCTAACCCTACCCCTAACCCTACCCCTAGTTCTAACCCTAGTTCTAACCCTAACCCTAGTGGAAAAAGAAAAAAAAAATATTTTCTTTATTTTATTATTGTCCCTACTTATGGGGGTGATAAAGGGGGGGGTTATTTATTATTTTTTTTATTTTGATCGCTGTGATAGAACCTACCACAGCGATCAAAATGTACTTTGCCGGCCGGCAGATGCGGCGGGCGCACTGCGCATGCGCCCGCCATTTTGGAAGATGGCGGCGCCCAGCGAGGAGGCGTACGGACACCGGGAGGATCGGTAAGTATGAAGGGGTGGTGGGGGGGTGGATTGGAGCACAGGGGGGGTGATTGGAGCACGGGGGGGGTGATCGGAGCACAGGGGGGAGCGGACAGCAGGACGGGGGAGCCGGCAGGCGGATGGAGGGGTCCGGAGGACTAACGGAGGACTGGGGGGGCGATCGGTGGGTGTGGGGGGGGTGACTTCAGGTTTTCCAGCCATGGCCGATGATATTGCAGCATCGGCCATGGCTGGATTGTAATATTTCACCAGTTTTTTAGGTGAAATATTACAAATCGCTCTGATTGGCAGTTTCACTTTCAACAGCCAATCAGAGCGATCGTAGCCACGGGGGGGTGAAGCCACCCCCCCTGGGCTGAAGCACCACTCCCCCTCTCCCTGCAGATCGGGTAAAATAGGAGTTAACCCTTTCACCCGATCTGCAGGGACGCGATCATTCCATGACGCCACATAGGCGTCATGGGTCGGATTGGCACGGGTTTTCATGACGCCTACGTGGCGTCATGGGTCGGGAAGGGGTTAACAGTAATAGTACAGTATTTTGTTTCTTTTATTCAAGCCTGCAGGAAAACGAGTATTGAGATTATAAATCCAAAATGCCTCTCTCGTGAGTAGGCGTCTCTTAACATCACCTCCGTGATTTAAAGGATAAATTCTTTCAATGCCATGCACTCTAAAAGCTGTAGCGTCCCCATTGTGTATTGTACCAAAATGTCTCGATACCGTTGAAACATTCCTATTTGCTATATTGCAATTATTCACATCCCTGAGATGTTCCGTTATGCGCGTTTTCAATTTACGTGTCGTGCATCCTACATAAGAGATTTGGCATATTGCGCAGTCTATCTTATATACCACTTTCTTGGTGTGGCAGTTAATAAAATTCTTTATATTATAATTTTTGTTTTTTTCTGAGTTTTGAAAGATATTTCCTAGCTGCGTGTGTGCACATGTACTACAAGCTGGAGTGCCGCACTTGAAAAAGTCCTTGCAGTCAAGCCATGTATTTGATTTGACATTAGGTGGAGCTGAATTAGGGGCAATTATATCTCCAATAGTCTGCGCCCTTTACATTTTATCACTTCCAAACACAACAGTCCGAAGTAAAAACGCTAACAATAATACAATAATTAGACAAAAATAAAAAGACCCTGCTCATGACAGCTTACAATCTACAGTAATTAACAATGATAACAATAATTAAACAAAAAAAAATCCTGCTCGTCACAACCTACAATCTACAATGAGGTGGGGGAGATAAAAACTACAGGGGTGTATTTACAATGATGATGTATTTACAATGATAGTTCTGAGGTAAGTCGAAAGTTGTGGAAGCCTGAGGACAAGGAGGAGAGCATGGTCGCTCGTTCTCTTAGTAAGGACACAAAGTATTGACTGTTACCAGTCTTGCACGCATGAATGAGTTTATGTTATGCTGCCTTTCCCGTCACCCTTGTGTTCTCAAAATTTTGTGTGACAGGCAATACTGATTGGTGACACTTCATTGCGAGTTGTGGCACGAAGGTTTGCTGTGTCTGTCAGCGTAGTGTCCAGAGGCTAGAAGCACTACCAGGAGACAGGTCAGTACACCAAGAGAAGTGGAGGGGGCCGTAAAAGGGCACCAACCCAGCATCAGTAATGCTACCTCAGCCTTTGTGCAAGGAGGAACAGGAGGAGCAATGCCAGAGCCCTGCAAAATGACCTCCAGCAGGCCACAGATGTCTGCACAAATGGCTAGAAACCAACTCCATGAGGATGGCCTGAGCGCCTGACGTCCACAGATAGGGGTTGTGCTTACAGCCCAACACTGTGCAGGACACTTGGCACTTGCCACAGAACACCAGGATTAGCAAATTCACCACTGGCGCCCTGTGCTCTTCACAGATGAAAGCAGGTTCACACTGAGCACATGGGACAGACATGACAGAGTCTGGAGACGCCATGGAGAGCGATATGCTGCCTACAACATCCTTCAGCATGACCGTTTTGGCAGTGGGTCAGTAATGGTGTGGGGTGGCATTTGGCCACACAGCCCTCCATGTACTCGTCTGTGGTAGCCTGACTGCCATTATGTACTGAGATGGGATCCTCAGAACAATTGTGAGACCATATGCTGGTGCACTTGGCCCTGGGTTTCTCCTAATGCAGGACAATGCCAGACCTCATGTGGCTGGAGTGTGTCAGCATTTACTGCAAGATGAAGGCATTGAAGCTATGGACTGGCCAGTCCTTTCCCCAGACCTGAATCCGATTGAACACATCTGAGACATCATGTCTCACAGCATCCACCAACCTCACATTGCACCACAGACTGTCCAGGAGTTGGCAGATGCTTTAGTCCAGGTCTAGGAGGAGATCCCTCAGGAGACCATCCGCCACCTTATCAGGAGCATGCCCAGGTGTTGTAGGGAGGTCATACAGGCACATGGAGGCAACACATACACAAGTGAACATCATTTCCTTGTCTTGAGACATTTCCACTGAAGGTGGATCAGTCTGTAATTTAATTTTCCACTTTGATTTTGAGTATCATTCCAAATCCAGACCACCATGGGATATTAATTTTGATTTACATTGATCATTTTTATGTTTTATTGTTCTCAACACATTCCACTATGTAATGAATAAAGATTTGCAACTGAATTATTTCATTCAGTGATATCTATGATGTGGTATTTTAGTGTTCCTTTTATTTTTTTGAGCAGTGTATATACAATTCATGCAGTCGTGAAAAAGAGCCCTGTCTTGGTTTCTGATAATGTACAGGGGTATCGAGCAGAACCATTGTCCAAACACTGGATACTTGTCACAACCGACAAGGTTAAGACTAATGGATGACAATGAAACAACGGGATGAAATGGGGTGAGAAAGGCCCTAGCCATAGGGAACAAGGGAAAGGGGCATGTCCTGAACTCCAACCTGAGCTTGTCCCTACACTCCCCTAACACCCTAAGTGGGTCCTTCCCCTCACTGCTGTCATGTGCCTAAAACCTGATTGTCACCTCACTAATCCCTGGCTAGTGCACTGGCCGGCAAGGATGTTAGCCTCACCTCTGTAAATGATGATCAACTCAGGGAGAGTGGCAAACACAAGACAGAGAGATAGAGGGGGTACTTAACATAACAATTGTCTCTGCTGTAAAGCACAACACAGCAGAGGAAAGGCACCAGGACCATGAACTACAAAACCAGCAGATTCACCACTGCAACAAGAGAGCCCCTTACTCCAGGCTTGGTCAACAAAGATTACTCTATCACCGACAGCTGATGCATCAGGTGACTATTTAAAGGATGGTAGGAGTGGTCACCACCCACATCCGCTGACTAGCAATGCAGCAGCTGCCAGCAAGGAAACAGACTTTAACCTTTGGTGACCTAAAAGGTAAAAAGCTACATTTAAATTATAGCAGAACCAGAGTTGCCATGAATCAAAACCTGAATTGTGACAGTACAATTTAATAGTAAAAATAGGGCAAAGTTGCCAAAATTAAAGGAAAGAAATCCAAAATATATAATAAAGTCCCCAGTGTTGTGGACATAGTTACGCTCAATTTCCTTAGACCATGTGTTTATTTGATAGAGTCAACATGTGGAAGAGTAAAGTAGGCATGTAAAACCATGTGTTTATGTGATAGAGTCAACATGAGGAAGAGTAATGTTGGCATGTAAAACACATGAAATTACCTCAGCAGTTGTTCTGCGGACCTACCACACCGACGCGTTTCACACTGAAACCTCAGGATGAAGCATTTCAATGCAAAACATGCATCGGGTGTGGTGGGTCCCTGGAACAACTACATGATTTTTGTATATAATGGTTCTTTATACAATATTTTTTGACATATGTCTATAAAGGAATCATTTGATCATTGGGTGTATATTGTCATACTCATATTGTTTACAAGTTGTTTTGTGTACATTATATGAGCTCATATGTCATTATAATGACAAACAATATTTAATTTTTACACTATCATTTTTATTAATGATGTTTATAGTATTGTTTGGTATGGAGAGCATACCAACTCTAAATTGCATCCGGGTATACCCATTTACTGGTTTTCTCTTTTCCTCTTTTATACATGTATTTTTTACTGTTTTTATGTGTTCAATAAATTCAAATCTAATATACATTTTTAAATATTTTCTCGTGTAATGCTTTTCATTTGGAGTGTATAATGTTTCTGCTTTATGGCCACATTTTTGAGGATAAATAATTTGGTGTGACTAGTTATTAAAAAAAAATACCAATGTATGATAAAAGTACTATTAAATTCTCATTGTGAAAAACCCATCCCCCTGCAATTATATATCACAGATATATGTACTTGAGAAGATAAGAAATGTAATATTTTATCGAGTCTTTTTAAAATGATGTACCAGATGGTTTACACTTACATGGTTAATGAACCTGGAAACTACACAATAGATCAAATTCAAATTTTTCTCATTATAATTGCAAAAAGAACAAGAAAAATAACTTGCTTTTTAGAGAAAACACAAATGTGACATTATCTAGGCATAATAAAGTAAACCAGATATTGCAGCCACAAAGTTCAGGTTTTTCTGGGTCTTGAAAAATGCAGACCAAAATATATAGTTTTACAGAGCTCCTTAATTTTTGCATTTTTCTTTAGTTCTTTATGTGTGCAGTAATGGCGGTGGGTATAAATATATCAATACTGACTGGCGTTCTAAACACACATCTAACTTCTAAACACACCATTGTTTAAATGTGTGGTTAAAATTGCTCAATGTTATCTAATTAAATAATCAATCTAGCCACTCTCATGAGAATACAAACCATCATGGAATAAGTGGAGCTTGGCTTGTCACTCTTTATAACATTCACCTATGAATGTGACTTGAAAAATAAATCATCTAATGTGAACTTTCTACCCATATACAAACAGCTTTACTATTTCTGGTCACACTATTACTAGTGTTTGTCAATACTATACCTCTTTTATGTATTAATTGTTGATTCGTTTTTTTTTCATCAGACTATGTAGGCTATATTGTAAAAAAATATTATCCTGGCAAATCAATATAATATATTATACAACCTGTATATCTGTTGTACTTTCCTCTTGCTGCACTATCTCTTTCTTTACATTTGTCAGATAAGTAGCTAAGCTGTGATGAGGTGGATAGTATAAATTTCCCATAGACCACCTCAGTACTACAAATTCTAGAAACAGTTCCAACCAGAATGGCAATACCACCATTTATGCAAAATATTAGTAAATGGATTTTCACATCCCCAATATTTTCAGTGCTTCTGTTTTACATATAAAATTTGATGATATTCTTTAATTGTATTTCTGATACATTGAGGCAATTGATGTTTTTTTTTTGTGCCTCTTCAGATAATGAAATTATTCTGATGCATGTTTTTCAATATGTACATTAAGTCTTTTGTGAGTTGACTAAATTTCTCCTATTGACCATACAGTAAGGGAAATAAGTATTTGATCCCTTGTTGATGTAAAAAAAAATTGATTCTGGAAAAAATAAGCCCTTATATGGCTCATTTCTACCAGCTACACATATAGTGGGGGAAATAAGTATTTGAACCCTTGCTGATTTTGTAAGTTTTCCCACTGACAAGGACATGAACAGTCTATAATTTTAAGGGTATGTTAATTTTAATATTGAGAGAGAGAATATCAAAAATAAAATCTAGAAAATCACAGAGTTCTGGCTCCTACAGACCAGTTAAATGCTTCTAATCAACTCGTTAACTGCAATAAAGACAGCTGCCTTACTTAGTCACCTTTATAAAAGACTCCTGTCCACAGACTCCGTTAATCAGTCAGACTCTAACCTCTGCAACATGGGCAAGACCAAAGAGCTTTATAAGGATTTCAGGGACACGATCATAGACCTGCACAAAGCTGGAATGGGCTACAAAACAATAAGAAAGACGATGGGTGAAAAGGAGACGCCTGTTGATGCAATAGTAAAAAAAATGTAAGAAATGCAAAATCTCTGTCAATCGACATCGATCTGGGGCACTATGCAAAGCTCACTTCACAGGGTATCCTTGATCATAAGGAAGGTGAGAGATCAACCTAAAACTACATGGGGGGAAGTTGTTAATGACCACCGTCATCAAGAAAACCTTTGGTAACACATTACGCAGTAAAGTTTTAAAATCCTACACTGCCCGCAAGATCCCCCTACTCAATAAGTCACATGTGCAGGCCCATCTGAAGTTTGCCAATGAACACCTGGATGATTCTGTGAGTGATTGGGAGAAGGTTCTATGGTGAGATGAGACAAAAATTAAGATCTTTGGCATTAACTCAACTCACCATGTTTGGAGGAAGAGAAATGCTGCCTATGACCAAAAGAACACCTTCTCCACTGTCAAGCATGGAGGTAGAAACATTATGTTTTTGGGGTGTTTCTCTGCTAAGAGCACAGAACTACTTCAGTGCATCAATGGGAGAATGGATGGAGCCATGTATCGTAAGATCTTGAGTGACAAGCTCCTTCCCTCCACCAGGACATTATAAAACGTACAGTCAAGGCAACAAAGGAGTGGCTGAAAAAGGAGCCCATTAAAGTAATGGAGTGGCCTAGCCAGTCTACAAACTTTATTCCCATAGAAAACTTATGGAGGGAGTTGAAGCTCCGAGATGCCAAGCGACAGCCTCAAAATCTTAATGATTTAGAGATGATCTGCAAAGAGGAGTGGACTAAAATTCCTCCTGACATGTGCGCAAACCTCATCATCACCTGCAAAAAATGACTGACTGCTGTGTTTGCCAACAAGGGTTTTGCCACCAAGTATTAAATCTTGTTTGCCAGAGGGATCAAATACTTATTTCTCACTGCAAAATGTAAATTAATTTATATAATGTATACAATGTTATTTTCTGGATTTTATTTTTTATATTCTATCTCTCAATGTTAAAATTAACCTACCCTAAAAAATTATAGACTGTTCATGTTATTGTCAGGGGGAAAACTTACAAAATCAGCAAGGGTTCAAATACTTATTTCCCCCACTATATGTGTAGCTGGTAGAAATGAGCCATATAAGGGCTTATTTTTTCCAGAATCAATTTTTTTTTACATTGGCACCTTATTATGATACACTGAATGTTTCTTAAGATTTATAATTATAATATTCAGCATGATGATGTACAAATGGTAGTAGTAAAAGGTTTTTTATAACTAATTTTGCAGAAAAAAAACACATGATTTGGTAGACCCATATGTGGAACCTACAGATGTAGCAAAGATAATGAGATTAAGATATTTTGGCCTTGCACTTCATATGAGATTTGGCAATACTTCGTATAGACATTAAGTTCAGCTTTCCTGTAATGCAACTGCAAGGCAGTTGCATGCAACCTCCACCAGGGAGCACAGTTAAGGTGAAAAGGTAGCACTCACCGTGTAGCACCATAGTGCAGAGCATGGATCGCCACTAAGTAGAGTAGAGTAGTCAGACAGGCCGGTCAGCCACAACCAGGAAGACAATGTACCAGAGGTCACAGCAATGTACATGGTCAGAGACAAGCCAGGAATTGGAACCAGAAGTGAGCGCAGGATCCAAAACGTGAGACAGAAGATGTAGTTGGGGTACGAGCCAAAGAGTCAAAGCCAGATGGGAAATGTAGTAACAGAGACAGAAAGCAGGAGGCATGGTTCAGAATTCAAGCCGAGTCATACACTGTAGGGAACCACCAAACACACACTAAGTCTGGGATGGAAACACACACTAAGTCAGGGATGGGAACGGGTCAGGAACCAATACAGGTAGTCAGAGGCAGAAGGATCACTAGGGTATACGGATCAAATGCTCAAGCCAGAGACTGGAACTATAACTGACAAATTCTACCAGAAATTGCACCAATTAATAGCCACCCACAAACCAAAGAGAGGCAGGAATTGTTAACCCCACCATAACCAGGCCGGGGAGAGAAAAGCAAGAAGCAAACCTGGATCATGACATTTCCATTATACTTCAGAGCAAAATGTCCAGCCATGCTATAAATATTCATAATGCACAGTATCGACCTTGAGACGACTCTATACAGTCATGACCAATAGTGATGACGTGGCACCATAGGAGTTCATGTACTACAGTCTACTACAGCCTTCCTCTCGGGGTGGGTGATGCCATGCCTGGAAATGATGAGGATCCCTTTGACAGGTAATTCTGTAAATTCAACATGATCTGACTCCAGGCCAGAAGGGGGAGCTCTAGACCTGGTTTCAGGGGAAATTCTCATTATATATTCTAGTTTGAAGGAGGAGTTAGTTAGTCTGTAGAGACAGTGAAAGAGGAAGGAGCACAGGAGAATTGAAGAGCTGGAAGGGAGCTGTGACTGGACTCCTTTCCAAGCGGAAGCGCAGGAAGCGGGCATCGGGAGCCCGAGGCTTTGAGGGAATGTATGCCCCACAGCAGAAACCAGAGGGCAGGATATTGAAAGTAACTTGCCCACATCTACACCCTGAGGTACAGCAACATACAGAGCCTGGAGTCACCATGGAAAGAGACCCCTATAATATGGCTTGTGTCACCTACAATGCAGGACGGTCTCAGGACAGAGAGTGAGAGAGGACCTTGGAAGAGGCCACAGGCAACAAGGGACTATTATAGAGTGCATAGTGGAAGGCTCCCAACCTGACCTGACAAGGGGAGTTCAGCTCGTTTTCAGGCTGTCTGGACTCCACCGTCACCTGTTGCTGATACCCTGGACTGTGGCCGGAAACCGTCAGTAAACCAGGTAGGAGAGTTCCGAGTGGACACGCATTTGACGACGGCCATTTCGTGCTAGTATGCACTTCTATGGGTCCTAGGTGAAAAGGAAGTGATGAGCCTCATACACTAGTATAGAGCCTCCCCACCTCTGATGTCATCCAGGTAGGTGGAGACCTCATTCCACCAAATCAATTTTAGACCAACAAGTGAACAAATAATTACAGTACAATACTGATAACATGTTAAAACAACATATTGGCGGTTACAGGAAAACAGACATATCACCCTTGTCATTAAATTCTGATGCACCCTGTGCTCGGGTGCATATGGTCCACCTGGCTTCTCATCTAAGTAACATTTTGAGGAGGTCCCCACCTTGCACATGTAATTTAACCCTCTTGATCTCGGCAAAACGCAAGACCTCTGAACTACCAGCATGAAATTCCTTTACATGATTGATAGACCTGAGAACCCCTATACCTGACTGTATAGAACTGAAAAGGTTCTCAGAATTGAACAAAGAGGGGGTGAATAGTTTTACCAATATAGTAAAATCTGCAGGGGCAGAGTATGACACATACTACATAACATGTCCGGCACAAAATGAAATCTTGTACTACATGTGTATTCCCTCCTATTTGTAATTATTTGGTGGTAACATGAAATGGACAGAAAGAACAATGGCCACATTTATGGTTACCCTCTGGAATGTAATTTCTCAACCAATTTTTAGATTCTGTTTTAATCCGATTTTGTACCAATAAATCCTTCAAATTGGTTGTCCTCCTATTGGTAACCAATGGGCCCCTTGCCACTATATGAGAAATCCCTTCCTCTTTTTCTAGAAGATACCAATTTTTATTGACTGCCATTCTAATTTGTCTATCCATAGGGCTATACTCAAAATTGAATATAAATCTCCTTCCATTTGCCTTTTCCTTACTAACTTTTGTTCAATCAGCCTGAAATGGAAAAGGAGAAGGGCTAGAGTGGGGATGAGAGGAATTGGTTCTATCCAGGGCTTCATCCAATGAAATCCTAGGGTAACCCCTCTTCAGGAGGCTATCATAATGATCCAATGACTGTTCCTTGCAACGTCGGGGGTTATGATTAATCCTCTTTAATCTTAAAAATTTGCTATATAGCTAATATTTTTTTGTGTGTAAAGAGTGGGCACTATTAAAATGCAATAAAGAGTTTGTGGAGGAGGGCTTCCAAAAAACCTTTGTCCTCACGGTACCTTGATCTACAATCACCTGCACTCCAACCCTAAAACTCCAAATTTGCAAGCAAATCCCATATTCATGGTGTTCCACGCATTCAGGTACTCCACAAAATTATGGAATAATTCCCGAGATCCGTACCACACCATGAATATTTCATCCACAAATCTGAGATACAGAGTTATGTATTTGAGGAAGTTGTTCCCCATTGAATAAACATATCTCTCTTCAAAATTGCAAAGAACAGATTGGTGAATGTACATGCAACGGGGGTACCCATTGCAGTATCCACCTGTTGAAATGCCAAGTATCTAAGAATTTAAAAGCATTATGCTTTATAATAAACGCAATCCTTCACAGATGAAATCAATGAATTCCCTACATTTGTCAGTACTAGATAATACTGCCTTGATCGCCTCTACCCCTTCTGTCTGCGAGATTCTGGTATAGAGGCTTTCCACCTCTATTGAGGCAAGTGAAAGGCCATCATGCCAATCAAATTCCCATAAGGTTACCAGAAATTTGTTGGTGTCATTTATGTAAGTAGGAACTTCTCTCAATAGGGCCGGAGCAGCCAGTTCATGTACTGGGATAGGGGCTCAGTGAGTGACCCTATCCCAGACACAATGGGGCATCCTGGGGGGCGGGACAAGGGCTTATGGATTTTCGGTATATGATACCAATGTGGTTTGCGTGGGAATTCTGGCAATAATGTTTCTGCCTTTTTTCGGGAAAGACTCTTCTCTCAACCTGTTTTCTAAGGAATGTTCTTAATTCATTCTTATTATCATTAGTTGAATCCTGTCGTAATGATAGATATGCATGGGTATCAGAGAGCTGCCTGTATGCTTCCTCTAAGTAATACCCCCTGGATAAGAGAACCGTGTTTCTTCCCTTATCTGCTGCTCTGGCAATAGTATCCTTCCAATTTCTAATTATGGAAAGAGCTTTACGCTACACTATGGACAGATTAGATGGTAATTTTGAATATATTAATGCTTCTACATCTCTATCGATCTGTTCTTCAAACAGGTCGATAGCATTTCTAGGTGAAATTGGGGTCATGTATGAAGATTTAACCCCTCCTGTGAAGGGTGTCACTTGTGGTAGGTTCGTCCCGCCGGTCGCAACTCCGGGGTGCAGGGCCAAACTGTAAAGAATCGCCGCGTCCTCCCTTACCACGGCCAGGGGTTCACCGCCCACACCAGTCACCATAAAGCCGAGTGGCCCCATGGAGCAAGGTGTTTCTCCCTCCACCATGGTGGTGTTTTCCTGCTGGGATGAAGAAAAAGATTTACACAAATACATTTTTCTAGTGGCTTTGAACATGTCAATTTTAAAATCCACCAAATTGAATTCCACTGGCAAGCAAAACCCAAATCCTTAGAGAGGACTGATATGCTTGCTGAGTCCAATGCATGATCAGTCACATTGATAATTTGATCGCAAGTAGGAATTGTCTATCTCCATGAGACCTGTTTTCTTTTGCGGTATTTGTTCTGGTTTCTTCCTCCTGCTGCCTCTTCGGGTCTTTGTCCTAAATGGGTTGCTAAGTTTTTGTCAGTACCTGTTTGAGGAGAAAGTGGGTGGTTGTTTGAGACCTCCATTTCATTGTTCACACTGGAGTCTGAATCAATTGTCAAATAGTCCTTTTTTGTCCTCTTATAATTCCCTCTCTTGAAAAAAGATTTGGATTTTTTCCTTTGACCAGTTTTATTTTTATTCCACAAAAACAATTTCCAGAGTCAAAGTCAATCTTGTCTCTAATAAACTTATTGTGTTTACTTTGCTTTGTCTCAACTTGGATGGGTATTAATATTTTGTCCAACCTACTGTTAAACAGTGAACATTGATTGTCTGTGGAGGGGGAAACACCTTGCTCCGTGGGGCCACTCAGCTTCCTGGTGACTGTGTGGGTAGTGAACCCCCTGGTTGCGGTCAGGGCGGACGCAGTGATTCTTCACAGTTTGACCGTGCCCCCCAGAGCTGTGACTGGCGGGACTGACTTACCACAGGTGACTCCTTTCACAGGAGGGGTTAAATCTTCTTACATGCCCCCAATTTCACAGGGAAATGCTGTTTACCTGTTCAAGGAACAGGTCGTTAGAGATGTAGAAGCATTAATATATCCAAAATTGCCATTTAATCTGTCCATAGCGGAGCATAAAGCTCTTTCCATAATTAGAAATTGGAAGGATAATGGTAAGGGAGGTAGCACGGCTTTCTTATCCAGCGGGTATTACTTGGAGGAAGCATACAGGCAGCTATAACCCATACCCATATCACTAAGACAGGATCCAACTAATGGCTATAAGAATTAATTAACCACTTTACCCCCAAGGATGGTTTGCATGTTAATGACCGGGCCAATTTTTACAATTCTGACCAGTGTCCTTTATGAGGTAATAACTGTGGAAAGCTTGCATGGATCCTGGTGATTATGAGAATGTTTTCTTGTGACGTATTGCCCTTCATCATAGTGTTAAAATTTCTTTGATTTGACTTGCGTTTATTTGTGAAAATAATGGACATTTGGTGAAAATTTTGAACATATGTTGCAATTTTCCAAACTTGAATTTTCATGCCCTTACATTTCAGAGATATGTCACACAAATACTTAATATTTAACATTTCCCGCATGTCTACTTTACATCATCACAATTTTGGAACAAAATTTTTTTTCTGTTAAGAGGTGAAAGGGGTTAAAATTTAAACAGCGATTTCTCATTTTTGCAACACCTTTTTTTTTAGGGACCACATCACATTTGAAGTCACTTTGAGGGGTCTATATGATAGAAAATACCCAAAAGTGACACAATTCTTAAAACTGAACCTTTTAAGGTGCTCAAATCCACATTCAAGAAGTTTATTAACCCTTCAGGTGCTTCACAGGAATTTTCTGAATGTTTAAAAAAAATTAACATTTTTTTCACAAAAAATATATTTCACATCCCATTTTTTTTTATTTTACCAAGGGTTACAGGAGAAATTGGACCCCAAAAGTCATTGTGCAATTTGTTCTGAGTGCGCTGATACCCCATATGTGGAAGTAAACCACTGTTTGGGCACATGGCAGTGCTCGGAAGGGAAGGAGCGCCGTTTGACTTTTCAATTATAAATTGGCTGGATTTGAGATCGGACGCCATGTCGTGTTTGGAGAGCCTCTGATGTGCCTAAACAGTGGAAACCCCCCACAAGTGACACCATCTTGGAAAATAGACAACCCAAGGAACTTATATAGATGTCTGATGAGTACCTATATTATATGATATTTTCGCCCCCAATTTTTTATTTTATCAAGGATAATTTGAGAAATTGGACCCCAAACGTTAGTGTGCAATTTGTCCTGAGTAGGCTGCTACCCATATGTAGGGGAATACTACTTTTGAGGCACTGTGATAAGCTCAGAACGGAAGAGGCACCATATTGGAGTTCAGATTTTGCAGGAATGGTTTGAGGGTGCTATGTCACATTAGCAGAGCCCCTGAGGTGCCAAAACAACAGAAACCCCCTATATGTGAACTCATTTTACAAACTATACTCCCCAATGAATTCATCTAGGGGTGCATTGATCATATTAACACCACATGTGCCTCACAGTATTTTATACCACTGAGCGCTGAAGAAAGAACAAATTACATTTTTATCACTAAAATGTTGTTTTAGCCCCAAGTTTTTAATTTGTCTAAGGGCTAATTGGATTTGTTTTTACAACAAACGGAGGTCCTTTTTTCCCAATACCCTACATGTATTCAGGAAATATTACATGGGTAGATGTGGGCTGTTTTATAGGCTGGGGGGTCAATATCCATGGCACCTTACCAGCCTGAAAATACCAGCCCTCAGCTGTGAGCTTTAGCAAGGCTGGTTGTCAAAAATGGGGGACCTCAAGACATTTTTAAAATTATTTATTTAAATAATTAAGAAAAAACAGCCTGGGAACCCCTCTATTCTTGATAACTAGCCTTGCTGGAGATGAGAACTGAGGATTGCAGACCCAAGCTGTGAGTTTTGCCTGGCTGGTTATAGAAAATACAGGGGAACCGATGCCGTTTTTTTCATCTATTTATTAATTTATAGCACAGGCAGCGGATGATGAATACCCCCATGAGCCGCTCCTGCTGTCACTGTTATTAGCAGCAGCAGGAGTAGGCTGATGGGAGTAATAGTCCTACCAGCCACCGCCTGCTATCTCTTTTATTACTTAAATATAACTCTCATTATTCTCCCCTAATCGCTCCGATTGATGAGAGCCTTGTTCAGCACCCGACACCGTGGAACAGAGCTTCCTGTAACGCTTCTTCCCTGGCGCCCGTCTGTGTGGTTCTGATAAGCCACACGGGTGCCACACGTATTACAAGCACGGACACTGACATCTTCGGTACCAGAAATATCAGTACGTGTGAAGGAGACCTTATAGCGGGTTCTTTTGATTGGCAGCTGTCGGACACTAAAAGACACTTTTTATTGCAAAAAATAGTTTTTGTATCACCGCATTTTGAGAGCTATAATTTTTCCATAATTTGGCCCACAGAGTCATGTGAGGTCTTTTTTTTTGTGGGATGAGTTGACATTTTTATTGGTACAATGTTCGGGCATATGACAAGTTTTGATCACTTTCTATTCTGAATTTTGGGAGGCAGAATGAACAAATACAGCAATTCATTAATTTCTTTTTTTTGAGAGGGGGTTTTATGCCATTCCATGTGTGGTAAAATTGATAAGGCAGTTTTATTCTTCGGGTCAGTATGATTACAGTGATATCTCATTTATATCTTTTTATGTTTTGGAGCTTTTATACAATAAAAAATATTTTGTAGAAAAAATAATTGTTTTTGCATCACTTTATTCTGAGAGCTATCACTTTTTTATTTTTCCTCTGATAGATCTGTATTGTGGCTTGTTTTTTGTGGGACAGGATGACGTTTTCAGTGGTTCCATGTTTATTTATATCTGTGATTTTGATCGCGTGTTATTCCACTTTTTGTACAGCGTATGATGATAAAGCATTTTTTTTGCCTTGTTTCTTACGGTGTTCACTAAAGTGGTTAACTAGTGGGACAGTTTTATGCATCAGGTCGTTGCGGACATGGTGATACCAAATATGTGTACTTTTATTGTTTGTATTTTATTTTTCATTCAAATATTTATTAAGAGATACAATATATATTGATGTTTTATTATTATTTTTGATTTTTTTTCAATATTTTTACAATTATTTAAAAATAATTTATTTTACTTTATTCTAACTTTTTTACTTTGTCCTACTATAGGACAATCATTTTTTGCAAGCTGATCTCTTCTATAGCATGCAGATGAAGAAACACCTGCACTGACAGAGAGACTTGCTGATCATTCACTTTGCATGATCAGCAAGTTTACTCAGTCTGGTGACCCGGATGTCATCATGACAACATCTTGTCACCATGGCAATGATTGGTCACGCCGAGGGGTCTCTGATCCAAAGGTAGAGGGGCTGTCAGCCATCTGTCAACTTCCGGAATGCTGCGATCATGTTTGATCACAGTATCTCGGGAGTTAAAGTGCCAGGAGCAGTCTGTGACTGCTCCTAGCACCTAGTGCCGGGTGTCAGCTGTCAGATTCAGCTGACACCTGGTGGCAATCACCCGCGCATCCCCTGTGAGTTCGGGCGATCACGATGACGTATTATTCCATACATGGTCAAATTGGCCTAGGACACATAGATGGAATACTACTTTTGATGTCAGAAAGGGGTTACAGGAAAGATATATCTTGGTACCATGTTAGCCAGTGGATAGAAAAATATTTAGAATTTAGAGTCCTCAGTAGTTGATACCTTTTAATGGCTAACTGAAAAGATGGTAACAAATTGCAAGCTTTCGAGTCTACACAGGTCTCTTCATCAGGCATAGACTGAAAGAATTTCTGGAGAATCACATATTTATGCGCAAGACATCACAGAAAAAAAACCATGGATAAGACAGGTGACATGAAGCAGAATTACTATGAGTGATAAACAGTTATGTCCATAAATATTGGACCAGTTCTTAGATAAGGATTGCTTTATTGTCCTCTGATTGGGGTCTGGTTCTGTTGTGATGACCCCACATGGTCTGAGTGGCAAACTCCTGAGTTCCTTAGTTGATGTAAAAAGACATAAATCCATGCGACACATTCATTCCTGCACTAAGAGTGTCAAAGGTCATCATCAGTTTATATTCCCATATTCTTCTGTCTTTTTGAGATTTGAAGCTACCTTTTAATACAAGTAATTTCATGTCCATAATGTTATGATCCAGGAGACAGAAATGTATTGCCACAGGTAGGTCCATTCTTTTTTCTCTTATTGTATGGCGATGAGAGTTCATTCTTGTTCTCAGTTTCTGCACTGTCTTCCCCACATACAGACCCCCAGTTGGACATTTAGTACAAATGATTAGGTACACCACATTAGAAGTGACGCAGCTGAAAGTACCTGGTATCTTGTATTCCTGATGTGAATTGGGGATCTTTATCTTGTCCGTGGTCATCATTATAAATGGACAGGTTTTACATTTTTACTGATTGCAAGGAAAGGTTCCTGCAGCTATTGGAGAGGACAAGGAGCTTCTGACAATGATGCTTCTTAGATTTGGGGGCTGTCTAAAACACAGTAGTGTGGGGTCTGGAAAAATGTATTGTAAACGGGCATCTTTTTGTAGTAAAGGTTGGAATTACCATGCAGCTCCCCTTAGCACCTCCAGATTTGGATTGTAGGTGACCACTAGAGGCACCCGTTTTTTTTCTTCTTTAAAGCTTTCTTTTTGGAAGAAAATAACCGGTGCCCCTGGATCATAACATTATGGACATGAAATTACTTGTATTAAAAGGTAGCTTCAAATCTCAAAAAGACAGAAGAATATGGCAATATAAACTGATGATGACCTTTGATACTTTTAGTGCAGGAATGAATGTGTTGCATGGATTTACGTCTTTTTACATAAACTAAGGAACTAAGGAGTTTGCCACTCAGACCATGTGGGGTCATCACAACAGAACCAGACCCCAATCAAAGGACAATAGAACACTCCTTATCTAAGAACTGGTCCAATATTTATGGACATAACTGTTTATCACTCATGGTAATTCTGCTTCATGTTACCTGTCTTATCCATTTTTTTTCTGCTTTTTTTTCTGTGATGTCTTGTGCATAAATATGTGATTCTCCAGAATTTCTTTTAGTCTATGCCTGATGAAGAGACCTGTGTAGACTTGAAAGCTTACAATTTGTTACCATCTTTTCAGTTAGCCATTAAAAGAAAAGGGTTAAGAACATTTCTTAGAAAACAGGTTGAGAGAGGAATCCTTTCCCAAAAAAAGGCATAAAAATTATTGCCTGAATTCCAACACAAACCACATTGGTATCATATACCGAAAATCCATAAGTCCTTGTCTCGTCCCCCAGGATGCCTCATTGTGTCTGGGATAGGGTCACTCACTGAGCCCCTATCCCAGTACATGGATTGGCTGCTCTGCCCCATATTGAGAAAACTTCCTTCTTACGTAAAGGTCACCAACAAATTTCCGGTTGCTTTACGGGAATTTGATTGGTAAGATGGTTTTCATTTGTCTCAATAGACGTGGAAAGCCTCTATACCAGAATCCCACAGAAGAAGGGGTAGAGGCGATCGAGGCGGTATTATCTAGTATAGACAAAATTAGAGAATTCATTGATTGTATCTGTGAAGGGAATGAGTTTATTTTAAAGCATAATGCTTTTAAATTCTTAATTACTTGGTATTTCAATGGGTGGGTACCGCAATGGGTACCCCCATTGCATGTACATTCGCCAATCTGTTCCTTGCAATTTTTGAAGAGAGATATGTTTAATTAACTGAGAACTCCTTCCTGAAACATATAATGCTGTATCTCAGATTTGTGGATGACATATTCATGGTGTTGTATGGATCTCGGGAATTATTCCACAATTTTGTGGAGTACATGAATGCGTCGAACACCATGAATATGGGATTCACTTGCACATTTGAATGTTTAGGGTTGGATCCTAAAATGTGCAGGTTACGGTAGATCAAGGTACCTTGAGGACAGAGGTTTTCCAGAAGCTCTCCTCCACAAACTCTTTATTGCATTTTAATAGTGCCCACCCTTCACACACAAAAAAATCTTTGCCATATAGCCAATTTTTAAGATTAAGATTTAAGATTATTATTAATAATAACCCTGGAAGTTACAAGGAACAGTCATTGGATCTTTATGATAGATTCCTGAATAGGAGTTATCCTAGGATGTTATTGGATGAAGCCAAGTTCATGAAGTTACTGGATGAAGCCAATTCCTCTCATCCCCACTCTGGCCTTTCTCCTTCTCCATCTCAGGCTGATCGAATAATTGTTAGTAAGGAAAATCGGGCTGCAAAAGGCAGGAGATTTATATTCAGTTTTGAGTATGGCACTATGGATAGACAAATTTGAACGGAAATCAATAAAATTTGGCATCTTCTAGAAAAAGAGGAAGGGATTTCTCATATAGTGGTAAGCAGCCCATTGGTTACCAATAGGAGGACAACCAATTTGAAAGATTTATTGGTCCACAATCAGATTAAAACAGAATCTAAAAACTGTCTGAGAAATAACATTCCAGAGGGTAACCATAAATGCTGCCATTGTTCTTTCTGTCCATTTCATCTTACCATCAAACAATTACGAATAGAAAGGATTACACATGTAGTACGAGATTTCATTTTATGCTGGACATTTTATGTAGTATTTTTCATATTGTGTCCCTGCAGATTTTACTATATTGGAAAACTATTTTCCCCCTCTTTGTTCCATTCTTAGAACATTTCAATTCCATACAGTCAGTTAAAGGGGTTCTCAATTTCATCAATCATGTAAAGGAATTCCATGCCGGTAATCCAGAGGTCTTGCATTTTGCCAGGATTGAGAAGGTCAAATTACCTGTGCAAGGAGCTGACCTCCACAAAATGTTACTTAGAAGAGAAGCCAGGTGGATCCTACATACCCGAGCACAAGGTGCATCAGGATTTAATGACAAGGTTGATATGTCTGTTTTCCTGTAACCGCCAATATGGTTTTTTAACTTGTTATGAGTATAGTACTGTAATTTTTTGTTCACTTGTTTGTATTAAATTTTTTGCGTGGAATGAGGTCTCCACCTACCTGGATGATGTCAGAGGTGAGGAGGCTCTATACTAGTATATGAGGCTCGTCACTTCCCTTCCAACTAGGATGTGTACAAGTGCATACCAGCGTGAATCCGCCGTCGTCCAGTGATTTTCCACTCAGAACTCTCCTGCCTCTATTATTTAATGTAAATCCAAATAAAAGGACATTTTATTGGGAGAGGTGAGTGCAACCTTTTTCTTTTTTCCATTGGACATCTTACTTGTCTCTGTCTAGTTGGATATACTAACAGTCGTTAGTTCTTTCTCAGAAGACTTTTGGCGGAATGCTGGCATGATATATCGGTTGCCTTCTCAAGCTAAATGTTCCCCGGCCATATCTCCTTTACGGCTGCTCCTCAATTACGGCCGTCCATGATACAGCTTCCTGACCGGAATGGGAAAGCTTTCATGGTCAGGCTCTTCATTTGAGTCATATGCTTCCTGAAGTCCTCCTGGCTGCACCTTTTTCTCCACCATTCAACGCCATTATTCCATGCAGCTGATACCGCAATGCCATTAAACTCAATCCTGGTTGGAATTTGATTTCACAATTGGGCCCCACTGCTGTACATGAGGGGTCTCTCATTCGGACTCTGCCCTTGCATGAGTGGAGCCAATTCCAGCTGTTCAGCCCCTTCAGTCTCAGATTCTTCCCATTCTTCAGGGATCTTCTGCAATGGGTGGGGATTCTTCTTTCACCTTGCCCACAGGGGGCTGAAACCTCAGCTCAGGCTACCGCCCATGCTAGATGGGTTTTCACGCCCTTTATTCTCCAGGATGCCCATGATGGACGGAGTTTTTGCTTGCTTCCACATTCTGCTGTGTGAGCTCTCTTGCCTGTGGGAGGACTCACCTAAGACTTCCCATAGACCCACCTCCCTAATCCTTCTCACTATACGCAAAACTCAAATTGGATACACAATTCTATACTCCAGCTAGTTACTGCTCAATACTTATTTCCTGTATAGTGGTGTGTCTCAGGTCTCACTTTCATGTCCGATCTCTTAGGATTCTCTTCCTCCCTTCATAGTCAACTCGCTGACACTTAAGGTCTCACTTTCATATCTGACCTAAAAGATTATCCCCCTCCTGAATCTGACTCTCTGATGTCTCAAGTCTTGCTTCAGAATCTGGTGTTTAGTGACGTGCATCAAGAGCAATGGGGTACTGGGTACCGGGTCCGGTTGCAAGGAGGATGTCATGGTGGCTGCGACCCGGTCAGTGGCCCTGGGCCTCAACATTAAAGGGTTTAATGTTAAAAGTTTGTGGTGATGCCACCGGTGGGGTTCGGTCAATATTGGGACCAACGCTGCATTAGACGGGTCCCCTGGGGGATGATGCAGCAGCCCAGATGTTACGCTTACCACAGGTGAAGTTGGGTCAACTGGGGTCCTA
Source organism: Ranitomeya variabilis (assembly GCF_051348905.1). NCBI lineage: Eukaryota > Metazoa > Chordata > Amphibia > Anura > Dendrobatidae > Ranitomeya > Ranitomeya variabilis. The sequence continues at coordinate 571,706,524 of NC_135236.1, forward strand.
TGGTGTGCGGCATAGATGGTGTAGCCGGTGAATAAATGGAGGAGACAAGTGATAAGTCTTTACCTGGTTTACTTGTCGGTGACAGGCCACAGTCCAGGGTACCAGGCACCGGTGATGGTGGTCCGGCCGACTCAGAGGCAAATTAGAGTTCTCTTGTCCCAGTAGAGGTCCATGAGCCTTTCCTACTTGCACCTTTCTAAGTGAGGTCCCTGCTGCTTTAAGCTTCCTACAAAGTCCTCCAGTTTCCCCCTGTCCTGGGACAGGTACCTGCACGATGGGCAGCTTGAGCCTTTTTACCGGGACTCTCAGATGCCCCGGGCTCCTCCAGTGCTGCTGCATCTCAGGTGTGATGCAGGCAGGTGACATGTAGTGCAATGCCCTCCAGTTCTGCTCCATGTCGTAGAGTCCACGAAAGCCTTGGGCTCCCAGTACCCGGATTCTGCACTTCAGCTCCGAGGATGCCCTGCCACAGTTCCCCTCTGAGCTCTTCCTCTCTCCTGTGCTCCTTCCCGTCTGGCTGCTCCACATGCAACCCAACAGGTTACTCCTTCCCAGAAGCTGCAGCTCCCACGTGGCTGCCAGGCCTCTCTCTCTGCACTGTGTCTCTCTTACACGTCTGCTCTGCTTGGTCTCCAAGGACCAACTGCCTAGCTCCATCTCCAGGTCAAGATACATAAAGCATAGGGAAGCTCCCCTGAATCTGGGTATTGAGCTCCCCCTCCTGGCCTGGATTCAGAATGTGTTGCATGTGTGTGCCTTACCTGGTGAAGAGAACTCCTTTGCCTCTGAGCATGACATCACCTTCCCCGAAGGAAAAACAACATCACTGCAGCAACTGGTTACCTGCGATGCTGCATTTAGGATCTCCAGATCCTATCTGTTCTCAGAATCACTGTGCCTCTCAACACCTTTTAACATGTGTATATACTGTACGCACTGAAAGGAAGAGAATGAGTTCAATGTATAATCCAGAAATGGTCTAAGCATCACTGGTATGGGTCCCATTGGTCATTTGAGAAACCAATTGACTTAATGTTTTGTGTTTTAATTTCTATAAAACAATACCACATGTGCTTAATAATTAATTTTACAGAAAATACTTCCACACATAAAAGGTCTGTCAATATGGTTTACCATAACAAAACTAAATGTCACTTTCTCACTCCTTCCACAGCATACAGTAGGATCACTATCACAATGTAATGTTATCAAACTTCAGTACAGAGTTAACATTTTCAGACTGTCATAGATATCTGTTTACTATTACAGACTAAAAAGACTATAACTAGAGTTGAGCGACTTTCACTTTTTTCAGATCGAGTCGGCCGATTATTGCGAAAAGTCGGGGGCCAACTGAAACACGAAACCCAATGCAAGTCAAAGGGGATTCAAAGTCGGCAGTGAGTGGAGGACAGGAAAACACCTACAGTGCCCATTTTAATGCCAAAAACATCAATTCTTATTACTTAAGCTTGTCAATCTTATTTTCCTTTATAATAATAGTTAGGCATTGAAAACTGGGGGTCATTTGGCTAAAGTTGTGGGGGGGTAGGGCTGGCTCAAGATTTTCGTTGGCCCAGGAAATGCGGAATACGTCACAGCGGTGGAGCAGGGAGAGGTAAATATTTCAACTTTTCAAGTGCTGTGATCCTGAGCAAGCAGAGGGGGCCCACTCGTTGGCACTGGCAGAGGGCCCCTCATAGTACGGCGGTGTGTTTGACGGTGGGTGGAACCTCCCACTGGCAGAGACACTTTTGCGTACTATGAGGGGCCCTGTGCCAGTGATATCGCCAACGAGTATGCCCTTCCACCTGATGAAGGAACCTGCACGTTCATCTGCACCTTCCTCTTTGTCCCCGTGTAAGGTGGTATAGTATGTGGGAAGGGGAACTTGACTTTCAGCAGGGTCAGATTCTGGCTGTGTAGAGTGCAAGGGGAATGTAGTGGTCTGGGTCAATGTACCAGCAGACTCATCTAGCAGTGGCTGGGCAATGGGCAGGATGAGGAGGAAACACAGATATAGGCCCAAATATTAAAGTAGGCTAAATGCAGTTCAAAATTGGTAACAGGACTAAACAGGCGGCATTGCTTTGTTCAGTGGAGGAAAACTGTAATGAGTGGCAGACACAGTTAGTAGGCCCAAATAATAAAGTAGGCTAAATGCAGTTCAAATGTGGTAACAGGACTAAACAGGCAGCATTGCTTTGTTCAGTGGAGGAAAACTGTAATGAGTGGCAGACACAGTTAGTAGGCCCAAATAATAAAGTGGACTAAATGTCTGCCAAAAAATTGTTCATAAATAAACAGGCGACATTGCTTTGCCCAGTGTCGGAAAATTGTAATGAGTAGCAGACTAAGTTAGTAGGCCCAAATAATAAAGTGGGCTAAATGTCTGCCAAAAAATTGTTCATAAATAAACAGGTGGCATAGCTAGGTACAGGGGTGCCCTCCTCTGCTGAGTAGCAGGCAGTAGTAGTAGGTGCAAAGTATTAACTGGTCTAAATGGAGGCCAGGGCCCCTGTATATTTTAACTATCATCTATAATTTCAACAAATTTGTATTGGCAGTGCCATTGAAGGATTAATAACAGCACAGACTACACAGTGGTGGAGCAGGGAGAGGTAAGTATTGCAAGTGGTAGAGCACTGTTCGAGCTGGGGGGAACACTCTCTCGTGGGCGGCGGTACTGGCACAGGGCCCCTCATATTACAATGGTGTGACTAACATTGGTTGTGCACCACCACCGTCAGAGACACCTCATTATACTATGAGGGACCCTGTGCCAGTGCCGTCACCCAAGAGTGAGCACACACACCTGTCCAGGCAAACGGTACCCGCACGGGTGCTTCACCAGGTGGTGACCACGGCCCTGTGGGGAAAGTCAGCTAGAGGCTGAGTCAGCAAGGAAAGCCAAAACTTTTTCCTGCTGCTCCGGTTTTAAAAGCTATTTTCCTACTCCCAGATAAGGGAGCCTTCGAGGCCTTGTGTAGCCAGACGATGATGCTGGCTCAACACCTCCAGCCTTAGGTGCTATTGTGCTTTTGCCACTACCACCAGATGCACCACCACCACTACCACCATTAGTACCAGCTGGAAACCAACCACCAGATTTCCTAATTTTTTGGAAAATCTAACCAAAATAACAACCGTCATATGGTACTGTAAAACAAGGTAGAAGGTGTATATACACTTGTTGAGAATTTAAATCTCCCTTTTTTTTGGGGGGGAGACTGAACCAAAACTCAGGCCCTGTGCATAAAACAACACAATGTAAGTGGCAGAAAGTGGCTGGCTGATATACGACAAATTACCAGGACTGAAGTATATCCATTTGTGAGAATTTGAATCTCACTTTTTTTGGGGGGAGACTGAACCAAAACTCAGGCCCAGTGTATATAACAACACAATCTAAGTGGCAGAAAGTGGCTGGCTGACATACGACAAACTAACAGGACTGAAGTATATCCACATTGTGAGAATTTGAATCTCACTTTTTTTGGGGGAGACTGAACCAAAACTCAGGCCCAGTGTAAAAAACAACACAATGTAAGTGGCAGAAAGTGGCTGGAAGATATATGAAAAAATACAAGGACTGTAGTACAATTTCAATCTCATTACAATGATCTCAGGACAAGTATGGTAGCAATAAAAAGGACTGCTGCACACAAAAGTGTGGACAAATAAACAAGATAACTGTGCAGAAAGGAGCAACAGGATTTTTGCATTTAAAAAAGCAGTAGGTTTGCACAGCAGCGTTCAAACAGCAATGCAGCTATCAGGGAGCCTTATAAGGCAGCCTAATAAGCTACAGAGCTGATGCACAAAAATATAGCCTCCACTGTCCCTGCAAAACAAAGGTGGTGTTGGACAGTGGAAATCGCTACTGCACAAGCAGTTTGTGGGTTAATCTTCCCTCCCTAACTATATCCCTTCTTCTGATGAAGCTGCAGCAACCTCTCCCTATGCTAAGATCAGCAGAAGTAAGATGGCGGTCGGCGTGCATGCCCCTTTATAGCCCCTGTGACACCGCAGAAAGCAAGCCAATCACTGTCATGCCCTTCTCTAAGATGGTGGGGACCGAGACCTATGTCATCACGCTGCCCACACTCTGCGTCCTACTTCATTGGCTGAAAAATGGCGCTGAAAGCGTCATGTGAAACGCGACTTTTGCGCGCAGATCGGCGACCTCATGGCCGATCCCACACTAGGATCGGGTCAGATTTCATGAAACCCGACTTTGACGAAAGTCGGCGATTTTTGAATTTGTCCGATCCGTTTCGCTCAACCGTAACTATAACCATGAGTTGGTCTGACAGGTGCAACTGGTTCAATGACTTAAGACCTGTCTCTTTTAAATCCTAATCTCCTCTGGTGTATGGTCACCTGAAGGGACTTCATTGTGGACTATATAATCTTTCCTGTCCTAGTATTGTTAAAAGCAACCCTTTTACAATCTCCAGATAAGCAACAGTGGGATAATTTAACTTGTAACTGGCACCATTTTTCAACCTTCTTTTGAGACCATCAGAACATCATTACAGACACAGTTCTCACAGGCTGCTTCTATACTTTCGATATTTACCATTCTAATACTTATGTTCTATACATACAATTGTCCAACCTTCTTTTTAGACCATCAAAACAAAATTCTCACAATTCTCACCGACCACTTTTATCCATTCTATATTAGTCACTCTAAAGTATGGCATTTCACAAAACAGAAACAACTTAGAAAGAAAAGCGTTGTTATGTCTTATAACTGACTGGAAATACTCCTTCTTATGTAAGAACTAGATGGTGGCCCGATTCTAACGCATTGGGTATTCTAGAATATGTATGTCCACGTAGTATATTGCCAAGCCACGTAGTATATTGCCCAGCCACGTAGTATATTGCCCAGCCACGTAGTATATTGCCCAGCGATGTAGTATATTGCCCAGCGACGTAATATATTGCCCAGCGACGTAGTATATTGCCCAGTGACGTAGTTTATAGCCCAGCCACGTAGTATATTGCCCAGCCACGTAGTATATTGCCCAGCCACGTAGTATATTGCCCAGCCACATAGTATATTGCCCAGTGACGTAATATACAGCACAGAATCATGTAGTATATTGCCCAGTGACGTAGTATACAGCACAGAGCCACGTAGTATATTGGGCAGTCATGTAGTATATTGCCCAGCTACGTAGTATATTGCCCAGCCACGTATGTCACAGGTTAAAAAAATAAAAAATAAACATATACTCAGAACAAAGAAACAAGGTCCTCCTGCAGGTCCTTCTCAACTTCCAGCATAGATCCTCAACCGCGCAAGCCTGTCACCGGCAGCGACGGCATGCGCAGAAGATTGGAATCTACAGCTATCAAGACCTGAACAGGAGCATTACAGCTAAGTAGTCTTGCTCCATATATTATTATTTTATCACCATTCCACTGTGGCGTGCGACTTCTGGACTCTGCTTAAACCCATCTAGTCACAATATATAGGCACAAAAGCAGTTTATGACTTGTGGAGTTTGCTTATGCTTATACTTCTGTGGGAAACAGGTACAAAGCAACATATAGCTCTGCCACCTTCAGGGATTTTGTTATTTCTTTGAACATATATTTATGAGATATATTTAGATCCATCTTTTTTCAGGTTTATATCCTGAGTGCACATTTCTGCGCAAGAGACATCCTGAAATGAGCGAATCAGCCATCAGCCTTTTACCATAAAAACAACGCTATCAATAAAGTATACTCACACTACCCCTGACCTGACTTACGCCTCTATTAGAACAACTCGAGCATACCATCCCATTAAGCAGGTAAATCCTACATCAATAGTGTTTTTACTTAATGCAACGTAGGACGTAGCGCGGGTGCATACATATATTGTATATTTTTACCTTTAGCTTCTTACACCCTAGTAGTGATATAGGGTTTCACCCGCTGCAGTCCGCACGTACCATATGCAACAGCGCCGCTATCTTACATTACTTTACTGTAAGTAAAACGTGAATACTTCACCCTGCTGTGTCCGCACAATTCTTTCCTGCGACGCCTGCCCTGCACCACCATTACCACCATCAGAACGCTACAAAACATTTTTAACTGCCCTGGGGACTAAGCTCTACCTGTGGGAGCAGAACCATGGTGGCTGCACTACCATCGCCCCCAGTGGCCCCTTTAAGCAGAGTTGGCCATCCCTGGCCAAGTACCACAGGTGGCATCACGAACATTTCCTTTATCCCCTTTCCCTGTACAAACTTTATTCACATTTCTCTATTTCTCATTATTTTCATCCATCCCTTTAATTGGACACCCAGGACCACGGACTGGTTCATTGCTGCCATAACACATCTCCGTTACGAACTGTGCCAACCGAGTACCAAGTACCCCACGGCCCTTAGGGGTGCTCCTGAGGCTCCTGTCATGCATAGTGTGGGAAGACTAAATGCAACACAAGGAGAAGAGCAGGATTTAGCCCAAATGCTAGGGAAAGGGGGAGTGGAGACCCCCTAGGTAGATCTAATAGAACCCTGCCTCCCCTACCGACCCTAAATTGGTTCCACACAAATCGCCGTGTAGGAACTTAAGTCCTGTATATCTCTAGATCTAGACCCTGAATAGGAAAGGGGGATGAACACTCTTCAGTCCCCCCTGAACAATAAAGACAAGAATGAAGACAAACAAGGGGAAGCAACTTAACTTGAGCAGACTCCAGAGAGATAACACCACACGTCCTCCAACAGCAACAGAGAGGAAGTAAGCCGACTGCTATAGAACCAAGCATTCACAAGGAGAAAATTTGAATATCACCAGCGACTCCCTGAAGCAGACTGGGAGTCTATAAACACCCAGGTCCAGGTGTGTCAATTAGAGGGAGGTTGCCATTGGGTCCAAAGATCAGAAGGATTAAGAAGGCATCTGCAATGCCAAACGCAGAGACCTTCAGCAGCCAGATGCAGTGTGACTGTCGGTAACATCTGACACACCCGTGACAGCTCCTCCCCAAATTCAGTAAGTGAGATTCATTACTCATCACTTCACTCATCACAAGATGTCACTCACCAGTCATTCATGCACCTAAGACAATTGAAATACATTATTATAACAACAACAGAATTTTAAATAAAGACCCTAGAGGTCTTCAGAAAAAAATTCCCATCACTAACCTCCCAGAACTGACTTAGATAATGTCTGAGAGATAAAAAAAAGGAAGTAGAATAATTGTTCTCACTTACCATGCTGTTTTAGTTTTCTCCTTCCTCTTGGAGTAGTTTGCAATGTAATGTCAGCAAGTCATTGTTAAGGATCACTGTGATTAATCGGGAGAGAAAACAAAGAACCCACATAAAGACTGGTGTAAGTCAAAAGAGGCTCTGAAGTCAGACCTCCCAGGTCTTATTTTATTTACATGTAACATCTCAACAGTAAACTTTCAAAATGTGTCCCTCATACTGTATACACCTAGTCTGCTGCTTCTCTTTGTGACCTCGTCATAAAACGGTTGCGGTTTTCTTTTAAGAAACACTATAATGATCTTATTTTCTCAATAACAACACAACCTTATGTTTCTGCAAAACTGTGGTTATAATGTAATTTATTCTTCTATATCCTATGAAAAATGAGTGAACTTAAGGAAAATAAGTGAACTTAATATTAGGGCTAGCGGAACATACCGAGTATAGATAGGTATAAACAAGGTGCGTTCGCAGCCCGAGGGCCACCGTACAGAGATATCTGCTGCAAAGTAACGGCGGATAAACTCTGAGCTCACACGTGGGTTAAGCTTCACCCCGTGTACACAAAACTATTACCCTAGCTAGGGTTGTGCTTGCTTTGGAACTTTTCTGTGCTAACCACACACGAAGGAACCTGATGATAAGCCAAGGCTAATTTACCCCACTGACGCTAGTTGCTTGCCTAAGTGTACAGTCCAAAAGCTACAGCCTCACACCACATATGTATAGAGTGGTATAGTATCCACTGGCATAATCCAAACACATTTGATTCTAGCACATGGCTGTGCGGCCATGCAAACCTTTTATAGTTACAGCTCTTCAGGACCTTCCTGATGGACCAATAGGAGCTGCTATAGGGCCTGTGCATGTGACCCCCGACCTCCAATGAGAGGTCCTCCCGTGGGCATGCTCAGTGCGTGAAAAGCAGGACTTAGTCCCAGAAAAGCCTGCTCGCCGCTGACCAGTGCTGGCTACAAAGCCTGAGCCTGGAAAGACAGCAATAACCATTCGCACAGTATCAGGCTGAGCCAAAGCCAGTATCAGGCTGGAGGAGAATGGGAGACCGCAGCAGACATGGTTTGAGATTCCCCCAGTGCAGCGGCAGGAATTCGACATTCAAAATATTCAGAAAAATTCCCACACTAGAGTTCATATGAACGCATCACCGCAAGTCTACGAAGCTACATTTCCCTGCATTCCATTGATTCCCCAGTTTTTACAGCCAGGGGCAGCTGCAATAGCAGGCTCCTGGTTGTAAAATTATTTAACCCCTTCAGTTGGATTTACATCGTGGGACATGACTGTACGGCGGACAGGTATGGGATATTGTTGCTTTTTATTTTCCCTTTTTTTCAGATGACAATGGTCGTCAGTTGGATTGAGAGTACAATACATATGTTAAAACCCGATGTGTATTTATTTTATTAAAATACTTTATTCATAATGTGTGTTTTTTAACCCTTTATTACTATTGGATTAATAATGGTTAGGTGTCTTATTGACATCTCTCCATTATTAACCAGGCTTAATGTCACCTTACATTAGCAAGGTGACATTAACCCTTTATTACCCCATATCCCACCGCTATTCGGGAGTGGGAAGAGAGTGGCTAAGTGCCAGAATAGGTGCATCTTACAGATGTGCATTTTCTAGGGTGGCTGGGGGCTGACGTTTTTAGCCACGGGGGGCAATAACCATGGTCCCTCTCTAGGCTATTAATATCTGCCCTCAGTCACTGGCTTTCCCACTCTGGCGGAGAAAATTGCGCGGGAGCCCACACCAGTTTTTTCCGTGATTTAACCCTTTATTTTAACACCTAGAGCTCCCAAATTTTGCACACAGACACTTCTAACTTTAGTAGAGAGGAATATGTGAAAAAATAAGGGATATGAAATGGTTTTCTGCATGTAAACCATGTCCCATATCCTGTCGGGTTTGATAAGGAGATAGCAAAAGCCGGCAATTGCATCACCGGCTTTTCTGTTATCTTGCTCTGTATTAAATATATATATTTAAATATAAATATATATATATATATATATATATATATATATACACTCACTGGCCACTTTATTAGGTACACATGTCCAACTTCTTGTTAACACTTAATTTCTAATCAGCCAATCACATGGCGGCAACTCAGTGCATTTAGGCATGTAGACATGGTCAAGACAATCTCCTGCAGTTCAAACCGAGCATCAGTATGGGGAAGAAAGGTGATTTGAGTGCCTTTGAACGTGGCATGGTTGTTGGTGCCAGAAGGGCTGGTCTGAGTATTTCAGAAACTGCTGATCTACTGGGATTTTCACGCACAACCATCTCTAGGGTTTACAGAGAATGGTCCGAAAAAGATAAAAAATCCAGTGAGCGGCAGTTCTGTGGGCGGAAATGCCTTGTTGATGCCAGAGGTCAGAGGAGAATGGGCAGACTGGTTCGAGCTGATAGAAAGGCAACAGTGACTCAAATCGCCACCCGTTACAACCAAGGTAGGCCTAAGAGCATCTCTGAACGCACAGTGCGTCGAACTTTGAGGCAGATGGGCTACAGCAGCAGAAGACCACACCGGGTACCACTCCTTTCAGCTAAGAACAGGAAACTGAGGCTACAATTTGTACAAGCTCATCGAAATTGGACAGTAGAAGATTGGAAAAACGTTGCTTGGTCTGATGAGTCTCGATTTCTGCTGCGACATTCGGATGGTAGGGTCAGAATTTGGCGTAAACAACATGAAAGCATGGATCCATCCTGCCTTGTATGGAGCATCTTTGGGATGTGCAGCCGACAAATCTGCGGCAACTGTGTGATGCCATCATGTCAATATGGACCAAAATCTCTGAGGAATGCTTCCAGCACCTTGTTGAATCTATGCCACGAAGAATTGAGGCAGTTCTGAAGGCAAAAGGGGGTCCAACCCGTTACTAGCATGGTGTACCTAATAAAGTGGCCGGTGAGTGTATATATATATATATATATATATATATATATATATATATATATATATATATATATATATGTGTGTGTGTATATATATATATATATATATATATATATATACGTGGGTCTCACTGACATATATATATATATATTTATATATACAGTGCAGACCAAAGGTTTGGACGCACCTTCTCATTTAAAGATTTTTCTGTATTTTCATGACTATGAAAATTGTAAATTCACACTGAAGGCATCAAAACTATCAAAACTATGAATTAACACATGTGGAATTATATTCTTAACAAAAAAGTGTGAAACAACTGAAAATATGTCTTATATTCTAGGTTCTTCAAAGTAGCCACCTTTTGCTTTGATGACTGCTTTGCAGACTCTTGGCATTCTCTTGATTAACTTCAAGAGGTAGTCACTGGAAATGGTTTTCACTTCACAGGTGTGCCCTGTCAGATGTAATAAGCAGGATTTCTAGCCTTATAAATGGGGTTGGGACCATCAGTTGTGTTGAGCAGAAGTCTGGTGGATACACAGCTGATAGTCCTACTGAATAGACTGTTATAATTTGTATTATAGCAAGAAAAAAGCAGCTAAGTAAAGAAAAAGTGGCCATCATTACTTTAAGAAATGAAGGTCAGTCAGTCCGAAAAATTGGGAAAAGTTTGACAGTGTCCCCAAGTGCAGTTGCAAAAACCATCAAGCGCTACAAAGAAACTGGCTCACATGAGGACCGCACCAGGAAAGGAAGACCAAGAGTCGCTTCTGAGGATAAGTTTATCCGAGTCACTAGCCTCAGAAATCACAGGTTAACAGCAGCTCAGATTAGAGACCAGGTCAATGCCACACAGAGTTTTAGCAGCAGACCCATCTCTACAACAACTGTTAAGAGGAGACTTTGTGCAGCAGGCCTTCATGGTAAAATAGCTGCTAGGAAACCACTGCTAAGGACAGACAACAAGCAGAAGAGACTTGTTTGGGCTAAAGAACACAAGGAATGGACATTAGACCAGTGGAAATCTGTGCTTTGTTCTGATAAGTCCAAATTTGAGATCTTTGGTTCCAACCACCGTGTCTCTGCGTTTAGTTGGACCATCATTTATTGTTCAACAGGACAATGACCCCAAACACACCTCCAGGCTGTGTAAGGGCTATTTGACCAAGAAGGAGAGTGATAGGGTGCTACGCCAGATGACCTGGCCTCCACAGTCACCAGACCTGAACCCAATTGAGATGGTTTTGGGTGAGCTGGACCGCAGAGTGAAGGCAAAAAGGGCCAACAAGTGCTAAGCATATCTGGGAACTCCTTCAAGATTGTTGGAAGACCATTTCCGGTGACTACCTCTTGAAGCTCATCAAGAGAATGCCAAGAGTGTGCAAAGCAGTCATCAAAGCTAAAGGTGGCTACTTTGAAGAACCTAGAATATAATACATATTTTCAGTTGTTTTACACTTTTTTTTAACCTATTACTTGCCAAATTAGCAATTTTCATTTTTTTTTTTTAATGACAGATGTTTAATGATTTTGGTCCTAATGAATCAGAAACATAATTTGCAAAATTTTTGCAAGTACGGATTTTTCAGAAAAGGGCATCCCAATATTCAATTAAAAATGACAATGACATGATTTTCTATTCATTTTACAAACACAACACAAAAAATTGGACCTAATTATAGAAATCAAAAAATCTTAGTTGCTAGAAGCTAAAGATTAGGCGTCCCAAAAAAAGGACATTGGTAGATAATGGGTTAAGTATATAATTCCACATGTGTTAATGTTAATTCATAGTTTTGATGCCTTCAGTGTGAATGTACAATTTTCATAGTCATGAATATACAGAAAAATCTTTAAATGAGAAGGTGTGTCCAAACTTTTGGCCTGTACTGTATATATATATATATATATATATATATATATATATATAATGTATATATTTTTTCATGAATATTTGAGCCCATTAATCCATTCTATGTCCATTTTGCAGGCTGGCGAGAAAATCTCGCCGTCTGGTGCCATACGGATGTCATACGGAGCTTTACATGCGCAAAATACGCAGCCGCACCTTGGCTACGGATGACATACGGATCACTGTTCAGGGAACATTTCTGTAAAAACGGACTGTATTTTTATATGTTGTGTGTGACTCCAGCCTTAAAATCATTTTAATTAAGCTAGGCTTTACTGAGCCGGGCCAACGCCTTCATCAGGCTAATGAACCTGGACCGGCTTGATAGCACATTTGGATGCCCATTTTTTAACTTATATTTGTATCCTTATTCAATTTGGACCTCTTGGTTAAGTTTCAGAGGGCACAGTTGCAACCATGTAGGATTAATCATAATAACACCAGGGTTGTGCCTGGAGCTGCACAACTAATCCAGGTGAGTAGTAATCACTTAGCTTAACCTGTTATTATCTGCTTATCCACAGGAGCACTTTCTCTTTGTTTGTTTTTTCACATTTGATATTATGGGACTTCTGAAAATGTTGAAATTTAGCAAATGGAGTGACAGAAAAATGCTTTACATCTGACCACATAATTGATGCTAAGGACTGCAGTATCCACAAGGTTAAACTGCTACAATTGGACTTTGGTTGTAAGAAGTGCATGTCTGCTTTATATAACAGCCAACACTTGTCTTGTATAGAGTTGCATCAATACATTATCAGCCTCATTTTCACTTCTCAAAAATTAGGTTTGTGGACCACTACTGGATTTTAAGGGTGCTGTCATTTCATGAAACAAAGATTTTATCAATTTTAAGTATTAATCACAATAATTTGAATACTGGTAAGGGACAATGCTAAGTAATGAGTCTGACAAAGGTTTTATATGTTAGTCAACTTTTAAAAAGTTTTGTCTTTATTTTCTGCCTGAATATCAATCTAAATAGAAAAATTAACCACTGTTATATAATTCTATCAGTGGAAAAATAAATGCATCTAAGAATGCTGTCTATTATTGAAACTATAACACAGATGAATCTGTTTATATTGTGCTACATCAGTATATCAGTCTATAAGCAATGTAACATTTGCAGCATCATTCTTTATGCCTACCAAAGATATGATTTTCACTCAGTGTCAATCTAGCTACAAAACTCTTTAAATTTTGTAGTATTTATTATGTATACCGTATGTATATAAATGATATTTGTATTTATAAATATGTCTTCTTATTTGGTAATTTTCAATTGAGTTTGTCATTTGTCAATAACTAAAAAAATAAGAAAACTTTTCACAGAAATGTACTAAATTCCATAATAAAAAGTCTAACAGACATCGCACTTGAGTTACCTTGCTTACCTTCTTATGCAACACATTCTTTTGCAAATCACAAAACATTCAGTGTTCTTTATTTTCCTGTGATCATAGTGGATACTGAGTCACTAACATGCAAAGTTCAACAAAAGCAGGGACAGAAATATAGCACATGCACAGGCCTACATTTTCTTTTTTTATTTTATAAAGGTAATAATACTTTTAGAAATACATCATTTTACACAGTAATACAAATTATAGACATCAACTGCCGGTAGAAAATCTATTCTTTTGTTTTATAACCTGCAATTACTAGAATCAGAGGAAACTTTTTGTTGTAAACTGTCATTGTTTAAATTGTTGTTACTACTGTAGGTTTTTCTTTATCCTACACTTATTTTTAGCAGTGAGACACAACAAAATACTGCTTTGAAAGGGGTTTTATTTTTTGCACTATGCGCTGCAGAGAAATTTTAGACACAGCAGAAGGGCTGTAATTTCTACAACAAACACAACATTGTTTTCCATGTTATACTGATAGAAAGGGCAAAAAGTAGTTGTGCACATAATACAATGCAGTTTTGTTTTTAACTAAGCCTTGGTTTGTGTAAACATGTTTTCTTAGATTATTGAAATTTTTTTTCTCTAATTTCTAATCAGATAAGACTATATCCCATGTGAGGCTTACTGTTTAATTCTCTATTTCACACATCAATTTCACAGTAATTCATTTAACTACATAGACATATTTATTGGCCATGATTGAAATTACTGTTTCGCAAGTATGGCAAGAATTACATGTAACATTTGCCCTTGTAATATTTGAACATATTAGCTCACTTTTAACATTGTGCTGCACCTTATTTTTGGAGTTTTTACATGGCTTTTCAGTGTGCAAATTTATTACCATTGGCAGCGAAATGTGTAGCTCTAGCTACACATGCACGCCATGCCTGTCAGTTTGTAAAACTGGAATGAAAAGATTAGGTAGTTTTCTAATTGTGCATATTTTCAACATTTGTGAAATGCAGGTTTTTAAAGAAAACCTGTCAACAGTAGGGTTGAGCGACTTTTATATTTATAGGATCGGGTCGGGTTTTACGAAACCCGACTTTCTCAAAAGTCGGGTCGAGTGAAATCGGCCGATCCTATAAAAAAGTTGGGGTCGGCCAAAACAAGAAACCCAATGCAGTGCAATGGGATACTATGGTTCCCAGGGTCTGAAGGAGAGGAAACTCTCCTTCAGGCCCTGGGATCCATATTAATGTGTAAAATAAAGAATCAAAATAAAAAATATTGATATACTCACCCTCGGACGCGCCCTGGTACTAACCGGCAGCCTTCCTTCCTAAGAATGAGCGCGTGAATGACCTGCGGTGACGTCGCAGCTTGTGATTGGTCACGAGCGGTCACATGGGCGGTCACGCGACCAATCACAAGCCGCGACGTCATCTAAGGTCCTTCACGTGCTCATTCTTAGGAAGGAAGGCTGCCGGAAAGAAGCAGTCCGAGGGTGAGTATATACCTAATAGGAATATACTCACCCTCGGACGTGCCCTGCTTCTTTCTGGCAGCCTTCCTTCCTAAGAATGAGCGCGTGAAGGACCTTAGATGACGTCGCGGCTTGTGATTGGTCGCGTGACCGCCCATGTGACCGCTCGCAACCAATCACAAGCCGCAACGTCACCGCAGGTCATTCACGCGCTCATTCTTAGGAAGGAGGCTGCCGGTTAGTACCAGGGCGCGTCCGAGGGTGAGTATATCAATATTTTTTATTTTGATTCTTTATTTAACACTTAAATATGGATTCTGATACCGATTACCGATATCGCAAACATATCGGAACTCGGTATCGGAATTCTGATACCAGATTCAGAAGATCGCCGACCTCATGGCCGACCCCACACAGGGGTCGGGTCTGGTTTCATGAAACCCGACTTTGCCAAAAGTCGGCGACTTCTGAAAATGGCCGACCCGTTTCGCTCAACCCTAGTCAACAGGATTGTGCAAAGTAACCTACATGCAGTGTCAGGTTGGTGCTGTTATTCTGATTAAAATTATACCTGGGTTGATGAAATCCATCTTGTGGTTATTGTTTAATCTTTATTTTCACTTTTGAGTTAATGAGATTCTTGCATTTTGTAGTGGGTCTAAGGGGATTCTTCATGTAGTCCTCTGCATATGTATTCATCTGTATGTATGACACTGATCCCTCGGCGACCTGCCCTAAAGTTTACATAATGAATACTATGTGTATATCTAAAAAAAAATCCCCTTCTGCAAGAAGGCATCGGCAGACTCATCCAGACTCATTGCTGACCACTTAAGAACTCTCAAGTGCATTGTTCCCATCCCTTTCTGGGTGCTCTTGTAGCCATTTTGATAACATATTTAGAAACAGAAGCTTAAACCACTAAATATTGAAAGGAATCAAGATAAGCACACTACCACATTTTTATGAACTCTGCCTAAAAGAAAATCTGCCTTTGCTCCCCATAGAAACCAATCACAGTGCAGCTTTCATTTCTTAAACTGCGGAAGTAATATGAAAGATATGCTATGATTGAATGCTCTGGACAACTCCACATTCTTTGGAAGCTAGGTTAAGAAAATCTTCTCTGCCCACAGCAGCCAATCACAGCACAGTATCCATTAATTTCCAACCAATTTAATGTCACCAAGATCATCCACCAAAGGCCACACAAAGGGGTCAAAGTAAGGTACAAGAAAACAACTCGGTGATCAAAAGTATATAAAAATCACCTCTTACTTTTCAAACAATTTTACCCTTGCAGACCTGTGTAGTCAGATTTGTTGAGGAAAAGAATTCAAAAGGATGGGGGATTCTCGGGATAAGTGTTGTAAGAAATTGGGTGAGAAGCACATTAGTGTGGAGGAGAGAAGGAGGTATTTAGAAGACCAGAGATTAAGTTTTGCAAGATATTGGGAGATTAATTTAGAGTTACAGTATATGGCGGAGACAGATTATGGACAGCTTTGTAGGTCAATGTTAATAGTTTGAACAGGATACATTGGAGAATTGGAAGCTAATGAAGGGATTTGCAGAGATGAGAAACAGAGAGGTAGTGAGAAGAAAGTGAATTATTTGAGCAGCAGAGTTAAGGACAGACTGGAGAGGTGCATGAGTGTTATCTGAGAGGCCACAGAGGAGGATATTGCAGTAGCCAAGGTAATAATGAAGGCATGCACTAACATTTTTGTAGATTCGGGGCAGAAGAAAGGATGGATTCTGGAAATATTTTTGAGTTCGCCATATCGAGAGGTGGCGAGAGTTTGGATGTGTAATTTGAAGGACAGGGCAGAGTCGAGAGTTACTCTGAGTTAGCAGACTTCCAGTACAGGGTAAACCGTGATGTCATTTATTGTGACAGATAGATAAGTTAGTTGAGATGGGAAAAAGATGATGAGTTCAGTTTTGTCCACATTGAGCTTTAGGAAGTGTGATGAGAAGAATAAGGAAATGGCTAATATACATGCTGAGATTCTGGACAGCAGTGAGGTGGTACGTAGAGGTAGATCTGAGTATCATCAACGTATAGATGGTACTAGAATCTATGTGACTTTGAGTTGTTCCAGGCCAAATGTATAGATTGAGATGAATAGGAGTCCCGGGGCAACAACAGAGAAAAAGTGGGATGAGGAGGTAGTGTTTCAGTGGGGGAAGCTAAATATAAGGTTGGAAAGTTATGAGGAGATCGAGAAGAGGGCAATATTTAGGATGCTAAGGGAAGAGAGGATTTCTAGTAGGAGAGAATGATCGACTGTGTCGAAGGCAGAGGATAAATCTACAAAGAGGAGTATAGAGAATAGCCTGTTAGATTTGTCAGAAAGTAAGTCGTTAGTCATTTTGGTTAGGGAAGTATTGGTGGAAAGGTGGGGATGAAAGCTGGATTGTGGTTGTCGAAGAGTGAGTTAGATGAGAGATGGGAGGAAAGTTTAGAATGGACATGCTGTTTGGGGATTTTTGAGGTGAACCGGAGCACCAATATGGGGCCATAGCTGAATGTACAGGTCGGGTCAATGTATGACTTCTTCAAGATAGTTATGATCATGGCATGTTTGATAGCAGAAAGGAAGATACCAGTAGTTAATGATAAGTTGAAAATATGGGTTATGGCCCGAATAAGTATGGTGGTGAGGTTGGGGAGGAGGTGGGATGGCATGGCATAGAGTGCATAAGTGGTGAGTTTGCGCTGTGGAGAGGACATGAGTAAACTCTCCTTCAGTAAGATTTGAATGGAAGGATATGGGGAAGGGGCAGTAGACTGTTATACATAGGGGTTGTGGTGAATGGGCAGTAAATGTTTTAGAAAAAAAGTGTTCTAGCTCACTGTGAGGTTATTCCCACTTAGTCCGGAGCATGGATAGCAGCTCTGCCTTGGCACGAAGAAACTGATGAAGAAAAGATAATCCAGCCCAACAGACATGTTTATTGGAAAAAAAATGGTTTCATGAAACATAGTTTGTCTCGAGATTTATGTTTGAAGCACAACAAACAATTTAACATAAAAGTTACACCAGTTGAGCAAATTCCGGAGAACTGCTCTAGCCGCACTGATAAATTGAATTGCAAAGAATCCTATTGGATTTTTAAAATGGGAACTTTACATCCAGACTGATTAAATGAAGTTGTTGAAGGAATATAAAATACAAAATAGTGTTTTCTATAATTCTAACTGGCACTGTCTTTTATAATCTATGTGTTTTAAATGTATTTTATGTCACATACAACCATTTAAATTTGCTATATAATTATATTGTAATTTTATATTAACATCTGTTATAATCCAATTTTATTATACAGGGTGGTCCAAAAGTAGGTGGACAGAATGTGTAATAGGGTTATGAAGGGGGAGATTTATCAAACATGGTGTAAAGTGAAACTGACTCAGTTGCCCTTAGCAACCAATCAGATTCCACCTTTCATTTTCCAAAGAGTCTGTGAAGAATGAAAATTGGAATCTGATTAATTGCTAAGGGCAACTGAGCCAGTTTCACTTTACACCATTTTTGATAAATCTCCCCTTTCATAACCCTATTGCACATACTGTCCACCTACTTTTGGATCACCCTGTATTTATATATTTCTGCAATGTTTTTTTTTGTTTGTTTGTTTTTTGTTTTGCTTTTTAAATAAAAAAAATTGCATTTTTTTCTTTGAGTTTTTTTCTCTCTGAAAGTTTTTTTTAATATATTTTTTATATATTTATGTAATGCTTTTACTCTCATTATGTCACCTTGTAGACTTCTAATTTGTATAGCAGCTATTATATAGTGGGTGTGTCGGGAACTAATTTTAGTTGTCCACACCCTATTTATCATAATACTACTTCCTATAAAGCTATCCACTACACTTATGACAATATACCTGAGGAAGACATTTATACTGTTGAAACACGTTGTATGTACTTTTTCTTGAGAAATAATAAAAACCTTTTTTGGATAATAAGAAGCCTTGGATCCTACACCCACGGGAGTGCAAATAGCCTGGTATAAAGTTTATTGGATCTTGTTTATTGAAGTAGGTATCGTATAAAGGACAATTAATAAAACATTCATGTTAAAATCAAAGATGGCATCTACATTTTTCAAGTGGTGTGGCATCTTTAATACTATAATTTCCCTCTGGGTCAATAAAGTATATTGTATCTTATTTTATAAATCATACTGCAGCACCTGAAACAGGTTGATGCCATCTGTGGAGACACAGAGAGTCGGCGAGCTCCCCAGTCCACTAGCTGAACCGCGTGGACCATGGATCGTCCCATTGAACTCCCGCTCTCCTTTTAATGTGGGCATAACGCTACTCAGACAACACAGGGTGAGGGTAGAATAGCGTGGCAATACTTTATTGGACCACAAAATAGACAGGTAACATGTAGGAGAGTCCCAGCAAAATACCCCAATATGTTGTACATTACAGAGTCTTGCCTTTCTGCTGACTCACCAGGATAAGAGCAGCCTTTACTTCAGAGCTTCTGGCATACACACAGAGAGAAGGTAATGACATGCTTAGAAAGATGACAGTCCATTCAGTTACAAGGCCAGTTGACCAGAGGGTCACAAACTGGCTTCTCCGAGCATCTCTATGGAGCCAGGTTACCAGCGGGTCCCAATCCTGGCTTTCTCCAAATGTATCCATGGATCCGTGATGGTCAATGGAGCAGATCTGTATTCTTCCAAAAGGACCAGTGGTTCCCTAACCTGGCATCCTGGAAAATGACAAATCTGTGTCTCTCATCTAGCCATAATATCATGAGTACTGCCCTGTCTCTGGTCCTTTGGAATATATTAGACAACTTGGCACTCAATGGTTTTTGTGAATTGAAAAGTTCATTTATTCAGCATCCAGACAAAAGAAACCAATTGTTGAACATTTTCGGTCTGATGTGGACTTTCCTCAGAACAATTGAGTTTATCTAATAAAAAAGGGTTTCGTACAAAACAAAAAGAAACATATGATCGTAAAGAAAAGGGACAAATCACGATGTCTGTCTGTTGCTGCATAAGAATCAATATAATAATATATACAATGAAGTCTATATATGTCAAAGCATGGCATAGGATTTTGTAGCATCAATCAAGGTCAAGGTAAACAACATCGAAGACAATCCTTTACATACTCTAGCATTCAGAGGGAACCATGAAGAAGAAGGATAAGAGTGCTTCTTAGCGGGAAGAAGGTGAAGTTTCCTAATGGACCTAATTCGGTGCCGTAGGTGGTTTCTCCATGAAGCATAGTTGTGTCATTACACTGTGTTCCAAATTATTATGCACATAGAGTTTAGGAGTGATAAGGTTAGACTTTTTTTGTTTGTCATTTAAACTCATTGATGGTGATGTGTGTCAGGGCTCTTTATATCACTCAAAGCAATTGCAGATACCTGTGCAAATTAGTTTGGCAGGTGTGTCCAAATAAAGGCAAGACTACTTAAGAAGGCTGTTCCACATTATTAAGCAGCCTACATTTTTTGCCAAAATGGGAAAGAAAAAGGATGTGTCGGCTGCTGAGAAGCAACAAATTGTGGAGTATTTAGGTCAAGGCATGACTACAATCAACATTGCCAAGACACTTTGTCATGATCATCGCACAATCAAGAAGTATGTAGCTGATTCCCAGCACACACGTGTGCATGCTGATAAGGAAAAATTGAGGACTCTTTCCAACCGGCAATTGCGTAAGGTTAAAAGAGCAGCTGCAAAAATGCCTTGTCATAGCAGCAGACAAGTTTTTGAAGCTGCTGGTGCCTCCAATGTCCCCCGAACAACAAGATGCAGGGTCCTTCAGAGGTTTGCAGCTGTGCTTAAGCCATCCTGTCGACCACCTCTATCCACTGCAACAAGCAGAAATGGCTCCAGTGGGCCAAACGATACATGAAGACTGACTTCCAAACTGTTTTGTTCACCGATGAGTACCGTGCAACACTCGATGGTCCAGATGGATGGAGTGGAGGATGGACACCCCATGAAAACACGGCTAAGGCGCCAACAAGGAGGAGGTGGAGTAATGTTTTGGGCTGGAATCATGGGGAGAGAGATTGTCGGCTCCTTTATGATCCCTGACGGGGTAAAGATGAACTCCATATTCTATGTGGAGTTTCTAAAACAACACTTCCTGCCATGGTTCAAGAGGAAGAACCGTGCTTTCCGCAGCAAGATCATTTTCATGCATGATAATGTACCGTCTCATGCTGCAAAAAACACATCTGCATCTCTGGCTGCTATGGGCATAAAAGAGGACAAACTTATGGTGTGGCCACCATCTTCCCCTGACCTCAGCCCCATTGAGAACCTCTGGAGCATCATCAAAAGGAGTGTCTATGATGGCAGGAGGCAGTTCACATCTAAGCAACAGCTCTGGGAGGGTATTCTGTCCACATGCAAAACAATTGAAGCAGAAACCATCCAAAAACTGACAAATTCAATGGACGAGAGAGTTCAGAAGCTTCTTTCGAACAAGGGGTCCTATGTGCAAATGTAACATCACCTAGAATAACGTTTTCACTTGAAAACTGTTTGATTTCATTTTGCAATAAGCTGATAATGCTTATAACTTCACAATTGACCATTTTTTTGTTCAAAATAAAAAAAAAGGTTGAAAACTCTACTGTGCATAATAATTTGGAACATGCATTTTGAGTGTTTATTTTTTTTAAAAAGATACTGTTTTCATAGGCAGTTTTTTCCAAAACATTGCAATTACCGTATATACTCGAGTATAAGCCGAGATTTTCAGCCCAAATTTTTGGGCTGAAAGTGCCCCTCTCGGCTTATACTCGAGTCATGATCGGTGGTGGGGTCGGCGGGTGAGCACTGTCATATACTTACCTGCTTCCGGGGCTCCTGGCGCTCCCCCT
Source organism: Ranitomeya variabilis (assembly GCF_051348905.1). Lineage (NCBI taxonomy): Eukaryota > Metazoa > Chordata > Amphibia > Anura > Dendrobatidae > Ranitomeya > Ranitomeya variabilis. Next base: position 571,728,339 of record NC_135236.1, read on the forward strand.
GCCCGTCCCACGGTCTCCGGGTGCCGCAGCCTCTTCCCCTGAGCGGTCACGTGGAACCGCTCATTAGAGAAATGAATAGGCTGCTCCACCTCCCATAGGGGCGGAGCCGCCTATTCATTTCTCTAATGAAGCGGTGCCGGTGACCGCTGATAGAGAAAGAGGCTGCGGCACCGAAGACAGGCAGGGGGAAGGAGCGGGACGCCGGGAGCAGGTAAGTATCACATATTCACCTGTCCGCGTTCCACACGCCGGGCGTCGCGCCATCTTCCCGGCGTCTCTCTGCACTGACTGTGCAGGTCAGAGGGTGCGATGACGCATATAGTGTGCGCGCCGCCCTCTGCCTGATCAGTCAGTGCGGAGAGACGCCGGGAAGATGGCGCCGAGGAGCTGCAAGCAAGACAGGTGAGTATGTGTTTTTTTTTTTTTTATTGCAGCAGCAGCACAGATTTATGTGAAGCATCTATGGGGCAATGGTGCAGAGCACTATATGGCAGAGCTATGGGGCAACGGTGCAGAGCACTATATGGCACAGCTATGGGGCAACGGTGCAGAGCACTATATGGCAGAGCTATGGGGCAACGGTGCAGAGTACTATATGGCACAGCTATGGGGCAATGGTGCAGAGCACTATATGGCAGAGCTATGGGGCAACGGTGCAGAGTACTATATGGCACAGCTATGGGGCTATGGTGCAGAGCACTATATGGCAGAGCTATGGGGCAACGGTGCAGAGCACTATATGGCAGAGCTATGGGGCAACGGTGCAGAGTACTATATGGCACAGCTATGGGGCAATGGTGCAGAGCACTATATGGCAGAGCTATGGGGCAATGGTGCAGAGTACTATATGGCACAGCTATGGGGCAATGGTGCAGAGCACTATATGGCACAGCTATGGGGCAACAGTGCAGAGCACTATATGGCACAGCTATGGGGCAACAGTGCAGAGCACTATATGGCACAGCTATGGGGCAACGGTGCAGAGCACTATATGGCACAGCTATGAGGCAACGGTGCAGAGCACTATATGACACAGCTATGGGGCAACGGTGCAGAGCACTATATGGCACAGCTATGGGGCAACGGTGCAGAGCACTATATGGCACAGCTATGGGGCAACGGTGCAGAGTACTATATGGCACAGCTATGGGGCAATGGTGCAGAGCACTATATGGCACAGCTATGGGGCAACGGTGCAGAGCACTATATGGCACAGCTATGGGGCAACGGTGCAGAGCACTATATGGCACAGCTATGGGGCAATGGTGCAGAGCACTATATGGCACAGCTATGGGGCAATGGTGCAGAGCACTATATGGCACAGCTATGGGGCAATGGTGCAGAGCACTATATGGCACAGCTATGGGGCAACGGTGCAGAGCACTATATGGCACAGCTATGGGGCAACGGTGCAGAGCACTATATGGCACAGCTATGGGGCAACGGTGCAGAGCACTATATGGCACAGCTATGGGGCAACGGTGCAGAGCATTATATATATGGCACAGCTATGGGGCAACGGTGCAGAGCATTATATATATGGCACAGCTATGGGGCAACGGTGCAGAGCATTATATATATGGCACAGCTATGGGGCAACGGTGCAGAGCATTATATATGGCACAGCTTTATGTGGAGCATCCATGGGGCCATAACGAATGGTATGGAGTATCTATTTCTAATTTTGAAATTCACCGGTACCTGCTGCATTTTCCACCCTAGGCTTATACTCGAGTCAATAAGTTTTCCCAGTTTTTTGTGGCAAAATTAGGGGGGTCGGCTTATACTCGGGTCGGCTTATACTCAAGTATATACGGTATACTAGAATAGTAGATGACTGGAAAATAACAATAACTGCAATTCAGATAGGTAATTTAGAGAAAATATGAGGAAATATTATATTGCATAATAATTTGGAACACAGTGTATATTGCATAATAGTGCCTAAGGAGATAAATGCAGTAACAGTGTTCAGGGAAGGCAGATATGCATTTGCAGTTGTAATGAAATGCACTATATTACCCTCTCAAAGTAGGAAGTAGCAAACCAAATCATATAGACGTGTCATATGTACACATTAGCGGATGGGTTATACTGTAATGTGCTCAGATATATGGGCTAGAATATAGAGTAGAAATGTTCACCTGGTTTGCCGTAAAGAGATGTGTGGCCAGACTGTGTTATCCTTAAGGTCACCAACACTGTGTGCTGTAATAGTTACAAAGCGTCATATCAGTATAAAGTACTGCAGGTATGAGAAGGCAGCTCAGTGGAGATGTGGGTCTGCTTACCGGTGTGGAGGCTTGTGGCTGCTAGCGTGCTATATCGCTTAGGTTTGCGATTGCCCACACTGTATGTGGTATAGGTTGGGAGGAGATTTTAGTGAGAGATATGTTGCAAGAATGGGGTTGCAGTAAGGAGACGTTGCTCGCTTGCTTACCGATGTGTAGCTCCAGATCCGGTGGCGTGCTAAGTCGCCCGTGGATGCGCGCTGTGTATCAGGCTGGTACTTCTGGGATTAAGTGCCAGAGATTCTATGTCACATGGTGCCGCGCATCATAGCGGTCATATGTGTGAGGAGAAAAGTGTGCGCATGTGCCTAGAGGAGCTGAGAGTTGAGCATGGACACTGCAAGTTCTGGCAAACTGCCCTCATCATGCGTGACTATGAAAAAAGGATGGTTTAGACCGCTGGTGTCTCTGTACCATGCTGGCGCTGTATGTCCCACAGTATCTGTTGGTGTTAAAAAGTGGAGAATGTTGTTTGCCTCATAATTTTATGGAAGTCCTTGGTGTGGGTGTAACGTATGAGAGGGTAACAGGTCTGTGAATGAGCAAAGCGTGGTAAATATGCTCTATGCTATACTATTAATACTATACCGTGGATAGCACGGGGTGCCCAGTGAGAGACAAGGAATAGGATTAATGATTCTAAGTGGAAGACAAAAAGGGGAAATAGGTTAACAACGGCATATTTATACACGTAAAGTATCTACATTATAGAAGGTGAATATACATGTGCAATGTAAATGACATAGTCATAAGAAACTGGAGGTGTCAAAGTCTCTATTTAGTCCTTTCGGTTCTAGGGTCTGGAAAGTAAAAATCCATTACGCTTCACATTACTTCAAAATCCTTGTTCTGTTTTGTCCCCTTCTGCATGGATCGATTTGTTCCAAGACCTGGAATCTTAATTGGGCAACATTATGTCCCATTTTCCGAAAATGATGTGGGAGAGGCAAGTGATCTCTGTTGCACTTTATATTGGACTTGTGTTGCGATATCCTATCGCGTACTGCCTGTGTTGTCTCTCCTATGTAGGCCAAGCCGCAAGGACACTTGATCATGTAGATCACATAAATGGACTCATCGGTGAAGACGCCCTTGATAGCAATACCCTTTCCCGTATGGGGGTAAAAAAATGATCCCCCTTTTGGATATTGCTACATTGTAAGCAATTAAGACACAGGAAGGTTCCCTGTTTCTGTGTGCGTTGGAACATCTGTCTGGGTACCCTGGTGTCTGATCTAACATCCGCCCTTACCAGCTTAACTCTAATATTCGTAGGGCGGTGATAACAAGGGAGGAAAGGTTGCTGAAATTCACGAATGTTGGGATAACTTCCACTCAGGATGTTCCAATGCTTATGGAGTGAGGCCTGGACTCGCCTAGAATAGGGATGATAAGTATTCACAAAGGGTATGCGTGGCACGGAATTCTTGGGCTCGGGATTTGACTGTCTGGCAGTAGTTAATAGTTTCTTTGGATAATCTCTAATGGAGAATTTTTCTTCAATCTCCTTTAATCTCTGATTTTTTTGTATCATCATTGGTCACTATCCTTTTAACCCTCTCAAATTGTGATATAAGGATAGATTTTTTTGTGGCCAGTGAGTGAAAGCTAGTATATTGTAGTAAGCTGCTTCTTTCTACTGTGGTTTTGGTGAAAAGATCAATGGAAATGTTTGTGCAATATGGTGTCTAGGAAACTGATGTTATCCATACTGTATTGTAGAGTAAATTTTAATTCAGGCCAGATATTATTAATGTGGGAATCGAAAGAAGGAGTGTTTCAACTGGTCCGTCCCAGATGTAGAAAATATTATCAATTAATCTACACCACATTATGGAGTGTTGTTTGAATAATGGATGATTGAAAACGAAGTCTTCCTCAAAAGCCGCCATGTAGGCCCCTGCATAGAGGGGCGCAACATTTGAGCCCATCGCGGTCCCTTGCCGCTGGATGTAAAATTTGTCCTGGAACATAAAGTTGTTCTCCTTGAGGACCAGGCCCAATATATCAGAGCAAAATCGTCTGATTTTGGGGTCTATTCCTGCTTCTGTTAATAGTCGGTCAGTGGCTATCATTCCTTTGGTATGTGTTATGGATGTGTATAAACTACTTACATCCCAGGTGGTAAGTAGAGCAGATGTGGGGAGAGGGCCCAATGTTTTAATCAATTCTATAAAATTGTTTGTGTCTAGCAGGAATTATTTGGTAAGCTTAGTTAATGGTGTTAATATCTTCTCTAATGTTATGGCTAACGGGGAGAGAATAGAATCAGTTGATGATACTATAGGACGGCCTGGTGGTTTGTCCAATCTCTTGTGTATTTTTGGTAGTATGTAGAAAACCGGTATTATTGGGTCAGATTTAATGAGGTAATTCCTCAGTGTTTTAAGAATGGTACCTTCCTGCAGGTGATGGTCCACAGTAGACAAAATTTTACTTGCTATGGTGTTTGTGGGGTTGTATACCTTCGTATCACTGAGTTGTCTCTGGGTTTCAGACATATATCCTGATTTGTCCATAATGACAATTGCCCCACTCTTATCCGCTGGTTTTATAATGAGAGATTTGTCCATTGACAACTGATCTAGTGCCGATCCAATTTTTCCATGAGTGTCAAATTAGTTTGATAATGGAATTTACCCTGATTAAGCTCACGGTTAAATGTATCCACATCCCTTTCTAATAGGGAGATAAATGTCTCGACAGGAGGATTGTCTTTAGGTGGCATAAAAGAACTAGGTGTACGTAAGCCTAATTCCTTGAATTTCAGTAAGGCTGGATTATCCTGAGTTGTCATGATAGCTGGAATTTTAGAGAAATGGGCTTTTAGTCTAAAATTACAATAAAATCTCTGTAGATCTAAATTAAGCTCAAAAAAATTAAATTTGTATCCTGGACAGATTGACAATCCTATTTGTAATAGTGACAAGGAGTGGTCCTTCGGAAGTCAGAGGAAACTGACTCCACTTTAGTGGTGTGTGGCTATAATATTTTCAAATATTTGCACTCCAAATTGGGTCTCCTTCATGTGTGTTGCCTGCAGCAGTAGGACTCCCAGATTAGCAGGCCTGCATCTACTTTCAGTCATACTTACCTTTTTAGTCATCCTTATCCTTACATTTTTCTACCAACAGTAGTTTTCAAAACTGATGTTTGTGCCACCTGAGAGTGTCTGGGAAAAAAAACTGTTTGAGCTGTAATGAGGTATCAAGGGTTCCAGAAAAGAAGGATAGCACTGCTCCCTCACCCACCTCATCTTAATTGAAACTTCAATTCAAAGCTCTAAATGCTGATACCTCATGCATGGTCCATGGCTGACTGCTGCTTTGCCATTATCACATTTCTACTGTGGGTCAATTGATGCCACTTTTCCTGGTGTCTGCCCCTAATTTTTGGCAATGTTTGGACTCCAAGTTAGGTCTACTTCATTTGTGTTGCCTGAATTTGGCAGACGTCTCAGAGAAGAAGGCCTACATTGACACTTATCCACCTGTTGCTGTCAATGTTTCAGGTAGAATTGCTGATCCAAAAATTATACTATTTGTACTCTTGTTCAATTAGTGCCACTTATCTTTTTGACTGCCCCTAATTTTAGTTATTTGGGAAGCTTTTTTGGCCCCCACTTAAGGGGTTGTCTATGTGTTTGGTTCAGTCTTCCATTAAACTCAAAGTAGTGTGGGAACATTCAACGTTTGCCAAACCGAAACAAACCCTGAACAGTTTGCTGATCTCTACTCATTAGTAAATTCAATTAATCAATGAGCACTCAAGTGTGGATAAGCATCGACATAACTCTCATTAAAAGTGAACCCATTAAACTACTTTAAAATTGGACATTTACTTTGCTGCAAGACATTTATTACAAGTAATTGTTTGTTTACTGGTGGCTCAATCATCTTAAAACTATGTTGCAATGTTATGAAATTTTGTGTATGTTACAATTGCAACAAAGGGAATTATTCTCAGAAGTGAGACCTCAAGCATAAATTGATGCTACAACACTAATGCAGTAATATTATTATTATTTATTATAATAGCGCCATTTTTACCATGTGTGAAAATACTGGGGGGCAGTAGGTGCTCTCGTCCACTGACTTGAGACCACATGGACCAGGGATCATCCAACTGAATGCCTGCTCTCCTTTCATTGTGGCCATAATACTACTCAGACAGGGTAAAACAGTGTGAGAATAATTTATTGAACTGTCAACACACAATAGCATGTAGAATAGTCACAGCAAAAAACGAAGATGGTGCACATTACAGAGTTTCACCATTTAGGTGGCTCGCCTGGATTAGAGCACCAGCAACTTTGGGCCTTTCAGGGCTGCCTACCCCCAGCAGTGACACAAACTTTTGTTGGTCACACACCAAGAGAAGGGTACTACAAGCTAAAGAAGCTGACAGTCCATTGATTTATGAGGTCAGATGACCTGATTGTTCCAACCTGGATTCTCTAAACGTCTTTGTGGGTTCAGTGATGGTCAATAAAGCAGTTCTGTATTTCTTCAGTTGGAGACATGATGCCAAGGCAACTGTAATGCGGAGAGTAGAGATAAGAGAAACATAAATTCATCATGAATATGGCACATTTGGATTTGTGATCGGAAGCACGAGCACATTTTTATAAAATCGGAAAACATTCAGTAAAAAAGTGAAAATATTTTCATTACCACTAAAGTATTTTGAGCACTTTGGCTAGGGAAGTGCAAGTGTATGATAAACATTGGGACTTGTTTGATGAGGGGAAGGGGTGGGAAGAGCTCAGAGGAATAGCGTGCTTGTAAACCTTTTTTTTTCTAACTTTATGTGTGCACAATCGGGACACAGGAAACATTCACAATGTCCCGACGCAATTACTTGTGTAATTGGCTGCTGAAATCACATGTCCCTCTCTACATAAAGAGCGATCATCTTGCTTTAGGGCTCTTTCACACGTCCTGATATTTCCGGTACCGGGAAAAACCGGTACCGGAGATATCCGTGTCCGTATGTCCGTGTGCTCAAGTGGCACATACGTGCGGCATCCGTGTGCCACCCGTGTGACCCCTGAGGACCACACGGACCGTGCAGGAGAGACAGCGCTACACTAAGCGCTGTCCCCCCCGCATGTGGTGCTGAAGGCAGAATTCATCTCTTCTTCCCCGCCGGAGAGAAGAGATGAAAGATCTTTTTTTTTTTTTTTTCTGGGGGGGGGGGGGGGTGAAAAATAAAGTTTGCATGTGCCCCCGCGTCCCCCCCCCCCCAGTGCGCCGCCTGGCCTCTTGCCGCAGAAATACTCACCCAGCCAGCTCCTGCGATGTCTCCTGTGTACTCTCCGCGCTGCCAGCTTCTCCTGTGTGAGCGGTCACGTGGTTACAGTCAGTGAATAATCCCTGACTGTAATGAGCGGTCCCACGTGACCGCTCACACAGGAGAAGCTGGCAGCGCGGAGAGGACACAGGAGACATCGCAGGAGCTGGCCGGGTGAGTATTTCTGCGGCAAGAGGCCAGGCGGCGCACTGGGGGGGGGGGACGCGGGGGCACATGCAAACTTTATTTTTCACCCCCCCCCCAAAAAAAAAAAAAAAAAAAAAAACAAGAAGAAAAAACTTTCATTTCTTCTCTCCGGCGGGGAAGAAGAGATGAATTCCGCCTTCAGCACCACATGCGGGGGGGACAGCGCTTAGTGTAGTGCTGTCTCTCCTGCGGGCGGTACGTGCACACGGAGGAGAGTGCACACTGTTCTCCGTGTGCACGTGTGCTGTCCGTATTGTGGTCCGTGCTGCCGGTGGAAAACGGACATGTCGACGTGTTTTCAGCACGGACATACGGTCCGTGTGAAAACACGCACATGTGCATAGACCCATTCATTTGAATGGGTCTACGTGTGTCAGTGTCTCCGGTACGTGAGAAAACTGTCACTACACGTACCGGAGACACTGACGTGTGAAAGAGGCCTTAGCAACATTTTGTCAAAATAACAGCACAGAGAGGCTGCTCCTGATGCTGGGCCAGGGTGCTGATAGAAACAACCACCTAGCTGACTAAGCTAAAATCTATGTCAGATAGTTTAGGTAATTAGTGTCTTGTGTGGCTGTGAAATTGACCTTCCAGCAGATTTTTTTTGTGCTATTTCTGAAGTCCACCGACAAAGACAGTAGGGCACATTTCATAGAAGTGTGTTGTGCACTTCTTCTAATGTGCTCCATGCACGAGTAGACCTTTTTAAATCTTATTTTTTCAGTTGCTAAATGTGATACAGCAAGGCAAATGTCACCATGTCATTTAGTGGTGGTGACATTGTTCTGTAATTTGAGCTCTTGGCCAGTAAAAAAAAAATATTTTGACAGTTGTGACCGTGATTCTGCACCCCATATCCCACTTTGTCATTTAGTGGTGGTGAAATTAGTCTGTCCACAGATTTCATGCAGATTAAACAAAACAATTTTTTTATGTTACAAATGAGACACAGCACACTATGTCCCATTTTGTCTTTTAGTGGCAGTGATATTAATCTGTATGCAGAGCTCATGCAGATTAACGCAAACAAATTTTTCTGTTACAAATGTGATACAGTATTTCAAACCCCATAGATCATGTGTTGGGTGTCGAGTTCCTGCCTCTGCACAGGGGGAATCTCAAACCATCTCCGCTGCGATCTCCCATTCTTCTCCAGCCGCAGTGGAGTCTGCTCAGCGGAGACGTCGGTCCCAGATTCTTGCTCAGTCTCACTCTGTGCATAGGGTTACTGCTGCTTTTCCAGCTTCTGCCATTGAAGCCAGTGCTGGGCAGCGGTGAGCAGATGCTTTTGGGACTAAGTCCTGCTTTTCCCCTTCTGAGCATGCCCAGGGCAAGATCTCCCATTGGAGATTGAGGGTCACATGCTCAGATACTGCAGCAGATCCCATTATTCCTCCAGGAAGGTCCTGAAGGTGCTCAACTTCTGTGGCAGCCTCCCATTGGTCCTTCTGGAAAGGTCCTGTACATGATGCAGCTATAAAAGGTTGGCATGACCGCACGGCCATGCGCTAGTGTACATTTGTATTTGTGTGTGTGTTGATGAGTGCAAGTCGTCCTTAAATATCCCATCCCTATTGTATGACTGCTCGTGTAAGGTGGATGATTGCTATCTAGCGCCCAACTTAGCCATCAGCACATAACACATAAAACAGCGTTTATTGCTGTGACCGCCAGTGCGGCTCCGTGCGCTTTCACAGCGCTTTCCTGACCCAAGCCTGGGTGGTTAGTGGCGTTCGCCAGTGCGGCACCACACGCACTTGCGTGCATCTTTATTAATATTATTTCTTTCACTCTGACACCCCAGTTGCGGTGTCGAGCGCAAGAGGTCTATTTGAACTCAAATCCTGTGTCTTGGCATTGAGTTCTGAGACTCCTTGCTTGCGTTCTTGGTGCAGTACCGTGGCCCTGTGGCGCAGCAGGGTTCGCTTCCTTCACACAGGGGGAAGTTAACCCGTGTGTGTGTCCACATTGTACTACCATACAGTCCGTCATTACTTAGCAGCAGGTTCCATCTCTGCACGGTGGACCCCGGGCTGCGAACGCACCTTACTCTATCTTTCTAATTATTTGGTGCGTTCCGCTAGCTCTAACATCATGCAGATTAAAAAAAAAATCTGTTGCTAAACGTGATACAGTCAGCCATATCCCACCTTGTAATTTTGTTGGTGTGAAATTGTTCTGTGTTGCAGAGCTGTTGCACAGTAAAATAAAATGTCTGGCAGTTGCTAACGTGATTCAGCACACCATATCCCACCTTGTCATTTAGTCATTTAGATTAAAAACAAATTTCTGCTACAAATGCAATACAGCAGGCTAGATCTGAGTTTGAAATTGTTATAAGCATAAGTTTGATTGTATATAGGCCTCATCCACACTTAAAAAATACGTTCTTCTGTTAGTAATGTTACACAGCAGGCTAGATGTCAAGTTGACAATTTTGAGTGCTGATATTGTTTTCCATACAGGGGTACACTTGATCAAATATAAATTTGCACTGGTACTACCATGCTCAAAAAATTATGCCTCATCTGAGGTTGTCATTCTTTTGTTGTCAGATTCTGCTGTATCCAAGGCTCATCCACAGTAACAAATCTATTTTATTATTTTACTACTGTGGTACATGAGGCAGGCTATATTTTACCTATTAATTATTTTGGGCTGATATTTATTTATTATGCTTTGCTTATATAGCACTATTTTATCCAAAAGTGCTTTGCATACATTGTTGTCACTGTCTCAAATGTGGCTCAATCTAAATTCGCTATCAATATATGTTTTGAGTGTGGGAGGAAACCGGAGTACCTGGAGTAAACCCACACAAATACAGCAAGAACATACAAACTCCTTGCACATGTTGTTCTTGGTGGGATTTGAACCCAGGATCCTAGTGTTGCAAGACTGCAGTGCTAAGCATTGAGCCACCGTACTGCCCTATTGTGGTGCCTATTATTATTGAGTCCACCTTTCACAATATAAATTCTTTGTGCTAATGGCGTGGTCGTTAAACCATGCCACAGTTAAGCATTGTACGGGGCTTGGAGCAGTATTTCTTGCTTAAAGTTTGATCAGTAACTGGTGGATAAGTGACAGGTGTAGGTCTTGTGCTCTGAGAGCTGTGCCAAATTTAGGCAACACAAATGAAGGAGATCCAACTCTGAGACCAAATATTTCCCAAAATTATGGGCAGATACAACAAAAGAGTGGCATCAGTATCTATTTATTCATTTTTTATCACTTATGTAGCGCCAATTTTTCCACATCGCTTTACAGACATTTACAGACATTAGTGGCACTGTCCCCATTGGGACACACAAACTAAATTTCCTATCAATATGTCTTTGGAGTGTGGGAAGAAAAACGAGTACTGGGAAGAGATTCTCGCAAACACGGGGAGAACATACAAACTCTTTGCAGATGCTGTCCTTGATGGGGTTGGAACCGAGGACTACAGAGTACCATAATAACATAGTTACCATATTTTTCGGACTATAAGACGCACCGGACTATAAGGCGCACCCAGGTTTTAGAGGTGGAAAATAGGGAAAAAAAAATATTTGAAGCAAAAAAATGTGGTAAAATATTTAATAACATAAATAACATACTATTATATGTGGTGTTATTACATATAATAGTATGTTATTATGTTGGAAGCTGCAGGACCAGTGTGGTGTCTGTGAAGTACTATATGAAGATGCTGGAGGGTGATTATAAGAATGGGGGCACAGGGCTGATATTGAAAGCACCACTCCAGCACTGCAAAATAGCACTGGAGTGCTGCTTTAAAATCCAATGGGAGAACTATAACTCCCAGCATGTCCTGCAGATCCTATGACATGCTGGGAGTTATAGTTCACCACAGGAGTGGCAGAGTGCTTTATTGTGTATTGTAAAGACTAACCTCTTAATTGTGACAGCCTGCCAGCCACTGTGGTGAGGTAAAAGCATCACATGACTGCACACACAGAGCCCTCCCTCTTGTTGCCTCTCCACAGCACAGGTTTTGAGGAATCCTGCAGATTCTAGTGGAGAGCCTGAAGGACCTGTGATGATGTCAAGAAGAGGGAGGGCTCTGAGCTGCCATGTGATGCTCCAGCCCGCCCACTCCTTACATCACACAGGTCCTGTTTGTGCACAGCACTCGGCATCCAGGCATGGCAGGCAGGTATACAGCGATCTCCTCTCCGCTCTGGCCCCTGCTGCTGCTGCCTCCTCCCTAGGACACACAAATCTCCCTAGCTGCTGCAGCAATCAGCGCTGAGGAAGCCATGCGTGTCCCTGCTTAAGTGCAGTATTCATTTGCTGCTCCTGGCTCATCGCTCAGCTGATCGGTGGGCGGGGAGCCGCTAATGAATATTCACTGCACTTAATCATCGGGACCACATGGTTTTCCAAGCACTGATTCCAGGCAGCGGGGACATCCTGAAGTGGGATAACAGTGCGATCCCACTCACTGCTGCCCCCCTCCCCACATGCTACATCCGTACCATAAGACGCACCCACACTTTCCTCCCAAATTTGTAGGAAATAAAGTGCGTCTTATGGTCGGAAAAATACGGTATTAAGGTTGAAGGAAGACTTTAAGTCCATCTAGTTCAACCCATAGCCTAACCTACTGTAACATGCCCTAACATGTTGATCCAGAGGAAGGCAAAAAAAACCATGTGGCAAAGAGTAAGCTCCACATTAGGGGAATCAGACTAGTTCCCTGGATCAACGCCCTATCAAGAAATCTAGTATATATAACCTGTAACATTATACTTTTCAAGAAAGGCATCCAGTCCCCTCTTAAAGGAAAGGTGCCGCATTTTATTTTTTGTATTAAAAATAATTGTTTATATAAACAATTATTTTTCATACAAACTTCCTTTTTTTAACTTTAACATTTTTTTTATTATTATTTTTTTTTTAAGCCACTGGGAACCGCCATTTTGCTTTGCAGGAGTGTAAGTGAAGCTGCATGTCACTTACACTCTGCATTTACAGCAGCCCAGGGCATAGAGATCTGCGGTCGGGAGCCGACTCTTAAGCTTGCATTATAAGCTGCTTTCTGCTGTGTCTGGCCACGCCCCCTGAGCCGTCCTGCACAGCAGAGGCAGGAGATCAGCGCCATCTTCCTGGAGCTCACACTGCAGCTGTGAGCTCCAGCTCCCAGGATAATCGCAGGAGCCCTGCAGCTATAGGAGGAGGAGGAGAAGACCAAGGAGGGGAGGGAGAAGAAAGGACTCAGCAGGGAGCCGTAAGTATCAGTGGGGAGGGGGAGAGGGAATCTATTCCTATCCCTTGTGGTGCTGACTCTGAGCAGTGTATCTCCTCCCATGTGTGTTACTGTCTGCTGAGCTGTGTATCTAATCCTCTCCTGTGTGATACTGACTGAGCTGTGTATCTAATCCTCTCCTGTGTGATACTGACTGAGCTGTGTATCTAATCCTCTCCTGTGTGATACTGTCTGAGCTGTGTATCTAATCCTCTCCTGTGTGATACTGGCTGAGCTGTGTATCTAATCCTCTCCTGTGTGATAGTCTGCTGAGCCATGTATCTAATCCTATCCTGTGTGATACTGACTGCTGAGCCATGTATCTAATCCTTTCCTGTGTGATACTGTGCTGAGTTGTGTACCTAATCCTCTCCTGTGTGATACTGTCTGCTGAGTCATGCATCTAATCCTATCCTGTGTGATACTGACTGCTGAGCCGTGTATCTAATCCTCTCCTGTGTGATACTGACTGCTGAGCCGTGTATCTAATCCTATCCTGTGTGATACTGACTGCTGAGCCGTGTATCTAATCCTTTCCTGTGTGATACTGTCTGCTGAGCCATGCATCTAATCCTATCCTGTGTGATACTGTGCTGAGCCATGTATCTAATCCTTTCCTGTGTGATACTGTCTGCTGAGCCATGCATCTAATCCTATCCTGTGTGATACTGTGCTGAGCCATGTATCTAATCCTCTACTGTGGGATACTGTGTGCTGAGCCATGTATCTAATCCTATCCTGTGTGAGGCCGGCGTCACACTCGGCGTAAGACAATACGGTCCGTATTTTACGGCCGTAATACGGCCGAAATACGGTGAAATGTTCCCAAAATAGTGATCCGTAGTCAGGGTGTGTCAGCGTATTTTGCGCATGGCATCCTCCGTATGTAATCCGTATGGCATCCGTACTGCGAGATTTTCGCGCAGGCTTGCAAAACCGACATCTAATGGATTTATGTGCTCAAATGTTCGGGAAAACATATATACAGTATATATATATATATATATATGTCATTGAGACACATATATATATATTCTGTATTTAGATTTCATTCAGCGCGATATCTGTGAACAGCCGGTAATTCAATTGCCGGCTTTTCATTTCTCCTGCACAAACCCGACAGGATATGAGACATGGTTTACATACAGTAAACCATCTCATATCCCCTCTTTTTTTGCATATTCCACACTACTAATGTTAGTAGTGTGTATGTGCAAAATTTCAGCGCTGTAGCTGCTAAAATAAAGGGTTAAATGGCGAAAAAAATTGGCGTGGGCTCCCGCGCAATTTTCTCCGCCAGAGCGGTAAAGCCAGTGACTGTGGGCAGATATTAATAGCCAGGAGAGGGTCCATGGTTATTGGCCCCCCCGTGGCTAAAAACATCTGCCCCCAGCCACCCCAGAAAAGGCACATCTGGAAGATGCGCCTATTCTGGCACTTGGCCACTCTCTTCCCACTCCCTGTAGCGGTGGGCTATGGGGTAATGAAGGGTTAATGCCACCTTGCTATTGGAAGGTGACATTAAGCCAGATTAATAATGGAGAGGCGTCAATTATGACACATATCCATTATTAATCCAATTGTTGGAAAGGGTTAAAAAATACACACACACGATTAAAAAGGATTTTAATGAAATAAACACAGCGGTTGTTGTAATAATTTATTGTTCTCTCAAATCCATTTGCAGTCCCTCGCTTGGCAACATAATAAACGCACAAGATACATACCTTCTCTGATGAACTGTCAGGTCCAACGATGTAATCCATCTGAAGGGGTTAACTAATATTACAAGCAGGAGCCCTGCTATAATGCAGCTGTGCTCCGTGCTTGTAATTCCCCTGCGAATGAATGAAATGTAGGTCATTGACCTACATTTCATTCATTCGCGGTGAGGCGCCCTCTGGTGGATGTTCTCATGAACTGCAGCCTGGGAACTTTTTCCCACGCTCCAGGTCATATGAGGACATCCACCAGGGGGCGCCTCACCGCGAATGAATGAAATGTAGGTCAATGACCTACATTTCATTCATTCGCAGGGGAATTACAAGCACGGAGCACAGCTGCATTATAGCAGGGCTCCTGCTTGTAATATTAGTTAACCCCTTCAGATGGATTACATCGTTGGACCTGACAGTTCATCAGAGAAGGTATGTATCTTGTGCGTTTATTATGTTGCCAAGCGAGGGACTGCAAATGGATTTGAGAGAACAATAAATTATTACAACAACCGCTGTGTTTATTTCATTAAAATCCTTTTTAATCATGTGTGTGTGTGTTTTTTAACCCTTTCCAACAATTGGATTAATAATGGATAGGTGACATAATTGACGCCTCTCCATTATTAATCTGGCTTAATGTCACCTTCCAATAGCAAGGTGGCATTAACCCTTCATTACCCCATAGCCCACCGCTACAGGGAGTGGGAAGAGAGTGGCCAAGTGCCAGAATAGGCGCATCTTCCAGATGTGCCTTTTCTGGGGTGGCTGGGGGCAGATGTTTTTAGCCACGGGGGGGCCAATAACCATGGACCCTCTCCTGGCTATTAATATCTGCCCTCAGTCACTGGCTTTACCGCTCTGGCGGAGAAAATTGCGCGGGAGCCCACGCCAATTTTTTCCGCCATTTAACCCTTTATTTTAGCAGCTACAGCGCTGAAATTTTGCACGTACACACTACTAACATTAGTAGTGTGGAATATGCAAAAAAAAGGGGGATATGAGATGGTTTACTGTATGTAAACCATGTCTCATATCCTGTCGGGTTTGTGCAGGAGAAATGAAAAGCCGGCAATTGAATTACCGACTTTTCACTAACAGCGCTGCGTATTTCTCGCAAGTCACACTGCTGGTCCGTGTGGAATCCGTATTTTTCTCGCCCCCATAGACTTTCATTGGCGATTTTTTTGCGCAGTACGCTGACAAACGCAGCATGCTGCGATTTTGTACGGCCGTAGAAAGCCGTATAATACTGAACCGTAATATACGGCTAATAGGAGCAGCCCCATTGAGAATAATTGTGCCGTACGTTATGCGAGTTTTACGGACGTAGTTTCTGCGCTCTTACGTCCATAAAACTTGCCAGTGTGACGCCGGCCTGATACTGACTGAGCTGTGTATCTAATCCTCTCCTGTGTGATGCCGTCTGCTGAGCCATGTATCTAATCCTATCCTATGTGATACTGTGCTGAGCCTTGTATCTAATCCTATCCTATATGATACTGTCTGAGCTGTGTATCTAATCCTCTCCTGTGTGATAGTCTGCTGAGCCATGTATCTAATCCTATCCTGTGTGATACTGACTGCTGAGCCATGTATCTAATCCTTTCCTGTGTGATACTGTGCTGAGCTGTGTATCTAATCCTCTCCTGTGTGATACTGTCTGCTGAGCCATGCATCTAATCCTATCCTGTGTGATACTGTGCTGAGCCTTGTATCTAATCCTACCCTGTGTGATACTGTGCTGAGCCGTGTATCTAATCCTCTACTGTGGGATACTGTGTGCTGAGCCATGTATCTAATCCTATCCTGTGTGATACTGACTGAGCTGTGTATCTAATCCTCTCCTGTGTGATGCCGTCTGCTGAGCCATGTATCTAATCCTATCCTATGTGATACTGTGCTGAGCCTTGTATCTTATCCTATCCTGTATGATACTGACTGAGCTGTGTATCTAATCCTCTCCTATGCAGTCCTCTCCCCCTTATGTGTGATCTATATGGCGGCGTTCTGTGAGAAGTATATGGCGGTACTATGTGATGTATATGGGGGTATTATGTGTGATCTATATGGCGATATGTGAGAACACTGGTGGTATTATGTGAGATCTATATGGCGGTATGCTCTATATGGCGGTATTATGTGTGCTCTATATGGCGGTATTATGTGTGCTCTATATGGCAGTATTATGTGTGCTCTATATGGCGGTATTATGTGTGCTCTATATGGCAGTATTATGTGTGCTCTATATGGCAGTATTATGTGAGATCTATATGGCGTCGTTATGTGAGAAGTATATGGCGGTACTATGTGATGTATATGGCGGTATTATGTTTGATATATATGGCGGTATTATGTGTGATCTATATGGCGGTATTATGTGAGATCTACACTCACCGGCCACTTTATTAGGTACACCATGCTAGTAACGGGTTGGACCCCCTTTTGCCTTCAGAACTGCCTCAATTCTTCGTGGCATAGATTCAACAAGGTGCTGGAAGCATTCCTCAGAGATTTTGGTCCATATTGACATGATGGCATCACACAGTTGCCGCAGATTTGTCGGCTGCACATCCCAAAGATGCTCCATACAAGGCAGGATGGATCCATGCTTTCATGTTGTTTACGCCAAATTCTGACCCTACCATCCGAATGTCGCAGCAGAAATCGAGACTCATCAGACCAAGCAACGTTTTTCCAATCTTCTACTGTCCAATTTCGATGAGCTTGTACAAATTGTAGCCTCAGTTTCCTGTTCTTAGCTGAAAGGAGTGGTACCCGGTGTGGTCTTCTGCTGCTGTAGCCCATCTGCCTCAAAGTTCGACGCACTGTGCGTTCAGAGATGCTCTTAGGCCTACCTTGGTTGTAACGGGTGGCGATTTGAGTCACTTTTGCCTTTCTATCAGCTCGAACCAGTCTGCCCATTCTCCTCTGACCTCTGGCATCAACAAGGCATTTCCGCCCACAGAACTGCCGCTCACTGGATTTTTTTTCTTTTTCGGACCATTCTCAGTAAACCCTAGAGATGGTTGTGCGTGAAAATCCCAGTAGATCAGCAGTTTCTGAAATACTCAGACCAGCCCTTCTGGCACCAACAACCATGCCACGTTCAAAGGCACTCAAATCACCTTTCTTCCCCATACTGATGCTCGGTTTGAACTGCAGGAGATTGTCTTGACCATGTCTACATGCCTAAATGCACTGAGTTGCCGCCATGTGATTGGCTGATTAGAAATTAAGTGTTAACAAGAAGTTGGACAGGTGTACCTAATAAAGTGGCCAGTGAGTGTATATGGCGGTATGCTCTATATGGCTGTATTATGTGTGCTCTATATGGCGGTATTATGTGTGCTCTATATGGTGGTATTATGTGTGCTCTATATGCCAGTATTATGTGAGATCTATATGGCGTCGTTATGTGAGAAGTATATGGCGGTACTATGTGATGTATATGGCGGTATTATGTTTGATATATATTATGTGTGATCTATATGGCGATATGTGAGAACACTGGTGGTATTATGTGAGATCTATATGACGGTATTGTGTGAAGTATATTGTGGTATTGTGTGCTCTGTATTATGTGTGCTCTATATGGCGGTATTATGTGTGCTCTATATGGCGGTATTATGTGTGCTCTATATGGCGGTATTATGTGAGATCTACACTCACCGGCCACTTTATTAGGTACACCATGCTAGTAACGGGTTGGACCCCCTTTTGCCTTCAGAACTGCCTCAATTCTTCGTGGCATAGATTCAACAAGGTGCTGGAAGCATTCCTCAGAGATTTTGGTCCATATTGACATGATGGCATCACACAGTTGCCGCAGATTTGTCGGCTGCACATCCCAAAGATGCTCCATACAAGGCAGGATGGATCCATGCTTTCATGTTGTTTACGCCAAATTCTGACCCTACCATCCGAATGTCGCAGCAGAAATCGAGACTCATCAGACCAAGCAACGTTTTTCCAATCTTCTACTGTCCAATTTCGATGAGCTTGTACAAATTGTAGCCTCAGTTTCCTGTTCTTAGCTGAAAGGAGTGGTACCCGGTGTGGTCTTCTGCTGCTGTAGCCCATCTGCCTCAAAGTTTGACGCACTGTGCGTTCAGAGATGCTCTTAGGCCTACCTTGGTTGTAACGGGTGGCGATTTGAGTCACTGTTGCCTTTCTATCAGCTCGAACCAGTCTGCCCATTCTCCTCTGACCTCTGGCATCAACAAGGCATTTCCGCCCACAGAACTGCCGCTCACTGGATTTTTTTTCTTTTTCGGACCATTCTCTGTAAACCCTAGAGATGGTTGTGCGTGAAAATCCCAGTAGATCAGCAGTTTCTGAAATACTCAGACCAGCCCTTCTGGCACCAACAACCATGCCACGTTCAAATGCACTCAAATCACCTTTCTTCCCCATACTGATGCTCGGTTTGAACTGCAGGAGATTGTCTTGACCATGTCTACATGCCTAAATGAGTTGCCGCCATGTGATTGGCTGATTAGAAATTAAGTGTTAACAAGAAGTTGGACAGGTGTACCTAATAAAGTGGCCAGTGAGTGTATATGGCGGCATGCTCTATATGGCGGTATTATGTGTGCTCTATATGGCGGTATTATGTGTGCTCTATATGGCGGTATTATGTGAGAACAATGAATTTAAAATAGATGATTACATAAAAATGTATCCATCAGTATCTGCGCTGGTATAACTGTCTTTTGACATAAATCTCCCGCAATGGTAGAGAATGAAAAGTAGTATGCACAAAAAAAGCTATATTAGCATGCTTATAAGTCCAATATAAAACAAACAGACCAGCAATTAAGCCTAGTCAGAAAAGAATGCTCAGTTCTTACCCTTAACCCACAAGGGAAAAAGCAAACGATCTTGAGTGAAGATCCGTTGCCAGAAAAAGTCCTCCAGAAGCCGCTACACTGTCCGGGTGGGTGACTGGGCTTTAGACCCCCGTAGACAGCACGGCAATCTCCCGGAGACAAACAAGAACCCCCTCAGTGCGGGTAGTGCGATCGGCGCCTGCGCAGGACCTGTGAGCCGTAGTACACAATGTGACCACGCACGTGACGAGGGGTGAGGTACGGATGGCGATATGGACCAAAAGAATCAACATCATTATTTATCATTATGTGAGAACACTCTGGCGTCGTTATTTGTGATGGTATTATATGAGAACTATAGGACAGTATTATGTGTGCTCTATACGGCGGTATTAAGAGTAATCTATATGGCGGTATTATGTGAGAACACTATGGAAGTATTATCTGCAGAAAGGGGACCAAATCTAGGGTGGTTCCGGTTGAGCAGCTGCACGCAGGTCTGGGGTAATAGAGGGGGCAGCATGACCTCCAGTTAGGTGCCTTCAGGGGAGGGCTGGTAAGGCAGCTGAAGAGAGAGGTCTCATGTTTATCGTTACTATATGGCTACATTTCCTTCCCAGCATCACCCCGGACTGCGCCTGTCACCTCGCTTTCACACATCGCCAGGACAGGATCTGAGGAGGGGAATGGGGTCTTTGCATGCAAAGCCTGGATCAGAACAGGCCATCAATCAGCAGAAATGTTTCCTGGATTTCTGAGGAGACGGTCCATCCATGTGTATAAAAGACAGCGCTCTATGTACAATCCCTGGCTGCTCTGCGCACCAAACAGGGTGACCCCATAGACCAGCACACTGCTCTCCTGAAATACTCTGTGCTGCTGTCACCCTGCTCCCTCCACCATATATCTCCCAGAATCCTTGCTGCCTGCCATCTTCGGTGACTGTCTACTTGTCAGTATAACTTTGCAGTCACCAACAAAATGGCTGCACACTGTGTTCCTGAATCCTCTCATCCCCTAGCAAACACCAGAAGGGGAGGAGAGGAGTGACATCACACCCATGTCAGCAGACTCAGCCCATAATTACTGCAGTGCAGTAATGTGAGCTAGTTGTACACTAGGTTTTTGTCAAATTTCATTAGCTGCTCCCCCTAGTGTTTAAAAGTGGAAATGCCAAACCTTTTAAAATTATTTTTCATATTTTACTAAATTAAAAACAAATGATAATATTTTTTAAGAAAATGTAAACATTAATTCTTTACATTTTTTCAATCGCTGGAAAAAAAATTTTTTTTATGGCACCTTCCCTTTAAATTTAAGTAATGAATCACTCATTACAACATCATACGGCAGAGAGTTCCATAGTCTCACTGCTCTTACAGTAAAGAATCCGCGTCTGTTATTATGTTTAAACCTTCTTTCCTCCAGACATAGAGGATGCCCCCTTGTCTCAGATCTATGATTAAAAAGATCATCAGAAAGGTCTTTGTACTGTCCCCTCATATAATTATACATTAAAATAAGATCACCCCTTAGCCTTCATTTTTCCAAACTAAATAGCCCCAAGTGTAATAACCTATCTTGGTATTGCAGACCCCCCAGTCCTCTAATAACCTTGGTCGCTCTTCTCTGCACCCGCTCTAGTTCAGCTATGTCTTTCTTACACACCGGAGACCAGAACTGTGCACAGTATTCTAAGCGTGGTCGAACTAGTGACTTGTATAGAGGTAAAAGTATGTTCTCCTCATGAGCATCTATGCCTCTTTTAATGAATCCCATTATTTTATTTGCCTTTGTAGCAGCTGCTACTGACACTGGCCACTAAATGTGAGTTTGTCATCCACCCATACACCCAGGTCTTTTTCATTGACAGTTTTGCCCAGAGTTTTAGATTTAAGCCCATAGTTATACATCTTTTTACTTCTACGCAAGTGCATGACCTTACATTTATCCCCATTAAAGCTCATTTGCCATTTATCAGACCAAGCTTCTAGTTTACATAAATCATCATGTAATATAAAGTTGTCCTCCTCTGTATTGATTACCCTGCAGAGTTTAGTGTCATCTGCAAGGCTGCTAATGTTTTTGCATTGACAACTCAACATTCCCGGGGTTAGAAGTCAATCACTACAATGCAGACTGTGTGCCTCACTGCTGTCTTGGGGAAAACTGTCAAGATTGTGTTTGAGCATGTTCTGAGACTGCAGAATGGGCGTGTACCTTTCCAGGGGTGAAAGCAATGGGCAAAATTTAATTTTGTATCTTGGATCGAACAGACTGACAACCCAGTAACAAGCAAAATTTCAAATCCTAATAATACGGGCAACAATCATGCTGCCGATAGTGCTACAAGAAGATTCTCATGGGTAGGTCTCTTTCATGAGGTTCAAGTCCATAGTGTGTTGGTGGTGGGATAGCACTCGAGCTTGCTTCCTCTATACCGTTCTGGAAACCACAGACAAAAGATCATTATCCTGTTCATCTCCTAACTGTTGAGCTTCTGTCACTTCTTCCTTTTTCTTTCTCCTCATTCTTCTCCGTTTGTTCCTCCCATGGCAACCGCATGTGAGACAATAAACCAGAACTTAGAGATATGATTAACCCTTTTGCATCCTCCTCCTTTCCTACTCATCCCCCAGGACCACCACCAACTCTTCCCACAGACTATTGAAAGTATGCTCACGCATGTATATGAGGAGTAATAGTGATTCATATGATGGCATAATCAGCGCAAACCATCTTACTGTGTTGTGCTAGGCTGTGCAAAATGTCATACTGCACCAGGTGTCGGCGCTGCTGCCACAGTCACCGTAACATATGCAGTGTTGAATTTCACAGTGCAGTTACTGTTGTGAATTCCATCTGGGCTCCCTCTGGTGGCCTTTAGCGATGCTGCGGGTCTGGAGCTGGGCTCAGCTGCCTCGTTTCCTGCTATGCTGGTTCCTGTTTGACTCCACCTGGACCTTTGCTTGTTGCCTGCTGTCGTTGTATTCAGTACTGGTTCTGACCTCTCCTGGATCTCCCTGGTGACCTGTCTATTTCTGAGAAGCTAAGTCTTGCTAGTGCTTTTGCTCATTGTTTCCTTGAATATGTTTCTCAGTATATGATGTGTTCAGTCCAGCTTGCTTATATGTGATTTTTCGCTTGCTGGTAAGCTCTGGGGTGCAGAGTGCGCCCCTCACATCGTGAGTCGGTGTGGGGGTTCTTGTACTTTCTGCGTGGATAGTTTTTGATAGTTTTTGTACCGACCGCACAGATCCCTTGCTTTCTTCTGTCTATTTAGTGTTAGCGGGCCTCATTTGCTTAAACCTGTTTTTCATTCCTACGTTTGTATTTTCCCCTTAACTCACCGTTATTATTTGTGGGGGGCTGTCTAAACTTTGAGGTTATTTCTCTGAGGCAAGTGAGGCTTTGCTTTCTCTCTAGGGGTAGCCAGTTTCTTAGGCTGTGAAGAGGCGTCTAGGTTTTTAGGTAACGCTCCACGGCTGCCTTTAGTGTGTGTGGATAGGTTCAGGATTGCGGTCGGTATAGTTCCCACATTCCCGGAGCTAGTCCTACTATTCAGGTTTACCTATCAGGTCAGTTTGGTGATCCTACCACCGGATCATAACAAGTTACATTGTATATTAACCAGTTAACCCGTAGGCCAAAAGATCACCATACCAACTTAAGTGGAATGGTGGAAGTGAACACACAACAGTGGTTTCTGCATCAATGCATTCAGGCTGGGAAGTGGTGGAGGAATTGCTGTACCATCAGGTTGAGGATGTGAGCCATGCAAGGCACGTGTGTGAGGTTTCTTCAGCATAGGGCCACCACTAGGTTTGCATTGTTATGGCACATGGCCTTTCCAGGCTCCAGATTCTGTGGAGATAGCCATTGCTCAAACTCAGCATGTATAGCTGTCCACAACTCTTGATCTGTATGACTGTGGTCTCCAAGGCATATTAATTTAAACACTGCCTGATTGCGGTGATCTCTGGGGATTCAAAGACTTGGTGTCTAGTGCTTTAGTTGTCCATCTCCTGGTGTGCACTAGTTTAACTCTCCAACCCCTGTTATTTAGTAGTTTAATTCTCCATCTTATGGTGTGTAGTGATTTAGTTAGCCAACTTTAGGGATTTAGTAGTTTATTTCACCAAGCCCTGTTGTCTAGTAGATTAGTTCTCCTTCTTATGGTGTGTAGTAGTTTAGCTCTCTATCCCCAAGCACCCTGCAAGTCTTGTGGATTTCGAGACTTGTAGAGCAGTCCCTTGCCTGACTGCCCCTACAGACATTAGAAACACTCAGTGCCCAGTCAACGAGATGTAATGCCCTGGTACTTGCTTTCTTGTCCAGGTGTTGGTGTTGAAATGCACCCTGTAGACATAGAATTTCTCAGGGAATGGGTGATGTTGTCTGCAACATCTACTGTAGCGCAGGTTCTTAGAAAAGTAATGGTGACTGGGCAACTGGTACTGAGGGACTGCAACTGTCTATATCCTCAAGGCAGAAGAGCTGCATTTCCATGGCCAACAGATTGAATTAGAAATCAAGTAATCAAAGAGATAACAGGCCGTGAGTCACACAAAACCATTTGCTGTTATTTTTGGAGCTCTCAGTTGGCCCTTATCGTCCAGACAATTACACAATTAGGCAACGATCAATCAAAGAGGCCGCATGCGGTTCACAAAAATTAGTTCTTTGAAAACTAATAGTGAGCCTACGGTATATCCACCTCTAGATTACAGCGCATAAAATATGTGTATATACAATGGTATGATAATTGCTATCTCCATTCTCCACAATAACCCCACACTTCTTGCTGCCACCATCAATCCTGTTTTTAAAGAATAAGCCTCCTTACCTTGACAAGCCAGCTGGTATGTCACTCTCCATAAGGAGAAACGTTACCCCTTAGACCCCACTCCAGAGCCTCTCACCTAGCCAAATCAGTTCTCATGCTTCGCACTGACGAGGGCCAACAGCCCGAAACACCGTGTCTGCGAATTGAGATACTGATTTGGCTTTTATCCTAAGTCATATTGCACGACTCGTTAAAGGGTTGATTGTGACTTGTAGGATCGCTACTTCCAATAGGTGGCGCTATAGAGTTAAGTCCTCTTTTTTTCAGCAGAGGCAATTTGCATATTTAAATTCCCAGAGGAGCATTGCACGGTGAATAAGCCTCCTTACCTTGACAAGCCAGCTGGTATGTCACTCTCCATAAGGAGAAACGTTACCCCTTAGAC
Organism: Ranitomeya variabilis; assembly: GCF_051348905.1. NCBI lineage: Eukaryota > Metazoa > Chordata > Amphibia > Anura > Dendrobatidae > Ranitomeya > Ranitomeya variabilis. The sequence continues at coordinate 571,753,164 of NC_135236.1, forward strand.
CCCACTCCAGAGCCTCTCACCTAGCCAAATCAGTTCTCATGCTTCGCACTGACGAGGGCCAACAGCCCGAAACACCGTGTCTGCGAATTGAGATACTGATTTGGCTTTTATCCTAAGTCATATTGCACGACTCGTTAAAGGGTTGATTGTGACTTGTAGGATCGCTACTTCCATTAGGAGCATTGCACGGCGAATAAGCTTCCTTACCTTGACAAGCCAGCTGGTATGTCACTCTCCATAAGGAGAAACGTTACCCCTTAGACCCCAAACCTTATCCTGGGAGACTTCAAAAGCCCCAACTCCCTAACTGCATCCTAGCTTAAATCTGTACTCACTTCTCATGTCCTCTCACAACTTTCAACCTCTGAGCCACTCAAAGATGATAAAACCCCCGATCTGGACTTTGTCTAGCTCAGTTTAATCTCCTACCTAGATAACTCACCTCTTATCCTTTCTCCCCCATGAAATTAGGAGTATAACCACAATTTAAACATTTTTAGGTGCGACCTAAAAATACATCTGTTTAGGGCGGCCTATCACATTCCCTAATTAAAGTCCTTTTTATAAATTTCATATTCTCTACTTCTCCGAGCATAATTTGCCATCAAACTCAGCCGTACACAAAAGCCTTATGCAGCCTTTATCTACCCTCCTGTTATGACCCCAATGGCAGAGGGTCTCAAAAGTAAATACCAAGTCTGCAAACACAAAAAACCAGCTCATAGGGCAGTGGTAACTGGGCTGACCGCATATCTAATCCTAGCACCACAAATAGCAGCAGCCGGGGAACGTGCCTACGTTGGTTCTAGACGTCTTGCGCCAGCCGGAGAACTAACTAACCCTAGAAGGGAAAAGATAGACCTTTCTTGCCTCCAGAGAAAAGACCCCAAAAGTTGGATACAAGCCCCCAACAAATAATAACGGTGAGGTAAGAAGAAAAGACAAACGTAAGAATGAACTAGATATTTAGCAAAGAGAGGCCCACTGACTAATAGCAGAATATAGTAAGATGACTTATACGGTCAGCAAAAACCCTATCAAAATTTCCACGCTGGATATTCAAGAACCCCCGAACCGTCTAACGGCCCGGGGGGAGAATACCAGCCCCCTAGAGCTTCCAGCAAAATCAGGAATCACATTTAGTACAAGCTGGACAAAAAATAAGAACAATGCAAATAAGCTAAAAACCAAGAAGCAGAACTTAGCTTAATTTTGCAAGATCCAAGACCAGCAGACAGGAGCAAACAGAAAGGAACTGATTACAACGATGCCAGGCACCAGACTGAGAATTCAGGAAGTTTATATAGCAACACCCCTGGACTAACGACCCAGGTGGGTGCCAAACTGAGGAAAGACAATTCCAGAGTCATATCACTAGTGACCACAAGAGGGAGCCAAAAAAGTCTAAATCACAACACCCTCCATTTCCTCAAGATGGTTGGAGCATCATTGTAAATAAGCACCTGTACTTTTGTCACCACCCCCTCATTGTAGATTGTAAGCTTTGAAGAGCAAGGTTGTAATCATTTTTGTTTAACTGTTTATTTATCGTAAACTTTGGAGCTTTTGACTGTTTTATATGAATGGCTAACTAGTAAAACTCTGCGGAATATGTTTGCATTATATAAATAAAGGTTATTATTAGTAGAATGAAGATGGTGAAATTCAAGCTTCTAGCTTTGGCATGTATAGGTGGAAACAATCTTTTACGTGAGCACAGCTGCACAAATGAGGGCTGGCTACTGTGCTGGCAGAGGGTGAAGTAGAGTGAACATGTCAAGCTGCTGGACTGTGAGAGAGGTGAAGGTGGAGATGTTACATTAGATTGAGAGTGATGGGGAGTGGTTGGTATCAGTCAAAAACAGCAGGCATGTGCAGCACCCCAGAGTCCTGGTTGCTGCAGTAATGTAATTCTTCCACCAGGGGGAGTGATATTACATCTGAAGGTAATAAAGGAGTCCATCTTTCCAGGTATCACAGCATCACAATACACTTCACACTCCAGACCACCAGGGGGAGCCATGCTCCTATCTAGTAGAGCACTCCTCACAGAAGGGTAAAACTGGTGGGCTGGATAGAAAGTTAGGGAGAAGCAGACTGGGCTTCACCCAGGTAACATCTAGTCAGTGAGAAGCTGACTGGGCTCAGCCCAGGCAAGACCTGTCAGGCAGACAGGGGGAAAGGAGAAACATCTGAGCTGCAGACAGAGGGTCCCTGTCAGGGGTGGGATCCTGGCAGAGGCCTAGCACGAAATAGAAAGCTATGGAGCTGCGCCTGCCCCACATGCAGCAGTATCCTAAGAAAGGACATGAAGAGAAGTGTATTGTAGAGAGTGAGAAACCAAGTCACAGCACAAGGAGAAGTCACCGGGAGGAGTTCTGCCCCGAGACAGGCAGCCTCCTTCTGAGGCGCGTAGCCGGTGGCCAGAACACCGAGGGAGTAATTGACTCTACGCATTACTTCAGAGACTGGCAGGACAGTCAATTTCAAGTTGGCTGCCCGACCTTAATACCTAAGAAAACACGGTGGCAAATTGTGGGGGTCAGGGCGTCTCTAGGGTCCCTATAAACAAGCCTCAGGCCATCCCAGTCATACAGGTTTGTCCTATCCATACCATCTGGGGGACAGAGAGGAAGACATAACATCTAGAAGATCTATAAAAGTTGTGAGGACTATCCCGTGGTGCTCAGAAGGGAAGTACTACAACACACAGGCGCTGGTAGGAAGGCTACTGATTTCCACCTGGTTAAGAGAACTCTGAATTTGCCTTCGGACCGGCCAGACCCTGCCTGCCCTGTGAACGGTACTCTGGACTGTGGATGCTGAAGTTTTCAGTAAAAGGTAAAGAGACTGCAACCTTTGTGTCCTCGTTATTCATTGCGCTTTACATCGTCAACCATCACCACCTACACATCTGGGAAGCCCTGGGGACATACTTCACCTGTGGGAAGGTATACCATCTAGATGCCATTCCATCACCCCAGTGGACCCCTAAGCAGCGTCGATCGACCTGGCCGAACACCACAGGTGGTGTCACGAACACCAGACAAACTACACCTTTAATTGGGTGCCCCTCAAAGGGCCACGGACCAGGTCAGGCCACCATGACATCCCCAGAACTGAGAGGGACCCGGTACTGAGTCCCTCATTGCCCTGACGTGGGGGCGCTCCACATGTCCACTTCCATGTCAGCTGACGAGCTCTGACTCGCCCAGACTGTGGCGAGTAATCAAGTGGAAGTTCTGCGGCCAGAGACCTGTGTGTTAATATTTGCCACAATGAGGGATAAGGAAGAATCAAAAGACACAGCTGATGGGATGGATGGTCGTTGGTAATGCCTACTAGTCTGCATTTTAGAACAGTGAGATTCCCAGATTAACTCATGTTAATCGCGCATGTGCCTATTCATGCACATAGTGGTCAAATTATTCCATTTCTTTCCTCTACTCAGTCGCTTTTAACAAAGTTGGCAAATAACATGATTTGTGTATTTTTTTGCACAAGCTAAGCAGCTGCAGAGTCATGAACGCTACTGGCCACTGACAGATTTGGGGCTGAGAATGCAATGCTTGTCATGGTTGCATAACTCTGTGTCTACAAGAAGCCTCAACATTACTTCCTTGTATTCCTCCTCTTTCTCTGCTGATCTATTCAGCTGCATGTCTCTAGGTTTACACCAAGTGGGATCTACTACCTCATCGTCATCCTCTCTTTTTCCCACTCTTTGCCCTGAGAGTCACCCTCCTCCTCTTCCTCCCCTGAAAGCACAGTACAGTCTGCATGTCTCAAGTATCTGAGTTTCATCAGGATCACCTCGACCCCCCCGGGGTTAACGTCTGTTAGCGAGGGTTTGGTTTCTGCTCACCTCCTTCTTCATCAGTCTCTGGATCAAACTGGAAAAAAAATGTGGGCATGGGTACAGATGATTTCCTCCTTTGACGCCGAAGCCCATGGCATAGAATGTATGAACTGATCTGCAGACTCAGCCATCTGTGGTTCTCTACATTCAGTTGGGCAGTTGGAGAATTGTGACATGAGGGAAAACAAGGGTAATTGGGGTGCCACCTCTGTGGACTGTACCATGTGTAATATTAATGTGGAGGAAGAGTAGAAGGGACTACTTATTGCAGCCCTAGCAATCTACTGGTGCACATGTTCATTCTGGCCATCATCTGCAATGATGTGCAGTTGCCAAAGAAAGAGCGTAGCCCGCCAGTGACAGAAGTTGTAAAAATGTTGTGCATATGCTCACTGCAGCAAAACAAACCTACATCTCATCTCTCATATCATACCTGTCTCACAACTCTAAACAGCTATTCAGTACTTTCAATTATCTCCTATGTCCACCAGCTCAGATCACCTGTGAACTTGACCCAATAATGTCCCACCTATGGCCGGTTTTAGAGAAATTGGGGCTGTCTCAGGTTCCTTCTCCAGTACCACACAATCAACAGAGCAAGCGAAAAGTGAACAATCCCAAGATCTTTATTTAGGCAAAAGTATGAAAGGTCCATATACGATTCATCACACAAAGGATAAAATATTCCAGAACACAAATGCAGTTCAGTTACAGAATAAGGCTGTGTGCACACGTTGCTGATTTTTTGCGGTTTTTTTGTGTTTTTTCGTGATAAAAATGCTTTAAAACCACAAAAAAAAGCATACAATATGCATCTCATTATTTAGAATGAATTCCGCAATTTTTGTGCACATGATGCGTTTTTTTCCACGAAAAAAACACATCGCGGTAAATAACACAGCATGTTCATTAATTTTGCGGGTTTTTTTGCAGATTTCCCACTATAAAATGCATTGGGAAATGTCCGGAAAAAAATGCACCAAAAACGCGGCAAAAACGCGGTAAAAACGCACAAAAAACGCATGCAGATTTCTTGCAGAAAATTTCAGGTTTTTCTCAGGAATTTTCTGCAAGAAATCCTGAACATGTGCACATAGCCTATAAGTCCAACAATCCAGCACAGAGGTTAACAGTACCTATTTCCTTCTTTCTCTCTCTGATATGCTCTTCACATCATGGTTCCACACAGGATCTGATCTCTGTCTCACCTCCCTGATATTTTCAAGTCCCTCTCCTCATTTACAGGTTAGGGGGGTGGGTCGCAGGGGCTCATTGTTTCAACAAGCTAGGTCAACATGTCATTAGCATATTAGCAAACAACATTATTTACTGACTCTGTGGAGAGATAACAATACAGAACTGTGGGGAGAATATCAGATGGCAAATAACAACTCATCCTACAAGATAACACCATGGAAATAAGTAAAATATAAATATACACAAAAATGATACCCACATAGCTTATCACCCCATCACAACCTCTCCCCCCTCTTTGTAACTGAGCACGCCACTAGGTCTACACAGACCTCTGGCCTGCTCACTTTAGTCCACTCTTCTCCACTGTTTATAGTTCCTTGTACAGTGGCAGAGGTTGCAATAATCATGAGCACTTGTTATCCATAAAGTCCCGGGTCCTGGCTTTATGGTCATACAAGGCTTTTTGACTGGATGGGGCCATTCGCTGATTAGCCAAGGTAGCTAGCTGGGTGAAACAGTCTCTGAACTCTAGAACGTAGGGAATGATGGGCGTTCCGGTATCTGCGATATCTCCCTCCAATTGTTCTTTCAGAAGAGTGAGAGGCCCACGGACCTTCTGCTCCCACAAAATGACTTTGTAACTCCCCAATGTCATTTCCAAGGAGGATATCTGCAGGAAGTCCTCCCATAACTCCAATCCAACAGAGTTTTTCTCCAAAACCATAATCCAAACGTACCAAAGCTTGCTGTATATATTTGTGGACACCCCTCGCCAGGACAATGGGAATTCCCGGGCCCTGGTGAATTGCCTCAGGTCGAACCACACGGGGGTCAGCAATAGTCAGAAATGTCCCCGTGTCTCTAAATCCCGACACTTTGTATCCATCAAATAAGACATCCTGCAGGTGGCAATGCCGTTGCTCTGTATTTCTGATGGACAAAGGCCGGAGTCCATACACTCCAGGAGGGGTATCTATGGTGTCGTGGTCAGTGGTCCACTCTGGTGGGGGTGTGGTAGCTCTTCCTCAGGTGGGATGGAGTGCACAAGATGCACGAGACGACGTGGGGCTCTGAATCCTTGAGGGACAGCCAGACTGCAAATGTCCAGGTTGCCCACACCCATAACATATTCCCTCTGTGATACCCCCTGGTCGTGGTTGGAACTGTTGGGGCCCAGGATTGTGAGCTGTGATTGTCATCGGCCTGCGGCTGGGTGGAGGGGCAGAAATAATCGGAGGGGGACGGGGCGCGGGAGAAGGCCTTGGTTCATTGTCCAGAAGCGTGCACTCCCGGACCCATTCCTGTACCTCTGCAGGGCACTTGGCAAGAAATTGTTCTATAAGGAACTCCTGTATAACATCTTCTACAGTAAAGGCATTTTCTGCTTCCAGCCATCTCCGACATGCCTGGGACATCTTATGTGCATACATCCTAAACGATCCCCCCGTGGTGCATGGGAGGTCTCGGAACTTGGCCCTATATGAGTCTGGGGTGATAGCATGGTAATCCAGGATAGTCTGCTTTACAATGTTATAATCCCAATACCGCTGTGAGTCAATGGTTCGGTAAGCCTCCGCCAGGCTACCGTTCAGGAGTCCCACTAACAAACGCATCCAGCCAGAGTGGGGCACCTCCATCACAGCACAATGCTGCTCAAAGTCCTTGAAGAACCCCTCCACATCTCCGGAAGCCTCATCAAATAAACTCTGTCCGGGTGATCCGTACAGGCTCCTGGATCATTGGGTTTAGATTCCACATTGCATTACTCCCTCTTTCAAGCTCCATTGCTTCTTGTCTCCGCTGTGCCTGGTGGGCAGTCTCCTCCTTGTACTCCTGAGAGATGCCTGGGCCCAGAACCGCCATCTCTTCTTCGTACCACACCACCCACTGGCTTTTTGGGGTGGGAGTCCTCGTCTCCAGTGCTCGTCCTTCAGACATATGGGAGTAGGTGGTCTGGCTAGCACCCACCAGTAGATTAATTAAGGCCATTAAGGCCTCTTTAGTCAGTCCCTGGTAGTTCAGGCCCAGGTCTCTGGCTCTCTTCTGTAAACTGGATACAGTCCAATTTCTGTACTCACTCTGTGGGTGGTTCTCCATTAGGTTATGCTCTGTTGATCCCGCTGCTTGCCACCAGTTGTGACAGGTTCCTTCTCCGGTACCACACAATCAACAGAGCCAGTGAAGAGTGATCCCAAGACCTTTATTTAGGCAAAAGTACGAAAGGTCCATATACGATCCACCACACAAAGGATAAAATATTCCAGAATGCGAATGCAGTTCAGTTACAGAATAAAAGTCCAACAATCCAGCACACAGGATAACAGTCCATATTCCCTTCTTTCTCTCTCTGATATGCTCTTCACATCATGGTTCCACACAGGATCTGATCTCTGTCTCACCTCCCTGATATTTTCAAGTCCCTCTCCTCATTCACAGGTTACTGGGGTGGGTCGCAGGGGCTCATTGTTTTAACAAGCTAGGTCAACATGTCATTAGCACATTAGCAAACAACATTATTCACTGACTCTGTGGAGAGATAACAATACAGAACTGTGGGGAGAATATCAGATGGCAAATAACAACTCATCCTACAAGAGAACACCATGAAAATAAGTAAAATAGAAATATACACAAAAATGATACCCACATAGCATATCACCCCATCACAGGGGCCCTGGGCAAAAGTTTAAAGTGGAGCCCCAAATGCTCACATATTCCACATCGCACAGATATTTTGGTTGTATTTACAGGTGCGGAGTTCAGGCCATTAATCAAGCGTGATCGACAATAATGAAGTCATTCAACGCTTGCTCCGAGTTTCTTTACACTGACTGAGGAAGAATGATGGGGACAGATAGTCCTCGATACAGTACAATGCAGATCCCATATAGTGCATATGGTATAGTGCACTCCACATGGTCCTTGATAGAGTATACTTCAGCCACACACACACAGTATAAAACTGCCCCACCCCACACACACACAGTATAATGCAGTCCACCCACCCACAGTTTAATGCAGCCCACACACTCACAGTATAATGCTGCTCCCCCACTCACAGTATAGTGCAGTTCCTCCCCCACACACAATATAATGCAGCCCCTCCCCACACACAGAAAAATGCATCCCCCCACACACAGTATAGTGCAGCTCTCTCACACACACAGTATAGTGCAGCTTCACCACACACAGTACAGTGCAGCACCCCCACACACAGTACAGTGCAGCTACCCAACATACAGTACAGTGCAGCTCCCCCAACACATAGTATAGGGCAGCTTCCTCAACAAACAGTATAGTGCAGCTTCCTCAACAAAAAGTATGGTGCAGCTCCCCAACACACAGTACAATGCAGCTCCCCACACAAAATACAGTGCAGACACACACACACAGTATAAGGGCTCGTACCCATCTGCAAGAAAAAACAGTCCAATTTCCAGATCAAAAAAACGGACGAGTGCTATGCGAGTGTCATTCGATTGTCATGCGAGTACAATGTGATTTTTAAACGCAACATCCGTATGACATCTGTATGCAATTTGTTTTTTACGGAGATAGAAGGCACAATCTGAATTCAATTGTGCTAGCTGTTGTGAATTAGACTTTTTTGGCTCCCTCTTGTGGTCACTGGTGATATGACTCTGGGATTGTCTTTCTCAGTTTGGCACCCACCTGGGTCGTTAGTCCAGGGGTGTTGCTATATAAGCTTCCTGGATTCTCAGTCCAGTGCCTGGCATCGTTGTAATCAGATCCTTTCTGTTTGCTCCTGTCTGCTGGTCCTGGTTCTTACAAAATTAAGCTAAGTCGTGCTTCCTTGTTTTTTGGTTATTTGTATGGCTCTTATTTTCTGTCCAGCTTGTACTAAATGTGATTCCTGATTTTGCTGGAAGCTCTAGGGGGCTGGTATTCTCCCCCCGGGCCGTTAGACGGTTCGGGGGTTCTTGAATATCCAGCGTGGAAATTTTGATAGGGTTTTTGCTGACCGTATAAGTAATCTTACTATATTCTGCTATTAGTCAGTGGGCCTCTCTTTGCTAAATATCTAGTTCATTCTTACGTTTGTCTTTTCTCCTTACCTCACCGTTATTATTTGTGGGGGGCTTGTATCCAACTTTTGGGGTCTTTTCTCTGGAGGCAAGAAAGGTCTATATTTTCCCTTCTAGGGAGCTGGTTTTTTATGTTTGCAGACTTGGTATGTACTTTTGAGACCCTCTGCCATTGGGGTCATAACAGTATGCCAGGCCCTGGTTGAATGTTTAATGCATTGCAGAAGTGGGATAATAAGAAAGGAAATTCTGAGGTTTTTTTTTTTTTTTTCCTCTCTTTGTTCCTCCCCTTTACCTCTGAGTGGCTTGTGCTTGCTGCAGACATGAATGTCCAGACCTTGATTACAAGTGTGGATCAGCTTGCTGCTCGTGTGCAGGGCATACAAGATTTTGTTACCAGTAGTCCAATGTCTGAACCTAAAATACCTATTCCTGAACTGTTCTCTGGAGACCGATTCAAGTTTAGGAATTTCAGGAATAATTGTAAATTGTTTCTATCTCTGAGACCCCGTTCATCTGGAGACTCAGACTTGTTTGCCCGGATTAAAGGTGCCAAGTGGTTCACCAAGATAGATCTTCGTGGTGCGTACAACCTTGTGCGCATTAAGCAGGGAGATGAATGAAAAACTGCATTTAATACGCCCGAAGGTCATTTTGAGTACTTGGTGATGCCTTTTGGGCTCTCTAATGCTCCTTCAGTGTTTCAGTCCTTTATGCATGATATTTTCCGGAAGTATCTGGATAAATTTATGATTGTTTATCTGGATGATATTCTGGTTTTTTCTGATGATTGGGACTCGCATGTAGAGCAGGTCAGGATGGTATTTCAGGTTTTGCGTGAGCATGCTTTGTTTGTTAAGGGCTCAAAGTGTCTCTTTGGAGTACAGAAGGTTCCCTTTTTGGGGTTTATTTTTTCCCCTTCTGCGGTGGAGATGGACCCAGTCAAGGTCCGAGCTATTCATGATTGGACTCAGCCCACGTCAGTTAAAAGTCTTCAGAAGTTCTTGGGTTTTGCTAACTTCTACCGTCGTTTTATCGCTAATTTTTCTAGCGTTGTTAAACCTTTGACGGATATGACCAAGAAAGGTTCTGATGTTGCTAACTGGGCTCCTGCAGCCGTGGAAGCTTTCCAAGAGTTGAAGCGCCGGTTTACTTCGGCGCCTGTTTTGTGCCAGCCTGATGTCTCACTTCCCTTTCAGGTTGAAGTGGATGCTTCTGAGATTGGGGCAGGGGCCGTTTTGTCGCAGAGAGGCCCTGGTTGCTCTGTAATGAGACCATGTGCCTTTTTCTCTAGGAAGTTTTCGCCTGCTGAGCGGAATTATGATGTTGGCAATCGGGAGTTGTTGGCCATGAAGTGGGCATTTGAGGAGTGGTGTCATTGGCTCGAGGGTGCTAAGCATCGTGTGGTGGTCTTGACTGATCACAAAAATCTGATGTATCTCAAGTCTGCTAAACGCCTGAATCCTAGACAGGCCCGCTGGTCATTGTTTTTCTCCCATTTTGACTTTGTGGTCTCGTATTTACCAGGTTCAAAGAATGTGAAGGCTGATGCTCTTTCAAGGAGCTTTGTGCCTGACTCTTCTGGAGTCGTAGAACTAGTTGGTATTCTTAAAGAGGGAGTTATCTTGTCAGCCATTTCTCCGGATTTGCGACGTGTGTTGCAGAGATTTCAGGCTGGTAGACCTGACTCTTGTCCACCTGACAGACTGTTTGTTCCTGATAAGTGGACCAGCAGAGTCATTTCCGAGGTTCATTCCTCGGTGTTGGCAGGGCATCCGGGAATTTTTGGCACCAGAGATCTGGTGGCTAGGTCCTTTTGGTGGCCTTCCTTGTCACGGGATGTGCGGTCATTTGTGCAGTCCTGTGGGACTTGTGCTCGAGCTAAGCCTTGCTGTTCTCGTGCCAGCGGTTTGCTCTTGCCCTTGCCTGTCCCGAAGAGGCCTTGGACACACATTTCCATGGATTTCATTTCAGATCTTCCGGTGTCTCAGGGCATGTCTGTCATCTGGGTGGTATGTGATCACTTTTCCAAGATGGTCCATTTGGTATCTTTGCCTAAGCTGCCTTCTTCTTCCGATCTGGTTCCTTTGTTCTTTCAGAATGTGGTTTGTTTACACGGCATTCCTGAGAATATTGTGTCTGACAGAGGATCCCAGTTTGTTTCCAGGTTCTGGCGATCCTTTTGTGCTAAGATGGGCATTGATTTGTCGTTTTCGTCTGCCTTTCATCCTCAGACTAATGGACAAACGGAGCGAACTAATCAGACTCTGGAGGCTTATTTGAGGTGTTTTGTTTCTGCAGATCAGGATGATTGGGTGACCTTCTTGCCGTTGGCTGAGTTTGCCCTTAATAATCGGGCTAGTTCCGCTACTTTGGTTTCGCCTTTTTTTTGCAACTCTGGTTTCCATCCCCGTTTTTCCTCGGGACATGTGGAGCCTTCTGACTGTCCTGGGGTAGATTCCGTGGTGGATAGGTTGCAGCAGATCTGGAATCATGTGGTGGACAACTTGAAGTTGTCACAGGAGAAGGCTCAGCGTTTTGCCAACCGCCGCGGTGTGGGTCCCCGACTTCGTGTTGGGGATTTGATATGGCTGTCTTCTCGATTTGTTCCTATGAAGGTCTCCTCTCCTAAATTTAAGCCTCGCTTCATCGGTCCTTACAAGATATTGGAAATCCTTAATCCTGTGTCCTTTCGCTTGGATCTTCCGGTGTCGTTTGCCATTCACAATGTGTTCCATAGGTCTTTGTTGCGGCGGTACGTTGTACCTGTGGTTCCTTCTGTTGAGCCTCCTGCTCCGGTTTTGGTTGAGGGCGAGTTGGAGTACGTGGTGGAGAAGATCTTGGATTCTCGTTTCTCCAGGCGGAGGCTTCAGTATCTGGTCAAGTGGAAGGGCTATGGTCAGGAGGATAATTCCTGGGTGGTTGCCTCTGATGTGCATGCGGCCGACTTAGTTCGTGCCTTTCACGCTGCTCATCCTGATCGCCCTGGTGGTCTTGGTGAGGGTTCGGTGACCCCTCCTTAAAGGGGGGGGTACTGTTGTGAATTAGACTTTTTTGGCTCCCTCTTGTGGTCACTGGTGATATGACTCTGGGATTGTCTTTCTCAGTTTGGCACCCACCTGGGTCGTTAGTCCAGGGGTGTTGCTATATAAGCTTCCTGGATTCTCAGTCCAGTGCCTGGCATCGTTGTAATCAGATCCTTTCTGTTTGCTCCTGTCTGCTGGTCCTGGTTCTTGCAAGATTAAGCTAAGTCGTGCTTCCTTGTTTTTTGGTTATTTGTATGGCTCTTATTTTCTGTCCAGCTTGTACTAAATGTGATTCCTGATTTTGCTGGAAGCTCTAGGGGGCTGGTATTCTCCCCCCGGGCCGTTAGACGGTTCGGGGGTTCTTGAATATCCAGCGTGGAAATTTTGATAGGGTTTTTGCTGACCGTATAAGTCATCTTACTATATTCTGCTATTAGTCAGTGGGCCTCTCTTTGCTAAATATCTAGTTCATTCTTACGTTTGTCTTTTCTCCTTACCTCACCGTTATTATTTGTGGGGGGCTTGTATCCAACTTTTGGGGTCTTTTCTCTGGAGGCAAGAAAGGTCTATCTTTTCCCTTCTAGGGTTAGTTACTTCTCCGGCTGGCGCGAGACGTCTAGAACCAACGTAGGCACGTTCCCCGGCTGCTGCTATTTGAGGTGCTAGGATTAGATATACAGTTAGCCCAGTTACCACTGCCCTATGAGCTGGTTTTTTATGTTTGCAGACTTGGTATGTACTTTTGAGACCCTCTGCCATTGGGGTCATAACAGCTAGCCCTATATAAAGCCTTTCACCAACATGTGTGATTGATTGCTCAGATTTCTTTTGGTGTCTTTGTGCATTACCAACAAGCAAGCATGGCTGCTGCTAATGATAATCTGAGTCTGGATGCTACTGAAGAGCTCCTCTTCAACTGGGTGTTATCCCGAGAGTATGGTGTGGGATATTCCCCTGTTGGTGCTCCGAGGAGGCAGCATAGATTTTGGGTGCATCCGCTCCTCACCCAGCATCCTATAAAAGGGCATTTTGCATGGCTGTATGGAGATTGTGACAATTTTTTTGCTTACACATGTCACTTAAGACCTTTGACATACTCCTGGCAGAACTTCATCCAGCCATCACTTTCCAAGTGACCCGTTTATGCAGATGCATTTCAGCGGAAGAACGGCTTCTGTTAACCTAGAGGTAATTTGGTCTTTTTTGCAAATCACATATGTGAAACACATGTTAATGTACAGGGTGGGCCATTTATATGGATACACCTTCATAAAATAGGAATGGTTGGTGATATCAACTTCCTGTTTGTGGCTCATTAGTATATGGGAGGGTGAAAACTTTTCAAGATAGGTGGTGATCATGGCGGCCATTTTGAACTTGGCCATTTTGGATCCAACTTTATTTTTTTCCAATGGGAAGAGGGTCATGTGACACATCAAACTTATTGAGAATTCCACAAGAAAAACAATGGTGTGCTTGGTTTTAACATAACTTTATTCTTTCATGAGTTATTTACAAGTTTATGACCACTTATAAAAGTGCTGCCCTTTGTGTTGGATTGTCAATGCAACTCTTTTCTCCCACTCTTGACACACCGATAGCAACACCACAGAAGAAATGCTAGCACAAGCTTCCAGTATCCATTGTTTCAGATGCTGGGGTCATCTGAAGGCAATGGTCTATGCTGTGAAGATACGAGATGTGCAGCATCTGAAACAACTGGATAATGCAAGCTTGTGCTAGCATTTCTGCTATGGTGTTGCTATCAGTGTGTCAAGAGTGGGAGAAGAGGGTTGCATTGACAATCCAACACAGTGGCCATATTTAATTATCGACTAATTCGGGCACAACGTTTTGTTGAATGTGCCTTTGGAGTTTTAACAGCTAAATGGAGGGTATTGCTCAGTGCCCTCCAGTTAAGCGAGCAAAATATTAACATTGTCATCATGGCCTGTGTAATTTTGCATAATTTTACACGTGAACACGATTTGTCTGTGTCTGAGGATTGCATTGGTGGATTACCAAACAATCATTGACAAATTGCACTGGCTTTGCTCAGAGGCAGACAGCTTTCAGGCCTCAAAGTACACAAACTTTATGAAAATTATTTTGCAACCCTGAGGGAGCCATATCCTGGCAAGAAAATGGTGTCCCCTGATTTTTTTTTCCTTGTGCATTGATTATGTGTATTCAAATAATCATACATATTTTGCAGAACCAAAAAAAAATTATTTTCATTTGAGTAAGGCCGGCGTCACTCTAGTGAGTTTTACGGATGTATGAGAGGCGCAAAAACTACGCATTGCACATGGACCAATGATTTTCTATGGGGCAGCTCCTATCTGCCGTATATTTCTCGGCCGTATTTTACGGCCGTAGAAAATCGCAGCATGCTGCGTTTGTCAGTGTACTGCGCAAAAAATACGCCAATGAAAGTCAATGGGGGCGACAAAAATACGGATTACACATGGACCAGCAGTGTGACTTGCGAGAAATACGCTGGACATCTCCAGATGCCAGGAATTGTGCCAAGCCCTCAATCAGGAAGCTCAGACATGCTAATTAGCTGAAAAAGCCAGACAGACATCCCGGAAGCCTGGCGCTCCCCTCCACGGAGTTGCAAGCAGCATGGCAAGCATAATAAATGTGGATATGCGCCTGGTTCAGGAAAGGCCCGAGATTTGGGACCAACGGGATGCCAATTATGCCAACTGAGCTAGGAAAGAGGCTGCTTGTAGGAGCATTTGTGTGATCCTTTTCCCAAATTATGACCTGCCGCCAAGTGAGGGACAGAAACAACTAAGTAAGTACACTCCTAATTATCAACTATTTCATATTACAAACTGCAGTAAGAACAATATTTGCTCACAGTTATGTTTATGTTAGCCTGATTTCGAATGTATATTGCAGCATTTCTGTAATGGTGCAGGACATGATAAAGGGGTTACGTACAGCATTTATAGATGTTGCTTACAGTTACCAAATTGACAATGACAGACTGGTATAGAAGGGACAGAACCCTGCTCTTGTGTACTTACATTCTAAGGTGTCCCCCTTTTATGGGATTGTGGTATTTGTGTGTGTTTATTTTGCTAATTGCAGATATTAAGTTAGAAATGCAGCTTAGAATAGGGCCTAGTAAAATCTGTGAAATCAATGACACATTGTGTTACCAATGTGTGCAATGTCCTTAGACATTCTTTTCTTCTCTGCCATTACAGTGGAAGATGTTGTGAGATGTTGGAGAAGCATTTAGGACCAGTACCGAAGAGAAAGGCAGCAGCGGGCCAGTAGTGGCTCATCTGCTCCAGGCAAATGAAAATATATTTATTTTGACCGGCTGTCCTTTCTGGATCCCAGTATGGATCTCAGACCGTAAGTACAAAACAAATATCACAATACACATATGTTTGGAATGGGCATGCATAGATGATTGTAATTTTTATTTTTTTAAATATTTTTCAAATTATAGAACTCAATCCAACCTCACTGAGAGGGAGACAACAGGTTCTGATTCAGAGGCACTCATAGATCCTGTTGGTGAAGGAGAAGAGGTGGCTGGACCATCTGCAGCCCCTTCTAGGATTCTCCCTCCAGATCCATCTTCGGATGCCCCTCAGGTTTCTCATCCACCTAATCCTGATGTTGCAGCACCACCCACAGATGTCCCAGCTTCACAGATGCCCGAGTATACTGGCCACAGCAGCAGCCCAACTGTTCCTCTTGAGGCCTCACCACAGCCTGCTGTGACCTCACGCCGTGGCCGCAGAAGGAGAGAGCTTAGTGCAAGCAGAAGAAGTGTGGACACTGGTGTCTTAAATTATTTGGCCAGGGCTACTCAGGATGAGGGTGAGGAGTCATTTGAGCGCAGCCTGGCCCGATATCTCTGTCCCATTCCCCGTGAGGTGAGGCTACGTGTGAGAGGGTGCATGCAGATCCTTCTTGATGCATGCACACCCCCAAATGACCCTAACAATTTGTTTGAGTGCATTGAGAGTTGGCAGATGTCACAATCTAACCTCTTATGTATGCCAAGAAATCAACCAGTGCATGCTCATTCGGGATCTGCAGCACCTCCTCCACGTGGGCCTACACCTCAAACCTATCCCCAACAGAACCCACCAATGTCAACTAATTACCCAATGGTATCCTTACCCCAACCTTACCAATATGGCCACTTGTCTAGACCCAGTGTTGGAGGCTGGTCCCAACCTGGGTTTGGATGACATGGTCATATTGGTGGGGGTTATGACACACACAACTTCTATTATCATCATGATGCCCATAGTATGAACCCTTATGGCCAGTACTCAAGTGGTCAATCTGAGTATGGCCACATTTTGGGGCAGGCCCATCAGAGAGCACAACAACAGGGTGAAGGGCAATTGGGGCAGCAAAGGCCACAAGAGCAGCAACCTGAACTGCCGCCATCACCTCCACCAACATATAATCTATAAAAAAGGGATTTGTTGTTGCAAATTGTGTGTGCTATACACACAATTTGATAATCTGCTGTGATAGCAAAGTGTTCTTGTTTTGTTTATTATTTTTCTCTGGCAAAGTTTTATTGTCCACAAAATACATATGCTGGCAATATGTTTAATGAAAGTTTAAAGTTGGCTAAAACAATCATTTATCAAAAATATTTTTCAAGCCAAAATCTTTGTGTTTCTCAAATCATTATGACATCATAGCCACTCCTTATGTTCATATAAAGCTAATAATTAAGTCAAAGCAACACATATAGTTCAGTAATTCAATGTCTAATTTTATATATATAGAATATGAATCAAACAAACAATTACAACTGAGATACAGCATTATCCTGCCAGGGAGTTGCACCCTGAGGAGAAAGAATATAATTTGTGAAAATATCCCTCACTTTTAGGCCAGAAAGGGGACGCTGTGGAGGAGGGCTATGTGTTGTCGGACTACCCACATTATTAGTCAACATGTCTTGAACACTATCAGCTGAGGAGCAATCATGAAGTCGCGTAAAATTGTGTAAAAGAACACACGCTTTGATTACTTCATTAACATTATCCTCACTCAGCTGAATGGCAGACTGGAGGACACGCCATTTGGCACACAGAATCCCAAAGGCACACTCCACCAGTCGCCGCGCCCTGGAAAGCCTCAAATTAAACACCCGCCGCCGGTGGTCCAGGTTGCGCCGGGGATAAGGCCTCATCACATGCCTCGTCAATTGGAAGGCCTCAACTCCCACAAAAATATATGGCACGGTTTCAGCATTGGAGCTTGGGAGTTGTCATGATGGGGGGAGGTCAAAATGATTTTCACGTAGCTGTCTACCCAAAATGGACGAATTGGAGACCCTAGAGTCTCCAATTCGCCCATAGGCCCCAATATCTACAATTATAAACCTGTAGTTACTGTCAACTACAGCTAACAGAACTACAGAGAAAAACTGCTTATAATTGAAGAATTGGGTGCCCGAGTTCGGCAGCTTATGCACCCTGATATGTTTCCCATCCAGGGCTCCGATGCAGAGAGGGAATTGGCAAGTGACAATAAATCCACGGCCTATTTTGAGCCAATAATCCATTTTTGGCTACGGCATGACAAGTTCGTGGAGTTTTGCCCAAATTTCCATACATGTTGCACGCACAATGCCAGAAATAGTGGATCGTCCAATGAGAAACTCCAGATGTAGGCTGCCATAGGACAATCCAGTTGACAGGAAGCTGAAAGTACAGACCAAATAAGATTAGCTAAGGTAAAATAAAAAAAGAAACAGAGATAAAAACAAAACAGTATAAATGTAAAAAGGCAGGATAAACAGTGTAACTTGCCAAATCTTCACTGGGTACGTAATTGAACATTGCAAATACATATTTTTTATCAGCTTTGTCTCTAATTTACACATATAATTTTATGGAGCTGCTAAGAAACAACATAAAAAAGAAAACATCATCAACATACAGTATGTGAGTATGGTGAATACATACCGTAAGGTAAGGAGAAGATGCTCCTCTGTGGATATGCATTTTCACATCCTAGTGTCCTGAAATGTTAGTCCTGGAAGTACTGTCTCCAACAAGATGTCAAAGGTTGGTATTGTCATTCGACAGTAAAGAAAAATTTTGTCAGGATGTGCACGCAGAGCTCTATACAGCCTCGGAAAATGTCCTTTATTGACGCGTTGTCTCAAAAGTGGATGCACCCACATTCTTCTCCTCCTTCGCGGATCCACTATCACGGGGTATGTCTGGCCAAAGTGTCGAGACAACAGCCAGTTAAATAACACAAGCTGAGTTGGGGTGAAATGCAGCAGCTCAGACATGGTGCCAACAGAACAACAATACACCAACAGATGCACACCCACAAAATGGCCAGATGGGAGTGTGCCACCTGTTGCAGAGGCTTTAAATAGGGTTGGTGAGCATGATTTAAATCAATTACAGGCCTGAAAACCGTTAAATGTCCATTTTGTAAGGTTGCAAGAAAAAACGCATTATGGATGTCATAGGGATTACATACGCAGAAGTACATGCGCAAAATACGCTGCCACACCCTGCCTACCGATGACATACGGATCACTAGTTTGGGATAATTTCTGCGTATTACGCATGTAAAATACAGACCGTATTTCCCTACGCTGAGTGTGACCCCGGCCTAACAAAACTAAAACAAACTTCATTTTGGTATAACTAACAAGTCGCCAAAGTGGTGCAGCCCCAAACTTCGGCCAAAGGCTTCCTCACCATCATCAGAGATTGTGCGTGAAATGTAGTCAAGCACGCGAGTGTCAATCTGATGTTGGATAGCTACACTTTCCTGCTGTCTCCTCCTTCTTAATTGCCGCAGAACTGCATTCACTTGGGGGGAGATATCAAGGGCCAGGGTTGGGCTGCTGCTTCTTGCATGCTCCACTTGATCAGTCTGAAATTGTTGTTAGGATGCAGGAATCGGCTCCTCCTCCACAGATGGGCCAGGAGCATCCTCCTCTTCTGTTTTGGGTCTTTCTTTTTGGGCCTGGGCCTAGGCAGGCTTCACCTCAAAGGCTGGGTCAGCTTCCACTAAGTTAGAATCCGTTCTGAGAAGCAAAAACATGCTAAAATGTTTTGTATGTGTAAACACACAGTAGACAAAACACAAGGTTCTTACGGTCTTAAATCCATGACTGGTGCCAAAAAATTCAGACGGCACATATACAGATCTATATATATAAGAGGCATCGTGATTACTCGCTAATCCTGCCCCCTGCACAGTAGCTACGCCCCCCACCACATCACCACACAATTCCGCCCTCCACCCTATTACCAAACACAACCCCGCCCCCCACATTACCACACATAATCCCGCCACTTCAACACATCACCACACATAATCCCGCCCCCAACACAACAACACACAATCCCGCCCCCCAACACATCACCACACATAATAACGCCCCCCCACCCCATTACCACACATAATCCCGCCCCCCACCACATTACCACACATAATAACACCCCCGCACACATTACCACACATAATCCCACCCCCCACCACATTACCACACATAATCCCGCCACCCCACCACATTACCACAAATAATCCAGCCCCCCACCACATTACTACACATAATCCCGCCCCCCCACAACATTACCACAGATAATCCCGCTCCCCCACCACATTACTACACATAATCCTGCCCCCCACCACATTACTACACATAATCCCGCCCCTTACCACATTACCACACATAGTCACACCCCCCACCACATTACTACACATAATCCCCACACCACATTACCACAGATAATCCCACCCCCCACCACATAACCAAACATAATCCCGCCCCTCCACCACATTACCACATATAATCCCGTCCCCACCACATTACCACACATAATCCCGACCCCACCACATTACCACACATAATCCCCCCACCACATTACCACACATAATCCTGCCCCTTCAACACATCACCACACATAATCTCGCCCCCAATACATCACCACACAATCCCGCCCCCAACACATCACCACACAAAATCCCACCCCCCACTTCATTACCACACATAATCCCACACTCCACCACATTACTACACATAAACCTGCCCCCCACCACATTACCACAGATAATCCCAACCCCCACCACATTACTACACATAATCCCACCTCCCACCCCATTACCACACATAATCCCGCCTCCCACCCCATTACCACACATAATCCCGCTCCCCACCACAATACTACACATAATCCTGCCCCCCACCACATTACCACAGATAATCCCACCCCCCACCACATTACTACACATAATCCCGCCCCCCACCACATTACTACACATAATCCCGCCCCTTACCACATTACCACACATAATCACACCCCCCACCACATTACTACACATAATCCCCGCACCACATTACCACAGATAATCCCGCCCCCACCACATAACCAAACATAATCCTGCCCCTCCACCACATTACTACATATAATCCCGCACCCCACCACATTACTACACATAAACCTGCCCCCCACCACATTACCACAGATAATCCCAACCCCACCACCTTAACACACATAATCCTGCCCCCCCACCACATTACCACACATAATCCCGCCCCCACCACATTACTACACATAATCCCGCCTCCCACCCCATTACCACACATAATCCCGCCTCCCACCCCATTACCACACATAATCCCGCCTCCCACCCCATTATCACACATAATCCCGCCAACACCACATTACTACACATAATCCCGCCCCCCATCACATTACTACACATAATCCCGCCCCTTACCACATTACCACACATAATCACACCCCCCACCACATTACTACACATAATCCCCGCCCCACATTACCACAGATAATCCCGCCCCCCACCACATAACCAAACATAATCCCGCCCCTCCACCACATTACCACATATAATCCCATCCCCACCACATTACCACACATAATCCCGACCCCACCACATTACCACACATAATCCCCCCACCACATTACCACACATAATCCTGCCCCTTCAACACATCACCACTAGTGTTGAGCGATACCTTCCGATATCGGAAAATATCGGTATCGGAAAGTATCGGCCGATACCGTCAAAGTATCGGATCTCGCCGATTCCGATACCCGATCCCAATGCAAGTCAATAGGACAAAAATATCGGAATTAAAATAAACCCTTTCTTTCCTTGTAGGTTCATTCTATATGAAGGAAAACAGCTAAGAATAATGTAGGATGTATTGGGGGACGTGGCGGAGACATTAAAGGCATAGAGGTTTAGCCCAATCAAATAGAATAGCAGGAATTTTATTTTTTTTTTAAAGACGTTCGGAGTTACAAAGATATTGACTATGTTAAGATTTTTTTTATTTTGTCAGATATTGATGTTTCACTACTTCCACGCCCTTCACCCTCTTTTTTACTTCTCCCACACTTTCTTCATCATCAGCAGCATCTTTGACATCAACTTCTTCTTCACCTTATTCATCTTCTTCATCTTCTACCTATAATTTTTTTTTTTACATTGTTCATATTTTTATTTAATTATTATTCTTCTTCAAATTCAACTTCTTCATCATATTGTTATTTGTGACAGGCATTCCCGTAGTTGTTATCTATAAAAGTTTGAAGATTACACCTTCCGTTCTGCCTGTCACAAAAGAGTTACATTTGTCCGCATTCAGTTTGGCCTGCAGCATCAGGCTTTATCCAGGGGCACCACCAGGAGGAACGGACTCACCCCCATACACTGCTTAGTCTTCTTCTGCTTATAATTTAGATAATATCTTTTGCTCTGATATTTAGTGTTATGCTTAATGTTCTTCTGCTCTTTGTTCTGCAGCCTCTTGTTCTTCTGCTTCTCGGTCTCCCATGTCGTTGTCGTCTCCAGGGTCGTCGTCTCCAGGGTCATCGTCTCCGGGGTCGTCGTCATCGGGGTGGTCTTCAGGGTCATCGTCTCCAGGGTCGTCGTCATCTCAGTGGTTGTCGTCTCTGGTGTCGTCGTCATCTTAGGGGTGGTCTTCCGGGTCGTCGTCTTTAGGGTCTTGAACTTGGAAATGTAGCAGAAGGTACAAGTAGGCTGAGAAAATGCCGAGAAACAGCTGATGGAACTGTAACTCGGATGGCTACCCGAAGGTCCAAGAGCCAATGGAACTACCGAGGACCAGCTGACGTTACTGGAACCCGGTTACTAAGCAGGATGTACCCGTGCTGAAAGCACTACCAAGGACCACCTGACGTTGGTGGAACTCGGATACCCAGAGGGAGGCACCTAAGCCAAAGGCTCTGCCCGGAACCAGCTGACGGTACTGGAACCAGGATGGGGAGCAGAAGGTACAAGAGCAAAAGACACTGCCGAGAACCAGCTGACGGTACTGGAACCCGGATGGGTAGCCGAAGGTCCAAGAGCCAATGGAACTACCGAGGACCAGCTGACGTTACTGGAACCCGGTTACTAAGCAGGAGGTACCCGTGCCTGAAAGCACTACCAAGGACCACCTGACGTTGGTGGAACTCGGATACCCAGAAGGAGGCACCTAAGCCAAAGGCTCTGCCCGGAACCAGCTGACGGTGCTGGAACCAGGATGGGGACCTATTCAAGCTTGTCTTCCTAGAGCCCCAACTAGCGGTGTTGGAGCAAAGGGTCAGCAGGGGGAGCAGAGTGTAGGCCGAAGCCTGCACTGGAGGCATTTGTAGGTCTGTTGTGTCTGCGTGGCGTTTGCAGGACACGATGCTGGCTACACAGCAGGGGAACAGCTGGCGGTGCTGAACCCCACTGACACATTGGCGAGGTGTTTGGCTCTGTGCAGCTAGCAGTACCGGGCACCAACTGGCGGTGTTAGAGCCCAGGCTCTGCAGGGGGAGCAGAGTGTAGGCCGAAGCCTAATTGAACCAATTTTAAAGGTAACCTTTAACCCCCCCTCAGGTGTTACAAACTAGAAGAGCCACGCCATATGCAGCAGTAGTGCTGCACAAGTCAAAGGTTGCTCTTTTAATTTTGTTCCTTGCACAAGCTGAATGAAACACGTACAACATTTTGGCCCTTATTCAGTCAATCTGTCTTGGAGGCGGGAGTTCCCTTCGTAATGAGACGCAGCACAGCTGGCAAAAATACCACCTTGGTGCTGGGCGTGGCCTCCTGAGCATCGCATTTTGATGTACAGGAGTCTGCGTTGTTGCGTTTTCCCTTGGCCATGCGCTGCCCGTCTTCTGACATAATTTCATGTCAGCCGGTGCGGTTCGAGATGCCCATGAATCCCAGCCCTGCAGTATCTTTACAGAGTTTCACACTGCGGGGCTGGGATACATGGCCTGGCGCAGTACATATGTTCGCCTCTCGCTTGGGTCCTTACACCTGCTACAGACTGTGCGGCGTCATCTGATCCCTTATTGCATGCCACGGCCATGAAGCCGCACAGTCTGAAGAAGGCAGAAGGAGTTGAGTGACAACCTGGCGAAGATATGCACTGCTCATGCCCGTCAATCACACCCTCGCAGTCAAAATAAATAAGACACCGAGGGGCGTTGTGTGGGGCAGGGCAGCCGCAGAGGCGCAGCCAGCCAAACAATGATGTCAGAAGAAGGGCTGTGCTACCAAGGGGGTCGTTGCGTGTCATTACAAAGGAAAGTCACACCTCAGGGACGTTTTAATGGTCTCAGGGGACACATTGTAGACGTGTTCCTTTCCACATGTGCAAGGAGAATAAGTTTCTAAGCCACCTTGCACACATGCAGCATTACTGCTGTACAAGGTGGCTGTGAAACATACAAACGCCTGGGGGAGGGGGGACAGGTTCCCTTCAATTTCAGTTCTTGTGTCTGCGTGGCTTTTGCAGGACACGATACCGGCTACACAGCAGGGGAACAGCTGGCGGTGCTGAACCCCACTGACACATTGGCGAGGTGTTTGGCTCTGTGAAGCTAGCAGTACCGGGCCCCAACTGGCGGTGTTAGAGCCCAGGCTCTGCGGGAGGAGCAGAGTGTAGGCCGAAGCCTAATTGAACCAATTTTAAAGGTAACCTTTAACCCCCCCTCAGGGGTTACAAACTAGAAGAGCCACACCTTGGGCAGCAGTAATGCTGCACAAGTCAAAGGTTGCTCTTTTAAATTCTGTTCCTTGCACACGCTGAATGAAACACGTATGACATTTAGCCCCTTAAACAATCAAAACTGTCTTGGAGGCGGGAGTTTCCTTCTTAATGAGACGCAGCACAGATGTCAAGAATCCCACCTTGGTGCTGGGCGCGGCCTCCTGAGCGTCGTTATTTGCTGTACAGGATTCTGCGCTGTCGTGTTATCCCTTGGCCTTGCGCTGTTAGCGCTGCCCGTCTTCTGACATCATTTAATGTCGGCCGGTGCGGTTTGCGATGACCATGAATCCCAGCCCCGCAGTGCCTTTACAGTGTTTCACACTGCGGGGCTGGGATTCATGGCCTTGCGCAGTACATATACGCAGACTCTCTCTTGGGTCCTTACACCTGCTACAGACAGTGCGGCGTCAGCTGATCCCTTATCGCATGCCACGGCCATGAAGCCGTATAGTCTGAAGACGGCGGAAGGAGATGAGTGACAACAGGCGAAGATATGCACTGCTCATGCCCGTCAATCACACCCTCGCAGTCAAAATAAATAAGACACCGAGGGGTGTTGTGTCGGGCAGGGCGGCTGCAGAGGCGCAGCCAGCCAAACAATGATGTAAGAAGACAGGCAGCGCTACCAAGGGGGTTGCAGCGTGTCATTACAAAGGAAAGTCACACCTCAGGGACGGTTTAATGGTCTCAGGGGACACATTTTAGACGTGTTACGTTCGGCATGTGCAAGGAGAATAACTTAGTGAGCTACCTTGTACAAATGCAGCATTACTGCTGTACAAGGTGGCTGTTATACATACAAACGCCTGGGGGGGGACAGGTTCCCTTCAATTTCAGTTCTTGTGTCTGCGTGGCTTTTGCAGGACACGATGCCGGCTACACAGCAGGGGAACAGCTGGCGTTGCTGAACCCCACTGACACATTGGCTGGTGTTTTTCTCTGTGCAGCTAGCATTACCGGGCACCAACTGGCGGTGTTAGAGCCCAGGGTCAGCAGGAGGAGAGGGAGCAGAGTGTAGGCCGAAGCCTGCACTGGTGGAAGCTTTGTGTCTGTGTGGCTTTTGCAGGACACGTTGCTGGCTACACAGCAGGGGAACAGCTGGCGGTGCTGAACCCCACTGACACATTGGCGGGTGTTTTTCTCTGTGCAGCCAGCACTTCAGGGCACCAACTGGCGGTGTTAGAGCCCAGGCTCTGCAGGGGGAGCAGAGTGTAGGCCGAAGCCTAATTGAACCAATTTTAAAGGTAACCTTTAACCCCCCCTCAGGTGTTACACACTAGAAGAACCACGCCTTATGCAGCAGTAGTGCTGCAGAAGTGAAAGGTTGCTCTTTTAATTTTGTTCGTTGCACAAGCTGAATGAAACACGTACAACATTTTGGCCCTTATACAGTCAATCTGTCTTGGAGGCGGGAGTCCCCTTCATAATGAGACGCAGCACAGCTGGCAAAAATACCACCTTGGTGCTTGGCGCAGCCTCCTGAGCATCGCATTTTGCTGTACAGGAGTCTGCGTTGTTGCGTTATCCCTTGGCCATGCGCTGCACGTCTTCTGACATCATTTCATGTCGGCTGGTGCGGTTCGCGATGCCCATGAATCCCAGCCCCGCAGTGTCTTTACAGTGTTTCACACTGCGGGGCTGGGATTCATGGCCTGGCGCAGTACATATGTTTGCCTCTCGCTCGGGTCCTTACACCTGCTACAGACTGTGCGGCGTCAGCTGATCCCTTATCGCATGCCACGGCCATGAAGCTGCACAGTCTGAAGAAGGCGGAAGGAGCTGAGTGACAGCCTGGCGAAGATATGCACTGCTCATGCCCGTCAATCACACCCTCGCAGTCAAAATAAATAAGACACCGAGGGGCGTTGTGTGGGGCAGGGCAGCCGCAGAGGCGCAGCCAGCCAAACAATGATGTCAGAAGAAGGGCTGTGCTACCAAGGGGGTCGTTGCGTGTCATTACAAAGGAAAGTCACACCTCAGGGACGTTTTAATGGTCTCAGGGGACACATTGTAGACGTGTTCCGTTCCACGTGTGCAAGGAGAATAAGTTTATGAGCCACCTTGCACACATGTGTTAGAGCCAAGGGTCAGCAGGAGGAGAGGGAGCAGAGTGAAGGCCGAAGCCTGCACTGGCGGCAGCTTTGTGTCTGCGTGGCTGTTGCAGGACACGTTGCCGGCTACACAGCAGGGGAACAGCTGGCGGTGCTGAACCCCACTGACACATTGGCTGGTGTTTTTCTCTGTGCAGCTAGCAGTACCGGGCCCCAACTGGCGGTGTTAGAGCCCAGGCTCTGCAGGGGGAGCAGAGTGTAGGCCGAAGCCTAATTGAACCAATTTTAAAGGTAACCTTTAACCCCCCCTCAGGGGTTACAAACTAGAAGAGCCACACCTTGGGCAGCAGTAATGCTGCACAAGTCAAAGGTTGCTCTTTTAAATTCTGTTCCTTGCACACGCTGAATGAAACACGTATGACATTTAGCCCCTTAAACAATCAAAACTGTCTTGGAGGCGGGAGTTTCCTTCTTAATGAGACGCAGCACAGATGTCAAGAATCCCACCTTGGTGCTGGGCGTGGCCTCCTGAGCGTCGTTATTTGCTGTACAGGATTCTGCGCTGTCGTGTTATCCCTTGGCCTTGCGCTGTTAGCGCTGCCCGTCTTCTGACATAATTTAATGTCGGCCGGTGCGGTTCGCGATGATGCGATGACCATGAATCCCAGCCCCGCAGTGTCTTTACATTGTTAAAACACTGCGGGGCTGGGATTCATGGCCTGGCGCAGTACATATGTTCGCCGAGGCACTCGGGTCCTTACACCTGCTTCAGACTGTGCGGCGTCAGCTGATCCCTTATCGCATGCCACGGCCATGAAGCCGCACAGTCTGAAGAAGGCGGAAGGAGATGAGGGACAGGCGAACATATGCACTGCTCATGCCCATCTATCACACCCTCGCAGTCAAAATAAATAAGACAGCAAGGGGCATTGTGTGGGGCGGGCGGCCGCAGAGGTGCAGCCAGCCAAACAATGATGCCACAAGATGGGCAGCGCTACCAAGGGGGTTGCAGCGTGTCATTACAAAGGAAAGTCACACCTCAGGGACAGTTTAATGGTCACAGAGGACACATTTTAGACATGTTCAGTTCCACATGTGCAAGGAGAATAAGTTTCTGAGCCACCTTGCACACATGCAGCATTACTGCTGTACAAGGTGGCTGTGAAACATACAAACGCCTGGGGGAGGGTGTACAGGTTCCCTTCAATTTCAGTTCTAGTGTCTGCGTGGCTTTTGCAGGACACGATGCCGGCTACACAGCAGGGGAACAGCTGGCGGTGCTGAACCCCACTGACACATTGGCTGGTGTTTTTCTCTGTGCAGCTAGCAGTACCGGGCCCCAACTGGCATTGTTAGAGCCCAGGGTCAGCAGTAGGAGTAGAGGGAGCGGAGTGTAGGCCGAAGCCTGCACTGGTGGCAGCTTTGTGTCTGTGTGGCTGTTGCAGGACACGATGCCGGCTACACAGCAGGGGAACAGCTGGCGGTGCTGAACCCCACTGACAGAGTGGCGGGTGTTTTGCTCTGTGCAGCCAGCACTTCCGGACAGCAACTAGTGGTGTTGGAGCCCGGGGTCAGCAGGAGGAGGAGAGGGAGCAGAGTGTAGGCCGAAGACTGCACTGGAGTAAGTTCAAAGGGAATCTTTAACCCCCCCCCCAGGCGTTTGTAGCTGAAAGAGCCATATAGTACAGCACTAATGCTGGAAAAGGTAAACTTAGCTCTTTTAATTATGGTCCTTGCAAACGCTGAACCTAACACTTATGAAATGTGTCCCCTCACACCGTTAAACCGTCCGGTAGGTGGAACTTTCCTTTGTCATGTGACGCAGCACAGCTGTCATTCTTACCCCCTAGGCGCCGTGCGCCGCCTCCTAAGCGTTGTTTGAATCTGTCCCGGAGCCTGCGCTGTTAGGTTAGCCCTTGGCCATGCACACATTTTGCGCTGCCCGTCTTCTGACATCATTTGGTGTCAGGCTGGCTATGCCTGGGCGGCCGCACTGGACAAGATCCCGCCTCGCTGTGTCATCTAATGTAATCACTCTGCGGACCTGGGATCCATGGGCATGAGCAGTGCATATCCTGGCCTCTCACTCCCCTCCCTACGGCTTCTTCAGACTGTGCGTCGTCACGGCCGTGGCATGCTATTAGGGATCAGCTGACGGCGCACAGTCTAAAGAAGGCGTAGGGAGATGAGTGAGAGGCGGAGATTCAGATATGCACTGCGCATGTCCATGGATCCCAGGCCCGCAGTGTGATAAAATCAGAAGACACTGCGAGGTGGGATCTCATCCTGCGCGGCCGCACAGGCGCAGCCAGCCTGACACCAAATGATGTCAGAAGACGGGCAGCGCAAAATGTGTGCATGGTCAAGGGCTAACCTAACAGCGCAGGCTCCGGGACAGATTCAAACAACGCTGAGGAGGCAGCGCACGGCGCATAGGGGGTAAGAATGACGGCTGTGCTGCGTCACATGACAAAGGAAAGTTCCACCGACCGGACGGTTTAACGGTGTGAGGGGACACATTTCATAAGTGTTAGGTTCAGCATGTGCAAGGAGCACCGCGAAAAGAGGCACTTTTTCCTTTGGCATCATTACTGCTGCAGAAGGTGGCTCTTTCAGTAACAAACGCCTGGGGGGGGGACAGGTTCCCTTAAATTTAAGTTGTTGTGCCTGCGTGGCGTTCGCATGACACGTTGCCGTATACACAGCAGGGGAGCAGCAGGCATTACTGAACCCCAATAACACATTGGCGAGGTGTTTGGCTCTGTGCGGACAGCACATCTGGACAGCAACTAGCGGTGTTGGAGCCCAGGGACAGCAGGAGGAGGAGGTGGAGGAGAGAGGAGGGATTGCCACACACAGCTGGGGAACAGCTGACGTTACTGAACCCCAATAACAGAGGAGTGACTGTTGACTGTGCGGACAGCACTTCTGGACAGCAACTAGCGGTGTTGGAGCCCAGGGACAGCAGGAGGAGGAGATGGAGGAGAGAGGAGGGATTGCCACACAGACAGCTGGGGGACAGCTGACGTTACTGAACCCCAATAACAGAGGAGCGACTGTTGACTGTGCGGACAGCACTTCTGGACAGCAACTAGCGGTGTTGGAGCCCAGGGACAGCAGGAGGGGGAGGTGGAGGAGAGAGGAGGGATTGCCACACACACAGCTGGGGAACAGCTGACGTTACTGAACCACAATAACAGAGGAGCGACTGTTGACTGTGCGGACAGCACTTCTGGACAGCAACTAGCGGTGTTGGAGCCCAGGGACAGCAGGAGGAGGAGGTGGAGGAGAGAGGAGGGATTGCCACACACACAGCTGGGGAACAGCTGACGTTAGTGAACCCCAATAACATGGCAGCAAGTGTTGACTGTGCGGACAGCACTTCCAGGCACCAACTAGAGGTGTTGGAGCCCAGGGACAGCAGGAGGAGCAGAGGAACACAGTGTAGGCCGAAGTCTGATTGGAGAAAGTCGAAAGGGAACCTTTAACCCCCCCAAGGCGTTTCTAGCTGAAAGAGCCAGCTTGTGCAGCACAAAGGATGCAAAAGGAAAATGTGGCTCTTTTCATTATGCTCCTTGCAAACACAGAACTAAACACTTATAAAATGTGTCCCCTGATACCGTGAGACCGTCCCGGAGGTGGGACTTTCCTTCGTAATATGACGCAGCACAGCCGTCATTCCTACCCCCTTGGCGCCTTGCCCCGGCTCCTCAGCGTTGTGTAATTCCATCCCGGAGCCTGCGCTGTTATGTTATCCCTTGGCCAGGCACACTTAGCGCTGCCCATCTTCTGACATCATTTGGTGTCAGTCTGGCTGCGCCTGTGCGTCCGCGCTGGCCGAGATCCCGCCTCGCAGTGTCGTCTAATATAATCCCACCGCGGGCCTGGGATCCGTGGCCATGCGCAGTGCATACCCTCACCTCTCACTCCCCTCCCTACGGCTTCTTCAGACTGTGCGGTGTCACGGCCGTGGCATGCTATTAGGGATCAGCTGACGGTACACAGTCTGAAGAAGGCGAAGGGAGATGAGTGAGAGGCGGAGGTGAAGATATGCACTGTGCATGCCCATGGATCCCAGGCCCGCAGTGTGATTAAATCAGAAGACACTGCGAGGTGGGATCTCGGCCAGCGCGGCCGCACAGGCGCAGTCTGCATGACACCAAATGATGTCAGAAGAGGGGCAGCGCTAAGTGTGCCTAGCCAAGGGATAACATAACAGTGCAGGCTTCAAGACAGAATCAAACAACGCTGAGGAGCCGGTGCACGGTGCCGGGGGGGTAAGAATGATGGCTGTGCTGCGTCACATTACGAAGGACAGTCCCACCTCCGGGACGGTTTTACGGTATCAGTGAACACATTTTATAAGTGTTAAGTTCTGCGTGTGCAAGGAGCTAAACAAAAATAGCTACCTTTTCCTTGTGCAGCATTACTGCTGCACAAGGTGGCTCTTTCAGTAACAAACGCCTTGGGGGGGGGACAGGTTCCCTTACATTTCAGTTGTTGTGTCAGCGTGGCGGTCGCAGGACACATTGCCGGCTACACAGCTGGGGATCAGCTGACGTTACTGACACCCAATAACACTGGGTCGTATGTTTTGACTGTGCAGACGGCACTTCTGAGCCTCAACTGGCGGTGTTGGAGCCCAGGAATTAAAGTTCAGGTGGTAGAAAGATGAACACAACTGGAGACCTAGATACTGTAGACAGTCACCTAATTATTTAATCAGGAAGAGGAGTGGCAAATTCCTGAGAGATCCAGGCCTGGTTCATTTTCAGGAAAGTAAGCCGGTCAACGTTATCGGAGGATAGTCGCATGCGACGGTCAGTTAGTACACCACCTGCAGCACTAAAGACGCGTTCCGATAGTACACTAGCCGCAGGGCAAGCCAGCACCTCCAATGCATACTGGCTTAGCTCTGGCCATGTATCCAGCTTTGAGACCCAAAACTTGAAATGGGAAGAGCCGTCTGGGAGTACAGCAAGAGGGCAAGACATGTAGTCTGTCACCATCTGATGGAACCGTTGCCTCCTGCTGACTGGAGCCATCTGTGATGGTGTAGACTTTTGTGTCGGGCACACAAAACTGTGCCACAGTTGGGCCATACTGGTCTTGCCTTGGGCAGAGGTACTGCTTCTGCTCCCTCTTTGTGCAGAGCCTCCTCCACTGCCTGGATGCACTGAGCTGCTTTGTAATGCACTAGCAGCACTTCTCTCAGTTGGAATGGAGAAGATGATGGAATTTACCAGTGTCTCTTGGTACTCCCGCATTTTTTGCTCCCGGTTCAACTGTGTGATGAGGCTTTCTACGTTGTCCCGGTAGCGAGGATCGAGGAGGGTGAACACCCAATAATCAGACATGTTGAGAATGTGGGCGATGCGGCGGTCGTTTCTCAGGCACTGCAGCATGTAATCCACCATGTGCTGCAGACTGCCAACTGGCCAAGAAACGCTGTCCCCTGCTTGAGGCGTGATCTCTGCCTGCTCGTCATCACCCCACCCTCGCTGTACACACTGAGTACTGGACAATTGTGTAACTCCCTCCTCTGGACGGATGTCTTCCTCCTCCATTGACTCCTCCTCATCCTCCTCACAAAGTGTCCCCTGCCTACGCGTTTGTGAGGAACCACGTGGCGCTGACTGTCCAGAAGATGATGGAAATGGTGAATCCTCATCCTCCACCTCTTCCACAACATCATCCCTTAGCGCTTGCAGTGATTTTTCAAGCAGGCAGATAAGGGGGACAGTCATGCTGACTAGTGCATCATCTGCACTCGCCATCCGCGTGGAATAATCGAAGGGACGCAAAACCTGGCAGACGTCCTTCATAGTGGCCCACTCTGTGGTTGTGAAGTCTGAACGGCGCAAAGTGCGACTTCTTTGCACCTGATGCAGCTGGTACTCCATTACTGCTTGCTGCTGCTCACACAACCGCTCCAACATATGTAACGTGGAATTCCACCTGGTAGGTAGGTTACATATGATGCGATGTTCCGGAATGCGGTATCGGCGCTGCAGAGCCGCAATGCGCAATTTTGCCGTGCTGGAACGCCCCAAGTGAGCACACTCTAGGCCGACCTTGTGCAGCAGTGCATCAAGATCCGGATAGTCCCTCAAAAAACTCTGCACGACCAAATTGAGCACATGTGCCAGACATGGGATGTGAGTGAGGTTGCCGAGGCCCAGAGCTGCCACCAGATTTCGGCCATTATCACACACTACCATGCCTGGCTGGAGATTCGCTGCCACAAACCACACATCGCTCTCCTGCTTGATGGCATTCCAGAGCTCCTGCGCTGTGTGGCTTCGATTCCCCAAAGAAATTAATTTCAAGATGGCCTGTTGACGTTTGGCCACGGCTGTGCTCATGTCGGTCGTAACAGGTAAACGTTCACGGGTCCATGTGGAGGTGGACTGTGACGGCTCCTGCAGCGATGATTCTGAGGAACTGGTGTAAGAGGAGGAGTCAATGCATACAGACTGGATTCCTGCAATCCTTGGAGTGGGCAGGACACGTCCTGCACCACTCGCACGATCTGTACCCGGCTCAACAACATTAACCCAATGGGCTGTGAGGGAAAAATATCGCCCCTGTCCATGTTGACTGGTCCACGCATCGGTGGTGAGATGGACCTTGCTACTGACGGCATTCAGTAGCGCGTGTTTTATGTGTCCCTCCACATGCTTGTGCAGGGCAGGGACAGCTTGCCTGCTGAAGTAAAAGTGGCTGGGCACATTGTACTGTGGGACTGCCAATGCCATCAAGTCACGGAAGCTGTCAGTCTCCACCAGCCTGAATGACAGCATTTCCAGTGACAGAAGTTTGGCAATGCCTGCAGTCAGAGCCTGTGCTTGTGGGTGGTTTGATGAGAAAGGCCCCCTTTTCTCCCATGCCTGTACTACCGATGGCTGTAGACTGGGCTGGGAGTGTGAGGATGCCTGGGAACGTGGTGCTGCGGGTGGAATTACAGTGGGTCTCTGGACAACAGGGCCAGAGGTTCTTCCACGGCGATCCTGGGAGGAAGCTGAACCAGCTGCGTGTGAGCTGGAGGAAGAGGCAACACGAGCTGAAGAGGTGGTAGCTGCCGCTGTTGGTTGACCTAGCTCTTCAGTGTGTTTTTCTAACAACGCCACGTGCCTGGTCCGCACATGTTTCCACATGTTGGAGGTATTGAGGCTGCTGACATTTCTACCTCTTTTGACTTTGTGATGACACACCTTGCATTTGACATAGCAAATGTCATCTGCAACTGTGTCAAAAAAGGCCCAGGCACTGCAAGTCTTGGGAGTGCCCTTTTTTGCTTTTGAAAGAGACATGCTCCTAACGGGTGCCAAAGTGGAGGCTGCAGGATCCGCAGTCTTCCCCCTCCCTCTCCCTCTTTGGCCCGTTCGGGGAATCTCTTCCTCGGAGCTGCTCCCACCACCTTCCTGTCCCTCACGCCAAGATGGGTCAAGGACCTCATCATCTACACTACCCTCTGCCACCAACTGCTCCTCCTGGGTAGTCTCAGCAGCAGAGCACGCACCAGAAAGTGGCACCTGAGTGTCATCAGCGGATGCGTCCTGCGATGTGGTGACCAGAGGAACTGGCCCACCCGCCTCTTCAGACTCAGAGAGAAAAAGCTGTTGGGCATCACTGCACCCTGCCTCTTCTTCCATTTCTCCAATGCTGCTTGGCTGGCCCCCTGTTTCCAAGCCAAGAGATTCAGAGAACAGAAGTAGGGACGGCTCCTGTCCTGGGCTCTCTGTCTGCCTGGGCAATTTGGCAGGTGGTGAAGAGACAGATGGGTGCTCTCCAGTGCTCTGTGTCTGAGAGGATGTGGCACTAATTGAAGTCGATGCATTAGCTGCCATCCATCCGACAACAGCTTCAATTTGGTCTTCACGCAGCAGTGGTGTACGGCACTTTCCGACAAAGCTGCGCATGAACGACTGTTCCCTGCTGAAAGTGGGTGCTGCGGAGTCACCGGTGCCCGCAGCAGGCACAGAATCCCCACGTCCTCCCCCTGCTCCGCTCCCACGCCCATGTGCCTTACTCCCTGCCTTTTTCATCTTGGTTGACTGATAAAGATAAGCAGAAAAGTACTAACGGCTTTGTGTGCTTATTCCTGAACAGCTCCTAACAGGTATAAGAAACACTAATTTTCTAAAGTGTGGACTAGACGTTAATAAGTGCTAATGTGGCCTACAGAAATGTAAAGTGGTGTGTTTGGTGAACTTTATTATTTATTTATTTTTTGGGGGCTGAACTGACAACAGAGGGAGCTGCAGTCACACGGAGACCGTGCAGACAGCCGTAAACGGCGCTGCAAGACCCAAAAAAACCTCCTCTACTTTATCCTATGTAGTGTTTTTCCACAAGTTAGCTGGATACGGGTGGAAAGACACTAATAGGAATTTTTTCAAAAAATGTGCAGCAGCCTGCACTACTTAAAACAAAAGGAAAATTGATTTGACGGTATGACGCAGTGAAGAACCCTGAGTTGGATGCGACCAGGCTATGGCTGCTCACAGACTACAGGGCGAGCTGCAGTCACACGGAGACCGTGCAGACAGACGTAAACGGCGCTGCAAGGCCCAAAAAACCTCCTCTACTTTATCCTATGTAGTGTTTTTCCACAAGTTAGCTGGATATGGGTGGAAAGTCACTAATAGGAATTATTAGAAAAAATGAGCAGCAGACTACACTACTTAAAACAAAAGGAAAATTGATTTGACGGTATGACGCAGTGAAGAACCCTGAGCTGGATACAACCAGGCTATGGCTGCTCATAGACTACAGGGCGAGCTGCAGTCACACGGAGACCGTGCAGACAGCCGTAAACGGCGCTGCAAGGCCCAAAAACCCCCTCTACGTTATCCTATGTAGTGTTTTTCCACAAGTTAGATGGATACGGGTGGAAAGACACTAATAGGAATTTTTTGAAAAAATGTGCAGCAGCCTGCACTAGGGTTGAGCGACTTTCATTTTTTAAAGATCGAGTCGGGTTTTGTGAAACCCGACTTTGTCCAGAGTCGAGTCGAGTGCAGTCGGCCGATTATCGCTAAAAGTCGGGGATCGACCGAAACACGAAACCCAATGCAAGTCAATGGGGAAGCATAGTCGGCAGTGAGTGGAGGCCAGGAAAACACCTACAGTGCCCATTTTAATGCCAAAAACATCCATTCTTGTTTCTGAAGCTTGTCAATCTTAATTAACTTTATAATAATAGTTGTTCAATGGAACTTGGGGGTCATTTGGCAAAAGTTGTGGGGGGTAGGGCTGGTTCAAGGTTTTAGTGGGCCCAGGAATCGTGGATTACGTCACGGCGGTGGAGCAGGGAGAGGTAAGTATTTCAACATTGCAAGTGCTGTGATCCTGAGCAAGCAGGGGGGCACACTTGTTCGCATTGGCACTGGCACAGGGCCCCTCAAAGTACAGCGGTGTGTTTGCACGGCGGGGGCGCCTCCCACCAGCAGCGACACTTTTGAGTACTCTGAGGGGCCCTGTGCCAGTGACGTCGCCAACGAGTATGCCCCCCCCACCTGATGAAGGAACCTGCACTTTCATCTGCACCTTCCTCTTTGTCCCTGTGTAAGGTGGTATAACATGCGGGAAGGGGAACCTTACTTTCAGCAGGGTCAGATTCTGGCTGTGTAGAGTGCAAGGGGAATGTAGTGGTCTAGGTCAATGTACCAGCAGACTCATCTAGCAGTGGCTGGGCAATGGGCAGGATGAGGAGGAAACAGATATAGGGCCAAAGAATAAAGTAGGCTAAATGCAGTTCAAAATTGGTAACAGGACTAAACAGGCGGCATTGCTTTGTTCAGTGGAGTAGCAAACCCAGGAGCAGCAGACACTGTTTTAAGGGCCCAAACACACTAATAGGCCAAATGCAGTTTAATATCTGATACTTTAGGCCAAAAGCCTAAGACTGAAGCTCAGCTTTATTCAGTTGAGGGCAAACACCAGGGAGGGGCAGACACTGTTAGTAGGCCCTAACCACCAATTTTTAAAAACACAGCACTTAGTGAGAGCCAGAAGGTTGAAGCTCAGCTTTATTCAGTTGCGGACAAACACCAGGGAGGGGAAGACACCGTTAGTAGGCCATAACCAAAGTTGAAGGCCAAATGCAGTTTAATATCTGATACTATAGGCCGAAAGCCAGAAGGTGGAAGCTCAGCTTTATTCAGTTGAGGACAAACACCAGGGAGGGGCAGACACCGTTAGTAGGCCGTAACCAAAGTTGAAGGCCAAATGCAGTTTAATATCTGATACTATAGGCCGAAAGCCAGAAGGTGGAAGCTCAGCTTTATTCAGTTGAGGGCAAACACCAGGGAGGGGCAGACACCGTTAGTAGGCCCTAACCACCAATTTTTAAAAACACAGCACTTAATGAGAGCCAGAAGGTTGAAGCTCAGCTTTATTCAGTTGAGGACAAACACCAGGCAGGGACAGACACCGTTAGTAGGCCGTAACCAAAGTTGAAGGCCAAATGCAGTTTGATTTCTGATACTATAGGCCGAAAGCCAGAAGGTGGAAGCTCCGATTTAGACAGTGGAGGACAATTTGAATTAGGGACTGCAGACAGACTTAGTAGGCTGTCCCCTGTGGACCATGCATCCAACACATTAACCCATTGCGCCTTAATGGACACGTAATCTTCTGTGGCCATGCCTACAGGTCCATGCGTCTGTTGTCAGGTGCACCTTTGTACTCACAGATTGCCAGAGTGCATGGACAATGCGGTCTTTTACATGCTGGTGGAGGGTTGGGATGGCTTTTCTCGCAAAAGAAGTGTTGACTGGTTAGCTTGTACCGTGGTACAGCGTAGTCCATCATGGCCTTATTAATAGTAAATAAAATATATAACTAGGCTCTATGAACTTTTAAATAGGTTCCAGGGGTACACAGGCAGCATTGGTGTGGTCAGTGTAGGAGTATTGCAAGTAGGGGCGCAGACAGGCTAACAAAGGCCTAAAATAACAAACAATAGGCAGGCATGGCAGTTTTAAATCGGTTACATGGATACACAGGCAGGCACTCCAGGCAGCATTGTGGTCAGTGGAGGAGTATTGCAAGTAGGGGCCGCAGACAGGCTATCAAAGGCCTAAAATAACAAACAATAGGCAGGCATGGCAGTTTTAAATCAGTTACATGGATACACAGGCAGGCAGCATTGTGGTCAGTGGAGGAGTATTGCAGGTAGGGGCCGCAGACAGGCTATCAAAGGCCTAAAATAACAAACAATAGGCAGGCATGGCAGTTTTAAATCGGTTACATGGATACACAGGCAGGCAGCATTGTGGGCAGTGGAGGAGTATTGTAAGTAGGGGCCGCAGACAGGCTATCAAAGGCCTAAAATAACAAACAATAGGCAGGCATGGCAGTTTTAAATCGGTTACATGGATACACAGGCAGGCACTCCAGGCAGCATTGTGGTCAGTGGAGGAGTATTGAAAGTAGGGGCCGCAGACAGGCTATCAAAGGCCTAAAATAACAAACAATAGGCAGGCATGGCAGTTTTAAATCGGTTACATGGATACACAGGCAGGCACTCCAGGCAGCATTGTGGTCAGTGGAGGAGTATTGCAAGTAGGGGCCGCAGACAGGCTATCAAAGGCTTAAAATAACAAACAATAGGCAGGCATGGCAGTTTAAAATCGGTTACATGGATACACAGGCAGGCAGCATTGTGGTCAGTAGAGGAGTATTGCAGGTAGGGGCCGCAGACAGGCTATCAAAGGCCTAAAATAACAAACAATAGGCAGGCATGGCAGTTTTAAATCGGTTACATGGATACACAGGCAGGCACTCCAGGCAGCATTGTGGTCAGTGGAGGAGTATTGAAAGTAGGGGCCGCAGACAGGCTATCAAAGGCCTAAAATAACAAACAATAGGCAGGCATGGCAGTTTTAAATTGGTTACATGGATACACAGGCAGGCACTCCAGGCAGCATTGTGGTCAGTGGAGGAGTATTGCAGGTACGGGCCGCAGACAGGCTATCGAAGGCCTAAAATAACAAACAATAGGCAGGCATGGCAGTTTTAAATCGGTTACATGGATACACAGGCAGGAAGCATTGTAATCAGTGGAGGAGTATTGCAGGTAGGGGCCGCAGACAGGCTATCAAAGGCCTAAAATAACAAACAATAGGCAGGCATGGCAGTTTTAAATCGGTTACATGGATACACAGGCAGGCAGCATTGTGGTCAGTGGAGGAGTATTGCAAGTAGGGGCCGCAGACAGGCTATCAAAGGCCTAAAATAACAAACAATAGGCAGGCATGGCAGTTTTAAATCGGTTACATGGATACACAGGCAGGCAGCATTGTGGTCAGTGGAGGAGTATTGCAAGAAGTGTCTGACACAGTTAGTACTCCCAAAAAATAAATACATGTTAATCTCTCGCAAAACAACTATAAATAAAAAAAGGGTGGCATGCTTAGGTACAGGGGTGGGCTCATCTGCAGAGTTTATGACAAAGTAATTTGGCAGTAAATTAGTATTTACTGGTGTCAATATAGGACACTGACCCAGACTACTGTAACTATCATCATAGATGTCAACAAATTGGTATTGATTGTCAGTGCCAGGCATTGAATGATGTCAGCGCATAGACTAAACATTGGTGGAGCTGTGCGAGATAATTTGGCACGTGGTAGAGCACTGTTTGAGCTGGGGGGGGAACTCTCTTGTGGCCGGCGGTACCGCCCCAGGGCCCCTCATGTTACAACGGTGTGTCTGACGTTGGGTGCGCATCATCACCCCAGAGACACTACATTGTACTATGAGGGACCCAGTGGCAGTGCCGTCGACCAAAAGCGAGAACACCCACCTCTTCTGACAAACAGCACTGTAACTAACGGGTGCTTGCGCCAAGTGTCGAGAGTGCGTTGTCTGCACTAACCAGCCGTGTGCATTCCTCAAAACACTGAAGGACTTGACACAGGTCTTGTAGCTTCGACCACTGCACACCTGACAACTCCATGTCTGCCATCCAACTGCCTGCCCTTGTATCCTCCCACAAATACATAACAGCACGCCTCTGTTCGCACACTCTTTGAAGCATGTGCAGTGTGGAGTTCCACCTTGTTGCAACGTCGATGATTAGGCGATGCTGAGGAAGGTTCAAAGAACGCTGATAGTTCTGCATACGGCTGGAGTGTACAGGCGAACGGCGGATATGCGAGCAAAGTCTGCGCACTTTGAGGAGCAGGTCGGGTAACCCCGGATAACTTTTCAGGAAGCACTGCACCACCAGGTTTAAGGTGTGAGCCAGGCAAGGAATGTGTTTCAGTTGGGAAAGGGCTATGGCAGCCATGAAATTCCTTCCGTTATCACTCACTACCTTGCCTGCCTCAAGATGTACAGTGCCCAGCCATGACTGAGTTTCTTTCTGCAAGAACTCGTACAGAACTTCCGCGGTGTGTCTGTTGTCGCCCAAACACTTCATTGCCAATACAGCCTGCTGACGCTTGCCAATAGCTGTCCCATAATGGCACACCTGGTGTGCAACAGTGGCAGCTGTGGATGGAGTGGATGTGCGACTGCGGTCTGTGAACGAGCTCTCGCTTCTGCAGGAGAAGGAGGAGGAAGAGGAGGAGGGGGGGGCGAATGCCTACAGCCAACTCTTTCCTTGACCGTGGGCTAGGCAGAACTGTCCCAATATTGCTGTCCCCTGTGGAGCCTGCATCCACCACATTCACCCAGTGTGCCGTGATGGACACGTAACGTCCCTGGCCATGCCTACTGGTCCATGCATCTGTTGTCAGGTGCACCTTTGTAGTCACAGACTGCCTGAGTGCATGGACGATGCGGTCTTTAACATGCTGTTGGAGGGCTGGGATGGCTTTTCTAGAAAAGAAGTGCCGACTGGGTAGCTCGTAGCGTGGTACAGCGTAGTCCATCAGCGCTTTGAAAGCTTCGCTTTCAACTAACCGGTAGGGCATCATCTCTAATGAGATTAGTCTAGCAATGTGGGCGTTCAAACCCTGTGTACGCAGATGCGAGGATGAGTACTTCCTTTTCCTAACAAGAGTCTCATGTAGGGTGAGCTGGACTGGAGAGCTGGAGATCGTGGAACTAGCGGTGGTGCCGGTGGACATGGGTGAGTGAGAGAGGGTTGGAGATGGTATTCTTGCCGGTGCCCTACATGCAGTGTTTCCTACTACTAACCTGGTGATTCCCTGACTGCTTTGGCCTGGCGACGAAAGCTGCACAGATACTGCAGGTGGTGTGGGAAATGGTCGGCTTACAGGGAGGGAAGGGATGTAGCGTTGCTGACTAGCTTCATTGGCCGAGGGTGCTGCAACCTTTAGGGACGTTTGGTAGTTAGTCCAGGCTTGCAAATGCATGGTGGATAAATGTCTATGCATGCAACTTGTATTTAGACTTTTAAGATTCTGACCTCTGCTTAAGGTAGTTGAACATTTTTGACAGATGACTTTGCGCTGATCATTTGGATGTTGTTTAAAAAAATGCCAGACTGCACTCTTTCTACTATCGGATAGCTTTTCAGGCATTGCAGACTGAGCTTCTTTAACCAGATGGCCACGCTGTCCTCCAACTGGTTTTGGTTTTGCCCCGCGTTTTTGGCCAGATACGGGCCCGGTAGATGGAACCTGTTGTGATGTTGATGCCTGCTGCGGCTCCTCCTCCTCTGCTTCAGAACTACTGCCGCCTGCACCCTGTTCCCCCAATGGCTGCCAATCGGGGTCCACAACTGGGTCATCTATGACATCCTCTTCTATGTTGTGTGCAACTTCGTCTGTGTCACCGTGTAAGCCGGTGGTATTGCATTCGTGACGGAGCACCATAGTCTCTGCTGGTTTTGATTCTGCCTCCGTACACTGCGAGGGCAATGTTCTGGTCTGAGTCAAAGGAACAGCATAGTAATCTGGCTGTGGCTGTGCATCTGTGCACTCCATGTCCGATTCAACTTCTAATGGGCATGGCCTGTTAACTGTTTCACTGTGTAACCCAGGAACGGTATGTTTAAAGAGCTCCATGGAGTAACCTGTTGTGTCGACTGACGCATCCTTCACTGTTGTTTTTAGTGAAGGACACAAGGAAGCGACTTGTTCCTGACCAGGAGCATCCACTGACGATGCACTGCTCTGACATTTGGCACTTTCCGAGGAGGAGGCACAAGAGTTAGAGGCAGAGTCAGCAATGAAAGCCAATACTTGTTCCTCCTGCTCCGGCTTCAAAAGTGGTTTTCCTACTCCCAGAAAAGAGAGCGTTCGAGGCCTTGTGTAGCCAGACAACGAACCTGGCTCAACAACTCGAGACTTAGGTGCTGTACTGCTTTTACCACGACCACCTGATGCTCCACCACCACTACCATCATTACCAGCTGACAATGACCGCCCACGGCCACGACCTCTTCCACTAGACTTCCTCATTGTTTGCAAAACGTAACCAAAGTAACGCTATTTGTTACTGTAAAACAACTTATCAGGTGAACTCAAACTTCTGTAGGATTTATATATACCTTTATAGGTGCCTGACACTGAAAGGAAAATCAGGCCCAATGTTACACACTAGGTTTTCTGTGCCCCAATAATTTGAGACAGATGGCACACACAGGACCAGCACTCAAGCAGAAATGCCAATCTTAATCTCCCACTATTTTATTTTTTTTTTCTGGGAGAATTTACCCTAAAAAAAAAAATGGCCAAGTATTACACAGTGTTTTCGGTGCCACACAATGAGAGACAGATGCCACACACAGCAATGGCACGGAGGCAGACTTGCCAATATTTATCTCCCACTAATTTTTTTTGGGGAAAAGGGAGAATTTAGCAAAAAAAAAAAAAGGGCCAAGTATTACACAGTGTTTTCAGTGGCACACAATGAGAGACAGATACCACACACAGCAATGGCATGGAGGCAGACTTGCCAATATTTATCTCCCACTAATTTTTTTTTGGGAAAAGGGAGAATGTAGCAAAAAAAAAAAAATGGCCAAGTATTACACAGTGTTTTCGGTGCCACACAATGAGAGACAGATGCCACACACAGCAATGGCACGGAGGCAGACTTGCCAATATTTATCTCCCACTAATTTTTTTTTTGGAAAAGGGAGAATGTACCCAAAAAAAAAAAAAAAATGGCCAAGTATTACACAGTGTTTTCGGTGCCACACAATGAGAGACAGATGCCACACACAGCTATGGCACGGAGGCAGACTTGCCAATATTTATCTCCCACTAATTTTTTTTTTGGAAAAAGGAGAATTTAGCAAAAAAAAAAAGGGCCAAGTATTACACAGTGTTTTCGGTGGCACACAATGAGAGACAGATACCACACACAGCAATGGCACGGAGGCAGATTTGCCAATATTTATCTCCCACTATTTTTTTGGGGGGAAAAGGGAGAATGTAGCAAAAAAAAAAAAAATGGCCAAGTATTACACAGTGTTTTCTGTGCCACACAATGAGAGACAGATGCCACACACAGCAATGGCACGGAGGCAGACTTGCCAATATTTATCTCTCACTAATTTTTTTTTTGGAAAAGGGAGAATGTACCCCCCCCAAAAAAAAAAAATGGCCAAGTATTACACAGTGTTTTCGGTGTCACACAATGACAGACAGATGCCACACACAGCAATGGCATGGAGGCAGACTTGCCAATATTTATCTGCCACTAATGTTTTTTTTTGGAAAAGGGAGAATGTACCCCCCCCAAAAAAAAAATGCCCAAGTATTACACAGTGTTTTCGGTGCCACACAATGAGAGACAGATGCCACACACAGCAATGGCACGGAGGCAGACTTGCCAATATTTATCTCCCACTAATTTTTTTGGGGGAAAAGGGAGAATTTAGCAAAAAAAAAAAAAGGGCCAAGTATTACACAGTGTTTTCAGTGGCACACAATGAGAGACAGATACCACACACAGCAATGGCACGGAGGCAGACTTGCCAATATTTATCTCCCACTAATTTTTTTTGGGGAAAAGGGAGAATGTAGCAAAAAAAAAAAAAATGGCCAAGTATTACACAGTGTTTTCGG
Source organism: Ranitomeya variabilis (assembly GCF_051348905.1). Lineage (NCBI taxonomy): Eukaryota > Metazoa > Chordata > Amphibia > Anura > Dendrobatidae > Ranitomeya > Ranitomeya variabilis. Next base: position 571,796,398 of record NC_135236.1, read on the forward strand.
TGCCACACAATGAGAGACAGATGCCACACACAGCAATGGCACGGAGGCAGACTTGCCAATATTTATCTCCCACTAATTTTTTTTTTTTGGAAAAGGGAGAATGTACCCAAAAAAAAAAAAAAAATGGCCAAGTATTACACAGTGTTTTCGGTGCCACACAATGAGAGACAGATGCCACACACAGCTATGGCACGGAGGCAGACTTGCCAATATTTATCTCCCACTAATTTTTTTTTTGGAAAAAGGAGAATTTAGCAAAAAAAAAAAGGGCCAAGTATTACACAGTGTTTTCGGTGGCACACAATGAGAGACAGATACCACACACAGCAATGGCACGCAGGCAGATTTGCCAATATTTATCTCCCACTATTTTTTTTTGGGGAAAAGGGAGAATGTAGCAAAAAAAAAAAAAATGGCCAAGTATTACACAGTGTTTTCGGTGCCACACAATGAGAGACAGATGCCACACACAGCAATGGCACGGAGGCAGACTTGCCAATATTTATCTCTCACTAATTTTTTTTTTGGAAAAGGGAGAATGTACCCCCCCCAAAAAAAAAAAAATGGCCAAGTATTACACAGTGTTTTCGGTGTCACACAATGACAGACAGATGCCACACACAGCAATGGCATGGAGGCAGACTTGCCAATATTTATCTGCCACTAATGTTTTTTTTTGGAAAAGGGAGAATGTACCCCCCCCCAAAAAAAAATGCCCAAGTATTACACAGTGTTTTCGGTGCCACACAATGAGAGACAGATGCCACACACAGCAATGGCACGGAGGCAGACTTGCCAATATTTATCTCCCACTAATTTTTTTTGGGGAAAAGGGAGAATTTAGCAAAAAAAAAAAAAATGGCCAAGTATTACACAGTGTTTTCGGTGCCACACAATGAGAGACAGATGCCACACACAGCAATGGCACGGAGGCAGACTTGCCAATATTTATCTCCCACTAATTTTTTTTTTTGGAAAAGGGAGAATGTACCCAAAAAAAAAAAAAAAATGGCCAAGTATTACACAGTGTTTTCGGTGCCACACAATGAGAGACAGATACCACACACAGCAATGGCACGGAGGCAGATTTGCCAATATTTATCTCCCACTATTTTTTTTTGGGGAAAAGGGAGAATGTAGCAAAAAAAAAAAAATGGCCAAGTATTACACAGTGTTTTCGGTGCCACACAATGAGAGACAGATGCCACACACAGCAATGGCACGGAGGCAGACTTGCCAATATTTATCTCTCACTAATTTTTTTTTTGGAAAAGGGAGAATGTACCCCCCCCAAAAAAAAAAAAATGGCCAAGTATTACACAGTGTTTTCGGTGTCACACAATGACAGACAGATGCCACACACAGCAATGGCATGGAGGCAGACTTGCCAATATTTATCTGCCACTAATGTTTTTTTTTGGAAAAGGGAGAATGTACCCCCCCCCAAAAAAAAATGCCCAAGTATTACACAGTGTTTTCGGTGCCACACAATGAGAGACAGATGCCACACACAGCAATGGCACGGAGGCAGACTTGCCAATATTTATCTCCCACTAATTTTTTTTGGGGAAAAGGGAGAATTTAGCAAAAAAAAAAAAAATGGCCAAGTATTACACAGTGTTTTCGGTGCCACACAATGAGAGACAGATGCCACACACAGCAATGGCACGGAGGCAGACTTGCCAATATTTATCTCCCACTAATTTTTTTTGGGGAAAAGGGAGAATGTAGCAAAAAAAAAAAAAATGGCCAAGTATTACACAGTGTTTTCGGTGCCACACAATGAGAGACAGATGCCACACACAGCAATGGCACGGAGGCAGACTTGCCAATATTTATCTCCCACTAATTTTTTTTTTTGGAAAAGGGAGAATGTACCCAAAAAAAAAAAAAAAATGGCCAAGTATTACACAGTGTTTTCGGTGCCACACAATGAGAGACAGATGCCACACACAGCTATGGCACGGAGGCAGACTTGCCAATATTTATCTCCCACTAATTTTTTTTTGGGAAAAAGGAGAATTTAGCAAAAAAAAAAAGGGCCAAGTATTACACAGTGTTTTCGGTGGCACACAATGAGAGACAGATACCACACACAGCAATGGCACGGAGGCACACTTGCCAATATTCATCTCCCACTAATTTTTTTTGGGGAAAAGGGAGAATGTAGCAAAAAAAAAAAAAAAATGGCCAAGTATTACACAGTGTTTTCGGTGCCACACAATGAGAGACAGATGCCACACACAGCTATGGCACGGAGGCAGACTTGCCAATATTTATCTCCCACTAATTTTTTTTTTGGAAAAGGGAGAATTTAGCAAAAAAAAAAAAGGGCCAAGTATTACACAGTGTTTTCGGTGGCACACAATGAGAGACAGATACCACATACAGCAATGGCACGGAGGCAGATTTGCCAATATTTATCTCCCACTATTTTTTTGGGGTGAAAAGGGAGAATGTAGCAAAAAAAAAAAAAAAATGGCCAAGTATTACACAGTGTTTTCGGTGCCACACAATGAGAGACAGATGCCACACACAGCTATGGCACGGAGGCAGACTTGCCAATATTTATCTCCCACTAATTTTTTGGGGGGAAAAGGGAGAATGTAGCAAAAAAAAAAAAATGGCCAAGTATTACACAGTGTTTTCGGTGCCACACAATGAGAGACAGATGCCACACACAGCAATGGCACGGAGGCAGACTTGCCAATATTTATCTCTCACTAATGTTTTTTTTTGGAAAAGGGAGAATGTACCCCCCCCCAAAAAAAAATGCCCAAGTATTACACAGTGTTTTCGGTGCCACACAATGAGAGACAGATGCCACACACAGCAATGGCACGGAGGCAGACTTGCCAATATTTATCTCCCACTAATTTTTTTTGAGGAAAAGGGAGAATTTAGCAAAAAAAAAAAAAGGGCCAAGTATTACACAGTGTTTTCAGTGGCACACAATGAGAGACAGATACCACACACAGCAATGGCATGGAGGCAGACTTGCCAATATTTATCTCCCACTAATTTTTTTTGGGGAAAAGGGAGAATGTAGCAAAAAAAAAAAAAATGGCCAAGTATTACACAGTGTTTTCGGTGCCACACAATGAGAGACAGATGCCACACACAGCAATGGCACGGAGGCAGACTTGCCAATATTTATCTCCCACTAATTTTTTTTTTTGGAAAAGGGAGAACGTACCCAAAAAAAAAAAAAAAATGGCCAAGTATTACACAGTGTTTTCGGTGCCACACAATGAGAGACAGATGCCACACACAGCTATGGCACGGAGGCAGACTTGCCAATATTTATCTCCCACTAATTTTTTTTTTGGAAAAAGGAGAATTTAGCAAAAAAAAAAAGGGCCAAGTATTACACAGTGTTTTCGGTGGCACACAATGAGAGACAGATACCACACACAGCAATGGCACGGAGGCAGATTTGCCAGTATTTATCTCCCACTATTTTTTTGGGGGGAAAAGGGAGAATGTAGCAAAAAAAAAAAAATGGCCAAGTATTACACAGTGTTTTCGGTGCCACACAATGAGAGACAGATGCCACACACAGCAATGGCACGGAGGCAGACTTGCCAATATTCATCTCCCACTAATTTTTTTTGGGGAAAAGGGAGAATGTAGCAAAAAAAAAAAAAAAATGGCCAAGTATTACACAGTGTTTTCGGTGCCACACAATGAGAGACAGATGCCACACACAGCTATGGCACGGAGGCAGACTTGCCAATATTTATCTCCCACTAATTTTTTTTTTGGAAAAGGGAGAATTTAGCAAAAAAAAAAAGGGCCAAGTATTACACAGTGTTTTCGGTGGCACACAATGAGAGACAGATACCACATACAGCAATGGCACGGAGGCAGATTTGCCAATATTTATCTCCCACTATTTTTTTGGGGTGAAAAGGGAGAATGTAGCAAAAAAAAAAAAAAATGGCCAAGTATTACACAGTGTTTTCGGTGCCACACAATGAGAGACAGATGCCACACACAGCTATGGCACGGAGGCAGACTTGCCAATATTTATCTCCCACTAATTTTTTTTGGGGAAAAGGGAGAATGTAGCAAAAAAAAAAAAATGGCCAAGTATTACACAGTGTTTTCGGTGCCACACAATGAGAGACAGATGCCACACACAGCAATGGCACGGAGGCAGACTTGCCAATATTTATCTCTCACTAATGTTTTTTTTTGGAAAAGGGAGAATGTACCCCCCCCCAAAAAAAAAATGCCCAAGTATTACACAGTGTTTTCGGTGCCACACAATGAGAGACAGATGCCACACACAGCAATGGCACGGAGGCAGACTTGCCAATATTTATCTCCCACTAATTTTTTTTGGGGAAAAGGGAGAATTTAGCAAAAAAAAAAAAAGGGCCAAGTATTACACAGTGTTTTCAGTGGCACACAATGAGAGACAGATACCACACACAGCAATGGCATGGAGGCAGACTTGCCAATATTTATCTCCCACTAATTTTTTTTGGTAAAAAGGGAGAATGTAGCAAAAAAAAAAAAAATGGCCAAGTATTACACAGTGTTTTCGGTGCCACACAATGAGAGACAGATGCCACACACAGCAATGGCACGGAGGCAGACTTGCCAATATTTATCTCCCACTAATTTTTTTTTTTGGAAAAGGGAGAACGTACCCAAAAAAAAAAAAAAAATGGCCAAGTATTACACAGTGTTTTCGGTGCCACACAATGAGAGACAGATGCCACACACAGCTATGGCACGGAGGCAGACTTGCCAATATTTATCTCCCACTAATTTTTTTTTTGGAAAAAGGAGAATTTAGCAAAAAAAAAAAGGGCCAAGTATTACACAGTGTTTTCGGTGGCACACAATGAGAGACAGATACCACACACAGCAATGGCACGGAGGCAGATTTGCCAATATTTATCTCCCACTATTTTTTGGGGGGGAAAAGGGAGAATGTAGCAAAAAAAAAAAAAATGGCCAAGTATTACACAGTGTTTTCGGTGCCACACAATGAGAGACAGATGCCACACACAGCAATGGCACGGAGGCAGACTTGCCAATATTTATCTCTCACTAATTTTTTTTTTGGAAAAGGGAGAATGTACCCCCCCCAAAAAAAAAAAATGGCCAAGTATTACACAGTGTTTTCGGTGTCACACAATGACAGACAGATGCCACACACAGCAATGGCATGGAGGCAGACTTGCCAATATTTATCTGCCACTAATGTTTTTTTTTGGAAAAGGGAGAATGTACCCCCCCCAAAAAAAAAATGCCCAAGTATTACACAGTGTTTTCGGTGCCACACAATGAGAGACAGATGCCACACACAGCAATGGCACGGAGGCAGACTTGCCAATATTTATCTCCCACTAATTTTTTTTGGGGAAAAGGGAGAATTTAGCAAAAAAAAAAAAAGGGCCAAGTATTACACAGTGTTTTCAGTGGCACACAATGAGAGACAGATACCACACACAGCAATGGCACGGAGGCAGACTTGCCAATATTTATCTCCCACTAATTTTTTTTGGGGAAAAGGGAGAATGTAGCAAAAAAAAAAAAATGGCCAAGTATTACACAGTGTTTTCGGTGGCACACAATGAGAGACAGATACCACACACAGCAATGGCACAGAGGCAGACTTGCCAATATTCATCTCCCACTAATTTTTTTTGGGGAAAAGGGAGAATGTAGCAAAAAAAAAAAAAAAATGGCCAAGTATTACACAGTGTTTTCGGTGCCACACAATGAGAGACAGATGCCACACACAGCTATGGCACGGAGGCAGACTTGCCAATATTTATCTCCCACTAATTTTTTTTTTGGAAAAGGGAGAATTTAGCAAAAAAAAAAAAGGGCCAAGTATTACACAGTGTTTTCGGTGGCACACAATGAGAGACAGATACCACATACAGCAATGGCACGGAGGCAGATTTGCCAATATTTATCTCCCACTATTTTTTTGGGGGGAAAAGGGAGAATGTAGCAAAAAAAAAAAAAAAAATGGCCAAGTATTACACAGTGTTTTCGGTGCCACACAATGAGAGACAGATGCCACACACAGCTATGGCACGGAGGCAGACTTGCCAATATTTATCTCCCACTAATTTTTTTTGGGGAAAAGGGAGAATGTAGCAAAAAAAAAAAATGGCCAAGTATTACACAGTGTTTTCGGTGCCACACAATGAGAGACAGATGCCACACACAGCAATGGCACGGAGGCAGACTTGCCAATATTTATCTCTCACTAATTTTTTTTTTGGAAAAGGGAGAATGTACCCCCCCCAAAAAAAAAAAATGGCCAAGTATTACACAGTGTTTTCGGTGCCACACAATGACAGACAGATGCCACACACAGCAATGGCATGGAGGCAGACTTGCCAATATTTATCTGCCACTAATTTTTTTTTTGGAAAAGGGAGAATTTAGCAAAAAAAAAAAAAAAGGGCCAAGTATTACACAGTGTTTTCGGTGGCACACAATGAGAGACAGATACCACACACAGCAATGGCACGGAGGCAGACTTGCCAATATTTATCTCCCACTCATTTTTTGGGGGGAAAAGGGAGAATGTGGCAAAAAAAAAAAAAATGGCCAAGTATTACACAGTGTTTTCGGTGCCACACAATGAGAGACAGATGCCACACACAGCAATGGCACGGAGGCAGACTTGCCAATATTTATCTCCCACTATTTTTTTTTGGGAAAAGGGAGAATTTAGCAAAAAAAAAAAGGGCCAAGTATTACACAGTGTTTTCGGTGGCACACAATGAGAGACAGATACCACACACAGCAATGGCACGGAGGCAGACTTGCCAATATTCATCTCCCACTAATTTTTTTTGGGGAAAAGGGAGAATGTAGCAAAAAAAAAAAAAAAATGGCCAAGTATTACACAGTGTTTTCGGTGCCACACAATGAGAGACAGATGCCACACACAGCTATGGCACGGAGGCAGACTTGCCAATATTTATCTCCCACTAATTTTTTTTTTTGGAAAAGGGAGAATTTAGCAAAAAAAAAAAGGGCCAAGTATTACACAGTGTTTTCGGTGGCACACAATGAGAGACAGATACCACATACAGCAATGGCACGGAGGCAGACTTGCCAATATTTATCTCCCACTAATTTTTTTTTGGAAAAGGGAGAATTTAGCAAAAAAAAAAAAAAAGGGCCAAGTATTACACAGTGTTTTCGGTGCCACACAATGAGAGACAGATGCCACACACAGCAATGGCACGGAGGCAGACTTGCCAATATTTATCTTCCACTAATTTTTTTTGGGGAAAAGGGAGAATGTAGCAAAAAAAAAAAAAAATGGCCAAGTATTACACAGTGTTTTCGGTGCCACACAATGAGAGACAGATGCCACACACAGCAATGGCACAGAGGCAGACTTGCCAATATTTATCTCCCACTAATTTTTTTTTGGAAAAGGGAGAATTTAGCAAAAAAAAAAAAAAAAAAGGTCCAAGTATTACACAGTGTTTTCGGTGGCACACAATGAGAGACAGATACCACACACAGCAATGGCACGGAGGCAGATTTGCCAATATTTATCTCCCACTAATTTTTTTTTGGGGAAAAGGGAGAATGTAGCAAAAAAAAAAAAAAATGGCCAAGTATTACACAGTGTTTTCTGTGCCACACAATGAGAGACAGATGCCACACACAGCAATGGCACGGAGGCAGACTTGCCAATATTTATCTCCCACTAATTTTTTTTTTGGAAAAGGGAGAATTTAGCAAAAAAAAAAAAAAGGTCCAAGTATTACACAGTGTTTTCGGTGGCACACAATGAGAGACAGATACCACACACAGCAATGGCACGGAGGCAGACTTGCCAATATTTATCTCCCACTAATTTTTTTTGGGGAAAAGTGAGAATGTAGCAAAAAAAAAAAAAAATGGCCAAGTATTACACAGTGTTTTCGGTGCCACACAATGAGAGACAGATGCCACACACAGCAATGGCACGGAGGCAGACTTGCCAATATTTATCTCCCACTAATTTTTTTTGGGGAAAAGGGAGAATTTAGCAAAAACAAAAAAAAAGGGCCAAGTATTACACAGTGTTTTCGGTGGCACACAATTAGAGACAGATACCACACACAGCAATGGCACGGAGGCAGGCTTGCCAATATTTATTTCCCACTAATTTTTTTTTGGGAAAAGGGAGAATGTAGCAAAAAAAAAAATGGCCAAGTATTACACAGTGTTTTCGGTGCCACACAATGAGAGACAGATGCCACACACAGCAATGGCACGGAGGCAGACTTGCCAATATTTATCTCCCACTAATTTTTTTTGGGGAAAAGGGAGAATGTAGCAAAAAAAAAAGGGCCAAGTATTACACAGTGTTTTCAGTGGCACACAATGAGAGTGAGATACCACACACAGCAATGGCACGGAGGCAGACTTGCCAATATTTATCTCCCACTAATTTTTTTTGGGGAAAAGTGAGAATGTAGCAAAAAAAAAAAAAAAAATGGCCAAGTATTACACAGTGTTTTCGGTGCCACACAATGAGAGACAGATGCCACACACAGCAATGGCACGGAGGCAGACTTGCCAATATTTATCTCCCACTAATTTTTTTTGGGGAAAAGGGAGAATTTAGCAAAAACAAAAAAAAAGGGCCAAGTATTACACAGTGTTTTCGGTGGCACACAATGAGAGACAGATACCACACACAGCAATGGCACGGAGGCAGACTAGCCAATATTTATTTCCCACTAATTTTTTTTTGGGAAAAGGGAGAATGTAGCAAAAAAAAAAAATGGCCAAGTATTACACAGTGTTTTCGGTGCCACACAATGAGAGACAGATGCCACACACAGCAATGGCACGGAGGCAGACTTGCCAATATTTATCTCCCACTATTTTTTTTTTTGGAAAAGGGAGAATGTACCCCCCCAAAAAAAAAAAAAATGGCCAAGTATTACACAGTGTTTTCGGTGCCACACAATGAGAGACAGATACCACACACAGCAATGGCACAGAGGCAGACTTGCCAATATTTATCTCCCTGCAGTTATCTCAGAAATGTATGACAGGCAGCTATAAAAAGGACTGCTGCACACAAAAGTGTGGACAAACACACAAGATAGCTGTGCAGAAAGGAATGAAAAACAGGATTTGTGCTTTGAAAAAAGCAGTTGGTTTGCACAGCGGCGTACACACAGGCACAGCAACGCAGCTATCAGGGTCAGGGAGCCTTCTAGTGCAGCCCAATGAGCTACAGTGCTGAGGAAAAAAAATGTAGCTTCCACTGTCCCTGCAATCAAAAGGTGGTGTTGGACAGTGGAAATCGCTACAGCACAAGCGGTTTGTAGCTTTATGTACCCTGCCTATCACTATCCCTGCTTCCGAAGAAGCTGCAGCAACCTCTCCCTACGCTCAGATCAACAGCAGTAAAATGGTGGTCGGCGGGAACACCCCTTTATAGCCCCTGTGACGCCGCAGAAAGCAAGCCAATCACTGCAATGCCCTTCTCTAAGATGGTGGGGACTGAGATCTATGTCATCACGCTGCCCACACTCTGCGTCCACCTTCATTGGCTAAGAAATGGCGCTTTTAGCATCATTAAAACGCGACTTTGGTGCGAAAGTCGCGTACCGCATGGCAGACTCCACACAGGGATCGGCTCGGTTTCATGAGACGCCGACTTTGCCAAAAGTCGGCGACTTATGAAAATGAACGATCCGTTTCGCTCAACCCTAGCCTGCACTACTTAAAACAAAAGGAAAATTGATTTGATGGTATGAGGCAGTGAGGAACCCTGAGCTGGATACAACCAGGCTATGGCTGCTCGCAGACTACAGGGCGAGCTGCAGTCACACGGAGACCATGCAGACAGCCGTAAACGGCGCTGCAAGGCCCAAAAAACCTCCTCTACATTATCCTATGTAGTGTTTTTCCACAAGTTAGCTGGATACGGGTGGAAAGTCACTAATAGGAATTATTAGAATATATGAGCAGCAGACTACACTACTTGGAAAAAAAAAAAAAATAAATAGAACAGTATGAGGCAATGAACCACCCTCCCTGAACTGAATACAACCAGCTATGGCCTATGGCTGCACACAGACTAGAGAGTGGGCTGCACTCACACACACACACACACACACACACACACAGACCTTGCAGATCGCTGTGAAAACAGCGCTGCAAGGCAAAAGCAAGATGATTAGTAGGTGAACACAGCGGTTGCTAAATTAGCCTTGGAAAAGAACAATGAAGCAAATCGCTATCTCTAAACTCGCCCTCAGTCAGCAAACAGCATCCTGTCACTAACTGAATTCACAGCAGAGTGAGCGCAAAATGGCGCCAGCGACTTTTAAAATGCAGCATGACATCATTTCAGCAGCCAATCACAGCCTTGCCAGTAGTTTCATGCCCTCCATGCTGAACAGGATGTGCCCACACTTGGAATCATTCTCATTGGCTGAATTCGTGCAAATTTGTGCAGTTTGAATCCTGGGAACTTCCGATTCCGGTATCCGATACGCGGCAAGTGTCGGATCTCGGTATCGGAATTCTGATACCGCTAAGTATCGGCCGATACCGATACTTGCGGTATCGGAATGCTCAACACTAATCACCACACATAATCTCGCCCCCAATACATCACCACACAATCCTGCCCCCCAACACATCACCACACAAAATCCCACCCCCCACTTCATTACCACACATAATCCCGCACCCCACCACATTACTACACATAAACCTGCCCCCCACCACATTACCACAGATAATCCCCAACCCCACCACATTAACACACATAATCCTGCCCCCCACCACATTACCACACATAATCCCGCCCCCCACCACATTACTACACATAATCCTGCCTCCCACCCCATTACCACACATAATCCCGCTCCCCCCCACAATACTACACATAATCCTGCCCCCCACCACATTACCACAGATAATCCCACCCCTCACCACATTATCACACATAATCCGCCAACACCACATTACTACACATAATCCCGCCCCCCACCACGCTACCACACATAATCTCACCCCCACCAGATTATTACACATAATCCCACCCCCCACCACATTACCACAGATAGTCCAGCCCCCCACCACATCATCACACATTATCCTGCCCCCCACCCCATTACCACTCATAATCCCCCCCCACATCACCACACATAATCCCACCCCCCACCACATTACCACACATAATCCCACCCCAACCACCACATTACCACACAAAATCCCGCCCTCCACCACATTACCACACATAATCTTGCCCCCCACCACATTACCACACACAATCCTGCCCCCCCCACATTACCACACATAATCCCGCCCCCCACCACATTACCACACATAATCCCGCCCCCCAGCACATTACTACAGATAATCTCGCCCCTCACCACAATACCACACATAATCCCGCCCCCACCACACTACTACACATAATCCCCCCAACACATTATCACAAATAATCCCGCCCCCCACCACATTACCACACATAATCCCGACCCCAGCACATTACCACACATAATCCCGCCCCCCCACCAAATTACCACACATAATCCCACCCTCGCCATATTACTACACATAATCCCACCCCCACCCCATTAACACACATAATCCTGCCCCTTCAACACATCACCACACATAATCTTGCCCCCCAATACATTACACACAATCCTGCCCCCCAACACATCACAACACATAATCCCACCCCCCCACCCCATCACCACACATAAAAATTACCACACATAATCCCGCCCCCCACCCCATTACCACAAACAATCCCGCCCCCCCACCACAATACCACACATAATCCTGACCCCAGCACATTACCACAGATATTCCCGCCCCGCTACCAAATTACCACACATAATCCCACCCCCGCCATATTACTACACATAATCCCACCCCCACCCCATTATCACACATAATCCTGCCCCTTCAACACATCACCTGTTATGAACTGGTGGTTTAGGAGTAACATGGGACGAGCTCTGGAGGAGGTGGTACCTGTACTAACTGCAGTTCCTGAGCTTATCACAACACTAGAAGTAGCCGTGGGATGTTCCTGTCACTCCCTAGACACCTCGTCACAGCCGGAGGACTAACTACTCCTAAAGATGGAAACAGGAAAGCTATCTTGCCTCAGAGAAAATCCCCAAAGGAAAGGCAGCCCCCCACAAATATTGACTGTGAGTGGAGAGGGAAATGACATACGCAGAATGAAATCAGAATGCAAAGAAGGCCAGTCTAGCTAGATAGATAGAACAGGACAGAATACTGTGCGATCAGTATAAAAAAACTAGGAAAATCCACCACAGAGTTTACAAAAATCTCCACACCTGACTAAAGGTGTGGAGGGTAAATCTGCTTCACAGAGCTTCCAGCTTAACTGAATAAATCCATATTGACAAGCTGGACTAGAAAAAACATAGAAAGAGCTGAACGATTAAGTCCACAATATGTGGACAGCAAAAGAAAAAGCAAGGACTTATCTTTGCTGAACTGGTCAGAATATCAGGGAAATCCAAGCAGAGATGTGAATCCAACCAGGAACCATTGACAACTGGCCCAGGCTGAAGGATAGAGCCAGGATAAATAGCCGAGCCAGAAAGACAATCAGTGGAAGCAGCTGCTGACTGCTAAATCCAAGGAGCAGCAGTTCCACTCAAAACCACCGGAGGGAGCCCAAGAGCAGATCTCACAAAAGTGCCACTTACAACCACCGGACGGAGCCCAAGAGCGGAATTCACAACAGTACCGCCCCCTTGAGGAGGAGTCACCGAACCCTCACCAGAGCCCCCAGGCCGATCAGGGCGAGCCAAGTGAAAGGCACGAACCAAATCGGCGGCATGGACTTCGGAGGCAACAACCCAAGAATTATCCTCCTGGCCATAACCCTTCCACTTGACAAGACACTGAAGCCTCCGCCTCAAAAAACGAGAATCCAAAATTTTCTCCACCACATATTCCAACTCCCCCTCAACCAACAGCGGGGCAGGAGGATAAACCGAGGGAACAACGGGCACCACATATCTCCGCAACAAAGATCTATGGAAAACATTATGGATGGCAAAAGAGGCTGGAAGGGCCAAACGAAAAGACACCGGATTGATAATCTCAGAAATCTTATAAGGACCAATAAACCGAGGCTTGAACTTAGGGGAAGAAACCTTCATAGGAACATGACGAGAAGATAACCAGACTAAATCCCCCACCCGAAACAGGGGACCAACACACCAACGGCGGTTAGCAAAACGTTGAGCCTTTTCCTGAGACAACGTCAAATTGTCTACCACATGAGTCCAAATCTGCTGTAACCTGTCCACCACAGAATCCACACCAGGACAATCAGAAGGCTCAACCTGCCCCGAAGAAAAACGAGGATGAAAACCAAAACTACAAAAGAAAGGCAAAACCAAAGTAGCCGAACTAACCCGATTATTAAGGGCAAACTCGGCCAACGGCAAGAAAGCCACCCAATCATCCTGATCAGCAGACACAAAGCATCTCAAATAGGTTTCCAAGGTCTGATTAGTTCGCTCATTTTTGGCCATTTGTCTGAGGATGGAACGCCGAAGAAAAAAGACAAATCAATGCCCATCCTAGCACAAAAGGCCTGCCAAAACCTAGAAACAAACTGAGAACCTCTGTCAGACACAATATTCTCTGGAATGCCATTCAAACGAACCACATGCTGAAAAAACAATGGAACCAAATCAGAGGAGGAAGGCAATTTAGGCAAAGGTACCAAATGGACCATTTTAGAGAACCGGTCACAAACCACCCAGATAACAGACATCTTCTGGGAAACAGGAAGATCCAAAATAAAATCCATGGGAATATGCATCCAGGGCCCCTCAGGGACCGGCAAAGGCAAAAGCAACCCACTAGCGCGGGAACAGCAAGGCTTGGCCCGGGCACAAGTCCCACAGGAATGCACAAAAGAACGCACATCCCATGACAAGGAAGGCCACCAAAAGGACCTAGCAACCAAATCTCTGGTACCAAAAATCCCAGGATGACCAGCCAACACTGAAGAATGAACCTCAGAAATTACCTTACTAGTCCATCTATCAGGAACAAACAGCTTCCCCACTGGACAGCGGTCAGGTTTATCAGCCTGAAATTCCTGAAGCACCTGCCGCAAATCAGGGGAGATGGCAGAAAGAATCACCCCTTCCTTAAGAATGCCAACTGGCTCAAGGACTCCAGGAGAATCAGGCAAAAAACTCCTAGAGAGGGCATCAGCCTTAACATTCTTAGATCCCGGAAGATACGAGACCACAAAATGAAAACGGGAGAAAAACAGGGACCATCGAGCCTGTCTAGGGTTCAGCCGCTTGGCCGACTCGAGGTAAATCAGATTCTTATGATCGGTCAAGACCACAACGTGGTGCTTGGCTCCCTCAAGCCAATGTCGCCACTCCTCAAATGCTTACTTCATAGCCAACAACTCCCGATTGCCAACCTCATAATTGCGATCCGCAGGCGAAAACTTTCTGGAAAAAAAGGTACACGGTTTCATCAAAGAACCATCAGAATTCCTCTGAGACAAAATGGCCCCTGCCCCAATCTCAGAAGCGTCAACCTCAACCTGAAAAGGAAGAGAAACATCCAGCTGACGCAACACAGGGGCAGAAGTAAATCGGCATTTAAGCTCCTGAAAGGCCTCAACTGCCGCAGAGGACCAATTCGTCACATCAGCGCCTTTCTTCGTCAAATCGGTCAGGGGCCTAACCACACTGGAAAAGTTGGCAATGAAACGGCGATAAAAATTAGCAAAGCCCAAAAATTTCTGAAGGCTCTTCACCGATGTGGGTTGAATCCAATCATGAATGGCTTGGACCTTAACAGGATCCATTTCTATAGACGAGGGAGAAAAAGTAAAACCCAAAAAAGAGACCTTCTGAACTCCAAATAGGCACTTAGACCCCTTCACAAATAAAGCATTATCACGAAGGATCTGGAATACCATCCTGACCTGCTTCACATGAGACACCCAATCATCTTAAAAAATCAAAATATCATCCAAATACACAATCATGAATTTATCAAGATAATTGCGGAAAATATCATGCATGAAGGACTGAAATTCAGAAGGAGCATTAGAAAGCCCGAAAGGCATCACAAGGTATTCAAAATGGCCTTCGGGCGTATTAAATGCAGTTTTCCATTCGTCACCCTGTTTAATACGAACAAGATTATATGCCCCTCGAAGGTCAATCTTAGTAAACCAACTAGCCCCCTTAATCCGAGCAAACAAATCAGAAAGCAAAGGTAAAGGGTATTGGAATTTGACCGTGATCTTATTAGGAAGGCGATAATCAATACAGGGTCTCAAGGAGCCATCCTTCTTGGCAACAAAAAAGAATCCCGCTCCCAATGATGACGAAGACGGCCGAATATGCCCCTTTTCCAAAGACTCCTTGACATAACTCCGCATGGCGGTATGCTCTGGCACAGACAGATTGAAAAGTCGGCCCTTAGGGAACTTACAGCCAGGAATCAAGTTAATAGCACAATCACAGTCCCTATGTGGAGGAAGGGAACTGGACTTGGGCTCATCAAATACATCCTTGAAATCCGACAAAAACTCAGGGACTTCAGAAGAGGGGGAAGAGGAAATTGACATCAAAGGAACGTCACAATGTACCCCTTGACAACCCCAACTAGTCACAGACATAGATTTCCAATCCAGCACCGGATTATGTTCCTGTAACCATGGAAAACCCAGTACAACAACATCATGCAAGTTATGCAACACCGGAAAACGGCAATCTTCCTGATGTGCTGGAGCCATGCACATGGTCAGCTGAGTCCAATACTGAGGTTTATTCTTGGCCAACGGTGTATCATCAATGCCCCTCAAAAGAATAGGGCTCTGCAAAGGCTGCAAGGAAAAACCACAGCGCCTGGCGAATTCCAAGTCCATTAAGTTCAGGGCAGCGCCTGAATCCACAAATGCCATGACAGAAAAGGACGATAATGAGCAAATCAGGGTCACAGATAAGAGAAATTTAGGCTGTACAGTACTGATGGTAACAGACCTAGCGACCCTCTTAGTACACTTAGGGCAATCAGAAATAACATGAGCAGAATCACCACAGTAAAAACACAGCTTATTCTGATGTCTGAATCCCTGCCGTTCTGCTCTAGTCAAAATCCTATCACATTGCATAGGCTCAGGACTCCGCTCAGAGGACACTGCCATATGGTGCACAACTTTGCGCTCGCGCAGGCGCCGATCAATCTGAATGGCTAGAGACATAGATTCGCTCAAACCAGCAGGCGTGGGGAACCCCACCATAACATCTTTAAGGGCTTCAGAAAGACCCTTTCTGAAAATTGCTGCCAGAGCATCCTCATTCCATTTAGTGAGCACAGACCATTTTCTAAATTTCTGGCAGTATAACTCTGCCGCTTCCTGACCCTGACATAGGGCCAACAAGTTTTTTTCTGCATGATCCACAGAATTAGGTTCATCATACAATAATCAGAGCGCTTGAAAAAATGCATCTACATTAAGCAATGCCGGATTCCCTGATTCAAGGGAGAATGCCCAGTCCTGAGGGTCACCACACAGCAGAGAGATGACAATCCTAACCTGCTGAATGGGATCACCAGAGGAACGGGG
The DNA here is from genome assembly GCF_051348905.1 of Ranitomeya variabilis. Lineage (NCBI taxonomy): Eukaryota > Metazoa > Chordata > Amphibia > Anura > Dendrobatidae > Ranitomeya > Ranitomeya variabilis. The sequence continues at coordinate 571,813,025 of NC_135236.1, forward strand.
GTTCAAAGCAAAAAACAATTTGCAGTTATTTTTAAAGTTCAAAAACTTAGATCTGTGTTGTGAATTCCGTTCTTGGGCTCCCTCCTGTGGTTATGAATGGTACTTTTGTGAGTTCTGCCCTTGGGCTCCCTCTGGTGGTTTCGAGTGGAACTGCTGCTCCTTGAGGTTCTGCAGCAGCTGCTTTCACTAATCGGCTCCACTGACCTTGCTATTTAACTTGGCTCTGGTCTGTAGTCCATGCCAGCTGTCAATGTTCTCTGGGTTGGATTCAGATCTCTACTTGGATTTCTCTGATGGCTTGTCCATTTCAGCATAAGATAAGTTCTTGCTAGTTCTTTGGTTGTCCATTTGCTTTGGACCTTACTGCTCAGTTAAGTTATGTTTCTTTTGTCCAGCTTGTCATTATGAAATATTCAGGCTAGCTGGAAGCTCTGGGGAAGCAGATTTGCCCCTCCACACCGTGAGTCGGTGTGGAGATCATTTTTGTAAACTCTGCGTGGATTTTTAGTTTTTAATACTGACCGCACAGTATCCTTTTCTATTTTCTGTCTATCTAGATTAGAATTGGCCTCCTTTGCTAAAATCTGATTTCATTTCTGTGTATGTCATTTCCCTCTCTACTCACGGTTAATATTTGTGGGGGGCTATCTTTCCTTTTGGGAATTTCTCTGAAGCGAGATAGTTTTCTGTTTCCATCTTTAGGGGTAGCTAGTTCTTAGGCTGTGGCGAGGCGTCTAGGGAGTGAAAGGAACGTCCCACGGCTATTTCTAGTGTTGGTGTTAGGATTAGGAACTGCGGTCAGTAAAGCTACCACCTCCCAGAGCTTGTCCCATGACTCATTTTACCCACCAGGTCATATCAGTGCTTCTCCGTAACCACCAGGTCATAACAGTACAGCTGGCCCACAATGTGTTGAATGCATCTCAAAAGAGGGAAAAGAAAGTTCTGAGCCATTTTTTTTCCTTTGTAGCTTGTTTTGTCTTTTTTTTCCCCTTGATCTTTGGGTGGTTCTGGATTTTGGTGCTGATATGGAGGTTCAGGGTCTGTTCTCGCGTGTTGATCAGCTCGCTGCAAGGGTACAGAGTATCCAAGATTATGATGTTCAGACTCTGGTTCTGGAGCCTAGAATTCCTATTCCTGATTTGTTTTCTGGGGATAGATCTAAATTTCTGAACTTTAAAAATAACTGCAGATTGTTTTTTGCTTTGAGACCCCGTTCCTCTGGTGACCCCATTCAGCAGGTGAAGATTGTCATTTCTCTGCTGCGTGGAGACCCGCAGGTCTGGGCATTCTCCCTAGAGAAAAGGGAATCCTGCATTGCTCAATGTAGATGCATTTTTTCAAGCACTCGGACTGCTGTATGATGAACCTAACTCTGTGGATCAGGCAGAAAAAATCTTGCTGGCTCTGTGTCAGGGTCAGGAAGCAGCAGAAGTATACTGCCAGAAATTTAGAAAGTGGTCTGTGCTCACAAAATGGAATGAGGATGCCCTAGCAGCTATTTTCAGAAAGGGTCTTTCTGAAGCCCTTAAAGATGTTATGGTGGGGTTCCCCATACCTGCTGGTTTGAACGAATCAATGTCTCTGGCCATTCAGATTGATCGGCTCCTGCGCGAGCGTAAGGTTGTGCACCATATGGAGGTGTCCTCTGGGCTGAGTCCTGAGCCTATGCAATGTGATAGGATTTTGACTAGAGCGGAAAGGCAGGAATTCAGACGTCAGAATGGGCTGTGTTTTTACTGTGGTGACTCTACTCATGCTATTTCTGATTGCCCGAAGCGTACTAAGAGGGTCGCTAGTTCTGTTACCATTAGTACTGTACAGCCTAAATTTCTCTTATCTGTTACCCTGATTTGCTCATTGTCGTCCTTTTCTGTAATGGCATTTGTGGATTCTGGCGCTGCCCTGAACTTAATAAACTTAGAATTTGCCAAGCGCTGTGGTTTTTCCTTGGAGCCTTTGCAGAGTCCTATTCCCTTGAGGGGGATAGATGCTACGCCATTGGCCAAGAATAAACCTCAGTACTGGACACAGTTGACCATGTACATGGCTCCAGCACATCAGGAAAATATTCGTTTTTTGGTGTTGCATAATTTGCATGATATAGTTGTGCTGGGTTTTCCATGGTTACAGCTACATAATCCGGTGCTAGATTGGAAATCTATGTCTGTGACTAGTTGGGGTTGCCAAGGGATGCATTGTGATATTCCTTTGATGTCGATTTCCTCTTCCCCCTCTTCTGAAGTTCCTGAGTTTTTGTCGGATTTCCAGGATATATTTGATGAGCCCAAGTCCAGTTCCCTACCTCCTCATAGGGACTGTGATTGTGCTATTAACTTGATTCCTGGCTGTAAGTTCCCTAAGGGTCGACTCTTCAATCTGTCTGTGCCAGAGCATGCCGCTATGCAAAGTTATGTAAAGGAGTCCTTAGAGAAGGGGCATATTCGCCCGTCTTCGTCACCGTTGGGAGCGTGGTTCTTTTTTGTTGCCAAGAAGGATGGCTCCTTGAGGCCCTGTATAGATTATCGCCTTCTCAATAAGATCACGGTCAAATTCCAGTACCCTTTACCTTTACTTTCTGATTTGTTTGCTCGGATTAAGGGGGCTAGCTGGTTTACCAAGATTGACCTTCGAGGGGCGTATAATCTTGTTCGCATTAAACAGGGCGATGAATGGAAAACAGCATTTAATACGCCCGAAGGCCATTTTGAATATCTTGTGATGCCTTTCGGGCTCTCTAATGCTCCATCTGTGTTTCAGTCCTTTATGCATGATATTTTCCGGGATTATCTGGATAAGTTCATGATTGTATATTTGGATGATATTTTGTTTTTTTCCGATGATTGGGAGTCTCATGTGAAGCAGGTCAGGATGGTATTTCAAATCCTTCGTGCTAATGCATTGTTTGTGAAGGGGTCTAAGTGCCTTTTTGGAGTTCAGAAGGTTTCTTTTTTGGGCTTCATTTTTTCTCCCTCGGCTATTGAAATGGACGCTGTTAAGGTCCAGGCCATTCATGATTGGACTCAACCCACATCTGTGAAGAGCCTTCAGAAATTTTTGGGCTTTGCTAATTTTTATCGCCGCTTCATTGCTAATTTTTCTACTGTGGTTAAACCTTTGACCGATTTAACGAAGAAAGGTGCTGATGTGGTGAATTGGTCCTCTGCGGCTGTGGAGGCCTTTCAGGAGCTTAAACGTCGCTTTACTTCTGCCCCTGTACTGCATCAGCCAGATGTTTCTCTCCCTTTTCAGGTTGAGGTTGACGCTTCTGAGATTGGGACAGGGGCCGTTATGTCTCAGAGAAGTTCTGATGGCTCATTGATGAAACCGTGTGCTTTCTTCTCCAGAAAGTTTTCGTCTGCTAAGCGTAATTATGATGTCGGCAATCGGGAATTGTTAGCTATGAAGTGGGCATTTGAGGAGTGGCGACATTGGCTTGAGGGAGCTAAGCATCGCGTTGTGGTCTTGACCGACCATAAGAATCTGATTTACCTCGAGTCTGCCAAGCGGTTGAATCCTAGACAAGCTCGATGGTCTGTTTTTCTCCCGTTTTGATTTTGTGGTCTCGTATATTCCGGGATCTAAGAATGTGAAGGCTGATGCCCTTTCTAGGAGTTTTTTGCCTGATTCTCCGGGAGTCCTTGAGCCGGCTGGTATTCTCAAGGAGGGGGTTATTCTTTCTGCCATCTCTCCTGATTTGCGGCGGGTGCTTCAGGAGTTTCAGGCTGATAAACCTGACCGCTGCCCAGTGAGGAAACTGTTTGTTCCTGATAGATGGACTAATAGGGTAATTTCTGAGATTCATTGTTCTGTATTGGCTGGTCATCCTGGGATTTTTGGTACCAGAGATTTGGTTGCCAGGTCCTTTTGGTGGCCTTCTTTGTCGCAGGATGTGCGTTCTTTCGTGCAGTCCTGTGGGACCTGTGCCCGGGCCAAGCCCTGATTTTCCCATGCTAGTGGGTTGCTTTTGCCTTTGCCGGTCCCTGGGAGGCCCTGGACGCATATTTCCATGGATTTTATTTCTGATCTTCCTGTTTCTCAGAAGATGTCTGTCATCTGGGTGGTTGGTGACCGGTTTTCTAAGATGGTCCATTTGGTACCTTTGCCTAAGTTGCCTTCCTCCTCTGATTTGGTTCCATTGTTCTTTCAGCATGTGGTTCGGTTGCATGGCATTCCGGAGAATATTGTGTCTGACAGAGGTTCCCAGTTCGTTTCTAGGTTTTGGCGGTCCTTTTGTGCTAGAATGGGCATTGATTTGTCTTTTTCGTCAGCATTTCATCCTCAGACAAATGGCCAAACGGAGCGAACCAATCAGACCTTGGAAACCTATTTGAGATGCTCTGTGTCTGCTAATCAGGATGATTGGGTGACCTTCTTGCCGTTGGCCGAGTTTGCCCTTAATAATCGGGCAAGTTCGGCTACCTTGGTTTCGCCTTTCTTTTGTAACTTCGGTTTTCATCCTCGTTTTTCTTCGGGGCAGGTTGAGCCTTCGGACTGTCCTGGTGTGGATTCTGTGGTGGACAGGTTGCAGCGGATTTGGACTCACGTGGTGGACAATTAACGTTGTCTCAGGAAAAGGCTCAACGTTTTGCTAACCGTCGTCGGTGCGTTTGTCCCCGGCTTCGTGTTGGGGATTTGGTCTGGTTGTCTTCTCGTAATGTTCCTATGAAGGTTTCTTCCCCTAAGTTCAAGCCTTGCTTTATTGGTCCTTATAAGATTTCTGAAATTATCAATCCGGTGTCTTTTCGTTTGGCCCTTCCAGCTTCTTTTTCCATTCATAATGTGTTCCATAGATCTTTGTTGCGGAGATATGTGGTGCCCATGGTCCCTTCCGTTGACCCTCCTGCTCCGGTGTTGGTTGGAATATGTAGTGGAGAAGATTTTGGATTCTCGTCTTTCGAGGCGGAAGCTTCAGTATCTGGTCAAGTGGAAGGGTTAGGGCCAGGAGGATAATTCTTGGGTTTTTGCCTCCGATGTCCATGCTGCCGATTTGGTTCGTGCTTTTCATTTGGCTCGTCCTGATCGGCCTGGGGGCTCTGGCGAGAGTTTGGTGACCCCTCCTCAAGGGGGGATACTGTTGTGAATTCCGTTCTTGGGTTCCCTCCTGTGGTTATGAATGGTACTTTTGTGAGTTCTGCCCTTGGGCTCCCTCTGGTGGTTTCGAGTGGAACTGCTGCTCCTTGAGGTTCTGCAGCAGCTGCATTCACTAATCGGCTCCACTGGCCTTGCTATTTAACTTCGCTCTGGTCTGTAGTCCATGCCAGCTGTCAATGTTCTCTGGGTTGGATTCAGATCTCTACTTGGATTTCTCTGATGGCTTGTCCATTTCAGCATAAGATAAGTTCTTGCTAGTTACATGGTTACATAGTTACATAGTTATTAAGGTTGAAGGAAGACTTTAAGTCCATCTAGTTCAACCCATAGCCTAACCTAACATGCCCTAACATGTTGATCCAGGGGAAGGCAAAAAAACCCCATGTGGCAAACCGTAAGCTTCACCATGGGGAAAAAAATTCCTTCCCGACCCCACATACGGCAATCAGACTAGTTCCCTGGATCAACGCCTTATCAAGGAATCTAATATATATACCCTGTGACATTATACTTTTCCAGAAACGTATCCAGTCCCCTCTTAAATTTAAGTAATGAATCACTCATTACAACATCATACGGCAGAGAGTTCCATAGTCTCACTGTTCTTACAGTAAAGAATCCGCGTCTGTTATTATGCTTAAACCTTTTTTCCTCCAGACGTAGAGGATGCCCCCTTGTCCCTGTCACCGGTCTATGATTAAAAAGATCATCAGAAAGGTCTTTGTACTGTCCCCTCATATATTTATACATTAACATAAGATCACCCCTTAGCCTTCGTTTTTCCAAACCAAATAGCCCCAAGTGTAATAACCTATCTTGGTATTGCAGACCCCCCAGTCCTCTAATAACCTTGGTCGCTCTTCTCTGCACCCGCTCTAGTTCAGCTATGTCTTTCTTATACACCGGAGACCAGAACTGTGCACAGTATTCTAAGTGTGGTCGAACTAGTGACTTGTATAGAGGTAAAATTATGTTCTCCTCATGAGCATCTATGCCTCTTTTAATGCATCCCATTATTTTATTTGCCTTAGAAGCAGCTGCCTGACACTGGCCACTGAATATGAGTTTGTCATCCACCCATACACCCAGGTCTTTTTCATTGACGGTTTTGCCCAGAATTTTAGAATTAAGCACATAGTTATACATCATATTACTTCTACCCAAGTGCATGACCTTACATTTATCCCCATTAAAGCTCATTTGCCATTTATCAGCCCAAGCTTCTAGTTTACACAAATCATCCTGTAATATAAAATTGTCCTCCTCTGTATTGATTACACTGCAGAGTTTAGTGTAATCTGCAAATATTGAAATTCTACTCTGAATGCCCCCTACAAGGTCATTAATAAATATGTTAAAAAGAAGAGGGCCCAATACTGACCCCTGTGGTACCCCACTACTAACCGCGACCCAGTCCGAGTGTACGCCATTAATAACCACCCTTTGTTTCCTATCCCTGAGCCAGCTCTCAACCCACTTGCACATATTTTCCCCTATCCCCATTATTCTCATTTTATGTATCAACCTTTTGTGTGGCACCATATCAAAAGCTTTTGAAAAGTCCATATACACTACATCCCTAGTAAACCCGTGCTGATACTGGGTCATGAGGTTATACCTCTTCAGATACTCCAGTATAGCATCCCTTAGAATGCCCTCCAGGATTTTACCCACAGTAGAGGTTAAGCTTACTGGCCTATAATTTCCGAGTTCAGTTTTTGTCCCCTTTTTGAATATTGGCACCACATTTGCTATACGCCAGTCCTGTGGTACAGACCCTGTTATTATGGACTCTTGAAAGATTAAAAATAACGGTCTATCAATGACTGTACTTAGTTCCTGCAGTACTCGGGGGTGTATCTCATCCGGGCCCGGAGATTTGTCAGTTTTAGTGATTTTTAGACGCCACCGTACTTCCTGCTGGGTTAAGCAGGTAACATTTAATTGGGAATTTTTATCACTAGTCATATTGGCTGCATGGGATTTTCTTTTGTAAATACTGATGAAAAAAAGTCATTTAGCATATTGGCTTTTTCCTCATCCTCATCCACCATTTCACCCAGACTATTTTTAAGGGGGCCAACACTATCATTTTTTAGTTTCTTACTCGTTATGTAGTTCTTTGGTTGTCCATTTGCTTTGGACCTTACTGCTCAGTTAAGTTATGTTTCTTTTGTCCAGCTTGTCATTATGAAATATTCAGGCTAGCTGGAAGCTCTGGGGAAGCAGATTTGCCCCTCCACACCGTGAGTCGGTGTGGAGATCATTTTTGTAAACTCTGCGTGGCTTTTTAGTTTTTAAAACTGACCGCACAGTATCCTTTTCTATTTTCTGTTTATCTAGATTAGAATTGGCCTCCTTTGCTAAAATCTGATTTCATTTCTGTGTATGTCATTTCCCTCTCTACTCACGGTTAATATTTGTGGGGGGCTATCTTTCCTTTTGGGAATTTCTCTGAGGCGAGATAGTTTTCTGTTTCCATCTTTAGGGGTAGCTAGTTCTTAGGCTGTGACGAGGTGTCTAGGGAGTGACAGGAACGTCCCACGGCTATTTCTAGTGTTGGTGTTAGGATTAGGAACTGCGGTCAGTAAAGCTACCACCTCCCAGAGCTTGTCCCATGACTCATTTTACCCACCAGGTTATATCAGTGCTTCTCCGTAAGCACCAGGTCATAACAGATCTGTCCCCAAAAAACAAATCAGGAGATGGAATTTTAGGCTCTAAAGCCGGAGTCCGGACAACATAATCTTGGATACTCTGTACTCTTGCAGCAAGTTGATTCACATGAGAAAACAAATCCTGAACATCCATGCCAGCGCCAAAATCCTGAACCACCCAGAGATTAAGAGGAAAAAAAGACAAAACAGACTGCAGAAAAAAAAATGGCTCATAACTTTTTTTTCCTTCTTTTGAGATGCATTTAATTCATTTTTGGCCAGTTGTACTGTTATGAACTGGTGGTTTAGGAGCAACATGGGACGAGCTCTGGAGGAGGTGGTACCTGTACTAACCGCAGTTCCTGAGCTTATCACAATACTAGAAGTAGCTGTGGGATGTTCCTGTCACTCCCTAGACACCTCGTTACAGCCGGAGGACTAACTACCCCTAAAGATGTAAACAGGAAAGCTATCTTGCCTCAGAGAAAATCCCCAAAGGACAGGCAGCCCCCCACAAATATTGACTGTGAGTGGAGAGGGAAATGACATACGCAGAATGAAATCAGAATGTAGCAAAGGAGGCCAGTCTAGCTAGATAGATAGAACAGGACAGAATACTGTGCGGTCAGTATAAAAAAACTAGGAAAATCCACCACAGAGTTTACAAAAATTTCCACACCTGACTAAAGGTGTGGAGGGTAAATCTGCTTCCCAGAGCTTCCAGCTTAACTGAATAAATCCATATTGACAAGCTGGACAAGAAAAAAAATAGAAAGAGCTGAACGATTAAGTCCACAATATGTGGACAGCAAAAGAACAAGCAAGGTCTTATCTTTGCTGAACTGGTCAGAATATCAGGGAAATCCAAGCAGAGATGTGAATCCAACCAGGAACCATTGACAACTGGCCCAGGCTGAAGGATAGAGCCAGGATAAATAGCCGAGCCAGAAAGACGAACAGTGGAAGCAGCTGCTGACTGCTAAATCCAAAGAGCAGCAGTTCCACTCAAAACCACCGGAGGGAGCCCAAGAGCAGAACTCACAAAAGTGCCACTTACAACCACCGGAGGGAGCCCAAGAGCGGAATTCACAACAATCACCACACATAATCTTGCCCCCCAATACATTACCACACATAATCCCGCCCCCCCACCCCATCACCACACATAATCCCGCCCCACCGCCCCCCACCCCATTACCACAGATAATCCCGCCCCCCACCACATTACTGCACATAATCCTGCCCCCCCACCACATTACCACAGATAATCCCGCCCCCCACCACATTACCACACATAATTCCGCCCCCACCACATTACTACACATAATCCCGCCCCCCACCACATTACCACACATAATCTCGCCCCCCACCAGATTACTACACATAATCCCGCCCCCCCACATTACCACAGATAATCCCGCCCCCACCACATCACCACACATAATCCCGCCCCCACCACAGTACTACACATAATCCCGCCCCCACCACATTACCACACATAATCCCACCCCCCACCACATTACCACACATAATCCTGCCCCCCACCACATTAGCACACATAATCCAGCCCCCCACCACATTACCACACACAATCCCGCCCCCCACCACATTACCACACATAATCCCGCCCCCACCACATTACTACACATAATAATGCCCCCACCACATTACCACACATAATCCCACCCCTCACCATATTTCCACACATAATCCCGGCCCCCACCACATTACTACACATAATCCCGCCCCATCCATATTACGACAGATAATCCCGCCCCCACCACATTACCACATATAATCCCACCCCTCCACCACATTACTAAACATAATCCCGCCCCCACCACATTACCACACATAAACCCGCCCCTCATCACATTACCACACATAACCCCGCCCCACCACATTACCACACATAATCCCGCCCCTTCAACACATCACCACACATAATCCCGCCCCCCAACACAACACACAATCCCGCCCCCCAACATCACCACACATAATCCTGCCTCCCACCCCATTACCACACATAATTTTGCCCCCCCACCACATCACCACACATAATCTCGCACCCCCACCACATTACCACACATAATCCCGCCCCCCATCACATCACCACACATAATCCCACCACCCCACCACATTACTGCACATAATCCTGCCGCCCCACAACATTACCATAAATAATCCCACCCGCCACCCCATCACCATATATATTCCTGCCCCCCACATCACCACACATATTCCCGCCCCCCCACCACATCACCACACATAATCTCGCACCCCCACCACATTACCACACGTAATCCTGCCCCCCACCACATTACCACACATAATCCCGCCCCCATCACATCACCACACATAATCCCGCCACCCCACCACATTACTGCACATAATCCTGCTCCCCCACAACATTACCATAAATAATCCCACCCGCCACCACATTACCACACATAATCCTGCCCCCCCACATTACCACACATAATCCAGCCCCCCCACCACATTACTACAGATAATCCTGACCCCCACCACATTACCACAAATAATTCCGCCCCTCCACCCCATCACCACATATAATCCCGCCCCCACCACATTACTACACATAATCCCGCCCCCCACCATATTACCACACATAATCCCACTCCCCCACCACATTACCACACATAATCCCGCCCCCACCACATTACTACACATAATAATGCCCCCACCACATTACCACACATAATCCCACCCCTCACCATATTACCACACATAATCCCGCCCCCCACCACATTACTACACATAATCCCGCCCCATCCATATTACCACACATAATCCCGCCCCCACCACATTACTACACATAATCCCGCCCCATCCATATTACGACAGATAATCCCGCCCCCACCACATTACCACATATAATCCCACCCCTCCACCACATTACTAAACATAATCCCGCCCCCACCACATTACCACACATAAACCTGCCCCTCATCACATTACCACACATAACCCCGCCCCACCACATTACCACACATAATCCCACCCCTTCAACACATCACCACACATAATCCCGCCCCCCAACACAACACACAATCCCGCCCCCCCAACACATCACCACACATATTCCTGCCTCCCACCCCATTAGCACACATAATTTTGCCCCCCCACCACATCACCACACATAATCTCGCACCCCCACCACATTACCACACATAATCCCGCCCCCCATCACATCACCACACATAATCCCACCACCCCACCACATTACTGCACATAATCCTGCCCCCCCACAACATAACCATAAATAATCCCACCCGCCACCCCATCACCATATATATTCCTGCCCCCCACATCACCACACATAATCCTGCCCCCCCACCACATCACCACACATAATCTCGCACCCCCACCACATTACCACACATAATCCTGCCCCCACCACATTACCACACATAATCCCGCCCCCATCACATCACCACACATAATCCCGCCACCCCACCACATTACTGCACATAATCCTGCTCCCCCACAACATTACCATAAATAATCCCACCCGCCACCACATTACCACACATAATCCTGCCCCCCCACATTACCACACATAATCCAGCCCCCCCACCACATTACTACAGATAATCCCGACCCCCACCACATTACCACAAATAATTCCGCCCCTCCACCCCATCACCACACATAATCCCGCCCCCACCACATTACTACACATAATCCCGCCCCCCACCATATTACCACACATAATCCCACTCCCCCACCACATTACCACACATAATCCCGCCCCCACCACATTACCACACATAATCCCACCCCCCACCTTATTACCATACCTAATCCCACCCCCACCACATTACCACACATAATACCGCCCCTCACCACATTATCACACATAATCCCACCCCCACCACATTACTACACATAATCCCACCCTCCACCACATTACCACACTTATTCCCACCCCCACCACATTACCACACATAATCCCGCCTCCCATCACATAACCACACATAATCCCGCCCCCCACCACATTACCACACATAATCCTGCCTCCCATCACATTACTACACATAATCCTGCCCCCCACCCCATCACCACACATAATCCCGCCCCCCACCCCATCACCACACATAATCCCGCCCCCCCACCCCCTCATCATATATATTCCTGCCCCCCACATCACCACACATAATCCCGTTTCCCACCACATCACCACACATAATCCCGCCCCTCCACCACATTACTACACATAATCCCACCCCTCATCACATTACCACACATAATCCCGCCCCCACTACATTACCACACATAATCCCGCCCCCCCACCACACTACCACACATAATCCTGCCCGCCCACCACATCACCACACATAATCCGGCCCCCCCCACCACATCGCCACACATAATCCCGCCCACCAACACATCACCACACAGAATCCCGCCCCCTACCACATTACCACAGATAATCCCGCCCCACCACATTACTACACATAATCCCGCCCCACCACATTACCACACATAATCCCGTGCCCCCACATTACCACACATAATCCTGCCCCCACCACATTACCACAAATAATTCCGCCCCTCCACCCCATCACCACACATAATCCCGCCCCCACCACATTACTACACATAATCCCGCCCCCCACCATATTACCACACATAATCCCACTCCCCCACCACATTACCACACATAATCCCGCCCCCACCACATTACCACACATAATCCCACCCCCCACCTTATTACCATACCTAATCCCACCCCCACCACATTACCACACATAATACCGCCCCTCACCACATTATCACACATAATCCCACCCCCACCACATTACTACACATAATCCCACCCTCCACCACATTACCACACTTATTCCCACCCCCACCACATTACCACACATAATCCCGCCTCCCATCACATAACCACACATAATCCCGCCCCCCACCACATTACCACACATAATCCTGCCTCCCATCACATTACTACACATAATCCTGCCCCCCACCCCATCACCACACATAATCCTGCCCCCCACCCCATCACCACACATAATCCCGCCCCCCCACCCCCTCATCATATATATTCCTGCCCCCCACATCACCACACATAATCCCGCCTCCCACCACATCACCACACATAATCCCGCCCCTCCACCACATTACTACACATAATCCCACCCCTCATCATATTACCACACATAATCCCGCCCCCACTACATTACCACACATAATCCCGCCCCCCACCACACTACCACACATAATCCCGCTCGCCCACCACATCACCACACATAATCCCGCCCCCCCCACCACATCGCCACACATAATCCCACCCACCAACACATCACCACACAGAATCCCGCCCCCTACCACATTACCACAGATAATCCCGCCCCACCACATTACTACACATAATTCCACCCCACCACATTACCACACATAATCCTGCCCCCACCACATTACTACAGATAATCCCGCCCCTCACCACATTACCACACATAATCCTGCCACCCACCACATTACCAGATAATCCCGCGCCCCCACATTAATATAATCTAATATATTAATATAATATAATATATTAATATAATATAATATATTAATATAATCCTGCCCCCCACCACATTACCACACATAATCCCGCGCCCCCACATTACCACACATAATCCTGCCCCCACCACATTACCACACATAATCATGCCCCCACCAAATTACTACAGATAATCCCACCCTCCACCACCTTACCACACATAATCCAGACCCCCACCACAATACCACACATAATCTTGACCCCCACCATATCACCACACACATAATCCAGGCCCCCCACCTCATTACCACACATAATCCCGCCCCCCCACCCCATCACCACACATAATCCCGCCCCCCCACCCCATCACCACACATAATCCCACCCCCACCCCATCACCACACATAATCCCACCCCCCACCCCATCACCACACATAATCCCACCCCCCACCCCATCACCACACATAATCCCACCCCCCACCCCATCACCACACATAATCCCACCCCCCACCCCATCACCACACATAATCCTGCCCCCACCACATCACCACACATAATCCCACCCCCCACCACATCACCACACATAATCCTACCCCCCACCACATCACCACACATAATTCCGCCCCCCCACCACATTACAATGCATAATCCCACCCCCCACCACATTACCACACATATTCCCACCCCCCCACCACTTTACCAAACATAATCCCGCCCCCCACCACATCACCACACATAATCCCGCCCCCCCACCACATCACCACACATAATCCTGCCCCCAACACATCATCACACATAATCCCGCCCCCACCCCATTACCACACATAATCCCGCCCCCCCACCAGATCACCACACGTAATCCCACCCCCCAACACATCAACACACATAATCCCGCCCCCCCATTACCACACAAAATCCCGCCCCCATCCCATTACCACACATAATCCCACCCCCCACCACATCACCACACATAATCCCGCCCCCAACACATCACCACACTATTTTTATTAACTTCATTTTAAGTTAATTTACCACCTGCGTAAGCGCTATTGAATGTTGTCATTATTTAGTTTAATCACCAGCAGCGTTAATTAGATAGCAATGAGCGTGCCAAGCGTTAGCTGGCTGGAAACATCTAGTGTATATATAGGGCCATTTTTTACCAACTCCGGACCCACTTTTCCGGCAATTCTGCCACTTCCTCCTATACTGATCCCGACAGCTTCACCATCTGCGTTGCACATCATTCACTAAAATGAAAAAAAAAAAACAGGTAGGGACATATTTAATTTATAACAAAAAATTAGGGAACACCTTGGCCAGACAATAAAATACATCAGAGAATAACAATACAAAATTTTTTATGAAAAAAAAAATTGTAAAGTGTGTCCTGGCAGCAAGCTAAGAATGAATCATAAAATAGGACACGTAATAAAAGGTGGATGTTAACAATGGTACCAATAGCTTTAACCTTTTCCCGCCGCGGCCCTTTTTCCGCTTTTGTGTTTTTGTTTTTCGCTCCCCTCCTTCCCAGAGCCATAACTTTTTCATTTTTCCATCAATGTGGTCATTTGAGGTCTTATTTTTTGTGGGACGAGTTGTACTTTTGAAAGACACCATTGGTTTTGACATGTCTTGTACTAGAAAACGGGAAAAAAATTCCAAGTGCAATGAATTTTAAAAAAAAGTGCAATCCGACACTTGTTTTTTTTTTTTTTTGCTAGCTTCACTAAATGCTAAAACTGACCTGATGTTATGATTCTCCAGGTCATTATGAGTTCATAGACACCTAACATGTCTGTGTTATTTTTTATCTAAGTGGTGAAAAAAATTCAAAACTTTGCTAAAAAAAAATGCGCCATTTTCCAATACCTGTAGCGTCTCCGTTTTTCATGATCTACGGTCAGTGAGGTCTTATTTTTTTGCGAGCTGAGCTGATGTTTTTAATGATACCACTTTTGTGCAGAGACGTTCTTTTGAACGCCCGTTATTGCATTTTAATGCAATGTAGCGGCGACCAAAAAAAAAAATGTAATTCTGGTGTTTCTAATTTTTTTCTCACTACGCCGTTTAGCAATCAGGTTAATACTTTTTTTTTTTTTTACTGATAGATCGGGCAATTCTGAACGCGGCAATACCAAAATATGTGTAGGTTTGATTCTTTTTTATTGTTTTATTTTGGATGGGGCGAAAGGGGGGTGATTTAAACTTTTATATATATTTTTTTTTTCATATTTTTTTAATTTTTTTTTTAACTTTTGCCATGCTTCAATAGCCTCCATGGGAGGCTAGAAGCTGGCACCACTGGATTGGCTCAGCTACATAGCAGTGATCATCAGATCGCTGCTATGTAGCTGAATTGCAGGCTTGCTATGAGCGCCGACCACAGGGTGGCGCTCACAGCAGGCCTGCATCAGTAACCATAGAGGTCTCAAGGACCTCTATGGCTACCATCCTGATGCATTGCCAACCCCCGATCATGTAATGGGGGTCGGCGATGAGCTCATTTTCGGCCGCGCGGCTGGAAGCAGTAGTTAAATGCCGCTGTCAGCGTTTGACAGCGGCATTTAACAGGTTAATAGCGGCGGGTGAATAGCAATTTCACCCGCCGCTATTGCGCGCACATGTCAGCTGTACAAAACAGCCGGAGCCCACATCAAAGGGGAGACACGACATGCGCTGTACTAGTACGGCGCATGTCGTGAAGGGGTTAAATTCAACTGCCAAACGGCAAAGGTTTTATTAAAAAATGCCAGAATAGCAAATGAGGCTGGTAAGCAAACAGTATGGGAACAAGCAGAGAGGGGAAAAAATCATAGGTGCATGTGTACGAACCAACACATGAACCAAGTGTGTTTTGGAACCAATATTTGTAGGTGTAAAGAAGAAACATTTACTATTACATTACAAAAAAAGGCACTTGAAAAGTTGCAAAGGGGACTGGTTTTCTCTGTAAAATATAAATGTACACTAAAACAAAGTTCTTTTAAAACAGCTTCTACATATAGTCAAAAATAAAAAATGTACTAATTCCAAGCTGCATATCTGGGGCACTTTCGGCATAATTGGAAAGCAATTGCCGACATATATATATATATATATATATATATATATATATATATATATATATATATATATACACTCACTGGCCACTTTATTAGGTACACCTGTCCAACTTCTTGTTAACACCAATCACATGGCGGCAACTCAGTGCATTTAGGCATGTAGACATGGTCAAGACAATCTCCTGCAGTTCAAACCGAGCATCAGTATGGGGAAGAAAGGTGATTTGAGTGCCTTTGAACGTGGCATGGTTGTTGGTGCCAGAAGGGCTGGTCTGAGTATTTCAGAAACTGCTGATCTACTGGGATTTTCACGCACAACCATCTCTAGGGTTTACAGAGAATGGTCCGAAAAAGAAAAAAAATTCAGTGAGCGGCAGTTCTGTGGGCGGAAATGCCTTGTTGATGCCAGAGGTCAGAGGAGAATGGGCAGACTGGTTCGAGCTGATAGAAAGGCAACAGTGACTCAAATCGCCACCCGTTACAACCAAGGTAGGCCTAAGAGCATCTCTGAAAGCACAGTGCGTCGAACTTTGAGGCAGATGGGCTACAGCAGCAGAAGACCACACCGGGTACCACTCCTTTCAGCTAAGAACAGGAAACTGAGGCTACAATTTGTACAAGCTCATCGAAATTGGACAGTAGAAGATTGGAAAAACGTTGCTTGGTCTGATGAGTCTCGATTTCTGCTGCGACATTCGGATGGTAGGGTCAGAATTTGGCGTAAACAACATGAAAGCATGGATCCATCCTGCCTTGTATGGAGCATCTTTGGGATGTGCAGCCGACAAATCTGCGGCAACTGTGTGATGCCATCATGTCAATATGGACCAAAATCTCTGAGGAATGCTTCCAGCACCTTGTTGAATCTATGCCACGAAGAATTGAGGCAGTTCTGAAGGCAAAAGGGGGTCCAACCCGTTACTAGCATGGTGTACCTAATAAAGTGGCCGGTGAGTGTATATATATATATATATATATATATATATATATATATATATATATATATATATATATATATATCCATATCATATGTCCACGATGCGTCCCTTAAAATTCAGTTTTGATAATTGTGGTCTCATGGATCCCACAGTTCAGGACTCAGTTCAGTACTAGCACCAGCAGCATCTCTACATTAATTGTTCGTGACATGGCAAAATAATCTCGGTACTGAACTCCGTGGAGGCTGACCTCATGGAATACATTCTGTGACTATTTTTTGAAACATCCCCATAACACTTCCCTGTGTGTCACTTCATGTCATGGGGTCATTTTTTTTCTAATCATTTTAAAGTATTGCGTTCCATTAAAAAATGGATGAAATATGGATGGTCAGTATGCAGTCCGTGTTTTTCTCGCATCCATTGACTTGCATTGACGAGTCTCATCTGAGATATGCAAGCAAATAGCAACATGCTGCAATTTTTTTTCTGTCCTATTTCAGCTGAGAAAAAAATCACAAATGAGATGTCACCCATTGAATAACATTGGTCCTAGTGCAATCCGATTTTTTTTATCAGATTGCACTCATCTGTTTTTCTCGCAAATGAGAATGAGCCCTAATGCATACATTCACACACAATACTCACACCTCCTCCTTGAATCCGACGCTGCTCCAGGCTCTTCTCTAGTCTCATTGGCTCCACTGATAGCACAGCCTGGAGCACAATGAGGTGATGTCATTGCGTACCTGCTGAGTCACAATCAGAGAGGGAGTGATGGGAGAGGGAGTGTCATGTAATGCGTTCTCCTCCATCACTGCTTTCAATTGTATAGGCATCTATGATGCCGATAAGTTGAATGAGCGATTGAGGAGGCGGTGCTGGGTCCCTCAGTGGCTACTGGCTGGGGGCCCCTGGAGGAGTAGGCAGCTGAGCAGCTGCTTGGTCTGCCTGCCCCTAATGCCTGCCAGCCCTGGTCCCACCTTATTACAAACCTTACCACAGTCTTCATCCAACACCTAACCCACCTCTTCAACCTGTCACTACCAACTGGTGTCTTCCCCTCCTGATTTAAACATACCTTGATCAATCCCATCCTCAAAAAGCCTTCCCTTCACCCATCTTCTGTGTGTAGTTATCACCCTATCTCACTTCCCCACTATGCCTCCAAAGTTTTCAATTGTCCTCCCACTTCTCCTCTTGCTCCTTCTTTGATCAATTACAATATGGCTTCCAGCCAAACCATTCCACTAAAACTGCCCTGACTAAAGACATCAACGACCTACTAACGGACAAATCAAAGCAACGCTAGTTTGTTCTCCTCCTTCTCCTGGACCTGGCATCTGCTTTTGACACAGTGGACCCTTCCCTCTTAATAAAGACTTTCTGATTTCTCGGTATTAAAGACTTGGACTTTTGTTCGATCTCCTCATTCCTAACAGAGAAGACATTCAGTGCCTTCCATCCAAACACCATATCTTCATCTCTCCCCTTATTTGTCGGTGTCCCCCAAGGTTCAGTTGTAGGCCCGAGAAATATGCTTAAGGCACGCTCTCCTTCCTAAAAGAACAGCAAACATGACCCTAAGTTGTTCCAAGCCAATAGCTGGGCGACACTTTATATTTAATGCTCCTCCTTTAATATGAAGGTGCAAGAGTTTTGTTGTTAGTTTGCCTTGCATGCTTGCTAGTTATCAAGTTCCCCAGTTCTGCCCATCTGTTTATCTACCCTGTATATGTTTGCTTTTACCCACATGTGCTCTTCTGCGCTATCCTATTTCTCAGCCGGTCCAGATAACATCTACCGGTGCCCATCTGTCAATCACCCGATCAAGTTCACACCTGCCAATGCTCTCCTGTTCCTCAGCCAGTCCAGCCCACACCTTCCAGAGCTCATCTTTTTAACTGCCCATCCAGTTCACACCTGCCAAGTGCCCATCTGTTTAACACCCAGTCCAGCCCACACCAGCCAGTGCATATCTGTGTAACACCTGGTCCAGTCCGGACCTGCCAAAGCTGTGTAGCACCTGGTCCAGCCTGTTCCTGCCATTGATTTTCCATTCTTCTGCTGGTCCCATCTGCACCCATGGTTCCAGTGTCCCTACATTGCATGGCTGCATTCTCCATCCCTCCTTCAGGCTGTACCAGCCTACCTGCTTTATGAGGTCAGCTGCCACCCTCTGTAGGTCAGCCCTGGAGAGACACCTGGTGCCACCTCTTTGTATATCCTTTTGTTGCAGTATTCATCTGCTGCCGATTATCCAAGGTTGGATTTGGTAGGCCACCTAGTTATGCCCCTCCAAGCTTTCGGAGGGCTATAGCGCAGTGGTTCCACAACCTTGCCCGTTACAGTCTCCATCTGCTGGGTTGGCTGTAGTGGAAGAGATGTTGGTCCCTATTATAATAGTTCTACTGTGGTGAAGTTGATGCCACTTTGGTAGTTTATGCCACAAAATTTTGTAAATGTGTAGACTCCTGGTTATGTCTCCTTCATGTGTGTTGCCTGTAACAGTAGGCCTCTAGACCAGCAGCCCTCCACATCCTTTGATTCAACTCCCCGTGTTACTATTCTTACATTTTCTGACATTAGTAGTCTACGAAACAGATATTTGTGTGAGTGTGGCTGAGCATAAAAGCTGGTTGAACTGTTGCATGTGGTATCAGGGCTCCCAGCATAGCAGGACTACGCTGATGCTTCACCCACTTTATTTTAATTTGAAGTTCAATTCAAAGTTATAAATGCTAGCCCAGACCCCGATACCTCATGCATGGCTGATTGCCGCTGCACCATTCTTAAATTTGTACTGTGGGTAGATTTAGGTCACTTTCGTGGTGTCTGCCCCTAATTTGATGATTTTGTCAGCTTTTGGGCCCATTTTAATGTGTTGTGTATGCATTTGTTTCTGCCTCCTATTGACTTCAATGGTGTTTGGCTTTGTTCTGACAGGTCCTGCAAGTTCATGGCCAATGAACTCACTTCACTTATGTGATGTCGGCATGAGCACCGTGGGAAATTTTCCCACAGCCTCGCATTGACAACAGAAATGTGAAGTGAGTTCATTGGCCGTGAACTTGCAGGACCTGTCAGATGGCACTGAGAGCTGGAGAACTTTCTCACACTCGCGGTGCCATCATAGTGGAAATAGCAGTTCACAGGCAGACACTGAGCACACAGCTGGATGACAGGCTGTACGGATGCATCATGCATCCATGCAGCCTGCCATCTAGTTGTAACAGAGCTAGACTCGTCGTGGGACCAATGTATTAAAAGCATCTCTGCGGAAAGGTGAGGACTATTGTTGGTTTTTTTTTAATTTCTTTTGCAGATAACAAGGGCATTGGGGGAATGAGCGAGGTGGTAATCATGGTTTAATTGAGAATATTAAAGGAGTCTGTCATTCTTTCAATTATAGGACTTTTTGCTGGGTGTCTGGGTTTTCTTACAATTTGACTATGGGGTTAGTAATGGGGGTGTCTTATTGACACCTCTCTATTACTAACCTTGGGTCTTGATGTCACCTGACAATACAAAAGTAACATCAACCTCCCTCAACTATCTCCCCACTTGCCTCCATTACAGGGCAAGTGGGAAGAGCGAGTCTAAATGCCAGAATTGGCGCATGTTAGAGATGTGCCTTTTCTGGGGCGGCTGAGAGCTGATGTTTTTAGCCTGGGCGGGAGGGGGGCAGTATCTGTGGTCCCTTCCTAGGCTATTAATATTAGCCCACAGCTGTCTGCATAGCCTTTGCTGGTAATTAATTAAAGGGGCCCTAAGTCATTTTTTTAAGGTCCCCATTTTAATAGCCAGTAAAGGCTAAGTATACAGTTGTGAGCTGATATTAAAAGCCTAGAAAGCTCCATGGGTATTACCTCCTTCCCAGGCTATAAACATCTGCCCCCAGCTGTCAGCTTTCCCTCTGCTGGTTACGAAAATTACACGGGAGCCTATGCTATTTTTTTCCAAAAAATAATCTTTTATTAATTAAATATATACTGTATACCTTAAGCTTTATACACACTGTGCTAATTTCATTTGTCACAGACATCTGTATATCTACCTATTCAATTTGTATTTACTGTATGTAATCCATCTCTTCTATCCTGTCGGCTCCTGCAGTGATTTTACAGTACACGGCACATGAATTGCCGGAGGTTTTTATTCTATGTATCTATGTAATATAGCTATTGTGTATATATCTATTCTATCTATTCTATTCCATCCTGTCTCTCTGTGATTGTACTGTACGCGGCACATGAATTGTTGGCTTTTCAAATGCGATCGCTATGTAAAAATGGTCTGAGTGCTGTGTGATTTTTTTTCTCACACCCATTGACCTCTATTATGGGACACAATCTGATTTCTGATTACAATCACAGCATGCTGCGACTTTTTTCAGTTCAATCGTGATCCGATCCGAGCTGGAAAAATAATGCAGATGAACATACAATCAAAGAATAACATTAGTCTAAATTCAATCTGTGATTTTTTATCGGATTGCATTAGTCCGATTTCATCGCAATTGCGATGAGCCCTAACTGTCGCGTCCACATCTCATTTACATAGAGTGGGCTATGTCATGACAAGACAACTGAAAAGCAGACTGACAAATACATTGGTAAATGTTCCCTATTATCTGTAATGCAGAGAAACAAAATTGAACTGCCAGCTGAATTATATAATAATAAAACTAAGACCAATCTCTTTCCACAGTGGACAACGTGACATTTGAACTCCTCATGCACTGGGTGTCTTAAATTATTTTAAATGAGTTAAGTGTCAGTTTTTATTATTATAATGATAGTAATAATTCTGAGTGAATAATTACATTAAGTGCTTCTCTGAGGTCAATTTTATATAGACTTTTACTAGGTAGATTATCATTTTTGCAATATTATAATGGAGTTAGAACATTAATAATAAAAATATAATGCATTAATATTCAAAAGGGAAAAATGGAAAATGAAAGCGTAACATACATCCAAGCCTTTAATCAAGCAAGCAATTATTGTTTTCTATTTATGTAAGCTTTAAATGTATTGATACACAACAGCCCAATATATTAAAATGAATCACACTGAATTCACAATAAATAGGTTAGTAGAACTAAAATTAGCTCCTTGAAAAGTTAAAATTCGTTAAAATTGCAACGTGCTTGTAAAAACAAATAATTTTGCAATTTCATTGTTATTAAGAATCCTTTCTGTACTCAAAAATGGAGGGATTACATTTATAGTGTAAGGTTCTTGCACCAGATATAAGCGAACCTGAGGGCCTATCCGCGAGATTGACACTCTTTTGAGGTACCTCCAGAGGCAGACTTGGTAACCTGTTCCCTTGAAATGGCATGCAGCAGGCTTGTTCTGACAAGTGACATCAACAGTATAACCAGTCACGGGGAGGTCGACATTTTAGCTGAAGAGTAGCCCAGCAAATGATCCAGACATCCGGGATGGCATAGCAGCTACATTAAGGATTTCAGCCCTGCAAAATGATGGTAGAGCACAGAATGCGGTTTCTGGAGGCGTTGTAAAAGACAAAATGTCCACAGCAGATGGTCGGTAACTGGTGCAGTCTGATAAGAACTGTATATTTGTTGTCTAGTTTAATGGCCCTAGAAGTAGGTTTTGTTTGTAATTGGCAGGTCATGTATGCATATTGATCAGGGATTGGCTCTGTTGATAACAAGAGCTAGAGAAGTGTTAACATGAAATATGAAAACTTAACTGCATTACTGCACTAGAAATATGAAAAATGAGAGCGTTTAGCGCATAAAAATGGCCAATTTTATGTGTTCCTGGTAGTCACTTTAGGGCATCTCTCGTATACCAGGTCCGACGCTTTCCTTTCCTTGCTGAGAATAAACATCTCCATCTGAATGGGTACCTGTGAAACCTCTTCTTAGACTAACATTCTCTCTCTCTGTGGAGGGGTAATGGACCTTGTTATGATCTGGTGACCTTGGAGCCGCATGAAAACTTTCTCTGGAGTCGGTGGAACCTGTACTGACCGCAAATCCTGAACTAACACCGCAACTAGAAGTAGCCGTGGGGTGTGCCTAACAAACCCTAGACACCTCGACACAGCCGGAGGACTAAATGCCCCTATAGATGGAAATAGGAATGCTATCTTGCCTCAGAGCAGACCCCGAAAGGATAGGCAGCCCCCCACGAATAATGACTGTGAGTAGGAGAAGAATAGACACACGCAGGTAGAAAACAGGATTTAGCAAAAGAGGCCACTCTAGCTAAATAGGAAAGGATAGGACAGATTACTAGGCGGTCAGTATTAAAACCCTTCCAAAAATATCCACAACAGATAATACAAAAAGTTCCACAATCTAACTAAAGACATGGAATGTATATCTGCCACTCCAGAGAATCCAACAAGACTGAGAAAATACTGACACAATCTAAGCTGGACAAGAAAACACAAAGAATAGCACTGAATTGTGAAGCACACAGCATGAGTGCCACAGGAAAAAAAAAAAACAGACACTTATCTTTGCTGATTTGGCAGAAAGGCAGGAGGAACCAGGCAGAGGTCCTACACCTCCCAACAACAATTGAAAACTGGCAAGGACTAATGAATCCTGCACACCTAAATACCCCAGTCAGAACTGCAATCAGCAGACACACCTGACCAGGACTGCAACCCGGGGACAACTGCATTACCACCTACTACCATCGGAGGGAACCCAAAAGCAGAATTCACAACAGGACCTGTTGCGATTAAAATACCTGTGGCTAAGAGGCGGAATGCTCGGTCAGAAGGCTAAAGAATACATTTCAAAAAACTGACCGTCACTTCCAAACATAGACTAAGTGTGAACAGGTGCTGAACCTAGAGTCACCAACTCATATACAGTCAAGTAAATAAGGCAGCACACTGCAGTGCTAAGACATTCAAACATGAAATATGAAAACTGAACTGCATTACTGCACTAGAAATATGAAAAATTAGAGCATTTAGCGCATAAAAATTGCCAATTTTATGTGTACCTGGTAGCCACTTTAGGGCATCTCTCGTATACCAGGTCCTACACTTTCCTTTCCTCGCTGAGAATAAACATCTCCATCTGAATGGGTACCTGTGAAACCTCTTCTTAGACTAACATTCTCTCTCTCTGTGGAGGGGTAATGGACCTGTTGCGATTAAAACACCTGTGGCTAAGAGGTGGAGTGCTCGGTCAGAAGGCTAAAGAATACATTTAAAAAAACTGACCGTCACTTCCAAACATAGACTAAGTGTGAACAGGTGCTGAACCTAGAGTCACCAACTCATATACAGTCAAGTAAATAAGGCAGCACACTGCAGTGCTAAGACATTCAAACATGAAATATGAAAACTGAACTGCATTACTGCACTAGAAATATGAAAAATGAGAGCATTTAGCGCATAAAAATGGCCAATTTTATGTGTACCTGGTAGCCACTTTAGGGCATCTCTCATATACCAGGTCCTACACTTTCCTTTCCTCGCTGAGAATAAACGTCTCCATCTGAATGGGTACCTGTGAAACCTCTTCTTAGACTAACATTCTCTCTCTCTGTGGAGGGGTAAAGAATACATTTCAAAAAACTGACCGTCACTTCCAAACATAGACTAAGTGTGAACAGGTGCTGCCGCCTCTCAGCCACAGGTGTTTTAATCACAACAGGTTAATTACCCCTCCAGAGAGAGAGAGAATGTTAGTCTAAGAAGAAGTTTCACAGGTACCCATTCAGATGGAGATGTTTATTCTCAGCTACAAAAGGAAAGCGTAGGACCTGGTATACGAGAGATGCCCTAAAGTGGCTACCAGGTACACAAAAAAATGGCCATTTTTATGTGCTAAACGCTCTCATTTTTCATATTTCTAGTGCAGTAATGCAGTTCAGTTTTCATATTTCATGTTTGCATGTTTTAGCGCTGCAGTGTGCTGCCTTATTTACATGACTGTATATGAGTTGGTGACTCTAAGGTTCAGCACCTGTTCACACTTAGTCTATGTTTGGAAGTGACGGTCAATTTTTTGAAATGTAGGGAAGTGTTAAGTCAGAGGGTAGTTTCTGCCCCTATCCCTGTTTCTTTGCAATTTCCCATTGTGGCTGAGTGAAGTCCAGAGCCTAGAATGGCAGGACCAGCAATTGTGAGATTTTTGAGTGGCCTGGTGAGTCGGTACATCTTGAAAGGGTGATTTTAGCCAATACAGTGAGGGGAAAGTGGTACATACCCCATGCTTTGTAGTGTTCTTTTGAAACACAAGGTGAGGGAGGAAATTTATAAAGATTAATATATCAAAATATTTTCCCATTTTTCCTTGGGTGATTTTAATTTGGACTCGGATAGGTCAGATGAAAGTAATTAGGAATAAGAAAAAAAGAGGCAGTATCACCTTTTTCCTCATGCATTTGCTAATTGGCCTTAGCCGTTTACCTTAAAAGCAAGTGCTATTGGTCAAGAAGCGGCAGAGCATTGTTTGGCATTTTTTGGCTAAATGGATTCCATAGGTGAGCCTTACTGGGTGTGTGGAAAAATGTAATGGCTATGTTATAATGAGCAATTTTAGGGATATACATTACTGAGGAGAAAAAATAGCGCCAAATAGGGTCTTATCCGATAGTAACTACAGAAAATGGTATCAATATATGCTGACCTGATCCCAGGCTGTATCACTGCTGCACATTCATGGGTGATTTCAACATAGAAATATTGAAAAAATGTGAAGTTTGTGGTCTGTGGTTATGTGGTCACGCTGTGAATAAGGTTTTATTATTATTATTATTTTTTTTTTTGTTTCTTGAAGAAGAAGTGGGCTATAGAGTTGAGCGAATATGTTCGGGTTCCCTCTTATTTTGCAAGCTATAGCGCTTACTGAATAAGCTGCAGAGGGAACCCGGCTTCCTGGATCACGCAGGCTGATCTGGGCCGCAGCTGCATGTGTCGCGGCTCCATCACTGTCACAGCACATGCATGGAGAGCCCAACAAACAGGCTCTCTATGCATGTGCTGTGACTGTGACACAGCCACAACACATGCAGCTGCGGTGCGGATCAGTTGATCAGCCGGCGCGATGCAGGAAGCCTGGTTCCCTCTGCAGCTTATAGCTTGCCGAATAATAGGGAACCTGAACATATGTGCTCACCTCTAGTGGTCTACACTTCGAAACTCGTATAAAAAAAACAAACAAAAAAAAAACACTTGTTTACATTATCGCCAGCATTTGATATTTCTTCATCTCCTGGAAGCAAGGATATAGACAACAAAATTTCCTTTTTTTACAATGAACAATTTTGTCAGTACAAGACACTTTTTCCTGATCTTAAGTGAGATATCAGGTGAGATCATAAGTAGAGATTAGCGAACCTGGAATTGTAAACTTCGGGGTTCCAACCTGACACCTAGCGTCTGCTAGTGAACCCTGAACATGGATTTTTATCAGGATGACCGGTTTGCTGATTGTGTTTAGATCCCTAATTAAGTTTGTTGAAAGGCTGCAGCACAATCAATCAATAAGCTTTTAAGCTTTGGGCACTTCCTGGGTGATCACAGTCTGTCAAGTGTTGGCATGGCTGTGATTGGCAGGCATATCACATGACCCTGCTTGTATGCATGCTGGATCACGAGTGCCTCCGCCATTCTGCGCTGATTAGTTTAGGGACAAGTAAAGGTACCGTCACATTAAGCGACGCTGCAGCGATAGCGACAACGATGCCGATCGCTGCAGCGTCGCTGTTTGGTCGCTGGAGAGCTGTCACACAGACCGCTCTCCAGCGACCAACGATGCCGAGGTCCCCGGGTAACCAGGGTAAACATCGGGTTGCTAAGCGCAGGGCCGCGCTTAGTAACCCGATGTTTACCCTGGTTACCAGCGTAAAAGTAAAAAAAACAAACAGTACATGCTCACCTGCGCGTCTCCCAGCGTCTGCTTCCTGACACTTACTGAGCTCCGGCCCTAACAGCACAGCGGTGACGTCACCGCTGTGCTTTCACTTTCACTTTAGGGCCGGATCTCAGTCAGAGCAGGAAGCAGACGCTGGGAGACGCGCAGGTGAGCATGTACTGTTTGTTTTTTTTACTTTTACGCTGGTAACCAGGGTAAACATCGGGTTACTAAGCGCGGCCCTGCGCTTAGTAACCCGATGTTTACCCTGGTTACCAGTGTAAAACATCGCTGGTATCGTTGCTTTTGGTGTCAAACACAACGATACACGGCGATCGGACGACCAAATAAAGTTCTGGACTTTATTCAGCGACCAGCGACATCACAGCAGGATCCTGATCGCTGCTGCGTGTCAAACTAAACGATATCGCTAGCGAGGACGCTGCAACGTCACGGATCGCTAGCGATATCGTTTAGTGTGACGGTACCTTAAAGCTGTTGTTGTTAAAGTTGAATTGGTCTGTGTCTCCCTTTGTGCGGTACCATTAATAAGAGGCCTCTTGATACCCCGAGTGGACCCAGACGGTGCAGAGACACAGGACACAGGTGCGCAGTAGAATGGACATTGTGTGCATGTGAAGGGGGGCCAGAGTGTACTACAGGGTTGGCTCTCGGCTATGGCTACCACACTGGCCTACCCTCACACAGCCAAGGAACAGTTTTTTGAAAATGAGGAGGAGGAACAAACCTTTTTTTCACAGCAGGGTGGAACTGAGAGAAGCTCATGGGCATCTGTTGTGTATCCGCTTTTTGGGCTCCCCTGGTGGTTGCTGGTGGTACTGGTGACTTGTTTGCACTTTGCTGCTTCTGTTCACCTGCTTCCATCAGCGTTTGGGAGTTTCCCATTTAGCCTTGCTCTCCAGTCATTTCCTTGCCGGTCATCATTGTAACCAGAGCCTTCGGTTGCATGTTCCTGCTACTAGTCTGCTGATCAGCTAAGTGGACTTTGTCCTTTTGTTTTGTATCTTTAGTCCAGTTTTCAGTTTTTGTAATTCTCTGTAGCTGGAAGCTCTTGCGGGCTGAAATTGCCACTCCTGTGTCATGAGTTGACACAGGAGTCTTAAAGTAATTTCAGGATGGTTTTTGAAAGGGTTTTCAGTTGACCGTGAAGTCCTCTTTTGTATCCTTCTGCTATCTAGTAAGTGGACCTCTCTTTGCTACATCTACTTTCATACTGTGTATGTCTTTTCCTCTTATTTCACCGTTATTACATGTGGGGGGCTGCTATCATCTTTTGGGGTATTTCCCTAGAGGTAAGCCAGGTCTGTTTCTTCCTCTACCAGGCTTAGTTAGTCCTCCGGCTGGCGCGTGGCATCTAGGAAGCCGTAGGTATGCTCCCTGGCTACTATTAGTTGTGTGGTAGATTTAGCTCACGGTCAACTCGAGTTTCCATCACCCGAGAGCTCGTTCGTTATTTATATGTTTCTTACGTTCCCTTGCCATTGGGAACCATGACAGTATGACCGGCCATGTGTTAAACTTATTGGCAGAAGAAAGGAGAGAAAAAAGAAGTCTGTAAATTTTTTTTTTTCTTTTTCCCTATGCTTGCTCCATAGTTGGATCAGTTGTATTTCAGCTCTAATTACTGCCTTTGCCTTTCTCTCCTTATAATCCTTGAATGGCTCTGAGCTCACCTGTTTAAAGATGGATCCTCAGAGTTTGGCTGCAGGTTTAAATAATCTTGCTACGAAGGTTCAAAATTTACAAGATTTTGTTATGCATACTCCTATTTCTGAAC
This sequence comes from Ranitomeya variabilis, assembly GCF_051348905.1. NCBI lineage: Eukaryota > Metazoa > Chordata > Amphibia > Anura > Dendrobatidae > Ranitomeya > Ranitomeya variabilis. Next base: position 571,841,957 of record NC_135236.1, read on the forward strand.
CTAAAATCCCTACACCAGAGGTGTTTTCCGGAGATAGATCTCGGTTTCTGAATTTCAAATATAATTGCAAATTATTCCTTTCTCTCAGACCTCACTTCTCAGGAGATCCTGTCCAGCAGGTTAAGATTGTAATTTCTTTGCTGCAAGGTGACACTCAAAATTGGGCATTTTCATTGGCACCAGGGGATCCTGCGTTGCTCAATGTGGATGCGTTTTTCCTGGCTTTAGGGTTGCTTTATGAGGAACCTAATTTGGAGATTCAAGCTGAAAAAGCTTTGATAGCCCTATCTCAAGGGCAAGATGAAGCTGAGATATACTGCCAAAAATTTCGTAAATGGTCTGTGCTTACTCAGTGGAATGAGTGCGCCTTAGCGGCAAATTTCAGAGAGGGCCTTTCTGATGCCGTTAAAGATGTTATGGTCGGGTTCCCTGCGCCTACAGGTCTGAATGAGTCCATGACAATGGCAATTCAGATTGATCGGCGTTTACGGGAGCGCAAACCCGTGCACCATTTGGCGGTATCTTCTGAAGAGACGCCAGAGAAAATGCAATGTGACAGAATTATGTCCAGAAGCGAGCGGCAGAATTATAGGCGTAAAAATGGGTTATGCTTCTATTGTGGTGATTCTGCTCATGTTATATCGGCATGCTCTAAACGTACTAGGAAGGTTGACAAGTCTATTTCAATTGGCACTTTACAGTCCAAATTTATTTTGTCTGTAACCTTGATTTGTTCATTATCAGTTATTACCGTGGATGCCTATGTGGACTCTGGCACCGCTCTGAGTCTTATGGACTGGTCCTTTGCCAGGCGCTGTGGGTTTGATTTAGAGCCTCTGGGAGTCCCTATACCTCTGAAGGGTATTGATTCTACACCTTTGGCTTGTAATAAACCACAGTTCTGGACGCAAGTGACTATGCGTATGACTCCAGACCATCAGGAGGTGATTCGCTTCCTTGTGTTGTACAATTTACATGATGTTTTGGTGCTTGGATTACCATGGTTACAGTCTCATAACCCAGTCCTTGACTGGAAAGCTATGTCTGTGTTAAGCTGGGGATGTCGGGGGGCTCATGGGGACACTCCTATGGTGTCCATTTCGTCATCTATTCCATCTGAGATTCCGGCATTTTTGTCTGATTATCGTGATATTTTTGAAGAGCCTAAGATTGGTTCACTCCCTCCTCACAGGGATTGTGATTGCGCCATAGATCTGATTCCTGGCAGTAAATTTCCAAAGGGTCGTTTGTTTAACCTATCTGTACCTGAACATGCTGCTATGCGCGAGTATATTAAGGAGTCCCTGGAAAAGGGACATATTCATCCTTCTTCATCACCTTTAGGAGCCGTTTTTTTCTTTGTCTCTAAAAAGGATGGCTCTCTGAGGCCTTGTATTGATTATCGACTCCTGAATAAAATTACAGTCAAATATCAGTATCCGTTGCCTTTGCTGACTGATTTGTTTGCTCACATAAGGGGGGCTAAGTGGTTCTCTAAGATTGATCTTCGTGGGGCGTATAATTTGGTGCGAATTAAGCAGGGGGATGAGTGGAAAACCGCATTTAATACGCCTGAGGGCCATTTTGAGTATTTGGTAATGCCTTTCGGCCTTTCTAATGCACCTTCTGTCTTTCAGTCCTTAATGCATGATATTTTCCGTGAATATTTGGATAAATTTATGATAGTGTACTTGGATGATATTTTGATTTTTTCTGATGACTGGGAGTCTCATGTTCAGCAGGTCAGGAGGGTTTTTCAGGTTTTGCGGGATAATTCTTTGTGTGTAAAGGGTTCAAAGTGTGTTTTGGGGGTTCAAAAAATTTCCTTTTTGGGGTACATTTTTTCCCCTTCTTCTATTGAGATGGACCCTGTCAAGGTTCGGGCTATTTACGACTGGACGCAGCCTACTTCTCTGAAGAGTCTCCAGAAATTCTTGGGCTTTGCTAATTTTTATCGTCGATTTATAGCTGGTTTTTCTGGCGTTGCTAAACCTCTGACGGATTTGACTAAAAAGGGTGCTGATGTTGCCAATTGGTCCCCTGCTGCCGTGGAGGCCTTTCGGGAGCTTAAGCGCCGCTTTTTGTCTGCCCCTGTGTTGCGCCAGCCTGATGTTTCTCTTCCCTTTCAGGTTGAGGTCGATGCTTCCGAGATTGGAGCGGGGGCGGTTTTGTCGCAGAAAAGTCCCGACTGCTCAGTGATGAGACCTTGTGCGTTCTTTTCGCGAAAATTTTCGGCCGCCGAGCGAAACTATGATGTTGGTAATCGGGAGCTTTTGGCCATGAAGTGGGCATTTGAGGAGTGGCGTCATTGGCTTGAGGGTGCCAAACATCAGGTGGTAGTTTTGACTGATCACAAGAATTTAATTTATTTGGAGTCTGCCAGGCGCCTGAATCCTAGACAGGCACGTTGGTCGTTGTTCTTTTCCCGGTTTAATTTTGTGGTCTCGTACTTACCGGGTTCTAGGAATGTGAAGGCAGATGCTCTTTCTAGGAGTTTTGAGCCTGACTCTCCTGGGAATTCTGAACCTGCTGGTGTCCTTAAGGATGGAGTGGTTTTGTCTGCTGTCTCTCCAGATTTGCGACGTGCTTTGCAAGAATTTCAGGCGGATAGACCTGATCGTTGTCCGTCTGGTAGACTGTTTGTTCCTGACGAGTGGACCACTAGAGTCATCTCGGAAGTTCATTCTTCTACTCTGGCAGGTCATCCGGGAATTTTTGGCACCAGAGATTTGGTGGCTAGATCCTTCTGGTGGCCTTCCCTGTCTCGAGATGTGCGTGTTTTTGTGCAGTCTTGCGATGTGTGTGCTCGGGCCAAGCCTTGTTGTTCTAGGGCTAGTGGGTTGTTGTTGCCCTTTCCTATTCCGAAGAGGCCTTGGACGCACATCTCTATGGACTTTATCTTGGACCTCCCTGTTTCTCAGAAGATGTCTGTCATCTGGGTGGTGTGTGACCGTTTTTCTAAAATGGTTCATTTGGTGCCATTGCCTAAGTTGCCTTCCTCATCTGAGTTGGTCCCTCTGTTTTTTCAAAATGTGGTTCGCCTGCATGGTATTCCGGAAAACATTGTTTCTGACAGGGGTACCCAGTTCGTGTCTAGATTTTGGCGGGCAGTCTGTGCCAGGTTGGGCATTGATTTGTCTTTTTCGTCTGCATTCCATCCTCAGACCAATGGCCAGACGGAACGAACTAATCAAACTTTGGAGACTTATTTGAGGTGTTTTGTGTCTGCGGATCAGGATGATTGGGTTGCCTTTCTGCCGTTGGCGGAGTTTGCTCTTAATAATCGGGCTAATTCTGCCACTTTGGTTTCTCCTTTCTTTTGCAATTCAGGGTTTCATCCGCGTTTTTCATCTGGTCAGGTTGAATCTTCGGATTGTCCTGGAGTGGATGCGGTAGTGGATCGGTTGCATCAGATTTGGGGACAAGTGGTGGATAATTTGGAATTGTCCCAGGAGAGGACTCAGCAGTTTGCTAACCGCCGTCGTCGTGTTGGCCCCCACCTTCGTGTTGGGGACTTGGTGTGGTTGTCTTCCCGTTTTGTCCCTATGAGGGTTTCTTCTCCTAAATTTAAGCCTAGGTTCATCGGTCCTTATAGGATTTTGGAGATTCTTAACCCTGTCTCCTTTCGTTTGGACCTCCCGGCATCTTTCGCTATCCATAATGTGTTCCATCGGTCGCTGTTGCGGAGATATGAGGTACCGGTGGTTCCTTCTACTGAACCTCCTGTTCCTGTGCTGGTGGAGGGTGAATTGGAGTACGTGGTAGAAAAGATCTTGGACTCCCGTATTTCCAGACGGAGACTTCAATATCTGGTTAAATGGAAGGGCTATGGTCAGGAAGATAATTCTTGGGTAACTGCCTCTGATGTTCATGCCTCGGATTTGGTTCGTGCCTTTCATAGGGCTCATCCAGATCGCCCTGGCGGTTCTTGTGAGGGTTCGGTGCCCCCTCCTTAAGGGGAGGGTACTGTTGTGTATCCGCTTTTTGGGCTCCCCTGGTGGTTGCTGGTGGTACTGGTGACTTGTTTGCACTTTGCTGCTTCTGTTCACCTGCTTCCATCAGCGTTTGGGAGTTTCCCATTTAGCCTTGCTCTCCAGTCATTTCCTTGCCTGTCATCATTGTAACCAAAGCCTTCGGTTGCATGTTCCTGCTACTAGTCTGCTGATCAGCTAAGTGGACTTTGTCCTTTTGTTTTGTATCTTTAGTCCAGTTTTCAGTTTTTGTAATTCTCTGTAGCTGGAAGCTCTTGCGGGCTGAAATTGCCACTCCTGTGTCATGAGTTGACACAGGAGTCTTAAAGTAATTTCAGGATGGTTTTTGAAAGGGTTTTCAGTTGACCGTGAAGTCCTCTTTTGTATCCTTCTGCTATCTAGTAAGTGGACCTCTCTTTGCTACATCTACTTTCATACTGTGTATGTCTTTTCCTCTTATTTCACCGTTATTACATGTGGGGGGCTGCTATCATCTTTTGGGGTATTTCCCTAGAGGTAAGCCAGGTCTGTTTCTTCCTCTACCAGGCTTAGTTAGTCCTCCGGCTGGCGCGTGGCATCTAGGAAGCCGTAGGTATGCTCCCTGGCTACTATTAGTTGTGTGGTAGATTTAGCTCACGGTCAACTCGAGTTTCCATCACCCGAGAGCTCGTTCGTTATTTATATGTTTCTTACGTTCCCTTGCCATTGGGAACCATGACAGGCATCACTGGAGTGTGGCTGAGGGGGATACAGAGGACCCAGGAGGTACACCTCCCTCCAAGGACAGCCTGTCAGTGCCTCTGGGCAGCCTGGCACACAAAAGTCAATTCATGTTGCTGTATCAGCAAAATGACCATCAAGTTGTCCGTATTGTTGCCAGAGCAGATTACTGGGTCGCCACCCTGCTGGATCCCCGCAACAAGGGCAACGTACCATCATTACTTCTTTCACAGGAGCAGGTTAACAAAATGCATGAATACAAGCACACAGTGGTAGAGAAACTACTGATTGCTTTCCCACCTGACAACGGGTGATCAGTGCAAGAACAAGGAAGAGGCGGAGGAGGAAGGCAAAAGTTGATGAGCACCTCACCTCAGGCACCACTATCTGATAGTACAAAGTAGCATTACAACATGGTGGAAGAGTACCAGTCCACAAGCCTGATGGGTCTGCCCTAGTGTTGAGCACTCCGATACCGCAAGTATCGGCCGATACTTGCGGGTATCGGAATTCCGATAACGAGATCCGATACTTTTGTGGTATCGGGTATCGGTATCGAAACAACATTAATGTGTAAAAGAAAGAATTAAAATAAAAAATATTGCTATACTCACCTCTCCGACGCAGCCTGGACCTTACCGAGGGAACCGGCAGCGTTCTTTGCTTAAAATGCGCGCGTTTACTGCCTTCCGTGATGTCACGGCTTGTGATTGGTCACGTGCCGCCCATGTGGCCGCAGATTTAGGCATTCAGGACCTGAAATTACGTCACGGCTTGCTGTGATTGGTCGCGTCGCGGTCACATGGGCGGCACGCAACCAATCACAAGCCGTGACGTAATTTTAAAATGCGCGCATTTCCTGCCTCCCGTGACGTCACGGCTTGTGGTTGGTCACGTCGCCCATGTGACCGCGACGCGACCAATCACAAGCCGTAACGTAATTTTCAAATCCTGAATGCCTAGAATTAGGCATTCAGGACCTGAAAATTACGTCACGGCTTGCTGTGATTGGTCGCGTCGCGGCCACATGGGCGGCACGCCAACAATCACAAGCCGTGACGTCACGGAAGGCAGTAAACGCGCGCATTTTAAGCAAAGAACGCTGCCAGTTCCCTCGGTAAGGTCCAGGCTGCGTCGGAGAGGTGAGTATAGCAATATTTTTTATTTTAATTCTTTCTTTTACACATTAATATGGATCCCAGGGCCTGAAGGAGAGTTTCCTCTCCTTCAGACCCTGGGAACCATCAGGGATACCGTCCGATACTTGAGTCCCATTGACTTGTATTGGTATCAAGTATCGGTATCGGATTAGATCCGATACTTTGCCGGTATCGGCCGATACTTTCCGATACCGATACTTTCAAGTATCGGACGGTATCGCTCAACACTAGTCTGCCCCCTTCTGGGTTTCCAAATTGGACACATGGCCTGAGCTTGTGCTTTATGCCTTGGGGGTGCTAGCCTGCTCAGTGGCAAGTATACTGATGGAACGTGTGTTTAGCACAGCAGGGGAGTGAACACAGACATGCGCCTCCACTTATCCACATCCAACATGGTTGAAGCTCACATTCCTTAAAATGTCCATACCTTTGGATAACTACACAACTTTCAAAATATAGCTGCACTCTGTAGCCCTATAACATGTAAACAAGAAATGAATTAACCCCTTAACGACCGCCGAAACGCCTTTTAACGGCGGCAGTTAAGGGTACTTAAACCACAGCGCCGTTAATTAACGGCGCTGTGGAAAAAGTGAATAGCGCCCCCAGAGTCAGATTTTCTCTGGGGTCTCGGTTACCAGGGGTAGCGGAGACCCCAAAGAACATGATTCGGGGTTTTTTTACCGACCCCGAGTTGCAATCGCCGGTAATTAACTGTTTACCAACGGTCGCCAAAAAAAAATGCGATTTGCCATTTCATTTCTCTATCCTTCGATGTGATTGGACATCGGAGGACAGAGAAATTGGGTCCCAGATCACCCCTCGATACTCACCTGTCTCCCACGGTGCTCCTTGTGGCTCCCGATGGGGGCCGCCATCTTCTTCCGGCCCAAAAATGGCAGGCGCATGCGCAGTGCGCCCACAGGCCGACACCCGGGAGATCTTTGGGGTCTTGGCTGCTGGGGGTAGCCGAGACCCCAAAGAACATGATCGGGGCTGTTTTGCGATCGCCGGTAATTAACTGTTTACCGGGGACCGCAAAAAAAATAAATGTAATTCTCTGTCCTCTGATGTGATCGCACATCAGAGGACAGAGAAATAGGGGGATTCGGGGACCCTATCTGTTATGACCCCAATGGCGAGGGTCTCAGAGGAACAAGTAAGTCTGCGAAGTACAAAAATCCAGCTCATAGGGCAGTGGTAACTGGGTTGACCATATATCTACTCCTAACGCCAACACTAGAAGTAGCCGGGGAACATGCCTACGTTGGTCGCTAGATGTCTCGCGCCAGCCGGAGGACTAACTACCCCTAGAAGAGGAAAACAAAGACCTCTCTTGCCTCCAGAGAATAGACCCCAAAAGTTGGATACAAGCCCCCCACAAATAATAACGGTGAGGTAAGAGGAAATGACAAACACAGAGATGAACTAGGTTTAGCAAAGAGAGGCCCACTTACTAATAGCAGAATGTAGTAAGATAACTTATATGGTCAACAAAAACCCTATCAAAAATCCACACTGGAAATTCAAGAACCCCCGAACCGTCTAACGGCCCGGGGGGAGAACTCCAGCCTCCCTAGAGCTTCCAGCAAGGTAAGGATACAGATTATGTACAAGCTGGACAAAAATGCAAACAAAAACAAATAGCAAAAAGCAAGAAAGCAGACTTAGCTTAATCTAGCAGGAACCAGGATCAGTAGACAAGAGCACAACAGATTAGCTCTGATTACAACGTTGCCAGGCATTGAACTGAAGGTCCAGGGAGCTTATATAGCAACACCCCTGACCTAACGACCCAGGTGAGCATACAAGGGATGGCAGACATTCCCAGAGTCAAATCACTAGTAACCACTAGAGGGAGCCAAAAAGATAAATTCACAACAGTACCCCCCCCTTAGTGAGGGGTCACCAAACCCTCACCAAGACCACCAGGGCGATCAGGATGAGCGGCGTGAAAGGCACGAACCAAATCGGCCGCATGAACATCAGAGGCGACCAACCAGGAATTATCCTCCTGACCATAGCCCTTCCACTTGACCAGGTACTGAAGCCTCCGCCTGGAGAGACGAGAATCTAAGATCTTCTCCACCACGTACTCCAACTCGCCCTCAACCAACACCGGAGCAGGAGGCTCAGCAGAAGGGACCACAGGCACAACGTACCGCCGCAACAAGGACCTATGAAATACGTTGTGAATGGCAAACGACACCGGAAGATCCAGGCGAAAGGATACAGGATTAAGGATTTCCAATATCTTGTAAGGACCAATGAAGCGAGGCTTAAATTTGGGAGAGGAGACCTTCATAGGAACAAATCGAGAAGACAGCCATACCAAATCCCCAACGCGAAGTCGGGGACCCACACCGCGGCGGCGGTTGGCAAAACGCTGAGCCTTCTCCTGTGACAACTTCAAGTTGTCCACCACATGACTCCAGATCCGCTGCAACCTATCCACCACAGAATCCACCCCAGGACAGTCAGAAGGCTCCACATGTCCCGAGGAAAAACGAGGATGGAAACCAGAGTTGCAGAAAAATGGCGAAACCAAGGTGGCGGAACTAGCCCGATTATTAAGGGCAAATTCAGCCAACGGCAAGAAGGTCACCCAATCATCCTGATCAGAAGAGACAAAACACCTCAAATAAGCCTCCAGAGTCTGATTAGTTCGCTCCGTTTGTCCGTTAGTCTGGGGATGAAAAGCGGACAAAAACGACAAATCAATGCCCATCCTACCACAAAAGGATCGCCAGAACCTGGAAACAAACTGGGATCCTCTGTCCAACACAATATTCTCAGGAATGCCGTGCAAACGAACCACGTTCTGGAAGAACACAGGAACCAGATCAGAAGAGGAGGGCAGCTTAGGCAAAGGAACCAAATGGACCATCTTGGAGAAATGATCACATATCACCCAGATGACAGACATGCCCTGAGACACTGGAAGATCAGAAATGAAATCCATAGAGATGTGTGTCCAAGGTCTATTCGGGACAGGCAAGGGCAAGAGCAACCCGCTGGCATGAGAACAGCAAGGCTTAGCTCGAGCACAAGTTCCACAGGACTGCACAAATGACCGCACATCCCTTGACAAGGAAGGCCACCAAAAGGACCTGGCCACCAGATCTCTGGTGCCAAAAATTCCCGGGTGCCCTGCCAACACTGAGGAATGAACCTCGGAAATGACTCTGCTGGTCCATTTAGCAGGCACAAACAATCTGTCAGATGGACAAGAGTCAGGCCTACCAGCCTGAAATCTCTGCAACACACGCCGCAGATCAGGAGAAATAGCTGACAAGATAACTCCTTCCTTAAGAATACCCACAGGTTCAGCGACTCCAGGAGCATCAGGCACAAAGCTCCTAGACAGAGCATCGGCCTTCACATTCTTAGAACCTGGTAAATACGAGACCACAAAGTCAAAACGGGAGAAAAACAATGACCAGCGGGCCTGTCTAGGATTCAGGCGTTTAGCAGACTCGAGATACATCAGATTTTTGTGATCAGTCAAGACCACCACACGATGCTTAGCACCCTCGAGCCAATGACGCCACTCCTCAAATGCCCACTTCATGGCCAACAACTCCCGACTGCCCACATCATAATTTCGCTCTGCCGGCGAAAACTTCCTGGAGAAAAAGGCACAAGGTCTCATAGTAGAGCAACCAGGGCCTCTCTGCGACAAAACGGCCCCTGCCCCAATCTCCGAAGCATCCACCTCCACCTGAAAGGGAAGTGAGGTGTCAGGTTGGCACAAAACAGGCGCCGAAGTAAACCGGCGTTTCAACTCCTGGAAAGCCTCCACGGCAGCAGCAGCCCAGTTAGCTACATCAGAGCCTTTCTTGGTCATATCCGTCAATGGTTTAACAACGCTAGAAAAATTTGCGATAAAACGACGGTAGAAGTTAGCAAAACCCAAGAACTTCTGAAGACTCTTAACTGACGAGGGTTGAGTCCAATCATGAATAGCTCGGACCTTGACTGGGTCCATCTCCACAGCAGAAGGGGAAAAAATGAACCCCAAAAAGGGAACCCTCTGTACACCAAAGAGACACTTTGAGCCTTTAACAAACAAAGAATTTTCACGCAAAATCTTAAAAACCATCCTGACCTGCTCCACATGCGAGTCCCAATCATCAGAAAAAACCAGAATATCATCCAGATAAACAATCAAAAATTTATCCAGATACTTCCGGAAAATGTCATGCATGAAGGACTGAAAAACTGAAGGTGCATTAGAGAGCCCAAATGGCATCACCAAGTACTCAAAATGACCTTCGGGCGTATTGAATGCGGTTTTCCATTCATCGCCTTGCTTAATGCGCACAAGGTTGTACGCACCACGAAGGTCTATCTTGGTGAACCACCTGGCACCTTTAATCCGGGCAAACAAGTCTGACAACAGCGGCAAAGGATACTGAAATTTGACAGTGATCTTGTTTAAAAGCCGATAGTCAATACAAGGCCTCAAAGATCCGTCCTTTTTGGCCACAAAAAAGAATCCCGCACCAAGAGGGGAAGAAGAAGGACGGATATGCCCCTTCTCAAGAGACTCCTTGATATATGAACGCATCGCGGTATGTTCAGGTACCGACAAATTAAACAGTCTCCCCTTAGGAAACTTACTGCCAGGAATCAAATCTATTGCACAGTCACATTCCCTATGAGGAGGCAGTGCACTGGACTTAGACTCGCTGAAGACATCCTGATAATCAGACAAATACGCCGGAACTTCCGAGGGCGTAGAAGAAGCAATAGACAAGGGCAGGGAATCTCCATGAATTCCATGGCAGCCCCAACTTGACACCGACATTGCCTTCCAGTCCAAGACTGGATTATGGGTCTGTAACCATGGCAAACCCAAAACAACCAAATCATGCATCTTATGCAGAACAAGAAAACTTATCACCTCCCGATGTTCGGGAGTCATGCACATGGTAACCTGTGTCCAAAACTGCGGTTTATTTTTTGCCAAAGGCGTAGCATCAATACCCCTAAGAGGGATAGGATTTTCTAATGGCTCCAGAACAAAACCGCAGCGCTTGGCAAATGACAGATCCATCAGACTCAGGGCAGCACCTGAGTCTACAAACGCCATGACAGGATACGATGACAGTGAGCAAATCAAAGTTACAGATAGAATAAATTTAGGTTGCAAATTACCAATGGCGACAGGACTAACAACCCTAGTAAGACGCTTAGAGCATGCTGAGATAACATGTGTAGAATCACCACAGTAGTAACACAAGCCATTCTGGCGTCTATGAATTTTCCGCTCATTTCTAGTCAGGATTCTATCACAATGCATTAAATCAGGTGCCTGTTCAGACAACACCATGAGGGAATTTGCGGTTTTGCGCTCCCGCAACCGCCGGTCGATTTGAATAGCCAGGGCCATGGAATCATTCAAACCTGTGGGAATGGGAAAACCCACCATCACATTCTTAATGGCTTCAGAAAGGCCATTTCTGAAATTTGCAGCCAATGCACACTCGTTCCACTGGGTCAGCACGGACCATTTCCGAAATTTTTGGCAATATACTTCAGCCTCGTCCTGGCCCTGAGACATCGCCAGCAAGGCTTTTTCTGCCTGAATCTCAAGATTGGGTTCCTCATAAAGCAAACCAAGCGCCAGAAAAAACGCATCAATATCAGCCAATGCCGGATCTCCTGGCGCCAGCGAGAAGGCCCAATCCTGAGGGTCGCCCCGTAAAAAAGAAATAACAATTTTCACTTGCTGAGCGGAGTCTCCAGATGAACAGGGTCTCAGGGACAAAAACAATTTACAATTATTCCTGAAATTTCTAAATTTAAATCGGTCTCCGGAAAACAGTTCAGGAATCGGTATCTTAGGTTCTGACATAGGATTTCTGATAACATAATCTTGTATGCCCTGCACACGAGCAGTAAGCTGGTCCACACCTGTAATCAAGGTTTGGACATTCATGTCTGCAGCAAACACAAGCCACTCAGAGGTAAAGGGGAAAAGAAAAAAAAATGAGAAAGAGAAAATAAAACTCAGAATTTTCTTTCTTATAATCCCGCTTCTGCAATGCATTTAACATTTAATACTGGCCTGGCAAACTGTTATGACCCCAATGGCGAGGGTCTCAGAGGAACAAGTAAGTCTGCGAAGTACAAAAATCCAGCTCATAGGGCAGTGGTAACTGGGTTGACCATATATCTACTCCTAACGCCAACACTAGAAGTAGCCGGGGAACATGCCTACGTTGGTCGCTAGATGTCTCGCGCCAGCCGGAGGACTAACTACCCCTAGAAGAGGAAAACAAAGACCTCTCTTGCCTCCAGAGAATAGACCCCAAAAGTTGGATACAAGCCCCCCACAAATAATAACGGTGAGGTAAGAGGAAATGACAAACACAGAGATGAACTAGGTTTAGCAAAGAGAGGCCCACTTACTAATAGCAGAATGTAGTAAGATAACTTATATGGTCAACAAAAACCCTATCAAAAATCCACACTGGAAATTCAAGAACCCCCGAACCGTCTAACGGCCCGGGGGGAGAACTCCAGCCTCCCTAGAGCTTCCAGCAAGGTAAGGATACAGATTATGTACAAGCTGGACAAAAATGCAAACAAAAACAAATAGCAAAAAGCAAGAAAGCAGACTTAGCTTAATCTAGCAGGAACCAGGATCAGTAGACAAGAGCACAACAGATTAGCTCTGATTACAACGTTGCCAGGCATTGAACTGAAGGTCCAGGGAGCTTATATAGCAACACCCCTGACCTAACGACCCAGGTGAGCATACAAGGGATGGCAGACATTCCCAGAGTCAAATCACTAGTAACCACTAGAGGGAGCCAAAAAGGTAAATTCACAACACCTATCATACTCACCGGTGTCCCTGGGTCCTCCTGTGTCCTCTCCTGGCCGCCGGCTTCTTCCTTCGGTAAGAAAATGGCGGGTGCATGCGCAGTGCACCCGCCATGATCTGCCGGCCAGCAGCTAGAGGAATTGGGGCTAAATTTAGGGTTAGGGTTAGGGTTAGGGCTAGGGTTAGGGTTAGGGTTGGGGCTAAATTTAGGGTTAGGGTTGGGGCTAAATTTAGGGTTAGGGTTAGGGCTGGGGTTAGGGTTGGGGCTAAATTTAGGGTTAGGGTTAGGATTAGGGTTGGGGCTAAATTTAGGGTTAGGGTTGGGGCTAAATTTAGGGTTAGGGTTATAGTTGGGGCTAAATTTAGGGTAGGGTTAGGGCTGGGGCTAAATTTAGGGCTAGGGTTAGGGTTGGGGCTAAAGTTAGGGCTAGGGTTAGAGTTGGGGCTAAATTTAGGGTTAGGGTTAGGGTTGGGGCTAAAGTTAGGGTTGGGGCTAAAGTTAGGGCTAGGGTTGGGGCTAAAGTTAAGACTAGGGTTTCGGCTAAAGTTAGGGTTAGAATTGGGATTAGGGTTAGGGTTTGGATTAGGGTTGGCATTAGGGTTACGTTTGGGATTAGGGTTAGGTTTGGGATTAGGGTTAAGGTAAGGGTTGGGATTATGGGTGTATTGGGATTAGGGTTAGGTTTGAGGTTAGGGTTGAGATTAGGATTAGGGGTGTGTTGGATTTAGGGTTCTGATTAGGGTTATGGTTGTTTTGGGGTTAGGGTTGTGATTATCATTTGGGTTGTGATTAGGATTATGGATCGGGTTGGCATTAGGGTTAGGGGTGTATTGGGGTTAGGGTTGGAGTTAGAATTGGGGGGTTTCCACTGTTTAGGTACATCAGGGGGTCTCTAAACGCCACAGCCAATTTTGCGCTCAAAAAATCAAATGGTGCTCCCTCCCTTCCGAGCTCTCCTGTGAGCCCAAACAGTGGTTTACCCCCACATATGGGGCATCAGCGTACTCGGGATAAATTGGACAACAACTTTTCGGGTCCAATTTCTCCTGTTACCCTTGTGAAAATAAAAACTTGGGGGCTAAAAAATATTTTTTATTTTCACAACTATGCATTATAAACTTCTGTGTAGCACTTGGGCATTCAAAGTTCTCACAACACATCTAGATAAGTTCCTTTGGGGGTCTAGTTTCCAAAATGGGGTCACTTGTTGGGGGTTTCTACTGTTTAGGTACATTGGGGGCTCTGCAAACGCAACATAACGCCCGCAGACCATTCTATCAAAGTCTGCATTCTAAAATGGCGCTCCTTCCCTTCCGAGCTCTGCTGTTCACCCAAACAGTGGTCCCCCCACACATGGGGTATCAGTGTACTCAGGAAAAATTGGACAACAACTTTTGGGGTCCAATTTCTCTTGTACCCTTGTGAAAATAAAAACTTGGGGGCTAAAAAATCTTTTTTGTGTAAAAAAAAATATTTTTTATTTTCACGACTCTGCATTATAAACTCCTGTGAAGCACTTGGGCATTCAAAGTTCTCACCACACATCTGGGGTCACTTGTGGGGGGTTTCTACTGTTTAGGTACATCAGGAGCTCTGCAAATGCAACATGCTGCCCGCAGACCATCCCATCAAAGTCTGCATTCCAAGTGGCGCTCCTTCCCTTCCGAGCCCCAATGGGTGCCCAAAAAGTGCCCCCCCACGTATGGGGTATCAGCGTACTCAGGACAAACTGGTCAACAGATTTTGGGGTACAATGTCTCCTGTTACCCTTGAGAAAATAAAAAATTGCAGGCTAAAAAATCATTTTTGAAGAAAAAAAAGGATTTTTTATTTTCACGGCTCTATGTTATAAACTTCTGTGAAGCACTTGGGGGTTTAAAGTGCTCACCAAACATCTAGTTAAGTTCCTTAAGGGGTCTAGTTTCCAAAATGGTGTCAATTGTTGGGGGTTTCCACTGTTTAGGCACATCAAGGGCTCTCCAAACGCGACATGGCGTCCGATCTCAATTCCAGCCAATTCTACATTGAAAAAGTAAAATGGCACTCCATCTCTTCCAAGCTCTGCGGTGCGCCCAAACAGTGGTTTACCCCTACATATGGGATATTGACGTACTCAGGAGAAATTGCACAAGAACTTTTGTGGTCTAATTTCTCCTGTTACCCTTGTGAAAATAAGAATTTGTGGGCAAACATATCATTTTTGTGTAAACAAATGCGATTTTTTATTTTCACGGCTCTACTTTATAAACTTCTTTGAAGCACTTGGGGGTTCAAAGTGCTCACCACACCTCCAGATAAGTTCCTTAAGGGGTCTAGTTTCCAAAATAGTGTCACTTGTGGAGCGTTTCCACTGTTTAGGCACATCAGGGGCTCTCTAAACGTGACATGGCATCCGATCTCAATTCCAGCCAATTCTGCATTGAAAAAGTCAAACGGCGCTCCTTCTCTTCCAAGCTCTGCGGTGTGCCCAAACAGTGGTTTACCCCCGCATATGGGGTATCGACGTACTCAGGAGAAATTGCACAAGAACTTTTGTGGTCTAATTTCTCCTGTTACCCTTGTGAAAATAAGAATTTGTGGGCAAACATATCATTTTTGTGTAAACAAATGCGATTTTTTATTTTCACGGCTCTACTTTATAAACTTCTTTGAAGCACTTGGGGGATCAAAGTGCTCAACACACCTCTAGATAAGTTCCTTAAGGGGTCTAGGTTCCAAAATGGTGTCACTTGTGGGGGGGTTTTCACTGTTTAGGCACATCAGGGGCTCTCTAAACGTGACATGGCATCCGATCTCAATTCCAGCCAATTCTGCAAAAAAAAGGACAAACGGCGCTCCTTCTCTTCCAAGCTCTGCGGTGTGCCCAAACAGTGGTTTACCCCCACATATGGGGTATTGGCGTATTGAGGATTAATTGCACAACAGCAATTATGGTTAAATTTCTGTTTTTACACTTGTGAAAATAAAAAAAAATGGTTCTGAATAAAATGTTTGCAAAAAAAAGTTAAATGTTCATTTTTGCTTTCCACATTGTTTCAGTTCCTGTGAAGCATGTAAAGGTTAATAAACTTCTTGAATGTAGTTTTGAGCACCTTGAGGGGTGCAGTTTTTAGAATGGTGTCACACTTGGTTATTTTCTATCATATAGACCCCTCAAAATGACTTTAAATGTGATGTGGTCCCTAAAAAAAATGGTGTTATAAAAATGAGAAATTGCTGGTTAACTTTTAACTCTTATGACTCCCTAACAAAAAAAAATTGTTTCCAAAATTGTGCTGATGTAAAGTAGACATGTGGGAAATGTTATTTATTAACTATTTTTTGTGACATATCTCTCTGATTTAAGGGCATGAAAATACAAAGTTTGAAAATTGCAAAATTTTCAAAATTTTCACCGTATTTCCGTTTTTTTCATAAATAATCGCAAGTAATATCGAAGAAATGTTACCACTATCATAAAGTACAATATGTCACGAAAAAACATTCTCTGAATCAACAGAATCCGATGAAGCGTTCCAGAGCTATGACCTCATAAATTGACAATGGTCAGAATTGTAAAAATTGGCTCGGTCATTAAGTACCAAATTGGCTCTGTCACTAAGGGGTTAAATTTGAATAGTTTTACTGCTCTAGATAGTAGGAAAAATTGAGATTACTTAGGGCATAAATTGACCAATTCATGTGTATCCGGCAGCAGCAATTCTTGTTGCTAGGATCAGGTAGGATTATGCAGTAGTTAAAACTGCCAGAGAGTCAGAGAGCCAATGTATGCAAATATCAACAGACTGACCGTCACGTCCAAACAGAAAAAAGGTGTATACAGGTGCTTACTGAGAGTAACCATCTCCATACATAAGTAACCAAATGAAGTAGCACTCTGTACCTCTATAGCATGCAAACATGAAATATATGAAACATGAATTGCATTACTGCTCTAGTAAAAAGGAAAAATTTAGAATACTTAGCGCATAAATTGGCCAATTCATGTGTACCCGGAAGCTTCGATAAGGCTATTCCCATTGCTGGGCCCTAAGCTATTGGGACTTCTCTCATGGGCTGATAGGCTACATTTATATGGGAAGACAAATCAATAGCGAAATAGAAGTAGCAACACAATCAAAAATAATAAATTGTATCAATTTTATTAAATATATATAAAATAAAAACATATATCACATGTAAATGCTAGGATAGAGCAGCGAATATTTGAAAACAATATATTTATAAAGTAAGGGCAGGGGTACTGGGTTCCCTGTCACTCATGAGACAGATAAACAGTGATGGAGCAAATAGAAGATCAGACCATAGTATCAAGGGAAAGAAGATAAATGCTTAAATGGCCATTATCTATAATATAACGCTGGGAGCGTCACTCTGTCCGAAGCCTCTATAGACTGCGCAAGCGCACGTGCCGGCGCAGTCTAGGCCCCACAGAGCGACGCTCCCAGGAGATCGCGGTATGCGTAAACACTGAACGCTCACCGCGATCTCCAACGGAGAAGCAGGGACCGCCAGGAGGGTAAGTATGATATATTTACCTGTCCCGTTCCTCCGTTGCGCGCTGCCCCTCCGTCCTCCGGTCCACATCCTCTGCCTGTGACGTTCACAGTTCAGAGGGCGCGATGACGCGCTTAATGCGCGCCGCCCTCTGACTGAACAGTCACAGGCAGAGGACCCGGAAGACAGACCGGCGCGCAGCGCTGGATCAGGGCCAGGTAACTATAGCAAGTGCCGGGGGCCTGAGCTAGCGGCGACTCCGGCACCTTACCCCCACAGCGCGCCGGTGTCCCCGCCTGCTCAGGCCCCCAGCACCGCCGCGCACAGCCTGAGCCACCGCACCCAGCACAGCCTGAGCCACCGCACCCAGCACGGCCTGAGCCACCGCAGCCAGCACCGCCTGAGCCACCGCACCCAGCACAGCCTGAGCCACCGCAGCCAGCACAGCCTGAGCCACCGCAGCCAGCACGGCCTGAGCCACCGCAGCCAGCACCGCCTGAGCCACCGCAGCCAGCACCGCCTGAGCCACCGCACCCAGCACGGCCTGAGCCACCGCACCCAGCACGGCCTGAGCCACCGCACCCAGCACGGCCTGAGCCACCGCACCCAGCAGGGCCTGAGCCACCGCACCCAGCACGGCCTGAGCCACCGCACCCAGCACGGCCTGAGCCACCGCACCCAGCACGGCCTGAGCCACCGCACCCAGCACGGCCTGAGCCACCGCACCCAGCACGGCCTGAGCCACCGCACCCAGCAGGGCCTGAGCCACCGCACCCAGCACGGCCTGAGCCACCGCACCCAGCACGGCCTGAGCCACCGCACCCAGCACGGCCTGAGCCACCGCACCCAGCACGGCCTGAGCCACCGCACCCAGCACGGCCTGAGCCACCGCACCCAGCACGGCCTGAGCCACCGCACCCAGCACGGCCTGAGCCACCGCACCCAGCACGGCCTGAGCCACCGCACCCAGCACGGCCTGAGCCACCGCACCCAGCACGGCCTGAGCCACCGCACCCAGCACAGCCGCCCACAGCCACGCACAGCCGCCGCACCCAGCACAGCCTGAGCCACCGCACAGCCTGAGCCACCGCACCCAGCACAGCCACGCACAGCCGCCGCACCCAGCTCCGCCACGCACAGCCGCCGCACCCAGCACAGCCACGCACAGCCGCCTGCACTCAGCACTGCCACGCACAGCTGCCCGCGCTCAGCTCCGCCACGCAAAGCCACCCACGCACAGCACAGCCACATACAGCCGCCCGCACTCAGCACAGCCGCCTGCACTTAGCACAGCCGCCCACACTGATGGGGGCGCAGGATGGAGCAGCACATGATAGGGTGGAGCAGCACATGACAGGATGGGGGCGCAGGATGGAGCAGCACAGCCACCGCACCCAGCACAGCCACCGCACCCAGCACAGCCGCCCGCACCCAGCACAGCCTGAGCCACCGCACCCAGCATAGCCACGCACAGCTGCCGCACCCAGCACAGCCACCGCACCCAGCACAGCCACGCCCACCCAGCACAGCCACGCACAGCCGCCTGCACTCAGCACAGCCACGCACAGCCGCCTGCACTCAGCATAGCCACGCACAGCCGCCTGCACTCAGCACCGCCACGCACAGCCGCCCGCACTCAGCACCGCCACGCACAGCCGCCCGCACTCAGCACCGCCACGCACAGCCACCCGCACTCAGCACCGCCACGCACAGCCGCCCGCACTCAGCACCGCCACGCACAGCCGCCCACGCACAGCATAGCCACGCACAGCCGCCGCACCCAGCATAGCCACGCACAGCCGCCGCACCCAGCATAGCCACGCACAGCCGCCGCACCCAGCACCGCCACAAACAGCCGTCGCACCCAGCACAGCCACGCACAGCCGCCCACACCCAGCACAGCCACGCACAGCCGGCCACACCCAGCACAGCCGCCCGCACCCAGCACAGCCTGAGCCGCCGCACCCAGCACAGCCGCCGCACCCAGCACAGCCGCCGCACCCAGCACAGCCGCCGCACCCAGCACAGCCACCACACCCAGCACAGCCATGCCCACCCAGCACAGCCACGCACAGCCGCCCGCACCCAGCACAGCCGCCCGCACTCAGCACCGCCACGCACAGCCGCCCGCACTCAGCACCGCCACGCACAGCCGCCCATGCACAGCACAGCCACATACAGCCGCCGCACCTAGCATAGCCACGCACAGCCGCCCGCACCCAGCACCGCCACGCACAGCCGCCGCACCCAGCACAGCCACGCACAGCCGCCCGCACCCAGCACAGCTGCCCGCACCCAGCACAGCCGCCTGCACTCAGCACAGCCACGCACAGCCGCCCACAGCCACGCACAGCCGCCTGCACTCAGCACCGCCACTCACAGCTGCCCGCACTCAGCACCGCCACGCACAGCCGCCCACGCATAGCACAGCCACATACAGCCGCCCGCACTTAGCACAGCCGCCCGCACTGATGGGGTGCAGGATGGAGCAGCACATGATAGGGTGGAGCAGCACATGATAGGATGGGGGCGCAGGATGGAGCAGCACAGCCACCGCACCCAGCACAGCCACCGCACCCAGCACAGCCACCGCACCCAGCACAGCCACCGCACCCAGCACAGCCACCGCACCCAGCACAGCCACGCACAGCCGCCCGCACCCAGCACAGCCACGCACAGCCGCCCGCACTCAGTACCGCCACGCACAGCCGCCCGCACCCAGCACAGCCACCTGCACCCAGCACAGCCACGCCCAGCCGCCCGCACCCAGCACAGCCACGCCCAGCCGCCCACGCACAGCCACATACAGCCGCCCGCACTCAGCACAGCTGCCCGCACTCAGCACAGCCGCCCGCACTGATGGGGGCGCAGGATGGGAGCACATGACAGGATGGGGATGCAGGATGGAGTAGCACATACCAGGATGGAGACCATATACCAATATAAATGCTCGCCACCCGGGCGTAGAACGGGTTCAATAGCTAGTTAGTATATATAGCAGAAAGAAAATATATTGCACAATTTAGTTAGCAAACAAATGCTGATGCAAACACTCATAGGTATATGGATAGGCCCAGAATAGCTACTGAATGTGCACAGATATAGTCTAGAGTATAGGCTGTAATATGAGTATCAAAATCATGAGATAAACCAACACATTTAACCCCTTTCTGACATCGGACGTACTATCCCGTCGAGGTGGGGTGGGCCCGTATGACCACCGACGGGATAGTACGTCCAGCGCGATCGGCCGCGCTCATGGGGGGAGCGTGGCTGATCGCGGCCGAGTGTCAGCTGATTATCACAGCTGACATCCGGCACTATGTGCCAGGAGCGGTCACGGTCCGCCCCCGGCACATTAACCCCCGGCACACTACGATCAAACATGATCGCAGTGTTCCGGCGGTATAGAAAAGCATTGCACAGGGAGGAGGCTCCCTGCGTGCTTCCCTGAAACCCTCGGAGCAACGCGATGTGATTGCGTTGCTCCGAGCGTCTCTTACCTCCTCTCCCTGCAGGCCCCAGATCCAAAATGGCCGCGGGGCTGCATCCGGGTCCTGCAAGGACTACTTCCGGGTCCAGAGCAGGCGCTGGTAAGCCTGCAGTGCTGTAAGTCAGATCGCTGATCTGACAGAGTGCTGTGCAAACTGTCAGATCAGCGATCTGTGATGTCCCACCTGGGACAAAGAAAAAAAAAATCCTAAATAAAGAAAAAAAAATATTATTCCCATAAATACATTTCTTTATCTAAATAAAAAAAAAAAAATACAAGTACACATATTTAGTATTGTTGCGTCCGTAACGACCCAACCTATAAAACTGTCCCACTAGTTAACCCCTTCAGTGAACACCGTAAGAAAAAAAAAAACTAGGCAAAAAACAACGCTTTATTATCATGCCGCCGAAAAAAAGTGGAATAACACGTGATAAAAAAGACAGATATAAATAACCATGGTACCGCTCAAAACGGCATCTTGTCCCGCAAAAAAGAAGCCACCACACAGCATCATGAGCAAAAAAATAAAAAAGTTATAGTCCTCAGAATAAAGCGATGCCAAAATAATTATTTTTTCTATAAAATAGCTTTTATCGTATAAAAGCGCCAAAACATAAAAAAATGATATAAATGAGATATTGCTGTAATCATACTGACCCGAAGAATAAAACTGTTTTATCAATTTTACCAAACGTGGAATGGTATAAACGCCTCCCCCAAAACAAATTCATGAATAGCTGGTTTTTGGTCATTCTGCCTCACAAAAATCGGAATAAAAAGCGATAAAAAACTGACACGTGTCCGAAAATGTTACCAATAAAAACGTCAACTCGTCCCACAAAAAAACAAGACCTTACATGACTCTGTGGACCAAAATATGGAAAAATTATAGGTCTCAAAATGTGGAGACGCAAAAACTTTTTTGCTGTAAAAAGCGTCTTTTAGTGTGTGACAGCTGCCAATCACAAAAATCCGCTATAAAAAATGCTATAAAAGTAAAACAAACCCCCCTTCATCACCCCCTTAGTTAGGGAAAAATAATAAAATTAAAAAATGTATTTATTTCCATTTTCCCATTAGGGTTAAGGCTAGGGTTAGGGCTAGGGTTAGGGCTAGGGCTAGGGTTAGGGCTAGGGTTAGGGCTAGGGTTAGGTCTAGGGTTAGGGCTAGGGCTAGGGTCAGGGCTAGGGTTAAGGTTGGGGCTAGGGTTGGAGCTAAAGTTAGGGTTAGGGTTGGGCTAAAGTTGGGGTTAGGGTTGGGGCTAAAGTTAGGGTTAGGGTTGGGGCTAAAGTTAGGATTAGGGTTGGGGCTAAAGTTAGGGTTAGGGTTTGGATTTCATTTACGGTTGGCAGGGTTGGGATTAGAGTTAGGGCTGTGGTTAGGGTTACCGTTGGGATTAGGGTTAGGGGTGTGTTTGGATTAGGGTTTCAGGTAGAATTGGGGAGTTTCCACTGTTCAGGCACATCAGAGGCTCTCCAAAAGCAACATGGCGTCCGATCTCAATTCCAGCCAATTCTGCGTTGAAAAAGTAAAACAGTGCTCCTTCCCTTCCGAGCTCTTCCGTGAGCCCAAACAGGGGTTTACCCTAACATATGGGGTATCAGCATACTCAGGACAAATTGGACAACAACTTTTGGCGTCCAATTCTCTTGTTATCCTTGGGAAAATAAAACTTTGGGTGGCTACAAATCATTTTTGTGGGAAAAAAAAGATTTTTTATTTTCACGGCTCTGCGTTGTAAACTGTAGAGAAACACTTGGGGGTTCAAAGTTCTCACAACACATCTAGATAAGTTCCTTGGGAGGTCTAGTTTCCAATATGGGGTCACTTGTGGGGGGTTTGTACTGTTTGGGTACATCAGGGGCTCTGCAAATGCAACGTGACGCCTGCAGACCAATCCATCTAAGTCCGCATTACAAATGGCGCTCCTTCCCTTCTGAGCGCTGCCATGCGCCCAAACAGTGGTTCCCCCCACATTTGGGGTATCAGCGTTCTCAGGACAAATTGGACAACAACTGTTGTGGTCCAATTTATCCTGTTACCCTTGTGAAAATACAAAACTGGGGGCTAAAAAATCATTTTTGTGAAAAAAATATATATATTTTCACGGCTCTGCGCTATAAACTGTAGTGAAAAACTTGGGGGTTTAAAGCTCTCAAAACACATCTAGATAAGTTCCTTAGGGGGTCTACTTTCCAAAATAGTGTCACTTGTGGGGGGTTTTAATGTTTAGGCACATCAGGGGCTCTCCAAACGCGACATGGTGTCCCATCTCAATTCCAGTCAATTTTGCATTGAAAAGTCAAACGGCGCTCCTTCCCTTCCGAGCTCTGTCATGCGCCCAAACAGTCGTTTACCCCCACATATGGGGTATCAGCGTACTCAGGACAAATTGGACAATTTCTTCTCTTACCCTTGGGAAAATAAAAAATTGGGGCAAAAAGATCATTTTTGTGAAAAAATATGATTTTTTATTTTTATGGCTCTGCATTATAAATTTCTTTGAAGCACTTGGTGGGTCAAAGTGCTCACCACTAGGGTTGAGCGAAACGGATCGGTCATTTTCATAAATCGCCGACTTTTGGCAAAGTTGGGTTTCGTGAAACCTGACCCGATCCTAGTGTGGGGTCGGCCACGCGGTAGGCGATCTTTGCGCCAAAGTCGCGTTTCGTATGACGCTTTCAGCTCCTTTTCTCAGCCAATGAAGGTGGACGCAGTGTGTGGGCAGCGTGATAACATAGGTCTCGGTCCCCACCATCTTAGAGAAGGGCATGGCAGTGATTGGCTTGCTATCTGTGGCGTCACAGGGGCTATAACTTGGCGTGCACGCCAACCGCCATCTTACTGCTGCCGATCTGAGCATAGGGACAGGTTGCTGCCACTTCGTCAGAAGCAGGGATAGCGTTAGGCAGGGTACATTAACCCCCAGACCGCTTTTGCTGTAGCGATTTCCACTGTCCAACACCACCTTTTCTTTGCAGGGACAGTGGAGGCTAGATTTTTCTTCATCAGCTCTGTAGCTTATTGGGCTGCCCTATAAGGCTAACTGATAGCTGCATTGCTGTTTGTACGCCGCTGTGCAAACCAACTGCTTTTTTAAAAGCACAAATCCTGTTGCTCCTTCCTTTCTGCACAGCTATCTTGTTTGTTTGTCCACACTTTTGTGTGCAGCAGCCCTTTTTATTGCTGCCTGCCATACTTTTCTGAGAATATTGTAGGGAGATAGTATTTGTAGTGCAGTCCATTTTTTTTTTTTTGTTATATATCTTCCAGCCACTTTCTGCCCCTGAAACTGTGTAGTGTAAAACAGTGGGCCTCTATTTTTCTGCACTGTCCCACACCTAAAAAGGGAGATTTATATTGCCAATTAGTGGATCTGCGCCAGTCCTGTCTGTGGTATCTCTGTCAGTCATTTTCTGCCACAGAAACTATACTGTAATACAGTGGGCCAGATTTATTCACTAGTCTCCCAAAAACAAAAAAAAGGGAGTTTAATATTGCCAAATCTGTGCATCTGCGCGAGTCCTGTCTGTGGTATCTCTGTCAGTCATTTTCTGACACAGAAACTATACTGTAATACAGTGGGCCAGATTTATTCACTAGTCTCCTCCCCCCCAAAAAAAAGGGAATTTATTATTGCCAAATCTGTGCATCTGCACCAGTCCTGTCTGTGGTATCTCTGTCAGTTACTTTCTGCCACATAAACTATACTGTATTACAGTGGGCCTGATTTATTCACTAGTCTCCCCCCCCAAAAAAAAGGGAGATTAATATTGCCAAATCTGTGCATCTGTGCCAGTCCTGTCTGTGCTATCTCAGTCTGTTATCTTCTGCCACAGAAACTATACTGTAATACAGTGGGCCAGATTTATTCACTAGTCTCCCAAAAACAAAAAAAAGGAATTTAATATTGCCAAATCTGTGCATCTGCGCGAGTCCTGTCTGTGGTATCTCTGTCAGTCATTTTCTGACACAGAAACTATACTGTAATACAGTGGGCCAGATTTATTCACTAGTCTCCTCCCCCCCCCAAAAAAAAGGGAGTTTATTATTGCCAAATCTGTGCATCTGCGCCAGTCCTGTCTGTGGTATCTCTGTCAGTCATTTTCTGCCATAGAAGCTATACTGTAATACTGTTGGCCTGATTTATTCACTAGTCTCCCCCCCAAAAAAAAGGGAGATTAATATTGCCAAATCTGTGCATCTGTGCCAGTCCTGTCTGTGGTATCTCAGTCTGTCATTTTCTGCCACAGAAACTATACTGTAATACAGTGGGCCTGATTTATTCACTAGTCTCCCAGAAACAAAAAAAAGGGAGTTTAATATTGCCAAATCTGTGCATCTGCGCCAGTCCTGTCTGTGGTATCTCTGCCAGTCTTTTTCTGCCACAGAAAGTATACTGTAATACAGTGGGCCTGATTTATTCACTAGTCTCCCACACATAAAAAGGGAGATTAATATTGCCAATCAGTGCATCTGCACCAGTCCTGTCTGTGGTATCTCTGTCAATCATTTTCTGACATAGAAACTGTGGTGTAATACAGTGGGCCTGATTTATTCACTATTCTCCCCCCCCAAAAAAAAAAGGGAGATTTACATTGTCAATCAGTGTATCTGTGCCAGTCCTGTCTGTGGTATCTATGTCAGTCATTTTCTGCCACAGAAACTGTACTGTAATACAGTGGGCCAGATTTATTCAGTAGTCTCCCAAAAAACAAAAAAAGGGAGTTTATTATAGCCAAATCTGTGCATCTGCGCCAGTCCTGTCTGTGGTATCTCTGTCAGTCATTTTATGCCAAAGAAACTATACTGTAATACAGTGGGCCTGATGTATTCACTAGTCTCCCAGAAACAAAAAAAGGGAGTTTAATATTGCCAACTCTGTGCATCTGCGCCAGTCCTTTATGTGGTATCTCTGTCAGTCATTTTCTGCCACAGAAACTATACTGTAATACAGTGGGCCTGATTTATTCACTTTTCTCCCAAAACAAAAAAAGAGAGATTAATATTGCCAAATCTGTGCAGCTGTGCCAGTCCTGTCTGTGGTATCTCAGTCTGTCATTTTCTGCCACAGAAACTATACTGTAATACAGTGGGCCTGAGTTATTCACTAGTCTCCAACACATAAAAAAGAAAGATTAATATTGCCAATCAGTGCATCTGCGCCAGTCCTGTCTGTGGTATCTCTGCCAGTCTTTTTCTGCCACAGAAAGTATTATGTAATACAGTGGGCCTGATTTATTCACTAGTCTCCCAGAAACAAAAAAAAAATGGAGTTTAATATTGCCAAATCTGTGCATCTGCACCAGTCCTGTCTGTGTTATCTCTGTCAGTCATTTTCTGCCATAGAAACTATACTGTAATACAGTGGGACAGATTTATTCACTAGTCTCCCAAAAAAAGGGAGTTCATTATTGCCAAATCTGTGCATCTGCGTCAGTCCTGTCTGTGGTATCTCTGTCCGTCATTTTCTGCCACAGAAACTATACTGTAATACAGTGGGCCTGATTTATTCACTATTCTCCCCCCAAAAAAAAGGGAGATTAATATTGCCAAATCTGTGCATCTGGGCCAGTCCTGTCTGTGGTATCTCAGTCAGTCATTTTCTGCCACATAAACTATACTGTAATACAGTGGGCCTGATTTATTCACTAGTCTCCCAGAAACAAAAAAAGGGAGTTTAATATTGCCAAATCTGTGCATCTGCGCCAGTCCTGTCTGTGGTATCTCTGTCAGTCATTTTCTGACATAGAAAATGTGGTGTAATACAGTTGGCCTGATTTATTCAATAGTCTCCCCCCCCCAAAAAAAAAGGGAGATTTATATTGCCAATCAGTGCATCTTCGCCATTCCTGTCTGTGGTATCTCTGTCAGTCATTTTCTGCCACAGAAACTATACTGTAATACAGTGGGACAGATTTATTCACTAGTCTCCCCAAAAAAAGGAAGTTCATTATTGCCAAATTTGTGCATCTGCGTCAGTCCTGTCTGTGGTATCTCTGTCAGTCATTTTCTGCCACATAAATTATACTGTAATACAGTGGGCCTGATTTATTCACTATTCTCCCCCCCCAAAAAAGGGAGATTAATATTGCCAAATCTGTGCATCTGGGCCAGTCCTGTCTGTGGTATCTCAGTCAGTCATTTTCTGCCACATAAACTATACTGTAATACAGTGGGCCTGATTGATTCACTAGTCTCCCCCCCAAAAAAAAAGGGAGATTAATATTGCCAAATCTGTGCATCTGTGCCAGTCCTGTCTGTGGTATCTCAGTCTGTCATTTTCTGAAACAGAAACTATACTGTAATACAGTGGGCCTGATTTATTCACTAGTCTCCCAGAAACAAAAAAAGGGAGTTTAATATTGCCAAATCTGTGCATCTGCGCCAGTCCTGTCTGTGGTATCTCTGTCAGTCATTTTCTGACATAGAAAATGTGGTGTAATACAGTTGGCCTGATTTATTCAATAGTCTCCCCCCCCAAAAAAAAAAGGGAGATTTATATTGCCAATCAGTGCATCTTCGCCAGTCCTGTCTGTGGTATCTCTGTCAGTCATTTTCTGCCACAGAAACTATACTGTAATACAGTGGGACAGATTTATTCACTAGTCTCCCAAAAAAAGGGAGTTCATTATTGCCAAATCTGTGCATCTGTGTCAGTCCTGTCTGTGGTATCTCTGTCAGTCATTTTCTGCCACAGAAAATATGCTGTAATACAGTGGGCCTGATTTATTCACTAGTCTCCCCTCAAAAAAAAAAGGGAGATTAATATTGCCAAATCTGTGCATCTGTGCCAGTCCTGTCTGTGGTATCTCAGTCAGTCATTTTCTGCCACAGAAACTATACTGTAATACAGTGGGCCTGATTTATTCAGTAGTCTCCCACACATAAAAAGGGAGATTAATATTGCCAATCAGTGCATCTGCGCCAGTCCTATCTGTGGTATCTCTGTCAGTCATTTTCTGACATAGAAACTGTGGTGTAATACAGTTGGCCTGATTTATTCACTAGTCGCTTCCCCCCAAAAAAGGAGATTTATATTGCCAATCAGTGCATCTGCATCAGTCCTGTCTGTGGTATCTCTGTCAGTCATTATCTGCACAGAAACTATACTGTAATACAGTGGGCCTGATTCATTCACTAGTCTCCCCCCCAAAAAAAAAAAGGGAGTTTATCATTGCCAAATCTGTGCATCTGCGCCAGTCCTGTCTGTGGTATCTCTGTCAGTCATTATCTGCCACAGAAATTATACTGTAATACAGTGGGCCTGATTTATTCACTAGTCTCCCACACATAAAAAAGGGAGATTAATATTGCCAATCAGTGCATCTGCGCCAGTCCTGTCTGTGGTATCTCTGCCAGTCTTTTTCTGCCACAGAAAGTATACTGTAATACAGTGCGCCTGATTTATTCACTAGTCTCCCACACATAAAAAGGGAGAATAATATTGCCAGTCAGTGCATCTGCACCAGTCCTGTCTGTGGTATCTCTGTCAATCATTTTCTGACATAGAAACTGTGGTGTAATACAGTTGGCCTGATTTATTCACTATTCTCCCCCCCCCAAAAAAAAGAGGGAGATTTATATTGTCAATCAGTGTATCTGTTCCAGTCCTGTCTGTGGTATCTCTGTCAGTCATTTTCTGCCACAGAAACTGTACTGTAATCCAGTGGGCCAGATTTATTCAGTAGTCTCCCAAAAACAAAAAAAGGGAGTTTATTATAGCCACATCTGTGCATCTGCGCCAGTCCTGTCTGTGGTATCTCTGTCAGTCATTTTATTCCACAGATACTATACTGTAATACAGTGGGCCTGATTTATTCACTAGTCTCCCAGAAACAAAAAAAGGGAGTTTAATATTGCCAACTCTGTGCATCTGCGCCAGTCCTTTATGTGGTATCTCTGTCAGTCATTTTCTGCCACAGAAACTATACTGTAATACAGTGGGCCTGATTTATTCACTTTTCTACCAAAACAAAAAAAAGGGAGATTAATATTGCCAAATCTGTGCAGCTGTGCCAGTCCTGTCTGTGGTATCTCAGTCTGTCATTTTCTGCCACAGAAACTATACTGTAATACAGTGGGCCTGAGTTATTCACTAGTCTCCCACACATAAAAAAGGGAGATTAATATTGCCAATTGGTGCATCTGCGCCAGTCCTGTCTGTGGTATCTCTGCCAGTCTTTTTCTGCCACAGAAAGTATTATGTAATACAGTGGGCCTGATTTATTCACTAGTCTCCCAGAAACAAAAAAAAAAGGGAGTTTAATATTGCCAAATCTGTGCATCTGCGCCAGTCCTGTCTGTGGTATCTCTGTCAGTCATTTTCTGACATAGAAAATGTGGTGTAATACAGTTGGCCTGATTTATTCAATAGTCTCCCCCCCCAAAAAAAAAAGGGAGATTTATATTGCCAATCAGTGCATCTTCGCCAGTCCTGTCTGTGGTATCTCTGTCAGTCATTTTCTGCCACAGAAACTATACTGTAATACAGTGGGACAGATTTATTCACTAGTCTCCCAAAAAAAAGGAGTTCATTATTGCCAAATCTGTGCATCTGCGTCAGTCCTGTCTGTGGTATCTCTGTCAGTCATTTTCTGCCACAGAAACTATACTGTAATACAGTGGGCCTGATTTATTCACTAGTCTCCCCCCAAAAATAAAGGGAGATTAATATTGCCAAATCTGTGCATCTGTGCCAGTCCTGTCTGTGGTATCTCAGGCCGCCGTTACACATGCGAGTTTTACGGACGTAAGAGCGCAGAAACTACGTGCGTAAAACTCGCATAACATACGGCACAATGCTTCTCAATGGGTCTCGTCCTATCAGCCATATATTACGGATCCGTAATATACGGCATTCTACGGCCGCAGAAAATCGCAGCATGCTGCGTTTGTCAGCGTATCGCGCAAAAAACACGCCAATGCAAGTCTATGGGAGAGCGTATAATACGGAATGCATACGGACCATGCGTGTGCCTTGCGAGAAATACGCAACTTACTGGCAGATGTCCCGAAATGTCCAAAGGCCTCAATCAGGCAGGTGAGACATGCTAATTAGCTGAAAAAGCCAGACAGTGAACCCGGAAGTCTGCTGCACACTTCCACGGAGTGATATTCAGCATGGCAAACATTGTCAATACGGACATGCTGATAATTTTGGTCCAAGAGAGGCCTGTCATCTGGGATCAAAGAGACCCAAATTATGCCAACAGGGCCCAAAAAGATGCAGCATGGAGAAGTGTGTGTGGGTCCCTCTTCCCACATTATGACCAGCAGGCACGTCAGGCACAGCGACAGATAAGTAAGTACACCCATGTTAGAAATGTAATCTTCTTGTGAAACAGCAGGCCCTTACTACTTTGAATTTCTCATCAGGACTTTCTAAAATATTCATGAAGGAACTAGAAAGCACACCAGTAGATACATGGTGTTGTACATGATAAACGGATTTTATTAATGTTTGGAATAGGTGTCCTTTACTAACAGTGTTTCCCATTAATTGTCCCTTCTGTGATAGAGGTTAGGGGACTCTGTCCTTGTGGCCTTGCTTGTTAATTGTGTGTGTTTTTTAAATTTAATATTAAATGTGCTCCACAAATGCCTATTTGGATGCTACACTTTAATCTGTGTAGTCAATTACACCTTTTGTGTGTGAGCACTCTGCTTAATGGGCTAATCAATGTGTTTCATTTTTGTTGTTTCAGTGGGTGATGTTACAACAAGGTGGCGGAGTATCCGCGATCAGTATAGGAGGGAGAGGCAGCAGCGGGAGAGAAGTGGAGGCGGGGCACCTCCTAAAAAACGAAAATATGTTTATTTTGATCGCCTAACCTTTCTTAACCCCAGCATGGACCTCAGGCCGTAAGTAAAAACATCACTAACTTTTTCTAATTTTTAAGTTTGCGAAAATTTGTCCGTATAAATTTGTAACATAAAACATTATTCTTTTTGAGAACTCAGTCTAACCTCACTGACAGGGAGACAGGGTCTGACTCTGAACTGCTCATTGACCCAGTTGGGGAAGGGGAAGAGGTGGCTGGTCCATCTGCTGCTCACTCAGGCTCCATCCCTCCTGGATCCTCCTCATCTGGGCAGGCAGCTCCATCTGCATCCGAACCACAACAAGAGGCCCCACAGTTTGCATCTGCGGCCGCAGCATCATCAGCAGCAGCAGCACCACCACCTAGCCAGGATGACCCTGGAAATAGCAGCAGCCCAACTGTTGCCCTGGATGCATCCCCACAGGCTGCAGTCAGACCACAGCGTGCACGCCGCAGGAGAGAGCTTATCCAAAGCAGGAGAAACGTGGATGCTGGGGTCATGAACTATTTGGCACGGGTTCGAGAGGATGGGCTTTACCAGGAGCATTGCCCAGTACTTAAGGTCCATAGAGCGGGAGTTGAGGCTTCGTGTGAGAGGGTGTTTTCAGATCCTTATTGACGCATGCGCCCCCCCCCCCCAATAACCCATACAATCTCTTGCAGATGATTGAACAGTGGCAGATGTCACCTGAAAATATTCTGCGGCCTCCGAGATTACAAGGCCTGGCTGCTCAACAAGGATCTGAAGCACCCCCTCCACGTCAGCCAACACCTCAACCCCAACCCACAACTAACACACAATGGCAACCTCAGCAACATATGGCGGGATATCATCAACCATCCCAATATGGCCACTTGTCCACACCCAGTGCTGGAGGCTGGTCCCAACCTGGGTATGGACAATATGGTCATTTTGGGTTGGGGTATGATTCCCGGCCATATGGTCATCAACAGCAGGGGTATCTCCCAAATCCACGCCCCACTCTTCAAAGTTCCCAGCATCATAGCTGGGCTAATGTCCCTCAGGCCACTACAACATCTGCACAGGGTGCTGGACAATTGGGCCTACAAAGGCCACCTGATGCTGACCCTGATCAAGCTACATCTCCTGCACCAACCTACCAGGACTTGTAAAAAATTTTTTTTCAGTTTTATTTGTTTTTTTTCATGTTTGTTTTTCCTTTTTTTTTATATGATTTGTATCCACAATATTCTTTTGGATTGGGCCTACATAGCAGTCTTTATTGTGGATGTTGTTACTACTTTGTTGTGCCACACAAAAAAGGCCATTTTGAGGCCAAAAAATGGTTATGGCCAAAAAATAACCAAGACAATAACACATTTTCTACAGTAAAAAGCTGTATTACTAACAAGCAAAGTCTGGATGCGCTCTATTCATTCTTCCATCACACACACATGATATGCTGATAACCATATGTGAAAGAATTAAAAACTACAGACAGAGTTTATAAATTGGTTAACACATACTTTATAGATCAAAATAATTACACATGCAAAAATGCATAGTCTTGCCAGGGAGTAGCACCTTGAGGAGTCAAAAAATAATTTGGAAAGACATCACGAACTTTCAGACCAGAAAGTGGACGACGCGGAGGAGGGACATATGGGGTAGGCCTATTAACATTGTTCATGAGGTTATCTTCCAAATTTGTAGAGGGACAATCATGTATTCTTGTGAAATTATGTAGAATTACACAGGCTTTGATCACCTCATTGATTGTAGCCTCACTCAGCTGTATAGCAGACTGAAGAACACGCCATTTGGCAACAAGAATCCCAAAGGCGCACTCAACCAGTCTCCGTGCCCTTGCAAGTCTCAAATTAAACACCCTCCGCCGGTGGTCAAGGTTGCGCCTGGGGTAAGGCCTCATGACGTGCCTCGTCAGTTGGAAGGCCTCATCTCCAACCAAAACAAAAGGCACTGCTTCCGCATTGGAGCCTGGGAGTTGTTGTGGTGGTGGGAGGTTCAACTGGTTGTCACGTAGCCGCCGACCCATTATGGACGAATTGAAGACCCTAGAGTCTCCAGTTCGCCCATAGGCCCCAATGTCTACAATTATAAACCTGTAGTTACTGTCAGCAACTGCTAACAGAACTACAGAGAAAAACTGCTTGTAATTGTAGAATTGGGAACCAGAGTTCGGCGGCTTACGCACCCGATATGTTTCCCATCCACAGCTCCAATGCAGTTAGGGAAGTCACAATTATTTTTGAAACCAGTGGCGATTTTGAGCCAATCGTCCTGTTTTGGCTCAGGCAACACAACTTCATGAAGTTTCTGCCAGATTTGGGAACAGGTTGTCCTAACAATGCGTGAAATTGTCGACCGCCCAATCAGAAACTCCAGGTGTAGACCCTCATAGGACAAGCCTGTGGACAGGAAGCTGCAATACAAGAAAAAGGATAAAAAAAATATTAACATGATGACAACGAAAACAGGAATAAGCACAAGTGTATATTTCATTTACTGTGACATAATTTACAATAGAAAAAGGTTCATTTTAAAATCTTAATATACTACAATATTTACACCATTATTTTATATGTGCTTGTCGCTTCATGTCCAAGTTAAGTTAATGAAACATAGTAGGACACCACACAGTTTGACTAAAAAAAAAAATAAAAACAGTATGTGCGAATGTGGAATACATACCGTAAGGTTAGGAGCAGACGCTCCTCAGCAGAGATGGCTTTTCTCATCCAGGTGTCCTGATAGGTGATCCCAGGACGTAAGATCTCCAACAACATGTCAAAAGTCCTGATGGACATGCGACTATACAGGTAAAACTTGTCTGCATGTGCCCTCAAAGCTGAATATAGTCTCTGGAAATGGCATTTACTCTGGCGTTGGGTCAATAGAGGATGTACCCACAATCTTCGTCTCCTCCTTCGCGGATCCACATTGACCTGATATGGCTGACCAAAGCGACGAGACAGCACCCAGTGCAGCAACACCCGCTGAGTTGTGCTTAAATACACAGGGTCAGACATGTTTGTAAGCTCAAAGCAACACAGCCAAAATATGCTAGAGAACATATAGGGCAGATGGGAGGGCTCCACTTGTTGTAGAGGGCATAAATAGTGTGGTTAATGATGGCTTAAATGATTTGCAGGCCTGAAAACCGTTAAATGTCCATTTTGTGAGGGTGCGTGAAAAATACGCCATAGGATCACATACGGATTACACACGCACAAGCACATGCGCAAAATACGCGACAACACCTAAGCAACGCATTAACTACGGAAGTCGATTACGGAGACATTTTGGCGTATTGAACGCGTAGTACAGACATATAATACGTTCCGTATTGTCTTACGCCAAGTGTGACGCCGGCCTCAGTCAGTCATTTTCTGCCACAGAAACTATACTGTAACACAGTGGGCCAGATTTATTCACTAGTCTCCCAGAAACAAAAAAAGGGAGTTTAATTTTGTTAAATCTGTGCATCTGCCCCAGTCCTGTCTGTGGTATCTCTGTCAGTCATTTTCTGCCACAGAAGCTAAACAGCTAAACTGTAATACAGTGGGCCTGATTTATTTACTAGTCTCCCAGAAACAAAAAAAAGGGAGTTTAATATTGCCAAATCTGTGCATCTGCGCCAGTCCTGTCTGTGGTATCTCTGTCAGTCATTTTCTGCCGCAGAAACTATACTGTAATACAGTGGGCCTGATTAATTCACTAGTCTCCCAAAAACAAAAAAAAAGGAGATTAATATTGCCAAATCTGTGCATCTGTGCCAGTCCTGTCTGTGGTATCTCAGTCTGTAATTTTCTGCCACAGAAACTATACTGTAATACAGTGGGCCTGATTTATTCACTAGTCTCCCACACATAAAAAGGGAGATTAATATTGCCAATCAGTGCATCTGCGTCAGTCCTGTCTGTGGTATCTCTGTCAGTCATTTTCTGCCACAGAAACTATACTGTAAGACAGTGGGCCTGATTTATTCACTAGTCTCCCCCCCCAAAAAAAAAAGGGAGTTTATCATTGCCAAATCTGTGCATCTGCGCCAGTCCTGTGTGTGGTATCTCTGTCAGTCATTTTCTGCCACAGAAATTATACTGTAATACAGTGGGCCTGATTTATTCACTAGTCTCCCACACATAAAAAGGGAGATTAATATTGCCAATCAGTGCATCTGCGCCAGTCCTGTCTGTGGTATCTCTGTCAATCATTTTCTGACATAGAAATTGTGGTGTAATACAGTTGGCCTGATTTATTCACTATTATCCCCCCCCCCAAAAAAAAAAGGGAGATTTATATTGTCAATCAGTGTATCTGTGCCAGTCCTGTCTGTGGTATCTCTGTCAGTCATTTTCTGCCACAGAAACTGTACTGTAATACAGTGGGCCAGATTTATTCAGTAGTCTCCCAAAAACAAAAAAAGGGAGTTTATTATTGCCAAATCTGTGCATCTGCGCCAGTCCTGTCTGTGGTATCTCTGTCAGTCATTTTCTGCCACAGAAACTATACTGTAATACAGTGGGCCTGATTTATTCACTAGTCTCCCAGAAAAAAAAAAAGGGAGTTTAATATTGCCAACTCTGTGCATCTGCGCCAGTCCTTTATGTGGTATCTCTGTCAGTCATTTTCTGCCACAGAAACTATACTGTAATACAGTGGGCCTGATTTATTCACTTTTCTCCCAAAACAAAAAAAAGGGAAATTAATATTGCCAAATCTGTGCAGCTGTGCCAGTCCTGTCTGTGGTATCTCAGTCTGTCATTTTCTGCCACAGAAACTATACTGTAATACAGTGGACCTGAGTTATTCACTAGTCTCCCACACATAAAAAAGGGAGATTAATATTGCCAATCAGTCTGTGGTATCTCTGCCAGTCTTTTTCTGCCACAGAAAGTATTATGTAATACAGTGGGCCTGATTTATTCACTAGTCTCCCAGAAGCAAAAAAAAAAGGGAGTTTAATATTGCCAAATCTGTGCATCTGCGCCCATCCTGTCTGTGGTATCTCTGTCAGTCATTTTCTGACATAGAAAATGTGGTGTAATACAGTTGGCCTGATTTATTCAATAGTCTACCCCCCCAAAAAAAGAGGGAGATTTATATTGCCAATCAGTGCATCTTCGCCAGTCCTGTCTGTGGTATCTCTGTCAGTCATTTTCTGCCACAGAAACTATACTGTAATACAGTGGGACAGATTTATTCACTAGCCTCCACCCCCAAAAAAAGGGAGATTAATATTGCCAAATCTGTGCATCTGCGTCAGTCCTGTCTGTGGTATCTCTGTCAGTCATTTTCTGCCACAGAAGCTATACTGTAATACAGTGGGCCTGATCTATTCACTAGCCTCCACCCCCAAAAAAAGGGAGATTAATATTGCCAAATCTGTGCATCTTTGCCAGTCCTGTCTGTGGTATCTCAGTCTGTCATTTTCTGCCACAGAAACTATACTGTAATACAGTGGGCCTGATTTATTCACTAGTCTCCCAGAAACAAAAAAAAGGGAGTTTAATATTGCCAAATCTGTGCATCTGCACCAGTCCTGTCTGTGGTATCTCTGTCAGTCATTTTCTGCCGCATAAACTATACTGTAATACAGTGGGCCTGATTAATTCACTAGTCTCGCAAAAACAAAAAAAAAAGGAGATTAATATTGCCCAATCTGTGCATCTGTGCCAGTCCTGTCTGTGGTATCTCAGTCTGTCATTTTCTGCCACAGAAACTATACTGTAATACAGTGGGCCTGATTTATTCACTAGTCTCCCAGAAACAAGAAAAAAGGGAGTTTAATATTGCCAAATCTGTGCATCTGCTTCAGTCCTGTCTGTGGTGTCTCAGTCAGTCATTTTTTGCCACATAAACTATACTGTTATACAGTGGGCCAGATTTTTTCAGCACTCACCCACACATAAAAAGAGAGATTTATATTCACAACAAGTTAACATACACCTTCTACCTTGTTTTTCAGTACCATATAACGGTTGTTAGTTTGGTTACATTTTTCCAAGAATGAGGAAGGCTCATGGAAGAGGTCGTGGCCGTGGGCGGTCATTGCCATCTGGTAATACTGATGGTGGTGGTGGTGCTGGTGGAGCATCGGGTGGTAGAGGGAAAATCAAAATAGCACCTAAGTCTCGAGTTGATGAGCGAGCGTCATTGTCCGGCTACACAAGGCCTCGAACGCTACCTTTTCTGGGAGTAGGAAAACCACTGTTAAAGCCGGAGCAGCAGGAAAAAGTTTTGGCTTTCCTTGCTGACTCTGCCTCTAGCTCTTTCGCCTCATCTTCGGATAGTTCAAAATTGAAAAGTATACAGTCGTCGGTGGATGCTCCCGGTCAGGAACAAGTTGATTCCTTGTGTCCTTCCCCCAAAACAACAGTGAAGGATGCGTCAGGCGACACAACTGGTTACTCCATGGAGCTCTTTACACATACCGTGCCTGGGATAGAAAGGGAAATAGTTAACAGCCCACTAGAAGATGATTTGGACATGGAGTGCACTGATGCACAGCCACAGCTAGATTGTCATGCTGTTCCATTGACTCACATCACTACATTGCCCTCGCAGTGTACTGAGCCAGAAACTGACCCTGATGAGACGATGGTGCCCATTCCCGAATGTTATAGTACCTTACACAGTGACACAGAGATAGCTGAACATGAGATTGAAGAGGAGGTGATAGATGACCAAGTTGTTGACCCAGATTGGCAGCCATTGGGGGAAGAGGGTGCCACTGGCAGTAGCTCAGAAGCGGAGGAGGAGGATCGGCAGCAGCCATCTACATCACATTTGCTTTCATCTGGCAGGCCCGTCTCTGGCCAAAAAAGTTTGGCAAAACAAAAACCAGTTTTAGGACAGCGTGGCCATCCGGTGAAAGTAACACAGCGTGCAATGCCTGAAAAGTTATTCTGTAGTAGGAAGAGTGTAGTGTGGCAATCTTTTACCCAAGATCCGAATGATGAGTGCAAAGTTATCTGTAAGAAATGCTCAAAAACATTTAGCAGAGGGAAGAATCCCCACAATTTAAATACAACGTGCATGCTCAGACATGTAACCAGCATGCACTTGCAAGCCTGGAATAACTCCCAAATGTCCCCTACCGTTGGTGCACCTGCTCAGAATCCAGGTAGTCAGCAACGCTACATCACTTCCCCCACTGTAAGCCCACTGGTTAGAACAACAACAGCAGCAAATGTGGAGATGTCGTCACTAGGGCAAAGCAGTCAGGGAATCACAAGTTTATTGGTAGGAAACACAGCATGTAGGCCTATATCGAGATTACCATCACCAACCCTCTCTCAATCCACCATGTCCACCACCACCACCACCGCAAGTCCCACCATATGCACCTCGCCAGTCCAGCTCACCCTCCAAGAGACTCTCATTAGGAAAAGAAAGTACTCACCCTCTCATCCGCATACACAGGGTTTGAACGCCCACATTGCTACACTTATATCGTTAGAGATGATGCCCTACCGGTTGGTTGAAAGCGAAGCTTTCAAAGCCTTGATGGACTACGCAGTACCATGCTATGAGCTACCCAGTCGACATTTCTTTTGAGAAAAGCCATCCCAGCCCTCCACCAGCATGTCAAAGACTGCATTCTCCATGCACTGAGGCAATCAGTCAGTAGAAAGGTGCACCTCACAACTGATGGATGGACCAGTAGGCATGGTCAGGGACGTTACGTGTCCATCACGGCACACTGGGTTAATGTGGTGGATGCAGGGTCCACAGGGGACAGCCACAGTGGGACAGTTCTGCCTAGCCCATGATCTAGGAAGCAGTAGGCGTTCGCCACTCCTCCTCCTCCTCCCCCTCTTTCAGCCGAAGTGAAAGCTCATTCACAGAGCACAGTCGCACGACCACTCCATCCGCAGCTGCCAGTGTTGCACACGAGGTGTCCCATTATGGAACAGCTAGTGGTAAGCGTCAGCAGGCTGTGTTGGAAATGAAGTGCTTGGGCGACAACAGACACACCGCGGAAGTTCTGGCTGAGTTCTTGCAGCAAGAAACTCAGTCATGGCTGGGCAGTGTACATCTTGAGGCAGGCAAGGTAGTCAGTGATAATGGGAAGAATTTTGTGGCTGCCATAGCCCTTTCAGAACTGAAACACATAACTTGCCTGGCTCACACCTTGAACCTGGTGGTGCAGTGCTTCCTGAAAAGTTATCCAGGGTTACCAGCCCTGCTCCTCAAGGTGCAACGACTTTGCTCTCACATCCGCCATTCGCCCGTACACTCCAGTCATATGCAGAACCATCAGCGATCATTGAAGCTTCCCCAGCACCGCCTAATAATCGACATTGCAACAAGGTGGAACTCTACACTAGGGTTGAGCGACTTTCATTTTTTTAAGATCGAGTCGGGTTTTGCGAAACCCGACTTTGTCCAAAGTCGAGTCGAGTGAAGTCGGCCGATTATCGTGAAAAGTCGGGGATCGACCGAAACATGAAACCCAATGCAAGTCAATGGGGAAGCATAGTCGGCAGTGAGTGGAGGCCAGGAAAACACCTACAGTGCCCATTTTAATGCCAAAAACATCCATTCTTGTTTCTGAAGCATGTCAATCTTAATTAACTTTATAATAATAGTTGGACATTGGACATTGGGGGTCATTTGGCAAAAGTTGTGGGGGGTAGGGCTGGTTCAAGGTTTTAGTGGGCCCAGGAAACGTGGACTACGTCACGGCGGTGGAGCAGTGAGAGGTAAGTATTTCAACTTTGCAAATGCTGTGATCG
The DNA here is from genome assembly GCF_051348905.1 of Ranitomeya variabilis. Classification (NCBI taxonomy): domain Eukaryota; kingdom Metazoa; phylum Chordata; class Amphibia; order Anura; family Dendrobatidae; genus Ranitomeya; species Ranitomeya variabilis. Next base: position 571,881,185 of record NC_135236.1, read on the forward strand.
TGAGCAAGCAGAGAGGCCCACTCGTTCGCATTGGCACTGGCACAGGGCCCCTCAAAGTACGGTGGTGTGTTTGCACGGCGGGGGCGCCTCCCACCGGCAGTGACACTTTTGCATACTCTGAGGGTCCCTGTGCCTGTGACGTTGCCAACGAGTATGCCCCCCTACCTGTTGACGAAACCTGCACTTTCATCTGCACCTTCCTCTTTTTCCCTGTGTAAGGTGGTATAGTATGCGGGAAGGGGAACCTGACTTTCAGCAGGGTCAGATTGTGGCTGTGTAGCGTGCAAGGGGAATGTAGTGGTCTGGGTCAAAGTACCACAAGACTCATCTAGCACCGGCTGGGCAATGGGCAGGATGAGGCGGAAACACTGATATAGGCCCAAATAATAAAGTGGGTAAAATGCAGGTCAAAATTGGTAAAAGGACTAACCAGATGGCATTGCTTAGTTCAGTGGAGTAGAAAACCCAGGAGCGGCAGACAGACACCATTAGTAGGGCCGAACCACACTAGTAGACCCTATGCAGTTTAATATTACAAATGAAGGCCGAAAGCCTGAAGATTAAAGGTCATGAAAATAACACAGGACAACACCAAGGTGCGGCACACACCGTTACTAGGCCCAACCAAAGTAGTAGGCCAACTGCAGTTTAATTATTTAAAATTTAAGCCAAAAGCCTGAACATTGAAGTTCGGGACAACAAAACAGGAGAAAACCCAGCAGTGTCAGACACCGTTTTAAGGGCCCAACCACACATTTTAAAAACAACTACTTAACGAGAGCTTTAAGATTGAAGCTCAGCTTTATACAGTGGAGGACAACACCATGGAGCGGCACACACCGTTAGTAGGGCCCCAACCACCAATTTTTAAAAACAACTACTTAATGAGAGCATGAAGGTTGAAGCTCAGATTTATACAGTGGAGGACAACACCAGGGAGCGGCAGACACTGTTAGTAGACCCCAACCACCAATTTTTACCAACAAATACTTAATGAGAGCCAGAAGGTTGAAGCTCAGCTTTATACAGTGGATGACAACACCAGGGAGCGGCACACACCGTTAGTAGGGCCCAACCAAAGTTGAAGGCCAAATGCAGTTTAATATCTGCTACTATCGGCTGAAAGCCAAAGGTTGAAGCTCAGCTTTATACAGTGGAGGACAACACCAGGGAGTGGCAGACACCGTTAGTAGGCCCCAACCACCAATTTTTACCAACAAATACTTAATGAGAGCCTGAAGGTTGAAGCTCAGATTTATACAGTGGAGGACAACACCAGGGAGCAGCAGACACCGTTAGTAGGCCCCAACCACCAATTTTTACCAACAAATACTTAATGAGAGCCAGAAGGTTGAAGTTCAGCTTTATACAGTGGAGGACAACACCAGGGAGCGGCACACACCGTTAGTAGGGCCCCAACCACCAATTTTTAAAAACAACTACTTAATGAGAGCCTGAAGGTTGAAGCTCAGATTTATACAGTGGAGGACAACACCAGGGAGCGGCAGACACCGTTAGTAGGCCCCAACCACCAATTTTTACCAACAAATACTTAATGAGAGCCAGAAGGTTGAAGCTCAGCTTTATACAGTGGAGGACAACACCAGGGAGCGGCACACACCGTTAGTAGGGCCCCAACCACCAATTTTTAAAAACAACTACTTAATGAGAGCCTGAAGGTTGAAGCTCAGATTTATACAGTGGAGGACAACACCACGGAGCAGCAGACACCGTTAGTAGGCCCCAACCACCAATTTTTACCAACAAATACTTAATGAGAGCCAGAAGGTTGAAGCTCAGCTTTAGACAGTGGAGGACAACACCAAGGAGCAGCACACACCGTTAGTAGGGCCCCAACCACCAATTTTTAAAAACAACTACTTAATGAGAGCCTGGAGGTTGAAGCGCAGACAAGGAAACCTGGAGGAGAACACCAAGGAGGAGGAGAACACCGTTACTAGGCCCCTACCCAAGTAGTATGGCAACTGTAGTGTTACATTTAAAAATACTTAATGAGAGCCTGAAGGTTGAAGCTCAGACAAGGAAACCTGGAGAAGACCAAGGAGGAGGAGAACACCGTTACTAGGCCCCAACCCAAGTAGTATGGCAACTGTAGTGTTACATTTAAAAATACTTAATGAGAGCCTGAAGGTTGAAGCTCAGACAAGGAAACCTGGAGAAGACCAAGGAGGAGGAGAACACCGTTACTAGGCCCCAACCCAAGTAGTATGGCAACTGTAGTGTTACATTTAAAAATACTTAATAAGAGCCTGAAGTTTGAAGCTCAGACAAGGAAACTCTGGAGGAGAACACCAAGGAGGAGGACAACACCGTTACTAGGCCCAAACCCAAGTAGTAAGGCAACTGTAGTGTTACATTTAAAAATACTTCATGAGAGCCTGAAGGTTGAAGCTCAGACAAGAAAACCTGGAGGAGAACACCAAGGAGGAGGAGAACACCATTACTATGCCCCAACCCAAATAGTATGGCAACTGTAGTGTTACATTTAAAAATACTTAATGAGAGCCTGAAGGTTGAAGCTCAGACAAGGAAACCTGGAGAAGACCAAGGAGGAGGAGAACACCGTTACTAGGCCCCAACCCAAGTAGTATGGCAACTGTAGTGTTACATTTAAAAATACTTAATGATAGCCTAAAGGTTGAAGCTCAGACAAGGAAACCTGGAGGAGAACACCAAGGAGGAGGAGAACACCAAGGAGGAGGAGAACACCGTTACTAGGCCCCAACCCAAGTAGTATGGCAACTGTAGTGTTACATTTAAAAATACTTAATGAGAGCATGAAGGTTGAAGCTCAGACAAGGAAACCTGGAGGAGAACACCAAGGAGGAGGAGAACACCGTTACTAGGCCCCAACCCAAGTAGTATGGCAACTGTAGTGTTACATTTAAAAATACTTAATGAGAGCCTGAAGGTTGAATCTCAGACAAGGAAACCTGGAGAAGACCAAGGCGGAGGAGAACACCGTTACTAGGCCCCAACCCAAGTAGTATGGCAACTGTAGTGTTACATTTAAAAAGAGCGAAGAGGAGGAGGACGAGGAGGATGATGGGGATGAGTATTTTTTAAATGAGGAAGCTTCTCCGGGGCCAATGGAAATTGGTGGCGTGGCAAGGCCGGGTACAGGTTTTTTGAGTGAGACAAGTGACGTAGATTTGCCTGTAACTGCCCCTCAAACCAGCACAAACGCAGATTTGTCAACTGGTACTTTGGCCCACATGGCGGATTATGCCTTACGTATCCTCAAAAGGGACCCACGCATTATTAAAATGATGACCGATGATGATTACTGGTTGGCCTGCCTCCTTGATCTAGGCATTGGGCCTAGTAGTGTGGTTGGGCCCTTAAAACGGTGTCTGCCGCTCCTGGGTTTTCTCCTGTTTTGTTTTCCTGAGCTTAATTCTTCAGACTTTCGGCCTACATTTTAAATATTAAACTGCATTTGGCCTACTACTTTGGTTGGGCCTAGTAAGGGTGTCTGCCGCACCTTGGTGTTGTCCTGTGCTTTTTTCCTGAGCTTCAATCTTCAGGCTTTCGGCCTATATTTTTAATATTAAACTGTATTGGACCTACTAGTCTGGTTGGGCCCTTAAAACGGTGTCTGCCGCTCCTGGGTTTTCTCCAGTTTTGTTTTCCTGAGCTTCAATATTCAGGCATTCTGACTATATTTCTAATATTAAACAGCATTGGGCCTACTAGTCTGGTTGGGCCCTTAAAACGGTGTCTGCCGCACCTTGGTGTTGTCCTGTGTTTTTTTCCAGAGCTTCAATCTTCAGGCATTCGGCCTATATTTTTAATATTAAACTGCATTGGGCCTACTGGTCTGGTTGGGCCCTTAAAACGTTGTCTGCCACTCCTGGGTTTTCTCCTGTTTTGTTTTCCAGAGCTTCAATCTTCAGGCTTTGGGCCTATATTTTTAATATTAAACTGCATTGGGCCTACTAGTCTGGTTGGGCCCTTAAAACGGTGTCTGCCGCTCCTGGGTTTTCGAATGTTTTGTTTTCCAGAGCTTCAATCTTCAGGCTTTTGGCCTATATTTTTAATATTAAACTGCATTGGGCCTACTAGTCTGGTTGGGCCCTTAAAACGGTGTCTGCCGCACCTTGGTGTTGTCCTGTGTTTTTTTCCAGAGCTTCAATCTTCAGGCATTCGGCCTATATTTTTAATATTAAACTGCATTGGGCCTACTAGTCTGGTTGGGCCCTTAAAACGGTGTCTGGCGCTCCTGGGTTTTCTCCTGTTTTGTTTTCCAGAGCTTCAATCTTCAGGCTTTTGGCCTACATTTTTAATATTAAACTGCATTGGGCCTACTAGTCTGGTTGGGCCCTTAAAACGGTGTCTGCCGCTCCTGGGTTTTCGAATCTTTTGTTTTCCTGAGCTTCAATCTTCAGGCTTTTGGCCTATATTTTTAGTATTAAACAGCATTGGGCCTACTAGTCTGATTGGGCCCTTAAAACGGTATCTGCCGCACCTTGATGTTGTCCTGTGTTATTTTCCTGAGCTTCAATCTTCAGGCTTTCGGCCTATATTTTTAATATTAAACTGCATTGGGCCTACTAGTCTGGTTGGGCCCTTAAAACGGTGTCTGCCGCTCCTGGGTTTTCTCCTGTTTTGTTTTCCAGAGCTTCAATCTTCAGGCTTTGGGCCTATATTTTTAATATTAAACTGCATTGGGCCTACTAGTGTGGTTGGGCCCTTAAAACGGTGTCTGCCCCTCCTGGGTTTTCTCCTGGATTATTTTCCTGAGCTTCAATCTTCAGGCTTTTGGCCTATATTTTTAATATTAAACTGCATTTGGCCTACTATGTGGTTGGGCCCTTAAAACGTTGTCTTCTGCTCCTGGGTTTTCTCCTGCTTTGTTTTCCTGAGCTTCAATCTTCAGGCTTTTGGCCTATATTTTTAATATTAAACTGCATTGGGCCAACTAGTGTGGTTGGGCCCTTAAAACGGTGTCTGCCGCACCTTGGTGTTGTTCTGTGTTATTTTCCTGAGCTTCAATCTTCAGGCTTTCGGCCTATATTTTTAATATTAAACTGCATTGGGCCTACTAGTCTGGTTGGGTCCTTAAAACGGTGTCTGCTGCTCCTGGGTTTTCTCCTGTTTTGTTTTCCTGAGCTTCAATCTTCAGGCTTTCGGCCTATATTTTTAATATTAAACTGCATTGGGCCTACTAGTGTGGTTGGGCCCTTAAAACGGTGTCTGCTGCACCTTGGTGTTGTCCTGTGTTATTTTCCTGAGCTTCAATCTTCAGGCTTTCGGAATATATTTTTAATATTAAACTTCATTGGGCGTACTAGTGTGGTTGAGCCCTTAAAACGGTGTCTGCCACTCCTGGGTTTTCTCCTGTTTTGTTTTCCTGAGCTTCAATCTTCAGGCTTTCAGCCTATATTTTTAATATTAAATTGCATTTGGCCTACTACTTTGGTTGGGCCTAGTAACGGTGTCTGCCGCACCTTGGTGTTGCCCTGTGTTATTTTCCTGAGCTTCAATCTTCAGGCTTTCGGCCTATATTTTTAATATTAAACAGCATTGGACCTACTAGTCTGGTTGGGCCCTTAAAACGGGGTCTGCCGCTCCTGAGTTTTCTCCTGTTTTGTTTTTCTGAGCTTCAATCTTCAGGCATTCTGACTATATTTTTAATATTAAACAGCATTGGGCCTACTAGTCTGGTTGGGCCCTTAAAACGGTGTCTGCCGCACCTTGGTGTTGTCCTGTGTTTTTTTCCAAAGCTTCAATCTTCAGGCATTCGGCCTATATTTTTAATATTAAACTGCATTGGGCCTACTAGTCTGGTTGGGCCCTTAAAATGGTTTCTGCCGCACCTTGGTGTTGCCCTGTGTTTTTTTCCTGAGCTTCAATCTTCAGGCTTTTGGCCTATATTTTTAATATTAAACTGCATTGGGTCTACTAGTCTGGTTGGGCCCTTAAAACGGTGTCTGCCGCTCCTGGGTTTTCTCCTGTTTTGTTTTCCAGAGCTTCAATCTTCAGGCTTTGGGCCTATATTTTTAATATTAAACTGCATTGGGCCTACTAGGGTGGTTGGGCCCTTAAAACGGTGTCTGCCCCTCCTGGGTTTTCTCCTGGGTTATTTTCCTGAGCTTCAATCTTCAGGCTTTTGGCCTATATTTTTAATGTTAAACTGCATTGCGCCTACTAGTCTGGTTGGGCCCTTAAAACGGTGTCTGCCGCTCCTGGGTTTTCTCCTGTTTTGTTTTCCTGAGCTTCAATCTTCAGGCTTTCGGCTTATATTTTTAATATTAAACAGCATTGGGCCTACTAGTCTGGTTGGGCCCTTAAAACGGTGTCTGCCGCACCTTGGTGTTGTCCTGTGTTATTTTCCTGAGCATCAATCTTCAGGCTTTCGGCCTATATTTTTAATATTAAACTGCATTGGGCCTACTAGTATTTTTGGGCCCTTAAAATGGTGTCTGCCGCACCTTGGTGTTGTCCTGTGTTATTTTCCTGAGCTTCAATCTTCAGGCTTTCGGCCTATATTTTTAATATTAAACTGCATTGGGCCAACTAGTGTGGTTGGGCCCTTAAAACGGTGTCTGCCGCTCCAGGGTTTTCTCCTGTGTTATTTTCCTGAGCTTCAATCTTTAGGCTTTCGGCCTATATTTTTAATATCAAACTGCATTGGGCATACTAGTGTGGCTGGGCCCTTAAAATGGTGTCTGCCGCTCCTGGGTTTTCTCCTGTTTTGTTTTCCTGAGCTTCAATCTTCAGGCTTTCGGCCTATATTTTTAATATTAAACTGCATTGGGCCTAGTAGTGTGGTTGGGCCTTTAAAATGGTGTCTGTCGCTCCTGGGTTTTCTCCTGTTTTGTTTTCCTGAGCTTCAATCTTCAGGCTTTCGGCCTACATTTTAAATATTAAACTGCATTTGGCCTACTACTTTGGTTTTGCCTAGTAACGGTGTCTGCCACACCTTGGTGTTGTCCTGTGTTATTTTCCTGAGCTTCAATCTTCAGGCTTTCAGTCTATATTTTTAATATTAAACTGCATTGGGCCTACTAGTCTGGTTGGGCCCTTAAAACGGTGTCTGTCGGTCCTGTATTTTCTCCTGTTTTGTTTTCCTGACCTTCAATCTTCAGGCTTTCGGCCTACATTTTAAATATTAAACTGCATTTGGCCTACTACTTTGGTTGGGCCTAGTAACTGTGCCTGCCGCACCTTGGTGTTGTGCTGTGTTATTTTCCTGAGCTTCAATCTTCAGGCTTTCGGCCTATATTTTTAATATTAAACTGCATTGGGCCTACTAGTGTGGTTGGGCCCTTAAAACGGTGTCTTCCGCTCCTGGGTTTTCTCCTGTTTTGTTTCCTGAGCTTCAATCTTCAGGCTTTTGGCCTATATTTTTAATATTAAACTGCATTGGGCCTAGTAGTGTGGTTGGGCCCTTAAAACGGTGTCTGCCGCACCTTGGTGTTGTCCTGTGTTATTTTCCTGAGCTTCAATCTCCAGGCTTTCAGCCTATATTTTTAATATTAAGCTGCATTGGGCATACTTGTGTGGTTGGGCCCTTAAAACGGTGTCTGCCGCTCCTGGGTTTTCTCCTGTGTTATTTTCCTGAGCTTCAATCTTCAGGCTTTCGGCCTATATTTTTAATTTTAAACTGCATTTGGCCTACTAGAGTGGTTGGGCCCTACTAACGGTATCTGCCGCTCCTGGGTTTTCTACTCCACTGAACAAAGCAATGCCGCCTGGTTAGACCTGTTACCAATTTTGAACTGCATTTAGCCCACCTTATTATTTGGGCCTATATCTGTGTTTCCTCCTCATCCTGCCCATTGCCCAGCCAGTGCTAGATGAGTCTTGTGGTGCATTGACCCAGACCACTACATTCCCCTTGCACGCTACACAGCCACAATCTGACCCTGCTGAAAGTCAGGTTCCTCTTCCGGCATACTATACCACCTTACATGGTGACAAGAGGAAGGTGCAGATGAAAGTGCAGGTTCCTTCAACAGGTGGGGGGGCATACTCGTTGGCGACGTCACTGGCACAGGGCCCCTCAGAGTATGCAAAAGTGTCACTGCCGTTGGGAGGCGCCCCCGCCGTGCAAACACACCGCCGTACTTTGAGGGGCCCTGTGCCAGTGCCAATGCAAACGAGTGCCCCCCCGCTTGATCAGGATCACAGCACTTGCAAAGTTGAAATAGTTACCTCTCCCTGCTCCACCGCCGTGACGTAGTCCGCGTTTCCTGGGCCCACAAAAAACTTAGCCAAATGACCCCCAATTTCCAATCCCTAACTATTGTTATAAGGTAAATTAAGATTGACAAGCTTCAGTAACAAGAATTGATGTTTTTGGCATTAAAATGGGCACTGTAGGTGTTTTCCTGTCCTCCACTCACTGCCGACTTTGATTCCCCATTGACTTGCATTGGGTTTCATGTTTCGGTCGGATCCCCGACTTTTCGCAATAATCGGACGTTTTCATCCGACCCGACTTTTGCCAAAGTCGGGTTTCGCTAAACCCGACTCGATCCTAAAAAAGCAAAAGTCACAAGCCTACTTTCCAAAATGGTGTCACTTTTGGGGGGTTTCATTGTTTAGGCACATCAGGGGTTCTCCAAACCCAACATGGCGTCCCATCTCAATTCCAGTCAATTTTGCATTGAAAAGTAAAATGGCGCTCCTTTCCTTCTGAGCTCTGCCATGCGCCCAAACAGTGGTTTACCCCCACATATGGGGTTTCAGCATACTCAGAACAAATTGTACAACAATGTTTGGGGTCCATTTTCTCCTGTTACCCTTGGTAAAATAAAACAAATTGGAGCTGAAATAAATTTTGTGTGAAAAAAAGTTAAATGTTAATTTTTATTTAAACATTCCAAAAATTCCTGTGAAACACTTGAAGGGTTAATAAACTTCTTGAATGTGGTTTTGGGCACCTTGAGGGGTGCAGTTTTTGGAATGGTGTCACACTTGGTTGTTTTCTATCATATAGACCCCTCAAAATTACTTCAAATGAGATGTGGTCTCTAAAAAAATGGTGTTGTAAAATTGAGAAATTGCTGGTCAACTTTTAACCCTTATAACTCCCTAACAAAAAAAAATTGGTTCAAAAATTGTGCTGATGTAAAGTAGACATGTGGGAAATGTTAATTATTAAGTATTTTTTAGACATATCTCTGTGATTTAATGTTATGCTAGGGCTAGCGGAACGCACCTAATGAATGTATATATTTTATTAGGATAGATGCGTTCGCAGCCCGGGGTCCACTGTGCAGGAGAACCTGCTGCTAGCGAATAGCAGAACTAAATGGCGGTGTTAGCTAACTCTGTTACTTCACAGAGCAGCCACGATTACAAAGTACTGTGCCCTGTTAGACTCCACAGAGGCACAGGCTAACTGTCTAAACAAGAACAGTCAGTGGTCTTGCATGCACACGAAACTCCTCGCCGGAGGTGCCAGCATTCTAGGGGCTTATTTCGGCCAGGTCCCTTAACACACAAGCATACAAACTCCTCGCCGGAGGTGCCAGCATTCTAGGGGCTTATTTCAGCCGGGTCCCTGAACTCACTCATACAAGACCACACTGGCGCAAAGTACATAAATGAAAGCAATACTAGAGCATGGCTGTGCGGCCATGCGAGCCTTAAATAGTTGCAGCACGTACAGGACCTTCCAAGAAGGACCAATGAGAGGCTGCCACAGAGCGTGAGCACCTACAGGACCTTAGCTGCAGTGTCTGATCATGTGACCCTCGATCTCCACTGAGAGATCTTACTCTGGGCATGCTCAGAACTAGAAAAGCAGGACTTAGTCCCAGAAGTGTCTGCTCGCTGCTGCCCAGCACTCACTTCAATGGCAGAAAAAGCAGCAGCAACTCTCTGTACAGAGTCAGACTGAGCAAGACGCTGGGACCGACATCTCCGCTGAGCAGACTCCACTGCGGCAGGAGAAGAATGGGAGACTGCAGCGGAGATGGCCTGAGATTCCCCCTGTGCAGAGACGGAAACTCAACCCCTAACATCACGCCCCCCCTTTGGGCCTCGCTACGCTCGAAGGCAGCAATGAGCTGCAGAACCCGAATGCGCTCAGCAGGCTCTCAGGACCGTAACCCTTCCAGTCCACCAAATAAAATTTTTTGCCACAAACGACCTTGCACCCCAAAATAGCGTTCACCTCGTAATCGTCCGTAGACGAACCCGATGTCCCGGCAGATGACTCGAAAAACCGGGACATGTATACAGGTTTCAAGAGGGACACGTGAAAGGTGTCGGTGATACCCAGGCGTGGCGGAAGGGCTAAACGATAGACCACAGGGTTAACCTTTTCGAGGACCTTGAAAGTGCCCAAGTAGCGAGGTGCAAACTTAGTGGACTCAACTCGCCGCCTGATGTTACAGGCGGAAAGCCACACTAAGTCGCCGGGGGCAAAAGTCAGAGCGGGGCACCGATGTGCATCGGCGGAGGACCTCATTCTCTCCTTGGAGGCCTGAATGGCATCCTGAGTGCGGTCCCAAATATCCCGTGCTTCCACAGCCCAGTCTGCCACCCTTGAGTCGGCAGAAGACACGGGCATAGGCACAGATACCTGCGGATGCTGACCATAGTTGAGGAGGAATGGGGTTTGTCCAGTGGAGTCGGCAACCGCATTGTTCAGCACAAACTCTGCCCACGGTAGCAGGGATGCCCAGTCATCCTGCCTGGCTGAGACAAAATGTCGCAGATACTGTATGTGACCAAGGTCTGATTGGCCCTCTCTACCAATCCATTCGTCTTAGGATGATATGCGGAAGAGAGATTTAACTCAATGCTGAGAAGACGACAAAGCTCTCTCCAGAACCGAGACGCAACCTGGGGACCCCGGTCACTGACAATCTTGTCTGGCATACTGTGTAGGCAAAAGATGTGGTTTATGAACAATGCTGTCAAGGCCCGTGCCGAAGGTAACCGCGGAAGCGGCACCAAATGCACCATTTTGGAGAAGTGATCGGTGATAACCCAAATGATGGTATTGCCCCGAGATTTGGGCAAACCCACCACAAAGTCCATCCCGACCATCTCCCAGGGCCTGTCTGCCACCGGCAATGGATAGAGTAACCCAGCTGTCCGTTGTCGAGGAGACTTATTTTTGGCGCAGGAGACACACGCCAGAATATAATCCCTGACATCACGGACCATATGTGGCCACCAATACGTCCTTGCCAACAGCTCAGATGTCCTTTTTGTCCCAAAATGTCCACCTACCCTGGACTAATGAGCCCACGAGAGAACCTCCGGTCGCAAATTGGATGGTACGAAGGTCTTGCCCGTAGGCACAGACTCTAGCGAAACCGGAGCTACGGTTCTCAGGCTCTCGGTGGGGACAATAAGCCGAGGCTCCTCTTCCTCCTCCACAGATGACACAACGGAGCGAGAGAGAGCATCGGCACGAATGTTCTTCTCCCCAGAGAGAAAATGGAGGGTGAAATGGAACCGGGAGAAGAACAAGGACCATCTAGCCTGGCGAGAATTTAATTGCTGGGCAGTCTGCAGATACACCAAATTTTTATGGTCTGTGAAGACTTGGAAAGGAAAACGAGCTCCCTCCAAGAGATGTCTCCACTCCGAGAAGGCCAACTTCATGGCCAGCAACTCCCTGTCCCCGATGGAATAATTCCTCTCTGCTGGTGAGAAGTGTTGTGAAATCTGTTTTCAGGCTCCCTCTTGTGGTCACAGGTGGTATTGTGTGACTTTTGTTTTGGGCTCCCCCTGGTGGCTTTGTTTGTTATCCTGCAGGTCTGTGGCTGATCAGCTGCCTCGTTATTCACTTGGGAGTTTCCTATTTAGCTCTGTTTCACTTCCACTTGTTGCCGGCTGTCAATGTACTCAGTGCTATTCTGATTACTCCTGATTATCTTTGGTTTCAGTCTCTTCAGGAGAAGCTAAGTTCTGTTTAATTATTTTTTGCTCATCAGTCTGCAATATGATTTCTGTGTATGATTAGATTAGTCCAGCTTGCTAATATGTGATTTCTTCTGCTGGTTTGCTCTGGGGTACAGAGTTGCTTCCCCCGCACCGTTAGTTGGTGCGGGGGCTCGAGCGATCTCTGCGTGGATATTTTGAATAGGGTTTTTAATTGACCGCACAGTTCCCTTTCTATTTTCTGCTTTCTAGTGTTAGCGGGCCTCATTTGCTAAATCTAATTTCATCTCTGCGTTTGTGCTTTCCCCTTAACTCACCGTTAATATTTGTGGGGGGCTATTCTATATCTTTGGGGTCATTTCACTGAGGCAAGTGAGGACTTTCGTTCCCTCTAGGAATAGTCAGTTTCTCAGGCTGTGAAGAGACGTCTAGGATTTTCAGGTAACGTTCCACGGCTGCCTATAGTTGTTTGCGGATAGGATCAGGTTGCGGTCAATTCAGTTACCACTTCCCCAGAGTTTGTAGTCGGTTTAGTTACTTAGCTAGTCATACTTGCGATCCTTGCCACTAGGATCATAACAGTACAGCCGGCCGGTAAAGTGTTAATTGCATGGCAGAAGCAGGAGAAAAGAAGCCTTGAGAATTTTTTTTTTTTTTTTTGCCGTGTGGCTAGCTGCTGTGTGTCTAGCTTCTCTCCTCCTCTTAATCTTGGTGTGGCTCTGAACTCAGCTGCTGATATGGATATTCAGAGTTTGGCCTCCAGTGTAGATCATCTTGCTGCAAGGGTACAAAGTATTCAGGATTTTGTTGTTCACAGTCCTATGTCAGAGCCTAGAATACCTATTCCGGAGTTGTTTTCTGGAGATAGATCTGGGTTCCTGAATTTTAAGAACAATTGTAAATTGTTTCTTTCTTTGAAACCTCGTTCCTCTGGTGATTCCGTTCAGCAAGTTAAAATTATAATTTCTTTCTTGCGTGGTGACCCTCAAGATTGGGCCTTCGCATTGGCGCCAGGGGATCTGGCATTGCTCAGTGTTGATGCGTTTTTTCTGGCCCTTGGATTGCTCTATGAGGAACCTAATCTTGAGAACCAGGCTGAAAAAGCGTTGTTGGCCCTCTCTCAGGGGCAAGATGAAGCAGAGGTGTACTGCTAGAAATTTCGGAAATGGTCGGTGCTTACTCAGTGGAATGAGTGTGCCCTGGCTGCAAATTTCAGAAAAGGTCTTTCTGAGGCCATTAAGAATGTCATGGTGGGGTTCCCTACGCCTGCAGGTCTGAATGAGTCAATGACTCTGGCCATTCAGATTGATCGGCGTTTGCGGGAGCGCAAACCTGCGCACTATTTGGCGGTGTCTTCTGAACAGACACCTGAGTCTATGCAATGTGATAGAATTCTGACCAGAAGTGAACGGCAAAATTATAGACGGAAAAATGGGTTGTGCTTTTACTGTGGTGACTCAGCTCATGTTATCTCAGCATGCTCTAAGCGCAAAAAAAAGGTTGATAAATCTGTCAGCATTGGTACTTTACAGCCTAAGTTCATTTTGTCTGTTACCCTGATTTGTTCCTTGTCATCTTACCCGGTTATGGCTTTTGTAGATTCAGGTGCTGCCCTGAGTCTGATGGACTTGTCATTTGCCAGGCGCTGTGGTTTTGTTTTGGAGCCTTTAAAATTCCCTATTCCACTAAGGGGAATTGATGCTACGCCATTGGCTACGAATAAACCTCAGTACTGGACACAAGTGACCATGTGCAAGACTCCTGTTCATCAGGAGGTGATTCGCTTTCTTGTGCTGCATAATTTGCATGATGTTGTCGTGTTGGGTCTGCCATGGTTGCAGACTCATAATCCAGTCCTGGATTGGAAAGCAATGTCTGTGTCAAGTTGGGGACTTGGTGTGGTTGTCTTCTCGCTTTGTTCCTATGAAGGTCTCCTCTCCTAAATTCAAGCCTCGGTTTATCAGTCCTTATAAGATTTTGGAAGTCCTTAACCCTGTGTCATTTCGTTTGGACCTCCCAGCGTCGTTTGCTATTCATAATGTGTTTCATCAGTCATTGTTGCGGAGGTATGTGGTGCCTGTGGGTCCTCCGGTTGAGCCTCCTGCCCCTGTGCTGGTTGAGGGAGAATTGGAATACATGGTGGAGAAGATCTTGGATTCTCGTATTTCTAGACGGAGGCTTCAGTATTTGGTTAAATGGAAGGGCTATGGTCAGGAGGATAATTCCTGGGTTGTCGCCTCTGATGTTCATGCGGCCGATTCGGTTCGTGCCTTCCATGTGGCTCACCCTGATCGCCCTGGGGGTTTTGATGAGGGTTCGGTGACCCCTCCTCAAGGGGGGGGGGTACTGTTGTGAACTCTGTTTTCAGGCTCCCTCTTGTGGTCACAGGTGGTATTGTGTGACTTTTGTTTTGGGCTCCCCCTGGTGGCTTTGTTTGTTATCCTGCGGGTCTGTGGCTGATCAGCTGCCTCGTTATTCACTTGGGAGTTTCCTATTTAGCTCTGTTTCACTTCCACTTGTTGCCGGCTGTCAATGTACTCAGTGCTATTCTGATTACTCCTGATTATCTTTGGTTTCAGTCTCTTCAGGAGAAGCTAAGTTCTGTTTAATTATTTTTTGCTCATCAGTCTGCAATATGATTTCTGTGTATGATTAGTTTAGTCCAGCTTGCTAATATGTGATTTCTTCTGCTGGTTTGCTCGGGGGTACAGAGTTGCTTCCCCCACACCGTTAGTTGGTGCGGGGGCTCGAGCGATCTCTGCGTGGATATTTTGAATAGGGTTTTTAATTGACCGCACAGTTCCCTTTCTATTTTCTGCTTTCTAGTGTTAGCGGGCCTCATTTGCTAAATCTAATTTCATCTCTGCGTTTGTGCTTTCCCCTTAACTCACCGTTAATATTTGTGGGGGGGCTATTCTATATCTTTGGGGTCATTTCACTGAGGCAAGTGAGGACTTTCGTTCCCTCTAGGAATAGTCAGTTTCTCAGGCTGTGAAGAGACGTCTAGGATTTTCAGGTAACGTTCCACGGCTGCCTATAGTTGTTTGCGGATAGGATCAGGTTGCGGTCAATTCAGTTACCACTTCCCCAGAGTTTGTAGTCGGTTTAGTTACTTAGCTAGTCCTACTTGCGATCCTTGCCACTAGGATCATAACAGAGAAGGTCTTTGAAAAGAAGAAGCAAGGATGCTTCCGACCTTGAGCATCTTTTTGGAAGAGGACTGCTCCAGCACCAACAGATGAGGCATCCACCTCCATGATAAATGGTTTGTCTACATCGGGGCGATGTAGGATGGGAGCGCTAGCGAAGTTTGACTTTATGGAATTAAAGGCCTTGGAGACCTCTTCAGACCACAATTTGGGATTTGCTCCCTTCTTGGTAAGGGCAACCAAGGGAGCTACCAACGTTGAGAAGTGTGGAATAAACTGTCGATAGTAGTTAATGAACCCCATAAAGCGCTGCACCGCTTTAAGAGAATAGGGTTCCTGCCAGTCCATCACAGCCTGTAGCTTGGCAGGATCCATAGCCAAACCCTGGGAAGAGATGATATAACCAAGAAATGGCAAGGACTCCTGCTCAAACACACACTTCTCCAACTTGGCGTAGAGGGAGTTTGCCCGTAAGAGGTCAAAGACTTTGCGAACATCTCTCCGATGGGAGTCAATATCTGGAGAGTAGATGAGAATATCATCCAGATAGACTACGACCGAGGTGGTGAGCATATCCCGGAAGATGTCGTTCACAAAGTCTTGGAAAACCGCTGGGGCATTACAGAGCCCGAAGGGCATCACCAAATACTCATAGTGCCCATCCCTGGTGTTAAAAGCCGTCTTCCATTCGTCCCCCTCACGGATGCGAATCAGGTTGTAAGCACCCCCCAGATCTAATTTTGTAAATACCCTTGCTCCCCGTAGCCTATCAAAAAGCTCAGATATCAGGGATAATGGGTATTTGTTCTAATCGGTGATGGCGTTAAGACCCCTGTAGTCTATACGTGGACGCAGTTCCCCATTCTTCTTCTGAACAAAGAAGAACCCAGCCCCAGCAGGTGACACTGACTTCCTGATGAACTCTCTTGCCAGATTTTCTTGGATGTACTGAGACATAGCCTCCGTCTCCGGGAGAGATAACGGATAAACTCGACCCCGGGGAGGCTCAGCACCAGGCAAGAGATCAATAGGACAGTCATAGGGGCAGTGAGGCGGAAGGGTCTCTGCCGCCTTTTTGGAGAACACGTCTGCATGAGACCAGTATTGTTTGGGGAGAGAGGATAGATCTACGGGTACCTCTGTAGTAGCAACCTGAACGCACTCCCTTTGACACCTACCCTCACAAGACTCACCCCATCCCAAAATTCTGCCTGAAGACCACGTGATATGTGGAGAGTGGTACCGTAACCAAGGTATCCCCAACAGGACCTCATCAATACCCTCAGGTATGACGAGCAGAGATATTGTCTCCTGATGGGATGGCGACATGGACAGAGTAAAAGGAATGGTCTGGTGAGTTATCTGTGAAGGCAGTGTCGACCCATTCACCACTCGTACGTAACTGGTTGAGCTAGCATAACCAGGGGTATTGCGTGACGTAGAGCAAAGACGGAAGACATGAAATTGCCCTCCGCCCCAGAATCCACGCAGAGCTCTACTGAGTGGGAAGATGAGCCAATAATAATTCTCCCCTTAAAGGACAATTTTGAGGCAAACGTCGCCGTATCTAGAGTACCTTCCACCGACTACCACTAGAGGCTGATGTCTCTTCGACCGCTGGGAACATCTGGTGGCAAGATGTCCAGACTGCTGGCAAACATGACAGACCTTGGATGCCCAAGCGGTCCGGGACTTAGAATCCGCTCGTGACACCTCCCTGGCCTCATGTGATTCAGGAACCAGGACCAGAGATTCCAGAGGTCTGGCGAAGGTGGGAGCCAGCCGAAACCTCTGCCTACACTAGGCTCGCTCTAACCTCCGCTCGTAAAAACGGAGGTCAATACGGGTAGAGACAGTTATTAACTCCTCCAGTGTGGCTGGAATCTCCCTAGTGGCCAGAGCGTCCTTAACGTGATCAGCCAGCCCCCTCCAGAATATGGGGATAAGGGCTTTATCTGACCACTCCAGCTCTGACGCTAAAGTTCGGAAATGGATGGCAAATTGGCTGACCAAGGACTCACCCTGAGTTAATGCCAGCAGTTTGAGCGCCGTATCATGGGTGACTTGAGGTCCTAGGAAGACCTGTTTCAGAGTGCTCAGAAACAACGGAGCACTCTGCATCACATGATCGCCACGCTCCCACAGCGGCGTAGCCCATTCCAACGCCCTGTCCGACAAGAGGGACACAATAAATACCACCTTAGCCCGCTCTGTAGGAAAACGTGCAGCCAGAAGCTCAAGGTGAATAGAGCACTGACACACGAATCCCCTACAAGATCTGCTTTCTCCAGAAAATTTTTCTGGGAGCGGGAGGCACAAAAATGTCGGAACAGGGGTGGCAGTGGACAAGGTTGCTGCAGCCATGCTAGCAGCCTATACAGCAACTGCGGAAATATCCACAGCTGAGGTTGAGCTCTCGAGAGCCGCCAACCTACCCTCCAGCTGCTGGATATACCACAAAGATTGCTGTATGTCCGCCATTTACTAGCCAGACCCTGGCGCTATTATTTATGTTATGTTAGGGCTAGCAGAATGCACCTAATGAATGTATATATTTTATTAGGATAGATGCGTTCGCAGCCCGGGGTCCACCGTGCAGGAGAACCTGCTGCTAGCGAATAGCTGAACTAAATGGCGGTGTTAGCTAACTCTGTTACTTCACAGAGCAGCCATGAACACAAAGCACTGTGCCCTGTTAGACTCCACAGAGGCACAGGCTAACTGTCTAAACAAGAACAGTCAGTGGTCTTGCATGCACACGAAACTCCTTGCCGGAGGTGCCAGCATTCTAGGGGCTTATTTCGGCCAGGTCCCTGAATAAAAAGCATACAAACTCCTCGCCAGAGGTGCCAGCATTCTAGGGGCTTATTTCAGCCGGGTCCCTGAACTCACTCATACAAGACCACACTGGCGCAAAGTACATAAATGAAAGCAATACTAGCGCATGGCCGTGCGGCCATGCGAGCCTTAAATAGTTGCAGCACGTACAGGACCTTCCAAGAAGGACCAATGAGAGGCTGCCACAGAGCGTGAGCACCTACAGGACCTTAGCTGCAGTGTCTGATCATGTGACCCTCGATCTCCACTGAGAGATCTTACTCTGGGTAGGGTTGAGCGACCATTACTTTTATAGGATCGGGTCGGGTTTCACGAAACCCGACTTTTTCAAAAGTCGGGTCGAGTGAAATTGGCCAATCCTATAAAAAAGTCGGGGTCGGGGTCGGCCGAAACTCGAAACCCAATGCAGTGCATTGGGTTTCCAATGGTTCCCAGGGTCTGAAGGAGCGGAAACTCTCCTTCAGGCCCTGGGATCCATATTTAAGTGTAAAATAAAGAATTAAAATAAAAAATATCGCTATACTTACACTCTGACGGGCCCTGGTACTAACCGGGAACCTTCCTTCCTTAGAATCAGCCTTCCAGGACCTCGCGGTGACGTCGCGGTGACGGTGCGCGTCCGCCCATGTGACCGTGACGTCACCGGAGGTCCTGGAAGGGCTGATTCTTAGGAAGGAAGGCTGCCGGAACGAAGCCGAGGGTGAGTATATACCTATTAGGTATATACTCACTCTCGGACACGCCCTGCGTCGTTCCGGCAGCCTTCCTTCCTAAGAATCAGCCCTTCCAGGACCTCCGGTGATGTCACGGTCACATGGGCGGCCGCGCACCAATCACAAGCCGCGACGTCACCGCGACGTCACCGCGAGGTCCTGGAAGGCTGATTCTAAGGAAGGAAGGTTCCCGGTTAGTACCAGGGCCCGTCAGAGGGTAAGTATAGCGATATTTTTTATTTTAATTCTTTATTTTACACTTAAATCTGAATTCCGATACCAATTCCCAATATCTTAAACATATCGGGAATTGGTATCGGAATTCCGATTCCAGATTCAGAAGATCGCCGACTTCATGGCCGACCCCACACAGGGGTCGGGTCGGGTTTCATGAAACCCGACTTTGCCAAAAGTCGGCGACTTCTGAAAATTGCCGACCCGTTTCGCTCAACCCTAACTCTGGGCATGCTCAGAACGAGAAAAGCAGAACTTAGTCCCAGAAGCGTCTGCTCGCTGCTGCCCAGCACTGACTTCAATGGCAGAAACAGGAAAAGCAGCAGCAACTCTCTCTGCAGAGTCAGACTGAGTGAGACGCTGGGACCGACATCTCCGCTGAGCAGACTCCACTGCGGCAGGAGAAGAATGGGAGACTGCAGCAGAGATGGCCCGAGATTCCTCCTGTGCAGAGACGGGAACTCGACCCCTAACATTTGAGGGCATAAAAATTCAAAATTATCAAATTTTTCACCAAATTTCCATTTTTTGACAAATAAACGCATGTAATATCAAAGATATTTTACCACTATCATGAAGTACAATGTCACGAGAAAACATTGTCAGAATCATCAGTATCTGTTGAAGTGTTCTAGAGTTATAGCCTCATAAAAGGACAGTGGTCAGAATTGTAAAAATTGGCCCGGTCATTACCGTGCAAACCACCCTTGGGGGTTAAGGGGTTAATGTAAATAATGAACTGTTCGTGGTGCGGTTTATGATCTGGAAATAAACCAGATAGGCTGTTTGTGTGAGAAAAATGTGCCGGTGTGCTAGGACT
Source organism: Ranitomeya variabilis (assembly GCF_051348905.1). Lineage (NCBI taxonomy): Eukaryota > Metazoa > Chordata > Amphibia > Anura > Dendrobatidae > Ranitomeya > Ranitomeya variabilis. The sequence continues at coordinate 571,900,813 of NC_135236.1, forward strand.
GGGGCCGACAGTTGAGTGTGTGTTGGTTTATTCTTTGACATTATTTATGGGAGACGAGGGTGTCGGGGATTGGGCGTTAAGGTGAGTATAATGTTTTTATTATTTTTACGTGAATATGTATGTAATTGTACTTTTTTTGTTTGTTTTTTTAACTGTGAGCACAGGCACGGCAGATGATACTACTTCTCTTGTCAGCAGCACCTGCTGACACTGTTATCAGTGACAGCAGATGAAGCCAGATGGGAGCAGCAGTTTCATAGGCCCACACCAGCTTTTTTACTGCAGGTCACCGCTGTGGGTCACAGTCAACTGCAGGATCATGCTGACATCTGACAACATGATCCAGCAGTGCTCTGACCAGCTGTCTTATCAGCAACTTCTGTCATCACACGTACTGAGCAGTGTGTACGATGACATGGGAAAATAAAGCCCACAGCATACGCTGCAGGCTACAACAAAATGGCCGTGATCCTCCCACAGCCATGCTCAGTTCACAGGTAAGAGGCAGGAGGAGCGGCCTCAATGCAAGGGATGCGGTTGGTGTCCGACTGCAGTCTCTTATGCCCATGGCTGCCGTAAGTGAGGTGTGCAAGTGTTGTGCCCATACGCTTAAACCCACACTAATGAAAATGGCAGCCGTCTGTGGCAAAAGCAAAAGTTAATAAATAAAAAACTAGTAAAGTAGATCATTTAATTTTGTATTGAAAATAAATGATTACATAATTATTAATACAAAATTAAAATCACGGCACCTTCCCTTAAAGACTGTAAAGATTACTTGTTTGTCTTTGTTAGGTGGGGATTTAGTAGTGAGAGATTTAAAAAGGTTGGAGGGAGTGTTGCGTGGATGAAAAGCAGACAGCTGTGATTTCTGATCATTGCAAGTACATGCTGCAGCTCTCTGCTGTTTTCCATTTAAAATACCTAATATTTGTCTAACACTTGTGCAACTGGCTCAATCCAGTTACAGATAATCTTACATAACAATTTAGCAGGAGCAATAATCTTCATTACTCCACATTTGGACTGAGTCAGCAAGACGATTGAAAAAAAACATAATTTTCTATTGGTTTAAAAAATAGCGTATCTTTATATAGCAGCTGTGCGACTGGCGCAATCCGGGTACAGATAATGTTATGTGAAAATTTGGCAGGGCCAATAATCTTTTTAAGGTCGGGATCACACACAGCGAGATACGGCCGAGTCTCGCAGGTTAAAACCAAGCTCTGGCACCGGCACTCCAGAGCTCCATGGAGCTGCACTCTCCGCTCCGGAGTGCCAGTGCCAGAGCTTGTTTTTAACCTGCGAGACTCGGCCGTATCTCGCTGTAGTGTGACTCCGGACTTACTCCACATTTGTAGTGTGTCAGCAAGGGAATCAATAGGGAGTACAAGTTTTACCATTGCACAATGTGCCAAGTTTTCACAAAGTACAAAACATTTGCCACGTATGGTATGCATACATGATTACAGGTGCTTATTTACAATGATGGTGCAACCTTCTTGAGAAAATGGGGGGGCTGTGTAAGGCTTTTGCGCTTGAAAGACCTTAGATGACGTCGCGGCTTGTGATTGGTCGCGTGGCGGTCACGTGACCACCACGCAACCAATCACAAGCTGCAACGTCATCTAAGGTCTTTCAAGTGCTCATTCTTAGGAACGGAAGATGCCGGTTACATCGGTAAGGTCCAGGCTGCGTCGGAGAGGTGAGTATATCAATACTTTTTATTTTTATTCTTTATTTTACACATTAATATGGATCCCAATTCAAGTATCGGACGGTATCGCTCAACACTAGCACTGAACAGTGCTTTCATAGGCAATAAAACTTTATAAATGTTTTTCCCAGCAATATGCGCTCCTGAAGGACGATGATGGAACTCAATATTCTAATTCAAGGATGATTTTTATTTCAAACTAAAATACAACCAGTTTTGACTTCTTGTGGTCTTCCTCAGGTACAATGTCATGCATAATCAGAATATTGAGTTCCATCATCATCCTTCAGGAGAGCATTCTGTTGACCATGGAATTGAAGCCTTTTTGCCTTGTGGAAACAGATAGTTTCTGAAAGCTGATAACAGTCTCAGTCACCCAGTACCAGTTATCCAGTCACCATTACTTCTCTAAGAACGATGTGCCTTGGCTACAGCAGCAAGTCGCAGACAACATCACCCATTTCCTGAAAAATTCTATGTTTCCCATGGTGCATTTCAACAGTGACACCTGGACGAGCAAGCATGGACAGGGGAGTTACATCTCGATGATTGGGCACTTTGTGACTCTTGTGGCTAGTGAGGCATTCGGGGAAGGGGCTGCTACACAAGCCTACAAATCACCAAGGCTTGCAGTGCGCTTGGGGATAGGGAAATAGATCACTACATACCATAAGATGGAAAACTGCTGCTGCTTAATAGTTTAAACTACTTAACAGCTATAGTTTCAGAATTAAACTACTACACACCATAAGATAACTAAAGTTATAGACAACAGGGCTTGGAGAACTAAACTATTAAGCAGCTCGGGTTGGAGAAATAAAATAGTACACACCAAGGGATGGTTAACTAAAGCAGTAGATACCACGTTTTGCAACAGAAAAATAAATATTTTTTTGTTTTTCAATGTGCGTTAAGTCTGCAGACAGCTTCATATTGCCATCACAACGTGGAATACGACAAGCCGTATCACGTTTACCAACAGAATTTTTTTTTTCTTTAATGAGCTATGAAAACTGTGGAATTTCACCGCCACTAAATTACAAGGTGAGATATGGCATGGTGAATCATGGTAGTAACTGCCAAAACAAAATATTTCTTCATGCAGAGAAGAGATGGGGGCGAACACCTGGATGTTCGGGTCCAGCGGGTTTGGCCAAACAGTTGCAAAAAGTTTGGGTTCGGGTTCCAGAACATAACCCGCACCCGGACCCCATTCACTTGAACAGGGGGGCCCGAACATCTAGTGTTTGCCATGCTGTCATATGCATGACAGCATGGCAAACACCACTTCTGATCTCACAGTGCTAGTGAGGATCTCACCGAGGTCACCGCAGTTTATTTGCCAGCTGCGAACACAGCCTCAGTGACTAGCGGTAACCTCAATGATATCACCGCAACAGCTCATTCACCAGTGGTTCTCAGCCTAGATGGCCACATCTTGGCACCATCAAGGATGAAAACTTTTAATCCCTCAGACATGAATTACGGCATGTGACCAAATAACGGATAGGTGACGGTTTTTTTATTATTACAGGAGACAAGGAATTCAGTGGAAATAGGCTTTAGGTGATAATAACTGTCTTTTATTATTTTTAAATAAAAATGGAAAAGTGTGTTTTTGCTTTATTTCTAATAAAATACTTTATTCTGTCTGTGTCTTTATTTACCATATAACTATAAGATTAGTAATGGATAGGTGTTTTATAGATGCCTCTCCATTACTAAGCCATGGACTTGATGTCACCTGACAATACAAAGGTGACATCAACCCCACAAATATAAACTCAATTTGCCACAGCTGCAGGGCAAGTGGGAATAGCTAGTCAAAGCGCTGGAATTGGTGCATCTAACAGATGCGCCTTTTCTGGGTTGCTGCAGGCTGCTATTTTTAGGCTGGGGGGGCCAAAATCCTTGACCCCTTACCAGTCTGAGAATACCAGTCCCAGCTGTCTGCTTTAGTAAGGCTGGTTGTCAAAAATGGAGGGACCCCACACCATTTTTTTAAATTATTTATTTAAATAATTAAAATAAACAGTGTGGGGACCCCATTCTTGATAATCAGCCTTGCTGAAGCTGACAGCTGAGGGTTGCAGCCCCCAGCTGTCAGTTTTACCTGGCTGTTATCGAAAATGCAGGGGAACCTACGCCAGGTTTTTCATTTATTTATTTTATAGCACAGGTGGCGGGTAATGAATACTTCTATCAGCCGCCGCCTGCTGTCATTGTTATCAGTTGAATACAACACTCATTATTCTACCCTGCTTGCAGTGATCACTGACAGAGCAGGGGAGAATGATGAGAGGCATGTTCAGCACCCTGTGCTGGGGAACAGCGCTTATTGTACAGTGGCTTTTCAGGTGCCAGTGTGTGTGTTACTGATGCGGCACACATGTGATGTATGGATGAGGGATGGATGGCTGTATGGATGAATGAGGGATGCCTAGATAGAGATATAGCTGGACAGAATGAGGCATAGATGTGTGAATGAGGGATTGATTGAAATATAGCTGGACAAATGGTCTGATGGATGTGTGGATGATGGATGGATGAATGAGGGATGGATGGAGATATAGCTGGATGGATGTGTGTATGAGGGATGGATGGATGAGGGATGGATGAAAGAGGGATGGATGCATGGAAATATAGCTGGATGGATTGATGAGAGATGGATGGATGGAGATAGAGATGGATGAGGGATGGAGGGATGATGAAGAATGGATTGCTGGAAGGATGGCTGGATGGATAGAGATATAGCTGGACAGATGGAGGGATGGATGTTTGGATGAGGGATGGATGGATTAGATATAGCTGGATGGATGGATGGATGGATGGATGTGTGGATGAGGGATGCATGGATGAGTGATGTATGAAGATTTAGGATGGATAGAGGGATGGATGTGTGGATGAGGGATGGATGGATTGAGATATAGCTGGACTGATGGATGGATGGATGTGTGGATTAGGGATGGATGGAGGGAGGGATGGATGAGGGATGGATAGCTGGAGGGATGGCTGGATGAATGAATGAGGGATGGATGTATAGAGATATAGCTGGATGGATGGGTGATTGGAATTCATAATGCCTCACGCTGTAATCCATCTGTGTTACATGTGAACTTCAGCATGAATGTTGGCATCATGCCACCATTCATGCTGAGAAGCAGTGAAGAATGAGTTGTAGCAAGCGGGCCCCTGAATTGCGGTGATCACCACTAGCACAATGAGAAAAAGTCTCCCGGTGCAGAGAAGAAATTTCTCCTGATGAATTGCGGTGCACTCGCCTCTGCACTGTGAGACTTTCTCACCAAGTTCACCGCAGTTCAGTATGACTGGGAATGCAGCCACAGTGACAGGAGGTAACCTCTATGACGTCACCGCTGTTCACTGAAGCTGCACTCACAGCAGCTCATTCACCAGTGGTTTTCAGCCTGGATTGTCGCATTTTGGCACTGTCAAAGTTGAAAATTGTTTATACCCAGGCATGTGCAGCACCCCAGAGTCCTGGTTGTTGCAGTACTGTGGCTCCGCCACTATGGGGAGCTATGGTACGTCTGATTGCACTAAGGAGTTTCTCTGACCAGGTACACTCACACCACACTTCACACTCCGGCCACCAGGGGGGGTGGTCCTATCTAGTAGGCCACTCCTCACAACTCTGGTAAAACTGGGGGTTGGACAGGAAGACGGAGAGAAGTAGCTGGGAAGAGCTAGTGAGAGGACCTGTCAGGGATGGGATCCTGGCAGACTCCTCAGAGCAGAACAAACCAGTGAACAACGGGAATACAGTAAAGAGGAATTAGAACCAGAAGGAGTCGTGCTGTTAGACCGAGGCAACATCCTTCTGAGGCGCAAACAGTCGGTGGCCGTAACGCCGAGCAAGTAAGAGACTTTAAGTACTACTGCAAACCACGGCCGGACAGCTAATTACAGGTTGGCTGTCTCACTTAACACCTAAGCAGACAACGGAGGCAGCTGTGGGAGAGGGGCGACTCTAGGGTCCCGGAAGAACTCCAGGCCTACCCCGTCATACGGGTGCGTCCTACCATATCATCTGGGGGATGGAGAAAGCGAACATCAGAGACAGACAGAAACAGTTGTGAGGACTATCCCGGGAGCTCAGCAGGGAAGAACTACAACACATAGCGCTAAAAGGTAGACACTGATTCCCACCTGTAAAGAGAACTCCTGATGTGCCTTTGGACCGGCCGGTCTCTGACAACCCAGTTAACAGCGCTCTGGACTGAGGTCTCCAAAACCTTCAGTAAAGAGGTAAAGAGACTGCAACCTGGTGTCCTCATTATTTACCGCGACCTGCACCCCACAACTGCACCGTTACAACACCACTTATTGCACCGGACGTCCCCCACTGACAGACAGGTCCACGGACCGGGTCTAGCCACCGTGACAACCCCAGAACTGAGACTCAGAGGCCCGGCTCCGGGTACCCCTCGGCCCTGCGGCGGTGTGGGGGCGCTCCAACTTGGCATCACGAACAGGATCTACTTAAGCCTGAAGAATCAGGTCATGTGTGCCTTGGAACTGTGATTTATTGCGCTTGAATTGTACTTTATTGAAAAGACTGTGTATTGCCATTTACCGCCAAAATTCGCCATTGCCGCGCACGGAGGGAGGAGCCTTAGCTACGTGGGCGGAATCAGCCAAAAGAAGCGCGGAACGGAAAGCGCGGTAAGGCGCCAATCCCGGAAGAGGAACTCCGACCTCCAGCAGGTTCGTGGGAGGAAGGGACAGCCATGTCTGAGTCGGGAGGAGAGGAGGTGGCGGTCGCAGCCGCGGACGCAGGGGCAGCTCCGGTCCCCGCAGCGGACGGAGCCGCGGCCCTAATACCACCACCGGTAGCCGCAGAACCCGCTGTTCCTCCCAACCAGCCGGACGCTGCCGCTAACACAAAAGCCATAATGCCCTTCTCTATGCCGTACCTGCCCGGAGCGGCTTGGCTTCCGCGATACTCTGGGGAGTTGCATACGTTCACTGACTTTAAAGAGGGGCTCTGCAGCCTGCTCGAGTTCTATCCCCTAACCGAGCCTCAGAAGGTCCATATGATAACCGGCCAACTCTTTGGGGCGGCTCTGAGAGAATTGAAATCCTGGCCCGCTGAGGATAAAGAAACTGCACAACAGATTTTTGCCAAGCTTAAAGCCACCTTTGATACTCACACTGCTACAGAAATTAAACTGACTTTTTATGGATGCAAACAAAGGCCACAGGATAGCTTACAGGACTATGCCCTTAATCTCCAGGAAACGATGTGGGCCATTAAGCAGAGTGACCCCGGCAGCATGCAGGATGAGGATAAAATCCTGAAGGAGCGGTTCATTGAGGGGCTCCTGTGCAGTCACCAGCGGGGCCAATTGCACTTCCTGGCCATGCAAAATCCAGACTTGACTTTTGCGCAGTTTAAAGATAAAGCTATCCAGGCATTGCAGGAGCGACAGCCCAGCCGCGCAGTACCACCCAGGCGCCCCGCTCTCACATACCACCAGGAGGTGGCATCGGATACCCCAGTTGCCGCGGAGGCCGACGCCCAGAGCTTCGAGGACGACTCCCCTGCAGGACTCCGTCTCCAGATGCAAGAGCTAACCAAGAGCGTTGCTGCCCTGGCCCGGACGGTGCAGTCCCTACAGGAGGCCCCCAAAGAGAAGATCCAGTTGGCTTCCAGCCCGGAGGATGTCCCTTGGATGCGACAGAGGAGGACTCCGCCGACCAGGAGCCGGCCCGAAGATCGCTTCCACCAGGATGGACGACCCATCTGCCGCCGCTGTCACCAGGTGGGCCATCTTGCAAGGTACTGTCCTTTAAACGAGCAACCCCTGGGGCAAAGGGCCAACCCCCAGGAGTAGGACGGTCAGGCCCGCAGCATTGGAGAACCAAGTATATTGGAGGACGACCAGTTCTCCCTGTAGTGATTGATGGAATCCCCTTGAATGCTTTGCTGGACACCGGTTCTCAGGTGACGACTATACCTTACGTGCTCTACAAACGGTATTGGGAGGACGCTGATATTACTCGTGGCCCTGACGATGATTTCACCATAATCGCCAGTAATGGTCAGCCGTTGCCACAAGTGGGGTATAAGGAGGTCACCATCAAAGTGGGGCGGGTGGAATTGAAAGCCCAAGGGATTGTGATTGTAGATATTGATCGTCGAGAATGTAATCCCATGATGACTCTTGGTACTAATGTTATAGAAAATTGTCTTGCAGAAGTGATTGTTTTGTTGCAACAGGTGGCAGAAACCGCTGGCCACAGTGAGCAACGTGCCCTGCAGAAGGAAATCAGAGCTCTGATGCAGAGACAGCAGGTAGAGCTGACTGGTGGTGAGATTGGTCGTGTCACTGTGAGTGATTCAAACCCCATCGCGATACCCCCCAAGAGCGAAATGTTAATATGGTGTCGAGCAGCCATAGGCCTCAGGGGTAAGGACTACCAGGCCTTGGTAGAACCCGTATATTCAGACAATAGGCCTACTGTTCTGACAGCCCGGGGGGTGGTCGACGTCCGACAGGGGAGAGTGCCCGTACGTGTCCTCAATTGTGGGGAGGAAGAGGTCCACCTAACCAAGTATACCACGCTCGCCAAACTGTTCACTGTCAATAATAGTGTAATACAGACACCTGAACCCTTGGTCCCATCAAACGTGGCGGAGAACAAAGGTTCTGCAGAGCACTCGAAAGACTGGTGTCGGGAATTGCATGTGGGCACTGACTCTACCCCATCTCATCAAATACAGGGGGCTTACAGGGTGGTACACGAGTACGAGCAGGTATTCAGCAAACACCCCTCAGATTTTGGGCAGGTGAAAGGGATCCAACATCACATCCCCACGGGAGATCACCGACCCATAAAAGAGAGATATCGCCCTGTACCCCCAGCTCATTACCAGTGTGCCAAGGACATGTTACGGGAAATGAAGGAGGCTGGGGTGGTGAGAGACAGCTGTAGCCCATGGGCAGCTCCGTTAGTCCTTGTTAAAAAGAAAGATGGTACAATGAGGATGTGTGTTGATTACAGGCAGTTGAATCGCATTACACATAAGGATGCATACCCACTGCCCAGGATAGAGGAGTCTCTGGCTGCCTTAAAATCTGCTAACTACTTCTCTACCTTAGATCTCACCAGTGGGTACTGGCAGGTTCCTGTAGTGGAGGCGGACAAAGAGAAGACGGCCTTCACGACGCCAATGGGTCTCTGTGAGTTCAACTACATGCCCTTCGGATTGTGCAATGCTCCCGGAACGTTCCAGAGGATGATGGAGTGCTGCCTGGGACACCTGAACTTTGAAACCGTGCTGCTATATCTGGATGACGTCATAGTCTTCTCTAAAACCTACGAAGACCATCTGAAGCACCTGGCCGAGGTGTTTGAAGCCTTGTCCAACTTCAGCCTAAAAGTGAAACCGTCCAAGTGTCATCTGCTGAAACCTAAAGTGCAGTACCTGGGCCATGTGGTGAGCGCTGAAGGAGTGGCCCCAGACCCCGACAAGGTCACAGTGATCAAGGACTGGCCAAAGCCCAGTGACCTCCACGAAGTCCGGCAGTTCCTCGGGCTGGTAGGCTATTACCGGAGGTTCATTAAAGACTTCACCAAGAAGGCCGCACCCTTGCAAAACCTGTTAGTGGGCCAACCAAAGAAGACCAAGGGGAAGAACACCCCCTTTGACTGGAACGGGGAGCTGGAGGAATCCTTCACCTGCTTGAAGTCGGCGCTGACGGGAGAAGAGGTACTGGCTTACCCCGAATACGACCAACCGTTTGTGCTGTACACAGATGCCAGTAATGTGGGACTAGGAGCCATGCTGTCTCAAGTCCAGAAAGGCAAAGAAAGAGTGATCGCTTACGCCAGCAGGAAACTCCGTCCCACGGAAAGGAACCCTGACAACTACAGTTCCTTCAAACTGGAATTCCTTGCCCTTGTCTGGGCAGTGACAGAGAGGTTTAAGCACTACCTGGCCTCCGCGAAATTCACCGTCTTCACGGACAACAATCCGCTAACGCATCTGGATACTGCCAAACTCGGGGCTTTGGAACAGCGGTGGATGGCCCGGCTGTCCAACTATGATTTCACCATCAAATATCGGGCAGGACACCAGAATGCCAATGCCGATGCTCTGTCCCGAATGCCCAATTTACCAGAAGTGGGAGAAGACCCGGAGGCACTTGAAGAGGTGGAGCTGCCTGCCTTCCATCGCCCCAAAGCCACTCAGAACTCTCACCATGTGAAGAACAGGCACAAGAACCAACCGGATGCCACGCTGAATCCCCTGCCTCACCACGGATGGGCAGAAACCCAGGATAGTGACCCCGCGGTCTGTCAGGTGAAGGAACTCTTGACGCAGGCTGGGTTGCACCCTGGCCCAGATGATCCACAAGAAACCCAACAGCTGTGGAAGGGGAGAAGCAAACTGTTTATCCATGATGGCAAGTTGTGCAGGAGGAGCATCGACCCACGTACTCATGAATTGGTGTGGCAGATAGTGGTGCCAAGGCGAGATGCGCCCATGGTTCTGGGAGCCTACCATGATGGAGCCGGACACTTCGGATGGAGGAAGCTGGAGAAGCTGCTCCGAGGGAGGTTCTATTGGATTGGCATGAAGAGAACCATTGAGAAGTGGTGTCGGGAGTGTGGTCCATGTAGTCTGCGCAGGAAGGACCGTGACAGTCAACGGGCTCCCCTGCGGCCTATCATCACCAAACGGCCGCTCGAACTGGTCGCGCTGGATCATGTGAAGCTGACACCTAGCCGGTCGGGCTATATCTACGCCCTTACCATCGTGGACCACTACTCCAGGTTTTTGGTGGTTGTGCCTGTCAAGGATCTAACAGCTAGGACTGCCGCCAGGGCCTTCCAGCAGCACTTTTGTAGGCCCCATGGCTACCCAGAGAAAGTACTGACCGATCAGGGGCCTGCATTCGAAGCGGAAGTGTTCCAAGAATTCTGCCAGTTGTACGGGTGTAAGAAGATCAGAACTACACCGTACCACCCTCAAACCAACGGGATGTGCGAGAAGATGAACCAGGTAGTAATCGATTTATTGAAGACCTTGCCTGTGGAGGAACGGAACCTGTGGCCGACAAAGTTGCCTGACTTGGTGGATATGTACAACCACATCCCAGTAAGTTCCACCAACTGTACTCCCGCGTACCTGATGCGAGGAAGGTCTAGTCGGTTACCCGTTGATCTGGACATGGGGGTCCTAGTACCCGAAGATACCTCGCCGGATGCAGATTGGGATGCAGAAAGGCAGCGAAGGTACCGCGAAGTACAGGAGTGTGTAGAGAGAAGTCTCGCCCAGGCTAGGCAGAAGCAAGAAAGGGACTACAACCAACACGCTCCTGCGATTCCCCTGTCACCTGGTGAGCAAATACTTAAACGAAAGAGGAGATTACACAAGCTCGATGACCAATGGGAAGCAGAACCGTATACCATCCTGCCATCCGACTTCGACAACACAAAGGTCTGTCTCATCAGCAAGGACAGAGGGGAGACCTCGACAGCGGTATCCAGGGATCACCTTAAGGTCTGCCCCGATAAGTTAAAAGAGAGGGGCACGGCCCCAGAAATCTCCCCGCCGGTGGAAAAGGAGAAGATGTTCCATACTGTCCTTGGTGACTTTCCCCAGTCCTGGACTCAGATAAACCAAGCCGTCGTGGTACCTGTCATAATGTTTCAACAGCCGGACCCGCCAGAAACGATGGTGGTACCAGATCATCTGGCCCCGCTACCTCAACAAGCCTTACCTGATGAAGCCATGCCAACCATTGAGCCGGCAAATCCTCCCTCTGCTATCAGTGAATCTGCTGTACCCACTGTTGATAACCGCAGCTCTGAGAGCCCCAACCTGCCAGTGCTACCCAGACTCACTAGAAGTGTAGTTAGAAGACAGTGCACTACACCAGCGGTAGCAAGCATAGCGGGCCCTGTTAGGCCAATAGCAACCCCTGCGCTGCGAAGGTCCACACGCAGCACTCAAAATCAAACTCCCCTCCGCTACAAAACTTGGAGGTATTGATAAGGGCTGCTATTTAATTGAAAATGTTTGTATGCATATCTTTTTGTTACAGGTTTTTAAATGGACACTAGAGTAATGGACGGTGAATTGCTCAAAAACTTTCATAAGGGGGACCCCTTTGTTTACCCGGGGTCCCCGCTGTTTCAACCACTGAACTGAGAGTCATAAACTGTGCATGACCTAACTTTTGCAACGTTCAAGAATCCTCACCTCCCGTAAAGGGAAGCATAGTTATGTTCAATTGTTATGCTATTTCAAAAATTTGTGTGTTTCCTGTTAACATGTATTATTGTTCTTGTTTTCCCAGTCCCGGAGTACTGGATTTAACCGGGGGGAGTGCAGCACCCCAGAGTCCTGGTTGTTGCAGTACTGTGGCTCCGCCACTATGGGGAGCTATGGTACGTCTGATTGCACTAAGGAGTTTCTCTGACCAGGTACACTCACACCACACTTCACACTCCGGCCACCAGGGGGGGTGGTCCTATCTAGTAGGCCACTCCTCACAACTCTGGTAAAACTGGGGGTTGGACAGGAAGACGGAGAGAAGTAGCTGGGAAGAGCTAGTGAGAGGACCTGTCAGGGATGGGATCCTGGCAGACTCCTCAGAGCAGAACAAACCAGTGAACAACGGGAATACAGTAAAGAGGAATTAGAACCAGAAGGAGTCGTGCTGTTAGACCGAGGCAACATCCTTCTGAGGCGCAAACAGTCGGTGGCCGGAACGCCGAACAAGTAAGAGACTTTAAGTACTACTGCAAACCACGGCCGGACAGCTAATTACAGGTTGGCTGTCTCACTTAACACCTAAGCAGACAACGGAGGCAGCTGTGGGAGAGGGGCGACTCTAGGGTCCCGGAAGAACTCCAGGCCTACCCCGTCATACGGGTGCGTCCTACCATATCATCTGGGGGACGGAGAAAGCGAACATCAGAGACAGACAGAAACAGTTGTGAGGACTATCCCGGGAGCTCAGCAGGGAAGAACTACAACACACAGCGCTAGAAGGTAGACACTGATTCCCACCTGTAAAGAGAACTCCTGATGTGCCTTTGGACCGGCCGGTCTCTGACAACCCAGTTAACAGCGCTCTGGACTGAGGTCTCCAAAACCTTCAGTAAAGAGGTAAAGAGACTGCAACCTGGTGTCCTCATTATTTACCGCGACCTGCACCCCACAACTGCACCGTTACAACACCACTTATTGCACCGGACGTCCCCCACTGACAGACAGGTCCACGGACCGGGTCTAGCCACCATGACAACCCCAGAACTGAGACTCAGAGGCCCGGCTCCGGGTACCCCTCGGCCCTGCGGCGGTGTGGGGGCACTCCACATGGATTACAGAGTAGGACAGAATGATTGATAGGTGAGGGATGTTGTTTTTTACTTTAGTACTATTACAAAACATGAGGGATTTGGTGGAATTAGGCATTAGGTGAGTATCACTGTGGTTGCTATTTTTAAATAAAAAAAGTTAAAGTGTTTTATTTTTAATAAAGGACTTTATTCTGGCTGTGTCTTTATTTACTATAAAACTGTGGGCTTTATGTCACCTGACAATACAAAGGTGACATCAACCTCACAAATATAAACTCTACTTGCCACCGCTACAGTGCAAGTGAGAATAGTCAGGCAAAGCGCCAGAATTGGCGCATCTAATAGATGCGCCTTTTCTGGACGGCTATAGGCTGCTATTTTTAGGCTGGGGGGCAATATCCATGGCTCTTTATAGCCTGAGCATACCAGCCCCCAGCTGTCTGCTTTAGCAAGTCTAGTTGTCAAAAATGGGGGGATTCTATGCTGTTTTTTAAAATTAGTTATTTAAATAAATTAAAAATATGGCGAGGGTACCCCTCTATTCTTGATAACCAGCCTTGCTAAAGCTGACAGCTGAGGGTTGCCTAGCTGGTTATCAAAAATACAGGGAACCCACGTCAGTTTCTTTTTATTATTTATTTACAGCACAAGAGCTGGCAGATGAATACTCCCATCTGCCGCTCCTGCTCTCGATGTTATTAGTGGCAGCAGGCGTCAGATGATGGGAGCTGTAGTCCAAACAGCTGACACTAGTGACTGGAAGTAATACTTACACCTCAGATCACTGCTGCATGCTCACACTGTCTTTTGACAGCGTGTGAACTGCGGCTCTCTGACCGGCAGGGAAGATTTCACCGCCAATCAGAAGCAGTGTTTGCTGTGCTGTCATGCACATGACAGCATGACAAACATTCAGTGTTCAGGCAGCCAATCCCGAACAGTAACCTTGACTTCCTGGTGAAGTCCATGTTCGGTGTCAGTGCCCGAACAGCAGGTGTTTGTACGCATGCCAAATTTTAATGTTCGGGTTTACCCATCTCTACATGAGAGCACATAATATTTTATGGATGAGTAATTAAATCCATATAACGTTTTCAATATTTTTTGGAAGGTTCTATACCACCGCAATGTACCCCATGGCACATAATTGTATGTGGATGAAACATTTTTCAATTTTTTTTGTAGTTTTTACATACCACCATAAAGTAACAATAACTGCATTCAGCTGTATGGATGATTAATTAAATCCAGAAAAATGTACTTAACGTAGATATTTTTCAGTAACTGCAAAGATAGGATAGCATTATAAGGAGGGTCATCGGATCCCTGAAAAGCAACAACTGGTAAGCGTTTGTCAAATACTTTTAAAGTGTAGTTAATGTACTCCTAAATTCAAAGGTTTTGCATAAAGTACAAAGCCATAAAAAATATAATGATGGTAATACTGTAATTTTCTTCGGCAGTCCAATTCTTCTTATCCTTACTCAGGATGCTGGGGGGATTGCCTCCACCTGCTTCCTGGAGCCCAAATTCCAAGTGCCTGGGCTGTAGGGAACCTGGCTTCAGGTAGAGCCAGAGCCACCCAACATACAGAAATGGGTGACAGCCTCCTGTGTCACCTACACCATTTCCTACTCCCACATGGGAAATAGGGAACTCCAAGGACAGTGTGTTCCCTCATGGGTGGAAGTAGCCCCATCTCGAGCTGCCTCATGGAGCCACTCTCAGGCCCATTAACTCTTCAAGAAGGGTTCATCATTCTCTCTTCCTTCTGGGATCAAAATCACCACATACCAGCTATATTGACCTTCCAATTTTGAAGGAACATGACCGTTTTTGCAGCAATCACCTTTTGTATCTTTTGACGTGTTTCCTCTATACTGCTTGATGGGTGATTGAAATGTGACAATGAGTCTCAAGCTTTTCATTGGACCCCCTTCTCTGCTGGTGGTCATACATAATCACTACCCCCCGGTATGCCAACTCTTGATGCCTTGCGACTAGCGGGCCCAATAGCAGTTCTCCAGCCCTGGTCCTGGCTTGGCTCTTTGTCTCTTCTGACCAGACTAGACCTCACAGCTTGCTCACTAGTTCCTGGATCCTGGCTCTCCCGTCTGTAGTCTGCAAGAACCCCAGTGATGAAGGCTGTGGTCTGGGTTTGGAGCTTGATGGTTCTGGATCCGGATCAGACGCTCCTGACACTTTTGCTATTGCACCACCTTCCTCTGGCTTCAATATTCCTCCGATCACTTCCTCGGGAGTTACTGTATGTATGACTAATTGAATGCAGAAAAAAATCTTAATACTTTTTTGGAGTGTTATGTATCACAGAAAGGTACCCCAGGCCACATAATACTTTATGATTGGGTATTTCAACCCAGAAAATGTTTTAAATGCTTTTTGGCAGTGTTATATATCTCAGAAAGGAAGCACAAAGCATGTAATACTCTATTGATGACAATATAGTCAATTTTTGCACACCACCAAAGCAAAATCTGGTTACATATATTGTATATTTAGAAAAGGACTGTAAAGCACTCAGCCCCGCCTTGAGCCTTTTCTACCACTTTCCCTGCATCTGCAACTATCCTTAGGCTAAATGCACAATTTATCTGATTCCAACAGCAAAGTACAATATTAGCCCTTAGAAGGGTAGCTCATAGGATGGTTCAACATCAGCACAAGTATCAATGCTAGAGCACTCAGATTAGTTAAAATGTGCACACACAGGCCTTGATAACTGCTCTCTGTCTCCAATACAACTGTCCCTGAGCTGTGCAATGATGTCAGTGAGCTGAGCATGTGGCTGCTTCTCCTTTTATACACCTGATGATGTATTACAGCCAGCCAGTCACAGTATTGTCACTTCTAAGAAGGCTATGGCTTTACAGTGACTGGCAGACTTTCCCCACATACTTAGTGGCTGTGTAAAAGGCGCCCAACATGAGTGTCGGGAATTTGAGTTTAAATCGAGCATCTCACAATGCTTGCCAAGTATTGAGCATATCTGAGCACCCAGAAACTTGAGTGATATCTGAGTATTGTAGAGAATGTTTGCTCATCCCTAAACACAGCCTAGAAATGTTGCAATAGTGCACAAAATATTTGTGGGGTTTACAGTTGCCAAATAGGAATATTAAGACAAATGCAATGTTATTATTCACAAACTGAGACTACCCCACTGATTTTGATTGTGCTTCAGCACTGCAGTAGTACACAATAATTAGATTTAAGCCTTTATCAACCCATATGTGGTACAAGCTTTATGCTCTGACCTTCTATTCCTATGTTGTAAAATTCTGAAATGCCACTGTTTGAACGGAGCTCAGTTACCATACTTAGGCTGCCGTCACACTAGCAGTATTTGGTCAGTATTTTACATTAGTATTTGTAAGCCAAAACCAGAAGTGGAACAATTAGAGGAAAAGTATAATAGAAACATATGCACCACTTCTGCATATATCACCAACTCCTGGTTTTGGCTTACTGCTAGTGTGACGGCAGCCTTAGGGTATGTGTCCACGTTCAGGATTGCATCAGGATTTGGTCAGGATTTTTCATCAGTATTTGTAAGCCAAAACCAGGAGTGGAACAATTAGAGGAAAAGTATAACAGTATAACTTCTGCATTTATCACCCACTCCTGGTTTTGGCTTACAAATACTGATGAAAAATCCTGACCAAATCCTGATGCAATCCTGAACGTGGACACATACCCTTAGGGTATGTCTCCACGTTCAGGATTGCATCAGGATTTGGTCAGGATTTTCCATCAGTATTTGTAAGCCAAAACCAGGAGTGGGTGATAAATGCAGAAGTGGAGCATATGCTTCTATTATACTTTTCCTCTGATTGTTCCACTCCTGGTTTTGGCTTACAAATACTGATGGAAAATCCTGACCAAATCCTGATGCAATCCTGAATGTGGAGACATACCCTTACTGTGATAGTCACCATGAAATGGCTGTGCTAGACCACGCCATGTGATAGCTGCAAGTCATTATGGGGAAAGCCACGCCTGACCTTACTAACTTCCTATCCTGCTAAAGTCTTCGGCAATGTACTGTATGAGGCCGGTTTCACACGTCAGTGGCTCCGGTACGTGAGGTGACAGTTTCCTCACGTACCGGAGACACTGACACACGTAAACCCATAAAAATCAATGCATCTGTTCAGATGTCATTGATTTTTTGCGGACCGTGTCTCCGTGTGCCAAACACGGAGACATGTCAGTGTTCGTGGGAGCGCACGTATTACACGGACCCAATAGAGTCAATGGGTCCGCGTAAAACACGGACCTCACACGGACATTCTCCGTCTGGGGTCCGTGTGCGTGCAGGAGACAGCGCTACAGTAAGCGCTGTCCCCCCCACATGGTGCTGAAGCCGGTATTCATATCTTCCCTGTAGCAGCGTTTGCTATAGAGAAAATATGAAGAATAGTGTTAAAAATAAAGATCCATGTGTCCGCCGCCCCCCCACCCCCTGTGCGCCCCCCCGCTGGTCAGAAAATACTTACCCGCTCCCTCGCTGCTTCCTGGTCTGGCCGCGCCTACTACTGTATGCGGTCACGTGGGGCCGATCATTTACAATCATGAATAGTCGGCTCCGCCCCTATGGGAGGTGGAGCCACATATTCATGACTGTAAATGATCGGCCCCATGTGACCGCATGCAGAAGCCGCGGCCAGACCAGGAAGGAGCGACAGCCGACGGGGGACCCGGGTAAGTATTTTCTGACCAGCGGGGGGGCGCACAGGGGGTGGGGGGGCGGCGGACACCTAAATCTTTATTTTTAACACTATTCTTCATATTTTCTCTGCAGCAAACGCTACTGCAGAGAGGATATGAATCGCAGCTTCAGCAGCTTCAGCACCATGCAGAGTGGGTACCACACGCTCCGTGTGGTACCCACTCGCCATACGGGCGGCACACGTGTGCCGCACGTATGGCCTCCGTGAGTTCCCAGGCACACGGACACGGATAACTCCGGTACCGATTTATTCCGGTACCGGAATTATCTGGACGTGTGGGACAGCCCTGAAAGAGCTCAGGGATTTTCTTTTTCCTTTGATATTCTCGTGTATGGAATTGCAATGTGCTTGAATTTGCGAATACCTGCAAATACAGGACTCAACGACAATTTTCCAAAAATCAATCTATTCATCTCTAGATGTAATACTAAACGTTCAAGTGAAAAAAGCAGTATTACTTTATATTTGGAAGTTTTAAGATTAGGTGGTTTGTACAAATGCAGGAGTTCTAACAGTAAATTAGACAAACTTAAGAAAATGAAATGTTCCCAGAAACACTATAAAAATTATTATTTTTTAATGTTGGTGATAGCTCATGTCACACATTTCTGAGGATGTTTGCACAATTATAGCAATAGCAGAGAAAGCAATATTCAGGCACTTGCCATTTTATTTGCTTTAACTTGATGTGTTGATTTTGAGAATGTGTTCTCTCCTTTGTCAATGAGACTTGTTATACAGAATTTGCCTATATCTGCTCAAACAAGACACAGAGCAACCATAGAGATCGTTTATTCAACCAGAATCCTTTTTGTGACTTATCTTAGGTAATACAGGAATAAAATATTACGCTACCATCCAACGTGTAATGATGTAAAACCTAATAGCACACTTATTTAAGAATACTTTTTTGTATTAACTGAAGGATATTTACCAGAAATATACTAAATACCACATTTAAGCTTCATCTTTTTTACCTAATATTTTATAAAGAAACATAAATTGAAATCAACAAATCAATTTTATGACCAACTACTACAATTAATGTTTTCTGTTATTCACATTTATATGACCATGGTAGATTATTTTTTTGTGTGAGTGGACATTATTGTAACAAGAATAGAGTCCACTCCTTTGCTATTGAGTTCACTTTGGTTGTTTTGTCTCTTCGGTACATCAATAGTCATAGATAAAGTATATGATTTTGCTAATGATTTGCTTGGATGCTAATTCCATTTAATGCACTTTTGGATATCCAGTGCAGCCACATTTTTCATTTTTCAGTTTTATTTTTTCCACCTTGCCTTTCAAGAGCCATAACCATTTTATTTTTCCTTCAAAGTAGGCATAGGTTTTTTTCAGGTCAGAAGTGTTTTAGTCTTTACTGCTAGCCAACATTTATTAGCAAATACTGTTACCATAGAAAACCAGCAGTAGCAAGAGAAACTCATGGACTTTGATTAAGTTGTACACAACACTCTGTGCTTGCACCTACAGGAGATCAGCACTTGTACATGCTCAACTGTGCACTAAAGAGCAGGTTTTAACCCCTTAACCCATGGAGCTTTTTTCGTTTTTGCGTTTTCATTTTTCCCTCCCCTCCTTCCCAGAGCTATAACTTTTTTATTTTTACGTCAATATGGCCATGTGAGGGTATAGTTTTTTGAAAGACGAGTTGTACTTTTGAATGACGCTATTGGTTTTACCGTGTCGTGTGCTACAAAGCAGGAAAAAAAATCCAAGTGTGGTGAAATTGCAAAAAAGGTGCAATCCCCCAATAGTTTTTGGGATTCTTTGCTAGGTTCACTAAATGCTAAAACTGACATGCTATTCTAATTATTCAGGTCATTATGAGTTCATAGACACCAAACATGACTAGGTTTTATTTTTATCTAAGTGGTGAAAATAAATGCCAAACTTTGTCATTTTCCGATACCCATAACGTCTCCATTTTTTCGTGACCTGGGATTGGGTGAGGGCTTATTTAATGTGTACCAAGCTGATGTTTTTACTGATACTATTTTGTGCAGATATGTTTTTTTTTATCTCCCGTTGTTGCGTTTTAATGCAATGTCGCGGAGACCAAAAAAACGTAATTATGGCATTTTGACTTTTTTTTCTCTCTATGCCTTTTAGCTGCCACAACTTGATTGTCTCTGCTACATAGACAATGCTCATACCGCCTCTATGTAGTAGAATTACTGCATTGCTATGAGCGCCGACGTCTGGGTGGCGCTCATAGAAATCCGGCATCAACAACCATAGAGGCCTCTGGTTGTCATGCCGATGCACCATGGACCACCGATCACATGACGGTGTCAGTGGTGCGCATATTTCCGACCCGGCGGCGGGAAGCACGAGTTAAATGCCACTGTCAGAGTTTGACAGCGGCATTTAACTAGTTAATAGAAAAAAGAAAATGGACACTAGAGCTATTGAAACATTAGAAGATTCTTTTATTGAAAAATATTCTAAAAATTGTATTTCAAACAATCATATCTAATATTGTAATTAAAATAAGACACAATAGACAAGAGATAGACAACAATCGTAGTACCATGTACAGGAAAAGAACAATGAAGGTTAAATGTATAAACCACTTCATATTTCATGCAAACTACACCATAAATGCATAGATAGTCTTAAAATAATACCATTAAAGGTTTGTGAAGATGAATAAAAGAATACTATACGTGGATTAATGGTTCAAAGTATCATATCAGATCCGTATATATCATCAGCTGTTAGAAATATACATAAGAAGTGCCAGAAGTGCAAAGAATGTAAACTCCAAATGAATACTTCCATACACAATATCAGTGTCTCACTAAAGGCACACAATGCAGATTTAAATATATAGAGAAGCTGACAGATATCCAGAGGCCAAAAATTTGTTTACCGAGTCATATTAATAGTATATATACTGATTGAATAGTCTCATACCTCTAAAAGGTTATAGATAAATAACAAATCCTACGTATATAAAGTGCCAGTAGTGCAATGTACACAGTCCAGATAAACGCTACAATCGCGATTGCACTCTATCAATACCTCATTGGGGGTGCACAATATAAAATACCGTTACCATATACTAGGACCAAGTAATAAATCTAATCACCATATCCTCCTATCAATACCCATGTGGGCTAGCAGACGTGGCTTATTGGAGTTAATCAACAAAACGGCAGTAACGAGAGAAAAAGTCCCCTAGTCAAAAGGAGGGAAAAAGTGACCGATACGATATTTGAACCAACCTGCTCCTGAACTTGGAATGGAAAAAACCCCAACGCATGTTTCGCACTTCTAGCTTCCTCGGGGGGTGTTATAACGTATAGATAGATAGATAGATAGATAGATAGATAGATAGATAGATAGATAGATAGATAGATAGATAGATAGATAATAGATAGATAGATAGATAGATAGATATGGGAGAGATAGATAGATAGATAGATAGATAGATAGATAGATAGATAGATAGATAGATAGATAGATAGATAGATAGATATGGGGTAGATATACAGTACAGACCAAAAGTTTAGACACACATTCTCATTTAAAGATTTTTATGTATTTTCATGACTATGAAAATTGTACATTCACACTGAAGGCATCAAAACTATGAATTAACACATGTGGAATTATATACTTAACAAACAAGTGTGAAGCAAAAACCCGTTCATATGTCCCAGTTTTCTGAATCATCTACCGGGATATCGGGCTCATCCACGGACGATTATGAGGTGAATACTATCAAGGGGTGTAAGGTGGTATGTGGCAAAAAAATCTGTCTGGTGGATTGGAAGGGTCATGGCCCAGACTACAGGACTTGGGAGCCTCTTGAGCACATTCAGGCTCCGCTGCATATCGCAGCCCTTGATTACAGCGAGGCGGGTGCCTTAGGGTGGTAATGTTAGGAGTTAAGTTCCTGCCACTGCAAAGGGGGAATCTTGAACCATGTCCACTGCGGTCTCCCATTCTCCTCCAGCCACAGTGGAGCCTGCTCAGCAGAGACGTCAGTCCCCGCATCTGGCTCAGGCTGATGCTGTACAATTGGTTACTGCTGTGTTTCCAGGCCCTGCCTTTGTAGCTAGTACTGATCAGCAGCAAGCAGGCGTTTCAGGGACTAAGTCCTGCTTTTCCCATACTGAGCATGCCCACAGGACGACCTCCCATTGGAGGTCGGGGGTCACATGCTCAGGTCCTGTAGCAGCTCCTATTGGACCACTAGGAAGGTCCTTGGGTGCTACAGCTATAAAAGGTTTGCATGACCGCAAGGCCATGCGCTAGGATAAACCTATTATCGTGTGTGTGGATGTGTGCTTGTTCTGGTGATTGCTCTATAGGGTATGTGCACACGACGTGGAAAACACTGCGGATCTGCAGCGTTTCCACAGCTGCGGGTCCGCAGCAGTTTCCCATGAGTTTACATTACAATGTAAACCTATGGGAAACAAAAAACGCTGTGCACATGCTGCAGAAAAAAACGCGTGGAAACGCAGCGGTTTACATTCCGCAGCATGTCACTTCTTTCTGCGGATTCCACAGCGGTTTTACAGCTGCTCCTATAGAAAACCGCAGTTGTAAAACCACAGTGAAATCCGCAGAAAAACCGTGGTAAATCCGCGATAAATGTACTGCAAAAACGCAGCGTTTTTGCCCTGCAGATTTATCAAATCCGCTGCGGAAAAATCTGCAGTGCACCATTTTACGTGTGCACATAGCCTTAATCATTTCCATTTCTTGTGTTGTTGAATTTTCGTGAATGTTGGAGCTACCTAGCACCTGACAGTGCTATCCTACACCAGAGCACGATCTGAACGTCAAACCAGCAGTGTCTGCCTGCACGGCACTGCCCACACTCTGTGCTGTAATCTTAACTTATCCTGACAACTGGCCAGTGTAGGGCGGGAATTCCCACTTGATCTCTGCATCTAACTCGGGGCATCCTCAGGCGCGGGCTCTAAAGCCACCAAGGGTCAGAGCAGGATCAATCACCAGCTTAGTGGGGGTGAGTCTCAGGGATCCCACTAGCATTCGTCTGCTGCATCCAGTGTTCGCTAACAGGGCACAGCGTTTCATTTGTTTCACTGCCACTTTGTTAAGCAACAGAGTTCGCTTTAGTTTTTACGGGGTGTCTGAACCCGAGTTTACTCTGGCATAGTACCGCCATAACTTAGCAGCAGGTTCCTTCTGTGCACGGTGGACCCCGGGCTGCGAACGCACCTTTACCATCTTTAATCTATTCGACGCGTTCTGCCAGCCGTAACATTATAATAGCGCCAGGGCCTGGCTAGTAATGGTGGACAAACAGAAACTGCAGCGGTACATCTAGCAGCTGGAGGGCAGGTTGGCAGCTCTCGAGCGTACAACTTCAGCTGTGGATGTTACCACAGTAGCTGTTCAGGCTGCTGGCGTGGCTGCAGCAAGTTTGTCCACTGCCACCCCTGTTCTGACCTTATCCCTCCACCCGCTGCCAGATAAATTCTCTGGTGATAGCAAGTCATGTAGGGGATTCGTGAGCCAGGGCGCTATACACCTCGATCTCCTGGCTGCATGATTTCCCACAGAGCAGGCTAAGGTGGGATTCATTATATCCCTCCTGTCAGACAGGGCGTTGGAGTGGGCTACGCCGCTGTGGGAGCATGACGATCATGTAGTGCAGAGTGCTCCGCTGTTTCTGAGCACTCTGAAAAAGGTCTTTTTAGTCACCCATGATACTGCGCTCCAACTGCTGGCATTGACCCAGGGCTCATCCATGGACAGCCATTTTACCGTCCACTTCCAGACTTTAGCACCTGAGCTAGAGTGGTCAGATGAAGCCCTCATCCCGGTATTTTGGAGGGGGCTGGCTGACCATGTGAAGGATGCTTTGGCCACCAAAGAGATTCCCGCCACATTGGAGGAGCTAATAGCTGTATCAACTTGCATCGACCTTTGTTTTAATGAGCAAAGGTTGGAGCGAGCCCAGTGTAGGCAGAGGCTTCGGCTGGCTCCCACCTTCGCCAAACCTCTGGAATCTCTGGTCCAGGCGTCTGAGTCACATGAGCCTAAGGAGGTGTCATGAGCGGGATCTAAGTCCCGGACCGCTCGTGCACTCAAGGTCTGTCATGTTTGCTGGCAGTCAGGACATCTTGCCTTCAGATGTTCCCAGCGGTCGGGAAACATCAGAGTCTAGTGGTTGTAGGAGGAGGTACATTAGACACGGCTACATTTTCCTCCAAACTGTCCTTCAAGGGGACAATTACCATAGGCCCATCCACTCTTAAGGTAGAGCTTTGTGTGGATTCCGGGGCGGAGGGCAATTTTATGTCATCTGCCTTTGCCAGACGACACGCAATACCCCTGGTGATGCTCGCCAAACCTGTGACCGTACGAGTGGTAAATAGGTCGACATTTCCCTCACAGATAACACACCAAACCATCCCATTTACTTTATCCATGTCTCCATCTCATCAGGAGATCTCCCTGCTAGTCATTCCAGAGGGAATTGATGAGGTCCTGTTGGGGATACCATGGCTACGCTACCACTCTCCTCATGTAGAGTGGTACTCAGGGAGAATTCTGGGATGGAGTAAATCTTGTGAGGGTAGATATCTGAGGGAGTGTGTTCAGGTTGCTACAACTGAAGTGCCCGCAGATGTTTCCTCTCTCCCCAAGCACTATTGGCCATATGTGGACATGTTCTGCAAGAGGGCAGCAGACACCGTTCCGCCTCATGGATCCTATGACTGTCCTATTGACCTCTTGCCTGGTGCTGAGCCTCCCCGGGGTCGATTCTACCCGTTATCTCTCCTGGAGTTGGAGGCAATGTCTCAGTACATTCAGGAGAATCTGGTTAGAGGATTCATTAGGAAGTCAGTGTCACCTGCAGGAGCGGGGTTCTTCTTTGTGCAGAAGAAGAATGGAGAACTACGTCCATGCATAGATTACAGGGGTCTTAACGCCATCACCGTTAAGAATAAATACCCTCTGCCCCTGATATTTGAGCTCTTTGATAGGTTGCGGGGAGCGAGGGTATTTACTAGGCTTGATCTGCGGGGTGCTTACAACCTGATTCGCATCCATGAGGGGGACGAATGGAAGACAGTTTTTAACACCAGGGATGGGCACTATGAATACCTGGTTATGCCCTTCAGGCTTTATAATGCCCGAGCCTTTTTCCAAGACTTTGTGAACAATATGTTCCGTGATATGCTCTCCTGCTCGACTGTAGTCTATCTGGATGATATTCTCATCTACTCTCCAGATATAGACTCCCACCGGAGAGATGTTTGCAAGTCTTCGACCTCCTACGGGCAAACGCTCTCTATGCCAAGTGGGAGAAGTGTGTGTTTGAGCAGGAGTCTTTGCCTTTCCTGGTCTATATCATCTCTGCCCAAGGATTGGCTATGGATCCTGTCAAACTACAGGCTGTGATGGACTGGCAGAAACCCCATTCTCTCAAAGCGGTGCAGCGCTTTATGGGTTTCATCAACTATTATCGCCAGTTCATTCCCCACTTCTCAACTTTGGTTGCTCCCCTGGCTGCCCTCACCAAGAAGAGAGCTAATCCCAAATTGTGGTCGGAGGAGGTCTCCAACGCCTTCCTCTCTATCAAGTCACACTTTGCTGGCGCTCCCATTTTACATTGCCCCAATGTTGATAAATCATTTATCATGGAGGTGGATGCCTCTTCCGTCGGTGCTGGAGCAGTCCTCTTCCAGAAGGATGCTAAAGGTCAGAAGCATCCTTGCTTCTTCTTCTCCAAGACCTTCACACCAGCGGAGAGGAATTATTCCATCGGGGACAGGGAGCTACTAGCCTTTTCGGAGTGGAGACATCTTCTGGAGGGGGCTCGCTACCCCTTCCAAGTATTCACCGACCACAAAAATTTGGTGTATTTACAAACCGCCCAGCGGCTAAACTCTCGCCAGGCCAGATGGTCCCTGTTCTTCTTCCGGTTCCACTTTACCCTCCATTTTCTCTCCGGGGAGAAGAACACTCCAGCCGATGCTCTCCCCCTCTCCTTTGTGTCATCAGAAGAGAAGGAGGAGAAGCCTCAGCATATTGTCCCTTCTGAGAGCCTGAGAATTATGGCTGCAGTTTCGCTAGAGTCTGTGCCCCCAGGCAAGACTTTTGTACTATCTAATTTGTGACCGGAAGTTCTCTCTTGGGCTCACTCGTCCTGGGTGGGTGGACATTTTGGGACCAAGTGGACTTTTAGAGTTTCTGGCGAGGACGTACTGGTGGCCGCATATGGCCTGTGATGTCCGGGACTATATTCGGATGTGTGTCTCCTGCGCTAAGAATTGGTATCCTCGGCAATGGCCTGCTGGGCTACTTTACCCCTTGATGGTGGCAGACAGGCCCTGGGAGATGATCGGGCTGGACTTTGTGGTGGGCTTACCCAAGTCTCGTAGCTGCACCATTATCTGGGTAGTCACTGACCATTTTTCTAAAATGGTGCACTTGGTGCCGCTTCCACGGTTACCTTTTGCACAGACCTTGGCGGCGTTGTTCATTAAACATGTTTTCCACCTACATGGCATGCCAGACAAAATTGTCAGTGACCGTGGTCCCTAGTTTGCGTCTTGGTTCTGGAGAGAGCTCTGTCATTTACTCAGCATTGAGCTGAATCTCTCTTCTGCGTACCACCCCGAGACTAATGGGTTGGTAGAGAGGACCAACAAAACTCTGGTCACATACCTGCGACATTTTGTCTCCCCCAGGCAGGATGACTGGGCATCCTTGCTAGTATGGGCGGAGTTTGCATTGAACAACGCCATAGCCGACTCCTCGGGGCTGACCCCATTCCTCCTTACCTATGGCCAGCATTAGTGTGTCCCTGTGCCCATGCCCATGTCATTCATCGATTCTAGGGTGGCAGACTGGGTGGTGAAGGCACATGACATTTGGGACCACACACAGGAAACCATCTGGGCCTCCAAGGAGAGAATGAGGGTTTCTGCCAATGCACATTGGTTCCCCACTCCGACTTTGCTCCTGGTGACTTAGTGTGGGTCTCCGCCAGTAACATCAGGCTGCAAGTCGAGTCCACGAAGTTTGCACCTCGCTACATAGGCCCCTTCAAGATCCTGGATCAAGTCAACCCTGTAGTCTATCGGTTGGCCTTCCCTCCATGCCTAAGTATCACCTACACATTTCATGTGTCCCTCCTAAAACCCGTTCATATGTCCCAGTTTTCTGAATCATCTGCTGGGATATCGGGCTCATCCACGGACGATTATGAGGTGAATGCTATCAAGGGGTGTAAGGTGGTATGTGGCAAAAAATTCTATCTGGTGGATTGGAAGGGTCATGGCCCAGAGTACAGGACCTGGGAGCTTGTTGAGCACATTCAGGCTCCACTACATATTGCAGTCTTTGAGAATAGCAAGGCAGGGGCCCTAGGGGGGTAATGTTAGGAGTCAAGTTCCTGCCGCTGCACAGGGGGAATCTCAAAACATGTCCACTGTGGTCTCCCATTCTCCTCCAACCACAGTGGAACCTGCTCAGCGGAGACGTCAGTCCCCACGTCTGGCTCAGGATTATGCTATGCAATTGGTTACTTCTGCATTTCCAGGCTCTGCCTTTGTAAATAGTACTGATCAGCAGCAAGCAGGTGTTTCAGGGACTAAGTTCTACTTTTCTCATACTGAGCATGCCCACAGGACGATCTCCCATTGGATGTCGGGGGTCACACGCTCAGGTCCTGTAGCAACTCAAGGAAGGTCCTTGAGTGCTACAGCTATAAAAAGGTTTGCATGGCCGCACGGCCATGCGCTAGTATAAACCTATTATCGTGGATGTGTGCTTGCTCTGGTGATTGCAACTTAATCATTCCCATTCCTTGTGTTGTTGAAAATTCGCGAATGTTGGAGCTACCTAGCACCTGACAGTAGGGTTGAGCGACTTTCATTTTTTTAAGATCGAGTAGGGTTTTGGGAAACCCGATTTTGTCCAGAGTCGAGTCGAGTGCAGTCGGCCGATTATCGCTAAAAGTCGGGGATCGACCGAAACACGAAACCCAATGCAAGTCAATGGGGAAGCATAGTCGGCAGTGAGTGGAGGCCAGGAAAACACCTACAGTGCCCATTTTAATGCCAAAAACATCCATTCTTGTTTCTGAAGCTTGCCAATCTTAATTAACTGTATAATAATAGTTGGGCATAGGGAATTGGGGGAAAGTTGTGGGGGGAGTAGGGCTGGCTCAAGTTTTTCGTGGGCCCAGGAAATGCGGACTACGTCACGGCGGTGTTGCAGGGAAAGGTAAGTATTTAAACGTTGCAAGTGCTGTGATCCTGAGCAAGCAGGGGGGGGCCCACTCGTTCGCATTGCCACTGGCACAGGGCCCCTCAAAGTACGGCGGTGTGTTTGCATGGCGGGGGCGCCTCCCACCAGCAGCGACACTTTTGCGTACTCTGAGGGGCCCTGTGCCAGTGACGTCGCCAACGAGTATGCCCCCCCACCTGATGAAGGAACCTGCACTTTCATCTGCACCTTCCTCTTTGTCCCTGTGTAAGGTGGTATAACATGCGGGAAGGGGAACCTTACTTTCAGCAGGGTCAGATTCTGGCTGTGTAGAGTACAAGGGGAATGTAGTGGTCTAGGTCAATGTACCAGCAGACTCATTTAGCAGTGGCTGGGCAATGGGCAGGATGAGGAGGAAACAGATATAGGGCCAAAGAATAAAGTAGGCTACATGCAGTTCAAAATTGGTAACAGGACTAAACAGGCGGCATTGCTTTGTTCAGTGGAGTAGCAAACCCAAGAGCAGCAGACACTGTTTCAAGGGCCTAACCACACTAGTAGGCCAAATGCAGTTTAATATCTGATAGTATAGGGCGAAAGCCAGAATGTGGAAGCTCAGCTTTGTTCAGTTGAGGACAACACCAGGGAGGGGCAGACACCTTTAGTAGGCCGGAAAAGCCTATTGCATTTTTTAAAATGGTAATTTGGAGCAGAAGGTTGAAGCTCAGCTTTATTTAGTTGAGGGCAACACCAGGGAGGGGCAGAAGCCGTTAGTAGGCCCTAACCACCATTTTTTTTTTTTAAAACCACTTAATGAGAGCCGGAAGGTTGAAGCTCAGCTTTATTTAGTTGAGGACAACACCAGGCAGGGGCACACAGACAGACACCTTTAGTAGGCCGGAAAAGCCTATTGCATTTTTTAAAATGGTAATTTGGAGCAGAAGGTTGAAGCTCAGCTTTATTTAGTTGAGGACAACACCAGGCAGGGGCACACAGACAGACACCTTTAGTAGGCCGGAAAAGCCTATTGCATTTTTTAAAATGGTAATTTGGAGCAGAAGGTTGAAGCTCAGCTTTATTTAGTTGAGGACAACACCAGGGAGGGGCAGAAGCCGTTAGTAGGCCCTAACCACCATTTTTTTTTTTTTAAAACCACTTAATGAGAGCCGGAAGGTTGAAGCTCAGCTTTATTTAGTTGAGGACAACACCAGGGAGGGGCAGAAGCCGTTAGTAGGCCCTAACCACCATTTTTTTTTTTTAAAACCACTTAATGAGAGCCGGAAGGTTGAAGCTCAGCTTTATTTAGTTGAGGACAACACCAGGCAGGGGCACACAGACAGACACCTTTAGTAGGCCGGAAAAGCCTATTGCATTTTTTAAAATGGTAATTTGGAGCAGAAGGTTGAAGCTCAGCTTTATTTAGTTGAGGACAACACCAGGCAGGGGCACACAGACAGACACCTTTAGTAGGCCGGAAAAGCCTATTGCATTTTTTAAAATGGTAATTTGGAGCAGAAGGTTGAAGCTCAGCTTTATTTAGTTGAGGACAACACCAGGGAGGGGCAGAAGCCGTTAGTAGGCCCTAACCACCATTTTTTTTTTAAAACCACTTAATGAGAGCCGGAAGGTTGAAGCTCAGCTTTATTTAGTTGAGGACAACACCAGGGAGGGGCAGAAGCCGTTAGTAGGCCCTAACCACCATTTTTTTTTTAAAAACCACTTAATGAGAGCCGGAAGGTTGAAGCTCAGCTTTATTTAGTTGAGGACAACACCAGGCAGGGGCACACAGACAGACACCTTTAGTAGGCCGGAAAAGCCTATTGCATTTTTTAAAATGGTAATTTGGAGCAGAAGGTTGAAGCTCAGCTTTATTTAGTTGAGGACAACACCAGGGAGGGGCAGAAGCCGTTAGTAGGCCCTAACCACCATTTTTTTTTTTTAAAACCACTTAATGAGAGCCGGAAGGTTGAAGCTCAGCTTTATTTAGTTGAGGACAACACCAGGCAGGGGCACACAGACAGACACCTTTAGTAGGCCGGAAAAGCCTATTGCATTTTTTAAAATGGTAATTTGGAGCAGAAGGTTGAAGCTCAGCTTTATTTAGTTGAGGACAACACCAGGGAGGGGCAGAAGCCGTTAGTAGGCCCTAACCAAAGTTGAAGGCCAAATGCAGTTTAATTTCTGATACTATAGGCCGAAAGCCAGAAGGTGGAAGCTCCGATTTAGACAGTGGAGGACAATTTGAATTAGGGACTGCAGACAGACTTAGTAGGCTGTCCCCTGTGGACCATGCATCCACCACATTAACCCATTGCGCCGTAATGGACACGTAATCTTCCGTGGCCATGCCTACAGGTCCATGCGTCTGTTGTCAGGTGCACCTTTGTACTCACAGATTGCCAGAGTGCATGGACAATGCGGTCTTCTACATGCTGGTGGAGGGTTGGGATGGCTTTTCTCGCAAAAGAAGTGTCGACTGGTTAGCTTGTAGCGTGGTACAGCGTAGTCCATCATGGCCTTATTAATAGTAAATAAAATATATAACTAGGCTCTATGAACTTTTAAATAGGTTCCAGGGGTACACGGGCAGCATTGGTGTGGTCAGTGGAGGAGTATTGCAAGTAGGGGCTGCAGACAGGCTATCAAAGGCCTAAAATAACAAACAGTAGGCAGTCATGGCAGTTTTACATCGGTTACGTGGATACACAGGCAGGCACTCCAGGCAGCATTGTGGTCAGTGGAGGAGTATTGCAAGTAGGGGCCGCAGACAGGCTATCAAAGGCCTAAAATAACAAACAATAGGCTCATTGCAGTTTTACAGCGGTTACATGGATAGACGGGCAGGCAGCTTGGTGGTGAGTGGAGGAGTATTTAAAGTAGGGACCGCAGACAGGCTATCAAAGGCCTAACATAACAAACAATAGGCTCATGGCAGTTTTACAGCGGTTACATGGATACACGGGCAGGCAGCTTGGTGGTCAGTGGAGGAGTATTTAAAGTAGGGACCGCAGACAGGCTTCAAAGGCCTAACATAAGAAAATGGGCTGGCTGTAGGCACTTTATAATTGGTTCCAGGGGTACACGGGCAGCAGTGGTCTGGCCAGTGGAGGACTAGTGGAAGGAGGGACCGCAGACAGGCTTCAAAGGCCTAACATAAAAAAATGGGCTGGCTGTAGGCACTTTATAATTGGTTCCAGGGGTACACGGGCAGCAGTGGTCTGGTCAGTGGAGGACTAGTGGAAGGAGGGACCGCAGACAGGCTTCAAAGGCCTAACATAAAAAAATGGGCTGGCTGTAGGCACTTTATAATTGGTTCCAGGGGTACACGGGCAGCAGTGGTCTGGTCAGTGGAGGACTAGTGGAAGGAGGGACCGCAGACAGGCTTCAAAAGCCTAAAATAACAAACAATAGGCTCATGGCAGTTTTACAGCGGTTACATGGATACACGGGCAGCTTGGTGGTGAGTGGAGGAGTAGTGCAAGGAGTGTCTGTCCCAGTACTCCCAAAATATAAATAGATGTTAATGTCTCGCAAAACAACCAAAACAAAAAAAAAGGTGGCATACTTAGGTACAGGGGTGGGCTCATCTGCTGAGTTTCTGACATAGTAATTTGGCAGTAACTATTTAATGGTGCCAATATAGGACACAGACACAGACTACTTTAAGTTGCATCATAGATGTCTACAAATTTGTATTGTCAGTGCCAGACATTGAATGATGTCAGCGAATAGACTAAAGATTGGTGGAGCTGTGCGACATAATTTTGCATGTGGTAGAGCACATTTTGAGCTGGGGTACGGGGGGAACTCTCTAGAGGCCGGCGGGACCGCCCCAGGGCCCCTCATGTTACAACGGTGTGTCTGACGTTGGGTGCGCACCACCACCGCCAGAGACACTACATTGTACTATGAGGGACCCAGTAGCAATGCCGTCAACCAAAAGCGAGCACACCCACCTCTTCAGACAAACAGCAGTCTCACGGGTGCTTGCGCCAAGTCGCGATACCACGGCCCCGTGTGGGGAGTTTGGCCATTTAGGGAGGTGTAAACATGTCGTATGCTGTACAATCAGCTGCAGCAAATTAGACATTAGAAAAGTAATTCACAGGCAAGAGCCTTTCATAGGAAAGCTAGGTGTCGGCCGGGCAAGGTGGGGCAAAAGATTTCGAAATCCAGTTGTGGTTCATTTTAATGAATGTTAGATCGTCAACATTTTGGGTAGCCAGACGAGTCCTTTTTTCGGTTAATATTGAACCTGCAGCACTGAATACTCTTTCTGATAGGACACTTGCTGCCGGGCAAGCAAGCTCCTGCAATGCATATTCTGCCAATTCTGGCCAGGTGTCTAATTTGGAGGCCCAGTAATCAAATGGGAATGACGGTTGAGGGAGAACATCGATAAGGGATGAAAAATAGTTAGTAACCATACTGGACAAATGTTGTCTCCTGTCACTTTCAATTGATGCAGCAGTACCTGTCCTGTCTGCGGTCATAGCAAAATCACTCCACAACCTGGTCAGAAAACCCCTCTGTCCAACGCCACTTCTGATGTGTGCACCCCTAACACTCCTAGTCTGCTGCCCCCTGGAGCTCGTGTGAGAACGATCACGTGCGCTGTGTGCTGGGAATGCCTGAAGCAAACGGTCAACAAGAGTTGATTGTTTGGTTGCTAATATTAGTTCCAAGTTCTCATGTGGCATAATATTTTGCAATTTGCCTTTATAGCGTGGATCAAGGAGGCAGGCCAACCAGTAATCGTCATCGTTCATCATTTTCGTAATGCGTGTGTCCCTTTTTAGGATACGTAAGGCATAATCCGCCATGTGGGCCAAAGTTCCAGTTGTCAAATCTCCGGTTGTGATTGGTTGAGGGGCAGTTGCAGGCAAATCTACGTCACTTGTGTCCCTCAAAAAACCAGAACCCGGCCGTGACACGCAACCAATTTCCTGTGCCCCCGGGAAAGGTTCGGCATTAAAAATATACTCTTCCCCATCATCCTCCTCGTCCTCCACCTCCTCTTCGCCCGCTACCTCGTCCTGTACACTGCCCTGACCAGACAATGGCTGACTGTCATCAAGGCTTTCCTCTTCCTCTGGTGCAGACGCCTGCTCCTTTATGTGCGTCAAACTTTGCATCAGCAGACGCATTAGGGGGATGCTCATGCTTATTACGGCGTTGTCTGCACTAACCAGCCGTGTGCATTCCTCAAAACACTGAAGGACTTGACACATGTCTTGTATCTTAGACCACTGCACACCTGACAACTCCATGTCTGCCATCCTACTGCCTGCCCGTGTATCCTCCCACAAATAAATAACAGCACGCCTCTGTTCGCACAGTCTCTGAAGCATGTGCAGTGTTGAGTTCCACCTTGTTGCAACGTCTATGATTAGGCGATGCTGGGGAAGGTTCAAAGACCGCTGATAGGTCTGCATACGGCTGGCGTGTACAGGCGAACGTCGGATATGTGAGCAAAGTGCACGCACTTTGAGGAGCAGGTCGGAGAACCCAGGATAAGTTTTCAATAAGCACTGCACCACCAGGTTTAAGGTGTGAGCCAGGCAAGGAATGTGTTTCAGTTGGGAAAGGGAGATGGCAGCCATGAAATTCCTTCCGTTATCACTCACTACCTTGCCTGCCTCAAGATCTACTGTGCCCAGCCACGACTGCGTTTCTTGTTGCAAGAACTCGGACAGAACTTCCGCGGTGTGTCTGTTGTCGCCCAAGCACTTCATAGCCAATACAGCCTGCTGACGCTTGGCAGTAGCTGGCCCATAATGGGACAACTGGTGTGCAACAGTGTCATCTGCCGATGGAGTGGTTGGCAGACTGCGTTCTGTGGAAGAGCTGTAGCTTCTGCAGGAGGACGAGGAGGAGGAGGAGGAGGGGGTGCGAACGCCTACAGCCAACTGTTTCCTAGACCGTGGGCTAGGCACAACTGTCCCTAAATTGATGTCGCCTGTGGACCCTGCATCCACCACATTCACCCAGTGTGCCGTGATGGACACATAACGTCCCTGGCCATGCCTACTGGTCCATGCATCTGTAGTCAGGTGCACCTTTGTACTCACAGATTGCCTGAGTGCATGGACGATGCGCTGTTTAACATGCTGGTGCAGGGCTGGGATGGCTTTTCTGGAAAAAAAGTGTCGACTGGGTAGCTCGTATCGTGGTTCAGCGTACTCCATCAGGGCTTTGAAAGCTTCGCTTTCAACTAACCGGTAGGGCATCATCTCTAACGAGATTAGTCTAGCTATGTGGGCGTTAAAACACTGTGTACGCGGATGCGAGGATAAGTACTTCCTTTTTCTAACCAGAGTCTCATGTAGGGTGAGCTGGACTGGAGAGCTGGAGATCGTGGAACTTTCGGGTGTGCCGGTGTACATGGCAGACTGAGAGACGGTTGGAGACGGTATTGTTTCCGCCGGTGCCCTAGATGCAATATTTCCTCCTACAAAACTGGTGATTCCCTGACCCTGACTGCTTTTGGCTGGCAAAGAAACCTGCACAGATACTGCCGGTGGTGCGGAAAATGGTGGCCTTACAGTGACGGAAGGGATGTTGCGTTGCTGACTAGCTTCATTGGCCGAGGGTGCTACAACCTTGAGGGACGTTTGGTAGTTAGTCCAGGCTTGAAAATGCATGGTGGTTAAGTGTCTATGCATGCAACTAGTATTTAGACTTTTCAGATTCTGACCTCTGCTTAAGCTAGTTGAACATTTTTGACAGATGACTTTGCGCTGATCAGTTGGATGTTGTTTAAAAAAATGCCAGACTGCACTCTTCCTAGACTCGGATCCCTTTTCAGGGATTGCAGACTGAGCTTTAACCGGATGGCAACGCTGTGCTCCAACAGGTTTTGGCTTTGACACGCGTTTTGGGCCAGATACGGGCCCGGCAGATGGAACCTGTTGCGATGTTGATGCCTGCTGCGGCCCCTCCTCCACCTCCGCTTCTGAACTACTGCCGCCTGCACCCTGTTCCCCCAATGGCTGCCAATCGGGGTCAATAACTGGGTCATCTATTACCTCCTCTTCGAGCTCGTGTGCAACTTCGTCTGTGTCACTGTGTCGGTCGGTGGTATAGCGTTCGTGGCGGGGCAACATAGTCTCATCAGGGTCTGATTGTGGATCTGTACCCTGAGAGGGCAATGTGGTGGTCTGAGTCAAAGGAGCAGCATAGTACTCTGGCTGTGGCTGTGCATCAGTGCACTCCATGTCAGAATATACTTGTAATGGGCATGGCCTGTTAAATGTTTCACTTTCTAAGCCAGGGACGGTATGTGTAAAGAGCTCCATGGAGTGACCCGTTGTGTCGCCTGCTGCATCCTTCTCTCTTGTTGTAGTTTTTGCTGAGGAGGACAAGGAAGCGACTTGTCCCTGACCGTGAACATCCACAAGCGACGCGCTGCTTTTACATTTACCAGTTTCGGAAGAGGAGGCAAAAGAGCTAGAGGCTGAGTCTGCAATGTAAGCCAAAACTTGCTGTTGCTGCTCCGCCTTTAAAAGCGGTTTTCCTACTCCCAGAAAAGAGAGCGTTCGAGGCCTTGTGTAGCCTGACGACGAAACTGGCTCCACAGCTCCAGACTTAGGTGGAATATTTTTATCCCCACGACCACCTGATGCTCCACTACCACTACCATCATTACCAGCTGACAATGAACGCCCACGACGACCTCTTGCACCAGACTTCCTCATTGTTTTAAAATCTTACCCAAAGTAACTTTATTTGTTGCTGTCAAACAACATACACGGTGAGCTATAACTTCAGTATGATTTCAATATCCCTTAACAGGCTGGTGAGACCACAAGGAAAATCAGGCACAATGTTACACACTCTGTTTTCTGTGGCACAAAATCACAGAGATGACACACACGCAGGACTGTCACTCAAGCACTAATGTCAATATTAATCTCCCACCTAATTTATTTTTTTTTTTTTCTCAGGGAGACTTTAGAAACCAAATAATATTAAAAAAAAAAAAAAAAAAAAAGGCTTTCTATGGCCCACAATTAGAGAGAGAGAGGTGGCACACCCAGGAGTCAAGACTGGCACACAAGCTGAAAGGGCAATATTACTCTCCCACTGTTTTTTTAAGTTTTTTTTTTATTTCAGGGAGACTTTAGAAACCAAATAATATTAAAAAAATAAAAAATAAAAATAGGCTTTCTATAGCCCACTGAATGAGAGAGAGAGGTGGCACACCCAGGAGTCAAGACTGGCACACAAGCTGAAAGGGCAATATTACTCTCCCACTGTTTTTTTATGTTTTTTTTTTTTTTTTCAGGGAGACTTTAGAAACCAAATAATATTAAAAAAACCAAAAAAAAAAATAGCCTTTCTATGGCCCACTGAATGAGAGAGAGAGGTGGCACACCCAGGAGTCAAGACTGGCACACAAGCTGAAAGGGCAATATTACTCTCCCACTGTTTTTTTTATGTATTTTTTGTTTTTTAAGGGAGACTTTAGAAACCCAATAATATTTTAAAAAAAAATAAATAGGCTTTCTATGGCCCACTGAATGAGAGGGAGAGAGGTGGCACACCCAGGAGTCAAGCCTGGCACACAAGCTGAAAGGGCAATATTACTCTCCCACTGTTTTTTTATGTATTTTTTGTTTTTTAAGGGAGACTTTAGAAACCCAATAATATTTTTTTTAAAAAAATAAATAGGCTTTCTATGGCCCACTGAATGAGAGGGAGAGAGGTGGCACACCCAGGAGTCAAGACTGGCACACAAGCTGAAAGGGCAATATTACTCTCCCACTGTTTTTTTATGTATTTTTTGTTTTTTAAGGGAGACTTTAGAAACCCAATAATATTTAAAAAAATAAATAAATAGGCTTTCTATGGCCCACTGAATGAGAGGGAGAGAGGTGGCACACCCAGGAGTCAAGACTGGCACACAAGCTGAAAGGGCAATATTACTCTCCCACTGTTTTTTTATGTATTTTTTGTTTTTTAAGGGAGACTTTAGAAACCCAATAATATTTAAAAAAATAAATAAATAGGCTTTCTATGGCCCACTGAATGAGAGGGAGAGAGGTGGCACACCCAGGAGTCAAGACTGGCACACAAGCTGAAAGGGCAATATTACTCTCCCACTGTTTTTTTATGTTTTTTTTTTTTTCAGGGAGACTTTAGAAACCAAATAATATTAAAAAAAACAAAAAAAAAAATAGCCTTTCTATGGCCCACTGAATGAGAGAGAGAGGTGGCACACCCAGGAGTCAAGCCTGGCACACAAGCTGAAAGGGCAATATTACTCTCCCACTGTTTTTTTATGTATTTTTTGTTTTTTAAGGGAGACTTTAGAAACCCAATAATATTTTAAAAAAAAATAAATAGGCTTTCTATGGCCCACTGAATGAGAGGGAGAGAGGTGGCACACCCAGGAGTCAAGACTGGCACACAAGCTGAAAGGGCAATATTACTCTCCCACTGTTTTTTTAGGTATTTTTTTTTTTTTCAGGGAGACTTTAGAAACCAAATAATATTAAAAAAAAAAAAAAAAAAATAGGCTTTCTATAGCCCACTGAATGAGAGATAGCACACACAGCAGTGGCACACAAGCCCTGACTGAGGCCAATATTTTTCTCCCACTGATTGATGTAGTGTTTTTGTGTTGAGGTAGAATTTAGAACACAAATCACGGAAAAAATAAATAGGCTTTCTATGGCCCACTCAGTGAGAGATGGCACACACAGGGATGGCACTGTAGCAGAAATGCAAATCTTAATCTCCCACAAAAAAAAAAAAAAAAAAAACAGGGACTGTCCTACAATTACTATCTCCCTGCAGTAATCTAAGCCAGGTATGGCAGGCAGCAATAGGAGTGGACTGATGCACAAATTAAATAAAAAGTGTGGACAAACAAAAAAGATAGCTGTGCAGAAAGGAAGGAACAAGAGGATATGTGCTTTGAAAAGAGCAGTTGGTTTCCACAGTGGCGTACACACAGCAATACAGCTATCACGGAGCCTTCTAGGGCAGCCCAATGAGCTACAGCGCTGAGGGAAAAAAAAAAAAAAAAATAGCTTCCACAGTCCCTGCACACCGAAGGTGGTGTTGGACAGTGGAAATCGCTGCAGCACAAGCGGTTTGGTGGTTAGTGGACCCTGCCTAACGCTCTCCCTGCTTCTGACGAAGCGGCAGCAACCTGTCCCTAAGCTCAGATCAGCAGCAGTAAGATGGCGGTCGGCGGGAACGCCCCTCTATAGCCCCTGTGACGCCGCAGACAGCAAGCCAATCAGTGCAATGCCCTTCTCTAAGATGGTGGGGACCAGGATCTATGTCATCACGCTGCCCACACTCTGCGTTCACCTTCATTGGCTGAGAAATGGCGCTTTTCGCGTCATTGAAACGCGACTTTGGCGCGAAAGTCGCGTACCGCATGGCCGACAAGCACAGGGGTCGGATCGGGTTTCATGAGACGCCGACTTAGCCAAAAGTCGGCGACTTTTGAAAATGATCGACCCGTTTCGCTCAACCCTACCTGACAGTGCTATCCCACACCAGAGCACGATCTGTACAGCGTCAAACCAGCAGTGTCGGCCTGCATGGCACTGCACGCACTCTGTGCTATAATATTAACTTATCCTGACAACTGGCCAGTGTAGGGTGGGTATTTCCCACTTTATCTCTGCATCTGACTCGGGGCTTCCCCAGGCGCGGGCTCTAAAGCCACCGAAGATCAGAGCGGGATCAGTCACCAGCTTAGTGGGGGTGAGTCTCAGGGATCCGACTAGCGTTCGTCTGCTGCTTCCTGAGTTCGCTAACAGTGCACAGTGTTTTATTTGTTTCACTGCGACTCTGTTAAGCAACAGAGTTTGCTTTAGTTTTTATGGGGTGTCTGAACCCAAGTTTACCGCCAAATAGTGCCGCCATTACTTAGCAGCAGGTTCCATCTCTGAACGGTGGACCCCTGGCTGCGAACGCACCTTTACCATCTTTAATCTATTCAGTGTGTTCCACAAGCCGTAACAAAGCACCCCACACTATCACACCTCCTCCATGCTTCACGGTGGCAACCAGGCATGTAGAGTCCATCTGTTCACCCTTTCTGCGTCGCACAAAGACACGGAGGTTGGAACCAAAGATCTCAAATTTGGACTCATCAGACCAAAGCACAGATTTCCACTGCTCTAATGTCCATTCCTTGTGTTCTTTAGCCCAAACAAGTCTCTTCTGGTTGTTGCCTGTCCTTAGCAGTGGTTTCCTAGCAGCTATTTTACCATGAAGGCCTGCTGCACAAAGTCTCCTCTTAACAGTTGTTGTAGAGATGTGTCTGCTGCTAGAACTCTGTGTGGCATTGACCTGGTCTCTAATCTGAGCTGCTGTTAACCTGCGATTTCTGAGGCTAGTGACTCGGATAAACTTATGCTCAGAAGCAGAGGCGACTCTTGGTCTTCCTTTCCCTGGGGCGGTCCTCATGTGAGCCAGTTTCTTTGTAGCGCTTGATGGGGTTGAGCGAAACGGATCGGACAAATTCAAAAATCGCCGACTTTCGGCAAAGTCGGGTTTCATGAAACCCGACCCGATCCTAGTGTGGGATCGGCCATGAGGTCGGAGATCTGCGTGCAAAAGTCGCGTTTCATATGATGCTTTCAGCGCCATTTTTCGGCCAACGAAGGAGGACGCAGAGTGTGGGCAGCGTGATGACATAAGCCTCGGTCCCCACCATCTTAGAGAAGGGCATGACAGTGATTGGCTTGCTTTCTGCGGCGTCACAGGGGCTATAAAGGGGCGTGCACGCCGACCACCATCTTACTTCTGCCGATCTTAATAGAGTAGTTACAAACAGTTTTCATGCATGATTATATAATCAATATTCTATCAGAAGAAAATTTACTATGAATGTCACCTGCATGCATGCCAGGACAATAATCAGGAAAACTGCCAAAACTCATTTGAAAACATCACAAAAACGCAGTTAAATGCTCCCATAAAATATATAAGTTTATTTAGTAACCAATAAAACATATTTCAAGACAGAGGACAGATTGATGGACAACAATGAGGGGAAGTGAAGCACTATGTGGCAGTACAAGTTGCCCAAAGACTACAGGGAACCATCACTGCACCACCATACCAATGAATATAATAAATAAATAAATAGATGACCCATGGCCATATCACAATAGAAATGATCAATATCCCTATGTATGGAAGCATAATAGCAATACACAAATCATGGCCACATGCATCAAAATATGCAACAATAATAATTCCTGGTATGTGTTACAGCGGGAAGCCTAGAGTCCACCCCGACGCGCGTTTCGGAGCGTAGAGCTCCTTCCTCAGGGGGCAATACAGAGATACTACCATATGCATCCCTATCTTAGCATAGGGAGAGGTTGCTGCAGCTTCATCAGAAGAAGGGATATAATTAGGGAGGGAAGATTAACCCCCAAACTGCTTGGGCTGTAGCGATTTCCACTGTCCAAAACCACCATTTTTTTGCAGGGACAGTGGAGGCTATATTTTTGTGCATCAGCTCTGTAGCTTATTAGGCTGCCTTATAAGGCTCCCTGATAGCTGCATTGCTGTTTGCACACTGCTGTGCAAACCAACTGCTTTTTTAAAAGCAAAATTCCTGTTGCTCCTCTCTGCACAGTTATCTTGTTTATTTGTCCACACTTTTGTGTGTAGCAGTCCTTTTTATTGCTGCCATACTTGTCCTGAGATCATTGTAGAAAGCTTGAAATTGTACTACAGTCCTTGTATTTTTTCATATATCTTCCAGCCACTTTCTGCCACTTACAATGTGTTGTTCTATACACTGGGCCTGAGTTTTGGTTCAGTCTCCAAAAAAAAAAGTGAGATTTAAATTCTCACAAAGTGGATATACTTCAGTCCTGTTAGTTTGTCGTTTATCAGCCAGCCACTTTCTGTCACTTAGATTGCGTTGTTATATTCACTGGGCCTGAATTTTGGTTCAGTCTCCCCAACAAAAAAAAGTGAGATTCAAATTCTCACAAAGTGGATATACTTCAGTCCTGTTAGTTTGTCGTATATCAGCTAGCCACTTTCTGCCACTTAGATTGCGTTGTTATGTACACTGGGCCTGAGTTTTGGTTCAGTCTCCCCCCAAAAAAGTGAGATTCAAATTCTCACAAAGTGGATATACTTCAGTCCTGTTAGTTTGTCGTATATCAGCCAGCCACTTTCTGCCACTTACATTGTGTTGTTTTATACACTGGGCTTGAGTTTTGGTTCAGTCTCCAAAAAAAAGTGAGATTCAAATTCTCAACAAGTTTATATACACCTTCTACCTTGTTTTATAGTACCATATAACGGTTGTTATTTTGGTTAGATTTTCCCAAAAATGAGGAAGTCTGGTGGAAGAGCCCGTGGGCGGTGGTTGCCAGCTGGTACTGATGATGGTGGTGGTGGTGGTGCATCTGGTGGTAGTGGCAAAAGCACAAAAGCACCTAAGGCTGGAGGTGATGAGCCAGCCTCATCGTCTGAGCCTTGAAGGCTCCCTTATCTGGGAGTAGGAAAACAGCTTTTAAAGCTGGAGCAGCAGGAAAAAGTTTTGGCTTTCCTTGCTCACTCAGCCTTTAGCTCTTTCACCTCCTCTTCAGAAAGTTCCAAATATAAAAGCAGCGAGTCGTCAGTGGATGCTCCCGGTCAGGAACAAGACGTTTCCTTGTGTCCTTCACCCAAACCAAAAGTGAAGGATGTGTCAGGCTACACTACAGGTCACTCCATGGAGCTCTTTACACATATCGTGCCAGGGTTAGAAAGGGAAATTGTTAACTGCCTATTACAAGATGAATCGGACATGGAGTGCACTGATGCACAGCCACAGCTAGATTATTATGCTGTTCCATTGACTCAGATCACTACATTGCCCTCACAGTGTACTGAGCCAGAATCTGACCCTGATGAGACTATGGTGCCCCGTCCCGAACACTATAGCACCTTACACAGTAACACAGAGGAAGGTGCACATGACATTGAAGAGGAGGTGATAGATGACCCAGTTGTTGACCCAGCTTGGCAGCCATTGGGGGAAGAGGGTGCCGCTGCCAGTAGCTCAGAAGCGGAGGAGGATGATCCGCAGCAGCCATCTACATCGCAACAGCTGTAATCTGGCAGGCCCGTATCAGGCCAAAAACGTTTGTCAAAAACAAAAACAGTTTTAGGACAGCGTGGCCATCCGGTGAAAGTATCACAGCGTGCAATGCCTGAAAAGTTATTCCGTAGTAGGAAGAGTGTAGTGTGGCAATTATTTAACCAAGATCCGAATGATCAGTCAAAAGTTATCTGTAAGAAATGCGCAAAGACCTTTAGCAGAGGGAAGAATCTTAAAAATGTAAATACAACGTGCATGCTTAGACATTTAACCAGCATGCACTTGCAAGCCTGGACTAACTACCAAACGTCCTGTACCGTTGGTGCACCTGCTCAGAATGAAGGTAGTCAGCAACACTACATTGCTTCCCTCACTGTAAGCCCACCGGTTAGGACACCACCAGCAGCAAATGTGGAGGTATCATTGCAAGGCCAAAGCAGTCAGGGAATCACAAGGTTATTTGTACGAAACACTGTATTTGGCCAACATCAAGAATACCATCACCAACCCTCTCTTAATCCGCCATGTCCACCACCACCCCTGCTAGTTTTACCATATGCAGCTCTCCAATCCAGCTCACCCTACAAGAGAATCTCGTTAGGAAAAGAAAGTACTCATCCTCTCATCCACGTACACAGGGTTTGAACAACCACATTGCTAGACTAATCTCATTAGAGATGATGCCCTACTGGTTGGTTGAAAGCGAAGCTTTCAAAGACCTGATGGCCTAAGCAGTACCACGCTATGACCTACCCAGTGGCACTTGTTTGCGAGAAAAGCCATCCCAGTCCTCCACCAGCATGTCAAAGACCACATTGTCCATGCACTGAGGCAATCAGTCAGTGGAAAAGTGCACCTCACAACAGATGCATGGACAAGTAGGCATCGCCAGGGACATTATGTGTCCATCACAGCGCACTGGGTTAATGTGGTGGATGCAGGGTCCACAGGGGACAGCCATAGTGGGACAGTTCTGCCTTGTCCACGGTCTAGGAAACAGTTGGCTGTAGGCGTTCGCCACCCCTCCTCCTCCTCCAGAAGTGAAAGCTCATCCACAGAGCGCAGTCGCATGACCATTCCATCCGCAGCTGCCAGTGTTGCACACGAGGTGTCCCATTATCGAACAGCTAGTGGTAAGCGTCAGCAGGCTGTGTTACAAATGAAGTGTTTGGGTGACAACAGAAACACCGCGGAAGTCCTGGCGAGTACTTGCAGCAACAAACTCAGTCATGGCTGGGCAGTGTACATCTTGAGGCAGGCAAGGTAGTCAGTGATAACGGAAGGAATTTTATGGCTGCCATAGCCCTTTCAGAACTGAAACACATACCTTGCCTGGCTCACACCTTGAACCTGGTGGTGCAGTGCTTCCTCAAAAATTATCCAGAGTTACCAGCCCTGCTCCTGAAGGTGCAAAGACTTTGCTCGCACATCCGCAGGTCGCCTGTACACTCCAGCCGTATGCAGAACCATCAGCGATTGCTGAATCTTACCCAGCACCGCCTAATAATCGACGTTGCAACAAGGTGGAACTTCACACTGCACATGGTTCAGAGGCTGTGTGAACAGAGGCGTGCTGTAATTAATTTGTGGGAGGATACATATACACGGGCAGGCACTTGGATGGCAGACATGGAGTTGTCTGGTGTGCAGTGGTCGAAGCTACAAGACCTCTGTCATGTCCTTCAGTGTTTTGAGGAATGCACATGGCTGGTAAGTGCAGACGACGCCATCATAAGCATGAGCATCCCACTAATGCGTCTGTTGATGCAAAGTTTGACGCACATTAAGGAGCAGACATCTGTAGCCTAGGAGGAGGGAAGCCTTGATGACAGTCAGCCATTGTCTGCTCAGGGAACTCTCCTGGACGAGGTGGCAGACGAAGAGGAGGAGGAGGAGGATGATGGGGATGAATATTTATGGGAGAAGGATGCTTCTAAGGGGGCAATAGAAACTTGTGGTGTTGCAAGGTCAGATACAGGGTTTTTGCGGGACACAAGTGATGTTGATTTGCAATAAAGTGCTCCTCAACCCAGCACAAGCAGTGAATTGAAACCTGGAACATTGGCCCACATGGCTGAGTATGCCTTGCGTATCCTAAAAAGGGACCCCCGCATTATCAAAATGATGACCGATGACAATTACTGGTTGGCCTGCCTCCTGGATCCACGATATAAAGGAAAATTACAAAATATCATGCCACATGAGAACCTTTAGCAAATATTGGCTACCAAACAAGCAACTCTTGTAGACCGTTT
Organism: Ranitomeya variabilis; assembly: GCF_051348905.1. Lineage (NCBI taxonomy): Eukaryota > Metazoa > Chordata > Amphibia > Anura > Dendrobatidae > Ranitomeya > Ranitomeya variabilis. The sequence continues at coordinate 571,945,192 of NC_135236.1, forward strand.
GGGTCAGGCATTCCCAGCACACAGCGGCGGTTATGGTTCTCACACGAGCCGTAGGGGGCAACATGGCAGAGGTGTTAGAGGTGCACAAATCCGAAGTGCCGTTGGACAGAGGGGTTTTATGACTAGGTTGTGGAGTGATTTTGCAATGACCGCTGACACGACAGGTACTGCTGCATCGATTCAAAGTGACAGGAGACAGCATTTGTCCAGTATGGTTATGAACTACTTTTCCTCCCTTATCGATGTTCTCCCTTACAGGTCATTCCCCTTTGATTACTGGGCATCTAAAATAGACACCTGTCCTGAATTGGCAGAATATGCATTACAGGAGTTCACTTGCCCTGCTGCTAGTGTGCTATCAGAAAGAGTCTTCAGTGCTGCTGGTTCAATACTGACCGAAAAAAGGACACGTCTGGCTACCCAAAATGTTGATGATCTAACCTTCATTAAAATGAACCAATCAAGGATTTCAAATTATTTTGCCCCACCTTCCCCTGCTGACACGTAGCTTGCCTGAAAAATGTCTTGCTTTTGGCCTCCTCGTACTGACTTCTCCAATTCCTCCATTTGCAGCTGCTGAATGTCCATCATAGGCCATTTTTATGCCTCCCTAAATGGGCTGACTCCCCCCACAGGGCCATGGTCACCACCTGGCACAAGCACCCATGCGATTACCATTTGTCTTGACTGGTGGGTGGGCCCACTCTTGGGCGACGGCACTGGCACAGGGTCCCTCATAGTACAATGAAGTGTCTCTGATGGTGGTGGTGCACAACCAAAGTCAGACACACCGTCGAAATATGAGGAGCCCTGTGCCAGTACCGCCGTTCACGAGAGAGTGTTCCCCCCAGCTCGAACAGTGCTCTACCACTTGCAATACTTACCTCTCCCTTCTCCACCACTGTGTAGTCTGTGCTTTTAAATCCTTCAATGGCACTGCCAATACAAATTTGTTGAAATGATAGATGATAGTTAAAATATACAGGGGCCCTGGCCTCCATTTAGACCAGTTAATACTATACGCCTACTACCACTGTCTGCTACTCAGCAGAGGAGCCCTCCCCTGTACCTAGCTATGCCACCTGTTTATTTATTAACAATTTTTTGGCAGACATTTAGCCCACTTTATTATTTGGGCCTACTAACTGTGTCTGCCACTCATTACAATTTTCCTCCACTGAACAAAGCAATGCTGCCTGTTTAGTCCTGTTACCACATTTAAACTGCATTTAGCCCACTTTATTATTTGGGCCTACTAAGTATGTCTGCCACTCATTACAGTTTTCCTCCACTGAACAAAGCAATGCCGCCTGTTTAGTCCTGTTATCATATCTGAACTGCATTTAGCCTACTTTATTATTTGGGCCTACTTATTGTGTCTGCCACTCATTACAGTTTTCCTCCACTGAACAAAGCAAGGCCGCCTGTTTAGTCCTGTTACCACATTTGAACTGCATTTAGCCTACTATATTATTTGGGCCTACTAACTGTGTCTGCCACTCATTACAGTTTCCCTCCACTGAACAAAGCAATGCTGCCTGTTCAGTCCTGTTACCACATTTGAACTGCATTTAGCCCACTTTATTATTTGGGCCTACTAACTGTGTCTGCCACTCATTACAGTTTTCCTCCACTGAACAAAGCAATGCCGCCTGTTTAGTCCTGTTTAGAGTTGAGTGACTTTAACTTTTTTCGGATCGAGTCGGGTTTCGCGAAACCCGACTTTGTCAAAAGTCGGGTCGGGTGAAATCGGCCGATTATTGCGAAAAGTCGTGGGCCGACTGAAACACGACACTGAATGCAAGTCAATGGGGAATCAAAGTCGTGAGTGGAGGACAGGAAAACACCTACAGTGCCCATTTTAATGCCAAAAACAGCAATTCTTATTACTGAAGCTTGTCAATCTTAATTTACTTTATAATAATAGTTAGGCATTGAAATCTGGGGGTCATTTGGCTAAAGTTGTGGGGGTAGGGCTGGCTCAAGTTTTTCGTGGGCCCAGGAAATGCAGAATACGTCACGGCGGTGGAGCAGGGAGAGGTAAGTATTTCAACTTTGCAAGTGCTGTGATCCTGAGCAAGCAGGGGCGGCCCACGCGTAGGCATTGGCACTGGCCCCTCATAGTATGTCGGTGTGTTTGACGGTGGGTGGCGCCTCCCACCGGCAGAGACACTTTTGTGTACTATGAGGGGCCCTGTGCCAGTGACATCGCCAACGAGCATGCCCCCCCACCTGATGAAGGAACCTGCACTTTTATCTGCACCTTCCTCTTTATCCCCGTGTAAGGTGGTATAGTATGCGGAAAGGGGAACCTGACTTTCAGCTTGGTCAGATTCTGGCTGTGTAGAGTGCAAGGGGAATTTTGGGGTCTGGGTCAATGTACCAGCAGACTCATCTAGCAGTGTCTGGGCAATGGGCAGGATGAGGAGGAAACACAGATATATGCCCAAATAATAAAGTGGGCTAAATGCAGTTCAAAATTGGTAACAGGACTAAACAGGCGGCATTGCTTTGTTCAGTGGAGGACAACTGTAATGAGTGGCAGACACAGTTAGCAGGCCCAAATAATAAAGTAGCCTAAATGCAGTTCAAAAGTGGTAACAGGACTAAACTGGTGGCATTGCTTTGTTCAGCGGAGTACAACTGTAATGAGTGGCAAACGCAGTTAGTAGGCCCAAATAATAAAGTAGCCTAAATGCAGTTCAAAATTGGTAACAGGAATAAACAGGCGGCATTGCTTTGTTCAGTGGAGGACAACTGTAATTAGTGGCAGACACATTTAGTAGGTCCAAATAATAAAATAGCCTAAATGCAGTTCAAAATTGGTAACAGGACTAAACAGGCAGCATTGCTTTGTTCAGTGGAGGACAACTGTAATGAGTGGCAGACACAGTTAGTAGGCCCAAATAATAAAGTAGCCTAAATGCAGTTCAAAATTGGTAACAGGACTAAACTGGTGGCATTGCTTTGTTCAGCGGAGTACAACTGTAATGAGTGGCAGACGCAGTTAGTAGGCCCAAATAATAAAGTAGGCTAAATGCAGTTCAAAATAGGTAACAGGACTAAACAGGCGGCATTGCTTTGTTCAGTGGAGGACAACTGTAATGAGTGGCAGACACAGTTAGTAGGCCCAAATAATAAAGTGGGCAAAATGTCTGCCAAAAAATTGTTCATTGTCATGGTTCCCAATGGCAGGGGAACGTCAGGACACATAAATAACGGACGAGCTCTTGGGTGATGGAATCTCGAGCTGACCGTGAGCTAAACCTACCACACAACTAATAGTGGCTGGGGGGCGTGCCTAAGTTTTATCCCTAGACGTCTCTCGCCAGCCGGAGGACTAACTAACCCTAGTAGAGGAAAAAACAGACCTGGCTTACCTCTAGGGAAATTCCCCCGAAAAGGAGACAGAAGCCCCCCACATATATTGACAGTGAGTTCAGAGGAAAAGACATACGCAGTATGAAGGTAGGTTCAGCAAAGCGAGGTCCGCTTACTAGATAGTAGAAAGATACAAAAGGGAACTGCACGGTCAGCTGAAAACCCTTTTAAAATACCATCCTGAAATTACTTTAAGACTCATGTGTCAACTCATGACACCGGAGTGGTAATTTCAGCCCACAAGAGCTTCCAGCTACAGAGAATGATATAACTATAAACTGGAACAAAAAATGCAAACAAACTTAGGACTAAGAGTCCAACTTAGCTGATCAGTAGTCTAGGAGCAGGAACATGCAACAGAAAGGCTCTGGTTACATTGATGGCCGGCAAGGCAATGACTGAAGAGCAGGAATAAATAGGAACTCCCCACTACTGATGAAAACAGGTGAACTGAGAAAGAAAACACACCCGAGTCACCAGTACCACTAGCCACCACCAGAAGGAGCCCAAAAGCAGATTCACAACCGTACCCCCCCCTCAAGGAGGGGGCACCGAACCCTCACAAGAACCACCAGGGCGATCCGGACGAGCCCTATGAAAGGCACGAACAAAATCAGAGGCGTGAACATCAGAAGCAGTTACCCAAGAATTATCTTCTTGACCATAACCCTTACACTTAACCAGATATTGTAGTCTCCGTCTGGAAATACGGGAGTCCAAGATTTTCTCCACAACATACTCCAATTCACCCTCAACCAGCACAGGAGCAGGAGGCTCGGTAGAAGGAACAACCGGCACCTCATACCTCCGCAACAACGACCGATGGAAGACATTATGGATAGCGAAAGATGCCGGAAGGTCTAAACGAAAGGACACAGGGTTAAGAATCTCCAAAATCCTATAAGGACCGATGAACCGAGGCTTAAACTTAGGAGAAGAAACCCTCATAGGGACAAAATGGGAAGACAACCACACCAAGTCCCCAACACGAAGACGAGGACCAACACGACGACGGCGGTTGGCAAAATGCTGAGTCTTCTCCTGGGACAACTTCAAATTGTCCACCACCTGTCCCCAAATCCGATGCAACCTATCCACCATAGTATCCACTCCAGGACAATCCGAAGACTCCACCTGACCGGAAGAAAAACGAGGATGAAACCCCGAATTGCAAAATAAAGGAGAAACCAAAGTGGCAGAACTAGCCCGATTATTGAGGGCAAACTCTGCCAACGGCAAAAAGGCAACCCAGTCATCCTGATCCGCAGACACAAAACACCTCAAATAAGTCTCCAAGGTCTGATTAGTTCGCTCCGTGTGGCCATTAGTCTGAGGATGGAACGCAGACGAAAAAGAAAAATCAATGCCCATCCTAGCACAGAATGCCCGCCAAAATCTAGACACGAACTGGGTCCCCCTGTCAGAAACGATATTTTCCGGAATACCATGCAAGCGAACCACATTTTGAAAAAACAGAGGAACCAATTCAGATGAGGAAGGCAACTTAGGCAAAGGTACCAAATGAACCATCTTTGAAAAACGGTCACACACCACCCAGATGACAGACATTTTCTGAGAAGCAGGGAGATCAGAAATAAAATCCATAGAGATGTGAGTCCAAGGCCTCTTCGGAATAGGCAAAGATAACAACAATCCGCTAGCCCGAGAACAACAAGGCTTGGCCCGAGCACAAACATCACAAGACTGCACAAAAACTCGTACGTCTCGAGACAGGGAAGGCCACCAGAAGGACCTAGCCACCAAATCCCTAGTACCAAAGATTCCAGGATGACCTGCCAACGCAGAAGAATGAACCTCCGAGATAACTCTACTGGTCCAATCATCAGGAACAAACAGTCTACCAGGCGGGCAACGATCAGGTCTATCCGCCTGAAACTCCTGCAAAGCCCGTCGCAGGTCTGGGGAAACAGCAGATAATATCACCCCATCCTTAAGGATACCTGTAGGTTCAGAATCACCAGGGGAATCAGGCTCAAAACTCCTAGAAAGGGCATATGCCTTCACATTTTTAGAACCTGGTAGGTATGAGACCACAAAATTAAACCGAGAGAAAAACAACGACCAGCGCGCCTGTCTAGGATTCAGGCGCTTGGCAGACTCAAGATAAATCAGATTCTTGTGATCGGTCAATACCACCACCTGATGTCTAGCCCCCTCAAGCCAATGACGCCACTCCTCAAAAGCCCACTTCATAGCCAAAAGCTCCCGATTACCAATATCATAGTTTCGCTCGGCGGGCGAAAATTTTCGAGAAAAGAACGCACAAGGTCTCATCACGGAGCAGTCGGAACTTTTCTGCGACAAAACCGCCCCAGCTCCGATCTCGGAAGCGTCGACCTCAACCTGAAAAGGAAGAGCAACATCAGGCTGACGCAACACAGGGGCAGAAGAAAAGCGGCGCTTAAGCTCCCGAAAGGCCTCCACAGCAGCAGGGGACCAATCAGCAACCTCAGCACCCTTTTTAGTCAAATCAGTCAAAGGTTTAGCAACATCCGAAAAACCAGTTATAAATCGACAATAAAAATTAGCAAAGCCCAAGAATTTCTGAAGGCTCTTAAGAGAAGTAGGTTGCGTCCAATCACAAATAGCCCGAACCTTGATAGGATCCATCTCAATGGAAGAAGGGGAAAAAATGTACCCCAAAAAAGAAATCTTTTGAACCCCAAAAATACACTTAGAACCCTTCACACACAAGGAATTAGCCCGCAAAACCTGAAAAACCCTCCTGACTTGTTGGACATGAGAGTCCCAGTCATCCGAAAAAATCAAAATATCATCCAGATACACAATCATAAATTTATCCAAATATTCACGGAAAATGTTATGCATAAAGGACTGAAAGACTGAAGGGGCATTTGAAAGACCAAAAGGCATTACTAAATACTCAAAATGGCCCTCGGGCGTATTAAATGCGGTTTTCCACTCATCCCCCTGCTTAATTCGCACCAAATTATACGCCCCACAAAGATCAATCTTAGAGAACCACTTAGCCCCCTTTATTCGAGCAAACAAATCAGTCAGCAGTGGCAAAGGATACTGATATTTGACTGTAATTTTATTCAAGAGTCGATAATCAATACACGGCCTCAAAGAGCCATCTTTTTTAGACACAAAGAAAAAACCGGCTCCTAAAGGAGATGAAGAAGGACGAATATGTCCCTTTTCCAGGGACTCCTTAATATACTCTCGCATAGCAACATGTTCAGGTACGGATAAATCAAACAAACGACCCTTTGGAAATTTACTGCCTGGAATCAGATCTATGGCACAATCGCAATCTCTGTGAGGAGGGAGTGAACCAAGCTTAGGCTCCTCAAAAACATCACGATAATCAGACAAAAATGCTGGAATCTCAGAGGGAATAGATGATGAAATGGAAACCAAAGGTACGTCCCCATGAGCCCCCTGACATCCCCAGCTTAACACAGACATTGCTTTCCAGTCAAGGACTGGATTATGAGATTGTAACCATGGCAATCTGAGCACCAAAACATCATGTAGATTGTACAACACAAGGAAGCGAATCACCTCCTGATGGTCTGGAGTCATATGCATAGTCACTTGTGTCCAGTATTGTGGTTTATTACTAGCCAATGGCGTAGAATCAATACCCTTCAGAGGTATAGGGACTTCCAGAGGCTCTAGATTAAACCCACAGCGCCTGGCAAAGGACCAATCCATAAGACTCAAAGTGGCGCCAGAGTCAACATAGGCGTCCACGGTAATTGACGATAATGAACAAATCAAGGTCACAGATAGAATAAACTTAGACTGTAAAGTGACAATTGAAACAGACTTATCAACCTTCTTTGTGCGTCTAGAGCATGCTGATATAACATGAGTTGAATCACCACAATAGAAGCACAATCCATTTTTTCGCCTAAAATTCTGCCGTTCACTTCTGGACAGAATTCTATCACATTGCATATTCTCTGGCGCCTTCTCAGAAGACACCGCCAAATGGTGCACAGGTTTACGCTCCCGCAAACGCCGATCAATCTGAATAGCCATTGTCATGGACTCATTCAGACCTGTAGGTGCAGGGAACCCCACCATAACATCCTTAATGGCATCAGAGAGATCCTCTCTGAAATTCGCCGCCAAAGCGCACTCATTCCACTGAGTAAGCACAGACCATTTACGAAATTTTTGGCAGTATATTTCAGCTTCATCTTGCCCTTGAGACAGGGCCATCAAGGCTTTTTCAGCCTGAATCTCTAAATTAGGTTCCTCATAAAGCAACCCCAAAGCCAGAAAAAACGCATCCACATTGAGCAACGCAGGATCCCCTGGTGCCAATGCAAATGCCCAATCTTGAGGGTCACCTCGCAGCAAGGAAATTACAATCTTAACCTGCTGTGCGGGATCTCCAGCGGAGCGAGGTCTCAGAGAAAGAAATAATTTACAATTATATTTGAAATTCAGAAAACGAGATCTATCTCCGGAGAAAAACTCTGGTATAGGAATTCTAGGTTCAGATATAGGAGCATGTATAACAAAATCCTGTAAATCTTGAACTTCTGTGGCAAGATTATTCAAACCTGTAGCCAAACTCTGAGGATCCATTTTAAGCAGGTGAGATCAGAGCCATTCAAGGGTTAGAAGGAGAGGGAGACAAAGACTGCAATTAGAGCTGAAATGCAACTGATTCAACTATAGAGCAAGCACCAAGGAAAAAAAAAAAAAAAAAAAATTTGCAGACTTCTTTTTCTCTCCTTTCTTCTGCCAACAGTTTAACACTAGGCCGGCCATACTGTCATGGTTCCCAATGGCAGGGGAACGTCAGGACACATAAATAACGGACGAGCTCTTGGGTGATGGAATCTCGAGCTGACCGTGAGCTAAACCTACCACACAACTAATAGTGGCCGGGGGGCGTGCCTAAGTTTTATCCCTAGACGTCTCTCGCCAGCCGGAGGACTAACTAACCCTAGTAGAGGAAAAAACAGACCTGGCTTACCTCTAGGGAAATTCCCCCGAAAAGGAGACAGAAGCCCCCCACATATATTGACGGTGAGTTCAGAGGAAAAGACATACGCAGTATGAAGGTAGGTTCAGCAAAGCGAGGTCCGCTTACTAGATAGTAGAAAGATACAAAAGGGAACTGCACGGTCAGCTGAAAACCCTTTTAAAATACCATCCTGAAATTACTTTAAGACTCATGTGTCAACTCATGACACCGGAGTGGTAATTTCAGCCCACAAGAGCTTCCAGCTACAGAGAATGATATAACTGTAAACTGGAACAAAAAATGCAAACAAACTTAGGACTAAGAGTCCAACTTAGCTGATCAGTAGTCTAGGAGCAGGAACATGCAACAGAAAGGAAAACCAAATCCGCTGTGCCCATGGTGCAGAAAATACAGCGTGGAAACGCTGCGTTGTATTTTCCACAGCATGTCAATTCTTTGTGCGGATTCCGCAGCGTTTTACACCTGCTCCATAATAGGAATCCGCAGGTGAAATCCACACAAAAAACACTGGAAATCCGCGGTAAATCTGCAGGTAAAGCGCAGTGCATTTTACCTGCAGATTTTTCAAAAACGGTGCGAAAAATCCGCACACAAATTCACAACGTGGGCACATAGCCTAAGGGTTAGGGTTGGAATTAGAGTTAGGGTTGGAATTAGGGTTAAGACTAGGGTTAGGGGTGTGTTGGGGTTAGGGTTGTGGTTAGGGTTGGGATTAGGGTTAGGGGTGTGTTGGGGTTAGTGTTGGAGTTAGAATTGAGGGGTTTCCACTGTTTAGGCACATCAGGGGGTCTCCAAACGCGACATGGCGCCACCATTAATTCCAGCCAATCTTGCGTTGAAAAAGTCAAATGCTGCTCTCTCCCTTCCGAGTCCCGACGTGTGCACAAACAGTGGTTTACCCCCACATATGGGGTACCAGCGTACTCAGGAGAAACTGGACAACAACTTTTGGAGTCCAATTTCTCCTGTAACCCTTGGGAAAATAAAAAATTGCGGGCTAAAAAATTATTTTTGAGGAAGGAAATTTTTTTTATTTTCACAGCTCTGCGTTATAAACTTTTGTGAAGCACTTGGGGGTTCAAAGTGCTCACCACACATCTAGATAAGTTCCTTTGGGGGTCTAGTTTCCAAAATGGGGTCACTTGTGGGGGGTTTCTACTGTTTAGGCACATCAGGGGCTCTGCAAATGCAACGTGACGCCAGCAGAGCATTCCATCAAAGTCTGCATTTCAAAACGTCACTACTTCCCTTCCGAACCCCGATGTGTGCCCAAACAGTGGTTTACCCCCACATATGGGTATCAGCGTACTCAGGAGAAACTGGACAACAACTATTGGGGTCAAATTTCTCCTTTAACCCTTGGGAAAATAAAAAAATTGCATGCTAAAAAATAATTTTTGAGGAAAGAAAAATGATTTTTTATTTTCACGGCTCTGCATTATAAACTTCTGTGAAGCACTTGGGGGTTTAAAGTGCTCACCACACATCTAGATAAGTTCCTTTGGGGGTCTAGTTTCCAAAATAGGGTCACTTGTAAGGGGTTTCTACTGTTTAGGCAGATCAGGGGCTCTGCAAATGCAACGTGACGCCCGCAGAGCATTCCATCAGTCTGCATTTCAAAACGTCACTACTTCACTTCCAAGCCCCGGCATGTGCCCAAACAGTGGTTTACCCCCACGTGGGGTATCAGCGTACTCAGGAAAAACTGGACAACAACTATAGTGGACAAATTTCTCCTGTTACCCTTGGGAAAATTAAACAATTCTGGGCTAAAAAATTATTTTTGAGGAAAGAAAAAGTATTTATTATTTTCACGGCTCTGCGTTATAAACTTCTGTGAAGCACTTGGGGGTTCAAAGTGCTCACCACACATCTAGATTAGTTCCTTGGGAGGTCTATTTTCCAAAATAGGGTCACTTGTGGGGGAGCTCCAATGTTTAGGCACACAGGGGCTCTCCAAACGCGACATGGTGTCCGCTAATGATTGGAGCTTATTTTCCATGCAAAAAGCCAAATGGCGTGCCTTCCCTTCAGAGCCCTGCCGTGCAGCCAAACAGTGGTTTACCCCCACATATGGAGTATCAGCATACTCAGGACAAACTGGACAACAACATTTGGGGTCCAATTTCTCCTGTTATCCTTGGGAAGATAAAAAATTCTGGGCTAAAAAATAATTTTTGAGGAAAGAAAAATTATTTTTTATTTTCACGGCTCTGCGTCATAATCTTCTGTGAAGCACTTGGGGGTTCAAAGTGCTCACCACACATCTAGATTAGCTCCTTGGGAGGTCTAGTTTCCAAAATGGGGTCACTTGTGGGGAAGCTCCAGGGTTTAGGCACACAGGGGCTCTCTAAACGCAACATGGTGTCTGCTAATGATTGGAGCAAATTTTCCATTCACATAGCCAAATGGCATGCCTTCCCTTCCGAGCCTTGCCGTGCACCCAAACAGTGGTTTACCCCCACATATGAGGTATCGACATACTCAGGAGAAATTGCCCAACAAATTTTAGGATCCATTTTATCCTGTTTCCCATGTGAAAATGAAAAAATTGAGGCTAAAAGAATTTTTTTGTGAAAAAAAGTACTTTTTCATTTTTACGGATCAATTTGTGAAGCACCTGAGGGTTTAAAGTGCTCACTATGCATCTAGATAAGTTCCTTGGGGGATATAGTTTCCAAAATGGGGTAACTTGTGGGGGAGCTCCAATGTTTAGGCACACAGGGGCTCTCAAAACGCGACATGGTGTCCGCTAACGATGCAGATAATTTTTCATTCAAAAAGTCAAATGGTGCTCCTTCCCTTCCGAGCCTTACCATGTGCCTAAACAGTGGTTTACCCCCACATGTGAGGTATCGGTGTACTCAGGAGAAATTGCCCAACAAATTTTAGGATCCATTTTATCCTGTTGCCCATGTAAAAATGAAAAAAATCAGGCAAAATTTTTTTTTTTGTGAAAAAAAGTACTTTTTCATATTTACAGATCAATTTGTGAAGCACCTGGGGGTTTAAAGTGCTCACTATGCATCTAGATAAGTTCCTTGGGATGTCTAGTTTCCAAAATGGGGTCACTTGTGGGGGAGCTCCAATGTTTAGGCACACGGGGGCTCTCCAAACGCGACATGGTGTCCGCTAAAGATTGGAGACAGTTTTTCATTCAAAAAGTCAAATGGCGCTCCTTCCCTTCCAAGCCCTGCCGTGCGCCCAAACAGTGGTTTACCCCCACATATGAGGTATCAGCATACTCAGGACAAACTGGACAACAACGTTCATGGTCCAGTTTCTCCTTTTACCCCTGGGAAAATAAAAAATTGTTCCTAAAATATCATTTTTGTGACTAAAAAGTTAAATGTTCATTTTTTCCTTCCATGTTGCTTCTGCTGCTGTGAAACACCTGAAGGGTTAATAAACTTCTTGAATGTGGTTTTGAGCACCTTGAGGGGTGCATTATTTAGAATGGTGTCACTTTGGGGTATTTTCAGCCATATAGACCACTCAAACTGACTTCAAATGTGAGGTGGTCCCCCCAAAAAAAGGTTTTGTAAATTTTGTTGTAAAAATGAGAAATCACTGGTCAAATTTTAACCCTTATAACTTCCTAGCAAAAAAAAAAAAAAATTGTTTCCAAAAATTGTGCTGATGTAAAGTAGACATGGGGGGTATTGTTATTTATTAGCTATTTTGTGTCACATAACTCTCTGGTTTAACAGAAGAAAAATTAAAAATGTGAAAATTGCAAAATTTTCAAAATTTTCACCTAATTTCCGTTTTTTTCACAAATAAACGCAGAAATTATCGACCTAAATTTACCACAATCATGTAACCCAATATGTCACGAAAAAACAATCTCAGAACCGCTAGGATCCGCTGAAGCGTTCCTGAGTTATTACCTCATAAAGGGACACTGGTCAGAATTGCAAAAAATGGCCAGGTCATTAAGGTCAAAATAGGCTGGGTCATGAAGGGGTTAACTTGTCTAAATGGAGGCCAGGGCCCCTGTATATTTTAACTATCATCTATAATTTCAACAAATTTGTATTGGCAGTGCAATTGAAGAATTTAACAGCACAGACTACACAGTGGTGGAGAAGGGAGAGGTAAGTATTGCAAGTTGTAGAGCACTGTTCGAGCTGGGGGGAACACTCTCATGGGCGGTGGTACTGGCACAGGGCCCCTCATATTACGATGGTGTGTCTGACGTTGGTTGTGCACCACCACCATCAGAGACACTTCATTGTACTATGAGGGACCCTGTGCCAGTGCCGTCGCCCAAGAGTGAGCACACCTGTTGTGAACTCTGTTTTCGGGCTCCCTCTTGTGGTCACTGGTGGTATGGTGTGACTTTTGCTTTGGGCTCCCCCTGGTGGCTTTGTTTGTTATCCTGCTGGTCTCTGGCTATCAGCTGGTTCGTTATCCTCTGGGAGGTTCCTATATAGCTCTGTTTTACTTCCACTTGTGGCTGGCTGTCGATGTAATCAGTGCTACTCAGATTCCTTCTGACTACCTTGCTCCAAGTCCATCCAGGATAAGCTAAGTTTTGTTTGCTCTTTTTTTGATCAGCAGTGTTTATCATGTTTTCTGTTCCAGCTTGCTAAAATGTAATTCCCTCGCTTGCTGGTTGCTCTAGTGGGCTGAGTTTCTCCCCACACCCCATTAGTTGGTGTGTGGGTTCTTGAAATCTCAGGATGGATGTTTTGTAAGGGTTTTTTATTGATCGCATAGACCCCTGCTCTATTTTCTGCTTTCCAGTACTAGTGGGCCTCTTTTGCTGAATCTGATTTCATCCCTATGTATGTGCCTTCTTCTTACTTCACCGTTAATATTTGTTGGGGGCTTCTATATCTTTGGGGATTATTTCTCTGGAGGCAAGCTTTCTCTTTAGGGGTAGCTAGTTCCTCAGGCTGGCTCGAGACGTCTAAGAATTTTTTAGGCACGTTCACCGGCTACCTCTAGTTGTTTTGGATAGGTTCAGATTTGCGATCAGTCCAGTTACCATCTCCCTAGAGCTCGTCCTTAGTTTAATCACTTGCTGATCTATTTGTGATCCTCCGCCACTTGGGATCATAACACACACCCACCTGTCCAGGCAAATGGCACCCGCACGGGTGCTTGTACCAGGTGGTGACCACGGCCCTGTGGGGGGAGTCAGCCCATTTAGGGAGGTATAAAAATGGCCTATGATGGACATTCAGCAGCTGCAAAATGGAGGAATTGGAGAAGTCAGTACGAGGAGGCCAAAAGCAAGACATTTTGTCAGGCAAGCTACGTATCAGAAGAGGAAGGTGGGGCCAAATAATTTGAAATCCATGATTGGTTCATTTTAATGAAGGTTAGATCATCAACATTTCGGGTAGCCAGACGTGTCCTTTTTTCGGTCAGTATTGACCCAGCAGCACTGAAGACTCTTTCTGATAGCACACTAGCAGGAGGGCAAGCAAGCTCCTGTAATGCATATTCTGCCAATTCAGGACAGGTGTCTATTTTAGATGCCCATTAATCAAAGGGGAATGACCTGTGAGGGAGAACATCGATAAGGGAGGTAAAGTAGTTCATAACCATACTGGACAAATGCTGTCTCCTGTCACTTTGAATCGATGCAGCAGTACATGTCGTGTCAGTGGTCATTGCGAAATCACTCCACAACCTGGTCATAAAACCCCTCTGTCCAACGGCACTTTGGATTTGTGCACCTCTAACACCTCTGCCATGTTGCCCCCTACGGCTCGTGTGAGAACCATCACCGCCGCTGTGTGCTGGGAATGCCTGAACCAAACGGTCTACAAGAGTTGCTTGTTTGGTAGCCAATATTTGCTAAAGGTTCTCATGTGGCATGATATTTTGTAATTTTCCTTTATATTGTGGATCCAGGAGGCAGGCCAACCAGTAATCGTCATCGGTCATCATTTTGATAATGCGGGGGTCCCTTTTTAGGATATGCAAGGCATACTCAGCCATGTGGGCCAATGTTCTAGGTGTCAATTCACTGCTTGTGCAGGGTGGAGGAGCACTTTCTTGCAAATCAACATCACTTGTGTCCTGCAAAAACCCTGTACCTGACCTTGCAACACCACCAGTTTCTATTGCCCCCTGAGAAGCATCCTCCTCCCATAAATATTCATCCCCATCATCCTCCTCTGCTTCTGAGCTACTGGCAGCGGCACACTCTTCCCCCAATGGCTGCCAAACTGGGTCAACAACTGGGTCGTCTATCACCTCTTCTTCAATGTCATGTGCACCTTCCTCTGTGTCACCGTGTAAGGTGCTATAGCGTTCGGGACGGGGCACCATACTCTCATCAGGGTCAGATTCTGGCTCAGTACACTGCGAGGGCAATTTAGTGATCTGAGTCAATGGAACAGCATAATAATCTAGCTGTGGCTGTACATCAGTGCACTCCATGTCCGATTCATCTTGTAATGGGCAGTTAACAATTTCCGTTTCTAACCCAGGCACGGTATGTGTAAAGAGCTCCTTGGAGTAACCTGTATTGTCGCCTGACGCATCCTTCACTTTTGGTTTGGGTGAAGGACACACAGAAACATATTGTTCCTGACCGGGAGCATCCACTGACGACTCACTTTTTTTGGGGAGACTGAACCAAAACTCAGGCCCAGTGTATAAAACAACACAATGTAAGTGGCAGACAGTGGCTGGCTGATATACAACAAACTAACAGGACAGAAGTATATCCACTTTGTGAGAATTTGAATCTCACTTTTTTGGGGGGAGACTGAACCAAAACTCAGGCCCAGTGTATAAAACAACACAATGTAAGTGGCAGAAAGTGGCTGGCTGATATACGACAAAATAACAGGACAGAAGTATATCCACTTTGTGAGAATTTGATTCTCACTTCTTTGGGGGGGAGACTGAACCAAAACTCAGGCCCAGTGTATAAAACAACACAATGTAAGTGGCAGAAAGTGGCTGGCTAATATACGACAAACTAACAGGACTCAGGTATATCCACTTTGTGAGAATTTGAATCTCACTTTTTTTTTTGGGAGACTGAACCAAAACTCAGGCCCAGTGTATAAAACAACACAATGTAAGTGGCAGAAAGTGGCTGGAAGATATATGAAAAAATACAAGGACTGTAGTACAATTTCAATCTCCCTACAATGATCTCAGGACAAGTATGGCAGCAATAAAAAGGACCGCTGCACACAAAAGTGTGGACAAATAAACAAGATAACTGTGCAGAAAGGAGCAACAGGATTTTTGCTTTTAAAAAAGCAGTTGGTTTGCACAGCAGCGTGCAAACAGCAATGCAGCTATCAGGGAGCCTTATAAGACAGCCTAATAAGCTACAGAGCTGATGCACAAAAATATACCCTCCACTGTCCCTGCAAAAAAAGGTGGTGTTGCACAGTGGAAATCGCTACAGCACAAGCAGTTTTGGGGTTAATCTTCCCTCTCTAACTATATCCCGTCTTCTGATGAAGCTGCAGCAACCTCTCCCTATGCTAACATCGGCACAAGTAAAATGGCGGTTGGCGTGCACGCCCCTTTATAGCCCCTGTGACGCCGCAGAAAGCAAGTTAATCACTTTCATGCCCTTCTCTAAGATGGTGGGAACCGAGACCTTTGTCATCACTCTGCCCACACTCTGCGTCCTCCTTCATTTGCTGAAAAATGGCGCTGAAAGCGTGATACGAAACGCGACTTTGGTGCGCAGATCGCCGACCGCATGGCAAATCCCACACGAGGATCTGGTCGGGTTTCATGAAATCGAAAAGTCAGCAATTTTTGAATTTGTCCGATCCGTTTCGCTCAACCCTAGTCCTGTTACCACATTTGAACTGCATTTAGCCCACTTTATTATTTGGGCCTACTAACTGTGTCTGCCACTCATTACAGTTTTCCTTCACTGAACAAAGCAATGCCGCCTGTTTAGTCCTGTTACCACATTTGAACTGCATTTAGCCCACTTTAATATTTGGGCCTACTAACTGTGTCTGCCACTCATTACAGTTTTCCTACACTGAACAAAGCAATGCCACCTGTTTAGTCCTGTTACCACATTTGAACTGCATTTAGCCTACTTTATTATTTGGGCCTACTAACTGTGTCTGCCACTCATTACAGTTTTCCTCCACTGAACAAAGCAATGCCGCCTGTTTTGTCCTGTTACCACATTTGAACTGCATTTAGCCTACTTTATTATTTGGGCTTACTAACTGTGTCTGCCACTCATTACAGTTTTCCTCCACTGAACAAAGCAATGCCGCCTGCTTTGTCCTGTTACCACATTTGAACTGCATTTAGCCCACTTTATTATTTGGGCTTACTAACTGTGTCTGCCACTCATTACAGTTTTCCTCCACTGAACAAAGCAATGCCGCCTGTTTAGTCCTGTTACAAATTTTGAACTGCATTTAGCCTACTTTATTATTTGGGCCTACTAACTGTGTTTCCTCCTCATCCTGCCCATTGCCCAGCCACTGCTAGATGAGTCTGCTGGTAAATTGACCCAGACCACTACATTCCCCTTGCACTCTACACAGCCAGAATCTGACCCTGCTGAAAGTCAGGTTCCCCTTCCCGCATATTATACCACCTTACACAGGGACAAAGAGGAAGGTGCAGATGCATGCATTGCAGGTTCCTTCATCAGGTGGGGGGGCATACTTGTTGGCAATGTCACTGGCACAGGGCCCCTTATAGTATGCAAAAGTGTCTCTGCCAGTGGGAGGTGCCACACAAACACACCGCCGTACTATGAGGGGCCCTGTGCCAGTGACGTCGCCAAAGAGTATGCCCCCCACCTGATGAAGGAACCTGCACTTTCATCTGCACCGTCCTACGAACGAGTGCCCTCCCCTGCTATCTCAGGATCACAGCACTTGCAAAGTTGAAATACTTACCTCTCCCTGCTCCACCGCCGTGACGTATTCTGCGCTTCCTGGGCCCACAAAAATCTTGAGCCAGCCCTACCCCCCCACAACTTTAGCCAAATGACCCCCAACTTTCAATGCCTAACTATTATTATAAAGTAAATTAAGATTGGCAAGCTTAAGTAATAAGAAATTATGTTTTTGGCATTAAAATGGGCACTGTAGTTGTTCTCCTGTCCTCCACTCACTGCTGACTTTGATTCCCCATTGACTTGCATTGGGTTTCGTGTTTCAGTCGGCCCCCTACTTTTCGCAATAAATTCGCCGATTTCACCCGACCCGACTTTTGACAAAGTCGGGTTCCGCGAAACCCGACTCGATCCGAAAAAAGTAAAAGTCGCTCAACTCTAATTGTAGGGCATTACTAAGGCTGTATATGCTTTAAAGAGCTTGAAAGGAGGTTGAATTTAATTGTTGGAGACCTCAGAGTGTTACACGTGTATTTTAAGGGCATATGAAGGCTTTGCAATTTGCAACAAATTGATTTGCTTCAAATCAAAGTTTTGGGAAAACTGGGACATCGGGCTTCAGATTTCACAAAATAATGTATTATTTACTGTCATTTGTAGATTTATAGTAGTCAACACAAATTAACGAGCACTGTAACTTGCATATTTTCTCTGCATTAATTATTTTCTAATGATTTTTAGCTATATCATCTTGTCTATAGGACAAATTATATCTCGAGCATGTACTGTAGTGTGTCATAAAAAATTCTAATGTGCACTTCAGTGTCTTTGACAGCATCGTAGATAATTGGAGTCTTGAGTCATGAGGTTATAATGGTCTAAAGTAACCACTGAGACAATTCTTTTTGCATTTGTTTGATATTTATAGCTGCACTTGAGGAAAAAAGTATCAGCACCTAATGGTGTGTGATACATATTGCGCTTTCATTAGAGGCATGACAGATAGATAGATAGATAGATAGATAGATAGATAGATAGATAGATAGATAGATAGATAGATAGATAGATATGAGATAAACAAAGAGAAGAATTAGAGCAGCACAAAAAGACAAAAGTAAAAAGAAGAAAAATTAGGTGCAGAGCCCCCCAGGCATAGACCAAAACCTCAATTACAGGAATCCAAAAAATGGAGGCAGCACACCATTCGTAGTGAAAAAGCAGGAGCTACTTTTATTAGCCCATCCCAACATAGATATGAGATAGATAGATATGAGATAGATAGATATGAGATAGATAGATCGATAGATAGATATGAGATAGAAAGATCGATAGATAGATATGAGATAGAAATGAGATAGATAGATCAATAAATAGATATGGGATAGATAGATAGATAGATAGATAGATAGATAGATAGATAGATAGATAGATAGAAGAAATTGAGAGATAAAAGATAGAGATTAATTCACTATGTAACACAATTTTTGTTCCTGGCTTCCAAATGTTATATGTCAACTGTTTATGTTTAAAGATTATGGAAAAACGACTGCATTCAGCGCAAACTTTGATTTTATGACCACAGGAAAGAAAAAATTGTATTTATTGATTTATTGTGACAAAAAAAGGAAATTATTATATTTTCATTCATGCGGGCTGATAAAAAAAAACACTTGCATGGTAAATAGACAAAGACAGTCAAAAATCACTCAAAAAGGTTCTGAAGTGAGTAGTTTTTCTAGATTTGCGAGTGTACTGCAAATTGCTTTCTCAAAGAAATGGCCAAATGTAGTCCCCCATCATGTTTTCATTATACTGTCCTTGGTAGCGATGTTCAAAGTCCAATATATCTTGATGAAAGCACTCGCCTTGCTCCTCTGAATAAGCTCCCATGTTCTCCTTGAACTTGTTAAGATGAGCGTCAAGGATATGGACTTTGAGAGACATTCTGCATCCCATTATGGCGTAATTCTTTATGAGAGTCTGAACCAACTTCATATAGTTTTCAGCCTTGTGATTACCCAGGAAGCCATGAACCACTGAAACAAAACAGTTCCAAGCCACTGTTCCAGTTCCTTTCTGTTAAGCAGCTTGGCGAACTCGTCACATTCTATGTTCTTCTTCATCTGCGGTCAAACGAAGATACCAGCCTTGATCTTTGCCTCGGACAACTTTGGAAAGAGATCTTGGAGGTACTTGAAAGCCGCTGACTCTGTGTCAAGAGCCATGACAAATTGATAAATCAGGTCTAACTTGATGTGCAGTGATGGTATCAACACCTTCAGAGGTTCTATCAGCGGCTCCCACTTGACATTGCTCTTCCCCACATAGAACTCGGTCCGCTGTGGCCAGTCCTTTCTGTGATAGTGCGCCTTAGTATCACAGCTGTCCCAGAGCTCGTCTTTATAAATTGTCCACACATGTAGCAAAATGTGCAAACAACCTCTTGATGCCATCTAAAACAAATAATTGATCTTTAACTACAATTTGTTATTCTCTTACTCAGTAATAACATAAACTGTAATGTTGGTTCGAGTCACCTGTGATTTTACACTTGTATGACTACTATTGAACAGTCCGAGAACATTCTAGAATTTTCTTAAAGTTTCTAGAAACTTCTAGATAATTCTGGAAAATTGTAGAAACTTCTGCACATTTCTAGAAGTTCAACAATATTCTAAAAGACTACTCAGTATTGAATATGAATTGAGAATTTTCCCAAAAACAGAGGACTAGAACTCTAGTGCCACCTATTGGAAGTAGCAATCCTAACAGTCAATGTCGACCCTTTAACGAGCCTTGTCACATGACTTAGGATAATAGCCAAACCAGAATCTCAATTTGTAGACACTGTGTTTCGGGGTACTGCCCCTCGTCAGTGCAAAGTGGAGATCTGGTTTGGCTGATTGAGAGGCGTCTGACTGGGATCCAAGAAGTATCATTTCTCCGTGCGGAGAGTGACATGATAAGCATGTCGAGGTGAGGAGACTTTGCACTGACGAGGGGCAGTACCCCAAAACACAGAGTCTGCAAATTGAGATTCTGGTTTGGCTATTATCCTAAGTCATGTGACAAGGCTCGTAATATATACTATAATTGCACTTTCATTATAATGTAGCACAACTAAACAAATAAAGCCCTATAAAAAAGCATTTAACACATATATTTGCACAAAATCTCTAAACAGGAGCAAACAGACAGAATGCACAAATCAATATTTACAGTGAGAGACAAAAATACTATGAGAAGCAGTACACGCCACATGACACAATCTGTTCATAAATCATGTTTTATTTGCAGGATGCAAAGCCCTGGATGACGGGGTAGAAACAAACATTTTATTAGCACCCTGTGCATGGAAAGCAAGGGCGAGTGAACACATACAGTAATAATCAGAACATGAGTGATGTTACAGTGGAAATTACAACTGTATGGAAGGAATTACAGAAACAAGCAAGTGGGCGTCATTTGCCTAGCACTAATTTTCCAGCTTCCTCAGAGCTCTAACATGCCTTAATTTTTTAGGAATCATTATATTTTACCCTTATTCAAATAGACATTGTATCGCTTTCATACTCAAACCTAGATGTCAACAGCATGTGACTGTAAATGAATAATACAACTGATGATGAAACCATATGAACTGTCCAAGGTACTGGAGCGCTGGAACTGGGAGCTTAGAGGAGTTGTCTGAAGTACTTTTTTAGTACAGTGCCAGCAGATTTTGCATCTACTAATTTCAGATGGTAACTGTATAAAATAAGTACAGACATTACGGTGTAACAAACTAGCAGCTGCAACAAAAACATTGTGGGCACTGTGCAAGAGCTTATAATTCATGTGGAAATACAGTATGGTTGACATATGCCAAAATATAGATGCTTCTCACAAAATTAGAATATCATCAAAAAGTGAATTGATTTCAGTTCTTCAATGCAAAAAGTGAAACTCATATATTATATAAAGTCATTACAAACAGAGTGATCAATTTCAAGTGTTGATTTCTGTTAATATTGATGATTATGACTTACAGCCAATGAAAACCCAAAAGTCAATGTCTCAGAAAATTAGAATGCGTTATAATTTCAACTTGAAAAATGATTTTAAAATCCAAAATATTGGCCTACTGAAATGTATATTCAGTAAATGCACTCAATACTTGGTCGGGGCTCCTTTTGCATCAATTACTGCATCAATGCTGCGTGGCATTGAGACGATCAGCCTGTGGCACTGCTGAGGTGTTATGAAAGCCCAGATTGCTTTGATAGGAGCTTTTAGCTCATCTGCATTGTTCAGTCTGGTGTCTCTCATTTTTCTCTTGAAAATACCCCATAGGCTGGGGTTACACTTGTGTGTGCAATGCGAGAAACTCGCGCATCAATACCTGGCACTGCCGCTGGCACTCGGGACCGGAGCATTCAGCTGCATAGAAATACATGCAGCTGAATGCTCCGGTTCCGAGTGCTGGTGACAGTGCCAGGTATTGATGCGAGAGACTCGCACAAGCTCCTCAGATTGCACACACAAGTGTGACCCCAGCCATGGATTCTCTATAAGGTCAGAGAGGTTGCTGGCCAATCAAGCACAGTGATACTGTTGTTTATAAACAAGATATTGGTACTTTTGACAGTGTGGACAGGTGCCAAGTCCTGCTGGAGAATTAAATTTCCATCTCCAAAAAGCTTGTCAGCAGAGGGAAGCAAGAAGTGCTCTAAAATGCAAGTTGGCATGTGAAGGAAGAGATTTTAAGCAATAAAGACTGTAGAATCATTAAAAATGTAATTTGTGTGTAAAATTTGGTATAAGTAGTAGGTGTATTTTGAGAAAGCCAATCATTTTTTAGAATAAAGTATTACAGACTGGGGTTAGAGTCTTGGAAAATACAGTTAATAACATTTGAAACTGGTCAAAGTCAGAAGAAGGCTACATCAAGTCCTATTCATCTTCTCAGGTAGAAAAAATGTAAAATGCTTGGAAAGGGTACATAAAATGATATTAATTATATTTAAGGACTGTCTTTGTATGACAAGTAAGAGAGGTTGGAGTTAGCAGTAGAAGAAGTTGAATTTGAGTTATGAAAGATGTGGCTAATTGCCGGACTATGAGAGAAAGACAGTAAATGGATCAGTGATTTATGAGCCTGACTTTTGTTTTCTAGAGCAGAATAAGATAGTTTAATGTAATTCAAGAAAGTGAATGAAAAAATAAGAAAAACACCAAACCATTAACTACATGAAAGCAGTGTCGGACTGGGGTGCCAAGGGCCCACCGGTAACATTGATTTTGGGGGGCCCACTTTTCACCAGCATACAAATATTAGACTACGCTCCTTCACAAATGTACCTATATTTCTATGTAATAATACATTGGGTAGTTTGGTTAATGAATGATGAGCTGCTGCTTTTTTCAAGTGAATTATTACCAAATACTGACCATACAGATGGATTGGGGGCCCACCGGGGGATTGCCCTGTTACCCTATGGGCCAGTCCAAGCCTGCATGAAAGTGTTTTAAGGAAGAAACATACAACAGAAATGTAGAGAAAAGCACGTGTGCCGCTATCATGCTTTACTGTAAAGAAACATTCTGCATGTTTCACTCAGCCAAGATGTCTTCTGACCCTCTAGCAAGAGTGTTTCCCCTAATATAGCACTTATTGTATAGGCATGTACTTACTAAATTAGCTTACCCACCTAATAAACTCACAGTACTATGCAGCGGTAAGCAAACTTGCATGGCTATATCACTAGAGATAAAACAACGTGTGCATCAGATCATTTAGCAAGAGATTCATCAGATTTCCCTAGCACAAATAAAAATTGCAGTGGTGAAAATGAAAGCTGAGCATTGAATTAAAACTCAGAGATAAAAAATAAGGTTCAGCAAAGAGGGGTCCCTCTCTCCACGTCCAGGCGCAGGTCGGTTCAGCATGTCTCATCATCTCTCTTCCTAGTACTTGGCTTTAATATCTCTCTTTCCCCAGCCTTACTTTCTTTAGGCTATGGGTTTCTCCTTATATACCTTTTGTATACTCTCCACGGTGTTAAGCTAGTACTTATGATCATGTGTATATTTTCACTTAGGTACCTACCCTTTGCACATGCAAATGTTTATACATTGGGGTTGTATTACTTACCATTACAACTCTTTAGCACTTTGCACTTTAGTGTGATCTGATTTAGTAAATTGTTATGATGTGATTGTCTGAACCTTCTTTGCCTATACATACACTTTCTTTGAAGGTGTACCACACTTACCATATAATGAAATTCGATGTAATATTGTATTGATTTACTGTGGCTTACCTTATACTACTACAGTAGCTAATTTTTTCGATTACTCCTGCAATACTGTGCTTTTGTATGTGGTTCTAGGATATTCATCTGTAACCCTTTTTTATTGTGTCTTTCTATATTTATACATGATTGCCATGTTATATGGCTTTTTAAGAAAATCTTGTTGTAATAAAAACTTACAGTATTTTACTCTGCTCTAGTGTCCAATCTCCTTTTGGGTTTCAGCAAAGAGATGGTTAAACGGCAGCATCTGAACAATTGATAGTAGCATGTATTACAACTTGCAGGGGCAAGGACATAAGGTTCAGCAAAGAAAAAGTTAAACAGCAGGATTTGAATACATTATGGACCATGCTTTAAAACTTGCAGGGAAGAAAATGAAGATTCAGCAAGGAGATAGTTAAGTGTCAGGATGTGAATGATGCATTCTTAATGTGACAATGAGGGTTCCGCAGACGGACAGCTACATGGCAGCATTCCAGCTGATTGTGTCCCTTCTCGCCCTCCCTGGCCTGGGCGAGCAGTGGTAGCTCCCAATCTGCTATGTATGTGAATGCTGGAGCAGCAGCCGGGGATTGGCCGTCCTCCCCATTCAGTGTGCACCCACCGGCTGCTGCCTCCCTCGCCTGTCACTGTGTACTATAGTAATAAGGAGCTGGACTGCAGACAGGCTGCTGGGACTTTCTGCCTACTGTGGGAGATGCTTATGCTGTGTAACTACTGGAGATTAGAGCGTGGGACAGGGACACAAGGATAGAAGTGGCCGCATAGCATTGAAATAAAGAAGCTGCAGGAGAAGCTGGTAATATTCATGTCTCCTCTGTCTGAGAGATGGATGCAGATTGCTGTTACTAGGTAGACTCCCAGCGTTGGGGCTTGTGTGCTTGTTACTATGTCTGCTGCTTTCAAGTCCATGTGCACCTAGTGATAGTGGGAAGGACGGGGGCTCCCAGGACTTTGGGAAGTGCACCCTTGTCGGGGTTCTGCATGGGTGACATTGATATTATGCAGGGGTTCATCCGGGGTCTTGTTTCTATAATTGTGAACCTCATTGATTGTAGTTCTGCACGTCAGCATGCAGGGGAATTTTCCAGTAACTCATGCCCTGGTTTTGGTGAAGGGGAAAGGAGTCATCTATATTCTGAAGGAATTAGGAGGAATGTTGTTTTGCATCATTGCAGCAGGAGGCAATAATGGACAACATTGCTGTTCGGAAATAATGATAAACAGATAAGTGCTTCAATGCATCTCGTCCCAGATCACCTCATTCATGTCCATCGTGATTGAGCTGGACTTACTAATAAATCTAAGACTTAAAAGGTGCAGAAGAACATACTGTTACAGCTTAAGGCTTCTAACATTGCTCTGAAAACTGAACAGGCTTTCAGTATTTTTTCTAATTCTACAGAGAGCTAGGGGTTAATAAAAGTTTGAAACTTTTTGTAAGGTAAAGTGTTTATTTTTCGATAACGTCATGTTTATATGTGTGTGTATAGCTACATCTATCTCCTTCTATTAATTAGAACACAAACCCAATGACAGCCAGGTGAACTATATAAGACTTTGCTGCAGGTAGAAAAAGAATCAATATATAATGGCAATTTGATGCTGTTAAAAACAAATCTATTCATTGTTGGAAAATGTCTCCTACTTTGGCCCTTAGTGACTAGCTACTTTTTTTTTTAGGTTTTCCCTTTCAGTATTTTAGCAGCATAAATATAATTTGTAAACTAGCGCGGTTGTACAGGCCTTTGTGATTTTTTGTGCTATTTGGGAATAAAACTTGCAAACATTTTATGGAAAAGGATGATAAAATTACATAAAAAATGTGAAAATAAAACATTTAAAAAAAATAGATTGTATTAAATAATTATTAAAATAATTATTGGCACTATTTCCAATGACTACAGTGATTCATGCAATGAAATAGAATAAATCTCTGTTAAAAAATGAAATTATTAATATCAATGTCTAGATTTATGGAGCACCTCGCTCCAGTATCTAAAACAGGGTACAACAATATATAAATGGATATAAGTAACTCTGCGGTGCCAGTCTTAAAGGAGATATTCATCAAAGGTAAACAATTCGGTCACACAACCGCATCATGTTCTATGGCCCTATTTTTACCCCTGAAGAACCTCTGAAAACAAGCGGGGAAATGGTTTTGGAATGCTGACCACTGAAGAAATATGAGTATATGGAATTCAGGAGTGACATACAGTGCGGGAAATAATTATTTGATCTCTTGCTGATTTTGTAAATTTGCCCACTGACAAAGACATGAACAGTCTATCATTTTAAGGGAAGGTTAATTTTAACATTGAGAGATCCTGAATATCAAAAATAAAATCCAGAAAATCACATTGTATAAATTATATATATTTATTTGCATTTTGCAGTGAGAATTAAATATTTGATCCCTCTGGCAAATAAGACTTAATACTGGGTGGCAAAAACCTTGTTGGCAAGCACAGTAGTCAGACTTTTTTTTGTAGTTGATGATGAGGTTTGCGCACATGTCAGGAGGAATTTTGGTCCAGTCCTCTTAGCAGATCATCTCTAAATCATTAAGATTCTAAGGCTGTAGCTTGGCATCTCGGGTCTTCAACTCCCTCCATAAGTTTTCTATGGATTAAGGTCTGGAGACTGGCTAGGCCACTCTATTACCTTAATGTGCTTCTTATTGAGCTACTCCTTTGTTGCCTTGGCTGTATGTTTTGGGTCATTGTCTTGCTGGACGACCCAGCCACAACCCAATTTAAAGGTCCTGAGGGAAGGAGATTGTCACTCAGGATTTTATGGTACATGGCTCCATCCATTCTCACATTATTGCAGTGAAAAAGACCTGTGCCCTTAGCAGAGAAACACCCCCAAAACATAATATTTCCACCTCCATGCTTAACAATGGGAATGGTGTTTTTTGGGTCATAGGCAGCATTTCTCTGCCTCCAAACATGGCGAGTTGAGTTAATGCCAAAGACCTCAATTTTTGTCTCCACTGATTACAGCACCTTCTCCCAATCTCTCACAGAATAATCTAGGTGTTCATTGGCAAACTTAAGATGGGCCTCCACATGTGCCTTCTTGAGCAGGGGGCATTACAGGATTTTAAACCTTTATGGCGTAATGTGTTACCAATGGTTTTCTTGGTGACTGTGGTCCCAGCTGCCTTAAGATCATTAACAAGTTCCCCCTATGTAGTTTTAGGCAGATCTCTCACCTTCCCCATGATCAAGGATACCCCAAGAGGTGAGATTTTGAATGGTGCCCTAGACCGATGTCGATTGACAGTCATTTTGTATTTCTTCCATTTTCTTACTATTGCACAAAGTTGTCTCCTTCTTACCCAGCATCTTACTTTTGGTCTATTACCTTGTTCCTGACATCCTTATAAAACTCTTGCCCATTTTATAGGGGTTAGAGTCTGACTGATTTATTGAGTCTGTGGATAGGAGTCTTTTATAAAGTTGACACTTTTCTTTAATGCAGGTATGGGTATTTTTGTCAGTAGAAAACTTACAAAATTGGCAAGGGATCAAATACTTATTTCCTTCACTGTTTATGTATGTTTGCGTGTTTGAGATGTTATTTGCTGAAACTGAGTATGTATCTATTTCTATATAATATTGTGATGTTTTATCTGAACATGTATGTTTTAGGGTCACACTCTTGGAGCAAATAGAAAATTACAGGAACCATCCAGGCAGGGGCAGCCAATGAGCTGTGGTGGTGCCATTGCATTCATTCATGTTAGAGGGCCAACCTCTGCGGTTATGAAGGGATTGCTCAGAGGATCACATTAATCCCACTCTCCCCAGTTTGATTGATTATACAGATATCTTACATAGTTACATAGTTACATAGTTATTGAGGTTGAAGGAAGACTTTAAGTCCATCTAGTTCAACCCATAGCCTAACCTAGCATGCCCTAACATGTTGATCCAGAGGAAGGCAAAAAAACCCCATGTGGCAAAGAGTAACTCCACCATGGGGAAAAAAATTCCTTCCCGACTCCACATACGGCAATCAGACTAGTTCCCTGGATCAACGCCTTATCAAGGAATCTAGTGTATATACCCTGTAATATTATACTTTTCCAGAAAGGTATCCAGTCCCCTCTTAAATTTAATTAATGAATCACTCATTACAACATCATACGGCAGAGAGTTCCATAGTCTCACTGCTCTTACAGTAAAGAATCCGCGTCTGTTATTATGCTTAAACCTTCTTTCCTCCAGACGTAGAGGATGCCCCCTTGTCCCTGTCTCAGGACTATGATTAAAAAGATCATCAGAAAGGTCTTTGTACTGTCCCCTCATATATTTATACATTAAAATAAGATCACCCCTTAGTCTTCGTTTTTCCAAACTAAATAGCCCCAAGTGTAATAACCTATCTTGGTATGGCAGACCCCCCAGTCCTCTAATAACCTTGGTCGCTCTTCTCTGCACCCGCTCTAGTTCAGCTATGTCTTTCTTATACACTGGAGACCAGAACTGTACACAGTATTCTAAGTGTGGTCGAACTAGTGATTTGTATAGAGGTAAAATTATGTTCTCCTCATGAGCATCTATGCCTCTTTTAATACATCCCATTATTTTATTTGCCTTTGTAGCAGCTGCCTGACACTGGCCACTGAATATGAGTCTGTCATCCACCCATACACCCAGGTCTTTTTCATTGATGGTTTTGCCCAGAGTTTTAGAATTAAGCACATAGTTATACATCTTTTTAATTCTACCCAAGTGCATGACCTTACATTTATCCCCATTAAAGCTCATTTGCCATTTATCAGCCCAAGCTTCTAGTTTACATAAATCATCCTGTAATATAAAATTGTCCTCCCCTGTATTGATTACCCTACAGAGTTTAGTGTCATCTGCAAATATTGAAATTCTACTCTGAATGCCCCCTACAAGGTCATTAATAAATATGTTAAAAAGAAGAGGGCCCAATACTGACCCCTGTGGTACCCCACTGCTAACCGCGACCCAGTCCGAGTGTGCTCCATTAATAACCACCTTTTGTTTCCTATCCCTGAGCCAGCTCTCAACCCACTTACACATATTTTCCCCTATCCCCATTACTCTCATTTTATGTATCAACCTTTTGTGTGGCACCGTATCAAAAGCTTTGGAAAAGTCCATATACACTATGTCCACTGGGTTCCCTTGGTCCAGTCCGGAACTTACCTCTTCATAGAAGCTGATCAAATTAGTCTGACATGAGCGGTCCCTAGTAAACCCGTGCTGATACTGGGTCATGAGGTTATTCCTCTTCAGATACTCCAGTATAGCATCCCTTAGAATGCCCTCCAGGATTTTACCCACAGTAGAGGTTAAACTTACTGGCCTATAATTACCGAGTTCAGTTTTTGCCCCTTTTTTGAATATTGGCACCACATTTGCTATACGCCAGTCCTGTGGTACAGACCCTGTTATTATGGAGTCTTTAAAGATTAAAAATAATGGTCTATCAATGACTGTACTTAATTCCTGCAGTACTCGGGGGTGTATCCCATCCGGGCACGGAGATTTGTCAATTTTAGTGATTTTTAGACGCCGCTGTACTTCCTGCTGGGTTAAGCAGGTGACATTTAATGGGGAATTTTTATCACTAGTCATATTGGCTGCCATGGGATTTTCTTTTGTAAATACTGATGAAAAAAAGTCATTTAGCATATTGGCTTTTTCCTCATCCTCATCCACTATTTCACCCAGACTATTTTTAAGGGGGCCAACACTGTCATTTTTTAGTTTCTTACTATTTATATAGTTAAAGAATATTTTGGGATTATTTTTACTCTCTCTGGCAATGAGTCTCTCTGTCTCAATCTTTGCTGCCTTGATTTGCTTTTTACAGAATTTATTTAATTTTCTGTATTTATTTAATGCCTCCTCACTACCTACTTCCTTTAATTCTCTAAATGCTTTCTTTTTGTCCCTTATTGCGCCCCTAACAGCTCTATTTAGCCATATTGGTTTCCTCCTATTTCTAGTATGTTTATTCCCATACGGTATATACTGTGCACAGGTCCTATCCAGGATGCTAATAAACGTCTCCCATTTTCTTTGTGTATTTTTGTGTCTCAGGATATCGTCCCAGTTAATTGCACCAAGATCCTCTCTCATCCATCTGACTGGATTTGTGCCACCATTTGTTACTTTTATCCATTTATACCTTTCTGTGCCTCTTTTGGATACCGGTGTGAACTATTCTATATACCTAGATATTGATATTAATCATTACAAGGGTAGGGTGAATATCATGATAGTTTATTGAATGAATCACTGCAGTCACTGATGTTTCGAGATGATAATTATATTAATAATGGTAATATAAAAGTTACATTTTAACAGGTTTTTTTATGATACATTAGAATAAGCAAATTATCTTTTTTTGTTTTACAATCTTACAATTTCCACAATAAAGTGTGATTTTTGCTTGCTTTTGTTTTTTTAACCTTGATGTTTCACACTGAATAGCAAGTTAAATTACATTTTCAGATTCTTATAGACATACCAATACATTTCAGTAACTAACGGCATTTTTTGTGCAGACCTTTGCAGTTATTTCTTAAACTGATAAAACTTTTTATAAATTACTACAGAGATTACAGTGTGACATCTTGTAACATATTCTGATCAGTATCACTATGACAAAGGTCACTGTTAGGGCAACACTTGTACCCCAACACCAGGTTATGTGAACAGACCGCTCTGAGTGCCGTCCCAGCATCCAGAAATGAATGCAAAGCGTTATGTCCCCCAGTCCCTAATGTCATGATTAGTAATAGAGATTAATAAAAGAGTTCAGCTGTCGTGATCAGAGGGTTATCCCATTCCGACTGCTAAAGCCTGACTATCATATGGTAAGGCATTTAAGTACCCATTTATTGCAGCACTGAACATTCAAAAATGACCCAATCTACACTTTAAGTGCCTGGCATCTCTTAACCTCTGCTGTAAAAAGGCACACATCTGGTTGTTAAGGAAGTGATCCATCTCAGTGGCCTCAGTATGTATGTGGCAGCTACCTGATAATCTTCTCTACTAAAAATCAGTTCTTCGTGTGCTAAATTGCTAATGGGCATGTGATAGATTTTCATTTTACCCTACAGCCAGTCTGAGGATGCAGAGCTGCAGGGGAAGGTAAAAAAAAAGCAATCTGAACCAACCACGGGGTATGTCTCAGATTTGGCCATCTGACCGAGTTTAAGAACACAGCATTCATTCAAAAAACATCCAGTTTCTCCTCCTTGCACGCATTATCCCCAATCATGCATATCTTAGTAATGCAATATCTATTTTAATTACGAAAAAAAGGATTTGATTTTATGGATTGAAGCTGGAATAACTTCCTTCACAACCAATACAAATGTCTTGAAGAGATGAGACTCCGGCCTTCTCCACACTAGAAATTTAACTGGTTTCCATGAAGGGTGAACTGAATTTTCCTGTTGCTTTTGTGTGTCTCAGACTACCTTGAGCTCCCTGTAGACACTGTAGCTCAGTTATAGTAACAGATAATAGCTCTACCTTAATGGAGCTGCACTAAAACCGCTAAGGAGCCCAAGACCCTTTGTTCTGTTGATAGGTACGGCTATCAACAGGTATAGAATTTATTATCTGTTTAGTAGAAAGGTATGATTTTCCTTTGGATGGAGAATCTATGTGACAAAGTTTTTATCCATTGAGGAAGATGATTCCTAGGTTCCTACACGTCTCTTTCACAAACTAAGAATTTATGCGACTGTATTTTCTGTCACTTACTATTTAGACCTCAGAACTTTAGATGAAGAAATATATTCAAGTGTACTTTAATTCTATTTGATTACTAAAATAATCTGCATGTGCCACAGTGCAGATTTTTTTGCAATTTGCTTTTGAATAATAATAAAAAATCTTATACTTGGCTTAACTCTTGCCTCTCTGCCCTACCACTACTTACTGTCACCAGTCTGGTCCTTGGTGCATTTTTTTAGCACCCTTGCCGAGTACTGAATCCTCAGCCCTCTTCATCTTCATGCTATGTTGGGACCTTCAGCTCTGATGTAAGCCATGACGCATGTTATGGCATTGTAACCATACACACACTTGCATAGAAACATTCCGTCAGAGCAGGGAGCCCTGGCCTAGTAAGAAGAGTAGGATTTCAACATTCAGAATGGATTGGTGATAGGGAGGAGCAGAAGGCCTGGAGACGTGAGCATCTTATGTTTATTAAGCTCTGGGATCTAGAAAGACTCCAGAGCACAAAAAGAGACATTCAATATTCAGATAATAAATTGTGAATCGAATCTCCTGGCAAAATTTGCTTCTGAATTTGAATTTAACTTGATCTGCTCATCTCTTCTCAGCACCCTTAAACGTGTGTTCTCTTAGTAAAAGGTTGATTTACAATTATTGTATTTATGATGCGTGATCAAAGTATCAGGCAAAAAATTATGATACAAATGTTTTTGGCCAATGCTTCTGGTTTGTCTGACTGTAGAGTTGAGTTTGGACTCTATTATAATGTGAATTTCTTCGTTCACTTGGCTTTTGAGATGATAGAAATAAAACAGAATCGCAATTTCTTGCTTTGCTAGTCCTAATTGAACATTTTATTATACAGACTTCCATTTAGAAAGGGAGTTGGCATAAAGTTACTGCTACTCTAAAATGACTGAATGAATTATAACATTCTAATACTTTATAACGCAAAGTATTCATCTGCCATGAAGCAGTTTTTCATGTTATCTACGTTGTAGGACAACAAAGAGTAGTGAATAGGGTTGAGCGAAACAGATCGGCCAATTTCAAAAGTCGCCGACTTTTGGGAAAGTCGGGTTTCGTGAAACCCGACCCGATCTCACTGTGGAATCGGGTCGGCCGTCGGCGATCTTAGCTCCAAAGTCGGGTTTCGTTTTTTATATATATATATGTCATTGAGACACACATATATATATATATATTTATATTTACTTCAGCGCGATATATATGAAAAGCCGTTAATTCAATTGCCGGCTTTTCATTTCTCCTGCCTAAACCCGACATGATATGAGACATGGTTTACATACAGTAAACCATGTCATATCCCCCTTTTTTTTGCATATTCCACACTACTAATGTTAGTAGTGTGTATGTGCAAAATTTTGGTGCTGTAGCTATTAAATTTAAGGGTTAAATCGCTGAAAAAATTGGCGTGGGCTCCCGCGCAATTTTCTCCGCCAGAGTGGTAAAGCCAGTGACTAAGGGCAGATATTAATAGCCTAGAGAGGGTCCATGGTTATTGGCCCCCCCTGGCTAAAAACATCTGCCCCCAGCCACCCCAGAAAAGGCACATCTGGAAGATGCGCCAATTCTGGCACTTGGCCACTCTCTTCCCACTCCCGTGTAGCGGTGGGATATGGGGTAATGAAGGGTTAATGCCACCTTGCTATTGTAAGGTGACATTAAGCCAGATTAATGGAGGAATTGCGAATGAAGGAAATGTAGGTCAATGACCTATAGTTACCTTCAGTTGCGGTGATGCGCCCCCTGCTGGATGTCCTCATGAACTGCAGCCTGGGAATTTTTTCCCACGCTCCAGGTCATATGAGGACATCCACCAGGGGGCGCATCACCGCGACTGAAGGTAACTATAGGTCATTGACCTACATTTCCTTCATTCCCCGGGGTTTACAGGCACGAGCACAGCTGCATTATAGCAGAGCTGCCTGTAAAATATTTTAACCCCTTCAGATGGATTTACCTCGTGGGACGTGACAGTTCATCAGAGGGTATGTATATTGTTGGTTTATTATTTTTCCAAGCGAGGGTCTTCAGGTGGATTGAGAGAGCAATAAAATATTAAAACAACCTGTGTGTTTATTTCATTAAAATACTTTTTAATCATGTGTGTGTGTTTTTTAACCCTTTCATACAATTGGATTAATAATGGATAGGTGTCAGAATTGACGGCTCTCCATTATTAATCTGGCTTAATGTCACCTTACAATAGCAAGGTGGCATTAACCCTTCATTACCCCATATCCCACCACTACACGGGAGTGGGAAGAGAGTGGCCAAGTGCCAGAATTGGCGCATCTTCCAGATGTGCCTTTTCTGGGGTGGCTGGGGGCAGATGTTTGTAGCCAGGGGGGGCCAATAACCATGGACCCTCTCTAGGCTATTAATATCTGCCCTCAGTCACTGGCTTTACCACTCTAGCGGAGAAAATTGCGCGGGAGCCCACGCCAATTTTTTCCGCGATTTAACCCTTAAATGTAATAGCTACATCGCCGAAATTTTGCACATACACACTACTAACATTAGTAGTGTGGAATATGCAAAAAAAAGGGGGATATGAGATGGTTTACTGTATGTAAACCATGTCTCATATCATGTCGGGTTTAGGCAGGAGAAATGAAAAGCCGGCAATTGAATTACCGGCTTTTCAATATTATCGCGCTGAAGCAAATATTAAAAAAGTATGCTTCCCCATTGAATTGCATTGGGTTTCGTGTTTTGGCCGATCCCCGACCCTGACTTTTCAATAAGATCGGCCGATTTCACTCGACCCGACTTTTGAGAAAGTCGGGTTTCGTGAAACCCGACTCGATCTCAAAAAATGAAAAGTCGCTCAACCCTAGTAGTGAACTATGTAACTTTGTTTAAGGCATTAATATATAATACAAATTGTCCTATATTTCTAATTTTGCATATGATTTTTGTACAATTCTAGCAATAGTTTTGTGCAGATTAGATGTGATAGAGAATCACTATATGATATTGCTTATGAGCTAAGACAGTGACTCTTAGCATTAAAGATGTTTTCTCAGTATCCTAGCTGGGTAACATTGCAAAGTGCTCAAAATAAACAACTTTGCAACTTACCTCTTGTTAGGGCTGGTGGAACGCACAGAGTAAATATAGAGATGTTATTTGTTGCGTTCGCAGCCCGGGGTTCACCATGCAGGAAAAGAACCTGCTGCTGGCAAACGGCGGCACTATATGGTGGTAGAAGCGAACTCTGTTGCTTCACAGAGTCGCTGTAAAGAAAAGACTGTGTCCTGTTAAACTTCACAGGAATACACAGTAACTTCTGAGCAAATAGCAGCTTGTGATCACGCAGTCAAGGAGGCAATCATACAATCTCCTCACCAGAGGAGCTGGTATTCTGAGTGGCTAATTTCAGCCGGGGCCCTGAAACCATACACACAATCTCCTAACCGGGGGTGCCGGTATTCTAAGAGGCTTATTTCAGCCGGGTCCCTGAATACACATAAGAGTGACCACATTGGCGCAAAACTCATAACATGAATTGATACTAGCGCATGGCCGTGCGGCCATGCAAACCTTTTATAGCTGCAGCAAGTACAGGGCCTTCCTAGAAGGACCAATGAGAGGCTGCCACAGAGCCTGAGCAACTTCAGGACCTTCCTGGAGAACCAATGGGTTTTGCTGCAGTATCTAAGCATGTGACCCTCGATCTCCAATGAGAGATCTTACCCTGGGCATGCTCAGAAGGGAAAAAGCAGGACTTAGTCCCAAAAGCTTCTGCTCGCTGCTGCTCAGCACTGGCTTCAATGGCAGAAGCTGGAAAAGCAGCAGTAACCCTTTGCACAGACTGAGCGAGACACTGGGACCGACGTCTCCACTGTGGCAGGAGAAGAATTGGAGACCGCAGTGGAGATGGCCCGAGATTCCCCCTGTGCAGAGGTGGGAACTGGACCCCTAACATTACCCCCCCTCCTAGAGCCCCCCCTCCTTGGACCTTGCTACGCTCGAAGGTAGCAATGAGCTGCAGAGCCTGAATATGCTCAGCAGGCTCCCAAGACCTGTCCTCAGGATCATAACCCTTTCAGTCCACCAAATAATATTTTTTGCCACGTACCACCTTGCACCCCAAAATAGCGTTCATCTCGTAATCGTCCGTAGATGAACCCGATATCACGGCAGATGACTCAGAAAACCAGGACATGTATACAGGTTTCAAGAGGGACACATGAAAGGTGTCGGTGATACCCAGGTGTGGTGAAAGGGCTAAACGGTAGACCACAGGGTTAACCTGTTTGAGGACCTTGAAAGGGCTCAAGTAGCGAGGTGCAAACTTAGTGGACTCAACTCTCAGCCTGATGTTACGGGCAGAGAACCACACCAAGTCGCCAGGAGCGAAGATCGGAGCGGGGCGCCGATGTGCATCGGCGGAGGACCTCATTCTCTCTTTGGAGGCCCGAATGGCATCCTGAGTGCAGTCCCAAATATCCTGTGCCTCCACAGCCCAGTATGCCACCCTGGAGTAAGCGGAAGACACGGGCATAGGCACAGGTACCCGCGGATGCTGACCATAGTTAAGAAGGAAAGGGGTTTGTCCAGTGGAGTCGGCTACGGTGTTGTTCAGCGCAAACTCCGCCCACTTTAGCAAGGATGCCAAATCATCCTGCCTGGCTGAGAAAAAATGTCGCACATATGTGACCAAGGTCTGGTTGGCCCTCTCTACCAACCCATTCGTCTAGGGATGATATGCGGAAGAGAGATTCAACTCAATGCTGAGAAGATGACAAAGCTCTCTCCAGAACCGAGACGCAACCTGGGGACCCCGGTCACTGACAATTTTGCCGGCATACCGTGTAGGCGGAAGATGTGTTTTATAAACAACGCTGAAAAGGCCCGTGCAGAAGGTAGCCGTGGAAGCGGCAGCAAATGCACCATTTTAGAAAAATGATCGGTGATAACCCAAATGATGGTACAGCCACGAGACTTGGGCAAACCCACCACAAAGTCCATCCCAACCATCTCCCAGGGCCTGTCTGCCACCTTCAAAGGATAGAGTAACCCAGCTGGCTGTTGTCGAGGAGACTTATTTTTGGCGCAGGAGACACACTCCCGAATATAATCTCCAACGTCACGGACCATATGTGGCCACCAGTACGTCCTCGCCAGCAGTTCAGATGTCCTCTTTGTCCCAAAGTGTCCACCCACGCTGGACGAATGAGCCCAAGAGAGAACCTCTGGTCTCAAATTAATCGGTACAAAAAGTCTTGTCCGAAAGCACAGACTCTAGCGAAACCGGAGCTACGGTTCTCAGACTCTCAGAAGGTATAATAAGCCGAGGCTCCCCTTTCTCCTCCTCAGATGACACAACGGAGCGAGAGAGGGCGTCAGCACAAATGTTCTCCCCAGCGAGATAATGGAGGGTGAAGTGGAACCGGGAGAAGAACAAAGACCATCTGGCCTGACGAGAATTTAGCCGCTGGGCTGTTTGCAAATATACCAGATTTTTGTGGCCCATGAAGACTTGAAAGGGAAAGCGAGCCCCCTCCAAAAGATGTCTCCACTCCGAGAAAGCCAACTTAATTGCTAGCAACTCCCTGTACCCAATGGAATAATTCCTCTCCGCTGGTGTGAAGGTCTTGGAGAAGAAGAAGCAAGGATGCTTCCAACCTTGAGCATCCTTTTGGAAGAGGACTGCTCCTGCACCAACAGATGAGGCATCCACCTCCATTATAACTGGCTTATCAACATCGGTTCGATGTAGGATGGGAGCGCTAGCAAAATGAGACTTAATAAAAGAGAAGAACCTGGAGACCTCTTCAGACCACAATTTGGGATTTGCTCCCTTCTTGGTGAGGGCTACCAAGAGAGCTACCAAAGTTGAAAAGTGGGGAATGAACTGGCGATAGTAATTAATGAACCCCATAAAGTGCTGCACCGCTTTAAGAGAATGGGGTTCTTGCCAGTCCATCACAGCCTGTAGTTTGGCAGGATCCATAGCCAATCCCTGGGCGGAGATGATATAGCCCAGGAAAGGTAAAGACTCCTGCTCAAACATACACTTCTCCAACTTTGCATAAAGGGAATTTGCTCGAAAGAGGTCGAAGACTCTGCCAACATCTCTCTGATGGGAATCAATATCTGGAGAGAAGATGAGAATATCATCCAGATAGACTACGACTGAGGTGGAGAGCATATCCCAGAAGATATTGTTGACAAGGTCTTGGAAAATGGCTGCAGAATTACAGAGCCCGAAGGGCATCACCAGATACTCATAGTGCCCATCCCTGGTGTTAAACGCCATCTTCCATTCATCCCCCTCACGGATGCGAATCAGGTTATAAGCACCCCGCTGATCTAATTTGGTAAATACCCTTGATCCCCGTAGCCTATCAAAGAGCTCAGAAATCAAGGGCAACGGGTATTTATTCTTAATGGTGATGGCGTTAAGACCCCTGTAATCTATGCAAGGACGTAATTCTCTGTTCTTCTTCTGCACGAAGAAGAACCCTGCCCCTGCAGGTGACACTGACTTCCTAATGAACCCTCTTGCCAAATTCTCCTGGATGTATTGGGACATAGCCTCCGTTTCCGGGAGAGAGGGGATAGACCCGTCCCCGAGGAGGTTCTGCTCCAGGCAAAAGATCAATAGGACAGTCATAGGGACGGTGAGGCGGAAGGGTCTCCGCAGCCTTTTTGGAGAAGACGTCTGCATAGGACCAACAGCATTTGGGAAGGGAAGAAAGATCTGCGGGTATCTCGGTGGTGGAAACCTGAACGCATTCTCTCCCACATCTGTCCTTACATAATTCACTCCAACCCAATATCCTCCTAGAGGTCCACTCAATATGTGGGGAGTGGAGCCAGGGTATTCCCAGCAGAATCTCGTCCATTCCCTCAGGAAGGACAAGAAGGGAAATAATCTCCTGGTGGGAAGGGGACATGGACAACGTGAAAGGGGCAGTCTGGTGTGTGATTTGTGACGGAAGTGTCGACCCATTCACTACTCTAACAGTTACCGATTTGGCGAGCATCACCAGAGGTATTGCATGCCGCAAAGCGAAAGCAGAGGACATGAAATTTCACACTGCTCCAGAATCCACACAAAGCTCGACTGTTAAAGAGGATGAGCCTAGCATGATTGTCCCTTTGAAGGACAGCGTGGAGGAAAACGCTGCTGTGTCTAGTAAACCTCCTCCTATGGTTACTAGACGCGATCGTTTCCCGACCACAGTGGACATTTATTGGCGTAATGTCCTAGCTGTTGGCAATTTTTACAAACCATGGGTAATCGAGCGGTCCGAGACTTAGGTCCCGCTCGAGAAACCTTCATGGCCTCATGGGAGTCAGACACCTGAACAGGAGTTTCTAGAGGGCTGGAGAAGGTAGGAGCAAGCTAAAACCTCTGCCTACACTGGGTCCGCTCTAACCTCCGCTCGTTAAAACGGAGGTCGATGTGGGTAGATATAGAAATGAGCTCCTCCAGTGTGGCGGGAATCTCCCTGGTGGCCAAGGCGTCCTTCACATGGTCTGCCAGTCCTTTCCAGAACACCAAAATAAGGACTTTATCCGGCCACTCCAGCTCAGAGGCCAGAGTCCGGAATTGGATGGCGATCTGGCTGACCATGAACAAACCCTGTGTTAATGCCAACAATTGGAGCGCAGTGTCGTGGGTGACACGCGGTCCCAAAAAGACCTGTTTCAGAGAGTCCAGGAAGAGAGGAGCACTTTGTACCACACAGTCATTACGCTCCCATAGCGGCGTTGCCCACTCCAACGCCCTGCCCAACAAAAGGGATAAAATAAATCCCACTTTCGCCCATTCCGTAGGAAAACGTGCAGCCAGGAGCTCAAGATGTATGGAGCACTGACTCACGAATCCCTGACATAGCTTACTGTCACCAGCAAACTTGTCTGGAAGCGGGAGATGGGATAAAGTCAGAGCAAGGGTGGCAGAGGACAAACTGGCTGCAGCTACACTGGCAGCCTGAGCAGCGACTGCGGTAACATCCACAGCTGAGGTTGTGCGCTCAAGAGCCGCCAACCTACCCTCCAGCTGCTGGATGTGCCACTGTAGACGCTGATTGTCCGCCATTTACCAGCCAGACCCTGGCGCTAGTATACTGTTAGGGCTGGCGGAACACACCGAGTAAATATAGAGATGTTATTTGGTGCGTTCGCAGCCTGGGGTCCACCGTGCAGGAAAAGAACCTGCTGCTGGCAAATGGCGGCACTATATGGCGGTAGAAGCAAACTCTGTTGCTTCACAGAGTCGCTATAAAGAAAGGACTTTGTCCTGTTAAACTTCACAGGAATACACAGTAACTGCTGAGCAGATGGCAGCTTGTGATCACGCAGTCAAGGAGGCAATCATACAATCTCCTCACCAGAGGAGCCAGTATTCTAAGTGGCTTATTTAAGCCGGGGCCCTGAATACACACAAGAGTGACCACATTGGCGCAAAACTCATAACATGAATTGATACTAGCGCATGGCCGTGCGGCCATGCAAACCTTTTATAGCTGCAGCAAGTACAGGGCCTTCCTAGAAGGACCAATGAGAAGCTGCCACAGAGCCTGAGCACCTTCAGGACCTTCCTGGAGAACCAATGGGTTTTGCTGCAGTATCTAAGCATGTGACCCTTGATCTCCAATGAGAGATCTTACCCTGGGAATGCTCAGAAGGGAAAAAAGCAGGACTTAGTCCCAAAAGTGTCTGCTCGCCGCTGCCTAGCACTGGCTTCAATGGCAGAAGCTGGAAAAGCAGCAGTAACCCTTTGCACAGAGTCAGACTGAGCGAGACTCTGGGACCGACGTCTCTGCTGAGCAGGCTCCACTGCGGCAGGAGAAGAATGGGAGACTGCAGCGGAGATGGCCCGAGATTCCCCCCGTGCAGAGGCGGGCACTCGACCCCCAACACCTCTTATTTAAAATCCTTGGTTATCAAGAATAGAGGGATTTTTAATTCCATTTTTTACTGACTAGATTATCAGTCACCTCCACAGCAGAGGTGCCTGGTTTCTTAAACACAGGGCAAGCGTGTGAAAGCTTTTAGCTCTAGAGCTTGCAAGCACGGCTCTGAAGCTGGCGGGATTGTTGGATTCGGCCAGCTTCCGTGCACCTCTCCATGCAGCATTGGGAGAGCATGGCAAGGGCATTGACACTACAATCCTGCCCCTCTAAACTGTCTGTCATTGGGGAGCACAACGCTCCTGCAAAGTTGGAAGCTTGAAGGCCGGGGAACCGTGCACTCCAGAAGATCAATCCAAAGAACAACCTTTCAAGAGTTCAGCAGTGAATCTCTCCTACCTTATCCTGCAGTGAAAGTAAATGTTTTGTGCATATGTAGATTGGTTAAACCTTTGCAGTGTTATGTGTTGAATTCCTTTTATCACGTTTGCAGTTTGATTCCTTTACAATGTTATCAAAATGAGTTTTATTGTAATTATAGTTTTATGCTGTATTTTTTGTTTACCATAAACAATGTGGGCATACCCCGCACTAAAAATTGTTAATGATTGAAAGCAAGTATTTATAGGACTACTTGTAAAATGATATTATGTTTGCATTGTTTTCATGTAACTGCCTATTTAACTATCTAGCTAATACATTTAATTCAACATTGGTCAATGTAAATTGTTTTTGGACATACTGATTTAAAATTCTGAAGTGTCATGTACCCTGAGCAAATTCTGTAAGTAATGTGGATTTTAGTTTCTTGATGGCTATTTATGTGCATTCATATTGAAATCATTGTGGAGCAATAGTAGCTGATTTTACTAGTCTACTGAGTGCTGCTGCCTATATTTTCTGTGTATAGACCTTAAACATCTTCCAATATGTCAGATCAGGAGAAACTCTTCATGGCTAGGCTGCAATCAGGCTTTTTTTTAGCATTTTAAAACAATATTTAATTTGTTTTTTTAAATGCCTTTAGCTTTTACACCATATGAACAGCAAATCAAATCATGTTGTGTACAGATTCTCAGATTTCTATGAACTCCAAGCAAACTTCTGACTGCAGTGTTTTAGTCCAACCAAAATAAGATGAAACAGAGTATTACATTTAGGCTAGGGTCACACCAGAGTGTATTCTCTCATCCAAGAAAATCAGGCTGACTATGCTAATCACACTCTGATCAGACTTTGATAATTTTTCTCAGTTGAGGAGAAGATGGAAAAAAAATTCTCCATTCTGTCAGTCTGTGAAAATTGTACTGAAGTCAGATGTTTTCCACACACTCATTGACTTATACGGCTGAGTGCGATCCAATAATGATGTACATTTGGGTATGCTACAATTTTTTCCTTGGACTGTCTCGGTCCGAGAAAAAATTGGAACATGTCCACGGCCCTATAGAATAACATTGGTCCGAGACCAAACTGATGTTTTGCCGGATTACTCTCGGACCAAAAATACGGTCATGTGCATGAGCCCTAAAAAGGTATTTTCTGGATATTATAAATCATTATGGCTCAATGGATGATGTATCAAAAGCCGAAAAACAAGACTCCTAAAATATAACTTTTAATAATATCTTAAAAACTCTCCATGTAGCACTTGAAAAATAAGTATAGAGGTAAATCAATATATGTACATAGAGACAATAATAGTTCAGCAAATAGCTAATTAGGGCATGGAGCGGGGGCTAGAATTCACTGATAATCCCTACCCTCTCCCTACCTAAATATGAAGTATGGCACCCTATTATTTGTGAAATGGTGGCCCCCGCTCAATGTCGGATAAGATATTGAGGCTCCGCCTTATATTTCAGTATGGTTTCTGCTCAAAGGATGATGAGCGGCATTGACCATGAAGGCAATGCATGAGGAGGATTCAGTTTATACTTACTGCAATGCAGAGGGTGAAATACTCTTCAAATTTCAGCAAAAGCCTTATTTATTACTGTAATTCATTTGTAAGAAATATTTAGATTCAAAATACATGTATGCAGTTTATTAAGCAGAAGCTACTGTCCCAATGGTGTCTAATATTAGGATCAATATTTACCTGTTATTCCTATGAACCTTTCACATCTGAGTTGAGTATAACCAGTTCAAGTATACAGTAGGTATAGCTCGTTTGAGCACAGAAAACTACACTGCTGGCTAATTTCAAAATTATGGAAACATATTTGGTGTTTATTGCACTGCTGGAGTGGTGCTTAAAATTTTAATCCCCTG
Source organism: Ranitomeya variabilis (assembly GCF_051348905.1). NCBI lineage: Eukaryota > Metazoa > Chordata > Amphibia > Anura > Dendrobatidae > Ranitomeya > Ranitomeya variabilis. The sequence goes on from NC_135236.1 coordinate 571,987,590, forward strand.
TCTCATGCTCACCTGTCACGTCCTTCATCCGTTACCAGAATCGCTCCCTTCGGTCTCCAGCAAAAAAAGACCTGCCGGCAGCTCCAGTGTTTCATGAATCGTGCCATAGGTCACTTTTCATTACATCTCAATGACTCTCATACACTTATATTGAGCTCTTGTGATGTAACTTCTGACTTCCGGACAGTCAGAAGTTACATGTCCAAGATGGTGCCGTGGCACTGGTTAAAGGTGGAGCCACTTAAAAATGAGTAAAAGAACTTGGTCAAAGAGTGTACATTTAAAGCCACTGCAGCGCTGAAAAAAATAAAAACACTGGAGTGGTGCTTTCAAGGAAAAATATATATTTTTACTATGTTAGCCAGTAGTATTTAACTTTAAAGATAAATTAGCTATTTTTTTTTATAATATATACCATTTACAGCTTTAATTTTGTACAAACACACGGTCAAAATTGTTGGTACCCCTCGTTTAATGACAGAAAAATCCACAATGGTCACAGAAATAATTTGAATCTGACAAAATTAATAATAAATAAAAGATCTATGGAAATGAACATCAGACATTGCTTTTCACCAATTCTTCCACAGAATTTAAAAAAAAAAAAAAAAACTCATGAAATAGGCCTGGACAGAAATGTTGGTCCCCCTGAAAATAATGTTACAATAGGGACATGTTAAATCAAGGTGTGTCCAGTGAGTGGGCCTGTATGTAGGGCTACAGATACTCATTGTGCTGTTTGGTGACATGGTGTGTATCACACTGAAAATGGACCAGAGGAAGCGAAGGAAAGAGTTGTCTCAGGAGATTAGAAATAAAACTAGCTATTGAACCCGTTCTACGCCCGGGTGGCGAGCATTTATATTGGTATATGGTCTCCATCCTGGTATGTGCTGCTCCCATCCTGTCATGTGCTGCTCCATCCTGCGCCCCCATCCTGTCATGTGCTGCTCCACTGTGTCATGTGCTGCTCCATCCTGCATCCCCATCCTGTCATGTGCTGCTCCACCGTGTCATGTGCTGCTCCATCCTTCGCCCCCATCCTGTCATGTGCTGCTCCACCGTGTCATGTGCTGCTCCATCCTGCATCCCCATCCTGTCATGTGCTGCTCCACCGTGTCATGTGCTGCTCCATCCTGCACCATCCTGTCATGTGCTACTCCACCGTGTCATGTGCTGCTCCATCCTGCGCCCCATCCTGGCATGTGCTGCTCCACCGTGTCATGTGCTGCTCCATCCTGCGCCCCCATCCTGTCATGTGCTGCTCCACCATGTCATGTGCTGCTCCATCCTGCATCCCCATCCTGTCATGTGCTGCTCCACCGTGTCATGTGCTGCTCCATCCTGCGCCCCCATCCTGTCATGTGCTGCTCCACCGTGTCATGTGCTGCTCCATCCTGCAGCCCCATCCTGTCATGTGCTGCTCCACCGTGTCATGTGCTGCTCCATCCTGCACCCCCATCCTGTCATGTGCTGCTCCACCGTGTCATGTGCTGCTCCATCCTGCATCCCCATCCTGTTATGTGCTCCCATCCTGCGCCCCCATCCTATCACGTGCTGCTCCATCCTGCGCCCCCATCAGTGCGGGCGGCTGTGCTGAGTGCGGGCGGCTGTGCTGAGTGCGGGCGGCTGTGATGAGTGCGGGCGGCTGTATGTGGCTGTGCTGAGTGCGGGCGGCTGTATGTGGCGCGGCTGTGCGTGGCTGTGCTGGGTGCGGGCGGCTCTGGGTGGCTGTGCATGGCTGGGCTGGGTGCGGCGGCTGTGGATGGCTGTGCTGGGTGCGGTGGCTGTGCGTGGCTGTGCTGGGTGCGGTGGCTGTGGTGGGTGCGGCGGCTGTGGGTGGCTGTGCTGGGTGCGGTGGCTGTGCTGGGTGCGGTGGCTGTGCTGGGTGCAGCGGCTGTGCGTGGCTGTAGGCGGCTGTGCGTGGCTGTGGGTGGCTGTGGGCGGCTGTGCGTGGCTGTGCTGGGTGCGGTGGCTGTGCTGGGTGCAGCGGCTGTGCGTGGCTGTAGGCGGCTGTGTGTGGCTGTGGGTGGCTGTGGGCGGCTGTGCGTGGCTGTGCTGGGTGCGGTGGCTGTGCTGGGTGCAGCGGCTGTGCGTGGCTGTAGGCGGCTGTGCGTGGCTGTGGGCGGCTGTGCGTGGCTGTGCTGGGTGCGGCGGCTGTGCGTGGCTGTGCTGGGTGCGGTGGCTGTGGACGGCTGTGCTGGGTGCGGTGGCTGTGCTGGGTGCATCGGCTGTGGACGGCTGTGCTGGGTGCAGTGGCTGTGGTGGGTGCGGCCGCTGTGGATGGCTGTGTTGGGTGCGGTGGCTGTGGACGGCTGTGCTGGGTGCGGTGGCTGTGCTGGGTGCGTCGGCTGTGGATGGCTGTGCTGGGTGCGGTGGCTGTGGTGGGTGCGGCAGCTGTGGGTGGCTGTGTTGGGTGCGGCGGCTGTGGACGGCTGTGCTGGGTGCGGTGGCTGTGCTTGGTACGTCGGCTGTGGACGGCTGTGCTGGGTGCGGCGGCTGTCGGCACCTGATTCATTTCCACCGCCATTTTCTTGGTCCTGCTCCCGGAATCGGCGCTTGCGCAGTCCGCGCTTTCCGGCGCCATTTTTTTGAAGACACACTGCAATGTGTCTTCAAGAAAATGGCGCCGGAAGACGCGGACTGCGCAGGCGCCGATTCCGGGAGCAGGACCAAGAAAATGGCAGCGGAAATTAATCAGGTGGTGTAAGTAACAAATAGCTGTGGCATGAAGTGCCACAGCCTCATGGCACAGCAATTTGTTACTTGCGCTACCTCATTCATTTCCGGCACCATTTTCTGTGTCCTCCTGGTGCCGGAATCGGCGCCTGCGCAGTCCGCGCTTTCCGGCGCCATTTTCTGGAAGACACACTGCAATGTGTCTTCAATAAAATGGCGCCGGAAAGCGCGGACTGCGCAGGCGCCGATTCCGGGAGCAGGGGGACATTCATGGCCCGGAATCGCGTCGGTGGAACGGGACAGGTAAGTATACTCACCCTCTGCCTCCTGGCTCGTCCCTGCTTCTCCGTTGGAGATCGCGGTGTGCGTTCAGCGCTTACGCATACCGCGATCTCCTGGGAGCGTCGCTCTGTGGGGTCCAGACTGCGCCGGCGCTTGCGCTTGCGCAGTCTATAAAGGCTTCGGACAGAGTGACGCTCCCAGCGTTATATTATAGATTATAGACAACAATGTTAAAGGTAGTGATGAGCGAATGTGCTCGCCACTTTTTGTTACTCGCCTGAGTATTGGGGTACTCGGGGTACTCGCCGAGCCGCGAGCATTTCCGGGATTATTCGGCGGTAACTGCAGTCTCCACCCAGCAGTTTGGGTGGATTTTAGAGACCCAATCACGGTACAGGGATTCTCTGGGAGGCCATGAAACACCGCAGCCATCTTTTTAGTGGTCGTACAGTGATTGGCTGGGCTGTACAGCATCATCCCGAGTATAAGAGACCTGGCGCCGCCCTGCTCACCACATTCTGTTCCTGTTTCAGCGAGAGTAGGGAGAGCTGCTGCAGAGATAGGGTCAGAATCTCGGTTTTAGAGTTAGTGTAGGTCTGCAACTCTTACATCCACAACTCCTGAGAAACCAACAGTCCTTTTTAGGACTAATTTGTGGGTCCCGATATTGCATCACTAGGTAGGCAGGGCACAGCATATCCACATCAGTGCAAGGCCTGCAGGCACTGTATGTGCATCCATTGCTCCCACTTTATCCTTCCCAAAGCTCCATAACTGCCTGCTGCTGCAGCTTATTTACTGTCTATATACCTTTTTTTTTTCCACAAATTCTCCCCCCCCAAAAAAATATATATATACAGTCTGTTCTGTCAGATTGAGGACTGTTGAAAAGCGATAGTTTGTCAGGCATACATAGCATAGTTGTGTGTGCTACCCTTGTGTCCCTTTTTTTTGGGTGTTTTAAATTCACCGAAAAAGGCCTCATATATTTCTGTGCTCCACATTTGGTCATTGGAGACCGGTGTACTTATTTTGTGGCTGTGTGATCCTAAAATTCTATACAGCGCTATTTAGCATCCAAAAAATTGAAAGGCCACAGATTTGCCAGTGGGGTATTTCTGTTACAGCCGTCATATATCTCTGCTCCACGTTTTGCCATTGGAGGCCGGTGTTGGGAGTCGAGCTTCCTCTGCTGCACAGGAGGAATCTCGATCCGTGTCTGCTGCGATCCCCCATTCTCCATCGGCTGCAGTGGAGCCTGCTCAGCGGAGACATTGGTCCCAGTGTCTCACTGAGTCTGATTCTGTGCAAAGGGTTACTGCTGCCTCTCCAGGCTCTGCTATTGTACCCTGCACTGATCTGCGGCGAGCAGGCTTTTCTGGGACTAAGTCCTGCTTTGCTCACACTGAGCATGCCCAGGGTAAGATCTCTCAGTGAAGATCAAGGGTCACATGCTCAGGTACTGCAGCCATATCTATTGGTCCTTCTAGGAAGGTCCTGTAGATATGCAGGCTCTGTATCAGTCTCTCATTGGTCCTTTTTAGGAAGGTCCGGTACGTGCTGCAGCTATTTAATGCTTGCATGGCCGCACGGCCATGCGCTAGTATGTTCCAAAGTTATGTGCTTTGCGCCACTGTGGTCATGTGCTTGAATGTGTTCAGGGACCCGGCTGAAATAAGCCCCTAGAATGCTGGCACCTCCGGCGAGGAGATTGTATATGAGTGTATTCAGGGACCTGGCTGAAATAAGCCCCTAGAAAGCTGGCACCTCCAGCGAGGAGTGTTGTGTGCTTGCATGACCACTGACTGCTCTCAACTGGGTAGTTAGCCTGTGTGTTGTGGATTCTGTTTTTGGGCTCCCTCTGGTGGTTACGGCTGGTACTGGGTGACTTTGGTGGGTTGCGGTCTCTGGTTTCCACCTGTCCATCAGAGGCTGGGTGTTTCCTATTTAACCTGGCTTTCCTGTCATTCCCTTGCCGGCTATCAATGTACTCAGATGTGCTCAGTTTGGTTCCTGACTACCTGCTCCCAGATCTCTCAGGATAAGCTAAGTTTTGTTTTTCAGTTGTTTGGTTTTTTGTCCAGCTTGCTAATTATGACTCTATGCTAGCTGGTAGCTCTAGTGTGCTGAGGTTCTCCCCATGTGCCATGAGTTGGCACATGGGTTCTTGTAATCTCAGGATGGTTTTTAATTAGGGTTTTTTGCTGACCGCTCAGACCCCTTTTGTATCATTCTGCTTTCTAGTTATAGCGGGCCTCATTTTGCTAAATCTATTTTCATCTCTATGTGCGTGCCTTCCTCTCATTTCACCGTCAATACATGTGGGGGGCAACTATACCTTTTGGGGTTCATTCCTCTGGAGGCAAGCTAGGTCTTTATTTCCTCTGCAGTGCTAGTTAGCTTTTAGGCTGGCGCGTGGCGTCTAGAATCAACGTAGGCACGCTCCCTGGCTATTTCTAGTTGTGTTTGTCAGGAGTAGGGCAGCGGTCAGCCCAGGTTCCATCACCCTAGAGCTCGTCCGTTATTTATGTTATTTTGCTTGTCCAGTGCGATCCCCAGCCATTGGGATCCATGACAGAATAGCCGGCCCACAAAGTGTTAATTGTTTGGGCTGAAGCAGGAGAAAAAGAAGTGTTTAAGGGAAATTTTTTTTTTTTTTTTCCCCTCAGAGTTTTGCTGCCTAGCCCTTAATTGCTGTCTAGCTGCTTCTTACCTCCTCTTAACCCTTGAATGGCTCTGACCTTAGCTGTTTAACATGGATGTCCAGAGTATGGCTTCCAGCCTGAGTAATCTTGCTGCAAAAGTTCAAAACATACAGGATTTTGTTGTTCACACTCCCATGTCTGAACCTAGAATTCCTATTCCAGAGTTTTTTTCTGGAGATAGATCTACCTTCCTGAATTTCAGGAACAATTGCAAATTGTTTCTTTCTTTGAAATCTCGCTCCTCTGGAGACCCTGCTCAGCAGGTCAAGATTGTAATATCTTTCCTGCGGGGCGACCCTCAGAATTGGGCATTTGCATTGGCACCAGGGGATCCTGCATTGCTCAGTGTGGATGCGTTTTTTCTGGCACTGGGATTGCTCTATGAGGAACCTAACCTGGAGATTCAGGCTGAAAAGGCTTTATTAGCCCTCTCTCAGGGGCATGATGAAGCGGAAGTATATTGTCAAAAATTTCGGAAATGGTCGGTGCTTACTCAGTGGAATGAGTGCGCCCTGGCTGCAAACTTCAGAGATGGTCTTTCTGAGGCCATTAAGGATATTATGGTGGGGTTCCCTGCGCCTACAGGTCTGAATGAGTCTATGGCTATGGCCATTCAGATTGATCGGCGTTTACGGGAGCGCAAACCTGTGCACCAGTTGGCGGTGTCTTCTGAACAGGCACCTGAGACTATGCAATGTGATAGAATTCAGTCCAGAAGTGAACGGCAAAATTATAGGCGGAAAAATGGATTGTGTTTTTATTGTGGTGATTCAGCTCATGTTATATCAGCATGCTCTAAACGCACAAAAAAGGTTGATAAATCTTTTGCCATTAGTACTCTGCAGTCTAAGTTCATTTTGTCTGTAACTCTGATTTGTTCACTGTCTTCCATTTCCGTCGATGCCTATGTGGATTCGGGCGCTGCCCTGAGTCTTATGGATTGGTCATTTGCCAAACGCTGCGGTTTTAGTCTGGAGCCTCTGGAAGTTCCTATTCCTTTGAAGGGAATTGACTCTACACCATTGGCTATGAATAAACCGCAGTACTGGACACAAGTGACCATTCGCATGACTCCCGTTCATCAGGAGGTGATTCGCTTCCTTGTACTGTATAATTTACATGATGTACTAGTGCTTGGTCTGCCATGGTTACAAACTCATAATCCTGTCCTGGATTGGAAAACAATGTCTGTGTTAAGCTGGGGATGTCAGGGGGTTGATGATGATGCACCTCTGATTTCAATAGCTTCATCTACTCCTTCTGAGGTCCCCGCGTTTTTGTCTGACTATCGGGATGTTTTTGAGGAGCGTAAGCTCAATTCGCTCCCTCCTCATAGGGATTGTGACTGTGCTATAGAATTAATTCCTGGCAGTAAGTTCCCTAAGGGTCGTTTGTTTAATCTGTCAGTACCAGAGCATACTGCTATGCGGAATTATATTAAGGAGTCCTTGGAAAAGGGACATATTCGTCCATCTTCGTCCCCTCTGGGAGCAGGTTTTTTTTTCGTGGCAAAAAAAGATGGTACCCTGAGGCCTTGTATAGATTATCGCCTTCTGAATAAGATTACAGTCAAATATCAGTATCCATTGCCATTATTGACTGATTTGTTTGCTCGCATTAAGGGGGCTAGGTGGTTCACTAAGATAGATCTTCGCGGTGCGTATAATCTTGTGCGGATAAAACAGGGTGATGAGTGGAAAACCGCATTTAATACGCCTGAGGGCCATTTTGAGTATTTGGTAATGCCTTTTGGACTTTCTAATGCTCATTCAGTCTTTCAGTCCTTTATGCACAATATTTTCCGTGAATATCTGGATAAGTTTATGATTGTGTATTTGGATGATATTTTGGTGTTTTCTGATGACTGGGAGTCTCATGTTCTACAGGTCAGGAAGGTGTTTCAAGTCCTGCGGGCCAATTCTCTGTTTGTGAAGGGCTCAAAATGTCTCTTCGGAGTCCAGAAAATTTCTTTTTTGGGGTACATTTTTTCTCCTTCTACTATTGAGATGGATCCCGTCAAGGTTCAGGCGATTTGTGACTGGACACAACCTACATCTGTTAAGAGTCTTCAGAAGTTCTTGGGTTTTGCTAATTTTTATCGTCGGTTCATTACTAATTTTTCCAGTGTTGTTAAACCTTTGACTGATTTGACTAAAAAGGGTGCTGATGTTGCTAATTGGTCTCCTGCGGCTGTGGAGGCCTTTCAGGAACTTAAGCGCCGGTTTTCTTCTGCTTCTGTGTTATGTCAACCAGATGTTTCACTTCCTTTTCAGGTTGAGGTTGATGCTTCCGAGATTGGAGCGGGGGCGGTTTTGTCACAGAGAAGTTCCAATGGCTCGGTGATGAAGCCATGTGCGTTCTTTTCTAGAAAATTCTCGCCCGCCGAGCGCAATTATGATGTGGGTAATCGGGAGCTTTTGGCCATGAAGTGGGCATTTGAAGAGTGGCGTCATTGGCTTGAGGGTGCTAGACATCGTGTGGTGGTCTTGACTGATCACAAAAATCTGATTTACCTTGAGTCTGCCAGGCGTCTGAATCCTAGACAGGCTCGTTGGTCGTTGTTTTTTTCTCGTTTCAATTTTGTGGTTTCATACCTGCCAGGTTCAAAGAATGTGAAGGCAGATGCTCTTTCCAGGAGTTTTGTGCCTGACTCTCCTGGAGACTCTGGGCCTACTGCTATCCTTAGGGATGGGGTAATATTGTCCGCCGTCTCCCCAGACTTGCGACGTGCATTGCAGGAGTTTCAGGCGGATAAACCTGATCGTTGTCCACCAGAAAGACTGTTTGTTCCGGATGATTGGACCAGTAGAGTCATCTCCGAGGTCCATTCTTCTGTGTTGGCTGGTCATCCTGGAATATTTGGTACTAGAGACTTGGTGGCCAGGTCTTTTTGGTGGCCTTCCTTTTCAAGGGATGTGCGCACCTTTGTGCAGTCTTGTGAAGTGTGTGCTCGGGCTAAGCCTTGCTGTTCTCGGGCCAGTGGGTTGTTGTTATCCTTGCCTATCCCGAAGAGGCCTTGGACGCACATTTCCATGGATTTTATTTCAGATCTCCCTGTCTCACAGAAAATGTCCGTTATCTGGGTTGTGTGTGACCGCTTTTCTAAGATGGTTCATTTGGTACCCTTGCCTAAGTTGCCTTCCTCCTCTGAGTTGGTCCCTTTATTTTTTCAGAACGTGGTTCGTTTGCATGGGATTCCGGAGAATATCGTTTCTGACAGGGGATCCCAGTTTGTGTCTAGATTTTGGCGGACGTTTTGTGCTAAGATGGGCATTGATTTGTCTTTCTCGTCTGCATTCCATCCTCAGACGAATGGCCAGACGGAGCGAACTAATCAGACCTTGGAAACTTATTTAAGGTGTTTTGTGTCTGCTGATCAAGATGACTGGGTTGCCTTTTTGCCACTGGCCGAATTTGCCCTTAATAATCGGGCTAGTTCTGCTACTTTGGTCTCTCCTTTCTTTTGTAATTCGGGGTTTCATCCTCATTTTTCCTTTGGTCAGGTGGAGCCTTCGGATTGTCCTGGAGTGGACGTGGTGGTGGACAGGCTACATCAGATTTGGAATCAGGTGGTGGACAATTTAAAGTTGTCTCAGGAGAAGACTCAGCAGTTTGCTAATCGCCGTCGCCGCGTGGGTCCCCGACTTCTTGTTGGGGACTTGGTGTGGTTGTCTTCTCGTTTTGTCCCTATGAAGGTCTCTTCTCCTAAGTTCAAGCCTCGGTTCATCGGTCCTTATAAGATCTTGGAGATTCTTAACCCTGTGTCTTTTCGTTTGGATCTCCCAGCATCGTTTGCTATTCATAATGTGTTCCATCGGTCGTTATTGCGGAGGTATGAGGTGCCCGTTGTTCCTTCGGTTGAGCCTCCTGCTCCGGTGCTGGTGGAGGGAGAATTGGAGTATGTTGTTGAGAAGATCTTGGATTCTCGTGTTTCCAGACGTAAACTCCAGTATTTGGTTAAGTGGAAGGGTTATGGTCAGGAGGATAATTCCTGGGTGGTCGCCTCTGATGTTCATGCGACTGATTTGGTCCGTGCCTTCCATAGAGCTCATCCTGATCGCCCTGGGGGTTCTCGTGAGGGTTCGGTGACCCCTCCTCAAGGGGGGGTACTGTTGTGGATTCTGTTTTTGGGCTCCCTCTGGTGGTTACGGCTGGTGACTTTGGTGGGTTGCGGTCTCTGGTTTCCACCTGTCCATCAGAGGCTGGGTGTTTCCTATTTAACCTGGCTTTCCTGTCATTCCCTTGCCGGCTATCAATGTACTCAGATGTGCTCAGTTTGGTTCCTGACTACCTGCTCCCAGATCTCTCAGGATAAGCTAAGTTTTGTTTTTCAGTTGTTTGGTTTTTTGTCCAGCTTGCTAATTATGACTCTATGCTAGCTGGTAGCTCTAGTGGGCTGAGGTTCTCCCCATGTGCCATGAGTTGGCACATGGGTTCTTGTAATCTCAGGATGGTTTTTAATTAGGGTTTTTTGCTGACCGCTCAGACCCCTTTTGTATCATTCTGCTTTCTAGTTATAGCGGGCCTCATTTTGCTAAATCTATTTTCATCTCTATGTGCGTGCCTTCCTCTCATTTCACCGTCAATACATGTGGGGGGCAACTATACCTTTTGGGGTTCATTCCTCTGGAGGCAAGCTAGGTCTTTATTTCCTCTGCAGTGCTAGTTAGCTCTTAGGCTGGCGCGTGGCGTCTAGAATCAACGTAGGCACGCTCCCTGGCTATTTCTAGTTGTGTTTGTCAGGAGTAGGGCAGCGGTCAGCCCAGGTTCCATCACCCTAGAGCTCGTCCGTTATTTATGTTATTTTGCTTGTCCAGTGCGATCCCCAGCCATTGGGATCCATGACACCTGTGCCTCTGTGAGAGTCTAACAGGGCACAGAGCTTTGCTTTCTCGGCCGCTCTGTGAAGTTAACAGAGCTGGTTCATACCGCCATATTGTGCCGCCATTCACTTAGCAGCAGGTTCTTTCCTGCACGGTGGATCCCGGGTTGCGAATGCACCAATCCCATCAATAAATATATTTGGTGCGCTCTGCAAACCCTAACAGTATACTAGCGCCAGAATCTGGCTAAGTAATGGCGGATGAACAGCGGTTGCAGGGGTACATCCAGCTGCTGGAGGGTCGGTTGACGTCTCTTGAGCGTGCAACCTCGGTGGTGGATGTTACCGCAATAGCTGTTCAGGCTGCTAGCGTGGCTGCAGTTGCTTTACCCACTGCTACCTCTGTTCCGACCATATCTCACCTCCCATTGCCTGAGAGATACTCTGGGGACAGTAAGTCCTGTAGGGGTTTCATGAGCCAGTGTGGTATACACCTCGAGCTCCTGGCTGCACGTTTTCCCACAGAGCGGGCAAAGGTGGGATTCATAATCTCTCTCTTGTCAGACAGGGCGTTGGAGTGGGCTACGCCGCTGTGGGAGCGCAACGATCATGTGGTGCGGAGTGTTCCTCGGTTTCTGGACACTCTGAAACAGGTCTTTGTAGGACCTCAAGTCACCCATGATACAGCGTTCCAGCTGCTGGCTTTGACACAGGGTTCAGACATGGTCAGCCATTTTGCGGTTACCTTCCGGACGTTAGCGTCTGAGTTGGAATGGCTGGATAAAACCCTCATTCCCATATTTTGGAGGGGGCTGGCTGACCATGTGAAGGACGCTTTGGCTACTAGGGAGATTCCTGCCACACTGGAAGAGCTGATAGCTGTATCAACTCGCATAGACCTTCATTTTCACAAGCGAGGGTTGGAGCGAGCCTAGTGTAGGCAGAGGTTTCGGCTGGCTCCCACCTTCGCAAGACCTCTGGAATCTCCAGTCCAGGTGTCCGAGTCACATGAGGCCATAGAGGTGACACGAGTGGGACCCAAGTCCCAGTCCGCTCGTGCACATAAGGTCTGTCATGTTTGCCGGCAGTCAGGACATCTTGCCTCCAAGTGTCCTCAGTGGTTGGGGAAACATCAGCGTCTAGTGGCAGTAGGAGGAGGTACATTAGACACGGCGACGTTTGCCTCAAAGTTGTCCTTCAAGGGGACAATTACCTATGGCCCATCCACTCTTATGGTAGAGCTATGCGTGGACTCTGGGGCGGAGGGTAATTTAATGTCATCTGCTTTCGCCCAGCATCACGCAATACCCCTGGTTATGCTCGCCAAACCAGTAACCGTTCGAGTGGTAAATGGGTCGACACTACCCTCTCAGATTACCCACCAAACCATTCCTATCACGCTTTCTGTGTCTCCATCACATCAGGAGATTATCTCCCTATTAGTCATTCCTGAGTAGTGTTGAGCGATACCTTCCGATATCGGAAAGTATCGGTATCTAATCCGATACCGATACCCGATCCCAATGCAAGTCAATGGGACGAAAATATCGGAATTAAAATAAACCCTTTATAAACTTGTAGGTTCATTCTACATGAAGGAAAACAACTAAGAATAATGTAGGATGTATTGGAGGACGTGGCGGAGACATTAAAGGCACAGAGGTTTAGCCCAATCTAATAGAATAGCAGGATTTTGTTTTGTTTTTTATGACGTTCGGCGTTAGAAAGATTTTGACTATGTTAATTTTTTTTTTATTTTGTCAGATATTGATGTTTCACTACTTCCACGCCCTTCACCTTCTTTTTTACTTCTCCCACACTTTCTTCTTCATTATCCTCATCATCAGCTTCTTTGACATCAACTTCTTCACCTTATTCATCTTCTTCTTCATCTTCTACCTATTATTTTTTTTGTTACATTGTTCATATTCTTTTTATTTTACTATTATCTTCTTCATATTCTACTTCTTCATCATATTCTTATTTGTGACAGGCATTCCCGCAGTTGTTATCTATAAAAGTTTGAAGATTACACCTTCCGTTCTGCCTGTCACAAAACAGTTACATTTGTCCGCGTTCAGTTTGGCCTGCAGCATCAGGCTTTATCCAGGGGCACCACGAGGAGGAACGGACTTACCCCCATACACTGCTTAGTCTTCTTCTGCTGCTAATTTAGATAATATCTTTTGCTCTGATATTTAGTGTTATGCTTAATGTTCTTCTGCTCTTTGTTCTGCAGCCTCTTGTTCTTCTGCTTCTCGGTCTTCCAGGTCGTCGTCGTCTCCAGGGTCGTCGTCTCTGGGGTCGTCGTCATCGGGGTGGTCTTCAGGGTCATCGTCTCCAGGGTCGTCGTCATCACGGTGGTTGTCATCTCTGGTGTCGTCGTCATCTTAGGGGTGGTCTTCCGGGTCATCGTGTTTAGTCTCTTGAACTTGGAAATGTAGCAGAAGGTACAAGAAGGCTGAGAAAATGCCGAGAAACAGCTGATGGAACTGGAACTCGGATGGCTACCCGAAGGTCCAAGAGCCAATGGAACTACCGAGGACCAGCTGACGTTACTGGAACCCGGTTACTAAGCAGGAGGTACCCGTGCCTGAAAGCACTACCAAGGACCACCTGACGTTGGTGGAACTCGGATACCCAGAGGGAGGCACCTAAGCCAAAGGCTCTGCCCGGAACCAGCTGACGGTACTGGAACCAGGATGGGGAGCAGAAGGTACAAGAGCAAAAGACACTGCCGAGAACCAGCTGATGGTACTGGAACCCGGATGGGTAGCCGAAGATCCAAGAGCCAATGGAACGACCGAGGACCAGCTGACGTTACTGAAACCCGGTTACTAAGCAGGAGGTACCCGTGCCTGAAAGCACTACCAAGGACCACCTGACGTTGGTGGAACTCGGATACCCAGAGGGAGGCACCTAAGCCAAAGGCTCTGCCCGGAACCAGATGACAGTGCTGGAACCAGGATGGGGACCTATTCAAGCTTGTCTTCCTAGAGCCCCAACTGGCGGTGTTAGAGCCCAGGGTCAGCAGGAGGAGGAGAGGGAGCAGAGTGTAGGCCGAAGCCTGCACTGGCGGCAGCTTTGGGTGTGTTGTGTCTGCGTGGCTGTTGCAGGACACGTTGCCGGCTGCACAGCAGGGGAACAGCTGGCGGTGCTGAACCCCACTGACACATTGGCTGGTGTTTTTCTCTGTGCAGCTAGCAGTACCGGGCCCCAACTGGCGGTGTTGGAGCCCGGGCTCTGCAGGGGGAGCAGAGTGTAGGCCGAAGCCTAATTGAACCAATTTCAAAGGTAACCTTTAACCCCCCCTCAGGTGTTACAAAGTAGAAGAGCCACAGCTTATGCAGCAGTAGTGCTGCACAAGTCAAAGGTTGCTCTTTTAATTTTTCTCCTTGCACACACTGAATGAAACACGTATAACATTTAGCCCTTTATACAGTCAAACTGTGTTGGAGGCGCGAGTTCCCTTCGTAATGAGACGCAGCACAGATGTCAAGAATCCCACCTTGGTGCTGCTGGGTGCAGACTCCTGAGCGTTGTTATTTGCTGTACAGGAGTCTGCGCTGTCGTGTTATCCCTTGGCCTAGCGCTGTTAGCGCTGCCCATCTTCTGACATCATTTAATGTCGGCCGGTGCGGTTCGCGATGACCATGAATCCCAGCCCCGCAGTGTCTTAACATTGTTAAAACACTGCGGGGCTGGGATTCATGGCCTGGCGCAGCACATATGTTCGCCTCTCACACTCGGGTCCTTACACCCGCTTCAGACTGTGCGGCGTCAGCTGATCCCTTATCGCATGCCACGGCCATGAAGCCGCACAGTCCGAAGAAGGCGGAAGGAGATGAGGGACAGGCGAACTGATGCACTGCTCATGCCCATCAATCACACCCTCGCAGTCCCAATAAATAAGACACTGAGGGGCGTTGTGTGGGTCAGGGCGGCCGCAGAGGCGCAGGCAGCCAAACAATGATGCCAGAAGATGGGCAGCGCTACCAAGGGGGTTGCAGCGTGTCATTAAAAAGGAAAGTCACACCTCCGGGACGGTTAAATGGTCACACAGAGGACACATTTTAGACGTGTTTTCAGTTCCACATGTGCGAGGAGAATACGTTTATGAGCCACCTTGCACACATGCAGCATTACTGCTGTACAAGGTGGCTGGAAAACATAGAAACGCCTGGGGGAGGGGGGACAGGTTCCCTTCAATTTCAGTTCTTGTGTCTGCGTGGCTGTTGCAGGACACGTTGCCGGCTACACAGCAGGGGAACAGCTGGCGGTGCTAAACCCCACTGACACATTGGCGAGGTGTTTTTCTCTGTGCAGCTAGCAGTACCGGGCCCCAACTGGCGGTGTTAGATCCCAGGGTCAGCAGGAGGAGGAGAGGGAGCAGAGTGTAGGCCGAAGCCTGCACTGGCGGCAGCTTTGGGTGTGTTGTGTCTGCGTGGCTGTTGCAGGACACGTTGCCGGCTGCACAGCAGGGGAACAGCTGGCGGTGCTGAACCCCACTGACACATTGGCTGGTGTTTTTCTCTGTGCAGCTAGCAGTACCGGGCCCCAACTGGCGGTGTTGGAGCCCGGGCTCTGCAGGGGGAGCAGAGTGTAGGCCGAAGCCTAATTGAACCAATTTCAAAGGTAACCTTTAACCCCCCCTCAGGTGTTACAAAGTAGAAGAGCCACAGCTTATGCAGCAGTAGTGCTGCACAAGTCAAAGGTTGCTCTTTTAATTTTTCTCCTTGCACACACTGAATGAAACACGTATAACATTTAGCCCTTTATACAGTCAAACTGTGTTGGAGGCGCGAGTTCCCTTCGTAATGAGACGCAGCACAGATGTCAAGAATCCCACCTTGGTGCTGGGTGCAGCCTCCTGAGCGTTGTTATTTGCTGTATAGGAGTCTGCGCTGTTGTGTTATCCCTTGGCCTAGCGCTGTTAGCGCTGCCCATCTTCTGACATCATTTAATGTCGGCCGGTGCGGTTCGCGATGACCATGAATCCCAGCCCCGCAGTGTCTTAACATTGTTAAAACACTGCGGGGCTGGGATTCATGGCCTGGTGCAGCACATATGTTCGCCTCTCACACTCGGGTCCTTACACCCGCTTCAGACTGTGCGGCATCAGCTGATCCCTTATCGCATGCCACGGCCATGAAGCCGCACAGTCCGAAGAAGGCGGAAGGAGATGAGGGACAGGCGAACTGATGCACTGCTCATGCCCATCAATCACACCCTCGCAGTCCCAATAAAGAAGACACCGAGGGGCGTTGTGTGGGTCAGGGCGGCCGCAGAGGCGCAGGCAGCCAAACAATGATGCCAGAAGATGGGCAGCGCTACCAAGGGGGTTGCAGCGTGTCATTAAAAAGGAAAGTCACACCTCCGGGACGGTTAAATGGTCACACAGAGGACACATTTTAGACGTGTTTTCAGTTCCACATGTGCGAGGAGAATACGTTTATGAGCCACCTTGCACACATGCAGCATTACTGCTGTACAAGGTGGCTGGAAAACATAGAAACGCCTGGGGGAGGGGGGACAGGTTCCCTTCAATTTCAGTTCTTGTGTCTGCGTGGCTGTTGCAGGACACGTTGCCGGCTACACAGCAGGGGAACAGCTGGCGGTGCTAAACCCCACTGACACATTGGCGAGGTGTTTTTCTCTGTGCAGCTAGCAGTACCGGGCCCCAACTGGCGGTGTTAGAGCCCAGGGTCAGCAGGAGGAGGAGAGGGAGCAGAGTGTAGGCCGAAGCCTGCACTGGCGGCAGCTTTGGGTGTGTTGTGTCTGCGTGGCTGTTGCAGGACACGTTGCCGGCTGCACAGCAGGGGAACAGCTGGCGGTGCTGAACCCCACTGACACATTGGCTGGTGTTTTTCTCTGTGCAGCTAGCAGTACCGGGCCCCAACTGGCGGTGTTGGAGCCCGGGCTCTGCAGGGGGAGCAGAGTGTAGGCCGAAGCCTAATTGAACCAATTTCAAAGGTAACCTTTAACCCCCCCTCAGGTGTTACAAAGTAGAAGAGCCACAGCTTATGCAGCAGTAGTGCTGCACAAGTCAAAGGTTGCTCTTTTAATTTTTCTCCTTGCACACACTGAATGAAACACGTATAACATTTAGCCCTTTATACAGTCAAACTGTGTTGGAGGCGCGAGTTCCCTTCGTAATGAGACGCAGCACAGATGTCAAGAATCCCACCTTGGTGCTGCTGGGTGCAGACTCCTGAGCGTTGTTATTTGCTGTACAGGAGTCTGCGCTGTCGTGTTATCCCTTGGCCTAGCGCTGTTAGCGCTGCCCATCTTCTGACATCATTTAATGTCGGCCGGTGCGGTTCGCGATGACCATGAATCCCAGCCCCGCAGTGTCTTAACATTGTTAAAACACTGCGGGGCTGGGATTCATGGCCTGGCGCAGCACATATGTTCGCCTCTCACACTCGGGTCCTTACACCCGCTTCAGACTGTGCGGCGTCAGCTGATCCCTTATCGCATGCCACGGCCATGAAGCCGCACAGTCCGAAGAAGGCGGAAGGAGATGAGGGACAGGCGAACTGATGCACTGCTCATGCCCATCAATCACACCCTCGCAGTCCCAATAAATAAGACACTGAGGGGCGTTGTGTGGGTCAGGGCGGCCGCAGAGGCGCAGGCAGCCAAACAATGATGCCAGAAGATGGGCAGCGCTACCAAGGGGGTTGCAGCGTGTCATTAAAAAGGAAAGTCACACCTCCGGGACGGTTAAATGGTCACACAGAGGACACATTTTAGACGTGTTTTCAGTTCCACATGTGCGAGGAGAATACGTTTATGAGCCACCTTGCACACATGCAGCATTACTGCTGTACAAGGTGGCTGGAAAACATAGAAACGCCTGGGGGAGGGGGGACAGGTTCCCTTCAATTTCAGTTCTTGTGTCTGCGTGGCTGTTGCAGGACACGTTGCCGGCTACACAGCAGGGGAACAGCTGGCGGTGCTGAACCCCACTGACACATTGGCGAGGTGTTTTTCTCTATGCAGCTAGCAGTACCGGGCCCCAACTGGCGGTGTTAGAGCCCAGGGTCAGCAGGAGGAGGAGAGGGAGCAGAGTGTAGGCCGAAGCCTGCACTGGCGGCAGCTTTGGGTGTGTTGTGTCTGCGTGGCTGTTGCAGGACACGTTGCCGGCTGCACAGCAGGGGAACAGCTGGCGGTGCTGAACCCCACTGACACATTGGCTGGTGTTTTTCTCTGTGCAGCTAGCAGTACCGGGCCCCAACTGGCGGTGTTGGAGCCCGGGCTCTGCAGGGGGAGCAGAGTGTAGGCCGAAGCCTAATTGAACCAATTTCAAAGGTAACCTTTAACACTAGAAGTCCCAGAAATTTCGAGCTCCCCCCTGAAGTCCTGAAAGAGGGTCAAATGACCCTTAGTCCAAACTGACAACTCTGATGGCTCCAATTAGCATCCTTTCATTTGTAAATGTGGCCATTGCCTGAGAAATCTGCAGGGGGCAATTGTGTTGATCCACCACAACAAAGGTCTTGTAAGAGAGAGTAAACAAAAGAATGTAAGCTGCTCCTGAGTGTGTCTGCCCACCCCCAGCTGCATTGTTGTGCAGGGGATATGCATAAGGTTGCTAACACCTTAGCAAATTTGCATGCAGCCTTTTGTGCTGTGGGGGATAAATAGGTGACTGCTTCACCTATTTTGTTTACAAGAAACAAAATGCAGAGAAGGCACACCATTCAACAGGCATTGGAACTGATCCTGAGCAGGGGAACATGCGGAGGCTGAGAAAATTTCTAAGTTCCCTGCTGGATTCGCAGGGAACTGAAATTCTCTCAAATGTGAACCTAGCCTTTAGAACCAAAACAAAATGTTAATTTGAAATTATTCATCTTGGCAGATGAGGAGACTCCACCAAAAAAGCGAGCTCGGTTGGCGAGTGAGCCGACAGAGACTGCAAAAGATGGCACAGTGTGGCGTGAAGTACAAGTGGGGAAACGTCTCCATTTCACCCCAATAGATCCGTACTCTACAGATGGAGAGCCAAGTTCTAAGGCCAGACAAAGGGTCCAGAGTCCCCTTCAGAGCTTTCTCTGTTTCAGCACTCTTGACATGCTTTATAGCATTCAAGAATGGACTACTCAACATGCACGTCACACGGAGCAGGTGGATTGGTTCATGGGTCTCCCAGAACTAATGGCATTTATTTCAGTCATTATCTTGCGGGGGTGACCAAGGTTCCATCACTACGTGACAGCTGTTCAGCAAACCTGGCAAACCCAAGGATCATATGTGCTATGACCCGAAACCACTTCCAAGACATCATGCAACACCTACGCTTTGATGACATGTTCACACGCAGTGAGAGAGTGGAGACCTATAAGTTTGCTGCAATCTCCGATGTGTGGAGATCATTTGTCACCAACTGCATCGTATCCTACAACTCTGGTCGACACATCACTTTTGATGAACAACTTTTCCCGTCAAAGACTCGCTGCTGTTTTCTGCAATACATTGCAACAAAACCAGACAAGTTTGGCATCTAGTTTTGGGTGGCTTGCGACTTGAAATCAAAGTACATCTGTAATGTCCTCCCATATCTTGGCAAGGACCCCAATCATCCCAGCGGGGAGAGACTGTCCAAAACTGTAGTGATGAGGCTGATGGAACCATTCATGAACAAGGGCAGAACTGCAACCACGGACAATTTCTTTACATCATTGTCACTTGAACAACGACTGCTTAGCCGGAAAACCACTATCCTCGGAACAGTCAACAAGAGTCGCCGGAAAATTCCTCAATCCGCTAGACAGATGGACCACACTGAATTCACCACTGAGGTGTTTTCCACCACTGGTGCCACACTGACAGTGTATGCACCCAAACGAAAGAAGGCCATCTACATTTTCAGCAGCATGCACAGTGTGGTTGAGACTGAGGATACCAACAAAAGGAAGCCAAACACGGTCACACAATACAACCACACAGAGTGCGGCGTGGATGTAATGGACCAAATGGTGCGGGAGTACAGCGTGTGTGCAGGAACACGGAGATGGCCAGTCGCCGTGTTCTACAACATGATAGACATGGCAGCACTGAATGCTCATGTTCTTTATCAGGCATTCACTGGGATACAGAAGAGACGGGTGGACTTACTGGTTGAGCTTGCAAAAGAGTTACTTGAGTGATGAGTGACTCTCATCTGACTGAAAAGAAGGCATGCAAGGAGAAACTCCTTCGGCAACAACCTTCCACACCCAGCCCTGGCAAAAGGGCGAAGTGTCAGGTCAACCATCGATGCACGAACAATTGTGCAACTGAGAGATGTGTTGACTGCTACAAATACACGTGTGGCAAATGTACCAGGGACATACCCAGGCAGTGCCAGGTATGTTCCGACAGCACAGACAGACTGCTGAGTGAGTGCTGAAATGCTAGTCACACAAGAAGGACATGCCACTCACACACACACACACACACACGCAACCCCCCACTGCAGCCTATAGTGAATATGTGTGGAATTGTTTTATTCCTTGTACTTTTTTATTATTTTTATAACAAAAATAAAAAGCATGGAAACAAATAACAGTTGTTCTTTTGTATATTTTTTCACACTAAAATTTCAGTCCCCTTGTGCGATTTTTGCACAATTTTTTTTCCGCTAGTGTGCTTGAGGCCTTAGACACAAATGCTTCTGGTCATTACTCACAGCTGTACCTTGCTCTAAATTTTCTAATTCTCTATTTAAAATATATAAAAAATGATTCATTGTTTCAGTGCTTTTTTGCTCAAATAAAACTAAACTAAATGCAATATGTGTAGTCTTTATATTATCAAATACAATAAACTGAATAGAACTAAGTAGAAACTAAGGCTATGTGCACACGTAGGTCGGGTCCTCTGCGGGTTCTCCCGCAGCGGATTTGATAAATCTGCAGGGCAAAACCGCTGTGGTTATCCCTGCAGATTTATCGCGGTTTGTTTTGCGGTTTCCGCTGCGGGTTTACTCCTATACTATGGATGCTGCATATGCAGCAATATGCAGCATCAATAGTAATGTTAAAAATAATTTAAAAAATGGTTATATACTCACCCTCTGACGTACCGATCTCCTCGGCGCTGCACGCGGCGGTCTGGTTCCAAAGATGCTGTGCAAGAAGGTCCTTCGTGACGTCATGGTCATGTGACCGCGACGTCACTGCAGGTCCTGCTCGCACAGCAACCCTGCGACCGGATGGCCGCGTGCAGCTGAGAGGTGAGTATATCATTATTTTTTTATTTTATTTCTTTTTTTACTCACATATGGTTCCCAGGGCCTGGAGGAGAGTCTTCTCTCCTCCACCCCGGGTACCATCTGCACATGATCCGCTTACTTCCCGCATCGTGGGCACAGCCCCATGCGGGAAGATAGCGGATCAATGCATTCCTATGTGTGCAGAATCGCAGCGAAGAAGTGACATGCTGCGGAATGTAAACCGCTGCGTTTCTGCACGGTTTTTCCTGCAGCATGTGCACAGCGGATTGCGGTTTCCATAGGGTTTACATGTAACTGTAAACACAATCGAAACTGCTGCGGACCCGCAGCTGCAGAAATGCTGCAGATCCGTGGTAAAACCCGCAAAGTGTGAACATGGCCTAAATGGCTAAACTCAATGGAAAACAACAACCTCCTGTGGTGCGACAGTAATGGCCTTAATTACAGAACAAAAGACAGTGATTAGAGGATGTTAGCTAAAATCCTTCAGGTCATTCGACCCGTCTCTGGGTTCCAAAGGTAGAAATGTTAAATGACCCCTCTCTGGGACTTCTAGTGTTAACCCCCCCTCAGGTGTTACAAAGTAGAAGAGCCACAGCTTATGCAGCAGTAGTGCTGCACAAGTCAAAGGTTGCTCTTTTAATTTTTCTCCTTGCACACGCTGAATGAAACACGTATAACATTTAGCCCTTTATACAGTCAAACTGTGTTGGAGGCGCGAGTTCCCTTCGTAATGAGACGCAGCACAGATATCAAGAATCCCACCTTGGTGCTGCTGGGTGCAGCCTCCTGAGCGTTGTTATTTGCTGTACAGGAGTCTGAGCTGTCGTGTTATCCCTTGGCCTAGCGCTGTTAGCGCTGCCCATCTTCTGACATCATTTAATGTCGACCGGTGCGGTTCGCGATGACCATGAATCCCAGCCCCACAGTGTCTTAACATTGTTAAAACACTGCGGGGCTGGGATTCATGGCCTGGCGCAGCACATATGTTCGCCTCTCACACTCGGGTCCTTACACCCGCTTCAGACTGTGCGGCGTCAGCTGATCCCTTATCGCATGCCACGGCCATGAAGCCGCACAGTCCGAAGAAGGCGGAAGGAGATGAGGGACAGGCGAACTGATGCACTGCTCATGCCCATCAATCACACCCTCGCAGTCCCAATAAAGAAGACACCGAGGGGCGTTGTGTGGGTCAGGGCGGCCGCAGAGGCGCAGGCAGCCAAACAATGATGCCAGAAGACGGGCAGCGCTACCAAGGGGGTTGCAGCGTGTCATTACAAAGGAAAGTCACACCTCCGGGACGGTTAAATGGTCACACAGAGGACACATTTTAGACGTGTTTTCAGTTCCACATGTGCGAGGAGAATACGTTTATGAGCCACCTTGCACACATGCAGCATTACTGCTGTACAAGGTGGCTGGAAAACATAGAAACGCCTGGGGGAGGGGGGACAGGTTCCCTTCAATTTCAGTTCTTGTGTCTGCATGGCTGTTGCAGGACACGTTGCCGGCTACACAGCAGGGGAACAGCTGGCGGTGCTGAACCCCACTGACACATTGGCGAGGTGTTTTTCTCTGTGCAGCCAGCACTTCCGGACAGCAACTAGCGGTGTTGGAGCCCGGGCTCTGCAGGTGGAGCAGAGTGTAGGCCGCAGCCTGCACTGGAGCAAGTTGAAAGGGAACCTTTAACACCCCCCAGGCGTTTGTAGCTGAAAGAGCCATCTTGTACAGCACTAATGCTGGAAAAGGTAAACTTAGCTCTTTTAATTATGGTCCTTGCACATGCTGAACCTAACACTTTTGAAATGTGTCCCCTCGGACGGTTAAACCGTCCGGTCGGTGGAACTTTCCTTTGTCATGTGACGCAGCACAGCCGTCATTCTTACCCCCTTGGCGCCGTGCGCCTCCTCCTCAGCGTTGTTTGAATGTGTCCCGGAGTCTGCGCTGTTATGTTATCCCTTGGCCAGGCACACTTAGCGCTGCCCGTCTTCTGACATCATTTGGTGTCAGGATGGCTGCGCCTGTGCGGCCGCGCTGGAGGAGATCCCGCCTCGATGTGTCATCTAATGTAATCACTCTGCGGACCTGTGATCCATGGGCATGAGCAGTGCATATCCTCGCCTCTCACTCCCCTCCCTACGGCTTCTTCAGACTGTGCGGCGTCACGGCCGTGGCATGCTATTAGGGATCAGCTGACAGCGCACAGTCTGAAGAAGGCGTAGGGAGATGAGTGAGAGGCGGAGGTTCAGATATGCACTGCTAATGTTCATGGATCACAGGTCCGCAGAGGGATTAAATCAGAAGACACTACGAGGCGGGATCTCGTCCAGCGCGGCCGCACAGGCGCAGCCATCCTGACACCAAATGATGTCAGAAGATGGGCAGCGCTAAGTGTGCCTGGCCAAGGGATAACATAACAGCGCAGACTCCGGGACACATTCAAACAATGCTGAGGAGGAGGCGCACGGCGCCAAGGGGGTAAGAATGACGGCTGTGCCGCGTCACATGACAAAGGAAAGTTCCACTGACCGGACGGTTTAACCGTCCGAGGGGACACATTTCAAAAGTGTTAGGTTCAGCATGTGCAAGGAACACCACGAAAAGAGGCACTTTTTCCCTTTGCATCATTACTGCTGCACAAGGTGTCTCCTTCAGTAACAAACGCCTGGGGGGGGGGGACAGGTTCCCTTAAATTTAACTTGTTGTGCCTGCTTGGCGGTCGCAGTACACGTTGCCGTATACACAGCAGGGGAACAGCTGGCGGTGCTGAACCCCACTAACACATTGGCGAGGTGTTTGGCTCTGTGCGTACAGCACTTCTGGACGGCAACTAGCGGTGTTGGAGCCCAGGGACAGGAGGAGGAGGTGGAGGTGGAGGAGATAGGAGGGATTGCCACACACACAGCAGCGGAACAGCTGACGTTACTGAACCCCAATAACAGAGGAGGGACTGTTGGGACTGTGCGGACAGCACTAGCAGGCAACAACTAGCGGTGTTGGAGCCCAGGGACAGGTGGAGGAGGTGGAGGTGGAGGAGATAGGAGGGATTGCCACACACACAGCAGGGGAACAGCTGACGTTACTGAACCCCAATAACAGAGGAGGGACTGTTGGGACTGTGCGTACAGCACTACCAGGCAACAACTAGCGGTGTTGGAGCCCAGGGACAGGTGGAGGAGGAGGAGGTGGAGGAGATAGGAGGGATTGCCACACACACAGCAGGGGAACAGCTGACGTTACTGAACCCCAATAACAGAGGAGCGACTGTTGACTGTGCGTACAGCACTACCAGGCAACAACTAGCGGTGTTGGAGCCCAGGGACAGGTGGAGGAGGAGGAGGTGGAGGAGGTAGGAGGGATTGCCACACACACAGCAGGGGAACAGCTGACGTTACTGAACCCCAATAACAGAGGAGCGACTGTTGACTGTGCGTACAGCACTACCAGGCAACAACTAGCGGTGTTGGAGCCCAGGGACAGGTGGAGGAGGAGGAGGTGGTGGAGGAGATAGGAGGGATTGCCACACACACAGCAGGGGAACAGCTGACGTTACTGAACCCCAATAACAGAGGAGGGACTGTTGGGACTGTGCGGACAGCACTTCTGGACGGCAACTAGCGTTGTTGGAGCCCAGGGACAGGTGGAGGAGGAGGAGGTGGAGGAGATAGGAGGGATTGCCACACACACAGCAGGGGAACAGCTGACGTTACTGAACCCCAATAACAGAGGAGGGACTGTTGGGACTGTGCGGACAGCACTTCTGGACGGCAACTAGCGTTGTTGGAGCCCAGGGACAGGTGGAGGAGGAGGAGGTGGAGGAGATAGGAGGGATTGCCACACACACAGCAGGGGAACAGCTGACGTTACTGAACCCCAATAACAGAGGAGCGACTGTTGACTGTGCGTACAGCACTACCAGGCAACAACTAGCGGTGTTGGAGCCCAGGGACAGGTGGAGGAGGAGGAGGTGGTGGAGGAGATAGGAGGGATTGCCACACACACAGCAGGGGAACAGCTGACGTTACTGAACCCCAATAACAGAGGAGGGACTGTTGGGACTGTGCGGACAGCACTACCAGGCAACAACTAGCGGTGTTTGAGCCCAGGGACAGGTGGAGGAGGTGGAGGTGGAGGAGATAGGAGGGATTGCCACACACACAGCAGGGGAACAGCTGACGTTACTGAACCCCAATAACAGAGGAGGGACTGTTGGGACTGTGCGGACAGCACTTCTGGACGGCAACTAGCAGTGTTGGAGCCCAGGGACAGGAGGGGGAGGAGGAGGTGGAGGAGATAGGAGGGATTGCCACACACACAGCAGGGGAACAGCTGACATTACTGAACCCCAATAACAGACGAGCGACTGTTGACTGTGCGTACAGCACTACCAGGCAATAACTAGCGGTGTTGGAGCCCAGGGACAGGTGGAGGAGGAGGAGTTGGTGGAGGAGATAGGAGGGATTGCCACACACACAGCAGGGGAACAGCTGACGTTACTGAACCCCAATAACAGAGGAGGGACTGATGGGACTGTGCGGACAGCACTTCTGGATGGCAACTAGCATTGTTGGAGCCCAGGGACAGGTGGAGGAGGAGGAGGTGGTGGAGGAGATAGGAGGGATTGCCACACACACAGCAGGGGAACAGCTGACGTTACTGAACCCCAATAACAGAGGAGGGACTGTTGGGACTGTGCGTACAGCACTACCAGGCAACAACTAGCGGTGTTGGAGCCCAGGGACAGGTGGAGGAGGAGGAGGTGGAGGAGATAGGAGGGATTGCCACACACACAGCAGGGGAACAGCTGACGTTACTGAACCCCAATAACAGAGGAGCGACTGTTGACTGTGCTTACAGCACTACCAGGCAACAACTAGCGGTGTTGGAGCCCAGGGACAGGTGGAGGAGGAGGAGGTGGAGGAGATAGGAGGGATTGCCACACACACAGCAGGGGAACAGCTGACGTTACTGAACCCCAATAACAGAGGAGCGACTGTTGACTGTGCGTACAGCACTACCAGGCAACAACTAGCGGTGTTGGAGCCCAGGGACAGGTGGAGGAGGAGGAGGTGGTGGAGGAGATAGGAGGGATTGCCACACACACAGCAGGGGAACAGCTGACGTTACTGAACCCCAATAACAGAGGGACTGTTGGGACTGTGCGGACAGCACTTCTGGACGGCAACTAGCGTTGTTGGAGCCCAGGGACAGGTGGAGGAGGAGGAGGTGGAGGAGATTGGAGGGATTGCCACACACACAGCAGGGGAACAGCTGACGTTACTGAACCCCAATAACAGAGGAGGGACTGTTGGGACTGTGCGGACAGCACTACCAGGCAACAACTAGCGGTGTTGGAGCCCAGGGACAGGTGGAGGAGGAGGAGGTGGTGGAGGAGATAGGAGGGATTGCCACACACACAGCAGGGGAACAGCTGACGTTACTGAACCCCAATAACAGATGAGGGACTGTTGGGACTGTGCGTACAGCACTACCAGGCAACAACTAGTGGTGTTGGAGCCCAGGGACAGGTGGAGGAGGAGGAGGTGGAGGAGATAGGAGGGATTGCCACACACACAGCAGGGGAACAGCTGACGTTACTGAACCCCAATAACAGAGGAGCGACTGTTGACTGTGCGTACAGCACTACCAGGCAACAACTAGCGGTGTTGGAGCCCAGGGACAGCAGGAGAAGCAGAGGAACACAATGTAGGCCGAAGCCTGATTGGAGAAAGTCGAAAGGGAACCTTTAACCCCCCCAAGGCGTTTGTAGCTGAAAGAGCCAGCTTGTGCAGCACAAAAGATGCAAAAGGAAAAGGTGGCTCTTTTCATGATGCTCCTTGCAAACACAGAACTAAACACTTATAAAATGTGTCCCCTGAAACCGTGAGACCGTCCCGGAGGTGGGACTTTCCTTCATAATATGACGCAGCACAGCTGTCATTCCTACCTCCTTGGCGCCGTTCCCCGGCTCCTCAACGTTGTTTGATTCCGTCCAGGAGCATGCGCTGTTATGTTATCCCTTGGCCAGGCACACTTAGCGCTGCCCATCTTCTGACATCATTTGGTGTCAGGCTGGCTGCGCCTGTGCGGCCGCGCTGGCCAAGAGCCCGCCTCGCAGTGTCGTCTAATGTAATCCCACCGCGGGCCTGGGATCCGTGGCCATGCGCAGTGCATATCCTCGCCTCTCACTCCCCTCCCTACGGCTTCTTCAGACTGTGCGGCGTCACGGCCATGGCATGCTATTAGGGATCAGCTGACGGCGCACAGTCTGAAGAAGGCGTAGGGAGATAAATGAGAGGCGGAGGTTCAGATATGCACTGCGCATGTCCATGGATCTCAGGCCCCCAGTGGGATTAAATCAGAAGACACTGCGAGGCGGGCTCTCGGCCAGCGCGGCCGCACAGGCCCAGCCAGCCTGACACCAAATGATGTCAGAAGATGGACAGCGCTAAATGTGCCTGGCCAAGGGATAACATAACAGCGCAGGCTCCGGGACGGAATCAAACAACGCTGAGGAGCCGGGGCACGGCGCCAAGGGGGTAGGAATGACGGATGTGAAGCGTCATATTACGAAGGAATGTCCCACCTCCGGGACGGTTTTACGGTATCAGTGGACACATTTTGTAAGTGTTAAGTTCTACGTGTGCAAGGAGCTAAACCAAAATAGCTACCTTTTCCTTGTGCAGCATTACTGCTGCACAAGGTGGCTCTTTCAGTAACAAATGCCTTTGGGGGGGGGGACAGGTTCCCTTACATTTCAGTTGTTGTGTCAGCGTGGCGGTCGCAGGACACATTGCCGGCTACACAGCTGGGGATCAGCTGACGTTACTGAAACCCAATAACACTGGGTCGTATGTTTTGACTGTGCAGACGGCACTTCTGAGCCTCAACTGGCGGTGTTGGAGCCCAGGAATTAAAGTTCAGGTGGTAGAAAGATGAACACAACAGGAGACCTGGATACTGTAGACAGTCACCTAATTATTTAATCAGGAAGAGGAGTGGCAAATTCCTGCGAGATTCAGGCCTTGTTCATTTTCAGGAAAGTAAGCCGGTCAACGTTATCGGAGGATAGTCGCATGCGACGGTCAGTTAGTACACCACCTGCAGCACTAAAGACACGTTCCTATAATACACTGGCCGCAGGGCAAGACAGCACCTCCAATGCATACTGGCTTAGCTCTGGCCATGTATCCAGCTTTGAGACCCAAAACTTGAAAGGTGAAGAGCCGTCTGGGAGTACAGCAAGAGGGCAAGACATGTAGTCTGTTACCATCTGACGGAACCGTTGCCTCCTGCTGACTGGAGCCGTCTGTGATGGTGTAGACTTTTGTGGCGGGCACAGAAAACTGTGCCACAGTTGGGCCATACTGGTCTTGCCTTGGGCAGAGGCACTGCTTCTGCTCCCTCTTTGTGCAGAGCCTCCACCACTGCCTGGACGCACTGAGCTGCTTTGGAATGCACTAGCAGCACTTCTCTCAGTTGGAATGGAGAAGATGATGGAATTCACCAGTGTGTCTTGGTACTCCCACATTTTTCGCTCCCGGTTCAACGGTGTGATGAGGCTTTCTACGTTGTCCCAGTAGCGAGGATCGAGGAGGGTGAACACCCAATAATCAGACATGTTGAGAATGTGGGCGATGCGGCGGTCGTTTCTCAGGCACTGCAGCATGTAATCCACCATGTGCTGCAGACTGCCAACTGCCCAAGAAACGCTGTCCCCTGCTGGAGGCGTGATCTCTGCCCGCTCGTCATCACCCCACCCTCGCTGTACACACTGAGTACTGGACAATTGTGTAACTCCCTCCTCTGGATGGATGTCTTCCTCCTCCATTGACTCCTCCTCATCCTCCTCACAAACTGTCCCCTGCCTACGCGTTTGTGAGGAACCACGTGGCGCTGACTGTCCAGAAGATGATGGAAATACTGAATCCTCATCCTCCACCTCTTCCACAACATCATCCCTTAGCGCTTGCAGTGATTTTTCAAGCAGGCAGATAAGGGGGACAGTCATGCTGACTAGTGCATCATCTGCACTCGCCATCCGCGTGGAATAATCGAAGGGACGCAAAACCTGGCAGACGTCATTCATAGTGGCCCACTCTGTGGTTGTGAAGTCTGTACGGCGCTGAGTGCGACTTCTTTGCGCCTGAAGCAGCTGGTACTCCATTACAGCTTGCTGCTGCTCACACAACCGCTCCAACATATGTAACGTGGAATTCCACCTGGTAGGTAGGTCACATATGATGCGATGTTCCGGCAGGCGGTGTCGGCGCTGCAGAGCCGCAATGCGCGCTTTTGCCGTGCTGGAACGCCGCAAGTGAGCACACTCTAGGCGGACCTTGTGCAGTAGTGCATCAAGATCTGGATAGTCCCTCAAAAAACTCTGCACGACCAAATTGAGCACATGTGCCAGACATGGGATGTGAGTGAGGTTGCCGAGGCCCAGAGCTGCCACCAGATTTCGGCCATTATCACACACTACCATGCCTGGCTGGAGATTCGCTGGCACAAACCACACATCGCTCTCCTGCTTGATGGCATTCCAGAGCTCCTGCGCTGTGTGGCTTCGATTCCCCAAATAAATTAATTTCAAGACGGCCTGTTGACGTTTGGCCACGGCTGTGCTCATGTCGGTCGTAACAGGTAAACGTTCATCACGGGTCCATGTGGAGGTGGACTGTTATGACCCCAATGGCAGAGGGTCTCAGGAATAAATACCAAGTCTGCAAACACAAAAAACCAGCTCATAGGGCAGTGGTAACTGGGCTGACCATATATCTAATCCTAGCACCACAAATAGAAGTAGCCGGGGAACGTGCCTACGTTGGTTCTAGACGTCTCGCGCCAGCCGGAGAACTAACTAACCCTAGAAGGGAAAAGAAAGACCTTTCTTGCCTCCAGAGAAAAGACCCCAAAAGTTGGATACAAGCCCCCAACAAATAATAACGGTGAGGTAAGAGGAAAAGACAAACATAAGAATGAGCTAGGTATTTAGCAAAGAGAGGCCCACTAGCTAATAGCAGAATATAGTAAGATGACTTATATGGTCAGCAAAAACCCTATTAAAATATCCACGCTGGATATTCAAGAACTCCCGAACCGTCTAACGGCCGGGGGGAGAACACCAGCCCCCTAGAGCTTCCAGCAAAGTCGGAAATCACATTTAGTACAAGCTGGACAAAAATAGAAGCAAAGCAAGTAACTCAAAAAACAAAGAAGCAGGACTTAGCTTAATTTTGCAAGAGCCAGGAACAGCAGACAGGAGCAACAGACGGATCTGATAACAACGATGCCAGGCACTGGACTAAGGATCCAGGAAGTTTATATAGCGACACCAATGGACTAACGACCCAGGTGAGTGCCCAACTGAAGAAAGACAATCCCAGAGTCATATCACTAGTGACCACAAGAGGGAGCCAAAAAGTCTAATTCACAACAGTACCCCCCCTTAAGGAGGGGTCACCGAACCCTCACCAAGACCACCAGGACGATCAGGATGAGCAGCGTGAAAGGCACAAACTAAATCGGCCGCATGCACATCAGAGGCAACCACCCAGGAATTATCCTCCTGACCATAGCCCTTCCACTTGACCAGATACTGAAGCCTCCACCTGGAGAGACGAGAATCCAAGATCTTCTCCACCACGTACTCCAAATCGCCCTCAACCAACACCGGAGCAGGAGGCTCAACATAAGGAACCACAGGTACAACGTACCGCCGCAACAAAGACCTATGGAACACGTTGTGAATGGCAAACGACACCGGAAGATCCAAGCGAAAGGACACAGGATTAAGGATTTCCAATATCTTGTAAGGACCGATGAAGCGAGGCTTAAATTTAGGAGAGGAGACCTTCATAGGAACAAATCGAGAAGACAGCCATACCAAATCCCCAACACGAAGTCGGGGACCCACACCGCGGCGGCGGTTGGCAAAACGCTGAGCCTTCTCTTGTGACAATTTTAAGTTGTCCACCACATGATTCCAGATCTGCTGCAACCTATCCACCACAGAATCTACCCCAGGACAGTCAGAAGGCTCCACATGTCCCGAGGAAAAACGAGGATGGAAACCAGAGTTGCAGAAAAATGGTGAAACCAATGTAGCGGAACTAGCCCGATTATTAAGGGCAAACTCAGCCAACGGCAAGAAGGTCACCCAATCATCCTGATCCGCAGAAACAAAACACCTTAAATAAGCCTCCAGAGTCTGATTAGTTCGCTCCGTTTGTCCATTAGTCTGAGGATGAAAGGCCGACGAAAACGACAACTCAATGCCCATCCTAGCACAAAAGGATCGCCAGAACCTGGAAACAAACTGGGATCCTCTGTCAGACACAATATTCTCAGGAATGCCGTGTAAGCGAACCACATTCTGAAAGAACACAGGAACCAGATCGGAAGAGGAAGGCAGCTTAGGCAAAGGCACCAAATGGACCATCTTAGAAAAGCGATCACATACCACCCAGATGACAGACATGCCCTGAGACACCGGGAGATCTGAAATGAAATCCATGGAAATGTGTGTCCAAGGCCTCTTCGGGACAGGCAAGGGCAAGAGCAACCCGCTGGCACGAGAACAGCAAGGCTTAGCTCGAGCACAAGTCCCACAGGACTGCACAAACGACCGCACATCCCGTGACAAGGAAGGCCACCAAAAGGACCTAGCCACCAGATCTCTGGTGCCAAAAATTCCCGGATGCCCTGCCAACACCGAGGAATGAACCTCGGAAATGACTCTGCTGGTCCACTTATCAGGAACAAACAGTCTGTCAGGTGGACAAGAGTCAGGTCTACCAGCCTGAAATCTCTGCAACACACGTCGCAAATCCGGAGAAATGGCTGACAAGATAACTCCCTCTTTAAGAATACCAACCGGCTCTGCGACTCCCGGAGAGTCAGGCACAAAGCTCCTTGAAAGAGCATCAGCCTTCACATTCTTTGAACCTGGTAAATACGAGACCACAAAGTCAAAACGGGAGGAAAACAATGACCAGCGGGCCTGTCTAGGATTCAGGCGTTTAGCAGTCTCGAGATACATCAAATTTTTGTGATCAGTCAAGACCACCACACGATGCTTAGCACCCTCGAGCCAATGACGCCACTCCTCAAATGCCCACTTCATGGCCAACAACTCCCGATTGCCAACATCATAATTCCGCTCAGCAGGCGAAAACTTCCTCGAGAAAAAGGCACAAGGTCTCATCACAGAGCAACCAGGGCCTCTCTGCGACAAAACGGCCCCTGCCCCAATCTCAGAAGCATCCACTTCAACCTGAAAGGGAAGTGAGACATCAGGCTGGCACAAAACAGGCGCCGAAGTAAACCGGCGCTTCAACTCCTGGAAAGCCTCCACGGCTGCAGGAGCCCAGTTAGCAACATCAGAACCTTTCTTGGTCATATCCGTCAAAGGTTTAACAATGCTAGAAAAATTAGCAATAAAACGACGGTAGAAGTTAGCAAAACCCAAGAACTTCTGAAGACTCTTAACTGACGTGGGTTGAGTCCAATCATGAATAGCTCGGACCTTGACTGGGTCCATTTCCACCGCAGAAGGGGAAAAAATAAACCCCAAAAAGGGAACCTTCTGTACTCCAAAGAGACACTTTGAGCCCTTAACAAATAAAGCATTCTCACGCAAAACCTGAAACACCATCCTGACCTGCTCTACATGCGAGTCCCAGTCATCAGAAAAAACCAGAATATCATCCAGATAAACGATCATAAATTTATCCAGATACTTCCGGAAAATATCATGCATAAAGGACTGAAACACTGAAGGAGCATTAGAGAGCCCAAAAGGCATCACCAAGTACTCAAAATGACCTTCGGGCTTATTAAATGCGGTTTTCGATTCATCTCCTCGCTTAATGCGCACAAGGTTGTACGCACCACGAAGATCTACCTTGGTGAACCACTTGGCACCTTTAATTCGGGCAAACAAGTCTGACAACAGAGGCAAAGGATACTGAAATTTAACAGTGATTTTATTCAAAAGCCGATAGTCAATACAAGGTCTCAAAGATCCGTCCTTCTTGGCCACAAAAAAGAATCCCGCACCAAG
The DNA here is from genome assembly GCF_051348905.1 of Ranitomeya variabilis. NCBI lineage: Eukaryota > Metazoa > Chordata > Amphibia > Anura > Dendrobatidae > Ranitomeya > Ranitomeya variabilis. Next base: position 572,020,364 of record NC_135236.1, read on the forward strand.
AGGGGAAGAGGAAGGACGGATATGCCCCTTCTCCAGAGATTCCTTGATATACGAACGCATTGCGGTATGCTCAGGTACAGACAGATTAAATAGTCTTCCCTTAGGAAATTTGCTACCTGGAATCAAATCTATGGCACAGTCACAGTCCCTATGAGGAGGCAGAGCACTGGACCTGGACTCGCTGAACACATCCTGATAATCAGACAAATACTCAGGAACTTCCGAAGGAGTAGAGGAAGCAATAGACACCGGCGGGGAATCACCATGAATACCCTGACAGCCCCAACTTGACACAGACATTGCCTTCCAATCCAAGACTGGATTATGAGTCTGTAACCATGGCAAACCCAAAACGACCAAAAGATGCATTTTATGCAGAACAAGAAAACGAATCACCTCCCGATGTTCAGGAGTCATGCACATGGTTACCTGTGTCCAAAACTGCGATTTATTTTCCGCCAATGGCGTAGCATCAATACCCCTCAGAGGGATAAGATTAACCAACGGCTCAAGAACAAAACCACAGCGCTTGGCAAATGACAGATCCATAAGACTCAGGGCAGCACCTGAATCCACAAACGCCATAACAGGGTAAGAGGACAATGAGCAAATTAAAGTCACAGACAAAATAAATTTAGGTTGCAAATTACCAATGGCGACAGGACTAACAACCCTTGTTAGGCGTTTAGAGCATGCTGATATAACATGTGTAGAATCACCACAGTAAAAACACAACCCATTCTGACGTCTATGATTTTTCCGCTCATTTCTGGTCTGAATTCTATTACATTGCATCAAATCAGGTGCTTGTTCAGACAACACCACCAGAGGATTAGCGGTTTTGCGCTCCCGCAAACGTCGGTCAATTTGAATAGCCAGCGCCATGGAATCATTCAGACTTGTAGGAATGGAGAAACCCACCATCACATTCTTAATGGCTTCAGAAAGGCCATTTCTGAAATTTGCGGCCAGAGCACACTCATTCCACTGAGTAAGCACGGACCATTTCCGAAATTTTTGGCAATACACTTCAGCTTCATCCTGGCCCTGAGAAATAGCCAGCAAGGCTTTTTCTGCCTGAACCTCAAGATTGGGTTCCTCGTAAAGCAATCCGAGCGCCAGAAAAAACGCATCATTTTTTGCCAATGCTGGATCCCCTGGCGCTAGTGAGAAAGCCCAATCCTGGGGGTCGCCCCGTAAAAAAGAGATAACAATTTTAACTTGCTGAGCTGAGTCTCCAGATGAACGGGGTCTCAGAGATAGAAACAATTTACAATTATCCCTGAAATTCCTAAACTTAAATTGGTCTCCAGAAAACAGTTCAGGAATAGGTATTTTAGGTTCAGACATAGAACTACTGGTAACAAAATCTTGTATGCTTTGCACACGAGCAGCCAGCTGGTCCACACTTGTAATCAAGGTCTGGACATTCATGTCTGCAGCAAGCTCAAGCCACTCAGAGGTAAAGGGGAGGAAGAGAGGAAAAAAAAAAAAAAAACTCAGAATTTCCTTTCTTATTATCCCACTTCTGCAATGCATTAAACATTCAATGTGGTCCTGGCATACTGTTATGACCCCAATGGCAGAGGGTCTCAGAAGTAATTACCAAGTCTGCAAACACAAAAAACCAGCTCATAGGACAGTGGTAACTGGGCTGACCGTATAACTAATCCTAGCACCACAAATAGCATCAGCCGGGGAACGTGCCTACGTTGGTTCTAGACGTCTCGCGCCAGCCGGAGAACTAACTAACCCTAGAAGGGAAAAGATAGACCTTTCTTGCCTCCAGAGAAAAGACCCCAAAAGTTGGATACAAGCCCCCAACAAATAATAACGGTGAGGTAAGAAGAAAAGACAAACGTAAGAATGAACTAGATATTTAGCAAAGAGAGGCCCACTGACTAATAGCAGAATATAGTAAGATGACTTATACGGTCAGCAAAAACCCTATCAAAATTTCCACGCTGGATATACAAGAACCCCCGAACCGTCTAACGGCCCGGGGGGAGGATACCAGCCCCCTAGAGCTTCCAGCAAAATCAGGAATCACATTTAGTACAAGCTGGACAAATAAATAAGAGCAATGTAAATAACCAAAAAACAAGGAAGCAGGACTTAGCTTAATTTTGCAAGATCCAGGACCAGCAGACAGGAGCAAACAGAAAGGAACTGATTACAACGATGCCAGGCACCAGACTGATAATTCAGGAAGTTTATATAGCAACACCCCTGGACTAACGACCCAGGTGGGTGCCAAACTAGGGAAAGACAATCCCAGAGTCATATCACTAGTGACCACAAGAGGGAGCCAAAAAAGTCTAATTCACAACACTTATGTATTCTATAACAACTTAATTGTCCATTGTTCTATATTGCATGGCATCTTCATTGTTCTTATAGAGAATTTATAGCAAAGGAATGCCGGCACTTATTCCATGGCTAAAGCTGCTGTATTACATCTGTTCTGTCTTTTATCAAACCACCATCAGCCATCGGAGTACAGGTGCATACCATAAAAGCCTTTATAATGGCAATGTCCAAAATAGAAAAAAAGGTAGCACTCGCCCTCCAATTAAAACTTTCTTTATTCAGTCAAGTAGTAGCGGGTTCTGTTTCAGCGGGAGAAATATGAGGAATTTCAGGAAAGCAAAAATTTGAAAATGGCACCTGCCGCGCCTGTGCAGTAGCATCTTTCGGTGTATACAGCTGTGATCTAAGAGCTGCTACTGCACATGTGCTGGCACCACCATCTTACTGGAGAAGAAAAAAAAATTCTTCCTCCAAGATGGCGCTGTCTGCGCAGTAGCAGCTCTCGGAGATAGCAAAGAGCTGCTACTGTTCAGGTGAAGACATCTTGGAGGAAGATTTTTTCTTCTCCAGTAAGATGACGCCACTGGCGCATGCATACTAGCAGCTATCGGATCACAGCTATATACACCGATAGCTGCTACTTCGCAGGCACCATTTTCAAATAGTTTTTTTTTTTAGCTGAATAACATCAAGAACATGTATTATTGGGACATGAAACATGTGATTATGCTGCAGAGCAGGTGCCACTACATAACATACCCCCCTTCAGGCTTACCCCAGGACTCAAACATATCATTAACTAAAAACTGAAAATAAAGATCAAAGAAACACAAGACTGATTTCATCAACCCAAGGTATCATTTTAATCAGTATAATGGTGACAATATGACACTGTCTGTAGGTTGCTGTGTTCAATCCTGCTGACAGGATCCCTTTAAAGAAATCACATTGCTATATTGATACTGCAGTCCTGTACATCCATCTATAGTGTTCAAAATTTTCTGTATTACTGTGCAGTGTTTTCTCAACAGGGATATATCGTACTTAATTTAAAATTGGCAAGGCGTACATCCACATGCTTGTCCTAGCTCAGCGTTCAGTTGTCCCTACTCAAGTTCTTGGAACGTAAGTGTAAATACACAGTCATCCACCCGAAGGGTACTATACAAAATGGCCACATTTCCAGTCTGCGTGACATGGAAATATTGTCATGTAGGGTTGTGGAGACAGAACCTTTTCACATCCTCATGGCTGCCACTGTCCCTTGGTACTCAGTCCCCAGCCACCATTATTTCTCCCGGTTGCTGTCCTCGCCTTACACAAGCACGTGTCCCAAACATCAGCCATGCCCTGACCAATGCTGTGACTGGGAAGGTCCACTTAACCATGGACACCTGGATAAGTGCTTGTGACCAGGATCACTATATTTCCCTGTCAGCACACCGGGTGAACATTGTGGAAGCCGTGACCCTGGGACGAAACACATGCTACCGACACCAAGGATTGCGAGCCCTGGTTTAATCAGGGTTGCCCCCATCTTCTACAGTATTTCCTCCACCTCCTCCCCTCCATCTCACAAACATCAACATCAGTTGCAAGCTGAATCACTGCAGTACTGTCTCGGCTAAGTGGCAACAAGCTCTAATCTGCTTAGGTGACAAACCGCATATCGCCGTGGAGTTGTTGAAAGGTCTAACAGATCAGACTGATCTGTGGCTCTTGCCCCTGAACCTACAAGCAGACATGGTTACGTGTAACAATGGCAGTAACCTTATGACAACTCTGAAGCTTGGCAACCTCGCACATGTACCATGCCTTGCCCATGTGCTCAACTTAGTGGTTCCGCATTTTTTTAAAACCTACCCGGAACTGCATGAGCTACTTATGAAAGTATGCCATTTGTGTGCCCACTTCTGCAAATCAGCTACAGCTGCCACCACCCTGTCCATGCTGCATCAGAGTTTGCATCTTCCAGGTCACTGAATGGTTTTTGATGTTACCAAGCATTGAAACTCAATGTTACATTTGTTGGCAAGGCTTTGTGAGCAGAAGAAGGCAGTAGTTGAAGATTAACTACACCATGCCCATCGGGCTGATGAGTGGGCATGAATGTCTGACATCTGTGCAGTTGTCCTAAACTGTGAAGACTCGACCAAGGTGGTGAACGGCATTGACATTATAATCAATATCACCATCCCACTTCTCTGTCTACTGAAATACTTGCTGCTCACAATTAAAGAGGATGCTTTGCAGGTGGAGCAAGTTGCTATGGATCTAAAGATGCAGCAGAGGCAGAGGAACACTTTCAAAAGTCTGGGACTGTTTTCTCAGACTATCCCATTGCCCAGGCCCTGATGCATGGGGTACTCTGACAAGGAGGGAGAAGTTTTGGAAGGAAGCTGAAGGAGTACATTAACAACCGTATCAGCATCCTCTGTGATTCCTCATGGTCTTACAGCTATTGGGTATCCAAGCTAGACACGTGGCATGTACTGCCTCTTTACAAAAGAAAAAAAAAAAAGAAATAGACCATAGAGAGGGGATCACCTGAGGCATGAATCAAGTATAAAAATACAAATTTTATTCAAATAATATAACACACAGAAAACACAGAAAACCACATAGAGCACACATTAAAAACATTTAAAAATTGGTCACCCATGTGACCTACATATAATACACTTAGGCCCATAATAGAGCCAACCCCCCATACCAACTCCCCAGTACCAAAACATGACAAATCTGAAAAATATGAAAACAATCCTTGTAAATACAAGGTGTGATGTCTATGTGAACAGCACCCAATGCTCTTAAAGAAGAGCGCAAAGATATTGGCTAAAGAGAACTAGTAACGACTAAGTATCCAAGCATGTGGCTAACAGACTCAGCAAGTTTCATAAATCACAGATAGCCTGTATAAATCACACATTGCTTGTGTACACCATGCCGGAAATAAGACAGTGTCCATGGTACAAGCACATAAAGTGAATTAATCATCTGAGCACAAACCCTAGCACCTGCAGATATAAAAACACAAATAAACACACAGGCGCAAATAGTATGCCAGGCCGAGGGCTAAATACACCCAAACTGGTATGAAAGTTTTTTAAAACAAGTATGGGTCTCAATGTGCAGAGGCACTGAATTCTCCCATGCTGAGGAAGCATAAATAGGTTACCATGGCCACTAAGCCTAAGTGGACATAGTTCAATCAATATAAAATATAGCCAAGGGCTGCTAAGCCCACACAGAACCACCTGGGGAGTGGAGACAGGAGGTATGCTGACCCGACGCGTATCGCCACACACAGTGGCTTCATCAGGGGTATCTCCTGTTAGCATACTGTGTCACTCACCAAAACGTGGTGGAACATAAAAACTCTGGAGGAGTATAAAAAGGTGGGCCTGGTGCCCAGAGGACTTAGAGTCCAAATCTTTCCGGCCTGGGAAGTAGATGTCAATTTCCAAAATACATGGGAAAATGGCTTATTGAAGTGTTCGAATATTCTCATAGACATGCTCATTGAACATGATCGTGAGATTTTGTCTGCTATTAAAGAGAAGATTAAAACTATTGAAATAAAGCTAGAGAAATTTGATAAAAAGACCTTGGTTGAGCCGTTCCAGGGCCAACTTAAAAATATTGTTGAAAAATTTGAAAAAAACATTATAGGGGGAAAGAAGCAAAAATTTTAAAGAGACCAGTTGGATTTTAAAAATGGGCGAGCATACAGATGGGCACATAAGGGCAACAAAAGAGGCGCTAACCTCAATGTGCCAATGGATAAAAACGAAGCAACTCTCCATGAACTTACATCGAGTGATTTTTTTATCGTACGAACAAAGCGAGGCCGAAGGCACAACCGGAGGGGCCGAAGGAGGAGACACGGTCAAAGGAAAACGGAACAGGAATTACAGGGTCTGGTCCCCCAAACACAGGCGGGAGACACGACAGAACAGAAAACGATAAAATCTTCTACTACGCTGGCTGGCCCCACAGAATCTGGCTTTCCATTATCAATCTTTCTTCTTATATTTTGTCAGATGTGGAGACCTCGGTATTGCAGAGGGGTCTCTCTTTTTGTCCAACCAATACCATGGATAAATTTACTGTAATCAAGGATGTTTACCTTTTCTGCAGACAGCTGGCGTTTATACTTCTGTATCACCAACCATCCATTGTGGATGATCTGCCCATGGGGGAGTGGCAAGTTTTCAGAGATTTATTGGACCTATTGGAGGAAAGTGAGACAGGACATTCGAGGAAAAAATTCCCTGGTAGGTTACCATCACAGGTTACACCTTCCTTGTTCATATAGACATCACACCTTATATTTACAAGGATTGTTTTCATATTTTTCATATTTGTCATCTTTTGGTACTAGGGAGTTGGTACGGGGGGGTTGGCTCTATTATGGGCCTAAGTGTATTATATGTAGGTCACATGGGTGACCAATTTTTAAATGTTTTTAATGTGTGTTCTATGTGGTTTTCTGTGTCCGTTTATATTATTTGAATAAAATTTGTATTTTTTATACTTGATTCATGCCTCAGGTGATCCCCTCTCTATGGTCTATTTATTTTTTTTTTTCTTTTGTAATGGTCCATACAATATAGATCTGGTTGGATCCCTGCATATCTGTGGTGCCCCCTTTCCTATTTACTAATGTACTGCCTCTTTACACCTTGGAGGCCTTGACCTGCCCTGCTGCTACTGTATTGTCAGAGCAGGTTTTTAGTGTCACCGAGGGTATTACAACCGATAAGCGCATCCACCTTTCAAATGAAAATGCTGGCAGGCTGGATCTTATGAAAATGAATAAGGGCTGGATTGGGCCAGACATCTTTCCCCATCTGATGACAGCATAGGAGCATAAACTCAAATCCAGTGTTTTATTATATTTTTTATTTTTTCTGGTCTTTTCCCATGCTCTTCTTCCCATCCAAACATGGGTGAATGCTTCAGAAATTTGTCTTTTTTTGTGTCGTACTCCTCCTCCTTCCCCACCAATATATTAACAGGGTGATCTTGCTACCCTCACTATAAATTTTTAAGGATGTTTATGATGCTCGAATTGACAATTTTTAAAGGCCTTCTTTGAACATTCTTTTATATACTGTATATATGCAAACCCCTCAGGGGTAAATGTGTTTTTCAGTCAATGCACTTAGTGCATGGACATTACCAGTCTATGATACCCAATCTTTAATAGTGGAAAAAAATGTTTTCTGAGGCCCTCCACTATACTAAGGAGGGTATTGGTGTCCCTCCTTCTAATTTTTGGCATCCTTTGCATATGCTTTACTGGTGTAGGAGACTCACTCCTTTAGTAATGGGAAACAAATGCTTTTCTGTGGATTCACCTTCTAATTTTATATGCCAAAAGAGACGATGGATTCTATTAGTATAGGATGCCTTGATGTGGGCTGTATTGTTGTGATTGCCTCACAGGGAGTTCTCACACTGCATACAGGATTTCACACCTGGGACAGGAGAGTTTGTACAGAAGGTACAGAAAATCCTGGTATCCTGCATATCAGACTGAGTAGATGCAAAATGCTTCCTGAAATCCTGAAGAAATAACAGTCCTGGTGCTGCTATATTAAACTAATCACTTTTTTAGGGCAAATTCAAATAGATTCTATTCTGTTATAAAAATATGGCTCTTATCTGCAATTTATCTATGGTGAGGGGTGGCAGTAGGTGTAGTACTTGACCGGCATCTAGTCTGGGATTATTGCCTTATAAATTCTAAGCCTTGCTACTGTTTTTTTCCATGGCCTCATTGACTGAGTCATGTTTTTTTTACAGTAACCTGTACTCTGAAATTTATCAAAACTGCCAGGGTCACTTATATTCCTCCAGGCTTTGTTGCTGCCATGTACAAAAAAAAAAATTTTCTGAGCCGGTTCAAATCCCTTCTATATTCTACAATAATACCTCTCTTATCTGCACTTCGTCTATGGTGAGATGTTGCAGTAGGTGTAGCGTACAACAGGCATCTAGTCAGAGAATATTTGCAAATCCTAAGTCTTGCAACTATTCTAAAGCTCCAAAAGTCAAACAGCACTCCTTCCTTCTTAGAGGTTACATGCCACAAATCACAAAGGTCTGTACGGATAAAATTGTTAGAAAAGTAAGAGGTGATTTGTATGTACTTTCAATAGCTATAAAAAGTAAAAGTAGTGAAAAATTCTCATCATGCATAGTTTCTTCACAAACACTGACTACAAAGGATTTTTATTGCACTATACTTTGATTCCTTTGCATGACCTTTGATGGATGATTTTGGTGTTATTAGGTTGGTTAGTAATTAAAGGACACTGTGCTGTGATTGGATGCTGTGGACGGAGATTTTCTTTACCTAGTTTCCAAAGATTTTGGTGGTGTCTATATCATTCATTTTACCTCATCAGTATAAGAAATTAAATCTGCACTGTGGTTGTTATGGGTAGCAAAACAGATTTTTTTTATTTTTTGGTCACAGTTCATAACAGTGTGGTAGTGTGCTTAGCAATCAGTAAGAGCACAGATTTCATTCTACCTCAACAGTATAAGAACTGAAAACGGCACTGTGATTGGTTGCTATGGGGAGCAAAGTCAGATTTTCTGTTAGACAAAGTTTGTAAGAGTGTGGTGGTGTGCTTACAATTCATTTCTGTATCTAGTGCTTGTTGTGGATTAAGTTTCTGTTTCTAATAACATGATCGAAATGGCTACAAGTGGGTATCATAATTCACATGACATCTTTTGCTACATTTGCGGTCGTTTTGTAGTTAAGAAACAACAAAGGAACATTATGAACTTTGCTTGAATAGTGTATTATGCAAACTTTCATATGGTGGACTACACTTTTCTCAGACCCCAAGATCGGACAACAGAGCAGGTGGAGGCATTGGTCTGCTCCTTTCACCCAAATGTACCTTCCAAGTTATCCCCCAAGTACCCTCACTTGTATTCCCTTCCTTTGAGGTCCATGCTGTCAGACTCTACGTCTCCTTCTCCATGTGAGTGGCGGTGGTGTATCGTCCTCCCGGCCCCTCTCATCAGTTCCTGGATCACTTTGCCACCTGGCTTCCATACTTTCTCTCCTGTGACACCCCCACCCTTATCATGGGTGATTTCAACATCCCCATTGCTTCTCCCCTCTCCCCATCTGCTTCTCACCTTTTATCTCTAACCTCTTCTTTCGGCCTCTCGCAGCATACTAACTCTCCAACGCATGAAGATGGAAACTCCCTTGACTTGGTCTTCTCCTGGCTTTGCTCAGTGGATGATTTCACAAACTCCCCTCTCCCGCTCTCTGACCACAACCTTCTTTCATTCTCTATCAAGAACTGCTATCCCGCTCAGGTCACCCCCACTTTCCACACTTATAGAAACATACAGGCCATTAACACCCAGAAACTTATGAAAAATTTGCAGTCCTCATTGGCCCCAATCTTCTCCATCTTATGTCCTGATTCTGCGCTGAAGCATTACAATGAAACCCTGCAAAGTGCCCTGGATGAAGCTGCACCTCCTATACATAGAACAACTCGGCACAAGCGGCGACAACCGTGGCACACGCTGCAAACACGTTTCCTGCAGCGGTGCTCCAGGTGCGCCGAACGTCTGTGGAGAAAATCTAATCTACCCGAAGATTTCATCCATTATAAGTTCATGCTAAAAACATACAACTCTGCCCTTCACCTCTCCAAACAAACCTATTTCAACACCCTCATCACCTCACTGTCAAATAACAACCCAAGAGAGCAGGCCCCAACCACAGATCTCCATGCTGACGATCTGTCCAATTACTTCAAAGAAAAAATTGACCACATTCGACAGGAAATCATCTCCCAATCTCTTCATACCATGCACTGTCCTCCCTCCCCCACTGCATCTAGTTCACTCTCTGACTGAACCAGTTACAGAAGAAGAAGTAAGCAGGCTCCTTGCATCTTCTCGCCCAACCACTTGCACCAGTGACCCCATTCCGTCACATCTCCTCCAGTCCCTTTCCCCGGCTGTCACCTCTCACCTAACAAAAATATTCAACCTTTCCCTCACTTCCGGTATTTTTCCCTCCTTATTTAAGCATGCCATCATACATCCATTACTTAAAAAACCCTCCCTCGACCAAAATTGTGCCGCAAATTATAGACCTGTCTCTAATCTTCCCTTCATCTCTAAACTCCTCGAACGCCTGGTCCACTCCCGTCTTACCCGCTATCTCTCAGATAACTCTCTTCTCGACCCTCTTCAATCTGGCTTCCGCTCTTTACACTCTACTGAAACTGCCCTCACTAAAGTCTCTAATGACCTACTAACAGCTAAATCTAATGGCCACTACTCCATGCTAATTCTCTTGGATCTCTCCGCAGCATTCGACACTGTGGATCATCAGCTCATCCTCACTATGCTCCGCTCCATCGGCCTCAAGGACACCATTCTCTCTTGGTTCTCCTCCTATCTCTCTGACCGATCCTTCACTGTATGCTTTGCTCGTTCCTCCTCCTCTCATCTTCCCCTTACTGTTGGGGTTCCTCAAGGATCAGTCCTAGGCCCCCTCCTCTTCTCTTTGTATACTGCCCCAATTGGACAAACAATCAGTAGATTTGGTTTCCAGTACCATCTCTATGCTGATGACACCCAATTATACACCTCTTCTCCTGTTATCACACCAACCTTTTTAGAAAACACCAGTGATTGTCTTACCGCTGTCTCTAACATCATGTCCTCCCTCTATCTGAAACTGAACCTGTCAAAAACTGAACTCCTCGTGTTCTCTCCCTCTACTAACCTACCTTTGCCTGACATTGCCATCTCCGTGTGTGGTTCCACCATTACTCCAAAGCAACATGCCTGCTGCCTTGGGGTCATCCTTGATTCCGAGCTTTCATTCACCCCCCACATCCGATCACTGGCTCGCTCTTCTTATCTGCATCTCAAAAACATTTCTAGAATTCGCCCTTTTCTTACTTTCGACTCTGCAAAAACTCTTACTGTCTCACTTATTCATTGTCGTCTGGACTATTGTAACTCTCTACTAATCGGCCTCCCTCTTACCAAACTCTCCCCGCTCCAATCTGTCCTGAATGCTGCTGCCAGAATCATAGTCCTCACCAACCGTTACACCGATGCCTCTACCTTGTGCTAGTCATTACATTGGCTACCCATCCACTCCAGAATCCAGTACAAAACTACTACCCTCATCCACAAAGCATTCCATGGCTCAGCACCACCCTACATCTCCTCTCTGGTCTCAGTCTACCACCCTACCCATGCCCTCCGCTCTGCTAATGACCTCTGGTTAGCATCCTCAATAATCAGAACCTCCCACTCCCGTCTCCAAGACTTTACGCGTGCTGCGCCGATTCTTTGGAATGCATTACCTAGGTTAATACGATTAATCCCCAATCCCCACAGTTTTAAGCCTGCCCTAAAAACTCATTTGTTCAGACTGGCCTACCGCCTCAATGCATTAACCATCCCTGTGTGGCCCATTCAAAAAAAAAACAAAACATAATCAGGTTCCTCTCATCATGTTCTCATACACTTTATGCAGTTAATAGCACTCTGTGTCTGTACTGCTACATACTTAGGCAGTTAACTGGTTCATGCAGCATTACATATACACCCGAGCCTTACACTATGGCTGGTCCGAATAACTAAAGCAATTGTAACCATCCACCTCTCATGTCTCCCTTTTTTAGATTGTAAACTTGCGAGCAGGGCCCTCATTCCTACTGGTATCTGTTTTGAACTGTGATTTCTGTTATGCTGTAATGTCTATTGTCTGTACAAGTCCCCTCTATAATTTATAAAGCGCTGCGGAATATGTTGGCGCTATATAAATAAAAATTATTATTATTATTATTATTATTATTATTATTAACTTTAATATAAAATTGACTGATAAGGGGCTCCACATGTAGTGTGTTCTGTTTGTACAGAAGAACTATGACTGTGGTCTAAAGGGAAGAAATAGAGCTTTGCTTTGGCATGCTTGTGATCTGGAGGGAACCGCAAAATCATAGTTATGCTACCTTTGTACGTACAATGTTGAGAAATTAAACCTTAAAAATAAGAAGGAAATAATCATTTTGCATTTACATAATCTTATTTTCCCGGATCGTATAAAAACACAAAATTAATATTCACCCCTGGCCGGTTTCACAGATTCAGTCATACTGCTAAGTTACTCGCCCAAAGATAGCATTTCAATCCTCAGACTGAGCATGACAGCATATATTTCTATGCAGCTGGTCAGTAGAGCAGATGACCAGTACGAAGATTGTGATGCGATCCTTGGTCATAAGGTAGCCTGACTCATTTAGTGACACCAGTGGAGAGTGGTTGGTGGGATTATGGGCGGCAGAAGGTGAGTGAATATTAATTAATCATAAATACGCTTGGCTAATCAGAGACATCGGCAGAGGGATGGGTGGGATTATGGGTGCTGGGAAGGGGTGAATATTCATTTATCATTTACATACAATTGTTGTCACGAGACAAAACATTTGTCAGGGGATTATAGCAATGTGACGGGGCCGTGTATAAAAATAAAAGTTACAAATCATGAAAGGGCTGGCCAAAATGTGATGGCTAAAAATAGAAGTATTTTTTTTTAATCAGGACATAAGAAAACATAAGAATCAGTCATTGGATTTGAAACATTTTCATAATCCAATCTTTTACATACCTGTGTCACTAGTTTCTCATGAGATATAAAACATCACCACATTCGGGTGACATTGTGCAAAAAATTGTGGGACCTAATTTCACCTATAAATTGATGGGTCAAATTTCACTTATTAAGCCTTGTGTAACTGACAACAATATGGTGTCACTTGTGGAGGATTTTGCTTTTTTTCATACCTCAGAGGCTCTTCAAATGCAAACATGGTGTCCATATTTGCATTTCAAAAATTAAATAGTGCTCTTTGCTTTCCAAGTTTTGCCATGTGCCGAAACAGTAATTTTTGTCCACATATTGGATATCACTGTGTAAGGGAGAAATTGCATAATAAATTTTGGAGTCCATTTTTCCTGTCACCCCTCAGGGAGCTCAAATTTGGTGTTAAAACAGTATTCTAGTTAAAAAAATGTTTGTTTTTTCACATCTAAATGTTGCAAAAATTTTGGATCACCTGTAGTTCCAAAATGCTCATTTCACCCCTATGTGAGTTGCTTGGGGGGTTTAGTTTATTAAATGGGGTAACTTGTGGGGTTTCTGATGTTTTGGAATGTCAGAGACTTTTCAAATTCGGTATGGCATTCACAATCTATTCCAGACAAATTTATGATCCAAAAATCAAGCAGAGGTCTTTTCTTTTTTGGCCCTTCTTGTGCCCAAACAGAAGTTTTTGATCATATATTGGGTATCATCACTTTCAGAATAAACTGTGTAACAAATTAAAAATACATTTTCTCCTATTATCCATTATGAAAATTACAAATTTGAGTCTAAAATAACATTTTAGTGGAAAAAACATAATTTTTGCATCCACATTTTAAAAAGTTGTGTGAAGCACCTATGGGTTCAAAATGCTTAACACGCCCTTAAACAACTTCCTTGAGGTGTCTACTATCCAAAATAGGGTAATATGGGAAATGTTATTTACTAGTTTTGTGCTGCATTACTAATTGGTTTAAGTATATAAAATTTAAAGCTTAAAAATTTCTAGTTTTTAAAAATTGTCACCATAATTTTGATATTTTCACAAATAAGCACAAAATATATTGAAAACAGTTACACTGGCGCTCACCCTAAAAAGCAAATCCTAAGCTGCTGGAATCAAGACAGAGCCTCTGCTAAAATCTGTCCATTTAAAGGTTCAACACATAATACTAAAAAAGATGCCAAGCTATAGGATTGTTACATGTGGATAGTGTCACACAAAGCCACAATGGGAATATAGTACATCACCTAATTGACACAATATCCACCCTTCTGGCATTGTTAAGGTTAATATGCACAAGGATTCCCATGGGTTAATGTGTAATAGCAGGGGGAGGGAGGGAGGGAGGGGGGTTAAGCCCGCATTTCACACAGTCCCCTGCAAGGGTATATGTGACTAGTGGATGCAGCTGTCAGCTTACCTTGTAAGCGCAGCATGCAATGTCCCTAAGAAGATGCCGTATGACTCCGGCATGCAGTAATGACTAGCGGTGGACACCGCGTCTTCACCCGGATAGACATAAGCTTGAAAAGTACTCCAGAAGCAATCTCTGGTTTACAAGAGAGTCCAATAGGGTTCTATTGGCAGTGCATTCTCATTCTACACACCTCACAATTAGTAACTGAGGAAGGTCTGAATGGACCGAAACGTTTTGTTATTGACACTACACAATAAATTGTTCAGCATCCCATCTTGAAGTTGAGTGCCGGGTTTTGTTACATGTACATGGTGTACACAGACACCACAAAAATGTATAAGCATACCAGGGGTGCACGGAGCCGGGGAGGAGAAACACCCGCAACCGTCAATTTATCACCATAGGACTCTCACTCCCTATATATGGGAGAGATGCATATAGATAACATAAATATGCTTACAACAATAGGGACATAAAATGCACAATGCTAAATCTAATATGGACTCATAGTCCAACGTATAGTGTAACAAAACGGTATGGTCCCAAGATTTAGGAGAGAGTAAAAGGAGCTAGTTACCTCTTAGTAGAAAGCAGGGTGTAAGGCTCCCAGGGTCCGTGCACCCACCCCGACGCGCGTTTCGGTCACACACCATCTTCAGTGTTCATCCAAGGATCGAAATCGAGCTGAAGGTTATTAGTGATATTAATAATAATATTGCTTATCAGAAGAAATATATCTGAAAAAAATCAGTTCAATACGCATACACATGTGTATAATTGTGTAATCCTTGTATTGCATAAATTGGGAATATTTGTATCATCAATGACCGAGGATTGTAGTGTATTGAAAAATTCAAAAGCAAAATTCAGAGAATAAAAGCACAATACAGAAAAGTGACATATAAATATCAATAGACCTGTACCCACTTTATGCATTTGCTAAGAAAACATAGATTAAAAAAATAATCCTAACATAATTAAAGTGAAAAAGCCAAAATCATAATCTGAGTTAACAATATTCAGATAAAGCCAGTATGACAAATTTATATTTCTCACATTCTGTCATGCATTCCAAGTTAGAATTAGAGTATAATAGCTTACAACAATATAAATACTCAGTGGGATAATAATGGCTGCATTTCTTCATAACATGGCTCAAGGGCAAACATTTTCATTTTAGGATATTACTGGTTTCACTGATGAAGAGCATGGATTAAAATAAAACTGATCAATTTATTTCAGTCTGTTTCTGGCATTAAAAAAACAGTTTTTGGTTGGATCCTTTCTTTATCTTTATCTTGTTATTATTTTTTCATCAAGAAAAGTATTTGTTGTCTTGACACAAAGCAAAAGTATATAGTAGGTTTAGCTGGGTGTATGGGAGCTGTTAGGTCCTTCAGATAGAGTTCTAAAGCTGAGATTGAGGATGTGTCTAGCTTTATTCTTGCCATTTTTAATTGGCATAGTGTTAGGTGTCGAGTTCCCACTGCTGCACAGGGGGAATCTCAAACCATGTCCTCTGTGGTCTCCCATCATTCCCCAGCCACAGTGCAGTCTGCTCAGCAGAGTCATCGGTCCCAGAATCTGGCTCAAGCTGATACTGTGTGGCTGGTTACAGCTGCCGCCCCAGGTTCAGCCTTTGTAACCAGCATTGATCAGCGGCGAGCTGATGTTCCAGGGACTAAGTCCTGCTTTTCATCTACTGAGCATTCCCTTGGGACGACCTCTCATTGAAGGTCGGAGGTCACAGGCTCAGGTCCTGTAGCGGCTCCGATTGGACTACTAGGAAGGCTATATCTGAAAAAGGTTCGCATGGCCTCTCGGCCATGCGCTAGTATAGAACTGAAATTGTGTGTGTGTGGATGTTTGACTGAAACTGGTGAAAGCTTCTTAATCATTCTCATCCCTAGTGTTGTTGAAAGTAATTGGGCGATTGAGCTACCTAGCTCCAGATTGTGCCATCCAGCACTAGACACAAATTACTGTGTCAATTAGCAGCCACCGCCAGTGCGGGGCCATGTGCATCCAGTGCGCTTTCCTAGCCCTAGTTAGGGTGGTTAGTGGAGTCTGCCAGAGCGGCTCTGTATGCATTCTGTGTGTAAATCTTTACTTAGTCCTGACACAACCTGTTAGTGTAGGGTGGGAACCCCCGCTTGGACTCAGCATTCTGACTCAGGGCATCCTCAGGCGTTGGCTCAAAAGCCACCGAGGGTCAGAACTAGTCCAATCACCAGCATAGAGAGGTTGAATCATAGGGATCCCCCGAGCATCCACCAGCTGCACCCTGTGACTATTAACAGGGCACAGCGTTCATTTAAGCACCTCTGTGAAGCAACAGAGTTTGCTTCCATTCAAACTGGATGAGGTCTAACCCATGTGTGAGCAAGTGTTCAACCGCCATTACTTAGCAGCAGGTTATATCTCTGCACGGTGGACCCCGGGTTGCAAAAGCACCTCATAGTTCCCTTTATATTATTTGGTGCATTCCGCTAGCCCTAACACATAGTCAGGAGCAAATAGAGTATCTAATCAGACAATAGGGGGAAGTTTTTTACTTTTCTTCTATCTGGGTGTTAAACACCTAATGCTACATCATGGCTATATCTATCTATCTGTCATACAGCATGTCAGGGTGTTTGCAGTGGAATCAGAAGCCAATTTCTTTCCACGTAGGCAGATGCCGACTATATTACTAATCTTTCACCTGACATTAGTAATTTGGGCTACTGCTGATCACTGCTGTTAAACTCTTAAATACCACTACCAACCACTGTCTAGGACAATCGTTCGACCATAAATTGACTCACGCATAATTTCTTAATTACAAACCCAAAAAACAATATTAATAAAAAGAACTAAGGAAAAAACAAGCCCACACGCATCTCCATTTATTAAAGGGTAAAATGTTATACGTCTTGTAAATAGCAGCACAGATTTTTTTTTTACAAAGTTCAACATTTTTGAAGATACTAAAATGGTAAACTATTTCAATTATACATGGTTGGAATCACTATAATCATATTGATCTGCAGAATCATGATATCAGGTCCTATATGCTGCCTTGTAAAAATGAAACTCAAAAAACAAGAGGAATTACATTCTTTTTACTGTACTTGGTTTTTTTTTTTGCCATTTTTCCTTAATCTATATGGTAAAAGAAATGAAATCATTCAAAAGTATAGGAGGACATAATCATAATTAAAAAATGAAAATCAGCTGCATTTTTAAGGGGTTGATGGATTTTTATAGCAGCTGTTGCTTAATTAAGGTCAATTAAATTTTTGCCTTCCTATGAGGTCTTGATAGCAGTTGTCAAATATGTATAATGAAAAGTGATATGGATTGGAATATAATCTATGTACACCAAAATGGTTATCAATTAAAACTACAGATCATCCAGCAAAAAAAATACAATATGGCTCTATTAAGACAAAAAAAAGTTAAAGGTTTTAAAAACAAACATGAAAAAGGGAAATTTGCTGTTTTTTCTATCCCTTATTAATAAAAAATTACTACATAACATGAA
This sequence comes from Ranitomeya variabilis, assembly GCF_051348905.1. NCBI lineage: Eukaryota > Metazoa > Chordata > Amphibia > Anura > Dendrobatidae > Ranitomeya > Ranitomeya variabilis. The sequence continues at coordinate 572,038,284 of NC_135236.1, forward strand.
CCCCAAATTGGTGCATTTACAAAAAAAATTGGAATACTGAGATAAAATAATTTTAAAAAAATTAAGAAACGACGCTGGTGCATCTAACTGGATATTTTTTTTGTATGAAAGTCTAGACTCACAAAGGACTAAATAAAAAAGGGAATGTTAGGTGTCGAGTTCCAGCTGCTGCACAGGGGGAATCTCGAACCATGTCCGCTATGGTCTCCCATTCTCCCAGTGGAGACATTGGTCCCAGCATCTGGCTCAAGCTAATACTGTGTGAATGGTTACTGCTGCCTTTCCAGGCTCTGCCTTTGTAGCCAGCACTGATCAGCAGCAAGCAGGCCTTTCTGGGACTAAGTCCTGCTTTTCCCATACTGAGCATGCCCACGGGATGACCTCCCATTGGAGGTCGGGGGTCACATGCTCAGGTCCTGTTGGACCATCAGGAAGGTCCCAGAGCGCTACTGCTATAAAAGGCTCGAATGGCAGCTCGGCCATGCGCTAGTGTAAACCTGATTTACTTGTGTGTGTGTGTGTGTGTGTGTGTGTGTGTGTGTGTGTGTGTAGATGAATGCCTGTTGATGGATGAAAGCTACAAATCATTCCCATTCCTAGTGTTGTTGCCTGCTCGCAAACGGTGGAAGCTACCTTGTGCCAGACTGTTCTTTCTTTTATGAGTAGCACTAAGAGCCACTCCACAGCAATGCACACCACTACATAAATATGTAGAAAAGGTAAACTTTTATTGATACAGCAAATATAAAACCATTTAAAAAAATATGTTAAACGAAGATCCCAAAGGTGATCCCGCCAAAGTAATAGAGGTCAAAAACACGTGCATGTCTTACATAAATATTGCACAATAAGCAGAATAGAATGACAATATATTACATGACCTTGTGCATAAATGCATAAATTGCCAATCAGACCACCCGGAGCTGGACAGATGTCACTATATATATACAAAATAAAGGCAAAGCCAAATAGGTAACTGAAAATTCACAAGATGCATTGGCAACAATGTCTAAACACACAAAAGGCTTAAATGTAATGTGTACCTGTATGCCAAAACAATAATCATATACCTATGGAGTAAGGCTTAAATACATATTGTGCTAAGGTCAGTGGCCACCAAAAAGATGGTGCACAGGAACCTAAGTACGCATAATGTCAGGATATATTACCGCAGCCTTTCTGAAGGCGATATCATACAGAGTCTGCATGTAGGACCACCAGGATGAAAAGTGCTGCAGCCGGGGGAGAGAGGCAGAGAGGCAGGGATCAGCATGGGAAAGAACCCAAAGCGTATTGCCGTTTCAAGGACGGCTTCGTCAGGGGAAGGTGTTAACTGAACAATCAATACCAGTTCAAATAATGCAGGCAGGTCAGTGAGTGAAGTACGCGACGAAACCGGAAGCGGAAATGACATGAAGAGGGCAAGGAGTCTGGGCAGACATCTCTGCCAGTAGTACGCAATGCGCATGCACCAGAATTATTCAGCGCAGCGCATCGTGAACTTATTTATAAGAAGGAAGATCAAGCTCGATAGCAAATCGAGAGGGAGCAGTAAAACATAGTTATATACAGCATGGCCAGGTATGGAATATATAAAAAACAACAAATGAGCAATGACAATATCAAAAATTAACAAAAAACAACAAACACACACAAGAGGACATGTTAATGGGAAAAAAATAAAAACACATGAAAAAAAAATAATAATAATAATATATGATGGAAATGGATAAAAATGCTGAATAATTATAACTGAAAAATAAATAAAGACAAACAACAAAAAAGGGGAGGATGGTGGAAGCCAGACTGAACATTATAATTCCCCCAAGCCCTTTCATGGACATGTGACGATATCTGTAGGGAAAAAACTAAGTAAATGGATATTAAATCAATAAATATATCCTTGTTGCAACAAACTGTGTTTATTATGAAGGACTAAAAAAACACATGGTATGTAGAAAATCGTGTCCAAACACCTACAAAGTCAGTGCTTCATAAACCACGCAAAGGTAAAATCCATGCAGCACACAGAAGCCGTTATGAATGTCCATTGGTACCATTGGTTATCGTTGAAGAGGAAATACCACTTGAGCAAAGCATGGCGGTCGTAAAGACTGGGGCTAGGAGGTAGTATGGTGGTTGTATGGTAGCATGGCGGTAGTAAAGACTGGGGCTAGGGATAGAGGAGAAACCCGATAAACCTTGAAATTTTCAATGTTTTAGCCAAGAGGCGAATTGCCATTCATGGGGTAAACTTGGCGAATAAAGGAAAAATTATTAGTGACACCTATGGCATATAGGTACAAAAATAGAGAATGAAGAATAAAACATCCTCAAAACAAATAAACTGCTGGTCTGGAACAACCAGAAGAAAAAATAAGGACAGTTTTACAGAGCACCAAATGCATCCCGGCGACCAAACAAACATGTACTGCTTGGAAATAGAAAGCTGAAGTATATACCAATCCAAAGTTGTTCCACCATAGAATTGATTTGAAGTGCATGTAGGTACACCAATTGCCCAGTTAAGGTCCAGGAGCCCAAATGAACATTGATATATTGTCTTTTGTTTCCTCCTTCCTCTCCTCTCTTCTAAGGTTACGTAGATGTATACCGCAAAGTATGTAAAAGTCCTTAGTTAAGATTTTCACCATTAGAAAAAATGTATACGCATTTCGAAAACCGATGGATCCCAAGGTAAGTCTTGAACACAACCTCAAAGGGACATATAGAAGACATTAACAACCAGAAAGTCAATCCAGGAAGCCAGTAAAGAGAAGATCCTCATTTATGCCCGATGGAGCCGTAGAATGGAGCAAAAAGATCCAACGAGCTTCTACTTGTAGGAGCTTGTTCTCGAGCGATCCACCCCTGCCTGAGCCTCTGACATGCTCAAGACCAACTGTCCTGGTGCCTGAACATCTGTCCACATGATGTGATAAGTAATGGGATGCCACTGTAGTAAGGTCCTTGCCCTTACGGGAATCCGCCGACGCGGTGTTAATTGTGGAAAAATGTTTTTGAATGCGTCGGCGCAGCTCCTGGGACGTCTGTCCCACATATACCAGTGGACAGGGACAGATAATTGCATAGACTACATTAGTAGTCTTGCAATTAATGTAAGCTTTTAGACTATGTTCAGTCTGACCAATAGGATTGCTAAAACTGTCCCTGATGGGACACATATATGGACAGACATTTGTTATGGACTGGTAATTTAGGAGCGACATGCGACTAGCTCTGAGCAGGTGGTAACTATACAGACCGCAGTTTCTGATCTTAACACAACACTAGAAGTAGCCGTGGGATGTTCCTGTCACTCCCTGGACACCTCGTCACAGCCGGAGAACTAGCTACCCCTAAAGGTAGAAACAGGAAAGCTATCTTGCCTCAGAGAAAATCCCCAAAGGATAGGATAGCCCACACAAATATTGACTGTGAGAGGAGAAGGAAATGACATACGTAGTATGAAACAAGATTTAGCAAAGGAGGCCACTTCTAGCTATATACATAGTAAGGAAAGAACACTGTGCGGTCAGTAATAAAAACTAGAAAAAGTCCACCGCAGAGATATGCAAAAATCTCCACACCTGACTAAAGGTGTGGAGGGCAAAATCTGCAGCCCAGAGCTTCCAGCTTAGCTAAATAGATCCATACTGATAAGCTGGACAAATGAGCAAAACATAAAATGTGCTGAACAATAAAGTCCACAACAAATGGACTGCAAAAGGACAAGCAAGGACTTATCTTTGCTGAACTGGACAGATTGTCAGGGAAATCCAAAAGAGCAGTGGCTCCAAGCAGGAACAATTGACAACTGGCATTGATTGAGGGCTAAGGCCAGACTAAAATAGCCGAGCCAGAAAGATGATCAGTGGAAGCAGTTGCTAATGCTAAATCCAAGAAGCAGCTATACCACTCAAAACCACAGGAGGGAGCCCAAGAGCAGAATTCACAAAAGTGCTACTTACAACTACCGGAGGGAGCCCAAGAGCGGAATTCACAACAGTACCCCCCCTTGAGGAGGGGTCACCAAACCCTCACCAGAGCCCCCAGGCCGATCAGGACGAGCCAAGTGAAAAGCATGAACCAAATCGGCAGCATGGACATCGGAGGCAACCACCCAAGAATTATCCTCCTGGCCATAACCCTTCCACTTAACAAGATACTGAAGCCTCCGCCTCGAAAAACGAGAATCCAACATTTTCTCAACCACATATTCCAACTCCCCCTTAACCAACACCAGGGCAGGAGGATCAACAGAGGGAACAACGGGCACCACATATCTCCGCAACAAAGATCTATGGAAAACATTGTGGATGGCAAAAGAGGCTGGAAGGGCCAAACGAAAAGACACTGGATTGATAATCTCAGAGATCTTATAAGGACCAATAAACCGAGGCTTGAACTTAGGGGAAGAAACCTTCATAGGAACATGATGAGAAGATAACCAGACTAAATCCCTCACACGAAGCCGAGGACCAACACACCGACGGCGGTTAGCAAAACGCTGAGCCATTTCCTGAGACAACGTCAAATTGTCTACCACATGAGTCCAAATCTGCTGTAACCTGTCCATCACAGAATCTACACCAGGACAATCAGAAGGCTCAACCTGCCCTGAAGAAAAATGAGGATGGAAACCAAAATTACAAAAAAAAGGCGAAACCAAAGTAGCCGAACTGGCCCGATTATTAAGGGCAAACTTGGCCAATGGCAAGAAAGCCACCCAATCATCCTGATCAGCAGATACAAAGCATCTCAAATAGGTTTCCAAGGTTTGATTAGTTCGCTCAGTTTGGCCATTTGTCTGAGGATGGAACGCCGAAGAAAAAGACAAATTAATGCCCATCCTAGCACAAAAGGCCCACCAAAACCTGGAAACAAACTGGGAACCTCTGTCAGACACAATATTTTCCGGAATGCCATGCAAACGAACCAAAAGCTGAAAAAACAATGGAACATTGGAGGAGGAAGGCAATTTAGGCAAAGGTACCAAATGAACGATTTTAGAGAACCGGTCACAAACCACCCAGATAACAGACATCCTCTGGGACACAGGAAGATCCAAAATAAAATCCATGGAAATATGCGTCCAGGGCCTCTCAGGGTCAGGCAAAGGCAAAAGCAACCCACTAGTGCGGGAACAGCAAGGCTTAGCCCGGGCACAAGTCCCACAGGACTGCACAAAAGAACACACATCCCGCGACAAGGAAGGCCACCAAAAGGACCTAGCCACCAAATCTCTGGTACCAAAAATCCCAGGATGACTGGCCAACACTGAACAATGGACCTCAGAAATTACCTTACTTGTCCATCTATCAGGAACAAACAGCTTCCCCACAGGACAGCGGTCAGGTTTATCAGCCTGAAATTCCTGAAGCACCCACCGTAAATCAGGGGAGATGGCAGAAAGAATCACCCCTTCCCTAAGAATGCCAATTGTCTCAAGAACTCCAGGAGAATCAGGCAAAAAACTCCTAGAGAGGGCATCCGCTTTAACATTCTTAGATCCCGGAAGATATGAAACCACAAAATCTAAACGGGAGAAAAACAGGGACCATCAAGCCTGTCTAGGGTTCAGCCGCTTGGCCGACTCGAGGTAAATCAGATTCTTATGATCGGTCAAGACCACAATACGGTGCTTGGCCTCCTCAAGCCAATGTCGCCACTCCTCAAATGTCCACTTCATAGCCAACAACTCCCGATTGCCGACATCATAATTGCATTCCGCAGGCGAAAACTTTCGGGAAAAGAAGGCACATGGTTTCATCAAGGAACCATCAGAATTCCTCTGTGACAAAACGGCCCCTGCCCCAATCTCAGAAGCTTCAACCTCAACCTGAAAAGGAAGAGAAACATCCGGCTGACGCAAGACAGGGGCAGAAGTAAATCGGCGCTTAAGCTCCTGAAAGGCCTCAACAGCCTCAGAGGACCAATTTGTCACATCAGCGCCTTTCTTCGTCAAATTGGTCAGGGGCTTAACCACACTAGAGAAGTTGGCAATGAAACGGCGATACAAATTAGCAAAGCCCAAAAATTTCTGAAGGCTCTTCACAGATGTGGGTTGAATTCAGTCATGAATGGCTTTGACCTTAACAGGATCCATTTCTATAGACGAAGGAGAAAAAATAAACCCCAAAAAAGAGACCTTCTGAACTCCAAATAGGCACTTAGACCCCTTCACAAATAGAGCATTATCACGAAGGATCTGGAATACCATCCTGACCTGCTTCACATGAGACTCCCAATCATTGGAAAAAATCAAAATATCATCCAAAAACACAATCAAGAATTTATCAAGATAATTGCGGAAAATGTCATGCATGAAGGACTGAAATACAGAAGGAGCATTAGAAAGCCCGAAAGGCATCACCAGGTATTCAAAATGGCCTTCGGGCGTATTCAATGCAGTTTTCCATTCGTCACCCTGTGTAATACGAACAAGATTATATGCCCCTCGAAGGTCAATCTTGGTAAACCAACTAGCCCCCTTAATCCGAGCAAACAAATCAGAGAGCAAAGGTAAAGGGTATTGGAGTTTGACCGTGATCTTATTAAGAAGGCGATAATCAATACAGGGTCTCAAGGAGCCATCCTTCTTGGCAACAAAAAAGAATCCCGCTCCCAATGGTGACGAAGATGGCCGAATATGCCCCTACTCCAAGGACTCCTTAACATAGCTCCGCATAGCGGTATGTTCTGGCACAGACAGGTTGAAAAGTCGGCCCTTAGGGAACTTGGAGCCTGGAATCAAGTCAATAGCACAATCACAGTCCCTATGTGGAGGAAGGGAACTGGACTTGGGCTCATCGAATACATCCTGGAAATCAGACAAAAATTCAGGAACATCAGAAGAGGGGGAAGAGGAAATTGACATTAAAGGAACATCACTATGTACCCCTTGACAACCCCAACTAGTCAAAGACATCGATTTCCAATCCAACACTGGATTGTGTACTTGTAACCATGGAAAACCCAGTACAACAACATCATGTAAATTATGCAACACCAGAAAACGACAATCTTCCTGATGTGCTGGAGCCATGCACATAGTCAGCTGAGTCCAATACTGAGGTTTATTCTTGGCCAACGGTGTAGCATCAATACCCCTCAAAGGAATAGGGCTCTGCAAAGGCTGCAAAGAAAAACCACAGCGCCTGGCAAATTCTAAGTCCATTAAGTTCAGGGCAGCACCTGAATCCACAAATGCCATGACAGAGAAGGATGACAATGAGCAAATCAGGGTCACAGACAGGAGAAACTTAGGCTGTACAGTACTAATGGTAACAGATCTAGCGACCCTCTTAATATGCTTAGGGCAATCAGAGATAGTATGAGCTGAATCACCACAGTAAAAACACAGCCCATTCTGACGTCTGTATCCCCTCTGTTCCGCTCTAGTCAGAATCCTATCACATTGCATAGGCTCAGGACTCCGCTCAGAGGATGCTGCCATATGGTGCACCACTTTGCGCTCACGCAGGCGCCGATCAATCTGAATGGCTAGAGACATAGATTCGCTCAGATCAACAGGCGTGGGGAACCCCACCATAACATCTTTAAGGGCTTCAGAAAGACCCTTTCTGAAAATTGCTGCCAGAGCGTCCTCATTCCATTTAGTGAGCACAGACCATTTTCTAAATTTCTGGCAGTATAATTCTGCCACTTCCTGACCGTGGCACAGGGCCAACAAGGTTTTTTCCGCATGATCCACAGAGTTAGGTTCGTCATACAATAATCCGAGCGATTGAAAAAATGCATCTACATTAAGCAATGCCGGATCCCCTGACTCAAGGGAGAATGCCCAGTCCTGAGGGTCACCACGCAGCAGAGAAATAACTATTTTAACTTGCTGAGTGGGGTCACCAGAGGAACGGGGTTTCAGAGCAAAAAACAATTTGCAGTTATTTTTAAAGTTCAAAAACTTAGATCTATCCCCGTAAAACAAATCTGGAGTAGGAATTATAGGCTCTAAGGCTGGAGTCTGAACAACATAATCTTGGATACTCTGAACTCTTGCAGCAAGCTGATCCACATGAGAAAACAGACCCTGAACATCCATGTCCGTGCCCAAATCCACCCAGAGATTAAGAGGAAGGAAAAAGACAAAACAGACTAAAGAGAAAAAAAAATGGCTCAGAACTCTTTTTCTTTTCCTTCTTTTGAGATGCATTCAACTCATTTTTGGCCAGTTGTACTGTTATGGACTGGTAATTTAGGAGCGACATGCGACTAGCTCTGAGCAGGTGGTAACTATACAGACCGCAGTTCCTGATCTTAACACAACACTAGAAGTAGCCGTGGGATGTTCCTGTCACTCCCTGGACACCTCGTCACAGCCGGAGAACTAGCTACCCCTAAAGGTAGAAACAGGAAAGCTATCTTGCCTCAGAGAAAATCCCCAAAGGATAGGATAGCCCCCCACAAATATTGACTGTGAGAGGAGAAGGAAATGACATACGTAGTATGAAACAAGATTTAGCAAAGGAGGCCACTTCTAGCTATATACATAGTAAGGAAAGAACACTGTGCGGTCAGTAATAAAAACTAGAAAAAGTCCACTGCAGAGATATGCAAAAATCTCCACACCTGACTAAAGGTGTGGAGGGCAAAATCTGCAGCCCAGAGCTTCCAGCTTAGCTAAATAGATCCATACTGATAAGCTGGACAAATGAGCAAAACATAAAATGTGCTGAACAATAAAGTCCACAACAAATGGACTGCAAAAGGGCAAGCAAGGACTTATCTTTGCTGAACTGGACAGAGTGTCAGAGAAATCCAAAAGAGCAGTGGCTCCAAGCAGGAACAATTGACAACTGGCATTGATTGAGGGCTAAGGCCAGACTAAAATAGCCGAGCCAGAAAGACGATCAGTGGAAACAGCTGCTAATGCTAAATCCAAGAAGCAGCTATACCACTCAAAACCACAGGAGGGAGCCCAAGAGCAGAATTCACAAAAGTGCTACTTACAACCACCGGAGGGAGCCCAAGAGCGGAATTCACAACAGACATTACTGTCACCACAGGGAAAGGACCCCTTAAGTGAAATGCCCTGATTCAGTCTCATGGTGGGCCTGGTATAATGACTTCTGGTAAGGATGTCTCTTAGGTTCGATGCTCTCCTGGCGGTGATGAGTGGCCGTTCACTAACAATCTGGGAAGTCAATAAATCCATTCTTAATACCCCCCAGTGTTTTTAGAATTGTCTTACCTGAGACCAGTGGGTATGGTATCCTGTGATGAAATGGACATATTTATCAGGTGGTTTCTTTCTGGGTTCCAATAAGGAAACCTGTGATTGGAGACTGGCCCTTTGGAAACTTAATAACTTTGACGAGGTTTCTCAGGTCCAGCCTTTCAGAACTAAACTAAAAGATTTACTGGACAAATACGACAAGGAAATCATGTCTAAAAAGCGTTACAAATTTCTAAGAGATAAGACAGATTTTGAAGACAGGACTGCTTACTCCTGGACTCATCAGGCAAATAGTCGCCGGGGTCCCAGCTATAAACAAAGGGCTATTGGCGCAGAGAGACAAGCACCACTTTCAGATGGACACACCTCGAGCAATTTTTTGTCCTCGGCAGAAAGCGAAATCGACCCAGGACCAGGCGAGGGCACAGGAAATGGGGGTCCCTCGTCAGGATTACCAGGAGCCACAGTAACAGACCTCCACGCCGCAACTCACTGAAACAATTTCACAAGTGATTTCTCCAGTTTCCGCCAGTGTTTGTGAGTATGATCAGGGATATAGTCTTCAGATCATTAACCTATCCAGATATATCCTATCACCACATGAGATTTCTGTCCTTTCCAAGGGCCTCCCTTTTTCACCAGTTCAACAGATGGATAAGTTCATCTTGATAAAAGATCTTTTCTTATTCTGCAGAAAAATTATCTTGCAGGTTCTACACAATAAACCAACTCCCTTGTTGGATCAGACTGAGCAAAGAGTGTTTCAGGACCTCATGGATCTGTTATGTGAAGGAGAAGAGGGCTCAGGTAGGTCTAAATTTCCGCACAGAAACAAGTCTCGTGTTTCACCACCCTTTTCCATTATTCCAGCTGTGAGGATTTTTTTTTTAAATGGCAAAGAGGGATATTGAGGCACTGCCTACCAGAATTTTGATTGTGGCCAATTTGACACCAGCCTGAGAAACGGACATTTTCTAGCCTGAAAATTATTATTATTATTATTATTATTATTTATTGTTATAGCGCCATTTATTCCATGGCTCTTTACATGTAAGGAGGGGTATACATAATAAAAACAAGTACAATAATCTTAAACAATACAAGTCATAACTGGTACAGGAGGAGTGAGGACCCTGCCTGCGAAGGCTCACAATCTACAAGGGATGGGTTAGAATACAGTAGGTGAGGATAGAGCTGGTCATGCAGCGGTTTGGTCGATCGGTGGTTACTGCAGGCTGTAGGCTTGTCGGAAGAGGTGGGTCTTCAGGTTCTTTTTGAAGATTTCGATGGTAGGCGAGAGTCTGATGTATTGTGGTAGAGGGTTCCAGAGTAGGGGTGATACGCAAGAGAAATCTTGTATGCGATTGTGGGAAGAGGAGATAAGAGGGGAGTAGAGAAGGAGATCTTGTGAGGATCGGAGGTTGCGTGTAGGTAAGTACCGGGAGACGAGGTCACAGATGTATGGAGGAGACAGGTTGTGTCAAAATCAATAATGAGTTCATTATACGTGAAGCAGATAAAGGCGGTAATATTGTTCTTTGGCCCCATGATCTCTACTTAGAAGAAGCCCATAGACAACTAGATAATTCTAGATTTTATCGTAGGCTTCCATCAGATCCCACTGGTGTACTCGACCAAATTAAGATCACTTATTGATAGAGCCTTGGAATTAGGTATTATCAACACAGGTGAGTGGGACTTCATTTGGGTCAAACATCCTGCTGTGTCAACTTTTTATATGTTGCCAAAAATCCACAAGGATGTCCACAAGCCACCTGGACACCCCATTGTTTCAAGTATAGGGAGTCTATGTGAGAAGGCATGCAAATACATTGATTTCTTCTTGCAGCCTTTGGTATTGAAACTTCCCTCATATATTAGGGACTCATTGCATTTTATCACATCCTTACAGGTGATTACTCTTTCCCCGGGTGAAATTATGGTTACATGTGATGTTGAGTCGCTATACTCGAACATTGACCATGCTCATAGCCTACAAGCGGTATTGTTTTTCTTGGATTTACAAGAAAATTCTGACAGAATGCACGACTCTTTCATTGTGGATCTTCTTGATTTTATTCTCAAGCATAACTTTTTTCTATTTGATAGGACTTTTTTCTCCAAGTTTCTGGTGTGGCAATGGGGACTTGCTGTGCTCCGGCCTTGGCTAATCTTTTTTTGGGGTGGTGGGAATCCACTGTTGTCTACAACACCACATGGTATAAATCAAAGGTACGATACTGGTCGAGGTATATCGATGACATCTTTTTCATATGGTCTGGATCCCAGGATGAAGTTGGGTCCTTCATAGACTCTTTAAATGACAATCTGATTAACTTTTTTTGACTTCTTCATGCTCTTCCTCCGCAGTGAACTTCCTGGCCCTCAACAATACATCTTGGGATGGTGCCCTGTCCACCTGCCTATATCATAAACCTACTACTACAAACAATTTATTAGAATATCGCAGTTTTCATCTATCGCACACCAAGAGGGGTGTTCCCGTAGGACAGTTCTTGAGAACTAGGAGGAACTGCACACTTGACGAGGATTTTTGCAAAGAATCTCAGGACCTCACTCTAAGGTTCAAGAAGAGGACATATCCTAATAAATGCATCTCCCAAGCATATCAAAGGACCAGTCTCCAATCACAAGTTTCCTTATTGAAAGTTGAAAAAGTTTATCGTGTTTCTCCTCTATCCCTAACCCAAGTCTTTTTTTTTTTTAACCCTAAAATTTTTATTTTTTTAAACATTGTATAACAAAATGGGGTCGTACAAGTATTTAGTTTCTGTATAGTGTGTATGAACAATAAATGATATAAATGATATAAATGATATAAATGATGTAAGCGATGTAAGGCTATAAATGACCTTAATTTTACAAAGACGTAAATGACAAAGACAACACAAGACAGTAAGTGGTAGAAGGAGGGGAGGGAAAAGAAAAAAAAAGGGAAAAACCTCAGTTAAATCGACTAATCAAATCCGAACTCAGCCGCACTACAGGTCGGATGCCGCTGCATAATAATCCCACGGGGACCATATTGCCTGGAAGCGCACCACCGAGTCATTTAGTAAGGCTGTAAGGTGTTCCATCCTTCTGACATCCATGATCCGTCTAATGAGGATCTGAAGCGAAGGGGGACTCGGCTGCCTCGAAAGACGTGCAATCAGGCATCTGGCCGCTGTAAGGATATGTTGCAATAATCTATTGGAGAGTTTGCCCATACCCAGCGCCCCGTGACCCAGGAGAAGCACCAGCGGGATTAGTTCTATATTTAGTTCTATATCTGTATGCAATACCTTGTCAATGAGGGACTTAGCTTGACCCCAAAAAGGCACAATTTTTGGGCATGACCAGAATATGTGCATGAGGGTCCCAGTGCTTCCTCCACATCTCCAACAGGAGGGAGGGACAGAGGGATTCAGTCCATGCAGAAACTCTGGAGTGTGATACCAGTGCATTAGTATCTTATAGATATTTTCTCTATAGAGAGTACACACTGATGATTTTGCGGCATTCCTCCAAATGACAGACCACTCTCGGGGAGAAATACGCCACACCAGGGCGGCCTTCCACTTGCGCATGTATAGAAAAGATTCACCAGACCCATCCCGTGGATCCGATAAAAGGTTATAAATTTCTGAGATCAGACCCCTGGTGTTCACGCCCCTCCTGCAAATTTTCTCGAAATCCATGGGGATCGAAGCTCCCGCTTTACCATATAGGCAGTTAGCAAAATCTGTGATTTGTAGGTATTGAAAGAATTCCCTGTTGGAAATTGAGAAGTGTTGCTTAAGATAATCAAAGGAGTGAATCTCCATGGTCTCCCTGCCTATAATATCTGCAAATCTAAATAGGCCCGCTTTAAGCCAAGGGTGAACCATAGGAGACTCTAAACTGTTGGGAGCTGTGGATGATAGATGAAGGACACCAGGGGGGAGCAAGGTGACATGAGGGCGAATCTCTGTGTGCAGGTGTTCCAAATGTCACGGGTGAACTGCATGGGGCCTAAAAGGGGTGGAAAGTAGTGTTGAGCATTCTGATACTGCAAATATTGGGTATTCCGATACCGAGTTCCGATATTTTTTGCGATATCGGAAATCGGAATCGGAAGTGTGCGGTGCGTATGGTTCCCAGGGTCTGGAGGAGAGGAGACTCTCCTTCAGGCCCTGGGATCCATATTAATGTAAAAAATAAATAATAAAATTAAAAAATATTGATATACTCACCCCTCCTATGGACCCTGGCTCTTAGCGGTGCCTCCGTTACTAAGAATGCAGGGAGTGAAGGACCTTCGATGACGTCACGGCTTGTGATTGGTCACGTGAGCAGTCACATGAGCGGTCACGCGACCAATCACAATCCGCGACGTCATTGAAGGTCCTTCACTCTGCATTCTTAGGAACGGAGGCAGACGCTTGGACCGGTGAGAACCGGGGCCATCGGAGGGGTGAGTATGTCAATATTTTTTATTTGTATTCCTTATTTTATACATGAATATGGATCCCAGGGCCTGAAGGAGAGTTTGCTCTCCTTCAGACCCTGGGAACCATTCCGATATTTTGTGTCCCATTGATATGCATTGGTATCGGTATCGGCGATATCCGATATTTTTTGGATATCGGCCGATCCAATCCGATACCAATACCTTTGCATATCGGAAGGTATCGCTCAACACTAGTGGAAAGGACTTACATTGTGCTGGCTACCATAAAAGAGAGTTAGGGTGTATTGGGGCAAGCCATCATTTCTCTATTTCATTCCACTTGTGGTAGGCCCATAGGGACGTCCAGCAGGGGATTCTCCTCAGGTGAGTAGCCCAGTAGTATTTAAGAATATTTGGCACAGAAAGCCCTCCCCTGGTCTTATGAGCTGTGAGAACCCCCTTAGCCACTCTATGGTGCTTTTGTTGCCATATGAACCTAATAATAGCCGCCTGAAGGGACTTCAATTCCGAGACCGGAACTCCAACTGGGAGGGTCTCAAAGGCGTAGATCAATCTGGGTAAAAGGCTCATTTTTACCGCCGCTATCCGACCCATCCACGAGAGAGAGAGTGATTGCCATTTAGTCAGGCGGGCTTTTGATTCTTTAAAGAGGGAGGGGAAATTTAGTTTGTAGAGGGTCTCATATGAGGACGTAATATTCACCCCCAGATATTTCACAGTATCCTGTTTCCACCTGAATTTAAAATTCAGGCGTAGGTGGTCCCATACCTCAGGGGGGATGTTCAGCAGCATAGCCTCGGTTTTGCAGGAATTGATTTTATATCCAGATAAGTCCAAAGCAAGAATAATTTATTATATTAATCTAAAATGCCACCAACCTGTGGCTACACCAAAACAAACAAAAATACACACCGTGAAAAACTGATGTAATGGGAAGGAAGGGATCCCTATATGCAAACTATGCTGATACCTGCCTACCAGTGGGGGTTGGCGCCCTAGGGGGAACGTTGTGGCGCCCCCACTCCGCGGTGGCTTACCCTGGGGTCCCTGCAAAACCCTAATATTACCAGTGGGTCCCTCTACCCACACAGAATAATCTAAAGGTACCCCTAGGTACTAAACAATGTAGTTCCTACGTTTAGGGAAACCTACACCCAAAACACCGTGAATATTAAAAACAATGGAGAACATGTGGTGGGCTCTTGACGGGTATGGGACCACATCAGTCCCTCTATTAGGCTCAATCTTGATAAACAAGAGCCAGCAGCACACTATAACGTGGGTCACATACAGCGTTGTATATAATAGACAGATTTAAATATCTCATACTCTGGGCCACCTGCCCGATAGAAAATAATTCACAGTGTTCGTAGATATACCAATGCTGTGAACAAAAAATGACCCCTATTGATATTGAGGAACCATATACTGGTGTATAAAATTGGTACTCATCGTTAGGTGCCTCGCCGTCAGCCCACTACTTAAAGTAGCCTCTACGCGTTTCGCCCCTCTGGCTCATCAGGAGGCCCGATCGTTCATATCATGTGTCTCGATGGTATCAGATAGAGGTGAGTTGTGATGCCATTTACCTCAATTTAAGCAAAATGCCGCCGGAACTAGCGTGCATATCGGTACTTCCTGTAAGCCATCCGGAAGTGATACACATCCCGACGGACCTCTCACTGCGTCTGCGTGCGGTGACACGCGGAAGTAGCAACAACTCCCTCAGCTTGCGCATCAGGGGAGCATGCCGTGATGAGATATTTACTACGTCCGGGCTCATTGGCACTCAGGATCGTGTACGCCCATCTCGAGCTGCGTGTCACAAGTACTCGCTATCCATCATTACCCAGTACTCCTCGACGCATGCGCTAACACATGCCATAATTACCCTTGGCGCTGATAGATTAAACGCAGGATGTAATGAGGTTTGTGTATGAGGGGAAGCTACACCCACGTATAGTGCAGCCCATAAACATTACCTAGATAGAATGTAGCATACCGTATATGTTCGCCTTGTATAAGTTAGCAAACCGGGATGTTTACAGGATAATTACATAATACCCCAATCTCTCCATCCTCTCTCTAATTATGCGTTAATCTATCTATCATACATAACGCTGTATGTGACCCACGTTATAGTGTGCCGCTGGCTCTTATTTATCAAGATTGAGCCTAATAGAGGGACTGATGTGGTCCCATACCCGTCAAGAGCCCACCACATGTTCTCCATTGTTTTTAATATTCATGGTGTTTTGGGTGTAGGTTTCCCTAAACGTAGGAACTACATTGTTTAGTACCTAGGGGTACCTTTAGATTATTCTGTGTGGGTAGAGGGACCCACTGATAATATTAGGGTTTTGCAGGGACCCCAGGGTAAGCCACCGCGGAGTGGGGGCGCCACAACGTTCCCCCTAGGGCGCCAACCCCCACTGGTAGGCAGGTATCAGCATAGTTTGCATATAGGGA
This sequence comes from Ranitomeya variabilis, assembly GCF_051348905.1. Taxonomy (NCBI): domain Eukaryota; kingdom Metazoa; phylum Chordata; class Amphibia; order Anura; family Dendrobatidae; genus Ranitomeya; species Ranitomeya variabilis. The sequence goes on from NC_135236.1 coordinate 572,054,405, forward strand.
TCCCTTCCTTCCCATTACATCAGTTTTTCACGGTGTGTATTTTTGTTTGTTTTGGTGTAGCCACAGGTTGGTGGCATTTTAGATTAATATAATAAATTATTCTTGCTTTGGGTTCCATATGAATACCATTTTAATATCCCAAATTTAAATATTTAACCTGAGAGTATATCCAGATAAGTCCCCATATCTCCTCAAAGCCCTCATGAGGTTCGGAAGAGTCACATGGAGATTAGTGAGCGTCAATAGGACATCATCAGCAAATAGTGCGATCTTAAAAGATTTACTCCCAACCATCACCCCAGAAATATTGGGGTCCCGTCGTATGGATGCTGCCAGGGGCTTTATGCAGAGGGCAAACAGGAGAGGCGACAAAGGGCACCCCTGCCTGGTGCCATTCGATATAGTGAATGGTTTGGATGTACAGAGAGGGAGTTTTATGGCTGCTGTAGGGTGGTTATATAGGGATCTCAGCGCGGACAAAAATCCGCCCGAGATGCCAAAGACCCGCATCGTACTAAAAAGGAATGGCCAGGAGAGGCGATCAAAAGCCTTCTCGGCATCAAGGCTCAATACTAGTGTTTGCAATTTCTTTCGGTTTGAGATATCCACCAAGTCCACAACCCTCCTGGTGTTATCACCCCCTTGACGGCATGGGATAAAGCCTACTTGGTCTTTATGAATAATCGAGGGTAGCCATTTATTAAGTCTGGAGGCCAGTAGCTTGGTGAACACCTTCAAATCCGTATTCAAAAGGGCTATTGGCCTATAGTATGCACAGTCCAAGGGGTCTCTAGGCGGCTTTGGAAGGAGGATGAGGTGGGAATGTAGCATTGTGGACGGGATTGGGTCGCCTTGCAAGAAGGAGTTAAATAATGAGGCCAAGTGAGGAAGAAGTGTTTTGGCGAATGTCTTATAGTAAAAGTACGTCAGACCATCAGGGCCAGGTGATTTTCCCATGGGCAGGGACTCCAAAACCTCCTCTACCTCTTCAGAGGAAACTGCACTATTTAGAGATTCAATCGCTTCACTAGGTAGGGAGGGGAGGTCTATGGTAGCAAGATAGTCTTCAATAGCCCCCGAACCCTGGGATCCATCAGCCGATGGGGACCAAGATTGTACAATTTTTTGTAGAAATTATAAAAAATATCAGCTATGGCATCAGGGTGATAGTGTGTCACCCCTGCAGCGTCCCGCAAGGCCTGAGGACATGAAGCCGCGGAGCGTTCCTTCAGCTGGCGTGCCAGGAGGGTGTGTGCCTTATTGCCCCTTTCATATAATTTCTGTCTAGAGAAAGTTAGCAGCTTCTCCGCCCCCGCCACCGCCAGATCTTTTAATTTTTCCCTTAGTCTGACCACCTCTTTCAAAGCGGCCAGAGAGGGAGATTCAGCGAGTGTCCTCTCATGAAGCTTTAGTTGAGAAGTCAAATGTGCCCTCTGGACCCCTGTGGATCTCTTGGCCCTGGCACCCTCCCTAATACAATGGCCCCTCATCAATGCCTTATGTGCCTCCCACAGAATTCCCAGGGAGGAGACTGAGCCCATATTGAGCTGGAAGAATTCCTCCAGTTGCTTATGCAGTGAGGCCCTGACTTTGGGGTCCTTGAGTAAAGATTCATTTAAGCGCCAGTGGCCAAATCTAGGTCGCGAATGGGCTCCCTCAAGTTCCATGATCACAGGAGCATGATCTGACCAGGTAAGGGAGCCCAGTTCCACCCCCCCAGCCTCTTAAGAATAGCAGAGTTTACAAAGAAGTAATCGATCCTGGTATGGGTCTGGTGTGGGTGTGAAAAGAAGGTAAAGGCCCTCTCTCCAGGGTGTGCCACCCTCCATGCGTCAAAGAGAACCTCAGATCTTATTATCCTCTGGAAGCCCAAAGACGGCTTCTTTACAGAGTCAGAGGGCGGAAACCCCCCGTGAGAAAGCCTGTCAAATGTTTCAGAGAATGGAAGATTGAAATCTCCACCTACTATCGTCGCCGCATGGGGAAGCCCCCCTACGAATGAAAATACCCCCCTCAGAAAGCGAATCTGTCCCTCGTTCGGGGCATAAATGTTAGCGAGAATATGAGGTGAGCCCCCCACCTGTGCCTCCAGGATCACGTAATGTCCCTTAGGGTCAGAGTGATTTCCAGTGACTTGTATAGGGCAATTTTTTGCAATCAGGATTGCAACCCCCCCTTTCTTTGTATTCGTGCTTGCTAGATATTGTTGGTGAAATAAGTGGGCTGTAAACTTAAATGAGCCTGTAGAGTCAAAATGGGTCTCTTGGATGAAAGCCACGTCTGCTCTAGTGGAGCGCAGCTCCTGTAACAGCAATTTCCTCTTGCGGGGAGAATTAAGACCCCACACGTTAATAGATACAATACGTGTCATCTTAGTTGCATTAAGTGGAGTGTAGTGCAGGTGTCGGGACCGTTACCTTTCAAGGTGTAGGTTAACATAGAGGTTGTCTCAGTGCAGCTGGTCCACCAGATGAAGGCTGTCAAGGATCGAACAGAGGGTGGAAAGAAAATTTAGATGGTTGGGTAGGATAAGAACAACAAGGAAAAGAGAAGACATAGACACTCAGTTAGTAAATTACATATCCAAAAAGTGAAAAAACATAGAAAAACAATTGAGAACAATATCCAGGGTTTAACCCAGAGAGGGATCCCCTGAGGAAACCCGCTCTTGGCTCGGAGGGCCAGAGTGGTAGAAAAAGTCGGTCTCAATATCAATTCCAGGGAAGCATTAGGATAGGTGGAAGTCTCCGAATCCGAGAGAGCCAGTCTATCTCCAGCCAGCCGCCCCTCCAATGTAAAGAAAGGGGCAACTGGGAAGCAACCGAAGTGGCCTTGGCGAAGCCCCTGCCACCCGCCTTCCCGGGTGACCTGCTTCAATTGTTTCAGTAAATGATGCGGCTCCAGACACACAGAGGCAGCATTGTGTCCATCCCCCGGTGGGGTTTGGATGTCCCATTTCCAGCGTCACAGGCCAGAAAGCAGAGGGGCCAATCAGAAAGGGGGCCTTAGAGAAAAAGAGAATATGCGGCCTGTTCTAAACAACCCTAAACTAAGAGTCAAGTCAACGGGTAGATGCGGCCACCTCTCCCCCCACCTCCCCCACGCGCCCCGCACCTTCCTTCCCCCAACTTGGTCCACACCGGTGGAGGGGGAGCCCCAGGTACATGTAGGACCCATGGTGGAATGTTGACCGCCGGGATATCCAGGGTTGTACAGAAGGCCATCACATCAGCAGGGGTGCGCAGAGTCATGGACTTTCCATCTTTCCTGGCTGTCAGGGCAAATGGGAACCCCCATCTATGTTTAATTTTGTGTTCCTGGAGTATTAGCAAGAGGGGCCTGAGGTGTCTCCGCTTCTGCAGGGTTATACGGGAGAGATCAGGGAAGAGCTGAACCTCTGTTCCCCGAAATGAGGGGGTCTGGTTCCGGGTCCTGACTTTGGACATGATCAATTCTTTAGTAGTAAAGTCGTGAACACAGCATATAATATCTTGAGGTTGAGTAGACATGTTCTTAGGCTGTAGCGCCCTGTCTGCTCTGTCCAACTTAGTTATATTGGTTGAAGGTGCACCCAGAATATTATTAAAGATGTCCTGCAGGATCAGATCAGGAGACTCAGAGTCCTCCACCTCAGGCACTCCTCTCACACGTATGTTGCATCTGCATCCCCTATTGTCCAAATCCTCCAAGTGGGACTGCATTTCCTCCATCACTTTTTGTTGTGAAGACACTAGCTGGTGAATTTCTGTCCGGTGTTTTCTTGTGGAGTCATGTTCCTCTTCCAGGGCCTCAATCCTCCCATTTAAGTGTTGTAGATCTCATCTTACGTTGGCTATTTCTGCCCTGCATATGTCTTTGACCTCACTAATAAGGATCTTAAAGTCCTCTTTAGATGGTAGGGTTGCCAGAATAGACTGCCAGCCTTGGGAGGGAGGGGCAGGCCCCCTGAAGCTGCCATCAGGCTGTGGGTTAGGAGGATAGTTAACTGAATAATGTGGATGATGAGAGAAGTAGTATCCCTGATGAGGTCGGATATAGGCAGTGTCCTGTGTAGTATTCTGTCCATGGACCTCCTGATGTAATGAGGAGCTGTTTGTTTGTGTGGGCTGATATGAAGGGTAAAGGAGGGGGGCCCAACACCCCCTTCCCCCTCACCTCATGGCTGCTGTCAGCAGTGGTGCTGATCTGGTCTCCATGAAGTCCAGCTCCCTCTGTGTACGGCTCATCCCCCGATGTAGAGGGGGAGATCTCCTCCTCCTCCCTGCAGCCATCTGTCTCCTGAGAGCCTTCCTGATGCAGAGCGTCGCGCCGGGATGCTTCCTCCTCACCGCCCTGTCTCTGTAAAGATGGCGCCTGTGTATCTCCCTGGACTTGTTCAAGGCCCAGAAAAGCGTCCGGAGCCGTCCGCTGTGCCGGCTGGTCCACCGCTGGCTGCTGTGTGATTCTAGGTTTCCTGGGCGCCATGCTGACTGTGGAACCCGGTGACGCAGGGTGATATTATGCTATGTATAGCTGGGAGATGGCGGGAGCTCCTTCACCACACGTCTGCTCAGCTCAGCATCTGGACATGCCCCCCTAGCCCCAGTCTTTACTACCGCCATGCTTTGTTCAAGTGGTATTTCCTCTTCAACGATAGCCAATGGTACCAATGGACATTCACAACGACTTCTGTGTGCTGCATGGATTTTACCTTTGCGTGGTTTATGAAGCATTTTTATTCATTTCCATCATTTATTTGTATTATTATTTTTTTTTCATGTGTTTTTTTTCCCAATAACATGTCCTCTTGTGTGTGTTTGTTGTTTTTTGTTTATTTTTGATATTGTCATTGCTCATTTGTTGTTTTTTATATATTCCATACCTGGCCATGCTGTATATAACTATGTTTTTCTGCTCCCTCTCGATTTGCTGTCAAGCTTGATCTTCCTTATAAATAAGTTCACGATGCGCTGTGCTGAATAATTCTGGTGCATACACATTGCATACTACTGGCAGAGATGTCTGCCCACACTCCTTGCCCTCTTCATGTCATTTCCGCTTCCGGTTTCATTGCGTACCTCGCTCACTGACCTGCCTGCATTATAAGGTATTATTTAAACTGGTATTGATTGTTCAGTTAACACCTTCCCCTGACGAAGCCGTCCTTGTAACGGCGACACATGTTAGGTTCTTTCCCACGCTGATCCCTGCCTCTCTGCCTCTCTCCCCTGGCTGCAGCACTTTTTATCCTGGTGGTGCTACATGCAGACTCTGTATGATATCGCCTTCAGAAAGGCTGTGGTAATATATCCTGACATTATGCGTACTTAGGTTCCTGTGCAACATCTTTTTGGTAGCCACTGACCTTGGCACAATATGTATTTAAGCCTTAATCCATAGGTATAGGTATATAGGTACACATTACATTTAAGCCTTTTGTGTGTTTAGACATTGTTGCCAATGCATCGTGTGAATTTTCAGTTACCTATTTGGCTTTGCCTTTATTTTGTATATATACCGTATATACTCGAGTATAAGCCGACCCGAGTATAAGCCGACCCCCCTAATTTTGCCACAAAATACTGGGAAAAATTATTGACTCGAGTATAAGCCTAGGGTGGAAAATGCAGCAGGTACTGGTGAATTTCAAAATTAAAAATAGATACTCCATACCGTTCATTATGGCCCCATAGATGCTCCACATAAAGCTGTGCCACATATAATGCTCTGCACCGTTCATTATGGCCCCATAGATGCTCCACATAAAGCTGTGCCATATATACAATGCTCTGCACCATTGCCCCATAGATACTCCACATAAAGTTGTGCCATATATACAATGCTCTGCACCGTTGCCCCATAGCTGTGCCATATATATAATGCTCTGCACCGTTGCCCCATAGCTGTGCCATATATATAGTGCTCTGCACCGTTGCCCCATAGATAGCTGTGCCATATAGTGCTCTGCACCGTTGCCCCATAGATAGCTGTGCCATATAGTGCTCTGCACCGTTGCCCCATAGCTGTGCCATATAGTGCTCTGCACCGTTGCCCCATAGATAGCTGTGCCATATAGTGCTCTGCACCGTTGCCCCATAGAAAGCTGTGCCATATAGTGCTCTGCACCATTGCCCCATAGCTGTGCCATATAGTGCTCTGCACCGTTGCCCCATAGCTGTGCCATATAGTGCTCTGCACCGTTGCCCCATAGATAGCTGTGCCATATAGTGCTCTGCACCGTTGCCCCATAGATAGCTGTGCCATATAGTGCTCTGCACAGTTGCCCCATAGATAGCTGTGCCATATAGTGCTCTGCACCGTTGCCCCATAGATAGCTGTGCCATATAGTGCTCTGCACCATTGCCCCATAGCTGTGCCATATAGTGCTCTGCACCGTTGCCCCATAGCTGTGCCATATAGTGCTCTGCACCGTTGCCCCATAGCTGTGCCATATAGTGCTCTGCACCGTCCATTATTGCCCCATAGCTGTGTGTTGTGAATTTGGATTCTGGGCTCCCCCGGTGGCCGCTTGTGGAATTGGACTTGTCATCCTCTTTCCTGTTTCACCTGATTCCATCAGTAGTGGGTGTCGCTATTTAAGCTCATTTCTCTGGTGGTTTCTTGCCGGTCAACAATGTTATCTGATGCTCTCAGTGCTTGTTCCTGCTTCTAGACAACTACTAGATAAGTTGGACTTTTGTCCATGTTTTGTTTTGCCTATTTGTTCCAGTTCACAGCTGAAGTTTTGTTACTGTGTCTGGAAAGCTCTCGTTGATCAGGGATTGCTACTCTGGCGTTATGAGTTAATGCCAGAGTTTAAGGTAATCTCTGGATGGTGTTTTGTTAGTGTTTTTCTGCTGACCATGAAAGTATACTATCTGTCTTTTGCTATCTAGTAAGCGGACCTCAAATTTGCTAAGACTATTTTCCTGCTGCGTTTGTTGTTTCATCTGAACTCACCGTCATTATATGTGGGGGGCTACTGTCTTCTTTGGAATATTTCTCTAGAGGTGAGCCAGGTCTTATATTTCCCTCTGCTAGCTATTTAGGTCTTAGGCCAGAGCTGGGCATCTAGCGATAAATAGGAAATGCTACCTGGCTATTTCTAGTTGCGCGGCAGGCTTAGTTAATGGTCAGTATAGTTCCATCTTCCGAGAGCTTGTCCCTCTATAGGCTTGCTATGATCTCTGCCTGCAGAGATCATGACAGTTTGACCGGACAATAAAGTGTTAAAGACCCAGGTTGAGAAAGGAGAGTTATAAGAAGTCTGCTGGAATTTTTTTTTTTTTTTTTTTTTCCTCCAGTCTGCCTTGCTGCAGTCTTTTTTCTCTCTCTCCTCCTAATCTCTGTATGCTCTGTGTGCACCTGACAATAATGGATCTCCAGAGTGTAACTGCGGGTTTGAATAATCTCATCACGAAAGTACAAAATTTACAAGATTTTGTGGTACATGCTCCGGTATCTGAGCCGAGAATTCCTTTGCCGGAGTTCTTCACAGGGAATAGAGCTAGCTTCCAGAATTTCCGAAATAATTGTAAGCTTTATTTGTCCCTGAAGTCTCGTTCAGCTGGAGACCCTGCTCAGCAGGTTAGGATTGTGATTTCCTTGCTCAGGGGTGACCCTCAAGATTGGGCCTTCTCATTGCCAGCAGGGGATCCTGCGTTACGCGATGTGGATGCGTTTTTTCTGGCCTTGGGCTTGCTTTATGAGGAACCTCATTTGGAACTTCAGGCAGAAAAAACTTTGATGGCACTATCTCAGGGGCAAGACGAAGCTGAAGTTTTCTGCCAAAAATTCCGTAAATGGTCTGTGCTTACTCAGTGGAATGAGTGCGCCTTGGCGGCAACTTTCAGAGAAGGTCTCTCTGATGCCGTTAAGGATGTTATGGTGGGGTTCCCTTTGCCTGCAGGTCTGAATGAGTCCATGACAATGGCTATTCAGATTGATAGGCGTCTGCGGGAGCGCAAACCGGTGCACCATCTGGCGGTGTCTATGGAAAAGACGCCAGAAAGTATGCAGTGTGATAGAATTCTGTCCAGGAGCGAGCGACAGAATTTTAGACGGAAGAATGGATTGTGTTTCTATTGTGGGGATTCTACTCATGTTATATCGGCATGCTCTAGGCGTACAAAGAAGCTTGATAAGTCTGTTTCCATTGGCACCATTCAGTCTAAGTTTATTTTGTCTGTAACCCTGATTTGCTCTTTGTCATCCATTGCCACGGACGCCTATGTTGACTCTGGCGCCGCTCTGAGTCTTATGGATTGGTCCTTTGCCAATCGTTGTGGTTTTGATTTAGAGCCTTTGGAGACTCTTATTCCTCTGAAGGGGATTGACTCCACCCCATTGGCTAATAATAAACCACAATACTGGACACAAGTAACCATGCGTATCAATCCGGATCACCAGGAGATTATTCGTTTCCTGGTGCTGTATAATTTACATGACGATTTGGTACTGGGATTGCCATGGTTGCAGTCTCACAACCCAGTCTTGGACTGGAGAGCAATGTCTGTGTTGAGCTGGGGATGTAAGGGTATTCATGGGGACGTACCTTTGGTTTCTATTTCGTCGTCCATTCCCTCTGAAGTCCCTGAGTTCCTCTCTGATTATCAAGACGTCTTTGACGAACCCAAGCTTGGGTCGTTACCTCCGCACCGTGAGTGCGATTGTGCCATAGATTTGATACCGGGTTGTAAATATCCAAAGGGTCGTTTGTTTAATTTGTCTGTGCCGGAACATGCTGCTATGCGGGAATATATAAAGGAGTCTTTGGAAAAGGGACATATTCGTCCATCTTCTTCTCCCTTGGGAGCTGGGTTTTTCTTTGTCTCAAAAAAAGACGGCTCTTTGAGACCATGTATTGATTATCGGCTTCTGAATAAGATCACTGTTAAGTATCAATACCCATTGCCATTGCTTACTGATTTGTTTGCTCGTATAGAGGGTGCTAAGTGGTTCTCTAAAATTGATCTTCGTGGGGCGTATAATTTGGTGCGGATCAGGCAGGGGGATGAGTGGAAGACCGCATTTAATACGCCCGAGGGCCACTTTGAGTATTTGGTCATGCCTTTTGGTCTTTCTAATGCCCCTTCAGTTTTCCAGTCTTTTATGCATGATATTTTCCGCGATTTTCTGGATAAATTTATGATAATATATCTGGATGATATTCTGATTTTTTCTGATGACTGGGACTCTCATGTCCAGCAGGTCAGGAGAGTTTTTCAGGTTCTGCGGTCTAATTCTTTATGTGTGAAGGGGTCTAAGTGCGTTTTTGGGGTCCAGAAAATTTCCTTTTTGGGGTATATTTTTTCTCCCTCTTCCATTGAGATGGATCCCGTCAAGGTGCAAGCTATTTGTGACTGGACTCAGCCCTCCTCTCTTAAGGGTCTTCAGAGATTTTTGGGCTTTGCCAACTTTTACCGCCGATTTATTGCTGGTTTTTCGGATGTCGTTAAACCACTGACTGATTTGACCAGACAAGGCGCTGATGTTGCTAATTGGTCCCCTCATGCTGTAGAGGCCTTTCAGGAGCTTAAGCGCCGTTTTGCCTCTGCCCCTGTGTTGCGTCAGCCTGATGTGAATCTGCCTTTTCAGGTTGAGGTTGACGCTTCGGAGATCGGAGCTGGGGCAGTGTTGTCGCAGAAAGGTTCCGACTGCTCCGTCATTAGGCCTTGTGCCTTCTTTTCTCGCAAATTTTCGCCCGCAGAGCGGAATTATGATGTTGGGAATCGGGAGCTTTTGGCCATGAAGTGGGCGTTTGAGGAGTGGCGCCATTGGCTTGAGGGGGCTAGGCATCAGGTGGTGGTATTGACTGACCACAAAAATTTGATTTATCTTGAGACTGCCAGACGCCTGAATCCTAGACAGGCGCGCTGGTCTTTATTTTTTTCTCGCTTTAATTTTGTGGTGTCATACCTACCGGGTTCTAAGAATGTTAAGGCAGATGCCCTTTCTAGGAGTTTTGACCCGGACTCTCCTGGTAATTCTGAACCCACAGGTATCCTTAGGGAGGGAGTAATTTTGTCGGCCGTTTCTCCTGATCTGCGGCGGTCCTTGCAAGAGTTTCAGGCGGATAGACCGGATCGTTGTCCGCCTGATAGACTGTTTGTTCCGGATGATTGGACCAGCAGAGTCATCTCTGAGGTACATTCTTCTGCATTGGCAGGTCATCCCGGAATTTTTGGTACCAGGGATTTGGTGGCAAGATCCTTCTGGTGGCCTTCTCTGTCACGAGATGTGCGAGTCTTTGTGCAGTCATGTGACGTTTGTGCTCGGGCCAAGTCTTGTAGTTCTCGGGCTAGCGGACTGCTGTTGCCCTTGCCTATTCCTAAGAGGCCTTGGACACACATCTCGATGGATTTTATTTCAGATCTGCCTGTTTCCCAGAAGATGTCTGTCATCTGGGTGGTCTGTGACCGTTTCTCTAAAATGGTCCATTTGGTTCCTCTGCCCAAGTTGCCTTCTTCTTCTGAGTTGGTTCCTCTGTTTTTTCAGAATGTTGTCCGATTGCACGGTATTCCTGAGAATATTGTTTCTGACAGAGGTACCCAATTTGTGTCTAGATTTTGGCGGGCATTCTGTGCTAGGATGGGCATAGATTTGTCTTTTTCATCTGCTTTTCACCCTCAGACTAATGGCCAGACCGAGCGGACTAATCAGACCCTTGAGACATATCTGAGGTGTTTTGTCTCTGCTGACCAGGATGATTGGGTTGCTTTTTTGCCATTGGCAGAGTTCGCCCTCAATAATCGGGCCAGTTCTTCCACCTTGGTGTCCCCGTTTTTCTGTAATTCGGGGTTTCACCCTCGATTTTCCTCCGGTCAGGTGGAATCCTCGGATTGTCCTGGAGTGGATGCGGTGGTGGAGAGATTGCATCACATCTGGGGGCAGGTTATGGACAATTTGAAGTTGTCCCAGGAGAAGACTCAGCGTTTTGCCAACCGTCATCGTCGTGTTGGTTCTCGGCTTTGTGTTGGAGATTTAGTGTGGTTGTCTTCTCGTTTTGTCCCTATGAGGGTCTCTTCTCCTAAGTTTAAACCTCGGTTCATCGGCCCTTATAGAATATTGGAGATTCTTAATCCTGTTTCTTTCCGTTTGGACCTCCCTGCGTCCTTTTCCATTCATAACGTTTTTCATCGGTCGTTATTGCGCAGGTATGAGGTACCTGTTGTACCTTCAGTTGAGCCTCCTGCTCCGGTGTTGGTTGAGGGTGAGTTGGAGTACGTTGTGGAGAAAATTTTGGACTCTCGTGTTTCCAGACGGAAACTCCAGTATCTGGTCAACTGGAAGGGTTACGGCCAGGAGGATAATTCTTGGGTCAATGCATCTGATGTTCATGCTTCTGATCTTGTTCGTGCCTTCCATAGGGCTCATCCTGGTCGCCCTGGTGGATCTGGTGAGGGTTCGGTGCCCCCTCCTTGAGGGGGGGGTACTGTTGTGAATTTGGATTCTGGGCTCCCCCGGTGGCCGCTTGTGGAATTGGACTTGTCATCCTCTTTCCTGTTTCACCTGATTCCATCAGTAGTGGGTGTCGCTATTTAAGCTCATTTCTCTGGTGGTTTCTTGCCGGTCAACAATGTTATCTGATGCTCTCAGTGCTTGTTCCTGCTTCTAGACAACTACTAGATAAGTTGGACTTTTGTCCATGTTTTGTTTTGCCTATTTGTTCCAGTTCACAGCTGAAGTTTTGTTACTGTGTCTGGAAAGCTCTCGTTGATCAGGGATTGCTACTCTGGCGTTATGAGTTAATGCCAGAGTTTAAGGTAATCTCTGGATGGTGTTTTGTTAGTGTTTTTCTGCTGACCATGAAAGTATACTATCTGTCTTTTGCTATCTAGTAAGCGGACCTCAAATTTGCTAAGACTATTTTCCTGCTGCGTTTGTTGTTTCATCTGAACTCACCGTCATTATATGTGGGGGGCTACTGTCTTCTTTGGAATATTTCTCTAGAGGTGAGCCAGGTCTTATATTTCCCTCTGCTAGCTATTTAGGTCTTAGGCCAGAGCTGGGCATCTAGCGATAAATAGGAAATGCTACCTGGCTATTTCTAGTTGCGCGGCAGGCTTAGTTCATGGTCAGTATAGTTCCATCTTCCGAGAGCTTGTCCCTCTATAGGCTTGCTATGATCTCTGCCTGCAGAGATCATGACAGCTGTGCTGCTGCTGCGATAAAATAATAAAACACATACTCACCTGTCTTGCTTGCAGCTCCTCGGCGCCATCTTCCCGGCGTCTCTCCACACTGACTGATCAGGCAGAGGGCGGCGTGCACACTATATGCGTCATCGCGCCCTCTGACCTGCACAGTCAGTGCGGAGAGACGCCGGGAAGACAGAGCGGCGCCCGGGGTGTGGAACGAGGACAGGTGAATGTGCGATACTTACCTGCTCCCGGCGTCCCGCTCCTTCCCCCGGACAGCTGGTCTTCGGTGCTGCAGCCTCTTCCTCTATCAGCGGTCACCGGCACCACTGATTAGAGAAATGAATTATGCGGCTCCGCCCCTATGGGAGGTGGAGCCGCCTATTCATTTCTCTAATGAGCGGTCCCACGTGACCGCTGAACAGGGGAAGAGGCTGCTGCACCGAAGACAGTGGGACGGGCAGGGGGAGCGTCAGGATCGCCGGGACTAGGTGAGTATGCCTCAGCGCCCTCTCCCCCTCACCCGCCGACCGTGACTCGAGTATAAGCCGAGGGGGCACTTTCAGCCCAAAAATTTGGGCTGAAAATCTCGGCTTATACTCGAGTATATACGGTATATTGACATCTGTCCAGCTCCGGGTGGTCTGATTGGCAATTTATGCATTTATGCACAAGGTCATGTAATATATTGTCATTATATACTGCTTATTGTGCAATATTTATGTAAGACATGCACGTGTTTTTGACCTCTATTACTTTAGCAAGATCATCTTTGGGATCTTGGTTTAACATTTTTTTTAAATGGTTTTATATTTGCTGTATCAATAAAAGTTTACCTTTTCTATGTATTTATATAGTGGTGTGCATTGCTGTGGAGTGGCTCTTTGTTTTTCTTTTATTGCTAGTCGTATTGCGACTTTTTTGCACCCCTTTAATCTGGATCTGTGCAATAGTAGTGCACCAGTGTCTTATATATACATCAGACAGTGCTACTCTGCACATCCAGCACACAATTCAGCATCTCTCAGCAGCGACTGCCAGTGCGGCGCCGTGCGCTTAGTGCGCTTTCCGGGCCCTGGTTAGGGTGGTTAGTGGCATCCGCCAGATCGGCGTTGTACGCACTGTTGTGTGATAAATTATTACTATTAGTTCAGTTCTACCTCTGACACCATAGTAATGGTGTCAAGCGTAAGAGGTCTAGAGGAACTCTTTCCCCGTGTTGGGACAGAGTTCTGTGACTCTTTATTTGCGCTCTCTGTGTGGTATCGCGGCCCTGTGACACAACAGGGTTTGCTTCCTTCATACCGGGTGAAGCTAACCCGTGTGTGTATTCACATTATACCGCTATCTAGTCCGCCATTTCCGAGCAGCAGGTGTCCTTTCTGCACGGTGGACCCCGGACTGCGAACGCACCTCTTGTCCTCTCTAAATATTATTTGGTGCGTTCCGCCAGTCCTAACAGGGAGCTTCCCAAGTATTGCAATCACTTGGTCTACAGTATTTGTGCTAGTAAGCATAAGAAAAACATTACTTTTTATTTTAAACATACAATAACTCCTTCCCAACAACCTGAGAATCCATTGGTGCTTTGAAAAATAGTGTAATTCAGAAATGGCCAGATGTTGAGTCTGAGTAGAAGGAATGGGCTCTAATCTAAAATGTGTATATCATATTTGCAAACTGCATATAATTAGCCTTATGACAATATCCATAGTTTAACTGATTGCTTTGATTTTCTACCATTAGTTTTCTATATAATTAAAAAAACATGCTTAACAATGTTGTTAAATGAGGAGATGACTTTGAAGGTATTTTTTCAATAATTTTGAAGTGTGCGCAATTCTCAAATCCACTTTAGATTCTATTTCAGTAATTGTCACGGTGTCACCTATTTCGATAATGCCATCAATCACTTTAGAAAATGATGGGTGCAAGGGCACAGGAATAATGAAAAACAAAAGACTCAAAACTCATTCTGCATGCTATGTTTTTATCATCTATAATACATGGCATCTTTTGTATCACTAGTTTGAAAAAAAAATACATTTGTTCGTGGATTTCAATAGTTTACAATAACAAAATGAGTCCTTTCAAGGTCACTCTGGAAAAAAACGTTTACAGTATATCTGTATATTCAGCAAAACTTTGTGTGAGAACTAACAGAAGTGGTACAAATGAAAGTTACATGCAGAAACATTATTTTGCTTTTAGTCATAGTGATAATTTAAACACAAGTTAGAATGTCAAAGAAGAAGAAACAAAGTAATTAAAAGCTAATTTATGGGTAAGAGTTAGATCAGACATACTGTAGAAAACAGATCCTACATCCTCTAAATATCATGGGCCAAATTTTTACTTAGGTAATCAGTATCAGATATGAAGTCAATTGTGCACCATCAGCCTTGGTATGGAATTTGAGGTATTTGTCTCTAACACAACAGAAGTACTAGTTTGCTTTTTCTCTTTCTATGACATGCCTTTATATACAAAGGGGCAATTACTTGAGAAAAACATAATCATCACATTGGAAATTGTTGCACTGTATCTTTTTAACAAAATACGTAGATATGGGATAAAATGAGGTAGTCTATAGCCCAGCAACTTCACCAGTCAGTCTGTCAACTGTCACAACTGGATTATTTCATATTTTTAATATATATTGTATAATGTTTATTATTCAACCATTTTAAAGCAAGTTGTGTGCTTTTTGTTCTTAATATTCATTCATGGGATTCTTTAGCGTAGAAATATCTTAATTTATCCCATTTATCTGAATGGGCCATGCAAATTATTGCTCTCAGATATTTCATGTGAGCATGCCATAGAAGAGCATTTTCTTAATGCAGCTGAAGTGCTTTAATTTTGAATAAATTGGACATAATTGGTGTAAGATTATTGCTTGATCTACATTATTGGATGATCATTGCAGAGTACGTAAAATATACATGAAAAAGTAGAGAGATGTAAGAAATACAGAGAAGTCTTCCAAATATGGATTTCTCTGTTCTGCACCAGTTTTTTAAAAATTCAAGATTGTCATGTGGTACTGTGCTTTAGCTGAGTGGTAGATTATCATATTTTTAATCTTTAAACCAAAGCCCGATTGAAAGGATGTGATATTTTTTAAAAAATTATAAGCTCAACTAATCAATAAACTTATATGCAGTAAAACGAGCTTTAGGGCAACACTTATCCTATTTTGGCATTTGATTTTGTAAAGTGAGGGGTATCACTGATGTCTGAGAGCGGTGCCTACTTTTAGATGACCAAAGCTCATTTTAAATAAAGGGGGCATTACCAGTGTGAGACAAATACTGTTGCTGCCTGTGAGATGGAAGCTGGAGCTGAGAGGGACCTGCAGATGTGTCAGGTATAATCACACACAGCTCTGCAGTAAGATCAGGAGAGCAGAGAGCGAACCTTACACTGGTAATGGCCCCTTCATGTAAAATAAGTTTTGGAGGCAGACTTATATTCTGGACAGCATCCTTCCCATAGCCTGGAAGAGGTAGTTTACATAATGTGATAAAAGATAATTTATCAACAACAAGGCATCTTGTACATACAGTTAGGTCCATATATATTTGGACACAGACAACATTTTTCTAATTTTGGTTATAGACATTACCACAATGAATTTTAAACAAAACAATTCAGATGCAGTTGAAGTTCAGACTTTCAGCTTTCATTTGAGGGTATCCACATTAAAATTGGATGAAGGGTTTAGGAGTTTGAACTCCTTAACATGTGCCTCCCTGTTTTTAAAGGGACCAAAAGTAATTGGACAGATTAAATAATTTTAAATAAAATGTTCATTTCTAGTACTTGGTTGAAAACCCTTTGTTGGCAATGACTGCCTGAAGTCTTGAACTCATGGACATCACCAGACGCTGTGTTTCCTCCTTTTTGATGCTCTGCCAGGCCTTCACTGCGGTGGTTTTCAGTTGCTGTTTGTTTGTGAGCCTTTCTGTCTGAAGTTTAGTCTTTAACAAGTGAAATGCATGCTTAATTGGGTTGAGATCAGGTGACTGACTTGGCCATTCAAGAATATTCCACTTCTTTGCTTTAATAAACTCCTGGGTTGCTTTGGCTTTATGTTTTGAGTCGTTGTCCATCTGTAGTATGAAATGACGACCAATCAGTTTGGCTGCATTTTGCTGGATCTGAGCACACAGTGTGGGTCTGAATACCTCAGAATTCATTCGGCTGCTTCTGTCCTGTGTCACATCATCAATAAACACTAGTGACCCAGTGCCACTGGCAGCCATGCATGCCCAAGCCATCACACTGTCTCTGCCGTGTTTTACAGATGATGTGGTATGCTTTGGATCATGAGCCATACCACGCCTTCGCCATACTTTTGTCTTTCCATCATTCTGGTAGAGGATGATCTTGGTTTCATCTGTCCAAAGAATGTTCTTCCAGAACTGTGCTGGCTTAATGCTTATGAGTGGCTTGCACCGTGCAGTGAACCCTCTGTATTTACTTTCATGCAGTTTTCTCTTTATAGTAGATTTGGATATTGATACGCCGACCTCCTGGAGAGTGTTGTTCACTTGGTTGGCTGTTGTGAAGAAGTTTCTCTTCACCATGGAGATTATTCTGCGATCATCCACCACTGTTGTCTTCCGTGGGCGCCCAGGTCTTTTTGCATTGATGAGTTCACCAGTGCTTTCTTTCTTTCTCAGGATGCACCAAACTGTAGATTTTGCCACTCCTAATATTGTAGCAATTTCTCGGATGGTTTTTTTTTCTGTTTTCGCAGCTTAAGGATGGCTTGTTTCACCTGCATGGAGAGCTCCTTTGACCGCATGTTTACTTCACAGCAAAACCTTCCAAATGCAAGCACCACACCTCAAATCAACTCCAGGCCTTTTATCTGCTTAATTTAGAATGACATAACGAAGGGATTGCCCACACCTGTCCATGAAATAGCCTTGGAGTCAATTGTCCAATTACTTTTGGTCCCTTTAAAAACAGGGTGGCACTTGTTAAGGAGCTGAAACTCCTAAACCCTTCATCCAATTTTAATGTGGATACCCTCAAATGAAAGCTGAAAGTCTGAACTGCAACTGCATCTGAATTGTTTTGCTTAAAATTCATTGTGGTAATGTCTATAACCAAAATTAGAAAAATGTCGTCTCTGTCCAAATATATATGGACCTAACTGTATGTGTATGTATGTGGCCACCCAATAGTCATGATGTGAGTTTATTTTAAGTCTCAGTGTTTATCATATTGCAATATGACTATAAATATATTTTGTTATGAAATAAATTGGACTTGTTCTGCCTTCCTCCACATATGATGCTGTGAGGATTCCAGCATACAGTTAAACCCTTCATCCACTTCTCAGTGAACAGACTGTATGGCTTCTTAAGTCTATATTTATTGAGATGATAATGTGAACAATAATGGATGATAATGGATGATAGTGGATGACAATCGGTATAAACTACAAAGAAATAAATAGTGTATCACTACTGGCACATTACATAAACAACAGCATGATGCAGGGTGCAATTACATCAGTAACTGGGACATTATAGAGGCTGCACAGTAACAGTACAACACAGAAATGCAGTTATGGAAAAGTTCATGCTGCTAGCACTACTACATTCTATACAGGAATGCATCTATCTGTATGCAGTGCAAAAGCATTGTAAGCATACATAGCACATTTTACACTACATGGTGGCTGCATAATGGCTAGCATGTACAGATTCTAACACAAACATAAATGCATTAAGGTACCATCACACTAAACGATATCGCTAGCGATCCGTGACGTTGCAGCGTCCTGGCTAGCGATATCGTTTAGTTTGACACGCAGCAGCGATCAGGATCCTGCTGTGATATCGCTGGTCGTTGAACAAAGTTCAGAACTTTATTTGGTCGTCAGACCGGCGTGTATCGTCGTGTTTGACACCAAAAGCAACGATACCAGCGATGTTTTACACTGGTAACCAGGGTAAACATCGGGTTACTAAGCGCAGGGCCGCGCTTAGTAACCCGATGTTTACCCTGGTTACCAGTGTAAAATGTAAAAAAACAAACAGTACATACTCACCTTCGCGTCCCCCTGCGTCCGCTTCCCACACTGACTGAGCGCCGTAAAGTGAAAGTGAAAGTACAGCACAGCGGTGACGTCACCGCTCTGCTGTTAGGGCCGGCGTGAATGTAAGTATGTACTGTTTGGTTTTTTTTACATTTTACGCTGGTAGCCAGGGTAAACATCCGGTTACTAAGCGCGGCCCTGCGCTTAGTAACCCGATGTTTACCCTGGTTACCCGGGGACCTCGGCATCGTTGGTCGCTGGAGAGCTGTCTGTGTGACAGCTCTCCAGCGATCAAACAGCTACGCTGCAGCGATCAGCATCGTTGTCTGTATCGCTGCAGCGTCGCTTAGTGTGACTGTACCTTTAGACTCTCACTGGGAACCACTGAGAGAGAGAGAGCCAGGAACACATGTGTGTCTCTTCAGAAAGCCCGGGAAAATATGTCTGCAAAACTCTTTCTCCTCAGAGAGCTGAGGGGGCAGTTCTAACCGGAACACACTGCTTACTTAAAGGAGAAAATACTCATGTATATATAAACAGGATAAATGGCTAACTAATGATCTCTAAGGGCTGTAACTGGTGCTACACTATGAATTTATTTTGCTGATCATGAATTGGCAGAACAGGACTACTTAACCAAATTCAAGAAAATCTAAGTGTCACCTCTGCAAGCTCCTGTATTGAGAAGTGCTTATGGAACTTACAATGGATATGACTGCCTAATACAGAGCTCCACAGTCTATGTGTGCTAATATACTTACTACATAGGAGGGTGCATATACAGTGTTGAGAAACAGTACACTTCATCGATCAATTTTTCTAGTGGAGAAACCTTCCCCTATAAAATAGTTGATGGTATGGAAGTTCATCAACCATATTATCATGTTGGATTTGTCACAAATCTGCCACTTACTGTGTCCTAGGGATGCATGGAGTGGAAGCTCATATGCTGAATAGATGGCAGGGTTGTAGTTGGCTGTCCATATTGTGAATGAGAAAGTCCAACCCCCCTAGTCAGGGGCTGTAGCATGTTGGGCAGTTCCTATGCAAATTTCGGATTTACCAGCAGACCTATCATAAACTTCGGGCCCATCAAACTGCAATCAGCGCAAAATGGCCTTAGTCCATTTATCCTGCTCTCCACACTTCTCCCCAGCTCCATGTTGATTAACAGATGAAATATTTTTGTTAACAGGAACTGTGAGTGCCACCTTCTTTTTCTCCTTTTTCTCCTTTTCATAAACTACAATCATATGTGAGACCTGTGGGGATTCCTCCTGGTGTCACCCTTTCACAGAGATTGTATGGCTCTACAGCTGGCTGGAGATGGTCAAACCTTTGTCAGTTGTAGGTTTGCTCTGTGAGTGCTTGAATTGTGCATTAGTGTTCTGATCTTCTGCTGCCTGACCCTGGATGATATGACTCTTGCCTCACAGTTTGTCTTTGAGAAGTGGTGATTGGCAGTGTCACATTATTCATTTGGAAAACATAAAGCAGTAAATATTAAAATGTTGATTAAAAGTTTGGGTATGCAACAAAGTAAGAAAAAAACACTTTGTGAAACAAGGATAAAACCTGCAAGAAAATGTTTACCTAAGTCTTCATTCAGGTGCCTTCAGGTTTAACTACCCAAACTATACCTCAAAATGCCACCAATGACTGAATGCCATTTCCAAAGTGTGTCATCTGGCCAAACCATCATAAACAGAACAGAACCACTTTGTGTGCATCTGCCATACAATTTTTGTGAATTATTGAAATACATATACACACTAGCCAAATCAGTTCTCATACTTTGCACTGACGAGGGCCAATAGCCCGAAATACCATGTCTGCAAATTGAGATTCTGATTTGGCTTTTATCCTAAGTCATATTGCAAGACTCGTCAAAGGGTTGATTGTGACTTGTAGGATCGCTACTCTTCCCAACAGGTGGTGCTTTACATTTCAATTCCTTTTTCTGTCTGAAGAGGCAATTTGCATAGACACACTAGAAATCTAGGACCAGTAAAACAGCAAACAGAACATTTTAACTTGTGGTTGCTTGGAATAAAAAGCATGTAGCCATTTTTTGTTAACATTAATTTGTTGACCAGAAG
This sequence comes from Ranitomeya variabilis, assembly GCF_051348905.1. NCBI lineage: Eukaryota > Metazoa > Chordata > Amphibia > Anura > Dendrobatidae > Ranitomeya > Ranitomeya variabilis. The sequence continues at coordinate 572,074,681 of NC_135236.1, forward strand.
AGATCCCAGTTAGAAAAAGTACTGTTAGGTAACAATATTATGCAAAAAATAGGTAAATTCTGATGTTTTTTTACAGTCCTTCCAGTGGACTAAAAGTGAAATCTATCAACCTACATTTTTAGTCAATTCAGTGTGTGTTATTCAGTACTGATCTTATGCAAATTAATGCTACCTCATAAAGTCATGCACATATTCATTGTACCTCTAGCCTTTTGGTTCACTTAAGTGACAGTGATTCATCACGCAAGTGAGAATAGCTGAGAATCAAAGTGACACTAGCACTCAATTACACGTGAAAACTTCTATTTTACATTTTGAACTAATACTTCACCATTGATCATGGTATTGTGAAAGTGAAGTAACTCCATTTGCCTGTTGTCTTGACATTGTAACTGCTGAAGCTGACAAGATTATATGGACAGCTCAGGGTATAATAATGACTACCTAGTGTTAGGTGTCGAGTTCCCGACGCTGCACGGGTGGAATCTCGAACCACCTCCGCTGCGGTCTCTCATTCTCCTCCAGACGCAGTGGAGCCTGCTCAGCAGAGACATCGGTCCGAATGCCTGGCTCAGACAGATACTGTGCGTTTGGTTACTGCTGCCCTTCCAGGTTCAGCCATTATAACCAGTACTGCTCAGCAGCGAGCAGGCGCTCCTGGGACTAAGCCCTGCTTTTCTCCTTCTGAGAATGCCCAGGGGAAGACCTCTCATTGGAGGTCGGGAGTCTCACGCACAGGCCCTGTAGCAGCTCCTACAGGTCCACTAGGAAGGTACTGGAGAGCTATAGCTATAAAAGGTTCGCATGGCCGCACGGCCATGCGCTAGTATAAACCTGTTATCGTGTGTGTGGTTGTATGCCTGTTCTGGTGATTGCTCCTTAATCATTTACATTCCTAGTGATGTTGAATGCTCGCAAATGTTGAAGTTAACTAGCGCCTGACAGGGCTAATCTATACACAAGACCACGATCTGTACTGCGTCTAACCAGCAGTGTCCGCCAGTGCGGCGCTGTATGCACTCTGTGTGGCTATCTTCAATTACTCCTGACAATCGGTCAGTGTAGGGTGTCATGCAGCTGCAGTGCAGTGCAGCGCAACCTCCACCAGGGGGAGCTGGGTAGGGAAGTGATACTGCTAACACAAAGCAGCTGAACAGAGGCCACCTAGTGGTGAGAGAGAGGTCAGGAAAGCCAAGTCAGAGCAAAAGACAGCATTACAGTACAAAAGGATTTAGACAGAATGGATAGTCAGGACATAGCAAGGGATCAGTAAACCAGGATGGGCAAAATACGGTACAATAGGGACAAATTGAAACAGAGTCACAAAGCCAAGCCAGGAGGTCAGAACCAGGGAGTCAAGCAGATCTACAGACAAACAATGAGACACTGGGAAAGGGCAGACAGTGGGAGATAACAGACACAGGACAAGTCAGGGTTCACAGCAGGACAAATCAAGGGCTTCCACAGTCAGGTTCACATGCCGAAGACAGAGCTATAGCTGACACCACCCTCAGGATACCTGGGAGCTAAATAGCAAACCCGAGCCTAGAATGAGGCAGAACAAAGTTAACCATTGACATGATCCACCCAGAGAAAGAGCAGACAGGACTAAACTCCGGAATGGATCATGACATAGGGTGGGAACTCCCGCTTGATCTCTGCATCTGACTCAGAGCATCCTCAGACGCAGGCTCAAAATCCACCAAGGGTCAGAGCGGGATCAATTACCAGCATAGTGGGGGTGGATTGCAGGGATCCCACTAGTATTTATTTGCTGCACCCTGTGACTGCTAACAGGGCACAGCATTTCCTTGATTCCCTGCAACTCTGTGAAGCAACAGAGTTCGCTCCTGTACAGACCGGTTGACGGAACCCATGTCTATTCTGGCGTAGTACCGCCATATAGTGCCACCATTACCTAGCAGCAGGTTCCACTCCTGCACGGTGGACCCTGGGCTGCGAACACACCTTTACTATCGTTATATTTACTCAGTTAGTTCCGCCAGCCCTAACACCTAGTGGCGTATATAAATATTACAGTTTGCACCATTCAGCTCTTAAACTCTATTTTTTTCCTTGTATGTTGAACTTTAATGTTGTGTCTGATCATAAATCAAGAGAGGAGCTCAGATTAAGAGATCTGACAGTAAAAAAAAAATCATATACAGCAATACCATTATTGTAGGCTGACTGATGAATTATCAGGTACTCATCCTACAGCCAATACAGTGCACCACAGAGGTTATAGAAAGCTAACTGTGTAAATGTTTTAATAAATCCAAATTGCAAAAATGATATTTATCACAAATTACAAAAAATGTACAACAATAATTATCAGTACATATAGTGGATGAGTTGGAGATTCCAGCTTCTACGCAAAAATTTTCAAACTTCATTTTATTGCGACTGCTCTTTAAAATATAATACAATTTCATATATTAATCCAGAAGGGCATGCCCTAAGTCCTTTATAGGTTCAAGGTGTTAAAGAAATGGTTAATCATTATTTTTAATTAACAGAAAAATATAAGTATTGCACCAGATGTCCGATGTTATCATTTGGTTCTCCATTAGGACGATATCCCGGACATCCCACATAGTCGTGGTCAGTATTTCTCGGAATTGTCAAGGACATCAGTTGTTTTTCTCTAGATTAACAATATGTGTCTGATTTTGTCTTTATCCACCCAAAAATCCTGAATATTCAACCAAAATCTCATAAAACGCAGACATGTGCAAAATACCCCCACATTCTTCTCATGTAATCTATCTTGTATCCCAGGATGTGTTTGACAACCCATTGTATAATGCATATTCTTGCCAATTTATTATGTAACTCTCTATTTCCTTTTGATCTTGGGCTATAAAAGATGGGACCGGGAAAATAAAGACCAGATTATCTTGGAAAGACAACGTGCCATCTGTCTCTCTGTTTTATTTCTCCCAATTCTAGGTGCCTATGAATAGCTATACCTGAGGTTGGTTCGAGTGAGAGAAAATCTCGTCTTCAACAAAGGCATGTAGGCCATGTGTTTCTGGATTATAATATGGAATTTTAGTATATTTTAAAGAGCAGTCTTTACAAAATGAAGTTTAGAAGTCTTTTTTCTTTTTGTGGTTGCTACAATCCTCAACTCTTTTACTAAATGTTATTACTTGGGAACCAGCCCACAGCTCTTTCCGTGCACTATAGCTGTGAAGCTAATTATCATATCATGGAACCGGTGACCTGATGTATATTTTCTTGTTCATACTTTTCTAACATTTAATAGTGCCATACCTACAACAGTTCGTATGTAGAATTGCTATTCAGCCGCATCCAGTTCTATGAAACAAGACTGCAATGTTATACATAAACCATATACAGATGTCTCTGATTCTAAAATAAAACAGCAAATCAAGAAGAACCATTTTATGAGGACAAAGATAAGTGGGCACAGCACAATAAATATTAATGTAATGTAGTGACAAAGTGTTTGAAAATGCAATATGTTGCAATACAGAGAAGGGCAAAAAATGGCGCATAAATATGGTTGAGTGATATCTTCAATGCAACACCAAAGTGTATAGTGCATATTTTGTTGGTTTGGCATAATCTTGTATAGTTGTGTTGAAACTTCCTCCTTGCTTATTATTTACTATGCTTTTTATTTGAGTGATTCTGCATTTTTACTATATTTCTATTTTGTATTAGAATAGGGTTATGCAGTTAATATCTTTCCCTTTTTCCAGTACATTATATGGTAAAATTAATTAAAAAAAATAAAAAAAACCTCATCCCACAAAAAGCCCTCACATGACTAAGTTGAAAGAAAAAAATATGTATGACTCTTGAAAGATAATAAATATAAGTAAACTGACTGAACAGCAATCTAGTCTGAACTGGTGCATAACCAAAAAAGTCTTACATAGCAAATAGATCAATGGCTGCACTCAACTGCACCAAAGCAAGGAAATGTGCGACACACGAAATGTGAACAGCCCAATTGCTTGTGAAATCTATGAAAAAACAACATGAGATGCTTAGTACAAGATTTGGCCAAAAAATGTGAGCCCATCCACCAAACATCAAGGTAATCTCAAATCGGATGGGTACCTGACCTGACTGCCTAGTGTGAACACTTACCTATGGCTAATAACATGGTAAAGCCTGCATTTATAGGAAGGTCAGAACCAACTGTGTTTGGATGTAATTAAAATCACAGCATGGTGAAGGGCGGGGCATTCAAGTCAGAAAAAATAGTACATAGTAAATATAAGTAAACTGACCGAACAGCAATCTAGTCTGAACTGGTGCTTAACCAAAAAAGTCTTACATAGCAAATAGATCAATGGCTGCACTCAACTGCACCAAAGCAAGGAAATGTGCGACAAACGAAATGCGAACAGCCCAATGGATTGTGAAATCTATGAAAAAACACATGAGATGCTTAGCACAAGATTTGGCCAAAAAATGTGAGCCCATCCACCAAACATCAAGGTAATCTCAAATCGGATGGGTACCTGACCTGACTGCCTAGTGTGAACACTTACCTATGGCTAATAACATGGTAAAGCCTGCATTTATAGGAAGGTCAGAACCAACTGTGTTTGGATGTAATTAAAATCACAGCATGGTGAAGGGCGGGGCGTTCAAGTCAGAAAAAATAGTACATAGTAAATATAAGTAAACTGACCGAACAGCAATCTAGTCTGAACTGGTGCTTAACCAAAAAAGTCTTACATAGCAAATAGATCAATGGCTGCACTCAACTGCACCAAAGCAAGGAAATGTGCGACAAACGAAATGCGAACAGCCCAATGGATTGTGAAATCTATGAAAAAACACATGAGATGCTTAGCACAACATTTGGCCAGAAAATGTGAGCCCATCCACCAAACGTCAAGGTAATCTCAAATCGGATGGGTACCTGACCTGACTGCCTAGTGTGAACACTTACCTATGGCTAATAACATAGTTACATAGTTACATAGTTATTAAGGTTGAAGGAAGACTGTAAGTCCATCTAGTTCAACCCATAGCCTAACCTAACATGCCCTAACATGTTGATCCAGGGGAAGGCAAAAAAACCCCATGTGGCAAAGAGTAACTCCACCATGGGGAAAAAAATTCCTTCCCGACTCCACATACGGCAATCAGACTAGTTCCCTGGATCAACGCCTTATCAAGGAATCTAGTGTATATACCCTGTAACATTATACTTTTCCAGAAAGGTATCCAGTCCCTTCTTAAATTTAATTAATGAATCACTCATTACAACATCATACGGCAGAGAGTTCCATAGTCTCACTGCTCTTACAGTAAAGAATCCGCGTCTGTTATTATGCTTAAACCTTCTTTCCTCCAGACGTAGAGGATGCCCCCTTGTCCCTGTCTCAGGTCTATGATTAAAAAGATCACCAGAAAGGTCTTTGTACTGTCCCCTCATATATTTATACATTAAAATAAGATCACCCCTTAGTCTTCGTTTTTCCAAACTAAATAGCCCCAAGTGTAATAACCTATCTTGGTATTGCAGACCCCCCAGTCCTCTAATAACCTTGGTCGCTCTTCTCTGCACCCGGTAAAGCCTGCATTTATAGGAAGGTCAGAACCAACTGTGTTTGGATGTAATTAAAATCACAGCATGGTGAAGGGCGGGGCGTTCAAGTCAGAAAAAATAGTACATAGTAAATATAAGTAAACTGACTGAACAGCAATCTAGTCTGAACTGGTGCATAACCAAAAAAGTCTTACATAGCAAATAGATCAATGGCTGCACTCAACTGCACCAAAGCAAGGATATGTGCGACACACGAAATGCGAACAGCCCAATGGCTTGTGAAATCTATGAAAAAACACATGAGATGCTTAGCACAAGATTTGGCCAAAAAATGTGAGCCCACCCACCAAAGGTCAAGGTAATCCCAAATCGGATGGGTACCTGACCTGACTGCCTTGTGTGAACACTTACCTATGGCTAATAACATGGTAAAGCCTGCATTTATAGGAAGGTCAGAACCAACTGTGTTTGGATGTAATTAAAATCACAGCATGGTGAAGGGCGGTGGTTCAAGTCAGAAAAAATAGTACATAGTAGATATAAGTAAACTGACTGAACAGCAATCTAGTCTGAACTGGTGCATAACCAAAAAAGTCTTACATAGCAAATAGATCAATGGCTGCACTCAACTGCACCAAAGCAAGTAAATGTGCAACACATGAAATGCCTCTTGGAAGAAGCAGGAGATAAAATGAAAAATTGTGCTGTTCCTTAAGAGAATAATCTCTATATTTGTGTAACAATGCATTTCATGTTTAAATACAAGCTCAACTTTTATCATTATAAATGCCATGATTATTCATAAATCTACTAACCATGAGGAAATTTTGACCATTTACTTTTGCCAAAACCATTTATTCAAGACTCTTTTACAGACTTTCCACAATATTTTATTCAAAAGACAAGTATTCTAAATTTGGCTTCTTCCCCATATTCAGTGTGAACTGCTAAAATTAAGAAAATCAAGTTACTCATATTAGGATAAGTTCATTTAAAAGCTGTTTAAATGCTGTATTTAACATTTACAGAATTCTTATGTAATAACTTATCGAAGTATTTAATACTACAATATTTTATATGAAGATCCCAAACTATTTTTACACCATCAGTGCTGAAAAAGTATAGTAATAAAAACAAGACATATTTGCATAGTTTTAAGATTATACAGCAATTTAAAAATAAATAGGCTAAATGAAATCATATAGCTATTAACAGAAAAAGTACTTTGGCCATTAGAGCTTACAATAAAAAGAGATAAGATGAGATTCACAATAGATAAAAATGCTAGTTTTAGAATAACCACTTCTACAAGTAAAATAAAAAAACAAACTTGCATAAACTTAATGTAATGATCAGATGGGATAACATCTGTAGATTTCTGAAAGAAGACAAATAGTCCAAGGAAGATTAATCCAATGGATGTGTGTAGCATCAGAGAGTTTATGAAACGTTGCAAGACTCTTCGATGGTACAACAAAGTTGATCCGTTCTTTACATGACAACAATTTGAAGACGATGAGTAGGACATCATACAAATTATATATTGAGCTCATAGAATCATAGAATCATAGAATGGTAGAGTTAGTATGGGCCTCCTGGGTCATCTGATCCAACCCCCTGCTCAAAGCAGGATTCACTAAATCATCCCAGACAGATGTCTGTGCAGCCTCTGTTTGAAAACTTCCATGGAAGGAGAACTCACCACCTCTCGTGGCAGCCTGTTCCACTCATTGATCACCCTAACTGTCAAAAAGTTTTTTCTAATATCTAATCTGTGTCTCCTCCTCAGTTTCATCCCATTACTTCTAGTCTTTCCTTGTGCAAATGAGAATAAAAATAATCCTTCTACAATGTGACAGCCCTGAGATATTTGTAGACAGCTATTAAGTCTCCTCTCAGTCTTCTTTTTTGCAAGCTAAACATTCCCAAATCCTGTAAACGTTCCTCATAGGACATGGTTTGCAGACTAGTCAATATTCTAGTCACTCTTCTCTGAACATGCTCCAGTTTGTTGATGTCTTTTTTTAAATGTGGTGCTCAAAACTGGTCACAGCATTCCAGATGAGGTCTGACCAAAGAGGAGTAGAGGGCAATAATGACTTTGCGTGATCTAGACTGTATGCTTCTTTTAATACATCCCAGAATTGCATTTGCCTTTTTTGCTGCTGCATCACACTGTCCTTGTTTACATCATTGGATTTTAGTAATTTTATCTGGTATATTCAGCTTAAAAATTTGGGTGAAGAAATTAATATAGTTAGAGTTCAGTGGGAAAGATATAGTGAAGGTAGGTTAGTATAAAGATACACGTGACAAAATGTAAGAATAACATTTCTAAGACCTCATTTGAATCATAATATATTTTCTTGAATAAAATAGGCAGTCATAGCAAGTATTCTGATGGATTTAAGCAAAGTTTACAACTTAGTAGTGTTGAGCATTCCGATGCTGCAAGTATCGGGTATCGGCCGATACTTGCTGTATCGGAATTCCGATACCGGGATTCCGATACTCTTGTGGTATCGGGTATCGGGTATCGGAACAACATTAATGTTAAAATGTGTAAAATAGAGAATTAAAATAAAAAATATCGCTATACTCACCTGTCCGACGCAGCCGGGACCTCAGCGCAGGAACCGGCAGCGTTGTTTGTTTAAAATTCCCGCTTTTACATGGTTACGCGAAGTCCCGGCTTGTGATTGGTCAGGGCGGCCATGTTGCCGGGCCGCGGACCAATCACAGCAAGCCGTGACGAAAATACGTCACGGCTTGCTGTGATTGGTCCGCGTCCCGGCAACATGGCCGCCATTAACCAATCACAAGCCGTGACGTCACGGGAGGCTGGAAACGCGCTCATTTTAAAATGGGCGCGTGTCCAGCCTCCCGTGACGTCACGGCTTGTGATTGGTTGCGTCGCGGTCAACCAATCACAAGCCGGGAGGCTGGACACGCGCCCATTTCAAAATGAGCGCGTCCAGCCTCCCGGCTTGTGATTGGTTGATCGCGGCGCAACCAATCACAAGCCGTGACGTCACGGGAGGCTGGACACGCGCCCATTTTAAAATGAGCGCGTGTCCAGCCTCCCGTGACGTCCCGGCTTGTGATTGGTCAGGGCGGCCATATTGCCGGGACGCGGACCAATCACAGCAAGCCGTGACGTAATTTCGTCACGGCTTGCTGTGATTGGTCCGCGTCCCGGCAACATGGCCGACCTGACCAATCACAAGCCGGGAATTCACGTAACCAAGTAATAGCGCGATTTTTAAACAAACAACGCTGCCGGTTCCCTCGCTGAAGTCCCGGCTGCGTCGGACAGGTGAGTATAGCGATATTTTTTATTTTAATTCTTTCTTTTACACATTTATATGGTTCCCAGGGCCTGAAGGAGAGTTTCCTCTCCTTCAGACCCTGGGAACCATCAGGAATACCGTCCGATACATGAGTCCCATTGACTTGTATTGGTATCGGGTATCGGTATCGGATTGGATCCGATATTTTGCCGGTATCGGCCGATACTTTCCGATACCGATACTTTCAAGTATCGGACGGTATCGCTCAACACTACAACTTAGTAAAGAGCTACAGTAGCCAAGCTGTGAAATGATTAGTGCCCAAATTAATATTAAACAGTGAAATTAGTGAGGAATAAAGCAAAATACCAGTGCACTCACTTAAATATATAATTTAATTTTTAATGATAACTTAGCATGTGGAAATAGAAAAGACTGCTGAAGTTTGTCTGTCCCACACCTTGGTAATAGAATATGTTCTATGATTTTAGCAGGTACAGGTGCCGACTCCTGTAGTTAAGAATGGGCTAATTCAGTTGAGAAAACAAAAGGCCACTTTGTATGTCAGATTAAGACAAATCTGCTTGTTTTGTTTGGACTGAAGACCATCTTATGTGTTTAGGGACTTCCTGCTTGTCCTTAGACATGATGTTAAGGTAGAAGGAGAAGGCATTTGTTCTTTATGGAAAACAGCTAGTGCAAGAGGAGTATGCATGAGATGAGGGAATTTGAAGAGAGACAGGTAATAAAGTGATCATTCAACATTTAATGCAAGAAATACTACAATGGCACACACAGATAATCCATAATGATCCAGAACATCTTCTTGATAATAATTGTTTTAACTTTATTCAAATCCTCTTAAACACATTGTTGGAGATCAGGACAGAATGGGATAGCTAGTCCCACATGAGAATAAAACTTTACGCGTTTCGACCCATGTGTGGGTCTTAATCTTTTATGATTCAATTACATTGTGACTTTTTTATGCAAATCCGACTGTATTAAAATCTTCCAGTTCATGATCGCAATATGATCATTCATACGGAAATTTACAAACAAAAAAGAAAATTTCAGCTACCTTAACACAAAACAAAAATACAAAAGTTATCAAAATTGTAAACTCACATTTAAAATGAACCTTTCATAAGGATTTTGCTAAGTAAACTCTAGCATTGTCAGGTTATTATTATTATTATTATTATTTATTGTTATAGCGCCATTTATTCCATGGCGCTTTACATGTGAGGCGGGGTATGCATAATAAAAACAGGTACAATAATCTTGAACAATACAAGTCACAACTTGTACAGGAGGAGAGAGGACCCTGCCCACGAGGGCTCACAATCTACAAGGGATGGGTGAGGATACAGTAGGTGAGGATAGAGCTGGTCGTGCAGCGGTTTGGTCAATTGGTGGTTACTGCAGGTGGTAGGCTTGCAGGAAGAGGTAGGTCTTCAGGTTCTTTTTGAAGGTTTTGATGGTAGGTGAGAGTCTAATATGTGGTGGTAGAGAGTTCCAGAGTAGGGGTGATGTGCGAGAGAAATCTTGTATGCGATTGTGGGAAGAGGAGATAAGAGGGGAGTAGAGAAGGAGATCTTGTGAGGATTGGAGGTTGCATGCAAGAAAGTACCGGGAGACAAGGTACCATTACACTGATTACAATGATACCTTGGTTGATGAAATCCGTTTTGTGGTTGTTTATTAATCTGTATTTGCAGTTTTCAGTTAATGAGATTCTCATTCTCCGGGGGGCCTGTGGGTGGGTCTTTTTTCATGCTCTGTTCTCATATTCCTCCTTACGGCTTATCACAGGTCACTGAACCTGCAGTGACCTTCCCCCTATTTTACATGCTGCATATAGTAGTTTTGGCTTTGAAAAAAAAAATTACCTCCAGGAAAATGGCGCCGGCAGTGGCACCTGTGCAGTAGCATCTATTGCTTGCCGGAAGAGGCTACTGAGCAATCACCTCCAGCGTAAATTTAATGCTGACAATTTTTATTTCCTCTAACAAAATGGTGCTGGCAGCAGTGCTTGCATAGCAGCATCTATTGGTAAGCAATAGATGCTACTGTGCATGTGCCACCGCATGTGCCATTTTGTTGAAGCAAAAAAAAAATGGCTCCAAGAAGATGGCGGCACAGGCACTGTAGCATCTATCGGTAAGTGTAATGGCGCCAACCTAACAACAGATGTAGTTTACTTAGCAAAATCCTGAAGACAGGTTCGCTTTAGACACCGCCTAAAAATACAGTAAGGATCTGTAGTTTGGACTCTGAAAAGTAGTGACTGCTGAAAATTAATCTTTCGCTTTAAAGTTTATGCAAAATTAGGAAGTGTCTTATTTTATTCTTTGTAGAGAAACCTTACCATATCTGTCCATAGGCTGTGTCTGTTATTGCATTCATGCATCATTCACACTGGGATGAGATGCAATACCACATAAAACCCAAGGATAGATATTGCTGTGCAAGGAGCAGCCTTATTTCTAATCCTGGATGCCTTTTAAGGGCATCTTAGAAATGTATGGTCCACATTTGGTACCTGCTCTTATCTTAGTGAAGCCAGAGTCACACTGCCATATAACTCAGCCGAGTTCTATTCGATAAAACATCACATAGCAGTTGGACCAGCGTTATTCTATGGGACAGCTCACATCTGTGATTGTTCTCTCATGCTGGATCAGCATGATAACATAATCGCAGCATGCTGCGATTGGCAGCAAGACTCTGCTCACTTTCACCCATATAAATCTATGGGTGCAAGAGAAACATCACACTGCACTTGGATATCACCCGAGTGCAATGCGATTATCGCCGATGCTGGCAGCAGAGGAGAAGGAGAAATTAATTTCTCCATCTCTTCCGCAGCTGTGCTCTGATCCTGTCATGACAAAGCTGGAGCCGAGAGTCATTAGCATATAGCATTCAATGCTCTCACATCGGATGTCATACGCTAGTGTGACTCCAGCCTAACAAGGGTTCCCAGTTCCCTGATACCCTTTCCATTGAATCTAACAGACGTTTGTGGCAAACATTTATTATCAGTTATCAGCAGCATATCCTGTGAACATGCCATAAATGCCTGAAATGATACCTCTTAAAACATTAGCAACAATTAGTGTTGAGCATTCCGATGCTGCAAGTATCGGGTATCGGCCGATACTTGCTGTATCGGAATTTCCGATACCGAGATTCGATATTTTTGTGATATCGGGTATCGGTATCGAAACAACATTAATGTAAAAATGTGTAAAAGAAAGAATTAAAATAAAAAATATCGCTATACTCACCTGTCCGACGCAGCCTGGACCTCAGCGAAGGAACCGGCAGCGTTGTTTGTTTAAAATTTGCGCTTTTACTTGGTTACGTGAATTCCCGGCTTGTGATTGGTCAGGGCGGCCATGTTGCCGGGACGCGGACCAATCACAGCAAGCCGTGACGAAATTACGTCACGGCTTGCTGTGATTGGTCCGCGTCCCGGCAACATGGCCGCCATTAACCAATCACAAGCCGTGACGTCACGGGAGGCTGGACTTGCGCGTTTTTTTAAAAAGCGCGCGTGTCCAGCCTCCAGTGACGTCCCGGCTTATGATTGGTCACGGCGCCATGTTGCCGGGACGCGGACCAATCACAGCAAGCCGTGACGAAATTACGTCACGGCTTGCTGTGATTGGTCCGCGTCCCGGCAACATGGCCGCCATTAACCAATCACAAGCCGTGACGTCACGGGAGGCTGGACTTGCGCGTTTTTTTAAAAAGCGCGCGTGTCCAGCCTCCAGTGACGTCCCGGCTTATGATTGGTCACGGCGCCATGTTGCCGGGACGCGGACCAATCACAGCAAGCCGTGACGAAATTACGTCACGGCTTGCTGTGATTGGTCCGCGTCCCGGCAACATGGACGCCATTAACCAATCACAAGCCGTGACGTCACAGGAGGCTGGACACGCGCGTTTTTTAAAAAGTGCGCAAGTCCAGCCTCCCGTGACATCACGGCTTGTGATTGGTTAATGGCGGCCATGTTGCCGGGACGCGGACCAATCACAGCAAGCCGTGACGTAATTTCGTCACGGCTTGCTGTGATTGGTCCGCGTCCCGGCAACATGGCCGCCCTGACCAATCACAAGCCGGGAATTCACGTAACCAAGTAAAAGCGCGAATTTTAAACAAACAACGCTGCCGGTTCCCTCGCTGAGGTCCCGGCTGCGTCGGACAGGTGAGTATAGCGATATTTTTTATTTTAATTCTTTCTTTTACACATTTATATGGTTCCCAGGGCCTGAAGGAGAGTTTCCTCTCCTTCAGACCCTGGGAACCATCAGGAATACCGTCCGATACTTGAGTCCCATTGACTTGTATTGGTATCGGGTATCGGTATCGGATTGGATCCGATACTTTGCCGGTATCGGCCGATACTTTCCGATACCGATACTTTCAAGTATCGGACGGTATCGCTCAACACTAGCAACAATAAAGCAACAATAACATTAATGTGCATTTCATATCTACAATATAATTGTCTAAGAGTCACTTCCGTCTTTCTGTCCTTCTGTCTGTCTGTCTGTCTGTCATGGATATTCATTGGTCGCGGCCTCTGTCTGTCATGGAAATCCAATCCAAGTCGCTGATTGGTCGCAGGAAAACAGCCACCAAGACCAATCAGCGACTGGCACAGCGGAAAAATGGCCGCTCCTTCCTCTCCGCAGTCAGAGCCCGCTCCATACTCCCCTCCAGTTAGCGCTCACACAGGGTTAATGGCTGCATTACACCGTGTTATGCCGCTGTGTAACGCACTCCCTTAACGCTGCTATTAACCCTGTGTGACCAACTTTTTACTATTGAGGCTGCCTATGCAGCATCAATAGTAAAAAGATCTCATGTTAAAAATAATAAAAAAATAAAAAATCATTATATACTCACCGTCCGTCGGCCCCCGCATCCAGGACCGGCCTTTACTGCTCCTCGCGACGCTCCGGTGACCGGTCCATGCACTGCTGTCTTGCGAGATGATGATGTGGCGGTCTCGCGAGACCACTACGTCATCTCGTGAGACAGCAATACACAGCGCGACCAATCAGCGACATTGCCGCGGGATTTAAATCCTGCTTCGCAGATTGGTCGCGCCCAATCAGCGACATTGGCACAGGATTTAAATCTCGCTTCCCTGATTGGTTGCACCCAGCTGGCGCGACCAATCATTGACATTGCCGTGGGATTTAAATCCCACTTCGCTGATTGGTCACGTCCAGCTGACATTGGCACGGGATTTAAATCCTGCTTCGATGATTGGTAGCGCCCAGCCGGCGTGACCAATCAGCGGCAGTGTTATATAATGCGTTGGCTGTGTTATATAGTACATGGGCTGTGTTATACAGCACGTGGGCTGTCTTATATAGTACGTGTTCTGTGTTATATACTGCGTGAGCTGTGCTTTATACTACATGGGCTGTGTTATATACTGCGTGGGCTGTGTTATATACTATGTCGCCTGTGTTATATACTGCGTGGCTGCTATATACTGCGTGGGCTGCATTATGTACTCCATGGGCTGTGTGATATACTGTGTGGGCTGTGTTATATACTACGTGGCCTGTGTTATATACTGCGTGGCTGCTATATACTGCGTGGGCAGTGTTATATAGTATGTGGGCTGTGTTATATACTCCGTGGGCTGTATTATATACTGCGTGGCCTGTGTTATATACTGCATGGCCTGTGTTATATACTGCATGGGCTGTATTATATACTGTGTGGCCTGTTTTATATACTGCATGGCCTGTGTTATATACTGCGTGGGCTGTGTTATATAGTACGTGGGCTGTGTTATATACTCCGTGGGCTGTGTGATATACTGCGTGGCCTGTGTTATATACTATGTGACCTGTGTTATATACTGCGTGGCTGCTATATACCATGTGGGCTGTGTTATATACTGTTTGGGCTGTTTTATATACTGCGTGGCCACTGTTATATACTGCATGGCCAGTATTAACGCATTGGGTATTCTACAATATGTATGTATGTATATAGCAGCCACATAGTATATAGCACAGGTCACATAATATTTGCTATATACTACGTGGCCTGTGCTATATACTATGTGGCTGCTATATACATACATACATATTCTAGAATACCCGATTCGTTAGAATCGGGAAACCATCTAGTCGATCAATAAATATTTATTTAATTGTGATTCCTGCATTTGTAAATGTGAACTAAATTTTCCGCTTCTTCAAACAAATAGAGTGAAATAATATGATTCTTGTTGCATAAAGCACATTCACAGAATGCGAAAACCTAGAAATTATATCTCCATTCCAAATATTCCCTAACACACACACACTGCTTATGCGGTAGTAGCGTAAGTGGTTTTCTCTGTCTGAGAAAAAAGCTATATCAATAAAGAAATAAATGAAGTCTGTAATTGAATCCATTGTTACAAATCAAATGACGGCTTATTACATTGTTTTCAATATGTTATATAGATTTAAATATGAAAAGCTTCTCAAACATTGATGCTTTATAGTTTTCATCTTCCTCATTGCTTTTTTGATTAGTTAGCTAGTGCTAGTGGTATTATTTGTTACTGTGCTCCACCTAGTGTATTTCTGTACAACATCGTATTTTCAATTAGGCTGTATTAATGTAAAACCAATGTAGGTATTTATATGATTCTATTTTCTTCTCTAGGTGTGATAGCTGCAGAGGATGAATCTGTGCCATTAATTCTGATGTTTCCTATGCTTCCTAGAAAGAAACCAGGCTGCGTTAAAGCATCCAATTTTTATTGTGAGTTTTATGTTCATCTTCGGCTATGCCAGTCGAAACTTAATGTACAGTGCATGTTACAAATCTAGTACTTTTGTGTTATGTCTAGCTTCAAATTAGTGTCCCTGTTGTGTGGACAAACTAGCTTTTTGCCATTGTTCATGCATTAAATGTGTAGTAAATGTAGTTTTATTGATTGAATATATCACAAGGTCGTTTTATACAAGATATTTATAACTATACAGAATAGCAAGTGTGTATTTTCATATTGCATTTTAATATCTCTCATATTTTACATGAGATCCTGAAAATTGGATTAAAATTACTTTCCAACTCATGGATACAATTTTACAAAGAAAAAATCATGTTGTTAGTCTTGACTCTCCTAGATAAAGTACTATCAGCAGAGAGCAGCGTACAACAATAATCAAGAATAAGCATTTGAGCCTGCTATATATACCGTATATACTCGAGTATAAGCCGAGATTTTCAGCCCAAATTTTTGGGCTGAAAGTGCCCCCTCGGCTTATACTCGAGTCATGATCGGTGGTGGGGTCGGCGGGTGAGCACTGTCATATACTTACCTGCTTCCGGGGCTCCTGGCGCTCCCCCTGCACGTCCCACTGTCTCCGGGTGCCGCAGCCTCTTCCCCTGAGCGGTCACGTGGGACCGCTCATTAGAGAAATGAATAGGCTGCTCCACCCCCCATAGGGGCGGAGCCGCCTATTCATTTCTCTAATGAAGCGGTGCCGGTGACCGCTCACAGAGAAAGAGGCTGCGGCACCGAAGACCAGCTGTCCGGGGGAAGGAGCGGGACGCCGGGAGCAGGTAAGTATCGCATATTCACCTGTCCTCGTTCCACACGCCGGGCGTCGGCGCCATCTTCCCGGCGTCTCTCTGCACTGACTGCAGGCAGAGGGCGCGATGACGCATATAGTGTGCGCGCCGCCCTCTGCCTGATCAGTCAGTGCAGAGAGACGCCGGGAAGATGGCGCCGAGGAGCTGCAAGCAAGACAGGTGAGTATGTGTTTTTGTTTTTTTTATTGCAGCGGCAGCAGCAGCACATATTTATGTGGAGCATCTATGGGGCAATGGTGCAGAGCACTATATGGCAGAGCTATGGGGCAATGGTGCAGAGCACTATATGGCACAGCTATGGGGCAATGGTGCAGAGCACTGTATGGCACAGCTATGGGGCAATGGTGCAGAGCACTGTATGGCACAGCTATGGGGCAATGGTGCAGAGCACTATATGGCACAGCTATGGGGCAACAGTGCAGAGCACTATATGGCACAGCTATGGGGCAATGGTGCAGAGCACTGTATGGCACAGCTATGGGGCAATGGTGCAGAGCACTATATGGCACAGCTATGGGGCAACAGTGCAGAGCACTATATGGCACAGCTATGGGGCAATGGTGCAGAGCACTATATGGCACAGCTATGGGGCAACGGTGCAGAGCACTATATGGCACAGCTATGGGGCAATGGTGAAGAGCACTGTATGGCACAGCTATGGGGCAATGGTGCAGAGCACTATATGGCAGAGCTATGGGGCAATGGTGCAGAGCATTATATGGCACAGCTATGGGGCAATAATGGTGCAGAGCACTGTATGGCACAGCTATGGGGCAATGGTGCAGAGCACTATATGGCACAGCTATGGGGCAACGGTGCAGAGCATTATATATATGGCACAGCTATGGGGCAACGGTGCAGAGCATTATATATATGGCAGAGCTATGGGGCAACGGTGCAGAGCACTATATGGCACAGCTATGGGGCAATGGTTCAGAGCATATATATATATGGCACAGCTATCTATGGGGCAACGGTGCAGAGCATTGTATATATGGCACAGCTTTATGTGGAGTATCTATGGGGCAACGGTGCAGAGCATTGTATATATGGCACAGCTTTATGTGGAGTATCTATGGGGCCATAATGAACGGTGCAGAGCATTATATATGGCACAGCTTTATGTGGAGCATCTATGGGGCCATAATGAATGGTATGGAGTATCTATTTCTAATTTTGAAATTCACCGGTACCTGCTGCATTTTCCACCCTAGGCTTATACTCGAGTCAATAAGTTTTCCCAGTTTTTTGTGGCAAAATTAGGGGGGTCGGCTTATACTCGGGTCGGCTTATACTCGAGTATATACGGTATATATATATATATATATATATATATATATATATATATATATATACATATATATATATATATATATATATATATATATATATATATAATTGTCTAAGGGTTTTTCTGTCTGTCTGTCTGTCTGTCTGTCTGTCTGTTCGCTGATTGGTCGACGGGCACAGCATGGCGACGATGATGTCATAATGGAAATCCCGCGTCTCTGATTGGTCGAGGCCACCAGTATTTTGATCTATTACTTCCTATGCATTGGTGCCTAAAAGTGAAGATGATATCAAGCTTAAAAAATGCACTTATTTTGTGAAACCTCCAAGAAGAAACTTTAAGCCTGAACAGTTTATGAAATTCCCTCTTCATCTATTAGCGCTGATATATAATCTTCCACTTTCAGAATCTTGGACTAAATCAGTCATTAAAAAGATTGGAAATATCTATAACGGGCCAAAATTCCTTACTTTTAGTGAGATTAAAACCAAACTTAACCTACCCTCATCTGAACTAATAAACTTCATAACCCTAAAAGAAGGCACACAGAAATTACTGAGTATCAAATCCTTAAACCTAGAAACTCTTCACTACTGTGCAATGTAAGCAACAAAAATATATGGAGCCTAAGCCACCTCTACAGTCATTTCAACAGGGATATTTCTAGTTCTAAAAACATATATATATATATATATATATATATATATATATATATATATATAAAATGGGAATCTGACCTAGCATAACCTTACAAGTCAAGCAATGGGACAACACTATTAAGACTACATACCTGTCTACCATCTCAATGGCTTTACATTAGTTTTACTTTAGTCACAAGATGGTACTATGCACCAATTAGGCTTGCACATACAGTGCCTTGCGAAAGTATTCGGCTCCCTGGAACTTTTCAAACATAAAGATACCAAATGTAAATGTTTGGTGAAGAATCAACAACAAGTGGAACACAATTATGAAGTTGAACGAAATGTATTGGTTGTTTTAAAGAAGTTGTCCACTACTATAACCTTTTTTTTTTTTTTCATAAATCTTGCTATTATGGGCCACTGAAAACATCTACTGTGTTTATTTTAGCAATATTACCTTTTTATCATGCTGTAGCAGCACATCTTTAGTGCTGGATTCAGCTCTCATGGGGTTAATCGACAACTTCTGTTATGATCCCAGTGGTAGAGGATCTCTGATATTCCGGTAAGATAGCAAAAACATAAATACTGCTCTAGGGAGGTGGAAACTGGGCTAACCGCATACCTGATCCTAACACACACAACTAGAAGCAGCCGGTGAACGTGCCTACGTTGGTTCTAGACGTCTCGAGCCAGCTGGAGAACTGACTACCCCTAGAGGGAAAATAAGACCTCACTTGCCTCCAGAGAAATTGAACCCCAAAGATATAGAAAGCCCCCAACAAATAATAACGGTGAGGCAAGAGGAAAACACAAACGTAGAGATGAACTAGATTCAGCAAAGTGAGGCCCACTAGTCTAGATAGACAGAAAATAGATAGTGGACTATGCGATCAGCAGAAAACCCTACAAAAACATCCACGCTGAACATTCAAGAACCCCCACACCGACTGACGGTGCGGAGGGAGAATATCAGCCCCCTAGAGCTTCCAGCGAGCCAGAAAATCAAATATTGAGCAAGCTGGACAAAGACACTGAAAAATGCAAACGATCCAAATTATACAAAACGGACTTAGCTTTTCTTGCATGAGACAGACTGAAAGGAATCCGGAGGAGACCATATAGGTCTGGCTACAACGATGCCAGGCAAGAGACTGAGTCCGGAGGAAACTTAAATAGGGAACACCCGCTGCTTAACGACACAGCTGGAGCTCAGGCCTGCAACAAGACATGCCTAACACAATACCGTTAGTGACCACCAGAGGGAGCCCAGAAACACAGTTCACAACAGTACCCCCCCCTTGAGGAGGGGTCACCGAACCCTCACCAAGACCCCCAGGGTGATCAGGATGAGCAGCGTGAAAGGCATGAACTAATCAGCCGCATGAACATCAGAGGCGACAACCCAGGAATTATCCTCCTGACCATAGCCTTTCCACTTAACTAAATACTGGAGTTTCCGTCTAGAGATACGAGAATCCAGAATCTTCTCCACCACGTACTCCAACTTGCCCTCAACCAAAACCGGGGCAGGAGGCTCAACAGCAGGAATCATAGGCACCATGGTCCGCCGCAACAAGGACCTATGGAACACATTATGAATAGCAAATGACGCTGGAAGGTCCAAGCGAAAAGACACCGGGTTAAGGATTTCCAAAATCTTATAAGGACCGATAAAGCGAGGCTTGAACTTAGGAGAGGAGACTTTCAAAGGAACATGCCGAGAAGACAACCAAACCAAATCCCCAACATGAAGTCGGGGACCCACACCGCGGCGGCGGTTGGCAAAACGCTGGGCCTTGTCTTGTGACAATTTCAAATTGTCCACCACATGGTTCCAAATCCGCTGCAACCTATCCACCACAGAATCAACCCCAGGACAGTCAGAAGGTTCAACCTGGCCCGAGGAGAAACGAGGATGAAAACCAGAGTTGCAGAAAAAGGGTGAAACCAAAGTGGCAGAACTAGCCCGATTATTAAGGGCAAACTCGGCCAGTGGCAAAAAGGTAACCCAGTCGTCCTGATCAGCAGAAACAAAACATCTCAAATAAGTCTCCAACGTCTGATTAGTTCGCTCGGTCTGGCCATTAGTCTGAGGATGAAAAGCCGACGAAAAAGACAAATCAATACCCATCTTAGCACAAAAGGATCGCCAGAATCTGGACACAAACTGGGATCCTCTGTCAGACACAATATTCTCAGGGATGCCGTGCAAACGAACCACATTCTGAAAGAACAAAGGGACCAAATCAGAGGAGGAAGGCAACTTAGGCAAGGGCACCAAATGGACCATTTTAGAAAAACGATCGCACACCACCCAGATGACAGACATCTTCCGAGATACCGGAAGATCCGAAATGAAATCCATGGAAATATGCGTCCAAGGCCTCTTCGGGATAGGCAAGGGCAAAAGCAACCCGCTGGCACGAGAACAGCAAGGCTTAGCCCGAGCACAAATCCCACAGGACTGCACAAAAGAACGCACATCCCGTGACAAGGAAGGCCACCAAAAGGACCTAGCCACCAAATCTCTGGTACCGAAAATCCCAGGATGTCCCGCCAACACTGAAGAATGAACCTCAGAAATAACTCTGCTGGTCCATCTGTCAGGGACAAACAGTCTCTCTGGTGGGCAACGATCAGGCCTATCAGCCTGAAATTTCTGCAGCACTCGTCACAAATCTGGGGAAATGGCAGACAAAATCACTCCCTCTCTGAGAATACCAGCCGGCTCCGAGACTCCCGGAGAGTCAGGCACAAAACTCCTAGAAAGTGCATCAGCCTTCACGTTCTTCGAACCAGGCAGGTACGAGACCACAAAGTCAAAACGGGAGAAAAACAATTACCAACGAGCCTGTCTAGGATTCAGGCGCTTGGCAGACTCGAGGTAAATCAGATTTTTATGATCAGTCAAGACCACCACACGATGTCTAGCTCCCTCGAGCCAATGTCGCCACTCCTCAAATGCCCACTTCATAGCCAACAACTCCCGATTACCAACATCATAGTTCCGCTCAGCAGGCAAAAATTTTCTTGAAAAGAAGGCGCATGGCTTCATCACGGAGCCATCAGAACTTTTTTGTGACAAAACAGCCTCTGCACCAATCTCAGAAGCATCAACTTCAACCTGGAAGGGAAGAGAGACATCCGGCTGGCACAAGACTGGCGCTGAAGTAAACCGACGCTTCAGCTCCCGAAAGGCCTCCACGGCCGCAGGAGACCAATTAGCAACATCAGAACCCTTCTTGGTCATATCCGTCAAAGGTTTAACCATGCTGGAAAAATTAGCGATAAAACGACGGTAAAAATTAGCAAAGCCCAAGAACTTCTGCAGGCTCTTAACAGACGTGGGCTGAGTCCAGTCATGAATGGCACGGACCTTGACTGGTTCCATCTCCACAGTAGAAGGGGAAAAAATAAAACCCAAAAAAGAAACCTTCTGTACCCCAAAGATACATTTTGAGCCCTTCACAAATAGAGCATTCTCCCGCAGAATCTGAAACACCATCCTGACCTGGTTCACATGGGACTCCCAATCATCAGAAAAAAACAAAATATCATCCAGATAAATAATCATAAATTTATCCAGATATTTCCGGAAGATGTCATGCATGAAGGACTGAAACACAGAAGGGGCATTCGATAATCCAAAAGGCATCACCAGGTACTCAAAATGACCCTCGGGCGTATTAAATGCCGTTTTCCATTCATCTCCCTGCTTTATGCGCACAAGGTTATACGCACCACGAAGATCTATCTTGGTGAACCAACTGGATCCCTTAATCCGAGCAAACAAATCAGACAACAATGGCAAAGGATACTGAAATTTAACCGTGATCTTATTCAGAAGACGATAATCTATACAAGGTCTCAAAGACCCGTCTTTCTTGCCCACAAAAAAGAATCCTGCACCAAGAGGAGAAGAGGATGGGCGAATATGTCCCTTCTCCAAAGACTCCTTTATATAACTCCGCATCGTGGCATGTTCTGGCACAGATAAATTAAAGAGTCGTCCCTTAGGAAACTTACTACCAGGAATCAAATCTATAGCACAATCACAGTCCCTATGAGGAGGAAGGGCACTGGACCTGGCCTCATTAAATACATCCTGAAAGTCTGACAAAAACTCAGGGATCTCAGAAGGAGTAGAAGAAGCAATAGACACCAATGGAGAATCGCCATGAAACCCCTGACACCCCCAACTAGACACAGTCATAGCTTTCCAATCTAAAACTGGATTATGGGCCTGTAACCATGGCAGACCCAAAACGACAACATCATGCATTTTATGCAGTACCAGAAAACGAATCACCTCCTGATGTACAGGAGTCATGCACATGGTCATTTGCGTCCAATACTGAGGTTTATTCTCTGCCAATGGCGTAGAATCAATTCCTCTAAGAGGAATAGGATTTTCCAAAGGCTTCAGGACAAAACCGCAGCGCTTGGCAAACGACAAATCCATCAGACTTAAAGCAGCACCAGAATCCACAAAAGCCATAACTGAGTAAGAAGATAATGAACAAATTAAAGTCACAGACAAAATAAACTTAGGCTGAAAAGTACCAATGGCGACAGGATTAACAATTTTTTTTAAGCGTTTAGAGCATGCTGAGATAACATGTGTTGAATCACCACAGTAGAAACACAACCCATTTTGACGTCTATGATTTTGTCGCTCGACTCTGGTCAGAATTCTGTCACATTGCATAGAATCAGGTGACCGTTCAGACAGCACCGCTGAAGGATTAACAGATTTGCGCTCCCGCAAACGTCGATCAATTTGAATGGCCAGAGCCATTGAATCATTCAGACCTGTAGGGATAGGAAACCCCACCATCACATCTTTAATGGCTTCAGAAAGACCATTTCTGAAATTTGCGGCCAGTGCACACTCATTCCATTGAGTAAGCACGGACCATTTCCGAAATTTTTGACAATATACCTCAGCTTCGTCCTGACCCTGAGAGATAGCCAGCAACATCTTTTCAGCCTGATTTTCAAGATTAGGCTCCTCATAAAGCAAACCAACTGCCAGGAAAAACGCATCAATATTCACCAATGCAGGATCTCCTGGCGCCAGAGAGAAGGCCCAATCTTGAGGGTCGCCGCGCAAGAAGGAAATAACAATCTTAACTTCCTGAGCGGAATCACCAGAGGAACGAGGTTTCAGAGACAGAAACAATTTGCAATTATTCCTAAAATTCAGGAACTTAGATCTATCTCCAAAAAACGGCTCAGGAATAGGTATTTTTGGTTCAGACATAGGGCTATGGATAACAAAATCCTGAATGCTTTGCACCCTAGCAGCAAGCTGATCCACACTCGAAGTCAGAGTCTGGACATTCATATCTGCAGCAGAGTTCCATCCACTCAGAGAAAAAGGGGATGGAAGAAGCTAGGAAAACTGCAGCAACAAAAAAAAATAAAAAATAAAAAAACTCAGAACTTCTTTTTAATCCCGCTTCTGCGATGCAATAAACATTTTCTTTGGGCCTGGCATACTGTTATGATCCCAGTGGTAGAGGATCTCTGATATTCCGGCAAGATAGCAAAAACATAATTACTGCTCTAGGTAGGTGGAAACTGGGCTAACCGCATACCTGATCCTAACACACACAACTAGAAGCAGCCGGTGAACGTGCCTACATTGGTTCTAGACGTCTCGAGCCAGCCCGGAGAACTGACTACCCCTAGAGGGAAAATAAGACCTCACTTGCCTCCAGAGAAATTGAACCCCAAAGATATAGAAAGCCCCCAACAAATAATAACGGTGAGGCAAGAGGAAAACACAAACGTAGAGATGAACTAGATTCAGCAAAGTGAGGCCCACTAGTCTAGATAGACAGAAAATAGATAGTGGACTATGCGGTCAGCAGAAAACCCTACAAAAACATCCACGCTGAACATTCAAGAACCCCCACACCGACTGACGGTGCGGAGGGAGAATATCAGCCCCCTAGAGCTTCCAGCGAGCCAGAAAATCAAATATTGAGCAAGCTGGACAAAGACACTGAAAAATGCAAACGATCCAAATTATACAAAACGGACTTAGTTTTTCTTGCATGAGACAGACTGAAAGGAATCCGGAGGAGACCATATAGGTCTGGATACAACGATGCCAGGCAAGAGACTGAGTCCGGAGGAGACTTAAATAGGGAACACCCGCTGCTTAACGACACAGCTGGAGCTCAGGCCTGCAACAAGACATGCCTAACACAATACCGTTAGTGACCACCAGAGGGAGCCCAGAAACACAGTTCACAACAAACTTCCTTTCTCCTGAGTTACTGTGCTCTAATACTACAAGTTCCATGATGCATTGCACTGCTACTAAGCACGAACCTACCACACCCACTCCAAAACACACCCCAATCCCTCCCTCCTCTCCCTCCTCTAGCTTCAGAAAGATTTGTGATGTCATTTCTGTCCAACCTCCTCTTTTACATTTGTCCAACCCACACTCCATTACACACAGATAAATGGACAGATAGATAGATAGATAGATAGATAGATAGATATGGGATAGACAGACAGATAGATAGATAGATAGATAGATAGATAGATAGATAGATAGATAGATACAGATATATCTATATATCTATGTCTATTTCCATAGGTATGTCCATATCCATGTTTCTAAACCCCTTCCCCCCTGGAGCTTTTTTGTTTTCGTTTATCGCTCCCCTTCTTTGCAGAGACATAATTTTTCCGTCAATATGGCCATGTGATCTGTGATATATGTGATGGTGTAGTGACCCCTGTGGTAGCTAGGGGGCGCTCTGTGCGCTCTGTGAGATATGCATGGAAGCGTATCTGTTGTGGTGATATTCATGGTGTACCTGTAATCGGCAGTGTTATGAATGGCCGATGTGTGTCGCGGAAGGAGTCTGCGTAGTAAGTCAGATGTATTGTGGTTATGCTGGGACCTGTAGTCCCTCAAGAGTTTTGTTGCAATGTGTATAATTAAGTTTGGGTGACTTACTAGGCTAGTCATGAGAGACGGGAGGGTCAGACTAGCCACACATCCACACACCCATCCAGGGGTGTGGTTTCAGGTATATAATGTGACCAGGTTGTGGGTCACAGGGGAGGCGTGTCCGGCAGGTCCTGTGTGAAACCTGTGTGGTTCCTGTGTATGGACCTGGCCAGGGGGATTGTCCTAGGAATGACTAGGGTCCCGGGGATTGTCCTAGGAATGACTAGGGTCCCGAATGGTGCTGGATTGGCCCAGGAATGACTGGGGTCCGGAGAGCACCTGAGATCGAACAACGCTGACCGGTGGGACCGTCCTAGGAATGACTAGGGTCCCGGGGACTGTCCTAGGAATGACTAGGGTCCCGAAGATGCAGGACTGTCCTAGGAATGACTAGGGTCCTGAATGCTGCTGGATTGGCCTGGGAATGACCAGGGTCCTGCAAGCACCAGAGAACGAGGTGAAGGTGCTGGATTGGCCTGGGAATGACCAGGGTCCTACAAGCACCTGAGAACATGGACTAGGCCACCGGCGTGATCCTGGTAACCTAAGGTAACGGGTGGAGGACGGGGTCCAGGACCTAAGCTGATAGGTGGAGGACGGGGTCCAGGACCTAAGCTGACAGGCGGAGGACGGGGTCCAGGACCTGTTGTGACAGGTGGAGGACGGGGTCCAGGGCCTAAGCTGATAGGTGGAGGACGGGGTCCAGGACCTAAGCTAACAGGTGGAGGACGGGGTCCAGGACCTGTGGGTACGAGGTGAGCACCAGGATCTGCTGGGCCAGTGTCTGTTTCTGTGTGGGGAAGCTGGAGTCCTTCGGTGAGGTCTGGACTGACTACTGTGTGCCGGACAGGCGAGTTGGTGATCCCCGTTAGGCAGCTTACCCGGAAGAGGGTTAACAGAGTGTGGGGAAGCTGGAGTCCTTCGGTGAGGTCTGGACTGACTACTGTGTATTGACCAGGCAAGTTGGTGATCCCCGTTAGGCAGCTTACCCAAAGGCTGTTGAAGAGTCGTCAAGGTGGAGCAGGAGCTCCCGTCAGGTACCAAAGAGACTGTTGGTGCCTGTTGTGTTCCATGTAATGAACTGTGTTTAAACCCGGTTTATGTGGCTTAATAAACCGTATGGACTGTTTTGATATAAAAACCCATGCTGTGTGCTTAAATATCGTGGCTAAGCGAGTGTCCCCCAACACTCTCAGTAAGAGAAACCTTACAGGCCATGTGATCTTTTGCGTGACAAGTTCTACTTTTGAACGACACCATTGGTTTTACCATGTCGTGTAGCAGAAAATGTGAAAAAAATTCAAAGTTCAATGAAATGGCAAAAAAGTGCAATCCCACACTTGTTTTTTGCTTGGCTTTTTGGCTAGGTTCACTAAATGCTAAGGCTGTGTGCACCCGTTGCGGATCTGATTGCAGATCCGCAGCGTTTTTTGCTGCACTGAATTGCATCAAATCCGCAGTGTAGTGTACAACCAATGTAAGTCTGTGGGAGCCGCAGACTTGTTGTGCACATGCTGCGGAAAAAGCCGCACCAAAACCACACCAAGAACTGCATCAAAACCGCACCAAAACTGCAAAACTGCACCAGGTTTTGATGCAGTTTTTGGTGCAGTTTTGATGCAGTTTTTGGTGCAGTTTTGATGCTTTTTTTGGTGCGGTTTATGCGCGGTTTTAATGCCGTTTTTGGAAATAAGTAAATAAAGGAAAATGTGCATGATTTGAATGGAAACATTCATCCAAGGCCGGATTCATCATTTCACAGCTCAGTTTCATACGTTTTTTTGCCGGATCCATCGCTGTGCGTTTTTTCACCGGACAGAAAAAACGTTCCTCTGTATGTGTTTTCCATCCAGCGGAAACAGCTTTTTTGATGGATCCGGCAAAAAACGGATGAAACTCTATGAGAAAAAAATGGATCCGACGGAAAAAAATGGATCCGTTTTTTTCAAAACTCGCCAGATTGTGCCTCACGGCAAAAACCTGATGTGTGAAAGCACCCAAATATATGGATAGATACATCTATGTATCTATAGATATATCTATAGATAAATATATCTATAGATAGATATATCCATAGATATATAATAGAAAGGCCGATGTTTCTATAAGGCTACTTTCACACTTGCGTTTTCCGCAATCCGTCTTTTTGGGAAAAAAACGGATCCTGCAAATGTGCTCGCAGGATGCGTTTTTTACCCATAGACGTGTATTAGTGAAGGATCGCGACGGATGGCCACACGTCGCGTCCATCGTGCAACGGATGCGTCGTGTTTTGGCGGACCGTTGGCACGTCCATCGCGTCTGCCATTTTCTACCGCGCATGCGCGGCCAAAACTCCGCCCCCTCCTCCCCAGACTTCAGAATGGGCAGCGGATGCATTGAAAAACTGCATCCGCTGCCCACGACGTGCACAAATTTCACAACGTGCGTCGGTACGTCGGCCCAACGCATAGCGATGGACCCGTGCTGACGCAAGTGTGAAACAGGCCTTAATGAGCGTTTAATTTAATAAAAAACTGAAAAAAACGGCGTGGGCTCCCGCGCAATTTTCTGTGCAAGAGGGAGAAAGCCGACCGCCGGGGGCCAATATTTGTAGTCTTCTATGAATATCAGCCCGCAGCTGTCTGCGTAGCCTTTACTGGCTATTAAAATAGGGGGACCCTCCCAAAAAAATGACGTGGGGTCCCCCTATATTTTATAGCCAGAAAGGCTATGCAGACAGCTGCGGGCTGATATTCATAGCCTAGAGAGGGGCCATGGATATTGGTCCCCCCCCTGCTACAAATACCAGTCCGCAGCCACCCCAGAAATGGCGCATCTGTAAGATGCGCCAATTCCGGCACTGAGGCTGGTTTCACACTTGCGTTTTTGGACGCTGCGTTTTAGCGCTAAAAAACGCATGCGTTTTTTTTCCTATACTTAACATTAAATACGCATGCGTTTTTTCACATGCGTTTTGACGCATTTTCGGCAACGCATGCGTTTTTGTACGCGCGCGTTCATTTGCAGAAATGCAACCTGTAGTAATTTTTAGCGGCGGTTTTTTGCCGCAAAAAAACGCATGCGTTTATTTGCGGCAAAAAAATGCATTGCTGTCTATGTAAACGCATGCGTATTTAAGCACATGCGTTTGTGTTAAAAACGCATGCGTTTTTATAGAAAAAAACAGAAAAAAACACTGAAACACCACCCACCACCATCAGGGTGATAAAGGGATCCAAACCCTAACCCTACCCCTAACCTCACCCCTAACCGTTTAATGAACATTTTCTGACAGTCATAGTGCCACGATATTTCAGTGCCACGTATTTCAGTGCCACGTATAAAAGTGCCACGTAGATAAGTGCCACATATGAAAGTTCCACGTGCCACGTATTTAAGTGTCACGTATTTAAGTACCACGTGACACGTATTTCAGTGCCACGGATTTAAGTGCCACGTATTTCAGTGCCACGTGCCACTGATTTCAGTGCCACGGATTTAAGTGCCACCTATGTAAGTGCCACGTATTTAAGTGCCACGGATTTAAGTGCCACGGATTTAAGTGCCACGGATTTAAGTGCCACGGATTTAAGTGCCACGTATGTAAGTGCCACGTGCCACGTATTTCAGTGTCACGTATTAAAGTGCCACGCATTTCTGTCATGTTTACGGTTAGGGTTGATGTCACCGCTCTATAGGACCCTCAGTGACACACTGACAGGAGGCAATGGCTCCTGCAGTGTATCACTGAGGTTACTAAAGTTCACTGGTCTCACTTTATGGCAAAAAGCTGCGTGGTAACTTTCTCATACAGCATGCCATAAAGTGAGACAAGGGACTATTTTCTCACAGGGGCGTAGGAATACATTGCGGGGAATACATTGTGGAAGGATACCTTCCTCCCCTCATTGTGTTCCTGGTGCCCCTGGTGAGTGGTTGCGTCAGCTGATGCTCCTGCTCTCCACGGGAGATCGTTGTGGGACACTCGTTTTAATTGGATTTCTGCGGATCAGGGAGTATAGTGTTTGTTTATAATTTTTTATATTTTTTACAGATGACAATGGCTTCGGGGATCAAAGTGACAAGTGATGGTGAGTATGTACTGTATGTCTATATGTATGTACTGTATGTAATGTATGTATGTATGTATGTATGTACTGTATGTCTGTATGTATGTACTGTATGTATGTACTGTATGCGCATGTCGTTGCATGGCGCATGTCGTCGCATGGCACATGTCGTCGCATGTCGTCGCATGGCGCATGTCGTCGCATGGCGCATGTCGTCGCATGCAGCATGTCGTCGCATGGCGCATGTCGTCGCATGGCGCATGTCGTCGCATGCAGCATGTCGGCGCATGCAGCATGTCGGCGCATGGCGCATGTCGTTGCATGGCGCATGTCCTGTATGTGTTCTATGTATGTATGTACTGTATATGTGTTTTTTTTTTTTTGTTTTTTTTTTTACATTCAACACATTAGCCGGATGATGGGACTACTACTGTCCCATCATTGGCTCATTTGTCACTCACTGTCACTGTAGCAGGCAGAGCCCGATGGGACTTGTAGTCCCATCGGACATGCCTGTACACAGAGACAATGCCGCCGCCACCACCACCGCACAGCCACCTTCAGCACCGGCCGCAGCCGCCGCCACGGCACCGGCCGCCGCGCAGCCGGGCCGGCCGTCGACGCACCAGCAGCCGCCGCCAGGGCACCGGCCACCGACGCACCAGCCGCCGCGGGACCGGCCGCCGCCGCGGGACCGGCCACAGCCACGGGATCAGCCGCCGCAGCACATCTCAGCAAGCAGATCCCAGCACCAGACACCTGCAGTGCACAGCCCCGCCCCCAGCAAAGCCCCGCCCGCCCCCAGCACAGCACAGTCCCGCCCTGTGCGGCTGGGACACGCCTGTTACTGACGTCACGTCAATTTCCAGAGTCTGGAAATTGATGTGACGTCGGCGGAAATTAGTGGTGGCTGCAGCCTGGGGGTCACGTGACCCCGACTCAGCCACCAGCATAGCGCCGCTCACAGGGGAAAAAGGCAATGCAAGGTATTTACACAATTCATCAGGGGCCCCGGGGGGATACATTGGGGGGATAATTGAAAGTAGTGGACAACCCCTTTAAATTTTTGTGGAAAATCAAAAACTGAAAAGTTGGGCGTGCAATATTATTTGGCCCCTTTAACTTAATACTTTGTTGTGCCACCTTTTGCTGCGATTACAGCTGCAAGTCACTTGGGGAATGTCTCTATCAGTTTTGTACATCGAGAGACTGAAATTCTTGCCCATTCTTCCTTGGCAAACAGCTCGAGCTCAGTGACCTTTGATGGAGATCGTTTGTGAACAGCAGTTTTCAGTTCTTTCCACAG
Source organism: Ranitomeya variabilis (assembly GCF_051348905.1). NCBI lineage: Eukaryota > Metazoa > Chordata > Amphibia > Anura > Dendrobatidae > Ranitomeya > Ranitomeya variabilis. The sequence continues at coordinate 572,105,415 of NC_135236.1, forward strand.
ATTCTCAATCGTTTATTTGTGAACCATTCCATTGTAGATTTTGCTTTATGTTTGGGATCATTGTCTTGTTGGAAGACAAATCTCCATCCCAGTCTCAGGTCTTTTGCAGACTCCAACAGGTTTTCTTCAATAATGGTCCTGTATTTGGCGCCATCCATCTTCCCATCAATTTTAACCATCTTCCCTGTCCCTGCTGAAGAAAAGCAGGCCCAAACCATGATACTGCCACCACCATGTTTGAAAGTGTGGATAGTGTGTTCAGGGTGATGAGCTGTGTTGCCTTTACGCTAAACATATCATTTCACACTGTTGCCAAAAAGTTCGATTTTGTTTTTATCTGACAGAGCACCTTTTTCCACGTTTGGTGTGTCTCCCAGGTGGCTTGTTGCAAACTTTAAACAACACTTTTTATGGATATCTTTGGGAAATGGCTTTCTTCTTGCCACTCTTCCATAAACGACAGATTTGTGCAGTGTACGACTCATTGTTCACCTATGGACAAGCTGTCTCACATCAGCTGTAGATCTCTGCAGTTCATCCAGAGTGATTGTGGGCCTCTTGGCTGCATCTCTGATCAGTCTTCTCTTTGTTTGAGATGAAAGTTTAGAGGGATGGCGGGGTCTTGGTAGATTTGCAGTGATATGATACCCCTTCCATTTCAATATGATCGCTTGCACAGTGCTCTTTGGGATGTTTAAAGTTTTGGAAATAATTTTGTATCCAAATCCGGCTTTAAACTTTTCCACAAAAGTATCACGGACCTGCCTGTTGCATTCTTTGGTCTTCATGATGCTCTCTGTGCTTCAAACAGAACCCTGAGACTATCACAGAGCAGGTGCATTTATACGGAGACTTGATTACACACAGGTGGATTATATTTATCATCATTAGGCATTTATGACAACATTGGATCATTCAGAGATCCACAATGAACTTCTGGAGTGAGTTTGCTGCACTGAAAGTAAAGGGGGCAAATAATATTGCATGGCCAACTTTTCAGTTTTTGAATTTCCACAAAAATTTAAAATAACCAATACATTTCATTCAATTTCACAATTGTTTTCCACTTGTTGTTGATTCTTCACCAAAAATGTACATTTGGTATTTTTATGTTTGAAGCATGATATGTGGGAAAAGGTTGAAAAGTTCCATGAAGCCAAATACTTTTGCAAGGCACTATAGAAGGTAGGGAGTGCAATGCCAGGTTTAAATAGGGTGTTCAATCAGGGTAGAGACAATCAGAAACTGTCAATATCAAGATTACTCTTCTTTGTCCTGTAGGAAATGTGGACACCTGGGAAATTTCTACCATCTATTCTTGGGTTGCCCGAACATAAAACGTCTCTGGTCAAAAATCTCATACCAAAATAATTAATTTGTTAAAAATGTTGTGATTACCCCCCAGAGGGCTCTCCTTTCCCTGGACATGGAAGGAATTGATCCTCTGGTTATTTACATTCTAATACACATATTTCTAGTGGTTGAAAGTACACTAGCCCTCTGGTGGAAAAAACCTAAACCACCCAACTTCACAGATATTCTGGATTAAATTCACCAGCACAAAGCATTGGAATTGATATTTGCAGTCAATACCAACGGTATAATAAATATTGGAAAAATGGAAGCTTTGGGATGATAATGTATTAAAAGAGGCATAGATGCTCATGAGGAGAACATAATTTTACCTCTATACAAGTCACTAGTTCGACCACACTTAGAATACTGTGCACAGTTCTGGTCTCCGGTGTATAAGAAAGACATAGCTGAACTAGAGCGGGTGCAGAGAAGAGCGACCAAGGTTATTAGAGGACTGGGAGGTCTGCAATACCAAGATAGGTTATTACACTTGGGGCTATTTAGTTTGGAAAAACGAAGACTAAGGGGTGATCTTATGTTAATGTATAAATATATGAGGGGACAGTACAAAGACCTTTCTGATGATCTTTTTAATCATAGACCGGTGACAGGGACAAGGGGGCATCCTCTACGTCTGGAGGAAAGAAGGTTTAAGCATAATAACAGACGCGGATTCTTTACTGTAAGAGCAGTGAGACTATGGAACTCTCTGCCGTATGATGTTGTAATGAGTGATTCATTACTTAAATTTAAGAGGGGACTGGATGCCTTTCTGGAAAAGTATAATGTTACAGGGTATATACACTAGATTCCTTGATAGGGTGTTGATCCAGGGAACTAGTCTGATTGCCGTATGTGGGGTCGGGAAGGAATTTTTTTCCCCATGGTGGAGCTTACTCTTACCACATGGGTTTTTTTTGCCTTCCTCTGGATCAACATGTTAGGGCATGTTAGGTTTGGCTATGGGTTGAACTAGATGGACTTAAAGTCTTCCTTCAACCTTAATAACTATGACTATGACTATGACTAAGTTTCATAATAAGTAAATGTCTGGTAGATATGCAAAGAAGGTGAAACTGCTATTTTATATCTCTTTCCAATTATATCACATAAGGTTAAATATAGCACTTTAATTTAATTTTATTTTATTCAAATGGTCTTATTCTTTGATTTGCTTCTTGCCTATTTGAGATTGATAAATGGTTATCTAATTTTGCTGAACCTTTTCCTCTTCTTTTCCCCTTTCCAATGTTAACCCCTACCCCCTTTTCTTCCCTTTATCCACCACCTTGTTTTAATACAAAATTCAATAAAAATATTTAAAAAGAAAAAAATGCACTTATTAATAGAACTGTTAGAATACTCAATGGAACTGGAAATAAGAGAATACTGATTTATATATTTGTTAGGAGTTATGCGGAAAAGTAAAATCTTAATATCATAAAGGCTCAGTAGTAAATAGTTGTATACTATTACAGCGTAAGGATCTGACACAGCATAAAATGCATTGGAAAATTCAGTGGGGAAAATAAGTATTTGATGCACCTCCAAATTTGCAAGTTTTCCCACCTACAAAGAATGGAGAGGTCTGTAACATTTATCTTAGATATACACTTCAACTGTGAGACAGAGAATCTCAAAATAATAAGTAAATCACATTGTATGATTTTTAAATAAATTGAATTTTATTGCATGAGATAAGTATTTGATCATCTAGCAACCAGCAAGAATTCTGGCTCTCACTGACCTGTTAGTTCTCTTTAAGAAGCCCTCCTACTCTGCACTCAAAGACACCTGTCCACACACTTAGTTAATAATCACACAACAACCTCTCCACCCTGGGCAAAAACAAAAAGCTGTCTAAGGACACCAATTAAAGTTCCCCAATGACCATCTGGAGGACTCAGAGGAGCCATGGGAGAAAGACATGTTGTCAGATGAGACCAAAATAGAACTTTTTTGTATAAACTCCACTCGCCGTGTTTGGAAGAAGAAAATGATGAGTAAAACCCCAAGAATATACCATCCCAACCATAAAACATTTTGGGGTAAACATCATACTTTGGGGATGCTTTTCTGCAAAAGTAAACAGGATGATTGCACAGTATTGAAGGGAAGATGGTGTTATGGACTGACCTGGATTGGAGTAGTGGTATTGCAAGCAATAGGAGCATCAGTGGTAGGTAGCTTAGTTAGAGATAGCTAAGGAGCCGGTACACAGATCAGGAATGTCATTTTAAGGAACAGCATGTAGCATAGGCAGGGATAGCTAAGAAGTTGGTACATATGTGCAGCAATGTAGTTTTAAGGAGCAGCCCATTGTGTACTCAGATATAGCCTGAGGTTGGTACACAGAGCAGCAGTAGAATCTTGAGAATAAGCAGCAGGTGAAAGGAAGCTTGACAAGAGACTGGTAGCTCAATAATCTTACAAGGTAGGGAGTGCAATGCCAGGTTTAAATAGGGTGTTCAATCAGGGTGGAGACAATCAGAAACAATCCATCGAGCTGAATAGCTCAGAGGGAAGAGCTGCCGCATGGTGCACAAGTGCTTCTGAGTTTGAATCCTGATGGACGGGGTCATGCATTGCGAGATTTTGGCCTACAACCTCCTTCTCTCAGTAAAAGAATTTAAAATGGGTCATGGTTGGGTCTTCCAGCATGACAATGACCTGAAACACACAGCCAGGGCAACTAAGGAGTGGCTCCATAAGAAGCATTTCAAGGTCCTGTAATGGCCTAGCCAGTATCTAGACCTAAACCCAATAGAAAATATTTAGAGGGAGCTGAGACTACATGTTGCCCATTAACAGCTCCGAAACCTGAACAATCTAGAGAAGACCTGTACAGAGGAGTGAGACAAAATCCTTGCTGTGCTGTGTGCAAACCTGATCAAGAACTACAGGAAACATCTGACCTCTGTCTGATACAAAGGCTGCTGTACCAAATATTAAGTTCTGTTTTCAACTGTATCAAATACTTATTTCATACAATGAAATGAAAATTAATTATAAATGAAACAATGTGATTTTCTAGATATTCTTTTTAATTCTGTCTCTCACAGTTGAAGTGAACCTAAGATAAAAATTACATACCTCTCCGTTATTTATAGGTGGCAAAACTTGCAAAATTGGCAGTGTATCAAAAACTTAGTTTCCTCACAGTATATAGCAACTTGGCTATATCAGTTAATAACACAGGTCAACAAAAAAAAAATTTTTTTCTGGTGTCCAAAATATTTTAATGAATTTGGGGTATTTTTGGGGTGCTGATTCTGAATATGCTATCAGTTTTGCCAGATTGGCTCAAGTTTTTGAGATTTTTGGTATCTTATTTATAGCACTTGTTGGTAAATGCGACGCATCATCTCATTAATTTCTTTGGATTAGTACTTGAACTGAGCAGTTCTCAATATAGTTTTGTGTTAATTAGTGTTCTAAAAGTTTGTTCATAGCTTGATTTTTGCACTAACTTTATGTTGTTGTCTGTTTTCCAGTGAAAAGCATGAACTCATCAAGAAGAAGTTGTCTTAACGATCCAGACTCATTCTGTTACATTTGTGGTGAATACACACTGCCAAAACATAGAAGAAACATAACAGACTTCGTAAAAAAAGTGTATTTTGCCTATTTTGGGGTTATGCTTGGGGACCAAGACAAGTTTTGGGCACCACACATAGTGTGCAAAGCATGTATCGAATTATTACGAAAATGGAGCAAAGGACAAAGAAAAAGCTTCAAATTTGGTGTTCCAATGGTGTGGAGAGAGCCAAAAAATCATCATGATGACTGTTATTTCTGTGCAGTGCAAGTGCAAGGATTCAATAAGCATAAGAAACGAAAATGGGAGTAACATGGAATCTGCAAGAAGGCCTGTCCCTCATTGTGAAGATGTGCCTGTACCTGTGTTTACCATAAATAACAGTCATCATGATGATTTTTTGGCTCTCTCCACACCATTGGAACACCAAATTTGAAGCTTTTTCTTTGTCCTTTGCTCCATTTTCGTAATAATTCGATACATGCTTTGCACACTATGTGTGGTGCCCAAAACTTGTCTTGGTCCCCAAGCATAACCCCAAAATAGGCAAAATACACTTTTTTTACGAAGTCTGTTATGTTTCTTCTATGTTTTGGCAGTGTGTATTCACAACAAATGTAACAGAATGAGTCTGGATCGTTAAGACAACTTCTTCTTGATGAGTTCATGCTTTTCACTGGAAAACAGACAACAACATAAAGTTAGTGCAAAAATCAAGCTATGAACAAACTTTTAGAACACTAATTAACACAAAACTATATTGAGAACTGCTCAGTTCAAGTACTAATCCAAAGAAATTAATGAGATGATGCGTCGCATTTACCAACAAGTGCTATAAATAAGATACCAAAAATCTCAAAAACTTGAGCCAATCTGGCAAAACTGATGACATATTCAGAATCAGCACCCCAAAAATACCCTAAATTCGATGAAATATCTTTGGCACCAAAAATGCTGTTGACCAGTGTAATCAGCAAGTCCGTACAAGTTTGAATTCAGCAGGTCGCTCAATCTTGGTCTAAACATTCAATTTAAATTTATATATGTTTTATCACGGTCCTGGGAAAAATAAAAAATGGCCTCAAATTTGACAAACAAATTGAAGCCCTCTAAATCTGATTTTTTTAATTCACTTTGTGCAAATTCAGCAACATGGCAGCCAGCTGCTATTTTGCTGATTGGTCAAGGAAACAAGTGAAAAACAAATTGTGTTTGCCTTGCCACTCCACGTAATTCCCTCCAATATCATCACTCTGGGTTGGCGCCACTGGCAATGATTATGTCATTGACATACTCTGCAGCTTATTTGTTAAGCACTATAGCTTGCCGAATAAGCCCTGAATGGATCAAATTTGCTCATCTCTAATCATGACATGGAATTGGTCAAGGCACTGATGTGTATCATATCACAGGATAATGAGAGCTGTGTGGAGAACCAGATGGGGTTTTGTCAAAGGGATCTGTGATTAACACAGATGAATTAGTAAATAAGTGTTGTTTGCCCACTAAATAATATAAACCTATAAACATGATACACATCTGAATTCATGAAAAATATATAAAATCAATTAAAAAACAGCAAGGGGAAACCGTCCTCAAAGAGTGCAAGCTATGGGACCATCACAATGTGACATATACTCATAAGTAACAATATAGGGGACGATTGAATACAGCACCAAAAGAAAAAATTACACTAAAATGCTGCTGTATACTGCAATATAAACAGAAAAATCATATTATACAGTTATTATATTCAGGATGCAATTACATCCGATTTGTCACAGAAGTATAATTCAACGTCTCAAAAAGCATTATGTGAAAAAAATCATAAATATTATAGTTATTTTCATGCATGAACAGAATGCTCTGACTAAAACAGTCATAAAAGAGTGGTATAAATATTGGTAGTAGATGCCACTTTAAATAAATATAATATAATAAAACCAAGTGGTATAATCCATGTATTCTCAAATGACACGTGCTATTAGATTAACTGTGCAAAGAGGCTATACAACCAGAATGGTCACTGTTCACACATGCATAGAGTAAGCTAGTGCAACAGCATAATGGACAAGTAGTTGACAGATAAATGGTGGATGCTAACCCCACAGTTACTGCACGTGTCCGACATGAGTTTCGCTTACGTCTTTGACGAGGTTCCTTTTTTGCTGAATTCACATAACATAAAGTTTGAGGCAAATTTAAACAGATTCATTCATCGCTAATATTAGTATATATACTGAGTATCCTGATTTGTATGTTGATTATAAACAAGAAAAGACATATATTTTCCAGTAATAATCTTCATCATAATAATATCATAATTTTACTTAGAATAACCTAAAAATCTTATTTGCCAATGAATTGGAATACATATTGGTTGTATGAGCTAATTTAACGTCAAAGAAATATGAGCAAAATTAAATATTAAATTCATCTCTTACGGCCTTAGGCTGTTTGTGCTTAAGTTAAATGCAGCATGCAGTTTTGGTTCATAATTTTCTCTAGCTCTCATTGAGTGCCTTGTATAAATTAAAACTTTTTTATAGTTGTGTTCTATATCAGGAAAAATTCTTTAGCACCTGTTTCTGCAAAACTGCCATGTACTATTATCTGTTATTACTATTATTGCCAGTAAAGTATCCCTATTGGATAGATATAGAATACAATTAAAAAAAATACTATTACTGTTTGTCATTTATCTTAATGTACTTGAACTGGAAAAACATCAGTTAAAGTGCTGGAAATACACAAATGAATTACCAAACACTGAACTGAAGATTCTAGTTACAAAGGCACTGAATGTTATTTATCTGTAAAGTATTGGGATTAATTCAGATTAAAAACTTGTTACAAACAGAATGTCCCATCATGTACATAAAATATGAGCTTAGGTCATATGTACTTAGTACCTACCTCCTAGTTCCATTTGAATAAGTCCTTCAACCATACACTGAATATTTAACACAAAGCAAAGAAAATGCACATCATAAATTAAAATACCAAGGAAAACCTACTTGTATAAAGATACATATATGTCTACTTCGATTTAATGTATAGAATCATTGACAGTTTACAGCTTCAAAAATCTAAGTGATAGAAAATGCAAATAGTCTCTCAAAAATGCAGTAAAATATATAAGAAAGAATTCATATCTAAACTGCTAAAAATAGGGGACAACAAACCATAGGTAAAAATGATGATTTTTTTTTTAGGCTTGATTTTTCTATAGTCTGTCATCCATTACTTTTTCTTTGCAGTGAAGTGAAACTGATATCTGATAATTTTTGATAGAATAATTTTTGTCATCCATCTTATCAGTTGTTGCACCAAACTGGTCCCGGAACTAAATTTACAAATATTGACTGCAGCATTTTCTGCCCAGCTATGGTTTTCGTACCAACTTTATCATCAATTGTATCAGATTCAGGTGTTTAAAAATGTGTCTATACACAATTAAATGGTAACTACACATTTAAAGAACATTTCTGATTAAGCTGTGTATTTAGAGAACAACACTATCTCTGGCTATTATTTGACAAGTATCCTGTTGTCAGGACTCTGAACATTTTAGATTACTTTTTCGGCATTCCTGACCTCTTTTAACCCCTTTCTGACCTCGGACGGGATAGTACGTCCGAGGTCAGAAGCCCCTTTTGATGCAGGCTCCGGCGGTGAGCCTGCATCAAAGCTGGGATATGTCAGCTGTTTTGAACAGCTGACATGTGCCCATAATAGGCGTGGGCAGAATCGCGATCTACCTGTGCCTATTAACTAGTTAAATGCCGCTGTCAAACGCAGACAGCGGCTTTTAACCTTCTCTTCCGGCCGGGCGACCGGAAATGAGCACATCGCCGACCCCCGTCACATGATCGGAGGTCGGCGATGCTTGTACATTGTAACCATAGAGGTCCTTGAGACCTCTATGGTTACTGATCCCCGGCAGCTGTGAGCGCCACCCTGTGGTCGGCGCTCACAGCACACCTGATTTTCTACTACATGGCAGCAAACATCAGATCGCTGCTATGTAGCAGAGCCGATCGTGCTGCTGTGCCTGCTTCTAGCCTCCCATGGAGGCTATAGAAGCATAGCAAAAGTGAAAAAAAGTGAAAAAAATAAAGAGTATAAAAGTTTAAATCACCCCCCTTTCGCCCCAATGAAAATAAATCAATAAAAAAACCCGAACCTACACATATTTGGTATCGCCGCATTCAGAATCGCCCGATCTATCAATAAAAAAAAAGCATTAACCTGATCGGTAAACGGCATAGCGAGAAAAAAATTGGAAACGCCAGAATTATGTTTTTTTGGTCGCCGCGACATTGCATTAAAATGCAATAACGGGCGATCAAAAGAACGTATCTGCACCAAAATGCTATCATTAAAAATGCCAGCTCGGCTCGCAAGAAATAAGCCGACCCCAGATCATGAAAAATGGAGATGTTACGAGTATCGGAAAATGGGGCAAATATATATATTTTTTTTTAGCAAAGTTTGGATTTTTTTTTCACCACTTAGATAAAAAATAACCTAGTCATCTTAGGTGTCTATGAACTCGTACTGACCTGGAGAATAATAATGGCAGGTCAGTTTTAGCATTTAGTGAACCTAGCAAAAAAGCCAAACAAAAAAGAAGTGTGAGATTGCACTTTTTTTGCAATTTCGCCTCTCTTGGAATTTTTTTCCCATTTTCTAGTACATAACATGGTAGAACCAATGATGTCTTTCAAAAGTACATCTCGTCCCGCAAAAAATAAGCACTCACATGGCCAAATTGACGGAAAAATATAAAAGTTATGGCTCTGGGAAAGAGGGGAGCGAAAAACGAACACGGAAAAACAGAAAATCCGAAGGTCATGAAGGGGTTAAGATGGCATCTTTTGTCTCATGTTCCCTGTGTCTTCATGCAGTATAACTCCACCCCAGCCTTTAGTCTTTGCTAGTGTTTTCTGTCTGTGTTCAGCTCTTGATCCTGCTGTCTTCCTGGCTTTCTACCTACTTCTGTAAACCTGTGTGGATATCCTCTTTCTCCGCTCTCAGAGTTTCTGCTGCATACACCGGTTTCAAGTATTCATCCTGTTTTTGGCTGTTTGTGTTGCTCTCACCTGCATTTGTTGTACATGTAAGCTGTTGCTGCTCTGCTCTGCAAATACCCGAGACTTCCTACGCAGGTCTCCCTGGATGAGTTACTATATTATTTGAAATGGCGTATATATATGTTTATCCATGTATGGACTAGACAAGGACTTATCCTATATATACTCGTGTATAAGCTGAGTTTTTCAGCACTTTTTTGTGCTAAAAATGCCCACCTTGGCTTATACATGAGTCACAGTCTGAGAAAGCCAGCAGGGAGGGGGAGTGGTGGAGCAGTGGGTGGCAGAGGCCAGACCTGGCGGCTGTGGCTAAAGCCTGTGCCGCTGCTGTAATAGCACACAGTGCCAGCCGCCGGCTTCCAGCACTCATCATATTCACCTACCAGCGCGCCCTCTGTGCTGGCACTGCATCTCTGTTCTGGCTGCCGGCCCCTGCAGCTTTTCCAGCCAAGCAATCATGTGGCCCCGCTCATTAAGGTAATGAATATGCATGCCTTTCCACTTCAATAGGCATGTCACGCATATTCATTACCTTAATGAGCGGGGCCACATGATCTCTATGCAGGAAGAGCTGCTGGAAGCTGAAACTAGATGCAGTGCCACTGAGGGAGCGCAGGCAGGTAAATAAGATTTTTTTTGTTTTTTTAACAGGAATCATACATAGGGATAAGGGGATAAAGCCATGCATTCCAGGACAGGGGACTGGGGAGCCATGCACACCAGTACAGGGACTGGGGACCCATGCATACAATGACAGGGACTGGGGAGCCATGCACACCAGGACAAGGACTGGGGAGCCATGCACATCAGAACAGGGACTGGGGATCCATGCACACAAGGACAGGAACTGTGGAGCCATGCATACAATGACAGGGACTGGGGAGCCATGCATACCAGGACAGGGACTGGGGAGCCATGCATACCACGATAGGGATGAGGGGACAATGCATACCCAACTTATACTCGAGTCAATAAGATTACCCAGTTTTTCGTGGCAAAAGTAGGTGCCTCGGATTATACTCTGTTCGGCTTATACTTGACTCTATACGGTACTTGTTTTCAAGCATCCTCAAGTAAAACTGTGCTCCACAGACTGCCCCGTTGATTACATTCTCCTCTGAATTTACCTCCAGACTCTGTTAAGTTGTACTCAATATCTACACTGTGCTTTTGTAGACTTTGATATTTTCCCTGCACCCGTTTGAAACACCGTGTGTGATAATATAGACTACGACCTACAGTATAAACTGTGTTCTGTATTGTCTTGCTCCACACAAAAAGACTCCTGAGTCATCCATTGTAATTATTGCACCTGCATTTTGACCAGTTTTCCTCTCTCAGAACAAATGTAAGAACAGACAAAGTCCTCCAATGCTAATTTTCACAATAAAAAGTAACTTTATTGAAATAGATAATTAAAGAAATATAAAAAATTTGAAATGCAACCTAGCCACACAAGTGATGGAAAAAGCAAACACTGGACGTGAGGTAAATCTGTAAACTGGATAAAGTAATATAGGGTACATCATGTGAAGACCCTACAGACAGTCTAAAGTACACATCCGGTAACTCTGTAAATGGTACATAGTATAATACATCCAATAATTATCATAGTGATCATATAAATAATCTGAAATAAGATATGGAGATTAAATAAAGTGCATAGTGCATCAAATTTAGGTGTAAAAATGCATAGTATATGAAACAGATAATCCTACACAGTGGAAAATGGATAAATCTCTATATTGGCACAATAGTATATAATTTATAAATTGATTATTTCCATTTTCATCTGTGACTACGGACAGGTTATTTATATTTGCTCCTGGTACTTCTACTCTGCATTGACATTGGTCTATCTGATTATCTGGTGTTATGGTGTGCACATTGGCTCTCTGTTTTCCTCTGAAAGCTCTATACTTTAAATTACTTTACTATATGATAACTACTCTTGCTACCTCTTTGACTTCAGATGAAAATGGATATAATCAATATATAAATTATATACTATTGTGCCAATATATAGATTTATCCATTTTCCACTGTGCAGGATTATCTGTTTCATATACTATGCATTTTTACACCTAAATTTGATGCACTATGCACTCAATTTAATCTCCATATCTTATTTCAGATTATTTATATGATCATTATTAAATGTATTATACTATGTACCATTTTCAGAGTTACCAGGTGTGTACTTTAGACTGTCTGTAGGCTCTTCACAGGATGTATGTTACCCTGTATTACTTTACCAGTTTACAGATTTACCTCACGTCCAGTGTTTGCTTTTTCCATCACTTGTGCGGCTAGGTTGCATTTCCAATTTTTTTATTATGTATTTCAATAAAATAACTTTTTATTGTGAAAATTAGCATTGGAGGACTTTGTCTGTTCTTACATCTGTTCTGAGTTATTTACGGTCCTCCGTACTTATGGTTTGGAGCTGTTCATTTTCAGTTCAGTTTTCCTCTCTGCAGACTTTACAATTGTGTCTGTGCTGGTGGGAGGAGATAAGCTGTTATAATGTCTCCCATATACTGCACAGCACACAGAGAGGGATTCTTGCTTCTTATTCCTTTGAAAACTGAGCTCCTCTGTGCTAATTCCTGATGACAAACCATAAACTTCTTGGTAATAAATGAGTGGAGCTCAGAAAAATACAGATGAAAGAATTACAAACTCTGTCATCACAATTAATTAACTTGGTTAACTTATTTGACAACCAGCAATGTGCAGAGAAGCAGCCAAATGGGGCAAACATTTTTTTTTTTATGAAACCAATTGCAAACATTTATTTAAATACAAATTGTTGCAGGATGTACTTAAAGGAATTGTCTGATACTGAAGTATTATTTTAGGTGCTGATGGTTTTAAATTAATCTACCGAGGAATACTCACTTTTCCCCGCAGATCTACTGCAGGCTGCAAAGGTCTACATTGACTCTGGAAGCTATGCCTTCTTTATATGACCCCTGTAGCCAGAAGAGAGAGTCATTATAGAAATTTTCAATGATGCTCTCTTCTGGTCACTAGACCACTGCAGCCAGTCAGAGCAAGTGACTGCATCTGTGGCAACGCTGGATGGTGAGTATGCCTCAGTTTATTAAAATTATTAAAACAAAGAATATCTAAAAAAATACATTTCAGTAGTGGACACAAAAAATGCACTCAAAGGTGTAAAGACTTTCACATCTATTAAAGAGAAGTATGTTGATGACTATAACAGATTCTGACAAATGTTGCTTTTAATGACCATTTGTTTCTTATTTTTAGCTTTTAACATGTGCTATGCACATAGTGACATGGACGGTTGATAATCACTTAACAATAACAACCTAGGGTCTAGAAGTCCCAATCTAATAACTAGTATCTCTTGAAATATGATTTGTAAAATAGGAATATCTATAATACAGCTGTCAATCAAGCTGCCTGAACTTGCATGTAGCTCCCCTAGTGGCAGTGAGCAATTTTGAGTTAAAGTTTGAATAAAATAATAATGGTTTTCCTTAAGATGTATCTTTTTCTAATTTTAATGTAATTTAATGTACTAGAAGCATGGAATAACAATAGTGTTTTTATGAAAAAGAGTAACACTTATTTCAGAAATTATATGCATATAATTATTGGACACCAAATCTAGTTATCACAATGTGACATAGTGATCATAGTTCTAATCTATAGACAGATAAAAATATGATTTCTAAAGACAGAAAATACTTTGTTCCTACTGAAAGTTTAACTAGTTTCCTATATTAACTTTTTTTTCTCCTTTTGGAAGCATGGCATTGTTTTGTGAAACAGATTTATTTAATTGTACTTTTTCAAACTTTGTGCAGCTATGAAACAATTCATTGCTTCATTTTTATATCTCCAGCCCAATAACATCAGTGTTCTTTCTTGCCTTTTAATCTTGCCTAACAAAATAAATGACTGCTGTTTGGGGTTTAAAGAGTGGAGAAGGTATTTGTTGCTAGGTTTTCACTGTTTTAAGGTGATGTTTGTAGCAGTATAATCTCTGCAAGGACTGTATTTGCATGCAGATAAGGGCATAGCTCATTTAGCAAAGGACTGCATCATTTCAGTCTTTTGATTTTGCTCCCACTGGGAGACCAGAAGCAATGCGGTAACGAATTCGCTGAGTTCCTTTAGCACCCTTTGTTTCACTAATACAGCAGTTTGCTGTTACAAGTTAAGCCTTCATCTTCCTGTGATGAGCACATTGGCTGCAGTTTATCATTCTTCAGAATGCTGTTCAGCACTTGAATCTGTTAAGGTTTCTGGATGGTTCGTTCTGCACATTTCTTGTTTGTCTAGTGGCCATCTCACCACAGAAATTCGTCAATCTAACCTTTCTAAATAAAACAACAAAGTAATACATTTGGGTGAACTCTTCAAACTGAAGTATTTTATTTATAAAGTTGTACATCAGGATGTACCTTCCGGAATCTCAAAGCCAATAGAAAAATACCAAAACATCCTGCCTGAGAAATTTTTGTCCAAAACACAAACATAAATATGCTAACGAAGTTCAACAGGTCTCTCACTACATAGAAGTAAGCAGAAAAAATGGCACATATATAACCTTAGGCTGTTAAAATTTATGTACTACTACTTAGCCTAAATTCCTGTGTATTTTGAACATTCCATCCCATTGCATATTTATTATATTATTCCAAAACAGCATACATAAATAGATGAAAGCAAAGTTAACAATGACATGAATTTCAAAAATTGATCGTTGTGTCCAGGGGCTTTTTAAGTTACATCTTTAGTAGAACTTTTACTAACATATCAATGGAAATCAATGCTATGAAAATTGTGAAGGATTACCTGAAACTTAGCTATAAAAGATCTGGGCAAACTGCAGCCTGTGGGCCAAATCCGTCCATCTGGCTGTTTTTGTCCAGCCAGTGGACCGGGACAGCAAAAAGGCTGAAAAAGTTTCATATCATACTGCACGGCTACCCCTCCATACCTGGCTTCACTCTTTCAACAGTAACTGCATATGTACTGGACATTAAATTATTTTGATCCGACCAGAACATTTCTGCATAAAATTGTGGAAAATTGCTGTGAAAAATGCTGCTTTATAGTTTTTGCTGAAATTATTTAGCTTTCTAAGGCTAAAGAGACAATTACCTTTCACAACTGGTTCAGGACCCAACAAGGAGGGGGGCACTGCTAGACCTAATATTAACCAACAGGCCAGACCGCATATCAAATATAAGGGTTGGGGGTCACTTGGGGAATAGTGATCACAAAATAATAAGTTTTCATGTAACCTTTAATAAGATGGGTAGTAGGGGGGTGACAAGGACACTAAACTTCAGGAGGGCAAATTTCCAACGGATGAGAGAGGATCTTGGTGCAATTAACTGGGACGATATCCTGAGACACAAAAATACACAAAGAAAATGGGAGACATTTATTAGCATCCTGGATAGGACCTGTGCACAGTATATACCGTATGGGAATAAACATACTAGAAATAGGAGGAAACCAATATGGCTAAATAGAGCTGTAAGGGGCGCAATAAGGGACAAAAAGAAAGCATTTAGAGAATTAAAGGAAGTAGGTAGTGATGAGGCATTAAATAAATACAGAAAATTAAATAAATTCTGTAAAAAGCAAATCAAGGCAGCAAAGATTGAGACAGAGAGACTCATTGCCAGAGAGAGTAAAAATAATCCCAAAATATTCTTTAACTATATAAATAGTAAGAAACTGAAAAATGACAGTGTTGGCCCCCTTAAAAATAGTCTGGGTGAAATGGTGGATGAGGATGAGGAAAAAGCCAATATGCTAAATGACTTTTTTTCATCAGTATTTACAAAAGAAAATCCCATGGCAGACAAAATGACTAGTGATAAAAATTCCCAATTAAATGTTACCTGCTTAACCCAGCAGGAAGTACAGCGGCGTCTAAAAATAACTAAAATTGACAAATCTCCGGGCCCGGATGGGATACACCCCCGAGTACTGCAGGAACTAAGTACAGTCATTGATAGACCATTATTTTTAATCTTTAAAGACTCCATAATAACAGGGTCTGTACCACAGGACTGGCGTATAGCAAATGTGGTGCCAATATTCAAAAAAGGGGCAAAAACTGAACTCTGTAATTATAGGCCAGTAAGCTTAACCTCTACTGTGGGTAAAATCCTGGAGGGCATTCTAAGGGATGCTATGCTGGAGTATCTGAAGAGGAATAACCTCATGACCCAGTATCAGCACGGGTTTACTAGGGACCGTTCATGTCAGACTAATTTGATCAGCTTCTATGAAGAGGTAAGTTCCGGACTGGACCAAGGGAACCCAGTGGACGTAGTATATATGGACTTTTCCAAAGCTTTTGATACGGTGCCACACAAAAGGTTGTTACATAAAATGAGAGTAATGGGGATAGGGGAAAATATGTGTAAGTGGGTTGAGAGCTGGCTCAGGGATAGGAAACAAAGGGTGGTTATTAATGGAGCACACTCGGACTGGGTCACGGTTAGCAGTGGGGTACCACAGGGGTCAGTATTGGGCCCTCTTCTTTTTAACATATTTATTAATGACCTTGTAGGGGGCATTCAGAGTAGAATTTCAATATTTGCAGATGACACTAAACTCTGCAGGGTAATCAATACAGGGGAGGACAATTTTATATTACAGGATGATTTATGTAAACTAGAAGCTTGGGCTGATAAATGGCAAATGAGCTTTAATGGGGATAAATGTAAGGTCATGCACTTGGGTAGAAGTAATAAGATGTATAACTATGTGCTTAATTCTAAAACTCTGGGCAAAACCGTCAATGAAAAAGACCTGGGTGTATGGGTGGATGACAAACTCATATTCAGTGGCCAGTGTCAGGCAGCTGCTACAAAGGCAAATAAAATAATGGGATGTATTAAAAGAGGCATAGATGCTCATGAGGAGAACATAATTTTACCTCTATACAAGTCACTAGTTCGACCACACTTAGAATACTGTGCACAGTTCTGGTCTCCGGTGTATAAGAAAGACATAGCTGAACTGGAGCGGGTGCAGAGAAGAGCGACCAAGGTTATTAGAGGACTGGGGGGTCTGCAATACCAAGATAGGTTATTACACTTGGGGCTATTTAGTTTGGAAAAACGAAGACTAAGGGGTGATCTTATTTTAATGTATAAATATATGAGGGGACAGTACAAAGACCTTTCTGATGATCTTTTTAATCATAGACCTGAGACAGGGACAAGGGGGCATCCTCTACGTCTGGAGGAAAGAAGGTTTAAGCATAATAACAGACGTGGATTCTTTACTGTAAGAACAGTGAGACTATGGAACTCTCTGCCGTATGATGTTGTAATGAGTGATTCATTAATTAAATTTAAGAGGGGACTGGATACCTTTCTGGAAAAGTATAATGTTACAGGGTATATACACTAGATTCCTTGATAAGGCGTTGATCCAGGGAACTAGTCTGATTGCCGTATGTGGAGTCGGGAAGGAATTTTTTTCCCCATGGTGGAGTTACTCTTTGCCACATGGGTTTTTTTTGCCTTCCCCTGGATCAACATGTTAGGGCATGTTAGGTTAGGCTATGGGTTGAACTAGATGGACTTACAGTCTTCCTTCAACCTTAATAACTATGTAAAATTACATGTGTGGAATAGATGAATGGCTAACACTTCCCATGTCACAATCTAGTTAAGCATTGCAGTTACTATTATAAATAATAAATCTTGTACCCATTTAGTATTTTATCCAAGACACTTTGATGGAAATCTGCTTAAATGTCACTTTTCAGAGTCTATTTAATAGAAGTCTAGAAACATGCTTAAATAGCTGCTCAATTGGCTTGGCAATCTAGAACTCTAATTCAGCTTGCAACCTTCATGTCACTATTGACATGTGAATCACAGAGAAAATGGGAGGGAGTGACAGAAGCACCTTAGGGAGGAAATGCACAGCACTGTTTTCAGTGTAACATTGATTGATTTTATTGGGACAAAAAGAAAAACACAGGGCAGAAGTGAATAAAATAAAACAGGCAGAAGCTATCTGAGCTTCAACACGTATGCACAGACAGGAGAAATAATGGAGGAACCATGTGGAAACATTACAGCAATACAAAAGAGCTTTGAGCACATTATGTAATAGACATAAACATTGGCATATTATCTTCTCACAATGTCTCAATTTTTTTTTATTAAAGGGAATATGCCATCAAAATATGACTTATTGTTTAAATGAAGTTTTATTTAAAATTTTTAAATGTTTTTGGTAATTTGTTTTCATTAAAAAACAAATCTTTCTAAAATAGAAATGAGCAATTTTCACATTGGCCACTGGGGCTTATTAAGACACTTACTTACTGTTCATACAGGAAATCAACAAGGAGTTCTGAAATATTAAAGTAACTAATAAGCATCTACAAAGGTCATCGTTAATGGAGGCAAAGCTGTGACATCGCCTGTTGTGATTGATGGCTCCTGTATTATCAGCTGTGTACAGAGGTATTGCCCGTAATCCAGCCTGTAATAGAAAGTAGATTGCTGTAAAAATCCCACTAAAAAAAACATTTATTTGAATCAAATATTAAAACAGTCAAAAAAGAGACCAGGACAAGATTATCAAATAAACAACAATAATAATGCTATTAGATACCCAAAATTTAAATGTGGAGTATTTTCTCTTACCCTAATGATGCCATGAGAATTGTTTGTGGAGGTGGCTGTGTAGGTGGAAGAGGCAAGGGATGAGTAATTCAACATTGGTTTCGTGAGGGTTTTTTTTTTACAATTATTTTTTTTTGCTTTTTTGGATTTTTTTATGGAACTGACTAAAAACAACCTAGAGTTGACAAACCTAAAACTATCAATGTAGGAGGCATAGGTTGAAGAGGAAGAAGAGTTGGGTGTGGCGTTTGGGGGAAGGGGCAAGATAGGAGTAAATCAACTAAAAAATATATATATTTTTTTTAGGGAACTGACTGAAAAGAACATAGAATGAACCCTAAATAAACAAACAAGCTACAACTAGGGGGCAGAGGTCAAACTGGAAGAGGAGGTAGACATGATAGTCTAGGTAGAAGACTCAGAAGAGGAGGTAGCCAACACAGTTTTATTGTTTTTTTTTAACTTGGGGAGGATACACCCACATGAAAGGAAAGGCAAATGTTCTGTCTCCGCCATCTAATTTGTTACCTCCAATTATCTGTTTGCATAATTTGCAGTTTCTCAGCCAGTATACAGGACTTGATATATTCATACCTTTATTTGTAGTGCTTTGGCTCCCTCTAGCGGTCAGAGTCATGTTGACAGTTGTATTTTTCTGTTATGTATTTTTTATGTCTGATTCTCCTCCTCCTTTGCAATGCATTATGGTAGCTCAGCCTACATTTCCCTCCATTATCATTTCACTTCCAGTTTGCCTTCCAGGAAAGAAGCTTACACTTCATCCCCCTTGCGATTGCATTGCCGGTATGTCTTTATGCTCTCTGTAGATATTTCTGCTCTATATTAGCCTAGCTTAACCAGTTGCACTCCTAGTTCAGTTACTAGCCTTCTAAATGTAATGCATAACGTTTATCATGTGTAGTATGTATTTGTTCCCTACCATGCACTGATTCTATGTATATCATTGTTCACAGTTTCACCACATCAATATACCACTACGTTTAATAAAGCACAGACTCAACCACAGTCTCCTTATTGGACCCCGGTATAGCGGTTTAGCTGACTGGATAGCTACTTGGGCCTGTCTCATTTAGTGAGGACAGAACAGCAAATATATTTGAATACTGGCGAGGTGTGGCTGGTATAGTTGTCAAGTTATCCATAGGTATGGACAAGTCCTGTGTCATCCATACCTGGTTTATGTTAATAAATGTTAGCTTCCCAAAATTGGAGGTGGACAGTCAGATGCACCTGTCTGTAATTACACTCCCTGCCATGCTAAACATGTTTCGACAATACACTTGTTACAGTGCAGGCCAGCACCTCCAAGACATAAAGGGCAAGCTCAGGCCATGTGTCAAATTTGGAGACCCAGAAGATAAATGAGGCAGATCCATCAGTTATAACATGGAGATGTGTGGACACGTGCTTTTCCACCATGTTTTTATAAGTAGAGACGAGCGATTACTTCAATATTTGGTTCGAATTACAATCACCGTCTTTGCAATATTCGCCAAACGCCATTGGAGTTAATGGGAGTACAAATAAGTTCGAAAACAATCATCAAAAAAAAAAAATCGGCATGAATATGGTACGAATGTCGTACGGATATAGCAAATTCGGTTTCGATGATCATTTTCCAAACATATTTGCTCATCTCTAGTTTTATCTCTGCCTCCTTCTAATACAGACCATATAAGATGGTGGTGCAGGATGTTGTGGCCTGCTCATAAAGTTTTGACACATTTAAGCCGTGATAACCTTGCCATCTGACGTGGTGGCATTGCACCAGCTGCGTTGGCGATTTCCTCCTCTGCCTTATTCTTCCATTGAGCCCCCTCTGTCAGGTGGGAAAGCCATTAGTGGATTCTCTAACAGCATGTGCTTGTATTAAAACATTTTGCAATCCCATTCCAGCGATGGTAGTAGTGATGGTATGTTGTTCTTGTAGAAGAGATACAGCAGGGTTGCAATCCAGTAATCAGCACTGTCAACAATATGGGCAACTTGCCAGTCGTTGCGCGGGCAACTCGCCAGTCATTGCACAGGCACAGCAGCATGTATTGGCTCAAGTGTGCTAAGCTGCCCAGAGGCAACTACAAGCTGTCCTCAGTGGGAGGTGTATGAACTGCCTGTACAGTTTGATACCTGGCAGCTGTTGGGACAGTAACTAATCTTTTGAGCCATGTGTGGACAACAAGCCTGATAATTGTGTGAATTGGCCCTGCTCTTCCTGCTCCTCTTCCTCTTGTGCCATTACCTCATCTATGCTCGCCTCAATTGTTTTTTTCTAGCAGGAATATAAGTGAAATAGTAACACTCATGATGGTGCAATCAGCACTGGCCATATTTGGGGAGTATGCTGAGCAGTGCAACATGGAACACATGATCAGCATGGAGGCCTACTCATTGATGGTGAACTGGTGTTGTTCCGCAGAATTACTCAGCCGTGCGTGCTGCAGCTTACACTTCACTATTGCATTCTGCTGTTCGCACAGTCTCTTCAGAATATGTAAAGTGGAGTTTCACCTTGTTTGTACATCGCATATCAGTTGGTGAGTAGGAAATCAGAAGTGATGCTGCAGCACAGACAGGCGAGGGCAGCAGGGTGAGAACGCTGAGAGCACACATAGATGGTCAGCATTTCAACCACAGCTATGACATAGTGGGGTAATTTTTAAGGAAGCTCTGCAGCACCAAATTCATAATATGCACCAGGCAAGGAATGGGAGTCAAACCAGGTAGGTCCAGAGCTGTTAAGATTTTGCCGGTTATCGCACATCACCTGCAGGCTTGAAGTTCACCAGCAATTACCACGCATCTGTCTGCTGTTTGATCCCAATCCACAGCTCCTGTGTGATGTGGGATTTGTCCAACAAACAGATGAGTTTCAGAACAGCCTGCTGTCATTTCCCATGGCAGTGTTGAAGTTGGTAGGGCAGGTCTTATTGTGACCAGATGAGGAGGCGGTAGAGGAAGCAGAGTACGAGGAGGAGGCAACCTGGACAAAGAAGCGTCCAGCAATCCTCAGTGGTGATAAACTAGTGATGGGCGAGCACTAAAATGCTCGGATGCTCGTTGCTCTGGTCGATCAAATCGGAATACTCGGGTACTCAACGCGAGAAATGAGCCCAATGTAAGTCCATGGGAAACCTGAGTATTTTTAGCACGATCCCCCCAGGGGTCCTTTCAAGGTCTAAATACATCTGAAAATGATGGAAACGCTGCCAAATGACACAGGGACATCATGAAGATCGCCCCTGGAAGCATTTCTGACTCCTAGTTCACAGCTGTAAGCAATGTTGCTAGATTTTCACGCCATTTTTACAGGTGCACAAAAAAACATACAAAAACTAAACCAAAATGGATTTTGCTGGGAAATATGTTAAGGTACATCCTTTCCAGGCTAATGACTTGTATATAAGGCAAAATAATACAGACCGAAATGTTCCTCCACCACTTTTGCTATGTTAACACGCAGCATTTTTGATGCGTTTTTAAACTTTAACATTGCTTTCAACCAATACAAATGCATTCACTGTGAAATGTCATTGTAACATTTAACAACCCTAGCTGGCCATGTGGTGCGTGACACATAAGGAGACACATCTTGTTTCATTTCTGAAGGAGGGACTCTAAGTCACAAAGCTTATTTTTAGAGGGGCATCAGGCGGCATTAATTTTCTTAAAGGGCCATTATTAAACAGTGAGTCTCCTATGCTGTTATTGCCTATGCAGTGAGTGGCTGGGCTGCCAAGAATTACAACGCACCCCAATACCCCTTTCATGAGAGGTACAGGAAGGCCTCCTGAAAAAATGTTGCATTGAATGCAAGGCCTGCCCTGTTATCAAGTCATATGCACCCCAATAAGCCTTTGAACCCAGGTACTGGATGGCCACAGTAAAATACACTTCACATTATTCAGTTTGTAATCCCATACTGTTTTCTTATGTATTAATGGCAAGACCTGCCCTGCTACCAAGTCATATGCACACCAATAAGCCTTTGAATTCAGGCATTGGATGGCCACAGGAAAACCCACTTCACATTCTTGAGTTGGTCCTCACATACTGTTTCCTTATGCATTGAATGCAAGGTCCTCCTTAAACCAAATGTGCACGGAACAATCCCCCCTTGGAAGAATCATGGAAGAGGGCCTCATAAAAAAAATTCCCATTACAAAGGAGCGGGTCTCTTAGACTCATAATGCCATACACAAAGTGCATTGGCTGACAAATATTTCCCCATGGGGGGTACATTTAAAAAAAAATATCTTATTAGCATCATAGACACCCTTGCCAAAAATTGACTGGCTGTAGCAGCATGGAATACATTAACCCTGTTAACCTAGTGGCGGAGAATGATGAGACGTTAAGGAAAGCCTCAATACAAACTAGGCCCAATGTAAAGGTGCAGGTCTCCTAGACTTGTAATGCCCATACACTACAGTAAGTGTATGGGCTGACAAACATTTCCCCATGTGGGTACATTTTTTTAAAATATTTTATGGGGATCATAGACACACTTCAACCAAAAATTGACTGGCTGTAGCAGAAAGGAACATATTAACCCTGGTGATCTAGTGGCAGAAAATGATGAAACGTTGATGAAGGCTACATTAAAAGCTAGGCCCAATATAAAGGAGTGGGTCTCCTAGACTTGTAATGCCCATACACTATGTGCATGGGCTGACAAACATTTCCCCATGGGGGGTACATATTTAAAAACTATTTTATGGGCATCATAGACACCCTTGCCAAAAATTGGACTGGCAGTAGCATCACAGAACCCGTTAACCCTGGTGATCTAGTGGTGGAGAATGAGGAGATATAATGATAAATCATACTGAAATCAAACAAATAAATAAAGGATGTGAATCCACCTATGAAAGAAAATAACAAAAAGGAGGGGCGAACACAGGTTGATAGGTATGAATCCAAAATGTGTCCAATGAGATACAGTATGCTGGTCCCCAGCAACAGCTCAGAGAGCTGGGTAGGGGATATCTCCTTTTTCTCTTGAGGGTTTGGGGGACTGAGATTTGAACACTTAGCATGGGACATGTGTGAAGATGCTCGGCAACACTAGTGGTGATTGTGGTGATGCTGTCACATCCTCTCTTTGAGGAGAGGAAGGTGGCTTTGTTAATTGTGAGCTGGGAGAAAGGCAAAGAGTGCATCAGGAGAACAAGCGAGAGAAGGCTCAGATGTGTCATTATTTTAAGGTGTGTACTCCACTGCACTTCATGCTCGGACTTCAGATGCCTTGTCATGCCCGTGGTGGTGCTCAGTTTTAGAAGATTTATGCCTCACTTCAGACTCTGAAGGCACACCATGCAAACGACCCATCGCTTGTCATCAGCATATTCCCTGAAGAAATGCCACACCAGAGAGATCTTTTAATTTGGCTTTTGTGTGCTGATTTCAGAGGCACAGTGAGCAGCCGACATACTGGCTAGTGACTACCTGCTGTGTATTTGTACCCTGCTTCCTCTTTTGCTGTACTGCCTCTTCCTTTGCACTGTGCATGTTACTAGGATGGCCTTTGCTTCATGTCGGGTCTAGGACCTCATTATTCCTCGCATCATCTTCCACCCAGTCTCCACCTCTGCCCTCCTTGCTAATCTGGGCCTTTGGGTGGGTGGGTGGATATTTCTGCTTCCTGTAAAACATCTGGGGCAGAGACAACTGAACGCTGCACTGGGATAATTTACTGGACGTGGTTGCTGACTGTTGTGTCTGTGCAATCGCAGATTGTGGGCAGGAGGCATCAGCGCCTGCTTCCTGGACAGCAGATTGGGAAGGCAATAACACAGGAGAAGTGGCAGTGGCTTCACCCTCCCTCAGACACAGATTTTGTACCCACACATTCCGCCCATCTACCAGGGTGCTTGGCTGCCAGGTGCTTCTGCATGCTGGTGGTGCTCAGGTTGGCAGTTTTCGTGCCCCTTCTCAGCTTGGATCAGTGGCCTCATCGTCATTGACTACATCATCTTCCAATTCATCAATCTGATCCTTGTTCTGAGTTGTGATTTGAGTCTGGGCTGATGGCGGCTGTGCCTCATGATTATCCTCCACCTCTTCAGACATGAATTGACCTTCCCCAATGTGTCTTTATCCTGCTTATGGGTGCTAAAATGTTTGTGCATCAGTGCACTCCACCTCTTCATGACCCTCTTTAGGGGTGCAAGTTGACAGGCCTGAATAATTGCAAGGGAAAGTAAACAGTTCCTCAGAGTGGCCAATGTTGCGGTCATATGTCTCCTTGGATTTTTGATGGGGCAGGAAGGAGGACCAGGTTGAGGATTATGAGGCTCAGCCTCTTGGCTCCTGAGACTGGACTGTGTGGAAGACTTTGTGGTGCTGCTTGTCACCACACTGGAGCCTTTTTCTGCCATCCAACCTACAACATCCTTGCACTTGTCTACGTTCGACTGTGGTGTAGCACGCTGACCAAATTTTAACAGGAAGCTAGAATGAGATACAGTCACCATCTGATCTGTCACATGGCCTTGGTGGGCACCACCACATCCCAGTCCACATTCCTTAACTTCACCCCTTCCCATATTGAATGCATTATGAAAAACAATTCCTGGCTTTAGTTTTTACAAGTACATTCACATTGGTATTCTGTTCAAATTCCCTGTATCTATCAATGTGTGGGTATTTTTTTTCTGCTTTATTACACATGGCAATAGCAGACTCATGAAAATTACAGATAAAAAGTTACGTTTGCGTATCTCAGGAGGCTTTGTGCCAGTTGCACAATTGCTAAATAAAAATACCCTATTTATTTAGCCAATAGAAAATTACAATTTTTTATATCGCTATTCTGACACACGGCAAAAGCAGAGTAAGTAAAATTATTGGTACTGGTAAAGTGTGATGTTTGCACATCTATGCAGGCTTTGCAGAAGTCGCACAACTGCGAGATAAATATACGCTATTTATTTAACCAATAGAAAATTTGTATTTTTTTATAAACTGATAAATTATGTGGTCCATTTTCTCCTGTTAACCTTTTGAAAATAAACAAATTAGTAGAACATGGATTTTAATATGCGCTGCTGAATGATTCAAGGTCTAGATATATAGCCATTAGATCGTGGATTTATTCAGCTCGTTTCAAAGTACAAGACTTCTTCATCAGGAACACCACAATATTTTTTTTTATTTCTGTTTGGTCACAAGTGGACGGGTGGATCAGCAACAGCAGGATATATCTATGAGCCTGTCCTTCGGCTAAAATTGGTGAGTAGGATCTGATCATTCTAATCAATTTTTTCTCGGATAAGACCCTATTGAGCTCTTTTCTCCAGCAGCACTTATTTTAATCTTTTGAAAATGCAAGATTTGTGGCTAAAGCAATATTTTCATGGGAAAAAGTATTTTTTTTTCTTTCCACATTGCTTTAATTCCAGTGGAGCACATAAAGTGTTATTAACCACTTTCTGATGTTGGTAGTTATAATACACCCACATCGGACTCCCCCATTTGATGCAGGCTCCGGTGCTGAGCCCGCACCTTTTCAGACACATGTCAGATTATCTATACAGCTGACATGCGTCCGCAACAGCAGAAGGTGCAATCGCGATCCACCCGTGGCTGTTGACTAGTTAAATGCCGCTGTCAATTTCAGACAGCGGCATTTAACTTATTCTTAACGGAAGAGCATCCTTTATCCCACCCATCGGTGACTCTGTCACATGATAGCGGGTAGCCAATGGGTCGGGATGACAACCAGAGGTATCCAGCAGACCTTTATGGTTGTCATACCAGATTGCTATGAGCACCGCCCGGTGGATGATGCTCATAGCAAGTGATCATTTCTGCTACACGCAGACAATCGCCTGTGTGTAGCAGAGGTGATCGAAGAAGTGCAGCTTCCAGACTCCCATGGAGACTATACGAAAGGTAAAAAACATTTTTAAATCCATTAAAAATATAAAAGCTCATATCGTCCAATTCAAAATAACACAATGAAAAAATCAAATATACACATATTTGGCATCACTGCATTCAAAATCGCCCAATCTATCAATATAAAAAAGAATGAACTTGATCGCTAAATGGCATAATGAGAAAAAAACGTTAAAACGCCAGAATTCAATTTTCTTGGTCGCCACAACATTGCATTAAAATGCAATAATGAGCAATCAAGAGATCATTTCTGCACCAAAATAGTATAATTAAAAACTTCAGTTAGACACTCAAAACATAAGCCCTCACCCAACTCCTAGATCACAAAAAGTGAAGACATTAAAGGTATTGGAATATGGTGCAATTTATTATTTTTTTTAACAAACGTTGGAATTTTTTTACCACTTTTATTAAAAGGAACCTAGACATGTTTGGTTTCTTTGAACTTGTAATCACCTGGAAAATCATAATCGTTGGTCAGTTTCAGCATTTAGTGAACATGGTAAAAACAAAATATACAAATGTGGAATTGAACTTTTTTTGCAATTTCACCGCACTTGGAATTTTTTTTACCATATTCAAGTAAATGTTATGGTAAAACCAATGGTGTTGTTCAAAATACAGCTCATCGAGAAAAAAACAAGCCCTCACATGACCATGCTGATGGAAAAATAAAAAAGGTTTGGCTCTGGGAAGCAAGGGAGCAAAAGACAGAAATGCAAAAATGAAAATGGGTTGCCGTGTGAAGGGGTTAAATTTAACACATTTAAGGGTATGTTTCCACGTTTAGGAAACGCTGCATTTTTGACGCAGAGTTGAGCAGCATGCATAAAAAACGCAGCGTCCAGATGTTACAGCATAGTGGAGGGGATTTCATGAAATCCCATCTCCACTATGCAGTAAAAGACGCATGCGGCACACCCGAGAAAACTCACATGCGGCGCGTCTTTTAAGAACGCAGCATGTCCTTACATTGCAGAGAAACGCAGGTGACCTGCCAGTGACCTCAGGTGCAGATTTGGTCAGGATTTTGCCTGCATAAAATCCTGACCAAATCCTGAAGCAATCCTGAACGTGGACACATACCCTTAAACTCTTTGCACCAGAATTATTTTTTTTTCTATAATTTATGTTAATTTTCTAGTTTAATTATTTTAGCCTAGATCAGACTTTGCTGAACTTGAGCAAAGCTTTATGTTTGTTATAAAAGAAATTTAGTACACATACTGTACAATGATTTCCTCCTCAAAGTGTGTCTCTGAAGCCACTACTTTCAGGATTTCAATGCATAGAAATATTTGAAGCTTCCATCAATTCCAAAAGCAACCTACTAGTGGAGATTACAGGAAACCAGAACTCTAGCTCATCTGTTTGACTGTTTGGACAAGGATCAAGGGTTTTAGAGAAATGTTTAAAAACAGAGCTTTTTCACTCTTTAAGATAAGTAATGGATCATAGTGGACATCAGCTATAATAAAAACAGTACATTTGACTGAGCTTGTATTAGGAGTGAATTATGGACATTGTTTTCATATCAGCCTCTCTCATTTATGGGTAAACTGCTATTAGTGGACTTTGAAACTTTAATTAAAAGCCTCATGGCAAGCTTTGATGAGAGAGAACTTAGTTTGCATACTGGTAAAGATTCCATTTAGTTATTTAGTTAGAATTACCATTATAGCTTTCATCCTATCCTAAACAGTTAATTCAATACATAAACTATATACTGTACATTAGATGAATATGAATTTAATTTATGCACACCAAGATGAGAAAAAAAAAACTTGTTTTTAACTATACTAAAAGAAAAAAATAAATGTATTTTTGTTGCTGTATTATTCCATGTATAGTATTGTACATCCAATAAAACAGATACATTATATTACTTGAAAGGGAACACATCTGGGAATGGTGGTTTTTTGAAGCTGTTGCAGTCCAAACTATTTCAAAGTTAGAACTTTCACTGGGAAAGCAATATTTTGCAATTGCACTAACAGAAAGAAATGTTTGATATTTGTAAGATTTTACAATGTCTATCCAGGGTATGTGCCAGTTTTGCAAAATGCACAAAGCATACTATGTGAAGTCACAAAATTTTATTTTAGAAATTCAATATATTTAACTAGAAATCATGTATGTGATTCCAAATCAATTTTTTTTAATATTTTTGTTGGATATATCACTATAATTTATTTTGTAAATTGTATGTATTCTTTAATGAAGGCTAGGATCCAAGAATTATTGTTTGTCCTTGCGGAGAGTGACATGACAAGCATGTCAAGGTGAGGAGACTTAAAGCCGCAATGCTCCTCTGGGAAATATGCAAATTGTCTCTTCAGAGAGGAAGAGGACTAGAACTCTAGTGCCACCTATTGGAAGTAGCAATCCTAACAGTCAATGTCAACCCTTTAACGAGCCTTGTCACATGACTTAGGATAATAGCCAAACCAGAATCTCAATTTGCAGACACTGTGTTTCGGGGTACTGACCCTCGTCAGTGCAAACTGGAGATCTCGGCCAAACCAGATCTCCACTTTACACTGACGAGGGCCAGTACCCCGAAACACAGCGTCTGCAAATTGAGATTCTGGTTTGGCTATTATCCTAAGTCATGTGACAAGGCTCGTTAAAGGGTCGACATTGACTGTTAGGATTGCTACTTCCAATTGGTGGCACTAGATTTGCTTAATGAAGGCTGAAAGATAATGTTGCATTCTGATTAATTGAAAAAAGAAAAAAAAAATAGGCCATACCACAGGGATCACCAAAGACACGGATATGACATGAAATAAACACAGCTTATTTAGTTAAACTCGCAAAATACTTACATTTAAAAACATTTAAAAAGAAGGGTCACATGTGCGCCCCATCAACACTACACACACCAAGCCCAAAATAAGGCTACAACCTGAGCCTGACTCATAGGAAATTTAAATATAAATGTATACATACAAATGCACATAGATCGGGCATCTATATAGACAGCATATCGGATACATAGCCTAAGTATTCATGACCTGTATGTGTTAATAGCCCTAATGGGCCAAAGATGTAGGTTACTAAATGCACATTTGCTCTTGCTAGGACAATGTTTACCCTTATTGCTCAATAAATACACATATGTTCTTATTAGGACAATATTTACCCTTATTGCTGAATAAAGCCTGGACTATTGTCACAGAGTACCCACTAGTAGGCAAGAAAATAGACCCTACAGCAGCACCCAGTATGAGAAAGAGCAATCAGAAAAATATTATCACCTACACAGGTTACCTGCTGGCTGCAATAACCATATCCCTCACAATGAAAACACAATGGTATTAAAGCACACCAAGCATTAAACTAAGCTTGTATGAGCTGAAAGCACCGACCTACATAGCCACCCATGACCAATACCACAGGATGGCCCAGTATAATAACCTATTTCTAAAGGAGTCAAGCACCCGTGGTATGGCCTATTCTTTTTTTCTTTTTTTCAAGCGTTACACGTTGTTTATAGGCCCTGGTTAGGATCCCATTTGTTATTGGACTGTGGTGCCCCCCCCTCAACATACAGTATATCCCTAGTGGCATTCTGATTAATTGACATCATTAAACATACGATTTTTACAGACAATCCTTAATGCAAAACACTTTGCTGAAACTAACATTTTTTATGTTTAATTTTACTTACTTTTCCTAAGTTCAATCATTAATATTTTCAAGAAAACAAAGAAATACTAGATCTACAAACAACATACAGCAATGTATTTTGAAGCTTAGGTTTAAGGGGAAGTGAATTGCAAGTACACACTTTTTCGTCACAACAATTTGTCTGTAATGTATTTGCAAAGTAGTACAGTTGAAAATGAAATGACAATCAAGTTCAGGTGAAAACCTAGAGAGTATGTAAATGAAGGAAAGGGCATAAATAAATTTGCCTTGAAATGAAAATATTTTCCTTTCTTAACTTAAGTCGTCCTTAGATCAGATCAACACTCAGAACAAAAATTTTATACATTTAAAAAAGTATTACAAAGTATGTCTCTTCTATGAAAAGGATTATTAATATGCCGAAGATATACAATGTTGTCAAGATATATTGTATTCTTTTTATTTTCTGTATTTATATTCCACCAACGTGCACCACACACTTTACAATTCAGATGGCACATGGACAAATAATATCAGAAAATACAGAGTAGAACATAATTTAACCATAAAGATATGGCAGTTGGGGCCATGTTCATGAGCTTTTAATCTATAATGTAAAAGGGATGGCATAAAATGTAAAAAGTTGTTTATCTTGTTTTCCAGCAACTTGTTTTTTTATATAAAACAATACATGTAAAGCTAGTTAAGTGAGTTGCCATCCAGTTTCTGTATATGTAAGGATATGATGTGCTGCTAAGTGCATGGCGTATGGGAAAAAGGTTTAAAAAGGAACCTGATTTTGAGGAAGAATGTAGGCCAGGCTAAATTAAGAACATTTCAATTAGTGACGAGATGTACGGTGTCTTGAAAAAGTATTCATACCCCATAAACGTTTCCAATTTTTTTTCATATTACAAGTTACATACTTACCATATTTTTCGGACTATAAGATGCACCAGACCATAAGATGCACTTAGGGTTTAGAGGAGGAAATTAGCAAAAAAATTGAAGCAAAAAAATGATCAATTCTGTACTGTAATATTTCCCATATCCTGGTATGCATGGCCCATTCTTATCGTGGTATGATTGGCACCATCTTGGTTCTGGTATGCACAACCCCATCCCAGTCCTGGTATGATTGGCCCCATCACAGTACTGATTTGATTGGTCCCATCCCTATTCTGGTATAATTGTCCCATCCCGGTCTTTGTATGATTGGCCCCATCCTTTTTCTTTTATAATTGGCCCCATCCTGGTCCTGGTATGATGGTCCCCATTAGAAAAGATAAAAAAAAATTACACTCATCTACATGGCGCTCCCTCGCAGCATCCTGCTCCAGTGCCAGCAGCTGCTTAATGCTTGTAAGCAGCTCATGGCAGGGACATCCCGCGCTGCTCACAGGAAGAGCACAGCTGCCAGATTACTCACTGGGACCATTCATCATAGAGAGCAGGGAGTATCCATTCCTCTTCAGTAGACGCAGTGTCAGCCAACGGCTGTCTGCTGCTGCCGGTGGTCACGTGTGCCAATACTTAAGAGAAAAGAATATTCAGAATATTTCTTTCTCATAAGTATCGACACACATGACTGCCGGCAGCAGAAAGGCTCCGGCTGACACTATGCGCTACAGAAGAGGCATGGATACTTCCTGATCTCTGGGATGAATGCTCCCGGTGAGTATTCTGGCAGCTGTGCTCCGCTTGTGAGCAGCGTATGACGTCCCTGCCATGCGCTGCTTACAAGCGTTAAGTAGCTGCTGGAACTGGAGCAGGACGCTGTGAGGGAGCGCTGTGTAGGTGAGTGTAATATTTTTTTAATCTTTCCTGATGGGGCCATGGATACCAGGAACAGGATGGGGCCAATTATAAAAAAAAAGGATGGGAACAACATTCCAGGAACAGGATGGGGCCATTTATACCAGGGATGCCAGAAAAATGAATATGCATTGCCTTCCACGTGGACGTGGAATGCAGTACATGTTCATTTCTCTTTAGCAGCGGGCACAGGAGTTAGCCGGAGCCACCGGCTCCAGCCTCCTGTGACCCGATGCTCCATCAAAACCACTTCCCCACATCCCCACCACAGCCAGAGCCCATACATCCAGACTATAAGACATACCCCCATTTTCCTCCACATTTTGCTAGGAGAAAAGTGCATCTTATAGTCCAAAAAATACGGTAAATGCATTTTATTGTGGTTTTATGTGATATCCTAAAAATAAGTAGCAAGTATTTGTGAAGCTGTTAGGGCACATGAGATGCATGTGTTCTCAACTTAATTTTCTGCTGCCAAATTGTAGATGAGAGATTTCACAGCCAGATAAATATACAGGACAAGATCAACTTGTGTCTCAGATGATTTATGATCTTTATTGGTCAAACAGCTCAGTATTTATTGAGAAATTTTAGGTGGTTTCCACATTACTTGATTTGTTTGCTCATCTATAATTATTGCAATTTTTAGCAGTTATTGCTGATTAGACATGTTCCATGTCATTATCTTTAATAATATAGGATATTACTCTATTGGTTATTTCTAGGTCAAGCTGACATCTGTCTTTGAGTTATTGTATCGATCTTTGGTTTATGAAATGGGCAAAGTAAGCTGGGTGGGTTATAAAACCATCTCATAGTTCATTTGCAACTTCATGACAATTATGAACTTAAGACTTAGGCCGGCCTCACACTCAGTGTATGTAAATATGGTCCGTTTTTTACGGCCGTAATACGCAGAAAAGTCCCCAAAATAGTGGTCCGTATGTCATCCGTAGGCAGGGTGTGTCAGCGTATTTTGCGCATGGCATTCTCCGTATGTAATCCGTATGGCATCCGTACTGCGATATTTTCTCGCAGGCTTGCAAAACCGACATCTAATGGATTTATGTGCTCAAATGTTCGTTAAAACATATATACAGTATATATATATATATATATATATATATATATATGTCATTGAGACACATATATATATATTCTGTATTTATATTTAATTCAGCGCGATATATTTGAAAAGCCGGTAATTCAATTTGCCGGCTTTTAATTTCTCCTTCCCAAACCCGACAGGATATGAGACATGGTTTACATACAGTAAACCATCTCATATCCCCTTTTTTTTTTGCATATTCCACACTATTAATGTTGGTAGTGTGTATGTGCAAAATTTGGGTGCTGTAGCTGCTAAAATAAAGGGTTAAATGGCAGAAAAAATTGGCGTGGGCTCCCGTACAATTTTCTCCGCCAGAGTGGTAAAGCCAGTGACTGATGGCAGATATTAATAGCCTAGAGAGGGTCCATGGTTATTGTTCCCCCCCTGGCTACAAACATCTGCCCCCAGCCACCCCAGAAAAGGCACATCTGGAAGATGCGCCTATTCTGGCACTTGGCCACTCTCTTCCCACTCCCATGTAGCGGTGGGATATGGGGTAATGAAGGGTTACCTTGCTATTGTAAGGTGACATTAAGCCAGATTAATAATGGAGAGGTGTCAATTATGACACCTATCCAGTTATTAATCCAATTGTATGAAAGGGTTAAAAAAAC
The DNA here is from genome assembly GCF_051348905.1 of Ranitomeya variabilis. Taxonomy (NCBI): domain Eukaryota; kingdom Metazoa; phylum Chordata; class Amphibia; order Anura; family Dendrobatidae; genus Ranitomeya; species Ranitomeya variabilis. Next base: position 572,139,149 of record NC_135236.1, read on the forward strand.
ACACACACATTATTAAAAAGTATTTTAATGAAATAAACACACAGGTTGTTGTAATATTTTATTGCTCTCTCAATCCACCTGAAGACCCTCGCTCTGCAAAACAATAAACCAACAATATACATACCTTCTGTTGATCTGTCACGTCCCACGAAGTAAATCTATCTGAAGGGGTTAAATCATTTTACAGGTAGGAGCTGTGCTAAAGCACTCGCTCGTGCCTGTAAACCCCGGGTGCTGAAAGGAAAGCAGGATGATCTGTACTTACATTGAGTCGCGGTGAGGCGCCCTCTGCTGGATGAACTCATATGAACTCGAGCGTGGGAACTTTTCCAAGTATGTATGTAGCGATCTTTTGGACTACCAGTTAACCAGTTTATATGCGATGTGACTACACTGTGGAATTCAATTCTGCACATGTTGCAGCAACTGTGGCAGCAGCGCTGAGACCTAGTGAAGTATAACACTTTGCACAGCCTGGCACAATGCAGTATGGGTGTGGTGCAATTCACACTTGCGGAGTGGACACCGATGAAGGATCTATGCACCCTTCTGCACGTTTTTGAAATAGCTACTAAAATGGTTTGCGCTGACGATTAGAGATGAGCCACCTCCCTAGTGTTTGGGATCGGTTCGTCAAATGTTCGACGAACACCGTCGAACCCCATTGAAACCAATGGCAATCAAACACAAACAAATACAAACACATGGAAAACACATAGAAAACACCTTAAAAGGTATCCAAAAGCTGACAAACTGCTCAGAAGACACAACAAACACATGGAAAAGTCACAACTACATATAGTCATGCAAAAATAAAAGAGGTGGAGAAGTAAAAAGGAGGATGAGACACAGATATAGGCATGTCATGCCCTTCTAAAATCAAGAAAGGCTGGAGAAAAATGTAAACTCACTCTACCAACACCCAGACGTCTTGACAAAAAAAATAAAAAAATATCTTTAGGTAGAATGGCGGCGGGTCCATTCAGAACACTTTCCTTAGAAGACGTAGTGGTACCCCCGTTGGGAGTTGTGCCACAAAATGAACCCAATACATTCAAACTAATCCACCATTTTTGATATCCAAGGGGCAGGTCAGTAAACGACAACATCGACGCGGAACCAAGTACAGTACTATGTACTGTACCTCCTTTGATGAGGCAATCAGGTGGGTCAAGAAGTTGGTAAGGGGCACCCTAATGTTCAAAACAGACATTGAGGGGACGTTCCGATTACTACCAGTGCCTTCAAATAGTGTCCTCCCATTGCGCTGCTTCTGTGAAGGAGCATACTACATAGATCGCTGTTTGCCCATGGGGTGCTCCATATCCTGCTCACTATTTGAGGCGTTTAGTTGCTTCCTAGAATGTGTCGTCATGGACGTTTGTAAGGCGGCACATATTATCCATTACCTCAATGACTTCTTATGCCTGGGCCCAAAAGATTCGCCACAGTGTGAAAACATGTGGTTTTCCACCTGTGAGAAGGAGAGAGCTGGAGGGAGAGTGGACACCCCAGAGCTGAGGGGTTAGATTGAGAAAGAAAGAAGGCGGTGTAGCTTGCTTCATGGGTGGGGTACTCTGCTGAGTAGCAGAAATTGCTACTAGGCCCAAAAGGATTTCCTGGGCCAGATGCCGTTACAAAATAGTAGTTAGGTAAAAAGGCGGTGTAGCTTGCTTCATGGGTGGGGTACGCTGCTGAGTAGCACTAAGTTCTACTATCCGCAAAAGGATTTCCCAGGCTAGATGCCGTTACAAAATAGTAGTTAAGTAAACATGTTGTGTAGCTTGCTTCATGAGTGGGGTACGCTGCTGAGTAGCACCAAATTCTACTAGGCCAAAAAGGATTTCCTGGGCCAGATGCCATTAAAAATAGTACTTAGGTAAACAGGCAGTATAGCTTGCTTCATGGGTGGGGTACGCTGCTGACTACCACTAAATTCTACTAGGCCCAAAAGGATTTCCCGGGCTAGATGCCGTTACAAAATAGTAGTTAGGTTAAAAGGCTGTGTAGCTTGCTTCATGAGTGTGGTACGCTGCTTAGTAGCACCAAATTCTACTAGGCCCAAAAGAATTTCCTGGGCCAGATACCATTAAAAAATAGTACTTAGGTAGACAGGTGGTGGGTGGCTGGGCTACTCTGCTGACTAGCAGACACTGAAGCTTTGGAGCAGACCTATGAATCCCAGGCCATAGTATGAGTAAACAACTCTGCAGATGACCACATCCACCTGGAATTGTTGATGGCAACATCATGTAAAACTCAGCAAGGGGACTAAATAAAAGAGTCTCCATTTTTTTAAAAAATTCAGCCACAGACACCACTTAAGTGGCATCAATTTTGCCAGTTTTTTAAAACGGTTGGTGAGGTGATTTTCAAAAATCATCAAGCTTTTAGTCTCCCCAAGATGACACAGGGGTAGAAAAGTCCTTGTGGGTCCAGGATTTGTTCATCTTGATGAATGTTAGTCTGTCTACATTGTCACAGGACAGCCGCGTGCTCCTATCTTTCAGCACACCACCAGCAGCGCTGAACACACGTTCAGAGAGAAAGCTGGCTTCAGGGCACGACAAGATCTCCAAGGTGTGAGTGGCGAGCTCAGGCCATTTTTCAAGATTGGAAGCCCAAAATGAGCAAGGGTCCAGTTCCACAGTCATGGCATCGATGTAAACTTGGAGATACTCTTGTGCCATCCTCTCTAGGCATTGGCTGTGCGTCAGACTTCTTGTCTCCTGTGGCCTTGCAAAGGATGGTCTAAAAAAATCTTGAAACGATTGGAAAAAATTGCTGTTACCACCAGATACGATGTTACTGTTATGGTTAGAGTGATGACTCGATAGTCCCACGGTTGGCAAGTTAGAACTCAGAGATTGACTATGTGCACCACTGGTGTTTTGTGGAAAAGCAGATGTTAGATTCTGTAACAGTCTCTGCTGATACTCCTGCATGCATGAATCCCTTTCTATGGCAGGAATTATTTTGCCAAATTTGCTTTAGTACCGGGGATCTAAGAGTGTGGCAACCCAGTAGTCAGCATTAATTCGGATCCTGACAATCCGAGGGTCATGTTGCAGATTGTGCAGCAAAGAGGCACTCATGTGTCTTGCGCATCCAGGAGGAACAAGTCCTTGTTGTCTTGGTGGTGGCGAAGTGAGAATCATGCTTCCTTTGTCTGCCCTCTCCCCCCAGCCTCGCACAACAGAAATTTGATCAAGGTCTCCCTCATCTGATGAGTCTTCCATGCTCAGCACCAGTTCATCCTCCACTTCTTCCACGCCTCCTGCACCTTCCTCAACAGTTTGGCTGCTACCATGCGCCCTCGGTAATCCTTCTCCCCCAGCCTCCAATGCCAGCCGCCTTGGTGCTGCCAACCTTCTTGACCTTGGAGATATGATCCCTTCCGCATATGACTCCTCCTGTTCCTCCTCCTCCTCTTGTTCCACCACCTGACTCCGGACACTGTGTAAGGTGTGCTCCAGCATGTAAATCACCGGAATGGTCATGCTGATAATGGCATTGTCAGCACTAAACATATTCATTGCTATTTCAAAACTGTGCAGAAGGGTGCATAGGTCCCTGATCTGAGACCACTCCTGCAGCGTGATTTGCCCCACCACTTGATCTCGTTGGCCCAGGCTATACATCATAACGTATTGCACCAGGGCTCATCGGTGCTGCCACAGTTGCTGCATCATGTGCAGAGTTGAATTCCACCATGTGGGCACATCGCATTTCAGCCGGTGAACTGGCAGGCCCAACGACTTCTGTAGAGATGCAAGTCGTCGAGCTGTGGGATGCGAACAGCAGAAGTGAGCACAAAGTGACCATGCCCTCTGCGGAAGCCCATCTAGTCTGGGATAGTGGGATAAAAATTGCTGGACAACCGGGTTCAACATGTGAGCCATACAAGGCACTTGTGTGACATTGCCCCGGCGAAGGGCCTCACCCAGGTTTGCAGCATTGTCGCACACAGCCTTCCCTGGCTGCAGGTTGAGTGGAGACATCCATTAATGGAACTCAGTCTCCAGAGCTGACCGCAACTCCTCAGCTGTGTGACTCACATTTCCCAGACATTTCAATGTAAACACTGCCTAATGCCGTTGAGCCCTGGTGACAGCATAGTACGGAGGTGTGCATGATTCCTTCTGCACAGTTACAACGTGGGTGGCATTACCAGACAGGCTTTGGGTGCAGGTGGAGGACCGAGAGGAGGTTGAGGAGGCAGAAGCAGTGGAGGAACTTCTAGATGCAGAGGATCGATGAGCAACTCATGGGGACGGCAAAACTTGGACAGCAGCCCCTTCTCCTGATGTCGCCGTAGTTACCCAGTGCCCAGTCACCGACATGTAACGCCCCTGTCCATGTCTACTCGTCCAAGTGTCTGTGGTGAAATGCACCCTGTCACACACAGAGTTTCTCAAGGAAGCGGTGATGTTGTGTGTGACATGCTGGTGTAGCGCAGGCACAGCTTTCTTTGAGAAGTAGTGGCGACTGGGCATCTGGTACTGGCGCACTGCGACGGACATATGGTCTCGAAAATCCTCTGTGTCCACCAGGCGGAAAGGCAGCATTTCTGTAGCCAACAGCTTGCAGATGGAGCAATTCAACCTCTTAGCTTTGTCATGGCTAGGAGGAAATGGTCTTTTACTTGTCCACATCTGAGGGACTGATGGCTGGCTGCCGTGCTTAGACGGAGTTGAGTAGGGTGTCCCCGGCAAACTGCTGGTCTGTGAGGAAGGTGGCGGCGGAGATGTTATGTTGCCTTTATCAAAATGTGGTGTCAATGTCGGAGAGCGCTCAACACCAGCAGGTGTTTCCACTTGCAAATGTCCTGACGACCTGCCAATCACACTGGCTGTTGCGGGTAAAGAGGTGGAAGGTCTGCATCCAAAACCAAGTGTGAATGCTGCCCCCACAGTCACAGAGGATGAAGAGGATGCAGATGCACTTGATGGGGCAGACGGTGGTTGACCCGGCCCACTAGGCCACATTGTAGCACAGTGTGCTTCCAACTGCAACTTATGCCTCATATCCATGTGACGGTTCATGCATGAAGTACTCAAGCTAGTGATTTCAAGCTAGTGATTTTTTTGCCTCTACTGAGATTTTGTTGACAAATCTTACAGACAACATGAGTTGGGTCATCCTTTGCGATGTCAAAAAATGCCCAGGCAATTCAAGGCTTAGAGCCCATGCAACCTGAAGAGCCACCACGACTTTTGGTTTGAGGCACAGTTGGGGTTGAGGATGCAGTTGTTGACGTGCTTCCAGTACTCCGTCTCTGTCCAGGAAGGCGCACTGTTACCTCATCGTCAGACTCGTCACTAGCATCCTCCTCCACCTCCTCTGCTGACCTCATGGACTGGCAGACTGGGGGTTGACAGTAAGTGGGGTCTACAACCTCGTCATCATCATCCTGTGTGTTCTCACACCCATCGTCCTCAGAGCCAACCTCTTCCTGCCCTGACCGAAAAGTAAAGTTTTCATTCCAATCAGGTATCTCAGTCTCATCATCATCTTCCTCATTGTCTCCACCAATAGGAGTTACAGTTTTGGGAACGAGGGTCTACATTATGCTCAGAACCTTCTTCATCTGGGCCTGGATCCGACTCACAAAGATTATGGGCATCAGTGCAGATCATTTCCTTGTCTAGATTCACAGAAGCTCTGGAGCAGACCTCTGATTCCCAGGCTATAGTATGCGTAAACAGCTCTACAGACTCAACCATGTGGGTTACCACATGCTCAGATGGGCAGCTGGAGATGTGGGAGCTGTGTGGAAGCAAGTGCGATTGGGGTGACAAGTCTGAGGACTGGAGTACTTGTGATGTTGAAGTTGACATGGAGGAGAGCCCACTTGTACGAGCACTTGATATCCGTTCAAGCACCTGCTGTTTTTGTGCCTCATCTGGAATTTTTGGCGATGCTTGTAGCGATGGTCTTAAGAAAGATTGTCCACGAAAAGAAGAAGACATCTTACTTTGGCTGGAAGATGGTCTTTCTTCTGAAGATGTTACTGTTGCTTTACCACCTACCCCACCGACACAACTTTTTTTCCCTTTCCAACACGCCTATTCCCCATTCCACCAGCAGCAGGCCTTTTGCCACTCATTTTAGTGCTTAACTAATTGGCAACTCTGTATCTGTAGTTGTTGGCACAACAACCGATGGATGAAAACCGAGCAGAACTGAGTGGCCAAACTATAGTACTAGGCCCAAAACTATTAACTGGATTAGATGCAGTGAAAATTGAGATACACAGGCAGTGTAGTTAGTTTCACAGGCGGGCTACTCTGCTGACATGCAGACACTGCTCCTAGGCCCAAAACTATTAACTGGATTAGATGCAGTGAGAATAGAGATACACAGGCGGTGTAGTTAGTTTCACAGGCGGGCTACTCTGCTGACATGCAGACACTGCTCCTAGGCCCAAAACTATGAACTGGATTAGATGTAGTGAAAATTGAGATACACAGACGGTATAGTTAGTTTCACAGGCGGACTACTCTGCTGACGTGCAGACACTGCTCCTAGGCCCAAAACTGTTAACTGGATTAGATGTAGTGAAAATAGAGATACACAGGTGGCGTAGTTCGTTTCACAGGCAGGCTACTCTGCTGACGTGCAGACACTGCTCCTAGGCTCAAAACTATTAACTGGATTAGATGTAGTGAAAATTGAGATACACAGGCGGTATAGCTTGTTTCACTTGCGGGCTACTCTGCTGATGTGCAGACACTGCTCCTAGGCCCAAAACTATTAACTGGATTAGATGCAGTGAAAATAGAGATACACAGGCGGTGTAGTTAGTTTCAAAGGCGGGCTACTCTGCTGACGTGCAAACACTGCTACTAAGCCCCAAACCCCAAAACGATTTACTGGGTTAGATGCAGTAAAATTGAGATACACAGGCGGTGTAGCCAGCTTCACAGGCGGGCTACTCTGCTGACATGCAGACACTGCTACTAAGCCCAAAACCCCCAAATGATTTATTGGGTTAGATGCAGTAAAAATTTAGATATACAGGCGGTGTAGCTATCTTCACAGGCGGGCTACTCTGCTGACGTGCAGACACTGCTACTAAGCCCAAAACCCCAAAACGATTTACTGGGTTAGATGCAGTAAAAATTGAGATACACAGGCGGTGTAGCTAGCTTCACAGGCGGGCTACTCTGCTGACGTGCAGACACTGCTACTAAGCCCAAAACCCCAAAATGATTTACTGGGTTAGATGCAGTAAAAATTGAGATATACAGGCGGTGTAGCTAGCTTCACAGGCGGGCTACTCAGATGACTATCAGACAATGCTACTAGCCCAAAAGGATTGGCTGAGCTAGATTACACCAAATACTCAGACAAGCCTGGCAAACAGTGCTATGAACTGCTGTAATCTACCCTGAAAAGGGCTGATATTACAACTAGTCCCGACTCCTCCCAACTCCCTAAACCTATCTCTCTGACAATTCGCTCCAAAGAAAAACACTCTTAGTCTGTATAGCGCCCACAGCAGCAGTGGTGCCATCTAACACTAAGCTGCAGCAGTGAGGAAATGGTGGCGACGGGGCAAATGGCTGGTTCTTATAGGGCAAGGACATGTGACATACACAGCTAATGACACATGCCCTTGCTTGTATGCATCACATGCACATTGCTGTGTGTGTGCACTGCTGACAGGCTGCGAGACTGCACTGCCCCTCTGTAAATGCGGGAAAGAAAAAAAATGGAGATCGACGTTATTTCAGCACAGATCTATCTCCCGCCCACTATACACTGAAACAATGATAAACAGTTTTAATGTGCAAATCAACCTAGGCTTTTGGTGAACGAACAGTTATTGAACAGAAACTCGAACAGCCGAATTTTAAGCAAACTGTTCGGGTTCGTCGAACGACTCGAACACCACCCAAAACAGCTCGAATTTGAAATTGGTGAACATTTTGACTCGAACACCGCTCATCTCTACTGATGATGCCTGCATCAGCATCACTATTACTGTCATCTATATGCTGGAGAACACTTTAAATGGTCTGCAGGAGGAGGTGGTGGTTGTGGTGGTCCCGGGGAAAAGGAGGAATCAGAGGAAGATGCCTTTAGGGTTAACAATATCTATAAGTTCAGGTCTGTCATCTCACAGGCGGTTGCCATGGGAGAAACAAATGGAGAAGGGCAAGGAAAAGGAAAAGAAGGAAGAGGTGATGGATGCCCAAGTTAGGAGATAAGGAAGATAGTGATTCCCTCTCTGTTGTCCGTGGTTGCCAAAGGGGATGCTGGGTGTGGAGTGTTAACCTGCCACCAGCACACTATGGACTAGGACCTCATGAAAGCACCCATGAGCACCTTCTAGCAGCACTATCTGCAACATGATTGATGCCCATATTGTTAGGATTCTAAATAGTCTTGACTAGTGGGTTGCCATTCAGTTCGATCCACAAAACAAAAGTACGTTTTGCCAGTTGCTTCCCCCTGGAAAGGCTTGCTCCCATGTTGCAGTATCAAAACATGCTTGAAAACAATCTTGACAGTGGCTTTCCACAAGACAGCAGTGAGGCACACAGGCTTCCAACCCCAAGAATGTTGAGTTGTCAACATTATATAGTGGAATGAACAAAGAGCTAGCACTCGACTGTAGGTGGAAGTTGGCGGTGCAAGTGAACGGAGTCCCAAGACCCCAAGAGTTCCAAGAGAATCAAATCACTGCACTCATCATAGTTCAAGTCAAATTTTGCTGAAGTGAATATTTTTATTGAAGGTGAAAACGAAGAAATAAGGCAACAAAAAATTAACGTTTCGGCCACTCGGTGGCCTTGATCACAAATGATGCCTTATTAGGTAATTCGTATAACGTCTTAAGATAATAGAGTAGAAAATTCAAAATAAAGGTGGCCCAGATTTCTCCCTGGTAGTGATAGAAGGGGCTATAAATTCAATTGTGACTGTCCAGGAAAGAGTATCAATGGTCTTGAGTCATCTGTTGTATGGTGGATTGACTTAGTAGTCTTAAGCCCATATCCTATAATCCTGAGGGACCCAGGGGTGGGTAGTGGAAGTAATGTTCTCCACACTAGGTTTGAACCCTCAGTGTAAGGTGGATCTGCCTATTAAAGAATGGATTGGTGGCGCAGTGTGTGCGCAGTCCGGGGTCGAGGAGACCGTTTGGCTGGTCCTGTGGGAAGCGCCAACACAGCACGTGTCCTGGCGGTGGAGGCGGCAATGGAGTTGTCAACATTAGCAGCCTTGCAGAGGTGTAATCCTGTGTTCCAACCCCACCAAGGACAGCATCTACAAAGAGTTTGTATGTTCTCCCCATGTTTCCAAGGGTTTCCTCCCAGTACTTATTTTTCATCCCACATGTAAAAGACATACTGATATGAAATTTGGGTTGTCAGACCCAATAGGGACAGTGCCAGTAATATCTGTAAATGTCTGAAAAATCGATGTGGAATTATTGGCGTTATATAAGTGATGTAAAAAAATCAATAAACAGAAGATGATGCTCAGCCACACTCAGATGGCACAAATTTCAGTTTTGTAGACTACTATTGTCAGGAAAATTTTAAGGAGAGTAACATGGGTAGTTGACTTAATGGCAGTAGAGGATAGCCGGACTAGGAGGCCTACTGCTATGGGCAACACACATGAAGGAGGCCCAACCAGGAGTCTACAGATTTCCAAAAAGTAGTGGCAGACACCAATAAAGTGGCATCAATTTCACCACAGTAGAAATAGTATAATAGGGACCGACACATCTTCCACTACAGCCAACCTAGCAGATGAATATCCAAGCAGGACTATTCACATTTCCACAAATTTGTATTAACATCTGCAGCAGCGACAGCAGGCACAGATGCCCCATTAAAGAAATCAAAGACTGCATTTACGCGAGAACAATGCAGCACACTAAAACTACAACACCTACTGACAGACGTTGTCAGTTGTCTTTGGATAGGACGTGACATTGTTGGCTTACTAGTGGATTCAAAAACATTACCATCTACCCAACATATACTTTGAACGCCAAGCCTAATCCCCCTTCCACCATTATTTCGCTTTTTCCCTGTCATGTTCCTCAGATTGTGTGGTAGGAGCACAGTATGAGCAACTAAAAATTAGATTTTTTACTCTGCACAACTTGTGCACACAGCTGAATTTCAGTAGCACTAAATGAGAAGGTGAAATATGGCGTGCTGAATCACATTAGTCACAGAAGAATTGTTTCAGTGTAGATGAGGGCTGTATGACAAAGAAGATATGCACTAAACAATTTCAAAATCAGATCTCCCCTACTTTATAACAATAAAAACATAAGAAATTTTTTTTGGTTGTGCATGAGGACTGTATAACATAGACTAAATGTTCCAAACAAATGCAAAATTTAATTTGTTTTTAGCATTGATGAGACCTTTATATTTTAGAAGATATGTTCAAAACTATTTCAAATTCTGATCTAGGCTGATGTACCACGTTTGTTAAAAAAAAAATACCACCACTAAATGACAAGGTGGGATATGGAGGGCTGTATCACATTTAGCAACAGAAAAAATATTTTTTTAATGTGCGTGAGCTATGCAGACAGCTTCATTTCATTGCCATAAAATTACAAAGTGAGCTACGGCAGGCTGTATCACGTTTATAAACATATTTTTTTTCATCTGCATGAGCTCTGCAGACAGGTTTATTTCACCGCCTCAAAATTACAACGTGGGATAAGGTGTGCTGTATCATGTTTAGCAAACATTATTTTAATTTTTTTAATCTGCATGAACTATGTAGGCAATGAAATTTCACCACCACCCACTAAATAACAAGATTAAATATGGCATGGTGAATCATGGTAGCAACTGCCAAAAAAATATTTTTTCATGCCCAACAGCTCAAATCACAGAACAATGTCACCGCACCACTAAATGACAAGGTGACATGTGCCTTTCTGTATCACATTTAGCAAGTGAAAAAAACAAGATTTAAAATGGTCTACTTGTGCATGGAGCTGTGATGCTAGTCACTACTCACAGACAGGCCATGAGGCAGAAGAGTCAGACATTCCGGGGTTAATATCAAAAGAGTACGTAGATAACTAAGGGAAAAGATGAAGGCTTAAGGGTATGTTTCCACGGTCAGTAAACGCTGCTTGTTTGACGCTGCAGCGTCAAACAAGCAGCGTCCAGATGTTCCAGCATAGTGGAGGGGATTTTATGAAATCCCGTCTCCACTATGCGTGGAAACCCGCACGCGGCGGCCCTGCGACTCCGGACATGCTGCGCGTCTTTTCAGAACGCAGCATGTCCGTACACCTTGCGGGGACGCAGCGTCCCCGCAAGACATATCACAGGGCCCTACGGCGAGGGGTGCGATGATCCCGGATGTGTACTGTACACATCCGGCATCATCGCGTCCCAGAAAGGGGGCGGGGCTTAGCGCCGAGCGGCTTCGCCGCTGCGGCGAACCCGCCGGCAAGCCGTACCGTGGAGCCATACCCTTAGTCAGGTCACAGTCCAGGATGAATAACAAGAGATAGCGGGTCAAAAGCCGAAGGCCAAGACAAAGTACATGGTCCAAAGGGTCAGGCAGCAGATCAGAACTCAGAGCAACAGAATCAGGCGAACACTCACCAAGAAGCACAAACTACATCTGGCAGGGATCAGGGGCAGACAGCTCAGTTAAGTAGCTAATGTGATCACCATAACACTGAACACCTGCAGAAAGTCCCGCATGTCCCAGTTACAGATCAGACAGCCAAGCTGTCAATCAAAACACAGACAGCTCAGCAAGACAGTTTCTATAGAATAGCATAGCAATCATTCACTGAGCAGAGGAATCGTAACAAGAGCACAATAGAAGCAGTGCACCACACACTTGTATGAAATGTACCATGCTGTCTTTGTCTGTGGACCTCAGTAATGGTACAAAAAAAAGGCTGGAAGGTCAATTCCACAGCCACACAGGTCATTAGCTATCTAAACTATCTGACTAAGAAACATCCGCCTAGCTAACTAGCTAAAATATAGCAGCAAACAGTCCCGGCGTTTGGAGCAGCCTCTCTGCATTATTACAGTGTCAAAATAGTGTTAAACCAAGATATCCACTCTATATATGGAGAGAGACGTGATTTCAGCAGCCAATGACACAAGTCGTTGTGACAGGACATTGTGGATGTTTCCTGTGCCCTGACTGACTAACAGCAATGTGCACACATAAAGTTAGAAGAAAAAAAAAGTTTAAAAGTATGCCATTCTTAAGCTCTGCTAACCCCTTCTCCTCATCAAACACTTGCCCCACATTCATCATACACCACCATTATCGTAGCCAAAGTGCTCAAAATACTTTAGTGGCAACGCAAATATTTCCTGCACTTTTTACCAAATGTTTCTAATTTTTTCTGATTTTATAAAATTCTGCTCATCTTTCCAATCATGAATCCGAATGTGCCATATTAGTACTGATTTTATGTCCGGCAATCGTTTTTGCGAACAAAATCACTCATCACTAGTGTTGAGCATTCCGATACCGCAAGTATCGGGTATCGGCCGATACTTGCGGGTATCGGAATTCCGATACCGAGATCCGATACTTTTGTGGTATCGGGTATCGGTATCGAAACAACATTAATGTAAAAATGTGTAAAAGAGAGAATCAAAATAAAAAAATATTGCTATACTCACCTCTCCGACGCAGCCTGGACCTCACCGAGGGAACCGGCAGTGTTGTTTGCTTAAAATTCGCGCTTTTCCTTCCTTACGTGAAGTCCCGGCTTGTGATTGGTCGTGTGCCGCCCATGTGGCCGCGACGCGACCAATCACAGCAAGCCGTGACGTAATTTTAGGTCCTTCAGGATTTTAAAATTACGTTCTGGCTTGTGATTGGTCGCGTCGCGGTCACATGGGCGACGCGACCAATCACAAGCCGTGACGTCACGGGAGGCTGGACACGCGCGCATTTTAAAATGCGCGCGTGTCCAGCCTCCCGTGACGTCACGGCTTGTGATTGGTCGCGTCGCCCATGTGACCGCGACGCGACCAATCACAAGCCAGAACGTAATTTTAAAATCCTGAAGGACCTAAAATTACGTCACGGCTTGCTGTGATTGGTCGCGTCGCGGCCACATGGGCGACGCGACCAATCACAAGCCGGGACGTCACGGGAGGCAGGACACGCGCGCATTTTAAAATGCGCGCGTGTCCAGCCTCCCGTGACGTCACGGCTTGTGATTGGTCGCGTCGCCCATGTGACCGCGACGCGACCAATCACAAGCCAGAATGTAATTTTAAAATCCTGAAGGACCTAAAATTACGTTACGGCTTGCTGTGATTGGTCGCGTCGCGGCCACATGGGCGGCACGTGACCAATCACAAGCCGGGACTTCACGTAAGGAAGGAAAAGCGCAAATTTTTAGCAAACAACGCTGCCGGTTCCCTCGGTGAGGTCCAGGCTGCGTCGGAGAGGTGAGTATAGCAATATTTTTTTATTTTAATTCTCTCTTTTACACATTAATATGGATCCCAGGGCCTGAAGGAGAGTTTCCTCTCCTTCAGACCCTGGGAACCATCAGGAATACCGTCCGATACTTGAGTCCCATTGACTTGTATTGGTATCGGGTATCGGTATCGGATTGGATCCGATACTTTGCCGGTATCGGCCGATACTTTCCGATACCGATACTTTCAAGTATTGGACGGTATCGCTCAACACTACTCATCACTAGAAATAACCAAAGAAACTGGTAAATCTGAGTGATTGTTGCAAAAGATGTTATGGTTCTGTATTGTCCTGGATCCATATTTATATGCCATTTATTTTGTATCATAAGCTGCCCTTTTGTAAATTGCTAACTAAAAGTTAGGTGCCTGTCTGCAGAAGAAAAACAGAAAATCATTATAAAGTTTACAAATGCCAGTTATTTATGTAGCACATCATAAAATCCCTGGGCAATTTTCTGGCCTGAACAGCAATTTATCTCTACTAAACAGAAAGGCAATAATGTCAATAATGTTAAAGAAACAATGAAGTTAATGCCTATAAGAGACAAGCATTATTGTAGGGCAGAAAAGCATTATTGTAGTGCAGGCTAGCATTGTAGCTTTCTTATGTATATGCTTACTTTTGTTCTAAATCAATTTTTGTTCCAATAATATACTTGGTTGTGTTGAGCTGGTTATTCCATTACAACTTTCTATGGTGTGCTTTTTAAATCATTCCCTTTTGGCCGGTGTCACACTACCATAGAATACGGGCGAGTGCTATGCAAGAAAACATTGCATAGCATTCAGACCAGTGCTAAACTATAGTGCAGCTCACATCACCGTTTATTTTCTTGGGTGTATTCAGCGTGCGCATAAAATCACAGCATGCTGCAATGGTCATCGATACTCGGCTGAGACTCACCAATGCAAGCTTATGGGTTCGAGAAAACATGCGTGTGCTATAAAATGTTTATGCACCGGTGTCCTTTGAAAAGCCGGCAATTCATGTGCATACAGTAAAATCACACTGACAGGTTAGGACAGAATAGATAGAATAGATACATACACATAGAATGCATATTAATATTAATGATAGTGACACACATATGTATACAGCTCTGGCAAAAAATTAAGAGACCACTGCAAAATGTTCAGTTTGTCTGATTTTTCTCTTTATAGGTATATTTGTGAGTAAAATGTAAATTGTTGTTTTAGTCTATAAACTTCTGACAACATGTCTCTGAATTTCCAAGCAATAAATTTTGTATTTTTTTCTCACAAATAAATTTTTTTTTTTTTAAAAAGTGCATTCAGACCTCAAATAATGCAAAGAAAACAAGTTCATATTCATTTAGAAACAACAATACTAATGTTTAACTCAGGAAGAGCTCAGAAATCAATATTTTGTGGAATAACCGTGAATTTAATCACAGCTTTCATGCGTCTTGGCATGCTTTCCACCAGTCTTTCACACTGCTTTTGGCACAAAAATTTAAGCAGTTCTTCTTTGTTTGATGGTTTGTGACTATCCATCATCATCTTGATTACATTCCAGAGGTTTTTAATGGGGTTCAGGTCTGAAGATTGGGCTGCCCATGACAGGGTTTTGATGTGGTAGTCTCTTAATTTTTGCCAGAGCTGTATATGTATATACACTACTCAAAAAAATAAAGGGAACATTTAAACAACAGAATATAACTCCAAGTAAATCAAACTTCTGTGAAATCAAACTGACTACTTAGGAAGCAACACTGTTTGACAATCAATTTCACATGCTGTTGAGCACATGGAATAGACAACAGATGGAAATTATTGGCAATTATCAAGACACACACAATAAAGGTGTGGTTCTGCAGGTGGGGAACACAGACCACATCTCAGTACAAATGCGATGAATAAAATGTGATATCAACATGTTTCTGGTCATCAAACACCCTTAGTCATGATAAGAGAAGGGGGTTATTTACAGCCTGGGAAGGGGGTAATAACCAATGAGCTTCCCAGACTATTAATATCAGCTCACAGCTGTATAATTAGCCTTTACTGGCTAATAAAATGGGGGACCATCCCCCAAATATAATGTGGGGTCACCCTATAACTAATAACCAGCAAAAGCTATGTAGATGTTGCTGGCTGACATTAATAGCCTTCGAAGGGGCCATGGATACTTCCCCCTCAGCCTAAAAACATCAGCTCTCAGCCACCTCAGAAAAGGTGCATCTCTAAGATGTGCAAATTCTGTCACTTAGCCTCACTCTTTCCACTTGTCCTGTAGCCATGGTAAGTGGGGTGATAGTTGGGGGGGTTGATGTCACCATCAGGTGACAGCAAGCCCCGAGGTTAGTAATGAAGAGGCATCAATAAGACGCCCCATTACTAACCCCATAGTCACATTGTAAGAAAACACATACACTCAGAAAAAGTCCTTTAATTGAAAGAAAGACACAATACTCCTTTTATACTCTTAATTAAACTATACTTACGACCTCGCCTGTTCCTCCAATGCCCTTGTTATCTGCAAAAGAGGTAAAAAAGCAAACAACAGTATGCCTCACCTTTCCGCAGAGATGTTTTTCATCCATTTAATCCATGAGGGGTTAGGCTTTAAAACATCTAGATTGCAGGCTGCATGATGTAACTGCAGCGCCCCAGAGACCTGGTCGTTGCAGTACTGATGCTCCGTCACTAAGGGGAGTGATGGTACGTCTGATGGCACTAAAGGAGTTCACCTGACCAGGTATCACAGTCATACATTACACTTCACACTCTGGCCACCAGGGGGAGCAAAGGGTTCTATGTATTAGACCACTCCTCACAATCTGGTAAAACTGGGGGCTGGATAGGAAGTTAGCCAGAAGCTGACTGGGTTGGAACCAGGCAACATCCTGTGGCAGAGGGTGTTGCAGGGGAAGATTCAGGGGGGTCCCTGTCAGGGTTGAGATCCTGACAGTGACCTAGCGAACAGAACAGAACATTACGGAGCTGCGCCTGCACTTGAATGCGGCATCATTCTAAGAAAGGAAACAAAGCGAGGTTTATTGTGGAGAAGTGAGAAACGAGATCGCAGCGAAAAGGAGATAAAGCCAGAAGGAGTCGTGCCGTAAGATTGTGGCAACATCCTACTGAGGCGGGTAGCCGGTGGCCGGAACGCCGATGAAGTATTGGGCTCCAAGCAGTACTTCAAACAGCAGCAGGACAGTTGATTATAGGTTGGCTGTCTCACCTAAATCACCTAAGCAGACATAGGGGGCAATTGTGGGAGAGGGGCGACGCTAGGGTCCCAGAAGAACTCCAGGCCTACCCATCATACGGGTGCGTCCTAGCCATATCATCTGGGGGACAGAGAAGAACATCAGAACAGATACAGGTTGTGAGAAAGAACATCAGAAACAGACACAACAGTTGTGAGGACTATCCCGTGGTGCTCAGCAGGGAGGTACTACAACACACAGGTGCTAGAAGGTAGGCACTGATTTCCACCTGCAAAGGGAACTCTGGATGTGCCTTCGGACTGGCCGGTCTCAGCCAGCCCTGTTAGCAGTACTCTGGATTGCGGATCCCGAAGCCTTCAGTAAAGAGACTGCAACCCTGTGTCCTCGTTATTCATCGCGACCTGCACCACGCACCTTCATCACACCTTTCATTGGACGCCCCTTAGCAGGGTCACGGACCGGGTCTAGCCACCATGACAACCCCAGGACTGGGACTGAGAGGCCCAGTATCGAGTACCCCGTGGCCCTGCATCTGGGGGCGCTCCATAACCATGCAGCATTTCCTCACGCAGACACACTGAGTACTTGTGTGTCTCTGTGCCTAAGTGCACCGCAAGCAAAAGAAAGTTCTCCTACTCGCAGTGCCGTCAGACAGGGAATAGAAATTCACGGCCAATGAACTCACTTCACCTTTCTGACATCGCATAGGTGAAGTAAGTTCATTGATTGTGAACTTCTATTCCCTGTCTGAAGGCACCACGAGCAGGAGAACTTTATCACGCTCACGGTGCCCTCAGACAGGTATTAGAAGTTCACAGAGACACTCAGCACACAGTACTCAGTGTGTGCTTGAGGAAATGCTGCATGGTCGCATCATGCAGCCTGCCATCTAGATGAAACTGAACCGGAACTGTCGTGGTACAAATGGATTAAAAGCATCTTTGCGGAAAGATGAGGAATACTGTTGTTTGTTCTTTTTACCTCTTTTGCAGATAACGAGAGCATCGGTGGAAAAGGCGAAGTTGTAAGTATGGTTTAATTAAAAATATAAAAGAAGTCTGTGTATTTCTTTCAATTAAAGGACTTTTTTGATGTCACCTGACGGTGACATCAATCCCCCCCACTATCACCCCACCTGCCACTGCAACAGGTCAAGTGGGAAGACCGAGGCTAAGTGCCAAAATTGGTGCATCTTAGAGATGCGCCTTTTCTGGGGCATCTGAGAGCTGATGGTTTTAGCCTTGGGGGGGCAATATCAATGGCCCCTTCCAAAGCTGTTAATATTAGCCCGCAGCTGTCTGCATAGCCTTTGCTGGTTATTAAATATAGGGGGACCCCACATCATTTTTTTGGGGGGTCCCCCATTTTAATAGCCAGTAAAGGCTAATTATACAGATGTGAGCTGATATTAATAGCCTGGGAAGCTCCATGGGTAAAAATGATGTGTAAATGACAGATAATTGATGTATGTAAAAGCTTGTGTTAAAATTGCATTGCAATCGGATAGCAAACGCACTGCACTCGGATGTAAATCAGATGCTAGCTGTGTGTAAAAATTGGATTGTACTCGCATGACATTCGCATAACACTCGCATCACACTTGTGCGACTCTTGGCAGGGAGACTCAGACAGATTTTTCATACGTTTAGTGTGAATCCAGCCTTAGAAGGAGTTTTGTAAACCTCTAATTAGTGCGGTGTAACCGCACTTTTATTTAAATCTGAATCATATGGATGATAAACTAACAATTACAAAATCGGAGAGCCTTATGGATATTTCCTTTTCAGTTTGAAGCTTTTTCAAGACAGTATCCTGCAAAAAAGAAAAGCCAGCTTACCTGCCATAGTTCATGTGCGGAGCGTGGGTGTCGTCCTGACCAGACATAGAAACTGCAAAAACCAAGAGGAAAGTCCTGCTCCAGGTAAAACCAATGCGTTTATTTGAAAAATAGATTTTTTAAAAAAATTAGAAGGGTGAGGGGGGAGGGAAAGGGCAATGCAACGCATTTCGAACGTGACTTAAGCGTGACTTAAGCGTTTTTTGTCACAGTTATTTTTTCATGACAAGGATGTACTTTTTAAAAAATATATTTTTCAAATAAACACATTGGTTTTACCTGGAGCTGGACTTTCCTCTTGGTTATCCTTCCTCTGTAGTTTACTCCAGGGCTTTCTATATCCACTGTTTCTCCCTATTTTGCCACAATCCAGCTTTAACTCTACAGTCCTGATCAACAAATCTCCTTTACTTGTTCCACTACTGGTGCCCTGGAACTCCCACTCGGGACCCTTCACTAGTCTCAGTCTCTCAGTCCTGTTTAGACCTGTTACCTTTTCAGCATTACGATCCCAAGGTCTCGTGGCTATTAGTTCTCTCCTATGACCCGTCTCTGGAACACCTCTCTGTCTCTCTGTCACTTATCCTCAAGACCTCTTTATCCCTTCTCTTCAGTCTCCTCTCACTCAGTGTCACCTTCCTATGTGGCACTGCTTACTTTAGACTTTGCAGTCCACTCACTTTGCATGTCTGACCCTATCTGTAATCCTTCAGAGAAACAGTCATTTTCACTAATATTAGCCCCTCCCACTATGGGCTGGTCTCATCGGCCATGGCTGGAGACCACGATCTGCCCCCGCCACTGCCACTGATCTCCTCCTCTCTGTCCTCAGTCCTGTTCTCTGTTCCCCTCCGTCCTCCTATCCTCTCCCCCCGTGCTCCAATCCCACCCCCCATACTTATCGACCCCCGGTGTCCCTCCCGGTGTCCGTCCGTCTTCTGCATGGGCACCGCCATCTCCCACAATGGCAGACACATGCGTAGTGCAACCGCCGAATCTGCCAGCCAGCAGATTCGTTCATTCATTTTGATCACTGTGATAGATCATATCACAGTGATCAAAATAAAAAAATAGTAAATAACCCCCCTTTATCACCCCCATAGGTAGGAAACATAATAAAATAAAGAAAATATTTTTATTTTTATTTTTCCACTAGGGTTAGGGTTAGAACTAGGGTTAGAGTTAGGGTGAGGGTTAGAACTAGGGTTAGGGTTAGGGTTATTGTTAGAACTAGGATTAGGGTTGAAATTAGGGTTAGGGTTGCAATTAGGGTTAGGGTTAGGGTTAGAATTAGGCTCTGTGCACATGGTGTGGATTTGGCTGCGGATCCGCAGCGGATAGGCTGCTGCAGATTCATAGCAGTTTTCCATCACGTTTACAGTACCATGTAAACCTATGGAGAACCAAATCCGCTGTGCCCATGCTGCGGAAAATACTGCTCGGTATATTCCGCAGCATGTCAATTCTTTGTGCGGATTCCGCAGCTTTTAACACCTGTTCCTGTATAGGAATCCGCTGGTGAAATCTGCTCAAAAAACACTGGAAATCCACAATAAATCCACATGTAAATGCAGTGCGTTTTACCTGCAGATTTTTCAAAAATGATGCAGAAAAATCCGCACACAAATACGCAACGTGGGCACATAGCCTTAGGGTTGGAATTAGAGTTAGGGTTGGAATTAGGGTTAGGGTTGGAATTAGTTTTAAGATTAGTGTTAGGAGTGTGTTGGGGTTAGGGTTGTGGTTAGCATTGGAATTAGGGTTAGGGGTGTGTTGGAGTTAGGGTTGTGGTTAGGGCTGTGTTGGGGTTAGGGTTGTGATTAGGGTCATGGTTAGAGTTGGAATTAGGGTCAGAGATGTGTTGAGGTTAGTGTTGGAGTTAGAATTGAGGGTTTCCACTGTTTAGGCACGTCAGGGGGTCTCCAAATGTGACATGGCGCCACTCCAGCCAATCTTGAGTTCAAAAAGTCAACTGGTGCTCCCTCCCTTCTGAACCCTGACGTGTGCCCAAACAGTGGTTTACCCTCACATATGTGGTACCAGCATACTCAGGATAAACTGGACAACAATTTTGGGGGTCCAATTTCTCCTGTCACTCTTGTGAAAATAAAAAATTGCGGGCTAAAAAATCATTTTTGAGGAAAGAAAAATGATTTTTTAATTTCATGGCTCTGCGTTATAAACTTCTGTGAAGCACTTGGGGGTTCAAAGTGTTCACCACACATTTAAATAAGTTCCTTGGGGGGTCTGGTTTCCAAAATGGGGTCACTTGTATAGGGTTTCTACTGTTTAGGCACATCAACGGCTCTGCAAACACAAAGTGACGCCCGCAGACCATTCCATCAAAGTCTGCATTTCAAAACGTCACTACTTCCCTTCCGTGCCCCGACGTGTGCCCAAATAGTGGTTTATCCCCACGTATGGGGTATCAGCGTATTCAGAACAAACTGGTCAACAAATTTTGCAGTCCAATTTCTCCTGTTACCCTTGTGAAAATAAAAAAATTGTGGGCTAATTAATCATTTTTAGAAAAAGAAAAATGATTTTTTATTTTCACTGCTCTGCGTTATAAACTTCTGTGAAGCACTTGGGGGTTGAAAGTGTTCACTACACATCTAGATAAGCTCCTTGGGGGATCTAGTTTCCAAAATGGGGTCACTTGTGGGGGAGCTCCAATGTTTAGGCACACGCGGGCTCTCCAAACGCGACATGGTGTCCGCTAACTATTGGAGCTAATTTTTCATTCAAAAAGTCAAATGGCGCTCCTTCCCTTCCGAGCCTTGCCGTGTGCCCAAACAGTGGTTTACCTCCACATGTGAGGTATCGGTGTACTCAAGAGAAATTGCCCAACAAATTTTAGGATCCATTTTATCATGTTACGCATGAGAAAATGAAAAAAATTGAGGCTAAAAACTTTTTTTGTGAAAAAAAGTACTTTTTTATTTTTACGGATCAATTGGGAGCTCCAATCTTGAGTCACACAGGGGCTCTCCAAACGCGACATGGTGTCCGCTAAGGATTGGAGCCAACTTTTCATTCAAAAAGTCAAATGGTGCTCCTTCCCTTCCGAGCCCTGTCGTGTGCCCAAACAGTGGTTCTCCCCTACACATGGGGCATCAGCATACTCAGGACAAATTGTTCCACAACTTTCAGGGTCCATATTCTACTTTTACCCTTGGTAAAATAAAAAAAATTGTTGCTAAAAATCATTTTTGTGACTAAAAAGTTAAATGTTCATTTTTTCCTTCCGTGTTGCTTCCTCTGCTGTGAATCACCTGAAGGGTTAATAAACTTCTTGAATGTGGATTTCGGCACCTTGAAGGGTGACGTTTTTAGAATGATGTCACTTTTGGATATTATCAGCCATATAGACCCCTCAAACTGACTTCAAATGTGAGGTGTTCCCTAAAAAAAATGGTTTTGCAAATTTTGCTGTAAACATGAGAAATCACTGGTCAAATTTTAACCCTTATAACTTCCTAGCAAAAAAAATGTTTTTTCCAAAATTGTGCTGATGTAAAGTAGGCATGTGGGTAATGTTATTTGTTAACTATTTTGTGTCACACAACTCTCTGGTTTAACAAAATAAAAATTCAAAATTAGAAAATTGAAAAAATTTCAAAATTTTCACCAAATTTCCATTTTTTTCACAAAAAAGCGCAAAAATTATCGAACTAAATTTATCACTAGCATGAAGCCCAATATGTCACGATAAAAAAAATTTCAGAATCGCTACGATCCGTTAAAGCGTTCCGGAGTTATTACCTCATAAAGGACACTGGTCAGAATTGCAAAAAATGACCAGGTCATTAAGGTCAAAATAGGCTGGGTCATGAAGGGGTTAATAGCCTGGGAAGCTCCATGGGTAAAAACGATGTGTAAATAACAGATAATTGCTTTATTTAAAAGCTCATGTTAAAATTGCATTGCAATCATATAGCAAACGGATGCTAGGTATGAGTAAAAATTGGATTGCACTTGTATGACATTCCCATAACACTCGCATCACACTTGTGCGACTCTTGGCAGGGAGACTCGGACCAATTTTTCATACGTTTAGTGTGAATCCAGCCTTACAAGGAGTTCTGTAAACCTCTAATTAGTGTGATGTAACCACACTTTTATTTAAATCTAAATGATCTGGATGATAAACTAACAATTAAAAAATCGGAGAGTCTTATGGTTATTTCCTTTTCAGTTTGAAGCTTTTTTCACACGGTATCCTGCAAAAAAGATAAGCCAGCTTACCTGCCGTAGTTCATGTGTGGAGCATGGGTGTCATCCTGACCAGATGGAAACTGAAAAAACCAAGAGTTCAGTCCAGAGCCAGGTAAAACCAATGCGTTTATTTGAAAAATAGAGTTTTTAAAAAAATACGTCTTTGTCGTTAAAAAATAGAAAGGTGAGAGGGGAGGGAAAGGGCAATGCAAAGCATTTCGAACGCGACTCCAGCGTTTTATGTCACAGCTCTTTTTTCATGACAAGGATGTACTTTTAAAAAAATATATTTGTCAAATAAACACATTGGTTTTACCTGGAGCTGGACTTTCCTCTTGGTTATCCTTCCTCTGTAGTTTACTCCAGGGCTTTCTATATCCACTGTTTCTCCCTATTTTGCCACAATCTAGCCTTAACTCTACAGTCCTGATTAACAAATCTCCTTTACTTGGTCCACTACTGGTGCCCTGGAACTCCCACTCAAGACCCTTCACTAGTCTCAGTCTCTCGGTCCTGTTTAGACCGGTTACCTTTTCAGCATTACGATCCCAAGGTTTCGTGGCTAAGAGTTCCCTCCTATGACCCATCTCTGGAACACCTCTCTGTCTCTCTGTCACTTATCCTCATGATCTCTCTATCCCTTCTCTTCAGTCTCCTCTCACTCAGTGTCACCTTCCTATGTGGCACTGCTTACTTTAGACCTTGCAGTCCACTCACTTTGCATGCCAGACTCTATCTGTAATCCTTCCAGGAAACAGTCACTTTCATTAATATTAGCCCCTCCCACTATGGGCTAGTCTCAACTTTTAGCTCTAACTATTCCTATAGTCAACTGTGCATATGCTGACTCATAACACTACTCACATAACAGTATTGCAGTACACATTACACTACATAACATTGCAACAAGATTAACATTACACAGTTTTTACAAATGGATGTAGCACACAATTGACATAACACTACAACAACACGATTGGTGGCTTCAGGAGTAGGAATGTGAAAGCCACAACCATTTCAACGGGACCTATGCTTGCTATTTTATTGGTCTATGCAAAGGGCTATGCCTAGAATTCCAAAGGTTATATACAGCCTGCTACAGTATTTTCGTTTTTGTGATGACACCCTTACTTGCCTTGCACTCCTACCCTTGCTAGAACTACCCTCGAACACTATTAAATATAGGGAGTGCCACACTGAAATATCTTGTAGCTAAGTCAATGCACTGACATAAACAAAGCAATACTAAATACTATATCACCGGGTTCAATCAACAGGACAACATAGCTAGTATTATCTTTATATGACTTATCAACGGCACAATACATATCAATTACACTTAAAAATTAATTTGAAAAAGAAGGTAAAATATGCTATGCACTAAGATTACCACACTCCAGATCCCAAAGTGTCCATAGTCTGCATACCAGCACAGATGGAGTGACATGGTGATATCATCAAGCTACACAAGTTGGGACGCTGAAGTTCTTCTTCTACTTGTGCTTGTGCTGTTCAGTAGACCACAGAGTTAAGCAAACTACAAAATGCATAATGAGGAGTGGCTCCCAGTGCTACCATAAGCTTTAACTGTATTGGCATGCTGTGCACATGGCAGTTACTCCTGGTGGTCTTATGGATAAGATTGGGTTCAGGGTCACTGCCCCCTCTGCTAAACTACTAACCTTAAGGTACAATCCCTTTATATTTTTGGACCGTAATGTTATTTTCTTTTTGCTCACTCTTTGAGTGAGAGCCAAAATACCCACATCTTTTATGTCAAAAGTTTAAACAATTATATACCAAAATATATCCATTGAGCAAAATGTAAATATTAGTCATATGTGCATAGGAAGTGCTTAGTTATTATCTCCCTAGATGGCAACATACTAAGTGAATATTTAGAATGTGATACTTATTGTCAGGCAAATTAGAATTCTTGACCACTGCAGTAGGTGTGCAATCGTGAACAGTAATTTAATGCCTAATATTACTTGATTTAAGTTGCATGGGGTAGATAATATCCTTGTTTGTTTAGTAGGGTATAACTTGCAGTTTTTTTTTAATTTGAAAGTAAAGTTTATTTAGTAAACATTTGAGTAGGAAAGGTAAGTAAGTTAAGCTTTAAGCAGGTGGCTTGAAGTACAAATTAATTTTCATTCTGCTGAATGCCTTTCTCATTAATTCCATAACCTAATTTATGTTCTAATATACAGTGGGGAAAACAAGTACCGTATATACTCGAGTATAAGCCGAGATTTTCAGCCCAAATTTTTGGGCTGAAAGTGCCCCTCTCGGCTTATACTCGAGTCACGGTCTGTGGCAGGGTCGGCGGGTGAGGGGGAGAGGGCGCTGAGGCATACTTACCTAGTCCCGGCGATCCTGACGCTCCCTCTGCCCGTCACACTGTCTCCGGGTGCCGCAGCTCTTCCCCTGTACAGCGGTCACGTGGGACCACTCATTAGAGAAATGAATATTCATTTCTCTAATCAGCGGTGCCGGTGACCGCTGATAGAGGAAGAGGCTGCGGCACCCGGAGACCAGCTGTCCGGGGGAAGGAGCGGGACGCCGGGAGCAGGTAAGTATCGCATATTTACCTGTCCACGATCCACACGCCGGGCGCCGCTCTGTCTTCCCGGCGTCTCTCCGCTCTGACTGTTCAGGTCAGAGGGCGCGATGATGCAAATAGTGTGCGCGGCGCCCTCTGCCTGATCAGTCAGTGCGGAGAGACGCCGGGACCGGACGCTGGGGAGCTGCAAGCAAGAGAGGTGAGTATGTGTTTTGTTTTTTTATTGCAGCAGCAGCAGCACCAGCGTTATATATGGCACAGATTTATGTGGAGCATCTATGGGGCCAAACTGAACGGTGCAGAGCATTCCATATGGGGCAGCTTTATAATGAGCATCTATGGGGCCAACCTGAACGGTGCAGAGCATATAGGGCACAGCTTTATAATGAGCATCTATGGGGCCAAACTGAACGGTGCAGAGCATATATGGCACAGCTTTATAATGAGCATCTATGGGGCCAAACTGAACGGTGCAGAGCATATAGGGCACAGCTATATAAGGAGCATCTATGGGGTCAAACTGAACGGTGCAGAGCATATATGGCACAGCTTTATATGGAGCATCTATAGGGCCATAATGAACGGTGCAGAGCATTGTATATGGGGCACAGCTTTATATGGAGCATCTATGGGGCCATAATGAATGGTGCAGAGCATTCTATATGGCACAGCTATATATGGATAATATATGGGGCAATAATCAATGGTATGGAGCATCTATTTTTATTTTTGAAATTCACCGGTAGCTGCTGCATTTTCCACCCTAGGCTTATACTCGAGTCAATAAGTTTTCCCAGTTTTTTGTGGCAAAATTAGGGGGGTCGGCATATACTCGGGTCGGCTTATACTCGAGTATATACGGTATTTAGTCATCCACCAATTGTGCAAGTTCTCCCACTTAAAAAGATGAGAGGCCTGCAGTTGACGTCATAGGTAGACCACAACTATGAGAGTTAAAATGAGAAAACAAATCCAGAAAATCACCTTGTCTGATTTGGCAAGATTTATTTAGCAAATTATGATGGAAAAAAAAGTATTTGGTCATTAACAAGAGTTTATCTCAATATTTTGTTATATATCCTTTGTTGGCAATGGCAGAGGTCAAACGTTTTCTGTAAATCTTTACAAGGTTAGCACACACTGTTGGTGGTATGTTGGCCCATCCTCCATGCAGATCTCCTCTAGAACAGTGATGTTTTGGGCCTGTCACTGGGCAACACGGACTTTCAACTCCCTCCAAAGGTTTTCTATGGGGTTGAGATCTGGAGACTGGCTAGGTCACTCCAGAATATGCTCTCTATCAAACTTCAGATGGGTCCGGACATGTACTGGTTTAAGCAGGGGGACATGTCTGGCACTGCAGGGTCTGAGTCCCTGGTGGCCTAGTAAGTTACTGATGGTAGCCTTTGTTATGGTGGTTTGTTATGGGATTTTTGCTCACTGTTCTTGTGATCACTTTGACCACACGGGGTGAGATCTTGCATGGAGCCCAAGTTCGAGGGAGATGATCAGTGGTCTTGTATATCTTCCATTTTCTTGTTATTGCTCCCACAGTTGATTTCATCACACCAAGCTGCTTGCCTATTGCAGGTTCAGTCTTCCCAGCCTGGTGCAGGGCTACAATTTTGTTTCTGGTGTCACTCGACAGCTCTTTGGACTTCGCGATAGTGGAGTTTGGAGTGTGACTGCTTAAGGTTGTAGACAGGTGTCTTTTATACTGATAACAAGTTCAAACAGGTGCCATTAATATTGGTAATGAATGGAGGACAGATGAGCCTCTTAAAGAAGAAATTACAGGTCTGTGAGAGCCAGAAATCTTGCATGCTTTTAGGTGACCAAATACTTATTTTCCACCATAATTTGCAAAACAAATCTTGCAAAATCAGACAAGGTGATTTTCTGGATTTGTTTTCTCATTTTGACTCTCATAGTTGTGGTCTACCTATGATGTCAATTACAGGCCTCTCTCATCTTTTTAAGTGGGAGAACTTTCACCATTGGTGGCTGACTAAATACTTTTTTTCGACACTGTATTTTATTTTAAAAAATCCCTATACTTCACTAACTATCCTAACTGCTATATATTTTTTTCTACTACTTCCTTTTTTATTATGCTTTGTATCAGAATCTCAGTGCATGCTGGGATAATCAGCCAAATTGTCATCCGAGGGCAGAGCCTGTGATCACTGCCACAGCCTCTGCCCCTTCCCTGAAATAAAATGTCATCAGTTGGTCCAGGGGATGGGCTAGTCCCTGCTCTGCAGAACATACGTCGGTTGTCCTTTTCAACAGATGCTCAGTAGATTCTTGTCACTGTGCGATGTGCACAATGACAGTACGCTCTCTTGCTGGCTCTGATTAGAAGTAACGAGCCAGCAGAAGAGCTCACTGTCAATGCACAATGTAAGACGAAGGCCTGACTTGCAGAGACTAGCACTGCCTAAGCAAGTGATGTCACCTGCAGAGTCGGTGCTTGTCTCTGCATATCGTATATTCTTAAAGTGCACAGAAGAACCCAAAATTTCAGTGTATCTTGCACAGAAGTGTGACACAAGAGCTGGTAAAAGCTTGGAATATCCTTAAAATAAAATTCTCAGTATTGTAACAATACGATCACTTATATATCCTGTTAAGGTTGCAGAATGACTTATGTTAAAGAACCTATCAAGCATATATTTGGGCAAGTTCTGAATATTCAACATTTTGTACAAATTGCTGATTATCTCAACAACTCGCTTGCAAACATTTACATTGGAATGTTGCTCTGGGCTTTTTACCACTGACACATCACTCACAAGCCATGCATACAATGCACCTGTTTATGAATTATTGAAGCATACTATATATTTGATATATTGGACCTCCAGATGCATTCTGTGAAAATACCATAAAAATGCCATAGAGATCAATGATCCATTTAAAGTATGCATTAAAAAATCTGTTTGCAGGTGGTACGTCATTGGTGGATACATCATATGTAACACTCCAGGCTAAATGGACCTTTACATTTATATCTGCTTGGTTCACCTGGAATAA
The DNA here is from genome assembly GCF_051348905.1 of Ranitomeya variabilis. Taxonomy (NCBI): domain Eukaryota; kingdom Metazoa; phylum Chordata; class Amphibia; order Anura; family Dendrobatidae; genus Ranitomeya; species Ranitomeya variabilis. Next base: position 572,167,472 of record NC_135236.1, read on the forward strand.
TATTGCCAGGAAACGTTATTATCCAGGGATATATGATGTGTGACATTGGCCGTGACATACACTATCTGTGCCAAGTACAGGGTTTTTTTGGTAGCAAATGTTTCTTACCTTTTAATTTTTCCAAATAATGTGTAAGTGGTCTGGTTTTAATACAAAACTGAAAACAACATGGTGGCCATGTTAAGAAAGGGGTAGACAAGGGAATAAATATGGAACATATTTGCCCTTAGACAGGTAAAGCTGTTAGCGCTCTGTGGTAATAAAATAACATCAGAGAAACAAAAAGCATAATACAATAAACAATAAAAAAAAGAAAAAAGGCTGCTTCCCGCTGCCTGAAGTGAACAGATGTGGATGGTTAATTTTTTTGAACGTGCTATGAGATTATGGGAATTAAACATGGCCAATTCTATTACAATGAGTATTCTCATAACACTTTTGTTCAGTGTTACCTTTTTATACAAGTGTATAAGCTATTTATTGAATTGCGATGCCAAAATAGCTTTCAGCTGCTGTTCAGAGGTGTAATTGATCTTTTAGAACAAATTCACATATTAATAAAGAGGTAAGAGATATAATCACATTGTTGGATGATTTCAGATGCTATGTTAAGCATTTTGTTTCAGACATAAGGGGGTTCTACCCTTGGTTTTTCTAATGAGCTGAAGACTGTATGTTGAATAACTGATTAATTAGTTTGTAAAATTAATTGGATTAATACTTTTTATGGGAATTAGTGGAATCAAACTTATTTATATGCAACAGCATTGCTTTCTCTATTCTTGTATGTGTTGTGGGTATAGTATAGCATATAGATGTTTCTGTTTTTCAAAGCAAAGACCGTGCTTTGTTTTTGTATTCAAATACTAATTAAATATCCAGTTTGGACAACAGAAGAATGGATAACTAAGCAATTACATAAAAACACAATCATCATATATTTATTTGACTAAACTCTCACTGTGTTTATGTTCAGTAGAACTATTCAGAACAAGTACAGTTTCATGCATACACAGTAGGCTATGTGTATGTGACTTACAGGAGGAATGTCAAGCTATTTCCGGTAGTCCCACTGGCAATTAAAGGAGTAAAAGCTGAGCATGCACACTTCCACGCCATCCAGATAGGCCTACACAGCCTCGGCAACAAATTTCAGAGCCATAGTCACCAAGGTTCACAGTGGTTGGACCCCAAGTGATCAGCAAGTTAAGTCACTTTTATATGGAGAAAGGATAACTTGTGATTTCAGTGATAATGCTTTATGGCCTATGCAAGTGTCCATGCCAGTTTAAGGAAATTTCTCGTACTGCACCACAAATATTGAATGAATTCAATCTCAGCAATGAAAAGAAGACATTCTAGCTGTAAAAATAATTCTGGAAGCCCTTTTTAAATAGTAAAATCCTAATTCTTTGTTATTTTGCTTGCTTATGCTAAACAGACTAAGATTTTTTTTACCAATAAAAATACATTAGTGAACAATAAAGCGCTGCGGAATATGTTGGCACTATATAATTAAAAATTATTATTATTATTATTATTATTATTATTATTATTATTATTATTACAACAGCAGAGAAATTTTACTCCAACCTGTTATTTCTTGACCACAATATATCCTGGCTATGCCCTCCAAACAAGGTAAGCAATGAGGACTTAATATACATTTATGATTGTTTTTGTTTCTATTTTTTCTTTGTGTACAATATGTTTATGTGGTAATATAAGCAGCCGATGCTCATAGTGTGGTGTTTCAACAATTTGTACCCATCGAGTTGCCCCGTGGGCTCAGATTTGGGGCAAAATTCAAATGTGTGCTCTAAATGCTATGAATTTGTTTGGCTGATGGTTGTTGCTCCATCATTGGCTATCCAATTTTGATTTACAGTCTCTGTACTGCAAAATAATATTCCACTCATATGTATATTTTATATTGAAACATTTTTTTACTCTTAATGTTTATATTGCATATCTTCTGCTTATATATGCTTGAATTATGGATATACTTTACATATTACCAGTAAAGGACCAACAATTATTAATATTTTCAAGATTTCTAAAACATTTCTAAATCTGATATAACTTGGCTCTTGGGAAGAAAAAGTTAATAAAGACAGTGCTGCATTGAAAACAAGATATGTTCTCATTAAGGCATTGTTTCCTCATTTGATTCATCATTATGCTTTATGGCATTTAAAGTTTTATTGGTGAGTTAACAACTTAACTACATTGCATCATTTTAACTTTGGCAAAACATGTGTAACTTAATGTTACAGGTTAAAAACTTTAGTTTTTGTGATACGAGATTCTGCTAAAAGATGTGGTGATTAACTTTTTCATGGACATTGATTGATACTATTATGTAGCTACAATAATTAAACTTATACCAGTCTTTGGTACATTGTAACATTCCTGACCACTATTCTCTTTTGACTACTCCTAATGATTTTCATCTAGTATTGTAGATTAGCCTACAAGTTTACAATAATGTTTTATTTTTCTGTAATATTGAAGAATCCATTGGCAGTACAACCAGGGGCTGGCTGGCAAATTTTAGCCTGGGGGGTAAACACACAGCAGTGGCCCATGAGTAGCGGCCCATCCTTAAAGGGGTTGTCAGATCTTATGCTACATGTCTACAGTCACTATGTGTGAATCCTCATATCGTGCGAACTGTGCGCTGTGAAGACTCTCTGGTGCCGGCACCGGGAACAGGTGGTCTTGTGACCGCAAGTATGCGTTCTATATATTCCCAGCCACATTCCGACTAGACTGTTTCTGGCCTTGTTCAATACAGTTGCATTAGGTCATGCAAGTCTAGTCGGCATGTGACCACATGTATGCAATTCACAAACTTGCAGTCACAAATCCACTGAAGAACCACAGCATTGCAAGCAATGTGAGGATTCACAAGTCTGCAGTCACATGGGATGACACACACGCACAGCCCCACTGTATAATGACACACACGCACAGCCCCACTGTATAATGACACACACAGCCCCACTGTATAATGACACACACCACAGTCCTTGTATCTGCGCTAGCAGTAACACACTTTGCCCAATACTCCCTTCTCTCCTCTCCCCTTGTCAGGCCATGTAATCTTCAGCTTGTATGTGGATCACTGCTCACCATTCCCTCTGTCCGCCACTCATACAGTACCTCCATAACAGCACCATACAAAACCTCCATAACTACACCATAGAGTACCTACGTAACACCATCATACAGTGCCTTCATAACACCACCATACAGTACCTTCAAAACATAACATAACAGTACCATACGGTCCCTCAATAACAGCACTATACATTACCTCCATAACAGAACCATACACTACCTGCATAACACCACAATACAGTTCCTCCATAACAGTACCATATGGTCCCTCCATAACACCACCATACAATACCTCCATTACAGCACCATACATTACCTCCATAGCACCACCTTAGAGTACCTCCATACCACTGCCATAGAGTACCTCCATAACACCTTGTCCACAATACAGTTTCTCAACAGAACAGGACACTGCCTCACTAACCAATGAACAAAGCTTTACTAATACCATCATAACGTGCCTCAGCAAAACCTACACAGTGTACCACACACACATATCCATATGTACATGCAAGGTCATAAAGTGTGCGTGCATATGTGTATATGTATACATATACATACATACACACACACACACACACACATATGGAGAGGTAGGGAGACAGATGGTCTTGTCAGTGGTGTTCTGTTGCCCGGGTCGCAATTCTCAGTCCAGTGCGGGATTCTGCTCTGCAGTCGGACGGTCGCTCTGTCCAAGGCCGGACAGACAAAAAAGCCACCCTGCTACACAAATTACATCAGCACACATACTATAACACGTCCTACCCCTGATCAGTGTATTTTTATTTACTGTATATAATTATTCATTATGTAAACTAGGCGGCAGGTCAGTGAGGGATCAGCGACCTGTCAGCAGTCATCATTATGAATACCTAACCAGAGCACCACAAGAAGACCCTCCACAGGCCACCCCGGGGCATGAGCATGTCATTAACTCAAAACTGAAAATAAAGATCAGACAACAACCAGAAGACGGATTTCATCACCAAATATCATTGTAATCAGTATAACGGCGCCGACCTGACACTGTGTGTAGGTTACTGTGCACAATCCTGCTGACAGGAGCACTTTAATTATGCCATTTATGTCACAAGGGATACGCCAGGGCCGACAACTATCCACCACACTGGTTCCGGCGGGGCCGATCACTATTCACCAAGCAGGATACACCGGGCCGTTCACTATTTGCTTCGCTGGATACACCGGGGCCGATGACTATTCGCAATACAGGGAACTCTGGGACTGATATATATATACACATTACAAATTTGATCATTGAAAGTGAAATTATGGGCTGTCCACACGCTCGCACACATGCACGCTCAGACAGAAAAAACACACGCACACATGCACGCTCACACACTTGAGAAAACACACATACACCCGAGAAAACACACATACACCCAGGAAAACACACACACTCACACACACCCAGGAAAACACACACACCCAGGAAAACGCACATACAGTGCCATAACTACAAAATTATGGGCCCCGATGTGAACTTTCAAATGGACCCCCCCACCATGCCAAAATATTTTCCACCCAAATTCACATTTTCCCTATTCATTTTGCACACTATAGCTTTATTGCAAAGTTGTATAGTGTGAACTCAGTGGCGTAACTATGCTGTGCCCCATCCTGGTATATATTTGTCCCCCGTACTGCCGTTATGTAATGTATAAAAGAAAATAAACCATTATGCTCATCAGGGGCTTACATAGAAGTCATGGGGATCCATATAAGAAGTATAGTGCACACCCCCATAGTCCTCCTTATAATATAATGCACCCGCATAGTCCTCTATATAATATACTGCACAGTTCATAGTCATCCATATAGTATAATACACTCCCCATAGTCCTCCATATAGTATAATACACTCCCCATAGTCCTCCATATAGTATTATACACTCCTCAGTCCTCCTTATAGTATAATACACTCCTCATAGTCCTCCATATATTAAAATACACTCATCATAGTGCTCCATATAGCATAATACACTGCTAATAGTGCTCCATATAGTATAATGCACCCCTCATAGTCCTCCATACAGTATAATGCACTCCTCAGTCCTCCATATAGTATAATACAATCCTCATAGTTCGCCATACATTAAAATACACTGCTCAGTCCTCCATAGAGTATACTACACTCATCATAGTGCTCCATACAGTATAATGCACTGCCATAGTCATCCATGTTGTACAATTCACTTCCGACAGTATAATGCACCCCACAGTTCTCCATATAGTATAATGTATTCCCCTTATTCCTCTATACAGTATAATGCAGCCCACATATAGTATAATGCAGCCACTCTACAGAGTATAATGCAGCCACCCCACAAAAGTATAATGCAGCCCCGCCATACAATATAATTTAACCCCCATAGAATATAATGCAGCCCCGCTCATTGTATAATGCAGCCCCTCCATACAGGGGCAGTGAGAAAGACATGGGCAAACGGTGACTAGGGGGCATGGGAGAAGGGCACAAATGGGCTAGGGGAGACAGGCACAAGGGTGACAGGGGCTAGGGAGCAAGGAAGAAAGGCAGAAGGGGACACATGGGGACTAGGAGGCAGGGGAGAAGGGCACAAGGGGACTAGTGGGCAAGGGAGACTGACACAAGGGGTCAAGGGAGACTGACACAAGGGGACACACAGGGACTAGTGGGCAAGGGAGACTGACACAAGGGGACACACGCAGACAAGGGACACAAGCACAAGGGTGACAGGCACAAGGGGACTCATGGGGACTAGGAGAAAGGGGAGAAGGGCACAAGGGGACACACAGGGACAAGGGAGCAAGAGAGACAGGCACAAGAGGACACAAGGGGACTCCGAGGGCAGAGTAGATAGGGACACACAGGGATACAGGGCTGCAAGGGGACAGGGGAAAACGGGGAGACATAGGAGCAGGGAAGAAGGGGGCACAGGGATTACGAGGACAGGGTATATGGGGAACACACTTTGAGAAAGAGGACAGGGGAGACTTGAAAGCAGGGCAGATTGGTCACACGAGGGCAAGGGGCAGGGAATGCATGGGGTTGCAGGAGGACTCAGGGCATGGGAGATGGGGAGCATTGGGGATGCTGGGGGCCGAGTATGTTGACAAACCTCACTGCCACCAGTCCCGTACATCTCCATGTTCATCCCCGGATCCTCCACATGGCTGAGCTACTGCAGCATCCCCTCCTGGGCAGATCAATCCACGCTCCCCCCGCCAGCCCCAGAGCTGCCTGTTCCCTGTCCCAGCAGCTGCCACAGGCTCTGCCAATATGGCAACCGCCATCACCTGTGCAGATGCTACACTGCCTGGGCCCCGCACACAGTGGGAGTGCAATGAAGTGACATCATTGTGCACCCGCAGTGTCCGAGGCAGCGGGGAATGATGGGAGAGGGAGCGTCAGCTGATGCTCTCTCCTTCATCATTGCTTTGAACTGTATAGTTCAATGCGGCAGTGGCAGTAGGGGGAGTCGGGTGCATCTGACGTGCCAGGCCCCTAACCTGTCAGGCCCGGTTGCAGCGGCAACCGCTGCAACCATGGTAGATACACCCCTGCACACACACCCAAGAAAATATACACACACACCCAAGAAAACACAAACACACCCACGAAAACACACATAGGAAACCGCACATACCCAGAAAAAAAACACATACTCTGACCTGCCATACTCTGACCTGCCATATTTAATTTGTCAAATGCCCCCTCCCCCCTGCTACCTAGCACAGCAAACCTTGAGATGAGCAGCTGGAGAGGTTAGCTGGAATGTGCTGAGCAGTGGGCGCACAGGGCAGCCTGCGTCTCATCTTCTCTTGCTGTCCTGTGCTGCTGCCCTGCACGCTGATGCTCCTCCCCCTCCAGGTCCTGGCTGATCGGACATGGAGACAGATCTGCACACAGAAGAGGAAGAGGCTGCAGCGATCACTATGTATGTAATGCACCCTCCTCCTCTACATTTTGTGCCAGGAGCTGCCCCCTCTCACTGCAGTGTGAACATTACTGAAGCCGGCCATGGCTCCAGCCACAGGTGCATGCTGCGTGTCCCGCCCCCCTGTTCCTGCTCATCACATACTGCACTGCCGGTCCTCCAGCGGCCCTCAGCAGCTGCTTAGACATGGGCCCGGGGTCATATGCATTCCTGCCACCCGTCCCAGCCCGCCCCTTAGTACAACCTCAATGTTCAATCCAAAATAAACTCAGTTGGACAAATGTACACTGTGACACTTGTAGAAAAAACTTATATTCTTCTAGCTTTTGGATTTACTCTTGTACATGACTTTACATCATCTGCATCACCAGATGCCAGCTATCCTGTGACAGCAGTCTGGGTGAGGAGAGAAAATGACCATATACTCTCCTGATTATACCGTTACTTCATATGTCGGGGAAATCCACTGGTGGGCACACGGCAGGGCTCAGAAGGGAAGGAGCATCATTTGACTTTTTGAATGCAAAATTGGTAAGAATTGAAAGCCGATGCCAAGAAACGTTTGGAGAGCTCCTGATGAGCCTAAACTATGAAAAACCCCAATAATTGACCCCATATTGGAAGCTACACCCCTCAAGGATTTTATCCTGGGGTATAGAATGCATTTTGAACTCACAGGTATGACACAGAATTTGATAACATTAGGTTGTCATATTGAATATGTTGTCATTAGTGTTGAACGCAATTGCTCGTTGCTACTGTTCAGGCATTCAGGTATGCACTGAATATCGCAAGTGCTCAAGTGACATGCTTGAGTTCTTGCCCTGCCTGTTTTGTGGTTGTTAAACACCCCCCAAAAAATGTGAGAATCTGCAATATTCAAGCATGCGATGTATCCTCGAGAAGCGAACACTTGCTCTCAAAATCTGTCATATCGTCATTATTATTTTTGTTTTACTTTTGAAAAGAAAACAATTCTAACTCCAACCTTGATTCAACCCTAGCCCTATCAAAACACTAACCTCAATGCTAAGCCCAAAACAACCCTAACCCAAGCCCTATCCCTAACCTCAACCAAACCACAGCACTAAATGCAAAGAATGGAAAAAAATTACAAAAAAATCTTTATATCTATTTCAAACTAAGAGGGTGACAAAGAGAGATTTGATTTTCTTTTTTTGTAGTTTTGATCTCTGTGATAGGGTCTACCACAATGATCAAAAGGAAGCAACAGTAAAAATATCCTATCATTGCCAAGTACCATCTGGCAGATCTCGGTGGGGCCGCTGCACATGCGCCTTCCAATTTCTTCCAGGAAGATGATGCTATGGGCTGGTAGATGGAGCAGGAGAGCCAGGTGGTGGTGAAGTACTTGGGGGGCTCTGAGGACCCGTATTCTCTCTTCTCTGATATTCAAGATCAGATCAGAGACAGAACTAAATTGTAAATCAGACTTTTTTTGTGATTGCTATTATTTGGTGAATAAATGCGATCATACGACGGGGACTGTGAAAGCTGGCCTTGATAATGTTCTCCAGGGTCTCAGCTATTACTGATAGCCAAGACCCTGGATATTTTCAGACACTGGGGGGTGCTATACTCTTACTTATCAGCACCTTTAAAAATTGGGGCTGAGGAATATGTGCTCCTAATTGCCGCCGTTAAAACTTGGTCATTAAGGGGTTAAGGAGAGTTGTAAACTATATTTTCTAATGTCTGGTGTCCTCTAGGGATGAAAAAACTCGGGTTTGCCTTGTATTTTCTCTCCTCAGAGGGAATCCTCAGTCATTACCAACAGACTTGCTCACTTGTTCATTGGTGTAGATGAGGGAATAAGTGAATGCTGTGTTGGGCTGTTTCAGGTGAACTTTTTTTTTAAAGTCCAGTTTGGATGGTGAACTTGACCCGAAATTAACACCGTATAAGTCATTGTGGACCTGAACTTCAGAACTGTAAAATGGCTACAAAGTATTCGTAGTAAGAGTTAGGGGGCTGGAAAAATAAAAAAATGGGGGTAAGAGCAGGAAAACTGTCCTGCAAACACATGTGGATAGGAACATGACTTAAAGTGGTTATTTCACTATAGTAGTCATGGTAAAATAGCAATTATATGAATAACATAAATGTTTTAACACTGACACCACAGAAACTGAGGTTTGCTACTGCAAGTCCAGTTAAAAATTTGACCCTATGGGTCACTGTATCCCCACAGAAGCTGATTCAAATTTCACTCACAGTTCATGGGGAACAATAACACCAAATAAGATTAAACTATATTTCAACCACAGAGCACGAGGCATGATAATCCCACTGAAGATTTTTTTTTACATTTCTGTCTCAGAGCATGGGGACCAATATTTCCACAGGAAATTAAACAAAATTTCTGCAGAAACACCATGGGGTATGATACCCTAAATATTAGGAAATTTTACATTCCAATACTGCGTACTGCAAATGCATTTGAGGAAAACCTAGTAAGTCCCAAATCTCAATGAGTTTAAATTAAAAAAAAGTGTTTAAAGTAGGCAACCACGTCAGCATTAGGACTTTCATCACAGGTCTGGATTAGACAATTATGCAAACTATTTGTTTTGGCCCCTTAAAATTTAACTAACAGAGCAGGGTGCACAATACCCCTTCAAGAAGAAGTAGCAATAACAAGAACAATAACCTCACAGACTCCGATTCAAATTTCCCCCCAAGAGGCAATGGGTGCCTGAAATTTTGTGCTATAAAATGGTGGCAGTAAGGGGTAGGGTACTGCAAAAGTAAGCAAAATGGGAGTAAGAGCAGGACAATTGCCTTGCAAACAAATGTGTATAAGGAAATTACATAAAGTGGTTCTATTGTGAGAGGATGGACAAAGGCTACAAATGGGGGTAGGGCACTGACATAATAAAATAAAAAATAATCTTGAACCAGGAGTCAGAGGTCAAAGTTGAGCAGGACATGGTGATGTATGTGCAAAGGCAAAGTATAAATCAGCCAACACTTTTTATTTTATTTAATATTTTAATACACTTTTTTTTCTTTAATTTTAAGAGGAACTAATGAAAATAACAGAAATTAAAAACAAAAACAAAGTAGCATCTTGAACCAGGAGGCTGAGGTCCAAGTGGAGGATAAAGAGGAAGTAGAGGGGGATGTGGAAGAGGTGGAGGAGGAGGCAGTCAACACCTTTTTTTTGTTTTGTTGAGGAGGCCCCAAACTTAAACAATTAGGCTGCTGTCACATTAGCAGTATTTGGTCAGTATTTTACAACAGTAGTTGTAAGCCAAAACTAGGAGAGGAACAAATAGAGGCAAAGTATAATAGAAACATATGCACCACTTCTGCATTTATCACCCACTCCTGGTTTTGGCTTACAAATACTGATGTAAAATACTGACCAAATACTGCTAGTTTGATGGCAGCTTTAGTCTAACCTTGGCACCGTGCGGCTGGCATAGTTGTGTACTCAGCCAAAAGTACTTTGTGATCCATGGCTGGTTAATTTTAATGAATGTGAGCTTGCTCACGTTGGTGTGGACAGGCGGTTGCCTGCTTTGCTAAACATCATACTTGCTGCAGAGCAGGCCAGTAACTTCAAGGAGTAAAGGGCAAGCTCAGGCCATATGTCCTGTTTGAAGAACTAAAAGTTAATTGGGGCAGACCCATCAGTTATAAAGTGGAGACATGTGGACAGGCACTCTTCCACCATATTGTGAAAATGCTGCCTCCTGCTCTTATGGACCGTATAAGATGGTGGTGCCAGATGTTGTGGCATGTGGGGGAACTGTTTCCACATTTTATCCATGCTATCTCTGCCTACCAAGGTGCTAGTGATTCCCAAGCTTTGGTGAATTTCTCTTCCACTTCTGCCTTGTTCTTCCATTGAGTCCCCGCGGTCAGGTGGGAAACCCATCAGTAGTTTCTCTACTAGTGTTGAGCATTCCGATACTGCAAATATCGGGTATCGGCCGATATTTGCTGTATCGGAATTCCGATACCGAGTTCCGATATTTTTGCGATATTGGAAATTGGAATCGGAAGTGTGCGGTGTGTATGGTTCCCAGGGTCTGGAGGAGAGGAGACTCTCCTTCAGGCCCTGGGATCCATATTCATGTAAAAAATAAAAAATAAAAATAAAAAATATTGATATACTCACCCCTCCGGCGGCCCTGGCTCTTAGCGGTGCCTCCGTTTCTAAGAATGCAGGAAGTGAATGACCTTCGATGACGTCGCGGCTTGTGATTGGTCGCGTGAGCGGTCACACGACCAATCACAAGCCGCGACGTCATCGAAGGTCCTTCACTCTGCATTCTTAGGAACTGAAGGAGACGCTTGGACCGGTGAGAGCCGGGGCCGTCAGAGGGGTGAGTATATCAATATTTTTTATTTTTATTCTTTATTTTATACATGAATATGGATCCCAGGACCTGAAGGAGAGTTTCCTCTCCTTCAGACCCTGGGAACCATTCCGATATTTTGTGTCCCATTGATATGCATTGGTATCAGGTATCGGTATCGGCGATATCCGATATTTTTTGGATATCGGCTGATCCAATCCGATACCGATACCTTTGCATAATGGAAGGTATCGCTCAACACTATTCTCTACCAGTGAGTGCTTGTATTTAAACATTTTGCCATCCAGGTCCAAGGAGGGACGTAAAGATGGTACTTGGTGCTTGTAGCAGAGATCCAGCAGGTTGACAACCCACTAACCAGAACTGGTAATACTAGCAACCCGGCAGTCATTGTGTAGGCACAGCAGCATGTATTAGGTCATGTGTTCCAGGTTGCCCAAATTAAAGACAAGCTGTCCTCAATAGGAGATGTATGATCTGGGTCATCTCTCCCCCCTCCGAAGCCACACTCGAGTGATGCCTGTGAGCAGCTTGGAGTGTCCCACTGCTGTAAACATGGTTCCTCAACATCCTACTCATCATCCACCATGACTTTCCATTGGCTGGATCATAGCATACCAGGCTGCTGTGGGTACAGGAACCCACCCTCCAAACCATATGTGGATGTCATGCCTTATAACCTGAAGGGTTTTCTCAAGCACACATAAAAGTGGGATAGTAACGCTAATGATGGTGTCATCAGCGCTGGCCATATTGGTGGAATGAATATTCAAAGCAGTGCAGCACAAAACACACATAAGGTGGTAAAATGGTGTTTCGCCAAGCGACTCATGCGTGCTGCAGCTTAAACTCCAATGTTGCCTCCTGCTGATCCAAAGTCTCTCCTGAATACCCAAGGCAGAGTTTTACCTTGTTGGTACGCTACATATGAGGTGGTGAGCTGGAGGACTGACATGAAGCTGCAGCGCAGACAAGCAAGCAGCAGAGTGAGAACACTGGAAGCATGCACACATAGCATGCACTTTCAGAAGCTAATCAAACATGTTTTGGTAGTTCTTCAAGAAGCTCTGCACCACCAAGTTCAGCACATGTGCCAGACAAGGGATGTGGGTCAAAACGACTAGGCCCAGAGCTTCTACCAGATTTTGCCTTTTATCACAAACCACACGACCAGACTTGAGGTACACGGGTACTAAGTACTCGTCTGTCTGCTGTTTGAAAACCATCCACAGCTCCTGCACAGTGTGGCATCTGATCCACAAACAATTGAGATGCAGAACAGCCTGATAATGTTTACCTCTGGTTATGCTGAAATTGGTGGTGCAGGTCTCACTGTGACTGGATTAGGATGTGGTGAAGGAAGTAAGTAGAAGGAGAAGGCACATGTACCTAGAAATATCCAGCAAACCTCTGTGGTGGTAGGACATTTGCTGGAACACCTTCCACCTCTGTCCTTGTTGCCACTACATTGACCCAGTGGGCAATTAGGGAGATGTAACTTCACTGCCCATGTTTACTGGTCCATGTATCTGTTTTAACATGGACCTTGCCAGTAATGGCATTGTGTAGTGCACATTTTATGTGGTGTGTGGTGTGGAAACTTCAATGGGATGGTGTAGACATGGTCGGTGACACTGCTGGTGGTGTTCCTGTCACATCCTATCTTTGCAGGGAGGTAGCTGGCCCTGTTGAACATGGCCAACAGGAAGAGGTCTAGAATGCAGCAAAAGAGGGAGCAGGAGGAGGCCCAGATTTATCATGCTTTTTAAGATGTGAACTCACCTGCACCTAGTGCTTTAATTTGAGATGCCTGATCATGCAGGTGGTGCTCAGAGTTAGAAAATTTACCCTTGGCTTTAGGCTCAGATGGCACAGCATGCAAATGACCTGCCACTTGTCTTCACTACATTAGGTGAAGAATTCTCACGACAGTGAGCTCCTTTAAGTTGGCTTTTGGGGACTAATTCCCTTGACATGAAGGGCAGTAGCTGATGAAGTACTGGCTATGGGCTGGCTGCTGTTCTTTTCCAGCCTGCACCATTTGCTGTGCTAATTGGGAAGCGTGACCACTTCCTCATCCTTCAAACTGCACACATCACTATGAGGACCACCCATTCCTGACCATTTCCCTCCTTGATAGTTGGCACAAAGCAGAAAGATGCAGCAGTTGGCACTTGTGTTTCCTCATCTCCACAGATGTGCTGCAGTGGTACACTGACCATGTGCACTGGCCCTTCCATGTTCTCATCCTCCGGCAGAATGAGTGGTTGGGCATCAGTAAACTCAGTCACTTCCATTTCTAAGGCAGGACCTGGTAGAAGGGCCACAGAATTCCAGCCATTGAACTAGTCAAACAACAGAAGAGATAGCTGCATGACTTGGAGCTCCGACTGCTTGGATGGTTTGCAAGGAGGTGAGGGGAAAGACAATGCCTAAGATCCTCAGGTGCCAACTAAATGCTATCTACAGGGGACTGGGTGGAAGAAAATGTGAAGGAACTGAAGGCATTCACAGCCTTCCAATATAACAGGGAATCCACATATTCTGGCCTCATCATTCATTCTGTGATACTGGAGCCTAATATATAATGACAAACATACTGTCACCTGCTTGTACATCAGGCAGATGTTGCAGTTGGGCACGTAACAAGCGCAGATCAACCATCTCATCTCCCTACATCAGCTACACCATCACCACCGCCAGCATGACCACCATGTTCATGTCCCCTATTTGCTGCTCTCTTCATGTTACCCACCCCCCATAAAAAAAATACCTGGTAGGCAACAGGTTGGCTTCAGGTACACTACTCAAGGATAATTTACCACAGAGAAAAAAGTTTTTTTTATGGCTCAGAGTATAAGTTTTTTTTCCAAAGTGTACCCTCTTTATATGCATCAGAGCAATAGGATTTTTTTTCCTTATGGAATAGGGTATTTATGCAACAGAACAATAGGATTTTTTTGCCTCAGTGTTCTGGTTTAAATGGCACCAAGCAATAGATTTATTTTTTATAGCACTGACCATGGGGTTTTTAGAGTAATAGGCTATTAGGACACTCTACACAAAGCTGGTATAGTACACATGAACAGGCTTCTAGGGGAGTGTACACAACAATTCTATGGCACACAGTAAAAGGATTTTTAGGCACAGAGCACGAGGCCCATGAGGCACAAAGAATCACACTGACAGCATAAGGAACAGCATGTTGGCGCAACCAGTGACCCGGCCTTAATACAAGCAGGGTAACATGGTGCACAGGCCAATCACAGCCATACCAGTAAAGGGCATGGCTGTGATGACTCCAGAAATGCTCACAGCCAAAAAGCTCATTGGTTAGCTGCACAGCAGCCCTTCAACAAGCTTTATTTGGCTGGCAAAACCGAACATTATGAAGGATTTCTGGGAAAAAGTCCGAGATCGGGGTCCATGCATGAACGCTAGGAGTCCGGTACGAACCCCGAACTTTACAGTTTGTGTTCGTTCATCAATATTCATAAGTTAATACATTTTTAATACATTTTTTGAGGCCATGGGGCAGATATATAGTAATTATTCATGAGTGAAATATTTGGATTCGGGAAAATAGGCACAAATCATTTGTAATATCAGTGTACTCGTACCGAATAACAAATCCAAAACAAGTTTATGGGAAAGCTGAATGTTTGTCTACTGTATCCAACAAAAAGATTTGGGGGCCTGAATAAAAAGCTGAAATGGATGGGAAAGTGCTACAACTAAATGGGAACAGCATGGAGAAGATGCCTGCATGCCTTTCTGACTCACAAATGGTGTCTTAGAATAATGTCCGACTTGCGCCGGTTTTGCAGATTTATAAGAAGACCGACCAAAGAAACCTATTTTTTTTAAAGGAAAAATGATAAGAAACAGTTTTTCCTTCATAATTAAATGTATGTAATGCAAAAAAAAAAAAAAAATTATATATATATATACATATATATATATATATATATATATATATATATATATATATATATATATATATATATATAGTACAGACCAAAAGTTTGGACACACCTTCTCATTTAAAGATTTTTCTGTATTTTCATGACTATGAAAATTGTAAATTCACACTGAAGGCATCAAAACTATGAATTAACACATGTGGAATTATATACTTAACAAAAAAGTGTGAAAAAACTGAAAATATGTCTTATATTCTAGGTTCTTCAAAGTTGCCACCTTTTGCTTTGATAACTGCTTTGCACAGTCTTGGCATTCTCTTGATGAGCTTCAAAAGGTAGTCACCGGAAATGGTTTTCACTGCACAGGTGTGCCCTGTCAGGTTTAATAAGTGGGATATCTTGCCTTATAAATCGGGTTGGGACCATGAATTGTGTTTAGCAGAAGTCTGGTGGATACACAGCTGATAGTCCTACTGAATGGACTGTTAGAATTTGTATTATGGCAAGAAAAAAGAAGCTAAGTAAAGAAAAACGAGTGGCCATCATCACTTTAAGAAATGAAGGTCAGTCAGTCCGAAAAATTTGGAAAACTTTGAAAGTGTCCCCAAGAGCAGTTGCAAAAACCATCAAGCGCTACAAAAAAACTGGATCACATGAGGACCGCCCCAGGAAAGGAAGACCATGAGTCACCTCTGCTTCTCAGGATAAGTTTATCCGAGTCACCAGCCTCAGACATTGCAGGTTAACAGCAGCTCAGATTAGACAACAGGTCAATGCCACACAGAGTTCTAGCAGCAGACACATCTCTACAACTACTGTTAAGAGGAGACTTTGTGCAGCAGGCCTTCATGGCAAAATAGCTGCTAGTAAACCACTGCTAAGGACAGGCAACAAGCAGAAGAGACTTGTTTGGGCTACAGAACACAAGGAATAGACATTAGACCAGTGGAAATCTGTGCTTTGGTCTGATGATTCCAAATTTGAGATCTTTGGTTCCAACCACCGTGTCTTTGTGCGACACAGAAAAGGTGAACAGATGGACTCTACATGCCTGGTTCCCACTGTGAAGCATGGAGGGGGAGGTGTGATGGTGTGGGGGTGCTTTGCTGGTGACACTGTTGGAGATTTTTTCAAAATTGAAGGCATACTGAACCAGCATGGCTACTACAGTATCTTGCAGCGGCATGCTATTCCATTCGGTTTTGCGTTTAGTTGGACCATCATTTATTTTTCAACAGGACAATGACCCCAAACACACCTCCAGGCTGTGTAAGGGCTATTTGACCAAGAAGGAGAGTGATGGGGTGCTACGCCAGATGACCTGGCCTCCACAGTCACCAGCTCTGAACCCAATCGAGATGATTTTGGGGTGAGCTGGACCACAGAGTGAAGGCAAAAGGGCCAACAAGTGCTAAGCATCTCTGGGAACTCCTTCAGAATTGTTGGAAGACCATTTCCGGTAACTACCTCTGGAATCTCATCAAGAGAATTCCAAGAGTGTGCAAAGCAGTCATCAAAGCAAAAGGTGGCTACTTTGAAGAACATAGAATATAAGACATATTTTCAGTTGTTTCACACTTTTTTGTTAAGTATATAATTCCACATGTGTTAAATCATAGTTTTGATGCCTTCAGTGTGAATTTACAATTTTCATAGTCATGAAAATACAGAAAAATCTTTAAATGAGAAGGTGTGTCCAAACTTTTTGTCTGTACTTGTATATATACCTCCCTTTTAGCATATGTTCACATGGAGCAATTTGGTTTTAGTTTTTCCTTATTACATTTCTGAGGGCTGTCACTCCTACATTTAGGAGGTCTCACCCTCATTCAAAATTGTAAGCTAGATAGAGGAATACATATTCCTCATCACTTTACTATGCAAGGTAAAACATGCCCATTTGAATTGTGGGCTTCGCCCCACCATCACCGTATCTACTGCCATGTCTTATGCGGCCCTCGCTTGACATTTTCAGAGGGTCATCAGGTGCCTTGAAACTAGAGTTTGGGAAAGGCCCTCAGGTGGCCCTATATCATACATTTGGGAGAGCTCTTACTCCTACATTTGGGAGGTCCCTCCCTCATTCAAAATTGTTAGCTAGATAGTGGAACACATATTCCCCTAAACTTTACAATGTC
The DNA here is from genome assembly GCF_051348905.1 of Ranitomeya variabilis. Lineage (NCBI taxonomy): Eukaryota > Metazoa > Chordata > Amphibia > Anura > Dendrobatidae > Ranitomeya > Ranitomeya variabilis. The sequence continues at coordinate 572,184,946 of NC_135236.1, forward strand.
AGCTAACATTTTCAGTGAGCCAGCAGGTGCCATGAAACCTGAGTTTTGTGTGCTCCACAGTTAATTTTGGCAAGCACATCCCAATGGAGCCACTGTCATAGCAGGTGAAGCCACTGTAAAGGTACCTTCACACTAAACGACTTTGCAATGAGAACGATAGCGATCCGTGACGTTGCAGCGTCCTGGATAGCGATATTGTTGTGTTTGACACGCAGCAGCGATCTGGATCCTGCTGTGATATCGCTGGTCGATGCTGAAAGTCCAGAACTTTATTTGGTCGTCAGATCGGCGTGTATCGTCGTGTTTGACAGCAAAAGCAACGATGCCAGCAATGTTTTACAATGGTAACCAGGGTAAATATCGGGTTATTAAGCGCAGGGCCGCGCTTAGTAACCTGATATTTACCCTGGTTACCATTGCAAAAGTAAAAAAAAAAAACAGTACATACTCACCTTCTGATGTCTGTCACGTTCCCCGGCATTCGCGCTGCTGCTCAGAGCTTCCTGCACTGAATGTGTCAGTGCCGGCCGTAAAGCAAAGCACAGCGGTGATGTCACCGCTGTGCTTTAGGGCCGGCGCTTACACAGTGCAGGGAAGCGGACGCCGGGGGACACGACAGACACGGCAATGTAAGTATGTAGTGTTTGGGTTTTTTTACATTTACACTGGTAACCAGGGTAAACATTGGGTTACTAAGCACGGCCCCGCGCTTAGTAACCCAATGTTTACCCTGGTTACCCGGGGACTTCGGCATCATTGGTCGCTGGAGAGCTGTCTGTGTGACAGCTCTCCAGCGACCACACAGCGACGCTGCAGCGATCGGCATCGTTGTCGTTATCGCTGCAGCGTCGCTTAATGTGACGGTACCTTAAGGTGATTATGTCAGTAAATTGGATTCCACCAGACACCAAAAGCATTTTGATTAAATTCTGAATACAGTGCATGCAAGTGAGGGCCTGCATTTTGGTCAGTCTGTCAGGCCTGAAACCCATATTAGCAACATGTACAAGCCTCATATTACGCGGAAGCAGACTCCTCAAGGGAAAAAAGACAGGAGTGCCAAACTTCACAAGCCTTCATACTTTTCTGGAAACTATCCAGAACCTGGCAGAATTTATATTTTGCATGTTTTTGAGAAACAATGGAGTAATTACAGGATATGTCACAGAGAATCATGAAGTCTGTGGAGTGTATTACTCAGGTGATTGGCAGTGCTACAGAACTTAGCGTGGAAATAACCATGTTCCAATATGTGTAAGGCTGCAGACAGAATAGGTCTGTGGAGCATACTAACCCAGTCTCTTCAACCTGCTTAAAATGTAGAGATACTGGCCAATATCCCACCACCATTTATTATTTTTTTGCCAAAATTTAGAAAATGTAAGGGAAGCAACAGTTTAATAAAGAGACACAAGTGTTAGGTGTCGAGTTCCTGCCGCTGCAAAGGGGGAATTTTGAACCATGTCCACTGTGGTCTCCCATTCTCCTCCAGCCACAGTGGAGACGTCGATCCCAGCATCTGGCTCAAGCTGATACTGTGCGCTTGGTTACTGCTGCCTTTCCAGGCTCTGCCTTCGTAGCCAGCACTGATCAGCAGTGAGCAGGCGTTTCAAGGACTAAGTCCCGCTTTTCCTATACTGAGCATGCCCATGAGACGACCTCCCATTTGAGGTCCCCCCGACCACATGCTCAGGTCCTGTTGTGACCCCTATTGGACCAACAGGAAGGTCCCGGAGAGCTACTACTATAAAAAATTCACATGGCCTCTCGGCCATGCGCTAGTGTAGACCTGTTAACGTGTGTGTGGATGTATGCCTGTCAATGTATGAAAGCTCCGAATCATTACCCTTCCTAGAGTTGTTGACTGCTTGTGAATGGTTGAGCTACCTAGCACCTGACAATTCGATCCGCACATTTAACACAAGAGACAGCGTCTATTAGCAACGAACGACAGTGCGGTGCCCTGTGCAAATAGCGCGCTTTCCTGGCCCAAGTTAGGGTGGTTAGTGGCATCCACCAGAGTAGCGCTGCACGCACTCTTGTGTGGTAGATCTTTAGTTTAGTTTATTCCTTGACACCACTGTAGCGGTGTTGAGCGCAAGAGGTCTAGAGGAACTCTTACCCTGAGTCTTGGGGCAGAGTTCTGTGACTCCTTCCGCTCTCTGTGTGGTATTGAGGCCTTGTGATGCAGCAGGGTTTGCTTCCTTCATACTGGGTGAAGCTAACCCATGTGTGTCTTTTCTTAATACTGCCATATAGTCAGTCATTACCGAGCAGCAGGTGACTTTTCTGCACAGTGGACCCCGGACAGGGAACGCATCTTATATTGCCTCTAATTAATATTTGGAGCGTTCCACCAGTCCTAAGATTACACTAGCACCAAGGTCTGGCTTGTAATTGTGGACGAACAGCGTCTACACTGGTGCATCCAGCAGGTGGAGGGTAGGTCGGTGGCTCTTGAGCGTACAACCTCGGCTGTGGATGTTACCGCAGTCACTGTTCAGGCTGCTAGCGTAGCTGCAGCCAGTTTGTCCACTGCTACCGCTGCCCCGATCTTATCCCATCTCCCGCTACCTGATAAGTTTACTGGTGACAGTAAGCTGTGTCAGGGACTCGTGAATCAGTGTGCCATACACCTTGAGCTCCTGGCTGCACGTTTTCCTACGGAGCGGGTGAAGGTGGAATTTATAGTATCCCTGTTGTCGGGCAGGGCGTTGGAGTGGGCAACGCCTCTGTGGGAGCGTGACGATCATGTGATGCAGAGTGCTACAAGGTTCCGGGACTCTCTGAAACAGGTCTTTCTGGGATCTCGTTTCACCCATGATTTGGCACTGCTGGCATTAACACAGGGTTCATCCATGGTCAGTCATTTTGCCATCCACTTCCAGACTTTGGCATCTGAGCTAGAGTGGCTGGATAAAGTCCTTATCCCGGTGTTCTGGAAAGGACTGGTTGACCATGTGAAGGACACCTTGGCCACTAGGGAGATTCCAGCCACACTGGAGGAGCAAATAGCTATATCAACTCGCATTGACCTCCGTTTTCACGAGCAAGGGTTGGAGCGAGCCCAATGTTGGCAGAGGTTTTGGTTGTCACCTACCTTCGCCAGACCTCTGGAATCTCCTGTTCAGGCGTCCGAGCACTATGAGGCCATGGAGGTTTCTCGAGCGGGTCCTAAGTCTCGGGCTGCTCGAATACCCATGGTCTGTAATGTATGCCAGCAGTCAGGACATTTTACCAAGAAATGTCCACAGCGGCAGGGAAACGACTGCGTCTAGTGACTGTAGGAGGAGGTTCACTAGACACAGCGGCGTTTTCCACCAAATTGTCCTTCAAGGGGACAATTACCTTTGGCCCTTCCACTTTTATGGACGAACTTTGCGTGGATATCAGGGAGGAGGGAAATTTCTTGTCCTCTGCCCTCGCCCAATGTCACGCAATACCCCTGGTTATCTTAGCCAAACCAGTAACCGTAAGAGTGGTGAATGGGTCAACACTGCCCTCACAGATTACACACCAGACTATCCCGTTTACGTTATCCATGTCTCCATCCCATTGGGGAGATCATTTCCCTTCTTGTCATTAATGAGGGAACAGATGAGATTCTGCTAGGGATACCTTGGTTGCGTTACCACTCCCCACATATAGAGTGGTCCTCTGGGAGAATTCTAGGATGGAGTAAATCTTGTGAGGGCAGATGTCTGAGGGAGTGTGTTCAGGTTGCCACTATGGAGGTACCCACAGATTTTACCTCTCTCCCCAAACACTATTGGTCTTATGTGGACTTATTCTCCAAGAGAGCTGCAGAGACTCTTCCGCTTCACTGCCCCTTTGACTGTCCTATTGATCTCTTGCCAGGGGCAGAGCCTCCCCGGGTCGCGTCTATCCCCTGTCTCTCCCGGAGACAGAGGCAATGTCACAATACATCCAGGAGAATCTGGCAGGATTCATTAGGAAGTCAGTGTCACCTGCGGGGGCGGGGTTCTTCTTCGCACAAAAGAAGAATGGGGAATTGCGTCCATGCATTGACTACAGGGGTCTTAACGCCATCATCATTAAGAAAAAGTACCCTCTGCCCTTGATATCTGAGCTCTTTGATAGACTAAGTGGTGAGAGTATTTAGTAAGCTAGATCTGCGAGGTGCTTACAACCTGATTCACATCCGTGAGGGGGACGAATGGACAACAGCTTTCAATACCAGTGATGGGCACTATGAATATCTGGTGATGCCCTTTGGGCTTTGTAATGCCTCAGCCGTCTTCCAAGACTTTGTAAATGATATCTTCGGTGCTCTCCACCTCGGTGGTGGTCTATCTGGATGATATTCTCATCTACTCTTCTGATATAGATTCCCATCGGAGAGATGTTTGCAGAGTCTTTGACCTCCTACGGGCAAACTCCCTCTATGCCAAGTTGGAAGAGTGCGTGTTTGAGCAGGAGTCTTTGCCTTTCCTGGGCTAAGTCATCTCAGCCCGAGGATTAGCAATGGATCCTGCCAAGCTACAAGCAGTGATGGACTGGCAGGAACCTCATTCTCTTAAAGTGGTGCAGCGCTTTATGGGGTTCATTAATTATTATCGCCAGTTTGTTCCCCACTTCTCAACTTTGGTAGCTCCCTTGGTAGCCCTCACCAAGAAGGGTGCAATTCCCAAATTGTGGTCGGAGGAGGTCTCCAAGGCCTTCTTATCTGTTAAGTCCCATTTTACATCGTCCCGATGTAGATAAGCCCTTCATTATAGAGGTGGATACCTAATCCGTCGGTGCTGGAGCAGTCCTCTTTCAAATGGGCGCTTAGGGTTGGAAGCATCCTTGCTTCATTTTCTCCAATACCTTCACTCTGGAGGAGAGGAATTATTCCATTGGGGACAAGGAGTTGCTAGCAATAACGTTGGCCTTTTATGGGTGGAGACACCTTCTGGAGGGGGCACGCTTTCCCTTCCAAGTTTACACTGACCACAAGAATTTGGTGTATTTGCAAACAGCCCAGCGGCAAAATTCTTGCCAGGCTAGATGGTTCCTGTTCTTTTCACGGTTCCACTTCACCCTTCATTTCCTATCCGGGGAGAAGAACATTTGCGCCAACGCTCTCTCCCGCTCTATGGTGTCATCAGAAGAGGAGGAGGAGCCTCGGCTAATTGTCCCCTCTGAGAGTCTGAGAACTGTTCCTCCAGTGTTGCTAGAGTCTGTGCCCCCGAGCAAGACTTTTGTGCCATCAAATTTGCAACCGGAGGTTCTCTCTTGGGCTTACTCTTCCAGGGTGGGTGGACATTTCAGGATCAAAAGGACATCAGAGCTTCTGGCGAGGAGGTACTGGTGGCCGCTTATGGCCCATGATTGCAGAGACTATATTTGGGCGTGCGCCTTTTTCACCAAGAATAGGTCTCCGCGACAACGGCCTGCTGGGCTACTTTACCCCTACCAGTGGCAGATAGGCCCTGGGAGATGGTCGGGATGGACTTTGTTGTAGGCTTACCAAAGTCTCGTGGCTTTACCGTTACTTGGGTAGTTATAGGTCATTTCTCCAAAAAGGTGCATTTAGTGCCTCTTCCACAGTTACCTTCTGCATGGGCCTTTGCGGCTTTGTTTGTTAAACATATTTTCTGCTTACATGGTATGCCTGACAAGATTGTCAGTGACCGGGATCCCCAGTTTGCATCTCGGTTCTGGAGAGAGCTTTGTCGCCTACTTAGTATTGAGCTGAATCTCTCTTCAGTGTACCATCCCGAGATGAACAGGTTGGTAGAGAGAGCCAACCAGACCCTTGTCACATACCTACATCATTATGTTTTGGCCAGGCAGGATGACTGGGCATCCTTGCTACCGTGGGCGGAGTTTGCCTTGAACAACGCCGTAGCCGACTCAACTGGGAAGACCCCATTCCTTCTTAATTACGGCCAGCATCCGCTGGTTCCTGTGCCCATGCCTGTGTCTTCCACCGACTCTAGGGTGGCAGGCTGGGCAGTGGAAGCACTGGACATCTGGGACCACACACAGGATGCCATCCGGACCTCCAAGGAGAGAATGAGGTCCTCTGCCGATGCACATCGGCTCCCCACTCCGACCTTTGCTCCTGGTGACTTAGTGTGGCTCTCCGCCCACAATATCAGGCTGCGAGTTGAGTCCACTAGGTTTCCGCCTCACTACTTAGGGGCCTTCAAAGTTCTGGAACAGGTTAACCCTGTGGTCTACCATCTGGCTTTTCCTCCATGCCTGGGTATCACCGACATCTTTCATGTGTCCCTCTTAAAGCCCATTTACATGTCCCGGTTTTTCGAGTCAACTGCTGGGACATCGGGTTCATCCACGGACGATTATGAGGTAAATTCTATTTTGGGGTTCAAGGTGGTGCGTGGCAAAAAGTACTATCTGGTGGACTGGAAGGGTCATGGCCCAGTGGACAGAACCTGGGAACCTGTGGAGCACATTGTGGCTCCGCTGCTCATTGTAGTCTTTGAACATAGGGAGGAAATGTTAGGTGTCAAGTTCCCACCGCTGCACAGGGGGAATCTAGAACTATGTCTGCTTTGGTCTCCCATTCCCCTCTAGCCGCAGTGGAGCCTGCTCAGCAGAGACATTGATCCCAGCATCTGGCTCAAGTTGATACTGTGTGCTTGGTTACTGTTGCTTTTCCAAACTCTGCCTTTTCAGCCAGCACTGATCAGCAAAGAGCAGGCGTTTTCAAGTCCTGCTTTTCCCAAACTGAGCATGCCCATGGGATGACCTCCCATTGAAGGTCGGGGGTCACATGCTCACGTCCTGTTGCGAATCCTATTGGACCAACAGGAAGGTCCCGGAGTGCTGCTATTATAAAAAGTTCATATGGCCGCTCGGCCATGTTCTGGTGTAAACCTGTTAACATGTGTGTGTGTGTATGTATGCCTGTCAGTGTATGAAAGCTCTGAATCATTCCCCTTCCTAGAGTTGTTGACTGCTCACGAATGGTGGAGCTACCTAGCGCCTGACAGTGTGATCCCGCACATTTAACACAAGAGACAGCGTCTATTAGAAGAGACCGCCAGTGCGGCGCCCTGTGCAAATAGTGCGCTTTCCTGGCCCAAGTTAGGGTGGTTAGTGGCATCCGCCAGAGCGGTGCTGTGCATACTCTTGTGTGGTAAATCTTTAGTTTAGTTTATTCCCTGACACCACTGTAGCTGTGTCGAGCGCAAGAGGTCTAGAGGGACTCTTACCCTGAGTCTTTTGAAGAGTTCTGTGACTCTTTGCTTGTGCTCTCTGTGCAGTATCGCAGCCTTGTGACGCAACAGGGTTCCCTTCCTTCATACCGGGTGAAGCTAACCCGTGTGTGTCTTCTCTTAATACCACCATAAAGTCCGTCATTACCGAGCAGCAGGTGACTTTTCTGCACGGTGGCCCCTGGACTGCGAACACATCTTATATTGCCTCTAATTAATATTTGGTGCGTTCCGCCAATCCTAATAACAAGTCTTATTTAGGAGCCTGGAAAAGCCAGCAATGGTCTTTGTCCAGCATCAGACAATGTAAAGTGCTAACAAATATGTTGGTCTATCTAACAATTTGGGATGCGACATATATGCTGACAAGGGACAACGGAACGCTTCCCTGGGACAACGAACTAGATGTGGTTGCTGACTGATGTGTCTGCGCAACTGCAGGTTGTGGGCAAGAGGCATCAGCACCTCCTTCCTGGACAGCAGATTGGGAAGGACTTAACACAGGGGAAGGACCAGTATTTTTACTCTCAGAGCTGCGTATGTCAGCAGTATATGTCGTATGTCGAATTACCCTTTATTAAAGGAATGTGTGGGGTAAAGATTTTCAAACTAGCAGAATACATACAGAGCATGTTTTGTTTCTCATATTATTATTCTATGTAAGGCTAAAAACTGAAGAAGTGTGTGGATCATATTAATGCACTGATGTTCCACAATGTCCAAGTGAAGACCCAAAAAGCAACTTCTGGATCCCAGATACACGATTAAAGAGACCGTGAGAAGGGCAACACAATAAAAATAATAGAATAGAATATATAGAAATTGAGAGTAGAAATTTGATGATTGCTCAATGTACAAAGGTTTCCAAAAATGACCCAAGAGACATACAATACAATACAATGACAATACAGACGTATCATGTGCACTGAAAGAGACCGTGATGGGAATCCCACAATACATTTTGCAGTTATTAGAATAGCTAGAGATAAGAAGTACAATGTTCACCATTGTGCAATTTACATTATTTTTCCCAAAATTACCCAAGGGGTCTGTATCACACATGCTGAAAAGAGGCCATGATGGGGACCTCACAATACATTTTGCAGGTATTAGAAAAGCCAGAGATAGGAAGTGCAAGTTTCACCATTGCATAATTTACAAGTTTCCAAAAATTAAAAACATTACCCACGTGGGGTATACATATATGATCATTAAGTACTTGTTGCAGAGGCAGGAGGAATAGGATGTTATTTCCAGAGCAAAATGGGTTTGAATGGTAAAGGATGGATGTTAAAACAACTTCCAAAAAAGAGCATTTGGGCTGCATTTACGTTGGGTTGCTGTCATCCATAGGGCTTACAAGTTGGTGAAAATCCAGCCCTTGTTCAATTTTAGAAGAGTCAGCCTGTCTGCATTTTCCGTTTACAGGCATGTGCGCCTGTCCATTTTGATAGCATCAGCCGAGCTAAAAACCCTCGCAGACAACACATTTGTGGCAGGGCATGGCAGCACCTCCATGGCGCACAAGGAGATGTCAGGCCAAGTGGGTGTCCTCTTATCTCTGCATGCTTTGCGCCAGTCAAACAACTGCTAGATAAATATACACTATTTATTTAACTAATAGATTATTATATATATATATATTTTTGCTTAATTCTATGGACTTTGGATAGCTGGTGGACGGGCTTCCTGAAGGCTTTGCACCCAGAAGATAAGTTTTTTCAAAAGTGGTTGTGCTGTTCCTTTTTTGTACGATTATACATATATATATATATATATATATATATATATATATATATATATATATATATATATATATATATATATCTAACCTTTATGACACGCCAACAGCAGACTCAGGAAAATGATTGGCACTGATGAATAGTTTTGTTTGCATATCTCTGCAGGTTTTGCGCCATTCACACAATTGCTAGAGAAACACATGCTATTTAACCAATAGAAGAATATTCTTTTATATCACCTGTCACATGCCAAAAACGGAACAAGAAAAATTATTGGTAAATAGTGATGTTTGCGTTTCTCTGCAGGCTTTGCGTCAGTCGCACAACTGCTTAATAAATATACACTATTTATTTAACGAATAGAAATTTTTTGCTTTCACTTTCCCTATGTCCACGTTACGCTGTTTCCAGCTGAAACGTGAGTAAGATGGCGCCGGCAGGGATTAAATATCCCTTATAATGCCAGCCATTCACAGTACTGCCATGCCAAAGATGTCACCGGCATTACTGTGATTGGTAAGCAAGCCCAGCATGTTCATTGGCTGCAAATAAAGTGGCAAACATGTTGGGTGGGTCACTCGAATACACATAGACGAATAGCCCGCATAGCATACTAATCGTACAAGTTACAAATTGTGCTGAATGAATTCGCTCATCACTAATAATAATAATAATAATTTTATTTCTATAAGGAAGAAGAAAAGAAGCCACTACATAATCTGCGCATCACCAGTAAGATATGTGAAAAAAGGACAAGCTTTATTGGTAACAATGCTAAAAACAATTAAAACCAATACAAAAGATACTCCCTCATTAGGCCTGTTCCTGTACAATATATATATATATGATCAAAATGTTACAAAAATCCCCCACATGGCACTAAAAAAGTACCGTAGTATACTGCTGGGTAAGATACAGAACACACACACTATAATAAGAATACAGGTCTTTTGAGTGTATTCGATCCCAGCAGATAATCAGGCATAGAAAAGGTCCCCTTGGGATATAATAGGATGCATATAAGCTAGTGCTGCCCCAAGCGTAAAGTCGCACCAGCCCAAATGCAAAGTACAATAATGCTGCAAATGAAGATGCGGGTAAATAAGGTCCCACAGCCGTGGAAACCCTGAAAGGACCACAGCCAAAACAGCAAAAATATTGCCCAAGTTTGACCTGATGATGAAAGAGAATAAACTGAATGGCCAGTGGAGGGAACAAAGGGAAATGGCAGGAGGACCCAATGCATAACGTGGTTGCTAAGACCGCTTCGTCAGGGGAAGTAACTTACCATGGCCAGTGGCGTCCTTTTATATATCAAAATACGCGGTCATGATTGGGCACTGGTGTGTGGCTGTGACCGGCAGGAAATAGAAAAGCCGGAAGTGAATGTTAGGGGTTGAGTTCCCACCTCTGCACAGGGGGAATCTCGGGCCATCTCCCATTCTTCTCCTGCCACAGAGGAGCCTGCTCAGCGGAGATGTCAGTCCCAGTGTCTCGCTCAGTCTGACTCTGTACAAAGGGTTTCTTCTGCTTTTCCAGCTTCTGCCATTGAAGTCAGTGCTGGGCAGCGGCGAGCAGACGCTTCTGGGACTAAGTCCTGCTTTTCTTGTTCTGAGCATGCCCAGAGTAAGATCTCTCAGTGGAGATCGAGGGTCACATGTTCAGATACTGCAGCTAAATCCATTGGTCCTCCAGGAAGGTCCTGAAGCTGCTCAGGCTCTGTAGAAGCCTCTCATTGGTCCTTCTAGGAAGGTCCTGTACTTGCTGCAGCTATTTAAGGCTCTCATGACCGCACGGACATGCGCTAGTATTGAATCTGTTACATGCATGCGCCAGTGTGGCCATTTATGTGTGTTCAGGGACTCGGCTGAAATAAGCCACTAGAATTCCGGCACCTCCGGCGAGGAGATTGTGTGCATGGATTTAGGGCCCCGGCTGAAATAAGCCCCTAGAATACCGGCTCCTCCGGTGAGGAGATTGTATGTTTGCATGACCACTGACTGCTCTCTGATGGGCAGTTAACCTGTGCTCCTGTGTAGTCTAACAGGGCGCAGAGATTTCCTTTCTTGGCTACTCTGTGAGGTAACAGAGCTAGTCTATACCGAGAAATAGTGCCACCATTTACTAGCAGCAGGTTCCCATGCACGGTGGATCCCGGGCTGCGAATGCATCAATAATAATAAACATCTATATTTACTCGGTGCGTTCCGCTAGCCCTAACAGTGAATCACAAAGAGAGGTCAGATTCACCAACAGAACTGCTGTACTGCGCATGCACAAGGAACAGAAGAGTACGCGAAGAGGGCAGATGTCTCTGCCAACATTGTTCTAATGCGCACGCGCCGATCAGAGAGTCGGCGGTCCGCAAAAGAACTGAAAAACCATGAGTACACTGACAAGGGCTCTTTAAAGGAGGCCAGATAGCGCCGTGCTGAGTACATATATAAAGGGCTAAGAGAAGATTGCAGCCAAATAATAAAGGAGGTAAGTGTTGTATGATAGCCCTGCTCAGAGGACAAAAAAATCTGACACGGAAATGCTCGTCCAAGCCATGTCCTAGGCACTGTCCCATGCATCCATGCTGCACAAGTATGCTATTTGTACTCTGGGTCAATTGATACCACTTTCCCTGGTGTCTTTCCCTAATTTGAGCTCTTTTGGCAGCTTATGTGCCCCCTGAATGTGTTTTCTATGCATTTGATTTTGCCTCCCATTGAATCCAACGGGGTTCAGGTATGTTCAGCGAATATCGGGAAGTTCGTTAAGCAGAGGCGAACTGAACCTTAAAAGGTTTGCTCATCTGTATTCCCAAACATGCATTCTCAAAGCTTTGAGTTTTTCTAGTTATTACAGGAGGTTTATCAGGGGGTTCTCCAAGGAGGTGAATCCCCTAATGATCTTACTCATAAAGGGGCATTTAATCTCTAACTGGGACCCTGCTACTATCAATGCATTTGACACTCCCAAGAAGGTCTTTTCCTCCCCTCACTTTCTGGCTCAGCCAGATGTTAATAGGCCTTTTGTGATTGAGGTCATCTTTTAGACAGAGGTTATTGTTGGCCATCCTTGGGAAAGATGTGGAGTTCTATGTTAAGGCATGTGAAATTTGTGGCAGAAACAAAGTCCCTTGCACTGCCCTGGCAGGGAAACTTTTAATGCTGCCTCTATCTGTACATCCTTGGTCTCATATATCTTTAGATTTCATAACTGATCTTCCAAGATCCAAGGGTATGACCACTGTTGCTTTTCAAAACAATGTCATTTGATTCCCTTCCCTAAGTTGCCCATTGCTCAGGAGATAGTAGATTAATTTCTGACTCAGGTAGTATGACTGAATGGTGTTCCTACTAGTGATGAGCGAGTATACTCGATGCTCGGGTTTTCCTGAGCATGCTCAGGTGGTCTCGGAGTATTTGTGAGTGCTCGGAGATTTAGTTTTCGTTGCCTCAGCTGCATGATTTACAGCTGATAGACAGCTTGAATACATGTGGTGATTCCCTAGCAACCAGGCAACCCCCAAATGTACTCAGTCTGACTAGCAGCCATAAATCATGCAGCTGCGTCAACAAAAACTAAATCTCCGAGCACTTACAAATACTCGGAGACCACCCGAGCAATGAGTACACTCGCTCATCGCTAGTTCCTATGAATATTTTCTCTGATCAAGGTTCCCAATTTATTTCCAAGTTTTGGAGAGCATTCTGTAAAAACCCCTTGATACAGCTGTCCTTTTCATCCATATACCACCCTCAGATTAATGGGCAGATGGAGCGAACTAAGCAGTGTTTGGAGTCACATTTAAAGTGTTTTTGATCCTATAATCAGCTGAATGGGGAGCGTACCTGGTGTTGGCTGAATTCACTTTAAATAATAGGCACCATGAGGCTCTAGGTACATCCTAGAAAGGGAATGTTACATGCTTTGAAAGGGAATGTTAGACTTTACGTCAGTTTCTGATACACTCCACCATCTCAGGAAGGTGCAGAGAATTGCAGGGGAGAGCATGAAGAGGCAGGCCAATAACTTTTTCAACAAGGGTTCGAGCTCAGGATTGGGGATAGGGTGTCGACCAAGAATCTTAAGATTAAGATGCTTTCCCATAAACTGCCACCCACGTTTATTGAACCCTCCTCCAAAATAAAAAAAAATAAATGATGTGGCCTTTAGGGTCAATCTTTCCACCTCCATGCATATTCCCAATGTGTTTCATAAGAGTTGGCTTACCTATCTCCTCCTATTATCGTAGACAATGCCTAAGAATATGAGGTAAAGAGTATTGAGGACTCTCGAAACTTTCAGACCTTTGTAAAATAGTTATTCCACTGGAAGGTGTACAGTCTGGAGGAGAGGTCTTGGGTAACGAGACATAGAATTCATGACTATCGCCGTATCACTGAATTCTATAAGATGTTTCCGAATAAGGTGGGTGGTAAGATTCTTAGACAAGGTGGTACTGTTAGGAATACCTGCTGTGTATTCAATAGTGGTGCAAGTAGACATTGTGGTGCCTCGTATGCGGAAATGGTGAGCAATGTGGAAACATGGTGTGCCATTCTTCCCAATGGTTTTGTGGCCCTGGAGACATAAGAGTATGTGTTTCCCAGTTGCCGAGCAATGCAAGATGCTGCCTTGCCTGGTGTTAGCCAATGGTGAAAAAGTGTGCACCATACTGTACAGGTTAGCAGGGAGTAGCTTCTTGGACAGGACAGGTAGGAATGCATCACCTGATTTTTATCTTAGATTTAGGTTGGCTGTTTAAAGCCTGCTTCCAATGAAGTTCAGTTCCTTTGTGTAGAGGTATTGTAAGTGGTTCCTAGTTGGGTTCTGGTTGCTTCTCAGTAGTTGCTAATGGTCATTATTGGCTCTTTATAAGATATTGTCCTGAGATTTCCCTTTGGTTTTAAGTTGTGTTTTATGCTACGAGCTTTGGATTTATTCTTGTACCTGACTGTACATTGTCAGCATCACCAGATGCAAGATATACGCAAAAGCAGTCTGAGAAGGGCTTTGTAAAGGCTCCCTCCCTTTTGGCAGTGCGTGAAGAATATCCAGGCCCTTAATGTCTTGCCAAGCAGTGGTGGCTTGTGCAAACTGCATCTGTGACTGCACTTTTGCTGGTTTGAAGCAAAACTTTGAAACAGAGTAGTTATTCCTGCTCATAACACCTAAACCTGTATTGATAACCTAATTTCAAGTACCAGTTGTGCCAGCCAAACTGTCAGTCACATTTTAGTACCTATAATAGTTTGAAAAAGTTTTATATATATATATATATATATATATATATATATTTTTTTTTTTAATCAGTTCTAAGTTAGGGACTATTGATGAGCGAATAGTGAAATATTCAGATTCGAGAAAATAGGCACAAATACTTTCTAATATCCATGTATTATACCGAATAACGGATCCAATGCAAGTCAATAGGAAAGCTGAATACTTTTCTGATAGACTCAACAAACAGGTCTGTAGGCCTGAAAAAAAAAAACTGAAATGGATGGGATAGACAGATATAGATGAAAAACCTGCAATTCATCTGTCCCGTATAGTAAAATCATATTGTGATAGATTAGAATAGAATAGATAGAACAGATATATACACATACTGTAGAATATATAGAAATATAGATACAGGTCCATCTCACAAAATTAGAATATCATCAAAAAGTTAATGTATTTCAGTTTTTCAATACAAAAAGTAAAACTCATATATTAGATAGGGTCATTACAAACAAAGTTATGGATTTCAAGTGTTTATTTCTGTTAATGTTGATGATTATGGCTTACAGCCAATGAAAACCCAAAAGTGATTATCTCAGTAAATAAGAATACTTTATAACATCAGCTTGAAAAAATTATTTTAACATCCGAACTGTTGGCCTACTGAAATTTATGTCCAGTAAATGTACTCAGTACTTAGTCGGGGCTCCTTATATATCAATTACTGCATTAATGCAGTGTGGCATGGAGACAATAAGTCTGTGGCACTCCTTAGGTATTATGGAAGCCCAGGTTGCTTTGATAGCACCCTTCAGCTTGTCTGAATTGTTGGGTCTGTGTCTTTCATCTTCCTCTTGACAATACCTCAATGATTCTCTATGGGGTTAAGGTCAGACGAGTTTGATGGCTAATCAAACACAGGAATGCCGTTGTTTTTAAACCAGGTATTAGTACTTTTGGCAGTGTGGACAGGTGCCAAGTCCTGCTGGAGAATGAAATTTCCATTTCCAAAAAGCTTGTCGGCAGATGGAACTATGAAGCGCTCTAAAATTTCCTGGTAGACGGCTGCGCTGACTTTGGTCTTGCTAAAAACACAGTGTACCTACACCAGCCGATGACATGGCTCCCCAAACAATCACTGATTGTGGAAACTTCACACTGAATCTCATGCAGCTTGGATTGCCTGTTTCTCCACTCTTCCTCCAGACTCTGGGACCTTGATTTCCAAGGTTTATTGTGAAGTATCCACAATCAATGATGGTTTTTGGGAGCCATGTCATCTGCTAATGTAGGTCCACTGAGTTTTATCAAGAACAAAGTCAGCACATCCGTCTAGCAGGAAATTTTAGAGCACTTCATGATCTGTGTTATATACTGCGTGGGCTGTGTTATATACTACGTGGGTTGTGTTATATACTACGTGGGCTGTACTATATATTACCTGGGCTGTGTTATATACTGCCTGGCTGCTATATACTGCGTAGGCAGTGTTATATACTGCGTGGCCTGTGTTATATACTGCTTGGGCTGTGCTATATATTACGTGGGTTGTGCTATATATTATGTCGGCTGTGTTATATACTGCCTGGCTGCTATATACTACGTGTTTGGTGTTATATACTGCATGGGCTGTGTTATATACTACGTGGCTGTTCTATATACTACGTGGCTCTCTGTGTTATATACTACGTGACTGTGTTATATACAATGTGACTATGCTATATACTACGTGGCTGTGCTATATACTACTATAGATATTCTAGAATACCCGATGCGTTAGAATCAGGCCACCATCTAGTATATATATGACAGGATAGAATAGATGAAGTATAGAAAAGATAGACATATAGATATCAGTGACACACACAAATATATGTATATATATTACATCTATCTGTGTGTCTGTCTATCTATCTCGGTCTAGTTTCCAAAATGGCATCAATTGTGGGGGTTGTCTACTGTTTAGCCACATCAGAGGCTCTGCAAACTTAACATGACGCCCGCAGACCATTCCATCAAAGTCTGCATTTCAAAACGTCACTACTTCCCTTCCGAGCCAAGACGTGTGCCCAAACAGTGGTTTTTCCACACATATCAGGTACCATCGTACTCAGGACAAACTGGGCAACAACGTTTGGGGTCCAATTTCTCCTGTTACCCTTGTTAAAATAAAAAATTGCAGGCTAAAAAATAATTTTTGAGGAAAAAATGATTTTTTATTTTCACGGCTCTGCATTATAAACTTCTGTGAAGCAATTGGGGGTTCAAAGTGCTCATCACATATCTAAATAAGTTCCTTGGGGAGTCTAGTTTCCAAAATGGGGTCACTTGTGAGGGAGGTCTAATGTTTAGGCACACAGGGGCTCTCCAAACGTAACGATTGGAGCTAATTTTCCATTCAAAAAGTCAAATGGCATTCCTTCCCTTCCGAGCTCTGCTGTGCACCCAAACAGTGGTTTACCCCCACATATGAGGTATTGTGTACTCAAGAGAAATTGTCCAACAAATTTTAGGATCCATTTTATCCTGTTACCCTTGTGAAAATAAAAAAAATGCGAGCTAAAAATTAATTTTTCAGGAAGGAAAAATTATTTTTTATATCTACTGATCAATTTGGGAAGCACCTTGGGGTTCAAAGTGCTCACTATGCATCTAGGTAAGTTCCTTGGGGGTCTAGTTTTCAAAATTGGGTCACTTGTTGGGGAGCTCCAATGTTTAGGCACACAGGGGTTCTCCAAATGCAAAATGGTGTCCGCTAACAATTGGAGCCAATTTTTCATTCAAAAAGTCAAATGGTGCTCCTTCCTTTCCGAGCCCTGCCGTGCACCCAAACAGTGGTTTATGACCACATATGAGCTATTGTACTCAGGAGAAATGGCCCAATAAACTTAAAGATCCACTTTATCCTGTTGCCCATGTGAAAATGAAAAAAATGGAGGCTAAAAGATTTTTTTGTGAAAAAAGATACTTTTTCATTTTTATGGATCAATTTGTGAAGCACCTGGGTGTTCAAAATGCTCACTATTCATCTAGATAAGTTCCATGGGGAGTCTATTTTCCAAAATAGGGTCACTTGTGTGGGAGCTCCAATGTTTAGGCACAAAGGGGCTCTCCAAACGTGACATGATGTTCGCTAACGATTAGAGCTAATTTTCCATTCAAAAAGTCAGATGGCGATCCTTCCTTTCCGAGCTCTGCTGTGCGCCCAAACAGTGGTTTACCCCCACATATGAGGTATCGATATACTCAAGAGAAACTGCCCAACAAATTTTAGGATCCATTTTATCCTGTTACCCTTGTGAATATAAAAAAATGTGGGCTAAAAAATTAATTTTTGAGGAAAGAAAAATGATTTCTTATTTTTACGGATCAATTTGTGAAGCACCTTGGGGTTTAAAGTTCTCACTATCCATCTAGATAAGTTCCTTGGGAGGGTCTAGTTTCCAAAATGGGGTCACTTGTTGGGGAGCTCCAATGTTTAGGCACACAGGGGCTCTCCAAATGCAACATGGTGTCCGCTAACGATTGGAGCTAATTTTTCATTCAAAGAATCAACTGGCGCTCATTTCTTTCCGAGCCCTGCCATGCGCCAAAACAGTGGTTTATGACAACATATGAGGTATCGTGTACTCAGGAGAAACTGCTCAATACATTTTAAGATCCATTTTATCCTGTTGCCCATGTGAAAATGGAAAAAATTGAGGCTAAAAAAATTTTTTGTGAAAAAAATGTCCTTTTTTATTTTTATAGATCAATTTGTGAAGCACCTGGGGGTTTAAAGTGCTCACTATGCATCTAGATAAGTTCCTTTTGGAGTCTAGTTTCCAAAATGGGGTTACTTGTGGGAGAGTTCCAATGTTTAGGAGCACATGGGCTCTCCAAACACGACATGGTGTCAGCTAACGATTGGAGCAAATTTTTGATTCAAAAAGTCAGATGGCGCTCCTTCCTTTTTGAGCCCTGCCGTGCACACAAACATTGGTTCCCCCCCCACATATCGGGTTTTAGAGTACTCAGGACAAATTGGACAGCAACTTTTGGGGTCCACTTTTTCCTTTTACCCTTGGGAAAATAAAAAAATGTTTTTGCTAATAATCATTTTTGTGACTAAAAAGTTAAATGTTCAGTTTTTTCCTTCCATGTTGCTTCTGCTGCTGTGAAACACCTGTAGGGTTAATAAACTTCTTGAATGTGGTTTTAAGCACCTTGTGGGGTACAGTTTTTAGAATGGTGTCACTTTTGAGTATTTTCAGCCATATTGACCACTCAAACTGACTTCAAATGTGAGGTGGTTCCTAAAAAAATGGTTTTGTAAATTTTGTTGTAAAAATGAGAAATAGCTGGTCAACTTTTAACCCTTATAACTTCCTAACAAAAAAAAATTGTTTCCAAAGTTGTGCTTATGTAAAGTAGACATGTGGGAAATGTTATTTAATAACTATTTTGTGTCACATAACTCTCTGTTTTAACAGAATAAAAATTCAAAATTGCAACATTTTCAAAATTTTCATCAAATTTCAAACTTTTTCACAAATAAATGCAAAAATGAATGACCTAAATTTACCACTAACATGAATCCCAATGTGTCACAAAAAAACATTCTCAGAATCGCTATTATCCATTGAAACGTTCCTTAGTTATTACTTCATAAAGGGACACTGGTCAGAATTGCAAAAAATGGCCAGATCATTAAGGTCAAAACAGGCTGGGTCATGAAGGGTTTAATGTGCAACTCACAAACAAAATAAACGGTGTCCTCCAGTTCACAGCAGGGAAAACATAAGAAAGACTGTGGCAAGTTGCTGTGGATGACTGCATAGCCGTGTATAATGATGGTGCCAGGTCCTTTGGCTCCTCTTGCCTGTGTTGGCTCACACCGATGGAGCTCTGCAGAGCCGATTGCTCGGTGCTCCTCCAGAAAGCAAACTGACACACCCAAACACTTCTTGCAGGTTTGTTTTCCTCTCAACTGTAGATCTGACCCAGAGCAAATGGACGGGCTCCACTACCTTCCTGAAGTCCGTTTACAATATAAAAGCCCATACTGGGTTTTCCTGAACAATTCCTTGGCCACATAATCTGACCAGGTCCATGCTACTGTATTTTAGCATTTTGTTTCACCTCACACACAATGGCCTGTCTCCGGGCCTCAGGCTCCCAGTAAGGTGTCATTCATACCCTTACATGAGGCTCGGTGACAATGTCATGCTGGATGATGGAGGTACACCTGGGTAATTCCGAGAATATTTCTGCATTCTCTTTGAATAGTTTCCAAGCCTCTCGAAGCTGCTGTTTTGAGAGTGTCCCCTATTTTAACCTCTCTCTCAGCCTCATCCTTGACCGATGGCAATGGGTTCCCTGTGGGTGCAACCGGGACTGTCTCTGCAACCAAGCATTCCCGGTCCTTCCACGCTTTCAACGGGTTAACATGGTACAGCTGTTCAGGATTTCTTCTCCCGGACTGGTAAACTATATAATTTACCTCCCACACCTTCCCCCATATCTCATAAGGCCCTTGCCACTTGGCCATGAGCTTGCTCTCTACGGTGGGCACTAGTACTAGCAACCAGTCCCCTTTTTTAACGGTCCTGTCTGTGGCTTTTTTATTATACACACGGCTCTGCATGGCTTGAGCATCAATCAGATGCTCCTTTACTATAGGCCATATGGCCACAACCCGATCCTGCATGCATGCCACATGCTCGATGACACTCTTATACAGAGTGGGCTCCTGTTCCCAAGTCTCCTTGGCTACATCTAGCAGTCCTTTAGGATACTGGCAAGCTCTCCCGCTCTGCAATGCATTCAAAAATGGTGAAGAGAGCCTCCATGTCATTCTCAGGACTCATCTTCCTCAGCGTTGACCGGGCCACCTCTCACATAGCCGTGATCTGCTGCATTATCAGGTCATTTGTCTGCTGCTGCAACTTCTGCAACTGCAGCACATCCTTCTGCTGCCATTGCTGACTGAGGACCAACTGCATCAAAAGTTCTTGTCAGCAGGCCTCAGCTGTAGCATTGCAGGCCTAGTCACCAACATACAGCACACTTTGGAATATGCCTCAGTTGACTGCCCACATTTTCAAACCATATGTAGCATCCACACTAAGCAGTGATGAGGCAGAGACTAAGGAAAATTCAAAGTAAATGTAGGTTTAATGTCCAACTCACAAACAAAAGAAAAGATGTCCTCCAGTTTGCAGTCGGGAAAACAGAAGATAGACCGTGGCGGGTTGCCGTGGGCGACTCCACTGCCATGTATAGTGAGGGTGCCAGGTCTTTTGGCTCCACTTGCCTGTGTTGCCTCACACAGATGGAGCTCCGCAAAGCTGACTTCTCTCTACTCCTCCAGAAAGCAAACTGACACACCCAAACCCTCCTTGCAGGGTTTTTTTTCCTCTCAACTGGAATCTGCGGCCATGGGCCACTTGCAAGATCTGGCCAGGGGGAAATCGACCAGCCCCACTACCTCCCTGCAGTCCATTTAAAAAATTAAAGCCCATACAAGGTTTTCCTGAACAATTCCTTGGCCACACAATCTGACCAGGTTCATGCTTACTTTTATTCAGCCTTGTGACCCACAGACATCCTGCTGTCACCACAAGGCACTCCAGGGGATCTAAGAAGCAAATAACACTAGTCACTGCCTCACGTACCCCCCCATCCTCTGTTCAAACTTGTGGGGATGAAAATTTGTCACCATACATGGGACCCTCACAAATAACAACAGTCACAACCTCACACAAGGAAGTAAAATAAATGTAAAATAATACATAGTGCTGTATTACTTGTACTAATTTGAACTCATTACCTGTACAACAGACACCTGTCCACACAATCAATTACACTCCAACAGCTCAACAATGACCAAGACTAAAAAGTCTAAGGACACGAGCGGCAAAATTGTAGACTTGCACATGGCTGGGTTGGGCTAAAGGACAATAGGCAAGCAGCTTGATGAGAAGGCAACAATGATCTGCTCAATTATTAGAAAATAGAAGAAACACAAGATGATTGTCAATCTTACTCGGTCTGAGGCTCCAAGCAAGTTCTCGCCTTGTGGAGTAAGGATCGGTGATTGACAAATATGCTTGGATAAGGCATTATCCAATCATTCTCACATGCTAACCGAGTGTCTTAGGCATGCGCAAAAAATATGTTTGACCCTAAGCACACAGCTAAAATAACAAAGGAGTGGCTTCAGAACAAATCTGTGACCATTCTTGACTAGCCCAGCCAGAGCCCTGACCTAAACCCAATTGAGCATCTCTGGAGAGACCTGAAAATGGCTGTCCTCCAACATTCACCATCCAAACCTGATGGAACTGGAGAGGATCTGCAAGGAAGAATGGATCCCCAAATCCAGGTGTCAAAAACTTGTTGCATCATTCCCATATAGACTATTGGCTGTACTAGGTCAAAAGGGTGCTTCTACACAATACTGAGCAAAGGGTCTGAATACTTATGACCATGTGATATTTCAGTTTTTCTTTTATAATAAATTTGCAAAAATTTCTACATTTCTGTTTTTTTCAGTCAGGATGGGGTGCAGAGTGTATATTAGTGAGAAAAAAATGAACTGTTTTGAATTTACCAAATGGCTGCAATAAAGCAAAGTGAAAAATATAAAAGGGTCTGAATACTTTACGTACCCAGTGTATATATAAATAGTGTAATGGCTGGCTGGTATAGTGACTGGTATAGTGTGATGGTTAAGTGCACAGCCTACAACATGAGAGACAGGGGTTCAAATCCTACCCTGCTTAAAAATATAATTAAATTAATTATATACCAAGGCTTAGGTGGCTGTTATAGCATAGTGGTTAAAGTGCACAACTGGGAGACTGAAGTTCATCTTCCGCCTCTGCCCTGTTGGAAATAATATACCAGTAGTGGTCCTTGGCCAAGACTATAGTGCTTTCCTCAATAAACATGAGAGTGTCACGAACAAAGAGAGTTGCCTGGATTAACAAGATCAGTGTCAGATGTGTTAGTCCGCTGCATAGAACTCATGGCTGCTGTTTTTTGGTACAAGGTTGGGTTGGAACAAGGATGGCTTTCCTATCAATAATATTCAACAAGCCATAACCCTGAAACCGTGGTCCAAGTAATATGATAACACAAATCTCCAAGAGTGCTCAAACTTTTGCATTGGCTTATTTCCCTTTTCGCAATTTTTAGAATGAAAAAAAGACAATATATATTTTTAGTTTGCTTTAAATACAAAGGAAAAGTGTCATTTTTATCGTTAGGCCTTTTAGAGATCATTTCATCTTCAAAGGGTTTAATAACAATCAAAGGCAAAGCAGACAGATATGAATTGATATTAAAAGCTGGGAAAGTTCAACGATATTTTCCCCTTCTCAGCAAAATATGACCAGCTCACAGCTGTCTGCTTTCCCTTGGCTGCTTATAAAACTAGAGGGGACCCCAAGTCATTTTTTCATTAATTTATTTAACAAGAACAGTAAAAAAAAAAACACACGCAAGACACTGCTCCACTCCTCTACTTTGACCTCCATGTCTTTGGCAAGATTATTTTTTTTAAATCATTTTCTTATCCACATTTGTTTGCAGGGCAATTGTCCTGCCCTTACCCCCATTGTTCTTCATTTTGCAGCCCAAAGCCCTTACTGTGACTGTTTTACAACACTAAAGTGTGGATTTCCATTGAATTTTATGGAATTTGGGCAGAGTCAAGTTAAGGTCAAGTTCTTGTACCTGAACCAAATGTTTTTCTCAAGCTCGTCAGAACCCAAAGAACCCTAACTTTCATGGGTCCGCTCATCGCTACTTGTGGAGAGTGACATGCCTAGCCTGGCATGCTAATGTGAGGAAGATAAGAAGACTTGCAATGCTCCTCTAAGAAGTTAAATATGCAAATTGCCACTTCACTTCAGAGAGGATGAGAACTTGAACTCTAGTGCCGCCTATTGGAAGTAGCAATCCTAAAAGTCACTATTGAGCCTTTAATGAGCTTTGCCAAATGACTTAGGATAAAAGCCAAAGCAGAAACTCAATTGTACATCTTGTCACCTTGTCAAATAGGTAAATTAGCTTATGTTCAAATATCATAACCGGTTCAATCCGCAACTAAACAAGCGCAGATGCCATTGAGTGATGCAAGTAAACAAGGCATGTCACTGCTAAGGCCACTGAATAGATGAAGAAGTCCTGTGCCAGAGCAGTATATCATCACTAGCTGCAAAGACTGGGTAGTTTTTGCAGACCATCTGCATAGAATTGGCAGGGGGAGGGGAGTGTAGTCTAAGAACATATATAACATGCTGTACTTGTAAGATTAAAATGACCTAGGATTGACTAGTGGCTGATTCTTTAATCTAATATCAAATATTAATATGACTTCAAAAATTCCATAATTTAATAATGCCATTAAAATATAAAACAGGAGGAAAAGCACATAGGTAGTGAAATCCAAAAAGAAAATAGGGGTGCACAAGGCTATATGGTAAGATCTAACTCACATGCTAGTAGAAAAAAAAATAATTGCCAATATATGATACAGTCACGGTGCAATATCAACAGTTTTCCACATTATATAGTATCAGACATAATCAACAGTGTAGAATCTAGGGAACAAAGAAAACACCCTTAGACACTGCACGTTTCTCTTTAAAGCATCTATATGAAACACACGTCAAGTGAGAGTGGCTACTTTGTCCTTCACTTTACATGTGAACGCTGCAGACAATCACTAGCCTTGGTTTTCTGCTGAGGTCAGAGATGGCTGAAATGGCCAAGTTAGTAGTCAGGGATGTCATTGTTGCAGAACAAAAAAAAAGCATGAAGTACCAGTGCCACAAATGTGGAATAATAATCAGGATGTGTCAGATGAATAAAATGTCTTTTATACTTTTATGACATTTCTCCTCTTAGCACAAGTTTTTCTGAAATCATAAAACGCTTCTACAAGAATACATTGATTCTGATATCAGTCATAAATTCCTCACAACAATAGACCCATTGGAGTTGTCCAGGTAAGGCCTCTTTCACACTTCCGTCGATACGGGTCCGTCGCAATGCGTCGGGCCGACGTACCGACGGACGTTGTGAAAGTTTTGCACGACGTGGGCAGCGGATGCAGTTTTTTGACACATCCGCTGCCCATTCTGCAGTCCAGGGAGGAGGGGGCGGAGTTTCGGCCTCGCATGCGCTGTCAAAAATGGCGGACGCGACGGACAAAAAAGCTTTATATTGAACTTTTTTGTGCGACGGTCCACCAAAACACGACAGATCCGTCGCACGACGGACGCAACGTGTGGCCATCCATCGTGATCCGTCGCTAATACAAGTCTATGGGCAAAAAATGCATCCTGCAAGCACATTTGCAGGATCAATTTTTTGCCCAAAATGATGGATTGTGACGGATGCCAAACGATGAAAGTGTGAAAGAGGCCTTAGAACACAATAGGTTCTTTCTTCCAAAATGGCACCACCCTTGTGCACAGTTTGTGTGCTGTATAGCACCTTAGACACATTGTAATAGCAAACTCAGCCCATGGACAGATGTGATGCAGTTTTAATAAGAAAGTAGCCATGTTCCTCTAATCCTTAACATCGGCTTTCAGAAAGTTTCTGCTTTTCTAAATGTGACTCATATATAAAATGTATTTTTTTGATAAGGCTGCAATTCTATGGTTTCAAAAAATAAATTTCATTTGGAAAGCAACTGATTCCCATGTCATTGCAGTTTCTTTATCAGAACCACCAAATGAATGGAATTTGCTGCGTAATCTGTAATGTTTAGAAGGATAAAGGTGTAATGCTGTAGGATTTACAGATTTGTTTGTCTGTGAGTCTCTCATGCAGAGGTCCCCACAAGACTAATACGATTGCTAGAACCCTTCTGCTTGTCTGGCCTGAACATTCATATACATATGAAAGATTATATTCACTTTGCACAGTAACAACAATGCATGGTTTGTGACGTTACCTTTTTTATCTTTGTAAGAAGATTAGTTCAATTTTATCGCCAATTTCCAGTATTGCCAACAAACATTAATGTATTTTTCACCTTCAGTTAAAACGATCTTTTAAGTAAAAAACAAACTATTGTATCAGCACAACAGGAAGCAGTATTAGAAAAAATAAAAACAGCCTGTGATTATGTATTTTTTTCTGTCTTAGTGGGTGATAATCTTTTATTCTTTTTATCCCTCTGTCACGTGATTTACATGATGGGAATACAATCTCATCCCTTCTAAATTAGATTTTGCTTTGGCAAGAAATTACAGAATTTACTTGTTTGATGTATTAAGTTATAGAGCGCGATTTGTGGTTTACAATTATTGTAGAGTAAATGTGTTATTGAATCAGGAAAGTAATGAAAACAGAGTTAGGTAAAACATTGTCCTTTTCCAGACTATATTATGTATAATCCCTTGAAATTAGGAGGTCAAGGGAACAACATAATTGCTAGCAGAAATGTAACTTGATAGTACAAATATCATTTAGAAATGTTATTATGAAGCTTTGCATGAATAATCAATTTCACATGCATTTAAGGATCAAACTTCATTTTATTGAAAGAGCGCAACATTTCGTATCTTCAGGTGGAGTAAGTAATATGTTTTAAGAATATTCTTATTCTTTGTATTATACCTGTATATAAACATAGCACCGATTCATTAAGGTGTTTATGCTGTAAAACACTTTCAAATGTCGCAAACTTTTTTTTGCAACACAAAAGTGTGCACAAATTATGTAATTGTGGCCAATTTCATCCAGTTCTGCCAATGTGGAGGAGGGAAGGAGCGGAGAAGTTGCAGCAAAATCTGCTCAAAAAATTCATGAACATTTGGGGCGTATCATATGCTAGAAATGTTAATCCATATGCATGGAGTCGCACGCCACTGTAAGATGCCCTGAATTCATATAATGGCATCCACCTCTTAATAAATTAGGCACATCTTACTGTAGTTGCATATGCACTAAAAGCCAGTGTTAAAGATTTGGACCAAATGTGTTTTATGAGTACAGTTTAACTGTTGGGTTTGAGATTTGTTTCCAGAATTATCTTTTGTCTTGTCCAATAGTTTAATGGTCTTGTCCTACAGTAAAATATTTTTTTATATGGATTGCTGGAAATGAAGGCATATTCACCTTTCAGGACCACAGCAGATCTAGTGCAGGCCGCTCTACAAGTCTCTGCCAGCTCTAGTAACGGTATTTGCTCCATTTGGAAGTCACAGCATCACTGCAGCCTGTAATTGGCTGCCATGGTAATATGACTGTAAGGGTATGTGCACACACTGCGGATTTTGCTGCGGATCCATAGCGGTTTTGATGCTGCGGATCTGCAGCTGTTTTCCATGGGCTAACAATACCATGTAAACCTGTGGAAGACAAAATCTACAGTGCACATGCTGCAGAATAAAACGCGCGAAATGCAGCGGTTTACATTCCGCAGCATGTCAATTATTTGTGCGGATTCCGCTGTGGTTTACACCTGATCCATAATAGGAATCTGCAGATGTAAAACTGCAGGTGGAATCCGCACAAAAACCACTGTAAATCCGCTGTAATTCCGCAGGTTATCCGCAGTGCGGTTTACCTGTGGATTTACAAAAACAGGTGCGGAAAAATCTGCAGACATCCCACATACGTGTGCACATACCCTAAGAGCACGTCATCAGATGCTTCTCTGATGACACACTCATTTGCAGCAGCTTATTAGAACTTAAGATGTCAATGGTCACATTGTGGCAACTACAGTAAAGCCGAACAAGTCAGGAGTCACACTGTGTCAGTTTAGCAGTGCTGAGTATGTCAAGAAGCACTGAGTAGAGCGTTGATCAGCATCAATACTGTTGGACACCAACTACCTGAATTCTTAAGCAGTATTTTAAGCCTGAGTCAAGCTAAATGTTCTGGGTGAAAGACATCACAGGGGTGCGATGAGTGGTCATGGGGCTGTTAGAGGCCAGGACTTCAGAGGGAGAACTGAGATTTGACACTGGATCCAGGAAAGGTGAGTAAAAATTACATACTAGTTGTTATTCTTATAATAAGAGATAAAGACATATTAAGATGACCCTCTACAAATAGTTACAAAAATTGACTTTCAATGTGTCTAATCATGTCTTACACACCACATGGACACACAAAGTATTAAAAATTATAAAACTATATTTCCTGTGGAATTTTTTTTCACCATTGAAAGCAATGCAATTATGCAAAACTGCAGCAAAAACACTGCGTGTTAACTTAGCCCAAGGGGTGGAGGAGCATTTTTTTGCTCTTATTTATTTTGCCTTATACACCATTCATTATCCTGGAAAGAATGTTTCTTAACATTTTTCCCAGTCAAATCCATTTTGTGGATATGTATGTTTTATTGTCAGTCCGTAAAAGTGGCATAATACTCTGACAGCATTGATCCGAGCAGCGACCTGGGATTCAGAAATGCTTTCAGAGGTCTTCCCCATGCTGTTTGCATGCTATATCAGTGCGGTGTGATTCATTTTTAGCAATTTTTAAAGCCTCTCGTCTCCAATCTTCGGGGGGGGGGGAGGGTGCCAAAAAAATGCTTGAGTTTCCCGTTGTCATCCATTAAACTCGTAATTCAGGTTGAGTACCTGAGCATTACTATTTGCTTGCTCAAGTAACAAGTACCCAAGCATTTTAGTGCTCAGTCATCACTATTGGTCATGTGTGAAAATGGCTGTAATATGGTGGCGTCTCTGAAGCTTGACAAGCTCACACACATGCCTGGCCCATGTATGTGCAGCGGCTCAGTGCTTTCTGAAACCTACCCAGATTTGCCTAAGCTACTTGTGAAGATGCACAGTGTGTGTGTGTCCATTTCCATATGTCACCTACAGCTGCAGCCTGTCTGGCAGTGCAGCAGCAGCACTTGCAAGTTGCACTTCGCCAACTGGTTTGCTGCTTGACCATGGGGTGGAACTCGACATTACATATGTTGGCAAAACTTTGTGAGCAGCAGAAGATGGTAGTTGAATATTATCTCCAATATGCCCACTGTTATTTCGGTCAGCCTCCACACATAAGAACCGATGAGTGTACTTGGATGTCTGACACCTATAAGGTTCTACAAAAATTTGAGGAATCAAGCAAAATAGTGAACGGTGATGATGCCATAATCAGAATAACCATCCCACTTCTGTGTCCTCCTTCTCCACCAAAATATTTACAGGGTCATGATGCAACCCGCACATTTAATTTTTACAGTGTGTATGTTATATGATGCCCTACTATATAATTTGTACAGGATGTACAATTTTATTACATGTATACAGCTCTGGCCGAAATTAAGAGACCACAACATCAAATCCCTGTCATGGACAGCCCAATCTCCAGACCTGAACCCCATTGATAACCACTGGAATGTAATCAAGAGGATAATGGATAGTCATCTGTTATGACCCCAATGGCGAGGGTCTCAGAGGAACGTGGAAGTCTGCAGAATACAAAAATCCAGCTCATAGGGCAGTGGTAACTGGGTTGACCATATATCTACTCCTAACGCCAACACTAGAAGTAGCCGGGGATCATTCCTACGTTGATTCTAGATGACACGCGCCAGCTGGAGAATCTAGCTACCCCTAGTAGAGGAAAACAAAGACCTTTCTTGCCTCCAGAGAAGGGGACCCCAAAGCTGGATAGAAGCCCCCCACAAATAATGACGGTGAGGTAAGAGGAAATGACAAACACAGAAATGAACCAGGTTTAGCACAGAGAGGCCCGCTTACTGATAGCAGAATAAAGAAAGGTAACTTATATGGTCAACAAAAACCCTATCAAAATCCACCCTGGAAATTCAAGAACCCCCGAACCGTCTAACGGTCCGGGGGGAGAACACCAGCCCCCCTAGAGCTTCCAGCAAAGGTCAGGATATAGTTTTGGAACAAGCTGGACAAAAATACAAAACCAAAACAAATAGCAAAAAGCAAAAGGCAGACTTAGCTGATATAACTGGAACCAGGATCAGTAGACAAGAGCACAGCAGACTAGCTCTGATAACTACGTTGCCAGGCATTGAACTGAAGGTCCAGGGAGCTTATATAGCAACACCCCTAACTAACGACCCAGGTGCGGATAAAAGGAATGACAGAAAAACCAGAGTCAAAAAACTAGTAACCACTAGAGGGAGCAAAAAGCAAATTCACAACAGTACCCCCCCCGTAGTGAGGGGTCACCGAACCCTCACTACGACCACCAGGGCGATCAGGATGAGCGGCATGAAAGGCACGAACTAAATCGGCCGCATGAACATCAGAGGCGACCACCCAGGAATTATCCTCCTGACCATAGCCCTTCCACTTGACCAGGTACTGAAGCCTCCGCCTGGAGAGGCGAGAATCCAAGATCTTCTCCACCACGTACTCCAACTCGCCCTCAACCAACACCGGAGCAGGAGGCTCAGCAGAAGGAACTACAGGCACAATGTACCGCCGCAACAAGGACCTATGAAATACATTGTGAATAGCAAACGACACAGGAAGATCTAGACGAAAAGATACAGGATTAAGGATTTCCAATATCTTGTAAGGCCCAATAAAACGAGGTTTAAATTTGGGAGAGGAGACCTTCATAGGAACAAAGCGGGAAGAAAGCCATACCAAATCCCCAACGCGTAGTCGGGGACCCACACCGCGGCGGCGGTTGGCAAAGCGCTGAGCCTTCTCCTGTGACAACTTCAAGTTGTCCACCACATGATTCCAGATCTGCTGCAACCTATCCACCACAGAATCCACCCCAGGACAGTCAGAAGGCTCCACATGACCCGAAGAAAAGCGAGGATGGAAACCAGAGTTGCAGAAAAAAGGTGAAACCAAGGTGGCGGAACTAGCCCGATTATTAAGGGCAAACTCAGCCAACGGCAAGAATGTCACCCAATCGTCCTGATCAGCAGAGACAAAACACCTCAAATAAGCCTCCAAAGTCTGATTGGTTCGCTCCGTCTGTCCATTAGTCTGAGGATGGAAAGCAGACGAAAACGACAAATCAATGCCCATCCTACTACAAAAGGATCGCCAGAACCTGGAAACGAACTGGGATCCTCTGTCAGACACAATATTCTCAGGGATGCCGTGCAAACGAACCACGTTCTGGAAAAACACAGGAACCAGATCGGAAGAGGAAGGCAGCTTAGGCAAAGGAACCAAATGGACCATCTTGGAGAAGCGATCACATATCACCCAGATAACGGACATGCCCTGAGATAGCGGAAGATCAGAAATGAAATCCATGGAGATATGTGTCCAAGGTCTCTTCGGGACAGGCAAGGGCAAGAGCAAACCGCTGGCACGAGAACAGCAAGGCTTAGCTCGAGCACAAGTCCCACAGGACTGCACAAATGACCGCACATCCCTTGACAAGGAAGACCACCAAAAGGACCTGGCCACCAGATCTCTGGTGCCAAAAATTCCCGGGTGACCTGCCAACACCGAGGAATGAACCTCGGAAATGACTCTGCTGGTCCACTTATCCGGGACAAACAGTCTGTCAGGTGGACAAGACTCAGGCCTATCAGCCTGAAATCTCTGCAACACACGTCGCAGATCCGGAGAAATAGCTGACAAGATAACTCCATCTTTAAGAATACCAACAGGATCAGCGACTCCAGGAGCATCAGGCACAAAGCTCCTAGAAAGAGCATCGGCCTTCACATTCTTTGAACCAGGTAAATACGAGACAACAAAATCAAAGCGGGAGAAAAACAATGACCAGCGGGCCTGTCTCGGATTAAGGCGTTTAGCAGACTCGAGATACATCAGATTTTTGTGATCAGTCAAGACCACCACACGATGCTTAGCACCCTCGAGCCAATGACGCCACTCCTCAAATGCCCATTTCATGGCCAACAACTCCCGATTGCCCACATCATAATTTCGCTCGGCAGGCGAAAACTTCCTAGAGAAAAAGGCACAAGGTTTCATAACAGAGCAACCAGGGCCTCTCTGCGACAAAACGGCCCCTGCCCCAATCTCCGAAGCATCCACCTCAACCTGAAAGGGAAGTGAGACGTCAGGCTGGCACAAAACAGGCGCCGAAGTAAACTGGCGTTTCAACTCCTGGAAAGCCTCCACGGCAGCAGGAGCCCAGTTAGCTACATCGGAGCCCTTCTTGGTCATATCCGTCAAAGGTTTCACAATGCTAGAAAAATTAGCGATAAAACGACGGTAGAAGTTAGCGAAGCCCAAGAACTTCTGAAGACTCTTAACTGACGAGGGCTGAGTCCAATCAAGAATAGCTCGGACCTTGACTGGGTCCATCTCCACAGCAGAAGGGGAAAAAATGAACCCCAAAAAGGGAACCTTCTGTACACCAAAGAGACACTTTGAGCCCTTGACAAACAAAGAATTTTCACGCAAAATTTTAAAGACCAACCTGACCTGCTCCACATGCGAATCCCAATTATCAGAAAAAACCAAAATATCATCCAGATAAACAATCAAAAATTTATCCAGATACTTCCGGAAAATGTCATGCATAAAGGACTGAAAAACTGAAGGCGCATTGGAGAGACCAAAAGGCATCACCAAGTACTCAAAATGACCTTCGGGCGTATTGAATGCGGTTTTCCATTCATCACCTTGCTTAATGCGCACAAGGTTGTACGCACCACGAAGGTCTATCTTGGTGAACCACTTGGCACCCTTAATCCGGGCAAACAAGTCAGACAACAGCGGTAAAGGATACTGAAATTTGACAGTGATCTTATTTAAAAGCCGATAATCAATACAAGGTCTCAAAGATCCGTCCTTTTTTGCCACAAAAAAGAATCCCGCACCAAGAGGGGAAGAAGACGGACGAATATGTCCTTTCTCCAGAGACTCCTTGATATATGAACGCATAGCGGTATGTTCAGGTACCGACAGATTAAACAGTCTTCCCTTAGGAAATTTACTGCCTGGGATCAAATCTATAGCACAGTCACAGTCCCTATGAGGAGGCAGTGCACTGGACTCAGACTCACTGAAGACGTCCTGATAATCAGACAAATACTCCGGAACTTCCGAAGGCGTAGAAGAAGCAATAGACACAGGCAGGGAATCCCCATGAATACCACGACAGCCCCAACTTGAGACTGACATAGCCTTCCAGTCCAGGACTGGATTATGGGTCTGTAACCATGGCAGCCCTAAAACAACCAAATCATGCATTTTATGTAAAACCAGGAAACGTATCACCTCGCGGTGTTCAGGAGTCATGCACATGGTAACCTGTGTCCAATACTGCGGTTTATTTGCAGCCAATGGTGTAGCATCAATACCCCTAAGAGGAATAGGATTTTCTAATGGTTCAAGAGTAAAACCACAGCGCTTAGCAAATGAGAGATCCATGAGACTCAGGGCAGCACCTGAATCTACAAACGCCATGACAGGATAAGATGACAGTGAGCAAATCAAAGTTACAGACAGAATAAATTTAGGTTGCAAATTACCAACGGTGACAGGACTAACAACCTTAGCTATACGTTTAGAGCATGCTGAGATAACATGTGTAGAATCACCACAGTAGTAGCACAAGCCATTCCGGCGTCTATGAATTTTCCGCTCATTTCTAGTCAGGATTCTATCACATTGCATTAAATCAGGTGTCTGTTCAGACAACACCATGAGGGAATTTGCGGTTTTTCTATCACATTGCACCGAATTAGGTGTCTGTTCAGACAACACCATGAGGGAATTTGCGGTTTTGCGCTCCCGCAACCGCCGGTCAATTTGAATAGCCAGTGCCATAGTATCATTCAGACCTGTGGGAATGGGAAAACCCACCATAACATTCTTAATGGCTTCAGAAAGGCCATTTCTAAAATTAGCGGCCAGTGCACACTCGTTCCAATGTGTCAGCACGGACCATTTCCGAAATTTTTGGCAATACACTTCAGCCTCGTCCTGCCCCTGAGACATAGCCAGCAAGGCCTTTTCTGCCTGAATCTCAAGATTGGGTTCCTCATAAAGTAAACCGAGCGCCAGAAAAAACGCATCAAGATCAGCCAATGCCGGATCTCCTGGCGCCAGCGAAAAAGCCCAATCCTGAGGGTCGCCCCGTAAGAACGAAATAACAATTTTTACTTGCTGAGCAGAATCTCCAGATGAACAGGGTCTCAGGGACAAAAACAATTTACAATTATTCACGAAATTCCTAAACTTAAACCTGTCTCCGGAAAACAGTTCAGGAATCGGTATTTTAGGTTCTGACCTAGGATTTCTGATAACATAGTCTTGTATGCCCTGCACACGAGTAGCCAGCTGGTCCACACTTGTAATCAAGGTCTGGACATTCATGTCTGCAGCAAGCATAGCCACTCTGAGGTAAAGGGGAAGAAGAAAAAAAAAACAAAACTCAGAATCTTCTTTCTTATAATCCCTCTTCTGCAATGCATTAAACATTTAATACTGGCCTGGCAAACTGTTATGACCCCAATGGCGAGGGTCTCAGAGGAACGTGGAAGTCTGCAGAATACAAAAATCCAGCTCATAGGGCAGTGGTAACTGGGTTGACCATATATCTACTCCTAACGCCAACACTAGAAGTAGCCGGGGATCATTCCTACGTTGATTCTAGATGACACGCGCCAGCCGGAGAATCTAGCTACCCCTAGTAGAGGAAAACAAAGACCTTTCTTGCCTCCAGAGAAGGGGACCCCAAAGCTGGATAGAAGCCCCCCACAAATAATGACGGTGAGGTAAGAGGAAATGACAAACACAGAAATGAACCAGGTTTAGCACAGAGAGGCCCGCTTACTGATAGCAGAATAAAGAAAGGTAACTTATATGGTCAACAAAAACCCTATCAAAATCCACCCTGGAAATTCAAGAACCCCCGAACCGTCTAACGGTCCGGGGGGAGAACACCAGCCCCCCTAGAGCTTCCAGCAAAGGTCAGGATATAGTTTTGGAACAAGCTGGACAAAAATACAAAACCAAAACAAATAGCAAAAAGCAAAAGGCAGACTTAGCTGATATAACTGGAACCAGGATCAGTAGACAAGAGCACAGCAGACTAGCTCTGATAACTACGTTGCCAGGCATTGAACTGAAGGTCCAGGGAGCTTATATAGCAACACCCCTAACTAACGACCCAGGTGCGGATAAAAGGAATGACAGAAAAACCAGAGTCAAAAAACTAGTAACCACTAGAGGGAGCAAAAAGCAAATTCACAACAGTCATCATGAGCCATTAAACAAAGAAGAACTGCTTAAATTTTTGCACCAGAAGCACTGTGAAAGACTGGTGGAAAGCATGCGAAGATGCATGAAAGCTGCAAGAGTGTTAGAGGGAAGGCCACAGAGCAGGAGGTTGCAGTAGTCAAGGCGGGAGATGATGAGGGCTTTGGCTAGGGTTTTTGCAGATTCTTGGTTGGGAAATATTTTTGAGTTGAAGTCTTCAGGAAGTAAAAATGTGGTTTGAAGTAGAGATCAGTGTCAAAGATTACCCCGAGACAGCGAGCTTGTGGGATTGGGGAGAGTGAGCAGCCATTTACAAACTCTTGAAGCTCATCAAGAGAATGCCAAGAGTGTGCAAAGCATTCATCAAAGCAAAAGGTGGCTACTTTGAAGAACCTGTAATATAAGACATAATTTCAGTAGTTTCACACTTTTTTGTTAAGTATATAATTCCACATGTGTTAATTCATAGTTTTGATGCCTTCAGTGTGAATGTACAATTTTCATAGTCAAGAAAATACAAAAAAATCTTTAAATGAGAAGGTGTGTCCAAACTTTTGGTCTGTACTGTATCTTCATCCTGGTCCCCCATATATATGCATCCTGTTCCCTTGTCATGCCCCCTCCTATAAATCCATCCTGGCCCCTCATATACTGTATATGCAACCTCGCTCTACCATATATCAATCCTGGTCGTCCATATATCTGCATCCTGGCCATATATATGCATTCTGGTCTTTTGTCCTGCCCCCCTTATATATCCTTGCCTTCCCATATGTCTTAATCCTGGCCCCTCACATTAATCCATCCTAGTTCTTTGTCCTGCCGCCCCCTTATGCAGCACCCCAGAGTCTGGTCGTTGCAGTGGCGTCGCTCTTCCACCAGGGGAGTGATGGTACGTCTGATTGCACTAAAAGAGTTCACCTTACCAGGTATCACAGTCACACAGTACACTTCACACTCCAGTCGCCAGGGGGAGCAAAAGATCCTATTTACTAGGCCACTCCTCACACATGGGTAAAACTGGGGGTTGGATAGGAAGTCAGGGAGAAAGCAGCCCAGGAGAGTTCGGGAGAGGAACTGTCAGGGGTGGGATCCTGACAGCGGCCTAGCACAGACAGATCGTTACGGAGTCGTGCCTGTACCTTATAGCGGCAGACTCTTAAGAAAGGACACGAAGCGAAGTATATTGTGGAGAAGTGAGAAATGGGATCACAGCACAAAGATGAAAGAACCAGAAGGAGTCGTGCCCTGAGATCAGCAACATCCTTCTGAGGTGCGTAGCCGGCAGCCGGAACGCCGAGGAAGTAATAGACTCTACGCATTACTTTGAACTACGGCAGGGCAGTTAACTTTAGGTTGGCTGTCTCACCTTTACACCTAACGAAGACAACGGAGGCAATTGTGGGAGAGGGGCATCTCTAGGGTCCCTATAAAATAACTCCAGGCCTACCCCGTCATATGGGTGCGTCCTAGCCATATCATCTGGGGGACGGAGAGAAAGAACAGAAACATACACGACAGTTGTGAGGACTATCCCGTGGTGCTCAGCAGGGAGGTACTACAACACATAGGCGCTAGCAGGAAGGCTACTGATTTCCACCTGCAGAGGGAACTCTGGATGTGCCTTCGGACCGGCCAGTCTCAGCCAGCCCTGTTAGCAGTGCTCTGGATTGCCGATGCCGAAGCCTTCAGTAAAGAGGTAAAGAGACTGCAACCCTGTGTCCTCGTTATTTACTGCGACCTACACCATCACTTACATCTATAATTGGGCGCCCCTTAGCAGGGCCATGGACCGGGTCGGGCCACCGTGACATCCTTAGAACCGAGAGACCCGGTACCGAGTACCCCGCTGCCCTGCGTCTGGGGGCCGCTCCACTTATATCCATCCTAGTCCTTTTCTCCTGACCCCCATATATCCAACCTGCCGGTCCCCTTATATCCATCCTGATCCTTTTTTCCTGCCCCCATATATACATCCTGCCACCCCCTTATATCCGTCCTGTTCCTTATTTCCTGCCCCTTTATATCCATCCTGGTCCTTTTTTCCTTCTCCCCATATATCCATCCTGCCACCCCCCTTATATCCATCTTGGTCCTTTTTTCCTGCTTTCCATATATCCATCCTGCCGCCTCCCTTATATCCATCCTGGTCCTTATTCCTGCCCCCCATATATCCATCCTGCCGACCCCCTTATATCCATCTTGGTCCTTTTTTTCCTGCTCCCCATATATCCATCCTGCCTGCCCCCTTATATCTATCCTGGTCCTTTTTTCCTGCCCGCATGTATCCATCCTGCAGCCCCCCTAATATCATCCTGGTCCTTATTCCTGGCCCCATATATCCATCCTGCTGCCCCCTTATATCCATCTTGGTCCTTTTTTCCTGCCCCCTATATCCATCCTGCCACCCCAATATTTCCATCCTGGTCCTTTTTTCCTGCTCGCCATATTTCCATCCTGCAGCCCACTTGTATCCATCCTGGTTCTTATTTCCTGCCCCCCATATATCCATCCTGCTGCCCCTTATATCCATCCTGCTCCTTATTTCCTGCCCCCCATGTATCCATCCTGCTGTCCCCTTATATCCATCCTGGTCCTTATTTCCTGCCCCCCATATTTCCATCCTGGTCCTTTTTTCCTGCGTCCCCCCCATATATCCATCCTGCTGCCCCTTTATATCCATCCTGGTTCTTTTTTCCTGCTCCCCCCATTTATCCACCGGGACCCCTTATCCTGGCTTCATGGAGACACAGACAGACAGACAGAAGATTCCTCTTACCTTAAGGGGCTCCCGGCGGTGGCGGTCTCCTCCTCCTTTTAGCAGGTCGGCGAACACATAGTAAAATGGCTGCCGACCTAGCAGAGGCCGGCGGCTGATGTGTGCCCGTCGCATGCGGCGCATGACATTGACATCATACGCCGGTGACAACAGGCACACAATTGACAACAACTATCGGGATGCGCACTGCAGCGGTTCAGGTAATGAACACAGCGTGCATGCACCCAACAGGTTCTGGAGGAGGAGGACAGAGTAGTGTCGCTTGACTTTAGTGGTTAATAGGTCATTGGTGACTTTAGTTAGGGGAGTTTCAGTGGACTCATGCTGCCGGAAGCTAGATTGTAAGCAGTCGAAGAGGGAGCAAGAAGAGAGGTGGGAGGACAGTTCAAGATGGACGTGTTGTTCTAGCAGTTTTGAAGCATAGGGGTGAAGTGATATAGCGATAGCTAGATACAGAGGATGGGTCAAGAGAGGACTTTTCAGGATAGGTGTGATTAAGGCATGTTTAACGCTTAAGAGGAAAACACCAGTTGTTAGTGATATGGACTTAACTATGCAAAAAACAATCACTTCATTACGAATTATAACATCTTTTCACAGTTGTCCATCAACTGGATACTAAGATGATGTATTAGAGGATTTAGTGGCTTTGATCATTTTCCTATTTTTTACAGTGCACAGACATTTCTGATGTTAGTCCTGATATTTTAGTGCAAGCGGACAATAAAAATAAAGGATACAAATAACAATTTTGCCAGCGAATAGCAAATGCAACTTCTGTCCAAGATTTAGAATTTAACAACTAAGGCTTCTTTCACACTTCCGTTTTTACAATCTGCACATGATCCATCAAAATGTTGAAATTATGGATCCTGTGCAGATTGCAAAAAATGGGTGCACTGGGCCTGTTTTTCTGATGGACCCATCGAGGCTATGTGCACCTGTTGTGTATGCATCTTGTGTATGTGAAAACACATACACAACAAAACCCAGGTTAAAAATAATTTAAAAAATCACAATATTCTCACCTTCTGGCATCCCGCGCAGCATTACCAATGCTCTCGTTGCTCCCGGCAGCTGACGTTCCCAGTAATGCCTTGCGTGCAATGACCTCTCATGACGTGCGGTCTCGCGAGACCGCAACGTCATTGGGTCATTTAGCAATGCATCCATGGGAACGCTAGCTGACGGGAGCATCGCGAGCATCGGTAACGCTGCGCGGGACGCCGGAAGGTGAGAATATTGTGATTTTTCTATTTTTTTTTATTTTTAACATTATATCTTGTTACTATTGATGCTGCATAGGCAGCATCAATAGTAATAAAGAGAGAGAGAGCAAGCGAGAGAGAATTTCCCTGACTGAAAATTCTTCCACTCATGCTCAGTTTCAAAAGACGCAATCCGTCGCTGGATTCCTACTTTTGAC
Source organism: Ranitomeya variabilis (assembly GCF_051348905.1). Lineage (NCBI taxonomy): Eukaryota > Metazoa > Chordata > Amphibia > Anura > Dendrobatidae > Ranitomeya > Ranitomeya variabilis. The sequence goes on from NC_135236.1 coordinate 572,223,465, forward strand.
AGTCAGTGATGGATCCTGTGACCATAGGCTTCCATTATAGCCAACGACGAGCAATGCAGGACCCGTCACTGAGCGACTTTCTGACGTGCTCAAAAAAATGTTCCTCTGAATGTTTTCTCCGCCCAACGGACAGTGATCTTCCAACGGATCCAGTGCACGACAGATGAAATGGAAGGCCATCCATCACAATCCGTCGCTAATACAAGTCTATGGCAAAAATCAGGATCCAGCAGAAAAATTTGCTGGATCCTGTTTTTCAAAAAATCGACGGATTTCGATGGGAGCTAAAAGACGGAAATGTGAAAGAGGCCTAATCAACCTGGTAGAAAATGCACTAAAATAAATTGTGACAAAAATATACAAATTAAGATATTAACAGTGATAAATTGCCTACAATATGTCACCTCGTTATATTGCACAAATTAATTCTAAACTGTATGTCCCATTGTGAAGAAGAAATAAGCTTGGCACTTAGCAGGGAACAACATAGAAGCATATTCAAGCAGTATTCGTGTGGTGTGAGATTGACAAATTTTAGCTCACATTGCCAGTTGTATTCTGAGAACACCATAGCGTTGTGCAATTTAACATTCCTAATGATCTTCTGCCTCAGTAGAACTTAGTTTGGCAGTGATTTCTGAGAAGACAATGACACCATAATCAATCAGTTAATGATCAGTATTAGAAGGCATTTGGGTGACTTACATAAATACTCATTATATGTAGATACATTTGTTGAGCACACCTTATTTAAATTTAGCCTAATAGTGTTTTTATTAACCCTTTCTATTTCCTATTTCTCACACTTCATAGATACATCAGTCTATCTCTTTTTTTTTCTATTAAATCACAAAAATGCAAAAGCAGAACAAGGGCACAATATGTAATTAATTCAGGACAAGATCAAAAGGAAAGTTAAAAAAAAAACATTTTACTGAGCAAGTAGATATCCAGCAGGTATGACTGGAAAATACAGTTGTGGCCAAAAGTATTGACACCCCTGCAATTCTGTCAGATAATGCTCAGTTTCTTCCTGAAAAAGATTGCAATCACAAATTCTTTGGTATCATTATCTTCATTTAATTTGTCTTAAATGAAAAAACACAAAAGAGAATGAAGCAAAAAGCAAAACATTGATCATTTCACACAAAACTCCAAAAGTATTGGCACCCTCAGCCTAATACTTGGTTGCACAACCTTTAGCCAAAACAACTGCGACCAACCGCTTCCGGTAACCATCAATGAGTTTCTTACAATGCTCTGCTGGAATTTTAGACCATTCTTCTTTGGCAAACTGCTCCAGGTCCCTGATATTTGAAGGGTGCCTTCTCCAAACTTCCATTTTTAGATCTCTGCACAGGTGTTCTATGGGATTCAGGTCTGGACTCATTGCTGGCCACCTTAGAAGTCTCTAGTGCTTTCTCTCAAACCATTTTCTAGTGCTTTTTGAAGTGTGTTTTGGGTCATTGCCCTGCTCGAAGACCCATGACCTATGAGGGAGACCCAACTTTCTCACACTGGGCCCTACATTATGCTGCAAAATTTGTTGGTAGTCTTCAGACTTCATAATGCCAGGCACACGGTCAAGCAGTCCAGTGCCAGAGGCAGCAAAGCAACCCCAAAACATCAGGGAACCTCCGCCATGTTTGATTGTAGGGACCGTGTTCTTTTCTTTGAATGCCTCTTTTTTTCTCCTGTAAACTCTATGTTGATGCCTTTGCCCAAAAAACTCTACTTTTGTCTCATCTGACCAGAGAACATTCTTCCAAAATGTTTTAGGCTTTTTCAGGTAAGTTTTGGCAAACTCCAGCCTGGCTTTTTTATGTCTCGGGGTAAGAAGTGGGGTCTTCCTGGGTCTCCTACCATACAGTCCCTTTTCATTCAGATGCCGATGGATAGTACGGGTTGTTGTACCCTCGAACTGCAGGGCAGCTTGAACTTGTTTGGATGTTAGTCGAGGTTCTTTATCCAACATCCGCACAATCTTGCGTTGAAATCTCTTGTCAATTTTTCTTTTCCGTCCACATCTAGGGAGGTTAGCCACAGTGCCATGGGCTTTAAACTTCTTGATGACACTGCGCATGGTAGACACAGGAACATTCAGGTCTTTGGAGATGGACTTGTAGCCTTGCGATTTCTCATGCTTCCTCACAATTTGGTTTCTCAAGTCCTCAGACAGTTATTTTGTCTTCTTTCTTTTCTCTGTGCTCAATGTGGTACACACAAGGACACAGGACAGAGGTTGAGTCAACCTTAATCCATGTCAACTGGCTGCAAGTGTGATTTAGTTATTGCCAACACCTGTTAGGTGCCACAGGTAAGTTAGGCTACGTTCACATTAGCGTTAAGCTAATGTGCGTCGGGTTTGCGTCGGCGACGCAGCGGCGACGCATGCGTCATGCGCCCCCTATACTTAACATGGGGGACGCATGCGTTTTTTTTTGTTGCGTTGTGCAACACATGCGTCTTTTTTGCCGCAAGCGTCGGACCAAGAAAACGCAACAAGTTGCATTTTTCTTGCGTCCGATTTTCGGCAAAAACCGACGCATGCGTCGCAAAACGCAGCCTTTTTGCGTGCGTTTTGACGCGTTTTTGCGTGCGTTGTGCGTTGCTTCGCCGACGCAACGGCGCACAACGCTAGTGTGAACGTAGCCTTAGAGGTGCTGTTAATTACACAAATTAGAGAAGCATCACATGATTTTTCGAACAGTGCCAATACTTTTGTCCACCCCCTTTTTAATGTTTGGTGTGGAATTATATCCAATTTGGCTTTAGGACAATTCTTTTTGTGTTTTTTTATTTAAGACAAATTAAACGAAGATAAAAATAACAAAGAATTTGTGTTTGCAATCATTTTCAGGAAGAAACTGAGTATTATCTGACAGAATTGCAGGGGTGTCAATACTTTTGGCCACAACTGTATACAGTAAATGAGCTCAAACATGTCTGAAATAAACATAATTCTAAATATTTAGCCTAATATTTATTATAAAATAAAAATAAAAAGCAGTTTTTTTTATGATAGACTAGATAGACCTTTTGATCTTCTAAATCTTAAAGGGGTTGTCACCTACACACCGCTAGGGCCCGCAATGTTTGACAGATCAGAAGTTTTTATCTCTAATGGAGAACTTTTATTTCCATTACACACTGAAGTGGTAGGATGGACAGTCAACCACTAAACCATTCATTCTCTGTAGTGCTGTTAGCAAATGCTAGACACAGGCCTTGCAGCCCCATAGGTTATTAATTGAACAGTGGATAAGCATGCGCACTGCCACTGTATTCTGACAAGGATATAAGTTCTCCATTCTGTCTATTGGTCTGGGTCCCACCAGTATTTTCCCCACCGATCAACAAGCTATCACCTATCCTGTGGATAGTCGGTATATAGTCTTAACCAGACAACTCCTTTTAGATTCTAAGACTGTTGGGACATTATACACTGTCTAGTAATATTTTAAACTGATTCTTGTTATGCTGAATCTGAACAGTCAAAAAAAAAGTGTCAGGAGTATCAGTCACAGAGAATAGAAATCTTTTTTTATTACGATAGAGACCTGTTTTACCTTACCTGTGCTCCTTTCCATTTTTTACTAGTGCTGATGCAGCAGAGCTACTTAAAATGAATCCCCTCTTATTTGACTAGTTACAGACATTTATGTCTATTCCAGATGAGCTTTAGTTTGCTAGTATGCTCTTTCAAAGGGATTTCCAAGATGCATTATAGAGTACTTACAATTAATGAATAAAATAGAACTACAGACCATAAATAACAGCTAAAAGAAAAATATTATTTTTTAAAACTCCCTTCTTCTGTAGAGCTCAGTTCAGACTGGTGCATACTCAGAAGCTTCCACACTCACTTTGCTGCTTGGTTCTTTGGCTGCTCTGGCATCTTCAAGTTAAGATGATCTATAAAGCTTACGTAACAAAAGAAGGCTGATTGCTATCTCAAATTAAGATAAATTTCCAAAATATCACTTCTGTCACATTTCTAAAAATTAGTGTTGTCTTAACCTGTTACTAAATGACATCATTTTCTCTGTTAAATTGCCACTTAATTTTTTAGCAGTGTTTTACAGAGTTGTACTATGTAACTTTTAGACTTCTATATGCACTGAGAAAGTACCTCGATATGTCCCTGATTTCATATGAAGACAATTTGAGGGTTTTATTGCTGTACTCTTAAAAAGCAGAAAATACAATTTTATTTAATTCTAAATTGGATTTCCTAGGATGAAGCTAATTCTTTTAGGTGAAAACACTTTATTAACTCAGCCTCATTTAAATTAGAATATGTAGTATGGAAGCAAAAAGAGACGTATGCTTGCTTAGGATATGTTCACATATGGAATATATGTTGTGAACATTTGTGTGACTCCCAAACCATCTAAATAGGGTTTGAAGAAATCTTTATCCATGCTGCAAAAAACCAAACTGATTGAAAATATCTTACCATTAAAGGGATTGTCCCCTACAAGGACAATCCCTTCTCGATCTGAATGCTTGGCGCCGATAAAATAAGAAAACTTATACTCACCTCTTGTGCCAATGCCATTCTAGCAGAGTCAGGACTCAATTTCTTGGGGCTGTCGTGCGGTTGTTATGACATGTGAGCCCTGCACCCAATCAGCTTTGGCGTCACTCCGCTCCTTTGGACAAATTGAATATCAAGAGGAAGTCAGGGTTGCAGTTGCTCTCACTTCTTCTTGATGTTTGGCTTGTTCAAAGTCAGGGACAGTAACACCAGAGCTGATTGGGCACAGGACTCACGTGTCATAACAGCCGCATGAGAGCCCCAGGAAATTGAGTGCTGACTCCACTAGAACGACATTGGTATGGGAGGTGAAGATATGTATCTTTATTATATCAGCGGTAAACATTCAGATTGGGAAGAGGTTGCCCTAGTAGTGAAATCCAATACCCATAATAGCTTACACTCTACAGGGCAGTGATAAGGAAAAAAACGCAGATTTGGTGTGTGTTGCCAAGTCCTGAGGAAGGGGTTTTTAATCCCTTTCTGCCATTGGACGTACTATTCCATCCATGTGGGGTGGGCCCTAATTCCCAAGGACGGAATAGTACGTCCAGCAGGATCGGCCGTGCTCACGGGGGTAGCGCGGCCGATCACGGCTGGGTGTCAGCTGCCTATCGCAGCTGACATCCGGCACTATGTGCCAGGAGCGGTCACGGACCGCCCCCGGCACATTAACCCCCGGCACACTGCGATCAAACATGATCGCGGTGTGCCGGCGGTACAGGGAAGGGTACCCCTCCCTGCGTGCTTCCCTGAGACCCCCGGAGCAACGCGATGTGATCGCGTTGCTGCGAGGGTCTCTTACCTCCTATCCCTTCAGGCCCCGGATCCAAAATGGCCACGGGGCTGCATCCGGGTCCTGCAGGGATTACTTCCGGGTGCCGTGCAGGTGCTGGTAAGCCTGCACGGCTGTAAGTGAGATCGGTGATCTGACAGAGTGCTGTGCACACTGTCAGATCACCGATCTGTGATGTCCCCCCCTGGGACAAAGTAAAAAAGTAAAAAAAAAAAAAATTACCACATGTGTAAAAAAAAAAAAGAAAAAAAAAATTCCTAAATAAAGAAAAAATATATATATATTATTCCCATAAATACATTTCTATATCTAAATACAAAAAATCAAACAATAAAAGTACACATATTTAGCATCGCCGCGTCCGTAACGACCCCACCTATAAAACTATATCACTAGTTAACCCCTTCAGTGAACACCGTAAAAAAAAAAAAAAAAAAACGAGGCAAAAAACAACGCTTTATTCTCATACCGCCAAACAAAAAGTAGAATAACAAGCGATCAAAAAGACGGATATAAATATCCATGGTACCGCTGAAAACGTCATCTTGTCCCGCAAAAAACAAGCCACAATACAGTATCATCAGAGAAAAAATAAAAAAGTTATAGTCCTCAGAATAAAGCAATGCCAAAATAATTATTTTTTCTATAAAATAGTTTTTATCGTATAAAAGCGCCAAAACATAAAAAAATGATAGAAATGAGGTATCGCTGTAATCATACTGACCCGAGGAATAAAACTGCTTTATCAATTTTACCAAACGCGGAACGGTATAAACGCCTCCCCCAAAAGAAATTCATGAATAGCTGGTTTTTGGTCATTCTGCCTCACAAAAATCGGAATAAAAACCGATCAAAAAATCTCCCGTGCCCGAGCATGTTACCAATAAAATCGTCAACTCGTCCCGCAAAAAACAAGACTTCACATGACTCTGTGGACTCAAATATGGAAAAATTATAGCTCTCAAAATGTGGTAACGCAAAAAATATTTTTTGCAATAAACAGCTTATTTCAGTGTGTGACGGCTGCCAATCATAAAAATCCGCTAAAAAACCCGCTATAAAAGTAAATCAAACCCCCCTACATCACCCCCTTAGTTAGGAAAAATAAAAAAAATTAAGAAATGTATTTATTTCCATTTTACCATTAGGGCTAGTGCTAGGGTTAGGGCTAGGGTTAGGGTTGGGGCTAGGGTTAGGGCTAGGGTTAGGGTTGGGGCTAGGGTTAGGGTTGGGGCTAGGGTTAGGGTTGGGGCGAGGGTTAGGGTTAAGGCTACAGTTAGGGTTGGGGCTAAAGTTAGGGTTAGGGTTGGGGCTAAAGTTAGGGTTAGGGTTTGGATTACATTTACGGTTGGGATTAGTGTTAGGGGTGTGTCTGGGTTAGAGGTGTGGTTAGGGTTACAGCTGGGATTAGGGTTAGGGGTGTGTTTGGATTAGGGTTTCAGTTATAATTGGGTGGTTTCCACTGTTTAGGCACATCAGGGGCTCTCCAAACGCGACATGGCGTCCGATCTCAATTTCAGCCAATTCTGCGTTGAAAAAGTAAAACAGTGCTCCTTCCCTTCCGAGCTCTCACGTGCGCCCAAACAGTGGTTTACCCCCACATATGGGGTATCAGCATACTCGGAACACATTGGAGAACAACTTTTGGGGTCCAATTTCTCCTGTTACCCTTGGGAAAATACAAAACTGGGGGCTAAAAAATGATTTTTGTGGAAAAAAAAATATTTTTTATTTGCACGGCTCTGCGTTATAAACTGTAGTGAAACAATTGGGGGTTCAAAGCTCTCACAACACATCTAGATGAGTTGCTTAGGGGGTCTACTTTCCAAAATGGTGTCACTTGTGGGGGGTTTCTACTGTTTAGGTACATTAGGGCCTCTGCAAACGCAATGTGACGCCTGCAGACCATTCCATCTAAGTCTGCATTCCAAATGGCGCTCCTTCCCTTCCGAGCCCTCCCATGCGCCCAAACGGTGGTTCCCCCCCACATATTGGGTATCATCGTACTCCAGAAAAATTGGACAACAACTTTTGGGGTCTAATTTCTCCTGTTACCCTCGGGAAAATACAAAACTGGGGGCTAAAAAATAATTTTCGTGGGAAAAAATGTTTGTTTTATTTTTACGGCTCTGCATTATAAACTTCTGTGAAGCACTTGGTGGGTCAAAGTGCTCACTACACCTCTAGATAAGTTCCTTAGGGGGTCTACTTTCCAAAATGGTGTCACTTGTGGGGGGTTTCAATGTTTAGGCACATCAGTGGCTCTCCAAACGCAACACGGCGTCCCATCTCAATTCCTGTCAATTTTGCATTGAAAAGTCAAACGGCGCTCCTTCCCTTCCGAGCTCTCCCATGCGCCCAAACAGTGGTTTACCCCCACATATGGGGTATCAGCGTACTCAGGACAAATTGTACAACAACTTTTGGGGTCCAATTTCTTCTCTTACCCTTGGGAAAATAAAAAATTGGGGGTGAAAAGATCATTTTTGTGAAAAAATATAATTTTATATTTTTACGGTTCTGCATTATAAACTTCTGTGAAGCACTTGGTGGGTCAAAGTGCTCACTACACCTCTAGATAAGTTCCTTAGGGGGTCTACTTTCCAAAATGGTGTCACTTGTGGGGGGTTTCAATGTTTAGGCACATCAGTGGCTCTCCAAACGCAACACGGCGTCCCACCTCAATTCCTGTCAATTTTGCATTGAAAAGTCAAACGGCGCTCCTTCCCTTCCGAGCTCTCCCATGCGCCCAAACAGTGGTTTACCCCCACATATGGGGTATCAGCGTACTCAGGACAAATTGTGCAACAACTTTTGTGGTCCAATTTCTTCTCTTACCGTAGGGAAAATAAAAAATTGGGGGTGAAAAGATCATTTTTGTGAAAAAATATGATTTTTTATTTTTACGGTTCTGCATTATAAACTTCTGTGAAGCACTTGTGGGTCAAAGTGCTCACCACACCTCTAGATAAGTTCCTTCGGGGGTCTACTTTCCAAAATGGTGTCACTTGTGGGGGGTTTCAATGTTTAGGCACATTAGTGGCTCTCCAAAGGCAACATGGCGTCCCACCTCAATTCCTGTCAATTTTGCATTGAAAAGTCAAACGGCACTCCTTCCCTTCTGAGCTCTCCCATGTGCCCAAACAGTGGTTTACCCCCACATTTGGGGTATCAGCGTACTCAGGACAAATTGTACAACTTTTGGGGTCCATTTTCTCCTGTTACCCTTGGTAAAATAAAACAAATTGGAGCTGAAATAAACTTTGTGTGAAAAAAAGTTAAATGTTCAATTTTATTTAAACATTCCAAATATTCCTGTGACACACCTGAAGGGTTAATAAACTTCTTGAATGTGGTTTTGAGCACCTTGAGGGGTGCAGTTTTTAGAATGGTGTCACACTTGGGTATTTTCTATCATATAGACCCCTCAAAATTACTTCAAATGAGATGTGGTCCCTAAAAAAAAGGGTGTTGTAAAAATGAGAAATTGCTGGTCAATTTTAACCCTTATAACTCCCTAACAAAAAACAAATTTGGTTCCAAAATTGTGCTGATGTAAAGTAGACATGTGGAAAATGTTACTTTTTAAGTATTTTGTGTGACATATCACTGTGATTTAATTGTATAAAAATTCAAAGTTGGAAAATTGCGAAATTTTCAAAATTTTCGCCAAATTTCCATTTTTTTCACAAATAAACGCAGGTAATATCAAAGAAATTTTACCACTATCATGAAGTACAATATGTCACGAGAAAACAGTGTCAGAATCACTGGGATCTGTTGAAGCGTTCCAGAGTTATATCCTCATAAAGGGACAGTGGTCAGAATTGTAAAAATTGGCCCGGTCCATAACGTGCAAACCATCCTTGGGGGTGAAGGGGTTAAAGCTTACCATTGAATCCTCAATTTCCTAGCAGTGCACACCAAGTCCACATATATTTCCTTTTTAATTGTCTATTCCATGTGCCTGTGCTCCTGGGCCGGGTCTTCTGCGGAGATAACTGCAGCTGGCAGGGTAAGTTCCTTCATGTGATTGTAAGTGTTGTGCCTGCCTCGCACAACATGACCAGGTGAGCATATCATCTCACATGGCTTCATTTCACACATATGTCAGATTGCACTAGGAGCGCTTTTTTCACTTTACACTCTGTAGGAGAGAGAGCATAACCCCCTGACCATAAGATCTTTTACACTACAGATGAGAGAGAACCCTGCTGACTGTAAGAGCATACAAACTACAGGGGAAACAGAGAGTTGAAGAGGGGGAGGGGCATAAGGAAGGCAAAGAGAGAGTAAGGGCAGGAAGAGAGAGGGAGGGACTGAGAAATAGGGTGATTGAGAGATGGAGAGGTGGAGGGAGAAGGAGAGTTAGAAGTTTGATAATCCACAAGGTGTTATAGCTGCACGGCAATATAGAGAAGCCTGAACGGCCTTGCAAAAAGACATTAACCTGCTCACTTATGCTTCCTAAGTGTGAGAAATGGTGATAGACATTTTTTTTTGCAAACTACAAATCAAATCTCAAAATGTTTGAATTTGTGCAAAACCACAAATTTCAGGAAATTTGACTCAAACTTGATCCTCCAAAGATCGATCTGCTAAACTCTACTTGACAATCTCAAGAATAAATATCTAGTTTTTGTATTAGCATGAGATCAGTGTGCAATTCTGCTTTTGTTAGTACAACTGAATGTTAACTTTGTCTATGGGACTTAAGGAACCTATACACAAAAAAATGTCTTTAAATGTTTTAGTTACTCTTTGGGCCCATCAAGGGAAAATTATTCAGATTCTCCATTAGAAGTCATGATATAAGCTAAGATTTAGAAAGTAAGTACTTTGGCTCTATATTTCTAACAGAAATCAATAACATATCTCTTCAATGTTTTATTGAAGTCTTTCTTCTATATGCAAGCAACCATTATGTCTACAATGAGCATAGCAAGTTAGATTATAAAATATGTTTTATATTAGCTGTTTTTTTATATTTTGCCTCCTTGTTGCAGAAATATTAGCAATCAAATATTTGGCACCTAATGAGATAAGTTCAAATGGATTTTCTAAATTCATTTTCACTGAGGGTGTATGTTTCTACCTCCTGTATGACATTTAACAATCATAAGCAGGCACCAATATAGAAGTGTAGAAGGACCTGTGAGGTTGTCATCAGGGTAACATAACTAAAGTTCACAGGTCTTGCCAGTCTGAGTGTGCAGCACTGAAGATATGCAGTGCTTTGTAAATGTATTTATGCAAAGGAAACTTTTCCACATTCCTTCACATTACAGCCACAAACGTAAATGTATATTACTAGGATTTAATGTGATATCAAAACATGGTAGCAAATATTTGTGAAGTGTTAAAAAATGATACATGGTTTCTCTAAATATTTTAAAAATATAAATTTGAAAATTGTGATGTTCATTTCTATTCAGACCCATAAGTCAATATTTTGAAGCATCACCTTTCACTGCAATTACTGCTGCAAGTCCTTTGTGGTAAGTGTCTACCTGTTTTGATCATCTAGAGGCTAAAATTTTTGTCCATTCATCTTTGCAAACTAGAACTAGCTCTAGCTCAGTGACATTGGATAGAGAACATCTGTGAACAGCAATTTTCAAGTCTTGCCACAGATTCTCAATGAGATTTTGTCTGGTCTTTGGGTTATTATTCAAACACAAGAAAATGTTTAAATCTAAAACATTCCTTTTTAGCTTTGGCAATATGTTTAGAGTTGTTGTCCTGCTGCTAGTTGAACCTATGCCACAGGTTCAAGTCTTTTGCAGCCTCTAACAGGTTTTCCTACAGGATTGTCTAGTCCATCTTCCCATCAACTCTGACCAGCTTCTCTGCCCATTCTGAAAAAAAGCATCCCTACAGCATAATGCTACAACCACCATATTTGACTGTGGGGATGTTTTTTGGGGGTGATGTGCAGGGCCGGACTGCCAATTCTGGCAAATGCAAGATGTACTGGTCAGACCATGGGCCACACTGTCTACTGTGCTAACAGTATCAGAATCATCAGAATGCAGATACTGTTAGCAGTTGTGACAGAGCACATTACCATAGGCTCTATTAGTATTTTGGCAGGCCACTGCTTCCTTTTTGCCTGCTGTAGGCCAGCATCATGCAGGGGACTGTGTGATTATGTCATGGCATCACACCACCAGCAAGATCAGATAGAAGAGTAGACGAAGGCTGCTGTCTGGATTATATTAGTTGAATGATTTTTATTTTTAGTGGGCTATGGGGGACCATCATTCTATATGGGAGTCTGTTGGTCAGGGCATCATACTATATAGGGCTATTCGGGGGCTGGCTATCATATTTTACAGGGTTTGTGTGGGGTGGCACTGGTGAATATCATTCTCTCTCTATAAGTATATATGTGGTAATTAACGCATGTAGCGGCACAGAGAGGTAGGAAAAAATGGGAATGCCGTCTCTTTAAGTCTTTGTTGGTTTATTGTCAGGCAGCAGAAACCAACCCATCGGAACAAAACTCAGCCTTTCTGGCTAAAACAGGAACAAAACAACAAAAGAAAATCAAAAATGCTTCAACACAGTTTGTATGCTCTATATGGGTATACCTTGATGTTTGGTGGAGCAGCTTAGTATACATTTTTTGCAAAAAAAGTATCAACCAAATACCTGTTTTTCACATCTTTTTACTAGCACTTGCTGATTACTTAGATTTTTTTGCAACGGAGTGTTTTTGGTTTTACTGTGCTTTTTTGTGTCTTACAGTCTGTATGTTGCTGGCGTCACCTTGCTCTGGAGTAGCACAGGTTCAGTTTGTGCTCGACGAACCGCAAAACCTCTGGAGACTCCTCTCTCCAGGCTAGCTGAACCCAGACTGCCTGTTGAGCTCATTTAGTTAAGCCTATGCCTGAGATTTTCCCATCATGTGATTGATCACATGATCATGACCTCACGCAGGTCCTGACAGGGAAGATAAAATTTACCTTCTCCCATCCGCTCTATGAAGGTTCACATAAAACCAACCCTTTTATGCAACTTACTAAGAGTTTTTGGCAAAGCCAGCTTACTGCTTTGAAGAAACAGGAATACATCCAACCTATGGTTACAGTTCGCACGGAAAACGGATTGGAGCAAATCCACACATGTAAAGAAAAAAACTTTTTGTTTCTCCAGTGATCAGTCCAATGGTAGAGTAAAATATACCTTTTATTTATCCATTAAAAAGTTCCAGATTTCTTCAGTTACAACACTGCATACATTCAATCCCTTATGGACAACATGTTTCGACACCACATGTGTCTTCCTCCAGGTCCAAATGAGCACTGAATCAAGACCGCAAATGTAGTATAGGGAAGGAGAAAAAAAAAAGAAACGAAAAAGGCCCATATGGGTTACTGGGTGTCACAGGTGTGTATAGAAAATTCCAATAGATTTGATTTAACCCAGTTAACCCCATAGCCAACAGTAACCCCATGCGGTATTGATCCTTCCCCAAGGATTTCAACAACATGAAAAAAATGAATATTTAAAATCCACATTAAATACAAATTAAAAATGAACTATATCTATAGGATACAAAAAAAAATATTCAGATATTCACAGCATAAAACAGGAAAAAAGGGGGGTGATAGTGGAATTATTTCATATTAAACAAATTACTGTGACTATAGAGCTTCTATTATAACATCTCAATTTATATTTAATATTGCGTTATCAAGTCCATGCGGCTATTTAAACCACACGGCACTCTAGTTTCCAGTAAACAAAATCCACTTACTTTCCCTTGCCAGGATTTTTTCATGTAAGTTGCCCCCCTAATGGGCTTAGACACTTTCTCTATTCCTTTGAAGGAAAAAGATTTTAGATCCCCATTATGCTTATTAGGTGAAATGTCGTGAAACCCCAGAGAAACCTGCCAGAGGCAAATTAACCGCATCGGACAAATGTTTACGGATGCGTTTTTTCAGAGGGTTCATGGTACAACCCACATATTAAAGCTGACAAATATTGCATTGAATTACATAAATAACATTGTCCGTATTGCAATTTATAAAACTGCGTATTGGAAACTCTTTTTTGTTGTGAAAGAGACACATTTTTTATCCTTTGTAGCATACTGGCAACATTTGCACACGTTAGCTCCACATTTGTGGAAACCAACAGCACTAAGCCAGTTTTTCCTTTGATTTCCTTCTATATCCACAAGTAAGCTGGGAGACAAAATGTTTTTTAATGTAGTTGCTCTTTATCCCCTTCATGACCGTGGGATTTTTCGTTTTTCCGTTTTCGTTTTTCATTCCCCTCCTTCCCAGAGCCATAACTTTTTTATTTTTCCGTCAATTTGGCCATGTGAGGGCTTATTTTTTGCGGGACGAGTTGTACTTTTGAATGACACCATTGGTTTTACCATGGCATGTACTAGAAAACGGGAAAAAAATTCCAAGTGCGGTGAAATAGCAAAAAAAGTGCAATCCCACACTTGTTTTTTGTTTGTTTTTTTTTGCTAGGTTCAATAAATGCTAAAACTGACCTACCATTATAATTCTCCAGGTCAGTACGAGTTCATAGACACCTAACAGGACTAGGTTATTTTTCACCTAAGTGGTGAAAAAAAATTCCAAACTTTGCAAAAAAAATAAATAAATAAAATTGCGCCATTTTCCCATACTCGTAGCGTCTCCATTTTTCATGATCTGGGGTCGATTGAGGGCTTATTTTTTGCGTGCCGAGACGGCGTTTTTAATTATACCAATTCGGTGCAGATGCGTTCTGTTGATCGCCCGTTATTGCATTTTAATGCAAATCGCGGCGACCAAAAAAACGTAATTCTGGCGTTTCGATTTTTTTTCTCGTTACGCCGTTTTGCGATCAGGTTAATGCTTTTTTTTATTGATAGATCGGGCGATTCTGAATGCGGCTATACCAAATATGTGTAGGTTTGATTATTTTTTTATTGATTTATTTTGATTGGGGCGAAAGGGGGGTGATTTAAACTTTTATATTTTTTTTATTTTTTTCACATTTTTTTTTACTTTTTTTTTAACTTTTACCATGCTTCTATAGCCTCCATGGGAGGCTAGAAGCAGGCACAGCCCGATTGGCTCTGCTACATAACAGCGATCATGAGATCGCTGTTATGTAGCTAAAATGCAGGTGTGCTGTGAGCGCCGACCACAGGGTGGCGCTCACAGCCACCGGCAATCAATAACCATAGAGGTCTCAAGGACCTCTATGTTTACAATATACAAGCATCGCCGACCCCCGATCATGTGACGGGGGTCGGCGATGCGCTCATTTCCGGCCGCCCGGCCGGATGCGGTAGTTAAATGCCGCTGTCTGCGTTTGACAGCGGCATTTAACTAGTTAATAGCGGCGGGTGATCGCGATTTCACCCGCCGCTATTGCGCGCACATGTCAGCTGTAAAAAACAGCTGACATGTCGCGACTTTGATGTGCGCTCACCGCCGGAGCGCACATCAAAGCAGGGGACCCGACATCGGACGGGATAGTACGTCCGATGTCGGGAAGGGGTTATGGCACAAATCGGACCATGTGATTATCCAAGATGTTTCTGAGAATTGTATCTTGTCGCAAAATAGGTATGTACTTCCGTATGATATCCGTGATCTGGTTAAATTGTGGACTGTACCCCATGGTGAATGTAATAATATTGTTATCAGTTTTATTTTTCTTACATTTATGTTTAAGTAAAGAGTCTCTGCTAATATTCCTGACAATCGAATGGGCTCTTTCCAAACACCATTTAGGGTAACCACGGTTTTGTAATCTGCTGCAAACTTTTTTACTTTCACTTGTATATATAGAATCATCAGAACTATTGCGTTAGTCCTGATGAGTTCTCCCACAGGTAGGTTTCTAATAACATGTGGGGGGTGGCAAGATGTAGCTGCCAGTATACTGTTTGAAGCAGTTGATTTTCGGTAAGGGAGTACCAATACCCTGTTCTCCTCAATACTAGCAACAAACGTTACATCTAAAAAATGAATCTGTGACTTCTCAGGAAAGCCAGTAAATTGGAGATTATAATCATTGTTGTTTAAATATTTGAGAAAAGATTGGGCATCATCCTCCATATTTTTCAGCACAAAGACCAGATATCTTCCCATCCACACCAGATTGTCTCTGAATGGATTTGAAGATATATAGATAAAATTCTCTTCCCAGGTTGCCATTCCAATATTAGCGAGTGAAGGGGAGAATTTTGCTCCCATATTTACACCACTAGTCTGCAAAAAATACCTATTGTCAAACATGCAATAATTATGACTTAAGAGGAATTTATTTGCTTCAAGTAAAAAATCACATAGAACCTCCGAATAGCTGCTATATTTCCTGAGATAGAAGGATAAACATTTGAGAGCTACATTGTGGGGAATAGAGGGATACAGACTAATTGCATCACATGAAAACCATGTGAAACCAGCCTCCCACTTAAAAGCATGCATCATGGTAACCCTTGTCTTCGTGTCACGTATATGGCTAGGAGTCAAAGAAACTAGTGGCTGGAGATGTGCATCCAACCACTCACCCAGCCTTTCACCCAGTGCACCAATCCCCGCCACCCTGGGCCTCATAGGAGGTGGAAATATATTTTTATGAATTTTTGGTAGGGAAAGATACACTGGAATGACAGGGTGGTCCAAATGGCAATTTTTTTATTTTTTTGTTCAAAGCTCCAGTTGTTACACCTTCCTGGAGTAAATTTAGAAGTTCACTGTTAAATCTCACTGTAGGATTTTCTTTTAGTTCCAAATAAACATCCGGCTCCTCTAGATAGCTAAGGTTTAGGATTTTATACAGTCCCGCATTAATCACCGCAATCGCCCGACCTTTCTCCGCATTTTTAATTAGAAGATCTTTATTTTGTGCTAATTGATCTAACGCTATTTTTTCTTTTCTACTCAAATTGCCCTTGGATTTTTTTGTTGTATTTTTACTCAGTTCAATCAATTCCAATTCAACAACCTCTTGAAATTTATCCAGGATTGCTGGTCTTGACTTCAGCGGATAATAATCCATATTAGATGTTAGGAACTTAACCGACTGATCCCCAGGTTTTTTATCAGCCATATCCAAGTCATATATTAATCTTTTAATGTCCTCTGTTCTTCAAACATCAGTAATTCATCTTCTTCCAAGGAAAGTTCCATATTCGGCTTGGTCTCAGCAGTTTCCAGAATGCTGTAATCTTTAATATAGTGGCATTTTAAAGTTAAGTTCCGTGCAAACCTGTTGATATCCATAATGGTTTGGTACACACTGAAGTCTTTAGTAGGGGAGAAGCCCAATCCCTTTGATAACAGGGATATCTGGGCTTGGGAAAGCACATAGCTGGATAGGTTCCATATTGGGATATTTATTGTGTCCGGTTTTTCCCCCGTATCTGGTAACCCCCTCCTTCGATGCTTGCGCCCCCCTCTTTTCCTCCGTTTTTTGATCTTATTGTGACCACATCTCCATTATTCAAATTAGGTTTGGCATTAGGATTACGTGTTTCAGCACCTGTGCTCACTGAGGTATCTGAAGCTTCATCTGACGAACTCACTGATGATTGCTCCGAAGTTGAGAACGTTACTTTTGGTTGAGCAGAAAAAGGATATTTCTTATTCTTTTTATGCTTTCTCAGCTTTCTAAGAATGGGACGAGGGGTTTTGTTCCACTCATAAACCATGTTATTTTTATAGTCCACCAAATCTCTTTTAAACTTTCTTCACTTCGTTTCAGTTACTGTGTTTTCAAGTTTAATTAAATTTTTATCCATTTTTCGTTGTAATTTCTTATATTCCTCGTTGTTTTGAAATGATTTACTTTGATCTTGTTGGGATGTAATTGTGGTTTTAATGCTGTTTAGTAGGGTTGAGCGACTTTCATTTTTTTACGGTCGAGTGGGGTTTTGTGAAACCCGACTTTGTCCAGAGTCGAGTCGAGTGCAGTCGGCCGATTATCGCTAAAAGTCGGGGATCGACCGAAACACGAAACCCAATGCAAGTCAATGGGGAAGCATAGTCGGCAGTGAGTGGAGGCCAGGAAGACACCTACAGTGCCCATTTTAATGCCAAAAACATCCATTCTTGTTTCTGAAGCTTGTCAATCTTAATTAACTTTATAATAATAGTTGGGCATTGGAAATTGGGGTCATTTGGCAAAAGTTGTGGGGGGTAGGGCTGGTTCAAGGTTTTAGTGGGCACAGGAAACGTGGACTATGTCACGGCGGTGGAGCAGTGAGAGGTAAGTATGTCAAGTTTGCAAGTGCTGTGATCCTAAGCAAGCAGGGGGCCCACTCGTTGGCATTGGCACTGGCACAGGGCCCTTCAAAGTACAGCGGTGTGTTTGCACGGCGGGGGCGCCTCCCACCGGCAGCGACACTTTTGCGTACTCTGAGGGGCCCTGTGCCAGTGACGTCGCCAACGAGTATGCCCCCCCACCTGATGAAGGAACCTGCACTTTCATCTGCACCTTCCTCTTTGTCCCTGTGTAAGGTGGTATAACATGCGGGAAGGGGAACCTTACTTTCAGCAGGGTCAGATTCTGGCTGTGTAGAGTGCAAGGGGAATGTAGTGGTCTGGGTCAATGTACCAGCAGACTCATCTAGCAGTGGCTGGGCAATGGGCAGGATGAGGAGGAAACAGATATAGGGCCAAAGAATAAAGTAGGCTAAATGCAGTTCAAAATTGGTAACAGGACTAAACAGGCGGCACTGCTTTGTTCAGTGGAGTAGCAAACCCAAGAGCAGCAGACACTGTTTTAAGGGCCCAACCACACTAGTAGGCCAAATGCAGTTTAATATCTGATACTATAGGCCGAAAGCCAGAAGGTAGAAGCTCAGCTGTATTCAGTTGAGGGCAACACCAGGGAGGGGCAGACACCGTTAATAGGCCCTAACCACCAATTTTTAAAAACACAGCACTTAATGAGAGCCAGAAGGTTGAAGCACAGCTTTATTCAGTTGAGGACAACACCAGGCAGGGGCAGACACCGTTAGTAGGCCGGAACCACCAATCTTTTAAAAAACAGCACTTACCGAGAGCCAGAAGGTAGAAGCTCAGCTTTATTCAGTTGAGGACAAACACCAGGGAGCAGCAAACAGAGGTATTAGGCCCCATCCAGCAATTAAAAAAAAAAAAAAAAGCTTAATCAGAGCCAGAAGGTAGAAGCTCAGCTTTATTCAGTTGAGGACAACACCAGGCAGGGGCAGACACCGTTAGTAGGCCGGAACCAACAATTTTTTTAAAAACAGCAGTTAATCAGAGCCAGAAGGTAGAAGCTCAGATTTATTCAGTTGAGGACAACTTGAATTAGGGACTGCAGACAGACTTACCAGGCTGTCCCCTGTGTGGACCATGCATGCAATACATTAACCCATTGCGCCACAAAGGACACGTAACCTTCCATGGCCATGCCTTCCGCTCCATGTGTCTGTTGTCAGGTGTACCTTTGGACTCACAGATTGACAGAATGAAAGGACAATGTGGTCTTTAACATGCTGGTGGAGGGGTGGGATGGCTTTTCTCGCAAAAGAATTGTCAACTGGGTAGCTCATAGCGTGGTACAGCGTAGTCCATCATGGCTTTATTAATATTAAATAAAATAAAACAATAGGCTCTATGCACTGTAAAATAGGTTCCAGGGGTACACGGGCAGCAGTGGTCAGGTGAGTGGAGGCCTAGTGGAAGGAGGGACCGCAGACAGGCTTCGAAGGCCTAACACAATAAAATAGGCTGGCTGTAGGCACTTTATAATTGGTTTCAGGGGTACACGGGCAGCAGTGGTCTGGTCAGTGGAGGCCTAGTGGAAGGAGGGACCGCAGACAGGCTTCGAAGGCCTAACACAATAAAATGGGCTGGCTGTAGGCACTTTATAATTGGTTCCAGGGGTACACGGGCAGCAGTGGTCTGGTCAGTGGAGGCCCAGTGGAAGGAGGGACCGCAGACAGGCTTCGAAGGCCTAACACAATAAAATGGGCTGGCTGTAGGCACTTTATAATTGGTTTCAGGGGTACACGGGCAGCAGTGGTCTGGTCAGTGGAGGCCTAGTGGAAGGAGGGACCGCAGACAGGCTTCGAAGGCCTAACACAATAAAATGGGCTGGCTGTAGGCACTTTATAATTGGTTCCAGGGGTACACGGGCAGCAGTGGTCTGGTCAACGGAGGCCGATTGTAATGAGTGTCTGCCAGTTAGTAGTCAAAAACAACAATTAAATGTGAATGTCTCGCATTAAAACAAAACAAAAACACTAAAGGGTGCAATCATTAGGTTCAGGGGTGGGATCCTCTGCGTTGTTTCAGACCTACTAATTTAGCGCAAAGTATTTACTGTGGTAAATAGAGGACACTGCCCCTGACTATGTTAAGTACCATCATACATGTCAACACAATGGTATTGTCAGTGGCAGGTATGGAAGGATGTCAGTGCATAGACTAAACATTGGTGGAAGTGTGAGAGATAACTGTGGAAGTGGTAGAGCAATGTTTGACCTGGGGGTGGGTGAACTCTCTTGTGGCCGGCGGTACAGGCCCAGGGCCCCTCATGTTACAACAGTGTGTCTGACGTTGGGTGCGCACCACCACCGCCAGAGACACTTTATTGTACTATGAGGGACCCAGTAGCAATGCCGTCGACCAAAAGCGAGCACACCCACCTCTTCAGACAAACAGCAGTCTCACGGGTGCTTGCGCCAAGTCGCGATACCACGGCCCCGTGTGGGGAGTTTGGCCATTTAGGGAGGTGTAAACATGTCGTATGCTGGACAATCAGCTGCAGAAAATTAGACATCAGAAAAGTAATTCACAGTAGTCCACAGGCAAGAGCTTTTCATAGGAAAGCTAGGTGTCGGCCGGGCAAGGTGGGGCAAAAGATTTCGAAATCCAGTTGTGGTTCATTTTAATGAATGTTAGATCGTCAACATTTTGGGTAGCCAGACGAGTCCTTTTTTCGGTTAATATTGAACCTGCAGCACTTAATACTCTTTCTGATAGGACACTTGCTGCCGGGCAAGCAAGCTCCTGCAATGCATATTCTGCCAATTCTGGCCAGGTGTCTAATTTTGATGCCCAGTAATCAAATGGGAATGACGGTTGAGGGATAACATCGATAAGGGATGAAAAATAGTTAGTAACTATACTGGACAAATGTTGTCGCCTGTCACTTTCAATTGATGCAGCAGTACCTGTCCTGTCTGCGGTCATAGCAAAATCACTCCACAACCTGGTCAGAAAACCCCTCTGTCCAACGCCACTTCTGATGTGTGCACCCCTAACACTCCTAGTCTGCTGCCCCCTGGAGTTCGTGTGAGAACGATCACGTGCGCTGTGTGCTGGGAATGCCTGAAGCAAACGGTCAACAAGAGTTGATTGTTTGGTTGCTAATATTAGTTCCAAGTTCTCATGTGGCATAATATTTTGCAATTTGTCTTTATAGCGTGGATCAAGGAGGCAGGCCAACCAGTAATCGTCATCGTTCATCATTTTCGTAATGCGTGTGTCCCTTTTTAGGATACGTAAGGCATAATCCGCCATGTGGGCAAAAGTTCCAGTTGTCAAATCTCCGGTTGTGATTGGTTGAGGGGCAGTTTCAGGCAAATCTACGTCACTTGTGTCCCTCAAAAAACCAGAACCCGGCCTTGCCACGCAACCAATTTCCAGTGCCCCCGGGAAAGCTTCCGCATTAAAAATATACTCATCCCCATCATCCTCCTCGTCCTCCACCTCCTCTTCGGCCGCTACCTCGTCCTGTACACTGCCCTGACCAGACAATGGCTGACTGTCATCAAGGCTTTCCTCTTCCTCTGGTGCAGACGCCTGATCCTTTATGTGCGTCAAACTTTGCATCAGCAGACGCATTAGGGGGATGCTCATGCTTATTATGGCGTTGTCTGCACTAACCAGCCGTGTGCATTCCTCAAAACACTGAAGGACTTGACACATGTCTTGTATCTTCGACCACTGCACACCTGACAACTCCATGTCTGCCATCCTACTGCCTGCCCGTGTATGTGTATCCTCCCACAAAAACATAACAGCCCGCCTCTGTTGGCACAGTCTCTGAAGCATGTGCAGTGTTGAGTTCCACCTTGTTGCAACGTCTATGATTAGGCGATGCTGGGGAATGTTCAAAGACTGCTGATAGGTCTGCATACGGCTGGAGTGTACAGGCGAACATCGGATATGTGAGCAAAGTCCACGCACTTTGAGGAGCAGGTCGGAGAACCCAGGATAAGTTTTCAATAAGCACTGCACCACCAGGTTTAAGGTGTGAGCCAGGCAAGGAATGTGTTTAAGTTGGGAAAGGGAGATGGCAGCCATGAAATTCCTTCCGTTATCACTCACTACCTTGCCTGCCTCAAGATCTACTGTGCCCAGCCACAACTGCGTTTCTTGTTGCAAGAACTCGGACAGAACTTCCGCGGTGTGTCTGTTGTCACCCAAACACTTCATAGCCAATACAGCCTGCTGACGCTTGCCAGTAGCTGGCCCATAATGGGACAACTGGTGTGCAACAGTGTCATCTGCCGATGGAGTGGTTGGCCGACTGCGGTCTGTGGAAGAGCTGTAGCTTCTGCAGGAGGACGAGGAGGAGGAGGAGGAGGGGGTGCGAACGCCTACAGCCAACTGTTTCCTAGACCGTGGGCTAGGCACAACTGTCCCGAAATTGATGTCCCCTGTGGACCCTGCATCCACCACATTCACCCAGTGTGCCGTGATGGACACATAACGTCCCTGGCCATGCCTACTGGTCCATGCATCTGTAGTCAGGTGCACCTTTGTACTCACAGATTGCCTGAGTGCATGGACGATGCGCTGTTTAACATGCTGGTGCAGGGCTGGGATGGCTTTTCTGGAAAAAAAGTGTCGACTGGGTAGCTCGTATCGTGGTTCAGCGTACTCCATCAGGGCTTTGAAAGCTTCGCTTTCAACTAACCGGTAGGGCATCATCTCTAACGAGATTAGTCTAGCTATGTGGGCGTTAAAACCCTGTGTACGCGGATGTGAGGATAAGTACTTCCTTTTTCTAACCAGATTCTCATGTAGGGTGAGCTGGACTGGAGAGCTGGAGATCGTGGAACTTTCTGGTGTGCCGGTGTACATGGCAGACTGAGAGACGGTTGGAGATGGTATTGTTTCCGCCGGTCCCTAGATGCAATATTTCCTCCTACAAAACTGGTGATTCCCTGACCCTGACTGCTTTTGGCTGGCAAAGAAACCTGCACAGATACTGCCGGTGGTGCGGAAAATGGTGGCCTTACAGTGACGGAAGGGATGTTGCGTTGCTGACTAGCTTCATTGGCCGAGGGTGCTACAACCTTAAGGGACGTTTGGTAGTTAGTCCAGGCTTGAAAATGCATGGTGGTTAAGTGTCTATGCATGCAACTAGTATTTAGACTTTTCAGATTCTGACCTCTGCTTAAGCTAGTTGAACATTTTTGACAGATGACTTTGCGCTGATCAATTGGATGTTGTTTAAAAAAATGCCAGACTGCACTCTTCCTAGCATCAGATCCCTTTTCAGGGATTGCAGACTGAGCTTTAACCAGATGGCCACGCTGTCCTCCAACAGGTTTTGGCTTTGACACGCGTTTTGGGCCAGATACGGGCCCGGCAGATGGAACCTGTTGCGATGTTGATGCCTGCTGCGGCCCCTCCTCCACCTCCGCTTCTGAACTACTGCCGACTGCACCCTGTTCCCCCAATGGCTGCCAATCGGGGTCAACAACTGGGTCATCTATTACCTCCTCTTCGAGCTCGTGTGCAACTTCGTCTGTGTCACTGTGTCGGTCGGTGGTATAGCGTTCGTGGCGGGGCAACATAGTCTCATCAGGGTCTGATTGTGGATCAGTACCCTGAGAGGGCAATGTGGTGGTCTGAGTCAAAGGAGCAGCATAGTACTCTGGCTGTGGCTGTGCATCAGTGCACTCCATGTCAGAATCTACTTGTAATGGGCATGGCCTGTTAAGTGTTTCACTTTCTAAGCCAGGGACGGTATGTGTAAAGAGCTCCATGGAGTTACCCGTTGTGTCGCCTGCTGCATCCTTCTCTCTTGTTTTAGTTTTTGCTGAAGAGGACAAGGAAGCGACTTGTCCCTGACCGTGAACATCCACAAGCGACGCGCTGCTTTTACACTTACCAGTTTCAGAAGAGGAGGCAAAAGAGCTAGAGGCTGAGTCTGCAATGTAAGCCAAAACTTGCTGTTGCTGCTCCGCCTTTAAAAGCGGTTTTCCTACTCCCAGAAAAGAGAGCGTTCGAGGCCTTGTGTAGCCAGACGACGAAACTGGCTCCACAGCTCCAGACTTAGGTGGAATATTTTTATCCCCACGACCACCTGATGCTCCACTACCACTACCATCATTACCAGCTGACAATGAACGCCCACGGCCACAACGACCTCTTGCACCAGACTTCCTCATTGTTTTAAAAACTTAACCTAAGTAACTTTATTTGTTGCTGTCAAACAACTTACACGGTGAGCTATAACTTCAGTATGATTTCAATATCCCTTAACAGGCTGGTGAGACCACAAGGAAAATCAGGCACAATGTTACACACTCTGTTTTCTGTGGCACCAAATCACAGAGATGCCACACACGCAGGACTGTCACTCAAGCACAAATGTCAATATTAATCTCCCACCTATTTTATTTTTTTTTTCTTTTTCAGGGAGACTTTAGAAACCAAATAATGAAAAAAAAGGCTTTCTATGGCCCACTGAGTGAGAGATGGCACACACAGGAGTCAGGAGTGGCACACAAGCCCTGAGGCCAATATTTTTCTCCCACTGATTGATGTAGTGATTTTTTTTCAGGTAGATTTTAGAACCCAAATCAAGCAAAAAAATTAATAGGCTTTCTATGGCCCACTGAGTGAGAGATGGCACACACAGGAGTCAGGAGTGGCACACAGACAGAAAGGGCAATATTAATCTCCTACTGTTTGAATTTTTTTTTTTTTTTTTCAGGGAGACTTTAGAAACCAAATCATAAAAAATAAATAGGCTTTGTATGGCCCACTGAGTGAGAGATGGCACACACAGGAGTCAGGAGTGGCACACAAGCAGAAAGGGCAATATTAATCTCCCACTGTTTTCTTTTTTTTTCTTTTTCAGGGAGACTTTAGAAACCAAATAATAAAAAATAAATAGGCTTTCTATGGCCCACTGAGTGAGAGATGGCACACACAGGAGTCAGGAGTGGCACACAAGCCCTGACTGAGGCCAATATTTTTCTACCACTGATTGATGTAGTGATTTTTTTTCAGGTAGATTTTAGAACCCAAATCAAGCAAAAAAATAAATAGGCTTTCTATGGCCCACTGAGTGAGAGATGGCACACACAGGAGTCAGGAGTGGCACACAAGCCCTGAGGCCAATATTTTTCTCCCACTGATTGATGTAGTGATTTTTTTTCAGGTAGATTTTAGAACCCAAATCAAGCAAAAAAATAAATAGGCTTTCTATGGCCCACTGAGTGAGAGATGGCACACACAGGAGTCAGGAGTGGCACACAAGCCCTGAGGCCAATATTTTTCTCCCACTGATTGATGTAGTGATTTTTTTTCAGGTAGATTTTAGAACCCAAATCAAGCAAAAAAATTAATAGGCTTTCTATGGCCCACTGAGTGAGAGATGGCACACACAGGAGTCAGGAGTGGCACACAAGCCCTGAGGCCAATATTTTTCTCCCACTGATTGATGTAGTAATTTTTTTTCAGGTAGATTTTAGAACCCAAATCAAGCAAAAAAATAAATAGGCTTTCTATGGCCCACTGAGTGAGAGATGGCACACACAGGAGTCAGGAGTGGCACACAAGCCCTGAGGCCAATATTTTTCTCCCACTGATTGATGTAGTGATTTTTTTTCAGGTAGATTTTAGAACCCAAATCAAGCAAAAAAATTAATAGGCTTTCTATGGCCCACTGAGTGAGAGATGGCACACACAGGGATGGCACTCTAGCAGAAATGCCAATCTTAATCTCCCACAAAAAAATAAAAAAAAAAACAGGGACTGTCCTACAATTACTATCTCCCTGCAGTAATCTCAGCCAGGTATGGCAGGCAGCAATAAGGAGTGGACTGATGCACAAATTAAATAAAAAGTGTGGACAAACAAAAAAGATAGCTGTGCAGAAAGGAAGGAACAAGAGGATTTGTGCTTTGAAAAAAGCAGTTGGTTTGCACAGCGTCGTACACACACAGGCACAGCAACACAGCTATCAGGGTCAGGGAGCCTTCTAGGGCAGCCCAATGAGCGACAGCGCTGAGGAAAAAAAAATGTAGCTTCCACTGTCCCTGCAAACAAAAGGTGGTGTTGGACAGTGGAAATCGCTACAGCACAAGCGGTTTGCAGCTTTATGTACCCTGCCTATCACTATCCCTGCTTCTGAAGAAGCGGCAGCAACCTCTCCCTACGCTCAGATCAGCAGCAGTAAGATGGCGGTCGGCAGGAACGCCCCTTTATAGCCCCTGTGACGCCGCAGAAAGCAAGCCAATCACTGCAATGCCCTTCTCTAAGATGGTGGGGACTGAGATCTATGTCATCACGCTGCCCACACTCTGCGTTCACCTTCATTGGCTGAGAAATGGCGCTTTTCGCGTCATTGAAACGCGACTTTGGCGCGAAAGTCGCGTACCGCATGGCCGATGCAACGCTGGGATCGGCTCGGTTTCATGAGACGCCGACTTCGCCAAAAGTCGGCGACTTTTGAAAATGAACGACCCGTTTTGCTCAACCCTAGTGTTTAGTTCTTTTTCTTCCTCTTCAATAATCAGGTGGATGAGATCCATTGAACAGTTGCTGAAAATTTCTTCCCATTTTAGTCTGAACACTTCTCCATATTTTGCAGTTGTTAGTTTTTTTATTCTTAAGCCTCTAGGGATCATACTCTTATCTGCATAATTACTAAGTGAGTTGTGATCCCACCAGAGCCTGAGCTCCTTATGCTTTGCAGATTCCAGCTTTCTCATAGTAGTTTTCAGATAATTTTCACCTTCTGCTGTGTTTTCATTATCTTCATTAAAAATATCTGCTAATTTATGCAATCTAGCTGTGTAATTGTCAGTATCCACCAGATCCTCGTTTGAAAGATCCATGTTGTTTAACATAAATATTCTAAGGCAATTTGTTTTTGAGCAATTTTGAGCAAGGCTTTTAAATCCCACGAAAATATATAAAAAAGAGTTTTTGGCAAAGCCAGCTTACCGCTTTGAAGAAACAGGAATACATCCAACCTGTGGTTACAGTTCGCACGGAAAACGGATTGGGACAAATCCACACATGTAAAGAAAAAACTTTTTGTTTCTCCAGCGATCAGTCCAATGGTAGAGTAAAATATACCTTTTATTTATCAATTAAAAAGTTCCATATTTCTTCAGTTACAATACTGCATACAGTCAATACCTTATGGACGACATGTTTCGACACCACATGTGTCTTCCTCCAGGTCCAAATGAGTACTGAATCAAGACCGCAAATGTAGTATAGGGAAGGAGAAAAAAAAAGAAAAAAGCCCATATAAGTTACTAGGTGTCACAGGTGTGTATAGAGAATTCCAATAGATTTGATTTAACCCGGTTAAACCCATAGCTAACAGTAACCTTTTGTGGTATTGATCCTTCTCCAAGGATTTCAACAACATGAAAGAAACAAATATTTAAAATCCACATTAAATACAAATTAAAAATCAACTATATCTATAGGATACAAAAAAGATTCATATTAAACATTCAGATATTCACTACAAAACAGGAAAAAAAGGGGGGTAATAGTGGAATTATTTCATATTAAATAAATTACTGTGACTATAGAGCTTCTATTATAACATCTCAATTTATATTTAATATTGCACTCTAGTTTCCAGTAAAAAAATCCACTTACCTTCCCTTGCTAGGATTTTTTCATGTAAGTTGCCCCCCTAACGGGCTTACACATTTTCCCTATTCCTTTGAAGGAAAAAGATTTTAGATCCCCATTATGCTTATTGGCGAAACTGCAAAGAAACCTGCCGGAGGCAAATTAACCGCATCGGACAAATGTTTACAGATGCTTTTTTTCAGAGGATTTGTGGTACAACCTACATATTGAAGTTGACAAATATATATATATATATATATATATATATATATATATATATATATAGAGAGAGAGAAGAGAGAGAGAGAGAGAGAGAGAGAGAGAGAGAGCAAGAGAGAGAAAGAAAAGACAGCAGCCCTCTATAGGAGCCAAAATATATGCAAACACTGAAAACAATTCATCTAAACTGTATTATTATTCAGTAAGATGAACTTGCAAAAATGGAAGTTTTTAGCACATAAATTGGCCAATCCATGTGTGCCCATCAACCGCAGCCATGTAATCTCCCTCTGATAGGTCCCTGTTCTACTGTACCTCTCTTGAGCTATTAGCCTCCAGCCTGGTTCTGCAGACCTCCCATTGACCAGCAGGTGATGTATATCAGTTCTACTTACCCATTGAATTGTAGGTTCATGGCCCGGGAGAGATATGTTTTGTCCATTTAACTGTAGGTAATATAACTAGTGTTGAGCATTCCGATACCGCAAGTATCGGGTATCGGCCGATACTTGCGGTATCGGAATTCCGATACCGGGATTCCGATACTTGCCGCGTATCGGATACCGGAATCGGAAGTTCACAGATTCAAACTGCACAAATTCATCCAATGAGAATGATTCCAAGTGTGGGCACATCCTGTTCAGCATGGAGGGCATGAAACTACTGGCAAGGCTGTGATTGGCTGCTGAAATGATGTCATGATGCAGTTTAAAAGTCGCTGGCGCCATTTTGCGCTCACTCTGCTGTGATTTCAGTTAGTGACAGGACGCTGTTTGCTGACTGAGGGCCAGTTTAGAGATAGCGATTTGCTTCTTTGTGCTTTCCAAAGGCTAATTTAGCAACCGCTGTGTTCACCTACTATTCACCTTGCTTTTGCCTTGTAGCGCTGTTTTCACAGCGATCTGCAAGGTCTGTGTGTGTGTGTGTGTGTGTGTGAGTGTAGCCCACTCTCTAGTCTGAGTGCAGCCACATAGGCCATCCATAGCTGGTTGTATTCAGTTCAGGGAGGGTGGTTCATTGCCTCATACTGTTCTTTTTTTTTTTTTTTCCAAGTAGTGTAGTCTGCTGCTAATTTTTTCAAAAAAATCCTATTAGTGTCTTTCCACCCGTCTCCAGCTAATTTGTGGAAAAACACTACATAGGATAATGTAGAGGAGGGTTTTTGGGCCTTGCAGCGCCGTTTACGGCTGTCTGCACGGTCTCCGTGTGACTGCAGCTCGCCCTGTATTCTGTGAGCAGCCATAGCCTGGTTGTCTCCAGCTCAGGGTTCTTCACTGCGTCATACCGCAAAATCAATTTTCATTTTGTTTTAAGTAGTGCAGGCTGCTGCACATTTTTTCAAAAAATTCCTATTAGTGTCTTTCCACCCGTCTCCAGCTAATTTGTGGAAAAACACTACATAGGATAACGTAGAGGAGGGGTTTTGGGCCTTGCAGCGCCGTTTACGGCTGTCTGCACTGTCTCCGTGTGACTGCAGCTCGCCCTGTAGTCTGTGAGCAGCCATAGCCTGGTTGTCTCCAGCTCAGGGTTCTTCACTGCGTCATACTGCAAAATCAATTTTCATTTTGTTTTAAGTAGTGCAGGCTGCTGCACATTTTTTCAAAAAATTCCTATTAGTGTCTTTCCACCCGTCTCCAGCTAATTTGTGGAAAAACACTACATAGGATAACGTAGAGGAGGGTTTTTGGGCCTTGCAGCGCCGTTTACGGCTGTCTGCACGGTCTCCGTGTGACTGCATCTCGCCCTGTAGTCTGTGAGCAGCCATAGCCTGGTTGTCTCCAGCTCAGGGTTCTTCACTGCGTCATACCGCAAAATCAATTTTCATTTTGTTTTAAGTAGTGCAGGCTGCTGCACATTTTTTCAAAAAATTCCTATTAGTGTCTTTCCACCCGTCTCCAGCTAATTTGTGGAAAAACACTACATAGGATAACGTAGAGGAGGGTTTTTGGGCCTTGCAGCGCCGTTTACGGCTGTCTGCACGGTCTCCGTGTGACTGCAGCTCTATCTGTTGTCAGTTCAGCCCCCAAAAAATAAATAAATAATAAAGTTCACCAAACACACCAGTGACACCACTTTACATTTGTGTAGGCCACATTAGCTCATATTAAAGTCTAGTCCACACTTTAGAAAATTAGTGTTTCTTATACCTGTTAGGAGCAGTTGTTCAGGAATAAGCACACAAATCCGTTAGTACTTTTCTGCTTATCTTTATCAGTCAACCAAGATGAAGAAGGCAGTGAGTAAGGCACGTGGGCG
Organism: Ranitomeya variabilis; assembly: GCF_051348905.1. Taxonomy (NCBI): domain Eukaryota; kingdom Metazoa; phylum Chordata; class Amphibia; order Anura; family Dendrobatidae; genus Ranitomeya; species Ranitomeya variabilis. The sequence goes on from NC_135236.1 coordinate 572,253,121, forward strand.
TGGGCGTGGGCGCGGCGCAGGGAGGGGACGTGGGGATTCTGTGCCTGCTGCGGGCACCGGTGACTCATCAGCACCCACTTTCACCAGGGAACAGTCATTCATGCGCAGCTTTGTCGCAGAGCGCCGTACACCGCTGCTGCGTGAAGAACAAATTGAAGCCGTTGTCGGATGGATGGCAGCTAATGCATCAACTTCAATTAGTGCCACATCCTCTCAGACACAGAGCACTGGAGAGCAGCCATCTGTCTCTTTACCACCTGCCAAATTGCCCAGGCAGACAGAGAGCCCAGGACAGGAGCCGTCTCTACTTCTGTTCTCTGAATCTCATGGCTTGGAAACAGGGGGCCAGCCAAGCAGCATTGGAGAAATGGAAGAAGAGGCAGGGTGCAGTGATGCCCAACAGCTTTTTCTCTCTTCCTCTGAAGAGGCGGGTGGGCCAGTGGCTCCGTTCACCACATCGCAGGCCGCATCAGCTGATGATGACACTCAGGTGCCACTTACTGGTGCGTGCTCTGCTTCTGAGACTACCCAGGAGGAGCAGTTGGGGGCAGAGGGTAGTGTAGATGATGAGGTCCTTGAACCATCTTGGCGTGAGGGACAGGAAGGTGGTGGGAGCAGCTCTGAGGAAGAGATTCCCCGTACGGCCCAAAGAGGGAGAGGGAGGGGGAAGACTGCGGATCCTGCAGCCTCCGCTTTGGCACCCGTTAGGAGCATGTCTCTTCCAAAAGCCAAAAAGGGCGCTCCCAAGACTTGCAGTGCCTGGTCCTTTTTTGACACAGTTGCAGATGACATTTGCTATGTCAAATGCAAGGTGTGTCATCACAAAGTCAAAAGAGGGAAAAATGTCAGCAACCTCAATACCTCCAACATGTGGAAACATGTGCGCACCAGGCACCCGGCGGAGTTAGAAAAACACACTGAAGAGCTAGGCCAACCAACAGCGGCAGCTACCACCTCTTCAGCTTGTGTTGCCTCTTCCTCCAGCTCACACGCAGCTGGTTCGGCTTCCTCCCAGGATCGCCGTGGAAGAACCTCTGGCCCTGTTGTCCAGAGACCCGCTGTAATTCCACCCGCAGCAGCACTTTCCCAGTCATCCACACACTCCCAGCCCAGTCTACAGCCATCGGTAGTACAGGCATGGGAGAAAAGGCGGCCTTTCTCGTCAAACCACCCACGAGCACAGGCTCTGACTGCAGGCATTGCCAAACTTCTGTCACTGGAAATGCTGTCATTCAGGCTGGTGGAGACTGACAGCTTCCGTGACTTGATGTCATTGGCAGTCCCACAGTACAATGTGCCCAGCCGCTTTTACTTCAGCAGGCAAGCCGTCCCTGCCCTGCACAAGCATGTGGAGGGACACATAAAACACGCGCTACTGAACGCCGTCAGTAGCAAGGTCCACCTCACCACCGATGCGTGGACCAGTCAACATGGACAGGGGCGATACCTTTCCCTCACTGCCCATTGGGTTAATGTCGTTGAGCCGGGTACAGACCGTGCGAGTGGCGCAGGACGTGTCCTGCCCACTCCAAGGACTGCAGGAATCCATTCTGTACGCATTGACTCCTCCTCTTACACCAGTTCCTCAGAATCATCGCTGCAGGAGCCGTCACAGTCCACCTCCACATGGACCCGTGATGAACGTTTACCTGTTGCGACCGACATGAGCACAGCCGTGGCCAAACGTCAACAGGCCGTCTTGAAATTAATTTATTTGGGGAATCGAAGCCACACAGCGCAGGAGCTCTGGAATGCCATCAAGCAGGAGAGCGATGTGTGGTTTGTGCTAGCGAATCTCCAGCCAGGCATGGTAGTGTGTGATAATGGCCGAAATCTGGTGGCAGCTCTGGGCCTCGGCAACCTCACTCACATCCCATGTCTGGCACATGTGCTCAATTTGGTCGTGCAGAGTTTTTTGAGGGACTATCCGGATCTTGATGCACTGCTGCACAAGGTCCGCCTAGAGTGTGCTCACTTGCGGCGTTCCAGCACGGCAAAAGCGCGCATTGCGGCTCTGCAGCGCCGACACCGCCTGCCGGAACATCGCATCATATGTGACCTACCTACCAGGTGGAATTCCACGTTACATATGTTGGAGCGGTTGTGTGAGCAGCAGCAAGCTGTAATGGAGTACCAGCTGCTTCAGGCGCAAAGAAGTCGCACTCAGCGCCGTACAGACTTCACAACCACAGAGTGGGCCACTATGAATGACGTCTGCCAGGTTTTGCGTCCCTTCGATTATTCCACGCGGATGGCGAGTGCAGATGATGCACTAGTCAGCATGACTGTCCCCCTTATCTGCCTGCTTGAAAAATCACTGCAAGCGCTAAGGGATGATGTTGTGGAAGAGGTGGAGGATGAGGATTCAGCATTTCCATCATCTTCTGGACAGTCAGCGCCACGTGGTTCCTCACAAACGCGTAGGCAGGGGACAGTTTGTGAGGAGGATGAGGAGGAGTCAATGGAGGAGGAAGACATCCGTCCAGAGGAGGGAGTTACACAATTGTCCAGTACTCAGTGTGTACAGCGAGGGTGGGGTGATGACGAGCGGGCAGAGATCACGCCTCCAGCAGGGGACAGCGTTTCTTGGGCAGTTGGCAGTCTGCAGCACATGGTGGATTACATGCTGCAGTGCCTGAGAAACGACCGCCGCATCGCCCACATTCTCAACATGTCTGATTATTGGGTGTTCACCCTCCTCGATCCTCTCTACCGGGACAACGTAGAAAGCCTCATCACACCGTTGAACCGGGAGCGAAAAATGCGGGAGTACCAAGACACACTGGTGAATTCCATCATCTTCTCCATTCCAACTGAGAGAAGTGCTGCTAGTGCATTCCAAAGCAGCTCAGTGCATCCAGGCAGTGTTGGAGGCTCTGCACAAAGAGGGAGCAGAAGCAGTGCCTCTGCCCAAGGCAAGACCAGTATGGCCCAACTGTGGCACAGTTTTCTGTGCCCGCCACAAAAGTCTACACCATCACAGACGGCTCCAGTCAGTAGGAGGCAATGGTTCCGTCAGATGGTGACAGACTACATGTCTTGCCCTCTTTCTGTACTCCCAGACGGCTCTTCACCTTTCAAGTTTTGGGTCTCAAAGCTGGATACATGGCCAGAGCTAAGCCAGTATGCATTGGAGGTGCTGTCTTGCCCTGCGGCCAGTGTCTTATCGGAACGCGTCTTTAGTGCTGCAGGTGGTGTACTAACTGACCGTCGCATGCGACTATCCTCCGATAACGTTGACCGGCTTACTTTCCTGAAAATGAACAAGGCCTGGATCTCACAGGAATTTGCCACTCCTCTTCCTGATTAAATAATTAGGTCACTCTCTACAGTATCCAGGTCTCCTGTTGTGTTCATCTTTCTACCACCTGAACTTTAATTCCTGGGCTCCAACACCGCCAGTTGAGGCTCAGAATTGCCGTCTGCACAGTCAAAACATACGACCCAGTGTTATTGGGTTTCAGTAACGTCAGCTGATCCCCAGCTGTGTAGCCGGCAATGTGTCCTGCGACCGCCACGCTGACACAACAAAATGAAAGGGAACCTGTCCCCCCCGCAAGGCATTTGTTACTGAAAGAGCCACTTTGTGCAGCAGTAATGCTGCACAAGGAAAAGGTAGCTATTTTTGTTTAGCTCCTTGCACACGCAGAACTTAACACTTATAAAATGTGTCCACTGATACCGTAAAACCGTCCCGGAGGTGGGACTTTCCTTCGTAATATGACGCAGCACAGCCGTCATTCCTACCCCCTTGGCGCCGTGCCATGGCTCCTCAGCGTTGTTTGATTCCGTCCCGGAGCCTGCGCTGTTATGATATCCCTTGGCCAGGCACACTTAGCGCTGCCCGTCTTCTGACATCATTTGGTGTCAGGATGGCTGCGCCTGTGCGGCCGCGCTGGCCGAAAGCCAGCCTCGCAGTGTCTTCTGATTTAATCCCACTGGGGGCCTGAGATCCATGGACATGCGCAGTGCATATCTGACCCTCCACCTCTCACTCATCTCCCTACGGCTTCTTCAGACTGTGCGGTGTCAGCTGGTCCCTAATAGCATGCCACGGCCGTGACACCGCACAGTCTTAAGAAGCCGTAGGGAGAGGAGTGAGAGGCGAGGATATGCACTGCGCATGGCCACGGATCCCAGGCCCGCGGTGGGATTACATTAGACGACACTGCGAGGCGGGCTCTCGGCCAGCGCGGCCGCACAGGCGCAGCCAGCCTGAAACCAAATGATGTCAGAAGATGGGCAGCGCTAAGTGTGCCTGGCCAAGGGATAACATAACAGCGCAGGCTCCGGGACGGAATCAAACAACACTGAGGAGCCGGGGAACGGCGCCAAGGAGGTAGGAATGACGGCTGTGCTGCGTCATATTACGAAGGAAAGTCCCACCTCCGGGACGGTCTCACGGTATCAGGGGACACATTTTATAAGTGTTTAGTTCTGTGTTTGCAAGGAGCATCATGAAAAGAGCCACCCTTTCCTTTTGCATCTTTTTTGCTGCACAAGCTGGCTCTTTCAGCTACAAACGCCTTGGGGGGGGTTAAAGGTTCCCTTTCGACTTTCTCCAATCAGGCTTCGGCCTACATTGTGTTCCTCTGCTTCTCCTGCTGTCCCTGGGCTCCAACACCGCTAGTTGTTGCCTGGTAGTGCTGTACGCACAGTCAACAGTCGCTCCTCTGTTATTGGGGTTCAGTAACGTCAGCTGTTCCCCAGCTGTGTGTGTGGCAATCCCTCCTATCTCCTCCACCTCCACCTCCCCCTCCTGTCCCTGGGCTCCAACACCGCTAGTTGCCGTCCAGAAGTGCTGTACGCACAGTCCCAACAGTCCCTCCTCTGTTATTGGGGTTCAGTAACGTCAGCTGTTCCCCAGCTGTGTGTGTGGCAATCCCTCCTATCTCCTCCACCTCCACCTCCCCCTCCTGTCCCTGGGCTCCAACACCGCTAGTTGCCATCCAGAAGTGCTGTACGCACAGTCCCAACAGTCTCTCCTCTGTTATTGGGGTTCAGTAACGTCAGCTGTTCCCCTGCTGTGTGTGTGGCAATCCCTCCTATCTCCTCCACCTCCTCCTCCTCCTCCTGTCCCTGGGCTCCAACACCGCTAGTTGCCATCCAGAAGTGCTGTACGCATAGTCCCAACAGTCCCTCCTCTGTTATTGGGGTTCAGTAACGTCAGCTGTTCCCCAGCTGTGTGTGTGGCAATCCCTCCTATCTCCTCCACCTCCACCTCCCCCTCCTGTCCCTGGGCTCCAACACCGCTAGTTGCCGTCCAGAAGTTCTGAACGCACAGTCCCAACAGTCCCTCCTCTGTTATTGGGGTTCAGTAATGTCAGCTGTTCCCCAGCTGTGTGTGTGGCAATCCCTCCTATCTCCTCCACCTCCACCTCCCCCTCCTGTCCCTGGGCTCCAACACCGCTAGTTGCCGTCCAGAAGTGCTGTACGCACAGTCCCAACAGTCTCTCCTTTGTTATTGGGGTTCAGTAACGTCAGCTGTTCCCCAGCTGTGTGTGTGGCAATCCCTCCTATCTCCTCCACCTCCTCCTCCTCCTCCTGTCCCTGGGCTCCAACACCGCTAGTTGCCGTCCAGAAGTGCTGTCCGCACAGAGCCAAACACCTCGCCAATGTGTTAGTGGGGTTCAGCACCGCCAGCTGTTCCCCTGCTGTGTATACGGCAACGTGTACTGCGACCGCCACGCAGGCACAACAAGTTAAATTTAAGGGAACCTGTCCCCCCCCCCCAGGCGTTTGTTACTGAAGGAGCCACCTTGTGCAGCAGTAATGATGCAAAGGGAAAAAGTGCCTCTTTTCGTGGTGCTCCTTGCACATGCTGAACCTAACACTTATGAAAAGTGTCCCCTCCTACCGTGATACCGTCCGGTTGGTTGAACTTTCCTTTGTGATGTGACGCAGCACAGCCGTCATTCTTACCCCCTTGGTGCCGTGCGCTGCCTCCTCAGCGTTGTTTGAATCAGTCCCGGAGCCTGCGCTGTTAGGTTAGCCCTTGGCCATGCACACATTTTGCGCTGCCCGTCTTCTGACATCATTTGGTGTCAGGCTGGCTGCACCTGTGCGGCCGCGCTGGCCGAGATCCCGCCCCGTACTGTCTTCTGATTTAATCCCACTGGGGGCCTGAGATCCATGGACATGCGCAGTGCATATCTGAACCTCCACCTCTCACTCATCTCCCTACGGCTTCTTCAGACTGTGCGGTGTCAGCTGGTCCCTAATAGCATGCCACGGCCGTGACACCGCACAGTCTGAAGAAGCCGTAGGGAGGGGAGTGAGAGGTGAGGATATGCACTGCGCATGGCCACGGATCCCAGGCCTGCGGTGGGATTACATTAGACGACACTGCGAGGCGGGATCTCGGCCAGCGCAGCTGCACAGGCGCAGCCAGTCTGACACCAAATAATGTCAGAAGACGGGCAGCGCAAAATGTGTGCATGGCCAAGGGCTAACCTAACAGCGCAGGCTCCGGGACTGATTCAAACAACGCTGAGGAGGCGGCGCACGGCGCCAAGGGGGTAAGAATGACGTCTGTGCTGCGTCACATCACAAAGGAAAGTTCCACCAACCGGACGGTATCACGGTAGGAGGGGACACTTTTCATAAGTGTTAGGTTCAGCATGTGCAAGGACCATAACTAAAAGAGCTAAGTTTAACTTTTCCAGCATTAGTGCTGTACACGATGGCTCTTTCAGCTACAAACGCCTGGGGGGGGGGGTAAAGTTTCCCTTTCAACTTGCTCCAGTGCAGGCTTCGGCCTACACTCTGCTCCCTCTCCTCCTCTTGCTGACCCTGGGCTCTAACACCGCCAGTTGGGGCCCAGATGTGCTAGCTGCACAGAGCCAAACAACAGCCAATGTGTCAGTGGGGTCCAGCACCGCCAGCTGTTCCCCTGCTGTGCAGCCGGCAACGTGTTCTGCAACTGCCACGCAGACACAACAGACCCAAAGCTGCCGCCAGTGCAGGCTTCGGCCTACACTCTGCTCCCTCTCCTCCTCCTGCTGACCCTGGGCTCTAACACCGCCAGTTGGGGCCCGGTACTGCTAGCTGCACAGAGCCAAACACCAGCCAATGTGTCAGTGGGGTCCAGCACCGCCAGCTGTTCCCCTGCTGTGCAGCCGGCAACGTGTCCTGCAACTGCCACGCAGACACAACAGACCCAAAGCTGCCGCCAGTGCAGGCTTCGGCCTACAATCTGCTCCCTCTCCTCCTCCTGCTGACCCTGGGCTCTAACACCGCCAGTTGGGGCCCGGTACTGCTAGCTGCACAGAGAAAAACACCAGCCAATGTGTCAGTGGGGTTCAGCACCGCCAGCTGTTCCCCTGCTGTGTAGCCGGCAACGTGTCCTGCAAAAGCCACGCAGACACAAGAACTGAAATTGAAGGGAACCTGTCCCCCCTCCCCCAGGCGTTTGTAAGTTTTAAAGCCACCTTGTACAGCAGTAATGCTGCATGTGTGCAAGGTGGCTCAAAAACGTATTCTCCTCGCACATTTGGAACTGAAAACACATCTAAAATGTGTCCTCTGTGTGACCATTTAACCGTCCCGGAGGTGTGACTTTCCTTTGTAATGACACGCTGCAACCCCCTTGGTAGCGCTGCCCGTCTTCTGACATCATTGTTTGGCTGGCTGCGCCTCTGCGGCAGCCCTGCCTGACACAACGCCCCTCGGTGTCTTATTTATTTTGACTGCGAGGGTGTGATTGATGGGCATGAGCAGTGCATATGTTCGCCTGTCCCTCATCTCCTTCCGCCTTCCTCAGACTGTGCGGCTTCATGGCCGCGGCATGCGATAAGGGATCAGCTGACGTCGCACAGTCTGAAGCGGGTGTAAGGACCCGAGTGTGAGAGGCCAACATATGTACTGCGCCAGGCCATGAATCCCAGCCCCGCAGTGTTTTAACTATGTAAAGACACTGCGGGGCTGGGATTCATGGTCATCGCGAACCGCATCGGCCGACATTAAATGATGCCAGAAGATGGGCAGCGCTAACAGCGCAAGGCCAAGGGATAAAACGACAGCGCAGACTCCTGTACAGCAAATAACAACGCTCAGGAGGCTGCGCCCAGCACCAAGGTGGGATTCTTGACATCTGTGCTGCGTCTCATTACAAAGGGAACTCCCACCTCCAACACAGTTTGACTGTATAAAGGGCTAAATGTTATACGTGTTTCATTCAGCGTGTGCAAGGAGAAAAATTAAAAGAGCAACCTTTGACTTGTGCAGCACTACTGCTGCATAAGCTGTGGCTCTTCTACTTTGTAACCCCTGAGGGGGGGTTAAAGGTTACCTTTAAAATTGGTTCAATTAGGCTTCGGCCTACACTCTGCTCCCCCTGCAGAGCCTGGGCTCTAACACCGCCAGTTGGGGCCCGGTACTGCTAGCTGCACAGAGAAAAACACCAGCCAATGTGTCAGTGGGGTTCAGCACCGCCAGCTGTTCCCCTGCTGTGTAGCCGGCATCGTGTCCTGCAACAGCCACGCAGGCACAACAGACCCAAAGCTGCCGCCAGTGCAGGCTTCGGCCTACACTCTGCTCCCTCTCCTCCTCCTGCTGACCCTTTGCTCCAACACTGCTAGTTGGGCTCTAGGAAGACAAGCTTGAATAGGTCCCCATCCTGGTTCCAGCACCGTCAGCTGGTTCCGGGCAGAGCCTTTGGCTTAGGTGCCTCCTTCTGGGTATCCGAGTTCCACCAATGTCAGGTGGTCCTTGGTAGTGCTTTCAGCACGGGTACCTCCTGCTTAGTAACCGGGTTCCAGTAACGTCAGCTGGTCCTCGGTAGTTCCATTGGCTCTTGGACCTTCGGCTACCCATCCGGGTTCCAGTACCGTCAGCTGGTTCTCGGCAGTGTCGTTTGCTCTTGTACCTTCTGCTCCCCATCCTGGTTCCAGTACCGTCAGCTGGTTCCGGGCAGAGCCTTTGGCTTAGGTGCCTCCCTCTGGGTATCCGAGTTCCACCAACGTCAGGTGGTCCTTGGTAGTGCTTTCAGGCACGGGTACCTCCTGCTTAGTAACCGGGTTTCAGTAACGTCAGCTGGTCCTCAGTAGTTCCATTGGCACTTGGACCTTCGGCTACCCATCCGGGTTCCAGTACCGTCAGCTGGTTCTCGGCAGTGTCTTTTGCTCTTGTACCTTCTGCTCCCCATCCTGGTTCCAGTACCGTCAGCTGGTTCCGGGCAGAGCCTTTGGCTTAGGTGCCTCCCTCTGGGTATCCGAGTTCTACCAACGTCAGGTGGTCCTTGGTAGTGCTTTCAGGCACGGGTACCTCCTGCTTAGTAACCGGGTTCCAGTAACGTCAGCTGGTCCTCGGTAGTTCCATTGGCTCTTAGACCTTCGGGTAGCCATCCGAGTTCCAGTTCCATCAGCTGTTTCTCGGCATTTTCTCAGCCTTCTTGTACCTTCTGCTACATTTCCAAGTTCAAGACCCTAAAGACGACGACCCGGAAGACCACCCCTAAGATGATGACGACACCAGAGACGACGACCACTGAGATGACGACGACCCTGGAGACGATGACTCTGAAGACCGCCCCGATGACGACGACCCCGGAGACGACGACCCTGGAGACGACGACCCTGGAGACGACGACGACATGGGAGACCGAGAAGCAGAAGAACAAGAGGCTGCAGAACAAAGAGCAGAAGAACATTAAGCATAAGACTAAATATCAGAGCAAAAGATATTATCTAAATTATAAGCAGAAGAAGAGGACTAAGCAGTGTATGGGGGTGAGTCCGTTCCTCCTCGTGGTGCCCCTGGATAAAGCCTGATGCTGCAGGCCAAACTGAACGCGGACAAATGTAACTCTTTTGTGACAGGCAGAACGGAAGGTGTAATCTTCAAACTTTTATAGATAACAACTACGGGAATGCCTGTCACAAATAAGAATATGATGAAGAAGTTGAATATGAAAAAGATAATAGTTAAATAAAAAGAATATGAACAATGTAAAAAAAAAAAAATATAGGTAGAAGAAGAAGAAGATGAATAAGGTGAAGATAGTTGATGTCAAAGAAGCTGATGATGAGGATAATGAAGAAGAAAGTGGGAGAAGTAAAAAAGAAGGTGAAGGACGTGGAAGTAGTGAAACATCAATATCTGAAAAAAAAAAAAAAAACATAGTCAAAATCTTTCTAACGCCGAACGTCATAAAAAAAAACAAAAAAAACTGCTATTCTATTTGTTTGGGCTAAACCTCTGTGCCTTTAATGTCTCCGCCACCTCCCCCAATACATCCTACATTATTCTTAGTTGTTTTCCTTCATGTAGAATTAACCTACAAGGAAAGAAAGGGTTTATTTTAATTCCGATATTTTCGTCCCATTGACTTGCATTGGGATCGGGTATCGGTATCGGATTAGATCCGATACTTTGACGGTATCGGCCGATACTTTCCGATACCGATACTTTCCGATATCGGAAGGTATCGCTCAACACTAAATATAACACCAAAAAATAAAATTATCCCACAAAGTAAAATAAATGCTTTATTTTAATAATATTAAAACATGTATAAATAAAAAAAACAGTGAGCACCACAAACAAACAACAATAGGTAGGACACCTGGACTGAACAAAAAAACAAAAAACACATTGTGTGTATATGACTCAAGGCAGTGACAAGAGTGATAACAAACACGCTTTTTGTGGATTATGTTACATCCATGGATAGGATAATGTTGTACCTAGTATTTAGGCCTCTTTGCTTGACGTAGAATCACGTGTATTAGTGTGTTTAGTTCTATGCAGTGCCTTTATATACAATATGGTGGGTTTCCTTTGTCATTTTTTTGGTTTCCCACTCATTTAATGCCTTGCATGTTTTTTCGTTTTTTGCTGTATGTCAATAAAGTTTTGTAATTTTTCTATGATTGGTTCTTGCGTACAATTTTTTTCTCATTTGATCTTGTGTTTCTGTACTGAACCTTAATTAACCCCTTTCGGACATTAGACATACTATCCCGTCGAGGTGGTATGGGCCCGTATCACACTGAAGACATCAAAACTATGAATTAACACATGTGGAATTATATACCTAACAAAAAAGTGTGAAATTATGTGTATATTCTAGGTTCTTCAAAGTAGCCACCTTTTGCTTTGATGACTGCTTTGCACACTTTTGACATTCTCTTGATGAGCTTCAAGAGGTAGTCACCAGGAATGGTTTTCACTTCACAGGTGTCCCCTGTCAAATTTAATAAGTGGGATTTCTTGCCTTATAAATGGTGTTGGGACTATCAGTTGTGTTGTGACAATGTCTGGTGGATACACAGCTGATAGTCCAACTGAATAGACTGTTAGCTGCTTTTTTCTTGCCATAATACAAATTCTAAGTAAAGAAAAACGAGTGCCCATCGTTACTTTAAGAAATGAAGGTCAGTCAGTCTGAAAAATTGGGAAAACTTTAAAAGTGTCCCCAAGTGCAGTGGAAAAATCCATCAAGAACTACAAAGAAACTGGCTCACATGAGGACCGCCCCAGGAAAGGAAGACTGTTATGGCCTGGTGATTAAGAAGCGACATGCGACTAGCTCTGGGCAGGTGGTAACTATACCGACCTCAGTTCCTGATCTTAACACAGACACTAGCAGTAGCCGTGGGATGTTCCTGTCACTCCCTGGACACCTCGTCACAGCTGGAGATCTAGCTACCCCTAAAGGTAGAAACAGGAAAGCTATCTTGCCTCAGAGAAAATCCCCAAAGGATAGGAAAGCCCCCCACAAATAATAACTGTGAGAGGAGAAGGAAATGACATACATAGTATGAAACAAGATTTAGCAAAGGAGGCCACTACTAGCTAGAAAGAATTAGTACAGGACAGAACACTGTGCGGTCAGTAATAAAAACTAGAAAAAGTCCACCGCAGAGAAATGCAAAAATCTCCACACCTGACTAAAGGTGTGGAGGGCAAACTCTGCTGCCCAGAGCTTCCAGCTTAGCTGACTAGATACATACTAATAAGCTGGACAAATGAGCAAAACATAGAAAGTGCTAAACAACAAAGTCCACAACAAGTGAACTGCGAAAAGACAAGCAAGGACTTAGCTTTGCTGAAATGGTCAGAGTGACAGGGAAATCCTCAGAGAGCCATGACTCCAAGCTCAACAATTGACAACTGGCATTGAATTAGGGAAAAGGCCAGACTAATATAGCAGAGCCAGAAAGACGATCAGTGAAAACAGCTGCTGATGCTAAATCCAAGAAGCAGCCATACCACTTAAAACCACAGGAGGGAGCCCAAGAGCAGAACTCACAAAAATGCTACTTATAACCACCGGAGGGAGCCCAAGAGCGGAATTCACAACAGTACCCTCCCCTTGAGGAGGGGTCACCGAACCCTCACCAGAGCCCCCAGGCCGATCAGGACGAGCCAAATGAAAAGCACGAACCAAATCGGCGGCATGGACATCGGAGGCAACCACCCAAGAATTATCCTCCTGGCCATAACCCTTCCACTTGACAAGATACTGAAGCCTCCACCTCGAAAAACGAGAATCCAAAATTTTCTCAACCACATATTTCAACTCCCCCTCAACCAACACCGGGGCAGGAGGATCAACAGATGGAACAACGGGTACCACATATCTCCGCAACAAAGATCTATGGAAAACATTGTGGATGGCAAAAGAGGCTGGAACGGCCAAACGAAAAGACACTGGATTGATAATTTCAGAAATCTTATAAGGACCAATAAACCGTGGCTTGAACTTAAGGGAAGAAACCTTCATAGGAACATGACGAGAGGATAACCAGACCAAATCCCCCACACGAAGCCGAGGACCAACACACCGACGGCGGTTAGCAAAACGCTGAGCCTTTTCCTGAGACAACGTCAAATTGTCTACCACATGAGTCCAAATCTGCTGCAACCTGTCCATCACAGAATCCACACCAGGACAATCAGAAGGCTCAACCTGCCCTGAAGAAAAACGAGGATGGAAACCAAAATTACAAAAAAAGGCGAAACCAAAGTAGCCGAACTGGCCTGATTATTAAGGGCAAACTCAGCCAACAGCAAGAAAGCCACCCAATCATCCTGATCAGCAGACACAAAGCATCTCAAATAGGTTTCCAAGGTTTGGTTAGTTCGCTCAGTTTGGCCATTTGTCTGAGGATGGAACGCCGAAGAAAAAGACAAATTAATGCCCATCTTAGCACAAAAGGCCCGCCAAAACCTGGAAACAAACTGGGAACCTCTGTCAGACACAATATTCTCTGGAATGCCATGCAAACGAACCACATGCTGAAAAAATAATGGAACCAAATCAGAGGAGGAAGGCAATTTAGGCAAAGGTACCAAATGGACCATTTTAGAGAACCGGTCACAAACCATCCAGATAACAGACATCCTCTGGAACACAGGTAGATCCGAAATAAAATCCAAGGAAATATGCATCCAAGGCCTCTCTGGGACAGGCAAAGGCAAAAGCAACCCACTAGCGTGGGAACAGCAAGGCTTAGCCCGGGCACAAGTCCCACAGGACTGCACAAAAGAACGCACATCCAGCGACAAGGAAGGCCACCAAAAGGACCTAGCAACCAAATCTCTGGTACCAAAAATCCCAGGATGACCGGCCAACACAGAACAATGGACCTCAGAAATTACCTTACTTGTCCATCTATCAGGAACAAACAGCTTCCCCACAGGACAGCGGTCAGGTTTATCAGCCTGAAATTCCTGAAGCGCCCGCTGCAAATCAGGGGAGATGGCAGACAGAATCACCCCTTCCCTAAGAATGCCAACTGGCTCTAGGACTCCAGGAGAATCAGGCAAAAAACTCCTAGAGAGGGCATCCGCTTTAACTTTCTTAGATCCTGGAAGATATGAGACCACAAAATCAAAACGGGAGAAAAACAGGGACCACCGAGCCTGTCTAGGGTTCAGCCGCTTGGCCGACTCGAGGTAAATTAGATTCTTATGATCGGTCAAGACCACAATGCGGTGCTTGGCTCCCTCAAGCCAATGTCGCCACTCCTCAAATGCCCACTTCATAGCCAACAACTCCCGATTACCGACATCATAATTGCGTTCTGCAGGCGAAAACTTTCGGGAAAAGGAAGCGCATGGCTTCATCAAGGAACCATCAGAATTCCTCTGTGACAAAACGGCCCCTGCCCCAATCTCAGAAGCGTCAACCTCAACCTGAAAAGGAAGAGAAACATCTGGCTGACGCAAGACAGGGGCAGAAGTAAATCGGCGTTTAAGCTCCTGAAAGGCCTCAACAGCCTCAGAGGACCAATTAGTCATATAAGCGACTTTCTTCATCAAATCGGTCAGGGGCTTAACCACACTAGAGAAGTTGGCAATGAAATGGCGATAAAAATTAGCAAAGCCCCAAAATTTCTGAAGGCTCTTCACAGATGTGGGTTGAATCCAGTCATGAATGGCTTGGACCTTAACAGGATCCATTTCTATAGACGAAGGAGAAAAAATAAACCCCAAAAAAGAGACCTTCTGAACTCCAAATAGGCACTTAGACCCCTTCACAAATAGAGCATTATCACGAAGGATCTGGAATACCATCCTGACCTGCTACACATGAGACTCCCAAACATTGGAAAAAATCAAAATATCATCCAAATACACAATCAAGAATTTGTCAAGATAATTGCGGAAAATATCATGCATAAAGGACTGAAATACAGAAGGAGCATTAGAAAGCCCGAAAGGCATCACCAGGTATTCAAAATGGCCTTCGGGCGTATTCAATGCAGTTTTCCATTCGTCACCCTGTTTAATACGAACAAGATTATATGCCCCTCGAAGGTCAATCTTGGTTAACCAACTAGCCCCCTTAATCCGAGCAAACAAATCAGAGAGCAAAAGTAAAGGGTATTGGAATTTGACCGTGATCTTATTAAGAAGGCGATAATCAATACAGGGTCTCAAGGAGCCATCCTTCTTGGCAACAAAAAAGAATCCCGCTCCCAATGGTGATGAAGACGGCCGAATATGCCCCTTCTCTAAAGACTCCTTTACATAGCTCCGCATGGCGGTATGTTCAGGAACAGACAGGTTGAAAAGTCGGCCCTTAGGGAACTTACAGCCAGGAATCAAGTCAATAGCACAATCACAGTCCCTATGTGGAGGAAGGGAACTGGACTTGGGCTCATCAAATACATCCTGGAAATCTGACAAAAATTCAGGAACATCAGAAGAGGGGGAAGAGGAAATTGACATTAAAGGAACGTCACTATGTACCCCTTGACAACCCCAACTAGTCACAGACATTGATTTCCAATCCAGCACTGGATTGTGTACTTGTAACCATGGAAAACCCAGTACAACAACATCATGTACATTATGCAACACCAGAAAACGGCAATCTTCCTGATGTGCTGGAGCCATACACATAGTCAGCTGAGTCCAATACTGAGGTTTATTCTTGGCCAATGGTGTACCCTTAAGGGTATGGGACTCTGCAAAGGCTGCAAAGAAAAACCACAGCGCCTGGCAAATTCTAAGTCCATTAAGTTCAGGGCAGCGCCTGAATCCACAAATGCCATGACAGAGAAGGATGACAATGAGCAAATCAGGGTCACAGACAGGAGAAACTTAGGCTGCACAGTACTAATGGTAACAGATCTAGCGACCCTATTAATACGCTTAGGGCAATCAGAAATAGCATGAGCAGAATCCCAACAGTAAAAACACAGCCCATTCTGACGTCTGTATCCCCTCTGTTCCGCTCTAGTCAAAATCCTATCACATTGCATGGGCTCAGGACTCTGCTCCGAGGACGCTGCCATATGGTGCACCACTTTGCGTTCGCGCAGGCGCCGATCAATCTGAATGGCCAGAGACATAGGTTCGCTCAAACCCCACCATAACATCTTTAAGGGCTTCAGAAAGACCCTTTCTGAAAATTGCTGCCAGAGCGTCCTCATTCCATTTAGTGAGCACAGACCATTTTCTAAATTTCTGGCAGTATAATTCTGCCGCTTCCTGACCCTGACACAGGGCCAACAGTGTTTTCTCAGCATGCTCTACAGAGTTAGGTTCGTCATACAATAATCCAAGCGATTGAAAAAATGCATCTACATTAAGCAATGCCGGATCCTCTGACTCAAGGGAGAATGCCCAGTCCTGAGGGACACCACGCAGCAGAGAAATAACTATTTTTACTTGCTGAATGGGGTCACCAGAGGAACGGGGTTTCAGAGCAAAAAACAATTTGCAGTTATTTTTAAAGTTCAAAAACTTAGATCTATCCCCGTAAAACAAATCTGGAGTAGGAATTCTAGGCTCTAAGGCCGGAGTTTGAACAACATAATCTTGAATACTCTGTACTCTTGCAGCAAGCTGATCCACACGAGAAAACAACCCCTGAACATCAATGCCCGCATCCAAATCCTGAATCACCCAGAGATTAAGAGGAAGGAAAAAGACAAAACAGACTAAAGAAAAAAAAAATGGCTCAGAACTCTTTTTCTTTTCCTCCTTTTGAGATGCATTCAGCTCATTTTTGGCCAGTTGTACTGTTATGGTCTGGTGATTAAGAAGCGACATGCGACTAGCTCTGGGCAGGTGGTAACTATACCGACCGCAGTTCCTGATCTTAACACAGACACTAGCAGTAGCCGTGGGATGTTCCTGTCACTCCCTGGACACCTCGTCACAGCCGGAGATCTAGCTACCCCTAAAGGTAGAAACAGGAAAGCTATCTTGCCTCAGAGAAAATCCCCAAAGGATAGGACAGCCCCCCACAAATAATGACTGTGAGAGGAGAAGGAAATGACATAAATAGTATGAAACAAGATTTAGCAAAGGAGGCCACTACTAGCTAGAAAGAATTAGTACAGGACAGAACACTGTGCGGTCAGTAATAAAAACTAGAAAAAGTCCACCGCAGAGAAATGCAAAAACCTCCACACCTGACTAAAGGTGTAGAGGGCAAACTCTGCTGCCAAGAGCTTCCAGCTTAGCTGACTAGATACATACTAATAAGCTTGACAAATGAGCAAAACATAGAAAGTGCTAAACAACAAAGTCCACAACAAGTGAGCTGCAAAAAGACAAGCAAGGACTTAGCTTTGCTGAAATGGTCAGAGTGACAGGGAAATCCTCAGAGAGCCATGACTCCAAGCTCAACAATTGACAACTGGCATTGAATTAGGGAAAAGGCCAGACTAATATAGCAGAGCCAGAAAGACGATCAGTGAAAACAGCTGCTGATGCTAAATCCAAGAAGCAGCCATACCACTCAAAACCACAGGAGGGAGCCCAAGAGCAGAACTCACAAAAATGCTACTTATAACCACCGGAGGGAGCCCAAGAGCGGAATTCACAACAGAAGACCAAGAGTCACCTCTGCTTCTGAGGATAAGTTTATCCGAGTCACCAGCCTCAGAAATTGCAGGTTAAGAGCAGCTCAGATTAGAGACCAGGTCAATGCTACACAGAGTTCTAGCAGCAGATACATCTCTAAAACAACTGTTAAGAGAAGACTTTGTGCAGCAGGCTTTCATGGTAAAATAGCTGCTAGGAAACCACTGCTAAGGACAGGAAACAAGCAGAAGAGACTTGTTTGGGCTAAAGAACACAAGGAATGGACATTAGACCAGTGGAAATCTGTGCTTTGGTCTGATGAGTGTTACCGCTGCCACTGCTTCTGCCCGCCGCGCTCTCACCGCTCCCGCTGTCCGCCGCGCTTCTGCCTCGGACTCCGGATGTCTCCGCTCTGCCTCTGCAGCTGCAGCTTCTGTTGCCGCTGCTGCGCGCCCCCGTCGCTCGGGCGCTCTCCTTCCCTCTGCAGCGGCACGCACCCGGCATTCCACTTCCGGGTCCAGCTTTGCCGGCAGTTCCCCTGCACTTCCGGTGTCTTCGGTCTCTGGAGGAGTGCAGGGGTTGCGCAGGCGCCCTAGTTTCCCTAACATGCGCAGGCGCGTAGTGACCAATCCACTCCCTGGGATCTAAGGTCTGTAACCTCTCCTCCAATCCCGTTTCTGCCTCTGCTATAAGAGGCAGTCTCTCCTGCGTTTGGGTGCCTGATTATCATAGCATTGTCTGTGCGTCTGGCCCTGCATTTCTGTGCTCTGTACTCTTGTACTCTGTACCGCCCGTTCTGTGTTTAGCATTTCCTAGCCCTGCTCTTTGTTATCCATATCCCTCTGGGTTTCCCCCTTGTGCTTGGTTTCGTCCCTTACTTTTCCTTTTGTTATTGTTTCCACAGTCCCTTTCCGTTCCAGTCTCCTGCCTCCAGTTTGTCTTCAGCTTCCCGGTTTTCCATTCCCTGTGTCCTCCTCCTGCGAGCCGTCCCTCTTGGTACTTCACCGTGGGTAAGTCTCCTCTGGGCCTGTCCCTGACGGTCCCTGTATAGGGGTCGGTTCCATCTAGGTCCGCTCGCCCAGGGGTAGGTCTCCCACGGTCCAGAGGGTCCACTCTCTTCCCTACCTAGACCGTTATAGAATAATCAGGCCATGGACCCCGCCAGTACACCTTTTTCGGCTCAGAAGGAGTTGGCTCATTTGCGCGAAAATCAGCAGCGCATAATGGCGTTCATGAAGACCATGGAATCACGCTTAGCGTCCCTGCAAGCAGCGGATCCTGTGAATGCCGCCCAGTTGGCGACCCTTCAGCAGGAGTTGTCCCAACAGCATGATACTCAGACCCGCATGCTGAGTTACATGGCATCAATAGATGATCGCCTGTTTAGTCTTCAGTCGGTACCTGCTATCTCCGCCTCAGTGTCTCCCCTAGATTCCACTCCTATATCCTCCTCTCATCCTCCTCCTCGTTTGGGTAAACCTCCCCGGTATAGTGGCGATCCTAAACTCTGCAGGGGGTTTCTAAATCAATGTCGGCTCCATTTTGAGCTTCTGCCCCAGCAGTACCCTACCGATCGTGCTAGAGTTGCTTTTATTGTATCTCATTTGGAGGGGGAGGCTCTGGCTTGGGTCAATCCCCTGTGGGAGCGTGATGACCCCGTAGTATCTCGCTTGGAGGAATTCCTTGAGACCTTTCGCAAGGTCTTCGACGAGCCTGGACGTTTAGCTTCCACGACTGAGTCTTTATTTTGTTTACGTCAAGGTTCCCTCTCTGTCGGACAGTACGCTATCCGCTTTCGTACTCTGGCTTCGGAATTGGCATGGAATAACGAGGCTCTTGTAGGCGCTTTCTGGCGGGGTCTGTCTAGCCGAATAAAGGACGAGCTCGCCGGACGTGATACACCTACCACTCTAGAAGATCTTATCTCGCTCGCTACCCGTATAGATCTTCGCTTCCAAGAACGTTCCCGAGAGTCGGCCAGAGAGAGGAGACCTAATTTTCCTTCCCCGTCCTCCCGTCAGTCTAGCAGTCCTCGAGCTCCCGTCCCAACCACAACTACCTTCGCTTCTCCCGAACCTATGCAAATTGATCGGGTAAAAATGGCGGAACAACGCCGAAAGGAGAGACGTACTCAGGGCCTCTGTTTTTATTGTGGTAGTGCTGCCCATTTGCTCCGTAGCTGTCCTGAAAGACCGTAAAACTCCTCCGCCTAGGACAGGTAAGAGAGGCCTTCCTAGGTGATCCCCCTTCCTCTCAACCTTTAACTCTTTCTGTTTTACTCATTTCTAACCAGGGTCGTTCCTCCGAGGTTGCGTATGTGGATTCGGGCGCGACAGGTAATTTTATCAGCCTTGAAGCAACTCGGAGGCTTCGCATTCCAGTATTCTCATTGGACCCTCCCCGATTAATTGCTTCTGTGGACGGAAGACCCTTACAAGAAACGATTTCTTCGATTACGGAGGAAGTGGAGTTACAAATCGGGGCTCTACACCATGAAAAGATCGCTTTCTACGTCCTGCCTAACCTCTCTCATGCCATATTGCTCGGACTTCCTTGGCTTCGTGTTCATGAGCCTATCCTAAATTGGCGTACCGGAGATGTGCAACGATGGGGTGCCACTTGTCATGCTCAATGTCTTCAGTCTGTTCGTCCAGTTACCTCTCCGCTATCCATCTGTGTTCCTGAGGGATTACCTCCTCCTTACTGGTCTTATGCGGACGTTTTCAACAAGCAAGAGGCGGAGAGTCTTCCTCCACACCGGCCCTACGATTGCCCAATTGATCTCTTGCCCGGTTGTTCTCCGCCTAGAGGAAGAATTTACCCTTTATCAGCAGCTGAGACCCAGTCTATGACTGAATACATTAAGGAGAATCTGGCTAGAGGTTTCATCCGAAAATCTTCCTCCCCCGCAGGAGCGGGTTTCTTCTTCGTAAAGAAAAAAGACGGTACTTTACGTCCTTGTATCGATTATCGAGGCTTGAACGACATCACTGTAAAAAACAGGTACCCCCTGCCTCTCATCCCTGAACTCTTCGACCGTCTTCGTGGAGCTCGTATCTTTACGAAACTTGACTTACGGGGAGCTTATAACTTGGTTCGTATCCGCTCCGGCGACGAATGGAAGACTGCATTTAACACCCGAGACGGCCACTACGAGTATTTGGTCATGCCTTTCGGTCTTTGCAATGCTCCCGCAGTCTTTCAAGAATTTGTCAACGATGTATTTCGAGATCTTCTCTACTCATGTGTAGTGGTATATTTGGATGACATTCTTGTTTTTTCCCCCGACCTTCCATCTCATCGAAGAAGTGTTCGCCAAGTCCTGCAACGTCTGAGAGAAAACCATTTGTACGCCAAGTATGAGAAATGTCTATTTGAACGGACCTCCCTGCCATTTCTCGGGTACGTCATCTCAGATTCCGGCCTGAAGATGGATCCTGAAAAGGTAACTGCTATTTTGAATTGGCCGCGTCCTTGTGGAGTAAAAGCTATCCAACGGTTTATTGGGTTTGCCAACTACTATAGACAATTCATTCCGCATTTTTCGTCTGTGATCCAGCCTCTCTCTGTTCTCACTCGTAAGAAATCCTGCCCAATGGCCTGGACCTCGGATGCTGAGATTTCCTTTGAATCCCTTAAGAAGTCCTTCTCCTCCGCCCCAGTCTTGCATCACCCTGAAGTTAATAAACCCTTCATTCTGGAAGTAGATGCTTCCTCTACGGGTGCTGGAGCTGTACTCTCGCAAAGAACTTCTGAAGGTCGAGTGGTTCCCTGTGGCTTCTATTCTAAAGCCTTTTCTGACTCCGAACGAAATTATACTATTGGAGATCGAGAGTTGTTGGCCATCAAGATGGCTTTGGAAGAATGGAGGTATTTGTTGGAGGGTTCTGTACATCCATTCGTAATCTACTCTGATCATAAGAATCTTGCGTATCTTCAAACTGCACAAAGACTTAATCCTCGACAAGCCCGATGGTCTCTCTTCTTTGCCCGCTTCGAGTTTGAGTTACGTTTTCGACCCGGCAACAAGAATGTCAAGGCAGATGCATTGTCTAGGTCTTTTCAGCCTTCCGATACTGTGGAACAACCGGCATACATCATTGATCCCTCCAAGGTCCTTACGGTGGCGCCACTACAAGTGTGTCTCCCTCCGCCTGGTAAAACCCTCGTCTCCGATAATGACAAAGTGAGAGTATTGTCCTGGGGTCATTCTTCAAAACTGGCTGGACATGCAGGATCTAAGAAGACCTTCCTCCTCATCTCTCGCTATTATTGGTGGCCAACGTTGCGTCAGGACGTCAATGAGTTTGTCGCGTCTTGCCCTTCCTGTGCAAGGAATAAGGTACCTCGACACTTACCGTTTGGCAGTCTCCTTCCTCTCCCAGTTCCATCAACACCTTGGCAGCATATTGCCATGGATTTCATTACTGATTTACCAAATTCTTCTGGATGTACAGTTATCCTAGTCGTAGTAGATCGGTTTTCCAAAATGGCTCACTTTGTTCCGTTATCAGGGCTACCTTCTGCTCCTCAGTTAGCGAAGATATTCATCCAAAACATTTTCAGACTCCACGGTTTCCCTCTTCACATCGTGTCTGACAGGGGGACTCAGTTTACTTCCCGCTTCTGGAGAGCTTTGTGCAAACTTCTTGGGGTATCTCTGGACTTTTCTTCCTCTTATCACCCACAGACCAACGGTCAAGCTGAGCGAACCAACCAGACTTTAGCTGCCTATCTGCGACACTTCACCAATGCTCATCATAATGACTGGGTCGATCTGCTTCCGTGGGCCGAATTCGCTTTCAACAACCACTCCAGTGAAGCGTCAGCGAAAACTCCTTTTTTTGTGGTTTCCGGACAGCATCCCAGTCTGCCTCTACCAGTCTCTTCTGTCTCTGGGGTCCCAGCCGCGGACTCTTTGGCTCGCAACTTTTCCACGATTTGGGGTGAGGTTGAGAACTCACTTGGTAAAGCTTCCCTAAGGATGAAAAGACTTGCCGACAAAAGACGTTTGGATTCCCCTCCTTTCATGCCTGGTGATAAGGTTTGGCTTTCTTCAAGATACATAAGGCTCAAGGTTCCGTCCTACAAGCTTGGTCCACGCTACGTCGGTCCTTTTGAGATTCTGCGTCGGGTCAACGACGTTGCTTACAAGCTGAAATTGCCTGCCTCGCTCCGTATTCCCAATACCTTCCATGTGTCTCTACTTAAACCAGTTAGTGCTGACAACGTTTTCGAGGTGAAGGATATTTTAGCGGTTAAAAAGATTCGTGGAAAAAACTTTTTCTTGGTGGACTGGAAAGGTTTTGGTCCCGAGGAGAGATCTTGGGAGCCTAAAGAAAACATTGATGCTCCTCGTATTCTTAACAGATTTTTTGCCAGTTTACGCAGGGGGAACTGTAAGGAAGGGGGTACTGTTACCGCTGCCACTGCTTCTGCCCGCCGCGCTCTCACCGCTCCCGCTGTCCGCCGCGCTTCTGCCTCGGACTCCGGATGTCTCCGCTCTGCCTCTGCAGCTGCAGCTTCTGTTGCCGCTGCTGCGCGCCCCCGTCGCTCGGGCGCTCTCCTTCCCTCTGCAGCGGCACGCGCCCGGCATTCCACTTCCGGGTCCAGCTTTGCCGGCAGTTCCCCTGCACTTCCGGTGTCTTCGGTCTCTGGAGGAGTGCAGGGGTTGCGCAGGCGCCCTAGTTTCCCTAACATGCGCAGGCGCGTAGTGACCAATCCACTCCCTGGGATCTAAGGTCTGTAACCTCTCCTCCAATCCCGTTTCTGCCTCTGCTATAAGAGGCAGTCTCTCCTGCGTTTGGGTGCCTGATTATCATAGCATTGTCTGTGCGTCTGGCCCTGCATTTCTGTGCTCTGTACTCTTGTACTCTGTACCGCCCGTTCTGTGTTTAGCATTTCCTAGCCCTGCTCTTTGTTATCCGTATCCCTCTGGGTTTCCCCCTTGTGCTTGGTTTCGTCCCTTACTTTTCCTTTTGTTATTGTTTCCACAGTCCCTTTCCGTTCCAGTCTCCTGCCTCCAGTTTGTCTTCAGCTTCCCGGTTTTCCATTCCCTGTGTCCTCCTCCTGCGAGCCGTCCCTCTTGGTACTTCACCGTGGGTAAGTCTCCTCTGGGCCTGTCCCTGACGGTCCCTGTATAGGGGTCGGTTCCATCTAGGTCCGCTCGCCCAGGGGTAGGTCTCCCACGGTCCAGAGGGTCCACTCTCTTCCCTACCTAGACCGTTATAATGAGTCCAAATTTGAGATCTTTGGTTCCATTGTGCGACGCAGAAAAGGTGAACGGATGGACTCTACATGCCTGGTTCCTACCGTGAAGCATGGAGGAGGAGGTGTGATGGTGTGGGGGTGCCTTGCTGGTGACACTGTTGGGCATTTATTCAAAATTGAAGGCATACTGAACCAGCATGGCTACCACAGCATCTCCCAGCGGCATGCTATTTCATCTGGTTTGCGTTTAGTTGGACCATCTTTTATTTTTCAACAGGACAATGACCCCAAACACACCTCCAGGCTATGTAAGGGCTATTTGACCAAGAAGGAGAGTGATGGGGTGCTACGCCAGATGACCTGGCCTCCACAGTCACCAGACCTGAACCCAATTGAGATGGTTTGGGGTGAGCTGGACCACAGAATGAAGGCAAAAGGGCCAACAAGTGCTAAGCATCTCTGGGAACTCCTTCAAGATTGTTAGAAGACCATTCCCGGTGACTACCTCTTGAAGCTCATCAAGAGAATGCCAAGAGTGTGCACAGCAGTCATCAAAGCAAAAGGTGGCTACTTTGAACAACCTGGAATATAAGACATAATTTCAGTTGTTTCACACTTTTTGTTAAGTATATAATTCCACATGTGTTAATTCATAGTTTTGATGCCTTTAGTGTGAATGTACAATTTTCATAGTCATGAAAATACAGAGAAAAATGATAATTACTTACCGGTAATGTGATTTTCCAGAACCGTGACAGCACCATACGTGAGGGATGGCATCCGCCCCTGGAACAAGAAACCTGCAGCAGCGATAAAAGAAGGGGGCGGCGCCTCTCTCCTCAGTTTGTTTCAGAGTATGGAAGATAACCGCCTTGTTAGTACACACACATATGTCACATTCATTTTGTATAGTCACTTATTTGTTTCTATATATGTATATTCCTTTTTTTTTTTTTTTTTTTTTTTTTGCATCACAAAACCATCACCAAGATAGGGCGGGAATTAATGCGTTGCTGTCATGGTTCTGCAAAAACAATTTTTTTCCCTTCACCATGACAGCACCGTACGTGAGAGGAAGAAATAGAAAGACTCCTTGAGTGGGACAACAGCAGATAATACTTTTCTCCCAAAAGAAAGGTTTGACAGACCTAAGTCTAGCCTATAATGTCGAAAGAAGGTGGAGGGTGAAGACCATACCGCCGCTCTACAAATCTGTTCTACGGAAGCATTTGCCCTTTCTGCCCAGGATGTGGCGATAGCACGTGTGGAGTGAGCCGTAACACCCAGTGGGGGATCTTGACCAGAGGAGGAGTATGAAAGTGAAATAGCCGCATGCAACCACTGTGCAATAGTTGACCTTGAGACCTTTTTTCACCTGTTTGTCCCCTGGAAGGAGACAAAAAGGGCTGATGACTGATGCCAAGTTTTTGTGGTTTCTATGTATTGAAGCAGGCAGCGTTTGACATCAAGACAATGGAAGGTTTGTTCTCCCTGGGATTTCGGTTGAGGAAAAAATGAGGGCAAAATTATTTCCTGGTCTCTATGGAATTTTGAGTTGACCTTTGGAAGGAAGGCCGGGTCAGTTTTAATAATCACTTTGTCATCCTGAAAGGTAATGTAAGGGGGTTTACCGAAATAGCTTGCAGCTCGCAGGTACATCGAGCTGAAGTTAGAGCAACCAGGAAGACCGTTTTTAGGGTTAAGGCCTTTATTGAAATGGAAGAGAGAGGCTCAAAGGGTGGAGGTTAGGGCATTTAAAACTAAATTTAGATCCCAGGGAGCCACCTAAGGTAGTAATTTTGAAGGTCTGGCTGCAAAGGAGGCCTGGATGAACCTATAGACCCAAGGGTGGTCAGCAAGTTTTTGATCAAACAATGCACTCAGGGCAGAGACTTGCACTTTTAAGGTGCTAGGAGATAGCTCCCTTTGTAACCCTTTTTGAAGAAATTCTAGAATTCCTTTTACAGGAATTTCTTGGCTCATTTCGGACAATTGTCGCCCCGAGAATTCCAGGAATTTCTGCCAAATTTTCTGGTATTTGTCTGACGTGACCTTTTTCCTGCTGGCGAGCAATGTGGTCACCAAAGGGTTCGAGAATCCCTTTGCTAGTAGGAGCCCCCTCTCAAGTTCCAAGCGGAGAGATGGAGCCTGTGTACTTGAGGGTGTTGTACTGGTCCCTGGTGTAGGAGGTTCAGAGTATCCGGAAGGATCCATGGGTCCGAGATAGACATGCGTCTGAGCCACGTGAACCATGCCCTTTTTGTCCAAAAGGGAGAGACAAGGATTACTCATGCCTTGTCTTCCCGAATTTTCTTGAGGACTGTCGGGATTAATGGTAACGGGGGAAATGCATAGGCTAGATGAAAGTTCCATCGGTACAGAAGCGCATCCTCTCCCTCCGGGTGTTCTCTTGGGTTAAGAGAATAGAACGTCCTCACCTTCCGATTTTCATTTGTGGCAAACAAGTCTATTTCTGGAGTGCCCCAGCTGGCACAGATTTTCACAAATATTTCCTGGTTCAGGGACCACTCTCCTTGATGTAATATGTGTCGGCTTAAGAAATCGGCTACCAGATTCTCTGACCCTTTTAAATATGTGCCCGCTAAGGAAAGAAGGTTGTTTCTGCCCATATAAACAGTTCTTTGGCCTCTGCCATAAGGGATGCTGATCTTGTGCCCCCTTGTCAATTTATGTAGGCTATCGTTGTGTTGTTGTCGGACAACACCACCACATGTTTTCCCTGTATTTTTTCCCCTAAATGAAGAAGTGCTTGCCTCACCGCTAGACAAACGGGTAAAGCCAGCTCACTGAGTAACCACCGCAGGTGCACGGAACTCCACGCTGATCCACGTAGTCATGTATGAAAAAAGCAGAAAAAAACTTGTTCCAGCTCCAATTTTGTAAAATTTCAGGCTCAATACTTTATTATGCCGAATTAAAAGCAGTGGAAATAAGCTTTCCAAAAGCACAATGGGAAAAGAGTGACATGTTTCAATCATTAAAGATCTTTGTCACCGCTGACAGTTCTTTTAGATTGGAAGATGCTGCTCTCATTGAGGCCCACATTGACCCTGTGGGACTTGACCCTCTAGGTGTGCTCCCCACCCCCATGGGCTTGCATCGCTAGTTAGCACCACTGGATTCTGCACTGACCAAGGTACCGCGTTGTTTAAATTTTCTGTTCTCAGCCACCATCTTAATGAATCTTGAACTCTTGGTGATAGAAGAATTTACCGATTCAAGTTGTATAGATATTTTGTTTGCTCGAATAGTATCTGCCATTGCAATTCTCTTGTGTGGGCTTGCGCCCACCGGGTCACTGGGATTGTTGCTGTTAGAACACCCAAGAGTGACATTGCCTTCCATAGCGAAATG
The DNA here is from genome assembly GCF_051348905.1 of Ranitomeya variabilis. NCBI lineage: Eukaryota > Metazoa > Chordata > Amphibia > Anura > Dendrobatidae > Ranitomeya > Ranitomeya variabilis. Next base: position 572,279,974 of record NC_135236.1, read on the forward strand.
GGCTGTCCCAGTTGGAACAGTTGCATTTTTTGATGAATGGCTTGAATTTTCCTCTGCGGGAGGACACACTCCTGTTTGACTGAATCTAATTGGATCCCGAGGAATTCTTGAGCTTGAGCTGGGACTAATTTTGATTTTTTTAGGTTTACTATCCAGCCATGCTTGGTCAGTACCTCCAGTACTCTCGTGACTGTTTTTACACATTTTTCTTTGTTGTCTGCTATTACAAGAAAGTCGTCCAAATAGGGTACCAGTATTATATCTTCCTTTCTGATAAAAGATGCTACTTCGGAAATAATTTTTGTAAATATACGAGGAGCTATAGCCACCCCGAAGGGAAGGCATTGGTATTGCAGATGGGTGGGAATTTTTGCAATGTTTACCACTAATCTTAGGTATTGTTGATGTTCGCCAGCAATTGGCACATGGTAGTAAGCATCTGTTAGATCTATTACTGCCATGTAACAGTCCAGGTCGAGTACTTTTATTGCCATTCTTAGAGTTTCCATTTTGAAGCTCTCCACTTGAATATAGCGGTTTAGTGCCTTTAAGTTGAATATTGCTCTCAGTGAGTCGTCCGGTTTTGGCTTGAGGAACAAGGTGCTGTAGAAACCTTTCCCTATCTCCTGATGAGGTACTCTTATTAGTACCCCTTTTTGTATGTGTGACCTGATTTTTTTCGGCCACCTGGGTCATTATCATGCGACTTGATGGGGGCCTGGAGAATTTGAACCATAGGCCTTCCGACAATAAGCTGGTTACCCATTGAGAAGCTGGTAATGCTGCCCAGTGGTGGACGAACCATCGGAGTCTTCCCCCCACTGGGATTTTGATGTCATTGGTATTTGGGGTCAGGTTCGGGGGGAGGCTTACTGAAGAGGAATCCCCTCTCTTTTCTCTCTTTCCAGGGTCTGCCCCGCATAGACCTATCATCCAATCGGCCTCGGCCACCCCAAAATCCGGACCCACGAAAGGACGAGCGAGACGTATCCCACCGGCATCTAGGAAAGGGAGGAGGCGGAAAACATTTTTTCTTGACCGATGCCTTCTCCAGGATTTCATCTAAGGCTTTACCAAAAAGATATTGTCCCTCACAGGGTACTGCACAGAGTTTGAGTTTTGATTGGAAGTCTGCAGTCCAATTTTTAAGCCACAATGCTCTGTGTCCTTAGTTGGATAAGGCACATGCACGGGCGGCACATCTGACAGAGTCGACAGAAGCATCTGCTAGGAATCTTGCCGCCCCCTGCAGGGAGGGTAATGCCTCAAGTAGTCTTTCTCTTGGGCATTTGTTTTTAATCTGATCACCCAGTTCCTCTAACCACTTAACCATAGCACGTGCTGACCATAGCACGTGCTGTGCAAATGGCGGCCACCCTGGGTTTAAATGACCATGACGCTGCCTCCAAGGCTGATTTCAGAAAAGCATCTGCATTCTTGTCAAGGGGATCTCTTAGGGCTCCCATGTCCTCAAATGGTAGCGCTACTCCTTTGGAGGTACTAGCAATGGCTGCATCTAACCTAGAAGCTTTTTCCCCACTTTTCACAGACCTCTTCGTCAAAGGGGTATTTGCGTTTTAATGCCTGCGGGATAGATATCTTTTTATTTGTTTTTTTCCACTCTCTCTTGATCATGTTTAAGATATTATCATGAAAAGGAAAAAAAAAATATGCTTTTTGCTCTCCAGATTGCTGAACATAGTGTCCTGAATTGATCGTGACTCTCTAGGGGTTTCCACCCCCATAGTAGCCCTAATAAGTTTGAGCAATTTTCTGATATCTTCGGATTGAAAATAAGGGCGGCCAATACTCTTCATCTGAGGAGTCCAGGTCTGAGGCATCAGAAGGGGTTAATTCTGCCGGCTCTTTTCCTGAATCTACATCAGACCTCTGGACACTTGTTGGGGGAGGGGGAGGAGGAGGAGTTCCCTTTGTTGCATGATGTTTTAATTGTTCCTTAACAGTTGATTTAACTTCCTCCTGTATGATAGCTTTAACCCTTTCACGACATGCGCCGTACATGTACGGCGCATGTCGGGTCCCCTGCTTTGATGTGCACTCCGGCGGTGAGCGCACATCAAAGTCACGACATGTCAGCTGTTTTGTACAGCTGACATGTGCGCGCAATAGCGGCGGGTGAAATCGCTATTCACTCGCCGCTATTACCCTGTTAAATGCCGCTGTCAAATGCAGACAGCGGCATTTAACTACCGCATCCGGCCGGGCGGCCGGAAATGACGTCATCGCCGACCCCCGTCACATGATCGGGGGTCGGCGATGCATCAGGAAGGTAACCATAGAGGTCCTTGAAACCTCTATGGTTACTGATCGCCGGTAGCTGTGAGCGCCCCCCTGTGGTCGGCGCTCACAGCACACCTGCATTTCTGCTGCATAGCAGCGATCTGATGATCGCTGTTATGTAGCAGAGCCGATCGGGCTGTGCCTGCTTCTAGCCTCCCTTGGAGGCTATTGAAGCATGGCAAAAGTGAAAAAAAAAAGTTTTTAAAAATGTGAAAAAAATAAAAAAAATATAAAAGTTTAAATCACCCCCCTTTCGTCCCATCCTAAATAAAACAATAAAAAAAAAAAAAAAACCTACACATATTTGGTATCGCCACGTTCAGAATCGCCCGATCTATCAATTAAAAGAAAGCATTAACCTGATCGCTAAACAGCGTAGCGAGAAAAAAATCCGAAACGCCAGAATTACGTTTTTTTGGTCGCCACAACATTGCGTTAAAATGCAATAACGGGCGATCAAAAGAACGCATCTGCGCCAATATGGTATCATTAAAAACATCAGCTCGGCACGCAAAAAATAAGCCCTCACCTGACCCCAGATCACGAAAATTGGAGACGCTACGGGTATCGGAAAATGGCACTTTTTTTTTTTTAAGCAAAGTTTGGAATTTTTTTTCACCACTTGGATAAAAAATAACCTAGACATGTTAGGTGTCTATGAACTCGTAATGACCTAGAGAATCATAATGGCAGGTTAGTTTTAGCATTTAGTGAACCAAGCAAAAAAGCCAAACAAAAAACAAGTGTGGGATTGCACTTTTTTTGCAATTTCACCGCACTTGGAATTTTTTTCCCGTTTTCTAGTACACGACATGGTAAAACCAATGATGTCGTTCAAAAGTACAACTCGTCCCGCAAAAAATAAGCCCTCACATGGCCATATTGACAGAAAAATAAAAAAGTTATGGCTCTGGGAAAAGGGGAGCGAAAAACGAAAACACAAAAACGAAAAAGGGCCGCGGCATGAAGGGGTTAATATTCTGCAATAGGGAAGAAGACTCTTCTGCTACTCTTTTATCAATGCATGACTGGCAGATTTTTTTGCTGTACAGTCTAGGGAGGGTTTCTTTGCATAGTGCACAAGCCTTATTCTTCTGTTTTGAGGTAGCTTTCTTTCCCTAAAAAACACATGGTGTAAAGGACATCAGTATGTGTGGTTTGCCTTACAAAGGCACTCACCCCTCCAGGACCCTAGGTACCCCGGTAGCTTGTGCCTCTTCATTCATCATGGGTACAGGTACGGCCGGTATGTCAGGATCCTCTGCAGGTTCTGCCATGTTTAGAAGACATTTTCCGCATTCACTTTTCCCCTTTATAAGGCAGGAGCGGTGTGCGTGCCTCTGGAGCAACTTCGGCCCGGAAGGGTCCAGCACACCGGCTTCCTCGGCGTGTTACATCACTTCCTGTGCGACCGGAAGTCATCACCTTCACTTCGGCGCCAGCGTCAGTGAAGGACACGCCCCTTTTCCAGACCAGCCACCTGAACGGAGCGGACGTCAAGGAGGCCAGCGGGGGGATGAGGTGCGGCACGCAGCAGCCCCCTCGGGCAGCCCCCAAGCGGACCTCAGCCTCCAGACTGGCGATCATCAGAGGGAGATCCCTCTGGAGGTAAGCGCTCTGCTACAGGCATCCACCTGCAGGGACAGGAAACCAAAACTGAGGAGAGAGGTGCCGCCCCCTTCTTTTATCTCTGCTGCAGGTTTCCTGTTCCTGGGGGGCGGATGCCATCTCTCACGTACGGTGCTGTCATGGTGAAGGGAAAATCTTTAAATGAGAAGGTGTGTCCAAACTTTTGGTCTGTACTATATATACAGTATATATATATATATATATATATATATATATATATATATATATATATATATATATACACACACATACTTCCTTTCCAGATTCCAAATTTTGGGGTCACCCAGACAATTTTGTGTTTTCCATGAAAACCCATACTTTTATTGATCATATGAGACTACATGTAGTCTGGAAATATTTTTCAGGCACACTGCAAATCTCAGAAGGCAAGGAGTACCAGATTTTACTGTTATGGTTTGCAGATACCATGACCCACTAAAAGAGAGCCAATGAGGTACCAGAACAGCAGAACCCCCCATATGTGACCCCATTTTACAAACTACAACTCTCATTGAATTTATATAGGGGTGCAATGATCACATTGACACCACATGTGTGTCACAGAATTTTATACCATTGGGCATTGAAGAAAAAATAACAAGTTTTACCATCAAAGTTTTGTTTTAGCCCAGATTTTATATTTTCACACAAAAAATAGGTAAAACTTATTTGTCCCACAATTTCTACTTAACGTGGCAATACCCCATATGTGGCAGTAGAGAACTACTTAGTCATACAGAGAGACTCAGGAGGAACGGAGCGCTATTTGCCTCCTGGAGCACAGATGTTCCTAGCACACTTTGAAGGCTCCATATACAGAGCTCCTAATTGCTAGAAGAGCAGAATTCCCCCTCAAGTGACCCCATTTTGGAAACTATACCCCTTGGGGAATTTATCTACAGGTGTAGTAACAATTTTGACTTCATGGGTAATTTCCAGAAACAAGCAGCAGCAAAAAACAAGAAACAAGTTGCCTAAAGAAAATTGTAAACTGTCGTTGCAGTCACCAGTACATTATGCCCAGCCTGTGCTTCTGGAAGCATGCATCTGTAAGTTAGGTGGGATCTCATCACTTCAGAAATTCCAAACGTGGAAGCTATATGTGGTTTAGGTACACTGTGGGGCTCAGAAGGGTGGGGGGCAATTTGGATTTGTGAGCTGATAATTTGCTCAATATCTTGTGGAGGGTGAGGAGCCATTTCGCTTTCCCAGAGCCTTTGTGCTATCAATAATGTGGAAGCCCCCTATACAGTATTTCCATTCACAGATGACAGACCTGAGTGAGGGCTTGCTTTTTTGTGGATTGAGTTGATGCCTTTATTGGGAACATTTTACATAATGTTTGGAATCACATTTATCCTGTGCTCTACGATGACCACTTAGGCCTCTTTCACACTTCCGTCTTTCTGCTTGCGTCGCAATCCGTCGATTTTTTAAAATGCAGGATCCTGCAAAAAAATCCTGAATTTTCCCATAGACTTGCATTGCCGACGGATCGCTATGTATGGACACACATTGCGTTCGTTGTGCACTGGATGCGTTGGGTTTTGGCGGCCAGCCGTCACAGAAAAACGTTCAAGGGAACATTTTTCTGTACGTCGCATCCAGTGTTTCAGACTGCGCATGTCCAGCAGGAAATATTGCTCTCACCACGATCTTTCCTGCTCGGCAATGCAGACGGAAGTGTGAAAGCAAACACTTCGGTCGGTATGTCGCGCCAACACTTCGTGATGGCCCCGTACCAACTGAAGTGTGAAAGAAGCCTTTCTTTGAGGTTTCCATCTAAATCTCTGATTGATGTGATTCAGATGAAACCCCCAAGGGATCAGTTCACTATAATCAAGCAGTAGAGTTACTCTTGACGCTGTCTGGCCCCATTTCAGTGCTGTCCTTCTTTTCAGAAGTGCACAATGCTGTGGCTGATGGCACTTTTATGCAATCCTAAAAAGACGGACACAGCCGGATCACAGGTCAAACGGCATCCACAGTTCCTCCATCTGCCTCATTATTGTGAATCTTCCACTAGAGGTTCCAACTTAGTTACGTATTTCAGAGATTTACATGGAAACCCCGACGCAAATGCAGCGCCCCAGAGTCCTGGTCGTTGCAGTATTGTCGCTCTTCCACCAGGGGCAGTGATGGTATGTCTGATGGTACTAAAGGAGTTCACCTGACCAGGTATCACAGTCACACACTACACTTCACACTCCGGCCACCAGGGGGACCAAAAGGTTCTATCTATTAGGCCACTCCTCACACTCGGGTAAAACTGGGGGCTGGATAGGAAGTTAAAAAGAAGCCACCTGGGTTTGACCCAGAGAAGACCTGTCAGGCAGACAGAGGGAGAAGGAGGAACATCAGAACTGTTGACAGAGGTCCCTGTCAGGTGGGATCCTGACAGAGACATAGCAAGAGATAGAACGTTACGGAGCTGCGCCTGCACCTCATTGCGGCAGCATCCTAAGAAAGGACAAGAAGCGAAGTATATTGTGGAGAAGTGAGAAACGAGATCACAGCACAAGGAGATAATACCAGGAGGAGTCCTGCCTTAAGATCGGCAACATCCTTCTGAGGCGCGTAGCCGGTGGCCAGAACACCGAGGAAGTAATTGGCTCTACGCATTACTTTGAAACACGGCAGGACAGTTCAATTCCAAGTTGGCTGCCCGACCTTAATACCTAATGAAGACAACAGAGGCAAATTGTGGGAGAGGGGCGTCTCTAGGGTCCCTATAAAATAGCTCCAGGCCTACCCCGTCATACGGGTCGTCCTAGCCATACCATCTGGGGGACGGAGAGAGAACATCAGAAATATACACGAGAGTTGTGAGGACTATCCCGTGGTGCTCAGCAGGGAGGTACTACAACACACAGGCGCTAGTAGGAAGGCTACTGATTTCCACCTGCAAAGGGAACTCTGGATGTGCCTTCGGACTTAGCCTGCCCTGTGAACAGTGCTCTGGACTGTGGACGTTGAAGTCTTCAGTAAAAGGTAAAGAGACTGCAACCTTTGTGTCCTCGTTATTCATCGCGCCTTACAACATCCACCATTACCACCTACTCATCAAGGGAAGCCCTGGGGACATACTTCACCTGTGGGAAGGTATAACATCTAGCTGCCATTCCATCACCCCAGCGGACCCCTAGCAGCGTCGGTCACCCTGACCGAATACCACAGGTGGCGTCACGAACACTTGACAAACTACACCTTTAATTTGGCGCCCCTTAGCAGGGCCACGGACCGGGTCGGGCCACCGTGACATCCCCAGAACCGAGACCGAGGGACCCGGTGCCGAGTACCCCACTGCCCTGCTCCTGGGGGCGATCCACAAATGCTCAGCGCAGAGTGCAGGATAAATGTGCGCCAAGCCTTATTGCGATCTTTTCAGAAAAAATAAACAACATGTGAAGAATTAGTTTTATTTATTTTTTACGCCGTTCCTAATGCGGTAAAAATGATTAGGCAACTTTATTCTTCCGGTCTGTGCTATTACAGCGATACCAGATTTATATCGGGTTTTTATGTTTGGCTGCTGTCACACACTAAAAGATGCTTTATATTGCAAAAACTAGTTTTTTGCATCACCATATTTTGGGAGGTATAATTTTTCCTTATTTTGGCCCACAGAGTTACTGTATGTGGCAGCTTGTTTTTTGCCCGACAAGTTGATGTTTTTATTAGTACTATTTGTGGGCACATGACTTTTTTGATCGCTTTCTATTATGATTTTTGAGAGGCAGAATGAACAAAAGCCAGCAATTCAGGAATTTTTTGGGGGGTTGGGTTTATGCCATTCCTTGTGTGATAAAATAGATAAGGCAGTTTTATTCTTCGGGTCAATTCGTATATCACATTTATATTTTTTATGTTTTGGCACGTTTACACAATTAAAACAATTTTACAGAAAAAATAATTTTTGCATCGCATCTCTTTATTCTGAGAGCTATGACGTTTTTTTTTTTTCCAGTGATGGAGCTGTATGATGGCTTGTTTTTTTTGCATGACAAGTTGCCATTTTTAGCAGTAACATGTTTATATCCATCTCTTTTATAGCGTTGTATTCCACTTTTTGTTCTGCACTATAATGATAAAGAATTGGTTTTTGCCTTGTTTTTTATTAATTTTGATGGCACTCACTAAAGGGGTTAACTAGTGGGACAATGTTTTAGATTGAGTTTTTGCGGATGCGGAAATACAAAATATGTTTACTTTGATTGTTTTTTTTTCACACAAATATTTATTTATAGATTCAAAATAAACATTTTTTAAAATATTTGTACAATTATTTATTTATTTTTTACTTTCTTGCTTTGTCACACTATGGGACTATCATTTTTTGCTTTGCAAACTGTCATCTCTGAACTGATAGAGAAAGTTGTGGATCATGCACTGTGCATGGTCAAGCAGCTTTCCTAGCTCTGGTGACCCGTATGTCTTCATGATGACATTAGTAGTGTTGAGCCATCCCCCTAGTGTTTGAGTTCAGTTCGGTTTGTCGAACTGGGGCATCTTTGACGAATGTTTGTCGAACGTTCGACGAACACCATCGAACCCCATTGAAACCAATGGCAGGCAAACACAAATACATACAAACACATAGAAAACACATAGAAAACAGCTTAAAAGGTGTCCAAAAGCTGACAAATTGCTCAGAAGACACAACAAACACATGGAAAAGTCACAACTACATATAGTCATGCGAAAAGAAAAGAGGTGGCGGAGTAAAAGGAGGAGGAGACACAGATATAGGCATGTCATGCCCTTCTAAAATCAAGTAAGGCTGGAGTAAAAATCTAAAATCACCTTACCAACACCCAGACGTCGTAACAAAAAAAAAAAAAAAATAAATATCTTTAGGTAGAATGGCGGCGGGTCCATTCAGAACACTTTCCTTGAAAGACGTAGTGGTATCCCCATTGGGAGTTGTGCCAAAAAAGGAGCTCAATACATTCAGACTAGTCCACCATTTGTCATATCCAAGGGGCAGGTCAGTAAACAACAACATTGACGTGGAACCAAGTACAGTACTATGTACTGTACCTCCTTTGACGAGGCAATCATGCTGGTCAAGAAGTTGGGAAGGGGCACCCTAATGGCCAAAACAGACATTGAGGGGGGGTTCCGGTTATTACCTGTGCCTCTGAATAGTGTCCTCCCATTGGGCTGCTTCTGTGAAAGAGCATACTACATAGATGGCTGTTCGTCCATGGGGTGCTCCATATCCTGCTCACTATTTGAGGTGTGTAGTTGCTTCCTCGAATGGGTCATCATGGACATTTCTAAGGGGGCACATATTATCCATTACCTCGACGACTTATTATGCCTGGGCCCAAAAGATTTGCCACAGTGTGAATAAACGCGGTAGTCCACCTGTGAGAAGGAGAGAGCTGGAGGGAGAGTGGACACCCCAGAGCCGAGGGGTTAGATTGAGAAAGGAAGAAGGCAATGTAGCTTGCTTCATGGGTGGGGTACTCTGCTGAGTAGCACAAAATGCTACTAGGCCCAAAAGGATTTCCTGGGCTAGATGCAGTTAAAAATTAGTAATTAGATAAACAGGTGGTGTAGCTTGCTTCATGGGTGGGGTACTCTGCTGAGTAGCACAAAATTCTACTAGGCCCAAAAGGATTTCCTGGGCTAGATGCAGTAAAAAATTAGTATTTAGATAAACAGGCGGTGTAGCTTGCTTCATGGGTGGTGTACTCTGCTGAGTAGCAGTAATTGCTACTAGGCCCAAAAGGATTTCCTGTGCCAGATTCCGTTAAAAATTAGTACTTAGTTAAACAGGATGTGTAGCTTGCTTCATGGGCGGTGTACTCTGCTGAGTAGCACAAAATGCTACTAGGCCCAAAAGGATATCCTGGGCTAGATGCAGTAAAAAATTAGTAATTAGATAAACAGGCAGTGTAGCTTGCTTCATTGGGTGGGGTACTCTGCTTAGTAGCAGAAATTGCTACTAGGCCCAAAAGGATTTCCTGGGCTAGATGCCGTTAAAAAATAGTACTTAGGTAAACAGGTGGTGTAGCTTGCTTCATGGGTGGGGTACTCTGCTGAGTAGCACAAAATTCTACTAGGCCCAAAAGGATTTCCTGGGCTAGATGCAGTTAAAAATTAGGAGTTAGATAAACAGGCGGTGTAGCTTGCTTCATGGGTGGGGTACTCTGCTGAGTAGCAGTAATTGCTACTAGGCCCAAAAGGATTTCCTGGGCTAGATGCCATTAAAAAAGGCCAGCACCACAGGCATGGAGCCTACTTTTCCAGACACCAGGTGAGGGCTGGGTAAGATCTTTTTTTTCTTCCATCTTCACAGCGTATTTCAGCACAAGGTTCAAGGATGGGAAACCAACTGATGCAAGGGAGAGGTGCCGTCCTTTTATTTCAGTAGGTTTTCAGTCCTTGGTGGGTGGATCCTTCTTTCAGGTCTGCTGTCATGGGTAAAGGGAAAAGGTGAAATTTAACTTTGCACCCAGAAGTCTGAAGACTTGTTCACAGCAGGATTATTACAGATGATATGCTTACTTATTTGGCCCGTTTTGCTTTGTTTTTTAAAAATACCGTAAGCTATATTTTCACCTTGATAAGCCCTAGCATATGTTGATAAGAATATAACCTGCTACTGTTCTCTGTCAATTCATTGAGGAATGAGAGTGAAGGCAGGATCATATGTGGACTAGCAAAGAATGCAAAGAATCAAAACATGGATGATGTGCAAAAAATGAACTTTGCATGGACTTAGGGACTATCTCTGACCTTGCTACGCTCACAGCAGTTGTGCAGTGTATATCTGTATATACTCGCCTTGGCTTACTATTTATTATTGTTTAGTTCTACAATACTCAGCAAAAAAAACATATTGCCAGCAAGAGTATTCACCTGAAGCCTCCTTATTTCCTCAAAATTCAGCTATTAATGAGATATTCAGTTGATGCAAGCTTTCTCTCAAGAGCGAGGTGGTTATTTTTTTTTTAAACAACATTAGCAATAGAGGTCTAAAGACCACAAATGAATTACAATTACTATGGATAACGACAACAAAAGTGTATACAGATTACATATTGTACCAGGAGCATGATGACTGGAGTAGCAAAGCAATGTAACATAAGATGACGTAAGATGACAATCCCAGTCAACAGGTGCCTTTCTAAGGAGCATAGCCAGACATTTCAGGGTATGGTAAAGATGATATTGCATATCCACTTATGCCATACAGAAGCAAGTCAGAAGAGTAGCCAAGCAATCCAGGATTTGGTAGCAATGATGTACAGAATAAGTGAGCAGTACTCAAGAAATTCAGAGAATGCTGGTGTTACAATGTTAAAGATAGGTTCAGGGGCATAAGGTAGTGTAATGAAAATGCCATTATTTGCCATTTGAGATCAGTGAGGGTCCAACACCTGGCATTTTTCTTGATCAGCTAATATCTGCTCCAGCAATATCTGGATTTAAGCAATGTACAGAGGAGAGCATCGCTGCTTTACATATTGTTTAGTGGCTGCTATTGTGCCCTTTATTTGAGCTCCCATTCATATGATCAGTGATGATGTTAGGTGTCAGATCGAAACACCTGAGTCCAGCAGTTTATCTCCCATTCAATGTTTTGGGCAGCAGCCCCTAAGCAAGATAAGAAGCTGCCATGTTCTGATCTATACATTACTGGTGCTATTAATCAATATATTTGTCTCAGACAACCCCTTTAAGTCTTCTGAAGAATTCCAGTGTTTTGGATACCTTTCTACATGGAAATAAACTGGAAGACTAGAGCCTAAAAGATAAAATTGACTTTGATTATGTGAGTAGTGTATGTAACTGAGCATTCCTCTGTTAATTGAGTAAGGGAATGTCAGGTGTAAAATAAGTCTGCAGTCACTCTGTGTGACTAAAGACTTATGAATCCCACCCAGCACATACACTGATTCTGACAGCTGACAACTAGTGCCAGGAGCGGATCAGCATCACTCCCGATATTTTAACCCCCTAAATGCTGCCGGCCAAGGGATGACAGTCCCTCTGCCCTTAGATCAAAGACCCTGCGACGTGACGCGTGATCCCGATCATTGACATGGTGACCTGATGTCTAGAGATGAGCGGTGTTCAAGTCGAACTGTTCACCAATTTCAAATTCGAGCTGTTTTGGGCAGTGTTCGAGTCGTTCATCGAACTCAAACAATTTGCTTAAAATTTGGCTGTTCGAGTTTCTGTTCGATAAATGTTTGTTCATCTAAAGCCTAACGTGATTTGCACATTAATACTGTTTATCATTGTTAATAGACTGTTTCAGTGTATAGTGGGCGGGGGATAGATTTGCGCTGAAATAACGCCGATCTCCATTTTTTATTCCTTCCCGCATTTACAAAGGGGCGGTGCAGTCTCTCAGCCTATCAGCAGAGCACACACACACAGCAATGTGCATGTGATGCACACGAGCAAGGGCATGTGTCATTGGCTGTGTATGTCACATGTCCTTGCCCTATAAGGATCAGCCATTTTCCCCATTGCCACCATTTCCTTATTGCTGCACCTTAGTGTTACACGACACCGCTGCTGCTGTGGGCGCTATACAGTCAAAGAGTCTTTTTTTGTGAGCATATTTTCTGAGAGATAGGTTTAGGGAGTCAGGACTAGTTGTAATATCAGCCCTTTTCAGGGTAGGTTACAGCAGTTCATAGCAATTTTTGCCAGGCAGGTCTGTGCCAGTGCTGTGCAAGTGTTTGTCACAGCATTTGGTGTAATGTAGCTCAGCCAATCCTTTTGGGCTAGACGCATTGTCTGGTAGTCATCTGAGTAGCCCACCTGTGAAGCTAGCTACACCGCCTGTGTATCTAAATGTTTACTGCTTCAAACCCAGTAAATCGCTTTGGGCTTAGTAGCAGTGTCTGAACGTCAGCGGAGTAGCCCTCCTGTGAAGCTAGCTACTCCGCCTGCTTATCTAAATTTTTACTGCATCTAACACAGTAAATCATTTTGGGCTTAGTAGCAGTGTCTGTACATCAGCAGAGTAGCCCGCCTGTGAAGCTACACCTTTTGTGCATCTAAATTTGTACTGCATCTAACCCAGTAAATCGTTTTGAGCCCAGGAGCAGTGTCTGCACGTCAGCGGCATAGCCCGCCTGTGAAGCTAGTTATACCACCTGTGTATCGACATTTTTACTGCATTTAACCCAGTAAATCGCTTTGGGCTTAGTAGCAGTGTCTGCACGTCAACAGAGTAGCCCGCCTGTGAAGCTACACCCCCTGTGTATCTAAATTTTTACTGCATCTAACCCAGTAAATACTTTTGGGCCTATTACCACAGTTTTGCCACTCAGTTCTGCTCGGTTTTCATCCATCGATTTTTGTGCCAACAACTACAGATACAGAGTTGCCAATTAGTTAAGCACCAAAATGAGTGGCAAAAGGCCTGCTGCTGGTGGAAAGGGGAATAGGCATGCTGGAAAGGGAAAAAAAAAAGGTTGTGTCCATGGGGTAGGTGGTAAAGCAATAGTAACATATGCAGAAGAAAAACCATCTTCCAGCCAAAGTAAGATGTCTACTTCTTTTCGTGGACAATCTGATATGATCCTTTTCTTACGACCATCGCTACTAGCATTGCTAAAAATTCCAGATGATGCACAAAAACAGCAGGTGCTTGAACGGATATCAAGTGCTTGTTCAAGTGGGCTCTCCTCCATGTCAACTTCAACATCACAACTACTCCAGTCCTCAGAGGTGTCACCCTAATCGCACTTGCTTCCTCACAGCTCCCAAGTCTCCAGCCGCCCGTCTGAGTATGGGGTAACACAGATGGTTGAGTCTGCAGAGCTGTTTACTCATACTATAGCCTGGAAATCAGAGGTCTGCTCCAGAGCTTTTGTGAATCCAGATGAGGAAATTATCTGCACTAATGCCCAGAATCTTTGTGAGTTGGATCCAGGCCCAGATGAAGAAGGTTCTGAGCATAATGTAGACCTTCGTTCCCAAACTGTAACTCCTGTTGGTGGAGACAATGAGGAAGATGATGATGACACTGAGATACCTGATTGGAACGAAAACTTTACTTTTCAGTCAGGGCAGGAAGAGGTTGGCTCTGAGGACAATGGGTGTGAGAACACACAGGATGATGCTGACGAGGTTGGAGACCCCACTTACTCTCAACCCACAGTCCGCCAGTCCATGAGGTCAGCAGAGGAGGTGGAGGAGGATGCTAGTGACGAGTCTGACGATGAGGATAGGTTGCGCCTTCCTGGACAGAGATGGAGTACTGGAAGCACGTCAACAACTGCATCCTCAACCCCAACTGTGCCTCTGAGCAGAAGTCGTGGTGGCTCTTCAGGTCACATGGGCTCTAAGCCTTGCATAGCCTGGGCATTTTTTGAGATCGCAAAGGATGACCCAACTCATGTTGTCTGTAAGATTTGTCACCAAAATCTCAGTAGAGGCCAAAAACTGACTAGTTTGAGTACTTCATGCATGAACCGTCACATGCATATGAGGCATAAGTTGCAGTGTGAAGCTCACTGTGCTAAAATACAGCCTAGTGGGCCGGGTCAACCACCGTCTGCCCCATCAAGTGAATTTGCATCCTCTTCATTCTCTGTGACTGTGGGGACAGCAATCGCACATGGTTTTGGGCGCAGACCTTCCACATCTTTACCCGCAACAGCCAGTGTGATTGGCAGGTCATCAGGACATTTGCAAGTGGAAACAATTGCTGGTGTTGAGCGCTCTCTGACATCGAGACCATATTTTGATCAAGGCAACATAACATCTCCACCTGCACCTTACTCACAGACCAGCAGTTTGCCGGAGACACCCTATTCAACCCTGTCTATGTACGGAGCCAGCCCTCAGTCCCTCAGATGTGGACAAGTAAATGTCATGTCGGACGCTGCTCATACCAGGTCGTTCGACAGACAGTGGTAATTCCACTTTTGACCACTATTTGCTCATTGGCGTCGGCTAGGTTTTGTCCAGCTGTTCCAGGGTTAATTTACCTGATCCTCGGATTGGAAGCTGGGCCATGCCCATGGCCTTTAAGTAGTTCTCCGGATCATTGGGCGTCGCCGATTATAGTTTCTGTCTTGCGTTGTTATCTCGGTCTAGAGTGGAGAGCTGGTTGTTGGAGAATCGTTGCTGGTGGTGTATTTTCCTTTGTCTTATTTACTCCTTCCTATATTTGTGTTTATTTTGCCCTGCACATTTATAGTGTATTCCTGAGTGACTGCGGCGTGGTGTATATTTTCCTTTATTCTTGTCTGTGCTAACTGTGGGTATTGGTGTATTACATTCACTGGGTGGAGGGCAGAGGTTTTCCGCTTAGGGTTGTAACAGGAGGCAGGGTGAGGTTCGAGGCCTGGACATGCACACCATCAGTGTAAACTTCAGGTAGAGGGTCAGTCAGCATTTTCCTAGTCTGAGGGAAATTGCAGGGGCCCGGGTTATTAGCTCTCACCCACCTAGTCTCCTCGTGACATTATAATCGGCCCAACAACAAAAAAAAGGGTTTCTTTTTTTTTGTGTTTTGTCATGGATCCCATGACTTCCATAACCCGCCAGTTGGAGGCGCTGTCCCTACAGGTCACGGAGTTGAGGGGGGCAGTACAGCAACAGGGACTAGCAGTATCTAATGTGTAAGCTAGAGCGACAGAAAGAATTGCTGAGCCTGAAAAATTTGCTATGGAATGCAGTAAATTTGTTTCTTTTCGTGAAGCTTGCAAACTATATTTCCGTATGCGCCCGATCTCCTCGGGTAATGAGGCTCAGCGTGTGGGCCTGGTGTTGTCATTGTTAAGCGGGGATCCCCAAGCATGGGCGTTTTCTTTGCCATCTGATTCTGCTGCATTTGACTCTGTGGAGAGTTTTTTTTCTTCTCTTGGGAAAATCTATGATGAACCTGACAGAATGGCTCTGGTAGAATCTAAGATACGCTCCATTCGCCAGGGGGAGTAAGTAGCACAGGATTACTGTTCTGAATTCCGCCACTGGGTGATCGCTACCCAATGGAATGATCCAGCATTGCGGAGTCAGTTTATTCATGGGGTTTCTGGAAGGGTTAAAAAAGCCCTTCTGATGTGCGAGACTCCTGCTTCTCTAGATTCCGCTATGAGTCTGGTTGTCCGCATTGATCGCCGTCTGCGTCAGGGGGAGCATGAGACACCGCCTGTGGGTGAAGGTTTAGGTTCATGTGAGGTTGCTGCAGGTGAGCCCATGGAGCCTATGCAAATCGCAGGGGTGTCACATGTAAAGCGTCGAGCCCCAGAGATCAGGAAGCAGAGAGCCTGTTTTACTGTGGTAAAATTGGTCATTTTATTAACATCTGTCCACTGCTGTCTAAGAAAAACGCAACGGCGGAAAACTTCTAAGCTAAGATGGTGTGGAGGAGACCAATCTGAGCTTATTAATATCCTCCATGGTGGTTTCTCAATGCATGCTCCCTGCTAAGGTTTTTATCGCTGGCAGTGAGCTGCCAATTACTGTTTTTGTGGATAGTGGTTCAGCCACAAATCTCATTGATGAGGAGTTTGCGCGCACAGCAGGTTTTAGGATTGAGAAACTGTCTCATCCTATCCGTGTGGTCACCATCAATGCTGCTCCTCTCTCTCAGGGGGAGATTACTGAATTTGTGGCTGAGGTGAAACTCCACATTGGGGTTCTACATTCCGAGTGGGTTACATGTAAGGTGCTCAGGAATCTTCCTGCTCAGGTGGTTTTGGGTTTTCCTTGGTTGTCCATGCACAACCCGGTAATTGACTGGAAAACTCAGGACATAATTCAGTGGAGCGAGTTCTCCCAGGAGAATTGCCTGGCTACATGTGTGGCTGCGGTGACTTCAAGCGTTCCGGAGTAACTTCTGGATTTTGTGGATGTGTTCTCTGAAAAGGGTTGCTCAGAGTTGCCGCCACATCGTCCCTATGACTGTTCTATCAGGTTTAAACCAGGGGCCAAGTTGCCTAAAGCAAGGATGTTTAACATCTCCGGTCCGGAGAGACAAGCGTTAAAAGATTATATTGCTGAAAGCTTGAGCAAAGGGCACATCAGGCCGTCATCCTCGCCGGTGGCTGCAGGGTTCTTCTTTGTGAAGAAGAAAGATGGCGGATTACGCCTGTGTTTGGATTTCAGGGAGTTGAACCAGATTATGGTTCGTGATCCATACCCAATGCCACTGATACCAGATTTGTTCAACCAGGTGGCGGGTGCTAAGTGGTTTACCAAGCTTGACCTCAGGGGGGCGTACAACCTCATAAGAGTCCGTCAAGGTGATGAGTGGAAGACGGCTTTTAATACCCCTGAGGGTCATTTTGAAAATTTGGTGATGCCTTTTGGGTTGACTAACGCACCTGCAGTGTTCCAACATTTCATCAATGATGTGTTCTCGCATGTTTTGGGGAAATTCGTTATCGTGTACCTAGATGACATCCTCATATATTCTTGCGACCATGATGCTCATTTAGATCATGTCAGGCAGGTGTTACAGCTTCTCCGAGAGAATAAGCTGTATGCTAAACTTGAGAAATGTGTATTCTCTGTTCAAGAGTTGCCTTTCTTGGGTTATATTGTGTCTGCTTCTGGTTTCAAAATGGACGCCGCTAAGGTGCAGGCGGTGCTGTATTGGGAACGTCCTGATAACCTGAAAGCACTTCAGCGGTTCCTTGGGTTTTCTAACTACTATAGGAAATTTATCAAGGATTTTTCCATCATTGCTAAACCGCTAACTGACATGACTAAAAAGGGTACCAATTTCTCCGTTTGGCCTGAGGCTGCTGTGCGCGCATTTGAATTTCTTAAGAACAGTATTGTTTCAGCCCCCCATTCTTGTGCAGCCAGACGTATCAAAACCCTTTGTTGTGGAAGTCGATGCGTCTGAGGTTGGTGTGGGGGCGGTACTATCTCAAGGCTCATCTTTGAGTGGTTGGCGTCCGTGCGCCTATTTCTCCAAGAAACTGTCGTCCGCCAAACGTAACTACGATATCGGCAACAGGGAGTTGTTGGCAATCAAGTTGGCCTTTGAGGAATGGCGACAATTCTTGAAGGGGTCGGTACATCAGGTTACTGTTATTACCGATCATAAGAATCTGCTGTATTTGGAGTCAGCCAAGCATCTGTCCCCCAGGCAGGCTCGCTGGGCATTGTTTTTCACGCGGTTCAATTTTGTTGTCACTTACAGACCGTGGTCTAAAAACTCTAAGGCGGATGCTCTGTCCTGGTGTTTTCCGGGGGGTGAACCTCGGGAGGATCCAGTACCCATCCTCCAAAAGGGTGTTGTGGTTTTGGCTCTCACTACCGAGGTTGAGGCTGAGATTTCCGAGGCTCAGGAGGAGGTATCATCTGAGCTTCCCATCAACAAATCTTTTGCACTGCTTCATCTCCGCCTAAATGTTTTGGCAGAGCATCATGATGCTGTCCTGGCTGGCTACCCAGGGGTTAGAGGTACCTTGGAGTTGGTGTCACGTCGGTTTTGGTGGCCCAAGATCCAACAGGACGTGGTCTCATACGTGTCAGCTTGTACCACGTGCGCTAGGGCTAAGATGCCCCGCTCCCATCCTGTTGGCACACTACTTCCTCTTGAAGTACCTAGTAAGCCATTGATGGAAATTTCCATGGATTTCATCACTGATTTGCCCTCATCAGCTGGGAACACGGTCATCTTGGTGATTGTTGATCGGTTTTCAAAAATGTCGCACTTTGTGTCTTTGCCTTCATTGCCTAATGCTAAGACTCTGGCTCAGGTATTTGTGCAGGAGGTGGTCAGACTTCATGGGGTTCCATCTGACATCATGCCTGATAGGGGGTCTCAGTTTGTGGCAAAATGTTGGAGAGCATTTTGCTCACGGCTGGGGATCAAGTTGTCTCATTCTTCGGCGTTCCATCCTCAGTCAAATGGTCAGACTGAGCGTATGTACCAAAATTTGGAACAGTACTTACGCTGCTTTGTCTCTGATAATCAGGAGGAGTGGTCTACCTTTCTTCCTTTGGCTGAGTTTGCCATCAATAATCACCCCCAGGAGTCGTCTGGGGAGTCTCCGTTTTTTTGTGTTTATGGGCAACATCCTCAATTTTGTACCTTGAGTCAGAGGGGCTCTTCCGGCGTTCCGGAGGAGGATCAGTTAGAAGCACAATTATCATCAGTCTGGAGGAGAGTTAAACAGCGCCTGTTGAGTGTGGGTGCTAGGTACAAACGTGTGGCTGAGAGTAGGCGTGTGCCAGGTCCGGACCTGAGTGTGGATGACTGGGTGTGGTTATCCACAAAAAACATAAGACTCAAAATACCATCCCTTAAATTGGGTCCACGGTTTATTGGTCCATTTAGGGTCACCGCCGTCATTAACCCAGTAGCGTACCGATTGGAGCTCCCTACGGTGTATAAGATACACAACGTGTTCCAGAGGTCTCTTCTAAATAAGGTGGTGGGTTCTGTGGATGCGGCACCTATGCCACCTCCAGTCTTGGCGGATGGTAATTTGGAGTTTGAAGTCTCCAAGGTGGGTGACTCTCGTGTAGTGAGTCGTACTTTACAGTACTTGGTACACTGGCGTGGTTATGGGCCTGAGGAGAGGTCCTGGGTACCAGCCTCGGATATTCATGCGGATCGGCTGGTCAGGTTTCTTCATCGTCGCCATCCAGACAAGCCGGGTCCTATAAACCGTGAGGGCCCTGGGGTCCCTCGTAGAAGGCGGGGTACTGTCATGTCGGACGCTGTTCAGACCAGGTCGTTCGACAGACAGCGGTAATTCCGCTTTTGACCACTATTTGCTCATTGGCGTCAGCTAGGTTTTGTCCAGCTGTTCCAGGGTTAATTTACCTGATCCTCGGATTGGAAGCTGGGCCATGCCCATGGCCTTTAAATAGTTCTCCGGATCATTGGGTGTCGCCGATTATAGCTTCTGTCTTGCGTTGTTATCTCGGTCTGGAGTGGAGAGCTGGTTGTTGGAGAATTGTTGCTGGTGGTGTATTTTCCTTTGTCTTATTTACTCCTTCCTATATTTGCATTTATTTTGCCCTGCACATTTATAGTGTATTCCTGAGTGACTGCGGCGTGGTGTATATTTTCCTTTATCCTTGTCTGTGCTAACTGTGGGTATTGGTGTATTACATTCACTGGGTGGAGGGCAGAGGTTTTCAGCTTAGGGTTGTAACAGGAGGCAGGATGAGGTTCGAGGCCTGGACATGCACACCATCAGTGTAAACTTTAGGTAGAGGGTCAGTCAGCTTTTCCCTAGTCTGCGGGAAATTGCAGGGGCCCAGGTTATTAGCTCTCACCCACCTAGTCTCCCCGTGACAGTAAAAGACAATTTCCTCCTAGCCATGACAAAGCTAAGAGGTTGAATTTCACGATCTGCAAGCTTTTGGCTGCAGAAATGCTTCCTTTCCGCCTTGTGGACACAGAAGATTTTTGAGACCTTATGTCCGTCGCAGTGCCCCAGTACCAGATGCCCAGTTGCCACTATTTCTCATAGAAACCTGTGCCTGTGCTACACCAGCATATTGCACACAACATCACCGCTTCCTTGAGAAACTCTGTGTATGACAGGGTGCATTTCACCACAGACACTTGGGCGATTAGACATGGACAGGGGCGTTACATGTTGGTGACTGGGCACTGGGTAACTATGGTGACATCAGGAGAAGGGGCTGCTGTCTAAGTTTTGCCGTCCCCACAAGTTGCTCGTAGATCCTCTGTATCTAAAAGTTCCTCCACTGCTTCTGCCTCCTCAACCTCCTCTCGGTCCTCCACCTGCACCCAAACTCTGTCTGGTAATTCCACCCGCATTCTAACTGCTGAAGGAATCCTGCACACCTCCTTACTATGCTGTCCCCAGGGCTCAACAGCATCAGGAGGTGTTTACATTGAAATGTCTGGGAAATGTGAGTCACACAGCTGGGGAGTTGTGGTCAGCTCTGGAGACTGAGTTCCATCAATGGTTGTCTCCACTCAACCTGCAGCCAGGGAAGGCCGTGTGCGACAATGCTGCAAACCTGGGTGCGGCTCACATTTTGAACCTGGTTGTCCATCAATTTTTATCCAACTATCCCGGACTAGATGGGCTTCTGCAGAGGGCACGGTCGCTGTGTGCTCACTTCCGCCATCCGCATCCCGCAGCTCAACAACTTACATCTCTACAGAAGTTGTTGGGTCTGCCAGTTCACCGGCTGAAATGCAATGTGCCCACAAGGTGGAATTCAAGACTGCACATGTTGCAGCGACTGTAGCAGCACCGACAAGCCCTGGTGCAATACGTTATGACGTATAGCCTGGGCCAACGAGATCCAGAGGTGGGGCAAATCACTCTGCAGGAGTGGTCTCAGATCAGGGA
Organism: Ranitomeya variabilis; assembly: GCF_051348905.1. NCBI lineage: Eukaryota > Metazoa > Chordata > Amphibia > Anura > Dendrobatidae > Ranitomeya > Ranitomeya variabilis. The sequence goes on from NC_135236.1 coordinate 572,301,189, forward strand.
CCTATGCACCCTTCTGCACAGTTTTGAAATAGCGACGACGATGTTTAGTGCTGACGATGCCATTATCAGCATGACTATTCTGATGATTTACATGCTGGAGCACACCGTAAACAGTATTCGGAGTCTGGTGGTGGAACAAGAGGAGGAGGAGAAACAGGAGAAGCCGTATGCGGAAGGGATAATATCTCCAAGGTCCAGACGGTCGGCAGCACCAAGGCAGCTGGCATTGGAAGCTGGGGGAGAGGGATTATTGAGGGCGCATGGTAGCAGCCAAACTGTTAAGGAAGGTGCAGTAGGCAAGGAAGAAGTGGAGGATGAACTGACGCTGGGCATGGAAGACTCATCAGTAGTGTTGAGCATTCCGATACCGCAAGTATCGGGTATCGGCCGATACTTGCGGGTATCGGAATTCCGATACCGAGATCCGATACTTTTGTGGTATCGGGTATCGGTATCGAAACAACATTAATGTGTAAAATTAAGAATTAAAATAAAAATATTGCTATACTCACCTCTTCGACGCAGGTTCTACGCGAGGGAACCGGCAGCGTTGTTTGCTTAAAATTTGCGCGTTTACTTCCTTACTTGAAGTCCCGGCTTGTGATTGGTCGCGTGCCGCCCATGTGGCCGCGACGCGACCAATCACAGCAAGCCGTGACGTAATTTTAGGTCCTTCAGGATTTTAAAATTACATTCTGGCTTGTGATTGGTCGCGTCGCGGTCACATGGGCGACGCGACCAATCACAAGCCGTGACGTCACGGGAGGCTGGACACGCGCGCATTTTAAAATGTGCGCTTGTCCTGCCTCCCGTGACGTCCCGGCTTGTGATTGGTCGCGTCGCCCATGTGGCCGCGACGCGACCTATCACAGCAAGCCGTGACGTAATTTTAGGTCCTTCAGGATTTTAAAATTACGTTCTGGCTTGTGATTGGTCGCGACACGATGCGACCAATCACAAGCCGTGACGTCACGGGAGGCAGGACAAGCGCGCATTTTAAAATGCGCGCGTGTCCAGCCTCCCGTGACGTCATGGCTTGTGATTGGTCGTGTCACCCATGTGACCGCGACGCGACCAATCACAAGCCAGAACGTAATTTTAAAATCCTGAAGGACCTAAAATTACGTCACGGCTTGCTGTGATTGGTCGCGTCGCGGCCACATGGGCGGCACGCGACCAATCACAAGCCGGGACTTCAAGTAAGGAAGTAAACGCGCGAATTTTAAGCAAACAACGCTGCCGGTTCCCTCGCGTAGGTCCAGGCTGCGTCGGAGAGGTGAGTATAGCAATATTTTTTATTTTAATTCTTTATTTTACACATTAATATGGTTCCCAGGGCCTGAAGGAGAGTTTCCTCTCCTTCAGACCCTGGGAACCATCAGGAATACCGTCCGATACATGAGTCCCATTGACTTGTATTGGTATCGGGTATCGGTATCGGATTAGATCCGATACTTTGCCGGTATCGGCCGATACTTTCCGATACCGATACTTTCAAGTATCGGACAGTATCGCTCAACACTACTCATCAGATGAGTGAGACCTTGATCAAATTTCTGTTGTGCGAGGTTGGGGGGAGAGGGCAGAGGAAGGAAGCATGATTCTCACCTCGCCGCCATCAAGACAACAAGGACTTGGTCCTCTTGGATGCGCAAGACACATGTGTGCCTTCTTGCTGCACTACCTGCAACATGACCCTCAGATTGTAAGAATCCAAAGTAATGCTGACTACTGGGTTGCCACACTCTTAGATCCCCGGTACAAAAGTAAATTTTCCAAAATAATTCCTGCCATAGAAAGGGATTCACGCATGTAGGAGTATCAGCAGAGACTGTTACAGAATCTTACATCTGCTTTTCCACAAAACACCTGTGGTGCGCGTAGTGAGTCTCTGAGTTCTAACTTGCCAATCGTGGGACTATCGAGTCATCACTCAAACTGTAACAGTAACAACGTATATGGTGGTAACAGCAATTTTTCCAATCGTTTCAAGATTTTTTTAGACCATCCTTTGAAAGGCCACAGGAGACAAGAAGTCTGACGCGTAGCCAATGCCTAGAGAGGATGGTACAGGAGTATCTCCAAGGTAACATCAATGCCATGACTGTGGAACTGGACCCTTGCTCATTTTGGGCTTCCAATCTTGAAAAATGGCCTGAGCTCGCCACTCACGCCTTGGAGATCTTGTCGTGCCCCGCAGCCAGCGTTCTCTCTGAACGTGTGTTCAGCCCTGCTGGTGGTATGCTGACAGATAAGCGCACGCAGCTGTCCAGTGACAATATAGACAGACTAATTTTCATCAAGATGAACAAATCCTGGATCCGCAAGGACTCTTCTACCCCTGTGTCATCCTGGGGACACTAAAAGCTTGATGATTTTTGAAAATCACCTCACCAACCGTTTTAAAAACTCTGGCGAAATTCATGCCACTTAAGTGGTGTCTGTGGCCGAATTTTGGGAAAAAAATGGAGACTCTTTTTGGAGTCCCCTTGCTGTGTTTTACATGATGTTGCCATCGTCAATTCCAGGTGGGTGGGGTGGTCTGTAGAGTTGTTTACTCATACAATGGCCTGGGATTCAGAGGTCTGCTCCAAAGCTTCAGTGTCTGCTAGTCAGCAGAGTGGCCCACCCATGAAGCAAGCTACACCGCCTGTTTACCTAAGTACTATTTTTTAACGGCATCTAGCCCAGGAAATCCTTTTGGGCCTAGTAGCAATTACTGCTACTCAGCACAGTACCCCACCCATGAAGCAAGCTACACCGCCTGTTTATCTAATTACTATTTTAACTGCATCTAGCCCAGGAAATCCTTTTGGGCCTAGTAGCATTTTGTGCTAATCAGCAGAGTACCCCACCCATGAAGCAAGCTACACCGCCTGTTTAGCTAAGTACTATTTTTTAACGGCATCTAGCCCAGGAAATCCTTTTGGGCCTAGTAGCAATTTCATCAGTCATCAAGAGAATGCCAAGAGCGTGCAAAGCATTCATCAAAGCAAAAGGTGGCTACTTTGAGGAACCTAGAATATAAGACATAATTTCAGTTGTTTCACACTTTTTTGTTAAATATATAATTCCACATGTGTTATTTCATAGTTTTGATGCCTTCAGTGTTAATATACAATTTTCATAGTCATGAAAGTGCAGAAAAATCTTTAAATGAGAATGTGTGTCCAAACTTTTGGTCTGTACTGTATGTGTGGGCGGCAGAGACTGAGATGGGTTGCATGTCTGCATGTCTCAAACCGCCATACTACCCTCCCACAATTCCGATCTGTGTGGCATGATGACAGGAATCCGAGATACAGGAAGTGTTGGCACGCTCCACTTACATTATGGGCGCAAGACGCGCCATGATTGGGTGTGACTGAGTGACATCACAGGGGGCAAGTCGGGGAAGATGGCAACGCTCGATGAGAGCATCGCCGACCAGGGCATGTGAGGAAATACCACATCACAGTTGGATCAGGGGAGAGTTGGATCATGAACCGGAAAAGGCAGACCCAGAAGGGTGGATGCAGAAAAGAAGCACTGTGGGTCCCACATAAATTGGGGCCAGACCACAGAGGGAAGAGATCACACACCAATTTCAGTTTTCCTTCCTGAGGTGCCAAGGAGGAACAGCAGCAGCAGTGGACTCAAGATCAGCAAATTGGGCACAGAAAAGGGGGCAGGAGCTAAAGTCATCCTAGTCAGAAAAGCAGTGTCTCGGGACTCCTCGGTGTCCAGAGAGGATGCTTCATACAGTCATGCTCATTGTTATTGGCACTCTTTCAATATTTTTTATAGACTGTACAATATCTTAAGATTAGTGTTGAGCATTCCGATACTGCAAATATCGGGTATCGGCCGATATTTGCTGTATCGGAATTCCGATACCGAGTTCCGATGTTTTTGCGATATCGGAAATCGGAAGTGTGCGGTGCGTATGGTTCCCAGGGACTGGAGGAGAGGAGACTCTCCTTCAGGCCCTGGGATCCAAATTCATGTAAAAAAATAATTAATAAAAATAAAAAATATTGATATACTCACCCCTCCGGCGGACCCTGCCTCTTAGCGGTGCCTCCGCTCCTAAGAATACAGGGAGTGAAGGACCTTCGATGACGTCGCGACTTGTGATTGGTCGCGTGAGCAGTCACATGAGCGGTCATGCGACCAATCACAAGCGGCGACATCATCGAAGGTCCTTCACTCTGCATTCTTAGGAGCGGAGGCAGACGCTTGGACCGGTGAGAACCGGGGCCGTCGGAGGGGTGAGTATATCAATATTTTTTTTTTTTATTCTTTATTTTACACATGAATATGGATCCCAGGGCCTGAAGGAGAGTTTCCTCTCCTTCAGACCCTGGGAACCATTCCGATATTTTGTGTCCCATTGATATGCATTGGTATCGGGTATCGGTATCGGCGATATCCGATATTTTTTGGATATCGGCTGATCCAATCCGATACCGATACCTTTGCATATTGGAAGGTATCGCTCAACACTACTTAAGATATAAATGGAAATGTACCAAAGTTACTGTTTATTCTCAGGATTTTTTAATTAGTGGTCAAAAGTAATACAACAATAAAACATTGTTTTTCAACTTACATGTCCCAATTTCAAAGAAGAATCAGAATAAACAGCATGTGCAGCAATAAAGGCACCCCTAACTAATACTTGATTGCAGACCCTTTGGCCTTGATCACAGCCTCCAAACATTTCTTGTAGCCATCTATAAGCTTCTTGCTCTTCTCAGCTTTTCCTTTGCAATTTGTTCAATCTCTGAAATGTTTGCAGGGTTCTTTTTCCCAATGGAAGATTTTGAATTCGAATGAGGTCATGATTCATGGCTGGCCATTTTAAATCAGTCCATTTTTTTTATTTTTAAACCATTACTGTGTACTTTTGGATGTGTGCTTTGGGTCATTATTTTGCTGGAGGACCCATGATCTTTGACACAAACCAAGTTTTCTTACAGTAGGTAGGACAATTTGCTCTAAAATCTCTTGCTAATTCTCTGATTACATGATTACTGTGACACAGTCAAGGAATCCAGAAACAGACGCAGCAAAACAACCCCACAGCATTATGGATCCTTCACCATGCTTAACTGTTGAAAGGGTGTTCTTTTCCTTATAAGCTTCATTGCTCCATCTGTAAACAAACTGTTACTTTGCATTGCCAAAAAGCTCTACTTTTGTTTCATCTATCCACAAAACATTTTCCCACAAGGATTGTGGTTTGTCAAGGTCCTCTTTGGCAAAGTTCATTCATTCTCTTTTATGCCTATTCCTCAGCAATGGTTTCTTCATTAGGCTTCGCCCATAAAGCTTTGCTTTGTTTAGTGACTGTTCCAAATTGGCCTTCAGGTCTTTGGATGTTTGGCCTGGTGTTTTTTCCACCATTTGCACCAACCTTCAAAGACATCTCTTGTCAATTTTCCTCTTTACCCCATGTCTGGGGAGGTTCTTGAAGGTTCCATGTTTGACAAGCTTCCTAATAACATTGAGCACTGTTGAAACTGGGATACCGAGGTGTTTGGAGATGGCCTTATATCCTTTGGAAGTCTTGTTTTTACTAATAATAGCAGTGTTATTGTCCTCAGACAGCAACTTTGTCTTCACCATTGTGACAAAGGAGCAGGACCTACTATTTGTTTTTTTAAAACACTGAAGTCATCATTCATTAGCTAATTTGTCACATGGGAACTGACAATTAATTACAGGTAATTCTCATTTTTTATTTAACACAGGTAAGTCAAAATGTGTTTATATACCAATTTAATCTAAAGGGTGTCAATCACACAGCAAGCTTTAGGTTTTTCTATTTTCCTGTCCCATTGTTTTTTGTTTTAAATTATTGTTTATAATTTGCACTTTTGTATTTAACGCAAGTGCTCTATACAAAAAAACTGTTTCACTTGACTCTTTTTTTCCAGGAGATATTTCACATTATGTACTTAATTTTCATGGGTACCAATAACGATGAGCTGGACTGTATATCCCAGAACAGCCACCAAATCCGGTACACTTAAAGTAACAGCAGGTGGTGAGTGAATGTCACATTTTTATTAGGCCTCTTTGTTTTCATTTAATCATTAGGGAAGGTCTAAAAAGCTAGCACTAAGAAAAACAACAGAGAATGTGTTCTATGTAATACCCCGCTAGCAATAGACTAGCAGAAAAGTTTCTGCTCAGCCTGCATTCATAAGACAATAAGGAGGAGACCCCTCACTTTGTATCACGCCTTAGATCTGTAATCAGGGTTGAGGTGGAAGGCTCCCTAATTTTCCTATTCAAAAAAGGGAAGAAAATATCTAAGGAAGTCTCTTAAAAAGCTGACATTTCCCCATTAAAATAAAAGGACTATCAAAGTGAATATTTGTTCTCATCTTCCTCTGGCTGTGACATAGGGGGGGGGGCAGACCTAGTTTTCTGGTGGAAGACACAGATAGACTAGTCAAAGCAGTTAGGTCAACAATGGACCTAAAAAAGGAGAAGATGGCTAAATCCCTAGAAGACATGATATTCGGAGTGCTAGAGCAGAGAAAAAAAGTACCTTCCCTGTTAATAATAAGATCCAGGCGCTTATTAACATAGTGGGAAATGTCTGAGAAAACTGGTGCCTTGCCCCTTCTTCAAAAGGAGATGTCCTTCTGTGGAGAAAGACTCAGAGGTATGGTACAAGGTCCCTAGGATTGATGAGGCTGTATCAAAATCCTCAAAGAGGTTACCTTTTGAAGATTCTGGGGTACTAAGAGTTCCACTGGATGAAAAAGTGAATGGATATCGGAAACACATGGGAAGCAGCAGCAAGAGGTCTGAACTGGCAATTTCTGGAACTTGGATCACCCGTTTTCTTATTATTTGGCTGCTATAAGTGGAGGAAAAGCTCAGAAATAAAACCCCACAGGATAAGATTTTGGCCAAGTATTTCAGGTTGGGGAGCACACCAGAGAATCGCGCAATTCAGAGTTCTTGGTCACTTTTAAAGAGGGGTCAATTTTCAAACCTGAAAGAGTTGTGGGCTGCATAAAGAGCTTTAAAGGGCTTTCTCCCTTCCCTCTTTGGTCGCCACCTTAATATCATGTCAGACAACTGGGCTACAGTGGCATATATCAACCACCAAGGGGAACAAAATCCCACTCCCTTATGGAAGCAGCAGGCTGTGTCTTCCAGCTGGTAGAGAAACGTATTCTGTCCCTAACAGTCCTGCAAATAAAGGGGACAGAGAATACTAAGGCAGACTTTCTAAGAAGCAACAGACTGCAACAAGTAGAAAGGACCCGAAACTCTCAGGGGTTTGACCGGGTAGTTCTCTCATGGGTGTTGCCAGAAATAGACTTGTTCGCCAACAAAAAGAACAGGAAAGTGAAAAGATTCTGTTCGCTATACCCTATGGAAAATCCTTATGCAATAGATTCCCTTCAAATCCCCTGGAATTTCAGGATTACATATGCCTTTCCACCGAAAGCGATGATTCCAGCAATTGTGAAGAAAATCAGGGAGGATCAGAAGGGTGTGATTCTATATGCTTCATTCTGGCCCAAAAAATGGTTCTCCCTATTAAGGATAATGTGTGTGTCAGATTCTTGGATCCTGCCAGAGATCCCTGTCCTTCTTATTCAGGGTCCAGTATGCTACTCTCAAGTGAAGGGCTTCCATCTCGCAGTATAGAATTTGAGAGGGCAATACGGAGTCAGAAAGGTTTTTCTCCAGGGTTAGTCTCCACCTAGTGTTAGGGTTGGTGGAACCAAGGTGCGTTCGCAACCCGGGGTCCAACGTGCAGGAGAGAACCTGCTGCTAGCAATTGGCGGCACTATATGGCGGTATAAGCGAACTCTGCTACTTCACAGAATCGCTAAGATAGGAAAATGCTGTGCCCTGTTAACCTCACAGAGGATCACAGCTACCTAACAGAGCAGAAAGCAAACAGTGGTCATGCAGTCAGCCTAGCACACGACAACTCCTCCCCCATGGAGACAGAATTCTAGTGGCTATATACGCCAGCCCTGAATTCATATACACAAAACTCCTCACCAGAGGTGCCGGAATTCTAGGGGCTTATTTCAGCCAACCCTGACCCCATGCAGACATGACCACAAAGTAGCAAAGCTCATGACACAGATTGATACTAGCGCATGGCCCCTGGAACCTTTTATAGCTGTAGCAGACATTCCTAGTGGTCCAATTGGAGCCGCTACAGCACCTGAGCGTTTGACCCAGACCTCCAATGGAAGGTCGACCCTTGGGCATGCTCAGTAGAGGAAAAGCAGGATCTGCCCACTGTAGAATAGTGCTAGTTACAATAGTAACCAAGCGCACATTATCTGCCTGAGCCAGATGCTGAGACCTACGTCTCCGCTGAGCAGGTTCCACTGCGGCTGGAGGAGAATGGGAGACCGCAGCAGACATGGTTCGAAATTCCCCCTGTGCAGCGGCAGGAACTCTACACCTAACACCTAGTTACACAGTAGAAAACCTAAAACAACAAAAGTTTATGGCAGGAAGTGAAGAATATTTCTGGATTTTTCAGGGAAAGCTTTGGGAAAAAAGACTTCAATCCATTCTATCCTAGAAACTCTCCAGGGGGGGTTGAGTTAGGGTTGACTATTAGTACCCTTAACATTCAGGTTTCAGCCTTGGGTGCATTATAAAATTCTCTTGCTGCTAATACGTGGGTATCGAGGTTCATAAAATCTTGTGATAGATCCAGGCCAGTCCCATTCCCAAGTATTCCCTTATGGGTAGAGATGAGCCACCTCCCTAGTGTTCGGTTTGTCGAACAGGGACGTGTTCGACGAACTGTTCGACGAACCCCATTGAAACCAATGCCAGGCAAACATAAACACATACAAACACATAGAAAACACCTTAAAAGGTGTCCAAAAGCTGACAAACTGCTCAGATGACACAACAAACACATGGAAAAGTCACAACTACATATAGTCATGCGAAAAAAAAAGAGGTGGAGAAGTAAAAAGAGGAGGAGACACAGATATAGGCACATCATGCCCTTCTAAAATCAAGAAAGGCTGGAGTAAAAATCTAAACTCACTCTACCAACACCCAGACGTCTTGACAAAAAAAAAAATATATCTTTAGGTAGAATGGCGGCGGGTCCATTCAGAACACTTTCCTTAGAAGACATAGTGGTACCCTAGTTGGGAGTTGTGCCAAAAAATGAACCCAATACATTCAGACTAATCCACCATTTGTCATATCCAAGGGGCAGGTCAGTAAATGACAACATCGACGTGGAATCAGGTACAGTACTATGTACTGTACCTCCTTTGACGAGGCAATCAGGCGGGTCAAGAAGTTGGTAAGGGGCACCCTAATGGCCAAAACAGACATTGAGGGGGCGTTCCGGTTACTACCTGTGCCTCCGAATAGTGTCCTCCCATTGGGCTGCATCTGTGAAGGAGCATGCTACATAGATCACTGTTTGCTAGTGTTGAGCGATACCTTCCGATATTTGAAAGTATCGGTATCGGATTGGATCGGCCGATATCCAAAAATATCGGATATCGCCGATACCGATACCCGATACCAATACAAGTCAATGGGACACAAATATCGGAAGTGATCCTGGATGATTCCCAGGGTCTGAAGGAGAGGAAACTCTCCTTCAGGCCCTGGGATCCATATTCATGTAAAAAATAAAGAATAAAAATAAAAAAATATGGATATACTCACCCTCGGACGGCCCCTGTCTGTCACCGCTGCAAGCGTCTGCCTCCGTTCCTAAGAATGCAGAGTGAAGGACCTTCGATGACTTCGCGGCTTGTGATTGGTCACGTGACCGCTCATGTGACCGCTCACGCGACCAATCACAAGCCGTGACATCATCGCAGGTCCTACACTCACTGCATTCTTAGGAACGGAGGCTGCCAGTTGCACGGCTCAGGACCGGGTCCATCGGAGGGGTGAGTATATCCATTTTTTTTATTTTTATTCTTTATTTTTTTACATGAATATGGTTCCCAGGGTCTGAAGGAGAGTCTCCTCTCCTCCAGACCCTGGGAACCATACGCACCGCACATGCCTGGGAACTTATAGGAACTTCCGATTCCGATTTCCGATATCACAAAAATATCGGAACTCGGTATCGGAATTCCGATACAGCGAATATCGGCCGATACCCGATATTTCCAGTATCGGAATGCTCAACACTACTGCTTGCCCATGGGGTGCTCCATATCCTGCTCACTATTTGAGGCGTTTAGTTGCTTCCTTGAAAGTGTCGTCATGGACGTTTGTAAGGCGGCACATATTATCCATTACCTCGACGACTTCTTATGCCTGGGCCCAAAAGATTTGCCATAGTGTGAAAACATGCGGTAGTCCACCTGTGAGAAGGAGAGAGCTGGAGGGAGAGTGGACACCCCAGAGCTGAGGGGTTAGATTGAGAAAGAAAGAAGGCGGTGTAGCTTGCTTCATGGGTGGGGTACTCTGCTCAGTAGCAGAAATTGCTACTAGGCCCAAAAGGATTTCCTGGGCCAGATGCCATTACAAAATAGTAGTTAGGTAAACAGGCGGTGTAGCTTGCTTCATGGGTGGGGTACGCTGCTGAGTAGCACCAAATTCTACTAGGCCCAAAAGGATTTCCTGGGCCAGATGACATTAAAAATAGTACTTAGGTAAACAGGCGGTGTAGCTTGCTTCATGGGTGGGGTACGCTGCTGAGTAGCACTAAATTATACTATGCCCAAAAGGATTTCCTGGGCTAGATGATGTTACAAAATAGTACTTAGGTAAACAGGCAGTGTAGCTTGCTTCATGGGTGGGGTACGCTGCTGAGTAGCACTAAATTCTACTAGGCCCAAAAAGATTTCCCAGGCTAGATGCCGTTACAAAATAGTAGTTAGGTAAATAGGTGGTGTAGCTTGCTTCATGGGTGTGGTACGCTGCTGAGTAGCACTAAATTCTACTAGGCCCAAAAAGATTTCCTGGGCCAGATGCCGTTAAAAATAGTACTTAGGTAAACAGGCGGTGGGTGGCTGGGCTACTCAGCTGACTAGCAGACACTGAAGCTTTGGAGCAGACCTCTGAATCCCAGGCCATAGTATGAGTAAACAACTCTGCCGGCGACCCCACTCACCTGGAATTGACGATGGCAACGTCATGTAAAACTCAACAAGGGGACTAAATAAAAGAGTCTCAATTTTTTCAAAAAATTCGCCACAGACACCACTTAAGTGGCATCAATTTCGCAAGAGTTTTTTTTAAAACGGTTGGTGAGGTGATTTTCAAAAATCATCAAGCTTTTAGTTTCCCCAAGATGACACAGGGGTAGAAGAGTCCTTGCGGATCCAGGATATGTTCATCTTGATGAACGTTAGTCTGTCTACATTGTCACTGGACAGCCACGTGCGCTTATCTGTCAGCACACCACCAGCAGCGCTGAACACACGTTCAGAGAGAACGCTGGCTGCGGGGCACAACAAGATCTCCAAGGCGTGAGTGGCGAGCTCAGGCCATTTTTCAAGATTGGAAGCCCAAAATGAGCAAGGGTCCAGTTCCACAGTCATGGCATCGATGTTAACTTGGAGATACTCTTGTACCATCCTCTCTAGGCGTTGGCTGTGCGTCAGACTTCTTGTCTCCTGCGGCCTTGCAAAGGATGGTCTAAAAAAATCGTGAAACGATTGGAAAAAATTGCTGTTACCACCAGATATGATGTTACTGTTACGGTTACAGTGATGTCTCGATAGTCCCACGGTTGGCAAGTTAGAACTCAGAGATTGACTATGTGCACCACTGGTGTTTTGTGGAAAAGCAGATGTTAGATTCTGTAACAGTCTCTGCTGATACTCCTGCATGCGTGAATCCCTTTCTATGGCAGGAATTATTTCGCCAAATTTGCTTTTGTACCGGGGATCTAAGAGTGTGGCAACCCAGTAGTCAGCATTACTTCGGATTCTGACAATCAGAGGGTCATGTTGCAGGTAGTGCAGCAAGAAGGCACTCATGTGTCTTGCGCATCCAGGAGGACCAAGTCCTTGTTGTCTTGGTGGTGGCGAGGTGAGAATCATACTTCCTTCATCTGCCCTCTCCCCCTAGCCTCGCACAACAGAAATTTGATCAAGGTCTCCCTTATCTGATGAGTCTTCCATGCCCAGCGCCAGTTCGTCCTCCACTTCTTCCACGCCTCCTGCACCTTCCTCAACAGTTTGGCTGCTACCATGCGCCCTCGGTAATCCTTCTCCCCCAGCCTCCAATGCCTGCCGCCTTAATGCTGCCAACCTTCTTGACCTTGGAGATATGATCCCTTCCGCATATGACTCCTCTTGTTCCACCACCTGACTCCGAACACTGTGTAAGGTGTGCTCCAGCATGTAAATCACTGGAATGGTCATGCTGATAATTGCATCGTCAGCACTAAAAATCTTTGTTGCTATTTCAAAACTGTGCAGAAGGGTGCATAGGTCCCTGATCTGAGACCACTCCTGCAGCGTGATTTGCCCCACCTCTTGAGCTCATTGGCCCAGGCTATATGTCATAACGTATTGCACCAGGGCTCGTCAAACAGTGCAGACACTGTTCCTAGGCCAAAAACTATTAACTGGATTAGATGCAGTGAAAATAGAGATACACAGGCGGTGTAGTTAGTGTCACAGGCGGGCTACTCTGCTGACATGCAGACACTGCTCCTAGGCCCTAAACTATTAACTGTATTAGATGCAGTGAAAATAGAGATACACAGGCGGTGTAGTTAGTTTCACAGGCGGGCTACTCTGCTGACGTGCAGACACTGCTCCTAGGCCCAAAACTATTAACTCAATTGGATGCAGTAAAAATTGAGATACACAGGTGGTATAGTTTGTTTCACAGGCTGGCTACTCTGCTGACGTGCAGACACTGCTTCTAGGCCCTAAACTATTAACTGGATTAGATGCAGTGAAAATAGAGATACACAGGCGGTGTAGTTAGTGTCACAGGCGGGCCACTCTGCTGACGTGCAGACACTGCTCCTAGGCCCTAAACTATTAACTGTATTAGATGCAGTGAAAATAGAGATACACAGGCGGTGTAGTTAGTTTCACAGGCGGACTACTCTGCTGACGTGCAGATACTGCTCCTAGGCCCTAAACTATTAACTGGATTAGATGCAATAAAAATTGAGATACACAGGCGGTATATTTTGTTTCACAGGCGGGCTACTCTGCTGACGTGCAGACACTGCTCCTAGGTCCAAAACTATTAACTGGATTAGATGCAGTAAAAATTGAGATAAACAGGCGGTATAGCTTGTTTCAAAGGCGGGCTACTCTGCTGACGTGCAGACACTGCTCCTAGGCCCAAAACTATTAAATGGATTAGATGCAGTAAAAATTGAGATACATAGGTGGTGTAGTTAGTTTTACAGGTGGGCTACTCTGCTGACGTGCAGACACTGCTCCTAGGCCTTAAACGATTTACTGGATTAGATGCAGTGAAAATAGAGATACACAGGTGGTGTAGTTTCACAGGCGGGCTACTCTGCTGACATGCAGACACTTCTACTAAGCCCAAAACCCCAAAATGATTTACTGGGTTAGATGCAGTAAAAATTGAGATACACAGGCGGTATACCCCATGAGCCAGTTATGGAGGGATATATTCTATATGTATATTTATATACATATTTGTTTTTGATCTGTATTACTGAGTACCAAGTTGAATATTTGGGGTCACCATATGTGCCTGGGTTGGTAACAGTTTTGTGTGTTGTTGTTTTTTAATTATGTTTTAATTGTTAACCAATAAAGTGGATTTTTTTTACCTTACTATTCACTGTGGTGTGCATACTATGGTAGTGCCTTTTTCTTTCATGTTATTTTTGGCACACACACACTGAAGGTCTCCACACCTCCAGCTACCAACACTGAATGAGACATTTGGCCTCAATTTTATTAGCCAAACCGCACCCCTGGGGTTGGGATTTGTGAGCATTCATTCCCACCCATCTCTTATGACCGCTTGTAAAACCTGGCCCTGGAAAGGCCCAATTAACTCTCAGCAATATACATGCTGGAGCATTCTTCCGAGCTCACATCACCACAGCTAATAGCCGTGATGACACATATCTCCCGTCAATGACACGTCCGGCGGCCATCTTACATGTATCAAAGAGTACCATTGCAAAGTGGATCAGGGAGGCTATTGGTTTAGCCTACTCTGCTGGCAGTGCTCTGGTTCCTGAGGGCATCAAGGCTCACTCCATCAGAGCTGTGGCAACTTACTGGGAAGAGAAAGCGGAGGTATCGATTGATCAGATCTGTAAGTCCGCCACCTGGTTCTCATCTTCTACATTCTTTAGGCACTACACACTGAAACTATCCTCCTCTGCTGACTGAACCCTTGGTAGAATGGTTTTGCAAGCAGTGGTCCCTCCTTAAGGTGTTTCATTTCTCTATAAATCTCTCAAGTGTGCTGTCATCAGTGAAGGGAAAATACCAAGGTTACTTACCAGTAGCTGTATTTTCCAGAACCCATGAGAGCACCCATATATTTCCCCACCTTTTTTTCTCACCATATGGGTGTGCACTATATAGATTGGGAATTTTTGATGTGGTGTCAGTTATGTATACAGTTGTTTTTTTTTGCAGCCCTCTCATGCTATGAAATCTCTCTCTTTGGTGTGCTGCCATGGGTTCTGAAAAAAACAGCTACCAGTAAGTAACATTTGTGTTTTGCAATGGCATTTTATGGATGAATTTTTTGCACTTGTTCTATTCATTGGCTGATATTGTTTTCCTTTGTGTGGCACGTGGAGGACATTAAAGGGAGTTTCAGTATTTTTTAGCTTCAGAGATGAAAAATAATACATACCCATGTTGTGGATCAGACTGGTAACCAAACAGAGAAAATTACATTTTAAGGCCGGCGTCACACTCAGCGTATGTAAATACGGTCCGTTTTTTACGGCCGTAATACGCAGAAAAGTCCCCAAAATAGTGATCCGTATGTCATCCGTAGGCAGGGTGTGTCAGTGTATTTTGCGCATGGCATCCTCCGTATGTAATCTGTATGGCATCCGTACTGCAATATTTTCTCGCAGGCTTGCAAAACCGACATCTAATGGATTTATGTGCTCAAATGTTCGTAAAAACATACATACAGTATGTATATATATATATATATGTCATTGAGACACATATATATATATATATATATATATTCTGTATTTATATTTAATTCAGCGCGATATATGTGAAAAGCCGGTAATTCAATTGCTGGCTTTTCATTTCTCCTTCCCAAACCCGACAGGATATGAGACATGGTTTACATACAGTAAACCATCACATATCCCTTTTTTTTTGCATATTCCAAACTACTAATGTTAGTAGTGTGTATGTGCAAAATTTGGCCTCTGTAGCTGTTAAAATAAAGGGTTAAATTGCGGAAAAAATTGGCGTGGGCTCCCGCGCAATTTTCTCCGCCAGAGTGGTAAAGCCAGTGACTGAGGGCAGATATTAATAGCCTAGAGAGGGTCCATGGTTATTGGCCCCCCTGGCTACAAACATCTGCCCCCAGCCACCCCAGAAAAGGCACATCTGGAAGATGCGCCTATTCTGGCACTTGGCCACTCTCTTCCCACTCCCGTGTAGCGGTGGGATATGGGGTAATGAAGGGTTAATGTCACCTTGCTATTGTAAGGTGACATTAAGCCAGATTAATAATGGAGAGGCATCAATTATGACACCTATCCATTATTAATCCAATAGTACTAAATGGTTAATAAAACACACACACATGATTACAAAGTATTTTAATGAAATAAAGACACAGGGTGTTGTAATATTTTATTAGACTTTTAATCCACCTGAAGACCCTCGTTCTGTAACAAAGTAAAAAAAAAAAAAACAACAATATTCCATACCTTCCGTCGTTATGTCCCACGATGTAAATCCATCTGAAGGGGTTAAATCATTTTACAGCCAGGAGCTGTGCTAAAGCACTCTCTCCTGCCTGTAAATCCCCGGGTACTGAATGAAATGCAGGGTGACCTGGAGTTACCTTGAGTTGCGGTGAAGCGCCCTCTGCTTCTAATAAAATCTTCTAGAGTCTAATAAAATATTACAACAACATGTGTCTTTATTTCATTAAAATACTTTGTAATCATGTGTGTGTGTTTTATTAACCATTTAGTACTATTGGATTAATAATGGGTAGGTGTCATAATTGACGCCTCTCCATTATTAATCTGGCTTAATGTCACCTTACAATAGCAAGGTGACATTAACCCTTCATTACCCCATATCCCACCGCTACACGGGAGTGGGAAGAGAGTGGCCAAGTGCCAGAATAGGCGCATCTTCCAGATGTGCCTTTTCTGGGGTGGCTGGGGGCAGATGTTTGTAGCCAGGGGGGGCCAATAACCATGGACCCTCTCTAGGCTATTAATATCTGCCCTCAGTCACTGGCTTTACCACTCTGGCGGAGAAAATTGCGCGGGACCCCACGCCATTTTTTTCCGCAATTTAACCCTTTATTTTAGCAGCTACAGCGGCCAAATTTTGTACATACACACTATTAACATTAGTAGTGTGGAATATGCAAAAAAAAAGGGATATGAGATGGTTTACTGTATGTAAACCATGTCTCATATCCTGTCGGGTTTGGGAAGGAGAAATGAAAAGCCGGCAATTGAATTACTGGCTTTTCTCTCTAACACCGGTGCGTATTTCTCGCAGGTCACACTGCTGGTCCGTGTGTAATCCGTATTTTTCTCGCACCCATAGACTTTCATTGGCGATTTTTTTGCGCAATACGGTGACAAACGCAGCATGCGTACAAGACCGTATAATACGGATCATTAAAATACGGCTGATAGGAGCTGGGACATAGGGAATCATTGGGCCGTGTGTTATGCGTATTTTACGGACGTATTTTATGCGCTCATACATCCGTAAAACTCGCCAGTGTGACGCCGGCCTCATAGCTTTCCAGATGCAAACTCAAGAGCCTGCCATTCCCAACCCCTCACTTTCCCACACTTGATTGGCCTCATTAGCATCTTATATATTTTTTACTGTGTACTTTTTGAATACTTTTTCTCATGCTATTTTTATGCTGTCACATCCGTTAGACTCATCTTGGATACTATGTACCCTTTATTTTATAGTTCAGTCTGTTAAATGCTGCAGCTCAATGTCAAACTGTCAGTGCACATGACATAGTTATTCACCTGTAAGCAGTATCCATAGACATTAAGCACAATAGTCAATTGTAACTGTGAAGTTTCGATTTTGAATGTACTGTATGCAAAAATTTCAAAGTCATGAAATACATTTTCTCTGAACTTGACTTTCAGTAGCAGAGGGTTTTTATAGTGTCAAGTGTCGAATGACAGGACTTACATTATCATTGACAAAAGGGATGAATTTTAAAGTAAATCTGGAATGTTTGAGTGTTGGAAATCAGCTAAATGCCCGTGTACATTATTATTACCTGCCAGTTTGATTGTTCACAGTATAATCAAAACAGAAATTCAGTTCTATCGTAAGACTCTTTAAAACACCTTAGATTTGTTCTTTAGAACATTGATGACATTTCATGAATATTTTGACACAAGAGTTATTCAGTATAGTAATTTAACATGTTCAGATGCAACAGAAGGAACTGTTTCAGATGAAGACTCCTGACTTGAAAGAAAATATACATTAATAACATACAGTAGGGAAAATAAGTATTTGATACACTGCCAATTTTGCAAGTTTTTCCACTTACAAAGAATCGAGAGGTCTGTAATTTTTATCGTAGGTACATTTCAGCTGTGAGAGACAGTATCTAAAAATACAGAAAATCACAATAAACTATTTTTGCAAAATAAATTTGCATTTTACTGCATGGAAAAATGTTTAGAATTGAGAGTCCTCAGTGGTTGACCTTTTAATGGCTAACTGAAAAGATGGTAACAAATTGCAAGCTTTCGAGACTACTCAGGTCTCTTCATCAGGCATAGCCTAATACAAATTCTGAAGAATCACATATTTATGCACAACATAGCTCAGAACAAAAAAAAAAACAAAAAAACAAAACAAAACAAAACATGGATAAGACAGGTGGCATGAAGCAGAATTACCATGAGTGATAAACAGTTATGTACATAAATGTTGGGCCAGTTCTTAGATAAGGAATGTTTTATTGTCCTGATTGGGGTCTCTGTTGTGATGACCCCTTATAGTCTGAGGGGCAATTTCCTTAGTTGATGTAAAAATACATAAATCCATGTGACACATTCATTCCACCACTAAGACAGTCAAAGGTCGTCATCAGTGTATATTCCCAGACTCTTCTGTCTCTCTGTGTTTTGAAGTTACCTTTCAATACAAGTAATTTCATGTCCATGTTATGATTTGGGAGACAAACATGTATTGCCACAGGTAGATCCATTATTTTTTCTCTTATTGTATGGCGGTGAGAATTCATTCTTGTTCTAAGCTTTTGCCCTGTCTCCCCCACATACAGACCCCCAGTTGGACATTTAGTACAAATAATTAGGTACACCACATTAGATGTGATGCAGCTGAAGGTACCTGGTACCATTTTACTGCATGAAATTAGTTTATGATACAATTGAAAAACAGAACTTAATAAACTTAATATTTGGTATAGAAACCTTTGTTGCAATTACAGAGGTCAGATGTTTCCTGTAGTTCTTGACCAAGTTTGCACACACTGCAGCAGGGATTGTGGTCCACTACTCTACACAGATCTTCTCAAGATCTTTAAGGTTATGGGGCTGTCACTGGGTAACATTTAGTTTCAGCTGCCTCCAAAGATTTCCTATTGGGTTTAGATCTGGAGATTGGCTAGGTCACTCCAGGACCTTGATAGGCTTCTTATAGAGCCACTCCTTGTTTGCCCTGGCTGTGTGTTTCAGGTCATTGTCATGCTGGAAGACCCAGCCACCACTCATTCAATGCTCTTACTTAGAGAACAAAGTTGTTGGCCAAAATCTTGCAATACATGACCCCATCCATCCTTCAATATGGTGCAGTTGTCAAGTCCCCTGTGCAGAAAAGCACCCCCAAAGAATGCTTTTTCTACCACTTTGCTTCATGGTTAGGATGGTGTTCTTCGGGTTGTACTCATCCTTCTTCTTCTTCCAAACACGGGGAGTAGATTTCATACTAAAAATTTCTATTTTGGTCTCATCTCACCACATGAACTTCTCTAATGTGTCCTCTGTATCATCCAGATGGTAATTTGCAAACTTGAAATGGGACTGGACATGTGCTGGTGTGAGCAGGGGGACTTTCCGTGCCGTGCAGGATTATAGTCCGTGACAACATAGTATGTTACTAACGATAATGCTTGAAACTGTGGTCAAAGCTCTCTTCAATTCATTGACCAGGTTCTCCCTTGTAGTTGTGGGCTGATTCATGACCTTTCCTAGAATTATCCTTACCCCACGAGGAGAGATCTTGAATGGAGCCTAGACCAAGGAAGATTAACAGTAATCTTGTGTATCTTCCATTTTCTAATAATTGCACCAACATTTGTAGACCTTCTCATTAAGCCTATTGTCCTGTAATCCATCCCAGCTTTGTGCAGGTCTACAATTTTGTCTTTGGTGTACTTAGGCAGCTTTTTGGTCTTTGCCATGGTGAAAATTTTGGAGTATTGATTGAGAGTGTGGACAGGTATCTTTTAAACAGGTAACTAGTTCAAACAGGTTCAATTAATACAGGGATGAGTGCAGAGTAAGAGGGCTTCTTAAAAAAAAGCTAACAAGTCTGTGAAAGCAAGAACTCTTGCTGGTTTGTAGGTGATCAAATATGTATTTAATGCAATCAAATGCAATTTCATTATTTAAAAATCATAAAATGTGGTTTTCTGGTTTATATTTTAAGATTCTGTCTCTCACAATTGAAGTGTACATTAAGATAAAAATTACAGACCTCTCCATTCTCTGTAGGTGAAAAAACTTGCAAAATCAGCAGTGTATCAAATAATTATTTTTCCATCTCTACTGTATAGACTGATAATGGTATGTAGTAGAATAAGTTTTATATATACATAGTACACATGCACTAATACTGTAAATATAGGTAGGGAACTGAGTAAATGTCTGCCACTATCATTTACTTTACTTAATTCCCAGTCCATTTAGCTGCTAGTTACAAGTAATTAATTATTCAGGGAAATAAAAATCACATTGAAACTGCTTTGAAAAGGACCATTACAAAGCATTTTTGTAAAGCCAAAACTATAAATAGGTAAAAAAAGAAGTAGAAACTTAATAATTTCCTTCTTTACACTATCCAAACTTTTTTTTAGGTGTCATAAATTAAATGAAAAAACTGTATTTAAATAGCAGATGTGAAAGTTTTCTAAGAGCCCCTTTTAATTGATTTGGATTGTTACTTTACTATGCATTATTTCTGCACTAAACATTGGGGAAATTTTCCAATAGTAGTGATGAGTGAGTGTGCTCGCCATTGCTCGATACTCGATCTAGCATCTGGATGCTCGGGTGCGCTCATTACTCAGTCTACTATTGCAGGTGCTCAAGTGCTATGCTCCAGTCCTGACCACTCATGTTTTGCGGCTGTTAAGCTGCGTGTGACTTGCATTAGCTGTGGTAAATCCATTGTTTAAAAAAAAAAGCACCTGTGTTGTAAGTGCATTAACGCAGGTGTTTGCAACCTGGTTTAACCTAATAAATAATTTTTTTTTATAATAATCTTTATTTTTTTATATAGCACTAACATATTCCGCAGCGCTTTACAGACATTATCATCGCTGTCCCCAATGGGGCTCAAAATCTAAATAATATCAGTATGTCTTTGGAATGTGGAAGGAAACTGGAGTGCCCAGAGGAAACCCACGCAAACACGGAGAGAACATACAAACTCTTTACAGATGTTGTCCTTGGTGGGATTTGAATGCTAACCACTAAGCCACTGTGCTGCCCCTTTTAAAAATTACGTGGCAAGCCAAGGTAAAGAAGACAGCTGGCGGGCTTACATTATCAGAATTGAAAAGTTCCTGGTTATTGGGCCTTTCTCAGCCTAAAATGCAAGCCCATAGCCACCGCAAAATTGGCACATCACATTAGAATCTCTAATTCTGGCACTTTGCGGTGCAGTGGCAAGCAAGGTAATGGTAGTTGTTCTTGAGACCTGTGATTTGTCAAAAATCAACACCTGGGGTCAGTAATAGAGTTGTCTTACTGACACCCCCATTACTAACCTGGTAATAAAAAATAAAAACACAAGCAGAGAAACACACTTTATGTGATTAAAGAGCCCCAACACTATCCCCTATTCACCAATTTATTGAAAAAAGGCCCCGTCTCACATAGCGATTTACCAACGATCACGACCAGCGATATGACCTGGCCGTGATCATTGGTAAGTCGTTGTGTGGTCGCTGGGGAGCTGTCACACAGACAGCTCTCTCCAGCGACCAACGATCAGGGGAACGACTTCGGCATCGTTGAAACTGTCTTCAACGATGCCGAAGTCCCCCTGCAGCACCCAGGTAACCAGGGTAAACATCGGGTTACTAAGTGCAGGGCTGCGCTTAGTAACCCGATATTTACCCTGGTTACCAGCGTAAATGTAAAAAATAACAAACAGTACATACTCGCCTTCTGATGTCCGTCAGGTCCCTTGCCGTCTGCTTCCTGCTCTGAGTGCGGTACAGTGAGAGCAGAGCGCAGCGGTGACGTCACTGCTGTGCTGTGCTCTCACTGTACGGCGGCACTCAGAGCAGGAAGTAGACGGCAAGGGACCTGACGGACATCAGAAGGCGAGTATGTACGGTTTGTTATTTTTTACATTTACGCTGGTAACCAGGGTAAACATCGGGTTACTAAGCGCGGCCCTGCGCTTAGTAACCCGATGTTTACCCTGGTTACCAGTGAAGACATCGCTGGATCGGTGTCACACACACCGATTCAGCGCTGTCAGCGGGACCTCAACGACCAAAAAAAGGTCCAGGCCATTCCGACACGAGAAGCGATCTCGCAGCAGGGGCCGGGTCGCTGGAACGTGTCACACATAGCGAGATCGCTACTGAGGTCGCTGTTGCGTCACAAAACTTGTGACTCAGCAGCGATCTCGCTAGCGATCTCGCTATGTGAGACGGGGCCTAAAGAAAATAAAAAATCCCATGCAGGTCTGAAGTAATCCATTCATTTAATCTATGTGGTGACATTGAATTAAAAATCCAATTGGTTTAACTTTGTAGGATTAACTGATCAAAGTTGCCTCCTCATGGTGGTCTAGACACCTTGTCAATACTCATGATGTAAGGTTAACTTCATGTTGATTATTCACATGTCTGGCTAAAGGGGTATCCCTTTAAGATTCAATATCATCAACATGATAACCAACTCTGCATGTGAGTTTACATCTGGTTTTTGCCATCCTATACTAACCCACACTTACAGGTTATCATGATTCAACATGATCTCATGATCAGAGTCAGCAAATCCTCCCTTTCCTTGCCTCTGGTAACCCCTTTGTTGAAACCTATTTTTCTAATTTTTCTTTGTCTCTTAAATATATTCTCATCATAACAAATACTGCATATTCTCAAATATTTAGTCATAGGTGTCCCTCTTTCAGAGGTTCTGGGTGATGACTATCTCACCTTTATTCAGGTGTTCGTAGGTGGATGATAAAGTATTATGGATTGATTTAAAACAAAAAGCATTATCTCAAAGAGTTCTGTAATAGAAGAGAAGAAAAAAAAAAAGGACTTGTTTTGGCCCTCCAAGCTGATAAAATCACCCAAATTGTATTAAGCTATTTTAAAAGAAGGACATTTAAAAAAAAAATCCTGAAAAGTTTTTGATTCGGTAGTTGTGTCCTTAGTCATATGATACCTAAAAGAGAATAAGCCTGAAATATATAGAGGAAAAGATCTAATTAAATTACGGAGGGAAACGTTGCATACGGAAATCAACAGCTGTGCACACACATAACGACACTGTTGAATTGTTTGAAATGGTCAAAATCAATATATATAAAATTATTTTTGTGGTTCATACTGTAAGGTTATTTGGTATTAAGGCATAATATCCAATATGCTTCACTGACGGTAAGATGGCTCTGACAGTTGCCTCCACGTGTAGTATATGTAACTTTCTGCAAGCCGAAAAACACAAAGTGGGTAATGTCCCCTTTGTGAATGGATACAAAATGTTTGGTTGTTCCCGAATAAATACTATTTTTGCTAATGATGTTCATTATATGGTGTGCTATTTTTTGTAAGCTTTATGTGGTACAACCTATATATAGTGTTTGACATAATAAGCAAACAATACAGTAGACAACATAGTTGATGTCACAATTTAAAAATGAAGTGATGTTGTGACTAATAGTGGAGGACATTGTGATGGACCAAGTTCATATATATATATATATATATATATATATATATATATATATATATATATATATATATATATATATAAACGTTGCATCTATTGCCTTCACATTTGTGAAACCCCCTTATGGATAACCAGTTAGATATCAGGGTGGATTGCCCTAAGAAGCTGGAAGAGAGAATGTTTTCTAGCGTAGGTCCCTTTCTGGCCACACATCTAAAGCCTTTGCCAATGATTTTGCATAGAGTTTCATCTTGATTGATTATGGGTATTTCAAAACAATTATTTTTATATAATTGAATTGAGGTCTGTAAGGAGTCCAAAAAGTGACTGAAGAATGATCATTGTTACAGGATTTTTTTTTTTTTTTAGGTAATAAATATCTAGGTTTATTAGAAATAGGATTTAGGGCGTATTAGACATTAAGGTTGCTGTACTTTCTATCAATTAATCTTTTACTGATTGTGGCTCTCTCTTGAATAAAAGAGTTATGTGTGGAGCAAATACATCTTATACATTTAAACTCTCTAAATTGTATGGTATGCATAGTGTGGAAAGGGTGGCAACTGCAGGAGAGAAAACAGTATTGCTGGAGACATCCTTTCTGAAAAGATATGTTTCCACTTTATGAGTTGTGCAGTCCCCAATTAAATAAATGTTCAAAAAGAGATTTTGTTTGCAGGGTTGCTGACAGTAAATCTGAGATTAAATTCATTTGCATTAGGGTATTTGGTAAAGCCTTCAATGGCAGTGGAAACACTTTGCCATACTAATAATAATTTGTCCACATATCTCTCAAACCATTTAATTTGGCTTAGATAAGGGTCATTGTCAGAAAAGGTGAAAGCCTCCTCCCACCAGGATATATAGAGAACCGCAAGAGATGGTTAATACTTAGAACCCATCGGGACACCTAGAACCTTGAGAAAAAAAATGGGAGTCAAAGATAAAAAAATTATGACATAACAAATATTGCAGAGCAAAAATGATAAATTGTTGCAAATTTAACAATTAGCTTCTCCATCTATTCAAATGATGCTGAATAGCAAAGTGGTGGAGTATGATGGAATATAAGTTTCACAACATCGCGTGTTACAAAACTAAAGTCTTCATTCCATTCATATTTGTCAAAGACAATTTAGACAGTGGTCATGTCCTTCAAATATCTTTGAGTTCTTAAAACTTTAAAACTGCTTAATACATTATTGGAGATTTTACCTGCTTGAGGCGCTGAAACAAGTCCCTTTTTTGCTCTCTTCTATTATGGCTGCACTCACCAACAGGACGGCACTCATCAGCAGCATTCCTAAACTCCTAAAGTTAATTATGTGGAAGGCCCAGGAGGGACCTCTCTCCCCATCTCTCAAGGAGTACTGAATAACTCTCATAACAAAGGATAAACAGACATAGGCTAACCTTCTTCAATTGATATACATACATTGTGGTAGGTTGACTCACTCAGCTGCTTACAGAGATAGAGGTAGGAACGTTTCCTCTGGTGTTTTATTTAAATCACAGCATAAACCAGTGCAGGGTTGAAAAAAATCATGACCTTTCTGGAAAAACTGGGAAAAAAAGATGATATTTAGCACAGTTCTTAGGCCTGCGGGAATCCGCCCGCTCAGGGTACAATCAACAGTTGCGAATAAATTCTTCTCTTGATCTCTCCTGCCTCCAGACCCACAGACAGAAAAAAGAAAACTCAGTGGCTGGACATTTAACTTGCCACCCATCTCTTATAACTCCCCTCACACACATTGCCAGTGACCCTGTCACGACACATTATCAATATATCACATTCACATGTCAATTTTTTTCTACATATTGGGTGAAAAACCACTGCCACTCCCACCAGCCCAGAAGCAAATTCCCATATGTGGAAGCTCAGGGGCTCCCCATTGCTGTGCCCCTGACTTGGTGTGAAACCTTCTGGTTCAAGAGCAAAAATCTTTTATGATGCAAAAATGTAGTAGCTTAACCTTTTTAACCCCCAAGCCTGTTTACACCTTCATAACCAGGCCAAATTTTACAATTCTGCTCAGTTTCACTTTATGTGGTAATAGCGCTAGAACTCAACGGATCTAACTGATTCTGAGAACGTTTTCTTGTGACATTGCATTTCAAGATATTGGTAAACTGTATTCAATATGCCTTGCATATATTTGGGGAAATATCTGAATTTTCAAACTTTTATCTTCTACCCTTAAACCAGAGTTATGTCACACAAAATAGTTAATAAATAACATTTACCTCATGTCTACTTTACTTCTACATAATTTTTAAACTTTTTTTAGTTAGGAAATTAGAAGGGTTAAACGTTGATCAGCCCTTTCTCATTTTGCCACCAAAACTTACAAAATAATTTTTAGGGACCACATCACATTTGAAGGGACTTTGGGAGGCCTATGTGACAGAAAATACTCAAAAGTGACACCAATCTGAAAATAAAACCGCTTAGCAATCTGAAAATCACATTAAATACATTTTTAACCATTCAGGTGCATCACAGGAATTAATGAGTGTGGAAGGAAAAACATAACATTTTAGTTTTTTCACAAAAGAAATTTGGCCTCAAACTTTGTATTTTCACAAGGATAACAGTAGAAAATGCACCATACAATGCATTGTGCAATTTCTCCTGAGTATACCATTATCCAATATGTAGAGAAAAACTACTGCGTATTGCAGAAATTGGAAGGAAAGAAGCATCATTTGACTTTTCAAACACAACATAAACTGGAATCGTTAGCAAACATCACGTTGCGTTTGCAGAGCCCCTGATGTAGCTAGTCATTGCAAACCCCCACAAGTGACACCATTTTGGAAATTAAATCCCCAAGGGAATATATGTAGACATTCTGTGAGCACGTTGAACACAGAGGTGCTTCACAAATATATTTTTCCCACAAAAAATGTTTTTAGCCCCAACATTTTTATTTTTCACAAGGATAGCAGGAGGAAATGGGCCCCAAAGTTTGTTGTGACATTTCTCCTGAATACACCAATACCCCACATGCAGTTGAATACTGCTTTTGAGGTACAGTGCAAAGCTCAGAAGGGAAGAAGCATCATATTGGAGTTCAGGTTTTGCTGAAATGGTTTGAGTGTGCCATGTCACATTCGCAGAGCCCCTGTGATGCCCGAAAAGCAGAACACTCCCATAAGTCAGCTCATTTTACAAACTAAACCTCTCAATTAGTTCATCTAGGGGTGCAGTGATTATATTGACAACACAGGTGTGTCACAGAATTTTATACCATTGGGCAGTGAAGAAACAATAATTTAATTTTTAGCACCAACATTTATTAACAATCAACAATCAGACTAAAATTTTTATTTACATTTGTCTTTCTGATTGCATTTTATTCCACTTTTTGTTCAGCAGTATGATGAAAAAGCATAACTTTTTTGTCCCTTTTTTTTTGAAGGTGTTCACTGAAGGGGTTAACTAGTGTGACAGATTTATGCGACGGGTCAATCTGGACACGACAAACGTGTACTTTTTTGTATATATATATATAAATATATATATATGTATATATATATATATATATATATATATATATATATATATATATATATATATATACACACATATATATCGTACAGACCAAAAGTTTGGACACACCTTTTCATTTAAAGATTTTTCCGTATTTTCATGACTATGAAAATTGTACATTTACACTGAAGGCATCAAAACTATGAATTAACACATGTGGAATTATATACTTAACAAAAAAGTGTGAGACAACTGAAATTATGTCTTATATTCTAGGTTCCTCAAAGTAGCCACTTTTTGCTTTGATGACTGCTTTGCACACTCTTGGCATTCTCTTGAAGAGCTTCAAGAGGTAGTCACCGAGAATGGTTTTAACTTCACAGGTGAGCCCTGTCAGGTATAATAAGTGGGATTTCTTGCCTTATAAATGGGGTTGGGACCATTAGTTGTGTTGTGCAGAAGTCTGGTGGATACACAGCTGATAGTCCTACTGAATAGACTGTTAGAATTTGTATTATGGCAAGAAAAAAGCAGCTAAGTAAAGAAAAATGAGTGGCCATCATTACTTAAAGAAATGAAGGTCAGTCAGTCCAAAAAATTTGGAAAACTTTGAAAGTGTCCCCAAGTGCAGTGGCAAAAACCATCAAGCGCTACAAAGTAACTGACTCACATGAGGACCGCCCCACGAAAGGAACACCAAGAGTCACCTCTGCTTCTGAGGATAAGTTTATCCAAGTCACCAGCCTCAGAAATCGCAGGTTAACAGCAGCTCAGATTAGAGACCAGGTCAATGCCACACAGAGTTCTAGCAGCAGACACATCTCTACAACAACTGTTAAGAGAAGACTTTGTGCAGCAGGCCTTCATGGTAAAATAGCTGCTAGGAAACCACTGCTAAGGACAGGCAACAAGCAGAAGAGACTTGTTTGGGCTAAAGAACACAAGGAATGGACATTAGACCAGTGGAAATCTGTGCTTTGGTCTGATGAGTCCAAATTTGAGATCTTTGGTTCCAACCACCGTGTCTTTGTGCGACATAGATAAGGTGAACGGATGGACTCTACATGCCTGGTTCCCACTGTGAAGCATGGAGGAGGAGGCGTGATGGTGAGGGGGTGCTTTGCTGGTGACACTGTTGGGGATTTATTTAAAGTTGAAGGCATACTGAACCATCTGGTTTGCATTTAGTTGAACCATCATTTATTTTTCAACAGGACAATGACCCCAAACACACCTCCAGGCTGTGTAAGGGCTATTTGACCAAGAAGGAGAGTGATGGGGTGCTACACCAGATGACCTGGCCTCCACAGTCACCAGACCTGAACCCAATCAAGATGGTTTGGGGTGAGCTGGACCACAGAGTGAAGGCAAAAGGGCCAACAAGTGCTAAGCATCTCTGAGAACTCCTTCAAGATTGTTCGAAGACCATTCCCAGTGACTTCCTCTTGAAGCTCATCAAGAGAATGCCAAGAATGTTCAAAGCAGTCATCAAAGCAAAAGGTGGCTACTTTGAAGAACCTAGAATATAAGACATAATTTCAGTTGTTTCACACTTTTTTGTTAAGTATATAATTCCACATGTGTTAATTCATAGTTTTGATGCCTTCAGTGTGAATGTACAATTTTCATAGTCATGAAAATTCAGAAAAATCTTTAAATGAGAAGGTGTGTCCAAACTTTAGGTCTGTACTGTATATATAAAGATACAGATTTAGATGTCTGATTGATATGATAATGTATTGAAATGTCCCAGTATAGCATTGCAATGCAATATAGCCAGGGTCTGAATGGAATGTCTGATGCCTACTTGAAGAAATGAAATGACTCTAGGGGCCCACTATACAGCTATATGCAAATACCCATTAGCCATTATTCCTGTTATAGTGGATCATCGACTGTATAACAGAGGAGGCTATTGCACATCCACTGTGCGCACACCATAACTGGTTTGTAAAATTATAGTAGTTTACATTAAAGGTGTTCTTTTGTGAAATCAAGTTATCACCAATTCGACAATTTGCAGGTTAGGTTTGTGGTAACTTATTGATTGATGGAATCCAACAACTGGAAACCGCAGCGATTGAAACAACAGGGAACTTTACCCCCTTATAAAATGCAGTGACAGGTCAATTGTCTGACCACCGCTTCATTCATTCTCTTTGAGGCTTCCAGGAAAAGCCAATTACAGCCCCGGCAGCCACTAAAGGAATGAATGGATCAGTGATTGTGTTGATCATGCTGATCCATTCTAATGGGGAAAAAAAATTCCACAATACGCCTAGCGGTATAGATCCCTGCAGTCAGACCCCCACCAATCAATAACTTATCACTTATTCTTAGGCCATGTTCACGTGTTCAGTATTTTACTTCACTTATTTGTAAGCCAAAATCAGGAGTGGAACAATCAATGAGAAAGTTAATAGAAACATGTGCACCACTTCTGCATTTTTGACCCACTATGTCAGGTCACCATTTCAACTATCACGCCCCCGTAATGACATTGCAAAAGTGCAAATCCGAGGGCTTAGGGAGCACCCTCTCCTTGCCTCCTAAATGCTGTGCTATATCCAGCGGAAGTCATTCCCAACCAGGATGTGCTGGGTATGTCTGAGGTCATGAAGGGGTTAAAACATAAGGCTATGTGCACACGCTGCCGATTACTCTGCAGAGTTTTCATGACTGATTTTGGTAAATCCGGGATAATTCGCACTGCAGATTACCTGTGGAATTGCCGCCGATTTACTGCATTTTTTTGCAGTTTTTGTGCTGATTCCACCTGCGGTTTTACACTTGCGGATTCCTATTATGGAGCAGGTGTAAACTGCTGCGGAATCCGCACAAAGAATTGACATGCTGTGGAATAAACAATGCTAAGTTTCCGGGCTTTTTTTTTCTGTAGCATGAGCACTACGAATTTTGTTTTCCATAGGTTTACATGGTACTGTAAACGCATGGAAAACTGCTGCGAATCCGCAGGGCCAATTCTCTGGGGATCCACAGCAAAATCCGCAGCGTGTGCACATACCCTAACTGTTTTAATTTTTATTTCGTAAATCAATAGTACACATGAAAATAAGCAACTTTGTTTTACACATTTTCAGGAAAAATTGCTTCTTTTTCTGCTATAATTGATCAGTTATCAAAATTCTCAATTCTGTATTCAGTGAAGACAAACTTTCACATTGTTGAGGTAGGACAGAAGAGCTGCTTCTGCTTATTTTCATGTGTACTATTGATTTCTGAAATAGAAATTAAAATGATGGTTACTCTTTAAAGGTTAGCTGATTATGGTTGTTATACTGGCAGTTATTTA
This sequence comes from Ranitomeya variabilis, assembly GCF_051348905.1. Lineage (NCBI taxonomy): Eukaryota > Metazoa > Chordata > Amphibia > Anura > Dendrobatidae > Ranitomeya > Ranitomeya variabilis. The sequence continues at coordinate 572,331,318 of NC_135236.1, forward strand.
TGGAAAGAAAACAGTTCATTATCTCCAAGCACCTATTATAGGTACTGAGGGAGCATAAGGGTAAGTTCACACTCGGCGTTTTTGCTGCATTTTTTTGCTGCTTTTTTATGATAATTTTCAGCTGCATTTTACAATACCAGCAAAGCCTATAAGATTTTAGAAATCTAATCCACGCTCATTGGTTTTTTGTCATAGGGATTTTGTGCCTTGCATCTTTTTTTTTTTTTTTATAAAAAGCCTGTCACTTATTTCAGCATTTTTTCAGTGTTTTAGCAGTGTTCTTCACCCATTGACTTGAATGGATGGTGAAAAATCGCTGCAAATACACAGGTTGACTTTTTTTGCAGGGTATTGGCTGCAGAAAAGTCAAGGACAGCAGGATGTGACATCACAGTCAGCTCTGCTACCTCTAGATGACAGGCTGCATGATGCGTCCTTGCAGCCTGTCATCCAGCAGAGTAGACCCGAACCTCATTCACTTGAATAGGGGGCCCTGACAATACAGTGTTTGACATGCTGTCATATGCATGACAGCGCGGAAAGCACCACTCTGATTGGCCGTGAAATCATCCCTGCCGGTGAGAGAGCCACGGTTTCCATGCTGTCAAAAGACAGCGTGAGCGCTCCGCTGTGAATGGAGGTATAAAGTTTACCTCCAGTCACTGGTGTCAGCTGATGGGACTACTGCTCACATCATCTGACACCTGCTGCCGCTCATAACAGCGAGAGCAGGAGCAGATGATGGGAATATTCATCAGCAGTTCCTGCACTGTCAATAAATTATTTTAAAAAACCTGCGCTTGTTCCCCCTATTTTTGATAACAAGCCAGGCAAAACTCACTGCTGGGGGCTGCAACTCAAGAATAGAGGGGTCCCCACGCTGTTTTTTTAATTATTTAAATAAATAATCAGGCTGGTAAGGAGCCATGGATATTGGCCACTCCAGCCTATAAATAGAAGCCTGCAGCTGCCCAGAAAAGGCACATCCATTGGATGTGCCAATTCTGGTGCTTTGCCCGGCTCTTGCTACTTGCCCTATAGTGGTGGCAAGTGGGGTTCATATTTGTGGGGTTTATGTCCCCCTTGTATTGTTAGGTGACATCACGTCCACGGATAAGTAATGGAGAGGTGTCTATAAGACACCTATCCACTACTAATCCCATAGTTGAGTGGTATATAACAAAAAAAAACAACATCCCTCATCTCTCCGTCGTTCTGTCCCACGTAATCCATGTCTGGGGAGAAATAGTTTTCAATCTGGACAATTCAAAGATGCGACTGTCCAGGCTGAGAACCACTGGTGAATGAGCTGCTGCGAGTGAAGCATCAGTGACCAGAGGTGACATCATAAAGGCTACCTCCGGTCACTGAGGCTGCGTTCCCAGCTGAGCTGAACTGCGGTGAAAGCTGCACAGTGCAGAGGCAAGTTCACCACATTGAAATTCTCCCAGTGAACGCGCATCTGCACCATGAGAAAAGTTAATTTCCTCCCTGTAACTGGGCTTTCAGTGCAGCTGCCAGGCTTCTTTAAATGGAAGACTAACCCCTGATCTGCAGGTTAGTAGTGCTTTAGGAAAATAAAGATTCCCTGCTCCTGTTTACCATAAAGGGGTTTTACCCACTGACAAAGTTAATTTTAATCAACATTTTAATCAGCATTTAATCCATAGACCTTTGAAAAATAATAAGTTCCACAATTGGATGTGTTTTAAAAAATAATGTCTCCATGTGGAGATAATCTTATAAATGTGCCCCTGCTGTGTACAGTGTAATGGCTGTGTCTGACTGTGCAGGGACATGGTCTGATCATAGAACAGCTCCTGGACAGGGGAGGATGCAAAAGAGTAAACAGACATTACAGCATGGGGATCACAGCTGATACTTTCAGGTAAAGCATGTTTACAAACTGGCAAGGAAATGTTTTACCTCACGGAAAAAATCAGCTGCAAATCTGGGCTGTAATGTTAGTATCCTCTTTTGCTTCTAGTTATTCCAAGAACTATTGATTAAATGTAACTTTGTTCATGGGAAAATCCCTTTAAGTAAATAATAAAAAGTGTACACCACTCCATTTAGTGAAAAAAAGCTAAACTATTCTTGTATTACCTTATTCTTCAATCCATCAATAAAAATCTATTTAAGTTCTTCCAGAAATTTATTTGTAGGATTAGAGTGTAGTATCTCATAACCCTTCCCTTCAAGTAGCACAGATATGTACAATGATAGCAATGTTCAGGATCCAGGATCTCCCAATTACCCCTTTTGTCAGAAGTTTTTGTGACAATGCAGCGATCCTGCTCAAGATTTCTAATCGCCTGTAACTTCTCTCTGCTACAGTTGTATCTAGATTAAATATATTGTTTATTCAGGATTAGTGTTGAGCATTCCAATACTGCAAATATCGGGTATCTGCTGATAATCGCTGTATCGGAGTTCCGATACTGAGTTCTGATACTTTTACGATATTGAATACTGGAATCGGAAGTTCCCATAGTGCAATGATGCACTATAATGGAGTGTGGGTGGTGCGTGGGTGGAGACTGCGTGTCTGTGTGTGCGGGCGGGGTCTGTGCGTGACTGTGGGGGGACTGTGCGGGCTGCCGGGGGTCTGTGTGGGTTGCCGGGGGTCTGTGCGGGCCTGCCGGGGGTCTTAACGGGCCTGCTGGGGGTCTGTGCGGGCTGCTGGGGGTCTGTACGGGCCTGCCGGGGGTCTGTGTGACCTGCCAGGGGACTGTGCGGGCTGCCGGGGGTCTGTGTGGGCTGCCAGGGGTCTGTGTGGGCCTCTCAGGGGTTGTGTGTGTGTGTGTGCAGGTATCATCCGATGGGCCTACAAGTCCAATTGGGCTATGCCTGCTACAATGACAGTGATTGACACATTAGCCAATGATGGGACAGTGGTAGTCCCATCATCCGGCTAATGTGTTGAATGTAAAAAAAACCACAAACAGACATACTACATACAACATACTACATACATACAACATACATACTACATACATACATACTACATACATACAACATACATGCATACAACATACTACATACATAATACATACATACTACATACATTCAACATATATACTACATACAAACTACATACATACATACAACATACATACAACATATTACATACATACATGCTACATACATATTACATACAAACATACTAAATACATACTACAAACATACAACATACATACTACATACATACTACATACATACATACTACATACATACAACATGCAACATACATACTACATACATACTACATACATACATACTACATACATACTACATACATACTGCATACATACTACATACATACAACATACATACAACATACATATAACATACATACTACATGCATACAGCATACTACATACATATTACATACATAAAACATACTACATACATACTACATACAAAACATTCATACATTACATACAATATATACATATAGACATACAGTACATGTAACATAGATTACATATTCCCCATCACTTGTCACTTTGTTCCCCGAAGCCAGTGTCATCTGTAAAAAATATGAAAATAACAAACAAACAATATACTCCCTGATCCGCAGAAATCCACGAGTGTCCCACGACGATCTCCCGTGGAGAACGGCGGCATCAGCTGATGCGACTGCTCTCTAGGGGCTCCAGGAATACAATGATGTGAGGTAGGTATCCTTCCACACTGTATTCCTCTGCCGCTGTAAAAAAATTAGTCCCTAGTCTCACTTTTGGCATTGCTGTGTGACAAATTTCACACGCAGCAAATGCCATAAAGTGAGACTCTGAACTAAGGTAACCTCTCAGTGATACACTGCAGGAGCCATTGTCTCCTGTCAGTGTGTCACTGAAGGTCCTATAGAGCAGTGACATCACCCGATGACACAGTTCTATAGGGGAGATCATCGTGGGACACTCGTTATTAATTGGACTACGGCAGACAGGTAGTATACGGTTTATTATTTTACGTTTTTTGCAGGCGCTGATGTATGTAAGTATGGTTAAATGAAGTATATTAAAATACTATTTTCCGGCTGTGTCTTTATTTTTTTTAACTCTTTCACTACACTAGGATTAATAATTGATCGGCGTCTTATTGACGCCTCTCCATTATTAACCCGGCTTAATGTTACCTTACAATAGCAAGGTGACATTAACCCCTTACTACCCCATATCCCACCACTACACGGGAGTGGGAAGAGAGGGGCTAAGTGCCGGAATTGGCGCAACATACAGATGCGCCATTTCTGGGGCGGCTGCGGACTGGTATTTGTAGCCAGGGGGCCAATATCCATGGCCCCTCTCTAGGCTATGAATATCAGCCCGCAGCTGTCTGCGCAGCCTTTCTGGCTATAAAATATAAGGAACCCCACATCATTTTTTTGGGGGGGCCCTATTTTAATAGTCAGGGCTGATATTCATAGCCTGGGAGGGGCCATGGGTATTACCCCCTTCCCAGGCTACAAACATTGGCCCCCGGTCATCGCCTTTCCCCCTCTGGTGTAGAAAATTGTGCGGGAGCCCACGCCTTTTTTTCCATTTTTTTTATTAAATTAAACGCTCATTAAGGCCTCTTTCACACAAGCGTCGGTACGGGTCCATCGATATGCGTCGGGCCGACGTACCAACGCACGTTGCAAAATTTAGGCACGACATGGGCAGCGGATGCAGTTTTTCAACGCATCTGCTGCCCATTCTGAAGTCTGGGGAGGAGGGGGCAGAGTTTCGGCAGCGCATGCGCGGTAGAAAATGGAGGACGTTTTTTGTCCGTTGCGTCCGCAATTTTCTACCACGCATGTACGGCCGAAACTCCTCCCCTCCTCCCCAGACTTCAGAATGGGCAGAGGATGCATTGAAAAACTGCATCCGCTGTCCACATCATGCACAAATTTCACAACGTGCGTCGGTACATTTGCCCGATGCATAGCAACGGACCTGTACCAACGCAAGGGTGAAAGAGGCCTTAATGAGCGTTTAATTTAAAAAAAAAAAAATGGAAAAAAATGGTGCGGGCTCCCGTGCAATTTTCTGTGCCAGAAGAGGAAAGCCAACGGCTGGGGGCCAATATTTGTAGCCTGGGAAGGGGGTAATACCCATGGCCCCTCCCAGGCTATGAATATCAGCCCGCAGCTGTCTGCATAGCCTTTACTGGCTATTAAAATAGGGGGACCCCCAAAATATGATGAGGGGTCCCCCTATATTTTATAGCCAGAAAGGCTACACAGACAGCTGCGGACTGATATTCATAGCCTAGAGAGGGGCCACGGATATTGGCCCCCGGCAACAAACACCAGTCCGCAGCTGCCCCATAAATGGTGCATCTGTAAGTTGCGCCAATTCCGGCACTTAGCCCCTCTCTTCCCACTCCTGTGTAGCAGTGGGATATGGGGTAATAAGGGGTTAATGTCACCTTGCTATTGTAAGATGATAATAAGCCGGGTTAATACTGGAGAGGCGTCAATAAGACGCCTATCCATTATTAATCCTAGTGTAGTGAAAGAGTTAAAAAAAATAAAGACACAGCCAGAAAAAAGTACCCCAGCTCTGCTCCTATTCACCTTACCCCAGCTCTGCTCCTATTCACCATACCCCAGCTCTGCTCCTATTCACCATACCCCAGCTCTGCTCCTATTCACCATACCACAGCTCTGCTCCTATTCACCATACCACAGCTCTGCTCACATTGACCATACCCCAGTTCTGCCCCCATTCACCATACCCCGGCTCTTCTCCTATTCACCATACCCCAGCTCTGCCCCCATTCACCATACCCCAGCTCTTCTCCTATTCACCATACCCCGGCTCTGCTCCTATTCACCATACCCCGGGTCTTCTCCTATTCACTATACCCCGGCTCTGCTCCTATTCACCATACCCCGGCTCTGCTCCTATTCACCATACCCCGGCTCTGCTCCTATTCACCATACCCCAGCTCTGCTCCTATTCACCATACCCCAGCTCTGCTCCTATTCACCATACCCCAGCTCTGCTCCTATTCACCATACCACAGCTCTGCTCACATTGACCATACCCCAGCTCTGCTCCTATTCACCATACCACGGCTCTGCTCCTATTCACCATACTCCAGCTCTGCTCACATAGGGTTTGGTCTATCTCAGGCTCTGCTCCCATTCACCATACTCCTGCTGTGGCTCAGCACCTAATCACCATAGCTCAGCTCTGTCTTTGCTCCCATTCACTATACACAAGCTCTGGCTCGCATGCTCCAGCTCTGCCCCATACTCTCTCTCCCAGCCTCCAATTCACTCCTCCATCTTACAATTTTTCCCTGTGCAGTGAACACTCGTGCTTAGCCATTCACTGCCGCAGCCCTGATGCTGCTACATTCAGTCTTACCGAGTGACCGTCCAGCCTGCTTGCTCTGTCCTGGTCTCGCCGCTGTATGTCTTCTTTTAAAATCCTCACAGCTGGCAGCTCTGCTCCGGAGTCCACTGTCTTCTGCTCCCTCTTCTCTGAGAACATTGTGGTCCACTTCCTGTTTAGCAGCTGGTTGTGACAGATCACAGTGCAGTCACAAAGAAAATGGCGGCGCAATGTCTCCAGTCTTCATTCTTTTGGGTGAGTGGAAGAGTGACGTCACTAGATCCTGCCCTAATTTTGCAGCTAACGTAAAGCTAGTAAGCATTACTGTAGCTGCCTGAGGTCTAGACAGGAAGATGCTCCCCCTAGCTGCTAGTATATATTTTTTTTTATAATTGACATTTTTCATATTGCAGTATTTGCAATCAATGCAAACACTGGATTAAAAATTTAGAAATAATATTTAAATGTTATTTTCACACATACAAAAAAAAGAAAAAATTGATGGCACCTTCCCTTTAAACAACATAATCTAACTCCAAGTAAATCAAACTTCTGTGAAATCAAACTGTCCACTTAGGAAGCAACACTGTTTGACAATCACATGCTGTTGTGCAAATGGAATAGACAACAGATGGAAATTATTGGCAATTATCAAAACACACTCAATAAAGGAGTGGTTCTGCAGGTGGGGACAACAGACCACATCTTAGTACCAATGCTTTCTGGTGGATATTTTTGTCACTTTTGAATGTTGGTTGTGCTTTCACACTCGTGGTAGCATGAGATGGACTCTACAATGTACACAAGTGGCCCAGGTAGTGCAGCTCATCCAGGATGGCACATCAATGCGAGCTGTAGCAAGAAAGTTTGCTGTGTCTATCAGCGTAGTGTCCAGAAGCTGGGGGCGCTACGAAAAGAAAGACCAATACACCAGGAGACATGGAGGGGTGGTAGGAGGGCAACAACCCAGCAGCAGGACTGCTACCTCAGCCTTTGTGCAAGGAGGAACAGGAGGAGCACTGCCAGAGCCCTGCAAAATGACCTTTAACAGGCCACAAAAGTGCATTTGTCTGCACAAATGGTTAGAAACCGACTCCATGATGATGATCTGAGTGCCCGACGTCCACAGATAGGGGTTGCGCTCACAGCCCAACACCACGCAGGACGCTTGGGATTTGCCACAGAACACCAGGATTGGCAAATTCATCACTGATGCCCTGTGCTCTTCACAGATGAAAGCAGGTTCACACTGAGCACATGAGACAGACGTGACAGAGTCTGGAGATGCAGTGGAGAGTGATCTGCTGCTTGCAACATCCTTCAGCATGACCGGTTTGGCAGTAGGTCAGTAATGGTGTGGGGTGGCATGTCTTTGGAGGGCCGTACAGGCCTCCATGTGTTCTCCAGAGGTAGCCTGACTGCCATTACGTACCGAGATGAGATTCTCAGACCCCTAGTGAGACCATATGCTGGTGCGGTTGGCCCTAGGTTCCTCCTAATGCAGAACAATGCCAGACCTCATGTGGCTGGAGTGTGTCAGCAGTTCCTGCAAGATGAAGGCATTGAAGCTGTGGACTGGCCCACCTGTTCCCCAGACCTGAATCCGATTGAACACATCTGGGACATCGTTTCTCACTCCATCCACCAACGTCACGTTGTGTAATAATTATAGGGGATAACTCAGGAGACTCTTTGCATGGAACAAGACAACTACAGGACACAGTTTTATAAGTGGTAAAATCTATAATATCACACGGTGATTCAAACAGGTGCAGAGAGATACTTAAGTCCACAACACTTGGTGCAAATAATAAACGCAGCTCAGCAGTCTATAGGAAACTTCAAAGGAAAATGCAATCAAGCAGAAAGTCTATGAAGCACAGTTATTCTTGAGGAAACTTGACACGAATAAATCCTTGTCTCAGTCCGAACACAGATAGATATGCTTATAAGGCAGTTCAAATCATATCTTTAGCTCAACCAGGGAGGCCTGGTTAATAGTCTCAGGTTATTGCAGAGCAGCACAGCTTACATGTCCAGCAAATGCAGATGAAGTAAACATGAGCAGCAGATGAAGGAGGATTACTGGAAACTTGTGTATGCAGCAGGAACTCAGAGCAGAGTAGCAGGATCACCACACAGGTTCACAAGAGCAGGTGTATAGCCAGGGAGTAATCAGAGGTCAGGAGCTGGATGCAAGGCAGAATACTCTAGCACAGACTGAAGGCTGGGTGGAGTTTTATAGCAGGAAGACACAGTGCACATGAGACCAAAGAAGCCATCTTGGAAAAGGGCAGTAATGCACAAAAGGTAATAGAAATGTTCAGAGTCCTGACACGTTGCACCACAGACTGTCCAGGAGATGGCGGATGCTTTAGTCCAGGTCTGGGAGGAGATCCCTCAGGAGACCTTCCATTGCCTCATCAGAAGCATGCCCAGGTATTGTAGGGAGGTCATACAGGCACTTGAAGGCCACACACACTACTGAGCATCATTTCCTTGTCTTGAGGCATTTCCACTGAAGCCGGGTCAGCCTGTAACTTCATTTTCCACTTTGATTTTGAGCATCATTCCAACTCCAGACCTCCGTGGGATATTAGTTGTGATTTACGTTGATCATTTTTAGGTTTTATTGTTCTCAACACATTCCACTTTGTAATGAATAAAGATTTACAACTGGAATATTTCATTCTGTGAAATAGGATGTGGGAATTTAGTGTTCCCTTTATTTTTTGAGCAGTGTATGTTCGAGACCCTGCGGCTGCATCTTTTGTGGTTGTTAGACAGCCGCAGGGACTCAAACATATTATCAGAGCACACCCAAAATACTCGGATAACAGCCGAGCATGCTCAGATAACACGTTATCTGAGCACGTTCGCTCATCACTAATCAGAACTAATGTGAATTTTCAGCATACCAAAGCTGTTAAATAAGGGCAGCAGTGAGACAAATAAAACATGAAACATTACAAACATGGAACTTTATCAGGATCAGTGCTACCTTTTTTCTTGGTATGGGCTTCCTATGGTCTGACAGATTCTGCTGTATAGTACAAATCTGGGGCAACCTATTCTAGTGAGCTGCTTTTTAAAGTGGGCAGATGAAGCACTAATCATAAAGTGTCTTATAGTGTCCAGTATCTAAAACAGACTAGACAATCTAAGATATGAAAGATTTAGCATAACTATAGGAGGTGCAATGATTGTAGCCTTGCAGTCTGTGATGCCTCAGAGAGACAAACTACCAAGAGTGGACCCTCTGGACCATGGGACCGACCCTCCCTTGGGCAAGCTGGGCCTAGTGGAACCGATCCCTATACAGGGACTGTCAGGGGCAAGCACAGGGGACTCTAGAACTATTTCAGCCGATACTGAGAGGGGCGGCTCATAGGAGATAAAGGGTATGATGGGAAGGTAGAATTGGGATCCAGATGAAGACAGACAAAACGTAGGTGGACTAGGGGTACTGGAGATGAAGGGGAAGAGGACTTAAGAGCCAGGGACATGTTGCGGTAGGACAGGAGCAGAGTCTGAGGACCACCAGGGAGCCACACGGAGACTGGCGACAGAAGCAGGCAATGGAGACAGGCTCTGTGGGCAGAACGAAACAAACAGAGTATCAATAGCGCAAAAGCAATGCAGCACAACGCACAGGTAGCAAAAACGGGACCCAACTTATTAGCAGGGAAGCCAAGCAATAATCAGGCATCTCCTCCAAGAAGAGGCAACCTGATATACCCAGTCCTAAACCCACATAGGCTGGATGGGGCTTCCGGTTCAGGGCATGTCAGACCTACAAAAAGCTAGTGACGCGTGTGCCTGCATTCTATGCTGTCCAATGGGCACGCGTGAGTGCCGGAATCTCGCCGCCCCCGAGACCGGAAGTGCAGGGGAAGCGTGGCAAGACCAGACACCAGCAGCGTGCCAGGACACCGCAGCAGCAACAGAGGTTCTAGCAGCAGCACCAGAGGAGGACCGAGCAGCGGCAGTAACACAGCCTTTTTTGAAAGGGAAAAAGTTTGCATTCTGTACTGAACTCTTAGCTGAGTCTGTGTTCACGACTCATAGATGCAAAAAATGTGTCATTTTTAGAGGTTTTACACCATACCCAATCATTTGTGCCGAAATGGGCACTGCGTGACTACGTTTACCAGTCAAATTAATCAAAATCAACATCATTTCTCTGACAGAGGTGTGCGTCACTTGCACAGTGAAGCTAATTCATTAAGTGGTAACCTTAATCCAGCGGTCTTATTCATTAAGACTGGTGAGCAGAACAGCTGTCTTAATCAATCTGGCCTTAAATGTATATAGAAAGGCTCTGTTTAAGCATAGAAGAAGCAGAAAAAGAAAAATTGAGAAAATCCTCACAGTGTGGTTCTATGCCTAAGGGTTTCGGTCAGAAACATGCATCAAAATGTGCACTTTTTTTAATTGTATGCACACCTGTTTTTTAATTATGTGAAATAAAACTACATATTTTTATTCATACGGCCATGTTGATCCTTTTCACCCCTTTTTTTTTGCTCCATATAAGCATTGCTTCATGGCACTTAACAGGCTTTTTGCATATCAGCCGTAAAGGTAGAGGAGATGATTTGTAATGTTTATTTATTCTGAAACTCTAGTTACATTTACAGTAATTAATGTTGTGTTCTGTATTGTTTGCTGTCTAAAATATGAGTGAATTGCATTATACAAACTACAATGTCTCAGTAGATTTGGTAACTTTCTCCTTCTGTAGGTAAACTGTACACTTGTCCTTTTCTTCAGAACTTTAAATTTCCCTCTGAGATACTCTGGACTGTAATGAATGCTTAAGAAATTGATGATCATGGTTTTTTTTTAACTTGAGTTTTTTTTTACTTTAAAGAAAACATTATTCCTGCTTCTTCATGAAAGTAAATAGCATCTGAATATTGAAACTGTATTAACAAAACTTTAATGCCCTCTTTTGGGGGGATTACCTGAGTAATCCTTAGGTTTTATACTATACAAGTCTTCATCAAGGCTTTCTGAGAGTGTGCCTAGGATAACATTAGTTGTGTTGTGTTAATTAGAGATGAGCGAGCCTTTCAAGGTTCAGTTCGGTTCGATTCGCTGAATGTTTAGACGTTCACCTAGCGTTCTTCTGTGCCTACTGCACAAGCATGATGCTCTCACTCAACCCGATTGTAGTAAACAAATGGAGCTTTTACTGCAACAGATCTGTGTGGGAAGACTTGACACGGTGATGTAGAGCAAAGAAGCAGCAGTTGGGGTTGATAGGATGGCTGGTGCTTGGCAAGGCCTGCTAGTCTGCATTTTAGTGCAGCGAGATTCCCACACTAAGGCATGTTGATCGCGCATGTGCAGGTTCATGCATGTAGTTGTCAAAATATTGTGATATTTGCCTCAACTGAGTTCTTTTTGCAGATATGACAGATAACGTAAGTTGGGTCACCCTTTGCAGTCTCAAAAAAGGCTCAGGCTAGGCAACCCTTGCCGCCCTTGCAAACGAAACACTTGCAACCGATGCTAGTGACAGCCAGAGTTGGGGCTGAAGATGCAGTGCGTGTCGTGGTTGCATCACTCACCATCTGTGTGGGAAAATGCAAAGTAACCTCCTTATCTTCCTCCTCCTCTACCTCCTCTGCTGAGCTACTCAGCTGCGCACCCCTGGGTTCACCACAAGTGGTATCTACAACCTTATTTCACCCCTTTGTTCTCACACTCTGTTTTCACAATTTGTCAACCTCCTTCTCTTCCTACCCTAACACCGCAATATAGTCATCGTGTGCCTCTGGTATCTGAGTCCTACTTTGACCGGCCCTGGATCCAACATGAAAATATTTTGGGCATTGGTACAGATGCTTTCCTCCTCTGGATTCTGTGAATCTTTGGAGCAGACCTCTGATGCCCAAGGAATAGAACGTGTGAACAGGTCTGCAGAATGGCCCATCTATGATTCCAGCAATCAGTTGGGCATTTGGAAATTTACGACGGGAGGAAAGAAGGATGAATGGGGTGCCACTTCTGAGGATTGTACTGTGTGTGATGTTAAGATGGAGGAAGAGAAGAAGAGGCCACTTGATGCAGCGCTTGTCATCCACTGAAGCACATGCTCTTTCTGAGCCTCATCTGTAAGGCGGACTGCTGTGCAGGTGACAAAGAAAGGGAGTCAAGCAGCTTTTCCAGCAACAGATGTTGTGAGTGGTCTTTGGATAGGATGAAATGGTGTTTTTTCAGTTAAGCTTTCATTCACATTAACACCTAACCCATGTACACATTGAGCAGCAAGCCTATTCCCCTTTCCACCATGACCTCGTTTTTTCCCACTCATATTGTAAGTAGCCGTCCCCTCTTTTAACCTGCTGTTTCACAACCTTATGCACATAGCTGTCAGTCACGTGTCACTAAATGAACAATCATTATTTATTTTCTTAGTTTGCCTGAACAACACTGCTGTACCTAACAATTTTTAAGTGGAAATTTGGCCTTCTGATTTGTCACTGAAACACAGTTTTATTACAAATAATTTTGGAGTAGCAAATGGTGCCTCTGGAGACTGCTGAACAGTTTTTGCACATCTAGTTAGATGCTGGAAGAGAGCTTTCACACAGGACAGGATCCTTGGAGAGAATAATACTCGCCTACTTGTGTCCAAGGGTGAGGGCTTTTACTGTCCTACAGTTTGCGTACCAGCAGAGATTGGGGGTGGATGATGCGGCAGTGTCTCTGCTACATACAGTACATTCATTTTTGGACAATGATGAAACTGTAGTGCGCACCATGTTCTATACTTTCAGTATAAATCAGATTTTTGTCACCTCCAAAAATTCTCAGATGACTCAGTGATTGTAGGGGACATTGTGGAGGGCCGGGGGGAGAAGGAATATAGAAAGGTGGTTTCTGACTTTGTGGATTGTTACCGAATTAACTGTCTAGAACTAAATGTAAAGAAAACCAAGGAGTTGGTGGTGAGTTATAGAAGGAAAAAGGAGTATTACTTACCCATCAATATTGCTGGCCAGGAGGTTGAGATTGTTGAGAGCTACAAGTACTTGGGGGTTCACCTTGACAGTAAACTTGATTGGAGGTGTCATACAGAAAAGGTTTACAAGAAGGGAATGAGCAGACTGTACTTTCTTTCGGAAGATCAGGTCATTCAATGTGTGCAGTAAAATGCTGGAAATGTTCTACCAGTCCGTTGTGGCAAGCGCCATCTTTTTTGCTATCATATGCTGGGGCAGTAGTGTGCAAGTATATGACGCTAATAAGCTCAGCAAACTTATCAAGAAGGCAAGCGCGGCTGTTGGCCTCCATCGGGACTCTTTTAAGGAGGTATTGGAGGATAGGATTCAGAAGAAGTGTAGGGTTATAATGAACAATAATAAACACCCACTATAAAAGCTGTTCTTGAAGCAGAAGAGCACATTCAGCAGCCATCTAATCCTACTAAGTTGTAAGATGGAGAAATTCAGGAAATCGTTTGTACCTACAGCTATGGGGATGTTTAATAATTTCTTAAGGGTGGTAGACAACAATGACTGATTGCTGGTGTACTAATGTCAATTAACAGTGACATATATACCTGAATTACCCACATTAAGTTGTTATGTAATGTTGGTATACTTGTGTAAGATTTGTGTCCTAATATTTTTTGTACTGCTGTTTGTATTGCTGCTGTAATACCGTAATTTTCCCCAAGATCAATAAAGTGCATCCTATCGTATCCTATCATATCATATCTAGCTAACTAACAAGTTCACTTGCAGCACTTTCTGGAGCAGCTTCTCTGCACTGTGACACTAAGAAAATGGAGCCAGAAAAGCAAGATTTCTGCTTTTTATATGACCAGGGGTATGTGACTTCAGCAGCCAATCCCAGAATGCCTTGTGTCATGACATTGTGGATGGTTTCTGTGCCATGATTGGCTACCCCTCTCTGCATCAGTTGGTTTACAGAGCATGAGAGCAACCTCGAGATTAGAGTACACATCTATATACATATATACACCTATATCTCTAAACATTTTCAATTTCCACCCACAACAAAGAAGGATGTATAAAACAAAGAACTACCCACCGATCAGAAAGTAATTGCTTCAGTAAAAGGGAGGGAAGAAAAGGTTGCTGTCATGGATTCCAAAAAAAACACACATTACCAGTAAGTGATATAAGTGCTTTTCTGTCACCCATGACTGCATCAACAAGAGAATTACAGAGAATTAATCCTCTATCAGGGAGAGACCACAGCCTGGAGAAACCGCCTACCTAACGTGAGGCCAGAAAAGGCAGATAGATCCGGGCTATACTTCTTATAAAACATGGATGGAGAGGTCCAAGTGGCCACCTTACAGATCTGGTTGATGGAGACATCCGCCTTCTCTGCCCAGGATGCAGCCATTGTTCTTGTGGAATGGGCCTTCAGACCCTCTGGAACAGCCCTACCTGCACTCATATAAGCTAACTTAATAGCCTCTCTGACCCATCTCGCTAGGGTCCCCTTTGACATCTTAAGACTTTTCAGACCCCTAGAATGATGCAAAAAAGAGTCCTTTGTTTTCTACATAGTTCTGCAACTGCTAAATACTGCAGCAAACATCTCCTGACATCTAAGTTATGTAGCTTTTCTTCTTTGGGTTCATAAGGTTAGAACAGAATGATGGTAAAACAATTTCCTATGACCTATGGAATTTTGAAAATACTTTAGGGAGATAACTTGTGTCTAATATCAAAACTATCCTATCCTCCAGAACCTAAGTGAATGAATGATCTGCTGACAAGGCTTGGATGTCTCTTATTCTGCAGGCTAGTGTTAGGGCTAGTAGCAGGGATGTTTTTAATGAGACTCTATTGTCTGAGGCAGAATGCACCAGTTCAAAGGGGCTTTCTTTTAATGCTGTTAAGACCAGATTCAAGACCCAAGGAGGGACTCTACAGGAAGGGATTGGTCTAGATCTGCCTCAGGTGTAATAATCATAGGGGATAACTCAGGAGACTCTTTGTGTGGAACAAGACAACTACAGGACACAGTTTTATAAGTGGTAAAGTCTATATTAGCACACAGTGAATCAAACAGGTGCAGAGAGAAACTCAAGTCCACAACACTTGGTGTAAATATTAAACGCAGCTTAGCAGTTTATAGGGAACTTCAGAGGAAAATGCAAAAACGCAGAAAGTCTATGAAGCACAGGTATTCTTGAGGATACTTGACACGAATAAGTCCTTGTCTTAGTCCAAACACAGATAGATATGCTTATAAGGCAGTTCAAATAATATCTTAGCACAACCAGGGAGGCCTGGGTAATAGTCTCAGGTTTTTGCAGAGCAGCAACAGCTTACATGTCCAGCAAATGCAGATGGAAGTAAACACGAGCAGCAGATGAAGGAGGATTACTGGAAACCGGTGTATGCAGCAGGAACTCAGAGCAGAGTAGCAGGATCACCACACAGGTTCACAGGAGCAGGTATATAGCCAGGGAGTCACCAGAGGTCAGGAGCTGGATGCAAGGCAGAATACTCTAGCACAGACTGAAGGCTGGGGTGGAGTTTTATAGCAGGAAGACACAGTGCACATGAGACCAAAGACGCCATCTTGGAAAAGGGCAGTAATGCACAAAAGGTAATACAAAATGTTCAAAGTCCTGACATTACTCCCTCCTTAGAAGCGGCCTCAGGACGATCCTGAACCTGGATTCTCAAGGAATCTCTGATGAAAATGACAAACCTTCCATTGGGCATTGATGTTTTCCACAGGTTGCCAGGAGTCTTCCTCAGGGGGATATCCCTGCCATCTTATCAGATATTGGAGCCGATTCCTGCGAATCCTGGAATCAACAATTTCCTCCACCACAAATTGTTCTTGCCCATCAATCACCACAGGTTGCAGAGGTGACGCAACATGTCCCTGGAAGGTATTAGGAAATACAGGCTTGAAAAACTGGATGTACCTTCATAGTCCTAGGCTGCTTCAGCCGGCAGGCCACAGAGCTCACAATACCGTTGATCTTGAAAGGGCCAATGAATTTATGTCCAAGTTTTTGTGAAGGAACGTTTAACTTCAGATTCTTAGTTGCTAATCACAAGGAATCTCCTACCTTGAACATGGGTGCAGGTTTACGGAATCTATCAGTCGATCTCTTATAACGTTCTTGAGCTGTGGTCAGGGATTCTTTCAGAACCTCCAGATTTTGCCTCATCGCAGTCAGCCTTTCCTCCACTGCCGGAACCGGAGAATTAATTGGAGACATAGGTAAGATACACGGATGATAACCCAGATTGGCAAAGAAAGGTGTAAATTTAGTGGAGGCGCTCTGAGAATTGTTATATGAAAATTTGGCTAACGGCAGCAACTCCAACCAGTCATCCTGGAGATGGCCGACATAGCATCTTAGATATTGTTCCAGCGTCAGGTTGGTACGCTCAGTCTGACCATTTGTCTGGGGATGGTAAGCGGAAGTGAGACAGACATTAATATTGAGTGCAGAGCAAAACCCCTTCCAGAATATTGAAGTGAACTGTACTCCACGGTCAGAGATGATCTCATCCGGAACCCCATGCAACCGAAAGACATTCTGTATAACCAAGTTCACTGTATCTTTAGCTGAAGGAAGGCCGGTGCACGGAACAAAATGAGCAGCTTTAGTCAGGCGATCAACTACCACCATGATTGTATTCATGCCCCTGATGTAGGCAGCTCCACAATAAAGTCCATTGATATAGACCCCCAAGGGCAGGACAGAACAGGTAATGGTTGTAGAAGACCCGTAGGTGCCACATGAGGAGTCTTGTAATGAGAACATACCTCGCAAGAGAGAACATAGTCCTTGGTATCCTTCAGGCAAGTTGGCCACCAGAAGAATCGGCTCAGGAACGCTTGTGTCTTCTGTACCCCCCTGTGACCAGCCAACTTAGAGCCATGTACCAACTTGAGGATCTGCAGACGGACGACTTCTGGGACGTAGATATGTCGATCTCTGAACCACATGCCACCTTAAAGACAAGATTAATATCCACAGGTGGGTTGGCGAGAAATACATCACCGTCATATGTCTCCCTGCACTCCTTCCACAAGTCCTGATCGTGGATAACTCCGATGAAATTGGCATCAGATAGAATGGTCTTGGACAGGGCTCCAGGTACGGAATCCGCAGCATGGATTCGGGATAAAGCATCAGCCTTCCCATTACGAGAACCTGGACGGTACGAGATAACAAAGTTAAATTGATTTAAAATAAGTTCCAATGAGCCTGATGAGGAGAAAGACATCTAGCAGATCTAAGGAACTCTAAATTGCGATGGTCAGTTAGCACTATGATCTGTTGTGCAGCTCCTTGCAGATGATGCCTCCATTCTTTGAAAGCCGCAATAATAGCCAGCAATTCCTTGTCTCCCACGTCATAATTCTTCTCTGCTGAGGTTAGTCTATGGGAAAAGAAAGCACAGGGATGTAGCAGACCCTTCTCTCCAGTTCTTTGGGAGAAAATAGCCCCCAAAGCATTATCAGAAGCGTCCACCTCCACAATGAAAGAAAGTGTTGGATCTGGGTGTACCAACAGCGGTGCTGATGTGAAACAGATTTTAAGCCGATCAAAAGCTTCTTGAGCCTGTGATGACCACTTAAAGGGCTTTTCCTTCTTCGTCAAGGAAGTAATGGGACGGACAATATCAGAAAAATTTCGAATGAAGCGTCTGTAGAAATTTGCAAAACCAATAAAACGTTGGACCTCCTTAACGTTCTTGGGTACCGGCCAGTCAAGGATAGCCTGAATCTTACCAGATTCCATGTTCAGCCCCTGGGGAAAGATGATATAACCTAAGAACTGTATCTCAGAACGATGGAACTCGAATTTCTCCGGCTTAATATACAGATGGTTCTCTTTCAGACGTCTTAAAACAGTTTTGACATGTTCTTCATGTTCCTGTAAAGAGTCAGAAAAGACTAGTATATCGTCCAAATAGATCACCACAAACTGGTCCAACAAATCTCTGAAAATGTCATTAGCAAGGTGTTGAAACGTTGCAGGGGCGTTACAAAGCCCGAAGGGCATCACAAGATATTCAAAGTGTCCATACCGGCATCTGAATGCTGTCTTCCACTCATCCCCTGGACGAATACGCACCAAATTATAAGCCCCACGAAGATCCAGTTTAGAGAACACCTTAGCATGGCGGACTCTTTCCAGTAATTTGGGAATCAGAGGCAAAGGGTAACGGTTTCGTATGGTTACCTTATTGAGTTCCCGATAGTTAACACAGGGTCTCAGGGTCCCATCCTTTTTTTTTACAAAAAATATAGGTGCCCCTGCTTGTGAGGAAGAAGGACGTATGAAGCCTTCGGCCAGATTTTCATCAATATACTCCTTTAAGGCTTGAAGCTCAGGTGCCGCCAAAGGGTATACGTTACCAAAAGGAATAGCTGCCCCAGGAAGCAGCTCAATGGGACAATCATAACACCTGTGTGGAGGAAGCTGATCTGCATTCTTCTTGTCACAGATGTCAGAGAACTCTTTATATGCTGGAGGTAAAGAAAATACCTGTACATGTGGTTCCGTAGCCGTGGACTCAGGGACAGCTTCTGTTAACGCTGAGTTGCTCCTTGTTGGAAAGATAATCTCCTTGGTCTCCCAGTTTATAATTGGGTTCTGAGAATGCAACCAAGGCATGCCTAAAATCACAGGAAAATGAGGAGAAGAAATTAGCAAGAAAGAAAGTTGCTCCTGATGATTAGGCTCCAACACAATTTCAAGGGGAACGGTCTCCTGATCCACAGGCCCAGAGATTAAAGGTGACCCATCCACTGTTTCCATGGTAATTGGAGAGGCTCTTTACTGAATTTCAATACCATGTTCCTTGGCAAATGCGATATCCATGAAATTGCCACCTGCACCAGAGTCAATCATAGCTGCACTGGAAATCCACTGTCCTGAACCCAGGATCTTAATAGGGAGAGAACAGTGAGAGTTCTTTTCCTTAAACTCCTTGGGCGGTGAAGTCATAGAAAGTGAAAGGAATACAGCGTTTAAAGGCAGGCTACATTCAGAGATGTCAGATTCATCATCACAGTTGTCATACTCCCCTACTGCTGCTAGCACCTTGTTAGGCCGTCTAGGACACTTAGGACAATTGATCAAGAAGTGGTCCGACTGGCCGCAGTCGAAACATAGACTTTCACGTAGGCGATGCTCCCGTCGCTCATTGATCTCGCGCAGTTTGCATGGGCACCGCCTCCTCCTCCTGAGATATTTTACCTGCAGGCTCTTTGGAAGGAAGGGAAAAGTTAGAAATACGGTTATATGCAGCAAACTTCTCCTGCCTACGCTCATTAAGGCGAATGTCTATGCGCACACAATGCTGTATAAATGTCTCAAGCTCTTGTGGTGACTCAGAGCGAGCTAGTTCATCTTTTACAATACTAGACAGACCCCTTTTAAAAATAGGCAATTGTGCATAACTGTCCAAATTGGTATCTCCTGAATTCAGTAGCATACTCAATAACAGAACGTTTAGCCTGGTGTAAAGCCAATAAAGCAGATCCAGCGGTTGCACGGCAATTAGGGTCATCAAACATTAATGCCATAGCGGGCAATAAATCATCCAAGCTATTTAACCGTGGGTCACGAGACTCAATCATTGGATTCGCCCAGGCGAGCGCTCGTGCGGTCAGCAGCATTATTACACACAATACTTTGGATCTATTATTAGGAAAACGGTCAGCATGCACATCAAAATATAGCATACATTGTTTCATAAAGCCACAAAATTTGTTGCGATCACCATTAAATCTGAATGGGGGCAACTTAGATGGGCTAGCTGGTGGCGGTTGCCCAGAGGGTAAAGTCGCTTGTGCAGCTATTTGCATGCTCATGTCCTGAAAAGCCCGTCCATACTGGGACTCTATGCCAGCAAGTTTGTTTTCCTGGGCTGCCATGCGGGTGCTTAAGTCCTACAGCCTGTCTGTAACCCGCCTTGATACACCGACCACTGTATCCCCTGTCCTTAAATCTTTCAGTAAGGATGACGGACTGTCTCTCGAAGCAGGCCTCTGTAGCGCAGATCTGCCTATTCCTGAGGAACTGACCATCAGGGATGGCTTTAATGACTGAATGACTGTGTGCTGAGGAGGCATGTAATAATGAGCTAACAAGATCTGTTACAGAAGAGATCTATCTCAATAGATCCATCCTCCTCGACACACAGTGTGATATCCCAAAAAATCTATTTTTTTTGCAATGAAAATTATATGTAAACTTTAAATTAAATGGATTATTAACCCCTTCATGACCTTGGGATTTTCCATTTTTCCGTGTTTGTTTTTCGCTTCCCTGCTTCCCAGAGCCATAACATTTTTATTTTTCCATAAATTTGGCCATGTGAGGGCTTATTTTTTGTGAGACGAGTTGTACTTTTGAACTGCATCATTAGTTTTACCATGTCGTGTACTAGAAAACGGGGAAAAAATTCCAAGTGTGGTGAAATTGCAAAAAAAGTGCAGTCCCACACTGGTTTTTTGTTTGGCTTTTTTGCTAGGTTCACTAAATGCTAAAACTGACCTGCCATTTTGATTTTCCAGGTCAGTACGAGTTCATAGACACCTAACATGACTAGGTTATTTTTTATCTAAGTGGTGAAAAAAAATTCCAAACTTTGCTAAAAAAAAAAAATAGTTGCTCCATTTTCCGATACTCGTAGTGTCTCCATTTTTCATGATCTGGGGTCGGTTGAGGGCTTATTTTTTGCGTGCTGAGTTGGCATTTTTAGTGATACCATTTTGGTGCAGATACATTCTTTTGAGCGCCTGTTATTGCATTTTAATGCAATGTCGCGGCGACCAAAAAAAAGTAATTCTGGCGTTTCGAATTTTTTCTCGCTACGCTGTTTAGCGATCAGGTTAATGCTTTTTGATTCTGAACGCGATGATACCAAATATGTGTAGGTTTGATTTTTTTTTTATTGATTTATTTTGAATGGGGCGAAAGGGGGGTGATTTAAACTTTTATATTTTTTTTATTTTTTTCACATTTTTTTTACTTTTTTTAAAAACTTTTGCCATGCTTCAATAGCCTACATGGGAGGCTAGAAGCTGGCACAACAAGATCGGCTCTGCTACTTAGCAGCGATCTGATGTTCGCTGCTATGTAGCAGAAATGCAGGTGTGCTGTGAGCACCTACCACAGGGTGGCGCTCACAGCTGCTGGGGATCAGTAACCATAGAGGTCTCAAGGACCTCTATGGTTACTATTCAGAACCATCGCCGACCTCCGATCATGTGAAAGAGGACAGCGATGCGCTCATTTCCGGCCGGCCGGAAGCGCCGGTTAAATGCCGCTGTCTGCGTTTGACAGCGGAATTTAACTAGTTAATAGCGGCGGGTGAATCGCGATTTCACCCGCTGCTATTGTGGGCACATGTCAGCTGTTCAAAACAGCTGACATGTCCTGGCTTTGATGCGGGCTCACCTCGGAGGTCAGAAAGGGGTTAAGCTGTTGCATAAAATTCACTAGGCTGGTCTTGTCACCCTCTCAAATCATCAAAACATCATCAATGTAATGAAACCAGCCTAGGACTGGGTCCGAGGCATGCGCTCCATCACTCTGGAAAACCCACCTCTTCCAAAACCCAAGGAATAGGTTTGCATATGACGGAGCACATACCGCGCCCATAGCAGTACCCTGAGTCTGTAAAAAAGAAACGGTCCTTGAAAACAAAAAAGTTATGTGTCAAAATAAACTCCAACAAATCGAAAATTAAATCAACAAAATGGCCATCCCAGTTTGTCGTCTCCAGGAAGAAGCGGACCGCTCTGTGGCCATCCTCATGCAAATAGATGTATATAATGACTCAATGTCAATCGCAACCAAAATCATATTGCCTTCAAGAGACAGTCCACCAATCCTGTAAGTACATCCATAGTGTCTCTGACATAGGAGGGGAGCGTATCCACCAATTTACAAATATTGTCGCTCAAACCTCCTATGCCAGAGATAATAGGTCGCCAGGTGGACACACAGGGTCTTTGTGTTTCTTGGACAACAGATAAAAAGTTGCCACCTTTGGTGATTTAGGTAACAGTCCCTCCATAACCTTCTTTGGGACAATACCCGACTCATGAGCCTCAAATACAATTGACTCTAGTTGGGTCAAAAAAGAGGCCAAAGGATTATGGAGCAACACATGACATGATATGTTTCCTTGTTTCTCAGCTGATGGAAAGCCTCTATCTCGTATTTTTCTGTTGGCCAGATCACAACGTTCCAGTTAGAATCTGTTTAGTTTGTTAATATCCGCCATTTTCTTGTGGAGTTCTGGCTGCTGGTCTTTTTCCTCTGGTGCTGGGTTTGTCTTGGGTCAGGTGTTTGTATCACTCTTTATTAACAAGCACCTGCCTTCCATTCCTTGCTGGACAACAGTGTTAATCTGCTTGAGCTCTAGCTTGTTACTTTGCTTTGTGTTCTGTGTGTATTATTTGTGCAGTGCTGGTACCTCTGGTTCAGCTAGCCTTAGTTTCTGTTTTCTAATGATTTCTACAGCTTTCTCTGTGTTTTCTACTAGGAGGTGACCCGTTTTTGTACCCAGTCCTTAGTTCTTTTAGGGAATCCCTTCCCCTTATCTATAGGTTTTTGCTTGAGATTAACCTAGGATCGTTGGTGGGTCTATTCGCAAGGAATGGGTTGTGCACTTCATCATAGGGTTTCAGCCTAGTCATAGTGCTGGGTCTGTTTTCCCCCTTCTACCTTAGTCTGTGTTGCCGATCCATAACAGTTCCCCCTGTTATGACCTGGTGGTTAAAAGGCCACACTGATATGACCTGGTGGCTAAAAACGCAACATTGGACGAGCTCTGGGAAGGTGGTATCTCTACTGACTGCAGTCCCTAATCCTAACAACAACACTAGTAATAGCCGTGGGATGTTCCTGTCACTCCCTAGACACCTCTTCACAGCCTAAGAACTAACTACCCCTAAAGAAGGAAATAGAAAGCTATTTTGCCTCAGAGAAAACCCCAAAAGGAAAGACAGACCCCCACAAATATTGACTGTGAGTGAAGAGGGAAACGACGTACACAGAAATGAAATCAGATTTCAGCAAAGGAGGCCAATACTAAACTTGATAGACAGAGAGAAAAGGATACTGTGCGGTCAGTATTAAAAACTGCAAAATCCACGCAGAGTTTACAAAAATGAACTCCACACCGACTCACGGTGTGGAGGGGCAAATCTGCTTTCCCAGAGCTTCCAGCTAGCCTGAATATGACATAGTGACAAGCTGGACAAAAAGAGACATATTTGCAGAGCAATAGAGTCCAAGCAAATGGACAAACAAAAACTAGCAAAAACTTATCTTTTGCTGACAAGGATAGGCCATATGAGAAATCCAAGGAGAGAACCAAATCCAACCAAGAACATTGACAGCTGGCATGAACTAAAGCCCAGAGCAGGTTTAAATAACAAACCCAGGCAAGGCGATTAGTGAAGGCAGCTGCCACAGCTACCTAAAGGAGCAGCAGTTCCACTCTAAACCACCAGAGGGAGCCCAAGGGCAGAACTCACAAAAATACCATTAGCAACCACAGGAGGGAGCTCCAGAACGGAATTCACAACAGTACCCCCCCTTGAGGAGGGGTCACCGAACCCTCACCAGAGCTCCCAGGCCGATCAGGATGAGCCAAATGGAAAGCACGAACCAAATCGGCAGCATGAACATCGGAGGCAACGACCCAAGAATTATCCTCCTGGCCATAACCCTTCCACTTGACCAGATACTGAAGCTTCCGCCTCGAAAAACGAGAATCCCAAATCTTCTCCACCACATATTCCAATTCCCCCTCAACCAACACCGGAGCAGGAGGATCAACGGAGGGAACCATAGGTACCACATATCTCCGCAACAAGGATCTATGGAACACATTATGAATGGAAAAGGAAGCTGGAAGGGCCAAACGAAAAGACACCGGATTGATAATTTCAGAAATCTTATAAGGCCCAATAAAGCGAGGCTTGAACTTAGGGGAAGAAACCTTCATAGGAACATGACGAGAAGACAACCAGACCAAATCCCCAACACGAAGCCGGGGACCAACACACCGACGACGGTTAGCAAAACTTTGAGCCTTTTCCTGAGACAACGTCAAATTGTCCACCACATGAGTCCAAATTTGCTGCAACCTGTCTACCACAGAATCCACACCAGGACAGTCAGAAGGCTCAAGCTGCCCCGAAGAAAAACGAGGATGAAAACCAAAATTACAAAAGAAAGGCAAAACCAAGGTAGCCGAACTAGCCCGATTATTAAGGGCAAACTCGGCCAACGGCAAAAAGGTCACCCAATCATCCTGATCAGCAGACACGAAGCATCTCAAATAGGTTTCCAAGGTCTGATTGGTTTGCTCCGTTTGGCCATTTGTCTGAGGATGGAATGCTGAAGAAAAAGACAAATCAATGCCCATTCTAGCACAAAAGGACCGCCAAAACCTAGAAACGAACTGGGAACCTCTGTCAGACACAATATTCTCCGGAATACCATGCAAGCGAACCACATGCTGAAAAAATTATGGAACCAAATCAGAGGAGGAAGGCAGCTTAGGCAATGGTACCAAATGGACCATCTTAGAAAACCGGTCACAAACCACCCAGATGACAGACATCTTCTGAGAAACAGGAAGATCAGAAATAAAATCCATGGAAATATGCGTCCAGGGCCTCTCAGGAATAGGCAAAGGCAAAAGCAACCCACTGGCACGGGAACAGCAAGGCTTAGCCCGGGCACAAGTCCCACAGGACTGCACAAAAGAACGCACATCCCGCGACAAGGAAGGCCACCAAAAGGACCTAGCCACCAAATCTCTGGTACCGAAAATCCCAGGGTGACCAGCCAACACCGAACAATGAACCTCAGAAATTACCCTGCTAGTCCATCTATCAGGAACAAACAATTTCCCCACAGGACAGCGGTCAGGTTTATCAGCATGAAACTGCTAAAGTACCCGCCGCAAATCAGGGGACATGGCAGAAAGAATCACCCCCTCCTTGAGGATCCAAGCCGGCTCAAGAACTCCCGGAGAATCAGGCAAAAAACTCCTAGAAAGGGCATTAGCCTTCACATTCTTAGATCCCGGAATATACGAGACCACAAAATCAAAACGTGAGAAAAACAGAGACCACCGAGCTTGTCTAGGATTCAACCGCTTAGCAGACTCGAGGTAAATCAGATTCTTATGATCAGTCAAGACCACCACGCGATGCTTGGCTCCCTCAAGCCAATGTCGCCACTCCTCAAATGCCCACTTCATAGCCAACAACTCCCGATTGCCGACATCATAATTACGCTCAGCAGGCGAAAACTTTCTGGAGAAGAAAGCACATGGTTTCATCAACGAGCCATCAGAATTTCTCTGAGACAAAACGGCCCCTGCCCCAATCTCAGAAGCATCAACCTCAACCTGAAAAGGGAGAGAAACATCTGGCTGACACAACACAGGGGCAGAAGTAAAACGACTTTTAAGCTCCTGAAAGGCCTCAACAGCCGCAGAGGATCAATTCATCACATCAGCAACCTTCCTCGTCAAATCGGTCAGAGGCTTCACCACACTAGAAAAATTAGCAATAAAGCGGCGATAAAAATTGGCAAAGCCCAAAAATTTCTGAAGGCTCTTTACAGATGTAGGTTGAGTCCAATCATGAATGGCCTGGACTTTAACAGGGTCCATTTCAATAGCCGAGGGAGAAAAAATGAATCCCAAAAAAGAAACCTTCTGATCTCCAAAGAGGCACTTAGACCCCTTCACAAACAACGCATTAGCACGAAGTACCTGAAATACCATCCTAACCTGCTTCACATGAGACTCCCAATCATCGGAGAAAACCAAAATATCATCCAAATACACAATCATGAATTTATCCAGATTATTCCAGAAGATATCATGCATAAAGGACTGAAATACCGATGGAGCATTAGAGAGCCCGAATGGCATCACAAGATATTCAAAATGGCCTTCCGGCGTATTAAATGCTGTTTTCCATTCATCACCTTGTTTAATACGCACGAGATTAAACTCCCCTCGAAGGTCGATTTTAGTAAACCAACTGGCACCCTTAATCCGAGCAAACAAATCAGAAAGTAAAGGTAAAGGGTACTGGAATTTGACAGTGATCTTATTGAGAAGGCGATAATCTATACAGGGTCCCAGGGAGCCATCCTTCTTGGCAACAAAAAAAAATCCCGCTCCCAACGGTGACGAAGACGGGCGAATATGCCCCTTCTCCAAGGACTCCTTTACATAACTCCGCATAGCGGCATGCTCTGGCACAGACAGATTGAAAAGTCGGCCCTTAGGGAACTTACAGCCAGGAATCAAATTAATGGCACAATCGCAGTCCCTATGAGGAGGCAGGGAACTGGACTTGGGCTCATCAAATATATCCTGGAAATCCGACAAAAACTCAGGAACTTCAGAAGAAGGGGACAAGGAAATGGACATCAAAGGAATATCACTATGTATCCCCTGACAACCCCAACCAGTTACAGATATAGATCTCCAATCCAGCACTGGATTATGTACCTGTAACCATGGAAAACCCAGCACAACAACATCATGCAAATTATGCAACACCAAAAAGCGAATATTTTCCTGATGTGCTGGAGCCATGTACATGGTTAACTGTGTCCAGTACTGAGGTTTATTCTTGGCCAATGGCATAGCATCAATCCCCCTTAACGGAATAGGACTCTGCAAAGGCTCCAAGGAAAAACCACAGCGCTTGGCAAATTCTAAGTCCATTAAGTTCAGGGCAGCGCCAGAATCCACGAATGCCATAACAGAAAAGGACGACAATGAGCAAATCAGGGTAACAGACAAGAGAAATTTAGGCTGTACAGTACTAATGGTAACAGACCTAGGGACCCTCTTAGTACGCTTAGGGCAATCAGAAATAGCATGAGCAGAATCACCACAGTAAAAACACAGGCCATTCTGACGTCAGAATTTCTGCCTTTCTGCTCTAGTCAAAACCCTATCACATTGCATAGGCTCAGGGCTCTGCTCAGAGGACACTGCCATATGGTGCACCACCTTGCGCTCGCGCAAGCATCGATCAATCTGAATGGCCAAAGACATTGACTCATTCAGACCAGCAGGCGTGGGAAACCCCACCATAACATCTTTAAGGGCTTCAGAAAGACCCTTTCTGAAAATCGCTGCCAGGGCATACTCATTCCATTTTGTGAGCACAGACCACTTTCTAAATTTCTGGCAGTATACTTCTGCTGCTTCCTGACCCTGACACAGAGCCAGCAAAGTTTTTTCTGCCTGATCCACAGAATTAGGCTCGTCATACAGCAATCCAAGCGCTTGAAAAAATGCATCAATATTGAGCAATGCAGGATTTCCTGGCTCAAGGGAGAATGCCCAGTCCTGCGGGTCGCCACGCAGCAAAGAAATAACAATCTTCACCTGATAAATGGGGTCACCAGAGGAACGGGGTCTCAGAGCAAAAAACAATCTGCAATTATTTTTAAAGTTAAAAAATTTAGATCTGTCCCCAGAAAATAAATCAGGAATAGGAATTGTAGGCTCTAATACTGGAGTCTGGACAACATAATCTTGGATACTCTGTACCCTTGCAGCGAGTTGATCCACGTGCAAGGACAGACCCTGAACCTCCATATCAGCACCAAAATCCTGAACCACCCAGAGATTAAGGGGGAAAAAAAGACAAAACAAGCTACAAAGGAAAAAAAATGACTCAGAACTTTCTTTTCCCTCTTTTGAGATGCATTTAACACATTGTGGGCCAGCAGTACTGTTATGACCTGGTGGTTAAGAGGCCACACTGATATGACCTGGTGGCTAAAACGCAACATGGGACGAGCTCTGGGAAGGTGGTATCTCTACTGACCGCAGTCCCTAATCCTAACAACAACACTAGTAATAGCCGTGGGATGTTCCTGACTCTCCCTAGACACCTCTTCACAGCCTAAGAACTAACTACCCCTAAAGAAGGAAATAGAAAGCTATCTTGCCTCAGAGAAAACCCCAAAAGGAAAGACAGACCCCCACAAATATTGACTGTGAGTGAAGAGGGAAATGACGTACACAGAAATGAAATCAGATTTCAGCAAAGGAGGCCAATACTAAACTTGATAGACAGAGAGAAAAGGATACTGTGCGGTCAGTATTAAAAACTACAAAATCCACGCAGAGTTTACAAAAATGAATTCCACACCGACTCACGGTGTGGAGGGGCAAATCTGCTTTCCCAGAGCTTCCAGCTAGCCTGAATATGACATAGTGACAAGCTGGACAAAAAGAGACATATTTGCAGAGCAATAGAGTCCAAGCAAATGGACAAACAAAAACTAGCAAAAACTTATCTTTTGCTGACAAGGATAGGCCATATGAGAAATCCAAGGAGAGAACCAAATCCAACCAAGAACATTGACAGCTGGCATGAACTAAAGCCCAGAGCAGGTTTAAATAACAAACCCAGGCAAGGCGATTAGTGAAGGCAGCTGCCACAGCTACCTAAAGGAGCAGCAGTTCCACTCGAAACCACCAGAGGGAGCCCAAGGGCAGAACTCACAAAAATACCATTAGCAACCACAGGAGGGAGCTCCAGAACGGAATTCACAACATCCCGCCCTTGTCTGCCAGCTTAATAACCACATCATCCAGGGACTGTAGTTCTTTTAAAGCACGTCTCTGAACATTAGTAAGATTGTCATTCCATATGTTTTTTGGTATCTTTTTAAGATCCTCCGTGACTAGTCTACAAAAAATGTCCACCTGTGGGCAGACAGACAAAGGGGGAACATAAGAGATCTGGGGACAATTGATTGTGGAAAAGTACCTGTCAAATCAGATTGCTGTTTTCTCAATAGTTCCTCCAATGCTACTAGTGATTGTTGATCCGTTGCATCAGTAAGGCCCAATTGTGCCCCGGCCTGAATGTGCAATTTTTTTCAGCACCAATTTTTGGCAGAAGAGGTGCACATCCTTCAGTGCTGTGAAAAAATCAAAACTATTAGATGGTGCAAAGTTTAACGCCAGCCTCAGAAGTTCACATTGTGCCTCTGATAAGGGATGTGAAGACAAATTTACTACCTCTAAATTAGTAATTTTGCCCTCCGTTCGTACTTAGAAGGAGATACAATAGTTATGACCACAAGAAGAAAAGGAGTAGCAACAAGCCACAATATGGATACAAATTACAAAAGATTTTTATTGTACAAATATAAAAGACAAATCACACAACATCCATATAAACATAATAATTTAGACAAAGGAGGACAAAGAGGTATTATTGGACACCGATATCAGCAGTAATAAGCAATGGGATGAGTCATGCTCTATAATTCTTTACAGCTGAATATATGATGATAAATTGAGTTATTAATTGATTTTTTCACAAGATCGCACTGTATGCACTTTCCTATGGCACTTTATATTGTTAACAACAATATGTCCTAACACTTTATGTCTGTATATTACTTGTAATTATTAATAACCACTTTTATGAAATTAATTCTTGTTAAATATTTTCACTCTATTGTACAGCTTAAATACTCTGTACATGCATTTGCATATTGCTTGAAGATATGGGATAGATAGATAGATAGATAGATAGATAGATAGATAGATAGATAGATAGATAGATAGTAGGTGATAGATAGATAGATAGATAGATAGATAGATAGATAGATAGATAGATAGATAGAAAGTAGGAGATAGATAGATAGATAGATAGATAGATAGATAGATAGATAGATAGATAGAATTCTGTTGTTCTCTTTTTCTCTAGATAGTTAGATAGATGTGGGATAATTAAATATTAAAAGATAGATAGATAGATAGATAGATAGATAGATAGATAGATAGATAGATAGATAGATAGATAGATAGATAGAAAGCTGTAAAAACACATTCATATCCTATGAATACTTTTTTTCACATTTGGGCAATTTTAGCATAATTTTGCTAATTTAAATTAATGAATTGCTTAATAGAGTCTAGTTGTCAAAACCTTGTGTCGATCATCTAAGAATACTGATTCATAATGATTTTTCCATATAAAGACACATAAAATTGAGCTATCTTAGTATGCTTTATTCATGCCTACATTTATAGTTTGGGAAATGATTTACAAGTATGATCGCCAACAATCAGAAAAGGGTGGTAGAAATATCATAGCAGTGATATAATTTGGCTTCTGTTAGTCATTTATATAAGAAATCCATGATTCGTAAGAGCATTTACAGTAAGTAATCATTAATGGAAGGCTAAGAAAGTTGCACATTGTAATGTCTGTTGCTTCACAAATGATGCACATCAGCAGCACTCATTCTAGAAATCTCATTATCAATTTGCTTGGGTTTGCATATCTAGTATTAAGCTATAATGTAATAATGAAGATAAAAAATTCACTTTTTTATTCTATTATTACGTTTGTAAAACAATTCTTGCTAAACATACTTAGAAGAAGGGATTGTTTCATTTAGAATCCTTAATACAGTTTCCACACGCTTTAGTGAAATGTATTTTAAGCATGACATTGATATATGTGCGTTCTACAATTACAGACATTCTTCGCCTGATTGGCTGAAATTCACCAAAGTTTAAAGCTGCAATCAATGTTTTCTTCACAATTGTCTAGCAAGAAACTTCCGTATGTAGAACCTCTAAGCCAAAACAGATCTGGAGGTACGTGCATATCTTTACTAAATTTTATATGCACTTGTGATGGATCAATTTTACAAACATTCGCTCTCAAGTTTTACCATAGCATATACAGAAATGTTATTTAGGCCGGGGTCACACTTAACGTATGGGAAATCGGTCCGAGTCTGCCTGCTGAGAGTCGCACAAGTGTTCTCCGTATGGTCATCCGTGTGTAATGCGTTTGCAATGCGATGATACTATTTTCTCGCACCTATGACAGCCGTATGACATGCAAATGACATGGGTATGACATCCGCATGATATGTGTATGGCATGCTTATGGCTCTATATTTCTCACTAATTTTCCAAATTGAATTTTATGGCTTAATGGGCTGAAATGAGGAAAATGTGTGCATATTTCTCGCAAGTCACAAGGGTGGTACGTGTGATGTCTGAGTTTTTCTCACACCCATAGGCTTGCATTGGCGAGTCTCGGATGATATACGAGTACAATCGCAGCATGCTGCCATTTTACCCACACTTCAAATACGCCTGAGAAAAAATACGTGTGAGCTGCTTCATAGATTAACAGTGGTCCAAGTGCTATGCGATGTTTTCTCGCATAGCACTCATCCGTATTCTACGCTAGTGTAACTCCGGCCTTATAATGATTATCCCTACTGTTTACCATTTTATCATTGATACATTTACATCCCTTTCTAATAATTTTCAAGGATTTTTAAATGAATGAGGTGTATCATTAAAAAAATCCAAGTTTCATGAATACAAATTATTTCTCTACTGCAGCAATACATGTGTGTGTATGTGTGTGCATATACAGTGTGTATATATATATATATATATATATATATATATATATTTTTTTTTTTTTTTTTTTTTTTCCTTTCTTTGCCTTTTTTCAGGGAATATGAGCGATAACACCAAAACTTTTTCACCACTCATGGTTAGTGGTTGGGTGAAGCCATTGATTTTCAAACTACCACAAAAGACTTCAAGCTGTCATTGATGTTAGAGGGGGTAATACACGGTATTAAGAAATGGTGTATGTGAACTTTTGATCAGGGTCATTTCGATGTCTTTGATTTTCATTATGATTTAAAAAGAGAAAACACAGTAATTTGACAATAAATGGCTTCACCCAACCACTAACCATGAGTGGAGAAAAAGTTTTGGTGTTATCATTCATACTCTCTGAAAAAAGGCCTAGAAAGCAAAAATTCTGCTGTGGTGTTAAGGGTCGAGTTCCCGCTTCTGCACAGGGGGAATCTCGGGCTGTTTCTGCTGTGGTCTCCCATTCTTCTTCTGCCGCAGTGGAGCCTGCTCAGCGGAGATGTCGGTCCCAGCATCTTGCTTGGTCTCACTCTGTGCTGAGGGTTGCTGCTGCTTTCCCAGCTTCTGCCATTAAAGCCAGTGCTGGTCAGCGACGAGCTGACGCTTTTGGGACTAAGTCCTGCTTTTACCCTTCTGAGCATGCCCAGGGTGAGATCTTCCATTGGAGATCGAGGGTCACATGCTCAGATACTGCAGCAGATCCCATTGGTCCTCCAGGAAGGTCCTGAAGGTGCTGAACTTCTGTGGCAGCTTCCTATTGGTCCTTTTAGGAAGGTCCTGTACATGCTGCAGCTATATAAGGTTCAAATGACCGCACGGCCATGTGCTAGTGTACAATTGTATACGTGTGTTTGTTGATGAGTGCAAGTCGTCCTTTAAATATCCCATCCCTATTGTATGACTGCTCGCGTAAGGTGTATGGCTGCTATCTAGCGCGCGACTAGACTCACAACGTGTTACACACGAAACAGCGTCCATTGCTGTGACCGCCAGTGCGGCACCACGCCAGTAGAGCGCTTCCTAACCCACGTCTGGGTGTTTAGTGGTGTCTGCCAATACGGCACAGCTCGCACTCTTTTGCTTCAAGCTATTAATACTTGTTACCTCTTACACCCAGTAGCGGTGTCAAGCACAAGTAGTCTGTACGTACTCTAATCCTGTGTCTTGGGACTGAGTTCGGTGACTCCTTGCTTACGCTTTTTGTGCGGTACCGCGGCCTTGTGACGTAACAGGGTTCGCGTCCACCGCCATATAGTGCTGCCATTTACTAGCAGCAGGTTCTCACCTGCACGGTGAACCCTGGACTGCAAACGCACATATATTATCTCACCTTTTACTTGGTGCGTTCCGCCAGTCCTAATAGAACACTAGCGCCAGGGTCTGGCTAGTAAATGGCGGACTATCAGCGTCTACAGCGGTACATCCAGCAGCTGGAGGGAAGGTTGGCAGCTCTAGAGCGTACAACCTCAGCTGTGGATGTCACTGCTGTCGCTGTTCAGGCTGCAAGTGTAGCTGCAGCCAGTTTGTCCGCTGCCACCTCTGCTCCGACTATATCCCGTCTCCCGCTTCCAGACAAGTTTGCTGGTGACATTAAGCAATGTCGCGGATTCGTGAGCCAGTGCTCAATACACCTCGAGCTCCTGGCGGCACGTTTTCCTACGGAACGGGCGAAAGTGGGATTTATTCTATCTCTCTTGTCGGGCAGGGCGTTGGAGTGGGCAACGCCGCTTTGGGAGCGTGATGATCGTGTGGTACAGAATGCTCCTCTCTTTTTGGATGCACTGAAGCAGGTCTTTTTGGGACCTCATGTCACCCACGATACCGTGCTCCCGTTGTTGACAATTACTCAGGGTTCGTCCATGGTCAGC
This sequence comes from Ranitomeya variabilis, assembly GCF_051348905.1. NCBI lineage: Eukaryota > Metazoa > Chordata > Amphibia > Anura > Dendrobatidae > Ranitomeya > Ranitomeya variabilis. The sequence continues at coordinate 572,365,008 of NC_135236.1, forward strand.
CAGTTTGCCGTCCAATTCCGGACTCTAGCCTCAGAGTTAGAATGGCCGGATAAAGTTCTTATTCCGGTGTTCTGGAAAGGACTGGCAGACCATATGAAGGACGCCTTGGCCACCAGGGAGATTCCTGCCACACTGGAGGAGCTCATTTCTATATCTACCCGCATCGACCTCCGTTTTAACGAGCGGAGGTTAGAGCGGACCCAGTGTAGGCAGAGGTTTCGGCTGGCTCCCACCTTCGCCAGACCTCCAGAATCTCCAGTTCTGGCGTCCGACTCCCATGAGGCCATGAAGGTTTCTCGAGCGGGATCTAAGTCCCAGACCGCTCGAGTACCCGTGGTTTGTAAAAATTGCCACCAACTAGGACATTAAACTAATAAATGTCCACGGCGGTCGGGAAACGATCGCGTCTAGTAACCATTGGGGGAGGTTCACTAGACACAGTGGCATTTTCCTCCAAACTGTCCTTTAAAGGGACAATCCTGATAGGCTCATCCACTCTTACAGTTGAGCTTTGTGTGGATTCAGGAGCAGAGGGAAATTTCATGTCCTCTGCTTTTGCTCAGTGCCACGCTATACCACTGGTAATGCTCGCCAAACCTGTAACTGTTAGAGTTGTGAATGGGTCGACACTACCACTGCAAATCACACACCAGACTGTTCCTTTCACCTTATCCATGTCTCCTTCCCACCAGGAGATTATTTCCCTTCTTGTCCTTCCCAAGGGAATGGATGAGATTCTGCTGGGAATACCCTGGCTCTGTTTCCACTCCCCACATATTGAGTGGTCCTCAGGGAGAATTTTGGGTTGGAGTGAGTCTTGTATGGGCATATGTGTGAGAGAGTGCGTACAGGTTTCCACTACCGAGATACCCGCAGATCTTTCTTCCCTTCCCAAGTGCTATTGGTGCTATGCAGACATTTTCTCCAAATAGGCTGCAGAGACCCTTCCGCCTCATCGCCCCTATGACTGTCCTATTGATCTCTTGCCTGGTGCTGAACCTCCTCGGGGAAGGGTCTACCCCCTCTCTCTCCCTGAGATGGAGGCTATGTCTCAATACATCCAGGAGAATTTGGCAAAAGGGTTCATTAGGAAGTCAGTGTCACCTGCAGGGGCGGAGTTCTTCTTCGTGCAGAAGAAGAATGGGGAATTACGTCCTTGCATCGATTACAGGGGTCTTAATGCCATCACCATTAAAAATAAGTATCTGTTGCCCCTGATTTCTGAGCTCTTTGACAGACTAAGAGGAGCAAGGGTATTCACCAAACTAGATCTGCGGGGTACGTATAACCTGATTCGCATCCGTGAGGGGGACGAATGGAAAACGGCTTTTAATGCCAGGGATGGGCACTATGAGTATCTGGTGATGCCCTTTGGGACTTTGACAACGATGTCTTCCGGGATATGCTTTCCACCTCGGTCGTAGTCTATCTGGATGATATCCTCATCTTCTCTCCAGATATTGACTCCCACCGGAGAGATGTTGGCAGAGTCTTCGATCTCTTATGGGCGAATTCCCTTTATGCAAAGTTGGAGAAGTGTGTGTTTGAGCAGGAATCTTTACCTTTCCTGGGCTATATCATCTCCGCCCAGGGATTGGCTATGGATCCTGCCAAACTACAGGCTGTGATGGACTGGCAAGAACCCCATTCTCTTAAAGTGGTGCAGCGCTTTTTGGGGTTCATAAATTACTATCGCCAGTTCATTCCCCACTTCTCAACTTTGGTAGCTCCCTTGGTAGCCCTCACCAAGAAGGGAGCAAATCCCAAATTGTGGTCTGAGGAGGTCTCCAAGGCCTTCACTTCAATAAAGTCTCATTTTGCCAGCGCTGCCATCTTACATCATCCCGATGTGGATAAGCCATTCATTATAGAGGTGGATGCCTCTTCCGTTGGTGCTGGAGCAGTCCTCTTTCAAAAGGATGCTCAAGGTCGGAAGCATCCTTGCTTCTTCTTCTCTAAGACCTTCACACCAGCGGAGAGGAACTATTCCATCGGGGATAGGGAGTTACTAGCAATGAAGTTGGAGACATCTTTTGGAGGGAGCTCGGTTCCCCTTCCAAGTCTTCACAGACCACAAAAATTTGGTCTATTTACGTACAGCTCAGTGGCTGAATTCTCGTCAGGCCAGATTGTCCTTGTTCTTCTCCCGGTTCCACTTCACTCTCCATTATCTCGCCAGGGAGAAGAACATTCATGCTGACGCCCTCTCTCGCTTCATTGTGTCATCTGAGGAGGAGGAAGGGGAGCCTCGGCTTATTGTCCCTTCTGAGAGCCTGAGAACTGTAGCTCCGGTCTCGCTAGAGTCTGTGCCTCCGGGCAAGACCTTTGTTCCCATTAATTTGCGACCGGAGGTTCTCTCTTGGGCTCATTCGCCCAGAGTGGGTGGTCACTTTGGGACAAAGAGGACATCTGAGTTGCTGGCGAGAACGTACTGGTGGCCACATATGGCTCATGACGTCAGAGACTATGTTCAGGCGTGTGTCTCCTGCGCCAAAAATAAGTCTCCTCGACAACGGCCAGCTGGATTATTATATCCCCTGCCGGTGGCAGACAGGCCCTGGGAGATGGTCGGGATTGACTTTGTGGTGGGTTTGCCCAAGTCTCGTGGCTGTACCGTCATTTGGGTTATCACCGATCATTTTTCTAAAATGGTGCACTTGGTGCCGCTTCCTCGGCTACCTTCTGCACAGACCTTGGCAGTGTTGTTTATAAAACATATCTTCCGCCTACACGGTATGCCGGACAAAATTGTCAGTGACCGGGGTCCCCAGTTTGCGTCTCGGTTCTGGAAAGAGCTTGGTCATCTTCTCAGTATTGAGTTAAATCTCTTTTATGCCTATCATCGCAAGACAAATGGGTTGGTAGAGAGAGCCAACCAGACCTTGGTCACATATCTGCGACATTTTGTCTTAGCCAGGCAGGACGACTGGGCTTCTTTGCTATCATGCAAAATCATATAAAACCCAAAATGGAGAGCTTCGAAGCTCTTGTGGGCCTATTGGGTGAAAATGAACGACATCTCAATGCTGATAGGGGCCCATTTACCAATCTTAGAAACAAGAGTACCAAAATGCCACCCCAAGGAGATACAAAAAACATTGATATATTTCTTCAACTTGTAGAGAGAGACCTTAAGAAGATCAAGTACATGGATGCTAATACAGTTTACAATCTTAGTGAGAAAGAAAGGGTGGCCTTGGACACACTCAAAAAGAATGACCAAATAGTCATAAAGGCATCCGATAAGGGTGGTAACTTGGTCATAATGGACCATAAGATTTATTGTGATATGTGCAATAACATACTGCAGGATATGAGCACTTATGAAACCCTCGGTGTGGATCCCTCTGAGGCATACAAAATCCAACTCAGAGGAATTCTGGAGGAAGCACTAACGAGGGGGCTTATATCTAAATCTGAATATGAGCTCATGTTCCCTATTTTTCCACTGCAGGCTACCTTTTATACACTACCCAAGATACACAAGGGTCTGGACCCTTTGAAGGGAAGACCCATTGTGTCAGGGGTAGATTCCCTTACACAAAATTATGGTTTATATGTTGAAGAGATCCTAAGGCCTTTCGTGTTGTCCATTCCTTCATATCTTAGGGATACCACAGATTTACTGCAGAAATTAGAGGGCATACAGCTGGAGAAGGACTCCTTTTTGGCATCAATTGATGGCGAGGCCCTCTATAGCAGCATACCACACGAGGCGGGCATAAGGTCAATACATCACTACCTCCAACAAAGGTCGATAGCATGCAGAGAACATAATTCTTTTGTACTATCTTTGCTAGACTTCATACTCACCCATAATTCGTTCAAGTTCAACGGCAAGCACTACCACCAGCTCAGAGGCACTGCAATGGGGTGCCCATGTGCCCCATCGTACGCAAATCTGTTCCTGGGCTGGTGGGAAGAAACAATAGTGTTTGGGCGAGACACCAATTGGTGGAACGAGTTTGTAGCCATTTGGCTCAGGTTTATCGATGACGTCTTTGTTATATGGGTGGGCACTGAGGAACAGTTTAAGAGATTAATCGCGGAGTTAAATGTTAACAACATTAGTCTAAGATTTACCTCAGAAATCCAGAAAGAAGAACTGGCCTTTCTAGACGTCATGATAAGTAAGACACCCGGTGGGGGCCTTACAACAAGGATCTATCGTAAACCCACAAGTACAAATGGCCTACTCAACTGGCATAGTCATCACCTGGTCCCACTCAAAAAAGGAATACCGAAAGGCCAGTTCCTAAGACTGAGGAGAAATTGCTCTGACCTAAAAATGTTCCATAGTCAATCGACCAATATGTGCAACAGATTTAGAGAAAAAAATTATCCTCCTTATATTCTTAAGTCAGCCTATAATAATGCTACAAATTCAGACAGACAACAGCTGCTACATAACAATGAGCCCAAAACAGAGGAGATAAGGTCAGGGAAGTGATAAATAAACATTGGGATATAGTCAGGATGGACCCAGATCTCACGGACCTCTTGGGGACATATCCCGATATCACTTTCAGGAGAGGAAGGTCCCTTAGGGACTCATTGGTCCACAGCCACTACATGCGACCCAAGGGGAGCCACACCTGGCTGGAGAGAAAAACGTGTGGTTTTTTTAGATGTGGTGGTTGCCAATTATGTAGATACATGAGACCAAATAAATCCTTCACAAGCTCCTCAATGGGTAAGGTGTTCTTTCAGCGTGATTTTTCGAACTGCAAATCGACAGGAGTTGTATATCTAGCCTCCTGTTCATGTCCTAAAGACTATATAGGAAAGACAGTCAGAGAGCTTCGCAGAAGAGTCGGCGAACATATAGGGGACATAAGACACAATAGAGATACTCCCCTGGCCAGACATATGATATCACAACATCCAGCTAATTTAACTGATGTTAACTTCACAGTGATTGAAGTAGTAAAACCAAACCCCAGAGGAGGGAACTTTGATAGAACGGTGCTCCAAAGGGAGTGCAAATGGATTTTTAGAATGGATTCAGTGACCCCTAAAGGCATTAATGAGCAACAATCATATATGTGTTTCCTGTGAACGTCTATGTGATAGCATCCTCAGTATAAATATGCTTTGCCGGGCTTTTTCCATCCGGCTTCAGAAAATGGTTTAAAATGAAACTAGAATTGACATAATAATATTAATAGCAAATGTTGACCAAATGAACTAGACTGTTTCTATGTTCCGTTTTTCTAGTTATCTCCCCCTGAGTGGGGAACTGTGCACAGACAGATGTGCCGCTATATCTAAATTATTAAATACTCCTCAATTCTATTTAATATGCTGGTCACCAAATTTGAATGTAGTAATAATGATGAACCCATTTGCCATGTAACATATTGGTTATATCTTTTATGCCTATTTATCAATTGCCTATTTGGGCTTAGGTCCTTGCCGACCTTTGTTTATAGGCTAGGAGCAATGAATTTATTTAATAAGTGCCACCAGTTGGCACTATTCGTTCCAGTATGCGCTCAAGTATGCCACAAAATTAAGCTACGATACACTGAGTGACGAGTGATTTCTCACCAGGCATGGGAGGTCTGGCGTGTCATAAGGTATAAGTGCCGCTTAAGTATTTCATTAGTGGCACCATCTCAGCATATATTGCATTTTGAGTGCGCTGAAAGTAGGGCACTATTTGCGCAGGTGCATTGCCTGCGGTGTCAGAGAGAGTACAGGTGACACGCAGGCTGTACCGCCTGACGTGCGTTCCATATCGCGCATGCGGGGTAATACACTTCATGTGCTCGGCATCATTTTACAACTTCCGGATCTTCCAACCGGAAGCACTGGCACATGTGAGCGCTCCGGCGCTCCATTAGATAAATTGAGGTAATGTACATCAGAATTCACTCTTATCTTTCATCATCGAGATACATGACACCACAATCAGGCCTCCTGATGAGCCAGAGGGGCGAAACGCGTCGAGGCGAACTATGTTAGGTGGCAGACGGCGCGGCACCTAGAGCACGATGAGTATCAGCCGTACAGACTTGTGCACACATTGTACTCCACATTTGCTTATCGGACTACAGCAATAATATGCACTATGGCACTTTAAATGATCAGCTACAGCTACAATATTATGGCATATTGGGATAGTGTGTGCTATCTAAATTGATCGCTGTCCTGCTACAGCATTTTTGTGCTCATTGCGGCACTATATGTGTTGCTTCCGGGCAGCTGGCCCTGTATAGGACTGATTTCAATGGTCTTGACTCTTAAATATATTATGCAGGCTGTGATTATATAAATAAGTGCTGTCTATATCATCCCAGGCAAATACTGCCCTTTTTGAGAAATTGGTATTTCACATCTGTATATCGGGCTACAGCAATAATACGCACTATGGCACTTTAAATGATCAACTATAGCTATAATAATGTGGATCATTGGGGTAGTGTGTGCCGTTTAAATTGATTGCTCTCCTGCTACAGCATCTCTGTGCTTATTTGGCACTGTAGGTCTTTCGGGCAGTGGGCCCTATTCAGGACGGACTCAAATGGTCCTATATACTTTTTGCAGGCTGTAATTATAGAAATAGGTGCTGTATATAGTATCCCAGGCAATCATCAGCCTTCTTGGGAAATTATTTTACATTAAGCCATCATAAGTCCACTACATGTACTCTATTGTTTTTAATTTCACGGTGTTGGGGTTGAGGATTCCCTATATGTAGGCTTATCTTTGTCTAGTTGTACAGGGGCACCCTTAGATATACACACTGTGTGGGTAGGGGAACCCAGGGCCACTGCTAGGGTCTAACAGGATCTCAGGGCAAGCTGACGAGGAGTGGGGGCGCCGCAACGTTTCCCCTAGGGTGCCAACCCCCACTGCCAGGTAGCCAACAGTTTAGTTACCCATATAGGGATATTCCCATCCCCCAACACTAGTTTTTTCACTGTGTGTTTTGGTTTCTTTTGGTGCAGCCACAGGCTGGTGGAATTTTAGCAATTCAGAATTAAACATTTTGGGTTTTATATGATTTTGTATTTAGATATCCCAATTGTCCATTTATATACGTTGTAATTAAGTTCTTTGCTATCATGGGCAGAGTTTGCTCTGAACAACGCTGTAGCCGACTCTACTGGACAGACACCATTCCTCCTTAACTATGGCCAGCATCCGCGGGTACCTGTGCCCATGCCCGTGTCTTCTGCTGATTCCAGGGTGGCAGACTGGGCTGTGGAGGCATGGGACATTTGGGACCGCACTCAGGATGCCATTTGGGCTTCCAAGGAGAGAATGAGGTCCTCCGCTGATGCACCTGGCGACTTAGTGTGGCTCTCCGCCCGTAACATCAGGCTGCGAGTTGAGTCAACTAAGTTTGCACCTCGCTACTTGGGCCCTTTCAAGGTCCTCGAACAGGTTAACCCTGTGGTCTACCGGTTAGCCCTTCCACCTCGCCTAGGTATCACCGACACCTTTCATGTGTCCCTTTTGAAGCCTGTATACATGTCCCGGTTTTCCAAGTCATTTGCTGGGACATCGGGTTCGTCTATGGACAATTACGAGGTGAATGCAATTCTGGGGTGCAAGGTGGTACGTGTCAAAAAAAATTATCTGGTGGATTGGAAGGGCTGTGGTCCTGAGGACAGGTACTAGGAATCTGCTGAGCACATTTGGGCTCCGCAGCTCATAGCTACCTTCGAGCGTAGCGAGGTCCAAGGGGGGGCCTTAGGAGGGGGGGTAATGTTAGGGGTTGAGTTCCTGCTTCTGCACAGGGGGAATCTTGGGCCGTTTCTGCTGCGGTCTCCCATTTTTCTTCTGTTGTAGTGGAGCCTGCTCAGCGGTGACGTCGGTCCCAGCGTCTTGCTCGGTCTCACTCTGTGCTGAGGGTTGCTGCGGCTTTCCCATCTTCTGCCATTAAAGACAGTGCTGGGCAGCGATGAGCTGAGACTTTTGGGACTAAGTCCTGCTTTTACCCTTCTGAGCATGCCCAGGGTGAGATCTCCCATTGGAGATCGAGGGTCACATGCTCAGATACTGCAGCGGATCCCATTGGTCCTCCAGGAAGGTCCTAAAGGTGCTGAACTTATGTGGCAGCTTCCTATTGGTCCTTTTAGTAAGGTCCTGTACATGCTGCAGCTATATAAGGTTCGCATGACCGCACGGCCATGCGCTAGTGTACAATTGTATACTTGTGTTTGTTGATGAGTGCAAGTCGTCCCTTAAATATCCCATCCCTATTGTATGACTGCTCGCGTAAGGTGTATGGCTGCTATCTGGCGCGCGACTAGACTCACAACGTGTTACACATGAAACAGCGTCCATTGCTGTGACCGCCAGTGCGGCACCACGCCCCAGTAGAGCGCTTCCTAACCCACATCTGGGTGTTTAGTGGTGTCTGCCAATACGGCACAGCTCGCACTCTTGTGCTTCAAGCTATTAATACTTGTTGTTACCTCTTACACCCAGTAGCGGTGTCAAGCACAAGTAGTCTGTACGGACTATAATCCCGTGTCTTGGGACTGAGTTCGGTGACTCTTTGCTTATGCTTTTTGTGCGGTACCGCGGCCCTGTGACGTAACAGGGTTCGCGTCCACCGCCATATAGTACTGCCCTTTACTAGCAGCAGGTTCTCACCTGCACGGTGGACCCCGGACTGCGAACGCACCTATATTATCTCACCTTTTACTTGGTGGGTTCTGCCAGTCCTAATAGAACACTAGCACCAGGGTCTGGCTAGTAAATGGCGGACGATCAGCGTCTACAGCGGTACATCAAGCAGCTGGAGGGAAGGTTGGCGGCTCTAGAGCGTACAACCTCAGCTGTGGATGTCATTGCTGTCGCTGTTCAGGCTGCAAGTGTAGCTGCAGCCAGTTTGTCCGCTGCCACCTCTGCTCCGACTATATCCTGTCTCCCGCTTCCAGACAAGTTTGCTGGTGACAGTAAGCAATGTCGCGGATTCGTGAGCCAGTGCTCAATACACCTCGAGCTCCTGGCGGCACGTTTTCCTACGGAATGGGCGAAAGTGGGATTTATTCTATCTCTCTTGTCGGGCAGGGCGTTGGAGTGGGCAACACCGCTTTGGGAGCGTGATGATCGTGTGGTACAGAGTGCTCCTCTCTTTTTGGATGCACTGAAGCAGGTCTTTTTGGGACCTCGTGTCACCCACGATACCGCGCTCCAGTTGTTGACAATTACTCAGGGTTCGTCCATGGTCAGCCAGTTTGCCGTCCAATTCCGGACTCTAGCCTCAGAGTTAGAATGGCCGGATAAAGTTCTTATTCCGGTGTTCTGGAAAGGACTGGCAGACCATGTGAAGGACGCCTTGGCCACCAGGGAGATTCCCGCCACACTGGAGGAGATCATTTCTATATCTACCCGCATCTACCTCTGTTTTAACGAGCGGAGGTTAGAGCGGACCCAGTGTAGGCAGAGGTTTCGGCTGGCTCCCACCTTCGCCAGACCTCCAGAATCTCCAGTTCTGGCGTCCGACTCCCATGAGGCCATGAAGGTTTCTCGAGCGGGATCTAAGTCCCAGACCGCTCGAGTACCCGTGGTTTGTAAAAATTGCCACCAACTAGGACATTAAACTAATAAATGTCCACGGCGGTCGGGAAACGATCGCGTCTAGTAGCCATTGGGGGAGGTTCACTAGACACAGTGGCATTTTCCTCCAAACTGTCCTTTAAAGGGACAATCCTGATAGGCTCATCCACTCTTACAGTTGAGCTTTGTGTGGATTCAGGAGCAGAGGGAAATTTCATGTCCTCTGCTTTTGCTCAGTGCCACGCTATACCACTGGTAATGCTCGCCAAACCTGTAACTGTTAGAGTTGTGAATGGGTCGACACTACCACTGCAAATCACACACCAGACTGTTCCTTTCACCTTATCCATGTCTCCTTCCCACCAGGAGATTATTTCCCTTCTTGTCCTTCCCAAGGGAATGGATGAGATTCTGCTGGGAATACCCTGGCTCTGTTTCCACTCCCCACATATTGAGTGGTCCTCAGGGAGAATTTTGGGTTGGAGTGAGTCTTGTATGGGCAGATGTGTGAGAGAGTGCGTACAGGTTTCCACTACCGAGATACCCGCAGATCTTTCTTCCCTTCCCAAGTGCTATTGGTGCTATGCAGACGTTTTCTCCAAATAGGCTGCAGAGACCCTTCCGCCTCATCGCCCCTATGACTGTCCTATTGATCTCTTGCCTGGTGCTGAACCTCCTCGGGGAAGGGTCTACCACCTCTCTCTCCCTGAGATGGAGGCTATGTCTCAATACATCCAGGAGAATTAGGCAAGAGGGTTCATTAGGAAGTCAGTGTCACCTGCAGGGGTGGAGTTCTTCTTCGTGCAGAAGAAGAATGGGGAATAACGTCCTTGCATCAATTACAGGGGTCTTAATGCCATCACCATTAAAAATAAGTATCTGTTGCCCCTGATTTCTGAGCTCTTTGACAGACTAAGAGGAGCAAGGGTATTCACCAAACTAGATCTGCGGGGTGCGTATAACCTGATTCGCATCCGTGAGTGGGACGAATGGAAAACGGCTTTAAATACCAGGGATGGGCACTATGAGTATCTGGTGATGCCCTTCGGGACTTTGGCAACGATATCTTCCGGGATATGCTTTCCACCTCGGTCGTAGTCTATCTGGATGATATCCTCATCTTCTCTCCAGATATTGACTCCCACCGGAGAGATGTTGGCAGAGTCTTCGATCTCTTACGGGCGAATTCCCTTTATGCAAAATGGAGAAGTGTGTGTTTGAGCAGGAGTATTTACATTTCCTGGGCTATATCATCTCTACCCAGGGATTGGCTATGGATCCTGCCAAACTACAGGCTGTGATGGACTGGCAAGAACCCCATTCTCTTAAAGCGGTGCAGCGCTTTTTGGGGTTCATAAATTACTATCACCAGTTCATTCCCCACTTCTCAACTTTGGTAGCTCCCTTGGTAGCCCTCACTAAGAAGGGAGCGAATCCCAAATTGTGGTCTGAGGAGGTCTCCAAGGCCGTCACTTCAATAAAGTCTCATTTTGCTAGCGCTCCCATCTTATATCATCCCGATGTGGATAAGCCATTCATTATGGAGGTGGATGCCTCATCCGTTGGTGCTGGAGCAGTCCTCTTTCAAAAGGATGCTCAAGGTCGGAAGCATCCTTGCTTTTTCATCTCTAAGACCTTCACACCAGCGGAGAGGAACTATTCCATCGGGGATAGGGAGTTGCTAGCAATGAAGTTGGCCTTTTCGGAGTGGAGACATCTTTTGGAGGGAGCTCGGTTCCCCTTCCAAGTCTTCACAGACCACAAAAATTTGGTCTATTTACGTACAGCTCAGTGGCTGAATTCTCGTCAGGCCAGATTGTCCTTGTTTTTCTCCCGGTTCCACTTCACTCTCCATTATCTCGCCGGGGAGAAGAACATTCATGCTGATGCCCTCTTTCGCTTCGTTGTGTCATCCGAGGAGGAGGAAGGGGAGCGTCGGCTTATTGTCCCTTCTGAGAGCCTGAGAACTGTAGCTCCGGTCTCGCTAGAGTCTGTGCCTCCGGGCAAGACCTTTGTTCCCATTAATTTGCGACCAGAGGTTTTCTCTTGGGCTCATTCGTCCAGAGTGGGTGGTCACTTTGGGACAAAGAGGACATCTGAGTTGCTGGCGAGAAAGTACTGGTGGCCACATATGGCTCGTGACGTCAGAGACTATGTTCATGCGTGTGTCTCCTGCGCCAAAAATAAGTCTCCTCGACAACGGACAGCTGGATTATTATATCCCCTGCCGGTGGCAGACAGGCCCTGGGAGATGGTCGGGATGGACTTTGTGGTGGGTTTGCCCTAGTCTCGTGGCTGTACCGTCATTTGGGTTATCACCGATCATTTTTATAAAATGGTGCACTTGGTGCCGCTTCCTCGGCTACCTTCTGCACGGGCCTTGGCAGTGTTGTTTATAAAACATATCTTCCGCCTACACGGTATGCCGGACAAAATTGTCAGTGACCGGGGTCCCCAGTTTGCGTCTCGGTTCTGGAGAGAGCTTTGTCATCTTCTCAGTATTGAGTTAAATCTCTCTTCTGCCTATCATCCCAAGACAAATGGGTTGGTAGAGAGAGCCAATCAGACCTTGGTCACATATCTGCGACATTTTGTCTCAGCCAGGCAGGACGACTGGGCTTCTTTGCTATCATGGGCAGAGTTTGCTCTGAACAACACTGTAGCCGACTCCACTGGACAGACACCATTCCTCCTTAACTGTGGCCAGCATCCGCGGGTACCTGTGCCCATGCCCGTGTCTTCCGCCGATTCCAGGGTGGCAGACTGGGCTGTGGAGGCATGGGACATTTGGGACCGCACTCAGGATGCCATTTGGGCTTCCAAGGAGAGAATGAGGTCCTCCGCCGATACACATCGGCGCGCCGCTCTGACCTTTGCTCCTGGCGACTTAGTGTGGCTCTCCGCCCGTAACATCAGGCTGCGAGTTGAGTCCACTAAGTTTGCACCTCGCTACTTGGGCCCTTTCAAGGTCCTCGAACAGGTTAACCCTGTGGTCTACCGGTTAGCCCTTCCGCCTCGCCTAGGCATCACCGACACCTTTCATGTCCCTTTTGAAGCCTGAATACATGTCCCGGTTTTCCAAGTCATCTGCTGGGACATCGGGTTCGTCTACGGACAATTATGAGGTGAATGCAATTCTGGGTTGCAAGGTGGTACGTGTCAAAAAATTTTATCTGGTGGATTGGAAGGGCTGTAGTCCTGAGGACAGGTCCTAGGAGCCTGCTGAGCACATTCGGGCTCTGCAGCTCATTGCTACCTTTGAGCGTAGCGAGGTCCAAGGAGGGGGGGAAATGTTAGGGGTTGAGTTCCCGCTTCTGCACAGGGGGAATCTTGGGCCGTTTCTGCTGCGGTCTCCCATTTTTCTTCTGCCGCAGTGGAACCTGCTCAGCGGAGACGTCGGTCCCAGCGTCTTGCTCGGTCTCACTCTGTGCTGAGGGTTGCTGCAGCTTTCCCAGCTTCTGCCATTAAAGACAGTGCTGGGCAGCGATGAGCTGAGGCTTTTGGGACTAAGTCCTGCTTTTACCCTTCTGAGCATGCCCAGGGTGAGATCTCCCATTGGAGATCGAGGGTCACATGCTCAGATACTGCAGCGGATCCCATTGGTCCTCCAGGAAGGTCCTGAAGGTGCTGAACTTATGTGGCAGCTTCCTATTGGTCCTTTTAGGAAGGTCCTGTACATGCTGCAGCTATATAAGGTTCGCATGACCGCACGGCCATGCGCTAGTGTACAATTGTATACGTGTGTTTGTTGATGAGTGCAAGTCGTCCTTTAAATATCCCATCCCTATTGTATGACTGCTCGCGTAAGGTGTATGGCTGCTATCTAGCGCCCGACTAGACTCACAACGTGTTACACACGAAACAGCGTCCATTGCTGTGACCGCCAGTGCGGCACCACACGCCAGTAGAGCGCTTCCTAACCCACGTCTTGGTGTTTAGTGGTGTCTGCCAATACGGCACAGCTCGCACTCTTGTGCTTCAAGCTATTAATACTTGTTACCTCTTACACCCAGTAGCGGTGTCAAGCGCAAGCAGTCTGTACGGACTTTAATCCCGTGTCTTGGGACTGAGTTCGGTGACTCCTTGCTTACGCTTTTTGCGCGGTACCGCGGCCCTGTGACGTAACAGGGTTCACGTCCACCGCCATATAGTGCTGCCATTTACTAGCAGCAGGTTCTCACCTGCACGGTGGACCCCGGACTGCAAACGCACCTATATTATCTCACCTTTTACTTGGTGCGTTCCGCCAGTCCTAACATGAGGTATGTAAACTTTTGAGCACAACTGTATATATTGTAGTGCAACGGGGCTGATGCAGTGCAACAGATAGGCAGGGACCACAGAAAGTTCAACATAAACAGTGTCTTTATTGCAAACTCACATACAGGACTGATATCCTCCGGATCGCAGCCATGTTTCCATATGTACTGTACAGTCCGTGCTCCGAACCGTTTGCCATGGACAATGACATAGCAATGTCTCTTGGGTGCATCAGCAGCCTTAAGTTCCCTGTCTCTGTGTTAGCTCCACTCAGACCTAGGTTGAACAGAGCCACCTGTTCTGCAGCTTGCAAACTCCAAAACTGATGCACCCAAAGCAAAACTGACAATTTTAAATGGAATCGTGGCCATAGAGCCACTTCCAAAACCCGGAGTGGAGAGAGGGATTTGCCCCACTGCCAAACCTGTAAATCCCTCTAAAAATATATTCCCTTAACGGGTTTTCCTCAACACCTGACTGAGTCACTACTTGGACCCAATCAATACTTTCTTTTATTTTGCCGTGTGACTCACAGGCTTCCTGCTCTGAACACAAGGCCATCCAGCAGGTTTATTAGGATTCTCGAATATGATCCCCCTCACTGCCTCACAATATATATATATATATATATATATATATTGTAGCATAGCGACTGGTCATGTGAATGATGGATGTTATGTATCGCAGAGATGGGTGGGTTCAGTCACCTACAAACCCAGCCAAAGAGGCGTGTCTAAGATGGTTTTGTGTGTAAGGACCTGTGGTGATGTCACGCTCACCTGACTAGCCATATGACAGGTACCTGGGTGTGGTTACACCTATGTAAAGGAGGTGTGTGTAGCACATGGTAAGAGAGAGTGTGTGGGTGTGTGTCAGGGTGGACACACTTCTATGTGTCCTGGCAAGACACTGCAGCATGGCCTGTGTTTTGGACGGTTCCAAGTGGGGACGTCCTGGAAGCACACAGAGATCATTCCAGGCTGGAAAGCCTGCGTGCTGGACATAGCACGGACGGTAGGTGTTGGAGACTCCTGGGAGTGGAGTCGTCCTGGAAGCACCTGGAGACCGTAGACCTGGACGGTCTGTCTTGAGGACCTGGGACTGACCTGAAGTCAGTGTGAGGAGTGGAAAACTAAGAGGTAACCCCGGACAACGGGATTATTATATACAGCAGAGAAGCCTATCTGCTACGTGAACTGTCTAATGTTTCATGGCTGTAATGAAATGGACTGTACCCTGTCTGGTTTATGCGGAGTTTGAATAAACCATGTGGACTGATATGTGTGAGATATGGTGCCTGAAGTGTTTATCCTGCTGCCAAGCGAGTATCCCCAAGACCCGTAGCGGGTGAAACGCTACAATATATATATATATATATATATATATATATATATATATATATATATATATATATATATATATATATATATATACTATGTATATATAGTGTGTGTGTAAAATCTGAAATGTACAGCTATAGACATGTACGTAGTGAGAATTTACATATAAATCTGCTTATTATAATTCATTTAAAGTATAAACAGTTAGATTCTTACTGATTTTTTTTACACTGTTAATTCATTTTTGTTTGAAAATAGAGTTAATTTTGTGACAGGTTTTGTGACAGCAATAACTGAAAAATAAGTTGGATATACTATTTTTTTTCAGTCAGAAGGAATATATAAAACAACACCCATACTAATAAATATTGTTTTCTTTATCATAAAAATTTGTTCGTGCGATATGATCATTAATAAAAGACAAAATGTTCCTAATAATCTGCTTACACTCCACTATTGAATTAATATTGGGAAAAACATTCCTGTGTGCGCTATTATAGCATCATTTTTACTAACTTTAAGTTAAATACAGATTTTTGGATACTAACATCAGAAGAGAAGGCTACAATATTCTCAAATATTGCAGTGGAAAGATGCTTCTTTCCCATGGACAAAATTATTTCATCCAATACCAGAGAATTAAGGTTTTCAGGAGCAGAATCATGTCTGCATGGTGGTATAAATATAAAGAAAAAAGACCTTTGGCACTCAAAAATTGAACCACAGTAGATTTGACTTTGCAAAAGTATTTATTCACACCATTCAGCCGGTATATAGACAGACAAAAGAAGATCCAACGTTTCGGCAGAATAATGCCTTTTTCAAGGAAGTCTATAACATCAAAAAAATCACAATCAATAACAATAAACAATTATTCAACACCAAAGGTTGAAAAATAAAAAACAAAGGATAGTCCACCCAGGACATGTGACTGAATAAGAATAGTGGTGGAAAAAAAGGAAAAAAAAAGAACCAAGTATTTTAAAAAAGAGAAAGGCGGGTCCAATGTCTAACCAGACTCCCTAGAGCAACTGATAAAGCCATTGTAGCTTTAAATCTTATATAAATTCAAATAAGAGTATATCCCATGGACCATTAAGAGGTGGATAAAGAGACCGTACCAACCTGAAAATGGAAAAAGGAGACCCACACTGTGGTGTTAGCATACATAAACAGTGCCAAGTAGGAATAAAGCACAAAAGGAGAAGTCCCACAGAAGAAACCAGAGCAATGAGTACCTGTATAGGATAATCTAATTCATAGGGTACATCACTAGCCAAAGGGCTAGACACTTAGACGGTGCTACAAGGGCAAAAAAAAACAGGATATTGTAAGTATCCTCAAGAATAATAGCTTGTGTAAAATATCTGGACCGCTGGGTGAATACATGAGTATGACATACCTGTACTCGGTGACCGGCGTGTATCCGATGGTGTCGGGAGGCAATGTGCATGCTGTGGCCAGAAAGCCGAGTATAAATGGCGTAAAATTATAACGCTACTTCCGGTATACGATAAGGGAATGGTACGGAAAAACCCGAGGCACAAAACGAAAATGCGCGCATGCGCAGTCAGCAAAAAAGACGCCGCAGTAAAAAAAGCGAAGACACACGAACACGCCCACCCGATGTAAGACACCAGCAGGTAAAACTGGCGCTTGCGCAGTACAAAACTCTAGCGAAATAAGATATGTGTGTGTATATACACTCACCGGCCACTTTATTAGGTACACCATGCTAGTAACGGGTTGGACCCCCTTTTGCCTTCAGAACTGCCTCAATTCTTCGTGGCATAGATTCAACAAGGTGCTGGAAGCATTCCTCAGAGATTTTGGTCCATATTGACATGATGGCATCACACAGTTGCCGCAGATTTGTCGGCTGCACATCCCAAAGATGCTCCATACAAGGCAGGATGGATCCATGCTTTCATGTTGTTTACGCCAAATTCTGACCCTACCATCCGAATGTCGCAGCAGAAATCGAGACTCATCAGACCAAGCAACGTTTTTCCAATCTTCTACTGTCCAATTTCGATGAGCTTGTACAAATTGTAGCCTCAGTTTCCTGTTCTTAGCTGAAAGGAGTGGTACCCGGTGTGGTCTTCTGCTGCTGTAGCCCATCTGCCTCAAAGTTCGACGCACTGTGCGTTCAGAGATGCTCTTAGGCCTACCTTGGTTGTAACGGGTGGCGATTTGAGTCACTGTTGCCTTTCTATCAGCTCGAACCAGTCTGCCCATTCTCCTCTGACCTCTGGCATCAACAAGGCATTTCCGCCCACAGAACTGCCGCTCACTGGATTTTTTTTCTTTTTCGGACCATTCTCTGTAAACCCTAGAGATGGTTGTGCATGAAAATCCCAGTAGATCAGCAGTTTCTGAAATACTCAGACCAGCCCTTCTGGCACCAACAACCAGGCCACGTTCAAAGGCACTCAAATCACCTTTCTTCCCCATACTGATGCTCGGTTTGAACTGCAGGAGATTGTCTTGACTCTTGACCATGTCTACATGCCTAAATGCACTGAGTTGCCGCCATGTGATTGGCTGATTAGAAATTAAGTGTTAACAAGAAGTTGGACAGGTGTACCTAATAAAGTGGCCGGTGAGTGTATATACACCCCGCACCGAAAAACAATATAAAGGAAAATAAAAAACTAAAAATAGAAACATATATGGCACTCAACTACTCAATCTGGAAAATAAAATAGTACAAGTAGATAGAGAAGGTAGTGTTCACCCAGTAGAAGAACAGCCTTGGAAAGTGATGTCGAGGTCACAGGGGTATCTAGAAAAAAGAAGCGAGACACATGAAAATACAATCACCATACATTTAACAATAGTATAACCATCACATTACTGAAAAAACAGTATTTACAAGGCTCTATATGCCATCATATTCCCTATTCATACCATGTGGATGGAGTGTCTGTAACATGTATATCCAAAAAGCCTCCCTTTCCTTCAATTTTTGGATTCTATTACCACCACGCCTGGGGGAGGAAATACATTCCAGAACTTGAAATCTCAGTTGGGCAACCGAGTGCCCAGCCGAGATAAAGTGGTAGGGGACAGGTAACATCATGCGCTTACACCTAATCGTGGACTTATGTTGAGATATGCGGTCTCGGATATGCTGGGTAGTCTCCCCAACATATCCGAGACCGCACGGACATTTAAATAAATATACTACAAATGTGGAATCGCATGTAAAGAAACCTTTTATCTGGAAAAGTTTCCCAGATCTAGGGTGAGAAAAAGTGTCCCCTTTAGTGACATAAGTCCACGATTAGGTGTAAGCACATGATGTTACCTGTCCCCTACCACTTTATCTCGGCTGGGCACTCGGTTGCCCAACTGAGATTTCAAGTTCTGGAATGTATTTCCTCAACCAGGGGTGGTGGTAATAGAATCCAAAAATTGAAGGAAAGGGAGGCTTTTTGGATATACACGTTACAGACACTCCATCCACATGGTATGAATAGGGAATATGATGCCATATAGAGCCTTGTAAATACTGTTTTTTCAGTAATGTGATGGTTATACTATTGTTAAATGTATGGTGATTGTATTTTCATGTGTCTCGCTTCTTTTTTCTAGATACCCCTGTGACCTCGACACCACTTTCCAAGGCTGTTCTTCTACTGGGTGAACACTACCTTCTCTATCTACTTGTACTATTTTATTTTCCAGATTGAGTAGTTGAGTGCCATATATGTTTCTATTTTCAGTTTTTTATTTTCCTTTATATTGTTTTTCGGTGCGGGGTGTATATATATACACATATATATCTTATTTCGCTAGAGTTTTGTACTGCGCAAGCGCCGGTTTTACCTGCTGGTGTCTTACATCAGGTGGGCGTGTTCGTGTGTCTTCTCTTTTTTTACTGCGGCGTCTTTTTTGCTGACTGCGCATGCGCGCACTTTCGTTTTGTGCCTCGGGTTTTTCCGTACCATTCCCTTATCGTATACCGGAAGTAGCGTTATAATTTTATGCCATTTATACCCGGCTTTCTGGCCACAGCATGCACATTGCCTCCCGACACCATCGGATACACGCCGGTCACCGAGTACAGGTATGTCATACTCATGTATTCACCCAGCGGTCCAGATATTTTACACAAGCTATTATTCTTGAGGATACTTACGATATCCTGTTTTTTTTGCCCTTGTGGCACCGTCTAAGTGTCTAGCCCTTTGGCTAGTGATGTACCCTATGAATTAGATTATCCTATACAGGTACTCATTGCTCTGGTTTCTTCTGTGGGACTTCTCCTTTTGTGCTTTATTCCTACTTGGCACTGTTTATGTATGCTAACACCACAGTGTGGGTCTCCTTTTTCCATTTTCAGGCTGGTTCGGTCTCTTTATCCACCTCTTAATGGTCCATGGGATATACTCTTATTTGAATTTATATAAGATTTAAAGCTACAATGGCTTTATCAGTTGCTCTAGGGAGTCTGGTTAGACATTGGACCCACCTTTCTCTTTTTTAAAATACTTGGTTCTTTTTTTTCCTTTTTTTCCACCACTATTCTTATTCAGTCACATGTCCTGGGTGGACTATCCTTTGTTTTTTATTTTTCAACCTTTGGTGTTGAATAATTGTTTATTGTTATTGATTGTGATTTTTTTGATGTTATAGACTTCCTTGAAAAAGGCATTATTCTGCCGAAACGTTGGATCTTCTTTTGTCTGTCTATATACCGGCTGAATGGTGTGAATAAATACTTTTGCAAAGTCAAATCTACTGTGGTTCAATTTTTGAGTGCCAAAGGTCTTTTTTCTATATATCATAATTTTTTCCTTTGGGCACCTATCCCTTTAAGAGTGCGCCACTCCTGACTGTTTGGGGTATAAATATAAAGATAGAAAATGGTTGCACTCACCAGTCATTAGTAAAAACTTATTTTCTTGGTACGGTTGATTAAAACATGCCCACAGGAAGGTACTCACAAATGGCACTCTGGATGACCGCACTTCAATGGGTCATATGGTATCAGCTGGTTGAGAAAGTCAGCCTACCATCCCAGGGAGGTGATCTGCATAAACTTCTCCTAAGAAGAGAGGCCGGGTGGATCTTGCGCACCTGAACTCAGGGAGCCACAGGATTCAATGATAAGTGCGATGTTACAGTGTTTTTATGATTTTGGTGCATGCTTGTATTTTTCATAATTATGTGATGTGGTTATTGTATTATGTCGTAATTGTTTGCAGCCTAATGGAGGTGTGTTCATGATAAGGGAGGGGGGATTTCTGGCTGTCACCTGTATAAGCTGGCAGTCACTTCCTGCACACTATAGGGCCCGTTGAAGTGCAGGATGAGCAAAATGGCTGTCATCCAGAGTGTCACTCATGAGAACCTTCCTGCCGACATTTTTAATCAACAGTACCAATAAAGGCAGTTTTTACTAAGTACCGGTGAGCGCTACCATTTTCTTCCTTGGACATTGATTGCATGGCTTTTTTCATGGTTTGCACCCGGTCATCCAGGAACAAGGTGTAATTAACTGTCAGTTGTTCAGCTAACCATAGGTGTTACAGTGGAGCAGGTTTTCTTTTTGTCATTTGAATATGAGTAGATCCGATATAGAATGAAAAGCTTCACCTTTTTAACTCAACATATAAATCAAATAGTTGAATTCTCAATGCAATGTCAATCCAGAGTTTTCTTGCTTGGTAAATGTGTTCCCTGGCTAAGCCGAGATATATAGCATCACCATGATTACCTTGTGCTTTACCTCCCAGTCCTTCCACCACAGGTTCCTTCTCTCCTCAGCTTCTGACCTACGATTCAATAAATTGCCATGGAATGAAATGCTTAATTTTTGAACCACTATGATACAATTATTGTGTTTAAACAATCAGTATGAATTCCTTTTTTTAGTATATCATCTGTTTACCTCTGAACAACTCTCTTAGTTTTTTTCCATGAAACATAGAGACTACTGTTTGGTTTAATTCCATCTATTTTGCCTGTAACGCCAATATGTTTGCTTCTCTGGTTTGACTAATTGCATTGTTAACTAAACATTTGCTTGACATCATATTTCCTTGATTTTAATCATGTCCAGCTATTCATTTGGTCTGTTTAGTTTCTGCATTCAATGCAGATTAGCAACTACTCTTGAAGACAAGAACCTAGAGATTCCTCGTCTCTGTTCACTAACATGTTCTAATTCATAAAATACACACCTTTCACATATTCATGCCATTTTAATAGCAATAAAAAAATATAAAGCCTTATTTAGATGTTTGTGTTTTTTCACGGATACATGTTTTTTTACTGGCAGATGTGTTGATGCAAGACTCATTGAGACTAGTGTTGAGCGATACCTTCCGATATCGGAAAGTATCGGTATCGGAAAGTATCGGCCGATACTGTCAAAGTATCGGATCTAATCCGATACCAATACCCGATCCCAATGCAAGTCAATGGGACGAAAATATCGGAATTAAAATAAACCCTTTCTTTCCTTGTAGGTAAATTCTACATGAAGGAAAACAACTAAGAATAATGTAGGATGTATTGGGGAGGTGGCGGAGACATTAAAGGCACAGAGGTTTAGCCCAAACAAATAGAATAGCAGGTTTTTATAGTTTTTTTTTATGACGTTCGGCGTTAGAAAGATTTTGACTATGTTATTTATTTTTTTTTTTTCAGATATTGATGTTTCACTACTTCCACGTCCTTCACCTTCTTTTTTACTTCTCCCACTTTCTTCTTCATTATCCTCATCATCAGCTTCTTTGACATCAACTATCTTCACCTTATTCATCTTCTTCTTCTTCTACCTATATTTTTTTTTTTACATTGTTCATATTCTTTTTATTTAACTATTATCTTTTTCATATTCAACTTCTTCATCATATTCTTATTTGTGAGAGGCATTCCCGTAGTTGTTATCTATAAAAGTTTGAAGATTACACCTTCCGTTCTGCCTGTCACAAAAGAGTTACATTTGTCCGCGTTCAGTTTGGCCTGCAGCATCAGGCTTTATCCAGGGGCACCACGAGGAGGAACGGACTCACCCCCATACACTGCTTAGTCTTCTTCTGCTTATAATTTAGATAATATCTTTTGCTCTGATATTTAGTCTTATGCTTAATGTTCTTCTGCTCTTTGTTCTGCAGCCTCTTGTTCTTCTGCTTCTCGGTCTCCCATGTCGTCGTCGTCTCCAGGGTCGTCGTCTCCAGGGTCGTCGTCTCCGGGGTCGTCGTCATCGGGGTGGTCTTCAGGGTCATCGTCTCCAGGGTCGTCGTCATCTCAGTGGTCGTCGTCTCTGGTGTCGTCGTCATCTTAGGGGTGGTCTTCCGGGTCGTCGTCTTTAGGGTCTTGAACTTGGAAATGTAGCAGAAGGTACAAGAAGGCTGAGAAAATGCCGAGAAACAGCTGATGGAACTGGAACTCGGATGGCTACCCGAAGGTCCAAGAGCCAATGGAACTACCGAGGACCAGCTGACGTTACTGGAACCCGGTTACTAAGCAGGAGGTACCCGTGCCTGAAAGCACTACCAAGGACCACCTGACGTGGGTGGAACTCGGATACCCAGAGGGAGGCACCTAAGCCAAAGGCTCTGCCTGGAACCAGCTGACGGTACTGGAACCAGGATGGGGAGCAGAAGGTACAAGAGCAAAAGACACTGCCGAGAACCAGCTGACGGTGCTGGAACCCGGATGGGTAGCCGAAGGTCCAAGAGCCAATGGAACTACCGAGGACCAGCTGACGTTACTGGAACCCGGTTACTAAGCAGGAGGTACCCGTGCCTGAAAGCACTACCAAGGACCACCTGACGTTGGTGGAACTCGGATACCCAGAAGGAGGCACCTAAGCCAAAGGCTCTGCCCGGAACCAGCTGACGGTGGATGGGGACCTATTCAAGCTTGTCTTCCTAGAGCCCCAACTAGCAGTGTTGGAGCAAAAGGTCAGCAGGAGGAGGAGAGGGAGCAGAGTTTAGGCCGAAGCCTGCACTGGCGGCAGCTTTGGGTCTGTTGTGCCTGCGTGGCTGTTGCAGGACACGATGCCGGCTACACAGCAGGGGAACAGCTGGCGGTGCTGAACCCCACTGACACATTGGCTGGTGTTTTTCTCTGTGCAGCTAGCAGTACCGGGCCCCAACTGGCGGTGTTAGAGCCCAGGCTCTGCAGGGGGAGCAGAGTGTAGGCCGAAGCCTAATTGAACCAATTTTAAAGGTAACCTTTAACCCCCCCTCAGGTGTTACAAAGTAGAAGAGCCACAGCTTATGCAGCAGTAGTGCTGCACAAGTCAAAGGTTGCTCTTTTAATTTTTCTCCTTGCACACGCTGAATGAAACACGTATAACATTTAGCCCTTTATACAGTCAAACTGTGTTGGAGGCGGGAGTTCCCTTCGTAATGAGACGCAGCACAGATGTCAAGAATCCCACCTTGGTGCTGGGCGCAGCCTCCTGAGCGTTGTTATTTGCTGTACAGGAGCCTGCGCTGTCGTTTTATCCCTTGGCCTTGCGCTGTTAGCGCTGCCCATCTTCTGGCATCATTTAATGTCGGCCGGTGCGGTTCGCGATGACCATGAATCCTAGCCCCGCAGTGTCTTTACATAGTTAAAACACTGCGGGGCTGGGATTCATGGCCTGGCGCAGTACATATGTTGGCTTCTCACACTCGGGTCCTTACACCCGCTTCAGACTGTGCGGCGTCAGCTGATCCCTTATCGCATGCCACGGCCATGAAGCCGCACAGTCTGAGGAAGACGGAAGGAGATGAGGGACAGGCGAACATATGCACTGCTCATGCCCATCAATCACACCCTCGCACACCAAATAAATAAGTCACCGAGGGGCGTTGTGTGGGGCAGGGCGGCCGCAGAGGCGCAGGCAACCAAACAATGATGCCAGAAGACGGGCAGCGCTACCAAGGGGGTTGCAGCGTGTCATTACAAAGGAAAGTCACACCTCCGGGACGGTTAAATGGTCACAGAGGACACATTTTAGACGTGTTCAGTTCCACATGGGCAAGGAGAATAAGTTTATGAGCCACCTTGCACACATGCAGCATTACTGCTGTACAAGGTGGCTGTGAAACATACAAACGCCTGGGGGAGGGTGTACAGGTTCCCTTCAATTTCAGTTATTGTGTCTGTGTGGCTTTTGCAGGACACGATGCCGGCTACACAGCAGGGGAACAGCTGGTGTTGCTGAACCCCACTGACACATTGGCTGGTGTTTTTCTCTGTGCAGCTAGCAGTACCGGGCCCCAACTTGCGGTGTTAGAGCCCAGGCTCTGCAGGGGGAGCAGAGTGTAGGCCGAAGCCTAATTGAACCAATTTTAAAGGTAACCTTTAACCCCCCCTCAGGGGTTACAAACTAGAAGAGCCACACCTTATGCAGCAGTAGTGCTGCACAAGTCAAAGGTTGCTCTTTTAATTTTTCTCCTTGCACACGCTGAATGAAACACGTATAACATTTAGCCCTTTATACAGTCAAACTGTGTTGGAGGCAAGAGTTCCCTTCGTAATGAGACGCAGCCCAGATGTCAAAAATCACACCTTGGTGCTTGGCGCGGCCTCCTGAGCATCTCATTTTGCTGTACAGGAGTCTGTGTTGTTGCGTTATCCCTTGGCCATGCGCTGCCCGTCTTCTGACATTATTTCATGTCGGCTGGTGCGGTTCGCGATGCCCATGAATCCCAGCCACGCAGTGTCTTTACATTGTTAAAACACTGCGGGGCTGGGATTCATGGCCTGGCGCAGTACATAGGTTCGCCTCTCACACTCGGGTCCTTACACCCGCTTCAGACTGTGCGGCGTCAGCTGATCCCTTATCGCATGCCACGGCCATGAAGACGCACAGTCCGAAGAAGGCGGAAGGAGATGAGGGACAGGCGAAGAAATGCACCGTTCATGCCCATCAATCACACCCTCGCAGTCCAAATAAATAAGACACCGAGGGGTGTTGTGTGGGGCAAGGCGGCCGCAGAGGCGCAGGCAGCCAAACAAAGATGCCAGAAGACGGGCAGCGCTACCAAGAAGCTTGTTGCGTGTCAATACAAAGGAAAATCACACCTGAGGGACGTTTTAATGGTCGCAGAGGACTCATTTTAGACGTGTTCAGTTCCACATGGGCAAGGAGAATAAGTTTCTGAGCCACCTTGCACACATGCAGCATTACTGTCGTACAAGGTGGCTGTAAAACGTAGAAACGCCTGGGGGAGGGGGGACAGGTTTCCTTCAATTTCAGTTCTTGTGGCTGTTGCAGGACACGTTGCCGGCTACACAGCAGGGGAACAGCTGGCGGTGCTGAACCCCACTGACACATTGGCTGGTGTTTGGCTCTGTGCAGCCAGCACATCTGGGCCCCAACTGGCGGTGTTAGAGCCCAGGGTCAGCAGGAGGAGGAGAGGGATTAGAGTGTAGGCCGAAGCCTGCACTGGAGCAAGTTGAAAGGGAAACTTTAACCCCCCCCCCCAAGCGTTTGTAGCTGAAAGAGCCATCGTGTACAGCACTAATGCTGGAAAAGGTAAACTTAGCTCTTTTAATTATGGTCCTTGCACATGCTGAACCTAACACTTATGAAAAGTGTCCCCTCCTACCGTGATACCGTCCGGTAGGTGGAACTTTCCTTTGTGATGTGACGCCGCACAGCCGTCATTCTTACCCCCTTGGCGCCTTGCGCCACCTCCTCAGCGTTGTTTGAATCAGTCCCGGAGCCTGCGCTGTTAGGTTAGCCCTTGGCCATGCACACATTTTGCCCTGCCCGTCTTCTGACATCATTTGGTGTCAGACTGGCTGCGCCTGTGCGGCTGCGCTGGCCGAGATCCCGCCTCGCAGTGTCGTCTAATGTAATCCCACCGCGGGCCTGGGATCCGTGGCCATGCACAGTGCATATCCTCACCTCTCACTCCCCTCCCTACGGCTTCTTCAGACTGTGCGGTGTCACGGCCGTGGCACGCTATTAGGGACCAGCTGACACCGCACAGTCTGAAGAAGCCGTAGGGAGATGAGTGAGAGGTGGAGGTTCAGATATGCACTGCGCATGTCCATGGATCGAAGGCCCCCAGTGGGATTAAATCAGAAGACACTACGAGGCGGGATCTTGTCCAGCACGGCCGCACAGGCGCAGCCAGCCTGACACCAAATGATGTCAGAAGACGGGCAGCGCAAAATGTGTGCATGGCCAAGGGCTAACCTAACAGCGCAGGCTCCGGGACTGATTCAAACAACGCTGAGGAGGGGGCGCACGGCGCCAAGGGGGTAAGAATGACGGCTGTGCTGTGTCACATCACAAAGGAAAGTTCCACCTACCGGACGGTATCACGGTAGGAGGGGACACATTTCATAAGTGTTAGGTTCAGCATGTGCAAGGAGCACCACGAAAAGAGGCACTTTTTCCCTTTGCATCATTACTGCTGCACAAGGTGGCTCCTTCAGTAACAAACGCCTGGGGGGGGGGGACAGGTTCCCTTAAATTTAACTTGTGCCTGCGTGGCGGTCGCAGTACATGTTGCCGTATACACAGCAGGGGAACTGCTGGCGGTGCTGAACCCCACTAACACATTGGTGAGGTGTTTGGCTCTGTGCGGACAGCACTTCTGGACAACAACTAGTGGTGTTGGAGCCCAGGGACAGGAGGAGGTGGAGGAGATAGGAGAGATTGCCACACACACAGCAGGAGAACAGCTGACGTTACTGAACCCCAATAACAGAGGAGGGACTGTTGGGACTGTGCGTACAGCACTACCAGGCAACAACTAGCGGTGTTGGAGCCCAGGGACAGGAGGGGGAGGTGGAGGTGGAGGAGATAGGAGGGATTGCCACACACACAGCAGGGGAACAGCTGACGTTACTGAACCCCAATAACAGAGGAGAGACTGTTGGGACTGTGCGTACAGCACTACCAGGCAACAACTAGCGGTGTTGGAGCCCAGGGACAGGAGGAGGAGGAGGAGGTGGAGGAGATAGGAGGGATTGCCACACACACAGCAGGGGAACAGCTGACGTTACTGAACCCCAATAACAGAGGAGGGACTGTTGGGACTGTGCGTACAGCACTACCAGGCAACAACTAGCGGTGTTGGAGCCCAGGGACAGGAGGGGAGGTGGAGGTGGAGGAGATAGGAGGGATTGCCACACACACAGCAGGGGAACAGCTGACGTTACTGAACCCCAATAACAGAGGAGGGACTGTTGGGACTGTGCGTACAGCACTACCAGGCAACAACTAGCGGTGTTGGAGCCCAGGGACAGGAGGAGGAGGAGGAGGAGGTGGAGGAGATAGGAGGGATTGCCACACACAGCAGGGGAACAGCTGACGTTACTGAACCCCAATAACAGAGGAGCGACTGTTGACTGTGCGTACAGCACTACTAGGCAACAACTAGCGGTGTTGGAGCCCAGGGACAGGAGGGGGAGGTGGAGGAGATAGGAGGGATTGCCACACACACAGCTGGGGAACAGCTGACGTTACTGAACACCAATAACAGAGGAGGGACTGTTGGGACCGTGCGGACAGCACTTCTGGACGGCAACTAGCGGTGTTGGAGCCCAGGGACAGGAGGGGGAGGAGGAGGTGGAGGAGATAGGAGGGATTGCCACACACACAGCTGGGGAACAGCTGACGTTACTGAACCCCAATAACAGAGGAGGGACTGTTGACTGTGCGTACAGCACTACCATGCAACAACTAGCGGTGTTGGAGCCCAGGGACAGGAGGGGGAGGTGGAGGTGGAGGAGATAGGAGGGATTGCCACACACAGCAGGGGAACAGCTGACGTTACTGAACACCAATAACAGAGGAGGGACTGTTGACTGTGCGTACAGCACTACCAGGCAACAACTAGCGGTGTTGGAGCCCAGGGACAGGAGGGGGAGGTGGAGGTGGAGGACATAGGAGGGATTGCCACACACACAGCAGGGGAACAGCTGACGTTACTGAACCCCAATAACAGAGGAGGGACTGTTGGGACTGTGCGTACAGCACTACCAGGCAACAACTAGCGGTGTTGGAGCCCAGGGACAGGAGGAGGAGGAGGAGGAGGTGGAGGAGATAGGAGGGATTGCCACACACAGCAGGGGAACAGCTGACGTTACTGAACCCCAATAACAGAGGAGCGACTGTTGACTGTGCGTACAGCACTACTAGGCAACAACTAGCGGTGTTGGAGCCCAGGGACAGGAGGGGGAGGTGGAGGAGATAGGAGGGATTGCCACACACACAGCTGGGGAACAGCTGACGTTACTGAACACCAATAACAGAGGAGGGACTGTTGGGACCGTGCGGACAGCACTTCTGGACGGCAACTAGCGGTGTTGGAGCCCAGGGACAGGAGGGGGAGGAGGAGGTGGAGGAGATAGGAGGGATTGCCACACACACAGCTGGGGAACAGCTGACGTTACTGAACCCCAATAACAGAGGAGGGACTGTTGACTGTGCGTACAGCACTACCATGCAACAACTAGCGGTGTTGGAGCCCAGGGACAGGAGGGGGAGGTGGAGGTGGAGGAGATAGGAGGGATTGCCACACACAGCAGGGGAACAGCTGACGTTACTGAACACCAATAACAGAGGAGGGACTGTTGACTGTGCGTACAGCACTACCAGGCAACAACTAGCGGTGTTGGAGCCCAGGGACAGGAGGGGGAGGTGGAGGTGGAGGACATAGGAGGGATTGCCACACACACAGCAGGGGAACAGCTGACGTTACTGAACCCCAATAACAGAGGAGGGACTGTTGGGACTGTGCGTACAGCACTACCAGGCAACAACTAGCGGTGTTGGAGCCCAGGGACAGGAGGAGGAGGAGGAGGAGGTGGAGGAGATAGGAGGGATTGCCACACACAGCAGGGGAACAGCTGACGTTACTGAACCCCAATAA
This sequence comes from Ranitomeya variabilis, assembly GCF_051348905.1. Lineage (NCBI taxonomy): Eukaryota > Metazoa > Chordata > Amphibia > Anura > Dendrobatidae > Ranitomeya > Ranitomeya variabilis. The sequence goes on from NC_135236.1 coordinate 572,393,974, forward strand.
CAGAGGAGCGACTGTTGACTGTGCGTACAGCACTACTAGGCAACAACTAGCAGTGTTGGAGCCCAGGGACAGGAGGGGGAGGTGGAGGAGATAGGAGGGATTGCCACACACACAGCTGGGGAACAGCTGACGTTACTGAACACCAATAACAGAGGAGGGACTGTTGGGACCGTGCGGACAGCACTTCTGGACGGCAACTAGCGGTGTTGGAGCCCAGGGACAGGAGGGGGAGGAGGAGGTGGAGGAGATAGGAGGGATTGCCACACACACAGCTGGGGAACAGCTGACGTTACTGAACCCCAATAACAGAGGAGGGACTGTTGACTGTGCGTACAGCACTACTAGGCAACAACTAGTGGTGTTGGAGCCCAGGGACAGGAGGGGGAGGTGGAGGAGATAGGAGGGATTGCCACACACACAGCTGGGGAACAGCTGACGTTACTGAACACCAATAACAGAGGAGGGACTGTTGACTGTGCGTACAGCACTACCAGGCAACAACTAGCGGTGTTGGAGCCCAGGGACAGGAGGGGGAGGTTGAGGTGGAGGAGATAGGAGGGATTGCCACACACAGCAGGGGAACAGCTGACGTTACTGAACCCCAATAACAGAGGAGCGACTGTTGACTGTGCGTACAGCACTACTAGGCAACAACTAGTGGTGTTGGAGCCCAGGGACAGGAGGGGGAGGTGGAGGAGATAGGAGGGATTGCCACACACACAGCTGGAGAACAGCTGACGTTACTGAACACCAATAACAGAGGAGGGACTGTTGACTGTGCGTACAGCACTACCAGGCAACAACTAGCGGTGTTGGAGCCCAGGGACAGGAGGGGGAGGTGGAGGTGGAGGAGATAGGAGGGATTGCCACACACACAGCAGGGGAACAGCTGACGTTACTGAACCCCAATAACAGAGGAGCGACTGTTGACTGTGCGTACAGCACTACCAGGCAACAACTAGCGGTGTTGGATCCCAGGGACAGCAGGAGAAGCAGAGGAACACAATGTAGGCCGAAGCCTGATTGGAGAAAGGGAACCTTTAACCCCCCCAAGGCGTTTGTAGCTGAAAGAGCCAGCTTGTGCAGCACAAAAGATGCAAAAGGAAAAGGTGGCTTTTTTCATGATGCTCCTTGCAAACACAGAACTAAACACTTATAAAATGTGTCCCCTGAAACCATGAGACCGTCCCGGAGGTGGGACTTTCCTTCATAATATGACGCAGCACAGCTGTCATTCCTACCTCCTTGGCGCTGTTCCCCGGCTCCTCAGCGTTGTTTGATTCCGTCCCGGAGCATGCGCTGTTATGTTATCCCTTGGCCAGGCACACTTAGCGCTGCCCATCTTCTGACATCATTTGGTGTCAGGCTGGCTGCACCTGTGCGGCCGCGCTGGCCGAGAGCCCGCCTCGCAGTGTCTTCTGATTTAATCCCACTGGGATTAAATCAGCCCGCCTCGCAGTGTCATCTAATGTGTCCTGCTTCCCTTACATTTCAGTTGTTGTGTCAGCGTGGCGGTCGCAGGACACATTGCCGGCTACACAGCTGGGGATCAGCTGACATTACTGAAACCCAATAACACTGGGTCGTATGTTTTGACTGTGCAGACGGCACTTCTGAGCCTCAACTGGCGGTGTTGGAGCCCAGGAATTAAAGTTCAGGTGGTAGAAAGATGAACACAACAGGAGACCTGGATACTGTAGACAGTCACCTAATTATTTAATCAGGAAGAGGAGTGGCAAATTCCTGCGAGATCCAGGCCTTGTTCATTTTCAGGAAAGTAAGCCGGTCAATGTTATCGGAGGATAGTCGCATGCGACGGTCAGTTAGTACACCACCTGCAGCACTAAAGACACGTTCCGATAATACACTGGCCGCAGGGCAAGACAGCACCTCCAATGCATACTGGCTTAGCTCTGGCCATGTATCCAGCTTTGAGACCCAAAACTTGAAAGGTGAAGAGCCGTCTGGGAGTACAGCAAGAGGGCAAGACATGTAGTCTGTCACCATCTGACGGAACCGTTGCCTCCTGCTGACTGGAGCCGTCTGTGATGGTGTAGACTTTTGTGGCGGGCACAGAAAACTGTGCCACAGTTGGGCCATACTGGTCTTGCGTTGGGCAGAGGCACTGCTTCTGCTCCCTCTTTGTGCAGAGCCTCCACCACTGCCTGGACGCACTGAGCTGCTTTGGAATGCACTAGCAGCACTTCTCTCACTTGGAATGGAGAAGATGATGGAATTCACCAGTGTGTCTTGGTACTCCCGCATTTTTCGCTCCCGGTTCAACGGTGTGATGAGGCTTTCTACGTTGTCCCGGTAGCGAGGATCGAGGAGGGTGAACACCCAATAATCAAACATGTTGAGAATGTGGGCGATGCGGCGGTCGTTTCTCAGGCACTGCAGCATGTAATCCACCATGTGCTGCAGACTGCCAACTGCCAAAGAAACGCTGTCCCCTGCTGGAGGCGTGATCTCTGCCCGCTCGTCATCACCCCACCCTCGCTGTACACACTGAGTACTGGACAATTGTGTAACTCCCTCCTCTGGACGGATGTCTTCCTCCTCCATTGACTCCTCCTCGACCTCCTCACAAACTGTCCCCTGCCTACGCGTTTGTGAGGAACCAAGTGGCACTGACTGTCCAGAAGATGATGGAAATGCTGAATCCTCATCCTCCACCTCTTCCACAACATCATCCCTTAGCGCTTGCAGTGATTTTTCAAGCAGGCAGATAAGGGGGACAGTCATGCTGACTAGTGCATCATCTGCACTCGCCATCCGCGTGGAATAATCAAAGGGACGCAAAACCTGGCAGACGTCATTCATAGTGGCCCACTCTGTGGTTGTGAAGTCTGTACGGCGCGGAGTGCGACTTCTTTGCGCCTGATGCAGCTGGTACTCCATTACAGCTTGCTGCTGCTCACACAACCGCTCCAACATATGTAACGTGGAATTCCACCTGGTAGGTAGGTCACATATGATGCGATGTTCCGGCAGGCGGTGTCGGCGCTGCAGAGCCGCAATGCGCGCTTTTGCCGTGCTGGAACGCCGCAAGTGAGCACACTCTAGGCGGACCTTGTGCAACAGTGCATCAAGATCCGGATAGTCCCTCAAAAAACTCTGCACTACCAAATTGAGCACATGTGCCAGACATGGGATGTGAATGAGGTTGCCGAGGCCCAGAGCTGCCACCAGATTTCGGCCATTATCACACACTACCATGCCTGGCTGGAGATTCGCTGGCACAAACCACACATCGCTCTCCTGCTTGATGGCATTCCAGAGCTCCTGCGCTGTGTGGCTTCGATTCCCCAAAGAAATTAATTTCAAGACGGCCTGTTGACGTTTGGCCACGGCTGTGCTCATGTCGGTCGTAACAGGTAAACGTTCATCACGGGTCCATGTGGAGGTGGACTGTGACGGCTCCTGCAGCGATGATTCTGAGGAACTGGTGTAAGAGGAGGAGTCAATGCGTACAGAATGGATTCCTGCAATCCTTGGAGTGGGCAGGACACATCTTGCGCCACTCGCACGATCTGTACCCGGCTCAACGACATTAACCCAATGGGCAGTGAGGGAAAGGTATCGCCCCTGTCCATGTTGACTGGTCCACGCATCGGTGGTGAGGTGGACCTTGCTACTGACGGCGTTCAGTAGCGCGTGTTTTATGTGTCCCTCCACATGCTTGTGCAGGGCAGGGACGGCTTGCCTGCTGAAGTAAAAGCGGCTGGGCACATTGTACTGTGGGACTGCCAATGACATCAAGTCACGGAAGCTGTCAGTCTCCACCAGCCTGAATGACAGCATTTCCAGTGACAGAAGTTTGGCAATGCCTGCAGTCAGAGCCTGTGCTCGTGGGTGGTTTGACGAGAAAGGCCGCCTTTTCTCCCATGCCTGTACTACCGATGGCTGTAGACTGGGCTGGGAGTGTGTGGATGACTGGGAAAGTGGTGCTGCAGGTGGAATTACAGCGGGTCTCTGGACAACAGGGCCAGAGGTTCTTCCACAGCGATCCTGGGAGGAAGCCGAACCAGCTGCGTGTGAGTTGGAGGAAGAGGCAACACGAGCTGAAGAGGTGGTAGCTGCCGCTGTTGGTTGGCCTAGCTCTTCAGTGCGTTTCTGTAACTCCGCCGCGTGCCTGGTGCGCACATGTTTCCACATATTTGTGGTATTGAGGTTGCTGACACTTTTCCCTATTTTCACTTTGTGATGACACACCTTGCATTTGACATAGCAAATGTCATCTGCAACTGTGTCAAAAAAGGACCAGGCACTGCAAGTCTTGGGAGCGCCCTTTTTGGCTTTTGGAAGAGACATGCTCCTAACGGGTGCCAAAGCGGAGGCTGCAGGATCCGCAGTCTTCCCCTTCCCTCTCCCTCTTTGGGCCATACGGGGAATCTCTTCCTCAGAGCTGCTCCCACCACCTTCCTGTCCCTCACGCCAAGATGGTTCAAGGACCTCATCATCTACACTACCCTCTGCCCCCAACTGCTCCTCCTGAGTAGTCTCAGCAGCAGAGCACGCACCAGTAAGTGGCACCTGAGTGTCATCATCAGCTGATGCGGCCTGCGATGTGGTGACCGGAGCCACTGGCCCACCCGCCTCTTCAGACTCAGAGAGAAAAAGCTGTTGGGCATCACTGCACCCTGCCTCTTCTTCCATTTCTCCAATGCTGCTTGGCTGGCCCCCTGTTTCCAAGCCAAGAGATTCAGAGAACAGAAGTAGAGACGGCTCCTGTCTTGGGCTCTCTGTCTGCCTGGGCAATTTGGCAGGTGGTGAAGAGACAGATGGCTGCTCTCCAGTGCTCTGTGTCTGAGAGGATGTGGCACTAATTGAAGTTGATGCATTAGCTGCCATCCATCCGACAACGGCTTCAATTTGTTCTTCACGCAGCAGTGGTGTACGGCGCTCTGCGACAAAGCTGCGCATGAATGACTGTTCCCTGGTGAAAGTGGGTGCTAATGAGTCACCGGTGCCCGCAGCAGGCACAGAATTCCCACGTCCCCTCCCTGCTCCGCGCCCATGCCCACGCCCATGTGCCTTACTCACTGCCTTCTTCATCTTGGTTGACTGATAAATATAAGCAGAAAAGTACTAACGGCTTTGTGTGCTTATTCCTGAACAACTCCTAACAGGTATAAGAAACACTAATTTTCTAAAGTGTGGACTAGACTTTAATATGAGCTAATGTGGCCTACACAAATGTAAAGTGGTGTCACTGGTGTGTTTGGTGAACTTTATTATTTATTTATTTTTGGGGGGCTGAACTGACAACAGAGCTGCAGTCAAACGGAGACCGTGCAGACAGCCGTAAACGGTGCTGCAAGGCCCAAAAACCCTCCTCTACGTTATCCTATGTAGTGTTTTTCCACAAGTTAGCTGGAGACGGGTGGAAAGACACTAATAGGAATTTTTTTAAAAAATGTGCAGCAGCCTGCACTACTTAAAACAAAATGAAAATTGATTTTGCGGTATGACGCAGTGAAGAACCCTGAGCTGGAGACAACCAGGCTATGGCTGCTCACAGACTACAGGGCGAGCTGCAGTCACACGGAGACCGTGCAGACAGCCGTAAACGGCGCTGCAAGGCCCAAAAACCCTCCTCTACGTTATCCTATGTAGTGTTTTTCCACAAATTAGCTGGAGACGGGTGGAAAGACACTAATAGGAATTTTTTGAAAAGATTAGCAGCAGACTACACTACTTGGAAAAAAAAAAAAAAAAGAACAGTATGAGGCAATGAACCACCCTCCCTGAACTGAATACAACCAGCTATGGATGGCCTATGTGGCTGCACTCAGACTAGAGAGTGGGCTGCACTCACACACACACACAGACCTTGCAGATCGCTGTGAAAACAGCGCTACAAGGCAAAAGCAAGGTGATTAGTAGGTGAACACAGCGGTTGCTAAATTAGCCTTGGAAAAGCACAAAGAAGCAAATCGTTATCTCTAAACTGGCCCTCAGTCAGCAAACAGCGTCCTGTCACTAACTGAATTCACAGCAGAGTGAGCGCAAAATGGCGCCAGCGACTTTTAAACTGCATCATGACATCATTTCAGCAGCCAATCACATCCTTGCCAGTAGTTTCATGCCCTCCATGCTGAACAGGATGTGCCCACACTTGGAATCATTCTCATTGGCTGAATTTGTGCAGTTTGAATCTGGGAACTTCCGATTCCGGTATCCGATACGCGGCAAGTATCGGAATCCCGGTATCGTAATTCCGATACCCGATACTTGCGGTATCGGAATGCTCAACACTCATTGAGACATGTCTTTTTTTTCAGGTATCATGGACTAAGAGGGCTAAAACAAATCTATGGGTACGTGGAAAAAAAGGACAACACATGTATGGCAGCAGTGTGTAATTCATGTGCTGTCCTTATTTAACACTGCAAAAGATTGGAAAATCTTTGTTATTTATTTAGTCATCAGTGAAAAACAATGATGACACACTGATGGAAAAAAGGACACACAGACCAAACACTGATGACACACTGATGGTAAAAACGGACACATGGACCATACACTGATGACACATTGATGGTAAAAACGGACACACGGACCATACAATAATGACACACTGATGGTAAAAATGGACACACGGACCATACACTGATGACACACTGATGGTAAAAACGGACACATGGACCATACACTGATGACACACTATTGGTAAAAACGGACACATGGACCATACACTAATGACACACTGATGGTAAAAATGGACACACGGACCATACACTGATGACACACTGATGATAAAGATGGACACATGGACCATACACTGATGACACACTGTTGGTAAAAACGGACACATGGACCATACACTGATGAGACACTGATGGTAAAAACGGACACATGGACCATACACTGATGACACACTGATAGTAAGAACGGACACACGGGACCATACACTGATGACACACTGATGGTAAAAACGGACACATAGACCATACACTGACACACTGATGTTAAGAACGGACATACAGACCATACACTGACACACTGATGGTAAAAATGGACACATAGACCATACACTGATGACACACTGATGTTAAGAACGGACTCACGGATCATACCCTGATGACACACTGATGGCAAAAACAGACACACAGACCAAACACTGATGACACTCTGATGGTAAAAATGAACACAAGGACCATACATTGATGACACACTGATGGTAAAAATGGACACATGGACCATACACTGATGACACACTGATGGTAAAAACGGACACATGGACCATACACTGATGACACAAGGATGGTAAAAACGGACACAAGGACCACACACTGATCACACACTGATTGTAAAAACCGACATACGGAACATACATTGATGGTAAAAACAGACATACAAACACTGATGGTAAAAATGGACATATGGAACATACACTGATAACACTCTGATGGTAGAAATGGACACACCGTACATACACTGATGCCACACTATGTTTCACACAAAGTGGTTAAACACAGACATGTGAATGAGGCTTAAATGGTTCTTTTTTTAGGACAAAACTTGTAAAACTGTGATATATATTTTTTGTCATTGTCAGCAGACACATGTATCATATCTATTAGACCATTATTCTTTCGGGGAGAGTGTTAGCAAGTTAAAAATAGTTCAGATATTTGTTTACTCGCGTCTTAGCAGGAGAGAGAGAAAAAAGCCCCAGAACATAAAAAAGTACCATACAAATGCAATGATCAAGAAAAATACATCTTTTATAGAAAGTAGAATGCACCTTTTGTATTTTAAACTAGCTCTGTTGGCAGTGAATAACCTTGTGCATCAAAATTATGTTTTTCTGTTTGTCAGAAATACTTTATCATTAGCAGTTCTTTGTTCAATGGCTGAAAGTTTCAGAACCTTAAATATTTATCTCACGATAACCCACAGCTCTGACAGCTTTTGCATTAAAATATAAATATTCTTTCCAAGTTTAAAGAAAAATATGTGTACAGATTTCAAACCAAAGAGTAGTAATTGGGACCAAAACTCAGTAATATTGTGTGTCTGTGTGTGTATGTATATGTGTATATATATATATATATATATATATATATATATATATATATATATATATATATATATTATATAATTGCCTAGAATTACTACTTCCTGCAATTTGTGCCAACTTCCGTGGCTTTGTCCGGAGCTAATGTCCGGAGATAATGTCCGGTGCTAATGTCCGGAGATAACGTCCGGAGCTAATGTCCGGAGCTAATGTCCGGAGATAAGTGACGTCACCAGTGTCCTACACCCAGGCAGAGCACAGGGGCCCCAGGCAGCATATGGGGCCCCAGCCAGAGCACAGTGGCCCCAGGCAGAGCACAGGGGCCCCAGGCAGCATATGGGGCCCCAGGCAGAGCACAGTGGTCCCAGGCAGAGCACAGGGGCCCCAGGCAGCCTATGGGGCCCCAGGCAGAGCACAGTGGCCCCAGGCAGAGCACAGGGGCCCCAGGCAGCATATGGGGCCCCAGGAAGAGCACAGGGGCCCCAGGCAGCATATGGGGCCCCAGGCAGAGCACGGGGCCCCAGGCAGCATATGGGGCCCCAGGCAGAGCACAGGGGCCTCAGGCAGAGCACAGGGGCCCCAGGCAGAGCACAGGGGCCCCAGGCAGCATATGGGGCCCCAGGCAGAGCACAGTGGTCCCAGGTAGAGCACAGGGGCCCCAGGCAGCCTATGGGGCCCCCGGCAGAGCACAGGGGCCCCAGGCAGCCTATGGGGCCCCAGGCAGAGCACAGGGGCCCCAGGCAGCATATGGGGCCCCAGGCAGAGCACAGGGGCCCCAGGCAGAGCACAGGGGCCCCAGGCAGAGCACAGGGGCCCCAGGCAGAGCACAGGGGCCCCAGGCAGCATATAGGGCCCCAGGCAGAGCACAGCGATATTTTGGACCACTGTGCGGTGTTTCAGACCCCCTGTGTGATGTCTGGGGCCCTGTTCTTAAGTATATTAAAGATTAAAGTAACGTATATTAAAGAATATTATAGATCACATTTGACACGTTTATGAGCACCATTGAGTGATATACTCAAGAATGACATAATTTTTCAACATTTTATGGTTTCAAACTGTAAACACTCAGAGTTTTTTTTACTTCAACCAGAAAACCTTAACGGTTCAAAAAAAACTTGACTGTTCAGGATATGACAAAAGTCATAGTATTCTGAATCTTTAACTTATAAAGATACCTTTACATGGGGTGATTATTGGTTCCAGAGAGGCTTTTGGCCGATAATCGTACACATGGCTGGTGACAGGACAATACAATATAAACGTTCAAAGGTAAACACTGATAACATTAAAATCTAATATATAATTGCCTAGAATACTACTTCCGGCAATTTGTGCCAACTTCCGTGGCTTTGTCCGGAGATAATGTCCGGAGATAAGTGACGTCACCAGCGTCCTACACCCGCTCAGGGTGGACAAAGATATATGCCTTCGTGGTGCACGGCACTTTTCTGATTGGTTGCCGCCTGCCGCGAGCGACCAATCAGAAATGTGCCGTACTGTCAAGAATTGTCAAGAGCTGGTGAGTGCAGCCATTTTTTGTTCTTTCTTACTATTATTTATTAATTGTATTATTCTTACATTTGAATAAATAAAGTATATATGGATTCTAGACTCCCGATTCTTTAGAATCGGGCTGCCATCTAGTATATATATATATATATATATATATATATATATATATATATATATATATATATATATATATATATATATATAGTGCCTTGCGAAAGTATTGAGCCCCCTGGAACTTTTCAACCTTTTCCCACATATCATGCTTCAAACTTAAAGATACCATATGTAAATTTTTTGTGAAGAATCAACAACAAGTGGAGCACAATTGTGAAGTTCAACAAAATTTATTGGTTATTTAAATTTTTGTGGAAATTCAAAAACTGAAAAGTTGGACGTGCAATATTATTCAGCCCCTTTAACTTAATACTTTGTTGCGCCACCTTTTGTTTAGATTACAGCTGCAAGTTGCTTGGCGTTATGTCTCTATCAGTTTTGTACATCGAGAGACTGAAATTCTTGCCCATTCTTCCTTGGCAAACAGCTCGAGCTCAGTGAGGTTTGATGTAGATCGTTTGTGAACAGCAGTTTTCAGCTCTTTCCACAGATTCTCAATTGGATTGAGGTTTGGACTTTGACTTTACATATCCTGAGTATACTCCAGTAATGCTAGTTATGTACAGCTGGCATCATTGGCTGCTGGCTTTCGGCTATCTGACTGTCTATATTTTACTAGTCCACCTTAGCGATGTTGGACATGTGCAGATGGCACAATTGACAGCTGGTATTTATCTTTATTAATGTTTAAAGGCCAGAGACAGGTTCTTTAAAAAAGGGGTTTGGGTATTAGTCATAGTGCCCACTGCAGAAATTAAGCTCATAGCCAAATAGCTAAAGCCGTATGAAGTCTGGGAAAAGGTTGTGGAGGTGACTTACGGAATATATCTGTCCAGGAAGAAGAACCCCAAATAACTATATCATGTAAATCTGCTAAAAGCATGGAAAGACTGAGAATGTTTGATTACGAATGAAACTCCAATCGCATTGTCTGTGGACCCTCTGACACTGACTCGGGAGGAGGACAGGAGAGAGGTAAAGATAAGCGTCAAACTCTCTAGAAAGCAGCTACGGGAGGCTCAGAAATTTGTGCAGCAGAGCAACTGTTGCACCCACGAGTGTGGACAGTTGCCAAGTCCTGCTGAAAAATGAAATTTCTATCTCCAAAAAGCTTGTCAGCAGTGGTAAGCATAAAGTGCTCTAAAATTTCCAGGTAGACGGCTACACTGACTTTGGTGTTGATAAAACACAATGGACCTACACCAGCAGATGACAAGGCTCACCTAACCCTCACTGATTGTGGATACTTCACACTAGACCTCAAGCAGCTTGGATTGTGTGCCTCTCCACTCTTCCTCCAGACTCTGGGACTTCTATTTTCAAATAAAATGCAATATTTACTTTCATCTGAAAACAACACCATGGACCACTGACGTACAGTCCAGTTCTTCTTCTCCTTGGCCCAGGTAATAGCTTCTGGCGTTGTCTATTGGTCATTAGGAATGTGACACTTGTAGCCCATGTTCTGGAAATGTCTGTGTGTGGTGGCTCTTGAAGCAATGACTACAGCAGCTGTCCAGTCCTTGTGAATCTCCCCAAAATTTTTGAATGACCTTTTCTTAACAATCCTTTCAAGGCTGCGGTTATCATAGTTGCTTGTGCATCTTTTTTTGCCACAAATTTTCCTTCCACTCAACTTTCCATTAATATGCTTGGATACAGCACTTTCTGAACAGCCAGCTTCTTTAGCAATGGCCTTTTGTTGCGTACCCTCCTAGTGGAGTGTGTCGATGACTGCCTTCTGGACATCTCTCAAGTCAACAGTCTTCCCCATGATTGTGGAGCCTACTGAAACAGACTAAGGGACTTTTTTAAATGCTTAGGAAGCCTTAACAGTTGTTTTTTGTTAAAGAAGTTGTCCACTACTATAACTTTTTTTTTTTTTTCATAAATCTTGCTATTATGGGCCACTGAAAACATCTACTGTGTTTATTTTAGCAATATTACCTTTTATCATGCTGTAGCAGCACATTTTAGTGCTGGATTCAGCTCTCATGGGGTTAATCGACAACTTCCTTTCTCCTGAATCATTGTGCTCTAATACTACAAGTTCCATGATGCATTGCACTGCTACTAAGCCCGAACCTAGCACACCCTCTCCAAAACACACCCCAACCCCTCCCTCCTCTCCCTCCTCTAGCTTCAAACAGATTTGTGATGTCATTTCTGTCCGACCTCCTCTTTTACATTTGTCCAACCCACACACGGATAGATAGAGGGAAAGATAGATAGAAAGAGGGAAAGATAGATAGATAGATAGATAGATAGATAGATACAGATATATCTATATATCTATGTCTATTTCCATAGATATGTCCATATCCATGTTTCTAAACCCCTTCACCCCCTGGAGCTTTTTTGTTTTCGTTTATCGCTCCCCTTCTTTCCAGAGCCATAATTTTTCCGTCAGTATGGCCATGTGAGGGCTTATCTTTTGCAGAACAAGTTCTACTTTTGAACGCCATCATTGGTTTTACCATGTCGTGTAGCAGAAAATGTGAAAAAAATTCAAAGTGCAATGAAATGGCAAAAAAAGTGCAATCCCACGCTTGTTTTTTGCTTGGCTTTTTGGCTAGGTTCACTAAATGCTAAGGCTGTGTGCACACATTGCGGATCTGATTGCAGATCCGCAGCGTTTTTTGCTGCACTGAATTGCATCAAATCCGCAGTGTAGTGTACAACCAATGTAAGTCTATGGGAGCCGCAGACTTGTGCACATGCTGCGGAAAAAGCCGCACCGAAACCGCACCAAGAACTGCATCAAAACCACACCAAAAACTGCATCAAAACCGCACCAAAACTGCACCAGGTTTTGATGCAGTTTTTGGTGCAGTTTTGATGCGGTTTTTGGTGCAGTTTTGATGCTTTTTTTGGTGCGGTTTATGCGCGGTTTTAATGCCGTTTTTGGAAATAAGTAAATAAACGGAAAATGTGCATGATTTGAATGGAAACATGCATGAAAAAATGGATTCCAAGGCCGGATTCATCATTTCACAGCTCAGTTTCATACTTTTTTTGCCGGATCTGTCGCTGTGCGTTTTTTCGCCGGACAGAAAAAACGTTCCTCTGCATGTGTTTTCCATCCGGCGGAAACAGCTTTTTTGACGGATCCGGCAAAAAACGGATGAAACTCTATGAGAAAAAGACGGATCCGTCGGAAAAAAATGGATCCGTTTTTTTCAAAACTCGCCGGATTGTGCCTCACGGCAAAAACCTGATGTGTGAAAGCAGCCAAATATATGGATAGATACATCTATGTATCTATAGATATATCTATAGATAAATATATCTGTAGATAGATATATCCATAGATATATAATAGAAAGGCCAATGTTTCTATAAGGCTACTTTCACACTTGCGTTTTTCGCAATCCGTCTTTTTGGGAAAAAAACGGATCCTGCAAATGTGCTCGCAGGATGCGTTTTTTACCCATAGACGTGTATTAGTGAAGGATCGCGACGGATGGCCACACGTCGCGTCCATCGTGCAACGGATGCGTCGTGTTTTGGCGGACCGTTGGCACATCCGTCACGTCTGCCATTTTCTACCGCGCATGCGCGGCCAAAACTCCGCCCCCTCCTCCCCGGACTTCAAAATGGCAGCGGATGCGTTGAAAAACTGCATCCGCTGCCCACGACGTGCACAAATTTCACAACGTGCGTCGGTACGTCGGCCCAACGCATAGCGATGGACCCGTGCCGACGCAAGCGTGAAACAGGCCTTAATGAGCGTTTAATTTAATAAAAAACTGAAAAAAACGGCGTGGGCTCCCGCGCAATTTTCTGCGCCAGAGGGGGAAAGCCGACGGCCGAGGCCAATATTTGTAGCCTGCTATGAATATCAGCCCGCAGCTGTCTGCGTAGCCTTTACTGGCTATTAAAATAGAGGGACCCCCCCCAAAAAATGACGTGGGGTCCCCCTATATTTTATAGCCAGAAAGGCTACGCAGACAGCTGCGGGCTGATATTAATAGTCTAGAGAGGGGCCATGGATATTGGTCCCCCCCCCCCCGGCTACAAATACCAGTCCGCAGCCACCCCAGAAATGGCGCATCTGTAAGTCTACGTTCACATTAGCGTTCGGCGCCGCAGCATCGCCGCATGCGTCATGCGCCCCTATATTTAACATGGGGCGCATGGACATGCATTGTGCTGCGTTTTGCGATGCATGGGTTTTTTTGGCCGCAAGCGTTGGGCGCAGAGGACGCAGCAAGTTGCATTTTTTTTGCTTCCAACTTTCGGCCAAAAAGGACGCATGCGTCGCAAAACGCAACGTTTTAGCGTGCGTTTTGTTGCGTTTTTGTTTGCGTTGTGCGTTGCGTCTCCGACGCTGCGGCGCACAACGCAAATGTGAACGTAGCCTTGAATGCGCCAATTCCGGCGCTGAGGCTGGTTTCACACTTGCGTTTTTGGACGCTGCATTTTAGCGCTAAAAAACGCATGCATTTTTTCCCTATACTTAACATTAAAAACGCATGTGTTTTTTCGCATGCGTTTTGACGCGTTTTCGGCAACGCATGCATTTTTGAACGCGCGCGTTTGTTTGCGTTAAAAACGCATGCGTTTTTATAGAAAAAAAACAGAAAAAACACTGAAAAACCACCCACCACCAACAGGGTGATAAAGGGATCCAAACCCTAACCCTACCGCTAACCTCACCCCTAACCGTTTAATGAACATTTTATGACATAGTGCCACGATATTTCAGTGCCACGTATATAAGTGCCACGTATGTAAGTGCCACGTGCCACGTATGTAAGTGCCACGTATGTAAGTGTCACGTATGTAAGTGCCACGTATATAAGTGCCACGTATGTAAGTGCCACGTGCCACGTATATAAGTGCCACGTATGTAAGTGCCACGTGCCACGTATTTAAGTGCCACGTATGTAAGTGCCACATATGTAAGTGCCATGTATGTAAGTGCCATGTATGTAAGTGCCACGTATTTAAGTGCCACGTGACACGTATTTCAGTGCCACGGATTTAAGTGCCACGTATGTAAGTGCCACGTGCCACGTATGTAAGTGCCACATATGTAAGTGCCACGTATGTAAGTGCCACGTATGTAAGTGTCACGTATGTAAGTGCCACGTATATAAGTGTCACGTATGCAAGTGCCACGTATATAAGTGTCACGTATGCAAGTGCCACGTGCCACGTATATAAGTGCCACATATGTAAGTGCCACGTATGTAAGTGTCACGTATGTAAGTGCCACGTATATAAGTGTCACGTATGCAAGTGCCACGTGCCACGCATATAAGTGCCACGTATGTAAGTGCCATGTGCCACGTATTTAAGTGCCACGTATGTAAGTGCCACATATGTAAGTGCCATGTATGTAAGTGCCATGTATGTAAGTGCCACGTATTTCAGTGCCACGTGCCATGTATTTCAGTGCCACGGATTTAAGTGCCACCTATGTAAGTGCCACGTATTTAAGTGCCACGTATGTAAGTGCCACGTGCCACGTATTTCAGTGCCACATATTTCAGTGCCACGTATTTCTGTCACGTTTAGGGTTGGGGTTAGGCCCTAACCCTACCCCTAGCTATTTCTATTTATAGTGGGTTTTCTTGTGGATTTTGATGATTGGCAGCTGTCACACACTTCTCAGCATGCGTTTTAAAAACGCAAACGCATGAAAAAACGCATGTAAATGCAGCAAAACGCCGCGGTTTTTTTCTACATGCAAAAACGCATGCGTCTAAAAAACGCAGCGTTTTACCACGTTTACATGCGTTTTTTCACACATTCGGTTGTTAAAAAAACGCATGCAGATAAAAACGCAAGTGTGAAACCAGCCTAAGCCCCTCTCTTCCCACTCCCGTGTAGCGGTGGGATATGGGGTAATAAGGGGTTAATGTCACCTTGCTATTGTAAGGTGACATTAAGCCGGGTTAATAACGGAGAGGCGTCAATAAGACACCTATCCATTATTAATCCAATATTAATAAAGGGTTAATAAAACACACACACATTAGGAAAAAGTATTTTAATATTCTTCATTTCACCATACTTACCATACTTCAGCCCCTGCAAAAAACGTAAAATAATAAACCGTATACTACCTGTCCGCCGTAGTCCAAAAAATAACGAGTGTCCCACGACGACCTCCCCTATAGAACAGTGACATTGGGTGATGTCACTGCTCTATAGGACCCTCAGTGACACACTGACAGGAGACAATGGCTCCTGCACTGCATCACTGAGGTTACTATAGTTCACTGGTCTCACTTTATGGCAAAAAGCTGCGTGGGAACTTTCTCATACAGCATACCATAAAGTGAGACTAGGGACTATTTTCTCACAGGGGCGTAGGAATACATTGTGGGGAATACATTGTGGAAGGATACCTTCCTCCCTCCCCTCATTGTCTTCCTGGAGCCCCTGGAGAGTGGTTGCATCAGCAGATGCTCCTGCTCTCCACGGGAGATCGTCGTGGGACACTCGTTTTAATTGGATTTCTGCGGATCAGGGAGTATATTGGTTGTTTATTATTTTAATATTTTTTATGACACTGGCTTCGGGGATCAAAGTGACAAGTGATGGTGAGTATGTAATCTGTGTTATATGTACTGTATGTCTGTATGTATGTACTGTATGTCTGTATGTATGTATGTACTGTATGCGCATGCCGTCGCATGCTGCATGTCATCGCATGGCGCATGTCGTCGCATGCCGCCGCATGGCGCATGCAGTCGCATGGCGCATGTCGTCGCATGTCATCGCATGGCGCATGCCGTCGCATGGCGCATGCAGTCACATGGCGCATGTCGTCGCATGTCGTCGCGTGGCGCATGTCGTCGCATGCCGTCGCATGGCGCATGTCGTCGCATGCCGTCGCATGGCGCATGGCGTCGCGTGGCGCATGTCGTCGCATGGCGCATGTCGTCGCATGCCGTCACATGGCGTCGCAAGCATCATGTCGTCGCATGGTGCATGCAGCATGTCGTCGCATGCAGCATGTTGCATGTCGGCGCATGGCGCATGTCGTCGCATGCCGTCGCGTGGCGCATGTCGTCGCATGGCGCATGCAGTCGCATGGCGCATGTCGCCGCATGTCGTCGCGTGGCGCATGTCGTCGCATGTCGTCGCATGGCACATGCCGTCGCATGGCGCATGTCGTCGCATGCCGTCGCATGGCGCATGTCGTCGCGTGGCGCATGTCGTCGCATGGCGCATGTCGTCGCATGCCGTCGCATGGTGCATGCCGTCGCATGGCGTCGCATGCATCATGTCGTCGCATGGTGCATTCAGCATGTCGTCGCATGCAGCATGTTGCATGTTGGCGCATGGCGCATGTCGTCGCATGCCGTCGCGTGGCGCATGTCGTCGCATGCCGTCGCATGGTGCATGTTCTGTATGTGTGTATGTACTGTATATGTGTGTTTTTTTTTTGTTTTGTTTTTTTTTTACATTCAACACATTAGCCGGATGATGGGACTACTACTGTCCCATCATTGGCTAATGTGTCACTGACTGTCACTGTAGCAGGCAGAGCACGATGGGACTTGTAGTCCCATCGGACAATGCCTGCACACAGAGACACACACACACACACACACACCAAAGACCACCCCACCCCCCGCAGCAGACCCAGCACATACCGGCAGCAGAGCCCCGGCGCCGGCCCCCACCCCCACCCCCACATGCCGGCGCAGAGCCCCGGCGCCGTACCCACATTCCGGCGCTGGCACGAACATACAGACCCCAGCGCCCGCACCTTCATCATCACTGCCTAGCCCCGCCCGCCCCCAGCAGAGCCCCGCAGGCAGCCACCAGCCCCGCCCACAGCCCAGTCACTCTTGATGAGTGACTGCTCTGACTGTGCGGCTGGGACACACCTGCTGCTGACGTCACGTCAATTTCCAGAGCCCCGGGGAGATACATTGGGGGGTTAATTGAAAGTAGTGGACAACCCCTTTAATTATTCTAATCTACTGAGATAATGACTTTGGGGTTTTCATTGGCTGTAAGCCATAATCATCAACATTAGCAGAAATAAACACTTGAAATATATCACTCTGTGTATAATGACTCTGTATATGAGTTTCTCTTTTTTGCATTGAAGAGCTGAAATTAATTAACTTTTTAATGATATTCTAATTTTGTGAGAAGTACCTGTGTTTGTTAATTAACATATGTCTCTGTTTTTCTCATTTGTCATCCCTTGTAATTTATATTTATTGTTTGGTTTATAGCTCTGTTCATTTGTACATGTGCATCAGATGTCATGAAGGTGTTAAGGTTAAGTTCCAACAATTAATTTTTGACTTTTTAATGCAGCATCTCACAGTTCTAGCAAAGTGTATGTGATTTACAGAAATATAAAGTTCACAATGTTTTGTGTTTTCCTTGCAAAAACTTACCTTTGATGTGCATGTCAAGCTGAATTTTTCGGTACAAATTTTCCTTATAATATTGAATGCTGAAAATCTATAGGTTAAAATGCTGTTTCATTTTTAGCTTCATTGTGCTGCGGAAACAAATTTAAAATGATAGTAGTACTCACATGACTGTTTCAATAAAGTTTTGAAAAAGGCAAATACCAGGGACTATCAAAAAGAAAGTAGCTTTATTTGAAAAATTAGATGTCAAAAGGAGACAAAAATAGCAGTGTTGAAAACTTGATAAAAGCGCATATAAAAAAACACACAAAAGTAATGTCAAAACTGAAAGAAGTATACTTAGGTCAACAGTAGTGTTGAGCATTCCGATACCGCAAGTATCGGGTATCGGCCGATATTTGCTGTATCGGAATTCCGATACCGGTATTCCGATACTTTTGTGGTATCGGGTATCGGTATCGAAACAACATTAATGTGTAAAATAAAGAATTAAAATAAAAAATATTGCTATACTCACCTCTCCGACGCAGCCTGCACCTTACCGAGGGAACCGGCAGCGTTGTTTGCTTAAAATTTGCGCTTTAACTTCCTTACGCGAAGTCCCGGCTTGTGATTGGTCGCGCGCCGCCCAGGTGGCCGGCAAACAACGCTGCCGGTTCCCTCGGTAAGGCGTCGGAGAGGTGAGTATAGCAATATTTTTTATTTTAATTCTTTATTTTACACATTAATATGGTTCCCAGGGCCTGAAGGAGAGTTTCCTCTCCTTCAGACCCTGGGAACCATCAGGGATACCGTCCGATACATGAGTCCCATTGACTTGTATTGGTATCGGGTATCGGTATCGGATTGGATCCGATACTTTGCCGGTATCGGCCGATACTTTCCGATACCGATACTTTCAAGTATCGGACGGTATCGCTCAACACTAGTCAACAGGTGTAAAAAAAAAACACAAAAACCACCAAATAATCCTTCTGGGAACTTAGCCTAAATTTGCAGCAGCATCAGGAAGAGTAGAAGGCTATGATCGTATGAGGCAATGACTCTTCCTACCACCAGAGAGGATCACATTTACCAAGAGGCATGTTGTGCTGCATATGAAGGCTGCATATATAGGGGCTGAGGAGCAATGCACAGATGGAGCCATATGTACAGTGGCTGAGAAATAAAGTACTGTATATGGAGGTTGCATATAAAGAGGTTGAGAAGTGATGTACTGCATATGGATGCTGTGTATAGAGGGGCTGAGAAGCAATGTACTGCATATGGAGGCTCTCTAATGAGAGGCTGTGGAGTGCTGTACTGCATGTGGAGGCTGTGTTTAGAGGGACTGAGGAAGGATGTACTGCATATAGAATCTATATAAAGAGGAGATGGGGAGTGATGCAGTGCATATGTAGGCCTTGTACAGAGGGTCTCAGCAGCAATGTACTGCATATGGAGGTTCATTTATACTCTATAGCAGTGTTCCTCAAGAGCCACCAACAGGTCATGTTCTCAGGATTTCCTTAGTATTTCACAGGTGATGAAATTCCTGCCTGTGCAGGTGATGCAATTATCACCTGTGCAATAACATGACCTGTTGGTGGCTCTTGAGGACCGGAGTTGGGGAACACTGCCCTATAGCAAGCCTGCCTGTGCCATGCTGAGGGACCAGGAAAGGTCTTGGCAGAAGCAGGTGGACTATTGTCGAGTCAACAAGTGTAACCAAGTCAGGCAGATGACCCGTGAGGTCCTGGTGGTGTGTATAATACTTAAACTGCATATGAGAATTACCTGTATGCATAATTCAAATCTCAAATCATTATAATTCCGTGTCCCATATTATTTATAATAAAAAAAAATCTTAAATATCTAAACCGTTTATTATGGAATTTAACATGGCTATCAATACCAACATGACATATTGGTTCAAAAACATATGGTTGATGTTAAAACTATATCTGGGATAGGTCTTTTTGTCACATAACAAGGCTGTAGCACTCCTAATGTCATTGCAATCAGACACAGATGTCATTTAAAAAGTAATGTTTGCCACCAAATCTTGATCTATCTATCTATTTACAAGCTATTGAAGAGCAATGGTCCCCAGAATTTTAAATACCTTATGAACCACATTTTATTACGTATGCAGTACATAGATAACATGATGATCTCCCATGAAGCCCACCCACAGACCAGGCTTCACAGGACCTTAATGATAGCAGCCATGGGGGCCATCAAGCAGGTCCCTGACTGCCACGATAACTCATCAGCGCCCCACGATTGAGTTACGGTAACTGTCAAAGTGTCAGCAATGCAGATATATTCTCTTTTGCTTGCCTCTAATTTATCAAGTGAAGGTAAAGATCTCTAGTTTTCCTTTGACTGAGAAATTCATAAATGTACCTGATAGGAAGTGAGACAGTTGAAGATTGTAATAATAAATTGTCAGCATTGTGAAAAGCTTATGTGACCATAAATACATACACTATTACAGTGGAGTATGTGTTTATCAAAATTGTGGTCTGACTGTTGAGTACTGTTTAGTAAAGGCGAGTCAATCTCTTGAAATTTGAACTCACCGACTTCACTGAATTTTCCCCCAATATTAAATTTTTGTGACAAATAAGGTCATATGAATTTCAGTACTGTAAATGTTGCAATTGCTTGTAAAATACACAAAAAAGAAAGAGAATGGCATTGACCATAAGGGCTTACACTTTACAGGTGAGAGAGTGGGAAAGAGAGCACCTGTAATAATTTTAGGGGATAACTCAGGAGACTCTTTGCATGGAACAAGACAACTACAGGACACAGTTTTATAAGTGGTAAAGTCTATATTATCACCCAGTGATTCAAACAGGTGCAGAGAGAAACTCAAGTCCACCACACTTGGTGTAAATATTAAATGCAGCATAGCAGTCTATACTGAACTTCAGAGGAAAATGCAATCAAGCAGAAAGTCTATGAAGCACAATTATTCTTGAGGATACTTGACACAAATAAGTCCTTGCTCAGTCCAAACACTGATAGATATGCTTATAAGGCAGTTCAAATAATATCTTAGCTCAACCAGGGAGGCCTGGGTAATAGTCTCAGGTTTTTGCAGAGCAGAAACAGCTTACATGTCCAACAAATGCACATGGAGAAAACACAAGCATCAGATGAAGGAGGATTACTGGAAACTGGTGTATGCAGCAGGAACTCAGAGCAGAGTAGCAGGATCACCACACAGGTCCACAGGAGCAGGTATAAAGCCAGGGAGTCACCAAGGTCAGGAGCTGGATGCAAGGCAGAATACTCTAGCACAGACTAAAGGCTAGGGTGGAGTTTTATAGCAGGAAGACACAGTGCACATGAGACCAAAGACACCATCTTGGAAAAGGGCAGTAATGCACAAGAGGTAATAAAAAATGTTCAGAGTCCTGACATCACTCCCTCCTTAGAAGCGGCCTCAGGACGATCCTGGACCTGGTTTCTCAGGGAATCTCTGATGAAAATGAGACATCTTCTGTTGGGCATTGATGTTTTTCACAGGTTCCCAAGAGTCTTCCTCAGGGGGATATCCCTGCCATCTTATCAGATATTGGAGCCGATTCCTGCGAATCCTGGAATCAATAATTTCCTCCACCACAAATTGTTCTTGCCCATCAATCACCACAGGCTGCGGAGGTGGCAAAACATGTCCCTGGAATGTATTAGGAGATACAGGCTTTAGTAAAGATACATGAAAAACTGGGTGTACCTTCACAGTCCTAGGCAGCTTCAGCCGGCAGGCCACAGAGCTCACAATACCGTTGATCTTGAAAGGGCCAATGAATTTCTGTCCAAGTTTTTGTGAAGGAACATTTAACTTCAGATTCTTAGTTGCTAACCACACGGAATCTCCTACCTTGAACATGGGTGCAGGTTTACAGAATCTATCAGCCGATCCCTTATAACGTTCTTGAGCTGTGGTCAGGGATTCCTTCAGAACCTCCAGATTTTGCCTCATTGCAGTCAGCCTTTCCTCCACTGCCGGAACCAGAGAATTAATTGGAGACATAGGTAAGGTACACGGATGATAACCCAGATTGGCAAATAATGGTGTAAATTTAGTGGAGGCGCTCTGAGAATTGTTATATGAAAATTCGGCAAACGGCAGCAACTCCAACCAATCATCCTGGAGATGGCTGACATAGCATCTTAGGCTACTTTCACACTAGCGTTTTTTTCAATACGTCGCAATGCGTCGTTTTGGCAAAAAAACACATCCTGCAAAAGTACTTGCAGGATGCGTCATTTTCCCATTGACTAACATTAGCGACACATTTTCGACGCATTGACACACGTCGCAACTGTCATGCGACGGTTGCGCCGTGTTGTGACGGACCGTCGGCTGCAAAAAACGTTGCTTCTAACATTTTTTGCGGCCGACGGACCGCCATTTCCGACCGCGCATGCGCGGCCGGAACTCCGCCCCCACCTCCCCGCACCTCACAATGGGGCAGCAGATGCGCTGGAAAAATGCATCCGCTGCCCCCACTGTGTGGCGCAGAGAACGCTAGCGTCGGTAACCTCGGCCTGATGCACTGCGACGGGACGAGCCCGACGCTAGTGTGAAAGTAGCCTTAGATATTGTTCCAGCGTCTGGTTGGTCCGCTCAGTCTAACCATTTGTCTGGGGATGGTAAGCGGAAGAGAGACAGACATTAATATTAAGTGCAGAGCAAAATCCCTTCCAGAATCTTGAAGTGAACTGTACTCCACGGTCAGAGATGATCTCATCCATGACCCCATGCAACCGAAAGACATTCTGTATAACCAAGTTCACTGTATCTTTAGCTGAGGGGAGGGTGGTGCACGGAATAAAATGAGCAGCTTTAGTCAGGCGATCAACTACCACCATGATTGTATTCATGCCCCCAGATGTAGGCTGCTTCACAATAAAGTCCATTGATATAGACCCCCAAGGGCGGGACGGAACAGGTAATGGTTGTAGAAGACCTGTAGGTGCCACATGAGGAGTCTTGTAATGAGCACATACCTCGCAAGAGAGAACATAGTCCTTGGTATCCATCAGGCAAGTTGGCCACCAGAAGAATCGGCTCAGGAACTCTTTTGTCTTCTGTACCCCCCCTGTGACCAGCCAACTTGGAGTCATGTACCAACTTGAGGATCTGCAGACGGACGACCTCAGGGATGTAGACACGTCGATCTCTGAACCAAATGCCACCCTTAAAGACAAGATTAATATCCACAGGTGGTTTGGCCAGAAATACAATACCGTCGTAGGCCTCCTGTCACGGGGAATCTAGGTGAGCGAGAGCTAATAACCCGGGCCCCTGCAATTTCCCTCAGACTAGGGAAATCCAGAATGACCCTCTACCTGGAGTTTACACTGATGGTGTGCATGTCCAGGCCTCGAACCTCACACTGTCTCCTGTTTCAACCCTAGGCTGAAACCTCCGCCCACCACCCAGTGAAGAGGTAATACACCAATACACACAGTAAGCACAGACAAGGATAAAGGAAAATATACACCACGCCGCAGTCACTCAGGAATACACTATAAATGTGCAGGGCAAAATAAATGCAAATATAGGAAGGAGTAAATAAGACAAAAGAAAATACACCACCAGCAACAAATCTCCAACAACCAGCTCTCCACTCCAGACCGAGATAACAACGCACAAGACAGAAGCTATAATCGGTGACACCCAATGATCAGGAGAACTATTTAAAGGCAATGGGCATGGCCCAGCTTCCAATCCGAGGATCAGGTAAATTAACCCCGGAACAGCTAGATAAAATGTAGCCAACGCCAATGAGCACATAGTGGTCAAAAGCGGAATTACCGCTGTCTGTCGGACGACCTGGTCTGAACAGCGTCTGACATGACAGTACCCTGCCTTCTACGAGGGACCCCAGGGCCCTCACGGCTTATAGGACCCGGCTTGTCTGGATGGCGACGATGAAAAAACCTGACCAGCCGATCTGCATGAATGTCCGAGGCTGGTACCCAGGACCTCTCCTCAGGCCCATAACCACGCCAGTGTACCAAGTACTGTAAAGTGCGGCGCACTACACGAGAGTCAACCACCTTGGAGACTTCAAATTCCAAATTACCATCCACCAAGACTGGAGGTGGCATAGGCGCCGCGTCCACAGAACCCACCACCTTCTTTAGAAGTGACCTGTGGAACACGTTGTGTATGTTATACACTGTAGGGAGCTCCAATCGGTACGGTACTGGGTTAATGACGGCGGTGACCCTAAATGGACCAATAAACCGTGGACCCAATTTAAGGGACGGTATTTTAAGTCTTATGTTTTTTGTGGATAACCACACCCAGACATCCACACTCAGGTCCAGACCTGGCACACGCCTACTGTCAGCCACACGTTTGTACCTAGACCCACACTCAACAGGTGCTGTTTAACTCTCCTACAGACTGACGACAATTGTGCTCCTAACTGGTCCTCCTCCAGAACGCCGGAAGAGCCCCTCTGACTCAAGGTACAAAATTGAGGATGTAGCCCGTAAACACAAAAAAATGGAGACTCCCCAGATGACTCCTGGCGGTGATTATTGATGGCAAACTCAGCCAAAGGAAGAAAGGTAGACCACTCCTCCTGGTTATCAGAGACAAAGCAGCATAGGTACTGTTCCAAATTTTGGTTCATACGCTCAGTCTGACCATTTGACTGAGGATGAAACGCCAAAGAATGAGACAACTTGATCCCCAGCCGTGAGCAAAATGCTTTCCAAAATTTTGCCACAAAAGACACGATGTCAGATGGAACCCCATGAAGTCTGACCACCTCCTGCACAAATACCTGAGCCAGAGTCTTAGGATTAGGCAACGAAGGCAAAGACACAAAGTGCAACATTTTTGAAAACCGATCAACAATCACCAAGATGACCGTGTTCCCAGCTGATGAGGGCAAGTCAGTCATGAAATCCATGGAGATTTCCGTCCATGGCTTACTAGGTACCTCAAGAGGAAGTAGTGTGCCAACAGGACGGGAGCTGGGCGTCTTAGCCCAAGCGCACGTGGTACAAGCTGACACGTATGAGACCACGTCCTGTCGGATCTTGGGCCACCAAAACCGACGTGACACCAACTCCAAGGTACCTCTAACCCCTGGGTGGCCAGCCAGGATGATGCTCCGCCAAAACCTTTAAGCGGAGATGAAGCGGTACAAAAGATTTGTTGATGGGAAGCTCAGATTGTACCTCCTCCTGAGCCTCGGCAATCTCAGCCTCAACCACGGTAGTGAGAGCCGAAACCACAACACCCTTTTGGAGGATGGGTACTGGATCCTCCCGAGGTTCTCCCCCTGGAAAACACCTGGACAGAGCATCCGCCTTAGTGTTTTTAGACCCCGGTCTGTAAGTGACAACAAAATTGAACCGCGTGAAAAACAATTCCCAGCGAGCCTGCATGGGGGACAGACGCTTGGCTGACTCCAAATACAGCAGATTCTTATGATCGGTAATAACAGTAACCTGATGTACCGACCCCTCCAAGAAGTGTCGCCATTCCTCAAAGGCCAACTTAATTGCCAACAACTCCCTGTTGCCGATATCGTAATTACGTTCGGCGGACGACAGTTTCTTGGAGAAATAGGCGCACGGACGCAAACCACTCAAAGATGAGCCTTGAGATAGTACCGCCCCCACACCAACCTCAGACGCATCGACTTCCACAACAAAGGGTTTTGATACATCTGGCTGCACAAGAATGGGGGCTGAAACAAAACTGTTCTTAAGAAATTCAAATGCGCGCACAGCAGCCTCAGGCCAAACGGAGAAATTGGTACCCTTTTTAGTCATGTCAGTTAGCGGTTTAGCAATGATGGAAAAATCCTTGATAAATTTCCTACAGTAGTTAGAAAACCCAAGGAACCGCTGAAGTGCTTTCAGGTTATCAGGACGTTCCTAATGCAGCACCGCTTGCACCTTAGCGGCGTCCATTTTAAAACCAGAAGCAGACACAATATAACACAAGAAAGGCAACTCTTGAACAAAAAATACACATTTCTCAAGTTTAGCATACAGCTTTTTCTCTCTGAGAAGCTGTAACACCTGCCTGATATGATCTAAATGAGCATCACGGTCGCAAGAATATATGAGAATGTCATCTAGGTACACGATAACGAATTTCCCCAAAACATGCGAGAACACATCATTGATGAAATGTTGGAACACTGCAGGTGCGTTAGTCAACCCAAATGGCATCACCAAATTTTCAAAATGACCCTCAGGGGTATTAAAAGCCGTCTTCCACTCATCACCTTGACGGACTCTTATGAGGTTGTACGCCCCCCTGAGGTCAAGCTTGGTAAACCACTTAGCACCTGCCACCTGGTTGAACAAATCTGGTATCAGTGGCATAGGGTATGGATCACGTACCATAATCTGGTTCAACTCCCTGAAATCCAAAAACGGGCATAATCCGCCATCTTTCTTCTTCACGAAGAAGAACCCTGCTGCCACCGGCGAGGATGACGGCCTGATGTGCCCTTTGCTCAAGCTTTCAGCAATATAATCTTTTAACGCTTGTCTCTCCGGACCGGAGATGTTAAACATCCTTGCTTTAGGCAATTTGGCCCCTGGTTTAAACCTGATAGAACAGTCATAGGGACGATGTGGCGGCAACTCTGAACAACCCTTCTCAGAGAACACATCCACAAAATCCAGAAGTGACTCCGGAATGCTTGAAGTCACCGCAGCCACACATGTGGTCAGGCAATTCTCCTGGCAGAACTCGCTCCACTGAATTATGTCCTGAGTTTTCCAGTCAATTACCGGGTTGTGCATAGACAACCAAGGAAAACCCAAAACCACCTGAGCAGGAAGATTCCTGAGCACCTTACATGTAACCCGCTCGGAATGTAGAACCCCAATGTGGAGTTTCACCTCAGCCACAAATTCAGTAATCTCCCCCTGGTGGACCCCGGGCTGCGAACGCATCTATCCTAATAAAATATATACTATCATTAGGTGCATTCCGCTAGCCCTATCATAACACTTGCTTAGTCCAAACACAGATAGATATGCTTATAAGGCAGTTCAAATAATATCTTAGCTCAACCAGGGAGGCCTGGGTAATAGTCTCAGGTTTTTGCAGAGCAGAAACAACTTACATGTCCAACAAATGCAGATGGAGAAAACACAAGCAGCAGATGAAGAAGGATTACTGGAAACTGGTGTATGCAGCAGGAACTCAGAGCAGAGTAGCAGGATCACCACACAGGTTCACAGGAGTAGGTATATAGCCAGGGAGCCACCAGGGTCAGGAGCTGGATGCAAGGCAGAATACTCTAGCACAGACTGAAGGCTAGGGTGGAGTTTTATAGCAGGAAGACACAGTGCACATGAGACCAAAGACACCATCATGGAAAAGGGCAGTAATGCACAAAAGGTAATAAAAAATGTTCAGAGTCCTGACAGCACCCCTGTGACCTTAAAAGCTTACAATGTACTTGAGAGCGAGAGACAGAGAGAAGACCCCCTCTAACTAAAAGAGCTTACACTCTACAGGATACAGTAGAGAGAGGACCCCATTCACCATAAGAGCTTGCACTCTACAGGATACGGGAAAGAGAGAACCTCACTGACCAGAAGAGATAACACTTTACATGAGAGAAGACCTCTTCTAATAAAAGTTTACGCTTTACAGGAGAAGACTCTGCTGATCATAAGAGATTACATTCTGCAAGCGACAGAGAGTGAGAGGACCATATTGGCCTTAAAAGCTTAAATTCTACAGTTTATATATGAAGTTAACCAGTGATTCTGGAAATGGAACAAACTCTGCATACAAACCCTACAAACCACTGATGTCTTATGGCCGGGTGATAATCAGTAAGATGCTGTAGCTGGAGGCCATTGTGGGGACGCCCACAAAAGCAGCAAAATATATGTGTGCCTGCTCTTTGTGGTTTCAGCAATGTGGGAATATTTTGCAAATAGCCAATATAATCTTTTAGGAAATTCAAGTAAAACTAGATTCTTCCCAGATCGATTCACTCATTTCTACTGTTTATTGTTATTTGTTACTTGTAGCATCAGCTGAGCAGAAGATTCTACATTACATTACATTTTTCTATATGTGAAAATCAGCTTCTGCCCTTGGTTTGTTAATCACAATAATCATAATTTTACAACGGCTTAACAGAGATGTTGTAACATGTAAAAAAATTTACATTAAGCAGAACACTAATACCCTCTGTGACTTTAGAGATCCAGACAGCACATAAAATGTATTTTGCTTTGTTTATCATCAACTGTTCCATGAGTAGGTCTATGTACTGCATCACAGAAAATACTGACATTGGTTTTTCAAAAGAGATTAAGAATAATCTTCCTATCACAGCTTCTTTGCAGTGACCACCTGCTAGATGCCTTTGAAATGGGCATTCTGTCATAGCAATTTACTCTGTTTATATAGAGTTCCTGAACATTTAATCCTGTCCCTTATCACTAGATACAACTAAAGCAGTACATAATATGTAGTCTAGCAAACATTTCTCTTAGTAATATATATTGTATACAAGATAATTGAAATATACATTGCTCTTTGTTTTTAAAAAAAACTGCATAATCTTGCAATATCGAGAGCGTTCGGCCATTCTTAGATATTGCCATAGGGTAATGGGGAAATACATAGGTTGGAATGAGAACAGCTTCATAGCAAGATCAGCACCAAATTCATCTGTGAGATAAACCCCTATATTAGCCAACATCACTATAGGACAATCCAAAAGAGCATACAAATCCTACAAACAATTAGAAGTGCAAAGGCCAATAATATTATTAAACTTTTATTGATATTCAAAACAAAGACATAAAAACACGGTTAAAAAGAGAATGCACACAGAGATCTATATCACTCAGGGAACTCGGATGAAACAGTCAAACTTCAGTATTCAAGACAAATGTCATAAATACAAAAGAAGTCACATAATGAATCACATATACAACACTAGGTATCTGCACCTAATTACAGTGAAAAAGGCCCTCAATACTAAGGATATAATTGTCATCAAGTGCAGCAATAGCAATGTAGGCAGGACAAGTGGCCAATCACAATATAAAATAATAAATAAGATTATATCTGAAAATAAGGCCAATTGGTCATTTAATCAGGTGGGTCACTTAGTCACACACTGCAAAACAAGCCAGAGCGTTATATAGGAATAGTAAATTTAAAATAGCTAGATGCGAATACAAGCAATAAGAAAGAATGAAGTAGTAAAATTTGAAAAGGTATAGCAGAGGACATTGGGGTGTCCTCTGCTATATCTTTTACATACACACTTCACATATAGCTTCTTTCAGGGGGAGTGAATCTAGGGTGGAAATCATGTACTTTTATAACCTAACTTACTAATAACAATGTAAATGGTTTGAAAGTGGTGCTTGTGATGACTGGAGTTGGTGTCCAACGTCACCAATCATCGCCCCCCATCAGATGTCAGGGTGGAGTCGGGGAGTGAGTGAGGTCTGAGGATGGGTTCCCATTAAAACCTGGAGCCAGTCAGTCAGGATGAGAGCACACCACCAGCTTA
Organism: Ranitomeya variabilis; assembly: GCF_051348905.1. Lineage (NCBI taxonomy): Eukaryota > Metazoa > Chordata > Amphibia > Anura > Dendrobatidae > Ranitomeya > Ranitomeya variabilis. Next base: position 572,423,523 of record NC_135236.1, read on the forward strand.
TCCTATGGGCAGGAAAGTATCCTATATAACATAATGATGTATAAATGAATAATCCCAGAAACTAAACACTGAAGAAGGGCGGGATGCAGAGTAAACATTGGTGATACATATAAAGTATGTGAAAAGGATTAATGATTAAAATAAAGTGCACTAAAGAAACAGGAGAACAAATTAAGAAAGACAAAATTCAAAAATCCAATTAATTGGAAAAAGGTAGACATTTTCTTCAAAATGTATATTCATAATCCATTGTAATTATCTATATAATGCAGATTAGGTAAGGGGGTGGGTGAAACATCTGAGTAAGCCCCTAACTGGTAACCCTGATGACAACTATGATGGCGCACTCTTTTTTGTGGGTATAAGGAAACCTCAGCAGATGACCGGGCTGTTAATAAAAATAAATCTACACAAAGACCAACACTTATATTACGGCCATATGGTAACGTATAGTGATAGATACTAGTTCTGAAGAACTTTCAGTGCCTCACAAAAGTGAGTACACCCCTCGCATTTTTGTAAATATTTTATATCTTTTCATGGAACAACACTGAAGATATGACACTTTGATGCAAAGTAAAGTAGTCAGTGTACAGCTGACCAATTAGCCATCTTCCCTTCCTGGTGTCATGTGACTCATTAGTGTTACAAGTTCTCAGGTGAGAAGCAGGTGTGTTAAATTGACTCTCACACTCTCTCTTACTGGGTACTGCCTCTTATAGTAAAATACATTCTTGTGCCTCCAAGAAAGTATTTTCCCCCCTCACACACAGAATGATGACATCACGGTATATACCTCCCTTGCAATTTATTGTCCCCAACACAGTGTGATGGCCCTCATAGCCCTCCCAGGTAACACACATGCAGTATCATACATTACAGTTCACAAAGTTTGATACACACACAGCCCACACACAGTATTATGCCTTGATGGATTCCCACTCAGTATGATCACTGCCACTACTGCCATCAGCCTATGCCTGCTGTTGCTGAAAACAGCAAGAACAGATGCCGCTGATGGGAATATCCATAAGCCGGTGCCTGCGCTTTAAATAAATAAGAAGAAATATGACATGGGGTCTCTTCTATTTTTGATAACCAACGCAGGCAAAACTGACAGCTGGGGACTGCATCCTTCACCTGTCAGCTTTATCATGGCTGGTTATCATAAATAGAGTGATCCCCATGTGTTTTTTTTATATTTAAATAAATTATTTCAAAAATGGCTTGGGTTGCCCCCATTTTTGACAACCAGCAAAGCTAAAGCAAACAACTGGGGGATGTTGTTCTAAGGGTTGTAAGGGGTCAAGGTTATTGGCACCCCCAGCCTAAAAATAGCAGCCACCCCAGAAAAGGCTCTATTAGATGTGCCAATTCTGGCACTTTGCTCGGCTCTTGCCACTTGCCCTGGTGCGGTGGCATGTGTGGTAATATTTGTGGGCTTGATGTCAGCTGTTTTATGGCCACTGACATCAAGCCCACAGGTTAGTAATGGAGAGGTGTCTATAAGATGCCTCTCCATCACTAAACCTATAGTTAGATTGCAAAAAAGACACAGCCAGAATAAAATCTTTTATTTGAAAGAAACACTGACTTCTTTTTTTGAAATAAAACTAAAAAGCTCATTTGTACTCATCTTATGCTCATTTCATGGAAGCCCTTTTCCCCTGTATAAAATAGAAAATAGTAAACAACTATATACTCACCTAACGCCCATCCCATTGAAGCCCTTGTCATCTGTAATAAAAAAGAAAAATAATAAACAACCATATCCCTCACCAGTCCGAAGTGATGATGTCCCATGCCATAATCCATGCCTGAATGCAGGTTTCAACATGGATGATGCCATGATGCGACCATCAAGGTTGAAAACAAGGTAAGAATGAGGGTGCCATGGACGTGGTTTGTGGAACCACTGTGCCGCAGACCGCGGAGAGTGTGGAGGGGCATGACTAAGCAAGCATCGGACTGTTCACTACAGCCTCTGATGGTGAGGTTAGACTTGGATCCTGATGAACACCAGGTGCCATTCCATGACAGACCAATGGACACTCGGAAGCTGGACCCAGAAGGACAGACTGGATGGTGCTACAGGCAGAGTACATATCAGAGTGCAGCAGACTGAGTGCATGTCAGAGTACAGCAGGCAGTATCTGCACCAGAGTGCAGCAGGCAGTATCTGCACCAGAGTACAGCAGGCAGGATCTACACCAGAGTGCAGCAGGCAGGATCTACATCAGAGTGCAGCAGGCAGAGTGTGTGTCAGAGTGCAGCTGGCAGGATCTGCACCAGTGTGCAGCAAGGACTGGAACGCAACCTTATGCAACTTAGGCTGCAGAACAGGAAGGTTGCTCGGCCACCTCCCCAGTGGGGAGGAAGCAATATATACATAATGCCCCAAAGCCATTGGCTGGGGAGGAAATAGCAAGTTCACACGCTGCCATTTAAAAAGGCGGAGGCCCAGCTGGAAGCTCTGCTGGAAGCATGCAGAGCATGGGAAAAGGAAGCACAGACCACAGCGTGGGTGAGTGAAGTGACACGCCGGAGATCCTGCCTGTCAGACCAGGGATGTGGCATGTTGCTAACAGAGGTGCTGCGAGCACGGCCTCAGTAACTAGCGGTGATCTCATAAAGGTTACCGCAGGTCACTGAGGCTGCATTGCCACTGGCACTTCACCCTTAGCTGGGACAATGAATTGTGGTGACCTCAATTCGATTATCGCGAGCACCATGAGAATTATGGCTATCTATTTTACAATCTAAATATGGGGTTAGTAATGGATACGAGTCTTATAGAGGCCTGTCCATTAAACCTGTAGACTTGATGTCAGCTGCCATGTAGAAAAGTAGTATTTTTTAGGAAAGTTTGACAAAGCCACAGAATTGTCATGGGTTCATCATTCACAGTGGCCTAGGGATGCTATAGGTGACAGTCACCCTATAGGATTAGAGTGTGCTGGCCTTTCAGTATTGTGAGTAAAGCCCAGTCATCCAATCTGTTTCTGGGGCATGCTATGCTGTCAGCTTTTTTATTAACAGCCCTGCTGCTCAATCTGGCTTAGCCTGCGGGCGTTCCTCCACATGCCTCCCATCTTTGATTACTTGCTAGCTATTTAGCCAGATAACTGTGAGCAGACCATAGTAAGCTGTAGTTTTGCTCTGTTTTGCATGTGGTTTGCTCTCTTTTACTCTTGACGCTCTCTGACCTAAGGTACCTGACCCCAGACTTGGCCTCTTACTATCCATTTGTCTTATTCCCTTATCTTAACCCTAGAACGCATACCCATAGAAATCTAAACATTCACGCACCTGGGGCCTTTTAGGCCTGTTTACAATTATCATGGAATAACTCAAATAAAATTACTTTTCAAAGTTTATTGCAAAGTAAGGATGCATTCCCACTAGCGCAGGGGTCCACCAGGATGGGATTCCGTAATGGATCTGATCTCCTGGTGACCCCAGCTAAGGCTGGCGGACGCATACCTGGGGCCTCGCAGGCCTGCCAGGTTACTTGTTTTCTATTTTCTGTAAAATTACTTTAGTTAGAATTTTGAAACTCTAGGTATTCCTCAGGTATATAGTTGTAAGTAATTTCCAGTTGTTCATATATTTTTATGTTATAAGCATTTCGGTATAACAACCTTTTTTTGGGACTACCCCATATTCACGCACCTGGGGCCTTTTAGGCCTGTGTGCAAATAACATGGAATAACTCAAATAAAAATACTTTTCAAAATTTATTTTACAATCGCAAGGTAAGGATGCATTCCAACTAGTGCTGGGGTCCGCCAGGAGGGGATCCGTAATGGATCTGACCTCCTGGTGACCCCAGCTAAGGCTGGCGGAATCCTGCCATTCCGGAAGCCTTAGCTGGAGTTACCAGGAGGTCAGATCCATTATGGATCCCCTTCTGGCGAACCCCAGCGCTACTGGGAACACAGCCTAAGATGTGTATATTTCAAAACATAATTATGTGCATAAAACAACAAAAAAGTAAGTAAACGGGCACGCCAAATATAGGCATTCTATATGCAATTTTTTTATGAAAACATTTTTTGGTTGTAGCAAACTTGGTGCAGGAATATTTATTTGTAACTTTACATATTCCCCCGACAATTCTCGCATATTATTTTTTCGGCTGAATGTTCCTTGCATACATTTTGTCCGCAAGTAGAACAGAAACGCTCCGATATTCTTTCCTTCTTTGCTGGACAAATATAGCAGCGCTTTCTTTTTTTTTCTCTTTGCTCTGGATGTTCCAGAAAGCGTATTCCACATCGGATCATTGCCTCCGTAATTTGCAGTGATAAGCATATCATGCTGCTTCTCTCCATCATAGTAGGCATCAAAAGATCATAAGACACCATTGTTGCTTGATTGCAGAAACCGAATACACTCTCGTAGATTGTTCGCTGTGCATTGTGCTTCATGATTGGAGGAATTTCGCGGCGGTTTGGCCTCATAGTACCAACAAGTGTAAGTTGCTTTTGAAGCAAAAAGTTGGCCATTTCAAAATTGGTAAAGTAATTATCCATTGTAATATTTTTATTCTTTTTATTTATTATTTTTAGAAATTTTTATGTAGTCATGCAGAATCCACACTCTTCCCAGCAATAGCAGAGTCATAAAAGTTCTTCCCCAGCAACAATACAGACAAAAAGACTGAGTATCACATGTAAACCTAGTACAGGCCTAAAAGGCCCCAGGTGCGTGAATATGGGGTAGTCCCAAAAAAAGGTTGTTATACCGAAATGTCTGTAACATAAAAATATATGAATAACTGGAAATTACTAACAACTATATACCTGAGGATTACCTAGATTTTCAAAATTCTAACTAAAGTACTTTTACAGAAAATAGAAAACAAGTAACCTGGCAGGCCTGCGAGGCCCCAGGTATGCGTTCTAGGGTTAATGTTCCCTCCTAGCATTGGACCCCAGTCTGTTACTTGCCCATGCTTTTATATTGCTCCTTTATACTACAAGCCCTCTTGGTATATGACTTTGGATATCCTGACTACCCTGTCTCACAGCTTGTCCATGAGTAGTGACGCAGTATCACAGTCTACACATCACTCAACCCTTTCACAGCAAGATAATGTTAACTCAGACAGTGACATAGCCCTCCTCTGCCATCTTAATAGATAGTGTTTTACAATTATGGACTTTCAACACCAATAAGGAGGATAATAGGGACTATTTTTGTTTTAGTATGGACCTAAGAGCTAACAGACAGGTATCTACCTGCTTGTTCCACCTTCTGCTGATTTGTGCCAGCTGGCAATACTGTGGCTTCCGTTGACGTTACATTGACAGAGCAGCTGCTTTTCTTCTGATCTGCTGTGTTGACGTGGTGTAACTTTGCGGGATGAAAGATGAAGGACTTCACCTAGAGACGTCACTGGTGAGTCAGTGTGTTACCTATACACTGACACTATACACTGTATACTATATACAGAGGTCCTGTGTATAATGTCACCAGTGATCACTGGATTACCTATACACTATATACAGAGCTCCTGTGTATAATGTCACCAGCGATCGCTGTATTACCTTTACACAGACACTGCATACTAAGTACAGATCTCCTGTGTATAATGGCACTTATGGTGATAGTATTGTGTTTTTTTTTAATTATTGATCAGTATTGTAGTATTCAGTCACTATGTGGTGGTAATATGTGGTCTGGTCATGATGTTGTGGTATTTGTTCCTTGTATTTGATATTATTCGATCACTGTGGTGGTAATATGTCATCTGGTCATGGTGTGGTGGTATTTGTGCCTTGTAGATAGTATTATAGGTCACTGTGGTGATAATATGGTGTCTGGTCATGGTGCTGTGGTATTTGTTCCTTGTATGTGGTATTATAGGTCATTTTAAAAATTGAAGAATAAATAAAAATATACCTAAATTGTATTGCATATTTTAACAAATATTTAATAGGTTACAGTAGAGTAGGGCCTGGCCAAAAGTGTCTACCTTGTCATTTTGGTGGCTTAAAAAATCTTTTGGCCAAAACAAAAGCTGCCGGCTATATGTGTGATCTGGTGATGGGAACTGTCAATGTGTGATAGGTGAGAAGTGGAGTTTTTCCAAGAGAGAGCGGTGGGACTGTGGACAGTTTGAGGGGTGGAGCGTGGAGACAGGGCTGGGGTGGAGCCTGGGCGGAGTCTCAAGGGGGCCCCAGAAATTTTGCCAGTATGGGGCCCCGAAATTTCTAGTGGCAGCCCTGTTTGTCACATATCAAGAGATAAGTTATTGCTTCATAATTACTTATTTTTGCGAGAAAATAATATAGGTGTCAAATAACAATTTTAAGGACATTGATTTGTGTGAATTTACCTGCACTGGAAATTTCAATTGTTCTCCTGAACTTGCAGGTAGTGAAAGAGCAGTTCTCCTGGTCACGTAAAATGAATAATTCTGAGGCTGTTTTTGTATTATAAAATGCATTACAAATCTGTCTGTGCTGTGTGTTATTAACAGGTACGGATGAGCGAACCCGTGGATGTTCTTGTTCGTCGAGTTTGACCTATCTTTTGTCCAGTTCAGGTATCAGAACTCTATCCGAACTTGAACTCGAACACCATAGAAGTTAATAGAGACCCAAACTTTGGTGCTGTAAAAGGGCTGTAAAATGGTGGTAGTAAAAGCTAGGGGGTGGCTAGAAATCAGGGTCTCTCTCTTTCACTCCCTCCGGGATTACGAACACTGAAATGAACTTCCAAGAGAAGTTTGTGCTTGAAGTTCAACACCAGACAATAGATTTGTTTTTCACTGGCAGCTGGGTCAAAGAGATTGAGGACAGGACACACTTTGACATTACCAAGGTTGTGTTTGCAAAAGGGGTTGAATGCAGTGTGTCATGCATGCCTTTTTATTGCTTTTGAAGCATTTGGAGTAGTTTCAATATGCAAATTGAATTTCCTAGGAAAATTTGGCAAAGCTGGTGCATTCTAAATTTTTTAATAATCCTTTTTTAGACAAAGGTATTTAGTTTGCTACAGTTTGGTGCATTTTTTCAGCTGTACACCACATAAATATTCTTCCCCTGGAAACACTGAAGAACTACTGTTTTATGGCATTTGCTAAGGTATGCTCAAATTTTTTGTTCTGCTGCAGTTACCTCAGTTTGGCCTACAGTTCTTACCTATTTATGTCACATGGATTGTTTTCAGATTTATAGATAACTGTCACGCTGGGTGACGGAAAAGTGAGTGCACAACAAAGGGGAAAGGGAGGAGAGTGGGGAGTCGAGACCCCTAGGCAGATCTAAAATCATCCTATCTGCCCTAACCATCCCTATATAGGTTCTGCACCTATCGATGAGCAGTAACCTAATCCCTGCCTGACCCTAGCGAAAGGCCTTGTTTAGGGAGGGGTTGGGGTTGCACTAGTCAGTCCCCACTACAATCCTCCAAGAGTCCTCTGAGATGAAACTAACTTACTGTTAGTACAGCCAACTAGACAAAGATAAGTAAGAGCTAACACCAGCAGCATGCTTCTGACACGGAATGAATATAAACCTTCAGCACAGGTGTCTATTTAGCAGCCGAAGGTGGAGATAACCATTGGGTCCTAAAGAGAGATGGATTTTGCACCACAATAGAGATACAAAAATCAAGAAGGTGCTTAAGCTAATAGCAAAGACCTTCTACAGCCAGATCCAGGATGACTGTCTGTCACACCTGACACACTCTTGACAATAACAATGCTAGGGATATACTGTGCACATTTACTAATTTTTCTAAAAAAATGTTCAATTTGTCTAGAAAAAAACCCTAAACCCTAAAGAATAGTATAATAACAGTAAGTTGAAAGCATATATTTCTGGGCAATAAGGCACATGTTTCTTCCTGAATGACACTGTTTATCATCCGGAAAATAGAATATCCTGATTTTATATCTGTCTGCAGTACTTTACCTTGCAATGCAATGTAAATATTGAATTTCTACAGACACCAATGCAAATCCTATAATGACCTGCATGATGGCCTGTGAAGAAGAAGAGGATTATCTTCAGATCTGATAATATTACATGTATTGATGAAGTGATGAGTCAAACTCCTCTGTTTGAAAGCACACACCGTAGACTCTAAAGAAACCTGCTTCTAAGATCTCAAGATTAAACTGAATGGAAGCTAGTAATCCTGCTTAGAGGATTTATACTCATATGATTTGTAGGGCTTTAACGAACCAAAAATATAAGAAAGCTTCATGCCCTAGAATAATCTGAAGGTTAACTGTAGACTTTTGAAATGGATTAGTATCCAGCAATGATGTCAATGAAACAAAGAATATTGGGATCTCCTATGGATTTGAAACTATTTGACACATTGATTGCATGTTATGATGTTCCTTTTACTGCTGTAGAGCAAAACAAGTTAAGGCTGAGTCACACATAACGATATAGCTTTTGGTGACGTAGCAACGATCCCGCTAACGATCTCGTTATGTGTGACAGCGACCAACGATCAGGCCCCTGCTGGGAGATCGTTGGTCGATGGGAATGATCAGGACCATTTTTTGGTCGCTGATCACCCGCTGTCATCGCTGGATCGGAGTGTGTGACGCCGATCCAGCGATGTGCTCACTTGTAACCAGGGTAAATATCGTGTTACTAAGCGCAGGGCTGCACTTAGTAACCCGATATTTACCCTGGTTACCATTGTAAAAGTAAAAAAAAAAACAGTACATACTAAATTCTGATGTCTGTCACGTCCCCTGGCGTCCACAGGGTTAAAACTTCTTTCGGCAGGAGCGCTGCTAATGCACGGGCTGCTGCCGAGAGCTTCCCTGCACTGTCTGTGTCAGCGCCGGCCGTAAAGCAGAGCACAGCGGTGACATCACCGCTGTTACTGCCGGCGCTGACACATTCAGTGCAGGGAAGCTCTCGGCAGCAGCGCGTGCATATTAGCAGCGCTCTTGCCGAAAGCAGTTTTAACCCTGTGGACACCGGCAGGGGACGTGACAGACATCAGAATGTGAGTATGTAGTGGTTTTTTTTTACTTTTACAATGGTAACCAGGGTAAATATCGGGTTACTAAGCGCGGCCCTGCACTTAGTAACCCGATGTTTACCCTGGTTACCCGGGTGCTGCAGGGGGACTTGGGCATCGTTGAAGACAGTTTCAACGATGCCGAAGTCGTTCCCCTGATTGTTGGTCGCTGGAGAGAGCTGTCTGTGTGACAGCTCCCCAGCGACCACACAACGACTTACCAACGATCACGGCCAGGTCGTATCGCTGGTCGTGATCGTTGGTAAGTCGTTTAGTGTAACTCCAGCTTTAGAGGTAGATGTTTACTAAATTACAATAAGATATTCTTCCATTATTCATTTGTAAAATAACTTTGTTTTACTAGAAAGATTATGATAATTATATCAGTTGATTAATAATACTATTAACCACCGCGCTAAACCGAAACTGGAATATCAATGTACTTACATACAGGACATAGCCCTGACGAAGAGGGGAGTTACCTCTCGAAACTAGTCGGCAGCTTGTCTCTCTCGCGCACCCGTCCCTGCTTTCTGTGACGTCACACTAGCTCTGCCCCATCTCGGCACCGCATCCTCAGCGTTGCTTCCGGCCGGGGCACGCGAGGCGCTGGTACCTCCTCACCACTCGCCGGTACGTTCTCGTCCAGGAACCGCGGCCTCTGGCACGCACACCGGACTCTAACCCTCCCAGCTCAGCGGGTTACTTTATCGGCACCATATCCAGTGGACTACCTTGCCTACCTCACCGCGGGTACCTTCATAAGCAAACATGTGGTGAGTGCCAACTAATTCCTATTAATACCACTGCAATTATTGTGGCCAGTAACTTCCTACTATTCTAGTGTATTGCTTGCAAATCACTTTATTCTCTACTTTGTTTACTCACCAGCATCAGTTTAGCACACTGTGGAAAGACAAATACCAAAACCTCACATAAGAACATCCCAAGTGTAAACTGTACAACCTTATATAAGGAGTAAGTGCACCCAGCTAATACCCTTGAAACTTTGTGTGTACAATATAAACAATATACCGAGGTTTTACACACTTTGCCTTCCAGTATCGGTTCACTACACTGTGGAAAGGGAAACTATTAACCCCACATTGAAACACCACAGGTGCAACCTACCGTATATACTCGAGTATAAGCCGAGATTTTCAGCCCAAATTTTTGGGCTGAAAGTGCCCCTCTCGGCTTATACTCGAGTCATGATCGGTGGTGGGGTCGGCGGGTGAGGACTGTCATATACTCACCTAGTCCCGACGTTCCTGTCGCTCCCCCTGCCTGTCACACTGTCTTCGGTGCCGCAACCTCTTCCCCTGAGCGGTCACGTGGGACCGCTCATTAGAGAAATGAATAGGCGGCTCCACCTCCCATAGGGGCGGAGCCGCCTATTCATTTCTCTAATGAAGCGGTGCCGGTGACCGCTGATAGAGGAAGAGGCTGCGGCACCGAAGACAGGCAGGGGGAAGGAGCGGGACGCCGGGAGCAGGTAAGTACCGCATATTCACCTGTCCTCGTTCCACACGCCGGGCGTCGCGCCATCTTCCCGGCGTCTCTCCGCTCTGACTGTTCAGGCAGAGGGCGCGATGACGCATATAGTGTGCGTGCCGCCCTCTGCCTGATCAGTCAGTGCGGAGAGACGCCGGGAAGATGGCGCCGAGGAGCTGCAAGCAAGACAGGTGAGTATGTTTTTTTGTTTTTTTTTATTGCAGCAGCAGCAACAGCTATGGGGCAATAATGGACGGTGCAGAGCACTATATGGCACAGCTATGGGGCAATGGTGCAGAGCACTATATGGCACAGCTATGGGGCAATGGTGCAGAGCACTATATGGCACAGCTATGGGGCAATGGTGCAGAGCACTATATGGCACAGCTATGGGGCAATAATGGACGATGCAGAGCACTATATGGCACAGCTATGGGGCAATGGTGCAGAGCACTATATGGCACAGCTATGGGGCAATGGTGCAGAGCACTATATGGCACAGCTATGGGGCAATGGTGCAGAGCACTATATGGCACAGCTATGGGGCAATGGTGCAGAGCACTATATGGCACAGCTATGGGGCAATAATGGACAGTGCAGAGCACTATATGGCACAGCTATGGGGCAATGGTGCAAAGCACTATATGGCACAGCTATTATTATTATTATTATTATTCATTTTTATAGCGCCATTTATTCCATGGCGCTTTACATGTGAAATACGGGGCAAATATAGACAAATACATTAGACATGAGCAAAAAAAACAAGGCACACGGGTACATAAGGAGGGAGGACCCTGCCCGCGAGGGCTCACAATCTGCAGGGGATGGGTGATGATACACTAGGAGAGGGCAGAGCTGGTTGTGCGGCGGTTCAGTAGGTTCAGGATCACTGCAGGCTGTAGGCTTGTCGGAAGAGGTGAGTCTTCAGGTTCTTTTTGAAAGTTTCTATGGTAGGCGAGAGTCTGATGTGCTGGGGTAGAGAGTTCCAGAGTATGGGGGAAGCACGGGAGAAGTCTTGGATGCGGTTGTGGGAAGAAGAGATGAGAGGGGAGTAGAGAAGGAGGTCTTGAGAGGATCGGAGGTTGCGTGTTGGTAGGTACCGGTTGATCATGTCACAGATGTATGGAGGAGATAGGTTGTGGATGGCTTTGTAGGTCATTGTGAGGGTTTTGAACTGGAGTCTCTGGGCAATAGGAAGCCAGTGAAGGGCTTGGCATAGGGGAGAGGCTGGGGAATAGCGGGGAGACAGGTATATTAGTCGAGCAGCAGAGTGTAGGATGGATTGGAGTGGTGCCAGAGTGCTAGAGGGGAGTCCAGAGAGTAGGAGGTTGCAGTAGTCGAGGCGGGAGATGATAAGGGCATGCACTAGTGTTTTTGTGGTGTCACGGTCAAGGAATGCGCGGATCCGGGAAATGTTTTTGTTTGAGGCGGCAGGAGGAGGCAAGGGCTTGGATATGTGGCTTATGTAGCTATGGGGCAATGGTGCAGAGCACTATATGGCACAGCTATGGGGCAATGGTGCAGAGCACTATATGGCACAGCTATGGGGCAATGGTGCAGAGCACTATATGGCACAGCTATGGGGCAATGGTGCAGAGCACTATATGGCACAGCTATGGGGCAACGGTGCAGAGCATTATATATATATGGCACAGCTATGGGGCAACGGTGCAGAGCACTATATGGCACAGCTATGGGGCAATGGTGCAGAGCACTATATGGCACAGCTATGGGGCAATGGTGCAGAGCACTATATGGCACAGCTATGGGGCAATGGTGCAGAGCACTATATGGCACAGCTATGGGGCAATGGTGCAGAGCACTATATGGCACAGCTATGGGGCAATGGTGCAGAGCACTATATGGCACAGCTATGGGGCAATGGTGCAGACCACTATATGGCACAGCTATGGGGCAATGGTGCAGAGCACTATATGGCACAGCTATGGGGCAATAATGGACGGTGCAGAGCACTATATGGCACAGCTATGGGGCAATGGTGCAGAGCACTATATGGCACAGCTATGGGGCAACGGTGCAGAGCACTATATGGCACAGCTATGGGGCAATGGTGCAGAGCACTATATGGCACAGCTATGGGGCAATGGTGCAGAGCACTATATGGCACAGCTATGGGGCAATGGTGCAGAGCACTATATGGCACAGCTATGGGGCAATGGTGCAGAGCACTATATGGCACAGCTATGGGGCAACGGTGCAGAGCATTATATATATGGCACAGCTATGGGGCAAAGGTGCAGAGCACTATATGGCACAGCTATGGGGCAACGGTGCAGAGCATTATATATATGGCACAGCTATGGGGCAACGGTGCAGAGCATTATATATATGGCACAGCTATGGGGCAACGGTGCAGAGCATTGTATATATGGCACAGCTATGGGGCAACGGTGCAGAGCATTATATATATGGCACAGCTATGGGGCAACGGTGCAGAGCATTATATATATGGCACAGCTATGGGGCAATGGTGCAGAGCACTATATGGCACAGCTATGGGGCAATGGTGCAGAGCACTATATGGCACAGCTATGGGGCAATGGTGCAGAGCACTATATGGCACAGCTATGGGGCAATGGTGCAGAGCACTATATGGCACAGCTATGGGGCAATGGTGCAGAGCACTATATGGCACAGCTATGGGGCAATGGTGCAGAGCACTATATGGCACAGCTATGGGGCAATAATGGACGGTGCAGAGCACTATATGGCACAGCTATGGGGCAATGGTGCAGAGCACTATATGGCACAGCTATGGGGCAACGGTGCAGAGCACTATATGGCACAGCTATGGGGCAATGGTGCAGAGCACTATATGGCACAGCTATGGGGCAATGGTGCAGAGCACTATATGGCACAGCTATGGGGCAATGGTGCAGAGCACTATATGGCACAGCTATGGGGCAATGGTGCAGAGCACTATATGGCACAGCTATGGGGCAACGGTGCAGAGCATTATATATATGGCACAGCTATGGGGCAAAGGTGCAGAGCACTATATGGCACAGCTATGGGGCAACGGTGCAGAGCATTATATATATGGCACAGCTATGGGGCAACGGTGCAGAGCATTATATATATGGCACAGCTATGGGGCAACGGTGCAGAGCATTGTATATATGGCACAGCTATGGGGCAACGGTGCAGAGCATTATATATATGGCACAGCTATGGGGCAACGGTGCAGAGCATTATATATATGGCACAGCTATGGGGCAACGGTGCAGAGCATTATATATATGGCACAGCTATGGGGCAACGGTGCAGAGCATTGTATATATGGCACAGCTTTATGTGGAGTATCTATGGGGCAATGGTGCAGAGCATTGTATATATGGCACAGCTTTATGTGGAGCATCTATGGGGCCATAATGAACGGTGCAGAGCATTATATGTGGCACAGCTTTATGTGGAGCATCTATGGGGCCATAATGAACGGTATGGAGTATCTATTTTTAATTTTGAAATTCACCGGTACCTGCTGCATTTTCCACCCTAGGCTTATACTCGAGTCAATAAGTTTTCCCAGTTTTTTGTGGCAAAATTAGGGGGGTCGGCTTATACTCGGGTCGGCTTATACTCGAGTATATACGGTATACAGCCTCATAAAAAGAGTAAGTGTCTGTAACCAACACCTTTTTTTTTTTTTTTGTAAGGTCCAAATCAAATAATATATCACTCTGCTGCACACTTTACCTTTCAGCAAACCACTGTAACCAGGTGTAACCCTTCACTCACAAGGGACCCCAGACAACATAGTAATAGCCATATCAAAAGTAAGTACATTGATATTCCAGTTTCGGTTTAGCGCGGTGGTTAATAGTATTATTAATCAACTGGTTTAATTTTTAACAGAGTTTTGCACAGAACCTGTTTTAACCACCTGCAGCTTCCGTGGCTTCCTACCTCATCCTTCCAGGTGAACAAGCGCCAGTGTATATATGTTTTTATTCATGATAATTATATGTTTTCTGGCAGCAGTAGAAAGGTGATTCAACATTTACATTGTGTATTTGTCAATAATATATTGTATTATTTTATTATACTTTTTTGCTTGTGTAGTGAATTTTTATGAACTGAGGTGATTTAAAGTGATTGTCTCAAGTTTTGCTTCAGCAGTACAAAACTCAGCAGACTCTTTACTTCCTGGTTGCTGGGGGCGAGTACTCTTCCATGAGTGACAGTTCTGGTTAGTAGCTTCACTTGCTACTTTCAGATATTAATGGTCTGTCATTATTCTGAAGTGCACATTATCACTATGTTTACACACAGAGCTAAAATTGCCGTTGAACAAGCACATTGCTTAGGAAAGTGAGAGTCTAGATTACGATAACAGCTATGAATACTGCTGATGGTGGTGCCCGAGAGATTTTTAGATTGTGATTATGCAGGAAAGCAGCTTGGTTAGGTGTTGAGAGTGATGGGGAAAGAAACAAGCAACTAACTGCGGTATAGCAATCAATGAGCTGCAGAGAGCTGACTGGTATTTTAGGATTTAGCTCCTCAGCCTGGAATGTAAGTATCGCACACACTGGTCAGGCTCTGGAGGACAATCTCTTTGGAAACCAACTGTATGCTATGTAAGATAAAACTGTAACAATAGGAGCAAACAGTAGGAGTAGAAAAAGCAAATCTGTTATAAACTTGCTTATTTTCATGCTGTCTAACTATACCATTATTAATATGAGAAGAACCTTTTAAGGCATGTGTGATTATATAAATAAAGTACAATATAGATTTTAAGAAGATTAAACACATTTGGTTGTGTACATTCTGAGTATGCACTTAAGTGTTCTTGGTACATTTGCTGAATGGGCCCTTTGTTTACCGTTCTATAAAATGTATACATTGAGTATCACTGAAGAATTGCTTTTTACTCGGAGATGTGCAAATGAATCCCAGAAAGAGATTACTCACTGTGACTAGTTTATGCTTTGTACAGTATGTGCAATCATAACTCCGTTGGCAGTATTTACTTAAATACTTATTTCACTGTGATCTTGCAGTCTAAACTGACTACTACCAATCACATGATGAATAAGCACAATTCATTCATCCAGTAAAGTGATATTTTGTGCAGCAGAATAGACCATTGTTCTCTGCAGCAGATAGGGTCAGGGCCAGCGTTATGCACAGGCAGACCAGGCAGCTGCCTGGGGCCCCCGTCCTCCAAGGGCCCCCTGCTGGTTCTACAATGGAGCTTGCTTACAATTAAAATAGCACAAGGCAGTGCTTCGCTTTGCAGAAGAGGCAGACATAAGTGCATCTGTCTTATCTGTTCTGTAATGTGAGCGTTTCCTGGCAGCGCTGCACTGCCTTGTGTTATCTATTGTATCGGCGGCAATCCCCAAGGCAGAAGCGGTCAGGCGTGTTATACTGACCTGACCTGCGCTCTGCATGTTCTCGTGTTCTTCCGCTATGGCCCTCCATCCTCACTCTGCAGCAGGCTTCAGGGTTATAATTTATACTATGTCCTGGGCTGGCAGCTGCTGTTCAGCGGCAGGACCTTCCTATGTGTCACGTGACCACTGATGTTGTCCTGACGCTGCACAGCAGCTGCCTGTGTCAGGACACAATACAGAAGCTGTGCCACCCGGAATAACCATGGAGGGAAACCAAAACTCTGGCACTTTACCAGGGCAGTCTCTTGTCCTGAATTGCCTGGTGCAGCTCTGTGACCTTGAATTACCCAATGTTACTGGGTGTAAAACAGCGGGAGAACAATGTGATCCTGTGAGAAGAGAGATGGGATCTCCTCTAAGGGTACCGTCTCACAGTGGCACTTTTGTCGCTACGACGGTACGATCCGTGACGTTCCAGTGATATCCATACGATATCGCTGTGTCTGACACGCAGCAGCGATCAGGGACCCTGCTGAGAATCGTACGTCGTAGCAGATCGTTTGGAACTTTCTTTCGTCGCTGGATCTCCCGCTGTCATCGCTGGATCGTTGTGCGTGACAGCGATCCAGCGATGCGTTCGCTTGTAACCAGGGTAAACATCGGGTTACTAAGCGCAGGGCCGCGCTTAGTAACCCGATGTTTACTGTGGTTACCAGCGTAAAAGTAAAAAAAAACAAACAGTACATACTCACATTCCGGTGTCTGTCCCCCGGCGTTCTGCTTCTCTGCACTGTGAGCGCCGGCCAGCCGGAAAGCGAGCACAGCGGTGATGTCACCGCTGTGCTTTCCGGCTGGCGCAGACATAGTGCAGCGAAGCGGACGCCGGGGGACAGACACCGGAATGTGAGTATGTACTGTTTGTTTTTTTTTACTTTTACGCTGGTAACCATGGTAAACATCGGGTTACTAAGCGCGGCCCTGCGCTTAGTATCCCGATGTTTACCCTGGTTACCCGGGGACTTCGGCGTCGTTGGTCGCTGGAGATCTGACTGTGTGACAGCTCCCCAGCGACCACACAACCACTTACCAACGATCACGGCCAGGTCGTATCGCTGGTCGTGATTGTTGGTAAATCGTTATGTGAGACGGTACCCTAAGGTGGAGGCCCAGAGAGAAGACAGCATTGTTTATGTTCTGAAATTTGACTCTGTACAAATTAATGAGACTGGATATTATCAATGTAAAGCCAAGTTTAAGAATCAGGAGATAATGGGCCGCCCAGTAGAACTTAATATTTTTGGTGAGTCCCATAGGTTTTCATTGTGATCATGTGAACTGTAATTTATGTTAGCTCATAAGCAGGGTTGAAGTCAGCACCCGGGCAAGTGCCGGCGACCTGAGCAGGCAGGGATCTCCACTTGCCATCGGGGACACTGGCGCGCTATGGGGACCTGTTGCCAACACTGCAAGTGGGTCCCCCCCGCTGCTTGCTCAGGACTCGAATACTTGCAATACTTACCTTTCGCTGTTCCTGTGCTGCGGCATCTTCAGCGTCTCATGATTGTGACATTTCAGGTCAGAAGGTGTGATGAGATGACATCATGTTTGTGCAATAATCTGCCTAAACAGTCACTGTGCAGAGAGACAGAAGATGGTGACGGTGTGGAGTCCAGAGCAGAGCAGCAGCCGGAGAGGTGAGTATTTAATTTTTTTTATGTTTGAAGCATTATATGGGGACAATCTTATACTGGAGCATCATATGGGCCCATTATATATGAAGCATGATATGGGGCCCATTAAATATGGAGCACTATATGGGTCCATCATATACTGCATCATCAAATGGGACCCACCACATACTGGAGCACCATATGGGGCCCATTATGTATGGAGCAGTATTTGGGGCTCATTATTCTGTATATAGCAATATATGGGGTTCATTGTATATGGAGCAATATATGGGGCTCATTATGTTTGAAGCCTTATAAAACCTGGAGCAGGCCCTGCTCATAGGCCAGTGCAAAGGGGGGGGGGGGATTGTTTCTTATTTTGGAGACCACCAGCTGTTCAAGGGAGACTGATGGGTCATGATCCTTGGAAAAAGGTATGCACATTAGAAAAATGACAGCTTTCTCTCTGTTGCCACCTATTGAAGTGCCAACTTCTGGAGGAGAACTAAATTATATTATAAATGCAAAGCTGCCTATAAGGATTGCCAGATAATGGGCAGCACAGTAGAACTTTTTATATATGGTGAGTAACCTAGGGTTTTTGGTAAATTGTTTTTACTATCAAGGTGATGTCACAGTGCTGCCGGCAATAACAGACACTGGGAGAAGCGGCAGAAACTCAGCACTGGACTCGATTACGGCGAGGAAAGCAAAATTAAAAAAAACAAAACTGCGCTTGAAGACATGGATTTTTGAAACCAGAAAACCTCTTTAGAGGACTTGGCAATTTTCTGTTTGAAAACCGACATCTACAAATAGCTTGTTAAGATGGACAAGTCACCATCCAGTTCCCCTTAAGAGGGGAATACCGAAAGGACAATTTATGAGAATTAAAAGAAATTGTACTGACGAAGGGATGTATAGGAAACAAGCTAGAGATCTATATCAACGCTTTAGGGCGAGAGACTACCCCTGTGAGGTATTGGATGGTCCTTTTAATGAGATTTTGAGAACAGATAGACAGTCCCTGTCCAGAACCTCCAGTTCACAAAAGGAGGAGTTGGTTAGGCTCATTGGCACTTATGATGGGCAATCAGAGAGAGTCTACCAGGTGCTTAAAAAGCACTGGGGGATCCTTCTAGCAGACCCCGGTCTGAGGAAGTACTTACCCCCAAAACCAAGCGTTACATACAGGAGGGGTAGATCAATAGGTGACCGCCTGGTGCATAGCCTATACCAGAGACCATCTAAATCAGGGACGTGGTTGGACAGGAAACCGTTGGGGTTCTTTAGATGTGGTAATTGTACAAGATGCGATGTGATGACCCAAGGGAAGACCTTTAAGAGTGCTTCAAATGGCAAAGTCTTCTATCTGAGAGATTTTGGAATCTGCAAGTCCACTGGTGTAGTCTACAAAGCGACCTGTACTTGTCCGTTGGACTACATAGGCAAAACCCTGAGGGAGCTCAGGGTCAGGGTTGGCGAGCACCTGGGGGATATCAGGCATAAACGGGACACCCCAGTGGCTCGACATATGAACAACTGCCATGGTGGAAACCTCCGTGAGGTCTCATTTAGTATGATTGAACTGGTCAAGCCAAAAATCAGAGGGGGTGATCTAGACAAGATCATACTAAGGAGAGAGACGGAGTGGATATATAGAATGCAATCCTTGTCCCCTAAGGGGCTCAATGAGTGTTTGTCGTATACCTGTTTCATTTAAGAACATTCTGTGGGATTACCTGTTTGCCCGCCTCTGTCGCACATAGAATGATAACGAAAGATTGGAGTATTGTCCGTAATAGTCCTATATTCCAAATAATACATGCTTTTGCATGTTCCCGATTATAGGGGCATTAATTTTGATATTAGGTTCATGATTATTGGTTTAGGCGTTTAATCTTCCCACTTTTTAATACTATCAAGGTACTTTATCTGTGGCCATGAATATGTATATCCTCATCCGTATCAGAACGGGTAATATCTCCGTAACTCCTTTTCTTGCATTTATATATAGTTATTCTATTTTTCCTTTCCCTGCCTGATACTACCTGCAGTAACAGACGGCCGGGTTAGCGATCAGCGGTAGATCAGTAGATCAGTAGATCAGTATATATATATAGCTGAGTATATATCGGCAGAGAAAAGACATGTCCATTTAGCAGCACGGCGCAGACTCCCAATGACACGCAAGCTGTGTGAGGTATGCGTGTCATATATATCAGGAGGGCGCATGATCAATAGAAAATAGTACGTGCATACTTGGACACACTATAACCCGGAAGTAATGATCCGGATAAGATGAAGGAGAACGTGGGAATAAGAATATTTATACTTAGCACCTGTCTATGTATGGCATTGCTGTATAAAGGAGTGTTAGACTGGCGGTATTTGTATTTTATTTAAAATTGGGTGATGAAACGCCGTTTTGACCCGGACGGAGTCCCGCTATATCCTTGTGGGGGCGGGGCCTATTACGGCGCGTGGATTCAATGGTAGCTATTTATGCCCGCACACTTCTACCGCCGGCTTATGCTATTCATCCTTATGGCATCCGGTGGTACTGATGACCACACTATCCCCTCCTGATGAACCGTGCTAACGGGGAAACGCGTCGGGGCAATACCAGCACACGCTAAGTCATATTTTATATTCTGTATTGGTATATTCTGATCCTTTTGGGCTGGTCCCTTTTTGTATTGTGTATGTGACATTGATATGTCCATCATTGACATGGGACAAATACAGTTATTGGTTGGACTGAATATTTATATCTGATTGGTGTTTAGCTGTGTGCTGGATTATTAATATAGTATTTGGAGGCACCTGTTAAAAATCTTTTGTGGGTACTGTTTGCATCTATATATCTGTGAAACCTTTTTTTTCACCACTGTTCCTCACTATATTGTTTTCCCACCTACATCTAGAGGGACATTGTAGGGAAGAGAGGGACAGTCTGCGTTGAGTGGGGGCGCCAAATAATCATTTCTTAGGGTGCCAACCTCCACAGTAAGGCAGGTAAGAGCAGCAGGCTATAGTGCAGTACCTTAATAGGTGACCTAAATTGTGGTATTTTAATTGTATATGGTATTAAACCAAGGTTTGCTTTGGGTCAAGGTTTTATATTTATGGTTTATAATTATAATAATAAAAGCTAAGTTTTAAAGAGCTTTTATCGCCTCACCAATATAAGCAGTACATGCACTGCTCTGAGGGAGCTACGGTCCCACAAACAGCAGTACAAGTATGGCGCACCGATCGCGTGGCCTCATGCTGAGTGCTGCGGTGATTGGGTGCATGTGTCAGCTCTGTGTGAGAGCTGACACCCCGTAGTAATGCCCACGATCGGTGCTAGCAACGATCATTGGCATTTAACCCATCTGATGCGGCTGTCGCTACTGAGATGCAATCACATTGTCCTGATGGTCCCCATGGAGAGCCCCAGCTGCACGATGGCCGCGGGGTCCTTCAGGGTCCTGCAGGGAAGGTGACTTGTGAGCACCTGCTGAGAGCAGGCGTTGAGATGAATCCTTCCCTGCCTGTCAGATGCTAATGTATTAAGGCTGAGTCACACATAACGATATCATTAACGATATCGATGCAACGTCACGCTTTTGGTGACATAAGCAACGATCCCGCTAACGATCTCGTTATGTGTGACAGCGACCAATGATCAGGCCCCTGCTGGGAGATCGTTGGTCGATGGGAATGATCAGGACCTTTTTTTGGTCGCTGATCACCCGCTGTCATCGCTGGATCGGCGTGTGTGACGCCGATCCAGCGATGTGTTCACTTGTAACCAGGGTAAATATCGGGTTACTAAGTGCAGGGCCATGCTTAGTAACCCAATATTTACCCTGGTTACCATTGTAAAAGTTAAAAAAAAAACAGTACATACTCACATTCTGATGTCTGTCACATCCCCCGGCGTCCACAGGGTTGACTGTGTCAGCGCCAGCCGTAAAGCAGAGCACAGCGGTGACATCATCGCTGTGCTCTGCTTTACGGCCGGCGCTGACACATTCAGTACAGAGAAGCTCTCGGCAGCAGCGCGTGCATTACCAGCGCTCCTGCCGAAAGCAGTTTTAACCCTGTGGACGCCGGGGGACGTGACAGACATCAGAATGTGAGTATGTACTGTTTTTTTTTTAACTTTTACAATGGTAACCAGGGTAAATATCGGGTTACTAAGCGCGGCCCTGCACTTAGTAACCCGATGTTTACCCTGGTTACCCGGGTGCTGCAGGGGGACTTCGGCATCGTTGAAGACAGTTTCAACGATGCCGAAGTCGTTCCCCTGATCGTTGGTCGCTGGAGAGAGCTGTCTGTGTGACAGCTCCCCAACGACCACACAACAACTTACCAACGATCACGGCCAGGTCGTATCACTGGCCGTGATCGTTGGTAAGTCGTTTAGTGTAACGGTACCTTTACTCTGCAGTGCAGAGTATCAGATCAGCGACCTGACACTATACAGTGATGTCCCAGGATGAGACAATTTTAAAAAGTTTAAACAAAGTATTAAAAAGTGTAAAAATATTTTTTTACATCCCCAAATAAAGAAAAAAAAAAGCAAATATTTTTCCAGTAAATACATTTATTTATGTAAATACAAAAATAAACAATAAAATTACACATATTTGGTATTGCCATGTCCGTAGCGACCCACTCTATAAAACTGTCCTAATAGCTAACCCCTTCAGTGAGCACCATAAAAAAATTAAAAAACGAGGCAAAAAACTATGTTTTATCATCATAATGCCAAACAAAAAGTACAATAAAACACGATAAAAAAGACAAATGTAAACAAAAATTGTACCGCTGAAAATGACATCTTGTACCACAAAAACAGCTGCCACACAGCTCCATCAGCAGAAAAATAAAAAAAATTATAGCTCTCAGAATAAAGCGATGCAAAAATAACTATTTTTTTTTTATAAAATAGTTTTTGTTGTTTAAAAGCACCAAAACATGAAAAAAATATAAACTGGGTATTGCTGTAACTGTACTGACCCAAAAAATAAAGCTGCCCTACCAATTTTACCACATGCAGAAATGGTATAAAATAAATAAAATTATAGCTCTTAAAATGTGGTGATGCAAAAACTAGTATTTGCAATAAAATGCGTCTTTTAGTGCGTGACAAAAGCCAAACATAAAACCCGATATAAATCTGGAGAACTAAGTCACCTAATCACTTAAACCGCAGGAACGGCATAAAAAATAAATAAAGAAAATTCTTCATATGCTGTTGATTTTTTCATTCTGCCTCCCAAAGATCGCAGTAAGGCTCGGCGTACATTTATCCAGCGCTCTGCGATGAGCGCTTGTACCAAGGTTTCCGTGTAAATCTCTGAAATATGGAGAAAGATTCCCTACAATGAGACAGATGGAGGCACTGTGGATGCTATAAGAACTGTGCTCTGGCAGTGTCCATCTTTTTAAGATTGCATAAAAGTGCCGTCGTATACAATTTTTTGCACTTCTGAAAAGAAGGACACTGCTGAACAGATACCAGACAGAGTCCAGAGTAACTCTGATGCCTCATTATAGTGAATGGATCAATGGGGGTTTAATCTGTGACGTCACTGAGATTTAGATGTAAAACCCCGATGTAAATGCTCAGTGTAGAGTGCTGGATAAATGTGATCTTAAATGTTATGTAAAATGTTCCCAGTAAAAGCTTCAACTCAATCAACAAAAAAGCAAGTGCCCACTCAGGTCTGTCATCTGTTAATGGAAATATAGAGGCTTCCACATTACTGGTAGCACAAATGCTCTGGAAAAACTAAATGGCTCCTCGCCCACCAGAAGAAATTTAGCAAATTTTCCATTCCCAAATCCAAATGCCCCCTCTCCTTTCTGAGCCCCAGTGTGCCTAAACCACATTTAGAGCGCACATTTGGCATTTCTGTAGTGATGAGAGCCTGTCTAATTTACAGGTGCGTGTCCTCAGAAGCATGAGTTGGACATAACGTACTGGTCACTACAACGACAGCTTGCAATTTTCACTCAGCAACATCCATTCCTTCTTGTTTCTGGAAAACACTCATGGAGTCAAAATCATCACTACACCTGTAGATACATTCCCAAGGAGGTATAATTTCCAAAATGGGGTCACTGGAGCTGGGCATTCTGCTCTTCTAGCACTTAGGGGCTCTATATATGGAGTTCGCAAACTATTCTAGGAAAAATCTGTGCTTCATGAGGCAAAAAGCTCTCTGTCCCTCCTGAGTCTCTCTGGCTATGTAATACAGTACAGCCACATATGGGATATTTCTACATTCCGCAGAAATTGTGGGGCAAATTTTGGTGCCATTTTTAATGTTTTCCCTGTATGAAAATGTAAAATGTGGGGCTAACACAAATTTGGTGGTAAAAATGTATATTTTTTCTTCACTGCCCAATTGTATAAAATTCTGTGACACACCTGTGGTGTCAATATAATCACTGCACCCCTAGATGAATTTATTGAGTGGTTTAGTTTGTAAAATGGGGGTTCTGCTGTTCTGTCTCTTCTGGGGCTCTGCCAATATGACATGGCACCCTCAAACTAGTGTAGCAAAATCTGCACTGTAATATGGCACTACTTCGCTTCAGAGCTTTGCACTGCACCTCAAAAGTAGTTTTTGACCACACATGGGGTATCGGTGAACTCAGGAGAAATTGTGGTCCATTTTCTCCTTTTGCCCTTGTGAAAATTCAAAAAAGATTTTTTGGGTGAAAAATGTGATTTTTTTTATTTTCACGGCTCTACGTTATAAAGCACCTATGGGTTCAAAGTGCTCAATATACATGTAGCTAAGTTTCCTAAGGAATTTAGTTTCCAAAATGGTGTCACTTGTTGGGGGTTTCCATTGTTTAGGCACATCAGGGGCTCTCCAAATGCTGCAAGGTGTCCGCTAATCAGGGCCGGACTGGGACTAAAATTCAGCCCTGGCATTTGAAGGTACACAGGCCCACTTGTCATATTGTGACTGTATAATATCTTTGTACACTTGTAGGTTACAAGAAGTGAGGGGAGTGCAACACGACTATATAACATATAATCACATCTGTATCCAGCATTACAGCTCGGTCCTATTTATTGCTTTTAGTTGCATTACCAAGAAAAGCTTTACCTACGTAACTGAATCTCGTAGATTCAGGGATTGATAATGAAGGGATTGAGATGACCAAAAGCTATGCAACCTCATTCTGATGCTCCATAAACTTTGCCTACAGCCACTTTTGGTTCCGTTGCGCAGCATGAGACTCGGTGACTCTGAAGAGCGGTGACATCAGTAACGTCACCGCTCTTCAGATATTCCGGGTCTTGTGCTGAGCTCGGCGACTGTGAAGAGTGGTATTGTTACTACCGTCATCGCTCTAGTATATAGCACAGCCCACACAGTAGTATATAGAACAGCCCCACAGTAGTATAAAGCACTGCCCACACAGTAGTATACAGCACAGCCACACAGTAGTATACAGCACAGCCCACACACAGTAGTATACAGCACTGCCACACAGTAGTATACAGCACTGCCCACACAGTAGTGTACAGCACAGCCCACACAGTAGTATACAGCACTGCCCACAGTAGTGTACAGCACTGCACACACAGTAGTGTACAGCACAGCCCACACAGTAGTGTACAGCACAGCCCACACAGTAGTGTACAGAACAGTTCACACAGTAGTGTACAGCACAGCTCACACAGTAGTGTACAGCACAGCCCACACAGCAGTATACAGCACAGCCCACACAGTAGTGTATAGCACAGCCCACACAGTAGTGCATAGCACAGCCCACACAGTAGTGTATAGCACAGCCCACACAGTAGTATACAGCACTGCCCACAGTAGTATACAGCACTGCCCATACAGTACTATACAGCACTGCCCACAGTAGTATACAGCACTGCCCTCAGTAGTATACAGCACTGCCCACACAGTAGTGTATAGCACAGCCCATACAGTAGTATACAGCACTGCCCACAGTAGTATACAACACTGCCCACACAGTAGTATACAGCACTGCCCACAGTATACAGCACTGCCCACACAGTAGTATACAGCACTGCCCACCCAGTAGTATACAGCACAGCCCACATCCCCCTTCCCTACCCTCCTCTCCCCTCCCCTCCCAAGAATTGCCCCACAGTCCAGTAAAAAAACAAAAAACACAAGCTCCTTACCTCTCCCCAAGCCCGCGCTGCTCCCTGCTCTTGAGTCGGCGGCTGCCGCCGCTCTGCCTGGCGCACAGTGAGTACGCGATGATGCGCACCTGCTGTGTCAGAGGCAGAGTGGGGAATGATGGGAGAGGGAGCGTCAGGTGATGCTCTCTCCTTCATCATTGCTTTGAACTGTATCGGCAGACGCCGGTATAGTTAAATGCAGTGGGGGAGTCGGCGCTGGCGGCAGGTGGGCCCTCCTGCCTTACAGGGGCCCCATAGAGGCTGCATGACTTGCCGCTAGCTGGGGGCCCCAGGCAGCTGCCTGGTCTGCCTCTCCCTAACGCCGGCCCTGTGTCAGGACTCTGAACATTTTTTATTACCTTTTGTGCATTACTGCCCTTTTCCAAGATGGTGTCTTTGGTCTCATGTGCTCTGTGTCTTCCTGCTATAAAACTTCACCCCAACCTTCAGTCTGTGCTAGAGTATTCTGCCTTGCATCCAGCTCCTGACTCTGGTGACTCCCTGGCTATATACCTGCTTCTGTGAACCTGTGTGGTGATCCTGCTACTCTGCTCTGAGTTCCTGCTGCATACACCAGTTTCCAGTAATCCTCCTTCATCTGCTGCTTGTGTTTACTTCCATCTGCATTTGCTGGACATGCAAGCTGTTGCTGCTCTGCAGTCTGCTCTGAGACTTTTACCCAGGCCTCCCTGGTTGAGCTAAGATATTATTTGAACTGCCTTATGAGCATATCTATCTGTGTTTGGACTAAATCAAGGTCTTAGGGTACCGTCTCACATAACGATTTACCAACGATCACGACCAGCGATACGACCTGGCCGTGATCGTTGGTAAGTCGTTGTATGGTCGCTGGGGAGCTGTCACACAGACCGCTCTCCAGCGACCAACGATGCCGAGGTTCGCTGGTAACCAGGGTAAACATCGGGTTACTAAGCGCAGGGCTGCGCTTAGTAACCCGATGTTTACCGTGGTTACCAGTGTAAAAGTAAAAAAAAACAAACCGTACATACTCACCATCTGATGTCCGTCAGGTCCCTTGCCGTCCGCTTCCCGCTCTGACTGAGTGCCGCCGTACAGTGAGAGCAGAGCGCAGCGGTGATGTCACCGCTGTGATCTGCTCTTACTTTCCGGCCGGCAGACAGTCAGAGCGGGAAGCGGACGGCAAGGGACCTGACGGACATCAGATGGTGAGTATGTACGTTTTTGTTTTTTTTACTTTTACGCTGGTAACCACGGTAAACATCGGGTTACTAAGCGCGGCCCTGCGCTTAGTAACCCGATGTTTACCCTGGTTACCAGCGAACGCATCGCTGGATCGCTGTCACACACAACGATCCAACGATGACAGCGGGAGATCCAGCAATGAAAGAAAGTTTCAAACGATCTGCTACGACGTACGATTCTCAGCAGGGTCCCTGATCGCAGTAGCGTGTCAGACACTGCGAGATCGTAACTATATCGCTAGAACGTCATGAATCGTGCCGTCGTAGCGATGAAAATGCCACTGTGTGACGGTACCCTTATTCGTGTCAAGTATCCTCAAGAATAATTGTGCTTTATAGACTTTCTGCATGATTGCATTTTCCTCTGAAGTTTCCTATAGACTGCTAAGCTGTGTTTAATATTAACACCAAGTGTTGTGGACTTGAGTTTCTCTCTGCACCTGTTTGAATCACCGTGTTATAATATAGACTTTACCACTTATAAAACTGTGTCCTGTACTTGTCTTGTCACTTGCGAATCCTGGAATCAACAATTTCCTCCACCACAAATTGTTCTTGCCCATCAATCACCACAGGCTGCGGAGGTGGCAAAACACGTCCCTGTAAGGTATTAGGAGATACAGGCTTTAGTAAAGATACATGAAAAACTGGATGTATCTTCATAGTCCTAGGCAGCTTCAGCCGGCAGGCCATAGAGCTCACAATACCGTTGATCTTGAAAGGGCCAATGAATTTCTGTCCAAGTTTTTGTGGAGGAACTTTTAACTTCAGATTCTTAGTTGCTAACCACACGAAATCTCCTACCTTGAACATGGGTGCAGGTTTACAGAATCTATCAGTCGATCTCTTATAAATAACGTTCTTGAGCTGTGGTCAGGGATTCCTTCAGAACCTCCAGATTTTGCCTCATCGCAGTCCGCCTTTCCTCCACTGCCGGAATCGGAGAATTAATTGGAGACCTAGGTAAGATACACGGATAATAACCCAGATTGGCAAAGAAAGGTGTAAATTTAGTGGAGGCGCTCTGAGAATTGTTATATGAAAATTCAGCTAATGGCAGCAACTCCAACCAATCATCTTGGAGATGGCTGACATAGCATCTTAGATATTGTTCCAGCGTCTGGTTGGTACGCTTAGTCTGACCATTTGTCTGGGGATAGTAAGCGGAAGAGAGGCAGACATTAATATTGAGTGTAGAGCAAAACCCCTTCCAGAATCTTGAAGTGAACTGTACTCCACCGTCAGAGATGATCTCATCTGAAACCCCATGCAACCGAAAGACATTCTGTATAACCAAGTTCACTGTATCTTTAGCTGAGGGGAGGCCGGTGCACGGAACAAAATCAGCAGCTTTAGTCAGGCGATCAACTGCCACCATGATTGTATTCATGCCCCCAGATGTAGGCAGCTCCACAATAAAGTCCATTGATATAGACCCCCAAGGGCAGAACAGAACAGGTAATGGTTGTAGAAGACCCGTAGGTGCCACATGAGGAGTCTTGTAATGAGAACATACCTCGCAAGAGAGAACATAGTCCTTGGTATCCTTCAGGCAAGTTGGCCACCAGAAGAATCGGCTCAGGAACTCTTGTGTCTTCTGTACCTCCCTGTGACCAGCCAACTTGGAGTCATGTACCAACTTGAGGATCTGCAGACGGATGACCTCAGGGATGTAGATACGTCGATCTCTGAACCACATGCCACCCTTAAAGACAAGATTAATATCCACGGGTGGGTTGGCCAGAAATACATCACCGCCATAGGCCTCCCTGCACTCCTTCCACAAGTCCTGATCGTGGATAACTCTGATGAAATTGGCATCAGATAGAATGGTCTTGGAAAGGGCTCCAGGTACGGAATCTGCAGCATGGATTCGGGATAAAGCATCAGCCTTCCCATTACAAGAACCTGGATGGTACGAGATAACAAAGTTAAATTGATTTAAAAATAAGAATCAGTCTAAAAAGGATATTAAATATCCGTATTTGCGCTAATAAAAACCCTGAGAGCGGAAAATTAAATCAATCAGTGCACAAGATGCAAAAACAATAAGTTCATATCTTGTAGACATATCCCCCCATCTTGGTGAGTTATGACTGGTCTGATACTGGGTAAAGTAGCTACAAAGTGATCTGAATGTCATTAAAAGTCTTACCCAGAGAAGACGTTCATATCAGTGGAGGGGCTGCTTGACTGAAGGCTGCAATCCCCAGCAACAGCTGGTACTGTTGTGCTGAAAGCTGTAGTCACCGATTCTGTTCACATGTGGCAGCTGCCCCGGCCGGTGGCAGCGTGACGCTTAACTGAACTAACACATGCAGCGGCGTGCACTCGTGCAGGCAGGCCGGTATCCTCCTAGGTGCGCAGAGTGAGAGCGGTGCTGGGAAAAGACCTGTGTGCCGGTGTGTGTAACGTGACCGCTCACGTGACTAGAGGTGCAATATGGATGGCGGTAGGGACCAAAAAAGCCGCCGCGTTTCAGAGATGTCTGTCTCCTTCCTCAGGGCTGGACCCTACCCCCCTGGTGACAGTCCTTATAAACGCCATCCGCCCAGTAAAATTACTGGAATCCAAATAGTTCCACACCACTGTTGAGTCCTTTAGGGATAACAGTGTCCAAGGTAAAAATCCATCTTGTTTCAGCTCCTGACATGGCCTTAATAAAATTCCCACCCTTCCAATGTGGAGTGATTTTCTCAATGCCTGTAATCTCCGTACAGTGTGTTGATCCATTATGATGTTCGGCAAAGTGTTTTGGATTAACACACTGTACGGAGATTACAGGCATTGAGAAAATCACTCCACATTGGAGGGGTGGGAATTTTATTAAGGCCATGTCAAGAGCTGAAACAAGATGGATTTTTACCTTGGACACTGTTATCCCTAAAGGACTCAACAGTGGTGTGGAACTATTTGGATTCCAGTAATTTTACTGGGCGGATGGCGTTTATAAGGACTGTCACCAGGGGGGTAGGGTCCAGCCCTGAGGAAGGAGACAGACGTCTCTGAAACGCGTCGGCTTTTTTGGTCCCTACTGCCATCCGTATTGCACCTCTAGTCACGTGAGCGGTCACGTTACACACACCGGCACACAGGTCTTTTCCCAGCGCCGCTCTCACTCTGCGCACCTAGGAGGATACCGGCCTGCCTGCACAAGTGCACGCCGCTGCATGTGTTAGTTCAGTTAAGCGTCACGCTGCCACCGGCCGGGGCAGCTGCCACATGTGAACAGAATCGGTGACTACAGCTTTCAGCACAACAGTACCAGCCGTTGCTGGGGATTGCAGCCTTCAGTCAAGCAGCCCCTCCACTGATATGAACGTCTTCTCTGGGTAAGACTTTTAATGACATTCAGATCACTCTGTAGCTACTTTAGCCAGTATCAGGCCAGTCATAACTCACCCAGATGGGGGGATATGTCTACAAGATATGGACTTATTGTTTTTGCATCTTGTGCACTGATTGATTTAATTTTCCGCTCTCAGGGTTTTTATTAGCGCGAATACGGATATTTAATATCCTTTTTAGACTGATTCTTGCTTTTTACAATCATTGGTGGTGATTGTTATATTCGCAGCAGGAGTAATAACCCTATAATACTTGGCGCCGCTCAGCACTTTATTATTGATTTAAAAATAAGTTCCAACAAGCCTGATGAGGAGAAAGACATCTAGCGGATCTAAGGAACTCTAAATTGTGATGGTCAGTTAGCACTGTTGTGCAGCTCCGAGTCCTTACAGATGATGCCTCCATTCTTTGAAAGCCGCAATAATAGCCAGCAATTCCTTGTCTCCCACGTCGTAATTCTTCTCTGCTGAGGTTAGTCTAAGGGAAATGAAAGCACAAGGATGTAGCAGACCCTTCTCTCCAGTTCTTTGGGAGAGAATAGCCCCCAAAGAATTATCAGAAGTAAAGTATAGACTTTACCACTTATAAAACTGTGTCCTGTAGTTGTCTTGTTCCACGCAAAGAGTCTCCTGAGTTATCCCCTATAATTATTACACCCTGCATGCCACTAAACGAGTGTGATCGACAATAGTGAAGTCGTTCACTTGTTTCCCGGCCTCTTTACACCAACTGAGAAAGAATGAAGGGAACAGAACAATCACAATTAGATCAATCTGTCCCCATACAGTTCCATGTTATCAGCAGCACATCTACAGTTTACACCAGCGATGTGCTGCTGAGAACAAGGATTTCTGTTCCCACATAAACAATCCAATTCCTCAATGAATAGGCAGCATTTTGCTTGTTTAGTATAATACACCCTATAGTCCTCCATATATTATAATGTGCACCTCAGTCCTCCATATAGTATAATACACTCCTCAGTCCTCCATATATTATTATACACTCCACATAGTCCTCCATAAAGTATAATACACTCCTCATAGACCTCCATATATTAAAATACACTGCAATTCCTCTATATAGTATAATACACTCCTCAGTCCTCCAAATAGTATAATACATTCCTCATAGTGCTTCATATAGTATAATGCCCCGCCATTGTCATCCATGTAGTACAATTCACTTCCCATAGTATAATGCACCCCATAGTTCTTCATATAGTATAATGTATTCCCCATAGTCCTCAATACAGTATAATGCAGCCCACATATAGTATAATGATGCCACCCCAGAGTATAATGCAGCCACCCCACAAAATATATTGTAGCCCCCTGAGTATAATGTAACCCCCCATAAAATATAATGCAGCCCCCTCATATAGTATAATGCAGCCCCTGCATATATAATATATGGTAGCCCCCTCATAGAGCATAATTCAGCCCCCCGTAGAATATAATGTAGCCCCTCCATAGAATATAATACAGCACCCCATAGAATGTAATACAGCTTATTGCCATAGAATGTAATGCAGCCAGCTGCCATAGAATGTAATGCAGCCAGCCCCCCATAGAATATAATGCAGCCAGCCACCCATAGAATGTAATGCAGCCAGCCCCCATAGAATGTAATGCAGCCAGCCACCTATATAATGTAATGCAGCCAGCCCCCATAGAATGTAATGCAGCCAGCCCCCATAGAATGTAATGCAGCACAGCCCCCATAGAATGTAATGCAGCACAGACCCCATAGAATGTAATGCAGCCAGACCCCATAGAATGTAATGCAGCACAGCCCCCATAGAATGTAATGCAGCACAGCCCCATAGAATGTAATTCAGCACAGCCCCCATAGAATGTAATACAGCACAGCCACCATAGAATGTAATACAGCCAGCCCCCATAGAATGCAATACAGCACAGCCCCCATAGAATGTAATGCAGCCAGTCCCCATTGAATGTAATGCAGCCAGCCACCATAGAATGTAATGCAGCACAGCCCCCATAGAATGTAATGCTGCACAGCCCCATAGAATGTAATACAGCACAGCCCCCATAGAATGTAATGCAGCACAGCCCCCATAGAATGTAAAACAGCCAGCCACCATAGAATGTAATACAGCACAGCCCCCATAGAATGTAATGCAGTCCCCCCAATAGCCCCACAATCCAGTTACCACTCAGTGATATATTTTAAAAAAAACAAAAAAAACCCCACTCACCTCTCCTCGTGCGCAGCGCTGCTCCTGGCTCCGGTCTCAGCAACTGCAGTCTGCTCGGTCACACAGAAGGTGCCCGATGATATGATGTCATCGCACACCCGCAATGCCAGCGCCACGCAGAGCGGGGAATGACGGGAGAGGAAGCGTCAGCAGACGCGCTCTCCTCCATCATTGCATTCAACTGTATCGGCATCTATGACGCCGGTAGAGTTGAATGCGGCGGCGCTGGCGGGGGGTGAGTCAGGGGCGGATTTGGCGCTGGCGAGCGGCCCACGACTGTCACCAGCCCTTCTGGCATTTGCCAGAACTGCTCGATGGCCAGTCCGGCCCTGCCGCTAATTATTCCAGTGAATTTTACTTTCAAAAGGTCAAATGGTGCTCCTTCCCTTCCAGGCCCTGCCATGCGCCCAAACAGTTGTTTTCTTCCACAAATTGAGTATCTGCGCACTTAGTAAATATTGCACAACAAATTATATGGTCCATTTTCTCCTGTTACCCTTGCAAAAGTAAAAACAATTAGGTCTAAAAGAACATTT
Organism: Ranitomeya variabilis; assembly: GCF_051348905.1. Taxonomy (NCBI): domain Eukaryota; kingdom Metazoa; phylum Chordata; class Amphibia; order Anura; family Dendrobatidae; genus Ranitomeya; species Ranitomeya variabilis. The sequence continues at coordinate 572,456,560 of NC_135236.1, forward strand.
TTGTGAAAGAAAAGTAACTGTTTTTATTCCTTCCATGTTCCAAAAATTCATGTGAAGTACCTGAAGGGATAATAAACTCCTTGAATGTGGTTTTGAGTACCTTGAGGGGTGAAGCTTTTAGAATAGTGTCACTTTGGGGTGTAATTTAGGCCCCTCAAAGTCACTTCAAATGTGAGGTGGTCCCTAAAAAAATGTTTTTCAAATTTTTTTGTTAAAATGAGAAATCGCAGGCCAGCTTTTAACCCTTATAATTACCTAAGAAAAAAAGTTATGTATCAAAAATTGTGCTGATGTAAAATAGACATGTGGGAAATGTTATTTATTAACTACTGATTTAAGGGCATAAAATTAAAAGTTTGAAAACTGCTAAATTTTCAAAATTTTCACCAAATTTCTGTTTTTTTTTCACAAATAAACACAAGTAATATCAAACAAATTCTACCACTATCATGAAGTACAATATGTCAGGAGAAAACATTTTCAGAATCAGAGGGATTCTTTCAAGCATCCCAGAGTTATGACCTCATAAAATGACAGTGGTCAGAATTGTAAAAATCGGCCTGGTCAGAAAGGTGAAAACAGGCTTTGGGGCGAAAGGGGTTAAATAACAGTAGCTCAGTGAACAAGCTGCTGATCTACAGTTGGTAAGTACTTTGGTCAAGCAGTGTGCATGAACCTTTAGGCCGGCCTCACACTCAGCGTATGTAAATACGGTCCATTTTTTACGGCCGTAATACGCAGAAAAGTCCCCAAAATAGTGATCCGTATGTCATCGGTAGGCAGGGTGCGTCAGCGTATTTTGCGCATGGCATCCTCCGGATGTAATCCGTATGGCATCCGTACTGCTATATTTTCTCGCAGGCTTGCAAAACCGACATCTAATGGATTTATGGGCTCAAATGTTCGTTAAAACATATATACAGTATATATATACATATATATATATATGTCATTGAGACACACATATATATATATATATATATATATATATATATATATATATATATATATATATATTCTGTATTTATATTTCATTCAGCGCGATATATGTGAAAAGCCGGTAATTCAATTGCCGGCTTTTCATTTCTCCTTCACAAACCCGACAGGATATGAGACATGGTTTACATACAGTAAACCATCTCATATCCCTTTTTTTTGCATATTCCACACTACTAATGTTAGTAGTGTGTATGTGCAAAATTTGGGTGCTGTAGCTTGTAAAATAAAGGGTCAAATGGCTGAAAAAATTGGCGTGGGCTCCCGCGCAATTTTTTCCGCCAGAGTGGTAAAGCCAGTGACTGAGGGCAGATATTAATAGCCTAGGGAGGTACCATGGTTATTGGCTCACCCTGGCTACAAACATCTGCCCCCAGCCACCCCAGAAAAGGCACATCTGGAAGATGCGCCTATTCTGGCACTTGGCCACTCTCTTCCCACTCCCTTGTAGTGGTGGGATATGGGGTATTGAAGGATTAATGTCACCTTGCTATTGTAAGGTGACATTAAGCCAGATTAATAATGGAGAGGCGTCAATTATGACACTTATCCATTATTAATCCAATAGTACTAAATGGTTAATAAAACACACACACATTATTACAAAGTATTTTAATGAAATAAAGACACATGTTGTTGTAATATTTTATTAGACTCTTAATCCACCTGAAGACCATCGTCCTGAAACAAACAAAAAAAAAAACAAACAACAATATTCCATACCTTTTGTCGTTATGTCCCACGATGTAAATCCATCTGAAGGGGTTAAATCATTTTACAGCCAGGAGCTGTGCTAATGCACTCGCTCGTGCCTGTAAACCCCCGGGTACTGAAAAGAAAGCTGGGTGACCTGTAGTTACCTTGAGTTGCGGTGAGGCGCCCTCTGCTGGATGTCCTCATATGAACTCGAGCGTGGGAACTTTTCCAAGGCTCCAGTTCATGAGGACATCCAGCAGAGGGCGCATCACCGCAACCCAAGGTAACTACAGATCACCCAGCTTTCCTTTCAGTACCCGGGGTTTACAGGCACGAGCGAGTGCATTAGCACAGCTCCTGGCTGTAAAATGATTTAACCCCTTCAGATGGATTTACATCGTGGGACATAACAATGGAAGGTATGGAATATTGTTGTTTGTTTTTTTTACTTTGTTTCAGGACGATGGTCTTCAGGTGGATTAAGAGTCTAATAAAATATTACAACAACCTGTGTCTTTATTTCATTAAAATACTTTGTAATAATGTGTGTGTGTTTTATTAACCATTTAGTACTATTGGATTAATAATGGATAGGTGTCATAATTGACGCCTCTCCATTATTAATCTGGCTTAATGTCACCTTACAATAGCAAGGTGACATTAACCCTTCATTACGCCATATCCCACCGCTACACGGGAGTGGGAAGAGAGTGACCAAGTGCCAGAATAGGCGCATCTTCCAGATGTGCCTTTTCTGGGGTGGCTGGGGGCAGGTGTTTGTAGCCAGGGGCTCCAATAACCATGGACCCTCTCTAGGCTATTAATATCTGCCCTCAGTCACTGGCTTTACCACTCTGGCGGAGAAAATTGCGTGGGACCCCACGCCAATTTTTTCCGCAATTTAACCCTTTATTTTAGCAGCTACAGCGCCCAAATTTTGCACATACACACTACTAACATTAGTAGTGTGGAATGTGCAAAAAAAAAAGGGATATGAGATGGTTTACTGTATGTAAACCATGTCTCATATCCTGTCGGGTTTGCGAAGGAGAAATGAAAAGCCGGCAATTGAATTACTGGCTTTTCTCTCTAACACCGGTGCGTATTTCTCGCAGGTCACACTGCTAGTTCAAGTGTAATCCGTATTTTTCTCGCCCCCATAGACTTTCATTGGTGATTTTTTTGCGCAATACGGTGACAAACACAGCATGCTGCGATTTTGTACGGCCGTATAAGACCGTATAATACGGATCAGTAAAATACGGCTGATAGGAGCTGGGACATAGGGAATCATTGGGCCGTGTGTTATGCGTATTTTACGGACGTAGTTTATGCGCTCATACGTCCGTAAAACTCGCTAGTGTGAGGCCGGCCTTAGACTGTGTGCACACGTTGTGGATTTTTAATGTTTTTTTCTGCGTTTTTTCGCTATAAAAATGCTATAAAAACGCATAAAAATCTCATACATTATGCATCCCACCATTTATAATGCATTCCGCAATTTTGTGCACATGATACATTTTTTTCCGCAAAAAAAAGCATTGCGGTAAAAAAACGTAGCATATTCATTAATTGTGCTGATTTTTCGTGTTTTTCCCGCTATTTAATGCATTGGGAAGCTCCAGAAAAAACGCGTCACAAAACGCTCAAAAAAACACATGCGGATTTCTTGCAGAAAATGTCCGGTTTTGCTCAGGAAATTTCTGCAAGAAATCCTGAATGTGTGCGCACACATAGCCTTACGCTGCACAATCTAAATTTGTTTCTATGAGTTGATAAATAGATCCATTCATTATTTTAACAAACAACAAAAACTAAAGAAATGTGAGGTTTTGAGTTTCTACCGCTGCATAGGGGGAATATCAAACCATCTCAGCTGCGGTCTTCCATTCTTCTCCAGCCACATTGGAGACTGCTCAGCGGAGGCGTTGGTCCCAGCATCTGGCTCGGGCTGATACTGGAGTACTGGTTGCTAGTGTTGAGCGATACTGTCCGATACTTGAAAGTATCGGTATCGGAAAGTATCGGCCGATACCGGCAAAGTATCGGATCTAATCCGATACCGATACCCGATACCAATACAAGTCAATGGGACTCAAGTATCGGACGGTATCCCTGATGGTTCCCAGGGTCTGAAGGAGAGGAAACTCTCCTTCAGGCCCTGGGATCCATATTAATGTGTAAAAGAAAGAATTAAAATAAAAAATATTGCTATACTCACCTCTCCGACGCAGCCTGGACCTTTCCGAGGGAACCGGCAGCGTTCTTTGCTTAAAATGCGCGCGTTTACTGCCTTCCGTGACGTCACGGCTTGTGATTGGTCGCGTGCCGCCCATGTGGCCGCGACGCGACCAATCACAGCAAGCCGTGACGTAATTTCAGGTCCTGAATGCCTAATTCTGCATTCAGGACCTGAAAATTACGTCACGGCTTGCTGTGATTGGTCGCGTCGCGGTCACACGGGCGGCACGCAACCAATCACAAGCCGTGACGTAATTTTAAAATGCGCGCGTTTCCTGCCTCCCGTGACGTCACAGCTTGTGATTGTTCGCGTCGCCCATGTGACCGCGACGCGACTAATCACAAGCCGTAACGTAATTTTCAAATCCTGAATGCCTAGAATTAGGCATTCAGGACCTGAAAATTACGTCACGGCTTGCTGTGATTGGTCGTGTTGCGGCCACATGGGCGGCACGCGACCAATCACAAGCCGTGACGTCACGGAAGGCAGTAAACGCGCGCATTTTAAGCAAAGAACGCTGCCGTTTCCCTCGGTAAGGTCCAGGCTGCGTCGGAGAGGTGAGTATATCCCTATTTTTTATTTTAATTCTTTCTTTTACACATTAATGTTGTTTCGATACCGATACCCGATACCACAAAAGTATCGGATCTCGGTATCGGAATTCCAATACCCGCAAGTATCGGCCGATACCCGATACTTGCGGTATCGGAATGCTCAACACTACTGGTTGCTACTCCCTTTCCAGGTTCTGTCCTTGTAGCCAGCAATGTTCAGCAGCGAGCAGGTCTTTCTGGGACTAAGTCCTGCTTTTCCCTTACTGAGCATGCCCACGGGAGGACCTCCCTTTGGAAATCGGTGTCACATGCTCATGTCCTGTTGCGGCTCCTATTGGTCCATCTGGAAGGTCTTGTAGCACTGCCGCTATGAAAGGTTTTGCTCGGCCATACCCTAGTGTACACTTGTAAACGTGTGTGTGTTGATGTGTGAAAGTTATTCATTAATTATCCCCTCCCTTGTGTATGACTGCTCGTGTAAGGTGGATGATTGCAATCTAGCGCCCGACTTAGGCTACTTTCACACTAGCGTTAAGTGCAATACGTCGCAAATGCGTTGTTTTGCCGAAAATACGCATCCAGCAAAAGGTCTTGCTGGATACGTTTTTTCGTCATAGACTAACATTAGCGACGCATTTGCGACGCATTGCCAAACGTTGCGCCCGTTTTGCGACGCTTGGGCGTGTGGTAGCGGACCGTCGGGAGAAAAAAACGTTACATGTAACGTTTTTTGCTCCCGACGGTCTGCTTTTTCCGACCGCGCATGCGCGGCCGGAACTCCGCCCCCACCTCCCCGCACTTCCCCGCACCTCACAATGGGGCAGCGGATGGGTGGGAAAAATGCATCCGCTGCCCCCGTTGTGCGGCGGAGACCACGCTAGCGTCGGGAACGTCGGCCCGACGCACAGCGACGGGTTGTTCCCGACGCTAGTGTGAAAGTAGCCTTAGCTATCAGCACGTGACACACAAAACAGTATCAAATTGCTGTGACCGCCAGTGCAGCGCCATGCGCTTTCACAGCGCTTTCCTTACCCAAGCCTGGGTGGTTAGTGGCGTCCGCCAGAGCAGCACTGCACGCACTCCCGTGCATCTAAATTATTTTTTTGGTTACGCTGACATCCCAGTTGCGGAGTCGAGCGCAAGAGGTCTAGTTGTACTCTAATCCCGAGTCTAGGGGTAGAGTTCTGTGACTACTTGCTTGCTCTCTTTGTGCGGTACCACGGCCCTGTGATGCAACAGGGTTCGCTTTCTTCATACTGGGTGAAGTTAACTCGTGTGTGAATCCATATTGTACCGCCATATAGTCCGTCATTACTTAGCAGCAGGTTCCATCTCTGCACGGTGGACCCCTGGCTGCGAACGCACCTTACTCTATCTTTCTAATTATTTGGTGCGTTCCGCTAGCCCTAGCAACAAATATATTCCCAAACAGATGCTTCCACTGTTTTGTTGCATGCCTTGGTTTGAAAATGTGGAGATCTACAGTAATCTCTGTAAGGCTAGGTTCACATATCCATTTGTCTGTTCTGCGCTTACAGGAAAATACAAATGTAATTTGTGTGTAGAAGGGATTTATTGCATTACTGAAAAGAACAAAAGCAGAGGGTCCAAATGATTCCTTAGAGATTGGTCTGGGTTTCATTTTTTGTCCATTGTGGTAGAACGGCTCACTCGGCTGAACATGGAGGTAGTCAATGGAACACTGCGCCTTTAAAGATGCACTTGGTTTATTAGTACCACATAAACCACGGTGTGATAAAGAAAATACAGCCCTCTGGGCAAAACAGATAAACAAAACGGTAGCACTTCGTGCAGTCCTTGCACTAGTGGGGGTCATCCCACTCAGGGTTAACAATGTCCTTGCACAAGCGCTATGTGCACAAACACGCTCCTCGAGTCTTTCTCTCCAGGCCTTCAGTAGCCCAGACTAACTCTGGAGTTCAGCTATTTAAAGCCAGACTATGTGGCTCTCAATCATGTGACTGATCACATGATCCTGACATCACACAGGTCCTGTCAGGACTCTGCATGTGGAGATAAGTGAGCATTCTCCCTGCCGCTCTATGAATGTTCACCAAAACCAGTCCATAATATAACTTTCAATAAACTGACCCAACACATAGTGTGCTGGAGGAAACAATTCTGGTTTTACATCACTGATGCCATCATGCACAGTGACATGCATCTCCCCTCTATCACTTCAACAGTGACACAAAATATTAAGTAGAAAATTAAAATCACAACATGCAGAATTTTTTTCCACTGAAAACAGGCACCAAAGGGAAACCAAGAGAAACACAATAATAATGGGGCTGAGTTTGTTATGTAATTGATCTGTTTTGTACAAGAAGTCCATTTGACTGCTCCTCTAAACAGCATTTGCAAACAGACAAGTGAATATAGCCTAACAGATTTAGTAAAATAAGGATGTTTTTAAACACATGTAAACTGCAGTGATGAGTGAACATGCTCATCAATATTCATGACTCGCTCGAGCATCAGCGTGCTTGGGATACGATCCTAGGCGAGTATATTTTTAATGCTCGAGCGGGAACTTGAATCCCTACCGCACGCTTAACACTTTTTAGACAGGCAATGAACATGTGGAAATTGCTTTCCAGTCACTGTAATGCCGTAGCCATTTTGGCTGTGGCATTACTGTGATTGGCTGGCTGCATAGCATCATCATGTCTGTTTAAAGTCTATGCTTGGTAATATAGAAATAGGCTGAGTAGGGAGAAGTATCTGTGAAAGAGGGACAGAATTGTAGTTGCATATTAGCCAGGGATTCAACAACAAATGTGTTTCTTTTAAGTGAAACAACAGTCCTTCTTAAGGCTAATTATGATAAAGCACTTGTTATACTTACCTCTCCCTGTTCCACCACTGCAACATCTTCCATATCTTCTGACTGACATTTCGGTTCAGAGGGTGCGATGATGTCACTATTGTGGGCCCTCTGCCTGAATAGGCAGAGGCCAGCGAGGAGATGTATTTCATTTTTTTATATGTTTTGAGCAATACATGGGGACCATCATATGGGGACCATTATATATGGAGCATTGTATGCGGTCCATCATACACTGGAGCATCATATATGGGGCCCATTATATGTGGAGAATCATATGGGGCCCATTATATAAGGGAGCATTTTATGGGGCCGATCATACATGGAGCATTATATGGGGTACATTCTGTATGGAGCAAGTAACAGTATGGAACCCATCATATACTCATATACTGTATGGGGCATTACTGTATATGGGACTCATACTGTATGGGGCCCATCCTATACTGAATGGAGCATTATGTGTGGGCCATTCTGTATGGAGCAATATATGGGGCTCATTTTTCCTCATGGAGCATTATATGTCACCCAATATACTGTATGGAGCAATATTTGGGGCTCAATATACCATATATTGCAATATATGGGGCCTATTATATACTGTATGCAGCAATATATGGGGCTCATTATTCTGTATGGAGCAATATATGGGGCTCATTATTCTGTATGGAGCAATTTGTGTGGTACATTATACTGTATGGAGCATTACATGGGGTCCATTATTCTGTATGAAGCACTATGTGGTGCCCATAATAATGTATGGAGCAATATATGGGGCTCATTATTCTGTATGGAGTGCTATGTGGTGCCCATAATACTTTATGGACAACTATACTGTCTGGTTTCTGAGCTACTGTAGAATGTGAGAAGTGAAATATTTGGCATTATACTATATCTATATTTCTCTGCCATCGCTGTGCCTCATGAATTGTTGCATGTGTTAAATGGGCCCACTGAGACTCTTTTGCCCATGGCCTATGAAAACCTGGAGCTGACCCCAATGCTCAGGCACATGCAAGAAAAGCATCCAACTACTTGGACCGAACGCCAGGGTCCAGAAACAGTGTATGCAGGTGACACCACTGACTCTTCCCCTGTTCTATGTGCACACCAATCACCTGTGCATGATGTAGATTAAGGGTATGTTTCCACGGTCAGGAAACGCTGCTTGTTTGACGCTGCGCAGAGCTGCAGCGTCAAACAAGCAGCGTCCAGATGTTCCAGCATAGTGGAGGGGATTTTATGAAATCCCGTCTCCACTATGCGTGGAAACCCGCACGCGGCGGCCCTGCGACTCTGGACATGCTGCGCGTCTTTTCAGATCGCAGCATGTCCGTATACCTTGCGGGGACGCAGCGTCCCCGCAAGGCATATCACAGGGCCCTATGGGACAGAGCGATCATCCCGGATGTGAAGAGTTAACACATCCGGCATGATCGCGTCCCAGAAAGGGGGCGGGGCTTAGCGCCGAGCAGCTTCGCCGCTGCGGTGATACCGCCGGCCATCCTGAACGTGGAGACATAGCGCGCGATGCCTCCCACCCTGCATCCCAAAAGAGGACTATGAAGGTACAATATGTTGAAACATATAAATTTATTGAATTACAAGACACTTATTAAATACAAAGAGATATCAATATATAGAAAAATTAGTATACAAAAAATTGCATACAACTATATCACCTACAAAGAGGGAGAAGAACTGGCTGTGAATCTGGAAAGAAACCTGATAGGATCACAAATTCAGCAATTACTATCGTTCCTATTGAAATGGCATCAGAGGACCCACCAGGGGGCACTAAAATAATATCACAATTTGTCAGCCCCCTGTACCAATTTATTTGGTGGCTATTCAAGTATAGTACTTGTGTCAGTGACACCCATATGCTGGCATGTATAGATATACATATTACTTATTCCTGCCTTGTATATAGGTATAATACACCCTGAAGCTTAGATACACATACTGTCCGCCTAGCAATAGTTATGCTGTCAGAGAGGTAAGCCAAGTAACTTTGTTAAAAACATACCAGCACAGCAGTCATTGTACAGCCTGGATAGCGATCCTACAGCGCACCTAAGATGCCTCCCACCCTGCACCTGTTGTTGCACACTAGAATCAGAGTCAGAAACCATGTCCAAGTCCTTGTCCCAGTGCAACGTTCAGTTATCCCGACCCCAGTCCTTAGAAGGTAAGCGTAAATATTCAGCCACCCAAAGGTCACAATACTAAATGGTCACATTTCCACACTGCTTGCCTGGGAATTGTGACCATTTAGGCTTGTAGACAGTAAAACTTTCACGGAAAAGAGAGAGAAATGGGGGTGCACCAATCTCATATGTCAATCATCATGACAGGGAATACATATAAAAACATTTAAAAACATTTTCATGTTTTAAATGTCTTCATATGTATTCTTTGAGGTGTAATAAAGTTGTTTTTTTGATATATTTATATATATATATATATATATATATATATATATATATATATATATATATATATATATATATATATATATATATATATTTGTTTCTGACTTTTCCGTGGTTGTGCATACCATATGAGTCTATCTTTTTTTGTTTGACAGTAAAACTTTCCTCAATCTCATTGCTACAGCCTTCCCTCTGTACTCAATCCCCAGCCGCCACTACATCTCCCGATATGCTGTCCTCGCCTTTCACAAGCACATGCCCCATAACATCAGCCATGCCCTGACTAGCACTGTGACTGGGAAATTCCACTTAACCACGGACGGTGCTTTTGTCCAGAGATACTACATTTCCCTAAAGGCACACTGGGTGAGCATTGTGGAAGCTGGGACACGTGCTACCAACACCAAGGATTGCAGGCCCTAATTCAATCAGAGTTGCCCCCACCTTTTACAGCAGTTCCTGAACCTCCTCTTCCTTACCCTCCATCTCAGAAATGTCAACATTAGTCGCAAGCTTGAAGCACTGCAGCTCTGCCAAGTGGCAACAAGCTCTGCTGAAGATATTCTGCTTTGGCGAAAAAACGCACACAGCCATTGAGTTGTTGAAAGGTCTAACAGACCAAACTGATCTGTGGCTCTCGCCCCTGAACCTACAATCAGTCATGGTTGTGTGTGACAATGGCCGGAGCCTGGGGGCAGCTCTGAAGCTTGCCAGCCTTGCACATGTACCATGCCTGTCCCACGTGCTCAACTTAATGGTTCAGTAGTTTCTCCTAACCTACCCAGAACTTCCTGAGCTAATTGAGAAAGTACTCCACTTGTGTGCCCATTTTCTCAAGTTGTCTACAACTGCCGCCACCATGGCAATGCTGCAGCAGTGTCTGCAACTTCCAGCTCACCGACTGGAACTCAACGTTACATATGTTGGCAAGGCTTTGTGAGCAGCAGAGGACAGTAGTTGAATAACAGCTTCAAAATGCCTGTCGGTATTCCAGTCAACCTCTTCACATAAGAGCTGATGAGCAGGCATGGATGTCTGACATCTGTGCATTTATCCAAAAACTTTCAGGACACGACCAAGATGGTGGACGGCAATGACATCATAATCAGCATCATCATCCTGCTCCTCTGTTGTACAGTTTTTATTCACTCAGCCGCTGCTGAGGAAGCGGTTTCATAAATATGTTCAGTCGGTTTTATTAACTCCATAAACTTGCTTAACCATAAGAAAAACAAAGATAGCATTCTCTGGCGCAAAGTGAACAATAAATAGAAAATAACCGGTCCATATAGTATTTTGGGTCCGCCCGTTCAGGTCAGTGTCTTTAGCAAACACACTGGAGGCCTCCACACATTCTGTCACAGACACTGTATGAGACCCTTGGTCTCCATTTTATCTGCCAAACCGCACACCATTGTGGAGGGGATATGTGAGCAGTCATTCCCACCCATCTCTTTTGACTACTCATAAAACCAGACACTGGAATGCCCTAATAACTCTCTCAGTACTATATGCATTTCGAGCTCACATCACCAAAGCTACCAACCTCGATGATACATATCTCCCCTCAAGGACCTGTCTGCCAGCCATCTTACACCGTGCACTGAAATGCTCGCTGCTCACATTTGAAAAAGGGGCTTTGCAGGTGGAGCAAATTGAGATGAAGCAAGACACTATACTGGGTGATGCTACACAACCTAGTCTCATTTTATTTTATTTAATGAAAAAGAGGAAGAGGATGAACAGGAGTTAGTTGGCTGCCCTACAGACAGTAGTATCCACACCACCTTCATCCCGTCTGTTCAGCGTGGATGGCCTGAAGATGAGAAGGAGAGGGAGGATGGCAAGGAGAAGGACAATGAGGACAATATCGACAGCCATCTGGAACCCCCGCCAGGGCTGTGGGGTACTCGGTACTGGGTCAGGTACTCACAGGGGGATGTCACAGTGGCGGCGACCTGGTCCATGGCCCTGGGTGCCCATATTAAAGGGAATGTCCTTAAAGGGGTTTTGAATAAAGTTTATGTTCGTGATGCCACCTGTGGTATTCGGTCAGTGGGGCCCGACGCTGCTTAAAGGGGTCCACTGGAGTGATGTTAAGGCAGCTGAGATGGTATAACTTCCCAGGGCTCCCAGTGTATGGATGAAGATGGTGAGTGATGCAGTAAAGAACGGAGGACACAGGAGTTCAGTCTCTTTACCTGGTTTACTGAAGAGTCCAGGCAGCCACAATCCAGGGCACCAGATCTCCGGTACAGGCAGGGTCTGGCCAGCTTCGAAGAGAATTTAGAGTTCCCCTTACCAGGTGGAGTTAAAAGCCTTCCTCATAGCGCGGTGGTATTGTAGTCCCTTACTGCCTATGGTGTCTGGCAAGGCCCTCACAGTTCTCTCTGTCCTCCTTAAAGGTGGGACACAAACCGTATGACAGGTGGCTCGAGCCTTTTTACAGGGTCTCTATCACGACCCGGGCTCTATGTGTCACTGTGTCTCCCGGGTATTAGGGCAGGCAGGTGATGTGTAATCCAGCTGTCCTGCCAGTTTCTGCTGTAAGTCTTAGAGTCCCTCACAACCTCTGGCTACATGGCCCCTTCAGTCCTTCCGACACTCAATGTCTGACTGCTCTCTCCTCTGTCCTCTGACAGACTGCTTAACTTCCTTTCCCTCCAGACCAGAATATAGGGAAGGTCCCCTTAATCTGGGTTCAGAGCTCCCCCTTCTGGCCTGGAGTGTGAACATGTTGTGTGCATTGTGGTCACCTGATAAAAGGAATCCTTCATCGCTTTCATCGCCACTGTGACTACCAGGACCCTGCACAAACTGCACAAACATTAATTATGGCCCCATAAGATACTCCATATAGACACTTGCCCCTTACAGTGCTGCACAAACATTAATTATGGCCCCATAATATGCTCCATATAGACACTTGCCCCATACAGTGCTGCACAAACTTTAATTATGGTCCCAAAAGATGCTCCATACAGACACTTGCCCCATTTGCTGTTGCTGCGATAAAAAAAAAAAAAATCACATACTCACCTCTGGTCGCTCAGGCCCCTGGCACTTGCTATATTCACCTTTCCTCGTCACATACTCACCTCTGGTCGCTCAGGCCCCCGGCACTTGCTATATTCACCTTTCCTCGTTCCGGTGCCACTCTGTCTTTTGCACTGACATTCAGGCAGTGGGCACGCACTAATCACAACCACCCTCTGACCTGAGCGTCACTGCAGAAGACACTGAAGATGTCTTCTCTGCGTACATCTCGCCTGCTATATTTGTGGGCTGAATCGGGGCTCCCATGTGGCTTTCCATACCCGTGGCCTGGTCCCATTCCCTCAGGATCTGAATCCGACCGACTCCATAGCATGGCGGTGCAGCTAGCGGGCCCACTAGGAGTTCCTCGGCTACAGGGGCAGGGTAAGTCTCCTTACCTGCCGCTGTGGTATCTCCGGTGCCGGTCTCCTCCACTGACATCAGGGGCCGTGGGATAGGACACTGCTCCTGCAGTTTCACTCCCAGTGCCGCCTTCCACTTGGTCACAGAGCTAAGCTGTGTCTGCAGGAGTTGGTCGCTCAGCTCTTCCACCTCCGCTTTCAGGAACTCTGGGACCTCTGGTGACAGCTTGCCGCGGCTTCCATCCTGGTAGCTGGGGGAGTCCTAGGCTACCACCTCACGCTCTGGGTCTGGGCTGCTCGCTATCTTGTCCTTCATGTTCCTTCCTGCTTCCTCATCTGGTTCCCGCTCTCTCCTGTGGGGTGGAGCTTCATCTTCCTCTTTCTCCCACCATTCAGGATCAGGAGGCAGGTCTTGCTGGCTGAGAGGCATGTCCTCAGGGTGTAAAAGTATCTAGAATGGGCAGCCATTATTTTCGCTCCGCACAGCTAGTCCCCGCCCATGATGGCGCACTTTTATTTTCCAGCGCTCCTTGTGGCACTATAATGGCAGCAGTTTTGGAGGCAATTCACAGTCTTTCAATAAATCACAGATAGGAACAGTCACATAGGCGCAATTGACCTGATTCTCAGGGTTGGTCCATCCTGTTTGGGACACCAAAATGGAAAGCCCCCCAGGCATGTGGGGTACTCGGTACCGGGTCAGGTACTCACAGGGGGATATCACGGTGGCGGCGACCGGTTCCATGGCACTGGGTGCCCATGTTAAAGGGAATGTCCTTAAAGGGGTTTTGAATAAAGTTTATGTTCGTGACGCCATCTGTGGTATTTGGTCAGTGGGGACCGACGCTTCTTAAAGGGGTCCACTGGGGTGATGTTAAGGCTGCTGAGATGGTATAACTTCCCACTGGTGAAGTATGTCCCCAGGGCTCCCGGTGTATGGATGAAGATAATGAGTGAGGCAGTACAGAACAGAGGACACAGGTTTGCAGTCTCTTTACCTGGTTCTCTGAAAACTTCAGGCAGCCACAGTCCAGGGCACCAGATCACAGGTACAGGCAGGTTCTGGCTGGCTTGGAAGCAAATACAGAGTTTCCCTTACCAGGTAGAGTTAAAAGCCTTCCTCATAGCGCCGTGGTATTGTAGTCCCTTACTGCCTATGGCATCTGGCAAGGCCCTCATAGTTCTCTTTGTCCTCCATAAAGGAGGGACACAAACCCATATGACAGGTGGCTCGAGCCTTTTTACAGGGTCTCTATCATGACCCAGGCTCTATATGTCACTGTGTCTCCTAGGTATTAGGGCAGACAGGTAATGTGTAATCTAGCTATCCTGCCAGTTTCTGCTGTAAGTTTTAGAGTCCCTCACAACCTTGGTCTCCTGGCTACTGGTAATCTGCGCATCACAGAGAGATAGCTCAATCGCAGCTGTCCTCTCCAAATGTCACTCTCCTGTGCTTCGCTCTCACATGCTAACTAAACAATATTCTTCCTTTCGTATTTTTTCTCTTTCTCCAGGAGCTGTAGCAATTCTGGCTACACGGCCCCTTCAGTCCTTCCGACAGTCAATGTCTGACTGCTCTTTCCTCTGTCCTCTGACAGACTGCTTAACTTCCTTTCTCTCCAGACCAAAATATAGGGAAATTCCACTTAATCAGGGTTCAGAGCTCCCCCTTCTGGACTGGAGTGTTAACATGTTGTGTGCATTGTGGTCACCTGATAAAAAGAATCATTCAGCGCTTCCATCGCCACTGTGATGACCAGGACCCTGGGGCGTCACACTCCCCCCATTAAATCCAGTACTCCCAGACTGGGAAAAGAAGAACAATAATAACAGGTTATTAAAGACTTACTAAAACATTTTCAAATGCTTATAAACAGTTTAAACTATGGCTTCCCTTTATGGGAGGTAATTAATTCTTAAACGTTGCAGGAACATATATATATGGTATAGATAACTTTTTTTAAAATATAGAACTTTACTATAATATTCTATGAAATGGCAACTACCCTTTATGGGTATTCTATTTAAAGAGCAAGAACAAACATTGTTCAACTTTTGCTCTAAATCATTAACTTTGCTGTATCACAAAACTATCTGCATTGTTGTTACCTGATAAGAGGAATCCTTCATCGCTTCCAAGCGTGACATCACTCTCCCCATTAGGAAAGAAATGCCACTGTGATGACCAGGACCCTGGGGCATCACACATCCTTTTGGAGAGGCAAGGAAGCCATTGCTATTGACAGACGGGCACACATGACTGAGTTTATGTTCTGCTGTCTTTCCCATGACCCTCGCCTTGTAAGCATTTTGGTCAACACTAATTACTGGTTGATCACTCTTCTAGGCCCATGCTACATGGAGAACTTCACAACTCTCCTTCCTGTGGCAGAGAGGTCTAGTTAAATGTTTCAGTACCAGAAGGCCCTAGTTGAAGAATTAAAAAACATTTCCCATCTGACAATGCTTGCGGCAGAGGTCACAGTTCCTTGGAAAGCTATGGAGTGGAGACTAGGGAGACACACACCATATTCAGTAGATGCAGGGGAACACTCTCAAAGATCTGGGACAGTTTTCTCAGACCCTCCAATTGCCCATGCCCTGATGCTTCGGTACACTGACAAGGAGTGTAAAGTTTTGTAAGATGCTGAAAAAATTTCTTGCACACTGTACCAGCGTCCTCTGTGATTCCTCTGTGCTATATTGAGTATCTAAGTTAGACACGTGGTATGAACTGACTCTCTATGCCTTGGAGGTCCTGGCCTGCCCTGCCACTAGCATTTTGTCACAGTGGATTTTTAGAGCTCCTGGGAGTATTACAACTGATAAGCGCATTTGCCTGAAAATGCTGACAGGTTGACTCTTATCAAAATGAACAAGGGTTTGATTTGGTCAGACTTCTATACACCAACAGATAACAGCAGTAGAACATAAACTCAGATCCAGTGGTTTTTTTCTGGTTTATGCACCCCTTATCACCTAAACATGGGTATGCATTTCAGTATATCACCTTTTTTTGTTGTCCTCCTCCTTCTCTTCCACCACTATATCAACTGTGTGATCATGATTTTTAAGACTGTTTATTATTTCAAATGTTACAGTTGGAAGTAACCTTTAGCGTCAATGTGTCCTTCCCCCTCCTTCAATGCAGGATTCACTAAACCATCTCAGACTTATGGGTCTGTTTGAAGACCTCCATTGAAAGGAAACTCTCCACCTCATGTGGCAGCCTGTTCCACTCATTGATCACCCTCACCGTCAAAAAGTTTTTCTTAATATCTAATCTGTTTCTTCTCCGTTTCAGTTTCATTCCATTACTTGTCACGTTTCCATGTGCAAATGAGAATAAGGATGATCTCTCTACTCTGTGACATCCTTTCAGGTATTTGTAGACAGCTATTAAGTCTTCTCTTAGCCTTCTTTTTTGCAAGCTAAACATTCCCAGATCCTTTAACCTTTCCTCGTAGGACATGATTTGCGGTCCGTTCACCATCCTGGTAGCTCTTCTCTAAGCTGGCTCCAGTTTTTCAATGTCTTTTTCAAATATGATACCCAGAACTGGACACAGTATTTCAGATGTGTATAATATGAGATACTTTATCAAATTCTTTGCTGAAGTTGAGATATACTGTATCTACCGCATTTCCCTGATCCACCCAGTCAGTGATTCCATCATAGAAGGAAATTAGATTAGTCTGGCATGACTAGAAACCCATGCTGGCTCTGGTTAGTTACTGTATTCTTACGATACGATACGATACACTTTATTGATCCTGTGGGAAATTATGGTATCACAGCAGCACAACTTACATCATAAGAATCATAAAATGAATTACTTAATTGACATGACAGTTTGTTGACAGAAGGACATTATACATTAGAATAGGACATACACAGCGGGTGAACTGAAAAGTAGAAGAAATAAAGTAGACAATCCCCTTTATGATTTAACCCTAATGTTATTGTTGTACATCCCCATAGCAGTTGGCACAAACGATTTCCTAAATTTTTCCTTCTTACACCTCAGAAGTATTAGCCGGTTACTGAAGGTGCTCTTCTGTCTCATGAATAGCTCATATAGTGGATGTGCATTATTGTTCATAATTGCCCTACACTTTCTCAGAGTTCTTCTCTCCACTACCTCCTCAAGAGAGTCCAGATTGCAGCCGACAGCAGAGCTTGCCTTTTTGATAAGCTTATATACAAGTACTTACCTACAGTTGAAACCAGAAGTTTACATACACTATATAACAAGACACATATGCATAGTTTTCTCAAAATCTGATATGAAATCAGAATAAACCTTTCCCATTTTAGGTCAATTAAGATTACCATAATTATTAATATTTGCCTAATGCCAGAATAATGAGAGAGAGCAAATGTTTTTAGGCATTTTATTATTTATCATAAAGTTTACACACACTAAGATTACTATGCCTTTAACCCCTTAATGTCCACTGTGAACACAGTCCATTATGGCCATGTGTCAGTTCCTGCACCAGGATATCATGCATTTAAACTATCACTGCGTGGAAACATGCAGTGATAGTTCAGTGCCAACAGTTGTATGTGACAGCTGAGAGGGGCAGGAAGAGGTGCAGGGACCCATGTCATCAGTCCCCGCACCCAGAGCGCTGTCATTGGTCATTCTATCTGACTGACCGATCACAGCATGATCACACATGAGATGCTGAAATATCAGCACCTCCCGCCCAACCAGTGCAGCAGCTCAGCTCTGCCAATGGCTGAGCATCTGTGCTAACAGCCTAGAGCGGTGTCCACGCCACCCCTGGTTGTTAACCCCTAATTGCTGCAAACAAGCGAGATTGTAGGGTTCAGGATGGAGCCAGAGGGACAGGAGCTCCCTCTGTTTTCAGATTGGCATCCCCACAAAGTCATCGCGGGTCCCGATTGTTGCCATGTTGACCCCGGGTCATCACGATGACACCTGGGTCATCAAGCTATGGAAAGCTTCTGAAGCCATGCTCACATCATCTTGTAAAAAGCTTTCAGTATAGGTATATTGTACTGCAATGCTAGTGCATTGCAATGCATTATACCTGCAATCAAAGTGAAAAAAGTGAAAGTCCCATAAAGGGACTAGGTAAAAATGAATGAAATGTTTAAAAAATATGTAAAAAAAATTCTTACAAAATAATAATAATAATAATAATAATAATAATTTTAATAATAATAATCTTGTCCCACAAAAAGCAAGCCACCATACATCTCCATCAGCGGAAAAATAAAAAAAAGTTACAGCTCTCAGAATAAAGCAATGCCAAAAAAACTATTTTTTCAATAAAAGTTTTTATTGTGTAAAAACACCAAAACATAAAAAAATATAAATTAGGTATCACTGTAATCGTAATAACTGCCTTATCAATTTTACCACACACAGAATGGAGAGGAAAAAAAAACAAAACAGTTCCTGAATTGTTTGTTTTTGTTCATTCTGCCTCCACAAAAATCAGAATAGAAAGCGATCATAAAAATGTCATGTGCCCGAAAATGGTATCAGCTTGTAATGCAAAAAACAAGTCCTCACATGGCTCTGTGGGCCAAAATATGGAAAAACTATAGGTCTCAAAATATGGCGATGCAAAAACTTCTCGCAAAAAAGCATCTTTTAATGTGTCACAGAGGCTAAACATAAAAAATATATAAATTTGATATTGCTGTAATCGCACCGACCCGAAGAATAAAGTTGCCTAATCACTTAGGGCCTGTGCACACGATGCAGATTTAGTGCAGATTTAGTGCAGATCTGCAGCGTTTTTTTCTGCTGCAGAAACACTGCAGACCTGCACTGTGATTTACAGTACAATGTAAATCAATGTAAGAAAAAAAAAGCTGTGCACATGGTGCAGAAAAATCCACGCAGAAACGCTGCAAATTTCAAAGAAGTGCATGTCACTTCTTTTGTGCATTTCTGCAGCGTTTCTGCACCCCTCCATTAATAGAAATCCGCAGTGGTAAAAACTGCAGAAAATCAGTGAAAAAAACGCATCAAAACTGCGCAAATAACGCATCAAAAATGCGCAAAAAACGCAATCAAAAACGCAGCTGCGTTTTCTGCCAGGAGATGCAGATTTTGTGCAGAAAATTCTGCACCCAAATCTGCAACGTGTGCACATAGCCTTATACTGCACGTGGGGCAGCGTAAAAAAAAAAATAACACCAATTTTTCACGTGCTCTGGATTTGTTCATTCTGTCTCCCGAAGATCGCAGTAAGGCTTGGCGCACATTTATCCTGCACTCTACACTGATATACGTGCTACAGACAGAACTACTGGCGGAAGATTCCCTATAGTGAGGCAGATGGAGGCACGGTGAACGCCATAGGACCTGTGATCCGGCGTTGTCCGTCTTTTTCGCCGTGCATAAAAGTGCAGTCCACCATAGTTTTGTTGAACTCTGAAAGGAAGGATGACACTGAACAGAGGCCAGACAGAGTCCAGATTAACTCTGCTGCCTAACTATAGTGAATAGATCCCTCAGGGGTTTCATCTGTCACATAACTTGGAGATTTAGATGGAAACCCAAAAGTAAGTGGTCAGCGTAGAGCGCCAGATAAATGTGATCACAAATGTTATGTAAACTATTCCAAATAAAAGCTTCAACTCAATCCACAAAAAAAGTCCCCACTGAGGTCTGTCATCTGTGAACAGAAATATAGGAGGCTTCCATATTACTGGTAGTAAAAAGGCTTTGGAAAAGCCAAAAGCAAATTCTGCGACCCAAAATCCAAATGCCACCATTGCTTCTCAACCCCAGTGTGCATAAACCAGCTTAAGCATTCACATTTGACAGGGGTATAATTTTCAAAATGGGGTCATTTGGGGGATATTCTGCTCTGTAGCACTTATGGGGCTCTATATATGGAGTCTACAATCTATTCTAGGAAAATCTCCGCTCCAGGAGGCAATTAGCTCTCCATCCCTACTGAGACTCTCCCTATGGCTAAGCAGTACTTTACAGCCACATATCGTGTATTACTATATTCAGCAGAAATTGTGGGACACATTCTGGTGCCAATTTTACCCACTTCTTTTGTGGAAATGTTAAATCTGGTGCTAAAACATTTTTTTTGTGGTAAAAATGTATCCCTTTTTTCTTCACTGCCCAATCGTATAAAATTATGTGACTCACCCTTGGTATCAATATGATCATACACCCCTAGATTAATTCATTGAGAGGTGTAGTTTGTAAAATGGGGTGATTTATGGGGGGTTCTACTGTACTGGATCCTCAGGGGCTCTCCCAGTGGATCATGCCACCCTCAAACCATAATAGTAAAATATGCAATATAATATGGTGCTCCTTCCCTTTTGTGCTTTGCACTGTGCCTCAAAAGTAGTTTTTACCCACACATGGGGTATTGTCACACTAAGGAGAAATTGTACATCAAATTCTGGCGTGCATGCTCTCCTGTTATCCTTGAGAAAATAAAAAATTTGGGCCTAAAAATAAAATTTGCAGGAAAATTGTGTGTTTTGTCTTTTTCTTAGGTCTGTTACAACTTCTGTAAAACACCTGGTGGTTCAAGATGCTCACCACACATCTAGATAAGTTCCGTGAGTGGTCTAGCTTCCAAAATGGTATTACTTGTGGAGGTTAACACTGTTTATGCACATAAGGGGCCCTCCAAAAGTAACATGACATCTGCTCTCGATTCCAGCCAATTTTGTGTTCAAAAAGTCAAATCTTTCTCCTTACCTTCTGGGTCCTGCCGTGTGCCCAAAGAGTGGTCTTCCTCCACTCATGGGGTATCGGTAAACTTGGGAGAAAATGCACAACAATTTTTGGAGTCAATTTTCTCCTGCTACAAAATTTGCTGGTAAAATCCAGGGCTTTTTATGCTGCTACTGAACTACATTCGGGTTCTGGAGTACTTAACCTTTGTGGGGTGGATTGTACAGTTGTGCTCAAAAGTTTGCATACCCTGGTGGAATTTTTGCTTTTTTGGCTTTTTTTTTTCCAGAAAATATGAATGATAACACCAAAACTTATTCTCCTCTCATGGTTAGTGGTTGGGTGTAGCCATTTGTCAAACTACTGTGTTTTCTCTTTTTAAATCATAATGGAAACCCAAAACATCCAAATGACCCTGATCAAAAGTTTACATACCATGGGGATTTTGGCCTGAAAATATGCACAGAAGTTGACACAAATGGGTTTGAATGACTACTAAAGGTAACTTCCTCACCTGTGACCTGTTTGCTTGTAATCACTGTGTGCACAAAAGCTGAGTGAGTTTCTGGGATCCAGACAGACTCTTGCATCTTTCATACAGCCACTGAGGTTTCTGGATTGTGAGTTATGGGGAAAGCAAAAGAATTGTCAATGGATCTATGGGAAAAGTTAGTTGAACTGTATAAAACAGGAAAGGGATACAAAAAGATATCCAGTGAATTGATAATGCCAGTCAGCAGTGTTCAAACTGTGATTAACAAATGGAAAATCAGGGGCTCTGTAAAAACGAAACCATGGTCAGGTAGGTCAACAAAAATGTCATCCACAACTGCCCGGAAAATTGTTCGGGATGCAAAGATAAACCCACAAATAACATTAGCAGAAATACTGGTCTCTCTGAAAACTAGTGGTGTGGCTGTTTCAAAATGCACAATAAGGAGGCATTTGAAGAAAAATGGGTTGCATGGTTGAGTCACCAGAAGAAAGCCATTACTGTGCAAATGCCACAAAGTATCTCACCTACAATATGCAGAATAGCACAGAGACAAGCCTCAATACTTCTGGAACAAAGTAATTTGGAGTGATGAGACCAAAATTGAACTTTTTGGCTGCTACCATAACCGTTACATTTGGAGAGGGGTCAACAAGGTCTATGATGAAAGGAATACATTTCCTACTATAAAGCACGGAGGTGGATAGCTGATATTTTGGGAATGTGTGAGCAACAAAGACACAGGAAGCTTGGCCAAAGTTGAAGGAAAGATGAATGCAGCACATTATCAGCAAATACTGGAGGTAAATTTGCAATCACCATCCCAGAAGCGGAGAAGCTTGCAAATCAAAGAACACCATAAAAACTGTGAAACACGGGGATGGCAGCATCATGATGTTCATGATGTGGGGTTGTTTCGCTGCAGGAGGGACTGTTGCACTTCACAAAATAGATGGCATCATGAGAAAAGAAGATTATGTGGCAATACTGAAGCAACAACTCAAGACATCAGCCAGGAAGTTAAAGCTTGGGCGTAAATTGGTCTTCCAAATTGACAATGAGCCAAAGAATACTGCCAAAATGGAAACAAAGTGGCTTACAAATAACAAAGTCAATGTTTTCGTGTGGCCGTCACAAAGCCCTGATCTCAGTCCTATTGAAAAAGTATAGGCAAAGCCGAAAAGGCAGGTGCGAGCAAGGCGACCTACAAACCTGGATCAGTTACACCAGTTTTGTCAGGCGGAATGGGCCCAAATTCTGACCAACTATTGCTAGAAGCTTGTGGAAGAATATCCTAAACGTTTTACCCAAGTCATTCAGCTTAAGGGAAATGGTACCAAATTGTAATGAAATGTATGTTAACTTTTGACTTTCCAGTAAGTAATAAAAATGCCTTAAAACATTCTCTCTCTCTCATTATTCTGGCATTTGGCAAATATTAATAATAATGATAATTTTAATTGACGATTTCATGTCAGATATTGAGAAAACATGCATAGTGTTTTTTATATAGTGTATGTAAACTTCTGGTTTCAACTGTACGTGTTGTTTAATAATTTGATCAAATATGTTTCCTGGTTTAGAAAGAAAGCTCACTGGCCTGCAATTTTCTGGCTCCATCTTCTTTCCCATTTTGAATATAGGGACAGCATTTGCCCTTCTCCAATCTTCAGGGACTTCTGTTCTCCAGGATTTTTCTAAGATTCTGGCTAGTGGTTCTGCAATTTCCCCTGCAAACTCTTTGTTCCCTAGGGTATAATTCATCTGGACCAGGAGATTTATATTTATTTAAATTAGCTAAGCGTTCCCTCACCATCTCTCTATTTATAAATATTGTGGATTCTTTTAGTCCTTAGATAGCACAGTGAAGATCAGTCAATGTTACAATTGCTTTCTTAGATGCAAAATAGAACCATAAAATTTATTTTCAACATCATTTTTGACCACTTCACCCTTTTTATCTTGTAAAAATCCTATTCCTTTGCTTTTGACATACCCCCAAAATCCTTTTTTACGGCTTTAGATCTCCCTTCATTACTGGCTTTAGCTCTTCTAACGCTTCTCCTGCATTCCCTGCAGACAGCATTGCATTCTTCTTTAGATATGCCCTCTTTCCATTTCATATACAGTACATTTTTTTTTCCTTTTTAACAAGTGATTAAGTTCTGTGTTTATCCATCCTGCCTGCATTGACAATTTTCAGAGACTTTACTTGAACTTTTTTTTACATATATGTATATCTAGGGGTAAATGTTTTTTAGCCCATGCACTTAGAGCATGGGCATTACCAGCCTAGGGTACCCACTCCTTATTAATGGGAAAAAATGTTTTCTTAGGCCTTCCACTACATCACTTCAAATGGGTATTGGAGTGTGTCCTTCTAATCTGTGGCATCCCTTTGTACTTAGTACTGTAAGATTGTAGTAGCATCGTACGCAGTGAAGAGGCAGTGACCCACAAAGTTCAAGCACAAAAGTCTCTTTAATGTGTTTACCCACAGCATTAAAGTCCAATTCACACAAATGCATATAACATCAGTGTATATTATCAGTGATCAGTTTATGGAGCGCCCCCATGGGGCCGTGGGGTACTCGGCACCGGGTCCTTCGGTTCACAGGGGGGATGTCACGATGGCTGACCTGGTCCGTAGCCCTTGGGATGTCCATGTAAAAGGAAAAGGTCTTTAAAGGGAATGTTCGTGACACCACCTGTGGTATTCAGTCAGGGTGACCGACGCTGCTAAGGGGTCTGGGAAATTTGGTGAAAAGTTATAAGGGTTAAAATTTGACCAGTGATTTCTCATTTTTAAAACAAAATTTACAAAACCATTTTTTTTAGGGACCACCTCACATTTGAAGTCAGTTTGAGGGTTCTATATGGCTGAAAATACCCAAAAGTGACATCACTCTAAAAACTACACCTCTCAAGGTGCTCAAAACCTCATTCAAGAAGTTTATTAACCCTTCAGGTTTTTCACAGCAGCAGAAGCAACATGGAAGGAAAAAATGAACATTTAACTTTTTAGTCACAAAAATGATCTTTTACCAACAATTTTTTTATTTTCCCAAGGGTAAAAGGAGAAACTGGACCACAAAAGTTGTTGCTCAATTTGTCCTGAGTACGCTTATACCTCATATGTGGGGGTAAATCACTGTTTGGGCGCACGGCAGGGCTCGGAAGGGAATGAGCACCATTTGACTTGTTGAATGAAAAATTGGCTCCAATCTTTAGCGGACACCATGTCGCGTTTGGAGAGCCCCTGTGTGCCTAAACATTGGAACTCCCCCACAAGTGACCTGATTTTGGAAACTAGACCCCCCAAATAACTTATCTAGATGCATAGTGAGCACTTTAAACCCCCAGGTGCTTCACAGAAGTTTATAACGCAGAGCAGTGAAAATAAAAAATAATTTTTCTTTCCTAAAAAATGATTTTTTTTAGCCCAGATATTTTTATTTTCCCAAGGGTAACAGGAGAAATTGGACCCTAAGTGTTGTTGGCCAGTTTGTCCTGAGCATGCTGATACCCCATATGTGGGGGTAAACCACTGTTTGGACGCACGGCAGGGCTCGGAAGGGAAGGCACGCCATTTGACTTTTTGAATGGAAAATTAGCTCCAATCATTAGCGGACACCATGTCGCGTTTGGAGAGCCCATGTGTGCCTAAACATTGGAGCTCCCCCACAAAGTGACCCCATTTTGGAAACTAGACCTCCCAAGGAACTAATCTAGATGTGTGGTGAGCACTTTGAATTCCCAAGTACTTCACAGAAGTTTATAACGCAGAGCCATAAAAATAAAAGATAATTTTTCTTTTCTCAAAAATGATTTTTTAGCCCGCAATTTTTTATTTTACCAAGGGTAACACGAGAAATTTGACCCCAAAAGTTGTTGTCCAGTTTCTCCTGAGTACACTGATACCCCATATGTTGGGGTAAACCACTGTTTAGGCACACGTCGGGGTTCGGAAGGGAAGTAGTGATGTTTTGAAATGCAGACTTTGATGGAATGTTCTGCGGGTGTCAGGCTGCGTTTGCAGAGCCCCCGATGTGCCTAAACAGTAGAAACTCCCCACAAGTGACCCCATTTTGGAAACTAGACCCCAAAAGGAACTTACCTAGATGTGTGGTGAGCACTTTGAACCCCCAAGTGCTTCACAGAAGTTTATAATGTAGAGCCGTGAAAATAATAAATAAGTTTTCTTTCCTCAAAAATAATTTTTTAGCCCAGAATTTTTTAATTTTCCCAAGGGTAACAGGAGAAATTTGACCACAACAGTTGTTGTCCAGTTTCTCCTGAGTACGCTGATACCCCAAATGTGGGGGTAAACTACTGTTTGGGCACACGTCGGAGTTTGGAAGGGAAGTAGTGATGTTTTGAAATGCAGACTTTGATATAATGCTCTGCGGCCGTCACGTTGCGTTTGCAGAGCCCCTGATGTGCCTAAACAGTAAAAACTCCCCACTTGTGACCCCATTTTAGAAACTAGACCCCCAAAGGAACTTACCTAGATGTGTGGTGAGCACTTTGAACCCCCAAGTGCTTCACAAAAGTTTATAATGTAGAGCCGTGAAAATAATAAATAAGTTTTCTTTCCTCAAAAATAATTTTTTAGCCCAGAATTTTTTAATTTTCCCAAAAGTAACAGGAAAAATTTGACCCCAAGAGTTGTTGAACAGTTTCTCCTGAGTACGCTGATACCCCATATGTGGGGGTAAACCACTGTTTGGGCACATGCCGGGGCTTGGAAGTGAAGTAGTGACGTTTTGAAATGCAGACTTTGATGGAATGCTATGCGGGGTCACGTTGCATTTGCAGAGCCCCTGATGTACCTAAACAGTAGAAACCCCCCACAAATGACCCCATTTTGGAAACTAGACTCCAAAAGGAACTTATCTAGATGTGTGGTGAGCACTTTGAACCCCCAAGTGCTTCACAGAAGTTTATAAAGCAGAGCCGTGAAAATAATAAATACGTTTTCTTTCCTCAAAAATAATTTTTTAGCCCAGAATTTTGTATTTTCCCAAGGGTAACAGGAGAAGTTTGACCCCAAAAGTTGTTGCCCAGTTTCTCCTGAGTACGCTGATACCCAATATGTGGGGGTAAATCACTGTTTAGATGCATGGCAGAGCTCGGAAGGAAAGGAGCGCCATTTTACTTTTCAATGCAAAATTCAATGCACTTATTCACTATTAACTATATCAAGAAATAATAATTACTAAAAGAAATATAGAACTATATGTTGAGTAAATAATATTTAAATATATATCTTAATATTCTAATAATTTAACTGAATCTTATTTCCCATAAACACAAGTGTTTTTTTTTAACATACCAAGAATCATGAGTAGTGTTGAGCATTCTGATACCGCAAGTATCGGCCGATATTTGCTGTATCGGAATTCCGATACCGAGATCCGATACTTTTGTGGTATCGGGTATCGGTATCGAAACAACGTTAATGTAAAAATGTGTAAAAGAGAGAATTAAAATAAAAAAATATTGCTATACTCACCTCTCCGACGCAGCCTGCACCTTACCGAGGGAAGCGGCAGCGTTCTTTGTTTAAAATTCGCGCTTTTCTTTCCTTACGTGAAGTCCCGGCTTTGTGATTGGTTGCGTCGCAGTCACATGGGCGACGCAACCAATCACAGCAACCCGTGACGTAATTTCAGGTCCTTAAGGATTTTAAAATTACGTCCCGGCTTTGTGATTGGTTGCGTCGCAGTCACATGGGCGACGCAACCAATCACAAGCCGTGACGTCACGGGAGGCTGGACACGCGCGCATTTTAAAATGCGCGCTTGTCCAGCCTCCCGTGACGTCCCGGCTTGTGATTGGTTGCGTCGCGATCAACCAATCACAAGCCGGGAGGCTGGACACGCGCGCATTTTAAAATGTGCGCGTGTCCAGCCTCCCGGCTTGTGATTGGTTGACCGCGAAGCAACCAATCACAAGCCGGGACGTCACGGGAGGTTGGACAAGCGCGCATTTTAAAATGCGCGCGTGTCCAGCCTCCCGGCTTGTGATTGGTTGACCGCGAAGCAACCAATCACAAGCCGGGACGTCACGGGAGGTTGGACAAGCGCGCATTTTAAAATGCGCGCGTGTCCAGCCTCCCGGCTTGTGATTGGTTGATCGCGACGCAACCAGTCACAAGCCGGGACGTCACGGGAGGCTGGACAAGCGCGCATTTTAAAATGCGCGCGTGTCCAGCCTCCCGTGACGTCACGGCTTGTGATTGGTTGCGTCGCCCATGTGACTGCGACGCAACCAATCACAAAGCCGGGACGTAATTTTAAAATCCTTAAGGACCTGAAATTACGTCACGGCTTGCTGTGATTGGTTGCGTCGCCCATGTGACTGCGACGCAACCAATCACAAAGCCGGGACTTCACGTAAGGAAAGAAAAGCGCGAATTTTAAACAAAGAACGCTGCCGCTTCCCTCGGTAAGGTGCAGGCTGCGTCGGAGAGGTGAGTATAGCAATATTTTTTATTTTAATTCTCTCTTTTACACATTAATATG
The DNA here is from genome assembly GCF_051348905.1 of Ranitomeya variabilis. Lineage (NCBI taxonomy): Eukaryota > Metazoa > Chordata > Amphibia > Anura > Dendrobatidae > Ranitomeya > Ranitomeya variabilis. Next base: position 572,484,445 of record NC_135236.1, read on the forward strand.
GATCCCAGGGCCTGAAGGAGAGTTTGCTCTCCTTCAGACCCTGAGAACCATCAGGAATACCGTCTGATACTTGAGTCCCATTGACTTGTATTGGTATCGGGTATCGGTATCGGATTGGATCCGATACTTTGCCGGTATCGGCCGATACTTTCCGATACCGATACTTTCAAGTATCGGACAGTATCGCTCAACACTAATTCATGAGGCCTCTTTCATACTGTACATTCCACATTCGTCTCTCTTACGTTAACTTCACTCTTAGCAGCTGCTCATACGCTCATCTGTTATCTGTCACTCAGACTGTGACACACATAGAAGTTGAAACTACATATTTCACATACAAAGAATAAGAATACATGTATATTAACCCAAAATATTGTATCCTAATTATCAATGCGCATTGTAAACTATTAAATTTAATCTAATATATAAAGCTGAATGTGTGTATGTATGTATGTATGTGTGTATGTCCGGGATTGGCATCTGAACCGTCGCAGCTACAGCCACCAAATTTTGCACAGACACACGTCTGGACCCCGAGAGCGTCATAGGCTATGTTGTGAGGTGAAATTTTAACCCCGCGCTTTCCAATTCACCAAACAATTTTGCCCCTATCTACATAATGGGGAAAAAATGAAAGGAAAAGTTGGAGGCAAATTAACAGCTGCCAGATGTGAACAAGGGGGACTTAAAGAATGAGAGCGATGGCGCCAAAGAGTATATACTGTACAGTTGCTAAGGTGGGGCCCTGACATGGGATAATCACCACACCACCACGGGGATATGAACATACACACAAAATGCGCCACACACTACCACGTGCTCGAACACATATACCACCCTCAGCGCACATTTCACCACACATTCACCAACCTCGCCACATAAAAGTCAAAACACAAAAGTCACCACTCAAAACTCGCCACGCGCAAAACTCGCTACATGCAAAACTCGCCATATGCAAAACTAGGCTCACGCAAAACTCGCCACACGTGCAAAACTCACCTCATGGAAAACTCACCTCATGCAAAACTTGCACACACAGAAAAATTGCCACATGTACAAAAGTTGCACCACATGCAAAAGTTGCCTCACACAAAACTTGCACATACTCAAAACGCACCACACATAGAACTCGCCACACGCAACTCAACACACACAACTTGACACACGAAACTCGCCCTAAAACACACACAAGTCTGGTATTATCCTTCAAAAATAAAAATCTGATTAATAAGCAGACAAACTACAAGAGCAACAAATGTACCATATAGGAATCCGGCAGCTGTCAGTCACATGACCAGTCTATTATGTGTATGTGTGAGCTAATATATACTGCCAGGGGGAGGGCTTCCTGTAGGCTGGGGATTTATCAGGCTGCCAATAGCAACCAATCACAGCTCAGCTTCTATTTTGCTACAGTTAATTAATCTGAGCTCTGATTGGTTAATATAGGCAACAAAGACATTCTCAGTATAACAAAGCTAATATATGTTAAGAAATGCTTCTATTAGCTTAGTTTTTGCCTTTTAATAATTACATTTCTATCTATTTGTTTTGTGGTTTTTGTGTGCAGAATAAATTTTTGTTAACACATTCTTATTTGCTAACAGCAGTCATTAACCCGGGCGAAGCCGGGTAGTACAGCTAGTCTAATATATAAAGCTGAATGTGTGTATGTGTGTATGTCCGGGATTGGCATCTGAACCGTCGCAGCCACAGCCACAAAATTTTGCATAGTCACACGTCTGGACCCCAAGAGCGTCATAGGCTATGTTGTGAGGTGAAATTTTAACCCCGCGCTTTCCAATTCACCAAACAATTTTGCCCCTATCTACATAATGGGGAAAAAGTGAAAGGAAAAGTGTTGGAGGCAAATTAACAGCTGCCAGATGTGAACAAGGGGGACTTAAAGAATGACAGCGATGGCGCCAAAGAGTATATACTGTACAGTTGCTAAGGTGGGGCCCCAACATGGGATAATCACCACACCACCACGGGGATATGAACACACACACAAAATGCGCCACACACTACCACGTGCTCGAACACATATACGACCCTCAGCGCACATTTCACCACACATACACCAACCTCGCCACATAAAAGTCGAAACACAAAAGTCGCCACTCAAAAACTCGCCACGCGCAAAACTCTCCACATGCAAAACTCGCCACACGTGCAAAACTCACCTCATGGAAAACTCGCCACACGCAAAACTTGCACACGCAGAAAAATTGCCACATGCACAAAAGTTGCAACACATGCAAAAGTTGCCTCACACAAATCTTGCACATACTCAAAAGGCACCACACATAAAACTCGCCACGCGCAAAACTCGCCATGCGCAAAACTTGCTGCACACAACTTGCTACACTAACCTGTCACATGCAACTCGACACACAAAAAGTTGCTACACGCATGTTGCCACACAAAACTCATCTCACAAAAGTCGCTACATGCATGTCGCCACACACAACTCAACACACACAACTTGACACACGAAACTCGCCCTAAAACACACACAAGTCTGGTATTATCCTTCAAAAATAAAAATCTGATTAATAAGCTGAAAAACTACAAGAGCAACAAATGTACCATATAGGAATCCGGCAGCTGTCAGTCACATGACCAGTCTATTATGTGTATGTGTGAGCTAATATATACTGCCAGGGGATGGGCTTACTGTTGGCTGGGGATTTATCAGGCTGCCAATTTAGCTTACAAATACTGAGGTAAAAATACTGACCAAATAACGTGTGAACGAGGGCTAATACAGGAGGAGATGACATACAGATATATACTATATACAGGAGGAGATGACACACAGGTACATACTATTTACAGGGGAGATGACACACAGGTATATACTATATACAGGAGGAGATGACACACAGATATATACTATATACAGGAGAGATGACACACAGGTATATACTATATAGAGGAGGAGATGACATACAGGTACATACTACATACAGGAGGAGATGACATACAGGTATATACTATATACAGGCGGAGATGACACACAGGTATATACTATATACAGGAGCAGATTACCTACAGGTATATAGTATATACAGGAGGAGATGACATACAGGTATATGCTGTGTATAGGAGGAGATGACATACAGGTATATACTATATACAGGAGGAGATGACACACAGATATATACTATATATAGGTGAGATGACACACAGGTATATACTATATACAGGAGATTACATACAGGTATATCTAATATATAAAGCTGAATTTGTGTATGTATGTATGTATGTGTGTATGTCCGGGATTGGCATCTGCACCGTCACAGCTACAGCCACAAAATTTTGCACAGTCACACGTCTGGACCCCAAGAGCGTCATAGGCTATGTTGTGAGGTGAAATTTTAACCCCACGCGTTCCAATTCACCAAACAATTTTGCCCCTATCTACATAATGGGGAAAAAGTGAAGGGAAAAGTGTTGGAGAAAAATTGACAGCTGCCAGATGTGAACAATGGGGACTTAAAGAATGAGAGCGATGGCGCCAAAGAGTATATACCTTACAGTTGCTAAGGTGGGGCCCCGACATGGGATACTCACCACACACGGGGATATGAACACAAACACAAAATGCGCCACACACTACCACATGCTTGAACACATATACGACCCTCAGCACACATTTCACCACACATACACCAACCTCGCCACATAAAAGTCGAAACACAAAAGTCACCACTCAAAACTCGCCACGCGCAAAACTCGCTACATGCAAAACTCGCCATATGCAAAACTAGGCTCACGCAAAACTTGCCACACGCAAAACTTACCTCATGGAAAACTCACCTCATGCAAAACTTGCACACACAGAAAAATTGCCACACGTACAAAAGTTGCACCACATGCAAAAGTTGCCTCACACAAAACTTGCACATACTCAAAGCGCACCACACATAAAACTCGCCACGCGCAAAACTCGCCATGCTCAAAACTTGCTGCACACAACTTACTATACTAACCTGTCACATGCAACTCGACACACAAAATGTTGCTACACGCATGTCGCCACACAAAACTCAACTCACAAAAGTCGCTACACGCATGTCGCCACACGCAACTCAACACACACAACTTGATACATGAAACTTGCCCTGAAACACACACAAGTCTGGTATTGTCCTTCAAAAATAAAAATCTGATTAATAAGCAGACAAACTACAAGAGCAACAAATGTACCATATAGGAATCCGGCAGCTGTCAGTCACATGACCTGTCTATTATGTGTATGTGTGAGCTAATATATACTGCCAGGGAGTGGGCTTCCTGTTGGCTGGGGATTTATCAGGCTGCCAATAGCAACCAATCACAGCTCAGCTTCTATTTTGCTACAGTTAATTAATCTGAGCTCTGGTTGGTTAATATAGGCAACAAATACATTCTCAGTATAACAAAGCTAATATATGTTGTGAAATTCTTCTATTAGCTTAGCTTTTGCCTTTTAATAATTACATTTCTATCTATTTGTTTTGTGGTTTTTGTGTGCAGAATAAATTTTTGTTAACGCATTCTATTTTGCTAACAGCAGTCATTAACCCGGGCGAAGCCGGGTAGTACAGCTAGTATTCTAATATTTTTTGAATATTCCCCAAATATTATCTAACACTATCTACAATTACGCTATGTTCTAACCTATGGATAGGACTCATCCATAAAAAACTTTAGCATTTCTTCCACAGCTATTTCTGGTACAGGGCCTGGAACTTCTATAGCTTCTTCTTACAGCTCTAAATTGAAACAGGGGTGTGACATGTCATGCCATGCAGTGAAGGAAAAAAACAAACAAACAAGTTTTAGATTATGTTACAGAACAAAAATTACAGTACACAAATTTTACATTGTTAGTTATATATTATTTATTTTAAATGTTAAATATATAAAATCATGCAGTTATTATAACTTCCTGTGTAAATAAAAACATAAATTCAGGTAAGTTTTTTTGTTCAATTCCTGCTTTGAAATGAAAGCTCTAAGGAAAAATAAAAGATAAGGTTAATTTCATATTTATTTAAAAACAAAATAATTTAATTGTATTTAATGTAATTATAAATATTATTACTGGATTAATTTCTAATTATTTCACTATACATATAGAAATACAGTTAATATAATCTCTACTTATACAAATATGCTACAGTATTTACTGTATACTATATTAATATATATAACTGTAGAATTATATTGTATAAAATAATTACATATTAATAAATAATACATTGCATAACTCATTTACACATCATATAATATAATTACATTTTTAGCCAATTCCTAAACCAAAATTCAACTCTCTGTCGATAATCTGTTGAAAAGCTCTATTTAATAAGGACATTTTTAGACCGAGCTGTGATAATGGAGTATTCAGTTCACCCCCCGGGATACTCACCTTTTTCCGTCTGTCAAGTTCCGCCATCTTTACAGAGAGATCTGAACCTTCAGCTTTTAACCCTTTCAGAGCAGCTTCAGTGGAGAACTCCTCCTGCATCATTTTTTTATAGGGCTTATAACAAATATGTAATTTTCTTTGTACTTCATAGATGTGATTTTGGGTCAATTTTGGAGATTTTGATTTTGGTATCTCATAAGATATAATTCTGCCCGGTTTAAAAAACTTAGTATGATTTGTTTCCTTTCAAGATTCTCATGTTTTCTAGAAAAATCATGGGATTGCGCACATTCAAATAAAGAATCTTTTTGTGACGCAATAACACGAGATACAGGATTTAGGAATCAAAATTTGTTTACAAAACAATTTATCATTGATTGTTTATTGAAATTCGTAATGACCATTTTGTACAATCTTTCAAATATGGACATGAATGTAAAAGTACATTCTTTCCGGTCAATCTTCAATTTTAGAAGAATATCAAGATCTGGATAATTTTCTTTTAATCCACAGAATATCAACATTTTTAATCTCTTTTAATTTCTACATCAGTCATTTCTTCATGGAACTCATCACTCTGCATTTTTAATTAGAACTTTCTGGAAAAAGTTACTGGAAGCCACATTTTAAACAACTGATTTTTCTCTTCTTTAGTCAAATCAAACTTATCAGCAAAACTCTCAAATATCTCTGAATTTCTGCACACATGGATTTTGTCATCATACGGCGGAATGATTTTGCATAATTTTAACAAGGTTTTCCTAGATTTAGTTTGGAGTTGGGCTTCTGAGTCTTCTTCTATTTTTAGTGGCCCTTCTACATCTGTCCCTCGTACATCATCTTTGTCAGTTGTCATGTCTCCTACGTTTCCTCCATCTTGTTTTTCATCATGAGACACAAGGTCACCTTGAGTGGTCATTACAGACACGTGCGTCACATCTTCCTCACTCTCCTCATAACAGTCAATCTTGGGAACATCATTAGTATCAACTGGTACTATTTTTACACGGTCATTTTTGGATTTTTCTGACACAAACTTGTGAAATACGTTAACCATATGTATTATATTTTTCAGTTGCTCTTTTTCTTTTTTTCTACATATTAGCTTAGAATCTAACTTTAGATTTAATGCTATCTTGCATTCTGCAAATAAAGAAAGCCAAAATATTTCTACACTAGATTTGTACAAACTTACAAATTCTATCTGACTTGATTTAGCATATGAATTAATTAAATCCATTTTTCTTACCTTGAATATCTCAGCTTGTAGTTCCTTTGTTAGACAACACTGGGCTCTGGACTTCAGCACATCTGTTTTCAGCACTTCCAATGCTATTGCTTGTCAATCCGTCTGACACCTGTTAAAGTCTCCATTACTCGTAGGTTCTTTGAAATCTTTGTGACTTGAAGTTTTGAAGTGGAATTCCTGAAAACTTGCACAACATCTAGCGAAGCTCTTCTCTCTTCCCCCATGTGCAAGATGAAGGAAATTCACACAAAAATAGCACAAAAAATCAAAGCTGGCTTGGCCAATGTTACATATGCTTATTTTCGCACATTTATTTAATCAGGACTTTACCAGGTGCGTTACTTCTTAAAGAAAAATGTCATGATATTCTCATAAAAAGTGTAGTGGTTTATTGAATTGTCCACAGAAAAACCACATTGCAGCGAAACATAAAAATAGATGAAATAGTTACAAACAGATTGTCCATGTGTAAATATCAGCACTTGATACTCATCATTCCAAAAGTTCTGAATGGTAAAAGCCGTCTGTGTGAAATCTGATGGTCATCATGGCTACCAGCTGTTGCTTCCTTGAGTGACTTCTCTGATGTCCATGGAGAATGATGGTAAAGGCAGGAGGTGACAGCCTCCACGTGAAAAAAGCCCCCACACCCTCCTAAGAGACGTTTATATATGCGTCCTACAGATCACGTATTCCCCTTTATATGGTGTTGAGCTACACACACAGAAATAGCTCTTTGTAATGTCAGCAAGAAGCAATGTGCTCAGTACTGAGTTGAATAAGAATAATTGAATTAATAATTAATATTTAACAGTATGAAAAAAATGTATGAACATTTGAACATTTTAGAATTTGGTAGTGCCATTTTAGACTACATTTTTTTTGCAGCTTTTTCTCATTACTTGGAAGAAAAACACAATGTAGCTGATAATTTTTGTCTTGTTATAATACACTCATGCTATTTTCCACCTTTCCACCAGTCTATGGGAAAGCACATGCCAAGCCCAGACAATGCCACATTAAAATTAAAAAAATGTCAAGGGCCCAAAAATCTGAACCTAACAAAACTAATTCTTTATATGTTAAGTCAGAGTATCCTTTGACTGCAACCCCAAAGGATACTCTAAGCATCGTTCCCACTCCTGGGTGATGAGTTGACTTTTTTTTTGTACCATTTTTGGGAACACAGCATTTTTTATCACTTTATATTCAGATTTTTAGTAGGCAGAATGAAAACCAGCAATTCAAGAATTGTTTTTTGGAGGATTTTTTATGCTGTTCCTTGTGTGCTAAAAGTGATAAGACAGCTTTGTTCTTCGGGTCAATTTGAATACAGCAATAGCATATTTAAATCTTTTTTTTTATTGTTTTGCTGGTTTTGCAATAAAAACTATTTTCTAGAAAAAAAATGGTTTTATATCACTACGTTCTGAGAGCTATAACTTTCTCATGTTTTGCTGGACAAGATGACATTTTCAGCTATATCATTTTTATTTACATTCATCTTTTTTATCGTGATTTATTCCACTTTTTCTTCAGAGGTTTTATGAAAAAGTATAGTTTTTGCCATGTTTTATTTATTTATTTTTTTATGGTGTTCACTGAAGAGATCAAATAGTGTGACATTTTTATAGATTGGGTCGTTCCTAATGTGATGATACCAAACATGTGTACTTTTTCTTTCTTTCTGTTTTTACATAAGTGTACATATTTATTGGTCTAATTTTTTTTATTTACTTTTTATTTTGTGATAAAAAAAATTTACCATTTTTTAAAACTGTTTAAACCTTGGGTTGACATGCAACCATCTGGCTCTTGCGATGATGTCACAGGGGCACCGATTGGAAGGGAGATCCACCTCTCAGACTCCTAAATGTTGCGATCGATATCAATCACGGATGGCATTTAGGAGTTAAACAGCTTGGCTTGGCTGTCATATAATCTGAATTCTTGGTGGCTGATCATGTGGGCAGAGCTCCTGTGCCCTGTATGATCTCCATGACGTACCCATACGTGAAAGGTCGGGGACTCCTTCCCAACCATTAGGTATGGGTAATTCAAAGGTCATGAAAGAGTTAAACATTACGAGGCTTTGGAAGTTAGCTATAAATTATTATCTAATTTGCACTCTTTTAAAAATGCATTTAGTCTCTAGAAACCTAGAAACTTAGTTGATTTTTCTCTGCAGCATTGGAGGAACAAAGAAACATTGAAGGTGATTGAATCCAGCAATCCTGCCAGCTTCAGAGCAGTATTTGCAAGCTCTGTAGCAAAGAGTTTGCAAGTGCCGCACTCCTTGCATAGGAAATCAGCCACATTTGGCAGACTGCAGAGGTGGCTGGTAACCTAGTCAAACAGAGAATCTCTAATTGCATTATAGTAAAATTGCCAAGTAGCTTATATTTACAGCCACTGTAAAAGTTTAAACCATGAAGATCCTTCTCATGTCATTGTGTACATGCCATTGTGGGATGAGTCCCTTTTCCCACATGTAAACATATATGTATGTCAAGGAGGTTGCCTGTGGTGCAGATGCCTTGAGATATTGTCGGTAGCTGTTCTTGTATAAGCTGATTATTTTATAAGGTCAGACAGAGGTTTATTAATAATTTTCATTCTGCAATTGTTAAGTATAAGCCCTTGTGCACTTATCAGTGTAACTTATAATGATATATGTGCATTACAGTGAAAAAAAGTGTAAAGATCAAAGTTTTTAATTTATAGCACTTATTTGTGGTGTCTATAGAGCCTGACTATAGTTAGCCAATGAAATATTTAAGACATTGTTGTGCTCTACCAGTGTCCAAATGCAAAAAAGAAGTAGTAACTTTCTCCTCAAGATTCCAGAAATAGTTGACAATTTAATCTATTCCACCAAGTCCAAAAGTACTTCATTCACACTGCAATAATTACACAGAAACCCTACTGTTTAAAAGAGAAATGCAGACAAAGTGCAATCAACTCCCAACTGGTTAAAAGGCGATAACATTAGCGTTTATTCATACTCCCAAACATAAATGTTAAATACACAAATACCACAACAATAAGTCACTCAAAGCCCATGGTGGTCTGACTCAAATTAAGGGAAATTGGTTTTGGTGGGGATAGAATTGAATCATCTGATATCCCTGGAATCATAAGGAAAAAGTGAATTAATTTTGGTGCATTTGGACATTGGTAAATGGCAATAAATTCTTTATGGCATTGTGGTAACGGTAATAACTTGAAGACTGTGGCCCAACTTCATGAAGACCAGTGATGTTCATGTTGGTCTTGATAAGGTAGTGTGGTGGAACGCCTAATTTATGAAGAGGCATGAGCCTCGTCATAAATCAGCAGTGTTTGACAAGCAGTGTGTATCTCCATTCTCCTAACCACAAATCTTACTCCAGTCTTCAAGTGTGAGGTACACCACTGTCCATTATGAATTAGATAACCTGTAGCATCAGGTCCACTGTCCCTTTCTGGGAAAACACCAACAATTGCAACTTATTGGCCTAATTCAGAGTTGCAAAAAAATGTGCAACTTTTCAAAGATTTTCATGCCAGTTTTCTGGCATAAAAGCTTTGATGAATTGAGGTCTTTGTTTCAATGTAAGCTGTGTGTATAAACCTCTTACCTATATGAGAACAAAAACTTTTGCTAGTTTAATCTAAAATTATATAGGAGTAAGAAAAAGAGAATACGTTATAATTTGAGAAAAGGAGAGATTACAGTGCAAGCCTATCTTTATAAGATTATTATTTAGGCCAGTATTATACAGGCATATTTGTTAACATACAGTACATAGTAATGATCCACTATGAAGTCAATAGATGAAATTGCATCTGTACGACAACTGTTTATAGCATTTTTAAGCTAACACACAATTATCTATGTATAAAATGAGGCAGAAAAATATTTTGCTACAAAAAATTGACTAGACACTTGAAAAAGCATAAGCCATTGATTGTGTGAATTAGGCATGAGCTATAATTTTCTGCACTACAATATCTTGATGCATTTTATGATGTCTATCAAGTTAGAAAATACTACATCAATGCATGTGACAGCCCATTTGAAAATTTGATGGAATAGGGATGCAATGATGATAATATACTGGTACAGTACGGATAATGTATGGATCACTTATAGATATGTCCAGTTATTGAACAGTGTTCTTTAATAAGACGTGTTCAAAAACATTATATTTTAAAATGCATGAATTGACGTTGTTACAGCAAGCAAGGAAATACATTTCCTTTTATTGGAAAACAAATGATCAATCAATAAAAGATATGATATCCATTTAAATTGAAGCACAATAAAAAAAAGTGTAAAAGGATATACAAAAAACAACTGAAGAAATCTTTTTTGCATTTTCCCTAAACTACAGTATATAAAATTTTAACACTAAGGTATATACGGTACACCTAAAACTTGAATGGAGTTGTATAGAATATTACGACTTGTCAATGCTGAAACATTTTCTTATTACAACTAGTTAGGAGACAGAATATGTTACACATCAAGTAAACAAATATGTTTGAAGCAGAGAAGGAAGTGAGCAACTTACTTGATAAGGGACAAATTATAATGGCTATGGAATCACTAATCGGCAGGTCTTATAGGTTCTTTCCACTGTGCAGTTTTTTGTACCAAAGCAAATAGGAACAACTAGAAACCCTGCTACACAGGTAGAAACATCTACGACCTATTGATACTTATCAAGGTTCATCTGCTTTGATCCTTTAAAAGAATGAGCGTAGTACTAATTCCCCAAAAAGGTAATGCTGGCTAAGAGAGAAAGCTGTCTGCATATACTGTGCATCACAGCTCACAGTGTACAAGGCTAAACAGCCATAGAGAAGAGTTCCAGATCTGCCTGCTGAGCCATATTAAAAATTGCATACATGTCAGCATTGAGCATCACAACTGTACCCCTAAAAATAAGAGAAGAGGGCCAGCAATGAATAATCAGTTTTTAATAAGAAATGGCACTAGGATGTACAAGAAATTTATAGGAAATTAGAGTGATTACCTTGTCAATTTTCTATAGTGAAACTTTTGTTCTGCTATTCAGCTGGATGATACCTCTAAGTATATAAGAATATCTAGCATACTCCTTCATGGAAAAGTTATTTCTTAAAGATTTCATTACCTCTTCTGCCAGGTTCATTTACTCTGCCACAGTGTAATCATTTCTTTACTAATGCATTAGCCATTCAATTTTTAAGCACACATCTCAAAGAAACCACAAAATTTCATCAGCTACAGTACATCACAGCCAGAACCCAAGAATAGATATATATCCTGTGGAAATATATTTTCACAAGTCCCCTACATACAGTATAATAAACTTGCACTGTTTAGTGGCTTTCATGTGGAGTTGATTCCACAGCTTTTTAAACTTGTTTAACCTAACAAATATTTTTTTTTTTTTTAAAAGTGGGGTCTCCCCTATTTTTCATAACTAGCAACGGAAAAGCATATAGCTGTCAGCTGATATAAGGCTGGAAAAGTCAATGGTTATGGAGCCCTTTGTAGCCTAACAATACTAGTCCTCAGCTGCCCCAGAAATTAACCCCTTCCCGACCTTTGACGCCACGTAGGCGTCATGAAAACCCGTGCCAATCCGACCTATGACGCCTATGTGGCGTCATGGAAAGATCGCATCCCTGCAGATCGGGTGAAAGGGTTAACTCCTATTTTACCCGATCTGCAGGGAGAGGGGGAGTTGTACTTCAGCCCAGGGGGGGTGGCTTCACCCCCCCGTGGCTACGATCGCTCTGATTGGCTGTTGAAAGTGAAACAGCCAATCAGAGCGATTTGTAATATTTCACCTATGAAAATGGTGAAATATTACAATCCAGCCATGGCCGATGCTGCAATAGCATCTGCCATGGCTGGAGACCCCGATCTCCCCCCCCCCACCCCACCGATCGCCCCCCCAGTCGTCCTTTCTGCCCCGATCTCCTGTCCGCTCCCCTCCTCCCTCCTGTCCGCTCCCCCGGTCCTCTTGTCCGCTCCCCCGGTCCTCTGATCCCCCCCCGTGTTCCGATCCCGCCCCCCATACTTACCTAGCTTCCATGTCCCTCCCGGTGTCCGGCCGTCTTCTCCATGGGCGCCGCCATCTTGGAAAATGGCGGGCGCATGCGCAGTGCGCCCGCCGAATCTGCCAGCCGGCAGATTCATTACAAGTACATTTTGATCGCTGTGGTAGGTTCTATCACAGCGATCAAAATAAAAAAATAATAAATAAACCCCCCCCTTTATCACCCCCATAGGTAGGGACAATAATAAAATAAAGAAAATATTTTTTTTCTTTTTCCACTAGGGTTAGGGTTAGAACTAGGGTTAGAACTAGGGGTAGGGTTAGGGGTAGGGTTAGGGTTACGGGTAGGGTTAGGGTTAGGGGTAGGGTTACCCGGATCCGCAGCGGATCGGCCGCGGATCCGCCGCAGATCGGCCGCGGATCCGCCGCGGATCCGCAGCGGATTGGCAGCAGATCCGCAGCGGATTGGCCGCGGATCCGCAGCGGATTGGCAGCGGATCCGCAGCGGATTGGCCGCGGATCCGCAGCGGATTGGCTGCGGATCCGCAGCGGATTGGCCGCGGATCCGCAGCGGATTGGCCGCGGATCCGCAGCGGATTGGCCGCGGATCCGCAGCGGATTGGCCGCTGCGAATTCGAAGCAGTTTTCCATCAGGTTTACAGTACCATGTACAGCTAAGGAAAACCAAATCTGCTGTGCCCATGGTGCGGAAAATTCCGTGCAGAAACGCTGCGTTGTATTTTCCGCAGCATGTCAATTCTTTGTGCGGATTCCGCAGCGTTTTACACCTGTTCCTCAATAGGAATCCGCAGGTGAAATCCGCACAAAAAAACCACTGGAAATCTGCTGTAAATCCGCAGGTAAAACGCAGTGCCTTTTACCTGCAGATTTTTCAAAAATCGTGCGGAAAAATCTCACACGAATCCGCAACGTGGGCACATAGCCTTAGGGTTAGGGTTGGAATTAGAGTTAGGGTTGGAATTAGGGCTAGGGTTTGAAATAGGGCTAAGATTAGGCTTGTGGTTAGGGTTACGGATAGGGTTAGGGGTGTGTTGGGGTTACAGTTGTGGTTAGGGTTGGGATTAGGGTTACAGTTGGGATTAGGGTTAGGATTAGGGTTAGGGTTGGAATTAGGGTTACGGGTGTGTTGCGGTTAGGGTTGTGGTTAGGGGTGTGTTGGGGTTAGGGTTGTGATTAGGGTTATGGCTACAGTTGGGATTAGGATTAGGGGTGTGTTGGGGTTAGTGTTGAAGTTAGAATTGAGGGGATTCCACTGTTTGGGCACATCAGGGGTCTCCAAACGCAACATGGCGCCACGATTGATTCCAGCCAATCTTGCGTTCAAAAAGTCAAATGGTGCTCCCGCCCTTCCAAGCCCCGACGTGCGTCCAAACAGTGGTTTACCCCCACATTTGGGGTACCAGCGTACTCAGGACAAACTGGGCAACAACTGTTGGGGTCCAATTTCTCCTGTTACCCTTGCAAAAATAAAAAATTACTTGCTAAAACATAATTTTTGAGGAAAGAACAATTATTTTTTATTTTCACGGCTCTGCGTTATAAACTTCTGTGAAGCACTTGGGGGTTGAAAGTGCTCACCACACATCTAGATAAGTTCCATCGGGGGTCTAGTTTCCAAAATGGGGTCACTTGTGGGGTGTTTCTACTGTTTAGGCACATCAGGGGCTCTGCAAATGCAATGTGACGCCTGCAGACCATTCCATCAAAGTCTGCATTTCAAATGTCACTACTTCCCTTCCGAGCCCTGACGTGTGCCCAAACAGTGGTTTACCCCCACATATGGGGTATCAGCGTACTCACAACAAACTGGGCAACAAATATTGGGGTCCAAATTCTCCTGTTACCCTTGTGAAAATAAAAAATTGCTTGCTAAAACATCTTTTTTGAGGAAAGAAAAATGATTTTTTATTTTCACGGCTCTGCGTTGTAAACTTCTGTGAAGCATTTGGGGGTTGAACGTGCTCACCACACATCTAGATAAGTTCCATGGGGGGTCTAGTTTCCAAAATGGGGTCAATTGTGGGGGGTTTCTACTGTTTAGGCATATCAGGGGCTCTGCAAACGTAACATGATGCCCGCAGACCATTCCATCAAAGTCTGCATTCCAAAACGTCACTACTTCCCTTCCGAGCCCCGGCATGTGCCCAAACAGTGGTTTACCCCCACATATGGGGTATCAGCGTACTCAGGAGAAACTGGACAACAACATTTGGGGTCCAATTTCTCCTGTTACTCTTGCAAAAATAAAAAAATTCTGGGCTAAAAAAATATTTTTGAGGAAAGGAAACACATTTTTTTATTTTCACGGCTCTGCGTTATAAACTTCTGTGAAGCACTTAGGGGTTCAAAGTGCTCACTACACATCTAGATAAGTTCCCTTGGGGGTTTAGTTTCCAAAATGGAGTCAATTGTGGGGAGTTCCTACTGTTTAGGCACATCAGGGGCTCTGCAAATGCAACCTGACGCCCGCAGAGCATTCCATCAAAGTCTGCATTTCAAAACGTTACTACTTCCCTTCCGAACCCCGACGTGTGCCAAAACAGTGGTTTACCCCCACATATGGGGTATCAGCGTACTCAGAAGAAACTGGAAAACAACTTTTGGGGTCCAATTTCTCCTGTTACCCTTGGGAAAATAAAAAATTGTGGGCTAAAAAATCATTTTTGAGAAAAGAAAAATTATTTTTTATTTTCATGGCTCTGCGTTATAAACTTCTGTGAAGCACTTGGGGGTTCAAAGTGCTCACCAAACATCTAGATTAGTTCCTTGGGAGGTCTAGTTTCCAAAATGTGGTCACTTGTGTGGAAACTCCAATGTTTAGGCACACAGGGGCTCTCCAAACGCGACATGGTGTCCGCTAATGATTGGAGCTCATTTTCCATTCAAAAAGCCAAATGGCGTGCCTTCCCTTCCGAGCCCTGCCGTGCGCCCAAACAGTGGTTTACCCCCACATATGGGGTATCATCGTACTCAGGACAAACTGGACAACCACATTTGCGGTCCAATTTCTCCTATTACCCTTGGGAAAATAAAAAATTCTGGGCTAAAAATCATTTTTGAGGAAAGAAAAATTATTTTTTTATTTTCACGGCTCTGCGTTATAAACTTCTTTGAAGCACCTGGGGGTTATAAGTGCTCACTATGCATCTAGATAAGTTCCTTGGGGGGTCTAGTTTCCAAAATAGGGTCACTTGTAGGGGAGCTCCAATGTTTAGGCACACAGGGGCTCTCCAAACGCGACATGGTGTCCGCTAACGATTGGAGCTAATTTTCCATTCAAAAAGTCAAATGGCACGCCTCCCCTTCCGAGCCTTGCCGTGCACCCAAACAGTGGTTTACCCCCACATATGAGGTATCGGCATACTCAGGAGAAATTGCCCAACAAACTTTAGGATCCAATTTATCCTGTTGCCCATGTGAAAATGAAAGAATTGAGGCTAAAAGAAATTTTGTGTGAAAAAAAAGTACTTTTTCATTTTTGCGGATCAATTTGTGAAGCACCTGGGGGTTTAAAGTGCTCACTATGCCTCTAGATGAGTTCCTTTGGGGGTCTAGTTTCCAAAATGGGGTCACTTGTGGAGGAGCTCCAATGTTTAGGCACACAGGGGCTTTCCAAACGCGACATGGTGTCCGCTAACGATGGAGATAATTTTTCATTCAAAAAGTCAAATGGCGCTCCTTCCCTTCCGAGCCTTACCATGTGCCCAAACAGTGGTTTACCCCCACATGTGAGGTATTGGTGTACTCAGGAGAAATTGCCCAACAAAATTTAGGATCCATTTTATCCTGTTGCCCATGAGAAAATGAAAAAATTGAGGCTAAAATAATTTTTTTGTGAAAAAAAAGTACGTTTTCATTTTTATGGATCAATTTGTGAAGCACCTGGGGGTTTAAAGTGCTCACTATGCTTCTAGATAAGTTCCTTGGGGGGTCTAGTTTCCAAAATGTGGTCACTTGTGGGGGAGCTCTAATGTTTAGGCACACGGGGGCTCTCCAAACGCGACATGGTGTCCACTAAAGATTGGAGCCAATTTTTCATTCAAAAAGTCAAATGGCGCTCCTTCCCTTCCGAGCCCTGCCGTGCGCCCAAACAGTGGTTTACCCCCACATATGAGGTATCAGCGTACTCAGGACAAATTGGACAACAACGTCCCTGGTCCAGTTTCTCCTTTTACCCTTGGGAAAATAAAAAAATTGTTGCTAAAAGATCATTTTTGTGACTAAAAAGTTAAATGTTCATTTTTTACTTCCATGTTGCTTGTTGCTGTGAAACACCTGAAGGGTTAATAAACTTCTTGAATGTGGTTTTGAGCACCTTGAGGGGTGCAGTTTTTAGAATGGTGTCACTTTTGGGTATTTTCAGCCATATAGAACCCTCAAAATGACTTCAAATGTGAGGTGGTCCCTAAAGAAAATGGTTTTGTAAATTTTGTTGTAAAAATGAGAAATCACTGGTCAAATTTTAACCCTTATAACTTCCTAGCAAAAAAAAAAATTGTTTCCAAAATTGTGCTGATGTAAAGTAGACATGTGGGAAACGTTATTTATTAACTATTTTGTGTCACATAACTCTCTGGTTTAACAGAATAAAAATTCAAAATGTGAAAATTGCGAAATTTTCGCCAAATTTCCGTTTTTTTCACAAATAAACTCAGAAATTATCGACCTAAATTTACCACTAACATGAAGCCCAATGTGTCATGAAAAAACAATCTCAGAATTGCTAGGATCCGTTGAAGCGTTCCTGAGTTATTACCTCATAAAGGGACACTGGTCAGAATTGCAAAAAACGGCAAGGTCATTAAGGCCAAAATAGGCTGGGTCATGAAGGGGTTAAATATCTATCTATCTATCTATCTACCTATCTATCTATCTATCTATCTATCTATCTACCTATCTATCTACCTATCTATCTATCTATCTATCTATCTATGTAGTATGTTATATATTTTTAACATGATTTCAACACTCCAATTAATTAATATGAATTATAGAGATATTGATTGGTTTTATCATATAATATACAGTGTATATATATATATATATATATATATATATATATATATGTATATATATATATACTGTATATGTATATATATATATATATATATATATATATATATATATATATATATATATATATATATATATATATATATATATATATATATATATATATATATATACGGTATGTACTTTCAATGGAGTCCACAGAAAGCTAATTGAAAACTTGTTCAGCCACATGTTAATTGTTCAAATGGTTAAGGCTGGGTCACACATAATGATATAGTTAACGATATCGTTGCAACGTCACGCATTTGGTGACGTAGCAACGATCCCGCTAACGATCTCGTTATGTGTGACAGCGACCAACGATCAGGCCCCTGCTGGGAGATCGTTGGTCGATGGGAATGATCAGGACCTTTTTTTGGTCGCTGGTCACCCGCTGTCATCGCTGGATCGGCGTGTGTGACGCCGATCCAGCGATGTGTTCACTTGTAACCAGAGTAAATATCGGGTTACTAAGCACAGGGCCTCACTTAGTAACCCGATATTTATCCTGGTTACCATTGTAAAAGTTAAAAAAAACAGTACATACTCACATTCTGATGTCTATCACGTCCCCCGGCGTCCACAGGGTTAAAACTGCTTTCGGCAAGAGCGCTGCTAATATGCACGTGCTGCTGCCGAGAGCTTCCCTGCACTGACTGTGTCAGCATCGGCCGTAAAGCAGAGCACAGCGGTGACGTCACCGCTGTTACTGCCGGCGCTGACACATTCAGTGCAGGGAAGCTCTCGGCAGCAGCGTGTGCATTTAGCCGCGCTCTTGCCGAAAGCAGTTTTAACCCTGTGGACAACGGCGGGGGACGTGACAGACATCAGAATGTGAGTATGTACTGTTTTTTTTTTTACTTTTACAATGGTAACCAGGGTAAATATCGGGTTACTAAGCGCAGCCCTGCACTTAGTAACCCGATGTTTACCCTGGTTACCCGGGTGCTGCAGGGGGACTTCGGCATAGTTGAAGACAGTTTCAACGATGCCGAAGTCGTTCCCCTGATCGTTGGTCGCTGGAGAGAGCTGTCTGTGTGACAGCTCCCCAGCGACCACACAACGACTTACCAACTATCACGGCCAGGTCGTATCGCTGGTCGTGATCGTTGGCAAGTCGTTTAGTGTAACGGTACCTTTAGTCTAAACCTAGTAATTTACATTTAGTGTACACTTTACACTTATCTTCAAAGATGAGAACCAATGGAATGGACTTGTTTCCATGAGATGGTATCATGTAAATGTTAATTAGACAGATACTTGTTAAGCCCTGAGGAATGCCAGATGGTGTTCTTATCTATTTGGCATGAAGGCTTCAGTACACATACCATGATATAGATCAAAAGCCTTCAGATAAGATTCAATGGTCAGTTTTAACATATAAATGGAAGTAATACCTGAGACAGACAAAGAGACAGATTGGATGAGAGAAGACACATGTGGCTTGGCTGCGCTTGCTTTCTGGACTATCAGTGATGAACTCCTACCATCCTATGTAATGTATGACTATTGATTATGTGTTATTTTGAGTGACTGTTTATATTTATTATCTTTTATTAAGTAAAGTCTTTGAACCTTAACAAAACACTACCCCATATCTATCTATCTATCTATCTATCTATCTATCTATCTATCTATCTATCTATCTATCTATCTATCCCATATCTATCTATCTATCTATCTATCTATCTATCTATCTCATATCTATCTATATATCCCATATATCTATCTATTTATTATATCTAATATCTTTCTATCATCTATCTATCCATATCTGTGTAAAATATTGCTTTATTTGATTTGTAAAGTAACTTAAAGTTACATAGAGTATGTGCGTAAAATATGGTGTTAAAAACGCATTGCATGCAGATTGTATATGCATGTCATACTTATGTCATCAATGCTAGGTGAGAAAAATATTGCCCTTTCGCATTGCACTCATGTGACATAAGTTCAACCATATTTTCAGGAGCAACATCGGACTGAATTTTTATAGGCTAATGAGAGTGAGGCCTAAAAGAGTTTTCCACTTTCAAATTGTCCCACAAATGATTGCAATCAAGTTAAATAACAAAGCACAGATAGTGTTCACCCCCATCGTGTCCAACACCAGCACTTTAGTGCTGCTTCTGTCTCTAGTGAAGTTACGTCATAGTGCGCATCAGCCTTGCAGCCAATTACTGTGCTCAGCAGCTCTGTGCTAGTCAAGAGCTGAACTAGGGGAGACTGAGTAATATTTGTTTTTTTTTGTAAATGCTATCTTTTGGGGTCCGTTTTGTTGAAAGTGGAAAACCCCTTTAGCTCTGTAAATTTACAAGCTACAACATTTCCGGTGTTATAAGTCATAAGTGAGTTCCTAATCTATCAATTGATCTATCCTGTTGAAATCCTTTTTACTATATAACCCAAATTAATACACCATAAACAAGTACATTTCCACGAGATAACAAGATAAAGTTTTACTGAAATATGTAGTTTTTTGTTATTGTAACTGAATTATAATTCTGATTACAGGTTTGCGGTCAAATTTCGAACTCCTGATTCAAATGCCCATGTTTATTCACATATGTAAAACAATGCTCAGTGTTTCATCAGCAACTTTCATGTATGAATAAATAAATTACACAGCTTTGCCTAACCATCAGAGTGTGAATCATGGACAACACATGGCCTGCACACTGATATCATATGTCGCTGTCCCATAGATATGAATTGGAACTTTTATCCATGATTCTGGTAAAGATGGTCATGTTTCTATGACTGTTGCATGAACACAAATCCAAAAAATAGGTTAAACCGCACCCTATGTCCCTTACAGCCTTCCTAGGCCTGTGGACGCAAGTCCTTGCCAGGGGGTCAGCCCAGCTAAAAAGTCCAATCCATAATGTAAAAAAGAGGACAGCGCCACAACGGTCAGTGATGAGAAAAAACTTACAGCTTTAATCTGCCAACTGCGGCAGTTGGCAGATTAAAGCTGTAAGTTTTTTCTCATCACTGACCGTTGTGGCGCTGTTGCATGAACACATGATCTGCAAAAAATAGGCCCATAGAGTATAATGGGTCCATGAAAATCACGGATTGAACATGGACCGAAAACACATTTGTATGAGGCCTAATTTGACATTTGACTCTTGGAAGAATAACTTTAATGGCATAGTTAAAATAAAAAGAAATCAAAGTCAATGATTGCCAATAAAATTCATGAGTTCACTTTCCCAGAAAATTATCTCAAGGAAGCAATTACAGTTCTGTGCTGCTCTATGCCTGAATGTAACAGACAATGATTTGCAGTGATCAAGTTTCCATGTGAGTGTTGATTACAGTAATTTCTACTACTCTGTAGACCAATTTTCTGAGTGCAATATATTGGGCAATTAATGAAACAAAAGAATTGGCTAAGGAACGTGACATTGTGATTCATAATTCTGGCATTATCTTCTTCAGATGTTATCTATATTCTATAATCCTATGACTATCCATTATATATGAATAACATTGAACCTTTTATGCCTGATAATGTTCTCAGTAGGGTTGAGCGACTTTTCATTTTTTGAGATCGAGTCGGGTTTCACGAAACCCAACTTTCTCAAAAGTCGGGTCGAGTGAAATCGTCCGATCTTATTGAAAAGTCGGGGTCGGGGATCGGCCAAAACACGAAACCCAATGCAATTCAATGGGGAAGCATACTTTTTTAATATTTGCTTCAGCGCGATAATGTTGAAAAGCCGGTAATTCAACTGCCGGCTTTTCATTTCTCCTGCCTAAACCCGACATGATATGAGACATGGTTTACATACAGTAAAACATGTCATATCCCCCTTTTTTTTGCATATTCCACACTACTAATGTTAGTAGTGTGTATGTGCAAAATTTCGGCACTGTAGCTATTAAATTTAAGGGTTAAATCACGGAACAAATTGGCGTGGGCTCCCGCGCAATTTTCTCCGCCAGAGTGGTAAAGCCAGTGACTGAGGGCAGATATTAATAGCCAGGAGAGGGTCCATGGTTATTGGCCCCCCCGTGGCTAAAAACATCTGCCCCCAGCCACCCCAGAAAAGGCACATCTGGAAGATGCGCCTATTCTGGCACTTGGCCACTCTCTTCCCACTCCCGTGTAGCGGTGGGATATGGGGTAATGAAGAGTTAATGCCACCTTGCTATTGTAAGGTGACATTGAGCCAGATTAATAATGGAGCGGCGTCAATTCTGACACCTATCCATTATTAATCCAATTGTATGGATGGGTTTCATGAAACCCGACTTTGCTAAAAGTCGGCGACTTTTGAAAAGTGCCGATCTGTTTCGCTCAACCCTAGTTCTCAGACATTATTTAATAATAGATTTGTATCACTTTTTGGCAATAACACTAATAAATAACAGATAATAGATGAAGGTGTCATCCTTTACAGTTGAAATCATCTATTTAAAAAGATCATAGTCTCAGAGATTCTCATTAAATACTTAAAAGTGTCAGAAAACCTCTCTTTGTTATCTTCTCACATCTTACAATTTGTCTTTAAAGTGTACTGAAGAATGATTAAAGGGTGAAATAAAACCAAAGAAATACACTGGGAAACTAAGGGATATATTTAGAGAAAAATCTACAAAATTCATATGGAATGTATGGATCTCAGATCGGATATTAATTTAATTTAAAAATTGCTGATCTTATGAATGACTTCTAGATATCACCTTCTGCACTGGTACCTTGTGAACAATAAGATTTTTTTCTGAATCATTCTAAAGCACTCTCTTAAGGTACTTTCACACTCAGCAACTTTACAACGAGAACGACAATGATCCGTGACGTTGCAGCGTCCTGGTTAGCGATCTCGTTGTGTTTGACAAGCAGCAGCGATCTGAATCCCGCTGTGATATCGCTGGTCGGAGCTAGAAGTCCAGAACTTTATTTGGTTGTCAGGTCGGCGTGTATCGTCGTGTTTGACAGCAAAAGCAGCGATGTCAGCAATGTTTTACATGGAGCTAACGACCTCTGAGAACGATAAGTGAGTCACCGTTACGTCACAGGATCGCTCCTGCATCGTTCTGGAGCTGCTGTGTTTGACGTCTCTACAGCGACCTAAACAGTGACGCTGCAGCGATCGGCTCGTTGTCTATATCGCTGCAGCGTCGTCCTTTATTCCAGGATCTTGTTTAACATTGTTAAAGATGCATTAAACGATATATAAAATTGTGTACACCCTCTATAAAACTTGAAGTTTTGCATGCTCATTAAATCCTAAAATTAGATTACTTTAATCTCATATGAAAAAATAACACATAACAGATTTTTATTTGTCATCACTTACTCAATAAATATAAACCAGTGTGAAGATGCAATATTTGGAAAATTAAGTGCACCTTGTCTGCTTCCATATCGATGAAGAACTTAATTGAAGGCAGGTGCAACTAATCAAAGATACTTGATTATTAGATCATCAAAAGATGCTTTTTATTTTAAATAGCAGTAAAATGTTTGTCATTTACTTCTAGGATGCTGAGTTTTATGTTTAAGAAGTCAATGTTTAAAAGTAATCTACAGAGATATTAGAGGAAGAATTGCCACTAGACATGAACGGATCTGACCAGTTTTGAATTCACCAAAACATACAGATTTTTAGAAAAAAATTATGTTTGGAACAAATTTATTCTACGCACTTTTAATGCCCCCCAGAGCATTATAAATGTAAAATGTAGAAGGTAAAAAAAAAATATGTCACCACTCACCTCTACACCCACCCACATCCACTGCTTGCTATCACCAATAGGGTCCCCAGCTCCTCTTATTACCACCACTGTTGTGAATTTGGTTTCTGGGCTCCCCCGGTGGTCACTGGTGGTACTGAACTTGTGTGCTTCATCGCCTCTGTTCACCTGTTTCCATCAGGATGTGGGAGTTGTCTATTTAGCCTTGCTCCTCAGTCATTTCTATGCCGGCCAACAATGTTACCAGAAGCCTTTCTGTTGCATGTTCCTGCTCCTAGACTACTATCAGCTAAGTTGGACTTGTAGTCCTAAGTTTGTTTTGCATTTTTGTTCCAGTTCTCTGTGATTGTTTATTTCTGAGGCTGGAAGCTCTTGTGAGCTGAAATTGCCACTCTGGTGTCATGAGTTGATATTAGAGTCTTAAAGTAATTTCAGGATGGTGTTTTGATAGGGTTTTCAGCTGACTGTGAAGTTCCCTTTTCTGTCTTCCTACTATCTAGTAAGCGGACCTCAATTTGCTAAACCTATCTTCATACTTCGTATGTCAATTTCCTCTGAAATCACCGACAATATATGTGGGGGCTACTGTCTGCCTTTTGGGGAAAATTTCTCTAGAGGTAAGCCAGGTCTGTATTTTCCTCTGCTAGGGTCAGTCAGTTCTCCGGCTGGCGCTGGGCGTCTAGGGATAAAACGTAGGCACGCTACCCGGCCACTGTTATTTGTGCGGTAGGTTTAGCTCACAGTCAGCTCGAGTTCCCATCTTCCAGGAGCTAGTCCTTTTTGTATGCTTTACTACGTTCTCTTGCCATTGAGAACCATGACAGTTTGGCCGGCCAAGGGTTAAAATTATTGGCAGAAGAAAGGAGAGAAAAGAAGTCTGCAGAGAATTTTTTTTTTTTCCTGAGTTTGCTCATTAGTTTATTCACTAGCATCTCTGCTTACTGCAGCCTTCGTCTCTCTCTCCTTCTAATCCTTGAATGGTTCTGATTTCACCTGATGAAAATGGATCCTCAGAGTTTAGCTACAGGTCTGAACAATCTCGCTATGAAGGTTCAAAGTTTACAGGATTTTGTAATTCATGCTCCTATATCTGAACCTAGAGTACCTTTGCCTGAATTTTTCTCCGGGGATAGATCTCGCTTCCTGAATTTCAAACATAATTGTAAATTATTTTTGTCTCTGAGATCTTGCTCCGCTGGAGATCCTGCACAGCAGGTCAGGATTGTAATTTCCTTGCTCTGGGGCGACCCTCAGGATTGGGCATTTGCTTTGGCACCAGGGGATCCTGCGTTGCTCAATGTGGATGCGTTTTTCCTGGCTTTGGGGTTGCTTTATGAGGAACCTCATTTAGAGATTCAGGCTGAAAAAGCCTTGATGGCCCTGTCTCAAGGGCAAGATGAGGCTGAAATATACTGCCAAAAATTTCGTAAGTGGTCTGTGCTTACTCAGTGGAATGAGTGCGCCCTGGCGGCGAATTTCAGAGAGGGTCTCTCTGATGCCATTAAAGATGTTATGGTGGGGTTCCCTGTGCCTGCAGGTCTGAATGAGTCCATGACAATGGCTATTCAGATTGATCGGCGTTTGCGGGAGCGCAAACCTGTGCACCATTTGGCGGTGTCTACTGAGAAGGCGCCAGAGATTATGCAATGTGATAGAATTCTGTCCAGAAGCGAACGACAGAATTTTAGGCGAAAAAATGGGTTATGCTTCTATTGTGGCGATTCAACTCATGTTATATCAGCATGCTCTAAACGTACTAAGAAGGTTGATAAGTCTGTTTCAATGGGTACTTTACAGTCCAAGTTTATTCTATCTGTGACCCTGATTTGCTCTTTATCGTCTATTACCGCGGACGCCTATGTCGACTCTGGCGCCGCTTTGAGTCTTATGGATTGGTCCTTTGCCAAACGCTGTGGGTTTAATTTAGAGCCTCTGGAAGTTCCTATACCTCTGAAGGGTATTGACTCCACGCCATTGGCTAGTAATAAACCACAATACTGGACACAAGTAACTATGCGTATTAATCCGGATCACCAGGAGATTATTCGCTTCCTTGTGTTGTATAATCTACATGATGTGTTGGTGCTTGGATTGCCATGGCTGCAATCTCATAACCCAGTCCTCGACTGGAAAGCAATGTCTGTGTTAAGCTGGGGATGTCAGGGGTCTCATGGGGACGTACCTTTGGTTTCCATTTCGTCATCTATTCCCTCTGAGATTCCGGAATTTTTATCTGATTATCGTGACGTTTTTGAGGAGCCTAAACTTGGTTCACTACCTCCGCACAGAGATTGCGATTGTACAATAGATCTGATTCCGGGCAGTAAGTTTCCAAAGGGTCGTTTATTTAATCTATCTGTGCCTGAACACGCTGCTATGCGGGAATATATTAAGGAGTCCTTGGAAAAGGGACATATTCGTCCTTCGTCATCTCCCTTAGGAGCCGGTTTTTTCTTTGTATCTAAAAAAGATGGCTCTTTGAGGCCGTGTATTGATTATCGGCTTTTGAATAAAATCACGGTTAAATATCAGTATCCTTTGCCACTGCTTACTGATTTGTTTGCTCGAATAAAGGGGGCCAAGTGGTTCTCTAAGATTGATCTTCGTGGGGCGTATAATTTAGTGCGAATTAAGCAGGGGGATGAGTGGAAAACCACATTTAATACGCCTGAGGGCCATTTTGAGTATTTAGTAATGCCTTTTGGTCTTTCAAATGCCCCTTCAGTCTTTCAGTCTTTTATGCATGACATTTTCCGTGAATATTTGGATAAATTTATGATTGTGTATCTGGATGATATTTTGATTATTTCGGACGACTGGGACTCTCATGTCCAACAGGTCAGGAGGGTTTTTCAGGTTTTGCGCTCTAATTCCTTGTGTGTAAAGGGTTCTAAGTGCGTTTTTGGGGTTCAAAAGATTTCGTTTTTGGGGTACATTTTTTCCCCCTCTTCCATTGAGATGGACCCTGTCAAGGTTCAGACTATTTGTGATTGGACGCAACCCTCTTCTCTTAAGAGCCTTCAGAAGTTTTTGGGCTTTGCTAATTTTTATCGTCGATTTATAACTGGTTTTTCTGATGTTGCTAAACCGTTGACTGATTTGACTAAGAAGGGTGCTGATGTTGCTGATTGGTCCCCTGCTGCTGTGGAGGCCTTTCGGGAGCTTAAGCGCCGCTTTTCTTCCGCCCCTGTATTGCGTCACCCTGATGTTACTCTTCCTTTTCAGGTTGAGGTCGACGCTTCAGAAATCGGAGCTGGGGCGGTTTTGTCGCAGAAAAGTTCCGACTGCTCCGTGATGAGACCTTGCGCGTTCTTTTCTCGTAAATTTTCGCCCGCTGAGCGAAATTATGATATTGGTAATCGGGAGCTCTTGGCTATGAAGTGGGCTTTTGAGGAGTGGCGTCATTGGCTTGAGGGGGCTAGACATCAGGTGGTGGTATTGACTGACCACAAGAATTTGATTTATCTTGAGTCTGCCAGGCGCCTGAATCCTAGACAGGCGCGCTGGTCGTTATTTTTCTCTCGGTTTAATTTTGTGGTTTCTTACCTACCGGGTTCTAAAAATGTGAAGGCGGATGCCCTTTCTAGGAGTTTTGAGCCTGATTCCCCTGGTAATTCTGAACCTACAGGTATCCTTAAGGATGGAGTGATATTATCTGCTGTTTCCCCAGACTTGCGACGGGTCTTGCAGGAGTTTCAGGCGGATAGACCTGATCGTTGCCCGCCTGGTAGAATGTTTGTTCCTGATGATTGGACCAGTAGAGTCATCTCGGAGGTCCATTCTTCTGCGTTAGCTGGTCATCCTGGAATCTTTGGTACCAGGGATTTGGTGGCTAGGTCCTTCTGGTGGCCTTCCCTGTCGCGAGATGTGCGAGGTTTTGTGCAGTCTTGTGATGTTTGTGCTCGGGCCAAGCCTTGTTGTTCTCGGGCTAGTGGATTGTTGTTATCTTTGCCTATTCCGAAGAGGCCTTGGACTCACATCTCCATGGATTTTATTTCTGATCTCCCTGTTTCTCAGAAGATGTCTGTCATCTGGGTGGTGTGTGACCGTTTCTCTAAGATGGTCCATTTGGTCCCCTTGCCTAAATTGCCTTCCTCATCCGAGCTGGTTCCTCTGTTTTTTCAAAATGTGGTTCGCTTGCATGGTATTCCGGAGAATATCGTGTCTGACAGGGGAACCCAATTCGTGTCTAGATTTTGGCGAGCGTTCTGTGCTAGGATGGGCATTGATTTGTCTTTTTCGTCTGCTTTCCATCCTCAGACTAATGGCCAGACCGAGCGAACTAATCAGACCTTGGAGACTTATTTGAGGTGTTTTGTGTCTGCGGATCAGGATGATTGGGTTGCCTTTTTGCCCTTGGCGGAGTTTGCCCTCAATAATCGGGCTAGTTCTGCCACCTTGGTTTCTCCTTTCTTCTGTAATTCGGGGTTTCATCCTCGTTTCTCTTCCGGTCAGGTGGAGTCTTCGGATTGTCCTGGAGTGGATGCTGTGGTGGAGAGGTTGCATCAGATTTGGGGGCATGTGGTGGACAATTTGAAGTTGTCCCAGGAGAAGACTCAGCATTTTGCCAACCGCCGTCGTCGTGTTGGTCCTCGTCTTTGTGTTGGGGACTTGGTGTGGTTGTCTTCTCGTTTTGTCCCTATGAAGGTTTCTTCTCCTAAGTTTAAGCCTCGGTTCATCGGCCCGTACAAGATATTGGAGATTCTTAACCCTGTGTCCTTTCGTTTGGACCTCCCTGCATCTTTTTCTATTCATAATGTCTTCCATCGGTCATTGTTGCGCAGGTATGAGGTACCGGTTGTGCCTTCCGTTGAGCCTCCTGCTCCGGTGTTGGTTGAGGGTGAGTTGGAGTACGTTGTCGAGAAGATCTTGGACTCCCGTGTTTCCAGACGGAGACTTCAGTATCTGGTCAAGTGGAAGGGCTACGGTCAGGAGGATAATTCTTGGGTGACTGCCTCTGATGTTCATGCCTCCGATTTGGTCCGTGCCTTTCATAGGGCTCATCCTGATCGCCCTGGTGGTTCTGGTGAGGGTTCGGTGCCCCCTCTTTGAGGGGGGGGTACTGTTGTGAATTTGGTTTCTGGGCTCCCCCGGTGGTCACTGGTGGTACTGAACTTGTGTGCTTCATCGCCTCTGTTCACCTGTTTCCATCAGGATGTGGGAGTTGTCTATTTAGCCTTGCTCCTCAGTCATTTCTATGCCGGCCAACAATGTTACCAGAAGCCTTTCTGTTGCATGTTCCTGCTCCTAGACTACTATCAGCTAAGTTGGACTTGTAGTCCTAAGTTTGTTTTGCATTTTTGTTCCAGTTCTCTGTGATTGTTTATTTCTGAGGCTGGAAGCTCTTGTGAGCTGAAATTGCCACTCTGGTGTCATGAGTTGATATTAGAGTCTTAAAGTAATTTCAGGATGGTGTTTTGATAGGGTTTTCAGCTGACTGTGAAGTTCCCTTTTCTGTCTTCCTACTATCTAGTAAGCGGACCTCAATTTGCTAAACCTATCTTCATACTTCGTATGTCAATTTCCTCTGAAATCACCGACAATATATGTGGGGGCTACTGTCTGCCTTTTGGGGAAAATTTCTCTAGAGGTAAGCCAGGTCTGTATTTTCCTCTGCTAGGGTCAGTCAGTTCTCCGGCTGGCGCTGGGCGTCTAGGGATAAAACGTAGGCACGCTACCCGGCCACTGTTATTTGTGCGGTAGGTTTAGCTCACAGTCAGCTCGAGTTCCCATCTTCCAGGAGCTAGTCCTTTTTGTATGCTTTACTACGTTCTCTTGCCATTGAGAACCATGACACACCACCATTTGTTGATATCACAGGCCTCTTCACACATGGCCAGGACTTCCACCCATCAGTAAGACCAGGACTTCTCTGCACATTGATGTCATAAAGTCGCCACATGAGGTTTAGACACATGACTGTAAGAAAAGTTGCCAAGGACCATATGAATAGGTGGAAGAACAAACATTGGAGGTGTCCAAAGACAACAGTGAGGTTCTCAGGATTTTTTAACCCCTTGCTGACCGTCAATGAGCTGATCAAAATGGGAATTACAAAAAAATCTGTGTTCTGCAAAATGCACACATATATAGAGATTAGAAGAATTCAGCGAGTGATTTTTTAATCACGTGATGTCATAGACCTAATGAAAAATGAAAGAATTAGCTGTGTACAAGGACAAAATGAGCAATTGTAAGTACAAAGTACTGTATAATCTGATGATTGCAATATATTAAGAAGATGAAAAATTTGATGGGAGTGCTTCTTTACTACGGCACTTATGTAATCTATGACTACAGTTCAGCTGCAATTTATAATAGGAAAACTAATGTAGTCTGAGACATATTCACTGTTTTAGCATTAGTTTTGGTTGCTACTCTGTCTTCTCCAGGAAAATATGGCTTCTTATGTTGGCTGTTGTGTATAAAACATGGAGAGCTGTTTTTAAGTAAAACAAGGCAGAATAGTTATAAATTACAGACTATTAAAGTATTACATCTACATAGGAAATTGCAGCCCTTATAGAGCCAAAGTAAGGCTAAGATGTTCACCTTGAATGCTTTAATATATATATATAATATTTTATAATATATACATTATATTATATATTGTAGGGGTTGTACTCACTTGGGTGTGATGGGAGGAAAACAGGAGGCTTGTAACCACACCCAGAGGTGAGTTATGTGGGTAGCTAGACCCGCCCATTTCTCATAGCTACCCGCAACTCAAACCCAGGAGCAACAAACAAACCTCTTAGTGCTTTCATGCACTAGAGAAAATACTCTGGGTTACATCACAGAGACAAGCCATCTCTGTGACACATACCTCTCATTGACTATGCAACTATTAGCCACACTACAATATATATAATCAAAACAACTGACAAGCTGGAAAAGATGTGGGCTCTGGTGGGAGGGAGTCTGACATTGGCGTACTATTACTCCCAATGTCGGGAAGGGGTTAAAACTGAATATGAGGAAACAGTGTCTGTGAAGGGAGAAGCACACAATAGGGTAAAACCCTAATATAAGAGGCAATAGAAACAATAGCTTTGCTCATCTTTGGTGGTTGTGTGAAGACTCAACAGCTATAAAGGTTTACATAGCCAGCTGCCACTACCCGTGGCTGGGGAAGGTATTCCCCAGAGGAAATTACCAAAACAAGATAAAAATATATTGAATAATTGACTATGCTGCGATTTTCTTAGAAGGTTCTTTGTTGTCCACTACACGTATCAATGCCGTACTGGCATCTTTATCAATTCCAGCAGCACAGCTAATTTTTAAATGTGTTTATATCATATTTTGGTAAAAACTGAATATGAGTCACTGGCTCTCAACTTCTAAAATATAACATTTGTGATTCATGAAATTTAAAGTGCATTAGGCTCAATTCCCACTATGAGTATTTGGTGCGTTGTCTTGTTTTGAGTAAAACTGATTTGTTTTCATTATTTCCTGTTACATAGCTTTGATAAAAGTTTATGGAGAAGCTCACATGTGGATTTCATGCATTTTTACAGCAATTCCTCTGTGGAAACATGCTATATGCCATTTTTATCTATGGATTTCTGCAGTCTATGGGGAATATTCCCAACTATAATACATATTTATCTCAAGAGAAATTAACATGCTTCTACTTTCCAAAGCATACATTTGGTTCTAGAATTATTTAGAGTGAAAAAAAGCACAGTAGACATGACATTTATATATACTGCAAATACTTTTGCTGAAACTGTAATACACTGGGTTTTTTTTGCATACGGAAATCTGCAGTAGAAATAAACAAAAAAGAAGAGAATGTCCAGCTTCACCGAATCTGTAAAAAAGATTTTTCTTTATTCACAAACTTTAAACATAGAGGACATTCTCTTCTTTTTTGGACTTTATACGCTTGGACACAGCGGGACCGTGCTCCCCAAGATTGGTTTATGCATCACGGGTGAGCTGGTTTACCGTATATACTCGAGTATAAGCCGACCCGAGTATAAGCCGACCCCCCTAATTTTGCCACAAAAAACTGGGAAAACTTATTGACTCGAGTATAAGCCTAGGGGGGAAAATGCAGCAGCTACCGGTGAATTTCAAAAATAAAAATAGATGCTCCATACCATTCATTATTGCCCCATAGATGCTCCATAAGCTGTGCCATATATAATGCTCCATACCATTGATTATTGCCCCATATATTATCCATATATAGCTGTGCCATATAGAATGCTCTGCACCGTTCATTATGGCCCCATAGATGCTCCATATAAAGCTGTGCCACATATAGAATGCTCTGCACTGTTCATTATGGCCCTATAGATGCTCCATATAAAGCTGTGCCATATATGCTCTGCACCGTTCATTATGGCCCTATATATGCTCCATATAAAGCTGTGCCATATATGCTCTGCACCGTTCATTATGGCCCTATAGATGCTCCATATAAAGCTGTGCCATATATGCTCTGCAGCGTTCATTATGGCCCCATAGATGCTCCTTATAAAGCTGTGCCATATATGCTCTGCACCGTTCATTATGGCCCCATAGATGCTCCTTATAAAGCTGCCCCATATACAATGCTCTGCACCGTTCAGTTTGGCCCCATAGATGCTCCACATAAATCTGTGCCATATATAACGTTGCTGCTGCTGCAATAAAAAAAAAAAAAAACACATACTCACCTCTTTTGCTTGCAGCTCCTCAGCGTCCCGTCCCGGCGTCTCTCCGCACTGACTGATCAGGCAGAGGGCGCCGTGCACACTATTTGCATCATCGCGCCCTCTGACCTGCACAGTCAGAGCGGAGAGACGCCGGGAAGACAGAGCAGCACCCGGCGTGTGGAACGTGGACAGGTAAATATGCGATACTTACCTGCTCCCGGCGTCCCGCTCCTTCCCCCGGACAGCTGGTCTCCGGGTGCCGCAGCCTCTTCCTCTATCAGCGGTCACCGGCACCACTGATTAGATAAATGAATATGGGGCTCCACCCCTATGGGAGTGGAGTCCATATTCATAAGTTTAATGAGCGGTCCCACGTGACCGCTGTACAGGGGAAGAGCTGCGGCACCCGGAGACAGTGTGACGGGCAGGGGGAGCATCAGGATCGCCGGGACTAGGTAAGTATGCCTCAGCGCCCTCTCCCCCTCACCCGCCGACCCTGCCACAGACCGTGACTCGAGTATAAGCCGAGAGGGGCACTTTCAGCCCAAAAATTTGGGCTGAAAATCTCGGCTTATACTCGAGTATATATACGGTATATTCCTTCTTTCTAAAGTAGAAATAAACGCAAAGGTGGGACCAGACTTTCCTTTATTGAAGCCTTAATAGATATTCTGAACAGGGTACAAATGTATCTAACAATACAAACTGCATACATTACTGAAAACATCTCTGAGGCTTTTGTAATTTAAAAAAAAAATCCTGGACAATCATTTTTTTTAACCCCTTTACCCCGAAGCCTGTTTTCACCTAAGTGACAGGGCCAATTTTTACAATTCTGACCACTGTCACTTTATGAGGTCATAACTCTGAAACGCTTCAACGGATCCTGGTGATTCTGACATTTTTTTCTCGTGACATATTGTACTTCATGATAGTGGTAAAACTTCTTCGATATGACTTGCATTTTCAAATTTTTAGTTTTTATACCCTTAAATTAGAGAGTTATATCACACAATATAGTTTATAAACAACATTTCCCACATGTCTGCTTTACATCAGCACAATTTTGGAAACATAATTTTTTTGTTAGGGAGTTATAAGGGTTAAAAGTTGACCAGCGATTTCTCATTTTTGCAACAAAATTTGCAAAACCATTTTTTTTACGGACCACCTCACACTTGAAGTGACTTTGAGGGGTCTATATGACAGAAAATGCCCAAAAGTTACACCATTCTAAAAACTGCACCCCTCAAGGTACTCAAAACCACATTCAACAAGTTTATTAACCCCTCAGGTGCTTCACAGGAATTTTTGGAATTTTTAAAAGAAATTGAACATTTAACTTTTTTTTCACAAAATTTTTTACTTCAGATCCAATTTGTTTTATTTTACCAAGGGTAACAGGAGAAATTGGACCACAAACATTGTTGTACAATTTGTCGTGAGTACGCTGATACCCCACATGTTGGGGTAAACCATTGATTGGGCACATGGCAGAGCTCGGAAGGGAAGGAGCGCCATTTGACTTTTCAATGCAAGATTTGCTGGAATTGAGATCGGAACCCATGGCTCGATTGGAGAGCCCCTGACGTGCCTAAACAGTGGAAACCACCACAAGTGACACCATTTTGGAAAGTAGACCCTCTAAGGAACTAATCTCGATGTGTGTTGAGCACTTTGAACCTCCAAGTGCTTCACAGAAGTTTATAATGTAGAGCCGTAAAAAAAATTTCATATTAATTTTCACAAAAAAATGATCTTTTTGCCCCAAATTTTTTATTTTCCCAAGGGTAACAGGATAAATTGGACCTCAAGAGTTGTTGTGCAATTTGTCCTGAGTACGCTGATACTTCATATATGGGGATAAACCACTGTTTGAGCACATGGCAGAGCTCAGAAGGGAAGGAGCGCCGTTTGACTTTTCAATGCAAAATTGGCTGGAATTGAGATCGGAACCCATGTCGCCTTTGGAGAGCCCCTGACATGCCTAAACAGAGGAAACCCCCCACAATGGACCCCATTTTGGAAAGAAGACCCCCTAAGGAACTTATCTAGATGTGTGGTGAGCACTTTTAACCCCCAATTGTTTCACTAAAGCTTAGAATGTAGCGCTGTGAAAAATAAAAAAATCATTTTTTCTTTCCACAAAATGATGTTCCAGCCCGCAATTTTTTTTTTCCCAAGGGTAACAGGAGAAATTGGACCACAAAAGTTATTGTTCAATTTGTCCTGAGTATGCTAATATCCCACACATGGGGGGAACCACTGTTTGGGCGCACGGCAGAGCTCGGAAGGGAAGGAGCGTTGTTTGAAATGCAGACTTAGATGGATTGGTCTGCAGGTGTCATGTTGCATTTGCAGAGCCCCTGATGTACCTAAACAGTAGAAACCCCCCACAAGTGACCCCATATTGGAAACTAGACCCCCCAAGGAACTTATATGGATGTGTTGTGAGAACTTTGAACCAACAAGTGTTTCACTACAGTTTATAACGCAGAGCCGGGAAAATAAAAAATCTTTTTTTTTTCCACGAAAATAATATTTTAGCCCCCATGTTTTTATTTTTCCAAGGGTAACAGGACAAATTGGACCCCAAAAGTTGTTGCCCAACTTGTCCTGAGAACGCTGATACCCCATATGTTGGGGGGACCACTGTTTGGGCGCACAGGAGAACTCGGAAGGGAAGGAGCACTGTTTTAGTTTTTCAAAGCAGAAATGGCTGGAATTGAGATTGGACGCCATGTCGGGTTTGGAGAGCCCCTGATGTGCCTAAACAGTGGAAACCCCCAATTCTAACTGAAATCCTAACCCCAACCTTAACCCCAGCCCTAACCCTAGCCCTAACCCCAACCCTAACCCTAACCCTAGCCCTAACCCTAACCCTAACCCTAGCCCTAACTCTAGCCCTAACCGTAGCCCTAACCCTAACCCTAATGGGAAAATGGAAATACATACATTTTTTTTAATTTTATTATTTTTCCCTAACTAAGGGGGTGATGAAGGGGGGTTTGATTTACTTTTATAGCGTTTTTTTGGCTAATTTTTATGGTTGGCAGCCATCACACACTAAAAGACGCTTTTTATTACAAAAAATAGTTTTTGCATCACCACATTTTGAGAGCTATAATTTATCCATATTTTGGCCCACAGAGTCATGTGTGATCTTGTTGTTTGTGGGACGAGTTGATGCTTTTATTGGTACCATTTTCGGGCACATAACATTTTTTGATCGCTTTTTATTCCGATTTTTGGGCGGCGGAATGAACAAAAACCAGCAATTCCTGAAATTCTTTTAGGGGGGGGCGTTTATACCGTTCCACGTGTAGTAAAATTGATAAAGCAGCTTTATTCTTCATGTCAGTACGATTACAGCGATACTTAATTTATGCAATTTTTTTATGTTTTGGCGCTTTTACACAATAAAAACTATTTTATACAAAAAAATAATTGTTTTTGCATCGCTTTATTCTGAGAGCTATAACTTTTTTATTTTTCTGTTGATGATGCTGTATGGTGGCTTTTTTTTTGCGGGACAAGATGACGTTTTCATCGGTACCATGGTTATTTATATCCGTCTTTTTGATTGCGCGTTATTCCACTTTTTGTTTGCCTGTATGATAATAAAGCGTTGTTTTTTGCCTTGTTTTTTTTTTGCGGTGTTCACTGAAGGGGTTAACTAGTGGGATAGTTTTATAGAGCGGGTCGTTACGGACGCAGCGATACCAAATATGTGTACTTTTATTGTTTTTTTTTTTTATTTACAAAAATAAATGAATTACTGGGAAATGTTTTTTTTTCTTTATTTGGGGATTTTTTTATTTTATTTTTTATACATTGTATTTTTTTTTTTTTTACTTTTTACCATTGTCCCAGGGTGGGACATCACTGTTTTAGATCAGATCGTTGATCTGACAGTGTGCATAGCACTCTTTCAGATCAACGATGTGACAGGCATGTTCCAGAGGCTTGCCGGCGCCTGCTATTAGGAACTCTCAGCAGGCGCCGGCAAGCCAGGTCAGTAAATGACCCGGAAGGAGTCCCACGGCCATCTTGGATCCGGGGACTCCTTCCAGGTCACCAGAGCAGCGCGATCTCATCGCGTTGCTCCGGTGGGAGAGCGCAGGGAGCCCCCGTCCCTGTGCGATCCACCTCTATGCCGCTGTCACTATTGACAGCGGCATCAGAGGGGTTAAATGACCGCGATCAGCGATAGCGCCGATCGTGGGCATTGCTGCGGGGTGTCAGCTGTCATATACAGCTGACACCCGCACCCGATCGCTAGTACTGCGGCTGGCACAAATGCAGTGCCGGCAGCGCCGTACTAGTACAGCGGATGGCGTGAAGGGGTTAATCATGTTAAATTAAGTATTTCATAGGACCAGCTACAGATAACACAATGTGTTTGAGCAAATTACAAGTAATACTTGTATGACAACAACGGAGCATGGAGTTAAGCAGGTTTAAAAGTTAGAAATTAAATTTATTGTTATTTCAAAAGAATTAAATGTGCTAAATTAATAACCTTCTTTCACAGAGTTGTAAACTGTAATTTAAAATGCTTGGGGTAAGAATATTATAATCCTGGAAATAATTAGTATTTGCTGCCTTCTTTGTACAGAGTAAATAGCAAGAAGGGAACCTAAAACATAATATTTATTACATCTATTAAAATAACAAGACACAACATGTAAAAGCAAACATGTGTATTAACCAATCGTTAATCAAACAATGGACCGATTATTAAAAGAGATCCAAACAACAATATTCAGGACAGGCTGGTTTCCTATGTTTCTAAAGCAATTATAAACCCAAAAAAGGTTCAGCAAGGAAACCAGATGCACAAATCTAAATATTATGTTTTTGGTTCCCTTCTTGCTATTTTCTTAAACATTTTGGGTAACCCCTCTTTTTTCTTTAAGTTTGGTTGGCTTTCAACCTTTTTGCTAAATCTTCTTTGTACAGAGAAAATATTTGGCATGCTAGATGATTGATTATTCACCGGCATATCTCCATCTTAGTTCAATTAGTAAATAGCAAAGTTAGAAAAGGGCACTTTACAATGTCTTCTGGTTAATTTGACAAACTGATTCTAGTGCTGTCAGACCAGAAAATTTGTGTTCATACATCATTTGTTTTTGCACATCTACTAAGAAATGATTTGTTATTCTTGTGCTGTATATAAACAGAATATTAGCTTGTCTTTCTACAGAACAGATTATAGTATTTATGGTTTCTATTTCCAATTTTCTGTGAAAGTATTTTCTATCTTTTTTCCTACAGATACTTTGAATTGCTTGTAAAAGAGGTTTCTTCAGAAATTGCAATTCTTTCAATAAGGGTAATGAAATACTCGCTTGCTGGAATTCGTTAGGGTGGATACCAGTGCTGGATATTCAGTAAGACTTTCAACATTTTGTTTTTGTTAGTATGCAATCCTTATACTTATTTTTATTTTTCACTAAGATTATGCTGTGGATTTTGACTCCTGCAATTTGTATTTGTGCATCAAGTCGTGGCTTACAAATTTGGAGGAAAATGCTTGAATTTATATTGTAGCTGACAGTAGAGATGAGTGTATTGATCCACGGAGGATTGACTTAAAGTTGAATTTTCTCAAAATAGCAGGTCCACGTTAATTCAAACAGTTTGTGATCTGATTTGCGAAAAATTGGAAAAAAAATGCCTAGTGGAATTTCACACACTGCTGAAGCCTGAGATATGCTTTGCAATTATCACATCACATGATCTAGCTCAGCCAAACAGCTAGTATAAGATATGAGTGCCAGCCAAGCAGCCCCATTTTATGATATTACAGCTTAGGAGGTCAGAACACACAGCTTATTCCACATAGGGATAGAGAAACACCTAAAATAATTTTGATGTTCTAGTTGTAATCTTAGTGCGCAATCAGTTGGCCATGTTACTCACTCTAGTATCGCATTGCAATCTTTGGACTGGCCATCAGCTCTCCTGACCTGAGCGTGACAGCATGTATTTCCATGCAGCTGTCAAGCTCAGATCAGGAGGAGACTGCCAGTCCGAAGATTGTGATGCGATCCTTGTGCGAGTAAAATGGCAGTGAGACTGCACCCTTAGCCTGTGAATAATAATCCAAGGATTCAACTGATATATGGAGGCGCTGTACCTGCATAGTTCATGTAACTGTGAATCAATTGATTTGTGATATACTGTATATTATACAGCACCTCAAACACAGCATTTTTTTACTTTTTGCACATTGAAAAAAAGGAAGTTTAATATCTTGCTGTCCTAATTTTGCTACTAAACACAAATCATGGCATATGTTTTGCAAAGCTGGCAAACTTGAATTTCCAGCAATCCACTCCTCTTCAGTTGGCAGTTATTCACATTATGGATTTATTATTCACTAGATGGTGGTCCGATTCTAACGCATCGGGTATTCTAGAATATGTATAGTAGTATATAGCATAGCCCACACAGTATATAACACAGCCCATGTAGTATATAACACAGCCACGTAGTATATAGCACAGTCACGTAGTATATTGCACAGCCACATAGTATATAGCACAGCCCACACAGTATACAGCACAGAGACGTAGTATATAACACAGGCCACGCAGTATATAACACAGCCCACGTAGTATATAACACAGCCCACGTAGTATATAACACAGCCACGTAGTATATAGCACAGCCCACGTAGTATACAGCACAGAGACGTAGTATATAACACAGCCCACGTAGTATATAACACAGCCCATGTAGTATATAGCAATGTGGGCATTTTATTTTAAAAAAGAATTAAAATAATAAATAGCTATATGCTCACCTTCCGGCGGCCCCCGAATCCAGCACAGGCATTTAGTGATGCTCCTCGTGACGCTCCGGTCCCAAGAATGCATTGCGGCAATAACACGTGATGATGTAGTGGTTTCATGAGATAGCATCTCCGGTCATTGCGCAATGCATTCTTGGGACAGGAGCGTCGCGAGGAGCGGGAAAGGTGCCGGAAGGTGAGAATATAATGATTTTTTATTTTTTTATTATTTTTAGCATTAGATCTTTTTACTATTGATGGTACATAGGCAGCATTAATGGCAAAAAGTTGGTCACACAGGGTTAATAGCAGCGTTAACAGACTGCGTTACACCGCGTTATGCTGCGGTGTAAAGCAGTCCATTTAACGGACTGCTAAACCGCTATGGGGGCACTGATTGGAGGGCAGTAAGGAGGGGGCACTGACTGAAGGGGAGTAGGAAAGGGCAAATTTGTGGATGGACTGTGCCCATAGATTTTTTGCTGCTATTTTCTTAACACATTGCTGGGAAAAGCTTTAATGGGAAATTCCCTTCTCCAAGATCCTATTCCAATATTTAGTAGGTATAATAATATTAGCAAATACCCCCAATTAGAAAAGTACTATAGTTCTGTTATTTCGCTATGTCAATTACTCATATATTGGGCATTGCAGTAGGTTAGGTATTCGTGATTGCGACCACTAGGAACTAGGTAACAAACAGTCACTATATGTGGTCTAGTGAAGATCAAGCACTAAAATAGCAGAGTGCTCGGTACTCGTATCGAGCAGGTTGGACTCTCGACCAGGCTCGACTCGAGTAACTAGTATAATGGAAGTCAAAGGGAAATTCGAGCATTTTTGTGGAAGATCCGAACAGGAGGGCTGGGAGATAGGAAAATTGTTGAAATGAATGCAAACAGCACTCAAATAGAGTGGGAATAGCTATAGGGAAGATGCCTGGATGCACCTGTCTCCTAGTTAGATGCTGGGAGCAATGTTGTCAGAATATTACGCAAATTTTATGGACTCACAAAAAAGCTGAAGATGAATTGGATTTTACAGGAAAAAAGTTAGGAAACATACATTCTTTCCTGTATAATGACTAAAGTATAGGCAAAATTAAAAAGGGAAAAAAACGAACAAAAATGCTTTTTCCTCCTCACATTAATAGCCGAGCCATCTCTCACCGTATTTCACCTATGACTACAGTAGAGGACATGATATAAGGGGAAATAAAACTACAACCACTGGTAGTTACTGGTAAATGACACTTTTACATTTTACTACCTTATCTGGGCATGTGATGTGTGACATGATCAGGCACATCCTGTTTAATCTGTGAAGAAAGGACTCTGAAACTCACAATGCCTATGCAGACAATGCAACAACTTCCAAAAATTAGAAGAGGGACTGCAATTCACCCTGTATTAGACATAAAGGAGGGCCTCACATACATTCTGCTAAAATTGTTTGGTAGTGGGCCTCCTAGACTCTAAAAGCCTATGCACAATGTACATGGGCTGCAAAAAATTAGAAGGAAGGATTGCAATACAACCCGAGGACATGTAGACGAGGGCCTCAGAAAACATTGTTTTTTTAAAGAGTGGAACTCTTACACTGGTAAAGCCCATGAACTAAGTGCAAGGGCTGGAAAACATTTACCCCTCCTTGCAAACACTACCCAAGAGGTTAGGTATATTTGGATTTTAGGTGAAATTTCAGAATTAACTAACATGCACTCTAACCTTTTCAGTTGAAACTTTTCTAAACGTTTGAATGCACATGTCCAACTGTTCAATGTTTCAGTATTTTTTGCACAACTTGCTGTTCTCTAACAAGGATCTTAATGGCAAAATTCACAACCAGGTTTTTGATCCATGAATAGCCCAATTAATTTTGAGGTTCAATTAGAATTCATAATTAAACAGTCCTCCACATCGTGCTGTTCACATTTTGACTTCATGAGATCAAGACGACACCTAACAATTGATTAACAGTACCTTGCCATTACGAAGCTTCAAGCAGGATGTTCTTAGATAAAAATGGCTACTGAGTTTGGAGTGTCACAGAGTGTCATAAGCAGGTTGCAATAGAGACACAGATAGGCTGGTAGAGTCGCAGAAAGGCAGAGAAGTGGAAGTTCCTTAGCCACATCCAACCCTGATGACCTCTTCATTGTGAACAATGCCCTTTGAAACCGGATGATGAATGCCAAACAACTCCAGGCACATTTAAGGGAGGTGAGAGGCACCCAAGTGTCTTGTCAGACCATTGAAATCCATTTAAATCAGCGTGGTCTGCGTGCTAGATGACCTACAAGGGTACCTAAGCACAGTAGCATTGGTCAGGGAGCATCTACACTGGACAAAGGAACACTTCACTGATGAAAGTCTATTCAGGCTGAGCAGAAATGAAGGCTGCCAGCGATGTTGGAGATATCAGGGAGGGCACTAGGCATCAGACACCGTTGTCCCCAGACAAGCCTAGTCTAGTCAATACAGAACTGCCCTACACTTTGTGAATGGAACAGTGACAAGCCCCTACTACTTGAATAACATCATTAGTCTAGTCATTGTGTCTCTGCATGGACAATACAAGCCTAATTTTACCTTCATGGATGACAATGCTCCAGCTCATTATTGTTGCATTAAATGGCTGCTGAAGACTGGAGTACCTGGAATGTAAAGGCCTGCACTTTCTCCAGACCTGAATCCCATTGAAAACATATGGGATCAGCTGAGTCTTTGTGTAGAAGCTCTTAAATCCATACCCCAGAACTTCAGTGACCTGAGGGCTGTTCTTCAAGAAGGGTAGGATTCCATGCCTCAGCAGACAATAATTTGACTTGTGAAGAGAATGAGATGCCGTTGTCATGCTGTGATTGATGCTCAAGGCTACATGACAATTTATTGAAACATTGACATTTTTGGGGGGATATATACACCACTGTTGTTGGCTTTGGTTTCAATAAATTGGTTCAGACGAGAAAATCACTATTGCATGCTTCTACTTACAGGTGCTTTTCACAAAATTAGAATATCATCCAAAAGTTAATTTATTTCAGTTCTTCAATACAAAAAGTGAAAATCATATAGTATATAGAGTTATTACAAACAGAGTAATCTATATCAAGTGTTTATTTCTGTTAATGTTGATGATTATGGCTTACAGCCAATGAAAACCCATAAGTCTTTATCTTAGTAAATTAGAATAATTAACAATAAATACCTGCAAAGGATTCCTAAGCATTTAAAAAGGTCCCTTAGTCTGTTTCAGTAGGCTCCACAATTATGGGAAGACTGCTGACTTGACAAATGTCCTGAAGGCAGTCATTGGCACACTCCACAAGGAGATTAAGCCACAAAAGATCATTGCTGGCTGTTCACAGAGTGCTGTTTCCAAGCATATTAATGGAAAGTTGAGTGGAAGGAAAAAATGTGGTAGAAAAAGGTGCACAAGCAATCGGGATAACCGCAGCCTTGAAAGGCTTAAGAAAATGCCATTCAAAAATTTGGGAGAGATTCACAAAGAGTGGATTGCTGCTGGAGTCATTGCTTCAAGAGCCACCTCACACAGATGTATACAGGACATGGATGACAAGTGTTGCATTCCATGCGTTAAGCTACTCCTGATCAATAGACAATGCCAGAAGTGTCTTACCTGGGCCAAGGAGAAAAAGAACTGGACTGTTGCTCAGTGGTCCAAGGTGTTGTTCTCAGATGAAAGTAAATGTTGCATTTAATTTGGAAATCAAGGTCCCAGAGTCTGGAGGAAGAGTGGAGAGGTACACCATTCAAGCTGCTTGAGGTCTTGTGTGAAATTTCTACAATCAGTGATGGTTTGGTGAGCCATGTCATCTGCTGGTGTAGGTTGACTGAGTTTTATCAAGACCAAAGTCAGCACAGCCGTCTACCAGGAAAGTTTAGAGCACTTCATGCTTCCCTCTGCCAACAAGCTTTTAGGAGATGGAAATTTCATTCTCCAGCAGGACTTGGCACGTGTCCACATTGCCAAAAGTACCTATTCCCAGTTTAAAAACAACAGTATCACTGTGCTTGATTGGCCAGCAAACTCGCCTGACTTTAACCCCATAGAGAATCTATGGTTTATTGTCAATAGGAAGATGAGAGACACCAGACCCAACAATGCAGACGAGCTGAAGGCTGCTATCAAAGCAACCTTGGCTTCCAAAACATCCCAGCAGTGTCACAGGCTTATCACCTCCATGACACACCACATTGATGCAATAATTGATACAAAAGGAGCCACAACCAAGTATTGAGTGCATTTACTGAGAATATATTTAAGTGGGTCAACATTTTGGAATTTAAAATCATTTTTCAAGCTGCTGTTATAAAGTATTGTAATTTACTGAGATAATGACGTTTGGGTTTTCATTGGCTGTAAGCCATAATCATCAACATTAACAAAAAGTAAACACTTGAAATAGATCACTCAGTTTGTAATGACTCTATATAATATGAGTTTCACTTTTTGTATTGAAGAACTGAAATAAATAAACTTTTTGAAGGTATTCTATTTTTGTGAGAAGCACCTTTAAATGGCCTACTTTCATGATAAAATATCACTGCAGGTTGAACTTTTCACGTTTTCCATAAATTTCACCCAAAAGTCAAATATCCCTAATGTTTTGTGATAAATGTATATGTAAGAGAATTGTAGAGGCAAGCTTCATACACATCCTGTAAATATTATGAAAGAGGACTTCATACACACCCTGGAAAAATTAAGAATGTGGGTCTCCTGATGAACCTATAAAAATTATAAGGGCTGCCTGTTTACTCAATAAAAATTAGAAAGGATAATCAGGGTGAGGATTATATAGTGTGGACTCTTAGCTCTAGTGAGACTAGACCATTTGGAAGACAGGGTGGTGCTGGGAAACATACTGGATGCGTTATCTGCCTGCCCATGACATTGGAATCTGCATACAGCATCAGCATCACGTCCACTTCCCCTTCCCTTATTGCACATATTGTGAATTTTAAATTAAGTATATAATATATGCCTGCAAACTTTCTGGTATTAATAGGGAACAGAAAATATAAAGCCTTGTAAAGGCCTTTTGTTTTTTGATTGCAGCATCACTATACATTTAAAGGGGCTGTAAGGCAATAAACCCTGCCTCTATGCCTCTAATCCAAAACTATCCATCCTCCTCCTTCATCTATCACTACACTGAATGCATGTAACATCAGTTTTACT
The DNA here is from genome assembly GCF_051348905.1 of Ranitomeya variabilis. NCBI lineage: Eukaryota > Metazoa > Chordata > Amphibia > Anura > Dendrobatidae > Ranitomeya > Ranitomeya variabilis. The sequence goes on from NC_135236.1 coordinate 572,528,591, forward strand.
AAAGAAAGGAATGTATGTAGCCCTCAAAAGGACTTTTCTTTTAATGGTAAAGCTGCGGTATACAACTGCTGCAATAGTAAGTAAAAACTGCTTATATGCCTGCTCTAATCTAAACTCTCCCTCTTAGATCAATTCTCCCTGAATGACTTTAAGAGCTACTTGGGGGGGCAGAGGGGGCGGTGGCCCAGGGCCCCGCGCTCTAAGTGGGCCCACATGGAGATACGCTACTGCGCGCACCGATACAGTTACATTCAGAGGCAAATCAGGGAGAATCGTTCTCCCTGCTCTGCCGCCCAGCCTCTATGGGGTCCCTGAGCAGGCGGGGGGGCCCCGGTGCCAGCAGTGGGCCCCCCGCTTGTCATCGGAAGGTCAGCTGTCCCGGCATTTAGCCGATACAGCTGATCGCATTGATGGAAGGAGAGCTACGCTCCTTCTCCCATCACCCCCCTCTCAGCGTCTGACGTCACTGACACAGACACTAACAGAGGCACGATGACATCATTAGCCGGTGCCCACTGTCAGGAGAGAAGCGGGCGCTCAGAGCTGTGGAGGAAGAGAGGTGAGTATTTATTTATTTATTTTTTACAGGTGCTGCCTTATACTACAGGATCTGCCTAAGGGGTGCTGCCTTATATTACAGGTTCTACCTATAGGGGTGCTGCCTTATATTACAGGATCTGCCTATAGGGGTGCTGCCATATATTACAGGGTCTGCCTATGGGATGTTGCCTTATATTACAGGGTCTGCCTATTGGGGTTATGCCTTATATTGCAGGGTCTGCCTATAGGGGTGCTGTCTTAAATTACAGTGTCTGCCTATAGGGGTGCTGCCTTATATTACAGGGTCTGCCTATGGGGTGCTGCCTTATATTACAGGGTCTACCTATAGGGGTGCTGCCTTATATTTCAGGATCTGCCTATAGGAGTAATGCCTTATATTACAGGATCTGCCTATGGGGTGCTGCCTTATATTACAGAGTCTGCTTTTAGGGGTGCTGCCTAATATTGCAGGGTATGTTATAGGGGTGCTGCCTTATACTACAGGGTTGTCCTATGGTGGGGCTGTCTTATACTACAGGATCTGCCTATGGGGATGCTGCCTTATATTACAGGGTCTGCCTATAGGGGTGCTGCCTAATATTGCAGGGTATATTATAGGGGTGCTGCCTTATATTACAGGGTCTGCCAATAGGGGTGCTGTCTTATACTACAGGGTCTGCCTATAGGGGTGCTGCCTTATACTACAGGGTCTGCCTAATGGGGGTGCTGTCTTATACTACAGGGTCTGCCTATGGGGTGTGTTGTGAATTCTGCTTTTGGGTTCCCTCCGGTGGTAGTAGGTGGTAATGCAGTTGTCCCTGGGTTGCAGTCCTGGTCAGGTGTGTCTGCTGATTGCAGTTCTGACTGGGGTATTTAGGTGTGCAGGATTCATTAGTCCTTGCCAGTTGTCAATTGTTTTTGGGAGGTGTTGGACCTCTGCCTGGTTCCTCCTGCCTTTCTGCCAAATCAGCAAAGATAAGTGTCTGTTTTTTTTTTCCCTGTGGCACACATGCTGTGTGCTTCACAATTCAGTGCTATTCTTTGTGTTTTCTTGTCCAGCTTAGACTGTGTCAGTATTTTCTCAGTCTTGTTGGATTCTCTGGAGTGGCAGATATAAATTCAATGTCTTTAGTTAGATTGTGGAACTTTTTGTATTATCTGCTGTGGATATTTTTTGGAAGGGTTTTAATACTGACCGCCTAGTAATCTGTCCTATCCTTTCCTGTTTAGCTAGAGTGGCCTCTTTTGCTAAATTCTGTTTTCTACCTGCGTGTGTCTCTTCTTCTCCTACTCACAGTCATTATTCGTGGGGGGCTGCCTATCCTTTGGGGGTCTGCTCTGAGGCAAGATAGCATTCCTATTTCCATCTATAGGGGTATTTAGTCCTCCGGCTGTGTCGAGGTGTCTAGGGTTTGTTAGGCACACCCCACGGCTACTACTAGTTGCGGTGTTAGTTCAGGATTTGCGGTCAGTACAGGTTCCACCGACTCCAGAGAAAGTTTTCATGCAGCTCCAAGGTCACCAGATCATAACAGTACAACTAGATTTCATGAAATCCCGTGTCCACTATGCAGTAAAAGAGGCATGCGGCACACCCGCGAAAAAACACATGTGGCGCGTCTTTTAAGAACGCAGCATGTCCTTGCATTGCTGAAACAACGCAAGGACAACACGTGTTACCTGTCAGTGACCTCAGGTGCAGATTTGGTCAGGATTTTACCTGCATAAAATCCTGACCAAATCCTGAGGCAATCCTGAACGTGGACACATACCCTTAGGGTATATGCACACGTCAGGATTTCTTGCAGAAATTTTCCTGCCAAAAACCGGACATTTCTGCCAGAAATCCACATGCGTTTTTTTCGCGTTTTTTCAAGCATTTTTGACGCGTTTTTTGTGCGTTTTTGTGCGTTTTTTTCCAAATACATAGAATTGCCGGAAAAATGCTGAAAATCTGCAAAATCAAATGAACATGCTGCTTTTTTTACCGCGATGCGTTTTTTTCACTGAAAAAACGCAGCATGTGCACAAAACATATTTATTCTACCTATTCTATTCTATTCTATTCTGTCAGTGTGATTTTACTGTACACCGCACTGAATTGCCGGCTTTTCTCTATAACACCGATGCGTATTTCTCGCAAGTCACACGCATGGTCCGTGTGTAATCTGTATTTTTCTCGCCCCCATAGACTTTCATTGGCGATTTTTTTGCGCAATACGGTGACAAACGCAGCATGCTGCGATTTTCTACGGCCGTACAAGACCGTATAATACGGATCAGTAAAATACGGCAGATAGGAGCTGGGCCATAGAGAATCATTGTACTGTATGCAATCCGTATTTTCTGCACCTCTCATTCGTCCGTAAAACTCGCTAGTGTGACACCGGCCTCATCAGCATGCCCTTTTTGAACCTTGTTTAAAAGCATGCACTTTCTTAGACTCAATAATGTGCATAAACATCCAAATTCAATGGAAGAAAACACTAAACTAACGAGTTTATTTAATGTAGGAAGCATCCCACATCTCATAGTCTTTTGGAGAAAAGAGTAAAATTCTTTCTAAGCCCAACGAGTATGATTAATTGTGTGCACTAATGGATTTTATTGAAAAGTATAAATTGTAAAGAAAGACAATGAACCCCAAATTGCTTAATGAAAGTAATACACTGTATGAGATTAATACCACATCCCAGTGTATGTATGTTATTCATCAAGACAAAACTAGTAAAAATGCTTTCAGTGCTCTGGTTTGTTAATTCCATGTATTGTTGCATATAACAAGAATTTTTGTTTGATGTCAATGACACCTTGAAGAGATTGTTTTATAAAAAAAATGATAAATTGTTTCAAATAAAATGTTTAACAATAGCTCTAATGGAAATCCTGAATTGTTGTCACTACACAGCTTTCTTAACTAAATACAAAGTTCTGACAATGAGAATTTGGTAAGTTTTTGATGCTGCAGACTTTCTGCAGCTTTTCTGTACCAATAAGCAAAATTAGATTCCTTGTACTGTGAAAATGAATGGTGCTATACAATTGGGTAAAAGTAATAAATATATGAAGCTGTGACTTGCAGCTCTGTTTAACCCCTTCCCGACACGAGCTGTACATATACGGCGCTGCGGGAGCTGCATTCCCGCAAATCACAGTTTATGTATGGAACAATGATTGCACAGGCTCATGCTGAGTGCTGCAGGGATCAGATGCAGATGTCAGCTCTATGTGAGAACTGACACCCTGCAGTAACACCCACGATCAGTGCTTAAACAGATCATGGATGTTTAACCTCTCTGATGCCACATTGACATCAAGGAGCATCACACAGGGAGTGAGCTCTCTGTCTGATTCCATCAGCACAACACGATGCAATAGAGTTTTGAGATGGTCTCCATGGTGCTCCTGGCCGCAAGATGGCAATAGGGTCCTTCAGGGTACTGCAGGGAAGGTGGCTTGTGAGCACCTGCTAAAAGCAGAAGCTGACCCACCTCCCTTGCTTGTCAGTCACTGCTCTGATGCCCTGCAGTGCAGAAGCATTGTAGAGTATCAGATCAGAAATCTGTCAGTAAAAGGATAAAGTACCATAGTGGGACAATGAAAAAAAGTAAAACAAGGTATTACAAAGTGAAAAAATATTAAAAATAGTGATGTGTGAGTGTACTCGTTGCTCTGGTTTTCCCGAGCACGCTTGGGTGGTCTCCGAGTATTTGTAACTGCTCAGAGATTTAGTTTTTGTTGACGTAGCGGCATGATTTACGGCTGCTAGCCAGCCTGAGTACATGTGGAGGTTGCCTGGTTGCTAGGGAATCCCCACATGTATTCAAGCTGTCTATCAGCTGTAAATCGTGCAGCTGAGGCAACGAAAACTAAATCTCTGAGCAGTTACAAATACTTGGAGATCACCCGAGCGTGCTAGGGAAAACCCAAGCAATTAATATACTCACTCATCACTAATTAAAAACAATGCCAAAATAAAAAACAAAAAGAAAGAAAAAATATTCCAATAAATACCTTTATGTAAAAAAGTACACATATTTAGTATTGCCGCTTTCAGAATGACCTGCCCTATAAAACTATTGCATTAGTTAACCCTTTCAGTGCACGCCATTAAAAAAATGCAAAAAACTATGCTTTGTCATCATAATGCAAAAAAGTGTGACCAAAAGTGATCAAAAAGACGAATTGAAATAAAAATGGTACAGCTGAAAACATCATCTTGTCTCGCAAAAAACAAGCCATGACAAGGCTCTGTCAGCAGAAAAATAAAAAACATTATAGCTCTCAGAATAAAGCGATGCAAAAATAATTATTTTTTCAGTAAAATAGTTTTTATTGTGTAAAAGCACCAAAACGATAAAAATATAATCCGCATAATAAAGCTGCCTTATCAATTTTACACTAGCAAAAGGCAGAGATGCTTACCTGCCTAGGCCTCCAAACAAATGCATTATCAGGATGCAGTGGACCCATGTTGTTAAGATGGCGGCAACACAGGTGCAAAAATACCGAAGACACAACCACTCACAGGCTGCCAATCCCAATGGTGAGGTGGTTGCTTGGTATGGAATTGCACAAACAAGACTTGTATGTTGTGCTGTTCACACAATGGAAATGCACAGCATCCAGGTAAATAGCCTATTAGTTACGCCCATACTGTTAGATCAGGCGGGCTGCCCAGCGATATCCAGATGCATCCCATGTGAACAGACACCACCATTGGGATTGGCAGGCTGTGAGTGGTTGTCTCATTGGTTTTTTGCACCTGTGATGCTGACATCTTAGCTACATGGGTCCACTGCATCCTGTGCATTTGTTTGGAGTCCTGGGCAGGTGAGCCTTTTGCTAGTGTTTTTTTTAAGTTTTGGAGGATCTCTGAATCCTCTTTTTGGGCTATACTTATCAGTTATACCACATGGGGAACGGCATATTAAAAAAAAAATCCTGAAGTGCTGTCACATGACTATGGCAGCCAAAATATGGATACATTACAGCTTTCTAATTATGGGGATGCTTATTTTTGCAATAAAAAGCATCTTTTACTGTGTGACAGCAGCCAAACATAAAAACCTGATATGAATCTAGTATCTCTGTAATCTCGTAGATCCAAAGAATAAAGTCATCTAATCACTTATACTGCATGAAGAACAGCGCAAAAAAGAAAAAAAAAACAACTCTTCACCTGCTGTGGATTTGTTCATTCTGCCTCCCAAAGATTGCAGTAAGGCTCAGCTCACATTTATCCTTCACTGCCCTGGGAGCTTACACCTGGGTTTCCATGTAAATCTCTGAAATACATTTAGATGAAATCCTGGGTGGAAGATTCCCTATAATAATGCAGATGGAGTCACTGTGTATGCCATAGGACTTGTGATCCACCAGTGTCCGTCTTTTTAGTCAAGCATAAAAGTGCGGTCAACCACAGTTTTGTGCAATTTTGAAAAGGACAACACTGAACAGAGGCCAGATGGAGTGCAGAGTGAGGCTGTGGTCACACTAGCAGTATTTGGTCAGTATTTTACATCAGTATTTGCAAGCCAAAACCAGGAGCGGGTGATAAATGCAGAGGTGTTGCATATGTTTCTATTATACTTTTCCTCTAATTGTTCCACTGCTGGTTTTGGCTTGCAAATACTGATGCAAAATATTGACCAAATACTGCTAGTGTGATGGCAGCCTAACTCTCTTGCCTTATTATAGTGAATTGATCCCTCCATCTGTCATGTCACTCTGAGATTTAGATGGATCCCTCAAAGTAAATGCTCAGCATAGAGTGACTAATAAATATGATCCTAAATGTTATGTAAAATGTTCCCTATAAAAGCTTCAACACAATCCAAAAAAAGAAGCATTCGATGACGTCACAGCTTGTGATTGGTCGCGTGACCGCTCATGTGACCGCTCACGCGACCAATCACAAGCCGCGACGTCATCGCAGGTCCTAAACTCCTTATTCTTAGGAACGGAGGCTGCCGGTTACATCGGTAAGGTCCAGGGGCCGCCGGGCGGGTGAGTATATCCATATTTTTTTATTTTAATTCTTTATTTTTTACATGAATATGGATCCCAGGGCCCGAAGGAGAGTTTCCTCTCCTCCAGACCCTGGGAACCATACACTGGGAACTTCCAATTCCGATTTCCGATATCACAAAAATATCGGAACTCGGTATCAGAATTCCGATACAGCAAATATCGGCCGATACCCGATACTTGCGGTATCGGAATGCTCAACACTAATTGTGCCTCAAAAATAGTTTTCGACCACATATGTGGTATCAGTGAACTCAGGAAAAATTGCACAACAAATCTTGGGGTCCAGTCTACTGTTACCCTTGTGAAAATACAAAATTTGGGGCTAAAAACTAGAGTTGACCAACTTTAACTTTTTTCGGATTGAGTCGGGTTTCGCAAAACCTGACTTTGTCAAAAGTCGGGTCAGGTGAAATCGGCCTATGATTGCGAAAAGTCGGGGGCCGAATGAAACACGAAACCCAATGCAAGTCAATGGGGAATCAAAGTCAGCAGTGAGTAGAGGAAAGGAAAACACCTACAGTGCCCATTTTAATGCCAAAAACATCAATTCTTATTACTTAAGCTTGTCAATCTTAATTTACTTTATAATCATAGTTAGGCATTGAAAACTGGGGGTCATTTGGCTAAAATTATGGGGGGGTAGGGCTCGTTCAAGATTTTCATGGGCCCAGGAAACGTGGAATACGTCACGGCGGTGAAGCAGGGAGAGGTAAGTATTTCAACTTTGCAAGTGCTGTGATTCTGAGCAAGCAGGGGGGGCCCACTCATTCGTAGGAAGGTGCAGATGAAAGTGCAGGTTCCTTCACCAGGTGGGGGGGCATACTCGTTGGCGACATCACTGGCACAAGGCCCCTCATGGTACAGCGGTGTGTCTGATGGCGGATGGCGCCTACCACTGGCAGAGACACTTTTGCGTACTATGAGGGGCCCTGTGCCAGTGACGTCGCCAACGAGTATGCCCCCCCACCTGATGAAGGAACCTGCACTTTCATCTGCACCTTCCTCTTTGTCCCTGTATAAGGTGGTATAGTATGCGGGAAGGGGAACCTGACTTTCAGCAGGGCCAGATTCTGGCTGTGTAAAGTGCAAGGGGAGTGTAGTGGTCTGGGTCAATGTACCAGCAGACTCATCTAGCAGTGGCTGGGCAATGGGCAGGATGAGGAGGAAACACAGTTAGTAGGCCCAAATAATAAAGTAGGCTAAATGCAGTTCAAATGTGGTAACAGGACTAAACAGGCGGCATTGCTTTGTTCAGTGGAGGAAAACTGTAATGAGTGGCAGACAGAGTTAGTAAGCCCAAATAATAAAGTGGGCTAATTGCAGTTCAAATGTGGTAACAGGACTAAACAGGCGGCATTGCTTTGTTCAGTGGAGGTAAACTGTAATGAGTGGCAGACACAGTTAGAAGGCCCAAATAATAAAGTATGCTAAATGCAGTTCAAATGTGGTAACAGGACTAAACAGGCGGCATTGCTTTGCTTAGTATCGGAAAAGTGTAATTAGTAGCAGACTAAGTTAGTAGGCCCAAATAATAAAGTGGGCTAAATGTCTGCCAAAAAATTGTTCATAAATAAACAGGTGGCATAGCTAGGTACAGGGGTGGGCTCCTCTGCTGAGTAGCAGACAGTGGTGATAGGCGCAAAGTATTTACTGGTCTAAATTTAGGCCAGGGCCCCTGTATATTTTAACTATCATCTATTATTTCAACAAATTTGTATTGGCAGTGCCATTGAAGGATTTAACAGCACAGACTACACAGTGGTGGAGCAGGGAGAGGTAAGTATTGCAAGTGGTAGAGCACTGTTCAAGCTGGGGGGAACACTCTCTCGTGGGCGACGGTACTGGCACAGGGACCCTCATATTACGACGGTGTGTCTGACATTGGTTGTGCACCACCATCGTCAGAGACACTTCATTGTACTATGAGGGGCCCTGTGCCAGTGCCGTCGCCCAAGAGTGGGCCCACTTACCTGTCCAGGCAAACGGCACTCGCATGGGTGCTTGCGCCAGGTGGTGACCACGGCCCTGTGGGGGGAGTCAGCCCATTTAGGGAGGTATAAAAATGACCTATGGTGGACATTCAGCAGCTGCAAATGGAGGAGTTGGAGAAGTCAGTAAGAGGAGACCAAAAGCAAGACATTTTTCAGGCAAGCTACGTGTCAGCAGGGGAAGGTGGGGCAAAATAATTTGAAATCCATGATTGGTTCATTTTAATGAAGGTTAGATCATTAACATTTTGGGTAGCCAGACGTGTCCTTTTTTCGGTCAGTATTGAACCAGCAGCACTGAAGACTCTTTCTGATAGCACTAACAAAAAAGAAAAAAGCATAGGCCATAAGAAACGGGGATCACCAGACAGCAGGATGGTATGCAAAAAGGATTACACAACTTTATTAAGGTATAACATAGATAATGAGAACATTAAAAACATTTAAAAACAGTGAGAAAAAGACTATTGCCCAAAATAAGGCACATGCCTGGAACCAATTTTATAGGAAACAATTAGAACTAGATGGGTATTTCCTGAAGGAACTACAGATAGTGCTTTGGAATGGTGCCCGGGCTGCCCCTGCAAGACTTTCACACTTGGGTGCCCCTCAGATGCTGGTTTGGTAGTTGTAGCCCCTCAGGGTTGAGGATTTGGTGGGCGGGGCCACTCTGGGTCCGATTTGGGGGGTGGAGCCACTCTGGGTCCGATTTGGTGGGCTGGGTCACTCTGGGTCCGATTTGGTGGGCCGGGCCACTATGGGTCCGATTTGGTGGGCCGGGCCACTCTGGGTCCGATTTGGTGGGCCGCGTCACTCTGGGTCCGATTTGGTGGCCCGAGTCACTCTGGGTCCGATTTGGTGGGCGGGGCCCCTCAGGGGCCGATTTGGTGGGCCGGGCCACTCTGGGTCCGATTTGGTGGGCCGGGCCACTCTGGGTCCGACTTGGTGGCCCGGGTCACTCTGGGTCCGATTTGGTGGCCCGGGTCACTCTGGGTCCGATTTCGTGGGCCGGGTCACTCTGGGTCCGATTTGGTGGGCCGGGTCACTCTGGGTCCGATTTGGTGGCCCGGGTCACTCTGGGTCCGATTTGGTGGCCCGGGTCACTCTGGTTTCGATTTGGTGGCCCGGGTCACTCTGGGTCCGATTTGGTGGCCCGGGTCACTCTGGGTCCGATTTGGTGGCCCGGGTCACTCTGGGTCCGATTTGGTGGCCCGGGTCACTCTGGGTCCGATTTGGTGGCCCGGGTCACTCTGGGTCCGATTTGGTGGCCCGGGTCACTCTGGGTCCGATTTGGTGGCCCGGGTCACTCTGGGTCCGATTTGGTGGCCCGGGTCACTCTGGGTCCGATTTGGTGGCCCGGGTCACTCTGGGTCCGATGTTGTGGCCCGGGTCACTCTGGGTCCGATTTGGTGGCCCGGGTCACTCTGGGTCCGATTTGGTGGCCCGGGTCACACTGGGTCCGATTTGGTGGCCCGGGTAACTCTGGGTCCGATTTGGTGGCCCGGGTCACTCTGGGTCCGATTTGGTGGGCCGGGTCACTCTGGGTCCGATTTGGTGGGCCGGGTCACTCTGGGTCCGATTTGGTGGGCCGGGTCACTCTGGGTCCAATTTGGTGGGCCGGGTCACTCTGGGTCCGATTTGGTGGGCCGGGTCACTCTGGGTCCGATTTGGTGGCCCGGGTCACACTGGGTCCGATTTGGTGGCCCGGGTCACTCTGGGTCCGATTTGGTGGCCCGGGTCACTCTGGGTCCGATTTGGTGGGCCGGGTCACTCTGGGTCCGATTTGGTGGGCCGGGTCACTCTGGGTCCGATTTGGTGGGCCGGGTCACTCTGGGTCCGATTTGGTGGGCCGGGTCACTCTGGGTCCGATTTGGTGGTCCGGGTCACTCTGGGTCCGATTTGGTGGGCCGGGTCACTCTGGGTCCGATTTGGTGGCCCGGGTCACTCTGGGTCCGATTTGGTGGACCGGGTCACTCTGGGTCCGATTTGGTGGGCCGGGTCACTCTGGGTCCGATTTGGTGGGCCGGGTCACTCTGGGTCCGATTTGGTGGCCCGGGTCACTCTGGGTCCGATTTGGTGGCCCGGGTCACTCTGGGTCCGATTTGGTGGGCCGGGTCACTCTGGGTCCGATTTGGTGGCCCGGGTCACTCTGGGTTTGATTTGGTGGCCCGGGTCACTCTGGGTCCGATTTGGTGGCCCGGGTCACTCTGGGTCCGATTTGGTGGGCCGGGTCATTCTGGGTCCGATTTGGTGGCCCGGGTCACTCTGGGTCCGATTTGGTGGCCCGGGTCACTCTGGGTCCGATTTGGTGGCCCGGGTCACTCTGGGTCCGATTTGGTGGGCCGGGTCACTCTGGGTCCGATTTGGTGGGCCGGGTCACTCTGGGTCCGATTTGGTGGGCCGGGTCCCTCTGGGTCCGATTTGGTGGGCCGGGTCACTCTGGGTCCGATTTGGTGGGCCGGGTCACTCTGGGTCCGATTTGGTGGGCCGGGTCACTCTGGGTCCGATTTGGTGGCCCGGGTCACTCTGGGTCCGATTTGGTGGGCCGGGTAACTCTGGGTCCGATTTGGTGGGCCGGGTCACTCAGGGTCCGATTTGGTGGGCCGGGTCACTCTGGGTCCGATTTGGTGGGCCGGGTCACTCTGGGTCCGATTTGGTGGGCCGGGTCACTCTGGGTCCGATTTGGTGGGCCGGGTCACTCTGACTGACAGCAGGATAAGGGAATGGCTGATAACAGAGAATAGACTGACAGCAGGACAAGGGAATGGCTGATAACAGAGAGAATAGACTGACAGCAGGACGGGGAATGGCTGATAACAGAGAGAATAGACTGCGCTGTATGCTGCGGGGCTCTGCGCTGTATGCTGCGGGGCTCTGAGCTGTATGCTGCGGGGCTCTGCGCTGTATGCTGCGCGGCTCTGCGCTGTATTATGCTGCGTGGCTCTGCGCTGTATGCTGCGCGGCTCTGCGCTGTATCCTGCGCGGCTCTGCGCTGTATCCTGCGCGGCTCTGCGCTGTATACTGCGGGGCTCTGCGCTGTATACTGTGGGGCTCTGCGCTGTATACTGCGGGGCTCTGCGCTGTATGCTGCGGGGCTCTGCGCTGTATGCTGCGGGGCTATGCGCTGTATGCTGCGTGGCTCCGCGCTGTATGCTGCGCGGCTCCGCGCTGTATGCTGCGCGGCTCCGTGCTGTATAATGCGCGGCTCCGCGCTGTATACTGCGCGGCTCTGCGCTGTATACTGCGGGGCTCTGTGCTGTATGCTGCGGGGCTCTGCGCTGTATGCTGCGCGGCTCTGCGCTGTATGCTGCGCGGCTCTGCGCTGTATACTGTGGGGCTCTGCGCTGTATGCTGCGGGGCTCTGTGCTGTATGCTGCGCGGCTCCGCGCTGTATGCTGCGCGGCTCTGCGCTGTATAATGCGCGGCTCTGCGCTGTATACTGCGCGGCTCTGCGCTGTATGCTGCGGAGCTCTGCGCTGTATGCTGCGCGGCTCTGCGCTGTATGCTGCGCGGCTCTGCGCTGTATGCTGCGCGGCTCCGCGCTGTATGCTGCGTGGCTCCGTGCTGTATAATGCGCGGCTCCGCGCTGTATACTGCGCGGCTCTGCGCTGTATGCTGCGGGGCTCTGCGCTGTATACTGCTCGGCTCTGCGCTGTATACTGCGCGGCTCTGCGCTGTATACTGCGGGGCTCTGCGCTGTATACTGCGGGGCTCTGCGCTATATGCTGCGGGGCTCTGCGCTGTATACTGTAATAATAATAAGACTACAGATGGTCCTTTGGAATTGTGCTGTGCTGTCACTTTAGGAGCTGATATTATCTGGCAAAACTGTGCTGGTGTGGTCATGTACAGTTCGCAGGCGTTGGCATAGTAACTGTGTCTGACTGCGCATATCAATGAGCTAATCAGCCAGGTGGCATTTGGCAGTTAAGTTATTTTTAGAAATTGCCTCAGAAACCAGCCCATTTTAAACGTATAGGAAAATTTCCCTATTGAAATGCATTGAAACAATGCTTTCCAATGAGGGGGAAACAATTTTCAAATGCAAATTGCGCCAAAACTACAAATCCGATCGACATGAAAATAACTTAGCACACCTCTCGTGGACGCTGGCTTCGAAATGACACCTCACTGGAGTCTGTGCGTTCAGCGGTTCGGGCCGCATTAACTGCGAAAAAAAGCCTAATAATAATAATAAGAAGAAGAAGAAGTTTACCACGATGGAATAACAGTATAGTGCTTTGTTCCAAAGCACTATAATAATACACAAATACATGCATGTACACCTGGTCCTAAGAAACCTATATGGACAGCATATTAATCAAACTATAAGGTATAGAAAAATACCATGAAGTCCTAATAAATATAAATGTAGAAAAAATAGGCACTTCTAGACAGACTGAAAATAGGTCTGTAATAAGACCTTCAATTAAGCAGTCATAGATTGTATATCACCACACTTGAGAACAGACAAATAAAAAATATATATATACTTTCAATGCATGTGAAAGAGGCAGATATCATTACCCAACATGTCCTATAGAAAAATCCAGCTTAGAAATAACCAGAGTATAGCATTCTAGGTGAGATAGTTACCCACAAATAGACTGGGACCAGAGCCAGCACATCCATATTCCCCCATGAGGCAAACAGATCTAATAACCCTCAGATAATACCAGGCATGAAAAAGGAAACGAAAACCCGACGCGTGTCGCCACTAGAGTGGCTTCATCAGGGGTATGATTTTCGCTACCAACATCTATGTTTATATACCTTACATAATGACGAATGAGTCAATGCAGCCGTGGGTAATCACACGAGGTCAGGCAGGCAGCATCTACCATGGTCCATTGCGCATGCTCAGGCTTCCTAAACCGGAAACTATCATTGCTAGGCAACGGTAAACAGAGAGCAAGGCGTGTAGTGGCTCACCTGTGAGAAATGATGTCCGTAGACTATCGGCACAGATCGAGCACACAATTATCAAAGGGACCAGCAATTTGATCCATGTAGATATCAGCATCACAGTACCGGCACACGGTGATCAGCTATAGACGCCGGTCGCAAGTAGGAAGTACCTACTGCGCAGGCGCCTGGCTTATTCAGAGCACCCTTAATGACAACCCGTGGAATATCCGCCTCACCTCACATTGGTCACAAACGGAGATTGAATTCCTAGATTTGAAACTTCACGTGATGGACTCCAAAATCACCACAAGCCTATATCGGAAACCTACCGCAACGAATAATTTGTTACATTTTGACAGTTTCCACCCACAGCATCTCAAAGAAGGCATACCAAAGGGTCAGTTTTATAGAATCAAGAGGAATTGTACTCGACAGGATTATTTTTTGAAGCATTCTCGTGAGCTGACGTCAAGATTTAAACAAAGAGGCTATCCAACAAAGGTAATTTCACGGGCATTTGTGGAGGCCAGAGGTCAAGAGAGGGCCAATTTACTGTGTCCTCAAGCGAAGGCCCCTGGCAGACCATTGGGGATAATCACTTCCTATAACAATCAGTGGCAAGATGTACGTAGCATCTTGTCCAGATATTGGGGTCTGTTATTGAGTGAGTCGAAGCTACTACCACATCTATCGCCCAGGCCCAATCTGATAGCAAGAAGAGCCAGGAATCTCAAAGATTGCCTTAGCCATAGCCAATTCCAACGCCCCACCACTAGGACCAACAGTGGGTTTCGTCTTCGTGGCACTTTCCCATGTGGGAATTGTAACATTTGTCCATTTACGGCTGGAGATACTAATGTTATTTTACCATCTTTGCCTTTCCAGATTGCCACCAGAGCTTATTTCAACTGCAGGACTAGAAACCTGGTCTATGCCCTGTTATGCCCATGCCCAAAGGTCTATGTTGGGCAAACAACCCAAGAACTAAGGAAGAGGATCCAGCAACATTTTTCGAACATCACGATGGCAAAAAAGGATAAGATTAAAGGAAAGTCCATCACCTCGGTGGCTATGCACTACCTCACGGATCACAATTCCCTGTGGAAAGGAACCAGGATTTTGGGCTTGGACAGAGTTTCCACAAACATCAGAGGGGGCAACATTACGTCGGAACTACTTAGACGGGAGTCTAAGTGGATTTTTGATCTGAACTCTGTGGCCCCAAATGGGCTGAATGAGGACCTGTTATTTACCGGCTTTTATAAATGTATATGATTCGTTGCCTTGAGGGGAGGAAAGGACATGGCGTTTGCTATTCTCAAGTTTGTTTATTAATGACTTTCCCAGATGGACAGTATACTGTGTCATTAGACTCTTGGTAGATGTATCTTGTACTTTTCCATCTATATGGACAGCATATTATCTTTGTTCGTCTATTTCATTTTTTCTTATAGCGATACTTACCTTGGTGGCTATATGTAGTGGCCTCTGCTGGGGATTCTTTATTCCCCTTCTGTTAGAGGGATTCTCTATGGGTCCCATGTGTTATAACATGCTTTTCCTCTGAGTATATGTCCTTTGGTAATATTGTATCTTTCTCCTTACTAACAGGATATCCTCCATAGATTTCTGATACTTTATTCCATTCTTTGGAAAGTCCCATTTTTTGACCCATGACCATTGTTGTTTAGGTACATTATCTGTTTCACATTGTGTATTATTCATTGTAGGTTGCCATTATCGAGTAACGTCAGGAACATCTCCCTTAACGGGAAAGTACAATGTCTCAGCATTGTTAACATGAATTTCTATTAAAGTACCTCACAATATGTGAACCTTCCCATATTGGTTTTTAAATAAGGGCTTCCATAATTGATTTTCTCCTGGGCACCTATTTAGGTTGTCTGGGATAGGTTGCCAGTGATAGGTAGAGGTTTTCTCCTGCTGCTGTAGACAGTTGCCTGCATGGCGGGCATTTTGCACTGGATATTGGTGCTTTGGATTGATTTATTCCATCTTCAGCTCCTCCCAAAAGGGTGCTCACATCTGTGTTGTGTGTGTGTGGAGGTTGTTTATGTGTTCACATGTGCCGCCTCCGCTCCCATACGGGTGTGGGCTTTGCCCATACCAAGTTATACTACTGCTGAGCATAGGAGCTTTAGGTCCTAAGCAGATGGCTATTACTTTAGGTTCCCCTATACTTATAGGTACAGTGGAATCGGCACATGAGTACTGCTGCTGTGTGCTCATGTCTGCCTTTTATGCTATCAGACTATTGTGCCCTTGGCTCTGATGAAACGGGGACCTATGCATATGGTATTTCTTGACATGAACTGGCATCTGTTGATGTTTTTTCATTGTTTTTATAGGTATGCCTATGCAGAGCTGCGGGTACGGTCTGGCGCGGCATGACCATCCATACAGGCAGGGTTTGTCTGTGCTTGTAATTATGTGTATGGCTATTGGGAAACCAGTCCCTTGACTCTAAATTAGCCAGATGCCTGTGTAATGGGTGCCTCTGACCAGCTACTATGGTTTTTTGGTAGCCTTTTTGTGCTGGCATTCATAGGCTGACATACACATAGACCTGATATCGTCTCTAGACACATGGTTACTGGATCTCTGACTTTTAGAGACCTGGCGCTTGCGCAATAGGTACTCTTTAGCAGTGCTGGGCGATACTAATTACCATATGTGACTCTACTCATTGCATACCGTGATATGGTGCGCACGCTTGGGCCATTCTCGCTGTGTTTATATGTACGGTTACCAGGAGACCAAGCTTCTTTGCTCTGAATAAGCCAGGCGCCTGCGCAGTAGGTACTTCCTACTTGCGACCGGCGTCTATAGCTGATCACCGTGTGCCGGTACTGTGATGCTGATATCTACATGGATCAAATTGCTGGTCCCTTTGATAATTGTGTGCTCGATCTGTGCCGATAGTCTACGGACATCATTTCTCACAGGTGAGCCACTACACGCCTTGCTCTCTGTTTACCGTTGCCTAGCAATGATAGTTTCCGGTTTAGGAAGCCTGAGCATGCGCAATGGACCATGGTAGATGCTGCCTGCCTGACCTCGTGTGATTACCCATGGCTGCATTGACTCATTCGTCATTATGTAAGGTATATAAACATAGATGTTGGTAGCGAAAATCATACCCCTGATGAAGCCACTCTAGTGGCGACACGCGTCGGGTTTTCGTTTCCTTTTTCATGCCTGGTATTATCTGAGGGTTATTAGATCTGTTTGCCTCATGGGGGAAATATGGATGTGCTGGCTCTGGTCCCAGTCTATTTGTGGGTAACTATCTCACCTAGAATGCTATACTCTGGTTATTTCTAAGCTGGATTTTTCTATAGGACATGTTGGGTAATGATATCTGCCTCTTTCACATGCATTGAAAGTATATATATATTTTTTATTTGTCTGTTCTCAAGTGTGGTGATATACAATCTATGACTGCTTAATTGAAGGTCTTATTACAGACCTATTTTCAGTCTGTCTAGAAGTGCCTATTTTTTCTACATTTATATTTATTAGGACTTCATGGTATTTTTCTATACCTTATAGTTTGATTAATATGCTGTCCATATAGGTTTCTTAGGACCAGGTGTACATGCATGTATTTGTGTATTATTCTAATTGTTTCCTATAAAATTGGTTCCAGGCATGTGCCTTATTTTGGGCAATAGTCTTTTTCTCACTGTTTTTAAATGTTTTTAATGTTCTCATTATCTATGTTATACCTTAATAAAGTTGTGTAATCCTTTTTGCATACCATCCTGCTGTCTGGTGATCCCCGTTTCTTATGGCCTATGCTTTTTTCTTTTTTGTTATTGTTTCCATTTTCATTGGTCAAGGTTGGATCCCAGTAGTAATTTGTCCATGGTGCCCCCAAAACCTTTTTATGAAGTTCTTTATGATAGCACACTAGCAGCAGGGCAAGCAAGCTCCTGTAATGCATATTCTGCCAATTCAGGCCAGGTGTCTATTTTAGATGCCCAGTAATCAAAGGGGAATGACCTGTGAGGGAGAACATTGATAAGGGAGGAAAAGTAGTTCGTAACCATACTGGACAAATGCTGTCTCCTGTCACTTTGAATCGATGCAGCAGTACCTGTCGTGTCAGCGGTCATTGCGAAATCACTCCACAACCTGGTCATAAAACCCCTCTGTCCAACGCCACTTCGGATTTGTGCACCTCTAACACCTATGCCATTTTGCCCCCTACGGCTCGTGTGAGAACCATCACCGCCGCTGTGTGCTGGGAATGCCTGAACCAAACGGTCTACAAGAGTTGCTTGTTTGGTAGCCAATATTTGCTCTAGGTTCTTATGTGGCACGATATTTTGTAATTTTCCTTTATATCATGGATCCAGGAGGCAGGCCAACAAGTAATCGTCATCGGTCATCATTTTGGTAATGTGGGGGTCCCTTTTTAGGATACGTAAGGCGTACTCAGCCATGTGGGCCAATGTTCCAGGTTTCAATTCACTGCTTGTGCTGGGTTGAGGAGCACTTTCTTGCAAATCAACATCACTTGTGTCACGCAAAAACCCTGTACCTGACCTTGCAATGCCACCAGTTTGTATTGCCCCCTGAGAAGCATCCTTTTCCCATAAATATTCATCCCCATCATCCTCCTCCTCCTCCTCTTTATCCGCCACCTCGTCCAGGAGAGTTCCCTGAGCAGACAATGGCTGACTGTCATCAAGGCTTTCCTCCTCCTCGGCTGCAGACGCCTTCTCCTTAATGTACGTCAAACTTTGCATCAGCAGATGCATTAGTGGGATGCTCATGCTTATGATGGCATCGTCTGCACTTACCAGCCGTGTGCATTCCTCAAAACACTGAAGGACTTAACAGAGGTCTTGTAGCTTCGACCACTGCACACCAGACAACTCCACGTCTGCCATCCAAGTGCCTGCCCGTGTATGTGTATCCTCCCACAAATTAATTACAGCACACCTCTGTTCGCACAGCCTCTGAACCATGTGCAGTGTGGAGTTGCACCTTGTTGCAACGTCAATTTTTAGGCAGTGCTGGGGAAGATTCAGTGATCGCTGATGGTTCAGCATATGGCTGGAGTGTATGGGCGACCAGCGGATGTGCGAGCAAAGTCTTCACACCTTCAGGAGCAGGGCTGGTAACTCCGGATAATTTTTGAGGAAGCACTGCACCACCAGGTTAAAGGTGTGAGCCAAGCAAGTTATGTGTTTCAGTTCTGAAAGGGCTATGGCAGCCATACAATTCCTTCAGTTATCACTGACTACCTTGCCTGCCTCAAGATGTACTCTGCCCAGCCATGACTGAGTTTCTTGCTGCAAGTTCTCGGCCAGTACTTCCATGGTGTGTCTGTTGTCGCCCAAACACTTCATTTGTAACACAGCCTGCTGACGCTTACCACTAGCTGTTCGATAATGGGACACCTCGTGTGCAACACTGGCAGCTGCGAATGGAGTGGTCATGCGACTGTGCTCTGTGGACGAGCTTTCGCTTCTGGAGGAGGAGGGGTGGCGAATGCCTACAGCCAACTGTTTCCTAGACCGTGGGCTAGGCAGAACTGTCCCACTATGGCTGTCCCCTGTGGACCCTGCATCCACCACATTAACCCAGTGCACCGTGATGGACACGTAACGTCCCTGGCCATGCCTACTGGTTCATGCATCTGTTGTGAGGTGCACCTTTCCACTGCCGGATGGCTTTTCTCGCAAAGAAGTGCCAACTGGGTAGGTCATAGCGTGGTACTGCGTAGGTTATCGGGTCTTTGAAAGCTTTGCTTTCAACCAACCGGTAGGGCATCATCTCTAACGAGATTAGTATAGCAATGTGGGCGTTCAAACCCTGTGTATGCGGAAGAGAGGATGAGTATTTTATTTTCCTAATGAGAGTCTCTGGTAGGGTGAGCTGGACTGGAGAGCTGCATATGGTGGAACTAGTGGGTGTGGTGGTGGACATGGCGGATTGAGAGAGGGTTGGTGATGGTATTCTTGATGTTGGCCTACATACAGTGTTTCCTACCAATAACCTTGTGATTCCCTGACTGCTTTGGCCTTGCGATAATACCTCCACATTTGCTGCTGGTGGTGTCCTAACCGGTGGGCTTACAGTGAGGGAAGCAATGTAGCGTTGCTGACTACCTTCATTCTGAGCACCCAACAGTATGGGACGTTTGGTAGTTAGTCCAGGCTTGCAAGTGCATGCCGGTTAGTTGTCTAAGCATGCACGTTGTATTTAAATTTTGAAGATTCTTCCCTCTGCTAATGGTCTTTGAGCATTTCTTACAGATAACTTTTGACTTATCATTCGGATCTTGGTTAAAAAATTGCCACACTAAACTCTTCCTACTATAATACCACAATAGTTATTCCTGCTTGAGAATACCCTAAATTGTAAAACAATAGTTAGAACACTAACCAAAAGATTATATAGTGGTATCCAAATCAACACGGATAAGAAACTTGTTCTACGTGAAGATCCATATAAACATACCAAAAAACCACGTATCTCAGAACAATGGTAGAAAACTTTATTAAACAGTATAAAAAATACAGATTAAAATGTAATAGCCAATAGTGCTTTGGTGAGCCAAGAGTAACAGCAAAGGCGTCACCATTGGGTGGGCAGAGTAGTCACAGAAAATAACATAACAAACTACAATAAGATTGATAGGACCAAGGATCATAAGCAGCAGAGATCTATATTAATTACAGGCTAAGATAGTGCCAACATAAATACCAAAATAATCCCCCAATACTAAGATCCATAGGTCCTCAAAACACAAAGTAACATATATAGACCATGGACCATAGACTAGGAGTTAGAAAGCACAGCAGATCACATATAAGCAGAAGTGCCTAGGACAAACAAAAAGCAGGCCCCCGGTACTAAGGTGTAGTGAGATGCAGATATAGATGCAAATAAACCTTACCAACACCCATGTGGAGATGCCGCAACCCCTATGCGCATTTCAGCAAGGTGCCTTCCTCAGGGGGAGTCAATACCTCCACATTTGCTGCTGGTGGTGTCCTAACCGGTGGGCTTACAGTGAGGGAAGCAATGTAGCGTTGCTGACTACCTTCATTCTGAGCAGGTGCACCAACAGTATGGGACATTTGGTAGTTAGTCCAGGCTTGCAAGTGCATGCTGGTTAAATGTCTAAGTGTTGTAAACTGGTGGCCTAGGAGCAGCATGGACGAGCTCTGGAGTAGGTGGCCTCTATACTGACCGCAGACCCTGAACTTAACACATCAACTAGAAGTAGCCGTGGGATGTTCCTGTCACTCCCTAGACACCTCGTCACGGCCGGAGGACTAATTACACCTAAAGGAAGAAACAGGAATACTATCTTGCCTCAGAGAAAATTCCCAAAGGAAAGGCAGCCCCCTACAAATATTGACTGTGAGAGGAGAGGGAAATTACAAACGCAGACTGAAAACAGAATTTAGCAAAGGAGGCCACGCTACCTAGAAAGAAAAGACAGGAAAGAGTACTGTGCGGTCAGTATTAAATACTACAAAATCCACCACAGAGAATACAAAAATCTCCACACCTAACTAAAGGCATGGAGGGTAACTCTGTGACTCCAGAGCTTCCAACTTGGCTGAGTAAATCTTAACACAGACAAAGCTGGACAAGAAAAAACATAGCAATTCACAGAACTATTAAGCCCATCGCATGTGGACTGCAAAAACAGAGCCAGGACTTATCTTTGATCATTTGGACAATCCAGAAGGAGAAACCAAGCAGAGATGTGGATCCCTAGAAAACAATGGACAACTGGCACTCAATAAAGGAAGGAGCCAGAGTAAATAGCCCCGTCCAAAGTGGAAGCAGCTGATGACTGTTGTGAAGCACAAACAGCAGCACTACCACTTATAACCACCGGAGGGAGCCTAAGAGCAGAACCCACAACAGAATTCACAACATCTAAGTATGCACGTTGTATTTAAATTTTGAAGATTCTTCCCTCTGCTAAAGGTCTTTGAGCATTTCTTACAGATAACTTTTGACTGATCATTCGGATCTTGGTTAAAAAATTACCACACTACACTCTTCCTACTATGGAATACCTTTTCAGGCATTGCATGCTGTGCTACTTTCACCAGATGGCCACGCTGTCCTAAAACTGTTTTTGTTTTTGACAAACGTTTCTGGCCTGATACGGGCCTGCCAGATGACAGCTGTTGCGATGTAGATGGCTGCTGCGGATCATCCTCCTCCGCTTCTGAGCTACTGGCAGCGGCACCCTCTTCCCCCATTGGCTGCCAATCTGGGTCAACAACTGGGTCATCTATCTCCTCCTCTTCAATGTCATGTGCACCTTCCTCTGTGTCACCATGTAAGGTGCTATAGCATTCGGGACCAGGCACCATAGTCTCATCAGGGTCAGATTCTGGCTCAGTACACTGCGAGGGCAATGTAGTGATCTGAGTCAATGGAACAGCATAATAATCTAGCTGTGGCTGTGCATCAGTGCACTCCATGTCCGATTCATCTTGTAATAGGCAGTTAACAATTTCCCTTTCTAACCCAGGCACGGTATGTGAAAAGAGCTCCATGGAGTAACCTGTAGTGTCGCCTGACGCATCCTTCACTTTTGGTTTGGGTGAAGGACACAAGGAGACGTCTTGTTCCTGACCGGGAGCATCCACTGACGACTCGCTGGTTTTATATTTGGAACTTCCTGAAGAGGAGGCAAAGGAGCTAGAGGCTGAGTCAGCAAGGATAGCCAAAACTTTTTCCTGCTGCTCCGCCTTTAAAAGCTGTTTTCCCACTCCCAGATAAGGGAGCCTTCGAGGCCTTGTGT
Source organism: Ranitomeya variabilis (assembly GCF_051348905.1). Classification (NCBI taxonomy): domain Eukaryota; kingdom Metazoa; phylum Chordata; class Amphibia; order Anura; family Dendrobatidae; genus Ranitomeya; species Ranitomeya variabilis. The sequence continues at coordinate 572,550,872 of NC_135236.1, forward strand.
AGCCAGACGATGATGCTGGCTCAACACCTCCAGCCTTAGGTGCTATTGTGCTTTTGCCACTACCACCAGATGCACCACCACCACCATCAGTACCAGCTGGCAACCACCGCCCATGGGCTCTTCCACCAGACTTCCTCATTTTTTGGAAAATCTAACCAAAATAACAACCGTTATATGGTACTGTAAAACAAGGTAGAAGGTGTATATAAACTTGTTGAGAATTTAAATCTCCCTTTTTATGTGGGAGACTGAACCAAAACTCAGGCCCTGTGCATAAAACAACACAATGTAAGTGGCAGAAAGTAGCTGGCTGATATACGACAAACTAACAGGACTGAAGTATATCCACTTTGTGAGAATTTGAATCTCACTTTCTTTTGTGGGAGACTGAACCAAAACTCAGGCCCAGTGTATAAAACAACAAAATGTAAGTGGCAGAAAGTGGCTGGCTGATATACGACAAACTAACAGGACTGAAGTATATCCACTTTGTGAGAATTTGAATCTCACTTTTTTGGGGGGAGACTGAACCAAAACTCAGGCCCAGTGTATAAAACAACACAATGTAAGTGGCAGAAAGTGGCTGGAAGATATATGAAAAAATACAAGGCCTGTAGTACAATTTCAATCTCCCTACAATGATCTCATGACAAGTATGGCAGCAATAAAAAGGGCTGCTGCACACAAAAATGTGGACAAATAAACAAGATAACTGTGCAGAAAGGAGCAACAGGATTTTTGCTTTTAAAAAAGCAGTTGGTTTGCACAGCAGTGTGCAAGCAGCAATGCAGCTATCAGGGAGCCTTATAAGGCAGCCTAATAAGCTACAGAGCTGATGCATAAAAATATAGCCTCCACTGTCCCTGCAAAAAAAGGTGGTGTTGGACAGTGGAAATCGCTACAGCACAAGCAGTTTGGGGGTTAATCTTCCCTCCCTAACTATATCCCTTTTTCTGATGAAGCTGCAGCAACCTCTCCCTATGCTCAGATCGGCAGAAGTAAGATGGCGGTCGGCGTGCACGCCCCTTTATAGCCCCTGTGACGCCGCCGAAAGCAAGCCAATCACTGTCATGCCCTTCTCTAAGATGGTGGGGACGGAGACCTATGTCATCACGCTGCCCACACTTTGCGTCCTCCTTCATTGGCTGAAAAATGGTGCTGAAAGCATCATATGAAACGCGACTTTTGCTCGCAGATCGGTGACCTCATGGCTGGTCCTACACTACGATCGGGTCGGGTTTCATGAATCCCGACTTTGCCGAATGTCGGCGATTTTTTAATTTGTCTGATCTGTTTCGCTCAACTCTACAATCTACAAGGAAATGGGGGGACACAATAGGTGAAAAATGCTTGTTATTTCAGATCTGGCAATTATAATAAATAGGGATTTTTATATAAAGCTGCATGATCCGGTCATCAGCCAGTGTGTTTCAGTGTAATAGTCAAGTATCAAGTGCAGTTATCATGCGCATGGAGGGTGTGGAGACAGATGAAAAGTAGGGTGCAGATTCAGAATAATATTTGGAGGGAGGGAACAGGGCAAAGGAAGTTTACTGAGTAGTTGATGTGGTAGGCTTGTTTGAAGAGATGGGTATTCAAAGCGTGCTTGAATAGGTCAGGGCTAGGTATCAGTCTCAATGCGACTAAGGAAGGAGACGGCAGCACTCACTGATCTTCAGTGCAGGTAAAACTTTATTGCAGTAAAATCTTCATGGCTCGGGGGTGCATATACAGCAGAGTGTACAGGTCAAACGACGGCCGTTTCGCGTGGCTAAAGCACTTCAACAGGTCTGACAAACCTGTTGAAGCGCTTGAGCAGCGCAAAATGGCCATCGTTTGACCTGTACACTCTGCTGTATATGCACCACAGAGTCGTGAAGATTTTACTGCAATAAAGTTTTACCTGCACTGAAGATCAGTGAGTGCTGCCGTCTCCTTCCTTACTCGCAGCTGCATTGTGATGTTTTCTCGGTCCAGCACCCGAGATCTAGCGGCCGGCTCATGCTGACAGCCTGTGGGTTCAAGAGTTCAGCGTCTTGGTGGTGCGGTCAGCTGTTTCTTGATTGACTGACTTTACTAGGTAACAGTCTGATCGTCTGGGGAAGTGCATTCCAGAGAGCTGGCGCAGCATGAGAGAAGTCTTGGAGACGGAGGTGCGAGGTTCGGTTTACCGGGGATGTTAGTCTTAGGTCATTTGTAGAATGGAGGGCACGTGTAGGACGATAGACAGAGATGAGAGAGGACATATAAGGCGGTGCAGAACTGTGGAGAGCTTTGTGGATGAGAGGGATGAGTTTATACTGGACCCTGTAATGAATGGGTAGCCAGTGTAATGACTGGCACAAGATGGAATGAACAAGAGCGCGTGCACTACTGAACGGAGGTGCAAAGGTAGGTTCCCACACCTTACAATGGAAAAAATGAAACCTTGCACTCAACTTGGATGCTCAAGTGAAGAATTTAATGTAGTACACCACAAAACGTTTCGGTCCAAAAGGCAGGACCTTCATCAGTTACGTACTTGAAGAACAGTGGAGGGTGGACACGACTGGCGTGTCAGTAGGCACATGCGACTGTAGTGTCTGTATGCGAATAATAGGTAGAAGAAACCAGACCTACTGGTATCTGTTGTAGCTGGTGAGCGTGCCCGGTTCAGACGCGGTGTCCACCACTAGCGGTGGACACCGCGTCTGAACCGGGCACGCTCACCAGCTACAACAGATACCAGTAGGTCTGGTTTCTTCTACCTATTATTCGCATACAGACACTACAGTCGCATGTGCCTACTGACACGCCAGTCGTGTCCACCCTCCACTGTTCTTCAAGTACGTAACTGATGAAGGTCCTGCCTTTTGGACCGAAACGTTTTGTGGTGTACTGGCACAAGATGGAGGCATGGATGAAGTGGCTGGACAGAAATATGACCCTGGCTGCCGCATTCAATATGGATTGGAGAGGAGAATGTTTGGTAAGAGGGAGACCGTTCAGAATTGAGTTGCAGTAGTATAGACGAGAATGAATAAGAGCGACAGTAAGAGTCTTAGCAGTTTCAAAGGTGAGAAAAGGTCAGATTCTGGAGATGTTTTTAAGATGCAGGTGACAAGAGTGAGTGAGTGATGGGATATAAGGAGTAAAGGAAAGTTCAGTATCGAATATGACCCCAACTGACAGCGGGCATGCTGCTTGGGAGTTATGGTTGATCCCTCCAGGGTAATTTCGATGTTGGGTAGAGTGAGGTTAGTAGAAGGAAGAAACACAAGAAGTTCCATTCCATTTTGGAGAGATTTAGTTTCAGATAGAGGGAGGACATGATGTTAGAGACAGCAGACAGACAATCCTTGGTATTTTGAATTAGGGTAGGGGTGATGTCAGGGGAAGAAGTGTATAATTGGGTGTCATCAGCTTAGAGATGAAACTGAAACCCAAATCTGCTGATTGTTTGTCCAATAGGGGCAGTGTACAGAGAGAAGAGGAGGGGGCCTAGGACTGAGCCCTGCGGAACCCCAGTAGTAAGGGGACGATGAGAGGAAGAGGAGCCAGCAAAAGATACAGTGAAGGAGCGGTCAGAGAGGTAGGAGGAGAACCAGGAGAGGGCTGTGTCCTTGAGGCCTATAGAGCAGAGCATAGTGAGGAGGAGCTGGTGATGCAGTGTCAAATGCAGCAGAGAGATCCAGGAGAATCAGCAGGGAGCAATGACCTTTGGATTTAGCTGTTATTAGATCATTAGAGACTTAATGAGGGCAATTTCAGTGGAGTGTAAAGAGCGGAAACCAGATTGTAAGGGGTCGAGAAGACAGTTATCCAAGAGATAGCGGATTAGACGGGAGTGGACCAAGAGTTCCAGGAGATTAGAGATGAAGGAAAGGTTAGAGACAGGTCTGTAGTTAGCAGTGCAGTTCTGGTCCAGGGATGGCTTTTTAAGCAAAGGGGTTATGATTGCATGTTTAAATGAGGAGGGAAAGATACAAGAAGAAAGAGAGAGAGGTTAAATATTTTAGTCAGGTGAGTGATGACCACTGGTGAGAGAGACTGCAGGAGATGTGAAGGAATGTGGTCACTGTTGCAGGTTGTAGGCCAAGCAGTAGCAAGGAGCTTGGAAACTACTTCTGAAACATACTCAAAGATGTCTAACGAGCTTGAGGTGCGGCAGGGAAAGGGATCCAGGCAGTGAGAAGATTGAGCTGAGATATCCTGATGGATATGGTTGATTTTTTCTAGGAAACAAGTGGCCAGATCCTCACCACTGAGGACGGTGATGGGGGCCTGTACTTTAGGTTTCAGGAGGGAGTTTAAGGTTTCAAAAAGTCATTTGGGGTTGTTGGATAGTGAGGTGATGAGGGTGGTGAAGTAGGATTGTTTGGCCAGATGAAGGGCAGAGTTATAGGTTTTGAGCATGAACTTACAGTGGATGAAGTCTTCTGCTAAGAGAGATTTTCTCAACTGCCGCTCTGCAAACTTTGAGCAACGCTGAAGAAAGCGTGTTTGCATAGTGTGCCAGGGCTGCCATTGTCTGTGTCGGGTCTTTCTGCATTTAGAAGGTGCTGCTTCATCTAGGGCATTCTTCAGTGTATTATTGAAGCGTGACAATGCTAAGTCTGGACAGGAGGGGGAGGCAATGGGGGCTAAAGATATGTGGAGATTGTCCATAAGCTGCTGGGTATTAATGGTACGTGTATTCCGATAAGTGTGGTAAGTGGGGGTGTCCCGGGTGATGAGACAATTCTTGACAGAGACGGAAAGAAGGTTGTGGTCCGAGAGCAGTAGGGGGGAGTTAGTAAAGTCATGCAGCGAGCCGGGATGGGAGAAAGCCAGGTTCAGAGTATTCCCATCCTCATGCGTAGGAGAATTAGCAAACTGTGAAAGGCCGAATGAAGAAGTTAGAGAAAGAAGATGAGAGGCAGATTGGGAGAGGGGATCATTGATGGGGATGTTAAAGTCTCCCATGATGAGGGCGGGGATGTCATAGGATAGAAAGTGAGTAAGCCAGGTGACAAAGTGGTCTAGAAAATGTCGGGAGGAGCCTGGAGGGCGATAAACAACCACCACTCGCAAGGAGAAGGGCTTAAAGAGTCTGATGGTGTGGATTTTAAAGGAAGGAAATGTAAGTGAGGGAACCAGGGGGGGTGACCTGGAAAGTACATTGTGATGAAAGGAGCAAACCAACACCTCCACCATGTCTGTTCTCGGGTCTGGCAGTATGTGAAAATTTCAGCCCACCAAACGAGAGAGCAGCAGCGGCGGTGGTGTCTTAATGCTGGATCCCGGTTTCTCTAATAGCCAGAAGGTTAAGGGAATTAGAGAGGAATTAATCGTGAATGTAAGTTAGTTTGTTACACACAGACCGTGCATTCCAGAGAGCACAGTGAAAAGTGATAGGAGAAGGCATGCACTGAATGTTAATAAGATTAGCAGGGTTTCCATATGTAGCTGGAGGAGAGTAATGTATGCTGGTGGAGGGAGGCCCAGGGTTGGGGGAGATGTCACCTGCAACTAGTAGAAGGAGAAAAAACAGAAAGAGCAGGTGGTGGGATGATTTGTATGAACATTTTGAGTGCTGCATGTAGGTATTGGATGGTTTGGAGTGGGTAAAAATTGGCAGTAGAGCCTCAGAGTTATACATGGGAGAGGGGAGAAGGGAGTTGTCGATATGGAGAGAGTGCACAGAATGTGCTAAAGGGCGGGCGAGTTGTGAAAAAGCAGAAGTAAAAACAAATAATAAGCAGATAGATATGATAAATGTATAATGTAGAATGACTGACCAAGAAGCATGTTTGTATGAAAAACTTATGCACCTTACCTGTCTCCTGCCCTGTCCAACTGCCAATGTCTAACTGCCAAGCACTTTATACTGTTGCACTTATCTATGCAGTTAGGTCAAAATGTGTTTTTACTAAGTTGTTACATTTACCTATGGTTGTTACTTGATTCAACATTTTTTTTTAATTTACTGAAAATACCTCAGTAGCTGCGTTTTTTAAAAAAAATATAGAAGCAGATACAAAAGGAAGAGGAAATATTTTAAGTAGGGTTGAGCGACTTTTATTTTTATAGGATCGGGTCGGGTTTCACGAAACACGACTTTCTCAAAAGTCGGGTCGAGTGAAATTGGCCGATCCTATAATAAAGTCGGGGTCGGGGTCGGCCGAAACACGAAACCCAATGCAGTGCAATGGGATACTATGGTTCCCAGGGTCTGAAGGAGAGGAAACTCTCCTTCAGGCCCTGGAATCCATATTTAAGTGTAAAATAAAGAATCAAAATAAAAAATATTGATATACTCACCCTCGGACGCGCCCTGGTACTAACTGGCAGCCTTCCTTCCTAAGAATAAGCGCGTGAATGACCTGCGGTGACGTCACGGTTTGTGATTGGTCGCGTGAGCGGTCACATGGGCGGCCGCGACCAATCACAAGCGGTGACGTCATCTAAGGCCCTTCACGCGCTCATTCTTAGGAAGGAAGGCTGCCGGAAAGAAGCCGAGGGTGAGTATATTCCTATTAGGTATATACTCACCCTCGGACGCGCCCTGCTTTTTTCCGGCAGCCTTCCTTCTTAAGAATGAGCGCGTGAAGGGCCCTAGATGACGTCACGGCTTGTGATTGGTCGCGTGAGCGGTCACATGGGCGGCCGCGACCAATCACAAGCCGTGACGTCATCTAAGGCCCTTCACGCGCTCATTCTTAGGAAGGAAGGCTGCCGGAAAGAAGCAGGGCGTGTCCGAGGGTGAGTATATACCTAATAAGAATATACTCACCCTCGGCTTCTTTCCGGCAGCCTTCCTTCCTAAGAATGAGCGCGTGAAGGGCCTTAGATGACGTCACAACTTGTGATTGGTCGCGGCCGCCCATATGACCGCTCAGGCGACCAATCACAAGCCGTGACGTCACCGCAGGTCATTCACGCGCTCATTCTTAGGAAGGAAGGCTGCCAGTTAGTACCAGGGCGCGTCCGAGGGTGAGTATATCACTATTTTTAATTTTGATTCTATATTTTACACTTAAATATGGATTCCGATACCGATTTCCGATATCGCAGACATATCGGAACTCGGTATCGGAGTTCCGATACCAGATTCAGAAGATCGCCGACCTCATGGCCGACCCCACACAGGGGTCGGGTCGGGTTTCATGAAACCCGACTTTGCCAAAAGTCGGCGACTTCTGAAAATGGCCGACCCGTTTCGCTCAACCCTAATTTTAAGTATTATCTGTCAAATAGACCCCTCAAAGCCACTTCAAATGGAATGTGGTCACTAAAAATATGGTTTTGAAAGTTTTGTTGGAAAATTGCGAAATTGCTGGTTAACTTTTAACCCTTGTATCTGCCTTAGAAAAAAATGTATGCATCAAAAATTGTGCTGGGAAATATTATTTATTACTGTTCTTCTTGGTATAGTCATCTGATTTAAGGGCATACAAATTTAAAGTTTAAAAATGGCGAAATGTTAGGTGTCGAGTTCCTACCCCTGCACAGGGGGAATCTCACGCCATGTCCACTGCGGTCTCCCATTCTCCCCCAGCCGCAGCAGAACCTGCTCAGCAGAGATGTCGATCCAGCGTCTGGCTCAAGCTGATACTGTGTGCTTGGGTACTGCTGCCTTTCCAGGCTCTACCTTTGTAGCACTATCCAGCACTGTTCAGCAGCAAGCAAGCGTTTCAGGGATTAAGTCCTGCTTTTCCCATACTGAGCATGCCCACGAGATGACCTCCCATTGGAGGTCGGGGATCACATGCTCAGGTTCTGTTGCTGCTCTTATTGGACCATCAGGAAAGTTCTGGAGCGCTACTGCTATAAAAGGTTTGCATGGCCTCTCGGCCATGCGCTAGTGTAAATTATTAACTTGTGTGTGTGTGGATGAATGCCTGTCGATGGATGAAAGCTCTGAATCATTCCCATCCCTAGTGTTGTTGCCTGCTCACGAATGGTATAGCTACTAGACGCCCGACAGTACTATCCTGCACAATTGCACAAGTTACTATTCCAGTTAGCAGCGACCGCTAGAGCAGCGCTGTGCGGAGATAGTACGCTTTTCTTGCCCTACTTAGCGTGGTTAGTGGTGTCTGCCAGAGTGACGCTGCACGCACTCCTGTGCGGAAAATATTTACTTTAGTTTCCCTGGCACCGCAGTAGTGGTGTTGAGAGCAAGAGATCTAGAGGGACTCTTACCCTGACTCTTGGGGCAGAGTTCTGTGTCGCCTTGCTTGCGTTCTCTGTGTAGTATCGCGGCCCTGTGACACAACAGGGTTCGATTCCTTCATACCGGATGAAGCTAACCCGTGTGTGTATTCACATTATACTGCCATATAGTCCATCATTACAAAGCAGCAGGTGTCTTTGCTGCACGGTGGACCCCGGACTGCTAACGTACCATCTCCAATTATTATTTAGTGCATTCCGCCAGTCCTAACACAAGGTTTTCCAATTTTTTGTCAAATCTTCAATATTTTCATAAATATACGCAAATTATCTCAACCAAAATTTACCACTAACATGAAACACAATATGTTATGAAAAATTAATCTCAGAATCAGTGGGATCCATTGAAGTGTTCTGGAGTTATTACACATAAAGTGACAGGGGTCAGATTTCAAACATTTGTAATGGTCATTAAGGTCAAAATTAGTTCTGCCACTAAGGGGTTAAACTATCTAGCAGAACATTCAGCCACTGTAGGAAGCTTCTTAAACACTGACTTATACAGCTGTTATTGAACTCAGTTGTGTAAAGCCCTGTATATAGTACAGTGAGCTCTCCCAGCGACAAATATGTGTCTAAATCTTAGCAATTAAGACAAGAAAAAAACTATTCTTTGGAGGTCCCAACAATTGACCATTGTCACTATATATTAAGAAACAGAAACTGTATGGACAGGACAAATTGCTGAAATATAGTTCCCTATATGCAACAGTCAAGCAGTCTCATTTCCTGTGTGGAGTTTACTACATTTTATTTGTATGAGCGCTTTATTTGCTACAAATTTTCATTAATAACACTCAGATATAAGAACTTGAAGAAAACAAATAGCTATAGCAATATTAAAAAAAAGCACAGCATAGAATATCCTACACATGCTGTCAAACTGAATTTAAAAAAATGTGGGTGGTATCTTGGAGTGTTTGCCTTGGGCACAAGGAGAGCTTGTTTTGTCCCTGAAAATAACACCAGGGAGTGCAATAACAAAATTGCACGACAGTAACATCAACATCCGCACACAGAAGCATTTATTTGCTACATGTAACAGATTAAGGGATTATAGAACACGTATTTTTAAATTACATAGGTGATTAGGTGATCAGTGCCAACAAATGAGCTCCAAGTTTTACAGGGTGCATATATTTCTTTTCCAACCAGTCCCAATAAACTGCCAAACAACTCTAAGGTAGAATCAAGCCTTCCTATGCTGCTAAGGTCAAGGGGTTAATAAGTTGCAAATAACTTTATGGTCTAGTACAGTGAAAGGGTTATTATTACTAGGCAAGTCCCATGGAGGGTTAGCTACATTAAAGGGTTTATTATATGCTCTATATTACATATCTTGTAATCAAAAGTTTAATGCTTTGTGTGCAGGAGCCAGAGAGATACTAGGGAGGAGTGTGCACCACTAGCAGCAATTGGTAAACTATGTACTCTGCGCAAAGCTGGTACCAGGAGATTTACAGATCATGCAACGCAACCTAAAAGTGAAATATACTAATAGCCCCTTCACTGAGAAAGAGAACAGGGTCTCCAGTGGAAATAGCAATCCTATTCCTATGGTATAATACTGACTTATTTACAGCATAGGTGGAGATGATTGTGCAGAAACTTGAATTCTCTACATCACAAGAATCTATCAGGGAACTTCGATTCCACTTTAGTCAGAGGCTGTTTGCATATCAGTGCATGTTGTCCCAGATGGTGATCATTTAACTTTAATGAGTAATACTGCTTCTTATTTCATCTGTGCTCATCACACATATACATACACACACAATCTCAGTACTCTGTGGAAAAACGAAGACTAAGGGGTGATCTTATTTTAATGTATAAATATATGAGGGGACAGTACAAAGACCTTTCTGATGATCTTTTTAATCATAGACCTGAGACAGGGACAAGGGGGCATCCTCTACGTCTGGAGGAAAGAAGGTTTAAGCATAATAACAGACGCAGGTTCTTTACTGTAAGAGCAGTGAGACTATGGAACTCTCTGCCGTATGATGTTGTAATGAGTGATTCATTAATTAAATTTAAGAGGGGACTGGATACCTTTCTGGAAAAGTATAATGTTACAGGGTATATACACTAGATTCCTTGATAAGGCGTTGATCCAGGGAACTAGTCTGATTGCCGTATGTGGAGTCGGGAAGGAATTTTTTTCCCCATGGTGGAGTTACTCTTTGCCACATGGGTTTTTTTTGCCTTCCTCTGGATCAACATGTTAGGGCATGTTAGGTTAGGCTATGGGTTGAACTAGATGGACTTACAGTCTTCCTTCAACCTTAATAACTATGTAACTATGTAACTGTCACTCCTGCTGGCATTACTAATCATAGAGTGCTGGAGTTTTGGCACATTGAATACTTACTTTACCCGCTGCATACATACACACAAAAATATTTAGAATTGAGAGTCCTCAGTGGTTGATACCTTTTAATGGCTAACTGAAAAGATGGTAACAAATTGCAAGCTGGAACACACTGGCGCTACTATGAAAAAGGCCCGAGTGCATACTAGCCCATTACACCTGCTCCAATGTGCAGCCTCTGTCTGTGCTAGTGGTGAACTAGGGATCAGCCTATCTATCAGTCAGTAGTAAGCACCTTTAGACTCTTGAGGCGCGGTACTTTATCTTTGATTAAATTGCAAGCTGCTTTCGAGACCACTCATGCCTCTTCATCAGGCATAGACTAAAATAAATTCCGGAGAATCACATATTTATGCACAAGACATCACAGAAAACAATAAAAAATACATAGATAAGACAGGTGACATGAAGCAGAATTACCATGGGTGATAAACAGTTATGTCCATAAATATTGGACCAGTTCTTAGATAGAGAATGTTTTATTGTCCTCTGATTGGGGTCTGGTCCTGTTGTGATGACCCCACATGGTCTGAAGGGCAAATTCCTAAGTTCCTTAGTTGATGTAAAAAGACACATTCAATCCTGCACTAAGACTGTCAAAGGTCATCATCAGTTTATATTCCCATATTCTTTTGTCTCTTTGAGATTTGAATTTACCTTTTAGAACAAGTACCTATATACTCGAGTATAAGCCGACCCGAGTATAAGCCGACCCCCCTAATTTTGCCACAAAAAACTGGGAAAACTTATTGACTCGAGTATAAGCCTAGGGGGGGAAATACAGCAGCTACAGGTAAATGTCAAAAGTAATAATAGATACCAATAAAAGTAAAATTAATTGAGACATCAGTAGGTTAAGTGTCTTTGAATATCCATATTGAATCAGGAGCCCCATATAATGCTCCATACTGTTCATTATCGCCCCATAAGATGTTCCATATTAAAATATGCCCCATATAATCCTGCATAAAGGTTAATAAAGGCCCCATAAGATGCTCCATAGACACATTTGCCCAATATAATGTTGCACAAATGCTGATTATGGCCCCATAAGATGTTCTATAAAGATATTTGCCCCTTATAGTGCTGCACAAACGTTATGGCCCTATAAGATGCTCCATACAGACACTTGCCCCATATGCGGTAGTGCCCTACAAACGTTAATTATGGCCCCATACAGACACTTGCCTCATATTGTGCAGCACAAACATTATGCCCCTATATAGTGCTGCAGAAACGTTATGGCCCCATATAGTGCTGCAGAAACGTTATGGCCCCATATAGTGCTGCAGAAATGTTATGGCCCCATATAGTGCTGCAGGAATGTTATGGCCCCATATAGTGCTGCAGGAATGTTATGGCCCCATATAGTGCTGCAGGAAAGTTATGGCCCCCATATAGTGCTGCAGGAATGTTATGGCCCCATATAGTGCTGCAGGAATGTTATGGCCCCATATAGTGCTGCAGGAATGTTATGGCCCCATATAGTGCTGCAGGAACGTTATGGCCCCCATATAGTGCTGCAGGAATGTTATGGTCCCATATAGTGCTGCAGGAACGTTATGGCCCCATATAGTGCTGCAGGAACGTTATGGCCCCATATAGTGCTGCAGGAATGTTATGGCCCCATAGATGCTCCATACAAACACTTGCCCCATTTGCTGCGATAAAAAAATAAATCACATACCTCTCCGTCGCTCAGGCCCCCGGCACTTTCAATAGTCACCTCTCCTCGTTCCGGGCGCCGATCTGTCTCCAGCACTGACGTTCAGCAGAGGGCGCGCACTGACCACGTCACCGCGCCCTCTGACCTCAGCGTCACTGCTGGAGACAGATCGGCGCCCAGAACGAGGAGCAGGTGACTATCGCGCAGCGCTGCGCTCCCCTCCCCATATACTCACCTGGTCCTGCCACTGTGTAGATCCTGCTTCCCCGACGCCGCAGCGCTTCATCCTGTACTCAGCGGTCACATGGTCCCGCTGATTACAGTAATGAATAGGCGGCTCCACCCCTATGGGAGGTGGTGCCGAATATTCATTTACTGTAATGAGCGGGACCATGTGACCGCTGAGTACAGGAAGAAGCTGAAGCTGCTGCTGCCGGCGCCGGGGAAGCAGGGACCGCGCCTGGACTAGGTGAGTATTTTTAGACAGCCCCCGCTCCCCCTCCCCTGCCGACCCCCGGTATGACTCGAGTATAAGCCGAGAGGGGCAATTTCAGCCCAAAAAAGTGGGCTGAAAATCTCGGCTTATACTTGAGTATATATGGTAATTTCATGTCCATAATGTTATGATCCGGGAGACAAAAATGTATTGCCACAGGTAGATCCATTCTTTTTTCTCTTAGTGTATGGCGGTGAGAATTCATCCTTGTCCTCAGTTTTTGCCCTGTCTCCCCCACATACAGACCCCCAGTTGGATATTTGGTACAAATAATTAGGTACACCACATTAGAAGTGACGCAGCTGAAAGTACCTGGTATCTTGTAGTCCTGATGTGAATTGGGGATCTTTATCTTGTCCATGGTCATTATAAATGGACAGGTTTTACATTTTTTCGGATTGCAAGGAAAGGTACCTGCAGCTGTTGCAGAGGACAGGGAGCTCTTGACAATGATGCTTCTTAGATTTGGAGGCTGCCTAAAACACAGTAGAGGGGGTTCTGGAAAAATGGATTGTAAGCAGGCATGTTTTTGTAGTAAAGGTTGTAATTTCCGTGCAGCTCCCCTTAGCACCTCCAGATTTGGATTGTAGGTGACTACTAGAGGCACCCGGTTATTTTCTTATTCATGTTTTGTTTTTTGTTTTTTTCCGTGATGTTTTGTGCATAAATATGTGATTCTCCGGAATTTATTTTAGTCTATGCCTGATGAAGAGGCCTGAGTAGTCTCGAAAGCTTGCAATTTGTTACCATCTTTTCAGTTAGCCATTAACCCATTACTTGCCAAATTAAAATTTTTGCAAGTACGGATTTTTCAGAAAAGGGCATCCCAATATTCAATTAAAAATGACATTGACATGATTTCCTATTTTGGAAACATTCGTTTTACTAACACAACACAAAAAATTGGACCTAATTATAAAAATGATAAAACCTCAGTTGCTAGAAGCTAAAGATTAGGCATCCAAAAAAAGGACATTGGTAGATAATGGGTTAAAGGTATCAACCACTGAGGACTCTCAATTCTAAATATTTTTCTATCTACAGGCTAACACAGTACCAAGATATATATCTTTCCTGTACATACACACAAAAATTCTGTACTCTGTCTCTGCAACTCCTGCTGGCATTAGAAAGCATAGAGTGCATCTCTGCTCATGTGGTAAAGAAACAAAACACCTGAAATAAGATGCTTGTACACCTAAAAGCATAATTTATGATCTACAACTGTTGTTATTAGCTGAGCCTTTAAATTGTATTGCTAGACACTTTACATAATATCTGTACTGATCATGTACTGAATACCAGTATTTCAGAAAATCTAGTAGAGAAGAAACTTTAAAAAAATTGAAAATTGTGAAAGCATTTCTAAAAACGAATGTCAAAAACAGTGCAGTAGCAATTATAATGGGCTATGACTTACTTATTTGTTCATATTTATTCAAGTGCAGAAGTTCAGTGTAGCTTGAAGTCACTCGGGATGAGAAAGAATATCTGTAGTTAGGCATTTAGCAGTATTCTTTATGCAGACTTAATTAGTACAAACTGTGGTTAGTGGCCAGTAAGTTGTCTTGAAATTCATGTTTTAAAAATTATGATTGATATTTATGCTTGAAAGAAGATCTAATATACACCAATAATTCTTTGCCAGCAATTGGGGGAGAAGAGATTAAGATAAACGGCTTTTACAATGAAGAACAAAAGCATTCATATTTCATACCAAAGATATATTCAAATATGCAGCAGAGTAACCAGTATAAGTACATCATATGGCAGATACTTATATTGGCCTGGAAATAGGAGTGAAGGCAGATATAACAATGCTTGTATTAGGGGGTGAGTTCCTGCCTCTGCACAGTGGCAATCTCGAGCCATATCCTCTAAGGTCTCCCATTCATCTCCAGCCGCAGTGGAGCCTGTTCAGTGGAAATGTCGGTCCCAGCGTCTGCCTCAGCCTGATACTGTGTGGATGGTTTCTGGTGCTTTCCCAGGCTCAGTCATTGTAGCCAGTAGGGTTGAGCTAAACGGATCGGTCATTTTCAAAAGTCGCCGACTTTTGGCAAAGTCGGGTTTCGTGAAACCCGACCCGACCCCAGCGTGGGATCAGCCACACGGTCGGCGATCTTCGCGCCAAAGTCGCGTTTTGCATGACGCTTTCCCCGCCATTTTTTAAGCCAATGAAGGAGTGCGTGCAGTGTGATGACATGGGTTCCGGCTCGCTTTGTGCGGCATCACAGGGGGTAAAACCGCCATGTTAACGTTTGGGATATAGCGATTTCCACAGTGAAACACAAACCTTGCAGGGACGAGAGGAGAGAGAGAGAGAGAGAGAGAGAGAGAGAGAGAGAGAGAGAGAGACTAAAAAAAAATATCCCCATTGACTTGTATTGGGTTTCGTGTTTCGGTCGGCCCCCCGACTTTGCACAATAATCGGCCGATTTCACACGATACGACTTTCGAGACAGTCGGGTTTCACGAAACCCGACTCGATCCTAAAAAAGCAAAAGTCGCTCAACCCTAGTAGCCAGTACTGGTCAGTGGTGAGCAGACGTCTCTAGGACTAAGTCCTGCTTTTTCCCTTCTGAGCATGCCCAGGGAAAGACCTCTCATTGGATGTCAGGGATCACATGCTCAGGTACTGCTGCAGCTCCCATTGGTCCTCTAGGAAGGTCCTGCAGTTGCTCTGGTATTGTAGCAGCTTCCATTGGTCCTCTAGGAAGGTCCTGAAGCTGCTGTAGCTATAAAAGGTTTGCATGGCCGCACGGCCATGCGCTAGTATTGGAGCGCCCCCAGCAGGGCCGTAGGGCACTCGGTACTGGGTCCTTCGGTTCAGGGGATGTCACGGTGGCTGATCTGGTCCGTGGCCCTAGAGATTTCTGTATTTAATTGGAAAGGTCTTTAAAGGTATAATGATCGTGATGCCACCTGTGGTGTTTGGTTAGGGTGACAGACGTTGCTTAGGGGTCCGCTGGGGTGATGTTATGGCAGCAAGATGGTATACCTTCCCACAGGTGAAGTGTCTCCCCAGGGCTTCCCAGATAGTGTAGGAGGTGATGGTGGATGAGGTAAGGCGCAGTGACTAACGAGGACACAAGGTTGCAGTCTCTTTACCTTTTACTGGAGGCTTCAGCATCCACAGTCCAGGGTACAGACCACAGGGTAGGCAGAGTCCGGCCGGTCTGAAGGAAAATCCAGAGTCCCCTTATCCAGGTGGAAATCAGTAGCCTTCCACTAGCGCCTGTGTGTTGTAGTACCTCACTGCTGAGCTTCTCGGTAAGGTCCTCATAACTGTTGTAGATGTTCTAGGTGTTGTTTCTTCCTCTCTGTCCCCCAGATGGTATGGATAGGACAAACCTGTATGACTGATGGCCTGAGGCTTGTTAATAGGACCCTAGAGATGCCCTGACCCCCACAATTTGCCACCGTGTCTTCTTAGGTATTAAGGTTGGGCAGCCAACTTGCAATTGACTGTCCTGCCGGTCTCTGGAGCAAGGCTTGGAGACGGATGCTCCCTCGGTATTCCGGCCACCGGCTACGCGCCTCAGAAGGAGGCAGCCTATTTCAGGGCAGAACTCCTTCTGGTGATATCTCCTTGTGCTATGACTCAGTTTCTCACTCTCTACAACGCAATTCTCTTCGTGTCCTTTCTTAGGATGCTGCCGCACGTGGGGCAGGCGCAGCTCCGTGTCTTTCTGTCTTGCTAGGCCTCTGACAGGATCCCACCCCTGTCAGAGACCCTCTGTCTGTAGCTCCGATGTTCCTCCTTTCTCCCTGTCTGCCTGACAGGTGTTGCCTGGGCAAAGCCCAGTTATCTTCTCTCTAACTTTCTATCCAGTTCACCAGTTTTACCCTTCTGTGAGGAGTGCCCTAGTAGATAGGAGCAAGGCTCCCCCTCGTGGTCTGGAGTGTGAAGTGTGGTGTATTGTTTGTGATACCTGTTAGGAAGATCTCCTTTATTGCCATCAGACGTAATATCACTCCCCCTGGTGGAAGAATGACATCACTGCAACGACCAGGACTCTGGGGTGCTGCAGTATCACTTCATGTTATGAGCTTGCTAATTGTGGCCTGTATGATTGTATTCAGGGCCATGGCTGAAATAAGCCCCTAGAATACCGGCACCTCCGATGAGGTCAACAACGACCCTCTTCTGCTTACAAATCCTTTCCAACATATGCAGTGTAGAGTTCCAGCGCGTGGGGACATCACACAACAGTCGGCGAGCTGGAAGCTGAAAACGCTGCTGTAGCACGGCAAGGGTGGCTGAAGCTCTAGCTTTCTAAAATCGGCAGACAAACGGAGTACAGGGTGGAGCGCGGTAATTTGCTTTTTTGCACTGCATGCTGTGGCGGCACTGTCGGTCGAAGAGAGGGGAGAGTGGGTGTGGCTTACAGTGGCTGATGGGAGATTTGTATTCCTCCACCTTTCAGTTGCCATCATGCAGTGGACACGTGAGGAGAGGTCATTTTGTGTTGAAGCGTATTTTTCAAATGCCCACTCCATCATTGCAGTGCAGCGTGCTTTTCGTTTACAATTCGCTGTTCCTCCACGCGGACGTGTTCCTGGACGGCAATCAATTGTAAATTGGGTGAATGCATTCAGAACAGCAGGGAATGTGTCATGTGTACGAAGGGGACCTTAGAGAAGGATTACAACACCACAAAACATCGAGAGAGTTAGAGCAGCAGTACTGCAATCTCCGAAACGCTCTGCTCGGAAGCAATCATTTGCTCTTGGCATTTCAAGACGTTCTCTCCACCGGATTCTTCATGATGAACTGAATTTTCACCCATATAAAATGTGCGTGGTCCAACAATTGTCAGCACGGGACTATTTGACACGGCGGACCTCTTGTGAAGACATGTTAGCAACGATACCCCGTGACGCAATTGTGTTTTTTTCTGATGAGGCACATTTTCACCTCAGTGGGTGTGTAAACAAACAAAATATGCGTTACTGGAGTGAAACAAACCCCAGAGAAGTTCACGAGAGACCTCTGCATTCGGACTGCGTCACTGTGTGGTGCGCCATATCACGAGTAGGCATCATTGGTCTTTACTTTTTTCAGGATAACGGTTGTGCCATAACTGTGAACTCCGAACAGTACTTGTCTATGATACAGGATTATTTTCAGCTGGCTCTTGAGGCAATGGAACTAGAGGATACATGGTTCCAACAGGATGGTGCCACTGCACACACAGCGAGGGTTACCATGAATTGTTTGAGGCAAATGTTTCCTGGACGGCTTATCTCTTTGAGGGGAGATGTGAACTGGCCAGCACGCTCACCAGATTTAGCCCCATGCGATTTTTTCCTTTGGAGTTACCTGAAGTCTAAGGTGTATATCAACCATCCCAACACCTTGGAAGACCTAAGGAACAATATTGAAGCTGAAATTGGCAGAATACCAGTGGACATGCTTGTTAGAGTTCATGAAAACTTCAGAAAACGTATGCAGCAGTGTGTGGATAGCGAAGGTCGACATTTGCCAGATACACTATTTAAAACCATGTAATTTAAAAATTCCTTTACTGTTCAGTATAATCAAAATATAAAATAAATTTTTCTAATGATCATAATTTTTTTATTTCATTCCCAAATCAGCAAATTACCGTGCTCCAGCCGGGAAGAAAGAGGGAGAACCTGGCCCGGTCACTGGAATTTAACCCCTGAGGGTGTGGCCTGACTCACCTCTTCTCCCCGGTTGGTCCGCTGGGCGTCCCAATCATGACCTCACCTGGGGAGGTAGTGGGAGGGGGGGAATTGGGCACTGCACAGATTTCCCCTCTAACTGTCCCTTAGGGGCTCTGCAGTCAGAGGCACGTTCCTTATACAGTGCCGTGCCTACCAGACTGCAGAGACCCGTGTGTCGTAACCAGTGCCTTCCCCCCATCCCACCATTCCGCAATAAAAGACACCAATAATCCTGGATGGGTTGAACAGGTCGGTCACAGTTTTATTATTTGCAAAGTAGAGAAGGGCAATTACACATCGCGACGCACTCATTGCTGAAGGCCCCAGCCGACGACCGCTGGGCCAGCAAGCCAATGAGAGGTTACGAACCTTTGCCCCCCCCTCTACCTACCGCCACGGAGTGTCATGTGTATGACCTACACAAGACTCCGACCCCCACCCAACATCATTAGAGCCTGTTCAACACCATCCCGCAAACCCTCCAAAAATATGTCGAGCCCGATGTCCGTGAGGTGGATGCCATCCGTTCTCAGCAAAGCAAGATTGTTCCCTTCTAGCTCTTGGTGTCGAACCACAATGCCGTACTTTTCTCTCACAAACTTCGACATCTTTGTGTTAATCCTTTTTCTTGCGTTTTCGATGGCTTTTACGTCCTTAGCTCCGTGCCAGACCGCTCGAGGTATTATCTCGGACCACACCACCACCATATCTGGTAATAAACAGACAAACCGATCGATGTCTGTTGACATTACTGTGTACAGCTCGGCCCCTTTCCGCTTGCCCAGATCATTGCCTCCGGCATGTAGCACCAGAACCACCGGCCCCTTGGCCTTTTTAGCGATGTCCACCAGCTCCGGGAAGATCTGATGCCACCGGAGCCCTCTGATGCCTCTCCAGTTGACTTCCAAATTCGGGAAGCCAAAATTGGTTCCACCCGTCCTGAGTTTGGCCCTTTTGCATGCCCAGTGGACAAAAGAATGCCCCACTACCCAGACTGTGGGCCTAAAGCTGCCTGTAATAGACAAAAAAATGTTAAAGCAGGTCTGGTCTTATGTATCTTGCAAAGCATGCGGATTTCCAGCGGCCCATTCTCTGCACCTCGACTTCCGATACCCCCGCTCTAGCTGCTTCGGTAGCCGCCCCTATTCGGAAGGAATGTGTCCCGTATTCCTTTGGAGCCACGCCGACTGCCTCTAGGCACTGTCTAAAGATCGCTTGAAATTGATATTTAGTAAGAGGGGACCCGTCGGTGTGTGAAAGATAGAATCTACCCGAATGTCTTACTACCGCATAGTTTTTAACTATTTTTACTGGGCATATAGGCCCGTCTGACGCCTTGACCAATACCCATGTCCCCCTCCCGGTGGGGTCGCATTTGGATCTCCGTACTCTAATGCGCAGAGCTTCGCTGCATATGACGAGGTCTTCATTGATTAAGTCGCCTATTGATGCCGTTTTTGACTGCGGCACTAGTTCGCTGATGCGAAGTGCCCCGAAGAAGGCGATTGCGAACGCTGCAGATGTCAGCGTTGCCTCGTATTGTGATTTGCACACCGATGAAGATATTGCAATTATGTCGTCCAGAAGCCTTAGGGAAACTGGGCGACGGCATTCCTGGCTAGGTTGCAGCCTTCTCCAGCCTTTTACGGCTTGTTTGATGAAGAAATATTTGGTTACGTCCACCCACCCCAGCAGCTGAAAGAAGAAGGCTATTCCCGACAGATGACGCTGCGCTAATGTCCCTGACGCCCCTCTCCTCCTGAGCTTTTCTAAGAGTTCTACTAAGACGTCGCATCTCGCCTGGTTGCACCTATCGACTGGTCTTCCTTGCGTTAGCGAGCACCACACCTCCCACGCCTTACCGTAAACCTGCCAAGTCGCCGGTGTCACTGAAGCCCGGATCAAGGGCATCAGTGATTGGCCACCATGTCCAAGAGGGAAGGAGGAATCTGCAGGCCCGACGTTCGCGCCCTGGGGAGGAAGAGTTTGAATGCCTGCCAATCGGAAGATAACAAAGAGTTAACAATTTTGTCATCTACAGTCGCCGTAAATCTGGCCCGGCACCAGATGTTGTGCTTCAGGCATAATAGTGCTAGGCGGCGCAACAGCGCGAGTGCTGGCTGAGAAGAAGACGACATGCTGTTTAGGGCTTTTGCTGTTCTCAGCTGTTTTGTTGTAAATCTGATGTTCGTATTTTCCAATTGGGCACCCCATAGCTCGACTGATGTTACTATTGCCAGAATTTCCACCAGTGATGGGTCATGGCCCCATGCGGCCGTGGTCCATAGTTTAGGCCATTGGCCTTTGCACCACTGGTCTTTGTAGATTGCTGCAAAACCATCCGTAATATTTCCACCGACCATTAGGCCTAAATCTTTGCTTGGCGTCTCCTGCGCCATAACACATGTATGCCCATTGTAGGACTCCAGGAATGTCCTCCAGACCAGCAAGTCTGCCTTCAGGGAGCGGTTGAGTCTAATTCTGTGGCTCGGCTGGGCTATGCCCTTGGTTGCTAGTGATAGTCGGCGTGAAAAGGCTCTGCCCACTGGCATTACACGACAGGCAAAGTTGAGCAATCCTAGTAGGGATTGCATTTGTTGTAGGGTGACTTTTTTTGCTTTGTAGCAATTTTTAACCATTTGCAGAGTTTTTTGCAGTTTATCTGCTGGTAATACCCATCAGCATGCCCTCTTCTTCTCAGCCAGCACTCGCGCTGTTGCGACGCCTAGCACTACTATGCCTGAAACACAACATCTGGTGCCAGGCTACATTTACGGCGAATGTAGATGAAAGAATTGTTTAACTTTGTTATCTTCCGATTGGCAGGCATTCAAACTCTCCAGGGAGCAAACGTCGGGCCTATGATGTCCTCCTTCCCTCTGGGACATGGTGGCCAATCACTGATGCCCTTGATCCGTGCTTCAGTGACACCGGCGACTTGGCAGGTTTACGGTAAGGCGTGGGAGGAGTGGTGCTCGCTAACGCAAGGAAGACCAGTCGATAGGTGCGACCGGGCGAGATGCGACGTCTCAGTAGAACTCTTACAACGGCTCGGGCGGAGAGGTGCGTCAGGGAAATTAGCGCAACGTCATCTATCGGGAATAGCCTCATTCGTTCAGCTGCTGGGGTGGGTGGACGTAACCAAATATTTTTCATCAAACAAGCCGTTAAAGGCTGGAGAAGGCTTCAACCTAGCCAGGAATGGCCATCGCCCAGTTTCCTTACGGCTACTGCACGACATAATTGCAATATCTTCATCAGTGTGCAAGTCACCATACGAGGCAACGCTGATATCTGCGGCGTACGCAATCGCCTTCTTCGGGGCGCTTCGCATCAGTGAATTAGTGCCGCAGTCTAAAACAGCATCAGTAGGCGGTTTAATCAACGAAGACCTCGTCATATGCAGTAAAGCTCTGCGCATTAGAGTACGGAGATCCAAATGCGACCCCACCGGGAGGGGGACATGGGTATTGGGCAAGGCGTCAGACGGCCCTATATGCCCCTGTAAAAATAGTTAAACGCTATGCGGTAGTAAGACATTCGGGTAGAATTTTTCTTTCACACACCGACGGGTCCCCTCTTACAAAATATCAATTTCAAGCGATTTTAGACAGTGCCTAGAGGCAGTTGGCGTGGCTCCGAGAGAATATGGGACACATTCCTTCCGAATAGGGGCGGCTACCGAAGCAGCTAGAGCGGGGGTATCGGAAGTCGAGGTGCAGAGAATGGGCCGCTGGAAATCCGCATGCTTTGCCAGATACATAAGACCAGACCTGCTTTAACACTTTTGTCTCTTACAGGCAGCTTTAAGCCCACAGTTTGGGTAGTGGGGCATTCTTTTGTCTACTGGGCGTACGAAAGAGCCAAACTGCGGCCGGGCGGAACAAATGTTGGCTTCCCGAAGCTGGAAGTCAGCTGGAGAGGCATCAAAGGGCTCCGGTGGCGTCAGATCTTCCTGGAGATGGTCGACATCGCCAAGAGGGCCAAGGGGCCGGTGGTGCTGGTGCTACATGCCGGAGGCAATGATTTGGGCAAACGAAAAGGGGCCGAGATGTACACAGTAAGATCAACAGATGTCGAACGGTTTGTTGGTTTATTACCGGATATGGTGGTGGTGTGGTCCGAGATAATACCGGGAGCGGTTTGGCACGGAGCCAAGGACGTGAAAGCCATCGAAAACTCAAGAAGAAGGATTAACACAAAGATGTCGAAGTTGGTGAGGGAAAATTACGGCATTGTGGTTCGCCACCAAGAGCTAGATGGGAACAATGTAGCTTCACTAAGACCGGATGGCATCCACCTCACGGACGTCGGGCTCGACATATTTTTGGAGGGTTTACGGGATGGTGTTGAACAGGCTCTAACGAGGTTGTGTGGGGGGTCGGAGTCCTGTGTAGGTCATACACATGATCCTCCGTGGCGGTAGGTAGAGGGGGGCAAAGGTTCGTAACCTCTCATCGGCTTGCTGGCCCAGCGGTCGTCAGCTGGGGCCTTCAGCAATGAGTCCGTCGCGAAATGTAATTGCCCTTCTCTACTTTGCAAAATAAACTGTGACTGACCTGTTCAACCCATCCAGGTTTCTTGGTATCTTTTATTACGGAGTGGTGGGATGGGGGAAGGCACGGTTTACGACACACGGGTCTCTGCAGTCTGGTAGGCACGGTACTGTATAAGGAACATGCCTCTGACTGCGGAGCCCTTAAGGGATAGCTAGAGGGGAAAACTGTGCAGTGCCCAATTCCCCCCTCCCACTACTTTCCCAGGTGATGTCATGATTGGGACGCCCAGCGGACCAACCGGGGAGAGGAGGGAAGTCTGGCCACACCCTCAGGGGTTAAATTCTAGTGCCGGGCCCGGATTCTCCCTCTTTCTCCCCGGCTGACCCTCGGAAGATTACTCGACCCTCGGGGATTACTGCTGGTAATCGAAACACCATTGCATTGGTGTCTATTTCAATACCGAGAAAAGGCAAACTGTACTTTCACTGGCAGATCTGGCAGCTCCTGGTAGCTTTTCAGATAACGTTGAACCACGAGGTTAAGCACATGGGCCAAGCAAGGTACATGTGTGAGCTCACCTTGCCTCAGAGCCGCCACCAGGTTACGGCCATTGTCACACATGACCATGCCTGGCTGTAGGTTCAGCGGTGTCATCCAAACATCTGACTGCTCTTTCAGCGCTGTCCACAACTCTTCTGCATTGTGCGGTTTGTCAACTATGCAGATTAGCTTCAGCACAGCCTGTTGCCGCTTGGCTGAGGCAGTGCTGCAGTGCTTCCAGCTTCTGACTGATGTGTTGATTTCAGAGATGGAGGATGAAGATGAGGAGGAGTAGATGCAGGAGCTGTAGACTCATGTTGATGTTACGGGGAACGGATGCACGCCTTCTGTCTGTGGCCACCACACTGCTTCTCCCTGCCTGTTGGGGGGATATGCCTCCTTCCCCATTTGTGCTGCTGTTCTCTCTATGCATGTCCTCCTGCCAGGTTGGGTCAGTCACTGTGTCATCCACCATCTCGCCTTCCACATCCGCATTTTGGATGCAAAATAGCGCTGTATAGAATTTGAGTATCACACAGCCAAAAAATATGTACACCGGCCTCCAATGACCAAACTTGGAGCACAGAGATATATGACGGCTGTAACGGAAATACCACACTGGCAAATCTGTGGCCTTTCAATTTCTTTATGCAAAATAGTGCTGTATAGAATTTGAGTATCAGATAGCCAAAAAATAAGTACACTGGCCTCCAATGACCAAACTTGGAGCACGCAGATATATGAGGCCTTTTTCGGTAAATGTACAACACCAAAAAAAAAAAAAAAAAAGGGGCACAAGGGTAGCACACACAACTATGCTAGGCATGCCTGACATACTATAACTTTTCAACAGGCCTCAGTCTGACAGAACAGACTGTATATATTTTTTTGGGGGTGGGGGATTTTTGGAAAAAAAAAATTATATAGACAGTAAATAAGCTGCAGCAGCAGGCAGTTATGGAGCTTTGTGAAGGATGCAGTGGGAGCAATGGACGCACATGCAGTGCCTGCAGTCCTTGAACTGATGTGGATATGCTGTGCCCTGACTACCTAGCGCTGCAATATCGGGACCCACGAATTAGCCCTAAAAAGGACTTTTGGTTTCTGAGGAGTTGTGGATGTAAGAGTTGCAGACCTACTGTACACTAACTCTAAAACCACGATTCTGACACTATCTCAGCAGCAGCTCTCCCTACTCTCACTGAATCAGGAACAGAATGCGGCGAGCAGGGCGGCACCGGGTCTCTTATACCTGGAATGATGCTGTACGGCCCAGCCAATCACTGCACGAACACAACAAAGATGGCTGCGGCGTTTCATGGCCTGGCAGACAATCCCCGTACCGTGATTGGGCCTCTAAAGTGCACCAAAACTGCTGGGTGGAGACTGCAGTTACAACTGAATAACACCGGAAATGCTCGCTGCTCGCCGTGTACGCCGAGCATAGCAATACTCGGACGAGTAACGAGTAGTGGCGAGCACATTCGCTCATCACTAGTTATAATATTTCTTAAGACTTTTTTTCCTGTACACTCAAATTTCTCATTGATTTTGAATGTTTTATTCTCAAGTCGTAAAGTGGATTAAAAGTGTGACACAATTGTTCTCAGCAGTGATCTTGGAGTGAGAGATGTTTCAAGGGGTCTTTTCCTTTCATTCAGCACTTTTTCCGTCCATTTCAACATTTTCATTGCCTCATAGACCTCCATGTACGGTCTGCCAGAATAATGCTAGGATTTCCTATTGACTCCCATTGTACTCCTTACTTGAAACCAGTAACAAGGATCCAAGTATTTTATTGCTCGCCCATCACTAATAAAACACAATGCCTAAAAACGTTTTGCATGTTACAGGCAGATCATCTCCCTGTTCTAATATTGTTTTCTCTTTGACATCACAAAGCTGCTCATGTATATTGCAATGCATGAAATAATGTCTTTTTGGCCAGAAAAATGTCTGCAACAAGCTGTGAGGACTGGCGGAACGCACCGAGTTAATGTGGATGTTATAGTTGGTGCATTCGCAGCCTGGGGTCCACCGTGCAGGAGACAACCTGCTGCTAGAAAATGACTGCACTATATGGCAGTATAAGTGAACTCAGTTACTTCACTGAGTCACACAGAAAAGAACACGCTGTGCCCTGTTAGCATTACAGGGGAACACAGCTAACTGCTGAGCTGATGGCATGATCATGTTTTCTATTATTTCTTTTGTTCCATGGATTTCCACTGTCGTGGCTTTTCGATATTCTATGTACTATACTGATATGTATTTTTTTATGTTCATTTATTAGAGTTTTGATGAAGGCCTAAGTATTGGCCGAAATGTCAACAATTTTTTTGTCAACAGTGGATCAATAATAAAACACCGATTCTTGTTTTTCGCATGACCATTTTTTTTTAAGTCCAAAAAAGACAACACATTGTGGAATTGGCCATGACATTACATTGGGCCTACTTCGTAACTAGGTCTCCTGCAATCTGTCCAGTACCTGCCAGTAGATCACCAGGATGAACGTGCTCTGTACTGTTATAGTTCAGTGAATATTGGGCAAGGCGGCTGTGATGGCACTATTTTTTTAAGTCCAAAAAGGACAACACATTGGGGAATTGGGCATGTCATTACATTGGGCCTACTTCTTAACTCGGTCGCCTGCAATCTGTCCTGTAGCTGCCAGTAGATCATAAGGGTGATCATGCTCTGTACTGTTATAGGCCAGTGAATTTTGGGCAAGGGGGCTGTGATGGCAGTATTGTTTTAAGTCCAAAAAGGACAACACATTGGGGAATTAGTTTCTCTCCTTGAGGGCCATAACTTTGCCTGCCTCAAATGTACAAATGGCAAATATACAAATGGCGATTTGTAAACAAGATTGAAATACTGTACACCGAATGCATTCAGACAATCGCATAGCTGCATGTCTTGTAAATTATTTACAGATATGACAGACAATGCACATAGTGACACAATCTTGATAAATGTTTGTTTACTCTATTCACAAACAGTTCAAAGCCTCTATATGTTTGTTGTTTGTCATTGTAAAACATTAAGGTTTACTGAAACTCTGCCCTTGGTGGTTTGATCTAAATCCTTGTGGCTTTTATTTTCTAGGGGTTTATGACCCCTTGTCTGATGAGTCCATGATATATCAGATTCATCCAACCTTGAAAAGTGGCCACTTGAAGGTCTAGGTGAAACTAGAGTTACATTGTGTAAATCACTATATAAGACCAGAGAACTGGGGTACCTGTACAGTCATGGAGAAAAATTTTTGAGAATGAGACAAATATTAATTTTTCCAAAGTCTACTGCTTAATTTTTTCTAATGGCAATTTGCATTTACTCCTGAATGTCAGAGTGATCAGCTTAACAGCAATTACTGTACTTGCAAAGTCAATATTTGCCCAGAAAATGAACTTTAACCCCCAAAACACATTTCAACATCATTGCAGTCCTGCCTTAAAAGGAGCAGCTAACATCGTTTTAGTGATTGATCCATTAACACAGGTGTGGGTGTTGATGAGGACAGGGCTGGCGATCAATCAGTCATGATTAAGTAAGAATGACATCACTGGACACTTTAAAAGGAGGCTGGTGCTTGATATCATTGTTTCTCTTCAGTTAACCATGGTTATCTCTAAAGAAACACGTGCAGCCATCGTTGCACTGCACAAAAATGGCCTAACAGGGAAGAGTATCGCAGCTACAAAGATTGCACCTCAGTCAACAATCTATCGCATCATCAAGAACTTCAAGGAGAGAGCTTCCATTGTTGTCAAAAAGGCTCCAGGGTTCCCAAGAAAGACCAGCAAGCGCCAGGACCGTATCTTAAAACTGTTTCAGCTGCGGGATCGGACTACCAGCAGTGCCGAGCTTGCTCAGGAATGGCAGCAGGCTGGTGTGAGTGCTTCTGCACGCACTGTGAGGCGGAGACTCTTTGAGCAAGGCCTGGTTTCAAGGAGGGCAGCAAAGAAGCCACTTCTCTCCAGAAAAAACATCAGGGACTGACTGATATTCTGCAAAAGGTACAGGGAGTGGACTGCTGAGGACTGGGGCAAAGTAATTTTCTCTGATGAATCCCCTTTTCGACTGTTTGGGACATCAGGAAAACAGCTTATTTGGAGAAGAAGAGGTGAGCGCTACCACCAGTCTTGTCTCATGCCAACTGTAAAGCATCCTGAAACCATTCATGTGTGGGGTTGCTTCTCAGCCAAGGGAATCGGCTCACTCACAGTCTTGCCTAAAAACACAGCCATGAATAAAGAATGGTACCAGAATGTCCTCCAAGAGCAACTGCTCCCAACCGTCCAAGAGCAGTTTGGCTCCCAACAATGCCTTTTCCAGCATGATGGAGCACCTTGCCATAAAGCAAAGGTGATAACTAAATGGTTCATGGAACAAAACATAGAAATTTTGGGTCCATGGCCTGGAAACTCCCCAGATCTTAATCCCATTGAGAACTTGTGGTCAATCATCAAGAAACGGGTGGACAAACAAAAACCCACAAATTCTGGCAAAATGCAAGCATTGATTATGCAAGAATGGACTGCTATCAGTCAGGATTTGGTCCAGAAGTTGATTGAGAGCATGCCAGGGAGAATTTCAGAGGTCTTGAAGAAGAAGGGTCAACACTGCAAATATTGACTTGCTGCATTAACACATTCTAACTGTCAATATAACCTATTGGTACTCATAATTAGTGTTGAGCGATACCTTCCGATATCTGAAAGTATCGGGTATCGGAAAGTATCGGCCGATACCGTCAAAGTATCGGATCTAATCCGATACCGATACCCGATCCCAATGCAAGTCAATGGGACGAAAATATCGGAATTAAAATAAACCCTTTCTTAACTTGTAGGTTCATTCTACATGAAGGAAAACAACTAAGAATAATGTAGGATGTATGGGGGGACGTGGCGGAGACATTAAAGGCACAGAGGTTTAGCCCAATCTAATAGAATAGCAGGATTTTGTTTTGTTTTTTATGACGTTCGGCGTTAGAAAGATTTTGACTATGTTAATTTTTTTTTTTATTTTGTCAGATATTGATGTTTCACTACTTCCACGCCCTTCACCTTCTTTTTTACTTCTCCCACACTTTCTTCTTCATTATCCTCATCATCAGCTTCTTTGACATCAACTTCTTCACCTTATTCATCTTCTTCTTCATCTTCTACCTATTATTTTTTTGGTTACATTGTTCATATTCTTTTTATTTTACTATTATCTTCATCATATTCTACTTCTTCATCATATTCTTATTTGTGACAGGCATTCCCGTAGTTGTTATCTATAAAAGTTTGAAGATTACACCTTCCGTTCTGCCTGTCACAAAACAGTTACATTTGTCCGCGTTCAGTTTGGCCTGCAGCATCAGGCTTTATCCAGGGGCACCACGAGGAGGAACGGACTCACCCCCATACACTGCTTAGTCTTCTTCTGCTTATAATTTAGATAATATCTTTTGCTCTGATATTTAGTCTTATGCTTAATGTTCTTCTGCTCTTTGTTCTGCAGCCTCTTGTTCTTCTGCTTCTCGGTCTTCCAGGTCGTCGTCATCTCCAGGGTCGTCGTCTCCGGGGTCGTCGTCATCGGGGTGGTCTTCAGGGTCGTCGTCTCCGGGGTCGTCGTCATCGGGGTGGTCTTCAGGGTCATCGTCTCCAGGGTCATCGTCATCACGGTGGTTGTCGTCTCTGGTGTCGTCGTCATCTTAGGGGGTGGTCTTCCGGGTCGTCGTCTTTAGGGTCTTGAACTTGGAAATGTAGCAGAAGGTACAAGAAGGCTGAGAAAATGCCGAGAAACAGCTGATGGAACTGGAACTCGGATGGCTACCCGAAGGTCCAAGAGCCAATGGAACTACCGAGGACCAGCTGACGTTACTGGAACCCGGTTACTAAGCAGGAGGTACCCGTGCCTGAAAGCACTACCAAGGACCACCTGACGTTGGTGGAACTCGGATTCCCAGAGGGAGGCACCTAAGCCAAAGGCTCTGCCCGGAACCAGCTGACGGTACTGGAACCAGGATGGCGAGCAGAAGGTACAAGAGCAAAAGACACTGCCGAGAACCAGCTGATGGTGCTGGAACCCGGATGGGTAGCCGAAGGTGCAAGAGCCAATGGAACTACCGAGGACCAGCTGACGTTACTGTAACCCGGTTGCTAAGCAGGAGGTACCCGTGCCTGAAAGCACTACCAAGGACCACCTGACGTTGGTGGAACTCGGATACCCAGAGGGAGGCAACCAAGCCAAAGGCTCTGCCCGGAACCAGCTGACGGTGCAGGAACCAGGATGGGGACCTATTCAAGCTTGTCTTCCTAGAGCCCCAACTAGCAGTGTTGGAGCAAAGGGTCAGCAGGAGGAGAGGGAGCAGAGTGTAGGCCGAAGCCTGCACTGGCGGCAGCTTTGGGTGTGTTGTGTCTGCGTGGCTGTTGCAGGACACGTTGCCGGCTGCACAGCAGGGGAACAGCTGGCGGTGCTGAACCCCACTGACACATTGGCTGGTGTTTTTCTCTGTGCAGCTAGCAGTACCGGGCCCCAACTGGCGGTGTTAGAGCCCAGGCTCTGCAGGGGGAGCAGAGTGTAGGCCGAAGCCTAATTGAACCAATTTCAAAGGTAACCTTTAACCCCCCCTCAGGTGTTACAAAGTGGAAGAGCCACAGCTTATGCAGCAGTAGTGCTGCACAAGTCAAAGGTTGCTCTTTTAATGTTTCTCCTTGCACACGCTGAATGAAACACGTATAACATTTAGCCCTTTATACAGTCAAACTGTGTTGGAGGCGCGAGTTCTCTTCGTAATGAGACGCAGCTAGTGTTGAGCGATACTTTCCGATATCGGAAAGTATCGGTATCGGAAAGTATCGGCCGATACCGTCAAAATATCGGATCCAATCCGATACCGATACCCGATCCCAATGCAAGTCAATGGGACGAAAATATCGGAAATAAAATAAACCCTTTATACACTTGTAGGTTCATTCTACATGAAGGAAAACAACTAAGAATAATGTAGGATGTATTGGGGAACGTGGCGGAGACATTAAAGGCACAGAGGTTTAGCCCAATGTAATAGAATAGCAGGTTTTTTTTTTTTTGGGATGACGTTCGGCGTTAGAAAGAATTTGACTATGTTAATTTTTTTTTTTTTTTATGCCACATATTGATGTTTCACTACTTCAACGCCCTTCACCTTCTTTTTTTCTTCTCCCACGCTTTCTTCTTCATTATCCTCATCATCAGCTTCTTTGACATCAACTTCTTCACCTTATTCATCTTCTTCTTCATCTTCTACCTATTATTTTTTGGGTTACATTGTTCATATTCTTTTTATTTTACTATTATCTTCATCATATTCTACTTCTTCATCATATTCTTATTTGTGACAGGCATTCCTGTAGTTGTTATCTATAAAAGTTTGAAGATTACACCTTCCGTTCTGCCTGTCACAAAACAGTTACATTTGTCCGCGTTCAGTTTGGCCTGCAGCATCAGGCTTTATCCAGGGGCACCACGAGGAGGAACGGACTCACCCCCATACACTGCTTAGTCTTCTTCTGCTTATAATTTAGATAATATTTTTTGCTCTGATATTTAGTGTTATGCTTAATGTTCTTCTGCTCTTTGTTCTGCAGCCTCTTGTTCTTCTGCTTCTCGGTCTTCCAGGTCGTCGTCGTCTCCAGGGTCGTCGTCTCCGGGGTCGTCGTCTCCCGGGTCGTCGTCATCGGGGTGGTCTTCAGGGTCGTCGTCTCCGGGGTCGTCGTCATCACGTTGGTCTTCAGGGTCATCGTCTCCAGGGTCGTCGTCATCACGGTGGTTGTCGTCTCTGGTGTCGTCGTCATCTTAGGGGTGTTCTTCCGGGTCATCGTGTTTAGTCTCTTGAACTTGGAAATGTAGCAGAAGGTACAAGAAGGCTGAGAAAATGCCGAGAACCAGCTGATGGAACTGGAACTCGGATGGCTACCCGAAGGTCCAAGAGCCAATGGAACTACCGAGGACCAGCTGACGTTACTGGAACCCGGTTACTAAGCAGGAGGTACCCGTGCCTGAAAGCACTACCAAGGACCACCTGACGTTGGTGGAACTCGGATACCCAGAGGGAGGCACCTAAGCCAAAGGCTCTGCCCTGAACCAGCTGACGGTACTGGAACCAGGATGGGGAGCAGAAGGTACAAGAGCAAAAGACAGTGCCGAGAACCAGCTGACGGTGCTGGAACCCGGATGGGTAGCCGAAGGTCCAAGAGCCAATGGAACTACCGAGGACCAGCTGACGTTACTGGAACCCGGTTACTAAGCAGGAGGTACCCGTGCCTGAAAGCACTACCAAGGACCACCTGACGTTGGTGGAACTCGGATACCCAGAGGGAGGCACCTAAGCCAAAGGCTCTGCCCGGAACCAGCTGACGGTACTGGAACCAGGATGGGGAGCAGAAGGTACAAGAGCAAAAGACAGTGCCGAGAACCAGCTGACGGTGCTGGAACCCGGATGGGTAGCCGAAGGTCCAAGAGCCAATGGAACTACCGAGGACCAGCTGACGTTACTGGAACCCGGTTACTAAGCAGGAGGTACCCATGCCTGAAAGCACTACCAAGGACCACCTGACGTTGGTGGAACTCGGATACCCAGAGGGAGGCACCTAAGCCAAAGGCTCTGCCCGGAACCAGCTGACGGTACTGGAACCAGGATGGGGAGCAGAAGGTACAAGAGCAAAAGACAGTGCCGAGAACCAGCTGACGGTGCTGGAACCCGGATGGGTAGCCGAAGGTCCAAGAGCCAATGGAACTACCGAGGACCAGCTGACGTTACTGGAACCCGGTTACTAAGCAGGAGGTACCCGTGCCTGAAAGCACTACCAAGGACCACCTGACGTTGGTGGAACTCGGATACCCAGAGGGAGGCACCTAAGCCAAAGGCTCTGCCCGGAACCAGCTGACGGTACTGGAACCAGGATGGGGAGCAGAAGGTACAAGAGCAAAAGACAGTGCCGAGAACCAGCTGACGGTGCTGGAACCCGGATGGGTAGCCGAAGGTCCAAGAGCCAATGGAACTACCGAGGACCAGCTGACGTTACTGGAACCCGGTTACTAAGCAGGAGGTACCCATGCCTGAAAGCACTACCAAGGACCACCTGACGTTGGTGGAACTCGGATACCCAGAGGGAGGCACCTAAGCCAAAGGCTCTGCCCGGAACCAGCTGACGGTACTGGAACCAGGATGGGGAGCAGAAGGCACAAGAGCAAGTGTCTGCGTGGCTTTTGCAGGACACGATGCCGGCTGCACAGCAGGGGAACAGCTGGCGGTGCTGAACCCCACTGACACATTGGCTGGTGTTTTTCTCTGTGCAGCTAGCAGTACCGGGCCCCAACTGGCGGTGTTGGAGCCCGGGGTCAGCAGGAGGAGGAGAGGGAGCGGAGTGTAGGCCGAAGCCTGCACTGGCGGCAGCTTTGGGTCTGTTGTGCCTGCGTGGCTGTTGCAGGACACGTTGCCGGCTGCACAGCAGGGGAACAGCTGGCGGTGCTGAACCCCACTGACACATTGGCGAGGTGTTTTTCTCTGTGCAGCTAGCAGTACCGGGCCCCAACTGGCGGTGTTGGAGCCCGGGCTCTGCAGGGGGAGCAGAGTGTAGGCCGAAGCCTAATCAAACCAATTTCAAAGGTAACCTTTAACCCCCCCTCAGGGGTTACAAAGTAGAAGAGCCACAGCTTATGCAGCAGTAGTGGTGCACAAGTCAAAGGTTGCTCTTTTAATTTGGCTCCTTGCACACGCTGAATGGAACACGTATAACATTTAGCCCTTTATACAGTCAAACTGTGTTGGAGGCGCGAGTTCCCTTTGTAATGAGACGCAGCACAGATGTCAAGAATCCCACCTTGGTGCTGGGTGCAGCCTCCTGAGCGTTGTTATTTGCTGTACAGGAGTCTGCGCTGTCGTGTTATCCCCTGGCCTAGCGCTGTTAGCGCTGCCCATCTTCTGACCTCATTTAATGTTGGCTGGTGCGGTTCGCGATGCCCATGAATCACAGCCCCGCAGTGTATTGACATAGTTAAAACACTGCGGGGCTGGGATTCATGGCCTGGCGCAGTACATATGTTCGCCTCTCGCTTGGGTTCTTACACCTGCTTCAGACTATGTGGCGTCAGCTGATCCCTTATCGCATGCCACGGCCATGAAGCCGCACAGTCTGAAGAAGGCAGAAGGAGATGAGGGACAGGCGAACTGATGCACTGCTCATGCCCATCAAACACACCCTTGCAGTCCCAAGAAATAAGACACCAAGGGGCGTTGTGTGGGTCAGGGCGGCCGCAGAGGCGCAGGCAGCCAAACAATGATGCCAGAAGACGGGCAGCGCTACCAAGGGGGTTGCAGCGTGTCATTACAAAGGAAAGTCACACCACCGGGACGGTTAAATGGTCACACAGAGGACACATTTTAGACGTGTTTTCCGTTCCACATGTGCGAGGAGAATACGTTTATGAGCCACCTTGCACACATGCAGCATTACCGCTGTACAAGGTGGCCTTAAAAACGTACAAACGCCTGGGGGAGGGGGGACAGGTTCCCTTCAATTTCAGTTCTGGTGTCTGCGTGGCTTTTGCAGGACACGATGCCGGCTGCACAGCAGGGGAACAGCTGGCGGTGCTGAACCCCACTGACACATTGGCGAGGTGTTTTTCTCTGTGCAGCTAGCAGTACCGGGCCCCAACTGGCGGTGTTGGAGCCCGGGGTCAGCAGGAGGAGGAGAGGGAGCAGAGTGTAGGCCGAAGCCTGCACTGGCGGCAGCTTTGGGTCTGTTGTGCCTGCGTGGCTGTTGCAGGACACGTTGCCGGCTGCACAGCAGGGGAACAGCTGGCGGTGCTGAACCCCACTGACACATTGGCGAGGTGTTTTTATCTGTGCAGCTAGCAGTACCGGGCCCCAACTGGCGGTGTTGGAGCCCGGGCTCTGCAGGGGGAGCAGAGTGTAGGCCGAAGCCTAATCGAACCAATTTCAAAGGTAACCTTTAACCCCCCCTCAGGGGTTACAAAGTAGAAGAGCCACAGCTTATGCAGCAGTAGTGGTGCACAAGTCAAAGGTTGCTCTTTTAATTTGGCTCCTTGCACACGCTGAATGGAACACGTATAACATTTAGCCCTTTATACAGTCAAACTGTGTTGGAGGCGCGAGTTCCCTTTGTAATGAGACGCAGCACAGATGTCAAGAATCCCACCTTGGTGCTGGGTAGGGTTGAGCGGAACGGGTCGATCATTTTCAAAAGTCGCCGACTTTTGGCTAAGTCGGCGTCTCATGAAACCCGATCCGACCCCTGTGCTTGTCGGCCATGCGGTACGCGACTTTCGCGCCAAAGTCGCGTTTCAATGACGCGAAAAGCGCCATTTCTCAGCCAATGAAGGTGAACGCAGAGTGTGGGCAGCGTGATGACATAGATCCTGGTCCCCACCATCTTAGAGAAGGGCATTTCAGTGATTGGCTTGCTGTCTGCGGCGTCACAGGGGCTATAAAGGGGCGTTCCCGCCGACCGCCATCTTACTGCTGCTGATCTGAGCTTAGGGACAGGTTGCTGCCGCTTCGTCAGAAGCAGGGAGAGCGTTAGGCAGGGTCCACTAACCACCAAACCGCTTGTGCTGCAGCGATTTCCACTGTCCAACACCACCTTCGGTGTGCAGGGACTGTGGAAGCTATTTTTTTTTTTTTTTCCCCTCAGCGCTGTAGCTCATTGGGCTGCCCTAGAAGGCTCCGTGATAGCTGTATTGCTGTGTGTACGCCACTGTGGAAACCAACTGCTTTTTTCAAAGCACATATCCTCTTGTTCCTTCCTTTCTGCACAGCTATCTTTTTTGTTTGTCCACACTTTTTATTTAATTTGTGCATCAGTCCACTCCTATTGCTGCCTGCCATACCTGGCTTACATTACTGCAGGGAGATAGTAATTGTAGGACAGTTTTTTTTTTTTTTTGTTTTTTTTTGTGGGAGATTAAGATTGGCATTTCTGCTACAGTGCCATCCCTGTGTGTGCCATCTCTCACTGAGTGGGCCATAGAAAGCCTATTTATTTTTTCCGTGATTTGTGTTCTAAAATCTACCTCAACACAAAAACACTACATCAATCAGTGGGAGAAAAATATTGGCCTCAGTCAGGGCTTGTGTGCCACTGCTGTGTGTGCTATCTCTCATTCAGTGGGCTATAGCAAGCCTATATTTTTTTTTTTTTTTTTAATATTATTTGGTTTCTAAAGTCTCCCTGAAAAAAAAAAAAATACATAAAAAAACAGTGGGAGAGTAATATTGCCCTTTCAGCTTGTGTGCCAGTCTTGACTCCTGGGTGTGCCACCTCTCTCCCTTTCATTCAGTGGGCCATAGAAAGCCTATTTATTTTTTCCGTGATTTGTGTTCTAAATTCTACCTCAACACAAAAACACTACATCAATCAGTGGGAGAAAAATATTGGCCTCAGTCAGGGCTTGTGTGCCACTGCTGTGTGTGCTATCTCTCTTTCAGTGGGCTATAGCAAGCCTATTTTTTTTTTTTTTTTTTTTAATATTATTTGGTTTCTAAAGTCTCCCTGAAAAAAAAAAAAAAACTAAAAAAACAGTGGGAGAGTAATATTGCCCTTTCAGCTTGTGTGCCAGTCTTGACTCCTGGGTGTGCCACCTCTCTCCCTCTCATTCTCTCATTCAGTGGGCCATAGAAAGCCTATTTATTTATTTTTTAAAATATTATTGGGTTTCTAAAGTCTCCCTTAAAAAACAAAAAATACATAAAAAAACAGTGGGAGAGTAATATTGCCCTTTCAGCTTGTGTGCCAGTCTTGACTCCTGGGTGTGCCACCTCTCTCTCTCATTCAGTGGGCCATAGAAAGGCTATTTTTTTTTTGGTTTTTTTAATATTATTTGGTTTCTAAAGTCTCCCTGAAAAAAAAAAAAAAACATACAAAAAACAGTGGGAGAGTAATATTGCCCTTTCAGCTTGTGTGCCAGTCTTGACTCCTGGGTGTGCCACCTCTCTCCCTTTCATTCAGTGGGCCATAGAAAGCCTATTTATTTTTTTTTTTAAATATTATTGGGTTTCTAAAGTCTCCCTTAAAAAACAAAAAATACATAAAAAAACAGTGGGAGAGTAATATTGCCCTTTCAGCTTGTGTGCCAGTCTTGACTCCTGGGTGTGCCACCTCTCTCCCTCTCATTCAGTGGGCCATAGAAAGCCTATTTATTTTTTTTTTTAATATTATTTGGTTTCTAAAGTCTCCCTGAAAAAAAAAAAAAACCTAAAAAAACAGTGGGAGAGTAATATTGCCCTTTCAGCTTGTGTGCCAGTCTTGACTCCTGGGTGTGCCACCTCTCTCCCTCTCATTCAGTGGGCCATAGAAAGCCTATTTATTTATTTTTTTAAATATTATTGGGTTTCTAAAGTCTCCCTTAAAAAACAAAAAATACATAAAAAAACAGTGGGAGAGTAATATTGCCCTTTCAGCTTGTGTGCCAGTCTTGACTCCTGGGTGTGCCACCTCTCTCTCTCATTCAGTGGGCCATAGAAAGGCTATTTTTTTTTTGGTTTTTTTAATATTATTTGGTTTCTAAAGTCTCCCTGAAAAAAAAAAAAACATACAAAAAACAGTGGGAGAGTAATATTGCCCTTTCAGCTTGTGTGCCAGTCTTGACTCCTGGGTGTGCCACCTCTCTCCCTTTCATTCAGTGGGCCATAGAAAGCCTATTTATTTTTTTTTTTAAATATTATTGGGTTTCTAAAGTCTCCCTTAAAAAACAAAAAATACATAAAAAAACAGTGGGAGAGTAATATTGCCCTTTCAGCTTGTGTGCCAGTCTTGACTCCTGGGTGTGCCACCTCTCTCCCTCTCATTCAGTGGGCCATAGAAAGCCTATTTATTTTTTTTTTAAATATTATTGGGTTTCTAAAGTCTCCCTTAAAAAACAAAAAATACATAAAAAAACAGTGGGAGAGTAATATTGCCCTTTCAGCTTGTGTGCCAGTCTTGACTCCTGGGTGTGCCACCTCTCTCTCTCATTCAGTGGGCCATAGAAAGGCTATTTTTTTTTTGTTTTTTTAATATTATTTGGTTTCTAAAGTCTCCCTGAAAAAAAAAAAAAAAAACATACAAAAAACAGTGGGAGAGTAATATTGCCCTTTCAGCTTGTGTGCCAGTCTTGACTCCTGGGTGTGCCACCTCTCTCATTCAGTGGGCCATAGAAAGCTTTTTTTTTTTTTTTCCTTGATTTGTGTTCTAAAATCTACCTCAACACAAAAACACTACATCAATCAGTGGGAGAAAAATATTGGCCTCAGTCAGGGCTTGTGTGCCACTGCTGTGTGTGCTATCTCTCATTCAGTGGGCTATAGAAAGCCTATTTATTTATTTTTTTTTTTTCTTATTATTTGGTTTCTAAAGTCTCCCTGAAAAAAAAAAATACATAAATTAGGTGGGAGATTAATATTGACATTAGTGCTTGAGTGACAGTCCTGCGTGTGTGTCATCTCTGTGATTTTGTGCCACAGAAAACAGAGTGTGTAACATTGTGCCTGATTTTCCTTGTGGTCTCACCAACCTGTTAAGGGATATTGAAATCATACTGAAGTTATAGCTCACCGTGTAAGTTGTTTGACAGCAACAAATAAAGTTACTTTGGTTAAGATTTTAAAACAATGAGGAAGTCTGGTGCAAGAGGTCGTCGTGGGCGTTCATTGTCAGCTGGTAATGATGGTAGTGGTAGTGGAGCATCAGGTGGTCGTGGGGATAAAAATATTCCACCTAAGTCTGGAGCTGTGGAGCCAGTTTCGTCGTCAGGCTACACAAGGCCTCGAACGCTCTCTTTTCTGGGAGTAGGAAAACCGCTTTTAAAGGCGGAGCAGCAACAGCAAGTTTTGGCTTACATTGCAGACTCAGCCTCTAGCTCTTTTGCCTCCTCTTCCGAAACTGGTAAATGTAAAAGCAGCGCGTCGCTTGTGGATGTTCACGGTCAGGGACAAGTCGCTTCCTTGTCCTCCTCAGCAAAAACTACAACAAGAGAGAAGGATGCAGCAGGCGACACAACGGGTCACTCCATGGAGCTCTTTACACATACCGTCCCTGGCTTAGAAAGTGAAACATTTAACAGGCCATGCCCATTACAAGTATATTCTGACATGGAGTGCACTGATGCACAGCCACAGCCAGAGTACTATGCTGCTCCTTTGACTCAGACCACCACATTGCCCTCTCAGGGTACAGATCCACAATCAGACCCTGATGAGACTATGTTGCCCCGCCACGAACGCTATACCACCGACCGACACAGTGACACAGACGAAGTTGCACACGAGCTCGAAGAGGAGGTAATAGATGACCCAGTTATTGACCCCGATTGGCAGCCATTGGGGGAACAGGGTGCAGGCGGCAGTAGTTCAGAAGCGGAGGTGGAGGAGGGGCCGCAACAGGCATCAACATCGCAACAGGTTCCATCTGCCGGGCCCGTATCTGGCCCAAAACGCGTGTCAAAGCCAAAACCTGTTGGAGCACAGCGTTGCCATCCGGTTAAAGCTCAGTCTGCAATCCCTGAAAAGGGATCCGAGTCTAGGAAGAGTGCAGTCTGGCATTTTTTTTAAACAACATCCAACTGATCAGCGCAAAGTCATCTGTCAAAAATGTTCAACTAGCTTAAGCAGAGGTCAGAATCTGAAAAGTCTAAATACTAGTTGCATGCATAGACACTTAACCACCATGCATTTTCAAGCCTGGACTAACTACCAAACGTCCCTCAAGGTTGTAGCACCCTCGGCCAATGAAGCTAGTCAGCAACGCAACATCCCTTCCGTCACTGTAAGGCCACCATTTTCCGCACCACCGGCAGTATCTGTGCAGGTTTCTTTGCCAGCCAAAAGCAGTCAGGGTCAGGGAATCACCAGTTTTGTAGGAGGAAATATTGCATCTAGGGCACCGGCGGAAACAATACCGTCTCCAACCGTCTCTCAGTCTGCCATGTACACCGGCACACCCGAAAGTTCCACGATCTCCAGCTCTCCAGTCCAGCTCACCCTACATGAGACTCTGGTTAGAAAAAGGAAGTACTTATCCTCGCATCCGCGTACACAGGGTTTTAACGCCCACATAGCTAGACTAATCTCGTTAGAGATGATGCCCTACCGGTTAGTTGAAAGCGAAGCTTTCAAAGCCCTGATGGAGTACGCTGAACCATGATACGAGCTACCCAGTCGACACTTTTTTTCCAGAAAAGCCATCCCAGCCCTGCACCAGCATGTTAAACAGCGCATCGTCCATGCACTCAGGCAATCTGTGAGTACAAAGGTGCACCTGACTACAGATGCATGGACCAGTAGGCATGGCCAGGGACGTTATGTGTCCATCATGGCACACTGGGTGAATGTGGTGGATGCAGGGTCCACAGGCGACATCAATTTAGGGACAGTTGTGCCTAGCCCACGGTCTAGGAAACAGTTGGCTGTAGGCGTTCGCACCACCTCCTCCTCCTCCTCCTCGTCCTCCTGCAGAAGCTACAGCTCTTCCACAGAACGCAGTCTGCCAACCACTCCATCGGCAGATGACACTGTTGCACACCAGTTGTCCCATTATGGGCCAGCTACTGCCAAGCGTCAGCAGGCTGTATTGGCTATGAAGTGCTTGGGCGACAACAGACACACCGCGGAAGTTCTGTCCGAGTTCTTGCAACAAGAAACACAGTCGTGGCTGGGCACAGTAGATCTTGAGGCAGGCAAGGTAGTGAGTGATAACGGAAGGAATTTCATGGCTGCCATCTCCCTTTCCCAACTGAAACACATTCCTTGCCTGGCTCACACCTTAAACCTGGTGGTGCAGTGCTTATTGAAAACTTATCCTGGGTTCTCCGACCTGCTCCTCAAAGTGCGTGCACTTTGCTCACATATCCGACGTTCGCCTGTACACGCCAGCCGTATGCAGACCTATCAGCGGTCTTTGAACCTTCCCCAGCATCGCCTAATCATAGACGTTGCAACAAGGTGGAACTCAACACTGCACATGCTTCAGAGACTGTGCGAACAGAGGCGTGCTGTTATTTATTTGTGGGAGGATACACGGGCAGGCAGTAGGATGGCAGACATGGAGTTGTCAGGTGTGCAGTGGTCTAAGATACAAGACATGTGTCAAGTCCTTCAGTGTTTTGAGGAATGCACACGGCTGGTTAGTGCAGACAACGCCGTAATAAGCATGAGCATCCCCCTAATGCGTCTGCTGATGCAAAGTTTGACGCACATAAAGGAGCAGGCGTCTGCACCAGAGGAAGAGGAAAGCCTTGATGACAGTCAGCCATTGTCTGGTCAGGGCAGTGTACAGGACGAGGTAGCGGGCGAAGAGGAGGTGGAGGACGAGGAGGATGATGGGGATGAGTATATTTTTAATGCCGAACCTTTCCCGGGGGCACAGGAAATTGGTTGCGTGTCACGGCCGGGTTCTGGTTTTTTGAGGGACACAAGTGACGTAGATTTGCCTGCAACTGCCCCTCAACCAATCACAACCGGAGATTTGACAACTGGAACTTTGGCCCACATGGCGGATTATGCCTTACGTATCCTAAAAAGGGACACACGCATTACGAAAATGATGAACGATGACGATTACTGGTTGGCCTGCCTCCTTGATCCACGCTATAAAGGCAAATTGCAAAATATTATGCCACATGAGAACTTGGAACTAATATTAGCAACCAAACAATCAACTCTTGTTGACCGTTTGCTTCAGGCATTCCCAGCACACAGCGCACGTGATCGTTCTCACACGAGCTCCAGGGGGCAGCAGACTAGGAGTGTTAGGGGTGCACACATCAGAAGTGGCGTTGGACAGAGGGGTTTTCTGACCAGGTTGTGGAGTGATTTTTCTATGACCGCAGACAGGACAGGTACTGCTGCATCAATTGAAAGTGACAGGAGACAACATTTGTCCAGTATGGTTACTAACTATTTTTCATCCCTTATCGATGTTCTCCCTCAACCGTCATTCCCATTTGATTACTGGGCCTCCAAATTAGACACCTGGCCAGAATTGGCAGAATATGCATTGCAGGAGCTTGCTTGCCCGGCAGCAAGTGTCCTATCAGAAAGAGTATTCAGTGCTGCAGGTTCAATATTAACCGAAAAAAGGACTCGTCTGGCTACCCAAAATGTTGACGATCTAACATTCATTAAAATGAACCACAACTGGATTTCGAAATCTTTTGCCCCACCTTGCCCGGCCGACACCTAGCTTTCCTATGAAAAGCTCTTGCCTGTGAATTACTTTTCTAATGTCTAATTTGCTGCAGCTGATTGTCCAGCATACGACATGTTTACACCTCCCTAAATGGCCAAACTCCCCACACGGGGCCGTGGTATCGCGACTTGGCGCAAGCACCCGTGAGACTGCTGTTTGTCTGAAGAGGTGGGTGTGCTCGCTTTTGGTTGACGGCATTGCTACTGGGTCCCTCATAGTACAATGTAGTGTCTCTGGCGGTGGTGGTGCGCACCCAACGTCAGACACACCGTTGTAACATGAGGGGCCCTGGGGCGGTCCCGCCGGCCTCAAGAGAGTTCCCCCCTACCCCAGCTCAAAATGTGCTCTACCACGTCCAAAATTATGTCGCACAGCTCCACCAATCTTTAGTCTATTCGCTGACATCATTCAATGTCTGGCACTGACAATACAAATTTGTAGACATCTATGATGCAACTTAAAGTAGTCTGTGTCTGTGTCCTATATTGGCACCATTAAATAGTTACTGCCAAATTACTATGTCAGAAACTCAGTAGATGAGCCCACCCCTGTACCTAAGTATGCCACCTTTTTTTTTGTTGTGGTTGTTTTGCGAGACATTAACATCTATTTATATTTTGGGAGTACTGGGACAGACACTCCTTGCACTACTCCTCCACTCACCACCAAGCTGCCTGTGTATCCATGTAACCGCTGTAAAGCTGCCATGAGCCTATTGTTTGTTATTTTAGGCCTTTGATAGCCTGTCTGCGGTCCCTACTTTAAATACTCCTCCACTGACCAGACCACTGCTGCCCGTGTACCCCTGGAACCAATTATAAAGTGCCTACAGCCAGCCCATTTTCTTATGTTAGGCCTTTGAAGCCTGTCTGCGGTCCCTACTTTAAATACTCCTCCACTGACCACCAAGCTGCCTGCCCGTGTATCCATGTAACCGCTGTAAAACTGCAATGAGCCTATTGTTTGTTATTTTAGGCCTTTGAAGCCTGTCTGCGGTCCCTCCTTCCACTAGTCCTCCACTGACCAGACCACTGCTGCCCGTGTACCCCTGGAACCAATTATAAAGTGCCTACAGCCAGCCCATTTTCTTATGTTAGGCCTTTGAAGCCTGTCTGCGGTCCCTACTTTAAATACTCCTCCACTGACCACCAAGCTGCCTGCCCGTGTATCCATGTAACCGCTGTAAAACTGCAATGAGCCTATTGTTTGTTATTTTAGGCCTTTGAAGCCTGTCTGCGGTCCCTCCTTCCACTAGTCCTCCACTGACCAGACCACTGCTGCCCGTGTACCCCTGGAACCAATTATAAAGTGCCTACAGCCAGCCCATTTTCTTATGTTAGGCCTTTGAAGCCTGTCTGCGGTCCCTACTTTAAATACTCCTTCACTGACCACCAAGCTGCCTGCCCGTGTATCCATGTAACCGCTGTAAAACTGCCATGAGCCTATTGTTTGTTATTTTAGGCCTTTGATAGCCTGTCTGCGGTCCCTACTTTAAATACTCCTCCACTCACCACCACCAAGCTGCCTGCCCGTGTATCCATGTAACCGCTGTAAAACTGCCATGAGCCTATTGTTTGTTATGTTAGGCCTTTGATAGCCTGTCTGCGGTCCCTACTTTAAATACTCCTCCACTGACCAGACCACTGCTGCCCGTGTACCCCTGGAACCAATTATAAAGTGCCTACAGCCAGCCCATTTTCTTATGTTAGGCCTTTGAAGCCTGTCTGCGGTCCCTACTTTAAATACTCCTCCACTCACCACCAAGCT
The DNA here is from genome assembly GCF_051348905.1 of Ranitomeya variabilis. NCBI lineage: Eukaryota > Metazoa > Chordata > Amphibia > Anura > Dendrobatidae > Ranitomeya > Ranitomeya variabilis. The sequence continues at coordinate 572,594,325 of NC_135236.1, forward strand.
GCCTGCCCGTGTATCCATGTAACCGCTGTAAAACTGCAATGAGCCTATTGTTTGTTATTTTAGGCCTTTGACAGCCTGTCTGCGGCCCCTACTTGCAATACTCCTCCACTGACCACAATGCTGCCTGGAGTGCCTGCCTGTGTATCCATGTAACCGATGTAAAACTGCCATGACTGCCTACTGTTTGTTATTTTAGGCCTTTGATAGCCTGTCTGCAGCCCCTACTTGCAATACTCCTCCACTGACCACACCAATGCTGCCCGTGTACCCCTGGAACCTATTTAAAAGTTCATAGAGCCTAGTTATATATTTTATTTACTATTAATAAGGCCATGATGGACTACGCTGTACCACGCTACAAGCTAACCAGTCGACACTTCTTTTGCGAGAAAAGCCATCCCAACCCTCCACCAGCATGTAGAAGACCGCATTGTCCATGCACTCTGGCAATCTGTGAGTACAAAGGTGCACCTGACAACAGACGCATGGACCTGTAGGCATGGCCACGGAAGATTACGTGTCCATTACGGCGCAATGGGTTAATGTGGTGGATGCATGGTCCACAGGGGACAGCCTACTAAGTCTGTCTGCAGTCCCTAATTCAAATTGTCCTCCACTGTCTAAATCGGAGCTTCCACCTTCTGGCTTTCGGCCTATAGTATCAGAAATTAAACTGCATTTGGCCTTCAACTTTGGTTAGGGCCTACTAACGGCTTCTGCCCCTCCCTGGTGTTGCCCTCAACTAAATAAAGCTGAGCTTCAACCTTCTGCTCCAAATTACCATTTTGAAAAATGCAATAGGCTTTTCCGGCCTACTAAAGGTGTCTGTCTGTGTGCCCCTGCCTGGTGTTGTCCTCAACTAAATAAAGCTGAGCTTCAACCTTCCGGCTCTCATTAAGTGGTTTTAAAAAAAAAAATGGTGGTTAGGGCCTACTAACGGCTTCTGCCCCTCCCTGGTGTTGCCCTCAACTAAATAAAGCTGAGCTTCAACCTTCTGCTCCAAATTACCATTTTGAAAAATGCAATAGGCTTTTCCGGCCTACTAAAGGTGTCTGTCTGTGTGCCCCTGCCTGGTGTTGCCCTCAACTAAATAAAGCTGAGCTTCAACCTTCTGCTCCAAATTACCATTTTGAAAAATGCAATAGGCTTTTCCGGCCTACTAAAGGTGTCTGTCTGTGTGCCCCTGCCTGGTGTTGTCCTCAACTAAATAAAGCTGAGCTTCAACCTTCCGGCTTTCATTAAGTGGTTTTAAAAAAAAAAATTGTGGTTAGGGCCTACTAACGGCTTCTGCCCCTCCCTGGTGTTGCCCTCAACTAAATAAAGCTGAGCTTCAACCTTCCGGCTCTCATTAAGTGGTTTTAAAAAAAAAAAATGGTGGTTAGGGCCTACTAACGGCTTCTGCCCCTCCCTGGTGTTGCCCTCAACTAAATAAAGCTGAGCTTCAACCTTCTGCTCCAAATTACCATTTTGAAAAATGCAATAGGCTTTTCCGGCCTACTAAAGGTGTCTGTCTGTGTGCCCCTGCCTGGTGTTGTCCTCAACTAAATAAAGCTGAGCTTCAACCTTCCGGCTTTCATTAAGTGGTTTTAAAAAAAAAAATTGTGGTTAGGGCCTACTAACGGCTTCTGCCCCTCCCTGGTGTTGCCCTCAACTAAATAAAGCTGAGCTTCAACCTTCCGGCTCTCATTAAGTGGTTTTAAAAAAAAAAAATGGTGGTTAGGGCCTACTAACGGCTTCTGCCCCTCCCTGGTGTTGCCCTCAACTAAATAAAGCTGAGCTTCAACCTTCTGCTCCAAATTACCATTTTGAAAAATGCAATAGGCTTTTCCGGCCTACTAAAGGTGTCTGTCTGTGTGCCCCTGCCTGGTGTTGCCCTCAACTAAATAAAGCTGAGCTTCAACCTTCTGCTCCAAATTACCATTTTGAAAAATGCAATAGGCTTTTCCGGCCTACTAAAGGTGTCTGTCTGTGTGCCCCTGCCTGGTGTTGTCCTCAACTAAATAAAGCTGAGCTTCAACCTTCCGGCTCTCATTAAGTGGTTTTAAAAAAAAAAATGGTGGTTAGGGCCTACTAACGGCTTCTGCCCCTCCCTGGTGTTGTCCTCAACTAAATAAAGCTGAGCTTCAACCTTCCGGCTCTCATTAAGTGGTTTTAAAAAAAAAAAATGGTGGTTAGGGCCTACTAACGGCTTCTGCCCGTCCCTGGTGTTGCCCTCAACTAAATAAAGCTGAGCTTCAACCTTCTGCTCCAAATTACCATTTTGAAAAATGCAATAGGCTTTTCCGGCCTACTAAAGGTGTCTGTCTGTGTGCCCCTGCCTGGTGTTGCCCTCAACTAAATAAAGCTGAGCTTCAACCTTCTGCTCCAAATTACCATTTTGAAAAATGCAATAGGCTTTTCCGGCCTACTAAAGGTGTCTGTCTGTGTGCCCCTGCCTGGTGTTGTCCTCAACTAAATAAAGCTGAGCTTCAACCTTCCGGCTCTCATTAAGTGGTTTTAAAAAAAAAAAATGGTGGTTAGGGCCTACTAACGGCTTCTGCCCCTCCCTGGTGTTGCCCTCAACTAAATAAAGCTGAGCTTCAACCTTATGCTCCAAATTACCATTTTGAAAAATGCAATAGGCTTTTCCGGCCTACTAAAGGTGTCTGTCTGTGTGCCCCTGCCTGGTGTTGCCCTCAACTAAATAAAGCTGAGCTTCAACCTTCTGCTCCAAATTACCATTTTGAAAAATGCAATAGGCTTTTCCGGTCTACTAAAGGTGTCTGTCTGTGTGCCCCTGCCTGGTGTTGTCCTCAACTAAATAAAGCTGAGCTTCAACCTTCCGGCTCTCATTAAGTGGTTTTAAAAAAAAAAATGGTGGTTAGGGCCTACTAACGGCTTCTGCCCCTCCCTGGTGTTGTCCTCAACTAAATAAAGCTGAGCTTCAACCTTCCGGCTCTCATTAAGTGGTTTAAAAAAAAAAAAATGGTGGTTAGGGCCTACTAACGGCTTCTGCCCCTCCCTGGTGTTGCCCTCAACTAAATAAAGCTGAGCTTCAACCTTCTGCTCCAAATTACCATTTTAAAAAATGCAATAGGCTTTTCCGGCCTACTAAAGGTGTCTGCCCCTCCCTGGTGTTGTCCTCAACTGAACAAAGCTGAGCTTCCACATTCTGGCTTTCGCCCTATACTATCAGATATTAAACTGCATTTGGCCTACTAGTGTGGTTAGGCCCTTGAAACAGTGTCTGCTGCTCTTGGGTTTGCTACTCCACTGAACAAAGCAATGCCGCCTGTTTAGTCCTGTTACCAATTTTGAACTGCATGTAGCCTACTTTATTCTTTGGCCCTATATCTGTTTCCTCCTCATCCTGCCCATTGCCCAGCCACTGCTAAATGAGTCTGCTGGTACATTGACCTAGACCACTACATTCCCCTTGTACTCTACACAGCCAGAATCTGACCCTGCTGAAAGTAAGGTTCCCCTTCCCGCATGTTATACCACCTTACACAGGGACAAAGAGGAAGGTGCAGATGAAAGTGCAGGTTCCTTCATCAGGTGGGGGGGCATACTCGTTGGCGACGTCACTGGCACAGGGCCCCTCAGAGTACGCAAAAGTGTCGCTGCTGGTGGGAGGCGCCCCCGCCATGCAAACACACCGCCGTACTTTGAGGGGCCCTGTGCCAGTGGCAATGCGAACGAGTGGGCCCCCCCCTGCTTGCTCAGGATCACAGCACTTGCAACTTTTAAATACTTACCTTTCCCTGCAACACCGCCGTGACGTAGTCCGCATTTCCTGGGCCCACGAAAAACTTGAGCCAGCCCTACTCCCCCCACAACTTTCCCCCAATTCCCTATGCCCAACTATTATTATACAGTTAATTAAGATTGGCAAGCTTCAGAAACAAGAATGGATGTTTTTGGCATTAAAATGGGCACTGTAGGTGTTTTCCTGGCCTCCACTCACTGCCGACTATGCTTCCCCATTGACTTGCATTGGGTTTCGTGTTTCGGTCGATCCCCGACTTTTAGCGATAATCGGCCGACTGCACTCGACTCGACTCTGGACAAAATCGGGTTTCCCAAAACCCTACTCGATCTTAAAAAAATGAAAGTCGCTCAACCCTAGTGCTGGGTGCAGCCTCCTGAGCGTTGTTATTTGCTGTACAGGAGTCTGCGCTGTCGTGTTATCCCCTGGCCTAGCGCTGTTAGCGCTGCCCATCTTCTGACCTCATTTAATGTTGGCTGGTGCGGTTCGCGATGCCCATGAATCACAGCCCCGCAGTGTATTGACATAGTTAAAACACTGCGGGGCTGGGATTCATGGCCTGGCGCAGTACATATGTTCGCCTCTCGCTTGGGTTCTTACACCTGCTTCAGACTATGTGGCGTCAGCTGATCCCTTATCGCATGCCACGGCCATGAAGCCGCACAGTCTGAAGAAGGCGGAAGGAGATGAGGGACAGGCGAACTGATGCACTGCTCATGCCCATCAAACACACCCTCGCAGTCCCAAGAAATAAGACACCGAGGGGCGTTGTGTGGGTCAGGGCGGCCGCAGAGGCGCAGGCAGCCAAACAATGATGCCAGAAGACGGGCAGCGCTACCAAGGGGGTTGCAGCGTGTCATTACAAAGGAAAGTCACACCACCGGGATGGTTAAATGGTCACACAGAGGACACATTTTAGACGTGTTTTCCGTTCCACATGTGCGAGGAGAATACGTTTATGAGCCACCTTGCACACATGCAGCATTACCGCTGTACAAGGTGGCCTTAAAAACGTACAAACACCTGGGGGAGGGGGGACAGGTTCCCTTCAATTTCAGTTCTGGTGTCTGCGTGGCTTTTGCAGGACACGATGCCGGCTGCACAGCAGGGGAACAGCTGGCGGTGCTGAACCCCACTGACACATTGGCGAGGTGTTTTTCTCTGTGCAGCTAGCAGTACCGGGCCCCAACTGGCGGTGTTGGAGCCCGGGGTCAGCAGGAGGAGGAGAGGGAGCAGAGTGTAGGCCGAAGCCTGCACTGGCGGCAGCTTTGGGTCTGTTGTGCCTGCGTGGCTGTTGCAGGACACGTTGCCGGCTGCACAGCAGGGGAACAGCTGGCGGTGCTGAACCCCACTGACACATTGGCGAGGTGTTTTTCTCTGTGCAGCTAGCAGTATCGGGCCCCAACTGGCGGTGTTGGAGCCCGGGCTCTGCAGGGGGAGCAGAGTGTAGGCCGAAGCCTAATCGAACCAATTTCAAAGGTAACCTTTAACCCCCCCTCAGGGGTTACAAAGTAGAAGAGCCACAGCTTATGCAGCAGTAGTGGTGCACAAGTCAAAGGTTGCTCTTTTAATTTGGCTCCTTGCACACGCTGAATGGAACACGTATAACATTTAGCCCTTTATACAGTCAAACTGTGTTGGAGGCGCGAGTTCCCTTTGTAATGAGACGCAGCACAGATGTCAAGAATCCCACCTTGGTGCTGGGTGCAGCCTCCTGAGCGTTGTTATTTGCTGTACAGGAGTCTGCGCTGTCGTGTTATCCCCTGGCCTAGCGCTGTTAGCGCTGCCCATCTTCTGACCTCATTTAATGTTGGCTGGTGCGGTTCGCGATGCCCATGAATCACAGCCCCGCAGTGTATTGACATAGTTAAAACACTGCGGGGCTGGGATTCATGGCCTGGCGCAGCACATATGTTCGCCTCTCGCACTCGGGTCCTTACACCCGCTGCAGACTGTGCGGCGTCAGCTGATCCCTTATCGCATGCCACGGCCATGAAGCCGCACAGTCTGAAGAAGGCGGAAGGAGATGAGGGACAGGCGAACTGATGCACTGCTCATGCCCATCAATCACACCCTCGCAGTCCCAAGAAATAAGACACCGAGGGGCATTGTGTGGGTCAGGGCGGCCGCAGAGGCGCAGGCAGCCAAACAATGATGCCAGAAGACGGGCAGCGCTACCAAGGGGGTTGCAGCGTGTCATTACAAAGGAAAGTCACACCCCCGGGACGGTTAAATGGTCACACAGAGGACACATTTCAGACATGTTTTCAGTTCCACATGTGCGAGGAGAATACGTTTATGAGCCACCTTGCACACATGCAGCATTACTGCTGTAAAAGGTGGCCTTAAAAACGTACAAACGCCTGGGGGAGGGGGGACAGGTTCCCTTCAATTTCAGTTCTTGTGTCTGCGTGGCTTTTGCAGGACACGATGCCGGCTGCACAGCAGGGGAACAGCTGGCGGTGCTGAACCCCACTGACACATTGGCTGGTGTTTTTCTCTGTGCAGCTAGCAGTACCGGGCCCCAACTAGCGGTGTTAGAGCCCGGAGTCAGCAGGAGGAGGACATGGAGCAGAGTGTAGGCCGAAGCCTGCACTGGCGGCAGCTTTGGGTCTGTTGTGCCTGCGTGGCTGTTGCAGGACACGTTGCCGGCTGCACAGCAGGGGAACAGCTGGCGGTGCTGAACCCCACTGACACATTGGCTGGTGTTTTTCTCTGTGCAGCTAGCAGTACCGGGCCCCAACTGGCGGTGTTAGAGCCCGGAGTCAGCAGGAGGAGGAGATGGAGCAGAGTGTAGGCCGAAGCCTGCACTGGCGGCAGCTTTGGGTCTGTTGTGCCTGCGTGGCTGTTGCAGGACACGTTGCCGGCTGCACAGCAGGGGAACAGCTGGCGGTGCTGAACCCCACTGACACATTGGCTGGTGTTTGGCTCTGTGCAGCTAGCAGTACCGGGCCCCAACTGGCGGTGTTGGAGCCCGGGCTCTGCAGGGGGAGCAGAGTGTAGGCCGAAGCCTACTTGAACCAATTTCAAAGGTAACCTTTAACCCCCCCTCAGGGGTTACAAAGTAGAAGAGCCACAGCTTATGCAGCAGTAGTGCTGCACAAGTCAAAGGTTGCTCTTTTAATTTTGCTCCTTGCACACGCTGAAAGGAACACGTATAACATTTAGGCCTTTACACAGTCAAACTGATTTTGAGGCGTGAGTTCCCTTCATAAAGAGACGCAGTACAGCTGGCAAAAATGCCACCTTGGTGCTTTGCGCGGCCTCCTGAGCATCGTTATTTGTTGCACAGGAGTCTGCGCTTTTGTGTTATCCCTTGGCCTTGGGCTGTTAGCGCTGACCATCCTCTGACATCATTGTTTGGCTGGCTGCGCCTCTGCGGCCGCCTTGCCCCACACAACGCCCCTCGGTGTCTTATTTATTTGGACTGCGAGGGTGTGATTGATGGGCATGAACGGTGCATTTCTTCGCCTGTCCCTCATCTCCTTCCGCCTTCCTCAGACTGTGCGGCTTCATGGCCGCGGCATGCGATAAGGGATCAGCTGACGCCGCACAGTCTGAAGCGGGTGTAAGGACCCAAGTGTGAGAGGCGAACATATGTACTGCGCCAGGCCATGAATCCCAGCCCCGCAGTGTTTAACAATGTTAACACACTGGGGGGCTGGGATGCATGGTCATCGCAAACCGCAACAGCCGACATAACATGATGTCAGAGGATGGTCAGCGCTATGTCGGCTGTTGCGGTTTGCGATGACCATGCATCCCAGCCCCCCAGTGTGTTAACATTGTTAAACACTGCGGGGCTGGGATTCATGGCCTGGCGCAGTACATATGTTCGCCTCTCACACTTGGGTCCTTACACCCGCTTCAGACTGTGCGGCGTCAGCTGATCCCTTATCGCATGCCGCGGCCATGAAGCCGCACAGTCTGAGGAAGGCGGAAGGAGATGAGGGACAGGCGAAGAAATGCACCGTTCATGCCCATCAATCACACCCTCGCAGTCCAAATAAATAAGACACCGAGGGGCGTTGTGTGGGGCAAGGCGGCCGCAGAGGCGCAGCCAGCCAAACAATGATGCCAGAAGATGGGCAGCGCTACCAAGGAGCTTGTTGCGTGTCAATACAAAGGAAAATCACACCTGAGGGACGTTTTAATGGTCGCAGAGGACTCATTTTTAGACGTGTTCACTTCAACATGGGCAAGGAGATTAAGTTTCTGAGCCACCTTGCACACATGCAGCATTACTGTCGTACAAGGTGGCTGTAAAACGTAAAAACGCCTGGGGGAGGGGGGACAGGTTTCCTTCAATTTCAGTTCTGGTGTCTGCGTGGCTTTTGCAGGACATGATGCCGGCTGCACAGCAGGGGAACAGCTGGCGGTGCTGAACCCCACTGACACATTGGCGAGGTGTTTTTCTCTGTGCAGCTAGCAGTACCGGGCCCCAACTGGCGGTGTTGGAGCCCAGGGTCAGCAGGAGGAGCAGGGGGAGCGGAGTGTAGGCCGAAGCCTGCACTGGAGCAAGTTGAAAGGAAACCTTTAACCCCCCCCCCCAGGCGTTTGTAGCTGGAAGAGCCATCGTGTACAGCACTAATGCTGGAAAAGGTAAACTTAGCTCTTTTAATTATGGTCCTTGCAGATGCTGAACCTAACACTTATGAAATGTGTCCCCTCACAGCGTTCAACCGTCCGGTAGGTGGAACTTTCCTTTGTCATGTGACGCAGCACAGCCGTCATTTTTACCCCCTTGTCGCCGTGCGCCGCCTCCTCAGCGTTGTTTGAATCTGTCCCAGAGCCTGCGCTGTTAGGTTACCCCTTGGCCATGCACACATTTTGCGCTGCCCGTCTTCTGACATCATTTGCTGTCAGGCTGGCTGCGCCTGTGCGGGTGCGCTGTCCGAGATTCAGCCTCGCGGTGTCGTCTAATGTAATCCCACCGCGGGCCTGGGATCCGTGTCCATGCGCAGTGCATATCCTCGCCTCTCACACCCCTCCCAACGGCTTCTTAAGACTGTGCGGTGTCACGGCCGTGGCATGCTATTAGGGATCAGCTGACACCGAACAGTCTTTAGAAGCCGTAGGGAGGGGAGTGAGAGGCGAGGATATGCACTGCGCATGGACACGGATCCCAGGCCCGCGGTGGGATTACATTAGACGACACCGCGAGGCTGAATCTCGGACAGCGCACCCGCACAGGCGCAGCCAGCCTGACAGCAAATGATGTCAGAAGACGGGCAGCGCAAAATGTGTGCATGGCCAAGGGGTAACCTAACAGCGCAGGCTCCGGGACAGATTCAAACAACGCTGAGGAGGCGGCGCACGGCGACAAGGGGGTAAAAATGACGGCTGTGCTGCGTCACATGACAAAGGAAAGTTCCACCTACCGGACGGTTGAACGCTGTGAGGGGACACATTTCATAAGTGTTAGGTTCAGCATCTGCAAGGAGCACCACGAAAAGAGGCACTTTTTCCCTTTGCATCATTACTGCTGCACAAGGTGGCTCCTTCAGTAACAAACGCCTGGGGGGGGGGGACAGGTTCCCTTAAATTTAACTTGTTGTGCCTGCGTGGCGGTCGCAGTACACGTTGCCGTATACACAGCAGGGGAACAGCTGGCGGTGCTGAACCCCACTAACACATTGGCGAGGTGTTTGGCTCTGTGCGTACAGCACTTCTGGATGGCAACTGGCGGTGTTGGAGCCCAGGGACAGGTGGAGGAGGAGGAGGTTGGAGGAGGTAGGAGGGATTGCAACACACACAGCAGGGGAACAGCTGACGTTACTGAACCCCAATAACAGAGGAGGGACTGTTGACTGTGCGTACAGCACTTCTGGACGGCAACTGGCGGTGTTGGAGCCCAGGGGCAGGTGGAGGAGGAGGAGGTTGGAGGAGGTAGGAGGGATTGCCACACACACAGCAGGGGAACAGCTGACGTTACTGAACCCCAATAACAGAGGAGGGACTGTTGACTGTGCGTACAGCACTTCTGGACGGCAACTGGCGGTGTTGGAGCCCAGGGGCAGGTGGAGGAGGAGGAGGTTGGAGGAGGTAGGAGGGATTGCCACACACACAGCAGGGGAACAGCTGACGTTACTGAACCCCAATAACAGAGGAGCGACTGTTGACTGTGCGTACAGCACTTCTGGACGGCAACTGGCGGTGTTGGAGCCCAGGGGCAGGTGGAGGAGGAGGAGGTTGGAGGAGGTAGGAGGGATTGCCACACACACAGCAGGGGAACAGCTGACGTTACTGAACCCCAATAACAGAGGAGCGACTGTTGACTGTGCGTACAGCACTTCTGGACGGCAACTGGCAGTGTTGGAGCCCAGGGGCAAGTGGAGGAGGAGGAGGTTGGAGGAGGTAGGAGGGATTGCCACACACACAGCAGGGGAACAGCTGACGTTACTGAACCCCAATAACAGAGGAGCGACTGTTGACTGTGCGTACAGCACTTCTGGACGGCAACTGGCGGTGTTGGAGCCCAGGGGCAGGTGGAGGAGGAGGAGGTTGGAGGAGGTAGGAGGGATTGCCACACACACAGCAGGGGAACAGCTGACGTTACTGAACCCCAATAACAGAGGAGCGACTGTTGACTGTGCGTACAGCACTTCTGGACGTCAACTGGCGGTGTTGGAGCCCAGGGGCAGGTGGAGGAGGAGGAGGTTGGAGGAGGTAGGAGGGATTGCCACACACACAGCAGGGGAACAGCTGACGTTACTGAACCCCAATAACAGAGGAGCGACTGTTGACTGTGCGTACAGCACTTCTGGACGGCAACTGGCGGTGTTGGAGCCCAGGGGCAGGTGGAGGAGGAGGAGGTTGGAGGAGGTAGGAGGGATTGCCACACACACAGCAGGGGAACAGCTGACGTTACTGAACCCCAATAACAGAGGAGCGACTGTTGACTGTGCGTACAGCACTTCTGGACGGCAACTGGCGGTGTTGGAGCCCAGGGGCAGGTGGAGGAGGAGGAGGTTGGAGGAGGTAGGAGGGATTGCCACACACACAGCAGGGGAACAGCTGACGTTACTGAACCCCAATAACAGAGGAGCGACTGTTGACTGTGCGTACAGCACTTCTGGACGGCAACTGGCGGTGTTGGAGCCCAGGGACAGGTGGAAAAGCAGAGGAACACAATGTAGGCCGAAGCCTGAGAAAGTCGAAAGGGAACCTTTAACCCCCCCCCAAGGCGTTTGTAGCTGAAAGAGCCAGCTTGTGCAGCACAAAAGATGCAAAAGGAAAAGGTGGCTCTTTTCATCATGCTCCTTGCAAACACAGAACTAAACACTTATAAAATGTGTCCCCTGCAACCGTAAAACCGTCCCGGAGGTGGGACTTTCCTTCGTAATGTGACGCAGCACAGCCGTCATTCCTACCCCCCCGGCGCCGCGCACCGGCTCCTCAGCGTTGGTTTATTCCGTCCCGGAGCCTGCGCTGTTATGTTGTCCCGTGGCCAGGCACACTTAGCGCTGCCCGTCTTCTGGCATCATTTGGTGTCAGGATGGCTGCGCCTGTGCGGCCGCGCTGTCAGAGAGCCCGCCTCGCAGTGTCTTCTGATTTAATCCCACTGGGGGCCTGGGATCCATGGACATGCGCAGTGCATATCCTCGCCTCTCACTCCCCTCCCTACGGCTTCTTAAGACTGTGCGGTGTCACGGCCGTGGCATGCTATTAGGGACCAGCTGACACCGAACAGTCTGAAGAAGCCATAGGGAAATGAGTGAGAGGTGGAGGTTCAGATATGCACTGCGCATGTCCATGGATCCCAGGCCCCCAGTGGGATTAAATCAGAAGACACTGCGAGGCGGGCTCTCTGCCAGCGCGGCCGCACAGGCGCAGCCATCCTGACACCAAATGATGTCAGAAGACGGGCAGCGCTAAGTGTGCCTGGCCACGGGATAACATAACAGCGCAGGCTCCGGGACGGAATCAAACAACGCTGAGGAGCCGGGGCACGGCGCCAAGGGGGTAGGAATGACGGCTGTGCTGCGTCATATTACGAAGGAAAGTCCCACCTCCGGGACGGTTTTACGGTATCAGTGGACACATTTTATAAGTGTTAAGTTCTGCGTGTGCAAGGAGCTAAACAAAAATAGCTACCTTTTCCTTGTGCAGCATTACTGCTGCACAAGGTGGCTCTTTCAGTAACAAACGCCTTGGGGGGGGGGACAGATTCCCTTACATTTCAGCTGTTGTGTCAGCGTGGCGGTCGCAGGACACATTGCCGGCTACACAGCTGGGGATCAGCTGACGTTACTGAAACCCAATAACACTGGGTCGTATGTTTTGACTGTGCAGACGGCACTTCTGAGCCTCAACTGGCGGTGTTGGAGCCCAGGAATTTAAGTTCAGGTGGTAGAAAGATGAACACAACAGGAGACCTGGATAACGTAGACAGTGACCTAATTATTTAATCAGGAAGAGGAGTGGCAAATTCCTGCGAGATCCAGGCCTTGTTCATTTTCAGGAAAGTAAGCCGGTCAACGTTATCGGAGGATAGTCGCATGCGACGGTCAGTTAGTACACCACCTGCAGCACTAAAGACACGTTCCGATAATACACTGGCCGCAGGGCAAGACAGCACCTCCAATGCATACTGGCTTAGCTCTGGCCATGTATCCAGCTTTGAGACCCAAAACTTGAAAGGTGAAGAGCCGTCTGGGAGTACAGCAAGAGGGCAAGACATGTAGTCTGTCACCATCTGACGGAACCGTTGCCTCCTGCTGACTGGAGCTGTCTGTGATGGTGTAGACTTTTGTGGCGGGCACAGAAAACTGTGCCACAGTTGGGCCATACTGGTCTTGCCTTGGGCAGAGGCACTGCTTCTGCTCCCTCTTTGTGCAGAGCCTCCACCACTGCCTGGACGCACTGAGCTGCTTTGGAATGCACTAGCAGCACTTCTCTCAGTTGGAATGGAGAAGATGATGGAATTCACCAGTGTGTCTTGGTACTCCCGCATTTTTCGCTCCCGGTTCAACGGTGTGATGAGGCTTTCTACGTTGTCCCGGTAGCGAGGATCGAGGAGGGTGAACACCCAATAATCAGACATGTTGAGAATGTGGGCGATGCGGCGGTCGTTTCTCAGGCACTGCAGCATGTAATCCACCATGTGCTGCAGACTGCCAACTGCCCAAGAAACGCTGTCCCCTGCTGGAGGCGTGATCTCTGCCCGCTCGTCATCACCCCACCCTCGCTGTACACACTGAGTACTGGACAATTGTGTAACTCCCTCCTCTGGATGGATGTCTTCCTCCTCCATTGACTCCTCCTCATCCTCCTCACAAACTGTCCCCTGCCTACGCGTTTGTGAGGAACCACGTGGCGCTGACTGTCCAGAAGATGATGGAAATGGTGAATCCTCATCCTCCACCTCTTCCACAACATCATCCCTTAGCGCTTGCAGTGATTTTTCAAGCAGGCAGATAAGGGGGACAGTCATGCTGACTAGTGCATCATCTGCACTCGCCATCCGCGTGGAATAATCAAAGGGACGCAAAACCTGGCAGACGTCATTCATAGTGGCCCACTCTGTGGTTGTGAAGTCTGTACGGCGCTGAGTGCGACTTCTTTGCGCCTGAAGCAGCTGGTACTCCATTACAGCTTGCTGCTGCTCACACAACCGCTCCAACATATGTAATGTGGAATTCCACCTGGTAGGTAGGTCACATATGATGCGATGTTCCGGCAGGCGGTGTCGGCGCTGCAGAGCCACAATGCGCGCTTTTGCCGTGCTGGAACGCCGCAAGTGAGCACACTCTAGGCGGACCTTGTGCAGCAGTGCATCAAGATCCGGATAGTCCCTCAAAAAGCTCTGCACGACCAAATTGAGCACATGTGCCAGACATGGGATGTGAGTGAGGTTGCCGAGGCCCAGAGCTGCCACCAGATTTCGGCCATTATCACACACTACCATGCCTGGCTGGAGATTCGCTGGCACAAACCACACATCGCTCTCCTGCTTGATGGCATTCCAGAGCTCCTGCGCTGTGTGGCTTCGATTCCCCAAATAAATTAATTTCAAGACGGCCTGTTGACGTTTGGCCACGGCTGTGCTCATGTCGGTCGTAACAGGTAAACGTGTTGTGGATTCTGTTTGTGGGCTCCCTCTGGTGGTTACTGCTGGTACTGGGTGACTTTGGTGGGTTGCGGCCTTTGGTTTCCACCTGTCCATCAGAGGCTGGGTGTTTCCTATTTTACCTGGCCTTTCTGTCATTTCCCTTGCCGGCTATCAATGTGTTCAGATGTGCTCTGTTTGGTTCCTGCCTACCTGCTCCCAGATCTTTCAGGATAAGCTAAGTGCTGATTTTCAGTTGTTTGGTTTTTGGTCCAGCTTGCTTAGAATGTCTCTATGCTAGCTGGTTGCTCTAGTGGACTGAGGTTCTCCCCATGTGCCATGAGTTGGCACATGGGTTCTTGTAATCTCAGGATGGTATTTTTGATTAGGGTTTTTTGCTGACCGCTCAGTCCCCTTTTGTATCATTCTGCTTTCTAGTTTTCAGCGGGCCTCTATTTGCTAAAGCTATATACATCATCTCTATGTGTGTGCCTTCCTCTCATTTCACCGTCAATACATGTGGGGGGCAACTATGCCTTTGGGGTTAATTCCTCTGGAGGCAAGTGAGGTCTTTGTTTTCTCTGCAGTACTAGTTAGCTCTTAGGCTGGTGCGTGGCGTCTAGAACCAACGTAGGCATGCTCCCTGGCTATCTCTAGTTGCGTTTGTCAGGCGTAGGGCAGCGGTCAGCCCAGGTTCCATCACCCTAGAGCTCGTCCGATATTTGTTATACTTGCTTGTCCTGTGCTATCCCTCGCCATTGGGGATTCATGACAGTATAGCCGGCCCACAAAGTGATAATTGTTTGGGCTGAAGCAGGAGAAAAAGAAGTGTTCAAGGGAAATTTTTTTTTTTTTTTTTTCCCTTCAGAGTTTTGCTGCCTAGCCCTTAATTGCTGTCTAGCTGCTTCTTACCTCCTCTTAACCCTTGAATGGCTCTGATCTTAGCTGTTTATCATGGATGTCCAGAGTTTGGCTTCCAGCCTGAGTAATCTCGCGGCAAAGGTTCAAAACATACAGGATTTCGTTGTTCACACTCCCATGTCTGAACCTAGAATTCCTATTCCAGAGTTTTTTTCTGGAGATAGATCTACCTTCCTGAATTTCAGGAACAATTGTAAATTGTTTCTCTCTTTGAAATCTCGCTCCTCTGGAGACCCTGCTCAACAGGTCAAGATTGTTATATCGTTCCTACGGGGCGACCCTCAGAATTGGGCATTTGCATTGGCACCAGGGGATCCTGCATTGCTCAGTGTGGATGCATTTTTTCTGGCATTGGGATTGCTCTATGAGGAACCTAACCTAGAGATTCAGGCTGAAAAGGCTTTATTAGCCCTCTCTCAGGGGCATGATGAAGCAGAAATATATTGTCAGAAATTTCGGAAATGGTCGGTGCTTACTCAGTGGAATGAGTGCGCCCTGGCTGCAAACTTCAGAAATGGTCTTTCTGAGGCCATTAAGGATATTATGGTGGGGTTCCCTGCGCCTACAGGTCTGAATGAGTCTATGGCCATGGCTATTCAGATTGATCGGCGTTTACGGGAGCGTAAACCCGTGCACCAGTTGGCGGTGTCTTCTGAACAGGCACCTGAGACTGTGCAATGTGATAGAATTCAGTCCAGAAGTGAACGGCAAAATTATAGGCGGAAAAATGGTTTGTGTTTTTATTGTGGTGATTCAGCTCATGTTATATCAGCATGCTCTAAACGCACAAAAAGGGTTGATAAATCTTTTGCCATTGATACTGTGCAGTCTAAGTTCATTTTGTCTGTGACTCTGATTTTTTCACTGTCTTCCATTTCCGTCGATGCCTATGTGGATTCAGGCGCTGCCCTGAGTCTTATGGATTGGTCATTTGCTAAACGCTGCGGTTTTAGTCTAGAGCCTCTGGAAGTTCCTATTCCTCTGAAGGGAATTGATTCTACACCATTGGCTATGAATAAACCGCAGTATTGGACACAAGTGACCATGTGCATGACTCCCGTTCATCAGGAGGTGATTCGCTTCCTTGTACTGTATAATTTACATGATGTACTAGTGCTTGGTCTGCCATGGTTACAAACTCATAATCCTGTCCTGGACTGGAAAACAATGTCTGTGCTAAGCTGGGGATGTCAGGGGGTTCATGATGATGCACCTCCGATTTCTATCGCTTCATCAACTCCTTCGGAGATCCCTGCGTTTTTGTCGGATTATAGGGATGTTTTTGAGGAGCCTAAGCTCAATTCGCTCCCTCCTCATAGAGAGTGTGACTGTGCTATAGAATTGATTCCTGGCAGTAAGTTCCCTAAGGGTCATTTATTTAATCTGTCACTGCCAGAGCATACTGCTATGCGGAATTATATTAAGGAGTCCTTGGAAAAGGGACATATTCGTCCATCTTCGTCCCCTCTGGGAGCAGGTTTTTTTTTCGTGGCAAAAAAAGATGGTTCCCTGAGGCCTTGTATAGATTATCGCCTTCTGAATAAGATTACAGTCAAATACCAGTATCCATTGCCTTTATTTACTGATTTGTTTGCTCGCATTAAGGGGGCTAGGTGGTTCACTAAAATAGATCTTCGTGGTGCGTATAATCTGGTGCGGATAAAACAGGGTGATGAGTGGAAAACCGCATTTAATACGCCTGAGGGCCATTTTGAGTATTTGGTAATGCCTTTTGGACTCTCCAATGCTCCGTCAGTCTTTCAGTCCTTTATGCACAATATTTTCCGTGAATATCTGGATAAGTTTATGATTGTGTATTTGGATGATATTTTGTTGTTTTCTGATGACTGGGAGTCTCATGTTCTACAGGTCAGGAAGGTGTTTCAGGTTTTGCGGGCCAATTCTCTGTTTGTGAAGGGCTCAAAGTGTCTCTTCGGAGTCCAGAAGATTTCTTTTTTGGGGTACATTTTTTCTCCTTCTACTATTGAGATGGATCCCGTTAAGGTTCAGGCTATTTGTGACTGGACACAACCTACATCTGTTAAGAGCCTTCAGAAGTTCTTGGGGTTTGCTAATTTTTATCGTCGGTTCATTGCTAATTTTTCCAGTATTGTTAAACCTTTGACTGATTTGACTAAAAAGGGTGCTGAAGTTGCTGATTGGTCTCCTGCGGCCGTGGAGGCCTTTCGGGAACTTAAGCGCCGGTTTTCTTCTGCTCCTGTGTTGTGTCAACCAGATGTTTCACTTCCTTTTCAGGTGGAGGTTGATGCTTCCGAGATCGGAGCGGGGGCGGTTTTGTCACAGAGAAGTTCTAATGGCTCGGTGATGAAGCCATGTGCTTTCTTCTCTAGAAAATTCTCGCCCGCCGAGCGCAATTATGATGTGGGTAATTGGGAGCTTTTGGCCATGAAGTGGGCATTTGAGGAGTGGCGTCATTGGCTTGAGGGTGCTAAACATCGCGTGGTGGTCTTGACTGATCACAAGAATCTCATTTACCTTGAGTCTGCCAGGCGTTTGAATCCTAGACAGGCTCGTTGGTCGTTATTTTTTTCTCGTTTCAATTTCGTGGTTTCATACCTGCCAGGTTCAAAGAATGTGAAGGCAGATGCTCTTTCCAGGAGTTTTGTGCCTGACTCTCCTGGAGACACTGTGCCTGCTGGTATCCTTAGGGATGGGGTAATATTGTCCGCCGTATCCCCAGACTTGCGACGCGCATTGCAGGAGTTTCAGGTGGATAAACCGGATCGATGTCCACCAGAAAGACTGTTTGTTCCGGATGATTGGACCAGTAGAGTCATCTCCGAGGTCCATTCTTCTGTGTTGGCTGGTCATCCTGGAATATTTGGTACAAGAGACTTGGTGGCCAGGTCTTTTTGGTGGCCTTCCTTGTCTAGGGATGTGCGTACCTTTGTGCAGTCTTGTGAAGTGTGTGCTCGAGCTAAGCCTTGCTGTTCACGGGCTAGTGGGTTGTTGTTATCATTGCCCATCCCGAAGAGGCCTTGGACGCACATTTCCATGGATTTTATTTCTGATCTCCCGGTTTCACAGAAAATGTCCGTTATCTGGGTTGTGTGTGACCGCTTTTCTAAGATGGTTCATTTGGTGCCCTTGCCTAAGTTGCCCTCCTCCTCTGAGTTGGTTCCTTTGTTTTTTCAGAACGTGGTTCGTTTGCATGGGATTCCGGAGAATATCGTTTCTGACAGGGGATCCCAGTTTGTGTCTAGATTTTGGCGGACGTTTTGTGCCAAGATGGGCATTGATTTGTCTTTCTCGTCTGCATTCCATCCTCAGACGAATGGCCAGACGGAGCGAACTAATCAGACCTTGGAAACTTATTTGAGGTGTTTTGTTTCTGCTGATCAGGATGACTGGGTTGCTTTTTTGCCACTGGCCGAATTTGCTCTTAATAATCGGGCTAGTTCTGCCACGTTGGTCTCTCCTTTTTTTTGTAATTCGGGGTTTCATCCTCGTTTTTTCTCTGGTCAGGGGGAATCTTCGGATTGTCCTGGAGTGGACGTGGTGGTGGACAGGCTACATCAGATTTGGAATCAGGTGGTGGACAATTTGAAGTTATCTCAGGAGAAGACTCAGCAGTTTGCTAATCGCCGTCGCCGCGTGGGTCCCCGACTTCTTGTTGGGGACTTGGTGTGGTTGTCTTCTCGTTTTGTCCCTATGAAGGTCTCTTCTCCTAAGTTTAAGCCTCGGTTCATCGGTCCTTATAGGATCTCGGAGATTCTTAACCCTGTATCTTTTCGTTTGGATCTCCCAGCATCGTTTGCTATTCATAATGTGTTCCATCGGTCGTTGTTGCGGAGGTATGAGGTGCCCGTTGTTCCTTCGGTCGAGCCTCCTGCTCCGGTGCTGGTGGAGGGAGAATTGGAGTATGTTGTTGAAAAGATCTTGGATTTTCGTGTTTCCAGACGCAAACTCCAGTATTTGGTTAAGTGGAAGGGTTATGGTCAGGAGGATAATTCCTGGGTGGTCGCCTCCGATGTTCATGCGACTGATTTGGTCCGCGCCTTCCATAGAGCTCACCCTGATCGCCCTGGGGGTTCTCGTGAGGGTTCGGTGACCCCTCCTCAAGGGGGGGGGTACTGTTGTGGATTCTGTTTGTGGGCTCCCTCTGGTGGTTACTGCTGGTACTGGGTGACTTTGGTGGGTTGCGGCCTTTGGTTTCCACCTGTCCATCAGAGGCTGGGTGTTTCCTATTTTACCTGGCCTTTCTGTCATTTCCCTTGCCGGCTATCAGTGTGTTCAGATGTGCTCTGTTTGGTTCCTGCCTACCTGCTCCCAGATCTTTCAGGATAAGCTAAGTGCTGATATTCAGTTGTTTGTTTTTTGGTCCAGCTTGCTTAGAATGTCTCTATGCTAGCTGGTTGCTCTAGTGGACTGAGGTTCTCCCCATGTGCCATGAGTTGGCACATGGGTTCTTGTAATCTCAGGATGGTATTTTTGATTAGGGTTTTTTGCTGACCGCTCAGTCCCCTTTTGTATCATTCTGCTTTCTAGTTTTCAGCGGGCCTCTATTTGCTAAAGCTATATACATCATCTCTATGTGTGTGCCTTCCTCTCATTTCACCGTCAATACATGTGGGAGGCAACTATACCTTTGGGGTTAATTCCTCTGGAGGCAAGTGAGGTCTTTGTTTTCTCTGCAGTACTAGTTAGCTCTTAGGCTGGTGCGTGGCGTCTAGAACCAACGTAGGCACGCTCCCTGGCTATCTCTAGTTGCGTTTGTCAGGCGTAGGGCAGCGGTCAGCCCAGGTTCCATCACCCTAGAGCTCGTCCGATATTTGTTATACTTGCTTGTCCTGTGCTATCCCTCGCCATTGGGGATTCATGACATAAACGTTCATCACGGGTCCATGTGGAGGTGGACTGTGACGGCTCCTGAAGCGATGATTCTGAGGAACTGGTGTAAGAGGAGGAGTCAATGCGTACAGAATGGATTCCTGCAATCCTTGGAGTGGGCAGGACACGTCCTGCGCCACTCGCACGATCTGTACCCGGCTCAACGACATTAACCCAATGGACAGTGAGGGAAAGGTATCGCCCCTGTCCATGTTGACTGGTCCACGCATCGGTGGTGAGGTGGACCTTGCTACTGACGGCGTTCAGTAGCGCGTGTTTTATGTGTCCCTCCACATGCTTGTGCAGGGCAGGGACGGCTTGCCTGCTGAAGTAAAAGCGGCTGGGCACATTGTACTGTGGGACTGCCAATGACATCAAGTCACGGAAGCTGTCAGTCTCCACCAGCCTGAATGACAGCATTTCCAGTGACAGAAGTTTGGCAATGCCTGCAGTCAGAGCCTGTGCTCGTGGGTGGTTTGACGAGAAAGGCCGCCTTTTCTCCCATGCCTGTACTACCGATGGCTGTAGACTGGGCTGGGAGTGTGTGGATGACTGGGAAAGTGGTGCTGCGGGTGGAATTACAGCGGGTCTCTGGACAACAGGGCCAGAGGTTCTTCCACGGCGATCCTGGGAGGAAGCCGAACCAGCTGCGTGTGAGCTGGAGGAAGAGGCAACACGAGCTGAAGAGGTGGTAGCTGCCGCTGTTGGTTGGCCTAGCTCTTCAGTGTGTTTTTCTAACTCCGCCACGTGCCTGGTGCGCACATGTTTCCACATGTTGGAGGTATTGAGGTTGCTGACATTTTTCCCTCTTTTGACTTTTTGATGACACACCTTGCATCTGACATAGCAAATGTCATCTGCAACTGTGTCAAAAAAGGACCAGGCACTGCAAGTCTTGGGAGCGCCCTTTTTGGCTTTTGGAAGAGACATGCTCCTAACGGGTGCCAAAGCGGAGGCTGCAGGATCCGCAGTCTTCCCCCTCCCTCTCCCTCTTTGGGCCGTACGGGGAATCTCTTCCTCAGAGCTCCTCCCACCACCTTCCTGTCCCTCACGCCAAGATGGGTCAAGGACCTCATCATCTACACTACCCTCTGCCCCCAACTGCTCCTCCTGGGTAGTCTCAGCAGCAGAGCACGCACCAGTAAGTGGCACCTGAGTGTCATCATCAGCTGATGCGGCCTGCGATGTGGTGAACGGAGCCACTGGCCCACCCGCCTCTTCAGAGGAAGAGAGAAAAAGCTGTTGGGCATCACTGCACCCTGCCTCTTCTTCCATTTCTCCAATGCTGCTTGGCTGGCCCCCTGTTTCCAAGCCAAGAGATTCAGAGAACAGAAGAAGAGATGGCTCCTGTCCTGGGCTCTCTGTCTGCCTGGGCAATTTGGCAGGTGGTGAAGAGACAGATGGCTGCTCTCCAGTGCTCTGTGTCTGAGAGGATGTGGCACTAATTGAAGTTGATGCATTAGCTGCCATCCATCCGACAACGGCTTCAATTTGTTCTTCACGCAGCAGCGGTGTACGGCGCTCTGCGACAAAGCTGCGCATGAATGACTGTTCCCTGGTGAAAGTGGGTGCTGATGAGTCACCGGTGCCCGCAGCAGGCACAGAATCCCCACGTCCCCTCCCTGCTCCGCGCCCACGCCCACGCCCACGTGCCTTACTCACTGCCTTCTTCATCTTGGTTGACTGATAAACATAAGCAGAAAAGTACTATCGGCTTTGTGTGCTTATTCCTGAACAACTCCTCCTAACAGGTATAAGAAACACTAATTTTCTAAAGTGTGGACTAGACTTTAATATGAGCTAATGTGGCCTACACAAATGTAAAGTGGTGTAACTGGTGTGTTTGGTGAACTTTATTATTTATTTATTTTTTGGGGGCTGAACTGACAACAGATAGAGCTGCAGTCACACGGAGACCGTGCAGACAGCCGTAAACGGCGCTGCAAGGCCCAAAAACCCTCCTCTACGTTATCCTATGTAGTGTTTTTCCACAAGTTAGCTGGAGACGGGTGGAAAGACACTAATAGGAATTTTTTGAAAAAATGTGCAGCAGCCTGCACTACTTAAAACAAAATGAAAATTGATTTTGCGGTATGACGCAGTGAAGAACCCTGAGCTGGAGACAACCAGGCTATGGCTGCTCACAGACTACAGGGCGAGCTGCAGTCACACGGAGACCATGCAGACAGCCGTAAACGGCGCTGCAAGGCCCAAAAACCCTCCTCTATGTTATCCTATGTAGTGTTTTTCCACAAGTTAGCTGGAGACGGGTGGAAAGACACTAATAGGAATTTTTTGAAAAAATGTGCAGCAGCCTGCACTACTTAAAACAAAATGAAAATTGATTTTGCGGTATGACGCAGTGAAGAACCCTGAGCTGGAGACAACCAGGCTATGGCTGCTCACAGACTACAGGGCGAGCTGCAGTCACACGGAGACCGTGCAGACAGCCGTAAACGGCGCTGCAAGGCCCAAAAACCCTCCTCTATGTTATCCTATGTAGTGTTTTTCCACAAGTTAGCTGGAGACGGGTGGAAAGACACTAATAGGAATTTTTTGAAAAAATGTGCAGCAGCCTGCACTACTTAAAACAAAATGAAAATTGATTTTGCGGTATGACGCAGTGAAGAACCCTGAGCTGGAGACAACCAGGCTATGGCTGCTCACAGACTACAGGGCGAGCTGCAGTCACACAGAGACCGTGCAGACAGCCGTAAACGGCGCTGCAAGGCCCAAAAACCCTCCTCTACGTTATCCTATGTAGTGGTTTTCCACAAATTAGCTGGAGACGGGTGGAAAGACACTAATAGGATTTTTTTGAAAAAATTAGCAGCAGACTACACTACTTGGAAAAAAAAAAAAAAGAACAGTATGAGGCAATGAACCACCCTCCCTGAACTGAATACAACCAGCTATGGATGGCCTATGTGGCTGCACTCAGACTAGAGAGTGGGCTGCACTCACACACACACACACACACACACACACAGACCTTGCAGATCGCTGTGAAAACAGCGCTACAAGGCAAAAGCAAGGTGAATAGTAGGTGAACACAGCGGTTGCTAAATTAGCCTTTGGAAAGCACAAAGAAGCAAATCGCTATCTCTAAACTGGCCCTCAGTCAGCAAACAGCATCCTGTCACTAACTGAAATCACAGCAGAGTGATCGCAAAATGGCGCCAGCGACTTTTAAACTGCATCATGACATCATTTCAGCAGCCAATCACAGCCTTGCCAGTAATTTCATGCCCTCCATGCTGAACAGGATGTGCCCACACTTGGAATCATTCTCATTGGATGAATTTGTGCAGTTTGAATCTGTGAACTTCCGATTCCGGTATCCGATACGCGGCAAGTATCGGAATCCCGGTATCGGAATTCCGATACCGCAAGTATCGGCCGATACCCGATACTTGCGGTATCGGAATGCTCAACACTACTCATAATATGAATGCAATTATATTTCTGTATGTGATATAAACATCAGACAAACACTAATAAAAACCAGAGGGCAGCAGATCATGTGAAAAAATAATTTTGGTGTCATTCTCAAAACTTTTGGCCATGACTGTACATGTTCAGTGTGCTGATAGCTGCATAATTGGGGACCCCCATGCAGTGTAGGTAATCGCTCAGGGGTTCTCTGTCTTGGTGTTGCTTCTCGGATATTCCAGATGGATGATATTTAAAAGCCTCTTGGTGATGATCTAAGTAGACTGTATGAAGTTAATCTTCATATATACTGTACGTAATCAGTATATTTATGTAATCCTTATATGTACTTATTAACCTTTGTATGTTATTGTTAACATATACAAAAATGTACGCACTCACACTATTCAGTCTTAATATTCCTTGAATTTTGTAGTTTGCAATTAAACTGTTTGTATTGCAAGGATTAGCCTTTTTAAAGCCGTATCTGAACCTTAGTGTTAAAAACATGGCAAACACAATTGTGAAATTCTCCTGTAAATAATTCTGCAAAGAGGGAGCCATCATATCATTAAAAAATACGAGTGGATTTTCATGGGCCCATCCAGTATGTCGGTTCCAAGGCGTAATGGGGTGCATATGACTGACTATGCAGCAGGGCTGGCCTTGCCACCAATGTGTAAAACCAAGGAGTACGGGAGTACAAAATGCATATTGTGAAGTGGATTTTCATGGGCCCATCCAGTATGTGGGTTCCAAGGCCTAATGGGGTGCAAATGACTATGCAGAAGGGCTCGCCTTCCTGCCAATGTGTAAAACAAAGGAGTACGGGAGTACAAAATGCATATTGTGAAGTGGATTTTCATGGGCCCATCCACTATGTCGGTTCCAAGGCGTAATGGGGTGCATATGACTGACTATGCAGCAGGGCTGGCCTTGCCGCCAATGTGTAAAACCAAAGAGTACGGGAGTACAAAATGCATATTGTGAAGTGGATTTTCATGGGCACATAGAGGATGTGGGTTCCAATGGGGTGTATATGACTGACTATGCAGCAGGGCTGGCCTTGCTGCCAATGTGTAAAACAAAGGAGAATGGGAGTTCAAAATGCTTATTGTGAAGTGGATTTTCATGGGCCCATCCAGTATGTGGGCTTCAAGGCCTAATGGGGTGAATATGACTATGCAGCAGGGCTCGCCTTCCTGCCAATGTATAAAACAAAAGTATGGAGCACAAAATACATACTGTGAAGTGGATTTTCATGGGCTCATCAAGTATGTGGAATCGAAGGCCTAATGGGGTGCATATGACTGACTATGCAACAGGGCTGGCATTGTGTAAAACCTAGGCGTATGGGAGCACAAAATGCTTATTGTGAAGTGGATTTTCATGGGCCCATCCAGTATGTGGGTTCCAAGGCCTGATGGGGTGCATATGACTATGCAGCAGGGCTGGCCTTGCCGCCAATGTGTAAAACCAAGGAGTACAGCATCATCAGCAAAAAAATAAAAAAGTTATAGTCCTGAGAATAAAGCGATACCAAAATAGTTATTTTTTCTATAAAATAGTTTTTATCGTATAAAAGCGCAAAAACATAAAAAAAAGATATAAATGAGATATCACTGTAATCATACTGACCCGACGAATAAAACTGCTTTATCAATTTTACCAAACGGGGAACGGTATAAACGCCTCCCTCAAAAGAAATTCATGAATAGCTAGTTTTTGATAATTCTGCCTCACAAAAATCGGAATAAAAAGCGATCAAAAAATGTCACATGCCCGAAAATGTTACCAATAAAAACGTCAACTCGTCCCGCAAAAAACAAGACCTCACATGACTCTGTGGACTCAAATATGGAAAAATTATAGCTCTCAAAATGTGGTAACGCAAAAAATATTTTTTGCAATAAAAAGCGTCTTTCAGTGTGTGACGGCTGCCAATCATAAAAATCTGCTAAGTAACCCGCTATAAAAGTAAATCAAACCACCCTTCATCACCCCCTTAGTTAGGGAAAATAAAAAAATAAAAAAATGTATTTATTTCCATTTTCCCATTAGGGTTAGGGCTAGGGTTAGGGTTAGGGCTAGGGTTAGGACTAGGGTTAGGGCTAGGGTTAGGGCTAGGGTTAGGGTTAGGGTTAGGGCTAGGTTTAGGGTTAGGGCTAGGGTTAGGGCTAGGGTTATTGCTAGGGTTAGGGTTAGGGCTAGGGTTGGGGCTAGGGTTAGGGCTAGGGTTAGGGCTAGGGTTAGGGCTAGGGCTAGGGCTAGGGTTAGGGCTAGGGCTAGGGCTAGGCTTAGGGCTAGGGTTAGGGATACAAAATGCATATTGTGAAGTGGATTTTCATGGGCCCATCCAGTAGGTGGGTTCCAAGGCCTAATGGGGTGCATGTGACTATGCAGCAGGGCTAGCCTTGCTGCCAATTTGTAAAACAAAGGAGTACGGAGT
The DNA here is from genome assembly GCF_051348905.1 of Ranitomeya variabilis. Taxonomy (NCBI): domain Eukaryota; kingdom Metazoa; phylum Chordata; class Amphibia; order Anura; family Dendrobatidae; genus Ranitomeya; species Ranitomeya variabilis. Next base: position 572,619,777 of record NC_135236.1, read on the forward strand.
ACAAAATGCATATTGTGAAGTGGATTATCATGGGCCCTTCCAGTTTGTGGGTTCTAAGGCTTTTTAGGGGTGCATATGAATTGGTAGCAGGGCAGGCATTGAATTTAATTCAACACTTTTTCAGGAGTCCCTCCTGGACATCTTATGAAAGGGGTATTGTGGTGTGTCCTACTTCTTGGCAGCTCATCCACTCACAGCATAGGCTACAACAGCTTAGGAGAACCACTGTTTAATAATGGCCCTTTGAGAAGATTAATGCCACCTGATGCACCAGTAAAAATAGGCTCTGTTACTTTAAGAGTTACTCCTTCATAAATGAAACAAGATGGGTCTGCTTATGTGTCACACACCAAATGGACAGTTAGGGGTGTTAAATGTTACAATGACATTTCCTAGTGAATGCATTTGCAGTGGTTGAAAGCAATGTTAAAGTTGAAAAATGCTTCCAAAATTCTCGTCTGAACTAATCCTAAGTGGGGGAGGAAATTTTTGGTCTGGGGTTAAATATTTGGCCTTACAGGCAAGTCATTAACCTGCAAAGGATGTACCTTGACATATTTCCAAGCAAAATCCGTTTTGGTTTCGTTTTAATGTGTTTTTTGTGGCACCGGGAAAAATGGCATGAATCTCAGAAAAAATTGATTAAATCTGTGAACTAGGTGTTAGGAATGCTTGCAGGGGTGATCCCCATGATGTCCCTGTGTCTTTTGAGCAGTGTTTCCTTCATTTTCAGATGTTTTTAGACCTTAAAAGGACCCCCGGGGGATCGCGGTAAAAATACTTGGGTCTCCCATAGACTTACATTTGGCTCGTTGTTCTGGCCGAGTACCCGAGTATTCCAATTTGCTAGACCGGAGCAACGAGCACCCGAGCATTTTAGTGCTCGCCCATCACTAATTATAACCTGAATAATTAATTCTATATAAGGCAACATTTAAAAAGGATTTTTAAAAAATAATAATTTAATTAGACCAAATTTGAAATCTAAAGGAGGGCCCTGTAAACATTCTGTTCAAATTGTCATGTAGTGGTTCTCCTAGACTCATTAAAGATATTCTCTAAATGCAAAGCCTGCCAAAAATTAAAAGCAGGGTCACCCATGCAACTTTAAAGGCACCAACTGTAGTACCTAATTCAAATATTGTGGACAAGGTGTAGTTGTTGTACTACCATATTCATAAAAAGTTTGTACACAATGCAAAACCTGCCAAAAATTACAAACACGGTGATCCACATACCCTTGAAGACACCAACTGTAGTATGTCATTCAAATATTGTGAACAAAGTGTATTTGTGGTACTCTCACACTAATAAAAGGTAGGTCTGCACTAAGTGCAAAGCCTGCCAAAAATTACAAGTAGGGTTATCCATTACACCACTGAAAGCACCAACAGTTGCTACTATTAATACTACTACTACTATATACTACTGTATATAAACCTATAAACTCCAAAGAGCATAATGCCCCATAACAATAATGCATTATTGTTATGGGGCATTATGCTCTTTGGAGTTTATAGGTTTATATTCATAAGGGAGTTTTGCCCCTTTCTTTTTCCCCGTTGGAGTGCAATGGGCACGTCCTGTAGAAGGGATTTTCCTATTAACAATTACGTCCACAGTGTCGGTTTATGTTATAAAATATTATTTACTACTGGAAAAGTCCACCTAACCACAGACATGTGGACAAGTGCTTGTGGGCAGGGATGGTACATCTCATTGACAGCACACTGGGTTAACATAGTGGAAGCCGGGAAGCCCAGTCAGACATTGGGATGGAACACATCCTCCCGACGCCAAGGATTGCGGGACCTACGTCACTCAGGATTGCCCCCATAGTCTACAGCTCCTCCTCCTCTTCAGCCTCCATCTTTGAAATGAGCACATCAGTCAGAAGCTGCTTAGGTGACAAACCGCACAATGCTGAAGAGTTGTGGACAGCGCAGAAAGAGCAGTCAGATTTTTGGATGACACCGCTGAACCTACAGCCAGGTATGGTCATGTGTGACAATGGTCGGAACCTGGTGGCGGTTCTGAGGCAAGGTGAGCTCACACATATACCTTGCCTGGCCTATGTGCTTACCCTCGTCATTCAACATTTTCTCAAAAGCTATCCGGAGCTGCTGGATCTGCTAGTGAAAGTACTTTCCCTGTCTGCCATTGTAGAAAGTCAGCTACAGCTTCAGCCACCCTTGCCATGCTTCAGCAGCATTTGCATCTTCTGGCACACCGACTGGTGTGTGATGTCCCCACGTGTTGGAAATCTACATTGCATATGTTGGAAAGGATTTGTGAACGGAAGAGGGCAGTTGTTGACTACCAGCATCAACAAGGCCATCCTTATTCAGTTCATACTCCACACATAAGACCTCAGGAGTGGACATGGATGTCAGACATGTGTACCATCCTCCAATACTTTGAGGACTGCACCAAGATGGCAAGTGGCTATGACGCCATTATTAGCGTCACCATCCTGCTTTTTTGCATTCTGAAAACCTCTCTGCTCACAATTAAAGAGGATGCATTGCAGGTGGAGCATGAGGACATGGAGCAAGGAACCATACAGGGGGATTACACTCAGCCCAGCCTCATGACGTCCCAATGTGGATTGGTAGACAATGACTAAGAGAAGGAGGAGGAAGAACAGAAGCTAATTTCATGCTCTATAGCTGGTACTGCAGGAACAGCTGTCATACCTTCTATTCAGCTGGGATGGCCTGAGGACAGGGAGGAGGAGGGTGAGGAGCAGAACAGCATGGTCAGTCATCCTGTTGGTGAGGACACGGAAGTCTTGCCTGTTGGCAGTCTGGCTCGAATGGCTGACTTTATGTTGTGATGACCCTCACATTATTAAAATTTTCGGTGACAATCATTACTGGTTGGTGACACTTCTAGACCCATGCTACAAGGAGAACTTTCGATCTCTTCTTCCAGAGGCAGACAGGTGTACTAAAATGTTGCAGTACCAGAGGGCCCTTGTAGCAGTACTAATAAAAAATTTCACATCTGAGAACATTGGCAGCAGACGTCAGAGTTTGTTGTACAACCAAAGAGTCCAAGCGAGAGAGATAGAATTACAAGCAGAGGCAGCACAGGCACAGGCAGTGGAACAATGGCAAAGTTCTGGGACAGTTTTATCAGACCCTCCCATCATGCCAGCACAGAGGCAAGGGGTGCTGTCACAAGAAGTACAATGTTTGGGAAAATGCTGAGGGAGTAAGTTGCCGATCGTACAAACGTCCTCCATGATTCCTCTGTGCCTTTTAATTATTGGGTATCCAAGCTGGACACATGGCATGAACTGGCTCCCTATGCCTTGGAAGTCCTGGCCTGCCCTGCTGCTAGTGTTCTGTCAGAGCGGGTTTTTAGTGCCACTGGTGTAATTATAACAGATACAGTAAGTGCATCCACCTGTCAATTGAAAATGCAGACAGGCTGACTCTTATAAAAATGAACAATGGCTGGATTGAGCAAGACTTCTGTACACCATCAAATGAAAACAGCGAAACATAACCACCAATACATTGTCTTTTTTGTGGAGGTGTATTCTCATGCACCTCTGTAACACATGGGTAAACGCTTTCTGATTTGGTCTGTTTGGTGTTATTCTCCTCCTTATCCTCATTCTCATCATTCACAACCACTAGAACACCAGGGTGAAAGGGTGAAAGTATTACGTGATGCAATAGTTACTATATTTTTGTGCAATTTTTTTTAATGATGCCTGTTAATAATTTGAAACCCCAAAAAATGTAGCTCCCCCTGGGGGAAATGTTTGTCAGCCCATACACTTAGTGTATGGGCATTACAAGTCCAGGAGACCCGCTCCTTTAAATTGGGCCTAGTTTTTAATGAGGCCTTCCTCAGCATCTCATCATCCACTGCCACTAGATCACCAGGGTTAATGTGTTCCATGCTCCTACAGCCAGTCCAATTTTTGGCAAGGGTGTCTATAATGCCCATAAAATATTTTTAACTATTTTACTCCCTCGAGGGGAAATGTTTGTCAGCCCATGCACTTAGTGTATGGGCATAATGAGTATGAGTATAGGAGACCCCCTCCTTTAAAATGGGCCTAGTTTTTAATGAGGTCTTCATCAACGTCTCATCATCCACCCAAACTAGATCACCAGGATTAACCCCTTAACGACCGCCGATACGCCTTTTAACGGCGGCCGCTAAGGGTACTTAAACCACAGCGCCGTTAATTAACGGCGCTGTGGAAAAAGTGAATAGCGCCCCCCAGAGTCGGATTGCCGAGGGTAGCCGAGACCCCAGAGAACATGATTCGGGGGGGTTTTACCGACCCCCGAGTTGCGATCGCCGGTAATTAACCGTTTACCGGCGGTCGCAACAAAAAAAAAAAAAACGCGATTTGCCGTTTAATTTCTCTGTCCTCCGATGTGATCGCACATTGAAATGGGGTCCCCGATCGCCCCCGATAGCCCCCCAATACTCACCTATCTCCCCCGGTGCTCCTCGTGGCTCCCCATGGGCGCCGCCATCTTTTTCCGGGGAAAAAATGGCGGACGCACGCGCAGTGCGCCCGCCGCCCAGCACCCGGAAGATCTTTGGGGTCTCGGCTGCCGGGGGTAGCCGAGACCCCAAAGAACATGATCGGGGTCGGTTTGCACCGACCCCTGTTTTGCGATCACCGGTAATTAACAGTTTACCGGCGACCGCAAAAAAAAAAAAAAAAAAGCGATCGATCTGTAATTCTCTGTCCTCTGATGTGATCGCACATCAGAGGACAGAGAAATAGGGGGATTCGGGGACCCTAACATACTCACCCGGTGTCCCTGGGTCCTCTTCTGTCTTCTCCTGCCAGCCAGCTTTTTCATCATGGCGGGCGCATGCGCAGTGCGCCCGCCATCTGCTGCCATCTGCCGGCCGGCAGGAGAAGACGAGTTGGGGCTAAAATTAGGGTTAGGGTTAGGGTTAGAGTTAGGGTTAGGGTTAGAGTTAGGGTTAGGGTTAGGGTTAGGGTTAGAGTTAGGGTTAGAGTTAGGGCTGAGTTAGGGTTAGGGTTAGGGATAGGGTTAGGGTTAGAGTTAGGGTTAGAGTTAGGGTTAGAGTTAGGGTTAGAGTTAGGGTTAGAGTTAGGGTTAGGGTTAGAGTTAGGGTTAGAGTTAGGGTTAGAGTTAGGGTTAGAGTTAGGGTTAGAGTTAGGGTTAGAGTTAGGGTTAGGGTTGGGGCTAAATTTAGGGTTAGGGCTAGGGTTAGGGTTAGGGTTAGGCTACTTTCACTCTAGCGTTTTTTGGCTTCCGTCGCAATGCGTCGTTGGAGAAAAAACGCATCCTGCAAAAGTGCTTGCAGGATGCGTTTTTTCTCCATTGGCTTGCATTAGCGACGCATTGCGACGTATGCGTCGTGCTTTGGCAGACCGTCGGCACAAAAAAAGCTACATGTAACTTTTTTGTGCGACGTGTCCGCCATTTCCGACCGCGCATGCAAGGCCGGAACTCCGCCCCCGCCTCCCCGCACCTCACAATGGGGCAGCGGATGCGTTGAAAAAACAGCATCCGCTGCACCTGTTGTGCGGCGCTTACAACGCTAGCGTCGGTACGTTGGCCCGACACACTGCGATGGGCCGAGAACGACGCTAGTGTGAAAGTAGCCTTAGGCTTCTTTCACACTTGCGTCGGTACGGGGCGGTCGCAATGCGTCGGCCCGATGTACCGACGCACGTTGTGAAAATTGTGCACAACCTGGGCAGCGGATGCAGTTTTTCAACGCATCCGCTGCCCAGTCTATGTCCTGGGGAGGAGGGGGCAGAGTTACGGCCACGCATGCGCGGAAATGGCGGACGCGACGTACAAAAAAAAGGTTACATTGAACTTTTTTTTGTGACGACGGGGGCTAAAGTTATGGTTAGGGTTGGGGCTAAAGTTAGGGTTAGGGTTGGGGCTAAAGTTAGGGTTAGAGTTGGGATTAGGGTTAGGGTTTGGATTAGGGTTGGGATTAGTGTTACGTTTGGGATTAGGGTTGGGATTAGGGTTAGGGTTGGGATTAGGGTTAGGGGTGTGTTGAATTTAGGGTTTTTATTAGGGTTATGGTTAGGGTTGAGATTAGGGCTGTTTTGGGGTTAGGGTTGTGATTATCGTTAGGGTTGTGATTAGGATTATGGATCGGGTTGAGATTAGGGTTAGGGGTGTGTTGGAGTTAGGGTTGGAGTTATAATTTGGGGGTTTCCACTGTTTAGGTACATCAGGGGGTCTCCAAACACGACAGCCAATTTTGCGCTAAAAAAGTCAAATGGTGCTCCCTTCCTTCTGACCTCTGCCGTGTGCCCAAACAGTGGTTTACCCCCACATACGGGGCATCATCGTACTCGGGATAAATTTGACAACAACTTTTGTGGTCCAATTTCTCCTGTTACCCTTGTGAAAATAAAAACTTGGGGGCTAAAAATCTTTTTTGTGGGAAAAAAAAATATTTTTTTATTTTTGCTACTCTGCATTATAAACTTCTGTGAAGCACTTAAGCATTCAAAGTTCTCACCACATATCTAGATAAGTTCCTTAGGGGGTCTAGTTTCCAAAATTTGGTCACTTTTGGGGGTTTCTACTGTTTAGGTACATCAGGGGCTCTGCAAACACAACATAACACCCACAGACAATTCTATCAAAGTCTGAATTCCAAAATGGCGCTCCTTCTCTTCCGAGCTCTGCCGTGTGCCAAAACAGTGGTTTACCCCCACATATGGGGTACCAGCATACTCAGGACAAATTGGACAACAACGATTGGGGTCCAATTTCTCTTGTTACCCTTGTGAAAATAAAAATTTGGGGGCTAAAAAAATCTGTTTTGTGGGAAAAAATAATATTTTTTATTTTCACTACTCTGCATTATAAACTTCTGTGAAGCACTTGGGCATTCAAAGTTCTCACCACATATCTAGACAAGTTCCTTGGGGGGTCTAGTTTTCAAAATGGGGTCACTTGTGGGTTTTTTTTTACAGTTTAGGTACATCAGTGGCTCTGCAAACGCAACATAACGCCCGCAGACCATTCTATCAAAGCCTGCATTTCAAAATGGCGCTCCTTCCCTTCCGAGCTCTGCCGTGCGCCCAAACAGTGGTTTACCCCCACATATTGGGTACCAGCATACTCAGGAGAAATTGGAAAACAACTTTTGGGGTCCAATTTCTCTTGTTACCCTTGTGAAAATAAAAATTTGGGGGCTAAAAAAATCTTTTTTGTGGGAAAAAATTTTTTTTTTAATTTTCACTACTCTGCATTATAAACTTCTGTGAAGCACTTGGGCATTCAAAGTTCTCACCACATATCTAGATAAGTTCCTTGGGGGGTCTATTTTCCAAAATGGGGTCACTTGTTGGGGGTTTCTACTGTTTAGGTACATTAAGGGTCTGCAAACGCAACAAAAGGCCCACAGACAATTCTATCAAAGCCTGCATTTCAAAATGGCGCTCCTTCCCTTCCGAGCTCTGCCGTGCGCCCAAACAGTGGTTTACCCCCACATATGGGGTACCAGCATACTCAGGACAAATTGGAAAACAACTTTTGTGTTCCAATTTCTCTTGTTACCCTTGTGAAAATAAAAACTTGGGGGCTAAATATCTTTATTGTTAAAAAAAATATATTTTTTATTTTCACGACTCTGCATTATAAACTTCTGTGATGCACTTGGGCATTCAAAGTTCTCACTACACATCTAGATAAATTCCATGGGGGGTCTAGTTTCCAAAATGGGGTCAATTTTGGGGGGTTTCTACTGTTTAGGCACATCAGGGTCTCTCCAAACGCGTCATGGTGTCCGATCTCAATTCCAGTCAATTTTGCATTGAAAAGTCAAATGTTGCTCCTTTGCTTCCGAGCTCAGCCATGCGCCCTAACAGTGGTTTACCCCCACATATGGGGTGTCGGCGTACTCAAGACAAATTGTACAACAACTTCTGGGGTCCATTTTCTCCTGTTACCCTTGGTAAAATAAAAATTTGGAGGCAAAAAGATCATTTTTGTAGAAAAAATGCGATTTTTTTATTTTCACGGCTTTACGTTATAAACTTCTGTGAAGCACCTGGGGGTTTAAAGTGCTCACCACACATCTAGATAAGTTCCTTAAGGGGTCTAGTTTCCAAAATGGTGTCATTTGTGGGTGGTCTCCACTGTTTAGGCACATCAGCGGCTCTCCAAACGTGACATGGCGTCCGATCTCAATTCCAGCCAATTCTACATTGAAAAAGTAAAACGACACTCCTTCTCTTCCAAGCTCTGCGGTGCGCCCAAACAGTGGTTTAACCCCACATATGGGGTATCGACGTACTCAGGAGAAATTGCACAACAACTTTTGTGGTCTAATTTCTCCTGTTACCCTTGTGAAAATAAAAATTTGGGGGCAAAAATATCATTTTTATAGAAAAAATGTGATTTTTTATTTTCACGGCTCTACGTTATAAACTTCTGTGAAGCACTTGGGGGTTCAAAGTGCTCACCACACATCTAGATAAGTTCCTTAAGGGGTCTAGTTTCCAAAATGGTATCACTTGTGGGGGGTTTCCACTGTTTAGGCACATCAGGGGCTCTCCAAACGCGACATGGCATCCGATCTCAATTCCAGCCAATTCTGCATTGAAAAAGTCAAACGGTGCTCCTTCACTTCCAAGCTCTGCGGTGCGCCCAAACAGTGGTTTACCTCCACATATGGGGTATCAACGTACTCAGGAGAAATTGCACAACAACTTTTATGGTATAATTTCTCCTGTTACCCTTGTGAAAATAAGAATTTGTGGGCGAAAAAATCATTTTTGTGAAAACAAATGCGATTTTTTATTTTCACGGCTCTACGTTATAAACTTCTGTGAAGCACTTGGGGGATCAAAGTGCTCACCACACATCTAGATAAGTTCCTTAAGGGGTCTAGTTTCCAAAATGGCATCACTTGTGGGGGGTTTCCACTGTTTAGGCACATTAGGGGCTCTCCAAACGCGACATGGCGTCCGATCTCAATTCCAGCCAATTCTGCATTGAAACAGTCAAACGGTGCTCCTTCACTTCCAAGCTCTGCGGTGCGCCCAAACAGTGGTTTACCTCCACATATGGGGTATCGGCGTACTCAGGAAAAATTGCACAACAAAATTTGTGGTTAAATTTCTGTTTTTACACTTTTCAAAATTAAAAAAAATGGTTCTGAAGTAAAATGTTTGCAAAAAAAAGTTAAATGTTCATTTTTTTCTTCCACATTGTTTCAGTTCCTGTGAAGTACGTAAAGGGTTAATAAACTTCTTGAATGTGGTTTTGAGCAGCTTGAGGGGTGCAGTTTTTAGAATGGTGTCACACTTGGTTATTTTCTATCATATAGACCCCTCAAAATTACTTCAAAGGTGATGTGGTCCCTAAAAAAAACATGGTGTTGTAAAAATGAGAAATTGCTGGTCAAATTTAACCCTTATAACTCCCAAACAAAAAAAAAAATTGTTTCCAAAATTGTGCTGATGTAAAGTAGACATGTGGGAAATGTTATTTATGAACTATTTTTTGTGACATATCTCTCTGATTTAAGGGCATAAAAATACAAAATTTGAAAATTGCAAAATTTTAAATTTTTTTGCCATATTTCCATTTTTTTCATAAATAATCGCAATTAATATCGAAGGAATGTTACCACTAACTTGAAGTACAATATGTCACGAAAAAACTGTCTCAGAATCAGCGGGATCCGATAAAGCGTTCCAGAGTTATAACCTCTTAAAATGACACTGGTCAGAATTGTAAAAATTGGCTCGGTCATTAAGTACCAAATTGGCTCTGTCACTAAGGGGTTAATGTGTTCTGTGCTGCTACAGCCAGTCCAAGTTTTCTCAAGGGTGTCTATGATCCCCAAAAAATATTTTTTTTAAATGTTCCCATATGCATATGACTTGTTAGCAGAGCAGGCCTTGCAGTTAATACATAAGAAAACAGTATGGCAGAATCAACTGAAGAATGGGAAGTGGATTTTCCTGTGGCCATCCAGTACCTGGGTTCAAAGAATTATTGGGGTGAATATGACTTGGTAGCAGGGTAAGCCTTTCTGTTAATACATAAGAACAGTATGGCAGGACCAACTGAAGAATGGGAAGTGGATTTTCCTGTGGCCATCCAGTACCTGGGTTCAAAGCCATACTGGGGTGCATATGACTTGTTAGCACAGCAGGCCTTGCATTTAATACATAAGAAAACAATATGGCAAGACCGACTGGAGAATGTGAAGTGGGTTTTCCTGTGGCCATCCAGTACCTGGGTTCAAAGGCTTATTGGGGTGCATATGACTTGTTAGCATGACAGGCCTTGCAGTCAATACCTAAGAAAACAGTATTGGATTACAAAATGACTAATGTGAAGTGTATTTTCCTGTGGTCATCTAGTACCTGGGTTCAAAGGATTCTTGGGGTGCATATGACTTGAAAGCAGGGCAGGCCTTGCATTAAATGCAACATTTTTTTAGGAGGCCCTCCTGTACTTCTCGTAAAAGGGATATTGGGGTGTGTTGTAATTCTTGGCAGCCCAACCACTCACTGCATAGGCAATAACAGCATATTAGACCCACTGTTTAATAATCGCCCTTTAAGAATATTAATGCCGCCTGATGCCCCTCTAAAAATAGGCTTTGTGACTTTAAGAGTCCCTTCTTCATAAATGAAACAAGATACTTCTCCTTATGTGTCACACAAACATGCCACATAGCCAGCTAGGGTTGTTCAATGTTACAATGACATTTCCCAGTGAATGCATTTGTATTGGTTGAAAGCAATGTAAAAGTTGAAAAACGCATCAAAAACGCTGTGTGTGAACATAGCCCAAGTGGTGGAGGAACATTTCGGTGCTGAAATAATTATTTTGCCTTATATACAAGTCATTACCCTGGAAGGATGTACCTTATCATATTTCCCAGCAAAATCCATTTTGATTTAGTTTTTGTATGTTTTTTGGTGTGCCTGTAAACATGGTGTGAAACTCTGACAACATTGCTTAAAACTGTGAACTAGGAGTCAGGAATGCTTCCAGGGGCGATCCGCATGATATTCCTGTGTCATTTTAGCAGTGTTTCCATCATTTTCAGATGTTTTTAGACCTTAAAAGGACCCCGGGGGGATAGTGGTAAAAATACTCGGGTTTCCCATATACTTACATTGGGCTCATTGCTCAGGTCGAGTACCCAAGTATTCCAATTTGCTCGACCTGAGAAACGAGCACCTGAGCATTTTAGTTCTCTCCCATCACTAGTGATGACTTATTTTTTGCCCTCTAAGGTGATGTTTTTACTGATAAAATGTTGGTGTAGGTATTATATTTTGATCTCCTTTAATTGCATCTCGTTGTTGCGTACAGTGTTCATTTTAGGACATGGTCACAAATCAAAGTCAAACATCAGAAATAATATCAGAAATACTCCGATACCTCATTCTGATACTTGATTCTGATACCTGACTTTCACATATCAAAGTCACAAATCAAAGTCAAACGGTATCAGACAGAGTATTTCTGATGTTTGACTTTGATTTGTGACTTTGATATGTGAAAGTCAGGTATCAGAATCAAGTATCAGAATGAGGTATCGGAGTATTTCTGATGTTATTTCTGATGTTTGACTTTGACCATGTCCTAAAATGAACACTGTAGTTGCGGGAGCACAAAAAAATTTAATTCTGGTGGTTTGATTTTTTTTCTCATTACTCTATTTACTGATCCGATTAGTTTATTTTACATTTTTGCTCAAAATTCATAATTATATGAAAAAATGTGACAAGACATCCGATGGATGACTTGTTTATCTGTTGATATACAGTATTACTATGAATTTACAACTACAATTTACAACTATGCTTCATTGAGGCTATGACATTGCACTAAACTTTTTTGTTTTGTATTTTCCAACTTTCCTTTTTTGTTTATACCATGCAAGTCTAGAAAAATAATTTAAAATAGAAAATGCATAAAAGTAATATATTCTTTTAGCCCAATGTCCTTATTGCCTGGGGGGCCTAGGCAATTTTTTATTTTTTTCATTTTATAATGAACAAATTGTGATTGCAGTACAAATTACTTGTCACATTAAATTGTACATTTTTATGAAGCAGTAATGTCTTATATTGGATAGCGTATTCTAAGAGTAATTTAACAAATCCTTCATTAGCTCTTTGGTAATTTTTCTCTGGTCTCTGATAGTTTTACAGTATCTTGGTATTTCAACAATAAAAGCCTTGTTTGAAGATGCTACATCATACATTTTTCAGTGATTACTTTTTGAAGACTTTATTTATTCTTCTTTGCTTTCCTTAGTTTTTAATTACCCATGTCAAATTACCTCTTGATTTAAGATTCTTCTTTGTGATAACAATTTAATAACCTTTACAGTAATCGCTGTAACTAAATTGTGCTCAACTTTATAGACCTCTCAAGCTTTGAAGAGGTTAATGAGTGTTTAGCATGTTATTTTAAGTAATTTTAAATGTTAAATGTATTACTCAAAGGCAGCAAGTGCTCTTAAACTGTGTTTTGACAAAATGTTAAGTTTGATGCTGTTGTTTACATTGTCATTTAAATTATTTTATACATTTTACCCCACATATTCATCAAATAAAGTTAGAATTCTGAATATTTAAAACACCAGTATCAAGACACAACACACATGCGCATTTATATCAAAAGTAAGTTATCTTTCAAGGCTTGCTTTACCTGACAACAAAACGTTTCAAAAATTGTGATCAAAGATCAATTACAAATTGAAAAAAATATGGAGACTTCATATTCTCTTTATGGGCAAAAAAAGGATCAAGCATCTGGTAGAACAAATTTCTACTCTGGTAGTGTCATGGTTCCTCCCCTCAGCATGTCTGGGCTGCAGTTACTGACAGCTTGGCCGTCCAATCTGATACAGGGGTGTGCTGAAGCTTTCAGTACTTTGATTGACAGCATGACCATCCAGTCTGGTTCAGGGGCATGCTGAGCTGTTGGTGTGTTGATAGACAGCTCAACTAGCCAATCTGTAACTGGGAGGCGTTGGCTGTCTCAAGTGTTCACTATCCCAGGTAATGGCCATGTCTACTTAACTGAGCAGCTTCTCCCAGACCACTGCCTGATGTACATTCATCTTGTGAGGTTTGTGATCTGTGCTCCCTGTGCCTTGAGTTCTATATGCTTAATCTGTTGCCTGACCTTGGACTTCATTCTGACCATCCGCCTCTTTAATCCCTTCAGCTCTGTTCCATTATCCTCCTGGTACTCTGACCTCAGAATGTTACCTGTCTACGCTTTTGTCTCTTCCTTCTGTTTATAATGTACCCTCCTGTCTTCTGACCCTGGACTCCCTGACCACTCTGACTCACGGCTTAGCTGCGAGAAGTGACTAGCATCACACGTAGGTAATTAAATTTACATTGAAACTTTGTTTTTTTTTGTATCATTAGCAAATTTTTCATATTGCCTGAGTGATGCTAGTCACTATTCATGGCATGGCCTAGCTGCAAAGCGGTAGTCAAGAGGTCCATGGTCAAAAGCCAGGAGGTTATGACATAGACGGAGGAGTAGGAAAAATATGTAGTCATGTCACAATCAAAATTCCAAGAAGGTAGTCAATCACAACAAAACGGCTAGACAAATACAAGGTCAAAGGCTATCCAAGGTTGTGCAACAAAGATTCTGATTCTGATTCTCATGGATTCTTAATCTGATTCTCTTTGCAAGACTAGGAGCACAGAGCATACACACCTATTGAGCAAAGCTACAATTGGCATTAATCTAAGGCAGAAATCTAGCTAAATAGCCATGTAACTACTCCAAAAAAGACACATGGATAAAGCCCTGGCACACCCTGGCCCTGATTGGACAGCTAAACTGTCACTCAAGACAATGACAGCTCAGCACACTCAAACATCCAATTGAACAGCTGAACTGTCCATCACCATATTGACAGCTCAGCATGCCCCTGTCCTAGACTGGACTACAGCACTGCCATTTACTGCCTCCAGACATACAGATAGGAGGAATCGTGAAAGTATACCCTCTTCAAGGGGGGCAACCAGACCCCTAGGTTTCCCAGGAAGCCTACAATGGAAGGTCCTTTATGAAATGAGCTGAAACCCAAGATCTCTCCTGTATCCCCTCCAATGAATTAGATATTGGAGAGAATTTGAGACCATCCATTACTAAAATTTAAGAAGGGACTGGATGCCTTTCTTGAAAAGTATAATGTTACAGGCTATATACAATAGATTCCTTGATAGGGTGTTGATCCAAGGAACTAATCTGATTGCCGTATGTGGAGTTGGGAAGGAATTTTTTTCCCCAATGTGTAGCTTACTGTTTACCACAAGTTTTTTTGGGGCATGTTAGGTTAGGATATGGGTTGAACAAAATGGACTTAAAGTGTTACTTCAACCTTAAAAACTATGTTACTATGTTACTATCCAAGAATCCATGATTCTCTGCACCTCATACTTCAAACTCTATCAACTGAAACTGGTGAAGGCAGGGATGAAGCAGGCAACACTGTCTGTTAAAAACATTTGGAATGTGAAGTGTCGGAGGAAGTCTTAGTCTAAAGTCCACTGGCTTAAATACCTCCAGAATTTCACATGGACCAATAAATTAAGGACCTGACTTTGCTGATGGTACTTTTAGCTTAATGTTTTTGAATGATAACCAAGCCTTATCCTCTACCTTGAAGATGGGAACAGTTGAACATTTACAACAGCCTTTTGGTGAAGCTGAGCCACCCCAATATTCTTCTGAACCCCCCTCCAGTCATCCTCAAGTTTCTGTATGTCAACTTTAACTCTAGGACACCAAGAAATCATCCTAGAAAATTCACTAAATGGGGATGAAAATCATAATTATAAAAAAGGGCGGTTCCAGTGAAGTTATTGAACTGACTGTTAAAGGTGAATACAGCAAGACGTAAAAATGATGATAAGTTCCCCTGCTGAGCTGCAATGAAACAATGAAAATTTGTTCCAATGAGTGATTTAGTCCTTTCTATCTGATTATTGGCATCAGGGTGGTAAGCAGAGGAAAATGACAAATCAATTCTCAATTTCAAACAAAACGCTCTCCAGAATTTTGACACAAACAGCACCCCCTTTTTATATCAAATAGTCAGAGGGATTCCATGCAATCTCATCACATGATTGATAAATAACCTGAAAACTGTTTCAGCATTTTGGTAACATGATAATGAAACAAAATGTGCCTGTTACTGAATTGGTCAACTACCACCCAAATAATATCCAAGAGTCCTTCTCATGCACCATTGGCAGCTTCATGCCGACTCAGTTAGACCCCCTACAAGGTCCAAAACCATATAAAATCTAAGATTCCGAGCCAACAGAGAAAATGGGGATAAAACGTTATCTTTATTCCATTATTCCATCCTTAAAAATAACATGATGAAATACAATTGAGGTAGACGAGTGAAGCAATGTTTCAACCCAAAGGGGCCTATTTCAAGCCAGACGTAAAATAAAAATTACAGCCATGAAGCGCAGACTACTTGACTGCGTTTTTTTATGCACCAGAGAAAATGGGCTCCACCTTTTCCTTCTAATCGAAGTCCCTCCCTGCTGTCATGACAACCATCTATATTCACCAAAACAAATAAATCATTAAAAAAACTTAAAACTATTTAAAAACAAGTCCACTGCCACTCACAAAACACATAATTGCTGCATTAAAAAGAAAATGGTGTTATGTTCATACCAACGTGCCCATACCTTGGAAAGCAATCTCTCATAATCATAACCTATAAATACAAAAAAATTTGATTGGAGAGGGTTAAACTTATAATGAAGTGCAAACAATGATGGGCTCACTAAAATGATCCCCAATGCTTTAAAATGGAAAGCCAAACCAGAGAAACGTGAAAGAAAACAGAAGACTACAAGTTGAATAGATGTAAGAATAGTCATGCCAGTGTGAAGCTAATCTTTTAGCAAGAAGTCTACGCAAAGTCCCACTGTTAAAAAAAAGACAAGTACTGAAGCGGATATAATTTTCCAAAGAAAATATCAACTGGCCTAAAGACAAATGGAGGAACATTTTTTGTACTGATGAAAGCAAAATTGTTATTTTTGGATCCTAGGGCCGCAGACAGTTTGTAAGACAATCCCCAAACTCTTCATACAAGCCACGTACACTCTGAAGACAGTGAAACATGGTGGTGCAAGCATCATGATATGGGCATGCTTCTCTTACATTGGGACCTATTTACCACATAACAGAGATCATGGACCAGTTTGCATATATTAAAATACTTGAAGACGTCATGTTGCCCTTAAAAACAGGTGTTTCAACAAGACAATGACCTTTAACACACCAGTAAAGAAGAAAAATCTTGGTTCCAGTCCAACAAAATTGAGGATATGGAGTGGACAGTCCAATCCATGCACCTTAGTCCGATAGAACACTTGTGGGTTGACATAAAAAAATGCCGCTTCTGAGGCAAAGCCAACAAATGACAAAAAAAATATAGGATGTAGTCAAAGCCAAAAGATGGTTGACTCAATGCAACATAGATGTAAAGACGTTCTAAAAAACTTTGGGTATACAACTAAATTTGACGTTAGTGATTCACAGGAACACTAAAAAATGGTACATATTGTGAGTTTGTAAAGTTAAATGCAGACAATGCTATCTTTCTGAACAGCCCAGTGTTCATTTTTTGCTATTTTCTGTAAAGTAGATACAAATTATATACATTTCTCTACATGTTTTGAATTAGAAAACAGTGTGCAATGTTCTCAATGCATGGAAATAAAAACTAGCATAAAGAATTTGTGATTAAATCATGTTTTTAACACACTGCTATTATTTTCAACACTACATCCAGATGAGCCTTACTGTTATAATTCAATTGGTTGCATCCCCATGGAAAATGCCCCAAGATCCAACACTTAGTACTTGCAGATGTACTGCAGATCCCAGATCCCCATACATAGTGACTCTGTAGGTGTACTGCAGGTCCCAGATCCCCATACATTCTGACTCTGTAGGTAGATGCCATCACAATCTAATCAAAGTGCAGGGATGAGGGAAAAAGGATTAATGGACTCCACTAGGACATAATAGGGATTGGCTCAAAACAGTGTTAGCTATCCTAAATACATGTGTGGATTAGTATTATGTTGCTATATTTACCAATGATGTGCAATGCAACATCATGTCATGTGACCCCAGTCACATAGCTATGTTGGACTGGATTGCAGAGTCCTCAACTAACATAAAAGAAAAGGAAACAAGCGGCACCACATGACCACATCCTTCCATGAGACCATGGTCACAAGGCTATGTAGGAGTAGATTGAAAGGTTCTTGTCTAAAAATAGACAAGGAGTGGCATTTCATTATATTACGTGACAACAGTCACGTGATATTGCCTGGTTTTGTCAGTAAGCATTGTGATCATGACCTCACATGGTCACATGACATAAAGCAACATAATGTCATAGCTTATGTACAGCTGTAATATCTATAAGAAGTAGTGTTATGGTGGGCAAAACCCAATGGTATAGGGATAAACCAAATGTGTACCATAAGTACAGTGCCTTGCGAAAGTATTCGGCCCTCTGGAACTTTTCAACCTTTTCCCACATATCATGCTTCAAACATAAACATACCAAATGTAAATTTTTGGTGAAGAACAACAAGAGAACACAATTGTGAAGATGAATTAAATGTATTGGTTATTTTAAATTTTTGTGTAAATTCAAAAACTGAAAAGTGGGGCGTGCAATATTATTTGGCTCCTTTACCTTCAGTGCGGTAAACTCACTCCAGAAGTTCATTGTGAATCTCAGAATGATCCAATGTTGTCCTAAATGCCTAATAATGATAAATATAATGCACCTGTGTGCAATCAAGTCTCCGTATAAATGCACCTGCTCTGTGATAGTCTCAGTGTTCTGTTTGAAGCACAGAGAGCATCATGAAGACCAAGGAACACAACAGGCAGGTCAATGATACTGTTGTGGAGAAGTTTAATGCCAGATTTGTATACAAAATGATTTCGAAAAGTTTAAACATCCCAAGGAGCACTGTGCAAGCGATCATATTGAAATGGAAGGAGTATCATACCACTGCAAATCTACCAAGACCCGGCTGTTCCTTTAAACTTTATCAGAGATGCAGCCAAGAGGCCATGATCACTCTGGATGGACTGCAGAGATCTACAGCTGAGGTGGAACAGTCTGTCCATAGGACAACAATCAGTCGTACACTGCAAAAATCTGGCCTTTATGGAAGAGTGGCAAGAAGAAAGCCATTTCTCAAAGATATCTATAAAAAGTGTAATTCAAGCTTTGCAACAAGCCACCTGGGAGACACACCAAACATGCGGAAGAAGGTGCTCTGGTCAGATGAAACCAAAATCAAACTTTTTGGCCACAATGCCAAACGAAATGTTTGGCGTAAAGGCATCACAGCTCATCACCCTGGACACACCATCCCCACTGTCAAACATGGTAGTGGCAAACAACTGTGGAAACAACTGAAAACTGCTGTTCACAAATGATCTCCATCAAACCTCACTGAGCTCGAGCTGTTTGCCAAGGAAGAATGGGCAAGAATTTTAGTCTCTCGATGAACAAAACTGATAGAGACATACCCCAGCTGTAATCACAGCAAAAGGTGGAGCAACAAAGTATTAAGTTAAAGGGACCAAATAATATTGCACGCCCCACTTTTCAGTTTTTGAATTTCCACAAACATTTAAAATAACCAATAAATTTCATTCAACTTCACAATTGTGTTCCACTTCTTGCTGATTCGTCACCAAAAATTTACAGTTGGTATCTTTATGTTTGAAGCATGATATGTGGGAAAAGGTTGAAAAGTTCCAGGGGGCCGAATACTTTCGCAAGGCACTGCGTATACTACAGAAAAAAGAACAAGAAGTATATGTACAAAGTAGTGATGAGTGAACGTACTCACCACTACTCGTTTCTTACCTGAGTATCACTGTACTTGGTGAGCACTGAGCATTTCTTGGATTATTTGGCGGGAGCTCAGGTCTCCGCCCTGCTATTTTGGCAGTCTCTAGAGCACCAATGAACATGCAGGGATTGTCTGACATGCACTGTAATGCTGCAGCCATCTTTGTTGTGGTATTGCAGTGATTGGCTGGCCGCACAGTATCATTAGGTATATAAGAGACCGGACGTCGCCCTGCTCGGGGCATTCAGTTCCGGAATCAGATAGTGTAGGGAGAGCTGCTGCTGAGATGGGGTCAGATTTGTGCTTTTATTAGTTAGTGTGGGTCTACCATTGTTCAATCCAAAATCCAGCTAAACCAACAGTTCTTTTTAGGGCTAATTAGGGAGTATATAGATTGCAGTGCTAGGTAGGCAGGGGAGTCTATGTGCGCATATCCACATCAGTGCAAGCCATGCAGGCACTGTATGTGAGCATATAGATTTCACTACATACATCAAAAGGGTCCAATACTGTATGCCACTGCCTATTTTATATATACCTAGTGTTAGGTGTCAAGTTCACGCCACTGCACAGGGGGAATCTCGAACCATGTCCTCTGCAGTCTCCCATTCTTCTCCAGCCACAGTGGAACCTGCTCCTTGGAGACGTCGGTCCCAGCGTCTGGCTCAAGCTGACATTGTGCGACTAGTTACTGCTGCCTTTCCTGTCTCTGTCTTTGTAGCCAGTACTAGGGTTGCGCGACTTTTATTTTTATAGGATCGGGTCGGGTTTCACGAAACCCGACTTTCTCAAAAGTCCGGTCGAGTGAAATCGGCCGATCCTATAAAAAAGTCGGGGTCGGGGTCGGCTGAAACACGAAACCCAATGCAGTGCAATGGGATACTATGGTTCCCAGGGTCTGAAGGAGAGGAAACTCTCCTTCAGGCCCTGGGATCCATATTAATGTGTAAAATAAAGAATGAAAATAAAAAATATTGATATACTCACCCTCGGACGCGCCCGGTACTAACCGGCAGCCTTCCTACCTAAGAATGAGCGCGTAAATGACCTGCGGTGACGTCACAGCTTGTGATTGGTCGCGAGCGGTCACATGGACAAGCCGCGACGTCATCTAAGGTCCTTCACGCGCTCATTCTTAGGAAGGAAGCCTGCCGGAAAGAAGCAGGGCACGTCCGAGGATGAGTATATACCTAATAGGAATAGGATTCACAATGGGGGCATTCTTTGCGTCTGGAGGAGAGAAGGTTTTTCCACCAACATAGAAGAGGATTTTTTACTGTTAGGGCAGTGAGAATCTGGAATTGCTTGCCTGAGGAGATGGTGATGGCGAACTCAGTCGAGGGGTTCAAGAGAGGCCTGGATGTCTTCCTGGAGCAGAACAATATTGTATCATACAATTATTAGGTTCTGTAGAAGGACGTAGATCTGGGGATTTATTATGATGGAATATAGGCTGAACTGGATGGACAAATGTATTTTTTCAGCTTTACTAACTATGTTACTATGTTACTATGTTACATCCCTGCCTGGTCTCTTCTGCTTTGCAGTTCTTTTCAACAAAGATAAGTTCTGGTCTTGATTTTGCTGTCCACATGCTGTGGTCTTACTGTTCAGTTATTTTCCATGTTTTGTCTTGTCCAGCTTGGTCTGTATAAGGATTTGTTTAGCCAAGCTGGTATCTCTGGAGATGTAGATATACCCTCCATGTCTTTAGTTAGCTGTGGAGTTTTTGTATTTTCTGTGGTGGATATTTTCTAGTGTTTTTAATACTGACCGCATAGTACTCTGTCCTGTCCTTTCTATTTAGCTAGAAGTGGCCTCCTTTGCTAAATTCTCATTTCAGTCTGTGTATGTTTTTTCTCTCTCCTCTCACAGTCAATATTTGTGAGGGGCTGCCTGTTCTTTGGGGATTTTCTCTGAGGCAAGATAGTTTTCCCTTTTCTATCTCTAGGGGTATTTAGTCATCCGGCTGTGTCGAGATGTCTAGGGAGCGCTAGGTACATTCCACGGCTACTTCTAGTTGCGGTGTTAGGTTCAGGGTCTGCGGTCAGTACAGGTTCCACCTTCTCAAGAGTACGTCCATGCTGCTCTTAGGCCACAAGATCATAACAGTACAACTGGCCCACAATGAGTTAACCGCATCTCAGAAGAAGGGAAGGAAAGTGCTGAGCCATTTTTTTTCTGTAGTCTGTTGTGTTTTTTTTTTCTCTTCCCTCTTTGCCTCTGGGTGGCTCAGGAGTTCGGCGCTGGTATGGATGTTCAGGGATTGGCTTCTCGTGTGGATCAACTTGCTGCTAGAGTACAGGGTATTTCCGATTATATCGTTCAGACTCCAGTTTTAGAGATTAGAATTCCAACTCCTGATTTGTTTTTTGGGGATAGGTCCAAATTTCTGAGCTTTAAAAATAACTGTAAACTGTTTTTTTCTCTGAAACTCCGTTCCTCTGGTGATCCCATCCAGCAGGTTAAAATTATTATATCTCTGCTGCGTGGTGACCCCCAGGATTGGGCATTTGCCCTGGAACCTGAGAATCCGGCGTTGCTTAATGTAGACACCTTTTTTCAGGCGCTTGGGTTATTGTATGACGAACCAAATTCAGTGGATCATGCTGAGAAGACCTTGTTGGCCCTGTCTCAGGGTCAAGAAGCGGCAGAATCATATTGCCAGAAGTTTAGAAAATGTTCTGTACTGACTAAATGGAATGAGGATGCCTTGGCGGCAATCTTCAGAAAGGGTCTTTCTGAATCCTTTAAAGATGTTATGGTGGGGTTCCCCACGCCTGCTGGTCTGAGTGATTCTATGTCTCTGGCCATTCAGATTGATCGGCGCTTGCGCGAGCGCAGAGTTGTGCACACTATGGCATTGTCTTCCGAGCGGAGTCCTGAGCCTATGCAGTGTGATAGGATTGTGTCTAGAGCTGAGCGACAAGGATTCAGACGTCAGAATAGGTTGTGTTTTTACTGCGGCGATTCTGCTCATGTTATTTCTGACTGCCCTAAGCGTACCAAGAGAATCGCTGGTTCGGTTACCATCAGTACTGTACAACCTAAATTTCTGTTATCTGTGACCCTGATCTGCTCATTATCGTCATTTTCTGTCATGGCATTTGTGGATTCAGGCGCCGCTCTAAATTTAATGGACTTAGAATTTGCCAAACATTGTGGTTTCCCCTTGCAGCCTTTGCAGAGTCCTATTCCTTTGAGGGGCATTGATGCTACGCCGTTGGCTAAAAATAAACCTCAGTTTTGGACACAGCTGACCATGTGCATGGCGCCAGCCCATCAGGAAGATTGTCGTTTTCTGGTGTTGCATAATTTGCATGATGCTATTGTGCTGGGTTTCCCATGGTTACAGGTGCATAATCCGGTATTATATTGGAAATCTATGTCTGTGACTAGTTGGGGTTGTCAGGGGGTTCATGGTGACGTTCCTGTGATGTCAATTGCCTCCTCCCCCTCTTCTGAAATTCCTGAGTTTTTGTCAGATTTCCAGGATGTATTTAATGAGCCCAAGTCCAGTTCCCTTCCACCGCATAGGGACTGTGATTGTGCTATTGACTTGATTCCAGGCTGTAAGTTCCCTAAAGGCCGACTTTTCAACCTGTCTGTGCCAGAACATACCGCCATGCGGAGCTATGTGAAGGAGTCCTTGGAGAAGGGGCATATTCGGCCATCTTCTTCACCATTGGGAGCAGGTTTTTTCTTTGTTGCCAAAAAAGATGGCTCCTTGAGACCCTGTATTGATTATCGCCTCTTGAATAAGATCACGGTCAAATTCCAATACCATTTGTCTTTGCTTTCTGATCTGTTTGCTAGGATTAAGGGGGCTAGTTGGTTTACAAAGATTGACCTTCGAGGGGCATATAATCTGGTTCGTATTAAGCAGGGGGACGAATGGAAAACTGCGTTTAATACGCCCGAAGGCCATTTTGAATACCTTGTGATGCCATTCGGACTCTCTAATGCTCCATCTGTGTTTCAGTCCTTCATGCATGATATATTTCGGAATTATCTTGATAAATTCATGATTGTATATTTGGATGATATTTTAATTTTTTCAGATGATTGGGAATCTCATGTGAAACAAGTCAGGATGGTATTTCAGATCCTTCGTGATAATGCCTTGTTTGTGAAGGGGTCTAAGTGCCTCTTTGGAGTACAGAAGATTTCTTTTTTGGGCTTCATTTTTTCTCCCTCATCTATAGAAATAGATGGCTCCTTGAGACCCTGTATTGATTATCGCCTCTTGAATAAGATCACGGTCAAATTCCAATACCATTTGCCTTTACTTTCTGATCTGTTTGCTAGGATTAAGGGGGCTAGTTGGTTTACTAAGATTGACCTTCGAGGGGCATATAATCTGGTTCGTATTAAGCAGGGGGACGAATGGAAAACTGCGTTTAATACGCCTGAAGGCCATTTTGAATACCTTGTGATGCCATTCGGACTCTCTAATGTTCCATCTGTGTTTCAGTCCTTCATGCATGATATATTTCGGAATTATCTTGATAAATTCATGATTGTATATTTGGATGATATTTTAATTTTTTCAGATGATTGGGAGTCTCATGTGAAACAAGTCAGGGTGGTATTTCAGATCCTTCGTGATAATGCCTTGTTTGTGAAGGGGTCTAAGTGCCTCTTTGGAGTACAGAAGATTTCTTTTTTGGGCTTCATTTTTTCTCCCTCATCTATAGAAATGGATCTGGTTAAGCTTCAGGCCATTCATGATTGGATCCAGCCCACATCCGTGAAGAGCCTTCAGAAATTTTTGGGCATTGCTAATTTTTATCGCCGTTTCATTGCCAACTTCTCCAGTGTGGTTAAACCCTGCCCTGACCGATTTGACAAAGAAAGGCGCTGATGTTACGAATTGGTCCTCTGCGGCTGTTTCTGCCTTTCAGGAGCTGAAACGCCGATTTACTTCTGCCCCTGTGTTGCGTCAGCCGGATGTTTCTCTTCCTTTTCAGGTTGAGGTTGACGCTTCTGAGATTGGGGCAGGGGCCGTTTTGTCTCAGAGGAATTCTGATGGTTCCTTGATGAAACCGTGTGCCTTCTTTTCTCGAAAGTTTTTGCCTGCGGAACGCCATTATGATGTCGGCAATCGTGAGTTGTTGGCTATGAAGTGGGCATTTGAGGAGTGGCGACATTAGCTTGAGGGGGCCAAGCACCATATTGTGGTCTACTCTTGACCGATCATAAGAATCTGATTTATCTCGAGTCTGCCAAACGGCTGAATCCTAGACAGGCCCGATGGTCCCTGTTTTTCTCCCGTTTTGATTTTGTGGTCTCGTATCTTCCGGGTTCTAAGAATGTTAAGGCTGATGCCCTCTCTAGGAGCTTTTTGCCTGATTCTCCTGGGGTCCTTGAGCCGGTCGGTATTCTGAAGGAAGGGGTGATTCTTTCTGCCATCTCCCCTGATTTACGACGGGTTCTTCAGAAATTTCAGGCTGATAAACCTGACCGCTGTCCAGTGGGGAAATTGTTTGTTCCTGACAGATGGACTAGTAAAGTGATTTTGGAGGTTCATTTTCTGTGTTGGCCGGTCATCCTGGGATTTTTGGTACCAGAGATTTGGTTGGTAGGTCCTTTTGGTAACCTTCTTTGTCACGGGATGTGCGTTCTTTTGTGCAGTCCTGTGGGACTTGTGCGCGGGCCAAGCCTTGCTGCTCCCACGCTAGTGGGTTGCTTTTGCCTTTGCCGGTCCCTGAGAGGCCTTGGATGCATATTTCTATGGATTTTATTTCGGATCTTCCGGTTTCCCAGAGGATGTCAGTTATCTGGGTGGTTTGTGACCGGTTTTCTAAGATGGTTCATTTGGTGCCTTTGCCTAAGTTGCCTTCCTCTTCTGATTTGTTTCCGTTGTTTTTTCAGCATGTGGTTCGTTTGCATGGCATTGTGGAGAACATTGTGTCCGATAGAGGTTTCCAGTTTGTTTCTAGGTTTTGGCGGGCCTTTTGTGCTACGCTGGGCATTGATTTGTCTTTTTCTTCCGCATTTCATCCTCAGACAAATGGCCAAACCGAGCGAACTAATCAGACTTTGGAAACTTATTTGAGATGCTTTGTGTCTGCTGATCAGGATGATTGGGTGGCTTTCTTGCCATTGGCCGAGTTTGCCCTTAATAATCGGGCTAGTTCTGCTACCTTGGTTTCACCCTTCTTTTGAAACTCTGGTTTTCATCCTCGTTTTTCTTCAGGGCAGGTTGAGCCTTCTGATTGTCCTGGGGTGGACTGGGTGGTTGACAGGTTGCAGCAAATTTGGGCTCATGTTGTTGACAATTTGGTGTTGTCTCAGGAAGGGGCTCAGCGTTTTGCTAACCGTCATCGCTGTGTTGGTTCCCGGCTTCGGGTTGGGGATTTGGTCTGGTTGTCTTCCCGTCATGTCCCTATGAAGGTTTCTTCCCCTAAGTTTAAGCCTCGGTTTATTGGCCCTTATAGGATTTCTGAGATTATCAATCCAGTGTCTTTTCGTTTGGCCCTTCCAGCCTCTTTTTCCATCCATAATGTTTTTCATAGATCTTTGTTGCGAAAATATGTGGTGCCCGTTGTTCCCTCTGTTGATCCTCCCGCCCCGGTGTTGATTGATGGGGAGTTGGAGTATGTGGTTGAGAAGATTTTGGATTCTCGTTTTTCGAGGCGGAGGCTTCAGTATCTTGTCAAATGGAAGGGTTATGGCCAGGAGGATAATCCTTGGGTTGTTGCCTCCGATGTTCATGCTGATGATTTGGTTCGTGCCTTTCATTTGGCTCGTCCAGATCGGCCTGGGGGCTCTGATGAGGGTTCGGTGACCCCTTCTCAAGGGGGGGGTACTGTTGTGAATTCTGCTCTTGGGCTCCCTCCGGTGGTTGTAAGTGGTAGCGCTGCTGTCTCTGAATCACAGCATTTATCAGGTGTTTTCACTTTTTGCAATTTGGACAGGGCTATTTAGTCTTGCTTCACCCTTTAGTCAGTGCCAGTTGTCCATTGTTCTTGGAGGATTCACATCCCTGCCTGGTCTCTTCTGCTTTGCAGTTCTTTTCAACAAAGATAAGTTCTGGCCTTGATTTTGCTGTCCACATGCTGTGGTCTTATTGTTCAGTTATTTTCCATGTTTTGTCTTGTCCAGCTTGGTCTGTATAAGGATTTGTTTAGCCAAGCTGGTATCTCTGGAGATGCAGATATACCCTCCATGTCTTTAGTTAGCTGTGGAGTTTTTGTATTTTCTGTGGTGGATATTTTCTAGTGTTTTTAATACTGACCGCATAGTACTCTGTCCTGTCCTTTCTATTTAGCTAGAAGTGGCCTCCTTTGCTAAATTCTCATTTCAGTCTGTGTATGTTTTTTTCCCTCTCCTCTCACAGTCAATATTTGTGGGGGGCTGCCTGTTCTTTGGGGATTTTCTCTGAGGCAAGATAGTTTTCCCTTTTCTATCTCTAGGGGTATTTAGTCATCCGGCTGTGTCGAGATGTCTAGGGAGCGCTAGGTACATTCCACGGCTACTTCTAGTTGCGGTGTTAGGTTCAGGGTCTGCGGTCAGTACAGGTTCCACCTTCTCCAGAGTACGTCCATGCTGCTCTTAGGCCACCAGATCATAACAGACTCTGCATCTGACTTAGCGTGTCCTCAGGCAAGGGCTCAAAAGCCACTGAGGGTCAGAGCGAGTCCAATCACCAGTTTAGTGGGGGTGATTCATAGGGATCCAACTAGTGTCTTTCAGCTGCACCCTGTGACTGCTAACAGGGTGCAGCATATTTGTGGAAACTCTGTGAAGCAACAGAGTTTGCTTCTATTCACACTGGGTGAGATCTAACCCACGTGTGAGCAAGCGTCCATCCGCCATTACTCAGCAGCAGGTATCATCTCTGCACGGTGGACCACGGACTGCGAACGCACCTCATATTCTCTATTACTATTATTTGGTGCATTCCACCAGTCCTAACATTACACTAGCACCAGGGTCTGGCTAGTAATGGCGCATGAACAGCGATTACAATGGTACATCCAGCGGCTGGAGGGTAAGTTGGCGGCTCTTGACCTCAGCTGTAAATGTTACCGCAGTCGCTGTTCAGGCTGCTAGCGTGGCTGCAGCCAGTCTGTCCACTGCCACCCTGGCTCCAACATTATTTAGTCTACCATTACCGGACAAGTTTGCTGGAGACAGTAAGCTGTGTCGAGGATTCGTCAGTCAGTGCACTATATATCTTGAGCTCCTTGCTGCACGTTTTCCCACGGAATGGGCTAGAGTGGGATTTATTATATCCCTTCTGTTGGGCAGGGCGTTAGAGTGGGGAATGAAGCTGTGGGAGTGTGATGATCATGTGGTGCTGAGTGCTCCCAGGTTCCAGGACGCTCTGAAACAGGTCTTTATGGGACCTTGCATCTCCCATGATTTGGCGTTTCAACTATTGGCATTGACACAGGGTTTGTCCTTGGTTAGCCATTTTGCCGTCCACTTCCGGATATAGACTGGAGTTGCCAGATAAAGTCCTGATTCCAGTGTTTTGGAGAGGACTGGCTAACCATGTAAAGGACTCCTTGGCCACTAGGGAGATTCCCGCTATACTGGAGGAGTTAATAACTTTATCCACTCGCATAGACCTCCGTGTTAATGAGCGAAGGTTGGAGCGAGCCCAGTGTAGACAGAGGTTTCGGTTGGCGCCTACCTTTGCCAAACCTCTGGAGTCACCTGTCCAGAAGTCCGAGCCCTATGAGGCCATGGAGGTATCTCGAGCAGGTCCTAAGTCTTGGGCTGCTCGAACACCCATGGTCTGTAGTGTCTGCCAGCAGTCAGGACATTATTCCAGAAATTGTCCACTGCGGCAGGGAAACGACTGTGTCTAGTAACTGTAGGAGGAGGTTCACTAGACATGGTGGCGTTTTCCTCCAAATTGTCCTTCAAGGGGATAATTACTTTTGACCTTTCCACTTTTACGGTTGAGCTTTGTGTGGATTCCAGGGCAGAGGGAAATTTCATGTCTTCTTCCTTTGCCTAACGGCACGCAATACCCCTGGTTATGCTAGCTAAACCAGAGACCGTAAGAGTGGGGAATGCACTGCCTTCACAAATTACACATAAGACTATTTCCTTTACAATATCCATGTGTCCATCCCATCAGGAGATCATTTCCCTTCTTGTCATTCCTGAGGGAATAGATGAGATTCTTCTAGGGATACCGTGGTTGTGTTACCACTCCCCACATATTGAGTGGTCCTCTGGGAAAATTCTGGGATGGAATAAATCTTGTGAAGGTAGATGTCAGAGGGAGTGTGTTTAAGTTGCCACTACGGAGATACCCGCAGATCTTAGCCCTCTACCCAAAGAGTACTGGACTTATGCGGACGTTTTCTCCAAGAGAGCTGCGGAGACTCTTCAGCCTTACTGCCCCTATGACTCCTATTGATCTCTTGCGAGGGGCAGAGCCTCCTCGGGGACGTATCTATCCCCTGTCTCTCCCAGAGATGGAGGCAATGTCACAATACATCCAGGAAAATCTGGCAAGAGGATTCATTAGGAAGTCAGTGTCACTTGCGGGGGTGGAGTTCTTCTTTGTGCAAAAGAAGAACAGAGAATCACGTCCATGCATAGACTACAGAGGTCTTAACGCCATTACCGTTAAGAACAAGTACCCTCTCCCTCTGATATCAGAGCTCTTCGATAGGCTCTGGGGAGCAAGGGTACTTACTAAGCTAGATCTGCGGGGTGCTTACAACCTGATTCACATACACGAGGGGGACAAGTGGAAGACGGCTTTTAATACCAGGGATGGGCACTATGTGTATCTGGTGATGCGCTTTGGCCTCCGTGATGCCACAGCCGTCTCCCAAGATTTTGTGAACGATATCTTCCGGGATATGCTCTCCACCTCGGTGGTAGTCTATCTGGATGATATTCTTATCTTCTCTCCAGATATTGATTCCCTCCAGAGAGATGTTTTCAGAGTCTTCAACTTCCTACGGGCAAACTCCCTCTACCCCAAGCTGGAGAAGTGTGTGTTTGAGTAGGAGTCCTTGCCTTTCCTGGGCTATATCATCTCAGCCCAAGGATTAGCTATGGATCCTGCCAAGCTACAAACAGTGATGGACTGGCAGGAGCCTCATTCTCTCAAAGCGGTGCAGCGCTTCATGGGGTTAATTAATTATTATCGCCAGTTTATTCCCCACTTCTCAACTTTGGTAGCTCCCTTGGTAGCCCTCATCAAGAAGGGTGCAAATCCCAAATTGTGGTCAGAGGTCTCCAAAACCTTCCTATCTGTTAAGTCCCACTTTGCTAGTGCTCCCATTTTACATCGTCCCGATGTAGATAAGCCTTTTATTATTGAGGTAGATTCCTCATCTGTCGGAGCTGGAGCGGTCCTCATCCAAAAGGATGTTCAAGGTCAGAAGCATCCTTGCTTCTTTTTCTCTAAGACCTTCACTCCAGCGGAGAGGAAATATTCTATCAGGGACAGGGAGTTGTTAGCAATTAAGTTGGCTTTTTCAGAATGGAGACACCTTCTGGAAGGGGCTCGCTTTCCCTTCCAAGTCTACACTGACCACAAGAACTTGGTATATTTGCAGACAGCACAGCGGCTGAATTCTAGCCAGGCCGGATGGTCCCTGTTCTTCTCCAAGTTCCACTTCACCCTTCATTTCCTATCTGGGGAGAAGAACATTTGGGCCGATGCTCTCTCCTGCTCCGTGGTGTCATCAGAGGAGGAGGAGCCTTGGCTAATTGTTCCCTATGAGAGTCTGAGAACTATGGCTCCGGTGTCGCTAGAGTCTGTCCCTCCGGGCAAGACTTTTGTGCCATCCAATTTGCGACCGGAGGTTGTTTCTTGGGCTCACTAATCCAGGGTGGGTGGACATTTTGATATCAAAAGGACATCTGAGCTTCTGGCGAAGACATACTGGTGGCCGCATATAGCCCTTGACGTTAGAGACTATATTCAGGCATGTGTCTCCTGCACCAAGAATAGGTCTCCTCGACAATGGCCTGCTGGGTTACTCTACCCCCTACGGTGGCTGAAAAGCCCTGGGAGATGGTCAGGATGGACTTTGTCGTAGGCTTACCCAAGTCCCGTAGCTGCACCGTTATTTGGGTAGTTACCGACCATTTCTCTAAAATGGTGCATTTGGTGCCTCTCCCACGGTTACTTTCAGCACGAGCCTTGGCCGCATTGTTTGTCAAACATGTCTTCCATTTACACAGTATGCCTGACAAGATTGTCAGTGACCTGGGCCCCAGTTTGCATCTCGGTTCTGGAGAGAGCTTTGTCGCCTACTTAGTATTGAGCTGAATCTCTCTTCAGCGTACCATCCCGAGACAAATGGGTTGGTAGAGAGGGCCAAGGAGACCCTAGTCACATATCTACGACATTTTGTCTCAGCCAGGCAGGATGCTACCTTGGGCAGATTTTGCCTTGAACAACGCCATAGCCGACTCTACTAGGCAGATCCCATTCCTCCCCTAATTACGTCCAGCATCGACGAATTCCTGTGCCCATGCCCGTGTCTTCTGCCGACTCTAGGGTGGCAAACTGGGCAATGGAAGCTGTTGTGAATTCTGCTTTTGGGCTCCCTCCGGTGGTAGTAGGTGGTAATGCAGTTGTCCCTGGGTTGCAGTCCTGGTCAGGTGTGTCTGCTGATTGCAGTTCTGACTGGGGTACTTAGGTGTGCAGGGTTCATTAGTCCTTGCCAGTTGTCAATTGTTGTTGGGAGGTGTTGGACCTCTGCCTGGTTCCTCCTGCCTTTCTGCCAAATCAGCAAAGATAAGTGTCTGTTTTTTTTTTCCTGTGGCACACATGCTGTGTGCTTCACAATTCAGTGCTCTTCTTTGTGTTTTCTTGTCCAGCTTAGACTGTGTCAGTATTTTCTTAGTCTTGTTGGATTCTCTGGAGTGGCAGATATACATTCCATGTCTTTAGTTAGATTGTGGAACTTTTTGTATTATCTGCTGTGAATATTTTTGGAAGGGTTTTAATACTGACCGCCTAGTAATCTGTCCTATCCTTTCCTATTTAGCTAGAGTGGCCTCTTTTGCTAAATCCTGTTTTCTACCTGCGTGTGTCTATTCTTCTCCTACTCACAGTCAATATTCGTGGGGGGCTGCCTATCCTTTGGGGGTCTGCTCTGAGGCAAGATAGCATTCCTATTTCCATCTATAGGGGTATTTAGTCCTCCAGCTGTGTCGAGGTGTCTAGGGTTTGTTAGGCACACCCCACGGCTACTTCTAGTTGCGGTGTTAGTTCAGGATTTGCGGTCAGTACAGGTTCCACCGACTCCAGAGAAAGTTTTCATGCGGCTCCAAGGTCACCAGATCATAACAGGAAGCACAGGACATCTGGGACCGTACACAGTATGTATCCTGGCTTCCAAGGAGATAATGAGGGTCTCTGCTGATACACATCGGCGCCTGCTCCGACCTTTTCTCCTTGCGACTTAGTGTGGCTCTCCGCCCGCAATATCAGGCTGCAAGTTGAGTCCACTAAGTTTGCGCCTCGCTACTTAGGGCCTTTCAAGGTTCTGGAACAGGTTAACCCTGTCGTCTATCATCTGGATCTTCCTCCATGCCGGGGTATCACCAACACCTTTCATGTGTCCCTCTTAAAGCCTGTTCACATGTCCCGGTTTTCTGAGTAAACTACCGGGATATCGGGTTCATCCTCGGACAATTATGAGGTGAATGCTATCTTGGGGTGCAAAGTGGTACGCGGCAAAAAGTTCTATTTGGTGGACTGGAAGGGTCACAGCCCAGAGGACAGAACCTGGGAGCATGTGAAGCACATTAGGGCTCCGCTGCTCATTGCAGCCTTTGAATGTAGTGAGGCCCAGGGAGAGGGCCCTAGGAGGGGGTAATGTTAGGTGTCGAGTACCCACCGCTGCACAGGGGGAATCTCGAACCATGTCCGCTGTCTCCAATTCTTCTCCAGCCGCAGTGGAACCTCCTAAGGGGAGACATCAGTCCCAGCGTTTGGCTCAAGCTGACATTGTGTGACTGGTTACTGCTGCCTTTCCAGGCTCTGTCTTTGTAGCCAGTACTGATCAGCAGCAAGCAGGCCTTTCTGGGACTAAGTGCCGCTTTTCTCATACTGAGCACGCCCACGGGACGATCCTCCTGTTGGAGGTCGAGGATCTCATGTTCAGGTCCTGTCCGGTTCCTATTGGACCATCTGGAAGGTCCCGGTCTGCTACTGCTATAAAAGGTTTGCATGGCCGTTCGGCCATACGCTAGTGTAAACTTGTCAACGTGTGTGTGTAGATGAATGTCTGTCGATGGATGAAAGCTCCTTAATCATTCCCATTCCTTGTGTAGATGAGACTGCTCGCGAAAGGTGGAAGCTACCCAGCGCCCGACAGTGCTACCTGCACACTCAGCACATGTTACAGTGTCTCTTCGCAGTGCCCGCCAGTGCGGCATCAAGCGCAATCTCTGTGCTTTCCTGACAACCGGTCAGTGTAGGGTGGGAATTCCCACTTGGACTCTGCATCTGACTCAGGGCGTCCTCAGGCAAGGGCTCAAAAGCCACCAAGGGTCAGAGCGAGTCCAATCACCAGTTTAGTGGGGGTGATTCATAGGGATCCCACTAGTGTCTTTCAGCTGCACCCTGTGACTGCTAACAGGGCGCAGTGTATTTGTGGCGACTCTGTGAAGCAACAGTGTTCGCTTCTATTCACACTGGGTGAGGTCTAACCCACGTGTGAGCAAGCGTCCATCTGTCATTACTTAGCAGCAGGTGTCATCTCTGCACGGTGTACCCCGTATGGTGAACGTACCTCATATTCTCTATTACTATTATTATTTGGTGCGTTCCGCCAGTCATAACACCTAGTTGCAGGTGTCCGTGGCTAGGATTAATTTGTTTGCCACCTGAATCCTGCCAATTTTATTACAAAGCAATAAAGAGCCCCATTTTTTTCTACTTTTATTTGCTTGGTCACACTGTAGACTACAGCCAGGTCATTTTAATACAACAGCATGAAAATCTAGCAATTTAAAACAACGTTTTTTGTCCCAGTCATCAGATCTGAGTGCGCCGAAAATTCTGGACTTTTTTGGTACTGTAGTATTTTTTGGAGTGTCTTACAACATTTGTGGCTACCATTTTGCAGATTTTAAAATCTTTAGCGTGACCAAAAATATTTAGCTACAGTTCTTATATTTATCACTGTGTTTTGTATGCTACATGCATCGCATATCATTGCGCTAAATATTTTACAATTTTAGTACTCCATCAATTTTTTTTATAGTATCATAGCCTACTAATTGACACAATTTTTCTGGGCCAAAAAAAAATCCATGCCACATATTGAACAGTGCTTTATCTCTGTCACATGACAGATCTATCTGTGGTCTACAAATTGTGGAATTTCCGGCCTAGATTCCACTGATTTTGCTGTCTGTTACCCAAGGTGTATACAGTATTTTGGAGTAAAATAAATTTAACTTCAGGCCACATATTGAACAGTATTTTATCTCCGTCAGACGCCTGGTGTATCTGTGCTTTACAAATATTTGCTTTTCAGGCCTACATTCCACTTTTAGGGCTGTCTGCTACCCTAGGTCTATACAGTATTTTGGGGTAAAAATAATAAAAAAAAAACTCAGGGCCACATATTGAACAGTCTGTTATCTCCTTCAGATACCTGGTCTATCTGTGCTCTATAAATAGTTGCTTTTCAGACCTACATTCCACTTTTTGGGTTGTCTGCTATCTTAGGTCTATACAGTATTTTGGGGTAAAAAAACTAAAAAAAAAACTGGGGGCCACATATTGAACATTCTGTTATCTCCGTCAGATACCTTGTCTATCTGTGCTCTACAAATAGTTGCTTTTCAGTCCTACATTCCACTTTTTTTGCTGTCTGCTACCCTATGTCTATACACTATTTTGGGGTAAAAAATAGTAAAATACAGGCCACGTATTGAACAGTCTGGTATCGCTGTCAGACGCCTGATCTTTTTATGGCCTACAAATTGTGGCAGTTCAGGCCTACATTCCTCTATATTTGCTGTCTGCTACCCTAGTTCTGTACACTATTTTGGGGTAAAAAAATAAAAAAATACAGGCCACATATTGAACAGTCTGATATCTCTGTGACACGCCTCTTCTATCTGTGGGCTACAAAGTGTGCTTTTGAGGTTTCCATTCACCTTTTTTTGCTGTGTGTTACCCTAGCTCAAAATACTATTTTGCGGTAAAAACATTAAAAAATACAGGCCACATATTGAACAGTCTGGTATCGTTTTCAAACGGCTGAGCTATTTGTGACCTACAAATTGCGGCAATTCAGGCCTACAATCCACTGTATTTGCTGTCTGCTATCCTAGTTCTGCACTCTATTTTGGGGTACAATTTTTATAAATACAGGGCACATATTAAACTATCTGGTACCTCAGTCAAACGCCAGATGTATCTGTGGCCTACAAATTGTGGCATTTCAGGGCTACATTCCACTGTATTTGCTGTCTGTTTTTTATGTTATTTTTATTCTCTATTTTGGGGTACAAATTTTAAAAATGCAGGCCACATATTGAAGAGTCTGGTACCTCAGTTAAATGCCAGATGTATCTGTGACCTACAAATTGTGGCATTTCATGACTACATTCCACTGGATTTGCTGCCTGTGACCCTATTTCTATAAACTATTTTGGGGTACAAATTTTAAAATTACAGGGAACATATTGCATGGTCTTGTATCTCAGATAAACGCCAGATGTATCTGTGGCCTACAAATTGTGGCATTTCAGGGCTACATTCTGCTGTATTTGCTGTTGTGACCCTATTTCTATACACTAGTTTGGGGACAAAATTAAAACACAGGCCACATATTTTACAGTGTGGTATCTCTGTGACACACCTCATGTGTCTTTGGGCTGCAAGTTATTTAATTTGAAGCTTCCATTCACTTTTTTTGCTGTCTATTACCCTACGTCTATATGTTATTTTTCGGGAAAAAATAAAAAAATATAGGCCACATATTGAACAGTCTGGTATCGCCGTCAGACGCCTGATCTATCTGGGGGCTACAAATTGTGGCATTTAAGGCCTACATTCCACTGTATTTGCTGTCTGTTACCCTAGGTCTCTACACTATTTTTGCGGAAAAAATAAAAACACAGGCCACATATTGAACAGTCTGGTATCTCAGTAAAAATACTTCTGTTTCAAGTTCTTATGGCTGCTTCAGGACTGTGACTTAAATGCACCAACTACTAACACCATCATCATCTTCTGCCTAGAGGCAGTCACTGCGCAGATAGAAGGTCTGAGGAGCAGAGGGTAAATGCTTCAGTGGTGTTGTACTCTGTCTCTGGATTATGAAGGCGAAATGTTCTAGATTAAATTATGACTAGAAGAGCCAGAGCAAGAGCACGTGGAAGAGCACAGGGCCAGGACTCGCAACTACTGAAGCCTTGTGTTCCTGTGGCAGGATTTTGACAATCCATCACCTACTAATTTTAAACTTGTTGGATGAGGACGTTAAAAAGGAGCCCCCACAGTTTCTAGAACAGAAGCAACTGTTCAGCTGTGCACAAACTATGTCAAGTTAGTAGCTAGACCCCAGTGGGTCTTGTCACAGTGTCATGTAGACTACAGTCCACAGATGTTATGTAGATTCCTAATTTTACCTGTACTTTACCAGCATGATGAATTAATAGGAAAAGCATGTGGTATTGATGGAGCTGATGTTTTTTAGCCAAAGAAATAAAATAAGATCAATGAGGTGGTTGGCCGCAAACGCAATGGTGAAAAAGTAAAGATGACAATTACTTTCACATTTAACAAGTGTTAACAAACACTTCAACAACTTGCTTTCACTTTTATAAAATTATATTCCGAAGCCTTGAAGAAGATGAATATACTGTGAAGCAAATAGGTATGAATAATTATCACCCAAATGATATTACAGAAGTCAGAACATACAGTACACAACTTATCTGTGGGGAAATGATTTGCCACCGAAATTTTGAAATATGAAACTAGTGTCATCTTGTGGATTGATATAAGCCACAAAGTCCTTCAAAGTGAAACTGTTCTGGATGTAATGTACAATTTGGTCTTGAAAATTAGAACATGACTTCTTTGATGCTTGCATTAAAGAACTGACTGGCCAGATATGTACCGACTCAGGATAACCGGGCTGTGGTACCTGTGCTGCGCCTTGTCTGAAATGTCAAGGCTGCGTCACCCATTTCCCGGAGGAAGGAATAAGAGAATGGACAGGCCCATTAACCAGGAAGAGGGGGCATGTTTAGACAGAGAACCTGGCTGGAAGCTGAGGGAAAAAGCACGTAAAGCAGGAGTGAGTCCCCAGCTGTCAATGTGTGAGAAGCAAGGGTGACAGTGCACTACGCACCCAAAGTGCCGGCGCTGCAACGAACTGCGGCAGACAGACCCAGTGACCTAAAGGCAAGGGGCCAGATAAGAGAAAGCGGGCAAAACAGCAGAGATTTTTTTGGCGTAAACAAGCAGCGCAAAGGAGGCTGAGCAGCGTGCTCCATCCTTAGAGCACTGGTGCTGCAAAGGACTGTTCCCGCCAGAGAGTGAGGCGCCGTGCGGCATGCGCTCCATGACTGTGAGTACAGCTCACGTGCGCAGTAGAGAGAGCCAGTTCATTCCACGTATTCAGGTTTGCAAAACAATAATTATAAGGCACAGAGAAATGCTAGAGGACGTTGGTGTGGTCAGCAAGGTACTCCCTCAGCATCTTCCCAAACTTTGCACTCCTTATGAGAGTCCACAGTGCCTCAGAGCCAGGGCAATGGGAGGGTCTGAGAAAACTCTCCCAGAACTTTGCCAGAGTTCCACTGCCTCTGCTGGATTGGAGTTGTGTCTCTCTCACCTGGACTCCTTGCTTTGCCAACGAACTGAGCCTGTGACCTCTGCTGCCAGCACTTTCAGATGGGAATTTTTTAAATAATTCCACAAGAAGGGCCCTCTGGTCCTCTAACATTTTAGTACATCTGTCTGCCTCTGGAAAAACAGATATAAAGTTGTAGCGTGGGTCTAGAAGTGTCATCAATCAGTATTGCCTGTCACCCAAACTTTTGAGAATGCAAGGGTGACGGAAAAGGCAGCATAACATAAACTCAGCCATCTGAGCAAGACTGGTAACAGTCAATACTTCCATGTCCTCACCAAAAGGACGAGTGACCATGCTCTCATCCTCCTCCTTGTCCTCAGACCTCCACAACTTTCGACTAACCTCAGTACTATCATTGTAAATACATCATTGTAAACACACCCCTGTAGTTTTTATTTCCCCCACCTCATTGTAGATTATAAGTTGTCATGAGCAGGATCCTTTTTTTGGTTTAATTATTGTTATCGTTGTTACTTAGTGTAGATTGTAAGCTGTCATGAGCAGGGTAGTTTTATTTCTGTTTAATTATTGTTATCATTGTTACTTAGTGTAGATTGTATGCTGTCACGAACAGGGTCGTTTTATTTTGGTTTAATTATTGTATTATTGTTATCGTTGTTACTTAGAATTGTTGTGATTGAAACTGTTAAACTGTAAATATATTGGCGCTATATAAATAAATATAAATATTATCATTAGAAAACGGAGAAGCAGAATGGAGAGGTTAATCATGGCCTCATTGCCGATCACCATCTTGGTGGATTCCTGTTGTGAATTCGGTTTGTGGGCTCCCCCGGTGGTCTGTTATGGTAGT
The DNA here is from genome assembly GCF_051348905.1 of Ranitomeya variabilis. Taxonomy (NCBI): domain Eukaryota; kingdom Metazoa; phylum Chordata; class Amphibia; order Anura; family Dendrobatidae; genus Ranitomeya; species Ranitomeya variabilis. The sequence goes on from NC_135236.1 coordinate 572,657,341, forward strand.
GTCTCTTATGTGCCTTCCTCCATCTCTGATTACCTGTCGCCACCCTCTTGGGGAGTTTCCTATTTAAGGCTGCTTGGCTGTTAGTCACATGCCGGCCAACAATGTGCTAGTAGCATTCTGTTGCATTCACCTGCCTCAAGTTCCAGTTCAGCTAAGTTGAATTTTGTTTCTTGTTTTGCTATTTTTGTCCAGCTATCTGCAATGTGACTCTTCAGTGCTGGAAGCTCTTGTGGACAGAAAATTACTACTCCAGTGGCATGAGTTGTCACTGGAGTTTAAAGTAATTTCTGGATGGTGTTTTTGAATAGTGATTTTTAGGTCGACCGTGAAGTAACTCTTTCCTGTCCTTCTGCTATCTAGTAAGCGGACCTCACTGTGCTAAATCTGCTGTTCATCCTGCGTATGTCATTTCCTCTGAACTCACCGTCAATATCTGTGGGGGCCTACTATCATCTTTTGGGGTTCCTCACTGGAGGTAAGGCAGGCCTGTATGTTCCTCTTATAGGGGTAGTTAGATCTCCGGCTGGCGCGTGGTGTCTAGGGCATCGTAGGTACATCCCCCGGCTACTGTAAGTGTTGGGTCAGGTTCAGGTCACGGTCGACCTTAGTTTCCATCACCCGAGAGCTAGTCCGTTTTGTATTTTTTTTCCCATGGTCATTGGGGTAACCATAACAGTTTGGCCGGCCTGTAAAAAATCTATGTGTTAAAATATGCACTAAAGTAGGAAGGAGAAGAAAAGGTTTTTTTTTTTTTTTTCTGTGTTTGAAAGTGCACCTTAGTTGGATCATTTGTATTCCTTGTTTAAACTGCAGTCTTCAGCCTTTTTTTTCTCCTCTCCTCTTAACCTCTGAATGCTTGGGTTACACCCATTTGAAACATGGATCCACAGAGTTTAGTTGCGGGTTTGAATAACCTTGCGACAAAAGTACAGAACCTACAAGATTTTGTTATACGTGCTCCAATGTCTGAACCTAAGATTCCTCTGCCTGAATACTTTACCGGAGACAGATCCCGGTTTTTGAGTTTCAGAGAAAATTGCAAATTGTTTTTGTCTCTGAGATCTCACTCTGCTGGTGATCAGACTCAACAAGTTAAAATTGTTATCTCTCTACTGCGCGGCGACCCACAAAGTTGGGCATTTGCATTATCGCCAGGGGATCCTGCGTTGTTAAATGTAGATGCGTTTTTTCAGGCTTTGGGGTTGCTTTATGAAGAACCTAATTTGGAGATTTTGGCTGAGAAAGCCTTGATAGCTCTTTCCCAAGGGCAAGATGAAGCTGAGATATACTGCCAGAAATTCCGTAAATGGTCGGTGCTTACTAAATGGAATGAGTGCGCTTTAGCAGCTAATTTCAGAGAAGGTCTCTCTGATGCCGTGAAGGATGTCATGGTGGGGTTCCCTGTGCCTACAGGTCTGAATGATGCCATGAAATTGGCTATCCAGATTGATCGGCGTTTGCGGGAGCGCAAATCTGTGCACCATATGGCGGGGTCTTCTGAGGAAGAATCTGTGCACCATATGGCGGTATCTTCTGAGCAAAAACCTGTGCACCATATGGCGGTGTCTTCTGAGCAAAGACCTGTGCACCATTTGGCGGTGACCTCTGAAAAGGCATTAGAGCATATGCAATGCGATCGTGTTTTGTCTAGAGGCGAACGTCAAAATTACAGGCGCAAAAATGGATTGTGCTTCTACTGTGGTGATCCAGCTCATGTTATATCAGCATGCTCTAAACGTATAAATAAGGTTGATAAAAAGGTTGATAAATCTTTTTCTACAGGTACCTTGCAGTCAAAATTTCTTTTGTCCGTGACATTGATTTGTACCTTATCATCTGTGACTGTGAATGCTTATGTGGATTCTGGCGCCGCTCTGAGTCTCATGGATTGGTCCTTTGCCAAGCGTTGTGGGTTTGATTTGGAGCCGTTGGAAGTTTCTATTCCCCTGAAGGGTATTGATTCTACACCTTTGGCTAGCAATAAACCACAATATTGGACACAAGTGACTATGCGTCTTACCCCAGACCATCAGGAGATTATTCGTTTCCTTGTATTATATAACCTACATGATGTCTTAGTGCTTGGATTACCATGGTTACAGATTCATAATCCCGTCTTGGACTGGAAATCTATGTCTGTGTTGAGCTGGGGATGTCGGGGTATTCATGGGGATGCACCTTTGGTTCCTATTTCTTCATCTACTCCCTCTGAGATCCCAGCATTTCTGTCAGATTTTTATGATGTCTTTCAAGAGCCTAAAGTTGATTCTCTCCCTCCCCACAGAGAGTGTGACTGCGCTATTGAATTGATCCCCGGTAGTAAGTTTCCTAAGGGTCGCTTGTTTAATTTGTCTGTACCTGAACATACTGCTATGCGGGAGTATATCAGAGAATCCTTGGAAAAGGGTCATATTCGCCCCTCGTTGTCTCCACTAGGGGCAGGATTTTTCTTTGTAGGTAAAAAGGATGGTTCATTGAGACCTTGTATCGACTATCGACTTTTGAATAAGATTACAGTTAAATACCAGTACCCGTTACCTTTACTGACTGATCTGTTTGCTCGTATAAAGGGGGCTAAGTGGTTCACTAAGATCGATCTACGTGGTGCGTATAATTTGGTGCGGATTAAGCAGGGGGATGAGTGGAAGACCGCATTTAATACGCCTGAAGGCCATTTTGAGTATTTGGTAATGCCTTTCGGTCTCGCAAATGCCCCTTCCGTTTTTCAGTCCTTTATGCACGATATTTTCCGTGAATATCTGGATAAGTTTATGATTGTGTATTTGGATGATATTCTTGTTTTTTCGGAGGACTGGGAATCTCACGTTCAACAGGTCAGGAGAGTTTTTCAGGTTTTGCGAGCTAATTCTCTTTTTGTAAAGGGCTCAAAGTGTAGTTTTGGAGTTCAGAGAATTTCCTTTTTGGGATATATTTTTTCCCCTTCATCTATGGAGATGGACCCTGTCAAGGTCCAGGCTATTTGTGATTGGATGCAACCTACTTCTTTGAAGAGTCTGCAAAAGTTCTTGGGTTTTGCTAATTTCTATCGCCGATTTATAGCGGGTTTTTCTGCCATTGCTAAACCTTTGACTGATTTGACCAAAAAGGGTGCTGATGTTGCTAATTGGTCCTCTGCGGCTGTGGAGGCCTTTCAAGAGCTTAAGCGCCGCTTTTCTTCCGCTCCTGTGTTGCGCCAACCTGATGTGTTACTTCCGTTCCAGGTTGAGGTGGATGCTTCGGAGATCGGAGCAGGTGCAGTTTTGTCGCAGAAAGATCCTGACTGTTCAGTAATGAGACCATGTGCGTTTTTCTCCCGAAAATTTTCGCCCGCTGAGCGAAATTATGATGTGGGAAATCGGGAACTTCTGGCCATGAAGTGGGCGTTTGAGGAGTGGCGTCATTGGCTTGAGGGTGCTAGACACCAGGTGGTGGTCCTCACTGACCACAAGAATCTAATTTATCTTGAGTCGGCCAGGCGTCTGAATCCTAGACAGGCGCGCTGGTCGTTGTTTTTCTCCCGATTTAACTTTGTGGTGTCATATCTGCCTGGGTCCAAGAATGTGAAGGCGGATGCCCTCTCTAGGAGTTTTGAGCCTGACTCGCCTGGTGATTCCGAACCTACCGGCATCCTGAAGGATGGGGTGATATTGTCAGCTGTCTCCCCAGACCTGCGGCGTTCTTTGCAGGAGTTTCAGGTGGATAGGCCTGATCGCTGTCCGCCTGGTAGACTGTTTGTCCCTGATGATTGGACCAGTAGAGTTATCTCGGAGGTTCATTCTTCCACGTTGACAGGTCATCCTGGAATTTTTGGCACCAGGGATTTGGTGTCTAGGTCCTTCTGGTGGCCTTCTTTGTCTCGAGATGTGCGCATGTTTGTGCAGTCTTGTGATGTTTGTGCTCGGGCCAAGCCCTGCTGTTCTAGGGCCAGTGGGTTGTTGTTGCCCTTGCCTATTCCTAAGAGGCCTTGGACGCACATCTCTATGGACTTTATTTCTGACCTTCCGGTTTCTCGTAGGATGTCTGTCATCTGGGTGATTTGTGACCGTTTTTCCAAGATGGTTCATTTGGTACCTTTACCCAAATTGCCCTCCTCCTCTGAGTTGGTTCCTCTATTTTTTCAGAATGTGGTGCGTTTGCATGGTATTCCTGAGAATATAGTGTCTGACAGGGGTACTCAGTTTGTGTCTAGATTTTGGCGGACGTTCTGTGCCAGGATGGGTATCGATTTGTCTTTTTCGTCTGCATTCCATCCTCAGACTAATGGCCAGACTGAGCGTACTAATCAGACCTTGGAGACTTACTTGAGGTGTTTTGTGTCCGCTGATCAGGATGATTGGCTTGACTTTTTGCCATTGGCAGAGTTTGCCCTTAACAATCGGGCTAGTTCTGCCACTTTGGTTTCTCCATTTTTTTGTAATTCAGGGTTTCACCCTCGGTTTTCGTCCGGTCAATTGGAGTCTTCGGATTGTCCTGGAGTGGATGCTGTGGTTGATAGGATGCATCAGATTTGGGGACAGGTTGTGGACAATCTGAAGTTGTCCCAGGAGAAGACTCAACAGTTCACTAATCGTCATCGGCGTATTGGTCCTCGTCTTTGTGTTGGGGACCTGGTGTGGCTGTCTTCTCGATTTGTTCCGATGAAGGTCTCGTCTCCTAAGTTTAAGCCTCGGTTTATCGGCCCTTATAGGATTCTGGAGGTTCTTAATCCTGTGTCCTTTCGTTTGGACCTCCCAGCATCTTTTAATATCCATAATGTTTTCCATCGGTCATTATTGCGGAGGTATGAGGTACCGGTTGTTCCTTCTGCTGATCCACCTGCTCCTGTGTTGGTTGAGGGTGAATTGGAGTATGTGGTGGAAAAGATCTTGGACTCCCGTGTTTCCAGACGGAAACTTCAGTATCTGGTTAAGTGGAAAGGTTATGGCCAGGAGGATAATTCTTGGGTGACAGCATCCGATGTTCATGCTCCCGATTTGGTTCGTGCATTTCATAGTGCTCATCCAGGTCGCCCTGGTGGTTCTGGTGAGGGTTCGGTGCCCCCTCCTTAAGGGGGGGGTACTGTTGTGAATTCGGTTTGTGGGCTCCCCCGGTGGTCTGTTATGGTAGTGTCTCTTATGTGCCTTCCTCCATCTCTGATTACCTGTCGCCACCCTCTTGGGGAGTTTCCTATTTAAGGCTGCTTGGCTGTTAGTCACATGCCGGCCAACAATGTGCTAGTAGCATTCTGTTGCATTCACCTGCCTCAAGTTCCAGTTCAGCTAAGTTGAATTTTGTTTCTTGTTTTGCTATTTTTGTCCAGCTATCTGCAATGTGACTCTTCAGTGCTGGAAGCTCTTGTGGACAGAAAATTACTACTCCAGTGGCATGAGTTGTCACTGGAGTTTAAAGTAATTTCTGGATGGTGTTTTTGAATAGTGATTTTTAGGTCGACCGTGAAGTAACTCTTTCCTGTCCTTCTGCTATCTAGTAAGCGGACCTCACTGTGCTAAATCTGCTGTTCATCCTGCGTATGTCATTTCCTCTGAACTCACCGTCAATATCTGTGGGGGCCTACTATCATCTTTTGGGGTTCCTCACTGGAGGTAAGGCAGGCCTGTATGTTCCTCTTATAGGGGTAGTTAGATCTCCGGCTGGCGCGTGGTGTCTAGGGCATCGTAGGTACATCCCCCGGCTACTGTAAGTGTTGGGTCAGGTTCAGGTCACGGTCGACCTTAGTTTCCATCACCCGAGAGCTAGTCCGTTTTGTATTTTTTTTCCCATGGTCATTGGGGTAACCATAACAGATTCCTCAAAGTTTTGGAGGATGGTACATATGTCTGACATCCATGTCCACTATAGAGATCTTATGTGTGAAGTCAGATCTGAGTCCTGACAGCCTTGTTGATGATGGTAGTCACCAACTGCCCTCTTTTGCTCACAAATTCTACATCTGCAGTGTAGAGTTCCAATGCGTGGGGTCATCACTCACCAGTCTGTGAGCCAGAAGCTACAATCGCTGCTGAAACACAGCAAGGGCGGATGAAGGTTTAGCTGACTTTCCAAAATGGGTAAGCAGGGCATTGTACTTTCCCTAGCAGATCCGGCAGCTCGGTATCACTTTTCTTAAACCATTGAACAATAAGGTTAAGCACATGGGCCAGGCATGGCATGTATATGAGCTCGCCTTGCCTCAGACCAGCCACCAGGTTCCAGCCATTGTCATACATGACCATACCTGGCTGTAGCTTCAGCTGTGTCAGTCACAGATATGACTGCTCTTTCAGAGGCACGGGTAATGTTGTGGGACACGTGCCTGTGTAATGCCGGGACGGCACACCAGGACAAAGAGTCCCGCATGTTCGGGGCCTCGGGGTTATCCTCGACTCTGCCCTCTCTTTCAAGCTACATATCCAAGCTCTTGCCTCCTCCTGCCCACTACAACTTTATAACATTTCCAGGATCTGTACATTCCAGGAAACTGCAAAAACATATGTGCACACCCTCATCATCTCCCACCTGGACTATTGCAACCTTCTACTCTCTGGCCTCCCCTCTAGCACTCTTGCACCACTCCAATATACCCTAAACTCTGCTGCCCGAGTAATCCAACTGTCCCTCTTTTATTCCCCAGCCTCTCCTTTCTGTCAGGCACTTCACTGCCTTCCTATTGCCCAGAGGCTACAGTTCAAAACCCTAACTATGACATACAAAGCCTTCCACAACCTGTCTCCTCCATACATCTGTGACATGGTCTCCCAATACTAGGTCATGGCTTCCTCTATGCTAACCCAGTGTGCCATCAGCGAGATGAACCATCTCTGCCCACAAGCACTTGTCAACGTGTTTGTGGTTAGGTGCACTTTCCCAGTAACAGGATTGTTGAGGACCCGGGTACTGTTGTGAGACACGTGCTTGCTTGTGTAATGCAGTGCCTGCAGACCGGGAGAAATTGTGGCGGCTGGGGACCGAGTACCTTGTGATGGTCACTGCCATCAGATTGCAGAAAGCTTCAGTCTCCCACGTGCCTAAAATGCCACATTTCCAGTGAAAGCAGATGAGAATTGTGTGAATTTAGTACTGCGGCCAGTGTGGCGTTTGCTGCGTATTTCCACTTGCATTCCAAGGACTGGAGTATGGACAACTGAAGGCTGCGCTGGGTCAAGGATGTGGATGTGCTTGTCGATGGTGCTAGTTGAGTTTGTGTGCAACTACAGATGCAGGGCAGGAGGCATCTTTGCATGCACCATGGACAGGGGATTGGCTTGCACGCACAACAGCGGAAGAAGCAGTGGTATAACCTGCTGACACTGTTCATGGAGCCTGGTGTTCGGCCAACAAAGTCGGATGCTTTCCTGCCATGTGCCTGATCATGTTGGTGGTGGTGAGGCTGGTAGTTATGCTACCCCTGCTGATGCGGACATGGCCAGTGGTGGAAATGGCCTTTTTGGGGTTATCAGCAGAGTCTTTAAAAAAAACAGCAAGAGTGTTAAGGGGACATTTAGTGTCTTCATCTCACACACCACCTCCTCACATCAACCCCTATCTTTCGGTGTTCCCCAAGGCTAAGTTCTAGGACCCCACTCTTCTCCATTTATACCTTTGGCCTGGGACAGCTAATGTAATGGCACGGTTTGCAATATCATCAGTAGGCCAATGACACGAAGATCTACCTATCTGTAAATGACATCACCTCCTTACTGACCAAAATCACATGTCTTCCCTCTATTTCATCCTTCTTTTCTGCTCGCTTTCAAAAAGAGGACATGGACAAAATGGAATACATCATCTTTCAACCATCTCATGCTGAGTAGACATGAGAGCTGTGTATGCATCATTCAATACCACTTTAGTAAGAGGGAAAGTTTGCCCAACAGAAAATGAATTTCCAGACATTCACTGCCTTTTTTGAACATAGTTTGCAGCTGTGATCTTCATTCTTCTTGGCGAGGATGTAGTAAAGTTCAAATTCGTCATCAATACCATCATTGTCCATATATTGTAAAGTGGATATCTGGTGTTGCCCACGGTCATGGTTATCTACGTTTAGTGGTATTCCTTTAACAGTGTTCGTTACACTAGAAAAAATAATTTTCGGCTGTGACATTTGGATGTTATTGGTAAAATCTATGGGTGAAGATAAAGAACCTTGAGCCACGTGAGTATTCATAGTTACGGATGGTGCACTCCTCTTTAAACTTAGTTTTCATGAGCATCCATCAGTTTGTTTGGTTTTCCTCCAACACTGATCTGCTTTCTCTAATTCAGCATCTCTCGAGCATATTGCACTGTGCCCTTTATGTGCATCTTTGGCAACATATTTTAAACAGGCATTTTTTATGTCGAACTTCACACGTGCATCTGTTACACCGATCTACTGATGGGCATAAAACACATTCTGGTAATTGGTGGTGGGCCACCTAAACAACTAATCATTGTGGCTGTATCCTGGATCTCATACCTCCCATAGCCACCGCTGTTATTAATCCTGTATGAAACCATTCCTGTTGTCACCATGCCCCTTTTCTTGATCACTTCATCCACCGATTCGACCGCCATATTTTTACTAAAAACCTGCACCTTCCCAGCAGCAACTGTGTAGGAAACCACGTTACTGTTTTCCAAGGTGTTTATGATGCTCCTAAAAAAAATTTACACACTATGTTGATATGTCCCCCCAAGGGGGAAATGTTTGTCAGGCCATACACTTAGTGTATGGGCATTACAAGCATTGGTGAACCACTCCTTTGTAATGTGAATTTTTTTTTATGAAACACTCTTCCTCATTTCTTCCAAGGGGGGTTGTGGTGCGTGTAGATTAGGGCCAGGCCTTAATAATAAAATATGTTTTTTACTTACACTCCTGCATGTCACATGGTAATTTAAAATATTCTTGTCTCTTTAAGGCCCACTACAACCTTATTGAGTTGTTTTGGCATGAATTTGTATAGCCACAGGATGTTTAATTGTTTTTAAATGTATGTTTTTTGCATGTATTTTGCTGTATTAATGCAATTTGTCATTTTATGGTGATTCCTTTGTATGCATACTTCTTGTTCTTTTTTTCTGCTGTAAAATCTATAAAGCACACCCTGCGGCATGTCCTGTTCTACTGTTACAAAAGCTAAAAATTTCCCCTCTCACTATTGCTATGAGATAAGAATATGGGTTTTTATCAAGAATGCTTTTATGTTATATCATTTTGATAATTTTTAATCCAAAATAATTAAAGACTTCCCTATCACCACTATATAAGACAATAAGGCCCATAAAATCCAAATGTGAAAAATAGGATGCCTGAAAAAACAAGGTATTTATTATAACAAACTGTTGAACATTATTTTTTATTTTTTTTAACACAAAATATTTTTTCATGCAATTTTTCCATTATCATTGTAATAGCACTGGTATACTCACAATCTCCACAATCCCAGTAAGAAGATAGTGAGAAAGCATCCAAAGAATACCAATATTGCTTAGAAAAAAAAGAAAACATTGGCAATTAGAAAACTAAATTAAATGTAATAGATTGTAATCCAAATTCTTTCCCTAAGGTGTTAATGTGCCCAATTTTTTTTATCCATAACATCTCCTTTTTCCTAAGTTTTAGAAGTCTATCGCCACCTTGTACCATATCGATCACTTGATAAAGCAATTGAGAGATGTTATGTCCTGCTTCAATAAAATGTTTAGGGACCGGGAGATCAGATTTTTTGAACATATGGTCGATTTATTTTGTTCACTTCCTGAGTTGCCTCACCCACATAAAACAGTATGCAAGGGTATGTCAAGAGGTATATTATGTAAGAGTTACATTTATAATACTCATGGAGTTTATATTTCTTCCCAGTGTAGGAATGTTGAAAACTATCTGTCACGATCCATGTTTGGATCTGTGGCAGATCTGGTTTCCCTCTGATTTAAACTTTTTTCCTTTCTGGTCATCGGGGGTTAATGCAGTTTTCCCCCCGGTGTTATTGCATTGCATTGCATTGCTGCTGGGTCAGCTGATGTGGGTGGTGACCACTCCCACCATCCAACATAAGGTCACCTGATGCATCAGCTGACTGTTGGTTATACAGGTCCTCTAGGAGACCAACCAACCTGGAGTCAGGAGCTTGCTGGGTTCAGCGGTGCTTCTGTTGAATACTGCCATTTGGTGCCTTACTCTGCTGTGAGGTGCATTGTAGCAGACAAAGCTAAGTGTTGTTTTGTGTTTCTTTTTCCCTTGGTGTTTGTCTTACCTTACCTTTTGTTGTATTAGTGCAGCGGTTGGACCAGTGCTCTCACCTGCCAGTTCCCTACTTAGGGATAGGAGCAGGGCAAGAGAGGGACTAGATATCCTGGTCGGTTATGGGTTGAAAGAACCCGTATAGGGATGGTAGTAAGAGCAGGGCTCATCCTCAGGTGAGTGCAGGAGGTGTCCATTTCCCATTCCCTAATGACAGGGCCCCCCGATGTACCCTTGTGTGTTTAGCCATTTTGTGACCAACCACTCGTCGGGTCGTGCCACGCTAGGACACTCACTTCGTGACATTATACCCAACCGACCCATTTTTTCGGGTGAGCCATAGCTCATATGCAGGCCTTTGCCCAACTGCTTCATACCCTCACTGAGTAGTTTAAGGTGCTGCTTGGTGAGGTGGTGCAGCAGCTGCTGCAGTTGGTGGTCTTTTGGGCTTCGGCTCAAATACATGCTCAACCAGAACCCAAGATATCTCTAGCTGACAAGTTCTCTGGAGGGAGAGATAATTTTTTGTTTTTTCAGGAAGCCTGCAAGTTATACTTCAGGCTTCACCCTCGTTCATCAGGGAGTGAGGAACAGCGTGTGGGGATTATAATCTCCCTTCTTAAGGGTGATCCCCAATCCTAGGGCTTTCTCCCTGCTGGCCGATTCTCCATCTTTACGGTCGGTGGATGAGTTTTTTGCGGCTTTGGTGCTTTTGCATGGGGATCCTGATGGCGTCTCCTTGGTGGAATCCAGACAGCATAAAATCAAGCAGCGCGGTCAGCTGGCTGAGGAGTACTGCTCAGAGTTCAGGAGGTGGGCCACTGACACACAGTGGAATGACCCTGCCCTTAGGATCCATTTTAGGCAGGGTCTGTCTCCAAGGTTACAGGATACTGTTGTGCGGTACAACCGCCCCCAGGTCATTGGAGGCCACCATGTCTCTTGCCATCCGGATTGAAAGACACTTGAGGGGGAGACATACACCAAATGTGCCCCTGGTAGACATTGCTGAGCAGACGGACAAACCCATGCAGGTGGGAGGAGTTGGTTCCAAAACGGGGCTACCTGTGGTTCGCCTTGGTGTGGGGGCATGTTTTTATTGTGGGCAGAATGGTCATTTCATCGGTGTCTGCCCAGCTCGTGCCAAAATACCCGTATCACCTAAGAAGCCACATCAGCTGACTGTTGGTTATACAGGTCCTCTGGGAGACCAACCAAGTGTCAGGACTCTGATCATTTTGATTACTGCCCTTTTCCAAGATGGCATCTTTGTTCTCATGTGCACTGTGTCTTCCTGCTATAAAACTCCACCCCAGCCTTCAGTCTGTGTTAGAGTATTCTGCCTTGTATACAGCTCCTGACCACTCCCTGACTTTGCACCTGCACCTGCTTCTGTGAACCTGTGTAGAGATCCTGCTACTCAGCTCTGAGTTTCTGCTGCATACATCGGTTTCCAGTAATCCTCCATCTGGCTGCTTGTGTTTGTTTCCATCTGCATTTGCTGGACATGTAAGCTGTTGCTGCTCTGCTTAAACCTGAGACTTTTACCCAGGCCTCCCTGGTTGTGCTAAGATATTATTTGAACTGCCTTATAAGCATATCTATCTGTGTTTGTGTTTGGACTACCAAGGACTTATTCGTGTCAAGTATCCTCAAGAATAATTGTGCTTCATAGACTTTCTGCGTGATTGCATTTTTCTCTGAAGTTTCCTATAGACTGTTAAGCTGCATTTAATATTTACACCAAGTGTTGTGGACTTGAGTTTCTCTCTGCACCTGTTTGAATCACCGTGTGATAATATAGACTTTACCACTTAAAAAACTGTGTCCTGTAGTTGTCTTGTTCCATGCAAAGAGTATCCTGAGTTATCCCTTATAATCATTACACCAAGCTGGAGTCAGGAGCTTGCTGGGTTCAGTGGTGCTTCTGTTGAATTCTGCCATTTGGTGCCTTATTCTGCTGTGCAGTGCATTGCAGCAGACAAAGCTAAGTGTTGTTTTGTGTTTTCTTTTCCTCTGGTGTTTGTCTTACCTTACCTTGTGTTGTATTAGTGCAGTGGTGGGACCAGTGCTCTCACCTGCCAGTTCCCTACTTAGGGATAGGAGCAGGGCAAGTGAGGGACTAAGTATCCTGGTCGGCGATGGGTTGAAAGAACCCATAGAGGGACGGTAGTAAGAGCAGGGGTCATCCTCAGGTGAGTGCAGGAGGTGTCCATTCCCTGTTCCCTAATGACAGGGCCCACCATTGTTAAAGTGTCCCCGATGTACCCTTGTGTGTTTAGCCATTTTGTGACCAACCACTCGTCGGGTCGTGCCACGCTAGGACACTCACTTCGTGACACTATCACCTTTAATCAGGTTGTTGCAATTACAGCAAGAAAGACATGGGTATGTCCCATGTTTAGGTGTTGACCAAAACCACTGTGTCTTTCTCTTCCCACCTACATCAGCCCTAACAAAAGTATTCTGAATTGTTCTAGGCTGGCAGTAGGACATGATTGTTGATTCCTGGAAAATATCAATAGTGGGATGTGCGTCCTTAATAATATGCCTGTGTTTTCTCACAACATTGGCAATAGTTCTGCTATGAGTACTATATGTGGTCACAAATGGGATTCTATCGCTTTTGGGTTTAGCAATTGAATGATCTTCCAGTTGCTAAACACAAAATGCTGTGCATTCAAATATTGAAGAAATTGATCTAAAGTAGCCATGTCACCTGTCCAAATTGTAAAGACATCATCTATATACAGCAGGCACAACACGCAGTATTGCGCGAACAGGTGGCTACAGTTTACTGATGAGGCTTAAAATTCAACCATAAAAAGATTTGCTTACAAGGGGGCCACCTTTTATGTCGCTGACCATAAAATTGATGCTGAAACAAAAAATAATTACTATGTAGTACGATCTCAAGTAATTCAAAGATAAATTATCTCTGTATTTCAGACATAATATGTGTTAAGTTCCCGCTGCTGCACAGGGGCAATCTCGAACCATGTCCTCTGCGGTCTCCCACTCTTCCACAGCCGCAGTGGAGTCTGCTCAGCAGAGACGTCAGTCCCAGCGTCTGGCTCCAGCTGATACTGTGCGCCTGGTTACAGCTGCTGCCCAAGGTTCAGCCTTTGTAACCAGCATTGATCAGCGGCGAGCAGATGATCCAGGGACTAAGTCCTGCTTTTCATCTACTGAGCATGCCCGTGGGATGACCTCTCATTGGAGGTCGGAGGTCACATGCTCAGGTCCTGTAGCGACTCTGATTGGACCACTAGGAAGGTCCCGGAAGGCTACATCTATAAAAGGCTTGAATAGCCACTCAGTCATGCGCTAGTAGGAACCTGTAATTGTTTGTGTGTGGTTGTATGCCTGTTCTGGTGATTGCTCCTTAATCATTCCCATTCCTAGAGTTGTTGAATGTTGGAGCTACCTAGACCCTTTTAGTGCTATCCTTAACACAAGAGCATGATCCTTACTGCGCCTAACCAGCAGCGACCGCCAGTGCAGTGCCGTGCGCGATTAGAGAGCTTTCCTAACCCTTGTAAGGGTGGTTAATGGCGTCCACCAGAGCGGCGCTGTATGCACTCTGTGCAGTAATCTTTAGTCCTGACAACCGATCAGTGTAGCGTGGGAACTCCCGCTTGATCTCAGCATCTGACTCATGGCGTCCTCAGGCGCGGGTTCAAAAGCCACCGAGAGTCAGAGTGGGATCAATCACCAGCATAGTGGGGGTGAATTTCAGGGATCCCACTAGCGTCCATCTGCTGCACCCTGTGACTGCTAACAGGGCACGGCATTTCCTTAGTTTCCCTATGACTCTGTGAAGCATCAGAGTTCGCATCAGTTCATAACAGGTGACAGAACCTTAGTTTAGTCCGGCATAGCACCGTCATTACCTAGCAGCAGGTTCTATCTCTGCACGGTGGACCCCGGGCTGCGAACACACCTTTTACTATCTTTATATTTATTCGGTGTGTTCCGCCAGCCCTAACATTATGTCTTCTAAAGATTTTTATAGACAGCATCAATATCACTAGTGTGATCTACAGATGTATACAAACTGCATACATCGAAGGATACAAGAATCGCATTACTGGGGACATGGATGATTTTTAATTTATTCAGAAAATCCTGAGTGTCAATGACAAAAGATAAACTGTTGGATACATATTTACAAAAGACACAGTCCAGAAAGATAGATAAGGTACTAAAGATAGAATCAGTGTCAGCTAAAATGGGTCAGCCAGAGAGGCTTTGTCAGTCCCTTATGGATCTTAGGTAATGTATATAAAACTGGAGTTATGGGATTATTTTGAAGTAAAAATGTAAAAAAGGATTTAAAAAATGAATTTATGATGGATGCAAGAGCTGCCAAAAATTATGGACCTAGATGGACTCATATACACCCTGTATTAGACATAAAGGAGGGCCACATACACATTCTGTTCAAATTGACATGTATTGGTACTCCTAGACTCATAAAGGCTACGCAACTTTTGAGGATAACATATCAAGGAAATGTATTCCAGACCATGGGATAGTCTATGGGTAAGCAACATAATATTGATACATTTTTACAAGTTTTTGGAGGGATTATATACCAACGAATTGTGCTCCAGACCACAAAATTGTGTATGTGCGAGCAATATAATACTGATAAGGGTATATGCACATGTCGACTAAAATTTCTGCACAATTTCTGCATCTCTTGGCAGAAAAAACGCAGCTGCAAAACATGTGGTTTTGGTGCAATTTTTGCCTTGTTTTTGGTGCGTTTTTGCTTGCTTTTGTGATTGATTGGATTGAAGTCAATGATGAAAAATTCAGGGTGAAGACACACAAAGAACTGACATGCAACAGATTATTTTCTGCACCATCTCTGCAAGCCAAAAATACTCACCATGAGTGATGTAATACTCTTTGGGCGAGCAATATAATACCGATACATTTTTACTACGCTTTTTGAGGCTTTTATAGCAACAAAATGTATGTAGGGAGATGTAATACTCTATGGGTGATCAATATGATCCAAACACATTTGGACAAGTTTTTGGAAGTTTTTAGAACAATGAAATGGACTCCAGACCACGAAATAGTCTATGGGTGAGCTATATAATATAGATACATTTTTGGAAACGTTTTTTGAGGTTTTACCCTCCCCCTGTTTGGTGCGGGTTCCGGCAATGACGGGTGATCTGATCAGCTGACCTGTGCCCTTAACAACCGTTGGTGGAATCACTATTCACCCGCAGCTGTCAACATGTTAAATGCCGCTGTCAAACTCTGACAGCGGCATTTAACTTGCACGCCATCAATAAAACTCAGCCTTGAGAGCTGTCCACAACTCTTCAGCTGTATGACTGCAATGTCCAAGGCATATCAATTTTAATACTGCCTGATTACGGAGGACCCTGGCTGCGCAGTACTGAGGTGGTGAGGATTCGCATTGCTCTGTTTGAACTCGGGTCCCATTAAGGCAGAGGTTGAGGGCATAGGTGGACGCCCTAGATGAGATAGAGGAGGCAGAAGCAGTTGAGGAAGTGTTAAATGTAGAGGTTTGTCCTGCAAGCCTTGGGACTTCCAACACTTGTGGAGCAGTGCCTACCTCCAAAGCCACCAGTCACCAATTGCCCAGTCAGCAATATGTAATGCCCTTGGCCGGGCTTACTCATCCAAGTGTCTGTGGTGAAATGCACCCTGGCAGACAGAGATTTAGTCAAGGAACGGGTAATGTCTGTGACATGCTGATGTAGCGCAAGCATATCATTTTTAAAAAGTAATGGCAACTGGGCAATTGGTACTGGGGGACTGTGGCGGCAATCAGCTTTCAGAAACTGTTTGTATCTACCAGGTGGAAAGGCAGGATTTCCGTGGCCAACAGATTGGAGATGGTGAGGTTCAACCTCTTAGCTTTGTCATGTGTAGGAGGAAACAATCTTTTTCATGTTCATAACTGCGGAACCGTGGGCTGGCTGCAGTGCTGAGAGAGGATGGAGTATGGTGAACCGGATAAACTGCTGGACCATGAGAGAGGTGCAGGCAGATATGTTATGTTGGATTGAGAAAGTCGTGGTGTGCTCATTCTCTGAGATCGGTCAAAAACAGCAGGCATGTCCATTTCCATTATAGCTGACAGCAGGCTCTGTCAGCTTGACTGGAGTCTGTTAAAACCAGAGGTTCTGCGGTCAAAGACCTGCATCTCAATAGTTGGCACGGTAACAGAGAAGGAGGAAGAAGCAGCAGATGCGATTGATGGGGCAGCTGACCGTTGTTGAGGTCCACTTGTCTGCATTTTTTCACAGTGGGATTCCCACAGTATCGCATGTTGACTGTGTATGGGAAGGTTCACACTTGTAGTAGTCAAATTATTGCACTTTTTACATAGACTCAGCTTTTTTGCAAAGTTGGCAGATTACGTAAGTTGGCTCATCCTTTGCAGTGTCAAAACTGGCCCAGGCTAGGCAACCATTGCCACCCCAGCGAGTTGCAGACCTGTGGGAGCTGCTGGTCACATCCACAGTTGTGGCTGAGGATGCATTGCTCATCGTGTCTGCATCACTACATGACTGCGATGTACGGCACAACGTAACCTCCTCATCTTCCTCCTCAGATGAGCTACTCACCTGTGTGCCTCTATGTTCATGCCAACTGGGATCTAACACCTCATGATCCTCTATTTTCACATTCCTCACCCTTGGAGTTACCCTACTCTTCCTGGCCTGACAGCACAGCACAGTCTGCGTGAGGCTCAGATATCTGAGTCATCAGGATCACACCTTCCCCAGGGGTTAATGTCTGATGACGAGGTCAGGATGCTTTTCAGACTCTACTTCGTCCTGCCCCAGATCCAAGCTAAAACAATATTGGGCATCGGTGCAGATTTCCTCCTCTTGATTCTGTGAAGCATTTGAGTACACTACTGATAACCATAGCATAGAATGTGTGAACTGCTTTTTAGACTCACGCATCTGAGGTTCCGTACAGTCAGCTGTACAATTGGAGATTTGGTACATGGGGATGGAAGCAAGGGGAATTTGGTGCTACCTCTGTGGACTGTACTCGGTGTGATGTTGAGGTGGAGGAAGAGGAGGAGAGGCCAATTGCAGCAGCGCTTGCCATCCACTCGAGCACATGCTTTTTCTAGGCCTCATCAACAAGGCGTACCACTATGCGTCTGCTAAAGAAAGGTAGTGGAGTAGCCCATCCAGTAAAAGAAGTTGTCAGATGTCTTTGCATAGAAAGCGATGTTGCTTCACTATTGCTTTTACATTACCACCTACCCCACTTACACCTTGAACACCAAGCCTAATTCCCCTTCCACCACGACCTCGCTTTTTCCCATGCATGTTGCTCAATACTGTGGTAGAAGGACAGTATTTGCAACAAAATTTAGGTTTTAAACTGAAAAATTATAATTTTTTTTTAATATGCCTTAGGTCTGCAAAAAGTTTCATATCAATACACCACTAAATGACAAGGTGGGATACAGAAAGCTGTTTCACATTTAGCTAGTAAAAAAGTATTATTTAGAATGATATACTCATGCATTAAGCGCAATAGAAGAAGTGCACAACACACTTGTAGGACATGTGCCCTGCTGGCTTTGTCTGTGGACCTCAGTAATGTCCAAAAAAATGCTGGAAGGTAAATTTAACAGCCACATTGGACACTAGCTAGCTACACTATCTGATTGATATTCAACCGCCAAGCTAACTAGCAAAATCTTGCTGCTTACAGTGCCAGCATCAGGTGCAGTCTCTCTGCACTGTCACCATGTCAAAATGGCGCTAAAACAAGAAGTCGGCTATTTACATGGAGAGTGACATGTGAATTCAGCAGCCAATGACACAAGCCATGGTGACTAGATATTTCCTGCTCCCTGATTTGACACGACCATTCGCTTCATCACGAGATATTGCAATGGAGCAAATGACATCAGAGACATTTTTCAAAAACATTGGCCAATCCTCTTGATGGACAAAGACATCAAGGGACATCAAGGGACATGTTGCCTCATACCCACAAATTACTTACAGCAAAGGGAGATCCCTGGGTGATAGGTTAGTTCACAGCCACTATGATCCGAAAAGTAATTTGAATTCACATCTAGATCACATTAAAGGCTGTTTTAAGTGTGGCAACTGCAAGGCCTGCTCCTCTATCCAGACCATGAAAAAATTCTCAATTAATGTAACAGGTACTTCTTACTCCATCCGACACTTCATTAATTGCAGCACAAAAGGCGTCATTTATAAAGCTAAATGTGAGTGCGGCTTGGAGTATGTGGGAAAAACCTAAAGAGAGTTTCGAAAAAGGGTGAGGGAGCACCTTCGAGATATTGCCAACAAAAGAGAAACCCCGGTGGCAACCCATATGAACTCCTTCCATCATGGTGATCCTAAAAAAATAACTTTTGTGGGAATAGACAAAATTTCACCGCCTGCAAGAGGAGGTGACTGGGACAAATTAATTCTTCAAAAAGAAAGCCGGTGGATTTTTTATTTAAAAACGGTCCAACCAATGGGACTGAACGAATTACAGCCCTACAGCTGCTTCTTATAGATCTTATACATCTTTTTCCTTTCATCACACATTAAAACATGCCTTTTACAAGGCCTTAGGGATTACTAGGGAGGGAAAGCCGCCGAGGAGTGGGGGCGCCAAGGCGTAAGGTTTGAGAGTGCCAACCCCCACGGTAGGCAGGATAGCAGATATGCCCAATATCATCTAGGCACATATACCCAACCCACTTTATCTATACATTATGTGGTACATTATATACATCCTGTATATTATGTTTCAATATATTCACATATTTTTCTCCCCTGTCTGTCCTAACTAGGGACAATAGGGTCAGATAGATAGGGATAGTCCACGTTGAGTGGGGGCGCCATATGCGCAGGGTCTCCTAGGGTGCCAACCTCCGTGATAGGTAGGATCCAGGAAGATAGATGAATATGAAAGGGCATAACAGGGCGCCTTCCTTCATTTCTTTTGGTATTTAATCCCAATGTCAGTGGTGTCTCGTACTCTTTAGGATGTTCTGGTCCTTTTGTCTGGACACACCCCTCCCCCCCCCCCCCCCGGGATCTCCATCTGGATCTCTTTCTCCTTCTTCTCCATTACTTCTCTTGATTCGCATATGTCTAATTGTGGGGGATGGAGTAATAATATTTTTTAGCATTGGTTTGACCCTAGGTTCTCCTACAGCAGTCTGTTTCTTTGGGTCTATATATAATATCAACATCTTTTATAGCAGATTGCATCTGGCCTCTGCGGGCATTTAGAAAACGTGTGACATATATAGTCCGAAAAATACCTGACCATATCAATGGGTGGATGTGACAGTGTCAAAAAGAATTTGTCCATTCAGTGATGTGCGGTGCATTAGCTTTGTCCATCTCTATACATTGGGACATAGTTTGAAATGTACTTGCATAGTGTGTGATAGGTCCGCGGTGGACCTCACACTAAATATATCACGGTACAGAGCTTTAATAATACCGTTCCGGACGGCGCTGAGGTGTGGAGATGAGCACTTAGCGTCCCATCTCCATGGCACCCAGTACTCAGTCCGTATGAGCGCTCCGCAATACCGGAAATACCATGTGAAGCAGAGGAAGCGCGTCACACGCCAGGGGCGGAGCCTCATGGACGCACCTCCGTGCTTGAGGTTTTTTATTACACAGAATTGGGGAAACTTGTAAAGCGGCAGCTACAGGTTCCCATACTCCCCTGATGAGTCCTAACGGACGAAACGCGTGCGATTAGGCATTAGGTGAGTATAACTGTGTGTGCTTTTTAAATAAAAAAGCAAAACTGTGTTTTGTTTTATTTCTAACTAGCTGAAGAGTCCGGCGTTGCCTGGGCATAGTAAATATCTTTGGTTAGTTATAGCACCTCACTTCTCTTATTTTCCCATCACTCCTCTTATTTCCCCCCTCACTCCTCTCATTCCCCCCTCGCTCCTCTCATTCCCCCCTAACACTTGTCATTTCGACCTCACATCTGTCATTTTCCGATCACTCCACTATTTTCTCTCACTCCTCTCATTTTGCACTCACACCTTTTTATTTTGACCTCAAACCTCTTATTTTCACCTCACACCTCTCATTTTCCCTTCAGTATATACATGTTTGTCATCTCCCTTATATATAGTATACACCTGTATGTCATCTCCTGTATATAATATATACCTGTATGTCATCTCCCCTGTAAATAGTATATACCTGCTGTATATCATCTCCTCCTGTATATTGTATATACCTATGTGTCATCTCCTCCTGTATATAATATATACCTCTATGTCATCTGTTCTGTATATACTATATACCTGTATGTCATCTCCTCCTATATATAGAATATACCTGTATGTCATCTCCCCTGTATATAGTATATACCTGCTGTATGTCATCTCCTCCTCTATATACCTATGTGTCATCTCCTCTTTTATATAGTATATACCTGTATGTCATCTCCTCCTGTATATAGCATATACGTGTGTCATCTCCTCCTGTATGTAGTATATACCTGTAAGTCATCTCCTCCTGTATATAGTATATACCTGTGTGTCATCTGCTCCTGTATATAGTATATACCTGTGTGTCATCTCCTCCTGTATATAGTATGTACCTGTATGTCATCTCCTCCTGTATATAGTATATACCTGTGTATCATCTCTTTCTGTATATAGTATACACCTGTGTGTCTTCTGCTCCTGTATATAGTATATATATGTGTGTCATCTCCTGTATGTAGTATATACATGTGTAATCTCCCCTGTATATAGTATATACATGTGTGTCATCTCCTCCCGTATATAGTATATATGTACATGTATGTCTTCTCTTCCTGTATATAGTATGTACCTGTATGTCATCTCCTCCTGTATATAGTATATACCTGTATGTCATCTCCTCCTGTATATAGTATATACAGTACCTGTGTGTCATCTCCTCCTGTATATAATATATACCTGTGTGTCATCTCCCCTGTATACCTGTATATAGTATATACCTGTGTGTCATCTTCCCTGTATATAGTATATACCTGTGTGTCATCTCCCCTGTATATAGTATATACCTGTGTGTCATCTCCCCTGTATATAGTATATATGTGTGTGTCATCTCCTCCTGTATTTAGTATATACATGTGTGTCATCTCCTCCTGTATTAGACCTCGTTCACATATTATTTGCTCAGTATTTTTACCTCAGTATTTGTAAGCTAAATTGGCAGCCTGATAAATCCCCAGCCAACAGGAAGCCCTCCCCCCTGGCAGTATACATAAGCTCACACATACACATAATAGACAGGTCATGTAACTGACAGATGCCGTATTTCCCAAATGGTACAGTTGTTGCTCTTGTCGTTTGTCTACTTATTAATCAGATTTTTATTTTTGAAGGATAATACCAGACTTGTGTGTGTTTTAGGGGCGAGTTTCATGTGTCAAGTTGTGTGTGTTGAGTTGCGTGTGGCGACATGCATGTAGCGACTTTTGTGAGATGAGTTTTGTGTGGAGACATGCGTGTAGCAACTTTTTATGTGTCGAGTTGCATGTGACAGGTTGATGTAGCAAGTTGTGTGCAGCAAGTTTTGCGCATGGCAGGTTTAGCGCATTGCGAGTTTTATGTGTGGTGCGTTTTGAGTATGTGCAAGTTTTGTGTGAGGCAACTTTTGCATGTGTTGCAACTTTTGTGCATGTGGCAATTTTTCCGCATGTGCAAGTTTTGCATGTGGCGAGTTTTCCATGAGGTGAGTTTTGCACGTGTGGCGAGTTTTGCGTGAACCTAGCTTTGCATGTGGCGATTTTTGCGCATGGCGAGTTTTGAGCGGCGACTTTTGTGTTTCGACTTTTATTTGGTGAGGTTGGTGCATGTGTGGTGAAATGTGTACTGAGGGTGATATGTGTTCAAGCACGTGGTAGTGTGTGGCGCATTTTGTGTGTGTGTTCATATCCCCGTGTGTGGTGAGTATCCCATGTCGGGGCCCCACCTTAGCAACTGTACGGTATATACTCTTTGGCGCCATCGCTCTCACTCTTTAAGTCCCCCTTGTTCACATCTGGCAGCTGTCAATTTGCCTCCAACACTTTTCCTTTCACTTTTTCCCCATTATGTAGATAGGAGCAAAATTGTTTTGTGAATTGGAACGCGCGGGGTTTAAATTTTGCCTCACAACATAGCCTATGACGCTCTCAGGGTCCAGACGTGTGACTGTGCAAAAATTTTGTGGCTGTAGCTGCGACGGTGCAGATGCCAATCCCGGACATACACACATACACACATACATTCAGCTTTATATATTAGATAAAGGAGTTTATTCTGGCTGTGTCTTTATTTACAATACAACTATAGGATTAGTAATGGATAGGTGTATTATAGACGCTTCTTCTTTACAAAGCTGTGGGCTTGATGTCACCTGACAATAAAAAGGTGACATCAAACCCACAAATATGATCCCCACTTGCCACTGCTACAGGGCAAGTGGGAATAGTCAGGCAAAGCACCAGAATTGGCGCATCTAATAGATGTGCCTTTTCTGGGCAGCAGCAGGCTACTATTTTTTGGCTGGGAGGGCAATATCCATGGCCCCTTACCAGCCTAAGAATACCAGCCCCCAGCTGTCTGCTTTAACAAGGCTGGTTGTCAAAAATTTTTAAATTATGTATTTAAATAATTAAAAAATATGGCACGGGTACCCCTCTATTCTAGATAACCAGTTTTGTTGAAGCTGACAGCTGAGCATTGCCTGGATGGTTATCACAAATACAGGGAATCCCACACTGTTTTTTTTTTTTAAATTGTTTATATACAGGGCAGGAGCCGGCTAATGAATACTCCCATCAGCCGCTCCTGCTCCCGCTGTTATTAGCTGCAGTAGGTGTCAGATTATGGGAGCAGTAGTCCCATGAGCTGACACCAGTGACCAGAGGTAAACTTTATACCTCTGATCACAGCTGAATGCTCACGCTGTCTGCTGCTGACAGCGTGGGAACCGCGGCTCTCTGACCAGTGGTGATGATTTCACCGCAGATCAGAAAGATGTTTCTCGCGCTGTCATGCACATGATGGCATTGCAAACACTGGATGTCCGGGACCCCCATTCAAGTGAATGGGGTTGAGGTTCAGGTCCGAATACTGGTTCTGGTACCCGAACCCAAACTTTTTGTAACTGTTCCACCGAACCTGCCAGACACGAACATCCAGGTGTCTGCCCATCTATAAGTTATAGCAGTTTTACAGATGACATAAATGTTCACAGTCCACCTAACAATGTACAGTACAGACCAAAAGTTTGGACACACCTTCTCATTTAAAGATTTTTCTATATTTTCATGACTATGACAATTGTACATTCACACTGAAGGCATCAAAACTATGAATTAACACATGTGGAATTATATACTTAATAAAAAAGTGTGAAACAACTGAAATTATGTCTTATATTCTAGGTTCTTCAAAGTAGCCACCTTTTGCTTTAATGACTGCTTTGCACACTCTTGGCATTCTCTTGTCTCTATGTCTGAGAAATGGAAGCCTACATTTTATAAAGCCTTATGTAAACAATTTTTGGGTGTGTTATATACAGTATAACGGATCAAAATATGTTCAATTTTTTTCATACCCCACAAAAAAACTGCAGCTATATATTTGCTAATGAACTGCACAGGCGTAATCCCTGTCTACAGACTGGATTATGCCACTCTTCCTGCTCATACAACTCTCTATCCCTCTCTAGGCTAAATGCAGATTGTATGTGCTGCCAACAATTAGCCCTTAGAAAGGCTGTTAGTAAGATGGCTCAGTTTCAGCACCAGTATCAGCACTACAGGCCTTTAATTTGTTATACTGTGCACACAGGCATAGACAAGCACTCTCTCCCTCTAATACGTAGTGTCTGAGAGATGTGAAATGGTGTCAGTGTGCAAAGGCCGGCAGTGCCTATCCTTTTAAAGTCCCTGATGATGACAGACAGACAGACAGTCACAATAATGCTCACAGGCAATTCCAGCATGCTTACTGGCTGCATAACAGGCGCCAAAGATGCAGGGCGGGGGTTCGAGCTTTACATCTAGCACCACCCATTGCTCACTGAGTAACTAGCACATCTGAGCGCCATGATATTCGAGTGATAACCGAGTGTCACCGAACACATTCTCTCATCTCTAGTAATGATTGTAGAGTGGTAAAGCTTCTTAAAGAAAAACTGACAGGTCTGTGAGAGCCCGAATTGTTGCTGGCTGTTAGGTGATCAAATACTTATTTAATGCAATAAAATGCAAAATTTAATTATTTAAAAACCATACCATATAATTTTCAGGTTTTCAATTTTAGATTCTGTCTCTCACAGTTGAAGTGTACCTACGATAGAAATTACAAACCTCTCCATTCTTTGTAGTTGGAATTATTTGCAAAATCAGCAGTGTATCAAATATTTATTTTCCCCATTGTATATAGATGAAATGTCTAGCTATGGGAGCCACAGCCATTTGTACCATGGACAAGAAACTACAGCAGAATGAAAGAAATTAGTCGGATCATAAGTTTTTAATGGAGTGGTTGCAATGTGTAAGAACACTTTCACACTGTGGCCATTTCAGAGACAAAACCCAAGAAAAGAATAAAGTGAGCCTATACCCTGTAAATAAATAAATAACTAAATATTAATATTACATGTAAACAACATAGGATACTTAGTTAACACTAGTTTGATGAAAAAAAGCATAAAAGCCATCCCATTGTGACAAGGTGTCCTATCTCTAGTATTGAAAGCTTACCTTGTGCCAACCAACTTCCATATAGATAAGGGCAGAGCAAGATCCTAACTGTTCAAACACCTGCCAGTGGGAAGCTATATAGATGAAGCGCGTTAAGAAACCTTTAGGCTAGAAAAACATACTAATCAATGCTGTACTTTAGTTCAGTTCATGTACAGAGATGAACAGAGTGGATATTGTAATTCCATTCACAAAATCCAGTTCAAGCACATTTGTTTTCCCTATATCCTAATAAACTCTGCTTCGAAAATCATTTCCGTATTCCCTTTAGTTACTGATGTGATTAAACTATCTAGTCTATTCACAATTTTTTAATGATTGCAGTACAATACTCATATAGGATAATGAGAGAAAGGCTAAAGGTACAATATATTCTAAATCACAAAAGATTAAAGTCCATTCATGACAAAACTCAGATCTGTCAACTCAATTTATGCATGAAATGTGTCATTTTGACTTCTCTATCAATTAGTCCTATCACATTATCTCAAAATGTCTTGAATCTTGACTAGTGGAGAAAAAGAAAAAGAACCCAGTCCTTACAGTTAACAACAATACTGACAAAGAAACAAAGATGCCATAACCTGTAGATGACATTGTAAAGAGGATTTTTTTTACATATACAGTAGATGAGATTATGTTTAACACTCTGATTGGTGGATAATATGTCAGGGACTGTGCCCAGCTATCTTGTCGATGTTTCGAATATATGGAGATGAGACTATGTTGGCTGTTATGCAGGGAAAGCAGACGCTTTTCTGTGATACAATCACCAGATTTTGGGCAGGTTTTTAGTTAGGCTGGTTTCACACTTGCGTTTTTGTAAGCTGCATTTTAGCGCTAAAAAACGCAAAAAAACGCATGCGTTTTTTCCCTATACTTAACATTAAAAACGCATGTGTTTTTTCGCATGCGTTTTGACGCGTTTTCGGCAATGCATGCGTTTTTTGACGCGTGCGTTCATTTGCAGAAATGCAACCTGTAGTAATTTCTAGCTGCGTTTTTTTGCCGCGAAAAAACGCATGTGTTTTTTCGCGGCAAAAAAATGCATTGCTGTCTATGTAAACGCATGCGTTTTTAAGCACATGCGTTTGTTTGCGTTAAAAACGCATGCATTTTTATAGAAAAACACAAGAAAACACAAAAAAAAACAAGAAAACCCTAACCCTAACCCTAACCCTAACCATAGGGATCCAAACCCTAACCCTAACCCTAAGGTTAGGATCCTGTTATGGTTCTCAATGGCAAGAGAACATAGCCCAGCAAACATAAGAACTAGCTCTTGGAAGGATGGAAACTAAACTGACCATGAACTAAACCTGCCGCACAACTAACAGCCGGGTAGCGTTGCCTGCGTTTTATCCCTAGACGCCCAGCGCCGGCCGGAGGACTAACTAATCCTGGCAGAGGAAAATATAGTCCTGGCTCACCTCTAGAGAAATTTCCCCGAAAGGCAGACAGAGGCCCCCACATATATTGGCGGTGATTTTAGATGAAAATGACAAACGTAGTATGAAAATAGGTTTAGCAAAATTGAGGTCCGCTTACTAGATAGCAGGAAGACAGAAAGGGCACTTTCATGGTCAGCTGAAAACCCTATCAAAACACCATCCTGAAATTACTTTAAGACTCTAGTATTAACTCATAACATCAGAGTGGCAATTTCAGATCACAAGAGCTTTCCAGATACAGAAACGAAACTACAGCTGTGAACTGGAACAAAATGCAAAAACAAACGAGGACTAAAGTCCAACTTAGCTGGGAGTTGTCTAGCAGCAGGAACATGCACAGAAAGGCTTCTGATTACAATGTTGACCGGCATGGAAGTG
The DNA here is from genome assembly GCF_051348905.1 of Ranitomeya variabilis. Taxonomy (NCBI): domain Eukaryota; kingdom Metazoa; phylum Chordata; class Amphibia; order Anura; family Dendrobatidae; genus Ranitomeya; species Ranitomeya variabilis. The sequence goes on from NC_135236.1 coordinate 572,684,155, forward strand.
ACAGAGGAGCAAGGCTAAATAGCGACTCCCACATCCTGATGGAAACAGGTGAACAGAGGGGATGATGCACACCAGTTCAATTCCACCAGTGGCCACCGGGGGAGCCCAAAATCCAATTTCACAACAGGATCCCTAGTAACCCTAGGGATCCTAACCCTATCCCTAACCCTAGGGATCCTAACCCTAACCCTTAGGGTTAGGGTTAGGGTTAGGATCCCTAGGGTAACGGTTAGGGTTAGGATTAGGATCCCTAGTAACCCTAGGAATACTAACCCTAGCCCTAGGGATCCTAACACTAACCCTTATGGTTAGGGTTAGGATCCTAACCCTTAGGGTTAGGGTTAGGGTTAGGATCCCTAGGGTTATGGTTAGGATCCCAAGAGTTATGGTGAGGGTTAGGGTTAGGGGTAGGGTTAGGGTTAGGGGTAGGGTAGGGTTTGGATCCCTATGGTTAGGGTTAGGGGTAGGGTTAGGGTTAGGGTTTGGATCCCTTTATCACCTTGATGGTGGGGGGTGGCTTATCAGTGACCTGGTGACAAGGACATTCTCATAAAAAGCTACCCCTAACCCTAACCCTAGGGATCCTAACCCTAACCCTAACCCTAGCTAATTCTATTAATAGTGTGTTTTCTAGTTGATTTTGATGATTGGCAGCTGTCACACACTTCTCAGCATGCGTTTCAAAAACGCAAACGCGGGAAAAAACGCATGTAAACGCGGGAAAACGCCGCGTTTTCCCACGGTTTTTTTTTTTGGCGCAAAAACGCATGCGGCAGCGTTTGCATGCGTTTACATGCGTTTTTTCACCACATGCGTTTTTTTAAAAAATGCTGCAGATCAAAACGCAAGTGTGAAACCAGCCTTAGACACAGTTAGAATATTAAAATTAGTACAAAAATACAATGATTTCCAGTCTGGTTGATTAAGATGTATGACCATCATTTAATTTCCAATTATAATATGGTTTTCAAAAGTTTGAAACACATATTACATTTGTTGAAAATACAGTATATGAATATTCAGTCAGTCTACATTTTATACAGGACTGTGCATGACTCGACTGAGCTATGTATTTTTCTGTATCAAAACATATCAAAATCGACTGTATGAACTGGGCCTTTGAATGCGCAAATAAATAATAGTATGCAAGTCAACAGTACAGTAGCATAAACATAAATATTGATGTAAAAATTGCATGCAGTAGGAAAAAGCAAATCTGCTTGTGCATATTATCTTTATAAAAGAAGATTATACATTCCTTATTCATACTGTTTCCCTGGTTTGGTTTTAGTTTCCATTTTCTGGATGCACATTCCCAATCTCTTAGTAATTTAGGTTTATCTGCCTGCTTGGCTTTTTACTTATTTATAATCTTAAAAGCCTGTATTAAAGCCATAGTCCGTTCTCAATTGTATATCTGGGGTTGCAGCACTTTTATGTGTTTGGAATTGATGATGATGATGATGATGATGATGTTTTATTTATCAAGTGGCAAACTATTCTACAATTTTTTTTATAACATATATTACATTCCTGATGTGCTAAAAAATCTGATTATGATCTTATTTTTTTCTAAAATACAATAATGCACGTAATATTGCAGACCACAAATCTTTCTCCTGTGGTTATTCAGTAAATGGCTACATTTTCGTACATTGGTTATCATGGGCGCAGGCAATTTCAGGAAAATCAAACTGGTCAAATGCAAATGTATTTAGTGAGATGATGAACACAGAGAGGTATGTGTCTCACTGACACATATATATATATATATATATATATATATATATATATATATATATATTATAATATAACTTGTATATATGTTTTCAGGCACGAATATTTGAGCCCATGGAACCATTATATGTCCATTTTGCAAGTCGTCGAGAAAATCTCGCCATATGGATGTCATACAGATGTCACACGGATGCTTTCATGAAAGAAAATTGCATCCTCGCACTGCACACGGATGACATACGGATCACAGGGAACATTTCTGCAATTCTCGTCCGTGTAAAACCGATTTTTTTTTTTTTATACGTTGTGTGTGACTCCAGCCTACAGGAGATCCCCCAACATTAAACATAATGGTATTTTACTTACTGATCAGAAGGGGTCTGATTGTCAGGACCTTGCAAATGAACAGGGGCAGCAGCATTTTCCCCTCCACAGCAGCACTGCCATCTATCTACAGTGTAGGGAAGTGCAACACAGCCCTATGTATGTGAACGGAGCAGCTCCCTATTCAGCAGTGCCACTTTGAAAGTAAAAATGATGAAGGAGAATTGACCCCGTATCTAAGCATATTTACACCATTGTATAATAATTGGTTATATCCCTTTAAAAAAAAAAAAAAAGTATCTTCAGATTACTTAACCTTTTTTTTTCCCTACGATTTTTTTTTCAATTTTTGCAAGGTTGTTTCCACCACTCTCTCCCATCGGAAAACAATGTACAGTCTGAGTTATGTCAACGCTGCAGTTTTTTACTTGGAACCAGAGGTGACTCCAGGTCACCAATAAGCTGCAACCTTAGAAGGAAGATAGACTTTTTAATGACTGTCCAATAATATGGAAAATCTGATGGTTCAGAACCTGTCCGGTCCCTTTTAGGCTGCATTCATATATCTTCAGTTTTAAAGCTGAAGTTTTAAACATGTCAAGTTTTACTTTTATTCTACTTCCACATATGTAGCAAATATTTTATATGTACCTGCCTGAAATTGGCTGGGCAAGGAGTTCAGCAAGCTGGAAAGCCCCCAACGCAAATGTTAGGATTTGTTTAAGCCTTGTGGTATTGTGCTTTGGGGTAGTGTGCCACCTGCAGGTCATTTTTCTTTACTGCAGTTTTATGAAAATTAATGTTTAAATGTATTTTGTGATCACATCGTGGATGTGTGGTTTGTTTGGCTATTTTCTTGCTGAAGGGGGCAAGTTTACCTTTCAAATTGTGAATCATTTGTATGTGTGGGTGCAGTATGAACGGAGATACAAAGGAATCACCGAAAAAGAGTGTTTTGATATAATATAGAAGGCTTATGCATATCCTTCATATATTGTGTAAAATGTTATGATCCTTGTTCCCTTGTTCCCTTGTTCAGGGTGGGAGCTGAATTGATTAAGTTAATGTAGCAGCTCTGGGTAAGACTATCTTGGAGGGTGTCATTCCCGCAGGTGGTGCACGTGGTTCGTAGCCCCACCATGCCACAGGGCCAGACCTGCCTCAGAAAGGTGTAGCTAAGCTGCTACTTGGTGTTTGCTGGAGCTCCTGATGTTGGAGACAGACTGGGCTGCAGGTAGCTGCCAGCTACCACCGCTAGGCAGATGCCGGTACTGCAGCTGCCGATTCCAGGTGTTGAGTTCTCTGACATGGGGAGACATAACCAAGCTCACAGACAAGCAGGTAATGGAAAATGATGGACTGTACAAACAAATTGAATATTGAAGATAAGTACTTGTTTACACTTATAGATATCAGGAAACAGTTCTGGAGCTGGCCACACTAGGACCAGGGACAAAGGAAGCAGTACTGGCCACACCAGAACCAGGAGACCGGGAATATATACCGCAGGTTTCTGGATTATGATAGTACCGAAGCGATCACAGGAACAAGGACAAACTATACTAGGCTAATGAGAACACAGGATAAGAAAATAAATTTAGCAGACTAAACATGGGGGCACATGGAAACATACAGTTGCACATACCAACATCACTAAGACCAAATTAAAGGCACCTATTGGGGAGGCTGTCTTTTATACAAGATGCATTGCAGCTATTGACTGGGAGACACCTTGCAGGAAATCACATTAACTAACTGCCTCCCAAATGTTGTTAATTGGGGCAATTTTCCATGTGTGCTCTGTCCCTTTAAAATCAGGGGAGCATGCAGTAGACATGCCTCCGGAGCACAGTGTGGCATGCACAGGGGAGAAAGAAGCAGCTCTGGAGGAGGCTACTGAGTACGGGGTGGTGAGTAGGCCAGTTTCCTTACATGCTGGGAGAAAGGGAACCATGCGGAGGTGCCAGCAGATGTTAAAGTACCTGCCTTTACTCCCTCTTTTCTTCAAGCTCCTGAGAACTCCCTGTAGAGAAGATGGAGACAGATTTTTCTTCTGGAACTCCCACTACCTCTCATGAGAACCATGGTCTCTCCAAGCCACTGGAAGAAACGTTACATCTCCAACTTTCTTCTTGGCCATGTTGCCTTTCATCAGCTGGACATCCTCAGAGCAGAAAGGAGAGGATTAGGAAACAGGGACCTTAACATGCTGAGTCTCGTTTAGTCTGGCAGGAATAGCTTTCCCCTTGGAAGAAATGAAGAAGGATTGGGACTCCTCCTCCTGATCGATGGACAATAGAGACTCAGAAGATGCTCCCGGCTTGATGCTGTCATCCTGCGACCACCTGGAAGTAGAAGATAACTTCTCATAGTCGATCTTCACATTAGTCACACCCAGGATATGTCCCTCAGGTGGAAGATTTTTAGGAAACGGGCCATTGGATCGCTTGTCGGGGATGATGACAAGATTGGCGACTCAGCTGGAAGTCCAGGAACCAGTTAATTCTTGTGACACAACACTCCCCCTTGAAGCACTAATCCAAACTTCCAATCTAATATAGGTTCATGAGTAGTGTTGAGCATTCCGATGCTGCAAGTATCGGGTATCGGCCGATACTTGCTGTATCGGAATTCCGATACCGGGATTCCGATACTCTTGTGGTATCGGGTATCGGGTATCGCAACAACATTAATGTTAAAATGTGTAAAAGAGAGAATTAAAATAAAAAATATCGCTATACTCACCTCTCCGACGCAGCCGGGACTTCAGCGAGGGAACCGGCAGCGTTGTTTGTTTAAAATTCGCGCTATTACTTGGTTACGTGAATTCCCGGCTTGTGATTGGTCAGGTCGGCCATGTTGCCGGGACGCGGATCAATCACAGCAAGCCGTGACGAAATTACGTCACGGCTTGCTGTGATTGGTCCGCGTCCCGGCAATATGGCCGCCCTGACCAATCACAAGCCGTGACGTCACGGGAGGCTGGACACGCGCCCATTTTAAAATGAGCGCGTCCAGCCTCCCGGCTTGTGATTGGTTGACCGCGGCGCAACCAATCACAAGCCGTGACGTCACGGGAGGCTGGACACGCGCCCATTTTAAAATGAGCGCGTCCAGCCTCCCGGCTTGTGATTGGTTGACCGCGGCGCAACCAATCACAAGCCGTGACGTCACGGGAGGCTGGACACGCGCCCATTTTAAAATGAGCGCGTCCAGCCTCCCGGCTTGTGATTGGTTGACCGCGGCGCAACCAATCACAAGCCGTGACGTCACGGGAGGCTGGACACATGCCCATTTTAAAATGAGCGCGTCCAGCCTCCCGGCTTGTGATTGGTTGACCGCGGCGCAACCAATCACAAGCCGTGACGTCACGGGAGGCTGGACACGCGCCCATTTTAAAATGAGCGCGTGTCCAGCCTCCCGTGACGTCACGGCTTGTGATTGGTCAGGGCGGCCATATTGCCGGGACGCGGACCAATCACAGCAAGCCGTGACGTAATTTCGTCACGGCTTGCTGTGATTGGTCCGCGTCCCGGCAACATGGCCGACCTGACCAATCACAAGCCGGGAATTCACGTAACCAAGTAATAGCGCGAATTTTAAACAAACAACGCTGCCGGTTCCCTCGCTGAAGTCCCGGCTGCGTCGGAGAGGTGAGTATAGCGATATTTTTTATTTTAATTCTTTCTTTTACACATTTATATGGTTCCCAGGGCCTGAAGGAGAGTTTCCTCTCCTTCAGACCCTGGGAACCATCAGGAATACCGTCCGATACATGAGTCCCATTGACTTGTATTGGTATCGGGTATCGGTATCGGATTGGATCCGATATTTTGCCGGTATCGGCCGATACTTTCCGATACCGATACTTTCAAGTATCGGACGGTATCGCTCAACACTATTCATGAGTTTTCAGCCATAGAAGACCTAATAGAAGGGGATGAAAAATATCAGCCAGCACATAGAAGGATATTTTCTTTGAGTGGAGTGCTCCTATTTGATGACAATGGATGACATTCTTAGTGGTTTTTGAATGCGTTAAATCGGAATTTGATACTGATCCACCACGGCCTGTTGTATGCAATTTTCCTCAGAATCAGAGTCTAGAAAGACTGTTTTGTTAATTTAGACTCCTCCACAGGACACAGAAACATTCAAAGTCAGTGATGAAGAGCCTCCTCTGTCACCTAGAGACACTTCACCCACATGTACCAGGTTTAGGAGTTTAGTCCTCTTAGGACAGTCACAAATAAACTTCTACCACAGCAGAATCACACTCCCTTGGCCACTTTCTTGTTGCCGCTCAGCCATCCCAATATGACTGACGTGCATAGGTTGCACAAGGATAGCTGTTTCTGGAGGCAGAGAAAAAAGTGGCCTTTGGAAAGACAGAGTCAGACGCAATACTTTCCTCTTAGGCATCACCTCTTTGGTCCATTCTTGAAACCTGAGGTTAATTTGGATTGCTAGAAAGAATAATTTGTCTAGAGAAGCAGGGGTGTCAACACGTCTTTGATCCTTGCAGATAATCCAGAAGGCGGCTATCAAAGCTTCATAGTTACATCCAAGTTTGGAAGATAAGGTGTGGTATCAGACAGCATACTAGCTGACAGACAATTCTTCCTGATGCACTCTGAGCAGGAAAGATGCAGTGGAGGAAGCATGACAAGGTTCGTCAAAGAACTTATGAAAGGCCACCAGGAAGCCTATAGGTCCAAGGTCACAGGATCCCCTCTCTCCCACAAGGGGTTAATCCACGCTAGGGCTTCTCCTGCAAGGTGGGACGTCAGGAATTCCACTTTAACCAGATCAGTTGGGAACGGCTTAGGGTCTCTGCTGAATTGTGGAGGAGCTGATAAGCAGAGATTAGCTCCTGGGGTATAGGTCGCAGACAGAGTAGGCTCACCCATAGCTGTAGTACCTTGAACTGAAGCAGAAGAAGCGGCCGTGGTTAGAGCATCCATCCAGGTATTTACAGTCCTCAAATATGACAATAATTTTTCTTGTGGATTATGCTGACAGGAGAGAGTTCTTGGTAAATATTTGAGGCCTGGGGCATATTGTGATCAGTGGAATCCATGGTCTGAGCAAAGATGTTACGCCCGCAGGAGGCGCACATGTTTTGGGCCCACTGTGCCACAGAGCCGGACCTGTCTAGGAAGGGGCATATCTAAGCAGCTACCTGATGTTTGCTGGAGCTCCTGATAGTGGAGACAGACAGGGCTACAGAAAGCCACCAGATACCACTCCTAGGCAGATCCGGCTCTTTGGGACAGTGGGTCCATGAGCCACATGTTCCACCTGAAGGTGCAACAGAGGGTCTGTATCTGTCAATGTCATGACGTATATTCACATAATAAAATCCCCCAAAGACACCATTGAAGTATTATATGCATAAGGGAAAAGGGGCCTTGAAGCGAGGATCACAGTGGTATTCGTCTCAAGGTGCTGGGTAATGGCATCAAGGACAAAAGAGCATGGTTCTTGCTTGCCCCATCCAATTTATTGTAGGATTGTTGTGCCAATTGTATTCTCTGTTCTCTGTTAAAATTACTGGGCAGAAAAAAAGGACTTTACCAACACCAAGTCAGATCACAAAAACACAAGCAGGATGCAGCAGACCCCAATTATAAAGGCAAGGGCAACAAAGGTACAAACTACTGATGAAAGCAGACACTCACAAACTTACCAATTCATGGAGGGGGTGGCTGCCTAGTAAAAAAATGCACACAAAAGTGGTTTGAATAGATCACCAGTCACACAGGTATGTGTCATGCACAGTGTCTGGCTTACAGCCTATTATTGACACCCATAATATTATGTCAGGTGGGGCTGCCCAGTACTATATGCGTGCAACCCACAAGGACAGATGCCCCAGTTCATCCAACCAACAGAAAAGGGCCTGGCTGTATCCTGCAAAAGTGGTAAAATTTGCAAAAAAAGATGAAAACATGAAAAATAATGTATATGATAAATACATTAAGTGAGGTATTGGTTGATATTTTAATCAAAATAGTCAAGCTTGGAACCCACGTCAAGGGTCCTCACGCTTGTGAGTCCTAAGACTAATTTCAAAAACAACAACCTAAATTTTGCCCGATTCACTTATTTCTAGTGTTTCCATCAATTCTCAAAGCTTGAAAGCAAATTGTAATGGGTCAGTCTCAAATGAGTCCTTTTCTTATACAGGCCACTTCTGTGCTAGGTGTGCTATTTCCAATTAAGGTAATGGCTCATGAATTGAAAGCAATTTTTATTCGATCGCCCATGACAGCACCATGAGAGAGGGGATTGGCCCTTCAGGAATAGGACACCTACAGAAACAAAAGGGCGGCACCTCTCCCACGCCTCTGTAGTCCTTCCAACTTTCCTCCCCAATCCAGCCAACCAGAAAGAAAGTAAGCTCCACATTCTAGATGTTAGTAGATGAGTCCTACAGTACCTATCAGTCACTGATTCCTGGAAGAAGGACATTGCCTTGTTTGTCTCCTTTCAAGGAACCAGGAAGGGTCTTACGGTTTCAAAGAGCACATTGGCTAGGTGGATTAGGGAGGGAGGCTATTTCTCTAGCGAACACTTCAAGTGTCAGGCTGGAACCTGAGAAGCTGAGGGCGCATTCCATTCGGTCCATGGCAGCGTCATGGGCGGAGAGTTCGGAAGTCTCCATTGACCAAATATGTAAGGCGGCAACTTGGTCCTCTCCAAACACATTTTACAATCATTATAGGTTAGACTTGGGTGCTTCCTCAGACCTCTCCTTCGGTATAAGGGTACTGCAGGCTGTAGTCCATCCCTAAGTAGTTATTAGTCTCTGTAATTCTCTTGTGGGGCTGTCATGGCAATCAAATAAAGTCTTAGTTACTTACCGTTAACGGTATTTTTCAGAGCCCCTGACAGCACCTTTAAATTCCCTCCCATTTTTTACATTGGGTGTGCACTTGTTCCTCTTATAAGGTTCACATGTGTGGAATAGTTAGTCGTTAAGAGTATTGTTCATAAATTGTTCCATTAACCATGGAGGTCCTCTCGAGCTCTGTAATCCAACTGATGCATGGCAGAGGTGCTGCCCTTTTGTATCTTTACGTTTCCTGTTCCTGAAGGGTGGATACCCTCTCTCGTGGTGCTGTCATGGGCTCAGAAAAATACCATTAACGGTAAGTAGCTAAGACTTTTCCTTTCATAAGTTTATAAATGTCTGTAGCATATAATAAAATGTTGTTTTTCAAGAAATTCTATTTACCTTTTTTAATAAATCAGTTATGTTGCTGATGAAATAGTTAATGACATTTGGATACTAATTTAACTTTGTTTTTAATTTTTGTACTGAGTGAGTTAATGGCTGCAATAATTGACATATTCAAATGAAAATATCAGAATGATGGAATCACTTGTGTATCATCCAGATTAGCATATCATGTAAGCTATTTCATGCCAAGGAAGTACAGTAGGATTTGATTGGTACACCACCTCCTGGCGACTTTACTGAAAAAAGAAAACAATATTTGTAATCATGCTATAATGATTATGCTTGGAAATAAAGACCGTAGTAAGCAGGGTTCCTATTAATTATACAGATAAGATTTTTGTGCATCTTTCTCTATCATTAATGAGTTGTGACTTCATCTATCATTTGAACATGACAAGATCCCCCACAGCTCTGACATGGAAATCTATGGTAAAATGCAGGTAATAGTTTACTTGTTATGAAAACGCACACCATGGATATTTGTACAAACTAAAAAATGTAATTCAAGTCTAAACTTAAATTATATTTGTGGGATGTAAACAAAAAAGGAAAGTTTGTTCTTTTTGGGGACTGTTTTTTAGGTTTGTGTTCACTGTATAATTACATTTTAGCTAGCTCTGTTTGGTTATATACATTTTTCTATGGTTTACATAGTTTTTTTATGATTTTTTTACTTTAACAAAATAAAAAATATATATTTATCACCAGCACCCGGTAGCCAAAACTTTTTTTTATATTTTCATCAATCGAGCTGTGTGTGAACTCTTTTTTGTTGGGATAGTAGTACTATTATTGGAACAATCTGGGGTACATACAAGCTTTTGAGCACTTTTTGTTTGATTTTTCTGAAAGACAAGTTTGAATGGCATGCATTGTTAAAATGGTATATTTTATTATGACATTCAATGGCCATAACATGCTCATCAAAGAGTGTGAATTCATACAGACATGGCAATATCAATTTTTTTAATTGTTTAAGTATTACCGTAAATCAGAGAAAGAGGAGTCTTTACTTTTTTTCTTACTTAACATAGCAACATGGGTTGAAAAAAGACATTGGTCAGTTAAGTTTAACCTTTCTCAATCAACTACACAGCATTTGTCACTAGTGTATAAATGACCATTAACCCTTTCCCGACATTGGATGAACTGATACGTCCAATATTGACAAGTGTTCCTGCAAATGGATGTTCTGGTACTGTGCCAGCACGGCCAAGGCTAGAAGGTAAGATTAAGTAATAGTAAGCTTCGGCTATCACAACCAGGGCAGTTGCACGCACTGCCCCTGGCTGTTTAACTCTTTAAATGCTACAATAAATAGCAACGTGATCTCGAGGGGATGTCAATAACCACCAGCCAGTGATGAGCAAATTTGTTTGGAAAACAATCGGCAAACATAAATTTGGCACAAATATGACACATTCGGAATCATGATCGGAAACACAGGCAAAATTTTATAAAATCGGAAAAAATCGGTAATATTCGGTAAAAGTGCGGTAAAATATATGCGTTGCCACAAAAGTATTTTCAGCACTTTAGCAATGATAATGGTGGTGTATCATGAGCATTTGGCATGTGTTTGATGAGGGGAGGGGTTTGCAGATGTCAGAGGTACTGCGATCTTGTGAACAGTAATTTTTATTTTTTTTCTTGTAACTTTATGTGTGCACATTGCAGCTAGCCAATCAGAGCACAGGAAACACCCAAAATGTCCTGACACAACGGTTTGTGTCATTGGCTGCTGAAATCACATGTCCCTCTCCATGTAACTAGAGGACATCTTGCTTTAGTGCTATTTTGACATTGTAGCAGCACAGAGAGGCTGATCCTGGCACTGTTAGCAGCAAGATTTTAGCTAATTAGCTAGATGGTTGTATATCAGTCAGACAGTGTAGCTAGCTTTTGTCCATTGTGGCTGTTAAATTTACCTTCCAGCACTTTTTTGGCAATTACTGAGGTAAACAGACAAAGTTAGTAGGGCACATGTCCTACAAGTGTGTTGTGCACTGCTTCTATTGTGCTCCATGCACAAGTATAGCATGCTAAAAAAAAAAGTTTTCACTAGCTAAATGTGAAATAGTCTGCTGTATCCCACCTTGTCATTCTGTGCTGTGGTAATATGAAACTGTCTGTATTAAAATTGATATGCCTTGGAGATCACAGTCATACAGCTGAAGAGTTGTGGTCAGCTCTCCAGGCTGAGCTTGATCCATTAGCAGAAAAAAGAAAAAAATATATACCAGCTCACCTGTCGGCATGTGTTGTGGGGAAGCACGGATATCATGTAGTGATCACGTGAGCAAGTAATCCAAAAAAGAGAAAAAAATCCAGCTTCCAAAAACTTACAAATTTATTAAGGATAAAAGGCAAAGTCCAGTCCAATCCAATAAATTACATGGTGAAGAGTAGCAAGCAACGTGTTTCGAACAATGGTATGTTCATTCTCAAAGCTACTGCATACATGTGGCAGCAAGGTTAAATACCAGCTGCCACCAATGAGAATTACTCTGTTGATCACATGATAAACAGATCCTTTCATCTTTAATAAATTTGTAAGTTTTTGGAAGCTGGATTTTTTTCTCTTTTTTGAGCTTGATCCATGGCTATCTCCACTGAACCTGCAATCAGGGAATGCCGTGTCAGATAATGGTGCAAACCTGGTGGCGGCCCTATGGTGAGGCAAGCTCACACACGTGCCTTGCATGGCTCATGTCCTTAACCTGGTGTTACATTGTTTTCTCTGCCATTATCCTGGCCTGGGTGAGTTGCTCCTGAAAGCATGTAAGCTATGTGCTCATTTTCTCCATTTGCACCCCTCAACCTCAGGCATCGACTTGCATTGATACAGAGATCTTTCACAATGCCAGTTAACAAGTTGATGTGCTGACATGGAGGAATTCCACTCTAAACATGTTGCAACTAGTGTTGAGCATTCCGATACCGCAAGTATCGGGTATCGGCCGATACTTGCGGTATCGGAATTCCGATACCGAGATCCAATACTTTTGTGGTATTGGGAATCGGAATCGGAAGTTTCCAGTGTATGGTTCCCAGGGTCTGAAGGAGATGAAACTCTCCTTCAGGCCCTGGGATCCATATGAATGTGTAAAATAAAGAATTAAAATAAAAAATATTGATATACTCACCTGTCCGGAGGCCCCTGGACATCACCGCTGGTAACCGGCAGCCTTCTTTGTTGAAAATGAGCGCGTTCAGCACCTTCCATGACGTCACGGCTTCTGATTGGTCGCGTGCCGCTCATGTGACCGCCACGCGACCAATCACAAGCCGCAACGTCATCCCTCAGGTCCTAAATTCCCTTCTAGGAATTTAGGACCTGAGGGATGACGTCACGGCTTATCTGAAGAAGCCGTGACGTCATGGAAGGTGCTGAACGCGCTCATTTTAAGCAAAGAAGGCTGCCGGTTCACAGCGGTAAGGTCCAGGCTGCGTCGGAGAGGTGAGCATATCAATATTTTTTATTTTAATTCTTTATTTTACACATTAATATGGATCCCAGGGCCTGAAGGAGAGTTTCCTCTCCTTCAGACCCTGGGAACCATCAGGGATACCTTCTGATACTTGAGTCCCATTGACTTGTATTGGTATCGGGTATCGGTATCGGATCAGATCCGATACTTTGCTGGTATCGGCCGATACTTTCCGATACCGATACTTTCAAGTATCGGACGGTATCGCTCAACACTAGTTGCAATGACTGTGGCAGCAGCAACGAGCCCTGACGCAGTATGCCATGTTGTATAGCCTGGGGCAATGTAGTCTGGACGTGGCACACATCACGTTTACAGAGTGGGCACAGACTAAGGACCTCTGCATCCTTCTGCACAGTTTAGAAATGGCTACTAAGATGGTTAGCGCTGACGACACCATCATCAGCATCACTATTCCGGTTATCTCTATACTGGAGCAGACTTTGAATAGCCTGTGTGGAGTAGATGGTGGTCCCAGAAGACGAGGATGAAACAGAGGACGATGCAGAAAGGAAAACATTGTCTGTAAGTTCAATACTGTAGTCACACAGGGGGATGCCAAAAAAAGGCAGGATAACTGTGATTGAGGGGTGCTGGTGATAACAGACAAACTGTTAACGAAGGTGCAATATCCGAGGAACAAATGGAGGAGGAAGAGGTGGTGGGCGAGCAACTGAAGCAGATGAAGAGGAAAATCCTCCCCTCTCCGATGTTTGTAGTTGGTGGGAGGGGACAGAGAAAACAAGCATCATTGTTACCCAGCCACCAACACAGCATAGGCTTGGACCTCATGGTAGAGCCCAACATATGAGTGCCTTCTTGCTGCACTATCTGCAACATGATCCCCGTATAGATATGATTAGGAATACTGCTGACTACTGGGTTGGTACTCTGTTAGATCCACATTATAAAACCAAATTTTGCCAGATGCTTCCTGCCCTGGAAAGGGACCTGCGAATGCTGGAGTATCGAACACACTTTTACATAACCTTAAGAGAGCTTTTCCCCAAGACAGCAGTGAAGCAAACAGTACGCATCGCAGCTCTAGACTTCCAACCTCCAGCATGTCAATTTGTCAACACCACAACATTAGCAGCAGCAGCGTTGGTGGAAATGAAAGAAGCAATTTCTGTGAGTCCTTTGACACATTTTTAGACCAGCTCATGCACCCACACAACAGAGTCCAAGTCTTACACGTACTGAATGAATGGAAAGGATGGTGCAGGAATATCTAGAACTGAACATCAATACTGTCAGGTAGAGTTTGTACCCTTTTGCATTTTGGTCTTCCAAAATGGATGAGTGGCCTGAACTCCCCTCACACACCTTGGAGGTTTTATCTTGCTCGTCAGCCAGCCTTCTCTCAGAATGTGTCTTCAGCGCTGCTGGTGATGTCCTGACGAATACACGCAAAAGGCTGTCCTGTGAAAGTGTAGAACACATAACTTTCATCTAGATGAACAAGTCTTGGATCTGCAAGGACATTTGCACCCCAATCACAGACTGTGCATACTAGGTGATATTGCATTTTTTTAGTGTGATGCATTGATGTCATGTAACTGCACTCTGTGATATCTTTAGTGTAGCTTCTGTGCCTGATGTGATGGCTGCTGCTGCTGCTGATGTTAACACAAATTTGTAGAAATGTGAACAGTCATGGTTGGTCTATATCTGCTAGGTTAACTGTAGTGGAAGATGTCTGAGTCCCAATTATACTATTTCTATGCTAGTGACAGTTATTCCACTTCGGTGATTTCAGGCCCTCATTTTTTTAAATGTGAAAACTCCAGGTTGGGTGTCCATCTGGTGGATTGGGTATTATTAGTATACTATTTCTACTGTGTTGAAATTGATGACACTTGCGTGGCGTAAGGTCCTCTTTTGTTTAAATGTGAACACTCCTCATTGGATATCCATCTGCTGTGGTGAAATTGATACCACTTTAATGGTGTCTACTAGTAATTTTAGGAAATGTGATCACTCATGGTTGAGTGTCCATCTGCTTAATTGGATTTAGTGGAAGACCAGTTGGTCCCGATTATACTATTTCTATGTGAAATTGATGCCATTTCTGTGGTGTAAGGCTCTCATTTGTTTAAATGTGAACACTTCTGGTTGTGTGTCCATCTGCTGTATTGGGCATAGTGGAAGACTTGTCGGTCCCTATTACACTATTTCTACTGTGGTTAAATTGATGCCACTTTGGTGGTGTCTGCCAACATTTTTTTGGAAATGTAAACACCCAGGTTAGGTCTCCTTCTTGATTTTTGCCTGTAGCAGTAGGCCTCTGAGACTGTCAGGCCTCCTCTTCCTTGGACTCTACCTGTGTTACTATCCTTAAATTTTTCTGACACTGGTAGTCTACAAAACTGATATTTGTGACACTTGAGTGTGGCTCAGCATGAAAGCAGGTAGAGTTGTGTGTGGTATCAGGGCTCCAAGCAAAGGGGGCCAACACCGATTCCTCATCCACCTCATCTTTCTGTGATGTTCAATTGAAAGCTGTAAATGCTGTCCCAGACCCCAATACATCATACCTGGCTGATTGCTTCTGTCCCCACCATTCCACTGAGACTGCCCTGACCAAAATCACTAACGACTTACTTACAGCCAAAGCTAACAGACAATTCTCTATACTCCTCCTCCTAGACCTGTCCTCTGCCTTCGACACTCCCATACTACCTCTTCATCTTGCCCCCTTTCTGTTGGAGTCCCCCAAGGCTCTGTCCTAGGACCCTTACTCTTCTCAATCTATACACTCGGCCTGGGACAACTCATAAGGTCCTATGGCTTCCAGTACCATCTATATGCCGATGACACTCAGATCTACCTCTCTGGCCCAAATGTCACCTCTCTGCTCTCCAGAATCCCAGAGTTTCTATCAGCCATATCCTTCTTCTCCTCTCGCTTCCTCAAGCTCAATGTGGACAAATCTGAACTAATTATCGTTCCCCCATCATGCATATCTTCCCTACCTGATCTATCTATCAAAATAAATTAAATCACACTTTCTCCTGTCCCCAAAATCCGCTGCCTCGGAGAAACCCTTGACTCTGCCCTATCCTTCAAACCGCACATCCAAGCTCTCGCCACTTCCTGTCGCCTCCAGCTCAAAATATTTCCAGAATCCGTCCTTTCCTCAACCCACACTCTACCAAAATGCTTGTGCATGCCCTAATCCTCTCCCACCTCGATTACTGCAACATACTCCTCTGTGACCTACCTTCTAACACTTCGCACCCCTCTAGTCCATCCTTAACTCTGCTGCCCGACTAATTAATCTCTCTCCATGCTACACTCCTGCTTCTCCTCTTTGCAAATCCCTTCACTGGCTCCCAATTTCCCAGCGTATCCAGTTTAAATTACTAACACTGATCTACAAAGCCATCCATAACCTTTCTCCTCCGTATATTTCCACACTAATCTCTCAATATCTTCCCTCACGTAATTTCCGGTCCTCCCAAGACCTCCTCCTCTCCTCCACGCTTATTCGCTCCTCACCCAATCGCCTCCAAGACTTCTTCCGAATATCACCCATCCTCTGGAATTCAGTGCCCCAACACGTCTGGTTATCCACTACTTTTGGATCCTTCAAAAGAAACCTGAAAACCCACTTCTTCAAAGAAGCTTACAGCCTGTAATGACCACACGGCTACCTCAACACCATCGGAGCTACTGCAATCCTCGACCTACTGTCTCCTTCCCCATAATCCTGTAGAATGTAAGCCCGCAAGGGCAGGGTCCTCTTCCCTCTGTACCAGTCTGTCATTGCTAGTTTTGTTTAAGGTACCTTCACACTGAACAAGTTAACAACGATAACGATAGCGATCCGTAACGTTGCAGCGTCCTCGATAGCGATATCATTGTGTTTGACACGCAGCAGCGATCAGGATCCTGCTGTGACATCGTTGGTCGGAGCTAGAAGGCCAGCACCTTATTTCATCGCTGGATCACCCGCTAACATCGCTGGATCGGTGTGTGTGACACCGATCCAGTGATGTCTTCACTGGTAACCAGGGTAAACATCGGGTTACTAAGCGCAGGGCCGTGCTTAGTAACCCGATGTTTACCCTGGTTACCATTGTTAAGTAAAAAAAAAACACTACATACTTACATTCCTGTCGCGTCCCTTAGCGTCAGCTTCCCTGCATCCCCCAGTGTCAGCCCCGGCCGGCCGTAAAGCAGAGCACAGCGGTGACGTCACCGCTCTGCTTTCCGGCCAGCGCTTACACAGTGCAGGGAAGCTGAAGGCGAGGGACGCGACAGGAATGTAAGTATGTAGTGTTTTTTTTTTTACTTTTACAATGGTAACCAGGGTAAACATCGGGTTACTAAGCGCGGCCCTGCGCTTACTAACCCGATGTTTACCCTGGTTACCCGGGGACTTCGGGATCATTGGTCGCTGGTGAGAGCTGTCTGTGTGACAGCTCTCCAGCGACCAAACAGCGACGCTGCAGCGATCGACATCGTTGCCTAGATCGCTGCAGCGTCGCTTAATGTGACGGTACCTTTACTGTAAGTGATATTTGTATTTTGATGTAACCTCTTCTCATGTACAGCACCATGGAATTAATGATGCTATATAAATAAATAATAATAATAATAATAATAATAATTGCTGCAGTTCCATGCTAAATTTTGTGCTGTGGGTTAATTGAGGCCACTTTCCTAGTGTTTTGGCAGCATTTGGGGCCATTACAAGGTGTTTTGCATGCGTTTGTTTTTGCCTCCTATTGACCTGAATGGGTTTTGTTTAGTTCGGCGAATATTAAAAAAATTAATCGGCGAATATTGGAAATTCGGCGATCGTAATCCGAACCGAAAATTGAAATATTCTCTCATCTCTAATCAATATGATAGCAGGACGTTATGTAATGACCTCCTGATCTTTAAGATACGATGTGAACCTATGACACCCTTAGGCCGGGGTCACACTAGACCGTAATACGGACGAGTGCTATGCGATAAAAAATCGCATAGCACTCGGCCCAATGTTAATCTATGGTGCAGCTCCCATCATCCGATATTTTCTCCACCATATTTCGGATCCGAGGGAACTCGCAGCAGGCTGCGATTGTCAGCGTATCTCGGCCGAGACTGGCAAATGCAAGTCTATGGGGGCGAGAAAAAATCGGATTACACACGGACCATGCATGTGCATTGCGAGAAATACGCAGCGCTGCTCTATAGAAAAGCCGGTAATTCAATTGCCGGCTTTGCATTTCTCCTTCACAAACCCGACAGGATATGAGACATGGTTTTCATACAGTAAACCATCTCATATCCCCATTTTTTTTGCATATTCCACACTACTAATGTTAGTAGTGTGTATGTGCAAAATTTGGCCGCTGTAGCTGCTCAAATAAAGGGTTAAATGGCGGAAAAAATTGGCGTGGGCTCCCGCGCAATTTTCTCCGCCAGAATGGTAAAGCCAGTGACTGAGGGCAGATATTAATAGCCAGGAGAGGGTCCATGGTTATTGGCCCCCCGTGGCTAAAAACATCTGCCCCCAGCCACCCCAGAAAAGTCACATCTGGAAGATGCGCCTATTCTGGCACTTGGCCACTCTCTTCCCACTCCCTGTAGCGGTGGGCTATGGGGTAATGAAGGGTTAATGCCACCTTGCTATTGTAAGGTGACATTAAGCCAGATTAATAATGGAGAGGCGTCAATTATGACACCTATCCATTATTAATCCAATTGTTTGAAAGGGTTAAAAAACACACACACACATGATTAAAAAGTATTTTAATGAAATAAACACAGCGGTTGTTTTAATAATTTATTGCTCTCTCATTCAATTTTCAGACCCTCGCTTGGCAAAACAATAAACACACAAGATACATACCCTCTCTGATGAACTGTCACGTCCCACGAAGTAATCCATCTGAAGGGGTTAACTAATATTACAGGCAGAGCTGCGATAAACCACTCGCTCGTGCCTGTAATCCCCGGGTGCTGAAAGGAAAGCAGTGATCTGTACTTACATTCAGTCGCGGTGATGCGCCCCCTGGTGGATGTCCTCATATGACCTGGAGCGTGGGAAAAAGTTCCCAGGCTGCAGTTCATGAGAACATCCAGCAGGGGCGCATCACCGCGACTGAATGTAAGTACAGATCACTGCTTTCCTTTCAGCACCCGGGGGATTACAGGCACGAGCGAGTGGTTTATCGCAGCTCTGCCTGTAATATTAGTTAACCCCTTCAGATGGATTACTTCGTGGGACGTGACAGTTCATCAGAGAGGGTATGTATCTTGTGTGTTTATTGTTTTGCCAAGCGAGGGTCTGAAAATGGAATGAGAGAGCAATAAATTATTAAAACAACCGCTGTGTTTATTTCATTAAAATACCTTTTAATCATGTGTGTGTGTGTTTTTTAACCCTTTCAAACAATTGGATTAATAATGGATAGGTGTCATAATTGACGCCTCTCCATTATTAATCTGGCTTAATGTCACCTTACAATAGCAAGGTGGCATTAACCCTTCATTACCCCATAGCCCACCGCTACAGGGAGTGGGAAGAGAGTGGCCAAGTGCCAGAATAGGCGCATCTTCCAGATGTGCCTTTTCTGGGGTGGCTGGGGGCAGATGTTTTTAGCCACGGGGGGGCCAATAACCATGGACCCTCTCCTGGCTATTAATATCTGCCCTCAGTCACTGGCTTTACCATTCTAGCGGAGAAAATTGCGCGGGAGCCCACGCCAATTTTTTCCGCCATTTAACCCTTTATTTTAGCAGCTACAGCGGCCAAATTTTGCACATACACACTGCTAACATTAGTAGTGTGGAATATGCAAAAAAAAGGGGGATATGAGATGGTTTACTGTATGTAAACCATGTCTCATATCCTGTCGGGTTTGTGAAGGAGAAATGCAAAGCCGGCAATTGAATTACCGGCTTTTCACAGATATCGCGCTGAATGAAATATAAATACAGAATCTATATATATAATTGTCTAAGGGTTTTTCCGTCTGTCTGTCTGTCTGTCTGTCTTTCTGTCTGTCTGTCTGTCTGTCTGTCTTTCTGTCTGTCTGTCTGTCTGTCTGTCTGTCTGTCCTGGAAATCCCGCGTCTCTGATTGGTCGAGGCCGCCAGGCCTCGACCAATCAGCAACGGGCACAGCATGGCGACGATGATGTCATAATGGAAATCCCGCGTCTCTGATTGGTGGAGGCCGCCAGGCCTCGACCAATCAGCGATGGGCACAGTATCGACGTAGATGTCATAATGGTTGCCATGGCGACGATGTCATAAAGGTTGCCTCGACCAATCAGCGACTGGCACAGTCTGCCGCGAATTCTGGAATCATCATTGTCCATATACTACGGGGACATGCATATTCTAGAATACCCGATGCATTAGAATCGGGCCACAGTCTAGTATATATATATGTGTCTCAATGACACATATATATATATATATATATATACTGTATATATGTTTTCCCGAACATTTGAGCACATAAATCCATTAGATGTCGGTTTTGCAAGCTTGCGAGAAAATCTCGGCATACGGATGCCATACGGATGTCACACGGATGTCACACGGATCATTTGATGCGAGGAAATCGCATCCTCGCACTGCACACGGATCACTGTTTTTGAAACATTTGTGCGATTCTCGGCCGTGAAAAACGGACCGTTTTTTTATACGTTAAGTGTGTCCCCGGCCTTAGGCAATAAAATGGAGGCCCATAATAATAACAACGACCTACAGAAGAACATGTCCTCTAAAAACTACTGAAGTTTAAAGGAATGACTTTTATTGATACAAATAAAAACATGTAAAATACAGAGATGTCAAATACCCAGATAGAAAAAGAAAACGCTGAACCGAAATGAGTCAAGGATAAAGTTAAAAAGTTTCAATGATTAGCATCATATACCACTGCACGTAAAGACTAAACTCTGATGTGACTCCATTTTAGTATATCAATATGTCTATCTACTATCCAACATATGAAATGTCTGTATCTATTCTGTACCAAAATTGGGAACTCGCTTAGGGTACAGCTCATAGCCTAGATTATTATAATCTATTGCAGTAGAATAAAATGTAGCAATAAATAAAACAAAGGTTAGATACGTATATGAGTCTTAAAAATGGATTTCTGAGCATACAGGTCCTTCTCAAAAAATTAGCATATAGTGTTAAATTTCATTATTTACCATAATGTAATGATTACAATTAAACTTTCATATATTATAGATTCATTATCCACCAACTGAAATTTGTCAGGTCTTTTATTGTTTTAATACTGATGATTTTGGCCTACAACTCCTGATAACCCAAAAAACCTGTCTCAATAAATTAGCATATTTCACCCGTCCAATCAAATAAAAGTGTTTTTTAATAACAAACAAAAAAAACATCAAATAATAATGTTCAGTTATGCACTCAATACTTGGTCGGGAATCCTTTGGCAGAAATGACTGCTTCAATGCGGCGTGGCATGGAGGCAATCAGCCTGTGACACTGCTGAGATGTTATGGAGGCCCAGGATGCTTCAATAGCGGCCTTAAGCTCATCCAGAGTGTTGGGTCTTGCGTCTCTCAACTTTCTCTTCACAATATCCCACAGATTCTCTATGGGGTTCAGGTCAGGAGAGTTGGCAGGCCAATTGAGCACAGTAATACCATGGTCAGTAAACCATTTACCAGTGGTTTTGGCACTGTGAGCAGGTGCCAGGTCGTGCTGAAAAATGAAATCTTCATCTCCATAAAGCATTTCAGCCGATGGAAGCATGAAGTGCTCCAAAATCTCCTGATAGCTAGCTGCATTGACCCTGCCCTTGATGAAACACAGTGGACCAACACCAGCAGCTGACATGGCACCCCACACCATCACTGACTGTGGGTACTTGACACTGGACTTCAGGCATTTTGGCATTTCCTTCTCCCCAGTCTTCCTCCAGACTCTGGCACCTTGATTTCCGAATGACATGCAAAATTTGCTTTCATCAGAAAAAAGTACTTGGGACCACTTAGCAACAGTCCAGTGCTGCTTCTCTGTAGCCCAGGTCAGGCGCTTCTGCCGCTGTTTATGGTTCAAAAGTGGCTTTACCTGGGGAATGCGGCACCTGTAGCCCATTTCCTGCACACGCCTGTGCACAGTGGCTCTGGATGTTTCCACACCAGACTCAGTCCACTGCTTCCTCAGGTTCCCCAAGGTCTGGAATCGGTCCTTCTCCACAATCTTCCTCAGGGTCCGGTCACCTCATCTCATTGTACAGCGTTTTCTGCCACATTTTTGCCTTCCAACAGACTTACCATTGAGGTGCCTTGATACAGCACTCTGGGAACAGCCTATTTGTTGAGAAATTTATTTCTGGGTCTTACCCTCTTGCTTGAGGGTGTCAATGATGGCCTTCTTGACATCTGTCAGGTCGCTAGTCTTACCCATGATGGGGGTTTTGAGTAATGAACCAGGCAGGGAGTTTTTAAAAGCCTCAGGTATCTTTTGCATGTGTTTAGAGTTAATTAGTTGATTCAGAAGATTAGGGTAATAGGTTGTTTAGAGAACCTTTTCTTGATATGCTAATTTATTGAGACAGGTTTTTTGGGTTATCAGGAGTTGTAGGCCAAAATCATCAGTATTAAAACAATAAAAGACCTGACAAATTTCAGTTGGTGGATAATGAATCTATAATATATGAAAGTTTAATTGTAATCATTACATTATGGTAAATAATGAAATTTAACACTATATGCTAATTTTTTGAGAAGGACCTGTAGTCAGTTGTAAAGCCCTGTGTACAACAGACAAATCACTATAACAGGTAAATGCTGGGAGGTGTTGGAGATTCCTCTAAATGTTTACTGCCCTACAAGTGAGATGCAATACATTATAGGGAGAAGGTTCTCAGAGAGTGAAATGAATGTCCATAATTACAATAATAAGACACAGAATAGCGAGCAGTCCTTAGCTATATCAATCCATAAACTAATGTAATGCATAAAAAAAGTCAGCATTACTGGAAATAAATATTTTGCAGATAAACTAAATGGTTATTATACCCAGCAAAAATATGGTCATATAGTCAGAACATGGCAGGCAGTAAGTAAAGTTACCCAGAACCACGGAGAGAGTCAGTGTTACCCCTTGATGCGCGTTTCTGCCAATCATCCTCAGAAGGGGTTGTGTGTTAATTTTACTTGCTGTGCAGCACACATTTAGGGGAATCTCCCACACCTTCCAGCATTTTCCTGTTATGGTGATTTATTTGTCTGTTACACACTGCTCTTTAATACTGACTCTCTGCTCAGTAATCCATTTTTAAGACTCATATATGTATATCTAACTTTTGTTTTATGTATTGTGTGAGGCAGTGACAGATGTCAGTGTTTGTTTGCAAACTTGTAGAGCAGGTGGCTATGCAACGTCCAGCTTGAGCTTGTATGAGGTAACACAAAGCCAAGAGCAGCGAACGGCAGGCACCTTGCAACGTGATATGGTCGTGCAGTGCCCTTGCCAACCAGTCTCGGATATGGACTGTTGTGACGCCCGGCTGCGATTCGGAGGATACAGTGTGCTGTTCATTTTGTTGGTTCTTTGGACATTAAATACGTTTGCTGTGAACTTTTCATGGGTCACTGCCTCATTACTGCACGGCATGAACACAGCGGCACTACATATGGAGAAATGGTGGGGAAAGTGGGAAGTGTTAACTGAGGCATACCCCAAAGTGTGCTGCATGTCAGTGATTAGGCATGCAAAACTGCAGCCCAAGCCTGCTGACAAGATGGAGGAGCTTTTGAAGTAGTTGATCCTCACTCAGCAGCAGCAACAGGAGCAGGAACAGCAGCAGTTGCAGTTTCAGTGGCAGCAGGATCAACTACAGTATCAGTGGCAGCAACAGGAGCAGCAGCAATGGCAGCAGGAGCTACATTACCAACAACAGCAGCAGACAAATAAACTGTTGATGCAGCAGATTGCAGCTCTGCAAGAGACGCCCACACCAGTGATCACGTTCCGTTCTGAAGCCCAGTACAAAGTACTGTCAGGGCTGAGAAAGATGAGTCCTGAGGACGATTTGGAGGCGTTCCTCACCATGTTTGAATGAACAACAGAATGGAAAAGCCTGCCGATGACTCAGTGGGCTGAAGTAGTAGCCCCCTTCCTGACGGGAGATGCTCAGAAGGCCTACCTGGACCTCAGTCGGGACAATGCACTTGACTATGAGAAGGTGAGAGCTAAGATCCTTGCTTGACTGGGGGTTAATATATATGTGCGAGCACAGTGGGTGTACCGGTGGTCCTTTGCAGACTTTCATCCCGCCAGGCCTCAGGCATATGACTTGCTGCAGCTGGTAAAAAAATGGCTTCAGTCTGAGACCTTAACCCCTGTCCAGATGCTAAAGAGGGTGGTGGTCGACCAGCTGGTAAGGGCTTTGCCAGCAGTCATACAGCATTGGGTGAGGCAAGGGGACCCTGGCACTCTGGACGAGGGGGTTGGACTGGTTTAGGGGTACACGGCCACTCAGGATGTTATACGGAACACTTCTCCACTTCAGCTGTTACGTCAGGCACCACCACCCCAGGAGCCTGGGAAAGGTCCGTGACCCTCTGCTGGTGCCAATCAGGACCATGCCCATACTGAGGAAGTAACCCGAAGTGAGAGTGACAAGAGACCCGGTTCCCCAAAATTGGCCCCAAGGTCTAGTGTTGCTGCAGCTATTTAAGGTTGGCGGTGCCAAGGGCCTGGACATGTGGCTGCCAATTGCCCCCTGAAAGCTGAACCAATAGACTGTGTGTATACTAGCCATAAGTCTATGTACGCACAGCCAGTGTGCACTACAACTACTGGCACTGCTGGCAACAAACCCCAACTGTGCCAGGTACTCCTCAATAGGTAAAAAATGAAGGCTCTCTTGGACTCAGGGATCTTAGTGACTCTGTTCCATGGATCCCTTGTTTCCGGGGACAACCCCAATAAATGGAAAGTGGGGGTGGTGTGTATACATGGGGAAATCCGAGAGTACCCAACCGCAGATGTTACTTTTTCCACACCATGTGGAGAAATAAAATATGTGGTGGGAGTGGTGAAGACCCTTCCATATGGGACTGTGTTAGGAAGAGACTTGCCCCTATTCTGGTCCCTGTGGGAGACCAGGGTAAACCCTCCCAAGGTAAATGTTATTCTGGACGTGGAACCCAAAGATCCCTAGTCAGGAATATCTGCTGTAGAGGTCAACAACCTAGAGACAGTGTGTAACCCCAATAGATTTCCCCTAGAGGTATTGGCAGGAGAGGTCAGGGAGACCCCACCGATCGCCAAGCTGGAAGTGTCCCCTGGTACGTTTGGGACATATCAGCTCCAGGATTTCACTCTAACCTGGTCACGGGAAAGAGTATTCAAGGCAAATGGGGTGGCTCAGCAACCGGGTGCGGAGGCTATGTTCCCACGTATGACAATCAACCAGGAGTTACTATACAGAGTTCATAAAATCTGGGACAAGGTGGTAGAACTACTGGCAGTGCCCCAATCTTACCATCTGTTGGTGCTTTAAATGGCTCACATCCATATGCTGGGAGGGCACTTGGGGGCCAAAAAGACACAGGAATGCATACGGCAGCATTTTTCTTGGCCTGGGGTCTATGTGAAGGTTCAGAGTTACTGTGATACGTGTCCCTAGTGCTAACTAGCCTCTACCCATTATAGAGGTATTTTTTGGGCAAATTGTGATGGATCTGGTAGGGCCAATAGTAAATTCTGCTCTGGGCCGCCAACACATATTAGTGGTCATAGACTACACCACCTGGTACCCGGAGGCCATTCTGCCTTGGCACACCTTGGCTAAGCTTATAGCCTGGAATTTGTTGCCATGTTCTGTCATCTTGGGCTACCGAAGGAGATCCTTACTGATCAGGGGACTCCTTTTATGTCCAAGGTGACAAAGGAACTGTGCAAGTTCCTCAAGATAAAGCAGCTGCGGACGTCAATGTATCACCCCCAGATCGATGGATTAGTTGAGAGCTTCGACAAAACCCTCAAGTCCATGCTCAAAAAGATGGTCTCTAAGGACAGGAGGGATTGGGACATGTTATTGCCCTAACTAATGTTCACTATAAGAGAGGTACCGCAGGCTTCCACGGGTTTCTCTCCTTTTGAGCTATTGTATGGCAGTCATCCGAGGGGGTTGCTGGACATAGCTAAGGAGACGTGGGAACAGGAGCCAACACCACAATGAAGGGTAGTCGAGCATGTGACAAGTACGCAGGACCGAATTGTGGCAGTTAGGCCAATAGTAATCTGATGGATGCCCAGGCCACACAGAGCCACACATACAATAAAAGAGCCACTGTCAGATCCTTTAAAGAAGGGGATTGGGTGTTAGTGCTCGTGCCCACCATGGAGAGTAAAATTATGGCCAAGTGGCAAGGTCCATATGAGGTTTGGGAAAATTGGGGGACGTGAACTACTGAGTTTACCAGCCCTGGAAGAGGAAAACCAAAACGTTATATCATGTGAACCTACTAAAAGCCTGGAAGGGCTGGGAATGTTTGGTTGTGGAGGTGACTCTAGTCATACCAACAGGGAGCCCTCTGTCACTGGCCAGAGACGTGGCCGAGAAAGAGGTAAAAATAGGAGACATTCTCTCAAAACAACAGCGTCGAGAGGCCCAGAAATGAGTGCAAGAGAATGCAGATGTATTCTTGGAACTACCCGATCGTACCGCTGTCATCCAGCATGACATTATCATCGAGCCTCATGTAAGGGTGCAAATGAAATCATACTGTGCGCCCGAGCCCCGGAGACAAGTTATCGCGAGTGAGTTAAGACAAATGCTCCAGCTGGGAGTAATAGAGGAATCCCGGAGTGACGGGGCTAGCCCAATTGTGCTAATACTGTAGCCAAGTCTGGAGTCCAGAGCACTCTGGAAGAGGTTTTCATCCAGGGTATCTCTGAACTTGGTCGTATTCATGATTCCTTCAATGACAACTAGTTGTTCTGTCCCTGCAGCTGAAAAACACCCCCATAACATGATGCTGCCACCACCATGTTTCAGTGTTGGGATTGTATTGGGCAGGTTATGAGCAGTACCTGTTTTTTTCCACAGATACCACTTAGAATTATCACCAAAAAGGTCTATCTTTGTCTCATCAGACCAGAGAACATTATTTCTCACAGTCTGGGAGTCCTTCATGTGTTTATTAGCATACTCTATGGTGGGCTTTCATATGTCTTACACTGAGGAGAGGCTTGACTGGTGGAGGGCTGTAGTGTTATTTAGGAGAAAGTTCCAGAAAGTCATCACCCTACTGCATCTCTGGAGCTCAGCCACAGCGATCTTGGGGTTATAATAATAATAATAATAATAATAATTTTATTTATATAGCGCCAACATATTCCGCAGCGCTTTACAAATTAAAGGTTCTTCTTTACCTCTCTCACCAAGGCTCTCCCACGATTGCTCAGTTTGGCTGGACGCCCAGGTCTAGGAAGACTTCTCGTGGTCCAAAAATTCTTCCATTTAAGGATTATGGAGGCCACTAAGCCTTTAGTACTGCGGATATTATTTTGTAACCTTAGCCACAATTCTGTCTCTGAGCTTCTTGGCCAGTTCCTTTGACCTCATGATTCTCATTTGGTCTGATATGCACTGTGAGCTGTTATGTCTTATATAGACAAGTGTTTGCCTTTCCAAATAAAGTCCTATCAGTTTAATTAAACACAGCTGGACTCCAATGAAGGAGTAGAACCATCTCAAGGAGGATCACAAGGAAATGGACAGCATGTGACTTACTTATGAGTGTCTGAGCTAAGGGTCTGAATGCAAATGATGGGTTAACCAGCAGTCAGCAAGAGGAGGGTTTTCTAGCAGGTCTGAGGGTTTGTAGAAATCATGGGAGTTTGCATAGATGAGTGCAGAGCAATGTATAAAGTGTCTAAGAAGAAGTTTAAGAAATTTACAGCAGACAAGTTAACCAGCAAGTTTCAGTGACTATTATGTGAAGTTTTTATAAATCATGAGAGTATGGGGTGTTGATGACAACAAAAGAAGCAGGATGGTGGCAAACTAAAAAAAAGCAACTGAGCACATTGCAGTGTTAATACTTAGACATGTGTCTAATTTGTCTATAAAAAATATTGGTAGATGACGTGACTGAGGAACAATTGCCCACTTCCTACATGAAGCACAGGAATGGACAGCAGCCATTGTAGAAGGGAGCAGGGCCCAATGCTGAAGACAAGATAAGTGCATAGCAGTACTACCCACCATCCCCTTTTAGGGCCTCTCAAAGAAGAGTCAGTAAGAGCAGACAAAATATGCTTTGTATCAATTCTCTTGAGCAATATTAGATCATGAATGCCTTTTTTCGGACCCATCATGTTCTGAGAGAAACTTTCTGGTATATTTGGCAGAGGAAGACTATGTCCATGACCAAACACTCTATAAAAAGTACACTATAACATAAAAGGGAATTGTATTCTAAATACATAACTAGGAAAGCCTCATCCAATAATTGGCAATCTATTTATATATTCATTGGGTGAAAGGTATTCATTGTAAATTGTCATGTTAAAGGCAGTAGCACAGAAAAATAGAAAAAGTCGTTTTACTTTTTGAATTCACCTCTACATTTAAAATTAGAAAATGATTACCATTACCTTCTCAGAATAAATGCCAGCAGTATTACACCAAACATGTTCCCAATGCTTTCCAATTTTTTCCTCTATTGGCACACTTATAATAGCACTACTAATTAATTTAAACTACCAATTTAAAACTGCAGTAATCAGTCAATGTAAGTGATTTATGTCAATGTAAGTGATCTCTTAAATACATCAAAACCACTTGCTTATATCGTGCAAGCCCCCTTTGTGGAACCAGAGCAGCTCTGACATAAAAAGGCATGGACTCGACAAGACCTCAGAAGGCGTCCAGCATTAAAGCGGCTAATTTTAATAAAGTATGCATAAAATAACAAGATATACATTAAAACTTATCCATTTCTGCCATCACATACTTCCAATTCTCCAACACTTACAAAAAAAGACAAAAATAGAATTCAGAGTGCTTTTGACTAGCAACTGGATATTACATTACAAAGAACGCTGTGACACTTCCTGTTATTGGAAACACATGTTTTATGCGAGAGTGACTGCAGAATAGCACATGGAGAAAATGTAACACCAACAAGGTGGGTGGAAACTAATTGATAATTGTGCTATAAATAGAGGCTGGGAACGGACATCTACAGCACAGATCATGTGGACAGGCAGACTGTTACCTGTCCATAGCTCACATACCCATTGAAGCTTTTTTGAAGTCCCCTGATGAACCCCCAAAGAATGGATTGATGGGGTAGAAACGCGTCGGGACCTGGGGAGTTAATCAGACTCTATAGCTGACATAAGGGATCGGCCTTCAACATACAGCTAAGTTTGACTCATTCATGTATATGAGCTATATTTTTTGGCACCCTACCTGCACTTTCAGCACTTTAGTCCTGCAGGTGCTTGTGCTATGGCATATATATTTTTTCTTTGTTGAGCTCATACAGTACATACTGCATAAGGCTAACTCTTCTAATTGACTATTGAGCCTTTATACAATTTGTGATAGACTTTCATGTGTTCCCTATCACAAGGAATGCTCAGCACCTATTATAGATATTTTTGTTTTTTGAGCTCATATTGAACCAATTGTATTGACCTCTCTCTTGATTTAATGAGCCTGGATTCAGTCTGTGAAAGTTTTTTCATGTGTACCCTATCATATGTAATGCTTTGCTATGCACATAGCGCTGATAAATGTATCTTTTTTACAAATATTTAAGACTACATTAAATGGTTACTAAAAATTTCTTAATCAGGCTTTATCACTATTATTTATGCTTGGTGTCCTGCTGGGTGCAGTATCATATGGTGCCAACAAGAGATATAGATCAACCTTCATCTGTAGTCCATTGTTGTTTTGCCTGTGATTCAATTTAGATTAAAGGGAAGGCCTAGGAATTGAAGGGATAGCCATCGTGGAGCGGGGGTGCCACATCGCAATTCTAGGGTGCCAACCTCCGCTGTCAGGTAGGCCATCAGATTCCAGGGCCTACTAAGGATAACATTAGGCATATAGCTTTTTTCAACATTTTTTTCAAGGTCCACTACCCTGATTTCCTGGCTGTGAACTCTTTTTTAGGGTGTATTTTACATATATTTTTGCTATTACTTTTTTGACATTGTTGTTTTTGATAATAAAGATTATCTATATATAGGGGTAGTTTTTCTTTGTAGGCGTCTCATTCATTATTCCCCCTTTTTGGTGTATCTATTTTAGAGTATACAAAGCCAAGGGCAAAGAAAGAAGAAACTAAACCAGATGAGGGAAATTAGAAAATGAGAACTTACACTTTGCAAATGGTGCTTATCAAAGCATCTTAACTCCATTAAAAACAGTTGGATTGCATATACCACTCTCAGATATTTGAAAAAAATAAACTTATAAATGGCTAAACTTTTGAGTCGTGTGAGCACTAAAATGCTCAGATGCTCGTTACTCATGATTAGCAATTTGAATGTTAATTTCAAGTACTGAGTATAATGGGAGTAAATGGAAAATCTGACCATTTTTCTGCCAGACCCTACAAAGAGGTCGGGGAGCAGTGAAAATGTTGAAATAGATAGAAAAGGTGCTGAATGTAAGGAGAACAAGATGGGGAAGACCCGAACAAGCATCTCTGACTGCCAGATTGCTGCTGAGAACACAGGTGTCACACTTTTACAATTGACAAAAAAAACATTAAAAATTGACAA
This sequence comes from Ranitomeya variabilis, assembly GCF_051348905.1. Taxonomy (NCBI): domain Eukaryota; kingdom Metazoa; phylum Chordata; class Amphibia; order Anura; family Dendrobatidae; genus Ranitomeya; species Ranitomeya variabilis. The sequence continues at coordinate 572,714,712 of NC_135236.1, forward strand.
GAAATTGGAGCTTACTTGAAAAAAAGTTAAGAAATATTATTTCCTGTATAATGACTTTTATATAAGGCAAAATGTAAAAATGATTTAAGAAAATAATAATTTAGGTAAATCAAATTTTAAAGTTTTTATTAAAAAGTTGAAATTTCAGTATAATTTATGAAGAAAGAAAGAACTGCCAAAATATGATGTAAGAGTGACTTGCATACCCTGTATTAGACATAAAGGAGTGTCTCATACACATTCTGTTTAAATTGTCATGCAGTGGGACTCCTATACTCAAAGGATAAGCCTCCTACAAATTGCAAGCAGGGTCATCCATGCATCCTTGAAGGCAACAACTGGATGGCCTCATTAAAATATTAAGAAAGTGTTTACCTGCAGCAGGCTTTTTTGTTTTTTTATCTGAAACCAAAGAAATTTCACACAAAGCAGGTTTTACAGTATATATGACAATATACAATAATTTTACCAAAAATATTTTATGAACAATACCAGGCCAAATGTTTTTTTTTTTTTTAAATGTAACCCAACATAGTTTAAAACAAAACACATTAAACTGTATGCATGAATCATTGGATCCCATTTTTGGCAGTTTTTTTTATGTTTTAAAATGCCAGCGAAATGTAACAAGAACCGCCCTACAGTGTATGGATGAATCATTGAATGCAAAAAAAAAAAACATTTTTGTTATTTAACATCAAAATGTATCAGAAAGCATAAAAAACTGTATGGATGAGTAATTGAATCCAGACAAATTCAAATTTCTCACTGCTTTTTTGTAGTGTTAAACATACCACCAAAATATACATTTTTTTGAAGGATTACATACCACCATTATGTACCCCAAAACACGTAATACCATATGGATGAGCAATATAATACTGATACATTTTTTAAAAATTTTTCTGAAGGTTAGATACCACCGAAATGTACAATCTGAAGAGGAATATACCATATATTCTCGTGTATAAGCCGAGTTTTTCAGCACATATTTTTTTGAGCTGAAAATGCCCCCCTCGGCTAATACACGAGTCATGGTACAGAAAGCCAGTGGGGGAGGGGGAACGGCAGAGCAGCGGGTGCCAGGAGCAGGTGCACACATCACACGCATCTACCTGTGTGTCCTCGGTGCTGGCACTGCATCTCATTCTGGCCGCCGGTGCCTGCCTGCGCTCAGCGGTCACATGGTACTGCTCATTAAGGTGATGAATATGGATGTGTCTCCACTCCCATAGGGGTGGAGTACATATTCATCACCTTAAAGACCGGTACCATTTGACAGCTGAGCACAGGAAGAGCTGCAGGTTGGTGCCGACGGCCGGAACGAGATGCAGTGCCAGCACCCAGGGCATGCAGGTAGGTGAGTATGATGTTTGTTTTTTTCAATAGGAAACATGCACACAGGGATAGGGAATAAGGAGGCATGCATACAGGGATGGAACTGGAAGGCATGCATACAGGGACAGAATATGGGAGGCATTCATACCAGGAAAGGGAAGAGGGAGGCATGCATACAATGACAGGGCCAGGGGAGGCATGCAGACATGGACAGGGATGGGGAGGCATTCATACCAGGACAGGGAAGGGGGAGCAATGCATAGCAAGACAGAGATGAGGGGACAATGCAGTTCTCCATGGCAAAAGTAGGTGCCTCGCCTAATACTCGGGTCGGCTTATACTCAAGTATATATGGTAATACCAGAAAAATGCTGAACAATTATTTCTGGAGGGCTAGATACCACCAAAATGTGACATAATGTGGTATGGATGAGCAATATCATACGATAACTTTTTAAATAATTTTTTTAAGGGTTACATACCATCAAAATGTACCCAAACACATGCAATACTGTATACAGAGGGGAAAATAAGTATTTGATCCCTTGCTGATTTTGTAAGTTTGCCCACTGACAAAGACAAGAACTGTCTATAATTTTAAGGGTAGGATACTTTTAACATTGAGAGATAGAATATCAAAAATAAAATCAAGAAAATCACATTGTATAAATTATATAAATTTATTTGCATTTTGCAGTGAGAAATAAGTATTTGATCCCTCTGGCAAACAAGACTAAATATTTGGTGGCAAAATCCTTGTTGGCAAGCACAGTAGTCAGACATTTTTTGTAGTTGATGATGAAGTTTGCACATTCCTCTTTGCAGATCATCTCTAACTCATTAAGATTGTGAGGCTGTCACTTGGCAACTTGGAGCTTCAACTCCCTCCATAAGCTTTCTATGGGATGAAGGTCTGGAGACTGGCTAAGCCACTGCATGACCTTAATGTGCTTCTTCTTCATTTTTTGCCTTGGCTGTATGTTTTGGGTCATTGTCTTGCTGGAAGACCCAGCCACAACCCATTTTTAATGTCCTGGCAGAGGGAAGGAGGTTATCACTCAGGATCTTATGGTACATGGCTCCAAACACTCTCCCATTGATGTGGTGAAGTAGTCCTGTGCCCTTAGCAGAGAAGCACACTCAAGACATAATGTTTCCACCTCCATGCTTGACAGTGGAGACTGTGTTCTTTGGGTCATAGGCAGCATTTATCTTCCTCCAAACATGGCGAGTTGAGTTAATGCCAAAGATCTCAATTTTTTCTCATCTGACCATAGCACCTTCTCCCATTGACTCACAGACTCATCCAGGTGTTCATTGGCAAACTTCAGACAGGCCTGCACATGTGCCTTCTTGAGCAGGGGGACCTTGTGGGCACTGCAGGATTTTAAACCTTTACGGCGTAATGTGTTTTCAATAGTTTTCATAGTGACTCTGGTCACAGCTGCCTTGAGATCATTAACAAGTCCCCCCTGTGTAGTTTTAGGCTAATCTCTTACTTTCCTGATGATCAAGAATACCCGAGGTGAGATTTTGCATGGTGCCCCAGATCGATGTCGATTGACAGTCATTTTATATTACTTCCATTTTATTACTATTGCACCAACAGTTGTCTAATTCTCACCCAGCATCTTACTGGTGGTTTTGTAGCCAATTCCAGCTTTGTGCAGGTGTATGATCTTGTCCCTGACATCCTTTTATAAAGCTCTTTGATCTTGTCCAAGTTGTAGAGGTTAGAGTCTGAATGATTAATTGAGTCTGTGGACAGGAGTCTATTATAAAGGCCCCGTCTCACATAGCGATTTACCAACGATCACGATCAGCGATATGACCTGGCCGTGATCGTTGGTAAGTCGTTGTGTGGTCGCTGGGGAGCTGTCACACAGACAGCTCTCTCCAGTGACCAACGATCAGGGGAACGACTTTGGCATCGTTGAAACTGTCTTCAACGATGCCGAAGTCCCCCTGCAGCACCCGGGTAACCAAGGTAAACATCGGGTTACTAAGCGCAGGGCCGCGCTTAGTAACCCGATGTTTACCCTGGTTACCAGCGTAAATGTAAAAAATAACAAACAGTACATACTCGCCTTCTGATGTCCGTCAGGTCCCTTGCCGTCTGCTTCCTGCTCTGAGTGCCGTACAGTGAGAGCAGAGCGCAGCGGTGACGTCACTGCTGTGCTGCGCTCTCACTGTACGGCGGCACTCAGAGCAGGAAGCAGACGGCAAGGGACCTGACGGACATCAGAAGGCGAGTATGTACTGTTTGTTATTTTTTACATTTACGCTGGTAACCAGGGTAAACATCGGGTTACTAAGCGCGGCCCTGCGCTTAGTAACCCGATGTTTACCCTGGTTACCAGTGAAGACATCGCTGGATCGGTGTCACACACACCGATTCACCGATGTCAGCGGGACCTCAATGACCAAAAAAAGGTCCAGGCCATTACGACACGACCAGCGATCTCACAGCAGGGGCCTGATCGCTGGTACGTGTCACACATAGCGAGATCGCTACTGAGGTCGCTGTTGCGTCACAAAACTTGTGACTCAGCAGCGATCTCGCTAGCGATCTCGCTATGTGAGACGGGGCTTTAAAGGTGACTATGCAAAACAGTTGTCTTTAATGCAGGAAGCGAGTTGATTAGGATTGTCTAACTGGTCTGTAGGAGCCAGAACTTTTAATGGTTACTAGGAGATCAAATACGTATTTCTCCCTGCAACATGCAAATAAATTTATATAATTTATACAATGTGATTTTCTGGATTTTATTTTTGTGATTCTATTTCTCATTGTTAAAATTAACCTACCCTTAAAATTATAGACTGTTCAGGTCTTTGTCTGTGGGCAAACTTACAAAATCAGCAAGGGATCAAATACTTATTTCCCTCACAGTATATGGACAATATAATACTAATACAATTTTTAACAATTTTTTGGAGGCTTATCTACCAACAAAATGTACCCCAGAACAAGTAATATTCTATTGATGAGTAATTGAATCCAGGGACATTTTTGAACATTTTTTGGAGGGTTTGCTATCACAGAAATTTTCCTCAGACCAAGGAATAGTGTATGACTGAGAAATTTAACCCAACAATAATGTTTAATGCTTTTTTGGAGTGATGAATAATGAATGGGTGAGTCATTTAACCCATTATATTTTTTTTTACTATTTTTGGAAGAGTTGGATATCAAATAAATGTATCCCACACCACAGAATACTTTATGGGTGAGTAATTGAACCCAGAAAAGATGTTAAATGCTTTTTTTGTAGTGTTAGATATCACATAAATGTACCACACACCACTGAGTACTGTATGGCTGAGAAATGTAACCCAGAATGTAACTCTATCACTGTTTTTGAGTGCTTGATATCACATTAATACTTTTTATGACCTTGGATGTATCCAAACGTCCAGGTTGGATGGTACTTGCCTACCTCAGACCCATGGAAACGCATGGCGATTTGGCATGCACAGTGGCTTTGTGCACATGATCGATGCCGGATTTCAGCTGATTCTCACAGCTGACACCCAACACTCAGTGCAGGAGCAGTGTTTTAACCCCCTAAATAATGTGATCACTAACATTTATCTAGCATGCAGAGGGAGGTTTCCACTGTTTAGGCACATCAGGGGCTCTCCAAAAAGTCAAATGTCACTCCTTCCCTTCCACCCCCTGCTGTGCACCTAAACAGTAGTTTCCCCACCTCTCACCTAGCCAAATCAGTTCTAACACTTTACACTGGTTAGGGCCAATAGCCCAAAAACACAGTGTCTGCAAACTGAGATTCTGATTTGGCTTTTATCCTAAGTCATATTGGAAGACTCGTTAAAGGTTTGATTGTGACATGTAGGATCGCTACTTCCAACAGGAGGCGCTATAGTTCAAGCCTTCTTTCTCTCTGAAGAGGCCACTTGCATATATAAATCTGGGCATTTCAGGATTAATAATGGGACACTGTTCCCCTAAGCTATATATCAATCAGTGAAAGCATTATTCAATATGCTGCAGGATCCTCAAGGATATAATCAGTGGCTTGAATTAGAATCAAACTGACCGAGAAATTGGGGGCCAATAGATGCATCTCCCCAAAGAAAGTGAGTGTAAAATTCATGTTCACTTACTGGTGGTCAAGTTGGTTACACTGGATCAAGTTGTCTTGGCACAGTTTTTATTTCCATTTCCCAATGATGTAGAGTAATTGTTATATGTTTACGTTGTATAGTTTAATACTGTCAATATAATTTTATTTAACAGAAAAACCTTTTTACCATTAACAGTAATTTGTGCTATATTGAGCCCATTGACCCCGATGCCCTTCACCAGTTGTCTGTCCTTGAATCACTTTTGTTAGGTACATTCCATACCAATCTTTTGGCTTATGCAAATATTTAGTGTATGCATTGTGACATTTGTAGGCATAGATGTAAGTGTTAGCACCATGCTGGAGTTATGCTCTGACAGGCAGGGTCTCCAGCATGTCTCTATTCTCACCCATGCTGCGGTTGGTTCCTTCCCTTCCCCATGCTCTGCATACTTCCAGCAGGGCTTCCAGCCATTTTCTTAGGACACGTGGGTGTGCACTCCCGCCCTGTTAAAGGGCCAGCATGTGCACTTGCTATTTCCTCTCCAACCAATGGACAAGAGGCATTGTGTATATATATCTTTCTCCCCACTGGCAAGGTAACTGAGCAACCTTCCTGTTTTGCAGTCTATGTTGTGTTAGGCTTCATACCAGTCCCTGCTGCACTCTGCAGATCCTGCCTGCTGCGCTCTGGTGCAGATCCCACCAGCTGCACTCTGGTGCAGATCCTGCCTGCTGCGCTCTGGTGCAGATCCTGCCCTCTGCGCTCTGTTGCAGATTCTGTCTGCTGCGCTCTGGTGCAGATCCTGCCTGCTGCGCTCTGGTTCAGATCCTGCCTGCTGCGCTCTGGTGCAGATCATGCTGGCTGTGCTCCACTGCAGATCCTGCCTGCTGTGCTGTGGTGCAGATCCTGCCTGCTGCGTTCTGTTGCAGATCCTGCCTGCTGCGCTCTGGTGCAGATCCTGCCTGCTGCGCTCTGGTGCAGATCCTGCCTGCTGCTCCGTCCAGTCTGTCCTACTGGATCCATCTGCTGCTTGTCCATTGGTCTGTCCTGGTGTGGCACCTGACACTCATCGGGAGCCAAGTCTAACCTCATCATCCATCAGAGGCTCTAGTGAACAGTCAGGTGCTCGCTTAGTCACACCCCTCCAGGCTCTTTGCGGTCTGTGGCACAGTGATTTCACAAACCACATCCGTGGCAGTAAGCTACTTTAGGAAGGAAAGAAAGCCTGAGGCTTTAGTCTCAGGGCCATCAATTCTCTTATGCAAGATAATTGGATAAGTGGGCCAGAAAAATTTGTATATTGTATCAAAAAAGGAAATTACACTATAGCAAATTTTTATTTATTTTTTTTTCCTGGGTCCAAAGTGTGTTTTCCTAACCCGTTATGCCTAAAACAAATAGAAAATAGTTGTTGTTCCACAAAAAAACTTTGCTTCTGTGTTCAGGACTATGATATTATGAAATTTGTCTGTTTTCGGAAAATTCTCCATTCGTATTTAGTACTGAGTAGTGTTGAGCGATACCTTCCGATATCAGGAAATATCGGATCAGATTGGATTGGACCGATACCCAAAAAATATCGGGTATCGCCTATACCGATACCGGAAACCAATGCAAGTCAATGGGACACAAATATCAAAATGAAAATAAGCCCTTTCTTTCCTTTGCACATCCAGTTCTGGAGGGGGGAAGAGTGTGGGTGGTGCATAGGCGGAGACTGCGTGTCTGTGTGTGCAGGCAGGGTCTGTGTGGGACAATAGGGGGTCTGTGCAGGATTGCTGGGGGTCTGTACGGGCCTCTCGGAGGCTGTGCGGGCTGCCGGGGGGTCTGTGCGGGCCTGCCAGGGGTCTGTATGGGCCTCTCGGGGGTTTCTGTGTCTGTGTGCAGGCATCGTCTGATGGGACTACAAGTCCCATCGGGCTATGCCTGCTACAATGATAGTGATTGACACATGAGCCAATGATGGGACAGTAGTAGTCCCATCATCTGGCTAATGTGTTGAATGTAAAAAAAAACACAAACATACATAGTACATATTACATACATACATACATACATACAACATACATGCATGCAACATACTGTTTACTACATACATACATGCTACATAGATTCTACATACATGCTACATGCATGCTACATGCATGCAACATACATATTACATACATACTACATACATGCATACTACATGCATACTACATACTACATACAACATACATACTACATACATACAACATACTACATGCATACTACATACATGCAACATACATACTACATACTACATACATACCACATACATACACACTACAAACATACATACATACAACATACATACAATACATTCATACATTACATACATATAGACATACAGTACATACAACATAGAGTACATACTCACATCACTTGTCACTTTGTTCCCTGAAGCCAGTGTTATTTGTAAAAATTAAGAAAATAACAAACAAACAATATACTCCCTGATCCACAGAAATCCACGATTGTCCCACGACGATCTCCCGTGGAGAACGGCAGCATCAGCTGATGCGACCCCTCTCTAGGGGCTCCAGGAATACAGTGATAGGGGGGAGGTATTCTTTTGCAATGTATTCCTCTGCCGCTATAAAAAATAGTTCCTAGTCTCACTTTTGGCATTGCTGTGTGAGAAATTTCCCACCCAGCAAATGCCATAAAGTAAGATTTGAACTAAGGTAACCTCCCAGTGATGCACTGCAGGAGCCATTGTCTCCTGTCAGTGTGTCACTGAAGGTCCTATAGAGCAGTGACATCACCCGATGTCACTGTTCTATAGAGGAGTTCATCGTGGGACACTCGTTATTAATTGGACTACGGCGGACAGGTAATATACGGTTTATTATTTTACGTTTTTTGCAGGCGCTGAAGTATGGTAAGTATGGTTAAATGAATAATATTAAAATACTTTTCCTGGCTGTGTCTTTATTTTTCTAACTCTTTCGCTACACTAGGATTAATAATGGATAGGCATCTTATTGACGCCTCTCCATTATCAACCTGGCTTAATATCAACTTACAGTAGCAAGGTGACATTAACCCCTTATTACCCCATATCCCACCTCTACACGGGAGTGGGAAGAGAGGGGCTAAGTGCCGTAATTTCTGTGGTGGCTGCGGACTGGTATTTGTAGCCGGGGGGGGGGGCAATATCCATGGCCCCGCTCTAGGCTATGAATATCAGCCCACAGCTGTCTGCGTAGCCTTTCTGGCTATAAAATATAGCAGGACCCCATGTCATTTTTTGGGGGTCCCCCTATTTTAATAGCCAGTAAAAGCTACGCAGACAGCTGCGGGCTGATATTCATAGCCTGGGAGGGGCAATGGGTATTACCCCCTTCCCAGGCTGCAAATATTGGCCCCCGGCCGTTGGCTTTCCCCCTCTGGCGCAGAAAATTGTGCGGGAGCCCACACCGTTTTTTTCAGTTTTTTAAAAAAATTAAACGCTCATTAAGGTGTCTTTTACACTTGCGTTGGTACAGGTCCATCGCTATGCATCGGGCCGACGTACCGACGCACGTTGTGAAATTTGTGCATGACGTGGGCAGCGGATGCAGTTTTTCAACGCATTCGCTGCCCATTCTGAAGTCCGGGGAAGAGGGGGCGGAGTTTCGGCCGCGCATGCGCTGTAGAAAATGGTGGACGCGACGGACAAAAAACGTTCAGTTGAACGTTTTTTCATGCCAACGGTCCGCCAAAACACGACGTTGCACGACGGACACGACGTGTGGCCATCCATCGTGATCCGTCGCTAATACAAGTATATGGGTAAAAAACACATCCTGCGAGCACATTTGCAGAATCTGTTTTTTTCCCAAAACAACGGACTGTGACAGATTGCTAAAAACGCAAGTGTGAAAGTAGCCTTACAAACATCGGCCATTCTATTATATATCTATGGATATATCTATCTATAGATATATTTATAGATAGATATATCTATAGATACATAGATGTATCTATCCATATGTCTGGCTGCTTTCACACATCAGGTTTTTGCCGTCAGGATCCATTTTTTTCTCATAGAGTTGTATTAGCGCCGGATTATACCTGATGGCCACCTAAAAAAGCTGTTTCCGCCGGACGGAAAACACATACAGAGGAACGGTTTTTCTGTCCAGCGAAAAAACGCACAACAACGGATCTGGCAAAAAACTTATGAAACTGAGATGGGAAATGATGAATCCGGCCTCCGAATCCATTTTTTCATGCATGTTTCCATTCAAATCATGCACATTTTCCGTTAATTTATTTATTTCTAAAATCTGCATCAAAAACGCGCAAAAACTGCATCAAAACTGCACCAAAACTGCATCAAAACCGCACCAAAAACCGCACCAAAAACTGCACAAGTTTTTGATGCAGGTTTTGATGCAGTTTTTGGTGCCGTTTTGATGCATTTTTAATAATAAATAAATAATAATAAATAAATAAATAAATAAACGACAAATTTGCATGATTTTAATGGAAAATATGCATGAAAAAATGGATTCGGAGGCCGGATTCATCATTTTACATCTCAGTTTCATACGTTTTTCGCCGGATCCATCGCTGTGTGTTTTTTCGCCAGACAGAAAAACCATTCCTCTGTATTTGTTTTCCGTCCGGTGGAAACAGCTTTTTTGACGGATCCGGCAAAAAACGGATGAAACGTGTGGCCATCAGGCGCAATCCATTGCTAATAAAACTCTATGAGAAAAAAACGGATCCGGCGGAAAAAAAGGATCCGTTTTTTTTCAAAACTCGCCGGATTGTGCCTGATGGCAAAAACCTGATGTGTGAAAGCAGCCAGATATATGGATAGATACATCTATGTATCTATAGATAGATATATCCATAGATATATAATAGAAAGGCCGATGTTTCTAAGGCTACTTTCACACTTGAGTTTTTAGCAATCTGTCGCAATCCGTCGTTTTGGGAAAAAACAGATCCTGCAAATGTGCTTCCAGGATGCCTTTTTTTCCCATAGACTTGTATTAGCAATGGATCTATCATGTTTTGGTGGACCGTCGGCACGAAAAAACGTTCAAGTGAACTTTTTTTGTCCGTCGCGTCCGCCATTTTCTACCGCGCATGCGCGGCCGAAACTCCCCCTCCTCCTCCCTGGACTTCAAAACAGGCAGCGGATGCGTTGAAAAACTGTACCTGCTGCCCACAGTCGTGCACAAATTTCACAACTTGCATCGGTACGTCGGCCCGACGCATAGCGACGGACCGGTACCGACGCAAGTGTGAAAGATGCCTTAATGAGCGTTTAATTTAAAAAAAGGAAAAAATGTTGTGGGCTCCCGCGCAATTTTCTGCACCAGAGGGGGAAAGCGGATGGCCGGGAGCCAATATTTGTAGCCTGGGAAGGGGGTAATACCCATGGCCTCTCCCAGGCTATGAATATCAGCCCGCAGCTGTCTGCGTAGCTTTTACTGGCTATTAAAATAGGGGGACCCCAAAAAAATGACATGGGGTCCCCCTATATTTTATAGCCAGAAAGGCTACGCAGACAGCTGCGGGCTGATATTCATAGCCTAGAGAGGGGCCATGGATATTGGCCCCCCAACTACAAATACCAGTCTGCGGCCGCCCCAGAAATCGCACTTAGCCCCTCTCTTCCCACTCCTGTGTAATGGTGGGGTATGGGGTGTTGAGTCCTCATCCGTCCCTGGCTTTCTGGAGGTAAGCTTCCAGGTAAATGACACGCAAACAAAGTATTGTGTGATCATAACAGGGAAAGCTCAGGAGCCCGTCTCTGACTCACTGGGCTCACCCCTCCTGTTTATATAGGAATGAGATAAGCATTACAGACATGCGTACAAGCGCTCATATTCTCTAACAAAAGAGTATCTATTCTACTGATAACGTTCACTTCTGGAATGCAGGTTACAATATGGCAAAGGAATGCGTCCATAAAAGGAAATATGTCTACCTTGCTCAAGTTTCTTCATATACGTCTCTGAGTAGAGGAAGACAAAATGGATTCTTCAATCTGATCTCTACAATTCCCCCCTTTGACATATTCCTTTTATAATCTATCACAAATCCCCCTTTAACATATCCATATTTTAGATTACCACAGGGCCAAAGACAAAGCCTTTATTTTTGGTATTACACATGTACACGCTTATATCATTAATAAGAGAATCAAATCTAGTATCAATTCTTCCGTTTAACTCTCACAACCTTTTCTTTGTTTTGCAATAAGTATACTAAAATATAAAAACAAAAATTAGTACGGTAATATTAATTAGAATCACTAGAGGATAACATAAGAATAAAGAAGAAAATTTATACTCTTGCATCTATTACACAAAATTTATCTGTGCATACTGAGATACTCTTGAGCACAATCTGGAATAGTACGTATATGACTACAATAATCATAACTATATGTATTATGCTCTGCATGATCCCAGCAACCCACCCACCGATTCCTCTGAACCAGTTGGCTGGGTTGAGAAAAGAGAAAGTATCAGACCACCAGCTATCCTTATTCTGGTCATTGTCTTTATCATACTGATCTCTGAGTCGTTGTACGTCCTTTAATTTAAATGTCATGTACTAATTTTCTATGATGTTGCACGAATCTATTATTCAAAGGGGTTAAAGAATTTAGTCTATCCCATGCCTCCGTTGAGGTTAATACTATTAACATCAATGTTATGAGTTTTATACTGCTCTTTTGCAATGGCTTGCATGTATCCATGATGCCTTTCCTTCGAGCTTGACTGATGTAGGTGTTGTCAACAGGACTTGGAAGGGTCCGTCAAATCTTGGTTCAAGAGCCTTTCTGGTGTGTCTTTTTACATTGACTTGATCACCTGGTTCCAACTTGTGACTTCCTTCAATGTTGTCAGGATCTGGAAGGGAAGCAAAAACTTGTGCATGCACCTTAGTTAATTGTTTCTGAAGATTTTGCACATAAGAAGTCAATGACTCAATATTTAACACAAGTTGTTGTGGAAAATAACATCCTAAATTGGCAGTCCTGCCAAACAAAATTTCATATGGAGACAGTTTAGTCTTACCCCTTGGGGTATTGCGTATTGAGTAAAGGGCCAGTGGAAGGCATTCTGTCCAAGGCTTTCCTGTTTCAGCCATGGCTTTCTGTATTTTTAATTTTAAAGTTCCATTCATGCGTTCCACCTTACCAGAACTTTGAGGATGGTACGGAGTGTGTAACTGACTTTCAACACCCAACATTTTCAGTACATTTTGAAATATTTCTCCAGTGAAATGAGTACCCCTATCTGACTCGATCACTTCAGGGAGACCGTAACGGGGTATCAGTTCGGCAACTAGCTTTACAGCAGTGTTTTTAGCTGAAGCCTTCCGAACTGGATAGGCCTCTGGCCACCCTGAGAACATGTCCACACACACCAACACATACTCATACCCATTACTTTTTGGCAGCTGGATAAAGTCTATTTGTAATCGCTGAAACGGATAGAGAGGTCGGACGTGGTGCTTCATAGGGGTCTTTGTTGTCTGTCCGGGATTATGTGCCAGGCATATAGCGCATGTTGCACAATAGTCTCTTGCGTAGTTGCCAAAACCTGGAGCCAACCAGACTTGCTTTGCCAGTAGTGTCATTGCATTTGCAGACACATGAGTAGGGTGGTGCAGTCCACCAACTACAATCGGGTACCAGGCTCTAGGTAGACATATTAGTCCATCTTTCTTCCAAATTCCTGCTTGTTCTTCTGCCCCTTCCTTTTTCCACCTGTCCCTCTCCTCTTCTCCTGCATCTTCCTGTGCTTGTCTCAGTCTATCTTCAGTATTTTCTGTGGGGTTTACAGTATGAACCTGCTGTAAGGGTTTGACCGCTGCTGCCTTGGCTGCTTTATCAGCCCTATCATTTCCCCTAGATTCCCTAGTGTCGAGTCTCACATGTGCAGCTACCTTAATTACTGCTACTTCTTTTGTTTCTTGTGCAGCCTCTAAGATCTGTTTGATCAGAGAAGCATGTTTTACAGGTTGGCCTGACGCTGTCATGTAACCTCTAGCTCTCCAGATTACTCCAAAGTCAAACACAATACCATGTGCATACCTAGAATCAGTGTATATATTAGCTGTCTGATTCTCAGCTATTTTTAGCGCTTCAATCAATGCTGTTAGTTCTGCTTCTTGTGCAGACTGTTTCGGTGGAAGAGGTTCTGCTTTGAGAGTTTCAGATTCTGACACAACTGCATACCCTGTATGGAAATTACCTGTGTCATCTGCAAACCTACTACCATCTATAAACAGCTCTAAATCTGGATTTTGAAGTGGTGTTTCGGATACATTGGGTAAGCCTGCCGTTTCTTGTAAAATGAGCTCTGTACAATCATGTGTGTCTGTAGGGAAAAAATTTGCGTGTGGATCAGTGTCCTTATTCCCCCCTTCAGACTCGAGAGGTAGCAGTGTAGCTAAATTGAGAGTCTGAAGCCTTGCAAATGTGATAGTAGAGGGGAGCAGCAAAGAACACTGTAGCTGCAAATGTCTGGCCATGGAAATGTGTTTTGGCTGGACCTGGTTTAATATCCCATAAACATCATGCGTAGTTTGAACTGTGAGTGGATGCTCTAGGACAATTTCTGATGCTTTGTCCAACAATAGTGAGACAGCAACAACTACACGTACACAGGTTGGCGCTGCCCTAGCTACTGGATCTAACCTTGCTGAAAGATATGCAATTGGTATTGTATCTCTACCAAAACTCCTTTTTCTCTATATCCCTCTATCTGTTTTGTAATCGCTAATTCCTGCTGGGCACTCACAGGGTATTGTCTGAGCTGTGGGAGAACAGTTCCTGGTTGCACAGATAGTTTTACAGGAGAGATATGCAATAATCCCACATCAGTGTCACCCTGTGCCCACAGTGTTTCTGGGATCATTGAGAGGTCTAGATCTGTGGTGTACTCTTTTTCTTCAGCATAATCCTCAAAAGCCTGAATTCTGACATATTGTTCTAATGATTCTGCATCATCAGGGATAGTCAACATAACTGTGCCATCTTCCCTAAAATTGATGTTAGCTTCTAATTTCTTTAGTACATTAGTTCCTAACAGACATGTTGGGGCACCTCTGGCATACAAAAATCTGGATGCAAAACATTTAGGTCCTAATGAGACCTCTAGGGGCACAGTATATGGCAGTGTTCGAATTACCCCATCATAACCCTCAGCAAAAGTTGTTTGTTCTGAAATATCTTCCGGATTTGGAAGAAAATCTTGATTCAAAATTGAGGAAGTTGCACCTGTATCTATCAAAAATGGAATCTCTCTCCCCCCCACATTCTAGCTGGTAGGGAAGTTTGTAACACATCGAGTCAATCTGAATCTGGTATGGGACCATCTACGATAGTAGATTTCTGCTGATTGGCCGTTTGGAGAGGGTTATTTCTGGGAACAAATTTGCCTGACTTTATATCTGCCAACTTCTTCCTGCACTCTCTTTGGAAATGACCTGGCTTTTTACAGTAGTGGCAAGAAAAATTGTGTCTCACTCTTCCTCCTGTATTAGCTTGTGCTATTCTAACAGGCTTACGATTCTCTCTCATATCCATGGCTATTCCTAAACATCGTTGTTTCACAATATTTGGTTGTTCAATTGTTCTCCAATCTGGAGTAGAGGATTTAAATTTTTCTCTGATTTTCGGATCTAGCCCCTCTATTAATTGTTTTGTAAAAAGTCTCCTTACTGAAGCATCAGTCAAATCCAATCCTTCATCCCTAAAGCTATTTTCTAGTTCTTGACTATATTCTTCAATACTTTGCCCAAATTTCTGCATAATCACACCTGTAGACCCCCTTTCCCTCTGTTTTCCTCCTTCTGTTCTTCCAGATGGTACAAATGATTGGGCTTTTGGATCTAGGTAAGGTGGTGGGATTATATTACAACTTTTTCCCTTTCCCATGATCCATTTGGAAGTGTCTGGATCATACTTCCAATTCTCCTCTTTAGCTGTTTTTGAGACCTCCATCATACAATGTATGATTTCTTCCCACCCATTATCTTTGATAATTCCACCTCGTTCTTTACTCAGTCTTTCCCATTCTGTACTGAACATAAGTGCTTCTGAAATTCCCAATTTTCCTCTCACTCTTCTAATCTGACTTCTGACTGCCTTTCCACATCTTTCCTGTATGATATCTGCTGCTTCCACTTGTCCTAAGACGGTTTTGGTCTGTTTATTTCTCATTTTAGCTATTTCTACCCCAGGTGACGTTTGGACAATCACTGTGGTGATGTCTCGTTGCCTTCTCTCCTAGGGAGCTAAAATATCCTTTCAATATTTGCTATTTCTACCCCAGGTGACGTTTGGACAACCACTTCCTCTGTTGGTGGCGTCTCGTTGCCTTCTCTCCTAGGGAGCTAAAATATTGAAGGGCTTGTCTGCTCTGTTTCTTCTAATATGCAGGACGTACTTAAGTGCTATTATGCACACAGACCCAGCAACACCATACAGATCACAAAACTTTCTGTGTCAGTTAGCATACTTGTCCCAGGCTCATGAAAACCGCGTCCTGGGCTCATTCTATCACACCTTATCCAGGGAATGTAGAAACAAGTTCTATAGGAGAGTCAAGCATGGGCGGAGGTCTCCCAGAAGGACGCTACCTCATAACCCAGTTAGGCTGACTTCACCAATAACCTTGTTCTAACAATCGTGGCTTATTGTTCTACGCACTTCTATTCTTCTTTCACAACATGTCACAACCTTCACACTGCTCACACACTGTTCACACACTGCTCACACACTGCTCACACACTGCCAGGGACTAGACTCATAAATCTATACAATATGGTAACCCGAGTTTTATAGGTATCTACTCACTACTAGACTAACCCAGCGTGACACGGCTCATAGAGATCTTTCGGATAATACAGGGCAGATAAAAGAGAACTAATAATGTCTCTTACCTGGCCAGGTTTTTCAGTTCATTTGCCGTCCATTATCCGAGATCTCCGTTGTCCGTATCCGCAGGTAAATCTCGAGCAAACACTCTCTCCTCAGGTCCCTGTTCAGGCGCCAGAATTGTTGAGTCCTCATCCGTCCCTGGCTTTCTGGAGGTAAGCTTCCAGGTAAATGACACGCAAACAAAGTATTGTGTGATCATAACAGGGAAAGCTCAGGAGCCCGTCTCTGACTCACTGGGCTCACCCCTCCTGTTTATATAGGAATGAGATAAGCATTACAGACATGCGTACAAGCGCTCATATTCTCTAACAAAAGAGTATCTATTCTACTGATAACGTTCACTTCTGGAATGCAGGTTACAATATGGCAAAGGAATGCGTCCATAAAAGGAAATATGTCTACCTTGCTCAAGTTTCTTCATATACGTCTCTGAGTAGAGGAAGACAAAATGGATTCTTCAATCTGATCTCTACAGGGGTAATAAGGGGTTAATGTCACCTTGCTACTGTAAGGTGATATTAAGCCGGGTTAATAATGGAGAGGCGTCAATAAGACTCCTATCCATTATTAATCCTAGTGTAGTGAAAGAGTTAAAAAAAATAAAGACACAGCCAGAAAAAAGTATTTTAATATTGTTCATTTAACCATACTTACCATACTTCAGCGCCTACAAAAAACGTAAAATAATAAACCGTATACTACCTGTCCGCCATAGTTCAATTAATAACGAGTGTCCCACGACGATCTCCCCTGTAGAACAGTGACATCGGGTTATGTCACTGCTCTATAGGACCTTCAGTGACACACTGACAGGAGACAATGGCTCCTGCAGTGCATCACTGAGAGGTTACCTTAGTTCAGAGTCTCACTTTATGGCATTTGCTGCGTGGGAAATTTCTCACAAAACAATGTCAAAAGTGAGACTAGGGACTATTTTTTACAGCAGTGGAGGAATACAGTGCGGAAGGATACTTTTCTCCCATCATTGTATTCCTGGAGCCCCTAGAGAGCAGTCGCATCAGCTGATGCTGCCGTTCTCCATGGGAGGTCATCGTGGGACACTTGTGGATTTTTGTGGATCAGGGGGTATATTGTTTGTTTGTTATTTTCATATTTTTTACAGATGACACTGGCTTCGGGGAACAAAGTGACAAGTGATGGTGAGTATGTAATCTGTTATATGTGCTGTATTTCTATATGTATGTAATGTATGAAAGTATTGTATGTAGTATGTATGTAGTATGCATGTATGTAGTATGTATATGTTGTATGTATGTAGTATGTATGTATTGTATGCAATGTATGAATGTATTGTATGTAGTATGTATGTAGTATGTTGTATGTATGTAGTATGTATGTATGTTTGTATGTAGTATGTATATATGCATGTAGTATGTATGTTGTATGAATGTATGTAATATGTATGTAGTATGTTGTATGTATGTAGTATGTATGTATGTATGCAGTATGTTGTATGTATGCTGTATGTATATTGTATGCATGTAGTATGTATGAAGTATGTATGTAGTATATATTGTAGCATAGCGCCTACTACGTGTCTTGGGGGACACTCGCTTGGCATGGGATTAACGCAATCGGGCACGGTTTTCTATCAAAACAGTCTTTTAGGTTTATTTCTCACAACATAAACCACATCCACAGCAACTCAGTAACAGTTTGAACACCATCTGAATGTATTCAACTTCACCACAGTTCGTCTCTGACCCCAGTCAGCATTACACATGGTTTTCAGACCGTTACCCGTTGGCAACCTTCACGGGTTCCTGGACACCTCTTGGTCTCAGAGGTGCCCCATACACAATGTCTCTCACTCTGTCCCCAGTCAGTACAACATGGTTCCTTCCCATTACCTGTGGGTGCCGCACAGGTTCTCGGATACCTCTCTTCACCAGAGGCATCCTTCAGACATTCTCACTCTTCCATTCCTTTACTCTGACCCCGGTCAGTACAACACAAATCTCCATTCGTTACCTGCCATTGCCGCACAGGTTCTCGGACACCTCTCTTCCTCAGAGGCATCCTTCAGACATTCTCACTCTGACCCCGCTCAGTACAACACAGATCTCCATCCGTTCCACAGTCTGGTCTGTGCGAGGTCCAGAGCATTTGCCATGTGCTCTTCAGGGAGCTGACACTCTCAACACATGGGGCTCTCTCCAGAACCTTCCAGCACAGACCATTCAGATCCACACTCAGAGCCCATGTGACCAGACCTCAGTCACATTATATAGTACTAACCACTCCCACGGGTGGGAGTGTGGATATGTGGCTAGTTTATCCCGCCCATCTCACACAACTAGCCTAGTAAGTCTCCCTTACAACTACACCATAGATATACACACTCTTGAGGGACTACAGGTCCCAGAACAACAACATTGCATCAGACGTACCACACAGACTCCCTCTGTGACACATATCGGCCATTCACAACACTGCCAGTCACTGTTTTACCACCATTATCACAACAGATATGCCTCAATGCATATCCCAAGGAGCACACACAGCGCCCCCTAGCTGCCACAGGGGTCACTACACCACAGTATGTAGTATGTTGTATGTATGTATGTATGTTGTAAGTATGTATGTATGTACTATGTATGTATGTACTATGTATGTAGCATGTATGCAGTATGTATGTATGTATGTAGTATGTATGTAGTATGTTTGTTGTATGTATGTAGTATATATATATAAACAGGAGAAAATAAGGAGCATATAGTATTACATATCAAATATCCTTTATTGGTACAAAAATTTAAAAACAGTAATATGTTTCAAATGGATGGTGTCTCCCAAAACACGAGAGGGGGAAACTAACCCCTATATTGCCCCCATAAGTAAATACTGAAATCAACATAAGAGGGGAGCTGGAAGAAAAAACAGCAAACCCCCCACAGTAGAAGATAGAGTTATGAACGCACCAAGGTATGTCCTCTGCTAATGCAGTAGCCAAAGCAGGGCCACAATAAAGTGCATAGTGCATGGTAATGTGGTGAATACTAAAGGTGAGCTTACCAGTTGAGGGGGCAAGAAGGGGGAGTCCCACCGGAACAAAAGAGCGCCCCGACGCGCGTTTCGCGGCAAAAACCACGCCACTTTCTCAAGGGGATAAAGTATGGATGGTACAGGACCTTGTTATAACCCCCCCGACCCCGGTCACATGTGTAATCCTGGCCAATCCGAGCGGCGCCACCGGCGCATGCGCACTGCGACGGACGGGTCAGAAATGCAGGACGGCATCAGACACAGTGCGCAAGCGCCAGGCAACAAACCTGGAGATCGCGCACCAGGCACTAAGACGCCCGCCCACAGATCCGAGCCGCCCGTACACAGCGCGATGCGCACGGCCACACGGGTGAGCCTATGGGAAGGAGAGATGCAGCCGCTAATTTAAAAGAAAAAAGGGGTCTGGCCATATAAATGTCTAACAAAATAGGGAGTGTATAGATGCAAATGATCTTAACAAAAGGCTGTGCTGACAGTACCACATCAAAGTGCAGAGGTGCCTTACCATGTCCACATATATGTCAAGCCCCCAGATAAATACCCACTGTTATAGTAATCTAAGGGGAGGGGAACATGACAATAATAAAGACAGACATAGATACTTTACAGACTCATAAATTATAAAAAAAACAACATTAATAAACAGTAGAGATCATATAAACATACGTATGTTTATACAAATAAGCACAGTCCGTATATGCATCTTATGCGCCCGAATAGCTGGCACAGAACCACAGGAAGAAGATCCATAATTTCAAAAAGCAGGCTGTAGATGGAGTTTTTTTCTTTCTGGTTCGTGTATTCCATCAAATGCAGGGATAAGGGGAGGGCCCAAAAGTACGAAACTGTTACTGGTGATAAAAACACAAGACCTTTTAAAATCAAGAAATTAAATACTGAGCCCTCCCTGCGTGCTGCCCTGGGTAGCTATTCCCTTATGACCCCTAAAAGATGCAGGAATCTTAACGATATGTTGGTCAGGAGCCATTACATCCCGGCTCCAACAAACCCCTTTGGTACGGGGGGTCCCCGTCCGGGGTGTGTTTCCTGCGGGCGCTGTCTTGCTTGCGCCAATGTCCTCCGCTGCTCCGATTTTACCTCAAGTGATGGTTTAAGAACATTCCAAATTAGACAGCGCATAACTTGTAGTACCACTAATGTCATCTATTATGCTACCTGTCCATGTCCAAAAATTTATGTTGGACTCACTACCCGAGAATTGAGGGTTCGTGTGCGGGAGCATGTGCGGGACATTGGCGCGGCCAAGACGGCGCTCTCAGTAGCTGACCTAAAAACAATTCCACGGCACTTTAGGCTACACCATAATTGCAACGACAAATTGCTCCTGGTCAGGGGGATTGACGTACTACACCTGGGTAGTAGAGGTGGCGATTATAAGAAGCGCCTTGCACAGATCGAATCCAAGTGGATTTTTCTACTTGATACTCTGACCCCTAGGGGTCTGAATGAATCCCTGAGTTTTGCTCCTTATCTTTAGCATCGTTCTTAGATTAATCCCTGTGGTCCCTCATTTTTTGTCCATCGTAACTTTCTTGCTTTTAATTTCTTGATTTTAAAAGGTCTTGTGTTTTTATCACCAGTAACAGTTTCGTACCTTTGGGCCCTCCCCTTATCCCTGCATTTGATGGAATACACGAACCAGAAAGAAAAAAACTCCATCTACAGCCTGCTTTTTGAAATTATGGATCTTCTTCCTGTGGTTCTTTGCCAGCTATTCGGGCGCATAAGATGCATATACGGACTGTGCTTATTTGTATAAACATACGTATGTTTATATGATCTCTACTGTTTATTAATGTTGTTTTTTTATAATTTATGAGTCTGTAAAGTATCTATGTCTGTCTTTATTATTGTCATGTTCCCCTCCCCTTAGATTACTATAACAGTGGGTATTTATCTGGGGGCTTGACATATATGTGGACATGGTAAGGCACCTCTGCACTTTGATGTGGTACTGTCAGCACAGCCTTTTGTTAAGATCATTTGCATCTATGCACTCCCTATTTTGTTAGACATTTATATGGCCAGACCCCTTTTTTCTTTTAAATTAGCGGCTGCATCTTTCCTTCCCATAGGCTCACCCGTGTGGCCGTGCGCATCGCGCTGTGTACGGGCGGCTCGGATCTGTGGGCGGGCGTCTTAGTGCCCGGTGCGCGATCTCCAGGTTTGTTGCCTGGCGCTTGCACACTGTGTCTGATGCCGTCCTGCATTTCTGACCCGTCCGTCGCAGTGCGCATGCGCCGGTGGCGCCGCTCGGATTGGCCAGGATTACACATGTGACCGGGGTCGGGGGGGGGGGTTATAACAAGGTCCTGTACCATCCATACTTTATCCCCTTGAGAAAGCGGCGTGGTTTTTGCCGCGAAACGCGCGTCGGGGCGCTCTTTTGTTCCGGTGGGACTCCCCCTTCTTGCCCCCTCAACTGGTAAGCTCACCTTTGGTATTCACCACATTACCATGCACTATGCACTTTATTGTGGCCCTGCTTTGGCTACTGCATTAGCAGAGGACATACCTTGGTGCGTTCATAACTCTATCTTCTACTGTGGGGGGTTTGCTGTTTTTTCTTCCAGCTCCCCTCTTATGTTGATTTCAGTATTTACTTATGGGGGCAATATAGGGGTTAGTTTCCCCCTCTCGTGTTTTGGGAGACACCATCCATTTGAAACATATTACTGTTTTTAAATTTTTGTACCAATAAAGGATATTTGATATGTAATACTATATGCTCCTTATTTTCTCCTGTTTATATATGTATTTGATGGAGCTTTATTAGCCTGGAGGCACTTAATGAGGATGTGCTTGGATCCAGACTATTGTTATGACTCTGGGAACCCTGTTAATATTATATATGTAGTATATATGTAGTATGTGTGTTGTATGAATGTATGTAGTATGTATGTAGTATGTATGTATGTAGTATGTTGTATGTATTTTGTATGCATGTAGTATGTATATTGTAAGTATGTATGTTGTCTGTATGTATGTATGTATGTAGTATGCATGTAGTATGTACAGTGGTGTTCAAAAGTCCTGCATAGGCATAGGATAAATTGAATTTTCAAGTTTTAAACGTTTTCTGTCGAATATCTTCGATGCTAATATGACATATTATATATGGTTTTGTTCAGAATACAATTTTGCATTCTCTCCCTGTAATATTTTTAGCTTTTGAAGCAGTTTTGCCTGAAATTATTGCAAAAATATGGGAATTGAAAGCACAACTAAATATTGTACAGCTTCAGATCCAAAATTAGCCAATCACAGATGAGGTTCTTGTGACCAATCATAACCTGGATATGGCAGCCAATCACATTGCATTACATTGCATCATATCTGCTGCTTTGTTTGTTTGTTTTATCTGTTGGTCTATCTAGTGAATCATACTGTAGAGTTTTTATGATGGGAGCCTTCAGATTTTTGTCAGTGGAGGATCGTGGGCATTGAAATATTTAAAATGGAGGAAGGAGGAGTGGGAAAAAGTGCTATTTTGTGATGAAAGCACTTTTTGCATTTTAGGAAATGATGGCAAGTCTTATATGAGAAGGTTCCCACATGAAGAGTACAAGCCAGAGTGTTTGAGCTTCTCTGTGAAACATCCGATGAAAGCAATGGTCTGGGGCTCTATGGCAGCCAATGGTGTTGGAAGGCTTCATATTGTGGAGGGTATGGTTAATGCAAAAAAATGCATAGACATCCTTAATAAAAAAAATGCTGCCTTCTGCTCAACACCTGTTTTCAGGGGATTACATCTTCCAGGATAATAATGCTCCTTGTCACAGAGCTAAGACAGTAATGGAATGGAAAAAAAAGAACAAGGTGGCTACTATTGACTGGCCAGCTCAGTCCCCGGACCTCAATCCAATAAAAAATTTGTGGCACAAGGTATCATTAGAGATATCTAGAAAACAGCCAAGGACCAAGAGTGAGTTGATTGAGGCTCTGATACAGGCCTGGAACCACATCATCACTCGTGAACATTTGCAGAAGCTTGTTCACTCAATGCCACAGAGATGCAAGCTGGTGCTCAAGAGCAGAAGCTGGCCAATAAAGTATTAGAAGCTAAAGATGCACTAAAAAAGCCCTTTTTGAGGACTCTGAATTAAATAATAAATCTTAAAAAGTTAAATTTAAGTCTGTGTGAACTTGCATTGGAAGTTAATGAACTTAGAAACCTGTTCACCATTCTACACACTGTACTGGTGTAGGTATGGTTATGCTGTAAAAAAAAATATCAAAAATGCGCATACCATAACAATTTATACACTTGGGACATTCAAAAATGAGTATGGCATACAATGAGGGATTACAAAAACATATATGTTCCACCAGTTTCACTGTAGAGATGCAGACGTATGAAACATTATAGTTTTCTTCACGCCTATGCAGGACTTTTGAATGCCATTGTATGTATGTACTATGTATGTGGTATTTATGTAGTATGTATGTAGTATGTATGTAGTACGAATGTATGCAATATGTATGTAGTATGTATGCAGTATGTATGTTGTTTGTATGTATGTAGAATGTGTGTAGAATGTATGTAGTATGTATGTAGTATTTATGTATGTAGTATGTTGTATGTATGTTGTATGTATGTTGTATGCATGTAGTATGTATGTAGTATGTATGTATGTAGTATGTTGTATGTATGTATATATGTAGTATGTATGCATGTACTATGTATATAGTATGTATGTAGTATGCATGTAGTATGTATGTACACTCACCGGCCACTTTATTAGGTACACCATGCTAGTAACGGGTTGGACCCCCTTTTGCCTTCAGAACTGCCTCAATTCTTCATGGCATAGATTCAACAAGGTGCTGGAAGCATTCCTCAGAGATTTTGGTCCATATTGACATGATGGCATCACACAGTTGCCGCAGATTTGTCGGCTGCACATCCCAAAGATGCTCCATACAAGGCAGGATGGATCCATGCTTTCATGTTGTTTACGCCAAATTCTGACCCTACCATCCGAATGTCGCAGCAGAAATCGAGACTCATCAGACCAAGCAACGTTTTTCCAATCTTCTACTGTCCAATTTCGATGAGCTTGTACAAATTGTAGCCTCAGTTTCCTGTTCTTAGCTGAAAGGAGTGGTACCCGGTGTGGTCTTCTGCTGCTGTAGCCCATCTGCCTCAAAGTTCGACGCACTGTGCGTTCAGAGATGCTCTTAGGCCTACCTTGGTTGTAACGGGTGGCGATTTGAGTCACTGTTGCCTTTCTATCAGCTCGAACCAGTCTGCCCATTCTCCTCTGACCTCTGGCATCAACAAGGCATTTCCGCCCACAGAACTGCCGCTCACTGGATTTTTTTTCTTTTTCGGACCATTCTCTGTAAACCCTAGAGATGGTTGTGCGTGAAAATCCCAGTAGATCAGCAGTTTCTGAAATACTCAGACCAGCCCTTCTGGCACCAACAACCATGCCATGTTCAAAGGCACTCAAATCACCTTTCTTCCCCATACTGATGCTCGGTTTGAACTGCAGGAGATTGTCTTGACCATGTCTACATGCCTAAATGCACTGAGTTGCCGCCATGTGATTGGCTGATTAGAAATTAAGTGTTAACAAGAAGTTGGACAGGTGTACCTAATAAAGTGGCCGGTGAGTGTATGTAGCATGTATGTAGTATGTAGTATGTATGTAGTATGTATGTATGTATGTAGTATGCATGTAGTATGTTTTCTGTATGTATGTAGTATGTATGTATGTAGTATTTAGTAGTATGTGTGTTGTATGAATGTGTGTAGTATTTATGTCGTATGTATGTAGTTTGTTGTATGTATGTATGTTGTGTGTATGTATGTAGTATGTATGTAGAATGTATGTAGTATGTATGTAGTATGTATGTAGTATGTTGTATGTGTGTTGTATGCATGTAGTATGTATGTTGTAAGTATGTAGTATGTATGCAGTATGTATGTATGTGGTATGCATGCAGTATGTATGTAGTATGTGTGTAGTATGTATGTATGTAGTATGTATGCATGTACTATGTATGTAGAATGTATGTAGTATGTATGTTGTATGTATGCAGTATGTATGTTGTATGTATGTATGTATGTAGTATGTATGTAGTATATATGTTTGTAGTATGTGTGTTGTAAGTATGTAGTATGTATGTAGTATGTAGTATGTTGTATGTATATAGTATGTATGTAGTATGCAGTATGTATGTAGTATGTTGTTTGCAGTATGTAGTATGTATGTTTGTGTATTTTTTTACATTCAACACATTAGCCGGATGATGGGACTACTACTGGCGCATCATTCGCTAATGTGTCAATCACTGTCATTGTAGCAGGCATAGCCCGATAGGACTTGTAGTCCCATCGGACCATGCCTGCACACACACACAACCACCAAGAGGCCCGCACACACCCCCAGCAGCCCGCACAGACCCCGCCCACACACACAGACACGCAGTCTCCGCCCACGCACTGCCCACACTCCATTATAGTGCATCATTGCACTATGGGAACTTCTGATTCCGGTATTCGATATCATAAAATATTGGAACTCAGTATCGGAACTCCAATTCAGCGAATATTGGCCGATACCTGATATTTGCTGTATCGGAATGCTCAACACTAGTACTGAGTAGTCTTCATTGTCCTGATCACAGAAGCAAAGTTTTTGTGGAACAACAACTATTTTCTATTTGTTTCATGCATAACGGGTTAGGAAAACAAACTTTGGACCCAGGAACAAAAAAATAATTAAAAATTTGTTGCATAGTGTTATGCTCTGTCAGAGTTTGATCTGAGTGTCACATTAGTGTGATTTGATTCTTTTGCATGATAGGTGTGTAAAAGATTTCTCCATCTTCTCCATTATCTATGTCCGCGGTAATCAGACTGCACTCCGATGATATCAGAGTGTAGTCCAATGGAATTGTATGGGGGCACGTGATCCAATTATTAGATGCACTCACAGCATGCTGAGATTGTTTTCTCATGCTAAATCGGCATGAGAAAAAAAAGCACTGATCGGCACTGCCTCATGGCATAACATTAGTCAGAGTGCTATCTAATAAAACATCAGATGACATTAGTATGTGTTATATGGTAGTGTGAGAGAGCCCTAATGGTATATTTAGGCAGGATGACATTTATGTCAGCATAAAAAAATCTGTTCCAGCGACAAAGGAGTGTATTTCTCGTCTGGCGGGTGATCACCAGCTTGTTGACATGGAACAATGGTCAGTAATAAACTGATTATTGGCACATCAAAATGCCCCAGGAGTCACACGGCATTTGTGTGGGATTACTTTTGTTTTACTGAGTTTTTTTGTTGTTGTTCAACTGATCACAGATCCTAATAAATGTAAGGTTTTTTGTGATTTTTTTTTTGCTTGTTTTAGAAAATAAGTCACATGAATTCATGGGTAAACAGGACATATTTCCCTCTGAAAAATCTTTATTATTATTATTATTTATGAATGTATATTATTTAAAGATGTATGTAAAATTCCCTTGCCATTAATAAATTCACAGGTTACACTTAGAAGTTCTAATAAAAAATAATACTGGGTGCTAGGATAAACAATCTAAGCTTTTAAAATAGATTCAGAAGTAGCTTCATGCCATTTTCAGATCTCTGTGGACAAATGGAATCCTTGAGAATGATTTACTGTGTCTGCCACTTGTCCCCAGGTTTCTCAAACATGAAGATGATCAGAATCTGCCATCATGCTGTTAAAATGATGCATAGGCCCACCAGCCTTCTGAAATGATCAAGTATTATTGCAGACTCTTAAAAGTTGGCCACTGAGATAATTTGGCTGGTGTTGGAGCAAGTAAGTACTATGACCCCTGCAGCTAAACTTTCATTGAATAAATATGGCATGCTGCTGCTTTTGTTCTTCCTGTATATAAAAGAGCAATTAATGTGTCAAAAAGAAAAATCACAGAGTGCAAAATTTTTTTCAATAAAAATGGTAATTTGACATTCACTTTGCGTCTTAGAGTTATTGTACATTTTATTTCTATAAAACATACTGTACTACACATTTCCAGTATAATTTTTTTTATCACAACAGAGCTATCACATGAATTGCTGCATTTTAAATTGCTAGAAAAAATGAAAATACAAGACACTTATTGCTTGAAAGGGATCAGATTTTTTTTCCAACCCAGCTGTTGACCCCATGGGCAGAATGAGAATTGCAATGAAAGATGGTAATGATACCATATGTATCAATTCAAAATGTCTCAAAGCTTTATGGGCAAATGTGAAATTGACTGTAGTATTATTTTCTTCATTTCACAAAAATAAAATTTCACAAAATCACATTATTTTAAATGCAATGCTTTTGACAGTAGAAATTCAGAAATGTGCTTTGTCTGAAGCGATCTGGATAAACAATACTAATGTATGGAATATTCAACTTTTATATGCAAATTGTCTCTTCAGGGAGGAGGACTAGAACTCCAGTGCCAGCTATTGGAAGTAGCAGTCCTAAAAGTTAATTTTAACCCTTTAACAAAGCCTTGTCACATGACTTCGGATAAAAAACTAACTATAATCTCAATTTTCAGACACTGTGTTTCAGTGTACTACCCCTCATCGGTGCAAAGTATGAAATTGGGTTTGGCTGGGAGAAGGGTGTCTGACCAGGTTCCAATGGGTAAAAACATTTCTCTTTGTGTAGAGTGATATTGATTTTTAGGATTGCTACTTTCAATAGGTGGCACTAGAATTCTAGTCCTCTTTCTTTCTGAAGAGACAATTTGATTATTTAATTTCCCAGAGGAGCATTACAAAGCTTAAGGGTACTGTCACACAGTACCATTTTGATCGCTACGACGGCACGATCCGTGACGTTGCAGCGATCGTATGATTATCGCTCCAGCGTCGTAGACTGCGGTCACACGTTGCAATCACGGCGCTGGAGCGATGCCGAAGTCCCCGGTAACCAGGGTAAACATCGGGTAACTAAGCGCAGGGCCGCGCTTAGTAACCCGATGTTTACCGTGGTTACCAGCGTAAAAGTGAAAAAAAAACAAACAGTACATACTTACATTCTGGTGTCTGTCCCCGGCGTTCTGCTTCTCTCCACTGTGTAAGCGCCATAGCCGGCAAGCACAGCGGTGACGTCAGACGTCACCGCTGTGCTCGCTTTCCGGCTGGCAGACGCTCACACAGTGGAGAGAAGCTGAGACGCCGGGGACAGACACCGGAATGTGAGTATGTACTGTTTTTTTTTTTTTTACTTTTACGCTGGTAACCACGGTAAACATCGGGTTACTAAGCGCGGCCCTGCGCTTAGTTACCCGATGTTTACCCTGGTTACAAGCGAACACATCGCTGGATCGCTGTCACACACAACGATCCAGCGATGTCAGCGGGTGATCAAGCGACGAAAGAAAGTTCCATACGATCTGCTACGACGTACGATTCTCAGCAGGATCCCTGATCGCTGCTGCGTGTCAGACACTGCGATATCGTAACGATATCGCTAGAACGTCACGAATCGTACCGTCGTAGCGATCAAAATGGTACTGTGTGACAGTACCCTAAGTCTCCCCAAATTGGCAAGCAAGGCTTGACATGTCGCCCTTCGCAAGGGGGAAACATTACCTCTTGGATCAAACTTTTAAACATGTCATAAAACAAATTTGTTAATGCATTTACAATATCACAACATGTGATTGATCTGAGATATATCAAAACTTTGGAAAAGTGTAAAAAATCTGTTGAAGCATATTTAAAAAAATGATTTTTAGCAGTAAATAAGGCCACAATGATTTCATACAGATACATAAAGAAGTTTCTTTTCACATAAGACACAAAATGTGTAGTTTAAGGATTGCTTATTGTATGTACATATATGATTAAAAGATAAATGAAAAACCACAGACCGTAATATGCGTGTCAGTTAGGTACAGAAGTGGACTAAGTGACAGCCACTTTGGTGCAAGGAAATGAGCACTGTTTGTAGGTCTGAAAGATACTAAGCAACAAGACACTATAAAGTATAAGGACAACATATTCTCAGAGCACTAGACAAGTTCTATTTAGATCATGTGCTTGTCATGACATTGCCATAAAACATTCTATTGTAGGCAATAGAACACAGGGACTGGAATGACATGCATAAATGTAGATTATAGTACACTTATTGCATGGTATGCAAAAGGCTATCCTGACATTCATGGCATGTCAAGCTCCCATTTATTTGGGTCACATCACTCTGACCAATATGATTATAGAAAAAAAAAGGGTAACCGTTATCTGTAGAGGTGAACGGACCTGTTGAAATTTAAATTTCACGACATTGCCAAATTTCCAGAGCGTATCTGATTTACAACCAATAAATTAGCATGAATCCCATAATTAAAATTAATCTAATTGCGTAGAAATTTTGTGTTGAATGCTCTCATTGGATTCAGTTGAACATGTTTTGAGCTCTGTAATACAAACATAACCTTTTGTAGTGTCTCAATGACTTCAAACTATCTGACTAGCGGAAAACATATGGTAACCACCCCGGGCATTTTCACATCGTTGGGTACAACAATTATCCATGTCTGTAATTGGTTTGTTTAATAACAAAATGATTAGGCATTTACAAAGGCTTTTTATCCAGTTGTCCTAAAAGTATTCCATTTTTTTTCGGGAGAAAAAACAGATGAACTGTTTTGATTGTGAAGCAGTTATGGATTGTTGTAACCAAGACTTTTAAAAAAATTGCCATATTTTCAGAGCTGTTTCTTAAAGGTACAAAAAAAATGAAAGTACATATCCCCTTATATTTCCCAGAGGAGCATTGCACAGCAAATAAGCCTCCTTACCTTGACAAGCCAGAGCTGGTATGTCACTCTCCATAAGGAGAAATGTTGCCCCTTAGACCCCAGTCCAGAGCCTCTCATCTAGCCAAATTAGTTCTCATGCTTTGCACTGACGAGGGTCAACAGCCCAAAACACCATGTCTGTGAATTGAGATACGGATTTGGCTTTTATCCTAAGTCCTATTGCACGACTCGATAAAGGGTGATTGCGACTTGTAGGACTGCTACTTCTAACAGGTGGCGCTATAGAGTTTAAGTCCTCTTTTTCTCTGAAGAGGCAATTTGCATATTATATTTCCCAGAGGAGCATTGCACAGTGAATAAGCCTCCTTACATTGACAAGCTAGAGCTGGTATGTCACTCTCCATAAGGAGAAATGTTGCTTCTTAGACCCTAGTCCAGAGCCTCTCATCTAGCCAAATTAGTTCTCATGCTTTGTACTGACGAGGGCCAACAGCCCGAAACACCATGTCTGAGAATTGAGATACTGATTTGGCTTTTATCCTAAGTCATATTGCACGACTCATTAAAGGGTTGATTGTGACTTGTAGGACCGCTACTTCCAACAGGTGGCGCTATAGAATTTATGTCCTCTTTTTCTCTGAAGAGGCAATTTGCATAGTACATATCCCAGAATCAATACTACTGTCCTTCACTATTTCACAGTTGCAGCCTTGAGGAGTTGGTTGTTCACTGACTTCGGCAGTTGCAGCACAGTAGAGAAGTTAGATAGGGTACACAAGAATATTGTCACAGTGTGACTCCACCCAATGGATTGTCAGTCAGCTAATGGCACAATACACATACAACAGGGATGGCATAGATGAGAGGAAGATCCTTTCCATAGGGAATGGGGAATGGTCACCACCTGAGCTCAAACCTGAGTCTGTCCCTGCACACCCTTAAGACCCTAAATGGGTCCTTCTCCCTGCTGCAAAGGATGCCTCGTCCCTAGTAGTCAACTATTACTGCCCTGGCTAGGGCACTGGTTGGCAAGGAGCACTAGCCTCACTTCTACAAATAATACACACAGGAGGCAGTGACAAACACCAAAGGGACAAGGCAACAAAAATACTACAGCTTATGTGCACCGCTGCTAAGATCCACGCCGCATAAAACAAAAGCAACTGGACTCCAAACACCAGATGTTGCTGATACCAGAGCACTGTTACTGTTAGGCTGGTCTCCAGAAAGGAAATACATCACCAACAGTCAGCTGAAGAATCAGGTGACCTTTTAAAGGATGGTGGGAGTGGTCACCACATGCATCTACTGATGCGCAAATTGCATCAAATCTGCAGTGTAGTGCACAAGCAATGTTAGTCAATGGGAAATCTAGAATTGGTGTGCACATGCTGCAAAAAGAAATTGCGGATTTGCAGCATTTTATTTTCGCAGCATGTCAATTCTTTTTGCAGATCTGCATCGTTTCTGCACCCATTGACTTCCATTGATTCAGTCAAATCCGCAGAAAAACCATGGGTTTAACCCCTTCACCCCCAAGGGTGGTTTGCACGTTAAAGACATGGCCAATTTTTACAATTCTGACCATTGTCCCTTTATGAGGTTATAACTCTAGAACGTTTCAACGGATCCTGGTGATTCTGACAATGTTTTCTCATGACATATTGTACTTCATGATAGTCATAAAATTTCTTTGATATTACCTGCGTTTATTTGTGAAAAAAATGGAAATTTGGCGAACATTTTGAAAATTTTGCAATTTTCCAACTTTGAATTTTTATGCAATTAAATCACAGTGATATGCCACACAAAATACTTAATAAGTAACATTTCCCACATGTCTACTTTACATCAGCACAATTTTGGAACCAACATTTTTTTTGTTAGGGAGTTATAAGGGTTAAAATTTTACCAGCAATTTCTAATTTTTACAACACCATTTTTTTTAGGGACCACATCTCATTTGAAGTCATTTTGAGGAGTCTATATGATAGAAAATACCCAAGTGTGACACCATTCTAAAAACTGCACCCCTTAAGATGCTCAAAACCATATTCAAGAAGTTTATTTACCCTTCAGGTGTTTCACAGAAATTTTTGGAATGTTTAAATAAAAATGAACATTTAACTTTTTTTCACACAAAATTTATTTCAGCTCCAGTTTGTTTTATTTTACCAAGGGTAACAGGAGAAAATGGACCCCAAAAGATTTTGTCCTGAGTACACCGATACCCCATATGTGGGGGTAAACCACTGTTTGGGCGCATGACAGAGCTCAGAAGCGAAGGAGCGCCATTTGACTTTTCAATGCAAAATTGACTGGAATTGAGATGGGACGCCATGTTGCGTTCGGAGAGCCCCTGATGTGCCTAAACATTGAAACCCCCCACAAGTGACACCATTTTGGAAAGTAGACCCCCTAAGGAACTTACCTAGAGGTGTGGTGAGCACTTTGACCCACCAAGTGCTTCACAGAAGTTTATAATGCAGAACCGTAAAAATAAAAAATCATATTTTTTCACAAAAATTATCTTTTCGCCCCCAATTTTTAATTTTCCCACGGTTAAGAGAAGAAATTGGACCCCAAAAGTTATTGTACAATTTGTCCTGAGTACGCTTATGCCTTATATGTGGGGGTAAACCACTGTTTTGGCGCATGGGAGAGCTTGGAAGGGAAGGAGCGCTGTTTCACTTTTCACTGCAAAATTGACAGGAATTGAGATGGGACGCCATGTTGCGTTTGGAGAGCCACTGATGTGCCTAAACATTGAAAAACCCCCACAAGTGACACAATTTTGGAAAGTAGACCCCCTAAGGAACTTATCTAGAGGTGTGGTGAGCACTTTGACCCACCAAGTGCTTCACAGAAGTTTATAATGCAGAGCCGTAAAAATAAAACAAAATTTTTTTCCCATAAAAATTATTTTTTCGCCCCCAGTTTTGTATTTTCCCGAGGGTAACAGGAGAAATTGGATGCCAAAAGTTGTTGTCCAATTTGTCATGAGTACGCTGATATCCCATATGTGGGGGAGAACTACCGTTTGGGCGCATGGGAGGGCTCGGAAGGGATGGAGCACCATTTGGAATGCAGACTTAGATGGAATGGTCTGCAGGCGTCACATTGCGTTTGCAGAGCCCCTAATGTACCTAAACAGTAAAAAAAACACAAGTGACACCATTTTGGAAAGTAGACCCCCTAAGGAACTCATCTAGATGTGTTGTGAGAGCTTTGAACCCCCAAGTGTTTCACTACAGTTTATAACGCAGAGCCGTGCAAATAAAAAATATTTGTTTCCCACCAAAATTATATTTTAGCCCCCAGTTTTGTATTTTCCCAAGGGTAACAGGAGAAATTGGACCCCAAAAGTTGTTCTCCAATGTGTTCCGAGTACGCTGATACCCCATATGTTGGGGTAAACCCATTTGGGCGCACGGGAGAGCTCGGAAGGGAAGGAGCACTGTTTTACTTTTTCAACGCAGAATTGGATGGAATTGAGATCGGACGCCATGTCGCGTTTGGAGAGCCCCTGATGTGCCTAAACAGTGGAAACCCCCCAATTATAACTGAAACCCTAATCCAAACATACCCCTAACCCTAATCCCAACGGTAACCCTAACCACACTTCTAACCCTGACACACCCCTAACCCTAATCCCAACCCTATTCCCAACCGTAAATGTAATCCAAACCCTAACTTTAGCCCCAACCCTAACCCTAACTTTAGCCCCAACCCTAATTGTAGCCTTAACCCTAGCCCCAACCCTAACCCTAACCCTAGCCCTAACCCTAACCCTAGCCCTAACCCTAACTCTAACCCTAGCCCTAACCCTAGCCCTAACCCTAGCCCTAATGGGAAAATGGAAATAAATGCATTTTTTACATTTTTTATTTTTCCCTAACTAAGCAGGTGATGAAGGGGGGTTTGATTTACTTTTATAGCATTTTTTTAGCGGATTTTTATGATTGGCAGCCGTCACACACTGAAAGACGATTTTTATTGCAAAAAATATATTTTGCGATACCACATTTTGAGAGCTATAATTTTTCCATATTAGAATCCACAGAGTCATGTGAGGTCTCGTTTTTTGCGGAACAAGTTGACGTTTTTATTGGTAACATGTTCGGGCATGGGAGATTTTTTGATCGCTTTTTATTCTGATTTTTGTGAGTCAGAATGACCAAAAAACAGCTATTCATGAATTTATTTTGGGGGAGGCGTTTATACCATTCCGCATTTGGTAAAATTGATAAAGCAGTTTTATTCATCTGGTCAGTACGATTACAGCGATACCTCATTATATCTTTTTTTATGTTTTGGCGCTTTTATACGATAAAAAATATTTTACTGAAAAAATAATAATTTTGGCATCGCTTTATTCAGAGGACTATAACTTTTTTATTTTTTTGCTGATGATGCTATATGGTGGCTCGTTTTTTGCGGGACAAGATGACGTTTTCAGCGGTACCATGGTTATTTATATCCGTCTTTTTGATCGCGTGTTTTTTAACTTTTTGTTTGGCAGTATGAGAATAAAGCGTTGTTTTTTACGGTGTTAACTGAAGGGGTTAACTAGTGATATAGTTTTATAGGTGGGGTCGTTTCAGACACGGCAATACTAAATATGTGTACTTTTATTGTTTGATTTTTTTTAATTTAGATAAAGAAATGTATTTATGGGAATAATATTATTTTTTTTTCTTTATTTAGGAATTTTTTTCTTTTTTTTTTACACATGCGGAAATTTTTTTTTTTACTTTTTTACTTTGTCCCAGGGGGACATCACAGATCACTGATCTGACAGTTTGCACAGCACTCTGTCAGATCACTGATCTGAGTTCCAGTGCTGCAGGCTTACCAGAGCCTGGTCTGCACCCAGAAGTAATCCCTGCAGGACCCGGATGCAGTACCGCGGCCATTTTGGTTCCGGGGCCTGCAGAGATAGGAGGTAAGAGACCCTCGCAGCAACGCGATCACATCGCGTTGCTCCGGGGGTCTCAGGGAAGTATGCAGGGAGCCCCCTCCCTGCACGATGCTTCCCTATACCGCCGGCACACCGCGATCATGTTTGATCGCGGTGTGCCGGGGGTTAATTTGCCGGGGGCGGTCCGTGAGCGCGGCCGATCGTGCTGGACATACTATTCCATCCTTGGGGATTAGGGCCCACCCCACATGGACGGAATAGTACGTCCAATGGCAGAAAGGGGTTAAAAAGATCTATGGTTTTGCTGCTGATTTGGGTGCGAGAAACACTGCAGATCGGGAGGAGGAAGAGTGTGTGGGCGGAGTATGGGAGGAAACAGTCTGTGTGGGTGGAGACATTGTGTGTGCAGAGAAGATGTGCATGCCTGTGTCTGTGTGTTTCTGTGTGTGCCCGCGGGGCTCTCTGTGTGTGTGTGTGTGTGTGTGTGTGTATGTGCGGGTCTGTATATAGGCAGGCATTGTCCGATGGGACTACTAGTCCCTATCGGCTATGCCTGCTACAGTAACAGCTAGCCAATGATGGAATAGCAGTAGTCCCATCATCCGGCAACTGTGTAAAAATAAAAACACATATACACATACAGTATATAGAGTACATAAAACATACAGTATATACTCACTATATAGCTGGAGTGCCCGCTAGGGCCCTGGGGTACCCAGAACCGGGCCGGTTCTTAAAGGGATGTGTCACGGTGGCAGTGACCCAGTCCGTGGCCCTGGGCATCCAATAAAATGGGCACAGTTTATGGAAGTAAAGTCTATGGTAGTAGTGTTCGTGACACCATCTGCGGCATTCATCAGGAATGACCGACGCTGCCTAAATGGGTCCACTGGGAATGATGGTACAGCAGCAGAGATGGTATGGCTTCCCACAGGAGAAGCTGGATCCCCAGGGCTCCCGATGTACTGTAGTAGGCAAAGATGGTGTGGTGCCAGAAAGAATCAGAGGATACAAAGTTGCAATCTCTTTACCTTTACCTGTACTAATCAGCCAAAGTCCAGTACGGATCACAGGTGATGGTGAGGTCCGCGATTCAGAAATCCCCCTAGCCAGGTGGGGTTGGAAGCCTTTCTTACTGCGATGTGTTGTAGTTCCTTGCTGCCTAAGGCTTCACACAAGGTCCTCACTTTCTCTCTGTCCTCTTTTGGTAGGACACTACCCACATGGCAGGCAACTTGATCCTTTTTTACAGGTGTCTTTGGCTATTACTCCGGGCTGTATGTGCTGCTGTCTTCGGGTGTTAATGGTGGACAGGCAACTTGAAATCTCCTGTCCGTAGGTTTCTGCTGTGGGGCATATAGTTACCCCTACAACCTCGGAATTCCGGCCCCCGGTATTCTGCACTTCAGCGTGGAGGAAGCTCAGTCGCAGCTCCCCTCCAGCTCCTTACTTCTCCTCTGCTTCCCCCTTCTCCTATAGACTGCTCTGTTACTCTCTTCTCAGGAGTTGCAGAACCACGTGTCTGCACGGCCCCAGCTTTCCAATCCTCACTCTCCTCTCACAGACTAACTAACTCCTCCTCCAGCCAGAATATATAGGTAAGTCACCCTTAATCCGGGTCTAGAGCTCCTCCTTCTGGCCTGGAGTCAGAACAGTGTTGTATGTACTGGTTACCTGTTAAGAGGATCTTAGTCGCATCCAAGCATGGCATCACCCTCCCCGTGAGGAAGGCAATACCACTGTAACAAACGATTACCTGGGTTTTACACAGCTAATCCCCGACTCCCTCGATCACTTGTAAAAAAATAAAATAATAAACCAACGGTATACTCCCTGTTCCATGTAATCCATTTAAGAACGAGTGTTCCACGACAATCTCCTGTGGAGAGCTGTGCCGATGTGAATGCTCTCCAGGGGCTCTGGTGATACAATGACAGGAGGTAATCCTCCACAATGTATCCCTCCATCGCTGTGAGTTCAGCAGAGTTCGTAATGTCAGTTGCGGTACTGCTGCATGGGAGAATTCTCACACACAAGTGACGTAAAGTGAGAGCAATGAACTCCTTGAACCCTCAGTGATAACACTGCAGGAACCATTGTCAGTGTGACACTGGAGGCCTATTGTGCAGTCACATCTCCTGATATGACTGCTCTATAGGGGAGATCATCGTGGGACACTCATTATTAAATGGACTACATCAGACAAGGGAGTATTTGTGCTGGTTTATTTATTTATTTATTTTTTTGCAGGAGAACAAGGGCGTCACATAGATTGGCAGAACAATAAAGATGGGAAAAATGTGTAGTGTTTTAACACTAGAAGTCCCAGAGAGGGGTCATTTAACATTTCTTTCGTGACTTTATTGGGGGAGCTCGAAATTTCTGGGACTTCTAGTGTTAAATAGAGATGAGCTCGTTGCTCGGGAGCTCGTTGCTCGGGTCGAGCAGATTGGAATACTCGGGTACTCGGCCAGAACAACGAGCCCAATGTAAGTCTATGGGAGACCCGAGTATTTTTACAGCGATCCCCCCGAGGTCCTTTTAAGGTCTAAAAACATCTGAAAATGATGGAAACAGTGCTCAAATGACACAGGGACATCATGGGGATTGCCCCTGGAAGAATTCCTGACTAGGGTTAAGCGAAACGGGTCGTGCATTTTCATAAGTCGCCGACTTTTGGCAAAGTCGACGTCTCATGAAACCCGACCCGATCCCTGTGCGGGGTCGGCCATGCGGTATGCGATCTTGGTGCCAAAGTCGCGTTTCGTATGACGTGTTTAGCGCCATTTTTTCAGCCAATGAATGAGCGTGGGCAGAGTGATGACATAGGTCTTAGGGGAGTGAACCCCTATCGTCATGTTATTGCTTGTGCGCAGTAGGGATTTGGAATGTGCAATACAAAATTTTCTGTGCTGGGACGGAGGGGAGAGAGAGAGAGAGAGAGAGAGAGAGAGAGAGAGAGAGAGAGAGAATTAAATTCCTTCATTGGGTTTCGTGTTTCGGCCGAAACCCGACTTTTCACGGTGGTCGGCCGATTTCACTCGACTCGACTTTTAAGACAGTCGGGTTTCACAAAACCCGACTCGACCCTAAAAAACTAAAGGTCGCTCAAACCTATTCCTGACTCCTAGTTCACAGCTTTAAACCAATTTATCCGAGATTCGTGCCATTTTTCTCGGTGCCACAAAAAACGAAACCAAAACGGATTTTGCTTTGAAATAAGTCACGGTATATCCTTTGCAGGTTAATGACTAGAGATGAGCGGTGTTCGAGTCAAACTGTTCGCCAATTACAAATTTGTTTTGGGCGGTGTTCGAGTCGTTCGTTGAACTCGAACAATTTGCTTAAAATTCGACTGTTCGAGTTTCTGTTCGATAACTGTTCTTTCACCAAAAGCCTAACTTGATTTGCACAATAAAACTGTTTATCATTGTTAATAGACTGTTTCAGTGTATAGTGGGTGGGGGGAGCAGGGGATAGATCTGTGCTGAAATAATGCCAATCTCCATTTTTTTTTCTTTCCCGCATTTACAGTGGGGCGGTGCAGTCTCTCAGCCTATCAGCAGTGCACACACACACAGCAATGTCATTTGCTGTGTGTGTCACATGTCCCTGCCCTATAAGAACCAGCCATTTTCCCCGTCGCCACCATATCCTCACTGCTGCAGCTTAGTGTTAGACGGCACTGCTGCTGCTGTGGGCGCTATACAGACTAAGAGTCTTTTTTGGGAGCGAATTTACAGAGAGATAGGTTTAGGGAGCCGGGAGTCGGGACTATTTGTAATATAAGCCCTTTTCAGGGTAGGTTACAGCAGTTCCTAGCACTTTTTGCCGGGCAGGTCTGTGCCAGTGCTGTGCAAGTGTTTGTCACAGCATTTGGTGTAATCTAGCTCAGCCAATCCTTTTGGGCTAGTAGCATTGTCTGGTAGTCATCTGAGTAGCTCGCCTGTGAAACTAGCTGCACCACCTGTGTATCTAAATTTTTACTGCATCTAACCCAGTAAATCCTTTTGGGGTTAGTAGCAGTGTCTGCATGTCAGCGGAGAAGCCTGCCTGTGAAGCTAGCTACCCCGCCTGTGTATCTAAATTTTTACTGCTTCTAACCCAGTAAATAGCTTTGGGCCTAGGAGCAGTGTCTGCATGCCTATGTATCTAAATTTTTACTGCATCTAACCCAGGAAATCTTTTTGGGCTCAGTAGCAGTGTCTGCATGTCAGCGGAGTAGCCCGCCTGTGAAGCTAGCTACACCACCTGTGTATCTAAATTTTTACTGCATCTAACCCAGTAAATAGTTTTGGGCCTAGGATCAGTGTCTGCATGTCAGCGGAGTAGCCCGCCTTTGAAGCTAGCTACACCGCCTGTGTATCTACATTTTTACTGCATCTAACCCGGGAAATAGTTTTGGGCCTAGGAGAAGTGTCTGCACATCAGCGGAGTAGCCCGCCTGTGAAGCTAGCTACACCGCCTGTGTATTTAAATTGTTACTGCATCTAACCCAGTAAATAGTTTGGGGCCTAGGAGCAGAGTCTGCACGTCAGCGGTGTAGCCCACCTGTGAAGCTAGCTACACTGCCTGTGTATCTATATTTTTACTGCATCTGACCCAGTAAATCCTTTTGGGCCTAGTACCACAGTTTGGCCACTCAGTTCTGCTTGGTTTTCATCCATCGGTTTTTGTGCCAACAACTACAGATACAGAGTTTAGCACCAAAATGAGTGGCAAAAGGCCTGCTGCTGGTGGAAAGGAGAATAGGTGTGTTGGAAAGGGAAAAAAGGTTGTGTCCATGGAGTAGGTGGTAAAGCACCAGTAACATCTGCAGAAGAAAGACCATCTTCCAGCCAAAGTAAGATGTCTACTTCTTTTTGTGGACAATCTCAAATGATCCCTTTCTTACCACCATCGCTATGAGCATCGGCAAAAATTCCAGATGAGGCACAAAAACAGCAGGTGCTTGAACGGATATCAAGTGCTCATTCAAGTGGGCACTCCTCCATGTCAACTTCAACATCACAACTACTTCAGTCCTCAGAGTTGTCACCCCAATCACACTTGCTTCCTCACAGATCCCAAGTCTCCAGCTGCCCATCAGAGTATGGGGTAACACAGATGGTTGAGTATGCAGAGCTGTTTACTTATACTATAGCCTGGGAATCAGAGGTCTGCTCCAGAGCTTCTGTGAATCCAGAGGAGGAAATGATCTGCACTGATGCTCAGAATCTTTGTGAGCCGGGTCCAGGCCCAGATGAAGAAGGTTCTGAGCATAATGTAGACCCTCGTTCCCAAACTGTAACTCCTGTTGGTGGAGACAATGAGGAAGATGATGATGAGACTGAGATACCTGATTGGAACAAAAACTTGACTTTTCGGTCAGGGCAGGAAGAGGTTGGCTCTGAGG
This sequence comes from Ranitomeya variabilis, assembly GCF_051348905.1. Lineage (NCBI taxonomy): Eukaryota > Metazoa > Chordata > Amphibia > Anura > Dendrobatidae > Ranitomeya > Ranitomeya variabilis. The sequence continues at coordinate 572,755,198 of NC_135236.1, forward strand.
TCGACGGGTGTGAGAACACACAGGATGATAATGACGAGGTTGTAGACCCCACTTACTGTCAACCCACAGTCCGCCAGTCCATGAGGTCAGCAGAGGAGGTGGAGGAGGATGCTAGTGACGAGTCTGACGACGAGGTTAGGTTGCGCCTTCCTGGACAGAGATGGAGTACTGGAAGCACGTCAACAACTGCATCCTCAATCCCAACTGTGCCTCTGAGCAGAAGTTGTGGTGGCTCTTCAGATCACACGGGCTCTAATCCTTGCATAGCCTGGGCATTTTTTGACATCGCAAAGGATGACCCAACTCATGTTGTCTGTAAGATTTGTCACCAAAATCTCAGTAGAGGCCAAAAAATGACTAGCTTGAGTACTTCATGCACGTACCTTCACATGGATATGAGGCATAAGTTGCAGTGGGAAGCTCACGGTGCTACAATGCGGCCTAGTGGGCCAGGTCAACCACCGTCTGCCGCATCAAGTGCATCTGTGTACTCTTCATCCTCTGTGACTGTGGGGGCAGCAGTCGCACACGGTTTTGGACGCAGACCTTCCTCCTCCTTACCCGCAACAGCCAGTGTGATTGGCAGGTTGTCATGACATTTGCAAGTGGAAACACCTGCTGGAGTTTAGTGCTTTTAAACATCGAGACCACATTTAGATCAAGGCAACATAACATCTCCACCTGAACCTTCCTCACAGACCAGCAGTTTGCTGGAGAAACCCTACTCAACTCCATTTAAACACGGCAGCCAGCCCTCAGTCCCTCAGATGTGGACAAGTAAAAGACCATTTCCTCCTAGCCATGACAAAGCTAAGAGGTTGAATTTCACCATCTGCAAGCTGTTGGCTACAGAAATGCTGCCTTTCCGCCTGGTGGACACAGAGGATTTTCGAGACCTTATGTCCGTTGCAGTGCCCCAGTACCAGATGCCCAGTCGAAACTACTTCTCAAAGAAAGCTGTGCTTGCGCTACACCAGCATGTCACACACAACATCACTGCTTCCTTGAGAAACTCTGTGTGTGAGAGGGTGCATTTCCCACAGACACTTGGACGAGTAGACATGGACAGGGGCATTACATGTCAGTGACTGGGCACTGGGTAACTATGGTGACATCAGGAGAAGGGGCTGCTGTCCAAGTCTTGCCATCCCCACGAGTTGCTTGTCGATCCTCTGTATCTAGAAATTCCTCCACTGCTTCTACCTCCTCAATCTCCTCTCGGTCCTCCATCTGCACCCAAAGCCTGTCTGGTAATGCCACCCACGTTCTAACTGCGCAGAAGGAATCCTGCACACCTCCTTACTATGCTGCCACCAGGGCTCAACGGCATCAGGCGGTGATTATATTGAAATGTCTGGGAAATGTGAGTCACAGAGCTGAGGAGTTTTGGCCAGCTCTGGAGACCAAGTTCCTTCAATGGTTGACTCCACTCAACCTGCAGCCAGGGAAGGCCATGTGCGTTAATGCTGCAAACCTGGGTGCAGCCCTTTACCGGGGCAATGTCACACACATGCCTTGTATGGCTCACATTTTGAACCTGGTTGTCCAGCAATTTTTATCCAACTATCCCGGACGAGATGGGTTTCTGCAGAGGGCACGGTTGCTGTATGCTCACTTCCACCATTCGCATCCCGCAGCTCAATGACTTACATCTCTACAGAAGTCGTTGGGCATGCCAGTTCACCGGCTGAAATGTGATGTGCCCACACGGTGGAATTCAACTCTGCACATGTTGCAGCAACTGTGGCAGCACCGATAAGCCCTGGTGCAATACATTATGACATATAGCCTGGGCCAACGAGATCCAGAGGTGGGGCAAATCACTCTGCAGGAGTGGTCTCAGATCAGGGACCTAAGCACCTTTCTGCACAGTTTTGAAATAGCGACGAAGATGTTTAGTGCTGACGATGCAATTATCAGCATGACTATTCCAGTGATTTACATGCTGGAGCACACCTTAAACAGTATTCGGAGTCAGGTGGTGGAACAAGAGGAGGAGGAAGAGGAACAGGAGGAGTCGTATGCGGAAGGGATCATATCTCCAAGGTCAAGAAGGTTGGCAGCACCAAGGCGGCTGGCATTGGAGGCTGGGGGAGAGGGATTACCGAGGGCGCATGGTAGCAGCCAAACTGTTGAGGAAGGTGCAGGAGGCAAGTGGAGGACGAACTGGCACTGGACATGGAAGACTCATCAGATGAGGGAGACCTTGATCAAATTCCTGTTGTGCGAGGTTGGGGGGAGAGGGCAGAGGAATGAAGCATGATTCTCACCTCGCCGCCATCAAGACAAAAAGGACTTGGTCCTCCTGGATGCGCAAGACACTTAAGTGCCTTCTTGCTGCACTACCTGCAACATGACCGTCAGATTGTCAGAATCCGAAGTAATGCCGACTACTGGGTTGCTACACTCTTAGATCCCCGGTACAAAAGTAAATTTGGCAAGATAATTCCTGCCATACAAAGGGATTCATGCAGGAGTATCAGCAGAGACTGTTACAGAATCTTACATCTGCTTTTCCACAAAACACCAGTGGTGCACGTAGTGAATCTTGAATCTCTGAGTTCTAACTTGCCAACCATGGGACTATTGAGTCATCACTCAAACCGTAACAGTAACATTGTATCTGTGGCAAAAGCAATTTTTTCCAATCGTTTCAAGATTTTTTTAGACCATCCTTTGCAAGGCCACAGGAGACAAGAAGTCTGGCGCACAGCCAACGCCTAGAGAGGATGGTTCAAGAGTATCTCCAAGTTAGCATCGATGCCATGACTGTGGAACTGGACCCTTGCTCATTTTGGGCTTCCAATCTTGAAAAATGGCCTGAGCTCGCCACTCGCGCCTTGGAGATCTTGTCGTGCCCTGTAGCCAGCGTTCTCTCTGAACGTGTGTTCAGCGCTGCTGGTGGTGTGCTGACAGATAAGCACACGCGGCTGTCCAGTGACAATGTAGACAGACTAACGTTCATCAAGATGAACAAATCCTGGATCGGCAAGGACTTTTCTACCCCTGTGTCATCCTGGGGGGACTAAAAGCTTGATGATTTTTGAAAATCACCTCACCAACCGTTTAAAAAAACTCTGGCGAAATTGATGCCTCTTAAGTGGTGTCTGTGGCTGAATTTTTGGAAAAAATGGAGACTCTTTATTGAGTCCCCTTGCTGTGTTTTACATGACGCTGCCATCGTCAATTCCAGGTGGGTGGGGTCATCTGCAGAGTTGTTTACACATACTATGGCCTGGAATTCAGAGGTCTGCTTCAAAGCTTCAGTGTCTGCTAGTCAGCAGAGTAGCCCACCCACCCAACGCCTGTTTATCTAAGTAATAATTTTTAACTGCATCTAGCCCAGGAAATCCTTTTGGGCCTAGTAGAATTTTTTGCTAATCAGCAGAGTACCCAACCCATGAAGCAAGCTACACCACCTGTTTACCCAAGTGCTATTTTTTAATGGCATCTAGCCCAGGAAATCCTTTTGGGCCTAGTAGCAATTTTTGCTACTCAGCAGAGTACCCCACCCATGAAGCAAGCTACACCGCCTTATTCCTTTCTCAATCTAACCCCTCTGCTCTGGGGTGTCCACTCTCCCTCCAGCTCTCTCCTTCTCACAGGTGGACTACCACGTGTATTCACACTGTGGCAAATCTTTTGGGCCCAGGCATAAGAAGTCGTCGAGGTAATGGATAATATGTGCCACGTTACAAACATCCATGACGACCCATTCGAGGAAGCAACTAAACGCCTCAAATAGTGAGCAGGATATGGAGCACTCCATGGGCAAACAGTGATCTATGTAGTATGCTCCTTCACAGAAGCAGCCCAATAGGAGGACACTATTCGGAGGCACAGTTAGTAACCGGAACGCCCCCTCAATGTCTGCTTTGGCCATTAGGGTGCCCCTTCCCAACTTCTTGACCCGCCTGATTGCCTCGTCAAAGGAGGTACAGTACATAGTACTGTACTTGGTTCCGCGTCAATGTTTTTGTTTACTGACATTCCCCTTGGATATGACAAATGGTGGATTAGTCTGAATGTATTGGGTTCCTTTTTTGGCGCAACTCCCAATGGGGGTACCACTACATCTTCTAAGGAAAGTGTTCTGAATGGACCCACCGCAATTCTACCTAAAGATATTTATTTTTTAAGTTTTTTTTGTCACAATGCCTGGGTGTTGGTAGGGTGATTTTAGATTTTTACTCCAGCCTTTCTTGATTTTAGAAGGGCATGACATGCCTATATCTGTGTCTCCTCCTCCTTTTACTCCTCCATCTCTTTTCTTTTCGCATGACTATATGTAGTTGTGATTTTTCCATGTGTTTGTTGTGTCTTCTGAGCAGTTTGTCAGCTTTTGGACACCTTTAAGGTGTTTTCTATGTGTTTTCTATGTGTTTGCATGTGTTTGCCTGCCATTGGTTTCAATGGGGTTCGAAGGTGTTCGTCGAACGTTCGACGAACATTCGACGAACACGCGCCAGTTCGACGAACCGAACCGAACTCGAACACTAGGGGGGTGGCTCAACACTACTAATGACTTGCCTGTAAGGCCAAATATTTAACCCCAGACCGAAAATTTCCTCCCCAACTTAGGCTTAGTTCAGACGCAGCATTTTTTAAGCGTTTTTCAACTTTAACATTGATTTCAACCGCTACAAATGCATTCACTGGGAAATGTCATTGTAACATGTAACAACCCTAGCTGGCCATGTGGTGTGTGGCACACCCATCTTCTTTCATTTATGAAGGAGGGACTCTTAAAGTCACAGAGCCTATTTTTACTGGTGCATCAGGTGGCATTAATCTTCTTAAAGGGCCATTATGAAACAGTGGTTCTCCTAAGCTGCTGTAGCCTATGCTGCGAATGGATGTGCTGCCAAGAATTACGACGCACCACAATACCCCTGTCATAAGATTTCCAGGGGGACTCCTGGATGCTACACAATAGGCCTTTTAACCCACATACTGGATGGGCCTATGAAAATACACTTCACAATATGCATTTTGTACTCCCGTACACCTTTGTTTTACACATTGGCAGCAAGGCCAGCCCTGCTGCAAAGCCAGTCATATGCACCCCATTAGGCCTCCCAGGAAAACCCACTTGTATTTTTTAATGGTATGATGGTTCCCTCTTTGCACAATTATTTGCAGGCAAATTTGGCAATTTTATTTGACATTTTTTTAACAGTAAGGTTCAGAAACGGCTTTAAAAATGGCTAATACTTGCAATACAATGCAATTTTATTGCAAACTACAAAATACAAGGAATAGTATGATTGAATAGTGTAAGTGCGTACACTTTTGTATATATTCACATACAAAGTTTAATAAGTACATATAAGTATTGTAGGGGTTGTACTCGCTCAGGTGCGGCAGATGACACTCTGGAGGCACGTTTCATTAAAAGTTCACCGGGTTTATTGCTCCATAAACCACATAGCAACATGAACAACGGGTAAACAGTCTTACATCAGACAGATGAGACCTCAATGTCCATAACAGAGCTCCGCTCTCTCAGGTCTGTAGGCACACAGACTGTGCTATGTCCAGCACACAGGCCCAGTCCTGGAGCCTTAACACACTGTAAAGGCTTTCTCCTCCACACACACAGACTCCTGTCTGTAGTGTCCTGCCTGGACACAGGGATCTCTGTCCACACTCACAGATTCCCAAACACTCACAGCCATAAGCCAAACACAGCTCCATTATGTAGCCTGAAACCACACCCAGGAACCCATCACATGATTAGACATGTGGTTCTGACATCACCACAGGTCCTGAAACAAACATAGATAGGCATGGTTATGCCCCTTGCCCAGGGGTGAGGTATATGGGTAGCCAGACCCTCCCATCTCTCAAAGCTACCCATAACCTGGACCCAAATATACCAGCAACTCCTTATTGCTTTATGTGCCTTACAGAAAACACTCTGAGTTACATCACAGCGACAAGCCTTCTCTGTGATACATACCTCCCGTCGACTAACCAACCTTTAGCCACGCTACATACCTCCCTCCTCTGCCTAAAGCCATGGGGCTTGGCACTTGTCCTAAACCGACTAGAGACCCCTCTCAGTCGTCCCTGACAATCAAACCGTCTGTCTAAGTCAGGGCCTGTTATTGAACCCTTTCGTTGGCATTGGTCATCCCTTTCCGTCACATCCTTTGATAACGATGACCCCTTGTCATCTCGTCTGCTACAGGATCTCCCGCTTAAGTCACTGAGCCCTGTGCTAACTGAGGAGTCACTATTTCTAGCTCTTCCATCTGACCACCTTCGGTTCTCTCTCGGTCGTTGATCTCTCCTATTGTCTTTCTTTGGAGAGCAGCTCTTCTCTTTACGTCTATATCCTCTGTGAACTTCAGCTTGAGGACTTCCAGGCTTTAGAGCACCTCTTCGCCTCTCTGGCAGCTGTTTATTAACTTGCAGTCTCTCAAGTCTCAGCTGTTCTACCTCCATTAGGTATGCCATGCGATATTCCAGGAGCATGCGGATATTCCTAAGACTCTCTCTGGATCCGACAACCAGGAACGGAACCATCCCATCTTCACCCATGACCTGGACCTCTTCATCAACCGGTATCCTCAGTCTCTTCAGACCAGATTTGTCCACCATCTCCTGCATCACTCTCCCAAGTTTCCCAATGACTTTCGCCACCAGACCTTTGGGTACTTGGGCTGTGTCTTCCACTAAGCCCAGCTGACTAAGAAGTTTCCTTTCATGCTCCAAACGTCGAACCGCTTCATCATTCTTCAAAATGGTTTCCTTTTTTTTTTTACGAAGGCAGTGTAGGTGCATATCCCTCAGGACAGCCACCAGCTTCATTGTGACTTCCCTAGTCGACAGTATGACAATTGCTGAGTCTCAGGCACCCAGTGCACACTACACGCCTCTACTGCCTTTCTAAATGCCTCATGCACACCCTCCCTGGCGCACGCTTCTCGCATGTCTTCGGGTACTTCTATTATGCTCTTGAAAAGCGGGGTCTCATCTTCACGGACATTTGCCACAACCGGGTGACTGTCTTGCTCCGCTTTTAGCACGAACTCTTCCTCAGTCTTTTCTTCTGCTTGAACCTTTGCCATGATGGGCATTGGCAACTCCTCTGCCAGGCAGCGACGCTCCCACTCTTTCTGGAAAAACTCCTGCTGATGCTTTTCTTGAGCCACTCTGAGCACGTCCATATCTTTCAATATGGCCCTATTCACGGCCTGACACACCGACAGCTGATGTCTGAGTTCAAAGGCCTCCTTCTCTAGGTCACCCACTTTGTGCTCAATTGCTTGCCTCAGGACCCTTTCTTGTTCGACTGTTTCTTTAAGCAGCTCAATGTTTTGGTCCTGCTCTCTTTTCGCTAGCACATGTCGCACCACCAGTTCTTTAATTAAACTTTCAGATGGGGGCTCTTGCCCACCCACACTCTGCCTCTTCAGAGTTCCACCTGTTTCTGCATCCACCTCTATGTTCTCTCCTGGGCTCTTGGTAACTTCAGAGTTCTCCATCTCTTCAGCATCAGGTACTCTTGAGCCTTCATACTGAGCCACTTCAGCCTTCCCAGGCATTGCAGATATGGGACTACCACAGGTCTGTTTTAATTCCAGCCCTACCTCTGTGTTGGGATTTGTCAGAGGTATAGTGTCCTCCTTAACAAAGACAGTAACCAGATCTTCACATGACCCTGTCTCTTCCTCATCATCTCTCTTCTCAGAGGGTGTAGCCTGTCCTGCCTTTTTGCGTCCCCCGCGACGAGATGAGGATCTGTGATTTGTACTCGGCTGCTCCTTACTGCATTCTTTTCCCTTTGTGCTCATTAAAGTCACAGTCTGGTTAGGAGTCACCCCCTCTCACTCTGTCATCCTGGAACAGCAAGTCCCCACTTAAACAGGTGTCAGACCCACACTTTCTTCCAGTCACCCGGAACTCTGGACTATTGACCTTAGGTGTCGCTATCTCCTTTTCATACATCACACCACTCGGAATGACTACAGCCTCCTGTTGTGGTGGGGCTCCCTTAGGGTCATTCTGGATCCTTTTTGAGCAACCAGACACTCCCCACAAGTCCCAAAACCTTTCAAAGTCCTGGCCTATTACAACAGGGAATGGCAAGTCTGAGACTACAGGTACATCATGGCTGGCAATAATAGTGGGGGTCTCAATGATTACCCTGGACACCAAATAATCCCTAGCCACCCCATGAACGCAGTGGACTTCCATCTTCCTTCCGGGAATCAGATAGACAGGGAGTGTGGTGCTCACCAGCGTCACCAGGCTCCCCGAGTCCAGAAGTCCAGTCACGCACACTCCATTGACTTCTACAGAACAGCTCTGTGTCATCTTGTCAGATGAAAAGTCAGTACAATATTCTGAACATGCGCTGTTCGAACACTGAATCCGGCAACAGTTCATCAGCGAATTCGCCGCCGCCCCTTTTTGGGCCACCACCCCTATTTGGGTCACCGCCCCCTTTTTGGACTCCACCCCCTTTTGGGTTACCGCCCCCTTGTGGACCATTTTCTCCGTTAGGGCCACCAGCCCTTTTAGGGATTCCACCCCCTTTTGAGACGCAGCCCCTTTTCGGCCAACCATAATTATTTGGGGTCACCGCTCCGTTTTTGGGACTCCACCCACTTTTTAGGGACACCACCCCACTCTGGGGCACACCCTGTGGACTTCCCACAGTACTCTCAGGCCCCAGTTCGCTCGCATACCAATGTGACTCTGGCCCTTTAAGAGTCCGCACACTCTAAACCAGCATTGTCTTTTTTTTTCCTCTTTGCTGCAACCACGCTGCACAGCTCAACCGCAGACTTCGTGGACCCGCCGATCCAGAGCAAGCCGCTTGTCACCTTCGTGGACCCGCCGTTCCACAGCAAGCCGCTTGTCACCTTCGTGACCCCACCGAGCCACAGCAAGCTGACTCTCAGGAAAAAAAACTCAGTCTCTCACTGACCCCGGTCAGAACACCACAGACTCCGGTCTGTTACACACCCGGCTTTACACACAGCCCAAACATAGTTTTTCACTGACCCCGGTCAGTACAATACACGGTTTTCAGACCGTCACCCGTTGGCAACTTCACGGGTTTCTGGACACCCCTCAGCCTCAGAGATGCCCAGATGCACTGTCTCTGTTTTCTTCCACTCTGACCCCGGTCATTACACATGGACACCTGTCTGTTACCTGTGGGTGCCGGCCACACAGGTTCCAGGATCCCTCTTCTCCTCAGAGGTATCTCAAAACAGCAGTTCTCACTGACCCCGGTCAGTACTGTATTACTCACGGTTGTCAAGACCGTCCACTCTTCTGGCTCAGACCAGCCAGCGCTTCAACACGTGTTCCTTGGATCATTGCCCGCATCCGAAACACCAATTGTAGGGGTTGTACTCGCTCAGGTGCGGCAGATGACACTCTGGAGGCACGTTTCATTAAAAGTTCACCGGGTTTATTGCTCCATAAACCACATAGCAACATGAACAATGGTTAAACAGTCTTACATCAGATGGATGAGACCTCAATGTCCATAACAGAGCTCCGCTCTCTCAGGTCTGTAGGCACACAGACTGTGCTATGTCCAGCACGCAGGCCCAGTCCTGGAGCCTTAACACACTGTGGAGGCTTTCTCCTCCACACACACAGACTCCTGTCTGTAGTGTCCCGCCTGGACACAGGGATCTCTGTCCACACTCACAGATTCCCAAACACTCACAGCCATAAGCCAAACACAGCTCCATTATGTAGCCTGAAACCACACCCAGGAACCCATCACATGATTAGACATGTGGTTATGACATCACCACAGGTCCTGAAACAAACATAGATAGGCATGGTTATGCCCCTTACCCAGGGGTGAGGTATATGGGTAGCCAGACCCTCCCATCTCTCATAGCTACCCGTAACCTGGATCCAAATATACCAAGCAACTCCTTATTGCTTTATGTGCCTTACAGAAAACACTCCGGGTTACATCACAGCGACAAGCCTTATCTGTGATACATACCTCCCTTCGACTAATCAACCTTTAGCCACGTTACAGTATTAAATAAATATATTGATTACGTATATATGATTAACTACATACAGTATATTTAGATCATCACCAAGTGGCTTTTAAACATCATCCGTCTGGAATATCAGAGAAGCAACACCAAGACAGAGAACCCCTGGGAGATTACGTACACTGCATGGGCGTCCCCAATTATGCAGGTATGAGCACACTGTACATGTACCCCAGTTTTGGCATCTGTCTTAGTCATGTTTCTCTGGTCTTATATAGTGATTTACTTTATGCAGTCACTCTAGTTTCACCCAGACCTTCAAGTGGCCACTTTTCAAGGTTGGATGAAACAGAGATATCATGGAGTCATCAGATGAGGGGCCATAAACCCCTAGAAAATAAAAGCCACAAGGATTTAGATCAAACCACCACAGCCATAGTTTCAGTAAACTTTAATGTTTTACAATGACAAACAGGAAACATATAGAGGCTTAGAACTGTTTGTGAAGTGAATAAACAAACATTTATCAAGATTGTGTCACTATGAACATTGTCTGTCACATCTGTAAATGTTTTACAAGAAATGCAGCTATGTGATTGTCTGAATGCATTTGGTATACAGTATTTCAATCTTGTTTACAAATCACCATTTGTATATTCGCCATTTGTACATTTGAGGCACTCAAAGCTAAGGCTCTCAAGGAGAAAAACTAATATAGTGGACAAATAATTAATTTTAATGAACTACTGAGCCAAACTAACAGCATTGCTTTATCAAATTTATATGAAGTGTATTGTGTCCAATGTTAGCAACCAGGCAACACAACAAGGAACTTTTCAAGTGAGCTCTTTAAGGTACACAAATGTTATGAAGTGTTTGCAAACAAGGTTGTGGTTTCATCAATGTTGGGTACCTTTTTTAAAAATATACTAGTGCCATCACAGCCCCCCTTGCCCAACCTTCACCAGCCTATAACAGTACAAAGCACCTTCACCCTGGTGATCTAGTGGCAGTTAAACAAGAGGCATTGCAGGAGACAGCGTTAAGAACTAGGCCCAGTGTAGTGTTGTATGTCTCTGAGACTTGTAATGCAGTGCATGAACTGTCAAACAATTTCCCAATGGGGGTACCTTTTTTAAAAATAGACTGATGCCATCGCAGTCCCCTTGGCCAAACTTCACCGACCTATAACAGTACAATCACGTTCACCCTAGTGATCTACTGGCAGGTACAGGACAGATTGCAGGAGACAGAGTTAAGAAGTAGGCCTAAAGTAATGTCATGCCCAAATCCCCAATGTGGGATCCTTTTTTAAAAAAATAAGAGTGCCATCACAGCCCCCTTGGCCAAAATGCACCGTACAGAGGAATTTCACCCTGGTGATTTACTGGCAGGTACAGGACAGATTGCAGGAGGCCGAGTTAAGAAGCAGCCCCAATGTAATGTCATGCCCAATTCCCCAATGTGCTGTCCTTTTTAAAATAAATAAAATTGCGCCATCACAACACCCTTGGCAAAAATGCACCGTACAGACCACGTTCACCCTGGTGATAAAGTGGTTCTGGATGAGGAGGATGAGGATAAGGAGGAGGATAAGAACAAGCAGACCAAATCTGGAAGCGTATACCCATGTGTGGTTGGGAAGAGGTGCATAAGAATACACCTCCTCAAAAGAGAGAATGCATTTGAGGTTATGTTTCACTGTTTTCACTTGGTGGTGTACAGAACTCTATCCCAATCCAGCCCTTGTTCATTTTTATAAGAGTCAGCCTGTTAGCATTTTCAGTTGACAGGCGGATGCGCTTATCTGTTCTAATTCCACCAGCGGCACTAAAAACCCTCTCTGACAGAACACTAGCAGCAGGGCAGGCCAGGACCTCCAAGGCATAGAGAGCCAGTTCATGCCACGTGTCCAGCTTGGCTATCCAATAATTAAAAAGCACAGAGGAATCACGGAGGATGTTTGTATGATCTGCAAGGTACTACCTCACCATGTTCATAAACATTGCACTTCTTGTGACAACACCCCTTGCCTCTGGACCGCCATGACGGGTGGGTCTGAGAAAACTGTCCCAGAACTAGGCAATTGTTCCCCTGCCTGAGCTGGATTGCACTTCTGTCTCTCTCGCTTGGACTCTTTGGTTGTACAACATACTCAGGTCTGCTGCCAACGTTCTCACATGGGAATTTTCTTAGTAATTCCGCTACAAGGGCCCTCTGGTACTGCAACATTTTAGTACACCTCTCTGCCTCAGGCAGAAGAGATTGAAAGTTCTCCTTGTAGCATGGGTCTAGAAGTGTCACCAACCAGTAATGAGTGTCACCCAATGTGATAATGCGAGGGTCACGTGAAATGTAGGGCAACAAGACTTCCGTGTCCTCACCAACAGGATGACTGACCAAGCTGTCCTCCTCCTCCTCATCCTCATCCTCCTCATCCCTGTCCTTAGGCCATACCCCGCTGAAAACACGCTAATACAGATGAGTTTTTAGTACCGTCTATAGCGCATGAAAGTAGCTCCTATTCTTCCTCCTCCTCTTCATTGCCTACCAATCTATGTTGAGAAGACATGAGGCTAGGCTGAGTGTAATCCCCCTGTATGTTAACTTATTCATGTCCTCGTGCTCTGCCTGCAATGCATCCTCTTTAATTGTGAGCAGAGAGGTTTTCAGAATGTTGAGAAGCGGGATGGTGATGCTAATTATGGCATCATCGCCGCTCACCATCTTGGTTCAGTCCTCAAAGTTTTGGAGGATGTTACATAAGTCTGACATCCATGTCCACTACTGAGGTCTTATGTGTGGAGTCTAACCTGAAATTCGACGGCCTTGTTGATGTTGGTAGTCAACAACTGCCCTCTTCTGCTCACAAATCCTTTACAACATATGCAGTGTAGAGTTCCAGCATGTGGGGACATTACACAACAGTTGGTGATCTGGAAGCTGAAAACGCTGCTGAAGCACAACAAGGGTGGCTGAAGCTGTAGCTGACTTTCTAAAATGGGCAGACAGACGGCGTACTTTTACTAGCTGATCCAGCAGCTCCGGGTAGCTTTTCAGAAAACGTTGAACCACGAGGTTAAGGACATGGGCCAAGCAAGGTACGTGTGTGAGCTCACCTTGCCTCAGAGCCGCCACAAGGTTACAGTCATTGTCACAAACGACCATGCCTGGCTGTAGGCTCAGCGGTGTCATCCAAACATTTGACTGCTCTTTCAGAGCTGTCCACAAGTCTTCTGCATTGTGTAGTTTGTCACCTATGCAGATTAGCCTCAGCACAACCTGTTGTCACTTGGCTGAGGCAGTGCTGCAGTGCTTCCAGCTTTGGACTGATGTGTTGATTTCAGAGATGGAGGATGAAGAGGAGGATGAGGAGTTGCAGGACCTGTAGACTGTGGGGGCAACCCTGATTGAGATAGGGCCAGCAATCCTAGGCATGGGGAGGATATGTTCCATCCCAAGGTCCGACTGGGTCCCGGCTTCCACTATGTTAACCCAGTGTGCCGTCAGTGAGATGTACCGTCCCTGCCCACAAGCACTTGTCCACATGTCCGTGGTTAGGTGGACTTTCTCTGTAACAGCATTGTTGAGGGCACGGGTAATTTTGTGGGACACATGCTGGTGTAATGCCAGTACGGCACTCCGGGAGAAATAGTAGCGAATTGGCACCAAGTACCTTGGGACTGCCGCCACTATCAGGTTGCAGAAAGCTTCCGTCTCAATGAGCCTAAAAGGCAGCATTTCTAGCACAAGCAGAAGAGAAATATTTGAATTTAGGACTGTGGCCTGTGGGGCGTTGGCGGGGTATTTCCGCTTGCGTTCCAAAGACTGGATTATAGACAATTGAAGGCTGTGCTGGGACAAGGACGTGGACGGGCTTGATGATGCTGCTGCTTGACTGTGGGCCACAACAGGTGCAGGGGTAGAGGCATCTTCACAGGCACAGTGTACTTGTGATTGGCTTCTCCGCAAAACAGTGGAAGAAGCAGTGGTGTGACCTGCAGGCAATTGTCCTGGAGCCTTGGGTTCGATCCACAAAGTTGCGTGCTTTGCTGCCATATGCCTGATCATGTTGGTGGTGGTCAGGCTGGTTGTTTTGCTACCCCTGCTGAGGCGCGCATGGCAGGTGCTGCAAATAGCCTGGTTGGGGTTATCAGCAGTGTCTTTAAAAAATAGCCAGACTTGGGAAGATCTCACAGGTGGAATGGCAACTTCACTCATGTTGGTGTTATGAGGAATAGATGCACACCTTCTGTCTGTGGCTACCACACTGCTTCTTCCTGCCTGTTGGGGGGATATGCCTCCTTCCCCCTGAGTGCTGCTGTCCTCGCTATGCATGTCCTCCGGCCAGGTTGGGTCACTCAATATGTCATCCAACACCTCGTCTTCCACATCTGCACCCTGCTTCTCCTCCTGACTTTCTGGCAATTGTGTATCATCATCGTACACCTCTTGTGACACTTTCCCACCATCGGCTTCATGTGACTGGGGCTGGTCAAAGCTTTGGGCAGCTCTACATGCAATATCATCTGTCCCCACTTGAGGTTGGAAGAGAGTCCGGAATCTTGAAATGGAAAACTGAACTGCTCTTTAGAGTGTCCAAGTGTGGGATCAGTTGTCTCTGGGCACTCAGCATGGTGGGAAGAAGGATTCTCAGGGTGAGGAATATCCAGGCCACACTCACGGCTACTCAGACTTGACCTTGTGGAAGACATGGTGTTGGTGGTGGTGGCGGCTAAGTGACTGGAAGCATTATCCGCTATCCAACCAACAACCGTTTCACACTGCTCTGGCTTCAATAGTGGTGTGCTGCGGTCCCCTAGAAACTGGGACAGGAAGGTTGAGTGAGAAGATGTGGGTCTTTGTTGTTGCCCACTTTCACCTTGGCCACGGCCTCGTCCTCTGCATGCACCATCATCATCACATCCACTTCCCCGTCCCTTGCCTTGCCCATTTTAAGTATACTACTGCACTTTTTCAAATGCTCAACAAAAATATATTTATTAGTAGCGAAATAATATCTGATCAGTATGCCTTGAAATCTACGATTTTTCTAACCCAAACACCAGGCAGGTCTCAGCCTGATCTAACAGACTGTATTCAATTTTTGGGGGCTTTTTGGTGAAGTAAATGTATGTTAATTAGTGCTATAAAGAAGTAGAGTATCAGACAGTAAAAAAAGGGGTACACTGACCCACAACGTCCAAACTTGGAGCATGCAGATATATGAGGGCTGTGATGGAAATACCACACTAACAAATATGTGGCCTTTTTTTTAGCTGCTAAACAGTGCTGTATTTAATTTGAGTATCAAGCAGCAAAAAAATAGGTACACCGGCCTACAATGCCCAAGCTTGGAGCACATAGATATATGAGGGCTGTCACGGAAATACCACAGTGTAAAATATGTGGCCTTATTTTTATAAAATGCAAAATACAGCAGTATGTATAGATTTAGACTATCAGACAGCAAAAAAAGAGGTACACCGGCCTACAATGCACAAACTTGGAGCACACAGATATTTGACGGCTGTCACGGAAACACCACACTGTAAAATATGTGGCCTTTTTTTTTTAAGATGAAAAATACTGCTCTATAGAATTAGAGTATCAGACAGCAAAAAAAGAGGTACACCGGCCTACAATGCACAAACTTGGAGCACACAGATATATGAGGGCTGTCACGGAAATACCACACTGTAAAATATGTGGCCTTTTAAAAAAAAAAAAAAAAAAAAAAAAGATGCTAAATAGTGCTGTATAGAATTTGAGTATCAGGCAGCAAAAACAGCAGCAAAACGGAATAAAATGCAAAAACTTGGAGCATGCAGATATATCAGGCCTTTTACGGTGAATTTAAAACACACAAAAAAAGTGTCACAAGGCTGGCACACACAACTATGCTACGTATGCCTGGCAAAGTAGAATTTTTCAACAGGCCTCAGTCTGACAAAACAGACTTTATATTTTTGGTTTTTAGGGGTGAATTTTTGGAAAAAAAGGTATATATTAAAGAAGCTGCAGCAGCAGACAGTTATGGAGCTTTGGGAGGGATGCAGTGGGAGCAATGGATGCACATACAGTGCCTGCAGCCCTTGCACTGATGTGGATATGCTGTGCCCTGCCTGCCTAGCGCTGCAATATTGGGACCCAGCGTCTTGCCCTAAAAAGGACTGTTGGTTTCTCAGGAGTTGTGGATGTATCTTGGCACCAGCTCTCCCTACTCTTGCTGAAACAGGAACAGAATGCGGTGAGCAGGGTGGTGCCAGGTCTCTTATACTTGGGATGATGCTGTGCGGCCAAGCCAATCACTGCACGACCACAACAAAGGTGGCGTTTCATGGCCTGGCAGACAATCCCTGCATTGTGCTTGGGTCTCTAAAGGCCGCCAAAAATGCTGGGTGGAGACACCAGTTACCGCCGAATAGTCCCAGAAATGCTCGCTGCTCACCAAGTACACCGAGCATACTGATACTCAGGCGAGTAACGAGCAGTGGCGAGCACGTTTGCTCATCACTAGTTTTGAATCATTAAAAGACTTTATTCTGGCTGTGTGTTTATTTAACCCTTAACCAACTATATGATTAGTAACGGATAAGTGTCTTATTGACACCTCTTCTTGCTAAGCCGGCTTGATGTCACCTTAAAATACAAAGGTGACATTTACCTCCTATTACCCCATATGCCACCACAACAGGGCAGTGGGAAGAGAGGCTAAGTGCTGGAATTGGCACATCTTACTAATGCGCAATTTCTGGGGTGGCTGGGAGCTGGTGTTTGTAGCCTGGTGGTGGCCAATATCCATGGCCCCTTCCTAGGCTATGAATATAAACCCGCAGCTGTGTGCATAACTTTTTCTGGCTATAGATTATAGGGGGACCCCCACGTCATTTTTTGGGGGTTTCCCCCTATTTTAACAGCCAGTAAAGGCTAAATATACAGCTGCGGGCTGATATTCATAGCATGGGAAGATCTACGGGTATTAACACCTTCCTAGGCTATAAACATCGGCCCCAGTCACTGGCTTTCCCTCTATGGTGCAGAAAATTGCAAGGGAGCCTACACCATTTTTCTTTCAATTTTTTTTTTAAATTAAACAGATATTACGTTTAATACCAGGGTCACATTTGTGAGAAATGCTCACGAGTCTCACACCTCAATACCCGGCACTGCGGCCGGCACTCAGGACCTAAGTGTGCGGCTGCATGTATTTCTATGCATCTAAACGCTCCAGTCCAAGTTCTGGGTGCAGTGCCGGGTATTGATGCGAGAGACTCGTGTGAGTTTCTCGCATGTGTGACCCTGGCCTAACGCAAATTTTGTGTGTGTGTGTCTTGACTCTTTATGTACCATTTTATTATGGTTCTTACTAAACATCGGGTTTGGTATTATCTATTTCTCTATCTATCTATAGATCTATCTATCTATCATCTATCATTTCTCTATTTATCTCTCTATCTCATCTTTTCATCTCTTTCTCTATCTATCTATCTATCTATTATCTATCATCTATCTATCATCTATCTATCTATCTATCTATCTCATCTATCTATTATCTATGCATCTATCTATCACATATCTATCAATCTATCTGTCAGCTATATATCTGTTGTCTATCTATCATCTATCTTCTATCTACCTATCATCTATCCATCTATCTATTATCTATGTATCTATCTATCTATCTATCTATCTATCTATCTATCTATCTATCTATCACATATCTATCTATTATCTCTCTAGCTATCATCATCATCTATCTATCTATCTATCTATCTATCTATCTATCTATCTATCTATCTATCTATCCTTCACATATCTATTTATCTATCTATCAGTGTGTAAACATTATACTTCAATGAAGTATGTAAATGAAGAGGTTGGACAAGAAATGACATCACAATTCTTTTTTGTATGTTAAATAATAGATCTTTATTTAGCATCCAAAAACGCATACAAATCCGCATGAAAAAAATGCATGAAAATCCACATCAAAAACACATGAAGTTCGAGCAGATTTTTACCTGTGTTTTCTGTCAAGAGATGCAGAATCTGAGCAGAAAATTCCACAGGCAAATCTGCAACGTTTGCACATACCCTAATAATTGGCATCACATGTCAATGCATGAAAGTCTGCACTAATGCTTGCCTGATTAATTTTGATAAATATTACATTTTCCCTGCTTGCGGCAGATGACCTGTTTTTTTTTTGGTGTGACAAATCCATTGGCAGCACTGAATACACTCTTTGACATAACATTTGAGGCTGGACACTACAGTACTCCCAAAGCAAACGTGCACAAAGTTGGTCAAATTTGTTGACCCAGAAATCCATGGGATTGGGGCTCATGCCTGAGAAAGGACACAGTCTAGGTACAACTGAACATGGTTGTTCAGATTATATGTGTGTGTGTGTGCTGAAATGCGCCAGGTTGTTACAATGGCAGAAAAAAGCATTTGGATAATCTTGTGAAATATAATGTAGTTTGCTGCTGCATTATGTACCTGTTATAAGCCTACATAGAAAAGGGAGCTCTATACTAAGACAGTAAATATGGTGAGACAGCGTTTTATGAATAATAAAACGGTAATTTTATTGACTCACACATGTACAAAATAATTGGGTTACAAAAACCCAAAATACAATATCAAGGAAGAGTATAAATGGGGGAAGGAAACAAACAAAGGGTATGCACGGCAGGGTAAATACGTCACTCAGAAAAGCGCAGCAAATATCTGGCATGAATTATAAATAAACCTGATCAAGCCCAAAGAGGCCACTGGTTGTCTATGTGACCAAAAAACGGATAGATATCCAAAATAGCTGTGACCTCCTGACTGCACCATCTATGTAAAAATGCTAAAGTGCAGATCAGAGATGGTGAACTTTTTAATATCTTATCTATATGGGAGAGTGGCATGTCCGGCCATGCGCAACCGTTGCCCCATGCACCTTAACCATGTCACAGGCAGGGGAATATTGTGTCTGAGTGGATTTCATAGGGGTCTGCTAAACAACCATGCGGGCAGCTGACCTTAGCTCAATGAATACTTCTTAGATCAAATAGCAGAGGTTTTAATGGAAGAAATACAATTTGGACTCCATTTCTACTCCCTTTCAACTGCTGGAAAAAAAATCCCCCTTTTTGCTTTTATAGAGAGTGTCTAAAAGTGTGGCCCATGGTTGACTGCTGCTGTGCCATTTGCAAATTTCTACTGTGGGTCAATTGATTCCAGTTTTCATGGTGAGTACACCTAATTTTAGCTGTTTGAGAAGATTTTTGTCACCCCTTATGGTGTTGTGTATACGTTTGCTTTGGCCTCACATTGAATCTAATGGGGTTTGGGTACGTTCGTCGAATCGATCCCAACCTTGAAAGGTTCGCTCATCTCTAGTAATATGTCTGTAATGCTTCTATTTATCTCAATGATTCTGAGATATTTGTTTCATGACAAATTGTGCTTTAATGGTAAATTTAGGTTGATGAATTTTCTATTTTTTTGTAAAAGTATCTCAAATTTGCTGAAAATTTTGGAAAAATAGCAATTTTCAAACTTTGAATGCTTATATCCTTAATCCAGATGGTTACACTGCTCAAAATAATTAATAAAAAGCATCTACTGTTTTTTTACTTTGTCAGCATCGGTTTTCAAATGTCCTTTTTATCTATATATATATATATAAGAGGCATAGTGATTACTCGCTAATCCCGCCCCCTGCACAGTAGCTCCGCCCCCGCCCACATTACCACACACAATATCGCCCCCACCACACTACCACACACAATCCCGCCCCCACCACATTACCACACACAATCCCGCCCCACCACATTACCACACACAATCCCGCCCCCACCACATTACCACACATAATCCCGCCCCCCCACTACATCACCACACATAATCCCGCCCCCCACCACATTACCACACACAATCCCGCCCCCACCACATTACCACACACAATCCCGCCCCCACCACATTACCACACATAATCCCGCCCCCCACTACATCACCACACATAATCCCGCCCCCACCACATCACCACACATAATCCCGCCCCCACCACATTACCACACATAATCCTGCCCCCCACCACATTACCACACATAATCCCCCCACCACATTACCACACATAATCCCGCCCCCCACCACATTACCACACATAATCCCACCCCCATGACATTATTACACATAATCCCGCCCCCCACCACATTACCACACATAATCCCGCCCCCACCACATTACCACACATAATCCTGCCCCCCACCACATTACCACAAATAATCCCGCCCCCACCACATTACCAAACATAATCCCGCCCCCACCACATTACCACACATAATCCCGGCTATCACCACACATAATCATGCCCCCCACAACATCACCACACATAATCTTGCCCCCCACCACATTACCACACATAATCCCGCCCCCCACCACATCACCACACATAATCCTGACCCCCACCACATCACCACACATAATCCCACCCCCCACCACATCAGCACACATAATCCCAGCCTCACCACATTACCACACATAATCCCGCCACCCCACCACATTACCACTCATAATCCCACCCCCACCACATTACCACACACAATCCCGCCCCCACCACATTACCACACATAATCCCGCCCCCCACTACATCACCACACATAATCCCGCCCCCACATCACCACACATAATCCCGCCCCCCACCACATTACCACACATAATCCCCCCACCACCACATTACCACACATAATCTTGCCCCCCACCACATTACCACACATAATCCCACCCCCCACCACATCACCACACATAATCCCGACCCCCACCACATCACCACACATAATCCCGCCCCCCACCCCATCAGCACACATAATCCCACCCCCCACCACATTACCACACATAATCCCGCCCCCATGCCACATTACCACACATAATCCCACCACCCATTACATTACCACACATAATCCAGCCCCTCACAACATTACCACACACAATCCCGCCCCCCCCACCACATTACCACACATAATCCCGCCCTCCACCACATTACCACACACAATCCTGCCCCTCCACATTACCACACACAATCCTGCCCCACCACATTACCACACACAATCCCACCCCCAACACATTACCACACACAATCCCGCCCCCCACCACATCACCACACACAATCCCGCCCCCACCACATTACCACACATAATCCCGCCCCCACCACATTACCACACACAATCCCGCCCCCATCACATTACCACACATTATCCCGCCCCCACCACATTACCACACATAATCCCACCCCCACCACATTACCGCACACAATTCCACCCCCCACCACATTACCGCACACAATCCCGCCCCCACCACATTACCACACACAATTCCGCCCCCCCACCACATTACCACACACAATCCCACCCCACCATATTTCAACACATAATCCCACCCCCCACTACATCACCACACATAATCCTGCCCCCACCACATCACCACACATAATCCCGCCCCCCACCACATTACCACACATAATCCCGCCCCCCCACCATATTACCACACATAATCCCGCCCCCCACCACATTATCACACATAATCCCACCCCCAACCACATTACCACACATAATCCCGCCCCCCCACCATATTACCACACATAATCCCGCCCCCCACCACATTATCACACATAATCCCACCCCCAACCACATTACCACACATAATCCTGCCCCCCACCACATCACGACACATAATCCTGCCCCCACCACATCACCACACATAATCCCGCCCCCCACCACATCACCACACATAATCCCATCCCCACACCCCATTACCACACATAATCCTGCCCCCCACCACATTACCACACATAATCCCGCCCCCACCACATTACCACACATAATCCTGCCCCCCACCTCATTATCACATATAATCCCTCCCCCCCACCACATTACCACACATAGTGCCGTCCCCACACGGCATTACCACACATAATCCCGCCCCCCACCACATTACCACACATAATCCTGCCCCCACCACATTACCACACAAAATCCCGCCCCCCCACCACATTACCACACATAAACACACCCCCCACCACATTACCACACATAATGCCGCCCCCCACCACATTACCACACATAATCCCGCCCCCCACCACATTACCACACACACTTATTCCCCCCACCACATTACCACACATAATCCCGCCCCCCACCACATTACCACACATAATCCTGCCCCCCACCACATTACCACACATAATCCCGCCCCCACCACATTACCACACATAATCCTGCCCCCCCACCTCATTATCACATATAATCCCCCCCCACCACATTACCACACATAGTGCCGTCCCCACATGGCATTACCACACATAATCCCGCCCCCCACCACATTATCACACATATTCCTGCCCCCACCACATTACCACACATAATCCCGCCCCCCCACCACATTACCACACATAAATGCACCCCCCACCACATTACCACACATAATGCCACCCCCCACCACATTACCACACATAATCCCGCCCCCCACCACATTACCACACACACTTATTCCCCCCACCACATTACCACACATAATCCCGCCCCCCACCACATTACCACACATAATCCTGCCCCCCACCACATTACCAAACATAATCCCGCCCCCACCACATTACCACACGTAATCTTGCCCCCTTACCACATCATCACACGTAATCCCGCTCCCACCACATTACCACAGATAATCCTGCCTCCTGCATAGTAGATCTGCCCCCCACCCCATCACCGCACTTAATCCCACCCCCCACCACATTACCACATATAATCCCTCCCCCCACCATATTACCACACATAATCCCGCCCCCCCACATTACCAAATGAGGCTCTGTCCCCACACATTACCACACGAGGCTCTGTACCCACACATTACCACACGAGGCTCCGTCCCCACATATTACCACACGATGCTCCATCCTCACACATTACCACATGTAGCTGCATCCCCACACATTACCACACGAGGCTCTGTCCCCACACATTACTACATGAATCCAGTTTGCTTTTACACTGTGAATAAAATGTATTAGTATTATTCTGACTTTTTATTATTATTATTGTCATGAACTTCATTTTAGGTTAATTTATCACCTGCGTAAGTGCTATTGAATGTTGTCATTATTTACTTTAGTTTAATCACTAGCAGAGTTAATTAGATAGCGATGAGCATGCCGAGCATTAGCTGGCTGAAAACAGCTAGTTTCCTTATAAAGTTTGGTCACGTTCACATGGTTCACATGTTCAGGATTTAGTCAGTATTTTACATTAGTATTTGTAAGCCAAAATCAGGAGAGGAACAGTGAGAAAAAAGTACAATAGAAGCAAATGACCACTTCTACATTTTCACCCACTCCTGATTTTGGCTTACAAATATTGAGGTAAAGTATTGACCAACTACAAAATGTGTTAGGCCAGAGTCACATTAAGCAAATGAAAAATCGGTCCGAGTCTCCCTGACGAGGGTCGCACGAGTATAATGCGAGTACAATCCAATTTTTCATAACTAGCATCCGATATACATACAAATGCAGTGTGATTGCTATCCAATTGCAAATCAATTTTAAAGGGAAGGTGCCACCAGTTTTTTTGTAGTTTGTTTTTTGTGAAATTAAGCTTAAAATAGTAAATAAAATGTATTAATGCAATGTTTGCACTGTTTGCAAACATTTCTATATGAAAAATATTATATATTTTCTTACAAATAAATATATTGACCACTAGGGGGAGCATTTTCCATTTTGGACCTCAAGCAGCTATAGTAAGACTTGCCAGCTTTACTGTTAGCTGGAAAATTGGGGCAGTAACTGCTGACATCACCATTTCCCTCCCCTTTTGGGTGGTCTAATATCCCTAGGGCAGAATGAAGAGCAGCATCACAGGGCAGAGCCATTTTGTGTGTGACTGCCCTGTGATCTGCTATCACCAGCAGTTACTGCATCAGAAACACAGCTACAGAGTTTACAAAAGAGTAGAACACAGTGGGCTCAGCAGCATGGAGGAATGTGGCACTATTTGCTTATTCAAGTGAATGGGTCTGTGTACATACCAGTGTGTTTCCAATGACCGTGTGTCCATGGGCAAAACAGGCTGACATGTCCATTTTTTAATGTCAGCATGGGTCATAAAATGTCCCACACACGTGCATACACATAACACAGATGAATGTCATCCATGTGACACGCATCAGGGACGAGGAGGAAGCATCACAGTAAGCGCTGTTCCCCGGCGCTGGGTGCTGAACACGGCTCTCCTCATTCTTCCCTGCTCTGCAGGCGATCAGCACGAGCAGGGGAGAATGATGAGAGTTACATTTAAGTAATAAAAGTGACAACAGGCGACGGCTGATGGGACTATTACTTCCATAAGCCTACCCCTGCTGCTGCTAATAACGGTGACAGCAGGAGTGGCAGATGGGAGTATTCATCTGCCACTCCTGCTCTGTAAATAAATACAGTAATTAAAAAAAATGGCATGGGTTCCCCCCTATTTTTGATAACTAGCCCAACAAAAGTCACAGTTGGTTTCTGCAACCCTCAGCTGTCAGCTTCAGCAAGGTTGGTTATCATCGTAATTTTAAAAAATGGCGTGGGGTCCCTCTCATTTTTGACAACTAGCCTTGCTAAAGCTCACAGCTGGGCTGGGGGCTGGTATTCTCAGGCTGGTAAGTGGCCATGGATATTGGACAAGAAAAGCCACATCTATTAGATTCACCAATTCTGGTGGTTTGCCTGGCTCTTCCCACTTGCTCTGTAGCAGTGGCAAGTGGTTTAATATTTGGGGGTTGATGTCACCGGTGACATCAAACACACAGCTTAGTGATGGAAAAGCATCTATAAGACACATCCTAAATTTGTATGGTATATCAAGACACAGTAAGAATAAAGTATTTTATTTAAAATAAAAACAAAACACAGTATTCCATTTTTATTATTACTCCTATTTCCCCGAAGCCCTCGCTCTCCTGTAATAAAAGTAAAATAATAAAACAACAATATACCATACCTGTCCGTCGTTGTGTCCCACGCAGTAATCCATATTGGGGGAGATAATTTGTTTTTAACCTAGACAGTGTCAAGATCAACATTGGAACATAGCAAAATTTTCAGAATTTTCATCAAATTTCTGTTTATTTTCACAAATAATCGCAAGTCATATCAAATAAATTTTACTACTATTATGAAGTACAATATGTCACAAAAAACTAAGTCAGAATCACCAGGATCCATTGAAGCGTTCCAGAGTTATTACCTCATAAAGGGACAGTGGTCAGAGTTGTAAAAATTGGATTGTCATTAAGCTACTTTCACAATAGTGTCGTACGACGCACGTTGCAATGCGACGTGGCGACGCATACTGTGAAAGCGCCGCACAACAGGGGCAGCAGATGCAGTTTTTCAGCACATCCGCTGCCCCATTCTGAGCTCCGGGGAGGGGGGAGGAGTTCCAGCCGCGCATGCACGGTCAGAAATGGTGGACACGACTGTTAGGTGTCGAGTTCCCGCCTCTGTACAGGGGGGGAATCTCGAGCCATCTCCGCTGCGGTCTCCCATTCTTCTCCAGCTGCAGTGGAGTCTGCTCAGTGGAGACGTCGGTCCCAGCGTCTTGCTCAGTCCCACTGTACAAAGAGTTACTGCTGCTTTTCCGGCTTCTGCCATTGAAGTCAGTGCTGGGAAGCGGCGAGCAGACGCTTCTGGGACTAAGTCCTGCTTTTCTCGTACTGAGCATGCCCTTAGTAAGATCTCTCAGTGGAGATCGAGGGTCACATGGTCAGATACTGCAGCTAAGTCCATTGGTCCTTTCAGGAAGGTCCTTTAAGTGCTAAGGCTAAGTCTTGCTTTGCACACACTGAGCATGCCCAGGGCAAGATCTCTCAGTGGAGATTTAGGGTCACATGCTCAGGTATGGCAGTCTCTCATTGGTCCTTCTAGGAAGGTCTTTTACTTGCTGCAGCTATATAAGGCTCGCATGGCTGCACGGCCATGCGCTAGTGTACATTTATATATGTGTGTGTGTTGATGAGTGCAAGTCGTTCATTAATATCCCCTCCCTTGTGTATGACTGCTCGCGAAAGGTGGATGCTTGCTGTCCAGCGCCCGACTAAGCTGTCAACACAGAGACACGATACAGCGTCTACTGCTGTAGCCGCCAATGCGGCGCCGTGCGCTTATAGAGCGCTTTCCTATCCCAAGTCTGGGTGGTTAGTGGCGTCCGCCAAAGCGGCACAGCACGCACTCTTGTGCTTTAGTTATATTTTTCAGTTACCTTGACACCCCAGTTGCGGTGTCGAGCGCAAGTGGTCAGTAAGTACTCTAATCCTGTGTCTTGGGATAGAGTCCTGAGACTCCTTGCTTGCGCTCTTGGTGCGGTACCGTGGCCCTGTGATGCAACAGGGTTTGCTTCCTTCACACAGGGTGAAGTTAACCCATGTGTGTATCCACATTGTACCGCCATATAGTCCGTCATTACTCAGCAGCAGGTTCCATCTCTGCACAGTGGACCCCGGGCTGAGAACGCACCTCATACCATCTCTCTTATAATTTGGTGCGTTCCGCTAGCCCTAACAACGACGCACCAAAAAACATTGCATGCAACGTTTTTTTGTGCCGACAGTCCGACGCAACCCGACGCAACCGTCGCACGATGGTTGCGATGTGTGGCAATGCATCACAATGCATCGCTAATGTTAGTCTATGGAGAAAAAACGCATCCTGCAAGCAATTTTGCAGGATGCATTTTTTCTCCAAAACGACGCATTGCGACGTGCGTTGTACGACGCTAGTGTGAAAGTAGCCTAACATGCAAACCACCCTCAGGGGTAAAGGGGTTAAAGAAGTCTGTGTCTTTCTTTCAATTAAAGAACTTTTTTCTGGGTGTCTGTGTTTTCTTACAATGTGTCTATGGGGCTTGTAATGGAGCCATCTTATTGATGCCTTTCCATCACTAACCTCGGGGCTTGATGTCACCTGACAGTGATATCAACCCCCCAACTATTACCTCACTTGTCACCGCTACAGGAAGAGCGAGGCTAAGTGCCAGAATTGACTCATCTTATAGATGCGCCTTTTCTGGGGTGGCTGAGAACTGATGTTATTAGCCTGGGGGGCAGTATCCATGGCCCCTTCCTAGGCTATTAATATCAGCCCATCGCTGTCTGCATAGCCTTTGCTGGTTATTAATTATAGGAGGACCCTCACATCATTTTTTGTGGAGTACCCCATTTTAATAGCCATTAAAGGCTAATTATCCAGCTGTGAGCTGATATTTATAGCCTGGGAATCGCCATGGGTATTATCCCCTTCCCAGGTTATAAACATCTGCCTCCAGCCATCGGTTTTTCCTCTGCTGGTTCCAAAAATTGCGCTAGAGCCCACCCTATTTTTTTCTGATAATCTTTTATTAATGAAATACATGTCCAGTAATTTGCACACACACTGTACTAATTGTATTTGTCACAGACATTTACAGTATATATCTACATATTCTATTTGTATTTACTGTATGTAATACATTTCTTCTATCCTGTCAGCTACTGCAGTGATTTTACAGAATGCGGCAGATGAATTACAGGCTTTTCTTCTATCTATCTATCTATCTATCTATCTATCTATCTATCTAATATATGTACATATATTTGTGTGTGTCACTGACATCTATATTAAAAAGTTAAGAGACCACTGCAAAATTTTGAGTTTCTCTGACTTTTCTCTTTATAGGTATATTTTTGAGTAAAATGCAAATTGTTCTTTTTCCTATAAACTACTGACAACATATCTCCAAAGTTCCAAGCAATACATTTTGTATTTATTTTATGAAGGTAAGAAACGGTCAAAATAACAAACACATGCATTGCTTGCAGACCTCAAATAATGCAAAAAAAAAAAAACAAGTTCATAATCATTTATAAACAACAATACTAATGTTTTAACTCAGGAAGAGTTCAGAAATCAATATTTTGTGGAATAACCATGATTTTTATTTACGGCTTTCATGTGTCTTGGCGTGCATTCCACGAGTTTTTCACACTTTTTTTGGGTGACTTTATGCCACTCCTAGTACAACAATTTAAGCAGTTCTTCTTTGATGGCTTGTAGCTATCCATCTTTCTCTTGATTACATTCCAGAGGTTTTCAATGGAGTTCAGGTCTGGAGATTGTGCTGGCCATGACAGGGATTTGATATAGTGGTCCTTCATCCACACACTGATTGTCCTAGCTGTGTAGCATGGCACACTGTCCTGCTGGAAAAAACAGTCCTCCAAGTTGGGGAACATTGCCTAAGCAGGAGGAATCAACTGTTTTTCCAGGATAACCTTGTATGTGGCTTGATTCATACATCATCTGCAAAGATTAGCCTGCCCAATTCCAGCCTTTCTTAAGAATCCCCAGATCACCGATCCTCCACCAAACTTCACAGTGGGTGCAAGACACTGTGGCTTGGACGCCTCTCCAGGTCTCCGTCTAACCATTAGATAACCAGGTGTTGGGCAAAACTGAAAATTAGACTCATCAGAGAAGATCACCTAACTCCAGTCCTCTGTGGTCCAATCCTTATGGTCTTTGGCAAATTTCAGCCTGGCTCTCCTTTGCTTCTCTTTGATGAAAGGCTTTTTTCTAGCTTTACATGGCTTGAGTCCTGCCTCTAGAAACCTGTTACGAACTGTTCTTGATGTCATCCTGTGGTTGCTGAGTGACATTTGAATAAGATTACGGTCATCCCGGTCAGTGGAGAGTCGTTTTTGCCCTCTGCCGGTCTGTATTTTTGTTGTCCCCAATATCTGCTGCTTGACCTTGTTGTAATGGACTGCCGTCTTAGAAATTTTAAGGATGGAGGCAACATGATGCTCACAGTGTCCCTCTGCTAGTAAAGCCAGAATTAAGCTCTTCTTTTCCTCATTCAAGACCTTTCTTTTCAACTCCTTTGGCATGGTTAAAAGTTATTTTTGCATTCCTATTACTGTTGGGATATTACTAGCACTTTTTTGCCATCCAGCTGATTTTTATAAAACTGTGCAGTGGTCTCTTAATTTTTACCAGAGCTGTGTATATATGTATATATAATATATGTATTCTATGTGTATATATCCTATCTATTCTATTCTAACCTGTCAGTGTGATTTTACTGTATGTGGCACATGATTTGCCAGCTTTTCAAAGGACATTGGTGCATAAAAATTGGACATAGTCCGAGCGCTGTGCGATTATTTATTTTTTTCTTGCAGCATGCATTAGCGAGTCTCTGCCCAGACTTGGTGAGAATCACAGCATGTGGCGATTTTACACGCGCATAGAATATGCCAGAGAAAAAATACGGTTATGTGAGCTGCCCCATAGAATAACAGTGGTCTGAGTACTATGTGATATGTTCTTGCATAGCACTCGTCCTTATTCTATGGTAATGTGATGCCAGCCTTATTAGAAGAAACCTCTTTACTAGTGAAGACCAACCCTAGCTACAGTCAGAGTGTCACTCATTATTAATAATCTTGTTCTGTAGGAAAAAGGGAAAATAGCTTACAGGGCAACACCGGGTGAAAAGTGTGATGCAGCGGTATCACACTTATGCAATGCTGAGGCAGTGACCCAGCAAAGTTCCAAATAAAAGTCTCTTTAATGCTTTCACTTCACAGCATTAATGTCCAACTCATATAAACACAGCGCACGTTATCCTCTGGATTGCAGCCGGGCATATATCCTCTGAATTACAGTCACTAAACACACCAGTCCACCTCTGATGGGTTTCCATGAGCGACTGCACCATTGTATTAATGTGCTACTCTCAGCATTACACAGTATTCAATATCCTCCAGATCACAGCCGGGCACCATATCCTCCAATTTACAGTCACTAAACACGCCAGTCCTCCTTCAGGCACAGGACAGACTACCTCAGATTCACCACCGGGCACAAGACAGTCCACCTCCGAGACCAGTTACTGTGGGCAAATGCACCACTGTGCATGCTGTTGGTGCCAGGTGTCTCAGCTCCCTTGGCTGCTTGACTCCATTTGCCTGTGTTACCTCACACAGGAGCTCTGCAGAGCCGACTGCTCTGCCCTCTAGCATATACCAGACTGAAACTGACCTTCACACAGCCAAAGCATTTACTGCAGGAATTTTAACTGCAATCTGTGGCCTTCAGCCACATGGAAAACCCAGCCCAGAATGAAACGGACTGCATGAATACCATCCTGCAGTCTGTTTCAAAGCACAAAAGCCCAGAGCAGGTTTTCCCTAATTTGCCTTGGACAACCAGCATGTCCAAGACCTATATTCACTTCAGTCTGCATTGCAACCACAGCTATGCCTGTAAGCCTCTGACTGCAATGTCCGCTCATGACCTCAATATGCCTAAGTGCAGCCCTTACAGGTAACATCAGTTACTACTTTACAAAAGTGAAAGGTAAGGTGTCAGTGATGGGATGCTCTTATGAGTTAAGGTACTTCACACTAAGCGACGCTGCAGCGATACAGACAACGATGCCGATCGCTGCAGCGTCGCTGTTTGGTCGCTGGAGAGCTGTCACACAGACAGCTCTCCAGTGACCAACGATGCCGAGGTCCCTGGGTAACCAGGGTAAACATCGGGTTGCTAAGCGCAGGGCCGCGCTTAGTAACCCGATGTTTACCTTGGTTACCAGTGTAAAATGTAAAAAAACAAACAGTACATACTCACCTTCGTGTCCCCCGGCATCCGCTTCCTGCACTGACTGTGAGTGCCGGCCCTAACAGCAGAGCGGTGACGTCACCGCTGTGCTGTGCTTTCACTTTACGGCCGGTGCTCAGTCAGTGCAAGAAGCGGACGCCGGGGGACGCAAAGGTGAGTATGTACTGTTTGTTTTTTTACATTTTACACTGGTAACCAGGGTAAACATCGGGTTACTAAGAGCGGCCATGCGCTTAGTAACCCAATAGTTACCCTGGTTACCATTGTAAAACATCGCTGGTATCGTTGCTTTTGCTGTCAAACACAACGATACACGGCGATCTGATGACCAAATAAAGTTCTGAACTTTAACCAACATCCAGCGATATCACAGCAGGATCCTGATCGCTGCTGCCTGTCAAACTCAACGATATCGCTAGCCAGGATGCTGCAACGTCACGGATCGCTAGCGATATTGTTTAGTGTGAAGGTACCTTTAGGCTAGATGTTTCTGTGTGTTGTTGAGAACACAACTCCTATAGTCCTGTGTTTGTACAAGATTGTAAGCTGATGTTGCCTGACCTCGTACGAGGGGAGATGCCTGAATCCAAGCTACAGAAACAAACAGCAAATCTGGAGTGACAAAAAGTGCAAATAGGCTCTTATCTGATAGCCAAGTGGTATAGGATATTATAGGACCCTCACTTGATAGGGATGTGGCAGTCACAACTCCTATAGAAGCATATAAAGGTTGACGCAGGATCACCAAGGAGATATAATGCAATGAATGAGGAATACGGTGGTTTAAAATACGCGCTGCCCAAGGTTCCAAAAATGCGATCACACACAGATGTAATGCATGAATGCGGTTAATTTGTCAAAGTGTTCCAAGGTTTCCAAATCTCTTCATCCTGACAAAACATCAATTATCTGTGGATTCATCCAGATGAAAAGGTTTGGAAACCTTGAAATGCATTGACAAATGAATTGCATTCATGCTTCACCTCCGTGTGATCGCATTTTTAGATCCTTGGGCAGTGCGAAATTTAAACCACCATATTCCTCATTCATTGCATTGTCAATACAAGCTTTGTATGAGTGAGTCATCATGAAGTATAAAAACATATACCCATTGGTTGCAATAGAAAGAAGACATCTTCATTAACAGGCTACCACAGACAATCTATTATTGTTATTGGCACAAAAAAGTGATGTTTTGTCCGACCAAGAACTATCCAATAAGTCTCTATTCATATCCAAAATTCAAAGTTTGGACAATGCTGCAGTCTGAAAATGGGTTCTCTAGACTAAAAACAGTTGTGTATCTGTGCAATACGTATTATACAAAGTGCATGTTATGCTCCAAGTTGTAATTTAGTTTATATATTATCTTTATTATCATATTTGGTGCTCAATTATGCACAGTTAAATAAATAGTAGTATTACTGAGTGGTATATTATAAGGGAAAAATGCAGAGGGGAGCACAAAATGACTGCATCTTTGTAGTTGTGGATCAACATTGTGCGCTTATCAAGTTCTTTACATTTTTTGGACAAATGTTGCAAAGAATACACTACGTTGTCCAAAAGTGTTAAATACGATACAATGACAAGGTGGTACAAGCCTCAATGCATGAGATACATGCTGTGCTGAGGCATAACATTCTGGTTAACCTTTTAGTTTTTTTTTCTTCCCCCCTCAGCGCCAACAGTTAACAGTCATCATCTCCGCTTCTGATTAGACTGTATTATATGTTAAACATAAGCTTTCATAATTTATTGTAGATATACATAAGTGTTCAGAAGGCAAAACAGTCCCTAGATGTAAAAATAATCTCAGGCCTTTGTAAACATTAATCAGTTTGATGGTTTTAAATGTACCATCAAATAAAAGTTGCATTTCAGGTAATTGCGCACTGAAAGACTTACAGTTATCTTTCCAAATTACCTATTCATGGTCGTTTTCCCTGACATAGTATCCTGGTCTTTGAAGAAATACTAATTACACCAGATGGCTCACATTCATTGAAAACAAAGACACTTCAGCAAATTGAGATTGTGAAAACATGAAAATGTAAAGGTATAAATTTGATGGATCCATGCGACTGAATTGTTCTGTCTCTCAGCGACGTAAATGCTGGCATATTTGATTCTTTTTTTCTTTCCAATCAAGCAGAGCATAATAAAACATACTCTTGAGTTAATCTAAAATATAATATAAAGAATGTAGGGTGCCTCTACTATGTTTTATCTAGTGTCTTGTATCAGCACTTCTCGTCAAGGGAAATGCATAGCTGCCAATCCCTGGCAAATTTTACAAAGCTGAAGGGGTAATGTGTATGAAACAGATGCTTCTAGACACCAGCCGCTTCTGTCATCTATACCAATATTGAGAAGAGTACCGTATTTTCCGGCGTATAAGACGACTTTTTAACCCCCGAAAATCTTCTTAAAAGTCGGGGGTCGTCTTATACGCCGGGAATCGTCTTGTACGCCGGTGTATATGGTGGGTGGGGAGGGGGAGTGATCCTGATGACGAGGGGGCGTCTCACAGGAAAGTGAGTAATCCCCATTACCTTATCCTAGCGGTGCAGCGTGGGGGTGTCAGTGCTGGGAGCGGCGGCGGCTGCTGTGTTCTGGTGCGGCGGCTCCTCTTCTGTGTGGGGCCTCTGTGCTGTGGGGTGGCGGCGGCAGCGGCGTATCTTTATCCAGTTGGGGCTCCTCCGGCATCTCCTTAGCCCTGGAGGCCCCGCCGCAACTCCATCGGTGCAATGTGGTGGCCTCCGGGAAAATGGCCGCTGCTCAGATTCAGATCTCGTGTCCCGAGATTTCGGGACGAGATCTGAATCTGAGCAGTGGCCATTTTCCCGGAGGCCACCGCATCGCACCTATTGAGCTGCCTCCGGGAAAATGGCCGCTGCATTGCACCGATGGAGTTGCGGCGGGGCCTCCAGGGCTAAGGAGATGCCGGAGGAGCCCCAACTGGATAAAGATATGCCGCCGCCACCGCCACCCCACAGCACAGAGGCCCCACACAGAAGAGGAGCCGCCGCACCAGAGCACAGCAGCCGCCGCACCAGAGCACAGCAGCCGCCGCCGCCACTCCCAGCACTGAGACCCCCACGCTGCACCGCTACGATAAGGTAATGGGGGATACTTACTTTCCTGTGAGACGCCCCCTCGTCATCAGGATCACTCCCCCCCCCCAAAAGGCACATATTCACCGGCCCTATAAGACGACATAGGGTGTATAAGAAGACCCCCGACTTTTAAGAAGATTTTATATTTTAACTGGTAAAGTTGGGGGGTCGTCTTATACGCCCAGTCGTCTTATACACCGGAAAATACGGTAAATATTTCAAAAGTTTTCCACTAATTCTCTAAAGTGCATATGAATTGGATTAACTCAGAAATAAATCTCAATTATGTACATATTTATTTACATACATTATATTTATTTAGATATTGCATCAATTAAAAAAAGAAGTGTATGAAAAAATGGACAAAACATTTTTTTTTAAATAATTAAGTAAGTTACTAGTGCCCAAAAGAGAAAACATTAGAAGTATCATTGCACTCCTCATTGGCAGCCTTGCAGATGCACCCACAAGTGGAGGATATTACTGCAAATTTACAGCAGATGTTCTATCCTGTCCACATGTTTTGGAATGCTTTGCATTTCTAGAATTCTGTCTTGTCTAAATGTGGCCTTTAAATTTGTGCAGCAGGTACACACTGCTTGACATTGAGATTTGCTACACCAACATTGAAAAGTCATGGAAATTTAAATCACAGAAATGATACCGATATGCAAATGATAAAAAATTGAAATAAAGTTTTCAATATCTTCAATGTCAAGTGTTAGCTGGAAACAAAAAATACACACACGCTTTGGCATGCTATCAATTAGGTTATTAATGGTGTTGGAGCAATGTTCTGCCATGCTGATTGCCCTAGGGCATGCATGTTTAGGTCATGCAGGCTGATCAAAGTAGCAAAAGCACCAGGCAACGTGGCATTGTGGTGTTGAAAAACTGCTCGTGAGACACTATGGAAAAATGGCTATACCACTGGCTCCACGCTTTATTCATTCTGTACATGAAATTAGACAACACTAACAAAGCTTGGGGTGTCAAGCAGTGTTTACACAAATTACATATGAGACCCCCGTACATGCACTACACCTATGCTTTAGACTGTTACTGCTATACTAACTATTACTTGATAACAAAGTAGCAGTCCAGGGAGCAAGCCTAAATACAAAATCATATGTCTGATTAAAAATAGCAGCAATAACAAAAACCGTAGAATAAAAAATAAAAAAACTTTCTGTAGCCATAAAAAAGTATTGTGTCTTCCATTTATAACATAATTAAAAACTGTGTGTAGGAAAACAAAGCCTTAAAGCCTTAAGTATTATTAAATAAATAATAAATTCCAAATGATAAATGTATTGCTGCCATTAAATTGCTGTATTGTTCGCATGTGAAGCATTGTCATTTTATTGATTTGTGCCTGTCCAATGGTGATAGATGATTATTCTTTTCTAAAATGTCTTGTTTATTTACTTGTGTTTTTATTAGTAGCATGTTTACAGGTAGGCATTTGTTTGTGCTGACACATTTTTTAAAGTTATGGTCCATTTATTCTGACAGCTTTGTAATACACAGTTTGTAGATGATGTTTACTATGCCCTCATATTAAAGTGTTTGTTTGTTGCAAGCATTTTTAGCTAGTGTTTGATGTACCATTAGGATAAAGTTATCTCATACCTTTTAATTAACCTACTCAATATCAGTTTTGATTATAAAACAGCCATCTATTATCAAAATACACATTCCAGTTTGTCCCAGCCTCTGAGTTTTGGTCTGACGAAGTCAATGGTAAAGTGATGAAGGGGAGATATGTTTCATTACGCCTAATGGCGTCAGTGATATGAAATCCAGAGTTTTATTTCCTCCTGCAGTGTAAGTGTTGCGAGGGTTATGCAAAGTTATGCTATGGGCTGGTTTGTAAGTGGACATTCATAGAGCAGGTGGGAGACTGTCCATCGTATCTCCACCTACAGAGTCAGCCCCGCCGTGTGCTGACAGGACCTTGGTGATGTCAGTCATGTGATCATTCACATGAGTGAGGAGTCGCATGGTCTAGGTATAAATAGCTGAACTCCAGG
Source organism: Ranitomeya variabilis (assembly GCF_051348905.1). Taxonomy (NCBI): domain Eukaryota; kingdom Metazoa; phylum Chordata; class Amphibia; order Anura; family Dendrobatidae; genus Ranitomeya; species Ranitomeya variabilis. Next base: position 572,791,028 of record NC_135236.1, read on the forward strand.
GGTAGTCTGGGCTGTTGAGGGCCTGGAGAGGAAGACTCCAGGAGAGTGTTTGCGCACATGGTGCTTGTTCAAGGAAATTGCTAACCCTAAGCGGGCTGACCTCCACTAGTGCAAAGAGTGCACTAAGTACTACCATTTTGTGCTGTTTTGCCCAGAGGGTCATTTTTATTTTTGTGCTTAAACCTTGGTTTATACTGGAACTAATAAATAAAGTGCATCCTTAAAAGTGCAGTGTTCCTGTGACAACCTCATTGTGCAGCTGAGTGAGCTGATCTACCACAGTGGTTAATGACTTTTGATACACATTTTCATCATAGATTGTTAAGCAAAGTATGAAACTGGATGATGTGCTGAACCAGGCAGATGCCAGCTGTTATACCTCCTTCACATGCACTATATACACGTACACAAGCACACCCATTGATAGATACCTCTCCATTACTAACACCAGGGCTTGATGTCAGCTGTGGTTTTGGACATTTCACAGCTGACATCAACCCCAACTATCATTACTTTGATTGCCAACTCATCAGTGCAATCAGAAAAAGCGAAGGCAAAGGGCCAGAATTGGAGCATTTCATGTGATGTGCCATGCCTGCAGTGGCTACAGTCTGGTATTTAGTCTGGAAAGGGCCCAATAACTATGGACCTTCCCAGTCTGATAATATCAGCTCTCAGCTGCTTGTTTTACTTTTGCCGGTTTTAAAAAATGTGAAATACCCAATGTTTTTTATTTACTTTTCTTTATTTATTTATGAGATTTATAGCTGTAACATTTGGTCAACATACAGACAAGAAAGAGAAGGAGACCCTGCTGACCATAGTAGCTTACACGCTTCATTAGAGACTTATCCAGTGACTCTGTAGATGGAAAATGACTCTGCTGTACAAGCTGTGTTTCACTGGGAATCACTGATCTTAGATGGCCTGGTACTGCTCATCACTGTGCAAGATATGATAATTCTTAATATGTGATAACTGCAGGGCATTATGGGGAGGCCAGTGTGGTGACACAAGATGACATTAGCCTGCTCTCTAGTGCTTCAGCAGTGTAAGAAATTACGCTGGGCAATTTTTTTTCCTTCAAATTGTGAATCAAATCTCAAAATGTTCTAATTTACATGAAACCACAAATTTCAGGAAATTTGATTTACACTCTGTCCTCCAATGATCAATCACCCATCTCTAATGCTGTCCTTCTTTAATTTTTTTCAAGTTATGTCTGCAAATCCCATGGTAGCTGGAAGTAAGCAGTGGAAACAGTTGGGGCCAGAATGTCCTGTAAACTGTTTAGTGGCTTTTCCCATGTCCTGCAGCTCAGTATGTATTCACTTTAATGAGTGCTAAAGTATGATACCCTGTGCTATGTGTCACGCCCGGGATGGGTAAGCCCAGTGGATGGTACAACATAAACAATGGGTTGGAAACAGGGATACTAAGGTCCTAACAGTAGGGCGCGAGTGATAGGGCACCTCCTAACTCTAACCTGTGCCTATCCCTAAGCTCACCTAATATCCTATGCGGGTTCTTCCCATGCTGCCAACACGTACCTTGTCCCTAGCTGTCACCTCACTATACACTCGCTAATGCACTGGCCGGCAAGGATCCTAGCCTCACCATTGCAGATGGTATCAACACAGGGGAAGTGACAAGCACGTGACAGACAAGGATTGGGAAAATAATACTTAGCTCCAGCCTCTGCTGCCAAGCTCCAAACAGCAGAGGACATGGAACCAGAAACCCAAACTCCACAGAAGCAGAAGATACACCACTGGAAAAAGAGAGCAACAAACTCCTAGGCCGGTCTTCATAGAATAACTATTACCAACAGTCAGCTGATGTGTCATATGACCACTTAAAAGATGGTGGGAGTGGTCCCCACCCACATCAGCTGACCCGCAGCAAAGCAGCTGCCAGCAAGGAAACTGACATTAACAGTTAACAAAAGGAAAAATCAACATTTAAATTACAGCAGCATCAGAGCTGTAACAAATCTAAAAATGAATCGAGACACTATGTCTGTATTGCAGTATCAAATAAGCACCAAAAAGGCAGAGTTCTGATGGGGAAAAAATAATTTGGCAAGAGAATGTGTCCGAGGAGCAAAATATACATCCAACCTGGCAAGGAGCTTTGCAGAGAGGCAAGATGGGATTACTGATGCTGTGCAGCAATGCTGTTAGGGTTATGGCAAGACAATAGTTGACAGATCTCAGTGAGGATAAAGGTACCTTCACACTAAGCGACTTTGCAGCGAGAACGACGACGATCCGTGACGTTGCAGCGTCATGGATAGCGATCTCATTGTGTTTGACACGCAGCAGCGATCTGGATCCCACTGTGATATCGCTGGTCGGAGCTAGAAGTCCAGAACTTTATTTCGTCACTTGATCACCCGCTGTCATCGCTGTATCGGCGTGTGTGACGCTGACACAGCGATGTGTTCACTTGTAACCAGGGTAAACATCGGGTTACTAAGTGCAGGGCCACGCTTAGTAACCTGATATTTACCCTGGTTACCATTGTAAAAGTAAAAAAAAAACAGTACATACTCACATTCTGATGTCTGTCACGTCCCCCGGCGTCCACAGGGTTACGCGCTGCTGCTCAGAGCTTCCTGCACTGACTGTGTCAGCGCCGGCCGTAAAGCAGAGCACAGCGGTGACGTCACTGCTGTGCTCTGCTACTGCCGGCGCTGACACATTCAGTGCAGGAAGCTCTGAGCAGCATCGCGTAACCCTGTGGACGTCGGGGGACGTGACAGACATCAGAAGGTGAGTATGTACTGGTTTTTTTTTACTTTTACAATGGTAACCAGGGTAAATATCGGATTACTAAGCACGGCCCTGTGCTTAGTAACCCAATATTTACCCTGGTTACCCGGGTGCTGCAAGGGGACTTCGGCATCGTTGACGGCAGTTTCAACAATGCTGAAGTCGTTCCCCTGATCGTTGGTCGCTGGAGAGAGCTGTCTGTGTGAAAGCTCCCCAGCAACCTAAACAGCGACGCTGCAGCAATCGGCTTGTTGTCTATATCGCTGCAGCGTCGCTGAGTGTGACGGTATCTTTAGTGATTGAAGAAACAGAAAGTGGCAGATGCAATAGAGTAGGCAAGGAGGAAACAGTGCCTGCCATGGACTTTGTTAAATTGGCTGAGGAAAGATGGTAGATATACAGAAGTACAGTCAATCAATAAGAGGATTCTATGTGTACTGTGTGGCAAGGCATTGTTTGGCATAAAAGGGATTGGAAGAACAAGCATAAAATGGAACACTAAATCTGGGAAAGCCAAGTAATGACAGTATTGAAAGTGGTCAGCGGCACTTTCAAGAACCAACAACAAGACATTAGGGGCAGGGATCTGTTGGGAGAGAACGCTAGGGAAATTGAAAGTTCTAGGTATTTCAAATAGAAAGGGGGACACGCAACCTGGAAGTGGCTGTGGCATTCAGCAGAGGAGAAATCAAAAACACTATCTTGAGGCAAGAAGTTGACACTAGGTGGCATGGCTGAAAAAAACTGTGTTTTTCATGGGTTTATAATTAACAATATTGCAACACTGTTAAGATGATTTACCACAATGTACAATATAAATCTACCAACTTTTTGCAATATATTTTGCAACTTATTAATAGAAGGTCAACTCTGAATTTCAAATAAACTTTGGAATTGCTGTGCCACAATAGTTTAATGTGATATTCTAACTGTACAAATAAAATAAACTGTCTTGTTAAAAATCAAGTTCAGCATATAATCGAAGATTCATTTCTCACTCTATAACTGTTTATTAGTTCTATAATAGGCATACTGAATATTTCAACGCTCATTATTAAATTGTCAAGTTAAAGATGATCAAATAATGGCATCATTCCTGTACTCCTCAGGATCACCCATTTAAAGATGTGTTTTTCATGCTTACTAATTGATGCAGACTTTTGCTGTCTAAATGGACAAGTATAGGTATCTCAGTGGGGCAGAGTTAAATTGGCTTGTCCAGTAATTGTGTGTCACTCATCCATGTACTGATATTGTCAATTAGTTGGTAAGCCTGCAATGCTTTTGGCATTCTTTATTTATTAATTTTGTTTTAATTGGGTCAAAAGTCTGCAAGATACCATTACTTTCCACTATATGTTTACATATTTCTTTACTAAGCTATGTTATCATAAATCCATATGCAATTGATAATTTTGAAATAAATTAAAAAATAATATAAAATGATCAAAGTGTGTCTAAGACATATAATGCATTTGTCTCTTTGAACTTCATTTCTTTGTATACAATTACCTTGTGCGATGAAAGGAAATTGTAATTAATTTGCCTGATGAGAGGTTCATTAATTGTTCAAGTGCTTGATTTAATTGATCTGATTCAGGTTTGTTTGGAAGCTATTTGCATATGAATACATTATACCACCAGTCTGGTTCCCTGACTTGCTTCTCATTTAGGCTTTTCAGACAAATATTCATCTGCCTGCTATTTTATCAACCTCTGGAATTAGTTGATACATCAGTCTCTATCCAAAAATGTAAAAAATTGAATCTTATAGTATAGCACTGTTTGTGGACATTTGGTGTTCTTATTTCCTTTTTTTATAACTACTATTTTGTGCAATTAGAATAATGGTTGTCAGTAGAGGCACTTGCGCGATAATGTATCATGGCTTTATACAAGCCATATGATGTCCATGGGTTCTATTGTACCTCAACAGATTTATTAATAATAATAATAATCTGTATTTTTATATAGCGCTAACATATTCCGCAGCGCTTTACAGTTTTGCACACATTATCAACGCTGTCCCCGATGGGGCTCACAATCTAAATTCCCTATCAGTATGTCTTTGAAAATGTGGGAGGAAACCAAAGTACCCGGAGGAAACCCACGCAAACACGGAGAGAACATACAAACTCTTTGCAGATGTTGTCCTGGGTGGGATTAGAACCCAGGACTCCAGCACTGCTTATTTCGTGTAGATTATTTGATCACAAAAAAGTGGCATGTTTCACTCATTTCACCACGTGTGTGTAAACAGAAACATCATGTGCAAATCCTACATGAAATGTATACATTTTTACTATTCAATTCTGTAACACCCTAGAGTACATAACTCAGTACTCTATATTATTTAAGTAAATTTACAGTGGTTGTAAGTTTAGAAAAATATATTTTTATATACATTTAGACAAGTTTTGTGTTACAGTTCTCAGGTTAGAATCCTCTACTATTGATTAATACAAAAGATTACAGAATTATAAATACAATGTGACAAGTACATACCTGAAAACAAAATATATTTACTACTTAGGCCATCTAACATTTGTGTTTCGAGTACAGACCACGATTTATTTAACTTATCATTTAGGGGTTCATTTGTTTTGTATAAATTACAGGGAATACCAGCAGTCCCACTTTCAATACAAAAACTCAGTATAACAATCAGCATACACTAAAAGCACCAACTGCCTAAGTGCTGGATAAAATGTATAACCTATGTGTGAGAAAATATGAGCTAATGTGCCAAGGTAACATAAATAAGATCATCGCTGCAATAAGACCTGAAGGTATGAGTCCAAATGGTCCCGTTCCCATCTGTGAGTGCGATTCTTCTGGCATTAAATACAAACCCTCCCTTTTTGGGGCACTCGTGGCTGTATGTGGGGTGTCTCTACCTCAATATGGGCAAGCTCTACAATACCTTTATACTAGGTACAGACTGATTAAGCCTTTTTTTTGTTTTACTTGTCTTCCAATATTATGCTGCATGATTTACATATAGACAGACTGATTATTTTTGTCACTATGCTGTCTCAATAACGAAAAAATACTTAAATTAGTCCGCTCACCTGACAGGGTTTCGAGCATGGAGTTCCTCGCACAAATGAAGCCAGAGCAGCTGTGGCAAAGACATCAGAAAGAAGGAGGAATTTAGCGAGGAAACTTGTATATATTTTAAAACTTAGCTTTTAATTAAGCCATTATAAAAAGCTCCAATAAGAACTAGTAGGCTATTAAAAAGTGCAAAAAGGGGTCGCAGACCAATGCATTTCAATTGAGTGTCTTAATCATGGTCTATTTGCTGTCCAACATACAGGCATTTTAAGGTAGTAAAGATCAATTGTAGGCATTACCATGCCATGACATAATTTCCTGTAAAGCACAATGCCAAAAGACAATTTTTTTCTATATGAAGAGAAAAAAATATTCCCACAATATATGACAAGCAAACTAAAATCAGATAACATATAAAATAAATAACTAATATTGAAGAATCAGATCCTCTCTCAAATTTAACCCATTAGGGATCTAGTTTCCAACATAAAAATCCAAATTGATTTGCTTTTAAGTAATATTCGTTTATAATCTCCCAACCTTGAGGGTTTTTAAACTTTTTTGATTCCCATGAACATTAAACCTGAGACATCTCCACCATAGCACCCTGAAAAGTGGATTTTACTTGTGGTACATTCCACTAAGTATATTACCCAGGATGTATTGCAATTTATAAAATTGCATATTGGAAAGTTGCGATTATTTTTATAGGGCGTAAAATTGTTGATCTTATTGACTGTACGCACACTTTGCAGCAGTTCGCTTTTCACCTAAAAAACCTTTGATATCAACCCATGTTTGTGATGAAAGTGCATCTATTTTACTTTAAAAAAGACTGGGGGAAAGTATCATACCCAGGCTGAGTGCCCCTTAGCTACAAATGGCATCTCCTCACTGAAAATCTTTTTAAAGCAATCATCCAGAAAAAGAACTGGTTAGTATCTTTTTATGATGGACACAATTTTATAATATTGGCAACTGTACGTGATTAAGAAAGTAATTTTGTTGTTATTATTAACATTGGTGGTCTTTCCATGAATGATTTAACACAAATAACGCCCAATGCAGTATTCAATCTAGGACAAGAGAGCTCAGAAACATAGATACCACAAGATGTTGGGAAGTAATTGAACCACCACAATATGAGTATAATCCAAAATAATATATTAAGCTTTATTAGGCTAGGTTCACATTTGCATAGGGCAGAGCTGCGGAGGGCTGTGTAGTTCCGCCCCACCCACTGCTGCACCTCTTCCATTCTGCTCCCCTACATCGGTATGCATCCTGCGCACCTATCTTTAACATTGGGTATGCAGGCCATGTGAATGTATGCGGATGCCTCCACATGCATCATTTTGATGTTGCGCTGAACTGCGTCAAACACAACATGTATTTTGTTGCAGTCTGCGCAGCATCAAAACGACGCATGCGGAGGCATCCGCATACATTCACATGGCCTGCATACCCAATCTTAAAGATAGGTGTGCAGGACGCATGCCGACGTAGGCAGAGCTGAATGGAAGAAGTGTGGCAGTGGGCGGGGCTTAACGGAGGAACTACGCAGCCCTCCGCAGCTCTGCCCTATGCAACTGTGACCCTAGCCTTTGGCATGAATAAAATGTTAAATGTCTGCTAGAAACCAAATAACAGAAGCCAAGTTAACCTGCACATACAATTAATAGTTTAGACCAAGCTAAAATATGTAATCAATCTATAAGAGTCAGAAGTGAGGAATTACAATAGTATTAAAGTGCACAGTGCTAATGAAAATAATACAAGTGTAAAAAAATGTAACGGATCCTTTTTGTTATAAATAAAGCCTGATTAGTTCAGGGGGATAAAGGAATCCCCTTATATTGCTAGTGAGGTTTCATGAAAGAAAGTAGTGTACTTCATATCAATATGCAAATAAAATAATGTGTAAATAAGTGCAAGGTAAATGCTAAAGCGGTGATATAAAGGAAATCTAACCTCACAAAAACACTATAGTAAGCAAAGAGTACACTAACTGCAAAAATGGGTAGATGACCTTGAATAGTTTAATATGATCCATGTTCTGTACCTGCTCTGTGGCATTTTTTAAAGTCCAATCTGGTTAGCCTCTCATGGATAGCCTATCTCATATTTTGCTAGCTTCTTTGGGAAAATGGTCATCTCTGGAACAGTTTTGTTTAGTTCTCATTAGTTCCCCTTGCGGTATGTTCTTTTTTATATGAGGGATGACATGACCCATGGTCATTTTATTGACGATCTCCTCTTAATTTGGGGGGGCATTCAAGGTGAAGCAGAGGATTTTTTGAATACAATAGCCAAAATGAGTTTAATCTTAAATTCACATTTTGTTTCCAACCAACCAATATTTATTTTTTAGATTTGGATTTTTTTGTTGTTGTTTTTATTATGCTCAGTGTGCAGAAAAAAATATTTGTCAAATCCCTATGATTACAGCAATACCAAACTTGCATCATGTTTTTATTTTCTTAATTTTGTAAATTTGTAAAGAAAAATTTGCATTAGGACACCATTTGCTTCTGTGTAGACCACTGCTGCTTCAAACGGTGAAACAAGAGGTTGTCAAATGGAGATATGGGGAACAGTGAATGAAATCAGTGCCATAAAGCAGCTGCTTTTACCACTCTTAAGCAAATTTTGATCAGCAGCAAAGATTGAAGATATGTGAGTGACAGGAGCGCTTTCCCACAGCTTCTATCATTGCCCTCAAATGAATCATCATGAGGGGTTAGACGCCGGTGTCACTCACACAGTTTCTATCATTACCATAAAAATGTTTAATTTGAGGGCAGTGTTAGAAGTTATGGGGTGGTGTGGATCTCACTAACAAAGCTTCTATCCATGCTCCTTGTTGACATCTTGTTTCACAGTTAGAAGCTGCGGTGGCAAAGACAAAAGCAAAGAGACGGTGTTGCACCCATAGCTCTTATCAGTACCATCAAAACAACTTCTTTAGAGGATGGTAATGAAAGAAACTGAAGTAGGTAACTGCAGTACCACCCCTGATGATGTCCTATTCTAGGAGGAATGAAAGATGCTGCAGGGATGTGAGTGTGGCACCAGTCTCATGTGACATCCCCTTTGAGATTCCTCTGAAACAAAATGTCAAAGTAAGTGAAGTAAAAAAACACATTTAGGGATTAGCAGGATAAGGAGGAGTGTGGGATATTTTATAATAAAGCTAATTACAAAATTGATTTGAGTGTAAAAATTGATTTTTAACCAATTTCTGCCATCATAAGGGAATAGTACATCCGATGGCAGATCCCAGATCCTTTTTTTTAGAGAATATGAATGATAACACCAAAACTTTTTCTGCACTCATGGTTAGTGGTTGGGTGAAGCCATTTGTTATCAAACTACTGTGTTTTCTCTTTGTAAATCAAAATAACAACCCAAAACATCCAAATTATCCTGATCAAAAGTTCACATACCCTTGTGATTTTAGCCCAATAACATGCACAGAAGTTGACACAAATGGGTTTGAAAGGCTACTAAAGGTAACATCCTCACCTGTGACCTATTTGCTTGCAATCAGCGTGTGTGCATAAAAGCTGAGTGAGTATCTTGGATCCAGACAGACTCTTGCATCTTACATCCAGCCACTGATGTTTCTGGATTGTGAGTCATGATAAAAGCAAAAGAATTGTCAATGGATCTACAGGAAAAGGTAGTTGAACTGTATAAAATAGGAAAGGGATACAAAAAGATATCCAAGGAATTGAAAATGCCAGTCAGCAGCGTTCAAACTGTGATTAACAAATGGAGAATCATGGGCTCTGTAAAAACAAAACTACAGTCAGGTAGACTAATAAAAATGTGGTCAACAACTGCCAGAAAAATTGTTTGGGATGCAAAGAAAAACCCACAAATTACATCAGCTGAAACACAGGACTCTGAAAAATAGCAGTGTGGCTGTTTCAAGATGCACAATAAGGAAGCACATGAATAGAAATCGGCTGCATGCTCAAGTTGCAAGAAAGCCATTACTGTGCAAATGCCACAAAGTGTCTCACCTACAATATGCAATACAGCACAGCGACAAGCCTCAAAACTTCTGGAGCAAGGTAATATAGAGTGATTTGACCAAAATTGAACTTTTTGGCCACAACAATAAATGTCACATTTGGAGAGAGGTCAACAAGCCTACGATGAAAGGAACACTATTCCTACTGCAAAGCACGAATGTGGATCAATTATGTTTTGGGGATGTGTGAGCTACAAAGGCACAGGAAACTTGGTCAAATTTGAAGGATAGATGAATGCAGAATGTTATCAGCAAACACTGGAGACAAATTTGCAATCATCAGCCAGGGTGCTGCACATGTGATGTACTTGGATGTTCCAACATGACAACAATCCAAAACTCAAGGCCAAGTCGACTTGTCATTGGTTACAGTAGAACAAAGTGAAGGTTCTCGAGTCGCCATCTCCTGACCTCAATTTCATTTAGCCACTCTGGGGAGATCTCAAGCCCGCAGTTCATGCTAGACAGCCCAGGAATTTACAGGAACTGGAGGCTTTTTGCCAAGAAGAGTGGGCATCTTTACCATGTGAGAAAATAAATAACTTCATCCACAACTACCACCAAACACTTCAAGCTGTCATTGATCTTAGAGTGGGCAATACACGGTATTAAGAAATGAGGTATATAAACTTTTGATCAGGGTCATTTGGATGTTTTGGGTTGTCATCATGATTTAAAAAGAGAAATCAGTAGTTCCAAAAAGGACAAGAAAGCAAAAATTCTGCCTGGGTATGTAAACTTTTGAGCACAACTGTACATAATTTGTTCCCCAAGAGATTATCAAACATCTTTGGGGACAATTTTTCCTTCCCTTATTGATCATTGTTTTTCCTCTGTAACTGGGGCATGCATTGGACAAAGAAAATAGATGGGCAAATACAGTGATCACCAATTAAAATTGATTTTTATTAAACATATCAATGAGTATAAACACAGTTAAAAACACTTTTAAAAGCCCATGGCTATAAACCCATATCAAATAACCCATAGATGGGTAAAGTGAGTCCCTTGTTGGTCAAAAATATAAGTATAAAGTATTCAAAACACTGAGATTAGAATAACAATCCAGAAGCCACTTAATTTGCACATAGAACTACTAACTTCTATAATGCTAACTAAAGTTTGTATGGAGACCCCTTATTTTAATAATGTAAATGCAGAGAACGTGCTGACAGCACAATACCTATAAGTATTCAATTATTATTAGCATTAGCATTGCGTGATCTAATTTATAGTTGATGGTGCCCACTATCTCATAAATTTCTACTTGGGGCATGCACTGGAGCTCCAGATGCAGGAGTAAACAGCCCTCTACAGTGAAAGTAGTCATTGGCAAAGCTGATCCGGGTATGCTACCACCCAACAGATCTGCTATACCAGGCAGAGACTTAACTATCATGAGGTTTCCTGGTCCTGCAGAAGCATCATGATTGCCAAATGCCAATGTTTCTGAACCATACATATCACTGCTCTGTGGCTTGTCACAGATGAGACAGAAGGGGTCCTAAATTGCTTATCTCTTCTCAGTAGAGTCCTCAGCTATGTCTGTTACCTAGCAATAGCGGGAACATTAAATATGTGCTGCATGTCTAAAATATGGCATGGCTATTGCCTAGGACCAAAGCACCATAAATATTCAGCTTTTTGTCATTATAGGGATGCCCTGTTTTCGGTCCGATGGGCGGTGTTTCTACTTTTTTCCTCCACCCCATCCTTCCTCGCTGTCCGCAATATTTTCCGGAATTGGAGTAGGTGTCCCCCATAGTTCACGCTTGCGCAAAGCAATCTTGTCTCGCGCACGTGCAGTATTCATTGCTCATCTGCGGGCTGTTACGCCACTTCCTCATACTCACCTGCCCGGCCGGCGTGCTCTCGATGCTTCTTCCTGCTCTCCGTCTTCCAGCTTCTCCGGCGCTCATCTTTGCTGCGCTCTGCGCATGTGCAGATGCGCTCCTTTCATCACTGGGGCTTCTGGGAGGTCGTGACCCGGCGGCTCCGCCTCCAATATGGCGGCGCCCGTCGGGTAGCTCTTTCCAGTGCCTGCCCTGCTCAGACGCCTTTGCATCTATTGCGCTCGCTGGCTTACCGCCGGCACCCCCTTAGGTTCCTAGGCTCTAATCTTTGCTGTGTCTCATACTGTCTCTGTTTGCCGTGTCCTGCCAGTCCTGTGTTCCTGCCATGTCCTGCCTATCCAGTGTTCCTGCCGTGTTCTGTCTATCCAGTGTTCCTGCCGTATCCTGCCAGTCCTGTGTTCCTGCCATCTCCTGCCAGTCCTGTGTTCCTGCCATGTCCTGCTTATCCAGGGTTCCTGCCGTATCCTGTCAGTCCTGTGTTCCTGCCGTGTCCTGCCAGTCCTGTGTTCCTGCCGTCTCCTGCCAGCTCTGCGTTCCTGCCATACCTTGACAGTCCTGTGTTCCTGCCGTACCCTGCCAGTCCAGAGTCTCCATTGTCTCCATCTGTCGAGTGCTAGCATCTTACCGGTCAGTACCTTGTCTTTGCTGTCTCCATCTGTCCAGTGCCTCCACCATTCTAGTCACTTCACCAGTTCCGTCTTCCCTTCATCTGCCGCTCTCTCTGTGTTCTATTTTCAGTCGTCCCTTTGGCAGTTGCGGCTTCACCCACCTTGGGCCTGTCCCTAACTCTCCCTGTACAGGGGGAGGCTTCATCTGGTCCACTCGTCCTCGAAGGCTCTGTAGCCGTGACCCAGAGGGTCCACTTCCTTAGTCCTGACACGGGCAAAGCCGAAAAGCATTACTGCGCATGATTAGTCAATTTTTGAGGAAAAAGGTTCTGAACTTGGCAAATTCAAATTTCTAAACATTTGGTCATCTATTTTAAACCGTTGTATGTATATGTAAAATATTAGGGACAGATGTTGAGTGCTTTAAAACACAAAAAAAAAACACAGCATAATCATATGCTGCACTGAACTTATTAGGTGCAGAAATTACATGTGTATAAAAAAATGCAAGTTACACTCTTCACCATTTACTGCTCTATAATTTCTTGACAACATATGTAGGGTCAAAATGTTTGTTATCTTATATATTTTGCATGAGGGGTAAAGTTACAAAAATCAGGTTTCCTCTGGGAGTTTCTCCTGAACAGCTACCTCAGAGACTACAGAAATGTGCCAAATAGGAATCCTTTTTGTCACTATAAGGCCGGAGTCACACTAAACATATGAAAAAAATCAGCCCCAGTTTCTCTGATGAGAGTGGCACGGGTGTAATGCAAGTGTCATGCGAGTACAATCCGATTTTTCCATGTATCCATTGCCCCTTGCTATTAATATCAGCCTGCAGCTGTCTGCATAGCCTTTGCTGGTTGTTAATTATAGGGGGACCCTACATCATTTTTTTTAGGTTCCCCCATTTTAATAGCCAGTAAAGGCCAAGTATACAGTTGTGAGTTGATATTAATAGTCTGGGAAGCTCCGTCTCCCCTTCCCAGATTTTAAACATTGCTCCCCAGCCGTCGGCGTTCCCTCTCCTGCATTCAAAAAGTACGCTGGAGCCCAAGCCATTTTTTTCAGAAAAATTATCTTTTATTAATTAAATACATGTACAGTAGGCTGCACACACACTGTGCTAGTTGTATTTGTCACAGACATCTGTATAACTACCTATGCCATTTGTATTTACTGTATGTAGTCCATCTATTCTATCATGTCGGCTGCTTTTACTCCAGTGCGTAAAAATCGGATAGCTCTTGCATGGTTCGAGTGCTGTGCGATATTTTTCTTGCACCCATAGGTTTGCATTGGCTAGTCTCGGCCAAGTCTTGGTGCCAATCGTAGCATGCTGCAATTTTAACCCCTTCCCGACATTTGACGTACTATCCCGTCGAGGTGGGGTGGGCCCATATGACCGCCGACGGGATAGTACGTCATACGCGATCGGCCGCGCTCACGGGGGGAGCGCGGCCGATCGCGGCCGGGTGTCAGCTGCATATCGCAGCTGACATCTGGCACTATGTGCCAGGAGTGGTCACGGACCGCCCCCGGCACATTAACCCCCGGCACACCGCGATCAAACATGATCGCGATGTGCCGGCGGTGCAGGGAAGCATCGCGCAGGGAGGGGGCTCCCTGCGGGCTTCCCTGAGACCCCCGGAGCAACGCGATGTGATCGCGTTGCTGCGAGGGTCTTACCTCCCTCCCTGCCTGCTCCAGACCCGGATCCAAGATGGCCGCGGATCCGGGTCCTGCAGGGAGGGAGGTGGCTTCACAGAAGCCTGCTCAGAGCAGGCACTGTGAAGCAGCCTGCACTTCTCGCAGATCGGTGATCTGTCAGAGTGCTATGCAAACTGGCAGATCACCGATCTGTATTGTCCCCCCCTGGGGCAAAGTAAAAAAAAAAATTTCCAAATGTGTAAAAAAAAATAAAAAAAAATATTCCAAAATAATGACAAAAAAATATATATTATTCCCATAAATACATTTCTTTATCTAAATATATAAAAAAAACAATAAAAGTACACATATTTAGTATCGCCGCGTCCGTAACGACCCGACCTATAAAACTGGCCCACTAGTTAACCCCTTCAGTAAACACCGTAAGAAAAAAAAAAAAAACGAGGCAAAAAACAACGCTTTATTATCATACCGCCGAACAAAAAGTGGAATAACACGCGATCAAAAAGACAGATATAAATAACCATGGTACCGCTGAAAGCGTCATCTTGTTCCGCAAATAACGAGCCGCCATACAGCATGATCAGCAAAAAAATAAAAAAGTTATAGTCCTGAGAATAAAGCGATGCAAAAATAATTATTTTTTCAATAAAATAGTTTTTATCGTATAAAAGCGCCAAAACATAAAAAAATGAGATAAATGAGGTATCGCTGTAATCGTACTGACCCGAAGAATAAAACTGCTTTATCAATTTTACCAAACGCGGAATGGTATAAACGCCTCCCCCAAAAGAAATTCATGAATAGCTGGTTTTTGGTCATTCTGCCTCACAAAAATCGGAATAAAAAGCGATCAAAAAATGTGACGTGCCCAAAAATGTTACCAATAAAAACGTCAACTCGTCCCGCAAAAAACAAGACCTCACATGACTGTGGACCAAAATATGTAATGCAAAAAATATTTTTTGCAATAAAAAGCGTCTTTCAGTGTGTGACGGCTGCCAATCATAAAAATCCGCTAAAAAACCCGCTATAAAAGTAAATCAAACACCCCTTCATCACCCCCTTAGTTAGGGAAAAATAAAAAAAAAGTATTTATTTCCATTTTCCCATTAGGGCTAGGGTTGGGGCTAGGGTTAAGGCTACAGTTAGGGTTGGGGCTAAAGTTAGGGTTAGGGTTTGGATTACATTTACGGTTGGGAATAGGGTTGGGATTAGGGTTAGGGGTGTGTCAGGGTTAGAGGTGTGGTTAGGGTTACTGTTGGGATTAGGGTTAGGGGTGTGTTTGGATTAGGGTTTCAGTTATAATTGGGGGGTTTCCACTGTTTCGGCACATCAGGGGCTCTCCAAACGCAACATGGCGTCCGATCTCAATTCCAGCCAATTCTGCGTTGAAAAAGTAAAACAGTGCTCCTTCCCTTCCGAGCTCTCCCGTGTGCCCAAACAGGGGTTTACCCCAACATATGGGGTATCAGCGTACTCAGAACAAATAGGACAACAACCTTTGGGGTCCAATTTCTCCTGTTACCCCTGGGAAAATACAAAACTGGAGGCTAAAAAATAATTTTTGTGGGAAAAACAAAGATTTTTTATTTTCACGGCTCTGCGTTATAAACTGTAGTGAAACACTTGGGGGTTCAAAGTTCTTACAACACATCTAGATAAGTTCCTTGGGGGGTCTAGTTTCCAAATTGGGGTCACTTGTGTGGGGCTTCTACTGTTTAGGTACATTAGGGGCTCTGCAAACGCAATGTGACGCCTGCAGACCATTCCATCTAAGTCTGCATTCCAAATGGCGCTCCTTCCCTTCCGAGCCCTCCCATGCATCGAAACGGTGGTTCCCCCCACATATGGGGTATCAGCGCACTCAGGACAAATTGGACAACAACTTTTGGGGTCCAATTTCTCCTGTTACCCTCGGGAAAATACAAAACCGGGGGCTGAAAAATATTTTATGTGGGAAAAATTTTTAGTTTTATTTTTACGGCTCTGCATTATAAACTTCTGTGAAGCCCTTGGTGGGTCAAAGCGCTCACCACACATCTAGATAAGTTCCTTAGGCGGTCTACTTTCCAACATGGTGTCACTTGTGGGGGGTTTCTACTGTTTAGATACATTAGGGGCTCTGCAAACGCAATGTGACGCCTGCAGACCATTCCATCTAAGTCTGCATTCCAAATGGCGCTCCTTCACTTCCGAGCCCTTCCATGCGTCCAAACGGTGGTTCCCCCCCACATATGGGGTATCAGCGCACTCAGGACAAATTGGACAACAACATTTGGGGTCCAATTTCTCCTGTTACCCTCGGGAAAATACAAAACTGGGGGCTAAAAAATAATTTTTGTGGGAAAAAATTTTTGTTTTATTTTTATGGCTCTGCATTATAAACTTCTGTGAAGCCCTTGGTGGGTCAAAGTGCTCACCACACATCTAGATAAGTTCCTTAGGGGGTCTACTTTCCAACATGTTGTCACTTGTGGGGGGTTTCTACTGTTTAGGTACATTAGGGGCTCTGCAAACGCAATGTGACGCCTGCAGACCATTCCATCTAAGTCTGCATTCCAAATGGCGCTCCTTCCTTTCCGAGCCCTCCCATGCGCCCAAACAGTGGTTCTCCCCACATATGGTGCATCATCGCACTCAGGACAACTTGGACAACAAATTTTGGGGTCCAATTTCTCCTGCTACCCTCGGGAAAATACAAAACTGGGGGCTAAAAAAATAATTTTTGTGGGAAAAAATTTTTGTTTTATTTTTACGGCTCTGCATTATTAACTTCTGTGAAGCCCTTGGTGGGTCAAAGCGCTCAAAACACATCTAGATAAGTTCCTTAGGGGGTCTACTTTCCAAAATGGTGTCACTTGTGGGGGGTTTCAATGTTTAGGCACATCAGTGGCTCTCCAAACGCAACATGGCGTCCCATCTCAATTCCTGTCAATTTTGCATTGAAAAGTCAAATGGTGCTACTTCCTTTCCGAGCTCTCCCATGCGCCCAAACAGTGGTTTACCCCCACATATGGGGTATCAGCGTACTCAGGACAAATTGTACAACAACTTTTGGGGTCCAATTTCTCCTGCTACCCTTGGAAAAATACAAAACTGGGGGCCAAAAAATAAGTTTTGTGGGAAAAAAAAGATTTTTTATTTTCACGGCTCTGCGTTGTAAACTGTAGTGAAACACTTGGGGGTTCAAAGTTCTCACAACACATCTAGATAAGTTCCTTGGGGGGTCTAGTTTCCGATATGGGGTCACTTGTGGGGGGTTTGTACTGTTTGGGTACATCAGGGGCTCTGCAAATGCAACGTGACGCCTGCAGACCAATCCATTTAAGTCTGCATTCCAAATGGCGCTCCTTCCCTTCTGAGCTCTGTCATGCGCCCAAACAGTGGTTCCCCCCCACATATGGGGTATCAGCATACTCAGGACAAATTGGACAACAACTTTTGAGGTCCAATTTATCCTGATACCCTTGTGAAAATACAAAACTGGGGGCTAAAAAATCATTTTTGTGAAAAAAAAAAGAATTTTTATTTTTACGGCTCTGCATTATAAACTTCTGTGAAGCACTTGTTGGGTCAAAGTGCTCACCACACATCTAGATAAGTTCCTTAGGGGGTCTACTTTCCAAAATGGTGTCACTTGTGGGGGGTTTCAATGTTTAGGCACATCAGGGACTCTGCAAACGCAACATGGCATCCCATCTTAATTCCAGTCAATTTTGCATTGAAAAGTAAAATAGCGCTCCTTCCCTTCCGAGCTCTGCTATGCGCCCAAACAGTGGTTTACACCCACATATGGGGTATCGTCGTACTCAGGACAAATTGCACAACAACTTTTGTGGTCTAATTTCTTCTCTTACCCTTGGGGAAATAAAAAAATGGGGGCGTAAAGATCATTTTTGTGAAAAAATATGATTTTTTATTTTTATGGCTCTGCATTATAAACTTCTGTGAAGCACTTGTTGGGTCAAAGTGCTCACCACACATCTAGATAAGTTCCTTAGGGGGTCTACTTTCCAAAATGGTGTCACTTGTGGGGGGTTTCAATATTTAGGCACATCAGGGGCTCTCCAAATGCAACATGGCGTCCCATCTCAATTCCAGTCAATTTTGCATTGAAAAGTCAAATGGCGCTCCTTCCCTTCCGAGCTCTGCCCTGCGCCCAAACAATGGTTTACACCCACATATGGGGTATCAGCGTACTCAGGACAAATTGCACAACAATTTTTGAGGTCCAATTTCTTCTCTTACGCTTGGGAAAATAAAAAATTGGGGGTGAAAAGATCATTTTTGTGAAAAAATATGATTTTTTATTTTTACCGCTCTGCATTATAAACTTCTGTGAAGCACTTGTTGGGTCAAAGTGCTCACCACACATCTAGATAAGTTCCTTAGGGGATCTACTTTCCAAAATGGTGTCACTTGTGGGGGGTTTCAATATTTAGGCACATCAGGGGCTCTCCAAATGCAACATGGCGTCCCATCTCAATTCCAGTCAATTTTGCATTGAAAAGTCAAATGGCGCTCCTTCCCTTCCGAGCTCTGCCCTGCGCCCAAACAATGGTTTACACCCACATATGGGGTATCAGCATACTCAGGACAAATTGCACAACAATTTTTGAGGTCCAATTTCTTCTCTTACCCTTGGGAAAATAAAAAATTGGGGGCGAAAAGATCATTTTTGTGAAAAAATATGATTTTTTATTTTTACCGCTCTGCATTATAAACTTCTGTGAAGCACTTGTTGGGTCAAAGTGCTCACCACACATCTAGATAAGTTCCTTAGGGGGTCTACTTTCCAAAATGGTGTCACTTGTGGGGGGTTTCAATGTTAAGGCACATCAGGGGCTCTCCAAATGCAACTTGGCGTCCCATCTCAATTCCAGTCAATTTTGCATTGAAAAGTCAAATGGCGCTCCTTTCCTTCCGAGCTCTGCCATGCGCCCAAACAGTGGAGTACCCCCACATATGGGGTATCAGCGTACTCAGGACAAATTGTACGACAAATTTTGGGGTCTATTTTCTCCTGTTACCCTTGGTAAAATAAAACAAATTGGATCTGAAATAAATTTTGTGTGAAAAAAAGTTAAATGTTCATTTTTATTTAAACATTCCAAAAATTCCTGTGAAACACCTGAAGGGTTAATAAACTTCTTGAAAGTGGTTTTGAGTACCTTGAGGGGTGCAGTTTTTAGAATGGTGTCACACTTGGTTATTTTCTATCATATAGACCCCTCAAAATGACTTCAAATGAGATGTGGTCCCTAAAAAAAAATGGTGTTGTAAAAATGAGAAATTGCTGGTCAACTTTTAACCCTTATAACTCCGTCACAAAAAAAAATTTTGGTTCCAAAATTGTGCTGATGTAAAGTAGACATGTGGGAAATGTTACTTATTAAGTATTTTGCGTGACATATGTCTGTGATTTAAGGGCATAAAAATTAAAAGTTGGAAAATTGCAAAATTTTCAAAATTTTCGCCAAATATTTGTTTTTTTCACAAATAAACGCAAGTTATATCGAAGAAATTTTACCACTATCATGAAGTACAATATGTCATGAGAAAACAATGTCAGAATCGCCAAGATCCGTTGAAGCGTTCCAGAGTTATAACCTCATAAAGGGACAGTGGTCAGAATTGTAAAAATTGGCCCGGTCATTAACGTGCAAACCACCCTTGGTGGTGAAGGGGTTAAATGCACACCAAATACGGCTGAGAAAATAAACACTGATGTGACTTGCTCCATAGATTTACACTTGGCTGAGTGCTATGCGATGTTTTCTTTTATAGCACTCAGCCATATTCTATGGTAGTGTGACTCTGGCCTAAGGGGCAAAGTTGTTGTGCATTAAGGTAGCAAATAGAATAGTTACAGTGGGCAAAATAAATATTTGATCCCTTGCTGATTTTGTATGTTTGCCCATTGATAAAGACCCGAACAGTCTATATTTTTAAGGGTAGGTTAATTTTAACATTGAGAGATAGAATATCAAAAATAAAATCCAGAAAATCACATTGTATAAATTATATAAATTAATTTCCATTTTGTAGTGAGAAATAAGTATTTGATCCCCTACCAATCATTAAGAGTTCTGACTCCTACAGACCAGTAAGACGCTCCTAATCAACTCGTTACCTGCATTAAAGCCAGCTGTCTTTCATAGTCACCTTTATAAAAGACTCCTGTTCACAGACTCATTTAATCAGTCAGACTCTAACCCAGGGCCGTATTTGCCACTAGGCACTTGAGGGCACGTGCCTAGGGTGGGATGATGTGGGGGGCGGCACCTGAGCAAGTTTTTTTTTATAAAGTCCGGGCCTGGGTCACCTTAATCAGCCATTATACAGTATGCGTGGAGCATCATATGTGGCCATTATACAGTATTGAGCATCATGTGTGGCCATTATATAGTATGGAGCATCATGTAGAGCCATTATACAGTATTGATCATCATGTGTGGCTATTATACAGTATTGAGCATCATGTGTGGCCATTATACAGTATGAAGCATCATGTAGAGCCATTATACAGTATGGAGCATTATGTGTTGCCTTTATAAGTATGGAGCACTGTGTGGCCATTATACAGTATGGAGCACTGTGTGGCCATTATACAGTATGGAGCACTGTGTGGCCATTATACATTATGGAGCACTGTGTGGCCATTATACAGTATGGAGCATCATGTGTGGCCATTATACAGTATGGAGCACTGTGTGGCCATTATACATTATGAAGCACTGTGTGGCCATTATACAGTATGGAACATCATGTGTGGCCGTTATACAGTATGGAGCATCATGTGTGGCCATTATACAGTATGGAGCATCATGTGTGGCCATTATATAGTATGGAGCACTGTGTGGCCATTTTCTTTGTTTATAATTATTGTTTATGAAACAGTGTAATCAGCAGTGCTAAATGGGTGTGGTTTGGACATGGATATGGGTGTGACTAGTTGTGAAATAGGTGTGGTAAGAGGCATGGCCTAAAATTTGCCGCGGCGCGCATAGCTCCTTTAAAAGTTGGGAGGTATGGTACCGCATTTGCCGGATCACAGCAAGTGCCACAAAAGTCTGTAAATCCCATAGGGAATGAATGAGGCCAAACGCAGTGCTGCCGTAAGTGATCCATTACGCGGCGGATGCAGAAAAACTGCCAGATCTGCTGCCAAAGGCTATTTTCATATCAACGATTTTTGCCAAAAGTCACTGCCGATAGTGTCATACTCACCAAAGGGGGAGGCAGCACTAAAAGTGCCTAGGGCAACATAAACTCTAAATACAGCCCTGCTCTAACTTCTACAACATGGGCAAGACCAAAGAGCTTTATAAGGATGTCAAGGACAAGATCATAGACCAGCACAAACCTGGAATGGGCTACAAAACGATATGTAAGACACTGGGTGAGAAGATAACTGTTGGTGCAATAGTAAGAAAATGGAAGAAATAGAAAATGACTGTCAATCGACATCGATCTTGGGTTCCATGCAAAATCTCACCTCGTGGGGTATCCTTGATCATGAGGAAGGTGAGAGATCAGCCTTAAAAATATATGGGGGAACTTGGTAATCATTCCAATGCAGATGGGACCACAGTAGCCAAGAAAACTATTGGTATCACATTACACTGTAAAGGTTTAAAATCCTGTAGTGCCAACAAAGTCCCCCTTCTCAAGAAGGCACATGTGCAGGCCCATCTGAAGTTTCCCAATGAACACCTGGATGATTCTGTGAGTGATTGGAAAAAGGTACTGTGGTCAGATGAGACAAAAATTTAGGTCTTTGGCATTACCTCAACTCGCCATGGAGGAAGATAAATGCTGACTATGACCCAAAGAACTCCATCCCCACTGTCAAGCATGGAGGTGGAAACATTATATTTTGGCAGTGTTTCTCTGCTACTGCACCGCATCAATGGGAGAATGGATGGAGCCATGTACAGTAAAATGCTGAGTGACAACCTCATTTCCTCCACCAGGACATTAAAATGGGTCATAGCTGGTTCTTCTAGCAAGACAATTACCCAAAACATACAGCCAAGGCAAAAAAAGGAGTGGCTCAAAAAGAAGCACATTAAGGTCAGAGAGCAGCCTAGCCAGTCTCCAGACCTTACTCCCATAGAAAATGTATGGAGGGAGTTGACGTTCTGAGTTGCCAAGAGACATCCTCAAAATCTTAATGATTTAGAGATGATCTACAAAAAAGTGGACCAAAATCCCTGCTGACATGTGTTATGGCTGGCGAAATGCACCGAGTAAATATTGAGATAATATAGGTGCGTTCGCAGCCCGGGGTCCACCATGCAGGAGGGGAACCTGCTGCTAGTAAATAGAGGCACTATATGGCGGTATAACGCCTGAATAGACACGGGTTCTGTCACCCGGTCTGTATAGGAGTGAACTCTGTTGCTTCACAGAGTCGCCGAAATTAGGATAACGCGATGCCCTGTTAACTTCACAGAGGATCACAGCTCACTAACAGAGCAGATAGCATACAGTGGTCATACAGTTAGCATAAGCACACAAACAACTTCTCTCCCGAGGTGCCGGAATTCTAGTGGCTTTAAACCAGACCTAAATTCACACACACAAACTCCTCTCTGGAGGTGCTGGAATTTTAGTGGCTATACAGCTGACCCTGAACACATGCAGACACTGACCACAAGGTAGCTAAGCTCATAAACATAGGTTGATACTAGCGCATGGGCGTGCGGCCATGCAAACCTTTTATAGAGAAAGCTCTCCAGGACCTTCCTAGTGGTCTAATAGGAACTGCTTCAAGACCTGAGCATGTGACCCCCGACCTTCAATGAGAGGTCGTCCCTTGGGCATGCTCAGCAGCAGAAAAGCAGGACTTAGCCCCAGGAGCATCTGCTCGCTGCAGAACAGTGCTAGCTACAATGGCTGACCCTGGAAGGTCAGCAGCAACCAAGTGCACAGTATCTGCCTGAGCCAGATGCTGGGACCGACGTCTCCTCTGAGCAGGCTCCACTGCGGCGGAAGAAGAATGGGAGACCGCAGCGGAGGTGGTCCAAGATTCCCCCTGTGCAGCGGCACAAACTCGACACCTAACAACATGTGCGCAAACCTCACCATCAACTACAGAAAACATCTCATTGCTGTGCTTGCCAAGAAGGGTTTTTCCACCAAGTATTAAAGAAGTTGTCCACTACTATAAAGTTTTTTTTTTTTTTTTTCATAAATCTTGCTATTATGTGCCACTGAAAACATCTACTGTGTTTATTTTAACAATATTACCTGTTATCATGCTGTAGCAGCACATCTTCAGTGCTGGATTCAGCTCTCATGGGGTTAATCGACTACTTCCTTATTGTGCCCTAATACTACAAGTTCCATGATGCTTTGCACTGTCCTCTAAGCCCGAACTTAGCACACCCACTCCAAAACACACCCAAACCCCTCCCTCCTCTCTCTTCAGGCTGATGAGGAGAGGTCACATCTTGGTCACAAGCTGTAAAGCAGCACCAAGAACTGCACAACCATGGTGATCAAGCTTTTAGCTTTTTTTCTCTCTCATCTATTTCATAGTATATATAGTTTAGTATACATATGATATACTGTAAAGAGATCCTACTGCGTATATGTCTTAGATATGTAAATTACACAGTACATGTGTGGTTATATGTGTCCATCTACATACGCTTGTGTGCATGTATATATTATGTGTGTTCTTATTTTACACTATTTGTGCTCATATACAGGAGAGGCCCCAGTTTCAGAAACAATATATGGGCCATTTGCAGAAATAACAGCTCATCCTAAGTCACAATTCCACCTGCTTTCGAGGTAGAAATGGCCCCCATTGCATTTTAGCTGCACAGATTGCACCAATATGCGATCACACCTTTTATATACACACCAATATATACTTCTATGTGTATGTATGGAATAAATTATTTATTCATATACATACACTTTAATATTTTGTTGCAGTGATATATACATACATATAGAACTTTGAAGGGTTTGTCCACTATTCTAACAACCCCCTCTCAGTCTGTATGTTTACTAGGATTCCAGTGCCTGCACGTTCCAATAGTGTCGGCGCGGTGTCTCGCAGCGATTGTACCTGTGGTCAATCAGTGGCCGCATCACTCTCACCACCTTCTAAGCAAACTCTTATATCTGTAGGAAGTGAGTGTTGCTGCATTTTTTTTAAGAATTACCAAATGTAAGCCACTTCTTCCTAAGGCGAAGACAGTGAAGCAGCCACTGATTGTCCACAGGGTTCACATAATGACACTGACACAAATTCTCCGTGAGAGAAACCGTGGTGACAACATTGGGAGTATTCAAATCACATCCTTGTATTCACTCTCTGAGTGTAATATGAGTAACCAAAAATCTGCATTCACACTGAGAAATTACAGATTTGTAGACTGTAGTCTACACTGTGCATTTTATAGATTCAAAACAGTTTTAGTATCATATATTAAAGGGATTGTTCAGTACTTGTTCATTACTTTATATTTATGGTCTTTACTTTGGTTATGTCATCACTGGGATTGCGATAACCATATCTTCCACCCTCACCGATGATGCGTTTTTATAGAAAAAAAACTGAAAAAACACCCACCACCGTCAGGGTGATAAAGGGATCCAAACCCTAACCCTACCCCTAACCTCACCCCTAACCGTTTAATGAACATTTTCTGACATAGTGCCATGATATTTCAGTGCCACGTATTTCAGTGCCACGTATTTCAGTGCCACGTATTTCAGTGCCACGTATGTAAGTGCCATGTGCCACGTATGTAAGTGCTACGTGCCACGTATGTAAGTGCCACGTATGTAAGTGCCACGTATGTAAGTGCCACGGATTTAAGTGCCACGGATTTAAGTGCCACGGATTTAAGTGCCACGTATGTAAGTGCCACGTGCCACGTATGTGCCACGTATGTAAGTGCCACGTATGTAAGTGCCACGTATGTAAGTGCCACGGATTTAAGTGCCACGGATTTAAGTGCCACGTGCCACGTATGTAAGTGCCACGGATTTAAGTGCCACGGATTTAAGTGCCACGGATTTAAGTGCCACGTGCCACGTATGTAAGTGCCACGTATGTAAGTGCCACGTATGTGCCACGTGACACGTAGTTCAGTGCCACGGATTTAAGTGCCACCTATTTCAGTGCCACGTATATAAGTGCCACGTGCCACGTATGTAAGTGCCACGGATTTAAGTGCCACGGATTTAAGTGCCATGGATTTAAGTGCCACGGATTTAAGTGCCACGTGCCACGGATTTAAGTGCCACGGATTTAAGTGCCACCTATTTCAGTGCCACGTATATAAGTGCCACGTGCCACGTATATAAGTGCCACGTATGTAAGTGCCACGTGCCACGTATTTAAGTGCCATGTATGCAAGTGCGATGTATGTAAGTGCCACGGATTTAAGTGCCACGGATTTAAATGCCACCTATGTAAGTGCCACGTATTTCAGTGCCACGTGCCACATATTTCAGTGCCACGTATTTCAGTGCCACGTATTAAAGTGCCATGTATTTCAGTCCCACTCCCGTGTAGCGGTGGGATATGGGGTAATAAGGGGTTAATGTCACCTTGCTATTGTAAGGTGACATTAAGCCGGGTTAATAACGGAGAGGCGTCAATAAGACGCCTATCCATTATTAATCCAATACTAAAAAAGGGTTAATGAAACACACACACATTAGGAAAAAGTATTTTAATATTCTTCATTTAACCATACTTACCATACTCCAGCACCTGCAAAAAAGTAAAATAATAAACCGTATACTACCTGTCCGCTGTAGTCCAATTAATAACGAGTGTCCCACGACGATCTCCCCTATAGAACAGTGACATTGGGTGGTGTCACTGCTCTATAGGACCCTCAGTGACACACTGACAGAAGACAATGGCTCCTGTAGTGCATCACTGAGGTTACTAAAGTTCACTGGTCTCACTTTATGGCAAAAAGCTGCGTGGGAACTTTCTCATACAGCATGCCATAAAGTGAGACTAGGGACTATTTTCTCACAGGGGTGTAGGAATACATTGTGGGGAATACATTGTGGAAGGATACCTTCCTCCCCTCATTGTGTTCCTGGAGCCCCTGGAGAGTGGTTGCATCAGCAGAGGCTCCTGCTCTCCACGGGAGATCGTCGTGGGACACTTGTTTTAATTGGATTTCTGCGGATCAGGGAGTATATTGGTTGTTTATTATTTTAATATTTTTTACAGATGACAATGGCTTCGGGGATCAAAGTGACAAGTGATGGTGAGTATGTAATCTATGTTATATGTACTGTATGTCTGTTGTATGTACGTACTGTATGTGGCATGTTTCATGTCGCATGTTGCATGTCGTCGCATGGTGCATGTCGCATGTTGTTGCATGGTGCATGTTGACGCATGGTGCATGTCGACGCATGGTGCATGTCGACGCATGGTGCATGTCGTCGCATGGTGCGTGTTGCATGTCGTCGCATGGTGCATGTCTCATGTTGACGCATGGTGCATGTTGACGCATGGCGCATGTCGACGCATGGTGCATGTCGCATGTTGACGCATGTGCATGTCGTCGCATGGTGCATGTCGTCGCATGGTGCATGTCGCCGCATGGTGCATGTTGTTGCATGTCGTCGCATGGTGCATGTTGTCGCATGGTGCATGTTGTCACATGGCGCATGTCGTCGCATGGCGCATGTCATCACATGGTGCAGGTCGCCGCATGGCGCATGTCGTCACATGGTGCATGTCGTCGCATGGCGCATGCCGTCGCATGCCGCTGCATGTCGCATGTCATTGCATGGTGCATGTCGTCACATGGTCATGTCGCATGTCGTCGCATGGTGCATGTCACATGGTGCATGTGTCGCATGGTGCATGTCGTCGCATGGTGCATGTCGTCGCATGGTGCATGTCACATGGTGCATGTGTCGCATGGTGCATGTCGTCGCAAGGTGCATGTTGCCGCATGGTGCATGTTGTCGCATGTCGTCGCATGGTGTTGTATGTATGTATGTATGTACTGTGTTTTGTTTTTTTTTTTACATTCAACACATTAGCCGGATGATGGGACTACTACTGTCCCATCATTGGCTAATGTGTCACTCACTGTCAGTGTAGCAGGCAGAGACCGATGGGACTTGTAGTCCCATTGGACGATGCCTGCACACACACGCACAGCGCCGGCACACACACACACACACAGCGCCGGCGGGCAGAAGCACCGGCGGTCACAAGCACCGGCGGGCACATGCACCGGCGGGCAGAAACACCGGCGCCGGCGGGCACAAGCACCGGCAGACCCCCGGCGACCGAAGCACAGCCCAGCCACACATCATGATCCCAGCACTGAGCAGTGAGCACACACAGCCCTGCCCGCCCCCAGCACAGCCCTGCAGGCAGCCCCCAGCACCGCCCACAGCCCAGTCACTCTTGCTGAGTGACTGCTGACTGTGGGGGCTGGTCACGCCTGCTGCTGACGTCACGTCAATTTTCAGAGCCTGGAAATTGACGTGACGTCGGCGGAAATGAGCGGCGGCTGCAGTCTGGGGGTCATGTGACCCGGACTCAGCAGGAGGAATAGCGCCGCTCACAGGCGAAAACGTCAACAGAAGGTAATGGCACAATTCATTAGGGGCCCCGGGGGGGTACATTGGGGGGTTAATTGAAAGTAGTGGACAACCCCTTTAAGTCTTGTTTGCCAGAGGGAACAATTGCTTATTTCTCACTGCAAAATGCAAACACACTTATATAATTTATACATTTTGATTTTCTGGATTTTAGTTTTGATATTCCATCTCTCATTGTTAAAATTAACCTACCCTTTAAATCATAGACTGTTCATGTCTTTGTCAGTGGACAAACTTGCAAAATCAGCAAGGGATCAAATACTTAGTTCCCCCACTGTATATAAATAGTTGTGGTTTTTGGTTACAAAAATCAAAACTAAACTCACCCATAGGGTATTGAATCTTTTTGGATACCTTTCATTGTTAAATAAGCCTCCAAAAACTTGTTCAAAATTAATTGGCCTCATATTGCTCACTCATAGAGTATTATATCTTCTTGGGTACATTTAGTTGCTATATAAGCCTCCAAAAACTCTTTAAAAAAATGTATCAGCTTTATAATGCTCACCTCTAGTCTATTTTGTGGTCTGGAGTACATTTCATTGCTATAAAACCCTCAAAAAACTTTTTCAAAATGTATTGCTCACCTGTAGACTATAGCCTGGTCTGGAGTACATTTTGTTTGTATATAACCCTAAAAAAAGTGTTCAATATTTATGGGTATTAAATTATTAATCCATAGGGTATTACATCTTCTTGGTTACATTTAATTGCCATATAAGCCTCAAAAACTTGTTAAAAAATACAGTATAGACCAAAAGTTTGGACACACCTTCTCATTTATACATTTTTCTGTATTTTCATGACTATGAAAATTGTACATTCACACTGAAGGCATCAAAACTATGAATTAACACATGTGGAATTATATACTTAACAAAAAAGTGTGAAACAACTGAAACTCCTCTATGCGTCACGGTGGGAACCAGGCATGTAGAGTCCATCTGTTCATCTTTTCTGCGTCACACAAAGACACGGTGGTTGGAACCAAAGATCTCAAATTTGGACTCCTCAGACCAAAGCACAGATTTCCACTGGTCTAATGTCCATTCCTTGTGTTCTTTAGCCCAAACAAGTCTCTTCTGCTTGTTGCGTGTCCTTAGCAGTGGTTTCCTAGCAGCTATTTTACCATGAAGGGATGTGTCTGCTGCTAGAACTCTGTGTGGCATTGACCTGGTCCTTTCCTGGAGCGGTTCTCATGTGAGCCATTTTCTTTGTAGCGCTTGATGGTTTTTGCAACTGCACTTGGGGACACTTTCAAAATGTTCCCTATTTTTCGGACTGACTGACCTTCATTTCTTAAAATAATGATGGCCACTTGTTTTTCTTTACTTAGATGCTTTTATCTTGCCATAATACAATTTCTAACAGTCTATTCAATAGGACTATCAGCTGTGTATCCACCAGACTTCTGCACAACACTACTGATGGTCTTAACCTTATTTATTAGGCAAGAAATCCCACTTATTAAACCTGACAGGGCACACCTGTGAATTGAAAACCATTCCCGGTAACTACCTCTTGAAGCTCATCAAGAGAATGCCAAGAGTGTGCAAAGCAGTCATCAAAGCAAAAGGTGGCTACTTTGAAGAACCTAGAATATAAGACATATTTTCAATTGTTTCGCACTTTTTTGTTAAGTATATAATTCCACATGTGTTAATTCATAGTTTTGATGCCTTCAGTGTGAATTTACAATTTCCATAGTCATGAAAATACAGAAAAATCTTTAAATGAGAAGGTGTGTCCAAACTTTTGGTCTGTACTGTATATCTGCATTTTAGACAGTGTAGATGCGTTGGTGCGTTTGTTTTGCATTTTTTCTGCATGGATTTGTGAGAAAAACTGTAGCAAAACCTGATGACAGCATAGCGAATGAGAAAGCTGACATCTCACACACACGTTCAGTATTTTTGACTTGCAGATTTGGTGCAGAAAATAATCTGCTGCATGTCAATTCTTTTTGCATTTTTGCTCTGCGTTTTTCACCATTGACTTCACTCCAATCAAAAATGCAGGCAAAAATGCACCAAAAATGAGGCAAAAAAGTACCAAAAACACACGTTTTGCAGCTGCGTTTTTTCCACCAAAAGATGCAAAAATCATGCAGAAAGTTTACTCCACGTGTGCACATAGCCATGGTCTGGATTACATTTACTTGGTATATGACCCTCAAAGGTGCGTAGCCTTTATGTGTCTAGGAAAACCAGTACATGACAAATTGAATAGAATGTATATGAGGCCCTCCTTCATGTCAAATACAGGATGTATCTGAGTCCCTCTCAGTCCCTATTTTTTGTCAGTTCTTGCTTCATTTATAAATTCAACTGAAATTTCCTATTTTTTAATTAAAAAAGCAATGTTGGTCTACTAAAATTATAATTTTTTTTTAAATCCTTTTTAAACTTTGCATTCTGTACAGGTCATTATACAGGACAAAATGTTTTTTTTTTCCCTGCAAGATAGAATTTCTCACCGGTTTGGAATGTTTTATTGTCACTTTTTAAATTGAAGTAAAAGTGTAATACTATTGTTCTCAGTAGAGATCTGGAGTCAGAGATGCTTCCAGCGGTCTGCCCCATGATGTTCTTCTTCCATTCAACTTTTTTCCCACCAATTTGAACATTTTCACAGGCCACAGTCCTCTTTGTAGGGTATTCCAGAAAAAAGCTCCGCTTTCCCATTGACTCCAATATACTCATTACTCGAAATGAGCAGGCGGGAATTCGGAATTGTTCGCTGATCCCTCCTGCTTTAACCTTGTTTACCATCACTTGTTTCACTAGAAGATTTCATGGCTGGCTATTGTTCCTTACAAATGTGTTAGGAATGTGCTGCTAGAAACTAATATATTTTGGATATTTAAGGACCAATAAAATAAAGTGAACCATGAATTTATGTAGCACTAAGAGAACACAATTCTACTATTGTTATAATTATCATAACAGGACTTACATTTCTGTAAATAATTTGTACATGGTTAGCTGCATAGCCATTAGTCCAAATGACACATTACAGTATTTTTTACCAAAAATGATCTGATTCAGGTGTTTAGTTAAGTGTCTGGCATTCTACAGTACTTATTGGTTTCTAATCCAAGCCGGTGCGGAACATCTGTCATAGACATCTGTATGAGAAGTGTATTCTTGGGGAATATGTTTTACATCTTAGTCCCATTAACAGAAGGGCACTGAGCGGTAGCAATAAACGTCATTATATTATACCCTGAAGCAAATCTGCTAACTGTAAATTGAAGAAGTGAGGATTTATCTGTATTGCTGATTATTAGAACTCTCATTCTGCAAGTGAAAAAACACTACAGTTAAAGGAGTGGCAATAGCTATTGTGGCTAAATATGCTTTCAGTGTAGACAATTTGAGTCATTTATGAATATGTATTGAAAGCCACTTAGCAGGATTTGACAAAGATGTCACAATACTGGTGAATGCATAGAGGTTGATAGCTACATTAAACATTCCTTTTTATTAGTGTTTCATCTTTTTGCCAAAGTTAATTTCTTATTTGGGGTTATTTAATTATTGAAACTGCAATAAAATAAAAAGAATAAATCATGTAAAGTGACAGTAATGACTTTAGACTCTTTTATGATGATGTAAAGCATATTTGTTCACCTTCCATTCCAGGAACTCTGTGGCTAATAATCTGGTTTCTTTTATTTGGTGAATTACAAATAAAATTGGCATACAAAATGACCTAATGATATGTTCACATAGGCTTTTAGGGTATGTGTCCACGTTCAGGATTGCTTCAGGCTTTGGTCAGGATTTTACGCAGGTAAAATCCTGACCAAAACTGCACCTGAGGTCACTGGCAGGTCACCTGCGGTGTTCCTGCGTGTTTTGCTCATTGTAGTTTTGAAAAAACGCAACGCATGTGCGTTTTCGTGGCAAAAACGCATGCGTTTTTTAACGCATAGTGGAGTCGGGATTTCATTAAATCACCTCCACTATGCTGTAACATCTGGACGCTGCGTTTTTGACGCTGCGGCTCAGCTCTGCGTCAAAAACGCAGCGTTTCCTGAACGTGGACACATACCCTTAAAGAGAGCTAGTCTCATATTTCAAACTATATTTGTGAACAGGTAATCCCTTAAAATTATTTTTATTTCAAAATTTCTTAAAATATACACTGAACCCAATATGATAAATTCTCAAAAGAAAATTAATTGCATTATAGGATTGTAGCAATCTGCAAACCATCATAACATGCATGATAACATAGACCCAAACAACATCTTTGAGCAAAATGTTAAATACATAGAAGGTCCCTACTTATATCAAGAGTAGTCAGGCCTGTCTGTGGAGGCTGGCACCCAGAGAGTACGATCTTTTGGCACCCCCACTCAGGGGAGGCTGGCCCTGTCTTCCGTGGGTAGTCCTTATTTTAGGCACGCAGAAAAACATATAGAGATAAGATAAGAAATGAAAACACAGATGACATTTGTGACATTCCCTATCTATGGTAGATTAAGCAATGATACCTTCTCAGGATAAGATGGTGTGCCCCTGTAAGTATTTAATAGGTGATAAATAGCATATTTAATAGATATTGAAAATAAAGCTAAATTTCCAGATGTCTGATATGTCTGTATATTGACAAATATAGCTGAGAGTTGGGGCAGGCACCCTATAATAAGCCCTCTCTTATCATTAACTCCA
Organism: Ranitomeya variabilis; assembly: GCF_051348905.1. Lineage (NCBI taxonomy): Eukaryota > Metazoa > Chordata > Amphibia > Anura > Dendrobatidae > Ranitomeya > Ranitomeya variabilis. The sequence continues at coordinate 572,823,335 of NC_135236.1, forward strand.
CCTGTCTTTCCTGCTGGAAAGAGCAATGGATAAAAGCACACATGGGACCTGAACCCAATACTGCAAATAACATGAGAACTAAACAGTCTTCACAAATAAATCATGCTAAGGGTTCATAATAAATAGAGTGAGTTAAGGGACTTATCGATGATTATTGCCTGTCCATACGGTTCATCAGGAAGCCTGGTGGATAATGGTGATTTCAAAGATGATGCAGGATGCAATGATGTTGCCAGCAATCCACTATCAGCTCTAGGTGTCAATATAGGGATATATCAGACATCTGGGAGTTTAGCCTTACTTTCTGTATCTATGAAATATCCTATTTATCACCTATAAACTACTTACAGGGGCACACCATCTTATCTGAGAAGAAGGTCATTATCATTGCTTAATCTACCATAGAAAGGGAATATCACAAATTTCATCTGTTTTCATTTCATATCTTATATCTATAAGTTTTCCCATCTGCCTAGAATAAAGGACACCCAAAGAAGATAGAGCCAGCCTCCGCTGAGTTGGGGCACCAAAAAGTCATACTCTCTAGGGTGCCAACCTCCACAGACAGACAGGAACTACTCAGGTATTTTACATTTTGCTCAAAGATGTTATTTGGGTCTATGCTATCATGTATGTTTTCATGGTTTGCAGATTGCGATCATCCTATAATGCAATTCATTTATTTTGAGTGCTTGACATACTGGGTTCGGTGTATATTTTAAGAAATTTAGAAATAAAAATATTTTATAAGGGATTACATGTTCACAAATCTTTACTCCCCAGTTTTATAGACATATTTCCATATTCCACACTACACAGATAACTGGAAAACCCATTAATATTGATCTCAGGGTCCTGCATACATTTTTTTTTTTAAATCTATGAATAACCACTTGGCTAGTGTCATTCCTCAGTTCTCAGGCCCTGTGTCCCATGGCAGTCTTCTGAAATAAAAAATGACACATGATTGTTGCAGCTAGTTTGCATTGCTAATCAGCTTCTGCCGTCAAATTTTCATCTAAAGCAAAAAATACATTATTCTTATCTCTGGCTGCAATCTGAAAAATGACATCCAATCAGCAGGGGATTATCTTTAGTGGACAATTCTCTGGAGAAAAGTATGGTATAAAGTATGCCTGCACAAATCAAAGGTTTCAAAAAGAAAGATAAAGGGTTATACCTATTTGGATTTTCTGGCAAATCCTCGGGACATACGATAAAAGCCTATTAGATGTGAGTTCCACATGCATCGTCAGGAATGAAGGTGACAGTGATTATCTTTTGGATATGCCAAGTCCCAGATGGAGCAAGCGCTTTAGAAGCAATGACAGCTTCCTAAGACAGAGAAGGAAAAAATATTTGTTGGAAATCTAAAATAATGCACAGATTTACACTTTATGTCCTGGTAGACAAAGTTAAAAATGGGTAGGTCATAGTGATAAGCAAATATACTCATTACTCAAGATTTTTCGAGCATGCTCGGGGTACTCCAAAAATATTCTAGTGCTCGGAGATTTAGTTTTTCTTGCCGCAGCTGAATGATTTACATCTGTTAGCCAGCATAAGCAAATGTGGGGTTGCCTGGTTGCTAGGGAATCCCAACATGTAATCAAGATTATGTGATCAATCACATGATGGTGGAGTCACATGTTCTGGACTTAAACGACTGACTGCCAGAGCTTTCATTGTTCAGTGTAGGCCTGGAGAGAGAACCCTCCAGGAAAGTGTGTGCACCTGAACAGTTGGCATTGCTGCCTGTGAGCGGGCTGTCTCGCTCTAAGAAAAGGACTGTGTTTACTTTTTGTTTCTTTGTTTTTCTGTTTTGCCGTGTTTACTTTCTCAGCTTGGTTTATGGTGTCTGTTATGGACCTGGTGGTTAGGTGCACCAGGAATGACCTGATAGTTAAACACGGAATCGGGACGAGCTCTGGGGAAATGGGAACTCTGCTGACCGCAAACCCTACTCCTATCAACACAACTAGAAATAGCCGTGGAGCGTGCCTGACTCTGCCTAGATGCCTCTTCACAGCCTAAGAGCTAACTACCCCTAAAGAAAGGAAACAAAGCCTCACTTGCCTCAGAGAAATTTCCCCAAAGGTAAAAGCAGCCCCCCACAAGTATTGACTGTGAGTTAAGAGGAAATCACAAACACAGGATGAAATAGGCTTTAGCAAAGGGAGGCCAGTCTAACTAAACAGATTGAGGATAGAAAAGGGATCTTTGCGGTCAACACAAAAACCTACAAAACCACGCAGAGTGTGCAAAAAATACCCCCGCACCGACTCACGGTGCGGTGGTGCCACTCTGCACCCCCAGAGCTTCCAGCTAGCCAGGCAGTTTCATGATAGCAAGCTGGACTAGAACTTAGCAAGAAAAACCATATGTAACAAATGAACAAGCAGGAACTTAGCTTCGCTGGAGTAGACAGGTCCTCAGAAAGATCCAGGAGAGATCTGAACCAGTACTAGAACATTGACAGCTGGCATGGAGTAACGATCTGAGTGGAGTTAAATAGAGAATCCAGCCTAGCCCTAAACGAGGGCAGGTGGGGAAGGAATCTCAGAACCAGAAGCTCCACTCACAGCCACCAGAGGGAGTCCACGGACAGAACTCACCGAAGTATTATTCATGACCACAGGAGGGAGTTCGAGAACGGAATTCACAACAGTACCCCCCCCTTGAGGAGGGGTCACCGAACCCTCACCGGAGCCCCCAGGCCAATCAGAACGACCCAAATGAAAGGCACGAACTAAATCGGCAGCATGGACATCAGAGGCAACAACCCAAGAATTATTCTCCTGACCATAGCCCTTCCATTTGACCAAGTACTGAAGTTTTTGTCTCGAAATACGAGAATCCACAATCTTCTCCACCACATACTCCAACTCCCCCTCGACCAACACCGGAGCAGGAGGATCAACGGAGGGAACCATAGGCGCCACATATCTCTGCAGCAACGACCTATGGAATACATTATGGATGGCAAAAGAAGCAGGAAGGGCCAAACAAAATGATACAGGATTAAGAATTTCAGAAATCTTATAAGGACCAATGAAACGAGGCTTAAACTTAGGAGAAGAAACCTTCATAGGAACATAACGAGATGATAACCAAACCAAATCCCCAACACGAAGTCGGGGACCAACACGGCGATGGCGGTTAGCGAAATGTTGAGCCTTCTCTTGGGACAAGGTCAAATTGTCCACCACATGAGTACAAATTTGCTGCAACCTGTCCACCACAGAATCCACACCAGGACAGTCCGAAGGCTCAACCTGCCCTGAAGAAAAACGAGGATGAAAACCAGAATTACAAAAAAAAGGCGAAACCAAAGTAGCCGAACTGGCCCGATTATTAAGGGCGAACTCAGCCAATGGCAAGAAGGTCACCCTATCATCCTGATCCACAGAAACAAAGCATCTCAGATAGGTTTCCAAAGTCTGATTGGTTCATTCGGTTTGGCCATTTGTCTGAGGATGGAAAGCCGAAGAAAAAGACAAATCAATGCCCATCTTAGCACAAAAGGAACGCCAAAACCTTGAAACAAACTGGGAACCTCTGTCAGACACGATGTTCTCTGGAATGCCATGCAAACGAACCACATGTTGGAAAAATAATGGAACCAAATCAGAGGAAGAAGGCAATTTAGGCAAGGGTACCAAATGGACCATTTTAGAGAAGCGATCACAAACCACCCAGATGACCGACATCCTTTGAGAAACAGGAAGATCTGAAATAAAATCCATGGAAACATGCGTCCAGGGCCTTTTCGGGAGCGGCAAGGGCAAAAGTAACCCACTGGCATGAGAACAGCAGGGCTTAGCCCGAGCACAAGTCCCACAAGACTGCACAAAAGAACGCACATCCCGCGACAAAGAAGGCCACCAAAAGGACCTAGCCACCAAATCTCTGGTACCAAAAATCCCAGGATGACCAGCCAACACCGAACAATGAAACTCAGAGATAACTCTATTATTCCATCTATCAGGGACAAACAGTTTCTCCACTGGACAACGGTCAGGTCTATCAGCTTGGAACTCCTGCAGCACCCGCCGCAAATCAGGGGAGATGGCAGACAGAACTACCCCCCTCTCTGAGAATACCAGCTGGCTCAGGAACCCCAGGAGAATCAGGCACAAAACTCCTTGAAAGGGCATCAGCCTTCACATTCTTAGAACCCGGAAGGTACGAAACCACAAAATTGAAATGGGAGAAAAACAGCGACCAACGAGCCTGTCTAGGATTCAACCGCTTGGCAGACTCGAGATAAGTCAGATTCTTGTGATCTGTCAAGACCACCACGCGATGCTTGGCTCCTTCAAGCCAATGTCGCCACTCCTCGAATACCCACTTCATATCCAACAACTCCCGATTTCCAACATCATAATTACGCTCAGCAGGCGAAAACTTTCTTGAAAAGAAAGCGCATGGCTTCATTACAGAGCAATCAGAACTTCTCTGAGACAAAACAGCCCCTGCTCCAATTTCAGAAGCATCAACCTCAACCTGAAAAGGGAGCGAAACATCTGGCTGACACCACACAGGAGCCGAAGAGAAACGACGTTTCAACTCCTGAAAAGCCTCAACGGCCGCAGAGAACCAATTCACCACATCAGCACCCTTCTTGGTCAAATCAGTCAACGGTTTAACAACACTAGAAATATTAGCGATGAAGCGACGGTAAAAATTGGCAAAGCCCAGAAATTTCTGAAGGCTCTTCACAGATGTAGGCCGAGTCCAATCATAAATAGCTTGGACTTTAACAGGATCCATCTTGATAGTAGAAGGGGAAAAAATGAAACCCAAAAAGGAAACCTTCTGAACTCCAAAAAGACACTTAGATCCCTTCACAAACAAGGAATTAGCATGAAGGACCTGGAACACCATTCTGACCTGCTTCACATGGGACTCCCAATCATCCGAAAAGACCAAAATATCATCCAAATATGCAATCATGAATCTATCCAGATACTTTCGGAAGATGTCATGCATAAAGGACTGAAACACAGAGGGAGCATTAGAAAGGCCGAATGGCATCACCAGGTACTCAAAATGGCCCTCGGGCGTATTAAATGCTGTTTTCCATTCATCGCCCTGTTTAATACGCACGAGATTATACGCCCCTCAAAGGTCTATCTTGGTGAACCAACTAGCCCCCTTAATCCGAGCAAATAAATCAGACAGTAGAGGCAAAGGGTACTGAAATTTGATCGTGATTTTATTAAGAAGGCAGTAATCTATACAAGGTCTCAGAGAACCATCCTTCTTGGCCACAAAAAAGAACCCTGCTCCCAATGGTGACGACGACGGGCGAATATGCCCTTTCTCCAAGGACTCCTTTATATAACTCCGCATAGTGGCATGTTCTGGCACAGACAAATTGAAAAGTCGTCCCTTAGGGAACTTGCTACCAGGAATCAAATTAATAGCACAATCACAATCCCTATGAGGAGGTAGGGTACTAGACTTGGGCTCATCAAATACATCCCGGTAATCCGACAAAAACTCAGCGACTTCAGAAGGAGTGGAGGAAGAAATTGACAACAATGAAACATCCCCATGTACCCCTTGACAACCCCAACTGGACACCGACATTGATTTCCAATCCAATGCTGGATTATGGACCTGCAGCAATGGCAAACCCAACACGACCACATCATGCAGATTATGCAACACCAAAAAGCCACAGGAGCCACTGATGCGCAGGAGCCATGCACATGGTCAACTGGGTCCAGTACTGAGGCTTATTCTTGGCCAAAGGAATGGGATGCTGCAAGGGCTCCAAGAAAAAACCACAGCGCCTGGCAAACTCTAAGTCCATCAAATTCAGGGCAGCGCCTGAATCCACAAATACCATAACAGAATAGGATGACAAAGAGCAAATCAGAGTAATCGACAAAAGAAATTTAGGCTGTACAGTACCAATGGTGACAGACCTAGTGAACCGCTTAGTGCGCTTAGGACAATCAGAGATAGCATGATTGCAGTCACCACAGTAAAAACACAGCCCATTCTGACGTCTATGTTCTTGCCGTTCAGCTCTGGTCAAAGTCCTATCACATTGCATAGGCTCAGGCCTCTGCTCAGAGGATACCGCCAAATGGTGGACAATTTTGCGCTCACGTAAGCGCCGATCGATCTGTATGGCCAAGGACATTGATTCATTCAGACCAGCAGGCGTGGGAAACCCCACCATAACATCCTTAAGGGCTTCAGAAAGACCCTTTCTGAAAATTGCTGCCAGGGCAAACTCATTCCACTGAGTAAGCACAGACCACTTTCTGAGCTTCTGGCAATATACCTCCGCTTCATCCTGACCCTGACACAAAGCCAGCAAAATTTTCTCTGCCTGATCCACAGAATTCGGTTCATCATAAAGCAATCCCAGCGCCAGAAAAAACGCATCTACATTACACAATGCAGGATCTCCTGGCGCCAGGGCGAATGCCCAGTCTTGAGGGTCGCCACGCAACAAAGAAATAATGATTCTTACTTGCTGAATAGGCTCACCAGAAGAGCGGGGTTTCAGAAAAAGAAATAGTTTACAATTGTTTTTGAAATTCTGAAATTTAGATCTATCCCCAGAAAACAAATCAGGAATTGGAATTCTAGGCTCCAACATAGGATTCTGAACTACATAATCTTGAATGTTTTGTACCTTTGCAGTGAGTTGATCTACACTAGAGGACAGACCTTGAATGTCCATATCCACACCTGAGTTCTGAACCACCCAGAGTTTAAGGGGAAAAGAAAGGCAAAACACACTGCAGAGAAAAAAAAATGGTCTCAGAACTTCTATTTTCCCTCTATTGAGATGCATTAACACTTTGTGGGCCAGCTGTACTGTTATGGACCTGGTGGTTAGGTGCACCAGGAATGACCTGATAGTTAAACACGGAATCGGGACGAGCTCTGGGGAAATGGGAACTCTGCTGACCGCAAACCCTACTCCTATCAACACAACTAGAAATAGCCGTGGAGCGTGCCTGACTCTGCCTAGACGCCACTTCACAGCCTAAGAGCTAACTACCCCTAAAGAAAGGAAGCAAAGCTTCACTTGCCTCAGAGAAATTTCCCCAAAGGTAAAAGCAGCCCCCCACAAGTATTGACTGTGAGTTAAGAGGAAATCACAAACACAGGATGAAATAGGCTTTAGCAAAGGGAGGCCAGTCTAACTAAACAGATTGAGGATAGAAAAGGGATCTTTGCGGTCAACACAAAAAAACTACAAAACCACGCAGAGTGTGCAAAAAATACCCCCGCACGACTCACGGTGCGGTGGTGCCACTCTGCACCCCCAGAGCTTCCAGCTAGCCAGGCAGTTTCATGATAGCAAGCTGGACTAGAACTTAGCAAGAAAAACCATATGTAACAAATGAACAAGCAGGAACGTAGCTTCGCTGGAGTAGACAGGTCCTCAGAAAGATCCAGGAGAGATCTGAACCAGTACTAGAACATTGACAGCTGGCATGGAGTAACGATCTGAGTGGAGTTAAATAGAGAATCCAGCCTAGCCCTAAACGAGGGCAGGTGGGGAAGGAATCTCAGAACCAGCAGCTCCACTCACAGCCACCAGAGGGAGTCCACGGACAGAACTCACCGAAGTACCATTCATGACCACAGGAGGGAGTTCGAGAACGGAATTCACAACAGGTGTCTACAGTAAACCAAGCCTTTTTGTAAAGAGACAATGTTCCTGCTAAACCTCTGTGTCCAGCCGAGTGGGCAGCTCTACCACACTAGTCATATAGAGAACTGAAACCAATAAAATTAATATTTCTGCTCAACTAGGACATTTAATTGACAGTAAAGGAGTAATTGACAACAATCCTCTGGTCTAAATTACTGTTATTGTGAACAGTTAGGCAATTTGAAGAAGAAATGATCTTTAAAAGGTCTAAAGTTAAAGATAACAGATTTCCTTTGTATTTTAGGCAAATAAAAATATTTTGCAATTTTTACCATTGTAAAAGTACACACAATGGGCAAATGAAAAAATGTGGGCACCCTTGGAGATTTGTGCACTCAGATAACTTTGACCAAAGTTTCAGTCCTTAATTAGCCTGTTAGGGTTATGGTTTTCTCACTATCATTGTTAGGAAAGGCCAGGTGATGCAAATTTCCCAGCTTTATAATAACCCAGCCTCCTCTAACTTTGTGCTAAAAAACAGAATCCATTTGTTTTTCTAAGCAGCTGCCTAGCATTCTGAAAATGAAAATGGTGGAGGCCCACAAAACAGGTGATGGCTATTACAAGATTGCAAAGCCCATTCCTCAGTTAGAAATATAATTAAGATATGGCAAATAACAGGAACAGTCATGGTCAAGATAGGAGCTGAAAGACAAAGCAACATTTCAGTGAGAGCTGCTCATAGGGTTGTTAGAGAGGCAATTCAGAATCTCCAATTGACTGCAAAAGTGTTTCAGAAAGATTTATTAGATTTTGGAGTTGTGACTAGTGTTGAGCGATACCGTCCGATACTTGAAAGTATCGGTATCGGAAAGTATCGGCCGATACCGGCAAAGTATCGGATCCAATCCGATACCGATACCCGATACCAATACAAGTCAATGGGACTCAAGTATCGGACGGTATTCCTGATGGTTCTCAGGGTCTGAAGGAGAGGAAACTCTCCTTCAGGCCCTGGGATCCATATTAATGTGTAAAAGAAAGAATTAAAATAAAAAATATTGCTATACTCACTTCTCAGACGCAGCCTGCACCTTACCGAGGGAAGCGGCAGCGTTCTTTGTTTAAAATTCGCGCTTTTCTTTCCTTACGTGAAGTCCCGGCTTGTGATTGGTCGCATGCCGCCCATGTGGCGGCGACGCAACCAATCACAGCAAGCCGTGACGTAATTTCAGGTCATTCAGTATTTTAAAATTACGCTCCGGCTTTGTGATTGGTTGCGTCGCAGTCACATGGGCGACGCAACCAATCACAGCAAGCCGTGACGTAATTTCAGGTCCTTAAGGATTTTAAAATTACGTCCCGGCTTTGTGATTGGTTGCGTCGCAGTCACATGGGCGACGCAACCAATCACAAGCCGTGACGTCACGGGAGGCTGGACACGCGCACATTTTAAAATGGGCGCGTGTCCAGCCTCCCGTGACGTCCCGGCTTGTGATTGGTTGCGTCGCTGTCAACCAATCACAAGCCGGGAGGCTGGACACGCGCGCATTTTAAAAAGCGCGCGAGTCCAGCCTCCCGTGACGTCCCGGCTTGTGATTGGTTGCGTCGCTGTCAACCAATCACAAGCCGGGAAGCCATTTTAAAATGCGCGCGTGTCCAGCCTCCCGGCTTGTGATTGGTTGACCGCGCCGCAACCAATCACAAGCCGGGACGTCACGGGAGGCTGGACACGCGCGCATTTTAAAATGCGCGCGTGTCCAGCCTCCCGTGACATCACGGCTTGTGATTGGTTGCGTCACCCATGTGACTGCGACGCAACCAATCACAAAGCCGGGACGTAATTTTAAAATCCTTAAGGACCTGAAATTACGTCACGGCTTGCTGTGATTGGTTGCGTCGCCCATGTGACTGCGACGCAACCAATCACAAAGCCGGAGCGTAATTTTAAAATACTGAATGACCTGAAATTACGTCACGGCTTGCTGTGATTGGTTGCGTCGCCGCCACATGGGCGGCATGCGACCAATCACAAGCCGGGACTTCACGTAAGGAAAGAAAAGCGCAAATTTTAAACAAAGAACGCTGCCGCTTCCCTCGGTAAGGTGCAGGCTGCGTCGGAGAGGTGAGTATAGCAATATTTTTTATTTTAATTCTCTCTTTTACACATTTTCACATTAATGTTGTTTCGATACCGATACCCGATACCACAAAAGTATCGGATCTCGGTATCGGAATTCCGATACCCGCAAGTATCGGCCGATACCCGATACTTGCGGTATCGGAATGCTCAACACTAGTTGTGACACATTGTTCTACTGTTTGGAGACATCTGTGCAAATATGGCCTGCATGGAAGAATCATCAGAAGAAAACCTGTACTGCATCCTCAGCCTTAAAATACAGAGTCAGAAGTTTGCAAAAGAACATCGAAATGATCCTGATGAATTTTGGAAACAAGTACTGTGGACCATTGAGGTTAAAATTGAACTCTTTAGCCACAGTGACCAAAGGTATGTAAAGAGAAAAAATGGCACTCAATTTCAGGATAATAACATCTCAACAACCATTATGCTTTTGTAGCTGTGTTGCAGCCAATGGCATGGGGTACAATTCCCAGTAAAAGTAAGAATGGATTAAATTAAATTTCAACAATTTCTTGATGCAAACACAACACCATTTGTAAAAAAGCTGAAGTTCAAAAGAGGAGGCTTCTACAAATGGATAATGACCATAGACACACATCAAAATCCAGAATAGACTAGCTCAAAAGACACAAGCAGGGGCGGATTATAATAGGGTCAATCTGGGCGGTAGCCCAGGGCCCAGCGGTGTGGGGGGCCCTTGGCTACTACTCAGATTGCCCGCCGCCAGTCAGGGCATTACTGCCCTGACTGGCATATGGGCCCGGTGGGCAGAGGGTGCCCGCATCGGGCCCCATCTCATCTGCTCACCGGGCCCCTACCAGTGCTGCGGCAGTTTCACCTATTGACGTGCGGGCGCGCGCCCGCATGTCAATAGTTAACAACAGCCGCCAGCCAAATGGAGGATGGCAGCTGAAGTCGGCCGCAGGTGCAGCACACATGTCGCTGGCGTCTGACGTCATTATCAGTCGCCGGCGAGTGCGAGCTGCTGGAGGGAGCTCGCCGCTGGAGCATGGACAGTTGAAGAGAACTCGTTTTTTTTTGCGAATGGCCAGATTGCTGGACACACTGGGGGCAATATTGGAGACATTGGGGCAGATTGCTGGATCATGCACTGTGGGCAATATGCTGGACAGACTGGGCGCAATATGCTGGACACACTGGGGCAGATTGCTGGACAGACTGGGGCAGAATGCTGGACACACTGGGGCAGATTGCTGGACACACTGGGGGCAATATGCTGGACACGCTGGGGGCAATATGATGGCGACACTGGGGCAGATTGCTGGACACACTGGGGGCAATATGCCGGACACACTGGGGACAATATGCTGGACAGACTGGGGCAGAATGCTGAACACACTGGGGCAGAATGCTGAACACACTGGGGCAATATGCTGGAGACACTGGGGCAGATTGCTGAACACACTGGGGCAGAATGCTGGACACACTAAGGCAGATTGCTGGACACACTGGGGGCAATGCTGGAGAGGAGACACTGGGGCAGATTGCTGGACAGACTGGGGGCAATATTGGAGACACTGGGGCAGAATGCTGGACACACTGGGGGCAATATGCTGGACACACTGGGGGCAATATGCTGGACACACTGGGGACAATATGCTGGACACACTGGGGCAGAATGCTGGACACACTGGGGCAGAATGCTGGAGACACTGGGGCAGATTTCTGGAGACACTGGGGCAGAATGCTGGAGACACTGAGGCAGATTGCTGGAGACACTGGGGGCAATATGCTGGAGACACTGGGGCAGAATGCTGGACACACTGGGGCAGATTGCTGGACAGACTGGGGGCAATATTGGAGACACTGGAGCAATATGCTGGAGACACTGGGGCAGATTGCTGGACACACTGGGGGCAATATGCTGGACACGCTGGGGACAATATGCTGGACTCACCGGGGGCAATATGCTAGACACATTGGGGGCAATATGCTGGACACACTGGGGGCAATATGCTGGACACACTGGGGGCAATATGCTGGACACACTGGGGGCAATATGCTGGACACACTGGGGCAGAATGCTGGACACACTGGGGCAGAATGCTGGACACACTGGGGCAGAATGCGGGGGGCAATATGCTGGAGACACTGGGGCAAAATGCTGGACAAACTGGGGCATATTGCTGGGCAGATTGGGGGCAATATTGTAGACACTGGGGCAGATTGCTGGACACACTGGGGCAGATTGCTGGGCACACTGGGGGCAATATGCTGGACACACTCGGGGCAGGACTGGAGGCATGGGCAGAATGTAGATACGGGGCATGATTGGAGACACGGGGCATAATGAAAGACATGGGGCAGGATAGGATCATGGGGCAGGATGGATACGATGGAGACAGATGGGGCAGGATGGGGAGATCATATGGGGTAGAATGGATACTCGTGAGGGCAGGATGTGAGAACATATGGCTGGAGCCAGGAATGAGATACATGGGGCAGGATGGGGAATATTATTACCATAGGGGCTAATAAAGGGATATTATTACTGCAGTGATGTATTTATTTTATTTTTTGAGTATATTGTCTTAAATGGGGGGGAGGTCCTGTTACTGTGCAGAGTGACACTATATCGCCTTTTTTTCTTCATGTGGTGTAATGTAGAAGTTGGGAAAAATTAAGTAATGTGCTCTGCAAGCGGAGCTCTAGATAACTGTGTTATTTCCTGCAGAAACGAGCCCTGGCTGGAAGAAATGATGGCGGTCTGTGCTGGATGAAAGATGAAGGACTTCATCTAGAGACGTCACTGGTGAGTCAGTGTTACCTATACACTGACACTATACACTGTATACTATATACAGAGGTCCTGTGTATTAGGTCACTGGTGATCACTGTATAACCTCTACACAGACACTGCATACTAAGTACAGATCTCCTGTGAATACTGGCACTTATGGTGATAGTATTGTGTTTTTTTGTTTGTTTTTTATCACTGATCAGTATTGTAGTATTCAGTCACTATGTTGTGGTAATATGTGGTCTGGAAATGGTGTTGTGGTATTTGTCCCTTGTTTGTGCTATTTGGTCACCAAGTGGTGGTAATATGTGGTCTTGACATGGTGTAGCGGTATTTGTTCCTTGTATGTGATATTATTCGATCACTGTGGTTGGAATTTGTGGTCTGGTCATGGTGCGTTGGTATTTGTTTCTTGTATGTAGTAAATATAGGAAAACTGACTGAACAGCAATCTAGTCTGAACAGGTGCATAACCAAAAAAGTCTTACATAGCAAATAGAAAATAGCTGCACTCAATTTTACTGTGCTAAAGCAAGGAAATGTGTGATACATGAAATGTGAATAGCGTATTCTATAAGTGTCTATGAGCTTTTCAGATCTTGCCATCTTCAAGTTTTTGCCCACTCCTCAAGGCAAAACTTCTCCAGTTCCTTCAAGTTAGATGGTTTCCTCTGGTGAACATCAATCTTCAAGTCTGACCAGAGATTCTCAATTGGAATAAGGTTTGGGCTTTCACTAGGTGACTCCAAAACATTTACACTTTTCTCCATAAAACACTTGAGTTTTGCTTTAGCAATATGCTTTGAATTCTTGTCTTGTTGGAAAGTGAACCTCCATCCCTTTATCAAGTCACTAACAGACTGAAAAAGGTTTTGCTCAAGAATATCAGAGTATTTCACACAGTTCATCTTTCTCTCGACTCAAACAATTTTTCCTGTCTTTACTTCCAAAAAACATCCCCACAGCATGATGCTGCCACCACCATGTTTGACTGTGGGTATGGTGTAATTGGGGTGATGAGCTGTGTTGGTTTTGGTTCTAGACACAAACCTATGTTGCCAAAAAGTTCAATTTAGGTCTCATCTGATGACACCACCTTTCTTCATAAATTTGGGGAGTCTCCCACATGTCTTTAAGCAAACTCAAAATGAGCCTTACAATTTTTGTACGTAAAGGCTTTTTTATGCCCACTCTTCCATAAAGCCTACCTCTATGGAGTGCACTGATTACTGTGGTCATATGGACAGAAACTCCAGTCTCTGCTTGGGAATTCTGCAGCTCCTTCAGGGTTACCGTTTCGTCTCGGTGCATCTAATTCATGTCCTCCTTGCCCGGGCTGACAGTATTGGTGGTGGCCCTCTCTTGGCAGGTTTGTTGTGGTACTGTGTTCTTTCCATGTAATAATAATGGATTTGATGGTACTCAAGTCCTCAGAGATTGACTTTTTAAATACCACCCTGACTTGTACTTCTCACCAACTTTGTCCCTGACTTGTTTGGTGATCTGCTTGGTCATCATGATGCTAGTGGTGCCTCTTGCATAATGGTGTTGAAGCCTGAAATTTTTAGGTGCTTCATAGCAAAAGGGTGAATACATATGAGCATGCGTCTCTTTAGTTATTTGATCGTATAAATTTAATTTATGCTTATATTTTTCTCACTTCACTTCACCAACTTCAAGTATTTACTGCTGGTGCATCACACACAAACCGGATTACAAAAATGTTTAAACACATCTTGTAATGTTACAAAATAAAAAGCTGCCTGTATTGCTGATACCCTTCCTCTTCCAGAACTACTGTGCCTGATAACACAGTCATCCTCAAGCAGAATTTCTGAATGGTGGAGAAGACAGCTGTTTGCTGGTTGGATATCATGGTTTCTGATTAGACATTCATCTGCCAGCATCTTTTTTTTCTTCCTCTGATGTATTGTGATCTTCAAGCGGTGAGCTTCACCCCCTTTCCTCTTCCAGAATCACTGCTGGGAGATGACTTGTGAGACAGTGACCTCTGATAACTCCCGCCTCAGAATTTCCTCTTCACTTGCTTTGTCTTTTCTATCAGCACGTTACTATGCATGCAGGCCTAATCATTATGTCCTCACGCTCATTAAAGTAAAGGCTAGGGCTACAAAGCGACATGCCTCATGTGAGACTGAAGTTTCAGTGAAGTGCTGCAACATTGGATGTAATTATGTATTATGTTGTTGCATTATGACATGCTGCAGCTACAACACCGAGTAACCAACGTGTTGGATTTTCTGTTGCTAGTGGTAAGTCATGCCTTGCATACTTGCCATAGTCGTCAATGCAAGTCACATACGACATGAGAATTGTGTGCAAAATTAAAGGTACTGTATATACTCAAGTATAAGCAGAGATTTTCATCCCATTTTTTAGGCTAAAAGTGCCCATCTCAGCTTATACTCGAGTCACTGTCCCAGGCGGTCGGCAGGGGAGGGGGAGTCACATCATACTCTCCTGCTCCCGCCACGGTCTCTGCACTTCTCTTCCTATTTGATGGTCTCCGGCGCCCGCAGCTCTTCCTGTGTTCAGCGGTCACGTGGTACCGCTCATTAAAGTAATGAATATGGACGTGACTCCACTCTCATAGGCGTAGCGTGAATATTCATTACTTTAATGAGCGGTACCATGTGACCGCTGAACACAGGAACAAGCTGCCTGGCGCGCACCAGAGACCATCGGAGAAGCAGGGACATACAGAGAATCTGCACCAGGATTGGGTGAGTATGACAGGGGAGGGTGAGCCATGCGATATTCACCTGTCCCCGTTCCACTGCCGGGCTCTGTCTTCCGCTTCCTCTGGCTGTGACTTTCATATCAAAGGGCACGATGACGTGGTTAGTGCTCGCCCTCTGCCTGAACAGTCACTGCAGAGACCCAGAAGACACCGTGGCACATTGCGGTGGAATGGAGACAAGTGAGTATCGCAAGTGCCAGTGTCCTGAGCCAGCGGCGACTCCCGCACCTGGCCCCCATAGCGCGCTGGTGTCCCCACCTGCTCAGGACCCCGGCACCTAGCCCCCATTGACGAGAGGTGAGTATGACATTTTTTTTTAAATCGCAGCAGCATACAGGGCCTATTATTCCATCGAGCACATTATGGGGCCATCAACCTTTGTGCAGCATTATATGGGGCATAATATTCTATGGAGCATCTTATGGGGCCATCAACCTTTGTGCAGCATTATATGGGGCATACTATTCTATAGAGCATCTTATGGGGCTATCAACCTTTGTGCAGCATTACATGGGGCATAATATTCTATGGAGCATAGTATAGAAAGGTTGGAGACAAAAAAAGCGCAAATAGGGCCTTATCCCCAGGATTGTATCCAATCAATTATGAGAGAACTGCTCACCTGGTGGTACACAGTAAAAGCGTGTAGTTGTCAGCTGCTGCAGATCCACAGGTCGGCACTGCGACCTCTTAGAACCGTTATAATATATGAATGTGGATAAAATCCGCGCTGCTGCGACAAATGATGAATCCAGATATAGTTATAAGATGTTCGGGTGGTTTATTCAACGTGTTTTGAAGCTCGTGGCTTCTTCTTCAGGAAGTTTCCACAGAAAGATACAACAGAAGACGCAGGATCGCGCTCAACTACTGGTTGATCTTGGCCTACGTGTGGGGAAACTTCGATCTCAAAAGAATTCCTTTTGCCCAAGGACTGGTGAGAAAAAATGGGGGAGGAATATAACAAAAATCCATGAGACATCTGGAGAACAAGTGCAGGATGTGCAATTAAAGAGGAGAGAATGCCATCTGCTGCGAAAGACTTTCTTGCTTATTCTAAACCTGTTGTTATTCCCTCTACTGTTAAATTGCATAACTACTAAAACTAATGTATTTAAAGGTTACTTCTGTATATAAATAGCGTTTTATCAACCCCTGGGTGTTTCTACCTCATGATCTCTGCTCATTGCATCCAGACACCTGAATTACACCTGAATTACAAAGTATTTGAAGTGGACTTCAATGGGTGAAGGGGTCAGAGTGCGTGAGATGGGTCAAAAACAAAAGTATAGTGATAGAAAATATTGAAATGTCGATGATCTCAAATTAGAGTCTAAAAACAGTGTTAAAGGATTTTTTATTAAGAAAGGGGGTAAAAATTGCAAAATTAGCTGAAGAAAATGCTATAAATATAGCGTCATAAAATACTATATCGCAGGAGATAGTGAACTCTCATGAACCCAGCACTTGGAGTCTCCCCAATGTGGAAAATGAATGATTGGCCAAGGCTGTGACATAATGTTGGAATCAGCCATGCAGAGAGGGGAAAAAGAGAGTCTACAATAAAGCCGTATAGCAGAGCCATGGATGAAGTCAACATGAGTCTAAATGTTCAAAAAAATAATGTGCAACAGACAAAATATGAACACAATTTTATGACAGCTTATATTATACACCATAAAGAAATAAGGGCAGCACACATTGACATATTTTGCTGAATGACCCATTCATGGAAACAGTTACCAAAGAATCCGGCTGTCACTTTCCAAAGGGCAGCTACAGTCAAAAACAGTATAGCCCAAGCAGATTGAAATCTCGTATCAACAACGTTTCATACACCGACGCTCTGCCATGTGGTGCATTCAAATGCAGAACTGTTACATATTCTTCTTCTTCTCCTCCTTCTCCTCCTCATGCAAAAAGGCAACTGTGCATACTCTGCAACCCATATATGTGGAAGTACTGTACCAAAAGTCGCTGTGTGTACTCTGTAACCTATATCTGTGCTAGTACGGTGCCAAAAAGCTGCTGTTTGTGCACTGCAACCCACATCAGTGGGAGTACTGTGCCAAAAAGTCACTGTGTGTACTCTGCAACCCAAGCCTGCGGGAGTACTGTGCTCTGTGTAATCTTCACCTTCCACCTGTGGGAGTACTGTGCCTTTAAGCCACTGTGAGTACTCAGCTTTCCCCACTTATGGGAGTACTGTGCCTTTAAGCTGTGGTATATACTCTTCCCCCTGCCTTTGGGAGTACTGTCCTTTAAGCCGCTGTGTGCACTCTGCCCCTCATCTGTGGTAGTACTATGTCTTTAATCTGCTGTATGTACTCTGCACCCACTGCTTGTGGGAGTGCTGCATCTCTTCCCAGGGAAATTCATATAATATCACATAGTTTATTAATTGTGGCAGAGAATATGTGATATATTGCATCTGCTCCCTGTTATGAAAAGCCCAGTACATCGGTTGCACCATATTCAAAATAAAGAAAAGAATTGTGGAACATCTGGCTAATATTCATAATAAGAATGCGGCATATTCTGGTGCTTCCAAACACTTTGACAATGTTCATAAAGGGGATACTTCCCATTTTGCGTTTTATGCGTTTGAGAAAGTGTATAACCCTTTTCGAGGAGGTAGTAGAGTAATAGACATAAGCTTTTGACTAGACGTGAAGCCTTTTGGATTCTAAAACTTGACACCAAATATCCTAAAGGCATGAATTTAAGAAACTATTTGTTTTACATTTATTGACATTTTTGTGTTTTTAAGTTTGTTTCACTTTGTAACACCTGGTGCATACTTAATGTAATTGTTCACATGCTTTTGATTGGTGTCCTTGTTCTATATAAGTTTCTGTTACTTTGTATTTTATATCCTATGAATAAGAGCGCTTGTAATGCGCCAGAAACGCGACAGGTGTTTCCTATGTTTTTAATTATGGCTTGACATGCCGGAATAAAGTTTTTGATATATTTTTTATGCGGGTTGGTGTGCTGGATCTATTTCCTTTTGCTTCTCCTTACGGCTGTGCTCACCAGTGAAAGGAGCACCCACCTGTTTTCCCAATTAGAGTCAGTCTCATTTGGCTTGATTTTGGACTACGTTGACAGCTTCAAGACCTCTCTCTCCTACTGAATGCAGACTCATTGATTTGGACCAGATAACCGCTTTAATACCCAATGATCTATATATCTATCTTGTGCTCCATTATGGCTATATGATGGATATACATGTCATTCTGATCACGCCAGTATTACCCATTTTCCTGTACAATCAGCAGCAGGAATGCGGCTGATATGCACAACTGACACTGTAGTAACTGGTGAGAACTTTGATCCTTTAAACTTAACTTTAACTTATATAGTTCAACCATAATGGGTTAAACTTTATTAACTAGCCTTTTAGAAAATTGGTAGAATTTAATTTTTGTGTGTGTGAGGGAGCTGCACCCAATAAAATTTCCACTATCTAATTCCCATTAAAATCTGAAAATATATATGATGCTAAAGCTTTCTGCAAAGCTATATTTTCACTATATAAGGTTCAGTCCAAACATTGTGCCCACTGTCGGGAGGATATATTCAGGAGGAATGTGACCGACAGTACACAGTAAGGATAATTCTGAAGCATCCGTCCACCATAGAGAACAGCTTTACAGGAACATTTACTGCATCATATAGATTTCTTTTCAGTTGCCATCTTTGTAGGAAAACACAATCTCCTGCACTTTTTTGTGCAGTTAAACCAAGAGTATGCAGGAGCATATTGGCCAGGCAGAGGCTGAAAGTGCACACATTTGCCCTCGTCTTATAAGTAGTCACTTATGGCAATCTTACAGTATACATCAGTAAAAGATCCTGAAATATACTGTAGGATAAGTGTGGAGACACAGTATGCACATAGCAATACACTGACAACGATCCAGAGATTTAGTTGGTTTGAAACTTACCTTGACTAGAAAAAGGATCACTTTGCATGTTCCAGACAGGCATATTGTTGAATTTTAAGAGCTGCTATTTCTCCATTTTTTGCTGGAAGTATAACAACAGAGGCATTCCATTGGATAGAGAGATGGTAACAATTTGATAAATCTACAGCTATCAAGAAAACTATATAATATCCGCACACTGTAATCAACAATATTGTTTTCTATCTATATTTTTCTGCATTTTTAATTTTGAAACATTTGTCTCTAATCTATTTCAGGTCCTTCCAATATAGTTGTAGATCAACTGGCTCAGTATTCCATAGACACATCTGCTGTCAGTAAGTAGTCTTTGTAAAATATCTTGTAAATAGGTTGTTTATATCCTCTACCACAGCGCAAAAGGAAATTAAAGTATAAACACACACAAAAAAGTCTACATTTGGATAAATAAACTATAGAAGAAATAAAATGTTCTAAATAAGTTCTCCGACATATGAGCTCAATGTGTAAAATGGCTGGCTGCTAACTTGACACACACCATGATGCATAGTTTCAACTAATAAACAGACTAATGAGCAACTTCTTGCTGTGGTAACCTGGCAGTTCGTGTAAAAAGTCATATGCTGTTATTTTCACACTGAACAAATGAATGTGCAATTGGACAGAAATACATTAAACTTTTGATTCATTTTCATATGTAATATAAAATGTTTTATGATTTCATATTGTAGAATTATTTTTTTAGAAACATAATGTGTTATAATTAGAGATGAGCAGATCTTTTGATAATCTAATTTGTTGGCTTCACAGAATTTTCCCCAAAAATTAGATTTGCATTACTTAAAAGTTTCTAATTGGCCAGAAAATATATGTATAATGCTATACAGTTGAGCTCAAAAGTTTACATACCGTGGCAGAATTTTTGCTTTCTTGGACTTTTTTCAGAGAATATGAATAATAACACCAAAACTTTTTCTCCACTAATGGTTAGTGGGTGGGTGAAGCCATTTATTGTCAAACTACTGTGGTTTCTCTTTTTAAATCATATTGATGATCCAAAACATCCAAATGACCTTGATCAAAAGTTCACATACCCTGGTAATTTCGGTCTGATAACATGCACAGAAGTTGACTGTCACGATTCACACCGTGACTGTCACCAATTGTCAAGATCCCTTAGCCGCTGCCCACAATATGTCACGGATTGGGGTGACTTTAGACCAGGGGTGGGGAACCTCGGCTCTCCAACTGTTATAAAACTACAACTCCCAGCATGCCCTAGCAACTTGCAGCAGTTGAGGCATGCTGGGAATTGTAGTTCTCCCACAGCTGGAGGGCCAAGGTTCCTGACCCCTGCTTTAGACCAACAGACGGCTATCACATGTGCAGGGGGGTTATCCTAGTTATCCCTCCACTGCCACAATGTGATGAAAAAAAAACCACACACGACGTTACTGACCTCTTGTTTACAGCAGGGGCTTATTTTAGGTATCCCACTGCTCTTCAGTATACCATGAACTGCAGGGATTTGTGTATATCCCGCTTACAGTTCCACTTAAACCTTGCAGCTCTCTGGCGCCCCCCTTCCTCTCAGGTCAGATTAGGTACTGCACCTAGGGTGATTATTCGCCAGAAAGGCTGCCTGCTATGTACTGGCTATTGGGTGCACTGCAGCGATGCGATAACTACTCCCACTCAGGCAGGAACAATAATTATCAAGACGCAGTCGCTACAGTGACCCCCCAAAAAAGCCGGCACACGGTAAGCTGCCACCAGCTCCGATCAAACAGGTCCGGAGCTAACCCCCAAAATAGTAGCGTAATTCCCTTCAGAGACAGGGTACGTATTTAGAGCAGGAAGAACGAACTAGTATTAAATATGATACCCCATAAATGATTTTTAGGCAGTGTTTATAAAATATTTTACAAAGATGTTACAAATGAGACAATTGCAAATATGTACAAGGTAATTATGAAAATAAAAGGATTAAATGAAGAAAAGATAACACTCACATATTCTCAGATCATTGCATTGCAGGCAACCAGACATCCCAGCTCATTGGTCGTGCTGCTCAGGCCTCACAGGAAAAGACAAGAACCAAGAGCTGGGGATCTGGCCACAAACTTAAGACCTACAGCTAGTGACATCACAGAAAGGGCTGGCTTTTCCAGATCCTCCTACCTTTCAGTCTGAGTACTTTGAATACAAATTGGTCTAATGCTTATAACTCCGTTCCAGTACATATCAGAATCATATCACACCCAGCATTCAGCTTGTATTAACATGAGCTTTCTTATGAGATCAAATATGTCCTATTATTTACAGAGCAATCCCTACTTCTTCCCCCGATGGGGTTAGACGACTGTGTTTAGAGTGATGGGTAGATGCTTCGATGGAGATCAAGAATATGTATTTATCATTCTACTATCCTAAATAGTTTGTCTAATATCTCACAATAACAGAACAAAGGACCGCATGGTTCTAGAAGTTTCTCTAACAGTTCCTGCTAGTACAAATTTCCCTTGCAGCTATGCCAGTCGTAAATACCTTTTGTCAATAAAACTCCCCCACAAGGCAAGCTCTTCTACACAGACAGATAGAAACACAGGGAAGGAAAGAGAAAAAGAGAGAGGGGGGGTTTAGCCCCCGCATGCTAGCAAGAAAACTAACTTATGATATTTCATACCATATCGTGACACCTCCCCCTTTTAGCGTGCGCTACGGCGGCAGAACCTCTCGGTATGCCTCCATGCGCACCTCCGTGGGTTCACCCTGGCGGGAGAGTCCATCTGCATTCCCATGCTCTTTGCCCGCTTTGTGTTTAATGGTGAAGTCAAATTGCTGAAGGGCAAGGCTCCAGCGTAGCAACCTGCCATTGGTTCCACACATGGTGCTTAGCCAGCGCAGAGGGTTGTGGTCGGTCACCACGGTGAAGGTGCGACAGTACAAGTAGGGCTGCAAGCGCTGCAGGGCCCAGACTATGGCCAGGCACTCCTTCTCAATGGTGGAGTAGGCCACTTCCCTCGGCAAAAGTTTCCGGCTCAGGTACAACACGGGGTGCTCTTGGTCCTCCGAGTCAACCTGGCTGAGCACAGCACCAAGGCCAAACTCACTGGCGTCGGTCTGTACCAAGAACGGTCGACTGCTGTCGACTGCTTTCAACACAGGGGCGTTGCACAGTGCTGTTTTCAACGCCTGGAAGGCCCCCTCACAGCCATCTGTCCAGTTGACGATGTGGGGTAGCTTCTTCCTGGTGAGGTCCGTCAAAGGTTTTGCCAGGCTACTATAGTGCTGCACGAAGCGCCTATAGTACCCTGCAGTGCCCAGGAAGGACATCACATGTTTCTTGGTCCTGGGAGTGGGCCAGTTCACGATCACGCCCACTTTGTCAGGCTCTGGTTTTAGGGTGTTTCCGCCTACCCGGTGCCCCAGGTAGTGAACCTCCCTCATGCCCATCTGGCACTTTCCCGGCTTGATAGTCAGTCCTGCTCGGTGAATTCACCCGAGCACCTCCTCGAGATGCTGCAGGTGTTCATCCCAGGAGGGACTGAAGATGGCAATGTCATCTAAGTACGCCACGGCGTACTTCTCCAGTCCCTGAAGCAGGAGATTGACCATCCGCTGGAAGGTGGCAGGGGCATTCTTCATGCCGAAGGGCATGACCGTGGACTCGTACAGTCCAAAGGGCGTGATAAAGGCGGACTTCTCCTGTGCCTCGGGGCTCAGGGGAATCTGCCAGTATCCGCGACTCAGATCCATTATTGTCAGGTATTTTGCACCAGCTAACTTCTCAAGCAGCTCCTCGATGCGCGGCATTGGGTGCGCGTCAGAGGCTGTAATGGCGTTGATCCCCCTGTAGTCCACGCAGAACCGGGTGGTCCGGTCCTTCTTTGGCACGAGAACTACCGGCGCGGCCCACGCGCTCTTTGACCGTCGAATCACCCCCAGCTGTAACATCTCATCGATCTCCTGGCGCATAATCTGCTGCACCTGGTCAGAGATTCGATAGGGTGTTCGCCGTAGTGGGGCGTGATTCCCGGTGTCCACCTCGTGGACCGCTAACTCCGTCCTTCCAGGTCGGTTGGAGAACACGACCCGGAAGGGTTCCAGTGTGGTTTGCAACTGCAACCGCTGTGGTTCATCTAGCGAGGCGCTTACCTCCACGTCCTCAATGGACCCACGGGCCTTGGCTTGGGCCAGCATGTCCAGGAGGGTGTCTTCCTCCCCTTCTTCAAGTGCGCTGCAGACCGGTAGGACGAAAGTTTCATGTTCGTGATGAGCTTTCATCATGTTGACGTGAAAGGCCTTTCGCCTACCCCGAGTGTGGTCAAGCGTGACCACATAGGTGACCGGGTTGAGCTGTTGGTGGACGACGTACGGGCCCTCCCAGGCTAGCTGAAGCTTATCCGTTGGTACAGGAACCAGCACCCACACCTTTTGACCCACGTGGTAGGTCCGCTCCCGGGCGTTCTGGTCGTACCAGTGCTTCTGATCAGCCTGAGCCTGCGTCATGTTGTCATGCACCAACTGCGTCAAGGTCTGCATCTTGTCACGGAAGCGCATAACATACTCCACTATGGACACTTCAGAAGGGTTCGGCTCCTCTTCCCAGGATTCTCTTACCAACCCAAGGGGTCCCCGGACTCGCCTGCCGTACAGGAGCTCGAAGGGGGAGGACCCCGTCGAGGCCTGCGGAACCTCTCTGTAAGCGAATAGCAGGTGTGGGAGGTACCGCTCCCAGTCGCGCCCTTGTGTCTCAACCAGCATGCGTAGCATCTGTTTGAGGGTACCATTGAAGCGTTCACACAAGCCATTGGTCTGGGGGTGATACGCACTCGATACCAGGTGCTTCACCTGCATTTTCTTACAGAGAGCCTCCATTAGGTGAGACATAAATTGGGTCCCTCGATCAGTAAGCATTTCCCTGGGAAATCCTACACGTGAAAAGATGGCCAACAGGGCATCCGCCACCTTATCTGCCCTAGTTGACGACAGAGCTACTGCCTCTGGGTACCGGGTAGCGTAGTCTACCACAGTAAGAATATATCGCTTTCCAGAGCTGCTGGGGACGGCCAGCGGGCCCACAATGTCCACCGCGATCCTCTGGAAAGGCTCCTCTATCACTGGCAAAGGGATCAGGGGAGCCTTAAGAGCAGGCCCCGCCTTCCCCACTCTTTGACAGGTGACACAGGAGCGGCAGTAGTTTGACACATCTGTCCCCATCTTAGGCCAATAGAAGTGTTGAGACAGCCGGGCCTTGGTTTTGCTGATCCCCAAGTGTCCAGCTAGCGGGATCTCATGGGCAATCCGCAACAACTCACCCCGGAATTGCTGCGGGACGACCAGCTGTCTTTCCCTCAACCACTCCTTTTGTGATTCTCCGGGTACTGTCTCCCGGTACAACCTTCCTCCTTCCCAAAACACCTTCTCCTTATCAGTCTCGGAGAAGCGCGTCCCGGCGAGTTGTCTCAAACTCTCTAGGCTCGCATCTGTGTGCAGAGCGGCCTGAAACTCCTGGCTAGGGGAAGCCAGAAGCGACGTCAGGGTCCCTTCCCCACGGGAGCCCTCTGGGACCTGCTCTGGGTCCACCTCTGGTTCAGTCATACTGATGACTGAGGAGGGTCCGGGAGGCAGACAGTTATCTGCGTTCCGGGCTCTCTGACTGCGGGTGACAGCAGCTATGTAGGCTGTCTCCCCGGGGTTTTCTACAGACCCATCAGCCGATGCTGCTATGGGCTTTACCTCCCCATCCACCCCCATTACCTCAGGAGCATTGCTACTTATGGGCCAGTTACCTTCCTCGGTGGCACTGGTCAATTGCATGGCATCACCTTCCTCACGGTTCCCATGTATTTCCCCATTTCCGGTAGCACCGACACTTGCCCCTGCTAGGGGTTCCTCAGCCGTCTCACTCCGCAGAGCGACGTGGCTGAGCACTCCTGTACCTACGGACACATCAACTTTCATAGAAACAGCGTTATCAGGTACAGTTGGCACAGGTACAACATTTTCACCATCAATCCTAGGGAAAAAATGGTTAACAGATGCATCATTACAAGATAAAGCATGGTCAGGTAACACATGCGATTTCCCATCATCATCATCATCATCATCAGGGTTAACGTTACCCTTATTAGCAGATTGGGGAGGGGTGTCAGGGACGTAGTATGCAAACAACCTCCCCAAATCAGTCCCCAACAAAACATCAGTGGGCAAATTATCAGACAGCCCCACTTCTTTCACCCCGCTCCCGGCACCCCAATCAATAAAAACCCGGGCCATCGGTAAGGGACAGCTGATGCCCCCAATCCCAGTGACAGTTAGGGTTTTCCCCGGAATGATTTCTTCAGGGGCCGCCAGTTCGGGTCGGATGAGGGTTCGTTCAGCCCCGGTGTCCTTGAGGCC
Source organism: Ranitomeya variabilis (assembly GCF_051348905.1). Taxonomy (NCBI): domain Eukaryota; kingdom Metazoa; phylum Chordata; class Amphibia; order Anura; family Dendrobatidae; genus Ranitomeya; species Ranitomeya variabilis. Next base: position 572,848,967 of record NC_135236.1, read on the forward strand.
GGTAGCAACACGACCTCCCACAGTGACGGGCTGTACGTTGTCACACACCCTCCCAACCACACCACCCACCAAAAGAACAGCTGCATTAGGCCCTGGGGCCTGGGATGAGGGGTTCTTCTGCTTGGCTGGACATTGGTGACTGAGGTGTCCAGTCTGCCTGCAGTGGTAACACTGGCGAAGTTCTGTGGTAGGTCTGGTGCTGTTGGCCACGGGGACAGGACCTCTGGTGTGTTGGCTGGCCGGGGTACTGGCGTTGGATGCAGGCTTACCCCCTCTCCAGCTGGAGGTGACTGGCTTCCGCACTTCCGATCTACGGTTGGCCTCATAGGCATCGGCAATCTGCGCTGCTTTCGTCACGTCTTTGGGTTCTCTGTCCATCACGAACTGTCGCACCTCAGTTGGGCAAAGACGGAAGAACTGGTCTTTGATCATCAGGTCTCGTAGCTGTGCAAAGGTGGTCACTGACAGTCCTTGGGTCCACTGGTCAAAGTGGGTCCCCAGTCCATGCACCACATCACTGTAACTGTCGTGTGGGCCACGTTGGAGGGTCCGAAACTTTTTACGGTACACCTCGGGTGTAAGCTGGTACTTGGCTATGAGGGCCTGCTTGATAGCCTCATAGTCACCATCTTGTTCTTGAGGGAGGGCAGCAAACGCCTCCAGAGCTTTTCCTCTCAGCCCTGGTGTCAGGTATCGTGCCCATTCTTGTGTAGGCAGCTGGTACTGTCTGCAGGCTTTCTCAAAGGCCCGCAGAAAAGTGTCCAAGTCCCCATCCTTTTCCATAACAGGAAAGTGGTCGGGCCGGGGTTTTGGTGTCGGAGCGCTGCTGGGCTCACGGCTGGACTGGGACGACCTCTGCATTTGCAGTTGGGCCATCTGCAGCCGGTACTCCCGCTCCGCTTGGGCCTCCCGCTCGGCTCGGGCCTCGGCTCGCTCCTGATATTGCTGGATCAGCTGTCGCCATCCCTCATGGTCGTCAGTGGGGAATTCTTTCAATGCTGCCTGCAGGTGGGGGTCCAATTCGCCCGGATTGCTAACTGGGCGAGCATTCAGTGGTTGGACCTTTGCTGCAGCACCTGTTGTGAAATTGGATTCTGGGCTCCCCCGGTGGCCACTTGTGGAATTGAACTTGTGTGCATCATCCCCTCTGTTCACCTGCTCCTATCAGGATGTGGGAGTCGCTATATAACCTTGCTCCTCTGTCAGTTTCTTGCCGGTCAACAATGTAATCAGAAGCCTTCTGTGCTTGTTCCTGCTACTAGACAACTCCCAGCTAAGTTGGACTTTTGTCCTTGTGTGTTTTTGCATTTTGTTCCTGTTCACAGCTGCTGTTTCGTTACTGTGTCTGGAAAGCTCTTGTGATCGGAAATTGCCACTCTGGTGTTATGAGTTAATGCTAGAGTCTTAAAGGAATTTCTGGATGGTGTTTTGATAGGGTTTTCTGCTGACCATGAAAGTGTCCTTTCTGTCTTCCTGCTATCTAGAAAGCGGACCTCGATTTTGCTAAACCTATTTTCATACTACGTTTGTCATTTCATCTAAAATCACCGCCAATATATGTGGGGGCCTCTGTCTGCCTTTTGGGAAAATTTCTCTAGAGGTGAGCCAGGACTGTCTTTTCCTCTGCTAGGATTAGGTAGTTCTCCGGCTGGCGCTGGGCATCTATGGTTAAAAAACGTAGGCATGCTACCCGGCTACTTCTAGTTGTGCGGCAGGTTTAGTTCATGGTCAGTATAGTTTCCATCTTCCAAGAGCTAGTTCTCATATATGCTGGGCTATGTTCTCTCGCCATTGAGAATCATGACAGTTTGACCGGCCCAAAAAAAGGGTTAAATTACTGGCTGAGAAAGGAGAGAAAAAAGAAGTCTGCTACAATTTTTTTTTTTTTTTTCCCTCTAGTTCTGAGTGTGCTCTTAATTGAATCACTTGCTAGTCTGCCTATACTGCAGCCTTCCTCTCTTTCTCTCCTTCTAATCCTTGAATGGCTCTGTGTTCACCTGTTTCAAATGGATCTTCAGAGTGTAGCTACAGGTTTGAATAATCTCGCCACAAAGGTACAAAATTTGCAAGATTTTGTTGTTCATGCACCTATGTCTGAGCCTAGAATTCCTTTGCCTGAATTCTTCTCGGGGAATAGATCTCACTTTCAAAATTTTAAAAATAATTGCAAATTGTTTTTGTCCCTGAAGTCTCGCTCTGCCGGAGACCCTGCACAGCAGGTCAGGATTGTAATTTCCTTGCTCCGGGGCGACCCTCAAGACTGGGCTTTTGCATTGGCACCAGGGGATCCTGCGTTGCTCAATGTGGATGCGTTTTTTCTGGCCTTGGGGTTGCTTTATGAGGAACCTCATTTAGAGCTTCAGGCGGAAAAGGCCTTGATGTCCTTGTCTCAGGGGCAAGATGAAGCTGAAATATACTGCCAAAAATTCCGCAAATGGTCTGTGCTTACTCAGTGGAATGAGTGCGCCCTGGCGGCGATTTTCAGAGAAGGTCTCTCTGATGCCATTAAGGATGTTATGGTGGGGTTCCCTGTGCCTGCGAGTCTGAATGAGTCCATGACGATGGCTATTCAGATCGATAGGCGTCTGCGGGAGCGCAAACCTGTGCACCATTTGGCGGTGTCTACTGAGAAAACGCCAGAAAATATGCAATGTGATAGAATTCTCTCCAGAAGCGAGCGGCAGAATTTTAGACGAAAAGATGGGTTGTGCTTCTATTGTGGTGATTCAACTCATGTTATATCAGCATGCTTTAAGCGTACTAAGAAGCCTGACAAGTCTGTTTCGATTAGCACTTTACAGTCTAAGTTTATTCTATCTGTGACCCTGATTTGTTCTTTGTCATCTATTACCGCGGACGCCTATGTCGACTCTGGCGCTGCTTTGAGTCTTATGGATTGGTCCTTTGCCAAACGCTGTGGGTATGATTTGGAGCCACTGGAGGCTCCGATACCTCTGAAAGGGATTGACTCCACCCCATTGGCTAGTAATAAACCACAATACTGGACACAAGTGACTATGCGTGTTAATCCGGATCACCAGGAGGTTATTCGCTTTCTGGTGCTGTATAATCTACATGATGTTTTGGTGCTGGGATTGCCATGGCTGCAATCTCATAACCCAGTCCTCGACTGGAGAGCTATGTCTGTGTTAAGCTGGGGATGTAAAGGAACTCATGGGGACGTACCTTTGGTTTCCATTTCATCATCTATTCCCTCTGAGATTCCTGAATTCTTGTCTGACTTTCGTGACGTTTTTGAAGAACCCAAGGTTGGTTCACTACCTCCGCACCGGGAGTGCGATTGTGCCATAGACTTGATTCCGGGTAGTAAATACCCTAAGGGTCGTTTATTTAATCTGTCTGTGCCTGAACACGCTGCTATGCGAGAATATATAAAGGAGTCCTTGGAAAAGGGACATATTCGTCCTTCGTCATCTCCCTTAGGAGCCGGTTTTTTCTTTGTGTCTAAGAAAGACGGCTCTTTGAGGCCGTGTATTGATTATCGACTTTTGAATAAAATCACGGTTAAATATCAATATCCGTTACCACTGCTTACTGATTTGTTTGCTCGTATAAAGGGGGCCAAGTGGTTCTCTAAGATTGATCTCCGTGGGGCGTATAATTTGGTGCGAATCAAGCAGGGGGATGAGTGGAAAACCGCATTTAATACGCCCGAGGGCCATTTTGAGTATTTGGTGATGCCTTTTGGTCTTTCAAATGCCCCTTCAGTCTTCCAGTCCTTTATGCATGACATTTTCCGCGATTATTTGGATAAATTTATGATTGTGTATCTGGATGATATTCTGATTTTTTCGGATGACTGGGACTCTCATGTCCAGCAGGTCAGGAGGGTTTTTCAGGTTTTGCGGTCTAATTCCTTGTGTGTGAAGGGTTCTAAGTGTGTTTTTGGGGTTCAAAAGATTTCTTTCTTGGGATACATTTTTTCCCCCTCTTCCATCGAGATGGATCCTGTCAAGGTTCAGGCTATTGGTGATTGGACGCAACCCTCTTCTCTTAAGAGTCTTCAGAAATTTTTGGGCTTTGCTAACTTTTATCGTCGATTTATTGCTGGTTTTTCTGATGTTGTAAAACCATTGACTGATTTGACTAAGAAGGGTGCTGATGTTGCTGATTGGTCCCCTGATGCTGTGGAGGCCTTTCGGGAGCTCAAGCGCCGCTTTTCTTCCGCCTCAGTGTTGCGTCAGCCTGATGTTGCTCTTCCTTTTCAGGTTGAGGTCGACGCTTCTGAAATCGGAGCTGGGGCGGTGTTGTCGCAGAGAAGTTCCGACTGCTCCGTGATGAGACCTTGTGCTTTTTTTTCCCGTAAATTTTCACCCGCCGAGCGGAATTATGATATTGGGAATCGGGAGCTTTTGGCCATGAAGTGGGCTTTTGAGGAGTGGCGTCACTGGCTTGAGGGGGCCAGACATCAGGTGGTGGTATTGACTGACCACAAAAATTTAATTTACCTTGAGTCTGCCAGGCGCCTGAATCCTAGACAGGCGCGCTGGTCGTTGTTTTTCTCTCGGTTTAATTTTGTGGTGTCGTACCTACCGGGTTCTAAGAATGTTAAGGCGGATGCCCTTTCTAGGAGTTTTGAGCCTGACTCCCCTGGTAATTCTGAGCCCACAGGTATCCTTAAAGATGGAGTGATATTGTCTGCCGTTTCTCCAGACCTGCGGCGGGCCTTGCAGGAGTTTCAGGCGGATAGACCTGATCGTTGCCCACCTGGTAGACTGTTTGTTCCTGATGATTGGACCAGTAGAGTCATCTCTGAGGTTCATTCTTCTGCGTTGGCAGGTCATCCTGGAATCTTTGGTACCAGGGATTTGGTGGCAAGGTCCTTCTGGTGGCCTTCCCTGTCACGAGATGTGCGAGGCTTTGTGCAGTCTTGTGACGTTTGTGCTCGGGCCAAGCCTTGTTGTTCTCGGGCTAGTGGATTGTTGTTGCCCTTGCCTATCCCGAAGAGGCCTTGGACGCACATCTCAATGGATTTTATTTCGGATCTGCCTGTTTCTCAGAAGATGTCTGTCATCTGGGTGGTGTGTGACCGTTTCTCTAAGATGGTCCATCTGGTTCCCTTGCCTAAGTTGCCTTCTTCTTCCGAGTTGGTTCCTCTGTTTTTTCAAAATGTTGTTCGTTTGCATGGTATTCCTGAGAATATCGTTTCTGACAGAGGGACCCAATTCGTGTCTAGATTTTGGCGGGCATTCTGTGCTAGGATGGGCATAGATTTGTCTTTTTCGTCTGCTTTCCATCCTCAGACTAATGGCCAGACCGAGCGGACTAATCAGACCTTGGAGACATATTTGAGGTGTTTTGTGTCTGCGGATCAGGATGATTGGGTTGCTTTTTTGCCTTTGGCGGAGTTCGCCCTCAATAATCGGGCCAGCTCTGCCACCTTGGTGTCCCCATTTTTCTGTAATTTGGGGTTTCATCCTCGATTTTCCTCCGGTCAAGTGGAATCTTCGGATTGTCCTGGAGTGGATGATGTGGTGGAGAGGTTGCATCAGATTTGGGGGCAGGTGGTGGACAATTTGAGCAACATGAGAAAGCCAAATGGGCGCACATTCAGCCAGATCTTCCTGTTGCACTCTGCTTAATCTCTGAAACGTCTATGCCGCCACTCCGGACTAAGGTGCTATCTCAGGAAAAACAGTGTCCATAAATGCATAAAAGAAGAGAGAGAAGCACTCACCGTCCGTGCAAAAAATCCTTTATTGATGTGGCATTACATAAAAATAGCGGAGTATTGCAGGGAGAAGTTGTGGAAAAAGGACGACGGCCGTTTCGCGCTCCTGCGCTTCTACCGGTCCGGTAGAAGCGCAGGAGCGCGAAACGGCCGTCGTCCTTTTTCCACAACTTCTCCCTGCAATACTCCGCTATTTTTATGTAATGCCACATCAATAAAGGATTTTTTGCACGGACGGTGAGTGCTTCTCTCTCTTCTTTTATGCATTGGTGGACAATTTGAAGTTGTCCCAGGAGAAGACTCAGCTTTTTGCCAACCGCCGTCGTCGTGTTGGTCCTCGGCTTTGTGTTGGGGACTTGGTGTGGTTGTCTTCTCGTTTTGTCCCTATGAGGGTTTCTTCTCCTAAGTTTAAGCCTCGGTTCATCGGCCCGTACAAGATATTGGAGATTATTAACCCTGTGTCCTTCCGTTTGGACCTCCCTGCATCCTTTTCGATTCATAATGTTTTTCATCGGTCATTGTTGCGCAGGTATGAGGTACCGGTTGTGCCTTCCGTTGAGCCTCCTGCTCCGGTGTTGGTTGAGGGTGAGTTGGAGTACGTTGTGGAAAAGATCTTAGACTCTCGTGTTTCCAGACGGAGACTCCAGTATCTGGTCAAATGGAAGGGATACGGTCAGGAGGATAATTCTTGGGTCACTGCCTCTGATGTTCATGCCTCCGATCTTGTCCGTGCCTTTCATAGGGCTCATCCTGATCGCCCTGGTGGTTCTGGTGAGGGTTCGGTGCCCCCTCCTTGAGGGGGGGGTACTGTTGTGAAATTGGATTCTGGGCTCCCCCGGTGGCCACTTGTGGAATTGAACTTGTGTGCATCATCCCCTCTGTTCACCTGCTCCTATCAGGATGTGGGAGTCGCTATATAACCTTGCTCCTCTGTCAGTTTCTTGCCGGTCAACAATGTAATCAGAAGCCTTCTGTGCTTGTTCCTGCTACTAGACAACTCCCAGCTAAGTTGGACTTTTGTCCTTGTGTGTTTTTGCATTTTGTTCCTGTTCACAGCTGCTGTTTCGTTACTGTGTCTGGAAAGCTCTTGTGATCGGAAATTGCCACTCTGGTGTTATGAGTTAATGCTAGAGTCTTAAAGGAATTTCTGGATGGTGTTTTGATAGGGTTTTCTGCTGACCATGAAAGTGTCCTTTCTGTCTTCCTGCTATCTAGAAAGCGGACCTCGATTTTGCTAAACCTATTTTCATACTACGTTTGTCATTTCATCTAAAATCACCGCCAATATATGTGGGGGCCTCTGTCTGCCTTTTGGGAAAATTTCTCTAGAGGTGAGCCAGGACTGTCTTTTCCTCTGCTAGGATTAGGTAGTTCTCCGGCTGGCGCTGGGCATCTAGGGTTAAAAAACGTAGGCATGCTACCCGGCTACTTCTAGTTGTGCGGCAGGTTTAGTTCATGGTCAGTATAGTTTCCATCTTCCAAGAGCTAGTTCTCATATATGCTGGGCTATGTTCTCTCGCCATTGAGAATCATGACAAGCACCATGTTCGCTGGTGCTGGCATCTGCGGCTTCTGGGCTCTGTGAGTGGTCTAGAGCGGCTTCCCATTGCATCAGGACTGCGACCAGTTGGCTTTTGTTTTTGTTTGCATAGTCAATGTGCTGTGACTTGCACAAGGCCACAAGGGTGTCTTTGGTCTGCTGCTCATAAAAGGTTTCTCCCAGCACAACCATGGTTGCCAAATAAAAGATAGGATAGAAAAACGAAGAAAAAGGGAAGGGATAATTACCAGTACACAATTGTCTCACAACTAATAAACACTGAGTTTGTTCTCCAAACATATTTGCGCAGAGTTCTCGCAAGAACTTTCTGCAAGTTTTTAGTGAGAGGAATGATTGCTCAAACCAAATCACTAATGCTCTAATATCCCACCGCCTTGCCACCAATATGTCACGATTCACACCGTGACTGTCACCAATTGTCAAGATCCCTTAGCTGCTGCCCACAATATGTCACGGATTGGGGTGACTTTAGACCAACAGACGGCTATCACATGTGCAGGGGGGTTATCCTAGTTATCCCTCCACTGCCACAATGTGATGAAAAAAAAACCACACACGAGGTTACTGACCTCTTGTTTACAGCAGGGGCTTATTTTAGGTATCCCACTGCTCTTCAGTATACCATGAACTGCAGGGATTTGTGTATATCCCGCTTACAGTTCCACTTAAACCTTGCAGCTCTCTGGCGCCCCCCTTCCTCTCAGGTCAGATTAGGTACTGCACCTAGGGTGATTATTCGCCAGAAAGGCTGCCTGCTATGTACTGGCTATTGGGTGCACTGCAGCGATGCGATAACTACTCCCACTCAGGCAGGAACAATAATTATCAAGCCGCAGTCGCTACAGTGACCCCCCCAAAAAGCCGGCACACGGTAAGCTGCCACCAGCTCCGATCAAACAGGTCCGGAGCTAACCCCCAAAATAGTAGCGTAATTCCCTTCAGAGACAGGGTACGTATTTAGAGCAGGAAGAACGAACTAGTATTAAATATGATACCCCATAAATGATTTTTAGGCAGTGTTTATAAAATATTTTACAAAGATGTTACAAATGAGACAATTGCAAATATGTATGCAGTGCCCCAGAGTCCTGGTCGTTGCAGTACTGTGGCTCCGCCACTATGGGGAGCCATGGTGCGTTCGATGGCACTGAAGGAGTTCTTCTGATCAGGTATCACAGACACCAATACATTTCACAGCCGGGCCTCCGGGGGGAGCTAAAGGTTCTATTCATTAGGCCACTCCCCACCATAGTGGGTAAACTGGGGGTCAGGCAGGAAGTTAGGAGAGAAAGCTGACTGGATTGAACGAAGCAACACCTAGTGGCAGAGGGTGTTGTGGAGTAAGAGACAGTAGGGCCTCTGTCGGGGGTGGGATCCTGACAGAGGCTTGGCAACGAGAAAGAACGTGAAGGGACCGCGCCTGCTCCAGGTAGCGGCGGTGCCCAAGAAAGGACTAGAAGCGAGATAGATTGTGCTGAGTGAGAAACGAGATCAAGCGATAGGAGAATACCAGTAGGGGTCGTGCTGTAAGACCGGAGCAACATCCTACTGAGGCGCATTACCGGTGGCCGGAACGCCGAGGGAGTGGAATAACATACAGCTTCAAGCCATACTCCAAACAGCGGCAGGGCAGTCAGTCTCAGGCGGGCTGTCTAACACATATCACCTATGAAGTCTTGGGAGGCAATTGCGGGAGAGGGGCGTCTCTAGGGTCCCGGAAGAACTCCAGGCCTACCCAACAAACGGGTGCCGTTCTAACTGTAACATCAGGAAGGGACGGAAGATTAGCAGAAGATCAGTTAATCGAGTTGTGAGGGAACTTAAGAAACAGACACAACAGTTGTGGGGTACTTTCCGTGAGCACAGCAGGGAAGGACTACAACACATAGCGCTAAGAAGGAAGGCACCGATTTCCACCTGTGAAGTGAACTCTGGAGGTGCCATTGGACCGGCTGGACTTGCGCAGCCTGGTGAACCGTATTCTGGACTGAGGACTCAGAGATCTCCAGTAAAGAGGTAAAGAGACTGCAACCTGGTGTCCTCGTTATTTACCGCGACCTGCACCCCACAACTGCACCGTTACAACACCACTTATTGCACCGGACATCCCCCCCACTGACGGACAGGGCCACGGACCGGGTCCAGCCACCGTGACAACCCCAGAGCAGAGACCCAGAGGCCCGGCTCCGGGTACCCCTCGGCCCTGCGGCGGTGTGGGGGCGCTCCATGTACAAGGTAATTATGAAAATAAAAGGATTAAATGAAGAAAAGATAACACTCACATATTCTCAGATCATTGCATTGCAGGCAACCAGACATCCCAGCTCATTGGTCGTGCTGCTCAGGCCTCACAGGAAAAGACAAGAACCAAGAGCTGGGGATCTGGCCACAAACTTAAGACCTACAGCTAGTGACATCACAGAAAGGGCTGGCTTTTCCAGATCCTCCTACCTTTCAGTCTGAGTACTTTGAATACAAATTGGTCTAATGCTTATAACTCCGTTCCAGTACATATCAGAATCATATCACACCCAGCATTCAGCTTGTATTAACATGAGCTTTCTTATGAGATCAAATATGTCCTATTATTTACAGAGCAATCCCTACTTCTTCCCCCGATGGAGTTAGACGACTGTGTTTAGAGTGATGGGTAGATGCTTCGATGGAGATCAAGAATATGTATTTATCATTCTACTATCCTAAATAGTTTGTCTAATATCTCACAATAACAGAACAAAGGACCGCATGGTTCTAGAAGTTTCTCTAACAGTTCCTGCTAGTACAAATTTCCCTTGCAGCTATGCCAGTCGTAAATACCTTTCGTCAATAAAACTCCCCCACAAGGCAAGCTCTTCTACACAGACAGATAGAAACACAGGGAAGGAAAGAGAAAAAGAGAGAGGGGGGGTTTTAGCCCCCGCATGCTAGCAAGAAAACTAACTTATGATATTTCATACCATATCGTGACATTGACACAAACGGGTTTGCAAGTAAACATCCTCATCTGTGACCTGTTTGCTTGTAATCAGTGTGTGTGCATAAAAGCTGAGTGAGTTTCTGAGATCCAGATAGACTCTTGCATCTTTCATCCAGCCACTGATGTTTCTGGATTGTGAGTCATGAGAAAAGCAAAAGAATTGTCAATGGATCTATGGGAAAAGGTAGTTGAACTGTACAAAACAGAAAAGAGATACAAAAAGATATCCAAGGAATTGATAATGCCATTCAGTAGCGTTCAAACTGTGATTAACAAATCGAAAATCAAGGGCTCTGAAAAAACAAAACCACAGTCAGGTAGATCAGCAATAATTGAATCCACAACTGCCAGGATGTTTTTGGGATGTGTGAGCTACAAAGGCACAGAAATCTTGGTCAAAGTTGAAGGAAAGATGAATGCAACACGTTGTCAGCAAATTATGGAGGCAAATTTGCAATCATCAGCCTGGAAGCTGCGTATGGGACGTACTTGGATATCCCAACATGACAATGATACAAAACACAAGGCCAAGTCGAGCTGTCATTGGCTACCGCAGAACAAAGTGAGCCACTCTGGGAAGATCTGAAGAGCGCAGTTTATGCTCGACAGCACAGGAAATTACAGGAACTGGAGGCTTTTTGCCAAGAAGAGTGGGCAGCTTTACCATCTGGGCTAATAAAGAACCTCATCTACAACTACCACAAAATACTTCAACCTGTCAATGATGTTAGGGGTGGCCATGCACGGTATTAAGGAATGGGGTATGTGAACTTTTGATCAGGGTAATTTGAATGTTTTGGGTTGTCATTATGATTTAAAAAGAGAAAATACAGTAGTTTGACAATACATGGCTTCACCCAACCTCTAACCATGAGTGGAGAAAAAGTTTTGGTGTTACCAGTAATATTTTCTGAAAAAAGGCCAAGAAAGAAAAAATTCTGCTGAGGTGTGTAAACTTTTGAGCACAACTGTACATGGTGTCTATTAAAACTATTTGGGTCTCTGTAATGTAAACACAGTCTTCTTAATGTTTAAGTAACTTTAGTTTATGTGCCTAGTGGTAAATGAAAGGTCATAATTAGTAAGTAACCAGCAGTCTAACTACACACTGTAATCTTAGATTTTATAGACTACTTCATTTTAAATTTTTTGGAGATCTGCAAAAGATTTGCTACTCACAATATGATAATGCAATTACAAAAGTTCTTTATTAGGCTGTCCAAAAATGATCCCATTTTTAAGTGTGCAGGACCAGTCTTGCTGTTTTCAAAGTGAAGAAGAAGTGGCTTGTCGCTTTGTATTTCCATAATTTGGCCTTATTTTGCTTTATTACTCTAAAGCAAGGGGGACAAGAAGCTAAGAAATTGGATGGTTCTGCAGTGACAGCTATAAAATCCATATGTTGAAGAATTGGGATAGGACAGGCAAGGGGATGTCTGACAGTGTAGGGAAAATAATGTCAGGCCTGGCAGCTGCAATATGATCTAGAACTATACAACACAGTGGCAGCTACATGTGTGGCTGAAATGTATGTACAATGGCAATGCAAATGCCTGAAGATGCAAGGTTGAGAATTATGTTGGGGCAAGAAATATGACACAGCAGTGGCATCCCTGGCAACAGCAGTACTTCACTATAAATGACATGATGGATAGGGAGTCGATACCTGGTTAATCATGTTACTTCTCTCTATATTTGGGCATGCGACACATGTGCCACATGGGCAACAGCCATGTATTGGACTTCTAGATTCAAATGGATTGGTGGAACTTTCTTTTTATGTAATGGTTTTGCACCAGATTTTTCTGAAAATTCTTAAAAAAAAAATTCTTAAAAATTCTTAGAACTCCTGTAGGTTATTGCTGGTTTAGAATGTAAGTATTTGAATAAGATAGCATCCAATTGTAACATCTTCCAATGTCGAGATAGTATATTCTGTACATCACACCATCTTTAATTGCATAAATAAATGAAATGTACCTACGTATCCACAAAAACTGTGCAACTGGAATACTTTGAATAACGCTATGCTGGTGAGATGAGGACGCATGTAGTAGAGCCTTGATGTAGGTTTGCGATAGACATCTGTGTGAATTAAATGTGTGAATACTGAATAAATTGAGATGTTTTGAAAATTTTGTTTTCTATATTCACTTGCATATCATTGACATGTCTATTGATCCTGTGATGTCTAGAAATCCATGACTTGGTGTTGCAATTTCAATGTAGATTTATATATATATATATATATATATATATATATATATATATATATATATATATACACTCACCGGCCACTTTATTAGGTACACCATGCTAGTAACGGGTTGGACCCCCTTTTGCCTTCAGAACTGCCTCAATTCTTCGTGGCATAGATTCAACAAGGTGCTGGAAGCATTCCTCAGAGATTTTGGTCCATATTGACATGATGGCATCACACAGTTTCCGCAGATTTGTCGGCTGCACATCCCAAAGATGCTCCATACAAGGCAGGATGGATCCATGCTTTCATGTTGTTTACGCCAAATTCTGACCCTACCATCCGAATGTCGCAGCAGAAATCGAGACTCATCAGACCAAGCAACGTTTTTCCAATCTTCTACTGTCCAATTTCGATGAGCTTGTACAAATTGTAGCCTCAGTTTCCTGTTCTTAGCTGAAAGGAGTGGTACCCGGTGTAGTCTTCTGCTGTTGTAGCCCATCTGCCTCAAAGTTCGACGCACTGTGCGTTCAGAGATGCTCTTAGGCCTACCTTGGTTATAACGGGTGGCAATTTGAGTCACTGTTGCCTTTCTATCAGCTCGAACCAGTCTGCCCATTCTCCTCTGACCTCTGGCATCAACAAGGCATTTCCACCCACAGAACTGCCGCTCACTGGATTTTTTTTCTTTTTCGGACCATTCTCTGTAAACCCTAGAGATGGTTGTGCGTGAAAATCCCAGTAGATCAGCAGTTTCTGAAATACTCAGACCAGCCCTTCTGGCACCAACAACCATGCCACGTTCAAAGGCACTCAAATCACCTTTCTTCCCCATACTGATGCTCGGTTTGAACTGCAGGAGATTGTCTTGACCATGTCTACATGCATAAATGCACTGAGTTGCCGCCATGTGATTGGCTGATTAGAAATTAAGTGTTAACAAGAAGTTGGACAGGTGTACCTAATAAAGTGGCCGGTGAGTGTATATATACATATATATATATATATATATATATATATATATATATACTATGTAATTGTCTAAGGGTCACTTCTGTCTGTCTGTCGGTCTTTCTGTCTGTCTGTCACGGATATTCATTGGTCGCGTCCTCTGTCTGTCATGTAATCCAAGTCGCTGATTGGTCGTGGCAAAACAGCCTCTACCAATCAGCGACGGGCACAATCCGGCGGAAAAAGGGTTGCTCCTTCCTCCCCGCAGTCAGTGCCCGCTCCGTACTCCCCTCCAGTCTCCCCTTACACAGGGTTAATGGCAGCGGTAATGGACCGCGTTATGCCGCAGTGTAATGCACTTCGTTACCGCTGCTATTAACCCTGTGTGACCAACATTTTTTTCTATTCATGCTGCCTATGCAGCATGAATAGTAAAACGATCTAATGTTAAAAATAATTTAAAAAAAATAAAAATCGTTATATATTCACCGTCCGTCGGCCCCCGGATTGACAACAGGCCTTTCCCGCTCGCGACGCTCCGGTAACCGGTCCATGCGGCGATCTCGCGAGATGATGATGTAGCGGTCTCGCGAGACCGCTACGTCATCATCTCGCAAGACCGCAATGCACTCTTGAGACCGGAGCGCACGAGCAGCGTCGGTAACCGCTTCGTTTGGATCCGGGGGCTCTGGAAGGTGAGTATATAACTATTTTTTATTTTATTTCTTTTTTTAACAGGGATATGGTGCCCACATTGCTATATACCACGTGGGCTGGTCAATATACTACATGGGCTGTGCAACATACTACGTGGCTGGGCAATATACTACATGGGCTGTGCAATATACTACGTGGCTGGGCAATATACTACATGGGCTGTGCTATATACTACGTGGCTGGGCAATATACTATGTGAATATACAACGTGGGCTGCGCAATATACTACGTGGATTGTGCAATATACTAAGTGGGCTGCACAATATACAATGTGGGCTGCACAATATACAACGTGGGCTGCGCAATATACAACGTGGGCTGCGCAATACTGTATACTGCGTTGGCTGTGCAATGTACTGCGTTGGCTGCGCAATGTACTGCATGGGCTGCGCAATATACTACGTGGCCTGTGCAATATACTACATGAGCTGTGCTATATACTACGTGGCTGGGCAATATACTACATGCGCTGGGCAATATACTATGTGGGCTGTGCAATATACTACATGGGCTGTGCTATATATTACGTGGCTGGGCAATATACTATGTGACTACACAACATGGGCTGTGCAATATTCAAAAAGGGGACAAAAACTGAACTCGGAAATTACTGCAATGTACTGCGTGGGCTGTGCAATGTACTGCGTGGGCTGCGCAATGTACTGCGTGGGCTGTGCAATATACTACGTGGCCTGTGCTATACACTACGCATACATATTCTAGAATACTCGATGCGTTAGAATCGGGCCACCATCTAGTGTATATATATATATATATATATATATATTGTGACAAAACACTCTGGGATCGCCTTTGCTGGGGTCAAAGGTCACGTGGTTTGCGCATTGAATTCTGAGGCGACAGCAGGTTTCCAAGTTCACTGACCTTAGGTCAGGTTTATTGAAGTGAAAGCAACATAGAAAAAACAAAACATAAAAATAAATCCTAGCCTGTCCGGCGCTAACTAAACAAATACGTTGCTATCTAACAACTGGGGGGGCTTCTCCCTCCCAGCTAACATTACACAGATCATGAGCACAGCTCTCACTCACGTTTGTCTCACACAGACAGGCATTCTGTGTGCCCCAGGCTGACACCTGAAACCTCCAGCTGGTCAGCCTTTATTCCTGCACTTATTAACCCCTCGGCATCCTGAAGATCCTGAGCGGCCTAATTCCCATAGGACAAATACCTGGGCGAGATATACCTGCCCCCGACTACCAGACCGACATGATTCTTACAATATATATATATATATATATATATATATATATATATATATATATATACAGTTATATGAAAATATGAAAAAGTTTGGGCACCCCTATTAATCTTAAGCTTAATGTTTTATAAAAATTGTTTTTTTTTTTGCAACAGCTATTTCAGTTTCATATATCTAATAACTGTTGGACACAGTAATGTTTCTGCCTTGAAATTAGGTTTATTGTACTAACAGAAAATGTGCAATCTGCATTCAAACAAAATTTGACAGGTGCATAAGTATGGGCACCCTTATCATTTTCTTGTTTTAAATACTCCTACCTACTTTTTACTGACTTACTAAAGCACTTTTTTTGGTTTTGCAACCTCATTGAGCTTTGAACTTCATAGCCAGGTGTATGCAATCATGAGAAAAGCTACTTAAAGTGGCCACTTGCAAGTTGTTCTCCTGTTTGAATCTCCTCTGATGAGTGGCATCATGGGCTCCTCAAAACAACTGTCAAATGATCTGAAAACAAAAATTATTCAACATAGCTGTTCAGGGGAAGGATACAAAAAGCTGTCTCAGAGATTTAACCTGTCAATTTCCACTGTGCGGAACATAGTAAGGAAATGGAAGAACACAGGTACAGTTCTTGTTAAGGCCAGAAGTGGCAGGCCAAGAAAAACATCAGAAAGGCAGAGAAGAAGAATGGTGAGATCAGTCAAGGACAATCCTCAGACCATCTCCAGAGAGCTGCAGCATCAACTTGCTGCAGATGGTGTCACTGTGCATCGGTCAACTATACAACATACTTTGCACAAGGAGAAGCTGTATGGGAGGGTGATGCGAAAGAAGCCGTTTCTGCAAGCACGCCACAGAGACGGCTGAGGTATGCAAAAGCACATTTGGAGAAGCCAATTGCTTTTTGGAAGAAGGTTCTGTGGACTCATGAAACCAAGATTGAGTTGTTTGGTAATACAAAAAGGTGTTATGCATGGTGGAAAAAAAAACACAGTGCGTTGTATAGTTGACCGATGCACAGTGACACCATCTGCAGCAAGTTGATGCTGCAGCTCTCTGGAGGTGGTCTGATGATTGTCCTTGACTGATCTCACCATTCTTCTTCTCTGCCTTTCTGATGTTTTTCTTGGCCTGCCACTTCTGGCCTTAACAAGAACTGTTCCTGTGTTCTTCCATTTCCTTACTATGTTCCTCACAGTGGAAATTGACAGGTTAAATCTCTGAGGCAGCTTTTTGTATCCTTCCCCTGAACAACTAGGTTGAATAATCTTTGCTTTCAGATCATTTGACAGTTGTTTTGAGGAGCCCATGATGCCACTCTTCAGAGGAGATTCAAACAGGAGACCAACTTGCAAGTGGCCACTTTAATTAGCTTTTCTCATGATTGCATACACCTAGCTATGAAGTTCAAAGCTCAATGAGGTTACAAAACCCAAAAAAGTGCTTTAGTAAGTCAGTAAAAAGTAGGTAGGAGTATTTAAAACAAGAAAATGATAAGGGTGCCCATACTTATGCACCTGTCAAATTTTGTTTGAATGCAGATTGCACATTTTCTGTTAGTACAATTAACCTCATTTCAAGGCAGAAACATTACTGTGTCCAACAGTTATTAGATATATGAAACTGAAATAGCTGTTGCAAAAAAAAAACTATTTTTATAAAACATTAAGCTTAATATTAATAGGGGTGCCCAAACTTTTTCATATAACTGTATATATTGAAGTGCAAAAGGGTAACAATATTTAGAACTTTTGACTTTCGGGCTCCATATCTCACGAACCACTACTCATCTTGGCTATCTCATACAAGTGCTTCTCATGAAATTATAATATCATCAAAAAGTTAATCTATTTCAGTTCTTTAATACAAAAAGTTATACTCATACATTAGAGCAATTGCAAACAGAGTGATCTATTTCAAGTGTTTATTTCTGCCAATGAAAACCCAAAAGTCATTTTCTCAGTAAACTAGAACAATTAACAAAAACACCTGCAAGCATTTAAAAAGATCCAATATTCTGTTTCAGTAGACTTCACAATCATGAGCAAGACTACTGACTTGACAGATGTCCACAAAACAGTTGTTGACACACTCCACAAGGATAGTTAGCCACAAAAGGTCATTGCTAAAGAAGCTGGCTGTTAAGAGTGCTGTATCATTCTTGGGTCCTCTACCAGAGGCCTGGGAGTTTTAGGGCTCTGCGCAGGATCTAAGCTGTCCCCAGCATTGTGCTTTTCTGGACAGAGAGTTCAGATGTTGCTCCTCGTCTCTGTTGTAGGCCATTCTTCCAACTTAGGGGTCACTGCTCCAAGTGCTCCTATCACCACTTGAATCACTGTTGCCTTCACCTTCCACATCTTATCCAGTTCTCCTTTGAGGCTCTGGTATTTTTCCAGCTTCTCATATTCCTTCTGATGTTGCCGCCACTTGGCACTGCCACATCTATTATCATTGCTGTCTTCTAATCCTTGGCTACTATCACAATGTCTGGTTGGTTAGCAACACCTGCTTGTCCATCTGGATCTTGAAATCCCACAGGATTTTAGCCCTTTCAATCTACGCCACTTTTTCTGGGGTCTCCCACCTGGACTTAGAGGGACTTAGTCCATATGCTGTGCAATGTTCCTGTATACAATTCCCACTACTTGGCTATGGCGTTTAGTATATGCTGTCCTGCTAGCATCTTGCATCCTGCTACTATGTGTGCGAGTGTTTCTGAGGTTTCTTTGCATTGTCTGCACCTTGGGTCTTGTCTTGTGTGGTAGATTCCTGCTTCTATGGATCTGGTACTTAGTGCTTGCTCTTGTGCCATTATGATTAGTGTCTCTGTGCTGTATGGGAGACCAGATTTCTCCAGCCATTGGTAGGATTTCTCCATGTTAGCTACCTCCATTATCTGTTGAAGGTACATTCCAATCAGTGGCTTGTCTTGCCATGGCGCTTCTTGTTGTTCTTCCTTCCTGATCTATTGTTTTTGCTGCATTAGACTTTCTCTAAGCATCTCATCTTTTGGTGTCATTTCTCTGATGTATTCCTGGATACTCCTGGTTTTATCTGTGATGGTGGCTTGGATGCTTATCAGGCCTCGACCCCCCCTCCTTCCTATTGGTATACAATCTTTAGATGTTAGACTTAGGGTGGAGACCTCCATGCATTGTGAAGAGCTTTCGTGTAATCTGCAGCTTCCATCTCTTCTTTTGGCCACCCCCCTATGTCATTAGAACATCTGATTCCACCAAATGATTTCTTTCTTAAATAAATCACTCAAACAGCATATAGCACAAAAAAAGGGAATATTCAAAGTATAGAAGAAATCCCCAAAGAAGAGTATTTGTAACAATATATAAATTTATTAGATCATAAAATACATAAATAACACACAATTATAAGCAGGGTAGGGCTAATTAAACAGGAAAAAGAGCCCGACTAACCACATATATCAAAAAATTACTGGTAAGCCTTACAGCCAAAAGATATAAATATAAGTCAAAAAATGAAAATTACCAATATAAACATAGAATATCAAGGTCTGGATCTATATTAGATAGCAAAATAATTAATGAAATAGCAGAAAACCCCCCTATGTCAGTAGGGAATCCGATTACTGGCAGGGCATATGTATCGATGGCATGGATTTTATTATTCCTATTGAGCTGGCTCTTCAAGACCTGTCTTACTCTTTGATGGTATTTGGATGTTGCTGCTTTCCTTGCCTCCTCTTCATGGTTACCGTATTTCTGTGGGATGCCGAGGTACATGCAGCATGTCTGTGCATCTGCTATGCGCCCTGCTGGTAATTCCACTCCATCAGTCTGTAGATCCTTGTCAGGTGGATCAGTGAATTGATATATTGAAATACATGTATAATGTGTGTGTGTATATATAAGGTAGCACTAAAATGCCACATCCAAGATATCACTGAATGAAATATTTCAGTTGCAAATCTTTATTCATTGCATAGTGGGATGCGTAGAGAAGAAGAAAACATAAAATGGATCAATCAAAATTAATTTCCCATGGAGGTCTGGATTTGGAATAGTACTCAAAATCAAGGTGGAAAATCAAATTACAGGTTGATCCAACTTCAGTGGAGATGGCTCCAAACAAGGAAATAATGTTCAGAGGTGTGTGGTCTTCATGTGCCTGTATAACCTCCCAACAATGCCTGGCTATGCTCCTGATGAGGTGGCACATGGCATCTCCTCCCAGACCTGGATTAAAGTATCAGTCAACTCCTATACAGTCTGTGCTGCAACATGCTTTCAACCCTAGAGGTACTGTACAATAGCAGCACAACATGGCATTGGTGGATGGAATGAGACATGGTGTTCCAGAAGTGCCTGATTGGATTGGTGGATGGAATGAGACATGGTGTTCCAGAAGTGCTTGATTGGATTCAAGTCTGGGGAACAGGCAGGCAAGTCCATAGCATCAATGCCTTCATCATGCAGAAACTGTTGACACACTTCAGCCACATGAGGCCTAGCATTGTTACATAGTTATTAAGGTTGAAGGAAGACATTAAGTCCATCTAGTTCAACCCATAGCCTAACATGCCCTAACATGTTGATCCAGGGGAAGGCAAAAAAAACCCATGTGGCAAGAGTAAGCTCCACCATGAGGAAAAAAATTCCTTCCCGACCCCACATACAGCAATCAGACTAGTTCCCTGGATCAATGCCCTATCAAGGAATCTAATATATATATACCCTGTAACATTATACTTTTCCAAAAAGGTATCCAGTCCCCTCTTAAATTTAAGTAATGACTCACTCATTACAACATCATACGGCAGAGAGTTCCATAGTCTCACTGCTCTTACAGTAAAGAATCCGCATCCGTTATTATGCTTAAACCTTTTTTCCTCCAGACATAGAGGATGCCCCTTGTCCCTGTCACCGGTCTATGATTAAAAAGATCATCAGAAAGGTCTTTGTACTGTCCCCTCATATATTTATACATTAACATAAGATCACCCCTTAGCCTTTGTTTTTCCAAACTAAATAGCCCCAAGTGTAATAACCTATCTTGGTATTGCAGAACCCCAGTCCTCTAATAACCTTGGTCTCTCTTCTCTGCACCCGCTCCAGTTCAGCTATATCTTTCTTATACACCGGAGACCAGAACTGTACACAGTATTCTAAGTGTGGTCGAACTAGTGACTTGAATAGAGGTAAAATTATGTTCTCCTCATGAGCATCTATGCCTCTTTTAATGCATCCTATTATTTTATTTGCCTTTGTAGCAGCTGCCTGACACTGGCCACTGAATATGAGTTTGTCATCCACCCATACACCCAGGTCTCTTTCATTGACGGTTTTGCCCAGAGTTTTAGAATTAAGCACATAGTTATACATCTTATTACTTCTACCCAAGTGCATGACCTTACATTTATCCCCGTTAAAGCTCATTTGCCGTTTATCAGCCCAAGCTTCTAGTTTACATAAATCATCCTGTAATATAAAATTGTCCTCCTCTGTATTGATTACCCTGCAGAGTTTAGTGTCATCTGCAAATATTGAAATTCTACTCTGAATGCCCCCTACAAGGTCATTAATAAATATGTTAAAAAGAAGAGGGCCCAATACTGACCCCTGTGGTACCCCACTGCTAACCGCGACCCAGTCCGAGTGTGCTCCGTTAATAACCACCCTTTGTTTCTTTTCCCTGAGCCAGCTCTCAATCCACTTACACATATTTTCCCCTATCCCCATTATTCTCATTTTATGTAACAACCTTTTGTGTGGCACTGTATCAAAAGCTTTTGAAAAGTCCATATACACTACATCCACTGGGCTCCCTTGGTCCAGTCCGGAACTTACCTCTTCATAGAAGCTGATCAAATTAGTCTGACATGAACGGTCCCTAGTAAACCCGTGCTGATACTGGGTCATGAGGTTATTCCTCTTCAGATACTCCAGTATACCATCCCTTAGAATGCCCTCCAGGATTTTACCCACAGTAGAGGTTAAGCTTACTGGTCTATAATTTCCGAGTTCAGTTTTTGTCCCCTTTTTGAATATTGGCACCACATTTGCTATACGCCAGTCCTGTGGTACAGACCCTGTTATTATGGACTCTTTAAAGATTAAAAATAATGGTCTATCAATGACTGTACTTAATTCCTGCAGTACTCGGGGGTGTATCCCATCCGGGCCCGGAGATTTGTCAATTTTTGTGATTTTTAGATGCCGCCGTACTTCCTGCTGGGTTAAGCAGGTAACATTTAATTGGGAATTTTTATCACTAGTCATATTGGCTGCCATGGGACATTCTTTTGTAAATGCTGATGAAAAAAAGTCATTTAGCATATTGGCTTTTTCCTCATCCTCATCCACCATTTCACCCAGACTATTTTTAAGGGGGCCAACACTATCATTTTTTAGTTTCTTACTATTTATGAAGTTAAAGAATATTTTGGGATTATTTTTGCTCTCTCTGCCAATGAGTCTCTCTGTCTCAATCTTTGCTGCCTTGATTTGCTTTTTACAGAATTTATTTAATTTTTTGTATTTATTTAATGCCTCCTCACTACCTACTTCCTTTAATTCTCTAAATGCTTTCTTTTTGTCACTTATTGCACCCCTTACAGCTCTATGTAGCCATATTGGTTTCCTCCTATTTCTAGTATGTTTATTCCCATACGGTATATACTGTGCACAGGTCATATCCAGGATGCTAATAAACGTCTCCCATTTTCTTTGTGTACTTTTATGTCTCAGGATATTGTCCCAGTTAAGCACCAAGATCATCTCTCATCCGTTGGAAATTTGCCCTCCTGAAGTTTAGTGTCCTTGTCACCCCTCTACTACACATCTTATTAAAGGAGACATGAAAACTTATTATTTTGTGATCACTATTCCCCAAGTGACCCCCAACCCTTATATTTGATATGCGGTCTGGCCTGTTGGTTAATATTAGGTCTAGCAGTGCCCCCCTTCTTGTTGGGTCCTGAACCAGTTGTGAAAGGTAATTGCCTCTCATAGTTGTCAAAAACCGATTACCTTTACTGGAACTGCAGGTTTCTGTTCCCCAATCTATTTCAGGGAAGTTGAAGTCCCCCATAATAATGACTTCTCCTTGAGTCGCAGCTTCATCTATTTGCTTTACGAGAATATTCTCCATTGCTTCCATTATTTTTGGAGATTTATAACAAACCCCTATCAGTAATTTATTATTTTCCCCCTCCCCCTATCTTTACCCACAGGGGCTCTACATTTTCATTAGATTCACCTATATTATCACGCAGGATGGGTTTTAAGGTCAATTTTACATACAGACACACCCCACCCCCTCGCTTATCTGTACGGTCATTTCTGAAAAGGCTATAGCCCTGCAAGTTAACAGCCCAGTCATGGCTCTCGTCCAGCCATGTTTCATATTTCCCCACCATGTCATAATTATGTTCCAACAACATTAGTTCTAATTCGTCCATTTTGTTGGCGAGGCTTCTGGCATTAGTATACATGCACTTGATGTTCCTCTCTGTACCTCTATTCTTTCTTAAATTACTAACTCTTCTAACCCCACCCCCCATGCCACCGCCACCCCCAACTTCCTTATTTATGCCCAGGTCTCTATCTGCACTATCTTCCCCTCCTATAAAATGAATACCCTCCCCCCCAATCCCTAGTTTAAACACTCCTCCAACCTTCTAGCCATTTTCTCCCCCAGCACAGCTGCTCCTTCCCCATTGAGGTGCAGCCCGTCCCTAGCGTAGAGCCTGTAGCCAACTGAGAAGTCGGCCCAGTTCTGCAGGAACCCAAACCCCTCCTTCCTACACCAATTCTTGAGCCACTTATTAACCTCCCTAATCTCCCGTTGCCTCTCTGACGTGGCACGTGGTACAGGCATTATTTCGGAAAATACCACGTTGGAGGTCCTTGCTTTCAGCTTGCAGCCTAATTCCCTGAAATCATCTTTAAGGACCTTCCACCTACCTCTAACTTTGTCATTTGTGCCAATGTGCACAATGACCGCAGGGTCCTCACCAGCCCCTCCTAGTAATCTGTCCACCCGATCAGCGATGTGTCGGACTCGAGCGCCAGGTAGGCAGCACACTGTTCGACGATCCCTGTCTTTGTGACAGATTGCCCTACCTGTTCCCATAATAATTGAGTCCCCCACTACCAGCACCTGTCTGGCCTGCCCTGCTCTCCTATTTCCCTCCTTACTGGAGCAGTCACTCCTCCGGCTTTCAGAGGACATGCCTGGCTGCAGCAGTGCTACCCCTGTACTGGTACCCCCCTCATCTGCCAACTTAGCAAACTTATTGGGGTGAGCCAGATCAGGACTAGCCTCCCTGGCACTCTTCCCTCTACCCCGCTTCCTAACTGTCACCCAGCTTGCTACTTCATTGTCCTGCAGCTCCATCCTACCATCCCCCTCCTCATCTATCCCATTGAGCGTCTGCTCTGTGAGCAGAAGACTCCTCTCCATATTGTCTATGGATCTCAGTGTTGCCAGCTGCACATTTAGATCCAGAATCTGGGATTCCAAATGCACAACGTGCTCACATCTCGCACAGCAGTATGCACCCTCGACCCGCTGATCAAGGACTGCATACATGTGGCAAGATGTGCACTGGATGGCATTAACAATAGTGGAGCATATTTCCTAATGGGGATTAGGGGATTGTCATGCATCAGAAGGAACCAAGGGCCCGGTGCATCTACATATGGTCTCACAATGGGTCTTAGGTAGTGTTGAGCATTCCGATAATACCGGGTATCGGACGATATTCGCTGTATCGGAATTCCGATACCGAGTTCCGATCTTTTTGTGATATCGGAAATCGGAATCGGAAGTTCCCAGTGTATGGTTCCCAGGGTCTGGAGGAGAGGAGACTCTCCTTCAGGCCCTGGGATCCATATACTGTACATGTAAAAAATAAAGAATAAAAATAAAAAATATGGATATACTCACCCCTCCGACGGACCCTGGACCTTAGCGGTGCAACCGGCAGCCTCCGTTCCTAAGAATGCAGTGAGTGTACAGGACCTGCGATGACATCGCGGTTTTGTGATTGGTCGCGTGACCGCTCATGTGACCGCTCACGTGACCGCGACATCATCGAAGGTCCTTCACTCACTGCATTCTTAGGAACGGAGGCTGCCGGTTGCACCGCTAAGGTCCAGGGCCCGTCCGAGGGTGAGTATATCCATATTTTTTATTTTTATTCTTTATTTTTTACATAAATATGGATCCCAGGGCCTGAAGGAGAGTTTCCTCTCCTTCAGACCCTGGGAACCATCCAGAATACCTTCTGATATTTGTGTCCCATTGACTTGTATTGGTATCGGGTATCGGCGGTATCCGATATTTTTTGGATATCGGCTGATCCAATCCGATACCGATACTTTTGAATATCGGAAGGTATCGCTCAACACTAGTCTTAGGTTCTCATCCCTGTACCTTATTGCAGTCAGGGTACTTCTGGATAGCGCATGGGGGGCTGTGCGGCTCTCCAAATAAATTGCTACCCACACCATTACTGACCCAGTTGCAAATTGGTCATGCTGGAGGATGTTGCAGGAACAAGAATATTCTCCATGGTATCTCCAGACTCTGTCATGTCTGTCACATGTGCTCAGTGTGAACATGCTCTCATCTGTGAAGAGCACAGAGAGCCAATGTTGAATCTGCCAATCTTGTTGTTCTCTGGTAAATGCCAATTGCCTTGCACGGTGTTGGACTGAAAGCACAACTCCCACTTGTGAATGTCGGGCCCTCATACCACCCTCATGGAATCTGTTTCTGACACTTTAAATAGACACATGTATGTTATTGGCCTGCTGGAAGTCATTTTGCAGTGCCGTGGAACTGCTCCTTCTGTTCCTTTTTGCACAAAGGAGGGGGTAGTGGTCTTGCTGCTAGGTTGTTGCCCTCCTGTTGCGTCCTCCACATCTCCTGGAGTACTGGCAAGTCCCCTGGTATCTGCTCCATGTTCTTGTGCTAACAGACACAGCTACCCTTTATGCAACAGTTCACATTGATGTAAATTCCTCGATGAGCTGCACCATGTGCACCTGAGCAACACTGCTCAGACACTCTAGATACTGCTTCATGCTATTGTACAGTAAAGGCCCCGTCACACATAGCGAGATCGCTAGCGAGATCGCTGCTGAGTCACTAGTTTTGTGACGCAACAGCGACCACAGTAGCGATGTCGCTATGTGTGACACGTACCAGCGATCAGGCCCCTGCTGCGAGATCGCTGGTCGTGTTGGAATGGCCTGGGCCATTTTTTGATCGTTGAGGTCCCGCTGACATCGCTGAATCGGTGTGTGTGACACCGATCCAGCGATGTCTGCACTGGTAACCAGGGTAAACATCGGGTTACTAAGCGCAGGGCCGCGCTTAGTAACCCGATGTTTACCCTGGTTACCAGCGTAAATGTAAAAAAAAACCAAACAGTACATACTCACCATCTGATGTCCGTCAGGTCCCTTGCCGTCTGCTTCCTGCTCTGACTGAGTGCCGCCGTACAGTGAGAGCAGAGCGCAGCGGTGACGTCACCGCTGCGATCTGCTCTCACTGTACGGCCGGATCTCAGTCAGAGCAGGAAGCAGATGGCAAGGGACCTGACGGACATCAGATGGTGAGTATGTACTGTTTGTTTTTTTTGGTAACCAGGGTAAACATCGGGTTACTAAGCGCGGCCCTGCGCTTAGTAACCCGATGTTTACCCTGGTTACCCGGGTGCTGCAGGGGGACTTCGGCATCGTTGAAGACAGTTTCAACGATGCCGAAGTCGTTCCCCTGATCATTGGTCGCTGGAGAGAGCTGTCTGTGTGACAGCTCCCCAGCGACCACACAGCGACAAAACAGCGACGCTGCAGCGATCAGCATCGTTGTCTGTATCGCTGCAGCGTCGCTGTGTGGGACGGGGCCTTAACTCTAGGGTTGAAAGCAATGACAAAATGCAAAATTGAAAAAAGTAACAGCCAAACCCAACGAAACAATCTGTGGTCACACCCTGCAGAACCACTCCTTTATATGGTTTATCTTGTTAATTGCCTGTCATTTCTACATGTTGTCTGTTCCATTTCCACAACCACAGGAGAAATCTGGTTCACATTTGGTGTTGCTTTATAAATGGACAGATTAATTTCTCAGAATTGTGATTGATTTGGAATTACATTACTTTAAGCAGTGTACACATCCATATAATAAATGTATACATATATGTTAGGTGACAAGCTCCCGCCTCTGCACAGGTGGAATCTTGAACCATCTCCGCTGAGGTCTCCCATTCTTCTCCAGCCGCAGTGGAGCCTGCTCATCAGAGATGTCGGTCCCAGGGTCTACATCAGGCTGATACTGGACGACTGGTTACTTCTGCCCTTCCAGGCTCTGTCTTTGTCTCCTTGCTTGCGCTCTTTGTGCGGTACCGCGGCCCTGTGACACCACAGGGTTCGCTTCCTTCATACAGGGTGAAGTTAACCCTTGTGTGTATCCACATTGTACCACCATATAGTCCGTCATTACTCAGCAGCACGTTCCATCTCTGCACGGTGGACCACGGGCTGCGAATGCACCTCATACCTTCTCTGTAATTAATTGGTGTGTTCCGCTAGCCCTAACATTACGCTATCGCCAGGATCTGGCTAGTAATGACGGAAAAACAACAATCCTTGTGGTACATCCAGCAGCTGGAGGGTAGGTTGGCAGCTCTCGATAGCACAACCTCAGCTGTGGATGTTACCGCAGTAGCTGTTCAGGCTGCTAGTGTGGCTGCAGCAACTTTGTCCACTGCCACCCCTGTTTCGACCCTATCTCGCCTCCCGCTGCCAGATAAATTTTCTGGTGATAGCAAATCTTGTAGGGGTTTTATGAGCCAGTGCTCTTTACACCTCGAGCTCTTGGCTGCAAGTTTCCCCACAGAGCGTGTAAAGGTGGGATTCATTTTGTCTCTCTTGTCGGACAGGGCGTTGGAGTGGGCTATGCCGCAGTGGGAGCATGGTGATCAAGTGGTGCAGAGTGCTCCGCTGTTCCTGAGCACTCTGAAACAGGTCTTTTTAGGACCTCGAGTCACCCATGATACGGCACTCCAACTGTTGGCATTGACTCCGGGCTCGTCTTTGGTCAGCCATTTTGCCGTACACTTCCTCACCTGAGCATCTGAGCTGGAGTGGTCAGATAAAGTCCTTATCTCTATATTTTGGTGGGGGCTGTCTGACCATGTAAAAGATGCTTTGGCCACTAGGGAGTTCCCGCCACACTGGAGGAGCTAATAGCTGTGTCCACTTGTATCGACCTCCATTTTAACGAGCGGAGTTTAGAGCGAGCCCAGTGTAGGCAGAGGTTTTGGCTGGCTCCCACCTTCACCAAACCTTTGGAATCTCCAGTCCAGGCCCCTGAGTCACATGAGGCCATGGAAGTGTCAAGAGGGGGATCTAAGTCTCGGGCAACTTGTGCACTCCAGGTCTGTCATGTTTGCCAGCAGTCAGGACATCTTGCCACCAGATGTTACCAGCGGTCAGGGAAACGTCAGCGTCTAGTGGTAGTAGGTGGAGGGTACACTAGACACGGCGACGTTTGCCTCCAAATTGTCCTTTAAGGGGACAATTACTATAGGTCCATTTTCCCACTCGGTAGAGCTCTGCGTGGATTCTGGGGTGGAGGGCAATTTTATGACTTCTGCCTTCGCCCAATGTCATGCAATACCCCTGGTGATGCTTGCTCAACCAGTAACCGTTTGAGTGGTGAATGGGTCGACACTGCCCTCACAGATAACACACCAGACCATCCTTTTTACTTTGTCCATGTCGCCATATCATCAGGAGATTATATCTCTGCTAGTCATTCCTGAGGGAATTGATGAGGTACTGTTAGGGATAACTTGGCTACGGTACCACTCTCATTATGTGTGGTCCACAGGCAGAATTTTAGAATGGGGTGAATCTTGTGGGGGTAGATGTCAAAGGGAATGCGTTCAGGTTGCTAATACTGAGTTGCCCGCAGATCTATCCTCTCTCCCCAAGCAATATTGGCCCTATGCAGACGTGTTCTCCAAAAGGGCTGCGGAAACCCTTCCACCTCACCGCCCCTATGACTGTCCTATTAACCTTTTGCCTGGTGCTGAGCCTCCCCGGGATCAAGTCTATCCACTATCTCTCCCAGAGACGGAGGCAATATCACAGTTCATCCAGGAAAATCTGGCAAGAGGATTGATTAGGAAGTCAGTGTCACCTGCAGGGGCTGGGTTCTTCTTTGTGCAGAAAAAGAATGGGGAACTACATCCATGCATAGACTATAGGGGTCTTAACGCCATCACTGTTAAGAATAAGTATCATCTGCCCCTGATATCTGGGGTCTTTGATAGGCTTCGGGGAGCAAGGATATTTACTAAAATAGATCTGTGGGGTGCTTACATCTAACATCAGGCTGCGAGTTGAGTCCACTAAGTTTGCACCTCGCTACTTGGGTCCCTTCAAGGTCCTCAAACAGGTTAATCCTGTGGCCTACCGTCTGGCCGTTCCTCCATGTCTATGTATCACTGACACCTTTCATGTGTCCCTCTTAAAGCCCGTACACATGTCCCGGTTTTCCGAGTAATCTGCCAGGACATCGGGATCATCTACATATGATTATGAGGTGAACACTATCTTGGCGTGTAAGGTGGTACTTGTTAAAAAAAAATATTTGGTGTATTGGAAGGGTTATGGCCCAGAGGACAGGTACTGAGCATATTCGAGCTCTGCAGCTCATTGCTGCCTTTTGAACGTAGTGAGGCCCAAGGAAGGGGGGTAATGTTAGGTGTTGAGTTCCCACCTCTGCAGAGGGGGAATCTCAAACCATCTACGCTGCGGTCTCCCATTCTTCTCCAGCTGCAGAGGAGCCTGCTCAGCAGAGACATGAGTCCCATCGTCTAGCTCAGGCTGATACTGGATGACTGGTTACTGCTGCCCTTCCAGGCTATGTCTTTGTACCCAGCAGTGATCAGCAGTGAGCAGGTTTTTCTGGGACTAAGTCCTGTTTTTCTCATACTGAGCATGCCCACGGGACGACCTCCCATTGGAAGTCGGGGGTCACATGCTCAGGTCCTGTTGCGGCTCCTATTGGTCCATCTGGAAGGTCTTGTAGCACTGCCGCTATAAAAGGTTTGCATGGCCGCTCAGCCATGCGCTACTGTACATTTGAAAACGTGTGTGTCGATGAGTGCAAGTCATTCTTTAATCATCCCCTCCCTTGTGTATGTCTGCTCGCGTAAGGTGGATGTCTGCTATCTAGCGCCCGGATAAGTTATCAGCACAATAACACATGAAACTGCGTCTAATTGCTGTGACTACCAGTGTGGCACAGTGCGCTATTAGATCGCTTTCCTGACCTAAGTCTGGGTGGTTAGTGGCGTCCGCCAGAGTGGCACAGCACGCACTCTTGTGCATTTAAGTTACTTTCTCAGTTACTCTGATACCCCAATTGTGGTGTTGAGCGCAAGAGGTCTACACGAACTCTAATCCTGTGTCCTGGGATAGAGTTCTTTGATTCCTTACTTGTGCTCTTTGTGCGGTACCGCGGCCCTGTGATGCAACAGGGTTCGCTTCCTTCATACAGGGTGAAGTTAACCGATGTGTGTATCCACATTGTACCGCCATATAGTCCGTCATTACTCAGCAGCACGTTCCATCTCTGCACGGTGGACCCCGGGCTGCGAACGCACCTCATACCTTCTCTGTAATTATTTGGTGTGTTCCGCTAGCCCTAACATATATATATACATATATATATATATATATATATATATATATATATATATATATATATATATATATATATAATATATATATATATATATATATATATATATATATATATATATATATATATATATATATATATTACATCCGTACAGTCATATTTATGTACAAAATAAAAATATGTTTATAAAATATATATTCTGCCCCTTCCCCCATTGAATGCCGTGAAATTGAACTGGAGGTGTTTGCAATCACAATCACAAAGTACGTGCAGATATTAGAACTGAGAACACGTCTGACTATCATTATATTTCACAGTGGAAAACACATTCTTTCAGCTTCCTTGAGGTGTATTCTTTCTTTTTCTGCACAACACCTATTGCTTTTGATTGGCCAAAATCTCTGGTAATGTCCTTTATGATAGATTAGAACCTAAGCTTTTCAAACTAGTATCTTATTAGAGATGAGAAAATAAAAAAATTAAAAATGGATGAAGATGATTGCTGTAAAAGCTATACAGAAAAAAATGGTTGATAAATTGCTGTTTTTTCTACACTCCACCAAAAAAGATACTATAATACTTTCCTTTTTTATCATACATATTTCAAATGGTGCAAGTGGAAAGTATTTAACAAAGAAAATGAACAAAAATAATTGCAGTCTCCTCATGGCCAAAAATAGCCTTTTCCTGATAGGGTCAATAAAAATCTTTTACTGCCATCTTCAAGATATATAATTATATTTTCTTCACATATACAGTGAACAACTGCAAACTCTTATCAGTGTACTATATTTAAAATTGTATGTTTTGTCTATCTAGATAGATATATTTATTTATATGTCAGTACAACTTCCATAATACAAACATGATGCTTTAGTTTGGAAAACATCTAACATAGTAAAAGTCCCGCTGAGATTTCTTATCAACGGGATGCTTTTTTATTGATTTTCTTCTATATTGTCTGTCACATTTGTGTAGTGTCGCATGTAACACTTTGGAATCATATATATGAATAAGTGAGAGAAGTCCAGCGGAGTGTGTGATGAAAAAAAAATTATTTCAAAGGGAATGGCAGAAAAAAAGAATTGCTAGAATGCAACTGTTATGATGTGCTTATAATGTACTCTCATGTATAAAATGCATAGCATTTCTTTAAATACAATAAAAACTAGATCTAATTGATTTTACGGTAAATACAGTGAAGTTTTGCAGTTCAACACGATAATGAGTAGCTGTCTGACAAGACAAAGTTGCATCTTAATAGTTTTATGAAAAGAATAGAAACACTGAGGGTATGTGCAAACAAGGCACATAATTTCCACTTTTATTTCTGATGTGAATATGTTCATCCACATCTGCATTTGATTCATAGCATGTGTGATTTTTGAGTAGATTTTATCTTCATTTCAAATGCTCCAAAAATCACATATACAAAAACAAATTGTCAAAAAATAAAAAGCACCACTAAAATATTTGTAAAAATACAGTTTTAAAGCAACTAGTTTGGAAATTAAATACTATAGTTTGTAGTGCATGTAAGAGATTGTGTTACATTGAAATCCAAGACATTGGTGTTGCTTACAGTCACAATTTGATAATCTATCCACTCTCTCAGCATGAAAAACAGCAACAGAGTTGCAAATAACATATTTAATAACAAAAAAGCAGACCATAAATTCATTCAACCTGTGCATTTCACGGCAGATAGTAGATGCAATATTTATGAAAATGTTACAAATGAATAAAAAAAAATTCAAATTATAAAATCAAATCAAACTACCACTAAGAGGAAGAAAATGAAAAATAATTTGCTTTGTTTTAATTAAATTATCAAATTTGGATTTTCCAACTACAGTACTTTAGCCATATTTCATGAAAGATGTAACTTTGTTTTTTTTTGTTATGCAAAATCTATTTTAGCTAATTTTGAGTTTGTTAATATATTTTTCCAAACATCGATAGTGACTATCCAGGATTTAGTTAACATCACTTTCCCAGCTATCATGGTACTCCTATGATTTTATATTTATTTTCCCCTTATCTCTCTTGCTGCCCAAAACACAGTTGAGGGGTTCCATGTGTTCATCCTTCCAAAACATTATTTATAACACGTAAAATTGATAAGAATGTGGGAGCCACAAGCTGCAACAGAAGCACCCCAAACAAAAGAACCAGCCGTATGGACAATAGTACTGCCAAATACAGATGATAATTGACCACCTTTGCATTCAGCAAGTGTAATAATGGTGAAGAAGCAAAAGATATAAAGGCCCATATGGCACAACACTAAAGGTACCTTCACACTAAGCGACGCTGCAGCGATACAGACAACGATGCCAATCGATGCAGCGTCGCTGTTTAGTCGTTGTGTGGTCGCTGGAGAGCTGTCACACAGACCGCTCTCCAGCGACCAACGATGCCGAAGTCCCCGGGTAACCAGGGTAAACATCGGGTTACTAAGCGCAGGGCCGCGCTTAGTAACCCGATGTTTACCCTGGTTACCAGTGTAAATGTAAAAAAAAACCCCACATACTCACATTCCGGTGCCCGGCGTCCGCTTCCCTGCACTCCTCCTGCATCCTGTGTCAGCGCCAAACATCTCCGGCATCTCCCACAGAGCACAGCGGTGACGTCACCACTCTACTTTACGGCCGGCACTTACACAGGAAGCAGGAGGAGTGCAGGGAAGCAGACGCCGGGCACCGGAATGTGAGTATGTGTTTTTTTTTTTACATTTACACTGGTAACCAGGGTAAGCATCGGGTTACTAAGCGCGGCCCTGCGCTTAGTAACCCGATGTTTACCCTGGTTACCAGTGAAGACATCGCTGGATCGGTGTCACACACACCGATTCAGCGATGTCAGCGGGAGATTCAGCGACAAAATAAAGTTCTGGACTTTCAGCAATGACCAGCGATATCACAGCGGGATCCTGATCGCTGCTGCGTGTCAAACACAACGATATCGCTATCCAGGATGCTGCAACGTCACGGATCGCTAGCGATATCGTTGTAAAGTCGCTTAGTGTGAAGGTACCTTTAATAAATGATAATAATTTTATTTCTATAGCACTAACATATTCCGCAGCCCT
This sequence comes from Ranitomeya variabilis, assembly GCF_051348905.1. Classification (NCBI taxonomy): domain Eukaryota; kingdom Metazoa; phylum Chordata; class Amphibia; order Anura; family Dendrobatidae; genus Ranitomeya; species Ranitomeya variabilis. Next base: position 572,882,084 of record NC_135236.1, read on the forward strand.
TTACATTTTAGAGGAGACTTGTACAGACAATAGACATTACAGCATAACAATAAACACAGTTCAAAACAGATACCAAGAGGAATGAGGGCCCTGCTTGCAAGCTTACAATCTATGAGGAAAAAGAGGAGACATGAAAGGTGGATGGTAACAATTGCTTTCGCTGTTTGGACCAGCCATAGTGTAAGAATTGGGTGTTCATGTTAAGCTGCCGGAACCAGTTATCAGCCTAAATATGTAACAGTACAGACACAGTGGGATATTAACTGCATAAAGTGTATGAGAACATGATTGCAGGGAACCTGGTTATGGTAAAAATTTTGAACGGGCAAAACAGGGATGGTTAGGTTAATGCATTGAGGCAGTAGGCCAGTCTGAACAAATGCGTTTTTAGGGCACACTTAAATCTGTGTGGATTGGGGATTAATTGTATTAACCTGGGTAGTGCATACCAAACAATTGGTGCAGCACCTGAAAAGTTTTGGAGACTGGAGTGGGAGGTTCTGATTATTGAGGATGTTAACCTCAGGTCATTAGCAGAATGGAGAGCATGGGTAGGGTGGTAGGCTGAGATGAGGGAGGAAATGTATGGTGGTGCTGAGCCATGGAGTGCTTTGTACGTGAGGGTAAAAAGTTTGTACTGGATTCTGGAGTGGATGGGTAACCAGTGTAATGACTGGCACTTGTCTCATTCCAGCAAGATAATGTAACCTTTGGCAGCAAAACCACCAGTGTTAGTGGTCTCCACAGAATGGTTTGCCTTATCAAAAATTTCTAAGAAGGACACTGTTAGGGGTCGAGTTCCCACCTCTGCACAGGGGAATCTTGGGCCATCTCCACTGCGGTCTCCCATTCTTCTCCTGCCGCGGTGGAGGCTGCTCAGCGGAGATGTCGGTCTCAGCATCTCACTCAATCTGACTCTGTGAAGAGGATTACTGCTGCTTTTCCAGCTTCTGCCATTGAAGTCAGTGCTGGGCAGCGGCAAGCAGACACTTTTGGGACTAAGTCCTGCTTTTCTCCTTCTGAGCATGCCCAGGGTAAGATCTGTTGTGAATTTGGATTCTGGGCTCCCCCGGTGGCTACTGGTGGAATTGAACTGGTGTCTTCATCTTCTCTGTTCACCTGTTCCCATCAAGATGTGGGAGTCGCTATATAACCTTGCTGCTCTGTTAGTTGCTTGCCGGTCAACAATGTTATCAGAAGCCTCTCTGTGCTTGTTCCTGCTCCTAGACAACTACTAGATAAGTTGGACTCTTGTCCATGTTTGTTTTTGCATTTTTGTTCCAGTTCACAGCTGTAGTTTCGTTACTGTGTCTGGAAAGCTCTTGTGAACAGGAATTGCCACTCTGGTGTTATGAGTTAATGCCAGAGTTTTAAAGTAATTTCTGGATGGTGTTTTGATAGGGTTTTCAGCTGACCATGAAAGTGTCCTTTCTGTCTTCTGCTATGTAGTAAGTGGACCTCAAATTTGCTAAACCTATTTTCATACTACGTTTGTTATTTCATCTTAACTCACCGCCAATACATGTGGGGGGCCTCTGTCTCCTTTCGGGGTATTTCTCTAGAGGTGAGCTAGGACTAATATTTTCCTCTGCTAGCTTTATTTAGTCCTCCGGCTGGTGCTGGGCATCTAGAATCAACGTAGGCATGCTACCCGGCCACTGCTAGTTGTGCGTTAGGTTTAGTTCATGGTCAGCTTAGTTCCCATCTTCCAAGAGCTAGTTCCTATATATGCTGATGCTATGTTCTCTTGCCATTGAGATCATGACAGTTTGACCGGCCTACTAAAGGGTTAAAATCCTTGGCTGAGAAAGGAGAGAAATAAGTAGTCTGCTGAATTTTTTTTTTTTTTTTTTTTTCTCTCCTTCCAATCTTTGAATGGCTCTGTGTCCACCTGTTTGTAATGGATCTTCAGAGTGTAACTGCAGGTTTGAATAATCTCGCCACGAAGGTACAAAATTTGCAAGACTTTGTTTGTCATGCACCTGTATCTGAGCCGAGAATTCCTTTGCCGGAATTTTTCTCGGGGAATAGATCTGGGTTTCAGAATTTTCGAAATAATTGCAAATTATTTTTGTCCTTGAAATTTCGCTCTGCCGGAGACCCTGCACAGCAGGTCAGGATTGTGATTTCCTTGCTCCGGGGCGACCCTCAAGACTGGGCTTTTTCATTGACACCAGGGGATCCTGCGTTGCTCAATGTGGATGCGTTTTTTCTGGCCTTGGGGTTGCTTTATGACGAACCTCATTTGGAGCTTCAGGCAGAAAAAACTTTGATGTCCCTATCTCAGGGGCAAGATGAAGCGGAAATTTACTGCCAAAGATTCCGTAAATGGTCTGTGCTTACTCAGTGGAATGAGTGCGCCCTGGCGGCGACTTTCAGAGAGGGTCTCTCTGATGCCATTAAGGATGTTATGGTGGGGTTCCCTGTGCCTGCGGGTCTGAATGAGTCCATGACAATGGCTATTCAGATCGATAGGCGTTTGCGGGAGCGCAAACCAGTGCACCATCTGGCGGTGTCCACTGAGAAGTCGCCAGAGAGTATGCAGTGTGATAGAATTCTGTCCCGAAGCGAGCGGCAGAATTTTAGACGGAAAAATGGGTTGTGTTTCTATTGTGGTGATTCTACTCATGTTATATCAGCATGCTCTAAGCGCACTAAAAAGCTTGATAAATCTGTTTCCATTTGCACCTTACCGTCTAAGTTTATTCTATCTGTGACCCTGATTTGCTCTTTGTCATCTATTACCACGGACGCCTATGTCGACTCTGGCGCCGCTTTGAGTCTTATGGATTGGTCCTTTGCCAAACGCTGTGGGTATGATTTAGAGCCTTTGGAGACTTCTATTCCTCTGAAGGGGATTGACTCCACCCCATTGGCTAATAATAAACCACAATACTGGACACAAGTAACTATGCGTATTAATCCGGATCACCAGGAGATTATTCGCTTTCTGGTGCTGTATAATCTACATGATGATTTGGTGCTAGGATTGCCTTGGCTGCAATCTCACAACCCAGTCCTCGACTGGAGAGCTATGTCTGTGTTGAGCTGGGGATGTAAGGGGGCTCATGGGGATGTACCTGTGGTTTCCATTTCATCATCTATTCCCTCTGAAATTCCTGAGTTCCTGTCTGACTATCGTGACGTCTTTGAAGAATCCAAGCTGGGTTCGTTACCTCCGCACCGAGAGTGCGATTGTGCCATAGATTTAATCCCGGGTAGTAAATACCCAAAGGGTCGTTTATTTAATCTGTCTGTGCCTGAACATGCTGCTATGCGAGAATATATAAAGGAGTCCTTGGAAAAGGGACATATTCGTCCATCGTCATCTCCCTTAGGAGCCGGTTTTTTCTTTGTGTCAAAAAAAGACGGCTCTTTGAGACCATGTATTGATTATCGGCTTTTGAATAAAATCACTGTTAAATATCAATACCCATTGCCGTTGCTGACTGATTTGTTTGCTCGCATAAAGGGGGCCAAGTGGTTCTCTAAGATTGACCTTCGTGGGGCGTATAATTTGGTGCGAATTAGGCAGGGGGATGAGTGGAAAACCGCATTTAATACGCCCGAGGGCCACTTTGAGTATTTAGTGATGCCTTTTGGTCTTTCAAATGCTCCGTCAGTTTTCCAGTCCTTTATGCATGATATTTTTCGCGATTATTTGGATAAATTTATGATTGTGTATCTGGATGATATTCTGATTTTTTCGGATGACTGGGACTCTCATGTCCAGCAAGTCAGGAGGGTTTTTCAGGTTTTGCGGTCTAATTCTTTGTGTGTGAAGGGTTCTAAGTGTGTTTTTGGGGTACAGAGGATTTCCTTTTTGGGATATATTTTTTCCCCCTCTTCCATTGAAATGGATCCTGTCAAGGTTCAAGCTATTTGTGATTGGACGCAGCCCTCTTCTCTTAAGAGTCTTCAGAAATTTTTGGGCTTTGCTAACTTTTATCGTCGATTTATTGCTGGTTTTTCGGATATTGCTAAGCCATTGACCGATTTGACTAAGAAGGGTGCTGATGTTGCTGATTGGTCCCCTGATGCTGTGGAGGCCTTTCGGGAGCTTAAGCGCCGTTTTTCCTCTGCCCCTGTGTTGCGTCAGCCTGATGTTGCTCTACCTTTTCAGGTTGAGGTCGACGCTTCTGAGATCGGAGCTGGGGCAGTGTTGTCGCAGAAAAGTTCTGACTGCTCCGTGATGAGGCCTTGTGCCTTCTTTTCCCGTAAATTTTCGCCCGCTGAGCGGAATTATGATGTTGGGAATCGGGAGCTTTTGGCCATGAAGTGGGCTTTTGAGGAGTGGCGCCATTGGCTTGAGGGGGCCAGACATCAGGTGGTGGTATTGACTGACCACAAAAATTTGATTTATCTTGAGACCGCCAGGCGCCTGAATCCTAGACAGGCGCGCTGGTCATTATTTTTCTCTCGGTTTAATTTTGTGGTGTCATACCTACCGGGTTCTAAGAATGTTAAGGCGGATGCCCTTTCTAGGAGTTTTGAGCCTGACTCGCCTGGTAACTCTGAGCCCACAGGTATCCTTAAGGATGGAGTGGTATTGTCAGCCGTTTCTCCAGACCTGCGGCGGGCCTTGCAGGAGTTTCAGGCGGATAGACCAGATCGTTGCCCACCTGATAAACTGTTTGTTCCTGATGATTGGACCAGTAGAGTCATCTCTGAGGTTCATTCTTCTGCGTTGGCAGGTCATCCTGGCATTTTTGGTACCAGGGATTTGGTGGCAAGGTCCTTCTGGTGGCCTTCCCTGTCACGAGATGTGCGAGGCTTTGTGCAGTCTTGTGACGTTTGTGCTCGGGCCAAGCCTTGTTGTTCTCGGGCTAGTGGATTATTGTTGCCCTTGCCTATTCCTAAGAGGCCTTGGACGCACATCTCGATGGATTTTATTTCAGATCTGCCTGTTTCTCAGAAGATGTCTGTCATCTGGGTGGTGTGTGACCGTTTTTCTAAGATGGTCCATTTGGTTCCTCTGCCCAAGTTGCCTTCTTCTTCCGAGTTGGTTCCTCTGTTTTTTCAAAATGTTGTTCGTTTGCATGGTATTCCTGAGAATATCGTTTCTGACAGAGGGACCCAATTCGTGTCTAGATTTTGGCGGGCATTCTGTGCTAGGATGGGCATAGATTTATCTTTTTCGTCCGCTTTCCATCCTCAGACGAATGGCCAGACCGAGCGGATTAATCAGACCCTGGAGACATATCTGAGGTGTTTTGTGTCTGCTGACCAGGATGATTGGGTTGCTTTTTTGCCATTGGCGGAGTTCGCTCTCAATAATCGGGCCAGCTCTGCCACTTTGGTGTCCCCGTTTTTCTGTAATTCGGGGTTTCATCCTCGATTTTCCTCTGGTCAGGTGGAATCTTCTGATTGTCCTGGAGTGGATGCTGTGGTGGAGAGATTGCATCAGATCTGGGGGCAGGTGGTGGACAATTTGAGGTTGTCCCAGGAGAAGACTCAGCTTTTTGCCAACCGCCACCGTCGTGTTGGTCCTCGGCTTTGTGTTGGGGATTTGGTGTGGTTGTCTTCTCGTTTTGTCCCTATGAGGGTCTCTTCTCCTAAGTTTAAGCCTCGGTTCATCGGCCCGTATAAGATATTGGAGATTCTTAACCCTGTTTCCTTCCGTTTGGACCTCCCTGCATCCTTTTCTATTCATAACGTTTTTCATCGGTCATTATTGCGCAGGTATGAGGTACCGGTTGTGCCTTCCGTTGAGCCTCCTGCTCCGGTGTTGGTTGAGGGTGAGTTGGAGTACGTTGTGGAGAAAATCTTAGACTCTCGTGTTTCCAGACGGAGACTCCAGTATCTGGTCAAGTGGAAGGGATACGGCCAGGAGGATAATTCTTGGGTGAATGCATCTGATGTTCATGCCTCTGATCTGGTTCGTGCCTTTCATAGGGCCCATCCTGATCGCCCTGGTGGTTCTGGTGAGGGTTCGGTGCCCCCTCCTTGAGGGGGGGGTACTGTTGTGAATTTGGATTCTGGGCTCCCCCGGTGGCTACTGGTGGAATTGAACTGGTGTCTTCATCTTCTCTGTTCACCTGTTCCCATCAAGATGTGGGAGTCGCTATATAACCTTGCTGCTCTGTTAGTTGCTTGCCGGTCAACAATGTTATCAGAAGCCTCTCTGTGCTTGTTCCTGCTCCTAGACAACTACTAGATAAGTTGGACTCTTGTCCATGTTTGTTTTTGCATTTTTGTTCCAGTTCACAGCTGTAGTTTCGTTACTGTGTCTGGAAAGCTCTTGTGAACAGGAATTGCCACTCTGGTGTTATGAGTTAATGCCAGAGTTTTAAAGTAATTTCTGGATGGTGTTTTGATAGGGTTTTCAGCTGACCATGAAAGTGTCCTTTCTGTCTTCTGCTATGTAGTAAGTGGACCTCAAATTTGCTAAACCTATTTTCATACTACGTTTGTTATTTCATCTTAACTCACCGCCAATACATGTGGGGGGCCTCTGTCTCCTTTCGGGGTATTTCTCTAGAGGTGAGCTAGGACTAATATTTTCCTCTGCTAGCTTTATTTAGTCCTCCGGCTGGTGCTGGGCATCTAGAATCAACGTAGGCATGCTACCCGGCCACTGCTAGTTGTGCGTTAGGTTTAGTTCATGGTCAGCTTAGTTCCCATCTTCCAAGAGCTAGTTCCTATATATGCTGATGCTATGTTCTCTTGCCATTGAGATCATGACAAAGATCTCTCATTGGAGATCGAGGGTCACATGCTTGGATACTGCAGCAAAGCCCATTGTTCCTCCAGGAAGGTCCTGAAGGTGCTCAGTCTTTGTGGAAGCTTCTCATTGGTCCTTCTAGGAAGGTCTTGTTCTGGCTGCAGCTATAAAAGGCTCGCAAGGCCGCACGGCCATGCGCTAGTATCTTTCAAAGTTATGTGCTTTGTGCCAGTGTTGTCATGTAAGATTGTGTTCAGGGACCCGGCTGAAATAAGCCCCTAGAATGCTGGCACCTCCGGCGAGGAGTTTATGTGTTTGTGTGTATTCAGGGAACTGGCTGAAATAAGCCCCTAGAATGCTGGCACCTCCGGCGAGGAGTTTTGTGTGCATGCATGACCACTGTCTGCTCTCTGATGGGCAGTTAGCCTGTGCTCCTGTGAAGTCTAACAGGGCGCAGTGCTTTGCTTTCACAGCTGTTCTGTGAGTTAACAGAGCTAGGCAATACAGCCATATAGTGCTGCCATTTGCTAGCAGCAGGTTTTCCTGCACGGTGGACCCCGGGCTGTGAACGCACCAATAACAACAATAAAAAACTATATTTTCTTGGTGCGTTCCGCTAGCCCTAACAGTATACTAGCGCCAGGGTCTGGCTAGTAAGTGGCGGACGATCAGCGTCTACAGTGGTACATCCAGCAGCTGGAGGGTAGGTTGGCGGCACTAGAGCGTACAACCTCAGCTGTGGACGTCACTGCTGTCGCTGTTCAGGCTGTAAGTAGAGCTGCAGCCAGTTTGTCCACAACCACCCCTGCTCCGACTATATCCCATCTCCCGCTTCCAGACAAGTTTGCTGGTGACAGTAAGCTATGTCAGGGATTCGTGAGCTAGTGCTCCATACATCTCAAGCTCCTGGCTACACGTTTCCCTATGGAACGGGCAAAAGTGGGATTTATTTAATCTCTTTTGTCAGACAGTGGGCAATGCCGCTTTGGGAGCGCAATGATCGTGTGGTGCAGAGTGCTCCTCTCTTCTTGGACGCTCTGAGGCAGGTCTTTTTGGGACCTCGTGTCACTCACGATACTGTGCTCCAATTGTTGGCAATTACTCAGGGTTCGTCCATGGTCAGCCAGTTTGCCATTCAATTCCGGACTCTAGCCTCTGAGCTAGAATGGCCAGATAAAGTCCTTATTCCGGTGTTTTGGAAAGGACTGGTAGATCATGTAAAGGACGCCTTGGCCACCAGGGAGATTCCCGCCACACTGGAGGAGCTCATTTCAGTATCTACCTGCATCGACCTCCGTTTTAACGAGCGGAGGTTGGAACGGACCCAGTGTAAGCAGAGGTTTCGGCTGGCTCCCACCTTCGCCAAACCTCTAGAATCTCCTGTTCTGGCGTCCGACTCCCATGAGGCCATGGAGGTTTCTCGAGCGGGACCTAAGTCTCAGACCGCTCGAGTACCTGTGGTGTGTAAAAATTGTCAACAACTGGGACATTACGCTAATAAGTGTCCACAGCGGTCGGGAAAACGATTGCGTCTAGTGACCATAGGAGGAGGTTCACTAGACACAGCGGCCTTTTCCTCCAAGCTGTCCTTTAAAGGGACAATTCTGTTGGGCTCATCCACTCTTGCAGTTGAGCTTTGTGTGGATTCAGCTGCAGACGGAAATTTCATGTCCTCTGCTTTTGCTCTGTGCCACACAGTACCTCTGGTGATGCTCACCAAACCAATAACTGTTAGAGTGGTGAATGGGTCGACACTTCCGTTACAAATCACACACCAGACTGTCCCTTTCACATTAGCCATGTCCCCATCCCACCAGGAGATTATTTCCCTTCTTCTTCCCGAGGGAATGGATGAGATTCTGCTGGGAATACCCTGGCTCCGTTTCCACTCTCCACATATTGAGTGGACCTCTGGGAGGATATTGGGTTGGAGTAAATCTTGTAAGGTCAGATGTGTGAAAGAGTGCATTCAGGTTTCCACCACGGAGATACCCGCAGATCTCTCTTCTCTTCCCGAATGCTATTGGTTCTATGCAGATGATTTCTCCAAAAAGGCTGCGGAGAACCTTTCGCCTCACCGTCCCTATGACTGTCCTATAGATCTCTTGCCTGGAGCAGAACCTCCTTGGGGACGTGTCTATCCCTTCTCTCTCCCGGAAACGGAGGCTATGTCCCAATACATCCAGGAGAATTTGGCAAGAGGGTTCATTAGGAAGTCAGTGTTACCTGCAGGGGCGGGGTTCTTTTTCGTTCAGAAAAAGAACGGAGAGTTACGTCCTTGCATAGATTTCAGGGGTCTTAACGCCATCACCGTTAAGAATAAGTACCCACTGCCCCTGATTTCTGAGCTTTTTGATAGGCTACGGGGAGCAAGGGTATTTACCAAATTAGATCTGCGGGGTACTTATAACCTGATTTGCATCCGTGAGGGGGACGAATGGAAGACGGCGTTTAACACCAGAGATGGGCACTATGAGTATCTGGTATTCCCCTTGGGCTCTGTAATGCTCCAGCCATTTTCCAAGACTTTGTCAATGACATTTTCCGGGATATGCTCTCCACCTCGGTCGTAGTCTATCTGGATGATATTCTCATCTTTTCTCCAGATATTGACTCCCACCGGAGAGATGTTGGCAGAGTCTTCAACCTCTTACAGGCAAATTCTCTCTACGCAAAGTTGGAGAACTGAATGTTTGAGCAGGAGCCTTTACCTTTCCTGGGCTATATCATCTCAGCCCAGGGATTGGCTATGGATCCTGCCAAACTACAGGCTGTGATGGACTGGCAAGAACTCCATTCTCTTAAAGCGGTGCAGCGCTTTATGGGGTTCATTAATTATTAAGTCCAGTTCATTCCCCACTTCTCAACTTTGGTGGCTCCCTTGGTAGCCCTCACCAAGAAGGGAGCAAATCCCAAATTGTGGTGTGAAGAGTTCTCCAGGACCTTCTCTTCTATTAAGTCTCATTTTGCTAGCGCTCCCATTCTACATCGCCCTGATGTAGATAAGCCTTTTATAATGTAGGTGGATGCCTCATCCGTTGGTGCAGGAGCAGTCCTCTTCCAAAAGGATTCTCAAGGTCGAAAGCATCCTTCCTTCTTTTTCTCCAAGACCTTCACACCAGTGGAGAGGAATTATTCCATCGGGGACAGGGAGTTGCTAGCAATGAAGTTGGCTTTCTCTGAGTGGAGACATCTCTTGGAGGGGGCTCGTTTTCCCTTTCAAGTCTTCACGGACCACAAAAATTTATTATATTTGCAAACAGCTCAGCGGCTAAATTCTCGCCAGGCCAGATGGTCCTTGTTCTTCTCTCGGTTCCATTTCACCCTCCATTATCTCGCTGGGGAGAAGAACATTCGTGCTGATGCCCTCTCTCACTCTGTTGTGTCATCTGAGGAGGAGGAAGGAGAGCCTCGGCTTATTGTCCCTTCCGAGAGTCTGAGAACCGTAGCTCCGGTTTCATTAGAGTCTGTGTCTCTGGGCAAGACTTTTGTACCCATTAATTTGCGACCGGAGGTTCTCTCTTGGGCTCATTCATCCAGTGTGGGTGGACACTTTGGGACAAAGAGGACATCTGAGCTGTTGGCGAGGATGTACTGGTGGCCACATATGGTCCGTGATGTCAGAGATTATATTCAGGCATGTGTCTCCTGTGCCAAAAATAAGTCTCCTCGACAACGGCCAGCTGTGTTACTCTATCCCTTGCCGGTGGCAGACAGGCCCTGGGGAATGGTCGGGATGGACTTTGTGGTGGGTGTTCCCAAGTCTCGTGGCTGTACCATCATTTGGGTTATCACTGATCATTTTTCCAAAATGGTGCATTTGGTGCCGCTTCCACGGTTACCTTCTGCACGGGCCTTGGCAGTGTTGTTCATAAAACACATCTTCCGCCTGCACGGTATGCCAGACAAAATTGCCAGTGACCGGGGTCCCCAGTTTGCGTCTCGGTTCTGGAGAGAGCTTTGTCGTCTTTTCAGTATTGAGTTAAATCTCTCTTCCTCATATCATCCCGAGACGAATGGGTTGGTAGAGAGGGCCAACCAGACCTTGTTCACATATCTGCGACATTTTGTCTCAGCCAGGCAGGATGACTGGGCATCCTTGCTACCATGGGCAGAGTTTGCACTGAACAGCGCCATAGCCGACTCCACTGGACAAACCCCATTTCTCCTCAACTATGGTCAGCATCCGCGGGTACCTGTGCCCATGCCTGTGTCTTCCGCTGACTCCAGGGTGGCAGACTGGGCTGTGGAAGCACGGGATATTTGGGACCGCACTCAGGATGCCATTCAGGCCTCCAACGAGAGAATGAGGTCCTCCGCCGATGCACATCAGCGCCCCGCTCTGACCTTTGCTCCTGGTGACTTGGTGTGGCTCTCCGCCCGTAACCTCAGGCTGCGAGTTGAGTCCACTAAGTTTGCACCTCGCTACTTGGGTCCTTTCAAGGTCCTCGAACAGGTTAACCCTGTGGTCTATCGTTTAGCCCTTCCGCCACGCCTGGGTATCACCGTGTCCTTTCATGTGTCCCTCTTGAAACCCGTATACATGCCCCGGTTTTCCGAGTCATCTGCTGGGACATCGGGTTCGTATACGGATGATTACGAGGTGAATGCTATTTTGGAGTGCAAAGTGGTACGTGGCAAAAAAATTTATTTGGTGGACTGGAAGGGTTATGATCCTGAGGACAGGTCTTGGGAGCCTGCTGAGCACATTCGGGCTCCGCAGCTCATTGCTGCCTTCAAGCGTAGTGAGGTCCAAGGAGGCAGGGTAATGTTAGAGTTCGAGTTCCCACCTCTGCACATGGGGAATCTCGGGCCATCTCCGCTGCAGTCTCCCATTCTTCTCCTGCCGCAGTGGAGGCTGCTCAGCGGAGACATCGGTCTCAGCGTCTTGCTCAATCTGACTCTGTAGAGGATTACTGCTGCTTTTGCCGCTTCTGCCATTGAAATCAGTGCTGGGTAGCGGCGAGCAGATGCTTTTGGGACTAAGTCCTGCTTTTCTCCTTCTGAGAATGCCCAGGGTAAGATCTCTCATTGGAGATCGAGGGTCACATGCTTGGATACTGCAACAAAGCCCATTGGTCCTCCAGGAAGGTCCTGAAGGTGCTCAGGCTTTGTGGCAGCTTCTCATTGGTCCTTTTAGGAAGGTCTTGTTCTGGCTGCAGCTATAAAAGGCTTGCTTGGCCGCACGGCCATGCGCTAGTATCTTTCAAAGTTATGTGCTTTGTGCCAGTGTGGTCATGTAAGATTGTGTTCAGGGACCCGGCTGAAATAAGCCCCTAGAATGCTGGCACCTCCGGCGAGGAGTTTGTGTGTTTGTGTGTATTCAGGGACCTGGCTGAAATAAGCCCCTAGAATACTGGCACCTCTGGCGAGGAGTTTTGTGTGCATGCATGACCACTGACTGCTCTCTGTTGGGCAGTTAGCCTGTGCTCCTGTGAAGTCTAACAGGGCACAGTGCTTTGCTTTCACGGCTGTTCTGTGAGTTAACAGAGCTAGCCAATACCACCATATAGTGCTGCCATTTGCTAGCAGCAGGTTTTCCTGCACGGTGGACCCCGGGCTGCGAACGCGTTCCGTTAGCCCTAACAGGACACATTTTCAATTTTTTCTGAATTTGAAAAAATTTAGAATAGTTTGTTAGTGCTATTAAATGGGCTGTTACTATCACGTTTTCATCTATTTCTATAGTGAAGTCACATTGACATTAATGGCTGTGTTTGTGTGTGTTAAAGATCTTGAAAGGGGTTGGGTAGGTACTAGAAGAGATCCTTGGAAACTTCAGTGTTAAAAACTGGAGGCTTTACAGTATTATGATTCATACAAATTATTTTTTTTACAATACAAATTTTTGTGAAAAATTAATTGAAGCTTCCCAATTCAAATTTCAAACGATTAACTCTAATATCAGGTAGTTATACCTATTATGTTTAAGTATTTTTGTTTAGTTAAGCCTAATGAATTTAATAATTATGGCAAAAAATATTCTCCGTACTAGTGACAATCTTCCTAAGAAACGAATCAGAAGGCATTTTTCCTTTTATTTTATGTATTATGGGATAAAATGTACCTTTTCATAATTAGTAACTGTTTGCTTTTTTAGATATACTGTTGATTTCAAGCTCCTGATATGTTTACAACTTTCAGGAGTTACTGAACCTTTGGAGTATTAGGCTATGTGCACACATTGGATTTGTTGCGGATCTGCAGCATTTTTTCTGCAAAGAATTGCACCAAATCCTAAAAAGGATTGCTCAAGGAAGGTTAATCAATGGGAATCCAGAATTGGTGTGCCCATGCTGCAGAAAATTCCATCCTAATTTGCAGCATTTTATTTTCTGCAGCTTGTAATTTCTTTTTGCAGATCTGCAGCATTTCTGCACTCATTGACTCACACTGAGTCAGTCAAATCTGCAGCCAAACCACAGGTGTAAAAAGGTTTGCGGATTTGCTGTGGATTTGCATGCCAAAAACACCACAGAAAGGAAATGATGTCAGAAGGAGGAAAAGTGTGTGGGCGGAGATTGTGTGTGAGCGGGGACTATGTGCGTGTCTGTCTGTGTGTTTCTATGGGTGTCTGTGTGTGCATCTGTCTGCGGGTGTCTGCGAGTGTTTGTACTTATCTGTGGGTGTCTGCATCTGTCTGCGTATATCTGCGGGTGTGTGTGTGTGTCTGTCTGCAGGTGTCTGTGTGTGCAACTGTCTGCGGGTGTCTGTGTGTGTACCCAGGCATCGTCTGATGGGACTGCTACTCCTATCTGGCTGTCTGCTGCCACATATAGCAGTGACAGCATGAGCCGATGATGGGATTGTTAGCTCTATGGATTTACAAAAACGCATGAAATCCACATAAAAACCTTGCGGATTTTCAACTGCGCTTTCCGCACAAAATTTTACACAAGCAAATCCACAACGTGCGCATATAGCTTTAAGGGGTAATATAATAATTTGTCCTCTGTTAATTTAGATTCATGATAATAGCGTAAACTTTGAAAAGTATCTCATAAATCATACCATACAACCCTGTAATGCTCTCTTTGCTAGTATTTTGGAACCCTTTAATCTTAATATCTACTACAATGTTTTGAACTTAAAGGAAACCTGTCTGGTACCTCAGGCCCTCCAATCCCGCAGCAATCAGATAACTATAATTAAACTACAAGTCCAGTATGACATAAATCAGTTTAATAAATGCTTAAAAAAAGCATTTGTAACCTCTACTTTCCCTATGCTATTGAGGGTTTTGACTAATCAATTGAGTGTTAGTTCCACAGACTAGTCAGCCCTCTTTCCATGTCATCACTCCACTTTATATATCAAAATATGAAAATGGGTGCACTCAATTGATCAATCTGCTGTGATTATATATAGTTAAAATCACCACATGGTGAAAGCCAGAGTGCTCAGTCAGAAAGCTCAGCATATAAATAACAGAAAAAGTGACTGGAACATCAAGAACTAGTCTGAACAGGTGCATACCAAAAAAAAAAGCTTTTTGACTGAGCACTCCGTATTTTTGCATTTTGATATATACCGTAAGTTGTTTTTTTTCCCTTTTGATATGCACCTGCTCAGATTAGTTCTTGATGTTCCAGTGAGTTTTTATGTTATTTACATGCTAAGCTTTCTGACTGATCACTCTGCCCTTCACCATGCGGTGATTTTAACTACATCTAATCACATCAGGTTCCGACCAACCCATAAATGTAGGCTTTACCAAGAGAGGTGTCTATATTCACCCATGCATTTAGATATTAGCCTTAGGTAAGTGTACAGCTGAGGGTTGCAGCCCCAAATGTGAGTTTTGCCTGGCTAGTTATCAAAAATACAGGGGAACCCATGCTGTCTTTTTACATTTTTTATTTAGAGTGCAGGCTCCAGCTGCCGGCTCCTGGAGAAGTTTGTGCTCAGTATCCGTGCCATAACAGTAGGTGTTCTGTACAGGCGCCGAACTTTACTGTTCGAGTTTGCGCATCTCTAGTCATGAATCGAAATAAAAGTATATGTGTAAGAAGCAGATAGATTTGTGCTAGCCTAGCTACTCAGAAGATTTGTGGCTAGTTCTCTAAAATGGTTAGCATAATCTCCCTGCCGACTCACTTCAATAACTGTGTGTAATTGTATCTAGAAGAATTTATGCTATTTTGAAGGCATAGGGTAGTCTATTAATAAGATTTAAATTTTGTTAATTGATAGAAATAAACTAACAAACTCTTTCATTTTACTTTGCAGCATTTTTTCCACACTTGCCTAAAACTTATTTATGCACAATACTGCACTTTTCTTGTATAATGAAGTAAAACCAAGAAACTCACAGTCATACATATTATGATTTTATTTATTTATTTCTTGAATTAGAGATTACTGTGCCTCTTTGAGTACCATTATCAATTCTTAATCCCTATCTAATAATTACTTATATGAGAATTTGGTACTTTCCTTTTTTATTAATCATTTAAATAGACCATTTTATATGCATATCTTGAACAGATTCCAACCAGCACTTTTTTTTGCTCTAGTGCACTGTCAGACAGTACAGATGAAAATCTAGAATAAAACTGCACTCCAAACGGATACCATTATTTGTAAAAAAAAAAAAAACACAACAGCTTTTCATCATGGAAAGAGATGAACCTGTGGGATCATTATTATGGTCACTCATGGTCACTCAAAATTAAAGTATTACAGATGCTTTTCTACATCTTCTTCACATTTACAAAGTATAAACATTTTAAATTACCTTTTATATTAGAGACATGTACAGTACTGTATTTTTAGCAGAACCTTGATATTTTATTGCTTTTTAGTAATAACATCATATGGCAGATTACAAGTATGGAGCAGGCTCAGGAGCTGAGCCCACACCATTCTAGTCAAATGCAATCCGTGTTGCACAGCCATCATCTGACTTTAATGACTTTAATAGGAGTGGAACTCTGATTGAATGACCACAAGTTCAAGTTCCCCATTGAAACTAAAAATTTGAGTTAAAGTTTTTAAAAGATTAAAAATTATATAAAATTCAAATCATCCACCTTTACCCGCATTAAAGATAAAGAAATAAAAATATATATTAAAAAAGTTTAGAATAGCAAAATATTCTGAGTTATCAAAATGTGTTTATACCCTAAAATGCTTTCAATAAATACTTCAGATCATCATGATGTCATCACACAATAAAAAGAGAAACTTAAAATATTACCTGTCTCAATTTTAATTTCTGAATTATTTTTTCCCCAGCTAAATAAAAGAATAAAAAATAAAATTACCAAAATTATTCTGGCCTATACATTCCTATTGCCAGGTCATTTTACTGCATAACCGCAAAACAATGAAAACATTGCTTTTTTATGTGATTTTTTTAGCACTTGAAATTTTTTCCTGCTGATGTCATGGAAAATTGTAACTCGTCCTCCCAAATGAAAAAAACATATTGGTTTGCGGATAAAAAAATAAAAAAAAAAGTTGAAAAAAAAATTGAAAGCTCAAAACTTGAAAATCATATAGTCCTGAAATGGTTAAAGACAGTAAAATATTTTTTTTCTCAGTATGATATTCATATAACAATTTTTGAACCCCCATTTTAAATATTTTAACCATTGAGCAGCGCAGCAAACTGACAAAATTGAGTAACAATAAAGTATGAATTTACTCAATATTGCTTTTCTTTGCCCCAGTAGGTTTAAATTTACTTTAATTTGGTTTAAAAGACTTGGCATTGAAGAAATTGTTATATCCCCAGAAACAAAATAAAACCTCTCTATCTTATTTTCTCCTTCTTAATGACTAGCCTTACTTTTTTCATCCTACTCAGTACACTGCATTCCAAATTATTTTACAAATGCTATATTTCTCTGATTTCCCTAAACAATTGTTATAAATTAGTCAGTATAATGTACAAATCATCAACTGTTAGGGTAGCGTCTCACAGTGGCTCTTTTGTCGCTACGACGGTACGATCCGTGATGTTCCAGCGATATCCATACTATATCGCTGTGTCTGACATGCAGCAGCGATCAGGGATCCTGCTGAGAATCGTACGTCGTAGCAGATCGTTTGGAACTTTCTTTCGTCACTGGATCTCCCACTGTCATCGTTGGATCGGTGTGTGTGACACCGATCCAACGATGCGTTCGCTTGTAACCAGGGTAAACATCGGCATAGTGGAATACCTGTTGGTCCCTATTATATTATCTATCCTGTGGTAAAATTGATGCCACTTTTGTGGAGTAAGGCCCACAATTGTTTAAATGTGAACACTCCTGGTTGGTTGTCCATCAGCTGGATTGGGTCACCGCTGTGATCTGCTTTCACTTTACGGCCGGGAGTCAGTCAGTGCGGGAAGCAGACGGCAAGGGACCTGACGGACACCGGAATGTGAGTATGTACTGTTTGTGTTTTTTTACATTTACGACGGTAACCAGGGTAAACATCGGGTTACTAAGCGCGGCCCTGCGCTTAGTAACCCGATGTTTACCCTGGTTACCCGGGGACCTCGGCATCGTTGGTCGCTGGAGAGCTGTCTGTGTGTGTGACAGCTCCCCAGCGATCACACAACGACTTACCAACGATCACGGCCAGGTCGTATCGCTGGTCGTGATCGTTGGTAAATCGTTTTGTGAGACGGTACCCTTAGAGTGTAAATCAAATGTTGTTGGACAAAACTCCCAATGATAACAGTATTTTTTCATGGTCATTTGATGAATTTGCTAAATTGAAAGGTTACATTTACTGAAATCAAAAGCTTTTTCAATCAAAAACATCTTAACAGATCAAGTTACATGTTAATATTTGGTCTCTCTCCAGACCGCTGAGCATAATAAATATAAAATGTTTAAAATTAGAATACTTTTGCTCACCTTACTGCTCACTTTTCTAGAGCCTCCGGTCCTCAACTTCACCAATCCTCATCGCATCTTTTGATCGCCAAAGCAAGCTGACTCCCTGGACCTCTTCCATTCTTCCGGCTATAATGAGGCCCAGGATGGTTATGCAAAAGCATGCATAAGGTCATAATGTAAAGGCATTATGACGGGTGCCCTAGCACATGCATGTGTATAAATGTCCTGGGCCTCATCAGACAGAGAAGTACCGGTTTAGCATGAAAAGGCCCAGTGACTACACCCATGGTATTATCAAATGATGCTATGATAAATAGTTCAAGGCATTGAATTCTGACACCAAATTTTCAAATGAATGGTGCATCTTTGAAAAGTGGTGAAAAAGCAAGTTCATTCCATGTAAGGACTTCAAAAATATGCAGCCAACTGCTAAGTTCAGGTGTCTAGTGGCATTCATACCCTCGTGAGTTTGAACTGTTCAATACATGTTTCTATTTGAAGCAGGTTGTTTTATATTTATGACTACTTGTTTATATATATTTATTCATAAAGAATGTACAGTACATATAAGCCATTAATGTTTAAAATAACATTCTTAACAACAATCCTTAACAACGACAACCTTAACAGAAAATTCTGGCAATAGTTTTCCTTTTATTAATTATTAGTTTTGTAGACTACCTGTAAGGATCTGAATTGTTTACCTGTTTTGCCTGGTCTTGCCCTTAGTTCTGCCAGATCTTGCCCTTATCTAAGATGGAGTTAGTGGCATCATGGGGGCCATCCTGTTTCCTGTCTGATATTCCTTGTTTCGTGTCTGCTGCATATATGAAGGGACTCTGCACATTATATGTTGCTTGTGTATCTCGTACTTCATCTGCTGCCAAGCTAGAAGGATTTGTATCTTGCCTGTCACTTCTGTTCATCGGGATACCCGGTTTGCTACCGGTCTGCCTCCCATCTGAAAGACTTTACTTCTCCGGATCTGCTCTGTACCCACCTCCGCTGCGGCCTGCTCTCCGCTAGGAGCCCAGTCTGGGCTCCAGACCTCTGGATCCTGCATTCCCGGGCTTTAACTCTCATCATCAGTCTGTACTGACAACACCCTTATATTCCTGAGTCTGCATATGTCTGCTGCTTGATTCTTAGAAGCTCTGTTTGCTTTCCACCTGTTAACTGAAGCCTATTTTCCTACAATATACTCTATTGAGTCTTGATATACCGTGTTTTTGTCTTCACTTTGATCTACGTCACCGATCTCCATAGAATATCAGAATAATCGTATGACACTACCATTGTCAGAAAAATTTAAGGATAGTAACACAGGTAGTTGAGTCCAAGGAAGTGGAGGCCCGATGCTCTTGGAGACATTCTGCAACAGGCAACACACATGAAGTCTACACATACTCAAAAATTGCCATTAGACTCTACTAAAGTGGCATCATTTTCACCACAGTAGAAATAGTATAATAGGGACCGACAGGTCTCCAATACACCCAATCCAACAGATGGACACCAAACCAGGAGTGTTCACATTTATACAAATGTGGGCCTTACACCACAAAAGTGGCATCAATTTCACCACAGCAGAAATAGTATAAGAGGGACTGAAAGGTCTTGCACTAGACCCAATCCAGCTGATGGACACCCAACCAGGAGTGTTCACATTTAAACAATTGTGGGCCTTACTCCACAAAAGTGACATCAATTTTACCACAGGATAGATAGTATAATAGGGACCAACAGGTATTCCACTATGCCTAATCCATCAGATGGACAACCAGCCAGAAGTATTCACATTTAAACAAATGTGGGCCTTACACAACAGAAGTGGAATCAATATCGCGAGAGTAGAAATAGTATAATAGGGACCGAAAGGTCTTCCACTACACCCAATCTAGCAGATGGACACCCAACCAGGAGTGTTCATATTTCCAAAAATTATTAGCAGACAATATCAAAGTGGTATCACTTTAACCACAGTATAGATAGTTTAATAGAGACTGACAGATCTTCCACTACACCCAATCCAACAGATGGACACCCAACCAGGAGTGTTCACATTTCCAAACAATATTGGCAGACAATACCAAAGTGGCATAAATTTAACGAGAGTAGAAATAGTATGATAGGGACTGGCAGGTCTTCCACTACTCCCAATGCAGCAGATGGACACCCAAGCATATGTGTTCACATTTTAAAAAATGAAGGCCTGACACCAGTGAAGTGGAATAATTAACACGAGAATAGAAATAGTATAACTGGGACCGAGATGTCTTCCACTACAGCTAACCCAGCAGATGTAGACCAACTATGACTTTTCATAAATTTGTGTTTAAATTATCTGCAGCAGCAGACACACCAGGCACAGATACCACACTAAAGATATCACAGAGTGCAGTTATGTGACATTAATGCATCACACAAAAAAATGCAATATCACCTAGTCAGTAGGGTTGAGCGAAACGGATCGGTCATTTTCATAAGTCGACGACTTTTGGCAAAGTGTGAAACCCGACCCGATCCCTGTGTGGGGTCGGCCATGCGGTACGCGACTTTCACGCCAAAGTCGCGTTTCAATGACGCTAAAAGCGCCATTTCTCAGCCAATGAAGGTGGACGCAGAGTGTGGGCAGCGTGATGACATAGATCTCAGTCCCCACCATGTTAGAGAAGAGCATTGCAGTGATTGGCTTGCTTTCTGCGGCGTCACAGGGGCTATAAAGGGGCGTTCCCGCCGACCGCCATCTTACTGCTGCTGATCTGAGCGTAGGGAGAGGTTGCTGCCGCTTCGTCAGAAGCAGGGATAGTGTTAGGCAGGGTACATTCACCCCCAAACTGCTTGTGCTGTAGCGATTTCCACTGTCCAACACCACCTTTTGTTTGCAGGGACAGTGGAAGCTACATTTTTTTTCCTCAGTGCTGTAGCTCATTGGGCTGCCCTAGAAGGCTCCCTCATAGCTGCGTTGCTGTGTGTGTACGCTGCTGTGCAAACCAACTGCTTTTTTCAAAGCACAAATCCTGTTTTTCCTTCCTTTCTGCACAGCTATCTTGTTTGTTTGTCCACACTTTTGTGTGCAGCAGTCCTTTTTATAGCTGCCTGCCATACTTTTCTGAGATTACTGCAGGGAGATAAAGATTGGCAAGTCTGCCTCTGTGCCAGTGCTGTGTGTGGCATCTGTCTCTCATTGTGTGCCACAGAAAACCTAGTGTGTAATACTGGGCCATTTTTTTTTTTTTTAAATTCTCCCTGAAAAAAGTAAATAAATAGTGGGAGATAAAGATTGGCAAGTCTGCCTCTGTGCCAGTGCTGTGTGTGGCATCTGTCTCTCATTGTGTGCCACAGAAAACCAGTGTGTAATACTGGGCCATTTTTTTTTTTAAATTCTCCCTGAAAAAAATAAATAAATAGTGGGAGATAAAGATTGGCAAGTCTGCCTCTGTGCCAGTGCTGTGTGTGGCATCTGTCTCTCATTGTGTGCCACAGAAAACCTAGTGTGTAATACTGGGCCATTTTTTTTTTTAATTCTCCCAGAAAAAAAATAAAAAAAGTAGGAGATAAAGATTGGCAAGTCTGCCTCTGTGCCAGTGCTGTGTGTGGCATCTGTCTCTCATTGTGTGCCACAGAAAACCTAGTGTGTAATACTGGGCCATTTTTTTTTATTCTCCCTGAAAAAAAAAAATAAATAGTGGGAGATAAAGATTGGCAAGTCTGCCTATGTGCCAGTGCTGTGTGTGGCATCTGTCTCTCATTGTGTGCCACAGAAAACCTAGTGTGTAATACTGGGCCATTTTTTTTTTAATTCTCCCTGAAAAAAAAAATAGTGGGAGATTAAGATTGGCATTTCTGCTTGAGTGCCGGTCCTGTGTGTGCCATCTGTCTCAAATTATTGGGGCACAGAAAACCTAGTGTGTCATACTGTTAATTTTTTTTTTTTTTAATTCTCCCTGAAAAAAAAAAATAGTGGGAGATTAAGATTGGCATTTCTGCTTGAGTGCCGGTCCTGTGTGTGCCATCTGTCTCAAATTATTGGGGCACAGAAAAACTAGTGTGTCATACTGTTAATTTTTTTGTTTTTTTTAAATTCTCCCTGAAAACAAAAAACAGTGGAAGATTAAGATTGGCATTTCTGCTTGAGTGCCGGTCCTGTGTGTGCCATCTGTCTCAAATTATTGGGGCACAGAAAACCTAGTGTGTCATACTGTTAATTTTTTTATTTTTTTTTTAATTCTCCCTGAAAAAAAAAATAGTGGGAGATTAAGATTGGCATTTCTGCTTCAGTGCCGGTCCTGTGTGTGCCATCTGTCTCAAATTATTGGGGCACAAAAATCCTAGTGTGTAACATTGGGCCTGATTTTCCTTTCAGTGTCAGCCACCTATAAAGGTATATATAAATCCTACAGAAGTTTGAGTTCACCTTATAAGTTGTTTTACAGTAACAAATACCGTTACTTTGGTTACGTTTTGCAAACAATGAGGAAGTCTGGTGGAAGAGGTCATGGCCGTGGGCGGTCATTGTCAGCTGGTAATGATGGTAGTGTGTTGTGAATTCCGTTCTTGGGCTCCATCCTGTGGTTGCGAATGATATTTTTGGGAGTTCTGCTCTTGGGCTCCCTCTGGTGGTTTCAAGTGGAACTTAGCAGCTGCGTTCACTAATCGGTTTCCTGGCCTTGTTATTTAACTGGGCTTTTGGCTTTAGTGGATGCCAGCTGTCAATGTATTTCCTGTGGATTTAGTCCTTTCCTGGAAGTTCTCTGTTGGCCAGTCCATTTTCAGCTTAAGATAAGTCTGCTACTTTTTGGGTGTTTCCCTGCTTATGACCTTCTGTTCAGTTCAATTTATGTCTCTTTTGTCCAGCTTGTCATTATGAAATATTCCGGCTAGTTGGAAGCTCTGGGGTCGCAGATTTGCTCCTCCACACCGTGAGTCGGTGTGGTGGTTATTTTTGTAAACTCTGCGTGGACTTTTAGTTTTTATACTGACCGCACAGTAGCCTTTTCTATCTCTGTCTATTTAGGTAGTATTGGCCTCTGTTGTGAGTTTGGTTTTTGGGCTCCCCCGGTGGTCACTGGTGGTACTGGACTTGTGTGCTTCACTTTCTCTGTTCACCTGTTTCCATCTGGATATGGGTGTATCCTATTTAGCCTTGCTGCTCAGTTATTCTAGTGCCGGCCATCAAGCCATCAATGTAACCAGAGCCTTTCTGTTGCATGTTCCTGCTTCTAGACTACTATCAGCTAAGTTGGACTCTTAGTCCTAAGTTTGTTTTGCATTTTTGTTCCAGTTCACAGTTATGTTATTTTTCTGTAGCTGGAAGCTCTTGTGGGCCGAAATTGCCACTCCGGTGTCATGAGTTGACACATGAGTCTTAAAGTAATTTCGGGATGGTATTTTAATAGGGTTTTCAGCTGACCGTGAAGTTCCCTATTGTATCTTCTTGCTATCTAGTAAGCGGACCTCGCTTTGCTGAACCTACCTTCATACTGCGTATGTCTTTTCCTCTGAACTCACCGTCAATATATGTGGGGGGCTTCTGTCTCCTTTTTGGGGGAATTTCCCTAGAGGTAAGCCAGGTCTGTCTTTTCCTCTATTAGGGTTAGTTAGTCCTCCGGCTGGTGCTAGGCGTCTAGGGATAAAACGTAGGTACGCCACCCGGCCACTGTTAGTTGTGTGGTAGGTTTAGCTCACGGTCAGCCCGAGATTCCATCACCCAAGAGCTGTTCTGTTATTTATGTTCTCTGACGTTCCCTTGCCATTGGGAACCATGACAGGCCTCCTTTGCTAAAAAATCTAGTTTCATTTCTGAGTTTGTCATTTTCCCTCTCCACTCACCGTCAATATTTGTGGGGGGCTATCTTCCTTTGGGGGTTTCTCTGAGGCGAGATAGCTTTCCGTTTCCATCTTCAGGGGTAGCTAGTTCTTAGGCTGTGCAGAGGCGTCTAGGCAGAGATAGGAACGCTCCACGGCTATTTCTAGTGTTGGTGTTAGGAGTAGGGATTGCGGTCAGTAAAGTTACCACCTCCTCAGAGCTAGTCCTATTTTTGTTTTACCCACCAGGTCATTTCAGTGCTGCTCCTTAGCGAGTTCATGATTGGTTTTGCCCACCAGGTCATCTCAGTACCGCTCTGTACCCACCAGGTCATAACAGTACAGCTGGCCCACAATGTGTTTAATGCATCTCAAAAGAGGGAAGAGAAAGTTCTGAGTCATTTTTTTTTTTTTTTCTGTTGCTTGTTTTGTCCTTTTTTTCCCCTTGATTTTTGGATGGTGCAGGAGCTTGGTGCTGATATGGAGGTTCAGGGTTTGTCTGCACGTGTTGATCATCTCGCTGCAAGGGTACAGAGTATCCAAGACTATGCTGTTCAAACTCCTGTTTCTGAGCCTAGAATTCCTATTCCTGATTTGTTTTCTGGGGGTAGATCTAGGTTTTTGAATTTTAAAAATAATTGCAGATTATTTTTTGCTCTGAGACCCCCATTCCTCTGGTGACCCCATTCAGCAGGTGAAGATTGTTATTTCTCTGTTGCGTGGCGACCCGCAGGACTGGGCATTCTCCCTTGAGCCAGGGAATCCTGCATTGCTCAATATAGATTCGTTTTTTCAAGCACTTGGACTGCTTTATGATGAACCCAATTCTGTGGATCAGGCAGAAAAAATTTTGCTGGCTCTGTGTCAGGGTCAGGGAGCAGTAGAGATATATTGTCAGAAATTTAGAAAGTGGTCTGTGCTTACAAAGTGGAATGAGGATGCCCTGGCGGCTATTTTCAGAAAGGGTCTTTCTGAAGCTCTTAAAGATGTTATGGTGGGGTTTCCCACGCCTGCTGGTTTGAACGAATCAATGTCTCTGGCCATTCAGACTGATCGGCGCTTACGTGAACGTAGGGTGGTGCACCATATGGCAGTGTCCTCTGAGCAGAGTTCTGAGCCTATGCAATGCGATGGAGTTTTGACGAGAGCAGAACGGCAGGAGTTCAGACGTCAGAATGGGCTGTGTTTTTACTGTGGTGAAACACAAATGAAACACAGAAATTGAACTGCATTACTGCACTAAAAATATGAAAATTGAGAGCGTTTAGCGCATAAAAAAGGCCAATTAAGACACTTGTGACAGTGCAGTAATGCAGTTCAATTTCTGTGTTTCATTTTTTCATGTGTTAGCGCTGCAGTGTGCTGCCTTTTTTGCTTGACTGTATAGGAGTTGGTGACTCTAAGGTTCAGCACCTGTTCACACTTGATCTATGTTTGGATGTGACGGTCAGTTTTTTCAAATGTATTGTCTAGCCTTCTGACTGAGCACTCCGCCTCCTAGTCACAAGTGTCTTAATTGCAGCAGGTCCTGTACCCCTCCACAGAGAAGGAGAATGTTAGTCTCATGAGAGGTTTTCATAGGTGCCCATTCACATGGAGACGTTTATTCTCAGCGAGGAAGGATAGCGCAGGACCTGGTATAAGAGAGATGCCGTAAAGTGGCTACCAGGTACACATAAAATTGGCCTTTTTTATGCGCTAAACGCTCTCAATTTTCATATTTTTAGTGCAGTAATGCAGTTCAATTTATGTGTTTCATTTTTTCATGTGTTAGCGCTGCAGTGTGCTGCCTTTTTTGCTTGACTGTATAGGAGTTGGTGACTCTAAGGTTCAGCACCTGTTCACACTTGATCTATGTTTGGATGTGACGGTCAGTTTTTTCAAATGTATTGTCTAGCCTTCTGACTGAGCACTCCGCCTCCTAGTCACAAGTGTCTTAATTCCAGCAGGTCCAGTACCCCTCCACAGAGAAGGAGAATGTTAGTCTCATGAGAGGTTTTCATAGGTGCCCATTCACATGGAGACGTTTATTCTCAGCGAGGAAGGATAGCGCAGGACCTGGTATAAGAGAGATGCCGTAAAGTGGCTACCAGGTACACATAAAATTGGCCTTTTTTATGCGCTAAACGCTCTCAATTTTCATATTTTTAGTGCAGTAATGCAGTTCAATTTATGTGTTTCATTTTTGCATCTATGTTTCAGTCCTTTATGCATGATATTTTCCGGGAGTATTTGGAAAAATTTATGATTGTATATTTGGATGATATTTTGTTTTTTTCCGATGATTGGGAGACTCATGTGAAGCAGGTCAGGATGGTATTTCAGATTCTTCGTGCTAATACACTGTTTGTGAAGGGGTCTAAGTGCCTTTTTGGAGTTCAGAAGGTTTCTTTTCTGGGTTCATTTTTTCTCCCTCGGCTATTGAAATGGACCCTGTTAAGGTCCAGGCTATTTATGATTGGACGCAGCCCACATCTGTGAAGAGCCTTCAGAAATTTTTGGGCTTTGCTAATTTTTATCGCCGCTTCATTGCTAATTTTTCTACTGTGGTTAAACCTCTGACCGATTTGACCAAGAAAGGTGCAGATGTGGTGAATTGGTCCTCTGCGGCTGTGGAGGCCTTTCAGGAGCTTAAGCGTCATTTTACTTCTGCCCCTGTGTTGCGTCAGCCAGATGTTTCTCTCCTTTTTCAGGTTGAGGTTGACGCTTCTGAGATTGGGGCAGGAGCTGTTCTGTCTCAGAGAAGCTCTGATGGCTCTGTGTTGAAGCCGTTTGCTTTCTTCTCCAGAAAGTTTTCGCCTGCTGAGCGTAATTATGATGTCGGCAATCGAAAGTTGTTGGCTATGAAGTGGGCATTCGAGGAGTAGCGACATTGGCTTGAGGGAGCCAAGCATCGTGTTGTGGTCTTGACCGACCATAAGAATCTGATTTACCTTGAGTCGGCCAAGCGCTTGAATCCTAGACAGGCTCGGTGGTCTTTGTTTTTCTCCCGTTTTGATTTTGTGGTCTCGCATCTTCCGGGATCTAAGAATGTGAAAGCTGATGCCTTGTCTAGGAGTTTTTTGCCTGATTCTCCTGGAGTCCGTGAGCCAGCTGGTATTCTCAAGGAGGGGGTGATTCTTTCTGCTATCTCCCCTGATTTGCGGCGGGTGCTTCAGGAGTTTCAGGCTGATAGACCCGACCGCTGTCCTGTGGGGAAATTGTTTGTTCCTGATAATTGGACTAATAAGGTGATTTCTGAGATCCATTGTTCGGTGTTGGCTGGTCATCCTGGGATCTTTGGAACCAGAGATTTGGTTGCCAGGTCCTTTTGGTGGCCTTCTTTGTCACGGGATGTGCGTTCCTTCGTGCAGTCCTGTGGGATTTGTGCTCGGGCTAAGCCCTGCTGTTCTCGTGCTAGTGGGTTGCTTTTGCCCCTGCCTATCCCTGAGAGGCCCTGGACGCATATTTCCATGGATTTTATTTCCGATCTTCCTGTGTCTCAGAAGATGTCTGTCATCTGGGTGGTTTGTGACCGGTTTTCTAAAATGGTCCATTTGGTACCTTTGCCTAACTTGCCTTCCTCCTCTGATTTGGTTCCTTTGTTTTTCCAGCATGTGGTTCGTTTGCATGGTATTCCGGAGAATATTGTGTCTGACAGAGGTACCCAGTTTGTTTCTAGGTTTTGGCGGTCCATTTGTGGTAGAATGGGCATTAATTTGTCTTTTTCTTCGGCGTTTCACCCTCAGACAAATGGACAGACGGAGCGAACCAATCAGACCTTGGAAACCTACTTGAGATGCTTTGTGTCTGCTGATCAGGATGATTGGGTTACCTTCTTGCCGTTGGCCGAGTTTGCCCTTAATAATCGGGCTAGTTCGGCTACTTTGGTTTCGCCTTTTTTTTTGCAATTTTGGTTTTCATCCTCGTTCTTCAGGGCAGGTTGAGCCATCGGACTGTCCTGGGGTGGATTCTGTGGTGGACAGGTTGCAGCGGATTTGGACCCATGTGGTGGACAATTTAACATTGTCTCAGGAAAATGCTCAACGTTTTGCTAACCGCCATCGGTGCGTTGGTCCCCGGCTTCGGGTTGGGGATTTGGTCTGGTTGTCTTCTCATCATGTTCCTATGAAGGTCTCTTCCCCTAAGTTCAAACCTCGTTTTATTGGTCCTTATAGGATTTCGGAAATTATCAATCCGGTGTCTTTTCGTTTGGCCCTTCCAGCTTCGTTTTCCATTCATAATGTGTTCCATAGATCTTTGTTGCGGAGATATGTGGTGCCCATGGTTCCCTCTGTTGACCCTCCTGCTCCGGTGTTGGTTGAGGGGGAGCTGGAATATGTGGTGGAGAAGATTTTGGATTCTCGTCATTCAAGGCGGAAACTTCAGTATCTGGTCAAGTGGAAGGGCTATGGCCAGAAGGATAACTCTTTGGTTTTTGCCTCCGATGTCCATGCTGCCGATTTGGTGCGTGCTTTTCATTTGGCTCGTCCCGATCGGCCTGGGGGCTCTGGTGAGGGTTTGGTGACCCCTCCTCAAGGGGGGGTACTGTTGTGAATTCCGTTCTTGGGCTCCATCCTGTGGTTGCGAATGGTATTTTTGGGAGTTCTGCTCTTGGGCTCCCTCTGGTGGTTTCAAGTGGAACTTAGCAGCTGCGTTCACTAATCGGTTTCCTGGCTTTGTTATTTAACTGGGCTTTTGGCTTTAGTGGATGCCAGCTGTCAATGTATTTCCTGTGGATTCAGTCCTTTCCTGGAAGTTCTCTGTTGGCCAGTCCATTTTCAGCTTAAGATAAGTCTGCTACTTTTTGGGTGTTTCCCTGCTTATGACCTTCTGTTCAGTTCAATTTATGTCTCTTTTGTCCAGCTTGTCATTATGAAATATTCCGGCTAGTTGGAAGCTCTGGGGCGAGATAGCTTTCCGTTTCCATCTTCAGGGGTAGCTAGTTCTTAGGCTGTGCAGAGGCGTCTAGGCCTAGATAGGAATGCTCCACGGCTATTTCTAGTGTTGGTGTTAGGAGTAGGGATTGCGGTCAGTAAAGTTACCACCTCCTCAGAGCTAGTCCTATTTTTGTTTTACCCACCAGGTCATTTCAGTGCTGCTCCTTAGCGAGTTCATGATTGGTTTTGCCCACCAGGTCATCTCAGTACCGCTCCGTACCCACCAGGTCATAACAGTAGTGGTGGTGGAGCATCAGGTGGTCATGGTCAAAGCAGTACAGCACCTAAGTCTCGAGTTGTTGAGCCAGGTTCGTCGTCTGGCTACACAAGGCCTCGAACGCTCCCTTTTCTGGGAGTAGGAAAACCGCTTTTAAAGCCGGAGCAGCAAGAACAAGTTTTGGCTTTCCTTGCTGACTCAGCCTCTATCTCTTTTGCCTCCTATTCTGAAAGTGCTAAATGTAAAAGCAGCGTGTCGTTAGTGGATGTTCACGGTCAGGGACAAGTCGCTTCCTTGTCTTCTTCACCCAGAACAAGAGGGAAGGATGTGTCAGGAGACACAACGGGTTACTCCATGGAGCTCTTTACACATACCGTTCCTGGGTTAGACAGTGAAACAGTTAACAGGCCATGCCCATTAGAAGTTGAATCGGACATGGAGTGCACTGATGCACAGCCACAGCCAGATTACTATGCTGTTCCTTTGACTCAGACCAGAACATTGCCCTCGCAGTGTACTGAGCCAGAATCAAACCCAGCTGAGACTATGGTGCCCCGTCACGAACGCTATACCACCGGCTTACACGGTGACACAGATGAAGTTGCAAACGAGATAGAAGAGGAGGTCATAGATGACCCAGTTGTTGACCCCGATTGGCAGCCATTGGGGGAACAGGGTGCAGGTGGCAGTAGTTCTGAAGTGGAGGAGGAGGAGGAGCCGCAGCAGGCATCAATATAACAACAGGTTCCATCTGCCGGGCCCGTATTTGGCCAAAAACGCGTGGCAAAACCAAAACCAGTTGGAGGACAGCGTGACCATCCGGTTAAAGAAGCTCATTCTGCAATGCCTTAAAAGGTATCCGATAGTAGAAAGAGTGCAGTCTGGCATTTTTTTAAACAACATCCAAATGATCAGCGCAAAGTAATCTGTCATAAATGTTCAACTACCTTAAGCAGAGGTCAGAATCTTAAAAGTCTAAATACAAGTTGCATGCATAGACATTTAACCACCATGCATTTGCAAGCCTGGACTAACTACCAAACGTGCCTAAAGGTTGCAGCACCCTCGGCCAATGAAGCTAGTCAGCAACGCTACATCCCTTCCCTCACTGTAAGCCCACCATTTCCCGCAACACCTGCAGTATCTGTGCAGCTTTTGTCTCCAGGCCAAAGCAGTCAGGGAATCACCAGGTTCGTAGTAGGAAACACTGCATGTAGGGCACCGGCAAGAATACCATCTCCAACCCTCTCTCAGTCTGCCACGTCCACCGGCACCACCGCTAGTTCCACGATCTCCAGCTCTCCAGTCCAGCTCACCCTACATGAGACTCTTGTTAGGAAAAGGAAGTACTCATCCTCGCATCCGCATACACAGGGTTTGAACGCCCACATTGCTAGACTAATCTCATTAGAGATGATGCCCTACCGGTTAGTTGAAAGCGAAGCTTTCAACGTGCTGATGGACTACGCTGTACCACGCTACGAGCTACCCAGTCGATACTTCTTTTCTACAAAAGCCATCCCAGCCCTCCAACAGCATGTTAAAGACCGCATTGTCCATGCACTCAGGCAGTCTGTGACTACAAAGGTGCACATGACAACAGATGCATGGACCAGTAGGCATGGCCAGGGACGTTACGTGTCCATCACGGCACACTGGGTGAATGTGGTGGATGCAGGGTCCCCAGGGTTTTGGGACAGTTCTGCCTAGCCCTCGGTCAAGGAAACAGTTGGCTGTAGGTGTTCGCCACCCCTCCTCCTCTTCTTCGTCCTCCTGCAGAAGCGAGAGCTCGTCCACAGACCTCAGTCGCACATCCACTCCATCCGCAGCTGCCACTGTTGCACACCAGGTGTGCCATTATGGGACAGCTAGTGGCAAGCGTCAGCAGGCTGTATTGGCAATGAAGTGTTTGGGCGACAACAGACACACCGCGGAAGTTCTGTCCGAGTTCTTGCAGAAAGAAACTCAGTCATGGCTGGGCACTGTACATCTTGAGGCAGGCAAGGTAGTGAGTGATAACGGAAGGAATTTCATAGCTGCCATAGCCCTTTCCCAACTGAAACACATCATCTCTGCGGCTAACTAGTTACAGGTGTAATAATGATTTAAAAACCTGACATTTAGCAACATCCACACTGCCCCCCGAGGAAGCACTTTAACGCGAAACGCGCATCGGGGCTTTTGCCAGGCCACCTCACACAGGAGTTCGCGCTCATGGGTAAGCAGTATGCATGGATCAAGGCTGCGGTCTTATTATAGTATGGTGGTTTAGTGGATGGCAATAGTGGTGGATGGTAGCATGGACAGGGGGTTTCCCCTAGTATAGGGCTTACTATTTGCACTAAAAACCTGTGTCTGCTCCCTCCACCTGGCATACGTGTAGTTACTGCTGTACACCCTTACCAGCCTGTTATGTACTGATTTATCTAATCACGCGCCCGATATGATACCATGCTGTGTGCACCTGTACTTTGTATAATGTGTGCACTCCTGTGTGGGTGTCCTTTTTAGTCAGACACCTTGTCATCAACAATTGTTTTTTTTTTATTTGTTTGTAATTTGTCTAATAAAGTTATTGGTTTTTTAGTGAAACCAATTTTGTTACGTAGTTTTTTGGTACGGGGCATTATGCTCCTGTGAATTTATAGGTTTATATGTATAAGGGAGTTTTGCCCCTTGGTGACCCCCACTGGAATGCAATGGGCATATCCTGTGTAAGGGACTGTACTACTCGTAATTACGTCCTCAATATCAGTATTTGTTATGAAACACATTCCTTGCCTGGCTCACACCTTAAACCTGGTGGTGCAGTGCTTCCTGAAAAGTTATCCGGGGTTACCTGACCTGCTCCTCAAAGTGCGCAGACTTTGCTTGCATATCCGCCGTTCGCCCGTACACTCCAGCCGTATGCAGAACTATCAGCGATCTTTGAACCTTCCCCAGCATCGCCTAATCATCGACGTTGCAACAAGGTGGAACTCCGCACTGCACATGCTTCAGAGACTGTGCGAACAGAGGCGTGCTGTTATGTATTTGTGGGAGGATACACGGGCAGGCAGTTGGATGGCAGACATGGAATTGTCAGGTGTGCAGTGGTCGAAGCTACAAGACCTGTGTCAAGTCCTTCAGTGTGTTGAGGAATGCACATGGCTGGTTAGTGCAGACAACGCCATAATAAGCATGAGCATCCCCCTAATGCGTCTGCTGATGCAAAGTTTGACGCACATAAAGGAGCAGGCGTCTGCAGCCGAGGAAGAGGAAAGCCTTGATGACAGTCAGCCATTGTCTGGTCAGGGCCGTGTAGAGGACGCGGTAGTGGGCGAAGAGGAGGAGGAGGACGAGGAGGATGATGGGGATGAGTACTTTTTTAATGAGGAAGCTTCTCCTGGGCCAACAGAAATTAGTGGCGTTGCAAGGCCGGGTTCTTGTTTTTTAAGGGAGACAAGTGACGTAGATTTGCCTGTAACTGCCCCGCAAACCAGCACAACCGCAGATTTGACAACTGGAACTTTGGCCCACATGGCGGATTATGCCTTACACATCCTCAAAAGGGACCCACGCATTATTAAAATGATGACCGATGACGATTAATGGTTGGCCTGCATCCTTGACCCTCGCTATAAAGGCAAATTGCAAAATATTATGCCACATGAGAACCTCGAACAAATATTAGCAACCAAACAAGCAACTCTTGTAGACCGTTTGATTCAGGCATTCCCAGCACACAGCGCCGGTGATGGTTCTCACACGAGCTGCAGGGGGCTACAGGGCAGAGGTGTTAGAGGTGGACAAATCAGAAGTGGCGTTGGACAGAGGGGTTTTCTGACCAGGTTGTGGAGTGATTTCGCAATGACCGCAGACAGGACAGGTACTGCAGCATCTATTCAAAGTGACAGGAGACAACATTTGTCCAGTATGGTTATTAACTATTTTTCATCCCTTATTGATGTTCTCCCTCAACCGTCATTCCCATTTGATTACTGGGCATCCAAATTAGACACCTGGCCTGAATTGGCAGAATATGCATTGCAGGCGCTTGCTAGCCCAGCAGCTAGTGTGCTATCAGAAAGAGTATTCAGTGCTGCTGGTTCAATATTAACCGAAAAAAGGACTCGTCTGGCTACCCAAAATGTGGATGATCTAACCTTCATTAAAATGAACCACTCCTGGATTTCAAATTATTTTGCCCCACCTTTCCCGGCTGACACCTAGCTTTCCTATAAAAAGGTCTTGCTTGTGGACTGGTCTTACTGAGTCTTCCAATCTCTTAATTTGCAGCAGCTGTTTGTCCAGCATACGACATGTTTACACCTCCCTCAATGGGAAAACTCCCCCACGGGGCCGTGGTCTCGCCACTTGGCGCAAGCACCCGTTAGAGTGCCGTTTGTCTGAAGAGGTGGGTGTGCCCGCTTTTGGTCGACGGCACTGCCACTGGGTCCCTCATAGTACAATAAAGTGTGTCTGGCGGTGGTGGCGCGCACCCAACGTCAGACACACCGTTGTAACATGAGGGGCCCTGGGACGGTACCGCCGGACACAAGAGAGTTCACCCCCCCAGCTCCACCAATGTTTAGTCTATGCGCTGACATCATTCAATGCCTGGCACTGACAATACCAATTTGTTGACATCTATGATGCTAGTTAAAATAGTCTGGGTCAGTGTCCTATATTGACACCAGTAAATACTGCCAAATTACTATGTCAGAAACTCAGCAGACGAGCCCACCCCTGTACCTAAGTATGCCACACTTTTGTTTTTTTGTTTTGTTGTTTTGCGAGACATTAACATCTATTTATTTTTTGGGAGTACTAACTGTGTCAGACACTCCTTGCAATCGTCCTCCGCTGACCACACCAATGCTGCCTGTGTACCCATGTAACCTATTTAAAACTGCATAGAGCCTATTTTTATTTATTTTAGGCCCAGTAAGCCTGTCTGCAGTCCCTCCTTGCAATCGTCCTCCGCTGACCACACCAATGCTGCCCGTGTACACCTGGAACCTATTTAAAACTGCATAGAGCCTATTTTTATTTATTTTAGGCCCAGTAAGCCTGTCTGCGGTCCCTCCTTGCAATCGTCCTCCGCTGACCACACCAATGCTGCCCGTGTACCCCTGGAACCTAATTAAAACTGCATAGAGCCTATTTTTATTTATTTTAGGCCCAGTAAGCCTGTCTGCGGTCCCTCCTTGCAATCATCCTCCGCTGACCACACCAATGCTGCCTGTGTACCCATGTAACCTATTTAAAACTGCATAGAGCCTATTTTTATTTATTTTAGGCCCAGAAAGCCTGTCTGCGGTCCCTCCTTACAATCGTCCTCCGCTGACCACACCAATGCTGCCCGTGTACCCCTGGAACCTATTTAAAACTGCATAGAGCCTATTTTTATTTATTTTAGGCCCAGTAAGCCCGTCTGCGGTCCCTCCTTGCAATCGTCCTCCACTGACCACACCAATGCTGCCCGTGTACCCCTGGAACCTATTTAAAAGTTCATAGAGCCTATTTATATATTTTATTTAACCCCTTTGCGACATGCGCCGTACTAGTACTGCGCTGCCGGCACTGCATTAGTGCCAGCCGTAGTACTAGTACGGCGCCCCGATCACCGCGGTCTCGCGCTGAGCGCCGCGGTGATCGGGTGCGGGTGTCAGCTGTATATGACAGCTGACACCCCGCAGCAATGCCCACGATCGGCGCTGTCACTGATCGCGGGCATTTAACCCCTCTGATGCCGCTGTCAATAGTGACAGCGGCATAGAGTGGGATCGCGCAGGGACGGGGGCTCCCTGCGCTCTCCCACCGGAGCAACGCGATGAGATCGAGCGGTGACCTGGAAGGAGTTCCTGGATCCAAGATAGCCGAGGGACTCCTTCCGGGTCATGAGATGACCCTGCTTGCCGGCGTCTGCTGAGAATTCCTCATAGCAGGCGCCGGCAAGCCTCTGCAATGTGCCTGTCACATTGGTGATCTGACAGAGTGCTGGGACAAAGTAAAAAAGTTAAAAAAAAAAAATTCCACACGTGTAAAAAAAAAAAAAAAAATTCCTAAATAAAGAAAAAAAAAATAAATATTCCCATAAATACATTTCTTTATCTAAATAAAAAAAAAAATCACACAATAAAAGTACACATATTTAGTATCGCCGCGTCCGTAACAACCCCACCTATAAAACTATTTCACTAGTTTACCCCTTCAGTGAACACCGTAAAAAAAAAAAAAAAACGAGGCAAAAAACAACGCTTTATTCTCATACCGCCAAACAAAAAGTGGAATAACACGCGACCAAAAAGAAGGATATAAATAACCATGGTACTGCTGCAAACGTCATCTTGTCCCGCAAAAAAAAAGCCGCCATACAGCATCATCAGCAAAAAAATAAAAAAAGTTATAGTCCTCAGAATAAAGTTATGCAAAAACAATTATTTTTTTATATAAAATAGTTTTTATTGTGTAAAAGCGCCAAAACATAAAAAAATTACATAAATGAGGTATCGCTGTAATCGTACTGACCCGAAGAATAAAACTGCTTTACCCTTTTTACCAAACGTGGAACGGTATAAACGCCCCCCCCTAAAAGAATTTCAGGAATTGCTGGTTTTTGTTCATTCCGCCTCCCAAAAATCGTAATAAAAAGCGATCAAAAAATGTCATGTACCCGAAAATGGTACCAATATAAACGTCAACTCGTGCTGCAAAAAACAAGATCTCACATGACTCTGTGGGCCAAAATATGGATAAATTATAGCTCTCAAAATGTGGTGATGCAAAAACTATTTTTTGCAATAAAAAGCGTCTTTTAGTGTGTGATGGCTGCCAACCATAAAAATCCGCCCAAAAAACGCTATAAAAGTAAATCAAATCCCCCTTCATCACCCCCTTAGTTAGGGAAAAATAATAAAATTTAAAAAAATATATTTATTTCCATTTTCCCGTTAGGCTACTTTCACACTAACGTCGGAATGGGGCCGTCGCGCTGTGTCGGCCCGACATACCGACGCATCCTGCGCAAGCGCCGCACAACGGGGGCAGCGGATGCTGTTTTTCCACGCATCCGCTGCCCCATTGTGAGGTGCGGGGAGGTGGGGGCGGAGTTCCAGACGCGCATGCGCGGTCGGAAATGGTGGACCGTCGGCACAAAAAAAGTTACATGTAAGGTTTTTTGCTGCCGGCGGTCCGCCACAACACGACGCAACCGTCGCACGACGCTTGCGACGTGTGTCAATACATCGCTAATGTTAATCTATGGGGAAAAAACGCATCCTGCAGATGACTTTACAGGATGCGTTTTTTCGCCAAAACGACGCATTGCGACGTATGCAAAAAAACGCTAGTGTGAAAGTAGCGCTAGGATTAGGACTAGGGTTAGGGCTAGGGTTAGGGTTGGGGTTAGGGCTAGGGTTAGGGCTGGGGTTAGGGTTGGGGTTAGGGTTTCAGTTAGAATTGGGGAGTTTTCACTGTTTAGGCACATCAGGGGCTCTCCAAACGCGACATGGCGTCTGATCTCAACGCGTTTGTTTGCGTTAAAAACGCATGCGTTTTTATAGAAAAAACCAGAACACACACTGAAAAGTCACCCACCACCATCAAGGTGATAAAGGGATCCAAACCCTAACCCTAACCCTACCCCTAAACTCACCCCTAAGCGTTTAATGAACATTTTCTGACAGTCATAGTGCCACGTATTTCAGTGCCACGTATTTCAGTGCCACGATATTTCAGTGCCACGTATTTCAGTGCCACGTCTTTCAGTGCCACGTCTTTCAGTGCCACGATATTTCAGTGCCTCGTATTTCAGTGCCACGTATTTAAGTGCCACGATATTTCAGTGAAATACGTGGCACTGAAATATCGTGGCATTTACGTGAAATACGTGGCACTTATATACGTGGCACTTATATACGTGGCACTTATATACGTGGCACTTATATATGTGGCACTTATATACGTGGCCACTGAAATATTGTGGCACTTATATACGTATATACGTATATAAACGTATTTCAGTGCCACGTATTTCAGTGCCACATATTTCAGGTTAGGGGTAGGGTTAGGGTTAGGGGTAGGGGTAGGGTTAGGGGTAGGGTTAGGGTTTTTTGTTTTTTTCTTGTTTTCTTGTGTTTTTCTATAAAAACACATGCGTCTAAAAAACGCATGCGTTTTACCGCGTTTACATGCGTTTTTTCACACATGCGTTTTTTAAAAAAATGCATGCAGATAAAAACGCAAGTGTGAAATCAGCCTTACCCTTGGGAAAATAAAAACATGGGGGCTAAAATATAATTTTCGTGGAAAAAAATATATTTTTATTTTCGCGGCTCTGCGTTATAAACTGTAGTGAAGCACTTGGGGGTTCAAAGCTCTCACAACACATCTAGATAAGTTCCGTGGGGTGTCTAGTTTCCAATATGGGGTCACTTGTGGGGGGTTTCTACTGTTTAGGTACATCAGGGGCTCTGCAAATGCAACATGACACCTGCAGACCAATCCATCTAAGTCTGCATTTCAAACGGCGCTCCTTCCCTTCCGAGCTCTGCCGTGCGCCCAAACAGTGGTTTCCCCCAATGTATGGGGTATCAGCGTACTCAGGACAAATTGGACAATAACTTTTGTGGTCCAATTTCTCCTGTTACCCTTGGGGAAAAAAAATTGCGGGCTAAAACATCATTTTGTGGAAAGAAAAAAAGATTTTTTAATTTTCACAGCGTTACATTCTAAACTTTAGTGAAACAACTGGGGGTTAAAAGTGCTCACCACACATCTAGATAAGTTCCTTAGGGGGTCTTCTTTCCAAAATGGTGTCACTTGTGGGGGTTTCCACTGTTTAGGCACATCAGGGGCTCTCCAAACACGACATGGGTTCCGATCTCAATTCCAGACAATTTTGCATTGAAAGTCAAATGGCGCTCCTTCCCTTCCAAGCTCTGCCATGCGCCCAAACAGTGGTTTATCCCCATATATGAAGTATCAGCGTACTCAGGACAAATTGCACAACACCTTTTGGGGTCCAATTTATCCTGCTACCCTTGGGAAAATAAAAAATTTGGGGCAAAAATATCATTTTTTGTGAAAATTAATATAAATTTTTTTTACGGCTCTACATTATAAACTTCTGTGAAGCACTTGGAGGTTCAAAGTGCTCACCACACATCTAGATTAGTTCCTTAGAGGGTCTACTTTCCAAAATGGTGTCACTTGTGGGGGTTTCCACTGTTTAGGCACGTCAGGGGCTCTCCAAACACGACATGGGTTCCGATCTCAATTCCAGTCAATTTTGCATTGAAAAGTCAAATGGCGCTCCTTCCTTTCCGAGCTCTGCCATGTGCCCAATCAATGGTTTACCCCAACATGTGGGGTATCGGCGTACTCAGGACAAATTGTACAACAACTTTTTTGGTCCAATTTCTCCTGTTACCCTTGGTAAAATAAAACAAATTGGATCTGAAGTAAAAATTTTGTGGAAAAAAAAGTTAAATGTTCAATTTTTTTTAAACTTTCCAAAAATTCCTGTGAAGCACCTGAAGGGTTAATAAACTTTTTGAATGTGGTTTTGAGTACCTTGAGGGGTGCAGTTTTTAGAATGGTGTCACTTTTGGGCATTTTATGTCATATAGACCCCTCAAAGTCACTTCAAGTGTGAGGTGGTCCGTAAAAAAAATGATTTTGCAAATTTTGTTGCAAAAATGAGAAATCGCTGGTCAACTTTTAACCCTTATAACTCCCTAATAAAAAAAAAAAATTATGTTTCCAATATTGTGCTGATGTAAAGCAGACATGTGGGAAATGTTGTTTATTAACTATATTATGTGATATAACTCTCTAATTTAAGGGCATAAAAACGAAAAATTTGAAAATTGCTAAATTTTCATAATTTTCGACAAATTTCTGTTTTTTTCACAAATAAATGCAAGTCATATCGAAGAAGTTTTACGACTATCATAAAGTACAATATGTCACGAGAAAACAATCTCAGAATCACCAGGATCTGTTGAAGCGTTTCAGAGTTATGACCTCATAAAGTGACAGTGGTCAGAATTGTAAAAATTGGCCGTGTCACTTAGGTGAAAACAGGCTTTGGGGTGAAGGGGTTAATATTAATAAAGCCATGATGGACTACGCTGTACCACGCTACAAACTAACCAGTCGACACTTCTTTTGCGAGAAAAGCCATCCCAACCCTCCACCATCATGTAAAAGACCGCATTGTCCATGCACTCTGGCAATCTGTGAGTACAAAGGTGCACCTGACAACAGACGCATGGACCTGTAGGCATGGCCACGGAAGGTTACGTGTCCATTACGGCGCAATGGGTTAATGTGGTGGATGCATGGTCCACAGGGGACAGCCTACTAAGTCTGTCTGCAGTCCCTAATTAAAATTGTCCTCAATTCAGGTTTTTGGGCTTTTTTTAAAAAAATAGGAAACTGCGTTTGGGCTACTAGCTTCGTTGGGGCCTAACAGTGATGTCTGCCGCTCCTGGGTGTTCTCCTTCTCCTTGGTGTTCTCCAGGTTTCCTTGTCTGAGCTTCAACCTTCTGGCTCTCATTAAGTATTTGTTGGTAAAAATTGGTGGTTGGGGCCTACTAACGGTGTCTGCCGCTCCTGGGTGGTCTCTTCCTCCTGAGTGTTCTCCTCCTCCTTGGTGTTCTCCTCCAGGTTTCTTGTCTGAGCTTCAACCTTCAAGCTCTCATTAAGTATTTTTAAATGTAACACTACAGTTGCCATACTACTTGGGTTGGGGCCTAGTAACGGTGTTCTCCTCCTCCTTGGTGTTCTCCTCCTCCTTGGTGTTCTCCTCCAGGTTTCCTTGTCTGAGCTTCAACCTTCTGGCTCTCATTAAGTATTTGTTGGTAAAAATTGGTGGTTGGGGCCTACTAACTGTGTGTGCCGCTCCCTGGTGTCCTCCACTGTATAAATCTGAGCTTCAACCTTCTGGCTCTCATTAAGTATTTGTTGGTAAAAATTGGTGGTTGGGGCCTACTAACTGTGTCTGCCGCTCCCTGGTGTTGTCCTCCACTGTATAAAGCTGAGCTTCAACCTTTCGGCTTTCGGCCTATAGTAGCAGATATTAAACTGCATTTGGCCTTCAACTTTGGTTGGGCCCTACTAACGGTGTGTGCCGCTCCCTGGTGTTGTCCTCCACTGTATAAAGCTGAGCTTCAACCTTCTGGCTCTCATTATGTATTTGTTGGTAAAAATTGGTGGTTGGGGCCTACTAATGGTGTGTGCCGCTCCCTGGTGTTGTCCTCCACTGTATAAAGCTGAGCTTCAACCTTTCGGCTTTCGGCCTATAGTAGCAGATATTAAACTGCATTTGGCCTTCAACTTTGGTTGGGCCCTACTAACGGTGTGTGCCGCTCCCTGGTGTTGTCCTCCACTGTATAAAGCTGAGCTTCAACCTTCTGGCTCTCATTATGTATTTGTTGGTAAAAATTGGTGGTTGGGGCCTACTAATGGTGTGTGCCGCTCCCTGGTGTTGTCCTCCACTGTATAAAGCTGAGCTTCAACCTTTCGTCTTTCGGCCTATAGTAGCAGATATTAAACTGCATTTGGCCTTCAACTTTGGTTGGGCCCTACTAACGGTGTGTGCCGCTCCCTGGTGTTGTCCTCCACTG
The DNA here is from genome assembly GCF_051348905.1 of Ranitomeya variabilis. Lineage (NCBI taxonomy): Eukaryota > Metazoa > Chordata > Amphibia > Anura > Dendrobatidae > Ranitomeya > Ranitomeya variabilis. The sequence continues at coordinate 572,922,145 of NC_135236.1, forward strand.
TATAAAGCTGAGCTTCAACCTTCTGGCTCTCATTATGTATTTGTTGGTAAAAATTGGTGGTTGGGGCCTACTAATGGTGTGTGCCGCTCCCTGGTGTTGTCCTCCACTGTATAAAGCTGAGCTTCAACCTTTCGGCTTTCGGCCTATAGTAGCAGATATTAAACTGCATTTGGCCTTCAACTTTGGTTGGGCCCTACTAACGGTGTGTGCCGCTCCCTGGTGTTGTCCTCCACTGTATAAAGCTGAGCTTCAACCTTCTGGCTCTCATTAAGTATTTGTTGGTAAAAATTGGTGGTTGGGGCCTACTAATGGTGTGTGCCGCTCCCTGGTGTTGTCCTCCACTGTATAAATCTGAGCTTCAACCTTCTGGCTCTCATTAAGTATTTGTTGGTAAAAATTGGTGGTTGGGGCCTACTAACTGTGTCTGCCGCTCCCTGGTGTTGTCCTCCACTGTATAAAGCTGAGCTTCAACCTTTTGGCTTTCGGCCTATAGTAGCAGATATTAAACTGCATTTGGCCTTCAACATTGGTTGGGCCCTACTAACGGTGTGTGCCGCTCCCTAGTGTTGTCCTCCACTGTATAAATCTGAGCTTCAACCTTCTGGCACTCATTAAGTATTTGTTGGTAAAAATTGGTGGTTGGGGCCTACTAACGGTGTCTGCCGCTCCCTGGTGTTGTCCTCCGCTGTATAAAGCTGAGCTTCAACCTTTTGGCTTTCGGCCTATAGTAGCAGATATTAAACTGCATTTGGCCTTCAACTTTGGTTGGGCCCTACTAGCGGTGTGTGCCGCTCCCTGGTGTTGTCCTCCACTGTATAAAGCTGAGCGTCAACCTTCTGGCTCTCGGTAAGTATTTGTTTTTAAAATGTGTGGTTGAGCCCTTAAAACGGTGTCTGACACTACTGGGTTTTCTCCTGTTTTGTTGTCCCGACCTTCAATGTTCAGGCTTTCGGCTTACATTTTAAATAATTAAACTGCAGTTGGCCTACTAGTTTGGTTGGGCCTAGTAACGGTGTGTGCCGCACCTTGGTGTTGTCCTGTGTTATTTTCCTGACCTTTAATCTTCAGGCTTTCGGCCTTCATTTGTAATATTAAACTGCATAGGGCCTACTAGTGTGGTTCGGCCCTACTAATGGTGTCTGTCTGCCGCTCCTGGGTTTTCTACTTCACTGAACTAAGCAATGCCACCTGGTTAGTCCTGTTACCAATTTTGACCTGCATTTTACCCACTTTATTATTTGGGCCTATATCAGTGTTTCCGCTTCATCCTGCCCATTGCCCAGCCGGTGCTAGATGAGTCTTGTGGTACTTTGACCCAGACCACTACATTTCCCTTGCACGCTACACAGCCACAATCTGACCCTGCTGAAAGTCAGGTTCCCATTCCCGCATACTATACCACCTTACACAGGGACAAAGAGGAAGGTGCAGATGAAAGTGCAGGTTTCTTCAACAGGTAGGGGGCATACTCGTTGGCGACGTCACAGGCACAGGGCCCCTCAGAGTACGCAAAAGTGTCGCTGCCGGTGGGAGGCGCCCCCGCCATGCAAACACACCACCGTACTTTGAGGGGCCCTGTGCCAGTGCTAATGCGAACGAGTGGGCCTCCCTGCTTGCTCAGGATCACAGCACTTGCAAAGTTGAAATACTTACCTCTCACTGCTCCACCGCCGTGACGTAGTCCACGTTTCCTGGGCCCACTAAAACCTTGAACCAGCCCTACCCCCCACAACTTTTGCCAAGTGACCCCCAATTTCCAATGCCCAACTATTATTATAAAGTTAATTAAGACTGACAAGCTTCAGAAACAAGAATGGATGTTTTTGGCATTAAAATGGGCACTGTAGGTGTTTTCCTGGCCTCCACTCACTGCCGACTATGCTTCCCCATTGATTTGCATTGGGTTTCATGTTTCGGTCGATCCCCGACTTTTCGCGATAATCGGCCGACTTCACTCGACTCGACTTTGGACAAAGTCGGGTTTCGCAAAACCCGACTCGATCTTAAAAAAATGAAAGTCGCTCAACCCTACTAGTCAGTAGTTTGTGATTAGGGTGCAAAGGTCCTAAGAGATCCATGACTTGTTCATCTTGGTTAAAGTTAGGCAGTCTACACTTTCAGGGGACAGTCGGCTCTGCTTATCCATCAAGACACCACCAGCAGCGCAGTAGACACATTCTGAGAGAGCACTGGCTGCCTGGCACAATAACACCTCAAAGACATATGAGGCAAGCTCAGGCCACTCATCCATTAAGAAGGACCAAAATGTGAAAGGGTCCAAACCCTCCTTGATGGTATTTGTTCAGTTCTAGATACTCCTGCACCATCCTCTCTGTTGTGAATTCCGCTCTTGGGCTCCCTCCGGTGGTTGTAAGTGGCATTTTTGCGAGTTCTGCTCTTGGGCTCCCTCCGGTGGTTTTAAGTGGTACTGCTGCTCATTGGATTTAGTAGTCAGCAGCTGCTTCCACTGATTGTCTTTCTGGCTCGACTATTTAGCCTGGTTCTATCCTTCAGCCTGTGCCAGTTGTCAATGGTTCCTGGTTGGATTCACATCTCTGCTTGGATTTCCCTGATATTCTGACCAGTTCAGCAAAGATAAGTCCTTGCTTTGTTCTTTTGCAGTCCACTTGTTGTGGACTTAATCTTTCTGCACTTTCTATGTTTTTTCTAGTCCAGCTTGTCAGTATGGATTTATTCAGTTAAGCTGGAAGCTCTGGGAAGCAGATTTACCCTCCACACCTTTAGTCAGGTGTGGAGATTTTTGTAAACTCTGTGGTGGATTTTTCTAGTTTTTAATACTGACCGCACAGTATTCTTTCCTGTTCTATTTATCTAGTTAGACTGGCCTCCTTTGCTACATCCTGGTTTCATTCTGCATATGTCATTTCCCTCTCCACTCACAGTCAATATTTGTGGGGGGCTGTCCTATCCTTTGGGGATTTTCTCTGAGACAAGATAGCTTTCCTGTTTCTATCTTTAGGGGTAGTTAGTCCTCCGGCTGTGACGAGGTGTCTAGGGAGTGACAGGAACATCCCACGGCTACTTCTAGTGTTGTGTTAAGCTCAGGAACTGCGATCAGTACAGGTACCACCTCCTCCAGAGCACGTCCCATGTTGCTCCTAAACCACCAGCTCATAACACCTCTCCATTCGTTCACCAGTTGTAAGACTGAGACTCTGGTCTGCGGGTGCACAGGTTGGTTTAAAAAAAGGGTCAAAGGACTCAAAGAAATTGCTTCTTTCACTTCCACCGCTGCTGGTGCTGCTAATGTTTTGACATTGACAAATTGATGTGCCGCAGTTTGGAAGTCTAGAGCTGCGATACGAACTGTGTGCTTCTCTACTGCCTTGGGAAAAGCTCTCTTAAAGTTGTTTAAAAGCGTGTTTTGATACTCCAGCATTCACAGGTCCCTTTCTAGGGCGGAAACAATCTGGCAAAATTTGGTTTTATAATGTGGATCTAACAGAGTGGCAAAACAATAGTCAGCAGTATTCCTAATCATAACTACACGGGGATCATGTTGCAGATAGTGCAGCAAAAAGGCACTCATGTTTCGGGCTCCACTATGATGTCCAAACCCATGCTGTGTTGCTGGCTGGGTAACTATGAGACTTGTTTCCTCCATCCCCTCCCTCCAACCACAAACAACAGAGAGGGGAGGATTATCCTCTTCATTTGACAGTTGCTCACTGATCACTTCGTCCTCCTCCATTTGTTCCTCTGTTCTTGCACCTTTGATAACAGTTAGTCTGTTTTCACCAGCCCCCTGAGATCGAAGTAATCCAACCCCCTTGTCACCCATCTGTGTGACTATAGTCTTGAACTTAGAGACAATGTTATCCCTTCTGCATCCCACTCTGCTTCCTCCTATCCTTCTGGGACCACCATCTCCTCCCGCAGGCTATTCAAAGTCTGCTCCAGCATATACAGTAGATGACCGGAATAGTGATGCTGATGATGATGGTGCTACGTGTTACGGAACCACTCAGCACCCAGAATATGTTGTGCAGTAATATGTATGGATAATAGGTTCCATGTGAGATGCATCAGCCCACAGGCTGCGCCCCTGGGCAGAGGGGACCAGATATCCCCCTTTTGTCCTCCCCCCACCTTTGTAATTCCCATAGTAAATATCGGCAGGCTCTGGCCACCTGCGGCTATTGTAATGTATGTCTGGCCTGCTGCTTTTCTATTGGTTTGCCCTCTGTATCTGTGTGATATATTTTGTGTCCTGTGAATAAAGTGTTGTGAGACTGGAAATACATGGAGAAGCAGTCAGCTTTTATATGCTCTCATGTAATCAAGGAATTCCAGCCAGCGTCCTTCATTCAGACTCCAGCCAAAGCAAAGTGGACCTCCTGAAACACGGGGTGGTACTGAAAGAGGTACCCCAGCTTGGTAGACCCCGTTGCACTGGTGGCAGACAGCGGGATCTGATACCCCTTCTACAGGAGGAAAGGAATGAATGGAAAACAACTACCAGAAGTTAAAGAGGACTACATTAAAAGATCTGGTGGAAGCCCAAGGGTTAATCGCCAGCAACAAAACAAAAGCAGACTTGATAGCAGCCATCATGGAACACGACGGTGCAGCACCCCCCAATGTGAACATGGAGGAGACTGAATTCCAGAGGGAGGTAAAGAACAGACTGGCATTCTATGGCCCAAACCCTGCAGTAGAGATCATACGAGAGGTGATGGCTGATGTGCGTACTGATCTGAAGGAAAAGATGGCCGAGCGGACCAGGATGGAGCTAACCAAGATGGAGATGGCAGAGCAGACCAAAGTGGGGCTGGCCAAGATGGAGATTGCAGAGCGGAGAGAGGAGAGTCAGCAAGCAGGGGGAGCTCTGGCCTCTGACCAGGTACCTTCAAGAATAAGCCACAAAAAGATCCAGTATAATGCCTTCCGACAGTTGGGGGAGGCAGAGGTAGACATTGATGGCTTTCTGCAGGACTTTGAGCGGTAGTGTGCCCTTCATTAAGTGAAGCCGGAGGAATGGGTTCAGATTCTGGCCAGCAAGTTGACCGGCCGGGCAGCGGACACCTATCGCATGGTACCTGATGAGGACTGTATGGACTATGAGCGGATCAAAGAAGTGATCTTGGCCCAGTATGCGCTGACACCATAGGCATACCGCCAAAAGTTCCGCGGACTTATAAAATGAATAACCGATACCCACGCTGAATGGGCCTGTAAATTACGGCGGTCACTGCTACAGTGGATACCACTAAGGAGGACGTCCTCCAGCTCCTCTTGTTAGAACGATGCTTTAATGAACTAACCCCCGAGACACAGGAATGGCTTCGGTTCAGGAGGCAAATGACTCTTGAGGAAGCCGCTCGTCTGGCCGATGAACATCATAACGCCAGGAGGCCTCAGTTGTCTGGATGAAAGATGGTCACTAAGGGTCCGCCCATGGACCTGGAGGGCCCCAAACCACCGAAGATTGTAGGGGACCAGCTAGAAACCCGGCCTACCACAGTTCCCCTGGGGCGCGATGCCACACCTGCCATCAGCTGGGCCACCTGCAAAGACAATGTCCCAACCTGACTCAGCATACCCAGTGCCCAAAGGCGGGAACAGCTAACTTCAGCCGGGCCACTGTACACTGCTACCAAGGTGAAGCTGACTCGGCTTTGGGGGCTACAACTAACCAAGGGGTGGAAGAAATGGAGGAAGTGCTGCATGAAGTAGACCCCGTGCAGGCAGCCCGGGCAGATAATCGACAACAGCATCGACAGGTCGTGTGGGTTAATGGGAAACGCATGCAGGGACTAGGAGATTCCAAAGCAACTTTGACCCTTATGAAGCCTCATCTCGTCCGGGACAAAGAGAAGACGGACCGGACAGTGGCAGTCCGTGTAGCAGGGGGATCCATACATCGACTGCCCACTGCCAGGGTTCACCTGAACTGGGGAGTCGGGGATGGCCTTGTTGAGGTCGGCTTGATGGAGGATCTCCCTGCAGACGTCTTGCTGGGAAATGACTTGGGGCCCATGTTGTCTGCCTTCTCGGTTGCCCCTCTGGCTGAGACATATCCTGTGACCACCCGGAGACAAGCTTGAGCTCCGGAGGCGGAATCACACTCAGAGGAGGCCCAGGTAAGACATCCCAGCCCTACACGTATTCCCATAGCTAGACACATTACTTGGGCCACCCCAGATGAATTTAAGAGGGAGTTACTTGAGGATCCTTCATTGGAGGGATATCATGGGAAGGCACAGGAGGGGAGAAGGGTACTGGAAGGGGAACAGTTTATATGGAAGCAGGGACTCCTCTACCAGATCACAGAGCAGCACCACACAGGGATGAGCCCCACTATAAAATGACAGCTGGTAGTTCCCAAGAAGTATAGGCAGGAGTTACTGCGAATCTCTCATGACATACCCTTGGCCGGGCACTTCGGCGTCAGTCGCACCAGGCATCGTCTGACACAAAACTTCTTTTGGCCAGGGTAACCTATGATGTTCATCAGTACTGCCAGACCTGTGACAGTTGCCAGCGCATTGGCAAGAGGGGAGATCGATGCAAGGTCAAATTACGCCCCCTCCCCATTGTGGAGGAACCATTTAGCCGAGTAGCGGTCGATCTGATAGGGCCGTTAGCCAAACCCAGTCTGTCAGGGAAAAGGTATATATTGACAGTGGTAGATTATGCCACATGGTATCCAGAGGCGGTTGTGTTACCTAACATACTGGCAGAGACGGTGGCTGCTGCCCTGCTCCAGGTTTTCTCACGGGTTGGATTTCCCCGGGAGATTATCTCGGACCAGGGTACCCAGTTTACAGCAGAGGTGACCAACCAACTATGAAAGCTGTGTGGCGTAAAGTCCATTAGAAGCGCCCGGTACCACCCGCAAACCAATTGGTTGTGTGAACGCTTTAACGGGACGTTAAAACAACTCATTGGGACTTTTACCAGGACCTACAGGGACTGGGAGAAATTCTTGCCTCACCTCCTGTTTGCCTATCGGGAGGTGCCCCAAGAATCCACGGGGTTCTCCCCATTCGAACTGGTATACGGGAGATGGGTAAGGGGACCCCTAGACTTAGTGCTAGAACACTGGGAAGGGGAGGGCACCATAGAAGGGGTACCTATTGTACCCTATGTGCTGGAATTCTGGGACCACCTACAGGAGCTGACCCAGGCTGTACATGGGAACATGCAGGTGGCCCAGTGGCACCAGCGCGTATGGTACGATCGGAGGGCCAGAGAGCGCACCTTGGAAATAGGGCAGAAGGTCCTGGTGTTAGAGCCCACTAGGCAGAACAAGTTCCAAGCTGCATGGCAGGGGCCCTACCAGGTAGTGGGGAAAATAGCCGACACCACCTATAATGTTGCTGATTGTGAAGACCCCAGGGTTATCCGCATGTTCCAAGTGAATATGCTGAAGCCCTACCGGGAGTGCCCTGAAGAGGTAGTGGCCATCTGTGCACCCGAAGCAGAGGAATTAGCTGGACTTCCCCTGCCTGATGTCTTAGGGGAAAGGACTCAGTCTGAAACATGGGACCAGGTACACTTGGGTGAAGACCTAGGCCCCCGGGAGAGACAGCAGGCGGATTTGTTGAGGCAGCGACAGAGGATGTCTTCGGGGAGACCAGGGTACACTCGCCTGGCACAACACAAGGTTGAGACCCAGGATCAGACCCCCCTGCGACAACCCCCCTTCCACGTCCCTGAGTCTGTACGAGAAGGGATGCGACAAGAGATACAAGAGATGTTGCATTTAGGGGTCATTGAAGAGTCAGATAGTCCCTGGGCATCCCCCGTAGTGTTAGTGCCCAAGAAGGATGGGACTACACGGTTTTGTGAAGACTATCGTAAGCTCAATGAGAAAACAGTGACGGATGCGTATCCCATGCCATGTGTGGATGAGTTGTTAGACCGGCTGGCGGGGGCAAAGTATTTGACCACCATCGATCTATGCAAAGGCTACTGGCAGATTCCCCTTAGTCCTGACGCTATTCCCAAGTCGGCATTTGTCACCCCGTTTGGCTTATTCCAGTTTTGAGTTATGCCATTTGGGATGAAGAATGCCCTGGTGACCTTCCAGAGTCTGGCTGACCGGCTTCTGGATGGTCTCCAGGACTATGCTTGTACCTACTTGGACGACATCGCCATCTACAGAGCAACATGGGAAGAGCATATAAATCACATAGAGACAGTATTGGACAGGATCCACAAGGCAAGAATCACCCTGAACCCAAGCAAGTGTCATGTGGGCAAAGCAGAGATTCAGTATTTAGGGCATTGGGTGGGAAGTGGGAAACAGCTACCAGAACCAGCCAAGATTGAGGCCATAGCCAAATGGCCCACCCCACGCACTAAAACCCAGGTCATGGCATTTCTAGGGACATCAGGGTATTACAGGAAATTTGTTCCCAATTACAGCAGCGTAGCCAAGCCCCTCACTGATCTGACCCGTAAGAACCAACCCCGCCAGGTAACCTGGACCTCAGAGTGTAAGGAAGCCTTCCGCCAGCTAAAGGATGCCCTCACCAATACCCCTGTATTGGCCACACCCAATCCAACTAAACATTTCTTTGTTCACACAGACACTTCTATGTTTGGATTGGGGCAGTACTGAGCCAAGTCGGGCCGGATGGCCAAGAACACCCAGTAGCATACCTGAGTCGGAAACTACTGCCCCGTGAAGTAAGCTATGCGGCCATCGCATAGCAAGTGCCTGGCGGTAGTATGGGCACTCAAAAAGTTGCAACCATATTTGTATGGATGACAGGTTTCCCTCCTAACGGACCATAATCCCCTAGTCTGGCTTAACCGGGTCTCCGGAGACAATGCCAGATTACTGTGGTGGAGTTCAGCCCTACAACCTCTGGACTTCACCATCCACTGCAGACCCGGCAAACAAAATGGTAACGCCGATGGACTAAGTCAACAAACGGAACTTGTACCAACCCCACTTCAGTCATCCCCAAACCGATCCGTTAAGGATCAGACTGCGTATGCCAATCGCGTCGCTGAAAAGGGGAGCCGTGTTACGTGTTACGGAACCACTCAGCACCCAGAATATGTTGTGCAGTTATATGTATGTAATACATATAACAATACGACATGACATACTGTGTCAGGGCTCGTTGCTGCTGCTACAGTCACTGCAACATGTGCAGAGTGGAATTCAACAGTGTCAGCATATCTCATTTCAACCTGTTAACTGGCATAGACAAACACCTCTCTATCGATGCAAGTCAATGACCTGAGGGGTGCGAACAGCGGAAATGAGCACACAGCTTTCTTGCTTTCTGGAGCAGCTCACCCGGGCCAGTATAGTGGTGGAGAAAATGCTGAACCACCAGGTTTAGGACATGAGCCATGCAGGGCACATGCGTGAGATTGCCTCAATGTAGGGCTGCCACCAGGTTTGCACTGTTACTGGACACGACGTTCCCTGGATGCAGGTTCAGCAGATGCAGCCATTGATCAAACTCAGCCTGGAGAGCTGTCCACAACTCTTCAGCTGCATGACTGCAACATGCTGTTGTAGAGCAGGCACAGCTTTCTTAGAAAAGTAATGACGACTAATCAAATGGTACTGAGGGAATGCTACGGTCATCGGCATTCGGAAGCCATCTCTATCTGCCAGGGGGAAAGGCAGCATTTCCATGGCCAACAGATTGGAGATGGTGGAGTTCAACCTCTTAGCTTTGTCATGCGTAGGAGAAAACAATCTTTTACATGACCACAAATGCAGAAACATGGGCTGGCTGCAGTGCGGAGAGGGCGGGTACAGAGAACCAGACAAAGTTCTGGACCATAAAAGAGGTGCAGGTGGAAATGTATCAATGGATTGAAATCAGTCAAAAACTTCAGGCATGTCCGCTTCCATTACAGCTCATGGTGTTCTCTCAGTAAGTGTGCCTGGAGCGGGTAAAAGACCGGAGGTTCTGAGGTCAAAGTCCTGCATTTCATTAGTTGGCACGGTAACATAGGAGGAGGAAGAAGCAGCAAATGCTATTGATGGGGCAGCTGATGGTTGTTGAGGTCCGCTGGTCCGCATTTTTCGCAGTGGGATTCTCACAGTAAGGCATGTTGATTGCACATGTGAAGGTTCATACATTTAATAGTCAAATTATTGCACTTTTTACAGCAACTCAGTTTTTTTTGCAAAGTTGGCAGATTAGATTGTGTGAGTTGGCTCATCCTTTGCAATGTCAAAATTGGCCTAAGCTAAGCAACCCTTGCCACCCCTGCGAGCTGCAGACCCACAGATGCTGCTGGTCACAGGCACAGTTGTGACTGAGGAAGCATTGCTCGTCATGGCTGCATCCCTATGTTTCTGCGATATATGGTGCAACGTAACCTCCTCATCTTCCTCCTCAGATGACCTACTCAGCTGTGTGCCTCTATGTTCATGCCACCTGGGATCTAACAACAGATCAACAATGTGAAGAAACCAGATTGTATCTTAATTTCCCAGACAACCATGTTCTGGCAAACCAAAAGAACTGGCTTTTTATCTGTATATTGGCTTGTGAATTTAAGGCCATGTGCACATGTTCAGGATTTTTCGCGTTTTTTCGCTATAAAAACGTGATAAACACGTGAAAAAAACGCTAACATATGCCTCCTATTATTTACAGGGTATTCCGCATTTTTTGTGCAAATGTTGCATTTTTTTCCGCGAAAAAATCGCATCGCAAAAAAAAAAGCAACATGTTCATTAAAAATGCGGAATTGCGGGATTCCGCACACCTAGGAGTGCATTGATCTGCTTACTTCCCGCACGGGGCTGTGCCCACCATGCGGGAAGTAAGCAGATTATGTGCGGTTGGTACCCAGGGTGGAGGAGAGGAGACTCTCCTCCACGGACTGGGCACCATATAGTTAGTAAAAAAAAAAGAATTAAAATAAAAAATAGTGATATACTCACCCTCTGATGGCCCCCGAAGTGTTCCCGCCTCTCCGGTGCATGCTCTCTCTTCCGTTCCTATAGATGGTGTGGTTCAGGACCTGTGGTGACGTCACTGTCTTGTGATTGGTCGCGTGACCGCTCATGTGACTCACGTGACCAATCACAAGCCGCGACGTCATTGAAGGTCCTGAACCACACCGGCATCTATAGGAACGGATGCCGCTGAGATCGGCTGTCTGCAGAGGGTGAGTATAACCATTTTTTTTATTTTTTTTATTATTTTTAAATAATGCATAGATGCATAAGCAGCATCTATAGTAAAAAGTTGGTCACACTTGTCAAACAGTATGTTTGACAAGTGTGACCAACTTGTCAGTCAGTTTTCCAAGCGATGCTACAGATCGCTTGGAAAACTTTAGCATTCTGCAAGCTAATTACGCTTGCAGAATGCTAAAAAACCCGCGAAAAAAACGGAAAAAAACCGCAAAAAAAATGCGGATTTCTTACAGAAAATTTCTGATTTTCTTCAGGAAATTTCTGCAAGAAATCCGGACGTGTGCACATACCCTTAGTGTTTATGTCTGGTGGGTCAAGTAGACAGACTTGCCAACTGATATACTATCTAACATACTGTGTAAGTCTGTAATAGTAACTGTACCTAGAGTGTGTTAAACTTTGTTTATTGATGTGTGCTGATATGCTAATAGTGCTACCTTGATCCCATCACCATTGTTTACCTTATCTTGATGTTGGACTGAAGGACCCTGGGTCATTCTAAAAACAGCTTACATGCCTTGGGTTTAAAAAGACTCAGAGATCACATCCTGGGAGACTGAAGTAACACAGAGCTACCAGCCAGAAATTCTGCAAACCACCCAACAGACAAGAGAAAGGACTGCAGCCAATTCATCATGGCACCATCATGAGGGACACTGATCTATGATTCTATAGGAAACAACCTAGAGGTTTTCGGCTCCGGTTGGAAGGACACAGATCTGGTCCAGTGACCATCACCGAACCATGGATATGTTTGGAGAAAGCCAGGTTTGGGACCCGCTGGTCACCTGGTTCCATGGAGATGGTCAGATAAGCCAGGTGGTGACTCTCGTGTCAACTGGCTTTGGACCTTGTATGGACTCTATGGACAGTTCTTGGTCATCTCCCTATGCTTGTCGTTACCTATTCTCTGTGCGTGCATCTACAGATGAAGTAGCGACCCTGGGAGCTCAGACATAACATCTACCATTATCTCGACGAGTCAGCGGAAGGGTGAGGCCCTGTAATGTGCACCATCTTGGGGTAATTGGTGGGATTGCTCTGTTTGCTATTGTGTGTTGTGGTTCAATAAAGTATTGCCACACTGTTTTACCTTAACCCTGTGTTGTCTGTGTAGTGTATTGCCCACTGGGAGATAGAGCAGGCGTATAATGGTATGAGCCGTGGTCCATGCAGTCTTGCTAAAGACAGCTGGGCCAGCGCACGAGAGTCCCCACTGACCCCATTTCTCCACAAACATCATCCTGTGTGTTATGACACTCCTCACGCTTGGGGTCACCCTGTTCCTCTTCTTACCCTGACTGCACAGTACAGTCTGCGTGAGCCTCAGGTATATTAGTGTCATTAGGATCACTTCCCCCAGGGGTTAACATCTGATGATGAGGGTCAGGATGCTGTATGGACCCTACTTTTTCTTTCCCCAGATCCAAGGTAAAAAAACTTTGGGAATCAGTGCAGATTTCCTCATCTTGACTCTGCAAAGCTTTTGAGTACACTTCTGATGACCATGGCATAGAATACGTGAACAGCTCTTCAGACTCTCCCATCTGTGGTTCTGTACAGTCAGTTGTACGGTTAAAGAGTTGGGATGCGGGGGGAAGCAAGGGGAATTTGGGTGCCACCTCTGTGGACTGTACTGGGTGTGATGTTGAGGAGGAGAGGCAACTTGAAGCTGTGCTTGCCATCCACTCAAGTACATGCTTTTCTGGGCATCATCACCAAGGCAAACTGCTGTGCATCTGCCAAAGAAAGGTAGTGGTGTTGCCTGTCCAGTAACCAAAGTTATCAGTTGTCTTTGCAAAGACGTGATGTTTTTGGTTCACTAGTGCTTTCACAAACATTATCATCTACCCCACGTACAGCTTGAATATCAAGCCTATTCCCCCTTCCACCCGGCCTCACTTTTTCCCAGTCATATTGCTCAGATAGTGTGGTAGGAGCACAGTATTAGCAATAAAAAATTAGATTTTAAACTCTGCAACAGTTCGGCAAACAGCTATATTTTAGCAGCAGTCAATGACAAGTTGAAATATGGCATGCTGAATAGTGTTGAGCGATACCGTCCGATACTTGAAAGTATCGGTATCGGATAGTATCGGCCGATACCCGAAAAGTATCGGATCTCGCCAATACCGATACCCGATACCAATACAAGTCAATGGGACTCAAGTATCGGAAGGTATCCCTTATGGTTCCCAGGGTCTGAAGGAGAGGAAACTCTCCTTCAGGCCCTGGGATCCATATGAATGTGTAAAATAAAGAATTAAAATAAAAAATATTGATATACTCACCTGTCCGGAGGCCCCTGCACCTTACCACTGTTAACCGGCAGCTTCCGTTGCTTAAAATGAGCGCGTTTAGGGCCTTCCATGACGTCACGGCTTCTGATTGGTTGCGTGCCGCTCATGTGACCGCCACGCGACCAATCACAAGCCGTGACGTCATTCTCAGGTCCTAAATTCCGAATTCTAGGAATTTAGGACCTGAGAATGACGTCACGACTTGTGATTGGTCACGTGGCGGTCACATGAGCTGCACGCGACCAATCAGAAGCCGTGACGTTATGGAAGGTGCTGAACGCGCTCATTTTAAGCAAAGCTGGCTGCCGGTTACTACCAGGGCGCGTCAGAGGGTGAGTATATCCCTATTTTTTATTTTAATTCTTTATTTTTTACATGGATATGGATCCCAGGGCCTGAAGGAGAGTTTCCTCTCCTTCAGACCCTGGGAACCATACACTGGGAACTTCCGATTCCATTTCCCGATACCACAAAAGTATCGGATCTCGGTATCGGAATTCCGATACCGCAAGTATCGGCCGATACCCGATACTTGCGGTATCGGAATGCTCAACACTTGTGCTGAATCATTTTAATCACAGAAGAAAAAATTGTTTGAGTGTGGATGAGGCCTGTATGACAAAGAAGATATGCGAAAAAAACTATTTTAATTTAGATATCTCCTACTGTATGTCGTTAGTAACACAAGACTTGCTATGGGGCCTGTGGATCAGGCCTATTTAACAGACTAAATGCTGCAAACAATTTGAAAGTGAGATGTCCCCTGCTGTACGACATTAGTAACTAGTGTTGAGCATTCCGATACTGCAAATATCGGGTATCGGCCGATATTTGCTGTATCGGAATTCCGATACCGAGTTCCGATATTTCTGCGATATCGGAAATCGGAATCGGAAGTGTGCGGTGCGTATGGTTCCCAGGGTCTGGAGGAGAGGAGACTCTCCTTCAGGCCCTGGGATCCATATTCATGTAAAAAATAAATAATAAAAATAAAAAATATGGATATACTCACCCCTCCGGCGGACCCTGGACCTTAGCGCTGTAACCGGCAGCCTCCGTTCCTAAGAATGCAGGGGGTGAAGGACCTTCGATGATGTCGCGGCTTGTGATTGGTCACATGAGCGATCACATGAGCGGTCACGCGACCAATCACAAGCTGCGACGACATCATCGAAGGTCCTTGACTGTGCATTCTTAGGAACGGAGGATGCCGGTTACAGCGCTAAGGTCCAGGGGACGCCGGAGGGGTGAGTATATCAATATTTTATATTTTTATTCTTTATTTTATACATAAATATGGATCCCAGGGCCTGAAGGAGAGTTTCCTCTCCTTCAGACCCTGGGAACCATTCCGATATTTTGTGTCCCATTGATATGCATTGGTATCGGGTATCGGTATCGGCGATATCCGATATTTTTTGGATATCGGCCAATCCAATCTGATACCGATACCTTTGCATATCGGAAGGTATCGCTCAACACTATTAGTAACATAAAAAAATTTTGGGGGACCTGTGGATCAGGCCACTATAACAGAGTAGATGCTACAAACAATTTGAAAGTTAGCTGTCCCCTACTGTATGACATTAGTAATAGAATATTTTTTTTTGTGTAGGTGATGACTGTGTAACCTAGAAGATATGCTCTAAACAATTTCAAATTTGGATTTAGCCTGCTATATCACGTTTGTAAAACCCCCCAAATTTTGTTTTTTCTATGTACAACAGCTCTGCACGCACAACAATTTCACCGCCACTTAATTAAAACATGGGATATGATGGGGTGTAATACATTTAGCAACAGAATTTTTTTTTTACATGTGTGGAGCCTGCAGACAGCTTAACCCCTTCATGACCCAGCCTATTTTGACCTTAATGACCTGGCCGGTTTTTGCAATTCTGACCAGTGTCCCTTTATGAGGTAATAACTCAGGAATGTTTCAACAGATCCTAGCAGCTCTGAGATTGTTTTTTTGTGACATATTGGGCTTCATGTTAGTGGTAAATTTAGGTCAATCATTTTTGCGCTTATTTGTGTAAAAAATGCAAATTTGGCAAAAATTTTGAAAATTTCGCAATATTTAAATTTTGAATTTGTATTCTATTAAACGAGAGAGTTATGTGACACAAAATAGTTAATAAATAACATTACCCACATGTCTACTTTACGATAGCACAATTTTGGACACAAATGTTTTTTTTACTAGATAGTTATAAGGGTTAAAATTTGACCAGTGCTTTCTCATTTTGACAACGAAATTTACAAAACCATTTTTTTTAGGGACCACCTCACATTTGAAGTCAGTTTGAGGGGTGTATGTGGCTGAAAATACCCAAAATTGACACCATTCTAAAAACTGCACCCCTCAAGGTGCTCAAAACCACATTCAAAAAGTTTATTAACCCTTCAAGTGCTTCACAGCAGCAGAAGCAACATGGAAGGAAAAAATGAACATTTAACTTTTTAGTCACAAAAATGATCTTTTAGCAACAATTTTTTTATTTTCCCAAGAGTAGAAAGAGAAACTGGACCCCAAAAGTTATTGTACAATTTGTCCTGAGTACGCCGATACTCCATATATGGGGGGAACCACTGTTTGGGCACATGACAGGGCTCGGAAGGGAAGGAGCGCCATTTGACTTTTTCAATGAAAAATTGGCTCCAATCTTTAGCGGACACCATGTTGCGGTTGGAGAGCCCGTGTGCCTAAACATTGGAGCTCCCCACAAGTGACCCCATTTTGGAAACTAGACCCCCAAAGGAGCTTATCTAGATGCATAGTGAGCACTTTGAACCCCCAGGTGCTTCACAAATTGATCCGTAAAAATGAAAAAGTACTTTTTTTTCACAAAAAAACTTCTTTTCTCAATTTTTTCATTTTCACATGAGCAACAGGATAAAATGGATCCAAAAATGTGTTGGGCAATTTCTCCTGAGTACACCGATACCTCATATGTGGTCAAAAAACACTGTTTGCGCACACGGCAAGGCTCGGAAGGGAAGGAGCGCTATTTGACTTTTGAATTAAAAATTAGCTCCAATCGTTAGCGGACACCATGTCGCGTTTGGAGAGCCTCTGTGTTAAGGGTCGAGATCCCGCCTCTGCACAGGGGGAATCTCGACCCTTCTCCGCTGCGGTCTCCAATTCTTCTCCAGCTGCAGTGGAGTCTGCTCAGCGGAGACGTCGGTCCCAGCGTCTTGCTCAGTCTGACTCTGTCCAAAGGGTTACTGCTGCTTTTCCAGCTTCTGCCATTAAAGCCAGTACTGGGCAGCGGCGAGCAGACGCTTCCGGGACTAAGTCCTGCTTTTCTCGTTCTGAGCATGCCCAGAGTAAGATCTCTCAGTGGAGATCGAGGATCACTTGTTCAGATACTGCAGCCAAATCTATTGGTCCTTCTAGGAAGGTCCTGTAGGTGCGCAGGCTCTGTAGCAGCCTCTCATTGGTCCTTATAGGAAGGTATATGCGTGTGCTCAGGGACTAGGCTGAAATAAGCCGCTAGAATGTCGGCACCTCCGGTGAGGAGATTGTGTGTGTGGATCTAGGGCCCCAGCTGAAATAAGCCCCTAGAATACCGGCTTCTCTGGTGAGGAGATTGTATGTGTGTGTGACCACAGACTGACTGCCTTCAGCTCGGCAGTTAGCTGTGAACTCCTGTGGGGTTAACAGGGCACAGCGTCTTGTTTCTGTGCGACTCTGTGAAGTAACAGAGGTCGCTTAAACCGCCATATAGTGCTGTCATTTGCTAGCAGCAGGTTCCTCTTGCACGGTGGACCCCGGGCTGCGAACGCACCAATAATAACATCTATATTTACTCGGTGCGTTCCGCTAGCCCTAACACCCTGTGTACCTAAAGATTGGAGCTCCCCCAAAAGTGACCCCATCTTGGAAACTAGACCCCCCAAGGAACTTATCTAGATGCATAGTGAACACTTTGAACCCCCAGGTGCTAAACAAATTGATCCATAAAAATGAAAAAGTACTTTTTTTCACATAAAATTTATTTTAGCCTCAATTTGTTCATTTCCACATGGGCAACAGGATAAAATGGATCTTAAAATTTATTAGGCAATTTCTCCTGAGTACATTGATACCTCATATGTGGGGGTAAACCACTGTTTGGGCACACGGCAGGGCTCGGAAGGGAAGGAGCGCCATTTGACTTTTTGAATGAAAAATTAGCTCCAATCGTTAGCGGACACCATGTCGCGTTTGGAGCTCCCCCACATGTGACCCCATTTTGGAAACTAGACCTACCATGAAACTAATCTAGATGTGCGGTGACCACTTTAGAAGTTTATAACGCAGAGCCGTGAAAACAAAAAAGATCATTTTTCTTTCCTCAAAAATGATTTTGAATCCCTTAATTTATTTTTCACAAGAGTAACAGGAGAAATTGGACCCCAATATTTGTTGTCCAGTTTGTCCTGAGTATGCTGATACCCCATATGTGGGGGTAAACCACTGCTTGGGCACACGTCGGGGCTCGGAAGGGAAGTAGTGACGTTTTGAAATGAAGACTTTGATGGAATGGTCTGCTGGCATCATGTTGCGTTTGCAGAGCCCCTGATGTGCCTAAACAGTAGAAACCCCACACAAGTAACCCCATTTTGGAAACTAGACCCCCTAAGGAACTTATCTAGATTGTGTGGTGAGCACTTTGAACCCCCAAGTGCTTCACAGAAGTTTATAACGCAGAGCCGTGAAAATAAAAAATCATTTTTCTTTCCTCAAAAATTATGTTTTAGCAAGCAATTTTTTATTTTCACAAGGATAACAGGAGAAATTGGACCCCGATATTTGTTGCCCAGTTTGTCCTGAGTATGCTGGTACCCCATATGTGGAGGTAAACCACTGTTTGGGTGCACGTCAGGGCACGGAAGGGAGGGAGCACCATTTGACTTTTTGAACGCAAGATTGGCTGGAATCAATGGTGGTGCCATGTTGCGTATGGAAACCCCTGATGTGCCTAAACAGTGGAAACCCCTCAATTCTAACTCCAACACTAACCCCATCACACCCCTAACCCTAATCCCAACTCTAGCCATAACCCTAATCACAACCCTAACCCCAACACACCCCTAACCCTAACCATAACCCTAACCACAAGCCTAATCTTAACCCTATTTCCAACCCTAGCCCTAATTCCAACCCTAACTCTAATTCCAGCCCTAACCCTAAGGCTATGTGCCCACATTGCGGATTTGTGTAAGATTTTTCTGCACCATTTTTGAAAAATCCGCAGGTAAAAGGCACTGTGTTTTACCTGCAGATTTACCGTGGATTTACAGTGTGACATGCTGCGGAAAATACAATGCAGCGTTTCTGCGCTGTACTTTCCGCATCATGGGCACAGCGGATTTGGTTTTCCATAGGTTTACAGGGTACTGTAAACCTGATGGAAAACTGCTACGAATCTGCAGCGGCCAATCCGCTATGGATCCGCAGCCAAATCTGCACCGTGTGCACATAACCTAATTCTAACCCTAACCCTAATTCTAACTCTAACCCTAGCCCTAACCCTAATCCTAACCCTAACCCTAGCCCTAACCCTAACCCTAGTTCTAACCCTAACCCTAGTTCTAACCCTAACCCTAGTGGAAAAATAAAAGTAAATATATTTTCTTTATTATATTATTGTCCCTACCTATGGGGGTGATAAAGGGGGGATTGGTTTACTATTTTTTATTTTGATCACTGTGATAGGTTTTATCACAGTGATCAAAATGTACCTGGAACGAATCTGCCTGCATGCTCAGTGTGCCCGCCATTTTGGAAGATGGCAGCGCCCATGGAGCAGACGGACGGACATCGGGAGGCTCCGTAAGTATGAGAGGGGGTTTGGAGCACGGGGGGATCGGAGCATGGGGGAGTGGGATCGGAGCATGGGGGGAGCGGACAGGAGAACGGGGGAGCAGACAGGCGGACGGAGGGAAGCGGAGCACAGGACAGAAGACTGGGGAGGAGATCGGTGGTGCTGGCGGTGGGCAGATCAGGGTTTCCAGGCATGGCCGATGATATTGCAGCATCGGCCATGGCTGGATTGTAATATTTCACCAGTTTTCTTAGACCGTTTCACGTTTTGCAACAGAAAAAATTATATTTTATATCTTCATATCACCGCCACAAAATTACAAAGTGGAATACAGCAAGCTGTATCTCATTTTGCAACATATTTTTTTTTTATGTGCATGAGTTATGCACACTGTGGAATTTTACTGCCACTACATAACAATGTGAGATATGCATTGGTGATTCACACTAGAAATTGCACTACAAAAATATTTCTTCATGAACAACAGCTGAAATCACAGAACAATGTCACTACAACTCTAAATGACAAAGTGGGATATGGTATGCTGTTTCACATTTAGCTAATAAAAAAATAAGATTTAGAATCCTTTATTCATGCATGGAGAACAATAGAAGCAGTGCACAATACACTTGTAGGACATGTGCCCTGTTGTCTTTATCTACGCTTCTCACTAATTGCAAAAAAAAAAAAAAAAAAAATGCTGCAAGGTCGATTTACTGCCACACAGGCAACTACTTGGCTATCTGTGTAAGAAACAACCGCCTAGCTAAAATCTAGCTGCTAACACTGCCAGCATCAGGAGCAGCCTCTCTCTGCGCTATTACAGTGTCAAAATTTAGCTAAAACAAGATGTATGCTCTTGATATGGCAAGGGACATGTGATTTCAGCAGCCGTTGTGTCAGGGCATTGTGAATGTTTCCTGTGCCCTGATTGGCTAGTCGCAATGTGCACACATAACGTTAGGGGACAAAATACTGTTAACATGCGAGACGTGCTTCTGAGCTCTGAAAACCCCCTCCCCTCATCAATCACGTGCCCCATGCTCATGATACACCACCATTATCGTAGAAAAAGTGCTGAAAAAGCTTTCTGCACTTTTTGACGAATGTTACAGTTTTTTCCCAATTTTATAAATTTTTGCTCATGTTTACGATCACGAATCCGCATGTGCCATATCTGTGACGATATTATGTTTGGTGACTGTTTCTGAACAAATTTGCATATCATTACTCAGAACCACTTTTATATAAATTTGCATATGTCACATGATGGCATATACTGACAATATCAAACAATAGTGGTGCTATTGATGAATCAATGAACCACTCAAAATGCTGAAAGCATGATTTGATGTTAAAAACACTGGTCTGCTACTAAAAAGCTGTTTGATTATTTTCATATAATTTCCATGTATTTTGTTTTTTTGATAATGAAAAAAATATTGAAAAAAATCCTAAACTTCAGGACTTGCCACATACCTATAGGTAAGGCTACTTTCACACTAGCGTTGTTTGCTGTCCGTCACAATGCGTCGTTTAGGAGAAAAAAACGCATCCTGCAAAGTTGCCCGCAGATGCGTTTTTTCTCCTTAGACTTGCATTAGTGACGCATTGCAATGGATTGCCACACGTCGCATTCATCGTGCGACGGATGCGTCGTGTTTTGGCGGACCGTCGGCACAAAAAAAGTTCCATGTAACCTTTTTAGTGCGTCGTGTCCGCCATTTTCGACCACGCATGCGTGGCCGAAACTCCGCCCCCTCCACCCCGGAACTCACAATGGGGCAGCAGCTGCATTGTAAAACTGCATTCGCTGCCCCATTGTGCTACATTAACACACTGTCCGTCGGTACGTAGGGCCGACGGTTTGCGACGGCCCGTACTGACGCATTAGTGCAAAAGTAGCCTTATTCTGCAAACTCTTGTGTGAATCATCAGCAGGCAGCTTATTTTTTTCCCCATTAACATCAATTGGAAGTATGTGAATGGCTAGTGACATAACAAAAGATCCTTGTGCTTTCAATAAACTTGCATTGGAATTTCATTCATCAACTCTGTTTCCCCAAATTAGCATTATGGTTTTGCGGAAGAGTATTAATTCGCTTGACCGTTTCTTTTTTATTTGTGGTGAATATACAGTGCTAAATCAACAGCTGAATATTGCAGACTTTGTGAAAAAAATATACTTCGCATACTTCAGACTAAAACTTGGAGATCAAGATAAAGTTTGGGCGTCTCATCAAGTGTACAAATTTGTTCAAGTGTAAGAACAAAGCTTTCTGTGGTATGGCAAACGCAAAAGAACCATAGTGACGACTGTTACTTTTGTTCATGCAGTGTAAAAGGGTATAATTCCAAATGTTAGCATTCCATTTCATGCACCAATCTTCCTCAGCGATTCATCCCATCCCCATGACACAAATATACCAGTACCCAAGGCCCCTGCTACCTTGGAAAACATACCTAGCTCCAATGAAGGTGGAAACTGTCACATCACAGCTATGCAGGCAGTTTCACGCTCCATTACATGGCAGAAGAGTGGAGGGAAGACTGCAACACTTGCCAGAGGAGACCTGCAGCAGTGCAGCGAGGCCACCACCAGATGGCAACAGGGTAGTCAAACAAGCTGCATCAAAACCAGGAGAGTAATGTAGTACAAAGGGGAAAATCAACTCAGAGTCAGAGATGTGCCAGAGGGTCATGTTATGGTTCTCAATGGCAAGAGAACATAGCCCAGCAAACATAAGTACTAGCTCTTGGAACGATGGAAACTAAACTGACCATGAACTAAACCTGCCGCACAACTAACAGTAGCCGGGTAGCGTTGCCTACGTTTTTTATCCCTAGACGCCCAGCGCCGGCCGGAGGACTAACTAATCCTGGCAGAGGAAAATATAGTCCTGGCTCACATCTAGAGAAATTTCCCCGATAGGCAGACAGAGGCCCCCACATATATTGGCGGTGATTTTAGATGAAATGACAAACGTAGTATGAAAATAGGTTTAGCAAAATTGAGGTCCGCTTACTAGATAGCAGGAAGACAGAAAGGGCACTTTCATGGTCAGCTGAAAACCCTATCAAAATACCATCCTGAAATTACTTTAAGACTCTAGTATTAACTCATAACATCAGAGTGGCAATTTCAGATCACAAGAGCTTTCCAGACACAGAAACGAAACTACAGCTGTGAACTGGAACAAAATGCAAAAACAAACGAGGACTAAAGTCCAACTTAGCTGGGAGTTGTCTAGCAGCAGGAACATGCACAGAAAGGCTTCTGATTACAATGTTGACCGGCATGGAAGTGACAGAGGAGCAAGGTTAAATAGCGACTCCCACATCCTGATGAAAACAGGTGAACAGAGGGGATGATGCACACCAGTTCAATTCCACCAGTGGCCACCGGGGGAGCCCAAAATCCAATTTCACAACAGGGTCAATACCAGACGAAAGCAGAAGTACCAGGAGCAAAAGACAGAATCAGGTCAGAATCAAAGCCGAGTCAAGTACCAGAGAGTCCAGACACAAAAGGAAAACACTGAGTCAGAACAGGGAATGGGGAATGAACAGACACTTGAACAGTCAGTAATTTCTGCAGGACAAATCAGGATATAACTAGAGTCAGCTACTCACACCGTAGGCAGAAGCTACAACTGACACCACCTGCAGGATGCAGCGGAGATAAATAGCAAACCTGCGACCAGACTGAGGCTGCGAAAAGTTAATCCCTGAACCAGATGATGAATCAAGTTCTGACTTTGAAAATGATACAAAAGCATGATTTTTTTTCCCAAGAGGAGATGAAGGATTTAGTAAGAGACTTGAATCTTCCCAAAG
The DNA here is from genome assembly GCF_051348905.1 of Ranitomeya variabilis. Taxonomy (NCBI): domain Eukaryota; kingdom Metazoa; phylum Chordata; class Amphibia; order Anura; family Dendrobatidae; genus Ranitomeya; species Ranitomeya variabilis. Next base: position 572,945,247 of record NC_135236.1, read on the forward strand.
ATGCCACTGAGTTACTTGGATCAAGACTCAAAACCAGGAATTTAATAATACCTGGCGTATGGTCATGGTTCAGACATTGTGAAAAGGAGTTTGCTCCTTACTTTGCCCAGGAAGACAAGTTGGTTTATTGCATTGATGTTGAAGGTTTGATCAGTCAATTCAAAATCCAATATGATTCAGAGCAATGGCATCTTTGTATAGATTCTGCAAAAAGAAGTCTCAAAGCAGTTTTTTTCCACAGTGGTGGTATTTACGCTTCCATCCCTGTAGGTCATTCCGTACACTTGAAGGAAACCTGCGAGAACTTGGAATTTGTTCTTCGCAAACTTAAATATGAAGACCGTGGTTGGCAAGTGTGTGGGGATTTGAAGGTCTTGTGCATGCTGCTCAGGCAACAAGTTGGTTATAACAAATACCCTTGATTTATGTGTCTGTGGGACAGTTGAAACCGACGGAACCACTGGAGACCAACAAAATCACCTCTTTACATAAAATTGGGCTTGATTAAGCAATTCGTAAAATCGCTGAAGAGTCAGGTGAATGATTCCACCAGAATATTAAAGTATAGTAGTATAGACTTACTAATGTGCGTGTGTGGATGTATGCCTGTCGATGGATGAAAGCTCTGAATCATTCCCATCCCTAGAGTTGTTGACTGCTCGCGAATGATGAAGTAATCTAGTGCCAGACAGTGCTATCCAAACACAAGAGCACGATCCTTACAGTGTCTATCCAGCAGCGACCGCCAGTGTGGCACTGTGCACAATCAATGCACTTTCCTGGCCCTAGATAGGGTGGTTAGTGGCATCCACCTGTGCGGCACTGTACGTACTCTCGTGCGGTAAATGTTTGTTAGTTTCTCCCTGGCACCGCAGTAGCGGTGCCGAGCACTAGTGGTCTAGAGGGACTCCTTTACTAGTCCTTGGAGCAGAGTTCTGTGACCTCGCCCTAGTGCTCACTCTGCAGTTCGGCGGCCCTGTGAAGCAACAGGGTTTGTCTCCCTTTTCATACTGGGTGAAGCTAACCCGTATGTGAGCACATTATACCGCCATATTGTGTCCTCCATTACTTAGCAGCAGGTTCCATCTATCACTCATTATATTATTTAGTGCATTCTGCCAGCCCTAACACCTTCTCAAGCTATTAGACAAATGAAAAAAAGAGGTGTGGCAGAGACACGGTCAAGGAAACCTAAACAGAGGGTGAGAGGACAGTACAGTAGAAAGAGTGGGTGAATTTCATTATGCAAGAAAACTTTGCAATGTGAGGGTAGAGGATAATGTGGTTTAGTAAGGTTGAGATGAAGGAGAGCTATAGATGATATGTGAAATGGTTTGACATTAGATAGGATATGGGTTAAAGGGTGTGTATATAGATTAAATGGGAAAAAGGACAACCCTGTCAAACAATGGATAATGGGAGTGTGTCATACATCCAATAAAATATACAGTACGAAAATAGAAACAGAAGGCGCTCCAGCTCCATAAAAGAACGATTCTTTATTCAATTATTAAAATCTTCAAACATGATGAATCCTTGCCTTGATACAAATGTTAGGGTGCAGAGCACATGCAACGCGTTTCGATCGCTCCTGATCTTAGTCAATGCATTGACTAAGATCAGGAGCGATCGAAACGCGTTGCATGTGCTCTGCACCCTAACATTTGTATCAAGGCAAGGATTCATCATGTTTGAAGATTTTAATAATTGAATAAAGAATCGTTCTTTTATGGAGCTGGAGCGCCTTCTGTTTCTATTTTCGTAATCATTCCTCGTCTGGATCCGAGACGAAGCTCCGTGCGCCTGCAGTGATCGGTGAGCTGGCCATGGCTTTTTAGCCACATTATTTTGTTTTGTTCAAAATATACAGTACATGCTATAACAAATTATAGTATCAGCGTTCTAACCACATAGAAAAGGGTATATATGCAAATCAGACATAATTGCGCAAATACAGTACATACTTTTATATATTTCATGTGTGCCTGGAGGGAAAGAAAACTTTAAAAATATGTTCCATGAATTAAGGGTATATTAACCCCTTTCTGACGTTGGGCGTAATAATATGCCCACGTGAGAAGCCCTCTCTTTGATGAGGGCTCCGGCGCTGAGCAGACATCTTTCCCAGCCCATCAGCTGTTTTGAAGAAGGCTATATTCAATATCAAAGCATTTTCAAGCTGCCCTTTCCTCAGTTCAAAATGTAATTAAGAAATGACAGGTAACAGGAAAAGTGGAGGTCAAGATAAGGTCTGGAAGACCAAGAAAAATTTCAGTGAGAGCTGCTCATAGGATTGCTACAGAGACAAATAAGAATCCCAGCTTGACTGCAGAAGACCTTCAGAAAGATTTAGCAGACCCTGAAGTTGTAATACATTGTTCTACTGTTCAGAGACACCTGCACAAATATGGCCTTCATGGATGAGTCATCAGAGGAAAACCTCTTCTCCATCCTCAACATGAAATTTAGCATCAGAATGATGAAAAATCATTGAAACAAATACTGTGGACTGATGAGATTAAAATCAAAATATTTAAACACAATGATCAAAGGTATATGTGGAGAAAAAAGGGCACATAATTTCAGGAATAGAACATCTAACCAACCATTAATAGGGGTAGATCAATGATGCTTTGGCGTTGGGTTGTAGCCAATGGCACGGGAATATTTCAAGGTTATAAAGAAGAATGGATTCAATAAAATTTCGACAAATTCTTGATGCAAACATAACACTTTCTTTAAAAAAGCTGAAATTGAAAAGCAGATGGCTTCTACATATGGATAATGATACCATACATACATCAAAATCCACAGTAGACTACCGCAAAAGGTGCAAACCTAAGGTTTTACAATGGCCCTCACAGTTTCCTCATCTGAACATCATTGAAAATATGTGGCTAGACCTCAAAATCACAGTGAATGCAAGAAAACCCAGAAATCTCATAGAAGTGGAAGAATTTTGCAAGGAAGAATGTATGAAAACCCTTCAAACAAGAATTGAAATAATCTTGGCTTGCTACAAAAAATAATGTACAAACTGTGATAATTTCAAAAGGGGGTGCATCTGGGTACTAACCATACAGGATGCCCAAACTTTTATATCTGCACGTTTTCATTTTAGCAATTTTTTAAATATAAAAGATGAAAAAAAAAAATTGGATATAATGCCACACCAAACATAAAAAGGGGTGGACAAAAGTATTGGCTGTGTTCGAAAAGTCATGTGATGCTTCTCTAATTTGTGTAATTAACAGCACCTGTAACTTACCTGTGGCACCTAACAGGTGTTGGCAATAACGAAATCACACTTGCAGCCAGTTGACATGGATTAAAGTTGACTCAACCTCTGTCCTGTGTCCTTGTGTGTACCACATTGAGCATGGAGAAAGAAAGAAGACCAAAGAACTGTCTGAGGACTTGAGAAACCAAATTGTGAGGAAGCATGAGCAATCTCAAGGCTACAAGTCCATCTAAAAAGACCTGGATGTTCCTGTGTCTACCGTGCACAGGGTCATCAAGAAATTTAAAGCCCATGGCACTGTGGCTAACCTCCCTAGATGTGGACGGAAAATAAAAATTGACAAGAGATTTCAACGCAAGATTGTGCGTTTGTTGGATAAAGAACCTCGACTAACATCCAAACAAGTTCAAGCTGACCTGCAGTCCGAGGGTACAACAGTGTCAACCCTTAATATCCATCGGCATCTGAATGAAAAGGGACTGTATGGTAGGAGACCCAAGAAGACCCCACTTCTTACCCCGAGACATAAAAAAGCCAGGCTGGAGTTTGCCAAAACTTACCTGAAAAAGCCTAAAACGTTTTGGAAGAATGTTCTCTGGTCAGATGAGACAAAAGTAGAGCTTTTTGGTCAAAGGCATCAACATAGACTTTACAGGGGAAAAAAGAGGCATTCAAAGAAAAGAACACGGTCCCTACAGTCAAACATGGCGGAGGTTCCCTGATGTTTTGGGGTTGCTTTGCTGCTTCTGGCACTGGATTGCTTGACCGTGTGCATGGCGTTATGAAGTCTGAAGACTACCAACAAATTTTGCAGCATAATATAGGGCCCAGTGTGAGAAAGCTGGGTCTCCCTCAGAGGTCATAGGTCTTCCAGCAGGACAATGACCCAAAACACACTTCAAAAAGCGCTAGAAAATGGTTTGAGAGAAAGCACTGGATACTTCTAAGGTTGCCAGCAATGAGTCCAGACCTGAATCCCATAGAACACCTGTGGAAAGATCTAAAATTGGCTGTATGGAGAAGGCACCCTTCAAATATCAGGGACCTGGAGCAGTTTGCCAAAGAAGAATGGTCTAAAATTCCAGCAGAGCATTGTAAGAAACTCATTGATGGTTACCGGAAGCAGTTGGTCGCAGTTATTTTGGCTAAAGGTTGTGCAACCAAGTATTAGACTGAGGGTGCCAATACTTTTGTCTGGCCCATTTTTGGAGTTTTGTGTGAAATGATCAATGTTTTGCTTTTTGCTTCATTCTCTTTTGTGTTTTTTCATTTAAGACAAATTAAATGAAGACAATAATACCAAAGAATTTGTGATTGCAATCATTTTCAGGAAGAAACTGAGTATTATCTGACAGAATTGCAGGGGTGTCAATACTTTTGGCCACAACTGTATATATATATATATATATATATATATATATATATATATATATATATATATATATATATATATATATATATATATGTATAAATATATATATATATATATATATATATATATATATATATATATATATATATATATATATACACTCACCGGCCACTTTATTAGGTACACCATGCTAGTAACGGGTTGGACCCCCTTTTGCCTTCAGAACTGCCTCAATTCTTCGTGGCATAGATTCAACAAGGTGCTGGAAGCATTCCTCAGAGATTTTGGTCCATATTGACATGATGGCATCACACAGTTGCCGCAGATTTGTCGGCTGCACATCCCAAAGATGCTCCATACAAGGCAGGATGGATCCATGCTTTCATGTTGTTTACGCCAAATTCTGACCCTACCATCCGAATGTCGCAGCAGAAATCGAGACTCATCAGACCAAGCAACGTTTTTCCAATCTTCTACTGTCCAATTTCGATGAGCTTGTACAAATTGTAGCCTCAGTTTCCTGTTCTTAGCTGAAAGGAGTGGTACCCGGTGTGGTCTTCTGCTGCTGTAGCCCATCTGCCTCAAAGTTCGACGCACTGTGCGTTCAGAGATGCTCTTAGGCCTACCTTGGTTGTAACGGGTGGCGATTTGAGTCACTGTTGCCTTTCTATCAGCTCGAACCAGTCTGCCCATTCTCCTCTGGCATCAACAAGGCATTTCCGCCCACAGAACTGCCGCTCACTGAATTTTTTTTCTTTTTCGGACCATTCTCTGTAAACCCTAGAGATGGTTGTGCGTGAAAATCCCAGTACATCAGCAGTTTCTGAAATACTCAGACCAGCCCTTCTGGCACCAACAACCATGCCACGTTCAAAGGCACTCAAATCACCTTTCTTCACCATACTGATGCTCGGTTTGAACTGCAGGAGATTGTCTTGACCATGTCTACATGCCTAAATGCACTGAGTTGCCGCCATGTGATTGGCTGATTAGAAATTAAGTGTTAACAAGAAGTTGGACAGGTGTACCTAATAAAGTGGCCGGTGAGTGTATATATATATACTGCATATGTGTGTATATATATATACACTGCTCAAAAACATAAAGGGAGCACTAAAATACCACATCCTAGATATCACTGAATGAAATATTTCAGTTTCAAATCTTTATTCATTGCATAGTGGAATGTGTTGAGAGCAATAAAACATAACATTGATCAATGTAAATCATAATGAATATCCCATGGAGGTCTGGATTTGGAATGATACTCAGAATCAAAGTGGAAAATCAAATTACAGGCTGATCCAACTTCAATGGAAATGCCTCAAGACAAGGTAATGATGTTCAGCTGTGTGTGTGTTGCCTCCATGTGCCTGTATGACCTCCCTACAATGGGCCTGGGCATGCTCCTGATAAGGTGATGGATGGTCTCCTGAGGGATTTCCTCCCAGAAATGGACTAAAGCATCTGCCAACTCCTGGACAGTCTGTGGTGCAACGTGATGTTTGTGGATGGTGCGAGACATGATGTCCCAGATGTGTTCAATCGTATTCAGGTCTGGGGAACTGGCGGGCCAGTCCATAGCTTCAATGCCTTCATCTTGCTGGAACTACTGGCACACTCCAGCTACATGAGGTCTGGCATTGTCCTGCATTAGGAGGAACCCAGGGCCAACAGCACCAGCATATGGTCTCACAAGGGGTCTGAGGATCTCATCTTGGTACGTAATGGCAGTCAGGCTACCTCTGGCAAGCACATGGAGGGCTGTGTGGCCCTCCAAAGAAATGCCACACCACACCATTAATGACCCACTGCCAAACCGATCATGCTGAAAGATGTTGCAGGCAGCAGATAGCTCTCCATGGCATTTCCAGACTCTGTCACATCTGCCACATGTGCTCAGTGTGAACCTGCTTTCATCTGTGAAGAGCACAGGGTGCCAGTGGTGAATTTACCAATCCTGGTGTTTTGTGGCAAATGCCAATCATCCTGCACGGTGTTGGGTTGAGAGCACAACCCCCATCTGTGGACGTTGGGCACTCAGACCATCCTCATGGAGTCAGTTTCTAACCGTTTGTGCAGACACATGCACATTTGTGGCCTGCCGGGGGTCATTTTGCAGAGCCCTGGCAGTGCTCCTCCTGTTCCTCCTTGCAAAGTCTGAGGTAGCAGTCCTGCTGCTTGGTTGTTGCCCTCCTACGGTCCCCTCCATGTCTCAAGGTGTACTGGCCTGTCTCCTCATAGCGCCTCCATCTTCTGAACACTTGTAGGGAGGTCATACAGGCACATGGAGGCCACACACACTACTGGGCATCATTTCCTTGTCTTGAGGTTTTTCCACTGAAGTTGGATCAGCCTGTAATTTCATTCTCCTCTTTGATTTTGAGCATCATTCCAACTCCAGACCTCCGTGGGATATTAGTTGTGATTTAGGTTGATAATTTTTAGGTTTTATTGTTCTCAACATATTTCACTATGTAATGAATAAAGATTTACAACTGGAATATTTCATTCAGTGATATCTAGGATGTGGGATTTTAGTGTTCCCTTTATTTTTTAGAGCAATGTGTGTGTGTGTATATATATATATATATATATATATATATATATATATATATATATATATATATATATATATATATATATATGTATATACACAGTGGGTGTGGAAAGTATTCAGACTCCTTCAAATTTTTTGCTCTTTGCAGCCATTTAGAAAATTCAAAAAAGTTAATATTTTTCTCATTAATGTATACTCTGCACTCCATCTTGACTAAAAAAAAAACACAGAAGTGTAGAAATGTTTGCAAATTTAATAAAAAAGAAAAACTGAAATATCATATGGTCATAATTATTCAGATCCTTTGCTCAGTATTGAGTAGAAGCACCCTTTTGAGCTAGTACAGCCACGAGTCTTCTTGGGAATGATGCAACAAGTTTTTCACACCTGGATTTGGGGTTCCTCTGTCATTGTTCCTTGCAGATCTTCTCCAGCTCTGTCAGGTTGGATGGTGAATGTTGGTGGACAGCCACTTTCAGTTCTCTCCCAAGATGCTCAATTGGGTTGAGGTCAGGGCTCTGGCTGGGCCAGTGAAGAATGGTCAGAGTTGTTCTGAAGCCAATCCTTTGTTATTTTAGTTGTGTGCTTAGGGTCATTGTCTGTTTGGATGATGAACCTTTAGCCAAGTCTGAAGTCCAGAGCACTCTGGAAGAGGTTTTCATCCAGGATATCTCTTTAGTTGGCCACATTCATGTTTCATTCGATGACAACCAGTCGTTCTGTCCCTGCAGCTGAGAACACCCCCATAGCATGATGCTGCCACCACCATGTTTCACTGTTGGGATTGTATTGTGCAGGTGATGACCAGTGCCTGGTTTTCTCCACACATACCACTTAGAATTATTACCAAAAAGGTCTTTCTTCATCTCATCAGACTAGAGAATCTAATTTCTCATAGTCTGGGAGTCCCTCATGTGTTTCTTAGCTGTTATGATCCCAGTGGCTTAGGATCACAAATCTAACCAGCTAAGTCAGAGATAATAGGACGAGCTCTGGGGATGTGGTAACTGGACCGACCGCAAACCTGATCCTAACCAAACACACTAAAGGTAGCCGTGGAACGTTTCCTGAAATCCTAGACGTCTCTTCACGGCCTGAGAAACTGACTACCCCTAAAGAGAAAGTACAGACCTCACTTGCCTCAGAGAAATAACCCCAAAGATATAGAAGCCCCCACAAATAATAACGGTGAGTTAAGAGGAAAAGACAAACGCAGAGATGAAACAGATTAAGCAAATGAGGCCCGCTAATGCTAGATAGCAGAAAATAGCAAGGGATCTGTGCGGTCAGTAAAAAACCCTATGCAAAAATATCCACGCAGAGAATGCGAGAACCCCCACACCAACTAACGATTTGGGGGGAGCAACTCAGCACCCCAGAGCACCAGCAAGCAGGGAAATCACATATTAGCAAGCTGGACTAAACACATCATATACTAGGACACATCTTGAACACAGATGAGCAAAAATAAGCAAACAAAACTTAGCTTCTCTTGGAGAGACTGATAACGGATGTAGACAGGAGCAAACAGAATAGCACTGAATACAACATCAGCAGGCAACAACTGAGAGTCCAAGTGAACTAAAAAGGAAACCAGCTAACAGATAACGAGACAGCTGATCCAGCCTCAGAACTGCAGAATGACACTCACACAGTACCACTTGTGACCACAAGAGGGAGCCCAAAAACAGAGTTCACAACAGTACCCCCCCTTGAGGAGGGGTCACCGAACCCTCATAAAAACCCCCAGGGCGATCAGGATGAGCCACATGGAAGGCATGAACCAAATCGGCCGCATGAACATCAGAGGCGACAACCCAGGAATTATCCTCCTGACCATAGCCCTTCCACTTAACCAAATACTGAAGCCTCCGTCTCGAAATACAAGAATCCAAGATCTTCTCCACCACGTACTCCAATTCGCCCTCAACCAGCAGCGGGGCCAGGGGCTCAACAGAAGGAACCACAGGTACCACATACCTCCGCAACAAAGACCTATGGAACACGTTATGAATGGCAAACGACGCTGGGAGGTCCAAACGAAATGACACCGGGTTAAGGATTTCCAAAATCTTATAAGGACCGATGAAGCGAGGCTTGAATTTAGGAGAGGAAACCTTCATAGGAACATACCGAGAAGACAGCCATACCATATACCCAACACGAAGTCGGGGACCCACACCGCGACGGCGGTTGGCAAAGCGCTGAGCCTTCTCCTGTGACAACTTCAAATTGTCCACCACATGGTTCCAAATTTGCTGCAACCTATCCACCACAGAATCCGCCCCAGGACAGTCAGAAGGCTCAACCTGACCCGAGGAAAAACGAGGATGAAAACCAGAATTGCAGAAAAAAGGCGAAACCAAAGTAGCAGAACTAGCCCGATTATTAAGGGCAAACTCGGCCAATGGCAAAAAAGTCACCCAATCATCCTGATCAGCAGAAACAAAACATCTTAAATAAGTTTCCAAGGTCTGATTAGTTCGCTCGGTTTGACCATTCATCTGAGGATGGAAGACCGACGAAAAAGACAAATCAATGCCCATCTTAGCACAAAAGATCCACCAAAATCTGGACACAAACTGGGATCCTCTGTCAGACACAATATTTTCAGGGATGCCGTGCAAGCGAACCACATTCTGAAAAAATAGAGGAACCAAATCGGAGGAGGAAGGCAACTTAGGCAAGGGCACCAAATGGACCATTTTAGAAAAACGATCACACACCACCCAGATGACAGACATTCTCTGAGAGACTGGATGATCTGAAATAAAATCCATGGAAATGTGCGTCCAAGGCCTCTTCGGGACAGGCAAAGGCAAAAGCAAACCGCTGGCACGAGAACAGCAAGGCTTAGCCCGAGCACAAATCCCACAGGACTGCACAAAGGAACGCACATCCCGTGACAAGGAAGGGCACCAGAAGGACCTAGCCACCAAATCCCTGGAACCAAAAATCCCAGGATGGCCTGCCAACACCGAAGAATGAACCTCGGAAATAACTCTGCTGGTCCATCTATCTGGGACAAACAGTCTCTCTGGCGGGCAACGGTCAGGTCTATCCGCCTGAAATTTCTGCAGCACTCGTCGCAAATCTGGGGAAATGGCAGACAAAATCACTCCCTCTCTAAGGATACCAGCCGACTCTGAAACTCCCGGAGAGTCAGGCACAAAACTCCTAGAAAGAGCATCAGCCTTCACGTTCTTCGAACCAGGCAGGTACGAGATCACGAAATCGAAATGGGAGAAAAACAACGACCAACGAGCCTGTCTAGGATTCAGCCGCTTGGCAGACTCGAGATAAATCAGATTTTTGTGATCAGTCAAGACCACCACATGATGCTTAGCTCCCTCGAGCCAATGTCGCCACTCCTCAAATGCCCACTTCATAGCCAACAACTCCCGATTACCAACATCATAATTCCGCTCTACAGGCAAAAACTTTCTTGAAAAGAAAGCACAAGGCTTCATCACAGAGCAATCAGAGCTTCTCTGCGACAAAACAGCCCCTGCTCCAATCTCAGAAGCATCAACCTCGACCTGAAAAGGAAGAGAGACATCAGGCTGACACAAAACTGGAGCCAAAGAAAACCGGCGCTTCAGCTCCCGAAAGGCTCCCACGGCCGCAAGAGACCAATTAGTCACATCAGAACCCTTCGTGGTCAAATCCGTCAAGGGTTTAACCACGCCAGAAAAATTAGCAATGAAGCGACGGTAAAAATTAGCAAAACCCAAGAACTTCTGAAGACTCTTAACAGATGTAGGCTGAGTCCAGTCATGAATAGCCTGGACCTTGACTGAGTCCATCTCAATAGTACAAGGAGAAAAAATAAAACCCAAAAAGGAAACCTTCTGTACTCCGAAGAGACATTTTGAGCCCTTCACAAATAAGGCATTAGCACGCAGGACCTGAAATACCATCCTGACCTGCTTCACATGGGACTCCCAGTCCTCAGAAAAGACCAAAATGTCATCCAGATACACAATCATAAATTTATCCAGATATTCTCGGAAGATGTCATGCATGAAGGACTGGAACACAGAAGGAGCATTAGAGAGTCCAAAAGGCATCACCAAGTACTCAAAATGGCCTTCGGGCGTATTAAATGCTGTTTTCCATTCATCCCCCTGCTTAATACGCACAAGGTTATACGCACCACGAAGATCTATCTTGGTGAACCAACTGGACCCCTTAATCCGAGCAAACAATCTAATACAATTGTATGCTATACAAGGTCTCAGAGAACCATCCTTCTTGGCCACAAAAAAGAATCCTGCACCAAGAGGGGAGGAGGACGGGCGAATATGTCCCTTCTCTAAAGACTCCTTTATATAACTCCGCATTGCGGCATGTTCTGGTACAGACAAATTAAAAAGTCGTCCCTTAGGGAACTTACTACCAGGAATCAAATTTATAGCACAATCACAATCCCTGTGAGGAGGCAGGGCACCGGATCTGGGCTCATCAAATACATCCTGGTAGTCCAACAAAAACTTAGGGACCTCAGAAGGAGTGGAAGAAGCAATTGACACCAAAGGAGCATCGCCATGAATCCCCTGGCAACCCCAACTTGAAACAGACATAGCTTTCCAATCCAGAACTGGATTATGGGCCTGCAGCCATGGCAGACCCAAAACGACCACATCATGCAGATTATGCAGCACAAGAAAGCGAATCACCTCCTGATGTACAGGAGTCATGCACATGGTCACTTGAGTCCAATACTGAGGCTTATTCTCAGCCAATGGTGTAGCATCAATACCCCTCAGTGGAATAGGGAATTCCAAAGGCTCCAGGACAAAACCACAGCGCCTGGCAAACGACAAATCCATCAGGTTCAGGGCAGCACCTGAATCCACAAAAGCCATAACCGAGTAGGATGACAAAGAACAAATTAAAGTAACAGACAAAATGAATTTAGGCTATGTAGTACCAACGGTGACAGATTTAGCGATTTTTTTTACGCGCTTAGAGCATGCTGAGATAACATGAGTTGAATCACCACAGTAAAAGCACAACCCATTTTGACGTCTATGATTTTGCCGCTCAATTCTGGTCAGAATTCGGTCACATTGCATAGACTCAGGTCTCTGTTCAGAAAACACCGCCATATGGTGCGTAGATTTGCGCTCCCGCAAACGCCGATCAATCTGAATGGCCAAAGCCATTGAGTCATTCAGACTTGCAGGCGTGGGGAACCCCACCATAACATTCTTAATGGCTTCAGAAAGACCTTCTCTGAAATTTGCAGCCAGGGCACACTCATTCCATTGAGTAAGCACCGACCATTTCCGAAATTTTTGACAATACACCTCAGCTTCATCCTGGCCCTGAGAGAGAGCCAGCAAGGCCTTTTCTGCCTGGTTCTCAAGATTAGGTTCCTCATAAAGCAATCCAAGCGCCAGAAAAAACGCATCCACATTCAGCAATGCAGGATCTCCCGGCGCCAGGGAGAAAGCCCAATCTTGAGGGTCGCCACGTAACAGGGAGATAACAATTCTAACTTGCTGAGCGGAATCACCAGAGGAACGAGGTCTCAAAGAAAGAAATAATTTACAATTATTCTTAAAATTCAGAAACCTAGATCAATCTCCAGAAAACAACTCAGGAATAGGTACTTTTGGCTCAGACATAGGACTGTGAACAACAAAATCCTGAATGCTTTGCATCCTTGCAGCAAGATGATCCACACTAGAAGTCAGACTCTGAATATCCATGTCTGCAGCTGAACTCAATGCCACCCAGAGATTAAGGGGATGAGAGAAGCTGGACAGACTGCAGCAAAGTGAGAGGAAAAAAAAAATTGTACTCAGGACTTCTCTTATCCCACTTCTGCGATGCATTAAACACTTTTCAGGCCTGCTGTACTGTTATGATCCCAGTGGCTTAGGATCACAAATCTAACCAGCTAAGTCAGAGATAATAGGACGAGCTCTGGGGATGTGGTAACTGGACCGACCGCAAATCTGATCCTAACCAAACACACTAAAGGTAGCCGTGGAACGTTTCCTGAAATCCTAGATGTCTCTTCACGGCCTGAGAAACTGACTACCCCTAAAGAGAAAGTACAGACCTCACTTGCCTCAGAGAAATAACCCCAAAGATATAGAAGCCCCCACAAATAATAACGGTGAGTTAAGAGGAAAAGACAAACGCAGAGATGAAACAGATTAAGCAAATGAGGCCCGCTAATGCTAGATAGCAGAAAATAGCAAGGGATCTGTGCGGTCAGTAAAAAACCCTATGCAAAAATATCCACGCAGAGAATGCGAGAACCCCCACACCAACTAACGATGTGGGGGGAGCAACTCAGCACCCCAGAGCACCAGCAAGCAGGGAAATCACATATTAGCAAGCTGGACTAAACACATCATATACTAGGACACATCTTGAACACAGATGAGCAAAAATAAGCAAACAAAACTTAGCTTCTCTTGGAGAGACTGATAACGGATGTAGACAGGAGCAAACATAACAGCACTGAATACAACGACAGCAGGCAACCACTGAGAGTCCAAGTGAACTAAAAAGGAAACCAGCTAACAGATAACGAGACAGCTGATCCAGCCTCAGACCTGCAGAATGACACTCACACAGTACCACTTGTGACCACAAGAGGGAGCCCAAAAACAGAGTTCACAACACTTAGCAAACTCTATGTCTTGCACTGAGGAGAGGCTTCCATTGGGCCACTCTGCCATAAAGGCCTGACTGGTGGAGGGCTGCAGTGACAGTTGACCTTGAGAAACTTTCTCCCATCTCCCTACTGCATCTCTGCAGCTCAGCCATAGTGATCTTGGGGTTCTTCTTCACCTCTCTCACCAAGGCTTTTCTCCCACAATTGCTCTGTTTGGGTAGGCAGCCAGGTCTAGGAAGATTTCTGGTGTTCCCAGACTTCTTCCATTTAAGGATTATAGAGGCCACTGTGCTCTTAGGAACCTTGAGTACTGCAGAAATTCTGTTGTAACCTTGGCCAGATCTGTGCCTTGCCACAGTTCTGAATCTGAGCTTCTTGGCCAGTTCCTTTGTACTCGTGATTCTCACTTGGTCTGACATGCACTGTGAGCTGTGAGGTCTTATATAGACAGGTGTTTTCCTTTCCAAATCAAGTCCTATCAGTATAATTAAACACAGCTGGACTCCAATGAAGAAGTAGAACCATCTCAAGGAGGATCACAAAGAAATAGATAGCATGTGACTTAAATATGAGTTTCTGAGAAAAGGGTCTGAATACATATGACTGTGATATTTCAGTTTTTCTTTTTTATTAATTTTGCAAAAATTTCTACATTTCAGTTTTTTTTCAGTCAATATTGGGTGCAGAGTGTACATTAAAGTTAAAAAAATGAACTTTTTTGAATTTACCAAATGGTTGCAATTGAAACAATTAGTGAAAAATTTAAAGGGGTCTGAATACTTTCAGTATCCACTGTACAGCATATGTCCAGTATGAGCTCCCACATATTCCCTATGCACAGTATCATAGCCTCTTTGGACAGTCTGAGCCCCACATAGCTTTCTATTAACAGTATGAACCCCTGCATTGCCTCCCATATACAGTGTGAGCCACCACATAATTCATTATATACAGCATAAGCCCCCACATAGCTTCCCTATATTTAGTATGAGGTTTTAATACTACCTATGTAAACAACAAATACAGGTCCTTCTCAAAAAATTAGCATATAGTGTTAAATTTCATTATTTACCATAATGTAATGATTACAATTAAACTTTCATATATTATAGATTCAATATCCACCAACTGAAATTTGTCAGGTCTTTTATTGTTTTAATACTGATGATTTTGGCATACAACTCCTGATAACCCAAAAAACCTGTCTCAATAAATTAGCATATTTCACCCGACCAATCAAATAAAAGTGTTTTTTAATACCAAACAAAAAAACCATCAAATAATAATGTTCAGTTATGCACTCAATACTTGGTCGGGAATCCTTTGGCAGAAATGACTGCTTCAATGCGGCGTGGCATGGAGGCAATCAGCCTGTGACACTGCTGAGATGTTATGGAGGCCCAGGATGCTTTAATAGCGGCCTTAAGCTCATCCAGAGTGTTGGGTCTTGCGTCTCTCATCTTTCTCTTCACAATATCCCACAGATTCTCTATGGGGTTCAGGTCAGGAGAGTTGGCAGGCCAATTGAGCACAGTAATACCATGGTCAGTAAACCATTTACCAGTGGTTTTGGCACTGTGAGCAGGTGCCAGGTCGTGCTGAAAAATGAAATCTTCATCTCCATAAAGCATTTCAGCCGATGGAAGCATGAAGTGCTCCAAAATCTCCTGATAGCTAGCTGCATTGACCCTGCCCTTGATGAAACACAGTGGACCAACACCAGCAGCTGACATGGCACCCCACACCATCACTGACTGTGGGTACTTGACACTGGACTTCAGGCATTTTGGCATTTCCTTCTCCCCAGTCTTCCTCCAGACTCTGGCACCTTGATTTCCGAATGACATGCAAAATTTGCTTTCATCAGAAAAAAGTACAGCTTCTGCCGCTGTTTATGGTTCAAAAGTGGCTTTACCTGGGGAATGCGGCACCTGTAGCCCATTTCCTGCACACGCCTGTGCACGGTGGCTCTGGATGTTTCCACACCAGACTCAGTCCACTGCTTCCTCAGGTTCCCCAAGGTCTGGAATCGGTCCTTCTCCACAATCTTCCTCAGGGTCCGGTCACCTCTTCTCGTTGTACAGCGTTTTCTGCCACATTGTTTCCTTCCAACAGACTTACCATTGAGGTGCCTTGATACAGCACTCTGGGAACAGCCTATTTGTTGAGAAATTTCTTTCTGGGTCTTACCCTCTTGCTTGAGGGTGTCAATGATGGCCTTCTTGACATCTGTCAGGTCGCTAGTCTTACCCATGATGGGGGTTTTGAGTAATGAACCAGGCAGGGAGTTTTTAAAAGCCTCAGGTATCTTTTGCATATGTTTAGAGTTAATTAGTTGATTCAGAAGATTAGGGTAATAGGTCATTTAGAGAACCTTTTCTTGATATGCTAATTTATTGAGACAGGTTTTTTGGGTTATCAGGAGTTGTATGCCAAAATCATCAGTACTAAAACAATAAAAGACCTGACAAATTTCAGTTGGTGGATAATGAATCTATAATATATGAAAGCTTAATTGTAATCATTACATTATGGTAAATAATGAAATTTAACACTATATGCTAATTTTTTGAGAAGGACCTGTATAAAAAACAAATATTCACCTTGCTCTTGTTAACCTGATGCTGTCCCTGATCTTTGGTGCACTGAGTTTCAGAACAGCGGACATGATGTTGTGAAGCCATCGCGTCTGCTTTCTCAATTGCACATTCTGATTGGTGGAAGAAGGAGCTGGCATTTCCATTCTCAAACAATGTACTTACTGCTATCTGCATGCTGTGGAAGCAGATAGTGGTTGTTAGGGCTAGTGGAACGCACCAAATAAATAGATGAAGTTATTGGTGTGTTCGCAGCCCGGGGTCCACCGTGCAGGAGGAACCTGCTGCTAACAAATGGCACTATATGTTGGTAAAAGCGAACACTGTTACTTCACAGAGGCACCTACAAAAGAAAGCACTTCAAGAGGTACACATTAAAGGTGTCGGTGATACCCAGGCGTTTTCGGAAGGGCCAGACGGTAGACCACAGGGTTAACCTGTTCGAGGACATTGAAGGGGCCCAAGTAGCGAGGTGCAAACTTAGTGGACTCAACTCGTAGCCTGATGTTACGGGCGGAGAACCACACGAAGTCGCCAGGAGCAAAGGTCGGAGTGGGGCACCGATGTGCATCAGCGGAGGACCTCATTCTCTCCTTGGAGGCCCTAATGGCATCCTGACTGCGGTCCCAAATGTCCCGTGCCTCCACAGCCCAGTCTGCCACCCTGGAGTCGGCGGAAGACATGGGCATAGGCACAGGAACACATGGATGCTGACCATAGTTAAGGAGGAATGGGGTCTGTCCAGTGGAGTCAGCTACGACGTTGTTCAGCACAAACTCCGCCCACGATAGCAAGGATACCCAGTCATTCTGCCTGGCTGAAGCAAAATGTTGCAGATATGTGATCAAGTTCTGGTTGGCCCTCTTGACCAACCCATTAGTCTCGGGATGATATGCAGAAGAAAGATTCAACTCAATGCTGAGAAGACGACAAAGCTTTCTCCAGAACCGAGACGCAAACTGGGGACCCCGGTCACTGACGATTTTGTCCGGCATACTGTGTAGGCAGAAGATGTGTTTTATAATTAACGCTGCCAAGGCCCATGCAAAAGGTAGCCATGGAAGCGGCACCAAGTGCATCATTTTAGAAAAATGGTCGGTGATAACCAAAATGATGGTGCAGCCACGAGACTTGGGTAAGCCCACCACAAAGTCCATCCCAACCATCTCCCAGGGCCTGTCTGCCACCGGCAAGGGGTAAAGTAACTAAGCTGGCCATTGTTCAGGAGACTTATTTTTGGCGCAGGAGACACATGCCCGAATAAAATCTCCGACATCACGGACCATATGCGGCCACCAGAACGTCCTCGCCAGCAGCTCAGATATTCTCTTTGTCCCAAAATGTCCACCCACCCTGGACAAATGAGCCCAAGAGAGAACCTTCAGTCACAAATTAGTAGGTACAAAAGTCTTGCCCAGAGGCACTGACTCTAGCAAAACCGGAGCTACGGTTCTCAGGCTCTCAGAAGGGACAATAAGCCGAGGCTTCCCTTCCTCCTCAGAAGAAGACACAACAGAGCGAGAGAGAGCATCAGAACGAATGTTCTTCTCCCCAGAGAGATAATGGAGGGAGAAGTGGAACCGGGAGAAGAACAAGGACCATGTGGCCTGACGAGAATTTAGCCGCTGGGTTGTTTGTAAGTACACCAAATTTTTATACTCAGTGATGACTTGGAAGGGAAAGCAAGCCCCCTCCAAAAGATGTCTCCACTCCGAGAAGGCCAACTTCATTGCTAGCAACTCCCTGTCCCCGATGGAATAATTCCTTTCTGCTGGTGTGAAGGTCTTGGAGAAGAAGAAGCAAGTATGCTTCCGACCTTGAGCATCCTTTTGGAAGAGGACTTCTCCAGCACCAACGGATGAGGCATCCACCTCCAATATAAATGGCTTATCAACATCGGGACGATGTAGGATGGGAGTGATAGCAAAATGAGACTTAATAGAAGTGAAAGCCTTGGAGACCTCTTCAGACCACAATTTGGGATGTGCTCCCTTCTTGGTGAGGCCTACCAAGGGAGGTACCAAAGTTGAGAAGTGGGTGATGAACTGGCGATAGTAATTAATGAACCCCATAAAGCACTGCACCGCTTTAAGAGAATGGAATTCTTGCCAGTCCATCACAGCCTGTAGTTTGTCAGGATCCATAACCTATCCCTAGGCGGAGATGATATAGCCCAGGAAAGGTAAAGACTCCTGCTCAAACACACATTTCTCCAACTTTGCATAGAGGGAATTTGCCGGTAAGAGGTCGAAGACTTTGCAAACATCTCTCCGGTGGGAGTCAATATCTTGTGAGAAGATGAGAATATCATCCAGATAGACTATGACCGAGGTGGAGAGCATATCCCGGACGATATTGTTAACAAAGTTTTGGAAAACGGCTGGGGCATTACAGAGCTCGAAGGGCATCACCAGATATTCATAGTGCCCATCCCTGGTATTAAAAGCCATCTTCCATTCGTCCCCCTCACGGATGCGAATCAGGTTATAAGCACCTCGCAGATCTAATTTGGTAAGTACCTTGCTCCCCGTAGCCTATCAAAGAGCTCAGAAATCAGGGGCAGCGGGTACTTATTCTTAATGGTGATGGCGTTAAGACCCCTGTAATCTATGCATGGACGTAATTCTCTGTTCTTCTTCTGCATGAAGAAGAACCCTGCCCCTGCAGGTGACACTGACTTCCTAATGAACCCTCTTGCCAAATTCTCCTGGATGTTTTGGTACATAGCCTCCGATTCCGGAAGAGAGAGGGGATAGACCCGTCCCTGAGGAGGTTCTGCTCCAGGCATGAGATCAATAGGACAGTCATAGGGGCGGTGATGCAGAAGGGACTCCGCAGCCTTTTTGGAGAACACGTCTGCATAGGACCAATAGCACTTGGGAAGGGAAGTAAGATCTGCGGGTATCTCTGTAGTGGTAACCGGAACGCACTCCCTCACACATCTGCCCTTACATGATTCACTCCAACCCAATATCCTCCCAGAGGTCCACTCAATATGTGGGGAGTGGAAACGGAGTCAGGGTATTCCCAGCAAAATCTCGTCTATTCCCTCGGGAATGACAAGAAGGTTAATAATCTCCTGATGGGAAGGGGACATGGATAATGTGAAAGGGATAGTCTGATGTGTGATTTGTGAGGGCAGTGTCGACCCATTCACTACTCGAACAGTCATCGGTTTGGCAAGCATCACCAGAGGTATTGCGTGACAGTGAGCAAAGGCAGAGGACATGAAATTCCCCTCGGCTCCTGAGTCCACACAAAGCTCACCTGTTAGAGTGGATGAGCCTAAAGCGATTGACCCTTTAATGGACCGCTGTGGACATTTTTTAGCATAATCTCCTAACTATTGGCAAATACTACAAATCACGGGTACTCGAGTGGCCCAGGACTTAGGTCCCGCTCGAGAAACCTCCATGGCCTCATGGGAGTCGGACATCTGAACGGAAGATTCTAGAGGTCTGGTGAAGGTTGGAGCCAGCCAGAACCTCTGCCTATACTGGGTCCGCTCTAACTTCTGCTCGTTAAAACAGAGGTCGATGCAGGTAGATATTGTAATGAGCTCCTCCAGTGTGGCGGGAATCTCCCTGGTGGCCAAGGCGTTCTTCACATGGTTTGCTAGTCCTTTCCAGAACACCGGAATAAGGACTTTATCCTGCCACTCCAGCTCTGAGACCAGAGTCCAGAACTGGACAGCGAACTGGCTGACCATGGACAAACCCTGTGTTATTGCCAACAGTTGGAGCGCCATATCGTGGGTGACACGAGGTCCTAAAAAGACCTGTTTCAGAGAGTCCAGGAAGAGAGAACTCCGCACCACACAATCATTGCGCTCCCACAGCGGCGTTGCCCACTCCAACGCCCTGCCAGACAAAAGGGATAAGATAAAACCCACTTTCGCCCATTCCATAGGAAAGCATGCAGCCACAAGCTCTAGATGTATGGAGCACTGACTCACGAATCCCCAACATTGCTTACTCACACCAGAAAACTTGTCTGGAAGCGGGAGATGGGATAAAGATGGAGCAGGGATGGCAGAGGGCAAACTGGCTGCAGCCACACTAACAGTCTGAACAGCGACTGCGGTAACATCCACTGCTGAGGTTGTGTGTTCTAGAGCCGCCAACCTACCCTCTAGCTGCTGGATGTACCGCTGTAGACGCTGATCATCTGCCATTTACTAGCCAGACCCTGGCGCTAGTATTCTGTTAGGGCTAGCAGAACGCACCTAGTAAATAGATGAAGTTATTGGTGTGTTCGCAGCCCGGGGTCCACCGTGCAGGAAGAACCAGCTGCTAACAAATGGCACTATATGGCGGTATGAGCGAACACTGTTACTTAACAGAGTTGCCGACAAAAGAAAGCACTGTGCCCTGTTAGACTCACAGGAGTACACAGCTAACTGCTGAGCTGATAGCAGTCAGTGGTCTTGCACACACACAAACTCCTCACCGGAGGTGCCGGTATTCTAGGGGCTTATTTCATAGATTGATACTAGCGCATGGCCATGCGGTCATGAAAACCTTTTATAGCTGCAGCAACTTCAAGACCTTCCCAGAGGGACCAATGGGAGGCTGCCACAGAACTTGAGCAACTTCAGGACCTTCCTAGAGGACCAATGGGAGTTGCTGCAGTACCTAAGCATGTGACCCTTGATCTCCAATGAGAGATCTTACCCTGGGCATGCTCAAAACGGGAAAAGCAGGACTTAGTCCCAAAGACATCTGCTCACCGCTGACCAGTACTGGCTACAATGGCAGAAGCTGGAAAGGCAGCAGTAACCCTTTGCACATTATGAGACTGAGCGAGATGCTGGGACCGACGCCTCTGCTGTGCAGGCTCCACTGCAGCAGGAGAAGAATGGGAGACCACAGCAGAAATGGCTTGAGATTCCCCCTGTGCAGAGGCGGGAACTCGACCCCTAACAGTGGTGATATCATGATGCAAGCAAATAAGCAACCGAGTGCATGGGGCTGCCAATGGGCAATTAATTTCAGCCTTGGTCCTCTACAGCAGTCTTGGGCAAAGAGCATCCCTCTGGCTGTTCCATTCTGACCTTTGAGCTGCACTTTACCCAGATCTGTTGTAGAGTTTATTTTATTTTTGACATGATTATAGTGTAGGTGATATAGTCTTATGTACAGTAGTGGCCAAAATGTTTGAGGTTGACAAAAATTTACCTTTTCCCAAAGTTTGTTGCTTCAATGTTTTTAGAATTTTCAACCATATGTTTATATGGTTACTAAAGGTCAATTATAAGCAATTAATAAGTTATTAAAATGTACTGATAGTTTTTTGCTGCCATTCCTGAGGTAGCTATGCATTGGTTTTGAACTGATTCCTTAGCTAAATACTCTTTAGGATACCATCCTGGGATTTGATGATCTTTTTTAGGTGCTCTAAAGCCTTATTTAGGCTGGATTCACATTGCGTTAACAGTAGTGTTGAGCAATACCATCCGATATTTGAAAGTATCGGTATCGGATTGGATCGGCCGATATCCAAAAAATATCGGATATCGCCTATACCGATACCCGATACCAATACAAGTCAATGGGACACAAATATCGGAAGGTATCCTGAATGGTTCCCAGGGTCTGAAGGAGAGGAAACTCTCCTTCAGGCCCTGGGATCCATATTCATGTAAAAAATAAAGAATAAAAATAAAAAATATGGATATACTCAACCCTCTGGCGGACTCTGGACCTTAGCGGTGTAACCGGCAGCGTCCGTTCCTAAGAATGCAGTGAGTGAAGGACCTTGAATGACGTCGCGGTCACGTGAGCGGTCACATGAGCGGTCACGCGACCAATCACAAGACCGCGACGTCATCGCAGGTTCTGTACACTCACTGCATTCTTAGGAACGGAGGCTTCCGGGATACACCGCTAAGATCCAGGGTCCGCCGAAGGGGTGAGTATATCCATTTTTTTATTTTTATTCTTTATTTTTTACTTGAATATGGATCCCAGGGCCTGAAGGAGACTCTCCTCTCCTCCAGACCCTGGGAACCATACACTGGGAACTTCCGATTCCGATTTCCGATATCACAAAAATATCGGAACTCGGTATCGGAATTCCGATACAGCGAATATCGGCCGATACCCGATATTTGCAGTATCGGAATGCTCAACACTAGTTAACAGCAGGCCGTTGTAATAATTATAGGGGATAACTCAGGAGACTCTTTGCCTGGAACAAGACAACTACAGGACATAGTTTTATAAGTGGTAAAGTCTATATTATCACATGGTGATTCAAACAGGTGCAGAGAGAAACTCAAGTCCACAACCCTTGGTGCAAATAATAAATGCAGCTTAGCAGTCTATAGGAAACTTCAAATGAAAATGCAATCAAGCAGAAAGTCTATGAAGCACAGTTATTCTTGAGGATACTTGACATGAATAAATCCTTGTCTTAGTCCAGGCACAGATAGATATGCTTATTTGGCAGTTCAAATTATATCTTAGCTCAACCAGGGAGGCCTGGTTAATAGTCTCAGGTTATTGCAAAGCAGAAACAGCTTACATGTCCAGCAAATGCAGATGGAAGTAAACACGAACAGCAGATGAAGGAGGATTACTGGAAACTTGTGTATGCAGCAGGAACTCAGAGCTGAGTAGCAGGATCACCACATAGGTTCACAGGAGCAGGTGTATAGCCAGGGAGTAATCAGAGGTCAGGAGCTGGATGCAAGGCAGAATACTCTAGCACAGACTGAAGGCTGGGGTGGAGTTTTATAGCAGGAAGACACAGTGCACATGAGACCAAAGACGCCATCTTGGAAAAGGGCAGTAATGCACAAAAGGTAAAAAATGTTCAGAGTCCTGACATTACTCCCTCCTTAGAAGCAACCTCAGGACGATCCTGGACCTGGTTTCTCAGGGAATCTCTAATGAAGAAATATTCTGTTTGGCATTGATGTTTTCCACAGGTTCCCAAGAGTCTTCCTCAAGGGGATATCCCTGCCATCTTATCAGATATTGGAGCTGAATTCTACGAATCCAGGAATAATAATAATAATAATCTTTATTTTTATATAGCGCTAACATATCCCGCAGCGCTTTACAGTATTCACACATTATCATTGCTGTCCCAGATGGGGCTCACAATCTAAATTCCCTTTCAGAATGTCTTTGGAATGTGGGAGGAAAACAGAGTACCTGGAAGAAACCCACGCAAACACAGAGAGAACATACAAACTCTTTGCAGATGTTGTCCTTGGTGGGGTTTGAACCCAGGACTCCAGCACTGCAATGCTAACCACTGCACCACCATGCTGCCCAGAATCAATAATTTCCTCCACCACAAATTGTTCTTGCCCATCAATCACCACAGGCTGCGGAGGTGGCACAACACGTCCCTGGAAGGTATTAGGAGATATAGGCTTTAGTAAAGATACATGAAAAACTGGGTGTACCTTCATTGTCCTAGGCAACTTCAGCCGGCAGGCCACAGAGTTCACAATACCGTTGATCTTGAAAGGGCCAATGAATTTCTGTCCAAGTTTTTGTGAAGGAACATTTAACTTCAGATTCTTAGTTGCTAACCACACGGAATATCCTACCTTGAACATGGGTACAGGTTTACGGAATCTATCAGTCGATCTTATAACATTCTTGAGCTGTGGTCAGGGATTCCTTCAGAACCTCCAGATTCTGTCTCATCGCAGTCAGCCTTTCCTCCACTGCCAGAACCAGAGAATTAATTGGAGACCTAGGTAAAATACACGGATGATAACCTAGATTGGCAAAGAAAGATGTATATTTAGTGGCGGCGCTCTGAGAATTATTATATGAAAATTTGGCTAACGGCAACAACTCCAACCAATCATCCTGGAGATGGCTGACATAACATCTTAGATATTGTTCCAGCATCTTGTTGGTACGCTCAGTCTGACCATTTGTCTGGGGATGGTAAGCAGAAGAGAGACAGACATTAATATTGAGTGCAGAGCAAAACCCCTTCCAGAATCTTGAAGTGAACTGTACTCCACGGTCAGAGATGATCGCATCCGGAACCCCGTGCAACCGAAACACATTCTGCATAACCAAGTTCACAGTATCTTTAGCTGAGGGGAGGCCGGTGCACAGAATAAAATGAGCAGCTTTAGTCAGGCGATCAACTACCACCATGATTGTATTCATGCCCCCCGATGTAGGCAGCTCCACAATAAAGTCCATTGTTATAGACCCCCAAGGGCGGGACGGAACCGGTAAAGGTTGTAGAAGGCCCATAGGTGCCACATGAGGAGTCTTGTAATGGGCACATACCTCGCAAGAGAGAACATAGTCTTTGGTATCCTTCAGGCAAGTTGGCCACTGTTGTGGATTCTGTTTGCGGGCTCCCTCTGGTGGTTACTGCTGGTACTGGGTGACTTTGGTGGGTTGCGGCCTTGGGTTTCCATCTGTCCATCAGAGGCTGGGTGTTTCCTATTTTACCTGGCCTCTCTGTCATTTCCCTTGCCGGCTATCAATGTGTTCAGATGTGCTCTGTTTGGTTCCTGCCTACCTGCTCCCAGATCTTTCAGGATAAGCTAAGTGCTGATTTTCAGTTGTTTGGTTTTTTGTCCAGCTTGCTTAGAATGTCTCTTTGTTAGCTGGTTGCTCTAGTGGACTGAGGTTCTCCCCATGTGCCATGAGTTGGCACATGGGTTCTTGTAATCTCAGGATGTTTTTTTTTGATTAGGGTTTTTTGCTGACCGCTCAGTCCCCTTTTGTGTCATTCTGCTTTCTAGTTTTCAGCGGGCCTCTATTTGCTAAAGCTATATACATCATCTCTATGTATGTGCCTTCCGCTCATTTCACCGTCAATACATGTGGGGGGCAACTATATCTTTGGGGTTCATTCCTCTGGAGGCAAGTGAGGTCTTTGTTTTCTCTGCAGTACTAGTTAGCTCTTAGGCTGGTGCGTGGCGTCTAGAACCAACGTAGGCACGCTCCCTGGCTATCTCTAGTTGCGTTTGTCAGGCGTAGGGCAGCGGTCAGCCCAGGTTCCATCACCCTAGAGCTCGTCCGATATTTATTATACTTTGCTTATCCTGTGCTATCCCTAGCCATTGGGGATTCATGACAGTATAGCCGGCCCACAAAGTGTTAATTGTTTGGGCTGAAGCAGGAGGAAAAGAAGTGTTCAAGGAAAATTTTTTTTTTTTTTTTTTTTCCTTCAGAGTTTTGCTGCCTAGCCCTTAATTGCTGTCTAGCTGCTTCTTACCTCCTCTTAACCCTTGAATGGCTCTGATCTTAGCTGTTTATCATGCATGTCCAGAGTTTGGCTTCCAGCCTGAGTAATCTCGCGGCAAAGGTTCAAAACATACAGGATTTCGTTGTTCACACTCCCATGTCTGAACCTAGAATTCCTATTCCAGAGTTTTTTTCTGGAGATAGATCTACCTTCCTGAATTTCAGGAACAATTGTAAATTGTTTCTCTCTTTGAAATCTCGCTCCTCTGGAGACCCTGCTCAACAGGTCAAGATTGTTATATCGTTCCTACGGGGCGACCCTCAGAATTGGGCATTTGCATTGGCACCAGGGGATCCTGCATTGCTCAGTGTGGATGCGTTTTTTCTGGCATTGGGATTGCTCTATGAGGAACCTAACCTAGAGATTCAGGCTGAAAAGGCTTTATTGGCCCTCTCTCAGGGGCATGATGAAGCGGAAATATATTGTCAGAAATTTCGGAAATGGTCGGTGCTTACTCAGTGGAATGAGTGCGCCCTGGCTGCAAACTTCAGAAATGGTCTTTCTGAGGCCATTAAGGATATTATGGTGGGGTTCCCTGCGCCTACAGGTCTGAATGAGTCTATGGCTATGGCCATTCAGATTGATCGGCGTTTACGGGAGCGCAAACCCGTGCACCAGTTGGCGGTGTCTTCTGAACAGGCACCTGAGACTATGCAATGTGATAGAATTCAGTCCAGAAGTGAACGGCAAAATTATAGGCGGAAAAATGGTTTGTGTTTTTATTGTGGTGATTCAGCTCATGTTATATCAGCATGCTCTAAACGCACAAAAAGGGTTGATAAATCTTTTGCCATTGATACTCTGCAGTCTAAGTTAATTTTGTCTGTGACTCTGATTTTTTCACTGTCTTCCATTTCCGTCGATGCCTATGTGGATTCAGGCGCTGCCCTGAGTCTTATGGATTGGTCATTTGCTAAACGCTGCGGTTTTAGTCTAGAGCCTCTGGAAGTTCCTATTCCTCTGAAAGGAATTGATTCTACACCATTGGCTATGAATAAACCACAGTATTGGACACAAGTGACCATGCGCATGACTCCCGTTCATCAGGAGGTGATTCGCTTCCTTGTACTGTATAATTTACATGATGTACTAGTGCTTGGTCTGCCATGGTTACAAACTCATAATCCTGTCCTGGACTGGAAAACAATGTCTGTGCTAAGCTGGGGATGTCACGGGGTTCATGATGATGCACCTCCGATTTCTATAGCTTCATCTACTCCTTCGGAGATCCCTGCGTTTTTGTCGGATTATAGGGATGTTTTTGAGGAGCCTAAGCTCAATTCGCTCCCTCCCCATAGAGAGTGTGACTGTGCTATAGAATTGATTCCTGGCAGTAAGTTCCCTAAGGGTCGTTTATTTAATCTGTCACTGCCAGAGCATACTGCTATGCGGAATTATATTAAGGAGTCCTTGGAAAAGGGACATATTCGTCCATCTTCGTCCCCTCTGGGAGCAGGTTTTTTTTTCGTGGCAAAAAAAGATGGTTCCCTGAGGCCTTGTATAGATTATCGCCTTCTGAATAAGATTACAGTCAAATACCAGTATCCATTGCCATTATTTACTGATTTGTTTGCTCGCATTAAGGGGGCTAGGTGGTTCACTAAAATAGATCTTCGTGGTGCGTATAATCTGGTGCGGATAAAACAGGGTGATGAGTGGAAAACCGCATTTAATACGCCTGAGGGCCATTTTGAGTATTTGGTAATGCCTTTTGGACTCTCCAATGCTCCGTCAGTCTTTCAGTCCTTTATGCACAATATTTTCCGTGAATATCTGGATAAGTTTTTGATTGTGTATTTGGATGATATTTTGGTGTTTTCTGATGACTGGGAGTCTCATGTTCTACAGGTCAGGAAGGTGTTTCAGGTTTTGCGGGCCAATTCTCTGTTTGTGAAGGGCTCAAAGTGTCTCTTCGGAGTCCAGAAGATTTCTTTTTTGGGGTACATTTTTTCTCCTTCTACTATTGAGATGGATCCCGTTAAGGTTCAGGCTATTTGTGACTGGACACAACCTACATCTGTTAAGAGCCTTCAGAAGTTCTTGGGGTTTGCTAATTTTTATCGTCGGTTCATTGCTAATTTTTCCAGTATTGTTAAACCTTTGACTGATTTGACTAAAAAGGGTGCTGATGTTGCTGATTGGTCTCCTGCGGCCGTGGAGGCCTTTCGGGAACTTAAGCGCCGGTTTTCTTCTGCTCCTGTGTTGTGTCAACCAGATGTTTCACTTCCTTTCCAGGTGGAGGTTGATGCTTCCGAGATTGGAGCGGGGGCGGTTTTGTCACAGAGAAGTTCTAATGGCTCGGTGATGAAGCCATGTGCTTTCTTCTCTAGAAAATTCTCGCCCGCCGAGCGCAATTATGATGTGGGTAATCGGGAGCTTTTGGCCATGAAGTGGGCATTTGAGGAGTGGCGTCATTGGCTTGAGGGTGCTAAACATCGCGTGGTGGTCTTGACTGATCACAAGAATCTCATTTACCTTGAGTCTGCCAGGCGTTTGAATCCTAGACAGGCTCGTTGGTCGTTATTTTTTTCTCGTTTCAATTTCGTGGTTTCATACCTGCCAGGTTCAAAGAATGTGAAGGCAGATGCTCTTTCCAGGAGTTTTGTGCCTGACTCTCCTGGAGACACTGGGCCTGCTGGTATCCTTAGGGATGGAGTAATATTGTCCGCCGTATCCCCAGACTTGCGACGCGCATTGCAGGAGTTTCAGGTGGATAAACCGGATCGATGTCCACCAGAAAGACTGTTTGTTCCGGATGATTGGACCAGTAGAGTCATCTCCGAGGTCCATTCTTCTGTGTTGGCTGGTCATCCTGGAATATTTGGTACAAGAGACTTGGTGGCCAGGTCTTTTTGGTGGCCTTCCTTGTCTAGGGATGTGCGTACCTTTGTGCAGTCTTGTGAAGTGTGTGCTCGAGCTAAGCCTTGCTGTTCACGGGCTAGTGGGTTGTTGTTATCCTTGCCCATCCCGAAGAGGCCTTGGACGCACATTTCCATGGATTTTATTTCTGATCTCCCGGTTTCACAGAAAATGTCCGTTATCTGGGTTGTGTGTGACCGCTTTTCTAAGATGGTTCATTTGGTGCCCTTGCCTAAGTTGCCCTCCTCCTCTGAGTTGGTTCCTTTGTTTTTTCAGAACGTGGTTCGTTTGCATGGGATTCCGGAGAATATCGTTTCTGACAGGGGATCCCAGTTTGTGTCTAGATTTTGGCGGACGTTTTGTGCCAAGATGGGCATTGATTTGTCTTTCTCGTCTGCATTCCATCCTCAGACGAATGGCCAGATGGAGCGAACAAATCAGACCTTGGAAACTTATTTGAGGTGTTTTGTTTCTGCTGATCAGGATGACTGGGTTGCTTTTTTGCCACTGGCCGAATTTGCTCTTAATAATCGGGCTAGTTCGGCCACGTTGGTCTCTCCTTTTTTTTGTAATTCGGGGTTTCATCCTCGTTTTTCCTCTGGTCAGGTGGAGTCTTCGGATTGTCCTGGTGTGGACGTGGTGGTGGACAGGCTACATCACATTTGGAATCAGGTGGTGGACAATTTGAAGTTATCTCAGGAGAAGACTCAGCAGTTTGCTAATCGCCGTCGCCGCGTGGGTCCCCGACTTCTTGTTGGGGACTTGATGTGGTTGTCTTCTCGTTTTGTCCCTATGAAGGTCTCTTCTCCTAAGTTCAAGCCTCAGTTCATCGGTCCTTATAGGATCTCGGAGATTCTTAACCCTGTATCTTTCCGTTTGGATCTCCCAGCATCGTTCGCTATTCATAATGTGTTCCATCGGTCGTTGTTGCGGAGGTATGAGGTGCCTGTTGTTCCTTCGGTCGAGCCTCCTGCTCCGGTGCTGGTGGAGGGAGAATTGGAGTATGTTGTTGAAAAGATCTTGGATTCTCGTGTTTCCAGACGCAAACACCAGTATTTGGTTAAGTGGAAGGGTTATGGTCAGGAGGACAATTCCTGGGTGGTCGCCTCCGATGTTCATGCGTCTGATTTGGTCCGCGCCTTCCATAGAGCTCACCCAGATCGCCCTGGGGGTTCTCGTGAGGGTTCGGTGACCCCTCCTCAAGGGGGGGGTACTGTTGTGGATTCTGTTTGCGGGCTCCCTCTGGTGGTTACTGCTGGTACTGGGTGACTTTGGTGGGTTGCGGCCTTGGGTTTCCATCTGTCCATCAGAGGCTGGGTGTTTCCTATTTTACCTGGCCTCTCTGTCATTTCCCTTGCCGGCTATCAATGTGTTCAGATGTGCTCTGTTTGGTTCCTGCCTACCTGCTCCCAGATCTTTCAGGATAAGCTAAGTGCTGATTTTCAGTTGTTTGGTTTTTTGTCCAGCTTGCTTAGAATGTCTCTTTGTTAGCTGGTTGCTCTAGTGGACTGAGGTTCTCCCCATGTGCCATGAGTTGGCACATGGGTTCTTGCAATCTCAGGATGGTTTTTTTTGATTAGGGTTTTTTGCTGACCGCTCAGTCCCCTTTTGTGTCATTCTGCTTTCTAGTTTTCAGCGGGCCTCTATTTGCTAAAGCTATATACATCATCTCTATGTATGTGCCTTCCGCTCATTTCACCGTCAATACATGTGGGGGGCAACTATATCTTTGGGGTTCATTCCTCTGGAGGCAAGTGAGGTCTTTGTTTTCTCAGCAGTACTAGTTAGCTCTTAGGCTGGTGCGTGGCGTCTAGAACCAACGTAGGCACGCTCCCTGGCTATCTCTAGTTGTGTTTGTCAGGCGTAGGGCAGCGGTCAGCCCAGGTTCCATCACCCTAGAGCTCGTCCGATATTTATTATACTTTGCTTATCCTGTGCTATCCCTAGCCATTGGGGATTCATGACAGGTCACCAGAAGAATCGGCTCAGGAACTCTTGTGTCTTCTGTACCCCCCTGTGACCAGCCAACTTGGAGTCATGTACCAACTTGAGGATCTGCAGATGGACGACCTCCGGGATGAAGATACGTCGATCTCTGAACCACATGCCACCCTTAAAGACAAGATTAATATCCACAGGTGGGTTGGCCAGAAATACATCACCTTCATAGGCCTCCCTGCACTCCTTCCACAAGTCCTGATCATGGATAACTCCAATGAAATTGGCATCAGATAGAATTGTCTTGGACGGGGCTCCAGGTACGGAATCCGCAGCATGGATTCGGGATAAAGCATCAGCCTTCCCATTACGAGAACCTGGACGGTACGAGTTAACAAAGTTAAATTGATTTAAAAATAAGTTCCAATGTGCCTGACGAGGAGAAAGAAATCTAGCGGATCTAAGGAACTCTAGATTGCGATGGTCAGTTAGCACTATGATCTGTTGTGCAGCTTCTTGCAGATGATGCCTCCATTCTTTGAAAGCCGCAATAATAGCCAACAATTCCTTGTCTCCCACGTCGTAATTCTTCTCTGCTGAGGTTAGTCTACTTGAAAAGAAAGCACAAGGATGTAGCAGACCCTTCTCTCCAGTTCTTTGGGAGAGAATAGCCCCCAAAGCATTATCAGAAGCGTCCACCTCCACAATGAAAGGAAGTGTTGGATCTGGGTGTATCAACAGCGGTGCTGATGTGAAACAGACTTTAAGCCAATCAAAAGCTTCCTGAGCCTGTGATCACCACTTAAAGGGCTTTTCCTTCTTTGTCAAGGAAGTAATGGGACGGCCAATATCAGAAACATTTCGAATGAAGCGTCTGTAGAAATTTGCAAAACCAATAAAACGTTAGACCTCCTTAACGTTCTTGGGTACCGGCCAGTCAAGGATAGCCTGAATCTTAACAGATTCCACGTTCAGCCCCTGGGGAGAGATGATATAACCTAAGAACTGTATCTCAGAATGACGTAACTCGCATTTCTCCAGCTTAATATACAGATGGTTCTCTTTCAGACGTATTAAAACAGTTTTGACATGTTCTTCATGTTCCTGTAGAGAGTCAGAAAAGATTAGTATATCGTCCAAATAGATCACTACAAACTGGTCCAACAAATCTCTGAAAATGTCATTAGCAAGGTGTTGAAATGTTGCAGGGGCGTTACAAAGCCCGAAGGGCATCACAAGAGATTCAAAGTGTCCATACCGGCATCTGAATGCTGTCTTCCACTCATCCCCAGAATGAATATGCACCAAATAATAAGCCCCACGAAGATCCAGTTTAGAGAACACCTTAGCATGGCGGACTCTTTCCAGTAATTCGGGAATCAGAGGCAAAGGGTAACGGTTTTGTACAGTTACCTTATTGAGTTCTCGATAGTCAACACAGGGTCTCAGGGTCCCATCCTTCTTCTTTACAAAAAAGATAGGTGCCCCTGCTGGTGAGGAAGAATGACGTATGAAGCCTTTGGCCAGATTTTCATTAATATACTCTTTTAAGGCTTGAAGCTCAGGTGCTGCCAAAGGGTATACGTTACCAAAAGGAATGGCTGCCCCGGGAAGCAGCTCAATGGGACAGTCATAATGCCTGTGTGGAGGAAGCTGATCTGCATTCTTCTTGTCACATATGTCAGAGAACTCTTTATAAGCTGGAGGTAAAGAAAAAACTTGTACATGTGGTTCCGTAGCCGTGGACTCAGGGATAGCTTCTGTTAACGCTGAGTTGCTCCTTGTTGGGAAGGTAATCTCCTTGGTCTCCCAGTTGATAATTGGGTTCTGAGAACGCAACCAAAGAATGCCTAGAATCACAGGAAAATGAGAAGAAATTAGCAAGAAAGAAAGTTGCTCCTGATGATTAGGCTCCAACAAAATTTCAAGGGGTACGGTCTCCTGATCCACAGGCCCAGAGATTAAAGGTGACCCATCCACTGTTTCCATGGTAATTGGAGAGGCTCTTTGCTGAATTTTAATACCATGTTCCTTGGCAAATGCGATATCCATGAAGTTGCCACCTGCACCAGAGTCAATCATAGCTGAACTGGAAATCCACTGTCCTGAACACAGGATTTTAATAGGGAGAGAACCGTGAGAGTTCTTTCCAGCTACTTGGGGGGTGAAGTCATAGAAAGTGAATGGAATACAGCGTTCAAAGGCAGGCTACATTCTGAGATGTCAGAATCATCATCACAGTTGTCATACTCCCCTATTGCTGCTAGCACCTTGTTAGGCCGTCTAGGACACTTAGGGCAATTGATCAAGAAGTGGTCAGACTGGCCGCAGTAGAAACATAGACTTTTACGAAGGCGATGCTCCTGGCGCTCATTGATCTCGCGCCTCTGAACGGAATCAATTTGCATGGACACCTCCTCCTTCCTGCAGGCTCTTTGGAAGGAAGGGAAAAGATAGAAACACGGTTATATGCAGCAAATTTCTCCTGCCTACGCTCAGTAAGGCGAATGTCTATGCACACACAATGCTGTATAAATGTCTCTAGCTCTTGTGGTGACTCAGAGCGGGCTAGTTCATCTTTTACAATACTAGACAGACCCCTTTTAAAAATAGGCAATTGTGCATAATTGTCCCAATTGGTATCTACCGCCAATCTCCTGAATTCAGTAGCATACTCAATAACAGAACGTTTAGCCTGGCGTAAAGACAGCAAAGCAGATTCAGCAGTTGCACGGTGATTATGGTCATCAAACAATAATGCCATAGCGGCCAAGAAATCATCCAAGACATTTAACCGTGGGTCACGAGACTCAATCATCGGATTCGCCCAGGCAAGCGCTCGTGAGATCAGTAGCATTATTACACACAATACTTTGGATCTATCAGTAGGAAAACGGTCAGCATGCACATCAAAATATAGCATACATTGATTCACAAAGCCACGAAATTTGTCGCGATCACCATTAAATCTGAATAGGGGCAACTTAGGTGGGCCAGCTGGTGGCGGTTGCCCAGAGGGTAAAGTCACTTGTGCAGCTATTTGCGTGCTTATGTCCTGAAAATCCCATCCATACTGGGACTCTATGCCAGCAAGTTTGTTTTCCTGGGCTGCCATGCGGTTGCTCAAGTCCTGCAAAGTTTGTCCAAACACTTGTTGATTGTGTTCAAAGCTTCCAAACTTCTTTTGCAGACCTTCCACATCTTTCTGCAGTGATCTAATTAAGGAAAACACCTGCTCTAATTTACTTTCTGCAGTCATTGTTCCAGCAGTCTCCTTTTTTTAGGCTAAAGTATCCTGTAATAATTATAGGGGATAACTCAGGAGACTCTTTGCGTGGAACAAGACAACTACAGGACACAGTTTTATGAGTGGTAAAGTCTATATTATCACACGAACAGCAGATGAAGGAGGATTACTGGAAACTTGTGTATGCAGCAGGAACTCAGAGCTGAGTAGCAGGATCACCACACAGGTTCACAGCAGCAGGTGTATAGCCAGGGATTAATCAGAGGTCAGGAGCTGGATGCAAGCCAGAATACTCTAGCACAGACTGAAGGCTGGGGTGGAGTTTTATAGCAGGAAGACACAGTGCACATGAGACCAAAGACGCCATCTTGGAAAAGGGCAGTAATGCACAAAAGCTAAAAAATGTTCAGAGTCCTGACAGCCGTTAAACACATGTGTTAATGGGCTGCTGTTTACGCCAGTGCCGATATGTCATCGCACTAGTGCAGATAGAGCTAGCAGATGCACTATCTGCGCTAGCAGTGACGGACCCGGAAACGCTGCAGCCCGTGTCCCAGGGTCCATCACTCAATGCTGGACACATCGCTAGCGCATTGTGGGCGTGCGCTACCGATGCATCCGACATAGGACTTAATGGCGGCGTTAAAGGACTGCGTTACACCACGTAGCCCATCTAACGGATGCCTATAATGCAATGTGAACCCAGCCTTACAGCAATTTATCCTTCCTCAGTGAAGTTCATGATAATCCAATAAATGATTTAGGGACAATCTTACAAGCAGCAGTGTCCTTGCCTGTAATGCCCCTGAATACACTTCCTTGAAAGTAACTAGAGATGAGAGGATCTTTTGAAACTCCAATTTACCAATTTTGCTGAATTTTCCAAAACAATTCAATTTGTGGTGAATGCATTTGCATGAATCTCAATGCTGGAATGCTTGTCATTGCTCTTAAAATACACGTGACGAGGGAGATAAGAAAGAAATAACCTTGTTGGCAATAAGAGCTTACACTTTACAGTTAATAGAGAGGATCCCGGTGAGCATAAGAGCTTGTACCCTACAGAAGAGAGAAACTTACCCTGAGGCTCTGGAGAGAAAATGACTCTACAGTACAAACTGTGCTCCACCGAGTACTGCTGATTTCTGCTGGCCCATGTACAGACTACCACTGTGCAAGGTATGATATTATGTAGGACATAATAGCTGCAGGGCATTTTGAGAAAACAAACACGTCAATGAAAAATGAATTTTGCCATCTCTGTAATGCTTCAACACTGTAAGAAATGATGCCGGGCCAGGATTCTTTGTTACAAAGCACAAATCGAATCTCAAAATATTCAAATTCATGTAAAACCAAGATTCCGGTAGCTTTGACTCGAACTCGATCTTCCGAGGATAGAGCAGCTCAGCAGGACAGAGTGATATCAGATGACTTGTCTTTATGGACAATTTTCCCTGAGCTAGTGAGAAGATCACAGAAATGATGTAAGCATGTCCTTTTGTGGCAGGGCTATAATTCTCTAAAAATAAGGTTTTCGTGATTGAGGGGAATCTTTCAGCAGAAGAAAACGCTATTAACATGACTGAAACTGAATGCTGCCGGGAGAATAAAGTTTTTTTCTCTTCACAAACTTCGGCTACGTGCAGGCGCAGAGCAGGTTAGTAACACTATAAACTTGCAGATCAACCCCATATCTTACCTCATAAGTTAGTTTTCATTGCAAAGAATGACTTTGCAATTTCTTGTAATTCTTCTGATCAAACTTCAAACTGCAATATCAATGGTTAATTTGAATTGGCACTTTAAAAACCAAAACAGAAAACTGAAAAAAAAAAAAAAATTGGTTTCAGTCTCAAAATGTTTGGCTACAACTGTACTCCTTTAATTGAGTACTTATTGCATAAACAAACTGATTGAATCTCTTCCTCAGACCATGGACCCATGTTTTGCTACATCTGAGTTATGTTGTTACCCAAGTTGCTATTTTACAACCCCATCAGGTGAGTTGATGCTCCATTGGTTTCTCCCTGTTTTTACCAGTTAAGACTAGTGATGAGTGAGTGTACTCGTTGCTCTGGTGGTCTCCGAGTATTTGTAACTGCTCGGAGATTTAGTTTCTGTTGTCTCAGCTGCATGATTTACAGCTGATAACCAGCTTGAATACATGTGGGGATTCCCTAGCAACCAGGCAACCCCCACATGTACTCAGGCTGGCTAGCAGCTGTAAATCATGCAGCTGCGTCAGCAAAAACGAAATCTCCAAGCAGTTACAAATACTCGGAGACCACCTGAGCAACGAGTACACTCGCTCATCACTAGTTAAGACCCTATTGCTCTTTTGTTTGCCCCCCAGTTTTTTATGCTACTATGTCATAAACAAAGCAAATCATAGTTGCATACCTAAATAGGTTAGGGTCTATAATGGTTCATAAAGAATTATACAAATGTGTTATATTAGATATATAGTTATTAAATACAAATCCCTTTATACTCGTATATACCAAACACCTGATTAAAAAAATATAGCTTTCTGATCATTTATTTTGTTCATGAAGACATCAGGTCTGTTACAGGCAAATGCCTAGCTTTGTGTTTCTGTGGAACTATTCTGCATAACCAGCAAGGAATTCAGCAACAAGTGATAACTGAAAAGAAAGTTCTTGAAATGGCTTCGTTTTCTATTCTTGTTCTATTTACTGAAAATTGAGATAATGATAGTTGAAGGGAAAGATGGCAAGTTGTACTAGAATGAACAAATCCAGATTTGCAATGGGGCAAACAAGCCTAGCATTTATTATTAATAAAACATCCCATTATTTTCAGAAGGGAAAATATCACTGCCAACATTTTAGCAATGCAGCTGAACTAAACTAAAAGTTTCATACAGCTACATCAATTGTGAATGGGTTACTTGCCCTAGAGCCATTTTGTGTCGTTTCTTGAATGCTTGGATGTTCCGTGGCAATGCTCCACTTTGAGAAGCCCTGTTGGTAATATAGCTAAGCCAAGATTCCTTTGCCATTTGCTTATAAAAACAGGTCCAGTGATTGAAGTCTTGCCAAGCACTGTGAGGGATGAATCACTTCAATGCTGCATCATCCATTAAATATGAGATATGAAAATAAGTGAATGTTTAGTTTTATCTGAAAGTCGTTTTCTAAAGTTAAAATTCCACACAGGATTTAGGGAACTTGTCAAACTTTACTACCCTGCTAGATGAAGATTTGATTAAAGTTGTGCGTGTTTATAAACCAGTTAATTTTGTTTTGGTTTTATATTTTCTTAATTGTCATCCCAGAAAACACTGTTTACCTCCACATTTAAAGGTAATATTCACATAAACATTGTTGCAATGTTTACTGGGCACCTTACTAAAAATGTGGCTACTGGGAGAAAATGATATTATTTCCTCTTGGCAGCTGTTGACTTTCAACCGTGGAGGTATGGACGGTGTGATTTCAATCATGACTCACAAGACTGCTTATGATAATGTGAGCTGTGGCTATAAATACATCCTGGAACTTTGTTTGACAGCCTGCTCTCCAGCACAACTGTGTAGAAAGGGCTGTGAGCAATGAGTGAAGCTGCTCCATGCCATTCTTATGGCTGAAAGCCAGCAGCTACCAGGAGAAAATAAATTCATTTTCTCAAGATAGATGCACTTTCCATAAGGTGGCCAGTATTCTAACTATTTACCTGCAGATTGACCCTATATCTAATGGTATATTGCATTTTTTGAGGTGACTGTGTCCCTTCAAGTATTATATTTCCACTTATAAATAGGATTTAACAATTATTTGATGGGTAATCATTGTTCTACTGTAACTCTAACTACTGTAATCAACAGTAATAAATATAACTTTGGGTTATTTATGTAGCATCAGTATATTATAAATCTACATTCTAATCCTTACAAATGTAGCCACAAAATAAGAACAGTCACAAAATAGCACTTTTTAGATGCCACTTCTTGAACTTCAAGTGCCATCTAAACCAGACATGAAGACATGTAAATATTATCCTCTGAGTTACAGGCCTTGTCCTTTCACATCAAGGACTTTTTGGTGTCTTATTAGTGAGGCAACCTCTCCACTGTAAGAAGCATTGTTTTAAGATTTGCTAATTTGTGAAGCATTCTTTCCTCTGCTACAGCAAAAGCACAGTGGTTCTGAGTAGAGAGGAGCAGAATTAAATTTTACTCAAATATGCCAAAATTTGCATTCAGCAAAATTCTGATATTTTCTTTATTCGCTTCCATGCAGAGATCATTAAGGACCATCAAAAAGTTAAAAAAGTTAAAAAAACCCACTTCATCTCCGCCGCCTCCTCTTGCTTCATTATCGTCCCCGGCGCCTGTGTTGTAAGTAAGAAGGGCAGCGCAACTGCGCATGCCCGGAAAAAAAACTTAATGCGCAGGCGACGGGGACAATAATGAAGCAAGAGGAGGTGGCGCCCGGCGCGCACAGGCCCGGAGTGACAGCTGTGCTGCGTGTGGCTTAGGATGGAAAGACCCGCCCCCGGGACGACTTCAGGGTATGAGGGGGCACATTTTATAAACGTTTATTTCAGCGTGTGCAGGGAGCATAACTAAAAGAGCCACCTTGTCAGAATGCAGCATTTGTGCAGCACAAGGTGGCTTTTTTAGTTACAAACGCCTGAGGGAGGTGACAGGTTCCCTTTAATACAAATGAATCTTCATACTAGGCCAGGACTTCTGAATGTAATGAGGCCCAAGAAAGTTCGCACACGTACACGGAAGTCATGGCGCATGATATGAAATCAAGACCTTAGACATTCTTGTGCAAAACCATCCAGAGCCTCATCAAATTCACAAGACACTGAAATGTGTAAAGATTCTCAGAAATTCAATGCTTATGGCAGTTATTAGAAGATATGCTGATGACTGAAAGAGGGAAGGTGAGGAGCGAAGGGTCCAGAGAGCTGTGCCGCAAGATGATTACATATACACTGCTCAAAAAAATGAAGTGAACACTAAAATCCCACATCCTAGATATCACTGAATGAAATAATCCAGTAGTAAATCTATATTCATTACATAGTGGAAAGTGTTGAGAACAATAAAAACTAAAAATTATCAACATAAATCACAACAAATATCCCAAAGAAGTCTAGAGTTGGAATAATGCTCAAACTCAAAGTGGAAAATGAAGTTATAGGCTCATTCAACTTCAGTGGAAATGCCTCAAGGCAAGAAAATGATGCTCAGTAGTGTGTGTGGCCTCCACATGCCTGTATGACCTCCCTACAATGCCTGGTCATGCTCCTGATGAGGCGGCGGATGGTCTCCTAAGGGATCTCCTCCCAGACCTGGACTAAATCATCTGCAAACTCCTGGAGAGTCTGTGGTGCAAACTGACATTGGTGGATGGTGCGAGACATGATGTCCCAGATGTGTTCAATCAGATTCAAGTCTGGAAAATGGGTGGGCCAGTCCATAGCTTCAATGCCTTCATCTTGCTGGAACTGCTGACACACTCCAGCTACATTAGGTCTGGCATTGTCCTGTATTAGAAGGAACCCAGGGCCACCCGCACCAGAATATGGTCTCACAAGGGGTCTGAGGATCTCATCTTGATACCAAATGGCAGTCAGACTACCGCTGGTGAGCACATGGAGGGCTGTGTGGCCTTCCAAAGAAATGCCACCCCACACCATTACTGACCCACTGCCAAAACGCTCATGCTGAAGGATGTTGCAGGCAGTAGATTGCTCTCCACGACATCTCCAGACTCTATCACATCTGTCACATGTGCTCAGTGTGAACCTGCTTTCATCTGTGAGGAGCACAGGGTGCCAGTGGCAAATTTGAAAATCCTGGTGTTATGTGGCAAATGCCATGTCCTACTCGGTATTGGGCTGTGAGCACAACCCCCATCTGAGGACGTCGGGCACTCAGACCATCCTCATGGAGTCAGTTTCCAGCCATTTGTGCAGACACATGCACATTTGTGGCCTGCTGGAGGTCATTTTTCAGGGCCCTGGCAGTACTCTTCCTGTTCTTCTTTGCACAAAGGCAGAGGTAGCGGTCCTGCGGCTAGGTTGTTGCCCTCCTACGGCCCCCTTTATGTCTCCAGGTATACTGGCCTTTCTTCTGATAGTCCCTCCAGCTTCTGGACACTGCGCTGAGAGACACAGCAAACCTTCTTGCCACAGCTCGCATTGATGTGCCATCCTGGATGAGCTGCACTATCTGAGCCACTTGTCTGGGTTGTAGAGTCCATCTAATGCTACCATGAGTGTGAAAGCACAACTTTTTATTCTTGTCCCTTGATTAAAATACTCTATTTTTATTTAAAAACACAATGAAGATTTATTTTTAAACTTGATATGTTGCATTTTATCGTCTTTCCTCAAATCCGCATACAAAACCACTGATTTCTTGTAGTACATTCCTTGTGATCTTTACATAGCAAAAAGGCAAAATAATATAATTTGTTCTGTTTGCAAATGTTGTACTGTACAGGTATTTTCTATAATTCAAGAATTTCAACAAATAAAACAAGAATTGTCTATTCATTTATTAAACTCATATGAATAGTATAGAACATTAGAAAACTTACATATGTCATCAAATCAATAGAATACACTCCACTTTCATTTCTTAATAAGGAGCTTAAAATCTCAAAAATTAATAACATTTCATTTAATTTGTAGGACTAAAAGATTGACTGATAGCACACAGAAAATTAGTTAACTGATAATAGAAATGAAATGAGAATTGAAATTAACTGATAGCAAAATTCCATTGAAAACCAAAGTCCTAAATTAACTTATTACAGAAATAGTAATACAAAGCTGATGATAAACCTTCAAATTCAATTTTTAATTTGCTTTACATAGATTTTTAACAGTTTGAGGCTTAATTTACCTGATGGGATTTAACATTTCTAATTAATTCTTAGGACATTGGCATCTTAAAGAAATTGTCCACTCTTTGGACAACTTCTTCTCATCCCCCTCGCTTGGCCCCCATAAAGTAATAAAGCTTATGCACACCTCCTGTGAGTGTACTTCACTTGCAATTCAGGGTTCTCGTGTGGTTGTTGTGACACATGATGCAGGCTCCCAAGTCTCCAGTCCTCAGACAGTTGTTTTCTCCTGTTTCTGTCCTCCATGCTTAGTGTGGCACATATAGACACAATGCAACAACTGAGTCAACATCTACCCTATTTATCTGGTTTGAGCTGTGATTTTCACATTGCACACACCAGTAACTTGCCACAGGTGAGTTTTTATAAGCATCACATGCTTGAAACAAAGTTGTTAACCCACAATTTTTGAAAAGTGCCAACAATGTTGTCCTACCCATTTTTGGGTTTTGTGTAAAATTATGTCCAATTTGTGTTGTTCCAATACACACAAAGGAAATAAACATGTGTACAAAAAACATTTGTAATTACAGTAATTTTCTAGGAGAAATAAGACATTTTCAGGATCAATTTTAAGAGTGTCAACACTGTATGTTAGGAGTAGGGGGAAATGGAAGGAGAAAAATTGGGACATAAATCACAATAGTAGAAAGAGGCTACCCCTCAACAGAAATATTATTAATATTATTGGAAATGTATGAAAACAATTAGAAAACTGCCATTCAAGACTTAGGCTGGTGGGGGCTGGAATCATGATTTGGGAGCTAAGCATTATTTTATGTTCTTTTTTATTTACACAACTGTAATGGATTTTCTGATGCAAAATTAAAAACAATGTTTCAGTTTAGAATTGTTGTAGTCAAACTTTGCACTGTCTAAGAGTTAAAAGTAACTAAACCAGGCATTCAAGTTTGTATATTTTTTTCATCCTTTAAGATTACAAGAACATTGGTGGGTGTTGAAAACTCCTGTGAAGTTCACAGCTCGGGAGACAGGAGCACAAAGCTCTGGCATGAGCACACAGACAGCAAAGTGCAGATTCAATAGGAAAGATAGGCTTTGTAGTCAGTGTAAGTTTGACACCTAATAAATCCCAGTTAGTGGAATTTCATTTTTTTCTCACACACAAAACTGTCTATCTATAAAAAATTATATTCCAAAAGCTCCACATTTTTTCCCAAGAATCATAGATGCAC
This sequence comes from Ranitomeya variabilis, assembly GCF_051348905.1. Lineage (NCBI taxonomy): Eukaryota > Metazoa > Chordata > Amphibia > Anura > Dendrobatidae > Ranitomeya > Ranitomeya variabilis. Next base: position 572,987,027 of record NC_135236.1, read on the forward strand.
ATAACCATGACATAATCATATCAGATCACTGAAAGCTACCAACTAGCATAGGGCTAAAAATTGTATACATTATGTAAGTATATAAATATTTGAGGATTTCTCTTTCACCTGTCAGAAGCCGTTATATTTGGTAATTAGATGAAAGAATCATGGCAGAAAGACAAGCAGAATAAACAACAACAGACATTAGTGTAAAACCTGCTGTGGTGTACTTGGGCCCACTCCTCTCTTCCAGTCAAAGTAAAGTCTGTTTAAAGTCACCTAGACATTGATTAGAAAAACTTCAAGACTCAAAATCATCAAAAATATTGGCTTTATCAATTTTGGATGCACATCTGAAATAATTTTTCAAGGCAACTAAGTTGTCTTTCAGCAGTTGCTTGTCTAAATGTCTCTATTTGAAAGATAACTTGTCAGGGAAACCAATGGGAATATTATTGTTCAGGAAGACAAATGTGGTGAAATGCTACCTGAGTGTGTTGGGGGACACTCGCTTGACATGAGATTTAAGCACTCAGACACGGTTTCTCCACGTAAACAGTCTTATTCGGTTTAATAGACATCATAAACCATAGCACAAACAGTTCATTACATACATGAATGGAACACTTTAACCACCGACAGTCTGTTCCAATGGCAGATACGTCTGTCTGTAACCCCTTGCTATCAGTAGTTACCTTACAGAAGCTCCAGTTCCACACACTAACTACTGCCAGTGCTGGTTCACAGGGGAAAACTGCCTCACTGGGGTCACCGTCCTTGTGACCAGGGCACCTCGGATGGTCCAGACCCGCAGTAGGGAACTGTAGCTTCCCCAACACAGTAGCCATCACAGGCTCTGTAGATGCAGCCTCTCCATGCGCTTTCAGGAAGTCCAGTCACAGGCACTTCCAACACACAGGCCATCAGTCTATGGTCTCACCATGTGCTTCCAGGACTCCAGTCCACTCCAGGACAATCCAACACCCTGTTCTTTCCAGGATTCACACTCTCACCAGGTGCTTGCAGAACTCCAGTCCATTCCAGGACAATCCAACACCCTGAGCATTCATGTCCACAGTCTTTGTAAGTGCTTCCAGGACGTCTCCACTCCCAGGAGACTCCAACACAAACCTGACCTTTCTCATGGACCATACAGATCCAAACACTCTTCACCCCATGTGACCTACACCCTGGTCACATTATGTAGCTGTTACCATCCCCATAGGTGAGTGGTGTGTGTGGTTAGCCAGTTTTGCCTAGCTCACCAGCTAACCCTATAAGCCCGCCATTATAAGTAAACACAACAAACTCTTGTGGAACTATAAGTTCCAGCATAACCATATCATTTTGGGCTTACAGCGCAGAGCACCTCTGCGACACAAACCAGCCATTTACAATCCTGCCGGACTTTGTCTCATCACCGGGTCACCGCACCACACACACCATAAATTTGCTGCCTTTAATATTGGAAGCATAGAAGAGTAGAACTCTCAATAGGATCAAAAGGAGAAGAGTGGATAAAAAATGGTTTCATATTAAATATTTAGATAAGTGTTAAAAACTTAAACATAATCTTGTCATATACAGTATTTCCCTGAATTTCCTCAAGATAAAAATGAATTTCATTTTTTTACATGGAATGCAATTGCTAATTAAATGTTAAGCTAGTAGGCAGATTCGATCAAACCAGAAGGTATTCGCAGTTATGCTAATCTAAATAAATAATGTTCTATTACTATCTTCTACAATTGGAATATTAAAAAAAATATATGGAATTGATGTTAATTGTCAAGTTGTTTTTTTGCCTCGGATGTGATCTTGTAGGGTGATCAAACTGTTCTGGTGCTAATCAAATTCACAGCTACAGGTGGATACAAACAATTTGCAATTCCATTTGCACAAACTGCAAAAAAAGAAATGCACTGAGCCATTTCACACATTGGTGAGGAGAGTGCCATATGGTGTAGCACCACCTTATTAAGGAAGACTATCACAGGCATCCTTTTTAGGTTTAAATTGGCTGTTGGTTACCACAATTACCATCCATTTTCTTATAGAAAGATAGGCTAAAATGATTGACATTTCTAAGGTTGAATTTCCATTACAAGACTAGAAAAATCATTCTTTGAGGATTTCTGAGTATCTTTTATGGGCAATTATAGGCTTATAAGTGGTTAAGATTTGTAACATCAATTTTTTTTTAAATTAATCAAAGCTGGCAAACTCGAATTTAACTCCCTTTCACCATCGGGCATATATTTGCACCGGTGTCAGACTCCCTCCCTTTGATGTGAACAGCTGACATGTGCCCGCAATAGCCGCGGGTGAAATTACGATATACCAGCTGCTATTAACCAGTTAAATGCCGCTGTCAAATGCTGACAGCATCATTTAACAAGCGCTTCCGGCAATCGCGCCGGAAATCTGCCCATCAGTGACCCGCGTCACGTCATTGCGGGTCACCGGTGTGTTGGCATGACAGTGGTCGGCGCTCGTAGCAAGTGATTAAATCTGCTATATAGAGGCAAACTGATCATCACCTCTATGCAGCAAAGGCAATCAGTTTGTGGCAGGTTCTAGTGTAACACAGAGACTATTGAAGCATGCCAAAATTAAGAAAAAAATGTTTTTAAAAATAAAAAAATATATAAAAGTTCAAATCACCCCCCTTTCACCCCATTCAAAATAAAACCAAAAAAATTATCAAAAATACACATATTTGATATTGCTGCATTCATAATCTCCCAATCTATCATCAAAAAAAGGATTAACCTGATTGCTAAATGGCATAGCAAGAAAAAAAGTAAAAAGGCCAAATTTAGGTTTTTGTGATCGCCACAACATGCAATAACAGGCGATCAAAAGATCGTATCTGCATCAAAATGGTATTATTAAAAACATCAGCTTGGCATGCAAAAAATAAGCCCACACTCAACCTGAGATCAAGAAAAATGGAGACGCTACGGATATCGGAAAATGGCACAATATTTTTATTTTAACAAAGTTTGGAATTTTTCTTCACCACTTAGATAAACAAGAACCTAGATATGTTTGATGTCTATGAACTTGAAATGACCTGGAGAATCATAATGGCTAGTCAGTTTTAGAATTTAGTGAACCTAGTAAAAAAGCCAAACAAAAAACAAGTGTGGGATTGCACTTTTTTGCAATTTCACTGCACTTTTCTGTGGTTAAGGGGTTAAACATATTTGATCTTTAGAATGTTGAGAAAGAGTCTGTAATTTATTATCAGTAACATATTAATTTTAACATGCATTTTTTCACTTTTAAATAGCGACATATAGCATGCATGAATTGATTACTGTTACATTGACAGCAAAATATGCTTAAAAAGCATTTTATTATGTATCTCAGGACTCATTCACACATACATGTCTCTGTCACGTGTGGTGACAGTTTTCACACATACCAGAGACACTGACACACGTAGACCCATTCAAATGAATGCATCTGTGCACATGTCAGTGTGTTTCCATGGACCGTGTGTCTGTGTGCCCCACACGTAGACATATCTATTTTTTATCATCAGCACGGACGGCAAAATGTCCCGAACATGTGGACACAGAGAACACAGATTGATGTCCTCCGTGTGACATGCATCAGCATCAGGGAAGAAGCGCTGTTCCCCGGTGACAGGTGCTGAAGACGGCTCTCATCATTCTCCCCTGCTCTGTGGGCAATCAACGCGAGAAGAGAATTATGAGAATTATGATGTAAACGTTGGTGAATGATGCTGCACTCTCAGCAGCTCATTCACCATTGGTTCTCAGCCTGGACTGTCGCATGTTGGCACCATCCTGGTTGAAAACTATTTAGCCCCAGACATGGATTACGGCGTGGGACAGAACAACGGACAGGTGTGGTATTTTGTTGCTTTTTTAATTTCATTTTTATTACTGGAGATCGAGGGCTTCGGTGGAATTAGGTGAGGTCGTAAGTATGGTTTAATTGAGAATATTAAAGGAGTCTGTGTCATTTTTTCTATTAAAGGATTTTATTCTGGCTGTGTCTTTATCTACATATAACTAATTGTCTTATAGACTCCTCTCCATTACTAAGCCATGGTCTTGATGTTACCTGACAATACAAGGATGACATCAACCCCAGAAATATGAAGCCCACTTGCCACCGCTATGGGGCAAGTGGGAAGAGCTGAGCAAAGGGCCAGAATTGGTGCATCTAATAGATGCACCTTTTCTGGGCAGCTGCGGGCTGCTGCTTTTAGGGGGGCCTATATCAATGGCCCCTTACCAGCCTTAGAATAACAGCCCCCAGGCTGGTTGTCAAAAATGGTTGGGACCCCACGCTGTTTTTTTAAATTATTTATTAAAATAATTAAAAAAAACAATGTGGGGACCTCTCTATTTTTGATAACCAGCCTTGCTGATGCTGACAACTAAGGGTTTAAGCCCCCAGCTGTGAGATTTGCCTGGTTGGTTCAAGAAAGAAGGGGGGAACCCACGCTGGGTTTTCCATTCATTTAGTTATATTGCAGGCGGTTGAGGAATACCCCGATCATCCACTCCTACTGTCACTGTTATAAGCGCTAGCAAGTGTGGGATGATGGGAGTAAGAGTCCCAAAAGCCCCCACCTGCTGTCATCATTGGGACTTTAATATAATTCTCATCATTTGTCTCTGCTCGCTCCGATCGCCAGCAGAACAGATGAGAATTATGAGAACCGTCTTCAGCACCCGCCACCGGGGAACAAAGCTTACTATAGTGCTTCTTCCCCGGCGGCAGTCTGTGTGGTACTGATGCTGCACAAGGTTGCCTCATGTGTGCCACAAGTATTATATTCACAACAAATGGAAACAAGTACATGATTATCTCCGGTACCGATTTTTCTGGCACTGGAAATAAACGAACAAGTGAAACCAGCCTCAGTAAGTTTTTCTGTCTGCCTTGACAAGGAGTTTGAATAACAGAGGCAAGACTGGGTGGAAAGAGGAATGGTCTAGCCTGTTTGGCACAAATTACTCTTTAAAGTAAGTAATCTAAAAAATGGTGTCCAGTTAGGCAAAAGAGTTTAAAGATGATAGAAATTGTAATCCAAATTTAGCCACTGTGATACTTTTTTTTATTCTAAGTTTATATTTTTTCCAATACATAACAGTAGCTAATTAGTCAAGAAGCACAAAAAATCTTTACACTTTATTAAAAAATATTGCACATTTTTTTTAACTGTTTAGCCTACATATACACTGTCTACAAGTTATGCAATTTTAAAACATTTTCACTATTGATTATACCAATTTTTAATTTACTAAAATTACAAAAAACACTATTTGTCATAAACGTTAAAACATTTTTCTACCTAATAATAAAATAGGAAGCAAGTTCTCTTTAAGAAAAGTAGCAGAAAAGTAACAAGCAATATTGACAATTTTATCATATTTATTATATTTACTATATAAGCAGATGCATAACAGTGTATCCCACATTTAAAATTTGCGTTTCCTAAGAAACTCAAAAAAACTTTTTCTTTTCAAAACGTACATAAAAGTTCACAATTTGTTCTTTGCTCGAGTCACTGTGGTATTGTAAAATGACCTTACTGTGTGTCCCAGCTGTTGGACAATGACTTCTCATTTTTAACTTGTCAGTTGTTACTCCCTTGTCTATCGCTAATGATACCAGGCAGTTGCTGACCCACTTTGTGTAAATTTGGTGCAGGTGTAATAAATTCCTAAGCGGATTGCTATTAATTCTCTGTGCTCTCACATGAGTGAGAAGATGAAGTATGTTGTTTTACTACAAGCATTCCTGTTGATTACAAGTCAGATTGCACAAGCATTGACTAGTCACATATTTACTCCTGTTTTCAAATAAACTGGAACTGAGCCATGCACGCAAAAGGATGTTCAGAAAATTAATTTAATGAGCATGGAAGCCATTGTTAGCATTTAATTAGTTTAAGCAAACAATATTATTTAGCACAGAATTGTTTAATAAAGTATTTATTGCTAATCTAGTGGAAATTAAAGCCTAGACTTACAACATCCAGTCTAAATCATAACTCATTCCAGACATCAATTGATTTAAGAAAAATATGATTAATCTTTTAAAGTATACCTCAGCTGGCTCTAGTATTGAATCTGGCATAGATAAATGTTTTTGTATTTATATTATTACTGGTTGGAGTATTACAGGTCTTTTCTGTGATGGGCAATCCTTTATTGGACACATGCACTCTATGAGTTAAACATTTTTAGGTTTATGATTGTTTAAGCAACAAATGGCATTTTGTGTAAGCAGTTATAATTACTGTTACTAGCAGTAATATGTACTAGATGCATTTATGAAGTGAATTGTTTTGTAAAGGTGAATCACTGAGATGGCACTGATTCAGACATTTCTGATTTATAGAGGTTACACCATCACTTTTGTTCAAGAAAACAATGCTCAGCAGCCTCCTAAATTCCCGCTTGCTGGGAGATAGTGCTCTCCTGCGTGATAGACAATTTGAACCAGCAGTATCATTGCACAAATGGATCAAGCCATGATCCTTCTGCCAATGCTTTAAGAAACAGCTTTGAATCTGCAGGAGCACAGTGACACTAAAAATGACCAAGATCAAGGACTAACATTGCGCACCAACAATCTGGCCAGCTTTAGAACTGTGCTTACAAGCCCTATCGTTAAGAGCCAGTAAGTGTAATGCATATTTTTCAACTGCTGCTAGGCTAAAGCATTGGCTGGTAACCTAGGAAGTGAGTGATAAACTATAAAATTACAAATCTTTCTGTTCTCGAGAATTTAGAGGATATTTTAAAAAAATAAATGAAAAGCTGCTTGTTTTTACAATTTCTTAGCACTTTTACCCCAAAAAGTACTGCTAGGGCACACGAGATGCGTGTGTTGTCATCTTAATGGTCTGCTGCCAAATTATTATCTTGGAGAAATACACAGGAGAAGAGCAAGTTGTGTCTCAAATTGTTTCTGATTTTATTGGTCAATAAGCACAGTTTTTATAGGGAAAAATTAGCTGTTTTCAGTACATTACATCATTTGCTTTTCAGCGAGTAATTATTGATTTCACACATTCTATGTCATTTTGTCATTTTCTTTATTACTATAATGATCATTACTCTAATGGTTATTGCTCTTATTTATTTCTGTAATGGTTATCACTCTAATGGCTATTGGTAGGTCAAGCTGACATCTGTCTTGTACACATCATATTGATATTGGGTTTATGAGGGGAGCAATAAGCCAGGTGCAAGTGCATTTACTCTTGATAATCTTGGTAGATTATACTACCATCTCATAGTCTATTTATGTAACTTGGTGACAAGAATTAACTTTGTCACAAGGAAAAATCAGAGCACATAAAAACATGATTGAGTACATATATTCAGCAAAGTGTCCATTTTTAAGTATAACAAATGGACAAATTAGTATTTTTACATCCAAGGTAGATGAGGTTCAATGTGGATAAATGTAAAGTTACATTTGGGCACAATAACCTGCAGTCACCAAATGTTCTAGAAGGTGGAAAAGTAGGAGAGTCTCTTGTTGAGAACGATCTGGGTGCACTTGTAGATCACATACTACTAGTAATTACTAGCTTACAATTGCAAATGTCAAGTCGGGAGGACATCCTTAGCTGGATGTTTCTTTTTCCAATAACTACATAATAACATTTTCTAATACTGTGTAACAATACTTTCATGCGCTGGCTGAATATGTATATAAACCAATATATTATTACACAGTCACTTGACATGGACATTCATATACACATATACATAGTGAATCCTTCTTTGAGCAGGGGGTTGGACCAGATGACCCAGGAGGTCCCTTCCAACTCTACCATTCTATGATTCCATAATTCTATGATACAACAATACAGTCAGTCAATAGACATGGAAATACTTATATACTAATTCATTCAGACAGTCACTCCACATAGATATGATTGTACATCAATATGTTGATACAAGTTACTAGGTATGGGTATAAGTATACATTAGTATAAAGTTTGAAAATTGTTGCAGCAAACTCAACAATTATAGAGGGAGGTACTATTAGAAAGTGGTAGTCTTATTATTAGCAAGTTTTATGCAGACTCCGACAATAGATGCAAAGTAAAAAAAATGTTTATTTATTTACCAATTATAGCACACAATTTGTGTGAAGGTGTTGAGAAAGTGAACAGTAGTAATAGTAGTAGTAATGTTTTTTTTAACCCTTCTGGGTTACTAGAACCCTTAGTGTCACAATACTAATGAATGGATGTAGCTTTGCTCCAGTCTGTAGTATAAAGAATTGCACTTGGGTGCTGTAAGCACCAACTCATCCCACTTGCACTCCTAATTGGGGTAAGACTACATCCTTTCAATAATACTACACTGTGTGCAGAATTATTAGGCAAGTTTGTATTTTAGAGGATTATTTTTATTATTGATCAACAACTATGTTCTCAATCAACCCAAAAGACTTAGAAATAGCAAAGCTTAATATTTTTGGAAGTTGGAGTGGTTTCTTTTTTAGATTTGGCTATCTTAGGAGGATATCTGTTTGATCATGTAACTGTTACTGTGCAGAATTATTTGGCAACTTAATAAAAACCAAATATATTCCCATCTCACTTGTTTATTTTCACCAAGTAAACCAATATAACTGCACAAAATTTAGAAATAAACATTTCTGACATGCAAAAACAAAACCCCAAAAAATTAGTGAGCAATATAGCTACCTTTCTTTGTGATGACACTCAACAGCCTTCCATCCATAGATTCTGTCAGTTGCTTGATCTGTTTATGATCAACATTGGGTGCCGCAGCCACCACAGCCTTCCAGATACTGTTCAGAAAGGTGTACTGTTTTCCCTCCCTGTAGATCTCACATTTTATGAGGGACCACATGTTCTCTATGGGGTTCTGATCAGGTGAACAAGGGGGCTATGTCATTATTTTCCTTTTTTGAGACCTTTACTGGCCAGCCATGCTGTGGAGTAGTTGGAGGCATGTGATGGAGCATTGTCCTGCATGAAAATCATGTTTTTCTTGAACGATACTGACTTCTTCCTGTACCACTGCTTGAAGAAGTTGTCTTCCAGAAACTGGCAGTAGGTCTGGGAGTTGAGCTTCACTCCATCCTCAACCCGAAAAGGTCCCACAAGTTCATCTTTGATGATACCAGCCCATATTAGTACCCCACCTCCATCTTGCTGGCATCTGAGTCGGAGTGGAGCTTTCTGCCCTTTACTGATCCTGCTTCTGGCCCATCCATCTGGCCCATCAAGAGTCACTCTCATTTCCTCAGTCCATAAAACCTTTGAAGAGTCAGTCTTAAGATATTTCTTGGCCCAGTCTTGACATTTTATCTTATGTTTCTTGTTCAAAGGTGGTCGTTTTTTAGCCTTCCTTACCTTGGCTATGTCCCTGAGTATCGCACACCTTGTGCTTTTTGTTACTCCAGTAACATTGTAGCTCTGAAATATGGCAAAACTGGTGGCAAATGGCATCTTGGCAGCTTTTCCTCTATTCATGGGCAGTTATTTTGCACCATTTTTGCCCAACACACTTCTTGCGACCCTGTTGGCTATTTGCCATGAAACGCTTGATTGTTCAATGATCATGCTTCAAAAGTTTGGCAATTTCAAGACTGCTGCATCCCTCTGCAAGACATCTTACAATTTTGGACTTTTCAGAGCCCGTCAAATCTCTCTTCTGACCCATTTTGCCAAAGGAAAGGAAGTTGCCTAATAATTAAGCACACCTTATATAGGGTTTTGATGTCATTAGACAACACCCCTCCTCATTACAGAGATGCACATCACCTGATTTACTTAGTTGGTAGTTGGCTCTCAAGCCTGAACAGCTTGGAGTAGGACAACATGTATAAAAAGTGTCATGTGATCAAAATACAACTTGCCTAATAATTCTGCACACAGTGTACAACACTGGGTTAAAAAAAAACAGGAGTATTGAAAGATTATACCATTATTTTTTTCACAGTAGCGCAAAACATTTTGTGCTATATTTTGTGTTATATTTCGTGTACGCATACAATTTTCAGCATGTATTATGTATTTTGCAGTGAACTTGCTTATATACTAATTCTAATACCATTTTTTGTTTCTATAGTGCCAATATATTCCGCACATTAAAATTCATAGAGAACTTGTACAAACAAGGTAAGACATTACACAGTAACATACAGCTCAACACATACCAAGAGAAGTGAGGGCACTGGTTGCAAACTTACAATCTATGAGATACAGCAATAAACTTATACACAGTCACAACCCGGAACTTGTATGTACATCAACATATTCATACACACATTACTCATAAACATTAAAGATAGATTGATCAATAGATAGATATATGATAGACCAACGTCATATACAGATTAAAAAAGTACATACATATTCAACATATCAACACACTGGTTGGGATGCTCTATTACAGAGTGTTAAGACCCTTCTCATACTCTGTCCTTGTAGTAAGAAGAGCGAGAGTATGGTATCTGGCAACAAAATAACCCGGCCTGATAATACTGATGGAAGCCCAATCTTTTCTGCTATCATCCTGATTTTCCATTTTTTCACAGCTATAGCAATTAATTTGCTTCTAACTCATCAATTTCAATTTAACACATAGTTCCTCTCCAATGTTAAGGGTTGTGAGCTGACAGCTACTACAGCTGCTACCCCTACTGTTGCTCCACAGTTTCCATTTTAAGTTGAATTAAAGGTCACTCACTACCACTTCTGGTTCACGTTTAAAGTGGATGATTTATTTTTTCTTCTCTCATCTTCCTTAAACCCTTCTAACAATATGGAAGATCCACTTTTGCATGTTAATCCCAAAACAACATCTAGTCATTTTTACCCTCTTCATCATAAAGGTTCCCACATCGAAACCTTTCAACATCTCATTCTCAATGAGGTCCGCTCCATGAATCTGGGTACCCTAGACAGCTTATTCGGTAACCGCAATAGCTTGCTGAATAAGCGGGGACCTGAACAAATTCTCTCAATTCTGCTAGTAAGTGATCTGCCATATTTTTCTGGCCAGCTTCCCATTTTATTCTATTGTCATCAGACACATTTGCTAGATAAGTCGCCTCCTGTGATAAGACCTCTTTGTTGTAGATCCTGGGACTTCTCTATGGGTTTAGTTTTTATTGTCCACCACTGTCCCCTCATTAATTTTGAAAAATTCTTAAGATCATGACTGACATTGACCCCCTGATAGCCTGCAACCAGTATTGATGCAGGCATCATAAGGGCCTCCTCACCTGAATACCTTCCCCCACTTGTAGACGGATCAACAACAGAGAATGTTCTGAAAGAGTTCTAGATAAAAATGCTTAATATATCTCAGAATGGCTTCATTCTCAATAGCCAAATCTATACATGTTAATGATTGATTAGACAAAGAATAATATGAATATTATATGTCATCTGGATAGACTAAGCACCACAAGTCCAACAAGTCCAGTGTTACTGTTTCTAACAATAGGTAGTGCAGAGCTGTTGGTCAAGCATTATGTGTTATTTTACCCAACTGGTGCTTATCCCAAAATGGATTTGGATAAGCATTAAAGTATCCCACCACTATTATAGGAAAATCCGTGTAATCTTCTGTAAAGGGAAGGATCAATTTCACCTGAGGTGTAAGAAGGTTTATATAAATTACTACTATAATTATTTTGTAATATAGACTTCACCAGCAATACATGCATATTTGCCATTTGCATCTATTTTTGTTGCCTGCCTTTAAAATGGGATATTCTGATGCACTTACTCTTCTGGCATGCAACAAATAGACTGAGTGAAACCATTTCCCCACCCTTACTCTTTTCATTTGATGTAATATTTCCTTTGTCATATCCGTTTCTGAAATGCAGAATATACCAGGCTGATATTTGCATAACCAATCAAACATCCCCCCTTTACACCCTCTCCCCAATTCCCTGGGATTTTATATCACAATGTTAACTATATTTGCCATTCCAATAAAAGAGGCAACATCCGACAACATAACTTCCAACTCTCAAATGTATATTCCCGTAAATTGTGTTATTTCCAATATTTTACTGACATTTTTTAGCTTCTCTGGTAAATAACCACCTTTTTAAAACCATAACCAATATAAAACAAAAAATTCAACTTAAACCTCCCAACCAGTGAAAGGCAGGCCTGAGTTTGGAATGCATGACCAACATAATTTTCGGTAAGATATAGAAACATAAACATTTAAGCACCTTATTACTCGAATCCCCTTATTTACAAGGGATCGATACATTGAACCAGATCTGAACTAGCCAGATTTTTAAGTTGTAAGAAGCAATATAAAAAGACATAGTAAGGTTGAAATGTGCTCAGAGTCCCTTCTTTCAAGAAATGCCTCCCTTTCTAATTTCCTGGCACAGCTACTGCTCATTAGTGTCCAGCCTAGAACCACTTTAGGCTTATCAAACAAGTGGATGTTCCCTGCTACCGCCACTCTAAGACAAGTTGGCTATAACATAGAGTATGAGATTTGTTTTACACACAGACTACTTTTTATATCCATGAATTGTGCTCCTCTTCATCTCTGCCAAAAAATCTGGATATATGGACACATCAGCTCCGTTTATGATTAATGCTTTGTGGTCTTTTGCTTTGTGAAGGATTATGTCCCTATTCTGAAAATGAAGAAGTTTCATTATAATAGAGCGAGGTGGTGCTCCAGGTGACCCTGGTTGTGCAGAGACTCTATGGCAAAGAAGGGGGACAGAGCCTTCTTTCAAAATATGTCCACAAGCCGGGATTTAAAAAGATGACTGGGTCTTGTCCCTCCACCTTTCAGGCATCCCCACAATGCGCAGATTGTTTTACCATGACCTATTTTCAAGGTCATCCAGCCTATTAAGAAGCATGCCACAGAGGAAGTGGCACCATTAACTCCTACTACAGCTACATAATGTCCTCATAGCGGTCCAAACCCTCTGATTCCTGAGCTGATGTGCGCTGTGAAAGGTAAGCGAGGGAGACTTTCACCAGCGTGGTGAATCTCCCCAGTTTAAGTGCCGTGTCCTCTGCCATCCTGACCCTGTCAAGGCTGTTGTGAGGAGGTGGTCCCTCTCCTTCTGAGCCTTACTGTGCATCATACCCACCACTAGGGTTGAGCGACTTTCATTTTTGTAAGATCGAGTCGGGTTTTGTGAAACCCGACTTTGTCCAGAGTCGAGTCGAGTGCAGTCGGCCGATTATCGCTAAAAGTCGGGGATCGACCGAAACACGAAACCCAATGCAAGTCAATGGGGAAGCATAGTCGGCAGTGAGTGGAGGCCAGGAAAACACCTACAGTGCCCATTTTAATGCCAAAAACATCCATTCTTGTTTCTGAAGCTTGTCAATCTTAATTAACTTTATAATAATAGTTGGGCATTGGAACTTGGGAGTCATTTGGCAAAAGTTGTGGGGGGTAGGGCTGGTTCAAGGTTTTAGTGGGCCCAGGAAACGTGGACTACGTCACGGCGGTGGAGCAGGGAGAGGTAAGTATTTCAACGTTGCAAGTGCTGTGATCCTGAGCAAGCAGGGGGGGCCCACTCGTTCGCATTGGCACTGGCACAGGGCCCCTCAAAGTACAGCGGTGTGTTTGCACGGCGGGGGCGCCTCCCAACGGCAGCGACACTTTTGCGTACTCTGAGGGGCCCTGTGCCAGTGACGTCAACAACGAATATGCCCCCCCACCTGATGAAGGAACCTGCACTTTCATCTGCACCTTCCTCTTTGTCCCTGTGTAAGGTGGTATAACATGCGGGAAGGGGAACCTTACTTTCAGCAGGGTCAGATTCTGGCTGTGTAGAGTGCAAGGGGAATGTAGTGGTCTAGGTCAATGTACCAGCAGACTCATCTAGCAGTGGCTGGGCAATGGGCAGGATGAGGAGGAAACAGATATAGGGCCAAAGAATAAAGTAGGCTAAATGCAGTTCAAAATTGGTAACAGGACTAAACAGGCGGCATTGCTTTGTTCAGTGGAGTAGTAAACCCAGGAGCAGCAGACACTGTTTTAAGGGCCCAACCACACTAGTAGGCCAAATGCAGTTTAATATCTGCTACTGTAGGCCAAAAGCCAGAAGGTTGAAGCTCAGCTTTATTCAGTTGAGGACAAACACCAGGGAGGGGCAGACACCGTTAGTAGGCCGTAACCACCAATTTTTTTAAAAAACAGCACTTAATGAGAGCCAGAAGGTTGAAGCTCAGCTTTATTCAGTTGAGGGAAAACACCAGGGAGGGGCAGACACCGTTAGTAGGCCGTAACCAAAGTTGAAGGCCAAATGCAGTTTAATATCTGATACTATAGGCCGAAAGCCAGAAGGTTGAAGCTCAGCTTTATTCAGTTGAGGAAAAACACCAGGGAGGGGCAGACACCGTTAGTAGGCCCCAACCACCAATTTTTGGTTAAAAAAGCACTTAATGAGAGCCTGAAGGTTGAAGCTCAGATTTAGACAGTGGAGGACAATTTGAATTAGGGACTGCAGACAGACTTAGTAGGCTGTCCCCTGTGGACCATGCATCCACCACATTAACCCATTGCGCCGTAATGGACACGTAACCTTCCGTGGCCATGCCTACAGGTCCATGTGTCTGTTGTCAGGTGCACCTTTGTACTCACAGATTGCCAGAGTGCATGGACAATGCGGTCTTTTACATGCTGGTTGAGGGTTGGGATGGCTTTTCTCGCAAAAGAAGTGTCGACTGGTTAGCTTGTAGCGTGGTACAGCGTAGTCCATCATGGCTTTATTAATATTAAATAAAATATATAAATAGGCTCTATGAACTTTTAAATAGGTTCCAGGGGTACACGGGCAGCATTGGTGTGGTCAGTGGAGGAGTATTGCAAGGAGTGACCGCAGACAGGCTAACGAAGGCCTAAAATAACAAAAAATAGGCTCATGGCATTTTTAAATAGGTTACATGGATACACAGGCAGCATTGTGGTCAGTGGAGGAGTATTGCACGGAGGGACCGCAGACAGGCTAACGAAGGCCTAAAATAACAAAAAATAGTCTCATGGCAGTTTTAAATCGGTTACATGGATACACAGGCAGCATTGTGGTCAGCGGAGGAGGATTGCAAGGAGTGACCGCAGACAGGCTAACGAAGGCCTAAAATAAAAAAAAATAGGCTCATGGCAGTTTTAAATCGGTTACATGGATACACAGGCAGCATTGTGGTCAGCGGAGGAGGATTGCAAGGAGTGACCGCAGACAGGCTAACGAAGGCCTAAAATAACAAAAAATAGGCTCATGGCAGTTTTAAATCGGTTACATGGATACACAGGCAGCATTGTGGTCAGCGGAGGAGGATTGCAAGGAGTGACCGCAGACAGGCTAACGAAGGCCTAAAATAACAAAAAATAGGCTCATGGCAGTTTTAAATCGGTTACATGGATACACAGGCAGCATTGTGGTCAGCGGAGGAGTATTGCAAGGAGTGACCGCAGACAGGCTAATGAAGGCCTAAAATAACAAAAAATAGGCTCATGGCAGTTTTAAATCGGTTACATGGATACACAGGCAGCATTGTGGTCAGCGGAGGAGGATTGCAAGGAGTGTCTGACACAGTTAGTACTCACAAAAAATAAATAGATGTTAATGTCTCGCAAAACAACAACAAAAAAAAAAGGTGGCATACTTAGGTACAGGGGTGGGCTCATCTGCTGAGTTTCTGACAAAGTAATTTGGCAGTAACTTAGTATTTACTGGTGTCAATATAGGACACCCTATCCAGACTACTTTAACTAGCATCATAGATGTCAACAAATTGGTATTGTCAGTGCCAGGCATTGAATGATGTCAGCGCATAGACTAAACATTGGTGGAGCTGTGCGAGATAATTTTGCACGTGGTAGAGCACAGTTTGAGCTGGGGGGGTGGGGGAACTCTCTTGTGGCCGGCGGTACCGTCCCAGGGCCCCTCATGTTACAATGGTGTGTCTGACGTTGGGTGCGCACCACCACCGCCAGAGACACTACATTGTACTATGAGGGACCCAGTGGCAGTGCCGTCGACCAAAAGCGGGCACACCCACCTCTTCAGACAAACAGCACTGTAACGGGTGCTTGCGACAAGTGGCGAGACCACGGCCCCGTGGGGGGAGTTTTCCCATTGGGGGAGGTGTAAACATGTCGTATGCTGGACAAAGAGCTGCTGCAAATTAAGAGATTGGAACACTCAGTAAGACCAGTCCACAAGCAAGACCTTTTTATAGTAAAGCTAGGTGTCAGCCGGGAAAGGTGGGGCAAAATAATTTGAAATCCAGGAGTGGTTCATTTTAATGAAGGTGAGATCATCCACATTTTGGGTAGCCAGACAAGTCCTTTTTTCGGTTAATATTGAATCAGCAGCACTGAATACTCTTTCTGATAGCACACTAGCTGCTGGGCAAGCAAGCTCCTGCAATGCATATTCTGCAAATTCAGGCCAGGTCTCTAATTTGGATGCCCAGTAATCAAATGGGAATGACGGTTGAGGGAGAACATCGATAAGGGATGAAAAATAGTAACCATACTGGACAAATGTTGTCTCCTGTCACTTTGAATAGAAGCTGCAGTACCTGTCCTGTCTGCGGTCATTGCAAAATCACTACACAACCTGGTCAGAAAACGCCTCTGTCCAAGGCCACTTCTGATCTGTGCACCTCTAACACCTCTGCCCTGTAGCCCCCTGCAGCTTGTGTGAGAACCATCACCGGTGCTGTGTGCTGGGAATGCCTGAATCAAACGGTCTACAAGAGTAGCTTGTTTGGTTGCTAAGATTTGTTCGAGGTTCTCATGTGGCATAATATTTTGCAATTTGCCTTTATAGCGAGGGTCAAGGACGCAGGCCAACCAGTAATCGTCATCGTTCATCATTTTAATAATGCGTTGGTCCTTTTTGAGGATACGTAAGGCATAATCCGCCATGTGGGCCAAAGTTCCAGTTGTCAAATCTGCGGTTGTGCTGGTTTGCGGGGCAGTTACAGGCAAATCTACGTCACTTGTCTCCCTTAAAAAACCAGAACCCGGCCTTGCAACGCCACTAATTTCTGTTGGCCCAGGAGAAGCTTCCTCATTAAAAAAGTACTCATCCCCATCATCCTCCTCGTCCTCCTCCTCCTCTTCGCCCGCTACCGCGTCCTCTACACGGCCCTGACCAGACAATGGCTGACTGTCATCAAGGCTTTCCTCTTCCTCGGCTGCAGACGCCTGCTCCTTTATGTGCGTCAAACTTTGCATCAGCAGACGCATTAGGGGGATGCTCATGCTTATTATGGCGTTGTCTGCACTAACCAGCCATGTGCATTCCTCAAAACACTGAAGGACTTGACACAGGTCTTGTAGCTTCGACCACTGCACACCTGACAACTCCATGTCTGCCATCCAACTGCCTGCCCGTGTATGTGTATCCTCCCACAAAAACATAACAGCACGCCTCTGTTCGCACAGTCTCTGAAGCATGTGCAGTGTGGAGTTCCACCTTGTTGCAACATCGATGATTAGGCGATGCTGGGGAAGGTTCAAAGACCACTGATAGTTCTGCATACGGCTGGAGTGTACGGGCGAACGGCGGATATGCGAGCAAAGTCTGCGCACTTTGAGGAGCAGGTCGAGTAACCCCGGATAACTTTTCAGGAAGCACTGCACCAACAGGTTTAAGGTGTGAGCCAGGCAAGGAATGTGTTTCAGTTGGGAAAGGGCTATGGCAGCCATGAAATTCCTTCCGTTATCACTCACTACCTTGCCTGCCTCAAGATGTACAGTGCCCAGCCATGACTGAGTTTCTTTCTGCAAGAACTCAGACAGAACTTCCGCGGTGTGTCTGTTGTCGCCCAAACACTTCATTGCCAATACAGCCTGCTGACGCTTGCCACTAGCTGTCCCATAATGGCACACCTGGTGTGCAACATTGGCAGCTGTGGATGGAGTGGATGTGCGACTGCGGTCTGTGGACGAGCTCTCGCTTCTGCAGGAGGAGGAGGGGGGGCGAACGCCTACAGCCAACTCTTTCCTTGACCGTGGGCTAGGCAGAACTGTCCCAATATTGCTGTCCCCTGTGGACCCTGCATCCACCACATTCACCCAGTGTGCCGTGATGGACACGTAACGTCCCTGGCCATGCCTACTGGTCCATGCATCTGTTGTCAGGTGCACCTTTGTAGTCACAGACTGCCTGAGTGCATGGACGATGCGGTCTTTAACATGCTGTTGGAGGGCTGGGATGGCTTTTCTAGAAAAGAAGTGCCGACTGGGTAGCTCGTAGCGTGGTACAGCGTAGTCCATCAGCGCTTTGAAAGCTTCAGTTTCAACTAACCGGTAGGGCATCATCTCTAATGAGATTAGTCTACCAATGTGGGCGTTCAAACCCTGTGTACGCGGATGCGCGGATGAGTACTTCCTTTTCCTAACAAGAGTCTCATGTAGGGTGAGCTGGACTGGAGAGCTGGAGATCGTGGAACTAGCGGTGGTGCCGGTGGACATGGGTGAGTGACATAGGGTTGGAGATGTTATTCTTGCCGGTGCCCTACATGCAGTGTTTCCTACTGCAAACCTGGTGATTCCCTGACTGCTTTGGCCTGGCGACGAAAGCTGCACACATACTGCAGGTGGTGCGGGAAATGGTGGGTTTACAGTGAGGGAAGGGATGTAGCGTTGCTGACTAGCTTCATTGGCCGAGGGTGCTGCAACCTTTAGGGATGTTTGGTAGTTAGTCCAGGCTTGCAAATGCATGGTGGATAAATGTCTATGCATGCAACTTGTATTTAGACTTTTAAGATTCTGACCTCTGCTTAAGGTAGTTGAACATTTTTGACAGATGACTTTGCGCTGATCATTTGGATGTTGTTTTAAAAAATGGCAGACTGCACTCTTTCTACTATCGGATACCTTTTCAGGCATTGCAGACTGAGCTTCTTTAACTGGATGGCCACGCTGTCCTCCAACAGGTTTTGGTTTTGCCACGCGTTTTTGGCCAGATACGGGCCCGGTAGATGGAACCTGTTGTGATGTTGATGCCTGCTGCGGCTCCTCCTCCTCCGCATCAGAACTACTGCCGCCTGCACCCTGTTCCCCCAATGGCTGCCAATCGGGGTCAACAACTGGGTCATCTATGACCTCCTCTTCTATGTCACGTGCAACTTCGTCTGTGTCACCGTGTAAGCCGGTGGTATAGCGTTCGTGACGGGGCACCATAGTCTCCGCTGGGTTTGATTCTGCCTCAGTACACTGCGAGGGCAATGTTCTGGTCTGAGTCAAAGGAACAGCATAGTAATCTGGCTGTGGCTGTGCATCTGTGCACTCCATGTCCGATTCAACTTCTAATGGGCATGGCCTGTTTCACTGTCTAACCCAGGAACGGTATGTGTAAAGAGCTCCATGGAGTAAGTCTACGTTCACATTTGCGGTCTGCGCCGCAGCGTCGGGCGCCGCAGCATCGCCGCATGCGTCATGCGCCCCTATATTTAACATGGGAGCGCATGGACATGCGTCGCACTTGCGTTTTGCGCCGCATGCGTCACTGCGGCGCACGCGTCCGGGCGCAGAGGACGCAGCAAGTTGCATTTTTGCTGCGTCCAAAATCAATCAAAAAAAGGACACATGCGGCGCAAAACGCAGCGTTGTGCATGCGTTTTGCTGCGTTTTTGTTTGCGTTGTGCATTGCGGCACCAACGCTGCGGCGCACAACGCAAATGTGAAGGTAGCCTAACCTGTTGTGTCGACTGACACATCCTTCACTGTTGTTCTGGGTGAAGGACACAAGGAAGTGACTTGTTCCCCGACCGGGAGCATCCACTGACGATGCACTGCTCTGACATTTGGCACTTTCCGAGGAGGAGGCGAAAGAGCTAGAGGCAGAGTCAGCTATGAAAGCCAATACTTGTTCCTCCTGCTCCGGCTTCAAAAGTGGTTTTCCTACTCCCAGAAAAGAGAGCGTTCGAGGCCTTGTGTAGCCAGACAACGAACCTGGCTCAACAACTCGAGACTTAGGTGCTGTACTGCTTTTACCACGAACACCTGATGCTCCACCACCACTACCATCATTACCAGCTGACAATGACCGCCCACGGCCACGACCTCTTCCACTAGACTTCCTCATTGTTTGCAAAACGTAACAAAAGTTAACGGTATTTGTTACTGTAAAACAACTTATAAGGTGAACTCAAACTTCTGTAGGATTTATATATACCTTTATAGGTGCCTGACACTGAAAGGAAAATCAGGCCCAATGTTACACACTAGGTTTTCTGTGCCCCAATAATTTGAGACAGATGGCACACACAGGACCAGCACTCAAGCAGGAATGCCAATCTTAATCTCCCACTATTTTTTTTTTTTTTGAAAAGGGAGAATTTGTAAAAAAAAAAAAAAAAATGGCCAAGTATTACACAGTGGTTTTCGGTGGCACACAATGAGAGACAGATGCCACACACAGCAATGGCACAGAGGCATACTTGCCAATATTTATCTCCCACTAATTATTTTTTTTTTGAAAAGGGAGAATTTGTAAAAAAAAAAAAAAAAAAAGGCCAAGTATTACATAGTGGTTTTCGGTGGCACACAATGAGAGACAGATGCCACACACAGCAATGGCACAGAGGCAGACTTGCCAATATTTATCTCCAACTAATTATTTTTTTTTGAAAAGGGAGAATTTGTAAAAAAAAAAAAAAAAAAAGGACAAGTATTACACAGTGGTTTTCGGTGGCACACAATGAGAGACAGATGCCACACACAGCAATGGCACAGAGGCATACTTGCCAATATTTATCTCCCACTAATTATTTTTTTTTTGAAAAGGGAGAATTTGTAAAAAAAAAAAAAAAAAAAGGCCAAGTATTACATAGTGGTTTTCGGTGGCACACAATGAGAGACAGATGCCACACACAGCAATGGCACAGAGGCAGACTTGCCAATATTTATCTCCAACTAATTATTTTTTTTTGAAAAGGGAGAATTTGTAAAAAAAAAAAAAAAAAAAGGACAAGTATTACACAGTGGTTTTCGGTGGCACACAATGAGAGACAGATGCCACACACAGCAATGGCACAGAGGCATACTTGCCAATATTTATCTCCCACTAATTATTTTTTTTTTGAAAAGGGAGAATTTGTAAAAAAAAAAAAAAAAGGCCAAGTATTACATAGTGGTTTTCGGTGGCACACAATGAGAGACAGATGCCACACACAGCAATGGCACAGAGGCAGACTTGCCAATATTTATCTCCCACTAATTTTTTGTTTTTTGAAAAGGGAGAATTTGTAAAAAAAAAAAAAAATGGCCAAGTATTACACAGTGGTTTTCGGTGGCACACAATGAGAGACAGATGCCACACACAGCACTGGCATAGAGGCAGACTTGCCAATATTTATCTCCCTGCAGTAATGTCAGAAAAGTATGGCAGGCAGCTATAAAAAGGACTGCTGCACACAAAAGTGTGGACAAACACACAAGATAGCAGTTCAGAAAGGAAGGAAAAACAGGATTTGTGCTTTGAAAAAAGCAGTTGGTTTGCACAGCAGCGTACACACAAAGCAACACAGCTATCAAGGAGCCTTCTAGGGCAGCCCAATGAGCTACAGCACTGAGGAAAAAAAATGTAGCTTCCACTGTCCCTGCAAACAAAAGGTGGTGTTGGACAGTGGAAATCGCTACAGCACAAGCGGTTTGTGGCTTTATGTACCCTGCCTATCACTATCCCTGCTTCTGAAGAAGCGGCAGCAACCTCTCCCTACGCTCAGATCAGCAGCAGTAAGATGGCGGTCGGCGGGAACGCCCCTTTATAGCCCCTGTGACGCCAAGCAAGCCAATCATTGCAATGCCCTTCTCTAAGATGGTGGGGACTGAGATCTATGTCATCACGCTGCCCACACTCTGCGTCCACCTTCATTGGCTGAGAAATGGCGCTTTTAGCGTCATTGAAACGCGACTTTGGCGCGAAAGTCGCGTACCGCATGGCAGACCCCACACAGGGATCGGCTCGGTTTCATGAGACGCCGACTTTGCCAAAAGTCAGCGACTTATGAAAATGAACGATCCGTTTTGCTCAACCCTACCCACCACCAATCTGCACCGAACTTTGCTCCTTCTGCACCGGACACCTTCCCACAGGTCTGGGGTCTGTACTCTGGGCTGATGGTAGTATATTGCCAGGATGTTAAGTGGGAGATCAGCTCCACAGGTCCATTACTATCATTTTTTAATAGTATAATCTATAGTTTCAATGCAAGGATTAGAGTGGCAGTGCTTCTTAGGTCAATACCATTTGCATTCTTTATGTACATATGAAGTACACACATAAGGTATGTATACAGTACTGTGGAAAAGTTTTCAGCAGTTTGTAAAAAACATGCTGGAAATTATGAATGCTTATAAAAATGGGAATGTTAATAGCTTATTTTTACCAATTAACAAAATACAAAGTAAATGAACAAAAGAGAAATATAAATCAAGTCAATATTTAGATTGATCTCCCTTTGCCTTCAAAGCATCAATTTTTCTAGATACACTTGAACATAATTTTAAAGGAACTCTGCAGGGAGGTTGTTGAGAAATATATTTCAAATCTTAGCATAGATATTTTGTGGGCGCAGAATTGTGCAAATCCTCTTGTCCAGGGGTGGGATGCAGCCGGTTCTCCCCGGTTAGATGGAACCGCTTGTTAAAAAAGCAGCCGGTTCCCCGAACAGGGGAGGTTGAGAGCTGCGATCCGGTACCACACCTCCCAATCTTTCCGTATCCTGCTGGGGAGTCCCAATTTGAGAGTGCCCTGTGGTCCAGCACTGCAGGGCTGCATCCATCCACCCGCAGAGAGCCGCACATCACATGTATGGCTGCCACTGCTCTGTGCACACAGGACCTGTGATCACTTCACAGGAGGGGAGGAGTCAGCAGTCACATGATCAGGGGCCTCCATGTATTGCAGGACTATGCTCTGTTGTCATGGTGCTGGACGGTAAGCTTATGTGTGGGGTCAGGAGTTGTTTACAGTGTGGATGTAGCAGAGCCGTGTGTGTGTGTATGAGGTATACAGAGCGGAGCCATGTGTACAAGGTGCACAGAGCGGAGTCCTGTGTGTATGAGGTGTATGGAGCGGAACTGTGTGTGTATGAGGTGTACAGAGCAGAGCCGTGTGTGTATGAGGTGTACAGAGCACAGCCATGTAAGTGTATGAGGTGTACGGAGCAGAGCTGTGTGTGTATGAGGTGTACGGAGCGGAGCCATGTGTGTATGAGGTGTATAGAACGGAGCAGTGTGTATGAGGTGTATGGAGCGGAGCCATGTGTGTATGAGGAGTACAGAACAGAGCCATGTGTATGAGGTGTACGGAGCAGAGCCGTGTATGTCCGAGGTGCACAAAGCGGAGCAGTGTGTGTGTATGAGGTGTAGGAGCAGAGCCATGTATGCAAAGTGTACGGAGCAGAGCCGCATCTGTAGGAGTAACTATGTGTGGCCATTATACTGTACGCAATATCATGTGTCATGAATCCCCAATGGCTAGGGATAGCACAGGACAAGCAAAGTATAACAAATATCGGACGAGCTCTAGGGTGATGGAACCTGGGCTGACCGCTGCCCTACGCCTGACAAACGCAACTAGAGATAGCCAGGGAGCGTTCCTACGTTGGTTCTAGACGCCACGCACCAGCCTAAGAGCTAACTAGTACTGCAGAGAAAACAAGACCTCACTTGCCTCCAGAGGAATTAACCCCAAAGGTATAGTTGCCCCCCACATGTATTGACGGTGAAATGAGAGGAAGGCACACACATAGAGATGATGTATATAGCTTTAGCAAATAGAGGCCCGCTGAAAACTAGAAAGCAGAATGATACAAAAGGGGACTGAGCGGTCAGCAAAAAACCCTAATTAAAAAAACCATCCTTAGATTACAAGAACCCATGTGCCAACTCATGGCACATGGGGAGAACCTCAGTCCACTAGAGCAACCAGCTAGCATAGAGACATTCTAAGCAAGCTGGACCAAAAACCAAACAACTGAAAATCAGCACTTAGCTTATCCTGAAAGATCTGGGAGCAGGTAGGCAGGAACCAAACAGAGCACATCTGAACACATTGATAGCCGGCAAGGGAAATGACAGAAAGGCCAGGTAAAATAGGAAACACCCAGCCTCTGATGGACAGGTGGAAACCAAAGGCCGCAACCCACCAAAGTCACCCAGTACCAGCAGTAACCACCAGAGGGAGCCCACCAACAGAATCCACAACAGTACCCCCCCCTTGAGGAGGGGTCACCGAACCCTCACGAGAACCCCCAAAAAAGAAATCTTCTGGACTCCGAAGAGACACTTTGAGCCCTTCACAAACAGAGAATTGGCCCGCAAAACCTGAAACACCTTCCTGACCTGTAGAACATGAGACTCCCAGTCATCAGAAAACACCAAAATATCATCCAAATACACAATCATAAACTTATCCAGATATTCACGGAAAATATTGTGCATAAAGGACTGAAAGACTGACGGAGCATTGGAGAGTCCAAAAGGCATTACCAAATACTCAAAATGGCCCTCAGGCGTATTAAATGCGGTTTTCCACTCATCACCCTGTTTTATCCGCACCAGATTATACGCACCACGAAGATCTATTTTAGTGAACCACCTAGCCCCCTTAATGCGAGCAAACAAATCAGTAAATAATGGCAATGGATACTGGTATTTGACTGTAATCTTATTCAGAAGGCGATAATCTATACAAGGCCTCAGGGAACCATCTTTTTTTGCCACGAAAAAAAAACCTGCTCCCAGAGGGGACGAAGATGGATGAATATGTCCCTTTTCCAAGGACTCCTTAATATAATTCCGCATAGCAGTATGCTCTGGCAGTGACAGATTAAATAAACGACCCTTAGGGAACTTACTGCCAGGAATCAATTCTATAGCACAGTCACACTCTCTATGAGGAGGGAGCGAATTGAGCTTAGGCTCCTCAAAAACATCCTTATAATCTGACAAAAACGCAGGGATCTCCGAAGGAGTCGATGAAGCGATAGAAATCGGAGGTGCATCATCATGAACCCCCTGACATCCCCAGCTTAGCACAGACATTGTTTTCCAGTCCAGGACAGGATTATGAGTTTGTAACCATGGCAGACCAAGCACTAGTACATCATGTAAATTATACAGTACAAGGAAGCAAATCACCTCCTGATGAACGGGAGTCATGCGCATGGTCACTTGTGTCCAATACTGCGGTTTATTCATAGCCAATGGTGTAGAATCAATTCCCTTCAGAGGAATAGGAACTTCCAGAGGCTCTAGACTAAAACCGCAGCGTTTAGCAAATGACCAATCCATAAGACTCAGGGCAGCGCCTGAATCCACATAGGCATCGACGGAAATGGAAGACAGTGAAAAAATCAGAGTCACAGACAAAATGAACTTAGACTGCAGAGTATCAATGGCAAAAGATTTATCATCCCTTTTTGTGCGTTTAGAGCATGCTGATATAACATGAGCTGAATCACCACAATAAAAACACAAACCATTTTTCCGCCTATAATTTTGCCGTTCACTTCTGGACTGAATTCTATCACATTGCATAGTCTCAGGTGCCTGTTCAGAAGACACCGCCAACTGGTGCACGGGTTTGCGCTCCCGTAAACGCCGATCAATCTGAATGGCCATAGCCATAGACTCATTCAGACCTGTAGGCGCAGGGAACCCCACCATAACATCCTTAATGGCCTCAGAAAGACCATTTCTGAAGTTTGCAGCCAGGGCGCACTCATTCCACTGAGTAAGCACCGACCATTTCCGAAATTTCTGACAATATATTTCCGCTTCATCATGCCCCTGAGAGAGGGCTAATAAAGCCTTTTCAGCCTGAATCTCTAGGTTAGGTTCCTCATAGAGCAAACCCAATGCCAGAAAAAACGCATCCACACTGAGCAACGCAGGATCCCCTGGTGCCAATGCAAATGCTCAATTCTGAGGGTCGCGTAGGAACGATATAACAATCTTGACCTGTTGAGCAGGGTCTCCAGAGGAGCGAGATTTCAAAGAGAGAAACAATTTACATTTGTTCCTGAAATTCAGGAAGGTAGATCTATCTCCAGAAAAAAACTCTGGAATAGGAATTCTAGGTTCAGACATGGGAGTGTGAACGAGATTACTCAGGCTGGAAGCCAAACTCTGGACATCCATGATAAACAGCTAAGATCAGAGCCATTCAAGGGTTAAGAGGAGGTAAGAAGCAGCTAGACAGCAATTAAGGGCTAGGCAGCAAAACTCTGAAGGAAAAAAAAATAATTTTCCTTGAACACTTCTTTTCCTCCTGCTTCAGCCCAAACAATTAACACTTTGTGGGCCGGCTATACTGTCATGAATCCCCAATGGCTAGGGATAGCACAGGACAAGCAAAGTATAACAAATATTGGAAGAGCTCTAGGGTGATGGAACCTGGGCTGACCGCTGCCCTACGCCTGACAAACGCAACTAGAGATAGCCAGGGAGCGTTCCTACGTTGGTTCTAGACGCCACGCACCAGCCTAAGAGCTAACTAGTACTGCAGAGAAAACAAGACCTCACTTGCCTCCAGAGGAATTAACCCCAAAGGTATAGTTGCCCCCCACATGTATTGACGGTGAAATGAGAGGAAGGCACACACATAGAGATGATGTATATAGCTTTAGCAAATAGAGGCCCGCTGAAAACTAGAAAGCAGAATGATACAAAAGGGGACTGAGCGGTCAGCAAAAAACCCTAATAAAAAAAACCATCCTGAGATTACAAGAACCCATGTGCCAACTCATGGCACATGGGGAGAACCTCAGTCCACTAGAGCAACCAGCTAGCATAGAGACATTCTAAGCAAGCTGGACCAAAAACCAAACAACTGAAAATCAGCACTTAGCTTATCCTGAAAGATCTGGGAGCAGGTAGGCAGGAACCAAACAGAGCACATCTGAACACATTGATAGCCGGCAAGGGAAATGACAGAAAGGCCAGGTAAAATAGGAAACACCCAGCCTCTGATGGACAGGTGGAAACCAAAGGCCGCAACCCACCAAAGTCACCCAGTACCAGCAGTAACCACCAGAGGGAGCCCACCAACAGAATCCACAACAATCATGTGTGGCCATTGTACACTATAGAGCATCATGTGTGGCCATTATACAGTATGGAGCATCATGTGTGGCCATTGTACAGTATTGAGTATCATGTATGGCCATTATAAAGTATGGAGCATCATGTGCGGCCATTATACTGTATGCAGTATTATGTGTGGCCATTATACAGTATGGAGCACTGTGTGGCCATTATACAATATTGAGAATCATGTGTGGCCATTATACTGTACGCAGTATCATGTGTGGCCATTATACAGTATAGAGCATCACTTGTGGCCATTATACAGTATGGAGCACTATGTGGGGCCATTATACAGTATGTAGTATCATGTGCGGCAACTATACAGTATGGAGCACTGTGTGGCTATTATACAGTATTGGGCATCATGTGTGGCCATTATACAGTATGGAGCATCATGTGTGGCCATTATACACTATGGAGCACTGTGTGGCGATTATACACTATGGATCACTGTGTGGCCATTATACAGTATGGAGCATCATGTGTGGCCATTATACAGTATGCAGCACTGTGTGGCCATTATACAGTATGGAGCACTATGTGTGGCCATTATACAGTATGTAGCATTATGTGGGGTTATTATACAGTATGGAACATCATGTATGGCCATTATACAGCATGGAGCACTGTGTGGCCATAATACAGTATGTAGCATCATGTGTGGCCATTATACAGTATTGAGCATCATGTGTGGCCATTATACAGTATGTAGCATCATGTGTGGCCACTATACAGTATGGAGCATCATGTGTGGTCATTATACAGTATGGAGCACTGTGTGGCCATTATACAGTATGTAGCATCATGTATGGCCACTATACAGTATGGAGCATCACGTGTGGCCATTATATATTATGGAGCACTGTGTGGCTATTATACAGTATAGAGCATCATGTGTGGTTATTATACAGTATAGAGCATTATGTGGGGCCATTATACAGTATGGAGCATCATGTATGGCCATTATACAGTATGGAGCACTGTGTGGCCATTATACAGTATGGAGCATCATGTGTGGCTATTACACAGTATGTAGCATCATGTGTGGCCATTATACAGTATGGAGCATTATGTGTGGTCATTATACAGTATGTAGCATCATGTGTGGCCATTATACAGTGTGGAGCATCATGAGTGGTCATTATACAATATGGAGCATCATGTGTGGCCATTGTACAGTATGGAGCATCATTTGTGGCCATTATACAGTATGCAGCATCATGTGTGGCCATTGTACAGTATTGAGCATCATGTGTGGCCATCAAACTGTATGTAGCATCATGTTTGGCCACTATACAGTATGGAACATCATGTGTGGCCACTATACTGTACGGAGCACTGTGTGGCCATTATACAGTATGGAGCATCATGTGTGGCCATTATAAAGTATGGAGCATCATGTGTGGCCATTATACAGTATGGAGCACTGTGTGGCCATTATACAGTATGGAGCATCATATGTGGTCATTATACAGTATGGAACATCATGTGTGGCCATTATACAGTATGGAGCATAATGTGTGGCTATTATACAGTATGCAGCATCATGTGTGGCCATTGTACAGTATTGAGCATCATGTGTGGCCATCAAACTGTATGTAGCATCATGTTTGGCCACTATACAGTATGGAGCATCATGTGTGGCCACTATACTGTACGGAGCACTGTGTGGCCATTATACAGTATGGAGCATCATGTGTGGCCATTATACAGTATGTAGCATCATGTATGGCCACTATACAGTATGGAGCATCACGTGTGGCCATTATATATTATGGAGCACTGTGTGGCTATTATACAGTATAGAGCATCATGTGTGGTTATTATACAGTATGGAGCATCATGTGTGGCCATTATACAGTATAGAGCATCATGTGGGGCCATTATACAGTATAGAGCATTATGTGGGGCCATTATACAGTATGGAACATCATGTATGGCCATTATACAGTATGGAGCACTGTGTGGCCATTATACAGTATGGAGCATCATGTGTGGCCATTATACAGTATGGAGCATCATGTGTGGCCATTATACAGTGTGGAGCATCATGTGTGGTCATTATACAGTATGGAGCATCATGTGTGGCCATTGTACAGTATGGAGCATCATTTGTGGCCATTATACAGTATGGAGCATCATGTGTGGCCATTATACAGTATGGAGCATAATGTGTGGCTATTATACAGTATGCAGCATCATGTGTGGCCATTGTACAGTATTGAGCATCATGTGTGGCCATCAAACTGTATGTAGCATCATGTTTGGCCACTATACAGTATGGAGCACTGTGTGGCCATTATACAGTATAGAGCATCATGTGTGGTCATTATACAGTATGTAGCATCATGTGTGGCCATTATACAGTGTGGAGCATCATGTGTGGTCATTATACAGTATGGAGCACTGTGTGGCCATTATACAGTATGGAGCATCATGTGTGGCCATTATACAGTATGGAGCATCATGTGTGGCCATTATACAGTGTGGAGCATCATGTGTGGTCATTATACAGTATGGAGCATCATGTGTGGCCATTGTACAGTATGGAGCATCATTTGTGGCCATTATACAGTATGGAGCATCATGTGTGGCCATTATACAGTATGGAGCATAATGTGTGGCTATTATACAGTATGCAGCATCATGTGTGGCCATTGTACAGTATTGAGCATCATGTGTGGCCATCAAACTGTATGTAGCATCATGTTTGGCCACTATACAGTATGGAGCACTGTGTGGCCATTATACAGTATGGAGCATCATGTGTGGTCATTATACAGTATGTAGCATCATGTGTGGCCATTATACAGTGTGGAGCATCATGTGTGGTCATTATACAGTATGGAGCATCATGTGTGGCCATTGTACAGTATGGAGCATCATTTGTGGCCATTATACAGTATGGAGCATAATGTGTGGCTATTATACAGTATGCAGCATCATGTGTGGCCATTGTACAGTATTGAGCATCATGTGTGGCCATCAAACTGTATGTAGCATCATGTTTGGCCACTATAAAGTATGGAGCATCATGTGTGGCCACTATACTGTACGGAGCACTGTGTGGCCATTATACAGTATGGAGCATTATGTGTGGCCATTATACAGTATGGAGCATCATGTGTGGCCATTATACAGTATGGAGCACTGTGTGGCCATTATACAGTATGGAGCATCATATGTGGTCATTATACAGTATGGAACATCATGTGCGGCCATTATACAGTATGGAGCATCATTTGTGGCCATTATACAATATGGAGCATCATGTGTGGCCTTTATACAGTATGGCACATCATGTTTGGCCATCATACAGTATGTAGCATCATGTTTGGCCACTATACAGTATGGAGCATCATGTGTGGCCATTATACAGTATGGAGCATCATGTGGGGCCAATTTGCAGTATTTAGCATCATGTTTGGCCATAATACAGTATGTAGCATCAAGTTTGGCCACTATACAGTATGGAGCATCATGTGTGGCCATTATACAGTATGGAGCACTGTGTGGACATTATAGAGTATGGAGCATCATGTGTGGCCATTATACAGTATGGAGCATCATGTGGGGCCATTATACAGTATGGAGCATCATGTGTGGCCATTATAAAGTATGGAGCATCATGTGTGGCCATTATACAGTATGGAGCACTGTGTGGCCATTATACAGTATGGAGCATCATGTGTGGTCATTGTACAGTATGGAGCATCATGTGGGGCCATTAAACAGTATGGAGCATCATGTGGGGCCATTATACAGTATGGACCATTATGTGTGGCCATTATACAGTATGGAGCATCATGTGTGGCCATTATACAGTATGGAGCATCATGTGTGGCCATTATACAGTATGGAGCATCATGTGTGGCCATTATACAGTATGGAGCACTGTGTGGCCATTGTGCAGTATGGAGCATCAGCATTGGCTTTAATGGCAGAAGCTGGAAAGCAGCAGTAACTCTTTGCACAGAGTGAGACTGAGCAAGACGCCTGGACAGACGTGTCTGCTGAGCAGACTCCACTGTGGTTGGAGAAGAATGGGAGACCGCAGCAGAGATGGTTCGAGATTCCTCCTGTGCAGAGGTGGGAACTCAACACCTAACATTACCCCCCCTCCTAGGGCCCCCCTCCTTGGACCTCGCTACACTCGAAGGCAGCAATGAGCTCTGGAGCTCGAATGTGTTAAGCAGGCTCCCAGGACCTGTCCTCTGGGCCATATCCCTTCCAATCCACCAAATAGAATTTTTTGCCACGTACCACCTTGCACCCCAAAATAGCATTCACCTCGTAATCGTCCGTAGACTAACCTGATGTCCCGGCAGATGACTCGGAAAACCGGGACATGTATACGGGCTTCAAGAGGGACACATGAAAGGTGTCGGTGATACCCAGGCATGGAGGAAGGGCCAGACGGTAGACCACAGGGTTAACCTGTTCGAGGACCTTGAAGGGACCCAAGTAGCGAGGTGCAAACTTAGTGGACTCAACTCGCAGCCTGATGTTACAGGCGGAGAGCCACACCAAGTCGCCAGGAGCAAAGGTCGGAGCGGGGCGCCGATGAGCATCGGCGGAGGACCTCATTCTCTCCTTGGAGGCCCGAATGGCATCCTGAGTGTGTCCCAAATGTCCCGTGCCTCCACAGCCCAGTCTGCCACCCTGGAGTCAGCGGAAGACACAGGCATGGGCACAGGCACACGTGGATGCTGGCAGTAATTTAGGAGGAATGGAGTCTGACCGGTGGAGTCGGCTACAGCGTTGTTAAGCACAAACTCTGCCCATGGTAGCAAGGATGCCCAGTCATTCTGCCTGGCAGAAACAAAATGTCGTAAATATGTGACCAGGGTCTGGTTGGCCCTCTCAACCAACCCATTTGTCTCGGGATGATAAGCCGAGGAGAGATTCAACTCAATACTGAGAAGACGACAAAGCTCTCTCCAGAATCGAGACGCAAACTGGGGACCCCGGTCACTGACAATTTTGTCTGGCATACCGTGTAGGTGAAAAATATGTTTGATAAACAACACTGCCAGAGCCCGTGCAGAAGGTAGCCGTGGAAGAGGCACCAAGTGCACCATCTTGGAAAAATGGTCTGTGATCACCCATATAATGGTGCAGTTACGAGACTTGGGTAAGCCCACCACAAAGTCCATCCTGACCATCTCCCAGGGCCTGTCTGCCACCAGCAGGGGGTAAAGCAACCCAGCTGGTCATTGCCGAGGAGACTTGTTTTTGGCGCAAGAGACACACGCCCGAACATAGTCTGCAACGTCGCGAGCCATATGCGGCCACCAATATGTCCTCGCCAGTAGCTCAGATGTCCTTTTGGACCCAAAATGTCCACCCACCCTGGACGAGTGAGCCCAAGAGAGAACCTCCGGACACAGATTGGATGGTACAAAAGTCTTGCCCGGAGGCACAGACTCAAGCGAAACCGGGGCCACAGTTCTCAGACTCTCGGTGGGGACAATAAGCCCGAAGCTCCTCTTCCTCCTCCTCAGATGATACAACAGAGCGAGAGAGAGCATCGGCACAAATGTTCTTCTCCCCGGAAAGAAAATTGAGGGTGAAATGGAACCGGGAGAAGAGCAAGGACCACCTTGCCTGACGAGAATTTAACCGCTGGGCTGTCTGCAGGTACACCAAATTCTTGTGATCTGTGAAGACTTGGAAGGGAAAACGAGCTCCCTCCAAGAGATGTCTCCACTCCTAGAAGGCCAACTTCATGGCTAGCAACTCCCTGTCCCCGATGGAATAATTCCTCTCTGCTGGTGAGAAGGTCTTAGAAAAGAAGAAGCAAGGATGCTTCCGACCTTGAGCATGCTTTTGGAAAAGGACTGCTCCAGCACCAACAGATGAGGCATCCACCTCCATTATAAATGGCTTATCTACATCAGGGCGATGTAGGATGGGAGCGCCAGCGAAGTGTGACTTAATGGAGTTAAAGGCCTTGGAGACCTCCTCAGACCACAATTTGGGATTTGCTCCCTTCTTGGTGAGGGCAACCAAGGGAGCTACCAAAGTTGAGAAGTGTGGAATGAACTGGCGATAGTAATTAATGAACCCCATAAAGCGCTGCACCGCTTTAAGAGAATGAGGTTCCTGTCAGTCCATCACAGCCTGTAGTTTGGCAGGATCCATAGCCAATCCCTGGGCAGAGATGATGTAGCCCAGGAAAGGTAAGGATTTCTGCTCAAACACACATTTCTCCAAATTTGCATAGAGGGAATTTGCCCACAGGAGGTCGAAGACTCTGCAAACATCTCTCCGGTGGGAGTCAATATCTGGAGAGTAGATGAGAATATCATCCAGATAGACTACGACTGAGGTGGAGAGCATATCCAGGAAGATGTCGTTCACAAAGTCTTGGAAACCGGCTGGTGCATTACAGAGCCCGAAGGGCATCACCAGATATTCATAGTGCCCATCCCTGGTGTTAAAAGCCGTCTTCCATTCATCCCCATCACGGATGCGAATCAGGTTGTAAGCACCCCGCAGATCTAATTTTGTAAATACCCTTGCTCCCCGAAGCCTATCAAAGAGCTTAGATATCAGGGGCAGAGGATACATATTCTTAATGGTGATGGCCTTAAGACCCCTGTAATCTATGCATGGACGTAGTTCTCCATTCTTCTTCTGCACGAAGAAGAACCCAGCCCCTGCAGGTGACACTGACTTCCTAATGAATCCTCTTGCCAGATTTTCCTGGATGTACTGTGACATTGCCTCCATCTCCGGGAGAGATAACGAATAGACTCGACCCCGGGG
The DNA here is from genome assembly GCF_051348905.1 of Ranitomeya variabilis. Classification (NCBI taxonomy): domain Eukaryota; kingdom Metazoa; phylum Chordata; class Amphibia; order Anura; family Dendrobatidae; genus Ranitomeya; species Ranitomeya variabilis. Next base: position 573,020,896 of record NC_135236.1, read on the forward strand.
AGGTTCAGCACCAGGCAAGAGGTCAATAGGACAGTCATAGGGGCGGTGAGGCGGAAGGATCTCCGCAGCTCTTTTGGAGAACACGTCCGCATAGCCCCATAGCTTGGGGAGAGAGGATAGATCTGCGGGTACCACAGTAGTAGCAACCTGAACACATTCCCTCTGACATCTACCCCCACAAGATTCACCCCATCCCAAAATTCTGCCTGTGGACCACTCAATATGAGGAGAATGGTACCGTAGCCAAGGCATCCCTAACAGGATCTTGTCGATTCCCTCAGGAATGATGAGCAGAGAAATAATCTCCTGATGAGATGGCGACATGGACAGAGTGAAAGGGATGGTCTGGTGTGTTATCTGTGAGGGCAGATAAAATTGCCCTCCCCCCCAGAATCCACGCAGAGCTCTACCGAGTGGGAAAATGGACCTATAGTAATTGTCCCCTTAATGGACAATTTGGAAGCAAACGTCGCCGTGTCTAGTGTACCTCCACCTACTACCACTAGACGCTGACGTTTCCTCGACCGCTGAGAACATCTGGTGGCAAGATGTCCTGACTGCTGGCAAACATGACAAACCTGGAGTGCACGAGCGGTCCGGGACTTAGATCCTGCTTGTGACACTTCCATGGCTTCATGTGACTCAGAGGCCTGGACTGGAGATTCCAAAGGTTTGGGGAAGGTGGGAGCCAGCCAAAACCTCTGCCTACACTAGGCTTGCACTAACCTCCGCTCATGAAAACTGAGGTCAATAAGAGTAGACACTGCTGTTAACTCCTCCAGTGTGGCGGGAATCTCCCTAGTGGCCAGAGCGTCCTTCACATGGTCAGCCAGCCCCCTCCAAAATATTGGAATAAGGGCTTTATCCGACCACTCCAGCTCAGACGCTAGGGTGCGAAAGTGGATGGCAAAATGGCTGACCAAGGACGAGCCCTGAGTCAATGCCAACAGTTGGAGCGCCGTATCATGCTTGACACGAGGTCCTAAAAAGACCTGTCTCAGAGTGCTCAGGAACAACGAGGCACACTGCACCACATGATCGCCACGCTCCCACAGCGGCGTAGCCCACTCCAACGCCCTGTCCGACAGGAGAGACACAATAAATCCCACCTTAGCCCGCTATGTGGGGAAACGTGCGGCCAGAAGCTCGAGATGTATAGAGCACTGACTCACAAAACCCCTACAAGGCTTACTATCACCAGAAAATTTTTCTGGCCGCGGGAGGCGAGATAGAGTCGGAACAGGGGTGGCAGTGGACAAGGTTGCTGCAGCCACGCTAGCAGCCTGAACAGCAACTGCGGTTACATCCACAGCTGAGGTTGTGCGCTCGAGAGCCGCCAACCTACCCTCCAGCTGCTGGATGTACAGCAAGGATTGCTGTTTGTCCATCATTGCTAGCCAGACCCTGGCGCTAGTGTAATGTTAGGGCTAGCGGAACGCACCAAATTATAAGAGAGATAGTATAAGGTGCGTTCGCAGCCCGGGGTCCACTGTGCAGAGATGGAACCCGCTGCTGAGTAATGACAGACTATATGGCGGTACAATGTGGATACACACACGGGTTAACTTCACCCTGTGTGAAGGAAGCAAACCCTGTTGCGTCACAGGGCCGCGTTACCACACCAAGAGCGCAAGAAAGGAGTCTCAGGACTCTGTCCCAAGACACTGGATTAGAGTACTTACAGACCACTTGCGCTCGACACCGCAACTGGGGTGTCAAAGTAACAGAAAAACTTAAAGCATAAGAGTGCGTGCTGTGCCGCTTTGGCGGACACCACTAACCACCCAGACTTGGGATAGGAAAGCGCTCTATAAGCGCACGGCACCGCACTGGCGGCTACAGCAGTAGACACTGTATCATGTGTCTTTATGTTGACAGCTAGTCGGGCGCTAGACAGCAAGCATCCACCTTTCGCGAGCAGTCATACACAAGGGAGGGGATATTAAAGAACGACTTACACTCATCAACACACACACGTATACAAATGTACACTAGCGCATGGCCGTGCAGTCATGCGAAGCTTATATAGCTGCAGCACGTACAAGTCCTTCCAAAAAGGACCAATGGAAAGCTGCCACAGAAGTTCAGCACCTTCAGGACCTTCCTGGAGGACCAATTGGATCAGCTGCAGTATCTGAGCATGTGACCTTCGATCTCCAATGGGAGATCTTGCCCTGGGCATGCTCAGAAGGGGAAAAGCAGGACTTAGTCCCAAAAGTGTCTGCTCGCCGCTGTCGAGCATTGGCTTTAATGACAGAAGCTGGAAAAGCAGCCGTAACTCTATGCACAGAGTGAGACTGAGCAAGACGCCTGGACCGACATCTCTGCTGAGCAAACTGCACTGTGGCTGGAGAAGAATGGGAGACCACAGCAGAGACGGTTCGAGATTCCCCCTGTGCAGAGGTTGGAACTCGACACCTAACAGTTGGGATGTGGATATGGGTATGACTAGTTGTAAAATGGGTGTGGTCAGAGGCATGGCCGAAAATGTGCCGCAAGCAGTGTCCCTCTTTCCTTTATTCAAAAGTTGGGAGGTATGGTTTAACTGTGCCCCTACTTGTATATGTTTGAGTAAATGGGTGTGGCTTAAAAATGGGTGTGGTTTTTCTACTCTCAAACACAGAACCTGTTGTTAAATTTTGAATCCCATCCCTGCTCTTGTCACTTTATGCAATCCCACACAGAACTCAAACTCATCTAATCACACCCCTCCAGGCTCGGACCATGGCCCAGTGGTTCCACCACTCCCGTTACACAGTGTATAGAAAAACAATCCTGAAAATAATCAATGTCCAGCACAAAGTCCTTGTATATGCATGATCAAATCTGTGTTAGATTACATGAAGCGACAGAAGGATTGCCCAAGCCTGCATCTACAGAAGATTTGTTGTTAATTCTTCAAAATATTTGGAACAATCTCACTGCTGAGTTCCTTTAAAGTGAAAGAGTACCTAGAAGAATTGATGTTCTGTTGCTGTTTTGAAGTGTTGTTATACCAAATATTGATTTGACTAAGAGTTTTTCTTCATTAACTTTTCATTTTTTTAACTAAAATAAATATTACTTCAATTTTTTAAAGTATTCTTACTTTTCACCATTTTTCCCACATCTGCCTGAGAATATTATGCATCACTAAACCAGTTATTGTGTAAAGTGTGCATACAACTATGGTGATATTTTCAGGATATTATAACATGAATACTTTTATTAACTTGACTATGCATCTGATGCATTTAAAATTAACTTTTGTGAAGGAAGTTATCATTCCGCATATATTAAATGCATGTTATATCGATCCCTGGTATGATGGAGGTCAATTTGCACTCTGTTTTATGGTATACATTGAAGTTTACTATGTTTTTCTGCATATATTATAATAATAATAGCAAACTGCACTATTTCAAACAGCTGTATCCAGTGAGAAATCACACTGCGTTATATAATAACAATAAGGTCCTATTGGCTTTGATTTCTTTTACCTTAAATCAGTCCAACCTTGACATGAAATGAGATAAAATAATATGTATTACTTATACTGATATAAAACAAAAGTTAAGCCCATTCTTCAAAAAGTCCTTGTTCAAAATAAGCAATTACTGGTTTTGCCATAATGTTGAGGGATACTGTTTTATATACATCTGACGACAAAGAGGTGATGAAGCCATTGTGCGTCTTTGTCCATAATGAACTTACAGTCATTGTATTCAAGAGGCAACTAAGGAATTTCAATGTCAGCCAACATATATAATAGTTTTATAAATGCTCAATAGAAAGAGAGTTTAAAAGCCTCTCTTGAGTCAACATATCTTTAGATTACACCAAATTGTAGTCACAACATTTAATTCTAATAAACTAAATCTCAAGTTTGTATTTATTACAGAACACAAATTTAAAGCCAATAATGTTGAAGAAAACATAAAAATATCATGTCTGTTGGATCTTATGCACACTAATCCTACCTGACATTTAATAGTAAAGTAGTAAAAAGAAACCCATGGTGGATGCCATTAAAATATGCAACAACAACAACAACATCTAGACACGAGAATTTGGGGTCCTGGTTTGAAATCTCACCAAGAACAGCATATGCATGAAATTTATATATTCTTCAATTGCATGGGGTTCTTTCTGGTTACAACAGTTTTCTTCCACACTCCAAAGATATACTATTTAGATTGAATGTTTGAAAAGCGCTTTGGAATATGTTGGTGCTACATCAGCAACAAGCATAATAAAAAAATAAATAATACATGTTCCAAATTGAAAACTGCTTACATTTTGCATGCTTCAGTGAGTTGATAGATATTTATTTGTGGAGCAATGCTGCATCTCTAACAATGTTTATATAGACACAGTATGCTATGTACTGCAGTTCAGTCCTATATCCAGGGGTCAGACTCCCAGTATCAGAAGATACAATAATGACCGGATGAGTGCTGGTAAATAGTGAATGGTTCACGGACATGAGCAGTGAGGTGACTAGAAGATTTTTTTTTTAATGTAAACCTTTTGATGGCTCATTATGAGTCAGGAGAATGGTGACCAGCAGTCACCATCTTGCTGAATACATACTGAATTCCATGACAAATTTAAGTGTAAAGTAGCAAGTGTAATTGACAGGCACGCTCATTACTACATCGAGTGCCAGTGCCATACTCGAGTCCCCATATTTGCCACCTGTTAGACAGCTAACAAACATGTGGGGATTGCCTGCCATACACGGTAACACCGTAGCCATTGTGGTTACTGGCATTACTGTGATTGGCCAGGCAGATCACGTCATGGGGTCTTATATAAGACCCCGTGACCCAATGCTCATCACACTGTCCTCATGAAGCAGATCAGAGAGAGTTTTTAAAGAAGGGAGATCATATTTTGGAGCAGGCATATATTAAGTCCTTATATAGATATACTGCTGCTGCAACCTAAACACAGCAGTCCTTCTCAGGGCTAAATATGTTCATCTATCTAGTAAAATCACTGTAACCTGTATTCAGTGGAGGGAAAGTTTAGGATTAGAGACATCTAGGCAGAGTTTAACCCCTTCACCCCCAAGGGTGGTTTGCACGTTAATGACCGGGCCAATTTTTACAATTCTGACCACTGTCCCTTTATGAGGCTATAACTCTGGAACGCTTTGACGGATCTTGGCGATTCTGACATTGTTTTCTCGTGACATATTGTACTTCATGTTAGTGGTAAAATTTATTCGATATAACTTGCGTTTATTTGTGAAAAAAATGGAAATTTGGCGAAAATTATGAAAATTTTGCAATTTTCCAAATTTGAATTTTTATGCCCTTAAATCACAGACATATGTCACGCAAAATACTTAATAAGTAACATTTCCCACATGTCTACTTTACATCAGTACAATTTTGGAACCAAAATTTTTTTTTGTGACGGAGTTATAAGGGTTAAAAGTTGACCAGCAATTTCTCATTTTTACAACACCATTTATTTTTAGGGACCACATCTCATTTGAAGTCATTTTGAGGGGTCTATATGATAGAAAATACTCAAGTGTGACACCATTCTAAAATCTGCACCCCTCAAGGTGCTCAAAACCACATTCAAGAAGTTTATTAACCCTTCAGGTGTTTCACAGGAATTTTTGGAATGTTTAAATAAAAATGAACATTTAACTTTTTTTCACACAAAATTTATTTCAGCTCCAATTTGTTTTATTTTACCAAGGGTAACAGGAGAAAATGGACCCCCAAAGTTGTTGTATAATTTGTCCTGAGTACGCTGATACCCCATATGTGGGGGTAAACCATTGTTTGGGCGCATGGCAGAGCTTGGAAGGGAAGGAGCGCCATTTGACTTTTCAATGCAAAATTGACTGGAATTGAGATGGGACGCCATGTTGCGTTTGGAGAGCCCCTGATGTGCCTAAACATTGAAACTCCCTACAAGTGACACCATTTTGGAAAGTAGACCCCCTAAGGAACTTATCTAGATGTGTGGTGAGCACTTTGACCCACCAAGTGCTTCACAGAAGTTTATAATGCAGAGCCGTAAAAATAAAAAATCATATTTTTTCACAAAAATGATCTTTTCGCCCCCAATTTTTTATTTTCCCAAGGGTAAGAGAAGAAATTGGACCGCAAAAAATGTTGTGCAATTTGTCCTGAGTACGCTGATACCCCATATGTGGGTGTAAACCATTGTTTGGGCGCATGGCAGAGCTTGGAAGGGAAGGAGCGCCATTTGACTTTTCAATGCAAAATTGACTGGAATTGAGATGGGACGCCATGTTGCGTTTGGAGAGCCCCTGATGTGCCTAAACATTGAAACTCCCTACAAGTGACACCATTTTGGAAAGTAGACCCCCTAAGGAACTTATCTAGATGTGTGGTGAGCACTTTGACCCACCAAGTGCTTCACAGAAGTTTATAATGCAGAGCCGTAAAAATAAAAAATCATATTTTTTCACAAAAATGATCTTTTCGCCCCCAATTTTTTATTTTCCCAAGGGTAAGAGAAGAAATTGGACCGCAAAAAATGTTGAGCAATTTGTCCTGAGTACGCTGATACCCCATATGTGGGTGTAAACCATTGTTTGGGCGCATGGCAGAGCTTGGAAGGGAAGGAGCGCCATTTGACTTTTCAATGCAAAATTGACTGGAATTGAGATGGGACGCCATGTTGCGTTTGGAGAGCCCCTGATGTGCCTAAACATTGAAACTCCCTACAAGTGACACCATTTTGGAAAGTAGACCCCCTAAGGAACTTATCTAGATGTGTGGTGAGCACTTTGACCCACCAAGTGCTTCACAGAAGTTTATAATGCAGAGCCGTAAAAATAAAAAATCATATTTTTTCACACAAATGATTTTTTCGCCCCCAATTTTTTATTTTCCCAAGGGTAAGAGAAGAAATTGGACCCCAAAAAATGTTGTGCAATTTGTCCTGAGTACGCTGATACCCCATATGTGGGTGTAAACCATTGTTTGGGCGCATGGCAGAGCTTGGAAGGGAAGGAGCGCCATTTGACTTTTCAATGCAAAATTGACTGGAATTGAGATGGGACGCCATGTTGCGTTTGGAGAGCCCCTGATGTGCCTAAACATTGAAACTCCCTACAAGTGACACCATTTTGGAAAGTAGACCCCCTAAGGAACTTATCTAGATGTGTTTTGAGAGCTTTGAACCCCCAAGTGTTTCACTACAGATTATAACGCAGAGCCGTGAAAATATATATTTTTTTTTTCTCAAAAATGATTTTTTAGCCCCCAGCTTTGTATTTTTACAAGGGTAACAGAATAAATTGGACCCCAAAATTTGTTTTCCAATTTGTCCTGAGTACGCTGATACCCCATATGTGGGGGGGAACCACTGTTTGGGCGCATGACAGAGCTCGGAAGGGAAGGAGCGCCATTTGGAATGCAGACTTAAATGGATTGGTCAGCAGCCGTCACGTTGCATTTGCAGAGCCCCTGATGTACCCAAACAGTACAAACCCCCCACAAGTGACCCCATATTGGAAACTAGACCTCCCAAGGAACTTATCTAGATGTGTTGTGAGAACTTTGAACCCCCAAGTGTTTCACTACAGTTTATAACGCAGAGCCGTGAAAATAAAACATCTTTTTTTTCCCACAAAAATGATTTTTAGCCCCCCAAATTTTTATTTTCCTAAGGATAACAAGAGAGCTTGGACCCCAGAAGTTGTTGTTCAATTTGTCCCGAGTACGCTGATAACACATATGTTGGGGTAAACCCCTTTTTGGGCGCACGGGAGAGCTCGGAAGGGAAGGAGCACTGTTTTACTTTTTCAACGCAGAATTGGCTGGAATTGAGATTGGACGCCATGTCGCGCTTGGAGAGCCCCTGATGTGCCTGGACAGTGGAAACTCCCCAATTCTACCTGAAACCCTAACCCAAACACACCCCTAACCCTAATCCCAACGGTAACCCTAACCACACCCCTAGCCCTGACACACCCATAATTCTAATCCCAACCCTAATCCAAACGTAAATGTAATCCAAACCCTAACCCTAACTTTAGCCCCAACCTTAACTTTAGCCCCAACCCTAACTTTAGCCCCAACCCTAACTTTACCTCCAACCCTAGCCCTAACCCTAACCCTACCCCTACCCCTAACCCTAAACGTGACTGAAATACGTGGCACTGAAATACGTGGCACTGAAATACGTGGCACTGAAATACGTGGCACTGAAATACGTGGCACTGAAATATGTGATACGTGGCACTTAAATACGTGGCACTTAAATACGTGGCACTTAAATACGTGGCACTGAAATACGTGGCACTGAAATACGTGGCACTGAAATACGTGGCACTGAAATACGTGGCACTGAAATACGTGGCACTGAAATACGTGGCACTGAAATATGTGATACGTGGCACTTAAATACGTGGCACTGAAACACGTGGCACTGAAACACGTGGCACTGAAATACGTGATACGTGGCACTGAAATACGTGGCACTGAAATACGTGGCACTGAAATACGTGGCACTGAAATATGTGATACGTGGCACTTAAATACGTGGCACTGAAACACGTGGCACTGAAATACGTGATACATGGCACTGAAATACGTGGCACTGAAATACGTGGCACTGAAATACGTGGCACTGAAATACGTGGCACTGAAACACGTGGCACTGAAATACGTGGTACTAAAATATGTGGCACTGAAATACGTGATACGTGGCACTGAAATACGTGGCACTGAAACACGTGGCACTGAAATATGTGATACGTTGCCCTGAAATACATGGCACTGAAATACATGGCACTGAAATACGTGGCACTGAAATACGTGGCACTGAAATACGTGGCACTGAAATACGTGGCACTATGACTGTCAGAAAATGTTCATTAAACGGTTAGGGGTGAGGTTAGGGGTAGAGTTAGGGTTAGGGTTTGGATCCCTTTATCACAATGATGGTGGTGGGTGGCTTTTCAGTGTGTTTTCTGTTTTTTTTTCGATAAAAATGCATGCGTTTTTAACGCAAACAAACGCATGTGCTTAAAAATGCAAGAAAATACTGCAGGTTGTATTTCTGAAAATTAACGCATGCAGAAAAAAACCGCATGCGTTTGAAAACGCGACCAAACGTGTACAAAAAAAACGCATGCGTTTTCAATGTTAAATATAGGGAAAAAACGCATGCGTTTTTTTGTGCAAAAAACGCTGCAGACAAAAACGCAAGTGTGAAACCAGCGACGCTTTTTATAGCAAAAAAGTTTTTGCGTCTCCACATTTTGAGAGCTATAATTTTTCCACATTTTGCTCCACAGAGTCATGTGAGGTCTTGTTTTTTGCGGGACGAGTTGACGTTTTTATTGGTAACATTTTCGGACACGTGACCATTTTTGATCGCTTTTTATTCCGATTTTTGTGAGGCAGAATGACCAAAAACCTGCTATTCATGAATTTCTTTTGGGAGAGGCGTTTATACCTTTCCGCGTTTGGTAAAATTGATAAAGCAGTTTTATTCTTCGGGTCAGTACAATTACAGCGATATCTCATTTATATCATTTTTTTATGTTTTGGCGCTTTTATACGATAAAAACTATTTTATAGAAAAAATAATTATTTTGGTATCGCTTTATTCTCAGGACTATAACTTTTTTATTTTTTTGCTGATGATGCTGTGTGGCGGCTTGTTTTTTGCAGGACAAGATGACGTTTTCAGTGGTACCATGGTTATTTATATATGTCTTTTTGATCGCGTGTTATTCCACTTTTTGTTCGGCGGTATGGTAATAAAGCGTTGTTTTTTGCCTCGTTTTTTTTTTTTTTTTCTTACGGTGTTTACTGAAGGGGTTAACTAGTGGGGCAGTTTTATAGGTCGGGTCGTTACGGACGCGGCGATACTAAATATGTGTACTTTTATTGTTTTTTTTTTTATTTAGATAAAGAAATGTATTTATGGGAATAATATATTTTTTTTTTTTTCATTATTTTGGAATATTTTTTTTTATTTTTTTTTACACATTTGGAAATTTTTTTTTTTACTTTTTTACTTTGCCCCAGGGGGGGACAATACAGATCGGTGATCTGTCAGTTTGCATAGCACTCTGACAGATCACCGATCTGCGAGAGGTGCAGGCTGCTTCACAGTGCCTGCTCTGAGCAGGCTTCTGTGAAGCCACCTCCCTCCCTGCAGGACCCGGATCCGCGGCCATCTTGGATCCGGGTCTGGAGCAGGCAGGGAGGGAGGTAAGACCCTCGCAGCAACGCGATCACATCGCGTTGCTGCGGGGGGCTCAGAGAAGCCCGCAGGGAGCCCCCTCCCTGCGCGATGCTTCCCTGCACCGCCGGCACATCGCGATCATGTTTGATCGCGGTGTGCCGGGGGTTAATGTGCCGGGAGCGGTCCGTGACCGCTCCTGGCACATAGTGCCGGATGTCAGCTGCGATATGCAGCCGACACCCGGCCGCGATCGGCCGCGCTCCCCCCGTGAGCGCGGCCGATCGGCTATGACGTACTATCCCGTCGGCGGTCATGGGGGCCCACCCCACCTCGACGGGATAGTACGTCGGATGTCAGGAAGTGGTTAATATTGCTATTGCACTACTAAAATACCGCTGCTGCACTGTTAAAAGAAAAGTCCTTTTTCAAGGCTGCTTATATTATTTTCCCTATTAATCCTGGATAGTTTGCAGGCATACATACCTAATTTAAATAAATTTTAAAATATGCAAAGTGCGCAGTAAAGGACAGTGAAGTAGACATGCTGATGGTGGTTCATGCAGAGGCCAAGGCCGTGGGTCAGATGAAACTGTGCCTGCTGTGGGAGCACAACAAACATAAGACACAGTTGCCAACAAGTGATGTTGTTAGGTCAACAAGTCAGGAGGACCAGAGTGTGGAAGTGGAAGATGAGATGATGCACGATTAAGTAACTGACCCAACTTGGGGCGATGGCATGCATAGGGAGCTCTGCAGAGCAGAGAGGGGGGATCTGAAGCACTGCAGCAGGCAGGAAGAGGCAGTGAGGTTGCTAGAGGGAGAAGGCAGGCAACTGCTAACACCCTAGAGCACCTACATGCGTCACATTCCCCATTCTGGTGCTTTTTTAAAGAAAGTGCAGATGATAAAAGAATGGTCATTTGCAACCTGTTCCATACTAAGATCAGTAGGGGCCTGACCACTACCAGCCTGACCACCATCAGCATGCTCAGGCATGTGCCATCAATGCCTGGGTCCACAATCAGTGTCTGCGAGTGACTTCACTGTCTCTTCCCCTTTGCTATGTGCCCGCCAATGCCCAATCCCTTGTCCATTATGCAGGTGCAGAAGACTCCTTTAGAGTTGAGTGACTTTTACTTTTTTTGGATCGAGTCGGGTTTCGCGAAACCCGACTTTGTCAAAAGTCGGGTCAGGTGAAATCGGCCGATTATTGCGAAAAGTCGGGGGCCGACTGAAACACGAAGCCAAATGCAAGTCAATGTGGAATCAAAGCAGTAAGAAATGTGGTGCACTCTGCACTTGAGAAGCGAAAAGGTGCAGTCTGAACAAGCAAGTCACAATCTTTATGGAGAAGCGTTATCTTTTTAATTGGTACAGTCATCACCGAGTGTTCAATAGACACTTTAGGGTTAACGTTTCGACCAAGGCTGGTCTTTGTCAAAACCACACTTTTTGACTGCATCACCACTGAGACGGACATAGCGCTCCTGGACCTCTACAGACTCTGCCCACTGCGGACTGATTTTCTACCTGGCATACTCTACTTCCTACCAAAAGTGTGGTTTTGACAAAGACCAGCCTTGGTCAAAACGTTAACCCTAAAGTGTCCGCCAATATATTTGCTATACTATTGAACACTCGGTGATGACTGTACCAATTAAAAAGATAATTTTTGCATGAATCTTCAAGTCTCATGTGTGCGGCTGTTTCTCCGTAAAGAATGTGGAATCAAAGTCAGCAGTGAGTGGAGGACAGGAAAACACCTACAGTGCCTATTTTAATGCCAAAAACATCAATTCTTATTACTGAAGCTTGTCAATCTTAATTTACTTTATAATAATAGTTAGGCATTGGAAACTGGGGGTCATTTAGCTAAAGTTGTGGGGGGTAGGGCTGGCTCAAGATTTTCGTGGGCCCAGGAAACGCAGAATACGTCACGGCGGTGGAGCAGGGAGAGGTAAGTATTTCAACTTTGCAAGTGCTGTGATCCTGAGCAAGCAGGGGGGGCCCACTCGTTGGCATTGGCACTGGCACAGGACCCCTCATAGTACAGCGGTGTGTTTGATGACGGGTGACACCTCCCACCGGCAGAGACACTTTTGCATACTATGAGGGTCCCTGTGCCAGTGACATCGCCAACGAGTATGCCCCCCACCTGATGAAGGAACCTGCACTTTCATCTGCACCTTCCTCTTTGTCCCCATGTAAGGTGGTATAGTATGCGGGAAGGGGAAACTGACTTTCAGCAGGGTCAGATTCTGGCTGTGTAGCATGCAAGGGGAATGTAGTGGTCTGGGTCAATGTACCAGCAGACTCATCTAGCAGTGGCTGGGCAATGGGCAGGATGAGGAGGAAACACAGATATAGGCCCAAATAATAAAGTAAGCTAAATGCAGTTCAAAATTGGTAACAGGACTAAACAGGCGGCATTGCTTTGTTCAGTGGAGGACAACTGTAATGAGTGGCAAACACAGTTAGTAGGCCCAAATATTAAAGTAGCCTAAATGCAGTTCAAAATTGGTAACAGGACTAAACAGGTGGCATTGCTTTGTTTAGTGGAGGACAACTGTAATGAGTAGCAGACACAGTAAGTAGGCCCAAATATTAAAGTAGCCTAAATGCAGTTCAAAATTGGTAACAGCACTAAACAGGTGGCATTGCTTTGTTTAGTGGAGGACAACTGTAATGAGTGGCAGACACAGTTAGTAGGCCCAAATAATTAAGTAGCCTAAATGCATGCAATTCCATATTGGTAACAGGACTAAACAGGCGGCATTGCTTTGTTCAGTGGAGGACAACTGTAATGAGTGGCAGACACAGTTAGTAGGCCCAAATAATAAAGTAGCCTAAATGCAGTTAAAAATTGGTAACAGGACTAAACAGGCGGCATTGCTTTGTTCAGTGGAGGACAACTGTAATGAGTGGCAGACACAGTTAGTAGTCCCAAATAATAAAGTGGGCTAAATGTCTGCCAAAAAATTGTTCATAAATAAACAGGTGGCATAGCTAGGTGCAGGGGTGGGCTCCTCTGCTGAGTAGCAGACAGTGGTAGTAGGCGCTAAGTATTAACTGGTCTAAATGGAGGCCAGGGCCCCTGTATATTTTAACTATCATCTATTATTTAAACAAATTTGTATTGGCAGTGCCATTGAAGGATTTAACAGCACAGACTACACAGTGGTGGAGCAGGGAGAGGTAAGTATTGCAAGTGGTAGAGCACTGTTCGAGCTGGGGGGAACACTCTCTCTTGGGCAACATTTTCAGGCAAGCTACGTGTCAGCAGGGGAAGGTGGGGCCAAATAATTTGAAATCCATGATTGGTTCATTTTAATGAAGGTTAGATCATCAACATTTCGGGTAGCCAGACGTGTCCTTTTTTCGGTCAGTATTGAACCAGCAGCTCTGAAGACTCTTTCTGATAGCACACTAGCAGCAGGGCAAGCGAGCTCCTGTAATGCATATTCTGCCAATTCAGGCCAGGTGTCTATTTTAGATGCTCAGTATTCAAAGGGGAATGACCTGTGAGGGAGAACATCGATAAGGGAGGCAAAGTAGTTCGTAACCATACTGGACAAATCCTGTCTCTTGTCACTTTGAATCGATGCAGCAGTACCTGTCGTGTCAGCGGTCATTGCGAAATCACTCCACAACCTGGTCATAAAACCCCTCTGTCCAACGCCACTTTGGATTTGTGCACTGTTATGACCTGGTGGTTACGGAGATGACCTGGTGGGTAAAACCAATCATGGACAAGCTCAGAGGAGGTGGCAGCTCTACAGACAGTAATCACCTATATGACCTAGTGATTACGGAGCAGCACTGAAATGACCTAGTGGGTAAAACAAATAATGTACTAGCTCTGAGGAGGTGGTAACTTTACTGACCGCAATCCCTACTCCAACACCAACACTAGAAATAGCCGTGGAGCGTTCCTATCTCTGCCTAGATGCCTCTTCACAGCCTAAGAACTAGCTACCCCTGAAGATGGAAACGGAAAACTATCTCGCCTCAGAGAAACCCCCAAAGGAAAGATAGCCCCCCACAAATATTGATGGTGAGTGAAGAGGGAAATGACAAACTCAGAAATGAAAGTAGATTTTAGAAAAGGAGGCCACTACTATCTAAATAGACAGAGAAAGAAAAGGCTACTGTGCAGTCAGTATAAAAACTAAATGTCCACGCAGAGTTTACAAAAATAACCTCCACACCGACTCACGGTGTGGAGGGGCAAATCTGCAACCCCAGAGCTTCCAACTAGCCGGAATATTTCATGATGACAAGCTGGACAAAAGAGACATAACTTAAACTGAACAAAAGGTCATAGGCAGGGAAACACCCAAAAACTAGCAGAACTTATCTTAAGCTGAAATGGACTGGCCAACAGAGAACTTCCAGGAAAGGACTGAATCTACAGGAAGGAACATTGACAGTTGGCATCCACTACAGCCCAAAGCCCAGTTAAATAACCAGGCCAGGAAACCGATTAGTGAAAGCAGCTGCTAAGTTCCACTTGAAACTACCAGAGGGAGCCCAAGAGCAGAACTCCCAAAAATACCATTTGCAACCACAGGATGGAGCCCAAGAACGGAACTCACAACAGTACCCCCCAATTGAGGAGGGGTCACCGAACCCTCACCAGAGCCCCCAGGCTGATCGGGATGAGCCAAATGAAAAGAACGTACCAAATCGGCAGCATGAACATCGGAGGCCAAAACCCACGAGTTATCCTTCTGGCCATAACCCTTCCACTTGACCAGATACTGAAGTTTCCGCCTTGAAAGACGAGAATCCAAAATCTTCTCCACCACATACTCCAGCTCCCCCCCAACCAACACCGGAGCAGGAGGGTCAACGGAGGGAACCACGGGCACCACATATCTCCGCAACAAAGATCTATGGAACACATTATGAATGGAAAACAAAGCTGGAAGGGCCAAACGAAAAGACACCGGATTGATAATTTCCGAAATCCTATAAGGACCAATAAAACGAGGTTTGAACTTAGGGGAAGAGACCTTCATAGGAACATGACGAGAAGACAACCAGACCAAATCCCCAACCCGAAGCCGGGGACCAACGCACCGACGGCAGTTAGCAAAACGTTGAGCCTTTTCCTGAGACAATGTTAAATTGTCCACCACATGAGTCCAAATCCGCTGCAACCTGTCCACCACAGAATCTACCCCAGGACGGTCCGAAGGCTCAACCTGCCCTGAAGAAAAGCGAGGATGAAAACCAAAATTACAAAAAAAAGGCGAAACCAAGGTAGCAGAACTAGCCCGATTATTAAGGGCAAACTCGGCCAACGGCAAGAAGGTAACCCAATCATCCTGATCAGCCGACACAAAGCATCTCAAATAGGTTTCCAAGGTCTGATTGGTTCGCTCTGTCTGTCCATTTGTCTGAGGGTGAAACGCCGAAGAAAAAGACAAATTAATGCCCATTCTACCACGCAAACAAACCACATGCTGGAAAAACAAAGGAACCAAATCAGAGGAGGAAGGCAACTTAGGCAAAGGTACCAAATGGACCATTTTAGAAAACTGGTCACAAACCACCCAGATGACAGACATCTTCTGAGAAACAGGAAGATCAGAAATAAAATCCATGGAAATATGCGTCCAGGGCCTCTCAGGGATAGGCAAAGGCAAAAGCAACCCACTAGCACGAGAGCAGCAGGGCTTAGCCCGGGCACAGATCCCACAGGACTGCACAAAGGAGTGCACATCCCGTGACAAAGAAGGCCACCAAAAGGACCTGGCAACCAAATCTCTAGTACCAAAGATCCCAGGATGACCAGCCAACACTGAACAATGAATCTCAGAAATCACCTTACTAGTCCATCTATCAGGAACAAACAATTTCCCCACAGGACAGCGGTCGGGTCTATCAGCCTGAAACTCCCGAAGCACCCACCATAAATCAGGGGATGTAGCAGAAAGAATCACCCACTCCTTGAGAATACCAGCCGGCTCACGGACTCCAGGAGAATCAGGCAAAAAACTCCTAGACAGGGCATCAGCCTACACATTCTTAGATCCCGGAAGATACGAGACCACAAAATCAAAATGGGAGAAAAACATAGACCACCGAGCCTGTCTAGGATTCAACCGCTTGGCCGATTCAAGGTAAATCAGATTCTTATGATCGGTCAAGACCACAACACGATGCTTGGCTCCCTCAAGCCAATGTCGCCACTCCTCGAATGCCCACTTCATAGCCAACAACTCCCGATTGCCGACATCATAATTACGCTCAGCAGGCGAAAACTTTCTGGAGAAGAAAGCACACGGTTTCAACACAGAGCCATCAGAACTTCTCTGAGACAGAACAGCTCCTGCCCCAATCTCAGAAGCGTCAACCTCAACCTGAAAAGGGAGAGAAACATCTGGCTGACGCAACACAGGGGCAGAAGTAAAACGACGCTTAAGCTCCTGAAAGGCCTCCACAGCCGCAGACGACCAATTCACCACATCTGCACCTTTCTTGGTCAAATCGGTCAGAGGTTTAACCACAGTAGAAAAATTAGCAATGAAGCGGCGATAAAAATTAGCAAAGCCCAAAAACTTCTGAAGGCTCTTCACAGATATAGGCTGCGTCCAATCATAAATAGCCTGGACCTTAACAGGTCCATTTCAATAGCCGAGGGAGAAAAAATGAACCCCAGAAAAGAAACCTTCTGAACTCCAAAAAGGCACTTAGACCCCTTCACAAACAGTGTATTAGCATGAAGAATCTGAAATACCATCCTGACCTGCTTCACATGAGACTCCCAATCATCGGAAAAAAACAAAATATCGTCCAAATATACAATCATAAATTTATCCAGATACTCCCGAAAAATATCATGCATAAAGGACTGAAACACAGATGGAGCATTAGAGAGCCCGAAAGGCATCACAAGATATTCAAAATGGCCTTCGGGCGTATTAAATGCTGTTTTCCATTCATCACCCTGTTTGATGCGGACCAGATTATACGCCCCTCGAAGGTCAATCTTGGTAAACCAGCTAGCCCCTTTAATCCGAGCAAACAAATCAGAGAGCAAAGGCAAAGGGTACTGGAATTTGACCGTGATCTTATTGAGAAGGCGATAATCTATACAGGGCCTCAAGGAGCCATCCTTCTTGGCAACAAAAAAGAATCCCGCTCCCAACGGTGACGAAGACGGGCGAATATGCCCCTTCTCCAAGGACTCCTTTACATAAGTCCGCGTAGCGGCATGCTCTGGCACAGACAGATTGAAAAGTCGACCCTTAGGGAACTTACAGCCAGGAATCAAATTAATAGCGCAATCACAGTCCCTATGAGGAGGCAGAGGACTGGATTTAGGCTCCTCAAATATATCCTGGAAATCCGACAAAAACTCAGGAACTTCAGAAGAAGGGGATGAGGAAATTGACATCAGAGGAATGTCACTATGTATCCCCTGACAACCCCAACTAGTCACAGACATAGATTTCCAATCCAGTACTGGATTATGTACCTGTAACCATGGAAACCCCAGCACAACCACATCATGCAAATTATGCAACACCAAAAAACGAATATTTTCCTGATGTGCTGGAGCCATGTTCATGGCTAACTGTGTCCAGTACTGAGGTTTATTCTTGGCCAATGGCGTAGCATCAATCCCCCTCAAGGGAATAGGACTCTACAAAGGCTCCAAGGAAAAACCACAGCGCTTGGCAAATTCTAGGTCCATTAAGTTCAGTGCAGCGCCAGAATCCACAAATGCCATTACAGAAAAGGACGACAATGAGCAAATCAGGGTAATAGACAAGAGAAATTTAGGCTGTACAGTACTGATGGTAACCGAACTAGCAACCCTCATAGTTCGCTTCGGGCAATCAGAGATAGCATGAGTAGTGTCACCACAGTACAAACACAGCCCATTCTGACGTCTGAATTTCTGCCGTTCTGCTCTCGTCAAAACTCTATCACATTGCATAGGCTCAGTACTCTGTCCAGAGGACACCGCCATATGGTGCACAACCTTACGTTCACGTAGGCGCCGATCAATCTGAATGGCCAGAGACATTGATTCGTTCAAACCAGCAGGCATGAGAAACCCCACCATAACATCTTTAAGAGCTTCAGAAAGACCCTTTCTGAAAATAGCCGCCAGGGCATCCTCATTCCATTTTGTAAGCACAGACCACTTTCTAAATTTCTGACAATATATCTCTGCCGCTTCCTGACCCTGACACAGAGCCAGCAAATTTTTTTCTGCCTGATCCACAGATTTGGGTTCGTCATAAAGCAATCCAAGTGCTTGAAAAAATGAATCTACATTGAACAATGCAGGATTCCCTGGCTCAAGGGAGAATGCCCAATCCTGCGGGTCACCACGCAGCAGAGAAATAACAATCTTCACCTGCTGAATGGGGTCACCAGAGGAACGGGGTCCCAGAGCAAAAAACAATCTGCAATTATTTTTAAAATTCAAAAACCTAGATCTATCCCCAGAAAACAAATCAGGGATAGGAATTCTAGGCTCAGAAACAGGAGTTTGAACAACATAATCTTGGATACTCTGTACCCTTGCAGCGAGATGATCAACACACGCAGACAGATCTTGAACCTCCATATCAGTACCACGCTCCTGCACCATCCAAAAATCAAGGGGAAAAAAAAAAGACGAAACAAGCAACAAGAAAAAAAAACTATGACTCAGAACTTTCTCTTCCCTCTTTTGAGATGCATTTAACACTTTGTGGGCCAGCTGTACTGTTATGACCTGGTGGTTACGGAGTGGTACTGAGATGACCTGGTGGGTAAAACCAATCATGGACAAGCTCAGAGGAGGTGGCAGCTCTACAGACAGTAATCACCTATATGACCTAGTGATTACGGAGCAGCACTGAAATGACCTAGTGGGTAAAACAAATAATGTACTAGCTCTGAGGAGGTGGTAACTTTACTGACCGCAATCCCTACTCCTAACACCAACACTAGAAATAGCCGTGGAGCGTTCCTATCTGTGCCTAGACGCCTCTTCACAGCCTAAGAACTAGCTACCCCTGAAGATGGAAATGGAAAACTATCTCGCCTCAGAGAAACCCCAAAAGGAAAGATAGCCCCCCCACAAATATTGACGGTGAGTGAAGAGGGAAATGACAAACTCAGAAATGAAACTAGATTTTAGCAAAGGAGGCCACTACTATCTAAATAGACAGAGAAAGAAAAGGCTCCTGTGCGGTCAGTATAAAAACTGAGGAGGAAACACAGATATAGGCCCAAATAATAAAGTAGGCTAAATGCAGTTCAAAATTGGTAACAGGACTAAACAGGCGGCATTGCTTTGTTCAGTGGAGGACAACTGTAATGAGTGGCAGACACAGTTAGTAGTCCCAAATAATAAAGTAGGCTAAATGCAGTTCAAAATTGGTAACAGGACTAAACAGGTGGCATTGCTTTGTTTAGTGGAGGACAACTGTAATGAGTAGCAGACACAGTAAGTAGGCCCAAATATTAAAGTAGCCTAAATGCAGTTCAAAATTGGTAACAGCACTAAACAGGTGGCATTGCTTTGTTTAGTGGAGGACAACTGTAATGAGTGGCAGACACAGTTAGTAGGCCCAAATAATTAAGTAGCCTAAATGCATGCAATTCCATATTGGTAACAGGACTAAACAGGCGGCATTGCTTTGTTCAGTGGAGGACAACTGTAATGAGTGGCAGACACAGTTAGTAGGCCCAAATAATAAAGTAGCCTAAATGCAGTTAAAAATTGGTAACAGGACTAAACAGGCGGCATTGCTTTGTTCAGTGGAGGACAACTGTAATGAGTGGCAGACACAGTTAGTAGTCCCAAATAATAAAGTGGGCTAAATGTCTGCCAAAAAATTGTTCATAAATAAACAGGTGGCATAGCTAGGTGCAGGGGTGGGCTCCTCTGCTGAGTAGCAGACAGTGGTAGTAGGCGCTAAGTATTAACTGGTCTAAATGGAGGCCAGGGCCCCTGTATATTTTAACTATCATCTATTATTTAAACAAATTTGTATTGGCAGTGCCATTGAAGGATTTAACAGCACAGACTACACAGTGGTGGAGCAGGGAGAGGTAAGTATTGCAAGTGGTAGAGCACTGTTCGAGCTGGGGGGAACACTCTCTCTTGGGCAACATTTTCAGGCAAGCTACGTGTCAGCAGGGGAAGGTGGGGCCAAATAATTTGAAATCCATGATTGGTTCATTTTAATGAAGGTTAGATCATCAACATTTCGGGTAGCCAGACGTGTCCTTTTTTCGGTCAGTATTGAACCAGCAGCTCTGAAGACTCTTTCTGATAGCACACTAGCAGCAGGGCAAGCGAGCTCCTGTAATGCATATTCTGCCAATTCAGGCCAGGTGTCTATTTTAGATGCTCAGTATTCAAAGGGGAATGACCTGTGAGGGAGAACATCGATAAGGGAGGCAAAGTAGTTCGTAACCATACTGGACAAATCCTGTCTCTTGTCACTTTGAATCGATGCAGCAGTACCTGTCGTGTCAGCGGTCATTGCGAAATCACTCCACAACCTGGTCATAAAACCCCTCTGTCCAACGCCACTTTGGATTTGTGCACTGTTATGACCTGGTGGTTACGGAGATGACCTGGTGGGTAAAACCAATCATGGACAAGCTCAGAGGAGGTGGCAGCTCTACAGACAGTATTCACCTATATGACCTAGTGATTACGGAGCAGCACTGAAATGACCTAGTGGGTAAAACAAATAATGTACTAGCTCTGAGGAGGTGGTAACTTTACTGACCGCAATCCCTACTCCTAACACCCACACTAGAAATAGCCGTGGAGCGTTCCTATCTCTGCCTAGATGCCTCTTCACAGCCTAAGAACTAGCTACCCCTGAAGATGGAAACGGAAAACTATCTCGCCTCAGAGAAACCCCCAAAGGAAAGATAGCCCCACACAAATATTGACGGTGAGTGAAGAGGGAAATTACAAACTCAGAAATGAAACTAGATTTTAGCAAAGGAGGCCACTACTATCTAAATAGACAGAGAAAGAAAAGGCTACTGTGCGGGCAGTATAAAAACTAAATGTCCACGCAGAGTTTACAAAAATAACCTCCACACCGACTCACGGTGTGGAGGGGCAAATCTGCAACCCCAGAGCTTCAAACTAGCCGGAATATTTCATGATGACAAGCTGGACAAAAGAGACATAACTTAAACTGAACAAAAGGTCATAGGCAGGGAAACACCCAAAAACTAGCAGAACTTATCTTAAGCTAAAAATGGACTGGCCAACAGAGAACTTCCAGGAAAGGACTGAATCCACAGGAAGGAACATTGACAGCTGGCATCCACTACAGCCCAAATCCCAGTTAAATAACCAGGCCATGGAACCGATTAGTGAAAGCAGCTGCTAAGTTCCACTTGAAACCACCAGAGGGAGCCCAAGATCAGAACTCCCAAAAATACCATTTGCAACCACAGGATGGAGCCCAAGAACGGAACTCACAACAGTGCACCTCTAACACCTCTGCCATGTTGCCCCCTACGGCTCATGTGAGAACCATCACCGCCGCTGTGTGCTGGGAATGCCTGAACCAAACGGTCTACAAGAGTTGCTTGTTTGGTAGCCAATATTTGCTCAAAGTTCTCATGTGGCGTGATATGTTGTAATTTTCCTTTATATCGTGGATCCAGGAGGCAGGCCAACCAGTAATCGTCATCGGTCATCATTTTGATAATGCGGGGGTCCATTTTTAAGGATACGCAAGGCATACTCAGCCATGTGGGCCAATGTTCCAGGTGTCAATTCACTGCTTGTGCTGGGTTGAGGAGCACTTTCTTGCAAATCAACATCACTTGTGTCCTGCAAAAACCCTGTACCTGACCTTGCAACGCCACCAGTTTCTATTGCCCCCTGAGAAGCATCCTCCTCCCATAAATATTCATTCCCATCATCCTCCTCCTCCTCTTTGTCCGCCATCTCGTCCAGGAGAGTTCCCTGAGCAGACAATGGCTGACTGTCATCATGGCTTCCCTCCTCCTCGGCTGCAGATGCCTGCTCCTTAATGTGCATCAAACTTTGCATCAGCAGACGCATTAGTGGGATGCTCATGCTTATGATGGCGTCATCTGCACTTCCTAGCCATGTGCATTCCTCAAAACACTGAAGGACGTGACAGAGGTCTTGTAGCTTTGACCACTGCACACCAGACAACTCTATGTCTGCCATCCAAGTGCCTGCCCGTGTATGTGTATCCTCCCACAAATTAATTACAGCATGCCTGTGTTTGCACAGCCTCTGAACCATGTGCAGTGTGGAGTTCCACCTTGTTGCAACGTCGATTATTAAGAAGTGCTGGGGAAGATTCAGCAATCGCTGATGGTTCAGCATACGGCTGGAGTGTACGGGCGACCGGCGGATGTGCGAGCAAAGTCTTTGCACCTTCAGGAGCAGGGCTGGTAACTCCGGATAATTTTTGAGGAAGCACTGCACCACCAGGTTCAAGGTGTGAGCCAGGCAAGGTATGTGTTTCAGTTCTGAAAGGGCTATGGCAGCCATAAAATTCCTTCCATTATCACTGACTACCTTGCCTGCCTCAAGATGCAAACTGCCCATCCATGACTGAGTTTGTTGCTGCAAGTACTCGGCCAGTACTTCCACGGTGTGTCTGTTGTCGCCCAAACACTTCATTTGTAACACAGCCTGCTGATGCTTACCACTAGCTGTTCCATAATGGGACACCTTATGTGCAACACTGGCAGCTGCAGATGGAGTGGTCATGCGACTGCGCTGTGTGGACGAGCTTTCGCTTCTGGAGGAGGAGGAGGAGGAGGCGTGGCGAATGCCTACAGCAAACTGTTTCCTAGACTGTGGGCTAGGCAGAACTATGGCTGTTCCCTGTGGACCCTGCATCCACCACATTAACCCAGTGCACCGTGATGGACAAGTAACGTCCCTGGCCATGCCTACTGGTCCATGCATCTGTTGTGAGGGTCACCTTTCCACTGACTGATTGCCTCAGTGCATGGACAATGCGGTCTTTGACATGCTGTTGGAGGGCTGGGATGACTTTTCTCGCAAAGAAGTGCCGACTGGTTAGGTCATAGCGTGGTACTGCGTAGGCCATCAGGTCTTTGAAAGCTTCGCTTTCAACCAACCAGTAGGGCATCATCTCTAACGAGTTTAGAATAAACCAAAGCCCAAGAGCATAGACTAAAAGAAGGAGAGTTACTAGGCTATGATACAGGAAAGAAATATATCTTGGTACCGTGTTAGCCAGTAGATAGAAAAATATTTAGAATTGAGAGTCCTCAGTGGTTGATACCTTTTAATGGCTAACTGAAAAGATGGTAACAAATTGCAAGCTTTTGAGACTGTTTGTTTTACTATTTGCCTGATGAAGAGACGTATGTAGTCTCGAAAGCTTGCAATTTGTTACCATCTTTTCAGTTAGCCATTAAAAGGTATCAACCACTGAGGACTCTCAATTCTAAATATTTTTCTAGGCTATGATACACATATATTCATTTTTTTTATTACGATAGCAGATGGTCAAATTACAAAACATGATAAAAGATATATAAAAAGAAGATGTGCATTACAGGACATATAATAATACTAGATTGTGGCCCGATTCTAACGCATCGGGTATTCTAGAATATGCATGTCCCCGTAGTATATGGACAATGATGATTCCAGAATTCGCGGCAGACTGTGCCCGTCGCTGATTGGTCGAGGCAACCTTTATGACATCATCGTCGCCATGGCAACCATTATGACATCTACGTCGATACTGTGCCCGTCGCTGATTGGTCGAGGCCTGGCGGCCTCGACCAATCAGAGACGCGGGATTTCCAGGACAGACAGACAGACAGACAGACAGACGGAAAAACCCTTAGACAATTATATATATAGATTAATAATATAATAAATACATAGATATATAAAAGTAACCCGCAGTATGAAAAAAGGAGAAGACCTGATGCTGAAGAGTTAAATAATAATAGGTGAAAGAACGGTGAAAAATATCTGATATAATAATATATATATATATATATATATATATATATATATATATATATATTTTATATATAATGTAAATGTATATATATATATATACAATGTAAAATAGTGTATCAATAACTAAAGTGCTCAAGTGCCACAGCAAGCATAGAGTGTTTACACCGGTCAAGTACAATTATCAGGGCCAGCGTAGATATATAATATAAAATCAGTGGAAAAAATAGCAATGAAAGCATACAGGATACCTTTTTGGGGTTAATGTCCGTGTGCACAACGCGCCCCGATGCGCATTTCGGTAGAATTTCCTTAGTCAGGGGGTGTAATTATTGATATAATGCCAGGTATATATAGTGTATGTGCAATTCAATGATTAGACGCGGTCCGGGTGCACTCGGCGCATGCGCAGTCAGGAGGTCCCGGAAGTCCCGGAGCACTGCGTCACGTGACCGGATGCATGGCATTGTGGATGCGATGTTACGCGACGCCCCAGAGCCCAGGGGCACAGACCACGCACATGCACAGCCAGGAGCGCGCCATCATCAAGTGCAGGTAGACAAAACAAAAATGGATCAGCGCGATGAGTACAAGAATAAAAGAGGTATTATTAAAGATATAAGCGCATAAAGGGGAGCCTATAACAATATCAGGAATGACTGATTAGCCCATTAATAATGAATCTGGGCCGAAAATAACCTATGAAGACTACAATAGTATTAATATGTATATATACAGTGCCTACAAGTAGTATTCAACCCCCTGCAGATTTAGCAGGTTTAATAAGATGCAAATAAGTTAGAGCCTTCAAACTTCAAACAAGAGCAGGATTTATTAACAGATGCATAAATCTTACAAACCAAAAAGTTTTGTTGCTCAGTTAAATTTTTATAAATTTTAAACATAAAAGTGTGGGTCAATTATTATTCAACCCCTAGGTTTAATATTTTGTAGAATAACCTTTGTTTGCAATTACAGCTAATAATCGTCTTTTATAAGACCTGATCAGGCCGGCACAGGTCTCTGGAGTTATCTTGGCCCACTCCTCCATGCAGATCTTCTCCAAGTTATCTAGGTTATTTGGGTGTCTCATGTGGACTTTAATCTTGAGCTCCTTCCGCAAGTTTTCAATTGGGTTAAGGTCAGGAGACTGACTAGGCCACTGCAACACCTTGATTTTTTGCCTCTTGAACCAGGCTTTGGTTTTCTTGGCTGTGTGCTTTGGGTCGTTGTCTTGTTGGAAGATGAAATGACGACCCATCTTAAGATCCTTGATGGAGGAGCGGAGGTTCTTGGCCAAAATCTCCAGGTAGGCCGTGCTATCCATCTTCCCATGGATGCGGACCAGATGGCCAGGCCCCTTGGCTGAGAAACAGCCCCACAGCATGATGCTGCCACCACCATGCTTGACTGTAGGGATGGTATTCTTGGGGTCGTATGCAGTGCCATTCCGTCTCCAAACGTCATGTGTGTGGTTGGCACCAAAGATCTTGATCTTGGTCTCATCAGACCAGAGAACCTTGAACCAGTCAGTCTCAGAGTCCTCCAAGTGATCATGAGCAAACTGTAGACGAGCCTTGACATGACGCTTTGAAAGTAAAGGTACCTTACGGGCTCGTCTGGAACGGAGACCATTGCGGTGGAGTACGTTACTTATGGTATTGACTGAAACCAATGTCCCCACTGCCATGAGATCTTCCCGGAGCTCCTTCCTTGTTGTCCTTGGGTTAGCCTTGACTCTTCGGACAAGCCTGGCCTTGGCACGGGAGGAAACTTTCAAAGGCTGTCCAGGCCGTGGAAGGCTAACAGTAGTTCCATAAGCCTTCCACTTCCGGATGATGCTCCCAACAGTGGAGACAGGTAGGCCCAACTCCTTGGAAAGGGTTTTGTACCCCTTGCCAGACTTGTGACCCTCCACGATCTTGTCTCTGATGGCCTTGGAATGCTCCTTTGTCTTTCCCATGTTGACCATGTATGAGTGCTGTTCACAAGTTTGGGGAGGGTCTTAAATAGTCAGAAAAGGCTGGAAAAAGAGATAATTAATCCAAACATGTGAAGCTCATTGTTCTTTGTGCCTGAACTACTTCTTAATACTTTAGGGGAACCAAACAGAATTCTGGTGGGTTGAGGGGTTGAATAATAAATGACCCTCTGAAAAGACTTTTCACAATTTAAAAAAAAAATAAACAAAGAAATAACATTCTTTTTTGCTGCAGTGCATTTCACACTTCCAGGCTGATCTACAGTCCAAATGTCACAATGCCAAGTTAATTCCAAATGTGTAAACCTGCTAAATCTGCAGGGGGTTGAATACTACTTGTAGGCACTGTATATATATATATATATATATATATATATATATATATACAATCTACATGAGAAAATAGCAATGTATATACATATACGTATGTATAAGAATACATATACGTATGTATAAGAATACATACACACATGGACAAGAAGAAAAAATTGCTATAATGGTAAATCATAAAATCGAAAAAAGAATATAAAAAAGAAAAAAGAAAGAAAATAATAATGTTAAAAACAGAAAAATAATAGGAAGAACTTAATGAACTGACAGATGAATAATGTAATATTTTGTGATATTTGATATCTTCACTCCACTCGGCCCCCTCTATGGCCAAACGCCACACAGCTTATATGGCGCCCGACCAAAAAAGGCCAACCAGAACGAAAACACCACAGAGCAAATCAAATAAATCTGTGGCACAAACTATATCATTATAATCATACATAAATAGTGGTTAAGATATTACATAAAGCAAATATGTATCCAAGATGGTCCAAATATAATGTTGCCCATCATCAGGGGATACTTAGTGTCCATGTATAGCTGAAGATGACAGGCATTTCAAGTAGAAGTAGGCATCCGTGATAGTCACAATGTAATCGAATCCATCTTCAAAACTTAGTAGTCAATAATAAACTTTCTAAAAGTATAAAATAATGGCGTTAAAACATATAAAATTGAAATAAAATGAAATAAAATAAAAGTGACAGTGTGCAAAGAGGCTATATGTAAAGGCCACATAAAAAAGGGGGGGCATAGAAGGATCATAAAAAAGGAGCAAAAGATAGATGTTCATTCAGTCCATTGGGGAAAATAGTATCGAGTGTCCAAATCCACTTGGTTTCCATCATAGCCAAGCGTGAACTAATCTTTTCACCGCATTCACTAGGTTTAATTACGTCAATACCAGTTACTCTCAAGAGGGATGCATTACAGTTATGGAAAATTTTAAGATGCTTAGGTAGAGTTTTTAAAATAGTAATGTCATCAATCTCCTTGGCCGCTTGAATGCCCAGAACATGTTCGCGGGTGCGGACTTTTAATTGTCTTGTTGTCATCCCTACATAAATCAAGGCACATGGGCAGGTGGCATAATAAATAACTGCCTTGGTTTTACAAGATATTATATTTTTAATATCATAAGTGCTGGTCCCCTTTGAATTTGAAAAGGTCTGAGTTTTTTCAATATTCGGACATGCCACACATCCCTTGCATGGTCTACAACCAGGGGAATCCTTGAAATGAGAAAAAAAAGTAGGGACTATAGGATCATGATGATAGTGACTCCTAACAAGGTAGTTAGAGGTAGTAGATTAGAATAGTAATGTGGGCGTTCAAACCCTGTGTACGCGGATGAGAGAATGAGTACTTTCTTTTCCTAATGAGAGTCTCTTGTAGGGTGAGCTGGACTGGAGAGCTGCATATGGTGGAACTAGCGGTGGTGGTGGTGGTGGACATGGCGGATTGAGAGAGGGTTGGTGATGGTATTCTTGATGTTGGCCTACATACAGTGTTTCCTACCAATAACCTTGTGATTCCCTGACTGCTTTGGCCTTGCAACGATACCTCCACATTTGCTGCTGGTGGTGTCCTAACCGGTGGGTTTACAGTGAGAGTAGCAATGTAGCGTTGCTGACTACCTTCATTCCGAGCAGGTGCACCAACGGTACGGGACGTTTAGCAGTTAGTCCAGGCTTGCAAGTGCATGCTGGTTAAATGTCTAAGCATACACGTTGTATTTAAATTTTGAAGATTCTTCCCTCTGCTAAAGGTCTTTGAGCATTTCTTACAGATAACTTTGCACTGATCATTCGGATCTTGGTTAAAAAATTGCCACACTACACTGTTCCTACTATGGAATACCTTTTCAGGCATTGCATGCTGTGCTACTTTCACCAGATGGCCACGCTGTCCTAAAACTGTTTTTGTTTTAGACAAACATTTTTGGCCTGATACGGGCCTGCCAGATGACAGCTGTTGCGATGTAGATGGCTGCTGCGGATCATCCTCCTCTGCTTCTGAGCTACTTGCAGCAGCACCCTCTTCCCCCAAAGGCTGCCAATCTGGGTCAACAACTGGGTCATCTATCACCTCCTCTTCAATGTTATGTGCACCTTCCTCTGTGTCACCGTGTAAGGTGCTATAGCGTTCAGCACAGGGCACCATAGTCTCATCAGGGTCAGATTCTGGCTCAGTACACTGCAAGGGCAATGTAGTGATCTGAGTCAATGGAACAGCATAATAATCTAGCTGTGGCTGTGCATCAGTGCACTCCACATCCGATTTATCTTGTAATGGGCAGTTAACAATTTCCCTTTCTAACCCAGGCACGGTATGTGTAAAGAGCTCCATGGAGTAACCTGTAGTGTCGCCTGACGCATCCTTCACTTTTGGTTTGGGTGAAGGACACAAGGAAACATCTTGTTCCTGACTGGGAGCATCCACTGACGACTCGCTGCTTTTATATTTGTAACTTTCTGAAGAGGAGGCGAAAGAGCTAGAGGCTGAGTCAGCAAGGAAAGCCAAAACTTTTTCCTGCTGCTCCGGCTTTAAAAGCTGTTTTTCTACTCCCAGATAAGGGAGCCTTCGAGGCCTTATGTAGCCAGATGATGACGCTGGCTCCACACCTCCAGCCTTAGGCGCTATTGTGCTTTTCCCACTACCACCAGATGCACCACCACCACCACCACCATTAGTACCAGCTGGCAATGACTGCCCACGGGCTCTTCCACCAGACTTCCTCATTTTTTGGAAAATCTAACCAAAATAACAACCGTTATATGGTACTGTAAAACAAGGTAGAAGGTGTATATTAACTTGTTGAGTGGCTGGCTGATATACGGCAAACTAACAGGACTGAAGTATATCCACTTTGTGAGAATTTGAATCACACTTTTTTTTGGGAGACTGAACCAAAACTCAGGCCCAGTGTATAAAGCAACACAATTTAAGTGGCAAAAAGTGGCTGGCTGATATACCACAAACTAACAGGACTGAAGTTTATCCACTTTTTGAGAATTTGAATCTCACTTTTTTAGGGGGGAGACTGAACCAAAACTCAGGCCCAGTGTATAAAACAACACAATGTAAGTGGCAGAAAGTGGCTGGCTGATATACGACAAACTAACAGGACAGAAGTATATCCACTTTGTGAGAATTTTAATCTCACTTTTTTTTTGGAGACTGAACCAAAACTCAGGCCCAGTGTATAAAACAACACAATGTAAGTGGCAGAAAGTGGCTGGAAGATATATGAAAAAATACAAGGACTGTAGTACAATTTCAATCTCCCTACAATGATCTCAAGACAAGTATGGCAGCAATAAAAGGACTCCTGCACACAAAAGTGTGGACAAATAAACAAGATAACTGTGCAGAAAGGAGTAACAGGATTTTTGCTTTAAAAAAAGCAGTTGGTTTGCACAGCAGAGTGCAAACAGCAAAGCAGCTATCAGGGAGCCTTATAATGCAGCCTAATAAGCTACGGAGCTGATGCACAAAAATATAGCCTCCACTGTCCCTGCAAAAAAAAAAGTGGTGTTGGACAGTGGAAATCGCTACAGCACAAGCAGTTTGGGGGTTAATCTTCCCTCCCAAACTATATCCCTTCTTCTGATGAAGCTGCAGCAACCTCTCCCTATGCTAAGATCGGCAGAAGTAAGATGGCGGTCGGCGTGCACGCCCCTTAATAGCCCCTGTGATGTGGCAGAAAGCAAGCCAATTACTGTCATGCCCTTCTCTAAGATGGTGGGGACCGAGACCTATGTCATCACGCTGACCGCACTCTGCGTCCTCCTTCACTGGCTGAAAAATGGCGCTGAAAGCATCCTACGAAACAGATCGCCGACCACATGGCCGATCTCACACTAGGATCGGGTCGGGTTTCATGAAACCCGACTTTGCCGAAAGTCGGTTTTAGGGGTCGAGTTCCCGCCTCTGCACAGGGGGAATCTCGATCCATCTCCGCTGCGGTCTTCCATTCTTCTCCTGCCACAGTGGAGCCTGCTCAGCGGAGGCATCAGTCCCAGCATCTCGCTCAGTCTGACTCTGTACAAAAAGTTACTGCTGTTTTCCCTGCTTCTGCCATTGAAGTCAGTGCTGGGCAGCGGCGAGCAGATGCTTCAGGGACTAAGTCCTGCTTTTTTCATTCTGAGCATGCCCAGAGCAAGATCTCTCAGTGGAGATCGAGGGTCACATGATCAGATACTGCAGCTTAGGCCATTGGTTCATCTAGGAAGGTCCTGAACATGCTGCAACTATTTAAGGCTCGCATGGCCGCACATCTAAGTTATGTACTTTGCGCCAGTGTGGTCATGTATGATTGTGTTCAGGGACCCGGATGAAATAAGCACCTAGAATGCTGGCACCTCTGGCGAGGAGTGTTATGATCCTAGTGGCAAGGATCACAAATCTGACTAGCTAAGAAACTGAACCGACGACTAGCTCTGGGGAAGTGGTAACTGAATTGACCGCAACCTGATCCTATCCGCAAACAACTATAAGTAGCCGTGGAACGTTACCTGGAAATCCTAGACGTCTCGTCACGGCCTGAGAAACTGACTATTCCTAGAGAGAAAGTAAGTCCTCACTTGCCTCAGAGAAATGACCCCCAAAGATATAGAAAAGCCCCCCACAAATATTAACGGTGAGTTAAGGGGAAAGCACATACGCAGAGATGAAATAGATTTAGCAAATGAGGCCCACTAACACTAGATAGCAGAAAATAGGAAGAGAACTGTGCGGTCAATGAAAAACCCTATTCAAAATATCCACGCAGAGATTGCTCGAGCCCCCGCACCAACTAACAGTGCGGGGGAAGCAACTCCGTACCCCAGAGCTTACCAGCAGCAAGAAATCACATATTAGCAAGCTGGACTAAACTCATCATAAACAGAAATCATATTGCAGACAGATGAGCAAAAAATAATCAAACAGAACTTAGCTTCTCATGAAGAGACAGAAAACCAAGATAGTCAGGAGTAATCAGAATAGCACTGAATACATCGACAGCCGGCAACAAGTGGAGGTGAAGCAGAGCTAAATAGGAACCTCCCTAGTGAATAACGAGGCAGCTGATCCAGCCACAGACCCGCAGGATAACAAACAAAGCCACCAGGGGGAGCCCAAAAATAAAACTCACGCAATACCACCTGTGACCACAACAGGGAGCCCGAAAACAGAGTTCACAACAGTACCCCCCCCTTGAGGAGGGGTCACCAAACCCTCATCAAAAAACCCCAGGGCGATCAGGGTGAGCCACATGGAAGGCACGAGCCAAATCGGCCGCATGAACATCAGAGGCGACAACCCAGGAATTATCCTCCTGACCATAGACCTTCCACTTAACCAAATACTGAAGCCTCCGTCTAGAAACACGAGAATCCAAGATCTTCTCCACCACGTATTCCAATTCACCCTCAACCAGCACAGGGGCAGGAGGCTCAACCGAAGGAACCACAGGCACCACATACCTCCGCAACAACGACCGATGGAACACATTATGAATAGCAAACAATGCTGGGAGGTCCAGACGAAATGACACAGGGTTAAGGACTTCCAAAATCTTATAAGGACCGATAAACCGAGGCTTGAACTTAGGAAAGGAGACCTTCATAGGAACAAAGCGAGAAGACAACCACACCAAGTCCCCAACGCGAAGTCGGGGACCCACACAGCGACGGCGGTTGGCAAAGCGCTGAGCCTTCTCTTGTGACTGCTTCAAATTGTCCACCACATGATCCCAAATCTGATGCAACCTATCCACCACAATATCCACTCCAGGACAGTCAGAAGGCTCTACCTGACCCGAGGAAAAATGAGGATGAAACCCCGAATTACAAAAAAAAGGAGAAACCA
The DNA here is from genome assembly GCF_051348905.1 of Ranitomeya variabilis. NCBI lineage: Eukaryota > Metazoa > Chordata > Amphibia > Anura > Dendrobatidae > Ranitomeya > Ranitomeya variabilis. Next base: position 573,053,217 of record NC_135236.1, read on the forward strand.
AAGTAGCAGAACTAGCCTGATTATTAAGGGCAAACTCGGCCAATGGCAAAAAAGTGACCCAGTCGTCCTGGTCAGCAGAAACAAAACATCTTAAATAAGTTTCCAAGGTCTGATTAGTTCGCTCGGTTTGGCCATTCGTCTGAGGATGGAAGGCCGACGAAAAAGACAAATCAATGGCCATCTTAGCACAAAAGGTCCGCCAAAATCTAGACACAAACTGGGATCCTCTGTCGGAAACAATATTTTCAGGGATCCCGTGCAAACGAACCACATTTTGAAAAAAACAGTGGAACCAACTCGGAGGAGGAAGGCAACTTAGGCAAGGGCACCAAATGGACCATCTTAGAAAAACGATCACACACCACCCAGATGACAGACATTCTCTGAGAGTCAGGGAGATCTGAAATAAAATCCATGGAAATGTGCGTCCAAGGCCTCTTTGGGACAGGCAAAGGTAACAACAAACCACTGGCACGAGAACAGCAAGGCTTAGCCCGAGCACAAATTCCACAAGACTGCACAAAGGAACGCACATCCCGCGACAAGAAAGGCCACCAAAAGGACCTGGCCACCAAATCTCTGGTACCAAATATTCCAGGATGGCCAGCCAACACCGAAGAATGAACCTCGGAAATGACTCTACTGGTCCATCTATCTGGGACAAACAGTCTATCCGGTGGACAACGATCAGGTCTATCCGCCTGAAACTTCTGCAACACTCGTCACAAATCTGGGGAGATGGCGGACAAAATCACCCCTTCTCTGAGGATACAAGCCGGCTCTGAATCTCCAGGAGAGTCAGGCACAAAACTCCTAGACAGAGCATCAGCCTTCACATTCTTCGAACCAGGCAGGTACGAGACCACGAAATCAAAACGAGAGAAAAACAACGACCAACGAGCCTGTTTAGGATTCAGCCGCTTGGCCGACTCGAGATAAATCAGATTTTTGTGATCAGTCAAGACCACCACACGATGCTTAGCTCCCTCAAGCCAATGTCGCCACTCCTCAAATGCCCACTTCATAGCCAACAACTCCCGATCCCACAGCCGCAGGAGACCAATTAGTAACATCAGAACCCTTCTTGGTCAAATCCGTCAAAGGCTTAACAACACCAGAAAAATTAGCGATGAAGCGACGGTAAAAATTTGCAAAACCCAAGAACTTCTGAAGACTCTTAACAGATGTAGGCTGAGTCCAGTCATGAATAGCCTGAACCTTGACTGGGTCCATCTCAATAGTAGAAGGAGAAAAAATGAAACCCAAAAAAGAAACCTTCTGGACTCCAAAAAGACATTTTGAGCCCTTCACAAATAAAGCATTGGCAAGCAGGACCTGAAACACCATCCTGACCTGCTTAACATGGGACTCCCAATCATCAGAAAAAAACAGAATATCATCCAGATACACAATCATAAATTTATCCAGATATTCGCGGAAGATGTCGTGCATGAAGGACTGAAAGACAGAAGGAGCGTTAGAAAGTCCAAAAGGCATCACCAAGTACTCAAAGTGGCCTTCGGGCATATTAAATGCAGTTTTCCATTCATCACCCTGCTTAATATGCACAAGGTTATAAGCACCACGAAGATCTATCTTGGTGAACCAACTAGACCCCCTAATGCGAGCAAACAGATCAGATAACAATGGCAAAGGATACTGAAATTTGACCGTGATCTTATTTAGAAGGCGATAATCAATACAAGGTCTCAGGGAACCATCCTTCTTAGTCACAAAAAAGAACCCCGCACCAAGAGGGGAGGAGGGGCGAATAAGTCCTTTCTCCAAAGACTCCTTTATATAACTCCGCATAGCAGCATGCTCCGGCACTGACAAATTGAAGAGTCGTCCCTTAGGAAACTTACTACCAGGAATCAAATTTATAGCACAATCACAATCCCTATGAGGAGGTAGAGAAATGAGTTTGGGCTCATCAAATACATCCTGGTAGTCCGATAAAAACGCAGGGACTTCAGAAGGAGTGGATGAAGCAATTGACACCACAGGAGCGTCGCCATGAATTCCTTGGCAACCCCAACTTGACACAGACATTGCTTTCCAATCCAGGACTGGATTATGAGTCTGCAACCATGGCAGACCCAACACGACGACATTATGCAAATTATGCAGTACAAGAAAGCGAATCACCTCCTGATGAACAGGAGTCATGCACATGGTCACTTGCGTCCAGTACTGAGGTTTATTCATAGCCAATGGTGTAGCATCAATTCCCCTTAGTGGAATAGGGAATTTTAAAGGCTCCAAAACAAAACCACAGTGCCTGGCAAATGACAAATCCATCAGACTTAGGGCAGCACCTGAATCCACAAAAGCCATAACCGGGTAAGATGACAGGGAACAAATCAGGGTAACAGACAAAATGAACTTAGGCTGTAAAGTACCGATGGTGACAGACTTATCAATCTTTTTTGTGCGCTTAGAGCATGCTGAGATAACATGAGCTGAGTCACCACAGTAAAAGCACAACCCATTTTGCCGTCTATAATTTTGCCGTTCACTTCTGGTCAGAATTCTATCACATTGCATAGACTCAGGTGTCTGTTCAGAAGACACCGCCAAATGGTGCGCAGGTTTGCGCTCCCGCAAACGCCGATCAATCTGAATGGCCAGAGTCATTGACTCATTCAGACCTGCAGGCGTAGGGAACCCCACCATGACATTCTTAATGGCTTCAGAAAGACCTTTTCTGAAATTTGCAGCCAGGGCACACTCATTCCATTGAGTAAGCACCGACCATTTCCGAAATTTCTGGCAATACACCTCTGCTTCATCTTACCCCTGAGAGAGGGCCAACAAAGCTTTTTCAGCCTGGTTCTCAAGATTAGGTTCCTCATAGAGCAATCCAAGGGCCAGAAAAAACGCATCCACACTGAGCAATGCAGGATCCCCTGGCGCCAATGCGAAGGCCCAATCTTGAGGGTCGCCGCGCAAGAAAGAAATAATAATCTTAACTTGCTGAACGGAATCACCAGAGGAACGAGGTTTCAAAGAAAGAAACAACTTGCAATTGTTCTTAAAATTCAGGAACCTAGATCTATCTCCAGAAAACAACTCCGGAATAGGTATTCTAGGCTCTGACATAGGACTGTGAACAACAAAATCCTGAATACTTTGTACCCTTGCAGCAAGATGATCTACACTGGAGGCCAAACTCTGGATATCCATGTCAGCAGCTGAATTCAGAGCCACACCAAGATTAAGAGGAGGAGAGAGGCTAGACACACAGCAGCTAGACACACAGAAACAAACAAAAAAAAAAACTCAAGGCTTCTCTTCTCCTGCTTCTGCCATGCAATTAACACTTTACTGGCCGGCTGTACTGTTATGATCCTAGTGGCAAGGATCGCAAATCTGACTAGCTAAGAAACTGAACCGACGACTAGCTCTGGGGAAGTGGTAACTGAATTGACCGCAACCTGATCCTATCCGCAAACAACTATAAGTAGCCGTGGAACGTTACCTGGAAAACCTAGACGTCTCGTCACGGCCTGAGAAACTGACTATTCCTAGAGAGAAAGTAAGTCCTCACTTGCCTCAGAGAAATGACCCCCAAAGATATAGAAAAGCCCCCCACAAATATTAACGGTGAGTTAAGGGGAAAGCACATACGCAGAGATGAAATAGATTTAGCAAATGAGGCCCACTAACACCAGATAGCAGAAAATAGGAAGAGAACTGTGCGGTCAATGAAAAACCCTATTCAAAATATCCACGCAGAGATTGCTCGAGCCCCCGCACCAACTAACGGTGCGGGGGAAGCAACTCCGTACCCCAGAGCTTACCAGCAGCAAGAAATCACATATTAGCAAGCTGGACTAAACTCATCATAAACAGAAATCATATTGCAGACAGATGAGCAAAAAATAATCAAACAGAACTTAGCTTCTCATGAAGAGACAGAAAACCAAGATAGTCAGGAGTAATCAGAATAGCACTGAATACATCGAGAGCCGGCAACAAGTGGAGGTGAAGCAGAGCTAAATAGGAACCTCCCTAGAGAATAATGAGGCAGCTGATCCAGCCACAGACCCGCGAGACAACAAACAAAGCCACCAGGGGGAGCCCAAAAATAAAACTCACACAATACCACCTGTGACCACAAGAGGGAGCCCGAAAACAGAGTTCACAACAGAGGAGTTTGTGTGTTTGAGTATTCAGGGACCTGGCTGAAATAAGCCCCTAGAATCCTGGCACCTCCGGCTAGGAGTTTTGTGTGCGTGCATGACCACTGACTGCTCTCATTTGGGTATTTAGCCTGTGCCACTGTGAAGTCTAACAGGGCGCAGTGCTTTGAGTTCACGGCTACTCTGTGAAGTAACAGAGTTAGCTCATACCACCATATAGTTCCGCCGTTTGCTAGCAGCAGGTTCGCCTGCACGGTGGACCCCGGGCTGCGAACGCATCTATTATATTAAAATCTCTATATTCATTCGGTGCGTTCCGCTAGCCCTAACATAATACTAGCGTGAGGGTCTGGCTAGTAAATGGCGGACATTCAGCAATCTTTGCGGTATATCCAGTAGTTGGAGGGTAGGTTGGCGGCTCTCGAGAGCTCAACCTCAGCTGTGGATGTAACCGCGGTTGCTGTACAGGCTGCTAGCGTGGCTGCAGCAACCTTGTCCACTGCCACCCCTGTTCTGACATTATCTTGCCTCCCGCTACCAGAAAAATGTTCTGGAGATAGCAAATCCTGTAGGGGATTCGTGAGTCAGTGCTCTATTTACCTCGAGCTCCTGGCTGCACGTTTTCCCACAGAGCGGGCTAAGGTGGGATTTATTGTGTCTCTCTTGTCAGGCAGGGCATTGGAATGGGCTACACCACTGTGGGAGCGTGGCGATCATGTGGTGCAGAGTGCTCCATTGTTCCTGAGCTCTTTGAAACAGGTCTTTTTGGGACCTCGAGTCACCCATGACACGGCGCTCCAACTGGTGGCATTAACTCAGCGTGTGTCCTTGGTCAGCCATTTTGCCGTCCAGTTCCGTACATTAGCTTCTGAGCTGGAGTGGTCGGATAAAGTCCTTATCCCCATATTTTGGAGGGGGCTGGCTAATCACGTGAAGGATGCTCTGGCCACTAGGGAGATTCCTGTCACACTGGAGGAATTAATAACTGTCTCTACTCGTATTGACCTCCATTTTAACAAACGGAGGTTAGAGCGAGCCCAGTTGTAGGCAGAGGTTTCAGCTGGCTCCCACCTTCGCCAAACCTCTGGAATCTCCGGTCCTGGTTCCTGAGTCACATGAGGCCATGGAAGTGTCACGAGCGGGATCTAAGTCCCGGACCGCTTGTGCACTCAAGGTCTGTCATGTCTGCCAGCAGTCAGGACATCTTGCCACCAGATGTCCCCAGCGGTCGAGTAAATGTCAGCGTCTAGTGGTAGTAGGTGGAGGTACACTAGACACGGCGATGTTTGCCTCCAAATTATCCTTTAAGGGGACAATTATTATAGGCTCATCCTCCCACTCAGTAGAGCTCTGCGTGGATTCTGGGGCGGAGGGCAATTTTATGTCTTCAGCCTTCGCCCAACGTCACGCAATACCCCTGGTTATGCTAGCTCAACCAGTAACGGTACGAGTGGTGAATGGGTCGACACTGCCCTCACAGATAACACACCAGACCATCCCTTTTACTCTGTCCATGTCGCCATCCCATCAGGAGAATGTATCTCAGATCGTCATTCCTGAGGGAATAGATGAGGTCCTGTTGGGGATACCATGGCTACGGTACCACTCTCCTCCTATCGAGTGGTCCTCAGGCACAATTTTGGGTTGGGGTGAATCTTGTGGGGGTAGGTGTCAGAGGGAGTGCGTTCAGGTTGCTACTACAGAGGTACCCGCAGATCTATCCTCTCTCCCCAAGCAATATTGGTCTTATGCGGATGTGTTCTCCAAAAAGGCGGCGGAGACCCTTCCGCCCCATCGCCCCTATGACTGTCCCATTGACCTCTTGACTGGTGCTGAGCCTCCCCGGGGTCGAGTCTATCCGTTATCTCTCCCGGAGACGGAGGCAATGTCTCAGTACATTCAAGTGAATCTGGCAAGAGGGTTCATCAGGAAGTCATTGTCACCTGCTGGGGCTGGGTTCTTCTTCGTGCAGAAGAAGAATGGGGAACTGCGTCCATGCATATATTACAGGGGTCTTAACGCCATCACTGTTAAGAATAAGTATCCTTTGCTTCTGATATCTGAGCTCTTCGATAGGCTTCGTGGAGCAAGGGTATTTACTAAATTAGATCTGCGGGGTGCTTACAACCTGATTCGCATCCGTGAAGGGGACGAATGGAAGACGGCTTTTAACACCAGGGATGGGCACTATGAATATCTGGTGATGCCCTTCGGGCTCTGCAATGCCCCAGCCATTTTCCAAGACTTTGTGAACGACATCTTCTGGGTTATGCTCTCCACCTTGGTCGTAGTCTATCTGGATGATATTCTCATCTACTCTCCAGATATTGACTCCCACCGGAGAGATGTTTGCAAAGTCTTTGATCTCCTACGTGCAAAGTCCCTCTGTGCCAAGTTGGAGAAGTGTGTTTGAGCAGGAGTCCTTACCTTTCCTTGGGTATATCATCTCCGCCCAGGGATTGGCTATGGATCCTGCCAAACTACAGGCTGTGATGGACTGGCAGGAATCCCATTCTCTTAAAGCAGTGCAGCGCTTTATGGGGTTCATTAATTATTATCACCAGTTCATTCCACACTTCTCAACTTTGGTAGCTCCCTTGGTTGCCCTCACCAAGAATGGAGCAAATCCCAAATTGTGGTCTGAGGAGGTCTCCAAGACCTTTAAATCCATTAAGTCACACTTCGCTAGCGCTCCCATCCTACATTGCCCCGATGTTGATAAGCCATTTATCATGGAGGTTGATGCCTCATCTGTTGGTGCTGGAGCAGTCCTCTTCCCAAAGGATGCTCAAGGTCGGAAGCATCCTTGCTTCTTCTTTTCTAAGACCTTCTCACTAGCAGAGAGGAATTATTCCATCGGGGACAGGGAGTTGCTAGCCATGAAGTTGGCTTTCTCGGAGTGGAGACATCTCTTGGAGGGAGCTCGTTTTCCCTTCCAAGTCTTCGCAGATCATAAAAATTTGGTGCACCTGAAGACAGCCCAGCGGTAAAATTCTCGCCAGGCCAGATGGTCCTTGTTCTTCTCCTGGTTCCATTTCACCCTCCATTTTTTTTTCTTGGGAGAAGAACATTTGTGCCAACGCTCTCTCTCGCTCCATTGTGTCATCTGTGGAGGAGGAAGAGGAGCCTCGGCTTATTGTCCCCACTGAGAGCCTGAGAACTGTGGCCCCGGTTTCGCTAGAGTCTGTGCCTCCGGGCAAGACTTTTGTACCATCCAGTTTGCGACCGGAGGTTCTCTCTTGGGCACACTCGTCCAGGGTGGGTGGACATTTTGGTTCCAAAAGGACATCTGAGATACTGGCGAGGACATACTGGTTTCCGCATATGGCTCGTGATGTCGCAGACTATGTTCGAGCGTGTGTCTCTGGCACCAAGAATAAGTCCCCTTGGCAACGGCCAGCTGGGTTGCTTTACCCTCTGCCGGTGGCAAACAGGCCCTGGGAGATGGTTGGGATGGACTTTGTGGTGGGCTTACCCAAGTCTCGTAACTGCACCATTATCTGGGTGATCACCGACCATTTTTCCAAAATGGTTCATTTAGTGCCTCTTCCACGGCTACCTTCTGCACGGGCTCTGGCAGCCTTGTTCATCAAGCATATCTTTCGCTTACACGGTATGCCGGACAAGATTGTCAGTGACCGGGGTCCCCAGTTTGCATCTCGATTCTGGAGGGAGCTTTGTCGTCTACTCAGTATTGAGTTAAATCTCTCCTCAGCTTATCATCCCGAGACAAATGGGTTGGTTGAGAGGGCCAATCAGATTATGGTCACTTATTTATGACATTTTGTTTCTGCCAGGCAGGATGACTGGGCATCCTTGTTACCGTGGGCAGAGTTTGCTCTTAACAACGCTGTAGCCGACTCCACCGGTCAGACTCCTTTCCTCCTTAATTACGGCCAACATCCGCAGGTTCCTGTGCCCATGCCTGTGTCCTCTGCTGATTCCAGGATGGCATACTGGGCAGTGGAGGCACAAGACATTTGGGACCGCACTCAGGATGCTATCCGGGCCTCCAAGGAGAGAATGAGGTCCTCCGCCGATGCACATCGGCGCCCTTTCCTGACCTTTGCTCCTGGCGGCAACTTAGTGTGGCTCTCCGCTCGTAACATCAGGCTGCGTGTTGAGTCCACTAAGTTTGCACCTCGCTACTTGGGTCCCTTCAAGGTCCTCGAACAGGATCCTGTGGTCTACCGTCTAGCCCTTCCTCCATGCCTAGGTATCACTGACACCTTTCATGTGTCCCTCCTTAAGCCCGTATACATGTCCCGGTTTTCTGAGTCATCTGCCGGGACATCAGGTTCGTCTACGGACGATTAGGTGAACGCTATTTTATCGGGTGTAAGGTGGTTCGTGGCAAAAAAATTTATTTGGTGGACTGGAAGTGTTACGGTCCTGAGAGCCTGCTGAGCACATTCAGGCTCCGCAGCTCATTGCTGCCTTCGAACGTAGCGAGGCCCAAGGGGCAGGGCGTAGGAGGGGGGGTGATGTTAGGGGTCGAGTTCCCACCTCTGCACAGGGGGAATCTCGGTCAATCTCCACTGCGGTCTCCCATTCTTCTCCTGCCGCAGTGGAGCCTGCTCAGCAGAGGTGTCAGTCCCAGCATCTCACTCAGTCTGACTCTGTACAAAGAGTTACTGCTGCTTTCCCTGCTTCTGCCATTGAAGTCAGTGCTGGGCAGCAGCGACCAGACGCTTCTGGGACTAAGTCCTGCTTTTCTCGTTCTGAGCATGCCCAGAGCAAGATCTCTCAGTGGAGATCGAGGGTCACATGATCAGATACTGCAGCTTAGGCCATTGGTCCTTCTAGGAAGGTCCTGAACATTCTGCAACTATTTAAGGCTCGCATGGCCGCACGGCCATGCGCTAGTATTGTTCTAAGTTATGTACTTTGCGCCAGTGTGGTCATGTATGATTGTGTTCAGGGACCTGGCTGAAATAAGCCCCTAGAATGCTGGCACCTCCGGCGAGGAGTTTGTGTGTTTGAGTATTCAGGGACCTGGCTGAAATTACCCCCTAGAATGCTGGCACCTCCGGCTAGGAGTTTTGTGTGCATGCATGACCACTGACTGCTCTTGTTTGGGTATTTAGCCTGTGCCACTGTGAAGTCTAACAGGGCGCAGTGCTTTGAGTTCACGGCTACTCTGTGAAGTTACAGAGTTAGCTCATACCACCATATAGTTCTGCCGTTTGCTAGCAGCAGGTTCGCCTGCACGGTGGACCCCGGGCTGCGAACGCATCTATTACAAAAAAATCTCTATATTCATTCGGTGCGTTCCGCTAGCCCTAACAGTCGGCGATTTTTGAATTTGTCCGATCCGTTTTGCTCAACCCTAGTCTCCTTCCCTACACATGTTACAACCATGTCCAATTCCTTAACCTAGCACAGCATTCAGCTGTGCCAACCCCAGTCCCTGTACAACAAGAGAAAGCACCCAACCACCCAGCCACAGGCCCAACCACTAAATGAGCACATTTCCAAACTGTTTTCCCTGGAAATGATGCCATTTTGGCTTGTGAACAATGAGGCTTTTGGCAATATCATGGCAGCAGCTGTCCTTTGGTACTCAGACACCAGCTTCCCCTATTCTTCCTAGTACTGTACAAGAAAGGGAAGGGGGAGAAAGAGCCAGCTCACCAACAGTGTAGCAGCAGGAACAAGCTGGACCACATGCTCAACTTAGTGGTTTCCTAAAAGCCTAACCAGATTTCCCTGAGCTACTTGTGAAGGTACACTGGATGTGCTTCCATTTCAGCAGTCAGTTACAACTGCCACTGGTCTGGCAGTGCTGCAGCAATGCTTGCAAGTGCCAGCTCACCGTTTGGTGTACAACATAACTATGCTCTGGTACTCTACATTACATATGTTGGCAAGGCTTTGTGAGTAGCAGAGGGCAGTAGTTAAATACCAGCTACAACATGTCTGTTTGTATTCTGGTCAGCCACTGCACATAACAACTGATGAGTGGGCATGGATGTCTGACATCTGGGAGATTCTTCAAACCTTAAGGAATCAAGCAAGATGTTGAGCGTTGATGATGCCATAATCAACATTACCAACACACTTCTGTGCCTACTCAAACGCTTGCTGATCACAATAAAAGAGGTAGCTTTGCATGAGGACCTGGGGGAGATGGAAAAAGAAAGTACACAGGGTTATACTACCCAGCCCAGTCTCTTCTCATCACAGATTGGGTGATAATGAGGAGGAGGTGTCTGAGGACAAGGAAGAACAGGAGATGGTTGTCTGCACTACAGAGGGTACTACCAACACCAACTTGATCCTGTCTGTTCAGCGTAGGTAGACTGAAGAGGGGTAGAAGGAGGAGAGGGAGGAGGAGATAGAGTCATCCTCTTTGTGGGGGCAGGGAAGCCTTGCCTGTTTAGAGTCTGGCAAAAATGTCTGCCTTTCCTGTGACCATCATGTTAAATGCATTTTGGCCAACACTAATTACTGGTTAATCACCTGTCTTAGCCCAGCCTATAAGGAGAACTTTCCATCTCTCCTTACTGCGATGGAGAAGGCTTGTAAAATGGTTCAATACCAGAAAGCCCTATTTGAGCAACTAGTACAAAAATTTTCATTGGACAGTGTTGGTCGTAGAGGTCATAGATCCTTGTGCAACTAAGAAGGAGAGATGAGGGAGGCCCACAGCAGGTCCAACAGAGGCAGGGGAACACTTAATGTCTGGGACAGCTTTATTAGACCCTCCCAGGCTTTGATTTGCAAGATATTTTGACAAGGAGAGAAACGTTTTTGAAGATGGTGAAGGAGAAACTTGCCAATCTCAATAGTGTCCTCCGTGTTTCTTCTGTGCCATATGACTATTGGGTATCCAAGCTAATCACGTGGCATGACTTCCACATCATGGAGGTTCTGGCCTGTCCTACCACTAGGGTTTTGTCAGGGCAGGTTCTATTGCCCCTAGGTGCATCCGCCTGTCAACTGAAAATGCTGACAGGCTGACTCTTATCATAATAATCATCAGGTTTTTCTCACTCAAAATCTTTATAGGGTTATCAAGCAGCCCTCATATGAAATCTTTAAACAGTCATCAGGCGCCAATCATAAAATATTTATGGGGTCAATAGGCGGCCCTCACTCAAAAATTTTACAGGGTCATCAGGTGGCCCTCACTCAAAATCTTTATAGGGTCATTAAGCAGCTTTCACTTAAAATTTTTAGAGGGTCATCCTGTGGCCCTGGCTCTTAATTTTTCCAGGGTGTGTATGATGCCCTCCCACATAATTTTTACATGATGTGTATGAAGCTTTCTTCCACAATACTCTTACATATTTATATGTATACTCCCCAGGGGTAAATGTTTTTCAGCCCTTGTACTAAGTGCAACGGTTTTACCAGTCTAGGAGACCCACTCATCAAAAATGGGAAAAATGGGAAAACATATGTTGTCAGAGGCCCTCCTCTGTGTTTTCCATGGAGTACTGGAATCCCTCCTAATTTTTAGCAGCCATTTCACTTAGTTCATAGGCTTTACCAGTCTATAAGTCCGTGTGACATCTGTATGGCATCCATATGGTGAGATTTTCTCTCCGGCTTGCAAAATGGACATATAATGGATCCATGGGCTCAAATATCCGTGAATACAAATTGTAGCGTGGCTAAGGGCCATATCAGGAAATGGTTTGTCTCTGTGATGTAACCCGGAGTGTTTTCTTTAATGCACATAAGCACTAAGGGATTGTTTAGTACATTTGGGTCCGGGTTACGAGTAGCTGTGAGAGATGGGAGGGTCTGGCTACCCATATACCTCACCCCTGGGTAGGGGCATCACCATACCTCTATATGTGTTTGAGAACCTGCGGTGATGTCACAACCACGTGACTGATTATGTGATGGGTTCCTGGGTGTGGTTATAGCTATATAATGTAGGCTACTACTTAACATAGGACCTGTATGTGGGGAGGAGGAGGCCTCCAGTGTGTGTTGAGGCTCCAGGGCTGAGCCTGAAATATTGGACACTTATACTTTCTTTTTCCTGAGCCAAAGGCTATTTGTTTTTCTGTTTTGTTTGTGGGTTTGTGAATTAATAAACCCTGTAAACTTTTAAAAGAATGCGCCTCCTGATTGCCACCCACCGCACCTGAGCAAGTACAACCCCTACAATATGTACAGTCTAAATATATATATATATTATATATATCTTTATATTTCATACAGATAGCAGAATAACTGGTAATTCATTTGTCGGCTTTTGCTAAATCAATACAGAACCCAACAGGATATGAGTCACGGTTTACATACAGTAAACCATTGCATATCCATTAGATTTTTATATGTCCCTCACTAATAATGTTAGTAGTGTGTGTGTGTAAAATTTTGGAGCTGCAGGTGTTAAATTAAAGGATTAATTCACAGAAAAAACTAGCATGGGCTCCAGCGCAATTTTCACTGCCAGAGAGGGAAAGCCAGTGACTGAGGGCATATATTAGTAGCCTAGAGAGCGACTATGGTTATTGATCCCCCCTGGCTACAAAAATCTGCCCCCAGCCACCCCAGAAAAGGCGCATCTGTCTCTCTTCCCATTGCCCTGTGGCAGTGGCATAAGGGTAATAAGGGGTTAATGTCACTTTGCTATTGTAAGGTGACATTAAGCCTGGTTAATAATGGACACCTTATTGACACCTCTCCATTATTAATCCAATAGTATGAAAGCATTAAAAATACACACACATATTAAGAATCTTTATAGTCCTTTAATGAAATAATTAAACACACAGGTTTAACATCTTTATTTCACTCTCAATCCAAGCGAAGCCCTCGTTCTTCTGGTAAAAAGGAAAATAAAAAAGCAACAATATCCCATACCTGTCCGCCGTACAGTCAAGTCCCACGCCGCAATCTATATCAAGGGGTTAAATAGTTTACAACTGGGAGCAGTGCTAATGCTACCAGCCGGGCTGTAAACCATGAAGGAATGAATACAAATCTGCCTGTGCTAGCCTCTCCGCCTGACCAGACATGAACTCATTAGCGTGGGAAAGTTTCTGAACATTTTCCCATGCTGTCAAGTTCACCGCGTGAGGTGGGGAGTCAGCGCACCCTAAGTGACATCAGCGGTAGTCACTGAGATAACCTAGTCCATCTTCACCACATGCTCAGATAAGGTAGTAAAATGTTAAAACTAAATTTACAGGTGACTTCCAGTGGGTGTACTTTTATTTTCCCCTCTACTGTGTCATCTACTGTAGTAACAGGTGATGCGGAAATAATGTGAGAGATGGCCCGACTATTAAGAGGTGGAGGAGGCACTTTTTTTTCCTTCTTTCATTTTGCTTTATATGCAAGTTATTATACATGAAATATTATTTCCTAATATTTTTCGTTGTAAAATCAATTCTATTTTTGGTTTTGGATGTTTTATGTCAGTCCATAGAAGTGAAGTAATACTCTGACAACATCGTTCTCATCAGTGACCTAGGAGTCAGAGATTCGTAATCTTCCCCATGCTGTTCCCATTTCACTTGAGCTCTGTATTTATCCATTTCAAAGATTATCCTGCACATGCCCCAGTGCGTCTGTTAGGGTCTTTCGGAAAAATGTTCACGTTTCCATTGACATACAATATACTCGTAACTCGAGTCGAGCCAGTCCGAGCATCTAACCTGCTGAGTACCGAGCACTCAAGCATTTTGGTGCTTGATTATAACTAGTAATTTCCTAAGGTAATATTGCGTAAAGATTTTCTGTTTATCTAATATTTCTTTAGGAGAGTATTCCAGTGATGCCAAACATTGCTTGACAAAGTTTAATATTCATAGTCAAGAAGTAAAATATTATAAGATTTTATAAAAATAGCTTTGAATATAGCACCATAATCATTAAAACTATTTTTTATATTATAATATGGACTGTCACTGTTTAAATTCAAACATAAATTAAATGGAACCTGTCACCCCCCCCCAGTCATTTCAAACTAAAAAAGCCACCTTGTGCAGCAGTAGGGGTATGGGTCCACGTTCAGGAAACGCTGAGTTTTTGATGCAGCGTTGAGCAGCATGCATAACAAACACAGCGTCCAGATGTTACAGCATAGTGGAGGGGATTTCATGAAATCCTGTCTCCACTATGCAGTAAAAGACGCATGCGGCACACCCGAGAAAACTCACATGCGGCGCGTCTTTTAAGAACGCAGCATGTCCTTACATTGCAGAAAAAACTCAAGGCCAACGCAGGTGACCTGCCAGTGACCTTAGGTGCAAATCCTGAAGCAATCCTGAATGTGGACACATACCCTACTGCTGCATTCTGACAAGGTGGCTCTTTTAGGTCTGGGTGCTGTAACTTGAGAAATAATCAGTTTTATAATTTGTCTGAAATACCTGCTCCTCAGTCAAGTGGGCCGGCATTTCCCCCCTGCTTCAGACAGCACACAGCTGTCACTCACATCTTCTTGGCGCCGGGCACCGCCTCCTCCTCCTCCTCACCGCTGTTTTCAAAAGTACCCGGCGCCTGCGCTCTCATCCCCTGCCTGGTGCAGTCGCAGTGAGCGCTGGCCATCTTTCCTCGTATGCAGCCCAGCTGACTGCGCCTGCGCGGCCGCCCTGCCTGTGATTCCCAGCCCCACAATGTGAATAAATCATAAGTCACTGCGGGGCTGCACAAGGTGGCTCTTTTAGTTTGAAACGACTGGGGGGGGGGGGGGGGGGGTGACAGGTTCCCTTTAATCATAATGCAGATTCCAAGGATAGACATTGACATTAACCCCTTCACATCTGGGCCAGTTTCCATTTTTTCATTTTCACTTCTCCTTCCCTTTCTTCCAAGAGCCATAACTTTTTTATTTTTCCATCAATATAGCCTTATTGGGGCTTGTTTTTTGGTGGACAAGTTGTCCTTTTGACTTTCACTACTCTTTTTACCATATAGTGTCCTGGAAAACTGGAAAAAAAAATCAGAGGATGATGAAATTGCAAAAAATGTGCAATTCCACAATTGTTTTTTAAGTTGTTTATTTACCTTGTTCACTATATGGTAAAACTGACCTGTCAATATGATTCTCCAGGTCAGTATAAGAACTCAGACAGCAAACATGTATACTTTTTAAATTTAAGTAGTAAAAAAACATTTGGAAATTGGTATGAATTTCTTTTTTTTTTGCATTTGTGACATTTTCAGAGACAATTAGCTTTTTCATTTTTCCGGAGTTGGGGCTGTGTGAGGGCTTATTTCTTACAACCTGCGTTGACTTTTTACAGATATGATGTTTTGATTGCCTTTTATGCAAATGTTGAGGTGACCAAAAAAAACTAATTCTGTAGTTTTGATTTTTTTCGCATTACGCTGTTTACCAATGGGATTCATTTATTTTATATTCTGAAAGCAGTGATACTAAATATGTGTATTTTTTTTATATTTTATTGCTTTTTTTCAATGGGGCAAAAGTGGGGTGATTTGAACTTGTGTTTTTTATTTTTTTCATATTTTGTAAACTTTTTTAAAAACTTTGTATTGTGTTTGTTAATACCCTTAAGGGACTTAAAGCTGCAATTGTCCGATCGCTTGTACTATACATAGCAGTGCTTCGGTACTGCTATGTACAGCAGAAATCAAGATCATCTATGAATGTCATACAGGGATCATCAGCAAAACATATAGTAATCACCAAATCATAAATAAATTGGATGAGGCCTAAGTTAAATACGCGGCACTGTTTGATTGCATGGAGAGAGATTGGTGTCCCCTGGTGAACTTTGATAACATAGGGAGGAAAGCGTCAGGACTAAGGACAAGGGACTTCTAATGATAAGTGTTTACCTTTAATGATACCATATTGATGTGGGATTGTGAAGAAGGGACTTCTAATGATAAGTGTCTATATTTCTCTGATATTATATTGATGGTTGTTTTTTGCAAGGGTGAGAATGATATTTGCCCTATTAGAAGGGCCGGAGTCAACACCTGTCACACCCGGGAAAATGCCGGGTGTGACAGGTGTCACACCCGGGAAAATGTATGGGGACCAGCATACACTGGATGATCATATATGGGGCCCATTATATCTGGAGCATTATATGGGCTCTTCATACACTGGAGCATCATATATGAGACCAATCATATACTGGAGCATCATATGGGGCCCATTATATATGGAGCATCATATGGGACCTATTTTGTATGGGGCATTTTATGGGACCATTCTGTATGGAGTAATATATGAGGCCCATCATATACTGTATGAAGCATTATATGGGACTCATTATACTGTATGGAGCAATATATGGGACTCATTATACTTAATGGGCCCATGCTATACTGTATGGAGAATTATATGGGGCCCATTATATATGGAGCAATATGTGGAGCCCATCATATACTGTATGGAACATTATATGGTACCCATTATGTATGGAGCAATATATGGGGCTCATTCTTTATGGATCAATGTATGGGCCCATTATATAGTTTGGAGCAATATATGGGGCCATTATACTGTGTGAAGCAATACATGGGGCTCATTATACTGTATGGAGCAATATATGGGACCTATTATATACTGTAGTGACCAATATATGGGCCTCTTTATTCTTTATGGAGCAATATATGGGGCTCATTATTCTGTATAGAGCAACATATGGGGCTCATTATTCTGTATGGAGCACTATGATGTGCCGCTAATACCGTATGGAGCAATTTATGGGGCTCATTATTTTCTATGGAGCACTATGTGGTACCCATAATACTGTATGGAGGACCATACCATCCAGTTTTTGAGCTATCACTCATGTAATGTAAGATGTAAGTGAAATCTTTGGCATTGTACTATACCTATACTTCTCTGCCATATCTGAGCATCATGAATTGAATGTTTTAAAGGGGGCCACAGACATTACTATGCCCAGGGCCCACGAAAACCTGGAGCCGGCCCTGCCTATTAGAGTGTATTGATTGGGGCACCTCTATTGTATCACATATGTATGTCTTTGTCCCTCTGGGTGTCATTGATTAATGCTTTCAATGGTAATATGCAATGTGGGAATTACTGTAGCATCTACACAGGACCCCTTGAATTCCATATACGAGGTCTCTAATATGAGGGACTGTTTTGTTCTGATGATCTTCCAGTACCCTGTATAAGAACTGAAGGCTCTTCACTTTCACTGCATACTGAGATAATATTTTTATATGAGATTCCTGTGCCATTATCATCTTTAACTATATATGGTGTACATTTACACCCTGGAAATGCTAAATAGGCGAATGGAAGCTGGCTGCATGCACAGTGAAGCCTATTAGATCAATTGCATATTTTGATCTACATACACTTTACTTTTTTCTAACTCTTTACTATCTGTGTTGTGTCTACAATTTGGGCTAGGGTGCAGTAGGGTGAGGAGGGACACAGACATTGAGCAAATTAGGGTGCTAAACTCTGCTGCCATGAAGGGAAAGGAGTAAGGGAGAATTGGGGATTACCAGGTCCACGGCTTTTACTTCCTGATAAACTGTAGTTGATCCCAGATACCCAGTATACACCCTATAGTATTTTTTGTCTGATACATGTGCAGGTTGTAATGAGTCTTTAATACCAATTCCATCGATATGGCCATGTGAGGGCTTATTTTTTGCGAAAGAAGTTGTACTTTTGAACAACATCATTGGTTTTAGCATGTCGTGTACTAGAAAACGGGAAAAAAATTCCAAGTGCGGTGAAATTGCAAAAAAAGTGCAATCCCACACTTGTTTTTTGTTTGGCTTTTTTGCTAGGTTCACTAAATGCTAAAACTGACCTGCCATTATGATTCTCCAGGTCATTATGAGTTCATAGACACCTAACATGTCTAGGTTATTTTTTATCTAAGTGGTGAAAAAAAATTCCAAACTTTGCTAAAAAAAAATCGAGCCATTTTCCGATACCCTAATGATACAAGGAGAAAAAATGAGTTTTGGCAGGTATATATATGGTAAAAATAGTACAAAGTTTATTAACACTGATATATAACAAAAACAGTTTCACACACAAGAAATAAAGTGATACATAGTGCTGAAGGCAACCCAGCAGGGTGTACATACCCTCCAAAAAAATTCTGAGCACTGAGCCCTCCCTGGGAACACATTTGGGTGACTACCCCCTAATGACGGCAAGAAGGTCAAAAAACTTGAAAGACCTTCTTGTTAGTAGTCATTACGTGCCCACCAGGAAGAATCCATTTAGCTCTAGGGGTCCGATACCAGGATCAATACCATGCGGTCGCTGTCTTGCCTGCGCAAATGTCCTGCGCTGCACCACTTTCTGTAGTTCCGATGGCAAGAAAACCTTCGACATCAGACACCGAATTTCCTGTAGCAGCACAAATGTGGTTTATTATGCCACATGTGGGTGCTCTAAAATCTATATAGGACTAACGTCTAGGGAACTCAGAATAAGGGTACGGGAGCACGTGCGGGACATTTGCGCGGCCAAGACAGCGACCGATGTCACCCTCCTCAAAACTGTCCCCCGTCACTTTAGACAATACCACAACAGTGATCCGTCTTCACTAAAAGTAAGGGGGATAGATGCAATCCACTTGGGCATAAGAGGGGGGGATTACAAAAAAATACTGGCACAGGTTGAAGCCAAGTGGATTACTATACTGGATACTCTGACCCCAAAGGGATTGAACAAATCCCTTTCTTTTTCCTCTTTTCTAGGGTCCTGATTATGAGGTGCTGACTGTATATTCCCATCGGTTGTCTCTTTGACTAATGACTTGGGTGTTTTTAGTTTTTTATTTTTATTTTAACTTTTCTATTTTTTTCTTCATTTACTCACTACTCATATTTTATAACCTTGCAGTGGGACTAAGAGAACTATGGGACTATATTTCTTCTCTCCATGTTGGATCTGTGACATGATTGGAACCTATGTGCAACATTGGAGCACTTGCAGGAATACCGCGGAGGACACTTATTGGAAATGGCATAAAGAGTGGCTCGTCGTTTGACTAAGATATACTAATGTACTGTAGTGTTCACGGGATGTAACTACTCTGCTTCTTCCATTTGTGAGCGCGGTTTTCCTTTCTATAGGTTTCTCCACTTAATATTTATAGCTCCTAGTTGTATATTGCACTTTAGGTACCTGTCACTGATCATTGGTGACCCAGCGGTTGTGCGCATGCGCGTCGCGGCCCGGGATTCCTGCCGTGCGGTGGGGCGTCTCCTGGCTCTGCTCACACGCCTGGGGCTTCTCCTTTTTGATCCCCGCGCGTGCGCAGTGGTGCATGACGCTCCGGCGCACTGTCAGGACCTGGGTGTCGCGGTGCGCATGCGCCGCTGTATAACCGCGTAGATTGGCCCAAATCCACCATGTGATGTACCCTCTGACCTCATAAGGTCCTGCTGGCCAGGTATCCGGTACTCCCTTGAGAAAGCGGACAACAATGGACGCGAAACGCGCGTCGGGAGGCTTTTCGGGGACACCCGGTCTTTATTCCCTCCATACCCCTCCCTGTGGTAAGTGCCTGCTAGCCCCCCATAGGACTCACTATTACCCCACGCCAGGATTACAGCTGTGGTAGAGTCCAGGGTGGCGATAGGCATGTCCACCTATGCCATGATAAATATGCACATGCACCTTAGACTAAGGAATTGATTGGCATTATGGGGGTGGGTTTTTTTTTTTTTTTTGGATGGTATGTACACCCTGCTGGGTTGCCTTCAGCACTATGTATCACTTTATTTCTTGTGTGTGAAACTGTTTTTGTTATATATCAGTGTTAATAAACTTTGTACTATTTTTACCATATATATACCTGCCAAAACTCATTTTTTCTCCTTGTATCATTATGTTAGTCTGAGTGGGTATAACTTTGTATATATAGGCTGACTACAGCCTGCTTTCTGACAAAAAGGATGTCAGAGAGGTTTTTGTGGCTACTAATTATTTATGTGTTCTTCACAGCTGACCTCGGTACCAATATGGATTTTCGTGCTCGCGACCAGACATGGCGGGCTTTAATCAATGATACAGTGCAGGAGGACACTGAGGGGTGTTCTATGGGACCCGATAAGAATATACAAGAAGTCAGTAACAAATTTAAGGATCTCTTAAGAAAGAGAACACGTATTTGGTGGAATCACGCATTCCTAGAGAAGTATCTACAAAGGGATCTGATACCCCGCGGTTTAAGAGTGCAGGTCTTTCCCTCCTTCCCTATCGACGATGACTCTTTTAAAAATAAGTGGGATGTCATGAATCCCAATGGCTAGGGATAGCACAGGACAAGCAAGGTACAAATATATAACGGACGAGCTCTAGGGTGATGGAACCTGGGCTGACCGCTGCCCTACGCCTGACAAACGCAACTAGAGATAGCCAGGGAGCGTGCCTACGTTGGTTCTAGACGCCACGCACCAGCCTAAGAGCTAACTAGTACTGCAGAGAAAATAAAGACCTCACTTGCCTCCAGAGGAACGAACCCCAAAAGGTATAGTTGCCCCCCACATGTATTGACGGTGAAATGAGAGGAAGGCACACACATAGAGATGATATATATATAGGTTTAGCAAATTGAGGCCCGCTGTAAACTAGAAAGCAGAACGATACAAAAGGGGTCTGAGCGGTCAGCAAAAAACCCTAATCAAAAAACCATCCTGAGATTACAAGAACCCATGTGCCAACTCATGGCACATGGGGAGAACCTCAGTCCACTAGAGCTTCCAGCTAGCATAGAGACATAATAAGCAAGCTGGACAAAAAACCAAACAACTGAAAATCAGCACTTAGCTTATCCTGAAAGATCTGGGAGCAGGTAGGCAGGAACAAAACAGAGCACATCTGAATACATTGATAGCCGGCAAGGAAATGACAGAAAGGCCAGGTAAAATAGGAAACACCCAGCCTCTGATGGACAGGTGGAAACCAAAGGCCGCAACCCACCAAAGTCACCCAGTACCAGCAGTAACCACCAGAGGGAGCCCACAAACAGAATCCACAACAGTACCCCTCCCTTGAGGAGGGGTCACCGAACCCTCACGAGAACCCCCAGGGCGATCAGGGTGAGCTCTATGGAAGGCGCGGACCAAATCAGTCGCATGAACATCGGAGGCGACCACCCAGGAATTATCCTCCTGACCATAACCCTTCCACTTAACCAAATACTGGAGTTTGCGTCTGGAAACACGAGAATCCAAGATCTTCTCAACAACATACTCCAATTCTCCCTCCACCAGCACCGGAGCAGGAGGCTCAACCGAAGGAACAACGGGCACCTCATACCTCCGCAACAACGACCGATGGAACACATTATGAATAGCAAACGATGCTGGGAGATCCAAACGAAAAGATACAGGGTTAAGAATCTCCGAGATCCTATAAGGATGATGAACCGAGGCTTGAACTTAGGAGAAGAGACCTTCATAGGGACAAAACGAGAAGACAACCACACCAAATCCCCAACAAGAAGTCGGGGACCCACGCGGCGACGGCGATTAGCAAACTGCTGAGTCTTCTCCTGAGATAACTTCAAATTGTCCACCACCTGATTCCAAATTTGATGTAGCCTGTCCACCACCACGTCCACTCCAGGACAATCCGAAGACTCCACCTGACCAGAGGAAAAACGAGGATGAAACCCCGAATTACAAAAAAAAGGAGAGACCAACGTGGCAGAACTAGCCCGATTATTAAGAGCAAATTCGGCCAGTGGCAAAAAAGCAACCCAGTCATCTTGGTCAGCAGAAACAAAACACCTCAAATGAGTTTCCAAGGTCTGATTAGTTCGCTCCATCTGGCCATTCGTCTGAGGATGGAATGCAGACGAGAAAGACAAATCAATGCCCATCTTGGCACAAAATGTCCGCCAAAATCTGGACACAAACTGGGATCCCCTGTCAGAAACGATATTCTGCGGAATCCCATGCAAACGAACCACGTTCTGAAAAAATAAAGGGACCAACTCAGAGGAGGAAGGCAACTTAGGCAAGGGCACCAAATGAACCATCTTAGAAAAGCGGTCACACACAACCCAGATAACGGACATTTTCTGTGAAACCGGGAGATCAGAAATAAAATCCATGGAAATGTGCGTCCAAGGCCTCTTCGGGATGGGCAAGGATAACAACAACCCACTGGCCCGAGAACAGCAAGGCTTAGCTCGAGCACACACTTCACAAGACTGCACAAAGGTACGCACATCCCTAGACAAGGAAGGCCACCAAAAAGACCTGGCCACCAAGTCTCTAGTACCAAATATTCCAGGATGACCAGCCAACACAGAAGAATGGACCTCGGAGATGACTCTACTGGTCCAATCATCCGGAACAAACAGTCTTTCTGGTGGACAACGATCCGGTTTATCCACCTGAAACTCCTGCAATGCACGTCGCAAGTCTGGGGATACGGCGGACAATATTACCCCATCCCTAAGGATACCAGTAGGCCCAGAGTCTCCAGGAGAGTCAGGCACAAAACTCCTGGAAAGAGCATCTGCCTTCATATTCTTTGAACCTGGCAGGTATGAAACCACGAAATTGAAACGAGAAAAAAACAACGACCAACGAGCCTGTCTAGGATTCAAACGCCTGGCAGACTCAAGGTAAATGAGATTCTTGTGATCAGTCAAGACCACCACACGATGTTTAGCACCCTCAAGCCAATGACGCCACTCCTCAAATGCCCACTTCATGGCCAAAAGCTCCCGATTACCCACATCATAATTGCGCTCGGCGGGCGAGAATTTTCTAGAGAAGAATGCACATGGCTTCATCACCGAGCCATCAGAACTTCTCTGTGACAAAACCGCCCCCGCTCCAATCTCGGAAGCATCAACCTAAACCTGAAAAGGAAGTGAAACATCTGGTTGACACAACACAGGAGCAGAAGAAAACCGGCGCTTAAGTTCCTGAAAGGCCCCCACAGCTGCAGGAGACCAATTAGCAACATCAGCACCCTTTTTAGTCAAATCAGTCAAAGGTTTAACAATACTGGAAAAATTTGCAATGAACCGACGATAAAAATTAGCAAACCCCAAGAACTTCTGTAGGCTCTTAACAGATGTAGGTTGTGTCCAGTCACAAATTGCCTGAACCTTGACGGGATCCATCTCAATAGTAGAAGGAGAAAAAATGTACCCCAAAAAAGAAATCTTCTGGACTCCGAAGAGACACTTTGAGCCCTTCACAAACAGAGAATTGGCCCGCAGAACCTGAAACACCTTCCTGACCTGTAGAACATGAGACTCCCAGTCATCAGAAAACACCAAAATATCATCCAAATACACAATCATAAACTTATCCAGATATTCACGGAAAATATTGTGCATAAAGGACTGAAAGACTGACGGAGCATTGGAGAGTCCAAAAGGCATTACCAAATACTCAAAATGGCCCTCAGGCGTATTAAATGCGGTTTTCCACTCATCACCTTGTTTTATCCGCACCAGATTATACGCACCGCGAAGATCTATCTTAGTGAACCACCTAGCCCCCTTAATGCGAGCAAACAAGTCAGTCAATAATGGCAATGGATACTGATATTTGACTGTAATCTTATTCAGAAGGCGATAATCTATTCAAGGCCTCAGGGAACCATCTTTTTTTGCCACGAAAAAAAAACCTGCTCCCAGAGGGGACGAAGATGGACGAATATGTCCCTTTTCCAAGGACTCCTTAATATAATTCCGCATAGCAGTATGCTCTGGCAGTGACAGATTAAATAAACGACCCTTAGGGAACTTACTGCCAGGAATCAATTCAATAGCACAGTCACAATCTCTATGAGGAGGGAGCGAATTGAGCTTAGGCTCCTCAAAAACATCCCTATAGTCAGACAAAAACTCAGGGATCTCAGAAGGAGTAGATGAAGCGATTGAAATCGGAGGTGCATGATCATGAACCCCCTGACATCCCCAGCTTAACACAGACATTGTTTTCCAGTCCAGGACAGGATTATGAGTTTGTAACCATGGCAGCCCCAGCACTAGTACATCATGTAAATTATACAGTACAAGGAAGCGAATCACCTCCTGATGAACGGGAGTCATGCGCATGGTCACTTGTGTCCAATACTGCGGTTTATTCATAGCCAATGGTGTAGAGTCAATTCCCTTCAGAGGAATAGGAACTTCCAGAGGCTCCAGACTAAAACCGCAGCGTTTAGCAAATGACCAATCCATAAGACTCAGGGCAGCGCCCGAATCCACATAGGCATCAGCGGAAATGGAAGACAGTGAAAAAATCAGAGTCACAGACAAAATGAACTTAGGCTGCAGAGTACCAATGGCAAAAGATTTATCAAGCTTTTTTGTGCGTTTAGAGCATGCTGATATAACATGAGCTGAATCACCACAATAAAAACACAATCCATTTTTCCGCCTATAATTTTGCCGTTCACTTCTGGACTGAATTCTATCACATTGCATAGTCTCAGGTGCCTGTTCAGAAGACACCGCCAACTGGTGCACGGGTTTGCGCTCCCGCAAACGCCGATCAATCTGAATGGCCATAGCCATAGACTCATTCAGACCTGTAGGCGTAGGGAACCCCACCATAATATCCTTAATGGCCTCAGAAAGACCATTTCTGAAGTTTGCAGCCAGGGCGCACTCATTCCACTGAGTAAGCACCGACCATTCCCGAAATTTTTGACAATATATTTCCGCTTCATCATGCCCCTGAGAGAGGGCTAATAAAGCCTTTTCAGCCTGAATCTCCAGGTTGGGTTCCTCATAGAGCAAGCCCAATGCCAGAAAAAACGCATCCACACTGAGCAATGCAGGATCCCCTGGTGCCAATGCAAATGCCCAATTCTGAGGGTCGCCCCGCAGGAAAGATATTACAATCCTGACCTGTTGAGCAGGGTCTCCAGAGGAGCGAGATTTTAAAGAAAGAAACAATTTACAATTGTTCCTGAAATTCAGGAAGGTAGATCTATCTCCAGAGAAGAACTCTGGAATAGGAATTCTAGGTTCAGACATGGGAGTGTGAACAACAAAATCCTGTATGTTTTGAACTTTTGCCGCGAGATTACTCAGGCTGGAAGCCAAACTCTAGACATCCATGTTAAACAGCTAAGATCAGAGCCATTCAAGGGTTAAGAGGAGGTAAGAAGCAGCTAGACAGCAATTAAGGGCTAGGCAGCAAAACTCTGAAGGGAAAAAAAAAAAATTAAACACTTCTTTTTCTCCTGCTTCAGCCCAAACAATTAACACTTTGTGGGCCGGCTATACTGTCATGAATCCCAATGGCTAGGGATAGCACAGGACAAGCAAGGTACAAATATATAACGGACGAGCTCTAGGGTGATGGAACCTGGGCTGACCGCTGCCCTACGCCTGACAAACGCAACTAGAGATAGCCAGGGAGCGTGCCTACGTTGGTTCTAGACGCCACGCACCAGCCTAAGAGCTAACTAGTACTGCAGAGAAAATAAAGACCTCACTTGCCTCCAGAGGAACGAACCCCAAAAGGTATAGTTGCCCCCCACATGTATTGACGGTGAAATGAGAGGAAGGCACACACATAGAGATGATATATATATAGGTTTAGCAAATTGAGGCCCGCTGTAAACTAGAAAGCAGAACGATACAAAAGGGGTCTGAGCGGTCAGCAAAAAACCCTAATCAAAAAACCATCCTGAGATTACAAGAACCCATGTGCCAACTCATGGCACATGGGGAGAACCTCAGTCCACTAGAGCTACCAGCTAGCATAGAGACATAATAAGCAAGCTGGACAAAAAAACAAACAACTGAAAATCAGCACTTAGCTTATCCTGAAAGATCTGGGAGCAGGTAGGCAGGAACAAAACAGAGCACATCTGAATACATTGATAGCCGGCAAGGAAATGACAGAAAGGCCAGGTAAAATACGAAACACCCAGCCTCTGATGGACAGGTGGAAACCAAAGGCCGCAACCCACCAAAGTCACCCAGTACCAGCAGTAAACACCAGAGGGAGCCCACAAACAGAATCCACAACAGTGGGAATCTCTAACTAATATATGTTCGAGAGGTTTTTTGGAACTGCTAAAGGATATGAACCAGGATTCCTTTAACTCTATAGAAGTTGAGATAGAGGAGTTGCAGATTATTCTGCGGAGGGATATGACTACTGATGCCCTAAAAAAATTTAACGAGGAAATGGATTCCCTCTCCCTAAAGTGGGCCAATGAAATTCAGACCACTAAGAGTAAGAAATTCCAGAGAGACGTGGAGGACAAGAGGCTCTCAAGGGTCTACAGATGGCGTAATACTAATGAGCGATCGAGGCCTCAATATAGAAATTCATCATACTCGAGGTCACGCTCGACATCCATCAGATTCAACATCTCAGGGGAGGAAGAGTTGCCCCAAAAAAATGCCAAACATAGTGGGGCCTCAGGAGGCACGACTAATTTTAAACGGACAACAAGACAAGCCGCCAAACTTAAAACTAACAGTGGGGTGCCATCTGATTCCCAGGGAGGGCTGCAGGTAGTCAACCTATCTTCTTACCAACTAACTGATGTGCAGCTGAAACTGTTATCAAAGGGGCTGTCTTTTTCCCCCACTAACTCTTTTCATTTTTTCACAGCTGTAAAGGATCTGCACCTGTTCTCCCGAAAACTTCTATTGAAGAAATTACATCACAAAAAGAATTTATGCGAACCTATGAGTGAAACCGAGAGAGAGACTCTCCAGAACTTGGAGGACCTTCTGAATGAACAGGTTGGTCCAGAGGTAAATAGATTTCCTACCTCATCCCTGCCAGATCGACGAGGTTCCCCCCCTGTCCCTGAGTCCGGCAATTGAGGTCTTCACTAAGTGTGTAAGTGAGGACTTCAAAAAACTGTCTACAAAGAGACGTTATGACAACTTGACACACCAAGAGCGTCAGGCATTATCTCAATTACAATCATTGCCTGACGTGGTTTTTAAGCCAGCGGACAAGGGGGGGAACATTGTGATCTGGCCACAGGAGAAGTATGAACGAGAGGCTCTTAGACAATTAAGGGACCCCAATACGTACTCGAGATTATCTTATAACCCGCTGGAGTCTTTCTCTCTCGGTCTCCAAGGTATTTTGGTTCGGGCTCTGGATAATGACATCATTACTAAGCAAGTGTTAGAGGGTCTGACAGTTAAATATCCAAAAATCCCAACCTTCTACTTGCTCCCCAAGATCCACAAGAATGCCCTCGACCCCCCGGGGCGTCCAATTGTGTCAGGCATTGGGGGGCTGTGTAACCCCATATGCCAGTTTATTGATTTTTATTTAAAACCCCTAGTGGAAGCATTGCCATCGTTTGTACGTGACACAACAGACGCCCTGGCTAGGGTCGATGGCATTGTTGTGGATCATAATACCCTGATGGTGACCGCCGACGTGGAGAGCCTATATACTTGCATTGACCACCAACATGGCATCGACGCTGTCCGCCTCTTCCTGGGGGCCTCCGACCGTGACGGCCCACTATGTGACCTTATCCTCGAGCTGTTGCACTATGTCCTTACCCACAATTTTTTCATCTATAAAGATCATTTTTATCTACAGAAACGCGGCACGGCCATGGGCGCGGCCTGTGCGCCCTCGTACGCAAACCTCTTCCTGGGTTCCTGGGAGAGGTTTGTCTTCGGTGACGAGGGCCCGCGGGCCGCCTCCCATGTGCTGTGCTGGCATAGGTACATAGATGACGTTTTCTTTTTGTGGGATGGGACGGTGCAACAGCTCGGGGATTTTATGGAGACACTGAATCGGAATTCTCTGAATATATTTCTGACCTACAACTATGACGCCAGGAAGATTAACTTCTTGGATGTCAATTTTGAGGTAGACACCAATGGGTCTATTCAGACGGATGTATATCGTAAGCCGACATCGGTGAACTCCTTGATTCATGCTTCTTCAGCTCACATACCCTCTACCATTAGGGCCGTCCCGGTCGGACAGTTTCTCCGGATGAGGCGGATTTGTTCGTCGGATGCCAAATTTGAAGCACAGGCCTCTGACCTTAAGTCAAGGTTTGTAGCACGTGGCTATTCGAACAGGTGCATTAAAAAAGGATATCGCAGGGCGCAGGCTACTCCGCGCGGCGGTCTCCTGAAGGGTTCCAGAGCCCGAGCTGGTACTACTGATTATGGACCCATTCGGTTCATATCAACATTCAATCATGAATGGGATGACATGCGGCAGATCCTTCTTAAACATTGGCCCATTCTGAGCACTGAGCCCTCCCTGGGAACACATTTGGGTGACTACCCCCTAATGACGGCAAGAAGGTCAAAAAACTTGAAAGACCTTCTTGTTAGTAGTCATTACGTGCCCACCAGGAAGAATCCATTTAGCTCTAGGGGTCCGACACCAGGATCAATACCATGCGGTCGCTGTCTTGCCTGCGCAAATGTCCTGCGCTGCACCACTTTCTGTAGTTCCGATGGCAAGAAAACCTTCGACATCAGACACCGAATTTCCTGTAGCAGCACAAATGTGGTTTATTATGCCACATGTGGGTGCTCTAAAATCTATATAGGACTAACGTCTAGGGAACTCAGAATAAGGGTACGGGAGCACGTGCGGGACATTTGCGCGGCCAAGACAGCGACCGATGTCACCCTCCTCAAAACTGTCCCCCGTCACTTTAGACAATACCACAACAGTGATCCGTCTTCACTAAAAGTAAGGGGGATAGATGCAATCCACTTGGGCATAAGAGGGGGGGATTACAAAAAAATACTGGCACAGGTTGAAGCCAAGTGGATTACTATACTGGATACTCTGACCCCAAAGGGATTGAACAAATCCCTTTCTTTTTCCTCTTTTCTAGGGTCCTGATTATAAGGTGCTGACTGTATATTCCCATCGGTTGTCTCTTTGACTAATGACTTGGGTGTTTTTATTTTTTTATTTTTATTTTAACTTTTCTATTTTTTTCTTCATTTACTCACTACTCATATTTTATAACCTTGCAGTGGGACTAAGAGAACTATGGGACTATATTTCTTCTCTCCATGTTGGATCTGTGACATGATTGGAACCTATGTGCAACATTGGAGCACTTGCAGGAATACCGCGGAGGACACTTATTGGAAATGGCATAAAGAGTGGCTCGTCGTTTGACTAAGATATACTAATGTACTGTTCACGGGATGTAACTACTCTGCTTCTTCCATTTGTGAGCGTGGTTTTCCTTTCTATAGGTTTCTCCACTTAATATTTATAGCTCCTAGTTGTATATTGCACTTTAGGTACCTGTCACTGATCATTGGTGACCCAGCGGTTGTGCGCATGCGCGTCGCGGCCCGGGATTCCTGCCGTGCGGTGGGGCGTCTCCTGGCTCTGCTCGCACGCCTGGGGCTTCTCCTTTTTGATCCCCGCGCGTGCGCAGTGGTGCATGACGCTCCGGCGCACTGTCAGGACCTGGGTGTCGCGGTGCGCATGCGCCGCTGTATAACCGCGTAGATTGGCCCAAATCCACCATGTGATGTACCCTCTGACCTCATAAGGTCCTGCTGGCCAGGTATCCGGTACTCCCTTGAGAAAGCGGACAACAAGGGACGCGAAACGCGCGTCGGGAGGCTTTTCGTGGACACCCGGTCTTTATTCCCTCCATACCCCTCCCTGTGGTAAGTTCCTGCTAGCCCCCCATAGGACTCACTATTACCCCACGCCAGGATTACAGCTGTGTTAGAGTCCAGGGTGGCGATAGGCATGTCCACCTATGCCATGATAAATATGCACATGCACCTTAGACTAAGGAATTGATTGGCATTATGGGGGTGGGGTTTTTTTTTTTTTTTTTGGAGGGTATGTACACCCTGCTGGGTTGCCTTCAGCACTATGTATCACTTTATTTCTTGTGTGTGAAACTGTTTTTGTTATATATCAGTGTTAATAAACTTTGTACTATTTTTACCATATATATACCTGCCAAAACTCATTTTTTCTCCTTGTATCATTATGTTAGTCTGAGTGGGTATACCTTTGTATATATAGGCTGACTACAGCCTGCTTTCTGACAAAAAGGATGTCAGAGAGGTTTTTGTGGCTACTATTTTCCGATACCCGTAGTGTCTCCATTTTTCATGATCTGGGGTCGGTTGAGGGCTTATTTTTTTGCATGCCAAGCTGGCGTTTTTAATGATACCATTTCAGTGCAGATACGTTCTTTTGATCACCCTGTATTGCATTTTAATGCAATGTCACGGCGACCAAAAAAAGTAATTCTGGCGTTTCTAATTTTTTCCTCGCTATGCTGTTTAGTGATCAGACTAATGCTTTTTTTATTGATAGATCGGGCGATTCTGAGCGCGGCAATACCAAATATGTGTAGGTTTGATTTTTTTTCTATTGTTTTATTTTGAATGGGGCGATAGGGGGGTGATTTAAACTTTATATATTTTGTTTTCACATTTTTTTTACTTTTTTTTTTTACTTTTGCCAAGCTCCAATAGCCTCCATAGGAGGCTAGAAGCTGGCACAACTCGATAGCCTCTGCTACATAGCAGCGATCATCAGATCGCTGCTATGCAGCAGAAATGCAGGTGTGCTATGAGCGCCGACCACAGGGTGGTGCTCACAGCTATCCGGGATCAGTAACCATAGAGGTCTCAAGGATCTCTATGGTAACTCTGCAGAAGCATCGCTGACCCCAGATCATGTGACGGGGGTCAGCGAT
Source organism: Ranitomeya variabilis (assembly GCF_051348905.1). NCBI lineage: Eukaryota > Metazoa > Chordata > Amphibia > Anura > Dendrobatidae > Ranitomeya > Ranitomeya variabilis. The sequence goes on from NC_135236.1 coordinate 573,083,958, forward strand.
GCGCTCATTTCCGGCCTCCCGGCCGGAAGCGCTAGTTAACTGCCGCGGTCAGCGTTTGACCGTGGCATTTAACTAGTTAATAGCGGCGGGGGAATCGCAATTTCACCCGCCGCTATTGCGGGCACATGTCAGCTGTTCAAAACAGCTGACATGTCCCAGCTTTGATGCGGGCTTACTGCCGGAGCCTGCATCAAAGCGGGCGTTCTGACCTCGGACGTACTATCCAGTCTGAGGTCAGAAAGGGGTTAATGCTTTCAGAAATATTTATAAAAGTTCGTTTTTAGGGGTCTATTATTTTTCTTGTGGTTTTTAAGTCATCAACAGAATCCCAGTTTTCATGACAACCCATCAGAGGCCCCACAATCACATCATGCTGATGGGAGTGTGGAATGTCGCATGCTCCTGTTGGCATGTAACAAATGCCACTGTCAGGTCAGAGATTGACAGTGAGATTTAACTGGTTAACAGCAATAGATGGAGCACTATTCCATCCACAGATTCCTGTTTGAGAAAAGATGTGGGCTAGGCATGCGAGCATGCACCAAAGTTTGGGGCACAAAATATGACATAAATATACATCACATGTCGTGAAGATGTTAACCATGGGCAAAATTTAAAAAAAGTGTCAGCTTTCTGTCAGTTGCATCATATGTTTGTTGGAGACATTGTATTTCAACTCCGTTTTATCCAATGGAGTAAGGTTCAGATATAATATGAGACACACCGTTAAGAAAATATGAATCTAGGTTTTTTATTTTAATCTAATAAAACCCTTTTAACCCATTAAAGACTTCAATGCAGTGAACTGTGTGTTAGGTGTCGAGTTCCCGCCTCTGCACAGGGGGAATCTCGAGCCATCTCCACTGCGGTCTACCATCCTTCTCCAGCCACAGTGGAGCCTGCTCAGCAGAGACGTAGGTCCCAGCGTCTGACTCAGGCCCCAGCGTCTGACTCAGGCAGATACTCTGTGCCTGGTTACTGCTGTTCTTCCAGGTTCTGCCATTAAGACCAGTGCTGGGCAGCGGCGAGCAGACACTTTTGGGACTAAGTCCTGCTTTTCACCTTCTGAGCATGCCCAGGGTGAGATCTCTTATTGGAGGTCGAGGGTCACATGCTTTGAAACTGCAGCAAAACCCATTGGTCCTCCAGGAAGGTCCTGAAGGTGCTCAGGCTCTGTGGTAGCCTCTCATTGGTCCTTCTTGGAAGGTCATGTACCTGTTGCAGCTATAAAGGGTTTGCATGGCCGCACGGCCATGCGCTAGTATCAAATCTGTTATGTGCATGCGCCAGTGTGGTCACATTTATGTGTGTTCAGGGACTCGGCTGAAATATGCCCCTAGAATGCCGGCACCTCCGGCGAGGAGATTGTATGTTTGCATGACCACAGACTGCCTTCAGCTCGGCAGTTAGCTGTGAACTCCTGTGGGGTTAACAGGGCACAGCGTCTTGTTTCCGTGCGACTCTGTGAAGTAACAGAGTTCGCTTAAACCACCATATAGTGCCGTCATTTGCTAGCAGCAGGTTCCTCCTGCACGGTGGACCCCGGGCTGCGAACGCACCAATAATAACATCTATATTTACAATAATAACATCTATATTTACTCGGGATCAGTAACCATAGAGGTCTCAAGGATCTCTATGGTAACTCTGCAGAAGCATCGCTGACCCCAGATCATGTGACGGGGGTCAGCGATGCGCTCATTTCCGGCCTCCCGGCCGGAAGCGCTAGTTAACTGCCGCGGTCAGCGTTTGACCGTGGCATTTAACTAGTTAATAGCGGCGGGGGAATCGCAATTTCACCCGCCGCTATTGCGGGCACATGTCAGCTGTTCAAAACAGCTGACATGTCCCAGCTTTGATGCGGGCTTACTGCCAGAGCCTGCATCAAAGCGGGCGTTCTGACCTCGGACGTACTATCCAGTCTGAGGTCAGAAAGGGGTTAATGCTTTCAGAAATATTTATAAAAGTTCGTTTTTAGGGGTCTATTATTTTTCTTGTGGTTTTTAAGTCATCAACAGAATCCCAGTTTTCATGACAACCCATCAGAGGCCCCACAATCACATCATGCTGATGGGAGTGTGGAATGTCGCATGCTCCTGTTGGCATGTAACAAATGTCACTGTCAGGTCAGAGATTGACAGTGAGATTTAACTGGTTAACAGCAATAGATGGAGCACTACTCCATCCACAGATTCCTGTTTGAGAAAAGATGTGGGCTAGGCATGCGAGCATGCACCAAAGTTTGGGGCACAAAATATGACATAAATATACATCACATGTCGTGAAGATGTTAACCATGGGCAAAATTTAAAAAAAGTGTCAGCTTTCTGTCAGTTGCATCATATGTTTGTTGGAGACATTGTATTTCAACTCCGTTTTATCCAATGGAGTAAGGTTCAGATATAATATGAGACACACCGTTAAGAAAATATGAATCTAGGTTTTTTATTTTAATCTAATAAAACCCTTTTAACCCATTAAAGACTTCAATGCAGTGAACTGTGTGTTAGGTGTCGAGTTCCCGCCTCTGCACAGGGGGAATCTCGAGCCATCTCCACTGCGGTCTACCATCCTTCTCCAGCCACAGTGGAGCCTGCTCAGCAGAGACGTAGGTCCCAGCGTCTGACTCAGGCAAATACTCTGTGCCTGGTTACTGCTGTTCTTCCAGGTTCTGCCATTAAGACCAGTGCTGGGCAGCGGCGAGCAGACACTTTTGGGACTAAGTCCTGCTTTTCACCTTCTGAGCATGCCCAGGGTGAGATCTCTTATTGGAGGTCGAGGGTCACATGCTTTGAAACTGCAGCAAAACCCATTGGTCCTCCAGGAAGGTCCTGAAGGTGCTCAGGCTCTGTGGTAGCCTCTCATTGGTCCTTCTTGGAAGGTCATGTACCTGTTGCAGCTATAAAGGGTTTGCATGGCCGCACGGCCATGCGCTAGTATCAAATCTGTTATGTGCATGCGCCAGTGTGGTCACATTTATGTGTGTTCAGGGACTCGGCTGAAATATGCCCCTAGAATGCCGGCACCTCCGGCGAGGAGATTGTATGTTTGCATGACCACAGACTGCCTTCAGCTCGGCAGTTAGCTGTGAACTCCTGTGGGGTTAACAGGGCACAGCGTCTTGTTTCCGTGCGACTCTGTGAAGTAACAGAGTTCGCTTAAACCACCATATAGTGCCGTCATTTGCTAGCAGCAGGTTCCTCCTGCACGGTGGACCCCGGGCTGCGAATGCACCAATAATAACATCTATATTTACAATAATAACATCTATATTTACTCGGGATCAGTAACCACAGAGGTCTCAAGGATCTCTATGGTAACTCTGCAGAAGCATCGCTGACCCCAGATCATGTGACGGGGGTCAGCGATGCGCTCATTTCCGGCCTCCCGGCCGGAAGCGCTGGTTAACTGCCGCGGTCAGCGTTTGACCGTGGCATTTAACTAGTTAATAGCGGCGGGGGAATCGCAATTTCACCCGCCGCTATTGCGGGCACATGTCAGCTGTTCAAAACAGCTGACATGTCCCAGCTTTGATGCGGGCTTACTGCCGGAGCCTGCATCAATGCGGGCGTTCTGACCTCGGACGTACTATCCAGTCTGAGGTCAGAAAGGGGTTAATGCTTTCAGAAATATTTATAAAAGTTCGTTTTTAGGGGTCTATTATTTTTCTTGTGGTTTTTAAGTCATCAACAGAATCCCAGTTTTCATGACAACCCATCAGAGGCCCCCACAATCACATCATGCTGATGGGAGTGTGGAATGTCGCATGCTCCTGTTGGCATGTAACAAATGCCACTGTCAGGTCAGAGATTGACAGTGAGATTTAACTGGTTAACAGCAATAGATGGAGCACTACTCCATCCACAGATTCCTGTTTGAGAAAAGATGTGGGCTAGGCATGCGAGCATGCACCAAAGTTTGGGGCACAAAATATGACATAAATATACATCACATGTCGTGAAGATGTTAACCATGGGCAAAATTTAAAAAAAGTGTCAGCTTTCTGTCAGTTGCATCATATGTTTGTTGGAGACATTGTATTTCAACTCCGTTTTATCCAATGGAGTAAGGTTCAGATATAATATGAGACACACCGTTAAGAAAATATGAATCTAGGTTTTTTATTTTAATCTAATAAAACCCTTTTAACCCATTAAAGACTTCAATGCAGTGAACTGTGTGTTAGGTGTCGAGTTCCCGCCTCTGCACAGGGGGAATCTCGAGCCATCTCCACTGCGTTCTACCATCCTTCTCCAGCCACAGTGGAGCATGCTCAGCAGAGATGTAGGTCCCAGCGTCTGACTCAGGCAGATACTCTGCGCCTGGTTACTGCTGTTCTTCCAGGTTCTGCCATAAAGACCAGTGCTGGGCAGCGGCGAGCAGACACTTTTGGGACTAAGTCCTGCTTTTCACCCTCTGAGCATGCCCAGGGTGAGATCTCTTATTGGAGGTCGAGGGTCACATGCTTTGAAACTGCAGCAAAACCCATTGGTCCTCCAGGAAGGTCCTGAAGGTGCTCAGGCTCTGTGGTAGCCTCTCATTGGTCCTTCTTGGAAGGTCATGTACCTGCTGCAGCTATAAAGGGTTTGCATGGCCGCACGGCCATGCGCTAGTATCAAATCTGTTATGTGCATGCGCCAGTGTGGTCACATTTATGTGTGTTCAAGGACTCGGCTGAAATATGCCCCTAGAATGCTGGCACCTCCGGCGAGGAGATTGTATGTTTGCATGACCACAGACTGCCTTCAGCTCGGCAGTTAGCTGTGAACTCCTGTGGGGTTAACAGGGCACAGCGTCTTGTTTCCGTGCGACTCTGTGAAGTAACAGAGTTCGCTTAAACCACCATATAGTGCCGTCATTTGCTAGCAGCAGGTTCCTCCTGCACGGTGGACCCCGGGCTGCGAACGCACCAATAATAACATCTATATTTACTCGGTGCGTTTCGCTAGCCCCAACACTGTGTATTGTACGGGTTCTCAGTTTGCTGTAAACTCAGTGATTGGAGTTGTGAATAACGGAGCAGATCATACAGGTTCTCTCTTCTTAACACAGGAAGCTCAGAAATGCTTCCAGTGACAGCTATCCAACTAATATATGTGTGAATGATGATCTCTTTCTTCATTTCCACAGTAGCTTTATCAGTGAGGAGTGATGCTGTTTATTTCAACAGGTTATTCTTAGATATGAAATTTTTTGAGCATCACATTTATATATGAATAAAATAAGACGCTGGCATAAAACAGAAAACGGACAGTTATAGGTTTCTATTTTTCATTAACTAATAAAAAGAAGTCAATATGTGGGAAACATTATAAGGATGCAAATAAAAGCATAGATAAAATGATATTTTTTCAAAGATATTTATTGTAAAAACTAAATAGGTTTCCGCATAAAATTCAGATATCACTTATCCATTGGATAGTAATTGATGTATGATCACTGGAGTCCCACCAATTCCAAAATAGAGATACAAAAAAATATTGTGTTAGCCAGTACATAGTCTCTACCCCTGCTCAATTTATATAAAAGGAATCAGACTCTTTTAACTATTGACTCTGTTCCTAAATCCATATGTCAAATATATAGAGATAACTGGATCAAGTTGAGGGTTTCTGGTCCAGAGTTCAGGTCAGTGATATCTAGCCGCTTAACGGGAGACATGTGAACCTCTTACATTCTGAAGTTCCACACATGGAATTTGAATAGTCAGCATTGGCACGTCATCATCTGGGCATCACATCCTACAGATGATGTTGCGATAGCCCTGGTAAATCAAATACCACCCTGGGGACACAAGAAAGCAATGAATTCACAGACCTCACATTTAGCTGCCAGGTACCATTGACTTGGACCCTAGATCAGAGTGCCGTAAATCAATCTGGTTATCTCTAGTAATAAAATATGCAGTCTATTTCTTATGATTTTTGTATCCAATAGTCTTTCTAATTGTTTTTTTTGTTTTTTTTTTACTGAAGATGAAGGTTTTTTCCTTTGACTTATAGTGGCATTCATAGGAAGCATATCTATTTTAATTCGAGATGGGCTAACTCGAACAGAAATGTTCAGCGTTCATATCAGACAGTCTGGTGCAATGTTTGAGGTAAGTCCATGGTGGTGCAGAGGAGAGTGAGAGAGATTCTTAGAGCAGTTCGTGCATCCATTATTTTCAGTTGGGTTTGGGTTATGGTGGAAGTTCGGGTACTGTTCTGGTACCTGAACCAAATATTCTAAAAAGTTTTAGCCAGGTACCAGAACTCAAACTTTAATCGGGTCTACCCATCCCTACTCGTAATCAAAATTTTTCAGCAATGTAGAATGCCTCTCCTTTTACCTCTTTTTGTATTCTGGAAACCCAATCACAATTGGGCAACTCTTAACTTCTAATTCTTCTTGGCATGCACAGACATGTTGATCTGAATTTCTGTGTCTACCTATTAAACTGACAGTTAAAAAATGTGTATTATATCACCCCATTTGCAGCAACATTTTCATTTTCTCAGTATTGTGAATAATTGTGAAGAGTTTACCAGTGTCATGACCACTGAAAAATAGGGTGACACATGTCTACAACTTGAGGATATGACTGGCATTGTATACAGCTCTGTCTGACTGTCCACACTAGGAACAGGTAAAAGTGCTACCTGCGATTCCATGCACAAATTCTAGTGTGTAAAACAGGCTAGACTTGAGTAAGCTGTTATTTTTGGGAAATCTCTCTTAAGCACCACTGGCACATTGGTTAATAATGGTAAGTGTTCTGTTCATTGAGCACATGTAATGAGCACTGACTCAAAATATGTCAGTGTTACTTCATACAGCATCTTCTGGAGGCCATTTTTTATCCCACTGATTATTCCAATGCAACACAGTTCAGTAAATTTGTGCAATCTGACAATTTGGTACAAATGTAGTCAAGGATTTTACCCTAGATTTAACTCTATTTATAGCAAGGGTAAAATCACTAAAATCTTTTAAAAACAATGCAGAGCTATAAAGCTATGCTATGCAACAGTGTACACCTCTATAATGACTTATAGGTAGTGGTTTAGGATTAGTAAAAAAGGGTCTGGCATGGAATGTTACAAGGCCACAATACCAAACACTGACTATGTTAAGTCAATTTCTCATTTTTTCAAGGGGTAACGTTTCTCCTTATGGAGAGTGACATACCAGCTGGCTTGTCAAGGTAAGGAGGCTTATTCGCCGTGCAATGCTCCTCTGGGAATTTAAATATGCAAATTGCCTCTTCTGAGAAAAAGAGGACTTAACTCTATAGCGCCACCTGTTGGAAGTAGCGATCCTACAAGTCACAATCAACCCTTTAACGAGTCGTGCAATATGACTTAGGATAAAAGCCAAATCAGTATCTCAATTCGCAGACACGGTGTTCCAACAGGTGGCGCTATAGAGTTAAGCCCTCTTTTTCTCATTTTTTCAACAGATTTACAAAACTGGATTACAGCTGCTAGTACCAAAAAAATCATGTGCACATACTTTATACTTATTGGTAATAATAACAGCAATTCAATTAAAGGCCCACAGCCATAATGTGAATCCACAAAACATTCTAAAATATTTAAGTCATATTTACAGACTATAACATTTTTTTCTGTGAATTTGCTGAAAAAAAGTACTAAAAAGGAAACCAGTTTAGAATGCTGACACTGACTTCTTTTCCATTGTGCTTGGTGAAGAGTTAATAAATTATAGTTACGGTAGATTTAAAAAAACACAGTCATAAAGATGTCCATTGATTATTATTTGCATTGATATCAGAGGCATCAGACACGTTACTTTGTCCATATCCTTCCAAAATAATGTGAAGCGAGTAAGTGCTGCATGCTTACGTTCTCTCCTGCATCATTGATCTTGTGTCACCAGTCTTTGTAGCACGCACACACAGTTGAATTGCTTTTCCTCAGGGGAACCAGTGTCTCCAGGTGTGCTAATAATAAAATTAATAGCTTAGAGAAACTGCTAGCTGCAGCAATAGAACGTGAAGATGAATTCCAGTGTTTAACTGTCCTAATTCCACAGTGTACATTCTACTCAGCTTCCAATGAGCAATGTTCAGGCAGTTCCACATCTGATCAATATTATGGATTACCTATTAGAATCAGCTGTTGGTATCAGAAAGACTTTTAGATGGAAATGTATAGTCTAAAACGTGATAAACAAAAAGGATCCACACAACATCTACAATTATACAGTCAATATCCCTTGAACAAATTCTTGTAATAATACTGTTAGAAGGAATGAGTAATTAATGCCACTATCCTTCAGCTAATGAGTCTTAAATAAGCCCTCTTGTGCTCTGAAATCGGTACATTAGGTCATGCTACAGAAGCTTTTACATTGTCCAAAGTTGCAATCATTTTGTTTAAAATAAAAAAAAAGTTAATAATTAAAACCTTAAGCAAATCAGGGTGCTATTAATATAAAAGTGTTTAAGCGTTTATAGAAGAAAACAGCCATCTTTTTCTAAGGTTCATTTCACACATAGTGTTTTTAGGAAAAACAAGTTCTCCCTTAAAAATAAATGCAGCAGCTAGATATGAGCTACAGTGGGGGAAATAAGTATTTGATCCCTTGCTGATTTTTTAAGTTTGACCACTGACAAAGACTTGAACAGTCTATAAATTTAAGGGTAGGTTAATTTTAACTTTAAGAGATAGAATATCAAAAATAAAATCCAGAAGATCACATTGTATAAATTATATAAATTTATTTGCATTTTGCAGTGAGAAATAAGTATTTGATCCCCTGCCAACCATTAAGCGTTCTGGCTCCTACAGACCAATTAGACGCTCCTAGTCAACTCGTTGTAACAACTCTGGCATCACGGCATGGCCTCTTATCTCTCTCACTATCTTACTCACTGCTCCAGGTCATGTTGTTGTTTCTGTTTGTTGCCAGCTCCATATTCTGTGCCTCTGCTCTCTGCATGCTTCCTGGCTGTGTGCATAGGGGGCAGCGCCAGAACTCTCTGGTTCTTATAGAATCAGGGTGCACCTGTCTAATCTGTTCCTGACCAATTACCAAGAGGCCGCCAGTATTTAGGACAGCTCCACCCTGTGGACTGGGCCTGTGCAATGTATTTACTCAGCTTGAGTTTTGCTTCTGAGCTGTCGGCCTTGCTCTGTGTCTTGCCTTCTCTGAATGCTGTTCTCCTTGCTTTGCCTTGTATCTTGTTTGTCTGCCCTCCAGGAGGCTGAATATCCTAGTACCTGTGTCTTTGTCCTTGTACCTTGTCTTGTTCCATTACCTTGTCTGAACTTTGTCCTATCTCTGTCTCCTTGTCTGTGGTTTCTTTCCCTGCAGTGCCTCTCTGCTCTGCTCTCGGCTCTGCACTCTGTGACTTTGCTTTGCTCTTGACTCTGCACTCTGTGCCTTCACTCTGCACTCTGCCTTCACTCTGCTCTTGGTTCTGCACTTTGTGGTTCTACCCTTGTCTCTCTGCAGCTTTGCCTCTGCTCCGCACTCTTGTGGTTCTGCTCCGTTCTACAATGCTCCGCTTTTGCTGCTGCAGAAATCTCTTGCTGCAGCTCCTCTCCGCATTCCTTGCGGTTCCACTCTGCCTAGCTTTTGTTGCTGCGCTATCTCTTGCTGCTCTACCTGTTCCTTCATTCTCCGTTCCTTCTGGCTTGTTTCCGTACCTGCATCTCCTGTGTGAATAGGTCCCAACCTGTTCCTTCATACTTCATTTCTTCCTGCTTGTTTCCTTACCCGCACCTCCTGTCTGAACAGGTCCCTACCTGTTCCTTCATACTACATATCCGTACCTGCAACTCCTGTGTGAACAGGTCCCTGCCTGTTCCTTCATACACCACACCAACCTGCCCTGTGTCTCTGCCGTTCCTGCCAGCCCTGTGTCTCTGCCGTTCCTGCCAGCCCTGTGTCTCTGCCATGCCTGCCAGTCCTGTGTCTCTGCCGTGCCTGCCAGTCCTGTGTCTCTGCCATGCCTGCCAGCCCTGTGTCTGTGCTGTGCCTGCCAGCCCTGTGTCTGCCTGCCTTGTGTCTCAGCTGTGCCAGCCTACTCGTCTGAGTTTCATCCGTGCTCATCGCTTGTCCTGCCTGATGCCCACACCTGTCCTAGTGTTTCTGTTCTCCAAGTGGGATCAGCAGCCACAGCCAAACACCACCCTGGAGTAGCACCTGGCAGCTGCCTGCCGCACAAGCCTCACCTCACCATCAGAGGCTCCAGTGAAAACCAAGGCAGCTGTCATAGTCACGCTCCTTCCAGGGTAGTCTGGTTCATGGCAAAGTGAGGCCACAAACCCTCTTGGCTCACGCCCATCAGTCATGGCGTGAGCATGACGCTCGTTACGTGAATTAAAGACAGCTGTCTTACATACCCACCTTTATGAAAGACTCAAGTCAACAGACTCAATTAATCAGTTAGATTCTAACCTCTACAACATGAGCAAGACCAAAGAGCTTTATAGGGATGTCAGGGATAAGATCATAGACCTGCTCAAAGCTGGAATGGGCTACAAAACCATAAGTAAGATGCGAGGTGAGGAGAGAACTGATGGTGCAATAGTAAGAAAATGTAAGAAATGCAAAATGACTGTCAATCGACATTGATCTGGGGCACCATGAAAAATCTCACCTCGTCGGCTATCCTTGATCATGAGAAAGGTGAGAGATCAGCCTAAAACTACACGGAGAGAACTTGCTAATGATCTCAAGGCAACTGGCATAAGAGTCACCAAGAAAACCATAGTAACACATTATATCGTACAGGTTTAAAATCCTGCAGTGCCTGCAAGTAGTCCATGAGCCGGGCCAGATATCGGTACCACCCGGAGTGACTAATTTTCTTTGGTATTTTTAGGTAGATGCATGTCTGTAGTTTATTTTTTGATATGATAGCCCTTACATATACGTAGCTTATTAACCCCTTCAGCCCTAGGCCTATTTGTACCCAAGTGCCTAAGCCAATCTGACCTGTGCCACTTCATGGGCTAATAACTTTGGAACGCTTTCACCTATCCAAGCCATTCTGAGATTGTTTTCTCGTGACATATTGTACTTCACGTCAGTGCTAAATGGGAGTCAATATATTTTACCTTTCTATATAAAAAAATGCTAAATATTCGGAAATTTTGGAAAAATCGGCAATTTTTTAACTTTGAAATTCTCTGCTTTTTACAAAAATACTGATACCCCCCATAATAGTTATTAATTTACACTCCCCACATGTTTACTTCATATTGGCATCATTTTGAAAATGAAACCTTATTGTTTTACGACGTAATAGGGCTTATAGTTTTATGCGCAATTTTTCACATTTACAGCAAAACCCACTTTTCAAAGGACCAAGTCACTTCTGAAGTCACTTTAAGGGGCTTACATAACAGAAACCACCCATAAATTACCCCATTTTGCAAACTACACCCCTCAAGCTGTTCAAAACTCATTTTTAAAAACTGTTAACCCTTTAGGTGTTCCACAGGAATTTTAGCAGAATGAAGGCGAAATTTCAAAATTTCATTTTTTTTCCAGATATTACATTGTAATCCAATTTTACCTGCAACCTAGCAAGGGTTAACGGCAAACCCAAACTTGGTTACCCTAATTCTGCAGTTTATAGAAACACCCCACATGTACTCGTAAACTAAAGTATGGGCACACAGCACAGCTCAACACGGAAGGAGCGCTATGTGGTTTTTGGGTGGCGGATTCACTGGAAGAAATCTAGGGGGCCATGTCACATTTGAAGGCTGCCTGAGGTACCCCCACAGTGGAAACCCCAAAAAGTGACCCTATTTTGGAAACTACACCCCCAAGGAATCTTTTAGGGGGTATAGTGACCACTTTGACCCAACCAGTGTTTCACAGTAGTTGGAAACACTTGGTTGAGAAAATGGAAAAAGTGCATTTTTTACATGAAGGTGTCATTTTAGGCTTCCACACAATCTGTAATCTCCTCTCTATCATAGGGAACAGATTTCAGGATGCAGGCCTTAGAGATCTGTGTGTTGAATCCGGTGTAATCGCTGAAGGATCAGTGTCTGGAGTGATGGACGGCCGGAGGTACAACAGAGCAGTGAGACTACACAAGCTGGTCTATGAAGCACTTATGAGGCTTGCATGGAAAAACTTCCTTCCATGGCTAGAAGAAAACCATGCAAGGGACCTTCACCATCTGGATGAAACACTGAAGAACATCACAAACTTTCGCATCAGTGTGTCGCAGGGATCCTTCGAAAAGCTCTTGGATAATGAATCTTGCACACTTACCCTGAAGCTCTTTCAAGTTTATCTTGAGACCCTCAGAAATGAACAACTCTCAGCATTCTGGATGTCATACTTGGACATGGTCGAGACCATGCTGGCCCTGGTTCGAGCTTCAAGAGAAGGCAACTGGATGCTTCACCTAGGAGCAATCCGACAGATGATACCATGGTGTTTTGCCTATGACAAGGTCAACTATGCCCGATACCTAACCTATTACTATGCCACAATGTCTCGGCTGCCCATAGAACACCCAGAGGTCCATGAATACTTCATGCAAGGTGGCTTTTCGGTCCAGATCGGTAGCAAGAATCCTTTTGGACGAATTCCTGTGGACCAGACCATTGAAGAGACAATCAACAAAGACACCCAGACACCAGGGGGCACAAAAGGCTTCAGCCTCAAAGTTGGAGCTGTTTCCAGGTTCTACCTGACATCAGAGTACCGCAGTATGTACTTGAGGCAGCTGAGGGCCCTGGTAGGCCAACAATATACTGACTTCAGCCATTCAGACCTACAGGTGTCTAGGATTAGAAGAGATGAAGCCGATGTCCAATCTTTCGTTCAACTGCTGGAGACAGGTTGGGTGAACCCCTTCAACAAAGAGCATAATGGTGAACTTATCAGTTTGTCAACAGCGACTGTAGCACCACCAGATGTAGCCAAAGACCTTCAAGGGGCATACAGTATAGGAGAGGATGCATATCAAACATTCAAGGATGAGCGTTTGGGTACCGATAAGCCAACTACATTGTTTCATGACAAGATGACGAAGAACAAACTTAAAACGTTCTCTAACATCCAAATGAAGACAAGCAGACAAGGTCTTGGCAAGGAGGTAATTTTGAAGGCTGACAGAAACCTATTTGGCCAGATGATACTTGTAGCTGAGAACAGAAAGCTACAAATGAGTGATGTCTTGACTCATCCCCTGGGTCCATTGCCATGGGCACTTGCCAATGGTGATGGGTCTATCCGCAAGACCAACAAGGCTGCCCTCGCAAGGGAGTTGGAGAGGAATGCTCGTCCTGCAGAAGTGATCCCCGAGCCCTCTGCAACCATCATTGATGGGATGAGCCTGGTTCAGAAACTGAAGGGAAACAATGCAACATTTGGCCAGCTAGCAGGCACAGCAATGAGTCGCGCTATCCATGAGGGTGCTAAGAGCAAGCGCATTGATATTGTCTTTGACGTCTACAAGGAGACATCCATCAAAGATACAGAAAGAGTCAACAGATATGAAGGCACAGGGATCCATTTCAAGAACATTCAACATGGGCACAACATCCAGCAGTGGAAAAAGCTTCTAAGTAGTTCCTCCAACAAGGCAAGTCTCATAAAGTTTCTGGTAGAAGAATGGAAGGCGAAACACCACAGGGAGAAGCTTGAGGAGAAGGAGCTGTATGTCACATGTGAGCAGCTCTGCTTTAAGATCACCAAAGAACAGTGGGAAGAGGCTGCTGACCTTAAGTCAAATCAAGAAGAAGCAGACACACGCCTCCTTCTCCATGCTCTTCATGCAGCAGAATCTGGTTACAAGTCGGTCATCATCACTTCGGAGGATACTGATGTCATGGTCCTGTGTCTGGGCATGTGCCACAAAATCCCATCCCACCTGTTCCAGAAATGCGGTACACAGAACCGGACAAGATTCCTGGATATCACCACTCTGAGCCGAACATTGGGAGGCAGCGTATGTGATTCATTGATTGGTATGCATGCATTTACAGGCTGTGACACCGTCAGTGCATTCGCTGGCCGTGGGAAGATGACGACACTCAAGCAGTTGAAGATGAACAAGACATACCAGGATGCCTTTCAGGAAGTTGGTCGTTCATGGGAAGTGTCTACCGAACTTTTTGAGAAGTTACAGGAAATCACCTGCCACATGTACCTGCCAACTACCCAAACAACTGAGGTAAACAGGCTCCGTTATCAGCTGTTCTGTGCCAGACGTGGAGTGGTAGAGTCAAGTCAACTCCCTCCTTGCCAGGACTGCCTTTTCATGCATGCACTGCGTGCAAACTACCAGGCTGCGATCTGGAGGAGAAGTCTGCAGAGCCAGCCATGGGTTGCAAACCCAACAGACTGCGGTTGGATGATAGATAACGACGGAAAGCTTGTTGTCAAGTGGATGCAAGGGGCACCAGCACCAGAAGCTATTATACAGCTACTGTCCTGCAAGTGTGTGCGGTCATGTGAACTTCCTCAGTGTACTTGCCTCAGCAATGGCCTGAAGTGCACAGACATGTGCAGATTACAGACATGCCAGAACAAGGGTACTGAAGACGAGCCAGTAGAACAACAGTCAGATTCAGAGTCCGATGTTGAAGATATTATGGAGTAACATATATATAGATATATATATATATATATATATATATATATATATATATGCACATGACATGTTCAGTGTGTATTTACATAACTTGGATTAAATTTTGTTACAAATACTACATCTAGTCACTCCGGGTGGTACCGATATCGTCATATTTGGTTCTTGGCTCATGCTAAAATTCCTGTGGAACACCTAAAGGGTTAACAGTTTTTAAAAATGAGTTTTGAACAGCTTGAGGGGTGTAGTTTGCAAAATGGGGTAATTTATGGGTGGTTTCTGTTATGTAAGCCCCTTAAAGTGACTTCAGAAGTGACTTGGTCCTTTGAAAAGTGGGTTTTGCTGTAAATGTGAAAAATTGCGCATAAAACTATAAGCCCTATTACGTCGTAAAACAATAAGGTTTCATTTTCAAAATGATGCCAATATGAAGTAAACATGTGGGGAGTGTAAATTAATAACTATTATGGGGGGTATCAGTATTTTTGTAAAAAGCAGAGAATTTCAAAGTTAAAAAATTGCCGATTTTTCCAAAATTTCCGAATATTTAGCATTTTTTTATATAGAAAGGTAAAATATATTGACTCCCATTTAGCACTGACGTGAAGTACAATATGTCACGAGAAAACAATCTCAGAATGGCTTGGATAGGTGAAAGCGTTCCAAAGTTATTAGCCCATGAAGTGGCACAGGTCAGATTGGCTTAGGCACTTGGGTACAAATAGGCCTAGGGCTGAAGGGGTTAATAAGCTACGTATATGTAAGGGCTATCATATCAAAAAATAAACTACAGACATGCATCTACCTAAAAATACCAAAGAGAATTAGTCACTCCGCTTGGTACCGATATCGTCAAATTTGGTTCTTGGCTCATGGACTAAAGGTCCCCATGGTGAAGAAGGCACATGTGCAGATCCGTCTGAAGTTTGCCAATGAACACCTGGATGATTCTGAGAGTGATTGGGAGATGGTGATGTTGTCAGATGAGACAAAAATTGAGGTCTTTGGCATTAAAATAAACTAAACTCGCCATGTTTGGAGGAAGAGACATGCTGCCTATGACCCAAAGAACACTGTTCCCACTGTCAAGCATGGAGGCTGAAACAGTATGTTTTGGCATTGTTTCTCTAAGGGCACATGACTACTTCACCGTATCCTATGTGACAACCTCCTTCCCTCCACCAGGACATTAAAAATTTGTTGTGGCTGAGTCTTCCAGCAAGACAATGACCCAAAACATACAGCCAGGGCAACAAAGGAATGGCTCAAAAAGAAGAACATTGAGGTCATGGAGTGGCCTAGCCAGTCTCCAGACCTTAATCCCATAGAAAAATTATGGAGGGAGAGATTGAAGCTCCAAGTTGCCAAGCAACAGCCTCAAAATCGTAATGATTTATAGATGATCTGGAAAGATGAATGGACCAAAGTTTATCCTGACATGTGCGCAAACCTCAACATCAACTACAAAAAAAGTCTGACTGCTGTGCTTGCCAAGAAGGGTTTGCCAGAAAGTATTAAGTCTTATTTGCCAGAGGAATCAAATACTTATTTCTCATTGCAAAATGCAAATACATTTATATAATTTATACAATGTGATTTTCTGGATTTTATTTTTGATATTATATCTCACAATTTTAAAATTAACCTACCCTTAACCCCTTTCTGACCTCGAACGGGATAGTACTTCCGAGGTCAGAAGCCCCTCTTTGATGCGGGCTCCGGCGGTGAGCCCGCATTAAAGCCGGGACATGTCAGCTGTTTTGAACAGCTGACATGTGCCCGCAATAGGCGCGTGCAGAATCACGATCTGCCCGTGCCTATTAACTAGTTAAATGCCGCTGTCAAATGCAGACAGCGGCATTTAACTACCGCATCCGGCCGGAGATGACGGCATCGCCGACCCCCGTCACATGGTCGGAGGTCGGCGATGCTTCAGTATTGTAACGATAGATGTCCTTGAGACCTCTATGGTTACAGATCCCCGGCAGCTGTGAGCGCCACCCTGTGGTCGGCGCTCACAGCACACCTGATTTTCTGCTACATAGCAAAGAACAGCAGATCGCTGCTATGTAGCAGAGCCATTCGTGCTGTGCCTGCTTCTAGCCTCCCATGGAGGCTATTGAAGCATGGCAAAAGTAAAAAAAAAGTTAAAAAAAATGTGAAAAAAATAAAAGAAATATAAAAGTTTAAATCACCCCCCTTTCGCCCCAATCAAAATAAATCAATAAAAAAAATCAAACCTACACATATTTGGTATTGCCACGTTCAGAATCGCCCGATCTATCAATAAAAAAGCATTAACCTGATCGCTAAACAGCGTAGTGAGAAAAAAATTTGAAACACCAGAATTACGTTTTTTTGGTCGCCGCGACATTGCATTAAAATGCAATAACGGGCGATCAAAAGAATGTATCTGCACCAAAATGCTATCATTAAAAATGCCAGCTTGGCACGCAAAAAATAAGCCCTCAACTTACCCCAGATCATGAAAAATGGAGACGCTACAAGTATCGGAAAATGGAGCAATTTTTTTTTTTTTAGCAAAGTTTGGAATTTTTTTTCACCACTTAGGTAAAAAATAACCTAGTCATATTAGGTGTCTATGAACTCGTAGTGACCTGGAGAATCATAATAACAGGTCAGTTTTAGCATTTAGTGAACCTAGCAAAAAAGCCAACCAAAAAAACAGTGTGGGACTGCACTTTTTTTGCAATTTCACCGCACTTGGAATTTTTTTCACGTTTTCTAGTACACGACATGCTAAAACCAATGATGTTGTTCAAAAATACAACTTGTCCAGCAAAAAATAAGCCCTCACATGGCCAAATTGACGGAAAAATAAAAAAGTTATGGCCCTGGGATAAGGGGAGTGAAAAACGAACACGGAAAAATGAAAAATCCCAAGGTCATGAAGGGGTTAAAGTTATAGACTGTTCTAGTCTTTGTTAGTGGGCAAACTTACAAAAAGAGCATGGGATCAAATACCTATTTCCCCCACTGTATAAGTCAGTAACAAAATAGATTCATGAAAGCATGTAAAAGGACCAGTTTTTCCAATGTCCACTGCTGGAAAATAAAGGGGACGTGTCAGGCACATAATCCCACAACTTGTCCAATTCATGACATGCCTTGGCATTCCTTATGCCAGACATTATACTCCAGTTCTTAAAGCAACTTTTCAGACACTCTTAATAAATCAGGAGTGTCTGACTCCACCCATCCCCTCAACTAATTCCTCACGCCAGTCTTCTTGAATTTGGGCCTTAGTTTTAAAAAGTAAGCATAATACCCAAGCCCATAGTCCCAAAAGGGAATTAGGCAAACACTTCATACATAACTACAACATAACTGACCCCTAGCAATAAAGACTATGGTCAGTGAAAGTGCTACAATTGTAAAATCACTATAAATCTTTATTTCAGGTAAAAAATATGATACATATAACCACAAACAACATAGAACAAGGTGCCTACAACAAGACTACACATACATGGGGTCAACAGGAGCTTTCGTACACAGGTGATAATAATTACAAAAGAAGTAAGAAATCCTGTCCGGAAAAAAACTTAAAAACAGCAAATTGCACAATAAATACTATGTGGACAAGCAATAATAAGAAAATGTTCCACCACGGCTTGTTGTGAATAGGCACATATGATTGAATGTAATTCCTAACAACTCTAATGAGCCCAACATGCCACCCTCATTGCTAAGTCCACATCTACAACTTACTGTAAGTGCATCATTAGTAGATGTAACAAGGTAAATTCTCCAGTACACTGCGCATAGTACATATTACCTGCGTAACCACCGCTTCCTGAAAAGTGCTCTGCCAAGTGGCACGCTGACCCTGAAAGCCCCGACGCGTGTTTCGCGTGTGCTGCTTCTTCCTTCCACCCCCAGGAAGAAGCAGCACACGTGAAACGCCTTTGTAAAGGATTTTGGTGATTTTCTGTTGGCCTTGAAAGATTTTTGTTGGCAGCCAACTTTTGCATTGGCATCGATAGACATTGTTAATCTTTATACAAGAATTCCATAGCAAAAGGGCTTAGAGGCCATTCATCGTATCCTAGTGAACACGGAAAAAGATCAGGATTTCATCTCATTTGTATTGGACGGCCTAGACTTTGTCCTGTCACATTCACATAATACGTTCAAATTTTTGGACAAGTGGTACAGCCAAAAGGTTGGCACCGCGATGGGCACTCCAGTGGCTTGTGTCTTCGCGAACCTCTTTTTGGCAGCGTTCGAGGAGAGACACGTCACCGGACCCCAGAACCCATATCTCAAACACATACGTTTATATCTGAGGTTTGCCGACGATATTTTCATTTGTGTGGGACGGCGGGGAGCAGATTTTTAATGAATTTGTTATGTTCCTGAACTAAAACAATGATGAAAATATGAAGTTCACGTCGGTTTTCAGTGACAGAGAATTGGAATTTCTTGATGTAAAAGTAGAGATCAGAGAGGTGTTAATTAAAACAAGTGTCCATAGAAAACTAACAGCTACAAATAATGTTCTACACTTTCAAAGTGCCCATCCTAACCATACTAGATACAGCATCCCATACAGCCAAATGGTAAGGTTGAGAAAAATCAATAATTGTGAGGAAAGTTATAAAAATCAAGTGCGGGAATTAAAAACACGCTTTAAAAATAGAGGATATCCAGAACACATACTGCAACAGGCAGAATTGAGGGTGGCCAATTTATCTCAAATTGATCTTTTAAAAAAGGGCAGCAAAAGAAAATTTAAAGGAAAAAGTAGGACTGAAAATCTCAGTGAAAATCGCAGGTTTACCTTCACGTTTAAACATAGTCCACTGGATAACGATATTCATGTCGCAATACGAAGAAATTGGCATGTTCTCCAAAAAGATACAGATTTCAGAAATTTATCAGCGTCTGCCCCTCTATTCGCATATAAATGGTCAGTGAATATAGGAGATCTATTAGTAAAAAACCGACTCACTAATACGGACAATAATTGGATTAAAAAAACATTGCCCCAAGGCAACTTTAAATGCGGTAGTTGCAGTATGTGTGATCTACATAGAACTGATAATCCCCTAAAAGTTGGCACAATACAGCACACTGTAAGAGATTTTATAACATGCAAAAGTAAATTCATACTGTATGTAATTTTTGGCCCATGTAATCAGTTTTACATTGGTAAGACAATAAGACCCTTAATGGTCTGGTTTCGCGAACATTTCAACTCAGTTCTAACAGGAAAGGGGCCCGTGCGCCTTGTAAAACACATGCAAGATGTACATGGCGGCGACCCCAGCCTGTTGAATTTTGACGGCCTGGAAATGGTTAAATTTCCACATCAAGGCGGGAACAACAATAGATTATTGTTACAACACGAAGCCAGATGGATTCTCAAATCAAATGCACAAGGACCGTGGGGTCTTAATGATAAATTAGACATGGCAATCTTTATCTAAATTGTCGGTAATGTACAGTCAGTAGTAGGAGACAAGTTGTTTTTAAAGTTGTTTGTATTTATATTTGTTTAATGTGGTAAGTCTAATCCTATAAAAGGAAATGACATCACCAGCACAACTCACATGGACCCGTAGAAGCGCCTTTGTGCAAAACGGCTGTCATCTGTCTCGTCTCTTCACCCTCCCGCTCCCCTCTACACTCCTGCCTATGCCGCGCCACGTCCATAATGGCTTGTTATGCTAAATAAAGGACATTTATTTATCTGAAGAATTTGGGTGAGTGCTGCATTTTTCTCTCTTTATGCATTTAGTTTTACATATACCCCTTCACTTTATCTTTTTGCATCTCTTGGTTAAACTTGATCAAAATGTGACTTTTTTGCCATTTTATCTATGTACGTAAATTAGTTTTTAATTTTTAATTTTTTTATGGATTAAAATCTTCTCCAATATGTACATAAAACTTCATGTGAACATACTCTTAAATGTTTGTTAGCTGATAAGTAAAAATATATTCCACCACGATGATCAAGATTTTGTATGTCTATGCATACTACTTATGTACAGATGTAGCCAATCTTTACCTAACACCCCAGAAAGAGATCATTGCCCAGAAAGCTAACTATTCTGTCCTCACTAAATTAGGCAAGCTCATGTAGCTATACAGGCAGCTAAACTGCTATACTGGAGTCCAATAAGGAGACTGTGGTTGAGTCTGTGCTTTTATTGAACGCGATAGTATATTGCGCAGTGAAACTGTAAACAATCATGCGCATACAATCATGACCAGGGGTACAACTTACTATGCTAGGCTAACATTAGGACAGAAATTAACTATAGAGAGCACAAATACATACCGGCAATGCAATCGCAAGGGGAATGTAATGGTCCTTTCCTTGAATGCAGAGTGAAGGAAAATGGAAGAAAATGGAGGGAAAGCTACCAAAATGCATTGCAAAAAATGGTAGGAGATTCAGACATAAGAGATACAAAACAGGACCGTAAACATAACTCTGGTCGCTAGAGGGAGCCAAAACAGTACAGACAAATAAAGTTTATGAATATGCAAGATTCTCTGTACTCATACTAATATATAACTGCAAAATTATGCAAACAAATAATCAGATATAACAGATTAGATGTCAGAGACAGAACACTCCCCGTCTGACATCAACGGATGTCACTATCCCTTTCTTCTGAAGGCAATAGTAGGACCAGTTCAGATAGTGGTCTAAAAAATGTCTTAGGTTCATTCCCTTTAGTAATCCTTAGTTCAACTTTGCAGACGTTGCCGCCCTTGCTCAGGAATGTTATGGTAACTAGACCAAGTGGCCACTGGTTCCGGTGAATTTGACAGTCTTTCATTCCTCAATGTACAATAGTTTTGGTCCTGAGAGCCATGTTGTGCTTTCTAGTCGACTTGCGTCAACCGCTCTAGTTGCGCGATCAGCAGGATTCTGGTCCGTGGGTATGTAATGCCACCATCTCGGATTAACTGATTTTAATTATTAGCACTAGGGTTGAGCGAAACGGGTCGATCATTTTCAAAAGTCGCCGACTTTTGGCTAAGTCGGCGTCTCATGAAACCCGATCCGACCCCTGTGCTTGTCGGCCATGCGGTACGCGACTTTCGCGCCAAAGTCGCGTTTCAATGACGCGAAAAGCGCCATTTCTCAGCCAATGAAGGTGAACGCAGAGTGTGGGCAGCGTGATGACATAGATCCTGGTCCCCACCATCTTAGAGAAGGGCATTGCAGTGATTGGCTTGCTGTCTGCGGCGTCACAGGGGCTATAAAGGGGCGTTCCCGCCGACCGCCATCTTACTGCTGCTGATCTGAGCTTAGGGACAGGTTGCTGCCGCTTCATCAGAAGCAGGGAGAGCGTTAGGCAGGGTCCACTAACCACCAAACCGCTTGTGCTGCAGCGATTTCCACTGTCCAACACCACCTTCGGTGTGCAGGGACTGTGGAAGCTATTTTTTTTTTTTTTTCCCCTCAGCGCTGTAGCTCATTGGGCTGCCCTAGAAGGCTCCGTGATAGCTGTATTGCTGTGTGTACGCCACTGTGGAAACCAACTGCTTTTTTCAAAGCACATATCCTCTTGTTCCTTCCTTTCTGCACAGCTATCTTTTCTGTTTTTCCACACTTTTTATTTAATTTGTGCATCAGTCCACTCCTATTGCTGCCTGCCATACCTGGCTTACATTACTGCAGGGAGATAGTAATTGTAGGACAGTTTTTTTTTTTTTTTTTTTTTTTTTTTTTGTGGGAGATTAAGATTGGCATTTCTGCTACAGTGCCATCCCTGTGTGTGCCATCTCTCACTGAGTGGGCCATAGAAAGCCTATTTATTTTTTCCGTGATTTGTGTTCTAAAATCTACCTCAACACAAAAACAGTACATCAATCAGTGGGAGAAAAATATTGGCCTCAGTCAGGGCTTGTGTGCCACTGCTGTGTGTGCTATCTCTCATTCAGTGGGCTATAGCAAGCCTATTTTTTTTTTTTTTTTTTAATATTATTTGGTTTCTAATTCTCCCTGAAAAAAAAAAAAAAACCTAAAAAAACAGTGGGAGAATAATATTGCCCTTTCAGCTTGTGTGCCAGTCTTGACTCCTGGGTGTGCCACCTCTCTCCCTCTCATTCAGTGGGCCATAGAAAGCCTATTTATTTTTTTTTTTAAATATTATTGGGTTTCTAAAGTCTCCCTGAAAAAACAAAAAATACATAAAAAAACAGTGGGAGAGTAATATTGCCCTTTCAGCTTGTGTGCCAGTCTTGACTCCTGGGTGTGCCACCTCTCTCCCTTTCATTCAGTGGGCCATAGAAAGCCTATTTATTTTTTCCGTGATTTGTGTTCTAAAATCTACCTCAACACAAAAACACTACATCAATCAGTGGGAGAAAAATATTGGCCTCAGTCAGGGCTTGTGTGCCACTGCTGTGTGTGCTATCTCTCATTCAGTGGGCTATAGCAAGCCTATTTTTTTTTTTTTTTTTTTTTTTAATATTATTTGGTTTCTAAAGTCTCCCTGAAAAAAAAAAAAAAACATAAAAAAACAGTGGGAGAGTAATATTGCCCTTTCAGCTTGTGTGCCAGTCTTGACTCCTGGGTATGCCACCTCTCTCCCTTTCATTCAGTGGGCCATAGAAAGCCTATTTATTTTTTGGTTTTTTTAATATTATTTGGTTTCTAAAGTCTCCCTGAAAATAAAAAAAAAAAATACATAAAAAAACAGTGGGAGAGTAATATTGCCATTTCAGCTTGTGTGCCAGTCTTGACTCCTGGGTGTGCCACCTCTCTCCCTCTCATTCAGTGGGCCATAGAAAGCCTTGTTTTTTTGTTTTTTTTTTAATATTATTTGGTTTCTAAAGTCTCCCTGAAAATAAAAAAAAAAAACATAAAAAAACAGTGGGAGAGTAATATTGCCATTTCAGCTTGTGTGCCAGTCTTGACTCCTGGGTGTGCCACCTCTCTCTCTAATTGTGGGCCATAGAAAGCCTATTTATTTTTTGGTTTTTTTAATATTATTTGGTTTCTAAAGTCTCCCTGAAAATAAAAAAAAAAAATACATAAAAAAACAGTGGGAGAGTAATATTGCCCTTTCAGCTTGTGTGCCAGTCTTGACTCCTGGGTGTGCCACCTCTCTCCCTTTCATTCAGTGGGCCATAGAAAGCCTATTTATTTTTTGGTTTTTTTAATATTATTTGGTTTCTAAAGTCTCCCTGAAAATAAAAAAAAAAAATACATAAAAAAACAGTGGGAGAGTAATATTGCCATTTCAGCTTGTGTGCCAGTCTTGACTCCTGGGTGTGCCACCTCTGTCCCTCTCATTCAGTGGGCCATAGAAAGCCTTGTTTTTTTTTTTTTTTTTAAATATTATTTGGTTTCTAAAGTCTCCCTGAAAATAAAAAAAAAATACATAAAAAAACAGTGGGAGAGTAATATTGCCATTTCAGCTTGTGTGCCAGTCTTGACTCCTGGGTGTGCCACCTCTCTCTCTAATTGTGGGCCATAGAAAGCCTTTTTATTTTTTTCCTTCATTTGTGTTTTAAAATCAACCTCAACACAAAAACACTACATCAATCAGTGGGAGAAAAATATTGGCCTCAGTCAGGGCTTGTGTGCCACTCCTGTGCGTGCCATCTCTCATTCAGTGGGCCATAGAAAGCCTTGTTTTTTTGTTTTTTTTTTAAATATTATTTGGTTTCTAAAGTCTCACAGAGAAAAAAATAAAAATAAATTAGGTGGGAGATTAATATTGACATTAGTGCTTGAGTGACAGTCCTGCGTGTGTGTCATCTCTGTGATTTGGTGTCACAGAAAACAGAGTGTGTAACATTGTGCCTGATTTTCCTTGTGGTCTCACCAACCTGTTAAGGGATATTGAAATCATACTGAAGTTATAGCTCACCGTGTAAGTTGTTTGACAGCAACAAATAAAGTTAGTTTGGTTACGATTTTTAAACAATGAGGAAGTCTGGTGCAAGAGGTCGTCGTGGGCGTTCATTGTCAGCTGGTAATGATGGTAGTGGTAGTGGAGCATCAGGTGGTCGTGGGGATAAAAATATTCCACCTAAGTCTGGAGCTGTGGAGCCAGTTTCGTCGTCAGGCTACACAAGGCCTCGAACGCTCTCTTTTCTGGGAGTAGGAAAACCGCTTTTAAAGGCTGAGCAGCAACAGCAAGTTTTGGCTTACATTGCAGACTCAGCCTCTAGCTCTTTTGCCTCCTCTTCCGAAACTGGTAAATGTAAAAGCAGCGCGTCGCTTGTGGATGTTCACGGTCAGGGACAAGTCGCTTCCTTGTCCTCCTCAGCAAAAACTACAACAAGAGAGAAGGATGCAGCAGGCGACACAACGGGTCACTCCATGGAGCTCTTTACACATACCGTCCCTGGCTTAGAAAGTGAAACATTTAACAGGCCATGCCCATTACAAGTAGATTCTGACATGGAGTGCACTGATGCACAGCCACAGCCAGAGTACTATGCTGCTCCTTTGACTCAGACCACCACATTGCCCTCTCAGGGTACAGATCCACAATCAGACCCTGATGAGACTATGTTGCCCCGCCACGAACGCTATACCACCGACCGACACAGTGACACAGACGAAGTTGCACACGAGCTCGAAGAGGAGGTAATAGATGACCCAGTTATTGACCCCGATTGGCAGCCATTGGGGGAACAGGGTGCAGGCGGCAGTAGTTCAGAAGCGGAGGTGGAGGAGGGGCCGCAGCAGGCATCAACATCGCAACAGGTTCCATCTGCCGGGCCCGTATCTGGCCCAAAACGCGTGTCAAAGCCAAAACCTGTTGGAGGACAGCGTGGCCATCCGGTTAAAGCTCAGTCTGCAATCCCTGAAAAGGGATCCGAGTCTAGGAAGAGTGCAGTCTGGCATTTTTTTAAACAACATCCAACTGATCAGCGCAAAGTCATCTGTCAAAAATGTTCAACTAGCTTAAGCAGAGGTCAGAATCTGAAAAGTCTAAATACTAGTTGCATGCATAGACACTTAACCACCATGCATTTTCAAGCCTGGACTAACTACCAAACGTCCCTTAAGGTTGTAGCACCCTCGGCCAATGAAGCTAGTCAGCAACGCAACATCCCTTCCGTCACTGTAAGGCCACCATTTTCCGCACCACCGGCAGTATCTGTGCAGGTTTCTTTGCCAGCCAAAAGCAGTCAGGGTCAGGGAATCACCAGTTTAGTAGGAGGAAATATTGCATCTAGGGCACCGGCGGAAACAATACCGTCTCCAACCGTCTCTCAGTCTGCCATGTACACCGGCACACCCGAAAGTTCCACGATCTCCTGCTCTCCAGTCCAGCTCACCCTACATGAGACTCTGGTTAGAAAAAGGAAGTACTTATCCTCGCATCCGCGTACACAGGGTTTTAACGCCCACATAGCTAGACTAATCTCGTTAGAGATGATGCCCTACCGTTTAGTTGAAAGCGAAGCTTTTAAAGCCCTGATGGAGTACGCTGAACCACGATACGAGCTACCTAGTCGACACTTTTTTTCCAGAAAAGCCATCCCAGCCCTGCACCAGCATGTTAAACAGCGCATCGTCCATGCACTTAGGCAATCTGTGAGTACAAAGGTGCACCTGACTACAGATGCATGGACCAGTAGGCATGGCCAGGGACGTTATGTGTCCATCACGGCACACTGGGTGAATGTGGTGGATGCAGGGTCCACAGGCGACATCAATTTAGGGACAGTTGTGCCTAGCCCACGGTCTAGGAAACAGTTGGCTGTAGGCGTTCGCACCCCCTCCTCCTCCTCCTCGTCCTCCTGCAGAAGCTACAGCTCTTCCACAGAACGCAGTCGGCCAACCACTCCATCGGCAGATGACACTGTTGCACACCAGTTGTCCCATTATGGGCCAGCTACTGCCAAGCGTCAGCAGGCTGTATTGGCTATGAAGTGTTTGGGCGACAACAGACACACCGCGGAAGTTCTGTCCGAGTTCTTGCAACAAGAAACGCAGTCGTGGCTGGGCACAGTAGATCTTGAGGCAGGCAAGGTAGTGAGTGATAACGGAAGGAATTTCATGGCTGCCATCTCCCTTTCCCAACTGAAACACATTCCTTGCCTGGCTCACACCTTAAACCTGGTGGTGCAGTGCTTATTGAAAACTTATCCTGGGTTCTCCGACCTGCTCCTCAAAGTGCGTGCACTTTGCTCACATATCCGACGTTCGCCTGTACACGCCAGCCGTATGCAGACCTATCAGCGGTCTTTGAACCTTCCCCAGCATCGCCTAATCATAGACGTTGCAACAAGGTGGAACTCAACACTGCACATGCTTCAGAGACTGTGCGAACAGAGGCGTGCTGTTATTTATTTGTGGGAGGATACACGGGCAGGCAGTAGGATGGCAGACATGGAGTTGTCAGGTGTGCAGTGGTCGAAGATACAAGACATGTGTCAAGTCCTTCAGTGTTTTGAGGAATGCACACGGCTGGTTAGTGCAGACAACGCCGTAATAAGCATGAGCATCCCCCTAATGCGTCTGCTGATGCAAAGTTTGACGCACATAAAGGAGCAGGCGTCTGCACCAGAGGAAGAGGGAAGCCTTGATGACAGTCAGCCATTGTCTGGTCAGGGCAGTGTACAGGACGAGGTAGCGGGCGAAGAGGAGGTGGAGGACGAGGAGGATGATGGGGATGAGTATATTTTTAATGCGGAAACTTTCACGGGGGCACAGGAAATTGGTTGCGTGTCACGGCCGGGTTCTGGTTTTTTGAGGGACACAAGTGACGTAGATTTGCCTGCAACTGCCCCTCAACCAATCACAACCGGAGATTTGACAACTGGAACTTTGGCCCACATGGCGGATTATGCCTTACGTATCCTAAAAAGGGACACACGCATTACGAAAATGATGAACGATGACGATTACTGGTTGGCCTGCCTCCTTGATCCACGCTATAAAGGCAAATTGCAAAATATTATGCCACATGAGAACTTGGAACTAATATTAGCAACCAAACAATCAACTCTTGTTGACCGTTTGCTTCAGGCATTCCCAGCACACAGCGCACGTGATCGTTCTCACACAAGCTCCAGGGGGCAGCAGACTAGGAGTGTTAGGGGTGCACACATCAGAAGTGGCGTTGGACAGAGGGGTTTTCTGACCAGGTTGTGGAGTGATTTTGCTATGACCGCAGACAGGACAGGTACTGCTGCATCAATTGAAAGTGACAGGAGACAACATTTGTCCAGTATGGTTACTAACTATTTTTCATCCCTTATCGATGTTCTCCCTCAACCGTCATTCCCATTTGATTACTGGGCCTCCAAATTAGACACCTGGCCAGAATTGGCAGAATATGCATTGCAGGAGCTTGCTTGCCCGGCAGCAAGTGTCCTATCAGAAAGAGTATTCAGTGCTGCAGGTTCAATATTAACCGAAAAAAGGACTCGTCTGGCTACCCAAAATGTTGACGATCTAACATTCATTAAAATGAACCACAACTGGATTTCGAAATCTTTTGCCCCACCTTGCCCGGCCGACACCTAGCTTTCCTATGAAAAGCTCTTGCCTGTGAATTACTTTTCTAATGTCTAATTTGCTGCAGCTGATTGTACAGCATACGACATGTTTACACCTCCCTAAATGGCAAAACTCCCCACACGGGGCCGTGGTATCGCGACTTGGCGCAAGCACCCGTGAGACTGCTGTTTGTCTGAAGAGGTGGGTGTGCTCGCTTTTGGTTGACGGCATTGCTACTGGGTCCCTCATAGTACAATGTAGTGTCTCTGGCGGTGGTGGTGCGCACCCAACGTCAGACACACCGTTGTAACATGAGGGGCCCTGGGGCGGTCCCGCCGGCCTCAAGAGAGTTCCCCCCTACCCCAGCTCAAAATGTGCTCTACCACGTGCAAAATTATGTCGCACAGCTCCACCAATCTTTAGTCTATTCGCTGACATCATTCAATGTCTGGCACTGACAATACAAATTTGTAGACATCTATGATGCAACTTAAAGTAGTCTGTGTCTGTGTCCTATATTGGCACCATTAAATAGTTACTGCCAAATTACAATGTCAGAAACTCAGTAGATGAGCCCACCCCTGTACCTAAGTATGCCACCTTTTTTTTTTGTTTTGGTTGTTTTGCGAGACATTAACATCTATTTATATTTTGGGAGTACTGGGACAGACACTCCTTGCACTACTCCTCCACTCACCACCAAGCTGCCTGTGTATCCATGTAACCGCTGTAAAACTGCCATGAGCCTATTGTTTGTTATTTTAGGCCTTTGATAGCCTGTCTGCGGTCCCTACTTTAAATACTCCTCCACTGACCACCAAGCTGCCTGCCCGTGTATCCATGTAACCGCTGTGAAACTGCCATGAGCCTATTGTTTGTTATGTTAGGCCTTTGATAGCCTGTCTGCGGTCCCTACTTTAAATACTCCTCCACTCACCACCACCAAGCTGCCTGCCCGTGTATCCATGTAACCGCTGTGAAACTGCCATGAGCCTATTGTTTGTTATTTTAGGCCTTTGATAGCCTGTCTGCGGTCCCTACTTTAAATACTCCTCCACTCACCACCAAGCTGCCTGCCCGTGTATCCATGTAACCGCTGTGAAACTGCCATCATGAGCCTATTGTTTGTTATGTTAGGCCTTTGATAGCCTGTCTGCGGTCCCTACTTTAAATACTCCTCCACTGACCAGACCACTGCTGCCCGTGTACCCCTGGAACCAATTATAAAGTGCCTACAGCCAGCCCATTTTCTTATGTTAGGCCTTTGATAGCCTGTCTGCGGTCCCTACTTTAAATACTCCTCCACTCACCACCAAGCTGCCTGCCCGTGTATCCATGTAACCGCTGTGAAACTGCCATCATGAGCCTATTGTTTGTTATGTTAGGCCTTTGATAGCCTGTCTGCGGTCCCTACTTTAAATACTCCTCCACTGACCAGACCACTGCTGCCCGTGTACCCCTGGAACCAATTATAAAGTGCCTACAGCCAGCCCATTTTCTTATGTTAGGCCTTTGAAGCCTGTCTGCGGTCCCTACTTTAAATACTCCTCCACTCACCACCACCAAGCTGCCTGCCCGTGTATCCATGTAACCGCTGTGAAACTGCCATGAGCCTATTGTTTGTTATTTTAGGCCTTTGATAGCCTGTGTGCGGTCCCTACTTTAAATACTCCTCCACTCACCACCAAGCTGCCTGCCCGTGTATCCATGTAACCGCTGTGAAACTGCCATGAGCCTATTGTTTGTTATTTTAGGCCTTTGATAGCCTGTGTGCGGTCCCTACTTTAAATACTCCTCCACTCACCACCAAGCTGCCTGCCCGTGTATCCATGTAACCGCTGTGAAACTGCCATGAGCCTATTGTTTGTTATGTTAGGCCTTTGATAGCCTGTCTGCGGTCCCTACTTTAAATACTCCTCCACTGACCAGACCACTGCTGCCCGTGTACCCCTGGAACCAATTATAAAGTGCCTACAGCCAGCCCATTTTCTTATGTTAGGCCTTTGAAGCCTGTCTGCGGTCCCTACTTTAAATACTCCTCCACTCACCACCACCAAGCTGCCTGCCCGTGTATCCATGTAACCGCTGTGAAACTGCCATGAGCCTATTGTTTGTTATTTTAGGCCTTTGATAGCCTGTCTGCGGTCCCTACTTTAAATACTCCTCCACTCACCACCAAGCTGCCTGCCCGTGTATCCATGTAACCGCTGTGAAACTGCCATCATGAGCCTATTGTTTGTTATGTTAGGCCTTTGATAGCCTGTCTGCGGTCCCTACTTTAAATACTCCTCCACTGACCAGACCACTGCTGCCCGTGTA
Source organism: Ranitomeya variabilis (assembly GCF_051348905.1). Classification (NCBI taxonomy): domain Eukaryota; kingdom Metazoa; phylum Chordata; class Amphibia; order Anura; family Dendrobatidae; genus Ranitomeya; species Ranitomeya variabilis. The sequence continues at coordinate 573,114,311 of NC_135236.1, forward strand.
CCCCTGGAACCAATTATAAAGTGCCTACAGCCAGCCCATTTTCTTATGTTAGGCCTTTGATAGCCTGTCTGCGGTCCCTACTTTAAATACTCCTCCACTCACCACCAAGCTGCCTGCCCGTGTATCCATGTAACCGCTGTGAAACTGCCATCATGAGCCTATTGTTTGTTATGTTAGGCCTTTGATAGCCTGTCTGCGGTCCCTACTTTAAATACTCCTCCACTGACCAGACCACTGCTGCCCGTGTACCCCTGGAACCAATTATAAAGTGCCTACAGCCAGCCCATTTTCTTATGTTAGGCCTTTGAAGCCTGTCTGCGGTCCCTACTTTAAATACTCCTCCACTGACCAGACCACTGCTGCCCGTGTACCCCTGGAACCAATTATAAAGTGCCTACAGCCAGCCCATTTTCTTATGTTAGGCCTTTGAAGCCTGTCTGCGGTCCCTACTTTAAATACTCCTCCACTCACCACCACCAAGCTGCCTGCCCGTGTATCCATGTAACCGCTGTGAAACTGCCATGAGCCTATTGTTTGTTATTTTAGGCCTTTGATAGCCTGTCTGCGGTCCCTACTTTAAATACTCCTCCACTCACCACCAAGCTGCCTGCCCGTGTATCCATGTAACCGCTGTGAAACTGCCATCATGAGCCTATTGTTTGTTATGTTAGGCCTTTGATAGCCTGTCTGCGGTCCCTACTTTAAATACTCCTCCACTGACCAGACCACTGCTGCCCGTGTACCCCTGGAACCAATTATAAAGTACCTACAGCCAGCCCATTTTCTTATGTTAGGCCTTTGAAGCCTGTCTGCGGTCCCTACTTTAAATACTCCTCCACTGACCAGACCACTGCTGCCCGTGTACCCCTGGAACCAATTATAAAGTGCCTACAGCCAGCCCATTTTCTTATGTTAGGCCTTTGAAGCCTGTCTGCGGTCCCTACTTTAAATACTCCTCCACTCACCACCACCAAGCTGCCTGCCCGTCTATCCATGTAACCGCTGTAAAACTGCAATGAGCCTATTGTTTGTTATTTTAGGCCTTTGATAGCCTGTCTGCGGCCCCTACTTGCAATACTCCTCCACTGACCACAATGCTGCCTGGAGTGCCTGCCTGTGTATCCATGTAACCGATGTAAAACTGCCATGACTGCCTACTGTTTGTTATTTTAGGCCTTTGATAGCCTGTCTGCAGCCCCTACTTGCAATACTCCTCCACTGACCACACCAATGCTGCCCGTGTACCCCTGGAACCTATTTAAAAGTTCATAGAGCCTAGTTATATATTTTATTTACTATTAATAAGGCCATGATGGACTACGCTGTACCACGCTACAAGCTAACCAGTCGACACTTCTTTTGCGAGAAAAGCCATCCCAACCCTCCACCAGCATGTAGAAGACCGCATTGTCCATGCACTCTGGCAATCTGTGAGTACAAAGGTGCACCTGACAACAGACGCATGGACCTGTAGGCATGGCCACGGAAGATTACGTGTCCATTACGGCGCAATGGGTTAATGTGGTGGATGCATGGTCCACAGGGGACAGCCTACTAAGTCTGTCTGCAGTCCCTAATTCAAATTGTGCTCCACTGTCTAAATCGGAACTTCCACCTTCTGGCTTTCGGCCTATAGTATCAGAAATTAAACTGCATTTGGCCTTCAACTTTGGTTAGGGCCTACTAACGGCTTCTGCCCCTCCCTGGTGTTGCCCTCAACTAAATAAAGCTGAGCTTCAACCTTCTGCTCCAAATTACCATTTTGAAAAATGCAATAGGCTTTTCAGGCCTACTAAAGGAGTCTGTCTGTGTGCCCCTCCCTGGTGTTGTCCTCAACTAAATAAAGCTGAGCTTCAACCTTCCGGCTCTCATTATGTGGTTTTAAAAAAAAAAATGGTGGTTAGGGCCTACTAACGGCTTCTGCCCCTCCCTGGTGTTGTCCTCAACTAAATAAAGCTGAGCTTCAACCTTCCGGCTCTCATTATGTGGTTTTAAAAAAAAAAAAGGTGGTTAGGGCCTACTAACGGCTTCTGCCCCTCCCTGGTGTTGTCCTCAACTAAATAAAGCTGAGCTTCAACCTTCCGGCTCTCATTATGTGGTTTTAAAAAAAAAAAAGGTGGTTAGGGCCTACTAACGGCTTCTGCCCCTCCCTGGTGTTGTCCTCAACTAAATAAAGCTGAGCTTCAACCTTCCGGCTCTCATTATGTGGTTTTAAAAAAAAAAATGGTGGTTAGGGCCTACTAACGGCTTCTGCCCCTCCCTGGTGTTGTCCTCAACTAAATAAAGCTGAGCTTCAACCTTCCGGCTCTCATTATGTGGTTTTAAAAAAAAAAAAGGTGGTTAGGGCCTACTAACGGCTTCTGCCCCTCCCTGGTGTTGTCCTCAACTAAATAAAGCTGAGCTTCAACCTTCCGGCTCTCATTATGTGGTTTTAAAAAAAAAAAGGTGGTTAGGGCCTACTAACGGCTTCTGCCCCTCCCTGGTGTTGTCCTCAACTAAATAAAGCTGAGCTTCAACCTTCCGGCTCTCATTATGTGGTTTTAAAAAAAAAAAATGGTGGTTAGGGCCTACTAACGGCTTCTGCCCCTCCCTGGTGTTGTCCTCAACTAAATAAAGCTGAGCTTCAACCTTCCGGCTCTCATTAAGTGGTTTTAAAAAAAAAATGGTGGTTAGGGCCTACTAACGGCTTCTGCCCCTCCCTGGTGTTGCCCTCAACTAAATAAAGCTGAGCTTCAACCTTCTGCTCCAAATTACCATTTTAAAAAATGCAATAGGCTTTTCCGGCCTACTAAAGGTGTCTGCCCCTCCCTGGTGTTGTCCTCAACTGAACAAAGCTGAGCTTCCACATTCTGGCTTTCGCCCTATACTATCAGATATTAAACTGCATTTGGCCTACTAGTGTGGTTAGGCCCTTGAAACAGTGTCTGCTGCTCTTGGGTTTGCTACTCCACTGAACAAAGCAATGCCGCCTGTTTAGTCCTGTTACCAATTTTGAACTGCATGTAGCCTACTTTATTCTTTGGCCCTATATCTGTTTCCTCCTCATCCTGCCCATTGCCCAGCCACTGCTAAATGAGTCTGCTGGTACATTGACCGAGACCACTACATTCCCCTTGTACTCTACACAGCCAGAATCTGTCCCTGCTGAAAGTAAGGTTCCCCTTCCCGCATGTTATACCACCTTACACAGGGACAAAGAGGAAGGTGCAGATGAAAGTGCAGGTTCCTTCATCAGGTGGGGGGGCATACTCGTTGGCGACGTCACTGGCACAGGGCCCCTCAGAGTACGCAAAAGTGTCGCTGCTGGTGGGAGGCGCCCCCGCCATGCAAACACACCGCCGTACTTTGAGGGGCCCTGTGCCAGTGGCAATGCGAACGAGTGGGCCCCCCCCCTGCTTGCTCAGGATCACAGCACTTGCAACTTTTAAATAATTACCTTTCCCTGCAACACCGCCGTGACGTAGTCCGCATTTCCTGGGCCCACGAAAAACTTGAGCCGGCCCTACTCCCCCCACAACTTTTGCCAAATGACCCCCAATTCCCTATGCCCAACTATTATTATAAAGTTAATTAAGATTGACAAGCTTCAGAAACAAGAATGGATGTTTTTGGCATTAAAATGGGCACTGTAGGTGTTTTCCTGGCCTCCACTCACTGCCGACTATGCTTCCCCATTGACTTGCATTGGGTTTCGTGTTTCGGTCGATCCCCGACTTTTAGCGATAATCGGCCGACTGCACTCGACTCGACTCTGGACAAAATCGGGTTTCCCAAAACCCTACTCGATCTTAAAAAAATGAAAGTCGCTCAACCCTAATTAGCACTCTGTCATTGACAAACACAGAATTGCCTGGTTTCATTGTGGATATATCCCAGGACTGCTTTGCTGTCTGAATAGAACTTGGCCTGTGTCATGTCGATATCCATTTCGGGTGTGATGAACTCTGCTAATTTGACGGCTAAGACGGCACAATGCTCTAACCTGGGTGTAGTGCGCTCTGGTTGGGGTGCGATTTTGGCCTTCCCCATAACAAACCCAATGTGGCTCTGACATTTGGAGTTAACAGTTATGAGATAGGCAACAGCAGCAATTGCTTTGACAGAAGCATCTGCAAATATGTACAATCCTTGGCTTTGCATTTCTGTAGATGGCACAGGGGTGTATGGCCTTTGTACATTCAGGTTGGAGAGGGCTGCTAACAAGTTCTTCCATCTTTCCCACTGGATTCTCTATCAGGTGGCAGATGTGCATCCCAGTCAGATGTTTTCCTAGTTAAGTCTCTTACTAGGGCTTTTGCCTTGTATAGTAACAGGAGCTGTGAAACCCAAGGGATTGTACAGAGTATATACAATTGTACAGAGTTTTGATGGTAGACAGGACACTGTTATGTGTGAAAGGCATTTCTTCCTGGCTGACCTGAAAGGTGAAAGTGTCTGATTGTAGATTCCAGAGAAGCCCGAGGCTGCGTTGCATTGGTTCAGGGTCTGACCCCAAGTCCAGGTCTCTGAGACCGTTACATAAGTCCTGAGAAGGGAATGGTTCCATGAGTTCTTGGCTGTTTGAGGCTATTCTGTGAAGCATGAGGTTCAAGCAGGCAAGCATCTCCTGGGCTCTCCTGAGAAGACTGATGGCAGTCTCATTTGAAAGCAAAGTTTTCAGTCATCAACATAAAAGTTCTTTTCTATGAATTGTCTTACAGCTTCTCCATATTCTGTTTCTCCTTCTTGAGCTGACCTTTTGAGACCGTAAATGGTGACTGCAGGTAAAGGGCCATTGTCTCTGTACCAAAAGAATCTTAGGAAGTTCCTGGCTTTTTCTCTCACAAGAAAACAAAGGAACATTTGCTGGATGTCAGCGATGAAGGCAATGGAATCCTTACGGAAGTGCATAAGTACTCTCAGCAGTTTGTTACTGAGGTCTGGTCCTGTCAGTAGAACGTCATTCAAGGAGACATCATTAAACTTAGCACTGGAATTGAACATGACTCTAATCTGGCCTGGTTTCTTAGGGTGGCATACTCTAAACATGGGTAGGAATCAGCATTTTTCAGAATCTTTGAGAGTGGGAGCTAGTTCTGCATGACAGTTTTCAAAAATCTTTGACATGAAGGAGAAAAATGAATCTTTCATCTCTGGTTTCTTTTGCAGATTATGTTTGAGAGAGGAGAAATGTTTAATGCTTGATTTCTGTTGTTTGGTAGACGTGGTCTGTGGGTTTTGAAGGGAAGAGGTGTGATCCAGCTGTTGGTATCATCTTTAACAAGTCCCTTGTCCATTACCTCTAAGAACAACTTGTCATCTATCGACATTGCCACTTGGTTGTCCTGCTTAGTTCTCTGGAAGCCTGCACACCCTAACTGATCCTCATAGATTCCCGTCACTATAGTGTGCTGCTGTCGTGAGTAAAGTCTATTAAATGATTGGACAGTTGAATACTGTGTGGCAGTTCCTTGACATGGAACTCGCTGTTACAAGTTTGAAACAGAGATGGGTGTCCTTTCTCCAATGTATTTGTCAGCATGTTTGTCACAGAAGATGGGGCATGAATTCGTACGAAGCATGCATTTCCAATTATGACCCATCCTAGGTCTAGCTTTTGGGCATAGGGAGCATTGTGGAGTCCATTGATATGACATCTCACTTTATGAACCTGTAGGACATCTCTCCTGAACAGCAGGATTATCTGGGCCTGATGGTTGAGTTCCGCTATAGAGGTGTGTTATGCATTTTAAGTGAGCTTGATGTATTGCTACATCTGGCATAGGAATTTCATATCTGTTGTCAGGGATCTGGTTACATTCAATGATCGTAGGTAGTGGTAGGCAGAATTGTCTGTCTAAGGACTCGATTTTGTAGTCAGTAGCTTTTCTGCCTGCTGTTGTCACCATACCTGCACACGTCTAATGACTTAGAGAGTGATTGGCCCTTTGATATTGAATAGGTCAAAAAATGTTGATATAACCAAGGATAGATTACTTTGCTCATCCAAGATAGCATACAATCTTACAGCTTGGTCTCTATGTCCTATTGGGTACACTCTGACGAGGCATATTTTTGAACATGACCTACTGTCTATTGTCCCTTTGTAGACTTCTGTACTTTGTGAAGTGATCTCTGGTGTAGCTGTATCAGTGTTCCTTTCCTCCACGCCATGCTCACTGTCAGCTAGCATGTTTTGTGGACTCCATGGAGCTGGGCCAGGGTGTAGAACAGTGTTATGATCTGTGGTGCCTCATTCTTTGCATTTTACACTGACCTTGCAATCCTTGGCGAGATGAGTTGTGGACGAGCAGCACTTGTAGCAGATACCATTTTCTTTCAGGAAGCTTCTAGGATCGGGCATAAATTTTCCTCTGAAGGCTCTGCATTTCAGGAGAGGATGAGGCTTCTGATGGAGCGGGCACTGCTTGTCGGGGTCCTGCACATTTGTCTCTGATTGGCAGCAGCCAGCAGACCTGTAATTAGAATCTGGAGAGGAAACATAAGTCTTGTGCACTGCCACAGATGTTCTGCATGTATTTGCAGCTCGTGACGGTGTGGCATGTGATATTCCAAAGTCAAAGCTGTGTTCATTTCCAATTGTTGATGTATAAAGTCTACAAAAACGGAGAAGGGAGGGAATGGAACACTGTGTTTGTATTTATACGTGGAACAGTGTGTGAGCCACCACTCCTTTAGATTGTAGGGAAACTTTTGCACTTTAGTGTTAACACCTCTGGCTGTGTCGAGGAATGCAAGTCCCTGTAGGTCATCTTCATATTTGGCAACTTGGACTTCCAATAGCAGGTCGCATAGTTCTCTAAGTTTCTGGAGAACCTTGTTAGAAATTTTAGAAAGTCATCGATTCTTTTGAACAAGGCTCTTTCTATTACCTTTGCTGAGCCGTAACACTCATTCTGCCTCTTCCAAATGTCTTTGAGGCCAGTCTCAGGGTGGTTTATGTTAATGTCTCTGATCCTTACTGCGTGTTTGACTGACTCTTCTCCCAGGTATTTGACTAAGAGGTCTATTTCTTCTCTGTGTTGCAGCCCTAAGTCTTTAGTGACATTTTGGAAGGAAGCTTTCCAAGCTCTGTAACCTTCAGCTTGGTCTTTGAATTTCATGAGTCCCTTGGCAACCAGTTCATGTCGTGTGAAGAACTTAGCAAATTCTGTTGTGAAACGATTGTTAGCAGAGTATATTGGTGATGAGTCGCCCTGATAGTGTTGTGAGGTGCGTTCGTACCTATTGGTATCCTCCGGGTGGCTGTTATGGTTCTCAATGGCAAGAGAACATAGCCCAGCAAACATACGAACTAGCTCTTGGAAGGATGGAAACTAAACTGACCATGAACTAAACCTGCCGCACAACTAACAGTAGCCGGGTAGCGTAGCCTGCGTTTTATCCCTAGACGCCCAGCGCCGGCCGGAGGACTAACTAATCCTGGCAGAGGAAAATATAGTCCTGGCTCACCTCTAGAGAAATTTCCCCGAAAGGCAGACAGAGGCCCCCACAAATATTGGCGGTGATTTTAGATGAAATGACAAACGTAGTATGAAAATAGGTTTAGCAAAATTGAGGTCCGCTTACTAGATAGCAGGAAGACAGAAAGGGCACTTTCATGGTCAGCTGAAAACCCTATCAAAATACCATCCTGAAATTACTTTAAGACTCTAGTATTAACTCATAACATCAGAGTGGCAATTTCAGATCACAAGAGCTTTCCAGACACAGAAACGAAACTACAGCTGTGAACTGGAACAAAATGCAAAAACAAACAAGGACTAAGTCCAACTTAGCTGGGAGTTGTCTAGCAGCAGGAACATGCACAGAAAGGCTTCTGATTACAATGTTGACCGGCATGGAAGTGACAGAGGAGCAAGGCTAAATAGCGACTCCCACATCCTGATGGAAACAGGTGAACAGAGAGGATGATGCACACCAGTTCAATTCCACCAGTGGCCACCGGGGGAGCCCAAAATCCAATTTCACAACAGTACCCCCCCTCAAGGAGGGGGCACCGAACCCTCACCAGAACCACCAGGGCAATCAGGATGAGCCCTATGAAAGGCACGGACCAAATCGGAGGCATGAACATCAGAGGCAGTCACCCAAGAATTATCCTCCTGACCGTATCCCTTCCATTTGACCAGATACTGGAGTTTCCGTCTGGAAACACGGGAGTCCAAGATTTTTTCCACAACATACTCCAACTCGCCCTCAACCAACACCGGAGCAGGAGGCTCAACGGAAGGCACAACCGGTACCTCATACCTGCGCAATAATGACCGATGAAAAACATTATGAATAGAAAAAGATGCAGGGAGGTCCAAACGGGAGGACACAGGGTTAAGAATCTCCAATATCTTGTACGGGCCGATGAACCGAGGCTTAAACTTGGGAGAAGAAACCCTCATAGGGACAAAACGAGAAGACAACCACACCAAGTCCCCAACACAAAGCCGAGGACCAACCCGACGCCGGCGGTTGGCAAAAAGCTGAGTCTTCTCCTGGGACAACTTCAAATTGTCCACTACCTGCCCCCAAATCTGATGCAACCTCTCGACCACAGCATCCACTCCAGGACAATCCGATGATTCCACCTGACCAGAAGAAAATCGAGGATGAAACCCCGAATTACAGAAAAAGGGAGACACCAAGGTGGCAGAACTGGCCCGATTATTGAGGGCAAACTCCGCTAAAGGCAAAAAAGCAACCCAATCATCCTGATCTGCAGACACAAAACACCTCAAATATGTCTCCAAGGTCTGATTCGTCCGCTCGGTCTGGCCATTAGTCTGAGGATGGAAAGCAGACGAGAAAGACAAATCTATGCCCATCCTAGCACAGAATGCTCGCCAAAATCTAGACACGAATTGGGTACCTCTGTCAGAAACGATATTCTCCGGAATACCATGCAAACGGACCACATTTTGAAAAAACAGAGGAACCAACTCGGAAGAAGAAGGCAACTTAGGCAGGGGAACCAAATGGACCATCTTAGAGAAACGATCACACACCACCCAGATGACAGACATCTTCTGAGAAACAGGAAGATCCGAAATAAAATCCATCGAGATGTGCGTCCAGGGCCTCTTCGGGATAGGCAAGGGCAACAACAATCCACTAGCCCGAGAACAACAAGGCTTGGCCCGAGCACAAACGTCACAAGACTGCACGAAGCCTCGCACATCTCGAGACAGGGAAGGCCACCAGAAGGACCTTGCCACCAAATCCCTGGTACCAAAGATTCCAGGATGACCTGCCAACGCAGAAGAATGAACCTCAGAAATGACTTTACTGGTCCAATCATCAGGAACAAACAGTCTACCAGGTGGGCAACGATCAGGTCTATCCGCCTGAAACTCCTGCAAGGCCCGCCGCAGGTCTGGAGAAACGGCAGACAATATCACTCCATCCTTAAGGATACCTGTAGGTTCAGAATTACCAGGGGAGTCAGGCTCAAAACTCCTAGAAAGGGCATCCGCCTTAACATTCTTAGAACCCGGCAGGTAGGACACCACAAAATTAAACCGAGAAAAAAACAACGACCAGCGCGCCTGTCTAGGATTCAGGCGTCTGGCGGACTCAAGATAAATTAGATTTTTGTGGTCAGTCAATACCACCACCTGATGTCTAGCCCCCTCAAGCCAATGACGCCACTCCTCAAAAGCCCACTTCATGGCCAAAAGCTCCCGATTCCCAACATCATAATTCCGCTCGGCGGGCGAAAATTTACGCGAGAAAAAAGCACAAGGTCTCATCACGGAGCAATCGGAACTTCTCTGCGACCAAACCGCCCCAGCTCCGATTTCAGAAGCGTCGACCTCAACCTGAAAAGGAAGAGCAACATCAGGCTGACGCAACACAAGGGCGGAAGAAAAGCGGCGCTTAAGCTCCCGAAAGGCCTCCACAGCAGCAGGGGACCAATCAGCAACATCAGCACCCTTCTTAGTCAAATCAGTCAATGGTTTAACAACATCAGAAAAACCAGCAATAAATCGACGATAAAAGTTAGCAAAGCCCAAAAATTTCTGAAGACTCTTAAGAGAAGAGGGTTGCGTCCAATCACAAATAGCCTGAACCTTGACAGGATCCATCTCGATGGAAGAGGGGGAAAAAATATATCCCAAAAAGGAAATCTTTTGAACCCCAAAAACGCACTTAGAACCCTTCACACACAAGGAATTAGACCGCAAAACCTGAAAAACCCTCCTGACCTGCTGGACATGAGAGTCCCAGTCATCCGAAAAAATCAAAATATCATCCAGATACACAATCATAAATTTATCCAAATAATCACGGAAAATGTCATGCATAAAGGACTGAAAGACTGAAGGGGCATTTGAAAGACCAAAAGGCATCACCAAATACTCAAAGTGGCCCTCGGGCGTATTAAATGCGGTTTTCCACTCATCCCCCTGCTTAATTCGCACCAAATTATACGCCCCACGAAGATCTATCTTAGAGAACCACTTGGCCCCCTTTATGCGAGCAAACAAATCAGTCAGCAGTGGCAACGGATATTGATATTTAACCGTGATTTTATTCAAAAGCCGATAATCAATGCACGGCCTCAAAGAGCCATCTTTCTTAGCCACAAAGAAAAAACCGGCTCCTAAGGGAGATGACGAAGGACGAATATGTCCCTTTTCCAAGGACTCCTTTATATATTCTCGCATAGCAGCATGTTCAGGCACAGACAGATTAAATAAACGACCCTTAGGGTATTTACTACCCGGAATCAAATCTATGGCACAATCGCACTCCCGGTGCGGAGGTAATGAACCAAGCTTAGGTTCTTCAAAAACGTCACGATATTCAGTCAAGAATTCAGGAATCTCAGAGGGAATAGATGATAAAATGGAAACCACAGGTACGTCCCCATGCGTCCCCTTACATCCCCAGCTTAACACAGACATAGCTTTCCAGTCAAGGACTGGGTTATGAGATTGCAGCCATGGCAATCCAAGCACCAACACATCATGTAGGTTATACAGCACAAGAAAGCGAATAATCTCCTGGTGATCCGGATTAATCCGCATAGTTACTTGTGTCCAGTATTGTGGTTTATTGCTAGCCAATGGGGTGGAGTCAATCCCCTTCAGGGGTATAGGAGTTTCAAGAGGCTCCAAATCATACCCACAGCGTTTGGCAAAGGACCAATCCATAAGACTCAAAGCGGCGCCAGAGTCGACATAGGCATCCGCGGTAATAGATGATAAAGAACAAATCAGGGTCACAGATAGAATAAACTTAGACTGTAAAGTGCCAATTGAAACAGATTTATCAAGCTTCTTAGTACGCTTAGAGCATGCTGATACAACATGAGTTGAATCACCGCAATAGAAGCACAACCCATTTTTTCGTCTAAAATTCTGCCGTTCACTTCTGGACAGAATTCTATCACATTGCATATTCTCTGGCGTCTTCTCAGTAGACACCGCCAAATGGTGCACAGGTTTGCGCTCCCGCAGACGCCTATCGATCTGGATAGCCATTGTCATGGACTCATTCAGACCCGCAGGCACAGGGAACCCCACCATAACATCCTTAATGGCATCAGAGAGACCCTCTCTGAAATTCGCCGCCAGGGCGCACTCATTCCACTGAGTAAGCACAGCCCATTTACGGAATTTCTGGCAGTATATTTCAGCTTCGTCTTGCCCCTGAGATAGGGACATCAAGGCCTTTTCCGCCTGAAGTTCTAACTGAGGTTCCTCATAAAGCAACCCCAAGGCCAGAAAAAACGCATCCACATTGAGCAACGCAGGATCCCCTGGAGCCAATGCAAAAGCCCAATCCTGAGGGTCGCCCCGGAGCAAAGAAATCACAATCCTGACCTGCTGAGCAGGATCACCAGCAGAGCGAGATTTCAGGGACAAAAACAACTTGCAATTATTTTTGAAATTTTGAAAGCAAGATCTATTCCCCGAGAAAAATTCAGGCAAAGGAATTCTAGGTTCAGATATAGGAACATGAACAACAAAATCTTGCAAGTTTTGAACTTTCGTGGTGAGATTATTCAAACCTGCAGCTAAACTCTGAATATCCATTTTAAACAGGTGAACACAGAGCCATTCCAGGATTAGAAGGAGAGAGAGAGAGAAAGGCTGCAATATAGGCAGACTTGCAAGAGATTCAATTACAAGCACACTCAGAACTGAGAAAAAAAAAAAAAAAAAAAATCTTCAGCAGACTTCTCTTTTCTCTCCTTTCTCTGTCAATTAATTTAACCCTTTTAGGCCGGTCAAACTGTTATGGTTCTCAATGGCAAGAGAACATAGCCCAGCAAACATACGAACTAGCTCTTGGAAGGATGGAAACTAAACTGACCATGAACTAAACCTGCCGCACAACTAACAGTAGCCGGGTAGCGTAGCCTGCGTTTTATCCCTAGACGCCCAGCGCCGGCCGGAGGACTAACTAATCCTGGCAGAGGAAAATATAGTCCTGGCTCACCTCTAGAGAAATTTCCCCGAAAGGCAGACAGAGGCCCCCACAAATATTGGCGGTGATTTTAGATGAAATGACAAACGTAGTATGAAAATAGGTTTAGCAAAATTGAGGTCCGCTTACTAGATAGCAGGAAGACAGAAAGGGCACTTTCATGGTCAGCTGAAAACCCTATCAAAATACCATCCTGAAATTACTTTAAGACTCTAGTATTAACTCATAACATCAGAGTGGCAATTTCAGATCACAAGAGCTTTCCAGACACAGAAATGAAACTACAGCTGTGAACTGGAACAAAATGCAAAAACAAACAAGGACTAAGTCCAACTTAGCTGGGAGTTGTCTAGCAGCAGGAACATGCACAGAAAGGCTTCTGATTACAATGTTGACCGGCATGGAAGTGACAGAGGAGCAAGGCTAAATAGCGACTCCCACATCCTGATGGAAACAGGTGAACAGAGAGGATGATGCACACCAGTTCAATTCCACCAGTGGCCACCGGGGGAGCCCAAAATCCAATTTCACAACAGGTGGCGCCAGCCAGTGTCGTATTGCTTCAGTCTGATGTGCTATGTGTCAGAAAGGTGATTTATGTTGGTTACCTGGTGAGGGGCAAGGTAGTCATTAGCAGAGTTGTTTTGCTTCACATTTTCGAGTTTATTTCTGTACTGGAGCTGAGCCTCATGATGACTCTCGCTTGCTTCACTGGAGATGTCATGTTCTTGTTTTGGTACTGGTTCAGGGTTACAGTTTAAATCAGGAAGTTCATTAGCGTACTGAGATGTGCGTTGTGGGGAATCTTGCAGTGGAGACTCCAGACTTGACATACTGTTACGGCTATGCAGCTCAGGGTTTTGCGCGGCTTCAAACAATTCTGCTTCTGCGAGGGCTTCGGCAGATTCACTTTTTGCTGCTAGGCTTTCTAAGGCGGCATCCACATGAGCCTTCTCTAACTGCATCCTTCTCTCTTGGTTGGCTCTCTAAGTGCTGTCAGTTCACTTCAGTTCAGGCGGGTCAGAATACCACTGACGTCACTGAGCATGCGCAGACTCCCTGCCTGACTCACGGTGAACTGACAGCATAGGAAAATAATCAGAAACTTTCCCATGCTAATGAGTTCATGTCCGGTCAGGCAGGGAGGCTGCGCAGGCAGCTTTTCATTCATTCCTCTGTGGTTTACAATCTGGGCGGTAGCATTAGCACCGCTCCCGGTTGTAAACAATTTAACCCATTGAGATGGATTACAGCATGGGATTTGACTGTACAGTGGACAGGTATGGGATATTGTTGCTTTTTTACTTTGGATGGAGGTAGCCAACACTGTTTTTGCGGGGGGTTATTGATTTCTTTAGGGGACACTGAAAACAGGCAGCGTAATTATCTGATGGTCACTTTCTCTCTGTATGCAAACCATGTAATACTCTGCACTTTTTTGGGTGAAAACAATGAGAAAAGCATCAAATAGGGCACATGATCATGTTGCTAGTAGGGATGTAGCTTCTACAGGAAGAGGGAGGGATTAGTGGATCTGTGTCTGCTACACTCCCAAATGAAACACCTTCCCCTGGTTTAAGCAGGTGACAGGATGTTCTATTTAATTTCTTTAGGCCTGAGTATCTCTCCGTTAATGTTGAGGCCATAACAAATAGCCAAAAGTACCTTCAGTTTCTTTGTTTTGTCTTCCACCCAGTCACCTGCTGAAAATGCAGATTTTGCCCCTGCAGCATATGTCTTCCACCTCATCTTCTTGCAAATCAGGCAAGCAGTCTGATCCCCAAGTCATGCAGCAGTCACTTTGGCTTTTTGATGACTCTGTTGGCTGTGGTTCCATATGCCATCCAATTGGCCCTGCCACACAATTCAAAGAGATTGTGTGCACTGATGCCCAACCACTTGTTCTGTTGGAGGATGAGTACATGGGAGGGGTAGTGCAAACAGTCAGTTGACCACTACAACACGTCTCTGATGATTATGAAATACAGATGGCAAATGCTGCAGCTTTCTGCTGTGTGTAGTCTGGAAAGGAGGGCAGGGGTGAGTACTGGATGGAACATCATGTGGAGGATTATTATTATAATTTTTTTTAAGCACCATTGATTCCATGATGCTATACAATGAGGAGAGTGATTGCATACAAAATACAAACAGAAATTACAATAAACAAACTAATAGTGACAGACTGGTACAGGAGAGAGAGAGAGCTCTACCCTTGAGGCCTTCTACACGATAATGGGGGAGTAGACAGTAGGTTCAGGGGTTGCAGCAGTTCTGCTGTTGGTGAGATGGCAGCAGGGTTAATAAAGACAAGGTGATGATTGCGATGAAGGATGATGAGGTCCTAGACATCACATGAAGTAAAAACCGTCTGAGTGATGTGGGCAGTTTGGAGGAAGAGGTGGTGGGCACTAGAGATGAGTGAATATTTCAATATTCAGCATAGCGATCGATCTCTGAATTTACATTAATAGCCAATTTAATTGTTGATTTAATCGCCGAACATAGCCGAACATACACAGCACAAAAGCTGGTGTTTCCCACACTGTGTGACAGCATAGGAAACACCGGCGTAGCGCTTTAGATCAATGATGAAATCATCCCCGCTGGTCAGAGAGCCGTGGTTCCCATGCTGTCAGAAGACAACGTGAGCGCTCAGCGGTGATTGGAAGTATAAAGTTTACCTCCGATCACTGGTGTCAGCTGATGGGACTACAGCACCCATCAGCTGACACCTGCTGGCGCTAATAACAGTGAGAGCAGTAGAGGCACATGGGAGTATTCATCAGCCACTCCTGTAATTTATAAGACACCTATCCATTATTAATCCTATAGTTACACGGCAAATAAAGACACAGTCAGAATAAAGTCCTTTATTAGAAATAAGACTGAACACACTTTTCCATTTTATTTAAAAAGAACAAACACAGGTATACTCACCTAATGCCTAATTCCACCGAATCCCTCGTTGTCCTGTAATAAAACTAAAATAAAAAAACTAAAATATCCCTCACCTGTCGGTCGCATTGTCCCATGCCATAATCCATGTCTGGGGGATTAATAGTTTTCAATCTGCACGGTGTCAAGATGCGATCGTACAGGCTGAGAACCACTGGTGACTGAACTGCAGCAAGTGGAGCGTCAGTGACCGGTGGTGACTTCATCAAGGATACCTCGGTCACAGAGGCTGAGTTCCCATCAGGGATGAACTTCTGTGACCTCAGCACCATGGAAAAAGTCAGTGATGAGGTCACCGAAGTTCAAGCTCAGTGACTTTACAGTAAATCACAGCAGAGCTAGACCCATTGTTGGACAAATGGATTAAAAGCATCTCTGCGGAAAGGTGAGGAATATTGTTCTTTTTTTACCTCTTTTGCAGATGATGAGGGTATCGGGGGGATGGGCGAGGTAGTAAGTATGGTTTAGGTATAAGTAAGATTATTAACCCCTTCCCGACCTTTGACGCCACGTAGGTGTCATGAAAGTCGGTGCCAATCCGACCCATGACGCCTATGTGACGTCATGGAATGATCGCGTCCCTGCAGATCGGGTGAAAGGGTTAACTCCTATTTTACCCGATCTGCAGGGAGAGGGGGAGTTGTACTTCAGCCCAGGGGGGGTGGCTTTGCCCCCACGTGGCTACGATCGCTCTGATTGGCTGTTGAAAGTGCAACAGCCAATCAGAGCAATTTGCAATATTTCACCTATGAAAATGGTGAAATATTGCAATCCAGCCATGGCCGATGCTGCAATAGCATCTGCCATGGCTGGAAATCATGTTCTGCCCCCCCACCGCCCCCGATCTCCTCCCCAGTCCTCCATTCTGTCCGGTACCCCCCTCCGTCCCCCTGTCCGCTCCCCTGTGCTCCTGTCCGCTCCCCCGTGCTCCTGTCCACTCCCCCGGTCCTCCGATCCCCCCCCTGTGCTCTGATCCACCCCCTCACCACCCCCTCATACTTACCGAGCCTCCCGAAGTCGGTCCGTCTTCTCCCTGGGCGCCGCCATCTTCCAAAATGGCAGGCGCATGCGCAGTGCGCCCGCCGAATCTGCCGGCCGGCAAAGTACATTTTGATCGCTGTGGTAGGTTCTATCACAGCAATCAAAATAAAAAAAATAATAAATAACCCCCCCCTTTATCAACCCCATAGGTAGGGACAATAATAAAATAAAGAAAATATATATATATATTTTTTTTCCACTAGGGTTAGGGTTAGAACTAGGGTTAGAACTAGAACTAGGGGTAGGGTTAGGGTTATGGCATGTGCACACAGTGCGGATTTGGCCGTGGATCCGCAGCGGATTGGCCGCGGATCCGCAGCGGATTGACCGCGGATCCGCAGCGGATTGGCCACGGATCCGCAGCGGATTGGCCGCTGCAAATTCGTAGCAGTTTTCCATCAGGTTTACAGTACCATGTACACCTATGGAAAACCAAATCCGCTGTGCCCATGGTGCGGAAAATTCCGTGCAGAAACGCTGCGTTGTATTTTCCACAGCATGTCAATTCTTTGTGCGGATTCCGCAGCGTTTTACACCTGTTCCTCAATAGGAATCCGCAGGTGAAATCCGCACAAAAAAACACTGGAAATCCGCTGTAAATCTGCAGGTAAAACACAGTGCCTTTTACCTGCAGATTTTTCATAAATCGTGTGGAAAAATCTCACACGAATCCGCAACGTGGGCACATAGCCTTAGGGTTAGGGTTGGAATTAGAGTTAGGGTTGGAATTAGGGCTAGGGTTGGAAATAGGGTTAAGATTAGGCTTGTGGTTAGGGTTACGGATAGGGTTAGGGGTGTGTTGGAGTTACAGTTGTGGTTAGGGTTGGGATTAGGGTTAGGGTTGGGATTAGGGTTAGGATTAGGGTTAGGGTTGGAATTAGGGTTACGGGTGTGTTGGGGTTAGGGTTGTGGTTAGGGGTGTGTTGGGGTTAGGGTTGTGATTAGGGTTATGGCTACAGTTGGGATTAGGATTAGGGGTGTGTTGGGGTTAGTGTTGAAGTTAGAATTGAGGGGTTTCCACTGTTTAGGCACATCAGGGGTCTCCAAACGCAACATGGCGCCACAATTGATTCCAGCCAATCTTGCGTTCAAAAAGTCAAATGGTGCTCCCTCCCTTCTAAGCCCCGATGTGCGCCCAAACAGTGGTGTACCCCCACATTTGAGGTACCAGTGTACTCAGGACAAACTGGGCAACAACTGTTGGGGTCCAATTTCTCCTGTTACCCTTGCAAAAATAAAAAATTACTTGCTAAAACATAATTTTTGAGGAAAGAACAATTATTTTTTATTTTCACGGCTCTGCGTTATTAACTTCTGTGAAGCACATGGGGGTTGAAAGTGCTCACCACACATCTAGATAAGTTCCTTCGGGGGTCTAGTTTCCAAAATGGGGTCACTTGTGGGGTGTTTCTACTATTTAGGCACATCAGGGGCTCTGCAAATGCAACGTGATGCCCACAGATCATTCCATCAAAGTCTGCATTTCAAATGTCACTACTTCCCTTCCGAGCCCTGACGTGCGCCCAAACAGTGGTTTACCCCCACATATGGGGTACCAGCACACTCACAACAAACTGGGCAACAAATATTGGGGCCCAATTTCTCCTGTTACCCTTGTGAAAATAAAAAATTGCTTGCTAAAACATCTTTTTTGAGGAAAGAAAAATGATTTTTTATTTTCACGGCTCTGCGTTGTAAACTTCTGTGAAGCACTTGGGGGTTGAACATGCTCATCACACATCTAGATAAGTTCCTTGGAGGGTCTAGTTTCCAAAATGGGGTCACTTGTGGGGTGTTTCTACTGTTTAGGCACATCAGGGGCTCTGCAAATGCAATGTGACGCCCGCAGACCATTTCATCAAAGTCTGCATTTCAAATGTCACTACTTCCCTTCCGAGCCCTGACGTGTGCCCAAACAGTGGTTTACCCCAACATATGGGGTATCAGCGTACTCACAACAAACTGGGCAACAAATATTGGGGTCCAATTTCTCCTGTTACCCTTGTGAAAATAAAAAATTGCTTGCTAAAACATCTTTTTTGAGGAAAGAAAAATGATTTTTTATTTTCACGGTTCTGCGTTGTAAACTTCTGTGAAGCTCTTGGGGGTTGAACGTGCTCACCACACATCTAGATAAGTTCCTTGGGGGGTCTAGTTTCCAAAATGGGGTCACTTTTGGGGGTTTCTACTGTTTATTTCAGGGGCTCTGCAAACGTAGCATGATGCCCTTAGACCATTCCATCAAAGTCTGCATTCCAAAACGTCACTACTTCCCTTCCGAGCCCCGGCATGTGCCCAAACAGTGGTTTACCCCCACATATGGGGTATCAGCGTACTCAGGAGAAACTGGACAACAACTTTTGGGGTCAAATTTCTCCTGTTACCCTTGCAAAAATAAAAAATTCTGGGCTAAAAAAATATTTTTGAGGAAAGGAAACACATTTATTATTTTCACGGCTCTGCGTTATAAACTTCTGTGAAGCAGTTGTGGGTTCAAAGTGCTCACCACACATCTAGATAAGTTCCCTTGGGGGTCTATTTTCCAAAATGGAGTCACTTGTGGGGAGTTCCTACTGTTTAGGCACATCAGGGGCTCTGCAAACGCAACCTGACGCCCGCAGAGCATTCCATCAAAGTCTGCATTTCAAAACGTCACTACTTCCCTTCCAAACCCCGACGTGTGCCAAAACAGTGGTTTACCCCCACATATTGGGTATCAGCGTACTCAGGAGAAACTGGACAACAACTTTTGGGGTCCAATTTCTCCTGTTACCCTTGGTAAAATAAAAAATTGTGGGCTAAAAAATCATTTTTGAGAAAAGAAAAATTATTTTTTATTTTCATGGCTCTGCGTTATAAACTTCTGTGAAGCACTTGGGGGTTCAAAGTGCTCACCACACATCTAGATTAGTTCCTTGGGAGGTCTAGTTTCCAAAATGGGGTCACTTGTGCGGGAGCTCCAATGTTTAGGCACACAGTGGCTCTCCAAACGCGACATGGTGTCCGCTAATGATTGGAGCTAATTTTCCATTCAAAAAGCCAAATGGCGTGCCTTCCCTTCCAAGCCCTGCGGTGCGCCCAAACAGTGGTTTACCCCCACATTTGGGATATCATTGTACTCAGGACAAACTGGACAACAACATTTGGGGTCCAAATTCTCCTATTACCCTTGGGAAAATAAAAAATTCTGGGCTAAAAATCATTTTTGAGGAAAGAAAAATTATTTTTTATTTTGACGGCTCTGCGTTATAAACTTCTGAGAAAGCACCTGGGGGTTATAAGTGCTCACTATGCATCTAGATAAGTTCCTTGGGGGGTCTAGTTTCCAAAATGGGGTCACTTGTAGGGGAGCTCCAATGTTTAGGCACACAGGAGCTCTCCAAACGCGACATGGTGTCCGCTAACGATTGGAGCTAATTTTCCATTCAAAAAGTCAAATGGCACGCCTCCCCTTCCGAGCCTTGCCGTGCACCCAAACAGTGGTTTACCCCCACATATGAGGTATCGGCGTACTCAGGAGAAATTGCCCAACAAATTTCAGGATCCATTTTATCCTGTTGCCCATGTGAAAATGAAAGAATTGAGGCTAAAATAAATTTTGTGTGAAAAAAAGTACTTTTTCATTTTTGCGGATCAATTTGTGAAGCACCTGAGGGTTTAAAGTGCTCACTATGCCTCTATATAAGTTCCTCGGGGGGTCCAGTTTCCAAAATGGGGTCATTTGTGGAGGTGCTCCAATGTTTAGGCACACAGGGGCTCTCCAAACGTGACATGGTGTCCGCTAACGATGGAGATAATTTTTCATTCAAAAAGTCAAATGGTGCTCCTTCCCTTCCGAGCCTTACCATGTGCCCAAACAGTGGTTTACCCCCACATGTGAGGTATCAGTGTACTCAGGAGAAATTGCCCAACAAAATTTAGGATCCATTTTATCCTGTTGCCCATGTGAAAATGAAAAAATTGAGGCTAAAATAATTTTTTTGTGAAAAAAAAGTACTTTTTCATTTTTACGGATCAATTTGTGAAGCACCTGGGGGTTTAAAGTGCTCACTATGCTTCTAGATAAGTTCCTTGGGGGGTCTAGTTTCCAAAATGGGGTCACTTGTCGGGGAGCTCCAATGTTTAGGCACACGGGGGCTCTCCAAACGCGACATGGTGTCCGCTAAAGATTGGAGCCAATTTTTCATTGAAAAAGTCAAATGGCGCTCCTTCCCTTCCGAGCCCTGCCGTGCGCCCAAACAGTGGTTTACCCCCACATATCAGGTATCAGCGTACTCAGGACAAATTGAACAACAACGTCCATAGTCCAGTTTCTCCTTTTACCCTTGGGAAAATAAAAAATTGTTGCTAAAAGATCATTTTTGTGACTAAAAAGTTAAATGTTCATTTTTTACTTCCATGTTGCTTCTGCTTCTGTGAAACACCTGAAGGGTTAATAAACTTCTTGAATGTGGTTTTGAGCACCTTTAGGGGTGCAGTTTTTAGAATGGTGTCTATTTTGGGTATTTTCAGCCATATAGAACCCTCAAACTGACTTCAAATGTGAGGTGGTCCCTAAAAAAAATGGTTTTGTAAATTTTGTTGTAAAAATGAGAAATCACTGGTCAAATTTTAACCCTTATAACTTCCTAGCAAAAAAAAAATTTGTTTCCAAAATTGTGCTGATGTAAAGTAGACATGTGGGAAATGTTATTTATTAACTATTTTGTGTCACATAACTCTCTGGTTTAACAGAATAAAAATTCAAAATGTGAAAATTGCAAAATTTTCAAAATTTTTGCCAAATTTCCGTTTTTTTCACAAATAAACTCAGAAATTATCGACCTAAATTTACCACTATCATGAAGCCCAATATGTCACGAAAAAAACAATCTCAGAATTGCTAGGATCCGTTGAAGCGTTCCTGAGTTATTACCTCATAAAGGGACACTGGTCAGAATTGCAAAAAACGGCAAAGTCATTAAGGCCAAAATAGGCTGGGTCATGAAGGGTTTAAAGGAGTCTGTGTCTTTCTTTCAATTACAGGACTTTTTTCTGGGTGTCTGTGTTTTGTTACAATGTGACTATAGCATTAGTAATGGAGGCGTCTTATTGACGCCTCTCCATTACTAACCTCGGGGCTTGATGTCACCTGACAAAGCAAATTTGACATCAACCCCCCAAGTATCCCACTTGCCACAGCTACAAGGCAAGTGGGAAGAGTGAGGCTAAGTGCCAGTATTAGCGTATTTTAGAGATGCGCCTTTTCTGGGGTGGCTGAAAGCTGATGCTTTTAGTTTGGGAGGGGGCAATATCCATGGCCCCTTCTTAGGTTATTGATATCAGCCCGCAGCTGTCTGCATTGCCTATGCTGGTTATTAATTATTGGGGGACCCTATGTCATTTTTTAGGCTCCCCAATTATAATAGCCAGTAAAGGTAAGTAAAGTAAAGTAAGTATACAGTTGTGAGTTGATATTAATAGTCTGGGAAGCTCTATGGATATTTCCCTCTTCCCAGGCTATAAACATCTGCCCCCAGACATCGGCTTTCCTTCTGCTAGTTAAGAAAATTAAGAGGGAGCCCACACGATTTTTCTTCAGAAAAAATAATCTTTTATCAATTAAGTACATGTACAGTAATTTGCACATACACTGCTGTTGTGAAATTGAATTTTGGGCTCCCCCGGTGGCCACTGGTGGAATTGAACTGGTGTGCATCATCCTCTCTGTTCACCTGTTTCCATCAGGATGTGGGAGTCGCTATTTAGCCTTGCTCCTCTGTCACTTCCATGCCGGTCAACATTGTAATCAGAAGCCTTTCTGTGCATGTTCCTGCTGCTAGACAACTCCCAGCTAAGTTGGACTTAGTCCTTGTTTGTTTTTGCATTTTGTTCCAGTTCACAGCTGTAGTTTCGTTTCTGTGTCTGGAAAGCTCTTGTGATCTGAAATTGCCACTCTGATGTTATGAGTTAATACTAGAGTCTTAAAGTAATTTCAGGATGGTATTTTGATAGGGTTTTCAGCTGACCATGAAAGTGCCCTTTCTGTCTTCCTGCTATCTAGTAAGCGGACCTCAATTTTGCTAAACCTATTTTCATACTATGTTTGTCATTTCATCTAAAATCACCGCCAATATTTGTGGGGGCCTCTGTCTGCCTTTCGGGGAAATTTCTCTAGAGGTGAGCCAGGACTATATTTTCCTCTGCCAGGATTAGTTAGTCCTCCGGCCGGCGCTGGGCGTCTAGGGATAAAACGCAGGCTACGCTACCCGGCTACTGTTAGTTGTGCGGCAGGTTTAGTTCATGGTCAGTTTAGTTTCCATCCTTCCAAGAGCTAGTTCGTATGTTTGCTGGGCTATGTTCTCTTGCCATTGAGAACCATAACAGTTTGACCGGCCTAAAAGGGTTAAATTAATTGACAGAGAAAGGAGAGAAAAGAGAAGTCTGCTGAAGATTTTTTTTTTTTTTCTCAGTTCTGAGTGTGCTTGTAAATGAATCTCTTGCAAGTCTGCCTATATTGCAGCTTTTCTCTCTCTCTCTCCTTCTAATCCTGGAATGGCTCTGTGTTCACCTGTTTAAAATGGATATTCAGAGTTTAGCTGCAGGTTTGAATAATCTCACCACGAAAGTTCAAAACTTACAAGATTTTGTTGTTCATGTTCCTATATCTGAACCTAGAATTCCTTTGCCTGAATTTTTCTCGGGGAATAGATCTTGCTTTCAAAATTTCAAAAATAATTGCAAGTTGTTTTTGTCCCTGAAATCTCGCTCTGCTGGAGATCCTGCTCAGCAGGTCAGGATTGTGATTTCTTTGCTCCGGGGCGACCCTCAGGATTGGGCTTTTGCATTGGCTCCAGGGGATCCTGCGTTGCTCAATGTGGATGCGTTTTTTCTGGCCTTGGGGTTGCTTTATGAGGAACCTCAGTTAGAACTTCAGGCGGAAAAGGCCTTGATGTCCCTATCTCAGGGGCAAGACGAAGCTGAAATATACTGCCAGAAATTCCGTAAATGGGCTGTGCTTACTCAGTGGAATGAGTGCGCCCTGGCGGCGAATTTCAGAGAGGGTCTCTCTGATGCCATTAAGGATGTTATGGTGGGGTTCCCTGTGCCTGCGGGTCTGAATGAGTCCATGACAATGGCTATCCAGATCGATAGGTGTCTGCGGGAGCGCAAACCTGTGCACCATTTGGCGGTGTCTACTGAGAAGACGCCAGAGAATATGCAATGTGATAGAATTCTGTCCAGAAGTGAACGGCAGAATTTTAGACGAAAAAATGGGTTGTGCTTCTATTGCGGTGATTCAACTCATGTTATATCAGCATGCTCTAAGCGTACTAAGAAGCTTGATAAGTCTGTTTCAATTGGCACTTTACAGTCTAAGTTTATTCTATCTGTGACCCTGATTTGTTCTTTATCATCTATTACCGCGGATGCCTATGTCGACTCTGGCGCCGCTTTGAGTCTTATGGATTGGTCCTTTGCCAAACGCTGTGGGTATGATTTGGAGCCTCTTGAAACTCCTATACCCCTGAAGGGGATTGACTCCACCCCATTGGCTAGCAATAAACCACAATACTGGACACAAGTAACTATGCGGATTAATCCGGATCACCAGGAGATTATTCGCTTTCTTGTGCTGTATAACCTACATGATGTGTTGGTGCTTGGATTGCCATGGCTGCAATCTCATAACCCAGTCCTTGACTGGAAAGCTATGTCTGTGTTAAGCTGGGGATGTAAGGGGACGCATGGGGACGTACCTGTGGTTTCCATTTTATCATCTATTCCCTCTGAGATTCCTGAATTCTTGACTGAATATCGTGACGTTTTTGAAGAACCTAAGCTTGGTTCATTACCTCCGCACCGGGAGTGCGATTGTGTCATAGATTTGATTCCGGGTAGTAAATACCCTAAGGGTCGTTTATTTAATCTGTCTGTGCCTGAACATGCTTCTATGCGAGAATATATAAAGGAGTCCTTGGAAAAGGGACATATTCGTCCTTCGTCATCTCCCTTAGGAGCCGGTTTTTTCTTTGTGGCTAAGAAAGATGGCTCTTTGAGGCCGTGCATTGATTATCGGCTTTTGAATAAAATCACGGTTAAATATCAATATCCGTTGCCACTGCTGACTGATTTGTTTGCTCGCATAAAGGGGGCCAAGTGGTTCTCTAAGATAGATCTCCGTGGGGCGTATAATTTGGTGCGAATTAAGCAGGGGGATGAGTGGAAAACCGCATTTAATACGCCCGAGGGCCACTTTGAGTATTTGGTGATGCCTTTTGGTCTTTCAAATGCCCCTTCAGTCTTTCAGTCCTTTATGCATGACATTTTCCGTGATTATTTGGATAAATTTATGATTGTGTATCTGGATGATATTTTGATTTTTTCGGATGACTGGGACTCTCATGTCCAGCAGGTCAGGAGGGTTTTTCAGGTTTTGCGGTCTAATTCCTTGTGTGTGAAGGGTTCTAAGTGCGTTTTTGGGGTTCAAAAGATTTCCTTTTTGGGATATATTTTTTCCCCCTCTTCCATCGAGATGGATCCTGTCAAGGTTCAGGCTATTTGTGATTGGACGCAACCCTCTTCTCTTAAGAGTCTTCAGAAATTTTTGGGCTTTGCTAACTTTTATCGTCGATTTATTGCTGGTTTTTCTGATGTTGTTAAACCATTGACTGATTTGACTAAGAAGGGTGCTGATGTTGCTGATTGGTCCCCTGCTGCTGTGGAGGCCTTTCGGGAGCTTAAGCGCCGCTTTTCTTCCGCCCCTGTGTTGCGTCAGCCTGATGTTGCTCTTCCTTTTCAGGTTGAGGTCGACGCTTCTGAAATCGGAGCTGGGGCGGTTTGGTCGCAGAGAAGTTCCGATTGCTCCGTGATGAGACCTTGTGCTTTTTTCTCGCGTAAATTTTCGCCCGCCGAGCGGAATTATGATGTTGGGAATCGGGAGCTTTTGGCCATGAAGTGGGCTTTTGAGGAGTGGCGTCATTGGCTTGAGGGGGCTAGACATCAGGTGGTGGTATTGACTGACCACAAAAATCTAATTTATCTTGAGTCCGCCAGACGCCTGAATCCTAGACAGGCGCGCTGGTCGTTGTTTTTCTCTCGGTTTAATTTTGTGGTGTCCTACCTGCCGGGTTCTAAGAATGTTAAGGCGGATGCCCTTTCTAGGAGTTTTGAGCCTGACTCCCCTGGTAATTCTGAACCTACAGGTATCCTTAAGGATGGAGTGATATTGTCTGCCGTTTCTCCAGACCTGCGGCGGGCCTTGCAGGAGTTTCAGGCGGATAGACCTGATCGTTGCCCACCTGGTAGACTGCTTGTTCCTGATGATTGGACCAGTAAAGTCATTTCTGAGGTTCATTCTTCTGCGTTGGCAGGTCATCCTGGAATCTTTGGTACCAGGGATTTGATGGCAAGGTCCTTCTGGTGGCCTTCCCTGTCTCGAGATGTGCAAGGCTTCGTGCAGTCTTGTGACGTTTGTGCTCGGGCCAAGCCTTGTTGTTCTCGGGCTAGTGGATTGTTGTTGCCCTTGCCTATCCCGAAGAGGCCCTGGACGCACATCTCGATGGATTTTATTTCGGATCTTCCTGTTTCTCAGAAGATGTCTGTCATCTGGGTGGTGTGTGATCGTTTCTCTAAGATGGTCCATTTGGTTCCCCTGCCTAAGTTGCCTTCTTCTTCCGAGTTGGTTCCTCTGTTTTTTCAAAATGTGGTCCGTTTGCATGGTATTCCGGAGAATATCGTTTCTGACAGAGGTACCCAATTCGTGTCTAGATTTTGGCGAGCATTCTGTGCTAGGATGGGCATAGATTTGTCTTTCTCGTCTGCTTTCCATCCTCAGACTAATGGCCAGACCGAGCGGACGAATCAGACCTTGGAGACATATTTGAGGTGTTTTGTGTCTGCAGATCAGGATGATTGGGTTGCTTTTTTGCCTTTAGCGGAGTTTGCCCTCAATAATCGGGCCAGCTCTGCCACCTTGGTGTCTCCCTTTTTCTGTAATTCGGGGTTTCATCCTCGATTTTCTTCTGGTCAGGTGGAATCTTCGGATTGTCCTGGAGTGGATGCTGTGGTGGAGAGGTTGCATCAGATTTGGGGGCAGGTAGTGGACAATTTGAAGTTGTCCCAGGAGAAGACTCAGCTTTTTGCCAACCGCCGGCGTCGGGTTGGTCCTCGGCTTTGTGTTGGGGACTTGGTGTGGTTGTCTTCTCGTTTTGTCCCTATGAGGGTTTCTTCTCCCAAGTTTAAGCCTCGGTTCATCGGCCCGTACAAGATATTGGAGATTCTTAACCCTGTGTCCTTCCGTTTGGACCTCCCTGCATCTTTTTCTATTCATAATGTTTTTCATCGGTCATTATTGCGCAGGTATGAGGTACCGGTTGTGCCTTCCGTTGAGCCTCCTGCTCCGGTGTTGGTTGAGGGCGAGTTGGAGTACGTTGTGGAAAAAATCTTGGACTCCCGTGTTTCCAGACGGAAACTCCAGTATCTGGTCAAATGGAAGGGATACGGTCAGGAGGATAATTCTTGGGTGACTGCCTCTGATGTTCATGCCTCCGATTTGGTCCGTGCCTTTCATAGGGCTCATCCTGATCGCCCTGGTGGTTCTGGTGAGGGTTCGGTGCCCCCTCCTTGAGGGGGGGTACTGTTGTGAAATTGGATTTTGGGCTCCCCCGGTGGCCACTGGTGGAATTGAACTGGTGTGCATCATCCTCTCTGTTCACCTGTTTCCATCAGGATGTGGGAGTCGCTATTTAGCCTTGCTCCTCTGTCACTTCCATGCCGGTCAACATTGTAATCAGAAGCCTTTCTGTGCATGTTCCTGCTGCTAGACAACTCCCAGCTAAGTTGGACTTTAGTCCTTGTTTGTTTTTGCATTTTGTTCCAGTTCACAGCTGTAGTTTCGTTTCTGTGTCTGGAAAGCTCTTGTGATCTGAAATTGCCACTCTGATGTTATGAGTTAATACTAGAGTCTTAAAGTAATTTCAGGATGTGTTTTGATAGGGTTTTCAGCTGACCATGAAAGTGCCCTTTCTGTCTTCCTGCTATCTAGTAAGCGGACCTCAATTTTGCTAAACCTATTTTCATACTACGTTTGTCATTTCATCTAAAATCACCGCCAATATTTGTGGGGGCCTCTGTCTGCCTTTCGGGGAAATTTCTCTAGAGGTGAGCCAGGACTATATTTTCCTCTGCCAGGATTAGTTAGTCCTCCGGCCGGCGCTGGGCGTCTAGGGATAAAACGCAGGCTACGCTACCCGGCTACTGTTAGTTGTGCGGCAGGTTTAGTTCATGGTCAGTTTAGTTCCATCCTTCCAAGAGC
Source organism: Ranitomeya variabilis (assembly GCF_051348905.1). Taxonomy (NCBI): domain Eukaryota; kingdom Metazoa; phylum Chordata; class Amphibia; order Anura; family Dendrobatidae; genus Ranitomeya; species Ranitomeya variabilis. The sequence continues at coordinate 573,142,035 of NC_135236.1, forward strand.
TAGTTCTAATGTTTGCTGGGCTATGTTCTCTTGCCATTGAGAACCATAACAGCCACCCCCTTTACAGGGAGTGTTTGGGACAGGCCCAAGGAGGATGGAGCCGCAACTGCCGGAGCCAAAGGGGCGACTGAGCACTGAGCCAAAGATGGTACTGAGGACAAGAGTGAAACAGGACCACAGAGGAGACCAGTTTCCTTATTAAAAAAGCTTATATGGAGATAGTGGGCGCCATATACAGAGAACTCACACACAGTGACACACAGTCACTTAGGGTCGCTCACTCCTGGGATTATTTAGCCACTGCTAATACCCGATATTCATGGACATTTGAGTTGAGATGTAGGCCTTCTGGCCATTGAAAACTCCCCTCATGAATCTCCGGGATTGGAGAGGAAACGCATAGGGAGGCGTCTTTATTTTCTTCCTGTCGGGGGTGTCCATAGTAGGGCTCACTTGGGGCCTGTCCTTCTGAGGACAGGAGTTACTGCTGGGGCATGACAGGGGTTTAGGGAAAAGGTCCCCATATCCTCTACCCAACCCTGCTACTGTGGACCCTCCCTGGACCCTGCATAACCAGTGTGGGGACTCTTTCATCCATAATTGGTGAGATCAAACCAGTTTTTTATTAGAGCATAGTTTTCTTCATGAGCACCTTTCTTTTTTGGTATTGTATGTGTTTAGTTTGTCCATTTTAAATCTAACTAGTAAAGGTTATTTTTTAACAATTGGGAAAAACTCTTCTAGCTGCTGTATACTGAGACCAGAACGGAGAAGGCACCGGACGGGCAGGGACGGTAAAACACTGTACTGACTGGTATGGTGGAGACACACGATAGACAGAGAGCAACAGGAACACAGGACTGTCAGAGACGGCAGGAACACAGGACTGTCAGAGACGGCAGGAACACAGGAGTGGCAGGAACACAGGGCTGGCAGGTACGGCAGGAACACAGGACTGGCAGGTATGGCAGGAACACAGGACTGGCGGAGACGCAGGAACACAGGACTGGCAGGAATGGCAGGAACACAGGACTGGCAGGTACGGCAGGAACACAGGACTGGCGGAGATGGCAGTAACAAAGGACTGGTGGAAATAACAAGAACACAGGACTGGCAGGGACGGCAGAGAAATGACAATAAGTAACAAGCCAAATCTGAGTCTAAGCGTGGGGAGCAGAGACTGGGGCCTAGGAACCTAAGGAGGTTCTGGGCGGGGAGGGTATTCATTTTATAGGAGGGGAAGATAGTGCAGATAGAGACCTGGGCACAAATAAGGAAGTTGGGGGTGGCGGTGGCATGGGGGGTGGGGTTAGAACAGTTAGTAATTTAAGAAAGAATAGAGGTACAGAGAGTAACATCAAGTGCATGTATACTAATGCCAGAAGCCTCGCCAACAAAATGGATGAATTAGAACTAATGTTGTTGGAGCATAATTATGACATGGTGGGGATATCTGAGACGTGGCTGGATGAGAGCCATGACTGGGCTGTTAACTTGCAGGGCTATAGCCTGTTCAGAAATGACCGTACAGATAAGCGAGGGGGAGGGGTGTGTCTATATGTAAAATCTTCCTTAAAACCCATCCTGCGTGATAATATAGGTGAATTTAATGAAAATGTAGAGTCCCTGTGGGTGGAGATAAGGGGAGGGGGAAAAAATAATAAATTACTGATAGGGATTTGTTATAAATCTCCAAAAATAATGGAAGCAATGGAGAATATCCTCGTAAAGCAAATAGATGAAGCTGCGACTCAAGGAGCAGTCATTATTATGGGGGACTTCAACTACCCTGAAATAGATTGGGGAACAGAAACCTGCAGTTCCAGCAAAGGTAATCAGTTTTTGACAACTATGAGAGACAATTACCTTTCACAACTGGTTCAGGACCCAACAAGAAGGGGGGCACTGCTAGACCTAATATTAACCAACAGGCCAGACCGCATATCAAATATAAGGGTTGGGGGTCACTTGGGGAATAGTGATCACAAAATAATAAGTTTTCATGTAACCTTTAATAAGATGGGTAGTAGGGGGGTGACAAGGACACTAAACTTCAGGAGGGCAAATTTCCAACGGATGAAAGAGGATCTTGGTGCAATTAACTGGGACGATATCCTGAGACATAAAAATACACAAAGAAAATGGGAGACGTTTATTAGCATCCTGGATAGGACCTGTGCACAGTATATACCGTATGGGAATAAACATACTAGAAATAGGAGGAAACCAATATGGCTAAATAGAGCTGTAAGGGGCGCAATAAGGGACAAAAAGAAAGCATTTAGAGAATTAAAGGAAGTAGGTAGTGAGGAGGCATTAAATAAATACAGAAATTTAAATAAATTCTGTAAAAAGCAAATCAAGGCAGCAAAGATTGAGACAGAGAGACTCATTGCCAGAGAGAGTAAAAATAATCCCAAAATATTCTTTAACTATATAAATAGTAAGAAACCAAAAAAATGACAGTGTTGGCCCCCTTAAAAATAATCTGGGGGAAATGGTGGATGAGGATGAGGAAAAAGCCAATATGCTAAATGACTTTTTTTCATCAGTATTTACAAAAGAAAATCCCATGGCAGACAAAATGACTAGTGATAAAATTTCCCCATCAAATGTCACCTGCTTAACCCAGCAGGAAGTACAGCGGCGTCTAAAAATAACTAAAATTGACAAATCTCCGGGCCCGGATGGGATACACCCCCGAGTACTGCAGGAACTAAGTACAGTCATTGATAGACCATTATTTTTAATCTTTAAAGACTCCATAATAACAGGGTCTGTACCACAGGACTGGCGTATAGCAAATGTGGTGCCAATATTCAAAACAGGGGCAAAAACTGAACTCGGTAATTATAGGCCAGTAAGCTTAACCTCTACTGTGGGTAAAATCCTGGAGGGCATTCTAAGGGATGCTATACTGGAGTATCTGAAGAGGAATAACCTTATGACCCAGTATCAGCACGGGTTTACTAGGGACCGTTCATGTCAGACTAATTTGATCAGCTTCTATGAAGAGGTAAGTTCCGGACTGGACCAAGGGAACCCAGTGGACGTAGTGTATATGGACTTTTCCAAAGCTTTTGATACGGTGCCACACAAAAGGTTGTTACATAAAATGAGAGTAATGGGGATAGGGGAAAATATGTGTAAGTGGGTTGAGAGCTGGCTCAGGAATAGGAAACAAAGGGTGGTTATTAATGGAGCACACTCGGACTGGGTTGCGGTTAGCAGTGGGGTACCACAGGGGTCAGTATTGGGCCCTCTTCTTTTTAACATATTTATTAATGACCTTGTAGGGGGCATTCAGAGTAGAATTTCAATATTTGCAGATGACACTAAACTCTGCAGGGTAATCAATACAGGGGAGGACAATTTTATATTACAGGATGATTTATGTAAACTAGAAGCTTGGGCTGATAAATGGCAAATGAGCTTTAATGGGGATAAATGTAAGGTCATGCACTTGGGTAGAAGTAATAAGATGTATAACTATGTGCTTAATTCTAAAACTCTGGGCAAAACCGTCAATGAAAAAGACCTGGGTATATGGGTGGATGACAAACTCATATTCAGTGGCCAGTGTCAGGCAGCTGCTACAAAGGCAAATAAAATAATGGGATGTATTAAAAGAGGCATAGATGCTCACGAGGAGAACATAATTTTACCTCTATACAAGTCACTAGTTCGACCACACTTAGAATACTGTGCACAGTTCTGGTCTCCGGTGTATAAGAAAGACATAGCTGAACTGGAGCGGGTGCAGAGAAGAGCGACCAAGGTTATTAGAGGACTGGGGGGTCTGCAATACCAAGATAGGTTATTACACTTGGGGCTATTTAGTTTGGAAAAACGAAGACTAAGGGGTGATTTTATTTTAATGTATAAATATATGAGGGGACAGTACAAAGACCTTTCTGATGATCTTTTTAATCATAGACCTGAGACAGGGACAAGGGGGCATCCTCTACGTCTGGAGGAAAGAAGGTTTAAGCATAATAACAGACGCGGATTCTTTACTGTAAGAGCAGTGAGACTATGGAACTCTCTGCCGTATGATGTTGTAATGAGTGATTCATTAATTAAATTTAAGGGGGGACTGGATATCTTTCTGGAAAAGTATAATGTAACAGGGTATATACACTAGATTCCTTGATAAGGCGTTGATCCAGGGAACTAGTCTGATTGCCGTATGTGGAGTCGGGAAGGAATTTTTTTCCCCATGGTGCAGTTACTCTTTGCCACATGGGTTTTTTTTGCCTTCCTCTGGATCAACATGTTAGGGCATGTTAGGCTAGGCTATGGGTTGAACTAGATGGACTTACAGTCTTCCTTCAACCTTAATAACTATGTAACTATGTAACTATGTAAGGAGACGCCAGCAAGAAGCCAAGGAAAGCAATAGACGCAAAGGCGTCATACCAGGAGAGATGCAGGGGAGAAATACCTGACGGGCGCCGCCATATTGGGGGCAGAACCACCAGGTCACAACCTCCCAGAAGCCCCAGCAGTGAGAGGAGCGCGTCTGCACATGTGCGGACTGCCGAAGGGACGAGCACCAGAGAATCCAGACGCAGAGGAGCGAGAAGGAGGGTCGGGTGCACGCCGGATGGAAAGGTAAGTATGAGGCGATGTAACAGTACCCCCTCTTTTACCCCCCCTCTCTTTAAAACTGGAATGGAACCTCCTCAGGATTAGAGGAGCAGCGATATTCTCTAGAGATTCCCAGGACCTTTCTTCGGGTCCAAAGTCCTTCCAATCAATCAAATAGCAAGTCCTACCTTTAACAGATTTTTTTAGCAAGAATATCCTTAACTTCGAAAGAGGCATCAGAAGAAATGGGTAGGTGAGAACATGTTGGAACAGAATGCAAATGATTAAAAATTGCAGGTTTGAGGAGCGATACACGAAAAGCATTAGGAATGCGTAGCGAAGCGGGCAACTTCAATTTATAGGCTACGTCATTAATTCGGCTAGAAATCTCAAAGGGGCTGATGTAACGTGGACCTAACTTTTGAGAGGGAATCTTGAGTCTGATGTAGCGAGAGGAAAGCCAGACCTTATCGCCAGGCTGATACGGAGGAACATCTAGACGTCTCTTGTCAGCATACCTTTTCAGCATACCTTTTCATTCTGCTACTAGCCTTCTCAAGCGCCTCCTTAGCTTCCTGCCAAATCTTGGAAAATTCCAAGGACAAGGAATCTGCCGCTGATACACCTGAGGTGGGGAGAACAGGAAGATGAATGCTGGGATGTAGTGTAAAAACAATAAAAAAGGGAGACTTAGACGAAGATTCACTAGTGTGATTATTATAGGTGAATTCTGCCCAGAGACACCCAGTCATCATGATGAGCATTGGTAAAATGGTGATGATAAGATGTGAGAATTTGATTTACTCGCTCCAGTTGGCCGTTGGACTGAGGATGGTATGCGGAAGAAAAATCCAGCGATACCTTCATAAGTCCACAAAGGGCTCTCCAAAAATGGGAGGTAAACTGAACTCCTCGGTCGGACACAATATGCTAAGGGAATCCATGAAGTCGAAATATTTGATGTAAAAAGATCTTCGCTAGGTCAGGAGCTGAAGGTCGACCAGGTAAAGAGATGAAGTGGGCCATTTTGGAAAATCTATCGACCACCACCAAAATTGCTGTGCAATTAGAAGATCTTGGTAAATTGGTGACAAAGTCCATAGCAATATGACTTCAGGGAACAGAAGGCATGGGAAGTGGATGCAGAGATCCTGAAGGAAACTGTCGAGAAACTTTATTCCTAGCACACGAGGAACAGGAAGCAATGAAATCCAAGACATCCTGACGAAGAGAAGGCCACCAATAATGGCGACAAATCAGGGAGAGAGTCTTCTTGCCCCCAACATGACCAGCTAAAGCGGGAGGAATGACCCCAATGTAAAACTTTCATCTTGTCATGATTAGACACAAACGTTTTTCCTGGAGGAGGAGTGATCACATCCAGGGTAGCCAAAGAAACAATCTTAGCAGGATCCAGGATATGCGCTGGTCTCTCCTCTTCATCCCGTGGTTGAAAAAATCTTGAAAGAGTGTCAGCTTTGATGTTTTTATTTCCAGGTCGGAAATGTAACTCAAAGTCAAAACATCTGAAGAACAAAGACCTTCTGACTCGCCGAGCGTTCAGCCTTTGGGCGGACTGGACATAGGCTAGATTCTTGTGATCCGTAAAAATAATGAATGGATGTACAGCCCCTTCAAGAAGATACCGCCACTCCTCCAAGGCCAATTTAATGGCCAATAATTCCTTGTCACCGATGGAATAATTACGCTCTGGAGAAGAAAATGCTTTGGAGAAGAACCCACAGGAAACTAATCGACCCGAGTTAGACCTCTGTAAAAGTACAGCTCCAGCTCCAATAGAGGATGCATCCACTTCAAGAATAAATGGTCTATTAGTATCCGGCCGATGAAGCACAGACGCAGAAGCAAATTCACGCTTCAGGGTTTGGAAGGCAGTTTCGGCCTCTGGAGGCCAAAGATTAGGGTCAACTCCCTTGCGAACTAGAGCAGAAATTGGTTTAGTCAAGGAGGAGAAATGAGGGATACATTTTCTATAATAATTGGCGAAGCCAAGAAATCGCTGAATAGCCTTTACCCCCCGAAGGACGTGGCCAATTCAGAATGGCAGATATCTTCTCAGGATCCATCTTCAGGCCATCCTTAGAAACAATATAACCCAGGAAAGCTACGGAAAACTGTTCAAAGACACATTTCTCAACCTTCACGAACAGATGATTCTCCCTTAAACGTATTAAAACTTGGCGAATGTCTCGTTGATAGTGTTGAGCGATACCGTCCGATACTTGAAAGTATCGGTATCGGAAAGTATCGGCCGATACCGGCAAAGTATCGGATCCAATCCGATACCGATACCCGATACCAATACAAGTCAATGGGACTCAGGTATCGGACGGTATTCCTGATGGTTCCCAGGGTCTGAAGGAGAGGAAACTCTCCTTCAGGCCCTGGGAACCATATTAATGTGTAAAAGAAAGAATTAAAATAAAAAATATCGCTATACTCACCTGTCCGACGCAGCCGGGACCTCAGCGAGGGAACCGGCAGCGTTGTTTGTTTAAAATTTGCGCTTTTACTTGGTTACGTGAGGTCCCGGCTTGTGATTGGTCAGGGCGGCCATGTTGCCGGGACGCGGACCAATCACAGCAAGCCGTGACGAAATTACGTCACGGCTTGCTGTGATTGGTCCGCGTCCCGGCAACATGGCCGCCATTAACCAATCACAAGCCGTGACGTCACGGGAGGCTGGACATGCGCGTATTTTGAAAAGCGCGCGTGTCCAGCCTCCAGTGACGTCCCGGCTTATGATTGGTCACGGCGCCATGTTGCCGGGACGCGGACCAATCACAGCAAGCCGTGACGAAATTACGTCACGGCTTGCTGTGATTGGTCCGCGTCCCGGCAACATGGCCGCCATTAACCAATCACAAGCCGTGACGTCACGGGAGGCTAGACACGCGCGCTTTTCAAAATACGCGCATGTCCAGCCTCCCGTGACGTCCCGGCTTGTGATTGGTTAATGGCGGCCATGTTGCCGGGACGTCACTGGAGGCTGGACACGCGCGCTTTTCAAAATACGCGCATGTCCAGCCTCCCGTGACGTCACGGCTTGTGATTGGTTAATGGCGGCCATGTTGCCGGGACGTCACTGGAGGCTGGACACGCGCGCTTTTCAAAATACGCGCATGTCCAGCCTCCCGTGACGTCACGGCTTGTGATTGGTTAATGGCGGCCATGTTGCCGGGACGCGGACCAATCACAGCAAGCCGTGACGTAATTTCGTCACGGCTTGCTGTGATTGGTCCGCGTCCCGGCAACATGGCCGCCCTGACCAATCACAAGCCGGGACTTCACGTAACCAAGTAAAAGCGCGAAATTTAAACAAACAACGCTGCCGGTTCCCTCGCTGAGATCCCGGCTGCGTCGGACAGGTGAGTATAGCGATATTTTTTATTTTAATTCTCTTTTTTACACATTATTACATTAATGTTGTTGCGATACCCGATACCCGATACCACAAAAGTATCGGATCTCGGTATCGGAAATTCCGATACAGCAAGTATCGGCCGATACCCGATACTTGCAGTATCGGAATGCTCAACACTACTCGTTGATGAGTGGATAAATCTGGAGAGACTGCGACACTAGTATAGAGGCAATCTCGAAAGATATCGTTGACAAACTCTTGGAACACAGCAGGAGCATTACAAAGTCCAAAAGGCATTACCAAATACTCGTAGTGACCATCCTGAGTGTTGAATGCGGTTTTCCACTCGTCCCCTGCATGGATATGAACCAAGTTGTAGGCTACCCGAAGATCTAGCTTGGTAAAAACTTGTGCTCCCCTCAGACGGTCGAAGAGTTCTGAAATAAGAGGCAAAGGGTATTTATTCTTCACAGTGATGTTATTTAATCCCCTGTAGTCAATGCAAGGGCGAAGGGTACCATCCTTCTTTTTCACAAAAAAGAAACCTGCCCCAGCTGGAGACAAAGATTTTCGAATGAAACCTCTAGTAAGGTTCTCCTGAACATAGTACGACATAGCTTGAGTTTCTGTAGGCGAGACAGGATAGATTCTTCCTCTAGGATTAGTGGTACCAGGTACGAGGTCTATAGGACAGTCGTAGGGTCGATGTGGTGGAAGAGTCTCCGCCTCCTTTTTGTCAAAAACATCCATAAAAGAAGAATAAACAGAGGGCAACCCGGAAGGGAAGGGGAAGGGACAGGGGACACGAACAGGACGCACCAGCAGCAGACAACAAGTCCGACAGGAATCCCCCCAACAAGAATGTTGCCCCTATGCCAATCTAAGAAAGGTTCGTGGACCCATAACCACGGAAGGCTGAGGAGAAAAGGATGAGAGATGTTGGCTAAAACAAAAAACGAAATCCTGTCCCTATGAAGCACCCCAACTTGAAGCTCTACCAACTGCGTAACTTGAGTTATAGTCTCTTGCAGAGTCCTCCCATCTACAGAAGCAAGAAAAAGAGGATTCTCTAAAGACTTAACAGGAACAGAGAATTTAATTACCTCCTCTAACCTAATAAAATTTCCCCCTGCACCCAAGTCCACATAAGCCTCAAGGGAAAAAACGTGTATCATGAATATGCAACAAAACAGGCAGAGTGAGGGGTTGAGAGGTTTCACATGCACCTAGGGGGCCTCTCTTACCTGACCTAGGTGGAAGAGTTTTCCGGACGATCAGGGCAGGCTCGCAGAAAATGAGAGGAGCTTCCACAGTAAAAACAGAGACCGTCGGTGCGTCTCTCCTTGCGACGTTGTTCGGGCAGTGTTTTAAACGATCTACTTGCATCGGCTCAGGAGCAGAAACCGAAGAGACTCTGGAATGTGGACTGGGAGGCCTACGGGAGGACATAGAAGAACAAGGAAATTTTCTCTCCCGAGATCGCTCCTGAAAGGGAAGGTCGATACGTGTGGCGAAGGCAATTAAATCCTCCAAATTATTTGGAGCATCACGGCCAGCTAGTTCATACTTGATACGGCTAGATAACCTCCGCCAGAAAGCCCCTACCAACGCTTCATTATTCCAACCCAAGTTGGAAGATAAAGTCCGAAACTGAATAGCTTATTGCCCAACAGTTAAAGACCCCTGCAGTAAATTAAACAAAGCCTCAGTGGTTGAGGCCAAGCGACCTGGTTCATCAAACACTTGACGAAACGTCTCCAAAAAAGGAGTCAACTGAGTGACCACAGGATCATCCCACTCCCAAAGAGGATTAACACAAGCTAGGGCCTCACCCTCCAAATGCGAAATAATAAAGGCCACCTTGGCCCGATCAGTGGGATATAACAGGGAGAGGAGCTCGAAATGAAGATGGCACTGATTAAGGAATCCCCGACATAGTTTGGGGTCTCCGTTAAAACGAGGTGGTTTAGCCAAACGGGGAGAGGTATGAGGAGCAGGAGCAGGTGCAGGAACCGACATGGCAGACTGAAGAGACAGAAGTCGACTATCGACAGATGCCATATAACCCAGGATATGGGACTGGGTATCCCGCTGTTGTACTAGTTCTTGTTGCAAACTGGCCAGCTGGTAGGCATTCCCTGGATCAGAGGACTGGAGAGCAGAAAGACGGGAGTCCATAGATTTCATGAAAGACATCATCCGGCACTGAATCTCCCACAGGAAAACAAGTTCTTTCTGAGCAACCGCAGCTCCGGCGGGATCCACGGCCTTTGCGTACTGTAAGAACCCGAGAAGTGGACCCTCTGGGTCGATGCTTCAGAGGCCCTGAAGGCGAGCTGACCAGATAGTGCCACCCCCTATACAGGGAGTGTTTGGCACAGGCCCAAGGAGGATGGAGCCGCAACTGCCGGAGCCAAAGGGGCGACTGAGGACTGAGCCAAAGATGGTACTGAGGACAGGAGTGAAACAGGACCACAGAGGAGACCAGAACAGAGAAGGCACCGGACAGGCAGGGACGGCAAAACACTGTACTGACCGGTATGGTGGAAACACACGATAGACAGAGAGCAACAGGAACACAGGACTGGCAGGAACGGCAGGAACACAGGACAGGCAAAGATGGCAGGAACACAGGACTGGCAGGTACGGCAGGAACACAGGACTAGGAGGGACGGCAGGAACACAGGGCTGGCAGGTATGGCAGGAGCACAGGACTGGCAGGTACGGCAGGAACGCAGGACTGGCAGGTATGGCAGGAACACAGGACTGGCAGGGATGGCAGGAATACAGGACTGGCAGGTATGGCAGTAACACAGGACTGGCGGAGACGGCCAGAACACAGGACTGGCAGAAATAACAAGAACACAGGATTGGCAGGGATGGCACAGACATGGCAATAAGTAACAAGCCAAATCTGAGTCTAAGCGTGGGGAGCAGAGACTATGGCCTAGGAACCTAAGGAGACGTCAGCAAGAAGCCGGTGAAAGCAATAGACGCAAAGGCGTCTTACCAGGAGAGATGCAGGGGAGAAATACCCGACGGATGCCGCCATATTGGGGATGGAGCCACCGGGTCATGACCTCCCAGAAGCCCCCGCAGTGAGAGGAGAGCGTCTGCTCATGCGCGGACCACCAAATGGACAAGCACCAGAGAATCCAGACACAAAGGAGCCAGAAGGAGTGTTGGGAGCATGCCGGCCGGAAAGGTAAGTATGAGGCGGCGTAACACAAGGGCCATTCACTCCATTATCAGGCCAGGCATACACACATGTCGTGAAAGATGTGTTGTTATACCACCAGCAGCCAGGTAGACAAAGGTCCAGCCAGTGGACACTTTTGGAGAATAAGTAGGAGGAGGATGTCAAACAACCATATTCATAGCAGGGTGGCACTCAAAACAACTCACGGGTATCACTGGAGCATGTCTGGGGGATGCAGAGGATACAGAGAACTCAAACGATATACGTCTCCCGAGCACTGCTTGTCATTCCTTCTGATCAGCCTGTGGCCTTACATGCTGCTGTGCTTGCGCAACAACCACCGAGTTGCCAGGATTGTTACAAGTACTGATTACTGTGTGGCCACCCTGCTGGATCCCTGCTTCAAGCACAACTGCCATCCCTACTTCCATCCCTAGAGCATGATCAGAAAGTACTGTACAATATGGAATACAAGCACACGCTTGTAGACTCACTACTGATGGCGTCCCCACCTGACAGCAGGGGATTAATGGAAGCACAAAGCAAAGGAGAATTAAATTGCCAACACAGGTGCCAACACAGGTGGGGTACCAGCACCAACTCAGAAGGGAGGGTTAGCATGGTAGAAATGTGGAAAACCTAACTAAGTAAGTTGCAGTATCCACAACTAGAGTTGAGCGACTTTCATTTTTTTAAGATCGAGTCGGGTTTTGTGAAACCCGATTTTGTCCAGAGTCGAGTCGAGTGCAGTCGGCCGATTATCGCTAAAAGTCGGGGATCGACCGAAACACGAAACCCAATGCAAGTCAATGGGGAAGCATAGTCGGCAGTGAGTGGAGGCCAGGAAAACACCTACAGTGCCCATTTTAATGCCAAAAACATCCATTCTTGTTTCTGAAGCTTGTCAATCTTAATTAACTTTATAATAATAGTTGGGCATAGGGAATTGGGGGTCATTTGGCAAAAGTTGTGGGGGGAGTAGGGCCGGCTCAAGTTTTTCGTGGGCCCAGGAAATGCGGACTACGTCACGGCGGTGTTGCAGGGAAAGGTAAGTATTTCAACGTTGCAAGTGCTGTGATCCTGAGCAAGCAGGGGGGGCCCACTCGTTCGCATTGGCACTGGCACAGGGCCCCTCAAAGTACAGCGATGTGTGTTTGCATGGCGGGGGCGCCTCCCACCAGCAGCGACACTTTTGCGTACTCTGAGGGGCCCTGTGCCAGTGACGTCGCCAACGAGTATGCCCCCCCACCTGATGAAGGAACCTGCACTTTCATCTGCACCTTCCTCTCTGTCCCTGTGTAAGGTGGTATAACATGCGGGAAGGGGAACCTTACTTTCAGCAGGGTCAGATTCTGGCTGTGTAGAGTATAAGGGGAATGTAGTGGTCTAGGTCAATGTACCAGCAGACTCATCTAGCAGTGGCTGGGCAATGGGCAGGATGAGGAGGAAACAGATATAGGGCCAAAGAATAAAGTAGGCTAAATGCAGTTCAAAATTGGTAACAGGACTAAACAGGCGGCATTGCTTTGTTCAGTGGAGTAGCAAACCCAAGAGCAGCAGACACTGTTTCAAGGGCATAACCACACTAGTAGGCCAAATGCAGTTTAATATCTGATAGTATAGGGCGAAAGCCAGAATGTGGAAGCTCAGCTTTGTTCAGTTGAGGACAACACCAGGCAGGGGCAGACAGACACCTTTAGTAGGCCGGAACAGCCAATTGCATTTTTAAAAATGGTAATTTGGAACTGAAGGTTGAAGCTCAGCTTTATTCAGTTGAGGACAACACCAGGCAGGGGCAGACAGACACCTTTAGTAGGCCGGAACAGCCAATTGCATTTTTAAAAATGGTAATTTGGAACTGAAGGTTGAAGCTCAGCTTTATTCAGTTGAGGACAACACCAGGCAGGGGCAGACATTCACCTTTAGTAGGCCGGAACAGCCAATTGCATTTTTAAAAATGGTAATTTGGAACAGAAGGTTGAAGCTCAGCTTTATTCAGTTGAGGACAACACCAGGCAGGGGCAGACAGACACCTTTAGTAGGCCGGAACAGCCAATTTTTTAAAAAAACAGCAGTTAGTAAGAGGCAGAAGGTAGAAGCTCAGCTTTATTCAGTTGAGGACAACACCAGGCAGGGGCAGACAGACACCTTTAGTAGGCCGGAACAGCCAATTGCATTTTTAAAAATGGTAATTTGGAACAGAAGGTAGAAGCTCAGCTTTATTCAGTTGAGGACAACACCAGGCAGGGGCAGACAGACACCTTTAGTAGGCCGGAACAGCCAATTGCTTTTTTAAAAATGGTAATTTGGAACAGAAGGTTGAAGCTCAGCTTTATTCAGTTGAGGACAACACCAGGCAGGGGCAGACAGACACCTTTAGTAGGCCGGAACAGCCAATTGCTTTTTTAAAAATGGTAATTTGGAACAGAAGGTTGAAGCTCAGCTTTATTCAGTTGAGGACAACACCAGGCAGGGGCAGACAGACACCTTTAGTAGGCCGGAACAGCCAATTTTTAAAAAAAACAGCAGTTAGTAAGAGGCAGAAGGTAGAAGCTCAGCTTTATTCAGTTGAGGACAACACCAGGCAGGGGCAGACAGACACCTTTAGTAGGCCGGAACAGCCAATTGCTTTTTTAAAAATGGTAATTTGGAACAGAAGGTTGAAGCTCAGCTTTATTCAGTTGAGGACAACACCAGGCAGGGGCAGACAGACACCTTTAGTAGGCCGGAACAGCCAATTTTTTAAAAAAACAGCAGTTAGTAAGAGGCAGAAGGTAGAAGCTCAGCTTTATTCAGTTGAGGACAACACCAGGCAGGGGCAGACAGACACCTTTAGTAGGCCGGAACAGCCAATTTTTTTAAAAAACAGCAGTTAGTAAGAGGCAGAAGGTAGAAGCTCAGCTTTATTCAGTTGAGGACAACACCAGGCAGGGGCAGACAGACACCTTTAGTAGGCCGGAACAGCCAATTGCTTTTTTAAAAATGGTAATTTGGAACAGAAGGTTGAAGCTCAGCTTTATTCAGTTGAGGACAACACCAGGCAGGGGCAGACAGACACCTTTAGTAGGCCGGAACAGCCAATTGCTTTTTTAAAAATGGTAATTTGGAACAGAAGGTTGAAGCTCAGCTTTATTCAGTTGAGGACAACACCAGGCAGGGGCAGACAGACACCTTTAGTAGGCCGGAACAGCCAATTTTTTAAAAAAACAGCAGTTAGTAAGAGGCAGAAGGTAGAAGCTCAGCTTTATTCAGTTGAGGACAACACCAGGCAGGGGCAGACAGACACCTTTAGTAGGCCGGAACAGCCAATTGCTTTTTTAAAAATGGTAATTTGGAACAGAAGGTTGAAGCTCAGCTTTATTCAGTTGAGGACAACACCAGGCAGGGGCAGACAGACACCTTTAGTAGGCCGGAACAGCCAATTTTTTAAAAAAACAGCAGTTAGTAAGAGGCAGAAGGTAGAAGCTCAGCTTTATTCAGTTGAGGACAACACCAGGCAGGGGCAGACAGACACCTTTAGTAGGCCGGAACAGCCAATTGCATTTTTAAAAATGGTAATTTGGAACAGAAGGTTGAAGCTCAGCTTTATTCAGTTGAGGACAACACCAGGCAGGGGCAGACAGACACCTTTAGTAGGCCGGAACAGCCAATTGCTTTTTTAAAAATGGTAATTTGGAACAGAAGGTAGAAGCTCAGCTTTATTCAGTTGAGGACAACACCAGGCAGGGGCAGACAGACACCTTTAGTAGGCCGGAACAGCCAATTGCTTTTTTAAAAATGGTAATTTGGAACAGAAGGTTGAAGCTCAGCTTTATTCAGTTGAGGACAACACCAGGCAGGGGCAGACAGACACCTTTAGTAGGCCGGAACAGCCAATTGCATTTTTAAAAATGGTAATTTGGAACAGAAGGTTGAAGCTCAGCTTTATTCAGTTGAGGACAACACCAGGCAGGGGCAGACAGACACCTTTAGTAGGCCGGAACAGCCAATTTTTTAAAAAAACAGCAGTTAGTAAGAGGCAGAAGGTAGAAGCTCAGCTTTATTCAGTTGAGGACAACACCAGGCAGGGGCAGACAGACACCTTTAGTAGGCCGGAACAGCCAATTTTTTAAAAAAACAGCAGTTAGTAAGAGGCAGAAGGTAGAAGCTCAGCTTTATTCAGTTGAGGACAACACCAGGCAGGGGCAGACAGACACCTTTAGTAGGCCGGAACAGCCAATTGCATTTTTAAAAATGGTAATTTGGAACAGAAGGTTGAAGCTCAGCTTTATTCAGTTGAGGACAACACCAGGCAGGGGCAGACAGACACCTTTAGTAGGCCGGAACAGCCAATTGCATTTTTAAAAATGGTAATTTGGAACTGAAGGTTGAAGCTCAGCTTTGTTCAGTTGAGGACAACACCAGGCAGGGGCAGACAGACACCTTTAGTAGGCCGGAACAGCCAATTTTTTTAAAAAACAGCAGTTAGTAAGAGGCAGAAGGTAGAAGCTCAGCTTTATTCAGTTGAGGACAACACCAGGCAGGGGCAGACAGACACCTTTAGTAGGCCGGAACAGCCAATTGCTTTTTTAAAAATGGTAATTTGGAACAGAAGGTTGAAGCTCAGCTTTATTCAGTTGAGGACAACACCAGGCAGGGGCAGACAGACACCTTTAGTAGGCCAGAACAGCCAATTTTTTAAAAAAACAGCAGTTAGTAAGAGGCAGAAGGTAGAAGCTCAGCTTTATTCAGTTGAGGACAACACCAGGCAGGGGCAGACAGACACCTTTAGTAGGCCGGAACAGCCAATTGCTTTTTTAAAAATGGTAATTTGGAACAGAAGGTTGAAGCTCAGCTTTATTCAGTTGAGGACAACACCAGGCAGGGGCAGACAGACACCTTTAGTAGGCCGGAACAGCCAATATTTTAAAAAAACAGCAGTTAGTAAGAGGCAGAAGGTTGAAGCTCAGCTTTATTCAGTTGAGGACAACACCAGGCAGGGGCAGACAGACACCTTTAGTAGGCCGGAACAGCCAATTGCTTTTTTAAAAATGGTAATTTGGAACAGAAGGTTGAAGCTCAGCTTTATTCAGTTGAGGACAACACCAGGCAGGGGCAGACAGACACCTTTAGAAGGCCGGAACAGCCAATTTTTTAAAAAAACAGCAGTTAGTAAGAGGCAGAAGGTAGAAGCTCAGCTTTATTCAGTTGAGGACAACACCAGGCAGGGGCAGACAGACACCTTTAGTAGGCCGGAACAGCCAATTGCTTTTTTAAAAATGGTAATTTGGAACAGAAGGTTGAAGCTCAGCTTTATTCAGTTGAGGACAACACCAGGCAGGGGCAGACAGACACCTTTAGTAGGCCGGAACAGCCAATATTTAAAAAAAACAGCAGTTAGTAAGAGGCAGAAGGTTGAAGCTCAGCTTTATTCAGTTGAGGACAACACCAGGCAGGGGCAGACAGACACCTTTAGTAGGCCGGAACAGCCAATTGCTTTTTTAAAAATGGTAATTTGGAACAGAAGGTAGAAGCTCAGCTTTATTCAGTTGAGGACAACACCAGGCAGGGGCAGACAGACACCTTTAGTAGGCCGGAACAGCCAATTTTTTTAAAAAACAGCAGTTAGTAAGAGGCAGAAGGTAGAAGCTCAGCTTTATTCAGTTGAGGACAACACCAAGCAGGGGCAGACAGACACCTTTAGTAGGCCGGAACAGCCAATTGCATTTTTAAAAATGGTAATTTGGAACTGAAGGTTGAAGCTCAGCTTTATTCAGTTGAGGACAACACCAGGCAGGGGCAGACACCTTTAGAAGGACGGAACAGCCAATTTTTTTAAAAACAGCAGTTAATCAGAGCCAGAAGGTAGAAGCTCAGCTTTATTCAGTTGAGGACAACTTGAATTAGGGACTGCAGACAGACTTTGCAGGCTGTCCCCTGTGTGGACCATGCATCCAATACATTAACCCATTTAGCCACAAAGGACACGTAACCTTCCGTGGCCAGGCCTACAGGTCCATGTGTCTGTTGTCAGGTATACCTTTGGACTGACAAATTGACAGAATGCAAGGACAATGCAGTCTTTAACATGCAGGTGGAGGGGTGGGATGGCTTTTCTCGCAAAAGAATTGTCAACTGGGTAGCTCATAGCGTGGTATATCGTAGTTCATCCTGGCTTTATTAATATTAAATTAAATAAAAAAATAGGCTCTAGGCACTTTATTATTGGTTCCAGGGGTACACGGGCAGCAGTGGTCAGGTGAGTGGAGGCCTAGTGGAAGGAGGGACCTTAGACAGGCTTCGAAGGCCTAACATAATAAAATGGGCTGGCGGTAGGCACTTTATTATTGGTTCCAGGGGTACACGGGCAGCAGTGGTCTGGTCAGTGGAGGCCTAGTGGAAGGAGGGACCGCAGACAGGCTTCAAAGGCCTAACATAATAAAATGGGCTGGCTGTAGGCACTTTATTATTGGTTCCAGGGGTACACGGGCAGCAGTGGTCAGGTGAGTGGAGGCCTAGTGGAAGGAGGGACCGCAGACAGGCTTCGAAGGCCTAACACAATAAAATGGGCTGGCTGTAGGCACTTTAAAATTGGTTCCAGGGGTACACGGGCAGCAGTGGTCTGGTCAGTGGAGGCCTAGTGGAAGGAGGGACCGCAGACAGGCTTCGAAGGCCTAACACAATAAAATGGGCTGGCTGTAGGCACTTTAAAATTGGCTCCAGGGGTACACGGGCAGCAGTGGTCTGGTCAGTGGAGGCCTAGTGGAAGGAGGGACCGCAGACAGGCTTCGAAGGCCTAAAATAACAAACAATAGGCTCATGGCAGTTTTACAGCGGTTACATGGATACACGGGCAGCTTGGTGGTGAGTGGAGGAGTATTTAAAGTAGGGACCGCAGACAGGCTATCAAAGGCCTAAAATAACAAACAATAGGCTCATGGCAGTTTTACAGCGGTTACATGGATACACGGGCAGCTTGGTGGTGAGTGGAGGAGTATTTAAAGTAGGGACCGCAGACAGGCTATCAAAGGCCTAAAATAACAAACAATAGGCTCATGGCAGCTTTACAGCGGTTACATGGATACACAGGCAGCTTGGTGGTGAGTGGAGGAGTATTTAAAGTAGGGACCGCAGACAGGCTATCAAAGGCCTAAAATAACAAACAATAGGCTCATGGCAGTTTTACAGCGGTTACATGGATACATGGTCAGGCAGCTTGGTGGTCAGTGGAGGAGTATTTAAAGTAGGGACCGCAGACAGGCTATCAAAGGCCTAAAATAACAAACAATAGGCTCATGGCAGCTTTACAGCGGTTACATGGATACACGGGCAGGCAGCTTGGTGGTCATTGGAGGAGTATTTAAAGTAGGGACCGCAGACAGGCTATCAAAGGCCTAAAATAACAAACAATAGGCTCATGGCAGTTTTACAGCGGTTACATGGATACACGGGCAGGCAGCTTGGTGGTCAGTGGAGGAGTATTTAAAGTAGGGACCGCAGACAGGCTATCAAAGGCCTAAAATAACAAACAATAGGCTCATGGCAATTTTACAGCGGTTACATGGATACACGGGCAGGCAGCTTGGTGGTCAGTGGAGGAGTATTTAAAGTAGGGACCGCAGACAGGCTATCAAAGGCCTAAAATAACAAACAATAGGCTCATGGCAGTTTTACAGCGGTTACATGGATACACGGGCAGGCAGCTTGGTGGTCAGTGGAGGAGTATTTAAAGTAGGGACCGCAGACAGGCTATCAAAGGCCTAAAATAACAAACAATAGGCTCATGGCAGCTTTACAGCGGTTACATGGATACACAGGCAGCTTGGTGGTCAGTGGAGGAGTATTTAAAGTAGGGACCGCAGACAGGCTATCAAAGGCCTAAAATAACAAACAATAGGCTCATGGCAGCTTTACAGCGGTTACATGGATACACGGGCAGGCAGCTTGGTGGTCAGTGGAGGAGTATTTAAAGTAGGGACCGCAGACAGGCTATCAAAGGCCTAAAATAACAAACAATAGGCTCATGGCAGTTTTACAGCGGTTACATGGATACACGGGCAGGCAGCTTGGTGGTCAGTGGAGGAGTATTTAAAGTAGGGACCGCAGACAGGCTATCAAAGGCCTAAAATAACAAACAATAGGCTCATGGCAGCTTTACAGCGGTTACATGGATACACAGGCAGCTTGGTGGTCAGTGGAGGAGTATTTAAAGTAGGGACCGCAGACAGGCTATCAAAGGCCTAAAATAACAAACAATAGGCTTATGGCAGTTTTACAGCGGTTACATGGATACACGGGCAGGCAGCTTGGTGGTCAGTGGAGGAGTATTTAAAGTAGGGACCGCAGACAGGCTATCAAAGGCCTAAAATAACAAACAATAGGCTCATGGCAGTTTTACAGCGGTTACATGGATACACGGGCAGGCAGCTTGGTGGTCAGTGGAGGAGTATTTAAAGTAGGGACCGCAGACAGGCTATCAAAG
Source organism: Ranitomeya variabilis (assembly GCF_051348905.1). Classification (NCBI taxonomy): domain Eukaryota; kingdom Metazoa; phylum Chordata; class Amphibia; order Anura; family Dendrobatidae; genus Ranitomeya; species Ranitomeya variabilis. Next base: position 573,161,670 of record NC_135236.1, read on the forward strand.
GCCTAAAATAACAAACAATAGGCTCATGGCAGCTTTACAGCGGTTACATGGATACACAGGCAGCTTGGTGGTCAGTGGAGGAGTATTTAAAGTAGGGACCGCAGACAGGCTATCAAAGGCCTAAAATAACAAACAATAGGCTCATGGCAGCTTTACAGCGGTTACATGGATACACGGGCAGGCAGCTTGGTGGTCAGTGGAGGAGTATTTAAAGTAGGGACCGCAGACAGGCTATCAAAGGCCTAAAATAACAAACAATAGGCTTATGGCAGTTTTACAGCGGTTACATGGATACACGGGCAGGCAGCTTGGTGGTCAGTGGAGGAGTATTTAAAGTAGGGACCGCAGACAGGCTATCAAAGGCCTAAAATAACAAACAATAGGCTCATGGCAGCTTTACAGCGGTTACATGGATACACAGGCAGCTTGGTGGTGAGTGGAGGAGTAGTGCAAGGAGTGTCTGTCCCAGTACTCCCAAAATATAAATAGATGTTAATGTCTCGCAAAACAACCAAAACAAAAAAAAAGGTGGCATACTTAGGTACAGGGGTGGGCTCATCTACTGAGTTTCTGACATAGTAATTTGGCAGTAACTATTTAATGGTGCCAATATAGGACACAGACACAGACTACTTTAAGTTGCATCATAGATGTCTACAAATTTGTATTGTCAGTGCCAGACATTGAATGATGTCAGCGAATAGACTAAAGATTGGTGGAGCTGTGCGACATAATTTTGCACGTGGTAGAGCACATTTTGAGCTGGGGTAGGGGGGAACTCTCTTGAGGCCGGCGGGACCGCCCCAGGGCCCCTCATGTTACAATGGTGTGTCTGACGTTGGGTGCGCACCACCACCGCCAGAGACACTACATTGTACTATGAGGGACCCAGTAGCAATGCCGTCAACCAAAAGCGAGCACACCCACCTCTTCAGACAAACAGCAGTCTCACGGGTGCTTGCGCCAAGTCGCGATACCACGGCCCCGTGTGGGGAGTTTTGCCATTTAGGGAGGTGTAAACATGTCGTATGCTGTACAATCAGCTGCAGCAAATTAGACATTAGAAAAGTAATTCACAGGCAAGAGCTTTTCATAGGAAAGCTAGGTGTCGGCCGGGCAAGGTGGGGCAAAAGATTTCGAAATCCAGTTGTGGTTCATTTTAATGAATGTTAGATCGTCAACATTTTGGGTAGCCAGACGAGTCCTTTTTTCGGTTAATATTGAACCTGCAGCACTGAATACTCTTTCTGATAGGACACTTGCTGCCGGGCAAGCAAGCTCCTGCAATGCATATTCTGCCAATTCTGGCCAGGTGTCTAATTTGGAGGCCCAGTAATCAAATGGGAATGACGGTTGAGGGAGAACATCGATAAGGGATGAAAAATAGTTAGTAACCATACTGGACAAATGTTGTCTCCTGTCACTTTCAATTGATGCAGCAGTACCTGTCCTGTCTGCGGTCATAGCAAAATCACTCCACAACCTGGTCAGAAAACCCCTCTGTCCAACGCCACTTCTGATGTGTGCACCCCTAACACTCCTAGTCTGCTGCCCCCTGGAGCTCGTGTGAGAACGATCACGTGCGCTGTGTGCTGGGAATGCCTGAAGCAAACGGTCAACAAGAGTTGATTGTTTGGTTGCTAATATTAGTTCCAAGTTCTCATGTGGCATAATATTTTGCAATTTGCCTTTATAGCGTGGATCAAGGAGGCAGGCCAACCAGTAATCGTCATCGTTCATCATTTTCGTAATGCGTGTGTCCCTTTTTAGGATACGTAAGGCATAATCCGCCATGTGGGCCAAAGTTCCAGTTGTCAAATCTCCGGTTGTGATTGGTTGAGGGGCAGTTGCAGGCAAATCTACGTCACTTGTGTCCCTCAAAAAACCAGAACCCGGCCGTGACACGCAACCAATTTCCTGTGCCCCCGGGAAAGGTTCGGCATTAAAAATATACTCATCCCCATCATCCTCCTCGTCCTCCACCTCCTCTTCGCCCGCTACCTCGTCCTGTACACTGCCCTGACCAGACAATGGCTGACTGTCATCAAGGCTTTCCTCTTCCTCTGGTGCAGACGCCTGCTCCTTTATGTGCGTCAAACTTTGCATCAGCAGACGCATTAGGGGGATGCTCATGCTTATTACGGCGTTGTCTGCACTAACCAGCCGTGTGCATTCCTCAAAACACTGAAGGACTTGACACATGTCTTGTATCTTAGACCACTGCACACCTGACAACTCCATGTCTGCCATCCTACTGCCTGCCCGTGTATCCTCCCACAAATAAATAACAGCACGCCTCTGTTCGCACAGTCTCTGAAGCATGTGCAGTGTTGAGTTCCACCTTGTTGCAACGTCTATGATTAGGCGATGCTGGGGAAGGTTCAAAGACCGCTGATAGGTCTGCATACGGCTGGCGTGTACAGGCGAACGTCGGATATGTGAGCAAAGTGCACGCACTTTGAGGAGCAGGTCGGAGAACCCAGGATAAGTTTTCAATAAGCACTGCACCACCAGGTTTAAGGTGTGAGCCAGGCAAGGAATGTGTTTCAGTTGGGAAAGGGAGATGGCAGCCATGAAATTCCTTCCGTTATCACTCACTACCTTGCCTGCCTCAAGATCTACTGTGCCCAGCCATGACTGCGTTTCTTGTTGCAAGAACTCGGATAGAACTTCCGCGGTGTGTCTGTTGTCGCCCAAACACTTCATAGCCAATACAGCCTGCTGACGCTTGGCAGTAGCTGGCCCATAATGGGACAACTGGTGTGCAACAGTGTCATCTGCCGATGGAGTGGTTGGCAGACTGCGTTCTGTGGAAGAGCTGTAGCTTCTGCAGGAGGACGAGGAGGAGGAGGAGGGGGTGCGAACGCCTACAGCCAACTGTCCCTAAATTGATGTCGCCTGTGGACCCTGCATCCACCACATTCACCCAGTGTGCCGTGATGGACACATAACGTCCCTGGCCATGCCTACTGGTCCATGCATCTGTAGTCAGGTGCACCTTTGTACTCACAGATTGCCTGAGTGCATGGACGATGCGCTGTTTAACATGCTGGTGCAGGGCTGGGATGGCTTTTCTGGAAAAAAAGTGTCGACTGGGTAGCTCGTATCGTGGTTCAGCGTACTCCATCAGGGCTTTGAAAGCTTCGCTTTCAACTAACCGGTAGGGCATCATCTCTAACGAGATTAGTCTAGCTATGTGGGCGTTAAAACCCTGTGTACGCGGATGCGAGGATAAGTACTTCCTTTTTCTAACCAGAGTCTCATGTAGGGTGAGCTGGACTGGAGAGCTGGAGATCGTGGAACTTTCGGGTGTGCCGGTGTACATGGCAGACTGAGAGACGGTTGGAGACGGTATTGTTTCCGCCGGTGCCCTAGATGCAATATTTCCTCCTACAAAACTGGTGGTTCCCTGACCCTGACTGCTTTTGGCTGGCAAAGAAACCTGCACAGATACTGCCGGTGGTGCAGAAAATGGTGGCCTTACAGTGACGGAAGGGATGTTGCGTTGCTGACTAGCTTCATTGGCCGAGGGTGCTACAACCTTAAGGGACGTTTGGTAGTTAGTCCAGGCTTGAAAATGCATGGTGGTTAAGTGTCTATGCATGCAACTAGTATTTAGACTTTTCAGATTCTGACCTCTGCTTAAGCTAGTTGAACATTTTTGACAGACGACTTTGCGCTGATCAGTTGGATGTTGTTTAAAAAAATGCCAGACTGCACTCTTCCTAGACTCGGATCCCTTTTCAGGGATTGCAGACTGAGCTTTAACCGGATGGCCACGCTGTCCTCCAACAGGTTTTGGCTTTGACACGCGTTTTGGGCCAGATACGGGCCCGGCAGATGGAACCTGTTGCGATGTTGATGCCTGCTGCGGCCCCTCCTCCACCTCCGCTTCTGAACTACTGCCGCCTGCACCCTGTTCCCCCAATGGCTGCCAATCGGGGTCAATAACTGGGTCATCTATTACCTCCTCTTCGAGCTCGTGTGCAACTTCGTCTGTGTCACTGTGTCGGTCGGTGGTATAGCGTTCGTGGCGGGGCAACATAGTCTCATCAGGGTCTGATTGTGGATCTGTACCCTGAGAGGGCAATGTGGTGGTCTGAGTCAAAGGAGCAGCATAGTACTCTGGCTGTGGCTGTGCATCAGTGCACTCCATGTCAGAATATACTTGTAATGGGCATGGCCTGTTAAATGTTTCACTTTCTAAGCCAGGGACGGTATGTGTAAAGAGCTCCATGGAGTGACCCGTTGTGTCGCCTGCTGCATCCTTCTCTCTTGTTGTAGTTTTTGCTGAGGAGGACAAGGAAGCGACTTGTCCCTGACCGTGAACATCCACAAGCGACGCGCTGCTTTTACATTTACAGTTTCGGAAGAGGAGGCAAAAGAGCTAGAGGCTGAGTCTGCAATGTAAGCCAAAACTTGCTGTTGCTGCTCCGCCTTTAAAAGCGGTTTTCCTACTCCCAGAAAAGAGAGCGTTCGAGGCCTTGTGTAGCCTGACGACGAAACTGGCTCCACAGCTCCAGACTTAGGTGGAATATTTTTATCCCCACGACCACCTGATGCTCCACTACCACTACCATCATTACCAGCTGACAATGAACGCCCACGACGACCTCTTGCACCAGACTTCCTCATTGTTTTAAAATCTTAACCAAAGTAACTTTATTTGTTGCTGTCAAACAACTTACACGGTGAGCTATAACTTCAGTATGATTTAAATATCCCTTAACAGGTTGGTGAGACCACAAGGAAAATCAGGCACAATGTTACACACTCTGTTTTCTGTGGCACAAAATCACAGAGATGACACACACGCAGGACTGTCACTCAAGCACTAATGTCAATATTAATCTCCCACCTAATTTATTTATGTTTTTTTTTCAGGGAGACTTTAGAAACCAAATAATATTAAAAAAACCAAAAAAATAAATAGGCTTTCTATGGCCCACTGAATGAGAGAGAGGTGGCACACCCAGGAGTCAAGACTGGCACACAAGCTGAAAGGGCAATATTACTCTCCCACTGTTTTTTTTTTTTTTTTTTTTTTTCAGGGAGACTTTAGAAACCAAATAATAAGAAAAAAAATAAATAAATAAATAGGCTTTCTATAGCCCACTGAATGAGAGATAGCACACACAGCAGTGGCACACAAGCCCTGACTGAGGCCAATATTTTTCTCCCACTGATTGATGTAGTGTTTTTGTGTTGAGGTAGATTTTAGAACACAAATCAAGGAAAAAAAAAAAATGCTTTCTATGGCCCACTGAATGAGAGAGGTGGCACACCCAGGAGTCAAGACTGGCACACAAGCTGAAAGGGCAATATTACTCTCCCACTGTTTTTTTTATGTATTTTTTGTTTTTTAAGGGAGACTTTAGAATCCCAATAATATTTTAAAAAATAAATAAATAGACTTTCTATGGCCCACTGAATAAGAGAGGTGGCACACCCAGGAGTCAAGACTGGCACACAAGCTGAAAGGGCAATATTACTCTCCCACTGTTTTTTTATGTATTTTTTGTTTTTTAAGGGAGACTTTAGAATCCCAATAATATTTAAAAAAATAAATAAATAGACTTTCTATGGCCCACTGAATGAGAGAGGTGGCACACCCAGGAGTCAAGACTGGCACACAAGCTGAAAGGGCAATATTACTCTCCCACTGTTTTTTTATGTATTTTTTGTTTTTTAAGGGAGACTTTAGAATCCCAATAATATTTTAAAAAAAAAATAAATAGACTTTCTATGGCCCACTGAATGAGAGAGGTGGCACACCCAGGAGTCAAGACTGGCACACAAGCTGAAAGGGCAATATTACTCTCCCACTGTTTTTTTTTTTGTTTTTTTTTTTCAGGGAGACTTTAGAAACCAAATAATAAGAAAAAAAAAAATAAATAAATAGGCTTTCTATAGCCCACTGAATGAGAGATAGCACACACAGCAGTGGCACACAAGCCCTGACTGAGGCCAATATTTTTCTACCACTGATTGATGTAGTGTTTTTGTGTTGAGGTAGATTTTAGAACACAAATCAAGGAAAAAAAATGCTTTCTATGGCCCACTGAATGAGAGAGGTGGCACACCCAGGAGTCAAGACTGGCACACAAGCTGAAAGGGCAATATTACTCTCCCACTGTTTTTTTAATGTATTTTTTGTTTTTTAAGGGAGACTTTAGAAACCCAATAATATTTTAAAAAAAAAATAAATAGGCTTTCTATGGCCCACTGAATGAGAGAGGTGGCACACCCAGGAGTCAAGACTGGCACACAAGCTGAAAGGGCAATATTACTCTCCCACTGTTTTTTTAAGTTTTTATTTTTTTATTTTCAGGGAGACTTTAGAAACCAAATAATATTAAAAAAACCAAAAAAATAAATAGGCTTTCTATGGCCCACTGAATGAGAGAGAGGTGGCACACCCAGGAGTCAAGACTGGCACACAAGCTGAAAGGGCAATATTACTCTCCCACTGTTTTTTTTTTTTTTTTTTTTTTTTCAGGGAGACTTTAGAAACCAAATAATAAGAAAAAAAATAAATAAATAAATAGGCTTTCTATAGCCCACTGAATGAGAGATAGCACACACAGCAGTGGCACACAAGCCCTGACTGAGGCCAATATTTTTCTCCCACTGATTGATGTAGTGTTTTTGTGTTGAGGTAGATTTTAGAACACAAATCAAGGAAAAAAAAAATGCTTTCTATGGCCCACTGAATGAGAGAGGTGGCACACCCAGGAGTCAAGACTGGCACACAAGCTGAAAGGGCAATATTACTCTCCCACTAGTTTTTTATGTATTTTTTGTTTTTTAAGGGAGACTTTAGAATCCCAATAATATTAAAAAAAAAAATAAATAGACTTTCTATGGCCCACTGAATGAGAGAGGTGGCACACCCAGGAGTCAAGACTGGCACACAAGCTGAAAGGGCAATATTACTCTCCCACTGTTTTTTTAAGTTTTTTTTTTTTTTATTTTCAGGGAGACTTTAGAAACCAAATAATATTAAAAAAAACAAAAAAATAAATAGGCTTTCTATGGCCCACTGAATGAGAGAGAGGTGGCACACCCAGGAGTCAAGACTGGCACACAAGCTGAAAGGGCAATATTACTCTCCCACTGTTTTTTTTTTTTTTTTTTTCAGGGAGACTTTAGAAACCAAATAATAAGAAAAAAAATAAATAAATAAATAGGCTTTCTATAGCCCACTGAATGAGAGATAGCACACACAGCAGTGGCACACAAGCCCTGACTGAGGCCAATATTTTTCTCCCACTGATTGATGTAGTGTTTTTGTGTTGAGGTAGATTTTAGAACACAAATCAAGGAAAAAAAAAAATGCTTTCTATGGCCCACTGAATGAGAGAGGTGGCACACCCAGGAGTCAAGACTGGCACACAAGCTGAAAGGGCAATATTACTCTCCCACTGTTTTTTTATGTATTTTTTGTTTTTTAAGGGAGACTTTAGAATCCCAATAATATTTAAAAAAATAAATAAATAGACTTTCTATGGCCCACTGAATGAGAGAGGTGGCACACCCAGGAGTCAAGACTGGCACACAAGCTGAAAGGGCAATATTACTCTCCCACTGTTTTTTTTATGTATTTTTTGTTTTTTAAGGGAGACTTTAGAAACCCAATAATATTTAAAAAAATAAATAAATAGGCTTTCTATGGCCCACTGAATGAGAGAGGTGACACACCCAGGAGTCAAGACTGGCACACAAGCTGAAAGGGCAATATTACTCTCCCACTGTTTTTTTAAGTTTTTTTTTTTTATTTTCAGGGAGACTTTAGAAACCAAATAATATTAAAAAAACCAAAAAAATAAATAGGCTTTCTATGGCCCACTGAATGAGAGAGAGGTGGCACACCCAGGAGTCAAGACTGGCACACAAGCTGAAAGGGCAATATTACTCTCCCACTGTTTTTTTTTTTTGTTTTTTTTTTTCAGGGAGACTTTAGAAACCAAATAATAAGAAAATAAATAAATAAATAAATAGGCTTTCTATAGCCCACTGAATGAGAGATAGCACACACAGCAGTGGCACACAAGCCCTGACTGAGGCCAATATTTTTCTACCACTGATTGATGTAGTGTTTTTGTGTTGAGGTAGATTTTAGAACACAAATCAAGGAAAAAAAAAATGCTTTCTATGGCCCACTGAATGAGAGAGAGAGGTGGCACACCCAGGAGTCAAGACTGGCACACAAGCTGAAAGGGCAATATTACTCTCCCACTGTTTTTTTATGTATTTTTTGTTTTTTAAGGGAGACTTTAGAATCCCAATAATATTTAAAAAAAAAAATAAATAGACTTTCTATGGCCCACTGAATGAGAGAGGTGGCACACCCAGGAGTCAAGACTGGCACACAAGCTGAAAGGGCAATATTACTCTCCCACTGTTTTTTTAAGTTTTTTTTTTTTATTTTCAGGGAGACTTTAGAAACCAAATAATATTAAAAAAACCAAAAAAATAAATAGGCTTTCTATGGCCCACTGAATGAGAGAGAGGTGGCACACCCAGGAGTCAAGACTGGCACACAAGCTGAAAGGGCAATATTACTCTCCCACTGTTTTTTTTTTTTGTTTTTTTTTTTCAGGGAGACTTTAGAAACCAAATAATAAGAAAATAAATAAATAAATAAATAGGCTTTCTATAGCCCACTGAATGAGAGATAGCACACACAGCAGTGGCACACAAGCCCTGACTGAGGCCAATATTTTTCTACCACTGATTGATGTAGTGTTTTTGTGTTGAGGTAGATTTTAGAACACAAATCAAGGAAAAAAAAATGCTTTCTATGGCCCACTGAATGAGAGAGAGAGGTGGCACACCCAGGAGTCAAGACTGGCACACAAGCTGAAAGGGCAATATTACTCTCCCACTGTTTTTTTATGTATTTTTTGTTTTTTAAGGGAGACTTTAGAATCCCAATAATATTTAAAAAAAAAAATAAATAGACTTTCTATGGCCCACTGAATGAGAGAGGTGGCACACCCAGGAGTCAAGACTGGCACACAAGCTGAAAGGGCAATATTACTCTCCCACTGTTTTTTTTATGTATTTTTTGTTTTTTAAGGGAGACTTTAGAAACCCAATAATATTTTAAAAAATAAATAAATAGGCTTTCTATGGCCCACTGAATGAGAGAGGTGACACACCCAGGAGTCAAGACTGGCACACAAGCTGAAAGGGCAATATTACTCTCCCACTGTTTTTTTAAGTTTTTTTTTTTTATTTTCAGGGAGACTTTAGAAACCAAATAATATTAAAAAAACCAAAAAAATAAATAGGCTTTCTATGGCCCACTGAATGAGAGAGAGGTGGCACACCCAGGAGTCAAGACTGGCACACAAGCTGAAAGGGCAATATTACTCTCCCACTGTTTTTTTTTTTTGTTTTTTTTTTTCAGGGAGACTTTAGAAACCAAATAATAAGAAAATAAATAAATAAATAAATAGGCTTTCTATAGCCCACTGAATGAGAGATAGCACACACAGCAGTGGCACACAAGCCCTGACTGAGGCCAATATTTTTCTACCACTGATTGATGTAGTGTTTTTGTGTTGAGGTAGATTTTAGAACACAAATCAAGGAAAAAAAAAATGCTTTCTATGGCCCACTGAATGAGAGAGGTGGCACACCCAGGAGTCAAGACTGGCACACAAGCTGAAAGGGCAATATTACTCTCCCACTGTTTTTTTATGTATTTTTTGTTTTTTAAGGGAGACTTTAGAAACCCAATAATATTTAAAAAAAATAAATAAATAGGCTTTCTATGGCCCACTGAATGAGAGAGGTGGCACACCCAGGAGTCAAGACTGGCACACAAGCTGAAAGGGCAATATTACTCTCCCACTGTTTTTTTTTTTGTTTTTTTTTCAGGGAGACTTTAGAAACCAAATAATAAGAAAAAAAATAAATAAATAAATAGGCTTTCTATAGCCCACTGAATGAGAGATAGCACACACAGCAGTGGCACACAAGCCCTGACTGAGGCCAATATTTTTCTCCCACTGATTGATGTAGTGTTTTTGTGTTGAGGTAGATTTTAGAACACAAATCAAGGAAAAAAAAAAAATGCTTTCTATGGCCCACTGAATGAGAGAGGTGGCACACCCAGGAGTCAAGACTGGCACACAAGCTGAAAGGGCAATATTACTCTCCCACTAGTTTTTTATGTATTTTTTGTTTTTTAAGGGAGACTTTAGAAACCAAATAATATTAAAAAAAACAAAAAAAAAAATAGGCTTTCTATGGCCCACTGAATGAGAGAGAGGTGGCACACCCAGGAGTCAAGACTGGCACACAAGCTGAAAGGGCAATATTACTCTCCCACTGTTTTTTTTTTTTTTTTTTTTTCAGGGAGACTTTAGAAACCAAATAATAAGAAAAAAAATAAATAAATAAATAGGCTTTCTATAGCCCACTGAATGAGAGATAGCACACACAGCAGTGGCACACAAGCCCTGACTGAGGCCAATATTTTTCTACCACTGATTGATGTAGTGTTTTTGTGTTGAGGTAGAATTTAGAACACAAATCACGGAAAAAATAAATAGGCTTTCTATGGCCCACTCAGTGAGAGATGGCACACACAGGGATGGCACTGTAGCAGAAATGCCAATCTTAATCTCCCACAAAAAAAAAAAAAAAAAAAAAAAAAAACAGGGACTGTCCTACAATTACTATCTCCCTGCAGTAATCTAAGCCAGGTATGGCAGGCAGCAATAGGAGTGGACTGATGCACAAATTAAATAAAAAGTGTGGACAAACAAAAAAGATAGCTGTGCAGAAAGGAACAAGAGGATATGTGCTTTGAAAAAAGCAGTTGGTTTCCACAGTGGCGTACACACAGCAATACAGCTATCACGGAGCCTTCTAGGGCAGCCCAATGAGCTACAGCGCTGAGGAAAAAAAAAAAAAAATAGCTTCCACTGTTCCTGCACACCGAAGGTGGTGTTGGACAGTGGAAATCGCTGCAGCACAAGCGGTTTGGTGGTTAGTGGACCCTGCCTAACGCTCTCCCTGCTTCTGACGAAGCGGCAGCAACCTCTCCCTAAGCTCAGATCAGCAGCAGTAAGATGGCGGTCGGCGGGAACGCCCCTTTATAGCCCCTGTGACGCCGCAGACAGCAAGCCAATCACTGCAATGCCCTTCTCTAAGATGGTGGGGACCAGGATCTATGTCATCACGCTGCCCACACTCTGCGTTCACCTTCATTGGCTGAGAAATGGCGCTTTTCGCGTCATTGAAACGCGACTTTGGCGCGAAAGTCGCGTACCGCATGGCCGACAAGCACAGGGGTCGGATCGGGTTTCATGAGACGCCGACTTAGCCAAAAGTCGGCGACTTTTGAAAATGATCGACCCGTTTCGCTCAACCCTATCCACAACCACTATGTGATATTCTCTGTATTAGCAGGAGGAAGCGGTTAGGTTATGTCTGCGTAGCAACTCATATTCATTAAAATGAACCAGCCATGGATCCCATAGGATTTGTCTGTACCTTTGGTTGAATATAAACATACACCAGCCGAATCCACCCATTATTAGACTCCACCATAGTTTGTTTGTTCTATTTTCAATTCACAAGATTTTGCAGCCTCTACAAATTAAAATAAAAAAGAGGCTGTTTTGCAGAGTATACCCACACAGGCTGTTCTGCAGAGTAACCCCAAAGAGGATGCTTTGTACAGTACCCCCACAGAGGATTTTTTCAGAGTATTCCCACAAACATGCTTGCAGAGTATACATACAGGTTTTTTGGCAGTTTTCCCACAGCCATGGTCGCAGAGTAGAAAATTTGTTTTTGCGCACAGTATTCCCACAGACACGGGTGCAGATTATAATTATATTTGAGGCACACTACTCGTACAGACACAGGTCCAGTGTACACAGAGGCTTTTTGGAACAGTACTACCAGAGGCAGTGTTGCACAGTACACAGAGGCTTTTAGGCACAGTACTCCCAGAGGCAGAGTTGCAGAGTACACACAGTGGCTTAAAGGCAGTTATTTTTTAGGCATAGCTACAATTCATACAGATTCAGCAGCAGAGCAGAATTATGTTTTATTCACACTACTCCTATAGACACAGGTAGAGTAAAATAATTTTTGACACATAACTGGCAAAGAGATGGCTGCATAGTAGAATTATTTTTTAGACACACTACAAGCAAAAAGATGGCTGAAGAGTAGAATTTTTTTGGCACACTACTCATGTAGGCACATTGCAGTAGAGTAAAATTACATTTTTGGCCCACAAATGGGAGAGAAGAAAAATAATTTTTTGACACATAACTGGCAAAGAGATGGCTGCATAGTAGAATTCTTTTTTAGGCACACCACATGAACAGACATGGCTGCAGAATACACAAAGGCTTTTTGGAACAGTACTCCCAGAGGCGAGGTTGCAGAGTACACAGAGAGTCTTAAAGACCCAGTGCTCTCACAGATGAGGGTGCAGAGTACACACAGAGGCTTAAAGGCACATTTTTCCCACTGAGATGTGCAAAGAACACAAAAAGGCTTTTTTTTGCAGACTGTGCAGTCTAATTCTGCCCCTCACTTCTGCTAAGTCCTGTCCCTACAATAATAAGAGCAGAATGGCGGTGGCACTCACGATCTGGCATTTATACAGGCAGGGTCACGTGGTGTGCCGGTCAACCACAGCCTTGCCAATGCTTGGCAAGGCTGTAATGGCTCAGGAAGTGCCAACTGCCTAAAAGCTTGCTAATTGGCTGTGCTGTAGCCTTTTAATAAAACCTTATCAATAATCTGAACAGGAAATTCAACATCCTGTTAAATATCCATGTTTGGGGTTTGATACCAGACACTAGGTGTATGGCATCAACCTCCAACTTTACAGTTCATATACGCTCATCCCTAGTTGCTACTATTTGTAAATGAAATACGGAGAACAAGTCCAAACAAATATTAAAAAGAACCAGTATATTTGTATTAACATATATACAATAACTATCATACATAAATGGGTAGACAAACACAAACAAGGCACAAATGAAAACATGTGTGGAAGGACATAGCTGCTGTAGTAACGGAAAGGGCAAGCTAGCAAACCGCAAAGACACAGTCCATAGGAACTATTGTAGCAACATAAATCCAATAAAGTGCATAGTGCAAAAAAGATTACAGATGATCAACCATATACACAGCACTCATGATGTGTATCATCAACCCTCATTCTAACCTACAAAGCTCACTGCAGAGTATAGGGAAGTGTCCCAGAGTATAGGGAAGTGTCCCTTTAAGGACTGCTAGACTCACCCATATAAGTGTCTGTCAGTGCATGTCCAGTAAGAAGAGAAAGACGTGCACTCTTGCTATAATGGAGGTGCTGACTGGACATGGATTTAATCCACAAACGACATCATAAAGATAAACAGTTGCACTCAAAAAATCATATCTTTAGTAAAGAAAATATTTATTTGAATCTCAAAAAAGTGCAATAAATTCACCGCAGTAAGGTCAAATGAGGAAGGCAAAGGTAACGTTTCGACCCTATCTTGGGTCTTTTTCAAACCTTGCTCATATGGAAGGTCATGAAGAGAAATTGTGCACAAATGGTAAAAGAATCCCGCTAGGGGCTTGCGATACACGTTGAGGCAGACAACTGGGGTGGAGTCCACTCCAGTGACAGTCCCAATGTGCTTTTTGCGTGGGCTTCCTCAGGGGGTGGGCACCTTTAACCCTCTAGTGCTTCATAGAATTTATAAAGTGCAGCTGTGAAAGTAAAAAAAAAAAAAAATTCCCACCAAATTGTTATTTTAGTTCCAATTTTTTTATTTTCAGAAGGGTAACAGGACAAAATGGACCCCAGAAAACAACCCAATTTTTCTTGAGTACACCAATTTTGAGGTACAGTGCAAAGATCAGAAGGAAAAAGTGCCATAATAGATTTCACATTTTGCTGGGCTGGGTTGAGGGTGCCATGTCACTTTTGGCTGAGCCCCTGAGGTGTCAGAACAGCAGAACACCCCAAGAGTGACCCCATTTTACAAACTACACTTTTCATTGAATTAGTCTATGGGTGCAATGATCATGTTGACGCCACAGGTGTGTCACAGAATTTTATACCATTAGGCAGTGAAGAAAAAATAATTACATTTTTACCATCAAAATTTAGATTTAGCCCCATATTTTACATTTTCAGGAGGCATGGCTATTTGCCTCCTGGAGCTCAGGTTTTCCTAGAATAGTTTGTGGACTTTATATGCAGAGCCCTTAAGTGCTAGGAAAAGCACAATTCCCATCAAGTGACCACATTTTGGAAATTATACTCCTTTGGGAATTTGTCTACAGGATAGTGACAATTTTTACTCAATGGCTGTTTTCCAGAAACAAGAAGCAGAGGATGTTTGGAAAATTGCAAATTGCCATTGTAGTGCCCAGTACGTTGTAGCATTGTAGTGCCTGTAAGGGCTGTCCGGAATAAATCGGTACCGGAGTTATCCGTGTCCGTGTGCCTGTGAACTCACGTAGGCCATACGTGCGACACACGTGTGCCGCCCGTATGGCGAGTGGGTACCACACGGAGTGTGTGGTACCCACGCGTGTGGTACCCTGCATCGTGCTGAAGCCGCGATTCATATTTTCCCTGCAGCAGCGTTTGCTGCAGAGAAAATATGAATAATAGTGTTTAAAATAAAGATCTATGTGTCCCCCGCCCTCCCACCCCCTGTGCGAGGCCCCCACCCCCTGTGCGCCCCCCCGCTGTTCAGAAAATACTCACCCACTCCCACGTTGGCTGTCGCAGTTTCCTGGTCTTGCCCCATCTTCTCCTGTATGCGGTCACGTGGGGCCGATCATTTACAGTCATGAATAGGCGGCTCCACCTCCCATAGGGGCGGAGCCGACTATTCATGATTGTAAATGAGCGGCCCCACGTGACCGCATACAGTAGAAGGTGCGGGGCAGAGAGGAAGGAGTGACAGCCAACGTGGGAGCGGGTGAGTATTTTCTGAACAGCGGGGGGGCGCACAGGGGGTGGGAGGGCGGGGGACACATAGATCTTATTTTTAAACACTATTATTCATAGTTTCTCTGCAGCAAACGCTGCTGCAGGGAACATATGAATCGCGGATTCAGCACCAGTGGGGGGGACAGCGCTTACTGTAGCGCTGTCTCCGGCACGCCACACGGAGACGTCCGTGTGAGGTGCGTGTTTTATACGGACCCATTGACTTTAATGGGTCCGTGTAATACGTGCGCTCCCACAAACACTGACATGTCTCCGTGTTTGGCACACGGAGACACGGTCCGCAAAAAATCAATGACATCTGAACAGATGCATTGATTTTAATGGGTCTACGTGTGTCAGTGTCTCCGGTAAGTGAGGAAACTGTCACCTCACGTACCGGAGCCACTGATGTGTGAAACCGGCCTAAGTTGTAGTGCCCAGTATGTTGTAGTGACCAACTTATGCTTTTGGAAACACATAAACGAAAATTAGGCCAGCTGCTTTTGTTTCAGAAAAGCCAAGATTTTTATGTGAAATGTGGTTTAGGCACACTGGGGCACAGAAGGGAGGGGAGCATTTGGTTTTGAGATAGCAAAATTTACTGAATTTCTTTTGGGGAGGCGAAGAGCTATTTAACTTTTACAGATCCTTTGTACTACCAGTAAAGTGGAAGCCCCCTATAATTCCGATAACAGAACTGAGTGGGGATTTGCTTTTTTTGTGGATTGATTTGAAGTTTTTTTTGGGATCATTTCACATAATATTTGGGATCACATTTATCCTGCACTCTACTCTGAGCGCTTATTTTGGGGTTTCCATCTAAATCTCCTAGTGACATGATTCAAATGAAATCCCCGAAGGATCCATTTTTGATATTGATGCAGCAGAGTTAGTCTGAACATTGTCTGGCCTCTGTTCAGCATTGTCTTTCTTTTCAGAAGTGCACAAAACTGTGGCAGACCACACTTTGATGCCCGATTAATAAGACAGCTAGGTGGCCAGACGGAGTACACAGTGAATTCATTATGGGGAATCTTCACCCAGGGGTTCAGTCTGAATCATGCATTTTGGAGATTTTCATGGAAATCCTGGTGTGAGCTCTCAGCGTAGATGTGAGCCAAGCCTTTCTGCAATCTTTGGGAGACAGAATGGGCAAATCAACAGAAGGTGAATAATTGTTTTTATTTATTTCTTATGCCATTCCTCATGCGATACAAATGATTAGACGACTTTATTCTTCAGATCGGTGCAATTACAGTGATACCAGAGTTTTATACTGTTTTTTATGCTGCTGTCACATTGTAAAAAATGCTTTTTATTGCGCATAGCCATATTTTGACAGCTATAATTGTTCCATATTTCTGCAGACAGGGTCATGGGAGGCCTTATTTTTTGCAGGACGACTTGACTTTTTTTGGTACCATTTTTGGACCCATTACTTTTTGATTGCTTTCTAATCCTATTTTTGAAAGGCAGAATGAACAAAAAACATCAATTTAGGATTTCTTTATGTTGTTCTGCATGTGATAAAATTGATAAGGCAGCTTTATTCTTCAGGTCAATACAATTGCAGTGATAGCGCATATATATTTGTTCATGTTTTGATGCTTTTACAGTATAAAAACTATTTTATGTAAAAAATAATTATTTTTGTATTACTTTATTCTGAAAGTTATAACATTTTTACTTTGTAGCTAATTGAGCTATATGGCTGCTTAAATTTTTTTGCAGGACAATATGGTGATTTTATTGATACCTTTTTAAACTCTTTTTATTCCATTTTTTATTTTTTTTTATTCAGTGGAATGATAAGAAAGCATTATGTTTTGCCAATTTTTTTTTAATGGTGTTCACTGAAGGGGACAACTAGTGGGACAGTTTTACAGGTAGGGTCGTTCTGAACTTGGCGATACCAAACGTGTACTTTTTTTCATAAAAATATTTATGGATACAATACATTTTTTTTAATTATTATTTTGTGATTTTTTAAAACTATTTTTGCTACTTTTTTTTACTTTTGTACTTAATTGAACTATGGGACTTTCACTGTTTGCAGTCTTAATGCCGTTATAAAGTATTGTAATGCATGAGCACTGCTATGCTTTATAGCCTGTCAGTCCTGCATACACAAGTTAGTTAGATCATGCACTGCACATGATGTATCTTGCTAAAGTCTAGTGACCCAAATGTCATCATGACAACATTGGGCCACCATGGCAGCGATCAAATTCCCATGATGACGCTGCGGGGGTGCCAATCAAAGGGTAGAAGGGGCACCTTCCCTCTGCCTGCCTTCTAAATGCTTCGATCAATATGCATTGAAGCATTTAGGAGGTTAAAGTGCTTGGAGTGGTACAGGCATCACTCCTCGCACTGAGTGCCGAGTGTCAGCTGTCAGAATCAGAGTCCCTGTGCTCACAAAATAGCTTATCCTTTCGGTAGTTTGGTAAGTACTTACCAACCTGGACATATGGATTGTCCAAGGTCGTAAAGGAGTTAAAATATTTTTTTGATACTGCTTCATTGCTTCAGTGATCTTAACTTGGATGTGTACACATCACCTGAATTCAGCTGCAGATTTGCATGTGCTTCTTACTTGGATTTGAGTCTACTTAAATTTCCTGGTCACATCTTATTTACTAAAGGCCCATGATCTTCTTTCTGTCATGGCAGCTAATGGACACTTTCATCAGATAGCGCCTGGGCGCTAAATAACTAATTTAAAAAAACTGACGTGGGTTCACCCATATTTTTGATAACCAGCCAGGCAAAAATGACAGCTGTGGGCTGCAATCCTCATCTGTCAGCTTTAGCAAGGTTGGTTATCAAGAATAGAGGGGTCCCTAAGCTGTTTTTTTAAATAAATTAATTAAATAGTTAAAATAAACGGGATGGGCTCCCCCCAATTGTGACAAGGTACCCCTCATTTTTTACAACCAGCCTTGCTAAGCGGACAACTGGTGGCTGGTATTCTCAGGTTCGGAATGGGCCATGGATATTGCCCTCCAACCAAAAATCAGCAGCCCACAACTGCCCAGAAAAGGCATATCTATTAAATGCGCCAATTCTGGCACTTTGCTCAGCTCTTCCCGCTTACCCTGTGATGGTGGCAAACTGGGTTCTTATTTCTAGGGTTTATGGCACCTTTGTATTGTCCGGTGACATCATTTTTGAACTATCCATTATACTGTTTGACTCTTAAAGGTCCATGCACATTAGTGATGGGCGAGCACTAAAATGCTCGGATGCTCGTTGCTCGGGTCGAGCAAATTGGAATACTCGGTTACTCAGCCAGAACAACGAGCACAATGTAAGTCTATGGGAGACCCGAGTATTTTTACTGCGATCCCCCCCCGGGGGTCCTTTTAAGGTCTAAAAACATCTGAAAATAATGAAACACTGCTCAAATGACACAGGGACATCATGGGGTTCGCCCTTGGAAGCATTCCTGACTACTAGTTCACAGCTTTAATCAATTTTTTTCTGAAATTCATGCCATTTTTCCCGGTGCCACAAAAAACACATTAAAACTAAACCAAAATGGGTTTTCCTTGGAAATGTGTCAAGGTACATCCTCTGCAGGTTAATAACTTGCCTGTAAGACCAAATATTTAACTCCAGACGGAAAATTTCCTCCCCCACTTAGGCTTAGTTCAGACGCAGCGTTTTTGAAGCATTTTTCAACTTTAACATTGCTTTCAACCACTACAAATGCATTCACTGGGAAATGCCATTGTAACATTTAACAACCCTAGCTGGCTATGTGGTGTGTGACACATAAGCAGACCCATCTTGTTTCATTTATGAAGGAGGGACTCTTAAAGTAACAGAGCCTATTTTTACTGGTGCATCAGGTGACATTAATCTTCTCAAAGGGCCATTATTAAACAGTGGGTCTCCTAAGCGGTTGTAGCCTATGCTGTGAGTGGATGGGCTGCCAAGAAGTACGACGCTCCACAATACCCCTTTCATAAGATGTCCAGGAGGGACTCCTGAAAAAGTGTTGAATTGAATTCAAGGCCTGCCCTGAAACCAATTCATATGCACCCCAATAAGCCTTAGAATCCACACACTGGAAGGGTCCATGATAATCTACTTCACAATATGTAATTTGTACTCCCGTACTCCTTTGTTTTACACATTGGCAGATAGGCCAGCACAGCTGCATAGTCAGTCATATGCACCCTATTAGGCCTTGGAACCCACATACTGGATGGGCCCATGAAAATCCACTTCACAATATGCATTTTGTATTCCTGTACTCCTTTGTTTTCCTATTGGCAGCAAGGCCAGCCCTGCTACATAGTCAGTCATATGCACCCCATTATTCCTTGGAACCCACATACTGGATAGGCTCAGGAAAATTCACTTCACAGTATGCATTTTGTACTCCTGTACTCCTTTGTTTTACACATTGGCAGCAAGGCCAGCCCAGCTGCATAGTCAGTCATATGCACCCCATTAGGCCTTGGAACCCACATACTGGATGGGCCCATGAATATCCACTTCACAGTATGCATTTTGTACTCCCTACTTCTTTGTTTTCCACATTGGCAGCAAGGCCAGCCCTGCTGCATAGTCATATGCACCCCATTAGGCCTTGGAAACCACATACTGGTTGGGCCCATTAAAATCCACTTCACATTATGCATTTTGTACTCCCGTTCTTCTTTGTTTTAGACATTGGCAACAAGGCCAGCCCTGCTGCATAGTCAGTCATATGCACCCCATTAGGCCATGGAACCCACATACTGGATAGCCCCAGGAAAATCCACTTCACATTATGCATTTTGTACTTCCGTACTACTTGGTTTTACACATGAGTAGCGACGCCAGCCCTGCAGCATAGTCAGTCATATGCACCTCATTAGGCCTTGGAACCCACATCCTGGATGGACCCAGGAAAATCCACTTCACAATATGCATTTTGTACTCACATACTCCTTTGCTTTACACATTGACACCAAGGCCAGCCCAGCTGCAGAGTCAGTCATATGCACCCCATTAGGCTTTGGAACCCACATAGTGAATGGACCCATGAAAATCCACTTCACAATATGCATTTTGTACTCCCGTAATCCTTTGTTTTACAAATTGGCAGCAAGGCCAGCCCTGCTGCATAGTCATATGCACCCCATTAGGCCTTGGAACCCACATGCTGGATGGGCCCAGGAAAATCCACTTCACAATATGCATTTTGTACTCCCATACTCCTTTGTTTTAGACATTGGCAGCAAGGCCAGCCCTGCTGCACAGTCAGTTTAATGGTATGATGGTTCCCTTTTTGCAGAATTATTTAAAGGAGAATTTGGCAATTTTATTTGCCATGTTTTTAACACTAAGAATCAGATATGGCTTTAAAAAGGCTAATACTTGCAATACTACGCAATTTTATTGCAAACTGCAAAATTCAAGGAATAGTATGATGGAATAGTGTGAGTGCATACACTTTTGTATGTGTTAACATACACAGGTTAATAAGTACATATAAGGATTAAATAAATATAGTGATTATGTATATATGAAGATTAACTACATACAGAATACTTAGATCATCATCAAGAGGCTATTAAACATCATCTTTCTGGAATATTAGAGAAGCAACACCAAGACAGAGAACCCCTGGGAGATTACCTGCACTGCAAGGGCGTCCCCAATTATGCAGGTATCAGCACACTGTTCATGTACAGGTACCCCAGTTTGGGCATCTGTCTTAGTCATGTTTCTCTGGTCTTATATAGTGATTTACACTATGTAGTAACTCTAGTTTCATCCAGACCTTCAAGTGGCCACTTTTCAAGGTTGGATGAAACTGAGATATCATGGAGTCATCAGACGAGGGGCCATAAACCCCTAGAAAATTAAAGCCACAAGGATTTAGATCAAACCACTATAGGCATAGTTTCAGTAAACCTTAATGTTTTACAATGACAAACAGCAAACATGTAGAGGCTTAGAACTGTTTGTGAAGTGAATAAACAAAGATTTATCAAGATTGTGTCACTATGAGCATTGTCTGTCACATCTGTAACTGATTAACAAGAAATGCAGCTATGCGATTGTTTGAATGTGAGCAACTAGGCAACACAAAAAGGAGCTTTTAAGGGAGCTCTTTAAGGTACACAAATGTTATGAAGTCTTTGCCAACAAGGATGGGATTTTACCAATGTGGGGTACGTTTTTCAAAAATATACTATTGCCATCACAGCCCCCCTTGCCCAAACTTCACCGGCCTATAACAGTATAAAACACATTCACCCTGGTGATCTAGTGGCAGTTAAAGAAGAAACATTGCAGGAGACAGTTAAGAATAAGGCCCAATGTAATGGTGTGTGTCTCTAAGACTTGTAATGCAGTGCATGATCTGCCAAACAATTCCCCAATGGGGGTACCTATTTAAAAAATAGACTAATACCATTGCAGGCCCCTTGCCCAAACTTCACTGGCCTATAACAGTATTGAGCACGTTCACCCTGGTCATCTAGTGGTAGTTAAAGGACACATTGCACTAGAGACAGACTTAAGAAGTAGGCCTAATGTAATGTCATGCCCAATTCCCCAATGTGGGGTCCTTTTTTTCAAAATAAAAGAGTGCCATCACAGCCCCCTTGCCCAAAATGCACCGTAAAGAGCACGTTCACCCTGGTCATCTAGTGGCAGTTAAAGGACACATTGCAGGAGACAGTCTTAAGAAGTAGGCCCAACATAGTGGTGTGTGTCTCTGAGACTGTAATGCAGTGCATGAGCTGCCAACCAATTGCCCAATAAGGGTACCTTTTTAAAAAATAGTCTAGTTCCATCACATGCCCTTGCCCAAAATTCACCGGCCTATAACAGTACTGAGCACATTTACCCTGGTCATCTAGTGGCAGTTAAAGGACACATTGCAGGAGACAGTCTTAAGAAGTAGGCCCAACATAGTGGTGTGTGTCTCTGAGACTGTAATGCAGTGCATGAGCTGCCAACCAATTGCCCAATAAGGGTACCTTTTTAAAAAATAGTCTAGTTCCATCACATGCCCTTGCCCAAAATTCACCGGCCTATAACAGTACTGAGCACATTTACCCTGGTCATCTAGTGGCAGTTAAAGGACACATTGCAGGAGACTGACTTAAGAGGTAGGCCTAAAGTAATGTCATGCCCAATTCCCCAATGTGTGGTCCTTTTTTACAAAATAAAAGAGTGCCATCACAGCTCCCTTTCCCAAAATGCACCGTACAGAGCACGTTCACCCTGGTCTTCTAGTGGCAGTTAAAGGACACATTGCAGGAGAAAGAGTAGAGAAGTAGGCTCAATGTAATGATGTGTGTCTCTCAGACTTGTAATGCAGTGCATGACCTGCCAACCAATTCCCCAATGTGGGGTCCTTTGTCCTTTTTTAAAAAAATTAAAAGAGTGCCATCACAGCTCCTTTGCCCAAAATGCACCAAACAGTGCACGTTCACCCTGGTGATCTAGTGGAAGTTAAAGGACACATTGCAGGAGACAGAATGAAGAAGTAGGCCCAAAGTAATGTCATGCCCAATTCCCCAATGTAAAATACTTTAAAAAAAAAAAAAATAAGAGTGCCATCACAGCCCCCTTGCCCAAAATGCATCATACAGACCACTTTCAACCTGGTGATATAGTGGTTCTGGATGATGAGGATGAGGATAAGGAGGAGGATAAGAACAAACAGACCAAATCTGGAAGTGTATACCCATATGTGGTTGTGAAGAGGTGCATGAGGATACACCTCCACAAAAGAGAGAATGTATTCGAGGGTATGTTTCGCTGTTTTCACTTGGTGGTGTACAGTAGTCTTTCCCAATCCAACCTTGGTCATTTTTATAAGAGTCAGCCTGTCAGATTTTTCAGTTGATAGGCGGATGCGCTTATCTGTTATAATTCCTCCAGCAGCACTAAAAACCCTCTCTGACAGAGCACTAGCAGCAGGGCAGGCCAACACCTCCAAAGCATAAAGATCCAGTTCATGCCACTTGTCCAGCTTGGATACCAAATAATTAAAAGGCACAGAGGAATCACAGAGGACATTTGTACGATCTGCAAGGTACTCCCTCACCATCTTCATAAACATTGCATTTCTTGTGACAGCATCCCTTGCCTCTGGGCCGCCACGATGGAAGGGTCTGAGAAAACTGTCCCAGAACTTGGCCATTGTTCCCCTGCCTGAGCTAGATTTTACTTCTGTCTCTCTCGCTTGGACTCCTTGGTTGTACAACAAACTCTGATGTCTGCTGCCAGCGTTCTCACATGGGAATTTTCTAAGTAATTCTGCTACAAGGGCCCTCTGGTACTGCAACATTTTAGTACACCTCTCTGCCTCAGGCAGAAGAGATTGAAAGTTCTCCCTGTAGCGTGGGTCTAGAAGTGTCATCAACCAGTAATGAGTGTCACCCCAAATTTTGATAATGCAAGGATCATGTGAAATGCAGTGCAACATAAAGTCTACCATGCGAGCAAGACGGCTAACAGGAAAGACATCCGTGTCCTCACCAACTGGATGACTGACCAAGCTGTCCTCCTCCTTCTCATCCTGATCCTCCTCCTCCCTGTCCTCAGGCCATCCCCGCTGAACAGACGCTAATACAGATGTGTTTGTAGCACCGTCTATAGTGCATGAAAGTAGCTCCTGTTCTTCCTCCTCCTCATTGCCAACCAATCCATGTTGAGAAGACATGAGGCTGGGCTGAGTGTAAACCCCCTGTATGTTTCCTCGCTCCATGTCCTCGTGCTCTGCCCGCAATGCATCCTCTTTAATTGTGAGCAGAGAGGTTTTCAGAATGCTGAAAAGCGGGATGGTGACGCTAATTATGGCATCATCGCCGATCACCATTTGGTGCAGTCCTCAAAGTTTTGGAGGATGTTACATATGTCTGACATCCATGTCCCCTCCTGAGGGCTTATGTGTGGAGTCTGACCTGAAATTCGACAGCCTTGTTGATGTTGGTAGTCAACAACTGCCCTCTTCTGCCCACAAATCCTTTCCAAAGTATGCAGCGTAGAGATCCAGTGCATGGGGACAACACACAACAGTCAGTGATCTGGAAGCTGAAAGCGCTGCTGAAGCACAGCAAGGGCGGCTGAAGCTGTAGCTGACTTTCTAAAATGGGCAGACAGATGGCGTACTTTCACTAGCAGATCTGGCAGCTCCGAGTAGCTTTCATAAAACATTGACCCATGAGATTAAGCACATGGGCTAATCAAGGTACATGTGTGAGCTCACCTTGCCTCAGAGCCGCCACAAGGTTACGGCCATTGTCACACATGACCATGCCTGGCTTAGGTTCAGCAGTTTCATCCAAACATCTGACTGCTGTTTCAGAGCTGTCCACAACTCTTCTGCATTGTGCTGTTTCTCACCTATGCAGATTAGCTTCAGCACAGCCTGTTGCCGCTTGGCTGAGGCAGTGCTTCCAGTTTTGGACTGATGTGTTTATTTCAGAGATGGAGGATGAAGAGGAGGAGGAGGTGCAGGAGCTGTAGACTGTGGGGGCAACCCTGATTGACATAGTATCAGCAATCCTTGGCGTGGGCAGATTGTGTTCCATCCCAAGGTCCGACTGGGTCCCGGATTCCACTATGTTAACCCAGTGTGCCTTCAGTGAGATATACCATCTCTGCCCACAAGCACGTGTCCACATGTCCGTGGTTAGGTGCATCTTCACATGCACGATGTACTGGGGATTGGCTTCTCCGCAAAACAGTGGAAGAAGCAGTAGTAGGAACTGCAGGCAGTGGTCCTGGAGCCTTGGGATCGGCCCACAAAGTCAGGTGCTTTGCTGCCATGTGCCTGATCATGCTGGTGGTCAGGCTGGTTGTTTTGCTACCCCTGCTGATGCGCGCATGGCAGGTGCTGCAAATGGCCTCTTTGGAGTTATCGACAGAGTCTTTAACCCCTTCATGACCCAGCCTATTTTGACCTTAATGACCTGGCCGGTTTTTGCCATTCTGACCAGTGTCCCTTTAAGAGGTAATAACTCAGGAACGCTTCAACGGATCCTAGCGGTTCTGAGATTATTTTTCGTGACATATTGGGCTTCATGTTAGTGGTAAATTTAGGTCGATAATTTCTGAGTTTATTTGTGAAAAAAAACGTAAATTTGGCGAAAATTTTGAAAATTTCACAATTTTCACAGTTTGAATTTTTATTCTGTTAAACCAGAGAGTTATGTGACACAAAATAGTTAATCAATAACATTTCCCACATGTCTACTTTACATCAGCACAATTTTGGAAACAATTTTTTTTTTTGCTAGGAAGTTACAAGGGTTAAAATTTAACCAGTGATTTCTCATTTTTACAGCAAAATTTACAAAACCATTTTTTTAGGGACCACCTCACATTTGAAGTCAGTTTGAGGGTTCTATATGGCTGAAAATACCCAAAAGTTACACCATTCTAAAAACTGCACCCCTCAAGGTGCTCAAAACCATATTCAAGAAGTTTATTAACCCTTCAGGTGTTTCCCAGCAGCAGAAGCAACATGGAAGGAAAAAATGATTTTTAGCAACAATTTTTTTATTTTCCCAAGGGTAAAAGGAGAAACTGGACCACGAACATTGTTGTCCAATTAGTCCTGAGTACACTGATACCTCATATGTGGGGGTAGCCCACTGTTTAGGTGCACGGCAGGGCTCGGAAGAGAAGGAGCGCCGTTTGACTTTTTGAATGAAAAATTGGCTCCAATCTTTAGCGGACACCATGTCGCGTTTGGAGAGCCCCCGTGTGTCTAAACATTGGAGCTCCCCCACAAGTGACCCCATTATGGAAACTAGACCCCCCAAGGAACTTATCTAGAAGCATAGTGAGCACTTTAAACCCTCAGGTGCTTCACAAATTGATCCGTAAAAATGAAAAAGTACTTTTTTTTCACACAAAAATTTTTTAGCCTCAATTTTTTCATTTTCACATGGGCAACAGGATAAAATGGATCCTAAAATTTGTTGGGCGATTTCTCCTGAGTACACCGATACCTCATATGTGGGGGTAAACCACTGTTTGGGCGCAAGGCAGGGCTCGGAAGGGAAGGCACGCCATTTGGCTTTTTGAATGGAAAATTAGCTCCAATTTTACCCCATTTTGGAAACTAGACCTCCCAAGGAACTAATCTATATGTGTGGTGAGCACTTTGAACCCCCAAGTGCTTCACAGAAGTTTATAACGCAGAGCCATGAAAATAAAAAATAATTTTTCTTTTCTCAAAAATGATTTTTTAGCTCACAATTTTTTATTTTCCCAAGGGTATCAGGAAAAATTGGACCACAAAAGTTGTTGTCCAGTTTCTCCTGAGTACGCTGATACCCCATATGCGGGGGTAAACCACTGTTTGAGCACATGTCGGGGTTCGGAAGAGAAGTAGTGACGTTTTGAAATGCAGACTTTGATGGAATGCTCTGCGGGCGTCACGTTGCGTTTGCAGAGCCCCTGATGTGCCTAAACAGTAAAAACTCCCCACAAGTGACCCCATTTTGGAAACTAGACCCCCAAAGGAACTTATCTAGATGTGTGGTGAGCACTTTGAACCCCAAAGTGCTTCACAGAAGTTTATAACGCAGAGCCATGAAAATAATAAATGTGTTTTCTTTCCTCAAAAATATTTTTTTAGCCCAGAATTTTTTAATTTTCCCAAGGGTAACAGGAGAAATTTGACCCCAACAGTTGTTGTCCAGTTTCTCTTGAGTAAGCTGATACCCCATATGTGGGGGGTAAACCACTGTTTAGGCACATGCCGGGGCTCGGAAGGGAACTAGTGACGTTTTGGAATGCAGACTTTGATGGAATGGTCTGCGGGCATCATGTTACGTTTGCAGAGCCCCTGATATGCCTAAACAGTAGAAACCCCCTACAAGTAACCCCATTTTTGAAACTAGACCTAGAACTTATCTAGATGTGTAGTGAGCACTTTGAACCCCCAAGTGCTTCACAGAAGTTTACAACGCAGAGCCGTGAAAATAAAAAATATTTTTTCTTTCCTCAAAAATGATGTTTTAGCAAGCTATTTTTTATTTTTACAAGGGTAACAGGAGAAATTGGACCCCAACCGTTGTTGCTCAGTTTGTCCTGAGTACACTGATACCCCATATGTGGGGGTAAACCACTGCTTGGGCACACGTCGGGGCTCGGAAAGGAAGTAGTGACGTTTTGAAATGCAGACTTTGATCGAATGGTCTGCGGGCATCACGTTGCGTTTGCGGAGCCCCTGATGTGCCTAAACAGTAGGAACCCCCCAAAAGTGACCCCATTTTGCAAACTAGACCCCCCAAGGAACTTATCTAGATGTGTGGTGAGCACTTTGAACCCCAAAGTGCTTCACAAAAGTTTATAAAGCAGAGCCATGAAAATAAAAAATATTTTTTCTTTCCTCAAAATTTATGTATTAGCAAGCAATTTTTTTATTTTCGCAAGGGTAACAGGAGAAATTGGACCCCAATTGTTGTTGCCCAGTTAGGCCTGAGTATGCTGGTACCCCATATGTGGGGGTATACCACTGTTTGGGTGCACGTCAGGGCTCGGAATGGAGGGAGCACCATTTGACTTTTTGAACGCAAGATTGGCTGGAATCAATGGTGGCGCCATGTTGCATTTGGAGACCAATGATGTGCCTAAACAGTGGAAACCCATCAATTCTAACTCCAACACTAACCCCAACACACCCCTAACCCTAATCCCAACTCTAGCCATAACCCTAATCACAACCCTAACCCCAACACACTCCTAACCACAACCCTAACCCTAATCCCAACCCTAACCCTAATCCTAACCCTAATCCCAACCCTAACCCTAACCCCAACCACAACTTTAACCCCAACACACCCCTAACCGTAACCCTAACGACAAGCCTATTCTTAACCCTATTTCCAACCCTAGCCCTAATTCCAATCCTAACTCTAATTCCAACCCTAAGGCTATGTGCCCACGTTGCGGATTCGTGTGAGATTTTTCCGCACCATTTTTGAAAAATCCGCAGGTAAAAGGCACTGCGTTTTACCTGCGGATTTACCTCGGATTTCCAGTGTTTTTTATGCAGATTTCACCTGCGGATTCCTATTGAGGAACAGGTGTAAAACGCTGTGGAATCCGCACAAAGAATTAACATGTTGCGGATAGGTTTGAGCGAAACGGGTCGGCCATTTTCAGAAGTCGCCGACTTTTGGCAAAGTCCCCGACCCGACCCCTGTGTGGGGTCGGCCATGAGGTCGGCGATCTTCTGAATCTGGTATCAGAATTCCGATACCGAGTTCCGATATGTTTGCGATATCGGAAATCGGTATCAGAATCCATATTTAAGTGTAAAATATAGAATCAAAATAAAAAATATTGATATACTCACCCTCGGACGCGCCCTGGTACTAACTGGCAGCCTTCCTTCCTAAGAATGAGCGCGTGAATGACCTGCGGTGACGTCGCGGCTTGTGATTGGTCACCTGAGCGGTCACATGGGCGGCCGCGACCAATCACAAGCCGTGACATTATCTAAGGCCCTTCACGCACTCATTCTTAGGAAGGAAGGCTGCCGGAAAGAAGCCGAGGGTGAGTATATTCCTATTAGGTATATACTCACCCTCGGACGCGCCCTGCTTCTTTCCGGCAGCCTTCCTTCTTAAGAATGAGCGTGTGAAGGGCCTTAGATGACGTCACGGCTTGTGATTGGTCGCGGCCGCCCATGTGACCGCTCAGGCGATTAATCACAAGCCGCGACGTCACCGCAGGTCATTCACGCGCTCATTCTTAGGAAGGAAGGCTGCCAGTTAGTACCAGGGCGCGTCCGAGAGTGAGTATATCAATATTTTTTATTTTGATTTTTTATTTTACACTTAAATATGGATCCCAGGGCCTGAAGGAGAGTTTCCTCTCCTTCAGACCCTGGGAACCATAGTATCCCATTGCACTGCATTGGGTTTCGTGTTTCGGCCGACCCCGACCCCGACTTTTTTATAGGATCGGCCGATTTCACTTGACCCGACTTTTGAGAAAGTCGGGTTTCGTGAAACCCGACCCGATCCTATAAAAATAAAAGTCGCTCAACCCTAGTTGCGGAAAATACAACGCAGCATTTCTGCACGGTATTTCCGCACCATGGGCACAGCGGATGGTACTGTAAACCTGATGGAACACTGCTACGAATCCACAGCGGCCAATCCGCTGCGGATCCGGAGCCAAATCTGCACCGTGTGCACATAGCCTAATTCTAACGCTAACCCTAGTTCTAAGCCTAACCCTACCCCTAACCCTAACCCTTCCCCTAACCCTACCCCTACCCCTAACCCTACCCCTAACCCTACCCCTGGTTCTAACCGTAGTTCTAACCCTAGTGGGAAAAAAATATTTTCTTTATTTTATTATTGTCCCTACGTATGGGGGTGATAAAGGGGGGGGCATTTACTATTTTTTTATTTTGATCACTGTGATAGGTTTTATCACAGTGATCAAAATCTAGCTGGAACGAATCTGCCGGCCGGCAGATTCGGCGGGCGCACTGCGCATGTGCCCGCCATTTTGGAAGATGGCGGCACCCGTGGAGAAGACGGACGGACACCGGGAAGCTCGGTAAGTATGAGGGGGGGGATCAGAGCACGGGGGAATGATTGGAGCGGGGGGGTGGGATCGGAGCACGGGGGAGCGGAGAGGAGGACGGGGGAGCGGACAGGACGATGGAGGGGAGCGGAGCACAGGATGGAGGATTGGGGAGGTGATCGGTGGTGGTGGGGCGGTGCAGACCAGTGTTTCCAGCCATGGCCGATGTTATTGCAGCATCGGCCATGGCTGTATTGTAATATTTCACCAGTTTTCATAGTGAAATATTACAAATCGCTCTGATTGGCTGTTTCACTTCCAACAGCCAATCAGAGCGATCGTAGCCACGGGGGGGTGAAGCCACCCCCCCTGGGCTGAAGTACCACTCCCCCTGTCCCTGCAGATCAGGTGAAATTGGAGTTAACCCTTTCACCCGCTCTGCAGGGACGTGATCATTCCATGACGCCACATAGGTGTCACAGGTCAGATTGGCACCAACTTTCATGATGCCTACGTGGCGTCAAAGATCGGGAAGGGGTTAAAAAGTAGCCAGACTTGGGAAGATCTCACATGTGGAATGGCAGCTTCACTCATGTTGGTGTTAAAAGGGAACAGATGCATGCCTTCTGTCTGTGGCCACTACACTGCTTCTTCCTGCCTGTTGGGGGGATATGCCTCCTTCCCCCTGTGTGCTGCTGTCCTCGCTATGCATGTCCTCCTGCCAGGTTGGGTCACCCACTATGTCATCCAACACCTTGTCTTCCACATCCGCACCCTGCTCCTCCTCCTGACTTTCTGGCAATTGTGTCTCATCATCGTCCACCTCTTGTGACACTTTCCCACCATCGCCTTCGTGTGATGGAGGCTGGTCAAAGCTTTGGGCAGCTCTACGTGCAATATCATCTGTCTCCACTTGAGGTTGACTGGCAGAGAGTCCATAATCTTGAAATGGAAAACTGAACAGCTCTTCAGAGTGTCCAAGTGTGGGATCAGTTGTCTCAGGGCACTCGGCATGGTGGGAAGAACGAGGATCAGGATGAGGAATATCCAGGCCACACTCACGGCTACTCAGACTTGACCATGTGGAAGACATGGTGTTGGTGGTGCTGGCTAAGTGACTGGAAGCATTATCCGCTGTAGCATTTCACCACCTATGGGTCTTGGGGAACACTTGCTTGGCATAGGATTCAAGCACTCAGGCACAGTACCTCACATAAATCTGTCCATATGGTTTATTTAAACTCCGCCTAAACCAGACAGGGTACAGTCCATTTCAATACAGCCACGAAACATTATAGGATATCCGACAGTTCATGTAGCAGATAGGCTTCTCTGCTGTATATTATAATCCACTTGTCCGGGGTTACCTTTCAGGAGTTCCACTCCTCACGCTGACTTCACGTCAGCCCCAGGTCCTCAACACAGACCGTCCAGGTCTACGGTCTCCAGGTGTTTCCAGGATGACTCCACTCCCAGGAGCCTCCAGCACTGACCGTCCAAGTCTACGGTCTTTAAGTGTTTCCAGGACGACTCCACTCCCAGGAGCCTCCAACACTGACCGTCCAGGACCTTGCACAGGAACAAATGGATCCATACACAGGAACCTCACAGGAACATGTGACCCACACCCTGGTCACATTATCTACCTGTAACCACTCCCATGGGTGGGAGTGTGACTGTGTGGCTAGTTTGTCCCACCCATCTCACACAACTAGCCTAGTAAGTCTCCCTTGACTATTAAAGAACACTACACGAACTCTTGAGGGACTACAGGTCCCAGAACAACCACGTTGCATCAGACTTACCATGCAGACTCCCTCTGCGACACATATCGGCCATTCACAACACTGCCAATCACTGTTTCATCACAACTATGCCTCTAAGTGCATCTTGAAGTGCACACACAGCGCCCCCTGGCTGTAACATTGGTCACTGCACCACACCGCTATCCAACCAACAACCGTTTCACACTGCCCTGGCTTCAATAGTGGTGTGCTGCGGTCTCCTAGAAACTGGGACAGGAAGGTCGAGCGAGAAGATGTGGGTCTTTGTTGTTGCCCACTTTCACCTTGGCCACGGCCTCATCCTCTGCATGCACCATCATCATCACATCCACTTCCCCATCCCTTGCCCCTTGCCTTGCCCATTTTAAGTGGACTACTGCACTATTTCAAATGCTCAACAAAAATATATTTATTAGTAGTGAAATAATATCTGATCAGTATGCCTGCAAATCCACGATTTTTCAAACCCAAACACTAGGCAGGCCTCAGCCGGATCTAACAGACTGTATTCCATTTTGGGGGGATTTTTGATGAAGTAAATGTATGCTAAATAGTGCTGTATAGAATTAGACTATCAAAAAGCAAAAAAAGAGGAACACCAGCCTACAATTCACAAACTTGGAGCACACAGATATATGAGGGCTGTCATGGAAATACCACGCTGTAAAATATGTGGCCTTTTTTTTAGATACAAAATACTAGTAACAACCCTGTTGGCATCACTGCATGGCCTCCCATCCCCAACCTGCATTATACTCAAACTTACTCACTTCTCTGGGCCATGTTGTGACTTCTCTCTGCTGCCAGCTCCATGCTGTGTGCCTCATGTCTGCTGCTTGCTCTGTGAATGTCTTCTGTCTGTGTGCATAGTGGGCTGTGCCGGCAACTCCTGTTTCTTATTGAGACTGTGTGCACCTTGCTAAGGTGTCCCTGGCCAATCACCATGAGTAGGGTTGAGCGACTTTTACTTTTTTGGGGTCGAGTCGGGTTTTGCGAAACCCGACTTTGTCAAAAGTCGAGTCGAGTGAAGTCGGCCGATGATCGTGAAAAGTCGGGGATCGACCGAAACATGAAACCTAATGCAAGTCAATGGGGAAGCATAGTCGGCAGTGAGTGGAGGCCAGGAAAACACCTACAGTGCCCATTTTAATGGCAAAAACATGCATTCTTGTTACTGAAGCTTGTCAATGTTAATTTACTTTATAATAATAGGTAGGCATTGGAAATTGGGGGTCATTTGGCTAAAGTTGTGGGGGGTAGGGCTGGTTCAAGTTTTTAGTGGGCCCAGGAAATGTGGACTACGTCACGGCGGTGGAGCAGTGAGAGGTAAGTATGTCAAGTTTGCAAGTGCTGTGATCCTGAGCAAGCAGGGGGGCCCACTCGTTGGCATTGGCACTGGCACAGGGCCCCTCAAAGTACAGCGGTGTGTATGCACGGCAGGGGCGCCTCCCAACGGCAGCGACACTTTTGCATACTCTGAGGGGCCCTGTGCCAGTGACGTCGCCAACGAGTATGCCCCCCACCTGATGAAGGAACCTGCACTTTCATCTGCACCTTCCTCTTTGTCCCTGTGTAAGGTGGTATAGCATGCGGGAAGGGGAACCTTACTTTCAGCAGGGTCAGATTCTGGCTGTGTAGAGTGCAAGTGGTCTGGGTCAATGTACCAGCAGACTCATCTAGCAGTGGCTGGGCAATGGGCAGGATGAGGAGGAAACACAGATATAGGGCCAAAGAATAAAGTAGGCTAAATGCAGTTCAAAATTGGTAACAGGACTAAACAGGCGGCATTGCTTTGTTCAGTGGAGGAGCAAACCCAGGAGCAGCAGACACCGTTTTAAGGGCCCAACCACACTAGTAGGCCAAATGCAGTTTAATATCTGCTACTATAGGCCGAAAGCCTAAAGACTGAAGCTCAGCTTTATACAGTGGAGGACAACACCAGGGAGCGGCACAGACCGTTAGTAGGGCCCAACCAAAGTTGAAGGCCAAATGCAGTTTAATATCTGATACTATAGGCCGAAAGCCTAAAGACTGAAGCTCAGCTTTATACAGTGGAGGACATCACCAGTGAGTGGCACACACCGTTAGTAGGGCCCAACCAAATTTGAAGGCCAAATGCAGTTTAATATCTGATACTATAGGCCGAAAGCCTAAAGACTGAAGCTCAGCTTTATACAGTGGAGGACAACACCAGGGAGCAGCACACACCATTAGTAGGGCCCAACCAAAGTTGAAGGCCAAATGCAGTTTAATATCTGATACTATAGGCCGAAAGCCTAAAGACTGAAGCTCAGCTTCATACAGAGGAGGACAACACCAGGGAGCAGCACACACCGTTAGTAAGGCCCAACCAAAGTTGAAGGCCAAATGCAGTTTAATATCTGATACTATAGGCCGAAAGCCTAAAGACTGAAGCTCAGCTTTATACAGTAGAGGACAACACCAGGGAGCGGCACACACCGTTAGTAGGGCCCAACCAAAGTAGTAGGCCAACTGCAGTGTGACATTAAAAAATACTTAATGAGAGCCTGAAGGTTGAAGCTCAGACAAGGAAACCTGGAGGAGAACACCAAGGAGCAGCAGACAACGTTACTAGGACCTAACCAAAGTAGTAGGGCAACTGCTGTCTTATATAAACAACTACTTAATGAGAGCCTGAAGGTTGAAGTTCAGCTTTTTCAGTGGAGGACAGCGTGATTGAGTGGCGCCGCAGACAGACAAAGGTAGTTTGTGTTAACTTAAAAAGTTGGCTCTATGCATTTTTAAATTAGTTTCAGGGGTACACAGGCAGCATTGGTGTGGTCAGCGGAGGACAATTGGAAGGAGGGACCGCAGACAGACTTCCTAGGCCTAAAATAATAAAATAGGCTCTATGCAGCTTCCATTAGGTGGCAGGGGTACACAGGCAGCATTGGTGTGGTCAACGTAGGACAATTGGAAGGAGGGACCGCAGACATAATTCCTAGGCCTAAAATAATAAAATAGGCTCTATGCAGCTTCCATTAGGTGGCAGGGGTACACAGGCAGCATTGGTGTGGTCAGTGGAGGACAATTGGAAGGAGGGACCGCAGACAGAATTCCTAGGCCCAAAATAGTAAAATAGGCTCTATGCAGCTTCCATTAGGTGGCAGGGGTACACAGGCAGCATTGGTGTGGTCAACGTAGGACAATTGGAAGGAGGGACTGCAGACAGACTTCCTAGGCCTAAAATAATAAAATAGGCTCTATGCAGCTTCCATTAGGTGGCAGGGGTACACAGGCAGCATTGGTGTGGTCAACGTAGGACAATTGGAAGGAGGGACCGCAAACAGACTTCCTAGGCCTAAAATAATAAAATAGGCTCTATGCAGCTTCCATTAGGTTTCAGGGGTACACAGGCAGCATTGGTGTGGTCAACGTAGGACAATTGGAAGGAGTGTCTGACACAGTAAGTACTCCGAGTCCCAAAACCTAAATTGATGTTAATGTATCTCAAACAAAAACAAACCAAAAAAAAAAAAAAGTGGCATACTTTGGTACAGGGGTGTGCTCTTTTACTGACTTTCAGACATTGTAATTTGGCGCAAAGTATTTACTGGTGTAAATGTAGGACATGGCCCCTGACTTAACTAGCATCATACATGTCAACAAATTGTTATTGTCTGTGCCAGGCAAGAAAGGATTTCAGCGCATAGACTAAACAGTGGTGGAGCAGCGACAGATAATTTTGCAAGTGGTAGAGCACTGTTTGACCTCGGGGGAGACACTCTCTCCTGGCCGGCAGTACAAGCCCAGGGCTCCTCATGTTACAACGGTGTGTCTGACGTTGGGTGCGCTCCACCACCGCCAGAGACACTTCATTGTACTATGAGGGACCCAGTGCCAGTGCCTTCGACCAAAAGTGGGCAGACCCACCTCTTCAGACAAACGGCACTCTGACGGGTGCTTGCGACAAGTGGCGAGACCACGGCCCCGTGGGGGGAGTTAGGCCATTTAGGGAGGTGTAAACATGTCGTATGCTGGACAAACAGCAGCTGCAAATTAAGAGATTGGAACAGTCAGTAACACCAGTCCCAAAGCAAGACCTTTTTACAGGAAAGCTAGGTGTCAGCCGGGAAAGGTGGTGCAAAATAATTTGAAATCCTTGAGTGGTTCATTTTAATGATTAGATCATCAACATTTTGGGTAGCCAGACGAGTCCTTTTTTCGGTCAGTATTGAACCAGCAGCACTGAATACTCTTTCTGATAGCACACTAGCTGCTGGGCAAGCAAGCTCCTGCAATGCATATTCAGCCAATTCAGGCCAGGTGTCTATTTTGGATGCCCAGTAATCAAAGGGGAATGATAGATGAGGGAGAACATCGGTAATGGAGGAAAAATAGTTAGTAACCATACTGGACAAATGTTGTCTCTTGTCACTTTGAATGGATGCTGCTGTACCTGTCGTGTCTGCGGTCATTGTGAAATCACTCCACAACCTGGTCAGAAAACCCCTCTGTCCTACGCCACTTCTGATCTGTGCACCTCTAACACCTCTACCCTGTTGCCCCCTGCAGCTCGTGTGAGAACCATCACCGGCGCTGTGTGCTGGGAATGCCTGAATCAAACGGTCTACAAGAGTAGCTTGTTTGGTTGCCAATATCTGTTCGAGGTTCATGTGGCATGATATTTTGCAATTTGCCTTTATAGCGAGGATCAAGGAGGCAGGCCAACCAGTAATCGTCATCTGTCATCATTTTTATAATGCGTTGGTCCCTTTTGAGGATACGCAAGACATAACCCGCCATGTGGGCCAATGTTCCAGCTGTCAAGTCAGTGCATATGCTGGGTTGAGGAGCACTTTCTGGCAAATCAACGTCACTTGTCTCCCTCAAAAACCCTGAACCCGGCCTTGCACCACAGGCAGTTTCAATTGCCCCCTGAGAAGCTTCCTCATCCAAAAATAGTCATCCCCATCATCCTCCTCGTCCTCCTTCTCTTCGCCCGCCACCTCGTCCTGTAGACTTCCCTGAGCAGACAATGGCTGACTGTCATCAAGGCTTCCCTCGTCCTCGGCTGCAGACGCCTGTTCCTTTATGTGCGTCAAACTTTGCATCAGCAGACGCATTAGGGGGATGCTCATGCTTATTATGGCGTTGTCTGCACTAACCAGCTGTGTGCATTCCTCAAAACACTGAAGGACTTGACACAGGTCTTGGAGCTTCGACCACTGCACAGCTGACAACTCCATGTCTGCCATCCAACTGCCTGCCCGTGTATGTGTATCCTCCCACAAATACATAACAGCACACCTCTGTTCGCATAGTCTATGAAGCATGTGTAGTGTGGAGTTCCACCTTGTTGCAAGGTCGATGATTAGGCGATGCTGGGGAAGGTTCAAAGACTTCTGATGGTTCTGCATACGGCTGGAGTGTACGGGCGAATGGCGGATGTGAGAGCAAAGTCTGCGCACTTTCAGCAGCAGGTCGGGTAACCCCAGATAACTTTTCAGGAAGCACTGCACCACCAGGTTTAAGGTGTGAGCCAGGCAAGGAATGTGTTTCAGTTGTGAAAGGGCTATGGCAGCCATAAAATTCCTTCCGTTATCACTCACTACCTTGCCTGCCTCAAGATGTACAGTGCCCAGCCATGACCGAGTTTCTTGCTGCAAGAACTCGGACAGAACTTCCGCGGTGTGTGTGTTGTCGCCCAAACACTTCATTGCCAATACAGCCTGCTGATGCCTGCCACTAGCTGTTCCATAATTGGACACCTCATGTGCAACAGTGGCAGCTGTGGATGGAGTGGTCATGCGACTGCGGTCTGCGGACGAGCTCTCGCTTCTGCTGGAGGACGAGCAGGAGGAGGGGGGACGAACGCCTACAGCCAACTGTTTCCTAGACCGTGGGCTAGGCAGAACTGTCCCAATATTACTGTCCCCTGTGGACCCTGCATCCACCACATTAACCCAGTGTGCCGTGATGGAGACATAACGCCCCTGGCCATGACTACTGGTCCATGCATCTGTTGTCAGGTGCACCTTTCTACTGACAGATTGCCTGAGCGCATGGACAATGCGGTCTTTTACATGATGGTGGAGGGCTGGGATGGCTTTTCTCGAAAAGAAGTGTCGACTGGGTAGCTCGTAGCGTGGTACAGCGTAGTCCATCAGGGCTTTGAAAGCTTCGGTTTCAACTAACCAGTAGGGCATCATCTCTAACGAGATTAGTCTAGCAGTGTGGGCGTTCAAACCCTTTGTACGCGGATGCGAGGATGAGCCCTTCCTTTTCCTAACAAGAGTCTCTTGTAGGGTGAGCTGGACTGGAGAGCTGCATACGGTGGAACTAGCGGGGGTGCCGGTGGACATGGGTGACTGAGAGAGGGTTGGTGATGGTACTCTTGATGGTGCCCTACATACAGTTTTTCCGACCATGAACCTGGTGATTCCCTGACTGCTTTGGCCTTGCAACGAAACAGAAACATTACCTGCAGGTGGTGTGGTAAACGGTGGGCTTACAGTGAGGGAAGAGATGTCGCGTTGCTGACTAGCTTCATTGTGAGAGGGTGCTACAACGTTAAGGGACGTTTGGTAGTTTGTCCAGGCTTGCAAGTGCATGGTGGTTAAATGTCTATGCATGCAACTTGTATTTAAATTTTTAACATTCTGACCTCTGCTGAAGGTCCTTGAGCATTTCTTACAGATGACTTTGCGCTGATCATTGGGATCTTGGTTAAAAAAATTCCAGACTGCACTCTTCCTATCACATACCTTTTCAGGCATTGCACACTGAGCTACTTGAACCTGATGGCCACGCTGTCCTACAACTGGTTTTGGTTTTGCCACACGTTTTTGGCCAGATACGGGCCTGCCAGATGGAACCTGTTGCGATGTTGATGCCTGCTGCAGCTCCTCCTCCTCTGCTTCAGAGCTACTGCCGCCTGCACCCTGTTCCCCCAATGGCTGCCAATCGGGGTCAACAACTGGGTCATCTATGACCTCCTCTTCTATGTTCTGTGCACCTTCCTCTGGGTCACCGTGTAAGCCGGTGCTATAGCGTTCGTGACAAAGATCCATAGTCTCCTCGGGGTAAGATTCTGGATCAGTACACTGCGAGGGCAATGTTCTGATCTGAGTCAAAGGAACATCATTATAATCTGGCTGTGGCTGTGCATCTGTGCACTCCATGTCCGATTCATCTTGTAATGGGCATGGCCTGTTACCAATTTCCCTTTCTAACCCAGGCACGGTATGTGTAAAGAGCTCCATGGAGTAACCAGTTGTGTCGCCTGACGCATCCTTCACTGTTGTTCTGGGTGAAGGACGCAAGGAAGCGACTTGTTCCTGAGCGGGAGCATCCACTGACGACACACTGCTCTGACATTTGGCACTTTCCGAGGAGGAGGAGAAAGATGTAGAGGCAGAGTCACCAATGAAAGCCAATACTTGTTCCTGCTGCTCCGGCTTCAAAAGCGGTTTTCCTACTCCCAGAAAAGGGAGCGTTCGAGGCCTCGTGTAGCCAGATGAGGACGCTGGCTCAACAACTCGAGACTTAAGGGCTACACTGCTTTTCCCATGACCACCTGATGCTCCATGACCACCACCACTACCATCATTACCAGCTGCCAATGACCGCCCACGGCCACGACCTCTTCTATCAGACTTCCTCATTCTTGGAAAAATGTTACCAAACTAACAACCGTTATGTGGTCCTGTAAAACCAGGTACAAGGTGTGCGTGAACTTGTTGTGAATGTAAATCTCCCGTTTTTATGTGTGGGAGAATGCAGTGAAAAATGAGGCCCACTGTATTACACTGGACAGTTTGATTGGCAGAAAGAGGCTGGCAGATATGGCACTAACAGGAGTGACGCAGATAAAAACACTGGCAATAGAAATGTCCCTCTTTGTGTGTGGGAGAATGCAGTGAAAAATCAGGCCCAGTATATTACAGTAGACAGTTTGATTGGCAAAAAGAGGCTGGCAGATATGGCACTAACAGGAGTGATGCAGATAAAAACACTGGCAATAGAAATGTCCCTCTTTATGTGTGGGAGAATGCAGTGAAAAATCAGGCCCACTGTATTACACAACAACACAGTTTGATTAGCAGAAAAAGGCTGGCAGATATAGCACTAGCTGGACTGACGCAGATGCACACACTGGCAATAGAAATGTCCCTCTTTTTTTTGATATGGGAGACAAGGGATTGAATCAGGCCCACTATATCACGGTATAGTTCCTGTGGCACAAAATGACTGACAGATACCACAGACAGCACTCGCACACATGCACAGGTTTGGCAAGACTATTCTCCCTTTATTTTAATTTTTTGGGGGGATATGTGAGACAAGTGATTTAATCTGGCCCACTGTTATACAGTAGGTTTTCTGTGGCAGAAAAAAAAATGCCACACACAGGACTGGCACTAATGCAGATTTGCCAATCTTAATCTCCCACTTTTTTTTTTTTTCTGGGAGAATTGTGAAGAAATCAGGCCCACTGTTACACAGTAGGTTTTCTGTGGCAGAAAAACAAAGACAGATGCCACACACAGGATTGGCACTAATGCAGATTTGCCAATCTTAATCCCCCACTTTTATTTTTTTTTGGGGGAGAATTGTGAATAAATCTGGGCCACTGTATTAGAGTATATTCTCTGTGGCAAAAAGTGGCTTGAAGAGATATATATATAAAAAAAGGACTGTACTACAATTACTATCTCCCTACAGTTATATCAGAAAAGTATGTCAGGCAGCAATAAAAAGGACTGCTGCACACAAAAGTCAAAAGTGTGGACAAACAAACAAGATAGCTGTGCAGAAAGGAAGGAGCAACAGGATTTGTGCTTTGAAAAAAGCAGTTGATTTGCACAGCGGCGTACACACAGCAACGCAGCTATCAGGGAGCCTTATAACCTACAGAGCTGTTGCAGTGGAAATCGCTACAGCACAAGCGGTTTGGGGCTTAACCCCTTCACCCCGCGGCCCTTTTTCGTTTTTGTGTTTTCGTTTTTCGCTCCCCTCCTTCCCAGAGCCATAACTTTTTTATTTTTCCGTCAATATGGCCATGTGAGGGCTTATTTTTTGCGGGATGAGTTGTACTTTTGAACGACATCATTGGTTTTACCATGTCGTGTACTAGAAAACGGGAAAAAAATTCCAAGTGCGGTGAAATTGCAAAAAAAGTGCAATCCCACACATGTTTTTTGTTTGTTTTTTTTGCTACGTTCACTAAATGCTAAAACTGACCTGCCATTATGATCCTCCAGGTCATTACGAGTTCATAGACACCTAACATGACTAGGTTATTTTTTATCTAAATGGTGAAAAAAAAATCCAAACTTTGCTTAAAAAAAAAAAAAGTGCCATTTTCCGATACCCGTAGCGTCTCCATTTTTCGTGATCTGGGGTCGGGTGAGGGCTTATTTTTTGCGTGCCGAGCTGATGTTTTTAATGATAGCATTTTGGTGCAGATACATTCTTTTGATCGCCCGTTATTGCATTTTAACGCAATGTCGCGTCGACCAAAAAAACGTATTTCTGGCATTTCGGATTTTTTTCTCGCTACGCAGTTTAGCGATCAGGTTAATGCTTTTTTTACTTGATAGATCGGGCGATTTTGAATGCGGCGATACCAAATATGTGTAGGTTTGTTTTTTTTTTATTGTTTTATTTA
This sequence comes from Ranitomeya variabilis, assembly GCF_051348905.1. Lineage (NCBI taxonomy): Eukaryota > Metazoa > Chordata > Amphibia > Anura > Dendrobatidae > Ranitomeya > Ranitomeya variabilis. The sequence continues at coordinate 573,202,588 of NC_135236.1, forward strand.
GGATGGGGCGAAAGGGGGGTGATTTAAACTTTTATATTTTTAATATTTTTTTCACATTTTTAAAAACTTTTTTTTTTCACTTTTGCAATGCTTCAATAGCCTCCATGGGAGGCTAGAAGCAGGCACAGCCCGATCGGCTCTGCTACATAACAGCGATCATCAGATCGCTGTTATGTAGCTGAAATGCAGGTGTGCTGTGAGCGCCGACCACAGGGGGGCGCTCACAGCTACCTGCGATCAGTAACCATAGAGGTCTCAAGGACCTCTATGGTTACCATCCTAATGCATCGCCGACCTCCGATCATGTGACGGGAGTCGGCGATGACGTTATATCCGGCCGCCCGGCCGGAAGCGGTAGTTAAATGCCGCTGTCTGCGTTTGACAGCGGCATTTAACAGGTTAATAGCGGCGGGTGAATAGCGATTTCACCAGCCGCTATTGCGCGCACATGTCAGCTGTCCAAAACAGCTGACATGTCGCGACTTTGATGTGGGCTCAGCGCCGGAGCCCACATCAAAGGGGGAGACACGGCATGCGCAGTACTAGTACGGCGCATGTCGTGAAGGGGTTAATTTACCCTGCCTAACGCTATCCCTGCTTCTGACGAAGCGGCAGCAACCTCTCCCTATGCTCAGATCAGCAGCAGTAACATGGCGGTCGGCGGGAACGCCCCTTTATAGCCCCTGTGACGCCGCAGAAAGCAAGCCAATCACTGCCATGCCCTTCTCTAAGATGGTGGGGACCAGGATCTATGTCATCATGCTGCCCACACTCTGCGTGCACCTTTGTTGGCTGAGAAATGGTGCTTTAAGCGTCATAGGAAATGCAACTTTGGCGCGAAGATCGTGTACCGCATGGCCGATCTCACGCTGGGATAGGGTCGGGTTTCATGAAACCCGACTTTGCCAAAAGTCGGCGACTTATGAAAATGACCAATCCATTTCGCTCAACCCTAACCATGAGGCTTTCTGTATTTAAGACTTCCCCACCCATTGGTGGGGGCCTGTGCAACTTACTCCCTCAGTCAGTTCTTAGCTGTTGAGGTGCCAGGCCCTGTCTCTTTTACTCTTTTGTCCTCCGCCCAGTGGGGCAATGTAACCTGGTCTGTGTCTTGTGTCCGCCACCCAGTGGGGTGTTGTACCCTGGTCTGTGTCTTGTGTCCACCACCCAGTGGGGCGTCATACCCTGGCCTGTGTCTGCCACCCAGTGGCGCGTCATACCCTGGTTTGTGTCTGAGTCTCTGTGGCTTGTACTGTTCCCGACTCTGTCTTAGTCTAGTCCTGTTCCTATGTCCATTTATATCCCTGTCTTGGTTTGTTTTCTCTGCTCTGCACTCTGTGTCTTGCTTTGCTCTGCTTTTAGCTCTGCTCTCTGCGACCTTTCTTTGCCCCTTTCTCTGCATTCTGTGACCTTGCTCTACTCTCTGTGGTTTTGCTCTCGGCTCTGCACTCTGTGTCTTGCTCTGCACTCAGCTCTGCACTCTGTGGTTTTGCTCTCGGTTCTGCTCTCTGTAGCTTTGCTCTGCACTCAGCTCTGCACTCTGACTTTGCTCTGCTCTCAGCTCTGCACTTTGTGGCTTCGCTCTGTGGCTCCGCCCCCTGCTGTTCTACCTCGCTCCAGCTCTTGGCTCTGCCTCCGGCGTCTCTGCTATTGGCTCTGCCTCCTGTGTTTCTGTTCTTGGCCCCGCCTCCTTCTCTTGGTCCCGCCTCCTGTGTTTCTGTTCGTAGCTCCGCCTCCTGCTCTTGGCTCCGCCTCCTACATTTCTGTTGTTTGCTGTGCCTCCTACGTTTCTGCTTTGCTCCGCTCCTTGCGGTCTTCACCTGTTTCTCATATACCCTCCTGTCTGAACAGGTTCTTACCTGTTTTACATAACTGCCTGCATACTGTTCCTTCCACTGTACCAGCCTTTTCCACCTGTCTTGCCAGAGTGCCACCCATACCTGCCTGCTAGAGAGCCAGCCGTGCCCACCTGCCAGTGTCTCTGTTGTACCCGTCTGCCTGACTGTGTCTCAGCCGTGCCTGCCTGTCTGCCAGAGTGCCAGCCATGCCCGCTTGCCTGTCTATGTTCTGTTCCCCGGTGGGATCAGCAGCCACAGAAAGACACCATCATGGAGTGGTACCTGGTAGTTTCCTGCAGCACAAGTCTGACCTCAAACCACCCCCCCGCTCAAGGCCACACCCCCGCACACCCGCGCCAACCAGTCTGGGCGCGAGCGTGACAATACTGCTGTATAGAATTAGAGTATTAGACAGCAAAAAAAGAGGTACATCGGCCTACAATGCACAAACTTGGAGCACACAGATATATGAGGGCTGTCTCGGAAATACCACACTGGCAAATATGTGGCCTTTTTGTTATTTTGGAAGCTAAATAGTGCTGTATAGAATTAGAGTTTCAGACAGCAAAAAAAGTGGTACACCGGCCTACAATGTCCAAAGTTGGAGCACGCAGATATATGAGGCCTTTTTTCGGTGAATTTAAAACACACACAAAACAAAAAAAAGTGGCACAAGGCTAGCACACACAACTATGTTACGTATGCCTGACAAACTAGGCTTTTTCAACAGGCCTCAATCTGACAAAACAGACTGTACATTTTTGTTTTTTAGGGTGAATTTATGGAAAGAAAAAAAAAGGTATATAGTAACGAAGCTGCAACAGCAGCAGACAGTTATGGAGCTTTGGGAGGGATGCAGTGGGAACAATGGATGCACATACAGTGCCTGCAGCCCTTGCACTGATGTGGATATGCTGTGCCCTGCCTGCCTAGTGCTGCAATATCGGGACCCACGAATTAGCCCTAAAAAGGACTGTTGGTTTCTCAGGAGTTGTGGATGTAAGAGTTGCAGACCTACATTACCTTTAAAAACCACGATTCTCACCCTATTTCGGCACCAGCTCTCCCTACTCTCGCTTAAACAGGAACAGAATGCGGCGAGGAGGACGGCGCCAGGTCTCTTATACTCGGGCTGATGCTGTGCGGCCAAGCCAATCACTGCACAACCACAACAAAGATGGCTGCGGCATTTCATTGCCTGGCAGACAATCCCTGAACCGTGATTGGGTCTCTAAAGTCTGCCAAAAACACTGGGTGGAGACACCGGTTACCGCCGAATAATCCCGGAAATGCTCGCTGCTCACCGAGTACACCGAGCATAGTGATACTCGGGCGAGTAACGAGTAGTTGCAAGCACGTTCGCTCATCATCACTAATGCACACTGCTATTTATGGTTTAGTATGTTCAAAAACTTGGTCCTGACGGTAATATACTTCTATTGTAGTGTTGTCTTCCAGACCCCCTTTCTTTTTCCCTGTGTCCTTCGCTTTGAATTCTACTTATATAATATTTGTGTACCTAATATTTTGGTGATTTTATTGCTATCTATACTTAATGTCTATGTACAAATAAACTATTTTTGATATACTTTGATATACTATTTGAAATCTGACCATTGTCCCTTTATTTAGTAATAACTCTGGAACGCTTCAACATATCCCAATGATTTTGAGATTGTTTTTTCGTGACACATTATACTTTATGATAATGGTAAATTTAGGTCAATATGTTTTGCGTTTATTTATAAAAAATATCAGAACTTTGAGAAAAATGTTAAAAAATTAGCAATTTTCAAACTTTGAATGATTATCCCTTTATTCTAATACCACAGCAAAACATTAATAAATATCATTTCCAACATGTCGGCTTTACATCAGCATCCTTTGTAAAAAAAAAAAATATTTTGCTAGTATTTTAGGAGGTTTCAAAATGTAGCAGTCATTTTTCATTTTTTCAAGGAAATTTACAAAATTTATTTTTTAGGGTCATATCCATGTTTGCCTTTAGGGGTCCCATATATTGTGAAACCCCCAAAAATTATACCATTTTAAAAACAGCACCCCCTGACATATTGAAAACTGCAGTCAGGTAGTTTATTAACCTTTCAGGTGATTTTCAGGAATTAATGCAAAGTGGAATGACAGAAATGAAAATGTGTATTTTTACCACCTAAATGCCTCTAACTTCTGAACAGGTTACAACAGCCATCGGACTCTAAGGCCTCTTTCACACATCCAGATAATTCCGGTACCGGAGAAATCGGTACCGGAGTTATTCGTGTATTTGTGTCCGTGTGCTCACATGACGCATCATTGTGGCACACGTGCAGCATCCGTGTGCCACCCGTGTGCCGCCTGAGGACCACACGGACCGTGCAGGAGAGACAGCGCTACACTAAGCGCTGTCCCCCCTGTGTGGTGCTGAAGGCGGCATTCATCTCTTCTCCCCCGCAGGAGAGAAGAGATGAAAGATCAAGTTTTTGTTATTTTTTGTGAAAAATAAAGTTTGCATGTGACCCCCGCCTCCCACCCCCAGTGCGCCGCCCGGCCCCTTGCAGAAGAAATACTCACCCAGCTCCCGCGATGTCTCCTCTCTCCTCTCAGCACTGGCCCCTTGTCCTGTGTGAGCGGTCACATGGGACCGCTCATTACAGTGAGGAATATGCGCATATTAATCACTGTAATGAGCGGTCTCACATGACCGCTCACACAGGACAGGCTGCCGGCACTGATAGAAGAGTGTAGACATCGCGGGAGCTGGGTGAGTATTTCTTCTGCAAGGGGCCGGGAGGCACACTGGGGGTGGGAGGCGGGGGTCACATGTAAACTTTATTTTTCACAAAAAATAACAAAAACTTGATCTTTCATCTCTTCTCTCCTGCGGGGGAAAAGAGATGAATGCTGCCTTCAGCACTACAGCGGGGGGACAGCGCTTACTGTAGCGCTGTCTCTCCTGTGGGCAGTACATGCACACGGAGGAGAGTGCACACTGTTCTCCGTGTGCACGTGTGCAGGACGTATTGCTGTACGTGCTGCCGGAAAAAAACGGACATGTCTACATGTTTTGCACACGGACATACGGTCCGTGAGAAAACACGCACATGTGCAGAAACACATAGAGTCTAATGTGTCTACGTGTGTCAGTGTCTCTGGTACGTGAGAAAACTGTCACTACACGTACCGGAGACACTGACGTGTGAAAGAGGCCTAAGGCCGCTATATGGTAATGAATTGCCATGGCAAACATCAGGACCACACAATCATGATCTGAGGGCACCAATTGGGATAAAAAGGAAGCCCCCACACTCTGTTAACCATTTAAATGATGTAGTCATTATTGACAGCAGCATCTAAGGGGTTAAGCAGATTTGGATGGTGCAAACACTGATCGTGGCTGATGCAGCAGTTTGTCAGCTATAGTGTACAGCTGACAGCTCCTGGATTGTCAACTGTATGGGGAGGCTATTCTCTTATATCTCAGGTCAGTTAAAAGACGTATTGGCGGTCATTAAGGGGTTAAAGGCAGTTCTCAACTCCAATTGTTCTAATTTTCCATGCCATATAGACAATGAACAATAGACAACTTATAAATCTTTTGCTATTTTTATATTTAATAAGCACTTCTAAAACATGTGCTTAATTCTCCTTACAAATTTGGATTCTCTCTGATGTGCCTATCATAGCTCAATCCAAACTGTATAATTCATCCGATCTGATGCAAAAGCTACAGCAGATGCTCAGATTTGATCACATGGTTATGAAATGCACAATATTAGCTGTTAAATCAGTTTGTTTTTATTTGCTGTTCTCATTGAATAGTAAAATATTGTAAAATATAACACTTTATCATATATATATATATATATATATATCTATCTATATATATACAGTATATATAGATAAAAAGATAAAAAGAACACAGCAACACATGTACGGTAGAGTAGGACCCATCAGAGGGAGATCACCTTGCCATGGTTAATGGGCACACATGAATTGGCCAATTTATGCGCTATGAATCTTCATTTCATCTAGTACTATAAGTTTTATGGAAAAAAAAAATTTTTGAAAAAATATTATGAAAAAATATTTTTGAGAAGTATATTTCATATTGAATATTTGTTTGTGCTTTCACATGACCTAGATTCATGCACATGTGCTGCTGTGTTCTTTTTTATCTATACGATGCAGTTTTGCAGCGTGCACGTGTTCGCATTAGGAGTGCTGGTTGTTGTTTTTTTTCTCTTTTTTTTTTTTAAACTATCTATCTATATATAATCTCTATCCCTAGATCATCCACCTAATATGCCTTTGCCACAATCTAACATATAATTGCCTAGAATACTACTTCCTGCAATTTGTGCCAACTTCCGTGGCTTTGTCCGGAGCTAATGTCCGGAGATAATGTCCGGAGCTAATGTCCGGAGCAAATGTCCGGAGATAAGTGACGTCACCAGTGTCCTACACCCAGGCAGAGCACAGGGGCCCCAGGCAGAGCACAGGGGCCCCAGGTAGAGCACAGGGACCCCAGGCAGCATATGGGGCCCCAGGCAGAGCACAGGGGCCTCAAGCAGCATATGGGGCCCCAGGCAGAGCACAGTGGCCCCAGGCAGAGCACAGGGGCCCCAGGCAGAACATGGGGCCCCAGGCAGAGCACAGGCAGAGCACAGGGGCCCCAGGCAGAGCACAGTGGCCCCAGGAAGAACATAGGGCCCCAGGCAGAGCACAGGGGCCCCAGGCAGCATATGGGGCCCCAGGCAGAGCACAGGGGCCCCAGGCAGCATATGGGGCCCCAGGCAGAGCACAGTGGCCCCAGGCAGAGCACAGGGGCCCCAGGCAGAACATGGGGCCCCAGGCAGAGCACAGGGGCCCCAGGCAGCATATGGGGCCCCAGGCAGAGCACAGTGGCCCCAGGCAGAGCACAGGGGGCCCAGGCAGCATATGGGGCCCCAGGCAGAGCACAGTGGTCCCAGGCAGAGCACAGGGGCCCCAGGCAGAGCACAGGGGCCCCAGGCAGAGCACAGGGGCCCCAGGCAGCATATGGGGCCCCAGGCAGAGCACAGGGGCCCCAGGCAGCATATGGGGCCCCAGGCAGAGCACAGTGGCCCCAGGCAGAGCACAGGGGCTCCAGGCAGAACATGGGGCCCCAGGCAGAGCACAGGGGCCCCAGGCATAGCACAGGGGGCCCAGGCAGCATATGGGGCCCCAGGCAGAGCACAGTGGTCCCAGGCAGAGCACAGTGGCCCCAGGCAGAACATGGGGCCCCAGGCAGAGCACAGGCAGAGCACAGGGGCCCCAGGCAGCATATGGGGCCCCAGGCAGAGCACAGGGGCCCCAGGCAGCATATGGGGCCCCAAGCAGAGCACAGTGGCCCCAGGCAGAGCACAGGGTCCCCAGGCAGAACTTGGGGCCCCAGGCAGAGCACAGGGGCCCCAGGCAGAGCACAGGGGCCCCAGGCAGCATATGGGGCCCTAGGCAGAGCACAGGGGCCCCAGGCAGCATATGGGGCCCCAGGCAGAGCACAGTGGTCCCAGGCAAAGCACAGGGGCCCCAGGCAGCATATGGGGCCCCAGGCAGAGCACAGTGGTCCCAGGCAGAGCACAGGGGCCCCAGGCAGCCTATGGGGCCCCAGGCAGAGCACAGTGGCCCCAGGCAGAACATGGGGCCCCAGGCAGAGCACAGGGGCCCCAGGAAGAGCACAGGGGCCCCAGGCAGCATATGGGGCCCCAGGCAGAGCACAGGGGCCCCAGGCAGCATATGGGGCCCCAGGCAGAGCACAGGGGCCCCAGGCAGAACATGGGGCCCCAGGCAGAGCACAGGGGCCTCAGGCAGAGCACAGGGGCCCCAGGCAGCATATGGGGCCCCAGGCAGAGCACAGGGGCCCCAGGAAGCATATGGGGCCCCAGGCAGAGCAGTGTGGCCCCAGGCAGAGCACAGGGGCCCCAGGCAGCATATGGGGCCCCAGGCAGAGCACAGTGGTCCCAGGTAGAGCACAGGGGCCCCAGGCAGCCTATGGGGCCCCAGGCAGAGCACAGGGGCCCCAGGCAGCATATGGGGCCCCAGGCAGAGCACAGTGGTCCCAGGCAGAGCACAGGGGCCCCAGGCAGCCTATGGGGCCCCAGGCAGAGCACAGTGGCCCCAGGCAGAACATGGGGCCCCAGGCAGAGCACAGGGGCCCCAGGCAGAGCACAGGGGCCCCAGGCAGCATATGGGGCCCCAGGCAGAGCACAGGGGCCCCAGGCAGCATATGGGGCCCCAGGCAGAGCACAGTGGCCCCAGGCAGAGCACAGGGGCCCCAGGCAGAACATGGGGCCCCAGGCAGAGCACAGGGGCCCCAGGCAGAGCACAGGGTCCCCAGGCAGCTTATAGTGCCCCAGGCAGAGCACAGTGGCCCCAGGCAGAACATGGGGCCCCAGGCAGAGAACAGGGGCCCCAGGCAGAGAACAGGGGCCCCAGGCAGCATATGGGGCCCCAGGCAGAGCACAGGGGCCCCAGGAAGAACATGGGGCCCCAGGCAGAGCACGGGGGCCCCAGGCAGAGCACAGGGGCCCCAGGCAGCATATGGGGCCCCAGGCAGAGCACAGGGGCCCCAGGCAGCATATGGGGTCCCAGGCAGAGCACAGTGGCCCCAGGCAGAGCACAGGGGCCCCAGGCAGCATATGGGGCCCCAGGCAGAGCACAGTGGTCCCAGGCAGAGCACAGGGGCCCCAGGCAGCCTATGGGGCCCCAGGCAGAGCACAGTGGCCCCAGGCAGAACATTGGGCCCCAGGCAGAGCACAGGGGCCCCAGGCAGAGCACAGGGGCCCCAGGCAGCATATGGGGCCCCAGGCAGAGCACAGTGGTCCCAGGTAGAGCACAGTGGCCCCAGGCAGCCTATGGGGCCCCAGGCAGAGCACAGGGGCCCCAGGCAGCATATGGGGCCCCAGGCAGAGCACAGGGGCCCCAGGCAGCATATGGGGCCCCAGGCAGAGCACAGTGGCCCCAGGCAGAGCACAGGGGCCCCAGGCAGAACATGGGGCCCCAGGCAGAGCACAGGGGCCCCAGGCAGCATATGGGGCCCCAGGCAGAGCACAGGGGCCCCAGGCAGCATATGGGGCCCCAGGCAGAGCACAGCGATATTTTGGACCACTGTGCGGTGTTTCAGACCCCCTGTGTGATGTCTGGGGCCCTGTTCTTAAGAATATTAAAGATTAAAGTAACGTATATTAAAGTATATTATAGATCAAATTTGACACGTTTATGAGCACCATTGAGTGATATACTCAAGAATGACATAATTTTTCAACATTTTATGGTTTCAAACTGTAAAACACCCAGAGTTTTTTTTACTTCAACCAGAAAACCTTAACAGTTCATAAAAAACTTGACTGTTCAGGATATGATAAAAGTCATAGTATTCTGAATCTTTAACTTATAAAGATACCTTTACATGGGGTGATTATTGGTTCCAGAGAGGCTTTCGGCCGATAATCGTACACATAGCTGGTGACAGGACAATACAATATAAACGTTCAAAGGTAAACACTGATAACATTAAAATCTAATATATAATTGCCTAGAATACTACTTCCGGCAATTTGTGCCAACTTCCGTGGCTTTGTCCGGAGATAATGTCCGGAGATAAGTGACGTCACCAGCGTCCTACACCCGCTCAGGGTGGACAAAGATATATGCCTTCGTGGTGCGCGGCACTTTTCTGATTGGTTGCCGCCTGCCGTGAGCGACCAATCAGAAATGTGCCGTACTGTGACACACTCCTCCCGCCATTTTGGTGTGATTTTTGAATTTTTACCTCACAGCAAGTTTCTACTGTGTGGAGGCGGTCCCAGTGACGTCGCTCTTCAAGCTCCTGCCGAATTTCGTCAAAAAAATGATAATACCATTTACCAAAACTATATATATTTAGTTGTGAAGTGGTTTAGTGACATTTTCACACCAATTTTGAACTTTTGTTTGGTGTTTTCTCCATATACTGCCTATTATTCACTGACTGTTATACTGAGAGACTGCCGTTTAATAACCTCTTCTTTGCCACACTGGGTATATTGCTCTATTATTTGCCACATAAGGACATTGTCCATTATTGCCCAGCAATTTCTCTGCAATGTAAACTGCCTATTTATTAATATCTGTATTCCTGCAAAGAACTATTGCCTATTATTAACTGGCTATTTTCCTACTACCTGACACTGCCTCTTATTAACCTGTTGTTTGCCACCACCACGCTTAAAGCTGTTTAGCTTAGCCAACATGAGCTCTAATAGTGAGGAGACTAATGACACAGAGCCCAAAGCTGCTGATGGCGCACGTAAGATTAGGTCTGATATAAAGTATACTAATAATGCAGAGCAAAAAGACGCCGATGCCGCACGTAAGCGTAAACAGCGTGCTAACAAGAGTACAGAGGATAGATGCAAGCGCCTGGATACTGTTAAGTATACTAATGACACAGAGTGTAAAGCTGCTGATGGCGCACGTAAGATCAGGTCTGATATAAAGTATGGTAATGATGCAGAGCGAAAAGCCGCCGATGCCACACGTAAGCGCAAACAGCGTGTTGACAAGAGTACAGAGGATAGATGCAAGTGCCTGGATACTGTTAAGTATACTAATGACACAGAGTCCAAAGCTGCTGATGGCGCACGTAAGATCAGGTGTGATATAAAGTATGGTAATGATGCAGAGCGAAAAGCTGCCGATGCTGCACGTAAGCGCAAACAGCGTGCTAACAAGAGTACAGAGGAGAGATGCAAGCGCCTGGACACTGTTAAGTATACTAATGACACAGAGCCCAAAGCTGCTGATGGCGCACGTAACATCAGGTCTGATAATAAGTATACCAATGACGCAGAGCGAAAAGCCGCCGATGCTGCACGTAAGCGTAAACAGCGTGCTAACAAGAGTACAGAGGATAGATGCAAGCGCCTGGACACTGTTAAGTATACTAATGACACAGAGCCCAAAGCTGCTGATGGCGCACGTAACATCAGGTCTGATAATAAGTATACCAATGACGCAGAGCGAAAAGCCGCCGATGCCGCACGTAAGCGCAAACAGCATGCTAACGAGACTACAGAGGACAGACAGAAGCGCCTGGACACTGTTAATGCTGCTTGCAATAAATGCATTACTAATGAGTCTTTTGAGGACAAAACTAATCGATTAAGTAATAAAGCTGCTGCTGCACGCTCTAAACGTTGCAAACATAATATTTCCACGTCCTCAGTCATAGATTCTGCCCACAATACAGCTTCTTTGTCTCCATTCATAGAATGTGTGCAGCCTGAAGCTCCTTTAACCGTTGGTAAATCTGCACGTAAGCGCAAACACTGTCCTACTTACACTCCAAATGATAAACGCCGTCGCCTGTACACCGTTAAGTCTGCTTATAAGACATGCTTCACACCTGACTCTTCTAAGGCAACAAACAAACCATTACCAAATGCAGCTGGTGCACGCCGTGAACGGCGCAAAAAAAACGCTTGCACCTCCATATTAATAAACCCTGACCACGATACACCTTCCAACTCCTCAGTGATTGAATCTGTGGACAGTGAAGATCCTCTACCAGGTCCACGCTTTATATTTGTTGGTTTAAAGAAACATTTCAATGCTCCGTTACCACAACCTGTACCTCAACATCCTACAGGTTTTACTAATGATGACAGTACCATAGTAGAACACTCCTGTGGTCCTATGAACTATTTATGTGAACATTGTCAAGCATTACATTTTAATGCTGAGATACCAGCAGATAACAATTTTACTCTGTGTTGTCACAAGAGTAAAGTGCATATACCTATTCCCCAATATCCCGAGGTCTTTAAACGATTGCTGACAGGGGAGAGTGAGTTCAGTAAGAATCTCATGGAAAATATTCGTAGTATTAACAGCTCATTTGCTTTCGCCTCCATGGGTGCCAATATATCCCCTCCACCTGGACATGGCCCTTACTGTTTCCGTATACATGGACAAATATATCATCGTACTGGAACCCTACATCCCAGTGATGATCAAGTTCCAGCTTATGCCCAACTGTATATTTTGGATACCGCTACCGCGAATGAACAACGTTTAAACTGTGAACAAAATCAAAAATGTCATCCCACTTTGATGAGTATAATTGCTCTTCAGTTAGACAATGTGAATCCCTTTGTTGCTGCCTACAAAATGTTACGAGATGTGGAACATGAAGAACATCTTATGGCACTCTCATGCCAAATATCATCATGGCCCTTAAACAAGATCGGAATCAAGACCCTCGCCGATATAATAATCCAACTGTCAATGAAGTTGCTGTCGTATTTGAAAATGACAATGGAGAGGCACCATTTAATCGTGATATTTTAATACATTTACAACCGGACCCCAAAAATCCTTTGGCGCCAAGAACACAACAGGTCAGCATTCTACACAGTAATTTAGATGCTTTACTCTATCTTTTATTTTTCCCTTACGGAGACCAGGGCTGGCATGATGGCCTCAAGCAACAAGGGCAAAGTCCACGCAGAGTTACACAACTGCAATATTACTGCTATGTGCTGTCTGTCCGTAATCAGTTTAATCCACTCCTGAATGGTGGCAAACTCACTCAGCAGTACTTAGTGGATGCTTATGTGAAACTCGAGGCAAATCGCCTAAATTATATCCGTCAACACCAAAAGGATTTGAAAGTAGAGGATTATTGTGTACTCCAGGAACATCTCCAGAAAAAATCCATTGAGAAGGGCATCCCCATTGGAAAAACTGTCATTTTACCATCTTCGTTTGAAGGCAGTCCCAGGAATATGCAGCAGCGGTACCAGGATGCCATGGCTATTGTGACTAAATATGGTCGTCCTGATCTATTCATCACCATGACTTGTAATCCGAAATGGAATGAGATTACTCAGAATTTGGAACCTTGGCAGCGTGTGGAACATAGACCTGATTTGGTGGCACGTGTTTTCAAAATAAAACTGGAAGCACTCTTAAAAGACATTAACAACGGATTATTTGGGAAAGTTTGCGCTATGGTTCATGTAATTGAATTTCAAAAACGTGGCCATCCACACGCTCACATTTTGATTATTCTGGACAGCAACTCCAAATTAAGGACTGAGGAGGACATAGACAATACAGTGTGGGCTGAAATTCCCAATCCTACCCACTACCCTCAGCTCCATAAAATTGTTCTCCAACATATGATTCATGGTCCGTGTGGAGAACACAACCCAAATTCTCCCTGTATGGATCTGGGGAAGTGTACAAAAGGTTTCCCTAAAGATTTGCAACCAAGAACCATCATAGCTAAGGACGCCTATCCTACTTATCGCAGACACTTTGGCCCATCTTTTCAACACCATTCTAACATGATTGACAATTCGTGGGTGGTTCCATATAATCCGTTCCTGCTATTAAAATACAAGTGCCATATAAATGTCGAAGTTTGTGGTTCCATTCAGGCTGTGAAATATTTATTTAAATACGTCTACAAAGGACATGATAAAGCCAATCTTGAAATCTGCCAGACTAACATCCAACATGATGAAACACACCAATTCATGGATTCAAGATATGTCAGTGCACCAGAGGCAGCTTGGCGAATATTCTCATATCCAATGCATAAACAATCTCATAGCATCATTTGCCTTGCTGTACATCTACCGCATTCTCAGCCACTCTATTTTCATGAGGATGACTCTATTGGAAACATCAAACAAAAGCTCCATCAAAATTCTACACTTATGGCCTACTTCAAGCTTAATCAGAACGACCATCATGCTCATATTTATTTATACCGTGAAATTCCCAAAAACTATGTTTGGAAAGAAGGTTCTTGGGAAGTTAGAAAGCGAGCAGGTGGTTCTGTGATTGGACGAATGTATACTGTCAGTGTGAAAGACCAAGAACGCTACTATTTAAGATTGTTATTGTTACATGTCAAAGGTGCAACCAGTTTTGACAGCATAAAAACTGTACACGGAGTCACACATGAAACCTTCAAAGATGCGGCATTAGCTCTTGGCTTACTATTTGATGATAGTCTGTGGAGAAATACATTACTTGATGCCAGTATTCTCAACATGCCAGCACAGCTACGTGACATGTTTGCCTACATTTGTATTTTTGGTCCTCCAGCTAAACCTCGGGACTTATGGGATGAATTTAAGGAACACTTTGTAGAAGACTACTGCTATGCATACCACTCCAACACTCTGGAGTGTGTCAATTGTGAAGGCTATGCTATGACAGATGTCCAACATGTTCTTAAAGCTCATGGCAAAACTTATACTGATTTTAATTTGCCACGTCCAGTCAAGAAACAACACCTCCTCCCACAGTATGATAAAGATTATGAGTTATCAGCAGCTGCTGAAATGAAAGCTACTCTAAATGAGGACCAACGTTTTGCTTTTGATGCTATCACTCAAGCTTTAGAAGACACTAATTCTACAGCAAAGTGTTTTTTCCTTGATGGTCCTGGTGGCAGCGGAAAAACGTATCTATATCATCTACTCCTACATCAGCCAAGAGGACAAGGAGACATTGTGTCACCTGCTGCCACTACTGGAATTGCCGCCAACTTGCTACAAGGGGGACGAACCATTCATTCTCTTTATGGGATTCCAATTCCTGTGAATGAAACATCTGTTTCCAGGATTAAGAATGATACCGATGCAGCAAAAGATTTGCACAGCACTAAACTTTTTATTATTGATGAGTGCACAATGCTATCCAAATATGCATTGCATGTCATTGATAGAGTTTTACGTGATGTCATGACAACAAATGTAGCTCACAAAGAAAAAACACCGTTTGGAGGTAAAGTGATTGTTTTTGGAGGCGACTTTAGACAATGTCTTCCTGTCATCCCTCATGGGACAAGAACTGATGTTGTAGAGAGCTGTATAAAATATTCACAACACTGGCAACATTTTACTCGCCTGCCACTTATTAACAACATGTGCTCCATTGATCCTCACTACAGCAGTTGGTTGCTTCAACTGGGAAATGGTGAACTATCTAATGAACATAACCTTGGAGATGATGTAATTGAAATTCCTCCAGACATGGTATGCACTGGCTCTTTAATAATTGAAATTTTTGGAGATAATCTTTGTATTGATGTGAATGACACCGAAAGCATAAATACAGCTGCATCTCATGCAATTTTATGTCCAAAAAATGAGGACGTTGAGAAAGTCAATTCCCAAGTCATGGATTTATTGATAGGTGACTATACTGAATATAAGAGTGATGATTCCATCGATCCTGATGAAGCTGATGACCTCGATCAATACCCACTTGAGTTTTTGAATTCACTAACACCAACTGGAATGCCTTCACATCGGCTGAAACTTAAAATTGGCACCATTGTCATGTTATTACGTAATCTGAACACGAACAAAGGTCTCTGCAATGGTACGCGGCTCATTGTCACTGCCTTACATGCCAATATCATACTGGCTAAAGTAATTAGTGGGTCAGCAGCAGGAAATGTGGTATTCATTCCACGAATTGATTTGTGTCCATCAGAGACTGGATTACCTTTTAAATTAAGACGGAGACAATTTCCCATCAAGCCCGCATTTGCAATGACCATAAATAAATCTCAAGGCCAGACCCTCCATCGAGTTGGCATTTATCTACCAGAACCTGCTTTTGCCCATGGTCAATTGTATGTTGCTTTTTCCAGGGTGAAGCAATGTTGCAATGTGAGGGTTAAAGTGGTTAATACACCACTTCAAGGACAATTATTGGCTGATAGTACTAAAGTCTTCACACGTAATATTATCTACAAAAATATTTTAGTTTAAAGTTACTTTTATTTTTTTTCATTATTCAGTTTTTCTAATAACATAGACAGCAATAGGCAAATTCTATGTATAGAGATAAGGAAAAAAAACAAAAACAAAAAAAAATTAGTGTAGCCATAGACATATAGATTTTAAGTACTTATGTAGGAAACTAGACTGTGGCCCGATTCTAATGCATCGGGTATTCTAGAATATGCATGTCCCCATAGTATATGGACAATGATGATTCCAGAATTCACGGCAGACTGTGCCCGTCGCTGATTGGTCGAGGCAACCTTTATGACATCATCGTCGCCATGGCAACCATTATGACATCTACGTCGATACTGTGCCCGTCGCTGATTGGTCGAGGCGAATTCACGGCAGACTGTGCCCGTCACTGATTGGTCGAGGCAACCTTTATGAAATCATCGTCGCCATGCTGTGCCCGTCTCTGAGACGCGGGATTTCCAGGACAGACAGACAGACAGAAAGACAGACAGACAGACAGACAGAGACGGAAAAACCCTTAGACAATTATATATATAGATACGTATATAACATACGTACTCATTAGCATATAGGGTTAATAACTCTATATCATATCTACATAAATTTAGAAATATGATATATCAATACATATTTTTATAGGTAAGTAGAACACACATTAAGTACAAGATGTAAGATGTGTATCATCCAAATGCCTGTATTTGGTGATAGGAACCTGTATTTGAAGCTCCAGCAGTATAGCTGCTGAGAGATTTCATTTTGTTTTTAAAAAGGGTGAGGTTTTTGTGAACAGGTAAGAGACGGGTGGGATGGCTGTTCACACACATCTCTATCTCCAGGTGTGTTCTGTACATAGAAATAGATATATAGATAGGTACATATTTAGATAGATAGGGAAAGAATAGAGATTTTGCTTTCACATCAACATTTTTCTGCTATTTGGAGAATTTATGGTGGAAAAAAGGCTATTTCTGCACTTCCTGCCTAAGGGCTGACCCACGCCACTCTTGCTGTAAGTTGCATGCAATGTATACGGAATTTGTACTTCACTTGCGGCAGGTGCGGCACATGTGGTTTCTGCAGTTTTCGCCACAAAATCTCCACTTACCAGTGTTTTTGTTGTGGCTGCATTTAATGCAATTGTCGAAGCCGCGTTTGCCGCATTTACTGCAAGTTAACTCCAAGCTTCATCTACATTGCATGGCACTTGCTGAAAGTGTGTTGTAGGTCAGTTCTTTGGTGCCAAGTGTGGAAGTTGTATTGTTTTTAACATTACTTCTGCAAATATCAGAAACATGCAGATGTGAAAGAGGTTTGAGTATTAAGAAATAGGAATCAGTTAGTTAGGACCCATCAGTTCAAAGGCTACCGTGACGTGGTTGATGGGCATGCTTATATTAGCCCATCGGTGTACTATGAACGTTGATTTCTTAAATTTTACACTTCTGTAAAAATAAACACAAAAAATTTGGATACACAAAAAGGCTTTTATTTCTGTTGTACTTATTAGAATTATTTAAAATGAAGGCTTAGCTAAGCCCAAGAGATGATTAAAAACGTTTCATACCAACCCATCAGATGTAAAATTACTGTGAAAATACCTTATGGGCACACAAGTATGCGCCAGTATGGGTACTAAGAGCTTTTCCACATAATAATGAAATATTTTAAAATGTCATAGAACATACCAATATACATAGTTATTGATACATATTATTTATTATTTACATTATTGTTCTTAAGCAAAGAACCGTTGTTGTGGCATTTGCCACAACACGCAAAGTTGTTGTCTGATGTCTTTCATCACTCCCCTCATAAGCATGTTCATGGATCCTGGGTAACTGTACCTTAAATAACAAGAATTGTCAAGAGCTGGTGAGTGCAGCCATTTTTTGTTCTTTCTTACTATTATTTATTAATTGTATTATTCTTACATTTGAATAAATAAAGTATATATGGATTCTAGACTCCCGATTCTTTAGAATCGGGCTGCCATCTAGTAGTTTATATTTTTCTGTAGCAAGCTTTTAGAAGGTAAGAAAGCATTAAAATACATGGACAAACTATAGCACCCTAAGGTGCTCTGTTGTATACATGAATAAGTTTTAATCTACTTGCCTGAGTACTGTGAGTGGTCTGAATTAAACACATCTTAACAAGCAGTTAATGTGAAGCAAATTTTCATGCAGCATGCTTCTTAATTACTTATAGAGTATAAATGAAAGCCTAATGTTAAAAGCTTTTTTTGCCTTGTTTTGAATATTTTGCAAACAGGGCTATAATAAAACATCAATGTCCAAGCAAGTTTTATTTGATATTCATTTTTTCATTGCAGTAAAATTAGAATGCATTAAAATGGCTCAGGAGCAAAAATGTTTTTTTTTTTTTTTATTGTGTTCTCACAGTCACGAAAAGACAGAGGCCAGAGAAAAACCAACATGCAGTTTTACCTGAAGCAATCTGCCTGGTCCTGTAGAGTGTGACAATACATCACACTTTTTTCCTCATTTATCTAAAGTTGAATTTTCCAATGGTGTTAGAAAAATAATACAAAAGCTGAAAAAATGTATTAAAACATTGCATTTTCAAATCCATATTATCATTTGTGTTTCCATTGATAAGGTGGTTGCAGGGAATAAATATCAGTAACACTAAAAGTCTAGGACTATGGAGAAATAGAAACTATAATTTACAATATCAATTAATAATAGCTACTTGAATGTTTTCACATTTTTTCATTTTATTTTACTATTTATTTTTATAACCAGATTATAGATGAGATGTGTATTACTCATTGGTGCATGATTGGAGCACTACATTAATATATGTCCTTAGTGCACTGCCAGATTCACCAAACAAGGTTAAAATTAGGGAATAAATCTTCTATTAAAAATGGCCCAGACGAGGCCAGACATGGAATTATTTTTGACAGAAAAGTAGTGGAGATGTTAATAAATGAGTTGTGCTCTTACATAAAGTCAAACACAATATGTTTATGCCAGGAATCTAGAGTAAACACATTGGAAATGATGCACCAATTGTAAATGACAATTCGTATTTGAAAACTGTATGAAAGTGATCATAGACATAGCAATATACCTTAACAATCAAACTGTAAGTACAATTTATTATGGAAACATTTTAGCTTTCTTTGTGTAAAAGCTGAATTGTAACACTTTCCTAGCTGTAGTAGTCCAATACCAGACAATATGTTTTATACAGTAGTCAAGGTGATGAAGCTATAAGCCAATACATGAAGAGCTTGTCCACCTCTTTAACATTAAGGATAGGTCATCAATATCCCCGCCAATCAGATGTTTTTGGTGTCTGTGGTGGTCAGAAGTGCTCATTTTCAGAGCTGCTCCACCTACGGATAGTTGTCGCGGCCAAGTACTTGACATCTGCCCCTGTTAATTTGAAGAGGGGTGCTGATGTGCAGTTTCCAGCTGTAGCCACTTATCATTAGACGGTGCAGCTCCATAAGTAAGCACATCTGGCATCCGCCGTCATCTAGAACAGCTGATTAGTGCTAGGATTCCGGTGCAGACTCTGAGTCAGGTCATAAGATGTTAACCCTGTGTTTTAGTCTAGATGCAACAATCAATAGCGATCGCAGCATTTAAAAGTTTGTGAGAGGGATTGGGTTCCATCACTCACCTGTACAGCACCCCTGCAATGTGATCATGGGGGAGCCAAGGGTTGTCATGGCATCCGGAGGTCAAATGATGACCTCTGGGTCTGCCAGCTACTGACAGTGTAAATCTGACAGTTCTCATGAATCATGCAGTGCAATACATGTGTATTTCAATGCATGAAACAAGTGATAAGAGAAATAAAAGTTGAAGTCCCATACAGGGACTAAGTAAAAAAAAAGCTAACACTGCCAGCATGTAAAGCCCCACCACTGCACCACATACACACATACATGCAGGCACACAGAGCAGCTCACCTCTCGTGACCTGCTTCCTGTCTGAGACAGCCCAGCTGGATGACGTCATCATCCAGCGTGCTGTCTCAGTCAGAAAGCTTCCAGCGAGGAAGAGGCTGCTGGGATGAGCTGCTTCTGCGGGGAGGTGGTCTGTGATGTGTGCCTACGTGTGTGTGTGAGTGTGTGCCTGTGTGTGAAGAGCTTCTGCTGCGGTGAGGTGTGTGCGTGTGTGTGTGGTGATGAAGGACAATGATATTGTTGGGGGGAGACAATGATGGAGGTGATGGGCAATGATGGTGGTGAGGGAGACAATGATGGAGGTGATGGGCAATGATGGAGGTGATAAGAAATGGAGGTGATAGGCAATGATGGTGGGAGAGGCAATGATGGTGGGGAGGCAATGATGGAGGTGATGGGCAAAGATGGAGGGGGAGGCAATGATGGAGGTGATAAGAAATGGAGGTGATAGGCAATGATGGTGGGAGAGGCAATGATGGTGGGGAGGCAATGATGGAGGTGATGGGCAAAGATGGAGGTGATAGGCAATGATGGAGGTGATGGGCAATGACGGTGGTGGGGGAGGCAATGATGCAGGTGATGATGAAGGTGATAAAAAGGTGCTGAAATGGACAATGATGGTGGGGGAGGAGGCAATGATGCAGGTGGTGGAATGGGCAGTGATGGAGGTGGTGGGGGAGAATGATAGGGGTGGACGGGGAGAAGGCACTGATGGAGGTGGTGATGAGGACAATGATGGGGGTGGAGAGGGGCTGCATTATACTTTATGAGGGGGCTACATTATATTCTGTGGGGGGACTGTATTATTCTCAGGGTACTACATTATATTATGGGGGCTACATCATACTATATGAGGGATTACAGTATACTCTATGGGGGGCTGCATTATATTCTGTGGTGGGGCTGCATTATTCTCTCAGGGGACTACATTATATTATGGGAGCTACATCATACTATATGAGGGGGCTACAGTATACTCTATGGTGGGGCTGCATTCTATTCTGTGGTGGGGCTGCATTCTCTCAGGGGACTACATTATATTCTTTGGTGGCTGAATTATACTATATGCGGGGGGCTGCATTATACCCTATGAGGGTGCTACATTATATTCTATGTTGGGGACTGCGTTATACCTGAGGGGGTTGCATTATATTTTGTGGGGTGCTGCATTATATTCTGAGAGAGGACTGCATTATATTTTATGAGGGGGATACATTATATTCTGTGAGGGGGCTATCCCAACCCTTGCTACATAATTAAGATGTGAACTACCTTATATTATACCCTGATATTAGCACTTTTTACCGCACAATTGGTGGTCTTGTATCTTTTTCTATGTAGCTACACAGTGGGCCCCAAGAATGATTTTCTCTGGTGGGCCCAAGGTGCTCCAGTCCGACGCTGTCCATATCCTTGTATGCATGGCCCCTTCATCGCCATCCTTGTATGCATGGCACTTCATCCCTATCCTGGTACGCATGGCCCCAATCAGAACAACATTAAAAAAAGAAACATCCTACTTACCTTCCCTGTGGTCCCTCGCAGCGTCTTGTTCTGGTGCCAGTAGCTGCAGCGGCGGGGCAATCACATGTACCTGCTATTTAATGGATTGAATATTCACTGCCCTGTGCACTGTTTACTTTCAGGTTTTCTTTCAGGCACCATGGGAAATGTTCAAAGGACACCCATTGATCTGATACGAATAAGATATTTTCTAAGGAGAAACTATTAATATCAAAATCCAGGACAAGCCTTTAAATGATACATATTATGGTAGATATTTAAAATCTACTGTCCAGTTCCAGTTGGAAAAAAAAACCTTTAAATTATATTCACACAAGACAAAAAAACCTATTAAGGATTCTGTTGTAGATTTTGTTGCTGATTTACTGTGGCTTTTATTTTTCTGCGGCTTTTATTTTTCTGCTGTGGTCTTCCATTCTCCTCCAGCCACAGTGGAACCTGCTCAGCGGAGACATCAGTCCCAGCGTCTGGCTCAGCCTGATACTGTGCGAATGGTTACTGCTGCCTTTCCAGACTCTGCCTTTGTAGCCAGCACTGGTCAGCGGCGAGCAGGCTTTCCTGGGACGAAGTCCTGCTTTTCACACACTGAGCACCCCCACGGGAGGACCTCTCATTGGAAGTCAGGGCCTGAGCGTGTGACCCCCATAGCAGCTAGTATTGGTCCACCAGGAAGGTCCTGAAGAGCTGCAACTATAAAAGGTTTGTATGCCCACACGTCCATGCGCTAGTATCAAATGTGTATGGCTTATGCCAGTGGATACTATACCACTCTATTCATATGTGGTGTGAGGCTGTAGCTTTGGGACTGTATACTCAGGCAGGCAGCTAGCATCAGTGGGGGCAATTAGCTGTTGGCTTAGCATCTGGTTCCTTCATGTGTGCGGCTAGCACAGAAGAGTTCCAGAGCAAGCACAACCCTAGTTAGGGTAATAGTTTTGTGTACAGCACGACTCTGTGAGACAACAGAGATTGCTGCCAGTTCACAAGGGGTGAAGCCTAACCCACGTGTGAGCTCAAAGTTTATGCGCCGTTACTTTGCAGCAGATATCTCTGCATGGTGGACCCTGGGCTGCGAACACACCTTGTAGCTACCTATCTATACTCGGTGCGTTCCGCTTGCCCTAACAGTATACTAGCGACAGGGTCTGGCTAAGTAATGGCGGACGAATAGTGATTGCAGGGGTATATCCAGCAACTGGAGGGCAGGTTGGCGGCTCTCGAGCATGCAACCTGAGCTGTGGATGTTACCGCAATAGCTGTTCAGGCTGCTTGCGTGGATGCAGCAACTTTAACCACTGTCACCCCTGTTCCGACCTTATCCCATCTCCCGCTGCCAGAGAAATACTCTGATCACAGTAAATCATGTAGGGGTTTCGTGAGCCAGTGCGGTATTAACCTTGAGCTCCTGGCTGCACGTTGTTCCACAGAGCGGGCAAAGATGGGATTCATTATTTCCCTTTTGTCGGACAGGGCGTTAGAGTGGGCTACGCTGCTGTGTGCTGTGGGAGCATGACGATCATTTGGTGCAGAGTGCACCTCAGTTTCTGAGCACTCTGAAACAGGTATTTTTCGGACCTCGAGTCACCCATGATACAGCGCTCCAACTGCTGGCACTGACTCCGGGTTCGTCCATGGTCAGTCATTTTGCCGTCCACTTCCGAACTTTGGCATCAGAGCTGGAGTGGCCGGATAAAGCCCTTATCCCGGTATTTTGGAGGGGGCTGGCTGACCATGTGAAGGACGCTTTGTCCACTAGGGAGATTCCCGCCACACTGGAGGAGCTAACAACTGTATCCACTCGTATTGACCTCCGTTTTAATGAGCGGAGGTTAGAGCGAGCCCAGTGTAGGCAGAGGTTTCAGTTGGCTCCCACCTTCGCCAAATCTTTGTAATCTCTGGTCCAGGCATCCGAGTCACATGAGGCCATGGAGGTGTCATGAGCTGGACCTAAGTCCTGGACCGCTCATGCACTTAAGGTCTGTCATGTTTGCCGGCAGTCAGGACACCTTGCCTCCAGGTGTTCTCAGCGGTCGGGAAAACATCAGCGCATAGTGGTAGTTGGAGGAAGTCAAGGAGACAATTACCATAGGCCCATCCACTCTTATGGTAGAGCTTTGCGTGGACTCCGGGGCGGAGGGCAATTTTATGTCATCTGCTTTCGCCCAACGACACGCCTCTGGTGATGCTCGCCAAACCTGTGACCGTTCGAGTGGTAAATGGGTTGACACTACCCTCACAGATTACACACCAAACCATTCCATTCACTCTTTTCATTTATCCATCTCATCAGAAGATTATTTCCCTATTAGTCATTCCCGAGGGAATTCATGAGGTCCTGTTGGGGATACCATGGCTATGCTACCACTCTCCTCATATAGAGTGGTCCTCTGGGAAAAATCTGGGATGGAGTAAATCCTGTGAGGGTAGATATCAGAGGGACTGCGTTCAGGTTGTTACAACTGAGGTACCCGCAGATCTTTCCTCTCTACCCAAGCACTATTGGCCCTATGCGGACGTGTTCTCCAAAAGGGCTGCGGAGACCCTTTCGCCTCACCGCCCCTGTGACTGTCCTATTGATGTATTGCCCGGTGCAGAGCCTCCCCGGGGTCGTGTCTATTCGTTATCTCTTCTGGGGACTGAGGCAATGTCCCAGTACATCCGAGAGAATCTGGCAAGAAGATTCATTAGGAAGTCAGTGTCACCTGCAGGGGCTGGGTTCACCTTCGTGCAGAAGAAGAGTGGAGAACTACGTCCATGCATAGACTACACGGGTCTTAATGTCATCACTGTTAAGAATAAGTACCCACTACCCCTGATATCTGAGCTCTTTGATAGGCTACGGGGAGCCAGAGTATTTACTAAATTAGATCTACAGGGCGCTTACAACCTCATTTGCATCCGTGAGGGAGACAAATGGAAGACAGCTTTTAACACCAGGGATGGGCACTATGAATATATGGTGATGCCCTTCAGGCTTTGTAATGCCCCAGCAGTTTTCCAAGACTTCGTGAATGACATCTTCCGGGATATGCTCACCACCTCGGTTGTAGTCTATCTGGATGATATTCTCATCTACTCTCCAGATATTGACTCCCACTGGAGAGATGTTTGCAAAGTCTTCAATCTCTTACGGGCAAACTCCCTCTATGACAAGTTGAAGAAGTGTGTGTTTGAGCAGTAGTCCTTGCCTTTCCTTGGCTATATAATCTCTGCCCAGGGATTGGCTATGGATCCTGCCAAGCTACAGGCTGTGATGGACTGGCAGGAACTCCATTCTCTTAAAGTGGTGCAGCGCTTTATGGGGTTCATTAATTACTATCGCCAGTTCATTACCCACTTCTCAACTTTGGTAGCTCCCTTGGTTGCCCTCACCAAGAAGGGAGCAAATCCCAAATTGTGGTCGGAGGAGGTCTCCAAGGCCTTTCTGTCTGTTAAGTCACACTTGGCTAGCACTCCCATCCTATATCGCCCTGATGTAGATAAACCATTTATAATGGAGGTGGATGCCTCATCCATTGGTGCTGGAGTACTCCTTTTCCAAAAGGATACTCAAGGTCGGAAGCATCCTTGATTCTTCTTTTCCAAGACCTTCTCACCAGCGGAGAGGAATTATTCCATCGGGAACAGGGAGTTGCTAGCCATGAAGTTTGCTTTCTCAGAGTGAAGACCTTCTCCTGGAGGGGGCTCGCTTTCCCTTCCAAGTTTTCACAGACCACAAAAATTTGGTGTACTTACAGACAGCCCAGGGGCTAAATTCTCGCCAGGCCAGATGGCCCCTGTTCTTCTCCCGGTTCCATTTGACCCTCAACTTTCTCTCCGGGGTGAAGAACATTCGTGCCGACGCTCTCTCCCGTTCTGTAGTGTCATCAGAGGAGGTGGAGCCTCAGCTTATTGTCCCTTCTGAGAGCCGGTTTCACTAGTCTGTGCCCCGGGCAAGACTTTTGTACCATAAAATTTGTGACCCGAGGTTCTCTCTTGTGCTCATTCGTCCAGGGTGGGTGGACATTTTGGTACCAAGAGGACAATTGAGCTTCTGACGAGGACATACTGGTGGCCGCATATGGCTCGTGACGTCTGGGAATATATTCGGGCGTGTGTCTCCTGCGCCAAAAATCAGTCTCCTCGGCCACGGCCTGCTGGGCTACTTTACCCTCTGCCGGTGGTGGACAGGCCCTGGGAGATGGTCGGGATGAACTTCATGGTGGGCTTACCTAAGTCTCATAGCTGCACCGTTATCTGAGTATTCACCGATCATTTTTCTAAAATGATGCACTCGGTGCCGCTTCCACGGTTACCTTCTGCATGGGCCTTAGCGGCGTTGTTCATTAAACATATTTTCCGTCTACATGGCATGCCTGACAAAATTGTCAGTGACCGGGGTCCCCAGTTCTTGTCTCTGTTTTGGAGAGAGCTCTGGCGTTTACTCTGCATTAAGCTAAATCTCTCTTCTGCATACCATCCCGAGACGAATGGGTTGGTAGAGAGGGCCAACCAGACTCTGGTGACATACCTGCGACATTTTGTCTCTGCTAGGCAGGATGACTGGGCATCTTTGCTACCTTGGGCGGAATTTGCTTTGAACAACGCCGTATCCGTCTCCACTGGGCAGAGTCCATTTCTCATTAATTACGGCCAGCATCCGCATGTCCCTGTGCCCATGTCTGTGGATGCACATGACTTTTGGGACTGCACACCAGATGCCATTCAGGCCTCCAAGGAGAGAATGAGGGTTTCTGCTGATGCACACTGGCGCCCCACTCCGACCTTCGCTCCTGGTGACTTAGTGTGGCTCTCCGCCCGTAACATCAGGCTGCGAGTTGAGTTCACTAAGTTTGCACCTCGTAACATTGGTCCTTTCAAGGTTCTGGAACAGATTAACCCTGTGGTCTACTGTTTAGCTTATCCCTCCGCGCCTTGGTATCACCGACACCTTTCATGTCTCCCTCTCAAAGCCCATCTACATGTCCCGGTTTTCCGAGGCATCTGCCAGGACATCGGGTTCATCCACGGATGAGTACAAGGTAAACTCTATCTTGGGGTACAAGGTGGTACGTGGCAAGAAATACTATCTGGTGGACTGGAATGGTCACGGCCCGGGGACAGAACCTGGGAACCTGTCCAGCACATTCAGGCTCTGCTGCTCATTGCAGCCTTTGAATGTAGCAAGGCTCAAGGAGGAGGGGGGGTTATGTTAGGTGTTGAGTTTCACAGGGGGAATCTCGAACCATGTCTGCTGCGGTCTCCCATTCTCCTCCAGCCGCAGTGGAACCTGCTCTGTGTAGATGTCGGTCTCAGTGTCTGGCTCAGCCTGATACTGTGCGAATGGTTACTGCTGCCTTTCCAGGCTCTGCCTTTGTATCCAGCACTGGTCAGCAGCGAGCAGGCTATCCTGGGACGAAGTTCTGCTTTCACACACTGAGCATGCCCACGGGAGGGCCTTTTATTGGAGGTCAGGGCCTGAGCGTGTGACCCCCATAGCAGCTAGTATTGGTCCACAGGAAGGTCCTGAATAGCTGCAACTAGGGTTGAGCAACTTTTATTTTTATAGGATCGGGTCGGGTTTCACGAAACCCGACTTTCTCAAAAGTCGGGTCGAGTGAAATCGGCCGATCCTATAAAAAAGTCGGGGTCGGGGTCGGCCGAAACGCGAAACCCAATGCAGTGAAATGGGATACTATGGTTCCCAGGGTCTGAAGGAGAGGAAACTCTGCTTCAGGCCCTGGGATCCATATTTACGTGTAAAATAAAGAATTAAAATAAAAAAAATTGATATACTCACCCTCTGACGCACCCTGGTAGTAACCGGCATCTTCCGTTCCTAAAAATGGTGCTTGAAAGACCTTTCGAATGCTTCACGGCTTGTGATTGGTCGCTGCGGCCCACGTGACCGCTGAGCGACCAATCACAAGCTGGTGACGTAATTCTCAGGTCCTATTCTGGTTCTCAGGTACATGAGAATTATGTCACGGCTTGTGATTGGTCGCTGAGCAGTCACGTGGGCCGCCGCGACCAATCACAAAGCCGTGACTGTCATGGTTCTCAACACACAGAGAACATAGTTGAGCATACAAAAAGGACTAGCTCTTGGAAGATGGGAACTCGAGCTGACCGTGAGCTAAACCTATCACAACAACTGAAAGTGGCCGGGTAGCGTGCCTACGTTTTATCCCTAGACGCCCAGCGCCAGCCGGAGAACTGACTGACCCTAGCAGAGGAAAATACAGACCTGGCTCACCTCTAGAGAAATTTTCCCCAAAAGGCGGACAGTAGCCCCCACAAATATTGTCGGTGATATTAGAGGAAATTGACATACGAAGTATGAAAATAGGTTTAGCAAAATTGAGGTCCGCTTACTAGATAGAAGGAAGACAGAAAAGGGGACGCGTCCGAGGGTGAGTATATTCCTATTGGATATATACTCACCCTCGGGACGTGCCCTGCTTCTTTCCTGCAGCCTTCCTTCCTAAGAATGAGCGTGTGAAGGACCTTAGATGACATCGCGGCTTGTCCATGTGACCACTCGCGACCAATCACAAGCCGCGACGTCACCGCAGGTCATTCACGCGCTCATTCTTAGGAATGAAGCCTGCCGGTTAGTACCAGGGCGCATCCGAGGGTGAGTATATCAATATTTTTTATTTTGATTCTTTATTTTACACTTAAATATGGATTCTGATACCGATTCCCGATATCGCAAACATATCGGAACTCGGTATCAGAATTCCGATACCAGATTCAGAAGATTGCCGACCTCATGGCCGACCCCACACAGGGGTCGGGTCAGGTTTCATGAAACCCGACTTTGCCAAAAGTCGGCGACTTCTGAAAATGGCCGACCCGTTTCGCTCAACCCTAGCCAGCAACTAACCGTTTACCGGCGACCGCAAAAAAATTAAATAAAAGAATGCAGTGTGTCATTTTTTGTCCTCTGATGTGATCGCACATCAGAGGACAGAGAAATAGGGGGATTGGGGACCCTGTTATACTTACCAGTGTCCCTGGGTCCTCCTGCTTCCTTTCCTGGCTGCTGACTTCTTCCTTCGGTAAGAAAATGGCGGGAGCATGCGCAGTGCGCCCGCCGTGATCGACCAGCCGGCAGAGGAAGATTCTTCCTCGTTTCATTTTAATCACTGTGATAGATCCTATCACAGTGATTAAAATAAAAAAAAGTAAATAACCCCCCTTTATCACCCCTTAGTTAGGAAAAAATAATAAAATAATAAAAATGTATGTATTTTCATTTTGCAATTAGGGCTAGGGTTGGGGCTAGGGTTGGGGCTAGGGTTAGGACTAGGGTTAGGATTGGGGCTATAGTTAGGGTTAGGGTTGAGGCTATAGTTAGGTTTAGGGTTGAGGCTATATTTAGGGTTGGGGCTAAAGTTAGGGTTAGAGTTGGGGCTAAAGTTAGGGTTAGAGTTGGTATTAGGGTTAGGGTTGGGATTAGAGTTAGGGTTGGCATTAGTGTTAGGGTTGGCATTAGGGAAAGGGTTGGCATTAAGGTTATGTTTGGGATTAGGATTAGGTTAGGGATTAGGGTTAAAATTAGGGTTCTGATTAGGGTTAGGGGTGTATTGGGATTAGGGTTGGGATTAGGGTTCGGTTTGAGGTTAGGGTTGATATTAGGATTAGGGGTGTGCTGAGCTTAGGGTTTTGATTAGGGTTATGGTTAGGGTTGGGATTAGGGTTAGGGGTGTTTTGGGGTTAGGGTTGTATTTAGGGTTATGGTTAAGGTTGTGATTAGGATTATGGATCAGGTTGGGGTTAGGGTTGGAATTAGAATTGGGCATTTCCACTGCTTAAGAACATCAGGGGGTCTCCAAACACGACAGCCAATTTTGCACTCAAAAAGTCAAATGGTGCTCCCTCCCTTCTGAGCTCTGCCGTGCGCCCAAACAGTGGTTTACCCCCACATATCGTGTATCGGCGTACTGAGGACAAATTGGACAACAACTTTTGGGGTACAATTTCTCCTGTTACCCTTGGGGAATTAAAAAATTGGGGGCTAAAAAATAATTTTTTGTGGAATTTTTTTATTTTCACGGCTCTGCATTATAAACTTCTGTGAAGCACTTGGGGGTTCAAAGTGCTCACCACACATCTAGAAAAGTTCCTTGGGGGGTCTAGTTTCCAAAATGGGGTCACTTGTGGGGTTTTCTACTGTTTAGGTACACCAGGAGCTCTGCAAATGCAACACGATGCCCGCATACCATTCCATCAAAGCCTGCATTTTAAAACGTCACTTTTTCACTACCGAGCTCTGCCATATGCCCAAACAGTGGTACTCCCCACATATGGGGTATCAGCGTACTCAGGATAAACTGGACAACAAATGTTAGGGTCCAATTTTTCCTGTTACCCTTGAGAAAATAAAAAATTGCAAGCTAAAAAATTATTTTTGAGGAAAAAAAGGATTTTTTATTTTCACGGCTTTACGTCATAAATATCTGTGAACCCCTGGGGGTTCAAAGTGCTCACCACACATCTAGATAAGTTCCTTAATGGGTCTAGTTTCCAAAATGGGGTCACTTGTGGGGGGTTTCCACTGTTTAGGCCAATCAGGGGCTCTCCAAACGCCACATGTCGTCCGATCTCAATTCCAGCCAATTCTGCATTGAAAAAGTCAAACAGAACTCCTTCTCGTCCAAGCTCTGCCATGCACCCAAACTGTGGTTTACCCCCATATATGAGGTATCGGTGTACTCAGGACAAATTGCACAACAATTTTGTGGCCTAATTTCTCCTGTTACCCTTGTGGAAATAAGAATTTGTGGGCAAAAAGATCATTTTTGTGTACAAAATGTATTTTTTTTATTCTCACTGCTCTACGTTATAATCTTCTGTGAAGCACTAGGGGGTTCAAAGTGCTCACTATACATCTAGATAAGTTCCTTAAGGGGTCTTGTTTCCAAAATGGTGTCACTTGTGGGGGGTTTCCAAAGTTTAGGCACATTCCAGCCAATTCTGCATTGAAAAAGTCAAACGGTGCTCCTTCTCTTCCAAGCCCTGCTGTGTGCCCAAACAGTGGTTTACCCCCACATATTGGGAATCAGCGTAATCAGGAGGAATTGCACAACAAACTTTGTGGTTCACTTTCTCTTTTTACACTTGTGAAAATAAAAAAATTGGTTCTTAATTAAAATGTTTGCAAAAAAAGTTAAATGTTCATATTGTCCTTCCACACTGTTTCAGTTCCTGTGAAGCACGTGAAGGGTTAATATACTTCTTGAATATGGTTTTGAGCACCTTGAGGGGTGTAGTTTTTAAAATGGTGTCAAGTTTGGGTATTTTCTGCCATGTACACCCCTCAAAGTGACTTTAAATGTGAGATGGTCCCTAAAAAAATGGTTTTGTAAATTTTGTTGTAAAAATGAGAGATCGCTGGTCAACTTTTAACCCTTATAATTTCCTAACAAAAAAAAATGTTTTTTTCAAAAATTGTGCTTATGTAAAGTAGACATGTGGGAAATGTTGTTTGTTTACTATTTTGTGTGACTTATCTCTCTGATTTAAGGGCATAAAAATTCAAAGTTTGAAAATTGCAAAATTTTAAACATTTTCGCCATATTTCCAATTTTTTCATAAATAATTGCAAGTAATATCGAAGAAATATTACCGCTACCATGTAGTACAATATGTCATGAAAAAACATTCTCAGAATCAGCGTTAAAGCGTTCCAGAGTTCTAACATCATAAATCGACAGTGGTCAGAATTGTAAAAATTGGCTCGGTCATTAAGTACCAAATTGCCTCTGTCACTAAGGAGTTAATGTGCTCTTTGTAGTACAGAATAGCTTTGATCATCAAATTGGCGCTGGTGCTTGCACAGTAACAGCTATCGGAACACTCCATTTTGATGAAGATTGATTTTTAACACCCCACGATAGAAAAGGAATAAAGCATAAATGCATATTGCCATTTTAGGCATGTATCATGTGTAGGGCACCAGTGTTCATACAGTGCAACAGATTGGTAGGGACCAGAGAAAGTTCAACATAAAATGTCTTTATTCCAGAAAACTCACATAAACAGGTCCGTGTTCAAACCTGTTGCTGTGGGCAGTTGCACCGCCATCTCTTGCATGCATCATCAGCTTTGAAGTTCCTGCCTCTGTGTTAACTTCACACTGGCATGGGTTACCCAGAGCTTCCTGTGCCGAAGCTTGCAAAACAAAAACTGACACACCCAAGACAAAACTGAGAGTTTGAATGGGAATCAAGGACATAGAGCTACTCCCAAAACCCGTATTCGCCCCACTACCAAACCTGCAAATTCTTTCAAAGATGAAAGCTCATGTCAGGTTCTCCAAATATCTGACTTGGTCAACTACTTTGACAAAATCCACACTCACTTTTACTTTGCCTTGTAATTACAGATGTTTTTCTGTAATCCTAATGCGCTCCAGCTGAATTAGTATGCCTCTATACGCATCCTGAAAGACACATACTGGCCTTCGTATATGATCTCCATCACTGCTTCATATACCTCCTCCCTCTGTTCAAAATTTTGGGGTTGAACACCAGTCACCATACAGGTTGCCCATGACAGGGCATCAGCATTTGCTTGCACCTTCACCGCTTGATGTTCCACTGTGAAGCTAAAACTTTGTAGTGATAGGATCCATCTGGAGACTCGAGCATTCGTCTCCTTGTCATTTCTCATCCAGACCAGGGGTGAATGGTCTGTTACCAAGTTAAACTGTCACCCAAGCAAATAATAATGTAGGGTCTCCATTGCCCACTTAATGGCCAAGCACTCCTTCTCCACTACAGTATCATTTTTTTCGACCGGGTTAAGTTTCCTACTTTTCCAGTCACTGGTCACAGGACCACTCCTAGGCCTACCTCAGAGGCATTTATGATGAAGCCTTTTTTATGTTGTGGCTGGTGAAGACCGGCTGTCCGTACAACACCAACTTCATAGATTGGAATGCTTCCACCACCTGGGGGATCCACCGAACTATAACCGACTTTTTTCCTTTTAAGATATCGTCAGGGGTGACAATCTTTCAGCAAAATTAGGTATGAACCATTGGTAATACCCAGTGATACTGAGGAATGCTCTTACATGTTTAGTAGTAATAGGCTGAGGCCAGTTTTATTTGTGGTTTGATGACCCACAGCCAGTCACATACCCCAAGAACCGGGCTTCCTCAAGACCTATGGCACATTTTTTTGGATTCTCTGTCAAGCCCGCGGCTTTGAAGCAAATTCACAACTGCTTGTACCTGGGATAAGTGGGTATGCCAGTTAGTACTAAAGATGATAACATTATCCAAATATGATGAATGCATACTTCTGATGGGGTTATTGGATCACAGAAGTAAGGCAGGGCAGTTATGAGAATGCATCCGTATTCTATTTGACTAATTTTCGAGCTTCCCGCAAATAAATTTATATATTTTATACAATGTGATTTTCTGGATTTTATTTTTGATATTCTATCTCTCAATGTTTAAATTAACTGTCATGTTGGACGCTGTTCAGACCAGGTCGTCCGACAGACAGCGGTAATTCCGCTTTTGACCACTATTTGCTCTTTGGCGTCTGCTAGATTTTATCTAGCTGTTCCGGGGTTAATTTACCTAATCCTTGGATTGGACGCTGGGCCATGCCCACTGCCTTTAAATAGTTCTCCTGTTCTTTGGACGTCGCCGATTATAGCTTCTGTCTTGTGCGTTGTTATCTCGTTCTGGTGAGGAGAGCTGGTGGTTGGAGATTCGTTGCTGGTGGTGTATTTTCCTTTGTCTTATTTACTCCTTCCTATATTTGTATTTATTTTGCCCTGCACATTTATAGTGTATTCCTGAGTGACTGCGGCGTGGTGTATATTTTCCTTTATCCTTGTCTGTGCTATCTGTGGGTATTGGGGAATAACATCTTCACTGGGTGGTGGGCAGAGGTTTCAGCCTAGGGCTCAGCTCAGGAGACAGGGTGAGGTTCAAGGCCTGGACATGCACACCTTCAGTGTAAACTCCAGGTTGTGGGTCAGTCTGGATTTCCCTAGTCTGAGGGAAACTGCAGGGGCCTGGGTTATTAGCTCTCACTCACCTAGTCTCTCCCTAACCTGCCATTAAAATTATAGACTGCTTATGTCTTTGTCAGTGGGCAAACTTACAAAATCAGCAAGAGATCAAATACTTATTTCCCCCACTGTATCTTTACCTCTCTCGGTCTCCTCCTGGGCTGGTGTGGGAGGGTCCCCAGATGATACGACCAGAGTCTCATCCGTAATCATACACTCCCAGTCCTTCCACGCTTTTAGCTGATTTTTATGATACAACTGTTCTGGTTTTCCTTTCCGGGCTGATATATTTGGTAATTCACCTCCCCAACCTTTTCCCGGACTTCATGCAGCACTTGCCACTTGGCCATTAGTTTATTTTCTGCAGTGGGCACTAAAACTAAGACCGTATCCCCTTCTTTAAAGGATTTGACCATGGAGTTTCTGTGATATGCTAAGCTCTGTGCTTCCTGAGCATCCACTAGATGTTTTTTCACTATAGGCTTGAACGCCACAATCCGTTCCTGCATTCTTGCCACAAGCTCTACTACACACTTATGCAGAGTAGGTTCCTGATCTCACATCTCTTTGGCTGCATCCAGTAGGCCACTAGGATGCCTGCCGTACAATAGCTCAAAGGGTGAGAACCCCATTGAGGTCTGTGGTACCTCACAGATGGGAAACTTTAATTAGTGCAGTTACATGTCCCAATACCTTCCTTCCCTGGAAACTACTTTTTTCAGCATGGATTTGAGGGTTTTGATAATCCATTCGACTAATCCGTCCGGGGGTGATACACCGACATGAGCAATTATTTTATTTGGGGAAACTTGCATAGCTCCGTTGTCACCTTGGACAGAAAAGATCCGTGAGGATATTCTTAGGTAGTCCAAGGTGACAGATCATGGCAAACAGCTCCCAGGTGTGACGAAGCGGAATTGCCTCTGGGTAACCGGTGGCATAATCTACCACTACTAATATATGTTGGTGGCCCTGGATGGATTTTAGTATTGGCCCTACCAGATCCATTGCAATCGGCTCAAACGGTAACTCTAAAATGGGCAAAGGTACTAATGGAAGTTTGCAGTGTACGTGGTCATCTGACACTCTGGTCACGTCTCACAAATCCACTGTACCTCAGCGTAAATCCTGGGCCAAAAGAACTGTTGTAATGTACGTTCTTGTGTCTTTTTTAACCCCTAAGTGCCTACCCAGTATGTGTGTGTGAGCCATTTTGAGCACCACTTTTTAGGATTGCATAAAAGTGCTGTCGGCCACAAGTTTGTGCACTTCTGAAAAGGACACCGCTTATCAGAGGCCAGATGGAATCCAAAGTAACTTTGATTCATTATAGTGAATGGATCCCTCGAAGGTTTCATCTGAATCACGTCAATCAGAGATTTATATGGAAAACCTCATAGTAAGTGCTCAGCGTGCAGGGCCAGATAAATATGATCCCAAACATTATGTAAAATGCTTCCAATTAAAGCTTCAACTCAATTCACAAAAAAGGCAAGTCCTCACTCAGTTCTGTCATCTGTTAATGGAAATATAGGGGGAAATATAGGGGTTTCCACATTTCTGGTAGTGCAAAGGCTCTGAAAAAGCAAAATGGCTCCTCACCCGCCAAAAGAAATTCAGCAAATTCTATGCTCCCAAATCCAAATGCCCCACAGTGTACCTAAACAACATATAACATTCATATTTGGCATTTCTGAAGCAATGAGAGCCCACCTAACTTAACGGGTGCATGCTTTCAGTAGTACGGGCTGGGCATAAGGTACTGGTGATTGCAACGTACTGGTCACTACAGCGGCAGTTTGCAATTTTCAGTTGGCAACATTCTCTGCTGCTTTTTTGGGGGGAAAATACCCATGGAGTCAAAATCAGCACTACACCTGTAGATATATTCCCAAAGGGGTATCATTTCCAAAATGGGGTAACTAGAGGGAGGATTCTGCTCTTCTAGCAATTAGGGACTCTGTATATGGAGTCCGAGAACTCTTCCAGGAAAATCTGAGCTCGAGGAGGCAAATAGCGCTCCGTGCCTCTCGAGTCTCTTCATATGGCTAAGCAGTATTGTGCTGCCACATATGGGGTATTGCCCCATTCAGTAGACATTGTGGGACAAGTTTTGGTGCCATTTTTCCCACTTCTTTTGTGAAAATGTAAATCTGGGGCCAAAACTAAATTTTGATGGTAAAAATGCAATAATTTTTTTCTTCACTGCTCAATGGTATTAAAATTCTGTGACACACCTGTGGTGTCTATATAATCACTGCACCCCTAGATAAATTCGTTGAGAGGTGTAGCTTGTAAAATGGGGTCACTTATGGGAGGGTTCTGCTGTTCTGGCACCTTATGGCCTTTCCCAGTGGGTCATGGTACCCTCAAACCATAAGGCTATGTGCACACATTCAGGTTTTTTCGCATTTTTTTGTGTTTTTTCAAGATAAAAATGCTATAAAAACTCATTAAAAATGCATACATTATGCATCCTATCATTTAGAATGCATTCTGCATGTTTTGTGCACATGTGCGTTTTTTTCCGCAATAAAAACGCATCGCGGTAAAAAAAAGCAGCATGTTCATTAATTTTGTGGATTTTCCGCGTTTTTCCCGCAATTCTATGCTTTTGGAAAAAAACGCACAATAAACGCACAAAAATGTGTCAAAGACGCGGTAAAATCGCTGTAAAATCGCATGCGGATTTCAGGCAGAAATGTCCGGTTTTTGTCAGGAAAATTTCTGCCAGAAATCCTGACGTTTGCACATAGCCTTACTGTAAAATCTGGCTCTCCTTGCCTTCAGGTCATCGACTTGCATCGATACAGAAGTCTTTGTCCACGCCGATTAACAGGTTAAAATATGATGTGCTGACATGGTGTATTTCCACTCTGCACATGTTGCAGCGATTGGGGCAGCAGTCACGCGCCCTGATGCAGTATGTCATGTCATACAGTCTAGGCCAATGCAGTGCTGACGTGGCACATATCACGTTTACAGAGTTGGTGCAGATTAAGGACCTCTGCACCCCTCTGCACAGTTTCAAATTGGCTACTAAGATGGTTAGCACTGACGATGCCATCATCAGCATCACTATTCTGTTCAACTATATGGTGAAACAGATTTTGAATAGCCTGCAGAACGAGGTGCTGGTCCCAGAGGAAGAGGAGGAAGCTGAGGAGGATGTGAAAAAGATAACATTGTCTCAAAGTTCCAGGCTGTCATCACACAGGCGGGTGCCAAGGGAGGGTGGATTACTGCAATCGAAGGTGATAACAAACTGTTAGTGAAGATGCAAGTTCCGAGGAAAACATGGAGGAGGAAGATGTGATGGGCGAGCAACTGTGTGGGGATGAAGATGATAATCATCCCCTCTCTGTTATTCATGGTTGGTGGGAGGGGACTGAGGAAACAAGCATCCGTGTTACCTAGCCACCAATATAGCATGGGCTTGGACATCATGGAAGAGCCTGACATATGAATGCCTTCTCACTGCACTATCTGCAAAATGATCCCCAAATAGTTATGATTAGAAATAGTACTGAGTAATGGGTTTCCACTCTGTTAGATCTACACAACCTTAGGAGATGTTTACCCCAAGACAGCAATGAGGCACACAGTGTGGATTGCAGCTCTAGACTTCCAACCTCCTGCATGTCAATTCGTCAACGCCAAACCATTAGCAGCAGTAGTGAAAGAGGAGGAAGCAATTTCTGTGAGTCCTTTGACATTTTTTTCAGACAAACTCATGCACCAGCAAAAAAGAGTTCACATCTGACATGTGGTGAATGAATGGAGATGGTGCAGGAGTTTCTAGAACTGAATATCTATACCATCAGGGATGGTATTCCAAAATAGATGAGTGGCCTGAGCTCACCTCTCACACCTTGGAGGTTTTATCATGCCCGCCAGCCAGTGTTCTCTCGCATCTTGTCTTCAGCGCTGCTCATGGTGTACTGATGGATAATGGCAACTGGCTGTGCACTGAAATTGTAGACCACCTAACTTTCATCAAGATGAACAAGT
The DNA here is from genome assembly GCF_051348905.1 of Ranitomeya variabilis. NCBI lineage: Eukaryota > Metazoa > Chordata > Amphibia > Anura > Dendrobatidae > Ranitomeya > Ranitomeya variabilis. Next base: position 573,239,712 of record NC_135236.1, read on the forward strand.
CATGGATCTTAAAGGACTTTTGCACCCCAATCGCAGACTGTACAGACTAGGCAAAGTTGAAGTTTTTAGTGTGCTTCATTGATCTCACATTCTGAGATATCTTTATTGTGGCTTCTGTGCCTGCTGTTGCTGTTGCTGCTGCTGCAGATGTTAACACAAATTTGTCGAAATGTGAACAGTCATGGTTGGTGTCCATCTGCTGGGTTGGCTGTAGTGGAAGACATGTCGGTCCTTTTTATACTGTTTATACTCTTGTGAAATTGATACCACTTCGGTGGTTGGCTATAGTGGAAGATGTTGTTCCCTATTACACTATTTTTACTCTATTGAAATTGATGCCACTTTGGTGGTGTCAGGCCCTCATTTTTTGAAATGTGAACACTCCTAGTTGGATATCCATCTGCTGGGATTTTGTAGTGGAAGAGATGTCACTCCCTATTATACTATTTCTACTGTGATGAAATTGATGCCACTTTATTGGTGTCTGCCACTAATTTTTGTAAATGTGTACAGTACTGGTTGGGTGTCCATCTGCTGGGTTGGCTGTAGTGGAAGATGTTTCAGTCCCTATTATACTATTTCTACTCTAGTGAAATTGCTGCCACTTTGTTGGTGTCTGCCACTAATTTTTGGAAATGTGAACACTCCTGCTTGGGTGTCCATCTGATCGATTGGCTGTAGCAGAAGAGATGTCACTCCACATTATACTATTTCTACTCTGGTGAAATTGATGCCAATTTGGTGGTGTCTGCCCCTAATTATTTCAAATTTGAAGACTCCTGATTCGGTCTCCATCTGCTGGAATGCTGTAGTGGATGACTTGTTAATCCCTATTATACTATTTCTACTGTGGTGAAATTTGTGCCACTTTGAAGGTGTCTATCAATAATTTTTGGAAATGTGAACACTCCTGGTTGGGTGTCCATCTGCTGGATTGGGTGTAGTGGAAGACCTGTCAGTCCACATTATACTATTTATACTGTGGTGAAATTGATGCCACTTTAAAGGTATCTCTCAGTAATTTTGGGAAATTTGTATACTCCTGGATTAGTGTCCATCTGCTGGGTTGACTGTAGTGGAAGATGTGTGGGTCACTATTATACTATTTCTATTGTGGTGGAATTGATGCAATTTTGGTGGTGTCTGCCACTAATTGTTTGCAATGTGAATATTTCTGATTGGGTTTCTCCATCTGCTGGATTTGCTGTAGTGTAAGAGGTGTCGGTCCCTATTATACTGTTTCTACTGTGGTGAAATTGATGCCACTTTGTTGGTGTCTGCCACAAATTTTTGTAAATGTGTAGACTCCTGATTGGGTCTCCTTCATGTCTGTTGCCTTTAGCAGTAGGCCTCCAAGATTGGCAGCCCTCCACCTCCTTTTAGTCAATTACCCATGTTACTATCCTTAGAGTTTTCTGACAATAGAAGTCTACAAAACTTATTTGTGCCACCTGAGTGTGGCTGAGCATGAAAACAGTTTGAGCTGTTGCATGTGCTATCAGGGCTCCCAGCACAGCAGGCCTACACCGATCCCTCATCTACCTCATCTTAATTTAATGTTCAATTCAAAGCTGTAAATGTTGGCCAAGGCCCTAATACCTTATGCATGGCTGATTGCTGCCATGCTATTCTAAAATTTGAACTGTGTTTGAATTGAGGCCACTTTCCTAGTGTCTGCCGCTCATCTGATGGGTTTTGGCAGCTTTTGGGCCCGTTCGAAGGTGTTGTATATGTGTTTGTTTTTGCCTCCCATTGACCTGTATGGCGTTCGGCTGTGTTCGGTGAATATTTGACAAATAAATCGGCGAATATTGCAATTTCGGCGATCGTAATCTGAACCTGAACAGTGAAATATTCGCTCATCTCTAGTTAGGACACACAGCTCTTGAGTTGCATCTCCAGTCACACATTGAGCAGCATGTGTTAACTGACATGTTTACTTTGAGATACTGATTTGACTTTTATCCTAAGTCATATTGCACGACTCGTTAAAGGGTTGATTCTGACTTGTAGGATCGCTACTTCCAACAGGTGGCGCTATAGAGTTTAAGTCCTCTTTTTCTCAGAAGAGGCAATTTGCATGTTTACTTTAATAATTTTTGATCAGTCATAGTTTAGTTCTTGGCTGTTAATCCATAAGAACATCTGAAATTTCCTGCACGATGTTCAAGTATTCAAGTATTCAACTGCCTATGCCTGCGGTCTACACTAAACTTGATTGATTATGCATTTTATGAAGTATGGACATGTTGTCTATGTACTTGATGATGGCTGCCCATTCCTGTGATAACACTGTGTCTGTGTGTCCTCTCAACTTTGGATGGTGCATTTTGTGTTGAACATACTGTCCAGACAACAGAAAACAGGGTCATAGTTCACTTCCTCATTTCACAAAAAACAATATAAATGAGGTGTTTTTGTGATAAACTAGGACAATGGGTGGAAGTTTAAGTTTTACACAAATGGACAAATGTGTTTTCTGGGCATTTACTGTATGGCTAACTGAAGATACAACAGAGGAAGAGGAGGAAGAGTATTGAAAGAAGTAGATGAGTGTTGTGATTGTGATGATAACAATAAACAGGCATAAATTGAGGATGCAAACTGATACCCAGGAAGATGATCAAAAGAAGGACAGCTTTAGGTGTACTCACATTATTGGTCAGTTTGTTTTTTTCCCACAAGATCAATTGATGCCACTTCATGCACTGATGGGAACCCATATCTTCCTATTGATTTGTGCCAGGATGTCCACAATTTATTTTCTTACTTCAGAGCTTGCACTTTACAACAAATTGGTCTTCCAACAATATGGTAAAGAATACCTGCACCTGAGATGCCCACACATAAAAAATTGCACAGAAATGACTACCACCGTAGCATTCTGATACTGTTGAGCTTCCTTTATCAGTGTAATCTTTGCATCAAAAACTCTTGAACTGACTGCAAAAGAAGAATAACTGCACCCATGAGATCTTTTGCCCGGATGTCAGCTATTTTTTTATGGCTAATGCCACCACCCTCCTCTGATAACATTACCTCTTTGATACCCAAATCTTGATTACAAGTCTCATTTACAACGCAATCATCATCAACATAATCATTATTCCCAACTTGGCTGTCAGTTGATTCAGTGTGGGAAATGTCCAGAGCTCTTTACCCGTCACTCCACCTGATTCACACCAATAGATTTACCATGACTCAGCGTCCCACTACCACTGCCATTACTCTTACCATCACATCTGACAGAAACAGCAACACTGTTTTAAATCATGTCCTTTATCTCCTATCCAAGTACAAATATTGATATATGTTCCTTAGTTCCATAAGCCACAGTACTCCTGAGTCTAAGGCCATGTGCACACGTTCAGGATTTCTTGCAGAAATTTCCTGAAGAAAACCGGAAATTTTCTGCAAGAAATCCGCATTTTTTTTTTGCGGTTTTTTTGCGTTTTTTTTGCGTTTTTTTTAGCATTCTGCAAGCGTAATTAGCTTGTAGAATGCTAAAGTTTTCCAAGCGATCTGTAGCATCGCTTGGAAAACTGACTGACAGGTTGGTCACACTTGTCAAACATAGTGTTTGACAAGTGTGACCAACTTTTTACTATAGATGCAGCTTATGCAGCATCTATAGTAAAAGATAGAATGTTTAAAAAAAATAAAAAAAATAAAAAAAATGGTTATACTCACCCAGACATCTCCTCAGCGGCGTCCGTTCCTCTTCCTATAGCTGCTGTGCGCGCAGGACCTTCCATGACGTCGCGGTCATGTGAGCGGTCACGTGAGCGGTCACATGACCGCTCACGACCAATCACAAGACAGTGACGTCATCGGCAGGTCCTTCACCGCACACCAGCTACAGAAACCGAAGCGGCAGCATGCAGCGGTGAGGCGGGAAGACATCGAGGGTGAGTATAGGACTATTTTTTATTTTAATTCTTTTTTTTTTGACCAATTATATGGTGCCCAGTCCGTGGAGGAGAGTCTCCTCTCCTCCACCCTGGGTACCAACCGCATATAATCTGCTTACTTCCCGCATGGTGTGCACAGCCCCGTGCGGGAAGTAAGCAGATCAATGGACTCCTAGGTGTGCGGAATCCCCGCAATTCCGCATTTTTAATGAACATGTTGCTTTTTTTTCCGCGATGCGATTTTTTTGCGGAAAAAATCGCAACATTTGCACAAAAAATGCGGAATACACTGTAAATAATAGGAGGCATATGTTAGCGTTTTATTCGCATTTTTATCACGTTTTTATAGCGAAAAAACGCGAAAAAAACGCTAAAAATCCTGAACGTGTGCACATGGCCTAAAGGTGTAGAACAAATACAGTTGCTATTGATGTAATTTAAAGTTCACAATATAAAAGATTAAGTGTTACAGTGGCGGAGAAGGTGGACTATAGAAAACTCTGACTCAAATTGACAGTGTCGCTCTCAGAGGTAGCATCATCCGGCTATGTCTGAGAAACCTGATGTGCCATATATTCAATTATACCATCAATTTCCTCCCCACTAATATGCTTGCCAGAAAAAAAGAAGGCAAGTTTTGGCCCACTTTTGGTAGTATTACTGCCAGAATGGCTAGTGCCAAGTGGTGGTGGTGGTGCTATGGCAGCTGGCAGCTAGCAGCTCCCCCTTCTTAGATGTGGTTTGTTTGTTTTTTTATTTCACATTATAATGCCTATTGCCATTGCAAATTTTTCTTTTACCATACTTTTGAACCCAATATAATCAATAATCTTTGCTACAAATAATTAACATTTAATAATAGGCAGGTAAGGCTACTTTCACACTAGCATCATTCGATGCACACTACAATGCGTCGTTTTGCCCGCAGGATGCGTTTTTCTCCATACACTTGCATTAGCAATGCATTGCGACGGATTGCCACACGTCGCATCCGTCGTGCGATGGATGCGTCGTATTTTGGTGGACCGTCGGCACTAGGGTTGAGCGACTTTCATTTTTTTAAGATCGAGTAGGGTTTTGGGAAACCCGATTTTGTCCAGAGTCGAGTCGAGTGCAGTCGGCCGATTATCGCTAAAAGTCGGGGATCGACCGAAACACGAAACCCAATGCAAGTCAATGGGGAAGCATAGTCGGCAGTGAGTGGAGGCCAGGAAAACACCTACAGTGCCCATTTTAATGCCAAAAACATCCATTCTTGTTTCTGAAGCTTGCCAATCTTAATTAACTGTATAATAATAGTTGGGCATAGGGAATTGGGGGAAAGTTGTGGGGGGAGTAGGGCTGGCTCAAGTTTTTCGTGGGCCCAGGAAATGCGGACTACGTCACGGCGGTGTTGCAGGGAAAGGTAAGTATTTAAAAGTTGCAAGTGCTGTGATCCTGAGCAAGCAGGGGGGGGCCCACTCGTTCGCATTGCCACTGGCACAGGGCCCCTCAAAGTACGGCGGTGTGTTTGCATGGCGGGGGCGCCTCCCACCAGCAGCGACACTTTTGCGTACTCTGAGGGGCCCTGTGCCAGTGACGTCGCCAACGAGTATGCCCCCCCACCTGATGAAGGAACCTGCACTTTCATCTGCACCTTCCTCTTTGTCCCTGTGTAAGGTGGTATAACATGCGGGAAGGGGAACCTTACTTTCAGCAGGGACAGATTCTGGCTGTGTAGAGTACAAGGGGAATGTAGTGGTCTAGGTCAATGTACCAGCAGACTCATTTAGCAGTGGCTGGGCAATGGGCAGGATGAGGAGGAAACAGATATAGGGCCAAAGAATAAAGTAGGCTACATGCAGTTCAAAATTGGTAACAGGACTAAACAGGCGGCATTGCTTTGTTCAGTGGAGTAGCAAACCCAAGAGCAGCAGACACTGTTTCAAGGGCCTAACCACACTAGTAGGCCAAATGCAGTTTAATATCTGATAGTATAGGGCGAAAGCCAGAATGTGGAAGCTCAGCTTTGTTCAGTTGAGGACAACACCAGGGAGGGGCAGACACCTTTAGTAGGCCGGAAAAGCCTATTGCATTTTTTAAAATGGTAATTTGGAGCAGAAGGTTGAAGCTCAGCTTTATTTAGTTGAGGGCAACACCAGGGAGGGGCAGAAGCCGTTAGTAGGCCCTAACCACCATTTTTTTTTTTAAAACCACTTAATGAGAGCCGGAAGGTTGAAGCTCAGCTTTATTTAGTTGAGGACAACACCAGGCAGGGGCACACAGACAGACACCTTTAGTAGGCCGGAAAAGCCTATTGCATTTTTCAAAATGGTAATTTGGAGCAGAAGGTTGAAGCTCAGCTTTATTTAGTTGAGGGCAACACCAGGCAGGGGCACACAGACAGACACCTTTAGTAGGCCGGAAAAGCCTATTGCATTTTTTAAAATGGTAATTTGGAGCAGAAGGTTGAAGCTCAGCTTTATTTAGTTGAGGACAACACCAGGCAGGGGCACACAGACAGACACCTTTAGTAGGCCGGAAAAGCCTATTGCATTTTTCAAAATGGTAATTTGGAGCAGATGGTTGAAGCTCAGCTTTATTTAGTTGAGGGCAACACCAGGGAGGGGCAGAAGCCGTTAGTAGGCCCTAACCACCATTTTTTTTTTTTAAACCACTTAATGAGAGCCGGAAGGTTGAAGCTCAGCTTTATTTAGTTGAGGACAACACCAGGCAGGGGCACACAGACAGACACCTTTAGTAGGCCGGAAAAGCCTATTGCATTTTTCAAAATGGTAATTTGGAGCAGAAGGTTGAAGCTCAGCTTTATTTAGTTGAGGGCAACACCAGGCAGGGGCACACAGACAGACACCTTTAGTAGGCCGGAAAAGCCTATTGCATTTTTTAAAATGGTAATTTGGAGCAGAAGGTTGAAGCTCAGCTTTATTTAGTTGAGGACAACACCAGGCAGGGGCAAACAGACAGACACCTTTAGTAGGCCGGAAAAGCCTATTGCATTTTTCAAAATGGTAATTTGGAGCAGAAGGTTGAAGCTCAGCTTTATTTAGTTGAGTGCAACACCAGGGAGGGGCAGAAGCCGTTAGTAGGCCCTAACCACCATTTTTTTTTTAAAAACCACTTAATGAGAGCCGGAAGGTTGAAGCTCAGCTTTATTTAGTTGAGGACAACACCAGGCAGGGGCACACAGACAGACACCTTTAGTAGGCCGGAAAAGCCTATTGCATTTTTCAAAATGGTAATTTGGAGCAGAAGGTTGAAGCTCAGCTTTATTTAGTTGAGGGCAACACCAGGCAGGGGCACACAGACAGACACCTTTAGTAGGCCGGAAAAGCCTATTGCATTTTTTAAAATGGTAATTTGGAGCAGAAGGTTGAAGCTCAGCTTTAATTAGTTGAGGACAACACCAGGCAGGGGCACACAGACAGACACCTTTAGTAGGCCGGAAAAGCCTATTGCATTTTTCAAAATGGTAATTTGGAGCAGAAGGTTGAAGCTCAGCTTTATTTAGTTGAGGGCAACACCAGGGAGGGGCAGAAGCCGTTAGTAGGCCCTAACCACCATTTTTTTTTTTAAAACCACTTAATGAGAGCCGGAAGGTTGAAGCTCAGCTTTATTTAGTTGAGGACAACACCAGGCAGCGGCACACAGACAGACACCTTTAGTAGGCCGGAAAAGCCTATTGCATTTTTCAAAATGGTAATTTGGAGCAGAAGGTTGAAGCTCAGCTTTATTTAGTTGAGGGCAACACCAGGCAGGGGCACACAGACAGACACCTTTAGTAGGCCGGAAAAGCCTATTGCATTTTTCAAAATGGTAATTTGGAGCAGAAGGTTGAAGCTCAGCTTTATTTAGTTGAGGGCAACACCAGGGAGGGGCAGAAGCCGTTAGTAGGCCCTAACCACCATTTTTTTTTTTTTAAAACCACTTAATGAGAGCCGGAAGGTTGAAGCTCAGCTTTATTTAGTTGAGGACAACACCAGGGAGGGGCAGAAGCCGTTAGTAGGCCCTAACCACCATTTTTTTTTTTAAAACCACTTAATGAGAGCCGGAAGGTTGAAGCTCAGCTTTATTTAGTTGAGGACAACACCAGGCAGGGGCACACAGACAGACACCTTTAGTAGGCCGGAAAAGCCTATTGCATTTTTCAAAATGGTAATTTGGAGCAGAAGGTTGAAGCTCAGCTTTATTTAGTTGAGGGCAACACCAGGCAGGGGCACACAGACAGACACCTTTAGTAGGCCGGAAAAGCCTATTGCATTTTTTAAAATGGTAATTTGGAGCAGAAGGTTGAAGCTCAGCTTTATTTAGTTGAGGACAACACCAGGCAGGGGCACACAGACAGACACCTTTAGTAGGCCGGAAAAGCCTATTGCATTTTTCAAAATGGTAATTTGGAGCAGAAGGTTGAAGCTCAGCTTTATTTAGTTGAGGGCAACACCAGGGAGGGGCAGAAGCCGTTAGTAGGCCCTAACCACCATTTTTTTTTTTAAAACCACTTAATGAGAGCCGGAAGGTTGAAGCTCAGCTTTATTTAGTTGAGGACAACACCAGGCAGGGGCACACAGACAGACACCTTTAGTAGGCCGGAAAAGCCTATTGCATTTTTCAAAATGGTAATTTGGAGCAGAAGGTTGAAGCTCAGCTTTATTTAGTTGAGGGCAACACCAGGGAGGGGCAGAAGCCGTTAGTAGGCCCTAACCACCATTTTTTTTTTTTAAAACCACTTAATGAGAGCCGGAAGGTTGAAGCTCAGCTTTATTTAGTTGAGGACAACACCAGGGAGGGGCAGAAGCCGTTAGTAGGCCCTAACCACCATTTTTTTTTTTTAAAACCACTTAATGAGAGCCGGAAGGTTGAAGCTCAGCTTTATTTAGTTGAGGACAACACCAGGCAGGGGCACACAGACAGACACCTTTAGTAGGCCGGAAAAGCCTATTGCATTTTTCAAAATGGTAATTTGGAGCAGAAGGTTGAAGCTCAGCTTTATTTAGTTGAGGGCAACACCAGGCAGGGGCACACAGACAGACACCTTTAGTAGGCCGGAAAAGCCTATTGCATTTTTCAAAATGGTAATTTGGAGCAGAAGGTTGAAGCTCAGCTTTATTTAGTTGAGGGCAACACCAGGGAGGGGCAGAAGCCGTTAGTAGGCCCTAACCACCATTTTTTTTTTTTAAAACCACTTAATGAGAGCCGGAAGGTTGAAGCTCAGCTTTATTTAGTTGAGGACAACACCAGGGAGGGGCAGAAGCCGTTAGTAGGCCCTAACCACCATTTTTTTTTTTTAAAACCACTTAATGAGAGCCGGAAGGTTGAAGCTCAGCTTTATTTAGTTGAGGACAACACCAGGGAGGGGCAGAAGCCGTTAGTAGGCCCTAACCACCATTTTTTTTTTTAAAACCACTTAATGAGAGCCGGAAGGTTGAAGCTCAGCTTTATTTAGTTGAGGACAACACCAGGCAGGGGCACACAGACAGACACCTTTAGTAGGCCGGAAAAGCCTACTGCATTTTTCAAAATGGTAATTTGGAGCAGAAGGTTGAAGCTCAGCTTTATTTAGTTGAGGGCAACACCAGGCAGGGGCACACAGACAGACACCTTTAGTAGGCCGGAAAAGCCTATTGCATTTTTCAAAATGGTAATTTGGAGCAGAAGGTTGAAGCTCAGCTTTATTTAGTTGAGGGCAACACCAGGGAGGGGCAGAAGCCGTTAGTAGGCCCTAACCACCATTTTTTTTTTTTAAAACCACTTAATGAGAGCCGGAAGGTTGAAGCTCAGCTTTATTTAGTTGAGGACAACACCAGGGAGGGGCAGAAGCCGTTAGTAGGCCCTAACCACCATTTTTTTTTTTAAAACCACTTAATGAGAGCCGGAAGGTTGAAGCTCAGCTTTATTTAGTTGAGGACAACACCAGGGAGGGGCAGAAGCCGTTAGTAGGCCCTAACCACCATTTTTTTTTTTTAAAACCACTTAATGAGAGCCGGAAGGTTGAAGCTCAGCTTTATTTAGTTGAGGACAACACCAGGGAGGGGCAGAAGCCGTTAGTAGGCCCTAACCACCATTTTTTTTTTTTTAAAACCACTTAATGAGAGCCGGAAGGTTGAAGCTCAGCTTTATTTAGTTGAGGACAACACCAGGGAGGGGCAGAAGCCGTTAGTAGGCCCTAACCACCATTTTTTTTTTTAAAACCACTTAATGAGAGCCGGAATGTTGAAGCTCAGCTTTATTTAGTTGAGGACAACACCAGGCAGGGGCACACAGACAGACACCTTTAGTAGGCCGGAAAAGCCTATTGCATTTTTCAAAATGGTAATTTGGAGCAGAAGGTTGAAGCTCAGCTTTATTTAGTTGAGGGCAACACCAGGGAGGGGCAGAAGCCGTTAGTAGGCCCTAACCACCATTTTTTTTTTTTAAAACCACTTAATGAGAGCCGGAAGGTTGAAGCTCAGCTTTATTTAGTTGAGGACAACACCAGGGAGGGGCAGAAGCCGTTAGTAGGCCCTAACCACCATTTTTTTTTTTAAAACCACTTAATGAGAGCCGGAATGTTGAAGCTCAGCTTTATTTAGTTGAGGACAACACCAGGCAGGGGCACACAGACAGACACCTTTAGTAGGCCGGAAAAGCCTATTGCATTTTTCAAAATGGTAATTTGGAGCAGAAGGTTGAAGCTCAGCTTTATTTAGTTGAGGGCAACACCAGGGAGGGGCAGAAGCCGTTAGTAGGCCCTAACCAAAGTTGAAGGCCAAATGCAGTTTAATTTCTGATACTATAGGCCGAAAGCCAGAAGGTGGAAGCTCCGATTTAGACAGTGGAGGACAATTTGAATTAGGGACTGCAGACAGACTTAGTAGGCTGTCCCCTGTGGACCATGCATCCACCACATTAACCCATTGCGCCGTAATGGACACGTAATCTTCCGTGGCCATGCCTACAGGTCCATGCGTCTGTTGTCAGGTGCACCTTTGTACTCACAGATTGCCAGAGTGCATGGACAATGCGGTCTTCTACATGCTGGTGGAGGGTTGGGATGGCTTTTCTCGCAAAAGAAGTGTCGACTGGTTAGCTTGTAGCGTGGTACAGCGTAGTCCATCATGGCCTTATTAATAGTAAATAAAATATATAACTAGGCTCTATGAACTTTTAAATAGGTTCCAGGGGTACACGGGCAGCATTGGTGTGGTCAGTGGAGGAGTATTGCAAGTAGGGGCTGCAGACAGGCTATCAAAGGCCTAAAATAACAAACAGTAGGCAGTCATGGCAGTTTTACATCGGTTACATGGATACACAGGCAGGCACTCCAGGCAGCATTGTGGTCAGTGGAGGAGTATTGCAAGTAGGGGCCGCAGACAGGCTATCAAAGGCCTAAAATAACAAACAATAGGCTCATTGCAGTTTTACAGCGGTTACATGGATAGACGGGCAGGCAGCTTGGTGGTGAGTGGAGGAGTATTTAAAGTAGGGACCGCAGACAGGCTATCAAAGGCCTAACATAACAAACAATAGGCTCATGGCAGTTTTACAGCGGTTACATGGATACACGGGCAGGCAGCTTGGTGGTCAGTGGAGGAGTATTTAAAGTAGGGACCGCAGACAGGCTTCAAAGGCCTAACATAAGAAAATGGGCTGGCTGTAGGCACTTTATAATTGGTTCCAGGGGTACACGGGCAGCAGTGGTCTGGTCAGTGGAGGACTAGTGGAAGGAGGGACCGCAGACAGGCTTCAAAGGCCTAAAATAACAAACAATAGGCTCATGGCAGTTTTACAGCGGTTACATGGATACACGGGCAGGCAACTTGGTGGTGGTGAGTGGAGGAGTATTTAAAGTAGGGACCGCAGACAGGCTATCAAAGGCCTAACATAACAAACAATAGGCTCATGGCAGTTTTACAGCGGTTACATGGATACACGGGCAGGCAGCTTGGTGGTGAGTGGAGGAGTATTTAAAGTAGGGACCGCAGACAGGCTATCAAAGGCCTAAAATAACAAACAATAGGCTCATGGCAGTTTTACAGCGGTTACATGGATACACGGGCAGGCAACTTGGTGGTGGTGAGTGGAGGAGTATTTAAAGTAGGGACCGCAGACAGGCTATCAAAGGCCTAACATAACAAACAATAGGCTCATGGCAGTTTTACAGCGGTTACATGGATACACGGGCAGGCAGCTTGGTGGTGAGTGGAGGAGTATTTAAAGTAGGGACCGCAGACAGGCTATCAAAGGCCTAAAATAACAAACAATAGGCTCATGGCAGTTTTACAGCGGTTACATGGATACACGGGCAGGCAGCTTGGTGGTCAGTGGAGGAGTATTTAAAGTAGGGACCGCAGACAGGCTATCAAAGGCCTAACATAACAAACAATAGGCTCATGGCAGTTTTACAGCGGTTACATGGATACACGGGCAGGCAGCTTGGTGGTGAGTGGAGGAGTATTTAAAGTAGGGACCGCAGACAGGCTATCAAAGGCCTAAAATAACAAACAATAGGCTCATGACAGTTTTACAGCGGTTACATGGATACACGGGCAGGCAGCTTGGTGGTCAGTGGAGGAGTATTTAAAGTAGGGACCGCAGACAGGCTTCAAAGGCCTAACATAAGAAAATGGGCTGGCTGTAGGCACTTTATAATTGGTTCCAGGGGTACACGGGCAGCAGTGGTCTGGTCAGTGGAGGACTAGTGGAAGGAGGGACCGCAGACAGGCTTCAAAGGCCTAAAATAACAAACAATAGGCTCATGGCAGTTTTACAGCGGTTACATGGATACACAGGCAGGCACTCCAGGCAGCATTGTGGTCAGTGGAGGAGTATTGCAAGTAGGGGCCGCAGACAGGCTATCAAAGGCCTAAAATAACAAACAATAGGCTCATTGCAGTTTTACAGCGGTTACATGGATAGACGGGCAGGCAGCTTGGTGGTGAGTGGAGGAGTATTTAAAGTAGGGACCGCAGACAGGCTATCAAAGGCCTAACATAACAAACAATAGGCTCATGGCAGTTTTACAGCGGTTACATGGATACACGGGCAGGCAGCTTGGTGGTCAGTGGAGGAGTATTTAAAGTAGGGACCGCAGACAGGCTTCAAAGGCCTAACATAAGAAAATGGGCTGGCTGTAGGCACTTTATAATTGGTTCCAGGGGTACACCGGCAGCAGTGGTCTGGTCAGTGGAGGACTAGTGGAAGGAGGGACCGCAGACAGGCTTCAAAGGCCTAAAATAACAAACAATAGGCTCATGGCAGTTTTACAGCGGTTACATGGATACACGGGCAGGCAACTTGGTGGTGGTGAGTGGAGGAGTATTTAAAGTAGGGACCGCAGACAGGCTATCAAAGGCCTAAAATAACAAACAATAGGCTCATGGCAGTTTTACAGCGGTTACATGGATACACGGGCAGGCAGCTTGGTGGTGGTGAGTGGAGGAGTATTTAAAGTAGGGACCGCAGACAGGCTATCAAAGGCCTAAAATAACAAACAATAGGCTCATGGCAGCTTTACAGCGGTTACATGGATACACAGGCAGCTTGGTGGTGAGTGGAGGAGTAGTGCAAGGAGTGTCTGTCCCAGTACTCCCAAAATATAAATAGATGTTAATGTCTCGCAAAACAACCACAACAAAAAAAAAGGTGGCATACTTAGGTACAGGGGTGGGCTCATCTACTGAGTTTCTGACATAGTAATTTGGCAGTAACTATTTAATGGTGCCAATATAGGACACAGACACAGACTACTTTAAGTTGCATCATAGATGTCTACAAATTTGTATTGTCAGTGCCAGACATTGAATGATGTCAGCGAATAGACTAAAGATTGGTGGAGCTGTGCAACATAATTTTGGACGTGGTAGAGCACATTTTGAGCTGGGGTAGGGGGGAACTCTCTTGAGGCCGGCGGGACCGCCCCAGGGCCCCTCATGTTACAACGGTGTGTCTGACGTTGGGTGCGCACCACCACCGCCAGAGACACTACATTGTACTATGAGGGACCCAGTAGCAATGCCGTCAACCAAAAGCGAGCACACCCACCTCTTCAGACAAACAGCAGTCTCACGGGTGCTTGCGCCAAGTCGCGATACCACGGCCCCGTGTGGGGAGTTTTGCCATTTAGGGAGGTGTAAACATGTCGTATGCTGTACAATCAGCTGCAGCAAATTAGACATTAGAAAAGTAATTCACAGGCAAGAGCTTTTCATAGGAAAGCTAGGTGTCGGCCGGGCAAGGTGGGGCAAAAGATTTCGAAATCCAGTTGTGGTTCATTTTAATGAATGTTAGATCGTCAACATTTTGGGTAGCCAGACGAGTCCTTTTTTCGGTTAATATTGAACCTGCAGCACTGAATACTCTTTCTGATAGGACACTTGCTGCCGGGCAAGCAAGCTCCTGCAATGCATATTCTGCCAATTCTGGCCAGGTGTCTAATTTGGAGGCCCAGTAATCAAATGGGAATGACGGTTGAGGGAGAACATCGATAAGGGATGAAAAATAGTTAGTAACCATACTGGACAAATGTTGTCTCCTGTCACTTTCAATTGATGCAGCAGTACCTGTCCTGTCTGCGGTCATAGCAAAATCACTCCACAACCTGGTCAGAAAACCCCTCTGTCCAACGCCACTTCTGATGTGTGCACCCCTAACACTCCTAGTCTGCTGCCCCCTGGAGCTCGTGTGAGAACGATCACGTGCGCTGTGTGCTGGGAATGCCTGAAGCAAACGGTCAACAAGAGTTGATTGTTTGGTTGCTAATATTAGTTCCAAGTTCTCATGTGGCATAATATTTTGCAATTTGCCTTTATAGCGTGGATCAAGGAGGCAGGCCAACCAGTAATCGTCATCGTTCATCATTTTCGTAATGCGTGTGTCCCTTTTTAGGATACGTAAGGCATAATCCGCCATGTGGGCCAAAGTTCCAGTTGTCAAATCTCCGGTTGTGATTGGTTGAGGGGCAGTTGCAGGCAAATCTACGTCACTTGTGTCCCTCAAAAAACCAGAACCCGGCCGTGACACGCAACCAATTTCCTGTGCCCCCGGGAAAGGTTCGGCATTAAAAATATACTCATCCCCATCATCCTCCTCGTCCTCCACCTCCTCTTCGCCCGCTACCTCGTCCTGTACACTGCCCTGACCAGACAATGGCTGACTGTCATCAAGGCTTTCCTCTTCCTCTGGTGCAGACGCCTGCTCCTTTATGTGCATCAAACTTTGCATCAGCAGACGCATTAGGGGGATGTTCATGCTTATTACGGCGTTGTCTGCACTAACCAGCCGTGTGCATTCCTCAAAACACTGAAGGACTTGACACATGTCTTGTATCTTAGACCACTGCACACCTGACAACTCCATGTCTGCCATCCTACTGCCTGCCCGTGTATCCTCCCACAAATAAATAACAGCACGCCTCTGTTCGCACAGTCTCTGAAGCATGTGCAGTGTTGAGTTCCACCTTGTTGCAACGTCTATGATTAGGCGATGCTGGGGAAGGTTCAAAGACCGCTGATAGGTCTGCATACGGCTGGCGTGTACAGGCGAACGTCGGATATGTGAGCAAAGTGCACGCACTTTGAGGAGCAGGTCGGAGAACCCAGGATAAGTTTTCAATAAGCACTGCACCACCAGGTTTAAGGTGTGAGCCAGGCAAGGAATGTGTTTCAGTTGGGAAAGGGAGATGGCAGCCATGAAATTCCTTCCGTTATCACTCACTACCTTGCCTGCCTCAAGATCTACTGTGCCCAGCCACGACTGCGTTTCTTGTTGCAAGAACTCGGACAGAACTTCCGCGGTGTGTCTGTTGTCGCCCAAGCACTTCATAGCCAATACAGCCTGCTGACGCTTGGCAGTAGCTGGCCCATAATGGGACAACTGGTGTGCAACAGTGTCATCTGCCGATGGAGTGGTTGGCAGACTGCGTTCTGTGGAAGAGCTGTAGCTTCTGCAGGAGGACGAGGAGGAGGAGGAGGAGGGGGTGCGAACGCCTACAGCCAACTGTTTCCTAGACCGTGGGCTAGGCACAACTGTCCCTAAATTGATGTCGCCTGTGGACCCTGCATCCACCACATTCACCCAGTGTGCCGTGATGGACACATAACGTCCCTGGCCATGCCTACTGGTCCATGCATCTGTAGTCAGGTGCACCTTTGTACTCACAGATTGCCTGAGTGCATGGACGATGCGCTGTTTAACATGCTGGTGCAGGGCTGGGATGGCTTTTCTGGAAAAAAAGTGTCGACTGGGTAGCTCGTATCGTGGTTCAGCGTACTCCATCAGGGCTTTGAAAGCTTCGCTTTCAACTAACCGGTAGGGCATCATCTCTAACGAGATTAGTCTAGCTATGTGGGCGTTAAAACCCTGTGTACGCGGATGCGAGGATAAGTACTTCCTTTTTCTAACCAGAGTCTCATGTAGGGTGAGCTGGACTGGAGAGCTGGAGATCGTGGAACTTTCGGGTGTGCCGGTGTACATAGCAGACTGAGAGACGGTTGGAGACGGTATTGTTTCCGCCGGTGCCCTAGATGCAATATTTCCTCCTACAAAACTGGTGATTCCCTGACCCTGACTGCTTTTGGCTGGCAAAGAAACCTGCACAGATACTGCCGGTGGTGCGGAAAATGGTGGCCTTACAGTGACGGAAGGGATGTTGCGTTGCTGACTAGCTTCATTGGCCGAGGGTGCTACAACCTTGAGGGACGTTTGGTAGTTAGTCCAGGCTTGAAAATGCATGGTGGTTAAGTGTCTATGCATGCAACTAGTATTTAGACTTTTCAGATTCTGACCTCTGCTTAAGCTAGTTGAACATTTTTGACAGATGACTTTGCGCTGATCAGTTGGATGTTGTTTAAAAAAATGCCAGACTGCACTCTTCCTAGACTCGGATCCCTTTTCAGGGATTGCAGACTGAGCTTTAACCGGATGGCAACGCTGTGCTCCAACAGGTTTTGGCTTTGACACGCGTTTTGGGCCAGATACGGGCCCGGCAGATGGAACCTGTTGCGATGTTGATGCCTGCTGCGGCCCCTCCTCCACCTCCGCTTCTGAACTACTGCCGCCTGCACCCTGTTCCCCCAATGGCTGCCAATCGGGGTCAATAACTGGGTCATCTATTACCTCCTCTTCGAGCTCGTGTGCAACTTCGTCTGTGTCACTGTGTCGGTCGGTGGTATAGCGTTCGTGGCGGGGCAACATAGTCTCATCAGGGTCTGATTGTGGATCTGTACCCTGAGAGGGCAATGTGGTGGTCTGAGTCAAAGGAGCAGCATAGTACTCTGGCTGTGGCTGTGCATCAGTGCACTCCATGTCAGAATATACTTGTAATGGGCATGGCCTGTTAAATGTTTCACTTTCTAAGCCAGGGACGGTATGTGTAAAGAGCTCCATGGAGTGACCCGTTGTGTCGCCTGCTGCATCCTTCTCTCTTGTTGTAGTTTTTGCTGAGGAGGACAAGGAAGCGACTTGTCCCTGACCGTGAACATCCACAAGCGACGCGCTGCTTTTACATTTACCAGTTTCGGAAGAGGAGGCAAAAGAGCTAGAGGCTGAGTCTGCAATGTAAGCCAAAACTTGCTGTTGCTGCTCCGCCTTTAAAAGCGGTTTTCCTACTCCCAGAAAAGAGAGCGTTCGAGGCCTTGTGTAGCCTGACGACGAAACTGGCTCCACAGCTCCAGACTTAGGTGGAATATTTTTATCCCCACGACCACCTGATGCTCCACTACCACTACCATCATTACCAGCTGACAATGAACGCCCACGACGACCTCTTGCACCAGACTTCCTCATTGTTTTAAAATCTTAACCAAAGTAACTTTATTTGTTGCTGTCAAACAACTTACACGGTGAGCTATAACTTCAGTATGATTTCAATATCCCTTAACAGGTTGGTGAGACCACAAGGAAAATCAGGCACAATGTTACACACTCTGTTTTCTGTGGCACAAAATCACAGAGATGACACACACGCAGGACTGTCACTCAAGCACTAATGTCAATATTAATCTCCCACCTAATTTATGTATTTTTTTTTTTCAGGGAGACTTTAGAAACCAAATAATAAGAAAAAAAATAAATAAATAAATAGGCTTTCTATAGCCCACTGAATGAGAGATAGCACACACAGCAGTGGCACCCAAGCCCTGACTGAGGCCAATATTTTTCTCCCACTGATTGATGTAGTGTTTTTGTGTTGAGGTAGATTTTAGAACACAAATCAAGGAAAAAAAAAAAAAAAGCTTTCTATGGCCCACTGAATGAGAGAGGTGGCACACCCAGGAGTCAAGACTGGCACACAAGCTGAAAGGGCAATATTACTCTCCCACTGTTTTTTGTATGTTTTTTTTTTTTTTCAGGGAGACTTTAGAAACCAAATAATATTAAAAAAACCAAAAAAAAAATAGCCTTTCTATGGCCCACTGAATGAGAGAGAGAGGTGGCACACCCAGGAGTCAAGACTGGCACACAAGCTGAAAGGGCAATATTACTCTCCCACTGTTTTTTTATGTATTTTTTGTTTTTTAAGGGAGACTTTAGAAACCCAATAATATTTAAAAAAAAAAATAAATAGGCTTTCTATGGCCCACTGAATGAAAGGGAGAGAGGTGGCACACCCAGGAGTCAAGACTGGCACACAAGCTGAAAGGGCAATATTACTCTCCCACTGTTTTTTGTATGTTTTTTTTTTTTTTCAGGGAGACTTTAGAAACCAAATAATATTAAAAAAAACCAAAAAAAAAATAGCCTTTCTATGGCCCACTGAATGAGAGAGAGAGGTGGCACACCCAGGAGTCAAGACTGGCACACAAGCTGAAAGGGCAATATTACTCTCCCACTGTTTTTTTATGTATTTTTTGTTTTTTAAGGGAGACTTTAGAAACCCAATAATATTTAAAAAAAAAATAAATAGGCTTTCTATGGCCCACTGAATGAAAGGGAGAGAGGTGGCACACCCAGGAGTCAAGACTGGCACACAAGCTGAAAGGGCAATATTACTCTCCCACTGTTTTTTGTATGTTTTTTTTTTTTTTCAGGGAGACTTTAGAAACCAAATAATATTAAAAAAACCAAAAAAAAAAATAGCCTTTCTATGGCCCACTGAATGAGAGAGAGAGGTGGCACACCCAGGAGTCAAGTCTGGCACACAAGCTGAAAGAGCAATATTACTCTCCCACTGTTTTTTTATGTATTTTTTGTTTTTTAAGGGAGACTTTAGAAACCCAATAATATTTAAAAAATAAATAAATAGGCTTTCTATGGCCCACTGAATGAAAGGGAGAGAGGTGGCACACCCAGGAGTCAAGACTGGCACACAAGCTGAAAGGGCAATATTACTCTCCCACTGTTTTTTGTATGTTTTTTTTTTTTTTTTCAGGGAGACTTTAGAAACCAAATAATATTAAAAAAACCAAAAAAAAAATAGCCTTTCTATGGCCCACTGAATGAGAGAGAGAGGTGGCACACCCAGGAGTCAAGACTGGCACACAAGCTGAAAGGGCAATATTACTCTCCCACTGTTTTTTTATGTATTTTTTGTTTTTTAAGGGAGACTTTAGAAACCCAATAATATTTAAAAAAAAAAATAAATAGGCTTTCTATGGCCCACTGAATGAAAGGGAGAGAGGTGGCACACCCAGGAGTCAAGACTGGCACACAAGCTGAAAGGGCAATATTACTCTCCCACTGTTTTTTGTATGTTTTTTTTTTTTTTCAGGGAGACTTTAGAAACCAAATAATATTAAAAAAACCAAAAAAAAAATAGCCTTTCTATGGCCCACTGAATGAGAGAGAGAGGTGGCACACCCAGGAGTCAAGACTGGCACACAAGCTGAAAGGGCAATATTACTCTCCCACTGTTTTTTTAGTTTTTTTTTTTTTTTTCAGGGAGACTTTAAAAACCAAATAATATTAAAAAAAAAAAAAAAAAAAATAGGCTTGCTATAGCCCACTGAATGAGAGATAGCACACACAGCAGTGGCACACAAGCCCTGACTGAGGCCAATATTTTTCTCCCACTGATTGATGTAGTGTTTTTGTGTTGAGGTAGAATTTAGAACACAAATCACGGAAAAAATAAATAGGCTTTCTATGGCCCACTGAATGAAAGGGAGAGAGGTGGCACACCCAGGAGTCAAGACTGGCACACAAGCTGAAAGGGCAATATTACTCTCCCACTGTTTTTTTATGTTTTTTTTTTTTTTTTCAGGGAGACTTTAGAAACCAAATAATATTAAAAAAACAAAAAAAAAATAGCCTTTCTATGGCCCACTGAATGAGAGAGAGAGGTGGCACACCCAGGAGTCAAGACTGGCACACAAGCTGAAAGGGCAATATTACTCTCCCACTGTTTTTTTATGTATTTTTTGTTTTTTAAGGGAGACTTTAGAAACCCAATAATATTTAAAAAAATAAATAAATAGGCTTTCTATGGCCCACTGAATGAGAGGGAGAGAGGTGGCACACCCAGGAGTCAAGACTGGCACACAAGCTGAAAGGGCAATATTACTCTCCCACTGTTTTTTTAGGTTTTTTTTGTTTTTTCCGGGAGACTTTAGAAACCAAATAATATTAAAAAAAAAAAAATAGGCTTGCTATAGCCCACTGAATGAGAGATAGCACACACAGCAGTGGCACACAAGCCCTGACTGAGGCCAATATTTTTCTCCCACTGATTGATGTAGTGTTTTTGTGTTGAGGTAGAATTTAGAACACAAATCACGGAAAAAATAAATAGGCTTTCTATGGCCCACTGAATGAAAGGGAGAGAGGTGGCACACCCAGGAGTCAAGACTGGCACACAAGCTGAAAGGGCAATATTACTCTCCCACTGTTTTTTTAGTTTTTTTTTTTTTTTTTCAGGGAGACTTTAGAAACCAAATAATATTAAAAAAAAAAAAAAAAAATAGGCTTGCTATAGCCCACTGAATGAGAGATAGCACACACAGCAGTGGCACACAAGCCCTGACTGAGGCCAATATTTTTCTCCCACTGATTGATGTAGTGTTTTTGTGTTGAGGTAGATTTTAGAACACAAATCACGGAAAAAATAAATAGGCTTTCTATGGCCCACTCAGTGAGAGATGGCACACACAGGGATGGCACTGTAGCAGAAATGCCAATCTTAATCTCCCACAAAAAAAAACAAAAAACAAAAAAAAACTGTCCTACAATTACTATCTCCCTGCAGTAATGTAAGCCAGGTATGGCAGGCAGCAATAGGAGTGGACTGATGCACAAATTAAATAAAAAGTGTGGACAAACAAAAAAGATAGCTGTGCAGAAAGGAAGGAACAAGAGGATATGTGCTTTGAAAAAAGCAGTTGGTTTCCACAGTGGCGTACACACAGCAATACAGCTATCACGGAGCCTTCTAGGGCAGCCCAATGAGCTACAGCGCTGAGGGGAAAAAAAAAAAAAAATAGCTTCCACAGCCTGCACACCGAAGGTGGTGTTGGACAGTGGAAATCGCTGCAGCACAAGCGGTTTGGTGGTTAGTGGACCCTGCCTAACGCTCTCCCTGCTTCTGACGAAGCGGCAGCAACCTGTCCCTAAGCTCAGATCAGCAGCAGTAAGATGGCGGTCGGCGGGAACGCCCCTTTATAGCCCCTGTGACGCCGCAGACAGCAAGCCAATCACTGCAATGCCCTTCTCTAAGATGGTGGGGACCAGGATCTATGTCATCACGCTGCCCACACTCTGCGTTCACCTTCATTGGCTGAGAAATGGCGCTTTTCGCGTCATTGAAACGCGACTTTGGTGCGAAAGTCGCGTACCGCATGGCCGACAAGCACAGGGGTCGGATCGGGTTTCATGAGACGCCGACTTAGCCAAAAGTCGGCCCGTTTCGCTCAACCCTAGTCGGCACAAAAAAAGTTCCATGTAACTTTTTTTGTGCGTCGTGTCCGCCATTTTTGACAGCGCATGCGCGTCCGAAACTCTGCCCCCTCCTCCCCGGAACTCAAAATGGGGCAGCGGATGCGTTGTATAACTGCATCCGCTGCCCCCGTTGTGCTAAATTAACACACTGTCCATCGGTATGTCGGGCCGACGGTTTGCGACGGCCCGTACCGACGGACTAGTGTGAAAGTAGCCTAACGTGACACCTAAAGAGCATAATACTATAGTCAGTAGTATTAGTGTGGTGCATACAGTCCTCAAATGCTATTACTTAAACAAGTGCATAAAAACAGACATCCACAGTGAAATATGTTATATTTTTGATACATTTACTTTTCAGTGTTGTTGAAAAAATTAAATGTCTCTTCCCAAAAGGGTCAAACCAAAAATAGACAGTTAGGAACCCATCTGGAAAGTAAAATGCTGCAACAGGACGTTTCTTTTTCTGGCATATATGATTGTGAAATTGGACTAGTAATACAGGTACATTATTGTCCCCATCTACAATTGACAAAATAAGCAATTTGTAATTTTGATGAGTGATTTTTATTTTTGAACAACTAAACAACTGTCAGTCAATACAAAAGATTAATACAAACTTAACACTTGTAAATTTAAAAAAGTAAAAGGTTTTTTTTCATAGAAGAATATCTATGTTAGAAGAAAGTTCTTCTTCTAAAACCTGGCAGTGGCTTGGCACTTGTCCTGAGATCATTGTAGGGAGATTGTTATTGTAGTACAGTCCCTTTTTTTTATATATTTCCAGCCACTTTCTGCCACTTATACCGTGTAGTGTAATACAGTGGGCCTGAATTTTGCAGCAGTGTCCCACACATAAAAAGGGAGATTTATATTGCCATTAAGTGCATCTGCGTCAGTTCTGTTTGGCGTATATCTGCCAGCCACTTTCTGCCACATACTCTGTGTAGTGTAATACAGTGGGCCTGATTTTTGCAGCAATCTCCCACACATATAGAAAGGGAGATTTAAATTCACAACAAGTTTACATACACCTTCTACCTTGTTTTACAGTACCATATAATGGTTGTTAGTTTGGTTACATTTTCCCAAGAATGAGGACGTCTGGTGGAAAAGGTCGTGGCTGTGGGCGGTCATTGCCAGCTGGTAATGATGGTGGTGGTGGTGGAGCATCTGGTGGTAGTGGCAAAAGCAAAATAGCACCTAAGGCTCGAGTTGTTGAGCCAGCGTCATCGTCTGGCTACACAAGGCCTCGAACGCTCCCTTTTCTGGGAGTAGGAAAACCACTTTTAAAGCCGGAGCAGCAGGAAAAAGTTTTGGCTTTCCTTGCTGACTCAGCCTCTAGCTCTTTCGCCTCCTCTTCGGAAAGTTCAAAATTTAAAAGAAGCAAGTCGTCAGTGGATGCTCCCGGTCAGGAACAAGTCACTTCCTTTTGTCCTTCACCCAGAACAACAGTGAAGGATGCGTCAGGCGACACAACAGGTTACTCCATGGAGCTCTTTACACATAACGTGCCTGGGTTAGAAAGGGAAATTGTAAACAGGCCATTACAAGATGAATCGGACATGGAGTGCACAGATGCACAGCCACAGCTAGATTTATGCTGTTCCATTGACTCAGGTCACAACATTGCCCTCGCAGTGTACTGAGCCAGAATCTGACCCTGATGAGACTATGGTGCCCCTTCCCGAACACTATAGCACCTTACACGGTGACACAGAGGAAGGTGCACAGGACATTGAAGAGGAGGTGATAGATGACCCAGTTGTTGACCCTGATTGGCAGCCATTGGGGGAACAGGGTGCTGCTGGCAGTAGCTCTGAAGCGGAGGAGTATGAGCCGCAGCAGGCATCAACATCGCAAAAGCTTTCATCTGGCAGGCCCGTATCTGGCCAAAACCGTGTGTCAAAACCAAAAACAGTTTTAGGACAGCGTGGCCATTCGGTGAAAGTAGCACAGCGTGCAATGCCTGAAAAGGTATTCAATAGTAGGAAGAGTGCAGTCTGGCAATTTTTTAACCAAGATCCGAATGATCAGTGCAAAGTGATCTGTAAGAAATGCTCAAGGACCTTTAGCAGAGGGCAGAATGTCAAAAATTTAAATACAACGTGCATGCGTAGACATTTAACCAGCATGCACTTGCAAGCCTGGACTAACTACAAAACGTCCCGTAACATAGGTGCACCCGCTCAGAATGAAGCTAGTCAGCAACGCTACATTTCTTCCCTCACTGTAAGCCCACCGTTTAGGACACCACCTGCAGCAAATGTGGAGGTATTGTCGCAAGGCCAAAGCAGTCAGGGAATCACCAGGTTGTTGGTAGGAAACACTGTATGTAGGCCAACAGCAAGAATACCCTCACCAGCCCTCTCTCAATTTGTCATGTCCACCACCACCCCCGCTAGTTCCACCATATGCAACTCTCCAGTCCAGCTCACCTTACAAGAGGCTCTCATTAGGAAAAGGAAGTACTCATCCTCTCATCTGCGTACACAGGGTTTGAACGCCCACATTGCTAGATTAATCTCGTTAGAGATGATGCCCTACCGGTTGGTTGAAAGCAAAGCATTCAAAGCCCTGATGGCCTACGCAGTACCACGCTATGACCTACCCAGTCGACACTTCTTTGCGAGAAAAGCCATCTCAGCCCTCCACCAGCATGTCAAAGACCGCATTGTCTATGCACTCAGGCAATCAGTCAGTAGAAAGGTGCACCTCACAACAGATGCATGGACCAGTAGGCATGGCCAGGGACGTTACGTGTCCATCACGGCACACTGGGTTAATGTGGTGGATGCAGGGTCCACAGGGGACAGCCATAGTGGGACAGTTCTGCCTAGCCCACGGTCTAGGAAACAGTTGGCTGTAGGCGTTCGCCACCCCTCCTCCTCCTCCTCCTCCTCCAGCAGAAGCAAAAGCTCATCCACAGAGCACAGTCGCACGACCACTCCGTCCGCAGCTGCCAGTGTTACACACGAGGTGTCCCATTATGGAACAGCTAGTGGTAAGCGTCAGCAGGCTGTGTTGGAAATGAAGTGTTTGGGTGACAACAGACACACCACGGAAGTTCTGGCCAAGTTCTTGCAGCAAGAAACTAATTCATGGCTGGACAGTGTACATCTTGAGGCAGGCAAGGTAGTCATTGATAACGGAAGGAATTTTATGGCTGCCATAGCCCTTTCACAACTGAAACACATACCTTGCCTGGCTCACACCTTGAACCTGGTGGTGCAGTGCTTCCTGAAAAGTTATCCGGGGTTACCAGCCCTGCTCCTGAAGGTGCCAAGACTTTGCTCGCACATCTGCCGGTCGCCCGTACACTCCAGCCGTATGCAGAACCATCAGCGATCTTTGAATCTTCCCCAGCACCGCCTAATAATCGACGTTGCAACAAGGTGGAACTCCACACTGCACATGCTTCAGAGACTGTGCGAACAGAGGCGTGCTGTAATGTATTTGTGGGAGGATACACATACATGGGCAGGCAGTTGGATGGCAGACAGGGAGTTGTCAGGTGTGCAGTGGTCTAAGCTACAAGACCTCTGTCAAGTCCTTCAGTGTTTTGAGGAATGCACACTGCTGGTAAGTGCAGACGACGCCATCATAAGCATGTGGAGCCCCTTCTCGTGTAGGGCAATGGGGTACTCGGTACCGGGTCTATATCTCTCTGTTCTGGGGATGTCACGGTGGCCTGACCAGTTCCGTGGCCCTTTTGAGGGGCGTCCAATTAAGGAGTAGTTTGTCTGGTGTTCGTGACGCCACCTGTGGAATTCGGTCAGGGTGACCGACGCTGCTAGGGGTCCACTGGGGTGATGGAATGACAGCTAGATGGTGTACCTTCCCACAGGTGAAGTATGTCACCAGGGCTTCCCAGATGTGTAGGTGGTGGTGGTGGTGGACATTGTAAGGCGCAATGAATAACGCGGACACAAAGGTTGCAGTCTCTTTACCTTTTACTGAAGACTTCAGCATCCAGAGCACAGATCACAGGGCAGGCTGAGTCCGGCCGGTCCGAAGGCACATCCAGAGTTCCCTTATCCAGGTGGAAATCAGTAGCCTTCCTACTAGCGCCTGTGTGTTTATAACATACACCAACCTTGCGGATATTTTTATTAATGAAAAAATCCCTTCCAACTAGTGTGCCCATTGCACACAATTGGGAAGGGGGAAGAGGAGGGCAGAACTCCCACATAATATACTAAATAAATTCAAGAGAGCATAATGCCCCAGAACAAGAAGTACACAGCATAATCAAAATACTATGCAAATTGTAAATTTTATTAACACAATACAAAGCAAAAAATAACACTGGTATTTTGAGGATAAGGTGTATGACTCATAGGTACACCAGCATAGGAATAAGCACATAAAATAGTATGACAAGGGTGTAGTAATAGGACCACAGACAATGTGTATAATAACACTGAAAGCCGAGCAATAAAGTGCAAAGTGCGGGGATATGTAATTGTGGGTAGGAAAGGGGAGCAAAAAAGTCTATGGTACAATGACCAGTCCACCTCATAAAGAGGGGAAGCCCCAATAAGCACACCACCCACCCCTATTGCAGGATGCCTGGAAAAGTGAGTATGGCTAAGCCATAAACCATAAGCTAAGCTTACCCATATGTGCAGTCTTCCATGCGAAGTGTCCACAGAAATGAAGCCCCGACGCGCGTTTCGCGTTGATCGCTTCCTCGGGAGGCTATGTGAATGTGGATAAAATCTGGGGTTTTTATATCATTGCTGCAGCTGCTGCTGATTGCCGCGTGTGTCCTGCGGCGCATGCGGATGGACTCGCTCGACAGTGCCACGCTCCTTCCAGCTATCCCAGCGGTGCCCAGAGAGGGGAAACATCCCCATGACGTCAGAAAGTCTGGGCGTCGCTGTTTGAGGATGCCATTGGAGGCGCTGCCTGTCGGCGACTCCATCACGCATGCGCACCACTAGCGGCCATTTTGGAAGAGGGAGAGAGTGCTGGCAAAGACCAGGATTACAGGTAAAGTATACCTAAGCAAAAACGATGCATCAATTGTACACATATCTTAACAAAAGCGAGTCAAACCACTTAATATTCAGGTACAGAAACATCACATAATGTCCAAGTGTACATCTCAGCGCAGTCCGTCATGCATTAAAGATGCTGTTACAACAAAGGATGCTGTCACTTCCCCTTGGTTGTTTAGTCACAAAAAGTCCTCCCAGCACACAATCGACCACCTCCGCATAGATAAAGTTATCAATAGCATCACCCAAAGGTGGATGTAGATATGATATAAGAAACTGAAAAACCGAAATAGGAAAAAAGACAATGATTAAAACCACAATATTAAAAACAATTAAAACAGAGGAGCACATATTGGAATATTAAGAGTATCTATAGGAAAGGAACAAAGGATAGTTTCTCATTTAGGGAATAGTCCCCAAAGACACTATCCAGCGGCACTCTACTTGTGCTAGGGTACGTTTCAGGTCACCACCCCTACTTCCTGAGTGGACCCGGTCGATACCCCGTACCTTGAATGTATCAGGATTACAGTCATTATATAATTTATAATGCCTCGGAATCGTTTTGAGTTCCAAGACATTATCTATGTCCCTAGCTGCTACGATATCCCTGACATGTTCACGGACCCTGACACGAAGCTCACGGGAAGTGAGGCCTATATAAATTAAATTGCATGCACAAGTAGCGTAATATACCACATAGGTAGTACTACATGATATATAACTTGTGATCCGGTAATCCCTACCTCCCCCCGCCGCAGAGAAGGAGGTGGTCCTGATGATATTAGCGCATGCCTTACAAGAACCACACGGGAAACACCCCACTCTCTGTGGTCCTGAGTCAAAGATTCTAGAAGGAGCAGGGACGTAGTGACTCTTCACCAGCTGATCTTTTAAGCTCTTCCCCCTTCTAGCTGTAAGGAGGGGGCGCTCAGACAAGATTTTATTCAGGGTGGGCTCTGTTTTCAATATGGACCAGTGTCTCTGCAGAACCTCCCGAATGTCATCCCACCTATTGTTAAAGGTGGAGATAAACCTGAGAGGCTGCTCTCTCTTATAGGGGGTAGATCTGGGAGGTCTGCAGAGCAACTGATCCCTCGGAGAGCTCCTGGCACGTAAATAGCCCTTTTTAATGACTCTCCTGCTGTAGCCCCGATCCTGGAACCGACCGGCAAGGTCCCGAGCCTAACGCTCAAAAATTCCATCCGCAGAGCAGATTCGCTTCATTCTCAAAAACTGACCCACCGGTATGGCCCGTATAGTTGATCTGGTATGTGCTGAGTTTGAGTGTAACAGAGCATTGACCGACGTTTCCTTGCGGAATACGTCAGTCTGTACTACACCATCCTCACATCTTATTATTTTGATATCCAGAAAATCTATATTATTGGTGGCCACACGATGAGTAAGTCGGATATTGCAGGTGTTCTGATTAAGCCCACGGATGAAATCCACAAGAGCCGGCTCGGGGCCCTGCCAGATTAACAACACATCATCGATATAACGATACCAGCACTGCACATGGGAGGCGGCGCATGCGCCCTCGCCAAAAACCTCCCTCTCCCACAAACCAAGAAAGAGGTTAGCGTACGAGGGCGCACACGCCGCGCCCATGGCAGTGCCATGGTTTTGTAGAAAATACCGATCTTTAAATAGAAAAAAATTGTGTGTCAAGATGAAGTGGAGCAGCTCCAGGATCAGGGCCCGCATCAGGGGGTCAAGGTTGCTCATGCCCAAGAAGAACTCCACCGCCTCCAACCCGTCAACATGTTTAATGCTGGTATACAGAGACTCCACGTCAATGGTTGCAAAGACCATGTCCGACTCAAGGGTGAGGCCATCCAATTTTCTTAGGACGTCTGTGGTGTCCCTGACATAGGAGGGCAGCGACTCTACTAATGGGTGCAGATAGAATTCAATAAACTTGCAAACCGGGTCACATAGCCCTCCTATGCCAGAGACAATCAGACGTCCCGGAGCACCTGTGTGTTGTAGTACCTCCCTGCTGAGCACCACTGGATAGTCCTCACAACTTTTGTGGATGTTTCTGATGTTCTCTCTCTCTCTGTCCCCCAGATGATATGGATAGGATAACCTGTATGATGGGGTAGGCCTGGAGCTTATTTATAGGGACTCTAGAGACTCCCCTCTCCCACAATTTGCCTCCGTGTCTTCATAGGTATTAAGGTCGGGCAGCCAACTTGGAATCAACTGTCCTGCCAGTCTCTGAAGTAATGCGTAGAGCCTATTACTCCCTCGGTGTTCTGGCCACTGTCTACATGCCTCAGAAGGAGGCTGCCGATCTTGGGGCAGAACTCCTCCCGGTATTATCGCCTTGTGCTGTGACTTCGTTTCTCACTCTCCACAATACAATACGCTTCGTGTCCTTTCTTAGGATGCTGCCACAATAGGAGCAGGTGCAGCTCCGTAACGTTCTATCTCGTGCTTGGTCTCTGTCAGGATCCCACCCATGACAGGGACCCTCTGTCTGCAGCACAGATGTTCCTCTTTTCCCCCTGTCTACCTGACAGGTCCTCTCTGGGTCAAACCCAGGTAGCTTCTGACTAACTTCCTATCCAACCCACCAGTTTTACCCGTGTGTGAGGAGTGGCCTAGTAGATAGTACCTTTGCTCCCCCTGGTGGACTGGAGTGTGAAGTGTAGTGTGTGACTGTGATACCTGGCAAGGTGAACTCCTTTAGTACCATCAGGCATAATATCACTCCCACTGGTGGAAGAGCGACATTACTGCAATGACCAGGACTCTGGGGCGCTGCACATAAGCATCCCACTAATGCGTCTGCTGATGCAAAGTTTGATGCACATTAAGGACCAGGCGTCTGCAGCCGAGGATGAGGGAAGCTTTGATGACAGTCAGCCATTGTCTGCTCAGGGAACTCTCCTGGACGAGGTGGCTGATGAAGAGGAGGAGGAGGAGGATGATGAGGATGAATATTTATGGGAGGAGGAAGCTTCTCGGGGGGCAATAGAAACTGGTGGCGTTGCAAGGTCAGGTACAGGGTTTTTGCGGGAGACAAGTGATGTTGATTTGCAAGAAAGTGCTCTTCAACCCAGCACAAGCAGTGATTTGACACCTGGAACATTGGCCCACATAGCTGATTATGCCTTGCGTATCCTAAAAAGGGACCCCCGCATTATCAAAATGATGACTGATGACGATTATTGGTTGACCTTCCTCCTGGATCCACGCTATAAAGGGAAATTGCTAAATATCATGCCACATGAGAACCTTGAACAAATATTGGCTACCAAACAAGCAACTCTTGTAGACCATTTGGTTCAGGCATTCCCAGCACACAGCGGCGGTGATGGTTCTCACATGAGCTGCAGGGGGCAACATGGCAGAGATGTTAGAGGAGCACAAATCAGAAGTGGCGTTGGACAGAGGGGTTTTATGACCAGGTTGTGGGTGATTTTGCAATGACCGCAGACACGACAGGTACTGCTGCATCAATTCAAAGTGACAGGAGACAACATTTCTCCAGTATGGTTACGAACTATTTTTCCTCCCTTATCGATGTTCTCCCTCACACGTCATTCCCCTTTGATTACTGGGCATCTAAAATAGACCCCTGGCCTGAATTGGCAGAATATGCATTACAGGAGCTCGCTTGCCCAGCTGCTAGTGTGCTATCAGAAAGAGTATTCAGTGCTGCTGGTTCAATACTGACTGAAAAAAGGACTCGTCTGGCTACCCAAAATGTTGATGATCTAACCTTCATTAAAATGAACCAATCATGGATTTCTAATTATTTTGCCCCACCTTCCCCTGCTGACACGTAGCTTTCCTGTAAAAAGGTCTTGGTTTTGGACTCCTCTTACTGACTGCTCCAATTCCTCCATTTGCAGCTGCTGAATGTCCACCATAGGCCATTTTTACACCTCCTTAAATGGGCTGACTCCCCCCACGGGGCTGTGGTCACCACTTGGCTCAAGCACCTGTGCGAGTGCTGTTTGCCTGGACAGGTGGGTGTGCCCACTTTTGGCCGACGGCACTGGTACAGGGTCCCTCATAGTACAATGAAGTGTCTCTGGCGGTGGTGGTGCACACCCAATGTCAGACACACTGTCGTAATATGAGGGGCCCTGGGCCAGTACCGCCGCCCACGAGAGAGTGTTCCCCCCCAGCTCAAACAGTGCTCTACCACTTGCAAAACTTACCTCTCACTGCTCCACCACTGTTTAGTTTGTGCTGTTAAATCCTTCAATGGCACTGCCAATACAAATTTGTTGAAATGATAGATGATAGTTAAAATATACAGGGGCCCTGCCCTCCATTTAGACCTGTGAATACTGTGCGTGAACTACCACTGTCTGCTACTCAGCAGAGGAACCCACCCCTGTACCTAGCTTTGCCACCTGTTTATTTAGGAACATTTTTTTTGCAGACATTTAGCCCACTTTACTATTTTGGCCAACTTTCTGTGTCAGCCACCGAACAAAGCAGTGCCTCCAGTTTACTCCTGTTACCAGTTTAGAACTGCATAGATCCTACTTTTTTTATTTTAGGCCTAGTAAGTCTGCGCCACTCCTTGCAATCGTCCTCCGCTGACCAAACCAATTCTGCCTGTGTACCCCTGTAACCCATTTTAAACTGCATTGAGCCTACTTTTTTATTTTAGGCCTAGTAAGTCTGCGCCACTCCTTGCAATCGTCCTCCGCTGACCAAACCAATGCTGCCTGTGTACCCCTGTAACCTATTTTAAACTGCATTGAGCCTACTTTTCTATTTTAGGCCTACTACCTGTGTCTGTCTGCGCCACTCAATACAGCTGTCCTCCACTGAACAAAGCTGAGCTTCAATCTTCAGGCTTTCGTCCTATAGGAAATTTTAAACTGCATTTGGCCTACTAGATTGGTTGGGCCCTACTAACATTGTCTGCCGCTCCTTGGTGTTCTCCTCCACTGAACAAAGCTGAGCTTCAATTTTCAGGCTTTCGGCCTATATTTTGAATATGAAACTGCATTTGGCCTACTAGTTTGGTTGGGCCCTACTAACGGTGTCTGCCACAGCTTGTTGTTGTCCTCCACTGAAAAAAGCTGAGCTTCAATTTTCAGGCTTTTGGCCTAGATCAGATATTAAACTGCATTTGGCCTACTTGTTTGGTTGGGCCCTACTAACGGTGTCTGCCGCTCCTTGCTTTTCTCCTCCACTGAACAAAGCTGAGCTTCAATCCTCAGGCTTTCAGCCTATATTTTGAATATGAAACTGCATTTGGCCTACTAGTTTGGTTGGGCCTACTAACGGTGTCTGCCGCTACTTGGTGTTCTCCTGTGCTTTTCTCCTGTGCTTCAATCTTCAGGCTTTCGGCCTATATTTACAATATGAAACTGCATCTGGGCTACTTGTTTGGTTGGGCATACTAACGGTGTCTGCCGCTGCTTGTTGTTGTCCACCACTGAAAAAAGCTGAGCTTCAATTTTCAGGCTTTCAGCCTATAGGAAATTTTAAACTGCTTTTCTCCTCCACTGAACAAAGCAGTGCCGCCTGTTTACTCCTGTTACCAATTTTGAACTTCATTTGGCCCACTTTATTATTTGGGCCTACTAACTGTGTCTGCCACTCATTACAGTTGTCCTCCACTGAACAAAGCAATGCCGCCTGTTTAGTCCTGTTACCAATTTTGAAATGCATTTAGCCTAGTTACTTATTTGGGCCTACTCACTGTGTCAGCCTCTCATTACAGTTGTCCTCCACTGAACAAAGCAATGCCGCCTGTTTAGTCCTGTTACCAATTTTGAACTGCATTTAGCCTACTTTATTCTTTGGGCCTATATCTGTGTTTCCTCCTCATCCTGCCCATTGCCCAGCCACTGCTAGATGAGTCTGCTGGTACACTGACCCAGACCACTACATTCCCCTTGCAATCTACACAGCCAGTATCTGACCCTGCTGAAAGTCTGGTTCCCCTTCCCGCATACTATACTACCTTACATGGGGACAAAGAGGAAGGTGCAGATGAAAGTGCAGGTTCCTTCATCAGTTGTGGGGGCATACTCGTTGGCGACGTCACTGGCACAGGGCCCCTCATAGTACGCAAAAGTGTCTCTACCGGTGGGAGGCGCCCCCGCCGTCAAACACACTGCCGTACTTTGAGGGGCCCTGTGCCAGTGCCAATGTGAACGAGTGTGCCCCCCTGCTTGCTCAGGATCACAGCACTTGCAAAGTTGAAATACTTACCTCTCCCTGCTCCACCGCCGTGATGTAGTCCGCGTTTCCTGAGCCCACAAAAACTTAAGCCAGCCCTACTCCCCCCCACAACTTTAGCCAAATGACCCCCAGTTTTCAATGCCTAACTATTATTATAAGGTAAATTAAGATTGACAAGCTTCAGTAACAAGAATTGATGTTTTTTGGCATTACAATGGGCACTGTAGGTGTTTTCCTGTCCTCCACTCACTGCCGACTTTGCTTCCCCATTGACTTGCATTGGGTTTCGTGTTTCAGTCAGATCCCCGACTTTTCAAAATAATCGGCCGATTTCACCCATTTCGCGAAACCCGACTCGATCCTAAAAAAGTAAAAGTCGCTCAACTCTAGCTGAGACTAATGTATATACATCACATGAGAGATGCTGATACAGCTGTATATATACCACATAGAAGACAATGGGACTGCTATATAAGCATCACATAGGAGACACTGTGACTGCTGTCTATACATCACATAGGAGACGATGGGGCTACTGTACATACCTAAAGTAGGAAACATTGAGACTGCTGCATATGCATCACAGGAGACTCTTGGGTCATATAAATTACAGGAGGGGGTGGAGATGCATAAACATCACAGGAGATGTTGAGACATATTCAGCACTATGGAGGCTGGGGGGAAAATACATCACTGAGGGGCTATATACATCACTAGTAAGCATATACAGCACCGGGGGTATATATGTCCCTGGTGGGAATATACATCATTGGTGGGGTCACATACATCACAGGGGGCTATTTATATATATATATATATATATATATATATATATATATATATATATATATATATATATATATATATGTATATATATACAGTGGGGCAAAAAAGTATTTAGTCACTCAGCAATAGTGCAAGTTCCACCACTTAAAAAGATGAGAGGCGTCTGTAATTTACATCATAGGTAGACCTCAACTATGGGAGACAAACTGAGAAAAAAAAATCCAGAAAATCACATTGTCTGTTTTTTTTATCATTTTATTTGCATATTCTGGTGGAAAATAAGTATTTGGTCAGAAACAAAATTTCATCTCAATACTTTGTAATATATCCTTTGTTGGCAATGACAGAGGTCAAACGTTTTCTGTAAGTCTTCACAAGGTTGCCACACACTGTTGTTGGTATGTTGGCCCATTCCTCCATGCAGATCTCCTCTAGAGCAGTGATGTTTTTGGCTTTTCGCTTGGCAACATGGACTTTCAACTCCCTCCAAAGGTTTTCTATAGGGTTGAGATCTGGAGACTGGCTAGGCCACTCCAGGACCTTTCAAATGCTTCTTACGAAGCCACTCCTTCGTTGCCCTGGCGGTGTGCTTTGGATCATTGTCATGTTGAAAGACCCAGCCACGTTTCATTTTCAATGCCCTTGCTGATGGAAGGAGGTTTGCACTCAAAATCTCATGATACATGGCCCCATTCATTCTTTCATGTACCCGGATCAGTCGTCCTGGCCCCTTTGCAGAGAAACAGCCCCAAAGCATGATGTTTCCACCACCATGCTTTACAGTAGGTATGGTGTTTGATGGATGCAACTCAGTATTCTTTTTCCTCCAACACGACAAGTTGTGTTTCTACCAAACAGTTCCAGTTTGGTTTCATCAGACCATAGGACATTCTCCCAAAACTCCTATGGATCATCCAAATGCTCTCTAGCAAACTTCAGACGGGCCCGGACATGTACTGGCTTAAGCAGTGGGACACGTCTGGCACTGCAGGATCTGAGTCCATGGTGGCGTATTGTGTTACTTATGGTAGGCCTTGTTACATTGGTCCCAGCTCTCTGCAGTTCATTCACTAGGTCCCCCCGCGTGGTTCTGGGATTTTTGCTCACCGTTCTTGTGATCATTCTGACCCCACGGGGTGGGATTTTGCGTGGAGCCCCAGATCGAGGGAGATTATCAGTGGTCTTGAATGTCTTCCATTTTCTAATTATTGCTCCCACTGTTGATTTCTTCACTCCAAGCTGGTTGGCTATTGCAGATTCAGTCTTCCCAGCCTGGTGCAAGGCTACAATTTTGTTTCTGGTGTCCTTTGACAGCTCTTTGGTCTTCACCATAGTGGAGTTTGGAGTCAGACTGTTTGAGGGTGTGCACAGGTGTCTTTTTATACTGATAACAAGTTTAAACAGGTGCCATTACTACAGGTAATGAGTGGAGGAAAGAGGAGACTCTTAAAGAAGAAGTTACAGGTCTGTGAGAGCCAGAAATCTTGATTGTTTGTTTCTGACCAAATACTTATTTTCCACCAGAATATGCAAATAAAATGATAAAAAACCAGACAATGTGATTTTCTGGATTTTTTTTTCTCAGTTTGTCTCCCATAGTTGAGGTCTACCTATGATGTAAATTACAGACGCCTCTCATCTTTTTAAGTGGTGGAACTTGCACTATTGCTGACTGACTAAATACTTTTTTGCCCCACTGTATATATACCACTGGAGGCTATATGCATCACAGGTGGGGATATACAGCATTGGGGGCAATATACAGGACTCAGTGGGATATACAGCACTTCTGGGGCAAATGTATCACTGGGCATATACATATCACTTAGGGCACATACAGCCCTGGGGGATATACAGCACTGGGGGGACAGGCATCACCGGGAAGGAACAGAGATCACCAGGGGGCACACAGAACACCGGGGGTGCACGAAGATCACTGAGGGGTGCAGAAAGCTCCCATAGGGGCACAGAGATCAAAGGGGCCCAAAGCTCACAGGAGGGCATATCTGGGAGGCACGTAGCTGGAGGGAACAGAGATCACAGTGGGCACAAAGATCATAGGGGAGCACAAATATCACAGGGAAATACATATCAGGGGGCACATAGATCACAGGGGGCACAAAGTTGGGAGCCACAGAGATCACAGGGGTGCACATAGCTGGATGGCACAGAAATCACAGGCGGCATATAGCTGGGGGGCAGATAGATCACAGGGGGAACAGAGATCACAGGATGGCACATAGCTGGGGGTACTTTAATCACAGGGGGCACATAGCAAGGGGGCACAGGGATCAGTGTGGGGCACATTGCTGGGGCCACAGAAATTACAGTGGGGCCCAGAGATCACAGAGATCACATGGGGCACATAGCTGGCAGGCACAGAGATCACAGGGGCATATAGTTGGGGGGCACAGAGATCACAGGGGGCACATAGCTGGGGGCACAAAAATCACAGGGGCACCTAGCTGGGGGCATAGAGATCACAGGGGGGACATAGCTGGAGCCACAGAGATCACAGGTGGGGGCACAGAGATCATAGGGGGCACATAGGTGCAGGGCACAGAAATCACAGGGGGCACATAGCTGGGGGCCACAGAGGTCACAGGGTGGCACAGATATCACATGGAACACATTATTGGGAGACAGAGATCACAGGGGGGGCATATAGTTGGGGGGCACAGAGATCACGGGGGGCACATAGTTGGGAGGAACAGAGATCATATTAAGGCACATAGCTAGAGGGGGGGCACATAGCTGAGGCACAGAAATCACCAGAAGACAGGCACAGAGCTTCCAGCATGCACAGAGATCGCTCTGGACTCTATCACAGCAGCTCCTCTTCCGGGACAGGAGAACGGGAGTGCATTGGACGCTAACCCCACAAACCCGGAGGCACACCCCGCCCACCCTGATGGTGTCACCATTCATGTGCAGGTAGACAGAGTTTTGTAATGAATGCTGCATACTGTGCACTTGGGAGTTAAAGGGCCAGCAGCTTACAGGATATGGCTGCCACCCGAAGATTGAGAAATCCGGGGTCATGCTAGTGGGCCGCATGAAAAGCCGCATGAAAAGCTGGAGGTTCCCCACCCCTTCCATAGTGGAAAAAGTAAGTATGGCCATCAAGTGGACGTTAGACACTCTGAGATATTACCTGTTATATAGAAGGTTAAGGTTAGTGTCGGACCATGCCCCACTAATGTGGATGCAAGAGAAGAAGGGCAACAATACCCAAGTAATTAGGTGGTTCATAGCCCTACAAGACTTTAGTTTTCTGGTGGAGAATAGGCCTATGAAACAACATGGGAATGCGGATGCCATTTCAAGGGTCTATAGTATGTTGACAGAAGGTGCCAATGCCCCTGGCTTTGAGCAGAGGGGGTATGTAAGGTAGCAGCTGGACAGGTCATGGATGGGAGGCATAGGTCCCCGAGGTGACAAGCCTTGGTGATGTAGAACCCAGAGAAACAGACCCCAGCACACTTAGTGCTGAGAGGTGTTTTAATGTGCCCTGATTATGGGTCCATGTTTTTCTAGCAGCTGAAAGAGGTGGGTGGAGCTGGCTGCTCACTTACCTGCAGTCCAGTTCTTGGATTGTCTGATTGAAGGCAGCTTGGGCTGTCTCATCTGGTCTGTGTGTTTTGCAAGGTGAGAAGACCTTGCATGTGCTGCTTAGACCCTGCTGAAGTCTGAGAGGAAAGGACTTATGTTTGTTACCACTTTCAGTTTATGAAATTTTATTAAACTGCCTGCTTGTTTGAATTAATTAACTAAGTCCTGTGTGTGAAGCAGCGTTTACATCGGAGACGATTCCCCACTATATATATATATATATATATATATATATATATATATATATATATATATATATATATATATACTGTATATATATATATATGTATATATATATATATATATATATATATATATATTAGAACATTATTTCCCTCTTCACATGCAAAATTTATATAAAGTATATACACTGCTCAAAAAATAAAGCGAACACTACAATCCCACATGCTAGAGGTCTGGAGTTGGATTGATACTGGAAAATGAAGTTACAGGCTGATCCAACTTCAGTGGAAATGCCTCAAGACAAGGAAATGATGCTCAGTAGTGTGTGTTGCCTTCACGTGCCTGTATGACCTCCCTACATTGCCTGGGCATGCTCCTGATGAGTTGATGGATGGTCTGAGGGATCTCCTCCAAGACCTGGACTAAAGCATCCACCAACTCCTGGACAGTCTGTGGTGCAATGTGACATTGGTGGATGGTGCAAGACATGATGTCCCAGATGTGTTCAATCGGATTCAGGTCTGGGGAAGAGGTGGGCCAGTCCATAGCTTCAATGCTTTCATCTTGCAGGTACTTCTGACACACTCCAGCCACATGAGGTCTGGCATTGTCCTGCATTAGGAGAAACCCAGGGCCAACAGCACCAGTATATGGTCTCACAAGGGGTCTGAGGATCTCATTTCGGTACCTACTGTCAGTCAGGCTACCTCTGGCAAGAACATGGAAGACTGTGCGGCCCTGCAAAGAAATGGCACCCCACACCATGACTGACCCACTGCTAAACTCGTCATGCTGAAGGATGTTGCAGGCAGCAGATCAGTCCCAATGGTGTCTCCAGAGTCTGTAACATCTGTCAAGTGCTCACTGTGAACCTGCTTTCATCTGTGATGAGCACAGGGCACCAGTGGCGAATTTGTTAATCCTTGTGTTCTGTGGCAAATGCCTAGTACCTTTGAGCCCATCTGTGGACGTTGGGCACTCAGACCATCCTCATGGAGTTGGTTTCTAACCATTTGTGCAGACACATGCACATTTGTGGCCTGCTGGAGGTCATTTTGCAGGGTTCTGGCAGTGCTTCTTCTGTTCCTCCTTAAGCAAAGGCTGAGGTAGTGGTCTTGCTGCTGGGTTTTTTACCTCCTACAGCCCCCTCCACATCTCTTGGTGTACTGGCCTGTCTCTTGGTAGCACCTCCAGCCTCTGAACACTACGCTGACAGACACAGCAAACCTTCTTGCCACATCTCGCATTGATGTGCCATCCTGGATGAGCTGCACTACCTGCACCACTTGTGTGGGTTGTAGAGTCCATTTCATGCTACCACGAGTGTGAAAGCACAACCAACATTCAAAAGTGACCAAAACATCCACCCGAAAGCATTGGTACTGAGATGTGGTCTGTGGTCCCCACCTGCAGATCCACTCCTTTATTGAGTGTGTCTTGGTAATTGCCAATAATTTCCACCTGTTGTCTATTCCATTTGCACAACAGCATGTGAAATTGATTGTCAGACAGTGTTGCTTCACAAGTGGACAGTTTGATTGCACAGAAGTTTGACTTACTTGGAGTTATATTCTGTTATATTAAGTGTTCCCTTTATTTTTTGGAGCAGTGTGTGAGTGTATATATATATATATATATATATATA
This sequence comes from Ranitomeya variabilis, assembly GCF_051348905.1. Classification (NCBI taxonomy): domain Eukaryota; kingdom Metazoa; phylum Chordata; class Amphibia; order Anura; family Dendrobatidae; genus Ranitomeya; species Ranitomeya variabilis. Next base: position 573,278,867 of record NC_135236.1, read on the forward strand.
TATATATATATATATATATATATATATTTTTTATACACAGTATATATACACTCATTACTCGAGTTTTCCCAACCTCCGAGTATTTTTTAGTGCTCGGAGATTTAGTTCGCCTCACCTCAGCTGAATGATTTACATCTCTTAGCCAGCTTGATTACATGTGGGGATTACCTAGCAACCAGGCAACCCCCACATGTACTTATGCTGGCTAACAGATGTAAATCATTTAGCTGCAGCGATAAAAACAAAATCTCCGAGCACTAAAGAATACTCGGAGGACACCCGAGCATGCTCAAGAAATCTCGAGTAATGAGTATATTTGCTCATCACTAGACAGCATGTGACTTAAATATGAGTGTCTGAGAAAAGAGTCTGAAGACGTATGACCATGTGATATTTCAGTTTTTCTTTTTCATTAACCCCTTCCCGACCTGTGACACAGCGTATGCGTCATGAAAGTCGGTGCCAATCCGACCTGTGACGCATATGCTGTGTCACAGAATGATAGCGTCCCTGCAAATCGGGTGAAAGGGTTAACTCCTATTTCGCCCGATCTGCAGGGACAGGGGGAGTGGTACTTTAGCCCAGGGGGGGTGGCTTTGCCCCCACGTGGCTACGATCGCTCTGATTGGCTGTTGAAAGTGCAACAGCCAATCAGAGCAATTTGCAATATTTCACCTATGAAAATGGTGAAATATTGCAATCCAGCCATGGCCGATGCTGCAATATCATCGGCCATGGCTGGAAAGCCTGATCTGCCCCCCCCCCCCCCACCGCCACTGATCGCCTCCCCAGTCGTCCGTTATGTGGCCCGGTCCCCTCCATCCTCCTGTCCGCTCCCCCGTCCTCCTGCCCGCTCCTTCCTTGCTCCGATCCACCTCCCTTGTGCTCCGATCCACCCCCAGAGCTCCCCCCTTACCCCCTCATACTTACCGAGCCTCCCGATGTCGGTCCATCTCCTCCCTGGGCGCCGCCATCTTCCAAAATGGCGGGCACATGCGCAGTACGCCCGCCGAATCTGCCAGCCGGCAGATTCGTTCAATGTACATTTTGATCACTGTGAAAACCTGTCACAGTGATCAAAATAAAAAAAAATGTAAATGACCCCCCCTTTGTCACCCTTATAGCTAGGGACAACAATAAAATAAAGAAAATATATATATATTTTTTTTCCCCACTAGGTTCAGAACCAGGGTTAGGGTTAGGGTTTTCTGGTCCTCTGTGGATTTTTCCTTAGGGTTAGGGTATTCTGGTCCTCTGTGGATTTTTCCACAGCGCATTTGATAAGTTCGCAGCGTAAAACCGCTGTGGACTTATCGCGGATTCAGCGTGGTTTTTCTGCAGATTTCACTGCGGTTATACAACTGCGGTTTTCTATTGGAGCAGTTGTAAAACCGCTGCGGAATCCGCAGAAAGATGTGACATGCTGCGGAATGTAAACCGCTGCGTTTCCGCGCAGTTTTTTCCGCAGCATGTGCACAGCGTTTTTTGTTTCCCATAGGTTTACATTGAACTATAATCTCAAGGGAAACTGCTGCGGACCCGCAGCTGCGGAAACGCTGCGGATCCGCAGCGTTTTCCGCAGCATGTGCACATAGCCTTAGCATTAGGTTATGTGCACACGGTGTGGATTTGGCTGCGGATCCGCAGCTGATTGGCTGCTGCGGATTCGTAGCAGTTTTCCAACAGGTTTACAGTTCCATGTAAATCTTTGGAAAAACAAATCCGCTGTGCCCATGGTGCGGAAAATACCGCGCAGAAACGCTGTGTTGTATTTTACGCAGCATATCAATTCTTTGTGCGGATTCCGCAGTGTTTTACACCTGTTCCTCAATAGGAATCCGCAGGTGAAATCCACACAAAAACCACTGGAAATCTGTGGTAAATCCGCAGGTAAAACGCAGTGCCTTTTACCTGCGGATTTTTCAAAAATGGTGCGGAAAAATGTCACACGAATCCACAACGTGGGCACATAGCCTTAGGGTTAGGGATGGAATTAGGGCTAGGGTTGGAAGTAGGTTTAAGATTAGGCTTGTGGTTAGGGTTATGGTTAGGGGAGTGTTGGGGTTAGGGTTGTGGTTAGGGTTGAAATTAGGGTTGGGATTAGGGTTAGGGGTGTGTTGGGTTAGGGTTGTGGTTAGGGGTGTGTTGGGGTTAGGGTTATGGCTAGAGTTGGGATTAGGGTTAGGGGTGTGTTGGGGTTAGTGTTGGAGTTATAATTGAGAGGTTTCCACTGTTTAGGCACATCAGGGGTCTCCAAACGCAACATGGCGCCACCATTGATTCCAGCCAATCTTGCGTTCCAAAAGTCAAATGGTGCAACCTCCCTTCCGAGCCCCAACGTGCAACCAAACAGTGGTTTACCCCCACGTACGGAGTACCAGCATACTCGGAATAAACTGGGCAACAACTATTGGGGTCCAATTTCATCTGTTACCCTTGTGAAAATAAAAAATTGCTTGCTAAAACATCATTTTTGAGGAAATAAAAATGATTTTTTATTTTCAGGGCTCTGCGTTGTAAACTTCTGTGAAGCACTTGGGGGTTCAAAGTGCTCACCACATATCTAAATAAGTTCCTTTTGGGGTCTAGTTTCCAAAATAGGGTCACTTGTGGGGGGTTTCTACTGTTTAGAGACATCAGGGTCTCTGCAAATGCAACGTGACGCCCGCAGACCATTCCATCAAAGTCTGCATTTCAAAACATCACTACTTCCCTTCCGAGCCCCGGCGTGTGCCCAAATAGTGGTTTACCCCCACATATGGGATACCAGCATACTCGAGACAAACTGGGCAACAACTATTGGGGTCCAATTTCTCCTTTTAGCCTTGTGAATATAAATAATTGCTTGCTAAAACATCATTTTTGAGGAAAGAAAAATGATTTTTTATTTTCACAGCTCTGCGTTGTAAACTTCTGTGAAGCACTTGGGGGTTCAAAGTGCTCAACACACATCTAGATAAGTTCCTTTGGGGGTCTAGTTTCCAAAATGGGGTCACTTGTGGGGGGGTTTACTGTTTAGGGACATCAGGGGCTCTGCAAACGCAACGTGACGCCCACAGAGCATTCCATCAAAGTCTGCATTTCAAAATGTCACTACTTCACTTCCGAGCCCCGGCATGTGCCCAAACAGTGGTTTACCCCCACATATGGGATATTACCGTACTCAGGAGATACTGTACAACAACTTTTGGGGTCAAATTTCTCCTGTTACCCTTGGGAAAATAAAAAATTCTGGGCAAAAAAATTATTTTTGAGGAAAGAAAACGTATTTATTATTTTCACGGCTCTGCGTTATAAACTTCTGTGAAGCATTTGGGGGTTCAAAGTGCTCACCACACATCTAGATAAGGTCCTTTGGGGGTCTAGTTTCAAAAATGGGGTTACTTGTGGGGAGTGTCTACTGTTTAGGCACATCAGGGGCTCTGCAAACGCAACGTGACGCCCGCTGTTGTGAATTAGACTTTTTTGGCTCCCTCTTGTGGTCACTAGTGGTATGACTCTGGGATTGTCTTTTTTCTGTTTGGCACTCACCTGGGTCGTTAGTCCAGGGGTGTCGCTATATTAACTTCCTGGATCCTTAGTCCAGTGCCTGGCATAGTTGTAATCAGATCCTTCTGTTGCTCCTGTCTGCTGGTCCTGGCTCTTGCAAAATTAAGCTAAGTCTTGCTTCTTTGTTTTTTGAGTTACTTGCTTTGCTACTATTTTTGTCCAGCTTGTACTAAATGTGATTTCTGACCTTGCTGGAAGCTCTAGGGGGCTGGTGTTCTCCCCCCGGCCGTTAGACGGTTCGGGGGTTCTTGAATATCCAGCGTGGATATTTTTATAGGGTTTTTGCTGACCATATAAGTCATCTTACTATATTCTGCTATTAGCTAGTGGGCCTCTCTTTGCTAAATACCTAGCTCATTCTTATGTTTGTCTTTTCCTCTTACCTCACCGTTATTATTTGTTGGGGGCTTGTATCCAACTTTTGGGGTCTTTTCTCTGGAGGCAAGAAAGGTCTTTCTTTTCCCTTCTAGGGTTAGTTAGTTCTCTGGCTGGCGCAAGACGTCTAGAACCAACGTAGGAACGTTCCCCGGCTGCTGCTATTTGTGGTGCTAGGATTAGATATATGGTCAGCCCAGTTACCACTGCCCTATGAGCTGGGTTTTTTTGTGTTTGCAGACTTGGTATTGATTCCTGAGACCCTCTGCCATTGGTGTCATAACAGTTGACCCATCGGTGACCAGCAATCATATTAACTGTTGTGAATTAGACTTTTTTGGCTCCCTCTTGTGGTCACTAGTGGTATGACTCTGGGATTGTCTTTTTTCTGTTTGGCACTCACCTGGGTCGTTAGTCCAGGGGTGTCGCTATATTAACTTCTACCGTCGTTTTATTGCTAATTTTTCTAGCATTGCTAAACCTTTGACGGATATGACCAAGAAAGGTTCTGATGTTGCTAACTGGGCTCCTGCAGCCGTGGAGGCTTTCCAGGAGTTGAAGCGCCGGTTTACTTCGGCGCCTGTTTTGTGCCAGCCTGATGTCTCACTTCCCTTTCAGGTTGAAGTGGATGCTTCTGAGATTGGGGCAGGGGCCGTTTTGTCGCAGAGAGGCCCTGGTTGCTCTGTGATGAGACCTTGTGCCTTTTTCTCGAGGAAGTTTTCGCCTGCTGAGCGGAATTATGATGTTGGCAATCGGGAGTTGTTGGCCATGAAGTGGGCATTTGAGGAGTGGCGTCATTGGCTCGAGGGTGCAAAGCATCGTGTGGTGGTCTTGACTGATCACAAAAATTTGATGTATCTCGTGTCTGCTAAACGCCTGAATCCTAGACAGGCCCGCTGGTCATTGTTTTTCTCCCGTTTTGACTTTGTGGTCTCGTATTTACCAGGTTCAAAGAATGTGAGGGCTGATGCTCTTTCAAGGAGCTTTGTGCCTGACTCTCCGGGAGTCGCAGAACCAGTTGGTATTCTTAAAGAGGGAGTTATCTTGTCAGTCATTTCTCCGGATTTGCGACATGTGTTGCAGAGATTTCAGGCTGGAAGACCTGACTCTTGTCCACCTGACAGACTGTTTGTTCCTGATAAGTGGACCAGCAGAGTTATTTCCGAGGTTCATTCCTCGGTGTTGGCAGGGCATCCGGGAATTTTTGGCACCAGAGATCTGGTGGCTAGGTCCTTTTGGTGGCCTTCCTTGTCACGGGATGTGCGGTCGTTTGTGCAGTCCTGTGGGACTTGTGCTCGAGCTAAACCTTGCTGTTCGCGTGCCAGTGGGTTGCTCTTGCCCTTGCCTGTCCCGAAGAGGCCTTGGACACACATTTCCATGGATTTCATTTCAGATCTCCCGGTGTCTCAGGGCATGTCTGTCATCTGGGTGGTATGTGATCGCTTTTCTAAGATGGTCCATTTGGTACCTTTGCCTAAGCTGCCTTCCTCTTCCGATCTGGTTCCTGTGTTCTTTCAGAATGTGGTTCGTTTACACGGCATTCCTGAGAATATTGTGTCTGACAGAGGATCCCAGTTTGTTTCCAGGTTCTGGCGATCCTTTTGTGCTAGGATGGGCATTGAGTTGTCGTTTTCGTCTGCCTTTCATCCTCAGACTAATGGACAAACGGAGTGAACTAATCAGACTCTGGAGGCTTATTTGAGGTGTTTTGTTTCTGCGGATCAGGATGATTGGGTGACCTTCTTGCCATTGGCTGAGTTTGCCCTTAATAATCGGGCTAGTTCCGCTACATTGGTTTCGCCATTTTTCTGCAACTCTGGTTTCCATCCTCGTTTTTCCTCGGGACATGTGGAGCCTTCTGACTGTCCTGGGGTAGATTCTGTGGTGGATAGGTTGCAGCAGATCTGGAATCATGTGGTGGACAACTTAAAGTTGTCACAAGAGAAGGCTCATCGTTTTGCCAACCGCCGCCGCGGTGTGGGTCCCCGACTTCGTGTTGGGGATTTTGTATGGCTGTCTTCTCGATTTGTTCCTATGAAGGTCTCCTCTCCTAAATTTAAGCCTCGCTTCATCAGTCCTTACAAGATATTGGAAATCCTTAATCCTGTGTCCTTTCGCTTGGATCTTCCTGTGTCGTTTGCCATTCACAACGTGTTCCATAGTTCTTTGTTGCGGCGGTACGTTGTACCTGTGGTTCCTTCTGTTGAGCCTCCTGCTCCGGTGTTGGTTGAGGGCGAGTTGGAGTACATGGTGGAGAAGATCTTGGATTCTCGTCTCTCCAGGCGGAGGCTTCAGTATCTGGTCAAGTGGAAGGGCTATGGTCAGGAGGATAATTCCTGGGTGGTTGCCTCTGATGTGCATGCGGCCGATTTGGTTCGTGCCTTTCACGCTGCTCGTCCTGATCGCCCTGGTGGTCTTGGTGAGGGTTCGGTGACCCCTCCTTAAGGGGGGGGTACTGTTGTGAATTAGACTTTTTTTGGCTCCCTCTTGTGGTCACTAGTGGTATGACTCTGGGATTGTCTTTTTTCTGTTTGGCACTCACCTGGGTCGTTAGTCCAGGGGTGTCGCTATATTAACTTCCTGGATCCTTAGTCCAGTGCCTGGCATCGTTGTAATCAGATCCTTCTGTTGCTCCTGTCTGCTGGTCCTGGCTCTTGCAAACTTGCAAAATTAAGCTAAGTCTTGCTTCTTTGTTTTTTGAGTCACTTGCTTTGCTACTATTTTTGTCCAGCTTGTACTAAATGTGATTTCTGACCTTGCTGGAAGCTCTAGGGGGCTGGTGTTCTCCCCCCGGCCGTTAGACGGTTCGGGGGTTCTTGAATATCCAGCGTGGATATTTTTATAGGGTTTTTGCTGACCATATAAGTCATCTTACTATATTCTGCTATTAGCTAGTGGGCCTCTCTTTGCTAAATACCTAGCTCATTCTTATGTTTGTCTTTTCCTCTTACCTCACCGTTATTATTTGTTGGGGGCTTGTATCCAACTTTTGGGGTCTTTTCTCTGGAGGCAAGAAAGGTCTTTCTTTTCCCTTCTAGGGTTAGTTAGTTCTCCGGCTGGCGCGAGACGTCTAGAACCAACGTAGGCACGTTCCCCGGCTGCTGCTATTTGTGGTGCTAGGATTAGATATATGGTCAGCCCAGTTACCACTGCCCTATGAGCTGGTTTTTTTTGTGTTTGCAGACTTGGTATTGATCCCTGAGACCCTCTGCCATTGGGGTCATAACAGCCCACAGAGCATTCCATGAAAGTCTGCATTTCAAAACGTCACTACTTCCATTCCGAACACCGACGTGTGCCCAAACAGTGGTTTACCCCCACATATGGGGTATCAGCGTACTCAGGAGAAACTGTACAATAACTTTTGGGGTCAAATTTCTCCTGTTACCCTTGGGAAAATAAAAAATTCAGGGCTAAAAAATCATTTTTGAGAAAAGAAAAATTATTTTTTATTTTCATGGCTCTGCGTTATAAACTTCTGTGAAGCACTTTGTGGTTCAAAGTGCTCACCACACATCTAGATTAGTTCCTTGGGAGGTCTAGTTTCCAAAAGGGGGTCACTTGTGGGGGAGCTCCAATGTTTAGGTACACAGGGGCTCTCCAAACGCGACATGGTGTCCGCTAATGATTGGAGCTAATTTTCCATTCAAAAAGCCAAATGGCGTGCCTTCCCTTCCGAACCCTGCCGTGTGCCCAAACAGTGGTTTACCCCACATATTGGGTATCAGCGTACTCAGGAGAAACTGGACAATAACTATTGGGGTCCAATTTCCCCTGTTACACTTGGGAAAATAAAAAAGTCCAGGCTAAAAAATCATTTTTGAGGAAAGAAAAAATATTTTTTTACTTTCACGGCTCTGCGTTATAAACTTCTGTGAAGCACCTGGTGGTTTAAAGTGCTCACTATGCATCTATATAAGTTCCTTGGGGGGTCTAGTTTCCAAAATGGGGTCACTTGTGGGGGAGCTCCAGTGTTTAGGCACACAGGGGCTCTCCAAAGGCGACATGGTGTCCGCTAATGATTGGAGCTAATTTTCCATTCAAAAAGTCAAATGGCGCTCCTTCCCTTCCGAGCCTTGCCGTGTGCCCAAACAGTGGTTTACCCCCACATATGAGATATCGGTGTACTCAGGAAAAATTGGCCAACAAATTTTAGGATCCATTTTATCCTGTTACCCATGTGAAAATGAAAATATTGAGGCTAAAAGAAATTTTTTTGTGAAAAAAAACACTTTTTCATTTTTATGGATCAATTTCTGAAGCACATAAGGGTTTAAAGTACTCACTATGCATCTAGATAAGTTCCTTGGGGGGTCTAGTTTCCAAAATGGGGTCACTTGTGTGGGAGCTCTAATGTTTAGGCACACAGGGGCTCTCCAAACGTGACATGGTGTCCGCTAACGATGGAGATCATTTTTCATTCAAAAAGTCAAATGGCGCTCCTTCCCTTCCGAGCCTTACCATATGCCCAAACAGTGGTTCACCCCCACATATGAGGTATCGGTGTACTCAGGAGAAATGTCCCAACAAATTTTAGGATCCATTTTATCCTGTTGCCCATGTCAAAATGAAGAAATTGAGGCTAAAATAATTTTTTTGTGAAAAAAAAGTACGTTTTCATTTTTACGGATCAATTTGTGAAGCACCTGGGGGTTTAAAGTGCTCACTATGCATCTAGATAAGTTCATTGGGTTGTCTAGTTTCCAAATTGGGGTCACTTGTGGGGGAGCTCCAATGTTTAGGCACACGGGGGCTCTCCAAACGCGACATGGTGTCCGCTAAAGATTGGAGCCAATTTTTCCTTCAAAAAGTCAAATGGCGCTCCTTCCCTTCCGAGCCCTGCCGTGCGCCCAACCAGTGGTTTACCCCCACATATGAGGTATCAGCGTACTCAGGACAAATTGGACAACAACGATCATGGTCCAGTTTCTCCTTTTACCCTTGGGAAAATAACAAAATTGTTGCTAAAAGATCATTTTTGTGACTAAAAAGTTAAATGTTCATATTTTCCTTCCATGTTGCTTCTGCTGCTGTGAAACACCTGAAGGGTTAACAAACTTCTTGAATGTGGTTTTAAGCACCTTGAGGGGTGTAGTTTTTAGAATGGTGTCACTTTTGGGTATTTTCAGCCATATAGACCCCTCAAACTGACTTCAAATGTGAGGTGGTCCCTAAAAAAAATGACTTTGTAAATTTTGTTGTTAAAATGAGAAATCACTGGTCAAATTTTAACCTTTATAACTTCCTAGCAAAAAAAAATTTTGTTTCCAAAATTGTGCTGTTGTAAAGTAGACATGTGGGAAATGTTATTTATTAACTATTTTGTGTCACATAACTCTCTGATATAACAGAATAAAAATTCAAAATTTGAAAATTGCAAAATTTTCAAAATTTTCGCCAAATTTCCAATTTTTTTCACAAATAAACGCAGAAATTATCGACCTAAATTTACCACTAGCATGAAGCCCAATATGTCCCGAAAAAACAGTCTCAGAATTGCTAGGATCCGTTGAAGCGTTCCTGAGTTATTACCTCATAAAGGGACACTGGTCAGAATTGCAAAAAATGGCCAGGTCATTAAGGTCAAAATAGGCTGTGTCATGAAGGGGTTAAATTTGCAAAAATTTCTACATTTCTGTTTCTTTTCAGTCAAGATGGGGTGCAGATTCTACATTAATGTGAAAAAAATGAACTTTCTTGAATTTACAAAATGGCTGCAATGAAACAAAGAGTGAAAAATATATCACTGGTAAGGTGATAGGGGGGAAATATGTGTCACTACGCTTAGGCGTCAGTGATATGAAACCAGATTATTTTCCACCAGCACACTATGTGTTGTGAGGGTTAATTTAAAGTTGCATAAAGGGCTGTTTTCATGTGGACATTCATAGAGCGGGTGGGAGAAGGTCCACTTTATTTCCCCTGGCAGAGCTGCCAGGACCTGTGTGATGTCATTATCATGTGGTCAGTCACATGATGGAAAGAGTCACATGGTCTAGGGTTTAAGTAAATATGCTCTACTTACAGTCTAGGTCAGTAAGCTTGGAGAGAGGAGTCTACAGTGGATTTTTGTGTCTTGTAGAGGACAGACTGAACCTGTTTTGCTCCAGAGCAGGGTGCAACCCGCATAAGTATGGACTGTGTTGCAGCGTTTTGTTTTCTGTGTTGTCTTCTGTTTTAGCCTGAAGGGCTGTGTTTATTTTCCCCTTGTGTTGGTTTATGCTGCCTTATAATAAATCAATAAAAGATTTAAAGAGACAGTGTTCCTATTTTTCTACCTCTGCACACCGCCACGTGAGTTGGACTACCACAATATATATATGTATATCTGTAAATAATATGTGTAAGTAATCTAAAATCCAGCATCTTTAACAGGGCTCGGCCCTGTATTGGTTTGGACTGTACAAACAATAAAGTTAGTTTGCAACATGCGCAGATCAAATGTCTGGAATGCAGTCAATCTTCTTTTTCCTGAAAAGATAAAGGGAAATAACCCTTCACAAAAATGAATGATCAAAAATTCATAAAGTTGTCGCTTTTCACTTGTTAGTGTTACAAGCCAGCAAACAAATGTTTTTTTTTTGTCCAATAGGGAAAATATACTGGGGCCTTGAACTTCCTTACTGGTTTTTAGTCCTTGAAAAATGAAAAACAATGTTCTATTTCAAAGGCATGTTACCTACTTGAGTATAGATCAATAAATTCACAGCGTACAGCTGCTGGCACCACTCATTTTTCTGTCTTCTTCTATCAATCAGCACCTTAGTGCCCACTGATATGATTAAAAACTGACCTGAGATATAAGTGAATAGCATCCTCCAATGGGTAAAATGTCCACTGTACACTATAGCTGAGACCCTGCCGCATCACTCACAATTGGGGTTGGCACGAACCATGGTTGTTTAACACCTTAGATTCTGCTGTTAATATGGTTTCTAAATGGTTGGGGGGCTCCCTCTTTGCACCCTTCGCAACCTCATCTGCACCCTCTGATCTTGATTATGCGGTCTTGATGTTTGCTATGGCAATTCACGGCCAAATAGTGGCCTTTGCGTTTGCTGGCAAGTGAAGTGTCCAGATATTAGCAACATTAACAGTAGGTGGTAAAAACAGCATTTTTCTTTCCTGTCATGTAAATTGCATTCATTACTGAAAAGCACCCGAATGGGTAATAAAGTACCTGACAACGGTTTTGAAACTGATCAGGTGTGCTATTTTTAAAATGGCAACACTTTTGGAGGTTTTCCAATATATAGCTCCCCCCCCCCTTCAAAACTGAATAGATCCCTAAAAAAGTTTTGCAAATTTTCTTGAAAAATTTCTGATACAATTGAAAACTTCTAACATCCTAATAAAAAAAAATAACCTTTTACAGATTGTGCTGATGTAAAAGAGACATGAGGTTAATGTTATTTAATAACTCATTACTTGCCAAATTTAAATTTTTACAAGTACGCATTTTTCAGAAAAGGGCGTCCCAATATTCAATTAAAAATGACAATGACATGATTTCCTATTTTTAAAACCTTCATTTTACAAACACAACACAAAAAATTGGACCTAATTATAAAAATTATAAAATCTTAGTTGCTAGAAGCTAAAGATTAGGCGTCCCAAAAAAAAAGACATTGGTAAATAATGGGCTAACTATTTTGTGCTGTAGGACAGGCTATATTAAAGGGATAATCATTAAAATTAAAATTGCTATTTTTTTACCTTGTGTCAAATTTCTGATATTTTTATACATGTAAGCAAAACATATCAACATAAACTTACCATTATTGTAAATTATAATATGTAATTTAAAAACAATCTCAAAAGCCATGGGATATGTTGAAACATTTTAGAGTTATTGCCATATGATGTGACACTGGTCAGATTTGAAAAATTAGGCCTGGTCACTAAGGGGTTAAATATATTTATTATTCATGGGCAACTACTCCTATTTTCTGTCTTAAGTGCTGCATTAGTACATAATACTTTGATTGTTGTAGTTGCCCAATGTTTTAGCACTTTCTCTCAAATCTTTTCTGCATAAATATGCAGTTAGTGGTTATTTCTCTAGGTTGTAAAACCCTTAAATGCATGCTGCTTTCCCTGTCTCAGCTTTTATAGTGGCTATGATAGTCTCTTCTGATTGGCTGCACTATAGAAGGTGATCTGATTGATGCTGCAAGTTATGTGCAAGCTAATGATGCCATTTCTGATGTCATGTGAGGCCTAACATAGCTGATGCAATCTTTTATAATGTGTATATGGCATGAAGGTTTTTTAGACAATTTTTAAATTAAATAGAGTTTGCTGGGGCCTGAGCCTGCAAATTTCATAAAAAAAATATTTATTCATTTTTAGTACATTAAAATGATTTTCATTAAAGAACTGAGCAAGTCCTGTTTTAAATTTGTGACTCAAATTTTTTACCTGAATTACCCTTTATTTTTATGAGTAATTGTCTCTCCAGAGGAGAGAAAAACAAAACATTTTTGGATAGCTGACAAAAATCTTCTTTTCAGAATGAGAAATAGCTACAAACCACAGTAAGTTGATACATTGACCTACAAAACCGCTAACGATTTCCATAAAATCAACATCTTGATGTTTAGATTCTGTGCTAGTTTCTTAGAAGTAAATGATTGTTCACAAGTAGAGAGAATGTTTAGATATTAAACTGAGCTCCACTGCCACCTAGCTTCTGCCAATAATGAATGCTTTTAAAAGACACAGCTGCTCAACATATAGTGTAGATGCAATCAAAAATATGGTTAATGATCACTTTCAGTTGAATGGAATGTTATTGCAGGAGAATTAACACTTTGGGTACATAGAACAGATAATTCTTTTCAAGAGGGTATGGACACATTGCTGTTTACTAGCATTTTACAACAAATGAAGTATTTTTTTCAGCTATTGGTAAACCAGTTTAAAACACAATCACAAAGTTAAAAAGTGAGCCTGAAATCCAACAACTTAATAGGTAAATGTGTTGCCTTAACATTTATTAGCACAGCCTATTTTTGCAAAGAAAATTAAAAATAATTAACTACTGAGGAGTTAAAGACAGCAAGCACGTTACTAAAGTTTATAGATAGTTACATAGTTATTAAGGTTGAAGGAATACTGTAAGTCCATCTAGTTCAACCCATAGCCTAACCTAACATGCCCTAACATGTTGATCCAGGGGAAGGCAAAAAAAACCCATGTGGCAAAGAGTAACTCCACCATGGGGAAAAAAATTCCTTCCCGACTCCACATACGGCAATCAGACTAGTTCCCTGGATCAACGCCTTATCAAGGAATCTAGTGTATATACCCTGTAACATTATACTTTTCCATAAAGGTATCCAGTCCCCTCTTAAATTTAATTAATGAATCACTCATTACAACATCATACGGCAGAGAGTTCCATAGTCTCACTGCTCTTACAGTAAAGAATCCGCGTCTGTTATTATGCTTAAACCTTCTTTCCTCCAGACGTAGAGGATGCCCCCTTGTCCCTGTCTCAGGTCTATGATTAAAAAGATCATCAGAAAGGTCTTTGTACTGTCCCCTCATATATTTATACATTAACATAAGATCACCCCTTAGTCTTCGTTTTTCCAAACTAAATAGCCCCAAGTGTAATAACCTATCTTGGTATTGCAGACCCCTCAGTCCTCTAATAACCTTGGTCGCTCTTCTCTGCACCCGCTCCAGTTCAGCTATGTCTTTCTTATACACCGGAGACCAGAACTGTGCACAGTATTCTAAGTGTGGTCGAACTAGTGACTTGTATAGAGGTAAAATTATGTTCTCCTCATGAGCATCTATGCCTCTTTTAATACATCCCATTATTTTATTTGCCTTTGTAGCAGCTGCCTGACACTGGCCACTGAATATGAGTTTGTCATCCACCCATACACCCAGGTCTTTTTCATTGACGGTTTTGCCCAGAGTTTTAGAATTAAGCACATAGTTATACATCTTATTACTTCTACCCAAGTGCATGACCTTACATTTATCCCCATTAAAGCTCATTTGCCATTTATCAGCCCAAGCTTCTAGTTTACATAAATCATCCTGTAATATAAAATTGTCCTCCCCTGTATTGATTACCCTGCAGAGTTTAGTGTCATCTGCAAATATTGAAATTCTACTCTGAATGCCCCCTACAAGGTCATTAATAAATATGTTAAAAAGAAGAGGGCCCAATACTGACCCCAGTGGTACCCCACTGCTAACCGTGACCCAGTCTGAGTGTGCTCCATTAATAACCACCCTTTGTTTCCTATCCCTGAGCCAGCTCTCAACCCACTTACACATATTTTCCCCTATCCCCATTACTCTCATTTTATGTAACAACCTTTTGTGTGGCACCGTATCAAAAGCTTTGGAAAAGTCCATATATACTACGTCCACTGGGTTCCCTTGGTCCAGTCCGGAACTTACCTCTTCATAGAAGCTGATCAAATTAGTCTGACATGAACGGTCCCTAGTAAACCCATGCTGATACTGGGTCATAAGGTTATTCCTCTTCAGATACTCCAGTATAGTATCCCTTAGAATGCCCTCCAGGATTTTACCCACAGTAGAGGTTAAACTTACTGGCCTATAATTACCGAGTTCAGTTTTTGCCCCTTTTTTGAATATTGGCACCACATTTGCTATACGCCAGTCCTGTGGTACAGACCCTGTTATTATGGAGTCTTTAAAAATTAAAAATAATGGTCTATCAATGACTGTACTTAGTTCCTGCAGTACTCGGGGGTGTATCCCATCCGGGCCCGGAGATTTGTCAATTTTAGTTATTTTTAGACGCCGCTGTACTTCCTGCTGGGTTAAGCAGGTGACATTTAATGGTGAATTTTTATCACTAGTCATTTTGTCTGCCATGGGATTTTCTTTTGTAAATACTGATGAAAAAAAGTCATTTAGCATATTGGCTTTTTCCTCATCCTCATCCACCATTTCACCCAGACTATTTTTAAGGGGGCCAACACTGTCATTTTTTAGTTTCTTACTATTTATATAGTTAAAGAATATTTTGGGATTATTTTTACTCTCTCTGGCAATGAGTCTCTCTGTCTCAATCTTTGCTGCCTTGATTTGCTTTTTACAGAATGTATTTAATTTTCTGTATTTATTTAATGCCTCCTCACTACCTACTTCCTTTAATTCTCTAAATGCTTTCTTTTTGTCCCTTATTGCGCCCCTTACAGCTCTATTTAGCCATATTGGTTTCCTCCTATTTCTAGTATGTTTATTCCCATACGGTATATACTGTGCACAGGTCCTATCCAGGATGCTAATAAATGTCTCCCATTTTCTTTGTGTATTTTTGTGTCTCAGGATATCGTCCCAGTTAATTGCACCAAGATCCTCTCTCATCCGTTGGAAATTTGCCCTCCTGAAGTTTAGTGTCCTTGTCACCCCCCTACTACCCATCTTATTAAAGGTTACATGAAAACGTATTATTTTGTGATCACTATTCCCCAAGTGACCCCCAACCCTTATATTTGATATGCGGTCTGGCCTGTTGGTTAACATTAGGTCTAGCAGTGCCCCCCTCCTTGTTGGGTCCTGAACCAGTTGTGAAAGGTAATTGTCTCTCATAGTTGTCAAAAACCGATTACCTTTGCTGGAACTGCAGGTTTCTGTTCCCCAATCTATTTCAGGGTAGTTGAAGTCCCCCATAATAATGACTTCTCCTTGAGTCGCAGCTTCATCTATTTGCTTTACGAGGATATTCTCCATTGCTTCCATTAGTTTTGGAGATTTATAACAAACCCCTATCAGTAATTTATTATTTTTTCCCCCTCCCCTTATCTCCACCCACAGAGACTCTACATTTTCATTAGATTCACCTATATTATCACGCAGGATGGGTTTTAAGGTCGATTTTACATACAGACACACCCCACCCCCTCGCTTATCTGTACGGTCATTTCTGAACAGGCTATAGCCCTGCAAGTTAACAGCCCAGTCATGGCTCTCATCCAGCCACGTCTCAGATATCCCCACCATGTCATAATTATGCTCCAACAACATTAGTTCTAATTCATCCATTTTGTTGGCGAGGCTTCTGGCATTAGTATACATGCACTTGATGTTACTCTCTGTACCTCTATTCTTTCTTAAATTACTAACTGTTCTAACCCCACCCCCCATGCCACCGCCACCCCCAACTTCCTTATTTGTGCCCAGGTCTCTATCTGCACTATCTTCCCCTCCTATAAAATGAATACCCTCCCCCCCAATCCCTAGTTTAAACACTCCTCCAACCTTCTAACCATTTTCTCCCCCAGCACAGCTGCACCTTCCCCATTGAGGTGCAGCCCGTCCCTAGCGTAGAGCCTGTAGCCAACTGAGAAGTCGGCCCAGTTCTGCAGGAACCCAAACCCCTCCTTCCTACACCAATTCTTGAGCCACTTAATAACCTCCCTAATCTCCCGTTGCCTCTCTGGCGTGGCACGTGGTACAGGCAGTATTTCGGAAAATACCACGTTGGAGGTCCTTGCTTTCAGCTTGCAGCCTAATTCCCTGAAATCATCTTTAAGGACCTTCCACCTACCTCTAACTTTGTCATTTGTGCCAATGTGCACCATGACCGCTGGGTCCTCACCAGCCCCTCCCAGTAATCTGTCCACCCGATCAGCGATGTGTCGGACTCGAGCACCAGGTAGGCAGCACACCGTCCGACGATCCCTGTCTTTGTGACAGATTGCCCTATCTGTTCCCCTAATAATTGAGTCCCCCACTACCAGCACCTGTCTGGCCTGCCCTGCTCTCCTTTTTCCCTCCTTACTGGAGCAGTCACTCCTCCGGCTTTCAGAGGACATGCCTGGCTGCAGCAGTGCTACCCCTGTACTGGCACCCCCCTCATCTGCCAACTTAGCAAACTTATTGGGGTGTGCCAGATCAGGACTAGCCTCCCTGGCACTCTTCCCTCTACCCCGCCTTCTATCTGTCACCCAGCTAACTGCCACACTGTCCTGCAGCTCCATCCTACCATCCCCCTCCTCATCTATCCCATTGAGCGTCTGCTCTGTGAGCAGAAGACTCCTCTCCATATTGTCTATGGATCTCAGTGTTGCCAGCTGCACATTTAGATCCAGTATCTGGGTTTCCAAATGCACAATGTGCTCACATCTCGCACAGCAGTATGCACCCTCGACCGGCTGGTCAAGGACTGCATACATAGATGAGCATGTTTGCATGCTGCTATACTTCAATGTGCCATTTTTGCATCACACTGTCCTTTATAACTGTTTCGTCACAGATGCTGGATACAAACTGTTTTTGTTTTGTTTTTTCAGGCAGATGTGGCCGGTTCAGTGATCCTATGTAACTTTTCACTTTAGTATGGAGCTGTACAGGTTTCATGCAATGCTATAAATGTAGTGCTTCTAGGGAAGAATACCTCTATATACATGTGTGATTAGGGCAGAGCATCAAATGTCCGAATGGTGACAGTCTGATCCTCAGCACCTCCATTGATTAGCTGTTGCTGGAGCTGACAATTGATCAGTGGAGGTTACGGGACTCAGATCCACACTGAACTGATATTGATGATGGGTTGGTCTTCAAAATAGAATTTTTGGGAGTATTTAGAGTTGTGGACATTGGGAATTACCGTAATCTGATTGTTTGTTGTGAAAGCAAAAGTTGGAGGTTCAGATTATAAAGAAAGATAGCCTTAAATCATTGGCTTAATGTAATGAGCAATTATTGAAATGACTGGAACAGTATAGTAGTTACACAGAAAGATGAGCATTAGTGTCACGGAGTTATTGCGACAGAGCAGTACCAGAAGACCGCAGCATCTGATGGTTCCTGCTTCGCCGCTGAGAAGAAGCACTTCTCCGGCGTATTAAAGGTGTTTGTTTTCTTTCTGCCAGACAGGGGTTAATAGGACATGTGGAAATTCCTGCTTTCAGCTGTGCTCAGTTAGCCACTCCTCTCTCCTATAAAAGCTAGGCCTTCTGGCCAGATCCTTGTCTGAGATAGCACTTGCTAAATAGACCTGGAGTAGTGAGGAGCTGGTGTTTGGAGAGCTGGAGGACTTTATTGTGCTACAGTTGTTTGGTTTGTATGCTTGGAAAGTCCTCATCCTTACCTGCCTTATTTTCTTCCCCCTTCCTTCACACCCTGGTAAATACCTTTGTTATTTGTGAGAGTATATTTTGTGTGAGTGGAGTTTTCTTTTACCCTTGTCTTGGTTCCCCTGTTTGTCGGGCTGGTGTAATGCAGTACACGGTAGCACCTCTCTTCCCAGGTGGGGAAGGGGTCAGACAAAGGGCTGCAGTTAGGAGACAGGGCAAGGGTGGAGGCCCCGGCATCTTCGCCATCTGAGGTATCCTGGGGAACAGGGCGAGTTAGGGTGCCCCCTAGTGCTAGGGCAAGGAAAGGTGCCCCTGGTCCCAGTTTACTCGCCAATCCAATCGTGACAATTATGCTACGTTTACACGTTGTGTTTTTGCTGCATTTTTTCTGCATGCAAAACCTGCTCTTGGCAATAAAGAAGCTGCTTACAAAAAGCATTTGTCTCCTGTGATACCTGTGGTTTTTGCTGTGTTTTTGGACTTACTCATTGCTTTCTATGGGTGAAAATACGCTGCAAAAATGACATGCTGGCAGCCTTCAAAAATGCAGCCGTATTCCGTTTTAGACAGGAAAAAATAACAATGTGTGTACATGAGATGTCTCATAATCTCATAGATGTTGTTGCAACTGTAAAACACAGCTTAAAATTTGCATAAAAAAGCAGCAAAAAAAAAGCGCAGCAAACATACATAAGTGAACGCAGCCTTAGGGCACACATTGACCGATAATTGTGAACTAGCATTTATAGGAATGTTTGTTTCCTGATAATCATCCTAACTAAACAGATTAGCAATCACCCAAAGAATGGGCAAAATGCTCATTCATCTACTAAAACTATCTGTATTTTTGCTTAATAGGATAAGCCATTTATGTATATGCTGGAACACATAGCTGTTAAAAAATGCAAATTTTCTTACGTGTCTCCAGTTACCCATTTTTCAGTGTCCGTAGTCAAGAAGTGCTAATAGAGGTGCTTCTCAAAAAATTTGAATATCATCAAAAAACAGAGTGATCTATTTCAAGTGTGTATTTCTGTTAATGTTGTTATTATTAATATTTATTATTATAGCGCCATTTATTCCGTGGTGCTTTACATGTGAGGAGGGGCATACATAATAAAAACAAGTACAATAATCTTAAACAATACAGGTCACAACTGGAACAGGAGGAGAAAGGGACCCTGCCTGCGAGGGCTCACAATCTACAAGGGATGGGTGAGGATACAGTAGGCAAGGGTAGAGCTGGTCGTGCAGCAGTTTGGTCGATCGGTGGTTACTGCAGGTTGTAGGCTTGACAGAAGAGGTGGGTCTTCAGGTTCTATTTGAAGGTTTTGATGGTAGGCGAGAGTCTGATATGTTGTGGTAGAGAGTTCCAGAGTAGGGGTGATGCACAAAAGAAATTTTGTATGCGATTGTGAGAAGAGGAGATAAGAGGGGAGTAGAGAAGGAGATCTTGTGAGGATTGGAGGTTGCATGCAGGAAAGTACCAGGAAACGAGGTCACAGATGTATGGAGGAGACATGTTGTGGATGGCTTTGTATGTCATGGTTAGGGTTTTGTCCTGGTGTCTCTGGGAAATGGGGAGCCAGTGAAGGGATTGACAGAGGGGAGAAGCTGGGAAATAGCGGGAAGACAGGTGTATTAGTCAGGCAGCAGAGTTTAGAATAGATTGGAGGGGTGCAAGAGTGTTAGAGGGAAGGCCACAGAGCAGGAGGTTACAGTAGTCGAGGCGAGAGATGATGAGGGCATGGACTAGGGTTTTTGCAGATTCTTGGTTTAGGAATGTATGGATCCATGAAATATTTTTGAGATGAAGATGACAGGAAGTTGAAAGGGCTTGGATATGTGGTTTGAAGGAGAGATCAGTGTCAAGGATTAACCCGAGACAGCGAGCTTGTGGGACTGGGGAGAGTGGGCAGCCGTTTACTGTAATGGATAGGTTTGTTGGGGGGTCGCGTGAGATGGGGGAAAGATGATGAATTCCATTTTGTCCATGTTAAGTTTTAGAAATCTAGCGGAGAAGGATGAAATGGCGGATAGACATTAAGGGACTCTGGTTAGTAGGGTGGAGATATCTGGTCCAGAGATGTAGATGTGCGTGTCGTCAGCATAGAGATAATACTGAAAACCGTGAGATTCTATGAGCTGTCCCAGGCCAAAGGTGTAAATGGAGAAGAGCAGGGGCCCTAGAACTGAACCTTGCGGGACTCCGACAGATAGGGGGCGAGGTGAAGAGGTGGTGTGTGAGTGGGAGACGCTGAATGTCCAGTCTGTTAGGTATGACAAGATCCAGGATAGGGCCAAGTCTGTGATGCCAAGGGATGAGAGGGTCTGTAGTAATAGTCCACTGTGTCAAAGGCAAAGGACAGGTCCAGGAGGAGGAGGACAGAGTAGTGTCGCTTGCTCTTGGCAGTTAATAGGTCATTGGTGACCTTAGTTAGGGCAGTTTCAGGGGAGTGGTATGACCGGAAGTCAGATTGTAAGCGGTCGAAGAGGGAGCAGGAAGAGCGATGGGAGGACAGTTCAAGATTGACATGTTCCAGTAGTTTTGAGGCATAGGAGAGAATTGATATAGGGCGATAGCTAGATACAGAGGATTGGTCAAGAGAGGGCTTTTTGAGGATAGGTGTGATTGAGGCATGTTTAAAGGTTGCGGGGAAAACACCAGTTGTTAGTGATAGGTTGAAGAGATGGGTTAGGGTTGGGATGAAGACTGTGGCAAGGTTTTGGATGAAGCGGGATGGAATCGGGTCAAGTGCACATGTGGTGAGATGCGATCTTGAGAGTAGAGTGGAGAGTCGATCTTCTGTAATGGTGATGATTATGGCTACAGCCAATGAAAACCCAAAAGTCATTATCTCAGTAAATAGAATACTTTATTACATCAGCTGGAAAAATTATTTTAAAATCCGAAATGTTCGCCTACTGAAATGTATGTTCAGTAAATGCAATCAATGCTTGGTCGGGGCTCCTTTTGCATCAATTACTGCATCAATGTGGCATGGCATGGAAGCGATCAGCCTGTGGCACTGCTGAGGTGTTATGGAAGCCCAGATTGCTTTTATAGCAGCCTTCCACTCATCTGCATTGTTGGGTCTGGTGTCTCTCATCTTCCTCTTGACAATACACCATACATTCTCTATAGGGTTAAGGTCAGGCAAGTTTGCTGGCCAATCAAGCACAGTGATACTGTTGTTCTTAAACCAGGTATTGGCACCTGTCTACACTGCCAAAATTACCAAGTTCTGCTGGAGAATTAAATTTTCATCTCCAAAAAGCTTGCCGGCAGAGGGAAGCATGAAGCGCTCTTAAATTTCCTAGTAGATGGCTGCGCTGACTTTGGTATTGATAAAACAGAGTGGATCTACACCAGCAGATGACATGATTCCCCAAACCATCACTGATCGTGGAAACTTCACACTCGACCTTAAGCAGCTGGAACTGCGTGCCTCTCCACTCTTCCTCCAGACTCTGGGACATTGATTTCCAAATGAAATTCAATATTTACTTTCATATGAAAACAATACTTTGGACCACTGAGCAACAGTCCAGTTCTTTTTCTCCTTGGCTCAGGTAAGACGCTTCTAGCATTGTCTATTGGTTATGAATGACTTGGCACAAGGAATGCGACACTTGTAGCCCATTTCCTGGATACATCTGTGTGTGGTGGCTCTTGAAGCAATGACTGCAGCAGCAGTCCACTCCTTCTGAATATCCATCAAATTTTTGAATGGCCTTTTCTTAACAATCCTTTCAAGGCTGTGGTTATCCCGGTTGCTTGTGCACCTTTTTCTACCACACTTTATCCTTCTATTCAACTTTCCATTAATATGCTTGGATACAGCACTAAGTGAACAGCCAGCTTCTTTAGTAATGACCTTTTGTGGCTTACCCTCCTTGTAGAGTGTGTCAATGACTGCATTGGTTTGGGACCCTGCTTGAGCACCTCATCGGTTGTGCCACGGTTTTTCTTCAATGACTGCCTTGTGGACATCTGTCAAGTCATTTGTCTGTTCCATGATTGTGGAGCCTACTTAAACAGACTAAGGGACCTTTTTAAACACTTAAGAAGACAGATTTTGTTTTAATTATTCTAATTTACTGATATATTTGACTTTTGGGTTTTCATTGGCCATAATCATCAACATTAACAGAAATAATCACTTGAAATAGATCAATCTGTTTGTAATGACTCTATATAATAAATTAATTTCACCTGTAAGCACCTGTATATCCTTACTGGTGAATTCTAGATAGAACAAAGATTGGATTATTTTGAAAAGGGGAGAACAATTAGTATTGAAATAACCATAATGTCTTAAGCTGAGAATACATGAGGGCCACAATATGGGTTTTGACTATTTCCACAGTAACAAAAGAGTAGATTCTTCTTCTTTCACATGCAAGTGACATGCACCAGCAATTGATTTAAGATATGGAGTAAAGGACTGATGTGAGCATGAAGCAAAGACAGAGGAGTGCATTACTTACACTTGGAGTTAGTACTTGATACTAAAAAATAAATATCCGATTAGGCAGGATAGCAGATAGTGAGAACACAAGAACCTCAGTTTTTGAAAGATTAAGTAAATAGAGGACATGATGGTAGATACAGAGGATAGACAATCACTGTTGCATTGTACAGGGATTATGTGACAGTGGCATCAGAATCTAGATAGCACTAATAATAATATTTCTACATAGCTCTAACCTATTCCACAGAGCTTTACAGTTTGCACACATTATCATTGCTGTCTCCAATGAAATCTAAATTCCCTATCATTATGCCTTTGGAATGTGGGAGGAAACTGGAGTACCCAGAGGTAACCCATGCAAACACGGGGAGAACATACAAACTCCTTGCAGATGTTGTCCTTGGTGGAATTGGAACTCAGGATTCTAGCGCTCCAAGGCTAAAAGCCAAATCTAATGATAGCTTGTTCTAGAAAAAATGTACAGAGATAAAAATGGGATGAATCTGGGAACGAACTCTGAGGAACCTCAACAGCAAAGGTTAAAGCTAATATTTGACTGAAAGCAGTCAGAGAGCTAAAATAAAATAGAAAGAGAACAGTATTGGGAAGGATAATTCAGTGAAATGTGAAGAGTGCTCAAAACTCATATTCAAGAGTTCAGTGCATCAAGCTAACAGCATACTCATTGGGAGCTAGTGATCTACAACGTTAAACATCGCTCAGAGAAAGACAAAATATTAAAGAGTGATTCATTACTAATTACTAGTGTTGAGCGACTTTTATTTTTATAGGATCGGGTCGGGTTTCACGAAACCCGACTTTCTCAAAAGTCGGTTCGAGTGAAATCGGCCGATCCTATAAAAAAGTCGGGGTCGGGGTCGGCCGAAACACGAAACCCAATGCAGTGCAATGGGATACTATGGTTCCCAGGGTCTGAAGGAGAGGAAACTCTCCTTCAGGCCCTGGGATCCATATTAATGTGTAAAATAAAGAATTAAAATAAAAAATATTGATATACTCACCTCTCCAACGCAGCCTGCACCTTACCGAGGGAACCGGCAGCCTTCTTTGCTTAAAATGCGCGCGTGAATGGCCTTAGATGACGTCACGGCTTCTGATTGGCCGTGGCCGCCCATGTGACTGCCACGCGACCAATCACAAGCCGTGACGTAATTCTCAGGTCCTAAATTCCTAATTCTAGGAATTTAGGACCTGAGAATTACGTCACGGCTTGTGATTGGTCGCGTGGCGGTCACATGGGCGGCCATGACCAATCACAAGCCGTGACATTATCTAAGGCCATTCACGCGCGCATTCTTAGGAAGGAAGGCTGCCGGAAAGAAGCCGAGGGTGAGTATATTCCTATTAGGTATATACTCACCCTCGGACGCGCCCTGCTTCTTTCCGGCAGCCTTCCTTCTTAAGAATGCACGCGTGAATGGCCTTAGATGACGTCACGGCTTCTGATTGGCCGTGGCCGCCCATGTGACCGCCACACGACCAATCACAAGCCGTGACGTATTTCTCAGGTCCTGAATTCCTAGCATTAGGAATTTAGGACCTGAGAATTACGTCACGGCTTGTGATTGGTCGCGTGGCGGTCACATGGGCGGCCGCGACCAATCAGAAGCCGTGACGTCATCTAAGGCCATTCACGCACGCATTTTAAGCAAAGAAGGCTGCCGGTTCCCTCGGTAAGGTGCAGGCTGCGTCGGAGAGGTGAGTATATCAATATTTTTTATTTTAATTCTTTATTTTACACTTAAATGTGGATTCCGATACTGATTTCCGATATCGCAAACATATCGGAACTCGGTATCAGAATTCCGATACCAGATTCAGAAGATCGCCGACCTCATGGCCGACCCCACACAGGGGTCGGGTCGGGTTTCAAGAAACCCGAATTTGCCAAAAGTCGGCGACTTCTGAAAATGGCCGACCCGTTTCGCTCAACCCTACTAATTACTTTTACATTTAGTAGTCAGGAATATAAGAGACATTAAGATGACATTATTTAGTTAGAGCTTAAAATATTTTATCAATATCATCCAAACTGATAAAGTAGAGCAAAAAAAGAAAAGAGGCCATAAGCCACAGTAATGCCAAACTCAATAGGGGGAGGAAAAGCCGAAATATAGAATGAGTATGGAGTCATAACTCATGATTAGTGTTGAGCATTCCGATACTGCAAATATCGGGTATCGGCCGATATTCGCTGTATCGGAATTCCGATATCGAGTTCCGATATTTTTGCGTTATCGGAAATCGGAATTGGGATCCATATTCATGTAAAAAATAAAGAATAAAAATTAAAAATATGAATATACTCACACACCGACGGCCCCTGGCTCTCAGCGGTGCAACCGGCAGCCTCCGTTCCTAAGAATGCAGTGAGTGTAGGACCTGCGATGACGTCGCGGTCTTGCGATTGGTCGCGTGACCGCTCATGTGACAGCTCACGTGACCGCGACCCTGGGAACCATCCAGGATCGCTCCCTCTTACGTTCCGATATTTGTGTCTCATTGACTTGTATTGGTATCGGTATCGGCGATATCCGATATTTTTTGGATATCGGCCGATCCAATCCGATACTTTCAAATATCTGACGGTATCGCTCAACACTACTCATGATCTATAATAAACAATGAGGTTAATTAAAAAACACAAATATGAAAAAACATGCAAGAATATCAACAGTTAAATGAATATATACAGTATTCTAACTGCACAGTGAAGTACAGTAATCATCCTATTCCTTATACAACGAAGACTTAATGCTTATATTGTATGGAGATAGTATTGTAAAACACAGTATTCCTTTTACAAATGCAAATGCAATATTCCTTATACAATGTACAGTTACCACGAACTTGCCAGCAGGATTTTGCTAAGTAAACTACAGGCATTGTCATATCACCACTGATACCATGATTAAAATGATACCCTGTGTAATCAGCGCTAAAAGTTTTTAGTTAATGATATGCCCGTACTCCGGGACAGGACTGTAGGTAGAGTCTTATATCTGGGAATCCGATGGGGGAAAGATTAATCTGGCACTCCCATCCTGAATAAGATGGTAACATTTTATTAAATCAAATTAAAAAACATAAAAAAAAACTAACGCGTATTTTCACTATTAAATACCGATTTCTCAAAACAGTTTTTAGGTGTGTGGCAATATAGCCCTTTTCTCTCTTGGAGGTTCAGAGCCAGGGAAATCAGGGCACTTTGAGAGATTTATTGTAATGTTTGGAAGACAATTTTAAACAGGAAGATTGGGGACAATGATGACTGTAAAGACTCTCTAAATTGTTGAGTGTTATCAGTAGCTCAGGCATAAGAAGACGTTAATGGACTACTCTTGTTTTTACAAACACATAAAAAATGCTCAATATGATTGAGATCGGGGAATACAGAGGCCAAGATAACACTTTGAACACTTTATCATGTTCCTCAAACCATTCCCGAATATTTTTTACCTTTTGGCAGGGCACATTTTCTTGCTAGAGTAGACCACACCCATTAAGAAGCATCATTAGTCTAAATAGGTGTAGTTGGTCTACACTGTAGACTCTACTGCAACATTTAGGAAGGTGGTACATGACAAGATAAACATTCCAATGAAAGCTATGTGCAGCATGCACCCCATGTTTAGCAAAGACTCCATTATACCACTGTGTACAGTACAAGCTGCTGCTGTCCGGCTGGGTAAAGGAAGACTGAATACACTTGAACTCATTATCTCTTTAACACTTTATGTGTGCTAAAATGTTCTTAAGGTCTACAAGACCTATTTATATAATGTACTGTACATTGTTAAACCTGGTGACAAATACTCTTTAATGCAATTATCAGAGGTTAAAATGATTATTCTGCTATACATATTGAGTGTTACATATGGGACAGAATCAAAAGTATTATTAAACCAGATATATATTTAAGTCAACATATTTCTCCATCTCTATATCTCTGACCTGTGGCAGGATAGCAAAGAATTTGTATTCACAAGTTAATGTGTCATTAGCAATGCTCCTTCACGCTTTCTTGGTGTGTTTTTCACACAGTGTTAAAACAATTAACTAATATTAAACAGCCATGGAGAAGATTTGAATTGGATTGAAGCTTTACAGGATGAGCTGTTTATGAGGGTTAATAGCAAATGTTAATCAATATACATGGAAGTTCTGCTTCCAATACGGAGGCTTTTTTTTCTTTTTACTAATGAATCCTTATTACAACTATTGACTTGCTTTGAATGACAAGTCTGAAAGTACTTTAGTCGGTTCTAGATGGATTGGCTGTGATGCTAATATTATACACAAGAATGCAGTGATCATTTTGTTATCGGGGCTGGCAGGATGCAATAGCCACAGATTCATTGAAATGAGTAGGAAATGAACCATGGCTAGTCTTTATAATTAGAAACTTCACAAAATTACCCAATATATTCTCACATTGGTTTGGTCATACTGTCTCTTTAATTAGATATTTAATAAATGATACACTTTAATCAATGCTACTTTGGATGCTCCATCTGTTAACCCTTGTTGTTATACATGGGCAGAACTATCCAAATGCCTGGTAGGTAATTCAATCCCATGTGGCATTAGAAGTGTTAACTAGTAAATATAGATTAAGTGTAATATTCACTTTATTGTGTACACCTCAAAGACGATTAAAGTTCCCCAGAGTATCAATAAACTTACCTTTCCTTATTACAGGAATGTGAAAGATAAGAGAAAAAGAGAACAAATGGCAGAATTTAATTTCCCTATTAACTAAAATAACAGCATATAGATACACAGATAATGACTCTTGGCAGTATTTGCTTATTAGAATTTTAATGACAGTAATGACCTCTATAGAAGGGTTACCTTTGAGATAAGGGCAGATATCTTTTATGACTGCAAGAAACTCATTCTTGGGAGCATTATAATTTTATGTGTTAAATATTTTTAATAAAATCAAAAGACAAAGAAAACATGTCATAATATTATCACAGGGGTGTATTCAAATGAGTTAATAAAGCATAATGTACTGTCAGAATAAAGACCTGCAGTAACAATCTCTTTGGATTTTAAAACATGCAGTGGATTTGAAGCTCTGTGGAATTGTGGGATGTTTTATGCATATAGACCAGTGTTTGAAATGTATGTTTTACATGATCCCATCCTTAAGGCCATCTTACATATTAGATTGATGTAGGTACATTTAGACTAGAAATCATAATTAGGTTTATGTAGGCCATTCATGCCAATTTTGTTGGGACTGGCTGACCATTCAATGTGTCCATCAGCAGCTTACAGAATTTAATATACATGTACACCATAGTAAACAGACCCTGCACGTGTATGGGAAGTTGAGAGGAATAGCTCACCCAACAAGGGTTTACCCAACCACCATCTAGACTGTATGGACAGTCTTGGTTTCAGCTTGAAATCAAGCAAGATAATTCTAGTAAAATAGAAATGAAAGAGAAAGTCCTGAATAACCTCTGTGGGATTTATTTCACCTTTCAATTTATAAAACAGGGTTTTTATGGTTGGGTTCGACTGACAGACATGTTTATTACCAGCCAAACTACTGTGTGTAACTGCCATAACTGGATAATAAGTAGATGTACAATGCTCAGTGAAAATAAGCTTTGGGGCTGAGGGTAATTGTCCAAGATGTCCTTGTAACAGCTTTCGCTATGACAAATCCACCATCGTAAGCATTAGATTAGATTGTCAGACTAAAGATCACTGCTCGTGGCTACCATTATAATCAAATATTAAAAAAACTTGCTATGGTTCTGAGAAATATAATGGAAAAAGTCCTCTTCGAACATCTCTGGCTCATTTATTCTTTCACTTACACATTGCAAGTACTGCACGGAAAATACGTATAAAGGACAAGTGTAGAGCAGGCTTGATTTCGCTTTGCTTTCTCTAGTAATCTCACTTTGCATGATTGTATTCTTACCACTAGAAACAATGGAATGTGTAAACAAGAGGGATTATGATTATGATAATAAACTCCGTAATTGTGTTATAAGGTAGCCCTGAAGTTGTGAAAGCTGCTTCTGTTTTAACCTCGAGGAGTGTAGAGTTAATTGAGCAATCTATTGAATTATGTGTAGCCATTCTGCTTTGTAGTATATATAAGTACGTGGGCATGGTTTTTATGAAGCAGAGAAGAGGAATTTAGACTCCATTTCTAATTACTTCACATTTTCTTTTTATTCACTATAGTATTCTTACTCTATTTCTTATAATAAACCACTGAATCATTTGCCATCATCGTAAGTATATCATATGGGTGATTTACATGAACATATATGCATGTGTCTTGACCGAACATATTACAGTAAGTGTAAAGGCTCTGAGAGGTGTCTCAAGGGCAGTAATACAAATATGAAGGAGTTTGCATTTACCACTTCCTATCTAGTTTCTCTATGGATTTCTATATGAGTGCATGTGTTCACTGTCAATGGGGTAGTTTATTTAATCCAGTTTATGGCAAAACAGGGAATAGCAGCACTTTTATGACTAAACTTAATTTTATTCAATTGCAATAAAGGTTATTTATGGATGGCTGAGTACAACAAAGTGTAAATAACCCGATTTACAGCAGATGTGGGGATATTGCATTGTATTTATCTCTATTTAGCTGGGACCCTAAGAAGCCAAGGTATTTTTTCACTGTTTAAGGCTAACAAGTGCTAAAAGAATGTTTGGATGAGAACACCTCCTCCATACAAGTATGGTAAAGTGAGAAAGAGGTGGATGAAGACACATATCTAATAAGTCACCAGTAATTGTAAGCTATGAAACTCACTGCTTCAATCTGTTATACAGTGTGCAAAAGGGTTAAGCAAATGTGGAAAAATGCCCCAAAGTAAGCATGCTTTAAAAAATAGAAGTGTTTATCAATCAAAATGCAAAGTGAATAAAAAAATGTGAAATGTAAATTAATTCAATATTCGGTATGATCATTACTTTTCTATAAAACTGCATCAAAGCATCAGTTACTTTAAATACTTTTGCACTCAATTTTTGAAGGTTTTCATCTTGGAAAACTAACCACAAATCTGGCACAGAAGCCACTACAAAGGTGGCACAGATTGCAATAATGCGAGATCAATGCTTGACACTTAAAACTACACCATCACCTTGTCTACCCAGTCGGCGACTGTTGTGCAAAAGTCATTGGAGATCCATTCATTGTTCACCTTCATGAAATTTAGGCGGACTACACTTTCAGGGAACAGATGGATGTGCTCATCTGTCAGGACTCCACCAGCAACGCTAAAGACACATTCTGAGAGAACGCTGGCTGCCGGGCATGACAAGACCTCAAAGGCATGACAGGCGAGCTCAGGCCCCTCTTCCATTTTTGAAGACCAAAATGCAAAAGGGTTCAATCCCCCCTTATGGCATTGATATTGATATCTAGATACTCCTACACCATTCTCTCCAGTCGTTCACAAAGTGGCAGACTTGTACTCTGTTCTGCTCATTATTCCCTGTCTTTTTTTGCGTGCTGGTTGTAGCGCGGGGGAGATTGTTCTCATTTTCACTGTGCACCTGCTGTTATATTTTCAATAAAGTTTATATGTTGTTATATTGGGACTGTATGACTGTGTTTTTTCTATGATTTGCATTCTCTGCTTTAATGCAGTTTGTCCGGAATGGTCCTGGTCAGTCATATACTATTGAAATCTAGGTTATATAATCACCTTTTTGACTGTCATGTTCCCCACTAAATGTGTTCTAATAAATCTGTTTGCTGTGTTATGCACAGGTTACGTGGTGAACGATATGGACTATAGAGCTAAAGAGAAAGTATGGCTCGATCAAGTGGATCAGGTGTTCAGTGGCAGTGGGACAACTGTTCAGCCAGCAGTGGACTCAGAGTGGGATGATAAATTACAAACCATTAAAACAATGTTACTAAAACGCTCACGCCTATGGTGGAATAGATTATTCCTTGAGAAATATACTAAGAACAGGATGATCCCTAGAGGACTTAGAGTTAGGGTAATTCCATCATTCCCGGTAGAGGATACATCCTTTGTTACACAGTGGGAGGATGCATGTACCCTATGCTCCAATACACTCATGCAATTGTTAATTAACCTCAACACCAATTCTATTGCTGAATTGGATAAAGTAATTGATTCTATACAGACTGAAGTTAAGATTGGTTGTCCCATTGATAAATTGCAGAGCTTTGAGGGGGATCTTGAGAAGTCAATGGATACATTGGCTAAAAAAATCCAGGAATCCCAACTCTCTAAATTTGGCAGAGACATCAAGGACTATCAGACTAAGAAAGTATACCTATGGAGGAACAAAAATAATCAACCATTGATAAGAACAGCCTCTAATACCTCACTATCAGCTTCAAGTATAAGGTCTGATCTATCCTCAACATCTGCTTCTACAACTGGTGGAGGTGGAGGTAGATTACGTGACCATTCATACCATCCCTATAAGAGAGGCAATACAACATCGGATCTACCTAAGAGGGACAACAAGGTGATTAATCTAAGTAACTATGTACTATCTGCTACAGATTTTAAATTGTTGGAGAAAGGTCTTTCCTTCTCCCCTACATCTAACTTTGACATGTTTTCTAGTGTCAAAGATCTTCATCTGTTTGCCCGGTCGTTACTGTTCAAGCGATATCATTTCAACAATGAATTACATCTATTGTTCCCCACAGAGGAAGAACAGAATGCGTTGAGGATTCTGGAGGAGTTGGCGATAGAACATAGGCATGATGGAGGTAAGATTCCTCCATCGATTCGCCCTCGTTCCAACAGGTTCCCCCCGTTATCTTCCTGTGCTAATATTGATTTGTTTGTCCAGGTGGTGACGGAGGAATTCAGGAATATTCAATGTTCCTTTATACATGATAATTTATCTAGAACTGAGAGGGAGAGATTACGGTTCCTTAAAAATCTGCCGGACATAGTCATCAAGCCGGCAGACAAGGGTGGTAACGTCGTCTTGTGGCCTGTGGATATGTATGAGAAAGAAGTCTATAGACAACTGGACAATAAGATCTGTTATAGAAAATTAACTTACAATCCACTTTCTACTTTTTCTGGTAAATTGGACTCCATTATCCAGCGGGCCTTACGGGACGACGTTATCACCAAGGAACTGGCTGATGCCTTGTCTGTGAAGGAACCTACGGTATCCACACTGTATTTGCTCCCCAAAATACATAAGAATTCCCAGTCACCCCCTGGCAGACCGATTATTTCAGGACGGGGGAACCTGTTGGAACATATTAACAGGTGGATTGATTTTCATCTTCAGCCCCTAGTTACGAGCCTCCCGTCCTTTCTCAAAGATACTGGGGACTTTTTGCGCAGGGTCGACGGATTGTGTTTGGAGGGTGAAGCTTTATTGGTGACAGCAGATGTGGAATCTCTTTATACCAATATCAGACATAATGACGGCATTAATGCGGTAAGATTTTTTCTTGATACTTCATCACTATCCATGGGTATGAGAGCACTTCTGCTGGAGCTTCTAGAGTTCACCCTCACCCACAATTTTTTTGTATTCAAGGGATCCTTTTACCTGCAGCTCCAGGGGACCGCCATGGGTGCGGCCTTTGCGCCCGCCTATGCCGGTCTCTTCTTGGGGCTGTGGGAGAGGGACCTCCTCCTGTCAGATGAACAGGGATCAATCGACCGTGTCCCGTTGTGGACACGGTATATTGATGATATCTTCTTCATCTGGCAGGGCACATCCGTCGACCTTGCCCAATATATGTCTCGACTGAACAGTAACGACATGAATATTCACCTTACATTTGTAGCCGATGCTGTATCTGTAGATTTTTTAGATGTCAATGTTAAGAAAGGCCCTACCGGAAATTTAAATACCGATATCTTCCGTAAGGTAACATCCACAAATACTTTATTACACGCCTCTTCTGGTCATCCTGCCCATATGATCCGATCGATACCGGTGGGACAGTTCCTTCGACTTAGAAGGATTTGCTCCACGGATTGTGATTTCGAGAAGAGGGCGGATGAACTGAGGAGACGCTTTAAAGAACGTGGATATAGTGGTAGATCTTTAAAAAGGGCCTATTTAAGAGCTAAACATACTACACGTGACAGCCTTATCTATGGTACTAGGGATTCTGCAGCATTAGGTAGTGGGGATAAATTGAGGTTCATTACCACCTATAGTACTAAATCATATCAGGTACGCCAGATATTACAAAAAGCCTGGCCTATATTGATGGTTGATTCTACCATCAAGAAGTTTCTCCCGGATCGTCCTTCTCTAACATTTAGGCGTGCGAGGAATCTTAGGGACCATTTGGTCCAAAGCCATTATAATGGCCAGCCAAACAGAACGTTCTTGGATAATTTCCCACCTAAGCTTGGTTGTAGCCCCTGTGGCCGCTGTGTTGCCTGCCCCAATGTGGAAAGGAGTTCCTCTTTCCTTAATTCTAAAGGTACTAAATCCTTTTCGATAAGACAACATATTACTTGTACAACAAGGTATGTTGTCTATTATGCTACATGCCCTTGCGGACTAATTTATGTTGGCCTTACCACCCGCCAACTAAAAGTCCGCATTAGGGAGCATGTATTGGGGATAGAGGCAGCCAGCGGCCATAAGGATGGGTCTACACTGAAAACCATACCAAGACACTTTTGGGAGTGTCATGAATGTAATGCGACACTACTAAGGGTGAAAGGCATTGAGGCCTTAAAAATTAACATCAGGGGTGGACAGTTATCCAAAAGGTTAGCCCAACTGGAGACCCAATGGATATGGCGTCTTGAAACTGTCCACCCATATGGACTTAATGAGAATTTGTCTTTTGCCCCATTTCTTTAGTCCACTGCTTGCTATTCGCCTCCTACTGTGCATCTTCCGCATGCATGGTTTTTAATCTGATTTTAATGCTTTTATTGTGTTTTCCTTGTAGCACCATGGACCTTTCTATATGCTTTCGATGATTTTTTGAGGTGGAACGGTGCAAGGGGAGACATTTCTAATGGACTTTTTTTCTAACATTTTGAAGATGGCTCGACTGACATCCCTGGAGTGATATACACGGCCGTGGAGTTAAAGAATTGGTTTATATATGTATATATATTGTGTATTGTGTTCCATATACATTATTGTCATCTTATCTGTAATATGTACATATACACATGTCTGGGACGTTTGTCATTTATCCAATTTATATAATGTTTGTATAGTTTATATGTTATACACATTTGGGATGTTGCATGCGTATGTATGTTTCCCGAAAGAGATAATTGAGTATATATACATGTATATGCATATGACCCATATCATGGCATATACCATTGGTATGGGTTATGGTGTTTTTAATGGTCATGATATAGTTTAGTGATCAATGTTTTTATGTTACAGTTTTTTGCTTCCATATGATTTATTTTGTGATCTATAATTGTGTGACAATCGTGCCACTGACGATTGATCTACATTAATGATTTCATACCTATATACTATAGCTTTTGCTTGATTAGGTGATCGTTTCTTGCAGCGATTCTTTATGGTGGCGGCCGTTTGTCTGGGCATGCGCGTTTTCATCCTC
Organism: Ranitomeya variabilis; assembly: GCF_051348905.1. NCBI lineage: Eukaryota > Metazoa > Chordata > Amphibia > Anura > Dendrobatidae > Ranitomeya > Ranitomeya variabilis. The sequence continues at coordinate 573,312,934 of NC_135236.1, forward strand.
TATTCCATGGGTACATCTGCGCATGTCTCCTATACCAAGATGGCGATTTTGTGCCTTCATACCTACAATATTTACATCACTTCCGGTTTGCTGCATCGCGGTGCCGTTTACCTGTGATCACATGGGGCCCCTGTGTCTCTGGGTAATGCGGCCATGTGATGCAGCAGCCGTGTGTCATGGGTGTCGTTCTTACGTTCATTTCCGGTCCTGTGAGTATAAATTTTAGTCAGTTTGGATACTAGCTACCCCTTGAGAAAGGCACTTCGCCGAAACGCGCGTCGGGGGGACGGGTGTTTGATGCGCACGTATACTCACCGCTCATTACTGGTATGTATGTATACTCTGATCTTGGCATTTAATTATTGATATGTGTATAACTATTTTATATGTTTGGAGTATACTGATGAGGTTGAGATAAGTACTACATGAGTCTGTGCTCATTATTCCCTGTCTTTTTTTGCGTGCTGGTTGTAGCGCGGGGGAGATTGTTCTCATTTTCACTGTGCACCTGCTGTTATATTTTCAATAAAGTTTATATGTTGTTATATTGGGACTGTATGACTGTGTTTTTTCTATGATTTGCATTCTCTGCTTTAATGCAGTTTGTCCGGAATGGTCCTGGTCAGTCATATACTATTGAAATCTAGGTTATATAATCACCTTTTTGACTGTCATGTTCCCCACTAAATGTGTTCTAATAAATCTGTTCTGCTGGTGCACAGGCTGGTCTAAAAAATGTGTGAAATGACTCAAAGAAACCTCTTATGCCACTTACACTGATGCTGCTACTGGTGCTGCTAATGTTTTTGTGATCACGCCTTGACATTCCCTGGGTTGGACATCCACAACTGAGATGCACACTGTGTGCCTCACTGGTGTCTTGGGGAAGGCCACTCTTAAGATTGTCTACAAGTGTGTTTTCATACTCCAGCATGTAACATGAATCTAACAGAGTGGCAACCCAGTAGTCATCACCATATCAAACCCTAAGAATACAGGCATCATGTTGAAGATAGTGAAGCAAGAAAGTGCTCATGTGTTGGGCGCTTCCATGAGGTCCAAGTATTTTGTGTGTTGATGGTGGGGTAACACTCAAGGTTGCTTCCTCCATCCCCTCCCGCCATCCATGGACAACAGATAGGAGATTAGCAATGTCATCTAAATCTTCTGACTGTTGAATGTCCATCACCTGGTCCTTCTCCATTTGTTCCTCGACTCCTGCACCTTCACAGTTTGTCTGGTACAATGAGCCCTAATTAATCGCTGTAGACCACCTTTCTGTGGCACACGTCTGTGTGACCACAGTCCAAAAATTTGAGATATCATCCCTTCCACCTCCTCCCCTGCTTCCACCTCTTCCTCTGGGACCACCACCTCCTCATGAAGATGATTCAAAGTGTGCTCCTGCATGTAGATGACCGGAAAAGTGATGATGATGATGGCATTATCAGCGCTAACCATCTTGGTAGCTATTTCAAAACTGTATAGAAGGCTGTAGAGGTCTTTCATCTGTGCCCACTCCACAAGCGTGATTTGTGCCATGTCCATTCTGCATTGGCCCAGGGCTATGTTAAAAGGACATACTGCACCAGAGCATGTCACTGCTGCCACAGTTGCTACAACATGTGCAGAGAAGAATTCCACCGTGTTGGAACATTGCAAATCAAACAGTTAACCAGCAAGCCAAGAGACCTATGTAGCGATGCGAGTCAATGACCTGCTGGGTGTGATCAATGGAATTGAGAACACTGTAACCATGCTTTCTGCAGCAGTGCATTCAGGTTGGGATAGTGGCCAAGAAATTGATGTACCACCAGTTGTGTACCATGTGTGCCATGCAAGTCACGTGTGTGCAGTTGCCCCGGCATAGGTGTTGTGAATTCTGTTCTCGGACTCCCTCCTGTGGTCATGAATGGTACTTTGGTTAGTTCTGCTCTTGGACTCCCTCTGGTGGCTTTGAGCGGAACTGCTGGTCACTGAGGTTGGCTTTGTCAGCTGCTCTCGTTTATTGCTATGCTGGTTTCCCTATTTAGCTCCACTCAGATTGTTACTTCATGCCAGCTGTCAATGTTTCAGTATTGGTTCAGATCTCTCCTGGACTTCTATGAGGACCTGTCTACTCCAGCAGAAGCTAAGTCTTTGCTAGTTCATTTGTTGTTACTGCTTCCTGAATATATTTCTTAGTACTGCTAATTTCTAGTCCAGCTTGCTATCATGATATTCCCTTGCTAGCTGGAAGCTCTGGGGTGCAGAGTGGCACCTCCACACCGTGAGTCGGTGTGGGGAGTCTTTTTGCTTACTCTGCGTGGTTTTTTGTATTCTTTTATGCTGACCGCATAGTTCCCTTTTCTATTCTCTGACTATTTAGTAAAGTCTGGCCTCCTTTGCTAAAACCTGTTTCATTCCTGTGTTTGTGACTTTCCTCTTAACTCACAGTCAATATACGTGGGGGGCTGCCTTTATCTTTGGGGAATTTCTCTCAGGCAAGGTTAGGCTTCTATTTCTATCTTTAGGGGTAGTTAGCTCTTAGGCTGTGAAGAGGCGTCTAGGGAGAGTTAGGTACGCTCCACGGCTATTTCTAGTGTGTGTGATAGGAGTAGGGTTTGCGGTCAGCAGAGTTCCCACTTTCCCAGAGCTTGTTCTGAATACTAGTTTACTCATCAGGTCATTCCGGGTGCTCCTAACCACCAGGTCCATAACACATAGGGCCACCAGCACATTTGCACCATTGTTACACATGGCCTTCCTTGGCTCCAGGTTGAGTGGAGACAGCCATTGCTCTAACTCTGCCTGGAGACCTGTGCACAACTCTAAAGCTGTATGACTGCAATCTCCAAGGCATATTAATTTGAACACTGCCTGATTGCCATGAGCCATGTCTGTGCAGTACAGAGGTGGGGGATTCTATCTGCACTGTTGGAATGCATGTCTGATTAAGGGAGAGGTTGAGGGCACAGGTGGAGACCCTAGAGGAGGTGGTGGAGCCAGAAGCAGTGGAGGAACTATTAGATACAGAGCTTTGTCCCACAAGCCTTAAGGATTGACAGGCTTGTGTAGTAGCCCCTTGATCTCCTTCACCCACAACCATCAGTCACCCAGTGCCAAGTCAATGAGATTTAACGCCCCTGCCTATGTTTGCTTGTCCAGGTGTCAGTGGTGAAATGCACCTGAGAGACATATATTTTTTTCAGGGAATGGGTGATATTGTTTGTGACATACTGTTGTAGCGCAGGCACAGCATTCTAAGAGAAGTAATGCTGACTGGTCAGCTGGTACCAAGGGACTGCGACAGTCATCAACTTTACCAGGCAGAAATGCAGCATTTCCGTAGCCAAGAGATTGGAGATGGTGGAGTTCCTGTTCTTAGGTTTGGCATGTGTAGGAGGAAACATTTGTTTACGTGACCACAACTGTGGGACCAATGGCTGGCAGCTATGCTAAGAGAGGGTGGAGCACGGAGAACAGGACACACTGTTGGACTGAGAGTAGGGTTGCAGGCGATGATGTTATGGTTGATTGAGAAAGATGTGTTGTGCTAGGTGATGCAAAAACACCAGAGTGCATGTCTGAGTCAGAAACCCCAGGGCCGAATAATGAAAATGATGAACATCACACACCAAAGGAAGAGGATTGGGTGGGCAGTTGAAAGTATAAGCAATTAGTGCTTTTTGAAAGTCTTGCTGGCTCTTTAATGCCTTAGCGACACAAGACTTGCAAGATACCTTATATGCCATCTTTCTGCTTTTGATGCGGGGTCGCAAATAGAGACCACATGTTTGCTGGTAGATGATGGCTGATTTAATCAGCCATCATCTGTCTGTAACACCTGCGTGTGGAGCAGAGCTCATCCTTCGACTATTAACTTGTCAAATGTGGCTGTTAATCTGTGACAGCAGCATTAGCAGCGCACCAACTGTTCTTTATGCTCATTAACATTCCAACATTGTGATTGTGGGGAGCTGATGGGTTGCTATGATTGCCAGTGGTTTTCTGAAGACCACTGTGCCTGTCATGATGATATTCCTGTAAAAGTCATGCTATGGCTGGCGTTCATGGAAGTCCGTGATTTTTTCGATATGTAGCATTACTATGGTATGGTATCAAATGATCACTGGTTTAAGTCCCCGAAATGGACTAACAAATACAACAAAAAAGTACAACAAAAAGTAAAAAAAAAGTTAAAAAATCTGAAAAAAAAAAAGAACTATAAAAGTTCTCCCATTTAAAATTAAGAAATAAAAAAAAATTAAAAATACACATATTTGGCATGGCCACACTTGTAAAAATCAGTTCTATCAAAACATGAATAAATTAATCAAATCGGTAAGCTGAGTAATGAGAAGAAGAATCTAAACATTAGAATTGTATTTTTTTGCCCACTTCAAGAACAACAAAAAAATGTAATAAGAGGTGATTAAAACATCGTATCTACCCAAAATGTTATCAATAGAATTATCAACTCCGTGCACAAAAAATAAGCCCTCACACAGCTTCATGTTCTGAAAATTGAAAAGGTAATAGCTCTCAAAAAATGGATTCACAAGCTTTTTTTAAAAAATTTCTATTAACTATTTTTACCATTTAAATAAAAGAAACTATGCATGTTTTGTATGTGTTTAATCATACTGACAGTGAGAATAATATTGCCAAGTCATTTTTACTATAAAATGAAAGCTGTAAATAAAAAAAAAACAATTAGGCAATTGTAGGGTTTTATTTTTGCTATTTTCCCCACACTTGTAATTTTTTTCCCGCTTTTCAGTAAATCACATGATAAAATGGATGGTGTTATTCAAAAGTACAACTCATTCCATAAAAAATAGGCCCTCGCCCGACTATATTGACAGAAATGTAAAAAAAGGTACGGCTCTTGGAATAAGGGGAGGATAAAACGAAAGCACAGAAACTAAAAAAAATCACCTGGTCCTTACGGTGTTGTTCCAGCAAAATAGTGACCAGCCACCATCTTGCTGGATTCACACAAAGCAAGTTGCCCAAAATTTGGATTCACCTGAATCCACACAATTTTTTGTAGAATTTCACAATCTCTAGTACCGTATTTTCCAGCGTATAAGATGACTTTTAACCCCTGAAAATCTTCTCAAAAATCTGGGGTCGTCTTATACGCCGGGTGTCGTCTTATATGGCGTGCGTGGAGCTCTGGGTCTCGATGACGATCCTATTACCTCCTTCTTTCACCGGTCTGGCCCACCCTTTTCTGCCGCTCAAGTCTCCGGAGGATGTAAGTGAAGCCGCTCCTTCTCTTTCACCTGTCTGTCCTCCCTTCTCTGCCTTTCAAATCTCACGAGGATGGAAATGTAGCGGCATATCTTTATTTTAAATGGAAAAGTTGGGGGTCATCTTATACGCCGGAAATTACAGTAAGTATTTGTTTAATCAATTATGACACAATTTAGAATGTGCATATTAATTAGTTAAAAAAGTTATCAACTTATAATCACTTCTATGGCAACTGTTTGTTACATTGCTAAATATGTTATTTTTCATGTTTTATGCCTAATTTAGTGTAGATAAAATGAAAATATTATTCTGTAATTGTTTACATATATTCCCATTGAAAAAAATATGCAAACAACCACATACAATCACTACATATGTTAAGTATGGGATAAAATAGTCTAAAAGATAGAAACATTAATTGTACATTCTATATTTACTATAATATTAACGTGCCCCTTTTAAGTCTAAGTTTTGTATACCGGTATATTCTAATTGTGAACAAAAAAAATTAGACATAAATAAATAGATTTTTATCACTTTATGTTAAAGGTTCTCCAAACATTTTCTGTGTGTGATACTTAGAGAGTGGCGAGACTTATTTATATTTTTGTGTATTTTGTTCAAGACGAGAGAAGCTGTTAGAAAGTTCCTTGGGGATGTCAAACCATATAAACTCATGGAGTCTAAGCAATAGTTTCTGAGGTTTCTAAAAGACTGGAAATAGTCCAAGTAAAAAAAAGGCCAAACAATTGTACCTGAAAACTAGAGAATCAATATTCAATTCAAACATAGACATACAGGATATTTTTAGGATATTTTTATTATTTCTTACATATTCTTAAAACTCTATATACAAAATATTTTAATTGCAATAGCTGGTTCAAATTAAGCTACTGCTTGCATATTTAAGTGGAATTGAATTGTACTCTGATTTTTCAAAAGTCCGCATTAGCCAAAATGCAGATTTGTCTGTAATTTGCATCTGTGCAGATTCAGCAAAGAGTGCCAGCTAGCTACCATTTTTCAGAACCTTAGAGGTCTTTTAAAAAGTTGGAAAATAAAAATAAAATACTTGTACTCACCTTAATGCTCATCTCTCCGATCCCTCTGCTTTTCATCCCATTATTTTATTGCTACCACGAGTGCTTAAAATCCTACAGGCCCTGTGAGGTTTCTGCACATACTTACACAGTGCATGTCATGATGTTATGACCTTATGCACAGTGGCTCAGACCTGGGCAGGAGGGGCCCAAGAGCATAACAACGGATGTTAAATTTGTGTAGAACAAATTCTCTCTGAAAAGAATTTACCTGGGAAATCTGCGCAAATAGGCAAATCTGAATTTTGCCTAATCTGTGCATCTCCAGTTCCTACGCATTAAACACTACATTACCGATTATTAGAAAACATCTTCTGTATCATAACTAACAAATTAAAGCTGGACTGTGAAGTGCTATAAAATGTAAACATTGAAAAAATGAAAGTGGAATTGCATTACTGATGTAGAAAACATGTTAATAAATGATGGTACTTATCGCACAAATTGGCCAATTTATGTGAGCTAAATAGCCAGTGACAAGGGCACCTTTTTGTTGGGACCCTGAATCTAAAATGATGCATCTCCCAGGCTAAAAGCCTTCAATTGTGTGGGCAGGTAGGGTCAATCTCTATTTAAAACCACCTGAATCAGTCAGAAGGCATCAATGGCAAATATCAAACATCTGATCGAAACGTAAAAAAAAAAAAGACAAGTGTGAACAGGTGCAAATTAAGAGAAACATTCTTTATAATTAACAAATTATAGCTTCACTCTGAAATGTTATATGTAAACATTAAATATATTAACCCCTTAATGACCATCAATATGACAAAACTGACCTGCGATAATGGAAAATAGAATCCTCCGACAGGTGACAATCCAGCATCTGTCAGCTGTACACTATAACTGAGAGCTTGCTGCATCAGCCATGATCAGTGTTGGCACTGACCATGGCCGTTTAACCCCTTAAATACTGGTGTAATTAGTGACCACATAATTTAAATGGTTAACAGAGTGTGGGGGCTCCCTCTTTAATCCCATCGGCACACTGAGGTGTTGATCGTGTGGTCCTGATGTTTGTGATGGCAATTCATGGCCAAATAAATACCTTAAAGAAAAGCACCTGAAGGGTTAATAAACTACCTGAAAATAAATTGTGAAAATAAATTGTGAATATGTCGAGGGGTGCTGTTATTAAAATGGTATTACCTTTGCGGGATTCCATGACGTCCTCTTCTTGTCTTCACGCCACGGCTCTGGTGCAGGTGTACTTTGTCTGCCCTGTTGAAAACAAAATTTGACAGGTGCATAAGTATGGGCACCCTTATCATTTTCTTGTTTTAAGTACTCCTACCTACTTTTTACTGACTTAATAAAGCACTTTTTTTTGTTTTGTAACCTCATTGAGCTTTGAACTTCATAGCCAGGTGTATGCAATCATGAGAAAAGCTACTTAAAGTGGCCACTTGCAAGTTGTTCTCCAGTTTGAATTTCCTCTGAAGTGTGGCATCATGGGCTCCTCAAAACAACTGTCAAATGATCTGAAAACAAAGATTATTCAACATAGTTGTTCAGGGGAAGGATACAAAAAGCTGTCTCAGAGATTTAACCTGTCAATTTCCACTGTGAGGAACATAGTAAGGAAATGGAAGAACACAGGTACAGTTCTTGTTATGGCCAGAAGTGGCAGGCCAAGAAAAACATCAGAAAGGCAAGAAAGAAGAATGGTGAGATCAGTCAAGGACAATCCTCAGACCACCTCCAGAGAGCTGCAGCATCAACTTGCTGCAGATGGTGTCACTGTGCATCGGTCAACTATACAACACACTTTGCACAAGGAGAAGCTGTATGGGAGAGTGATGCGAAAGAAGCCGTTTCTGCAAGCTTGCCACAAACAGTCGGCTGAGGTATGCAAAAGCACATTTGGAGAAGCCAATTTCTTTTTGGAAGAAGGTCCTGTATACTGATGAAACCAAGATTGAGTTGTTTGGTCATACAAAAATGCGTTATGCATGGCGGCAAAAAAACACAGCATTCCAAGAAAAACACTTGCTACCCACAGTAAAATTTGGTGGAGGTTCCATCATGCTTTGGGGCTGTGTGGCCAATGCCGGCACCGGGAATCTTGTTAAAGTTGAGGGATGCATGGCTTCCTCTCAGTATCAGCAAATTCTTGACAATAATGTTCATGATTCAGTGACAAAGTTGAAGTTACTCAGGGGATGGATCTTTCAGCAAGACCATGATCCAAAACACCACTCCAAATCTACTCAGGCATTCATGAAGAGGAACAATTACACTGTTCTGGAATGGCAATCCCAGTCCCCAGACCTGAATATCATTGAACATCTGTGGGATCATTTGAAGAGGGCTGTCCATGCTCGGCAACCATCAAACTTAACTGAACTGGAATTGTTTTGTAAAGAGGAATGGTCAAAAATACCTTCATCCAGGATCCAGGAACTCATTAAAAGCTACAGGAAGCGACTAGAGGCTGTTATTTTTGCAAAAGGAGGATCTACTAAATATTGTCACTTTTCTGGTGAGGTGCCCATACTTATGCACCTGTCAAATTTTGTTTGAATGCAGATTGCACATTTTCTGTTAGTACAATAAACCTCATTTCATTAAGCTTAAGATTAATAGGGGTGCCCAAACTTTTTCATATAACTGTAGCTTCTTGCTTGTTATTGCGCCTGTTCCTCACATAATGAGAATACTGAGTTGCTCCGGGGCGATGGAGAACCGGTAACTCTATCTCTTTAAGTGCTTCCGGATCTTCTTCAACCTCTGGTAAGTTGGGCATCTGGGACAGTGCATCAGCATTTGCATTCTTGTGCCCTGCACGGTACTTGATGGTGAGTTCATAGTTGAACAACCGAGCCATCCATTGCTGCTCCAAGGCACCTAGTTTTGCCATCTCAAGGTGAGTCAGCGGATTGTTGTCCGTATAAATTTTGAATCTTGCTGAGGCCAGGTTGTGCTTGAAGCGCTCTGTTACCGCCCAGACTATGGCGAGGAACTCCAGCTTGAAGGAACTGTAGTTTTTGGGGTTCCTTTCAGTGGAACGAAGCTTACTGCTGGCATAGGCAATTACTCTTTTTTGCCTTTCTGTACCTGGGACAGTACTGCTCCCAATCTCACATTGCTGGCATCCGTGTAAAGCACAAACGGTTGGTCATATTCTGGGTAAGTCAGTACCTCATCTCCTGTGAGAGCCAACTTTAACTGAGTGAAGGATCCCTCCAGCCTGTCGTTCCAGTCGAACGGGGTATCTATACCCTTGGTTTTCTTGGATTGGCCCACTAACAGGTCTTGCAGTGGTGTTGCTATCTTAGTGAAGTCTTTGATAAATCTTCTGTAGTAGTCTACCAACCCGAGGAACTGTCGGACTTCATGGATGTTGATGGGCTTCAGCCAGTCTCTGATCATGTGACCTTGTCAGGGTCTGGTGCCACTCCTTCAGAGCTTACCACATGGCCCAGGTACTGCACTTTGGATTTCAACAGACAACACTTAGATGGTTTTACCTTTAGGCCAAAGTTGGACAGAGCTTAAATACATCAGCTAGGCGCTTAATGTGGTCCTCATATGTCTTGGAGAAGATGATGACATCGTCCAGACACAACAAGATGGTTTTGAAATTATTGTGCCCGAGACAGCACTCCATCATCCTCTGAAATGTTCCTGGTGCGTTGCACAGTCCGAACAGCATTTACTTGAATTGAGAGAGACCCATCGGTGTTGTGAAGGCCATCTTTTCTTTATCCGCCTCTGCCATTGGAACCTACCAGTACCCACTGGTGAGATCCAGGGTGGAAAAGTAGTTAGCAGGTTTTAAAGCAGCCAAGGATTCTTCAATTCTGTGCAATGGTATGCCTCCTTATGTGTAATGTGGTTTATCTGCCTCTAATCAACAAACATCCTCATTGTGCCATCCTTTTTCCTGACGAGGACTAATGGAGCTGCCCAGGGGCTACAACTATCTCGGATTACCCCAGCCTCCTTCATCTCTCGCAACATACTTTTGGCACACTGGTAATGAGATGGAGATACAGGCCTGTACCTCTCCTTAATGGGTTCATGACTTCCCAAGGGTATATGATGTTGAACCCCTTTTACCTGCCCCAAATCTATTTGGTGCTTGCTGAATACCCACTCATACTCATGGACCACCTAGTAAGCACCTTGTTTTTTGTGTGATGGGGTAGAGTCAGTTCCCTTGTGTAAGTTATGACACCAATCCTCCATTTGTCCTGCAGAGCCATTGTTCTCCACCTGCTTGGACGGGATCAAGGGTTCTGTTGCCTGTCTTACATTATTATCAACAGTAAACAGTTTGGCAAGTGTGGCATATCTGGTTAAGTGAACTTCCTTCTCTCCACAGTTAAGAACACGAACTGGTACCCTCCCCTTGTGGACTTCAACCACTTCTCTGGCTGACAGGATTGTGGGCCTACTATCTGAATACACAGGTTCTACCAGGGCCTGGTAGTCTTAACCTCTGAGGCCTATTGCTGCCCGATATCATATTAACATTCCACTCCTGGGGGGTATTGCAATGGGGATTGGATCACTCACTGTGACACATCCAATTTCTCCACCAGACAGTTCTACCTGTTGTCTCTGCACCAGGGCTCTGATTTCTTTTTGCAGGACTCTCTGCTCACTGGAACCAGCAGTTTTGGCCACCTGTTGTAGCAAGACAATAACCTCGGCAAGACAATTTTCAATGACATTAGTACCAATGGTCATCATAGGGTTACATTCACGTCGGTCAATATCAACAATCACCATTCCTTGGGCCTTCAATTCTACCCACCCCACATTAATGGTGATCTCCTTGTACCCCACCAGTGGCAAAGGCTGACCACTACTGGCTACTATTGTTAAATCAATATCTGGGGCCATGGGTAATGACTGTGTCAGCCCAATAACGTTTATAGAGATTATTTTATTATCATTATTATTATACATTTTTATAGCACCATTTATTCCATGGCGCTTTACATGTGAATACAGGGCAAATATAGACAAATACATTAAACATGAGCAAAAAACAAGGCACTCAGGTACATAAGAAGGGAGGACCTGTTATGATCCTAGTGGCTGAGGATCACAAAACGGACTAGCTAAGTTTATGAACATAGACACGAGCTCTAGGGAGGTGGTAACTGGACTGACCACAAACCTGATCCTAACCAACACACTAAAGGAAGCCGGTGAACGTGCCTAAAATCCTGGACGTCTCGACGCAGCCTGAGAAACTATTTACTCCTGGAGGGAAAGTAAGACCTCACTTGCCTCAAGAGAAATCACCCCAAAGATATAGGAAGCCCCCAACAAATAATAACGGTGAGGTAAGGGGAAAACACAAACGTAGAAATGAAAACAGATTAAGCAAATGAGGCCCGCTAATACTAGATAGCAGAAGACAGATAGGGAACTGTGCGGTCAGTAAAAAACCCTATGCAAAATATCCACGCTGAGAATACAAGAACCCCCACACCAACTAACGGTGTGAGGGGAGAAACTCAGCCCCCTAGAGCTACCAGCAAGCAAGGAAATCACATATTAGCAAGCTGGACAAAAATAAACCAAGAAACATGTGACCACTGATGGTCAAAAAATGAACCAAGCAAAACTTAGCTTCTCTTGAAGAGACTGATAACGAAGGACTGCAAGAGAGCTCCAAAATAGCACTGAAGACATTGACAGCAGGCAACAACTGAGAGTCCAGGTGAACTAAATAGGAAACCAGCTAACAGATAACGAGACAGCTGATCCTGCCTCAGACCTGCAGAATGACACAAAGAACCTCAGAGGGAGCCCAAAGACAGCACTCACACAGTACCAGTTGTGACCACAAGAGGGAGCCCAAAAACAGAGTTCACAACAGTACCCCCCCCCTTGAGGAGGGGTCACTGAACCCTCATCAAAACCCCCAGAGTGATCAGGATGAGCCACATGGAAGGCATGAACCAAATCGGCCGCATGAACATCAGAGGCGACCCAGGAATTATCCTCCTGACCATAGCCCTTCCACTTAACCAAATACTGAAGCCTCCGTCTAGAAATACGAGAATCCAAGATCTTCTCCACCACGTACTCCAATTCGCCCTCAACCAGCCCCGGAGGAGGGGGTTCAACAGAAGGAACCACAGGCACCACATACCTCCGCAACAAAGACCTATGGAACACGTTATGAATGGCAAACGACGCTGGGAGGTCCAAACGAAATGACACCGGGTTAAGGATTTCCAAAATCTTATAAGGACCGATGAAGCGAGGCTTGAATTTAGGAGAGGAAACCTTCATAGGAACATACCGAGAAGACAGCCATACCAAATCCCCAACAAGAAGTCGGGGACCCACACCGCGACGGCGGTTGGCAAAGCGCTGAGCCTTCTCCTGTGACAACTTCAAATTGTCCACCACATGGTTCCAAATCTGCTGCAACCTATCCACCACAGAATCCACCCCAGGACAGTCAGAAGGCTCAACCTGACCCGAGGAGAAACGAGGATGAAAACCAGAATTGCAGAAAAAAGGCGAAACCAAAGTAGCAGAACTAGCCCGATTATGAAGGGCAAACTCGGCCAATGGCAAAAAAGTCACCCAATCATCCTGATCAGCAGAAACAAAACATCTTAAATAAGTTTCCAAGATCTGATTAGTTCGCTCGGTTTGACCATTCGTCTGAGGATGGAAGGCCGACGAAAAAGACAAATCAATGCCCATCTTAGCACAAAAGATCCGCCAAAATCTGGACACAAACTGGGATCCTCTGTCAGACACAATATTTTCAGGGATGCCGTGCAAGCGAACCACATTCTGAAAAAATAGAGGAACCAAATCGGAGGAGGAAGGCAACTTAGGCAAGGGCACCAAATGGACCATTTTGGAAAAATGATCACACACCACCCAGATGACAGACATTCTCTGAGAGACTGGAAGATCCGAAATAAAATCCATGAAAATGTGCGTCCAAGGCCTCTTCGGGACAGGCAAAGGCAAAAGCAAACCGCTGGCACGAGAACAGCAAGGCTTAGCCCGAGCACAAATCCCACAGGACTGCACAAAGGAACGCACATCCCGCGACAAGGAAGGCCACCAGAAGGACCTAGCCACCAAATCTCTGGTACCAAAAATCCCAGGATGTCCTGCCAACACCGAAGAATGAACCTCGGAAATAACTCTGCTGGTCCATCTATCTGGGACAAACAGTGTCTCTGGTGGGCAACGGTCCGGTCTATCCGCCTGAAATTTCTGCAGCACTCGTCGCAAATCTGGGGAAATGGCAGACAAAATCACTCCCTCTCTGAGGATACCAGCCGGCTCTGAAACTCCCGGAGAGTAAGGCACAAAACTCCTAGAAAGAGCATCAGCTTTCACGTTCTTCGAACCAGGCAGGTACGAGACCACAAAATCGAAACGGGAGAAAAACAACGACCAACGAGCCTGTCTAGGATTCAGCCGCTTGGCAGACTCGAGATAAATCAGATTTTTGTGATCAGTTAAGACCACTACACGATGCTTAGCTCCCTCAAGCCAATGTCGCCACTCCTCTAATGCCCACTTCATAGCCAACAACTCCCGATTACCAACATCATAATTTCGCTCAGCAGGCGAAAACTTTCTTGAAAAGAAAGCACAAGGCTTCATCACAGAGCAATCAGAGCTTCTCTGCAACAAAACAGCCCCTGCTCCAATCTCAGAAGCATCAACCTCGACCTGAAAAGGAAGAGAGACATCAGGCTGACACAAAACTGGAGCCGAAGAAAACCGGCGCTTCAGCTCCCGAAAGGCTTCCACGGCCACAGGAGACCAATTAGTCACATCAGAACCCTTCTTGGTCAAATCCGTCAAGGGTTTAACCACGCCAGAAAAATTAGCAATGAAGCGACGGTAAAAATTAGCAAAACCCAAGAACTTCTGAAGACTCTTAACAGATGTAGGCTGAGTCCAGTCATGAATAGCCTGGACCTTGACTGGGTCCATCTCAATAGTAGAAGGAGAAAAAACAAAACCCAAAAAGGAAACCTTCTGTACTCCGAAGAGACATTTAGAGCCCTTCAAAAATAAGGCATTAGCACGCAGAACCTGAAATACCATCCTGACCTGCTTCACATGGGACTTCCAGTCCTCAGAAAAGACCAAAATGTCATCCAGATACACAATCATAAATTTATCCAGATATTCTCGGAAGATGTCATGCATGAAGGACTGGAACACAGAAGGAGCATTAGAGAGTCCAAAAGGCATCACCAAGTACTCAAAATGGCCTTCGGGCATATTAAATGCTGTTTTCCATTCATCCCCCTGCTTAATGCGCACAAGGTTATACGCACCACGAAGATCTATCTGGGTGAACCAACTGGACCCCTTAATCCGAGCAAACAGATCAGACAACAATGGCAAAGGATACTGAAATTTGACCGTGATTTTATTTAGAAGATGATAATCTATACAAGGTCTCAGAGAACCATCCTTTTTGGCCACAAAAAAGAATCCTGCACCAAGAGGGGAGGAGGACGGGTGAATATTTCCCTTCTCTAAAGACTCCTTTATATAGCTCCGCATTGCGGCATGTTCTGGTACAGACAAATTAAAAAGTCGTCCCTTAGGGAACTTACTACCAGGAATCAAATTTATAGCACAATCACAATCCCTGTGAGGAGGCAGGGCACCGGATCTGGGCTCATCAAATACATCCTGGTAGTCCGACAAAAACTCAGGGACCTCAGAAGGAGTGGAAGAAGCAATTGATACCAAAGGAGCATCGCCATGAATCCCCTTGCAACCCCAACTTGACACAGGCATAGCTTTCCAATCCAGAACTGGATTATGGGCCTGCAGCCATGGCAGACCCAACACGACAACATCATGCAAATTATACAGCACAAGAAAGCAAATTACCTCCTGATGTACAGGAGTCATGCACATAGTCACTTGAGTCCAATATTGAGGCTTATTCTCAGCCAATGGTGTAGCATCAATTCCCCTCAGTGGAATAGGGAATTCCAAAGGCTCCAGGACAAAACCACAGCACCTGGCAAACGACAAATCCATCAGATTCAGGGCAGCACCTGAATCCACAAAAGCCATAACCGAGTAGGATGACAAAGAACAAATTAAAGTAACAGACAAAATGAATTTAGGCTGTATAGTACCAATGGTGACAGGTTTAGCGATTTTTTTAACGTGCTTAGAGCATGCTGAGATAACATGAGTTGAATCACCACAGTAAAAGCACAACCCATTTTGACGTCTATGATTTTGCCGCTCAATTCTGGTCAGAACTCGGTCACATTGCATAGACTCAGGTCTCTGTTCAGAAAACACCGCCAGATGGTGCGCAGATTTGCGCTCCCGCAAATGCTGATCAATCTGAATCGCCAAAGCCATTGAGTCATTCAGACTTGCAGGAGTGGGGAACCCCACCATAACATTCTTAATGGCTTCAGAAAGACCTTCTCTGAAATTTGCAGCCAGGGCACACTCATTCCATTGAGTAAGCACCGACCATTTCCGAAATTTTTGACAATACACCTCAGCTTCATCCTGGCCCTGAGAAAGAGCCAGCAAGGCCTTTTCTGCCTGGTTCTCAAGATTAGGTTCCTCATAAAGCAGTCCAAGCGCCAGAAAAAATGCATCCACATTCAGCAATGCAAGATCTCCTGGCACCAGAGAGAAGGCCCAATCTTGAGGGTCGCCACGTAACAAGGAGATAACAATTTTAACTTGCTGAGCGGAATCACCAGAGGAACGAGGTCTCAAAGATAGAAATAATTTACAATTCTTCTTAAAATTCAGAAACCTAGATCTATCTCCAGAAAACAACTCAGGAATAGGTATTTTTGGCTCTGACATAGGGCTATGAACAACAAAATCCTGAATGTTTTGCACCCTTGCAGCAAGATGATCCACACTAGAAGTCAGACTCTGAATATCCATGTCTGCAGCTGAACACAAAACCACCCAGAGATTAAGGGGATGAGAGAAGCTGGACAGACTGCAGCAATGATAGAGAGAAAAAAAAAATTGTACTCAGGGCTTCTCTTATCCCACTTCTGCGATGCATTAAACACTTTTTTGGCCTGCTGTACTGTTATGATCCTAGTGGCTGAGGATCACAAAATGGACTAGCTAAGTTTATGAACATAGACACGAGCTCTAGGGAG
Source organism: Ranitomeya variabilis (assembly GCF_051348905.1). NCBI lineage: Eukaryota > Metazoa > Chordata > Amphibia > Anura > Dendrobatidae > Ranitomeya > Ranitomeya variabilis. The sequence continues at coordinate 573,329,399 of NC_135236.1, forward strand.
GTGGTAACTGGACTGACCGCAAACCTGATCCTAACCAACACACTAAAGGAAGCCGGTGAACGTGCCTAAAATCCTGGACGTCTCGACGCAGCCTGAGAAATTATCTACTCCTGGAGGGAAAGTAAGACCTCACTTGCCTCAAGAGAAATCACCCCAAAGATATAGGAAGCCCCCAACAAATAATAACGGTGAGGTAAGGGGAAAACACAAACGTAGAAATGAAAACAGATTAAGCAAATGAGGCCCGCTAATACTAGATAGCAGAAGACAGATAGGGAACTGTGCGGTCAGTAAAAAACCCTATGCAAAATATCCACGCTGAGAATACAAGAACCCCCACACCAACTAATGGTGTGAGGGGAGAAACTCAGCCCCCTAGAGCTACCAGCAAGCAAGGAAATCACATATTAGCAAGCTGGACAAAAATAAACCAAGAAACATGTGACCACTGATGGTCAAAAAATGAACCAAGCAAAACTTAGCTTCTCTTGAAGAGACTGATAACGAAGGACTGCAGGAGAGCTCCAAAATAGCACTGAAGACATTGACAGCAGGCAACAACTGAGAGTCCAGGTGAACTAAATAGGAAACCAGCTAACAGATAACGAGACAGCTGATCCTGCCTCAGACCTGCAGAATGACACAAAGAACCTCAGAGGGAGCCCAAAGACAGCACTCACACAGTACCAGTTGTGACCACAAGAGGGAGCCCCAAAACAGAGTTCACAGCAGTACCCCCCCCCTTGAGGAGGGGTCACTGAACCCTCATCAAAACCCCCAGAGCGATCAGGATGAGCCACATGGAAGGCATGAACCAAATCGGCCGCATGAACATCAGAGGCGACCCAGGAATTATCCTCCTGACCATAGCCCTTCCACTTAACCAAATACTGAAGCCTCCGTCTAGAAATACGAGAATCCAAGATCTTCTCCACCACGTACTCCAATTCGCCCTCAACCAGCACCGGAGGAGGGGGTTCAACAGAAGGAACCACAGGCACCACATACCTCCGCAACAAAGACCTATGGAACACGTTATGAATGGCAAACGACGCTGGGAGGTCCAAACGAAATGACACCGGGTTAAGGATTTCCAAAATCTTATAAGGACCGATGAAGCGAGGCTTGAATTTAGGAGAGGAAACCTTCATAGGAACATACCGAGAAGACAGCCATACCAAATCCCCAACAAGAAGTCGGGGACCCACACCGCGACGGCGGTTGGCAAAGCGCTGAGCCTTCTCCTGTGACAACTTCAAATTGTCCACCACATGGTTCCAAATCTGCTGCAACCTATCCACCACAGAATCCACCCCAGGACAGTCAGAAGGCTCAACCTGACCCGAGGAGAAACGAGGATGAAAACCAGAATTGCAGAAAAAAGGCGAAACCAAAGTAGCAGAACTAGCCCGATTATGAAGGGCAAACTCGGCCAATGGCAAAAAAGTCACGCAATCATCCTGATCAGCAGAAACAAAACATCTTAAATAAGTTTCCAAGGTCTGATTAGTTCGCTCGGTTTAACCATTCGTCTGAGGATGGAAGTCCGACGAAAAAGACAAATCAATGCCCATCTTAGCACAAAAGATCCGCCAAAATCTGGACACAAACTGGGATCCTCTGTCAGACACAATATTTTCAGGGATGCCGTGCAAGCGAACCACATTCTGAAAAAATAGAGGAACCAAATCGGAGGAGGAAGGCAACTTAGGCAAGGGCACCAAATGGACCATTTTGGAAAAACGATCACACACCACCCAGATGACAGACATTCTCTGAGAGACTGGAAGATCCGAAATAAAATCCATGGAAATGTGCGTCCAAGGCCTCTTCGGGACAGGCAAAGGCAAAAGCAAACCGCTGGCACGAGAACAGCAAGGCTTAGCCCGAGCACAAATCCCACAGGACTGCACAAAGGAACGCACATCCCGCGACAAGGAAGGCCACCAGAAGGACCTAGCCACCAAATCTCTGGTACCAAAAATCCCAGGATGTCCTGCCAACACCGAAGAATGAACCTCGGAAATAACTCTGCTGGTCCATCTATCTGGGACAAACAGTCTCTCTGGTGGGCAACGGTCCGGTCTATCCGCTTGAAATTTCTGCAGCACTCGTCGCAAATCTGGGGAAATGGCAGACAAAATCACTCCCTCTCTGAGGATACCAGCCGGCTCTGAAACTCCCGGAGAGTAAGGCACAAAACTCCTAGAAAGAGCATCAGCTTTCACGTTCTTCGAACCAGGCAGGTACGAGACCACGAAATCGAAACGGGAGAAAAACAACGACCAACGAGCCTGTCTAGGATTCAGCCGCTTGGCAGACTCGAGATAAATCAGATTTTTGTGATCAGTTAAGACCACTACACGATGCTTAGCTCCCTCAAGCCAATGTCGCCACTCCTCTAATGCCCACTTCATAGCCAACAACTCCCGATTACCAACATCATAATTTCGCTCGGCAGGCAAAAACTTTCTTGAAAAGAAAGCACAAGGCTTCATCACAGAGCAATCAGAGCTTCTCTGCGACAAAACAGCCCCTGCTCCAATCTCAGAAGCATCAACCTCGACCTGAAAAGGAAGAGAGACATCAGGCTGACACAAAACTGGAGCCGAAGAAAACCGGCGCTTCAGCTCCCGAAAGGCTTCCACGGCCACAGGAGACCAATTAGTCACATCAGAACCCTTCTTGGTCAAATCCGTCAAGGGTTTAACCACGCCAGAAAAATTAGCAATGAAGCGACGGTAAAAATTAGCAAAACCCAAGAACTTCTGAAGACTCTTAACAGATGTAGGCTGAGTCCAGTCATGAATAGCCTGGACCTTGACTGGGTCCATCTCAATAGTAGAAGGAGAAAAAATAAAACCCAAAAAGGAAACCTTCTGTACTCCGAAGAGACATTTAGAGCCCTTCAAAAATAAGGCATTAGCACGCAGAACCTGAAATACCATCCTGACCTGCTTCACATGGGACTTCCATTCCTCAGAAAAGACCAAAATGTCATCCAGATACACAATCATAAATTTATCCAGATATTCTCGGAAGATGTCATGCATGAAGGACTGGAACACAGAAGGAGCATTAAAGAGTCCAAAAGGCATCACCAAGTACTCAAAATGGCCTTCGGGCGTATTAAATGCTGTTTTCCATTCATCCCCCTGCTTAATGCGCACAAGGTTATACGCACCACGAAGATCTATCTGGGTGAACCAACTGGACCCCTTAATCCGAGCAAACAGATCAGACAACAATGGCAAAGGATACTGAAATTTGACCGTGATTTTATTTAGAAGATGATAATCTATACAAGGTCTCAGAGAACCATCCTTTTTGGCCACAAAAAAGAATCCTGCACCAAGAGGGGAGGAGGACGGGCGAATATTTCCCTTCTCTAAAGACTCCTTTATATAGCTCCGCATTGCGGCATGTTCTGGTACAGACAAATTAAAAAGTCGTCCCTTAGGGAACTTACTACCAGGAATCAAATTTATAGCACAATCACAATCCCTGTGAGGAGGCAGGGCACCGGATCTGGGCTCATCAAATACATCCTGGTAGTCCGACAAAAACTCAGGGACCTCAGAAGGAGTGGAAGAAGCAATTGATACCAAAGGAGCATCGCCATGAATCCCCTTGCAACCCCAACTTGACACAGGCATAGCTTTCCAATCCAGAACTGGATTATGGGCCTGCAGCCATGGCAGACCCAACACGACAACATCATGCAAATTATACAGCACAAGAAAGCAAATTACCTCCTGATGTACAGGAGTCATGCACATAGTCACTTGAGTCCAATATTGAGGCTTATTCTCAGCCAATGGTGTAGCATCAATTCCCCTCAGTGGAATAGGGAATTCCAAAGGCTCCAGGACAAAACCACAGCACCTGGCAAACGACAAATCCATCAGATTCAGGGCAGCACCTGAATCCACAAAAGCCATAACCGAGTAGGATGACAAAGAACAAATTAAAGTAACAGACAAAATGAATTTAGGCTGTATAGTACCAATGGTGACAGGTTTAGCGATTTTTTTAACGTGCTTAGAGCATGCTGAGATAACATGAGTTGAATCACCACAGTAAAAGCACAACCCATTTTGACGTCTATGATTTTGCCGCTCAATTCTGGTCAGAACTCGGTCACATTGCATAGACTCAGGTCTCTGTTCAGAAAACACCGCCAGATGGTGCGCAGATTTGCGCTCCCGCAAATGCTGATCAATCTGAATCGCCAAAGCCATTGAGTCATTCAGACTTGCAGGAGTGGGAAACCCCACCATAACATTCTTAATGGCTTCAGAAAGACCTTCTCTGAAATTTGCAGCCAGGGCACACTCATTCCATTGAGTAAGCACCGACCATTTCCGAAATTTTTGACAATACACCTCAGCTTCATCCTGGTCCTGAGAAAGAGCCAGCAAGGCCTTTTCTGCCTGGTTCTCAAGATTAGGTTCCTCATAAAGCAGTCCAAGCGCCAGAAAAAATGCATCCACATTCAGCAATGCAAGATCTCCTGGCACCAGAGAGAAGGCCCAATCTTGAGGGTCGCCACGTAACAAGGAGATAACAATTTTAACTTGCTGAGCGGAATCACCAGAGGAACGAGGTCTCAAAGATAGAAATAATTTACAATTCTTCTTAAAATTCAGAAACCTAGATCTATCTCCAGAAAACAACTCAGGAATAGGTATTTTTGGCTCTGACATAGGGCTATGAACAACAAAATCCTGAATGCTTTGCACCCTTGCAGCAAGATGATCCACACTAGAAGTCAGACTCTGAATATCCATGTCTGCAGCTGAACACAAAACCACCCAGAGATTAAGGGGATGAGAGAAGCTGGACAGACTGCAGCAAAGATAGAGAGAAAAAAAAATTGTACTCAGGGCTTCTCTTATCCCACTTCTGCGATGCATTAAACACTTTTTTGGCCTGCTGTACTGTTATGATCCTAGTGGCTGAGGATCACAAAATGGACTAGCTAAGTTTATGAACATAGACACGAGCTCTAGGGAGGTGGTAACTGGACTGACCGCAAACCTGATCCTAACCAACACACTAAAGGAAGCCGGTGAACGTGCCTAAAATCCTGGACGTCTCGACGCAGCCTGAGAAATTATCTACTCCTGGAGGGAAAGTAAGACCTCACTTGCCTCAAGAGAAATCACCCCAAAGATATAGGAAGCCCCCAACAAATAATAACGGTGAGGTAAGGGGAAAACACAAACGTAGAAATGAAAACAGATTAAGCAAATGAGGCCCGCTAATACTAGATAGCAGAAGACAGATAGGGAACTGTGCGGTCAGTAAAAAACCCTATGCAAAATATCCACGCTGAGAATACAAGAACCCCCACACCAACTAATGGTGTGAGGGGAGAAACTCAGCCCCCTAGAGCTACCAGCAAGCAAGGAAATCACATATTAGCAAGCTGGACAAAAATAAACCAAGAAACATGTGACCACTGATGGTCAAAAAATGAACCAAGCAAAACTTAGCTTCTCTTGAAAAGACTGATAACGAAGGACTGCAGGAGAGCTCCAAAATAGCACTGAAGACATTGACAGCAGGCAACAACTGAGAGTCCAGGTGAACTAAATAGGAAACCAGCTAACAGATAACGAGACAGCTGATCCTGCCTCAGACCTGCAGAATGACACAAAGAACCTCAGAGGGAGCCCAAAGACAGCACTCACACAGTACCAGTTGTGACCACAAGAGGGAGCCCAAAAACAGAGTTCACAACAGTACCCCCCCCCCTTGAGGAGGGGTCACTGAACCCTCATCAAAACCCCCAGAGCGATCAGGATGAGCCACATAGAAGGCATGAACCAAATCGGCCGCATGAACATCAGAGGCGACCCAGGAATTATCCTCCTGACCATAGCCCTTCCACTTAACCAAATACTGAAGCCTCCGTCTAGAAATATGAGAATCCAAGATCTTCTCCACCACGTACTCCAATTCGCCCTCAACCAGCACCGGAGGAGGGGGTTCAACAGAAGGAACCACAGGCACCACATACCTCCGCAACAAAGACCTATGGAACACGTTATGAATGGCAAACGACGCTGGGAGGTCCAAACGAAATGACACCGGGTTAAGGATTTCCAAAATCTTATAAGGACCGATGAAGCGAGGCTTGAATTTAGGAGAGGAAACCTTCATAGGAACATACCGAGAAGACAGCCATACCAAATCCCCAACAAGAAGTCGGGGACCCACACCGCGACGGCGGTTGGCAAAGCGCTGAGCCTTCTCCTGTGACAACTTCAAATTGTCCACCACATGGTTCCAAATCTGCTGCAACCTATCCACCACAGAATCCACCCCAGGACAGTCAGAAGGCTCAACCTGACCCGAGGAGAAACGAGGATGAAAACCAGAATTGCAGAAAAAAGGCGAAACCAAAGTAGCAGAACTAGCCCGATTATGAAGGGCAAACTCGGCCAATGGCAAAAAAGTCACCCAATCATCCTGATCAGCAGAAACAAAACATCTTAAATAAGTTTCCAAGGTCTGATTAGTTCGCTCGGTTTGACCATTCGTCTGAGGATGGAAGGCCGACGAAAAAGACAAATCAATGCCCATCTTAGCACAAAAGATCCGCCAAAATCTGGACACAAACTGGGATCCTCTGTCAGACACAATATTTTCAGGGATGCCGTGCAAGCGAACCACATTCTGAAAAAATAGAGGAACCAAATCGGAGGAGGAAGGCAACTTAGGCAAGGGCACCAAATGGACCATTTTGGAAAAACGATCACACACCACCCAGATGACAGACATTCTCTGAGAGACTGGAAGATCCGAAATAAAATCCATGGAAATGTGCGTCCAAGGCCTCTTCGGGACAGGCAAAAGCAAAAGCAAACCGCTGGCACGAGAACAGCAAGGCTTAGCCAGAGCACAAATCCCACAGGACTGCACAAAGGAACGCACATCCCGCGTCAAGGAAGGCCACCAGAAGGACCTAGCCACCAAATCTCTGGTACCAAAAATCCCAGGATGTCCTGCCAACACCGAAGAATGAACCTCGGAAATAACTCTGCTGGTCCATCTATCTGGGACAAACAGTGTCTCTGCTGGGCAACGGTCCGGTCTATCCGCCTGAAATTTCTGCAGCACTCGTCGCAAATCTGGGGAAATGGCAGACAAAATCACTCCCTCTCTGAGGATACCAGCCGGCTCTGAAACTCCCGGAGAGTAAGGCACAAAACTCCTAGAAAGAGCATCAGCTTTCACGTTCTTCGAACCAGGCAGGTACGAGACCACGAAATCGAAACGGGAGAAAAACAACGACCAACGAGCCTGTCTAGGATTCAGCCGCTTGGCAGACTCGAGATAAATCAGATTTTTGTGATCAGTTAAGACCACTACACGATGCTTAGCTCCCTCAAGCCAATGTCGCCACTCCTCTAATGCCCACTTCATAGCCAACAACTCCCGATTACCAACATCATAATTTCGCTCGGCAGGCGAAAACTTTCTTGAAAAGAAAGCACAAGGCTTCATCACAGAGCAATCAGAGCTTCTCTGCGACAAAACAGCCCCTGCTCCAATCTCAGAAGCATCAACCTCGACCTGAAAAGGAAGAGAGACATCAGGCTGACACAAAACTGGAGCCGAAGAAAACCGGCGCTTCAGCTCCCGAAAGGCTTCCACGGCCACAGGAGACCAATTAGTCACATCAGAACCCTTCTTGGTCAAATCCGTCAAGGGTTTAACCACGGCAGAAAAATTAGCAATGAAGCGACGGTAAAAATTAGCAAAACCCAATAACTTCTGAAGACTCTTAACAGATGTAGGCTGAGTCCAGTCATGAATAGCCTGGACCTTGACTGGGTTCATCTCAATAGTAGAAGGAGAAAAAATACAACCCAAAAAGGAAACCTTCTGTACTCCGAAGAGACATTTAGAGCCCTTCAAAAATAAGGCATTAGCACGCAGAACCTGAAATACCATACTGACCTGCTTCACATGGGACTTCCAGTCCTCAGAAAAGACCAAAATGTCATCCAGATACACAATCATAAATTTATCCAGATATTCTCGGAAGATGTCATGCATGAAGGACTGGAACACAGAAGGAGCATTAGAGAGTCCAAAAGGCATCACCAAGTACTCAAAATGGCCTTCGGGCGTATTAAATGCTGTTTTCCATTCATCCCCCTGCTTAATGCGCACAAGGTTATACGCACCACGAAGATCTATCTGGGTGAACCAACTGGACCCCTTAATCCGAGCAAACAGATCAGACAACAATGGCAAAGGATACTGAAATTTGACCGTGATTTTATTTAGAAGATGATAATCTATACAAGGTCTCAGAGAACCATCCTTTTTGGCCACAAAAAAGAATCCTGCACCAAGAGGGGAGGAGGACGGGCGAATATTTCCCTTCTCTAAAGACTCCTTTATATAGCTCCGCATTGCGGCATGTTCTGGTACAGACAAATTAAAAAGTCGTCCTTAGGGAACTTACTACCAGGAATCAAATTTATAGCACAATCACAATCCCTGTGAGGAGGCAGGGCACCGGATCTGGGCTCATCAAATACATCCTGGTAGTCCGACAAAAACTCAGGGACCTCAGAAGGAGTGGAAGAAGCAATTGATACCAAAGGAGCATCGCCATGAATCCCCTAGCAACCCCAACTTGACACAGGCATAGCTTTCCAATCCAGAACTGGATTATGGGCCTGCAGCCATGGCAGACCCAACACGACAACATCATGCAAATTATACAGCACAAGAAAGCAAATTACCTCCTGATGTACAGGAGTCATGCACATAGTCACTTGAGTCCAATATTGAGGCTTATTCTCAGCCAATGGTGTAGCATCAATTCCCCTCAGTGGAATAGGGAATTCCAAAGGCTCCAGGACAAAACCACAGCACCTGGCAAACAACAAATCCATCAGATTCAGGGCAGCACCTGAATCCACAAAAGCCATAACCGAGTAGGATGACAAAGAACAAATTAAAGTAACAGACAAAATGAATTTAGGCTGTATAGTACCAATGGTGACAGGTTTAGCGATTTTTTTAACGTGCTTAGAGCATGCTGAGATAACATGAGTTGAATCACCACAGTAAAAGCACAACCCATTTTGACGTCTATGATTTTGCCGCTCAATTCTGGTCAGAACTCGGTCACATTGCATAGACTCAGGTCTCTGTTCAGAAAACACCGCCAGATGGTGCGCAGATTTGCGCTCCCGCAAATGCTGATCAATCTGAATCGCCAAAGCCATTGAGTCATTCAGACTTGCAGGAGTGGGGAACCCCACCATAACATTCTTAATGGCTTCAGAAAGACCTTCTCTGAAATTTGCAGCCAGGGCACACTCATTCCATTGAGTAAGCACCGACCATTTCCGAAATTTTTGACAATACACCTCAGCTTCATCCTGGCCCTGAGAAAGAGCCAGCAAGGCCTTTTCTGCCTGGTTCTCAAGATTAGGTTCCTCATAAAGCAGTCCAAGCGCCAGAAAAAATGCATCCACATTCAGCAATGCAAGATCTCCTGGCACCAGAGAGAAGGCCCAATCTTGAGGGTCGCCACGTAACAAGGAGATAACAATTTTAACTTGCTGAGCGGAATCACCAGAGGAACGAGGTCTCAAAGATAGAAATAATTTACAATTCTTCTTAAAATTCAGAAACCTAGATCTATCTCCAGAAAACAACTCAGGAATAGGTATTTTTGGCTCTGACATAGGGCTATGAACAACAAAATCCTGAATGCTTTGCACCCTTGCAGCAAGATGATCCACACTAGAAGTCAGACTCTGAATATCCATGTCTGCAGCTGAACACAAAACCACCCAGAGATTAAGGGGATGAGAGAAGCTGGACAGACTGCAGCAAAGATAGAGAGAAAAAAAAAAATTGTACTCAGGGCTTCTCTTATCCCACTTCTGCGATGCATTAAACACTTTTTTGGCCTGCTGTACTGTTATGATCCTAGTGGCTGAGGATCACAAAATGGACTAGCTAAGTTTATGAACATAGACACGAGCTCTAGGGAGGTGGTAACTGGACTGACCGCAAACCTGATCCTAACCAACACACTAAAGGAAGCCGGTGAACGTGCCTAAAATCCTGGACGTCTCGACGCAGCCTGAGAAATTATCTACTCCTGGAGGGAAAGTAAGACCTCACTTGCCTCAAGAGAAATCACCCCAAAGATATAGGAAGCCCCCAACAAATAATAACGGTGAGGTAAGGGGAAAACACAAACGTAGAAATGAAAACAGATTAAGCAAATGAGGCCCGCTAATACTAGATAGCAGAAGACAGATAGGGAACTGTGCGGTCAGTAAAAAACCCTATGCAAAATATCCACGCTGAGAATACAAGAACCCCCACACCAACTAATGGTGTGAGGGGAGAAACTCAGCCCCCTAGAGCTACCAGCAAGCAAGGAAATCACATATTAGCAAGCTGGACAAAAATAAACCAAGAAACATGTGACCACTGATGGTCAAAAAATGAACCAAGCAAAACTTAGCTTCTCTTGAAGAGACTGATAACGAAGGACTGCAGGAGAGCTCCAAAATAGCACTGAAGACATTGACAGCAGGCAACAACTGAGAGTCCAGGTGAACTAAATAGGAAACCAGCTAACAGATAACGAGACAGCTGATCCTGCCTCAGACCTGCAGAATGACACAAAGAACCTCAGAGGGAGCCCAAAGACAGCACTCACACAGTACCAGTTGTGACCACAAGAGGGAGCCCCAAAACAGAGTTCACAACAAGGACCCTGCCCGCGAGGGCTCCCAGTCTGCAGGCGATGGGTGAGGATACACTAGGAGAGGTTAGGGCAAGTTGTGCGGTGGTTCAGTAGGTTGAGGATCACTGCAAGCTGTAGGCTTTTTGAAGTTTTCTATGGTAGGCGAGAGTCTGATGTGCTGGAGTAGAGAGTTCTAGAGTATGGGGGAAGCACGGGAGAAGTCTTGGATGCGGTTGTGGGAAGAAGAGATGAGAGGAGTAGCGAAGGAGGTCTTGAGAGGATCGGAGGTTGCGTGTAGGTAGGTACCGGGAGACCATGTCACAGATGTATGGAGGAGATAGGTTGTGCCTGGCTTTCTATGTCATTGTGAGGGCTTTGAACTGGAGTCTCTGGGCAATAAGAAGCCAGTGAAGGGTTTGGCATAGGGAAAAGCAGGGACACAGGTAGATTAGTCTGGCAGCAGAGTGTAGGATGGATTGGAGGCATAGTTGTAACCTGAGAGCCGGTGTCCAACAAAGAGTTTATCGGGATGCTGTCGATCACAATGGGGAGGACAGGTGTTCCTCCGACATAACTGGCTCGCCAGTTTTGTGGGCCTTGTTGTCCTACTCCTGAGGGTTGGCCCTCTGCCCCAGAGTTCGCTCATTTAAATGACAGTACCTTGCAAAATGCCCTGCCTGGTTGCAGCGCCAGCAGATGGGTCATCCATCCGAATGATAGCGGTCATCATCTCTTCCTCTGGCCGGCAGGATCCTCTTCTGTCGTCGCCAGGGGACATCCTCCAGTCTGGAAGCCAGCTTGATCTTCTCCTTTGGGGGTTCCTGTAGGGACTGAATGGTCCTGGCGAGTGCATCTACTCTTTTTGTCAGTTCCTGCACCTGGAGGCATAGTCCTGTGGAAGGATCATCATCCAGGATCTATGCGTCAGCCTCAACAGGGACCTGAGGATATGATGCCATCTCCTGGTGGTATGTGAGGGCTGGACACCTAGGGGGAACTGTGCGGCTGGGCTGAGGTTTGTGCAGCACCCGGATGGCACTGTCTTTAAATTCTGCAAAGTCCAGGTCAGGGTTTTGCAAGGCCAGGATGCATAGCTGGGTCCTGTGGGTGCTGGACAGGAGTCCCTCAATGAACTGCCCCTTTAAGAGCTTGTCTCTATCCTGCACTCTGTTAGGATAAACCTGTTTTATGGCCCATAGTGCCTCTTGCAGATTAAGGGCATAGTCCCGTATGCTATCCTGTTTCCTTTGCTTACACCCGAAGAACCTCATTTTTATTTCTGCAGTGGTGCAGGTGTCAAAGGAGATTTTAAGTTTGGCAAAGATCTGCTGCACAGTCTTTTTTTCCATATCTGGCCAGGATTTTACCTCTCTTAAGGCTGCGCAATCAGTTGGCCAGTTAAGATGCTGACCTTCTGGTGATCTGTCAGGGAATATACGTCAAATAGGCTGCAGAGTCTTTCCTTAAAGTCACTTAATGTATGGGACTCTCCGGAATAATGTGGCAGCCAGGCGGCTCCAGGAATATATGGCATAGACAGCAGAATTATGGGTGCTGAAGCTGCGGCGGGGTCCGGCGGGCTTATTGGTGCTGCGGGCATTGCAGGACCTGTTGGCAGTATGGGGCCTGCGGCTGCATCCACGGCAGGGCCTGTTGGCATCACTGGGCCTACAGGTGCTTCCCTGTGGGGCCTGGGGTACTATGGGGCCTGCGGCTGCGACCGCCTCCAATCCTCCTCCTGGGAGCAGAGTCTATAGCTGTTCCTCCAGTGTGCAGTCTGCAGAGCTTCCCGGTCCTCCGTCCAGCACTTTGCGGCATCCTCACTTCTGACTCTGCTGCACGTCTTCTTCACTTCCAGCATTCCTCTCAGCGCGACACCCATTTCTTCTTTTCTTCAAAATCTTTTTGGCCAGCTCCACCCACGAAGGTACGTCTCCTCCCCCTCGCACTCCTCACGGTGCGGCAATGTTGATTTCAAACAAACTGTCACAGTCTCTGGCACACAGTACCTGGGGATGCCAGGGCACGAAACCGTGTTTGTGATGCCAAAGATGAGTCTCCCACCAGGGCAGCGGGGTACTCGGCACCACGTCCGGACAGTATTAAAGGGGATGTCATGGTGGCTGCGACCCGGTCCGTGGCCCTGGGACTTAATATAAAAGGGAACGGTCTTTAAAGGGAATTGTGATAAAGTCTGTCATGACTGTCTGTGGAGTTCGGTCAATAGGGGGACCAAGCCTGCTTTAAAGGGGTCCTCTGGGGGATGTTGTTGCAGCAATGATGATGACGCTTCCCACAGGTGAAGCGGGGTCCCCAGGGCTCCCAAGGTGTATGGTGATGATGGAGTATTCCAGTCAATGAGTGAAGGACACAGCGTTGCAGTCTTTACCTGGTTAACTGAAGAAGTAACAGGCCTCAGTCCAGGATACTGGCAAAAGGTACATTAGGTGTCCATTTAGCCCGGAAACAAGTAAAATCCCTTTGGCAAGTCAGGTTGGGAGCCTTCCACTTTGCGCTCGCTATAAGTCCCTTGCTGCCTGAAGTGTCCTAACAAGTGTCACGGGGAGACTAGGTGAGCGAGAGCTAATAACCCGGGCCCCTGCAATTTCCCTCAGACTAGGGAAATTCTGACTGACCCTCTACCTGGAGTTTACACTGATGGTGTGCATGTCCAGGCCTCAAACCTCACCATGTCTCCGGTTTCAACTCTAGGCTGAAACCTCAGCCCACCACCCAGTGAAGAGGTAATACACCAATACCCACAGTTAGCACAGACAGGGATAAAGGAAAATATACACCATGCCACAGTCACTCAGGAATACACTATAAATGTGCAGGGCAAAATAAATACAAATATAGGAAGGAGTAAATAAGACTAAGGAAAATACACCACCAGCAACGAATCTCCAACAACCAGCTCTCCACTCCAGACCGAGATAACAACGCACAAGACAGAAGCTATAATCGGCAACGCCCAATAATCAGGAGAACTATTTAAAGGCAATGGGCATGGCCCAGCTTCCAATCCGAGTATCAGGTAAATTAACCCCGGAACAGCTAGTTAAAATCTAGCCGACGCCAATGAGCAAATAGTGGTCAAAAGCGGAATTACCGCTGTCTGTCGAACGACCTGGTCTGAACAGCGTCCGACATGACAGTACCCCGCCTTCTATGAGGGACCCCAGGGCCCTCACGGCTTATAGGACCTGGCTTGTCTGGATGGCGACGATGAAAAAACCTGACCAGCCGATCCGCATGAATATCCGAGGCTGGTACCCAGGACCTCTCCTCAGGCCCATAACCCCGCCAGTGTAACAAGTACTGTAAAGTGCGACGTACTACACGAGAGTCAACCACCTTGGAGACTTCAAACTCCAAATTACCATCCACCAAGACTGGAGGTGGCATAGGCGCCGCGTCCACAGAACCCACCACCTTCTTTAGAAGAGACCTGTGGAACACGTTGTGTATCTTATACACCGTAGTGAGCTCCAATCGGTACGCTACTGGGTTAATGACGGCGGTGACCCTAAATGGACCAATAAACCGTGGACCCAATTTAAGGGACGGTATTTTGAGTCTTATGTTTTTTGTGGATAACCAAACCCAGTCATCCACACTCAGGTCCGGACCTGGCACACGCCTACTGTCAGCCACACGTTTGTACCTAGCACCCACACTCAACAGGCGCTGTTTAACTCTCCTCCAGACTGATGACAATTGTGCTCCTAACTGATCCTCCTCTGGAACGCCGGAAGAGCCCCTCTGACTCAAGGTACAAAATTGAGGATGTAGCCCATAAACACAAAAAAAGGAAACTCCCCAGACGACTCCTGGCGGTGATTATTGATGGCAAACTCAGCCAAAGGAAGAAAGGTAGACCACTCCTCCTGGTTATCAGAGACAAAGCAGCGTAGGTACTGTTCCAAATTTTGGTTCATACACTCTGTCTGACCATTTGACTGAGGATGGAACGCCGAAGAATGAGACAACTTGATCCCCAGCCGTGAGCAAAATGCTTTCCAAAATTTTTCCACAAACTGAGACCCCCTATCAGACACGATGTCAGACGGAACCCCATGAAGTCTGACCACCTCCTGCACAAATACCTGAGACAGAGTCTTAGCGTTAGGCAACGAAGGCAAAGACACAAAGTGCGACATTTTAGAAAACCGATCAACAATCACCAGCTGATGAGGGCAAATCAGTGATGAAATCCATGGAGATTTCTGTCCATGGCTTACTAGGTACTTCAAGAGGAAGTAGTGTGCCAACAGGACGGGAGCGGGGCGTCTTAGCCCTAGCGCACGTGGTACAAGCTGACACGTATGAGACCACGTCCTGTCAGATCTTGGGCCACCAAAACCAACGTGACACCAACGCCAAGGTACCTCTAACCCCTGGGTGGCCAGCCAGGACAGCATCATGATGCTCCACCAAAACCTTTAAGTGGAGATGAAGCGCTACAAAAGATTTGTTGATGGGAAGCTCAGATGGTACCTCCTCCTGAGCCTCGGCAATCTCAGCCTCAACCTCGGTAGTGAGAGCCGAAACCACAACACCCTTTTGGAGGATGGGTACTGGATCTTCCCGAGGTTCACCCCCCGGAAAACACCTGAACAGAGCATCTGCCTTAGTGTTTTTAGACCCCAGTCTGTAACTGACAACAAAATTGAACCACATGAAAAACAATGTCCAGCGAGCCTGCCTGGGGGACAGACGCTTGGCTGACTCCAAATACAGCAGATTCTTATGATCGTTAATAACAGTAACCTGATGTTCCGACCCCTCCAAGAAGTGTCGCCGTTCCTCAAAGGCCAACTTGATTGCCAACAACTCCCTGTTGCCGATATCGTAGTTACGTTCGGCAGACGACAGTTTCTTGGAGAAATAGGCGCACGGACACAAACCACTCAAAGATGAGCCTTGAGATAGTACCGCCCCAAAAGCAACCTCAGACGCATAGACTTCCACAACAAAGGGTTTTGATACATCTGGCTGCACAAGAATGGGGGCTGAAACAAAACTTTTCTTAAGAAATTCAAATGCGCGCACAGCAGCTTCAGGCCAAACGGAGAAATTGGTACCCTTTTTAGTCATGTCAGTTAGCAGTTTAGCAATGATGGAAAAATCCTTGATAAATTTCCTATAGTAGTTAGAAAACCAAAGGAACCGCTGAAGTGCTTTCAGGTTATCAGGACGTTCCCAATGCAGCACCGCTTGCACCTTAGCGGCGTCCATTTTAAAACCAGAAGCAGACACAATATAACCCAAGAAAGGCAACTCTTGAACAGAAAATACACATTTCTCAAGTTTAGCATACAGCTTATTCTCTCTGAGAAGCTGTAACACCTTCCTGACATGATTTAAATGAGCATCACGGTCGCAAGAATATATGAGGATGTCATCTAGGTACACGATAACGAATTTCCCCAAAACATGCGAGAACACATCATTGATGAAATGTTGGAACACTGCAGGTGCGTTAGTCAACCCAAAAGGCATCACCAAATTTTCAAAATGACCCTCAGGGGTATTAAAAGCCGTCTTCCACTCATCACTTTGACGGACTCTTATGAGGTTGTACGCCCCCCTGAGGTCAAGCTTGGTAAACCACTTAGCACCCGCCACCTGGTTGAACAAATCTGGTATCAGTGGCATCGGGTATGGATCACGAACCGTAATCTGGTTCAACTCCCAGAAATCCAAACACGGGCGTAATCCGCCTTCTTTCTTCTTCACAAAGAAGAACCCTGCTGCCACCGGCGAGGATGACGGCCTGATGTGCCCTTTGCTCAAGCTTTCAGCAATATAATCTTTTAACGCTTGTCTCTCCGGACCGGAGATGTTAAACATCCTTGCTTTAGGCAACTTGGCCCCTGGTTTGAACCTGATAGAACAGTCATAGGGACGATGTGGCGGCAACTCTGAACAACCCTTTTCAGAGAACACATCCACAAAATCCAGAAGTGACCCCGGAACGCTTGAAATCACAGCAGCCACACATGTGGCCAGGCAATTCTCCTGGCAGAACTCGCTCCACTGAATTATGTCCTGAGTTTTCCAGTCAATTACCGGGTTGTGCATGGACAACCAAGGAAAACCCCAAACCACCTGAGCAGGAAGATTCCTGAGCACCTTACATGTAACCCGCTCGGAATGTAGAACCCCAATGTGGAGTTTCACCGCAGCCACAAATTCAGTAATCTCCCCCTGAGAGAGAGGAGTAGCATTGATGGTGACCACGCGGATAGGATGAGACAGTTTTTCAATCCTAAAACCTGCTGTGCGCGCAAACTCCTCATCAATGAGATTTGTGGCTGAACCACTATCCACAAAAACAGTAATTGGCAGCTCACTGCCAGCGATAAAAACCTTAGCAGGGAGCATGCATTGAGAAACCACCATGGAGGATATACATAAGCTCAGATTGGTCTCCTCCATACCCTCTGAGCTTAGAAGTTTTCCGCCGTTGCGTTTTTCTTAGACAGCAGAGGACAGATGTTAATAAAATGACCAGTTTTACCACAGTAAAAACAGGCTCCCTGCTTCCTGAGCTCAGGGGCTCGACGCTTCACATGTGACACCCCTGCGATTTGCATAGGCTCCGTGGACTCACCTGCAGCAACCACACATGAACCTAAACCCTCTCCTTTAGGCGGTGTCTCATGCTCCCCCTGATGCAAACGGCGATCATTGCGGACAACCAGACTCATAGCTGAATCTAGAGAAGCAGGAGTCTCATACATCAGAAGGGCTTTTTTAACCCTTCCAGAAACCCCATGAATAAACTGACTCCGCAATGCTGGATCATTCCATTGTGTATCGATCGCCCAGCGACGAAATTCAGAACAGTAATCCTCTGCAACTCGCTCCCCCTGGCGAATAGTGCGTATCTTAGATTCTGCTAGAGCCATTCTTTCAGGTTCATTGTAGATTTTTCCAAGAGAGGAAAAAAAACTCTCCACAGAGTCAAATGCAGCAGAATCAGATGGCAAAGAAAACGCCCATGCTTGGGGATCCCTGCTTAACAATGACAACACCAGGCCCACACGCTGAGCCTCATTACCCGAGGAGATCAGGCGCATACGGAAATATAGTTTGCAAGCTTCACAAAAAGTAACAAATTTACTGCGTTCCCCAGCAAATTTTTCAGGCAAAGGGAATTTAGGCTCAGCAACTCTTCCTGTTGCTCCAGCTTGCACATTAGATACTTCTAGTCCCTGTTGCTGAACTGCACTCCTCAACTCAGTGACCTGTAGGGACAGCGCCTCCAGCTGGTGGGTTATGGAAGTCGTGGGATCCATGACAAAAGAAAAAAAATAATTATTTTTTTTTTGTTGGTCGGATTATAATGTCACGGGGAGACTAGGTGAGTGAGAGCTAATAACCCGGGCCCCTGCAATTTCCCTCAGACTAGGGAAATTCTGACTGACCCTCTACCTGGAGATTACACTGATGGTGTGCATGTCCAGGCCTCGAACCTCACCCTGTCTCCTGTTTCAACCCTAGGCTGAAACCTTCGCCCACCACCCAGTGAAGAGGTAATACACCAATACCCACAGTTAGCACAGACAAGGATAAAGGAAAATATACACCACGCCGCAGTCACTCAGGAATACACTATAAATGTGCAGGGCAAAATAAATACAAATATAGGAAGGCGTAAATAAGACTAAGGAAAATACACCACCAGCAACGAATCTCCAACAACCAGCTCTCCACTCCAGACCGAGATAACAACGCACAAGACAGAAGCTATAATCGGCGACGCCCAAAGATCAGGAGAACTATTTAAAGGCAATGGGCATGGCCCAGCTTCCAATCCGAGGATCAGGTAAATTAACCCCGGAACAGCTAGATAAAATCTAGCCGACGCCAATGAGCAAATAGTGGTCAAAAGCGGAATTACCGCTGTCTGTCGAACGACCTGGTCTGAACAGCGTCCGACATGACACAAGGTCCTGGTTCTTTCCCCTGTCGTGGGACAGGTACCTGTATAGTAGGCAGCTTGAGCCATTCCTTCTGGGGTCACTACATAGTGACTCCAGGCTCCAGAATGATGCTGTACCACAGGCTTAATTTTTACATAGTTACATAGTTATTAAGGTTGAAAGAAGACTTTAAGTCCATCTAGTTCAACCCATAGCCTAACCTAACATGCCCTAACATGTTGATCCAGAGGAAGGCAAAAAAAAACCATGTGGCAAAGAGTAAGCTCCACCTTGGGGAAAAAAAATCCTTCCCGACTCCACATACGGCAATCAGACTAGTTCCCTGGATCAACGCCCTATCAAGGAATCTAGTGTATATACCCTGTAACATTATACTTTTCCAGAAAGGTATCCAGTCCCCTCTTAAATTTAAGTAATGAATCACTCATTACAGCATCATACGGCAGAGAGTTCCATAGTCTCACTGCTCTTACAGTAAAGAATCCGCGTCTGTTATTATGCTTAAACCTTCTTCATGAGTAAGTAATAAATCCATGCTGATACTGGGTCATGAGTAGTGTTGAGCGATACCTTCCGATATGCATTGGTATCTGTATCGGATAGTATCGGCCGATACCGGCAAAATATCGGATCTCGCCGATACCGATACCCGATACTAGTGTTGAGCGATACCGTCCGATACTTGAAAGTATCGGTATCGGATAGTATCGGCCGATACCCGAAAAGTATCGGATATCGCCGATACCGATACCCGATACCAATACAAGTCAATGGGACACCAAGTATCGGAAGGTATCCTGATGGTTCCCAGGGTTCCAAGGAAACTCCCCTTTAGGCCCTGGGATCCATATTAATGTGTAAAATAAAGAATAAAAATAAAAAAATATTGATATACTCACCCTCTGACGCGCCCTGGTTGTAACCGCCAGCCTCCGTTCATAAGAATGAGCGCTTGAAAGTCCTTAGATGACGTCGCGGCCTGTGATTGGTCGCGGAGCTGTCACGTGACCGCAACGCGACCAATCACAAGCCGTGACGTCATCTAAGGTCTTTCAAGCGCTTGAAAGTCCTTAGATGATGTCGCGGCCTGTGATTGGTCGTGGAGCGGTCACGTGACCGCAACGCGACCAATCACAAGCCGTGATGTCATCTAAGGTCTTTCAAGCGCTTGAAAGACCTTAGATGACGTCACGGCTTGTGATTGGTCGCGTTGCGGTCACGTGACCGCTCCGCGACCAATCACAGGCCGCGATGTCATCTAAGGACTTTCAAGCGCTCATTCTTATGAACGGAGGCTGGCGGTTACATCGATAAGGTCCAGGCTGCGTCGGAGAGGTGAGTATATCAATATTTTTTATTTTTATTCTTTATTTTACACATTAATATCGATCCCGATACCGATTCCCGATATCACAAAAGTATCGGATCTCGGTATCGGAATTCCGATTCAGCAAATATCGGCCGATACCCGATAGTTGCGGTATCGGAATGCTCAACACTACCCGATACCAATGCATTTCAATGGGACGCAAAGTATCGGAATGGTTCCTGTTGTGAATTCCGCTCTTGGGCTCCCTCCGGTGGTTGTAAGTAGCACTTTTGTGAATTCTGCTCTTGGGCTCCCTCCTGTGGTTTTGAGTGGTATAGCTGCTTCTTGGATTTAGCATCAGCAGCTGCTTCCACTGATCGTCTTTCTTGCTCGGCTATTTTAGTCTGGCCTTATCCCTCAATCAATGCCAGTTGTCAATTGTTCCTGCTTGGAGCCACTGCTCTTTTGGATTTCCCTGGCACTCTGTCCAGTTCAGCAAAGATAAGTCCTTGCTTGTCCTTTTGCAGTCCACTTGTTGTGGACTTATTTGTTCAGCTCATTCTATGTTTTGCTTATTTGTCCAGCTTATCAGTATGGATCTATTCAGCTAAGCTGGAAGCTCTGGGCTGCAGATTTTGCCCTCCACACCTTTAGTCAGGTGTGGAGATTTTTGCATATCTCTGTGGTGGACTTTTTCTAGTTTTTATTACTGACCGCACAGTGTTCTTTCCTGTACTATCTATCTAGCTAGAAGTGGCCTCCTTTGCTAAATCTTGTTTCATACTACGCATGTCATTTCCTTCTCCTCTTACAGTCAATATTTGTGGGGGGTTGTCCTATCCTTTGGGGATCTTCTCTGAGGCAAGATAGCTTTCCTATTCCTACCTTTAGGGGTAGCTAGTTCTCCGGCTGTGAAGAGGTGTCCAGGGAGTGACAGGAACATCCCACGGCTACTGCTAGTGTTGTGTTAAGATCAGGAACTGTGGTCTGTATAGTTACCACCTGCTCAGAGCTAGTCACATGTCGCTCCTAAATTAGCAGTCCATAACAGTACAACTGGCCAGAAATGAGTTGAATGCATCTCAAAAGAAGGAAAAGAAAAAGAGTTCTGAGCCATTTTTTTTTTCTTTAGTCTGCTTTGTCTTTTTCCTTCCTCTTAATCTCTGGGTGGATTTGGGCGCAGACATGGATGTTCAGGGTTTGTTTTCTCGTGTGGATCAGCTTGCTGCAATAGTTCAGAGTATCCAAGATTATGTTGTTCAGACTCCAGCCTTAGAGCCTAGAATTCCTACTCCAGATTTGTTTTACGGGGATAGATCTAAGTTTTTGAACTTTAAAAATAACTGCAAATTGTTTATTGCTCTGAAACCCCGTTCCTCTGGTGGCCCCACTCAGCAAGTTAAAATAGTTATTTCTCTGCTGCGTGGTGACCCTCAGGACTGGGCATTCTCCCTTGAGTCAGGGGATCCGGCATTGCTTAATGTAGATGCATTTTTTTATTCGCTCGGATTATTGTATGACGAACCTAGCTCTGTGGATCATGCGGAAAAAACCTTGTTGGCCCTGTGCCAGGGTCAAGAAGCGGCAGAATTATACTGCCAGAAATTTAGAAAATGGTCTGTGCTCACTAAATGGAATGAGGACACTCTGGCAGCAATTTTCAGAAAGGGTCTTTCTGAAGCCCTTAAAGATGTTATGGTGGGGTTCCCCACGCCTGTTGGTCTGAGCGAATCTATGTCTCTAGCCATTCAGATTGATCGGCACCTGCGCGAGCGCAAAGTGGTGCACCATATGGCAACATCCTCTGAACAGAGTCCTGAGCCTATGCAATGTGATAGGATTCTGAACAGAGCGGAACAGAGGGGATACAGACGTCAGAATGGGCTGTGATTTTACTGTGGTGATTCAGCTCATACTATCTCTGATTGCCCTAAGCGTATTAAGAGGGTCTAGATCTGTTACCATTAGTACTGTACAACCTAAGTTTCTCCTGTCTGTGACCCTGATTTGCTCATTGTCATCTTTCTCTGTCATGGCATTTGTGGATTCAGGCGCTGCCCTGAACTTAATGGACTTAGAATTCGCCAGGCGCTGTGGTTTTTCTTTGCAGCCTTTGCAGAGCCCTATTCCTTTGAGGGGTATTGATGCTACACCGTTGGCCAAGAATAAACCTCAGTATTGGACTCATCTGACTATGTGCATGGCTCCAGCACATCAGGAAGATTGTCGCTTTCTGGTGTTGCATAATTTACATGATGTTGTTGTACTGGGTTTTCCATGGTTACAAGTACACAATCCAGTGTTGGATTGGAAATCAATGTGTGTGACTAGTTGGGGTTGTCAAGGGGTACATAGTGACGTTCCTTTAATGTCAATTTCCTCTTCCCCCTCTTCTGATGTTCCTGAATTTTTATCAGATTTCCATGATGTATTCGATGAGCCCAAGTCCAGTTCCCTTCCTCCACATAGGGACTGTGATTGTGCTATTGACTTGATTTCAGGCTCTAAGTTCCCTAAGGGCCGACTTTTCAACCTGTCTGTGCCAGAACATACCGCTATGCATAGCTATATTAAGGAGTCCTTGGAGAAGGGGCATATTTGGCCGTCTTCATCACCATTGGGAGCGGGATTCTTTTTTGTTGCCAAGAAGGATGGCTCCTTGAGACCCTGTATTGATTATTGCCTTCTTAAAAAGATCACGGTCAAATTCCAATACCCTTTACCTTTGCTCTCTGATTTGTTTGCTCGGATTAAGGGGGCTAGTTGGTTTACCAAGATTGACCTTCGAGGGGCATATAATCTTGTTTGTATTAAACAGGGTGACGAATGGAAAACTGCATTTAATACGCCCGAAGGCCATTTTGAATACCTGGTGATGCCTTTCGGGCTTTCTAAGAACATAATTTTACCTCTATACAAGTCACTAGTTCGACCACACTTAGAATACTGTGCACAGTTCTGGTCTCCGGTGTATAAGAAAGACATAGCTGAACTGGAGCGGGTGCAGAGAAGAGCGACCAAGGTTATTAGAGGACTGGGGGGTCTGCAATACCAAGATAGGTTATTACACTTGGGGCTATTTAGTTTGGAAAAACGAAGACTAAGGGGTGATCTTATGTTAATGTATAAATATATGAGGGGACAGTACAAAGACCTTTCTGATGATCTTTTTAATCATAGACCTGAGACAGGGACAAGGGGGCATCCTCTACGTCTGGAGGAAAGAAGGTTTAAGCATAATAACAGACGCGGATTCTTTACTGTAAGAGCAGTGAGACTATGGAACTCTCTGCCGTATGATGTTGTAATGAGTGATTCATTAATTAAATTTAAGAGGGGACTGGATACCTTTCTGGAAAAGTATAATGTTACAGGGTATATACACTAGATTCCTTGATAAGGCGTTGATCCAGGGAACTAGTCTGATTGCCGTATGTGGAGTTGGGAAGGAATTTTTTTCCCCATGGTGGAGTTACTCTTTGCCACATGGGGTTTTTTTGCCTTCCCCTGGATCAACATGTTAGGGCATGTTAGGTTAGGCTATGGGTTGAACTAGATGGACTTACAGTCTTCCTTCAACCTTAATAACTATGTAACTATGTAATGCTCCTTCTGTATTTCAGTCCTTCATGCATGACATTTTTCACAATTATCTTGATAAATTCTTGATTGTGTATTTGGATGATATTTTCATTTTTTACAATGATTGGGAGTCTCATGTGAAGCAGGTCAGGATGGTATTCCAGATCCTTCGTGATAATGCTCTATTTGTGAAGGGGTCTAAGTGCCTATTTGGAGTTCAGAAGGTCTCTTTTTTGGGGTTTATTTTTTCTCCTTCGTCTATAGAAATGGATCCTGTTAAGGTCCAAGCCATTCATGACTGGATTCAACCCACATCTGTGAAGAGCCTTCAGAAATTTTTGGGCTTTGCTAATTTTTATCGCCGTTTCATTGACAACTTCTCTAGTGTGGTTAAGCCCCTGACCGATTTGATGAAGAAAGGCGGTGATGTGACAAATTGGTCCTCTGAGGCTGTTGAGGCCTTTCAGGAGCTTAAGCGCCGATTTACTTCTGCCCCTGTCTTGCGTCTGCCGGATGTGTCTCTTCCTTTTCAGGTTGAGGTTGATGCTTCTGAGATTGGGGCAGGGGCCGTTTTGTCACAGAGGAATTCTGATGGTTCCTTGATGAAACCATGTGCCTTCTTTTCCCGAAAGTTTTCGCCTGCGGAACGCAATTATGATGTCGGCAATCGGGAGTTGTTGGCTATGAAGTGGGCATTTGAGGAGTGGCGACATTGGCTTGAGGGAGCCAAGCACCGCGTTGTGGTCTTGACCGATCATAAGAATTTGATTTACCTCGAGTCGGCCAAGCGGCTGAAACCTAGACAGGCTCGATGGTCCCTGTTTTTCTCCCATTTCGATTTTGTGGTGTCATATCTTCCGGGATCTAAGAATGTTAAAGCGGATGCCCTCTCTAGGAGTTTTTTGCCTGATTCTCCTGGAGTTCTTGAGCCAGTTGGCATTCTTAGGGAAGGGGTGGTTCTTTCTGCCATCTCCCCTGATTTACGGCGGGTGCTTCAGGAATTTCAGGCTGATAAACCTGACCGCTGTCCTGTGGGGAAGCTGTTTGTTCCTGATAGATGGACAAGTAAGGTAATTTCTGAGGTCCATTGTTCGGTGTTGGCTGGTCATCCTGGGATTTTTGGTACCAGAGATTTGGTGGCTAGGTCCTTTTGGTGGCCTTCCTTGTCACGGGATGTGCGTTCTTTTGTGCAGTCCTGTGGGACTTGTGCCCGGGCTAAGCCTTGCTGTTCCTGCGCTAGTGGGTTGCTTTTGCCTTTGCCTGTCCCTGAGAGGCCCTGGATGCATATTTCCATGGATTTTATTTTGGATCTTCCTGTGTCCCAGAGGATTTCTGTTATCTGGGTGGTTTGTGACCGGTTCTCTAAAATGGTCCATTTGGTACCTTTGCCTAAATTGCCTTCTTCCTCTGATTTGGTTCCATTGTTTTTTCAGCATGTGGTTCGTTTGCATGGCATTCCGGAAAATATTGTGTCTGACAGAGGTTCCCAGTTTGTTTCCAGGTTTTGGCGGGCCTTTTGTGCTAGGATGGGCATTAATTTGTCTTTTTCTTCGGCGTTCCATCCTCAGACAAATGGCCAAACTGAGCGAACTAATCAAACCTTGGAAACCTATTTGAGATGCTTTGTGTCTGCTGATCAGGATGATTGGGTGGCTTTCTTGCCGTTGGCCGAGTTTGCCCTTAATAATCGGGCCAGTTCGGCTACTTTGGTTTTGCTTTTTTTTTGTAATTTTGGTTTCCATCCTCGTTTTTCTTCAGGGCAGGTTGAGCCTTCTGATTGTCCTGGTGTAGATTCTGTGATGGACAGGTTACAGCAGATTTGGACTCATGTGGTAGACAATTTGACGTTGTCTCAGGAAAAGGCTCAGCGTTTTGCTAACCACCGTCGGTGTGTTGGTCCTCGGCTTCGTGTGGGGGATTTAGTCTGGTTATCTTCTCGTCATGTTCCTATGAAGGTTTCTTCCCCTAAGTTCAAGCCTCGGTTTATTGGTCCTTATAAGATTTCTGAGATTATCAATCCAGTGTCTTTTCGTTTGGCCCTTCCAGCCTCTTTTGCCATCCACAATGTTTTCCATAGATCTTTGTTGCGGAGATATGTGGTACCCGTTGTTCCCTCTGTTGATCCTCCTGCCCCGGTGTTGGTTGAGGGGGAGTTGGAATATGTGGTTGAGAAAATTTTGGATTATTGTCT
Source organism: Ranitomeya variabilis (assembly GCF_051348905.1). Classification (NCBI taxonomy): domain Eukaryota; kingdom Metazoa; phylum Chordata; class Amphibia; order Anura; family Dendrobatidae; genus Ranitomeya; species Ranitomeya variabilis. The sequence continues at coordinate 573,355,177 of NC_135236.1, forward strand.
TTCGAGGCGGAGGCTTCAGTATCTTGTTAAGTGGAAGGGTTATGGCCAGGAGGATAATTCTTGGGTGGTTGCCTCCGATGTCCATGCTGCCGATTTGGTTCGTGCTTTTCACTTGGCTCGTCCTGATCGGCCTGGGGGCTCTGGTGAGGGTTCGGTGACCCCTCCTCAAGGGGGGGGGTACTGTTATGAATTCCGCTCTTGGGCTCCCTCCGGTGGTTGTAAGTAGCACTTTTGTGAATTCTGCTCTTGGGCTCCCTCCTGTGGTTTTGAGTGGTATAGCTGCTTCTTGGATTTAGCATCAGCAGCTGCTTCCACTGATCGTCTTTCTGGCTCGGCTATTTTAGTCTGGCCTTATCTCTCAATCAATGCCAGTTGTCAATTGTTTCTGCTTGGAGCCACTGTTCTTTTGGATTTCCCTGACACTCTGTCCAGTTCAGCAAAGATAAGTCCTTGCTTGTCCTTTTGCAGTCCACTTGTTGTGGACTTATTTGTTCAGCTCATTCTATGTTTTGCTTATTTGTCCAGCTTATCAGTATGGATCTATTCAGCTAAGCTGGAAGCTCTGGGCTGCAGATTTTGCCCTCCACACGTTTAGTCAGGTGTGGAGATTTTTGCACATCTCTGCGGTGGAATTTTTCTAGTTTTTATTACTGACCGCACAGTGTTCTTTCCTGTACTATCTATCTAGCTAGAAGTGGCCTCCTTTGCTAAATCTTGTTTCATACTACGTATGTCATTTCCTTCTCCTCTCACAGTCAATATTTGTGGGGATCTGTCCTGTCCTTTGGGGATCTTCTCTGAGGCAAGATAGCTTTCCTATTCCTACCTTTAGGGGTAGCTAGTTCTCCGGCTGTGACGAGGTGTCCAGGGAGTGACAGGAACATCCCACGGCTACTGCTAGTGTTGTGTTAAGATCAGGAACTGCAGTCTGTATAGTTACCACCTGCTTAGAGCTAGTCGCATGTCGCTCCTAAATTACCAGTCCATAACAGGTTCCCAAGGTCTGAAGGAGAGGAAACTCTCCTTCAGGCCCTGGGATCCATATTCATATGTAAAATAAAGAATTAAAATAAAAAATATGGATATACTCACCTCTCTGACGGCCCCTGGACTTTACCGATGTAACCGGGAGCCTCCGTTCCTAAGAATGATCTTACGTTCACTGCTGGAGGCTTGCAGGTGCCTGCTCTGAGCAGGCGCTTGCAAGCCACCTCCCTGCAGGACCCGGAAGCAGCCCCGCGACCATATTGGATCCGGGGCCTGCAGGGAGGAGGAGGTAGGAGACCCCCTCCCTACAAGATGCTTCCCTCTACCGCCGGAACACTGCGATCATCTCGGAGGCCTACTGCTACCGGCAACACGCTTGAAGGAGACCCAACCAGGAGACTACACATTTACAAAAATTAGTGACAGACATCAAAGTGGCATCATGTTCACAAGAGTAGAAATAGTATAATAGGGATCAACATCTCTTTCACTACAGCAAACCCATCACATAAACATTAGGGCCTGACACCACTGAAGTGGCATCAATTTGACCAGAGTAAAAATAGTGTAATGGAGAATGATATCTCTTTCACTACAGCTAAACCATTGACTGGTGCAGTTTCCGCTTTCAATTTGCCAATATAAGGTATAAATGAAACCTTTAAAAATATGCCAACGACCAAGAAACCTAAAATGATGTTGGTAAAGATGCTTAAAAGGCCACTGTCACCCCCTCCAGCCGTTATAAACTAAAAGAGCCACCTTGTGCAGCAGTAATGCTGCATTCTAACAGGTTGGCTCTTTTAGTTTTTGGTTCAAGTATTCCGAAAATAAAGCGTTTTTAAACTTAGTCAAAATACCTGTCTTTAGACAGGGAGGCGGGTCCTCACTTCCCAGCTTCAACCGCTACTCTGCCGTCACTCCAATCTTCAGTGGCTTTCGGCGCCGCCCCCTCAGCGCTGTTTACACTTCAAAACCGGCGCCTGCGCTGTGCACTACTGTGCTGCGCAGGCGCAGTGAGCTCTGGCCATCTGACGTCACAGCCAGGCTTGCAGACTGCGCCTGTGCGGCCGCCCTGCTTGTGAATCCCAGCCCCGCACTCTGCATAATGCATAACACAGTGCAGGGCTGGGATTCCAAAGGTGGGTGGCCGCACTGCCCGCACAGGCGCAGTCTGCAAGCCTGGCTGGGACGTCAGACAGCCAGACCTTACTGCGTCTGCGCAGCACAGTAGTATACAGTGCAGGCGCTGGTTTTGAAGCATAAACAGCACTGAGGGGGTGGCGCCGAAAGCCACTGAAGATTGGAGTGACGGCAGAGTAGCGGTTGAAGCTGGGGAGTGAGGACCCGCCTCCCTGTCTAAAGACAGGTATTTTGACTAAGTTTAAAAATGCTTTATTTTCGGAATACTTGAACCAAAAACTAAAAGAGCCACCTTGTTAGAATGCAGCATTACTGCTGCACACGTTGGCTCTTTTAGTTTATAATGGCTGGAGGGGGGTGACAGTAGCCCTTTAAAAAAACACTGCTGCTGTTTTCCTGAAGTGTTTACTGCTTCCAAAACTATTCAGGTGCATCACATCTAAAATATGTCATGTACACATAACCTCAGAGTAATATCAGATGTGTAGCACCTCCTGCAGTGACCAAGGACTGCATGTTTTCGTTTCCGAAGAGGTTGTACAGCTAAAAGTGCACCCCACTGCTTTTAGGTGGACCAGTCCAGAAAAGGGACAGTGGCTCAGGCATATAAAACACAGTGTGCATAGAAGAAGCTGGCAGCCATTTTACATGGAAATTCAATGAGCAGAGAAAAAGATTAAAAGGAGAGCACCTTGTATTTTAATTCTATTTTTTAATTCTATTTTAAATTTTAATTCTGAAATATAAATTTATTGTGATGTTTCTTTAAATGTGGAGATTCATTTTAAAGATCCTTGGTTATGGTGTTTGGTAATTAGATGCAATGCTTTTGGAATGAATGCTTATGTTAACCCTTTAGTGACAGAGCCAATTTGCAACTTAATGACCAAGCCAATTTTTACAATACTGACCACTGTCACTTTATGTGTTTATAACTCTGGAATGCTTCAAAGGATCACACTAATTCTGATACTGATTTAAGTGACATATTGTACTTCATGTTAGTGGTAAAATTTCTTTAATATGACCTGCATTTATTTATGAAAAAAAAAACGGAAATATGGCGAAAATTTTGAAAATTTTGCAATTTTCAAGCTGCCCTTAAATCAGAGAGTGGTGTCACACAAAATACTTCAGCACAATTTTGAAACCAAGTTATGTTTTGTTAAGACATTATAAGGGTTAAAAGTTTACCAGCAATTTCACATTTTTCCAACAAAATTTACAAAACCATTTTTTTTAGGGACCACCTCACATTTGAAGTGAGTTTGGGGATCAATATAACAGAAAATACCCAAAAGTGACACCATTCTAAATACTGCACTCCTCAAGGTGCGCAAAACCACATTCAAGAATTTTTTTTTACTTTTTTATTTTTTTTATTTTTTTCAATGTTCTTTTAATTTAACGATAATAAATCAAACAGTGAAAGATAAACTATCCATGAAAAGACAAATCATACATTCAAAGACAATATCATAACCATATAAGAATTGTAAAGCATGCAGAAGAATGTAAACAGGTAAAAGGTAGATATTACAATAATGTAAAGCGATCACTCCAGTGTCGTCTTGGCAGTATGGGAAGTTAAAGTTCCACAACTATGCGGAGGCTCAATGACAGCACAAGTGTGGAGAGTCACATAGAGAAACTAGCTTTACAATGCTTAACTTAATGTAGCAAAATAGTCCAAACATGGCTAGATCTACTAAAGGAGTGTTACTTTTAGAATTGTTTTTATAGTTAAGCAATATTAAATTATATCAAAGTTATTTATTTTCCTTAGTCCAACTTAGATATAAATAGTAAAGAGGGCATAGCTATAGGAAAGGAAAGCATCAAAGTAAGAAAAGGAAGAGCCTAGAAAGGGAGGGGGATGGATAGGTGGGGCAAGGGCTGAAGGTAGGAGGAAGGGGAAGGAGGAGGAGCATCTCGAATGTTGTGATCAATGTTTAGTTAGGATGAGATACAAAGGTTTGGATCTGAAAAGGATCCTAGGTTGCCAGGTTTCACAGAATTTATTAACATAGTGGTTCACTCTTTCCGCTAATTCCGCAATATGGTAGATTTGGTCTATCTTGTGGTAAAGTTGCTGTGTTGTGGGTATAACAGGGGACTGCCAGTATCTGGGGATCAAGGATTTCCTGCTGTGATTATAGATTCTGCTAGTTTAGAGTCTAATTTATTATTAGGCCAAATTGGAAAATTTAATAAGGCAGTTTCAGGTGTCAGGGTGAACTGCTTGCCTATGACTTCATAAATAGTAAAGGATACTGTTTTCCAAGATACCTGCAGGGTTGGGCAAGATCACCATATGTAGGAGAATCCTTATTCATCTTTGCAGCACCTCCAGCATGTATCAGGCGCCGAATTGTGCCATCTGTGAATCAGCTTGGAATGGTATACCACCTAGTTATTATGCCCTCATCCAGATTTTGATTGTGCTTTGAGTGTGTGCATTGGTATAGCGAGGTGAATCCTGAATATTGCTGGGGTTCAGCAGCGAGCTTAGCGAGCAAGGGAATATATACTCTTCTATTTTGACTGACTGTTTATCTTTGCCACCTCTGATCCAGTCCTAGTAAATTGGGCTGCTTGTTAATATTTTGCGATGTCAGGAGCCCTCATTCCACCCAAGGTTTTGGGTAAAGTAAGTGTTTTAGAATTGATATGGGGGGTTGCATTTGTGCCACATATATTTGAAAAATATTGAGTGGATTTGAGTTAAAAAGTTTGAGGGAATTGTGATGGGAAGCATCTCAAAAAGATATATACAGTACATTTTTGTAGGATTAGGCTTTGTAAGATATTCTTCCTCCCCATCCATGAAAGAAAAGGGTCTCTCCAGGATCGAATGCAGGTATTCATGATTTCTATTAAGGGTTTTATGTTTAAAGTGAAGAGATTCTTGTTGGTCTTTCCTATTTTGATACCAAGGTACGATATAAATCTAGGTGGCCAGATAAAGGGATAATTTAGCTTAAGCTTGCTTTCCAACTCCCCAGGGAGGTCCGGACCCAACGCCTCAGATTTAGTTGCATTAACTTTAAAATTTGATAGATCACCATATCTGTTTAAAATGCTTGTTAAAGGGGATGTCCACTACTTTCAGTTAACCCCCCCCAATGTATCCCCCGGGGCCCCTAATGAATTTTCTAAATACCTTTTGTTGCCGTTTTTGCCTGTGAGCGACGCTATGGCGGCAGCTGAGTTTGGGTCACGTGTCCCCCAGGCTGCACCCACCGCTAATTTCTGCCGACGTCACGTCAAATTCCAGACTCTGGAAATTGACGTGACGTCAGCAGCAGGCGTGACCCAGCCTCCACAGACAGCGGTCACTCATCAAGAGTGACTGGGCTGTGGGCAGGGTTGAGGTCAGCCTGCAGGACTGTACTGGGATCTGTGTTTTCTGTGGGCGGGCAGGGTTGGGATCTGTGGGCGGGCAGGGCTGGGGTCTGCTGGACGTTCCCATATGCTGAGGTCTGCTGGCCAAACACGCTCATGTGCTGATATGTGCGGCCTGTGCAGCGGTGGTCTGCACGGTGAATCTGCCATCGGTGGATCTGCTGGCGGTGGGGGTTCTGCGTGGTGGGTCTGCGGAAGGTGCTGGAGTGTGCGGGCGGGGGGTCTGCAGGGCTGTGCGGTGGGGTCATTGGTGTGTGTGTATCTGTGTGCAGGCATCGTCCGATGGGACTACACACCCGAGCAGCCAGGCACACACCCGCACAGTCCCGCACACACTTGAACAGTCCCGCACAGCGCCGAACAAATCCGAACAGCCCACAGACCCTGCCCACACACACCCGCACAGCCCCACACACACCCGAACAGTCCCAAACACACCCGAACAGCCAGGCACACACCCGCACAGCGCCGCACACATCCAAACAGTCCCGCACACACCCGCATAGCGCCACACACACCCGCACAGTGCCGCACACATCCGAACAGTCCCGCACACACCCAAACAGTCCCGCACACACCTGAACATTCCTGCACACACCCGAACAGTCCCAAACACACCCTAACAGCAAGGCACACACCCGCACAGTCCCGCACACACTCAAACAGTCCCGCACACACCCAAACAGTCCCACACACACCCGAACAGTTTTGCACACACCCGAACAGCCCGCAGACCCCGCCCGCACACACATACATGCACACAGTCACCACCCACACACTTCCCTCCTCCCGAAATGCAGCATTTCTCGGACCCACATCCTCAGCTAAACTGCTGATCTTTTTTACATCTGTGGTTTTGCTGCGGATGTGCCCGACTCAATGAAAGTCTAAGGGTGCAGAAACGCTGCAGTTTGGCACAAAAGAAGTGACATGCTGCGGAAAAAAAAAAGCGTTTCAGTGTGGCTTTTTCCACAGCATGTGCAGAATAAGTCTGTGGCTCTCATAGACTTACATTGGTTGTGCACTACACTGTAGATTTGATGCAATTCTGTGTGGCAAAAAATGCTGCGAATCTGCAATCAAATCCGCAACGTGTGCACACAGCCTTAGCATTTAGTGAACCTAGCAAAAAAGCCAAGCAAAAAACAAATGTGGGATTGCACTTTTTTTGCAATTTCATTGCACTTTGAATTTTTTCACATTTTCTGTTACATGACATGGTAAAACCAATGATGTTGTTCAAAAGTAGAACTTCTCCACCAAAAGATAAGCCCTCACATGGCCATGTTGTTTGAAAAATTATGGCTCTTGAAAGAAGGGGAGGAATGAACAAAAAAAAAAGCTCCAGGGGTGAAGGGGTTTAGAAACATGGATATGGACATATCTATGGAAATAGACATAGATATATAGATATATCTGTATGTATCTATCCACCCATGTCTATCTACCTATCTATCTATCTGTGTGTAATGGAGTGTGGGTTGGACAAATGTAAAAGAGAAGTTTGGACAGAAATGACATCACAAATCTTTTTGAAGATAGAGGAGGGAGAGGAGGGAGGGGACTGGGTGTGTTTTGGAGTGGGTGTGCTAGGTTCAGGCTTAGTGGCCTGTGCAAAGCATCATGGAACTTGTAGTATTAGAGCACAATAAGTCAGGAGAAAGGAAGTTGTCGATTAACCCCATGAGAGCTGGATCCAGCAGTGAAGATGTGCTGCTACAGCATGATAAAAGGTAATATTACTAAAATAAACACAGTGGATGTTTTCAGTGGCACATAAAAGCAAGATTTATGAAAAAAAAAAGTTATTGCAGTGGACAACTTCTTTAATGCCAGTAATACTCTCAAAGGCTGGGAAAGCACAAACAAGAGGTCGTCTGCAAAGGCAGCTGTTTTATAATGATCATCTCTGATGCAAATACCTTTGATTTCAGGATTCTGTTGGATAGCCTGTAGCAGGGGCTGTATGGTCATCACAAACAGGAGAGGTGATGGCGGGAATCCCTGCCTCGTTCCATTACAAATTTGGAATAAATCTGTTAATGAGCCATTAAGTCTGATCCTCGCCGATGGGGCTGAGTACATTCCCATTATAGCATTTATGATTAGTGGGGGAAAGCTAAATTTAGTCAAAGTTTTCTCAAGAAAAGTCCAGTCTACCCTATCAAAGGCTTTTTTTACATCAATGCCCAATAATACAGTGGCACTTTATAGGATCTTGTGTATTGCATTAGGAGCAGAATTTTAGATGCATTATCCTTTCCCTCTCTCCCCTTCCCAAAGCCAGACTGTTTTATTGAAATTAACAGAGGCAGTAGGTCAGCAATCCTGTTGACCAGCATTCTCGCATAAAGTTTTAGATCCGTATTGAGTAGTGAGATTGGTTTATAACTATCGCATTGGTTCAAGTCACTTAGAAAGGTTCTAATGTCTTGTCTCCTTTGAGATTTTTCTAGTGGTGTTTTATTTGGACGTAAGTTATAAAGATCTTTGTAGAATTGTAAAAATTCTGTTTCTATTTGGGAGTAGTTCTGGGTTTTAGTGCCTGATTTAGTGTTAATGGAATGAAAAAAAGTCCGCTCCTGTCTTCTGTTCATCGACATTGTCAGTTTGGAGGCTCTATTGCCATGGACATATATACGGTTTTTCCTTGATGCGTATAATTTGACCGATTGCGCAAGTCCTTTAATTGTTGCATTTTGGCCACTAGTTCTGCAAGAGTTTGTTGCACTAATGTGTTTTTGTGTTGAGTTTCTAAGATTAATATTTGGCTATGAAGTGTTTTAATTTTCTGATTTTTTGATCTGTTTAGAAATTACCGTAGGTAATGGAGATAATCTCTCCATGAATTACCGCCTTGTGTGCCTCCCATAGTATGTGGTGTGTTGTCTCTGTTGCATTATTGCAATCAAAGTACAATGCAAGGGCTTTAGAGATGCAAGTTTTAAATATAGGATTATCTAATAGTGATTCATTTAGTTGCCATGATCTACAGGGGGAGAAAGGTTTGGAAAAAGTTACAGTAGATCAACCAAAACCATCAAATGATCCGAGAATAGAGATGGGAGAATCTCTGCCTGACCGACACTCAGCAAAAGCGATCTGGGGGCGAATAGGTTACATAGTTACATAGTTACATAGTTATTAAGGTTGAAGGAAGACTGTAAGTCCATCTAGTTCAACCCATAGCCTAACCTAACATGCCCTAACATGTTGATCCAGGGGAAGGCAAAAAAACCCCATGTGGCAAAAAGTAACTCCACCATGGGGAAAAAAATTCCTTCCCGACTCCACATACGGCAATCAGACTAGTTCCCTGGATCAACGCCTTATCAAGGAATCTAGTGTATATACCCTGTAACATTATACTTTTCCAGAAAGGTATCCAGTCCCCTCTTAAATTTAATTAATGAATCACTCATTACAACATCATACGGCAGAGAGTTCCATAGTCTCACTGCTCTTACAGTAAAGAATCCGCGTCTGTTATTATGCTTAAACCTTCTTTCCTCCAGACGTAGAGGATGCCCCCTTGTCCCTGTCACCGGTCTATGAATAAAAAGATCATCAGAAAGGTCTTTGTACTGTCCCCTCATATATTTATACATTAACATAAGATCACCCCTTAGTCTTCGTTTTTCCAAACTAAATAGCCCCAAGTGTAATAACCTATCTTGGTATTGCAGACCCCTAAGTCCTCTAATAACCTTGGTCGCTCTTCTCTGCACCCGCTCCAGTTCAGCTATGTCTTTCTTATACACCGGAGACCAGAACTGTGCACAGTATTCTAAGTGTGGTCGAACTAGTGACTTGTATAGAGGTAAAATTATGTTCTCCTCATGAGCATCTATGCCTCTTTTAATACATCCCATTATTTTATTTGCCTTTGTAGCAGCTGCCTGACACTGGCCACTGAATATGAGTTTGTCATCCACCCATACACCCAGGTCTTTTTCATTGACGGTTTTGCCCAGAGTTTTAGAATTAAGCACATAGATATACATCTTATTACTTCTACCCAAGTGCATGACCTTACATTTATCCCCATTAAAGCTCATTTGCCATTTATCAGCCCAAGCTTCTAGTTTACATAAATCATCCTGTAATATAAAATTGTCCTCCCCTGTATTGATTACCCTGCAGAGTTTAGTGTCATCTGCAAATATTGAAATTCTACTCTGAATGCCCCCTACAAGGTCATTAATAAATATGTTAAAAAGAAGAGGGCCCAATACTGACCCCTGTGGTACCCCACTGCTAACCGTGACCCAGTCTGAGTGTGCTCCATTAATAACCACCCTTTGTTTCCTATCCCTGAGCCAGCTCTCAACCCACTTACACATATTTTCCCCTATCCCCATTACTCTCATTTTATGTAACAACCTTTTGTGTGGCACCGTATCAAAAGCTTTGGAAAAGTCCATATATACTACGTCCACTGTGTTCCCTTGGTCCAGTCCGGAACTTACCTCTTCATAGAAGCTGATCAAATTAGTCTGACATGAACGATCCCTAGTAAACCCGTGCTGATACTGGGTCATGAGGTTATTCCTCTTCAGATACTCCAGCATAGCATCCCTTAGAATGCCCTCCAGGATTTTACCCACAGTAGAGGTTAAACTTACTGGCCTATAATTACCGAGTTCAGTTTTTGCCCCTTTTTTGAATATTGGCACCACATTTGCTATACGCCAGTCCTGTGGTACAGACCCTGTTATTATGGAGTCTTTAAAGATTAAAAATAATGGTCTATCAATGACTGTACTTAGTTCCTGCAGTACTCGGGGGTGTATCCCATCCGGGCCCGGAGATTTGTCAATTTTAGTTATTTTTAGACGCCGCTGTACTTCCTGCTGGGTTAAGCAGGTGACATTTAATGGGGAATTTTTATCACTAGTCATTTTGTCTGCCATGGGATTATCTTTTGTAAATACTGATGAAAAAAAGTCATTTAGCATATTGGCTTTTTCCTCATCCTCATCCACCATCCAATAGGTAATCAATTAGATGGTAAGAGTCATGTGGGTATGTATAGAATGTGTAGTCTCACTCCTTTGGATGTAGGTATCACCACAGATCAATCAAGTTCAGTGAATGGAGTGCAGTTTTGATCCTAGTTAGATCTCTTAAGGAGATTGCACTTTTAGCTTTAATTGTGTCAATGAGTTCCAAGGCGACATTGAGGTCTCCTCCCACAATAAGTGTACCCTCTCTAAAGTCTCTATTTTTTATCACTGATAGTAACCATTTTAAGTGTCTTTTATTTGGAGCACAGAGGCAACAAATGGTGACCACGCTACCTGCCAGCAAGCCATTTATGAATAGATAGCGACCATCAGGATCTACTGGCGATTTTTGTAAAAGGAAGGGGATACCCCTAGCTATGGCCACAGAGACCTCTCTCGATTTCGGTTGTGGGAGGCCGCGTGATACCAACTGTCATAGTACATTTTTTCAAATGAAGGAATTTTACCTTCCCTGAATTGTGTCTACGGAAGTAGTATAACGTCTATTCCTGTTTTCTTAAATTGTTAAAGTGTTTGGTGTGTAGAATTGAATCCTTTACTTTTTAAAGTAGCGATTTTAAATACCTTTTGGTTGTCAGCCATTTGTGGATATAGCTTCACTTCTCACCATTGTTCGGATGCATTCAGCCTGAGATGCTTGTGGGGAGGGGAGGAAAGCGGAGGGGGGAAAGCAGAGAAGAAGAAACCACATATGGAAAGGAACTAGAAAGGAACAACAAATCGTTAACAAACATATTAAATTTCACAATGAAGTGATTAACTTGGTGTTGAAGAAAATAAGATGGTAATAATGCCTGCCAGTTTTTTCAGGGAAGGCAGCTTGCATTACAAATTATTTTAATTTAGAGAAAAAAAATATTAACCTATATATTCTATTTCCAACATACATACTACCGCTGGTAAAAATTATGGAATTACCGGCCTTGGAGGATGTTTATTCAGTTGTTTAATTTTGTAGGAAAAAAGCAGATCACAGACATGGCACAAACTAAAATCATTTCAAATGACATCTTTCTGGCTTTAAGAAACACTAGAAGAAATCAAGAACAAAAAATGTGGTAGTCAGTAACGGTTACTTTTTTTTAACCAAGTATAGGGGAAAAATTATGGAACCACTCAATTCTGAGGAAAAAATTATGGAATCATGAAAAACAAACAAAAAACACTCCAAAACATCACTAGTATTTTGTTGCACCACCACTGGCTTTTATAACAGCTTGCAGTCTCTGAGGCATGGACTTAATGAGTGTCTAACAGTACTCTTCATCAATCTGGCTCCAACTTTCTCTGATTGCTGTTGCCAGATCAGCTTTGCAGGTTGGCGCCTTGTCATGGACCATTTTTTTCAACTTCCACCAAAGATTTTCAATTGGATTGAGATCCGGACTATTTGCAGGCCATGACATTGACCTTATGTGTCTTTTTTCAAGGAATGTTTTCACAATAAACATAAACTTGTGCATTTATTGAAGATGTAATGACACCCATCTCCCCAGTGCCTTTACCTGACATGCAGCCCCATATCATCAATGACTATGGAAATTTGCATGTTCATTTCAGGCAATCATCTTTATAAATCTCGTTGGAATGGCACCAAACAAAAGTTTCAGCATCATCACCTTGCCCGATGCAGATTCTTGATTCATCACTGAATATGACTTTCATCCAGTCATCCACAGTCCACAATTGCTTTTCCTTAGCCCATTGTAACCTTGTTTTTTTTTTGCTTAGGTGTTAATAATGGCTTTCATTTAGCTTTTCTGTATGTAAATCCCATTTCCTTTAGGCGGTTTCTTACAGTTTGGTTACAGACGTTGACTCCAGTTTCCACCCATTCGTTCCTCCATTGTTTTGTTGTACATTTCCTGTTTTAGAGACATATTGCTTGAAGTTTATGGTCTTGACGCTTTGTTGTCTTCCTTGGTCTACCAATATGTTTGCCTTTAACAACCTTCTCATGTTGTTTTTATTTGGTCCAGATTTTAGACACAGCTGACTGTGAACAACCAACATCTTTTGCAACATTGCGTGATGATTTACCCTCTTTTAAGAGTTTGATAATCCTCTCTTTTGTTTCAATTGACATCTCTCATGTTGGATCCATGATTCATGTCAGTCCACTTGGTGAAACAGCTCTCCAAGGTGTAATCACTCCTTTTTAGATGCAGACTAATGAGCAGATCTAATTTAATGCAGGTGTTATTTTTGGGTATGAAAATTTACAGGGTGATTCCATAATTTTTTCCTCAGAATTGAGTGATTCCATAATTTTTCCCCTATGCTTGGTTAAAAAGTAACCATTACTGACTCTACCACATTTTTTGTTCTTGATTTCTTTTAGTGTTTTGTGGCATGTCTGTGATCTGCTTTTTCTATCTACAAAATTAAACAGAATGAACATCTTCCAAGGCCGGTGATTCCATAATTTCTGTAGTCCTGTTTAAGTAATAAAGACTACTACTTAATTCAACCAGGAGGAAGGAGCTGACCATTGTCTATTCGACAAATAGTGTAGTTCAACTTTGCTACCGTGGAGGAGTGTAGTAGTAACAATATTGAGTGGATAAATTGTTCGTGTGTCTTGTTCTTTAGTGGGAGTTATCTTTGCCAATTTGCGCTTGGTTCTTTGGAATTTTGGTGTCGAGATCACATGCCAAGGCTTCGGAAGAGGTAGTGGATGTATGAGAAAGGCAGCATGGAAGGCTTTAAGGTCCGGGTAATTATCAAGGGTGATGCCCAGGGTGCTGCACAGTTCTTGGAGCTATGCTGATGTTCCAGCCTGGTGTCTTTTTTTTCCTCTGCGGAAACATGGATCCCACATGGAAAAAGCCAGCGATATTGGAGCTTTTTCTGGAGTATCGCCTCTGTAAATGGTTTAAGAAGCCTGCGTTTTTTCAGGGTGATTGTTAATAGGTCTTGAAAAAGTTTTAGTTGGGCATTTTCGTATTTCATGTCTTGGGATTCTCTGGCACATTTCAGCAGTAGGACCTTAGTGCAGAAGTCCAGAAATCTACACAGAACATCTAGAGGTGGGGCCCCTTGTCTGGGTTTAGGGCGAAGTGTTCTATAAGGAGGTACAGAATATATATATATATATATATATATATATATATATATATATATATATATACACTCACCGGCCACTTTATTAGGTACACCTGTCCAACTTCTTGTTAACACTTAATTTCTAATCAGCCAATCACATGGCGGCAACTCAGTGCATTTAGGCATGTAGACATGGTCAAGACAATCTCCTGCTGTTCAAACCGAGCATCAGTATGGGGAAGAAAGGTGATTTGAGTGCCTTTGAACGTGGCATGGTTGTTGGTGCCAGAAGGGCTGGTCTGAGTATTTCAGAAACTGCTGATCTACTGGGATTTTCACGCACAACCATCTCTAGGGTTTACAGAGAATGGTCCGAAAAAGAAAAAAAATCCAGTGAGCGGCAGTTCTGTGGGCGGAAATGCCTTGTTGATGCCAGAGGTCAGAGGAGAATGGGCAGACTGGTTCGAGCTGATAGAAAGGCAACAGTGACGCAAATCGCCACCCGTTACAACCAAGGTAGGCCTAAGAGCATCTCTGAACGCACAGTGCGTCGAACTTTGAGGCAGATGGGCTACAGCAGCAGAAGACCACACCGGGTACCACTCCTTTCAGCTAAGAACAGGAAACTGAGGCTACAATTTGTACAAGCTCATCGAAATTGGACAGTAGAAGATTGGAAAAACGTTGCTTGGTCTGATGAGTCTCGATTTCTGCTGCGACATTCGGATGGTAGGGTCAGAATTTGGCGTAAACAACATGAAAGCATGGATCCATCCTGCCTTGTATGGAGCATCTTTGGGATGTGCAGCCGACAAATCTGCGGCAACTGTGTGATGCCATCATGTCAATATGGACCAAAATCTCTGAGGAATGCTTCCAGCACCTTGTTGAATCTATGCCACGAAGAATTGAGGCAGTTCTGAAGGCAAAAGGGGGTCCAACCCGTTACTAGCATGGTGTACCCAATAAAGTGGCCGGTGAGTGTATATATATATATATATATATATATATATATATATATATATATATATATATATATATATATATAATTAAGCAAAAACCAGGCAGCACTCCATTATTTCTTACTTCAACGTGCAGTGTTTAATTACACCCCATGTCTGTCCGACGTTTCGGCTCTAAATGAGCCTTTCTCAAGCAGTGGGTAAGCTTTTACAGTGCATATATATAGGTTAAAAACCATAACTAACCTTATTGCCATTGGTGGTTAATACAGTCCATGTGTAACAATATACATATATTGATTGTGCTCATTACTATAGTAAAGTGCTTTTGTGCTTTATAAAGTGCCTCATTGTGTATCTATTTGTACATATATTAAAAATCTTTAACAGATTGTCTTATTGCGTCGGTCTTACCCCCGGAGCTGCATGGCTGTAATGGAGGACGTTCTCATGTCTCTCAGCGTTCCCTGAGTTCTATTGCGCATGTCCGCGACGTCAGATCACTGTGTTGGACCCAGAGCCAATCAATCACGTCCGCGCATGCGCAGACACACAGTGTTCCGCCATCTTCATAATGGCATTCTCCATCGGCCATATTGTGTGAGGAAAATCCTCATTAGGATGGGACGGCACTTGCGCACACAGCGCTATATGTCCTCTTACAAAGTCCCTTATTTAACCATATGACTGCCATCTTTATAGTGGCATTCTACGTCGGCCATATTATATGAGGTAAATTCTCATTAAGATGGGGCAGCAATTGCGCACACAGCGCTAAATGTCCTCTTACATAGTCCCTTATTTAACCATATGTCCGCACAATATTTTGGCCATGGCATAATTATGTTTCTCATTTTATTCTTTTAACAACTCCTCATATGGTTATATCTCATTAATATCTAAGTATATTTTATGGATATTTACAGTGCATAATTCCACCCTGACATTCCGGGCTTAACTTCCTACAAGCCACAGTCCGGAAGTCATACAGCTAGCTAGCTGGTATCAGCTCAACCCTCTCAGGTCAAGCCGCTCACAGCTCATGCTGTATAGAGCGGTAGCACCCTTATCCTGATATATAATCATTATTAAAGCTTAATTAATGAGGAGACAATATAACGTTTTCACTGCTTTTATTGATCGAAACCACGGTCCAACACAGTAACGTACAGCGGAATATATATCATTGAACATTTGAATTTTATGTCCTCCATATTGTCAAGCTCCACTCCGGCGGTATTCCACTCTTGATAGAGCACTAATCACATTCTACGCAAAAAATACAGAATACAATAAAATTAGGAAAAAAGGCATTGTTATTACAGCACAACATCTCCTAAATTAAAAACAAGTAATCACATTACTGTATCTTGGTGACCAATAATACTATACAACAGACTATCAAATAACTGTATGCATCTTAAAATCAGCGTTCAAACCCTCAGGTCTTAATGTATTTAACTCGTATATCCACCTGAGTTCTCTTTTTTTGAGTATCAATTCCCTATCACCTCCCCTTCTCTGTATTGGGACAGCATCAATAATTTTACATTTTAGGTCCTTCTCAGTATGTTTGCAGTCTACAAAATGCTTGGGGACAGGGAGATCAGTCCTATTTTTTCTTATGCTATATCTATGTTGGTTCATCCTTGTCTTAAATTCGCAAGTTGTCTCCCCAACATACCATAGCTTACAAGGGCACATAAGTATATAAATGACGTAGTCTGAGCTACATGTGAGGAATTGTTTAATCTCATAAACCTTTCCTGTTTTTGGATGTGTAAATGTAGGTCCCTTGACCATATATGTGCAGTTTACACAATTAAGGCAAGGGAAACAGCCGTTTCTTTTTGAACCCGTTAGTGACCTCTGAGTACCTTTTTTACTAGTGCCAATATCTGATTTAATTACCATATCTCCAATATTTCTACTTTTTTTGTATGAATACAACGGTGGATTTTTAAATTCTTGTACTTTCGGTATACATCTCCCTAACATGGTCCAGTGTTTGTTAATAATACTGGCTATTTCCCTACTCTCTTCAGTGTACATAGAGACAAATGGGACTCTTTTCTGTATATTTTTTCGCTTCCCTCGTGGTTCACTTTTAATTAATTGCAATCTATCTTTTGCCATCACCTCATTTTTTGTGTTTTTCAATAATTCCCTAGGGTATCCTCTATCCAAAAATTTTTTGATTAACCGGTCTATTGTTATGTCAGTTGTATTTTCTTCTTTAACTATACGCCTCACCCTTAATAGTTGACTCAGGGGAATAGACCTTTTCATTGAGGTCGGATGTTGGCTATCGTATAATAATAGGTTGTTCCTGTCCGTATCCTTTACAAATAATGTAGTTAGAAGTTGGCCATTTTTTTGTTCCACCAACACATCCAAGAATTGAATTTTTGACCAAGATTTTACTAACGTGAACTTGATTGTTTGGTCTATAGAATTCAAATATATATGGAACTCATTCAATTCCTCTTCTGTACCTGTCCAAAGGAGGAAGACGTCGTCTATGTACCTCCACCACTCCAGCACATGCCGGAAGTGGTGGGACACATAGACGAGGTCCTCCTCCAGGACCTCCATAACCAGGTTCGCATATGAAGGGGCCATATTGGCCCCCATAGCTGTTCCCTGTTTTTGTGCGTAAAACGCATCACCAAACATAAAATAGTTGCGTCTTAGTATGATTTCCAACATCTGTAGTAGAAAGTTCTTACCCTCAATTGTGTATTGTTTTATGTCCAACATCTTTTCCACTGCTTTCACTCCTCTCTCATGATTAATGGAAGTATAGAGGGAAACAACGTCAAAGGATGCTAGAATCACCTCACCCTTCAGTTGTATAGCCTCTATTTTAGTCAAAAAATCCGTAGTGTCTTTTATGTAGGATTTGCATTCTTTTGTGATGGGGTTTAGTATTCTATCCAGAAAGATACTCATTTTGTTAAAAACAGAGCCTACACCTGAAACTATTGGTCGCCCCGGAGGGTCGACCAATGTTTTGTGTATTTTAGGTGTTATATATAACACTGGGGTGCGTGGATTTTCTTCAAGTAAATAATTATATAACTCTTGATCTATTATAAATGCATTCATTGCTTCTGATAGACATTTTTTGATCTCTTCCTGTATACTAAATTTAGGATCCCCATCTAATTTACTATATACACTATCGTCATTTAACTGTCTCATAACTTCTGCAATATATGCCCGCTTGTCCATGACGACGACAGCACCCCCTTTATCTGCGGGTTTAATGATGATGTCGTCGTCATGGACAAGTTCCCATATGGCTTCCATTTCCTCTTTCAAGATGTTTGGACGTCTATATTCTGTTACACCTCTATATCTAAGCTGTTCGATATCCAATTTAACAGCTTCCTCAAATGCTTTAATAGCTGCTGAGCTTGAGGGTGGCATAAATCTACTTTTATTTTTTAAATCTACCATTTTAAGGTCAAATTCACTTATTTTTTTGTTATCAGTCTCTTTTTTGCCTTCAAACCATTCTCTCAGTTTAATTTGTCTGAGAAAACGTTCGAGGTCTAATTGTAGTTGAAACCAATTGGTATGTGTACAAGGACTAAAGCTCAATCCCTTGCTTAGTACTGATATTTGTGCTTTGGTAAGTACCTTATGGGAAATGTTTACCACTAGTTCTGTTCTCTCTTCCGTAGGTTCAGTGTTTTCTGTACTTTGGTTTTTTCTACTTTCTTTTTGCCGGCGGTGCTGGCGCCTGCCTCCTCGTCTTTTTCTTCTACTACATTTTTGTTCGGATCTAGAGGGAACAAACTCATAATTCATATAACATACATTAGATACATTACTATTAATTGCATTCCTATAACCTCTTTTCTTCCAAGGCACTTTGGAGTTATCTGTTTGCCAAGAGTATACGTGTCCAGTCTCATAGTCCCCAGTGTCTCTAGTCCATTTTTTCCTTTTAGTTTCCTCTAATTCTCCACGAAGTTTGCTCATATCTTTATCCACTTTATCTTTAAAAATAGTCCAATCCTCTTTGCTGAACATGTCCTGTAATTTCTTTCCTATATCCCCGACACTTGACTGCAATTTTCTTACTTCAATTTGTAAATATTCCACATTTAGTAACATCACGTCCATAGCATACTTGTTAGAGATCATCATAAATCTATTACAAAAAGCAGCATTCCCACTAAATAGGTTGGGCCTAATATTAGATCTAAGCCCCCTTGGGATTTTGCGCTCTTTTAGATATTGTCCCAACGTGGTCAGGTGAAGTTGTGAGCTAATAAGCCGCTTAGAGTCATTAATATATTTCTGTTTCATTTCCATTAATGAGGGTACTTTTAAGAACGCTGCATCTCCCTCAATGTTTCCCAGTATACGCTCCTCATCCTCTGTTGTATAATTAAAGGTCCCAGGTTCCATAGAGGGATCCTCCATGTTACCAAAAACTGGCTTAAGGGTGTTAAAAGTACTTAATATAAAAAATATAAGTGTGCAAAACTTTCCAGACATCCACATATTCATACAAAAAAGGAACAGCACAACACTTTTAGACTTATCTTCTGGGTGCAAAGCCTTCAGGATGCCCGTCGGCCAGCTATCCAAAGTCCATAGAATTAAGCAAAAACCAGGCAGCACTCCACTCCACTGTAAAAGCTTACCCACTGCTTGAGAAAGGCTCAATTAGAGCCGAAACGTCGGACAGACATGTGGGTGTAATTAAACACTGCACGTTGAAGTAAGAAATAATGGAGTGCTGCCTGGTTTTTGTTTAATTCTATGGACTTTGGATAGCTGGCGGACGGGCATCCTGAAGGCTTTGCACCCAGAGTATAAGTCTAAAAGTGTTGTGCTGTTCCTTTTTTGTATGAATATATATATATATATATATATATAGCGGCCTGCTATTTTCCCCTCTTTTTTTACTTAACAAAGCTGGTGAAAAAATATATAGTCTTGATGTTTAATAAGATTTTCCTAGATCTCAGGGAAGCTTATTCAAAGGTATTAAATACACTATATGTTTATTCCTTCAGAGTGAGGTAACAGTAAATCCTCTGAGTCTGAATGAGCTTCTCAGTTAGGACTTTATATACTGTAGCACATGCCCTTTTAGAGTTTTTCCCTGTGCCCTTGGATGTTTTTAACCCCTATTCTTTGTCACTTGCCCTTATCTCACCAGCGGTCTTGTGCAGCATAATATCGCTGTCACGATGCCCGAGAGCCTCACCGCAAGCTCCTTGTGTGCTGGAGGTAGGCCCCCAATCTAGAGATGCAGGCCGCAGCAGCAGCAATGCTGCCAAAATATCAGAGCTCCGAGGCCCCTGCACCAAACTGATGCCTGCCTGTAATCTCCAATGGGCGATGCGGGAGACAGAGCAGACGGCCCGATCACCCGCTGATTCCTGAAGAAGTTTATTAATCCTTTAGTTGCTTCAGTAGAACTAAAGCATTTTTTGAAGGAAAAAATGAACTTTTTTCACAAAAAATTTACTTTAGAACTATTTTTTTTTATTTTCACAAGGGAATCAGGAGAAAATGGACCACAAAATTTGTTTTGCAATTTCTCCTGAGTACATCAATACCCCATACGTGGGGAAATCCACTATTTGGGTGCATGGCAGGGCTCAGAAGGGAGGGAGCATCATTTGTCTTTTTGAACGCAAAATTGGCTGGAATCAATGATGGTGCCATGTCATGTTTGGAGACCCCATGATGTACCTATACAGTGGAAACTCCCCCAATTCTAACTCCAACTCTAACCCCAACACACCCCTAACCCTAATTCCAACCCTAACCACAACCCTAACCCCAACACACCCCTAACCCTAATCACAACCCTAACCACAACCCTAACAACAACATACCGCTAACCCTAATCCCAACCCTACCTATAACCCTAACCATTATCCTAACCTCAACACACCCCTAACCCTAATCCCAACTCTAACCATAACCCTAACACACTCTTTACCCTAATCCCAATCCTAACCCTAACCTTAACCCTAGCTCTAACGCTAGCCCTAACCCTAACCCTAGCCCTAACCCTAGCCCTAACCCTAGCCCTAACCCTCATCCTAGCCATAGTCCTAGTCCTAGCCCTAACCCTAACTTTAGCCCAACTCTAACCCTATTGGAAAAACAGAAATACATTTATTTTTTTAGACCCTGGAGAAATTCCAACTCTGGGTGGGTGCTATACACTTTTTCTACAGGACCATTAATTAACAGCAATGTGGTTTAAGTACCCTTAATTGCTGCTGTGAAAAGGCGTAATGGCGGTTGTTAAGGTGTTAAGTGTGTATATCATTTGTTGAGATATTTTTTAATCGTGCCAAACGAACTTTATCTTTTAAAAATTATCATGTTCAACAAATAAGGCATTTGGAGCATGCTGCATTTGCATTCACGATCTATTTAATAGGAGGATATGCACCTTAGTTAAAGTTTCTAATCTATAATTAAAAATTTAGCCACTATTTGCTGGCAGGCTAAAATATTCCATTCATTTTAGAGTTATAGTAAGAATAGATATTAGTTCATCCCATTATTTATTCCGTACTGATTTCTGAAGTGCAAAAATAAATGCATACCTATAACTATAGATTAACACTAGAAGTCCCAGAGAGGGGTCATTTAACATTTCTACCTTTGGAACCCAGAGAACTCAAAATTTTTGGGACTTCAAGTGTTAATAAGTTAAAGGCGTAGTCTGAAACTAATATTGAATTTAATCCAAAATGTATCTATTTATTGTAATAATCTAATCACTTTTCTAATAAACTTAAAATTAAAAGTCCATACCTTTCATTCACTACTTGTGATGATTCTGCGTACTCATCACTGATCATTACTCGTTCGAGCATCAGTGTGCAAGGTTTTTCATCATGGTAATATTATACAGCATTTAATTTATACTCCGCCAGTTGTGCATCAAAATAAAAGGGCCAGAGTTGGTTAGTTAGAAATAGAATTGCTCTATTGCTCCTGCATTGTAACAAGTCTATCTGAGGTTTGCAAATTTTCCTGTGCTAGTAATCCTTACATTTCTTTCAGCAGGGATATATTATACGACATTTGCATTGCACCAGTTGTGCATCAAAATAAAGAAGCCATACTTGGATGGTTAAAAGTAACATTGCTATATTGCTCCTGCATTTTAGCAAGTCCATCTGAGGTGGGCAAATTTTCATACGATACTAACCCTGCAAAGTTTTTTCAACAGGGATATATCATACATAAGTTAAAATGGGCAAGTCTCGTGGTAAGTGACAGGGAAGTGGATGTGATGCTTATGATGAGTGCCGAGGCCATTGGCAAGGTCAAACTTGGCCTGCTGTGGGAGCACAGCAAACACACATCATGTCGACTTAGCTTCCTGTGCCACTTTGCAGGGGGGCATGGAACACTACTCTTGAAACCAGTCCAGTGTGAAAAGGTTGTTAGATGGATAGCAGATAATTAGTGATGAGCGAACGTGCTCGCCACTACTCGTTACTCACCCGATTATCGCTATGCTCGGCGTACTCGGTGAGCAGCGAGCATTTACGGGATTATTTGGAAGTTGCTGCAGTCTCCACCTAGCAGTTTTTGCAGACTTTAGAGACCCAATCATGGTGCAGGGATTGTCTGCCAGGCCATGAAACACCGCAGCCATCTTTGTTGTGGTCATGCAGTGATTGGCTGGGCCGTACAGCATCATCCCTAGTATAAGAGACCAGGCGCGGCCCTGCTCGCCGTATTCTGTTCCTGTTTCAGCGAGAGTAGGGAGAGCTGCTGCCGAGATAGGGTCAGAATCGTGCTTTTAGAGTTAGTGTAGGTCTGCAACTCTTACATTCACAACTCCTCAGAAACCAAAAGTGCTTTTTAGGGCTAATTTGTGGGTCCCGATATTGCAGCGTTAGGGAGGCAGGGCACAGCATATCGACATCAGTGCAAGGCCTGCAGGCACTGTATGTGCATCCATTTGTCCCACTGCATCCTTCCCAAAGCTCCATAACTGCCTGCTGCTGCTGTGCTGCAGCTTATTTACCGTCTACCTTTTTTTTCCCCAAAAATTCCCCCTCCATAAAAAAAATATACAGTCTGTTCTGTCAGACTGAGGCCTGTTGAAAAATTATAGTTTGTCAGGCATACATAGAATAGTTGTGTGTGCTATCATTGTGCCCCCCTTTTTTTTGGTGTTTTAAATTCACTGAAAAAGACCTCATATATCTGCGTGCTCCAAGTTTGGTCATTGGAGGCCGATGTATCTATCTTTTGGCTGTTTGATGTCAAATTCTATACAGCACTATTTTGCCTAAAAAAAAAATAGAAAGGCCACAGATTTCAGTGTGGTATTTCTGTTACAACCGTCATATATCTCTGCTCCAAGTTTTGGCATTGGAGGCCGGTGTACTTATTTTTGGGCTGTGTGATATTCAGATTCTTTACAGTGCTATTCAGCCTAAAAAATTTTTTAAAGGCCACAAATTTGCCAGTGTGGTATTTCCGTTACAGCCGTCAACCGTCATATATCTTTGTGCTCCAAGTTAGGTCATTGGAGGCCGGTGTACTAATTTTGTGGCTGTGTGATACTCAAATTCTATACAGCACTATTTAGCATAAAAAAATTCAAAGGCCACAAATGTTAAGTGTTGAGTTCCCGCAGCTGAACAGGGGGAATCTTGAACCATGTCCACTGAGGTCTACCATTCTTCTCCAGCCGCATTAGAGCCTGCTCAGCAGAGACATTGGTCCCGGCGTCTGGCTCAGACAGATACTGTGCGCTTGGTTACTGCTGCTCTTCCAGGTCCTACCATTGTAACCAGCACTGATCAGTGGTGAGCAGATGCTCCTCGGACTAAGCCCTGCTTTTCCTCTACTGAGCATGCCCAAGGTACAACCTCTCATTGGAGGTCGGGGATCACATGCTCAGGTCCTGTAGCAGCAACTCTTGGATCACTAGGAAGGTCCTGGAGAGCTTCCGCTATAAAAGGTTTGCATGGCCGCAAAGCCATGTGCTAGTATAAACTTGGTATCGTGTGTGTGTAGATGAATGACTGTTGATTGATGAAAGCTCCTTAATCATTCCCATTCCTAGTGTTGTTGACTGCTCGCGAATAGTGGAAGCTATCTAGTGCCCGACAGTGCTACCTGCACACCTAGCACATGTTACAGTGCCTTTTTGCAGTGCCCACTTATACGGCCCCATGCGCAATCAGTGTGCTTTCCTGACAGCTTGTCAGTGTAAGGTGGGAATTCCTGCTTGGACTCTGCATCTGACTCGGGGCGTCTTCAGGCGCGGGCTCAAAAGCCACCGTGGGTCAGAGCAAGTCCAATCACCAGATTAGTGGGGGTGATTCATAGGGATCCCACTAGTGTCTTTCATCTGCACTCTGTGACTGCTAACAGGGTGCAGCATATTTATGGTGACTCTGTGAAGCAACAGAGTTCGCTGCTATTCACACGGGGTGAAGTCTAAACCAAGTGTGAACAAGTGTCCATTGGCCATTACTCAGCTGCAGGTACCATCTCTGCATAGTGGACCCCGGGCTGCAAACACACATCATATCTACCACTTTATTATTTGGTGTATTCCGCTAGCCCTAACTACAGATTTGCCAGGGTGGAATTTCTGTTACAGCCATCATATATCTCTGTGCTCTAAGTTTGGGCATTGGAGGCCAGTGCACTTACTTTTTGGCTGTGTGATACTCTAATTCTATACAGAGCTATTTAGCATAAATTAACTTTAAAAAAAAATTGAATACAGTCTGTTAGGTCAGGCTGAGGCCTGCCTGGTGTTTGGGTTTGAAAAATTGTAGATTTGCAGGCATACTGATCACATATTACTGTATTTAGCTAGTAGTAAAAACATTTGTGTTGAGCAATTGAAATAGTGCAGTAATCCATTTAAAATGGTTAAGGCAAGGGACAGGGAAGTGGACATGATGCTGATGGTGCATCCAGAGGACGAGGCCGTGGGCAAAGTGAAAGAGGGCATCAACAGAGACCCACATCTTCTCACTGAACCTTCCTGTCCCAGTTTCTGGGGGACCGCAGCACACCACTATTGAAGCCAGAGCAGTGTGAAAAAGGTTGTTGGCTGGATAGCGGATAATGCTTATAGTAACTTAACAGTCACCACCACCACCTTGTCTTCCACACGGTCAAGTCTGAGTGGCCATGAGTGTGGCCAGGATATTCCTCACCCTGCTCCTCCTTCCTCCCACCATGCCGAGTGCCCTGACACAACAGATCCCACACTTGGACACTCTGAAGAGCTGTTCAGTTTTCCATTTCAAGATTCAGAAATCTCTGCTGGTCAACTTGAAGTTGGGAAAGATGAGACCGCATGTAGAGCTGCCCAAAGCTTTGACGAGCCCCGGTCACACGAAGGCGATGGTGGGAAAGTGTCACAAGAGGTGGACGATGATGAGACACAATTGCCAGAAAGTCAGCAGGAGAAGCAGGGTGCAGATGTTGAAGACGAGGTGTGGGATGACATATTGAGTAACCCAATCTGGCAGGAGGACATGCATAGCGAGGACAGCAGCACTCAGGGGGAAGGAGGCATATCCTCCTAACAGGCAGGAAGAAGCAGTGTGGTGGCCACAGGCAGAAGGCATGCATCCGTTCCCTGTAACACCAAAATGAGTGAAGTTGCCATTCCACCTGTGAGATTTTCCCGAGTCTGGTTATTTTTTAAAGACTCTGCCGATAATCCCAAACAGGCCATTTGCAGCACCTGCCATGCCCGCATCAGCAGGGGTAGCAAAAGAACCAGACTGACCACCACCAGCATGATCAGGCACATGCAAGCAAAGCACCCAACTTTCTGGGCAGAACCCCAGGCTCCAGGACCGCTGCTTGCTGGTCACACCACTGCTTCTTCCACTGTTTTGCATAGAAGCCAATCCCCAGTACAATGTGTATGTGAATATGCCTCTAGTCCTGCTCCTGCTGTGGCCCTAATTCTTAACTCTGTCTCCTGCAATGTCTCTTCCTTATCTCCGATGACATGACCAGGGTGCACGTGCTTAGTATTGTTATACACCGGTGATTTTTGGGCATGGGGCTGTGAAGGCACTATTTCATTTTGTAAAAACAGGACCCCACATTGGGGAATTGGGCATTACATTTCATTGGGCCTACTTCTTAAGTCTGTCTCCTACAATGTGTCTTTTAACTGCCACTAGATGACCAGCGTGCACATGCTCAGTACTGTTATAGGTCGGAGAATTTGGGGCAAGTGGGCTATGATGGCACTATATTTCTAAGTCTAAAAAGGACAACATATTGGGGAATTGGGCATGACATTTCTTTGGGCCTACTTCTTAACTTGGTCTCCTGCAATCTGTCCTGTACCTGTCCTGTACCTCACCAGGATGAACGTCAACTGTACGGGACATTTAGGTCTAGGGGGCTGTAATGGCACTATTTTAATCAGTCCAAAAAGGACCCCACATTGGGGAAATGGGCATGGCATTCCATTGGGCCTACTTCTTAACTCTGTCTCCTGCAATGTCTCTTGAATAACCGCCACTAGATCACCAGGGTGAACGTGCTTTGTACTGTTATAGGCTGGTAAAGTTTGGTCAAGGGGGACTGTGATGGCACAAGTCTATTTTTACAAAAGGTACCAATTATTGATGAAATCACATCCTTGTTGGAAAACATTTCATAACATTTGTGTACCTTAAAGAGTTTGCTTGAAAAGCTCCATTTTGTGTTGCCTGGTTGCTAACATTGGACACAATACACTTCATATAAATTTGATAAAGCAATGCTGTTACTTTGCCTCAGTAGTTCATTAAAAATATAGCTTTGTCCACTACATTTGTTTCTCTCCTTGCAAGCCTTAACTTTGTCTGCCTCAAATGTACAAATGGAGAATATACAAATGGCAATTTGTAAACAAGAATATACCGAATGCATTCAGACAATCACATAGCTGCATTTACAGATGTAACGTACAATGCTCATAGTGACACAATCTTGATAAATGTTTGTTTATTCACTGCACAAACAGTTCTAAGCCTCTATATGTTTGCTGTTTGTCATTGTAAAACATTAAGGTTTACTGAAACTATGCCGGTGGTGGTTTGATCTAAATCCTTGTGGCTTTTATTTTCTAGGGGTTTATGGCCCCTCGTCTGATGACTCCATTATATCTCCATTATATCCGTTGAAAAGTGGCCACTTGAAGGTGTGGGTTAAACTAGAGTTACTACATAGTGTTATTCACTATATAAGACCATAGAAACATGACTAAGACTGATGCCAAAACTGGGGTACCTGTACATGTACAGTGTGTTGATACCTGTGTAATTGCGGATGCCCATGCAGTGTAGGTAATCTCCCAGGGGTTATCTGTCTTGGTGTTGCTTCTCTGATATTCCAGACGGATGATGTTTAAGAACCTCTTGATGATGATCTAAGTATACTGTATGTAGTTAATCTTCATATATATGTAATCACTATATTTATTTAATCCTTATATGTACTTATTAACCTGTGTATGTTAACACACACAAAAGTGTACGCACTCACACAATTCAATCATACTATTCCTTGAATTTTGTAGTTTGCAATAAAATTGCATTGTATTGCAAGTATTTGCCTTTTTTAAAGCCATATCTGAACCTTAGTGTTAAAAACATGTCAAATAAAATTGCCAAATTCTCCTGTAAATAGTTGTGCAAAGAGGGAACCATCATACCATTAAAAAATATGAGTGAATTTTCCTGGGCCCATCCACTATGTGAGTTCCAAGGCCTAATGGGGTGCATATGACTATGCAGCAGGGCTCGCCCTCCTGCCAATGTATAAAGCAAAGGAGTATGGAGCACAAAATGTATATTGTGAAATGGATTTTCCTGGGCCCATGCATAATGTGGGTTCCAAAGCTTAATGGGGTGCATATGACTGACTATGAAGCAGGGCACGCCTTCCTGCCAAAGTATAAAACAAAGGAGTATGGAGCATAAAATGCATATTGTGAAGTGGATTTCCCTGGGCCCATCCACTATGTGAGTTCCAAGGCCTAATGGGGTGCACATGACTGACTATGAAGCAGGGATTGCCTTCCTGCCAATGTATAAAACAAAGGAGTATGGAGCACAAAATGCATATTGTGAAGTGGATTTTAATGGGCCCATCCAGTATGTGGGTTCCAAGCCCTAATGGGGTGCATATGACTGACTAAGCAGCAGGGCTGGCCTTGCCGCCAATGTGTAAAATAAAGGAGTACATAGTACAAAAGTAATTTGTGAAGTGGATTTCCCTGGGCCCATCCACTATGTGAGTTCCAAGGCCTAATGGGGTGCATATGACTGACTATGAAGCAGGGATTGCCTTCCTGCCAATATATAAAACAAAGGAGTATGGAGCACAAAATGCGTATTGTGAAGTGGATTTTAATGGGCCCATCCAGTATGTGGGTTCCAAGGCCTAATGGGGTGCATATAACTATGCAGCAGGGCTCGGCTTCCTGCCAATGTATAAAACAAAGGAGTATGGAGCACAAAATGCATATTTTGAAGTGGACTTTCATGGGCCCATCCAGTTTGTGGTTCCAAGGCCTAATGGGGTGCATATGACTATGCAGCAGGGCTCTCCTTCCTTACAATGTGTAAAACAAAGGAGTATAGAGCACACAATGCATATTGTGAAGTGAATTTTCCTGGGCCCATCCAGTATGTGGGTTCCAAGGCCTAATGGGGTGCATATGACTGACTAAGCAGCAGGGCTGGCCTTGCCGCCAATGTGTAAAATAAAGGATTACGGAGTACAAACGTAATTTGTGAAGTGGATTTCCCTGGGCCCATCCACTATGTGGGTTCCAAGGCCTAATGGGGTGCACTTGACTAACTATGAAGCAGGGCTTGCCTTCCTGCCAATGTATAAAACAAAGGAGTGTGGAGCACAAAATGCATATTGTGAAGTGGATTTTAATGGACCCATCCAGTATTTGGGCTCCAAGGACTAATGGGGTGCATATGACTATGCAGAAGGGCTCACCTTCCTGCCAATTTATAAAACAAAGGAGCATGGAGCACAAAATTCATATTGTGAAGTGGATTTTCCTGGGCCCATCCAGTATGTGGGTTCCAAGGCATAATGAGGTGCATATGACTGACTATGCAGCATGGCTGGCCTTGCCGCTGTTAGAACTGGCAAAACGCACCAAATAATAATAATATGAGGTGTGTTCGCAGTCCTGGGTCCACCGTGCTGACATGACACCTGCTGCTGAGTAACGGCGGATGTACGTTTGCTCACACGTGGGTTAGACCTCACCTAGTGTGAATAGAAGCGAACTCTGTTGCTTCGCAGAGTCGCCATAAGTATGCTGCGCCTTGTTAGCAGTTACAGGGTGCAGCTGAAAGACACTAGTGGGATCCCTATGAATCACCCCCACTAAACTGGTGATTGGACTCGCTCTGTCCCTCGGTGGCTTTTGAACCCGTGCCTGAGGACGCCCAGAGTCAGATGCTGAGTCTAAGCGGGAGTTCCCACCCTACACTGACTGGCTGTCAGGAGAGCACACTGATTGCGCACAGTGCCATACAAGCGGGCACTGTGATTAGACGCTGAAACATGTGCAAAGTGTGAAGGTTGCACTGTCAAGCGCTAGGTAGCTTCCACCATTCGCGAGTAGTCATGAACACAAGGAATGGGATCCATCCATCTGGCCCATCAGGAGTCACTCTCATTTCATCAGTCCATAAAACCTTTGAAAAGTCAGTCTTAAGATATTTCTTGGCCCAGTCTTGACGATTTATCGTATGTTTCTTGTTCAAAGGTGGTCGTTTTTCAGTATTCCTTACCTCGGCCATGTCCCTGAGTATTGCACACCTTGTGCTTTTTGTTACTCAAGTAACGTTGCAGCTCTGAAATATGATTTTCCTCAATTCATGGGCAGTTATTTTGCGCCTTTTTTGCCCACACTTCTTGCAACGCTGTTGGCCATTTGCCATGAAACGCTTGATTGTTCGGTGATCAATTTTGGCAATTTCAAGACTGCTGCATCCCTCTGCAAGACATCTCACAATTTTGCCCGTAAAATGTCTCTTCTGACCCATTTTACCAAAGGAAAGGAAGTTGCCTAGTAATTAAGCACACCTTATATAGGGTTTTGATGTCATTAGACAACACCCCTCCTCATTACAGAGATGCACATCACCTGATTTACTTAATTGGTAGTTGGCTCTCAAGCTTGAACAGCTTGGAGTAGGACAACATGTATAAAAAGTATCGTGATCAAAATACAACTTGCCTAACATTTCTGCACACAGTGTAGATTCTCGCCTCTCGCCCTGCCCATTTCAAGTGGGACATGAATAGATTGCATGTGGCCATGCCCAT
Organism: Ranitomeya variabilis; assembly: GCF_051348905.1. Classification (NCBI taxonomy): domain Eukaryota; kingdom Metazoa; phylum Chordata; class Amphibia; order Anura; family Dendrobatidae; genus Ranitomeya; species Ranitomeya variabilis. Next base: position 573,385,097 of record NC_135236.1, read on the forward strand.
ATATTTGAGAAGTAATATTTGTACAATTACTGTGGCAAGATGTGAATGATGTTGAGACACAATGGCCATCAAGTGGTGTTCTTAAGTCAGAAAATCAGTAGGAGGACCAGGGTACGGAAGTGATGGTGGATGAAGTCAGTGACCCAACCTGCAAAGGTGACATGCAAAGCTAGGAAAGCAGCGTACAGGGGGAGGGATCTGCGTCATCACAACAGGCAGGAAGAGGCAATGGGGTGGCCAGAGACACAAGGCAGGCAACTGTTTTCCATAGCACCAATAAGGATGAAGTTGGCAACCTGGGCTTAGCTGTTCCCAAATCTGGTGCTTTTCTAAAGACAGTCCAGTTAACCCTAAAAAGGAAATTTGCAACATCTGCCATGCCGGGGAAGCATTCGTGCAGGGGTGCATTCGTGCACTATTATCCGTGTACATTTATTCAAAGTACTTTTTCTAAGTACTCGCAGTTATAACATGGCAGTTAGACAGGGCAGGAGGCTGGTACTGTAAGACAATCTAAATCTAGTCCCTGTTCATTTGGAACTGAACAAATATTCATCATATGTATTTGTATAATCTATATCCTGGCTGTCGCATTCACACACTTTCACTGACCTTGCATTAACTCTTTACACTCCATCCATATCGGCCCCTCTGTCCTTTCCTCTCCTATGTATAGCACTCATGCTTTGTTCACATTGCTTAACAGCGCAAATCCATTCAGTCCCACCATCCAACACAAGAGACGCTCTCACAAATCACTTAACCATCTGCTTAATCTTTCTATCCTCCTTCTCCTAGTTGCTGGAGACATCTCTCCCAACCCCGTCCCCCCATGTTATAGCCAGTCAAACCTCCCAACTGCTATACTCAGAAACCCCTCTAACCTTATTAATATTCCCTGCATGCCTTCTGTCTTTTTCAATAGTGCCCTTTGGAATTCTCGCTCTGTGTGCAATAAACTCTCCTTCATCCATGACTTCCTCCTTTCTAATTCTCTTAATCTCCTGGCTCTTACTGAAACCTGGATCCAGCAGTCAGACACCACCGTTGCTGCTGCTCTTTCGTATGGTGGACTACACTTTTCTCATACCCCAAGATCGGACAACAGAGCAGGTGGAGGCGTTGGTCTGCTCCTTTCACCCAAATGTACCTTGCAAGTTATCCACCAAGTACCCTCACTTGAATTCCCTTCCTTTTAGGTCCATGCTGTCAGACTCTACATCCCCTTCTCCATGCGAGTGGCAGTGGTGTATCGTCCTCCCGGCCCCTCTCATCAGTTCCTGGATCAATTTGCCACCTGGCTTCCACAATTTCTCTCCTGTGGCACCCCCACCCTCATCATGGGTGATTTCAGCATCCCCATTGTGTCTCCCCTCTCCCCATCTACTTCTCACCTTTTATCTCTAACCTCCTCTTTCGGCCTCTTGCAGCATAATAACTCTCCAACGCATGAAGATGGAAACTCCCTCTACTTGGTTTTCTCCCATCTTTGCTCAGTGGATGATTTCACAAACTTCCCTCTCCGTCTCTCTGACCACAACCATCTTTCATTCTCTATCAAGAACTGCCATCCCGCTCAGGTCACCCCCACTTTCCACACTTATAGAAACATACAGGCCATTAACACCCAGAAACTTATGAAGAACTTGCAGTCCTCATTGGCCCCAATCTCCTCCATCTCATGTCCTGATTCTGCTCTGAAGCATTACAATGAAACCCTGCAAAGTGCCCTGGATAAAGCTGCACCTCCTACACATAGAACAAATCAGCACAGACGGCGACAACCATGGCACACGCTGCAAACACGTTTCCTGCAGCGGTGCTACAGGTGCGCCGAACGTCTGTGGAGAAAATCTAAACTACCCGAAGATTTCATCCATTATAAATTCATGCTAAAAACATACAACTCTGCCCTTCACCTATCCAAAGAAAGCTATTTCAACACACTCATGACCTCACTGTCCAATAACCCTAAACGTCTCTTTGACACTTTCCAGTCCCTACTCATCCCAAGAGTGGAGGCCCCAACCACGGATCTCCGCGCTGACAATCTGGCCAATTACTTCAAAGAAAAAATTGACCACATTCGACAGGAAATCATCTCCCAATCTCTTCATACCATGCACTGTCCTTCCTCCCCCACTGCATCTAGTTCAATCTCTGACTTTGAACCAGTTACAGAAGAAAAAGTAATCAGGCTCCTTGCATCTTCTCGCCCAACCACTTGCACCAGTGACCCCATTCCGTCACATCTCCTCCAGTCCCTTTCCCCGGCTGTCACCTCTCACCTAACAAAAATATTCAACCTTTCTCTCACTTCCGGTATTTTTCATGCTCATTTAAGCATGCCATCATACATCCATTACTTAAAAAACCATCCCTCGATCAAAACTGTGCCGCTAATTATAGACCTGTCTCTAATCTTCCCTTCATCTCTAAACTCCTCGAACGCCTGGTCCACTCCCGTCTTACCGGCTATCTCTCAGATAACTCTCTTCTCGACCTTCTTCAATCTGGTTTCCGCATATTACACTTTACTGAAACTGCCCTCACTAAAGTCTCTAATGACCTACTAAAGGCTAAATCTAATGGTCACTACTCCATGCTAATTCTCTTAGATCTCTCCGCAGCATTCGACACTGTGGATCATCATCTCCTCCTCACTATGCTCCGCTCCATCAGCCTCAAGGACACCGTTCTCTCCTGGTTCTCCTCCTATTTCTGACGGATCCTTCACTGTATCTTTTGCTGGTTCCTCCTCCTATCACCTTCCTCTTACTGTTGGGGTTCCTCAAAGATCAGTCCTAGGCCCCCTCCTCTTCTCTTTGTATACTGCCACCATTGGACAAACAATCAATAGATTTGGTTTCCAGTACCATCACTATGCTGACGACACCCAAATATACACTTCTTCTCCTGATATCACGCCAACCTTTTTAGAAAACACCAGTGATTGTCTTACCGCTGTCTTTAACATCATGTCCTCCCTCTTTCTGAAACTGAACCTGTCAAAAAAATAACTCCTTGTGTTTTCTCCCTCTATTAACCTACCTTTGCCTGACATTGCCATATCTGTGTGCGGTTCCACCATTACTCCAAAGCAACATGCCCGCTGCCTTGGGGTCATACTCCGATCACTGGCTCGCTTTTCTTATCTGCATCTCAAACACATTTCTAGAATTCGCCCTTTTCTTACTTTCGACTCAGCAAAAACTCTTCCTGTTTCACTTATTTATTCTCGTCTGGACTATTGTAACTATCTTCTAATCGGCCTCCCTCTTACCAAACTCTCCCCACTCCAATCTGTCCTGAATGCTGCAGCCAGGATCATGTTCCTCACCAACCGTTACACCGATGCCTCTACCTACCCATCCACTCCAGAATCCAGTACAAAACTACTACCCTCATCCACAAAGCACTCCATGGCTCAGCACCACCCTACATCTCCTCTCTGGTCTCAGTCTACCACCCTACCCGTTCCCTCTGCTCCGCTAATGACCTCAGGTTAGCATCCTCAATAATCAGAACCTCCCACTACTGTCTCCAAGACTTTACACGTGCTGCACTAATTCTTTGGAATGCACTACCTAGGTTAAAATGATTAATCCCCAATCCCCACAGTTTTAAGCGTGCCCTAAAAACTCATTTGTTCAGATTGGCCTACTGCCTCAACGCACTAACCTAACTATCCCTGTCTGGCCCATTCAAAAAATTAAAATAAAATAAAAAATAAACAAAACCATAATCAGGTTCCTCGCATCTTGTTCTCATATGCTTTATGCAGTTAATAGCCCTCTGTTTGTACTGCTACATACTTAGGCAGTTAACTGGTTCATGCAGCTTTACATTATGGCTGGTCCTAATAACTAAAGCAATTGTTTCCATCCACCTCTCGTGTCTCCCCTTTTCGTCATAGTTTGTAGGCTTGCGAGCAGGGAACTCACTCCTCTTGGTATCTATTTTGAACTGTGATTTCTGTTATGCTGTAATGTCTATTGTCTGTACAAGTCCCCTCTATAATTTGTAAAGCGCTGCGGAATATGTTGGCGCTATATAAATAAAATTATTATTATTATTATTATTATTATTATGCCGGCATCAGCAGGGTCAGCAAAACTACCAGCCTAATGACCACCAGCATGCTCAGGCACATGACAGCAAAGCACTTGACTAGTTGAGCCAAATGCCATGGTCCAGAAACAGTGTCTGCGGGTGACCCCACTGCCTCTTCCCCTGTTCTACGTTCACCCCAATCCCTCGTCCATGGTGCAGGTGAAGATGCCTCCCACACTGCTCCTGGCGTAGCACACTTGCAACCACCATCAGCAGCCACGACCTCATTCTTTTCCCCGTGTAGGGTTTAGATTTTATTACCCAAAATCTTGGAATGCAAGCATAAATATGCAGCCACCCACCCATAGCCACTTATACTAAACATCTACATTTCCAGACTGCTTTCCCTGAAAATGTTGTCTTTTTGGCATGTGGAGACAGAAGCTTTCTGCAACCTCACGGCAGCGTCCAACCCTCATCAGTCAGTCGCCTACCACCACTATTTCTCCCAATGTGCCATCCCTATCTTACAAAAGCACATGTCCAATAACATCATCCATGCCCTCATAAATGTTACTACTGGGAAGCTTCCCTTAACCACAGGCACATGGACAAGTGTTTGTGACCAGAGATACTACATTTTCCTGACAGCACACTGGGTGAACATTGTGGAAGCGGTGACCCAGTCAGACTCTAGGATGGAACACATGCTACCAACACAGAGTATTGCAGGCCCTGGTTCAATAGGGGTTTTACCCACATCTACATCAGTTACTGCACCTCCTCCTCCTCATCCTCCATTTTAGAAATGTCAACATCAGCCACAAGCTGTAAACCCTACAGCATTGCCTCTGCCAAGCAACAAAAAGCTCTCATGAAGCTAATGTGCTGTAGGTGAGAAACTACACACTGCCGCTCTTGTTGAAAGGTCTAACAGACCAGACTGATCTATGGCTGTCGCCCCTGAACCCACAACCAGGCATGGTCATGTGTGTCAACGCCCATAACCTGGTGGCGGCTCTGAAGCTTGGCAACCTCGCAAAAGAACCATGCCTGGCCCACATGCTTAACTTAGTGGTTCAGCAGTTTCTCAAATCCCACCCAGATCGGCCTGATCTACTTGTGAACGTAGGCCACGTGTGTCCTCATTTCCACATGTGGGCTACAGCTGCCGCCACTCTGGCAGTGCTGAAGTAGCGTTTGCAAGTTCCAGCTCACCGACTGGTGTGTGAAGTCACCATGCTTTGGAACTCAGCATTACATATGCTGGCAAGGCTCTGAGCAGCAGAGGGCAGTGATTGAATGCCAGTTGCAACATGCCCATCAATATTCCGGGCAGCCTCTGCACATAAGAGCTGATGAGTGGGCATGGATGTCTGACATCTGCGGGGTTCTCCAAAACTTTGAGAACTCGGCCAAGATGGTGAGCGATGATGACGCCATAATCAGCATAACCACCCTTTTCTCTCTCTACTGAAAAGCATGCTGCTCACAATTAAAGAAGAGGCTTTGCAGGTGGAGCAAGTTGAGATGGAGCAAGAAACCATACAGGGTGATGCTAAACAGCCTCATCTCATCTTCCCAATGTGTACTAGGTGATAATGAGGAGGAGGAACAGGAGCTGGTTGCCTGCGCTACAGACGGTACTACCCAAACGACCTTCAACCCCTCTGTTCAGTGTGGATGGCCTGATGACGAGAAAGAGAGGGAGGACAAGGAGGTGGAGAAGATGGACAGTCGTCCTCTTGGTGGGGACAGCAAAGTCTTAACTGTTGACAGTCTGGCACAAATAGCTAAGTTATATTCTGCTGCCATTCTGTGACTCTCAGGTTGTATGTATTTTGACCAACACTAATAACTGGTTGGTCACCCTTTTAGACCCACACTATAAGGAGAACTTTATATCTCTCCTTCCTGCGGCTGAAAGGTCTAATAAAATGTTACAGTACCAGCAAGCCCTAGTTTAAGAATTACTTAAAAAATTTCCTACTGACTATGTTGGCGGCAAACTTCACAGTTCCTTGGAAACCAAGGAATAGAGAAGAGGGAGACACACATCAGATGCAGCAGAGGCTTAGGAACACTATCAAAGGTATGGGACAGTTTTCTCAGACCCTAACATCGCCCAGGCCCTGATGCACAGGGTGCTCTGAAAAGGAGGTAAGAGTTTTGGAAGATGGTGAAGGAATACCTTGCCAATCGTACCAGCATCCTTTGTGATTCCACTTTGCCTAAAAATTTGACCGCCCCCCGAAGAAGCCGACGCGAAACGCGCGTTGGGGCAGCGGTGCGGTCCAGGTCTGGTGCTAGTGTGCGGGTAAGGATCCGGGGAGGGGGGGTTTATGATGCCATCACCATGATATGAGTCAGTGTACAGGGCTCAGGAGATTGATTTATACCGTTCCTCTTATCCCCTGGTTCCATACCCTTGCGATACTTTGCACTATGCAGGTGATTTCTATTTAATCTGCACCAGTCTGTGTGCTGCACCGGTTTATGTCTGTGCTACCTCCTATCTTTTGACTACCCTGATTTTTATGTTGTTGTATTTGTTATATGTTTGTTGGTAATTTATTGGCAATTTTTTGTAAAATAAATAAAGTATAATGTTACTTATTTTGGACATGGACTCCGCTTCTCCTTGTTGTATAAAAATGATTAGGTATCAAAGCTAGACATGTTGCATGAACTGTCTCTAAACGCTTTGGAGGTCCTGCCCTGCCCTCCTGCTACTGTTTTGTCAGACCGGGATTTTAGTTGCAAAGGGGGAATTATAACAGATAGGTGCATTTGTCTATCAACTGAAAATGCTGACCAGCTGACTCTTATCAAAATGAAAAAGGACTGAATTGGTCCAGACATCTCAACACAACCGGATGACAGCAGCAGAACGTATACTCAAATCCATTGTTTTTGTTTTTTTCTGATCTATTCCCATTTTCACATGCACTTAGTACATACTCTTTACCTTTCCAGGAGACCCACTCCTTAGTAATGGGAAAAAATGCTTTTCTGAGACTTCACCTTCTAGTTGATGGATCATTTTTGGAAACCAAAAGAGCCAGTGGGTTCTATTAGTATGTGAACCAGTGCCTTGTTTTGGGCTGCCAAAAAGTATTAGGAAATTCTCACACTGTATGCAGGATCAGAAGACTTTGTACAGTAAGTACAGAAGATACAGGTCTCCTCCATAGCATGCAGAATAGATGCAAAAAGCTCCCATCTGTTCCCCAGCAGTGTTGTTGAAATAAGATTCCTTGATGGTGCTACATTAAACAAATAGCTTTTTTAGGGCTAATTCAAACAGATTCTATTCTCTAATAATACTTTCATTATCTGCAATTCATGCAGAGTTAGCTGTCCCAGTAGGGATAGCATATTACAGCTGTCTAGTCAGGGATTGTAAAACATTCTGGAGTGGACCCTCTGGGTCGGGATACCAGAGCCCCCTAGGCGAGCTAACCAAGTGAACCCATCCCCTATACAGGGAGTGTAAGGGGCAGGCCCAAAGAGGTTAATATCCAAACAGCAGGTACCAAAGGGGCGATTCACGGTGGACAGAGAAGGAAGAGAGGGACCAGGGAAAGAGAGAGGATACCAGAGACCAGAAGGATGGGTCAGGAGATGGAGGGACAGAACAGGAGACAAGGAGGAAGGGAACAGGATGGACACTGAGGACCTGCGGTAGAAAAGGCTGGGATGAACGTCAGGAACCACAGAGGACACACCCTGTAAAACAGAAGAGAACAGGGTAACAGAAACTGGTACAAAACACTGGAAGGCAATATGACAGAAGAAACACAGGGACAGCTGAAACAGGGATGAGGCAGAGAGATGCAGAAAGGGGACCTGACAATAGTGCAGCACAAGAACCAGCGAGGAAGAAAAAGAGACAGGGCATACAAGAGAGATAATCAGGCACTTACCAAGGCAGGAGCCTGAAATATCTGATGGTAGCCGCCATGATTGGGCGAAGCCACCGGGTCACGACCTCCTTCTGTCATAAGCAGGTGAAGAAGCGCGCGGCTGACACCTACGGCGCAAGCTCAGACCGTGAACTAGCCGGGAACCAGGAAGCACCGGCAAGGAGCGGTGCGAGACCCACACAGCATCGCGCTGGGGAGCGGAGGAGAAAAGGTGAGTATCCAGAGCGGCGGACATAACAGTACCCCCCTTTTACATCCCTCCTCTTTAAGTCTGGAAAGAAACTTCTTAAGTATACAAGGGACATTGATGTTCTCTCGAGGTTTACACAACCTCTCCTCAGGACCAAAACCCCTCCAATCGATCAAGAAGAAAGAAGAAGGTTCTCCCACTAACCTTCTTCATAGCAAGTATATTCTTTACCTCAAAGACATCTTCGGTGCTACTAGGTCGAGGGGTGTGACTGGGAGAAGAATTACATAGTTACATAGTTATTAAGGTTGAAGGAAGACTGTAAGTCCATCTAGTTCAACCCATAGCCTAACCTAACATGCCCTAACATGTTAATTAAAATGATTAAGACTGATTAAGATTGGAGAGACACATGGAAGGTATTGGGAATCCGGAGCAAGGTGGGTAAAATCAACTTATAGGCCACTTCATTAATACATCTCAGAATTTCAAAAGGACCAATGAAACGAGGTCCTAACTTTATAGGAAGGAATCTTAAGCCTGATGTATTTAGAGGAAAGCCAGACTTTATCGCCCGGCTGATATGGAGGGGAATTCAGATGCCTTTTATCTGTGTGCCTCTTCATTTTGATTAGCTTTTTCAAGTGCCCCCTTAGTCTTCTCCCAAATATTAGAGAATTCCAGGGACAAAGAGTCAGCTGCGGGTATGCCCAAGGCGGGAAGTGGAATGCCAGGATGTTGCCCAAAGACAATGAAAAAAGTGATTTGGAGGAGGACTTGCTGGAATGGTTGTTGTAGGCACACTCTGTCCAAGGAAGAAGACTGACCCAATCGTCCTTGTGAGCATGGAGAAATGGTGAAGCTGAGACGTTAAAACTTGATTAACTCACTCCACTTGACCGTTGGTCTGAGGGTGATAGGCTGAAGAGAAATCCATGTTTACCTTCATAAGTCTGCAGAGAGCTCTCCAAAATCAAGAGGTGAATTGAACCCCTCGATCCGATACGATGTGTTGCGTGCATCCGTGAAGTCTGAAGACATGGTGAATAAAAATGTTTGCCAACTCAGGGGCAGAGGGCAGACCAAAAAAACAGAACAAATTGGGCCATCTTAGAAAAACGATCCATGACCACCAGGACTACAGTACAATCCAAGGAACGAGGGAGGTAAGTGATGAAGTCCATGACTATATCCCTCCAGGGAAACGACGGCACAGGAAGCGGGTGCAAAAACCCGGTACGTAGTTGTCTTGGGATCTTGTTCTTGGCACAAGATGGACATGAGGCTGTATAATTCAGAATGTCCTGGCAAAGAGAGGGCCACCAATAGTGACGAGAAATAAGACAGGGTTTTTCTTATTCCAGCATGAACGGCAAGTCTATATGAATGTCCCCACAGCAACACTCTCTCTCAATCACTCTCTGGCACAAAGGTCTTGCCTGGTGGTGGGGTAGAAATTTTTAGAGGAACCATGGTGATCCAGGAAGGATCAGTAATGTGTGAAGGTTTCTCCTCTTCGTCCACAGGCTGGAAGGACCTTGATAGTGCATCAGCCTTAATATTCATATTGCCTGGCCGAAAGTGAAGTTCAAAGTTGAAACGACTAAAAAATAGAGATCATCTGGCTTGCCGAGAGTTGAGCCTTTAACACTAGAAGTCCCAGAAATTTCGAGCTCCCCCCTGAAGTCCTGAAAGAGGGTCAAATGACCCTAAGGGTACTGTCACACAGTGCAATTTTGATCGCTACGACGGTACGATTCGTGACGTTCTAGCGATATCGTTACGATATCGCAGTGTCTGACACGCAGCAGCGATCAGGGATCCTGCTGAGAATCGTATGTCATAGCAGATCGTTTGGAACTTTCTTTCGTCGCTTGATCACCCGCTGACATCGCTGGATCGTTGTGTGTGACAGCGATCCAGCGATGTGTTCGCATGTAACCAGGGTAAACATCGGGTAACTAAGCGCAGGGCCGCGCTTAGTAACCCGATGTTTACCCTGGTTACCAGCGTAAACGTAAAAAAAACAAACAGTACATACTTACATTCCGGTGTCTGTCCCCGGCGTCTCAGCTTCTCTGCACTGTGAGCGCCTGCCGGCCGGAAAGCGAGCACAGCGGTGACGTCTGACGTCACCGCTCTGCTTTCCGGCCACTGTGCTTACACAGTGGAGAGAAGCAGAACGCCGGGGGACAGACACCGGAATGTAAGTATGTACTGTTTGTTTCTTTTACGTTTACGCTGGTAACCAGGGTAAACATCGGGGTAATTAAGCGCGGCCCTGCGCTTAGTAACCCGATGTTTACCCTGGTTACCCGGGGACTTCGGCATCGCTCCAGCGCCGTGATTGCAACGTGTGACCGCAGTCTACGACGCTGGAGCGATAATCATATGATCGCTGCGACGTCACGGATCGTGCCGTCGTAGCGATCAAAATTGCACTGTGTGACAGTACCCTTAGTCCAAACTGACAACTCTTATGGATCCAATTAGCATCCTTTCATTTGTAAATGTTGCCATTGTCTGAGGAATCTGTAGGGGGCAATTGTGTTGATCCACCTCAACAAAGGTCTTGTAAGAAGGTGTAAACAAAACAATGTAAGCTGCTCCTGAGTGTGTCTGCCCACCCCCCAGCTGCATTGTTGTGCAGGGGATATGCATAAGATTGCTAACACCTTAGCAATTTGCATGCAGCCTTTTGTGCTGTGGGGGATAAATAGGTGACTGCTTCAAGAGTTGCCAGGAAATTCCTCAATCCGCTAGACAGATGGACTGCACTGAATTCACCACTCAGATGTTTTCAACCACTGGTGCCACACTGACAGTGTATGCACCCAAACGAAAGAAGGCCATCTACATTCTCAGCAGCATGCACAGCGTGGTTGTGACCGAGGATACCAAAGGAAGCCAAACATGGTCACACAATACAACCACACAAAGTGCGGTGTGGATGTAATGGACCAAATTGTGCGGGAGTACAGCATGCATACAGGAACTCGGAGATGGCCAGTTGCCGTGTTCTACAACATGATTGACATGGCAGCGCTGAATGTTCATATTCTTTATCAGGCATGCACTGGGGTGCAGGAGAGACGGGTGGACTTCCTGGTTGAGCTTGCAAAAGAGTTAGGTGGCTCTCATGTGACTGAAAAGAAGGCACACAAAGAGAAACTCCTTTGGCAACAACCTTGCACACCCAGCACCGGCAAAAGGGCGAAGTGTCAGGTCAATCATCGATGCACGAACAATTGTGCAACTGAGAGATGTGTTGACTGCAACAAATACACATGTGGCAAATGTACCAGGGACATACCCAGGCAGTGCCAGGTATGTTCCGACAGTGCAGACAGACTGCTGAGTGAGTGCTGAAATGCTAGTCACACAAGAAGGACATGCCACTCACACACACGCAACCCCCCACTGCAGCCTATTGTAAATATGTTTGGAATTGTTTTATTCCTGGTATTTTTTTTATTATTTTTATAACAAAAATAAAAAGCATGGAAACAAATAACAGTTGTTCTTTTGTATATTTTTGCGATTTTTTTTTCGCTAGTGTGCTTGAGGCCTTAGACACAAATGCTTCTGGTCATTACTCACAGCTGTACCTTGCTCTAAAATTTCTAATTCTCTATTTAAAATATATAAAAAATTATTCATTGTTTCAGTGCTTTTTTGCTCAAATAAATCTAACCTAAATACAATATGTATAGTCTTTATATTATCAAATACAATAAACTGAATAGAACTAACTAGAAACTAAATGGCTAAACTCAATGGAAAACAACAACCTTCTGTGGTGTGACAGTAGTGATTAGAGAATGTTAGCTAAATCCTTCAGGTCATTCCACCCATCTTTGGGTTCCAAAGGTAGAAATGTTAACACTAGAAGTCCCAGAAATTTCGAGCTCCCCCCTGAAGTCCTGAAAGAGGGTCAAATGACCCTTAGTCCAAACTGACAACTCTGATGGCTCCAATTAGCATCCTTTCATTTGTAAATGTGGCCATTGCCTGAGAAATCTGCAGGGGGCAATTGTGTTGATCCACCACAACAAAGGTCTTGTAAGAGAGTGTAAACAAAAGAATGTAAGCTGCTCCTGAGTGTGTCTGCCCACCCCCAGCTGCATTGTTGTGCAGGGGATATGCATAAAGGTACCTTCACACGAAACGACATTATAACGATATCGCTAGCAATCCGTGACGTTGCAGCGTCCTCGCTAGCGATATCGTTTCGTTTGACACGCAGCAGCGATCAGGATCCTGCTGTGATGTCGCTGGTCGCTGAATAAAGTCCAGAACTTTATTTGGTCGTCCGATCGCTGTGTATCGTTGTGTTTGAAAGCAAAAGCAACGATACCAGCGATATTTTACACTGGTAACCAGGGTAAACATCGGGTTACTAAGCGCAGGGCCGCGCTTAGTTACCCGATGTTTACCCTGGTTACTAGCGTAAAATGTAAAAAAAACAAACAGCACATACTCACATTGCGTCCCCTGCAGTCTGCTTCCTCCTCTGACTCAGCGCCGCAAAGTGAAAGTGAAAGCAGCACAGCGGTGACGTCACCGCTCTGCTCTCACTGTACGGCGCTCAGTCAGTCAGGAAGCGGACGCCGGGGGACGTGAATGTAAGTATGTGCTGTTTGTTTTTTTTAGATTTTACGCTGGTAACCAGGGTAAACATCGAGTTACTAAGCGCGGCCCTGCGCTTAGTTACCCGATGTTTACCCTGGTTACCAGGGGACCTCGGCATAGTTGATCGCTGGAGAGCGGTCTGTGTGACAGCTCTCCAGCGACCAAACAGCGACGCTGCAGCGATCGACATCGTTGTCGCTATCGCTGCAGCGTCGCTTCGTGTGAAGGTACCTTAAGGTTGCTAACACCTTAGCAAATTTGCATGCAGCCTTTTGAGCTGTGGGGGATAAATAGGTGACTGCTTCACCTATTTTGTTCACAAGAAACAAAATGCAGAGAAGGCACACCATTCAACAGGCATTGGAACTGATCCTGAGCAGGGGAACATGTGGAGGCTGAGAAAATTTCTAAGTTCCCTGATGGATTCGCAGGGAACTGAAATTCTCTCAAATGTGAACCTAGCCTTTAGAACCAAAACAAAATGTTAATTTGAAATTATTCATCTTGCAGATGAGGAGACTCTACCAAAAAAGCGAGCTCGGTTGGCGAGTGAGCCGACAGAGACTGCAAAAGATGGCACAGTGTGGCGTGAAGTACAAGTGGGGAAACGTCTCCATTTCACCCCAATAGAACCGTACTCTACAGATGGAGAGCCAAGTTCTAAGGCCAGACGAAGGGTCCAGAGTCCCCTTCAGAGCTTTCTCTGTTTTATCACTCTTGACATGCTTCGTAGCATTCATGAATGGACTACTCAACATGCACGTCACACGGAGCAAGGGGATTGGTTCATGGGTCTCCCGGAACTAATGGCATTTATTTCAGTCATTATCTTGCGGGGGTGACCAAGGTTCCATCACTACGTGACAAGCTGGTCAGCAAACCTGGCAAACCCAAGGATCATAGGTGCTATGACCCGAAACCACTTCCAAGACGTCATGCAACACCTACGCTTTGATGACATGTTCACACGCAGTGAGAGAGTGGAGACCGATAAGTTTGCTGCAATCTCCGATGTGTGGAGATCATTTGTCACCAACTGCATCGTATCCTACAACCCTGGTCAACACATCACTTTTGATGAACAGCTTTTCCCGTCAAAGACTCGCTGCTGTTGTCTGCAATACATTGCAACAAAACCAGACAAGTTTGGCATCTAGTTTTGGGTGGCTTGCGACTTGAAATCAAAGTACATCTGTAATGTCCTCCCATATCTTGGCAAGGACCCCAGTCGTCCCAGCGGGGAGAGACTGTCCAAAACTGTAGTGATGAGGCTGATGGAACCATTCATGGACAAGGGCAGAACTGCAACCATGGACAATTTATTTACATCATTGTCACTTGCACAACGACTGCTTAGCTGGAAAACCACTATCCTCGGAACAGTCAACAAGAGTCACCGGAAAATTCCTCAATCCGCTAGACAGATGGACCACACTGAATTCACCACTCAGGTGTTTTCAACCACAGGTGCCACACTGACAGTGTATTGCACCCAAACGAAAGAAGGCCGTCTACATTTTCAGCAGCATGCACAGCATGGTTGAGACTGAGGATACCAACAAAAGGAAGCCAAACACGGTCACACAATACAACCACACAAAGTGCGGCATGGATGTAATGGACCAAATGGTGTGGGAGTACAGTGTGCGTGCAGGAACATGGAGATGGCCAGTCGCCGTGTTCTACAACATGATAGACATGGCAGCACTGAATGCTCATGTTCTTTATCAGGCATGCACTGGGATACAGAAGAGACGGGTGGACTTACTGGTTGAGCTTGCAAAAGAGCTAGGTGACTCTCATCTGACTGAAAAGAAGGCACACAAGGAGAAACTCCTTCGGCAACAACCTTCCACACCCAGCCCTGGCAAAAGGGCGAAGTGTCATGTCAACCATCGATGCACGAACAATTGTGCAACTGAGAGATGTGTTGACTGCTACAAATACACGTGTGGCAAATGTACCAGGGACATACCCAGGCAGTGCCAGGTATGTTCCGACAGCACAGACAGACTGCTGAGTGAGTGCTGAAATGCTAGTCACACAAGAAGGACATGCCACTCACACACACACACACACACACGCAACCCCCCACTGCAGCCTATTGTAAATATGTGTGGAATTGTTTTATTCCTTGTACTTTTTTATTATTTTATAACAAAAATAAAAAGCATGGAAACAAATAACAGTTGTTCTTTTGTATATTTTTCACACAAAAATTTCAGTCCTCTTGTGCGATTTGTGCACAATTTTTTTCCGCTAGTGTGCTTGAGGCCTTAGACACAAATGCTTCTGGTCATTATTCACAGCTGTACCTTGCTCTAAATTTTCTAATTCTCTATTTAAAATATATAAAAAATGATTCATTGTTTCAGTGCTTTTTTGCTCAAATAAAACTAAACTAAATGCAATATTTGTAGTCTTTATATTATCAAATACAATAAACTGAATAGAACTAACTAGAAACTAAGGCTATGTGCACACGTAGGTCGGGTCCTCTGCGGGTTCTCCCGCAGCGGATTTGATAAATCTGCAGGGCAAAACCGCTGCGGTTATCCCTGCAGATTTATCGCGGTTTGTTTTGCGGTTTCCGCTGCGAGTTTACTCCTATACTATTGATGCTGCATATGCAGCAATATGCAGCATCAATAGTAATGTTAAAAATAATTTAAAAAAATGGATATATACTCACCCTCTGACGTACCGATCTCCTCGGCGCTGCACGCGGCGGTCTGGTTCCAAAGATGCTGTGCAAGAAGGACCTTCGTGACGTCACGGTCATGTGACCGCGACGTCACGGTCATGTGACCGCGACATCACGGTCATGTGACCGCGACGTCACTGCAGGTCCTGCTCGCACAGCAACCCTGCGACCGGATGGTCGCGTGCAGCGCTGAGAGGTGAGTATATCATTATTTTTTTATTTTATTTCTTTTTTTTACACACATATGTTTCCCAGGGCCTGGAGGAGAGTCGCCTCTCCTCCACCCCGGGTACCATCTACACATGATCCGCTTACTTCCCGCATCGTGGGCACAGCCCCATGCGGGAAGATAGCGGATCAATGCATTCCTATGTGTGCAGAATCGCAGCGAAGAAGTGACATGCTGCGGAATGTAAACCGCTGCGTTTCTGCGCGGTTTTTCCCGCAGCATGTGCACAGCGGATTGCGGTTTCCATAGGGTTTACATGTAACTGTAAACGCAATGGAAACTGCTGCGGACCTGCAGCTGCAGAAGCACTGCGGATCCGTGGTAAAACCCGCAAAGTGTGAACATGGCCTAAATGGCTAAACTCAATGGAAAACAACAACCTCCTGTGGTGCGAGAGTAATGGCCTTAATTACAGAACAAAAGACAGTGATTAGAGGATGTTAGCTAAAATCCTTCAGGTCATTCGACCCGTCTCTGGGTTCCAAAGGTAGAAATGTTAAATGACCCCTCTCTGGGACTTCTAGTGCTAAGCAGATTGAATGTAGGCCAAATTCTTGTGATTGGTGAATATAGCAAAAGGATGAATGGCTCCCTCAAGGAGATAATGCCACTCCTCCAACGCCAACTTTATGGCCAAGAGTCCTTTGTCTCCAATGGAGTAATTGCGTTCGGATGACGAGAATGCTTTGGAGAAGAACCCTCAGGCAACTAACCATCTGGATGTAGACCTCTGGGAGACAACTGCTCCTGCTCCTGTAGAGAAGGCATCCACCTCGAGGATGAAGGGTCTGCTTGCGTCTGGACGCTGAAGTATGGAGGCAGAAGCAAACTCGTGTTTCAGAGCCAGGAAGGCATTTTCAGCCTCTGCAGACCAACAACTGGGGTTAACGCCTTTGCAGATAAGGGAGGAAATAGGCTTGGATAACAAAGAAATATGAAGGATAAATTGCCTGTAATAGTTGGCAAAGCCAAGGAAACGCTGAGTGGCCTTAAGCCCGAGGGGAAGCGGCCAACTGAGAATGGCAGATACCTTTTCTGGATCCATGTTTAGGTCAGAATCAGAGACAATATATCCTAAAAAAGGTAAAGATGTCGGCTCAAAGACACATTTTTCTTTCTTAGTCGTTGCAGTACCTGACGAATGTCCCATCTTTGAGAGGGCAAATCCGGGGAGAAAATGAGAATGTCATCCAGGTTGACCACAACATAGGAGTAAAGGAGGTCTCGAAAGACATCATTGACAAATGCTTGAAACACCGCAGGGGCATTGCAGAGACCGAATGGCATAATTAAATATTCATAATGGCCGTCTCGCGTGTTGAATGTGGCTTTCCACTCATCCCTAGTGCGAATACGGACCAAGTTATAGGCTCCTCGAAGTTCCAGCTTGGTGAATATTCGTGCCCCCTCAATGGATCAAAAAGCTCTGGGATAAGCGTCAGAGGATATTTTTTCTTGACTGTAATGTTGTTCAGACCTCTGTAATCTATACAGGGATGAAGAGAGACATCTTTCTTCTTCAAGAAGAAAAATCCGGCACCAGCAGGTGAGGAGGATTTCCGAATAAAACCAGATTTTCCAGAACATACTCCGACATGGCTTGAGTCTCTGTAGGGGAGAGTGGATAAATTCTGCTCCTAGTAGGGACGGCGCCAGGAATGAGTTCAGTTGGGCAGTTCTCTGCCTCCTTCTTGCTGAAGACATCTGCGAACGAGCAATAGGCGGAAGGCAATCCTGCGGGAGCAGAAGAGGGATGAGAGAAACCTACAGAATGCACCTGCAGCAAACACCGTCCCTGTCAAGGCTGCCCCCAGAGCAGTATACTACCAGTGTGCCAATGTAAGGTAGGCTCATGAGCCCTAAGCCAGGGAAGACCAAGAATAACCGAATGGGATAGGCTGGACAGGACATAAAAAGCAATCTTCTCCCGGTGTAGAGCTCCTACCTGAAGCTCCACCTCCTCAGTAACCTGAGTAACTTTCTTCTGCAGGGGTCTGCCATCCACAGATGCAATTAAGAGTAGATTTTTCAATGTCTTAACAGGAATTTGAAACTTACAAACCTCCTCAAGCCTAATAAATTTCCCTGCCACACTCGAATCCACATAAGGTTCCCAATAATAGTGTTTAAAGCCCAAAAGCAATACACAGACAGGGTTAAGGGTAGAGAGGAATCACATGCATCTAGGGAGGCCTCTCTTACCTGACCTAGGTGGAAGAGTTTCCCAGATGTTCAGGACAGGAACGAAGCAAGTGAGAAACACTGCCACAATAGAAACAAAGACCATGTGAGAGCCTCTCCTTGCAACATTGCTCAGCCATTTTAAGTCGATCCACCTGCATCACGGGTCGCGGGCTAGGTGGTCTGCAAATAGATGAGGACAAACGAGGAGATCTCTACCAAGCAGATTCACGAGATCACTCTTGAAAGCGTAGATCAATTCATGTAGCAAGTGAGATTAAATCTTCCAGAGAAGTTGGGGCATCTCGCCCAGCCAGCTCATCTTTACTTCGGCCCGACAGACCTTGCCAGAAAGCCCTGACCAGAGCCTCGTTGTTCCACCCTAACTTAGAAGACAAAGTGCGAAACCGAATGATGTATTGGCCAACGGAAAGAGAACCCTGATTGAGATTAAAGAGGGACTCAGTAGTAGATTCCAAGTGACCAGGTTCATCAAACACTCTGAGAAAGGTCTCCAAGAAAATTGACAGCTGGGAAATAATGGGATCATCACATTCCCAGAGAGGATTAACCCACACCAAAGCCTCTCCCTCTAAATGTGAAACCACAAATGCCACCTTGGCCCTATCGGTTTGATACTGCAGCGGCAATAACTCGAAGTGTAGACGACACTGATTCAAAAACCCACTGCAAAACTTCGGGTCACCACTATACCGAGGTGGTTTACCTAGATGAGGTGGAGGGTGTGGTATAGGATCGAGATCCCGGGACAGCGCCTGAGTAGAGGCCATAGCAGTGGACTGCAAGGAAAACAACTGATCATCTACTGAGGCCATGTAAATAAGTATGCGAGCTTGTGTGTCTTACTATTGGACAAGCACCTGCTGGAGACTTGCAGGCTGGGTTGCGTTACCCAGATGAGAAGCCTGCAACGCGAGAGACGGGATTCCATGGTTTTCATGAACGACATAATGCGGTTCTGATTTTCCCGCAGAAATACCAGCTCCTTTTGAATAGCCGCAGAGGTACCAGTGGGGTCCATGGTCTGATTATACTGTAACAGGTCCTGGAGTGGACCCTCTGGGTTGGGATACCAGAGCCCCCTGGGTGAGCTAACCAAGTGAACCCACCCCCTATACTGGGAGTGTTAGGGGCAGGCCCAAAGGGGTTAACATCCAAACTGCAGGTACCAAAGGGGCGACTCATAGTGGACAAATAGAGAAGGAATAGAGGGACCAGGGAGAGAGAGAGAGGATAACAGAGGCCAGGAGGATGGATCAGGAGCCAGGGGGACAGAACAAGAGACAAGGAGGAAGGGAACCAGACGGAGGCTGAGGACCTGCGGTGGAAGAAGCTGGGATGAATGCCAGGAACCACAGAGGACACACCCTGTAAAACAAAAGGGAACAGGGTAACAGAAACTGGGGCAGAACACTGGAAGGCAGTATGACAGGAGAAACACAGCTGAAACAGGGATGAGGCAGAGAAATGCAGAAAGGGGACCTGACTATAGCGCAGCACAATAACCAGCAAGAAATTTGGAGACCGGGCACACAAGAGAGATAATCAGGCGCTTACCAAGGCAGGAGGGGTTCTGAAATACCGAATGAGAGCCGCCATGACAGGGCGTAGCCACTGGGTCACGACCTCCTTCCGGCATAAGGAGGTAAAGAAGCGCGCGGCTGACACCTACGGCGCATGCATGGACAGCGAACTAGCCGGGAACCAGGAAGCACTGGCAAGGAGCAGCACGAGACCCACACAGTGTCGTGCTGGGGGAGCGGAGGAGACAAGGTGTGTATCCGAAGCGGCAGGCGTAACAGGGATTATTGCCTTATAAATTATAATTCTTGCTGCTGCTTTTTTCCATATACTCATTGACAGATTCATGTTTTTGTGGTGATCTGTACTCATAAATTAATCAACACTGGTAGTGTTGCTTACGCTCATGCAGACTTTACTGTTGCCACGTATAAGAAAAAAATATTTTCAGGGCCGGTTCAAATTCCTTCTATATTCTACAATAATACAACTCTTATCTGCAATTCTTCTAGGTAGAGCTGTTCCAGTAGGAATAGCATATTACTGTCATACTGTGGCAATCTTCAGTAAGGAAGGGGGGCCTCAAACTGTATCTGGAACTGGAATCCTAACTATCACTGGGGGGTACTCTTAAAGATAGAGAGGCCTGAGTCTCTGACCTTACTATGCTCCTGTTAATGTCCTATGCTGTATCCTCCCCCTCCCCTAGGAGGTCTAGGACAGATATATTAGAGCATATACATGTAAGACAAAAGAGGATATTGTGGAATAAAGGGATGGATAAGAAGGTACAAACCAAATGGAAATAAAATAATGGAGAAAGCATACACCCAAAAACAGCAAAGAACAATCTCCAGCAGCAACTGCTTACTCCAACTTTAGCACACCAACTCCAGCAAGCCAGGAAGTAAAACCTTCACCGGTTGTGACAAGAAGGTTTGGTCAGGTTTTATAGAGAGAGAAAACGAGCAAGTCAGAAGTAGCTGTGAGATGGAACTGCATGTCTCTAACCAGCATACAAAGTGTTGCTAACCACTTCAGTGCAAAAGTAAATGAAGTCCATTTAATATGAGGAACAAAACACACAGGCTAAATGGAAGACCTGTGATTCACAGTGCGTAAAGATTGCCTAACCCCAGATCTCCCATGAGGACGTGACACACTTGTGATAAATACAGACATCTAGTCAGGGATTATTGCCTTATAAATTATAATCCATGCTAGTGCTTATTTCCATACATTCATTGACACATTCATGCTTTTTATGGTGATCTGTACTCAAAAATTCATCAAAGCTGGCAATGTTGCTTGCGTTCCTCCAAAGTTTGTTGCTGCCACGCACAAGAAAAAAATCTTTCCCGGGCTAGTTCATATCCCTTCTACATTCTGCAATAATATTGCTCTCATCTGCAATTCATCTAGGTTGAACTGTCACAGAAGGAGTAGCGTATTACAACCATCTTGCCAGGGATTATTGCGTTATAAATTATAATCCTTGCTGCTGAAACCTAAAATCTAAAAATATCAAACTAACATCTATTCATTCCCTAATAATACTGCTGTTAGCTCAGTTTTGTATAGGAATAGATGCTAGGTATCCTCTGCTGGAAATGAGTGTACATTCTGGTCATACACATCATCATTTCCACTTTCCATAACTTGATTGCTTTTTTCCATATACTAATTGACAGATTCTTGTTTTTAACAGTGATCTGTACTCGGAAATTCATCAAAGCAGGCGATATGAATTGATTTGATGTGTTCATTCGCAGTTTCACTGTAGCAGCTGTATGTAAGAGGTTGTGGTGGGAGAATTTGTGCAACTTGAGCTGGAATTACGACTTCTGAACAATCCAGTGCTTTGTTTCCATCCATATTTTGGGGTGTCTTGACGTATGCTTGGGATCATTGTCCTGCTGGAAGACCCATGACCTAGAATACAAAGCCAGATTTCTGACACTGAACACTACATTGCGACCCTAAATCCTTTGGGAATCTACACATTTCACAACCACAAAATATCTTTGAACCTCCACTATATTTGACCACAACTACTATGTTAATTGATTTGTAGGCCTCATTCCATTTGCAGTAAACAGTAGAATGATATGCTTTATCAAAAAGCTATCTTGTTGTCATCTGTCCACAAGATGCCTGTTGGCCCTCTAGCAATTGTGAGGTCCAACTGCTGGCCCTCTAACAACCGTAATGGCCACCAGATGGCCCTCTACAAATAGTGAGGTCTGTCTGATGGCTCTGAAAAAAAATTGTGACTTTCAGAGTCCTTCCTTCATAAATTAAACAGGATGTGTCTGATCATCTCTCACACACCACATGGCCAGATAAGGTAGTAAAATGTTAAAATTACATTTTCTGATAAATGTTTTTTTCACCATTGAAAGCAATGCAAATTGTGCAAAAATACAGGAAAAACAATACACGTGAACATAACTCCAAGGTGTGGAGGAGCATTTTTTTGTCTCTTATTTATTTTGCCTTAAATGCAAGTCATTATCTTGGAAATAATTTTTCTTAACATTCTTTTTCCAGTAAATTCCATTTTAACTTTGGTTTAGTATGTTTTATTGTCAGTTCGTAAAATTGGCGTAATACTCTGGCAACATAGTTCACAGCAGCAACCTGGAAATCAGAGAGGGTATCATGTGTCTTATGCATGCTGTTCCCGTGCCATTTCAGCACTGTTTCCATAGATTTCAGCAATATTTAGACCTCTCCAGACCACAGGGGAAGGGCACTGGGAAAATGAAATGTTCGAGTTTGCCATTGACTTCCATTATACTTGTTCTGATGGTGAAGATGCTATGGCCATGTACCTTGCTGAACTCTTGTATCAACTCTATATTTTTCCCACTCCCCTGTATATACACAAGACAGTTTAACCCCTTAGTGACAGAGCCAATTTGGTACTTAATGACCGAGCCAATTTTTACAATTCTGACCACTGTCACTTTATGAGGTTATAACTCTGGAACGCTTTATCGGATCCCGCTGATTCTGAGATTGTTTTTTCGTGACATATTGTACTTCAAGTTATTGGTAACAATTCTTTGATATTACTTACGATTATTTATGAAAAAAAATGGAAATATGGCGAAATTTTTTTAAAATTTAGCAATTTTCAAACTTTGTATTTTTATGCCCTTAAATCAGAGAGATATGTCACGAAAAATAGTTAATAAATAACATTTCTCACATGTCCACTTTACATCAGCACAATTTTGGAAACAAATTTTTTTTTTGTTAGGGAGTTATAAGGGTTAAAATTTGACCAGCAATTTCTCATTTTTACAACACCATGTTTTTTTTAGGGACCACATCACCTTTGAAGTCATTTTGAGGGGTATATATGATAGAAAATAACCAAGTGTGACACCATTCTAAAAACTGCACCCCTCAAGCTGCTCAAAACCACATTCAAGAAGTTTATTAACCCTTTACGTACTTCACAGGAACTGAAACAATGTGGAAGAAAAAAATGAACATTTAACTTTTTTTTGCAAACATTTTAATTCAGAACCATTTTTTTTAATTTTCACAAGTGTAAAAACAGAAATTTAACCACATATTTTGTTGTGCAATTTCTCCTGAGTATGCTGATACCCCATATGTGGAGGTAAACCACTGTTTGGGCGCACCGCAGAGCTTGGAAGTGAAGGAGTGCCGTTTGACTGTTTCAATGCAGAATTGGCTGGAATTGAGATCGGACGCCATGTCGCGTTTGGAGAGCCCCTAATGTGCCTAAACAGTGGAAACCCCCCAGAAGTGACACCATTTTGGAAACTAGACCCCTTAAGGAACTTAACCAACAGATAAAAGAAAACATCCCAGTATATATGACAAGAGATCATAGATATAAATACTAGATAGTAACTTAATGACAACACTGAGTAGGACTATAATGGACAAACTGCAATATAATACAACAACACAACCAAGAAAAAGAAACAGTCAAAACGTCCAATTATGTATAAATATACAATTAATCTTTATTATAAATAACAGGTGAAAAAAATGGCAAGGAATGGATCCCCCATGATGGCCTCACCACGCATAGATAGGGCACAGGTAGGTGTACATCAGAATAACGTATATTGAGGACAATGTACCATAATATGATGAATATATCTGTTCAATAGTAGAAATAACATATATCAATATCAATCATACATATAGGAATGATACATACCCGTGGATGAATATATGAGTCGCTGTGTACACACTACCGCGCCCACCCCGACGCGCGTTTCGGCAGAATGCCTTTCTCAAGGGGTAACATAATGTACTCACGGATTTAATTTATAGCTCCTAGAACCTGCGATTTTGCGCCAAAAACGGGCCCTTCCTGTTGCATCATCAAGAACCGTCACCGGCGCTCACAGTGCGGCGACACCGGAAGCACATGGGCCCATGTGATCCAGGGTCACCAGCCCTGCAGCGTCCGAGACCGGAACTGACGTGTATGCGCAAGCGCAAGCGCATAGTACCAGTCTAATGCCATATTGGTACAGTGAACTCCAGCATGCAGCCATCTTGGTAGAGGAGAAAAGGAATCACCGTGTACAATGCATATAAGGCTGCATACTAATAGCGCAAGTGCCAACATATTATCACTAAGGGCACAAATGTGA
The DNA here is from genome assembly GCF_051348905.1 of Ranitomeya variabilis. Taxonomy (NCBI): domain Eukaryota; kingdom Metazoa; phylum Chordata; class Amphibia; order Anura; family Dendrobatidae; genus Ranitomeya; species Ranitomeya variabilis. Next base: position 573,409,203 of record NC_135236.1, read on the forward strand.
CATTACCGCAGGCTAAATAGCATAAAAACAGCAACAAATCGCATATCTGGAGCGTATGCTCGGTACATATATACGCCAAATAACATATTGTGAAACACCAAAAGAAAAATAAAACACATACATATAAAATAAAGAAAAAGGGGAGGGGAAGAGGAGAAAATAGGGATATATAAATATATGCTGCAAAACCACAAATACAAACCAGTAGACAGAATATATCATAAAGGGCACATTATACACATCCTTAACTATTTAATATATGTGGATATCTCACGTATTATATCTCATATACATCAATTCTCACATAAATGAAGAAAATAGACATATCATAGGTCCACATAAATAAATACATTAGTATGACTATTATCAATACAATCAGAATCAAATAGTTTTCCTATGCATATATATTAAGATGGAAAAGCCACAAGCATATATAAATAGGTAAAAACACTTAATAAGCATATATCTTCCTTCTACGTATATGAAGTGGTCCACATATATGTATGTCTTGTTGTTTTCATATCCACCAAAGAATTGTAGATCCATAGTCCACCGATGTTGATGTCCTCATAATATTCTACGAATAACCCCCACTACGGTGTCACAACATAATTACTAGAAAGAATAAAAAATCTTTTAAAAACACAAAATAAAAACATACGCAAAGAGGATATCATGCTGGAGAAGCACAGCAACCCACGGACTATAGATATGGGACAAAAGATAAATTTTCATTCAGACCGTCCGGTTGGACGGTCTGGAGGCGCCATATCCACTGTGTCTCTAATTTTCCCAGTCGCTTAGATAGCTGGCCGCCTCTAATATTAATTTTCAGGGCATCAATGCCCCGAACTTTTAGTAATGATGAATTACAGTCATGAGATTCCCAGAAATGCCTCGGCAAAGTTTTAAGCATTGACCCATCCGTGTGGCCAGAGGCCGCCTGTATTCCAAGTACGTGTTCCCTAATCCGTACCTTAAGTTGGCGGGTAGTCAAACCAACATAAATCAATCCGCAGGGACACGTAGCATAATAGATAACATAACGTGTATTACACGTTATATGCTGCCTAATTGTATACAATCTAGAACCTTTAGAATAAGAGAAGGAACTAGATCTATCAACATTGGGGCAGGCGACACAATGGCCACACGGAGTACATCCAGGTCCTGGCCTAAATCTATCCAGAAATGCTGTAGGGTGTTGGCTTCCATAATGGCTTCTAACAAGGTGGTCCCTAAGATTCCTGGCCCTCCTAAATGTTAATGATGGCCGAGTTGGAAGGAATTTTTTCATAGTGGGATCAACCATTAGAATTGGCCATGCCTTTTCTATAACCCTCCGTACCTCATCCGCCCTTGAACTAAAAGTAGTAATGAATCTTAGTTTACTGTCATTGTTAACACTACTTCCCCTAGCAGTATCTGGGGCCCCATATAATAATTTATCACGTGGGGTATGTTTAGCTGTTAAGTAGGCTTTTTTGATTGACCTCCCACTATATCCACGAGCTTTGAACCGCATCTTAAGCTCTATAGCTCGTCTCTCAAAATCTACCCCCGTGGAGCAGATCCGTTTGAGACGGAGAAACTGTCCCACCGGGATAGATTTGATCATGTGTTTCGGGTGTCCCGAAGAGGCTTGTAACAATGTATTTGTGGACGTTTTTTTGCGGTAGATGTCAGTATTTAACATTCCCGTGTGATTCTTCTTAATTGTAACATCAAGAAAATCAATAGATTCATCATCAGATATAAAGGAGAGATGAATATTCATGTCATTGCTGTTCAGGAGCACCATATACTCAGCAAGGTCGACGGATGTGCCCTGCCAGATGAAGAAGATATCATCAATATACCGTGTCCACAAGGGTACACGGTCTATTGATCCCTGTTCGTCCGACAGGGGGAGGTCCCTCTCCCACAGCCCCAGGAAGAGCCCGGCATAGGCAGGCGCAAAGGCCGCGCCCATGGCGGTCCCCTGGAGCTGTAAGTAGAAGGACCCCTTGAAGACAAAAAAATTGTGGGTGAGGGTGAACTCTAAAAGCTCCAGCAGAAGCGATCTTATACCTATGGATAGTGAGGACATATTCAAAAAATGTCGTACTGCATAAATACCATCTCTGTGTCTTATATTGGTATAAAGAGATTCCACATCTGCCGAAACTAATAGAGTCCCACCCTCTAAACACAATCCGTCGACCCTGCGAAGCAAATCCCCAGTATCTTTCAAAAATGATGGAAGACTCGTGACAAGTGGCTGGAGGTGAAAATCTATCCACCTGTTTACATTTTCCAGCAAGTTCCCCCTACCCGAGATTATAGGTCTGCCGGGTGGCGACGGAAGGTCCTTATGTATTTTAGGTAGTAAATACAAAGTTGGTATTGTTGGTTCCTCAACCATCAACGCCAATGCAAGATCTTTGGTGATAACGTCGTCCCGCAATGCCCTCTGGATAATGGACTCCAATTGTCTCGAAAATGCTGAGAGTGGATTATATGTTAGCTTTTTGTAACAGACATTGTTTTCTAATTGTCTGTAAGCTTCTCTCTCATACATCTCCGTGGGCCACAGGACGATGTTACCACCTTTGTCTGCCGGTTTTATAACCACATCCGGCAAATCCTTTAGGAATTGTAATCTTTCCCTTTCACCCCTTGTGAGGTTATCATATACAGGAGATTTGCGGATGTGATTAAGGTCTTCCGTCACCACCCGAACAAACAAATCTATGTTAGTACAAGAGGATAAAGGTGGGAACTTCCTGGAATGTGGGCGGATGGATGGAGAGATCTTACCTCCATCATGGCGATGTTCCACCGCCAGTTCCTCCAAGATTCTTAGTGCACTCTGTTCTTCCTCTGTGGGGAATAACATATGTAATTCGTTATTAAAATGGTATCTCCTGAACAGCAAGGACCTGGTGAAAAGATGAAGATCCTTAATAGTGGAAAACAGATTAAAACTGGCCGTAGGAGAAAATGAAAGGCCTTTCTCTAAGAGCTGAAGATCAGTAACAGATAAATTATATTTACTTAAGTTGATCACCTTATTATCCTTTTTTGGCATTAATGCAGATGTATTACCCCTCCTATAAGGATGGTACAGGTGATCACGTAGCCTGGCATCTCCACCACCAGCAGTAGATGTAGATGCTGATGATAAATCTGATCGTCCACTCAAACATGATAAAGAAATATTAGAGGATGTTCTCTCTCGTTGACGGTAGTTTTTATTTTTCCACAGATATATTCTCTCAGTTTGATAGTCTTTAGTATCTCTGCTGAATTTTATGATCTGAGAGTCCTGGATCTTTTTGGCCAGATTATCCATAGTTTTTTCCAGGTCCACTTCAAATTGCTGTAGTTTCTCATTGGGACAACCAGCCCTAACTTCCACCTGAATGGGATCTATTTTCTTATCCAATTCTGTGATACAATTTGTATAGTGATTAATCAAAAGTTGTATAAGTGAGGTAGAGCACAAGGTACATGCTTCCTCCCATTGTGAGATAAAGGAGGTGTCCTCAATTTAAAAGGAGGGTATAACCCTAAAGGTACCGTCACACATTGAAATTTTCATCGCTGCGAGTGCACGATTCGTGACGTCGCAGCGTCGTATAATCATCGCTCCAGCGTCGTAGACTGCGGTCACACGTTGCAATCACGGCGCTGGAGCGATGCCGAAGTCCCCGAGTAACCAGGGTAAACATCGGGTAACTAAGCGCAGGGCCGCGCTTAGTAACCCGATGTTTACCCTGGTTACCAGCGTAAACGTAAAAAAACAAACCGTACATACTCACCCGTCGGTGTCCTTCAGGTCCCTTTTCCGGCCGGCACTCAGAGCAGGAAGCAGACGGCAAGGGACCTGAAGGACACCGACGGGTGAGTATGTACGGTTTGTTTTTTTACGTTTACGCTTGTAACCAGGGTAAACATCGGGTTACTAAGCGCGGCCCTGCGCTTAGTTACCCGATGTTTACCCTGGTTACAAGCGAAGACATCGCTGGATCGCTGTCACACACAACGATCCAGCGATGTCAGCGGGTGATCAAGCGACGAAAGAAAGTTCCAAACGATCTGCTACGACGTACGATTCTCAGCAGGGTGTCTGATCGCAGTAGCGTGTCAGACACAGCGATATCGTAACGATATCGCTAGAACGTCACGAATCGTAACGTCGTAGCGATGGAAATTTCAATGTGTGACGGTACCCTAACTCTAAGGCCACGTGGAATCATGTTGTTTCTCATATATTTGTCCAGGAACAGCCTGTTCCACCAGAGGCGCGAGCGTCTCAAAAGCATAGATTTAATAGACTGCAATTTATCGTCCCATATCAAGTCCGCCGGAGGCTGCGCATCCGTCCCTCCGCCACCTAACACCTGATACACCTGTTCGAGCCAAACCTTTTCTTTGGCCCGGTAGTCCATTTTATCTTCAAAGAGTCCTGTGCATAACACAGCAAATAGAATTAACCAACAGATAAAAGAAAACATCCCAGTATATATGACAAGAGATCATAGATATAAATACTAGATAGTAACTTAATGACAACACTGAGTAGGACTATAATGGACAAACTGCAATATAATACAACAACACAACCAAGAAAAAGAAACAGTCAAAACGTCCAATTATGTATAAATATACAATTAATCTTTATTATAAATAACAGGTGAAAAAAATGGCAAGGAATGGATCCCCCATGATGGCCTCACCACGCATAGATAGGGCACAGGTAGGTGTACATCAGAATAACGTATATTGAGGACAATGTACCATAATATGATGAATATATCTGTTCAATAGTAGAAATAACATATATCAATATCAATCATACATATAGGAATGATACATACCCGTGGATGAATATATGAGTCGCTGTGTACACACTACCGCGCCCACCCCGACGCGCGTTTCGGCAGAATGCCTTTCTCAAGGGGTAACATAATGTACTCACGGATTTAATTTATAGCTCCTAGAACCTGCGATTTTGCGCCAAAAACGGGCCCTTCCTGTTGCATCATCAAGAACCGTCACCGGCGCTCACAGTGCGGCGACACCGGAAGCACATGGGCCCATGTGATCCAGGGTCACCAGCCCTGCAGCGTCCGAGACCGGAACTGACGTGTATGCGCAAGCGCAAGCGCATAGTACCAGTCTAATGCCATATTGGTACAGTGAACTCCAGCATGCAGCCATCTTGGTAGAGGAGAAAAGGAATCACCGTGTACAATGCATATAAGGCTGCATACTAATAGCGCAAGTGCCAACATATTATCACTAAGGGCACAAATGTGACATTACCGCAGGCTAAATAGCATAAAAACAGCAACAAATCGCATATCTGGAGCGTATGCTCGGTACATATATACGCCAAATAACATATTGTGAAACACCAAAAGAAAAATAAAACACATACATATAAAATAAAGAAAAAGGGGAGGGGAAGAGGAGAAAATAGGGATATATAAATATATGCTGCAAAACCACAAATACAAACCAGTAGACAGAATATATCATAAAGGGCACATTATACACATCCTTAACTATTTAATATATGTGGATATCTCACGTATTATATCTCATATACATCAATTCTCACATAAATGAAGAAAATAGACATATCATAGGTCCACATAAATAAATACATTAGTATGACTATTATCAATACAATCAGAATCAAATAGTTTTCCTATGCATATATATTAAGATGGAAAAGCCACAAGCATATATAAATAGGTAAAAACACTTAATAAGCATATATCTTCCTTCTACGTATATGAAGTGGTCCACATATATGTATGTCTTGTTGTTTTCATATCCACCAAAGAATTGTAGATCCATAGTCCACCGATGTTGATGTCCTCATAATATTCTACGAATAACCCCCACTACGGTGTCACAACATAATTACTAGAAAGAATAAAAAATCTTTTAAAAACACAAAATAAAAACATACGCAAAGAGGATATCATGCTGGAGAAGCACAGCAACCCACGGACTATAGATATGGGACAAAAGATAAATTTTCATTCAGACCGTCCGGTTGGACGGTCTGGAGGCGCCATATCCACTGTGTCTCTAATTTTCCCAGTCGCTTAGATAGCTGGCCGCCTCTAATATTAATTTTCAGGGCATCAATGCCCCGAACTTTTAGTAATGATGAATTACAGTCATGAGATTCCCAGAAATGCCTCGGCAAAGTTTTAAGCATTGACCCATCCGTGTGGCCAGAGGCCGCCTGTATTCCAAGTACGTGTTCCCTAATCCGTACCTTAAGTTGGCGGGTAGTCAAACCAACATAAATCAATCCGCAGGGACACGTAGCATAATAGATAACATAACGTGTATTACACGTTATATGCTGCCTAATTGTATACAATCTAGAACCTTTAGAATTAGAGAAGGAACTAGATCTATCAACATTGGGGCAGGCGACACAATGGCCACACGGAGTACATTAAGGTCCTGGCCGAAAGCCATTCTGCCGAAACGCGCGTCGGGGTGGGCGCGGTAGTGTGTACACAGCGACTCATATATTCATCCACGGGTATGTATCATTCCTATATGTATGATTGATATTGATATATGTTATTTCTACTATTGAACAGATATATTCATCATATTATGGTACATTGTCCTCAATATACGTTATTCTGATGTACACCTACCTGTGCCCTATCTATGCGTGGTGAGGCCATCATGGGGGATCCATTCCTTGCCATTTTTTTCACCTGTTATTTATAATAAAGATTAATTGTATATTTATACATAATTGGACGTTTTGACTGTTTCTTTTTCTTGGTTGTGTTGCCCTTAAGGAACTTATCTAGATGTGTGGTGAGCACTTTGAACCCCCAAGTGCTTCACAGAAGTTTATAACGTAGAGCCGTGAAAATAAAAAATCGCATTTGTTTTCACAAAAATGATTTTTTCGCCCACAAATTCTTATTTTCACAAGGGTAACAGGAGAAATTAGACCACAAAAGTTGTTGTGCAATTTCTCCTGAGTACGTCGATACCCCATATGTGGGGGTAAACCACTGTTTGGGCGCACCGCAGAGCTTGGAAGTGTAGTGCCGTTTGACTTTTTCAATGCAGAATCGGCTGGAATTGAGATCGGATGCCATGTCGCGTTTGGAGAGCCCCTGATGTGCCTAAACAGTGGAAACCCCCCACAAGTGATACCATTTTGGAAACTAGACCCCTTAAGGAACTTATCTAGATGTGTGGTGAGCACTTTGAACCCCCAAAGGCTTTACAGAAGTTTATAACGTAGAGCCGTGAAAATAAAAAATCACATTTTTTCTACAAAAATGATATTTTTGCCCCCAAATTTTTATTTTCACAAGGGTAACAGGAGAAATTAGACCACAAATGTTGTTGTGCAATTTCTCCTGAGTACGTCGATACCCCATATATGGGGGTAAACCACTGTTTGGGCGCACCGCAGAGCTTGGAAGAGAAGGAGTGTCGTTTTACTTTTTCAATGTAGAATTGGCTGGAATTGAGATCGGACGCCATGTCACGTTTGGAGAGCCCCTGATGTGCCTAAACAGTGGAAACCCCCCACAAATGACACTATTTTGGAAACTAGACCCCTTAAGGAACTTATCTAGATGTGTGGTGAGCACTTTAAACCCCCAGGTGCTTCACAGAAGTTTATAACGTAGAGCCGTGAAAATAAAAAAATCGCATTTTTTCTACAAAAATGATATTTTTGCCTCCAAATTTTTATTTTACCTAGGGTAACAGGAGAAAATGGACCCCAGAAGTTGTTGTACAATTTATCCTGAGTACGCTGACACCCCAGATGTGGGGGTAAACCACTGTTTGGGCGCATGGCTGAGCTCGGAAGCAAAGGAGCGCCATTTGACTTTTCAATGCAAAATTGACTGGAATTGAGATCGGACGCCATGTCGCGTTTGGAGAGCCCCTGATGTGCCTAAACAGTAGAAACCCCCCAAAAGTGACCCCATTTTGGAAACTAGACCCCCCATGGTACTTATCTAGATGTGTAGTGAGAACTTTGAATGCCCAAGTGCATCACAGAAGTTTATAATGCAGAGTCGTGAAAATATATATATATTTTTTTTTTAACAAAAAATATTTTTTAGCCCCAAATTTTTATTTTCACAAGGGTAACAAGAGAAATTGGACCCCAAAAGTTATTGTTCAATTTGTCCTGAGTATGTTGGTACCCAATATGTGGGGGTAAACCACTGTTTGGGCGCACGGCAGAGCTCAGAAGGGAGGGAGCACCATTTGACTTTTTTAGCGCAAAATTGTCTGTCGTGTTTGAAGACCCCCTGACGTACCTAAACAGTGGAAACCCCCAATTCTAACTCCACCCCTAACTCCAACACACCCCTAACCCTAATCTCAACACGATCCATAATCCTAATCACAACCCTAACGATAATCACAACCCTAACCCCAAAACAACCCTAATCTCAACACTAACCATAACCCTAATCAAAACCCTAAATCCAACACACCCCTAACCCTAATCTCAACCCTAACCTCAAACCTAACCCTAATCCCAATACACCCCTAACCCTAATCCCAACCCTAACCTTAACCCTAATCCCAACCCTAACCCTAATCCCAACCCTAATCCCAAACGTAACCCTAATCCCAACCGTAACCCTAATACCAACCCTAATCCAAACCCTAACCCTAATCCCAACTCTATCCCTAACTTTAGCCCCAACCCTAACCCTAACCCAAATTTTAGCCCCAACCCTAGCCCTAACCCTAACTTTAGCCCCAACCCTAACCCTAAGGCTACTTTCACACTTGCGTCATGTGGCATCCGTCACAATCCGTCGTTGTGGACAAAAAACGGATCCTGCAAATGTGCCCACAGGATGCCTTTTTTGCCCATAGACTTGTATTACCGACGGATGGCCACACGTCGCGTCCATCGTGCACTGGATCCGTTGTGTTTTGGCGGACCGTCGTCACAAAAAAGTTCAATGTAACCTTTTTTTGTACGTCGCGTCTGCCATTTCCGCGCATGCGTGGCCGTAACTCTGCCCCCTCCTCCCCAAGACATAGACTGGGCAGCGGATGCATTGAAAAACTACATCCACTGCCCACGTTGTGCACAATTTTCACAACGTGCGTCGGTACGTCGGGCTGACGCATTGCGACCGCCCCGTACCGACACAAGTGTGAAAGAAGCCTAAGGCTACTTTCACATTAGCGTCATACTCGGCCCATCGCAGTGTGTCGGGCCAACGTACCGACGCTAGCGTTGTAAGCGCCGCACAACGGGTGCAGAGGATGCTGTTTTTTCAACACATCCGCTGCCCCATTGTGAGGTGCGGGGAGGCGGGGGCGGAGTTACATGTAGCACAAAGTTACATGTAGCGTTTTTTTGTGCCGACGGTCCGCCAAAGCACGACGCATCCGTCGCATGACGGATGCGACGTGTGGCAATCCGTCGCAATGTGTCGCTAATGCAAGTCAATGGAGAAAAAAACGCATCCTGCAAGCACTTTTGCAGGATGCGTTTTTTCTCCAACGACGCATTGCGATGGAAGCCAAAAAACGCTAGTGTGAAAGTAGCCTAACCCTAACCCTAAATTTAGCCCCAACCCTAGCCCTAACCCTAGCCCTAACCCTAACCCTAACCCTAGCCCTAACCCTATCCCTAACCCTAACCCTAGCCCTAAACCTAACCCTAACCCTAGCCCTAACCCTAGCCCTAGCCCTAACCCTAATTTTAGCCCCAACTCGTCTCTCCTGCCGGCCGGCAAATGGCAGCAGATGGCGGGCACACTGCGCATGCGCCCACCATTTCCTTTGCAGAGGAAGAAGCTGGCCGGCAAGAGGAGACGCAGGAGGACCCGGGGACACCGGGTGAGTATGATAGGGTCCCCGAATCCCCCTATTTCTCTGTCCTCTGATGTGCGATCACATCAGAGGACAGAGAATTACAGATCGCTTTTTTTTTTTTTTTTGCGGTCGCAGGTAAACAGTTAATTACCGGCGATCGCAAAACAGGGGTCGGTAAAAACCGACCCCGATCATGTTCTTTGGGGTCTCGGCTACCCCCGGCAGCCGAGACCCCAAAGATCTTCCGGGTGCCGGGCGGCGGGCGCACTGCGCATGCGCCCGCCATTTTTTCCCAGAAAAAAGATGGCGGCGCCCATCGTGAGCCACGAGGAGCACCGGGGGAGATAGGTGAGTATTGGGGGGCTATTGGGGGCCATCGGGGACACTATTTCTCTGTCCTCCGATGTGCGATCACATCGGAGGACAGAGAAATTAAATGGCAAATCGTGTTTTGTTTTTTTTTGTTGCGACCGCCGGTAAACGGTTAATTACCGGCGATCGCAACTCGGGGGTTGGTAAAACCCCCCCGAATCATGTTCTCTGGGGTCTCGGCTACCCTCGGCAACCGAGACCCCAGAGAAAATCCGACACTGGGGGGCGCTATTCACTTTTTCCACAGCGCCATTAATTAACGGCGCTGTGGTTTAAGTACCCTTAGCGGCCGCCGTTAAAAGGCGTATCGGCGGTCGTTAAGGGGTTAACAAGGGAATACATACAGGAATAAATGAAAATACCAAACATGCACACACTGACAACAGAGAGGAACACTGGAGAGAAAAAAAAGGAAAGCAAAATAAGAGATGTGGATTTACATATAGCCAAAACACAAAGCAACAGTTACAGATTAACACTCCAATCGCCTCTATCAACAACCAACACCTCTACTCCACACCAGGCAATAAAAGCAATAAAGAGCTAATACTGGCAATCCATATTGCCAGAGGCGAGTGTATACAGCTCTGGCAAAAATTAAGAGACCACTGCAAAATTTTCAGTTTGTTTGATTTTTCTCTTTATTGGTATATTTTTGAGCAAAATGTAAATTGTTCTTTTATTCTATAAACTACTGACAACATGTCTCCGAAGTTCCAAGCAATACATTTTGTATTTATTTTCTAAAAATGAGAAATGATCAAAGTAAAAAAATGCATTGCTTACAGACCTCAAATAATGCAAAAAAACAAGTGCATAATCATTTAGAAACAATATTACTAATGTTTTAACTCAGGAAGAAAAATCAATATTTTGTGGAATAACCATGATTTTTAATCACAGCTTTCATGCGTCTTGGCATGTTTTCCACCAGTCTTTCACATTGCTTTTGGGTGACCTTATGCACCTCCTGGTACAAAAAATTAAGCAGTTATTATTTGATTGATGGCTTGTGACTATCCATCTTCCTCTTGATTGCATTCCAGAGGTTTTCAATGGGGTTCAGGTCTGGAGATTGGGCTGGCCATGACAGGGATTTGATGTGGTGGTCCTTCATCCACACCTTTATTGACCTAGCTGTGTGGCATAGCGCATTGTCCTGCTGGAAAAACCAGTCCTCAGAGTTGGGGAACAGTGCCTGAGCAGAAGGAATCAGCTGTTTTTCCAAGATAACCTTGTATGGCGCTTGATTCATATGTACTTCGTAAAGATTAACCTACCCAATTCCAGCCTTGCTGAATCATCCTCAGATCATCACAGATCCTCCACCAAATTTTACAGTGGGTGCAAGACACTGTGGCTTGTACGCCTCTCCAGGTCTCTGCCTAACCATTAGACGACCAAGTGTTGGGCAAAGCTGAAAATTAGACTCATCAGAGAAGATTACCTTACTCCAGTCCTCAATGGTCCAATCCTTATGGTCTTTGGCAAACTTCAGCCTTGCTCTCCTTTGCTTCTCATTGATGAAAGGATTTTTTCTAGCTTTACATGACTTGAGTCTGGCCTCTAGGAGCCTGTTATGAAATGTTCTTGACATGCACTTCCCCTCAGCTGCCATTTACTATTCCTTTTCTAGGTCCCTTGATGTCATCCAGTTGTTGCTGAGTGACATTCGAATAAGATGATGGTCATCTTGGTCAGTGGAGATTCCTTTTAGCCCTCAGCCGTTCTGTAGCTTTGTTGTCCCTAATGTCTGCTGTTTGACCTTGTTGTAATGGACTGCCCTCTTAGAAATTTTAAGGATGGAGGCAACATGACACTCACTGTGTTCCTCTGCAAGTAAAGCCAAAATTGAGCTCTTCTTTTCCACACTCAAGACTTTTCTTTTCAACTCCTTTGGCATGGTTAAAAGTTATTTTTTTCATTCCTATTACTTTTGGGATATTACTAGCACTTGTTTTGCCATCCAGCTTGTCCTATTGCAAGAGGATTGTGAACACCACAGCAGTGTTTTTTATACTTTCCTTCGTTAAATAAGATTTGGTTCAGGTGATCACCTAATCAGAAGCACATTAAGTAGAATGAGATGTACTCTGGTCGGAATTCAACAGACACTTGAATAGAATGGCTGTCAGACATGTAGAGAAGCTGATTTTTATAAAACTGTGCAGTGGTCTCTTAATTTTTGCCAGAGCTGTATATATGTATATACTATTTGCCCGCAGTACTGACATCACATCCACTATGTTGCAGTCAATCAGTGTTTTCAACTTTACATGCCACATATAGTGATTGGCTCCTATATCAAGGTAGAGTAGAGTAGGTGTGCAAGCTTCGAGTACCAGTCGCCAAATGACTGGTGAGTACGCAATATGTTAGTTTCACAAGTTTTTTACCAAATATAGTAAAGCTAAAAATTCAAACAAGGGCATTTTTGCAAACAATATGAGCATGCAGTACAGCAGCATGAAATGGACTGTCTTAACACGTTCCCCTTTAAACTTGGATAATTGGCATTGGTTTTACTTTACGAAAGAGTGAAATTGCAAAAGTGAAATAGCAAAATTACTAAAGTGAATACCATAAAATTCAAAAAAAGAAGCTGCACTCCATTGTTTCAGTGAAAAAAAATGTGCAGGATTTAATCTACCCACATGTCTGGGCGACGTTTCAGCTCCAAATGAGCTTTTCTCAAGCCTTGAGAAAAGCTCATTTGGAGCTGAAACATCGCCCAGACATGTGGGTAGATTAAATCCTGCACTTTTTTTTTTAACTGAAACAATAGAGTGCTGCCTCTTTTTTTGAATTTTATGAAGCGTGGACAATCATTGGACAGATTGCTGGGGGGCCTTGCACCTGAAGATAAGTATAATACTGTGCTGTTCCTCTTTTTTTCTCTAAAGTGAATACCAGCTTCTAAAGTTTAGTAGTATAAACTCATGTAAATTGCAAGTATATTATTCAAGTAAATTGCACGTTAGAATATCCTTATTAATAGACAATCCAAAGTTATTTAGATCTTTTGGTCATGGATTCTAACTGTCATCATTATCATGAATTAAGTAAGAGAATACCATATGATGTAAAAGTAATGTATTGGTTAGTATGGCATTATTGCCGTGGAAGAGGAGGCGTACACTCCTTACTGACCAGCATGTTACTTTTATACTATATGTAATTCTCTTATACAATTCATGCTTCTAATGAAAGTAAGAATCCATGACTGAAATTTCTAAAATTACTGTGGATTGCTTATTAATAAAGAAGTTCTATAGTTCAATTTTATTGAGTGTAAAGCTGCCCCTACTTGTGCACCATTATCAAATATTGAATCATTCTTCCTACCTACCTTCGTTGTTAGGCTGGTTTCACACTTGCGTTTTTGTCTGCAGCGTTTTTTGCACAAAAAACGCATGCGTTTTTTTCTCCTATATTTAACATTGAAAACGCATGCATTTTTTTGCACATGCATTTGGTCGCGTTTTCAAATGCATGCGTTTTTTGTCTGCATGCGTTCATTTTCAAAAATGCTACCTGCAGTATTTTCTTGCGCGTTTTTTTGCCGCGAAAAAACGCATGCGTTTTTTTCGCGGCAAAAAAATGCATTGCTGTCTATGTAAACGAATGCGTTTTTAAGCACATGCGTTTGTTTGCGCTAAAAACGCATGCGTTTTTATAGAAAAAAACCAGAAAACACACTGAAAAGCCACCCACCACCATCAAGGTGATAAAGGGATCTAAACCCTAACCCTAACTCTACCCCTAACCTCACCCCTAACCGTTTAATGAACATTTTCTGACAGTCATATTGCCACATATTTAAGTGCCACGTATCACGTATTTCAGTGCCACGTGCCACGTGCCACGTATTTAATACGTGGCACGTGGCACTTAAATATGTGCCACGTGGCACTTAAATACGTGGCACGTGGCACTTAAATATGTGGCACGTGGCACTTTAATACGTGGCACTTTAATACGTGGCACGTGGCACTTAAATACGTGGCACGTGGCATACGTGGCACTGAAATACGTGGCACGTGGCACTTTAATACGTGGCACGTGGCACTTAAATATGTGGCATGTGGCACTTTAATACGTGGCACGTGGCACTTAAATATGTGCCACGTGCCACGTATTAAAGTGCCACGTGCCACGTATTTCAGTGCCACGTGCCACGTATTAAAGTGCCACGTGCCACGTATTTAAGTGCCACGTATTTGAGTGCCACGTATTTAAGTACCACGTATTTCAGTTGCACGTATTTCAGTGCCACATATTTCAGTCACGTTTAGGGTTAGGGTTAGGGGTAGGGGTAGGGTTAGGGTTTTCTTGTTTTTTCTTGTGTTTTCTTGTGTTTTCTTGTGTTTTTCTATAAAAACGCATGCGTCTAAAAAACGCATGCGTTTTACCGCGTTTACATGCGTTTTTCACACATGCGTTTTTTTTAAAAAACGCATGCAGACAAAAACGCAAGTGTGAAACCAGCCTTAGGTAGAACTTTTTTTTTCTTTAATACCACCTTTCTTCACATTATCTGAATAGCTTCAGTAATTTTACTACGAGCACACTGTAATAAATTGGCATTCTTAGGTTATATATTAAGGGAAATAAAACTGTGTTCATTCAATATAACCAGACTACTAACTTGCGTATATAGCATTTTCTCTCTTTTTTCCATTCTTTACTTTGCTTATCTGCGCTGATAGGCCATGTGCACACGTTCAGGATTTTTAGCGTTTTTTTCGAGTTTTTTCGCTATAAAAACGTGATAAAAATGCGAAAAAAACGCTAACATATGCCTCCTATTATTTACAGTGTATTCCGCATTTTTTGTGCAAATGTTGCGATTTTTTCCACGAAAAAATCGCATCGCGGAAAAATAAGCAACATGTTCATTAAAAATGCGGAATTGCGGGGATTCCGCACACCTAGGAGTCCATTGATCTGCTTACTTCCCGCACGGGGCTGTGCACATCATGCGGGAAGTAAGCAGATTATGTGCGGTTGGTACCCAGGGTGGAGGAGAGGAGACTCTCCTCCACGCACTGGGCACCATATAATTGGTCAAAAATAAAAGAATTAAAATAAAAAATAGTCCTATACTCACCCTCGATGTCTTCCCGCCTCACTGCTGCATGCTGCCGCTTCGGTTCCTATAGCTGCTGTGCGGTGAAGGACCTGTGATGACGTCACTGTCTTGTGATTGGTCATGAGCGGTCACATGCCGCAACGTCATGGAAGGTCCTGCGCGCACACACCAGCTATAGGAAGAGGAACAGACGCCGCTGAGGAGATGTCTGGGTGAGTATAAGCATTTTTTTAATTATTTTTAAACATTCTATCTTTTACTATAGATGCTGCATAGGCTGCATCTATAGTAAAAAGTTGGTCACACTTGTCAAACAGTATGTTTGACAAGTGTGACCAACCTGTCAGTCAGTTTTCCAAGCGATGCTACAGATCGCTTGGAAAACTTTAGCATTCTGCAAGCTAATTACGCTTGCAGAATGCTAAAAAAAACGCGAAAAAAACGGAAAAAAAACGCAAAAAAAAAAAATGCGGATTTCTTGCAGAAAATTTCCGGTTTTCTTCAGGAAATTTCTGCAAGAAATCTGGACGTGTGCACATACCCTCAAGGTGCAGTTTCTTTTTTTCTAAGCAGATACTTGAAACTCCCGTTGTTTGCTCTTCATGTATGCTCTACATCATTTTTGTTAATGCTTTTTGTTAATTTTTACATTTCTCTACATATTACTACCTATAAAATTATGATAGGAATCATAAACCACAAAACTACTATGTAAAATTACAATCTTCATTAACTGCTTCCTATCACAGCACTGTTTTTTACATGTCCCAATGTGCACATTGCATTAGGACATGAAAACCCAGCAAAACCTCACCTTTAGATTGGGATCCAGTTGCTCCCACTGCATAACAGGGTTACTTTTTCTTGCTAGCAGAGATATCACAGGGCAGAGTGAGCTATGTGATTGTTTGCAATGGCTCAATTATCTCTTTAGGTGCTGCAGTCAAAATAAATAGTTGCAAATAAGGAGTTTAAAGGTGCCGTTACACTAAACGACTTACCAATGATCACGACCAGCGATGTGACCTGGCCGTGATCGTTGGTAAGTCGTTGTGTGGTCGCTGGGGAGCTGTCACACAGACAGCTCTCTCCAGCGACCAACGATCAGTGGAACGACTTTGGCATCATTGAAACTGTCTTCAATGATGCTGAAGTCCCCCTGCAGCACCCGGGTAACCAGGGTAAACATCGGGTTACTAAACGCAGGGCCACGCTTAGTAACCCGATATATTATATACTGCCGGCGCTGACACAGTCAGTGCAGGAAGCTCTGAGCAGCAGCGCGTAACCCTGTGGACCCCGGGGGACGTGACAGACATCAGAATGTGAGTATGTAGTGTTTTTTTTTTACTTTTACAATGGTAACCAGGGTAAATATCGGGTTACTAAGTGCGGCCCTGTGCTTAGTAACCCGATGTTTACCCTGGTTACAAGTGAACACATTGCTGGATCGGCGTCACACACGCCAATCCAGCGATGACAGCGGGTGATCTAGCGACAAAATAAAGTTCTGGACTTCTAGCTCTGACCAGCGATATCACAGCGGGATCCAGATCGCTGCTGCGTGTCAAACACAACCAGATCGCTATCCAGGACGCTGCAACGTCACGGATCGTTGTTGTTCTCGCTGCAAAGTTGCTTAGTGTGAAGGTACCTTTACAGAGAGAGAGAGATTGAAGCCTTTGTCATTCTATCAGACCACACAACATTATCACAGCCATCCAATGGTTGCTTTGGAAACCAGATGCCTAACAATTGCCTAGCAATGGTCTGCGATGGAATATGGCCTAATAGATTGTGCAAGATGCACAATCCATGAAGCAGCCTGTCAGCTTAACAATGATGGGTTGGTGTATTATTGCAACTTCATGTTCAGGTCACCTATGGAACTAATAAAAATTGTAAAAAGAAATTAAAACATGTTTTTCAGACAGAAAAAATGAAAAAGGTCAATGTTAACCACTTATCCCCCTCCCGACATGTGCCGCATATATACTGTGCCATGATCGCTCAGGCTCATGCCAAGTGCCACCTTGATCAAATGCCAGTGTCATCTCTATATGAGTGCTGACAACCTGCCAGCATCAATCGTTGGCAGTTAACTCCTGTGGGGCATCGCAGAGGAATGCCGATGGTCTCCATGGTGACCCCGAGCCGAAAGATCGTCACAGGGTCACCTATGGACGATGGCCTGTCTGCTCATGCTGATGCATAGTAGAGTATCAGATCAGCGATCTGTGAATATAGAGTTGATATACCATCTTGGACCCGGACAAAAACAAGTTAATACAAATTATAAAAATATATTAAACCAAAAAAAATAACAAAATACAGAGCAAAAAAAAGAACAACAAATTAATCCAATAAATTCATTTATTTATGTACAAAAATGCACATATTTTGTGTTGCCACATCTGGAATGACCTGACCTACAAAAATGTTCCACTAGTTAACCTCTTCAGTGACAACAGTTAAAAATAACTGCTTTATCATTATCACTAGTGTTGAGCGATACCTTCCGATATACGAAAATATCGGTATCAGATTGGATCGGCCGATATCCCAAAAATATCGGATATCGCCGATACCGATAACCGATACCAATGCAAGTCAATGGGACAAAAATATCGGAATTAAAATAAACCCCTTCTTTCCTTGTAGGTTAATTCTACATGAAGGAAAACAAATAAGAATAATGGAGGATGTATTGGGGGAGGTGGAGGAGACATTAAAGGCATAGAGGTTTAGCCCAATCAAATGGAATAGCAGGAATGAAAAAAAAAATTAAGACGTTCGGAGTTACAAAGATATTGACTATGTTAATCTTTTTTATATTTTGACAGATATTTATGTTTCACTACTTCCATGCTCTTCACCTTCTTTTTTACTTCTCCCACACTTTCTTCTTCATCTTCCTCAGCAGCAGCATCTTTTTCATCAACTTTTCCTTCAACTTATTCATCTTTTTCTTCTTCACCTTCTTCCTACTATTCTTTTTTTTTTACATTCTTCATATTCTTTTTATTCAACTATTATCCTTCTTCATATTCTACTTCTTCATCTTCTTCATATTCTTCTTCATCATATTCTTATTTGTGACAGGCATTCCTGTAGTTGTTATTTATAAAAGTTTGAAGATTACACCTTCCGTTCTGCCTGTCCCAAAAGATTTACAACAGGATTTGTCTGCGTTCAGTTTGGCCTGCAGCAGCAGGTTTTTTCCAGGGGCACCACGAGGAGGAACGGACTCATCCCCATACACTGCTTAGTCTTCTTCTGCTTATAGTTTACATAATATCTTTTGCTCTGATTTTTAGTCTTATGCTTAATGTTCTTCTGCTTTTTGTTCTCCAGCTTCTTGTTGTTCTGCTTCTTGGTCTTCAGGGTCGTCATCTCCAGGGTGGTCGTCTTCTTCGGGGTGGTCTTCAGGGTCGTCGTCTCCAGGGTCATCGTCTCTGGGGTCGTCGTCTCCGGGGTCGTCGTCTTCTTCG
Source organism: Ranitomeya variabilis (assembly GCF_051348905.1). NCBI lineage: Eukaryota > Metazoa > Chordata > Amphibia > Anura > Dendrobatidae > Ranitomeya > Ranitomeya variabilis. Next base: position 573,428,007 of record NC_135236.1, read on the forward strand.
GGGTGGTCTTCAGGGTCGTCGTCTTTAGGGTCATCGTCAGGGATTCAGAGTGATAAGCAAAAACCAGTTCCAAAAGTTTGAACTTGAAAATGTAGCAGAAGGTACAAGAAGGCTGAGGAACTGCCGAGAACCAGCTGACGGTACTGGAACCTGGATGGGTAGCTGAAGGTACAAGAGCCAATGGAACTACCGAGGACCAGCTGATGGTACTGGAACCCGGTTACTAAGCAGGAGGTACCCATGCCAGAAAGCACTACCAAGGACCACCAGACGTTGGTGGAACTCAGATACCCAGAAGGAGGCACCAAAGCCAAAGGCTCTGCCTGGAACCAGCTGATGGTACTGGAACCAGGATGGGGAGCAGAAGGTACAAGAGCAAAAGACACTGCAGAGAACCAGCTGATAGTACTGGAACCTGGATGGGTAGCAGAAGGTACAAGAGCCAATGGAACTACCGAGGACCAGCTGATGGTACTGGAACCTGGTAACTAAGCAGGAGGTAACCGTGCTAGAAAGCACTGCCAAGGACCACCAGACATTGGTGGAACTCGGATACCCAGAAGGAGGCATCTAATCCAAAGGCTCTGCCTGGAACCAGCTGACGGTACTGGAACCCAGGGGGACCTATTCAAAATTGACTTGTAAAGAACCAGCTAATGGTGCTGGAACTCAAATAGTCAGCAGAAGGTCCATGTGAACAAAAAATTGCAAGGACGCGAGCCGGCCGGAGTTCCCGAAAACCATAGTCCTACAGGGGGTGCTTGTTCTATTGGCACTACGGAACCAGCCTTCATTGCCAGATACCACAGCCCACATAAGAAACACCTAAACTGCAGGCACCATAGAGTCGGCTAACCTGACCGCAACACGACAGGACAACGGATTGGTGGCAAAGTGACTTGGACACTGCCCGGAAACAGCTGGCGTGCTGGAACCAGGCTGGGCAGGAGGGAGTACCCGTGCCAAAGACACTTCTGAGCAGCAACTGGCGGTGTTGGAGCCCAGAGATTACATGAGAAACAGAGTGTAGGCTGAGGCCTAATTTAACCCCCCAGGCATTTGTATCTTAAAGAGCCACTTTGTGCAGTACTAATGCTGCACAAGGAAAAGGTGACTCTTTTACTTAGGCTCCGTGCACACGCTGAAGTTAGCAATTATAAAATGTGCCCCCTCATACCGAGAAACCATCCCTTAGGCATGCCACGGCGATTAGGGATCAGCTGACACCGCACAGTCTGAAGAAGGCGGAGGGAGATGACTGAGAGGCGATGATATGCACAGCGCATGCCCATGAATCCCAGCCCTGCAGTGTGAATAAATCAGAAGACACTGTGGGGCAGGATCTCGGGCAGCGCGACCGCACTGGAGCAGTCAGCCTGACATCAAATGATGTCAGAAGATGGGCAGCGCTAGCTGCGCATGGCCAAGGGTTAACCTAACAGCGCAGGCTCTGGGACAGATTCAAACAACGATCAGGAGGCGGCGCACAGCGCCAAAAGGGCATGAATGACAGCTGTGCTGCGTCTGATTAGGAAGGAAAGTCCCGCTTCCGGGACTTTCACGGTATGAGGGGACACATTTTATAAGTGTTTAGTTCAGCATGCGCAAGGAGCATAACTAAAAGAGCCACCTTTTCCTTGTGCAGCATTAGTGCTGCACAAGGTGGCTCTTTTAGTTAAACGCCTGGGGGGCCAGGTTACCTTTAATTTCTGTAGTAGTGTGAGTGTGGAGGGAGCAGGAGAAATTGCCGCACACACATCAGGGGATCAGCTGGCGTTACTGAACCCCAATAACACTGGAGCAGGTGTTGACTGTGCAGACAGCACTTATAGGCAGCAAGTGGCGGTGTTGGAGCCCAGGGTCAATGCTAGAAACTGATGGCAGAAATTGCCGCACACACAGCAGGGGATCAGCTGGCATTACTGAACCCCAATAACACTGGAGCAGGTGTTGACTGTGCAGACAGCACTTCTGGGCAGCAACTGGCGGTGTTGGAGCCCAGGGTCAATGCTAGAAACTGATGGCAGAAATTGCCACACACACATCAGGGGATCAGCTGGCGTTACTGAACCCCAATAACACTGGAGCAGGTGTTGACTGTGCAGACAGCACTTCCAGGCAGCAAGTGGCGGTGTTGGAGCCCAGGGTCAATGCTAGAAACTGATGGCAGAAATTGCCGCACACTCATCAGGGGATCAGCTGCGTTACTGAACCCCAATAACACTGGAACAGGTGTTGACTGTGCAGACAGCACTTCTGGGCAGCAACTGGCTGTGTTGGAGCCCAGGGTCAATGCTAGAAACTGATGGCAGAAATTGCAGCGCACACAGCAGGGGAGCAGCTGGCGTTACTGAACCCCAATAACACTGGAGCAGGTGTTGACTGTGCAGACAGCACTTCCGGGCAGCAACTGGCGGTGTTGGAGCCCAGGGTCAATGCTAGAAAGTGAAAGCAGAAATTGCCACACACACATCAGGGGATCAGCTGGCGGTTCTGAACCCCAATAACACTGGAGCAGGTGTTGACTGTGCAGACAGCACTTCCAGGCAGCAAGTGGCGGTGTTGGAGCCCAGGGTCAATGCTAGAAACTGATGGCAGAAATTGCCGCACACACATCAGGGGATCAGCTGGCGTTACTGAACCCCAATAACACTGGAACAGGTGTTGACTGTGCAGACAGCACTTCTGGACAGCAACTGGCTGTGTTGGAGCCCAGGGTCAATGCTAGAAACTGATGGCAGAAATTGCCGCACACACAGCAGGGGAGCAGCTGGTGTTACTGTACCCCAATAACACTGGAGCAGGTGTTGACTGTGCAGACAGCACTTCCGGGCAGCAACTGGCGGTGTTGGAGCCCAGGGTCAATGCTAGAAAGTGAAAGCAGAAATTGCCACACACAGAGCAGGGAATCAGCTGGCGTTACTAAACCCCAATAACATTGGAGCAGGTGTTGACTGTGCAGACGGCACTTCTGAGCAGCAACTGGCGGTGTTGGAGCCCATGGTCAATGCTAGAAACTCATGGCAGAAATTGCCGCACACACAGCAGGGGAGCAGCTGGCGTTACTGAACCCCAGTAACACTGGAGCAGGTGTTGACTGTGCAGACAGCACTTCCGGGCAGCAACTGGCAGTGTTGGAGCCCAGGGTCACTGCTAGAAACTGATGGCAGAAATTGCTGCACACACAGCAGAAGATCAGCTGGCGTTACTGAACCCCAATAACATTGAAGCAGGTGTTGACTGTGCAGACGGCACTTCTGAGCAGCAACTGGCGGTGTTGGAGCCCAGGGTCAATGCTAGAAACTGATGGCAGAAATTGCCACACACACAGCAGGGGAGCAGCTGGCGTTACTGAACCCCAATAACACTGGAGCAGGTGTTGACTGTGGAGACGGCACTTCCGGGCAGCAACTGGTGGTGTTGGAGCCCAGGGATTACAGGAGAAACAGAGTGTAGGCCGAGGCCTAATTGGAGCAAGTTTCAAAGTAGTAGTAGTGTGAGTGCGGAGGTAGCAGGAGCAGTGGCCGTACACACAGCTGGGGATCAGCTGACGTTACTGAACCCCACTAACACAGGAGCTAGTGTTTTTCTCTGTGCAGACGGCACTTCTGGGCACCAACTGGCGGTGTTGGAGCCGAGGGTCAATCAGGGTGTAGGCTGAGGCCTAATTGGAGCAAGTTTAATATCTGATGTAAATGTGGAGGGAACAGGAGACACAGCAGGGGAGCCGCTGACGTTACTGAACCCCACTAACACAGGAGCTAGTGTTTTTCTCTGTGCAGACAGCACTTGCGAGCAGCAACTGGCAGTATGGAAGCCCAGGGAATGCAGGAGAAGCAGGTGGAGGCATTGCCGCACACACAGCAGGGGATCAGCTGAAATTACTGAAAACCAATAACAGAGGAGCAATTGTTGACCGTGCAGACGGCACTTCCGAGCAGCAACTGGCGGTGTTGGAGCCCAGGGAATCCAGGAGAAACAGAGTGTAGGCTGAGGCCTACACTCGACGAAGTTTAATATCTGTTGTAGTGTGAGCATGGATGGAGCAGGACAAATTGCCGGATACACAGTTGGGGATCAGCTGACGCAGACAGCACTTCCTGGCAGCAACTGGCAGTTTTGGAGCCCAGGGTCAATCAGGGTGTAGGCTAAAGCCTAATTTGAGCAAGTTTAATATCTGAAGTAGTGTGAGAGTGGAGGTAGCAGAAGCAATTGCCAGATACACAGCAGGGGAGCAGCTGTCGTTACTGAACCCCACTAACACAGGAGCTAGTGTTTTTCTGTGTGCAGGCGGCACTTCTGAGCAGCAACTGGTGGTGTTGGAGCCCAGGGTCAATCAGGGTGTAGGCCGAAGCCTAATTGGAGCAAGTTTAATATCTGAAGTAGTGTGAGTGTGGAGGGAGAAGAAGCAATTGCCGGACACACAGCAGGGGAGCAGCTGACGTTACTGAACCCCACTAACACAGGAGCTAGTGTTTTTCTCTGTGCAGACGGCACTTCTGAGCAGCAACTGGTGGTGTTGGAGCCCAGGGAATGCAGGAGAAGCAAATTGGAGGCATTGCCGGATACACAGCAGGGGATCAGCTGACGTTACTGAAAACCAATAACACTGGGTCATGTGTTGACTGTGCAGATGGCACGTCTGAACAGCAACTGGCGGTGTGGGAGCCTAGGGATTGCAGTTCAGGTGGTAGAAACATGAACACAACAGGAGACCTGGATACTGTTGCCAACCAATTATTTAATCTGGAAGAGGAGTGGCAAATTTCTGCGAGATACAGGCCTTGTTCATTTTCAGAAAAGTAAGCCGGTCAAAGTTATCGGAAGATAGTCGCATGCGACGGCCTGTTAGTACACCACCTGCGGCACTAAAGATGCGTTCCAATAATACACTAGCAGCAGGGCAAGTCAGCACCTTCAATGCATACTGGCTAAGCTCTGGCCATGTATCCAGCTTAGGCTACGTTCACATTTGCGTTGTTGGGTGCAGCGTCGTCGACGCAACGCACAACGCATGTTAAACGCATACACAACACAGCGTTTTTTGACGCATGCATTGTCCTATACAATTGAAGATCCAAAACGCCCCCCAAAAAATACATTTAGTCAAAAGGCGCATGCGTCAAAAAACGTGGCTCAACGTAGGCAACTGCGCCATATGCGTTTTCCATAGACACTAATGTGTTTTTTTGGCGCATTTACGAAGCATGTCGACGCATGGAAATGTGATGCATCAAAACAGCAACCTGTAGCGTCGTCTGCGCCCTGTCTGGTGCGCCAAAAAAATGCATGCATCATACAATGCATGACAACGCATACCGGCACATGTCCACGAGCCCCCCATGTTAAAGAAAGGGGAGCATGATGCATGCGTCGGTATGCGTCGACGACGCTGCGCCCAACAACGCAAATGTGAACGTAGCCTTAGAGACCCAAAACTTGAAAAGGGAAGAGCCGTCTTGGAGTACACTGACATGTAGTCTGTCACCATCTGACGGAAACGTTGGCTCCTGCTGACTGGAGCCGTCTGTGATGGTGTAGACATTTGTGGCGGGCACAGAAAACTTTGCCGCAGTTGGGCCATACTGGTCTTGCCTTGTGCTGAGGCAGTGCTTCTGCTCCCTGTTTGTGCAGAGCTTCCACCACTGCCTCGATGCACTGAGCTGCTTTGTAAAGCACTAGCAGCACTGCTCTCGGTTGTACTGGAGAAGATGATGGAATGCACCAGTGTGTCTTGGTAGTCCCGCATTTTACGCTCCCGGTTCAACGGTGTTATGAGGCTTTGTAAGTTGTAGCAAGGATCTAGGAGGGTGTACACCCAATAATCAGCCGTGTTGAGAATGTGGGCGATGCGGCGGTCGTTTCTCAGGCACTGCAGCATGAAATCAACCATGTGCTGCAGACTGCCAACTGGCCAAGAAACGCTGTCCCCTGCTTGAGGCGTGATCTCTGCCTGCTCTGCATCACCCCATCCTTGCTCTACATACTGGCTACTGGAGCATTGTGTAACTCCCTCCTCTGGACAGATGTCTTCCTCCTCCATTGACTCCTCCTCATCCTCCTCACAAAGTGTTCCCTGCCTAGGCTATTGTGAGGAACCACGTTGGGCAGACTGTCCAGAAGCAGATGGCATTTGTGACTCCTCATCCTCCACCTCTTACACAACCTCATCCCTTAGCGCTTGCAGTCTTTTTTGAAGCAGGCAGATAAGGGGGATAGTCATGCTGACTAGTGCATCATCTGCACTCGCCATCCGCGTGGAATCATCGAAGGCATGAAAAACCTAGCAGATGTCCTTCATAGTGGCCCACTCAGTGGTTGTGAAGTCTGAACGGTGCGCAGTGTGGCTTCTTTGCGCCTGATGCAGCTGTTACTCCATTACTGTTGCCTGCTGCTCACACAACCGCTCCAACATATGTAATGTTGAATTCCACCTGATGGTTAGGTCACATATGATGCGATGTTCCGGAAGGCGGAATCGGCGCTGCAGAGCTGCAATGCGCGATCTTGCCATGCTGGAACGCCGCAATTGAGCGCACTCTAGGCGGACCTTGTGCAGCAGTGCATGAAGATCCAGATAGTCCCTCAAAAAACTCTGCACGACCAAGTTGAGCACATGTTCCAGACATGGGATGTGAGTGAGGTTGCCTAGGCCCAGAGCTGCCACCAGATTTCAGCCATTGTCACACACTACCATGCCTGGCTGGAGATTCGCTGGCACAAACCACATGTCGCTCTCCTGCTTGATGGCATTCCAGAGCTCCTGCGCTGTGTGGCTTTGATTTCCCAAAGAAATTAATTTCAATACGGCCTGTTGATGTTTGGCCATGGCTGTGCTCATATCGGTCGTAACAGGTAAACATTCACGGGTCCATGTGGAGGTGGACTGTGATGGCTCCTGCAGCTCTGATTCAGAGGAACTGGAGTATGAGGCGGAGTCAATGTGTACAGACTGGATTCCTGCAATCCTTGGAGTTGTCAGAACATGTACAGCGCCACTCCCAAGATCTGTACCCGGCTCCACAATATTTACCCAATGGGCAGTGAGGGAAAGGTATCGTCCCTGTCCATGGTGACTGGTCCACGCATCGGTGGTGAGGTGGACCTTGCTACTGACGGCGTTTAGTAGTGCATGTTTAATGTTTCCCTCCACATGCTTTTGCAGGGCAGGGACGGCTTGCCTGCTGAAATAAAAGCGGCTGGGCACATTGTATTTTGGGACTGCCAATGCCATCAAGTTACGGAAGGTGTCAGTCTCCACCAGCCTGAATGACAGCATTTCAAGTGACAGTAGTTTTGCAATGCCAGCATTCAGAGCCTGTGCTCTGGGGTGGGTTGCCGGGAATGGCCGCCTTTTCTCCCATGCCTGTGCTACCGATGGCTGTAGACTTGGTTGGGAATGAGATGATGACAGGGAACGTGGTGCTGTGGGTGGAATTAAACTGGGTCTCTGTACAACAGTGCCAGAGGTTCTTCCATGGTGATCCTGGGAGGAAGCCGAACCAGCTGTGTGTGAGCTAGACGAAGTGGCTACATCATGAGCTGAAGAGGTGGTAGGTGCCGCTGTAGGTTGGCTTAGGTCTTCAGTGTGTTTTTGTAACTCCACCACGTGCTTGGTCCGCACATGTTTCCACATATTTGTGGTATTGAGGTTGCTGAGACTTTTCCCTCTTTTGACTTTCTGATTACACAGCTTGCATTTGACAAAGCAAATGTCATCTGCAACTGTGTCAAAAAAGGACCAGGCACTGCAAGTCTTGGAAGCGCCCGTTTTGGCTTTTGGAAGAGGCATGCTCCTAATCGGTGCCGAAGTGGAGGCTACAGGCAACACAGTCTTCCCCCTCCCTCTTCCTCCTTTTTGGGCCATTTGGGGAATCTCTTCCTCAGAGCTGCTTCCACCACCTTCCTGGACCTCACGCCATGATGGGTCAAGGACCTCATCATCTACACTACCGTCTTCCAACAACTGTTTCTCTGGGGTAGTCTTGGCAGCACAATACACACAAGAAAGTGGCACCTGAGTCGCATCATCATCAGATGCGTACTGAGGTGTGCTGACCGGAGGCACTGGCCCACCCACCTCTTCAGATTCAGAGAGACATAGCAGTTGGGCATCACTGCACACTGCCTCTTCTTCCATTTCTCCAATGCTGCTTGGCTGGCCCCCTCTTTCCAAGCCAAGAGATTCAGAGAACATAAGTAGAGATGGCTCCTGTACAGGGCTCTCTGACTGCCTGATCAATTTGGCAGGTGGTGAAGAGACAGATGGGTGCTCTTCAGTGCTCTGTGCCTGCAAGAATGTGGTGCTAATTGAAGTCGATGAGTTAGCTGCCATCCATCCGACAACAGCTTCAATTTGTTCGTCCCGCAGCAGTGGGGTACGGCGGGCTCTTACAAAGCTGCCCATGTAGGACTGTTCCCTGCTAAAATTTGGGGATGATGACAAGTCACCGGTGCCCGCAGCATGCACAGAATCTCCATGTCCTCTCCGTGCAGAAACTCCACTCCCACGACCACGTGCCTTACTCCCTGCATTCTTCATCTTGGTATACTGATAAAGACAGGCAGAAAAGTACTAAGGGCTTAGTGTGCTTATTCCTGAACGGCTGCTAACAGGTATAAGAAACACTAATTTTAGAAAGTGTGGATTAGACTTTAATATGAACTAATGTGGCAACTAATGTGTAATTTTTTCGCAGAACAGGCTACAGCATGAGCTGCACTCACACAGAGACCTTGCAGACAGCCGTGAATGGTGCTGCAATGCCAAAAAAGGCTCCTCTATGTAATCCTATATAGTATTTTTCAACAATCTAGCAGGATACGGATGGAAACCCACTAATAGGATAAATCAGAAAAAATGTGCAACAGGCAGCACTAATTCAAAAAAGGACAATGGAACGTTATGAGGCAGTGACGTACGCTGAGCTGACTACAACCAGCTGTGGCAGCAGAACAGGCTACAGCGTGAGCTGCGCTCACATAGAGACCTTGCAGACATCTGTGAATGGCGCTGCAAGGCAAAAACAAAGTTCTCACACAGCGGTTGCTAAATTAGCCTGGGTAAAGCACAATGAAGCAAATCGCTATCTCAAACTATCCCTCAGTCAGAACAGCAGTGTCCTGTCCCTAACTGAATTCACAGCAGAGTGAACCCAAAATGGCGGCAGCGGCTTTTATAGTGCATCATGACATCATTTCAGCAGCCAATCACAGCCATGTTCTTACTTACATGCCTAACATGCATAACAGGATGTGCCCACACTTCTTAGGATTCCTCATTGGCTGAATTAAATCACACTGGCTCATTGAATTATGGGAACTTCCGATTCCGGTATCCGATATTGAGAAACTATCGGAACTCAGTATCGGAATTCTGATAGCGTGAATATCGGCCGATACCCAATATTTGCTTCATCGGAATGCTCAACACTAATTATCACACCAAACAAAAAGTGGAATGAAAATCGCTATAAAATCCAGTGTAAATAAAAATGGCATCTCTGAAAAAAACAAGCTGCCAAACAGCTCCGTCAGAGAAAAAAAGTTATAGCTCTCAGAATAAAATGATAAAAAAATATTTTTTCTATGGAAAAAGTTTTATTGTAAATGTGCCAAAACATAAAAAATATATAAATGTATGTAAACTCTAAAAAAAAAAAAAATCCTGAATTGATGGTTTTTGTTCATTCTGCCTCCCAAAAATCAGAATAGAAAGCAATCAAAAAATGTGTCTGAAAATGGTATCAATAAAAACATGAACTTGTCCCACAAAAACAAGCCCTCACATGAGTCTCTTAGCCGAAATGTGGAAAAATGATAGCTGTAATCACACTAATCCAAAAAACAAAGTCATCTACTCACTTATACAGCACGAGGAACTTTGTAAAACATAAATAAAACCAATTCTTCACCTGCAGTTGATTTATTCATTCTGCATCACAAAGATCACAGTAAGGCTTGGCGCACATTTATCCTGAGCTCTACGCTGAGTGCTTACATCGGGGTTTTCGTGTAAATTTCTAAAATAGTCGATTCAGACTGAACCCCAGCTTAAAATTCCCTAAAAAAGGCAGATTGAGGCATTGTGGATGCCGTCTGGCCTATGATCCGGCAGTGCCCATCTTTTTAGACATGCATAAAAGCATGGTTCGCCACAGTTTTGTGCACTTCTGAAAAGGATGCCGCTGAACCGAGGTCAGATGAAGTCCAGAGTAGCTCTGCTGCTGCCCTGCCATGCACGCAAACAGTGGTTTTCCCCCACGTACAGTACAGATCAAAAGTTTGGACACACTTTCTCATTTAAAGATTTTTCTGTATTTTTATGACTATGAAAATTGAAAATTCACACAGAAGGCATCAAAACTATGAATTAACACATGTGGAATTATATACTTAACAAAAAAATGTGAAACAACTGAAAATGTGTCTTATATTCTAGGTTCTTCAAATGATTTAAGGGATTTATAATGGATTTAAGGACTGGGAGGTGGAGGAAGATGTTATTATCGATTATTATGTCTAACACAGTCCCTTAGTATATAGTGAACTCACTTATGTATAGCACAGTCCCTTAGTATGTATGTGTGTACATATAGAGTACAGATCAAAAGTTTGGACACACCTTCTAATTTTTCTGTATTTTCATGACTATGAAAATTGTAAATTCACACTGAAGGCATCAAAACTATGAATTAACACAAGTGGAATTATATACTTAACAAAAAAGTGTGAAACAACTGAAAATATGTCATATTCTAGGTTCTTCAAAGTAGCCACCTTTTGACTGCTTTGCACACTCTTGGCATTCTCTTGATGAGCTTCAAGAGGTAGTCACTGGAAAAGGTCTTCCAACAATCTTCAAGGAGTTCCCAGAGATGCTTAGCGCTTGTTAGCCCTTTTGCCTTTACTCTGCGGTCAAACTCACCCCAAACCATCTCGATTGAGTTCAGGTCTGATGACTGTGGAGGCGAGGTCATCTGGCATAGCACCCAATCACTCTCCTCCTTGGTCAAATAGCACTTACACAGCCTGGAGGTGTGTTTGGGGTCATTGTCTTGCTGAAAAATAAATGATGGTCCAACTAAAGGCAAACCGGATGGAATAGAATGCCGCTGCATGATGCTGTGGTAGCCATGCTGGTTCGAAGAATGCCTTCAATTTTGTCACCAGCAAAGCACCCCCACACCATCACACCTCCATGCTTCACGGTGGGAACCAGGCATGTAGAGTCCATCCGTTCACCTTTTCTGCATCGCACAAAGACACGGTGTTTGGAACCAAAGATCCCTAATTTGAACTCATCAGACCAAAACACAGATTTCCACTGGTCTAATGTTCATTCCTTGTGTTCTTTAGTCTAAACAAGTCTCTTCTGCTTGTTGCCTGTCCTTAGCAGTGGTTTCCTAGCAGTTATTTTACCATGAAGGCCTGCTGCACAAAGTCTCCTCTTAACAGTTGTTGTAGAGATGTGTCTGCTGCTAGAACTCTGTGTGGCATTGACCTGGTCTCTAATCTGAGCTGCTGCTAACCTGTGATTTCTGAGGCTGGTTACTTGGATAAACTTATTCTCAGAAGCAGAGGTGATTCTTGGTCTTCCTTTCCTGGGGAGGGCCTCATGTGAGCCAGTTTCTTTGTAGTGCTCAATGGTTTTTGCAACTGCACTTGGGGACACTTTCAAAGTTTTCCCAACTTTTCAGACTGACTGACCATTATTTCTTAAAGTAATGGTAGCCACTCATTTTTCTTTACTTAGCTGTTTTTTTCTTGCCATAATACAAATTCTAACAGTCTATTCAGTAAGACTTTCAGCTGTGTATCCACCAGACTTCTGCTCAACACAACTGATGGTCCCAACCCAATTTATAAGGCAAGAAATCCCACTTATTAAACCTGACAGGGCACACCTGTGAAGTGAAAACCATTTCCGGTGACTACCCCTTGAAGCTCATCAAGAGAATGCCAATAGTGTGCAAAGCAGTCATCAAAGCAAAAGGTAGCTACTTTGAAGAACCTAGAATATAAAACATATTTTCAGTTGTTTCACACTTTTTTGTTAAGTATATAATTCCACATGTGTTAATCCTGCTGTTCTGTTCGCATTTGCTATACACTAGTACTGTTCCCGGGTCAATATGACCCGACCTATTAATTCTTGATTTTTAGCTACTCTAAGTGTTTTATTTGAATACTTTTTTCATTATTATACTGTATGTGAACATGGTTGATCATAAACAAATGAAAAATTTAAATTCAAACTTAATATTTTTTTTTTTTTTTTCATAAAAAGGTTACACAGGCTTTTTACAATTATCTTTGATTGTTGGCATTCTGCACACAAATAACAAAGAAGCTTTACATTACTATTACTAAAACGTGAAATTTAACTTTTTGAAAACAATATTTATAAATCAACAAATGAAAAATCATAAAAACTTCTAGCTTTTTAGAAAGAAAAATGAAAAAACTGAACATGTTCATGCGTTTTTACAATTACATTTGTAAATTACAATTTTTCATTTACCAATATAAGCATTTAGAGCTGTCACTTCTAATTTTTTCCATTTATCACCATAAACTACTTGTCCCTCAATGTTTGACATTTGTATTATAATATTTAGGATAGTCATATTTAGGAACAATGCGAATGCTGATCCTATATCAGATATTCTTGATGTAGCGTACCTTGTAGGACCAGGAGTAGCTTTTATGATATTTTCAGAGGACAATCTACCAGCCTGACAAGGCTGCAAGTTCCAAATTACACACTTGTTTTTAGAAGGGATTTCTTGCATCCGGCTAGTTGTCTGGGTATCATGTTCCTCTACATACTCCACTTCAGAATCCGAATTTTCAACATTGCTTTCCATCTCGCTTATGTGGTCCTCCTCTTCGGACATTATTTCCTGTGGGACATCATCTTCTGAATCAGAGGCGTTGACAAGCTCTTCCAATTCAGCGTCAGTCAATATACTTTTTCGAAATTTTTTTATCTAAGTTTGGAAAAGAAAAGAATAGTTGTAAAGATATGTATTCACAGCATCAGTCAATAGACATTTTAGAAACATTTTTATCCAAGTTTTGAAAAAAAAAGAATACCTGTAAAGATGTGTATTCACAGCTCAGTGCTCTCTCTCTCTCACACAGATTCCAGTGTCTCTTTCACAGGACTTAGCTTCATGGTGTAAGGGTACTGTCACACAGTGGCACTTTTGTCGCTACGACGGTACGATCCGTGACGTTCCAGCGATATCCATACGATATCGCTGTGTCTGACACGCAGCAGCGATCAGGGATCCTGCTGAGAATCGTACGTCGTAGCAGATCGTTTGGAACTTTCTTTCGTCGCTGGATCTCCCGCTGTCATCGCTGGATCGTTGTGTGTGACAGCGATCCAGCGATGCGTTCGCTTGTAACCAGGGTAAACATCGGGTTACTAAGCACAGGGCCGCGCTTAGTAACCCGATGTTTACCGTGGTTACAAGCGTAAAAGTAAAAAAAAACAAACAGTACATACTTACATTCCGGTGTCTGTCCCCCGGCATTCTGCTTCTCTGCATTGTGAGCGCCGGCCAGCCGGAAAGCGAGCACAGTGGTAACGCGGTGACGTCACCGCTGTGCTTTCCGGCTGGCGCAGACACAGTGGAGAGAAGCAGAACGCCGGGGGACAGACACCGGAATGTAAGTATGTACTGTTTGTTTTTTTTTACTTTTACGCTGGTAACCACGGTAAACATCGGGTTACTAAGCGCGGCCCTGCGCTTAGTAACCCGATGTTTACCCTGGTTACCCGGGGACCTCGGCATCGTTGGTTGCTGGAGAGCTGACTGTGTGACAGCTCTCCAGCGACCACACAACGACTTACCAACGATCACGGCCAGGTTGTATCGCAGGTCGTGATCGTTGGTAAATCGTATAGTGTGACAGTACCCTAAGTCAAATGACTGGTGTCCAATTTATAAGACAACAATGTCTTCTCTCACAAACTGAAAATGCATTTGACTAAATAAATACTTGATTACTCATAACAGTTAAACCCCCAGCCTTTGAATGATAGACAACCAGTCTCCTCTCTCACAAACAGCAAATGGATAATACTAGTTAATTACATGCTTACTGATAAGAACAGTGAAACCACCAGCATTTTGAGATGAAGTACACATAAAAAAACATAACTTTTGCAGTCAGAAATAATCAGAGACCTGTAGAACAGTATAAAATGCTATCGGGTCATATTGACCCGAACAGTACAAGTGTAACAATCAGCGTGTAGCAAAAAGTAAACAAAAAAACAAAACAAAACAAAAAATATATAGAGCTCCACAAATGAGGAGAAGTCAAGATACCACTAGTTTCAAATCCTCATATAAAAAAATCTACAGGGTCTCAAAAATCATTTCGGGTCATATTGACCCGAACAGTACAGCAGGGTTAATTCATAGTTTTGATGCCTTCAGTGTGAATGTCCAATTTTCATAGTCATGAAAATACAGAAAAATCTTTAAATGAGAAGGTGTGTCCAAACTTTTGGTCTGTACTGTATGTGTATTGGCATGCTCAGGAGAAAATGTAGACAAAAATTGCATGGTACACTTTTTTCCTGCTACCCTTGTGAAATTAAAAAAAAATGTGTCTAAAGGGAATTTGTGAGAAAAAGTTAAATGTTTATTTTTTTCCCTCTATATTTAACTACTTCCTGTGAAACACCTGAAGGATTCATAAAGTTTTGTGAATGTGGTTTTGAGCACCTTGTGGGGTTCAGTTTTTAGAATTGTGTCATTTTTGGGTATTTTCTGTCATTTAGGACCCTCATAGTCATTTAAAATGTAATGTGGATAGTCAAAAAATGAAAAATGGTTTTGTAAATGTTGCTGTAAAAATGAGAGATTGCTGATGAACGTTTAACCCTGATAACTTCATAACAAAAAAAATTATGCCTCAATAATTGTGCTGATATAAAGTAGATATGTGGAAAATTTTACGCATTAACTATTTTGTGTGACATGACTCTTTAATTCTTTAATTTAAGTGCATGAAAACTAAATTTTGAAAAATGCAAAATTTTCTAAATGTTTGCCAAATTTCTCATTTTTTCACAGATAGTCATGCCAAATAAATTTTACAAATTTCATGAAGTACAATTGGGGAAATAAGTATTTGACCCCTTGCTGATTTTGTAATTTTGTCCATTGACAAAGGCATGAACAGTCTATAATTTTAAGGGTGTTAGGGCTGGCGGAACACACCGAGTAAATAGAGAGATGTTATTTGGTGTGTTCGCAGCCCGGGGTCCACCGTGCAGGAGAGATCCTGCTGCTGGCAAATGGCGGCCCTATATGGCGGTAGAAGCAAACTCTGTTACTTCACAGTCACCTAAAGAAAGCACTGTGTCCTGTTAACCTCACAGGAGTACACAGCGACTGCCAAGCAGATAGCAGTTGGTGGTTACGCAAACATACAATCTCCTCACCGGAGGAGCCAGTATTCTAGGGGCTTATTTCAGCCGGGGCCCTGAATCCATACACACAATCTCCTCACCAGAGGTGTCGGTATTCTAGGGGCTTATTTCAGCTGGGTCCCTGAACACATACAAACGTAAACACACTGGCACAAAGCACATAACTTAGATTTGATACTAACGCCATGCGAACCTTTTATAGCTGCAGCAAGTACAGGACCTTCCTAGAAGGACCAATGAGAGGCTGCCACAGAGCCTGAGGAACTTCAGGACCTTCCTGGAGAACCAATGGACTTTGCTGCAGTATCTAAGCATGTGACCCTCGATCTCCAATGAGAGATCTTACCATGGGCATGCTCAGAAGGGAAAAAACAGGACTTGGTCCCAAAAGCGTCTGCTCACCCCTGCCCAGCACTGGCTTCAATAGCAGAAGCTGGAAAAGCAGCAGTAACCCTTTGTACAGAGTCAGACTGAGCGAGACGCTGGGACTGACGTCTCCGCTGAGCAGGCTCCACTGCAGCAGGAGAAGAATGGGAGACCGCAGCAGAGATGGCCCAAGATTCCCCCTGTGCAGAGGCAGGAAATTGACCCCTTGTTAGGTAGTTTAATTTTAACATTGAGAGATAGATTATCAAAAATAAAATCTTGAAAATGACATTTTATAAATTATGTAAATTTACTGTTTTAAGGACCAAAATCACATTTAAAGTAACTTTGAGAGGCTTACTCAGAAAATACCCAAAGTGACACCATTCCTAAAACTACACCGCATAAAGTGCTCAAAACCACATTCAAGAAGTTTATTCACCTTTCAGGTTCTTCACCGAATTTAAAGAATGTGGCAGAAAAAAATGAACATATTATTTTTCATCCAAAAAATTTTATTTTAGCCCCAATTTTTTGATTTTCAAAACGGTAACAGGAGAAATTGGTCACCAACATTTGTGGTGCAATATCTCTTAATTAATGTAATACCTCATATGTGGGGGAAAACTACTGTCTCAGCACATGGCATGACTTGAAGGGGAAAGGAGCACAATTTGATAGTTTGAACGAAAAATTGTCTGGAATTGTGAATTGATGCTATGTAGCGCTTTTGTCAAGCCCTTGATGTGCCTAAATAGTGGAGACCCCCACAAGTGACCCTATTTAGGAACCTAGACCCTGTTAGGGTTGGCGGAATGCACCAAATATATATATATGAGAGAGTAGGTGCATTAGCAACCCGGGGTCCACCATGCAGGAGAGTAACCTGCTGCTAGTAACAGGTAGTACTATATGGCGGTATAAGCAAACTCTTTTACTTCACAGATTCACTAAGAAAAGAGAATGCCGTGCCCTGTTAACCTCACAGGAGATCCCAGCTACCTATTAGAGCCAACAGTAGTCATGCAGTCAGAATAGCACACAAGCAACTCCTCTCTGATGGAGCCGGAATTCTAATGGCTATATGCCAGCCCTGAATCCACATACACAAAACTCCTCACCGGAGATGCCAGTATTCTAGAGGCTTATTTCAGCCAAACCCTGACCACATACAACCATGACCATACTAGCGCTGAGCTCATAACATAGGTTTGATACTAGCGCATGGCCATGCAAACCGTTTATAGTTTTAGCACTGAAGGACCTTCCTAGTGGTCCAACAGGAACCGCTTCAGGACCTGCGCATGTGACCCCTGAACTCCAATGGAAGGTCATCCCGTGGGTATGCCCAGTATGGGAAAAGCAGGACTTCCAGTTCCAGAAAGATCTGTTTGCTGCCTATCAGCGCTGGCTACAAAGGCAGAGCCTGGAAGAAAAGTAGTAACCAGTCAGCCGGAATCAGCCTGAGTCTGACGCTGGGACCGTCGTCTCTGCTGAGCAGGCTCCACTGCGGCTGGAGAAGAATGGGAGACTGCAGCGGAGATGGTTCAAGATTTCCCCTGTGTATAGGGTGGGAACTCGACACCTATCATTACCCCTCCTCCTTGGACCTCACTATTCTCGAAGGCAGCAATGCAGAGCTCAAATGTGCTCAGCAGGCTCCCAGGACCTATCCTCTGGGCCATAACCCTTCTAGTCCACCAAATAATTTTTTTTGCCAAGTACCACCTTGCACCCCAAAATAGCGTTCACCTCGTAATCATCTGTAGACGAACCCGATGTCCCGGCAGATGACTCGGAAAACCGGGACATGTATACAGGCTTTAAGAGGGACACATGAATGGTGTCGGTGATACCTAGGCATGGAGGAAGGGCCAGACGGTATACTACAGGGTTAACCTGTTCAAGGACCTTGAAGGGATCCAAGTAGCGAGGTGCAAACTTAGTGGACTCAACTCGCAGCCTGATGTTATGGGTGAAGAGCCACACTAAGTCGCCAGGAGCAGAGGTCGGAGCAGGATGCCGATGTGCATTGGCAGAGGACCTCATTCTCTCCTTGGAGGCCGGTATGGCATCCTGAGTGTGGTCCCAAATATCATGTGCCTCCACAGCCCAGTCTGCCACCCTGGAGTTGGCAGAAGACACAGGAACCCGCAGATGCTGGCCGTAATTAAGGAGGAAAGGAGTCTGACCGGTGGAGTCGGCTATAGGGTTGTTAACTGCAAACTCTGCCCATGGTAGCAAGGATGCCCAGTCATCCTTCCTGGCAGAAACAAAATGTCATAGATATATGACCAGGGTCTGATTGGCCCTCTCTACCAACCCATTCATTTCAGGATGATATGCTGAAGAGAGATTCAACTCAATGCTGAGTAGATGACAAAGCTATCTCCAGAATCGAGATGCAAACTGGGGACCCCAGTCACTGACAGTTATGTCCGGCATACCGTGTAGGTGAAAGATATGTTTGATAAACAATGCCGCCAGAGCCCGTGCAGAAGGTAGCCGTGGCAGAGGCACCAAGTGCACCATTTTGGAAAAATTATCGGTGATCACTCAAATATTTGTGCAGCTACGAGACTTGGGTAAGCCTACCACAAAATCCATCCAGACCATCTCCCAGGACATGTCCGCCACCGGCAGGGGGTGAAGCAACCCAGCTGGCTGTTGACGAGGAGACTTGTTCTTGGCGCAGGAGACACCCCCCCGAACATAGTCTGCGACGGGCCATATGCGGCCACCAGTAAGTCCTCACCAGTAGCTCAGACGTCCTTATGGTCCCAAAATGTCCACCCACCCTGGATGAGTGAGCCCAAGAGAGAACCTTCGGATGCAAACTTGATGGTACAAAAGTCTTGCCCAGAGGCACAGAATTTAGCGAAACTGGGGCCACAGTTCTCAGGCTCTCGGAAGGGACAATAAGCCGAGGCTCCTTTTCCTCCTCCTCAGATGATACAATGGAGCAAGAGAGAGAGAGTCGGCACAAATGTTGTACTCCCGGAAATAAAATGGAGGGTGAAATGGAACTGGGAGAAGAACAAGGACCATCTGGCCTGGCAAGAATTTATCTGCTGGGCTGTCTGTAAATAGACCAAATTCTTGTGGTCTGTGAACACTTGGAAGGGAAAGCGAGCCCCCTCCAAAAGATGTCTCCACTCTGAGAAGGCCAACTTCATTGCTAGCAACTCCCTGTCCCTGATGGAATACTTCATCTCCACTGGTGTGAAGGTCTTGGAAAAGAAGAAGCAGGGAAGCTTCCGACCTTGAGCATCCTTTTGGAAGAGGACAGCTCCAGCACCAACGGATGAGGCATTCACCTCCATTATAAATAGCGTATCTACATCGGGGCGATGTAGGATAGGAGCACTAGCAAAATTAGATTTAATGGAAGTGAAGGCCTTGGAGACCTCCTCAGACCACAATTTAGGATTTGCTCCCTTCTTGGGGAGGGTTACCAAGGGAGCTACCATAGTTGAGAAATGAGGGAATAATAGTTAATGAACCCCATAAAGCACTGCACCGCTTTAAGGGAATGGGGTTCTTGCCAGTCCATCACAGCCTGTAGTTTGGCAGGATCCATAGCCAATCCCTGGGCAGAGATGATATAGCCCAGGAAAGGTAAGGACTCCTGCTCAAACACATATTTCTCCAACTTGGTGTAGAGGGAATTTGTTCATAAGAGGTCGAAGACTCTGCAAACATCTCTCTGGTGGGAATCAATATCTGCAGAGTAGATGAGAATATCATCCAGATAGACTACGACCGAGGTGAAGAGCATATCCCAGAAGATATCGTTTACAAAGTCTTGGAAAACGGCTGGGGCAATACAGAGCCCAAGGGGCACCACTAGATATTCATAGTGCCCATCCCTGGTGTTAAAAGCCGTCTTCCATTCGTCCCTCTCACAGATGCGAATCAGGTTGTAAGCACCCCGCAGATCTAGTTTAGTAAATACCCTTGCTCCCCGAAGCCTATCAAAAAGCTCAGATATCAGGGGCAGGGAAGATTTATTCTTAACGGTGATGGCTTTAAGACCCCTGTAGTCTATGCATGGACGTAGTTCCCCATTCAGCCCCCTCCAAATTATAGGGATAAGGGCTTTATCTGACCACTCCAGCTCAGATGCTAGGGTGCGGAAGTGGATGGCAAAATGGCTGACCAAGGACGAGCCCTGAGTCAATTCCAACAGTTGGAGCGCCATATCATGGGTGACTCGAGGTCCTAAAAAGACCTGTTTCAGAGTGCTCAGAAACAGAGGAGCACTCTGCACCACATGATCACCATGCTCCCACAGCGGCGTAGCCCATTCCAGCACCCTGTCTGACAGGAGAAGCACAATAAATCCCACCTTTGCCCTCTCTGTGGGGAAACGTGCGACCAGGAGCTTGAGGTGTATAGAGCACTGGCTCATGAAACCCCTACAAGATTTGCTATCACCAGAAAATTTTTCTGGCAGCGCGAGGTGAGATAAGGTCTGAACAGGGGTGGCAGTGGTGAAGGTTGCTGCAGCCACGCTAGCAGCCTGAACAGCAACTGCGGTAACATCCACAGCTGATGTTGTGCACTCGAGAGCTGCCAATCTACCCTCCAGCTGTAGGACGTAGCGCAAGGATTGCTGTTTGTCTGCCATTTAATAGCCAGACCCTGGCTCTAGTATTCTGTTAGGTTAGGCGGAATGCACCAAATATATATATATGAGACAGTAGGTGCAGGAGAGAAACCTGCTGCTAGTAACAAGTGGTACTATATGGCGGTATAAGCAAACTTTTTACTTCACAGATTCACTAAGAAAAGAGAACGCCATACCCTGCTAACCTCACAGGAGATCCCAGCTACCTAATAGAGCCAACAATGGCCATGCAGTCAGAATAGCACACAAGCAACTCCTCTCTGGTGGAGCCGGAATTCTAATGGCTATACACCAGCCCTGAGTCCACATACACAAAACTCCTCACCGGAGGTGTCGGTATTCTATGGGCTTATTTCAGCCAAACCCTGACTACATACACCCATGACCATACTGGCGCTGAGCTCATAACATAGGTTTGATACTAGCGCATGGCCGTGCGGCCATACAAACCTTTTATATTTTTAGCACTCAATGACCTTCCTAGTGGTCCAACAGGAACCGCTTCAGGACCTGCGCATGTGACCCCCGACCTCCAATGGGAGGTCATCCCGTGGGCATGCCCAGTATGGGAAAAGCAGGACTTAGTCCCTGAAAGATCTGTTCGCTGCTGATCAGCGCTGGCTACAAAGGCAGAGCCTGGAAGAAAAGTAGTAACCAGTCGCCCAGTATCAGCCTGAGTCAGACGCTGGGACCGACGTCTTGGCTGAGCAGGCTCCACTGCGGCTGGAGAAGAACAGGAGACCGCAAGCGGAGATGGTTCGAGATTCCCCCTGTGCAGAGGCGGGACTCGACACCTAACAGACCCCTCAAAGAATTTATCTAGATGTGTTTTGAGCACCTTAAGTCCCCATGTGCTTAATTTTATAATGTGGAGCCATGAAAATAAAACATCTCAATTATCATTAAAAATATTGTTTTACCCTCAAATTTTTCATTTTCACAAAGGAAAAAAATGGTCCATACTATTTGTTGTGCAATTTATCCTGGGTATACAAATACAGCAAATGTTGTGGAAAAATACAGTTTGGCAGCATGGCAAGGCTCATAACCCACAGGTGTGGTAGAAAATAACTGTTTGGCCGCATGGCAGGGCTCGGAAGGGAAGAAGTGCTATTTGACTTTTGGAATGAAAAATTGTCTGGAATAAATAGCAGATGTCAATTTGCATTGACAGAGCCCCTGTTTTGCCTAAACAATGGAAATCCCCCACAAGTGACCCCATTTTAGAAATTAAACCCTTTGAGGAACTTAACTAGAGGTGCAATGAGGACCTTAAATCCACAGGCGCGTCACAGAACATTATAACATGGAGCAGTGAAAAAAAATCACATTTTTCCATATAAATGTTGTTTTACCCCAAAATTTTCATTTCCCCAAGGGTAACAGGAGAAAATGGTCCATAGAATTTGATGTGCAATTTGTCCTGACTATGCCAATATGCTGTTTGGGTGCACGACAAGGCTCAGAAGGGAAGGAGCGCTATTTGACTTTTGGATTGCAAAACTGGAATATATAGCGAATGCAATGTCGCATTTACTGAGCCCCTAATGGGCCTAAACAGTCGAAAACTCCCACAAGTGACCCTATTTTGGAAACTACAGCCCTCGTGGAATTTATCTACAGGTGTGGTGAGCATCATGAACTCATAGGGCAGAATTTTAAAACGTTGAACCACAAAAATTAAAAATTACGTATTTTTCCCCAAGAAATATTGCTTAGCCCCATATGTTTCATTTTCACAAATGTAACAGGAGAAAATTGACCTCAAAATTTGTTATGCATTGTCTTTTCGGTATGGCAGTGCGGGTGACATGTCACATTGGCAGAGCATCTGAGTAGTCAGGACAACAGTATTTCCCCTTAGGTGACCACATTTTATAAACTCTACTTCTTAATGAAATCATCTAGGGGTGTAGGGTTCATATTAACATCACATGTGTTTCACAAAATTTTATACCATTGAGCGGTGAAAAAAAAAACTTCTGTAGTTTTACTTTAGCTCCAGAATTTACATTTTCTCAAGGAGATATAGGTAAAAATCACCACATAATTTGTTTCACAATTTCTTGTGAACGATGCTATACCTCATATGCGGCTTTACAGTACTGTATGTCAAACAGTGAGACTGGGGAGGGAAAGAGCACTATTTGACTCCTGGAGAACACATTTTAGTAGAATAGTTTGCAGAATCCATATACTGAGCCCATAAGAGCCAGAAGAGCAGAATCTCTCTCAATTGCCTCAATTTGGAAATTACTGCTTTCTGAAAATTTATCTACAGGTGTAGTGATACAGTAATGGATGTTGCTAAATAAAAATGCAAATATGCCATTGTGGTGCCCATATATTTTGCCCAGCTTGTGCTTCTGGAGACACGTACCCCATAAATTACACAGGTCAACAAAAAAAAAAAAAATGTTTCTGGTGTCCAAAATATTTTAATGAATTTGGGGTATTTTTGGGGTGCTGATTCTGAATATGCTATCAGTTTTGCCAGATTGGCTCAAGTTTTTGAGATTTTTGGTATCTTATTTATAGCACTTGTTGGTAAATGCGACGCATCATCTCATTAATTTCTTTGGATTAGTACTTGAACTGAGCAGTTCTCAATATAGTTTTGTGTTAATTAGTGTTCTAAAAGTTTGTTCATAGCTTAATTTTTGCACTAACTTTATGTTGTTGTCTGTTTTCCAGTGAAAAGCATGAACTCATCAAGAAGAAGTTGTCTTAACCCCTTCCCGACATTTGACGTACTATCCCGTCGAGGTGGGGTGGGCCCCCATGACCGCCGACGGGATAGTACGTCATACGCGATCGGCCGCGCTCACGGGGGGAGCGCGGCCGATCGCGGCCGGGTGTCGGCTGCATATCGCAGCTGACATCCGGCACTGTGTGCCAGGAGCGGTCACGGACCGCCCCCGGCACATTAACCCCCGGCACACCGCGATCAAACATGATCGCGGTGTACCGGCGGTACAGGGAAGCATCGCGCAGGGAGGGGGCTCCCTGCGTGCTTCCCTGAGACGATCGGTACAAGGTGATGTACTCACCTCGTACCGAACGTCTTCTCCCTGCAGGCCCCGGATCCAAAATGGCCGAGGGGCTGTATCCGGGTCCTGCAGGGAGCACTTCCGGGTCGGAGCAGGCTGCAGATGAAAGCTGCAGCCTGCTCCGATGAAAGTATGATCGCGGATCTGATAGAGTGCTGTGCACACTATCAGATCTGCGATCTGTGATGTCCCCCCCTGGGACAAAGTAAAAAAGTAAAAAAAAAAATGTGTAAAAAAAAATAAAAAAAATTCCTAAATAAATAATAATTAAAAAAAAAATATTATTCCCATAAATACATTTCTTTATCTAAAAAAACAAACAAAAGCAATAAAAGTACACATATTTAGTATCGCCGCGTCCGTAACGACCCAACCCATAAAACTGGCCCACTAGTTAACCCCTTCAGTAAACACCGTAAGAAAAAAAAAAAAAAACGAGGCAAAAAACAACGCTTTATTACCATACCGCCGAACAAAAAGTGGAATAACACGCGATCAAAAAGACGGATATAAATAACCATGTTACCGCTGAAAGCGTCATCTTGTCCCGCAAAAAACGAGCCACCATACAGCATCATCAGCAAAAAAATAAAAAAGTTATAGTCCTCAGAATAAAGCGATGCCAAAATAATTATTTTTTCTATAAAATAGTTTTTATCGTATAAAAGCGTCAAAACATAAAAAAATGATATAAATGAGGTATCGCTGTAATCGTACTGACCCGACGAATAAAACTGCTTTATCAATTTTACCAAGCGCAGAACGGTATAAACGCCTCACCCAAAATAAATTCATGAATAGCTGGTTTTTGGTTATTCTGCCTCACAAAAATCGGAATAAAAAGTGATAAAAAATGGTCACGTGTCCGAAAATGTTACCAATAAAAACGTCAACTCGTCCTGCAAAAAACAAGACCTCACATGACTCTGTGGACCAAAATGTGGAAAAATTATAGGTCTCAAAATGTGGAGACGCAAAAACTTTTTTGCTATAAAAAGCGTCTTTTAGTCTGGTTTCACACTTGCGTTTTTATCTGCATGCGTTTTTTAAAAAAACCACATGTGTGAAAAAATGCATGTAAACGCGGTAAAACGCATGCGTTTTTATAGAAAAACACAAGAAAACAAGAAAAAAACAAAAAACCCTAACCCTACCCCTAACCTGAAATACGTGGCACTGAAATACGTGGCACTGAAATATACGTTTATATACGTATATAAGTGCCACGATATTTCAGTGGCCACGTATTTAAGTGCCACGTATTTAAGTGCCACGTATTTAAGTGCCACGTATTTAAGTGCCACGTATTTAAGTGCCACGTATTTAAGTGCCACGTATTTAAGTGCCACGTATTTAAGTGCCACGTATTTCAGTGCCTGAAATACGTGGCACTGAAATACGTGGCACTGAAATACGTGGCACTGAAATATCGTGGCACTGAAATATCGTGGCACTGAAGTATTTACGTGCCACGTATTTTTCAGTGCCTGAAATACGTGGCACTGAAATACGTGGCACTGAAATACGTGGCACTGAGATATCGTGGCACTGAAATACGTGGCACTTAAATACGTGGCACTTAAATACGTGGCACTTAAATACGTGGCACTTAAATACGTGGCACTTAAATACGTGGCACTTAAATACGGGGCACTTATATACGTGGCACTTATATACGTGGCACTTATATACGTGGCACTTATGACTGTCAGAAAATGTTCAGTAAACAGTTAGGGGTGAGGTTAGGGGTAGGGTTTCAGGTAGAATTGGGGAGTTTCCACTGTTCAGGCACATCAGGGGCTCTCCAAACGCGACATGGCGTCCAATCTCAATTCCAGCCAATTCTGCGTTGAAAAAGTAAAACAGTGCTCCTTCCCTTCCGAGCTCTCCCGTGCGTCCAAAAAGGGGTTTACCCCAACATATGGGGTATCAGCGTACTAGGGACAAATTGAACAACAACTTCTGCGGTCCAAGTTCTCTTGTTATCCTTGGGAAAATAAAAATTTGGGGGGCTAAAAATCATTTTTGTGGGAAAAAAAATATGTTTTATTTTCACGGCTCTGCGTTGTAAACTGTAGTGAAACACTTGGGGGTTCAAAGTTCTCACAACACATCTAGATAAGTTCCTTGGGAGGTCTAGTTTCCAATATGGGGTCACTTGTGGGGGGTTTGTACTATTTGGGTACATCAGGGGCTCTGCAAATGCAACGTGACGCCTGCAGACCAATCCATTTAAGTCTGCATTCCAAATGGCGCTCCTTCCCTTCCGAGCTCTGTCATGCGCCCAAACAGTGGTTCCCCCCCACATAGGGGGTATCAGCGTACTCAGGACAAATTGGACAACAACTTTTAGGGTCCAATTTATCCTGATACCCTTGTGAAAATACAAAACTGGGGGCTAAAAAATCATTTTTGTGAAAAAAAAAAATAATTTTTATTTTCATGGCTCTGCGTTATAAACTGTAGTGAAACACTTGGGGGTTCAAAGTTCTCACAACACATCTAGATAAGTTCCTTGGGGGGTCTAGTTTCCAATATGGGGTCACTTGTGGGGGGTTTGTACTGTTTGGGTACATCAGGGGCTCTGCAAATGCAACGTGACGCCTGCAGACCAATCCATTTAAGTCTGCATTCCAAATGGCGCTCCTTCCCTTCCGAGCTCTGTCATGCGCCCAAACAGTGGTTCCCCCCCACATAGGGGGTATCAGCGTACTCAGGACAAATTGGACAACAACTTTTAGGGTCCAATTTATCCTGATACCCTTGTGAAAATACAAAACTGGGGGCTAAATTTCATTTTTGTGAAAAAAAAAAATATATATATATTTTCACGGCTCTGCGTTATAAACTGTAGTGAAACACTTGGGGGTTCAAAGTTCTCACAACACATCTAGATAAGTTCCTTAGGGCGTCTACTTTCCAAAATGGTGTCACTTGTGGGGGGGGGTTTAATGTTTAGGCACATCAGGGGCTCTCCAAACGCAACATGGCATCCCATCTTAATTCCAGTCAATTTTGCATTGAAAAGTAAAATAGCGCTTCTTCCCTTCTGAGCTCTGCTATGCGCCCAAACAATGGTTTACACCCACATATGGGGTATCGTCGTACTCAGGACAAATTGCACAACAACTTTTGTGGTCTAATTTCTTCTCTTACCCTTGGGGAAATAAAAAAATGGGGGTGAAAAGATCATTTTTGTGAAAAAATATGATTTTTTATTTTTACGGCTCTGCATTATAAACTTCTGTGAAGCACTTGTTGAGTCAAAGTGCTCAACACACATCTAGATAAGTTCCTTAACGGGTCTACTTTCCAAAATGGTGTCACTCGTGGGGGGTTTCAATGTTTAGGCACATTAGGGGCTCTCCAAACGCAACATGGCGTCCCATCTCAATTCCAGTCAATTTTGCATTGAAAAGTCAAATGGCGCTTCTTCCCTTCTGAGCTCTGCCCTGCGCCCAAACAATGGTTTACACCCACATATGGGGTATCAGCGTACTCAGGACAAATTGCACAACAATTTTTGGGGTCCAATTTCTTCTCTCACCCTTGGGAAAATAAAAAATTGGGGGTAAAAATATCATTTTTGTGAAAAAATATGATTTTTTATTTTTACGGCTCTGCATTATAAACTTCTGTAAAGCACTTGTTGGGTCAAAGTGCTCACCACACATCTAGATAAGTTCCTTAGGGGGTCTACTTTCCAAAATGGTGTCACTTGTTAGGGGTTTCAATGTTTAGGCACATCAGGGGCTCTCCAAATGCAACATGGCGTCCCATCTCAATTCCAGTCAATTTTGCATTGAAAAGTCAAATGGCGCTCCTTCCCTTCCGAGCTCTGCCCTGCGCCCAAACAATGGTTTACACCCACATATGGGGTATCAGCGTACTCAGGACAAATTGCACAACAATTTTTGGGGTCCAATTTCTTCTCTCACCCTTGGGAAAATAAAAAATTGGGGGTGAAAAGATCATTTTTGTGAAAAAATATGATTTTTTATTTTTACGGCTCTGCATTATAAACTTCTGTAAAGCACTTGTTGGGTCAAAGTGCTCACCACACATCTAGATAAGTTCCTTAGGGGGTCTACTTTCCAAAATGGTGTCACTTGTTAGGGGTTTCAATGTTTAGGCACATCAGGGGCTCTCCAAATGCAACATGGCGTCCCATCTCAATTCCAGTCAATTTTGCATTGAAAAGTCAAATGGCGCTCCTTTGCTTCCAAGCTCTGCCATGCGCCCAAACTGTGGTTTACCCCCACATATGGGGTATCAGCGTACTCAGGACAAATTGCACAACAACTTTTGGGGTCTATTTTCTCCTGTTACCCTTGGTAAAATAAAACAAATTGGAGCTGAAATAAATTTTGTGTGAAAAAAAGTTAAATGTTCATTTTTATTTAAACATTCCAAAAATTCCTGTGAAACACCTGAAGGGTTAATAAACTTCTTGAAAGTGGTTTTGAGTACCTTGAGGGGTGCAGTTTTTAGAATGGTGTCACACTTGGGTATTTTCTATCATATAGACCCGTCAAAATGACTTCAAATGAGATGTGGTCCCTAAAAAAAAATGGTGTTGTAAAAATGAGAAATTGCTTGTCAACTTTTAACCCTTATAACTCCGTCACAAAAAAAAATTTTGTTTCCAAAATTGTGCTGATGTAAAGTAGACATGTGGGAAATGTTATTTATTAAGTATTTTGTGTGACATATGTCTGTGATTTAAGGGCATAAAAATTCAAAGTTGGAAAATTGCGAAATTTTCAAAATTTTCGCCAAATATTCGTTTTTTTCACAAATAAACGCAAGTTATATCGAAGAAATTTTACCACTACCATGAAGTACAATATGTCACGAGAAAACAATGTCAGAATCGCCAAGATCCGTTGAAGCGTTCCAGAGTTATAACCTCATAAAGGGACAGTGGTCAGAATTGTAAAAATTGGCCCGGTCATTAACGTGCAAACCACCCTTGGTGGTGAAGGGGTTAACGATCCAGACTCATTCTGTTACATTTGTGGTGAATACACACTGCCAAAACATAGAAGAAACATAACAGACTTCGTAAAAAAAGTGTATTTTGCCTATTTTGGGGTTATGCTTGGGGACCAAGACAAGTTTTGGGCACCACATATAGTGTGCAAAGCATGTATCGAATTATTACGAAAATGGAGCAAAGGACAAAGAAAAAGCTTCAAATTTGGTGTTCCAATGGTGTGGAGAGAGCCAAAAAATCATCATGATGACTGTTATTTCTGTGCAGTGCAAGTGCAAGGATTCAATAAGCATAAGAAACGAAAATGGGAGTAACATGGAATCTGCAAGAAGGCCTGTCCCTCATTGTGAAGATGTGCCTGTACCTGTGTTTACCATAAATAACAGTCATCATGATGATTTTTTGGCTCTCTCCACACCATTGGAACACCAAATTTGAAGCTTTTTCTTTGTCCTTTGCTCCATTTTCGTAATAATTTGATACATGCTTTGCACACTATGTGTGGTGCCCAAAACTTGTCTTGGTCCCCAAGCATAACCCCAAAATAGGCAAAATACACTTTTTTTACGAAGTCTGTTATGTTTCTTCTATGTTTTGGCAGTGTGTATTCACCACAAATGTAACAGAATGAGTCTGGATCGTTAAGACAACTTCTTCTTGATGAGTTCATGCTTTTCACTGGAAAACAGACAACAACATAAAGTTAGTGCAAAAATCAAGCTATGAATAAACTTTTAGAACACTAATTAACACAAAACTATATTGAGAACTGCTCAGTTCAAGTACTAATCCAAAGAAATTAATGAGATGATGCGTCGCATTTACCAACAAGTGCTATAAATAAGATACCAAAAATCTCAAAAACTTGAGCCAATCTGGCAAAACTGATGACATATTCAGAATCAGCACCCCAAAAATACCCTAAATTCGATGAAATATCTTTGGCACCAAAAATGCTGTTGACCAGTGTTATGTGGGTTCTCCTCGCTACAGTAATTCCAAAGATGTGGATGCTAACTGCCGTCTGTGCAAACTGTTGGGGCTCGGGAAGATTGGGGCATTTGGATTTGGGTGATAATTTTACTGGATTTCCTTTGGTGGAGCCATGTCATTTTTCCAGATTCTTTGTGCTACCAGTAATGTGGAAACCCCTATATTTTTGTTATCAGATGATGAATCTCAGTGGGGACTTGTTGTTTGTTGATTTAGAAGAAGCTTTTATTGGTGACATTTTGGAGTAGAGAACATTTTGGATCATGTTTATCCTGTGCTCTACGCTGAGCACTTACATCGTGGTTTCCATCTAAATATCCAAAATACAATCATTTAATATGATTTGAATCAAACCTCACAGGATCCATTCACTAATGAGGCAACAGAGTTACTTTGGACTTAGTCTGACTTTTGCATGGCGGTATCCAGTTTTTCAGAAGTGCACAAAATTGTAACCGGCCGCGCTTTCATTCACTCTTAAAAATACTGACACCCCCCAATCATAGGCCAGACCACATCTACAATGTTTCCATTTACCTCATTAATGGCATCTTCCATCGGGGGTTCTGTCTGAATCATGAGATTTACATGGAATAAATGTGAGTCAAGCCTTACTGCTGCGATCAACAATCAAATTGGTTTTATTTATTTATTTTATCTTTTTCTATCTCACACCATGTGGTAAAAGTGATAAGACAGATTTATTATTTAGGTCAGTACGATTACAGTGATACCACATTTATATATTTTTGTAATGTTTTGTTATATAATTTTGTTGTTTTGTCACTTCTACACAATAAAAACAATTTTATAGAAAAAAATATTGCTTTTGCATCACTGTATTCTGAGGGCTATAACATTAATGTTTTCCACTGATGGAGCAGTATAGCTGCTTGATTTTGCAGGACAAGATGATGTTTTCAGGGATACCATTTGTATTTTCATTGATCTTTTTTATTGCGCTTTATTCCCCTTTTTTTCAGCAGTATGATGAAAAAAAACACCTTTTTTGCCAATTTTGTTACCATATTCAATGAAGAGGGTAACTAGTGGGACGGTTTTACAGGTCAGGTTATTCTTGATGTAGCAATACCAAATGTGTGTACTTTTATTGTTTATTTTTGTTTTTACATCATGCATTGCAATGCATGAGACCTTTGGCTGGATGTAACAGGTCACTGTGCATGGCATACCAGGGGGTCATTGTTTGACTTTGGGTCCCATGAAAACCATTGGCTCACCAAGATTTTGCCTTGGAGTGCTAAAGGGGGTGAGAGAGGGAGCCTACGCCCTCTTGCAACGTTCTAAATGTCATTAACTCATTCATTAACAGCACTGAGATCCTGCTGTGATTGTGTGGGAGGTGCTGATATTATAACACTCACCTGTTCTTACTATTAATGCGGCTATATACTTTTCACATAGAGCTCTATATCATAGTGCCCATACCGTGGAGAGCAGCGCGTTCCACGGAGTTATATGGTATTGCTCATGGCACTATGGGTATGGCTAATCTAGCCTTAATTCTGTAGCACTACTTTTGGTACATTGATGGGGTGCATCTATATGGAATTTTATTAGTAGCAGACTCTGATTCTTGCATCCCATGGTTTGGGCAAAATGACTGGCAGGATTCCCTTAAGAGCCAACATTATACCTCCAACAGACTTGAGTATCTGAAAATGGCATTGCTAAGCCTCATTGGCAACCTGACATCAGTCCAACATTAGTTATAAGTGAGCCGCTAAGAATGTGTGACCACTGACACTGGAACCAAACAGTATCACAAGAGCATGAGAAAGAACCATAGTAAAGGTAAAGCAAAATCTAGACACAGGAAAACATTTAAATTGAATATTATTTTTGCTTGATCTAACAAAATCGTTATTAATTTGTGGAACAATTCCTTTTAAAATTAACATTAGCCATATGTCACATTTATAAAAAAAAATAGATAAGTAAAGTATCAAAATCTTACTATATCAGTGAAGTGATGTTCTTCAGATACTGTAACAGGAATGTTGGGAAACATTGTATAAAGAGAGAGGAAAAAATTATACTTTTTTAAGATGTAGTTATTCATCTAATGATAGTGAAACAAATCACAGCCTACTGCAATGATTCATATTATTCAAGTGGATCTGTGATTGTAAAGTTACCAGTGAAAGTCAATTCTGAAAATAATAAAGCTTCCATTTTTTAAGTTAAGTATCAAACTGAAAATGATTAACAAAAGGTTCAGCTAAAGCTTGACAGTCTTAGTTGTACAATATGTACCATGCCATTTCATAAATGCTAAAATTGTTCTTACACTGTGCATCCAATCAGATTGCTATAATTTACACTATGGGGGGCACATAAAAGCAAACATTTCATAAAAATACACTGCCTGAAATGGGAAAAGTTTTGTACCGTTTCTTTAATGGAGACATCATGCACAGACTTTCTGAAAAGTTGGATGCATTTCTGAGTATAGGTTATGTCATTGCGGTTAAATATAGACTGCATTTAGGGAGATCGAGTACCAAAATAATAAGCATGCAAATAGACTACAAAAACCAAAGGAAGAGGTGACAATGTGATGACATACCCAAATCATTAAAACAAAAGTGTGTCTATGCAGTAACTGAGTTACCTTCTGGCTAAACCTTCAGCAAATTAGGAATATTTCTGTAAAGTTTGCACTTTCTATATTTTGAATGCATGTATTTTGTGCGTTAGTCTAATGTTGCTCAAGATTTATTGTGAAGATATATGCATATGTGGTTCCAAATGTACTACTAAGAAAGGGAAGTCATGGGGAAAACTGATTTAAAAAAAATCTGCTTATAGAGATGTAAAATAAAGATAGGTACTGGAAATGAGAGAAATTAGTTGCAAGATAATGATCCATGGCTGACGAGCGAGAGTCCTGTAAATCTTCCCAAATATGCTGCCATCGGTCATGCTGCAACATGGGTCCTGCCAATCATTTTGCTCATCTGTAATAGGGTCTCATATCAATCTTACTACTCTTACTAGGAAAAGACAATAACAATAAGTTTTCGTCCCTATGCCTGATGAGGCCGTGTATATGGTGAAACATATCCGGGGGAACTTATGTTTTAATCTGAGTGCCTTTCTCTGCTTACAAATATCGCACCCCGGGGTGCCATTGTGGGATAATTAGAAGCAATCTCTCTTTCAATATATAGTGTTAGCAAATTAGGGACATATCTTTTTTAAATTTTTCACCTGTAATACCCTCATTTATTTTGTTCCTGAATTAAAGTTAGGTATATAACTTGTTAGAGAGGGTTACGCAATGGGGTTCTCCCCTTCTGTTTTCTTTTAGTAATATATCCCTCCCAGGTCACTAGTTTTTCTATTCTACAGATTAATACGATCATGGTAATGCCAAATTTACATTGTTTTTATTATGTTTTTCTACTCTTTCTTTTTTTAGAAATATAATAAGGCTTATTTTTGGGACAACCTTAAAAAAACAGATTAATTTGGAAGTGCTTTCCACTGGATTGGTTATGTACAGGACTGTACAGCAGAGCAGTGAGTTCATAACTTTCTGACAACTGTTCCTAAACATAATTCATGTGTGTTAAAACTGAATCCTCATTTCGTGGTTGGACAGTCTTGTAATCTGTGTGCTGGCACTGTGTACACCAAACAGGTTACGTTTCCCAGCTTTTAACCCACTTAACTGTTGTAAATGTGATTAACCTAGTTGATTTTTTTTAAGTACTTGTATTTAACAGTCCTGCATTATCTGATAATGATGATTTTTATTGAGGGAGTGACCACAACGCCTTAAGGCTGAGTCACACATAACGATATCGTTAACGATATCGTTGCAACGTCACGTTTTTGGTGACGTAGCAACGATCACGCTAACGATCTCGTTATGTGTGACAGCGACCAACGATCAGGCCCCTGCTTGGAGATTGTTGGTCTTTGGGGAATGATCAGGACCATTTTTTGGTCGCTGATCACCAGCTGTTACAAGTGAACACATCGCTGGATCGGCATCACACACGCCGATCCAGCGATGTGTTCAATTGTAACCTGGGTAAATATCGGGTTACTAAGCGCAGGGTTGTGCTTAGTAACCCGATATTTACCCTGGTTACCATTGTAAAAGTAAAAAAAAAAACAGTACATACTCACATTCTGATGTCTGTCACGTCCCCCGGCATCACCGCTGTTACTGCCGGCCCTGACACATTAAGTGCAGGGAAGCTCTCGGCAGCAGCGTGTGCATTAGCAGCGCTCTTGCCAAAAGCAGTTTTAACCCTGTGGACGCCGGCGGGGGACATGACAGACATCAGAATGTGAGTATGTAGTGTTTTTTTTTTTTTTTTTACTTTTACAATGGTAACCAGGGTAAATATCGGGTTACTAAGCGCGGCCCTGCGCTTAGTAACCCGATGTTTACCCTGGTTACCCGGGTGCTGCAGGGGGACTTCGGCATCGTTGAAGACAGTTTCAACGATGCCGAAGTTGTTCCCCTGATCGTTGGTTGCTGGAGAGAGCTGTCTGTGTGACAGCTCCCCAGCGACCACACAACGACTTACCAACGATCACGGCCAGGTCGTGATCGTTGGTAAGTCGTTTAGTGTGACTCCAGCTTTAATCACTTTTTATCACTTTTTATTAAATTATTTTACAGAGTGAACACCCCTTGGTGTCCACAGAAGCAGCTTAAGGGAGTTTGCAGTCTTTTATGACTGGCCTTTTAGAGCAGTGGTAATTTTTGTTTAACCTCTTCACCTCTAAGCCATTTTCCGCTTTCTTTTTTCACTTTTTGCTCCTCTTTTTCCCAGAACCATAACTTTTTTTTTATTTTGCTGTCAATTTGGCCATGTGAGGGCTTATTTTTTGCGGGATAAGTTGTACTTTTCAATGATTCCATTGATTACAGCTGTGGGTGGATCGCAATTGTACCCACAGCTCTTAAAGATACATGACAGCTGATGAAATCAAAGTATTGGTGGTCACTAATTGGTGGTTAAATCTCAATTTGCAATTATCTCTATGCTGGAGGGAGGAGACTAGCTTGTTTGATATCTGTCATATCCAGCACAACACACAGAGAGGGATTACTTCCCTGAATTTTTTAGACAAGCAGCAAAAGTAAGGAGGATATTACACAGCCGAAGTGATTAGTCTATGTACGAATTTCAGCAGTGGAGACTACACAATCTTTATTGTGTCCGGGGCTGGCATTAGCGGCTGGCAGACCAGGCAGCTGCCTAGTGCCCCCGCTCCCCCAGGGACCCCCAGCCAGTCGCCCGCCACCAGCGCCAACTCCCCTCTGCAAGCACCGACTCATTCAACTATACAGGCTGATGCTCCCTCTTCCATCATTCCCCTCTGCCTCTGACACTGCAGGTGCGTGATGACATCACATCATCGCGTACCTACTGTGTGCCAGGCAGACTGCAGCTGCTGAGACCGGAGCTGAGCCAGGAGCAGAGCGGGGCACGAGGAGAGGTGAGGATTGTGTTTTTTATATATGAATGAGTGAGGGGAGGTGGGAAGGGTTGGCTACATTATATTATATAAGGGGCTGTATTAGATTCTATGGGGGCCTACATTAAATTCTTTGGGGGGGGGCTGTATTAGATTCTATGGGGTGGTTGCATTATATTCTATGTGGGGCTTTATTATATTCTATCGGAGGCTGTATTATATTTTATGTTGGGCTGTATTATATTCTATGTGGGGATGTATTATATTCTGTGGAGGCATGTATTGTATTCCATGGGGGGCTGTATTATAATCTATGGGGGGCTGTATTATATTCTATGGGAAGCTGTATTATATTCTATGGGGGCCTACATTATATTCTATGGGGGGCTCTATTATATTCTATGGGGGCTGTATTATATTCTATGGGGCCTACATTATATTCTATGAGGGGCTCTATTATATTCTATGGGGGAGGATTGCATCAAACTCTTTGATGGGGCTGCATTATATTCTATGGGGAAGTGGGCAGTATTATATTCTCTGGGGGCTACATTATATTTTATGTATTAAATTTATTCTATGTATTAAATTTATTATATTCTATGAGGGGTGATTGCATCATATGCTATGAGGGGGCTACATTGTATTGTATGGGGGGATGCATTATATTCTATGGGGAGGCTAGATTATATTGTATTGTATGGGGCAATTCATTATACTATATGAGGAGGGCTACATTGTATTCTATGGAGGGGCTACATTTTATTCTATGGGGGCTGAATTATATTCTATGGGGGGCTGAATTATATTTTATTGGGGGCTGCATTATACTACATGAGTAGGCTGCATTATATTTTAGGGAGGTTACATTATATTGTATGGCGGGGCTGCATTATACTCAGGAGGCTACATTATTCTGTGGGGTGGCTGCAATATACTATATGTGGGCTGCATTATACTGTATCGAGGACTATGGGGAATGCATTATACTATATGAAGAACTATGGAGTGCATTATACTATGGGAAGTGAATTGTACTACATGGATGACTGTGGCAGTTGTGATGCAGTGTCCCCTGTGGCAGCTAGGGGGCGATGTGTGTGCTCCTTGGGATATGCATTGAGGCGTATTTGTGGATATAATGGTGGTGAAACAGTGATTGGCAGTATTGTAAGTGGCCGATATGTGTCACATAGGGAGTCAGCGTGGTAATTCTGAAGTAATGTTGTTGTTCTGGGACCTGTAGTCCTACAAGTAAATTGTTTGTATAGTTGTGAAGGGAGACTTACTGGGCTAGTTATGAGAGATGGGTGGGTCGAACTAGCCACACACACTCCCACCTGCGGAAGTGGTTACAGCTTCATAATGTTACCAGGGTGTGGGTCACACATTTGCTGAGTGTGGACCTGAATGTTCTATGCTGGAAGGTCCTGGAGAGCCTTTGTGTTGGGAGTGTCATCTCCATGAAGAGCACGTGGTGGGGCTTTGGACCTGGTGGCCTGGGGTGTTGGACAGATGTCCTGAATAGCACTCGGACAGGTCACATGCCTGTGTGTTGGAAGGTCCCCGGTAGGGATGGACGTCCTGAATAGCTCACCGAGTAGCCTGTGTTGGAAGTCCTGGGAGTAGGCTTCCTGAAGAGCACAACCTGTGTTGGATGTCCTGGGAGTAGGAGTCCTGAAGAGAACATGCCAGTGTGTTGGACGGTCCCAGGTGGGATGGCTGTTCTGAATAGCGAACAGTGGGGCTGTGGTCCTGGACGGTCTGTGTTGGAAGCTCCTGTGAGTGGAGTCTTCCTGGAGCACCTGAGAGACCGTGGACCTGGACGGTCTGTGTTGGGGGAAGCTACCGACCTTTCGTGGCTCTGGACTAACTGATGTGGCAAGTTGGTGAACCCTGTAAGGCAGCTTCCCTGAGAGAGAGAGGACTGACAGGAGGTCAGTGTGTGGAGCAGGAGCTCCAGAAAGGTAACACCCGGGTAGGGGAGCTATCATAACGGCAGAGACGTATCTGCCAGTGGAACAGACTGTTGGTGCTTGTTGTTTTCCATGGATAGTGATGAACTGTGCGGACTCCCACGGTAACTGGATGAAGTGAGGTCCAGCGTGTTTAGAGACGTCAAACCAATGTCGTGTGTGCTATATGACACGGACATTGACACGGCGATCGGACACCCCCGTGAACTAGTCAAGGAGGGCTGGCGGGTGTAGTGTCTGAACTGTGAGTTAAAGCCGTATATGAAATATCTGAGTCAAAGCTGCAACTTAATGCCACCAGTTGGTGTCTGTTGTGTTCTATGGAGCTTATAACGAACTGTGCATAACCCGGTGTATGATGCTATAATAAACCGCATGGACTGTATTTGTGTTAAAAAAACATGCCTGTGTGACTGAATCCCATTGCTAAGCGAGTGTTCCCCAACACATGCAGTAAGCACAATCTTACTGTTACGGCTAGCGGAACGCACCAAGTAAATATAGCTGTTTATTATAAATGGTGCGTTCGCAGCCCGGGGTCCACCGTGCAGGAGGAACCTGCTGCTAGTGAATGGTGGCACTGTTTGGCGGGTATAGACTAGCTCTGTTACTTCACAGAGTAGCCGTGAGAGGAAAGCATTGCGCCCTGTTAGCCTCACAGGAGCACAAGCTTGCTGCCGAACTGATAGCAGTCAGTGGTTATGTACACACGCAATCTCCTCACCGGAGGTGCCGGAATTCTAGGGGCTTATTTCAGCCGGGTCCATGAATACGATCATACAATCTCCTCACCGGAGGTGCCGGTATTCTAGGGGCTTATTACAGCCGGGTCCCTGAAACCATTCATACATAACCACACTGGCGCAAAGCACATATATTGATTGATACTAGCGCATGGCTGTGCGGCCATGCAAGCCCTTTATAGCTGCAGCAAGTACAAGACCTTCCTAGAAAGACCAATGAGAGGCTGCCACAGAGCCTGAGCACCATCAGGACCTTCCTGGAGAACCAATGGACTTTGCTGCAGTATCCAAGCATGTGACCCTCGATCTCCAATGAGAGATCTTACCCTGGGCATGCTCAGAAGGCGAAAAGCAGGACTTAGTCCCAAAAGCGTCTGCTCATCGCTGCCCAGCACTGGCTTCAATGGCAGAAGCTGGAAAAGCAGCAGTAACCCTTTGTACAGAGTCAGACTGAGCGAGACGCTGGGACCGACGTCTCCGCTGAGCAGACTCCACTGTGGCAGGAGATGAATGGGAGACCGCAGTGGAGATGGCCCGAGATTCCCACTGTGCAGAGGCGGGAACTCGACCCCTAACACTTACATAGTGCATTATACTATATGGAGCACTATGAGGAGTGTATTATACTATATGGAGGACTGAGGTGTGTATTATACTATGTGGAGGACTGAGGAATGTATTATAATATATGGAAGACTGAGCAGTGAATTTTAATATATGGAGGAATATGAGGAGTGTATTATACTATATGAGGACTTAATTTCAATAAATATTTATATATACTATCTTATTTATTTTCAAAAATTCACTATTTATTATTTTTTTCTATTAACTTTTTATAATTTTTTTTGTTTTTATTTATATTTATTTTTATATTTATATTTATTTTAATATTTTTATTTATATTTTTATTTTTATATTTATGTTTATTCATTTATTATTTATTCTCATTTCATCTTATTTCACTAATTATTGTTTCTTATATCTATCTTAATGGGTGTGAGTATTTGATAAATATCTCATTCATGTTTTTTATAGATACATGAATTAGTATATATGCTTTAATATTATTTATTTGGGCAATAATACACTTTGTTCCAAAAGGCTATACATTAATTACATGAATTAAGATTATGTAGTTATATATTTCTGTTGTATATATGGTATATATGCAAGTCCATTATCGGCATTTCCTGCTTCTGTCCCGGTTCTATAGTAATACCACCATGAGTTAAGCTGTTATTATGACGTTCAGTTCTTACATGGCTCATAATTAGTGTTGAGCATTCCGATACCGCAAGTATCGGGTATCGGCCGATCCTTGCGGTATCGGAATTCCGATACCGAGATCCGATATTTTTGTGGTATCGGGTATCGGAATCGGAAGTCCCCACAGTGCTAAAATCACTATAATGTAAAGTGGGCGGTGCGTGGGCGGAGACTGCGTGTCTCTGTGCGGGCGGGGTCTGTGCGGGCCTGCCAGGGATCTCATTCTATGCGGCCGGCGCTGTATGCCCAGGCTTGATGCGGCGTGCCGGGGCTTGATGCGGCGTGGGAGGGCTCTGCGGCGTGCTGGGGGGTCTATGCGGCGTGAGGGGGTCTAAGCGGCGTGCTGGGGGGTCTATGCGGCGTGAGGGGCTCTCTGCAGTGTTCTGGGGCGTCTATGCGGCGTGCTGGGGGATCTATGCGGCGTGAGGGGCTCTCTGCGGCGTTCTGGGGTGTCTATGCGGCGTGCTGGGGGGTCTATGCGGCGTGCTGGGGGGTCTATGCGGCGTGCTGGTGGGTCTCTGCGGCGTGGGGGGGGTCTCTGCGGCGTGGGGGGGGTCTCTGCAGCGTGGGGGGGGGTCTCTGCGGCGTGGGGGGGGTCTCTGCGGCGTGCGGGGGTCTCAGTGCGGGCATCGTCCAATGGGACTACAAGTCCCATCGGGCTATGCCTGCTACACTGACAGTGATTGACACATTAGCCAATGATGGGACAGTAGTAGTCCCATCATCCGGCTAATGTGTTGAATGAAAAAAAAAAAAAATACTCCATACATACATTCTACATACATAAATACATATAGACATACAGTACATTCATACATTACATACATGACATACATTACATTAAACATAGATTACATACTCACCATTACTTGTCATTTTGATCCCCGAAGCCAGTGTCATCTATAAAAAATGTGAAAAAAACAAACAACCAATATACTCCCTGTCCGCAGAAATCCACGAGTGTCCCACGACGATCTCCCGTGGAGAGCAGCAGC
This sequence comes from Ranitomeya variabilis, assembly GCF_051348905.1. Lineage (NCBI taxonomy): Eukaryota > Metazoa > Chordata > Amphibia > Anura > Dendrobatidae > Ranitomeya > Ranitomeya variabilis. Next base: position 573,467,948 of record NC_135236.1, read on the forward strand.
ATCAAATAATGCGACCGCTCTCTAGGGGCTCAGAAACACAATGACGGGAGGAAGGTATCCTTCCGCCACTGTATTCCTCCGCCGCTGTAAAAAAAAAAGTCCCTAGTCTCACTTTATGGCATTGCTGTATGAGACATTTTCCCATGCAGCAATTATATAAAGTGACACTTTGAACTCAGGTAACCTCAGTGATGCACTGCAGGAGCCATTGTCTCCTGTCAGTGTGTCACTGAGGGTCCTATAGAGCAGTGACGTCACCCGATGTCACTGTTCTATAGGGGAGATCGTCGTGGGACACTCGTTATTAATTGGACTACGGCGGACAGGTAGTATGCGGTTTATTATTTTACGTTTTTTGCAGGCGCTGAAGTATGGTAAGTATGGTGAAATGAAGAGTATTAAAATACTTTTTCCTAATGTGTGCGTGTTTTATTAACCCTTTTCTTACTATTGGATTAATAACGGATAGGCGTCTTATTGACGCCTCTCCGTTATTAACCCGGCTTAATGTCACCTTACGATAGCAAGGTGACATTAACCCCTTATTACCCCATATCCCACCGCTACACGGGAGTGGGAAGAGAGGGGCTAAGTGCCGGAATTGGCACATCTTACGGATGCGCCATTTTCGGGGCGGCTGCGGACTGGTATTTGTAGCCGGGGGGGGCCAATATCCATGGCCCCTCTCTAGGCTATGAATATCAGCCCGCAGCTGTCTGCGTAGCGTTTCTGGCTATAAAATATAGGGGGACCCCACGTCATTTTTTTGGGGGGTCCCCCTATTTTAATAGCCAGTAAAGGCTACGCAGACAGCTGCGAGCTGATATTTATAGCAGGCTACAAATATTGGCCCCCGGCCGTCAGCTTTCCCCCTCTGGCGCAGAAAATTGCGCGGGAGCCCACGCCGTTTTTTTCCATTTTTTTTTTTTTTAATTCAACGCTCATAAAGGCCTCTTTCACCCTTGCGTCAGTACGGGTCCGTCGCTATGCGTCGAGCCGACGTACCGACGCACGTTGTGAAATTTGTACACGACGTGGGCAGCGGATGCAATTTTTCAACGCATCCACTGCCCATTCTGAAGTGCGGGGAGGAGGGGGCAGAGTTTCTGCTGCGCATGCGCAGTAGAAAATGGCAGACGCGACGGACAAAAAAACGTTCACTTGAACGTTTTTTCGTGCCGACGGTCCGCCAAAACTCGACGGATCCGTTGCAGAACGGACGCGACATGTGGCCATTCGTCGCGATCCGTCGCTAATACAAGTCTATGGGGAAAAAAAATGCATCCTGCGAGCACATTTGCAGGATCCGTTTTTTTCCGCCAGATCCGTTTTTTCAGTCGGATCCGTTGTTTTCCGCCAGATCGGTTTTTTTCCACCGGATCCGTTTTTTTCCGCTAGATCCGTTTTTTTTCCGCCGGATCCGTTTTTTCCTGCCGGATCCATTTTTTTCCGCCAGATCCGTTTTTTCTCATAGAGTTGTAATAGCGCCGGATTGCGCCTGATGGCCACACATTTCATCCGTTTTTTGCAGGATTCGTAAAAAAAACCTTTCCGCCGGACGGAAAACTCATAGGAACGTTTTTTGTCCATTATTTTTCATGCATGTTTCCATTCAAATCATGCACATTTTCTGTTTATTTATTTTCCAAAAACCTCATCAAAACCTGCATCAAAACTAAACTGCATGAAAAACCGCACCAAAAACCTGCATCAAAAAAAGCACCAAAAACTGAACCAAAAACTACATCAAAATCCGCACCAAAAACATACGGTTTTTGATGCAGTTTTTAGTGCTTTTTTGCTGCATGTTTTTGGTGCGGTTTTTGATGTAGTTTTTGGTTCAGTTTTTGATACAGTTTTTGGTGCTTTTTTTGATGCAGGTTTTTGGTGCGGTTTTTGATGCAGTTTTTGGTGCAGTTTTTGATGCGGTTTTTGATGCAGTTTTTGGTGCTTTTTGCTGCAGGTTTTTGGTGCGGTTTTTGATGTAGTTTTTGGTTCAGTTTTTGCTGCAGTTTTTGGTGCTTTTTTTGCTGCAGGTTTTTGGTGCGGTTTTTGATGCAGTTTTTGGTGCAGTTTTTGATGCGTTTTTTGATGCAGTTTTTGGTGCTTTTTGCTGCAGGTTTTTGGTGCGGTTTTTGATGCAGTTTTTGGTGCAGTTTTTGATGCGGTTTTTGATGCAGTTTTTGTTGTTTTTTTGCTGCACCAAAAACCGCACCAAAAACCTGCAGCAAAAAACACCAAAAACTGCATCAAATACTGCACCAAAAACTGCATCAAAAACCTGCAGCAAAAAAGCACCAAAAACTGCATCAAAAACTGCATCAAAAACAGCACCAAAAACCTGCAGCAAAAAAGCACCAAAAACTGCATCAAAAACCACATCAAAAAGCTACATCAAAAACAGCACCAAAACCTGCATCAAAAACCGCATCAAAAACTGCACCAAAAACTGCATCAAAACCTGCATAAAAAACTGGTGCAGTTTTGATGCGGTTTTTTATGCAATTTTTGCTGCAGGTTTTTGGTGCGGTTTTTGATGCAGTTTTTGGTGCAGTATTTGATGCAGTTTTTGGTGCTTTTTTTGCTCCAGCTTTTTGATGCGGTTTTTGATGCAGTTTTTGGTGCAGTTTTTGATGCGGTTTTTGATGCAGTTTTTGGTGCTTTTTTGCTGCAGGTTTTTGGTGCGGTTTTTGATGCAGTTTTTGGTGCTGTTTTTGATGTAGCTTTTTGATGCGGTTTTTGATGCAGTTTTTGGTGCTTTTTTTGCTGCAGTTTTTTGGTGCTGTTTTTGATGCAGTTTTTGGTGCAGTTTTTGGTGCTGTTTTTGATGTAGCTTTTTGATGCGGTTTTTGATGCAGTTTTTGGTGCTTTTTTTGCTGCAGTTTTTTGCTGCAGTTTTTTGGTGCGGTTTTTGATGCAGTTTTTGATGCAGTTTTTGGTGCTTTTTTGCTGCAGGTTTTTGGTGCGGTTTTTGATGCAGTTTTTGGTGCGGTTTTTGATGCAGTTTTTGGTGCGGTTTTTGATGCAGGTTTTTGGTGCGGTTTTTGATGCTGTTTTTGATGCAGGTTTTTGGTGCGGTTTTTCAGGCAGTTTTGATGCAGGTTTTGATGAGGTTTTTGGAAAATAAATAAACGGAAAATGTGCATGATTTGAATGGAAACATGCATGAAAAATAACGGACAAAAAACGTTCCTATGAGTTTTCCGTCCGGCGGAAACAGTTTTTTTAACGAATCCTGCAAAAAACGGATGAAATGTGTGGCCATCAGGCGCAATCCGGCGCTATTACAACTCTATGAGAAAAAACGGATCTGGCGGAAAAAAATGGATCCGGCAGGAAAAAACGGATCTGGCGGAAAAAAACGGATCTGGTGGAAAAAAACGGATCCGGTGGAAAAAAACAGATCTGGCAGAAAAAAACGGATCCAATGTAAAAAAAACGGATCTGGCGGAAAAAAACGGATCCGGTGGAAAAAAACCGATCTGGCGGAAAACAACGGATCCGACTGAAAAAACGGATCTGGCGGAAAAAAACGGATCCTGCAAATGTGCTCGCAGGATGCATTTTTTTCCCCATAGACTTGTATTAGTGACGGATCGCGACGAATGGCCACACGTCGCGTCCGTTCTGCAACGGATCCATCGAGTTTTGGCGGACCGTCGGCACGAAAAAACGTTCAAGTGAACGTTTTTTTGTCCGTCGCGTCTGCCATTTTCTACCATTTTCTACTACGCATGCGCAGCAGAAACTCTGCCCCCTCCTCCCCGCACTTCAGAATGGGCAGTGGATGCGTTGAAAAACTGCATCCGCTGCCCACGTCGTGTACAAATTTCACAACGTGCGTCGGTACGTCGGCTCGACGCATAGCGACGGACCCGTACTGACGCAAGGGTGAAAGAGGCCTTTATGAGCGTTGAATTTAAAAAAAAAAAAAATGGAAAAAAACGGCGTGGGCTCCCGCGCAATTTTCTGCGCCAGAGGGGGAAAGCCGACGGCCGGGGGCCAATATTTGTAGCCTGCTATGAATATCAGCTCGCAGCTGTCTGCGTAGCCTTTACTGGCTATTAAAATAGGGGGACCCCCCAAAAAAATGACGTGGGGTCCCCCTATATTTTATAGCCAGAAAGGCTACGCAGACAGCTGCGGGCTGATATTCATAGCCTAGAGAGGGGCCATGGATATTGGCCCCCCCCCGGCTACAAATACCAGTCCGCAGCCGCCCCGAAAATGGCGCATCCGTAAGATGCGCCAATTCCGGCACTTAGCCCCTCTCTTCCCACTCCCGTGTAGCGGTGGGATATGGGGTAATAAGGGGTTAATGTCACCTTGCTATCGTAAGGTGACATTAAGCCGGGTTAATAACGGAGAGGCGTCAATAAGACGCCTATCCGTTATTAATCCAATAGTAAGAAAAGGGTTAATAAAACACGCACACATTAGGAAAAAGTATTTTAATACTCTTCATTTCACCATACTTACCATACTTCAGCGCCTGCAAAAAACGTAAAATAATAAACCGCATACTACCTGTCCGCCGTAGTCCAATTAATAACGAGTGTCCCACGACGATCTCCCCTATAGAACAGTGACATCGGGTGACGTCACTGCTCTATAAGACCCTCAGTGACACACTGACAGGAGACAATGGCTCTTGCAGTGCATCACTGAGGTTACCTGAGTTCAAAGTGTCACTTTATATAATTGCTGCATGGGAAAATGTCTCATACAGCAATGCCATAAAGTGAGACTAGGGACTTTTTTTTTTACAGCGGCGGAGGAATACAGTGGCGGAAGGATACCTTCCTCCCGTCATTGTGTTTCTGAGCCCCTAGAGAGCGGTCGCATTATTTGATGCTGCTGCTCTCCACGGGAGATCGTCGTGGGACACTCGTGGATTTCTACGGACAGGGAGTATATTGGTTGTTTGTTTTTTTCACATTTTTTATAGATGACACTGGCTTCGGGGATCAAAATGACAAGTAATGGTGAGTATGTAATCTATGTTTAATGTAATGTATGTCATGTATGTAATGTATGAATGTACTGTATGTCTATATGTATGTATGTATGTAGAATGTATGTATGGAGTATTTTTTTTTTTTTTCATTCAACACATTAGCCGGATGATGGGACTACTACTGTCCCATCATTGGCTAATGTGTCAATCACTGTCAGTGTAGCAGGCATAGCCCGATGGGACTTGTAGTCCCATCGGACGATGCCCGCACTGAGACCCCCGCACGCCGCAGAGACCCCCCCCACGCCACAGAGACACCCCCCCCACGCCGCAGAGACCCCCCCCACACGCCGCAGAGACCCCCCAGCACGCCGCAGAGACCCCCGCACGCCGCTGAGACCCCCGCACGCCGCATAGACCCCCCAGCACGCCGCATAGACCCCCCAGCACGCCGCATAGACCCCCCAGCACGCCGCATAGACACCCCAGAACGCCGCAGAGAGCCCAGAACGCTGCATAGATCCCCCAGCACGCCGCATAGATGCCCCAGAACGCCGCAGAGAGCCCCTCACGCCGCATAGACCCCCCAGCACGCCGCTTAGACCCCCTCACGCCGCATAGACCCCCCCAGCACGCCGCAGAGCCCTCCCACGCCGCATCAAGCCCCGGCACGCCACATCAAGCCTGGGCATACAGCGCCGGCCGCATAGAATGAGATCCCTGGCAGGCCCGCACAGACCCCGCCCGCACAGAGACACGCAGTCTCCGCCCACGCACCGCCCACACTCTCCCCCCCCTCCAGAACCCCATATAGAAGGACAGAAAGGGCTGATTTACCGTCCGATACTTGAGTCCCATTCACTTGTATTGGTATCGGGTATCGGTATCGGATTAGATCCGATACTTTGCCGGTATCGGCCGATAATTTCCGATACCGATACTTTCAAGTAGCGGACGGTATCGCTCAACCCTACTCATAATATGTGTTCCTGGTGAAGCAAATGCATGGTCTGTCTCCTTACGTTCTGGCCTTCAGCGTTCTTGTTACCTTGGCAATGCGTGCGTTCGGTCACATGACGCGCTGGGGGGACTTCCGGGTTATGGATTGCGCATGCACCGCGCTGACTGGGGACACAATTATCGGCGTATTCAGTGTTAGTATATATAAGACCATGCAGCTTACATACTGCCACCCCCTGACAAAGGAAACTCTTTCCGAAACGCGCGTTGGGGTGCGCGCATCATAGAGACCAGGCGGACCTTAAAGGAAAAGACCTCTAATTTTTATTTTCACTTGCTTTTGTCACATTGCACTTTGCTCCTATATGGAGACCACCCTTTGTTTTTCTTTCTTAATGTGACACTATTTGCACTTTATTTTAGCACAATTATAGGAATATATATATATATATATATATTTTACCATGGGACCACAATCAATTTGTTGGTTTGGTACAATGCACCTTATAAGTGTCCAGAGGGTCATTTTGCTCTAATTATACACATTAAATTCTATTGGTCCATTTGTTTGATTGATTTTAATTATGCTATATATCTAAAATGTTCTATGTTGTGTGCACATTTTAATCTATTATATCTATGGTTATATGTATTAATAAAGGCATATTTATTTTTATCAGTATTATCTTGCCTGCTATTTTATGTTCATCCATAGTGTTGGTTCTTTTAATCTTCATGAGTATTTTTTACTTGCTTTTTAGCAGTGGGGGTTTTTAATATATTTTACTATTGTCATATTCCCTTTTTATTGTTATTTTTTTGCTGCTATTCCGGAGGTGTTACTATTGTGGTTCCATGTGGAGGACTGAGTGTATTTTAATATATGGAGGACTATGAGGAGTGTATTATACTATGTGGAGGACTATGAGGAGTGTATTATACTGTATGGAGGACTGAGTGTATTTTAATACATGGAGGACTATATTATACTACATGGAGGACTATGAGGAGTTTATTATACTATATGGAGCACTGAGGAGTGTATTATACTGTATGGAGAACTGAGCAATGTATTCGAATATATGGAGGACTATGAAGAGAGTATTATACTATATAAAGGACTGAGTAGTGTATTATGCTATATGGAGGACTGAGTGTATTTTAGATTATGGAGAACTATGAGGAGGGTATTATACTATATGCAGGACTATTAGGAGTATTTTATACTATATGGAGGACTGAGGAGTGCATTATACTATATGGAGGACTGAGGAGGGTATTATACTATATGGAGGACTATGGGGACTGCATAATACTATATAGAGGACTGAGCAGTGTATTTTGATATATGGAGAACTATGAGGAGTGTGTTATACTATATGGACAACTGAGGAGTTTATTTTAATATATGGAGGACTGAGCAGTCTATTATACTACATGGAGGACTATGGGTAGTGTATAATACTATAAGAGGACTGAGGAGTGTATTTTAATATATGGAGGACTATGTGGAGTGTATCATACTATATGGAGTACTGAAGAGTGTATTTTAATATATGGAGGACTGAGAAGTGAATTATACTATTTGGGGGACTATGAGTAGTGTATAATGTTATATGGAGGACAGAGGAGTGTACTTTAATATATGGAGGACTATGAGGAGTGTATTATACTATATGGAGGACTATGGGTAATGTATAATACTATATGGAGGACTTAGGAGTGTATTTTAATATATGGAGGACTATAGGGAGTGTATTATACTATATTGAGGACTATGGGGAGTGTATTATACTATATGGAGGACTATAGGGAGTGTATTATACTATATGGAGGACTATGGGCACATTATTTTATATAGAGGAGTATGGGGTTTGCATTTTACAATATGGAGGACTGTGGTGCACATTATACTATGCGGAGGACTATGAAGTGTATTATACTAAACAAGCAAAATGTTGCATATTCATCGAGTGATTGGATTGTTTATGCCAGAACAGAAATCATCGTTTTCAGCAGCACATCGCCTGGTGTAAACTGTAGATGTGCTGCTAATAATATGATACTGTATTGGGACAGATTCATCTAATAGTGATTGTTTTGTTCCCATCATTCTTTCTCAGTTGGTGTAAAGAGGCCGGGAAACAAGCAAATGACTTCAATATTGTCAATCACACTCATTTGGCGGCCTGAACTCAGTACATGTAAATACAACAGAAATGCTTCTGTGTGATGTGCAATATGCTAGCATTTGGGGCCCCACTTTGCTAAACCGGCCCTGATTGTGTCTTTGTTTGCTCTGACCATTTCCTAACTCTGCTTCTTTCTCCTCCCTAAGCTCCACAAAGTATGGGGATCATCAAATCACAGCTGATACATTGAATAGATGTAAGCATAAAATCTCATAATGAATCCTGCATTTCAATAATGGATTCAGGAAAATTGTCAATGTGAATAGTTTTCATCTGTACCATATTTCAATATCTTTAAGCTATAGATGTAGGTATTTTGCTCTTCATTTCATCTTACATTCAATCCAAGTACTGTACATATTAATTAAAAGGCTACAGAAAGAAGTTTATTTATTGCTTTGAAGTAACTGCAGCTTGGGATGAATAATGTTCTCCATATTTCTTTTCAAGAGCCAAATGCATGTTTTTCTGTCCATGATATACTACATAGTACTAAAACATTATAACTTAATGGAAATAATAACTGTCTTAAGACACAATAAAATAGAAGTATACTAAGTACATTTATATTATAAGCAAATTATATGATATATGAGGAAAGCTGAAGTTAGAAAATTTATTGCTAATAATTTGCTGTTACAGTTGCATGGCAATATTTGTATAAATTACTGAAGAATTCATTGCATCTTGTAATGTAGCCAAACTAAAAATGCTACTTCTGCAACTATAATGAATATTTGTTACAGTAAAAGTAAATTTGTAATAAGATAAGTCAACCCAAAAAGCCATGGACTTCGCAATAAACTGTACACACGTATAATATGCAATTACTGAACTGAAAATACAAAATAATATTTACTGTTGGCCTACAATGCATAATATATAGCTCAGGCAGAGTGACCAAATAATTAATGCTGTACCATGCATACACCCACCTCTGATATATATAGGACTAGGGTTTTTGCAGATTCTTGGTTGAGGAATGTACGGATTCGTGAAATTTTTTTGAGTTGAAGTCGGCAGGAAGTGGAAAGGGCTTGGATATGTGGTTTGAAGGCGAGATCAGCGTCAAGGATTACCCAGAGGCAGCGAGCTTGTGAGACTGGGGAGAGTGGGCAGCCATGCACTGTAATGGATAGGTTCGTTGGTGGAAAGCTGCGTGAGATGGGGGAAAGATTATGAATTCTGTTTTGTCCATGTTAAGTTTCAGAAATCTAGCGGAGAAGAAGGATGAAATAGTGGACAGACATTGAGGGATTCTGGTTAGTAGGGAGGTGATATCTGGTCCAGAGATGTAGATCTGTGTGTCATCAACATAGAGGTGATACTGGAAGCCATGAGATTCTATGAGCTGTCCCAGGCCAAAGGTGTAAATGGAGAAGAGCAGGGGCCCAAGGACTGAACCTTGTGGGACTCCGACAGATAGGGGGCGAGGTGAGGAGGTGGTGTGTGAGTGGGAGACGCTGAATGTCCGGTCTGTTAGGTATGATGAGATCCAGGATAGGGCCAAGTCTGTGATGCCAAGGGATGAGAGGGTCTGTAATAATAGGGAATGGTCCACTGTGTCAAAGGCAGCCGACAGGTCGAGGAGGAGGAGGACAGAGTAGTGTCGCTTGCTCTTGGCGGTTAAGAGGTCATTGGTGACCTTAGTTAGGGCAGTAGTAGAGAATATACGGTAGTATAGAATATATATGATATATATATACACTCACCGGCCACTTTATTAGGTACACCATGCTAGTAACGGGTTGGACCCCCTTTTGCCTTCAGAACTGCCTCAATTCTTCGTGGCATAGATTCAACAAGGTGCTGGAAGCATTCCTCAGAGATTTTGGTCCATATTGACATGATGGCATCACACAGTTGCCGCAGATTTGTCGGCTGCACATCCCAAAGATGCTCCATACAAGGCAGGATGGATCCATGCTTTCATGTTGTTTACGCCAAATTCTGACCCTACCATCCGAATGTCGCAGCAGAAATCGAGACTCATCAGACCAAGCAACGTTTTTCCAATCTTCTACTGTCCAATTTTGATGAGCTTGTACAAATTGTAGCCTCAGTTTCCTGTTCTTAGCTGAAAGGAGTGGTACCCGGTGTGGTCTTCTGCTGCTGTAGCCCATCTGCCTCAAAGTTCGACGCACTGTGCGTTCAGAGATGCTCTTAGGCCTACCTTGGTTGTAACGGGTGGCGATTTGAGTCACTGTTGCCTTTCTATCAGCTCGAACCAGTCTGCCCATTCTCCTCTGACCTCTGGCATCAACAAGGCATTTCCGCCCACAGAACTGCCGCTCACTGGATTTTTTTTCTTTTTCGGACCATTCTCTGTAAACCCTAGAGATGGTTGTGCGTGAAAATCCCAGTAGATCAGCAGTTTCTGAAATACTCAGACCAGCCCTTCTGGCACCAACAACCATGCCACGTTCAAAGGCACTCAAATCACCTTTCTTCCCCATACTGATGCTCGGTTTGAACTGCAGGAGATTGTCTTGACCATGTCTTACATGCCTAAATGCACTGAGTTGCCGCCATGTGATTGGCTGATTAGAAATTAAGTGTTAACAAGAAGTTGGACAGGTGTACCTAATAAAGTGGCCGGTGAGTGTATATTAACGTGAACCTCACAGATTCATGCAGTTCAAATCATGGGTATCATGTATCTGACACTAGCTACGGTATTGCATGTTTCAAATCTGAAAAAGAACTATGCATCTCAGATGACTAGTCCAAGAGACAAGTATTCTCCTACCCGCTCCCCTAGATAGAAAGGGTTACAGTGTATGTGTATAGAGGGAGAAACCTGGCAGGGCCACAAAATGGGATTCGATCATATGTGCAGATGGGATGATTGACTATAATGAAGCAGACGTAGTCACAGTGTGCTCTGTAATGCATATTTTTTGGTCATATATGACTAGTTGAGTTGGGCAGCAAGATGTAGTCAACTATATCTTGTTTTCTTGCTATCCACCTCCAATTGGCATATACGGATGATCATGCCTGCTGTATGATTTAATTTTGCTATTAGTGAAGATGTATAAACATATGCAGTGTTGAACTCCATCACGTTATGATTCTCCTGTCCTCGGCCACAATATTCAAACTTGTATATTTTGTACTTTTTAAAATTTTCTTTAAAGAATGTTTGCACAATTACATTTAGGATGAAGGAAGCATGAATTATTTTGCCCAAATACAGCAAAGAAATAATTTTTCAGGCATTGTTGCCTGTGACAATGCCCAGTTACTGTTGACAAGCAGTCATCCAGTGTGAGATTTGCTGCTCCATGTAAAGTAGAAAAATATAAAAATTTTAGAATCCTCAGTGGTTGATACCATTTAATAGCAAACTGGAAAGATGGTAACAAATTGCAAGCTTTAAAGGGACTCTGTCACCTGAATTTGGAGGGAACAATTTTCAGTCATATGAGTGGGGTTTTCGGGTGTTTGATTCACCCTTTTCTTACCAGCTGGCTGCATGCTGGCTGCAATATTGGATTGAAGTTCATTCTCTGTCCTCCATAGTACACGCCTGCGTAAGGCAAGATTGCCTTGTGCAGGCATGTACTACGGAGGACAGAGAATGAACTTCAATCCAATATTGCAGCCAGCATGCAGCCAGCGGGTAAGGAAAGGGTGAATCAAACACCCAAAAACCCGCCCATATGACTGAAAATTGTTCCCTCCAAATTCAGGTGACAGAGTCCCTTTAAGCTTTCAAGAATACTCAGGTCTCTTCATCATGCATGACTCTCCAGATGTTGTATTATACTATGGTATAATACAACATCTGGAGAGTCACATTTATAGACAACAGGACACAGGATTAATGCAGTAAATAAGACACTTGATTTGAAGCTGAACTATCACTATGGGAAGGGGAGAAACAGTTATGGCAGTAAATAGTGGTGCAGTTCATAGATGAGAAGTGTTAAAGTTTTATTGTCCACTGATTGAGATCTGGTCCCCGGCTGTAATACCCCTAAATGATCCTTCATTGATCTAGAAAGACATAAATCCATGTGACACATTTATTCCTGCTCTGTTTAGGTCAAAAGTTCTCATAAGTTTATACTTGCAAACTTTTCTGTTTGATATTTTAAGCTACTTTTCAAAACCAGCAATTTCATATCCATGAAGCTGTGATTAGGGCTACAAAAATGTAGTTTTGATATGAGTTGGAAATCTTTATCTTGTCCATTGTCATTATAAATGGACAAGTTTTACATTTTTACAAACCTACTAAAACCAAAATGAGCAAAAGCCCTGCTGTAACTAAATAAGTAAAAAGAAAAAGCGCATTTAAATAACTCAGGGTTCGTAGTAATACTGTTTTTGATCAAAAATAGCATATAAGCCATCCAACCGTCGACAAAGTGCACCTGATTGGGGATGGAACTACGCTGTCTAATATTAAAAACCTTACAATGTGTCAGAGTTGACCTCAGTGTGTGAATAAGGGCAGACAAAAGGATCGGATCCCAAACTATGGACACCACTCTGGGGAAGCCTTTTAATGAAATTACCAGCTCAGGTGAGGGAGGCCACAACCCAGCATGCACAGAATGCAAAAATACAAAGTAAAAACACAAAAACTGAGCTTAGATTAAGTTGGTATGCATGCAGCACATAAACGCATGTTCACATTGTCCATAAAGCACACAAAAAAAATGTAGTTTTGATGTGAGTTGGAAATCTTTATCTTGTCCATTGTCATTATAAATGGACAAGTTTTACATTTCTTCTGGTTGCAGGGAAATATTTATGCTGTTGGAGAGGACAGGAAGCTTCTGGAAATTATTCTTCTTACATGTGGGGCTGCCTAAAACACAGAAGTTGGGGATCTGGAAATTTAGATTCTAATCTGGCATCATTTTGTAATAAAGGTTGTAACTAGTGTTGAGCATTCCGATACTTGCGGTATCGGAATTCCGATACCGAGATCCGATACTTTTGTGGTATCGGGAATCGGAATCGGAAGTTTCCAGTGTATGGTTCCCAGGGTCTGAAGGAGAGGAAACTCTCCTTCAGGCCCTGGGATCCATATCCATGTAAAAAATAAAAAATAAAAATAAAAAATATTGATATACTCACCTCTCCGGAGGCCCCTGGACATCACCGCTGGTAACCGGCAGCCTGCTTTGCTTAAAATGAGCACGTTCAGCACCTTCCATGACGTCACGGCTTCTGATTGGTCACGTGCTGCTCATGTGACCGCCACGCGACCAATCACAACCGTGACGTAATTCTCAGGTCCTAAATTCCTAGAATTCGGAATTTAGGACCTGAGAATGACGTCACGGCTTGTGATTGGTCGCGTGGCGGTCACATGAGCGGCACGCAACCAATCAGAAGCCGTGACGTCATGGAAGGCCCTAAACGCGCTCATTTTAAGCAAAGAAGGCTGCCGGTTACCAGCGGTGATGTCCAGGGGCCTCCGGAGAGGTGAGTATATCAATATTTTTTATTTTAATTCTTTATTTTACACAGTAATATGGATCCCAGGGCCTGAAGGACAGTTTCCTCTCCTTCAGACCCTGGGAACCATCAGGATACCTTCCGATACTTGGTGTCCCATTGACTTGTATTGGTATCGGGTATCGGTATCGGCGATATCCGATACTTTTCGGGTATCGGCCGATACTATCCGATACCGATACTTTCAAGTATCGGACGGCATCGCTCAACCCTAGTAACTAGGGTTGAGCGAAAACGGATCGGACAAATTCAAAAATCGCCGACTTTCGACAAAGTCGGGTTTCATGAAACCCGACCCGATCCTAGTGTGGGATCGGCCATGAGGTTGGCGAACTTTGTGCCAAAGTCGCGTTTCATATGACACGTTCAGCGCCATTTTTCAGCCAATGAAGGAGGACGCAGAGTGTGGGCAGCGTGATGACATAGGTCTCGGTCCCCACCATCTTATAGAAGGGCATGACAGTGATTGGCTTGCTTTTTGCGGCGTCACAGGGGGTATAAAGGGGCGTGCACGCCGACCGCCATCTTACTTCTGCCGATCTTAGCATAGGGAGAGGTTGCTGCAGCTTCATCAGAAGAAGGGATATAGTTAGGGAGGGAAGATTAACCCACAAACCGCTTGTGCTGTAGCGTTTTCCACTGTCCAACACCACCTTTTTTTTTCAGGGACAGTGGAGGGTATATTTTTGTGCATGAGCTCTGTAGCTTATTAGGCTGCGTTATAAGGCTCCCTGATAGCTGCATTGCTGTTTGCACACTGCTGTGCAAACCAATTGCTTTTTTAAAAGCAAAAATCCTGTTGCTCCTTTCTGCACAGTTATCTTGTTTATTTGTCCACACTTTTGTGTGCAGCAGTCCTTTGTATTGCTGCCATACTTGTCCTGAGATCATTGTAGGGAGATTGAAATTGTACTACAGTCCTTGTATTTTTTCATATATCTTCCACCCACTTTCTGCCACTTACATTGTGTTGTGTTATACACTGGGCCTGAGTTTTGGTGAAGTCTCCCCCCAAAAAAGGGAGATTCAAATTGTCACAAAGTGGATATACGTCAGTTATGTTAGTTTGTCGTATATCAGCCAGCCACGTTCTGCCACTTACATTGTGTTGTGTTATACACTGGGCCTGAGTTTTGGTGCAGTCTCCCCCTCAAAAAAGGGAGATTCAAATTGTCATAAAGTGGATATACGTCAGTTCTGTTAGTTTGTCGTATATCAGCCAGCCACGTTCTGCCACTTACATTGTGTTGTGTTATACACTGGGCCTGAGTTTTGGTGCAGTCTCCCCCCCCAAAAAGGGAGATTCAAATTGTCACAAAGTGGATATACGTCAGTTCTGTTAGTTTGTCGTATATCAGCCAGCCACGTTCTGCCACTTACATTGTGTTGTGTTATACACTGGGCCTGAGTTTTGGTGCAGTCTCCCCCCAAAAAAAGGGAGATTCAAATTGTCAAAAAGTGGATATAAGTCAGTTCTGTTAGTTTGTCGTATATCAACCAGCCACGTTCTGCCACTTACATTGTGTTGTGTTATACACTGGGCCTGAGTTTTGGTGCAGTCTCCCCCCAAAAAAAGGGAGATTCAAATTGTCACAAAGTGGATATACGTCAGTTCTGTTAGTTTGTCGTGTATCAGCCAACCACGTTCTGCCACTTACATTGTATTGTGTTATACACTGGGCCTGAGTTTTGGTGCAGTCTCCCCCCCAAAAAAGGGAGATCCAAATTGTCACAAAGTGGATATACATCATTTCCGTTAGTTTGTCGTATACCAGCCAGCCACATTCTGCCACTTACATTGTTGTCATGGTTCCCAATGGCAAGGGAACGTCAGAGAACTTAAATAACAGACTAGCTCTTGGGTGATGGAATCTCGAGCTGACCGTGAGCTAAACCTACCACACAACTAACAGTGGCCGGGTGACGTACCTACGTTTTATCCCTAGACGCCCAGCGCCAGCCGGAGAACTAACTAACCCTAATAGAGGAAAAAACAGACCTGGCTTACCTCTAGGGAAATTCCCCCAAAAAGGAGACAGAAGCCCCCCACATATATTGACGGTGAGTTCAGAGGAAAAGACATACGCAGTATGAAGGTAGGTTCAGCAAAGCGAGGTCCGCTTACTAGATAGTAAGAAGATACAATAGGGAACTTCACGGTCAGCTGAAAACCCTATTAAAATACCATCCAGAAATTACTTTAAGACTCATGTGTCAACTCATGACACCGGAGTGGTAATTTCGGCCCACAAGAGCTTCCAGCTACAGAAACATAACATAACTGTGAACTGGAACAAAAATGCAAACAAACTTAGGACTAAGAGTCCAACTTAGCTGATAGTAGTCTAGAAGCAGGAACATGCAACAGAAAGGCTCTGGTTACATTGATGGCCGGCACTAGAATAACTGAGCAGCAAGGCTAAATAGGATACTCCCATATCCTGATGGAAACAGGTGAACAGAGAAAGTGAAGCACACAAGTCCAGTACCACCAGTGACCACCGGGGGAGCCCAAAAACCAAATTCACAACAGTACCCCCCCCTCAAGGAGGGGGCACCGAACCCTCACAAGAACCACCAGGGCGATCAGGATGAGCCCTATGAAAGGCACGGACCAAATCAGAGGCATGAACATCAGAGGCTGTCACCCAAGAATTATCCTCCTGACCGCAGCCCTTCCACTTGACCAGATACTGAAGTTTCCGTCTGGAAACACGGGAGTCCAAGATCTTCTCCACAACGTACTCCAATTCACCCTCAACCAACACCGGAGCGGGAGGCTCAACAGAAGGCACAACCGGTACCTCATACCTGCGCAATAATGACTGATGGAAGACATTATGGATAGAAAAAGATGCCGGGAGGTCCAATCGAAAGGACACAGGGTTAAGAATCTCCAAAATCTTATACGGGCCGATGAACCGAGGCTTAAACTTAGGAGAAGAAACCCTCATAGGGACAAAACGAGAAGACAACCACACCAAGTCCCCAACACGAAGACGAGGACCAACACGACGACGGCGGTTAGCAAAATGCCGAGTCTTCTCCTGGGACAACTCCAAATTATCCACCACCTGTCCCCAAATCCGATGCAACCTATCCACCACAGTATCCACTCCAGGACAATCTGAAGACTCCACCTGACCAGAAGAAAAGCGAGGATGAAACCCCGAATTGCAAAAGAAAGGAGAAACCAAAGTGGCAGAACTAGCCCGATTATTGAGGGCAAACTCCGCCAACGGCAAAAAGGCAACCCAGTCATCCTGATCCGCAGACACAAAACACCTCAAATAAGTCTCCAAGGTCTGATTAGTTCGCTCAGTCTGGCCATTAGTCTGAGGATGGAACGCAGACGAAAAAGACAAATCAATGCCCATCCTAGCACAGAACGCCCGCCAAAATCTAGACACGAACTGGGTCCCCCTGTCAGAAACGATATTCTCCGGAATACCATGCAAGCGAACCACATTTTGAAAAAACAGAGGAACCAACTCGGAAGAGGACGGCAACTTAGGCAAGGGCACCAAATGAACCATCTTTGAAAAACGGTCACACACTACCCAGATGACAGACATTTTCTGAGAAACAGGGAGATCAGAAATAAAATCCATAGAGATGTGAGTCCAAGGCCTCTTTGGAATAGGCAAAGATAACAACAATCCGCTAGCCCGAGAACAACAAGGTTTGGCCCGAGCACAAACATCACAAGACTGCACAAAAACTCGTACATCTCGAGACAGAGAAGGCCACCAGAAGGACCTAGCCACCAAATCCCTGGTACCAAAGATCCCGGGATGACCTGCCAACGCAGAAGAATGAACCTCCGAGATGACTCTACTGGTCCAATCATCAGGAACAAACAGTCTACCAGGCGGGCAACGATCAGGTCTATCCGCCTGAAACTCCTGCAAAGCCCGTCGCAGGTCTGGGGAAACAGCAGATAATATCACCCCATCCTTAAGGATACCTGTAGGTTCAGAATCACCAGGGAAATCAGGCTCAAAACTCCTAGAAAGGGCATCCGCCTTCACATTTTTAGAACCTGGTAAGTATGAGACCACAAAATTAAACCGAGAGAAAAACAATGACCAGCGCGCCTGTCTAGGATTCAGGCGCCTGGCAGACTCAAGATAAATCAAATTCTTGTGATCGGTCAATACCACCACCTGATGTCTAGCCCCCTCAAGCCAATGACGCCACTCCTCCAAAGCCCACTTCATAGCCAAAAGCTCCCGATTACCAATATCATAATTTCGCTCGGCGGGCGAAAATTTTCGAGAAAAGAATGCACAAGGTCTCATCACGGAGCAGTCGGAACTTTTCTGCGACAAGACCGCCCCAGCTCCGATCTCGGAAGCATCGACCTCAACCTGAAAAGGAAGAGTAACATCAGGCTGACGCAACACAGGGGCGTAAGAAAAGCGGCGCTTAAGCTCCCGAAAGGCCTCCACAGCAGCAGGGGACCAATCAGCAACATCAGCACCCTTTTTGGTCAAATCAGTCAAAGGTTTAGCAACATCAGAAAAACCAGTTATAAATCGACGATAAAAATTAGCAAAGCCCAAAAATTTCTGAAGGCTCTTAAGAGAAGAAGGTTGCGTCCAATCACAAATAGCCCGAACCTTGACAGGATCCATCTCAATGGAAGAAGGGGAAAAAATGTACCCCAAAAAAGAAATCTTTTGAACCCCAAAAATACACTTAGAACCCTTCACACACAAGGAATTAGCCCTCAAAACCTGAAAAACCCTCCTGACCTGTTGGACATGAGAATCCCAGTCATCCGAAAAAATCAAAATATCATCCAGATACACGATCATAAATTTATCCAAATATTCACGGAAAATGTCATGCATAAAGGACTGAAAGACTGAAGGGGCATTTTAAAGACCAAAAGGCATTACTAAATACTCAAAATGGCCCTCGGGCGTATTAAATGCGGTTTTCCACTCATCCCCCTGCTTAATTCGCACCAAATTATACGCCCCACGGAGATCAATCTTAGAGAACCACTTAGCCCCTTCTATTCGAGCAAACAAATCAGTCAGCAGTGGCAGAGGATACTGATATTTGACTGTAATTTTATTCAAGAGTCGATAATCAATACACGGCCTCAAAGAGCCATCTCTTTTAGATACAAAGAAAAAACCGGCTCCTAAGGGAGATGAAGAAGGACGAATATGTCCCTTTTCCAGGGACTCCTTAATATATTCTCGCATAGCAGCATGTTCAGGTACAGATAGATTAAATAAACGACCCTTTGGAAATTTACTGCCCGGAATCAGATCTATGGTACAATCGCAATCTCTGTGAGGAGGTAGTGAACCAAGCTTAGGCTCCTCAAAAACATCACGATAATCAGATAAAAATTCCGGAATCTCAGAGGGAATAGATGACGAAATGGAAACCAAAGGTACGTCCCCATGAGCCCCCTGACAACCCCAGCTTAACACAGACATTGCTTTCCAGTCAAGGACTGGGTTATGAGATTGTAACCATGGTAATCCGAGCACCAAAACGTCATGTAGATTGTACAACACAAGGAAGCGAATCATCTCCTGATGGTCTGGATTCATACGCATAGTCACTTGTGTCCAGTATTGTGGTTTATTACTAGCCAATGGTGTAGAGTCAATACCCTTCAGAGGACCAATCCATTAGACTCAAAGCGGCGCCAGAGTCGACATAGGCATCCGCGGTAATTGACGATAATGAACAAATCAAGGTCACAGACAGAATAAACTTAGACTGTAAAGTGCCAATTGAAATAGACTTATCAACCTTTTTTGTACGTTTAGAGCATGCTGATATAACATGAGTTGAATCACCACAATAGAAGCACAACCCATTTTTTCGCCTAAAATTCTGCCGTTCGCTTCTGGACAGAATTCTATCACATTGCATATTTTCTGGAGCCTTCTCAGAAGACACCGCCAAATGGTGCACAGGTTTGCGCTCCCGCAAACGCCGATCAATCTGAATAGCCATTGTCATGGACTCATTCAGACCTGTAGGTGCAGGGAATCCCACCATAACATCTTTAATGGCATCAGAGAGACCCTCTCTGAAATTCGCCGCCAGGGCGCACTCATTCCAATGAGTAAGCACAGACCATTTACGAAATTTTTGGCAGTATATCTCAGCTTCATCTTGCCCTTGAGATAGGGCCATCAAGGCTTTTTCAGCCTGAATCTCTAAGTTAGGTTCCTCATAAAGCAACCCCAAAGCCAGAAAAAACGCATCCACATTGAGCAACGCAGGATCCCCGGGTGCCAATGCAAATGCCCAGTCTTGAGGGTCACCCCGCAGCAAGGAAATTACTATCCTAACCTGCTGTGCGGGATCTCCAGCGGAGCGAGATCTCAGGGAAAGAAATAATTTACAATTATTTTTGAAATTCAGGAAACGAGATCTATCCCCGGAGAAAAATTCTGGTATAGGAATTCTAGGTTCAGATATAGGAGCATGAATAACAAAATCCTGTA
Source organism: Ranitomeya variabilis (assembly GCF_051348905.1). NCBI lineage: Eukaryota > Metazoa > Chordata > Amphibia > Anura > Dendrobatidae > Ranitomeya > Ranitomeya variabilis. The sequence continues at coordinate 573,488,020 of NC_135236.1, forward strand.
AATTTTGAACCTTCGTAGCAAGATTATTCAAACCTGTAGCCAAACTCTGAGGATCCATTTTAATCAGGTGAGATCAGAGCCATTCAAGGATTAGAAGGAGAGAGAGAGACAAAGGCTGCAATTAGAGCAGAAATGCAACTAAGTCAACTATAGAGCAAGCTCAGAAGAAAAAAAAAAAAAAAAAAAAATCTGCAGACTTCTTTTTCTCTCCTTTCTTCTGCCAACGGTTTTAACCCTCGGCCGGCCATACTGTCATGGTTCCCAATGGCAAGGGAACATCAGAGAACTTAAATAACAGACTAGCTCTTGGGTGATGGAATCTCGAGCTGACCGTGAGCTAAACCTACCACACAACTAACAGTGGCCGGGTGACGTACCTACGTTTTATCCCTAGACGTCCAGCGCCAGCCGGAGAACTAACTAACCCTAATAGAGGAAAAAACAGACCTGGCTTACCTCTAGGGAAATTCCCCCAAAAAGGAGACAGAAGCCCCCCACATATATTGATGGTGAGTTCAGAGGAAAAGACATACGCAGTATGAAGGTAGGTTCAGCAAAGCGAGGTCCGCTTACTAGATAGTAAGAAGATACAATAGGGAACTTCACGGTCAGCTGAAAACCCTATTAAAATACCATCCAGAAATTACTTTAAGACTCATGTGTCAACTCATGACACCGGAGTGGTAATTTCGGCCCACAAGAGCTTCCAGCTACAGAAACATAACATAACTGTGAACTGGAACAAAAATGCAAACAAACTTAGGACTAAGAGTCCAACTTAGCTGATAGTAGTCTAGAAGCAGGAACATGCAACAGAAAGGCTCTGGTTACATTGATGGCAGGCACTAGAATAACTGAGCAGCAAGGCTAAATAGGATACTCCCATATCCTGATGGAAACAGGTGAACAGAGAAAGTGAAGCACACAAGTCCAGTACCACCAGTGACCACCGGGGGAGCCCCCCGGTATTGTGTTATACACTGGGCCTGAGTTTTGGTGCAGTCTCCCCCCCAAAAAAGGGAGATCCAAATTGTCACAAAGTGGATATACATCATTTCCGTTAGTTTGTCGTATACCAGCCAGCCACGTTCTGCCACTTACATTGTGCTGTGATATACACAGGGCCTGAATTTTGGTGCAGTATCCCCCCAAAAAAAGGAGAGATTCAAATTGTCACAAAGTGGATATACGTCAGTTCTGTTAGTTTGTCATATAGCAGCCAGCCACATTCTGCCACTTACAATGTGTTGTGTTATACACTGGGCCTGAGTTTTGGTACAGTTTCCTACTAAACACTGATGAGGGGCAAATACCCCGAAACAGCTGTCTGTTGATGGATACCATGTTTTGGCATAGGTGGTTTTCCTTTTTTGGATGCTGCCCTTCCCGTGGTTGTTCCATCCCGGTGAAAGACCTGGCTATTCATTGCTTGCATTGTGAAACACGTGATGGTGTCTCCACGGCTTTTCTACATGCATTTGCATATTTCCCATAAGGGATGGGGCAGTGTTCTGGATCACTGAGTTGAGAAACACGTGATGGTGTCTCCGCGGTGCTGGATGTTTTGATCTCCACGAGGTCATTCATCCTTACGTTTATAGCCTTTTCACTAGGCACTGCTCCTAATAGCCAGTTTCCTACTCCACACTGATGAGGGGCAAATACCCTGAAACAGCTGTCTGTGGATTGATAACATGTTTTGGCATAGGTGGTTTTCCTTTATTGGATGCTGCCTTTCCCGTGGTTGTTCCTTCCCAGTGAAAGACCTGGTTATTCATTGCTTGCGTTGAGAAACACGTGATGGTGTCTCCGTGGCTTTTCTACATGCATTTGCATATTTCCCATAAGGGATGGGGGCAGTGTTCTGAATCACTGCGTTGAGAAACACGTGATGGTGTCTCCGCGGTGTTGGATGTTTTGATCTCCACGAGGTAATTCATCCTTACTAGGGTTGAGCGACTTTCATTTTTTTAAGATCGAGTAGGGTTTTGGGAAACCCGATTTTGTCCAGAGTCGAGTCGAGTGCAGTCGGCCGATTATCGCTAAAAGTCGGGGATCGACCGAAACACGAAACCCAATGCAAGTCAATGGGGAAGCATAGTCGGCAGTGAGTGGAGGCCAGGAAAACACCTACAGTGCCCATTTTAATGCCAAAAACATCCATTCTTGTTTCTGAAGCTTGCCAATCTTAATTAACTGTATAATAATAGTTGGGCATAGGGAATTGGGGGAAAGTTGTGGGGGGAGTAGGGCTGGCTCAAGTTTTTCGTGGGCCCAGGAAATGCGGACTACGTCACGGCGGTGTTGCAGGGAAAGGTAAGTATTTAAACGTTGCAAGTGCTGTGATCCTGAGCAAGCAGGGGGGGGCCCACTCGTTCGCATTGGCACTGGCACAGGGCCCCTCAAAGTACGGCGGTGTGTTTGCATGGCGGGGGCGCCTCCCACCAGCAGCGACACTTTTGCGTACTCTGAGGGGCCCTGTGCCAGTGACGTCGCCAACGAGTATGCCCCCCCACCTGATGAAGGAACCTGCACTTTCATCTGCACCTTCCTCTTTGTCCCTGTGTAAGGTGGTATAACATGCGGGAAGGGGAACCTTACTTTCAGCAGGGTCAGATTCTGGCTGTGTAGAGTACAAGGGGAATGTAGTGGTCTAGGTCAATGTACCAGCAGACTCATCTAGCAGTGGCTGGGCAATGGGCAGGATGAGGAGGAAACAGATATAGGGCCAAAGAATAAAGTAGGCTAAATGCAGTTCAAAATTGGTAACAGGACTAAACAGGCGGCATTGCTTTGTTCAGTGGAGTAGCAAACCCAAGAGCAGCAGACACTGTTTCAAGGGCCTAACCACACTAGTAGGCCAAATGCAGTTTAATATCTGATAGTATAGGGCGAAAGCCAGAAGGTTGAAGCTCAGCTTTATTTAGTTGAGGACAACACCAGGCAGGGGCACACAGACAGACACCTTTAGTAGGCCGGAAAAGCCTATTGCATTTTTTAAAATGGTAATTTGGAGCAGAAGGTTGAAGCTCAGCTTTATTTAGTTGAGGGCAACACCAGGGAGGGGCAGAAGCCGTTAGTAGGCCCTAACCACCATTTTTTTTAAAAAAAAACCACTTAATGAGAGCCGGAAGGTTGAAGCTCAGCTTTATTTAGTTGAGGACAACACCAGGCAGGGGCACACAGACAGACACCTTTAGTAGGCCGGAAAAGCCTATTGCATTTTTTAAAATGGTAATTTGGAGCAGAAGGTTGAAGCTCAGCTTTATTTAGTTGAGGACAACACCAGGCAGGGGCACACAGACAGACACCTTTAGTAGGCCGGAAAAGCCTATTGCATTTTTTAAAATGGTAATTTGGAGCAGAAGGTTGAAGCTCAGCTTTATTTAGTTGAGGACAACACCAGGCAGGGGCACACAGACAGACACCTTTAGTAGGCCGGAAAAGCCTATTGCATTTTTTAAAATGGTAATTTGGAGCAGAAGGTTGAAGCTCAGCTTTATTTAGTTGAGGACAACACCAGGCAGGGGCACACAGACAGACACCTTTAGTAGGCCGGAAAAGCCTATTGCATTTTTTAAAATGGTAATTTGGAGCAGAAGGTTGAAGCTCAGCTTTATTTAGTTGAGGACAACACCAGGCAGGGGAACACAGACAGACACCTTTAGTAGGCCGGAAAAGCCTATTGCATTTTTTAAAATGGTAATTTGGAGCAGAAGGTTGAAGCTCAGCTTTATTTAGTTGAGGACAACACCAGGCAGGGGAACACAGACAGACACCTTTAGTAGGCCGGAAAAGCCTATTGCATTTTTTAAAATGGTAATTGGGAGCAGAAGGTTGAAGCTCAGCTTTATTTAGTTGAGGACAACACCAGGCAGGGGCACACAGACAGACACCTTTAGTAGGCCGGAAAAGCCTATTGCATTTTTTAAAATGGTAATTTGGAGCAGAAGGTTGAAGCTCAGCTTTATTTAGTTGAGGGCAACACCAGGGAGGGGCAGAAGCCATTAGTAGGCCCTAACCACCATTTTTTTTTTAAAAACCACTTAATGAGAGCCGGAAGGTTGAAGCTCAGCTTTATTTAGTTGAGGACAACACCAGGCAGGGGCACACAGACAGACACCTTTAGTAGGCCGGAAAAGCCTATTGCATTTTTTAAAATGGTAATTTGGAGCAGAAGGTTGAAGCTCAGCTTTATTTAGTTGAGGACAACACCAGGCAGGGGAACACAGACAGACACCTTTAGTAGGCCGGAAAAGCCTATTGCATTTTTTAAAATGGTAATTGGGAGCAGAAGGTTGAAGCTCAGCTTTATTTAGTTGAGGACAACACCAGGCAGGGGCACACAGACAGACACCTTTAGTAGGCCGGAAAAGCCTATTGCATTTTTTAAAATGGTAATTTGGAGCAGAAGGTTGAAGCTCAGCTTTATTTAGTTGAGGGCAACACCAGGGAGGGGCAGAAGCCGTTAGTAGGCCCTAACCACCATTTTTTTTAAAAAAAAACCACTTAATGAGAGCCGGAAGGTTGAAGCTCAGCTTTATTTAGTTGAGGACAACACCAGGCAGGGGCACACAGACAGACACCTTTAGTAGGCCGGAAAAGCCTATTGCATTTTTTAAAATGGTAATTTGGAGCAGAAGGTTGAAGCTCAGCTTTATTTAGTTGAGGACAACACCAGGCAGGGGCACACAGACAGACACCTTTAGTAGGCCGGAAAAGCCTATTGCATTTTTTAAAATGGTAATTTGGAGCAGAAGGTTGAAGCTCAGCTTTATTTAGTTGAGGACAACACCAGGCAGGGGCACACAGACAGACACCTTTAGTAGGCCGGAAAAGCCTATTGCATTTTTTAAAATGGTAATTTGGAGCAGAAGGTTGAAGCTCAGCTTTATTTAGTTGAGGACAACACCAGGCAGGGGCACACAGACAGACACCTTTAGTAGGCCGGAAAAGCCTATTGCATTTTTTAAAATGGTAATTTGGAGCAGAAGGTTGAAGCTCAGCTTTATTTAGTTGAGGACAACACCAGGCAGGGGAACACAGACAGACACCTTTAGTAGGCCGGAAAAGCCTATTGCATTTTTTAAAATGGTAATTTGGAGCAGAAGGTTGAAGCTCAGCTTTATTTAGTTGAGGACAACACCAGGCAGGGGAACACAGACAGACACCTTTAGTAGGCCGGAAAAGCCTATTGCATTTTTTAAAATGGTAATTGGGAGCAGAAGGTTGAAGCTCAGCTTTATTTAGTTGAGGACAACACCAGGCAGGGGCACACAGACAGACACCTTTAGTAGGCCGGAAAAGCCTATTGCATTTTTTAAAATGGTAATTTGGAGCAGAAGGTTGAAGCTCAGCTTTATTTAGTTGAGGGCAACACCAGGGAGGGGCAGAAGCCGTTAGTAGGCCCTAACCACCATTTTTTTTTTAAAAACCACTTAATGAGAGCCGGAAGGTTGAAGCTCAGCTTTATTTAGTTGAGGACAACACCAGGCAGGGGCACACAGACAGACACCTTTAGTAGGCCGGAAAAGCCTATTGCATTTTTTAAAATGGTAATTTGGAGCAGAAGGTTGAAGCTCAGCTTTATTTAGTTGAGGGCAACACCAGGGAGGGGCAGAAGCCGTTAGTAGGCCCTAACCACCATTTTTTTTTTAAAAACCACTTAATGAGAGCCGGAAGGTTGAAGCTCAGCTTTATTTAGTTGAGGACAACACCAGGCAGGGGCACACAGACAGACACCTTTAGTAGGCCGGAAAAGCCTATTGCATTTTTTAAAATGGTAATTTGGAGCAGAAGGTTGAAGCTCAGCTTTATTTAGTTGAGGACAACACCAGGCAGGGGCACACAGACAGACACCTTTAGTAGGCCGGAAAAGCCTATTGCATTTTTTAAAATGGTAATTTGGAGCAGAAGGTTGAAGCTCAGCTTTATTTAGTTGAGGACAACACCAGGCAGGGGCACACAGACAGACACATTTAGTAGGCCGGAAAAGCCTATTGCATTTTTTAAAATGGTAATTTGGAGCAGAAGGTTGAAGCTCAGCTTTATTTAGTTGAGGACAACACCAGGCAGGGGCACACAGACAGACATCTTTAGTAGGCCGGAAAAGCCTATTGCATTTTTTAAAATGGTAATTTGGAGCAGAAGGTTGAAGCTCAGCTTTATTTAGTTGAGGACAACACCAGGCAGGGGCACACAGACAGACACCTTTAGTAGGCCGGAAAAGCCTATTGCATTTTTTAAAATGGTAATTTGGAGCAGAAGGTTGAAGCTCAGCTTTATTTAGTTGAGGACAACACCAGGCAGGGGCACACAGACAGACACCTTTAGTAGGCCGGAAAAGCCTATTGCATTTTTTAAAATGGTAATTTGGAGCAGAAGGTTGAAGCTCAGCTTTATTTAGTTGAGGACAACACCAGGCAGGGGCACACAGACAGACACCTTTAGTAGGCCGGAAAAGCCTATTGCATTTTTTAAAATGGTAATTTGGAGCAGAAGGTTGAAGCTCAGCTTTATTTAGTTGAGGACAACACCAGGCAGGGGCACACAGACAGACACCTTTAGTAGGCCGGAAAAGCCTATTGCATTTTTTAAAATGGTAATTTGGAGCAGAAGGTTGAAGCTCAGCTTTATTTAGTTGAGGACAACACCAGGCAGGGGAACACAGACAGACACCTTTAGTAGGCCGGAAAAGCCTATTGCATTTTTTAAAATGGTAATTTGGAGCAGAAGGTTGAAGCTCAGCTTTATTTAGTTGAGGACAACACCAGGCAGGGGAACACAGACAGACACCTTTAGTAGGCCGGAAAAGCCTATTGCATTTTTTAAAATGGTAATTTGGAGCAGAAGGTTGAAGCTCAGCTTTATTTAGTTGAGGACAACACCAGGCAGGGGCACACAGACAGACACCTTTAGTAGGCCGGAAAAGCCTATTGCATTTTTTAAAATGGTAATTTGGAGCAGAAGGTTGAAGCTCAGCTTTATTTAGTTGAGGACAACACCAGGGAGGGGCAGAAGCCGTTAGTAGGCCCTAACCACCATTTTTTTTTTTAAAAACCACTTAATGAGAGCCGGAAGGTTGAAGCTCAGCTTTATTTAGTTGAGGACAACACCAGGCAGGGGCACACAGACAGACACCTTTAGTAGGCCGGAAAAGCCTATTGCATTTTTTAAAATGGTAATTTGGAGCAGAAGGTTGAAGCTCAGCTTTATTTAGTTGAGGACAACACCAGGCAGGGGCACACAGACAGACACCTTTAGTAGGCCGGAAAAGCCTATTGCATTTTTTAAAATGGTAATTTGGAGCAGAAGGTTGAAGCTCAGCTTTATTTAGTTGAGGACAACACCAGGCAGGGGCACACAGACAGACACCTTTAGTAGGCCGGAAAAGCCTATTGCATTTTTTAAAATGGTAATTTGGAGCAGAAGGTTGAAGCTCAGCTTTATTTAGTTGAGGGCAACACCAGGGAGGGGCAGAAGCCGTTAGTAGGCCCTAACCACCATTTTTTTTTTTAAAAAACCACTTAATGAGAGCCGGAAGGTTGAAGCTCAGCTTTATTTAGTTGAGGACAACACCAGGCAGGGGCACACAGACAGACACCTTTAGTAGGCCGGAAAAGCCTATTGCATTTTTTAAAATGGTAATTTGGAGCAGAAGGTTGAAGCTCAGCTTTATTTAGTTGAGGACAACACCAGGCAGGGGCACACAGACAGACACCTTTAGTAGGCCGGAAAAGCCTATTGCATTTTTTAAAATGGTAATTTGGAGCAGAAGGTTGAAGCTCAGCTTTATTTAGTTGAGGGCAACACCAGGGAGGGGCAGAAGCCGTTAGTAGGCCCTAACCACCATTTTTTTTTTAAAAAACCACTTAATGAGAGCCGGAAGGTTGAAGCTCAGCTTTATTTAGTTGAGGGCAACACCAGGGAGGGGCAGAAGCCGTTAGTAGGCCCTAACCAAAGTTGAAGGCCAAATGCTGTTTAATTTCTGATACTATAGGCCGAAAGCCAGAAGGTGGAAGCTCCAATTTAGACAGTGGAGGACAATTTGAATTAGGGACTGCAGACAGACTTAGTAGGCTGTCCCCTGTGGACCATGCATCCACCACATTAACCCATTGCGCCGTAATGGACACGTAATCTTCCGTGGCCATGCCTACAGGTCCATGCGTCTGTTGTCAGGTGCACCTTTGTACTCACAGATTGCCAGAGTGCATGGACAATGCGGTCTTCTACATGCTGGTGGAGGGTTGGGATGGCTTTTCTCGCAAAAGAAGTGTCGACTGGTTAGCTTGTAGCGTGGTACAGCGTAGTCCATCATGGCCTTATTAATAGTAAATAAAATATATAACTAGGCTCTATGAACTTTTAAATAGGTTCCAGGGGTACACGGGCAGCATTGGTGTGGTCAGTGGAGGAGTATTGCAAGTAGGGGCTGCAGACAGGCTATCAAAGGCCTAAAATACCAAACAGTAGGCACTCATGGCAGTTTTACATCGGTTACATGGATACACAGGCAGGCACTCCAGGCAGCATTGTGGTCAGTGGAGGAGTATTGCAAGTAGGGGCCGCAGACAGGCTATCAAAGGCCTAAAATAACAAACAGTAGGCAGTCATGGCAGTTTTACATCGGTTACATGGATACACAGGCAGGCACTCCAGGCAGCATTGTGGTCAGTGGAGGAGTATTGCAAGTAGGGGCCGCAGACAGGCTATCATAGGCCTAAAATAACAAACAGTAGGCAGTCATGGCAGTTTTACATCGGTTACATGGATACACAGGCAGGCACTCCAGGCAGCATTGTGGTCAGTGGAGGAGTATTGCAAGTAGGGGCCGCAGACAGGCTATCAAAGGCCTAAAATAACAAACAGTAGGCAGTCATGGCAGTTTTACATCGGTTACATGGATACACAGGCAGCTAGGTGGTGAGTGGAGGAGTATTTAAAGTAAGGACCGCAGACAGGCTATCAAAGGCCTAACATAACAAACAATAGGCTCATGGCAGTTTTACAGCGGTTACATGGATAGATGGGCAGGCAGCTTGGTGGTGAGTGGAGGAGTATTTAAAGTAGGGACCGCAGACAGGCTATCAAAGGCCTAACATAACAAACAATAGGCTCATGGCAGTTTTACAGCGGTTACATGGATACACGGGCAGGCAGCTTGGTGGTGAGTGGAGGAGTATTTAAAGTAGGGACCGCAGACAGGCTTCAAAGGCCTAACATAAGAAAATGGGCTGGCTGTAGGCACTTTATAATTGGTTCCAGGGGTACACGGGCAGCAGTGGTCTGGCCAGTGGAGGACTAGTGGAAGGAGGGACCGCAGACAGGCTTCAAAGGCCTAAAATAAAAAAATGGGCTGGCTGTAGGCACTTTATAATTGGTTCCAGGGGTACACGGGCAGCAGTGGTCTGGCCAGTGGAGGACTAGTGGAAGGAGGGACCGCAGACAGGCTTCAAAGGCCTAACATAAAAAAATGGGCTGGCTGTAGGCACTTTATAATTGGTTCCAGGGGTACACGGGCAGCAGTGGTCTGGCCAGTGGAGGACTAGTGGAAGGAGGGACCGCAGACAGGCTTCAAAGGCCTAACATAAAAAAATGGGCTGGCTGTAGGCACTTTATAATTGGTTCCAGGGGTACACGGGCAGCAGTGGTCTGGTCAGTGGAGGACTAGTGGAAGGAGGGACCGCAGACAGGCTTCAAAGGCCTAACATAAAAAAATGGGCTGGCTGTAGGCACTTTATAATTGGTTCCAGGGGTACACGGGCAGCAGTGGTCTGGCCAGTGGAGGACTAGTGGAAGGAGGGACCGCAGACAGGCTTCAAAGGCCTAACATAAAAAAATGGGCTGGCTGTAGGCACTTTATAATTGGTTCCAGGGGTACACGGGCAGCAGTGGTCTGGCCAGTGGAGGACTAGTGGAAGGAGGGACCGCAGACAGGCTTCAAAGGCCTAACATAAGAAAATGGGCTGGCTGTAGGCACTTTATAATTGGTTCCAGGGGTACACGGGCAGCAGTGGTCTGGCCAGTGGAGGACTAGTGGAAGGAGGGACCGCAGACAGGCTTCAAAGGCCTAAAATAAAAAAATGGGCTGGCTGTAGGCACTTTATAATTGGTTTCAGGGGTACACGGGCAGCAGTGGTCTGGCCAGTGGAGGACTAGTGGAAGGAGGGATCGCAGACAGGCTTCAAAGGCCTAACATAAAAAAATGGGCTGGCTGTAGGCACTTTATAATTGGTTCCAGGGGTACACGGGCAGCAGTGGTCTGGCCAGTGGAGGACTAGTGGAAGGAGGGACCGCAGACAGGCTTCAAAGGCCTAACATAAAAAAATGGGCTGGCTGTAGGCACTTTATAATTGGTTCCAGGGGTACACGGGCAGCAGTGGTCTGGTCAGTGGAGGACTAGTGGAAGGAGGGACCGCAGACAGGCTTCAAAGGCCTAACATAAAAAAATGGGCTGGCTGTAGGCACTTTATAATTGGTTCCAGGGGTACACGGGCAGCAGTGGTCTGGCCAGTGGAGGACTAGTGGAAGGAGGGACCGCAGACAGGCTTCAAAGGCCTAACATAAAAAAATGGGCTGGCTGTAGGCACTTTATAATTGGTTCCAGGGGTACACGGGCAGCAGTGGTCTGGCCAGTGGAGGACTAGTGGAAGGAGGGACCGCAGACAGGCTTCAAAGGCCTAACATAAAAAAATGGGCTGGCTGTAGGCACTTTATAATTGGTTCCAAGGGTACACGGGCAGCAGTGGTCTGGTCAGTGGAGGACTAGTGGAAGGAGGGACCGCAGACAGGCTTCAAAGGCCTAACATTAAAAAATGGGCTGGCTGTAGGCACTTTATAATTGGTTCCAGGGGTACACGGGCAGCAGTGGTCTGGCCAGTGGAGGACTAGTGGAAGGAGGGACCGCAGACAGGCTTCAAAGGCCTAACATAAAAAAATGGGCTGGCTGTAGGCACTTTATAATTGGTTCCAGGGGTACATGGGCAGCAGTGGTCTGGCCAGTGGAGGACTAGTGGAAGGAGGGACCGCAGACAGGCTTCAAAGGCCTAACATAAAAAAATGGGCTGGCTGTAGGCACTTTATAATTGGTTCCAGGGGTACACGGGCAGCAGTGGTCTGGCCAGTGGAGGACTAGTGGAAGGAGGGACCGCAGACAGGCTTCAAAGGCCTAACATAAAAAAATGGGCTGGCTGTAGGCACTTTATAATTGGTTCCAGGGGTACACGGGCAGCAGTGGTCTGGTCAGTGGAGGACTAGTGGAAGGAGGGACCGCAGACAGGCTTCAAAGGCCTAAAATAACAAACAATAGGCTCATGGCAGTTTTACAGCGGTTACATGGATACACGGGCAGCTTGGTGGTGAGTGGAGGAGTAGTGCAAGGAGTGTCTGTCCCAGTACTCCCAAAATATAAATAGATGTTAATGTCTCGCAAAACAACCAAAACAAAAAAAAAGGTGGCATACTTAGGTACAGGGGTGGGCTCATCTGCTGAGTTTCTGACATAGTAATTTGGCAGTAACTATTTAATGGTGCCAATATAGGACACAGACACAGACTACTTTAAGTTGCATCATAGATGTCTACAAATTTGTATTGTCAGTGCCAGACATTAAATGATGTCAGCGAATAGACTAAAGATTGGTGGAGCTGTGCGACATAATTTTGCACGTGGTAGAGCACATTTTGAGCTGGGGTAGGGGGGAACTCTCTTGAGGCCGGCGGGACCGCCCCAGGGCCCCTCATGTTACAACGGTGTGTCTGACGTTGGGTGCGCACCACCACCGCCAGAGACACTACATTGTACTATGAGGGACCCAGTAGCAATGCCGTCAACCAAAAGCGAGCACACCCACCTCTTCAGACAAACAGCAGTCTCACGGGTGCTTGCGCCAAGTCGCGATACCACGGCCCCGTGTGGGGAGTTTTGCCATTTAGGGAGGTGTAAACATGTCGTATGCTGTACAATCAGCTGCAGCAAATTAGACATTAGAAAAGTAATTCACAGGCAAGAGCTTTTCATAGGAAAGCTAGGTGTCGGCCGGGCAAGGTGGGGCAAAAGATTTCGAAATCCAGTTGTGGTTCATTTTAATGAATGTTAGATCGTCAACATTTTGGGTAGCCAGACGAGTCCTTTTTTCGGTTAATATTGAACCTGCAGCACTGAATACTCTTTCTGATAGGACACTTGCTGCCGGGCAAGCAAGCTCCTGCAATGCATATTCTGCCAATTCTGGCCAGGTGTCTAATTTGGAGGCCCAGTAATCAAATGGGAATGACGGTTGAGGGAGAACATCGATAAGGGATGAAAAATAGTTAGTAACCATACTGGACAAATGTTGTCTCCTGTCACTTTCAATTGATGCAGCAGTACCTGTCCTGTCTGCGGTCATAGCAAAATCACTCCACAACCTGGTCAGAAAACCCCTCTGTCCAACGCCACTTCTGATGTGTGCACCCCTAACACTCCTAGTCTGCTGCCCCCTGGAGCTCGTGTGAGAACGATCACGTGCGCTGTGTGCTGGGAATGCCTGAAGCAAACGGTCAACAAGAGTTGATTGTTTGGTTGCTAATATTAGTTCCAAGTTCTCATGTGGCATAATATTTTGCAATTTGCCTTTATAGCGTGGATCAAGGAGGCAGGCCAACCAGTAATCGTCATCGTTCATCATTTTCGTAATGCGTGTGTCCCTTTTTAGGATACGTAAGGCATAATCCGCCATGTGGGCCAAAGTTCCAGTTGTCAAATCTCCGGTTGTGATTGGTTGAGGGGCAGTTGCAGGCAAATCTACGTCACTTGTGTCCCTCAAAAAACCAGAACCCGGCCGTGACACGCAACCAATTTCCTGTGCCCCCGGGAAAGGTTCGGCATTAAAAATATACTCATCCCCATCATCCTCCTCGTCCTCCACCTCCTCTTCGCCCGCTACCTCGTCCTGTACACTGCCCTGACCAGACAATGGCTGACTGTCATCAAGGCTTTCCTCTTCCTCTGGTGCAGACGCCTGCTCCTTTATGTGCGTCAAACTTTGCATCAGCAGACGCATTAGGGGGATGCTCATGCTTATTACGGCGTTGTCTGCACTAACCAGCCGTGTGCATTCCTCAAAACACTGAAGGACTTGACACATGTCTTGTATCTTAGACCACTGCACACCTGACAACTCCATGTCTGCCATCCTACTGCCTGCCCGTGTATCCTCCCACAAATAAATAACAGCACGCCTCTGTTCGCACAGTCTCTGAAGCATGTGCAGTGTTGAGTTCCACCTTGTTGCAACGTCTATGATTAGGCGATGCTGGGGAAGGTTCAAAGACCGCTGATAGGTCTGCATACGGCTGGCGTGTACAGGCGAACGTCGGATATGTGAGCAAAGTGCACGCACTTTGAGGAGCAGGTCGGAGAACCCAGGATAAGTTTTCAATAAGCACTGCACCACCAGGTTTAAGGTGTGAGCCAGGCAAGGAATGTGTTTCAGTTGGGAAAGGGAGATGGCAGCCATGAAATTCCTTCCGTTATCACTCACTACCTTGCCTGCCTCAAGATCTACTGTGCCCAGCCACGACTGCGTTTCTTGTTGCAAGAACTCAGACAGAACTTCCGCGGTGTGTCTGTTGTCGCCCAAGCACTTCATAGCCAATACAGCCTGCTGACGCTTGGCAGTAGCTGGCCCATAATGGGACAACTGGTGTGCAACAGTGTCATCTGCCGATGGAGTGGTTGGCAGACTGCGTTCTGTGGAAGAGCTGTAGCTTCTGCAGGAGGACGAGGAGGAGGAGGGGGTGCGAACGCCTACAGCCAACTGTTTCCTAGACCGTGGGCTGGGCACAACTGTCCCTAAATTGATGTCGCCTGTGGACCCTGCATCCACCACATTCACCCAGTGTGCCGTGATGGACACATAACGTCCCTGGCCATGCCTACTGGTCCATGCATCTGTAGTCAGGTGCACCTTTGTACTCACAGATTGCCTGAGTGCATGGACGATGCGCTGTTTAACATGCTGGTGCAGGGCTGGGATGGCTTTTCTGGAAAAAAAGTGTCGACTGGGTAGCTCGTATCGTGGTTCAGCGTACTCCATCAGGGCTTTGAAAGCTTCGCTTTCAACTAACCGGTAGGGCATCATCTCTAACGAGATTAGTCTAGCTATGTGGGCGTTAAAACACTGTGTACGCGGATGCGAGGATAAGTACTTCCTTTTTCTAACCAGAGTCTCATGTAGGGTGAGCTGGACTGGAGAGCTGGAGATCGTGGAACTTTCGGGTGTGCCGGTGTACATGGCAGACTGAGAGACGGTTGGAGACGGTATTGTTTCCGCCGGTGCCCTAGATGCAATATTTCCTCCTACAAAACTGGTGATTCCCTGACCCTGACTGCTTTTGGCTGGCAAAGAAACCTGCACAGATACTGCCGGTGGTGCGGAAAATGGTGGCCTTACAGTGACGGAAGGGATGTTGCGTTGCTGACTAGCTTCATTGGCCGAGGGTGCTACAACCTTGAGGGACGTTTGGTAGTTAGTCCAGGCTTGAAAATGCATGGTGGTTAAGTGTCTATGCATGCAACTAGTATTTAGACTTTTCAGATTCTGACCTCTGCTTAAGCTAGTTGAACATTTTTGACAGATGACTTTGCGCTGATCAGTTGGATGTTGTTTAAAAAAATGCCAGACTGCACTCTTCCTAGACTCAGATCCCTTTTCAGGGATTGCAGACTGAGCTTTAACCGGATGGCAACGCTGTGCTCCAACAGGTTTTGGCTTTGACACGCGTTTTGGGCCAGATACGGGCCCGGCAGATGGAACCTGTTGCGATGTTGATGCCTGCTGCGGCCCCTCCTCCACCTCCGCTTCTGAACTACTGCCGCCTGCACCCTGTTCCCCCAATGGCTGCCAATCGGGGTCAATAACTGGGTCATCTATTACCTCCTCTTCGAGCTCGTGTGCAACTTCGTCTGTGTCACTGTGTCGGTCGGTGGTATAGCGTTCGTGGCGGGGCAACATAGTCTCATCAGGGTCTGATTGTGGATCTGTACCCTGAGAGGGCAATGTGGTGGTCTGAGTCAAAGGAGCAGCATAGTACTCTGGCTGTGGCTGTGCATCAGTGCACTCCATGTCAGAATATACTTGTAATGGGCATGGCCTGTTAAATGTTTCACTTTCTAAGCCAGGGACGGTATGTGTGAAGAGCTCCATGGAGTGACCCGTTGTGTCGCCTGCTGCATCCTTCTCTCTTGTTGTAGTTTTTGCTGAGGAGGACAAGGAAGCGACTTGTCCCTGACCGTGAACATCCACAAGCGACGCGCTGCTTTTACATTTACCAGTTTCGGAAGAGGAGGCAAAAGAGCTAGAGGCTGAGTCTGCAATGTAAGCCAAAACTTGCTGTTGCTGCTCCGCCTTTAAAAGCGGTTTTCCTACTCCCAGAAAAGAGAGCGTTCGAGGCCTTGTGTAGCCTGACGACGAAACTGGCTCCACAGCTCCAGACTTAGGTGGAATATTTTTATCCCCACGACCACCTGATGCTCCACTACCACTACCATCATTACCAGCTGACAATGAACGCCCACGACGACCTCTTGCACCAGACTTCCTCATTGTTTTAAAATCTTAACCAAAGTAACTTTATTTGTTGCTGTCAAACAACTTACACGGTGAGCTATAACTTCAGTATGATTTCAATATCCCTTAACAGGTTGGTGAGACCACAAGGAAAATCAGGCACAATGTTACACACTCTGTTTTCTGTGGCACAAAATCACAGAGATGACACACACGCAGGACTGTCACTCAAGCACTAATGTCAATATTAATCTCCCACCTAATTTATTTATTTTTTTTTCTCAGGGAGACTTTAGAAACCAAATAATATTAAAAAAAAAAAAAAAAAAAGGCTTTCTATGGCCCACAATTAGAGAGAGAGAGGTGGCACACCCAGGAGTCAAGACTGGCGCACAAGCTGAAAGGGCAATATTACTCTCCCACTGTTTTTTTAAGTTTTTTTTTTATTTCAGGGAGACTTTAGAAACCAAATAATATTAAAAAAACCAAAAAAAAAAATAGCCTTTCTATGGCCCACTGAATGAGAGAGAGAGGTGGCACACCCAGGAGTCAAGACTGGCACACAAGCTGAAAGGGCAATATTACTCTCCCACTGTTTTTTTATGTATTTTTTGTTTTTTAAGGGAGACTTTAGAAACCCAATAATATTTAAAAAAAAAATAAATAGGCTTTCTATGGCCCACTGAATGAGAGGGAGAGAGGTGGCACACCCAGGAGTCAAGACTGGCACACAAGCTGAAAGGGCAATATTACTCTCCCACTGTTTTTTTATGTTTTTTTTTTTTTTCAGGGAGACTTTAGAAACCAAATAATATTAAAAAAACCAAAAAAAAAAATAGCCTTTCTATGGCCCACTGAATGAGAGAGAGAGGTGGCACACCCAGGAGTCAAGACTGGCACACAAGCTGAAAGGGCAATATTACTCTCCCACGGTTTTTTTATGTTTTTTTTTTTTTTTTCAGGGAGACTTTAGAAACCAAATAATAAGAAAAAAAATAAATAAATAAATAGGCTTTCTATAGCCCACTGAATGAGAGATAGCACACACAGCAGTGGCACACAAGCCCTGACTGAGGCCAATATTTTTCTCCCACTGATTGATGTAGTGTTTTTGTGTTGAGGTAGATTTTAGAACACAAATCAAGGAAAAAAAAAAATGCTTTCTATGGCCCACTGAATGAGAGAGAGGTGGCACACCCAGGAGTCAAGACTGGCACACAAGCTGAAAGGGCAATATTACTCTCCCACTGTTTTTTTTATGTATTTTTTGTTTTTTAAGGGAGACTTTAGAAACCCAATAATATTTAAAAAAAAAAATAAATAGGCTTTCTATGGCCCACTGAATGAGAGGGAGAGAGGTGGCACACCCAGGAGTCAAGACTGGCACACAAGCTGAAAGGGCAATATTACTCTCCCACTGTTTTTTTATGTTTTTTTTTTTTTCAGGGAGACTTTAGAAACCAAATAATAAGAAAAAAAATAAATAAATAAATAGGCTTTCTATAGCCCACTGAATGAGAGATAGCACACACAGCAGTGGCACACAAGCCCTGACTGAGGCCAATATTTTTCTCCCACTGATTGATGTAGTGTTTTTGTGTTGAGGTAGATTTTAGAACACAAATCAAGGAAAAAAAAAAAAATGCTTTCTATGGCCCACTGAATGAGAGAGAGGTGGCACACCCAGGAGTCAAGACTGGCACACAAGCTGAAAGGGCAATATTACTCTCCCACTGTTTTTTTATGTATTTTTTGTTTTTTAAGGGAGACTTTAGAAACCCAATAATATTTAAAAAAAAAATAAATAGGCTTTCTATGGCCCACTGAATGAGAGGGAGAGAGGTGGCACACCCAGGAGTCAAGACTGGCACACAAGCTGAAAGGGCAATATTACTCTCCCACTGTTTTTTTAGGTTTTTTTTTTTTTTTTCAGGGAGACTTTAGAAACCAAATAATATTAAAAAAAAATAAAAAATAAATAGGCTTTCTATAGCCCACTGAATGAGAGATAGCACACACAGCAGTGGCACACAAGCCCTGACTGAGGCCAATATTTTTCTCCCACTGATTGATGTAGTGTTTTTGTGTTGAGGTAGAATTTAGAACACAAATCACGGAAAAAATAAATAGGCTTTCTATGGCCCACAATTAGAGAGAGGTGGCACACCCAGGAGTCAAGACTGGCACACAAGCTGAAAGGGCAATATTACTCTCCCACTGTTTTTTTAGGTATTTTTTTTTTTTCAGGGAGACTTTAGAAACCAAATAGTATTAAAAAAAAATAAAAAATAAATAGGCTTTCTATAGCCCACTGAATGAGAGATAGCACACACAGCAGTGGCACACAAGCCCTGACTGAGGCCAATATTTTTCTCCCACTGATTGATGTAGTGTTTTTGTGTTGAGGTAGAATTTAGAATACAAATCACGGAAAAAATAAATAGGCTTTCTATGGCCCACTCAGTGAGAGATGGCACACACAGGGATGGCACTGTAGCAGAAATGCCAATCTTAATCTCCCACAAAAAAAACAAAAAAAAAACAGGGACTGTCCTACAATTACTATCTCCCTGCAGTAATCTAAGCCAGGTATGGCAGGCAGCAATAGGAGTGGACTGATGCACAAATTAAATAAAAAGTGTGGACAAACAAAAAAGATAGCTGTGCAGAAAGGAAGGAACAAGAGGATATGTGCTTTGAAAAAAGCAGTTGGTTTCCACAGTGGCGTACACACAGCAATACAGCTATCACGGAGCCTTCTAGGGCAGCCCAATGAGCTACAGCGCTGAGGGGAAAAAAAAAAAAAAAATAGCTTCCACAGTCCCTGCACACCGAAGGTGGTGTTGGACAGTGGAAATCGCTGCAGCACAAGCGGTTTGGTGGTTAGTGGACCCTGCCTAACGCTCTCCCTGCTTCTGACGAAGCGGCAGCAACCTGTCCCTAAGCTCAGATCAGCAGCAGTAAGATGGCGGTCGGCGGGAACGCCCCTTTATAGCCCCTGTGATGCCGCAGACAGCAAGCCAATCACTGCAATGCCCTTCTCTAAGATGGTGGGGACCAGGATCTATGTCATCACGCTGCCCACACTCTGCGTTCACCTTCATTGGCTGAGAAATGGCGCTTTTCGCGTCATTGAAACGCGACTTTGGCGCGAAAGTCGCGTACCGCATGGCCGACAAGCACAGGGGTCGGATCGGGTTTCATGAGACGCCGACTTAGCCAAAAGTCGGCGACTTTTGAAAATGATCGACCCGTTTCGCTCAACCCTAATCCTTACGTTTAATGAGTTTTGGTGCAGTCTCCCCCCCAAAAAAGGAGATTCAAATTGTCCCAAAGTGGATATACGTCAGTTCTGTTAGTTTGTCGTATATCAGCCAGCCACGTTCTGCCACTTACATTGTGTTGTGTTATACACTGGGCCTGCGTTTTGGTTCAGTCTCCCCCCTAAAAAAGGAGATTCAAATTGTCACAAAGTGGATATACGTCAGTTCTGTTAGTTTGTCGTATATCAGCCAGCCACGTTCTGCCACCTACATTGTGTTGTGTTGTATAAACTGGGCCTGAGTTTTGGTGCAGTCTCCCCCCAAAAAAAGGGAGATTCAAATTGTCACAAAGTGGATATACGGAAGTTCTGTTAGCTTGTCGTATATCATCCTGCCACGTTCTGCCACTTACATTGTGTTGTGTTACACACTGGGCCTGAATTTTGGTGAAGTCTCCACCCCAAAAAAGGGAGATTCAAATTGTCACAAAGTGGATATACATCAGTTCATTTGGTTTGTCGTATATCAGCCAGCCACGTTCTGCCACTTATATTTTGTATTGTTCTATGCTGTGCCTGAGTTTTGGTGCAGTCTCCCCCCCCAAAAAAAGGGAGATTCAAATAGTCACAAAGTGGATATACGTCAGTTCTGTTGGTTTGTCGTATATCAGCCAGCCACATTCTCCCACTTACATTGTATTGTGTTATACACTGGGCCTGAGTTTTGGTGCAGTCTCCCCCCCAAAAAAGGGAGATTCAAATTGTCACAAAGTGGATATACCTCAGTTCTGTTAGTTTGTCGTATATCAGCCAGCCACGTTCTGCCACTTACATTGTGTTGTGTTATACACTGGGCCTGAGTTTTGGTGCTGTCTACAGGGGGTAGAAAAAGGAGATTCAAATTGTCACAAAGTGGATATACGTCAGTTCTGTTAGTTTGTCGTATATCAGCCAGCCACGTTCTGCCACCTACATTGTGTTGTGTTGTATAAACTGGGCCTGAGTTTTGGTGCAGTCTCCCCCCAAAAAAAGGGAGATTCAAATTGTCACAAAGTGGATATACGGAAGTTCTGTTAGCTTGTCGTATATCATCCTGCCACGTTCTGCCACTTACATTGTGTTGTGTTACACACTGGGCCTGAATTTTGGTGAAGTCTCCACTCCAAAAAAGGGAGATTCAAATTGTCACAAAGTGGATATAAGTCAGTTCATTTGGTTTGTCGTATATCAGCCAGCCACGTTCTGCCACTTATATTTTGTATTGTTCTATGCTGTGCCTGAGTATTGGTGCAGTCTCCCCCCCCAAAAAAGGGAGATTCAAATAGTCACAAAGTGGATATACGTCAGTTCTGTTGGTTTGTCGTATATCAGCCAGCCACATTCTCCCACTTACATTGTATTGTGTTATACACTGGGCCTGAGTTTTGGTGCAGTCTCCCCCCCAAAAAAGGGAGATTCAAATTGTCACAAAGTGGATATACCTCAGTTCTGTTAGTTTGTCGTATATCAGCCAGCCACGTTCTGCCACTTACATTGTGTTGTGTTATACACTGGGCCTGAGATTTGGTGCTGTCTACGGGGGGTAGAAAAAGGAGATTCAAATTGTCACAAAGTGGATATACGTCAGTTCTGTTAGTTTGTCGTATATCAGATAGCCCCATTCTGCCACTTACTTTGTGTTTTGTTATACACTGGGCCTGAGTTTTGGCGCAGTTTCCCCCCCAAAAAAGGGAGATTCAAATTGTCACAAAGTGGATATACGTCAGTTCTGTTACTTTGTCGAATATCAGCCAGCCACGTTCTGCCACTTACATTGTGTTGTGTTATACAATGGCTCTGAGTTTTGGTGCAGTCTCCCCCCAAAAAAGGGAGATTCAAATTGTCACAAAGTGGATATATGTCAGTTTTGTCGTATATCAGCCAGCCACATTCTGCCACTTACATTGTGTTGTGTTATACACTGGCCTGAGTTTTGGCGCAGTCCCCCCCCCAAAAAAAAAGGGAGATTCAAATTGTCACAAAGTAGATATATGTCAGTTCTGTTAGTTTTTCGTAAATCAGCCAGTCACGTTCATCCACTTACATTGTGTTGTGTTCTACACTGGGCCTGAGTTTTGGTGCAGTCTCCCCCCAAAAAAAGGGAGATTCAAATTGTCACAAAGTGGATATATGTCAGTTCTGTTAGTTTGTCGTATATCATCCAGCCACGTTCTGCCACTTACAATGTGTTGTGTTATACACTGGGCCTGAATTTTGGTGAAGTCTCCCCCCGCAAAAAAGGGAGATTCAAATTGTCACAAAGTGGAAATACGTCAGTTCTGTTAGTTTGTCGTATATCAGCCAGCCATGTTCTGCCACTTACATTGTGTTGTGGTATACACTGGGCCTGAGTTTTGGTGCAGTCTCCCCCCAAAAAAAGGGAGTTTCACATTGTCACAAAGTAGATATACGTCAGTTCTGTTAGTTTGTTGTATATCAGCCAGCCACGTTCTGCCACTTACATTGTGCTGTGTTATACACTGGGCCTGAGTTTTGGTGCAGTCTCCCCCCAAAAAAAGGGAGATTCAAATTGTCACAAAGTGGATATACATCAGTTCTGTTAGTTTGTCGTATATCAGCCAGCCACGTTCTGCCACTTACATTGAGTTGTGTTATACACTGAGCCTGAGTTTTGGTGCAGTCTCCTTCCCCAAAAAAGGGAGATTCAAATTGTCACAAAGTGGATATACATCAGTTCTGTTAGTTTGTCATATATCAGCCAGCCACGTTCTGCCACTTACATTGTGTTGTGTTCTACACTGAGCCTGAGTTTTGGTGCAGTCTCCCCCCCAAAAAAGGAGATTCAAATTGTCACAAAGTAGATATACGTCAGTTCTGTTGTTTTGTCGTATATCAGCCAGCCACGTTCTGCCACTTATATTGTGTATTGATATATACTGGGCCTGAGTTTTGGTGCAGTCTACCCCACAAAAGGGAGATTCAAATTGTCACAAAGTGGATAAACGTCAGTTCTGTTAGTTTGTCGTATATCAGCCAGCCACGTTCTGCCACTTACATTGTGCTGTGTTATACACTGGGTCTGAGTTTTGTTGCAGTCTCCCCCCCAAAAAAGGGAGATTCAAATTGTCACAAAGTAGATATATGTCAGTTCTGCTAGTTTGTCGTATATCAGCCAGCCTCGTTCTGCCACTTTCATTGTGCTGTGTTATACACTGGGTCTGAGCTTTGGTGCAGTCTCCCCCCAAAAAAGGGAGATTCAAATTGTCACAAAGTGGATATACGTCAGTTCTGTTAGTTTGTCGTATATCAGCCAGCCACGTTCTGCTACTTACATTGTGTTGTGTTATACACTGGGCCTGAGTTTTGGTGCAGTCTCCCCACTAAAAAAGGGAGATTCAAATTGTCACAAAGTGGATATACGTCAGTTTTGTTAGTTTTGTCGTATATCAGCCAGCCACATTCTGCAACTTACATTGTGTTGTGTTATGCACTGGGCCTGAATTTTGGTGCAGTCTCCCCCCCAAAAAAAGTGACATTCAAATTGTCACAAAGTGGTTATACGTCAGTTCTGTTAGTTTGTCGTATATCAGCCAGCCACGTTCTGCCACTTACATTGTGTTGTGTTATACACTGGGCCTGAATTTTGGTGAAGTGTCCCCCCCAAAAAAGGGAGATTCAAATTGTCACAAAGTGGATATACGTCAGTTCTGTTGGTTTGTCGTATATCAGCCTGCCACGTTCTGCCACTTATATTATGTACTGTTATATACTGGGCTTGAGTTTTGGTGCAGTCTCCCCCAAAAAGGGGGATTCAAATTGTCAAAAAGTGGATATATGTCAGTACGTCAGTTCTGTTAGTTTGTCGTATATCAGCCAGCCACGTTCTGCCACTTACATTGTGTCGTGTTGTACACTGGGCCTGAGTTTTGATGCAGTCTCCCCCGAAAAAAGAGGGAGATTCAAATTGTCACAAAGTGGATATACATCAGTTCTGTTAGTTTGTCGTATATCAGCCAGCCACGTTCTGCCACTTACATTGTGTTGTGTTATACACTGGGCCTGAATTTTGGTGAAGTGTCCCCCCAAAAAAATGGAGATTCAAATTGTCACAAAGCGGATATACGTCAGTTCTGTTGGTTTGTCGTATATCAGCCTGCCACGTTCTGCCACTTATATTATGTACTGTTATATACTGGGCTTGAGTTTTGGTGCAGTCTCCCCCAAAAAGGGGGATTCAAATTGTCACAAAGTGGATATATGTCAGTACGTCAGTTCTGTTAGTTTGTCGTATATCAGCCAGCCACGTTCTGCCACTTACATTGTGTTGTATTATACACTGGGCCTGAGTTTTGGTGCAGTCTCCACCCCAAAAAAGGGAGATTCAAATTGTCACAAAATAGATATATGTCAGTTCTGTTAGTTTTTTGTAAATCAGCCAGTCACGTTCTGCTACTTACATTGTGTTGTGTTATACACTGGGCCTGAGTTTTGGTGGAGTCTCCACCCAAAAAAAAGGAGATTCAAATTGTCACAAAGTGGATATACGTCAGTTCTGTTAGTTTGTCGTATATCAGCAAGCCATGTTCTGCCACTTACATTGTGTCGTGTTGTACACTGGGCCTGAGTTTTGATGCAGTCTCCCCCGAAAAAAGAGGGAGATTCAAATTGTCACAAAGTGGATATACATCAGTTCTGTTAGTTTGTCGTATATCAGCCAGCCACGTTCTGCCACTTACATTGTGTTGTATTATACACTGGGCCTGAGTTTTGGTGCAGTCTCCACCCCAAAAAAGGGAGATTCAAATTGTCACAAAGTAGATATATGTCAGTTCTGTTAGTTTTTTGTAAATCAGCCAGTCACGTTCTGCCACTTACATTGTGTTGTGTTATACACTGGGCCTGAGTTTTGGTGGAGTCTCCACCCAAAAAAAGGGAGATTCAAATTGTCACAAAGTGGATATACGTCAGTTCTGTTAGTTTGTCGTATATCAGCAAGCCATGTTCTGCCACTTACATTGTGTCGTGTTGTACACTGGGCCTGAGTTTTGATGCAGTCTCCCCCGAAAAAAGAGGGAGATTCAAATTGTCACAAAGTGGATATACATCAGTTCTGTTAGTTTTTTGTATATCAGCCAGCCACGTTCTGCCACTTACATTGTGTTGTGTTCTACACTGGGCCTGAGTTTTGGTGCAGTCTCCCCCCCACAAAAGGGAGATTCAAATTGTCACAAAGTGGATAAACGTCAGTTCTGTTAGTTTGTCGTATATCAGCCAGCCACGTTCTGCCACTTACATTGTGCTGTGTTATACACTGGGTCTGAGTTATGGTGCAGTTTCCCCCCCAAAAAAGGGAGATTCAAATTGTCACAAAGTGGATATTCATCAGTTCTGTTAGTTTGTCATATATCATCCAGCCACGTTCTGCCACTTTCATTGTTTTGTGTTATACACTGGGCCAGAGTTTTGGTGCAGTCTCCCCCCCAAAAAAGGGAGATTCAAATTGTCACAAAGTGGATATACATCAGTTCTGTTGGTTTGTCGTATATCAGCCAGCCACATTCTGCCACTTACATTGTGTTGTGTTCTACACTGAGCCTGAGTTTTGGTGCAGTCTCCCCCCCAAAAAAGGAGATTCAAATTGTCATAAAGTGGATATACGTCAGTTCTGTTACTTTGTCGTATATCAGCCAGCCACGTTCTGACACTTACATTGTGTTGTGTTTTACACTGTTCCTGAGTTTTGGTGCAGTTTCCCCCAAAAAAAGGGGAGATTCAAATTGTCACAAAGTGGATATACGTCAGTTCTGTTAGTTTGTCGTATATCATCTAGCCACATTCTGCCACTTACATTATGTTGTGTTATACACTGAGCCTGAGTTTTGGTGCAGTCTCCCCCCCAAAAAAGGGAGATTCAAATTGTCTCAAAGTGGATATACGTCAGTTCTGTTAGTTAGTCGTACTGTATATCAGCCAGCCACGTTCTGCCACTTACATTGTGTTGTGTTAGACACTGGGCCTGAATTTTGGTGCAGTCTCCCCCCCCAAAAAAGGGAGATTGAAATTGTCACAAAGTGGATATACGTCAGTTCTGTTAGTTTGTCGTATATCAGCCAGCCATGTTCTGCCACTTACATTGTGTTGTGTTATACACTGGGCCTGAGTTTTGGTGCAGTCTCCACCCAAAAAAAGGAAGATTCAAATTGTCACAAAGTGGATATACGTCAGTTCTGTTAGTTTGTCGTATATCAGCAAGCCATGTTCTGCCACTTACATTGTGTCGTGTTATACACTGGGCCTGAGTTTTGGTGCAGTCTCCCCTGAAAAAAAAGGGAGATTCAAATTGTCACAAAGTGGATATACATCAGTTCTGTTAGTTTGTCGTATATCAGCCAGCCACGTTCTGCCACTCACATTGTGTTGTGTTATACACTGGGTCTGAGCTTTGGTGCAGTCTCCCCACTAAAAAAGGGAGATTCAAATTGTCACAAAGTGGAAAAACTTCAGTTCTGTTAGTTTGTCGTATATCAGCCAGCCATGTTCTGCCACATACATTGTGTTGTGTTATACAATGGGCCTGAGTTTTGGTGCAGTTTCCCCCCAAAAAAGGGAGATTCAAATTGTCACAAAGTGGATATACGTCAGTTTTGTTAGTTTTGTCGTATATCAGCCAGCCACATTCTGCCACTTACATTGTGTTGTGTTATGCACTGGGCCTGAATTTTGGTGCAGTCTCCCCCCAAAAAAAAGTGACATTCAAATTGTCACAAAGTGGTTATACGTCAGTTCTGTTAGTTTGTCGTATATCAGCCCGCCATGTTCTGACACTTACATTGTGTTGTGTTTTACACTGTTCCTGAGTTTTGGTGCAGTTTCCCTCCAAAAAAGGGGAGATTCAAATTGTCACAAAGTGGATATACGTCAGTTCTGTTAGTTTGTCGTATATCATCCAGCCACGTTCTGCCACTTACATTGTGTTGTGTTATACACTGAGCCTGAGTTTTGGTGCAGTCTCCCCCCCAAAAAAGGGAGATTCAAATTGTCACAAAGTGGATATACGTCAGTTCTGATAGTTTGTCGTACTGTATATCAGCCAGCCACGTTCTGCCACTTACATTGTGTTGTGTTAGACACTGGGCCTGAATTTTGGTTGCAGTCTCCCCCCAAAAAAGAGAGATTGAAATTGTCACAAAGTGGATATACGTCAGTAGGGTTGAGCGAAACGGGTCGTTCATTTTCATAAGTCGCCGACTTTTGGCAAAGTCGGCGTCTCATGAAACCCGATCCGATCCCAGTGTGGGTCGGCCACGTGGAACGCGAACTTGGCGCCAAAGTCGCATTTCGAATGACGCCTTCCCCGCCATTTTTTTGAGCCAATTAATTGTGGGCAGCGTGATGACATAGGTTCCGGCTCCTGCGGCATCATAGTGCTATGTTACGTTTTCGGACGTAGTAATTTCCGGAGTCTAAAAATAACATATGCCTTGCACGGAGGGGAGAGAGAGAGAGAGAGAGAGAGAGAGAGAGAGAGAGAGAGAGAGAGAGAGAGAGAGAATAAAAAAAATAATTTCATTGACATACATTGGGTTTCGTGTTCCGGGTCCGGAACCCGACTTTACAGTAGAATCGGCCGATTCCATACGATCCGACATCCGAGAAGGTCGGGTTTCACAAAACCCACCTCGATCCTAAAAAAGCTAAGGTCGCTCAACCCTATACGTCAGTTCTGTTAGTTTGTCCTATATCAGCCAGCCATGTTCTGCCACTTACATTGTGTTGTGTTATACACTGGGCCTGAGTTTTGGTGCAGTCTCCACCCAAAAAAAGGAAGATTCAAATTGTCACAAAGTGGATATACGTCAGTTCTGTTAGTTTGTCGTATATCAGCAAGCCATGTTCTGCCACTTTCATTGTGTCGTGTTATACACTGGGCCTGAGTTTTGGTGCAGTCTCCCCCGAAAAAAAAGGGAGATTCAAATTGTCACAAAGTGGATATACATCAGTTCTGTTAGTTTGTCGTATATCAGCCAGCCACGTTCTGCCACTTACATTGTGTTGTGCTCTACACTTTGCCTGAGTTTTGGTGCAGACTCCCCCCAAAAAAAGGGAGATTCAAATTTTCACAAAGTGGATATACGTCAGTTCTGTTAGTTTGTCGTATGTCAGCCAGCCATGTTCTGCCACTTACATTGTGTTGTGTTTAACACTGGGCCTGAGTTTTGGTACAGTCTCCCCCCCAAAAAAAGGGAGATTCATATTGTCACAAAGTGGATATTCATCAGTTCTGTTAGTTTGTCATATATCATCCAGCCACGTTCTGCCACTTTCATTGTTTTGTGTTATACACTGGGCCTGAGTTTTGGTGCAGTCTCCCCCCAAAAAAAGGAGATTCAAATTGTCACAAAGTGGATATACGTCAGTTCTGTTACTTTGTCGTATATCAGCCAGAAATGTTCTGCCACTTACATTGTGTTGTGTTTTACACTGTTCCTGAGTTTTGGTGCAGTTTCCCCCTCAAAAAAAGGGAGATTCAAATTGTCACAAAGTGGATATACGTCAGTTCTGTTAGTTTGTCGTATATCAGCCAGCCAAGTTCTGCCACTTACATTGTGTTGTGTTAAGGTACCGTCACACTAAACGATATCGCTAGCGATCCGTGACGTTGCAGCGTCCTCGCTAGCGATATCGTTTAGTTTGACACGCAGCAGCGATCAGGATCCTGCTGTGATGTCGCTGGTCGCTGAATAAAGTCCAGAACTTTATTTGGTCGTCCGATCGCCGTGTATCGTTGTGTTTGACACCAAAAGCAACGATACCAGCGATGTTTTACACTGGTAACCAGGGTAAACATCGGGTTACCAAGCGCAGGGCCGCGCTTAGTAACCCGATGTTTACCCTGGTTACCAGCGTAAAAGTTAAAAAAACAAACAGTACATACTCACCCAGCGTCATACCTCCCCCAGCCTCTGCTTCCTGACACTGACTGAGCGCCGGCCCTAAAGTGAAAGTGAAAGCCGCTGTGCTGTTAGGGCCGGAGCTCAGTCAGTGTCAGGAAGCAGACGCTGGGGGACGCTGGGTGAGTATGTAGTGTTTGTTTTTTTACTTTTACGCTGGTAACCAGGGTAAACATCGGGTTACTAAGCGCGGCCCTGCGCTTAGCAACCCGATGTTTACCCTGGTTACCCGGGGACCTCGGCATCGTTGGTCGCTGGAGAGCGGTCTGTGTGACAGCTCTCCAGCGATCAAACAGCGACGCTGCAGCGATCGGCATCGTTGTCGC
This sequence comes from Ranitomeya variabilis, assembly GCF_051348905.1. Lineage (NCBI taxonomy): Eukaryota > Metazoa > Chordata > Amphibia > Anura > Dendrobatidae > Ranitomeya > Ranitomeya variabilis. Next base: position 573,516,113 of record NC_135236.1, read on the forward strand.
TATCGCTGCAGCGTCGCTTAATGTGACGGTACCTTTAGACACTGGGCCTGAATTTTGGTGCAGTCTCCCTCCCAAAAAAAGGGAGATTGAAATTGTCACAAAGTGGATATACGTCAGTTCTGTTAGATTGTCGTATATCAGCTAGCCATGTTCTGCCACTAACATTGTGTTGTGTTATACACTGGGCCTGAGTTTTGGTGCAGTGTCCCCCCTAAGAAAGGGAGATTCAAATAGTCACAAAGTGGATATGCGTCAGTTATGTTAGTTTGTTGTATAACAGCCAGCCACGTTCTGCCACTTATATTGTGTTGTGTTATACACTGGGCATGAGTCTTGGTGCAGTTTCACCCTAAAAAAGGGAGATTCAAAATGTCACAAAGTGGATATACGTCAGTTCTGTTAGTTTGTCGTATATCAGCCAGCCACGTTCTGCCACTTACATTGTGTTGTGTTATACATTGGGCCTTAGTTTTGGTGTAGCCTCCCCCCCAAAAAAGGGAGATTCAAATTGTCACAACGTGGATATACGTCAGTTCTGTTAGTTTGTTGTATATCAGACAGCCACGTTCTGCCTCTTACATTGTGTTGTGTTATACACTGGGCCTGAGTTTTGGTGCAGTCTCACCCCCCAAATAAAGAGAGATTCAAATTGTCACAAAGTCGATATATATCAGTTCTGTTAGTTTGTCGTATATCAGCCAGCCATGTTCTGCCACTTACATTGTGTTGTGTAATACACTGGGCCTGAGTTTTGGTGCAGTCTCCCCCCCCAAAAAGGGAAATTCAAATTGTCACAATGTGGATATACGTCAGTTCTGTTAGTTTGTTGTTTATCAGCCAGCCATGTTCTGCCACTTACATTGTGTTGTGTTATACACTGGGCCTGAGTTTTGGTGCAGTCTCCCCCCCAAAAAAGGGAGATTCAAATTGTCACACAGTCGATATATGTCAGTTCTGTTAGTTTGTCGTATATCAGCCAGCCATGTTCTGCCACTTACATTGTGTTGTGTTATACACTGGGCCTGAGTTTTGGTGCAGTCTCCCCCCCAAAAAAGGGAGATTCAAATTGTCACACAGTCGATATATGTCAGTTCTGTTAGTTTGTCGTATATCAGCCAGCCATGTTCTGCCACTTACATTGTGTTGTGTTATACACTGGGCCTGAGTTTTCGTGCAGTCTCCCGCCAAAAAAGGGAGATTCAAATTGTCACAAAGTGTATATATACGTCAGTTCTGTTAGTTTGTCGTATATCAGCCAGCCACGTTCTGCCACTTACATTGTGTTGTGTTATACACTGGGCCTGAGTTTTGGTGCAGTCTCCCCCCAAAAAAAAGGAGATTCAAATTGTCAACAAGTTTATATACACCTTCTACCTTGTTTTACAGTACTATATATCGGTTGTTATTTTGGTTAGATTTTCACAATAATGAGGAAGTCTGGTGGAAGAGGCCGAGTGCGGTTGATGCCAGCTAGTACTGATCGTGGTAGTGGTGGTGGAGCATCTGGTGGTAGTGGGAAAAGCAAAATAGCACCTAAGGCTGGAGGTGTTGAGCCAGCGTCATCGTCTGGCTACACAAGGCCTCGAAGGCTCCCTTATCTTGCAGTAGGAAAACCACTTTTAAAGCCGGAACAGCAGGAAAAAGTTTTGGCTTTCCTTGCTGACTCATCCTCTAGCTCTTTCGCCTCCTCTTCAGAAATTTCCAAATATAAAAGCAGCGAGTCATCAGTGGATGCTCCCGGTCAGGAGCAAGACGTTTCCTTGTGTCCTTCACCCAAACCAAAAGTGAAGGATGCGTCAGGCGACAGTACAGGTTACTCCATGGAGCTCTTTACACATATTGTGCCTGGGTTAGAAACGGAAATTGTTAACTTCCCATTACAAGATGAATCGGACATGGAGTGCACTGATGCACAGCCACAGCTAGATTATTATGCTGTTCCATTGACTCAGATCACTACATTGCCCTCGCGGTGTACTCAGCCAGAATCTGACCCTGATGAGACTATGGTGCCCCATCCTGAACGCTATAGCACCTCTCACGGTGACACAGAGGAAGGTGCACATGACATTGATGAGGAGGTGATAGATGACCCAGTTGTTGACCCAGATTGGCAGCCATTGGGGGAAGAGGGTGCTGCTGCCAGTAGCTCAGAAGTGGAGGAGGATGATCCGCAGCAGCCATCTACATCGCAACAGCTGTCATCTTGGCCCGTATCAGGCCAAAAACGTGTGTCAAAAACAAAAACAGTTTTAGGACAGCGTGGCCATCCGGTGAAAGTAGCACAGCGTGCAATACCTGAAAAGGTATTCGATAGTAGGAAGAGTGCAGTGTGGCAATTTTTTAACCAAGATTCGAATGATCAGTCAAAACTTATCTCTAAGAAATGCTCAAAGACCTTTAGCAGAGGGAAGAATCTTCAAAATTGAAATACAACGTGCATGCGTAGACATTTAACCAGCATGCACTTGCAAGCCTGGACTAACTACCAAACGTCATGTACCGTTGGTGCACCTGCTCGTAATAAAGGTAGTCAGCAACGCTATATTGCTTCCCTCACTGTAAGCCCACCGGTTAGGACACCACCAGCAGCAAATGTGGAGGTATTGTTGCAAGGCCAAAGCAGTCAGGGAATCACAAGGTTATTAGGTAGGAAACACTATATGTAGGCCAACATCAAGAATACCATCACCAACCCTCTCTCAATCTGCCATGTCCACCACCACCACCACCGCTAGTTCCACCATATGCAGCTCTCCAGTCCAGCTCACCCTACAAGAGACACTCGTTAGGAAAAGAAAGTACTCATCCTCTCATCCGCATACACAGGGTTTGAACGCCCACATTGCTATACTAATCTCGTTAGAAATGTTGCCCTACCGGTTGGTTGAAAGCGAAGCTTTCAAAGACCTGATGGCCTACGCAGTACCACGTTATGACCTACCCAGTCGGCACTTCTTTGCGAGAAAAGCCATCCCAGCCCTCCACCAGCATGTCAAAGACCACATTGTCCATGCACTGAGGCAATCAGTCAGTGGAAAGGTGCACCTCACAACAGATGCATGGACCAGTAGGCATGGCCAGGGACGTTACGTGTCCATCATGGCGCACTGGGTTAATGTGGTGGATGCAGGGTCCACAGGGAACAGCCATAGTGGGACAGTTCTGCCTAGCCCACGGTCTAGGAAACAGTTGGCTGTAGGCGTTCGCCACCCCTCCTCCTCCTCCTCCAGAAGCGAAAGCTCTTCCACAGAGCACAGTTGAACGACCACTGCATCCGCAGCTGCCAGTGTTGCACACGAGGTGTCCCATTATCGAACAGACACACTGCGGAAGTACTGGCCGAGTACTTGCAGCAAGAAACTCAGTCATGGCTGGGCAGTATACATCTTGAGGCAGGCAAGGTAGTCAGTGATAACGGAAGGATTTTTATGGCAGCCATAGCCCTTTCAGAACTGAAACACATACCTTGCCTGGCTCACACCTTGAACCTGGTGGTGCAGTGTTTCCTGAAAAATTATCCGGGGTTACCAGCCCTGCTCCTGAAGGTGCGAAGACTTTGCTCGCACATCCGCCGGTCGCCCGTACACTTTAGTCGTATGCTGAACCATCAGCGATCGCTGAATCTTCCCCAGCACCGCCTAATAATCGACTTTGCAACAAGGTGGAACTCCACACTGCACAAGGTTCAGAGGCTGCGCGAACAGAGGCGTGCTGTAATTTATTTGTGGGAGGATACACATACACTGGCAGGAACTTGGATGGCAGACATGGAGGTGTCTGGTGTGCAGTGGTCGAAGCTACAAGACCTCTGTCAAGTCCTTCAGTGTTTTGCGGAATGCATACGGCTGGTAAGTGCAGACGTCGCCATCATAAGCATGAGCATCCCACTAATGCGTCTGCTGATGCAAAGTTTGACGCACATTAAGGAGCAGGCGTCTGAAGCCGAGGGGGAGGGAAGCCTTGATGACAGTCAGCCATTGTCTGCTCAGGGAACTGTCATGGACGAGGTGGCGGACGAAGAGGAAGAGAAGGAGGATGATGGGGATGAATATTTATGGGAGGAGGATGCTTCTCAGGGGGCAATAGAAACTGGTGGCATTGCAAGGTACAGGATTTTTGCGGGATACAAGTGATGTTGATGTGCAAGAAAGTGCTCCTCAACCCAGCACAAGCAGTGAATTGACACCTGGAACATTGGCCCACATGGCTGAGTATGCCTTGTGTATCCTACAAAGTGACCCCCGCGTTATCAAAATGATGACCGATGACGATTACTGGTTGGCCTGCCTCCTGGATCCACAATATAAAGGAAAATTACAAAATATCATGCCACATGAGAACCTTGAGCAAATATTGGCTACCAAACAAGCAACTGTTGTAGACCGTTTGGTTCAGGCATTCCCAGCACACAGCGGCGGTGATGGTTCTCACAAGAGCCATAGGGGGCAACTTGGCAGAGGTGCTGGAGGTGCACAAATCTGAAGTGGCGTTGGACAGAGGGGTTTTATGACCAGGTTGTGGAGTGATTTCGCAATGACCGCTGACACGACAGGTACTGATGCATCAATTCAAAGTGACAGGAGACGGCATTTGTCCAGTATGGTTACGAACTAATTTTCCTCCCTTATCGATGTTCTCCCTCACAGGTCATTCCCCTTTGATTACTGGGCATCTGAAATAGACACCTGGCCTGAATTGGCAGAATATGCATTACAGGAGCTCGCTTGCCCTGCTGCTAGTATGCTATCAGAAAGAGTCTTCAGTGCTGCTGGTTCAATACTGACCGAAAAAAGGACACTTCTGGCTACCCAAAATGTTGATGATCTAACCTTCATTAAAATGAATCAATCATGGATTTCAAATTATTTGGCCCCACCTTCCCCTGCTGACACGTAGCTTGCCTGAAAAATGTTTTGCTTTTGGCCTCCTCTTACTGACTGCTCCAATTCCTCCATTTGCATCTGCTGAATGTCCACCATAGGCCATTTTTATACCTCCCTAAAAGGGCTGACTCCCCCCACAGGGCTGTGGTCACCACTTGGCGCAAGCACCCGTGCGAGTGCCTTTTGCCTGGACAGGTAGGTGTGCCCACTCTTGGGCGACGGCACTGGCACAGGGTCCCTCATAGTACAATGAAGTGTCTCTGAAGGTGGTGGTGCACAACCAACATCAGACACACCGTCATAATATGAGGAGCCCTGTGCCAGTACCGCCGCCCACGAGAGAGTGTTCCCCCCCAGCTCGAACAGTGCTCTACCACTTGCAATACTTACCTCTCCCTGCTCCACCACTGTGTAGTCTGGACTGTTAAATCCTTCAATGGCACTGCCAAAACAAATTTGTTGAAATGATAGATGATAGTTAAAATATACAGGAGCCCTGGCCTTCATTTGGACCAGTTAATACTTTGCGCCTACTACCACTGTCTGCTACTCAGCAGAGGAGCCCACCCCTGTACCTAGCTATACCACCTGTTTATTTATGAACAATTTTTTGGCAGACATTTAGCCCACTTTATTATTTGGGCCTAGTAACTGTGTCTGCCACTCATTACAGTTGTCCTCCGCTGAACAAAGCATTGCCGCCTGTTTAGTCCTGTTACCAATTATGAACTGCATTTAGGCTACTTTATTTTTTGGGCCTACAAACTGTGTCTGCCACTCATTACAGTTGTCCTCCGCTGAACAAATCTATGAAGTCTGTTTAGTCCTGTTACCACATTTGAACTGCATTTAGCCTACTTTATTATTTGGGCCTACTAACTGTGTCTGCCACTCATTACAGTTTTCCTCCACTGAACAAAGCAATGCCGCCTGTTTAGTCCTGTTACCAATTTTGAACTGCTTTTATCCTACTTTATTATTTGGGCCTACTAACTGTGTCTGCCACTCATTACAGTTTTCCTCCACTGAAAAAAACAATGCAGCCTGTTTTGTCCTGTTACCAATTTTGAAATGCATTTAGGCTACTTTATTATTTGGGCCTACTAACTGTGTCTGCCACTCATTACAGTTGTCCTCCGCTGAACAAAGCATTGCCGCCTGTTTAGTCCTGTTACCAATTATGAACTGCATTTAGGCTACTTTATTATTTGAGCCTACTAACTGTGTCTGCCACTCATTACAGTTGTCCTCCGCTGAACAAAGCTATGAAGTCTGTTTAGTCCTGTTACCACATTTGAACTGCATTTAGCCTACTTTATTATTTGGGCCTACTGTTATGGTTCTCAATGGCAAGAGAACATAGCCCAGCAAACATGAGTACTAGCTCTTGGAAGGATGGAAACTAAACTGACCATGAACTAAACCTGCCGCACAACTAACAGTAGCCGGGTAGCGTTGCCTACGTTTTTATCCCTAGACGCCCAGCGCCGGCCGGAGGACTAACTAATCCTGGCAGAGGAAAATATAGTACTGGCTCACCTCTAGAGAAATTTCCCCGATAGGCTGACAGAGGCCCCCACATATATTGGCGGTGATTTTAGATGAAATGACAAACGTAGTATGAAAATAGGTTTAGCAAAATTGAGGTCCGCTTACTAGATAGCAGGAAGACAGAAAGGGCACTTTCATGGTCAGCTGAAAACCCTATCAAAATACCATCCTGAAATTACTTTAAGACTCTAGTATTAACTCATAACATCAGAGTGGCAATTTCAGATCACAAGAGCTTTCCAGACACAGAAACGAAACTACAGCTGTGAACTGGAACAAAATGCAAAAACAAACGAGGACAAAAGTCCAACTTAGCTGGGAGTTGTCTAGTAGCAGGAACATGCACAGAAAGGCTTCTGATTACAATGTTGACCGGCATGGAAGTGACAGAGGAGCAAGGTTAAATAGCGACTCCCACATCCTGATGGAAACAGGTGAACAGAGGGGATGATGCACACCAGTTCAATTCCACCAGTGGCCACCGGGGGAGCCCAAAATCCAATTTCACAACAGTACCCCCCCCTCAAGGAGGGGGCACCGAACCCTCACCAGAACCACCAGGGCGATCAGGATGAGCCCTATGAAAGGCACGGACCAGATCGGAGGCATGAACATCAGAGGCAGTCACCCAAGAATTATCCTCCTGACCGTATCCCTTCCATTTGACCAGATACTGGAGTTTCCGTCTGGAAACACGGGAGTCCAAGATTTTTTCCACAACGTACTCCAACTCGCCCTCAACCAACACCGGAGCAGGAGGCTCAACGGAAGGCACAACCGGTACCTCATACCTGCGCAACAATGACCGATGAAAAACATTATGAATAGAAAAAGATGCAGGGAGGTCCAAACGGAAGGACACAGGGTTAAGAATCTCCAATATCTTGTACGGGCCGATGAACCGAGGCTTAAACTTAGGAGAAGAAACCCTCATAGGGACAAAACGAGAAGACAACCACACCAAGTCCCCAACACAAAGCCGAGGACCAACCCGACGCCGGTGGTTGGCAAAAAGCTGAGTCTTCTCCTGGGACAACTTCAAATTGTCCACTACCTGCCCCCAAATCTGATGCAACCTCTCCACCACAGCATCCACTCCAGGACAATCCGAAGATTCCACCTGACCAGAAGAAAATCGAGGATGAAACCCCGAATTACAGAAAAAAGGAGACACCAAGGTGGCAGAGCTGGCCCGATTATTGAGGGCAAACTCCGCTAAAGGCAAAAAAGCAACCCAATCATCCTGATCTGCAGACACAAAACACCTCAAATATGTCTCCAAGGTCTGATTCGTCCGCTCGGTCTGGCCATTTGTCTGAGGATGGAAAGCAGACGAGAAAGACAAATCTATGCCCATCCTAGCACAGAATGCTCGCCAAAATCTAGACACGAATTGGGTTCCTCTGTCAGAAACGATATTCTCCGGAATACCATGCAAACGGACCACATTTTGAAAAAACAGAGGAACCAACTTGGAAGAAGAAGGCAACTTAGGCAGGGGAACCAAATGGACCATCTTAGAGAAACGGTCACACACCACCCAGATGACAGACATCTTCTGAGAAACAGGAAGATCCGAAATAAAATCCATCGAGATGTGCGTCCAGGGCCTCTTCGGGATAGGCAAGGGCAACAACAATCCACTAGCCCGAGAACAACAAGGCTTGGCCCGAGCACAAACGTCACAAGACTGCACAAAGCCTCGCACATCTCGAGACAGGGAAGGCCACCAGAAGGACCTTGCCACCAAATCCCTGGTACCAAAGATTCCAGGATGACCTGTCAACGCAGAAGAATGAACCTCAGAAATGACTTTACTGGTCCAATCATCAGGAACAAACAGTCTACCAGGTGGGCAACGATCAGGTCTATCCGCCTGAAACTCCTGCAAGGCCCGCCGCAGGTCTGGAGAAACGGCAGACAATATCACTCCATCCTTAAGGATACCTGTAGGTTCAGAGTTACCAGGGGAGTCAGGCTCAAAACTCCTAGAAAGGGCATCCGCCTTAACATTCTTAGAACCCGGCAGGTAGGACACCACAAAATTAAACCGAGAGAAAAACAACGACCAGCGCGCCTGTCTAGGATTCAGGCGTCTGGCGGACTCAAGATAAATTAGATTTTTGTGGTCAGTCAATACCACCACCTGATGTCTAGCCCCCTCAAGCCAATGACGCCACTCCTCAAAAGCCCACTTCATGGCCAAAAGCTCCCAATTCCCAACATCATAATTCCGCTCGGCGGGCGAAAATTTACGCGAGAAAAAGGCACAAGGTCTCATCACGGAACAATCGGAACTTCTCTGCGACAAAACTGCCCCAGCTCCGATTTCAGAAGCGTCGACCTCAACCTGAAAAGGAAGAGCAACATCAGGCTGACGCAACACAGGGGCGGAAGAAAAGCGGCGCTTAAGCTCCCGAAAGGCCTCCACAGCAGCAGGGGACCAATCAGCAACATCAGCACCCTTCTTAGTCAAATCAGTCAATGGTTTAACAACATCAGAAAAACCAGCAATAAATCGACGATAAAAGTTAGCAAAGCCCAAAAATTTCTGAAGACTCTTAAGAGAAGAGGGTTGCGTCCAATCACAAATAGCCTGAACCTTGACAGGATCCATCTCGATGGAAGAGGGGGAAAAAATATATCCCAAAAAGGAAATCTTTTGAACCCCAAAAACGCACTTAGAACCCTTCACACACAAGGAACTAGACCGCAAAACCCGAAAAACCCTCCTGACCTGCCGGACATGAGAGTCCCAGTCATCCGAAAAAATCAAAATATCATCCAGATACACAATCATAAATTTATCCAAATAATCACGGAAAATGTCATGCATAAAGGACTGAAAGACTGAAGGGGCATTTGAAAGACCAAAAGGCATCACCAAATACTCAAAGTGGCCCTCGGGCGTATTAAATGCGGTCTTCCACTCATCCCCCTGCTTAATTCGCACCAAATTATACGCCCCACGGAGATCTATCTTAGAGAACCACTTGGCCCCCTTTATGTGAGCAAACAAATCAGTCAGCAGTGGCAACGGATATTGATATTTAACCGTGATTTTATTCAAAAGCCGATAATCAATACACGGTCTCAAAGAGCCATCTTTCTTAGCAACAAAGAAAAAACCGGCTCCTAAGGGAGATGACGAAGGACGAATATGTCCCTTTTCCAGGGACTCCTTTATATATTCTCGCATAGCAGCATGTTCAGGCACAGACAGATTAAATAAACGACCCTTAGGGTATTTACTACCCGGAATCAAATCTATGGCACAATCGCACTCCCGGTGCGGAGGTAATGAACCAAGCTTAGGTTCTTCAAAAACGTCACGATATTCAGTCAAGAATTCAGGAATCTCAGAGGAAATAGATGATGAAATGGAAACCACAGGTACGTCCCCATGCATCCCCTTACATCCCCAGCTTAACACAGACATAGCTTTCCAGTCAAGGACTGGGTTATGAGATTGCAGCCATGGCAATCCAAGCACCAACACATCATGTAGGTTATACAGCACAAGAAAGCGAATAATCTCCTGATGATCCGGATTAATCCGCATAGTTACTTGTGTCCAGTATTGTGGTTTATTACTAGCCAATGGGGTGGAGTCAATCCCCTTCAGGGGTATAGGAGTTTCAAGAGGCTCCAAATCATACCCACAGCGTTTGGCAAAGGACCAATCCATAAGACTCAAAGCGGCGCCAGAGTCGACATAGGCATCCGCGGTAATAGATGATAAAGAACAAATCAGGGTCACAGATAGAATAAACTTAGACTGTAAAGTGCCAATTGAAACAGACTTATCAAGCTTCTTAGTACGCTTAGAGCATGCTGATATAACATGAGTTGAATCACCGCAATAGAAGCACAACCCATTTTTTCGTCTTAAATTCTGCCGTTCACTTCTGGACAGAATTCTATCACATTGCATATTCTCTGGCGTCTTCTCAGTAGACACCGCCAAATGGTGCACAGGTTTGCGCTCCCGCAGACGCCTATCGATCTGGATAGCCATTGTCATGGACTCATTCAGACCCGCAGGCACAGGGAACCCCACCATAACATCCTTAATGGCATCAGAGAGACCCTCTCTGAAATTCGCCACCAGGGCGCACTCATTCCACTGAGTAAGCACAGCCCATTTACGGAATTTCTGGCAGTATATTTCAGCTTCGTCTTGCCCCTGAGATAGGGACATCAAGGCCTTTTCCGCCTGAAGCTCTAACTGAGGTTCATCATAAAGCAACCCCAAGGCCAGAAAAAACGCATCCACATTGAGCAACGCAGGATCCCCTGGAGCCAATGCAAAAGCCCAATCCTGAGGGTCGCCCCAGAGCAAGGAAATCACAATCCTGACCTGCTGAGCAGGATCTCCAGCAGAGCGAGATTTCAGGGACAAAAACAACTTGCAATTATTTTTGAAATTTTGAAAGCAAGATCTATTCCCCGAGAAAAATTCAGGCAAAGGAATTCTAGGTTCAGATATAGGAACATGAACAACAAAATCTTGTAAATTTTGAACTTTCGTGGTGAGATTATTCAAACCTGCAGCTAAACTCTGAATATCCATTTTAAACAGGTGAACACAGAGCCATTCCAGGATTAGAAGGAGAGAGAGAGAGAGAAAGGCTGCAATATAGGCAGACTTGCAAGAGATTCAATTACAAGCACACTCAGAACTAAAGGGAAGGGAAAAAAAAAAAAAAAAAAAAAAATCTTCAGCAGACTTCTCTTTTCTCTCCTTTCTCTGTCAATTAATTTAACCCTTTTTGGCCGGTCAAACTGTTATGGTTCTCAATGGCAAGAGAACATAGCCCAGCAAACATGAGTACTAGCTCTTGGAAGGATGGAAACTAAACTGACCATGAACTAAACCTGCCGCACAACTAACAGTAGCCGGGTAGCGTTGCCTACGTTTTTATCCCTAGACGCCCAGCGCCGGCCGGAGGACTAACTAATCCTGGCAGAGGAAAATATAGTCCTGGCTCACCTCTAGAGAAATTTCCCCGATAGGCTGACAGAGGCCCCCACATATATTGGCGGTGATTTTAGATGAAATGACAAACGTAGTATGAAAATAGGTTTAGCAAAATTGAGGTCCGCTTACTAGATAGCAGGAAGACAGAAAGGGCACTTTCATGGTCAGCTGAAAACCCTATCAAAATACCATCCTGAAATTACTTTAAGACTCTAGTATTAACTCATAACATCAGAGTGGCAATTTCAGATCACAAGAGCTTTCCAGACACAGAAACGAAACTACAGCTGTGAACTGGAACAAAATGCAAAAACAAACGAGGACAAAAGTCCAACTTAGCTGGGAGTTGTCTAGTAGCAGGAACATGCACAGAAAGGCTTCTGATTACAATGTTGACCGGCATGGAAGTGACAGAGGAGCAAGGTTAAATAGCGACTCCCACATCCTGATGGAAACAGGTGAACAGAGGGGATGATGCACACCAGTTCAATTCCACCAGTGGCCACCGGGGGAGCCCAAAATCCAATTTCACAACAGCCTACTAACTGTGTCTGCCACTCATTACAGTTTTCCTCCACTGAACAAAGCAATGCCGCCTGTTTAGTCCTGTTACCAATTTTGAACTGCATTTAGCCCACTTTATTATTTGGGCCTACTAACTGTGTCTGCCACTCCTTACAGTTGTCCTCTGTGAACAAAGCAATGCCGTCTGTTTACTCCTGTTACCAATTTTGAACTGCATTTAGCCTACTTTTGTCAGGACTCTGAACATTTTTTATTACCTTTTTGTGCATTACTGCCCTTTTCCAAGATGGCATCTTTGGTCTCATGTGCACTGTGTTTTCCTGCTATAAAACTCCACCCCAGCCTTCAGTCTGTGCTCGAGTATTATGCCTTGCATCCAGCTCCTGACCTCTGGTGACTCCCTGGCTATATACCTGCTCCTGTGAATCCTGCAGACACCGCTGACCGGTAGTGACAAGGTCCGCGGTCAGGACGTAGAAGCAAGCACATACCAGCAGGGAAGCCGGGTGACCATCTGTGAACTGTATCTTGTTCAGCCTGCATTTAACCACCGAGTAGCTCTATCCTCTGCTGGGGTTAAAGACTTCTTCTGCCTGCACTTCATCTTCCAGACTCATGACCTCCATCAGGACCACGAGGAATCACCGCCGCTGCCAGGATCCAGGACACCATGTTCTAAAGGACTAAATCGGACCTTCATAAAAACCTTGGCGCCACCACCTGTATCCAGGGATTCCACTCCTGACCTAGTCGGACTGATAAGTCTATTACCTCTAAACTCTTTACCTTGTTTACCTGTGCCTGTTTCCCCTAAGTTACAAATCCCCTTCTTAAGTCAACCTTATAACCTCTTCTCCCTGCGTGGTGTATCCACTATTATATTAAACCCCACGTTAACCCTTGCTCTGCCTCCGGGCCGTCACTGCATCTTGGAACCTTCTCACAGATGTACAGGGAACGAACTAAATTCATAAAATAAGTGTGCCAAAAAAGAACAAGCTATATGTCAGGATTTTTTTAAAATAATTCTGATATTTCACAGAAAAGAAGGGAACAATAAAGGCTAGTTAATTAGGTACATATCCAAAAAGCCATCATTTGCCAAAAGCCACTGTATTGATATGACGTGTACCGGTGTCAAATTGGACTAATAAAACAAGTGTAAAACAACACATCTCGGTTCTCACTCTGTCACACAGAGGACAGCAAGCAGCTGTGACAAGGTTACTGCTGGTTTAGGCGCTGGCTGATGGCTATTACTGTCAAGAGGGTCTCCTGATCTTGCTGATGGCAGGGAGAGGAGGGATACTGAGGAGTATTCATCAGCCATTGATATGCTAATTATGACCCTTTGACTCTGCTCTTCCTGATTGCCCTGGTGGGTTGCAATCTGGATAATAGGATTGTAGGGTTGATAACAGCTGTGTAATGTCTACTGTGAAATCAAGTCCACATGATAGTAATAGGGTGGTGTCTCTCAGACCTTACTATCCCAGTAAGTAACAGGAGGAGAAAACACACACAAAAATCTTTACTTGAAAAAAAAACACAGAAAAAAATATTTAGTTGAAAAACTTCCTCAACAATTTTCCTCTTTTCCCCACTTATAAAAAAATATACTAATAAATTTGCCATAATCCAAAATATGGGGGTCCCACGGCGATCACAGTCTTCTTCATCCAGTCTATGGAGCTCTGTTCAGAGAACACAGCTCTATAGCCTGAAGCGGCAGCCACTGCTGTGTCTGACGCTGTACTATGTGTTTCTGTGAAATTAAGTGATGTCAATAAGGTTATCTCAGATCCCAGCGAATGGTTCTCAAGAGGGCAGGGCCGGTGTGAACTGAGTTAAACTTACTGATGTCACTTAAGTTCAAAGCACCTAATTCTCACGAAGGCAGGGCGAGTGCCATACTCATAAGTGACTCCAAGTCTGGACCTCGTCACTCCGGCACTCATTAGTCAGGCACTCAAGATGCCACGAGACTTGGTAGCTGTGAGCTCAGGTAACCTTAACTTCGCCAGGCAGCTGAGAGGCCTGGAACCCATAAGGGAGCCCTTAAGACTAGGGTTGAGCGACTTTCATTTTTTTAAGATCGAGTCGGGTTTTGCGAAACCCGACTTTGTCCAGAGTCGAGTCGAGTGCAGTCGGCCGATTATCGCTAAAAGTCGGGGATCGACCGAAACACGAAACCCAATGCAAGTCAATGGGGAAGCATAGTCGACAGTGAGTGGAGGCCAGGAAAACACCTACAGTGCCCATTTTAATGCCAAAAACATCCATTCTTGTTTCTGAAGCTTATCAATCTTAATTAACTTTATAATAATAGTTGGGCATTGGAAATTGGGGGTCATTTGGCAAAAGTTGTGTGGGGTAGGGCTGGTTCAAGGTTTTAGTGGGCCCAGGAAACGTGGACTACGTCACGGCGGTGGAGCAGTGAGAGCTAAGTATGTCAAGTTTGCAAGTGCTGTGATCCTAAGCAAGCAGGGGGGGCCCACTCGTTGGCATTGGCACTGGCACAGGGCCCCTCAAAGTACAGCGGTGTGTTTGCACGGCGGGGGCGCCTCCCACCAGCAGCGACACTTTTGCGTACTCTGAGGGGCCCTATGCCAGTGACGTCGCCAACGAGTATGCCCCCCCACCTGATGAAGGAACCTGCACTTTCATCTGCACCTTCCTCTTTGTCCCTGTGTAAGGTGGTATAACATGCGGGAAGGGGAACCTTCAGGGTCAGATTCTGGCTGTGTAGCGTGCAAGGGGAATGTAGTGGTCTGGGTCAAAGTACCACAAGACTCATGTAGCACCGGCTGGGCAATGGGCAGGATGAGGAGGAAACACAGATATAGGGCCAAAGAATAAAGTAGGCTAAATGCAGTTCAAAATTGGTAACAGGACTAAACAGGCGGCATTGCTTTGTTCAGTGGAGTAGCAAACCCAGGAGCAGCAGACACTGTTTTAAGGGCCCAACCACACTAGTAGGCCAAATGCAGTTTAATATCTGCTACTATAGGCCAAAAGCCTAAAGACTGAAGCTCAGCTTTATACAGTGGAGGACATCACCAGGGAGCGGCAGACACCGTTAGTAGGCCGTAACCACCATTTTTTGTTTAAAAAAGCACTTAATGACAGCCAGAAGGTTGAAGCTCATCTTTATTCAGTTGAGGACAACACCAGGGAGCGGCAGACACCGTTAGCAGGCTGTAACCACCAAGTTTTTTAAAAAACAGCACTTAATGAGAGCCAGAAGGTTGAAGCTCAGATTTATTCACTTGAGGACGACACCAGGGAGCGGCAGACACCGTTAGTAGGCCGTAACCACCAAGTTTTTTAAAAAACAGCACTTAATGAGAGCCAGAAGGTTGAAGCTCAGATTTATTCACTTGAGGACAACACCAGGGAGCGGCAGACACCGTTAGTAGTCCCTAACCACCATTTTTTTTACAAAAAAACAGCACTTAATGAGAGCCAGAAGGTTGAAGCTCAGATTTATTCACTTGAGGACGACACCAGGGAGCGGCAGACACCGTTAGTAGGCCGTAACCACCAAGTTTTTTAAAAAACAGCATTTAATTAGAGCCAGAAGGTTGAAGCTCAGATTTATTCACTTGAGGACGACACCAGGGAGCGGCAGACACCGTTAGTAGGCCGTAACCACCAAGTTTTTTAAAAACCAGCACTTAATGAGAGCCAGAAGGTTGAAGCTCAGATTTACACAGTGGAGGACAATTTGAATTAGGGACTGCAGACAGACTTAGTAGGCTGTCCCCTGTGGACCATGCATCCACCACATTAACCCATTGCGCCGTAATGGACACGTAACCTTCCGTGGCCATGCCTACAGGTCCATGCGTCTGTTGTCAGGTGCACCTTTGTATTCACAGATTGCCAAAGTGCATGGACAATGCGGTCTTTTACATGCTGGTGGAGGGTTGGGATGGCTTTTCTCGCAAAAGAAGTGTCGACTGGTTAGCTTGTAGCGTGGTACAGCGTAGTCCATCATGGCTTTATTAATATTAAATAAAATATATAAATAGGCTCAATGCAGTTTTAAATCGGTTACATGGATACACAGGCAGCATTGTGGTCAGTGGATGAGGATTGCAAGGAGGGACCGCAGACAGGCTAACGAAGGCCTAAAATAACAAAAAATAGGCTCAAGGCAGTTTTAAATCGGTTACATGGATACACAGGCAGCATTGTGGTCAGTAGATGAGGATTGCAAGGAGGGACCGCAGACAAGCTAAAGAAGGCCTAAAATAACAAAAAATAGGCTCAAGGCAGTTTTAAATCGGTTACATGGATACACAGGCAGCATTGTGGTCAGTGGATGAGGATTGCAAGGAGGGACCGCAGACAGGCTAACGAAGGCCTAAAATAACAAAAAATAGGCTCAAGGCAGTTTTAAATCGGTTACATGGATACACAGGCAGCATTGTGGTCAGCGGAGGAGGAGGACTGCAAGGAGTGTCTGACACAGTTAGTACTACTCACAAAAAATAAATAGATGTTAATGTCTCGCAAAACAACAACAAAAAAAAAAGTGTGGCATACTTAGGTACAGGGGTGGGCTCATCTGCTGAGTTTCTGACATACTAATTTGGCAGTAAGTATTTACTGGTGTCAATATAGGACACTGACCCAGACTACTTTAACTAGCATCATAGATGTCAATAAATTGGTATTGTCAGTGCCAGGCATTGAATGATGTCAGCGCATAGACTAAACATTGGTGGAGCTGTGCGTGATAATTTTGCATGGGGTAGAGCACAGTTTGAGCTGGGGGGGGGAAACTCTCTTGTGGCCGGCGGTACCGTCCCAGGGCCCCTCATGTTACAACGGTGTGTCTGACGTTGGGTGCGCGCCACCACCGCCAGAGACACTTTATTGTACTATGAGGGACCCAGTGGCAGTGCCGTCGACCAAAAGCGGGCACACCCACCTCTTCAGACAAACGGCACTCTAACGGGTGCTTGCGCCAAGTGGCGAGACCACGGCCCCGTGGGGGGAGTTTTCCCATTGAGGGAGGTGTAAACATGTCGTATGCTGGACAAACAGCTGCTGCAAATTAAGAGATTGGAACACTCAGTAAGACCAGTCCACAAGCAAGACCTTTTTATAGGAAAGCTAGGTGTCAGCCGGGAAAGGTGGGGCAAAATAATTTGAAATCCAGGAGTGGTTCATTTTAATGAAGGTGAGATCATCCACATTTTGGGTAGCCAGACGAGTCCTTTTTTCGGTTAATATTGAACCAGCAGCACTGAATACTCTTTCTGATAGCACACTAGCTGCTGGGCAAGCAAGCTCCTGCAATGCATATTCTGCCAATTCAGGCCAGGTGTCTAATTTGGATGCCCAGTAATCAAATGGGAATGACGGCTGAGGGAGAACATCGATAAGGGATGAAAAATAGTTAGTAACCATACTGGACAAATGTTGTCTCCTGTCACTTTGAATAGATGCTGCAGTACCTGTCCTGTCTGCGGTCATTGCGAAATCACTCCACAACCTGGTCAGAAAACCCCTCTGTCCAACGCCACTTCTGATCTGTGCACCTCTAACACCTCTGCCCTGTAGCCCCCTGCAGCTCGTGTGAGAACCATCACCGGCGCTGTGTGCTGGGAATGCCTGAATCAAACGGTCTACAAGAGTTGCTTGTTTGGTTGCTAATATTTGTTCGAGGTTCTCATGTGGCATAATATTTTGCAATTTGCCTTTATAGCGAGGGTCAAGGATGCAGGCCAACCAGTAATCGTCATCGCTCATCATTTTAATAATGCGTGGGTCCCTTTTGAGGATACGTAAGGCATAATCCGCCATGTGGGCCAAAGTTCCAGTTGTCAAATCTGCGGTTGTGCTGGTTTGAGGGGCAGTTACAGGCAAATCTACGTCACTTGTCTCCCTTAAAAAAACAGAACCCGGCCTTGCAGCGCCTCTAATTTCTGTTGGCCCAGGAGAAGCTTCCTCATTAAAAAAGTACTCATCCCCATCATCCTCCTTGTCCTCCTTCTCCTCTTCGCCCACTACCGCGTCCTCTACACAGCCCTGACCAGACAATGGCTGACTGTCATCAAGGCTTTCCTCTTCCTCGGCTGCAGACGCCTGCTCCTTTATGTGCGTCAAACTTTGCATCAGCAGACGCATTAGGGGGATGCTCATGCTTATTATGGCGTTGTCTGCATTAACCAGCCGTGTGCATTCCTCAAAACACTGAAGGACTTGACACAGGTCTTATAGCTTCTACCACTGCACACCTGACAACTCCATGTCTGCCATCCAACTGCCTGCCCGTGTATCCTCCCACAAATACATAACAGCACGCCTCTGTTCGCACAGTCTCTGAAGCATGTGCAGTGTGGAGTTCCACCTTGTTGCAACGTCGATGATTAGGCGATGCTGGGGAAGGTTCAAAGACCGCTGATAGTTCTGCATACGGCTGGAGTGTACGGGCGAACGGCGGATATGCGAGCAAAGTCTGCGCACTTTGAGGAGCAGGTCGGGTAACCCCGGATAACTTTTCAGGAAGCACTGCACCACCAGGTTTAAGGTGTGAGCCAGGCAAGGAATGTGTTTCAGTTGGGAAAGGGCTATGGCAGCCATGAAATTCCTTCCGTTATCACTCACTACCTTGCCTGCCTCAAGATGTACAGTGCCCAGCCATGACTGAGTTTCTTTCTGCAAGAACTCGGACAGAACTTCTGCGGTGTGTCTGTTGTCCCCCAAACACTTCATTGCCAATACAGCCTGCTGACGCTTGCCACTAGCTGTCCCATAATGGCACACCTGGTGTGCAACAGTGGCAGCTGCGGATGGAGTGGATGTGTGACTGCGGTCTGTGGACGAGCTCTCACTTCTGCAGGAGGACGAGGAAAAGGAGGAGGGGGGGCGAACGCCTACAGCCAATTCTTTCCTTGACCGTGGGCTAGGCAGAACTGTCCTAATATTGCTGTCCCCTGTGGACCTTGCATCCACCACATTCACCCAGTGTGCCGTGATGGACACGTAACGTCCCTGGCCATGCCTACTGGTCCATGCTTCTGTTGTCAGGTGCACCTTTGTAGTCACAGACTGCCTGAGTGCATGGACGATGCGGTCTTTAACATGCAGTTGGAGGGCTGGGATGGCTTTTCTAGAAAAGAAGTGTCGACTGGGTAGCTCGTAGCGTGGTACAGCGTAGTCCATCAGCGCTTTGAAAGCTTCGCTTTCAACTAACCGGTAGGGCATCATCTCTAATGAGATTAGTCTCGCAATGTGGGCGTTCAAACCCTGTGTACGCGGATGCGAGGATGAGTACTTCCTTTTCCTAACAAGAGTCTCATGTAGGGTGAGCTGGACTGGAGAGCTGGAGATCGTGGAACTAGCAGTGGTGCCGGTGGACATGGGTGAGTGAGAGAGGGTTGGAGATGGTATTCTTGCCGGTGCCCTACATGCAGTGTTTCCTACTGCAAACCTGGTGATTCCCTGACTGCTTTGGCCTGGCGACGAAAGCTGCACTGATACTGCAGGTGGTGCAGGAAATGGTGGGGTTACAGTGAGGGAAGGGATGTAGCGTTGCTGACTAGCTTCATTGGCCGAGGGTGCTGCAACCTTTAGGGACGTTTGGTAGTTAGTCCAGGCTTGCAAATGCATGGTGGATAAATGTCTATGCATGCAACTTGTATTTAGACTTTTAAGATTCTGACCTCTGCTTAAGGTAGTTGAACATTTTTGACAGATGACTTTGCGCTGATCATTTGGATGTTGTTTAAAAAAATGCCAGACTGCACTCTTTCTACTATCGGATACCTTTCAGGCATTGCAGACTGAGCTTCTTTAACTGGATGGCCACGCTGTCCTCCAACTGGTTTTGGTTTTGCCAAGCGTTTTTGGCCAGATACGGGCCAGGCAGATGGAACCTGTTGTGATGTTGATGCCTGCTGTGGCTCCTTCTCCTCCGCTTCAGAACTACTGCCGCCTGCACCCTGTTCCCCCAATGGCTGCCAATCGGGGTCAACAACTGGGTCATCTATGACCTCCTCTTCTATGTCATGTGCAACTTTGTCTGTGTCACCGTGTAAGCCGGTGGTAGAGCGTTCGTGACGGGGCACCATAGTCTCCGCTGGTTTTGATTCTGCCTCAGTACACTGTGAGGGCAATGTTCTGGTCTGAGTCAAAGGAACAGCATAGTAATCTGGCTGTGGCTGTGCATCTGTGCACTCCATGTCCGATTCAACTTCTAATGGGCATGGCCTGTTAACTGTTTCACTGTCTAACCCAGGAACGGTATGTGTAAAGAGCTCCATGGAGTAACCTGTTGCGTCGACTGACGCATCCTTCACTGTTGTTCTGGGTGAAGGACACAAGGAAGCGACTTGTTCTTGACCGGGAGCATCCACTGACGATGCACTGCTCTGACATTTGGCACTTTCCGAAGAGGAGGCGAAAGAGCTAGAGGCAGAGTCAGCAATGAAAGCCAATACTTGTTCCTCCTGCTCCGGCTTCAAAAGTGGTTTTCCTACTCCCAGAAAAGAGAGCGTTCGAGGCCTTGTGTAGCCAGACGACGAACCTGGCTCAACAACTCGAGACTTAGGTGCTGTACTGCTTTTACCACGACCACCTGATGCTCCACCACCACTACCATCATTACCAGCTGACAATGACCTCCCATGGCCACGACCTCTTCCACTAGACTTCCTCATTGTTTGCAAAATGTAACCAAAGTAACGGTATTTGTTACTGTAAAACAACTTATAAGGCGAACTCAAACTTCTGTAGGATTTATATATACCTTTATAGGTGCCTGACACTGAAAGGAAAATCAGGCCCAATGTTACACACTAGGTTTTCTGTGCCCCAATAATTTGAGACAGATGGCACACACAGGACCGGCACTCAAGCAGAAATGCCAATCTTAATCTCCCACTATTTTTTTTTTACAGGGAGAATTTACCCCCCCCAAAAAAAAATGGCCCAATATTACACACTGGTTTTCGGTGGCACACAAGGAGAGACAGATGACACACTCAGCACTGGCACAGAGGCAGACTTGCCAATCTTTATCTCCCACTATTTTATTTTTTTTTTCAGGGAGAATTAAAAAAAAACAAAAAAAACCAATATTACACACTAGGTTTTCTGTGGCACACAATGAGAGACAGATGCCACACACAGCACTGGCACAGAGGCAGACTTGCCAATCTTTATCTCCCACTAATTATTTTTTTTTTTACAGGGAGAATTTACCCCCCCAAAAAAAATGGCCTAGTATTACACAGTGGTTTTTGGTGGCACACAATGAGACAGATGCCACACACAGCAATGGCACAGAGGCAGACTTGCCAATCTTTATCTCCCACTAATTATTATTTTTTCTACAGGGAGAATTTAGAAAAAAAAAAATGGGCCAGTATTACACAGTGGTTTTTGGTGGCACACAATGAGACAGATGCCACACACAGCAATGTCACAGAGGCAGACTTGCCAATCTTTATCTCCCACTAATTATTATTTTTTCTACAGGGAGAATTTAGAAAAAAAAAATGGGCCAGTATTACACAGTGGTTTTTGGTGGCACACAATGAGACAGATGCCACACACAGCAATGGCACAGAGGCAGACTTGCCAATCTTTATCTCCCACTAATTATTTTTTTTTTTACAGGGATAATTTAGAAAAAAAAATGGCCCAGTATTACACAGTGGTTTTCGGTGGCACACAATGAGACAGATGCTACACACAGCAATGGCACAGAGGCAGACTTGCCAATCTTTATCTCCCACTAATTATTTTTTTTTTTACAGGGAGAATTTAGAAAAAAAAAATAAATGGGCCAGTATTACACAGTGGTTTTCGGTGGCACACAATGAGACAGATGCCACACACAGCAATGGCACAGAGGCAGACTTGCCAATCTTTATCTCCCACTAATTATTTTTTTTTTTTACAGGGAGAATTTAGAAAAAAAAAAAAATGGCCCAGTATTACACAGTGGTTTTCGGTGGCACGCAATGAGAGACAGATGCCACACACAGCACTGGCACAGAGGCAGACTTGCCAATCTTTATCTCCCACTATTTATTTATTTATTTATTTTTTCAGGGAGAATTAAAAAAACAAAACAAAAAAAAAACAATATTACACACTAGGTTTTCTGTGGCACACAATTAGATACAGATGCCACACACAGCACTGGCACAGAGGCAGACTTGCCAATCTTTATCTCCCTGCAGTAATCTCAGAAAAGTATGGCAGGCAGCTATAAAAAGGTCTGCTGCACACAAAAGTGTGGACAAACAAACAAGATAGCTGTGCAGAAAGGAAGGAACAACAGGATTTGTGCTTTGAAAAAAGCAGTTGGTTTGCACAGCGGCGTACACACAAAGCAACGCAGCTATCAGGGAGCCTTCTAGGGCAGCCCAGTGAGCTACAGCGCTGAGGAAAAAAAAATGTAGCTTCCACTGTCCTGCAAACAAAAGGTGGTGTTGGACAGTGGAAATCGCTACAGCACAAGCGGTTTGGGGGTGAATGTACCCTGCCTAACACTGTCTATCCCTGCTTCTGACGAAGCGGCACCTCTCCCTACGCTCAGATCAGCAGCAGTAAGATGGCGGTTGGCGGGAACGCCCCTTTATAGCCCCTGTGATGCGGCAGAAAGCAAGCCAATCACTGCAATGCCCTTCTCAAAGATGGTGGGGACTGAGATCTATGTCATCACATTGCCCACACTCTGCGTCCACCTTCATTGGCTGAGAAATGGCGCTTTTAGCGTCATTGAAACGCGACTTTGGCGCGAAAGTCGTGTACCGCATGGCCGACCCCATACAGTGATCGGGTCGGGTTTCATGAGACGCCGACTTTGCCAAAAGTCGGCGACTTATGAAAATGAACGATCCGTTTCGCTCAACACTACATAAGACTTTAAAGGTACTGGAGTTTCCAGCAGCTGGAACATCTGGAGTTTGCGAGCAAAAGTTACCTTACCATACTGTATGTATTTTACTATACTTGCCAATAAATAAATGAAAAAAACACATGGGGTCTTCCCTATTTTTATAACTAGCCAACTGTGAGCTGTTTTTATTATTTTAGGAAGGGGCTGATATCCAAGGACCTTCCCAAACTATTAATATCAGCCTTTGCTGATTATTAAAAATGGGGGTACCCTAAATATGACATGTGATCCCTCCTTTTATTAAAAATCTGCCATAATAAGACCAGCCCTCAACCACTCCAGAAATGGCGCATTCATTAGACGTGCCAATTCTGGAACTTAGCCTTGGCTGTTCCTGATTGCCTTGGCATTGTGGTAATAGGATCGTGTCAGTTGTGTAAAGTTCATTGAGATCAAGCCAGCAGACACCGAAAAAAATAACTTTATTTGAAAAAACACACAGAATTTAAAAAAAAAAAAAAAACTCCCCAACAATTTCCCTGTTTTCCCTATTTATTAATAATTAATACACAGGGGGCGCCGTAATCGATAATATGGTATTTCCACCACCAGGCAGGAGTGTGAGAATTTTTATGCCTGCTGCTGACTGCGAGTGAACTATAAAGTTTTGTTCTGAGAACTTTCTCACAATGAGACTCCATAGGGTTTGATGGGCGTCTTGGGACATTTCACTATTGGATTATCCTTGGAACTTCCTGGATTTGTTTTTAAT
Organism: Ranitomeya variabilis; assembly: GCF_051348905.1. Classification (NCBI taxonomy): domain Eukaryota; kingdom Metazoa; phylum Chordata; class Amphibia; order Anura; family Dendrobatidae; genus Ranitomeya; species Ranitomeya variabilis. The sequence goes on from NC_135236.1 coordinate 573,539,695, forward strand.
TAATAAATGGGTAAATGGGGGTGTGGGTATGCACTGTAAACTTTACAGTTCAGCTTTGTTTATCCCTATTTAAGAATCTTGTGATATAAAGACAAAACTATGGTATGTTCTTGTCATGAGAATCTATTTTTATACATCCCATTATATTTTATTTGCCTTGGCAGCAGCTGCCTGGCATGGGTAGCTAAAGTTAAATTTAGAATTGAGAGTCCTCAGTGGTTGATACCTTTTAATGGCAGACTTTAAAGATGGTAACAAATTGCAAGCTTTCGAGACTAATCATCAGGCATAGACTAATACAAAATCTGAAGAATCAAGAATCACATATTTATGCACAACACAGCACAGAAATAATACTATAGATAAGACAGGTGACGTGAAACAGAACTACCAATACTTTCAGCTGCGTTACTTCTAATGTGGTGTACTAAATTATTTGTACAAAATATCCAACTGGGGGTTTGAAAGTAGGGGAGACAGGGCAAAAGCTTAGAACAAAGATGAATTCTCACCCCCACACAATAAGAGAAAAAAGAATGGATCTACCTGTGGCAAAACATTTTTGTCTTCCAGATCACAGGACCATAGACATGAGATTACTTGTATTAAAAAGTAACTTCAAATCTCAGAGAGAAAGAAGAGTCTGGGAATATAAACTTATGACAACCTTTGACACTCTCAGTGCAGGAATGAATGTGTCATATGGATTTATGTCTTTCTACATCAATTAAGGAATTTGCTCCAGAGACCTCATGGGGGCATTACAACACAGAAACAGACACCAATCTGTTAGGTGTCGAGTTCCAGCCGCTGCACAGGGGGAATCTCAAACCATGTCTACTGCAGTCTCCCATTCTCCTCCAGCCACAGTGGAAACTACTCAGCAGAGAAGTAGATCACAGCGTCTGGCTCAAGCTGATTCTGTGCGCTTAGTTACTGCTCCCTTTCCAGGTTCTTCCTTTGTAGCCAGCACTGATCAGCATCGAGCAGGCATTTATGGGACTAAGTCCAGCTTTTCCCATACTGAGCATGCCCACGGGACGACCTCCCATTGGAGGTCGGGGGTCACATGCTCAGGTCCTGTTGCGGCTCCTATTAGACTATCTGGAAGGTCCTGGAGTGCTACTGCTATAAAAGATTTGCATGGCCTCTCGGCCAAGCGCTAGTATAAAGCTGTTATTGTGTGTGTATGGTTGTATGCCTGTTCTCGTGATTGCTCCTTAATCATTCCCATTCCTAGCCATGTTGAATGCTCACGAATGTTGGAGTTAACTAGCGCCTGACATGGTTAATCAACACACAAGATAACTATCTGTACTGCGTCTAACCAGCAGTGACCGCCAGTGCGGCGCTGTACGCACTCTGTGCGGCCATCCTTCAATTACCCCTGACAATCGGTCAGTGTAGGGTGGGAACTCCCGCATGATCCCAGCATCTGACTCCGGCACGGGCTCAAAAGCCACCGAGAGTCAGAGTGGGATCAATCACCAGCATAGTGGGGGTGAATTGCAGAGATCCCACTAGTATGCATTTGCTGCACCCTGTGACTGCTAACAGGGCACAGCATTTCCTTGATTCCCTGCGACTCTGTGAAGCAACAGAGTTCGCTCCAATACAGAACGGGTGACGGAACTCGTGTCAATTCTGGCGTTGTACCGCCGTTAACTAGCAGCAGGTCCCATTCCTGCACGGTGGACCCCGGGCTGCGAACGCACCTTTACTATCGCTATATTTACTCGGTGCATTGCGCCAGCCCTAACACAATCAGAGGACAATAAAACATTCACACTCCTTATCTATGAATTGTTCCAATATTTATGGACACAGCTGTTTATCACTCTCCCATATTGGTAGTTCTGCTTCACATCACCTGTCTTATCTATGTCATTATTTCTGCGCTCTGTTATGCATAAATATGTGATTCTTCAGATTTTGTATTAGTCTATGCCTGATAAATAGACCTGTGTAGTCTCAAAAGCTTGCAATTTGTTACCATCTTTTCAGTTAGCCATTAAAAAGGTATCAACCACTGACTACTCTCAATTCTAAATATTTTTCTATTGGCTAACACGGTACAAAGATACAGATATCTTTCCAGTATTAAAGCTAAATTTGTCTACACGCCTGTCCTATGCTGTAATCAGTAGTGTTGAGCGATACTGTCCGATACTTGAAAGCATCGGTATCGGATAGTATCGGCCGATACCCGAAAAATATCGGATATCGCCGATACCGATACCCGATACCAATGCATTTCAATGGGACGCAAAGTATCGGAATGGTTCCCAGGGTCTGAAGGAGAGGAAACTCTCCTTCAGGCCCTGGGATCCATATTCATGTGTAAAATAAAGAATTAAAATAAAAAATATGGATATACTCACCTCTCCAGTGGCCCCTGGATCTTGCCGCTGTAACCGGGAGCCTCCGTTCCTAAGAATGAGCGCATGAAGGGCCTTCGATGACGTCACGGCTTCTGATTGGTCGCGTGACGGCTCATGTGATCGCTCACGTGACCAATCAGAAGCCGCGACGTCAGCCGCGACGTCATCGAAGGTCCTTCACGGGCTCATTCTTAGGAACGGAGGCTCCCGGTTACAGCGGTAAGGTCCAGGCGCCGCCGGAGAGGTGAGTATATGGATATATATGGATATACTCACCTCTCCGGCGGCCCCTGGACCTTACTGCTGTAACCGGGAGTCTCCGTTCCTAAGAATGAGCCCGTGAAGAACCTTCGATGACGTCGCGGCTGACATCGCAGCTTCTGATTGGTCACGTGAGCGGTCACATGAGCGGTCATGCGACCAATTAGAAGCCGCGACGTCATCGAAGGCCCTACATGCGCTCATTCTTAGGAACGGAGGCTCCCGGTTACAGCGGTAAGATCCAGGGGCCACCGGAGAGGTGATTATATCCATATTTTTTATTTTAATTCTTTATTTTACACATGAATATGATTCCGATACCAATTCCCGATACCACAAAAGTATCGGAATGCTCAACACTAGTAATCAGACATGTTTGATAAGACGGATACATCCATCATAAATTCATGCTGCACCATTAATCTTCATAGTAATTTAAAGCACCTAAAACATTTGATTTTTCAGTTTAAAACCATTAAATTTAAATGGCATAAATGCTATAAGAAAATTGCCCCCTGTTTTTGCTTTCCTGCAAAAAACAGATGCAAAACTGTGCTGTAACAGCTTCTTAAATCTATACACCACATCTTGTGTATGGTTTGACCAACTCTAAGAAGGAATAGTCTTCACAGTTTGTGCCTCCCACCAGCAACAGTGAGAAGAGAATAGGAGCAGAGTTTGAATAGTGCTCTCATTGTGATGCTATATAGTAAGAATGATGTGCAGAAGCAGAGTCTGCACAGCATTCTTACTAAACATATATTACTATACTATATATTTTATTGGTTTATGCAAAGGCAGAAAATACATTCTTCGAATATCTCCCACTTCTCCATTTGTGCACTTGTTGCTAGGACCACGGTCTGCACGTCTGCTCCATGATTTCCAGTCATGCACAGAACTTTCTGAATCTAGCAACATTACAATCACGGCAGTTGTATTGTGCAGGCCCAGTTGGTAGATCTGTATAGAAGATATGGTACACAGATCTAAGAAATTGTGATAGCACAATTCAAAGTAACATAATAACATAGTTAGCAAGGCCGAAGAAAGGCATTTGTCTATCCAGTTCAGCTTACAGGTCCTTCTCAAAAAATTAGCATATAGTGTTAAATTTCATTATTTACCATAATGTAATGATTACAATTAAACTTTCATATATTATAGATTCATTATCCACCAACTGAAATTTGTCAGGTATTTTATTGTTTTAATACTGATGATTTTGGCATACAACTCCTGATAACCCAAAAAACCTGTCTCAATAAATTAGCATATCAAGAAAAGGTTCTCTAAACGACCTATTACCCTAATCTTCTGAATCAACTAATTAACTCTAAACACATGCAAAAGATACCTGAGGCTTTTAAAAACTCCCTGCCTGGTTCATTACTCAAAACCCCCATCATGGGTAAGACTAGCGACCTGACAGATGTCAAGAAGGCCTAGAAGTCACTATTATATTAAGGTGTGGGAGCCTACCTTAGCACCATCCTAGCAGTTGTGCACGCGCCTTTATCTTCAAGAAGGCCATCATTGACACCCTCAAGCAAGAGGGTAAGACCCAGAAAGAAATTTCTCAACAAATAGGCTGTTCCCAAAGTGCTGTATCAAGGCACCTCAATGGTAAGTCTGTTGGAAGGAAACAATGTGGCAGAAAACGCTGTACAACGAGAAGAGGTGACCGGACCCTGAGGAAGATTGTGGAGAAGGACCGATTCCAGACCTTGGGGAACCTGAGGAAGCAGTGGACTGAGTCTGGTGTGGAAACATCCAGAGCCACCGTGCACAGGCGTGTGCAGGAAATGGGCTACAGGTGTCGCATTCCCCAGGTAAAGCCACTTTTGAACCATAAACAGCGGCAGAAGCGCCTGACCTGGGCTACAAAGAAGCAGCACTGGCCTGTTGCTAAGTGGTCCCAAGTACTTTTTTCTGATGAAAGCAAATTTTGCATGTCATTCGGAAATCAAGGTGCCAGAGTCTGGAGGAAGACTGGGGAGAAGGAAATGCCAAAATGCCCGAAGTCCAGTGTCAAGTACCCACAGTCAGTGATGGTGTGGGGTGCCATGTCAGCTGCTGGTGTTGGTCCACTGTGTTTCATCAAGGGCAGGGTCAATGCAGCTAGCTATCAGGAGATTTTGGAGCACTTCATGCTTCCATCGGCTGAAATGCTTTATGGAGATGAATATTTCATTTTTCAGCACGACCTGGCACCTGCTCACAGTGCCAAAACCACTGGTAAATGGTTTACTGACCATGGTATTACTGTGCTCAATTGGCCTGCCAACTCTCCTGACCTGAACCCCATAGAGAATCTGTGGGATATTGTGAAGAGAAAGTTGAGAGACGCAAGACCCAACACTCTGGATGAGCTTAAGGCCGCTATTGAAGCATCCTGGGCCTCCATAACATCTCAGCAGTGTCACAGGCTGATTGCCTCCATGCCACGCCGCATTGAAGCAGTCATTTCTGCCAAAGGATTCCCGACCAAGTATTGAGTGCATAACTGAACATTATTATTTGATGGTTTTTTTGTTTGTTATTAAAAAACACTTTTATTTGATTGGATGGGTGAAATATGCTAATTTATTGAGACAGGTTTTTTGGGTTATCAGGAGTTGTATGCCAAAATCATCAGTATTAAAACAATAAAAGACCTGACAAATTTCAGTTGGTGGATAATGAATCTATAATATATGAAAGTTTAATTGTAATCATTACATTATGGTAAATAATGAAATTTAACACTATATGCTAATTTTTTGAGAAGGACCTGTATATTCCATCAGAATAAATTTCCAGATCTACGTTCTTCTATAGAACCTAATAACTGTAAGATACAATATTGTTACACTCTCCCGTAAGACATCCAGGCCTCTCTTGAACCCCTCGACTTAGTTCACCATCACCACCTCCTCAGGCAAGGAATTCCAAATTTTCACTGCCTTAGCTGTAAAGAATCCTCTTCTATGTTAGTGGAAAAACCTTCTTTCCTCCAAACGCAGAGAATGCCCCCTTGTGACCGTCATCTTTCTTGGTATAAACAGATCCTCAGAGTGATATTTGTATTGTCCCCTTATATACGTATACATGTTTATTAGATCGCCCCTCAGTCGTCTTTTTTCTAGATGAAATAATCCTAATTTTGCTAATCTCTCTGGGTATTGTAGTTCCCCCATCCCGTTTATTAATTTTTTGCCCTTCTTTGCACTTGCTCTAGTTCCATTATATTCTTCCTGGGCACCGGTGCCCAAAACTGTACACAGTACTCCATGTGCGGTCTAACCAGGGATTTGTACAGAGGCAGTATAATGCTCTCATCCTGTGGATCCAGACCTATTTTAATGCACTCCATGATCCTGATTGCCTTGCCAGCCGCTGCCTAGCACTGGCTGCTCCAGTAAGTAAGTTTATCATTAACTAGGATCCCCAAGTCCATCTCCATGTCAGATTTGCCTAGTTGTTTCCTGTTCTGTGTGTAATGGTGATATTGATTCCTTCTTCCCATGTGTATAACCTTACATTTATCATTGTTAAACCGCATCTGCCACCTTTCGGCCCAAGTTTCCAACTTATCCAGATCCATCTGCAGCAGAATAATATCTTCTCTTGTATTGACTGCCTTACATAGTTTTGTATCATCTGCAAATATCGATATTTTATGTGTAAACCTTCTTCCTGATTGTTAATAAATATGTTGAAGAGAAAAGGTCCCAACAGCGACCGAAAAATTCACTATCTATTTTTTGCAGTGTGATAGCAAAATATGGTTATCAATAGTGTTGAGCATTCCGATACCGCAAGTATCGGGTATCGGCCGATACTTGCGGTATCGGAATTCCAATACCGAGTTCCGATACTTTTGTGGTATCGGAAATCGGAATCGGAAGTTCCCAGTGTATGGTTCCCAGGGTCTGGAGGAGAGGAGACTCTCCTTCAGGCCCTGGGATCCATATTCATGTAAAAAATAAAGAATTAAAATAAAAAATATGGATATACTCACCCGTCCGGTGGCCCCTGGACCTTACCGATTGTAACCGGCAGCCTCCATTCCTAAGAATGAGGAGTTTAGGACCCTCGATGACGTCGCGGCTTGTGATTGGTCATGTGCCGCTCATGTGACCGCTCATGCGACCAATCACATGAGCGGCACGCGACCAATCACAAGCCGTGACGTCATCAAAGGTCCTAAACTGCTCATTCTTAGGAACGGAGGCTGCCGGTTACAATCGGTAAGGTCCAGGGGCCAATGGACGGGTGAGTATATCCATAGTTTTTATTTTAATTCTTTATTTTTTACATGAATATGGATCCCAGGGCCAGAAGGAGAGTTTCCTCTCCTTCAGACCCTGGGAACCATCCAGGATACCTTCCGATACTTGAGTCCCATTGACTTGTATTGGTATCGGGTATCGGTATCGGCGATATCCAATATTTTTCAGGTATCGGCCGATACTATCCGATACAGATACTTTCAAGTATCGGAAGGTATCGCTCAACACTAGTTATCAATGCTATTAAAATATTTATAGAAACGATATATCCAACTTTAAAGTGAAAAAAAAACAGTTTTAGTTTTTCTTTAAAACCGTCCAGGTAGAATCTCAAAGAAAACTTTCATTTGGAAACCTAGTGCTATGGATTCACCTGGTGAGGTGGCTTCTTTAAATCATAGATCTGGGGGGTCAAAACAGAGGCTATGGTGCAGTGGAGCAGGTCTTGACTGACAACACACAGCAAGGACCAGGAAAGCAGCATACACAAGACAGTAGACAAACAAGCAGAGAAGGTTGCACAGATGAAGCAGAGCCAAGTGTATGAATACCCATGGGATCCCTAACTTTGTGGGAAACTGGTTTCATCTGTCATGGAAGTTATTCATAGTAATGTAGTCTGGTATCTTCCAGCAGGGCTGGTTACTACCAGTGAAGTAATGGAAAAGTAAATGCAGTCTGGTGTCTTCCAAAAGGACTTTCTAGCAATGAAATGGTTAACTGCAAGAATGCAATGAAGTATGGTTAAACACATGTAGACACATTTGAAATCAAGGTAGCACATTTATTTTGAGTCTAGGTGTTAACAGAATTGAAAACAGATGTGAGAAGCAGGTCACTTGCATGCTGAGAGGTTGTTGTGGACAACATCTAGCAAACTAGAAAATGAGCTGATAGTACCAAGAAATCAGGAGTTACAGGAGAGATGATTAATATCTGGATGGCACCTGTGCTCTGCCTGAACTGGCATAAAATGGCCTAGGGTAATGTCTGAGCAGGGGTGTAACTACCGCGGTCGCAGTGGTCGCAGTTGCGACGGGGCCCAGACTACTTAGGGGCCCCATGGACAGTAGTGAAGCCGGAGAATGAAATGACCCATGATTGCACCATTTGTGAGTGACCCGCGGCAGGGAGCCGTCACCGCTCTCTAATTATACTTACCTACTCCCGGCGCGGTCCCTGGAAGTCCCTGCTTCTTCCAGCGCTGCAGATTCTTCCTGCACTGAGCGGTCACATGGTCCCGCTCATTACAGAAATGAATATGCGGCTCCACCTCCCATAGAGGTGGAGCCTCATATTCATTTCTGTAATGAACGGGACCATGTGACCGCTCAATACAGGAAGAAGATGCAGCGGTGGAAGAAGCAGGGACGCAGCGCCAGGAGCAGCCTGCAGGTGACTGGTGGTGAGTATACAGCGCTGCGCAGCGCTGGGCGATATTTACCTCTCCTCGTTCCGGTGCGGCTCTGTCATCAGCGTCCTCTGGCAGTGACGTTCAGGTCAGAGGGCGCGGTGACGTAGTCAGTGCGCGCCCTCTGCTGAACGTCAGTGCCGAAGACGGAGCCGCACGAGGAGCAGCCAGGTAAATATTGATAGTGCCGGGGCCGGGGGTCCTGAGCGAAGAGAGAGAGGTGAGGTGAGTATGTGATTTATTTTTTTATGGCAGCAAAAGGGGCAAGTCGCAAGTGGCTATACGGAGCATCTTATGGGGCCATAACACTTGTGCAGCGCCAGCACTATAAGGGGCAGTGGCTGTGCGGAGCATCTTATGGGGCCATAACACTTGTGCAGCGCCAGCACTATAAGGGGCAGTGGCTGTGCGGAGCATCTTATGGGGCCATAACACTTGTGCAGCACTATAAGGGACAGTGACTGTGCGGAGCATCTTATGGGGCCATAACTCTTGTGCAGCACTATAAGGGGCAGTGACTGTGCGGAGCATCTTATGGGGCCATAACTCTTGTGCAGCACTATAAGGGGCAGTGGCTGTGTGGAGAATCTTACGGGGCCATAACGCTTGTGCAGCACTATAAGGGGCAGTGACTGTGCGGAGCATCTTATGGGGCCATAACTCTTGTGCAGCACTATAAGGGGCAGTGACTGTGCGGAGCATCTTATGGGGCCATAACTCTTGTGCAGCACTATAAGGGGCAGTGACTGTGTACGGAGCATCTTATGGGGCCATAACTCTTGTGCAGCACTATAAGGGGCAGTGGCTGTGTGCGGAGCATCTTATGGGGCCATAACTCTTGTGCAGTACTATGCAGTGGCTGTGCGGGCTGTGCTGTATATACCCCTGTGCGGGCTGTGCTGTATATATCCCTGTGCGGGCTGTGCTGTATATACCCCTGTGCGGCTGTGCTGTATATACCCCTGTGCGGGCTGTGCTGTATATATCCCTGTGCGGGCTGTGCTGTATATACCCCTGTGCGGGATGTGCTCTATATATCCCTGTGCGGGCTGTGCTGTATATATCCCTGTGCGGGCTGTGCTCTATATACCCCTGTGCGGGCTGTGCTCTATATATCACTGTGCGGGCTGTGCTGTATATACCCCTGTGCGGGCTGTGCTGTATATAACCCTGTGCGGGCTGTGCTGTATATACCCCTGTGCGGGCTGTGCTGTATATATCCCTGTGCGGGCTGTGCTGTATATACCCCTGTGCGGGCTGTGCTCTATATATCCCTGTGCGGGCTGTGCTGTATATACCCCTGTGCGGGCTGTGCTGTATATATCCCTGTGCGGGCTGTGCTGGATATATCCCTGTGCGGGCTGTGCTGGATATACCACTGTGCGGGCTGTGCTGTATATATCCCTGTGCGGGCTGTGCTGTATATATCCCTGTGCGGGCTGTGCTGTATATATCCCTGTGCGGGCTGTGCTGTATATATCCCTGTGTGGGCTGTGCTCTATATACCCCTGTGCGGGCTGTGCTCTATATATCCCTGTGCGGGCTGTGCTGGATATACCACTGTGCGGGCTGTGCTGGATATACCATTGTGCGGGCTGTGCTGGCACCCAACACCATGTTGCAGTGCAGGAGATTCCTGCAACAGTCCGAGGCGTATCTAGGGGAAGGTGGGGGGGGGGGGGCCATTTGGAAGTTCGCACCGGGGCCCATGACTTTGTAGTTACGCCACTGTGTCTGAGGAGTTGTCCAGGTTAGTTCAGAAACTCAGCTTGTACTACTGCAAAATGAGGTGGCCATAAGGGAAGGAAGCAAGGCCCAGTACTCTAGCCAGAACAGCAAAATAACACTTAGAAAACATTTCACACACAATGAAGATTAAAGTTTCAAGCTTATCATATCTAGAGTAACTTTCTAGCCCCTTTTTGAATATTAGCATATTTGCTATGCATCAGTCCCGTAAAATAGACTCTATCATTACTAAAGCCCCCGTCTCACTAAGCGAGATCGCTAGCGAGATCGCTGCTGAGTCACAAGTTTCGTGACGCAACAGCGACCTCCGTAGCGATCTCGCTTTGTGTGACACGTAGCAGCGACCAGGCCCCTGCTGTGAGATCGCTGGTCGTGTTGGAATGGCCTGGACCTTTTTTTGATCGTTGAGGTCCCGCTGGGTAGCACACATCGCTGTGTTTGACACCTTACCAACGACCTCGTTGACGACTCAGACACTGAATCGTCATAATAGCTCCCATGTGAGATCGTTGTACAGGTCGCTACAGGTCGCTGGTGAGATGTCAAACAGTGAGATCGCAGCTGCGATCGTTAGTAAGATCTCACTGTTTGACATCTCACCAGCGACCACATAGCGACGCAGCAACGATCCCTGACAGGTCGTATCGTTGTTGGGATCGCTTTAGCGTCGCTAAGTGAGACGGGGCCTTAAGCCTTTAAATAAAAAAGTTATAACACAAGGCAGGGTAAATGTTCTATTTGCATGGAATGATTATACATACCAAGAAAAAAGACATGCTGCAAGGATAGTTATTTACAATAGCATACATCTTTATATATGCAATTTCACATAATAAAAAAGAGGGAGTGAGTAATGTGGGAATACAATATTCAACATGGCAATAGCAGATATGCAAATTGGGGTTGAACACAGATAAAATATATAAAATGCATATAGGAGTATCAAAGCATGGTAGATAGATCACATAAGATGTACCCTGATAAATATCCAGATATAGTGAAATGATAATAAGTGTCAAAACTAAGGAAGAATGCTGTGTACAGCAAGGAACAAATGATAAAATGTAAATAAAGTTTAGATAGAGGGGCCAGAACTATTTGAAAATCTCATAAGTATAGTAAATATAAAGTGCAAAGATGAAAGGAACAAATAGTGGACCAAAGGCAAAGATGTTCACCAGACGTATGTTTCACTAATGCTTCATCAGGGGTTGTTGGCATGGCATAGGTATTGGGTGCATATATAGACAGTGGGAGAAATAAATATTTGATCCCTTGCTGATTTTGTTAGTTTTCCCACAGAGAAAAACATGAACAGTCTATAATTTTAAAGGTAGGTTAATTTTAACATAGAGAGATAGAATATCAAAAATAAAATGCAGAAAATCATATTACATAAACTATATACAGTAAATTTATTTGCATCTTGCATTGATAAATAAGTATTTGATCCTTCTGGCAAACAAGACTTAATACTTGGTGGCAAAACCCTTGTTGACAAGCACAGCAGTCAGACATTTTTTGTAGTTGATGAGGTTTGCACAAATGTCAGGAGGAATTTTGATCCACTCCTCTTCACAGATCATCTCTAAACCATTAAGATTTTGAGGCTGTCAGTTGGCAACTTGGAGCTTCAACTCCCTCCATAAGTTTTCTATGGGATTAAGGTCTTGGGTCTGGCTCAGCCACTCCGCAACCTTTATGTGCTTCTTTTTGACCCACTCCTCTGTTGCATTGGCTGTATGTTTTGGGTCATTGTCTTGCTGGAAGAACCAGCCATGACCCATTTTTAATGTCCTGGTGGAGGAAGGAGGTTGTCACTCAGGATTTTACGGTACATAGCTTCATCCATTCTCCCATTGATGTGGTGAAGCAGTCCTGTGCCTTAGCAGAGAAACACCCCCAAAATATAATATTTCCACTTCCATGCTTGACAGTTGGGATGGTGTTTTTTGGGTCATAGGCAGCATTTCTCTTCCTCCAATCAAGGCGAGTTAAGTTAATGCCAAAACCTCAATTTTTGTCTCATCTGACCACAGCACCTTCTCCCAATCAATCACAGAATGATTCAGGTGTTCATTGGCAAACTTGAGATGGGCCTGTACATGTGCCTTCTTGAGCAGGGGGACCTTGTGGGCACTGCAAGTTTTTAAACCTTTATGGCATAATGTTTTACCAATGATTTTCTTAGTGGCTGTGGTCCCAGTTGCCTTGAGATCATTAACAAGTTCCCCCCGTGTATTTTAGGCTGCTCTCTCACCTTCATGATCAAGGATACCCCATGAGGTGAGATTTTGCATTGTGTCCCTGATCGATGTCAATTAACTGTAATTTTGTATTTCTTACTATTGCACCAACAGTTGTCTCCTTCTCACCGAGTATCATATGTATGGTTTTGTAGCCCATTCCATCTTTGTGCAAGTCTATGATCTTGTCCTTGACATCCTTATAAAGCTCTTTGGTCTTGCCCATGTTGTAGAGGATAGAGTCTGACTGATTAATTGAGTCTGTGGACATGAGTCTTTTATAAAGGTGACTATGTAAGACAGCTGTCTTTAATGAAGGTAACGAGTTGATTACTTACTTCCTGCACAACATAGGTTCTATTCTTTGCTGTTTTTATCTGATTCAGTCATGCTTACTGGACAATGCCCAGTTCCTATAGTCGGGTTTGGATGTATGGAAATATTTTTGTAATGAGGGAGGATGTGCTATAAGGATATCACAACAATTTATCACAGTGTGCAGAATTATTAGGCAGCTTCAAACTTAAATTAACAAGGAACACATTATCCTCCAATGCTGCCGAATTCCAGAACTACATCCACCCGGGAAAATACTGTGTTCAGTGCTCAGAAACATGGCCATGGTAAAGAAGTCAGAAACCTGACTACCACTGAACAAGACACGTACGTTGAATCATTAACACTGCGCCAAGAAATGGCTAGTCAAGAAGTGGAGTACTTTGATTAATGCAATAGAGAATTATCCTGCGTAAAAATCATGATTTTCCTGAAGTGTCTTCTAAAAACTGGCAGTGAGTTTGTAAGTTTATTTTGAGTCCATGTTCAACCTTAAAAGGTCATCTTTAATAATACCAGCCCATGGCAATACCCCACCTCACCTTGCTTGTATCTGAGTTAATATTGATGTCTGTACCCATTAGTGATGCCATGGACCCATCCAACTGGTCCGTCAAGAGTCACTATCATTCATTCAGTCCATATTAGTTGTGAGTCTGTTCTCAGATGTTTTTTTGTCCCACTCTTGACAATTTAACCTGGTTGCTTATTCAGTGATGGTTGGGTTTCAGTCTTCTTTACCCTGGCCACGTCTCTGAGAACTGAACATCTAGTACTTCTGGGCACTCTAATGAGGTTGCATCTCTGGAATATGATAATATTGAAGATATCCTGGTTGCTTTACATTTGATTCATTTCAAATATCTGGCAGATAATGCACGTCTTTTTGCCCAACATGTTTTTTCTCAACCTGTTGACTGCAACAAAACTTGATGGTTCTGTGATCACGCATCAATTTCAACAGTGTTGCATCCCTCTGAAAAATTTGGCCCATTTTGCCTGAGGAAAACAAGCTGACAATTCTGCCCACCTTGAGGAAGAGTGTTGATATCCTTAGACCATACATTCCATCATTATACAAATACACATCACCCGAAATGTTCATCGAATCAGCATTCAAATATATACAGTTTGGAGTTGGAGAATATGCCTTAAAAATGATGATATGGTCAAAATAATCATTTGGTTATTAATTCTGCACCACAGTGTACATAAGCATTTTAAAATGTACATGATCAAATAATTTCCTTGTTTAGTATTTGCAATGTATCCATAAAAATCAGAAGCAATATAGATGTTTTGTATGTGGCTGAATATTTTTTTGCTCACTCATAAAACTGTCTTCTGAAAAGCACTATTGAATAACATTGACTTGTGTGCTGTCCAATTTTTACTTTCACAGCATGTGTATGTATAATGCGCTCATCTGAACAAGCCCTAAAGAAAATAAGCATCCATAATATATCTATTAGAAAAAAGATAGATATGGGATGGATAGATATTAGATAGATATGGGATAGATAGATAGATAGATAGATAGATAGATAGATAGATAGATAGATAGATAGATAGATAGATATGGGATGGTTAGATGATAGATAGATAGATAGATAGATAGATAGATAGATAGATAGATAGATAGATAGATTATATAAAACCTACAAGAAACAAAATAAACGAAAAACCCAGCTGTACCTAAATAAGTAAAAAGCAACGTGCATCTAAATTACTCAGGGTTCTTAGTAATACTGTTTTAGATAAAAAATAGACTAAAAGCCATCCCACCATCATCAAGGTGCCCTGATCGGGATGGTACTATGCTGGCTAATATTAAAAACCTTACCATGTGTCAGAATTAACCTCAGTGTGTGAATAAGGGCAGACAAAATGATCGAGTCCCAATCTATGGACACCAATCTGGGGAAACCTTTAAGTGTAATTTCCTACACTGTATTTCTTTCCATGGATGCTATGTTAGTATTCAGGACTGCTAACCAGACACTGCTCAATGTTTTACGTTTCAAAGAAAGAGTATAGTAACAAAGGTTTTCCCATCAGAGATAACTCATACATGTATTTGTTGAAGATTGTCAAGGAACAAAGGCTGAGGAAGGGACCTCTATGTTCTTCTTAGTTGGGGAGGCTTCAAAAGAAAGGTGAAAATAGTATTTTTTCCTCCTAACTTGGTACTCAGCTGAACAGGTTGTACAGTTCTCAGTATAGTCTAATAAATGATTCCCCATAGCTTTGCATTCCACTGCTTTCTCCAGATTATTTTATAAATGAGAGGCTCAGGCTGTTAAGTTAACAATACAAAATAAGACTTTATTTATAATCAGTGCTGGATTAATTCCTGTGGGTTGAATTGCAACATAACTTCCTTAGTTTTCTCCTTTTTGAAAATATTCTCAACATACTGTAATTGTTTAACACAAAGAAGCAGAGAAAGGAAACAGTAAATGAGCAAGAGAATTAGATAATATGAATGCTCAGAAAAATATACAATTTGAACAATACTGTAGATTTGCTTATATATTGTTTTGTACATATTAATATCCAAAGTCTAGACTAGGTATCAATGCATAATTGGGACTCATTGCAAAAAAATATTTACTGCACAGGCTGCTACCCTTTCTTATACAGTTTAATAAGTGTTAAAGGGGTTGTCTGTTATGGGGAAAAATATGAATGGAATGAAAATGTTTCAAATAAAAACCGGTGGCATATCCACCTCCAAACGTCTCTACACTTCCAGCCCAGACTTATTTGAATGTCTTGTTCGAAATGGAAAAAAAATAAAATAATAATCTTAAAATAAAAACTGGTGGCATACCCACCTTCCAGTGCCCAACTCTGCAAGCAATATATGTTCTATCCTGAAGTCAGAGATCTGGTGCAGTGATCAGATGACTAGAAGAGCATGTCACCAGAGAAATGGACTTCTGAACGGAGCATGTCAACAGACGTCTGACGTTCGAATTGAGCAGGCATCTCTTACATAGCTTACATAGACCGGCACGGTCTCTGGATCTACCTGTGCTGGGTTCACAGGGGCCCTGGAAGGTGAGTATGCCAATGTTTTTTACTTTAAGGAAATTTATGTCTTTTATATTTTTTGTCAATATCAAATAACCTCTTTAAATTATACCACTGTAAAAGCTGCTTGTCATGCAATATGGGAACAACCACCAGGGGGAGCGTAAGGGAGGTAGCAGGAGCTCACCTGAAGCGAAGATCTGAAGAGCTGGGAAAAACTGCGCTAGGGGGCAGTAGGGTAGTCGAACAAGCCAAATCAGCACCAACCAGGAACGCAGTATCAGAGGAGAAGACAGAAGCAAGGCCTGAACTAAGCCAGGGGTCAGAAGTCAGTCGGGAGCGCATTACCAAAAGAACAAGACGAAAACACAGCCAGAAACACGCCAAAGGTCAGAGCCAGAAGGACAATCCAAAACAGGAATGCAAGACGGAAGGGCAGGTCAGAAATCAAGCCAGGTCATACACAGTGGGGAACAGACACACAGGAAGCATCAAGTCAGAGGTCAGGTACAAGGCAAATACAAACACGGGCAGACTGGTAGCAAAGGACATACTCAGGGTACGCTAGGTCAGCTGCTCTAGCTGAAGACATGAACTATCATTGACATCAGCTGCCAGCAACAATCAGAGCTGTAGAACTCATTTCTTCCAAAGTGTTTTATCAATTTAATGGAAATGTTTCCTAAAAGAAAGTGTTAGGTGTCGAGTCCCCACCGCTGCACAGGGGGAATCTTGAACAATCTAGGTTGCGGTCTCCCATTCTTCTCCAACTGAAGTGGAGCCTGCTCAGCAGAGATGTCGGTCCCCGTGTCTGGCTCTAGCTGATACTGTGCGGCTGGTTACTACTGTCCTTCCAGGCTTAGCCATTATAACCAGTACTGATCAGCGGCGAGCAGGCGTCCCTGGGACCGTCCTGCTTTTCTTCTTCTGAGCATGTCCAAGGGACGACCTCTCATTGGAGGTTTGGGGTCACATGCTCAGGTCCTGTAGCAGCTCCTATTGGACAACTAGGAAGGTCCTTGAGAGCTTCCGCTATAAAAAGTTTGCATGGCCGCACGGCCATACGCTAGTATAAACTTAGTAACGTGTGTGTGGATGTATGCGTGTCGATGGATGAGAGCTCCCAATCATTCCCATCCCTAGTTTTGTTGACTGCTCGCGAATGGTGGAAGCTACCTAACACCTGACAGTGCTAGTCCGCACAGCTATCACACGATACAGTGTCTGATAGCAGTGACTGCCAGTGTGGCGCCTTGCGCTAATAGAGCGCTTTCCTGGCCCAAGTCTGGGTGGTTAATGGCGTCCACCAGAGTGGCACTGCACGCACTCTTGTGCACTAAATTATTATTTCAGTTTAACTCTGACACCTCAGTTGCGGTGTCGAGCGCAAGAGGTCTAGAGGATCTCTTTCCCTTAGTCTTGGGACAGAGTTCTGTGACTCTTTGCTTGCGCTCTTTGTGCGGTACCGCAGCCCTGTGGCGCAACAGGGTTCGCTTCCTTCATACCGGGTAAAGCTAACCCATGTGTGTATCCACATTATACCGCCATATAGTTCATCATTATAGCAGGTTCCATCTCTACACGGCGGACCCCGGACTGCGAACGCACCTTATACCATCCTTCTAATTATTTGGTGCATTCCGCTAGCCCTAACAGAAAGTTAGTTTTATTTCTGTGGTCCCTTTAATATCCTAACATCTCATACAATTTGAATGTCAAAGAACAATTATCCTTGCTATAAAAATTTTACTTTTACTTACTATTTTTCTATTTTTTTTAAACTGCTGTTTACCGAGCTCCCCTTGAACATTTTTAAAGAAAAGATCTCTGCATGATGTTGTGTTATTTCTGATATATTTAGTGCTCACTATAGGTAGATAACTGCCAAATAATGAGGTTAATGCTGTTCTGTTACTTCAAGCTTGTTGCCCTAATGGAAATTATTATGCACAGCCTCCCATGCTGTTCTCAAAGTATACTTGAAGAGGTGGTATTTGGATGACTTTAGAGAACCTCACAAAATAATATGCACATTAGCAACTTTATAGAAATTACTGCATAACCATTAAACTTGCAATAGATTTCTGTTTTATTATTTTAAGTTGATTACTGAAATGTCAAATATAATTAAAAGCCATCATGAAACTAATCTTTATCAATAGTTGCACTAACAACAAATAGTATAACAAATATTTAAAAATCATGTAACTTATAGATTCATAGATAATTTCATATGCAATATTTTTTAACCCATTTGGCAGAAATTTAAATTAGTAAGAGGGTTATGTTTTTGAAACAATTCATTTTTATAATGAATATGTCCATTGAAACTAAGTTTCTCAAGTGGTCTTCAACATGAGGAATCCTCAATAATAAGCTCAGAATTGTAGAGGAATTCAGCAATGTTTAGTTTTGCAGTGAAACCAAGGAGGCTTTTTGTAACCGCTCTCTTCTCTTACTTATAGATGAGAGTCCTTAATTCAAAATGCAAGGTAATTCATTTTGGTATCGGAGTATGGTGTTTGAAAATATTTTTTTCCAAATTAGACAACCTGCAACTCTAGCAAGAAGCTCTATACTACCTACTCAAAATACGGCAGTGGCCTCACATGTTGGCCACCACTCCATTTATTGTCTAAGAGACTGTAAATATTCATAACTGCACTCACTCTCTCTATTTCTGATACTGTCACCAGGTAAAGTAGCATCTTTATTGAAGCTGATGCAGGGTGACAATGCAGCAGTTCCGCTTAATATTCTGGGACTTATGGTGCTGTCTAGGCAGAGAACTTATGGTAATTCCAGAATATGGGTTTTTATTTAATCCTTTTTGTGGGCCAGGGACAGGGCTTAACAGTTTATAAATCCCCATCTCCTGCCTCATATGCCACTTAATTCAACTTACTCTTTACATTCCCATTTATCTGCTCCCACTTTACTTGTTTGACTCGTATTTCTGAACTCAACCTGTATTTTTTACTATTCTGCTGACTTATGATTCTATTCCTGACATACTCGTTAGAGATGAGCGAACCTGAATAGTAAAGTTTGGCGTCCGTACTGAACACCTACTGTTCGGCCATGGACATCGAACACGGACTTCACCAGGAAGTCCATGTTACTGTTCAAGTTCGGCTGCCCAAACACCGGGTGTTTGTCACGCTGTCATGTGCATGATAGCGTGGCTAACACTGCTTCTGATCAGTGGTAAAATCATCAGTGCCAGTCAGACAGCCACGGTTCCCACACTGTCAAATGACAGCCTGAGCCTGCAGCTGTGATATGAGGTGTAGAGTTTGCCTCCAGACATTGGTGTCAGCTGATGGGTCTACTTCTCCCATCAACTGACGCCTGCTGCTGCTAACAGCAGTGAGAGCAGGAGCGGCTGATGGGAGTATTCATCAACCAACTCCTGCTCTTTAAATAAATAATGTAAAAGAAACCGACGTGGGCTTCCCTGTATTTTTAATAACCAGCCAGGCAAAACTCACAGCTGGGGGCTGCAACCCTCAGCTGTTAGCTTCAGCAACACTGGTTATCAAGAATAGATTATTATAATTATTTAAATAAATAATTTTAAATATGGCATGGGGTCCCCCCATTTTTGACAACCAACCTTGCTAAAGCAGACAGCTGGGGGCTGGCATTCTCAGGCTGGTAAGGGACCATGGATATTGACGCCCAGCCTAAAAAAAAGCAGCCTGCAGCCTCTCAAAAAAGGCACATCTATTAGATGCACCAATTCTTGTGCTTTGCACAGCTCTTCCGGCTTGCCCTGTAGCGGTGGCAAGTGAGGTTCATATTTGTGAGGTTGATGTCACCTTTGTATTGTCTGGTGACATCAAGCCCATGGTGATAACACAGAGGATAATGATAATGAGGTGGTAAATCCCAGTTGGCGTTAACACAGTCACAAAGCTGAGTAGGTCATTTGAGGAGGAATACGAGAAGTTTTTGTTGCACCGTACATTGGAGATACGTAGTAATGCAGCCACGTCAAGCAATGCATCCTCATCCACATCTGATGCTGTGTCCAGCAGCGTCCGCGGGTCTGCAGCTCGCAGGGGTGACAAATGTTGCCTAGCCAGGGCCTTTTTTGACACTGCAAAGGATGAGCCAACTCACGTAATCTGACAACTTTAAAAAAAAAAAAAATACTGGGTAGATGTAAAAAGTGCAATCATTTTACTACTACATGTATGAACATTCACATGTGCAATCAACAAGTGTTACTTTGGGAATCCCATTGCGCTAAAATGTGGACCAGCGGACCTTAACAGGCATCAGCCGCCCCATCAATCACATCTGCTGCTTCTTTCTCCTCCTCTGTTACTGTGCCAACTATTGAGATGCAGGTCTCCGACCGCAGAATCCCAGGTTCTTTACCTGCTCAAGTCACGTTGACTGAGAGCGCGCCATCAGCTGTCAGAGAACAAGCACACCACAAGTTTCTCAATCCACCGTAACATCTCCGCCTGCAACTTCCTCACTTTCCAACAGTTTGTCCAGTTCACCATACTCAGCACTGCAGCCAGCCCACAGTACCACAGTTTTGGTCATGTAAAAGATTGTTTCCTCCTATGCATGACAAAGCTAAGAGGTTTAACTCCACCATTTCCAATCTGTTGGCCACAGAAATGCTGCCTTTCTGCCTGGTAGATACAGATGGTGTCTGAAAGCTGATGGTCATTGCAGTCCCCCCAGTACCAGTTGCCCAGTCATCATTACTTTTCTAAGAAAGCTGTGCCTGCGCTATACCAGCATGTCTCAGACAGCATCACCCGATACTTGACTAAATCTATGTCTGCTAGGGTGCATTTCACAACAGACATATCCAAGGGTATTACATCTTGCTGACTGAGCACTCCGTGACTCTGGTGGCTGTGGGGGCAGGTGCTGCTCCACAAGTCTTAAAATCTCCAACGATTGCAGGACAAACCTCTATACTTAACACTTCCTCCATTTCTTCTGCTTTCTCCACTATCTCCTCTAGGCCCTCCATCTGCACAACCTCTGCCTTAATGAGACACGCGTTCTAACAATGCAGAGCTAATCCCCACCACCTCCATACTGTGCAGCCAGGGCTCACCGCAATCAGGCAGTGTTGAGATTGATATGCCTTGGAGATTGCAGTCATTCAGCTGAAGAGTTGTGGACAGCTCTCCAGGCTGAATTTTAGCAGTGGCCGTCTCTGCCGAACCTACATCTAGCGAAGACCTTGTCCAATAACAGTGCGAATCTGGTGGCGGCCCTACGACAAGGCAAGCTCACACATGTGCCTTGCATAACTCACGTCCTCAACCTGGTGGTACAGCATTTTCTCTACCACTATCCTGGGTGAGCTGCTGCAGAAAGAACAGAAGCTGTGTGCTCACTTCCACCGTTAGCACCACTCAGGTCATCGACTGGCATCAATACAGAGGTCTTTGCTCATGACAGTTAACAGGTTATGCAATGTGCTGACACGGTGAAATTCCACTCTGCACTTTTTGCAGCTGCTGAGGCAGCAGCAAGCCCTAATACAGTATGTCATGTCATATAGGATGAGCCAATGCACTACCGACGTGGCGAATATCACATTTATGGAGTGGGCAAAGATTTAGGACCTCTGCTCCCTTCTGCACAGTTTCAAAATGGCTACTAAGATGGTTAGCGCTGATTACACCATCATCAATATCACCATTCCAGTCATCTACAGTATATGCTGTAGCACAGAGGTGTCAAACTGCATTCCTCGAGGGCCGCCAACAGGTCATGTTTTCAGGATTTCCTTGTATTGCACAGGTGATAATTTAATCACCTGCACAGAATGATTACAGCACCTTGTGGAATGCTAAGGAAATCCTGAAAACATGACCTGTTGGCGGCCCTCGAGGAATGCAGTTTGACACCTCTGCTGTAGCAGACTTTGAATAGCCTGCGGGGGGAGGTGGTTGTAACAGAGGAAGAGGAGGAAGCAGAGGAGGAAGCAGAGGAGGAAGCGTAAGCAATAACATTGTCTCTAAGTTCCAGACTGTCGTCACATAAGTGGGTTCCAAGGTAGGATGGATTACTGTGATCGAGGGGGGCTGGTGATAATAGTCAAACTGTTAGTGAAAGTGCAAGATCCAAGTAAAAATTAGAGGAAGAAGAGGTGATGAGCCACCAACTGTCAGGAGATAAAAAGGATGAGCATCCCCTCTCTGTTATTCGTGGTTGGCGGAAAGGGACGGAGGAAACAAGCATCAGTGTTCCACTTCAGTAGTGTCAGGCCCTCATTTTTTTAAATTTGAAAACTCCTGGTTGGATGTCCATCTGCTGGGTTGGGTGTAGTGGAATATCAGTTGGTCCCTATTATACTATTTATACTGTGGTAAAATTTTTGGCACTTCGGTGGAATCAGGCCCTCATTTTTTAAAATATGAAAATTCCTGGTCGGGTGTCCATCTGCTGGGTTGGGTGTAATGTAAAACACGTTGGTTCTTATTATATTATTTCTACTATTGTGAAATTTATGCCACTTCAGTGGTGTCAGGCCCTCATTGGGGTTGGGGGTAGTGGAAGACCTGTCGGTCCCCATTATACTATTTATACTGTTGTGAAATTGATGCCACTTCAGTGATGCCTGCCAATATTTTTTGGAAATGTGAACACTCCTGGTTAGGTGTCCATCTGCTGGGTTGGGTGTAGTGGAAGGCCTGTTAGTCCCTATTATACTATTTATACTGTGATTAAGTTGATGCCACTTTATTGGTGTCTGCCATTCATTTTTTTAAATGTGAACACTCCTAATTGGGTATCCAACTGCTGGGTTGGGTGTAGTGGAAGACCTGTTGGTCCATATTATATTATTTCTACTGCAGTGAAATTGATGGCACTTTATTGGTGTCTACCACTAATTTTTTTAAATGTGTAGACTCCTGGTTGAGTCATCTTCATTAGAGTTGAGCGACTTTTACATTTTTAGGATCGAGTCGGGTTTCGCGAAACCCAACTTTCTCAAAAGTCGGGTCGGGTGAAATCGGCCGATTATTGCGAAAAGTCGGGGGCCGACTGAAACACGAAACCCAACAATGGTGAATCAAAGTCGGCAGTGAGTGGAGGACAGGAAAACACCTACATTGCCCATTTTAATGCCAAAAACATCAATTCTTATTACTTAAGCTTGTCAATCTTAATTTACTTTATAATAATAGTTACGCATTGAAAACAGGGGGTCATTTGGCTAAAGTTGTGGGGGGGTAGGGCTGGCTCAAGATTTTCTTGGGCCCAGGAAATGCGGAATAGGTCACGGTGGTGGAGCAGGGAGAGGTAAGTATTTCAACTTTGCAAGTACTGTGATCCTGAGCAAGCAGGGGGGCCCACTAGTTGGCACTGGCACAGGGCCCCTCATAGTACAGCAGTGTGTTTGACGGTGTGGGCAGCACCTCCCACTGCCAGAGACACTTTTGCAAACTATGAGGGGCCCTGTGCCAGTGCCAATGAGTATGCCCCCCACCTGATGAAGGAACCTGCACTTTCATCTGCACCTTCCTCTTTGTCCCCGTGTAAGGTGGTATAGTATGCGGGAAGGGGAACCTGACTTTCAGAAGGGTCAGATTCTGGCTGTGTAGAGTGCAAGGGGAATGTAGTGGTCTGGGTCAATGTACCAGCAGACTCATCTAGCAGTGGCTGGGCAATGGGCAGGATGAGGAGGAAACACAGATATAGGCCCAAAATAAAAAAGTAGGCTAAAAGTAGTTAAAAATTGGTAACAGGAGTACACAGGCGGCTTAGCTTTGTTCAGTGGAGGACAACTGTAAGGAGTGGCGCAGACAGACACACATAGTAGGCCTAAAATAAAAAAGTATTCTAAATGCAGTTCAAAATTGGTAACAGGAGTACACAGGCGGCATAGCTTTGTTCAGTGGAGGACAACTGTAAGGACTGGCTGACACAGTTACTAGGCCCAAATAAGTAAGTAGGCTAAATGCAGTTCAAAATTGGTAACAGGAGTACACAGGCGGCATAGCTTTGTTCAGTGGAGGACAAGTGTAAGGACTGGCTGACACAGTTACTAGGCCCAAATAAGTAAGTAGGCTAAATGTCTGCCAAAAAAATGTTCATAAATAAACAGGTGGCATAGCTAGGTATAGGGGTGGGCTCCTCTGCTGGGTAGCAGACAGTGGTAGTTTGCACAAAGTATTAACTGGTCTAAATGGAGGCCAGGGCCCCTGTATAATTTTACTATCATCTATCATTTCAACAAATTTGTATTGGCAGTGCCATTGAAGGATTTTACTGCACAGACTACACAGTGGTGGAGCAGGGAGAGCTAAGTTTTGCAAGTGGTAAAGCACTGATCGAGCTGGGGGGAACACTCTCTCGTGGGCGGCGGTACTGGCACAGGGCCCCTCATATTACGACGGTGTGTCTGACGTTGATTGTGCACCACCACCGTCAGAGACACTTCATTGTACTATGAGGGACCCTGTGTCAGTGCCGTCGCCCAAGAGTGGGCACACCCACCTGTCCAGGCAAACGGCACTCGCACGGGTGCTTGTGCCAAGTGGTGACCACGGCCCTGTGGGGGGAGTCAGCCCATTTAGGGAGGTATAAAAATGGCCTATGGTGGACATTCAGCAGCTGCAAATGGAGGAATTGGAGCAGTCAGTAAGAGGAGGTCAAAAGCAAGACATTTTTAAGGCAAGCTATGTGTCAGCAGGGGAAGGTGGGGCAAAATAATTTTAAATCCATGATTGGTTCATTTTAATGAATGTTAGATCATCAACATTTTGGGTAGTCAGACGTGTCCTTTTTTCGGTCAGTATTGAACCAGCAGTTCTGAAGACTCTTTCTGATAGCACACTAGCAGCTGGGCAAGCGAGCTCCTGTAATGCATGTTCTGCCATTTCAGGCCAGGTGTCTATTTTAGATGTCCAATAATCAAAGGCGAATGACCTGTGAGGGAGAACATCGATAAGGGAGGAAAAATAGTTCATAACCATACTGGACAAATGCTCCAGTCTCCTGTCACTTTGAATCGATGCAGCAGTACCTGTCGTGTCTGCGGTCATTGCGAAATCACTCCACAACCTGGTCATAAAACCCCTCTGTCCAACGCCACTTCAGATTTGTGCACCTCTAACACCTCTGCCATGTTGCCCCCTACAGCTCGTGTGAGAATCATCACCGCCGCTGTGAGCTGGGAATGCCTGAACCAAACGGTCTACAAGAGTTGCTTGTTTGGTAGCCAATATTTGCTCAAGGTTCTCATGTGGCATGATATTTTGTAATTTTCCTTTATATCGTGGATCCAGGAGGCAGGCCAACCAGTAATCATCATCGGTAATGCGGGGGTCCCTTTTTAGGATACACAAGGCATACTCAGCCATGTGGGCCAATGTTCCAGGTGTCAATTCACTGCTTGTGCAGGGTTGAGGAGCACTGTCTTGCAAATCAACATCACTTGTGTTGCGCAAAAACCCTGTACCTGACCGTGCAAAGCCACCAGTTTCTATTGCCCCCTGAGAAGCATCCTCCTCCCATAAATATTCATCCCCATCATCCTCCTCCTCCTCTTCGTCCGCCACCTTGTCCAGGAAAGTTTCCTGAGCATACAATGGCTGACTGTCATCAAGGCTTCCCTCCTCCTCGGCTGCAGACGCCTGCTCCTTAATGTGCATCAAACTTTGCATCAGCAGACGCATTAGTGGGATGCTCATGCTTATGATGGCGTCGTCTGCACTTACCAGCCCTGTGCATTCCTCAAAACACTGAAGGACTTGACAGAGGTGTTGTAGCTTCGACCACTGCACACCAGATAACTCCATGTCTGCCATCCAACTGCCTGCCCTTGTATGTGTATCCTCCCACAAATAAATTACAGCATGCCTCTGTTCGCAAAGCCTCTGAAGCATGTGCAGTGTGGAGTTAAACCTTGTTGCAATGTCGATTATTAGGCGGTGCTGGGGAGAATTCAGCAATCGCTGATGGTTCAGCATACGGCTGGAATGTACGGGCGACCGGTGGAGGTGTGAGCAAAGTCTTCGCACCTTCAGGAGCAGGGCTCGTAACCCCGGATCATTTTTAAGGAAGCACTGCACCACCAGGTTCAAGATGTGAGCCAGGCAAGGTATGTGTTTCAGTTCTGAAAGGGCTATGGCAGCCATAAAATTCCTTCCGTTATCACTGACTACCTTGCCTGCCTCAAGATGTACACTGCCCAGCCATGACTGAGTTTCTTGCTGCAAGTACTCGGCCAGTACTTCCGCGGTGTGTCTGTTGTCACTCAAACACTTCATTTCCAACACAGCCTGCTGACGCTTACCACTAGCTGTTCCATAATGGGACACCTCGTGTGCAACACTGGAAGCTGCGGATAGAGTGGTCGTGAGACTGCACTCTGTGGATGAGCTGTCGCTTCTGGAGGAGGATGAGGAGGAGGAGGGGTGGCAAACACCTACAGCCAACTGTTTCCTAGACCGTGGGCTATGCAGAACTGTCCCACTGTGGCTGTCCCCTGTGGACCCTGCATCCACCACATTAACCCAGTGCACCGTGATGGACATGTAACGTCCCTGGCCATGCCTACTGGTCCATGCATCTGTTGTGAGGTGCACCTTTCCACTGACTGATTGCCTCAGTGCATGGACAATGCGGTCTTTGACATGCTGGTGGAGGGCTGGGATGGCTTATCTCGCAAAGAAGTGTCGACTGGGTAGGTCATAGCGTGGTACTGCGTAGGCCATCAGGGCTTTGAAAGCTTTGCTTTCAACCAACCAGTAGGGCATCATCTCTAACGAGATTAGTCTAGCAATGTGAACGTTCAAACCCTGTGTATGCGGATGAGAGGATGAGTACTTCCTTTTCCTAACGAGATTCTCTTGTAGGGTGAGCTGGACTGGAGAGCTGCATATGGTGGAACTATCGGGGGTGGTGGTGGACATGGCAGATTGAGAGAGGGTTGGTGATGGTATTCTTGATGTTGGCCTACATACAGTGTTTCCTACCAAGAACCTTGTGATTCCCTGACTGCTTTGGCCTTGCGACGATACCTCCACATTTGCTGCTGGTGGTATCCTAACCGGTGGGCTTACAGTGAGGGAAGCAATGTAGCATTGCTGACTACCTTCATTCTGAGCGGGTGCACCAACGGTACGGAACGTTTGGTAGTTAGTCCAGGCTTGCAAGTGCATGCTGGTTAAATGTCTACGCGTGCACGTTGTATTTAAATTTTGGAGATTCTTCCCTCTGCTAAAGGTCTTTGAGCATTTCTTACAGATAACTTTTGACTGATCATTCGGATCTTGGTTAAAAAATTGCCACACTGCATTCTTCCTTCTATGGATAACATTTTCAGGCATTGCACGCTGTGCTACTTTCATCGGATGGCCATGCTGTCCTAAAACTGTTTTTGTTTCTGACAAATGTGTTTGGCCTGATATGGGCCTGCCAGATGACAGCTGTTGCGATGTAGATGGCTGCTGCGGATCATCCTCCTCCGCTTCTGAGCCACTAGCAGCGGCACCCTCTTCCCCCAATGGCTGCCAATCTGGGTCAACAACTGGGTCATCTATCACCTCCTCTTCAATGTCATGTGCACCTTCCTCTGTGTCACCCTGTAAGGTGCTATAGCGTTCGGGATGGGGCACCATAGTCTCATCAGGGTCAGATTCTGGCTGAGTACACCGCGAGGGCAATGTAGTGATCTGAGTCAATGGAACAGCATAATAATCTAGCTGTGGCTGTGCATCTGTGCACTCCATGTCCGATTCATCTTGTAATGGGCTGTTAACAATTTCCCTTTCTAACCCAGGCACGGTATGTGTAAAGAGGTCCATGGAGTAAACTGTAGTGTCGCCTGCCGCATCCTTCTCTTTTGGTTTGGGTGAAGGACACAAGGAAGCGACTTGTTCCTGACCAACTCGCTACTTTTAAATTTGGAACTTTCTGAAGAGGAGGCGAAAGAGCTAGAGGCTGAGTCATCAAGGAAAGCCAAAAATTTTTCCTGCTGCTCCGGCTTTAAAAGCGCTTTTCCTACTCCCAGATAAGGGAGCCTTCGAGGCCTTGTGTAGCCAGACTATGAAGCTGGCTCAACACCTCGAGACTTAGGTGCTATTTTGCTTTTCCCACAACCACCAGATGCTCCACCACCACCACCATTACCAGCTGGCAACGACCACCCACGGCCTCTTCCACCAGACTTCCTCATTTTTGGGAAAATGTAACCAAAATAACAACCGTTATATGGTTCTGTAAAACAAGGTAGAAGGTGTATATAATCTTGTTGAGAATGTAAATTTCCATTTTTTGGGGGGGAGACTGCACCAAAACTCAGGCCCAGTGTATTACACTGCACAATGAATGTGGCAGAAAGTGGCTGGAAGATATACGACGAACTAAGAGAACTGACGTAGATCCACTTAGTGGCAATTTAAATCTCCCTTTTTTGGGGGGGAGGCTGCACCAAAACTCAGGCCCAGTGTATTACACTGCACAATGAATGTGGCAGAAAGTGGCTGGCTGATATACCACAAACTAACAGGACTCTAGTATATCCACTTTGTGAGAATTTGAATCTCACTTTTTTGGGGGGTGAGACTGAACCACAACTCAGGCCCAGTGTATTTTACAATGCAGTGTGAGTGGCAGCAAGTGGCTGGCTGATACACGAGAAACAAAGAGGACTGAGGTACATCCACTTTGTGAGAATTTAAATCTCACTTTTTTTGGGGGGGAGACTGAACCCAAACTCAGGCCCAGTGTATTTTACAACGCAATGTGATTGGCAGCAAGTGGCTGACTGATACACGACAAACTAAGAGGACTGAGGTACAGTATATCCACTTTGTGAGAATTTGAATCTCACTTTTTTTGGGGGGGAGACTGAACCCAAACTCAGGCCCAGTGTATTTTACAACGCAATGTGAGTGGCAGCAAGTGGCTGGCTGATACACGATAAACTAAGAGGACTGAGGTATATCCACTTTGTGACAATTTGAATCTCACTTTTTTGGGGGGAGACTGAACCCAAACTCAGGCCCAATGTATAACACAACACAATGTAAGTGGCAGAATGTGGCTGGCTGATATACGACAAACTAACAGAACTGACATATATCCACTTTGTGACAATTTGAATCTCCCTTTTTTGAGGGGGAGACAGCACCACAACTCAGGCCCAGTGTGTAACACAACACAATGTAAGTGGCAGAAAGTGGCTGGAAGATATCTGAAAAAATCCAAGGACTGTAGTACAATTCCAATCTCCCTACAATGATCTCAGGACAAGTATGGCAGCAACAAAAAGGACTGCTGCACACAAAAGTGTGGACAAATAAACAAGATAACTGTGCAGAAAGGAGCAACAGGATTTTTGCTTTTAAAAAAGCAGTTGGTTTGCACAGCAGCGTGCAAACAGCAATGCAGCTATCAGGGAGCCTTATAAGGCAGCCTAATAAGCTACAGAGCTGATGCACAAAAAAATAGCCTCCACTGTCCCTGCAAAACAAAGGTGGTGTTGGACAGTGGAAATCGCTACAGCACAAGCGGTTTGGGGGTTAATCTTCCCTCCCTAACTATAGCCCTTCTTCTGACGAAGCTGCAGCAATCTCTCCCTATGCTAAGATCGGCAGAAGTAAGATGGTGGTTGGCGTGCATGCCCCTTTATACCCCCCCTGTGATGCCGCAGAAAGAAAGCCAATCACTGTCATGCCCTTCTCTAAGATGGTTGGGACCGAGACCTATGTCATCACACTGCCCACACTCTGCGTCCTCCTTCATTGGCTGAAAAATGGCGCTGAACGCGTGATATGAAGTGCGACTTTGGCGACAAGATCGCCGACAGCATGGCTGATCCCACACTAGGATTGGGTCGGGTTTCATGAAACCCGACTTTGCCGAAAGTCGGCGATTTTTGAATTTGTCTGATCCGTTTCGCTCAACCCTAATCTTCATCCTTACATTGACCATGGTAATCTATGAAACTGATATTTTTGCCACCTGACTGTGGCTCAGCATAAAAGCATCTTGAGCTGTTGTATGTGGTATCAGGGCTTCCAGCAAAGCAGGCCTACATCGATACCTCACCCACCTCGTCTTGCTTTGATATTCAGTTGAAAACTGTAAATGCTATCCCAGACCATGATGCCTCAGTCATGGTTGATTGCTGGAGTGCCATGCTACATTTTGTACTGTGGGTATATTGAGATAACTTGCCTGGTGTCTGTCCCTCATTTGATGTGTTTTTGACAGCCTTTGGGGCCATTAGAAGCTGTTGTGCATGCGTTTGTTTTTGCCTCCCACTGACTTGAATAAAGTTCAGCCATGTTAGACAAATAAGTTGGCAAACATTGAAAATTTGTTGATCGGAATCTGATTTGATCATTGACATATTCGCTCATCTCTACTCAAAGGTCTCACAGTGCAGCACTAAGCTCAGACAGTTCACCAGGACAAATGAGAAATTTATCCTGGTGAACTCACCTCTGCACCTTGAAACTCGTCATCGAGGTATGTGTTTATTTACAATGAAACTATAGGATTAGTAATGGATAGGGGTCTTATAAATGCCTCTCCATTACTAAACCGTGATCTTGATGTCACCGAACAATAAAAAAGTGACTTTAACCCTACAAATATAAACCCCACTTGCCACCGCTACAGGGCAAGTGGAAAAAGCCAGCCCTGAGAATGCACTCTATTCTTGATAACCGGCCTTGCTGAAGCTGACAGCTGAGGGTTGCAGCCCCTAGCTGTAAGTTTTGCCTGGCTGGTTATCAAAAATACAGGGGAGCACACGACAATTTATTTTTTATTATTTATTTACAGAGGCAGCAAGCGTCGGCTGATAGGAGCAGTAGTCCCCATAAGCTGACACCAGTGACCGGAGGTAAACTTTATATCTTTGATCACAGCTGCACGCTCGTGCGGTTATGCCTTCACAGTAACTCAATTTTCTGATCATGCATTCCCTTTAACTCCATTATTAGCTTTGCTCTGTTGAATTGTAGTTTAAATCAGTTAGAGAATTTCCAAGAGAAAGCGTTACGTTTCAAAAGGAGGGTTTAGTCATAAAATGTCAGAAAAAAAGGCAGAAACATTTAAGTTATTAATAATGTTCCAACTACTTGTGTTAAGAACATCACTATATCAGTAATTTGTATGTTTGTAGTTTAAATTCTGGAGAGTGGACCCTACAAAGATGATTTCATAAAATGTATTTATGGAGACTACTAAACAGATGATAAAACCATAATCTTTGTCCTGTCATATGTACTATTCTCAAATCTCCCTCTCTATATGCGTATCCTAGGATATTATTTTTATAACTTTTGGCAAGTTTAAACTCTATAATTCAGATATTACCAGCTTTTTACAAAAGATGAAAATACTGTTTTACGTATTGCAGTTTATGCCACTTTGAATACAGTGATAATGAATTGTATGCCAACTTTCATGAAAGATACAAATTAATATTCATTCCACCTCTTTACTTGTGTGGGATTTATTTCCTATTTGATTTGATTCCAAAACACACTATGGGAGGGGGAATTTAACATTTATGATTTTTCCTTGCTTCTTTTAAAACAAAACAGCTTCCAGACTCAATTATTCATTGACTAGATGCTGCAGCCAACATTTAAATCGATTTTAAATAATTTTTCTGAATTTTTGCACATAAATTTTGAGGACAAGTAGATATAATAAGTTATTTGACATGTGTTTTATATTAAGGTTTCAGAAAAATATGCTAAAATACCAGAGTTAGACCCCATTTCATCAAGAAATGCAATGTTCCCTGGTCTTCATAAGAGAGCTTGTTGGAGTCAGACAATTTTGATTCATTAAAAAAATGTGATGCAATATGAACACCCTTTGTATTGATTAGCACTAGAGATTCAGGGAATATTTTTAAATTAGGATTCACCAGGTTTCTAGAATTTTTCCCGAAAAATTAAATTCACAGCAAATTGAATCGAAATATTGCAATGCCTGCAATTGCTTTGAAACGATGTGGGACTGTATCCATGCCCTTTCAAGTTCCCTAATACAAACACAACCTTAGTAACATCATAGTTACCTCACTATAGAAAGGAATGGTATACAGTAGTAACCAGCATCCCATTCAACAACACAGCATAATGACAGACTTCTCATGTTTCTTTAAATTAAAAGGAGTCCAAATATTATTCCATTTAGTCATTTATTATCAGACTGGTCTTTGCAGAATACTAACTCAAAATGACAGTGACATTGTCTGCTTCATACCCAATAATAAGATTTCCACAGGCCTGTGTTCCTCAGGACTAATACTTGGATGGTGCCATTGGGGGTGGAGATGCTTCTGCTGCCATTACGGGCTCCCATATTCTTAAGTGTATTTTTTTTCACTGCACTGTTTATTGCCATTGCCCCTTTTTCTTTTACAATATACAGTACTTTGTACATGTTAAAACACAGACACACCAAGGAGACTATTCGATTAAAATTTATCAAGACAAAAAAAATCACATATAAATATACCAAAAATTAGATGATAACGGGAGACCCAATTATTTGCAAATATATTCCTCAATAGTGCAATCCAAAATATTAAACACATTCATAAAAAATCATGATAAACTGTGCAGAGAAAACAATCAATGAGGTTTAGTGTATAAGGTAAAAATCACAAATATGTGCCAAAAAAGTGCAAAGTACAAGGCAAGGAATTTAATAGACCAGTAGTATGGTCGCTACAACCAAATAATCAAACAATAAATAAAGTGCTGCGTGAAAGGAGGAAATATAAAAATACAAGTATATACCTTTAAGGGTCGCCACAACCCTGACGCGCGTTTCGGAAAACTTCCTTTGTCAGGGGGATTTTGTACATGCACTATAATTAACTTTTAGCAGTATTTTCAACTTCAATTATTCCACCCATTCCCAAAGGAGTGTAACAAAAAATGCTAGGTAGGTAGGTACATGTACAGAAAATAAAATGCAGCAGCTGATGGCAGTATAGGCCTGTCATTGTCAAATTAGACTAGTAAAACAGGTGTGCAAAAACAAATATGCATGGATAAATGTTAACTTTTTTTTACCAAATTCAACTTCCTGCCCAAAA
This sequence comes from Ranitomeya variabilis, assembly GCF_051348905.1. NCBI lineage: Eukaryota > Metazoa > Chordata > Amphibia > Anura > Dendrobatidae > Ranitomeya > Ranitomeya variabilis. The sequence goes on from NC_135236.1 coordinate 573,572,460, forward strand.
ATGATGTAGTAAGAAATGCTAGCTCTTTACATGTCCAAACAGGTAGTACTTACATCAGTGCACTGTATTGGCATGATGTGTACAGATGTAAAATTTGACTAAGAAAAAAATTGTTTGCCATATAAACTTTGTTGAAGAAGACATTCACAGTTACATCTCTTGGTTTGGGGGAGTATTTTGTTTTGTAGTATCTCCTATATAATTGTCTAAGGGTCACTTCCATCTGTCTGTCTGTCTGTCTTTCTGTCTGTCTTTGTGTCTGTCACGGATATTCATTGGTCACGGCCTCTGTCTGTCATGTAATCCAAGTCGCTGATTGGTCGTGGCAAAACAGCCACGACCAATCAGCGACGGGCACAGTCCGGAGGAAAAATGGCCGCTCCTTCCTCCCCGCAGTCAGTGCCCGCTCCGTACTCCCCTCCAGTCTGCCCTCACACAGGGTTAATGGCAGCGGTAATGGACCGCGTTATGCCGCGGTGTAATGCACTCCTTTACTGCTGCTATTAACCCTGTGTGACCAACTTTTTACTATTCATGCTGCCTATGCAGCATGAATAGTAAAACGATCTAATGTTAAAAATAATTAAAAAAAATAAAAATTGTTATATACTCACTGTCTGCCCCCGGATCGACAACAGGCCTTTCCCGCTCGCGGCGCTCCGGTAACCGGTCCATGCTGCGATCTCACGAGATGATGACGTAGCGGTCTCACGAGACCGCTACATCATCATCTCGCGAGACCGCAATGCACTCTAGAGACCGGAGCGCACGAGCAGCGTCAGTAACCACTTCGCTTGGATCCGGGGGCTCCGGAAGGAGAGTATATAACTAGGGTTGAGCGAAACGGATCGATCATTTTCATAAGTCGCCGACTTTTGGCAAAGTTGGCGTCTCATGAAACCGACCCGATCCCTGTGTGGGGTCGGCCATGCGGTACACGACTTTCGCGCCAAAGTCGCGTTTCAATGACGCTAAAAGCGCCATTTCTCAGCCAATGAAGGTGGACGCAGAGTGTGGGCAGCGTGATGACATAGATCTCAGTCCCCACCATCTTAGAGAAGGGCATTGCAGTGATTGGCTTGCTTTCTGCAGCGTCACAGGGGCTATAAAGGGGCGTTCCCGCCAACCGCCATCTTACTGCTGCTAATCTGAGCGTAGGGAGAGGTTGCTGCTGCTTCGTCAGAAGCAGGGATAGTGTTAGGCAGGGTACATAAAGCCCAAAACCGCTTGTGCTGTAGCGATTTCCACTGTCTAACACCACCTTTTGTTTGCAGGGACAGTGGAAGCTACATTTATTTTTCCTTGCGCTGTAGCTCATTGGGCTGCCCTAGAAGGCTCCCTGATAGCTGCGTTGCTGTGTGTGTACGCCGCTGTGCAAACCAAATGCTTTTTTCAAAGCACAAATCCTGTTGTTCCTTCCTTTCTGCACAGCTATCTTGTTTGTTTGTCCACACTTTTGTGTGCAGCAGTCCTTTTTATAGCTGCCTGCCATACTTTTCTGAGATTACTGCAGGGAGATAAAGATTGGCAAGTCTGCCTCTGTGCCAGTGCTGTGTGTGGCATCTGTCTCTCATTGTGCGCCACAGAAAACCTAGTGTGTAATACTGGGCCATTTTTTCTTTTTTTTAATTCTCCCTGAAAAAAAAAAAATAGTGGGAGATAAAGATTGGCAAGTCTGCCTCGGTGCCAGTGCTGTGTGTGGCATCTGTCTCTCATTGTGTGCCACAGAAAACCTAGTGTGTAATACTGGGCCTTTTTTTTTTAATTCTCCCTGAAAAAAAAAAAATAAATAGTGGGAGATAAAGATTGGCAAGTCTGCCTCTGTGCCAGTGCTGTGTGTGGCATCTGTCTCTCATTGTGTGCCACAGAAAACCTAGTGTGTAATACTGGGCCATTTTTTTTAATTCTCCCTGAAAAAAAAAAAAAATAGTGGGAGATAAAGATTGGCAAGTCTGCCTCTGTGCCAGTGCTGTGTGTGGCATCTGTCTCTCATTGTGTGCCACAGAAAACCTAGTGTGTAATACTGGGCCATTTTTTTTTTTTTTAATTCTCCCTGAAAAAAAAAATAGTGGGAGATTAAGATTGGCATTTCTGCTTGAGTGCCGGTCCTGTATGTGCCATCTGTCTCAAATTATTGGGGCACAGGAAACCTAGTGTGTAACATTGGGCCTGATTTTCCTTTCAGTGTCAGCCACCTATAAAGGTATATATAAATCCAACAGAAGTTTGAGTTCACCTTATAAGTTGTTTTACAGTAACATACCATTACTTTGGTTACGTTTTGCAAACAATGAGGAAGTCTGGTGGAAGAGGTCATGGCCGTGGGCGGTCATTGTCAGCTGGTAATGATGGTAGTGGTGGTGGAGCATCAGGTGGTCGTGGTAAAAGCAGTACAGCACCTAAGTCTCGAGTTGTTGAGCCAGGTTCGTCGTCCGGCTACACAAGGCCTCGAACGCTCCCTTTTCTGGGAGTAGGAAAACCGCTTTTAAAGCTGGAGCAGCAAGAACAAGTTTTGGCTTTCCTTGCTGAGTCAGCCTCTAGCTCTTTTGCCTCCTCTTCTGAAAGTGCTAAATGTAAAAGCAGCGCATCGTTAATGGATGTTCACGGTCAAGGACAAGTCGCTTCCTTGTCTTCTTCACCCAGAACAAGAGAGAAGGATGCGTCAGGAGACACAACGGGTTACTCCATGGAGCTCTTTACACATACCGTTCCTGGGTTAGACAGTGAAACAGTTAACAGGCCATGCCCATTAGAAGTTGAATCGGACATGGAGTGCACTGATGCACAGCCACAGCCAGATTACTATGCTGTTCCTTTGACTCAGACCAGAACATTGCCCTCGCAGTGTACTGACCCAGAATCAAACCCAGCTGAGACTATGGTGCCCCGTCACGAACGCTATACCACCGGCTTACACGGTGACACAGATGAAGTTGCACACGAGATAGAAGAGGAGGTCATAGATGACCCAGTTGTTGACCCCGATTGGCAGCCATTGGGGGAACAGGGTGCAGGCGGCAGTAGTTCTGAAGTGGAGGAGGAGGAGGAGCCGCAGCAGGCATCAAAATCACAACAGGTTCCATCTGCCGGGCCCGTATCTGGCCAAAAACGCTTGGCAAAACCAAAACCAGTTGGAGGACAGCGTGGCCATCCGGTTAAAGAAGCTCAGTCTGCAATGCCTGAAAAGGTATCCGATAGTAGAAAGAGTGCAGTCTGGCATTTTTTTAAACAACATCCAACATCATCAGCGCAAAGTCATCTGTCAAAAATGTTCAACTACCTTAAGCAGAGGTCAGAATCTTAAAAGTCTAAATACAAGTTGCATGCATAGACATTTAACCACCATGCATTTGCAAGCCTGGACTAACTACCAAACGTGCCTAAAGGTTGCAGCACCCTCGGCCAATGAAGCTAGTCAGCAACGCTACATCCCTTCCCTCACTGTAAGCCCACCATTTCCCGCAACATCTGCAGTATCTGTGCAGCTTTTGTCTCCAGGCCAAAGCAGTCAGGGAATCACCAAGTTCGTAGTAGGAAACACTGCATGTAGGGCACCGGCAAGAATACCATCTCCAACCCTCTCTCAATCTGCCATGTCCACCGGCACCACCGGTAGTTCCAAGATCTCCAGCTCTCCAGTCCAGCTCACCCTACATGAAACTCTTGTTAGGAAAAGGAAGTACTCATCCTCGCATCCGCGTACACAGGGTTTGAACGCCCACATTGCTAGACTAATCTCATTAGAGATGATGCCCTACCGGTAAGTTGAAAGCGAAGCTTTTAAAGCGCTGATGGACTACGCTGTACCACGCTATGAGCTACCCAGTCAACACATCTTTTCTAGAAAAGCCATCCCAGCCCTCCAACAGCATGTTAAAGACCGCATCGTACATGCACTCAGGCAGTCTGTGACTACAAAGGTGCACCTGACAACAGATACATGGTCCAGTAGGCATGGCCAGGGACGTTACATGTCCATCACGGCACACTGGGTGAATGTGGTGGATGCAGGGTCCACAGGGGACAGCAATATTGGGACAGTTCTGCCTAGCCCACGGTCAAGAAAGAGTTGGCTGTAGGCGTTCGCCCCCCCCCTCCTCCTCTTCCTCGTCCTCCTGCAGAAGCAAGAGCTCATCCACAGACCGCAGTCGCACATCCACTCCATCCGCAGCTGCCACTGTTGCACACCAGGTGTGCCATTATGGGACAGCTAGTGGCAAGCATCAGCAGGCTGTATTGGCAATGAAGTGTTTGGGCGACAACAGACACACCGCGGAAGTTCTGTCCGAGTTCTTGCAGAAAGAAACTCAGTCATGGCTGGGCACTGTACATCTTGAGGCAGGCAAGGTAGTGAGTGATAACGGAAGGAATTTCATGGCTGCCATAGCCCTTTCCCAACTGAAACACATTCCTTGCCTGGCTCACACCTTAAACCTGGTGGTGCAGTGCTTCCTGAAAAGTTATCCGGGGTTACCCGACCTGCTCCTCAAAGTGCGCAGACTTTGCTCGCATATCCGCCGTTCGCCCGTACACTTCAGCCGTATGCAGAACTATCAGCGGTCTTTGAACCTTCCCCAGCATCGCCTAATCATCGACGTTGCAACAAGGTGGAACTCCACACTGCACATGCTTCAGAGACTGTGCGAACAGAGGCATGCTGTTATGTATTTGTGGGAGGATACACGGGCAGGCAGTTGGATGGCAGACATGGAGTTGTCAGGTGTGCAGTGGTCGAAGCTATAAGACCTGTGTCAAGTCCTTCAGTGTTTTGAGGAATGCACACGGCTGGTTAGTGCAGACAACGCCATAATAAGCATGAGCATCCCCCTAATGCGTCTGCTGATGCAAAGTTTGACGCACATAAAGGAGCAGGCGTCTGCAGCCGAGGAAGAGGAAAGCCTTGATGACAGTCAGCCATTGTCTGGTCAGGGCCGTGTAGAGGATGTGGTAGCGGGCGAAGAGGAGGAGGAGGATGAGGAGGATGATGGGGATGAGTACTTTTTTAATGAGGAAGCTTCTCCTGGGCCAACAGAAATTAGTGGCGTTGCAAGGCCGGGTTCTATTTTTTTAAGGGAGACAAGTGACGTAGATTTGCCTGTAACTGCCCCTCAAACCAGCACAACCGCAGATTTGACAACTGGAACTTTGGCTGTTGTGGATTCTGTTTGTGGGCTCCCTCTGGTGGTTACTGCTGGTACTGGGTGACTTTGGTGGGTTGCGGCCTTTGGTTTCCACCTGTCCATCAGAGGCTGGGTGTTTCCTATTTTACCTGGCCTTTCTGTCATTCCCTTGCCGGCTATCAATGTATTCAGATGTGCTCTGTTTGGTTCCTGCCTACCTGCTCCCAGATCTTTCAGGATAAGCTAAGTGCTGATTTTTCTGTTGTTTGGTTTTTTTGTCCAGCTTGCTTATTATGTCTCTATGCTAGCTGGTAGCTCTAGTGGACTGAGGTTCTCCCCATGTGCCATGAGTTGGCACATGGGTTCTTGTAATCTCAGGATTAGTGTTGAGCGATACCGTCCGATACTTGAAAGTATCGGTATCGGAAAGTATCGGCCGATACCGGCAAAATATCGGATCCAATCCGATACCGATACCGATACCCGATACCAATACAAGTCAATGGGACTCATGTATCGGACGGTATTCCTGATGGTTCCCAGGGTCTGAAGGAGAGGAAACTCTCCTTCAGGCCCTGGGAACCATATAAATGTGTAAAAGAGAGAATTAAAATAAAAAATATCGCTATACTCACCTGTCCGACGCAGCCGGGACTTCAGCGAGGGAACCGGCAGCGTTGTTTGTTTAAAATTCGCGCTATTACTTGGTTACGTGAATTCCCGGCTTGTGATTGGTCAGGTCGGCCATGTTGCCGGGACGCGGACCAATCACAGCAAGCCGTGACGAAATTACGTCACGGCTTGCTGTGATTGGTCCGCGTCCCGGCAATATGGCCGCCCTGACCAATCACAAGCCGTGACGTCACGGGAGGCTGGACACGCGCTCATTTTAAAATGGGCGCGTGTCCAGCCTCCCGTGACGTCACGGCTTGTGATTGGTTGCGCCGCGGTCAACCAATCACAAGCCGGGAGGCTGGACGCGCTCATTTTAAAATGGGCGCGTGTCCAGCCTCCCGTGACGTCACGGCTTGTGATTGGTTGACCGCGGCGCAACCAATCACAAGCCAGGAGGCTGGACGCGCTCATTTTAAAATGGGCGCGTGTCCAGCCTCCCGTGACATCACGGCTTGTGATTGGTCAGGGCGGCCATATTGCCGGGACGCGGACCAATCACAGCAAGCCGTGACGTAATTTCGTCACGGCTTGCTGTGATTGGTCCGCGTCCCGGCAACGTGGCCGACCTGACCAATCACAAGCCGGGAATTCACGTAACCAAGTAATAGCGCAAATTTTAAACAAACAACGCTGCCGGTTCCCTTGCTGAAGTCCCGGCTGCGTCGGAGAGGTGAGTATAGCGATATTTTTTATTTTAATTCTCTCTTTTACACATTTTAACATTAATGTTGTTGTGATACCCGATACCCGATACCACAAGAGTATCGGAATCCCGGTATCGGAATTCCGATACAGCAAGTATCGGCCGATACCCGATACTTGCAGCATCGGAATGCTCAACACTACTCAGGATGGTTTTTTTGATTAGGGTTTTTTGCTGACCGCTCAGTCCCCTTTTGTATCGTTCTGCTTTCTAGTTTACAGCAGGCCTCAATTTGCTAAATCTATATATATCATCTCTATGTGTGTGCCTTCCTCTAATTTCACCGTCAATACATGTGAGGGGGCAACTATATCTTTTGGGGTTCATTCCTCTGGAGGCAAGTGAGGTCTTTATTTTCTCTGCAGTACTAGTTAGCTCTTAGGCTGGTGCGTGGCGTCTAGAACCAACGTAGGCACGCTCCCTGGCTATCTCTAGTTGCGTTTGTCAGGCGTAGGGCAGCGGTCAGCCCAGGTTCCATCACCCTAGAGCTCGTCCGTTATTTTTTTGTACTTTGCTTGTCCTGTGCTATCCCTAGCCATTGGGGATTCATGACATTTGGCCCACATGGCGGATTATGCCTTACGTATCCTCAAAAGGGACCCACGCATTATTAAAATGATGACCGATGACGATTACTGGTTGGCCTGCATCCTTGACCCTCGCTATAAAGGCAAATTGCTAAATATTATGCCACATGAGAACCTTGAACAAATATTAGCAACCAAACAAGCAACTCTTGTAGACCGTTTGATTCAGGCATTCCCAGCACACAGCGCCGGTGATGATTCTCACACGAGCTGCAGGGGGCTACAGGGCAGAGGTGTTAGAGGTGCACAAATCAGAAGTGGCGTTGGACAGAGGGGTTTTCTAACCAGGTTGTGGAGTGATTTCGCAATGACCGCAGACAGGACAGGTACTGCAGCATCTATTCAAAGTGACAGGAGACAACATTTGTCCAGTATGGTTACTAACTATTTTTCATCCCTTATCGATGTTCTCCCTCAACCGTCATTCCCATTTGATTACTGGGCATCCAAATTAGACACCTGGCCTGAATTGGCAGAATATGCATTGCAGGAGCTTGCTTGCCCAGCAGCTAGTGTGCTATCAGAAAGAGTATTCAGTGCTGCTGGTTCAATATTAACTGAAAAAAGGACTCGTCTGGCTACCCAAAATGTGGATGATCTAACCTTCATTAAAATGAACCACTCCTGGATTTCAAATTATTTTGCCCCACCTTTCCCGGCTGACACCTAGCTTTCCTATAAAAAGGTCTTGCTTGTGGACTGGTCTTACTGAGTGTTCCAATCTCTTAATTTGCAGCAGCTGTTTGTCCAGCATACGACATGTTTACACCTCCCTCAATGGGAAAACTCCCCCCACGGGGCCGTGGTCTCGCCACTTGGCGCAAGCACCCGTTAGAGTGCCGTTTGTCTGAAGAGGTGGGTGTGCTCGCTTTTGGTCGACGGCACTGCCACTGGGTCCCTCATAGTACAATAAAGTGTCTCTGGTGGTGGTGGCGTGCACCCAACGTCAGACACACCGTTGTAACATGAGGGGCCCTGGGACGGTACCGCCGGCCACAAGAGAGTTCACCCCCCCAGCTCAAACTGTGCTCTACCACATGCAAAATTATCTCTCACAGCTCCACCAATGTTTAGTCTATGCGCTGACATCATTCAATGCCTGGCACTGACAATACCAATTTGTTGACATCTATGATGCTAGTTAAAATAGTCTGGGTCAGTGTCCTATATTGACACCAGTAAATACTGCCAAATTACTATGTCAGAAACTCAGCAGATGAGCGCACCCCTGTACCTAAGTATGCCACACTTTTGTTTTTTTGTTTTGTTGTTTTGCGAGACATTAACATCTATTTATTTTTTGGGAGTACTAACTGTGTCAGACACTCCTTGCAATCGTCCTCCGCTGACCACCACACCAATGCTGCCTGTGTACCCCTGCGAGATAACTCTAAGTGCCGTGAGCCTATTTTTATTTATTTTAGGCCTAGTAAGCCTGTCTGCGGTCCCTCCTTGCAATCCTCCTCCACTGACCACACCAATGCTGCCTGTGTACCCATGTAACCTATTTAAAACTGCATAGAGCCTATTTTTATTTATTTTAGGCCCAGTAAGTCTGTCTGCGGTCCCTCCTTGCAATTGTCCTCCGCTGACCACACCAATGCTGCCCGTGTACCCCTGGAACCTATTTAAAACTGCATAGAGCCTATTTTTATTTATTTTAGGCCCAGTAAGCCTGTCTGCGGTCCCTCCTTGCAATCATCCTCCTCTGACCACAACAATGCTGCCCGTGTACCCCTGGAACCTATTTAAAACTGCATAGAGCCTATCTTTATTTATTTTAGGCCCAGTAAGCCTGTCTGCGGTCCCTCCTTGCAATCGTCCTCCACTAACCACACCAATGCTGCCTGTGTACCCATGTAACCTATTTAAAACTGCATAGAGCCTATTTTTATTTATTTTAGGCCCAGTAAGCCTGTATGCGGTCCCTCCTTGCAATCCTCCTCCGCTGACCACACCAATGCTGCCCGTGTACCCCTGGAACCTATTTTAAAGTGCATAGAGCCTATTTTTTTCTTTTATTTAATATTAATAAAGCCATGATGGACTGCGCTGTACCACGCTACGAGCTACCCAGTTGACACTTCTTTTGCGAGAAAAGCCATCCCAACCCTCCACCAGCATGTAAAAGACTGCATTGTCCATGCACTCTGTCAATCTGTGAGTACAAAGGTACACCTGACAACAGACGCATGGACCTGTAGGCATAGCCACGGAAGGTTACGTGTCCATTACGGCGCAATGGGTTAATGTGGTGGATGCATGGTCCACAGGGGACAGCCTACTAAGTCTGTCTGCAGTCCCTAATTCAAATTGTCCTCAATTCAGGTTTTCGGGCTTTTTTAAAAAATAGGAAACTGCATTTGGGCTACTAGTTTGGTTGGGGCCTACTGTTGATGTCAGATGCTCCTGGGTGTTCTCCTCCTCCTTGGTGTTCTCCTCCAGGTTTCCTTGTCTGAGCTTCAACCTTCTGGCTCTCATTAAGTATTTGTTGGTAAAAAAATGGTGGTTAGGGCCTACTAACGGTGTCTGCCGCTCCCTGGTGTTGTCCTCCACTGTATAAATCTGAGCTTCAACCTTCTGGCTCTCATTAAGTGCTTTTTTAAAATAAATTGGTGGTTACGGCCTACTAACGGTGTCTGCCGCTCCCTGGTGTTGTCCTCCACTGTATAAATCTGAGCTTCAACCTTCTGGCTCTCATTAAGTGCTTTTTTTAAATAAATTGGTGGTTGGGGCCTACTAACGGTGTCTGACGCTCCCGGGTGTTCTCCTCCTCCTGGGTGTTCTCCTCCTCCTGGGTGTTCTCCTCCAGGTTTCCTTGTCTGAGCTTCAACCTTCTGGCTTTCATTAAGTAGTTGTTTTTAAAAATTGGAGGTTGGGGCCTACTAATGGTGTGTGCCGCACCTTGGTGTTGTCCTGTGTTATTTTCCTGACCTTTAATCTTCAGGCTTTCGGCCTTCATTTGTAATATTAAACTGCATAGGGCCTACTAGTTGGGTTGGGCCTACTAACGGTGTCTGCCGCTCAAAGGTGTTCTCCTCCACTGAACAAAGCAGTGCCGCCTGTTTACTCCTGTTACCAATTTTGAACTTTATTTTGCCCACTTTATTATTTGGGCCTACCAACTGTGTCTGCCTCTCATTACAGTTGTCCTCCACTGAACTAAGCAATGCTGCCTGGTTAGTCCTGTTACCAATTTTGAATTGCATTTAGCCCACTTTATTATTTGGGCCTATATCAGTGTTTCCTCCTCATCCTGCCCATTGCCCAGCCGGTGCTACATGAGTCTTGTGGTACTTTGACCCAGACCACTACATTCCCCTTGCACGCTACACAGCCACAATCTGACCCTGCTGAAAGTCAGGTTCCCCTTCCTGCATACTATACCACCTTACACAGGGACAAAGAGGAAGGTGCAGATGAAAGTGCAGGTTTCTTTAACAGGTAGGGGGCATACTCGTTGGCGACGTCACAGGCACAGGGCCCCTCAAAGTACGCAAAAGTGTCGCTGCCGGTGGGAGGCGCCCCCGCCGTGCAAACACACCGCCGTGCTTTGAGGGGCCCTGTGCCAGTGTCAATGCGAACAAGTGGGCCTCCCTGCTTGCTGAGGATCACAGCACTTGAAAAGTTGAAATACTTACCTCTCACTGCTCCACCACCGTGACGTAGTCCACGTTTCCTGGGCCCACTAAAACCTTGAACCAGCCCTACCCCCCACAACTTTTGCCAAATGACCCCCAATTTCCAATGCCCAACTATTATTATAAAGTTAATTAAGATTGACCAGCTTCAGAAACAAGAATGGATGTTTTTGGCATTAAAATGGGCACTGTAGGTGTTTTCCTGGCCTCCACTCACTGCCGACTATGCTTCCCCATTGACTTGCATTGGGTTTCATGTTTCGGTCGATCCCCGACTTTTCACGATAATCGGCCGACTTCACTCGACTCGACTTTGGACAAAGTCGGGTTTCGCAAAACCCGACTCGATCTTAAAAAAATGAAAGTCGCTCAACCCTATATATAACTATTTTTTATTTTATTTCTTTTTTTTAACAGAGATATGATGCCCACATTGCTATATACTACGTGGGCTGAGCAATATACTACATGGGCTGGGCAATATACTACATGGGCTGTGCAATATACTACGTGGCTGGGCAATATACTACTTGGGCTGTGCAATATACTATGCGGGCTGTGCAATATACTGCGCGGGCTGTGCAATATACTACGTGGCTGGGCAATATACTACATGTGCTGGGCAATATACTACGTGGGCTGTGCAATATACTACATGGGCTGTGCTATATACTATGTGGCTGGGCAATATACTACATGCGTTGGGCAATATACTACATGGACTGTGCAATATACTACATGGGCTGTGCTATATACTTCGTGGCTGGGCAATATACTACATGGGCTGTGCTATATACTACGTGGCTGGGCAATATACTACGTGACTATACAATGTGGGCTGCGCAATATACTACGTGGACTGTGCAATATACTATGTGGGCTGCGCAATACACAACGTGGGCTGCGCAATATACAAAGTGGGCTGCGCAATATACAACATGGGCTGCGCAATATACAATGTGGGCTGCGCAATATACAACGTGGGCTGCACAATATACTACATGGGCTGCGCAATGTACTACGTGGGCTGCGCAATGTACTGCGCAATGTACTGCATTGGCTGCGCAATGTACTGCGTTGGCTGCACAATGTACTGCGCAATGTACTGCATTGGCTGCGCAATGTACTGCGTTGGCTGCACAATGTACTGCGTGGGCTGCACAATGTACTGCGTGGGCTGCACAATGTACTGCGTGGGCTGCACAATGTACTGCGTGGCTGTGCAATATACTATGTGGGCTGTGCTATACACTACGCATACATATTCCAGAATACCCGATGCATTAGAATCGGGCCACCGTCTAATTAATAATAATAATTTTATTTTTATGGCACCAACATATTCCTCAGCGCTTTGTGGACTTGTACAGACAATAAAAGACATTACAGTATAATAATAATCACATAAATCAACATATACTGAGAGGAGTAAGGGCCCTGCTCACAACCTTACAATCTATGTAGAAAATAAGTGAGACACGAAAGGTGGATTATTAGAAAACTATTCTTCCTTTCACATAAAGACTTGCAGAAGAAATTTAAAAAAACTCAGTACAATCAGCTAGCAAGCACACCATCCCTGACTGACACTCATTTCAGATTTTTTTTCTGAAAAAAATATTGTGCTGTCTTGCTTTGGCTTTCTAGTTTTCATTATAATTTAAGAAGAAAAAAAATAGTTGTAATTCAAATGTATTAGGAAATATTTTAGTTACATCATATCAATAATCAATTACACTGAGTTTCGGACTGCTGCAGCTGTCAGCCTCTCTTATCTCTCCTGTCTCAATCCAAAATTTGTATTATTTACAGACTACTACTCATATTCTTTATTGCTGCAGTTAACATATTACAGCAAGGAATAGAAGTGTAATCTTTTAGGGCTTTCTCATTCTGTTTTTATTGCTGAGCTGTCAGCTCCAACAAACTCGCACTATGCTAAAATCACCATATAATGGCTTCTACATTCTCTGTCTCAGCTATTAGTATACAGTAGTTCTTCTTAATTGGCTGTGTTATGTGTGATATGAGAGCTGGTGGTCTGTATCCACGCTGCCAGGTGATGAAGAAACATCAATTTCCGGAGATAACATAAAAAAAAGTTTTTGTTTTTTTTTCTACACATTTCCCACTGTAACCCACTTCTTTATGAAACAAAAACCATGGATATTTCTTCATCACCTGGCAGCGTGGATACAGATCATAAACTTTCCATTTTTAACATATTTTTCTGGTGAAATTACCCGTGGATCTGCGGCAGCCATACAACCTGGGATCAGGTCAGTGTATAGTGATACAATTTTTAGTAATTTATATCAAATAAGACCCTATTTTGCGCTATTTCTTCTCCTTAGTCATTTATATCTCTTACTACAAAGATAGCTGGAAGGCGCTAGTGAGAAGCCTGCACAGTCGTGACTTCTATACAAGGTATGCAAACATTGCCTTGTTAATATATATGTATAAAGAATCTAGATTGACTTTTAGGATTGCTGCTTCTAGAAGGTGACACTAGAGTTCAAGTCCTCTTCCTGTCTGAAGAGACAATTTCTATATCTAACTTCCAACAGCAACATTGTATATTCTTTAAGACTTCTCAAACTGGCATGTCAAACATGGCACTCTTCACAAGGAGAGACATTACTCTTTTAAACCCATGTAAGAAGTCTTTCATTCAGCCAAATGAGACTGCATGCTTTGCACTGAAGAGGGCAAACACCCCGAAACACTTATCTGCAAATGTAGTGCCTGGTGTGGCTTTTATCCTAAGCCATGTGGCAAGTGTTGTTAAAGGGTTGATATTAGCTTTTAGGATTGCTGCTTCTGTAGGTGGCACTAGAACTCGAGACCTCTTTCACTTTGCAGGGGCAGTTTACATATGCCTTCTGAATATAGTCATATTTTACATGTCAGCATATTATAATGATGTTATTCCCGCACATTATTTTTTTGTGTAATGGATTTAGAGAAATGTCATAAATGTAGCTGCATAGCTGCTCACATGCTTGCATAACAACAATCACAATTAATTGTTTGCAATTTTCTTTAGCCTTGTAAAACTAAAGCACCATGTTTATACTTTGATTTTTACAAGCATATATTTTTGTGACATCTCATTTATTTGTGTTTTCTATGTATTTTATTATAGTAATACTGAAATAAAGCAAGAACAAAAATGAGGAAAATGGGAAGCCTAGGGCATGCAGTTTTAACCCCTTTATGATGAATGACGTACTTGTATGTCAAAATGGGAAAGGTCTTCTCTTTACCGTGATGTACAGGTACGTCAGGGTGATTAAGAGAGTACATTCATTTGTGCATGCACAATCAACACCTGGAGCTCAGTGTAGCATATAGCCAAGCTTCTGCAGTAATCTCTAGCAGCCCCTGGCTGTTTATCCTATTAAAAGCCCCAATCATTAGTGATCATATCATTTAGAAAATTGTGAGAGAGCACACTCATTCCATCACCCCCTCTCAAAGTCATGGAGGACTGTTAGGCACTGTAAAGGCCCCGTCTCACTAAGCGATTTACCAACGATCACGACCAGCGATATGACCTGGCCGTGATCGTTGGTAAGTCGCTGTGTGGTCGCTGGGGAGCTGTCACACAGACCGCTCTCCCCAGCGACCAACGATCAGGGGAACGACTTCGGCATCGTTGAAACTGTCTTCAACGATGCCGAAGTCCCCCTGCAGCACCCGGGTAACCAGGGTAAACATCGGGTTACTAAGCGCAGGGCCGCGCTTAGTAACCCGATGTTTACCCTGGTTACCAAAAAAAACAAACAGTACATACTCGCCTTTCGGTGTCCAGGTCCCTTGCCGTCTGCTTCCTGCTCTGACTGAGCCGCCGTACACTGAGAGCAGAGCGCAGCGGTGACGTCACTGCTGTGCTCTCACTGTACGGCCGGGAGTCAGTGAGAGCAGGAAGCAGACGGCAAGGGACCTGACGGACATCAGAAGGCGAGTATGTACTGTTTGTTTTTTATTAAATTTACGCTGGTAACCAGGGTAAACATCGGGTTACTAAGCGCGGCCCTGCGCTTAGTAACCCGATGTTTATCCTGGTTACCAGTGAAGACATCGCTGGATCGGTGTCACACACACCGATTCAGCAATGTCAGCGGGGCCTCAACGACCAAAAAAAGGTCCAGGCCATTCCGACACGACCAGCGATCTCGCAGCAGGGGCCTGATCGCTGGTACGTGTCACACATAGCGAGATCGCTACTGAGGTCGCTGTTGCGTCACAAAACTTGTGACTCAGCAGCGATCTCGCTAGCGATCTCGCTATGTGAGACGGGGCCTTAATAAGACAACAGGCGTCTTGTCACTGTGGGGGTTACACTGTGCAACGGCAGTTATTTGACAAGTCACACAACGAAAACCATTTTCACAACTTGCTGTTACACAAATATTTTAGAACTTTGGCTTTGCTGCAAATAATGCTGCTAAGTTGCGGGCAAGTCGCATAATAGTTGCATAGCACGTATGACTTACATTGAAGTTTATGGCAAGAATATTGAGTGTGACTTGCAAACAGCAGTAGAAAGTCCAACACATTTGGAAACATATGCAACTTTGTGTCGCAGATTGCATGGCAACACAATAGAAAGTCATTACATCCAGTGTTGCAATGTTGTCACTGAGATTTCAGTTTCACGTGCCATGTGTTGCCATGTAGCCATAACCTAAAGGCCCCGTCTCACATAGCGATTTACCAACGATCACGACCAGCGATACGACCTGGCCGTGATCGTTGGTAAGTCGCTGTGTGGTCGCTGGGGAGTTGTCACACAGACCGCTCTCCAGCGACCAACGATCAGGGGAACGACTTCGGCATCGTTGAAACTGTCTTCAACGATGCCGAAGTCCCCCTGCAGCACCCGGGTAACCAGGGTAAACATCGGGTTACTAAGCGCAGGGCCGCGCTTAGTAACCCGATGTTTACCCTGGTTACCAGCGTAAATGTAAAAAAAAACAAACAGTACATACTTGCCATCTGATGTCCGTCAGGTCCCTTGCCGTCTGCTTCCTGCTCTGACTGAGCAGCCGTACAGCGAGAGCGCAGCGGTGACGTCACTGCTGCGCTCTGCTCTCGCTGTACGGCCGGATCTCAGTCAGAGCAGGAAGCAGACGGCAAGGGACCTGACGGACATCAATGATGGTGAGTATGTACTGTTTGTTTTTTTTTTACATTTACGCTGGTAACCAGGGTAAACATCGGGTTACTAAGCGCGGCCCTGCGCTTAGTAACCCGATGTTTACCCTGGTTACCAGTGAAGACATCGCTGGATCGGTGTCACACACACCGATTCAGCGATGTCAGCGGGACCTCAACGACCAAAAAAAGGTCCAGGCCATTCCGACACGACCAGCGATCTCGCAGCAGGGGCCTGATCGCTGGTACGTGTCACACATAGCGAGATCGCTACTGAGGTCGCTGTTGCGTCACAAAACTTGTGACTCAGCAGCGATATCGCTAGCGATCTCGCTATGTGAGACGGGGGCTTTAGGCTGACAAGTTTAAAGCATTGCAAGACAAGTGCAAACTATTGAGCATTAAAGTCAACATGACCATACTAAGCTAAAAAAAAAAAACTGAAAAAGAAAAAAAAAGTAAAAATGTTAAAAGAACCTCCTCAAAATAAAATATGAAAAAAATAATGAAAAATATTTCACCATTAAAAATGCATTTTGTTATGTTAAATAAAAAGTACATATTTGGCTTTACAACATCAAAAACAGCCCAAACTATAGTACTGTCACATTATTTAACTCTTATGGTGAATATGTTTTAAAAAAAATAGATTAAAAACACTTTCAAGAATGCTGTTTTTTCATCATACTGCTGTACAAAGATAGAATAATGTGCTATCAAATTGTAGTATACAAACAATGGCATCACTGAGCGCATCATCTCGTCTTGTCGAAAACAAGGCTTCTTTCAGCAGAAAAACAGAAACGTTACAGTTATCAGAATATGCAAAAAAAGAATTATTTTTAGTGAAATATTGGTTTTAGTATGCAAAAATAGCAAAACATAAAACAAACTACGATATATAAATCTTTTAGCTCTGATTCTACTGTCCTGAACAATAGAACTACCTTATTACTTTCACTGCTTTGTGAACAATATAGAAAAAATAAATACTATTCATAAATTGCTGTTTATTCTGTTTTCCAAAAAATAGAGATCCAAAATGTTATGTACCCTAAAAGGGTTAAAAAACAAACAAACCTTCAACTCATCCCACCCAAATAAAAAACAAGTCCTCATACAGCTCTGTTGATAGAAAAATGAAAATTTATAGATCTCAAATTGTAGCAAAACAATTGTTTTCTTTTTTTTTTCTTTGGAAAAAAAGAGCATTTTGTGTAAAAGTAGAAAAACATTTATATATACTGTATATATGTTGTGGCGTTCTGAGAGGGGGTTCTCATGTTTGGGAGGGCTTCACATTGCTTGCCATGGTGGGTATTGGTATCGGAGCGTTGTCTGGCTGGGCTTGCCTCTGGTGAGGACCCTATCTGTTGATTGACTGATTGCGCGGTGGGCCAGGTTTCTCCATTCACTAATTGCCAGCCTTACAACCTATTCTCCTGGCCATGATGTTTTAACCATTTGAATAAAGCATGAAGTTTTAAGGACCGTTGAGTGCTATCCACGTTCTTCTTCTCTACACACTTTATATATATATATATATATATATATATATATATATATATATATATATATATATATATATATATATATATATATATATATTTGCTACTGCTGTATTCTACTGATCCTAACAAATAAGTTGTCAAATTACACCGCACAGCAAACATTTAAACAATTCTAAAATCGCTGTTTACTTGCTCATTCTGACTTTGAAAATCATAAGACCAGGTTCAGATGTGCACCTCTAAAAAGACAGGCAATGTTTAACAGAGCCAGACATTCGAACGTTACTCCATCTGCCTCATTTTAGTAATTGGTTCTGTATGAATCTTATTATTTGCAGCTTTACACAGTTTAAACCCTGACACTCCGTATAGAGCAGTGGAAAAATGTGAACTAAAAACAAACCTAACATCCTACAAAGAACAAACCTCCATCCAGTTCTCTTATATATTAAAGAAAAATAAGGAGATTTCACATTGCTGATATCTCAGAGGTTATGGAACAGCAGACTAATTCCTCACCCAAAACAATCCAGTGAAGTATATGCTCCCTAAACCAAATGCCCTTCCTCCTGAGCCTTGCAGCTATCATCCACATGTATGACATTACTGCAGTGGAACAAACCATTTCAACAATTTGTGTGGTACAAGTTTCCAGAAGCCCAAGCTGGGCACAATGTGAAGGCACTAGGCTGGCATACTTGCATATTTCACTCTGCAACATCAACTGCATTCTTACTTCAGGAAAGGATTTGTGAAATCAAAATAGCATTCACACCATAAGATAAATTCCCAGAGGTATGCAACTCCAGGTCAATTACACTTCTGTGAAATCAGCCTTTCCAGTTATGAAGCAAAACCAATTGTGAATCAACTTCTCCTGCTGTTGGAACAGACAACAGGTAAAAATGATAGGCAATTAGAAAGACAATCCCTATACAGGAGTGGCACTGCAGGGGGTAACCACAGGCCATTTCTCTGTTCTCATCCTTTTTGGCTATTTTACATTTTGTCATTGCTCTCACCCTTAGAGGTGCTGTACAGCAGCATAAGGAGGTGTCTACAACCCACAGTAGTTGCTCAGGTAGTGCAGATCAATAGGTGGATAGCACATCAATACAAGCTGTGGCAAGAAGGGTAGCTGTGTTTGTCAGCACACTGTCCAGACAATGGAACAGATACCAGGAGACAGGCCAGTACACCAGGAGATGTGAAAGGGGCCGTAGGAGGGCAACAAACCAGCATCAGGATCGCTACCTCTTCCTTTGTGCAATGAGGACTACGAGGAGCTGAGCCCTGCATAATGACCTCCAGCAGGCCACTAACATACACGTGTATGCTCAAATTGTCAGAAACAGACTCCATGAGAATCATATGAGTGCCGACATCCACAAGTGGGTCTTGTGCTTACAGACCAATACCATGCAAGATTATTAGCATTTGTCAGAGAACCCGAAGATTGCCAGATTCAACATTGTCACCCTGTGCTCTTTGTGGATGAGAGCAAGTTTACATTGAGCACATGTAACAGACGTGACAGAGTTTGGAGACAAATTGGAGCACTTTCTGCTGTCTGCATGACTGGTTTGGCAGTGAGTAATGGTGTGGGGAGGCATTTCTTTGGAGGACTGCACAGCCCTTCATTTGCTAGTTTGAGGTACCCTGACTGCCATTAGGTACCTGCCTTTGTGCAAGGAGGAACAGGAGAAGCACTGCCAGAGCCCTGCAAAATGACCTCCAGCAGGCCACAAATGTGCATGTGTCTACACAAATGGTTAGAAACCGACCAGTGGCGTAGGAAGGGGGGTGCGGGGGGGGGGCGGGCCACCCCGGGCGGCACAATGCCGGGCCGCCCCAGGCGGCACAATGCCGGGGGCGGCTCCGACCCAGAGAGGAGGAGGAAGAAAAAAAAAAAAAGAGAGACGCGGGCCCTTTAAATCTTCGGGCGGCGCCGACCGCCGCCACGACCAGGCCCCCCCCCCCTCCCGGTGCCAGCGCTGGCATTGGGCCCCCCTTTAATACTCACCTCTCCTGGTTCCTGCGGCAGCTGCAGCGTCTTCAGCGCCCTCTGACTCTGCGACGTCTCAGGGCAGAGGGTGCGATGACGTCATCACTGCGCGCTCAGCCTCTCTGTCCTGAGCGTTGCAAGCCGGAGAGACGCTGAGTGCACGGGACCTGCACTGGGAACGGGAGAGGTGAGGATTTTACTTTTTTTTTTTTTCTTTATGTCTGACTCAGACAGACTGGGGGCAATATGCTGGAGACAGACTGGGGGCAATATGCTGGAGACAGACTGGGGGCAATATGCTGGAGACACACTGGGCGCAATATGCTGGAGACACACTGGGGGCAATATGCTGGAGACACACTGGGGGCAATATGCTGGAGACAGACTGGGGGCAATATGCTGGAGACAGACTGGGGGCAATATGCTGGAGACACACTGGGGGCAATATGCTGGAGACACACTGGGGGCAATATGCTGGAGACACACTGGGGGCAATATGCTGGAGACAGACTGGGGGCAATATGCTGGAGACAGACTGGGGGTAATATTCTGGAGACAGACTGGGGGCAATATGCTGGAGACACACTGGGGGTAATATGCTGGAGACAGACTGGGGGCAATATGCTGGAGGCAGACTGGGGGTAATATTCTGGAGACAGACTGGGGGCAATATGCTGGAGACACACTGGGGGTAATATGCTGGAGACAGACTGGGGGTAATATGCTGGAGACACCCTGGGGGCAATATGCTGGAGACACACTGGGGGCAGATTGCTGGACACACTGGGGCAATGCTGGACACACTGGGGGCAATGCTGGACACACTGGGGGCAATGCTGGACACTGGGGCAGATTGCTGGACACACTGGGGGCAATGCTGGACACTGGGGCAGATTGCTGGACACACTGGGGGCAATGCTGGACACTGGGGCAGATTGCTGGACACACTGGGGGCAATGCTGGACACTGGGGCAGATTGCTGGACACACTGGGGGCAATTCTGGACACTGGGGCAGATTGCTGGACACTGGGGCAGATTTCTGGACACTGGGGGCAATGCTGGACACTGGGGGCAATGCTGGAAACTGGGGGCAATGCTGGACACTGGGGCAGATTGCTGGATGCACTGGGGGCAGATTGCTGGATGCACTGGGGGCAGATTGCTGGATGCACTGGGGGCAGATTGCTGAAAGCACTGAGGGCAGATTGCTGGATGCACTGGGGGCAGATTGCTGGACGCACTGGGGGCAGATTGCTGGACGCACTGGGGGCAGATTGCTGGACACACTGGGGCAATGCTGGACGCACTGGGGGCGATGCTGGACACACTGGGGGCAATGCTGGACACACTGGGGGCAATGCTGGACACTGGGGCAGATTGCTGGACACACTGGGGGCAATGCTGGACACTGGGGCAGATTGCTGGACACACTGGGGGCAATGCTGGACACTGGGGCAGATTGCTGGACACACTGGGGGCAATGCTGGACACTGGGGCAGATTGCTGGACACACTGGGGGCAATGCTGGACACTGGGGCAGATTGCTGGACACACTGGGGGCAATGCTGGACACTGGGGGCAATTCTGGACACTGGGGGCAATGCTGGACACTGGGGCAGATTGCTGGACACACTGGGGGCAATGCTGGACACTGGGGCAGACTGCTGGACACTGGGGCAGATTGCTGGACACACTGGGGGCAATGCTGGACACTGGGGGCAATGCTGGACACTGGGGCAGATTGCTGGACACACTGGGGGCAATGCTGGACACTGGGGCAGATTGCTGGACACACTGGGGGCAATGCTGGACACTGGGGGCAATGCTGGACACTGGGGGCAATGCTGGACACTGGGACAGATTGCTGGACGCACTGGGGGCAGATTGCTGAAAGCACTGGGGGCAGATTGCTGGATGCACTGGGGGCAGATTGCTGGACGCACTGGGGGCAGATTGCTGGACGCACTGGGGGCAGATTGCTGGACACACTGGGGGCAATGCTGGACACTGGGGAAGATTGCTGGACACACTGGGGGCAATGCTGGACACTGGGGCTGTGACGTCAGACGGCCAGAGCTCTCTGCGCCTGCACCAAACAGCGATACACAGCGCAGGCACCGGATTTCATGGGTAAACAACGCCGAGGGGGTGGTGCCCTGCGTTGAGTGACGGCAATGGGGGGGGGCGCCAAACTCGGAATCAGCCCCGGGCGGCAAAAGCTCTAGCTACGCCAGTGAAACCGACTCCATGAGGATGGTCTGAGTTCCCAATATCCACAGATGGGGGTTGTGCTCAACACCATGCAAGACGCTTGGCATTTGCCACAGAACACCGGGATTGGCAAATTCGCCACTGGAGTGCTCTTCACAGATGAAAGCAGGTTCACACTGAGCACTTGTGACAGATGTGACCGAGCCTGGAGACGCCGTGGAGAGCGATATGCTGCCTGCAACATCCTTCAGCATGACCGGTTTGGCACTGGGTTAGTAATGGTGTGGGATGGCATTTCTTTGGAGGGCCGCACAGCTCTCCATGTGCTTGCCAGAGGAAGCCTGGCTGCCATTAGAAACCGAGATGAGATCCTCAGACCCCTTGTGACATCATATGTTGGTGCGGTTGGCCCTGGGTTCCTCCTAATGCAGGACAATGCCAGACCTCATGTGGCTGAAGTGTAGCAGCAGTTCCTGCATGATGAAGACACTGATGCTATGGACTGGCCTGCCCATTGCTTACACCAGAATTCAATAGAGTACATCTGGGACATCATGTCTTATTCCATCCACTAAAAGCCACGTTGCACCAAAGACTGTCCAGAAGTTGAATTTATAATAGGTCTGGGTGTAGTTCCTTCAGAACATCCGGCGCTTCATCAGGAGCATGCCCAGGCATTGTAGGCCATACAGGCGTGTGGATGCCCCACACACTACTGAGCATCAGTTCCTATAGAGACATTTCCACTGAAGTTGGATAGGCCAGTAATTTGATTTTCCACTTTGATCTTGAGTATCATTCCGAATCCAGACCTCCATGGGATATTCATTTTAATTTAGATTGATCATCCTTATGCTTTATTGTTCTCACCACATTCCACTATGTAATGAATAAAGATTTGCAACTGGAATATTTCATTCAGTCATATCTAGGATGAAGTATTTTAGCTTTCCATTTATTTTTTGGGGCAATATAAATAATTATTATATATATATATATATATATATATATATATATATATATATATATATATATATATTACACACTATAATACAATTGGTGACTTCAGGGGTGGGAAAAAAATTGCACAGTCCACCATCCTCAGGCCGGTTTCACACGTCAGTGATTCCGGTACGTGAGGTGACAGTTTCCTCACGTACCGGAGACACTGACACACGTAGACCCATAAAAATCAATGCATCTGTTCAGATGTCATTGATTTTTTGCGGACCGTGTCTCCGTGTGCCAAACACGGAGACATGTCAGTGTTCGTGGGAGCGCACGTTTTACACGGACCCAATAGAGTCAATGGGTCCGCGTAAAACACGGACCTCACACGGACATTCTCCGTCTGGGGTCCGTGTGCGTGCAGGAGACAGCGCTACAGCAAGCGCTGTCCCCCCCACATGGTGCTGAAGCCGGTATTCATATCTTCCCTGCAGCAGCGTTTGCTGTAGAGAAAATATGAAGAATAGTGTTAAAAATAAAGATTTAGGTGTCCGCCGCCCCCCCACCCCCTGTGCGCCCCCCCCCCGCTGGTCAGAAAATACTTACCCGCTCCCTCGCTCCTTCCTGGTCTGGCCGCGCCTGCTACTGTATGCGGTCACGTGGGGCCGATCATTTACAATCATGAATAGTCAGCTCCGCCCCTATGGGAGGTGGAGCCACATATTCATGACTGTAAATGATCGGCCCCACGTGACCGCATGCAGGAGAAGCCGCGGCCAGACCAGGAAGCAGCGAGGGAGCGGGTAAGTATTTTCTGACCAGCGGGGGGGGGCGCAAAGGGGGTGGGGGGGGCGGCGGACACATGGATCTTTATTTTAAACACTATTCTTCATATTTTCTCTGCAGCAAACGCTGCTGCAGGGAAGATATGAATCGCAGCTTCAGCACCATGCAGAGTGGGTACCACACGCTCCGTGTGGTACCCACTCGCCATACGGGCGGCACACGTGTGCCGCACGTATGGCCTCCGTGAGTTCCCAGGCACACGGACACGGATAACTCCGGTACCGATTTATTCCGGTACCGGAATTATCTGGACGTGTGGGACAGCCCTTACACATATTTTATTGAATGAAAGTAACATGCTTTCATTTTTTGCCGGCCCCATTTTCACCTATAGTACATCACATGACAAAGTAGCTTGCAAGGTACATTAATTTGGAGAACCGTTAGAAAGTAGGTCTGCATGCACTAATACCTTCTTCGTTGTCTGAGTGGTCTGTCTTCATTTAGTCTATTTATAATTGCAGGCAGTAGGTCAGATTATTTGAGGCAGAGCTCATCATCTTGCTGAGTCTGTTCTTGTTTCAATACAAGTGGACTCTAGATGCGGCACCTGCTAATGTGAAAGAAATTGAGTCGATCAAGTTATACAGTTTAAGTCGATCCCAGAAGACTTATTTCTCTGCACATTACAATCTAACACACCATATTAAACACAAATGTTCTGCATATAATTGCTTATCATGCTCTGCAAAGTCCACTTATCAGTATACGCTATGCCGAAGGATACGGAATACTTTTTTAATGGATAGCTCATGATTTAGGGCACTTGTAGCATTTGAATATTTATGAATTCATAAAAGCCATCCAGTCTACCAGGTTTGTAAGCAAGTACTTCACGTAGTACAGCAGTTCAATATAAACTGTTTTATAGACAACAACTTTGTTACACGTAAAATACAAATATATAAACACCTTTCACAGTCACATTCCAATAATTCAGGAGCTGTAAAACAAGACAAATGTCAGGTTGCTAATGGGAACCCCACCAATTTATTTATACATGTATTTGAAAAGGAAAAGTTATATGAAGCAAGCGCTGAAGATTAATGTGAGACTCTTGCAATGCTCATGTCAACCATGTAGAAAAATCTGATTAACAAAAGATACTTTGGAATCTGACGCAATACATAATTAGTTCAATAACTAGAGGAAATATAATTTGACCAATAAGCTATTCTAATTATAGGTGAGGTGCTGTAAAAAACAGAAATTCAGCTGTTTTTTTTTAGCTTTCTTTTACACCATGATTTTAGAAAGTTACAGAGAAACTAAATTTATATATGTTTTATGCTTTAGAACTTGTTATAAATATTGTACTATGGTGTCTTCCAAAATAGGTGTATAAGGGCTTGTTTGTTATAATAATAATTTGCTATAATTTATCTGATTTTTAGATTTATGCTATTTGTATACACAAATCACTGTAAGTAGTGAGTGTCTGTATACAGGTTGGAATGATTGCAACAATATCATAAGTATTTTTTTATTTTCTATTTTTGAGAAATATTACATATATATATATATATATATATATATATATATATATATATATATATATATGTGTGTGTGTGTGTGTGTGTGTGTGTGTGTGTGTGTGTGTGTGTGTGTACATATATAGAATATAACACAGCCCATATAGTATATAGCACATCCATGCAGTATATAGCACAGCCACGTAGTATATAGCACAGCCACGTAGTATATTGCACAGCCCACATGGTATATAGCACAGCCCATGTAGTATATAGCACAGCCCACGCAGTATATACATGTAACACAGCCCACGCAGTATATAACACAGCCCACGCAGTATATAGCACAGCCCACATATTATATAGCACAGGCCCGCATTATATAACACAGCTCACGTAGTATATAACACAGCCCACGTAGTATATAACACAGCCACGTAGTATATAGCACAGCCCACGTAGTATATAACACAGCCCACGTAGTATATAGCACAGGCCGCGCAGTTTATAACAAAGCCATGTAGTATATAACACAGCCCACACAGTTTATCACACAGCCCATATAGTATATAACACAGCCACATAGTATATTGCACAGCCCATGCAGTATATTGCACAGCCCATGTAGTATATAACACAGCCCACGTAGTATATAGCAATGTGGGCACCATATCACTGTTAAAAAAATAAAATAACTCTCCGTTCCCAGTAATGCCTTGAGGCAATAACCCGTGATGATGTAGCGGTCTCACAAGACTGCTACATCATCTGTGGACATTGCCGCAATGCATTCTTGGGACCAGAGCGTAGCGAGGAGCGGGAAAGGCTTGAGAATATAATGATTTTTTATTATTATTATTTTTAACATTATATGTTTTTAGTATTGCTGCATGCATAGGCAGCATCAATAGTAAAATGTCGGTCACACTTATAGGGTTAATAGCAGTGTTAACGGACTGCGTTACACCGTGTTATGCCGCAGTGTAATGCAGTCCGTTTAACGGACTGCTAAAACGCTATGTGGACGCTGACTGGAGGGGAGTATGGAGGGGGCACTGACTGGAGGGGAGAAGGAAGGGCCAATTCACGGCTGGACTGTGCCTGTCGCTGATTGGTCACGCCCAGCCGGCCGCAACCAATCAGCGACACGGGATTTCCGATCCAGACAAACAGATGGAAGTAGACCTTAGACAATTATAGATATATATATATATATATATATATATATATATATATATATATATATATATATTTTTTTTTTTTTTTTTTTTTTCCAATGAGGGTCTTTTCTTGACACTTTCTTAATATGTTTTGGGACTTAATTTGCCTCTTTCTTGTCCCACTAGCAGACTAAAACCTGTGATGTTTTGATCACTAACATAATGCATTGTAATACATTGTATTCTAAAGCATTATTTCCTTTTCAGTATAAAACTATTGGGCCGCAACTTTATTATGGTCTAGTAGAAAAATACCTCTATCATATGTCTGAGTTTCCAGTATGTGTGGTATCTGTCTTTTCCATGGATAATACACGTACCCATTATAACCTATGGTCCTATGCACATGTCTGTGTTTTTAAAGGGGCAGAGCTTTGCCAGTCGCACACAGAATGGAAAGAGATGCTCAGCAAATGAGCTGTGTCACTCACACACAGAAGTGAAAAAGATGCTCTGCAACTGAGCTTTGTCACTTGCACTCAGTAACGGAAGAGATGCTTTGTAACTGAGGTGTGTCACTTGAATACAGAAGTGGAACAGATGCTCTGAGCTTAATAAACTGACAAGGGTTGTGCTTGCTCTGGAACTCTACTGTGCTAACCGCACATATATAGGAACCAGATGCTAAGCCAACAGCTAATTGCCCCCACTGAAGCTAACTGCTTGCCTACGTGTACAGTCCCAAGCTAGACAGACCCTCAACACATGCAGACAGAGTGGTAGAGACAACACAACCATAGCCATACATAAACATGATACTAGCACATCGGCGTGCACCTTAGAGAACCTTTTATAGACTAGGCTCATGTCCAGTTGAACAGGACCTTGCCCATGTACCAATCCGGCACTGCCATATCACTTGAGCAGCTGACGTCCGACCAACAACTCAGTACGGTGATCTCCGGACTTAGACTCCAAAGTGCTGGATGGCACCTGAATATTACTGGTTACTAAGGGCTTGGCGGGAGAGCCAGCAGTAACGAAGCGTACACCATGAGCCTGAGCAAGATGCTGGGAACGACGTGTATGCTCAGCAGCACCTGCAGTGGCTGATCCTCAATGGGAGACCGCCAAGGTAGATAAGGCTTGGGATTTACCCTGTGCAGGAGAATCTCGGCGCGTAACAGCAGTACATTCCATTAAGGTTTAAAATGTATTGAGATTATACAAGTATCAAAGCAGTTAAATTACAGTATATATAAGTGTTTACAGAATATCGCAGTTACAATAGTTTTTATGTTAAGTTTACAATTAGTTTTTGAAGCAGTTTTTAAAATTCTCCTCAGAAACCTCTTCTAATTTATTTCTAGAGGAAATGTGCATTGCTGTTCATATGATAATGTATTTGAACTTTTTTATTCTGAGTTTTTTTTTAAATGCCTGTTGGAAATAAGAAAGTGCATGTGCAAGGTGCCAGAGTGTGGTAGTTGTGGACGAGCTGCTGCTCCATATGGCCCTGACACTTTACAGAAAAATCATGTGCCATTGCATGTAAGGTGCATTATTTTTATTTGTAGGCTACAAGCCTCAGCTGTCTTCAGGTCTTCAACTTCAGGATTCGCCACACATAGATCAGGGGACATCCAGTTAGTTTCAACACACAGAAGTTTACTCGACAGTTCAAGTGTATAAGATGGCAACCCGCAGTACTGGGCACAACACTCTATTTCGTGTTTGCCAAAAATGGTACTTTTCCAGGTTTTCTTTCCATGCTACCTGGACTATTCCTATGCTCAGTGATCATGTCAGTTCAAGTGATTTCCTTCCGGTTCTGCAGCACACCTGAGATCTGTTACTTTTTTTCCATACACGGTTCCATGTCCATCTTCCTCTGTACAGAAGTTGTTGTGGTGCTCACCATAGCACCTCTGTCAAACCTTGAGCTCTGGACATTTCAGGAATGTCCACAGGGAATTTTGTAAGGCATCATACCACCCATAACAATATGTACTAGCTTTTGCTCTAGGCTCACTGCACCTTGAACTTGACCTTGTCACATTAGCTTACAAACTTTAACTCTTTCCAGGAAGCACAGTCCTGTCCCTATCACTAACCCATCCCCCTGTGGGCTAGTCCCAATGTTTAATTATATCTGTTCCAGCAGCGTGCTGTTGGGCAGATCTCCATTACAAACCCTGTACATCGTATAACACTATACACTAAGCTTATCAGACTTACAATGCCTATTACACTCCATATTGTGTCCTACTTCTTAATCTATGTTTTACCCTATGCTTATTCTGCACTGTACACTACTCACATTATACATGACCTTTATATTACCCAAAACATTTCAAACCATGGGACATAGCTCACACTTCACATGACACTTTATACCATATTTTAAGAACTATAAGATGCACTGGCCCATAAGACCTAGAGTTTAGAGGAGGAAAATAGAAAAAAATTCAAGTAAAAAAATGTGGTCAGTTCTGTAATAATATTGCCCATCCTGGTATATACTGTGTATGTCCTCAATCCAGGTGTACTTGGTCCCCTTATCCCCATCCTGGTATGCATGACCCCCTCATCCCTATCCTTGTATGCATGGCCCCCTCATCTCTATTGTATGCATGGACCCCACCCCCATCCTGGTATGCATGGCTCCCATCAGAAAAACATTAAAAAAACATAAAGAATTCTACTTAATTTCCCTGTGCTCCCTCACAGTGTTCTGTTCTGAAGCAAGCAGCTGATTTATGCTTGTAAGCAGCTCATGGCAGAGAACTCATGCTCTGTTTACAAGCAGAGGACTGTCAGCGTGTGGAGCAGTGAATATTCATTGATCTTTAATAGAGGGCACAGTAAACTCAGCCGCAAGCTTCATGCAGCTGCGGGGTAATTATGTGTACCCACTACTAAAGGGAATGAATATTCACTACTCTCACTGCCATGGGTGTGGAGAGCAGTGAAAATTCATTCCCTTAACCCCTTCACCCCGAAGCTTGTTTTCACCTTCCTGACCAGGCCAATTTTTACAATTCTTACCACTGTCAATTTATGGGGTCATAATATGGAACGCCTCAATGAATCCCACTAACTCTGAGAATATTTTTTCATGACATATTCAACTTCATGATAGTGGTAAAATTTATTTGATATGTCTTGGATTTATTTGTGAAAGAAACCGAAATTTGATGAAAACTTCTAAAATTTCGCAGTTTTCAAATTTTAATTTGTATGCCCTTAAATCAGACAGTCATATCACACAAAACAGTTAATACATATCACTTACCATATGTCTACATTACACCAGCACAATTTTTGAAACATCGTTTTTTCTTGTAAAGAAGCTATAAAGATTAAATTTGACCAGTGATTTCTCATTTTCACAATAAAATTTGCAAAACCTGTATTTTTAGGGACCACCTCACATGTGAAGTGGCTTTGAGGGGACTATATGACAGAAAATCCAAACATAGCAAGATTTCCAGCTCCAGGACGTAAATATAAAAATATTAAATCTTTATTCCATACTTTAAAATAGCAAAGGCTGACCAAAAAAATGGAGAAAAGATCACATGGCAGTCATAACTGAATGCGTTTCGAACACTAGGATCTTAGTCCTCAGTACAAAGAGAGGCAGGTCACATTTCCTTATGTGAAACCTCCACAGGTGAAGGAATAATTAACACACCCAAGAAAAAAAAAAAAAAAGTGAATTTAAAATCCAAATCTGGAACAGGAAAATAACCAAGGAAATAACAGTAGCAAAAGAATGAACATGGCACTTTTGAATGGTACGTTAAATCAGATTAGTAATAATACCGCAGATTTAGTACAATCTGCAACAAATAAATTTTATGACAATCAACCAGTGCTAATACTCACCTATAGTACTCATTTTAAATCTTTATTCAACATTGATTGTCAAAATTTTAATATTCTACGAGATGACCCTTTAGTAGATGTAATTTTGAATGACGGTATTAAAATTGTATCGAAGAAAGCACCAACTCTAGGTGCTGCACTTGCTCCAAGTTTCATCAAATGTCTCTAATAATTCCTCCAATTGGTTATCCACAAAAGGCTTCTTCCGATGTGGATCATTTCCGTGTAAAACGTGCACTTATCATTCTTATGTGCTAAAAAACAAAAAACTTTTTAATCAAATATTATTTGAATTGTAACTCAGAGTACGTGATATACATTATAGAATGCACAGATCGTAATTTACTTTATGTTGGGTCCACAATACGGAATTTAAAGGAGAGATTTCGGGAGCATCTAAATTACATTGTACAACCCACTATCAGGGCTTGTTCACACTTTGCAGATTTTGCTGCGGATTTTTCCGCAGCGGATTTGGAAAAACCGCAGTGCAAAATCCGCTGTGGTTTTCACTGCGGATTTTCCTGCGTTTTCATCTGCGGATTCCTCTGCGGGTTTTCAACAGCACTTTCCTATTGGTGCATGTTGAAAACCGCTGCGGAATCCGCAGAAAGAAGTGACATGCTCCTTCTTTTTTTCCGCAGCAATTCCGCGCGGTTTTTAAAGGGATTTTCCGCAATGTGGGCATAGCGGTTTTGGTTTTCCATATGGTAACATTGTACTGTACCCTGCATGGAAAACTACTGCGGATCCGCAGCAAAAACCGCAAAGTGCGAACATAGCCTCAGACATGTTTCCAATGCGTCTAACCATTTTATAAAAGCTCACAATAGACACACCTCATCCTTAAAAATCTATGCAATTGAACAGATTTATAAAAACATGCGAGGTGGAGACAGAGAGCGAACATTACGAGACAGGAAAGCCTTTTGGATTTTAAATCTTAATTCTAGGGCCCCTTTAGGATTAAATCTCAGAAAGGAAATTATGCTATTTTACTAATTTTGATTGATCTTATGTATTCCTGTTTTTTTTTCTCCATGTATTTTAACAATTGTTCATGTATTTGTTATTTTTTCTTGTTTTTGTTACTTGTCACATAGTGAGCATTTGGGGGAATGGCTCGATGTTATATTACAGCCCTTAGTTCAGAGGGTACCAGGGTACATAAAGGACTCACGTGATGTGCTCAGTATGTTTCAGAATATCACATGGAACACTCAATGGTCTTGGCTCACATGTGATGTCATAGCTCTCTATACGTCGATACCCCATAAAGTGGCAATTTGTGCGGTTCAATTTCATTTACATAAATATAGTCACTATTCTAATGATCTTCAAAACTATATAATCTCGGTATTGTCTTTTTTACTTTCCCACAATTATTTCTTATTTGATAAAAAAAATTTTTTACAATCTAAAGGAGTTTCAATGGGGGCGAAATTTTCTCCTTCTGTAGCTAACCTTGTCATGTCGTGGTGGGAAGAAAAGTACATCTTTAATGTAGATAATCCATTCCTATCGCATATACAATGGTACCTGAGATTCATAGATGACCTACTGCTAATTTGGAAGGTTGATTCTTTTTCTATTGATAGTTTTATTTTTTATATCAACCCCTTCAATTTGCAATTTACATTCACATGGAATAGTGATCATATTAATTTTCTTGATCTAGCTCTATCTGGAGTCCCGCAACAAGTTATTAAAACGCACACCTAACACAAGCCCACCGCGGGCAATACAATCTTGCATGCAAGCAGTTTAAATCCAAGTCATACTATCAAAGTTATTCCAGTGGGGGAGGCAATCAGAGCTAAAAGAAACTGCAATGAGGAAACTACTTTTAACAGGGGAAAAATCACTATTTGGGAACGTCTCAAAAACAGAAAATATCCTAAATGGGCCATAGATAGAGCTTTTAGTTTGGCAGACAGAAAGCCAAGATCAGCACTTTTGAATGGTACGTTAAATCAGATTAGTAATAATACCGCAGATTTAGTACAAACTCCAACAAATAAATTTTATGACAATCAACCGGTGCTAATACTCACCTATAGTACTCATTTTAAATCCATATCCAACATTGTTCGTCGAAATTTAAATATTCTATGAGATGACCCTTTAGTAGATGTAATTTTGAATGACGGTATTAAAATTGTATCGAGGAAAGCACCTACTCTAGGTGCTGCACTTGCTCCAAGTTTTTTATCATCAAATGTCTCTAGTAATTCCTCCAATTGGTTGTCCACAAAAGGCTTCTTCCAATGTGGATCATTTCCATGTAAAACGTGCACTTATGTTAAAAAAAACCCACATCATTCTTCTGTGCTAAAAAACAAAAAACTTTTTAATCAAAAATTATTTGAATTGTAACTCAGACTACGTGATCTACATTATAGAATGCACAGATTGTAATTTACTTTATGTTGGGTCCACAATACGGAAATTAAAGGAGAGATTTCGGGAGCATCTAAATTACATTGTACAACCCACTATTAGGCCGGTTTCACACGTCAGTGGCTCCGGTACGTGAGGTGACAGTTTCCTCACGTACCGGAGACACTGACACACGTAGACCCATAAAAATCAATGCATCTGTGCAGATGTCATTGATTTTTTGCGGACCGTGTCTCCGTGTGCCAAACACGGAGACATGTCAGTGTTCGTGGGAGCGCACGGATTACACGGACCCAACAGAGTCAATGGGTCCGTGTAAAACACGGACCTCACACGGACATTCTCCGTCTGGGGTCCGTGTGGCGTGCCGGAGACAGCGCTACAGTAAGCGCTGTCCCCCCCACGTGGTGCTGAAGCCGCGATTCATATGTTCCCTGTAGCAGCGTTTGCTGCAGAGAAAATATGAATAATAGTGTCTAAAATAAAGATCTATGTGTCCGTCGCCCCCCCACCCCATGTGCGCCCCCCCGCTGTTCTGAAAATACTCACCCACTCCCACGTTGGCTGTTGCTCCTTCCTGGTCTGGCCGCGGCTTCCACTGTATGCGATCACGTGGGGCCGCTCATTTACAATCATGAATAGTCGGCTCCGCCCCTATGGGAGGTGGAGCCACATATTCATGACTGTAAATGATCGGCCCCACGTGACCGCATACACTAGAAGCCGCGGCCAGACCAGGAAGCAGCGAGGGAGGCGGGTAAGTATTTTCTGAACAGCGGGGGGGCGCACAGGGGTTGGGGGGGCGGCGCACACATAGATCTTTATTTTAAACACTATTATTCATATTTTCTCTGCAGCAAACGCTGCTGCAGGGAACATATGAATCGCGGCTTCAGCACCAGATGCAGGGGACCAGATGCGTGGGTACCACACGCTCCGTGTGGTACCCACTCGCCATACGGGCGGCACACACGTGTGCCGCACGTATGGCCTACGTGAGTTCCCAGGCACACGGACACGGATAACTCCGGTACCGATTTATTCCGGTACCGGAATTATCTGGACGTGTGGGACAGCCCTTAGACATGTTTCCAATGCATCTAACCATTTTATAAAAGCTCACAATGGACGCACCTCATCCTTAAAAATCTATGCAATTGAACAGATTTATAAAAACATGTGAGGTGGGGAAAGAGAACTAACATTACGAGACAGGGAAGCCTTTTGGATTTTAAATCTTGAATCTAGGGCCCCTTTAGGATTAAATCTCAGAAAGGAAATTATGCTATTTAACTAATATTGATTGATCTTATGTATTCCTGTTTTTTTTTCTCCATGTATTTTAACAATTGTCCATGTATTTGTTATTTTTTCTTGTTTTTGTTACTTGTCATTCTTTTGCTACTGTTATTTCCTTGGTTATTTTGCTGTTCCAGATTTGGATTTTAAATTCACTTTTTTTTTTTTTTTTTTCTTGGGTGTGTTAATTATTCCTTCACCTGTGGAGGTTTCACATAAGGAAATGTGACCTGCCTCTCTTTGTACTGAGGACTAAGAACCTAGTGTTCGAAACGCATTCAGTTATGACTGCCGTGTGATATTTTCTCCGTTTTTTTTGTCAGCCTTTGCTATTTTAAAGTATGGAATAAAGATTTTATATTTTTATATTTACGTCCTGGAGCTGGAAATCTTGCTTTGTTTGGTGCTTCATCCACGTCACAGCGGAGACGTCTTTTCCCTGCTCGGATGCTATAACCACAGCTTTTGGACTTTCATGGGTGAGCTGAATACTTCTGTTTTTTTTTTCTGTCTTTATATGACAGAAAATACCGAAAAGTGACACCATTCAAAAAACTGCACCCCTCAAGGTGCTCAAGAAAACATTCAAGAAGTTTATTAACCCATCAGATGCTTCACAGGAATTTTTGGAATATGGAAGGAAAAAATAAACATTTACTTTTCTTTCACAAAGATTTTCTTTTAGACCTATTTTTTTTTTTACTTTCACAAGGGTAACAGGAGAAAAAGGACCATTGAATTTGTTTTCCAATTTATCCTGAGCATGCCGATACCCCATATGTGGGAGAAATCTGCTGTTGAATGTAAAATTTACTGGAACCTATCTATATGTGTATTGAACACCTTGAACCCCCTGGTGCTTCACAGAAGTTTATAATGTTAAGCCATGAAAATGAAAAAGAAAAACACATTTATCCAGCACAAATTTTTAGCTCCAAATTTAGTATTTTCACAATAGTAGCAGGAGAAAATGGACCCCAAAGTCTGTTGTGCAATTTCTCCTGAGTTCACCAATACCCCATATTTGGTTGAAAACTATTTTTGAGTCACAGTGCAAAGCTCAGAAGGGAAGTAGAGCCATATTACAGTGCAGATTTTGCTGCACTGGTTTGAGGGTGCCATGTTACATTGGCAAAACCCCTAATGTGCAAGAACAGCTGAACGTCCCATAAGTGACTCCATTTTACAAACTAAACCTCTCAATCAGTTCATCTAGGGGTGCAGCGATTATATTGACACCATAGGTGTGTCAGAATTTTATAACATTGGGCAGTGAAGAAAAAATAATTAACATTTTTACCACCAAATTTGTGGTAGCCCAAAATGTTACATTTTCATACTTGGAAAAAGGTAAAAATGCCACCAAAATGTATCCCACAATTTTTGCTGAACGTTGCAACACCCAATATGTGGCTGTATGCTTTGCCATACGGAGAGACGGGAGGAATGAAGATCTATTTGCCTCCTGGAGCGCAGATTTTCCTAGAATAGTTTGCAGACTCCATTTACAGAGCCCCTAAGTGCTAGAATAGTGGAATCCCCCATCAAGTGAATCTATTTTGGAAATTATACCCCTTTAGGAATTTATCTACAGGTGTTGTGATGATTTTGAGTCCATGGGTGTTTTCCATAAACAAGCAGCAGTGGATGTTGCTGAGTGGAAATTGCATACTGCCGTTGTAGTGACCAGTACTATGCAGTCACCAGTACGTTATGCCCAGCCCGTGCTTCTGGAGGAATGCACTCATAACTTAGGTTGGCTCTCATCACTACAAAAAAGCCAAACATGTGGGTGTTAAATTTAGCTTATAGATACAGAGAAGACAGGCTAACGGAGCGCCAGGCTGGCGGTCCAAGGAGATGTTGATTTGAGAAAGGTCCGATGCAGCTCCTGCCGGGTGCCTCAGGAGAGGAATAAACAGTGAGTTGCAGGATGCTCCGGTCACATGGGAGCGCACAGGACACAGATGAAAGGATTAAAAGCTTTTTTGTTTATTGAAATCCACAACGCGTTTTCGACGGAACAGCTCCGTTTTCATCAGGTGGCAGCTCCTGCCACCTGATGAAGACGGAGCTGTTCCGTCAAAACACGTTGTGGATTTCAATAAACAAAGAAGCTTTTAATCCTTTCATCTGTGTCCTGTGCACTCCCATGTGACCGGAGCATCCTGCAACTCACTGTTAAATTTAGCTTAGGCACACTGGGGCTCAGATGGGAGTGGGGGCATAAGGATTTGGAAGCAAAGATTTTGCTGAATTTCATTTGGGGGCCGAGGACTCATTTCGTTTTTCCAGAGCCTTTGTGCTAACAGTAACAGGGAAGCCCCTACTGTATATTTCAGTTAACAGATGACATGCTTGAGTGAGGGCTTGCTTTTTTTGTGGATTGAGTTGAAGCTTTAATTGGGAACATTTTACATAACATTTATCACAGTTATTCGTCACTCTATGATGAGCACTTACATCTGTGTTTCCATCTAAATCTCCGAGTGACATGACAGATGAAACCCCCAAAAGATCCATTCACTATAATGAGGCATCAGAGATACTCTGGACTTCGTCTGGACTCTGTTCAGTGTGATGCTTCTTTTCAAAAGTGCACAAAACTGTAGACAGCAGCACTTTTATGCAGTCCTAAAAAGACGGACACCGATGGATCACAGGTCCTATGGCATCCACAGTGCCTCGATCTGCCTCATTATAGAGAATCTTCCACCAAATGTTCCATCTGAATCACATATTTCAGAGATTTAAATGGAAACCCCGGTGAAAGCGCTTAGCAGGATAAATGTGCAATCTTTGGGAGGCAGAATGAAAAAAAATCAACAGTATGTGAAGAATTGGTTTTATTTATTTTTTTTATACCGTTCCTTGTGCAGTATAAGTGATTAGTCAACTTTATTCTTTGGGTCAGTGCGATTACAGAGATACCAGATTTATATTGTGTTTTTTATGTTTGCCTGCTCTCCCACACTAAAAGAAAAGGAGTATTGGCTTGCACTCTGTCCAATAGGGAGGTGCTGGTGTAATGGGCCGATGGAACGCATGTCAATATAATCAAAATTCACCGCACACTCTAGTACCTGGGTGATGCTAGACAAAATGTATTCAATTCAATGAAAGTCAGTAGAAAAAAATGAGCAAAATAAGATAACATAACAAAAGCATCTATAGATGTTTCAAATTATCCAGGCCTTTATTCATTACGTCGCTGTAAGAGAGAAAATTTCATGAGTAACAAAATCACATGTACAGGAAATAAAAATCATAAAAGAGTTAATTACATAACATACTAAAGGCATTTGTTGATTAGACAGTATTCTATATAGAATAATCCCTGGGGGTATATATAAATCAGGTTAGCATAGTGATATCCATTCTGTCCATAGTGGATCGAATCATGTTCCAAGAATGGGGCAGACCCCAGAATACGAGAATATATTCATCGTACATCGTCCTGCCCATAGTGTCCTCCGGACTCAGCAGAAGGGCACCGCATCACTTCCTGTGACGCACTACCAGTGCGAGTATGGAGCGCCGATATTTATAGCTCTCCAGTGTTACCACACACATGCCAAGAACTAGAGGCAAAGCGCGGGAGCACCACCACTCTCCAGCACAGGTGCAGGAGGACACTTTCACTACGCCACCAGTATTCTTAGGAGACATCTTTGGGCGATTACACTATTAACTATCTCTATTTAACCCTACAGCACACCATTACTCCAGGAAGTAGAGGATTACAAAGGTACCTCACATCACTGCAATTTACTACACAACTGTAATCTGTACATACTTACCCTCTTTTTCCCCCGCAGCGCTCAATATATTCTCATATCCAGGGGTCTGATCCATTCTTGGAACACAATTCTATCCACATGCTCATACAAGTAAGCATCATTTATCAATGTAGGCAGACGGTTTAATGTCCGCACCACATCGTGACAAGTGTACCCCACACTATGGACAGTATGGATATCACTATACTAACCTCATTTATATATACCCCCAGGGATTATACTATATAGAATATCATCTAATCAACTAATGCCTTTAGTATTTTATGTAATTAGTAGGGTTGAGCGAAACAGATCGGCACTTTTCAAAAGTCGCCGACTTTTAGCAAAGTTGGGTATTTACTTCAGCACGATAATGTTGAAAAGCCGGTAATTCAATTGCCGGCTTTTCATTTCTCCTGCCTAAACCCGACATAATATGAGACATGGCTTACACACAGTAAACCATGTCATATCCCCCTTTTTTTTGCATATTCCACACTACTAATGTTAGTAGTGTGTATGTGCAAAATTTCGGCACTGTAGCTATTAAATTTAAGGGTTAAATCGCGGAAAAAATTGGCGTGGGCTCCCGCGCACTTTTCTCCGCCAGAGCGGTAAAACCAGTGACTGAGGGCAGATATTAATAGCCAGGACAGGGTCCATGGTTATTGGCCCCCCCGTGGCTAAAAACATCTGCCCCCAGCCACCCCAGAAAAGGCACATCTGGAAGATGCGCCTATTCTGGCACTTGGCCACTCTCTTCCCACTCCCGTGTAGCGGTGGGATATGGGGTAATGAAGGGTTAATGCCACCTTGCTATTGTATGGTGACATTAAGCCAGATTAATAATGGAGAGGCGTCAATTCTGACACCTATCCATTATTAATCCAATTGTATGAAAGGGTTAAAAAACATACACACACATGATTAAAAAGTATTTTAATGAAATAAACACACAGGTTGTTTTAATATTTTATTGCTCTCTCAATCCAACTGAAGACCCTTGCTTGGAAAAATAATAAACCAACAATATACATACCCTCTGATGAACTGAATGGACGGACTGGACAAAGGGAACCCAGTGGACGTAGTGTATATGGACTTTTCCAAAGCTTTTGATACGGTGCCACACAAAAGGTTGTTACATAAAATGAGAGTAATGGGGATAGGGGAAAATATGTGTAAGTGGGTTGAGAGCTGGCTCAGGGATAGGAAACAAAGGGTGGTTATTAATGGAGCACACTCGGACTGTGTTGCGGTTAGCAGTAGGGTACCACAGGGGTCAGTATTGGGCCCTCTTCTTTTTAACATATTTATTAATGACCTTGTAGGGGGCATTCAGAGTAGAATTTCAATATTTGCAGATGACACTAAACTCTGCAGGGTAATCAATACAGGGGAGGACAATTTTATATTACAGGATGATTTATGTAAACTAGAAGCTTGGGCTGATAAATGGCAAATGAGCTTTAATGGGGATAAATGTAAGGTCATGCACTTGGGTAGAAGTAATAAGATGTATAACTATATGCTTAATTCTAAAACTCTGGGCAAAACCGTCAATGAAAAAGTCCTCGGTGTATGGGTGGATGACAAACTCATATTCAGTGGCCAGTGTCAGGCAGCTGCTACAAAGGCAAATAAAATAATGGGATGTATTAAAAGAGGCATAGATGCTCATGAGGAGAACATAATTTTACCTCTATACAAGTCACTAGTTAGACCACACTTAGAATACTGTGCACAGTTCTGGTCTCCGGTGTATAAGAAAGACATAGCTGAACTGGAGCGGGTGCAGAGAAGAGCGACCAAGGTTATTAGAGGACTGGGGGGTCTGCAATACCAAGATAGGTTATTACACTTGGGGCTATTCAGTTTGGAAAAACGAAGACTAAGGGGTGATCTTATTTTAATGTATACATATATGAGGGGACAGTACAAAGACCTTTCTGATGATCTTTTTAATCATAGACCTGAGACAGGGACAAGGGGGCATCCTCTACGTCTGGAGGAAAGAAGGTTTAAGCATAATAACAGACGCGGATTCTTTACTGTAAGAGCAGTGAGACTATGGAACTCTCTGCCGTATGATGTTGTAATGAGTGATTCATTAATTAAATTTAAGAGGGGACTGGATACCTTTCTGGAAAAGTATAATGTTACAGGGTATATACACTAGATTCCTTGATAAGGCGTTGATCCAGGGAACTATTCTGATTGCCGTATGTGGAGTCGGGAAGGAATTTTTTTCCCCATGGTGGAGTTACTCTTTGCCACATGGGTTTTTTTTTGCCTTCCTCTGGATCAACATGTTAGGGCATGTTAGGTTAGGCTATGGGTTGAACTAGATGGACTTACAGTCTTCCTTCAACCTTAATAACTATGTAACTATGTAACTATGTAACTATGTAACTGTCACATCCCACGAAGTAAATCCATCTGAAGGGGTTAAAATAGTTTACAGGCAGGAGCTCTGCTATAATGCAGCTGTGCTCGTGCCTGTAAACCCCGGCGAATGAAGGAAATGTAGGTCAATGACCTATAGTTACCTTCAGTCGCGGTGATGCGCCCCCTGGTGGATGTCCTCATGAACTGCAGCCTGGGAACTTTTTCCCATGCTTCAGGTCATATGAGGACATCCACCAGGGGGCGCATCACCGCGACTGAAGGTAACTATAGGTTATTGACCTACATTTCCTTCATTTGCCGGGGTTTACAGGCACGAGCACAGCTGCATTATAGCAGAGCTCCTGCCTGTAAACTATTTTAACCCCTTCAGATGGATTTACCTCGTGGGACGTGATAGTTCATCAGAGGGTATGTATATTGTTGGTTTATTATTTTTCCAAGCGAGGGTCTTCAGTTGGATTGAGAGAGCAATAAAATATTAAAACAACGTGTTTATTTCATTAAAATACTTTTTAATCATGTGTGTGTGTGTTTTTTAACCCTTTCATACAATTGGATTAATAGTGGATAGGTGTCAGAATTGCACAATAGCAAGGTGGCATTAACCTTTCATTACCCCATATCCCACCACTACACGGGTGTGGGAAGAGAGTGGCCAAGTGCCAGAATAGGCACATCTTCCAGATGTGCCTTTTCTGGGGTGGCTGGGGGCAGATGTTTTTAGCCACGGGGGGGTCAATAACCATGGACCCTCTCCTGGCTATTAATATCTGCCCTCAGTCACTGGCTTTTCCGCTCTGGTGGAGAAAATTGCGCTGGAGCCCACGCCAATTTTTCCCGCGATTTAACCCTTAAATTTAAAAGCTACAGCGCCAAAATTTTGCACATACACACTACTAACATTAGTAGTGTGGAATATGCAAAAAAAAAGGGGGATATGACATGGTTTACTGTATGTAAACCATGTCTCATATCATGTCGGGTTTAGGCAGGAGAAATGAAAAGCCGGCAATTGAATTACCGGCTTTTCAACATTATCGCGCTGAAGCAAATATTAAAAAAGTATGCTTCCCCATTGAATTGCATTGGGTTTTGTGTTTTGGCCGATCCCCGACCCCGACTTTTCAATAAGATCGGCCGATTTCACTCGACCAACTTTTGAGAAAGTCGGGTTTCGTGAAACCCGACTCGATCTCAAAAAATGAAAAGTCGCTCAACCCTAGTAATTAGCTCTTTCATGATTTTTATTTCCTGTACATGTGAATTTGTTACTCATGTAATTTTCTATCTTATAGTGATGTAATGAATAAGGCCAGGATAGGTCAAAATGTCTATGATTGAATATAGTCGCTT
Source organism: Ranitomeya variabilis (assembly GCF_051348905.1). Classification (NCBI taxonomy): domain Eukaryota; kingdom Metazoa; phylum Chordata; class Amphibia; order Anura; family Dendrobatidae; genus Ranitomeya; species Ranitomeya variabilis. The sequence continues at coordinate 573,613,634 of NC_135236.1, forward strand.
TTGTAACGTTATCTGATTTTTCCTGCATTTTGTTCATTTTTTTTCTACAGACTTTCACTGATTTGAATAAATGTTTTCTTGCATCACCAGAGTGCGGTGAATTTTGATTATATTGTCACACACTAAAAGAAGCTTGTTAGTGTGAAAACTTATTTTTGCATCACGTGTAGTGTTGAGCGATACCGTCCGATACTTGAAAGTATCGGTATCGGAAAGTATCGGCCGATACCGGCAAAGTATCGGATCTAATCCGATACCGATACCCGATACCAATACAAGTCAATGGGACTCATGTATCGGACGTTATTCCTGATGGTTCCCAGGGTCTGAAGGAGAGGAAACTCTCCTTCAGGCCCTGGGAACCATATTAATGTGTAAAATAAAGAATTAAAATAAAAAATATTGCTATACTCACCTCTCCGACGCAGCCTGGACCTCACCGAGGGAACCGGCAGCGTTGTTTGCTTAAAATTCGCGCTTTAACTTCCTTACGTGAAGTCCCGGCTTGTGATTGGTCGCGTGCCGCCCATGTGGCCGCGACGCGACCAATCACAGCAAGCCGTGACGTAATTTCAGGTCCTTCAGGATTTTAAAATTACGTTCCGGCTTTGTGATTGGTCGCGTCGCGGTCACATGGGCGACGCGACCAATCACAAGCCGTGACGTCACGGGAGGCCGGACACGCGCGCATTTTAAAATGCGCGCGTGTCCTGCCTCCCGTGACGTCCCGGCTTGTGATTTGTCGCGTCGCCCATGTGGCCGCGATGCGACCAATCACAGCAAGCCGTGATGTAATTTTAGGTCCTTCAGGATTTTAAAATTACGTTCTGGCTTGTGATTGGTCGCGTCGCGGTCACATGGGCGACGCGACCAATCACAAGCCGTGACGTCACGGGAGGCTGGACACGCGTGCATTTTAAAATGCGCGCGTGTCCTGCCTCCCGTGACGTCCCGGCTTGTGATTGGTCGCGTCGCCCATGTGGCCGCGACGGGACCAATCACAGCAAGCCGTGACGTAATTTTAGGTCCTTCAGGATTTTAAAATTACGTTCTGGCTTGTGATTGGTCGCGTCGCCCATGTGACCGCGACGCGACCAATCACAAAGCCGGAACGTAATTTTAAAATCCTGAAGGACCTAAAATTACGTCACGGCTTGCTGTGATTGGTCGCGTCGCGGCCACATGGGCGGCACGCGACCAATCACAAGCCGGGACTTCACGTAAGGAAGTTAAAGCGCGAATTTTAAGCAAACAACGCTGCCGGTTCCCTCGGTGAGGTCCAGACTGCGTCGGAGAGGTGAGTATAGCAATATTTTTTATTTTAATTCTTTATTTTACACATTAATGTTGTTTCGATACCGATACCCGATACCACAAAAGTATCGGATCTCGGTATCGGAATTCCGATACCCGCAAGTATCGGCCGATACCCGATACTTGCGGTATCGGAATGCTCAACACTAATCACGTGATGTCTTTTTTTTTGCGAGACGAGCTGACGTTTTTATTGGTACCATTTTCCTGCACATGACATATTTTGATTGCTTTCTATTCTGATATTTAGGAGACAGAATTAACAAAATCTAGTAATTCAAGAACAGTTTTTTTTATACTGTACCTCTTGTTGCAAAATTGGTAGTCAGCTTTATGCTTCGGGTCAGTATGATTACAGCTATACCCAGTTTATATAGTTTTTTTATGTTTTGGCTCTTTTACACAGTAAAAACTTTTTATAGAAAAAATAATTATATTTGCATTGCTTTATTCTGAGAGCTATAAGTTTTATTATTCTGCTGATGGATATGATGGCTTGTTTTTTGTGGGACAAAATGACGTTTTCAGCGGTATCATTTATATTTTCACTCTTTTTTATCACATTTTATTGCACTTTTTGTTCATTGGTATGATGATAAAGCATTGTCTTTTGCCTCGTTTTTGTTAATTTTTTTACAGTGATTACTGAAGGAGTTAATAAGTGGGACAGTTTTATAGAGTGGGTAATTAGGGATGCGGCAATACCAAATATGTGTACTTTTATTGTTTATTTTTTTAATTTATATATAAATGTATTTATTGGAAAAATATTGGTTTTTTTTTTTTTCTTTATTGGGGATTTTGTAAAAAATAATTTAACACTTTTTAATATTTTTATTTTTTATTTTTACATTATCCCATCCTGCGACATCACTGTACTACATCAGATCACTGATCTGATGTTCTGCAATGCACAACATTGGTGCAGCATCAGACAGACAGGGAAGGAGGCATCTCAGGTCCTGATCTCTGCAGGCACTGGGAAGCCACCAGTTCTGGAGGACCCAGAAGGACCCCTTGGCCATCTTGGGTCCAGAGGTCTCCATGGAGACCATCAGGAGAATGCGATCGCAGCACCTTATCCTGATGGAATCGTGCAGGCAGCCCCCTCCCTACGCGATGCCCCTTTATGTTACTGTCACTACTAACAGCGGCATCAGAGGGGTTAAATGCCTATGACTGGTACTAGCAGCGATTGTGAGCGTTGCTGTGGATTGTCAGCTGTCACATACAGCTGACACTCGTACCTGATTGCTGCGGTGCTCAGTATGAGGCTGCGCAATTGGTGCACTGTACTAGTACTGCTCTGCAGAACTGCGTTCCCCAAAACAGCAGTACTGCTGTTAGCTGGAACACAGTTCCACAGAGCAGTACTAGTACGGTGCATGTAGGGAAGGGGTTGAGTAGCGGACACACTTCAGAGCCCATAGACTGCAGGAAACAGGCGGCTGCAGCCAACAGCATGTCTGCTTTTAAAGAGAAACATAAATTAAGCATGTGTACTCATTGCATTCTCAGCATGGCCAAACGTTGTTTTCCCATTTCTACCACCTCCTCTTTGATTAACCCCTTACTGACATGCGCCATACATATACTGCTCTGCGGGAGGTCCGTTCCCGCAAACAGCAGTATTTGTACGGTGCACCGATCGCATGGCCTCAAGCTTAGTGTGGGTGTCAGCTGTATGTGATAACTGACATCCCGCAGCAATGCCCACAATCGGTGCTAGCACCGATCATGGGCATTTAACCCCTCTGATGCCACTGTCAGTAGTGACAGCAGTATAGAGAAGCATCGTGCAGGGAGGGGGATCCCTGTGTGCTTTCAACAGGTCATCGCAAACTCATCACAATGTCCTGATGGTCTCCATGGAGACCCCCCGGCATGGAGATCCCCAGCACCAAGATAGCTGCAGGGTCCTTCTGGGTCCTGCAGGGAAGGTGGCAGATGGGCATTATACTCATGCTCCTCTCATAAAAACTCTAAGATAAGTCCTTTTGATGTAGGACTGCATATCAGTATGTTCTCATGAGGAACCAAATAATGGGGAAACGCGTTAAGATTATACATGCTGAAATTATCTTTATGTGGTGCAATTGAACTGGGAGTGTCTATAGGGATATGTGCAAATCTTCTGCTGTTCTTGCACCTCAGGGGCACTACCAATGTGACATAGCACCCTCAAACAAGTGCAGCAAAATCTGCACTGTAATATGGTGCTAATTCCCTTCTGAGCTTTGCACTGTGCTAAAAGTAGTTTTCGACCACATATGGGGCATTATTGAACTCAATAGAAATTGTACAACAAACTTTAGGGTCCATTTTCTCCTTTTGCCCTTGTGAAAATACAAAATTTGCAGCTAAAAAAACATTTTTATGGGGAAATTGTGATTTTTTTTAAATTTTCACGGCTTAACATTATACACTTCTGTGAAGCACCTGTGGGTTCAAGGTGCTCAATACACATCTAGATAAGGTCCAAAAGGGGTCTAGTATCCAAAATGATGTCACTTGTGGGGGGATTCCACTGTTTAGGCACATCAGGAGCTCTCCAAATGTGACATGGCGGCCGCTAATTGTGCCAGCAAAATTTACATTCAAAAAGTGAAATGGCGCTCCTTCTCTTCCACGCCCTGCCATGTGCCCAAATAGTAGATTTTCCCCACATATGTGGTATTAGTATGCTCAGGAGAAATTGCACAACAAAATGTATTGTTCATTTTATCTTGTTATCCTTGCAAAAGTGAAAAAAAATAGGTCTAAAGGAACATTTTTATGAAAGAAAAGTAAATGTTTATTTTTTCCCTCCACATTCCAAAAATTCCTGTGAAGCACCTGAAGGGTTAATAAACTTCTTGAATGTGGTTTTGAGTACCTTGAGGGGTGCAGTCCCTAAAAGAATGGTTTTGCAAATTTTGTTGTAAAAATGAGAAATCGTTGATCAACTTTTAACCCTTATAGCTTTCAACAAAAAAATGATGTTTCCAACATTGTGGTGATGTAAAGTAGACATGTGGGAAATCTTACTTATTAACTATTTGTGCGATATGACTCTCTGATTTAAGGGTGTAAAAATTAAAAAATGCAACATTTTTTAAATTTTCACCAAATTTCTTCTGTTTTTTTTTTTAACAAATAGACGCAAGTCATATCAAAGAAATTTTACCACTATCATAAAGTACAATATGTCAAGAGATAACAGTCTCATAACCACCGGGATCCGTTGAAGCGTTCCAGAGTTGTGATCTCATAAAGTGACAGTGGTCAGAATTGTAAAAATTGGCCTGGTCACGAAGGTGAAAACAGGCTTTGGGGAGAAGTGGTTAAGAGCTATATCTTTACAGAAGTTAGAGGAGCATGGAGACAAATGAACACAAGTAGGTGAAAAGGTGCAATGGTCTTGTTGGGCATGCCATGGAAGCAACACATTCCTGTGCTTGGTTTGAGCAGTCATGTTGTACTGACAGACTCCATTTAAACCAGCAGTCCCAGGAAAATTTAGAAGTATAAGTTCCTTAGTAACATGCATGTTATATAGTGTGTATGTGTTTATATACTTATTTATCACTGTCTTCTCTTGCTCCCCCTCTTGATATTGTGTAGAGATGAGCGAATTTGTTCGGATTCGGTTCCGAATGTGACTGGATTAGAATATTGTTTTTTCAATATTCGTCAAACACAGCTGAACTTCATTAGAGTCAATAGGAGAAGAAATTGCCGAATATATTCGGAACCGATCATAAGACATACATTCGGCATGAATAGTGTTCGAATATGGCCTGAATATGTCAAAATCAGATTTGGGGCCAAAATCTGAACAAATTCACTCATCTCTAATCTTGTGACCACATTTCAGATTAACCAGATCATACAGCAAGCATTTCCTTTGTGGACCAGAAGTTTGATTCTCAATATAATCCTATGAGACCCACATGGAGGACTGCAAAGGATTATAATGAGAAAGTTATTCCGGTCTACACAAAAGATGTAGTGTGAGACAACTGTATTCAATGCGGATATATTGCGATGACAAGATTTGGAATGTAAACAGAAGAGAAAAAATAGGTGTTGAAATAATCTATCAATGCAATCCCATCCTACAGTACATGACCAGCCACATCTGTGTATAGCCCCTCTTGCAGAACATCATTCCTTTCAGCCGCCAGGGCCAAGAGATCAAGTCAAGTTTGCTTTTAATTCTCTTTACTGGATTGAAAATCCGCTTTTCACAACTATGAACAAAGCTGATTGATACCTCAGAAACCTTATCCATGCATAATGGAGTGGATTGCCTAGGAAACTAGGCTGAACAACATACATATATTGGATGGGGTGAGCTGCATCTACAAACTTTTTTATATTACTGACCAGACTAAATAAGCTGGACTTATTGACTGGAAATGGAAGCCAGAGGTTCAGAGGTTTAAATAGCAGACAGCCTTTTCCCAAAGCTCTCTGGAAGGAATAATCTAAACAAGAAAAAAATTAACCCCATAGCTTCCTCATTAATTGAAACTAAAAGGCCCTGGAATAAAACAGGACTGTCGCCGTCACCCACAATAAAGAAGCAGCTGAAGCACAAACATTCCGGACAGAAACCAACACAGATATTACATTAGCGATTTTCAGGTCTCACAGTGCCCAGAAGTAAACAGTGTAATGAGCCAGGAAACCAGAACTCCGAACACTGTAGTGGTTTTCTTTTGGTATTGCAATTCGGCACCATTCACTTTAATGGTAACTGAGGTGCAGCACTTGAGATTGGCAACCACATAGCATATGTACCTATGCTTAGACATCTCTGTACATGGTGTATAGCATATTAATTATAGTGCTAGGTGCCAGACCCACACACATGAGATATCAAAGTCCTGGACAGCTCCTATAAAAGAAAGTGTTAAAATAACAATCAAAATAACACCGGCACTAATACACTTATGTAAATCCAATATGTTGTATGTTCAATTTCACACTGTCTAATCTGTTTTCTTTGACAGTTTGGCAAAATGAGATTTTCAGCAGGATTTACAGAGAAATATTTATTTGGTAGGTTAAGTGATTGAGCAAAAAAAAATCAACCAAACTACTGAAAAATAATATGTTTAGGAAAAGAATTCCATGTTTTTGTGTTGTAATTATAACCTTCTTTGATAAACGTCCCATCAATTTTTAGCATAAACCTCATAGACTACAAAACATAGAACAGATGCATGCAGTATAATAAGCTTAAAGCCATAAACAATCAGTAAAGTTTATAACTCAATAAAAACAATAGTGTGGTAAACAATTTATGAAAAGTAAAATGTCAGTGTGCAGTTGACATTTCACTACTTTCAATTAGTATCTTAGCTAAAAGTAGTACAGGGTTTAAAAAAAGCAGTAAGTACTTTCCCTGATACGTGGTAGACAGCAGCCACGATTATAGAAACTGCTGGATATAATGTTAAGTAATAGAAAAGCAAATTGGAGTGTGAATAAAAATATGAAGCACTTAGAGAATTTTTGGACCTTACACTGATTACAGCATTATGTTTTGCAGGACTGGCAGGGCTCATGGCAATAAAAAACACAATGACATGTCCTCGTGGACCATTTGAAAATGGCAGAATGCAGGCATATAATTCTTAAATTGATGCGATTTCATTACTCTTAAATTTGGGGTTTAGGCTGCAGTAAATCATTTGAATTTAATTTAATCTTTCTCTTCTGTGCCAATGAATAAGCAGCCCTTGGAGATAGTTGTTGATTTCAATACAAACTATTATTTGAATTATGCTTAGCTGAATCCTAGTTAAAGAGCTCAGATATTAAATTATTTTTTACTTTTTATTTGGTTTTGATCTTGAATATAATAGATCTGAATGCAGCATTTTATTTTTCTTGTTCTGTTTTCTATGGTACCTGTAATTACATTGGTCTCAGGACATGGATTATTACAATGAAGCAGTGTATTTTAGAACAGTCTAGATATTACTTGATTATTTTATAAATTCTCCAAACTTAGATCCTAATAGCTTACAAACATTTTGAAAATTGAATGTCATGAGCAGTTTCTTTGTATTTGTTCAATGGGATTGTGCATCAGAAGGGTAATATAGTAAACTGTTCCAGAAACAATGCCATATCTGTCTATGAATTGTTTTTGGCATTGAAGTTCAGCTACCAAACCATACAGCTCGTGGACAGGGATAGCACTGTTTTTTAAAGAAAACTACCATGATTTTCTAATGCTGTACAATCCTTTAACCCCTTCACAACATCTGACAACCCAATACATCATGGTCAGGCAAGGGTTTTCTACCAATGATGACATATAGGTACGTCATGGCGACCGTGCGTGGCACAGGAATTGTGCACACTCATTTGGCTCGGGAAGCTCAGCTTAAGTAATAGCCAAGCTCCGACTGTCTGACCAACCTCTCCCTTCCAATCAACAACACCCATGACATCATCATGAGGGCCCTTGGGTTGTCATGACAACCTCTGGGTCTGCTAGCTGACATTGGTTAGAGCATGCCAGGATCTTGGTCTTAGAGGCTTCTGTCAGTGCAGCACTCAGAGTTATAATGGTTTGCAATGCTTTTTTTTTTTGCACTATTTAACCCCTTCAGTGTACACAGTAAAAAATAAAAATAAAAAACATAGCAAAAAACTGTGGTTTTAATAATAATAATAATAATAATTTTATTTATGTAGCGCCAACATATTCCGCAGCGCTTTACAAATTATAGAGGGGATTTGTACAGACAATAGACATTACAGCGTAACAAAAACACAGTTCAAAATAGATACCAAGTGAAGTGAGGGCCCTGCTTGCAAGCTTACAATCTATGGGAAAAAGGGAGACACGAGAGGTGGATGGTAAGAATTGCTTTCGTTGTTCGGATCAGCCATAGTGTAAGGCTCGCGTGTTCATGTAAAGCTGCATGAACCAGTCAACAGCCTAAGTAACAGTACAGACACAGAGGGCTATTAACTGCATGAAGTGTATGAGAACATGATGTGAGGAACCTGATTGGGCTTTTTTTTTAATGGGCCACACAGGGATAGTTAGGTTAATGCGTTGAGGCGGTAGGCCAGTCTGAACAAATGCATTTTTAGGGCACGCTTAAAACTGTGGGGATTGGGGATTAATCGTATTAACCTGGGTAGTGCATTCCAAAGAATTGGCAAAGCACGTGAAAAGTCTTGGAGACGGGAGTGGGAGATTCTGATTATTGACGATGCTAACCTCAGGTCATTAGCAGAATGGAGAGCATGGGTAGGGTGGTAGACTGAGACCAGGGAGGAGATGTAGGGTGGTGCTGAGCCATGGAGTGCTTTGTGGATGAGGGTAATAGTTTTGTACTGGAATCTGGAGTAGATGGGTAACCAGTGTAAGGGTAGGTGCACACGTTCAGGATTTTGTGTTGTTTTTTCGCTATAAAAACGTGATAAAATCACGTAAAAAAACGTGAAAATAATGCTTGCATATGCCTCCCATTATTTTCAGTGTATTCCGTACATCTTGTGCAAATGTTGCATTTTTTTCCGCGAAAAAATCGCATTGCAGAAAAAAAAGCAACATGTTCATTAATTTGCGGAATGGCGGGGATTCCGCACACATAGGAATGCATTGATCTGCTTACTTCCCGCATGGGGCTATGCCCACCATGCGGGAAGTAAGCAGATCATGTTCGGTTGGTACCCAGGGTGGAGGGGAGGAGACTTCCTCCACGGACTGGGCACCATATAATTGGTAAAAAAAAGAATTAAAATAAAAAATAGTGATATACTCACCTTCTGATGGCCCCGGAGTCTTCCCGCCTCTCAGCGGTGCATGCTCTCTCTTCCGTTCCTATAGATGCTCTATGTGAAGGACCTGCGATGACGTCGCGGTCATGTGACCGTGATGTCGCGGTCATGTGACCGTGATGTCGCGGTCATGTGACCGTGATGTCGCGGTCATGTGACCGTGATGTCGCGGTCATGTGACCGTGATGTCGCGGTCATGTGACCGCGACGTCATCGCAGGTCCTACACACAAAGCAACAGCTGAGGAGATCGGGGGTCATCAGAGGGTGAGTATAACCTTTTTTAAAAATTTTTTATTATTTTTAACATTAGATCTTTTTACTATTGATGCTGCATAGGCTGCATCTATAGTAAAAAGTTGGTCACACTTGTCACGCACTATGTTTGACAAGTGTGACCAACCTGTCAATCAGTTTTCCAAGCGATGCTACAGATCGCTTGGAAAACTTTAGCATTCTGCAAGCTAATTACACTTGCAAAATGCTAAAAAAAACGCAGAAAAAACGGGAAAAAACGCGAAAAGAAATATGTGGATTTCTTGCAGAAAATTTCCGGTTTTCTTCAGGAAATTTCTGCAAGAAATCCTGATGTGTGCACATACCCTAAGGCCATGTTCACACAGTGCGTTTTTTACTGCAGAACCGCAGCGGTTTTGCCGCTGCGGTTCCGCAGCTGTTTTCCATGCAGGGTACAGTACATTGTACCCTATGGAAAACAGGAACCGCTGTGCACATGATCCTGAATTTAAAAAAAAAAGCCGCGCTGAATAGCTGCGGGAAAAAAGAAGGAGCATGTCACTTCTTTGCCCGAAACAGCAGCGGTTCTGCACCCATAGACCTCCATTGTGAGGTCAAACCCGCAGTAAAACCCGCAGATCAAAAATATATCTGCGGGTTTTATTGCAGTTTGTGGTGCAGAACCGCTGCAGCCGGAAGTGCGGGGAAGCGGCCGGAAGTGCGTGGGCGGAGAGACATGGAGGCATACCGTCGCATGGGGATCGTGATTGATTTGGTATGTGTGTGTGTGTGTGTGTGTGTGTGCGCGTGTCCCCATGCGACGCTAGTGCCACCATTGTGCTAAGTCGCCGTATGGGACTACTACTCCCATCCGGTAGTAGGATGGGAGAGTTGTCCCTGTGTCCGGCGACTTAGCACAATTGTAAAGTTACACAAAACACCTACACACAATACACATACATGACACACAGTACAGTACATACAACACATAACATAGAGTATATACTCACCAACAGCACACTTGTAGGCGAAGCCCTCGATCCTCCAGGAAAAAATCACAAAATAAAAAATCAAATTCATACTCCCTGTCCGCAGAATCCATAAAACGAGTGTCCCACGCCGATCGGCTGCTCTCCGGCGATACACTGCCAGGAGCGAAGCTCCTAGCAGTGTATCGCGTACTGTCCCGGAGTTCAATGACTCCGGCGTCTCGGTTAACAGCAGTACAGCTGCGTTGAACTTTCCCACGCAGCACTGCCGTTAAGCGAGAGTGCCGGGGTCAATGACCGCCGGTAAACTCGCTCGCGCATGCGAAGTGACACACCGACAGGAACTATGGCTCCTGTCAGTGTGTTGCTGCAGCCGTGGAGAGCAGACATATCTCTGGATGTGTCTGTTCTCCATGGAAAATCTTCGTGGGATACGTGGCACTTAAATACGTGGCAATTAAATACGTGACACGTGGCACTTATACGTGATACGTGTCACTGAAATACGTGGCACTGAAATACGTGATACGTGGCACGTGGCACTTAAATACGTGGCACGTGGCACTTAAATATGTGGCACGTGGCACTGAAATACGTGATACGTGGCACTGAAATACGTGATACGTGGCACTTTGATACGTGGCACGTGGCACTGAAATACGTGGCACTGAAATACGTGGCACTGAAATATGTGGCACTGAAATACGTGGCACTGAAATACGTGATACGTGGCAAAGAAATACGTGGCACTTAAATATGTGGCACTTAAATACGTGGCACTTAAAAACGTGGCACTGAAATATGTGGCACTTAAATACGTGATACGTGGCACTTAAATACGTGGCACTTAGGCTATGTTCACATTTGCGTTGTGCGCCGCATGCGTCCTTTTTTTTATTGATTTTGGACGCAGCAAAAATGCAACTTGCTGCGTCCTCTGCGCCCGGATGCGTGCGCTGCAGTGACGCATGCGGCGCAAAACGCAAGTGCGACGCATGTCCATGCGCCCCCATGCTAAATATAGGGGCGCATGACGCATGCGGCGCATGACGCATGCGGCGCCCGACGCTGCGGCGCAGACCGCAAATGTGAACGTAGACTTAAATAGCTGGATAGAGCTGGATCCGCGGGCTGTGATCTGGCCTACGCTCAGCACTCTGCGGAGCACTGTCATTCAAAACACGTCCACTCATTTTGGTGTTTAGTCCCAAAATGGAGGATGAAAGAAGAAAAGGGTTGGACAAGGAAATGACATCATTTCTTTTTTTTTTTCCCCCACTGCAGTTAAAGCTTTATTTGTGTCAAACACAGACAATCTGCAGAGAAAACTGCATAAAAAACCGCATCAAAAACCGCACCAAAAACGCACCAAAAATGCACCTGCGTTTTCTGCCAAGAGCTGCGGTTTTTGTCCTGAAAAAAAAGGATTGAAATCAGGATCGTGTGAACATACCCTAATAGTTATTAAGGTTGAAGGAAGACTTTAAGTCCATCTAGTTTAACCAATAGCCTAACCTAACATGCCCTAACATGTTGATCCAAAGGAAGGCAAAAAAAAAACATGTGGCAAAAAGAAAGCTCCACATTGGGGAAAAAATTCCTTCCCGACTCCACATATGGCAATCAGACTAGTTCCCTGGATCAACGCCCTATCAAGGAAACTAATATATACACTATGTTCCAAATTATTATGCAAATGACATTTTTCTCGGATTTTCCTAAATGGTCAGTGCAAATGACAGTCAGTTTAATAAAAGTCATCACCCGTTAGAGTATACATCGAATTTTATTGAAAAAACCTCCCAATGATAACAGTATAATCTCCAAAATGAATAAAAACTCAAAATGCACTGTTCCAAATTATTAGGCACAGTAGTATTTCTAAACATTTGATATGTAAAGAACTGAAAATGCTCATTTGTGGAATTTGTCATGTGTCAGCAGGAATGTGGCAGCATTAGGAGGTCAGATTCACTGAACAAAAAAGCTATTTAACTCCAAAACATCCTAACAGGCCAAGTTACATGTTAACATAGCCCTTCATTGATATCACCTTCACAATTCTTGCATCCATTGAACTTGTGAGTTTATGGAGAGTTTCTGCTTGTATTTCTTTGCATGAAGTCAGAATAGCCTCCCAGAGCTGCTGTTTTGATGTGAACTGCCTCCCACCCTCATAGATCTTTTGTTTGATGATACTCCAAAGTTTCTCTATAGGGTTGAGGTCAGGGGAAGATGGTGGCCACACCATGAGTTTATCTCCTTTTATGCCCATAGCAGCCAATTACTCAGAGGTATTCATTGTCATGCATGAAGATGATTTTGTTCCTAAAGGCACGTTTCTGCTTTTTAGACCATGGAAGAAAGTTGTCAGTCAGAAACTCTATTTACTTTGCTGAGGTCATTTTCACACCTTCAGGAACCTTAAAGGGCACTACCAGCTGGTTCCCCATGATTCCAGCCCAAAACATGACTTCTCCACCTCCTTGCTGACGTCGCAGCCTTGTTGGGATATGGTGGCCATCCACCAACCATCCACTACTCCATCCATCTGGACCGTCCAGAGTTGCTCGACACTCATCAGTAAACAAGACTGTTTGAAAATTAGTCTTCATGTATGTCTGGGCCCACTGCAACCATTTCTGCTTGTGAACACTGTTTAGGAGTGGCCGAATAGTAGGTTTATGCACCACAGCAAGCCTTTGAAGGATCCTACACCTTGAGGTTCGAAGGACTCCAGACGCACCAGCAGCTTCAAATAACTGTTTGATGCTTTGTAATGGTATTTTGGCAGCTGCTCTCTTAATCCAATGAATTTGTCTGCCAGAAAACTTCCTCATTATGCCTTTATTTGCATGAACTCTGTCTGTGCTCTGTTTCAGTCACAAATCTCATCAGAGTATGATGATCACACTTAAGTTTTCGTGAAATATCTAATTTTTTCATACCTTGTCCAAGGCATTGCACTATTTAACGCTTTTCAGCAGCAGAGAGATCCTTTTTATTTCCCATATTGCTTGAAACCTATGACCTGCATAATAATGTGGAACATCATTTTTGAGTAGTTTTCCTTTATTTAGAATCACCTGGAAAACTAATTATCACATGTGTTTAACCCCTTCACCCCCAAGGGTGGTTTGCACGTTAATGACCGGGCCAATTTTTACAATTCTGACCACTGTCCCTTTATGAGGCTATAACTCTGGAACGCTTTGACGGATCTTGGCGATTCTGACATTGTTTTCTCGTGACATATTGTACTTCATGATAGTGGTAAAATTTATTCGATATAACTTGCGTTTATTTGTGAAAAAAATGGAAATTTGGCGAAAATTTTGAAAATTTTGCAATTTTCCAACTTTGAATTTTTATGCCCTTAAATCACAGACATATGTCACGCAAAATACTTAATAAGTAACATTTCCCACATGTCTACTTTACATCAGTACAATTTTGGAACCAAAATTTTTTTTGTGACGGAGTTATAAGGGTTAAAAGTTGACCAGCAATTTCTCATTTTTACAACACCATTTTTTTTTAGGGACCACATCTCATTTGAAGTCATTTTGAGGGGTCTATATGATAGAAAATACCCAAGTGTGACACCATTCTAAAAACTGCACCCCTCAAGGTGCTCAAAACCACATTCAAGAAGTTTATTAACCCTTCAGGTGTTTCACAGGAATTTTTGGAATGTTTAAATAAAAATGAACATTTAACTTTTTTTCACACAAAATTTATTTCAGCTCCAATTTGTTTTATTTTACCAAGGGTAACAGGAGAAAATGGACCCCCAAAGTTGTTGTACAATTTGTCCTGAGTACGCTGATACCCCATATGTGGGGGTAAACCACTGTTTGGGCGTATGGCAGAGCTCGGAAGGAAAGGAGCGCCATTTGACTTTTCAATGCAAAATTGACTGGAATTGAGATGGGACGCCATGTTGCGTTTGGAGAGCCCCTGATGTGCCTAAACACTGAAACCCCCTACAAGTGACACCATTTTGGAAAGTAGACCCCCTAAGGAACTTATCTTGATGTGTGGTGAGCACTTTGACCCACCAAGTGCTTCACAGAAGTTTATAATGCAGAGCCGTAAAAATAAAAAATCATATTGTTTCACAAAAATGATCTTTTCGCCCCCAATTTTTTATTTTCCCAAGGGTAAGAGAAGAAATTGGACCCCAAAAAATGTTGTGCAATTTGTCCTGAGTACGATGATACCCCATATGTGGGTGTAAACCATTGTTTGGGCGCATGGCAGAGCTTGGAAGGGAAGGAGCGCCATTTGACTTTTCAATGCAAAATTGACTGGAATTGAGATGGGACGCCATGTTGCGTTTGGAGAGCCCCTGATGTGCCTAAACATTGAAACTCCCTACAAGTGACACCATTTTGGAAAGTAGACCCCCTAAGGAACTTATCTAGATGTGTGGTGAGCACTTTGACCCACCAAGTGCTTCACAGAAGTTTATAATGCAGAGCCGTAAAAATAAAAAATCATATTTTTTCACAAAAATGATCTTTTCGCCCCCAATTTTTTATTTTCCCAAGGGTAAGAGGAGAAATTGGACCCCAAAAAATGTTGGCCAATTTGTCCTGAGTACGATGATACCCCATATGTGGGTGTAAACCATTGTTTGGGCGCATGGCAGAGCTTGGAAGGGAAGGAGCGCCATGTGACTTTTCAATGCAAAATTGACTGGAATTGAGATGGGACGCCATGTTGCGTTTGGAGAGCCCCTGATGTGCCTAAACATTGAAACTCCCTACAAGTGACACCATTTTGGAAAGTAGACCCCCTAAGGAACTTATCTAGATGTGTGGTGAGCACTTTGACCCACCAAGTGCTTCACAGAAGTTTATAATGCAGAGCCGTAAAAATAAAAAATCATATTTTTTCACAAAAATGATCTTTTCGCCCCCAATTTTTTATTTTCCCAAGGGTAAGAGAAGAAATTGGACCCCAAAAAATGTTGGCCAATTTGTCCTGAGTACGATGATACCCCATATGTGGGTGTAAACCATTGTTTGGGCGCATGGCAGAGCTTGGAAGGGAAGGAGCGCCATTTGACTTTTCAATGCAAAATTGACTGGAATTGAGATGGGACGCCATGTTGCGTTTGGAGAGCCCCTGATGTGCCTAAACATTGAAACTCCCTACAAGTGACACCATTTTGGAAAGTAGACCCCCTAAGGAACTTATCTAGATGTGTGGTGAGCACTTTGACCCACCAAGTGCTTCACAGAAGTTTATAATGCAGAGCCGTAAAAATAAAAAATCATATTTTTTCACAAAAATGATCTTTTCGCCCCCAATTTTTTATTTTCCCAAGGGTAAGAGAAGAAATTGGACCCCAAAAAATGTTGGCCAATTTGTCCTGAGTACGCTGATACCCCATATGTGGGTGTAAACCATTGTTTGGGCGCATGGCAGAGCTTGGAAGGGAAGGAGCGCCATTTGACTTTTCAATGCAAAATTGACTGGAATTGAGATGGGACGCCATGTTGCGTTTGGAGAGCCCCTGATGTGCCTAAACATTGAAACTCCCTACAAGTGACACCATTTTGGAAAGTAGACCCCCTAAGGATCTTATCTAGATGTGTTTTGAGAGCTTTGAACCCCCAAGTGTTTCACTACAGATTATAACGCAGAGCCGTGAAAATAATTTTTATTTTTTTTCTCAAAAATGATTTTTTAGCACCCAGCTTTGTATTTTTACAAGGGTAACAGAATAAATTGGACCCCAAAATTTGTTTTCCAATTTGTCCTGAGTACGCTGATACCCCATATGTGGGGGGGAACCACTGTTTGGGCGCATGACAGAGCTCGGAAGGGAAGGAGCGCCATTTGGAATGCAGACTTAAATGGATTGGTCAGCAGCCGTCACGTTGCATTTGCAGAGCCCCTGATGTACCCAAACAGTACAAACCCCCCACAAGTGACCCCATATTGGAAACTAGACCTCCCAAGGAACTTATCTAGATGTGTTTTGAGAACTTTGAACCCCCAAGTGTTTCACTAAAGTTTATAGCGCAAAGCCGTGAAAATAAAAATTCCTTTTTTTTTTTCACAAAAATGATTTTTTAGCCCCCAGTTTTGTATTTTTACAAGGGTAACAGGATAAATTAGACCCCAAAAGTTGTTGTCCAATTTGTCCTGAGTACGCTGATACCCCATATGTGGGGGGGAACCACTGTTTGGGTGCATGACAGAGCTCGGAAGGGAAGGAGCGCCATTTGGAATGCAGCCTTAAATGGATTGGTCTGCAGGCGTCACGTTGCATTTGCAGAGCCCCTGATGTACCCAAACAGTACAAACCCCCCACAAGTGACCCCATATTGGAAACTAGACCTCCCAAGGAACTTATCTAGATGTGTTGTGAGAACTTTGAACCCCCAAGTGTTTCACTACAGTTTATAACGCAGAGCCGTGAAAATAAAACATCTTTTTTTTCCCACAAAAATGATTTTTAGCCCCCCAAATTTTTATTTTCCTAAGGATAACAAGAGAACTTGGACCCCAGAAGTTGTTGTTCAATTTGTCCCGAGTACGCTGATAACACATATGTTGGGGTAAACCCCTTTTTGGGCGCACGGGAGAGCTCGGAAGGGAAGGAGCACTGTTTCACTTTTTCAACGCAGAATTGGCTGGAATTGAGATTGGACGCCATGTCGCGCTTGGAGAGCCCCTGATGTGCCTGGACAGTGGAAACTCCCCAATTCTACCTGAAACCCTAACCCAAACACACCCCTAACCCTAATCCCAACGGTAACCCTAACCACACCCCTAGCCCTGACACACCCATAATTCTAATCCCAACCCTAATCCAAACGTAAATGTAATCCAAACCCTAACCCTAACTTTACCTCCAACCCTAGCCCTAACCCTAACCCTACCCCTCACCCTAACCCTAAACGTGACTGAAATACGTGTCACTAAAATACGTGGCACTGAAATACGTGGCACTGAAATACGTGGCACTGAAATACGTGGCACTGAAATACGTGGCACTGAAATACGTGGCACTGAAATACGTGATACGTGGCACTTAAATACGTGGCACTGAAACACGTGGCACTGAAATACGTGATACGTGGCACTGAAATACGTGGCACTGAAATACGTGGCACTTAAATACGTGGCACTTAAATACGTGGCACTTAAATACGTGGCACTTAAATACGTGGCACTGAAATATGTGATACGTGGCACTTAAATACGTGGCACTGAAATACGTGGCACTGAAACACGTGGCACTGAAACACGTGGCACTGAAATACGTGGCACTGAAATACGTGGCACTGAAATACGTGGCACTGAAATACGTGGCACTGAAACACGTGGCACTGAAATACGTGATACGTGGCACTGAAATACGTGGCACTGAAATACGTGGCACTGAAATATGTGATACGTGGCACTTAAATACGTGGCACTGAAACACGTGGCACTGAAACACGTGGCACTGAAATACATGGCACTGAAATACGTGGCACTGAAATACGTGGCACTGAAATACGTGGCACTGAAATACGTGGCACTGAAATACGTGGCACTGAAATACGTGGTACTAAAATATGTGGCACTGAAATACGTGATACGTGGCACTGAAATACGTGGCACTGAAACACGTGGCACTGAAATACGTGATACGTGGCACTGAAATACGTGGCACTGAAATACGTGGCACTGAAATACGTGGCACTGAAATACGTGGCACTGAAATACGTGGCACTGAAATACGTGGCACTACGACTGTCAGAAAATGTTCATTAAACGGTTAGGGATGAGTTTAGGGGTAGAGTTAGGGTTAGGGTTTCGATCCCTTTATCACCTTGATGGTGGTGGGTGGCTTTTCAGTGTGTTTTCTGTTTTTTTTCGATAAAAATGCATGCGTTTTTAACGCAAACAAACGCATGTGCTTAAAAACGCAAGAAAATACTGCAGGTTGTATTTCTGAAAATGAACGCATGCAGAAAAAAACCGCATGCGTTTGAAAACGCGACCAAACGCGTACAAAAAAACCGCATGCGTTTTCAATGTCAAATATAGGGAAAAAACGCATGCGTTTTTTTGTGCAAAAAACGCTGCAGACAAAAACGCAAGTGTGAAACCAGCGACGCTTTTTATAGCAAAAAAGTTTTTGCGTCTCCACATTTTGAGACCTATAATTTTTCCACATTTTGCTCCACAGAGTCATGTGAGGTCTTGTTTTTTGCGGGACGAGTTGACGTTTTTATTGGTAACATTTTCGGACACGTGACCATTTTTGATCGCTTTTTATTCCGATTTTTGTGAGGCAGAATGACCAAAAACCTGCTATTCATGAATTTCTTTTGGGAGAGGCGTTTATACCGTTCCGCGTTTGGTAAAATTGATAAAGCAGTTTTATTCGTCGGGTCAGTACGATTACAGCGATATCTCATTTATATCATTTTTTTATGTTTTGGCGCTTTTATACGATAAAAACTAAAATATAGAAAAAATAATTATTTTGGTATCGCTTTATTCTCAGGACTATAACTTTTTTATTTTTTTGCTGATGATGCTGTATGGCGGCTTGTTTTTTGCGGGACAAGATGACGTTTTCAGCGGTACCATGGATATTTATATCAGTCTTTTTGATCGTGTGTTATTCCACTTTTTGTTCGGCGGTATGGTAATAAAGCGTTGTTTTTTGCCTCGTTTTTTTTTTTTTTTTCTTACGGTGTTTACTGAAGGGGTTAACTAGTGGGGCAGTTTTATAGGTTGGGTCGTTACGGACGCGGCGATACTAAATATGTGTACTTTTATTGTTTTGTTTTTTTTATTTAGATAAAGAAATGTATTTATGGGAATAATATATTTTTTTTATTATTATTTATTTAGGAATTTTTTTTTTATTTTTTTTTACACATGTGGAAAAATTTTTTTTTTACTTTTTTACTTTGTCCCAGGGGGGGACATCACAGATCATTGATCTGGCAGTGTGCACAGCACTCTGCCAGATCGACGATCTGCTGTGCAGGGCTGCAGGCTTACCAAGTGTCTGCTCTGAGCAGACACTCGGTAAGCCACCTCCTTCCCTGCAGGACCCGGATGCCGCGGCCATCTTGGATCCGGGACCTGCGGCGAGGAGGGAGGTAGGAGACCCTCAGAGCAACGCGATCACATCGCATTGCTCCGGGGGTCTCAGGGAAGCCCGCAGGGAGCCCCCTCCCTGCGCGATGCTTCCCTATACCGCCGGTACACTGCGATCATGTTTGATCGCGGTGTGCCGGGGGTTAATGTGCCGGGGGCGGTCCGTGACCGCTCCTGGCACATAGTGCCGGATGTCAGCTGCGATATGCAGCTGACACCCGGCCGCGATCGGCCGCGCTCCCCCCGTGAGCGCCGCTGATCGATGATGACGTACTATCCCGTCGGCGGTCATACGGGCCCACCCCACCTCGACGGGATAGTACGTCAAATGTCGGGAAGGGGTTAAGATTGATTTCAGTGATTCATTGAGTCCTGAGACACAATACCATCCATGAGTTTATTTGAAAAACAAAACAATTAAATCTTTAAGACACTTAAATCCAATTTGCATAATAATTTGGAACACAGTGTATAACCTGTAACATTATACTTTTCAAGAAAAGTATCCAGTCCCTTCTTAAATTTAAGGAACGAATCACTCATTACAACATCATACGGCAGAGAGTTCCATAGTAACACTGCTCTTACAGTAAAGAATCTGGGTGTTATTATGTTTAAACCTTTCCTCCAGACGTAGAATATGCCCCCTTGTCCCTGTCTCAGGTCTATAATTAAAAGGATCATCAGAAAGGTCTTTGTACTGTCCCCTCATATACTTATACATTAAAATAAGATCACCCCTTAGCCTTCATTTTTCCAAACTAAATAGCCCCAAGGGTAATAACCTATCTTGGTATTACAGACCCCCCAGTCCTCTAATAACCTTTGTTGCTCTTCTCTGCACCCGCTCTAGTTCAGCTATGTCTTTCTTATACTCCGGAGACCAGAACTGTGCACAGTACTCTAAGTGTGGTCGAACTAGTGAACTGTATAGAGGTAAAATTATGTTCTCCTCATGAGCATCTATGCCTCTTTTAATGCATCCCATTATTTTATTTGCCTTTGTAGCAGCTGCCTGACACTGGCCACTAAATATGAGTTTGTCTTCCACACATACACCCAGCTCTTTCTCATTGACAATTTTGCCCAGAGTTTTAGAATTAAGCACATAGTAATACATCGTATTACTTCTACCCAAGTGCATGACCTTGCATTTATCCCCATTAATGCTCATTTGCCATTTGTCAGCCCAAGCTTCTAGTTTACATAAATCATCCTGTAGATGTAATGACTTGCACAAGGTAGAGGCATTGGTGTAATCTTTGATGAGGAATATAATCCTGGCAGCAGCATTCAGGGCAGATTGGAGCGGGGAGAGTTGGGTAAGATGGAGACCGATTAAGAGAGTTACAATAGGTAAGACGAGAATGAATGAGTAAAACAGTAAGACTTTTTGCAGTGTCAAAAGTAAGAAAAGGGCAAATTCTAGAAATGTTTTTGAGATGCAGATAATAAGAGCGAGCCAATGATCGGATGTGGGGGGTGAAGGAAAGCTCGGAATCAAGGAAGACCCCAAGGCAGCGGGCATGTTGCTTGGGAGTAATGGTGGAACCACACACGGAGATGGCAATGTCAGGCAAAGGTAGGTTAGTAGAGGGAGAGAACAAGAGGAGTTAAGTTTTAGACAGGTTCAGTTTAAGATAGAGGGAGGACATGATGTTAGAGACAGCGGTAAGACAATCACTGGTGTTTTCTAAAAAGGTCAGCGTGATAACAGGAGAAGAGGTGTATAATTGGGTGTCATCAGCATAGAGATGGTACTGGAACCCAAATCTACTGTTTGTCCAATAGGGGCAGTATACAAAGAGAAGAGGAGGGGGACTAGGACTGATCCTTGAGGAACCCCAACAGTAAGGGGAAGGTGAGAGGAGGGGGAACCAGCAAAAGATACGGTGAAAGAGCGTTCAGAGAGATAGGAGGAGAAGCAGGAGAGAATGGTATCCTTGAGGCCGATGGAGCGGAGAAAAGTGAGGAGGAGCTGATGATCCACAGTATCGAATGCTGTGGAGAGATCCAAGAGAATTAGCATGGAGTATTGACCATTAGATTTATCTGTTAGTAGGTCATTAGAGACTTTAGTGAGGGCAGTTTCAGTAGAGTGTAAAGAGCGGAAACCAGATTGAAGAGGGTCGAAAAGAGAGTTATCTGACAGATAGCGGGTAAGACGGGAGTGGACCAGGCGTTCGAGGAGTTTAGAGATGAAGGGAAGATTAGAGACAGGTCTATAATTAGCGGCACAGTTTTGATCAAGGAATGTTTTTTTAAGTAATGGATGTATGATTGCATGCTTAAATGAGGAGGGAAAAATACCGGAAGAGAGAGAAAGGTTGAATATTTTTGTTAGGTGAGAGGTGGCAGCCGGGGAAAGGGACTGGAGGAGATGTGATGGAATGGGGTCACTGGTGCAAGTGATCGGGCGAGAAGATGCACGGAGCCTGATTACTTCTTCTGTGACTGGTTCAAAGTCAGAGAGTGAACTAGATGCAGTGGGGGAGGGAGCACAGTGCATGGTATGAAGGGATTGGGAGATAATTTCCTGTCAAATGTGGTCAATTTTTTCTTTGAAGTAATTGGCCAGATCGTCAGCGTGGAGATCTGTGGTTGGGGCCTGCACTCTTGGCTTGAGCAGGGACTGGAAAGTGTCAAAGAGATGTTTAGGGTTATTGGACAGTGAGGTGATGAGGGTGTTAAAATAGGTTTGTTTGGAGAGGTGAAGGGCAGAGTTGTATGTTTTAAGCATGAACTTATAATGGATGAAATCTGCGGGTAGATTAGATTTTATCCACAGACGTTCAGCGCAACTTGAGCACCACTGCAGGAAAGGTGTTTGCAGCGTGTGCCACAGTTGTCGCCGTCTGTGCCGAGTTGTCCTATGTATAGGAGGTGCAATTTTATCCAGGGCACTTTGCAGGGTTTCATTGTAATACTGCGGTGCAGAATCAGGACATGAGATGGATGAGACAGGAGCCAATGATGACTGCAAGTTCTTCATAAGTTTCTGGGTGTTAATGGCCTCTATGTTTCTATAAGTGTGGAAAGTGGGGGTGACCTGAACGGGATGGTAGTTCTTGATAGAGAATGAAAGGAGGTTGTGGTCAGAGAGCAGGAGAGGGGAGTTTGTGAAATCATCCAATGAGCAAAGTCAGGAGAAGACAGAGTTTCCGTCTTCATGCATTAGAGAGCTAGTATGCTGCGAGAGGCCAAAAGAGAAGGTTAGAAATAAAAGTTGAGAAGCAGATGGGGAGAGGGGAAAAAGCAATGGGGATGTTAAAATCACCCATGATGAGGGTGGGGATGTCACAGGAAAGAAAGTGAGGAAGCCAGGTGGCAAAGTGATCCAGGAACTGATGAGAGGGGCCGGGAGGACGATACACTACCGCCACTCGCATAGAGAAGGGGATGTAGAGTTTGACAGCATGGACTTCAAAGGAAGGGAAGACAAGTGAGGGTACTTGGGGGATAACTTGGAAGGTACATTTTGATGATAGGAGCAAACCAACTCCTCCACCTGCTCTGTTGTCCGATTTTGGGGTATGACAAAAGTGTAGTCAACCATATGAAAGAGCAGCAGCAGCGGTGGTGTCTGACTGCTGGATCCAGGTTTCAGTAAGAGCCAAAAGGTTAAGAGAATCAGAAAGGAAGAAGTCGTTGATGAAAGGGAGTTTATTACACACAGAACAAGAATTCCAAAGGGTACAATTGAAAGAGGCCGAAGGCATGCATGGAATATTAATAAGGTTAGAGGGGTTTCTGAGTGTAGCAGTTGGGAGGTTTGACTGGCTATAACATGGGGGGCCGGGGTTGGGAGAGATGTCTCCAGCGACTAAGAGGAGGATAGAAAGAGTAAGCAGAAGGTTAAGTGATTTGTGAGAGCGTCTCTTGTGTTGGATGGTGGGACGGAATGGATCTGCGCTGTTAAGCAATGTGAACAGAGCGTGAGTGCTATACATAGGAGAGGCAAGGACAGAGGGGCCAATGTGGATGGAGTGTAAAGAGTTAATGCAAGGGCGGTGAATGTGAGTGAATGCGGCAGCCAGGATAAATATTATACAAATACATATGGTGAATATTTGTTCTGTTTCAAATGAACAGGGATTAGATTTAGATTGTCTTACCTGTCTCCTGCCCTGTCTAACTGCCATGTTTTAACTGCCAGTACTTAGAAAACTGTACTTTGAATAATTGTACATGTATAATAGTGCGCAAATGCACCCCTGCATGAATGTTTCCCCAAAGTATGTCTACATTTATAGAAGGCTACCTCTTAGATCTCACTTTTCTTTTTTTTTCATCTCTCTCGTTAGCAATCAATCTAACTCACTTGAGACAGCAGGACAAAATAAACGTAGTGAAAGGATAAACAAATGTCCAGGCCTACAAGGATCATAATCCACTTTGAAAACAGTTATGTGATCTCTCTGCATAAGGACAAGCAGAAGTGAGGTCAATATCTATATACAAAAACAAATGCTTACTAAGATGGCTAACAAATCTAGATACATGCAGGGTTCAATGCCGTAGATAGAATGAGTTAGGTACAATTCAGGTTGCTTGCTGATAATGAATAGAAGAAAGACATGCAAGATTCAGTTCAGAGCTGGAATGATTTGATTACCTTCATGAAGAGAATGGAGATGCATGTTAGATTCATCCATGTTTTAACAGCCAGTACTTAGAAAACTGTACTTCGAATAACTGTACACGAATAATAGTGCACGAATGCAACCCTGCATAGAATAAAACACAATCAAAAAGTCAAATGTAAATAAGTTTTGTACAGCTGAAAACACGCAAAAAAGCCACCATACAGCTTCATCAGTGGAAAAATAAAAAGTTATAGCTCTCAGAATACAGAAATGCAAAATCTCTAAAGTATGTGATATGAAAATTGCCTTTTCAGAGAAAAAGAGGACTTAAACTCTATAGTGCCACCTGTTGGAAGTAGCGATCCTACAAGTCACAATCAACCCTTTAATATGTGATTCAGATGGAATTCTACCCTCTTCTGAAAAAAAGAATACTGGGGAAAAGAGGCCAGACCAAAACTTTTTTATACAGTTCAACTACCTTTTCCCGTAGATCTGTTGACAATTCTTTTCCTTTCCCCATGACTCTTATCCAGCTACTGACACTTCTGGATTGCAAGATGCAAGAGTCTCTCTGGATCGCAGAAACTCACTCAGCTTTTATGCACACATACTGATTACAAGCAAACAGGTCACAGGTGAGGATGTTACCTTTAATAGCCATTCAAACCCATTTGTGTCAACTTCTGTGCATGTTAAGGCCCCGTCTCACATAGCGAGATCGCTAGCGAGATCGCTGCTGAGTCACAAGTTTGGTGACGCAACAGCGACCTCCATAGCGATCTCGCTATGTGTGACACGTACCAGCGATCAGGCCCCTGCTGCGAGATCGCTGGTCGTGTCGGAATGGCCTGGACCTTTTTTTGGTCGTTGAGGCCCCGCTGACATTGCTGAATCGGTGTGTGTGACACCGATCCAGCGATGTCTTCACTGGTAACCAGGGTAAACATCGGGTTACTAAGCGCAGGGCCGCGCTTAGTAACCCGATGTTTACCCTGGTTACCAGCGTAAATGTAAAAAAAAACAAACAGTACATACTCGCCTTTCGGTGTCCAGGTCCCTTGCCGTCTGCTTCCTGCTCTCACTGACTGCCGGCCGGAAAGTGAGAAGTGAGAGCACAGCAGTGACGTCACCGCTGCGCTCTCGCTGTACGGCTGCTCAGTTAGAGCAGGAAGCAGACGGCAAGGGACCTGGACACCGAAAGGCGAGTATGTACTGTTTGTTTTTTTTGGTAACCAGGGTAAACATCGGGTTACTAAGCGCGGCCCTGCGCTTAGTAACCCGATGTTTACCCTGGTTACCCGGGTGCTGCAGGGGGACTTCGGCATCGTTGAAGACAGTTTCAACGATGCCGAAGTCGTTCCCCTGATCGTTGGTCGCTGGGGAGAGCGGTCTGTGTGACAGCTCCCCAGCGACCACACAGTGACTTACCAACGATCACGGCCAGGTCATATCGCTGGTCGTGATCGTTGGTAAATCGCTTAGTGAGACGGGGCCTTTATGAGGCCAAAACCACCAGGGTATGTGAACTATTGATCAGGGTCATTTGGATGTTTTGGGTTGTCATTATGATTTAACCCCTTCCTGACCTGTGACGCCACGTAGGCATCATGAAAGTCGGTGCCAATCCGACCTGTGACGCCTATGTGGCGTCATGGAGGGATCGCGTCCCTGCAGATCGGGTGAAAGGGTTAACTCCAATTTTACCGATCTGCTGGGAGAGGGGGAGTGGTACTTCAGCCCAGGGGGGTGGCTTCACCCCCTCGTGGCTATGATCGCTCTGATTGGCTGTTGAAAGTGAAACAGCCAATCAGAGCGATTTGTAATATTTCACCTATGAAAATTGTGAAATATTACAATCCAGCCATGGTCGATGCTGCAATATCATCGGCCATGGATGGAAACCCTGATCTGCCCCCCCACCACCACCTATCGCCTCCTCAGTCCTCCGTCCTCTGCTCCGCTCCCCTCCGTCTGCCTGTCCACTCCCCCGTCCTGTCCGCTTCCCCCGTGCTCCGATCCCACCCCCCCCATGCTCCGATCCCCCCGTGCTCTGATCTCTCCTCATACTTACCGAGCCTCCCGGTGTCCGTCCGTCTTCTCCATGGGCGCCGCCATCTTCCAAAATGTCGGGCGCATGTGCAGTGCGCCCGCCGAATCTGCCGGCCAGCAGATTCTTTCTAGGTACATTTTGATCACTGTGATAAAACCTATCACAGTGATCAAAATAAAAAAAATAGTAAATTAACTATTTACCAGAGGTAGGGCAAATAATAAAAATAAAGAAAGTATATTTACTTTTATTTTTACACTAGGGTTAGGGTTAGAACTAGGATTAGGGTTACGGTTAGGGTTAGGACTAGGGTTAGAATTAGGGTTAGAATTAGGGTTAGGGTTAGAATTGGGGTATGTGCACACGCTGCAGATTTCGCTGCAGAACCGCAGCGTTTCCGCAGCTGCAGGTCTGCAGCAGTTTCCCATAAGTTTACAGTACAATGTAAACCTATGGGAAACGAAATCCGCAGTGCACATGCTGCGGAAAAAATCGTGCGGAAGCGCAGCAGTTTATATTCTGCAGCATGTCAATTCTTTGGGCGGATTCCACTGCGGGTTTACACCTGCTCCAATAGAAAACTGCAGGTGTAAACCCGCAGCGGAAACCGCACTAGAAACCGTGATAAATCCGCAGTAAAAACCGCAGCGGTTTTGCGCTGCGGATTTATCGATTCCGCTGCGGAAAATTCCATAATGGAATCCGCAGCGTGGGCACATACCCTAAGGCTATGTGCACATGGTGCGGATTTGGCTGCGGATCCGCGGCGGATTGGCCACTGCGGATTCGTAGCAGTTTTCCATCAGGTTTACAGTACCATGTAAACCTATGGAAAACCAAATCCGCTGTGCCCATGGTGCGGAAAATACCGCACGGAAACGCTGCATTGTATTTTCCGCAGCATGTCAATTCTTTGTGCGGATTCCGCAGCGTTTTACACCTGTTCCTCAACAGGAATCCGCAGGTGAAATCCGCACAAAAAAAATGCTGGAAATCTGCGGTAAATCCGCAGGTAAAATGCAGTGCATTTTACCTGCTGATTTTTAAAAAATGGTGCTGAAAAATCTCACACGAATCCGCAACGTGGGCACATAGCCTTAGGATTAGGGTTGGAATTAGAGTTACGGTTGGAATTAGGGCTAGGGTTGGAAATAGGGTTAAGATTAGGCTTGTGGTTAGGGTTGTAGTTAGGGTTGGGATTAGGGTTAGGATTAGTGTTGGGATTAGGGTTAGGGGTGTGTCAGGGTTAGGGTTGTGGTTAGGGATGCTTTGGGGTTAGGGTTGTGATTAGGGTTATGGCTAGAGTTGGGATTAGGGTTAAGGGTGTTTTGGGGTTAGTGTTGTAGTTAGAATTGAGGGGTTTCCACTGTTTAGGCACATCAGGGGTCTCCAAACGCAACATGGCGCCACCATTGATTCCAGCCAATCTTGGGTTCAAACAGTCAAATGTGCTCCCTCCCTTCCGAGCCCTGACGTGCGCCCAAACAGTGGTTTACCCCCACATATGGGGTACCAGCATACTCAGGACAAACTGAGCAACAACAATTGGGGTCCAATTTCTCCTGATACCCTTGAGAAAATAAAAAAATACTTACTAAAACATAATTTTTGAGGAAAGAAAAATGATTTTTTATTTTCACGGCTCTGCATTGTAAACTTCTGTGAAGCACTTGGGGGTTCAAAGTGCTTACCACATGTCTAGATAAGTTCCTTGGGGGGGTCTAGTTTCCAAAATGGGGTCACTTGTGGGGGGTTTCTACTGTTTAGGCACATCAGGGGCTCTGCAAATGCAACGTGACGCCCGCAGACCATTCCATCAAAGTCTGCATTTCAAAACATCACTACTTCCCTTCTAAGCCCCGACATGTGCCCAAACAGTGGTTTACCCCCACATGTGGGGTACCAGCATACTCAGGACAAACTGGGAAGCAACTACTGGGGTTTAATTTCTCCTGTTACCCTTGTAAAAATAAAAAAATTGCTTGCTGAAACATAATTTTTGAGGAAAGAAAAACGATTTTTTTATTTTCACGGCTCTGCATTATAAACTTCTGTGAAGCACTTGGGGGTTTAAAGTGGTCACCGCAAATCTAGATTAGTTCCATGGGAGGTCTAGTTTCCAAAATGGGGTCACATGTGGGGTAGCTCCAATGTTTAGGCACACAGGGGCTCTCCAAACACGACATGGTGTCCGCTAACGATTGGAGCTAATTTTTCATTCAAAAAGTCAAATGGCGCTCCTTCCCTTCCGAGCCTTCCCGTGTGCACAAACAGTGGTTTGTGACCACATATGAGGTATCAGTGTACGCAGGAGAAATTGGCCAACACATTTTAGGATCCATTTTATCCTGTTGCCCATGTGAAAATGAAAAAATTGAGGCTATAAGAAATTTTTTGTGAAAAAAGTACTTTTTCATTTTTACGGATCAATTTGTGAATCATTTGGGGGTTCAAAGTGCTCACTATGCACCTAGATAAGCTCATTGGGAGTCTAGTTTCCAAAATGGGGTCACTTGTGGGGGAGCTACTAATTTTTAGGCACACAGGGGCTTTCCAAACGCGACATGGTGTCCGCTAAAGATTGGAGCCAATTTTTAATTGAAAAAGTCAAATGGCGCTCCTTCCCTTCCGAGCCCTGTTGTGCGCCCAAACAGTCGTTCCCCCCCCATATGGGGTATCGGCGTACTCAGGACATTTTGTACAATAACTTTTTGGTTCCAGTTTCTCTTTTTACCCTTGGGAAAATGAAAAAATTGTTGCTAAAAGATCATTTTTGTGACTAAAAAGTTAAATGTTCATTTTTTCCTTCCATGTTGCTTCTGCTGCTGTGAAGCACCTGAAGGGTTAATAAACTTTTTGAATGTGGTTTTGAGCACCTTGAGGGGTGCAGTTTTTAGAATGGTGTCACCTTTGGGTATTTTCAGCCATATAGACCCTTCAAACTGACTTCAAATGTGAGGTGGTCCCTAAAAAAAATGGTTTTGTAAATTTAGTCAAATTTTAACCCTTATAACTTCCTAGCAAAAAAAAAATTTGCTTCCAAGATTGTGCTGATGTAAAGTAGACATGTGGGTAATGTTGTTTATTAACTATGTTGTGTCACATAACTCTCTCGTTTAACAGAATAAAAATTAAAAATTTGAAAATTGCGAAATTTTTAGCTAAATTTCCATTTTTTTCACAAATAAATGCAAAAATTATCGACCTAAATTTACCACTATCATGAAGCCCAATATGTCACGAAAAAACTATCTCAGAACCGCTAGGATCCGTTAAAGCATTCTCGAGTTATTACCTCATAAAGGGACACTGGTCAGAATTGAAAAAAAACGGCCAGGTCATTAAGGTCAAAATAGGCTGGGTCATGAAGGGGTTAAAAAGAGAAAACACAGTAGTTTGACAATAAATGTCTTCACCCAACCTCTAACCATGAGCGGAAAAATGTTTTGGTGTTATCATTCATATTCTCTGAAAGAAGGCCAAGAAAGCAAAAATTCTGCCAGGGTATGTAAACTTTTGAGCACAAATGTATGGGGGGGTTGCCATGATCAGCAGAAATTGTGGGAGACATTTTGGTGCCATTTTTACCAATTTCTTAATTTGAAAATATAAAATCTGGGGCTAAAACTATTTTTTTGGGGAAAAATGTAATTTTTTTTCTCCAATGCCTAGTGGTATAAATTTTTGTGACACACCCTTGGTGTCAATATGATCACTACAGCATTAAATGAATTTATTGGAAGGTATAGTTTATGAAATAAGGTTACTTATGGGGGAAGTTGTTATGTTCTGGCACCTCATTGGTTCTTCCAGTGGGTCATGGCATCTGCAAAACATAGCATCAAAATTTTTGCTACAATATAACGCTCCTTCGCTTCTGAGGTTTCTACTGTGCCTGAAATTTATTTCCTGATTACATGTAAGGTATTAGAGCACCCAGTGGTTGGCACTCATAGCAAGTGAGTAATTCTACTACATAGAGGCGATCTGATCATTGCCTCTTTGTAGCAGAGCAAAATTTTTATTTTTACTTTTGGCATGCTTCAATAGTCTCCATGGGAGACTAAAAGCTTCCATAACCCAATCAGCTCTGCTACATGCAGACAATGATCAGATCGCCAGTATGTAGCAGAATACCTCACTTGCCATGAGCGCCAACCACCAGGTGGGACTCACAGCAGTTTGACATTGGCAACCATAGAAGTTTGTAGGAGAGCACTGATTGTCATGCCAACCCATCGGTGACCCGCAATCACATGACAAGGGTCACCGATGTGCGGATTTTCATTGCAATTGCCGGATGTTAAAAGCCGCTGTCAGCATTTGACAGTGGCATTTAACAAGTTAATAAACGTTAGTGGATCCTGATTCCACCAGCGGATGTTCCGGGCACATGTCAGCTGTTCAAAACAGCTGACATGTGCTGGAAAAGATGGGGTCTCAGCGCCGGAGCCCACTTCAAAGAGGGAGACATGACATGCGCCGTACTAGTACAGCACATGTCGTGAAGGGGTTAAAGAAATAATTGAATAAAACAATGGCGACAGTGAAGAAAAGAGCAGGTAAATTTATAATAACATAAATTATGATGTGCATAACTAATTATAATATATACATATAATACATAATTATTATATATAGTAATTCATCATTACAGGGCACAATCACATTGTGTGGCCCCTCAACATCAACCATGATGTCGGAGCTTTCAGGAGCCAGTCTGGCATGCAAGGCCTCTCAGGGGCCACTTTAGTATGTGAAGTCCAAGACCCACTTTGTTGTGCAGGCCCCCTCAGGAGCCAGTCTGGTTCCCAGGGCCCCTCAGAAACCACTTTGGTGCCAATGAACCTCAGGAGCAAGTGTGGCATGCAGGGACCTGCCCCTGGGTAGCCATTTTGGCCCCTTGGAAGACACTTTGATGTTCAGGGCACCTTGTTAGCCACTTTGGCCCCTTGGTAGCCATTTTGGTATGCAGGAATCCTTGGTAGCCACTTTAGTTCACACAGCCCCTTGGTAGCCATTTTGGCCACTTGGTAGCCACTTTGGCACATTCGGCACGGCACCTCGGTAGCCACTTCAGCCACTTGGTAGCCATTTTGGCACATTCGGCACCTCGGTAGCCACTTTGGCCACTTGGTAGCCACTTTAGCACATTCGGCACCTCGGTAGCTACTTTTGCCACTTGGTAGCCACTTTGGCACATTCGGCACCTCTGTAGCCACTTTGGCCACTTGGTAGCCACTTTGGCACATTTGGCTCCTCTGTAGCCACTTTAGCCACTTAGTAGCCACTTTGGCACATTCGGCACCTCGGTATCCACTTATTATTATTATTATTATTATTTATTTATTTATTTATTTATATAGCACTATTGATTCCATGGTGCTGTACATGAGAATGGGTTACGTACAAGTTACAGATATCACTTACAGTAATGAAACTAACAATTACAGACTGATACAGAGGGGTGATGAGGACCCTGTCCTTGTGGGCTTACATAATACAGGATTATGGGGAAGGAGACAATAGGTTGAGGGTTGCAGGAGCTCCGGTGTTGGTGAGGCAGTAGCTTTGGTAGTGGTGAGGAGGCAGCAGGGTCAGTGCAGGCTGTAGGCTTTCCTGACGTGATGGGTTTTCAGGTTCCGTCTGAAGGATCTGAATGTGGTTGATAGTCGGACGTGTTGGGGCAGAGAATTCCAGAGGATGGGAGATATTCAGGAGAAGTCTTGGAGGCGATTGGATGTGGAGCGAATAAGTGTGGAGGAGAGAAGGAGGTCTTGGGAGGACTGGAGATTATGTGAGGGAAGATATCGAGAGATTAGTTCAGAGGTATATGGAGGAGACAGGTTATGGATGGCTTTGTATGTCAGTGTTAGTAATTTGAACTGGATACGCTGAGGGAATGGGAGCCAGTGAAGAGATTTGCAGAGGGGGGAAGCGGAGCAGTAGCGAGGGGAGAGATTAATTAGTCGGGCAGCAGAAATAAGGATGGACTGGAGAAGTGCAAGGGTGTTAGCAGGGAGGCCACAGAAAAAGATGTTGCAGTAGTCAAGGCGGGAGATGATGAGGGCATGCACAAGCATTTTAGTAGATTGACGGTTGAGGAAAGGATGGATTCTGGAAATATTTTTGAGCTGGAGGCGACAGGAGGTGGACAGAGCTTGGATGTGTGGTTTGAAGGACAGGGTAGAGTCAAAGGTTACTCCGAGGCAGCGGACTTCCGGTACGGGGGAAAGCATGATGTCATTGATTGCGATAGATAGGTCAGGTAAGGAAGATCTATGGGATGGAGGAAAGATGATGAGTTCAGATTTGTTCACATTGAGTTTGAAGAAGCGAGAGGAGAAGAATGAGGATATGGCTGATAGACACTCCAGGATTCTGGACAGCAGAGCGGTGACGTCTGGGCCAGAGAGGTAGATCTGAGTGTCATCAGCATAGAGGTGGTACTGGAATCCATGAGACTTTATGAGTTGTCCCAAGCCAAGTATATAGATTGAGAAGAGCAGGGGTCCTAGAACAGAGCCTTGGGGGACTCCAACAGAGAGAGGGTGGGATGAGGAGGTAGTGTGGGAGAGGGAGACGCTGAATGTGCGGTTGGAAAGGTACGAGGAGATCCTGGATAGGGCGAGGTCTTTGATGCCAAAGGAGGAGAGGATCTGTAGTAGGAGGCAGTGGTCAACTGTGTCGAAAGCAGAGGACAGGTCTAGAAGGAGCAGTACAGAGCATTGTCTGTTAGCTTTGGCGGTAAGTCATTAGTGATTTTGGTCAGGGCTGTCTCAGTTGAGTGATGGGGCAGAAACAAGATTGTAGATTGTCAAAGAGCAAGTTAGATGAGAGGTGGGAGGAAAGTTCAGAGTGGACGTGCTGCTCCAGGAGTTTGGAAGCAAATGGGAGCAGCGATATTGGGCGATCGCTGGACATAGCAGTTGGATCGAGGGTTGGCTTTTTAATGATAGGTGTGATTATGGCATGTTTGAAAGCAGAAGGGAAGGTGCTAGAAGTTAGTGATAGGTTGAAGAGGTGGGTTAGGGATGGGATAAGTGTGGTGGTGAGGTTGGGGAGGAGGTGGGATGGGATGGGGTCAAGCACACAGGTGGGGAGGTGTGATTTGGAGAGTAGACAATTAAGCCCCCCTTCAGTGATGTTGGATAGGGAGGTTATGGGGTTTGGGCACTGGTCTGGTATACAAAGGGGTTGTGGTGGTTGAACAATGAAGACTTCCATTGTCTGGTTGATCTTATTTTTAAAGTGTGTGGCAAAGTCCTCAGCAGAGATGAGGGAGGTTGGAGAGGGCAGTGGGGGGCGGAGGAGGGAGTTAAAGATTTTTAATAACTGTTAGGGGTTGTAGGATAGGGAAGATATGAGGGTTGTGAAGTAGGCCTGTTTAGCAGAGGTGAGAGCAGATTTAAAAGTGAGTGTTGCTTGTTTGAATACAGTGAAGTCAACTTGCGAGTGTGTTTTCTTCCAACGCCGCTCCACAACCCTGGACACTTGCTGGAGCTTTTTAGTGGTGTTATTGTGTCAGGGTTGTCTACTGATACGTTGCACTCTGCCATGGATGAGAGGGGCAACCGTGTCAATAGCTGATGCGAGAGTGGCATTGTAGAAAGCAGCGGCACTGTCTGTGTCGTGGAGTAAGGATATGGATGCCAGTGGTAGGATGGAGTCAGTGAGTGTGTGGGCATCTAGGTGTGCAAGGTTTCTGCAGGGGTGTGCATGTTGCTGGACATGGGTGACAGGTGAGGAGGACAGGGATGAGAAGGTGAGCAGATGGTGGTCAGATAGAGGGAGAGGGGAGGTGGTGAAGTTAGATAGAGAGCAGAGACGGGTGAAGACCAGGTCAAGTGTATGTCCGTCTGTGTGGGTGGCTGCGGAGGACCACTGAGTAAGTCCAAAGGATGAAGTAAGGGACTGAGAGGTCGGTATATGATGGCCACTTGGAGGTTGGAGGGAGAGTAGATGCGGACAGAATGGACTTCAAAAGAAGGGAGGATAAGGGAGGGAAGAGGTGAGATTGTGTTAAAGGTGCAGTTTGAAGAAAGGAGAAGGCACACTCCTCCACCATGTCTGTTGCCGGGGTGAGGGGTGTGGGTGATGTGGAGGCCCCCGTAACACAGCGCAGCAGGGGAGGCGGTGTCAGAGGGTGTTAGCCATGTTTCTGTGAGGCCGAGGAAGACAAGATTGCGAGAGAGAAAAAGGTCGTGAATCACATGAAGCTTATTGCAGATTGAGCGGGCATTCCAGAGTGCTCCAGAGAGAGGGAGCAGGGGGGTGGGCATCAGAGGCACAGGTTTTATGTTGGAAAGATTGCAGTATTTCATATTAGATAGGAGATGGCAGGAGGGGGTAGTAATGAGAGGTATGAGCTGTGGGGGTCCAGGGTTGGGAGATATGTCTCCAGCAGTGAGGAGAATCAGAGAGAGACAGAGCAGGTGGGAGAAAGAGTAGCCGGCTTGTTTTATGTTTTATTAGGACAGATTTGAGGTTGAGGAGTAGGTCAGCAGAGGAGGACAGGTGGGGAGGTAAGAGGGAACGGGAGATGATTATTAGGTTAGAGAGTGCTGGGGTTTGTTATAGTGAAGGAGAGAGAGGATTAGTGGATGAAACACTGTAAGGGCATAGATAAACATGGTGAAGGAGTAAGATGGGTTAATAGAAAAGCAAGGTCCAAGTAGTACGAAGTGCTTACACAGCAGACATACCCGAAAGAGACAACGACATAGAGTGGGCTCCTGACTCCTGCCGTGACTAACTGCCGTTGAAATAACTGCGGTGTCTTTATGCTTAGCTGAGTAACGCTTTGCAGCAGAAATGCGCGTGCCGGTCCCCACACGTGTGCACCCCTTAAGATGATACTAAATTTATAGAACTGAGTAAAGGATCAGGTGAGAGGGATTGTGGGTCCTTATTTGGGATAAATTAGCAATTGGCCAACACCCCAGGGGAGGTTACATGATCAAAGGCACTGAGCCTGGCCACAACCATATGCTCTAACACCTTGAACACAATAATATCTCCTGTGACCCCAGCATGGATGTACAGCAGTAGGTAATACAATGCAACAAATGAATTTAGCAAACATTCAGCAGGTACATTAAAGGTAATGCTGCATGTTGCAGGATGATAGGCGGCAGATAACAGCAAGCAGAGATGTTTGTACCATTAAAGGGGAAGGTTGTAGGATGATAGGTGGCAGATAACAGCGAGCAGAGATATTTGTACCATTAAAGGGGAAGGTTGCAGGATGATAGGTGGCAGATAACAGCGAGCAGAGATGTTTGTACCATTAAAGGGGAAATTTGCAGGATAATAGGCTGCAGATAACAGCGAGCAGAGATGTTTGTACCATTAAAGGGGAAGGTTGCTGGATGATAGGCGGCAGATAACAGCGAGCAGAGATGTTTGTACCATTAAAGGGGATGGTTGCAGGATGATAGGCGGCAGATAACAGCCAGCAGAGATGTTTGTACCTGTATGAAGAGAGGAGATGGCTGTTAATTCCCAGCCGTTGAAATAACTGCGTCGTCTTTATGCTTAGCTGCATAATGCTTTGCTGCAGAAATGCGCGTGCCTGATCCCACACGCGTGCACCCCTTAAGCTGCTACTAAATTTATAGGACTTTTGCCACTTGTTAGCCATTTTGGCACATTTGGCACCTCGGTAGCCACTTTGGCCACTTTGTAGCCACTTTGGCCACTTGGTAGCCACTTTGGCATATTCGGCACCTCGGTAACCACTTTGGCCACTTGGTAGCCACTTTAGCACATTCGGCCCCTCGGTAGTCACGAGTCAGACTGCCGTCACACTAGCAGTATTTGGTCAGCATTTTACATCAGTATTTCTCAGCCAAAACCAGGACTGGAAAAATTAGAGGAAAAGTAAAATAGAAACAGGTCACCACTTCTGCATTTATCACCCACTCCTGGTTTTGGCTTACAAATACTGATGTAAAATACTGACCAAATACTGCTAGTGTGACGGCAGCCTCAGAGTCACGAGTCAGTCACATTATTCTGATGTTTGACTTTGATAAATGATCATGTCCTAAATTGGACACCGTACATTTGCATAGCTGCCATCTTTGTAAGGTCAGTGCACCTGCGCTATGGCTTCAATCCATGTCAGTTGGGGGCCATGGAAAGGTCGCCATTAATTCCTATGGGTATATTTTTGCTTAACCCCTTTCCTGCTTTAAGGTGGGCTCCGGCAGCGAGCCCACCTTAAAGCCGCGACATGTCAGCTGTTTTCTACAGCTGACATGTGCGCGCAATGAGCGCGAGCAGAATCGCGATCTGCCCGCGCCCATTAACTAGTTAAATGCCGCCGTCAAACGCTGACAACGGCATTTAACTAGCGCTCCTGGCCGCGCGGCCGGAGGTGCTCGCACTGCTGACCCCCGTCACATGATCGGGGGTCAGCAGTGCATCGCCACAACAACCTGAGGTCTCCTTGAGACCTCTATGGTTGTTGATGGCCGATTGCTTTCAGCACCACCCTGTGGTCGGCGCTCAAAGTACACCTGCCTTTCTGCTACATAGAGGTGATCTGTATGTCACCTCTATGTAGCAGAGCCGATCGAGTTGTGCATGCTTCTAGCCTCCTATGGAGGCTATTGAAGCATGCCAAAATTTTTTTTAAAAAAGTGGTTAAAAATATAAAAAAAATAAAAAATATATAAAAGTTCAAATCACCCCCCTTTCGCCCCAATCAAAATAAAACTATTAAAAAAAAAATCAAACCTACACATATTTGGTATCGCCGCATTCAGAATCGCCCGATCTATCAATAAAAACAAAGGATTAACCTGACCGCTAAATGGCGTAGCGAGAAAAAAAATCAAAACGCCAAAATTACTTTTTTTGGTCGCCGCAACATTGCATTAAAATGCAATAACGGGCGATCAAAAGAATGTATCTACACCAAAATGGTATCATTAAAAATGCCAGTTTGGCACACA
The DNA here is from genome assembly GCF_051348905.1 of Ranitomeya variabilis. Lineage (NCBI taxonomy): Eukaryota > Metazoa > Chordata > Amphibia > Anura > Dendrobatidae > Ranitomeya > Ranitomeya variabilis. The sequence goes on from NC_135236.1 coordinate 573,650,690, forward strand.
AAAAATAAGCCCTCACCCGACCTCAGATCATGAAAATTGGAGACGCTACGGGTATCTGAAAATCGCACAATTTTTTTTTTTTTAAGCAAATTTGGGAATTTTTTTTCACCACTTAGATAAAAAATAACCTAGTCATGTTAGGTGTCTATGAACTCGTAATGACCTGGAGAATCATAATGGCAGGTTAGTTTTAGCATTTGGTGAATCTAGCAAAAAAGCCAAACAAAAAACAAGTGTGAGATTGCACTTTTTTTGCAATTTCATCACACTTGAAATTTTTTTCCCGTTTTCTGTTACACGGCATGGTAAAACCAATGGTATAGTTCAAAAGTACATCTCGTCTCACAAAAAATAAGCCCTCACATGGCCATATGGACAGAAAAATAAAAAAGTTATGGCTCTGGGAAGGAGGGGAGTGAAAAACAAAAACGAAAAAACGGAAAAAGCTCCGGGGGTTAAGGGGTTAAAAAGCGATTTTTTTAAAAAAAACTACAAATCGGATCGACTCCCATAAAACATAGCACACCTGTCCCCACCGAGGGCTTCGAAACGCCGCCTGAACAGGGTCTCTGCGTCGAGTGGTTCGGGCCGCATTGATTGCAGAAAAGGCGGAGAAGAAGAAGTAGAATAATAATAAAATATAAGAAATCGGATTACAATATGTTGTTTGAACCTAGAGGGTTCAAGCACCATAATTAATAAAAAATGAAAAATTATACAAAATAAACAATAACAAATAAATAATACATACGTATAAGACGTTGTGAAAAAAATAATAACTCAATAAGTATACAATTCATAAATAGGAAAATTAAAGTGACAGCTCTAAATTGTTCCATCTATAATGCAAATTAATTACACAAAAAAAGTGATTACAATGAATTAAGATGTCTTTTCATACCATCAACTCTTCTATGATGGAATTCATTGGAAAAATATATATATAAGACTGTGCTTTCCTAAATAGAAGGACACTGCAAAAAATAAACACTGTTCAGTATACAGTACATACATAGTTATTAAGGTTGAAGGAAGACTTTAAGTCCTTCTAGTTCAACCCATAGCCTAACCTAACATGCCATAACATGTTGATCCAGAGAAGGCAAAAAAAAACCATGTGGCAAAGAGTAAGCTCCACATTGGGGAAAAAAATTCCTTCCCGACTCCACATACGGCAGTCAGACTAGTTCCATGGATCAACGCCCTAACAAGGAATCTAGTGTATATACCCTGTAATATTATACTTTTCCAGAAAGGTATCCAGTCCCCTCTTAAATTTAAGTAATGAATCACTCATTACAACATCATATGGCAGAGAGTTCCATAGTCTCACTGCTCTTACAGTAAAGAATCCGCGTCTGTTATTATGCTTAAACCTTCTTTACTCCAGACGTAGAGGATGCCCCCTTGTCCCTGTCTCAGGTCTATGATTAAAAAGATCATCAGAAAGGTCTTTGTACTGTCCCCTCATATATTTATACATTAAAATAAGATCACCCCTTAGTCTTTGTTTTTCCAAACTAAATAGCCCCAAGTGTAATAATCTATCTTGGTATTGCAGACCCCCCAGTCCTCTAATAACCTTGGTTGCTCTTCTCTGCACCCGCTCTAGTTCAGCTATGTCTTTCTTATACACCGGAGACCAGAACTCTGCACAGTATTCTAAGTGTGGTCGAACTAGTGACTTGTATAGAGGTAAAATGATGTTCTCCTCATGAGCATCTATGCCTCTTTTAATACATCCCATTATTTTATTTGCCTTTGCAGCAGCTGCCTGACACTGGCCACTGAATTTGAGTTTGTCATCCACCCATATACCCAGGTCTTTTTCATTGACGGTTTTGCCCAGAGTTTTAGAATTAAGCACATAAGCACATAGTTATACATCTTATTACTTCTACCCAAGTGCATGACCTTACATTTATCCCCATTAAAGCTCATTTGCCATTTATCAGCCCAAGATTCTAGTGTACATAAATCATCCTGTAATATAGTAACATAGTAACATAGTTAGTAAGGCCGAAAAAAGACATTTGTCCATCCAGTTCAGCCTACCGTATTTTACGCTTTGTAAGACGCACTTTATTTCCCCCAAATTTGGGGGGGAAATGTGGGTGCGTCTAACAAAGCGGATATACCGCTTACCATTACAGGCTGGGATGAGGGGGTGTCCGCCGCTGCTACCGCCCGCCGCCGCTGTCGCCCGCCGCCGCTGTCACTCGCCGCCACTGCCGGGGTTGTCCGCTGCTGCCCCGGGTGATGCTGGAGGCTCCGGTGCTGCGGGGGGCTCTGGCGACATTTTGTGAAAGACCAGAGCCCCCCGGCAGTTCGTCCATGCGTTCTAGTATGACTAACTCCTGGAAAATGGCCGCCGGAATCTCGGGAGATGAGATTTCAGCACTGAGATCTCATCTCTCGAGATTCCGGCGGCCATTTTCCCAGAGTCAGTCATACAGGAACGCATGGACGAACTGCTGGGGGCTCTGGTCTTTCACAAAATGTTGCCAGAGCCCCCCGCAGCACCGGAGACAGCCCTGGAGACAGCCCTGCAGCACCAGAGCCCCCTGCAGCACCAGAGCCCCCTGCAGCACCAGAGCCCCCTGCAGCACCAGAGCCCCCTGCAGCACCCCTCATCCCAGCCTGCAGCACAGCAGCCCCCATGCAGCACCGAAGCCCCCCTGCAGACCCCATCATCCCAGCCTGCAGCAATGCTCCACTCCTGCCTCCAGCAACGACCCTGGGACCCTGATCCACCGCAGCCACAACCCCTGGTAAGCAATAAGACGCATGGATTATAAGAAGCCCCCTCAATTTATTAAAAAAAGTTTTTTCCTATTTTTCTCCTCAAAATTTGGGGTGCGTCTTATAATCCGGAGCGTCTTACAAAGCGAAAAATACGGTATATTCCTATATTCCATCATAATAAATCCCCAGATCTACATCCTTCTACAGAACCTAATAATTGTATGATACAATATTGTTCTGCTCCAGGAAGACATCCAGGCCTCTCTTGAACCCCTTGACTGAGTTCGCCATCACCACCTCCTCAGGCAAGCAATTCCAGATTCTCACTGCCCTAACAGTAAAGAATCCTCTTCTATGTTGGTGGAAAAACCTTCTCTCCTCCAGACGCAAAGAATGCCCCCTTGTGCCCGTCACCTTCCTTGGTATAAACAGATCCTCAGTGAGATATTTGTATTGTCCCCTTATATACTTATACATGGTTATTAGATCGCCCCTCAGTCGTCTTTTTTCTAGACTAAATAATCCTAATTTCGCTAATCTATCTGGGTATTGTAGTTCTCCCATCCCCTTTATTAACTTTGTTGCCCTCCTTTGTACTCTCTCTAGTTCCATTATATCCTTCCTGAGCACCGGTGCGCAAAACTGGACACAGTACTCCATGTGCGGTCTAACTAGGGATTTGTACAGAGGCAGTATAATGCTCTCATCATGTGTATCCAGACCTCTTTTAATGCACCCCATGATCCTGTTTGCCTTGGCAGCTGCTGCCTGGCACTGGCTGCTCCAGGTAAGTTTATCATTAACTAGGATCCCCAAGTCCTTCTCCCTGTCAGATTTACCCAGTGGTTTCCCGTTCAGTGTGTAATGGTGATATTGATTCCTTCTTCCCATGTGTATAACTTTACATTTATCATTGTTAAACCTCATCTGCCACCTTTCAGCCCAAGTTTCCAACTTATCCAGATCCATCTGTAGCAGAATACTATCTTCTCTTGTATTAACTGCTTTACATAGTTTTGTATCATCTGCAAATATCAATATTTTACTGTGTAAACCTTCTACCAGATTATTAATGAATATGTTGAAGAGAACAGGTCCCAATACCGACCCCTGCGGTACCCCACTGGTCACAGCGACCCAGTTAGAGACTATACCATTTATAACCACCCTCTGCTTTCTATCACTAAGCCAGTTACTAACCCATTTACACACATTTTCTCCCAGACCAAGCATTCTCATTTTGTGTACCAACCTCTTGTGCGGCACGGTATCAAACGCTTTGGAAAAATCGAGATATACCACGTCCAATGACTCACCGTGGTCTAGCCTATAGCTTACCTCTTCATAAAAACTGATTAGATTGGTTTGACAGGAGCGATTTCTCATAAACCCATGCTGATATGGAGTTAAACAGTTATTCTCATTGAGATAATCCAGAATAACATCCTTCAGAAACCCTTCAAATATTTTACCAACAATAGAGGTTAGACATACTGGCCTATAATTTCCAGGTTCACTTTTAGAGCCCTTTTTGAATATTGGCACCACATTTGCTATGCGCCAGTCCTGCGGAACAGACCCCGTCGCTATAGAGTCCCTAAAAATAAGAAATAATAGTTTATCTATTACATTACTTAGTTCTCTTAGTACTCGTGGGTGTATGCCATCCGGACCCGGAGATTTATCTATTTTAATCTTATTTAGCCGGTTTCACACCTCTTCTTGGGTTAGATTGGTGACCCTTAATATAGGGTTTTCATTGTTTCTTGGGATTTCACCTAGCATTTCATTTTCCACCGTGAATACCGTGGAGAAGAAGGTGTTTAATATGTTAGCCTTTTCCTCGTCATCTACAACCATTCTTTCCTCACTATTTTTTAAGGGGCCTACATTTTCAGTTTTTATTCTTTTACTATTGATATAGTTGAAGAACAGTTTGGGATTAGTTTTACTCTCCTTAGCAATGTGCTTCTCTGTTTCCTTTTTGGCAGCTTTAATTAGTTTTTTAGATAAAGTATTTTTCTCCCTATAGTTTTTTAGAGCTTCAATGGTGCCATCCTGCTTTAGTAGTGCAAATACTTTCTTTTTACTGTTAATTGCCTGTCTTACTTCTTTACCAAATCCTATACGCACCAAACACGAAAGTCAATGTCATATTTTCAAAAAAACCGGTAAATTTTATTAAATATTTTTTAAAAACAACATCAAAAAACTTTCTTTTACCAAACAATTTAAACTGTGGAGACAACATATGCAAGTATACCGCAAAATACCTGTTTATGTAGCACATACAATATATAGGGTATACCGGAAGTTTATAAAGTGCATGAGTATTATATGGCCAAATTTTCTATTGCTGAGGTTCAGAATAAGGGTATAGATTATAGGTACATATATAACTGTCCCAACAGTGGACCTACCCTCTCAAAGTATATGTGGTGGTATATATAATCTAATAAAGTGCATAGTACATTGTGCTCAACTTTTGCCACCACATAGCCTCCATACCAATAGTCTATCTGTCCTTAGTAAACAAGCCTTCCTATTTCCTGCAAAGTCCTACAAATCTTTTAACTTAAAGTAGTTTAAACATTAAAGTGCACAGTGCTACATAACCTGTATATGCGGTCCTGAGCCCCAACGCGCGTTTCGCGTTAGCTTCGTCCGGGGGATGTATGTTAACGTGTCCAAAGTAGATCTTTTTATAGTGACAGGCTAATTGAGCAGTTGGTGTGCTGTCTCTTTGCTGGGGCCGGCCATTTCACACGCCCAGATCAGCGTCTGACATCACTTCCACCTACCCCCGTTCAAGGCAATAATGCAGGGGGCGGAGCTTATGTCACCATGGACACGCAGCTATAGCAGCGCAATGGTCTATGTGTGGAAGATTGAAAAAATGCCCGCTGACATACATTGTTAGAGGCGAAATTAAAGGGAGATGTGAATAAAGATTATTTACGTCCCTTTTATGGTTCCAGAACGGCAGTGGTACTCAGCCGCCAAATCCGGTCACCACGCATGCGCCGGCAAGCATCCCCCGTCACCGCCACACCCCCCGGTCCGACGCGTCAGAACCGGGGGCGGGGTCAGAGGCGGCACAGACGCGTTACCATAGCAGCGCGGCGATCCGATCAGCGGCCGAGAAATCACCGCCGGAGAAGACACCACATAGAGACAAATACTATCCCCAAAGATATCGTAAGTGCAGCCATATATTGGGAAAAGGAATAGGACCACCGTATTTATATAAGCTTCAAACCTATCATAATTATATACTGGTTCCATATAAACCCAGGAGTAAATATCTAATAAATAATTAAGTAAAAAGTATTCCCATGCAAATAAAGTGAGTCTATAGAATCTGTTAATACCGATCATAGCCCAAAAAAGTGTGAAAAATTAATATGTGCCATTATATTAAATGCATTAAGGGTCCATATAGGACCATTACTCATAAATTGTTGGACCAACAATATAGGTCTACATAGGTCAAAATATATCATGGCCTATAACCCATAGGTAGAAATACCAATACTTAGTGATTGATTAGTGATTAATGATACAAGAATCAGGATGGATTGTAGCTCCTGATTGCTGAATAAGTGCATAATAGAAGTGTATAGTAAAAAAGGCGTGAAATACACCTATTTGTGTGTAAATAAAGTACAGAATATATTTACTTCAGGGATAAATACTATTATAAGTACGTTTCCTTGCTCACTGTATAGATCCCATAGTGGGTATGGCTCACATTCCAAAGAAATGTTCATTAATATCCATAATTTGTCCATGTCCATTTTTCCGATATATTGTATACATTCTTTAGTTCTTTTTCATATTGTTTCCTCTTTTGTTTTCTTCTGTCTGTAGATTTTAACGGGATCCCCTGTCCATCCACATAGGGTCCCAGACGAAGATAATCTCCCACAATGGCGTACAACCCTTCAGCCAATCCCAATCCATACAGCCAAGTCACCACCAAATGGTAAGTATATCTAAATAAAAACTAAACAAAAGCAAAATTAATAAAATATAATAAAACAGAAAACATACATAGAACAATTAAAATTAAAGAAAAGGGGCAAAACTTAATTTTTCATTTAATCCTTTTGGATGGATACAATCAATCTTTTTGATCCATCTGGTTTCCAGCTGGGCCAATGTTTTTCTCCAATTCCCACCCCTCTGGTCAATGAACACTTTATCAATACCTGATACCTTTAGGAGTCTAGCATTGCAGTCATGGACTGATTTGAAGTGCCTAGGTATTGGTTTAAGCTCAGTCATATCCATTACTCCTTTTGCATTTACAATGTCTCTGTGGTGTTCTCTTATCCGAATTTTTAATGGTCTAGACGTAAGGCCGACATAAATTTTACCACATGGGCAGGTGGCATAATATATGACACCTACCGTGTTGCATGTTATATTCTGTGTGATGGTAAAGGTTTTAGTTCCATCGCTGGATTTAAATGTCGTAGCCTTCTGCATGTTGGGACAAGCTATGCAGTCATTGCAGGGGAAAAAACCCCATTTTGGTCCCTTTGAGCCAAACGCTTTACTTGGTTCTTCACCCGGGTAGTAACTGTGTACCAACATATCTTTTAGGTTCTGTGATCGTCTATATGTGATGGATGATGAATGACCAATATATTTTGTCAATACCTGATCAGTTTTTAATCATTTAAAGTATTAAAGTATCAGTATTAAAAACTGATCAGGTATTGACAAAATATATTGGTCATTCATCATCCATCACATATAGACGATCACAGAACCTAAAAGATATGTTGGTACACAGTTACTACCCGGGTGAAGAACCAAGTAAAGCGTTTGGCTCAAAGGGACCAAAATGGGGTTTTTTCCCCTGCAATGACTGCATAGCTTGTCCCAACATGCAGAAGGCTACGACATTTAAATCCAGCGATGGAACTAAAACCTTTACCATCACACAGAATATAACATGCAACACGGTAGGTGTCATATATTATGCCACCTGCCCATGTGGTAAAATTTATGTCGGCCTTACGTCTAGACCATTAAAAATTCGGATAAGAGAACACCACAGAGACATTGTAAATGCAAAAGGAGTAATGGATATGACTGAGCTTAAACCAATACCTAGGCACTTCAAATCAGTCCATGACTGCAATGCTAGACTCCTAAAGGTATCTGGTATTGATAAAGTGTTCATTGACCAGAGGGGTGGGAATTGGAGAAAAACATTGGCCCAGCTGGAAACCAGATGGATCAAAAAGATTGATTGTATCCATCCAAAAGGATTAAATGAAAAATTAAGTTTTGCCCCTTTTCTTTAATTTTAATTGTTCTATGTATGTTTTCTGTTTTATTATATTTTATTAATTTTGCTTTTGTTTAGTTTTTATTTAGATATACTTACCATTTGGTGGTGACTTGGCTGTATGGATTGGGATTGGCTGAAGGGTTGTACGCCATTGTGGGAGATTATCTTCGTCTGGGACCCTATGTGGATGGACAGGGGATCCCGTTAAAATCTACAGACAGAAGAAAACAAAAGAGGAAACAATATGAAAAAGAACTAAAGAATGTATACAATATATCGGAAAAATGGACATGGACAAATTATGGATATTAATGAACATTTCTTTGGAATGTGAGCCATACCCACTATGGGATCTATACAGTGAGCAAGGAAACGTACTTATAATAGTATTTATCCCTGAAGTAAATATATTCTGTACTTTATTTACACACAAATAGGTGTATTTCACGCCTTTTTTACTATACACTTCTATTATGCACTTATTCAGCAATCAGGAGCTACAATCCATCCTGATTCTTGTATCATTAATCACTAATCAGTCACTAAGTATTGGTATTTCTACCTATGGGTTATAGGCCATGATATATTTTGACCTATGTAGACCTATATTGTTGGTCCAACAATTTATGAGTAATGGTCCTATATGGACCCTTAAAGGGAACCTGTCACCACGTTTTTGGAAGATGGGATAAAAATAGCGTTAAATAGGGGCAGAGGTGGGCGTTACATTAGTGTGTGTGTTATGCGTTTATTACCCACCTAAGTTGCCGAAATAACTTTGCAAAGTCTCCGTTTTCGCCTGTCAATCAGGCTGGTCAGGTCACATGGGCGTGGTGTCTTCACCCAGATTTGGCGTAGTTTTCCGTTGGTGGCGTAGTGGTGTGCGCATGCCCAAAGTCCGGAATCCTCTTCCAGGGGATTTAAAATAGCGCGGTGTTCGTTATTGCATTGGTGATCGGTGGGCGCGGCCATCTTCCTTTGGCCGCGCGTGCGCAGAAGCGGCGCTCTGCTGGCCGCGGCTTCAGGAAAATGGCCGCGGGATGCCGCGCGTGCGCAGATGGATATCGCGGCGGCCATTTTCCTGAAGCCGCGGCCAGCAGAGCGCCGCTTCTGCGCACGCGCGGCCAAAGGAAGATGGCCGCGCCCACCGATCACCAATGCAATAACGAACACCGCGCTATTTTAAATCCCCTGGAAGAGGATTCCGGACTTTGGGCATGCGCACACCACTACGCCACCAACGGAAAACTACGCCAAATCTGGGGGAAGACAACGCCCATGCGACCTGACCAGCCTGATTGACAGGCGAAAACGGAGACTTTGCAAAGTTATTTCGGCAACTTAGGTGGGTAATAAACGCATAACACACACACTAATGTAACGCCCACCTCTGCCCCTATTTAACGCTATTTTTATCCCATCTTCCAAAAACGTGGTGACAGGTTCCCTTTAATGCATTTAATATAATGGCACATATTAATTTTTCACACTTTTTTGGGCTATGATCGGTATTAACAGATTCTATAGACTCACTTTATTTGCATGGGAATACTTTTTACTTAATTATTTATTAGATATTTACTCCTGGGTTTATATGGAACCAGTATATAATTATGATAGGTTTGAAGCTTATATAAATACGGTGGTCCTATTCCTTTTCCCAATATATGGCTGCACTTACGATATCTTTGGGGATAGTATTTGTCTCTATGTGGTGTCTTCTCCGGCGGTGATTTCTCGGCCGCTGATCGGATCGCCGCGCTGCTATGGTAACGCGTCTGTGCCGCCTCTGACCCCGCCCCCGGTTCTGACGCGTCGGACCGGGGGGTGTGGCGGTGACGGGGGATGCTTGCCGGCGCATGCGTGGTGACCGGATTTGGCGGCTGAGTACCACTGCCGTTCTGGAACCATAAAAGGGACGTAAATAATCTTTATTCACATCTCCCTTTAATTTCGCCTCTAACAATGTATGTCAGCGGGCATTTTTTCAATCTTCCACACATAGACCATTGCGCTGCTATAGCTGCGTGTCCATGGTGACATAAGCTCCGCCCCCTGCATTATTGCCTTGAACGGGGGTAGGTGGAAGTGATGTCAGACGCTGATCTGGGCGTGTGAAATGGCCGGCCCCAGCAAAGAGACAGCACACCAACTGCTCAATTAGCCTGTCACTATAAAAAGATCTACTTTGGACACGTTAACATACATCCCCCGGACGAAGCTAACGCGAAACGCGCGTTGGGGCTCAGGACCGCATATACAGGTTATGTAGCACTGTGCACTTTAATGTTTAAACTACTTTAAGTTAAAAGATTTGTAGGACTTTGCAGGAAATAGGAAGGCTTGTTTACTAAGGACAGATAGACTATTGGTATGGAGGCTATGTGGTGGCAAAAGTTGAGCACAATGTACTATGCACTTTATTAGATTATATATACCACCACATATACTTTGAGAGGGTAGGTCCACTGTTGGGACAGTTATATATGTACCTATAATCTATACCCTTATTCTGAACCTCAGCAATAGAAAATTTGGCCATATAATACTCATGCACTTTATAAACTTCCGGTATACCCTATATATTGTATGTGCTACATAAACAGGTATTTTGCGGTATACTTGCATATGTTGTCTCCACAGTTTAAATTGTTTGGTAAAAGAAAGTTTTTTGATGTTGTTTTTAAAAAATATTTAATAAAATTTACCGTTTTTTTTGAAAATATGACATTGACTTTCGTGTTTGGTGCGTATAGGATTTGGTTATGTTGATGGAAGTGTCATACAGATAGGCCATTTGATCTATATATGGAGATATGTCTTACTTCTTTGTTTAGCCACATTGGGTTTTTCCTATTTCTAGTCCTTTTATTCCCACAAGGTATAAACCGCTTACAGTGCCTATTTAGGATGTTCTTAAACATTTTCCATTTATTATCTGTATTCTTATTTCTGAGGATATTGTCCCAGTCTACCAGATTAAGGGCATCTCTAAGCTGGTCAAACTTTGCCTTCCTAAAGTTCAGTGTTTTTGTGACTCCCTGACAAGTCCCCCTAGTGAAAGACAGGTGAAACTGTACAATATTGTGGTCGCTATTTCCTAGATGCCCGACCACCTGCAGATTTGTTATTCTGTCAGGTCTATTAGATAGTATTAGGTCTAAAAGTGCTGCTCCTCTGGTTGGATTCTGCACCAATTGTGAAAGATAATTTTTCTTGGTTATTAGCAGAAACCTGTTGCCTTTATGGGTTTCACAGGTTTCTGTTTCCCAGTTAATATCCAGGTAGTTAAAGTCCCCCATACCTGGTTATGGTTTTGGACCTCATTATGGGTTGCAGCTTCATCTATCTGCTTTAGAAGTAGACTTTCCATGATTTCTGTTATATTTGGGGGTTTGTAACAGACCCCAATGAGAATTTTGTTACCATTTTTCCCTCCATGGACTCGACATCCTCATTCCCTTCGCTAATATCCTCCCTTAAAGTGGACTTTAGACAAGACTTTACATAGAGACAAACCCCTCCTCCTCTCCGATTTTTACGATCCTTTCTAAACAGACTGTAACCCTGTAAGTTAACTGCCCAGTCATAGCTTTCATCTAACCATGTCTCGGTTATTCCCACTATGTCAAAGTTACCTGTAGATATTTCTGCTTCTAGTTCTTCTATCTTGTTTGTCAGGCTTCTGGCGTTTGCGAGAATGCAGTTTAGAGGATTTTGTTTTGTTCCAATCTCCTCGCTGTGGATTGTTTTAAAAATGTTCTTACCTCCCTTCTGAGTATGTTTTCCTGCGTCTTCTTTGTTCGAGTCTAATGTTTTTCTTCCCGTCCCCTCTTCTTCTAGTTTAACGCCCTCCTGATGAGTGTAGCGAGTCTTCTGGCGAATGTGTGTTTCCCAGGTTTGTTGAGGTGTAGTCCGTCTCTGGCGAGGAGTCCATCGTACAAGTAATTCACACCGTGGTCCAGGAATCCGAATCCTTGTTGTCTGCACCATCGTCTTAGCCAGTTGTGCGCATCAAGGATCCTGTTCCATCTCCTGGTGCCATGCCCGTCTACTGGAAGGATAGAAGAAAAAACTACCTGTGCATCCAGTTCCTTTACTTTCTTCCCCAACTCTTCAAAGTCCTTGCAGATTGTCGGTAGGTCCTTCCTTGCGGTGTCATTGGTGCCAACATGTATCAGAAGAAATGGGTGGACGTCCTTGGAGCTGAAGAGCTTTGGTATCCTATCAGTCACATCCTTGATCATCGCACCTGGAAGGCAGCATACTTCTCTTGCGGTTATGTCCGGTCTGCAGATGGCTGCTTCTGTGCCTCTCAGTAGTGAGTCTCCCACCTCCACCACTCTTCGTTGCTTCTTGGCTGTACTTTTTGCTGTCACTTGTTGCTGTGTACCCTTTTCTTTTTTGCTTGCTGGTAGTGCTTCATCCTTAGGTGTGCCATCTTCAACCTCTACAAAGATTTGATATCGGTTCTTCAGTTGTGTGGTTGGTGATTTCTCCATGGTCTTCTTGCTTCTTTTGGTCACATGCTTCCACTCATCTGCTTTTGGAGGTTCTCTGACACTTTTTTCACCTTCTGTGACCAGTAGAGATGCTTCTGTTCTGTCTAGGAAGTCTTCATTCTCTTTGAGTTTCAAAGTTGCTATTCTTTCTTCCAGACCCCGCACCTTTTCTTCTAAAAGGGCCACTAGTCTACACTTCTGACAGGTGACATTGGATTCTTCTGGTCGATCTGCGAACATGTAGCACATGCTGCTGCTCACCATGTAGGTTGTCACATCTGCCATGTTGCTCCCAGATCCTGCTGACTTGCTGCGTGCTTTCCTTCTTGTGTAATCTACTCAGCCAAGCTTTCTTGCAATAATGTCCTACAGGCAAAAATTTGCGCGCCGTAAGGCGCGCGGTTTGGTGATGCTTTCCAAGCAGCTGGTCCCGGCTGTACCCAACGTTCTTCTTGCTGAGGGAGACTCTTCGCTTTTCCCAGAAGGCACCTGGAATATGCAAATTATCCTCCTCAAGCTTGAATCCCTGGTTTGGTGATGCTTTCCAAGCAGCTGGTCCCGGCTGTACCCAACGATCTTCTTGCTGAGGGAGACTCTTCGCTTTTCCCAGAAGGCACCTGGAATATGCAAATTATCCTCCTCAAGCTTGAATCCCTGGTTTGGTGATGCTTTCCAAGCAGCTGGTCCCGGCTGTACCCAACGTTCTTCTTGCTGAGGGAGACTCTTCGCTTTTCCCAGAAGGCACCTGGAATATGCAAATTATCCTCCTCAAGCTTGAATCCCTGGTTTGGTGATGCTTTCCAAGCAGCTGGTCCCGGCTGTACCCAACGTTCTTCTTGCTGAGGGAGACTCTTCGCTTTTCCCAGAAGGCACCTGGAATATGCAAATTATCCTCCTCAAGCTTGAATCCCTGGTTTGGTGATGCTTTCCAAGCAGCTGGTCCCGGCTGTACCCAACGATCTTCTTGCTGAGGGAGACTCTTCGCTTTTCCCAGAAGGCACCTGGAATATGCAAATTATCCTCCTCAAGCTTGAATCCCTGGTTTGGTGATGCTTTCCAAGCAGCTGGTCCCGGCTGTACCCAACGATCTTCTTGCTGAGGGAGACTCTTCGCTTTTCCCAGAAGGCACCTGGAATATGCAAATTATCCTCCTCAAGCTTGAATCCCTGGTTTGGTGATGCTTTCCAAGCAGCTGGTCCCGGCTGTACCCAACGATCTTCTTGCTGAGGGAGACTCTTCGCTTTTCCCAGAAGGCACCTGGAATATGCAAATTATCCTCCTCAAGCAGAGGAATTGTCTTCCCCTGTATTGATTACCCTGCAGAGTTTTGTGTCATCTGCAAATATTGAAATTCTACTCTGAATGCCCCCTACAAGGTCATTAATAAATGTTAAAAAAGAGGGCCCAATACTGACCCCTGTGGTACCCCACTGCTAGCCGCGACCCAGTCCGAGTGTGCTCCATTAATAACCACCCTTTGTTTCCCATGCCTGAGCCAGCTCTCAACCCACTTACACATATTTTCCCTATCCCCATTATTCTCATTTTATGTATCAACCTGTATCAACCTTTTGTGTGGCACCGTATCAAAAGCTTTTGAAAAGTCCATATACACTACATCTACTGGGTTCCCTTGGTCCAGTCCGGAACTTACCTCTTCATAGAAGCGGATCAAATTAGTCGGACATGAACGGTCCCTAGTAAACCCGTGCTGATACTGGGTCATGAGGTTATTCCTCTTCAGATACTCCAGTATAGCATCCCTTAGAATGCCCTCCAGGATTTTACCCACAGTAGAGGTTAAGCTTACTGGCCTATAATTTCCGAGTTCAGTTTTTGTCCCCTTTTTGAATATTGGCACCACATTTGCTATACGCCAGTCCTGTGGTACAGACCCTGTTATTATGGACTCTTTAAAGATTAAAATTAATGGTCTATCAATGACTGTACTTAATTCCTGCAGTACTCGGGGGTGTATCCCATCCGGGCCCGGAGATTTGACAATTTTAGTGATTTTTAGACGCCGCCGTACTTCCTGTTGGGTTAAGCAGGTGACACTTAAGATGTAGTAGATGTAAAAAATACACATATTTAGTATTGCTGTATTCATATTTGTCCGCCCTATCAAAATATAAGGTCAATTATTCAGATCGGTAAATGGTGTAATGAGAAAAAAATCGGGACGCCAGAATAATTTTTTGGGGATCCTGCAGCATAGAAATAAAATGCAATCACAGGGGATCTAAACATCTAATGCTAAAATGGTATCAATAAAAATGTCAGCTCAGGACGCAAAAAATAAGCTCTCACCCAGCCCCAGATCCTGAAAAATTGAGATGTTAAAGGCCTCCAAAATTGGCGATAAGAGCAATTTTTTTTATACAAATTTTGAATTTTTTTCACTATTACATAAAAAGAATCTATATTTGTTTGGTATTTGTGTACTTGTACTTATCTGGGGAATCATGTTGTCAGGTTAGTTTTAGCATTTAGTAAACATGGTAAATAACAAAACCCAAAAAGCATCATGGAATTGCACTTTTTTGCAATTTCACCACACTTGTAATTTTTTTCAGTATGCTAAAATGAACGGTGTCATACAAAATTAGAACTCATCCCACAATTAACAAGCCCTCATATGACTACATGGCTCTGGGAAGAAAAGGAGCAAATACGAAAGCTCAAAACGGAAAATCGCAAGGTCATGAAGGGGTGGAGAAGAATGTGTCATGTAATTTTAAACAATAGGCGGTTCTTCTGTATTTCTGATGGGGATCTGAAAGAATGGTACAGGATGCAAAGTAGACTTGATTTTATTATCAATACATTTCGAAGTCTTCAGACTTCTTCATCCGGATATAACCATAAACACTTGCTCTTTTTGCTCATCAGCGTTTTCCAACATATGTATTTAATTTTAGACTTATTAATTAGATTTAGCAACATACTGTAGACTAATTATATAATATGTGTATCATTAATAAAATATTGTTGCTATTCAGATTTATTTATAAAACCTTCCTATACTAGGAACACATATTTTCTTCCTATCATGAAATTGCCCACCATCTCACCATCTTATATCTGTGCTGTATACAGAGCAACGCTAGAAACTCAGCCACAGAAAATCAGCCTATACTGACTGACTGGTGCAGTGGCCAATGTGGAAACTGGAAACTTTTAACGAATATGTGGTTTGTTCCCCAAACTCTAAAATATACATAGATATATATTTTTTTTTCCTTTTTGGGAGGAACTATACAATATACATACTTTATGCATAATAAAAAGATGATTTATACAGTATTTAATTTGCAGATATACAGTCCACGTGATGGCATGCCAGAATCTTTATCATTATCCATGACTGTTGTTTTCCAATATTTGGCTTATAATTGGTCTACCAGGTTTTCATCAAGCCTTAGTTCATATTTTGCTTAATAGAATCATGCAGTGTCATACACAAAGGTATGTAAAATAAAGAAAAAAATTAATAATTAAAATTGAGGTGGAGACCTTCCTCTAGGGTTAGGGTCGTGACCGACCCGTTTTAGGTTTTAAATGCATACAAATTCTATATACATTTGTTTATTGCATCAAGACTTTTTGACTTTTTCAGGAACTTATTTTTAAACAAAATACAATAAAATAAAACTATTTTACTAAATTGTAAAATGCTCTTATTAAAATTATAACATTTGTGTTGTTGGGGTCAATTTCGACCCAGGTCTAATATAAGAGTAAAAAAACAATAATAAGTCCCAAAACTGAACTCCTAAACACAATATAAACCAACAGCCCACAGCCAGCTCTACCTCCAACAACTTGAGTTAGGGACATGTCCAGGCATGTATGGCCAAATCAGCTTAGAGTTGGTACTTTGCAGAGTATACATCTCCAGTTTACACATGCATCAATGAGGAGAAGATTTGATGTAAGCCAAATTCTGGATTGTATCTTAGATGATAATGAATCAGAGGACACACAGCAGCAAACTGATACAGATGAATAGGTTTCTGAGGAGGAAGATGATGTGGAGTATCAACCGGAAGACACAGACAGTTCTTATCAATCTGATGAGGAGGTCACTGGTGCTGAAGCTGCTCCCGCTGAAAGATTCAAATCCAAAAGTGGCAAGATCAGTTGGAGCTCAGTACCTCCAGATGTACATGGCAGGGAAGATGCTGCAAATGTCATAAAAATGACCCCTGGGATCACAAGGTTTGCTGTGACAAGAGTAAGTGACATCAAGACATGTTTTGATCTGTTTATGCCATTGTCAATAAAAAAAAAAGTCATTATTGCTATGACAAACCTTGAAGGAAAAAAGTCCACGGCAACATGTGGAATGACCTTCATGATGATGTCCTGGATGCCTATATTGGTGTTCTTCTCCTTGCTGGAGTGTACAAATCCTGCAATGAGGCCACTGATAGTCTCTGGGACGCATCGACAGGCAGGAATATTTTCCGGGCAACAATGTCACTTCAAAAGTTTCAAATGATATCAAGAGTCCTCAGATTTGACAACAGAGACACCAGAACAAAATCTGACAAACTTGCTCCCATCAGGGATGTTTGGGAGAAATGGGTGCAGCTCCTTCCACTGATGTTCAACCCAGGGCCAGAGGTGACAGTAGACGAACCTTTTCTCCCTTTCCGCGGAAAATGCCCCTTCCGGCAATGCATGCCAAGTAAGCCAGGCAAATACGGCATAAAAATCTGGGCAGCCTGTGATGCAAAAACTAGCTATGCATGGAATGTACAGATTTACACAGGCAAGTCTGCAAGCAGCATCCCTGAAAAAAAACAAGGAAAACGTGTAGTCCTCAATATGACTACTGGACTGCAGGGTCACAACATTACTTCTGACAATTTTTTTAACAGCTATGACCTTGGACAAGAACTTCTCAGGAGGAAAATCACCATGGTGGGCACAGTGAAAAAAACCAAACCTGAGCTGCCCGCTGAATTGTTGCAAATGAAGGACAGGGCTCCACTTTCCTCAAAGTTTGTTTTTACAGACACCACCACTGCTGTTTCATACTGCCCCAAAAAACGACGGAACGTGGTACTGATGTCCACACTTCACAAAGATGCAGCTGTGTCATCAGGAAGTGACAAAAAGCCCAGAATCATCCTGGACTATAACAAAAACAAAGGAGGAGTGGACAACCTGGACAAGCTGACTGCCACCTACACTTGCCAGCGAATGACTAGAAGATGGCCGATGGTTGTATTTTACAACATCCTTGATGTGTCGGCATGCAATTCATTTGTGTTGTGGACCCACATTCACAAGGATGGATTTCAAAGAAAAAAAACAAGCGAAGGATGTTTCTTGAGGAACTAGGAAGATCCCTTGTCAAGGCGCACATTGACCAAAGGGAACGAGTGCCCCGAGACCCAGCTGCTGCAGCCTTGGTCCGACAACTCCAGTTCTCAACAAGTGCTTCATCCACACCCACAGCAACACAAAGAGCATCATCACCAGCATCCTCCTCCACCAGGCCTGCCTCAACATCAACCACAACAGCCACAACCCCAGTGAGACCACCTGATTCTAAAAGAAAGCAATAAGGACAGAAAGACAAACATATCGTGCTTCGCCTGCAAAAAATACCTCTGCAAAGAACACACAAAAAGTGTCACTTTTTGCCACACATGCATCTAAATACTAATGCATCTAAAAACTAGTACTCGATTTCTATTGATTTGATTTGCTTGACTGATTGTTGTTTGTTTGTTTGACCTAGAAAAGCTACTTTTTATTATTATTGTTATTAATGTTAATATAATTTTCATCTTTTATTTGTATTAAAGTTCTATAGAAAAAAATCTGTTTTTTGCCTTTTTCATAAAGTAGTTAGATATGGGTCAAAATTGACCCGTAACACCATAGATATTACTAGAGTTAATAATATAAAATATATATATATGTATATTAGTGTTGAGCATTCCGATACCGCAAGTATCGGGTATCGGCCGATACTTGCGGGTATCGGAATTCCGATACCGAGATCCGATACTTTTGTGGTATCGGGTATCGATATCGAAACAACATTAATGTGTAAAAGAAAGAATTAAAATAAAAAATATTGCTATACTCACCTCTCCGACGCAGCCTGGACCTCACCGAGGGAACCAGCAGCGTTGTTTGCTTAAAATGCGCGCTTTTACTTCCTGTCACGGCTTGTGATTGGTTGTGTGCCGCCCATGTGACCGCGACGCGACCAATCACAGCAAGCCGTGACATAATTTCAGGTCCTGATGCCTATTTCTGCATTCAGGACCTGAAATTACGTCACGGCTTGCTGTGATTGGTCGCGTCGCGGTCACATGGGCGGCACACAACCAATCACAAGCCGTGACATAATTTTAAAAATGCGCGCGTCTCCTGCCTCCCGTGACGTCACGGCTTGTGATTGGTCGTGTCGCCCATGTGACCGCGACGCGACCAATCACAAGCCGGAACGTAATTTTAAAATCATGAATGCCTAGAATTAGGCATTGAGGACCTGAAAATTACGTCACGGCTTGCTGTGATTGGTCGCGTCACGGCCACATGGGCGGCACGCGACCAATCACAAGCCGTGACGTCACGGAAGGAAGTAAAAGCATGCATTTTAAGCAAACAACGCTGCCGGTTCCCTCGGTGAGGTCCAAGCTGCGTCGGAGAGGTGAGTATAGCAATATTTTTTATTTTAATTCTTTATTTTACACATTAATATGGATCCCAGGGCCTGGGAGTTTCTTCTCCTTCAGACCCTGGGAACCATCAGGAATACCGTCCGATACTTGAGCCCCATTGACTTGTATTGGTATCGGGTATCGGTATCGGATTAGGTCCGATACTTTGCCGGTATCGGCCGATACTTTCCGATACCGATACTTTCAAGTATCGGACGGTATCGCTCAACACTAATGTATATTTTTTTACATTTAAGAAATGTGTTCTAAAACCCTTCAGTAATAGTCAGGTAATATAACAAACTTTTTAAAGTTTATATTATTCTCTTGAGGTTCATTTGACAATATTTGTATATTGAAAATGAAGGGTATGCTCTCAAATGAAAGGCCCAGGGGGCCACAACTAAAATATTAAAATCAATCCTTCCATGGATGAGAAACCCTAACAAGGTAACTAAGAGGTAAGAAACAAATTGGATCATAAATAACTGTTTTTAGGGTATACTAGGGGTGATTTAAGACACGGGTCAAAACCAACCCGTTAACATAAGAAAGAGTAACAGAAAGCTAACACTAGAGGAAGGTTAAAGTGTGTTTATTCCAGAAGCAGTGGCTTTTCTTAAAAGGTAAATGACAATAAGCTGCAGAACCAGACATAGACCATAGAAAAAGAACCATCAATCTTTTTTCCACTGGGATATAGAACAATACAATGTTACACAATTCAGGTCAGTGGTTAATCGTCCAGAACTGTCGCTTTGCAGCTCTGCGGTCTTTGGTTGGATAGAGTTTGCATATTTTCCCCATATTTGCAAGGATTTCTTCTGGGTACTTTAGTTTCCTCCTACACACCAAAAATATAGTGTATTGTGAACCCCACTGGAGACAGTGACTCATGACTATCTCTGTAATGTGCTGTGGAAAATGGTGGTGCTAAATAAAGCAAGATAATTAGATGTAAAAACTCTCTATAGCCATGAAATAAATTGTAAACCCTGGCGCTTTCCAATGACTTCTTTATAGCAAGGAAGCAAGTTGCAAAGATCCTGTAAAGCATCAGGGTTTGATATACTGCTATACAGAGTTAACTGCCTGCTTTAATTAAATCTTCTGAATGATACAATGAGGTGGGAAAACAAAATCATTAAAACAAAAAGATTGAGATTTGTATTGTATTAATTCTCAATAAAGGAGGTCCAGACCAATTTTTAACTGTACCTTATTAAATCCTTATGTTATTTTTTTTCCCAAATTCATTGGTTCAAATACAATGGTTAAAAATATGAAGAGTAATCTTATGGTTTTTCATAGTAAATTAGTAGCAAGCCAACAAATTATAATGCTAGAAGATGTAGTATCACATGCCCTAACCCTCATCCCTGGACATCTTCTGGTAGGCATCATGGATGGATAGCCAACCATCTTCTTCAAGCAAGCCTACAGAGCATTTGAGGCAGCAGGGTGCAAACATGCAATGCCACAATGGAACCATGATTGACAATTTCCTTGCTTCCATTCTCAGGGCTGTTAACTCCATTGTCACTAATGCATTTTTAATAAAAAATCATCCTGCTGCACTCTGATGCTAGTGTTTAACTCTTTTACCCCCGAGGGTGGTTTGCACGTTAATGACCGGGCCAATTTTTACAATTCTGGCCACTGTCCTTTTATGAGGTAATAACTCTGGAATGCTTCAATGGATCCTGGTGATTCTGACATTGTTTTCTCAAGACATATTTTACTTCATGACAGTGGTAAAATTTCTTTGATATGACTTGCGTTTATTTTTTTTTAAACTGAAATTTGGCGATAATTTTGAAAATTTCGCAATTTTCCAAATTTGAATTTTCATGCCCTTAAGTCACAGAGATACTTTCCACAAAATAGGTAACATTTCCCACATGTCTACTTCATATCAGCACAATTTTGGAACCAAAATGTTTTTATTCAGAAGTTATAAAGGTTAAAAGTTAAACAGCAAGTTATTATTTTTACAACACCATTTTTTAGGGACCACACCTCATTTCAAGTCACTTTGAGGGGTCTATATGATAGAAAATACAGAAAAGTTACATCATTCTAAAACCTGCACCCCTCAATGTGCTCAAAACAACATTTAAAAAGTTTATTACCCTTTCATGTGCTTCATAGGAATATTTGAAATGTTTAAAAAAATGAACAATTACATTTTCTTCACAAAAAAATTACTTCAGATCCAATTTTTTAATTTGACCCAGGGTAACAGGAGAAATTGGACCCCAAAAATTGCTGTGCAATTTGTCCTGAGTACGTTGATACTCCATATGTGGGGGTAAATATGGCAGAGTTTGGAAGGGAAGGAACGCCGTTTGACTTTTCAACGAAAAATTGGCTGGAATTGGGATCAGATGTCATATAGTGTTTGGAAAGCCCCTGATGTGCCTAAACAGTAGAAACCCCCCACATGTGACACTATTTTAGAAACTAGACCTCCCAAGGAACCTAACTAGATGTGTTGTGTGCACTTTGAACCCCTAAGTGCTTCACAGAAGTTTATAATGTAGAGCAGTAAAAACAAAAAATCATATTATTTCCACAAAAATTATATTTTTGCCCCATTTTTTATTTTCCAAAAGGTAACAAGAAAAATTGGACCCCATAAGATATTGTGACATTATTTGCTGAGTATGTTGATACCCCATTTGTAGGAGTTAACCACTGTTTGGGTGCATGGCAGAGCTTGGTAAAGAAGGAGTGCCGTTTGACTTTTTCAACACGAAATTGGCTGCTGTCACACACACTAAAAGACACTTTTTATTGCAAAAAATTGTTTTTGCATCACCACATTTTGAGAGCTATAATTTTTTCATATTTTGTCCCACAAAGTTATGTAAGGTCTTGTTTTTTGTGGGATGAGTTGTCGTTTTAATTAATACTATTGATGAAGCATCTGCAAGCCATAGAAGCTGTCAGCTCTGCACTGACAGGGAGACTTGCTGATCATGCACTGCGCATGATCACCAAGTTTCCTAGCTCTGATGACGACATCGGGTTGCCATGGTAATGAATGGGTACCCCTCGTCACACTGCGGAGTCTCCGATCCAAAGGCAGAGGGGGTGTCAGCCCTCTGTCTGCTTCCAGAATGCTGCGATCTAGTGATAGGTGTCAGCTGTAAGAATCAGGTGACACCCGGCGGCGAACGCCCGTGCACCCCCCGAGAGCACGGGTGACCACGATGATGTAATATTCTGTCCATGGTCAGTTAGGCCCAGGTCACATGGAAGGAATATTACATCCAATGTCAGAAAGGAGTTATTGAACCTAAAACTATTAGGACATCAATTAATGAGTACAAATATGTTTAGCAACACGCCGACAGGGAGAGAAAACTCAGCAAAAAGAGTATTATTTTCTCCAAGCATAACAGCCAAATACAAAAATATTAAAGTAAAACAGTTTTCTCTTATTATTTATATCTAAAATATAAGGTTACATTAAACTTAAATCACTACTGCTGGAAATACTTCTTCCTTTAATCTCCGGTTTTGTTTCTTTGAGATGAGGCAGAATTATAGAACCCTAGAGGGCAAGTCTCATTAACTTTCTGCTGCTCTCAGTGTTAACAGTTTACATGCACAATTAATTTTTGCCTCAAGAACTTACAATTCAATTTAGGTCGCAAGAAACATTCCCTATAAAGCAGCTTATTAGACTTGTCAGTTTACAAGCAATTACCTCAAAGCCCAATATTAGCAAACGTCGTTTAGAGTCACATTGTGTAAAATGTATATTGCCAGGAATCAGAATATTGCAAATAAATGACCCATTAGATCTTGTAGCTTCTATTCTTAAAATTGAAGTTAGAGATTAATGTATCAAAAAGGGTGCTTTTAATGTCGGCTTGATGAAAAGATGCATGAAACCCGTAAAACTAGACAAGGTGCAACGTATTGGAGCAAAATGAATGACTGTGTTAAGAGCGCTGAACAAAAGACTATTTGATCATTTTATTTTATTATGCATATTAGGCTTCAAGAATTGTCATGAAAACAATGTCATGAAACAATATGACTATTTGTATCTATTCATGCTAATCTCAGGAGATTTCGTATCCATCACAAAACAGAGAGACTTTGTATCATTCAGGCACAAGATTCCAGTTTTAGAATAGATAACAGTTTGCACTGTAGCAAAAATAGATTGAAAACTTCTCAAGTACTCATTAAAAAGAGATAAATGCTTTGGGAGCCTTTCAATGTACATCAGTAGACCTTGCTGGGCACTCCTCTGATCATCAAATGTGACTTCAGCAGTTGTAATCTACTAATAGTGCAAATTAACAGCTCATCTATGACTCAGTCTTTGGCTCATTTGTTATTCTAACTTGCAATCCCTGCAGCAAAAAGCAAACTTGATACAAAGGATTGTATTGATTAACATCACAGCAGCCATAATGTGCCAGAGTGCATGTGTGTAATACAGCCTTTTCTAAAAGTCTACTTGTAATTTGTAGCCTACAATTTAACTTTGATTTCTATATACAACAAAATCCCCCCCAAAAAAGATAAAAACACAGTGCACATGCTAAGTGCAAGCACAAATAAATTCAAAGCAGCTTCCAAAAGATTGCCTTTGTGCAACCATAAACCTTATTATGGTTTACATTATTGGCATTAGTCTCAATGTGCATTAAAAATATCAGGGTAGCGATCTCATCAGGCCGTTTGGCATCAACTTCATAGGACGGGAGGCAATAATGGGGATTTTATCTTTAAGGCCGGTGTCACAACTCGAACTTCAATACGATAAACTCGCGTGAGTCTTTCGCCTCAATGTCCGGCACTTCCGCCATTATTCGGGAACAGAGCATTCAGCTGCATAGAAACACGTGCAGCCGCATACTGTGGTCCCGAGTGCCAGTGACAGTGCCAGGCATTGAGGCAAGAGACTCGCACGAGTTTCTCGCATTGCAGTTGCAAGTGTGACTACGGCCTATGAGTTGGGATCCCTTCTGTCATATCAATAGATTCTTGTCCTTATAAGGCTGGAGTCACACTAGCATTTTGCATCTGACGCGAAGGCATCAGATGCGATATGCTAATGACGCTTGGCTCCTGCTCTGCTACGAGCAGGAGCCGAGTGTCATGTGTCTGTGCTCTGAGCCTCTCACACAGAGCGGATCAGAGTACAGCTGGGGAGGAGGCGGAAAACCTAATTTCTCCATCTCCACCATTGCCGGGGTCAGCGTGTAACGCACATCACTCGGATGATATCCCAGTGATGTGTGTTGTCTCACTCGCACCCATAGGCTTATATGGGTGCAAGTGATCCAAGACGAAACGATGATGGGAGCTGCCCCATAGAGGAATACTGGTCTGAGTGCTATGCAATTTTTTATAGCATAGCACTCGTCCATATTATACAGTAGTGTGACTCCGGCCTAAGTGTAGTACCATACTGTCCCAATTATTTTTTACTCCCTGGTTACATAGTCACTTCTTGTAAGGAGCATAAACATGGAGAGGTCCATTAACTGGATAGGTGTCTATGCTTTGTGGAATTGGTCCTGAAGTCAAAGACATGTATGGCCAGTTGTGTTTAAAGCCACCCATTTGCTGATTTTGAAATTATACTGTCACTTATATCAACTTCATTTAGGAAAATCTTTCAACATTGCGTTACCTAAATTAGGAACTACATTTTCAGTTTCACATATCTGTTTTTTATTTATATGCGTGTTATCCCTTATGTTTTCAGATATATCACTGACCCATTAAAATCAATGCACCTTGTTAAATTTTTGAGGACCGAATATTGAATTCCATAATAAATGATAAATACAAACCATTACCTTTATGCATGTGGCTGAAATGCTGGGCCATGTTTCAAAACACTGTAAGCTCTTTCAGGCAGTGAGTTACCAGTAATGAGTTGCTGTGGCACCTCGATTTATAGTACACCATTATGATTTATATTGATGTTGATCAGCGGCAGAGATGTTATACACAACTCTGCTCCTATTGCAACTGCTGACATTCTGGAGAACTGCAGTTCCGCAATCAAACATGATCTTAAATCTGTACAAGGGATGGAGCCTCAAGGTAAAAAAGGGGCATTGCAACATAACAGTAGTACTGGCATCTTCATGGAGATGACTAAGGGTACCGTTACACTAAACAATTTATCAACGATCACGACCAGCGATACGACCTGGCCGTGATCGTTGGTAAGTCGTTGTGTGGTCGCTGGAGAGCTGTCACACAGACAGCTCTCCAGCGACCAACGATGCTGAAGTCCCCGGGTAACCAGGGTAAACATCGGGTTACTAAGCGCAGGGCCGCGCTTAGTAACCCGATGTTTACCCTGGTTACCATTGTAAATGTAAAAAAAAACAAACACTACATACTCACCTTCTGATGTCTGTCACGTCCACCACCGGCGGCTTCCCGCACTGACTGTGTCAGTGCCGGCCGTAAAGCACAGCACAGCGGTGACATCACCGCTGTGCTCTGCTTTTACTTTACGTCCGGCGCTCACAGTCAGTGCGGGAAGCAGACGGCGAGGGACGTGACAGACATCAGAAGGTGAGTATGTAGTGTTTGGTTTTTTTACATTTACAATGGTAACCAGGGTAAACATCGGGTTACTAAGCGCGGCCCTGTGCTTAGTAACGCGATGTTTACCCTGGTTACAAGCGAACACATCGCTGGATCGGTGTCACACACACCGATCCAGTGATGACAGCGGGAGATCCAGCGACGAAAGAAAGTTTCAAACAATCTGCTACTACGTACGATTCTCAGCGGGGTCCCTGATCGCTGCTGCGTGTCAGACACAGCGAGATCGTATGGATATCGCTGGAACATCACGGATCATGCCATCGTAGCGATCAAAGTGCCACTGTGAGACGGTACCCTAAGGCCCAATTCATCAAGATTGGTATTGTTCATGCGGGTCTTGAAAAGGGGCGTGCTGGAGGCAGATGCTATTGCTTCTTGAAGCGGTGCATGCTTTTTCACAAATCTGGAGCATCTAATGAGTCTAAAGGTACCTTCACACGAAGCGACGCTGCAGCGATAGCGACAACGATGCCGATCGCTGCAGCGTCGCTGTTTGATCGCTGGGGAGCTGTCACACAGACAGCTCTCCAGCGACCAACGATGCCGAGGCCCCCGGGTAACCAGGGTAAACATCGGGTTGCTAAGCGCAGGGCCGCGCTTAATAACCCGATGTTTACCCTGGTTACCAGCGTAAAAGTAAAAAAAAAAAACAGTACATGCTCACCTGCGCGTCCCCCAGCGTCTGCTTCCTGACACTGACTGAGCTCCGGCCCTAACAGCACAGCGGTGACGTCACCGCTGTGCTTTCACTTTCACTTTAGGGCCGGCGCTCAGTAAGTGTTAGGAAGCAGACGCTGGGGGACGCGCAGGTGAGCATGTACTGTTTGTTTTTTTTACTTTTACGCTGGTAACCAGGGTAAACATCGGGTTACTAAGCGCGGCCCTGCGCTTGGTAACCCGATGTTTACCCTGGTTACCAGTGTAAAACATCGCTGGTATCATTGCTTTTGCTTTCAAACACAACGATACACAGCGATCGGATGACCAAATAAAGTTCTGGACTTTATTCAGCGACCAGCGACATCACAGCAGGATCCTGATCACTGCTGCGTGTCAAACGAAACGATATCGCTAGCGAGGACGCTGCAACGTCACGGATCGCTAGCGATGTCGTTTCGTGTGAAGGTACCTTAATGTGCCAGCATCATTTATTGGTGTAAGATTTCTGGGGTAGGGAACACCACAGCTTTTCGTGAATTAGACGGACTGTGGCGTCATGTCCTCACCACATCTCATCCCACTGCAGCTTTCCCCATTATGCCACAGCTGGGAGAAACTAGTATGAAGACTTCAAATGTCACAAAATTTTGGGCACAACTTCAAGTTGCTCCTAAATTGCATGACTTTTTTCAAAGCTTTACACCAGAATTCTGATGTGAAAGTTGTAAAGACTAGGGCCCTTAGTATTTATATTATGTCTTAATAAGCACCTGTGCATATTATTTATAGTGTTAATGCATAATATATATTTGTATAATTGTTTAAATCTTTTCTTTTTTTTTTCCAATTTCACCTTAGGCTGAAAGGATTTTTCCAAAATTCACTAGATAAAACTGCTAAGAACAAAATGGATATAAAAGATCGAAGACACAGATCTTTAACTAGAGGTCGCTATGGAAAAGAATGTCGATATACCAGCTCATCGTTGGATAGTGAGAACTGCAGAGTGCCTACACAGAAGTCATACAGCTCCAGTGAAACATTAAAGGCATATGATCATGAAAACAAAATGCATTATGGGAATCGTGTTTCTGACCTAGTTCACAGAGAGTCAGATGAGTTTCCAAGGCAAGGTACGTCTGTCTTACTGTAAAGGTGCCTGACCTTTCTGTCAGCTTATTACAATCTTCCTAAATGGATCTAACAAATTGTGAGTGAAACCCAGTGCTGTTATATTCTTTTTGCACCGTTCTAGTAGACCGTACTGCTTCAGGGATACACTGCTTAACAACATTACTGTCACTACACACTGTGTAAATGTATTTTCTGATATTGGTTTAACAGTCAGAATCGTATCAGTAATACACAGCAAATCTCAGTGAGAATGTAATTCAGTACCCAGTGATTAAGTGTCTGAAAAGAATTCCTGGCTCTATAATTTATTGAGCTTCACTAGTTATAGATTAGAGAAGGTATCAATATTAATTAATTAAATTGGACGTTTGATTAGAGAATAGTCAATGGAAATCTCACTGATAATGCTGTAGGGGAAATGGTCCTGCACAGAAAAACAACATTCTTCTGCCAGATTATTTTTAGGATAAGAAAAAGTGTTATACGCAAGGAGAAATATGGAATGAGAGCTTATCACAGCTGGCTAAGAACTAGACCAGCTTCACAGTTAAAACCAAGCCATATGCTTAATATGCATATGGATAATATTAGACAAGGGAGTACATAGTAATTGATGGGCAGGATAAGAAGCATGGATAATGTTAATAGAATGAGAAATTGTTGTATATAATTGTGTGCATTTCTAGTGAAGGTAAATGTATATTGCTATAATTAGAGACCATGGTAGAATGCAAGAAAAATCCTGGCTATTGAGTTTAAGCCACTGTTTAAATTTTACAGTGCAGTGAACAAGATGTAAAAAATCCGTTTTGCATAAAATGGCATGGTGGTTTCTTTATTCTTCAGAGAATCTCATTGCTAACTTTTTTTTTTACTTCTAATTCTTAAATAGTACCTCCACTTATAGTATGTCTGAGGCAATGTGTCATAGCAGAAATACAAAGAGTGGTACAGTAAAAGTAATGGTCTGTTGACCCTAGAATATTCTTTGCACAAGGGGATTTTGGATTTGTATGACTGTAACTCCTTATCAACTAGCTAACTCTACTGCCATTACCTTTAAAGGGAATCTGTCACCACATTTGACTTATCTAAACTATTAATATGTACCTTATATACCTGTGCGACTTGTTTTTTGCTCATGTTTAATGTATTTGTCTATTTTTGCCCCGTATTCACATGTAAAGCACCATGGAATAAATGGCGCTATAAAAATGTATAATAATAATAATAATAATAATAATAAAATGGGCACACAGTATTATTGACTGTTGGAAAAAGCCATTCCTGTATGCCTTATATCAGATGTCTTGTTGTTGATAAATCATCTTTTATCACTTCATATAAATGACCTATTTGAGGCTCTGAAAAGTACACTACCTGGAAGATAACTCTACCTCCAGAGCTTATTCTACATAAATGGGAATTTACCAGTGAGACAAATAACCAACACAGACCTAGAGAGATTAAATTTGTCTTCCGTGCAAACACATGTTTTTCCTTTATCTGAGCTCTGCTATTGTAACCCTCTCAGCCTCTCAGATTGAAGCTGGAGCTGAGCGGAACCTGCAGATGTGTCAAGTATAATAACACACAGCTCTGCAGTGAGATCAGAAGAGCAGTTTTCCATATAGTATAATGTGCCCCATAGTCCTCCATATAGTTTAGTACCATCCCCATAGTCCTCCAGATAGTATAATACACTCCCCATAGTACTCTGTATAGTATAATATACTCCCCATAGTCCTCAATATACAGTAGTATAATGCATAACATAGTCCTCTGCACATTGTATAATGTACCACGATAGTCCTCCCTATAGTAAAATACACTAAGCATAGTATAATGCACCCCATAGTCCTTCATATAGTATAATGAACCCCATAGTGCTAGCAGCGTGGTTGTAGGTGCAGTGATTTTGGTCCATCATGTCTCTTTTTTTTTAAATCACTGCACCTGCCGCCATGCTGCTAGCACTGTTGTACTTTTTGTCAACTGTCCAATATTAAATGAACATTAAAAAGGACTGAATTATCTTGAAAATAAATATGAGAACTGACTTTCTTCATTTTGTTACTTTGACTACCATTTGTAACACACTACGCTATCATGGATTAAAATCTGCTAGGGCACAGAAGATCCCCCTTCTCTCATCAGCACATGTCCAGGAATTATTGAAGTGCAAAAATGAACATCTGGATGATCCAGGAATGGCATGGGAGAAAGTCATGATGTCAGATGAGACCAAAATAGAACTTTTTGGTACCAACTGTACTCACCGTGTTTGGAGGTAAAAGGATGAGTACAACCCCATGAGCACTGTTTAAACCATGAAGCATGGTAGGGGAAGCATCATACTTTGGGGGTGTTTAACTGAAAATAGGACAGGATGACTTCACAGTATTAAAAGCAGGATAGATGGGTCACGTATAGTGAGATTTTGGCCAACCTCCTTCCCTCAGTATGCGCACTGAAAATGGGTCGTGGCTGGGTCTTCCAGCATGACAATGACCCAAAACACACAACCAGGGTAACTAAGGAGTGGCTCCGTAAAAAGCATTTCATGGTCCTGGAGTGCACTAGCAAGTTTCAGACCCAAGCCCAATAGAAAATCTTTGGAGGGAACTGAAACTCAATGTTGCCAAGTGACAGTCTCGAAACCTGAAATATCTGCAGATCTGTATGGAGGAGTGAGCCAAAATCCCTGCTACAGTGTGTGAAAACTTGGTCAAGAAATACAGGAAATGTCTCACCTCTGTAATTGCAATCAAATGTTTCTGTACCAAATATTAAATTCTGCAGCCTCCACATAATTTAATGTAGACCCTATATAGTGTAATGCAGCCCCATAGAGTATAATGAAGCTCCTAATAGAGTATAAAGCAGCCCTATAGAGTATGATGCAGCTCAATATAGTATAATTCAGTCTCATAGAGTATAATGCAGCCTCATATAGTATAATGCCATCCCATAGAATATAATGCTGCCCCCATAGAGTATAATGCAGCCTCTCGTAGAGTATTATTCAACCCCATATAGTGTAATGCAGCCCCATAGAGTATAATGCAGCCCCACATAGAGTATAACTCAGCCCTCAAAGTGTACAATACAGCCCCATAGAGTATAATGCAGCACCACATAGAGTAAAATGCTGCTCCATAGAGTATAATGTAGCTCCCATGGAGCCATAGAGTATAATACATCCCCAAAGAGTCTAATACAGCCCCCCATATAGTATATTGCAGCTCAACATAGAATACAATGTAGCACCTATAGAGTATAATGCAGCCCCATAGGGTATAATGCATCCCCAAAGAGTAAAATGCAGCCCCATAGAGTATAATGCAGCCCCCATAGAGTATAATGTTGCCCCATATGGTATAATGCTTACCCATAGAGAATAATGCATCCACCATAGAGTATAATGCATCTCTCATACAGTATAATGCAGCCCCCATAGTATTACAGTATTAGCGCCACCATGTTTCACTGATTTAAAAAAAAAATACAATACTCACCTCTTCTCGTTCTCCTGAGGCTACGGTCCCAGCAACTCCACTGCCGACACGGCATGGGGCATGATGTAATGACGTCATCATGCCTACTGTGTCAGATGTCAGATGCAGAGGGGGAATGATGGAAGAAGGAGCGTCATCTGACACTCTTTCCTCTATCATTGCTTTCAACTATATGGGCACCTATGATAAAGTAAATAATAATCTTTATTTTTATATAGCACTAACATATTCTGCAGCGGTTTACAGTTTTGCACACATTATCATCGCTGTCCCAATGGGGCTCACAACGTAAATTCCCTATCAATATGTCTTTGGAATGTGGGAGGAATTCCACGCAAACACAGGGAGAACATACAATCTCCTTGCAGATGTTGTCCTTGATGAGAATTGAAACCCAGGACTCCAGTGCTGCAATGCTAACCACTGTGCTGCCCTGATAAGGTGCTGATATGGTACAATGCGGGGGGAGAGGATGATGCTGGGCCCCATAGTGGCTGAATGGTGTGCTGCATGCCACTGACTGGGGAAGTGGGTACCCTAGGCAAATGCCTAGTTTGACTGTCCTTAACCCCTTCACCCCCGGAGCTTTTTTCGTTTTCGCTTTTCGCTCCCCTCCTTCCCAGAGCCATAACTTTTTTTATTTTTCCGTCAATATGGCCATGTGAGGGCTTATTTTTTGCGGGACGAGATGTACTTTTGAACGGTACCATTGGTTTTACCATGCCGTGTAACAGAAAACAGGAAAAAAATTTCAAGTGTGATGAAATTGCAAAAAAAGTGCAATCTCACACTGGTTTTTTTTTTTTGGCTTTTTTGCTAGGTTCACCAAATGCTAAAACTAGCCTGCCATTATGATTCTCCAGGTTATTACGAGTTCATAGACACCTAACATGTCTAGGTTATTTTTTATCTAAGTGGTGAAAAAAAATTCCAAAGTTTGCTAAAAAAAAAAAAAAAATGTGCGAGACCCGTAGCGTCTCCATTTTTCATGATCTGGGGTCGGGTGAGGGCTTATTTTTTGTGTGCCAAGCTGGCGTTTTTAATGATACCATTTTGGTGTAGATACATTCTTTTGATCGCCCATTATTGCATTTTAATGCAATGTCGCAGCGACCAAAAAAACGTAATTTTAGCGTTTTGATTTTTTTTCTCGCTACGCCATTTAGCGGTCAGGTTAATCCTTTGTTTTTATTGATAGATCGGGCGATTCTAAACCCGGCGATTCCAAATATGTGTATGTTTAATTTTTTTTTAATTGTTTTTTTTTGATTGGGGCGAAAGGGGGGTGATTTGAACTTTTATATATTTTTTATTTTTTAAATATTTTTAAACACTTTTTTTTCTTAATTTTGGCATGCTTCAATAGCCTCCATGGGAGGCTAGAAGCATGCACAACTCGATCGGCTCTGCTACATAGAGGTGAAATACAGATCACCTCTATGTAGCAGAAAGGCAGGTGTACTTTGAGCGCCGACCACAGGGTGGCGCTCAAAGGAATCGGCCATCAACAACCATAGAGGTCTCAAGGAGACCTCTGTTTGTTATGGCAATGCAACGCTGACCCCCGATCATGTGGCGGGGGTCAGCGGTGCGAGTACCTCCGGCCGCGCGGCCAGGAGCGCTAGTTAAATGCCGCTGTCAGCGCTTGACGGCGGCATTTAACTAGTTAATGGGCGCGGGCGGATTGCGATTCCACTTGCGCTCATTGCGCGCACATGTCAGCTGTACAAAACAGCTGACATGTCGCGGCTTTAAGGTGGGCTCACCGCCGGAGCCCACCTTAAAGCAGGGGATCTGCCAGCTGACGTACTATTCCGTCAGCTGGCAGAAAGGGGTTAATGCTGGTACTGACTTCAAGACATTTACTGCACAGCTCTCAAACACCAATACTTGCTTAGACATTGTCCATATCAATTCTATACTTAAGCCCTATTGTTCTCACAGACCAATGACAGGTTCCACAGACATCTCACACATTCTAACTGCACTATTTCCTATAGTATCAGACACTTTCTTCATATAGACTCCCTTCTGTCCCCTCCAAAGAGTGTCACAACATTGTTAACGTTAAGATCCTCCAAGACCTGCATTAATTCTGGCACTTCTTTCTTCAAGCCTATAATCAGGAAAATAACATTGCTGCTGCCGTGATACAGTGACAGGATATAGCACTTAGAGCATGTTGGGTACAGTACACCAAAGTATCTGCAATACATACACAGCATATACTGTATATAAGACATTGACATTGCAACACAAATTAAATATCTATATTTGTCAATGGTATCATCACAGATCTCTTTTAGGGATATGTTAATTTGAGCCCCTTAAAGGAGTTGTAAAAGTATTTCTTTTTTCAGGAGTGCATTGCAGTTTATTTCTAAAATTGACAGTACAGTTGAGTGGCATGGTGCTGCTGGTCTGAATTCTGCAACATCAAATGAGTACAAAGACCCTGAAGCTGACCATGGATTCAGCCAGCTTTAGATTTGCATTTGCAATAGTTATTCCTGGTTTATTATTTGTCCATTAGTAATGAATCTTGATATAGATTTTCAAAGCACTGAGGGCATATGCAACAAAAACATATGTCAACTTGCCAATAGATGTTAATGTGTTATCTCCCTTAAAGAAAAAAAAAACAAGCTATCCCTTTGCAGGAAGATAATTCTGGAACTACAACCACTGGGACCCTCAGCAATCCTGAGATCGGGGCTCTAGAACCCCAAGAATGGGGCTCTGCGGCCCAGTCATGAGTGATATAGATGTTTGAATGTGTGATTTCCGCCCTATTCATTGTATATAGTACTGCACGGGGCGGACACAGACAGCTTGGGGCCCCTGTGCCGACGACAAAACTATATACCGTATTTTTCGGACTATAGGACGCACCGGACTATAAGGCGCACCCAGGTTTTAGAGGTGGAAAATAGGAAAAAAAATATTTGAAGCAAAAAAAATGTGGTAAAATATTTAATAACATAAATAACATACTATTATATGTGGTGTTATTATATATAATAGTATGTTATTATGTTGGAAGCTGCGGGACCAGTGTGGTGTCTGTGAAGTACGATATGAAGACACTGGAGGGTGAGTATAAGGGCTCATTTCCACATGCGAGGCACACGTCCGTATCTCACATGTGGAAACCAAGCTCTGGCGCCGGCACTTTGGTACGGAGCTGTGCAGCTCCATGTGTTCCTATGCGGCCGCATGCTCCGCTCTGGAGTGCCGGCTCCACAGCTTGGTTTCTACATGCGAGATACGGACGTGTGCCTCGCATGTGGAAATGAGCCCTAAGAATGGGGGCACAGGGCTTATAGTGAAAGCACCACTCCAGCACTGCAAAATAACACTGGAGTGCTGCTTTAAAATCCCATGGGAGAACTATAACTCCCAGCATGTCCTGCAGATCCTATGACATGCTGGGAGTTATAGTTCACCAAAGGAGTGGCAGAGTGCTTTATTGTGTTTTGTAAAGACTGACCTCTTAATTGTGGCAGCCAGCCACACTGTGGTGAGGTAAAAGCTGGAGCATTCCATGGCTGCACACACTCAGAGCCCTCCCTGTTGTTGTTGCCTTTCCACAGCACAGGACATAAGAGGAAGCTGCAGATTCTAGGTGGGAGTCTTAAGGACCTATGATGATGTCAGAAGAGGGAGGGCTCTGAGCTGCCATGTGATGCTCCAGCCCGCCCACTTCTGACATCACACAGGTCCTCCCTGTGCACCACAGACAGCTCAGCGTCCAGCACAGGCAGGTATGCAGCGATCTCCTGGCCCCTGCTGCTGCCTCCTCTTCCCCCAGACACACAGATTCTCCCTGGAATCAGTGCTGGGGAAACTATGTGTCGCTGCTTAAGTGCAGTATTCATTTGCTGCTCCCGGCTCACCTCTCAGCTGATCGGTGGGCGGGGAGCCGCTAATGAATATTTACTGCACTTAATCAGCGGGGCCATGTGGTTTCCCCAGCAGCTGATTCCAGCAGCGGGGACATCCTGAAGTGGGATAACAGTGCAATCCCACTCACTGCTGCCCCCCTCCCCACATGCTATATCCGTACTATAAGACGCACCTACACTTTCCTCCCAAATTTGGAGGAAAAAAAGTGCGTCTTATAGTCCGAAAAATACGGTATATATATATATATATATATATATATATATATATATATATATATATATATATATATATATTTATAAAATACAGTACAGACCAAAAGTTTGGACACACCTTCTCACTTAAAGATTTTTCTGTATTTTCATGACTATGAAAATTGTAAATTCACACTGAAGGCATCAAAACTATGAACTAACACAAGTGGAGTTATATACTTAACAAAAAAGTGTGAAACAACTGAAATTATGTCTTATATTCTAGGTTCTTCAAAGTAGCCACCTTTTGCTTTGATGACTGCTTTGCACTCTCTTTGCATTCTCTTGATGAGCTTCAAGAGGTAGTCACCGGAAATGGTTTTCACTTCACAGGTGTGCCCTGTCAGGTTTAATAAGTTGGCTTTCTTGCCTTATAAATGGGGTTGGAACCATCAGTTGTGTTGAGCAGAAGTCTGGTGGATACACAGCTGATAGTCCTACTGAATAGACTGTTAGAATTTGGATTATGGCAAGAAAAAAGCAGCTAAGTAAAGAAAAACGAGTGGCCATCATTACTTTAAGAAATGAAGGTCAGTCAGTCTGAAAAATTGGGAAAACTTTGAAAGTGTCCCTAAGTGCAGTTGCAAAAACCATCAAGCACTACAAAGAAACTGGCTCACATGAGGGCCGCCCCAGGAACGGAAGACCAAGAGTCACCTCTGCTTCTGAGGATACGTTTATCCGAGTCACCAGCCTCAGAAATCACAGGTTAACAGCAGCTCAGATTAGAGACCAGGTCAATGCCACACAGAGTTCTAGCAGC
The DNA here is from genome assembly GCF_051348905.1 of Ranitomeya variabilis. Taxonomy (NCBI): domain Eukaryota; kingdom Metazoa; phylum Chordata; class Amphibia; order Anura; family Dendrobatidae; genus Ranitomeya; species Ranitomeya variabilis. The sequence goes on from NC_135236.1 coordinate 573,686,763, forward strand.
AGACACATCTCTACAACAATTGTTAAGAGGAGACTTTGTGCAGCAGGCCTTCATGGTAAAATAGCTGCTAGGAAGCCACTGCCAAGGACAGGCAACAAGCAGTAGAGACTTGTTTGGGCCAAAGAACGCAAGGAATGGACATTAGACCAGTGGAAATCTGTGCTTTGGTCTGATAAGTCCAAATTTGAGATCTTTGGTTCCAACCACCATGTCTTTGTGCGGCGCAGAAAAGGTGAACAGATGGACTCTACATGCCGGGGTCCCACCGTGAAGCATGGAGGAGGAGGTGTGATGGTGTGGGGTTGATTTGCTGGAGACACTGTTGGGGATTTATGCAAAATTGAAGGCATTCTTAACCAGCATGGCTACCACAGCATCTTGCAGCAGCATGCTATTCCATCTGGATTAGTTGGACCATCATTTATTTTTCAACAGGACAATGCCCCCAAACACACCTCCAAGCTGTGTAAGAGCTATGTGACCAAGAAGGAGAGTGATGGGGTGCTACACCAGATGACCTGGCCTCCACAGTCACCAGACCTGAACCCAATCGAGATGGTTTGGCGTGTGCAGGACTGCAGAGTGAAGGCAAAAGGGCCAACAAGTGCTAAGCATCTCTTGGAACTCATTCAAGATTATTGGAAGACCATTTCTGGTGACTACCTCTTGAAGCTCATCAAGATAATGCCAAGAGTGTGCAAAGCAGTCATCAAACCAAAAGGTGGCTACTTTGAAGAACCTAGAATATGACATATTTTCAGTTGTTTCACACTTTTTTGTATATAATTCCACTTGTGTCAATTCATAGTTTTGATGCCTTCAGTGTGAATTTACAATTATCATAGTCATGAAAATACAGAAAAATGAGAAGGTGTGTCCAATCTTTTGGTCTGTACTCTATATGTACACACATACATACTAAGGGACTGTGCTATACATAAGTGAGTTCAATATATACTAAGGGACTGTGTTAGACATAATAATCAATAATAATGTCTTCCTCCACCTCCCAGTCCTTAAATCCATTATAAATCTCATTTCCTCCCATCCCACTCCCCCACACCCCTCATTGTCCTCCTCCCCCCGCATGCCATGATTGCCCTCACCCCCACCCCCATGATTGACCATGATTGCCCCTTCACCACCTCCATTATTGCTTTATCCCCACCACCCCATTATTGCCAAATCACCACCTCCATCACATCATTTATCACTCCTATCATTGCCCTCTCTGTCAACCCAATCATTGCCTTCCGCCCATCACCCTAATCATTGCCCTCTCCTCCACCTACAAACACACACAGCATCATTCTCCTCTCTACATACGCACACACTCGCCTCACCTCACATCTGCGCACGGTATCCTGAAGCTGCACCATCGCCGGCAGCTACCTGTCTCACACAGCCGCTGCGCTGAATGATGATATCATTCAGCTGCTGCTGTGTGAGACAGGAAGCGCGGGCAGTAAGCAGGATGGACCCATTCTCTACAGCTCCACTCCACTGCCATTTTCTCCTGCAGGCTGCTGAGCTGCAGGGATTCCTCCCTGCCCACCACACATGAGGGCAATCTGGCCAGGGGCCCCCAGGAGCCTCGGGGTTGGATAAACTGGCCAGATTGGCCTCAATATTAGCCGCTCTGCAGGCAGGGCTGGTTTTAGGCAAAGTTTAAAATGGGGCATCAAATGCTAACCTATTGAACATCACACAGAAGCATTTCGGTTGTATTTACATGCGCTGCGTTCAGGCCACTAAATGAGTGTGATCGACAATATTGAAGTCATTCAATGCTTGTTTCCCGGCCTCTTTCCACCATATGAGAAAGAATGATGGGGACAGAATGATCACTAATAGATCACTAACAGATCACCATACAGGATCATGTTATCAGCAGCATATCTACAGTTTACAATGATGTGCTGCTGAGAACAATGATTTCTGTTTCGGCATAAACAATCCAATCACTCGATGAATATGCAGCATTTTACTTGTTTAGTATAATACACCCCATAGTCCTCCATATATTATAATGTGCACCACAGTCCTCAATATTGTAAAATGCACACCCCATAGTCCTCCATATAATATAATATGCCCCATAGTCCTCCATATAGTATAATACACTCCTCAGTCCTCCATATAGTATTATACATTTCCCATAGTCCTCCACATAGTACTCCATATATTAAAATACACTGCTCAGTCCTCCACATAGTATAATCCACTCCTCATAGTGCTCCACATAGTATAATGCACCGCCATAGTCATTCATGTAGTACAATTCACTTCCCATAGTATAATGCACTGCCCATAGTCCTCTATAGTGTAAAATGCACATCTCATTGTCCTCCATATAATATAATATGCCCCATAGTCCTCCATATAGTAAAATACACTGCTCAGTCCTCCACATAGTATAATACACTCCTCATAATGCTTCATATAGTATAATGCACCGCCATCATCATCCTTGTGGTACCATTCACTTCCCATAGTATAATGCACCCCATAGTTCTTCATATAGTATAATATATTCCCCATAGTCCTCCATACAGTATAATGCATCCCACATATAGTATAATGCAGTCACCCCGTAGAGCATAATGCAACCACCCCATAGAAAATAATGTAACCCTCCATAGAATATAATGCAGCCCCCTCATATAGTATAATGTAGCCCCCTCATAGATTATGATGCAATCACCCCTCATAGAATATACTGTAAATATAATACAGCCCCCCATAGAATATAACGTAGCCCCATCAAAGTATGATGCAATCCTCCCTCATAAAATCTAATACAGACCCCTATACAATATAAAACAGCCCACCTACCCATAGTATATAATGTAGCCCCCATAGAATATAACACAGCCCCCCTAGTATAAAACAGCCTCCCCATAGAATATAATGTAACCTCCCATAGTATAACACAGCCTCCCCCATAGAATATAATGTACCCTCATAGTATATAACAGACTCCCCCATAGAATATAATGTATAATGTACCCCCATATTATATAACACAACCTCCCCAATATAATATAATATACCCCCCATAATATATAACACAACCTCCCCCATAAAATATAATATACCCCAATAGTATATAACAAAGCCACATAGTATGTAACACAGCCCCCCATAGAATATAATATACCCCCATAGAATAAAATATATGCCCCATAGTATATAGCACAGCTCACATAGTATATAGCACAGCCTGCGTAGTATATAGCACAGCCCGCGTAGTATATAGCACAGCCACGCAGTATATAACACAGCCCATGTAGTATATAACCACAGCCCACGTAGCGTACAGCATAGCCCACATAGCATACAGCACAAACATGTAGCATATAGCACAGCCACGTAGCATATAGCATAGCTACTTAGTATATAGCACAGCCATGTAGTATATAACACAGCCCACGTAGCATATAGCACAGCCATGTAGCATGTAGCACAGCCACGTAGTATATAACACAGCCCACATAGTACATAGCACAGCCATGTAGCATATAGCACAGTCACGTAGCAAATAGCAAAGCCACATAGTATGTAGCACAGCCATGTAGTATATAGCACAGCCACATAGTATATAACACAGCCCATATAGTGTATAGCACAGCCATGTAGTATAGAGCACAACCAATATAGCAAATAGCACCACCATGTAATATATAGAACAGCCACATAGTATACAGCACAGCCCACATAGTATATAGAACAGCCATGTAGTAAATAGCACAGCCCACGTAGTATGTAGCACAGCCACGTGGTATATAACAGAGCCCACATAGTATATAGCACAGCCCACGTAGCATATATCTTATATCTCAGGTCAGTAAAAAGACGTATTGGCTGTCATTAAGGGGTTAAGAAACTAAGAGAACGTTTGCATATTCACTCACACAATGCTGGATTTAGAGCCCTAACTATATTGAAACATTTACTTCAATGTAAAGATTTTTTTAGTTGTAGATTAAGGGTGCATACATCAGTCAACTTGTATAAGTGCAACATATGAAAACACCATTCAGTCTTGGTAGTTAAGTGTATGCTCAGCAGTTTTGTAAACAATGAATGGAAGCCAAGTATGAGCACCTCTGCTCCTTTCAGGATTGGGCTATAGAGTCCCAGTCACAGGGTTCTAGAGCCCCAACCTCAGCATTGCTGGTGTCTCAGCAGATGAACCCCTAGCAATCAGCAAGTTATCCTTTATGACCGACCCATAGGATAGAGGATAACTATGGATAATAACCTTCAACTGTACCAATAAAATGCATATTTTTCTACCAAACGTGCAGCTAAATGTAAAGATTGGTTTGTAATTTTATTCAGATATTGTAATAGTAATTAATCTAAAACATCTAAAAGGATTTACTTTCCAAAAATGAATCTCAAACTAAGTAAAAGATGGTTAACTTTTAGCCTCAATCCACTACAATATAACTCTTTTCCATTTCATAGATTATTTTCTCTACAGACCCATTTTTGTAATGTTTGCTTATAGTAGTGTTTGTAGTTAATACTGTATGTTTCCTTTTCATCTTAGCTGTATTTATCATCTAGCATCCTCTGCACTTTGCCATTCGTGACCATTTTATCGAAGAAACATAAATGTTATACATAGGTGTTGTCACAAGTCAGCTTTTAAAACCACAAAGATGCCTTCTTCAGTACTGATGATTTTACTTTTTATAGGTAGCTCATAAAAATTATTCATAGATGTTATTTGGAAATAACCCCTGTGAAAGAAGCAAAATCATCTACAGTACATCATGTATCAGCTTTATTACTGTCCAGAATTAAGAGGATCATTTCTCAAGTTCACCTTGTTTAGGTTGCCTCTCTTTTAACTTTTTCTTAGTTAATGAAGTTTCATTGTTGTACTCTTTATTTTGGTAAAATCAGCAGATTAACGAAAAGCTCTCCAACATCTACACCTAAGAGCCACACACAGAAGGCTGTATGGCACCAGCTGAAGTTACGTGTTGCTCCTTATTATTCAGCTGGAAGATACTTTGCTATATAGCATTGACAATATTCTTCAATGCTTCTAAAAGAGTGTTTTGCAGACATAAACTGCAGCATGCAACATTTTAGTTCTGTTAGATTCTTATTGAAAAGAACCAAAATACTGATTTATCTTTAGGGGTGACCACTAGCTCTCTGTACAACATAAATACTGTATGTTATCCAGGTTTGCATCAGGTCAGATAGAGCGAAGTACAATCAAGGTGTCCAAATTCAAAGATATTCGATAAAAATATATTCTACCTATGTCCTTGGTGTCTGGAAAGAAAAGAATGAGAACGTTTGCATATTCACTCACACAATGCTGGATTTAGAGACATCTATTTTGCTCTTTGGCATCTACTCAGTGTTTTGCTTTACAGAAAGAGAAACAAATGGTACTTATGTCTGGTATTATTTGTGACCACCATATCCTAGATAAGTAACATAGTAATACATGCACCTGACCTTGTTATTGAGAATACAATAATTCACATTATGCTGTCAATATGATCTTTAAGTGCACAAGATCTTAGAATTATCTGCCGAGAAAAATAGATTGGAAAACCAGACTATGAAAGATATGCACTGCTTTATAGTGTTGCATTGAGACCCAATGGATTACTATAAAAGTTATATTTCTGAGCCTGACTATAGAATGGCAAAGTAGCACAACCTGCGTCGTCTTCTTCCTCTAATACTGTATTTTGCAAGTACTTATTAAGACCAGCTAAAGAAGCTAAACCCATTAATCTGGCATGAAGAGTTTACACTTAATGCAGATAGAGGGAAAGGCAAGCTCCTTAATGGGAAAATTTCACTTATCGAATTCTGTACCACCGAGGTTTGTGTTTATGTGAGGTAACCTGTGGTTTTGATTTTATAATGTGGTTTACTATTCCTATCCACATATATATGAACGGATCGATCTGCAGAGATGTAAGAGTGTGACAGAAGCTGTCATGCGTATCTCCCCCTAGTGTTCATGTACATACAATTACTGTGTGGTAATGTAAATGATGCTTATTAATAGTGTGGTTATTATATAGTATAAGGATTTTACATTTAATTTTTGTGTTTTGATATTGTTGAAAGATTAGGGAAAGATGTAAAGATTAAGATAAGAAGGTAGCTCTAAATTAGGATAGGATTGGGTTTAGTATAGTGGGGCACAACAGTCAGGAAACTAGGGTGCCAGTATAATAATAGTTAAAGTAGGGGATTTCCAATTTGGGAGGGGTAAGATTGAGTGAGTTTGTCAGTGGGACACTTCCTGTTTCTCAGTCAGTCAGTGGGAGCAGTGTACAGTAATGTGTTATAGTTGTAACATTAATAAAGTGCTGGAGAGTGATTTAGGGGAAGGCAGGACAAGCCAGAGGGCCACACAGTGCGGAAAGGCACAGAATGCTTGGGAAAAGTAGAATGAGGTCAGCCACCACTTGGTACAATGGTATCCGATAGAGAATCCAGGGGCTATGGCTCTAATAAGGACAGAGGAACCTTTTCATCTCCCAGTGTAAGGGAGCTGGATTGGGATCCAGTACGAGAAAGTGGGCACAGGAATATGGGGACACTTGAGGCAGGACAAGCATCTCAGAGGCTAGAGAAGCCAGCATTGAGAGAGAAAGCTCAGGCTGGAAATATGAACTTGAGCTGTACTGAAATTGCCATGGATTGTTTGTTATAAAGTAAATTTGCACTGTTATAGCAGGAGTGTGTGATATCGTCCAGAGACGGGAGTATGGGATCAGCAGGATCTGCAAAAGCAAACGTGAGTTTTGTGCAATACTCCTATGCCACACAACAGATGGGACATTGCTTTCTTTCCAGGGTGCCAGGGAGTGCCGAAACAGCAGCCTCTCACCATGACTACCACCCTGGCCACCTCACAAAGTTGGAGTAGTAGGCAGGCTTTAGATTTCTTGCTTTCTGAAAGTGGATGAACCCAAATTTGTAATATATATATATATATATATATATATATATATATATATATATATATATATATATATATATATATATATAGTTATTTTTGTACACTAAGCGGACAGCTTCACCTCTTGAATTTTATTGCAATGTTACTGCTGCCTAAAAACGAGATTCTGGAGTTTCATTATTTTGTTGTTATGCTGTTAACTGGTTGGAATAATTTGTTTTATATTTCTTAATTTTACGAAGCAGTGATACCAAATATGTGTACTTAGGTTTTTTTAACTGTTTACTTTTAATGGGGAAAAGGGGGGTCATTTTAACTTTTGTATTTTTTCTTATTTTTTCCTATCTTTGAAAACATTTTTTCCACTTTTAACTGTATAAGGGGACTTGAAGCTGCTATCGTATGTTAACTTGTACTATACATACAAAGAGCACTGATCAGAGGAGACAAAGATAGTGCTCTCCCTCTGTCAATCATGTACCTCTGTTACTATTGACAGAGAAATATGAGGGTTTAAACTGCTAGAATTGGGGAGAACACTAATCTTTGCAATTGTAGCAGGAGTCTGGCAGTAAATATGCATTTGCCTCCTGCAGCTGATAGCTACGGTAAAGAAACTGAAGTAAGCAACAGCAAGAAGGATATATAGTCATCATGAAGCACAAAGTGACAACTGGATATGTATGTCAAATAGTGTTTTTGGATTAAATGGTAAATGTATCTTTCCTTCATATGTAGCTAGTATTTTAAGATATGAATATTAGTTTTATTATTAATTTGCTTTGCTTAGGCTGTATTGTTCCATGCTACATTCTCTGAGGTCAGAAGTTTCATTCACATAAGCATTTTCTAATTGTGAAATGCAAATTTCCTTTGTTTCTTAATGAAAAAAAAGTGGAAATAAACCGGGAAGCCATTGTTGGGCCTGGGTTGTCAACAACATCTTGGGATCAAGTTGTGGTGCACAATGAGGCTTCAGACAAAGCACTTTTCTTATTGGAATCTTCTAGTTGCCACAGTTGCTAATGACCATGGGGAGCCTAAAGGGTTAAGCCGAGCTAGAACCAACTTGGCCTTTGCAGCAGGGTGTCAGCTGTCCTCTCTTTCTTCTGAAGGCCAACTCCTTGGTTTGCACAACAGTATTGCTATAATAGTACATCATTTTCCTCTAAAGCCCTTCTCCCAAGGACACAATACTGCATCCTGGGGAGTTAAGTTTATTTCATATGTTAGCAAAAAAAATGTTTTCTTTCCCACCCCATTGCCTGACAGCCACCAAGATTTACGGTAATGGAGATCAAAATGGTTTTCAATTAATAATTTTTACTGTGTTAGAGGAAGAAAGATTTTTTTCCTTGTTATTACCATTATCTAATTAAAATGACCATCTGGATACAATTCTGTACCAATGTCTAAGATTTCTTCATACTGCTAGCAAAATTATTCAGATTACAAAACTCTTTGAAAAACATTTTATTAAGACAATTTCATCTCTAGGCACTTAGTAAACGTTACATATATTCATTCACCATATTTTGCTTTCTTTTTTTGCAGCATATGCTTGTTTCTAAAGCAAATCTGAAAACTGTAAAAGAAATATGCAAGCTCTCTTGATGCTCTTCTTAAGGGAGCACATTCGTATCCAGATTGTTTGATCTATTTAGATCTTTGAGTGTTATATTGCTATTTAAACCCATAAGTCATTGAAAAACGTATGAGAATATTTTAAAATTCTGTCTTTCTTTCTGTCATGTGAACTTTTTTTTTACTGTAAGCAACTGTAACTAAAGATATAGACAATTCTTGTAGTATTGGAATTTTTTTCCCATCTGATAAACTCATTATTTTAAAATTGGAATCTCTAGAATCCTCATTTAATTTGCAGCTCCCTACACAATTTTCAGTACTGCTTTGCAGACTAAAATTAGAAAAGGATGGAGTGCTATATCAGAGCTGTGACCCTTTCATGCTTAGAATAGCTGGGGTACGCAGAGGTCAGACTTAGAAAACCCTTTAAAGTTATGAACAGACATAGGCACTAGCCATCAGTTTTTCTTATTTTTATGGTAAATGGATGATAAAAGTTTATTTGTAAGGCTGTGGAATCTATGTAAAAAGGTCCGAAATTCTCATTTTTGTCATTATTAGAATGTAAAGGTACCGTCACACTAAACGATATCGCTAGCGATCCGTGACGTTGCAGCGTCCTCGCTAGCGATATCGTTTAGTTTGACACGCAGCAGCGATCAGGATCCTGCTGTGATGTCGCTGGTCGCTGAATAAAGTCCAGAACTTTATTTGGTCGTCCGATCGCCGTGTATCGTTGTGTTTGACACCAAAAGCAACGATACCAGCGATGTTTTACACTGGTAACCAGGGTAAACATCGGGTTACTAAGCGCAGGGCCGCGCTTAGTAACCCGATGTTTACCCTGGTTACCAGCGTAAAAGTAAAAAAAACAAACAGTACATGCTCACCTGCACGTCCCCCAGCGTCTGCTTCCTGCTCTGACTGAGATCCGGCCCTAAAGTGAAAGTGAAAGCACAGCGGTGACGTCACCGCTCTGCTGTTAGGGCCGGAGCTCAGTCAGTGTCAGGAAGCAGACGCTGGGGGACGCGCAGGTGAGCATGTACTGTTTGTTTTTTTTACTTTTAAGCTGGTAACCAGGGTAAACATCGGGTTACTAAGCGCGGCCCTGCGCTTAGCAACCCGATGTTTACCCTGGTTACCCGGGAACCTCGGCATCGTTGGTCGCTGGAGAGCGGTCTGTGTGACAGCTCTCCAGCGATCAAACAGCGACGCTGCAGCGATCGGCATCGTTGTCGCTATCGCTGCAGCATCGCTTAATGTGACGGTACCTTAACCCTATTCATGCACCCTTTGAGGAGGGCCACTCAGCCCTTTTTTGTATGTAAAAAGGGGAACCACTCCTGGAGGTCTCCTGTCCCAAAGCATAATTCCTCCATTATAATTCATTTATTATGTCATGGCATGGGTTGCTTACAGGATGCAATGTAGCACAAGCCAAGTTTACAAATGTAATTGTGCATGGAGTATGTGCCTAAATAAAGCAAGATTCAAGTCTCTCCATTCCTCTTCCAACTTGTTCCCACTCTGTAAAATTGTAGTGATTGGTTGATGTAAGCAAAGAATGGAAAGCCAGGCAATTGGATCATTTCACCTAATTTTCTCATTCTCAGGCCTCCTTCAACCAGTTTATTTGCATTGACAAATAAATAGAAACACATGAAAATAAGCAACTTTGAAATATATCTTATCAGAGACGTTTGCATCTTACTGCTCATGGAGTGATCTTTTATTCTCAAAATTTGCAATTCATACTTGGTGAAATGTAGCTGTTGTTTCAGGAGAACTTGCAGCAGATTCTCTGTCTACCTCAATCTCCTCCCTCACCCGCCACTCTCCATAAAATGTTATAAGTCCCAGAAATCATCTTCTATTTCAGTAATGGTCAAATGTGTCTTCATTGAATACAAATTTTAACCTTGAATCGAGAGCAAGAGATTAATCCAGGAGGTAAAAAATAATATTCTCTGATAATATATATTACAAGGTTGTTTATTTTTATAAGTACCATTGAATAATGACATAAAAATTAAAATGATTGTTGTATTTGAATATTTTAATTAACTGCAGGTTAGACAAAGTATTGGCTAAAGGAAGGGAGGGTTTCACTAAGAGTGACATCATTTTTGGATGCTCATTTTTTACAGTATGTGCATTTGAGCTTTTTATTTTGTAATAAACTGAGCAAGGATACATTACATGCCTAATCTGACCTATGACCTAACCTGTCACATGACCGGTCACACATCTGTATAATGTATAAAAATGATTGTTGTCAAAAATGTAAAAAGTTTCTGGTTAGCACAATTACAGGCCATAAGACTATTTTTATATACATTTTACATACTTGTCCTCCAGCCGACAGCTTGGTTCTGCGTTCTTGTGCAGTAGTAAAAAAAAAAAGCAATCATGAAAATTTCTGTTAAGGACTCAGAGGTTTGTATGAGAATATTAGGAATTAAATAGCAATCATGAAAACCAAGGAACACACCAGGTTGAAAAGCGTAAAACAGGATCTCTTTTTCAATAGGGTGATCTCCTTGGTGACGGAACAAAATCTATGACCAGGTATTTTAGTTGGGATACTGAGTGACCCCGGGAGTGAAAATTGTTTGGAATTGGCAGAAGTAAGTTCTTGCAACGGATTGTGGATTCATGTTTAGAGATTCTATCTCTAACCGATTGTGTAGTTTCCCCTACATAGAGTAGCCCACATGGGCATTTGATAAGGTACAGAATGTAAGATGACTCACAAGTGAAAAAATTATTGATGTGGAATGTTTTACCCCATCTGGGGTGTTGAAAGGTACTTCCTTTCTGTACATTATTACATTGTGCACAGTGGAGGCATGGGAATGTGCCTGTTTTAGGTTTAGATAGAAAAGTTTATTTTTGTGGATCCCTGGATCCAATATCAGCTTTAACTAAGTTGTCTCTCAGATTGGCTGGTCTTTTAAAACACGGTAAGAAAGGTTCCTTGAATTCAGGTATATTGGGGTGTGATGTGGATAGTAGATGCCAATGTTTCCTAATTGCTTTATGCAAAATGAAGGAGAAGGGATGGTAGGAATGTACAAAGGGAATGTGTTTGCCTGGGTCCCTTTTAAGTATTCTGGATGGGGGATCCTTGGATTGGGCTAGAACTGTGGCGGGGTAGCCCCTCTCAAGGAACTTAGTAGTCATACTCTGGAGTCATACATGACACAACGATTTATCGGGGACTATGCGTTTGACCCGTTGGAATTGAGATATTGGAATTGAACGTTTGATGGAAGGGGGATGGAAGCTCTGATAATGTAGCAGGCTATTTCTATCCATGGGCTTGGAGAAGAGGTCCGTGGTCAACATTCCCTCCTAGTCCTTGAGGATGATCCAATGAAGACATGGATGATTCTGTAAGGGATTGGGAGAAGGTGCTGTGGTCAGATGAGACAAAAATTGAGCACTTTGGCATTAACTCAACTCGCCGTGTTTGGAGGAAGAAAAATGCTGCCTATGACCCCAAGAACACCGTCCCCACTGTCAAGCATGGAGGTGGAAACATTTTCTTTTGTGCTTGTTTCTCTGCTAAGCGCACATGACTGCTTCACTTCATCAATGAGAGAATGGATGGAGCCATGTACCATAAAATCCAGAGTGACAACCTCCTACCCTTCACCAGGTTATTAAAAATGGGTCATGGCTGGGTCTTCCAGCAAGACAATGACACAAAACATGCAGCCAAGGCAACAAAAGAGTGGCTCAAAAAGAAGAACATTGAAGTCATGGATTGGCCTAGCCAGTCTCCAGATCTTAATCCCATATGAAACTTATGGAGAGAATTGAAACTCCAAGTTGCCAAGTGACAGCCTCAAAATCATAATGATTTAGAGATGATCTGCAAAGAGTAGTGGACCAAAATTCCTCCTGACATGTGCGCAAACCTCATCATCCACTACAAAAAACATTTGACTGCTATGATTGCCGTCAAGAGTTTTGCTACCAAGTATTAAGTCTTGTTTGCCAGAGGAATCATATACTTATTTCTCACTGAAAATGCAAATAAATTTATATAATTTATAGAATGTGATTGTCTGGATTCTATTTTTGATATTCTATCTCTTAATGTTAAAATTAACATACTCTTAAAATTATAGACTGTTCATGTCTGTCAGTGTGCAGAGTTACAAAATCAGCAAGGGATCAAATACTTATTCCCCCACTGTATCATGATTACATTTCTTAAATCTTAGGTGTTGACATCATGTTTAACTTCAAATTAAAGGGAATCTGTCACCCCCAAAATGGAAGTTGAGCTAAGCCCACAGGCATCAGGGGCTTAACTACAGCATTCTAGAATGCTGTAGATAAGCCCCCGAAGTATTCTGAAAGATGAGAAAAAGAGGTTATATTATACTCACCCAGGGGAGGGTCCCGCCGGAAGGGAGTCACGGTCCAGTCTGGGGCCTCCCATCTTCATAGGATGATGTCCTCTTCTTGTCTTCACGCTGTGGCTCCGGTGCAGGCATACTTTGTCTGCCCTGTTGAGGGCAGAGCAAAGTTCTGCAGTGCGGAGGCGCCAAGCCTCTCTGACCTTTCCCGGTGCAACTTAATCTGTATTGGACACCTTTAGCACTTGACCTGTTAGAAATGTTTTCTTTTCTGAAACCTAGAAGAGATTTAATTCCCAGCTTTTCCTGTCTCTTCCCTATAGCTAAATTCTGCTATCCTCTATACATTGTATTTTTTTTTTTTATTTCAACTAACTGTTCAATTTAAATACAAGGTATCAAGGGAATCTCTCTGTTTGTCAAGTTAAGCAGTACTAAAACAAATTCTTTAAACATGCCAAGCTGTCTGAAGCTAAATGATAATCAGCCTTTAAAAGCTAGCATTAAAGAGACAGGTAATAAAACCTCTAAGATAGATATAATCACATGCAGGCTGGCACATGATGGCACATGATTGCCTCTGGTAGATGTGAAAGTTACATTTTTTAATTAGTATTCAATGTCAAAGACCAATTGTTGGGGAAATAGCAAAGGGGACATTTCACATTTCAGAGAAAGTATCTCCTTAATTTGTTTCTATCTTAAAATATTCAATACAATTCTTCAGGTCACTGCTTTCAGCATTAAATATACTTTTCTTTTTCATGATTAAAGGGTTTGGCCATGGATTGGCCATTTATATGTCACGACTCACTAACTAATATATAGTTATTAGCAGTGCTTATCTTTATCAATGAAGAATCACCTCCCTGTTAGCATGCAGTTCTTTTTAGACTGAACAGTGCTCCTGTAATGAACATGGCCTCTGTTAGAGGACACCTACTATAACTTGACACATTCATTAACACCCACCATCCAGAATCACTGAGCATGGGCAAATACAAATCATGTATATGCAGTATTTTTTTCAATATAGACTGTTGATAAATGTCTCGGATTACATGCCTCTCTATGAGACCACCTTTAGGACACGCAGACAAGACAGTCCATGAAGAAGAGTAAAAATGGAGCAGTATGTCAAAATGAAATTAGCACTGATCAGCTAATAACTATATAATTAAGTAGTGCATAATGATGTTTCTAGAATATAGAAAATAGTTTTCTTTCTGTGATTTTTCCTGTATATTTTCTTGTGAATGTCTTCACTCTTGGCTTTGTTGAAAAATCAATAGAACCATATGGTGTGGGAAATTTTTATGATAATTAGATTGACATGTTCCAAAGATTATTCCTAATTCTTATTGACTAATTACAGGAACATATTTGTTTTTCCAATAATCTTTATTGTTTTTATAAATTTTATAACGGGGAAGGGTAAAGAGTAAGGGAACATAGGAACATAGTAACATAGTTATTAAGGTTGAAGGAAGACTTTAAGTCCATCTAGTTCAACCCATAGCCTAACCTAACATGCCCTAACATGTAGATCCAGAGGAAGGCAAAAAAAAACCCATGTGGCAAAAAGTAAGCTCCACATTGGGGAAAAAAATTCCTTCCCGACTCCACATACGGCAATCAGACTAGTTCGCTGGATGAACGCCCTATCAAGGAATCTAATATATATAACCTGTAACATTATACTTTTCAATAAAGGCATTCAGTCCCCTCTTAAATTTAAGTAATGGATCACTCATTACAACATCATACGGCAGAGAGTTCCATAGTCTCACTGCTCTTACAGTAAAGAATCCGCATCTGTTATTATGCTTAAATCTTCTTTCCTCCAGACGTAGAGGATGCCCCCTTGTCCCTGTCTCAGGTCTATGATTAAAAAAATCATCAGAAAGGTCTTTGTACTGTCCCCTCATATACTTATACATTAAAATATGATCACCCTTTAGCCTTCGCTTTTCCAAACTAAATAGCCCCAAGTGTAATAACCTATCTTGGTATTGCAGACCCCCCAGTCCTCTAATAACCTTGGTCGCTCTTCTCTGCACCCGCTCCAGTTCAGCTATGTCTTTCTTATACACCGGAGACCAGAACTGTGCACAGTATTCTAAGTGTGGTCGAACTAGTGACTTGTATAGAGGTAAAATTATGTTCTCCTCATGAGCATCTATGCCTCTTTTAATGCATCCCATTATTTTATTTGCCTTTCTAGCAGCTGCCTGACACTGGCCAGTAAATGTGAGTTTGTCATCCACCCATACACCCAGGTCTTTTTCATTGACGGTTTTGCCCAGAGTTTTAGAATTAAGCACATAGTTATACATCTTATTACTTCTACCCAAGTGCATGACCTTACATTTATCCCCATTAACGCTTATTTGCCATTTGTCAGCCCAAGCTTCTAGTTTACATAAATCATCCTGTAATATAAAATTGTCCTCCTCTGTATTGATTACTCTGCAGAGTTTAGTGTCATCTGCAAATATTGAAATTATTATTATTTATTATTGTAGCGCCATTTATTCCATGGCGCTTTACATGTGAGGAGGGGTATACATAATAAAAACAGGTACAATAATCTTGAACAATACAAGTCACAACTGATACAGGAGGAGAGAGGACCCTGCCCATGAGGGCTCACAATCTACAAGGGATGGGTGAGGATACAGTAGGTAAGGATAGAGCTGGTCGTGGTTTGGTCGATCGGTGATTACTGCAGGTTGTAGACTTGCCGGAAGAGGTAGGTCTTCAGGTTCTTTTTGAAGGTGTCAATGGTAGGTGAGAGTCTGATATGTTGTGGTAGAGAGTTCCAGAGTAGGGGTGATGCACGAGAGAAATCTTGTATGCGATTGTGGGAAGAGGAGATAAGAGGGGAGTAGAGAAGGAGATCTTGTGAGGATCGGAGGTTGCAGGAAAGTACCGGGAGACGAGGTCACAGATGTATGGAGGAGACAGGTTGTGGATGGCTTTTTATGTCATGGTTAGGCTTTTGTACTGGAGTCTCTGGGTAATAGGGAGCCAGTGAAGGGATTGACAGAGGGGAGAGGCCGGGGAATAGCAGGGGGACAGGTGGATTAGTCGGGCAGCTGAGTTTAGAATAGATTGGAGGGGTGCGAGAGTGTTCGAGGTAAGGCCACAGAGCAGGAGGTTACAGTAGTCGAGGCGGGAGATGATGAGGGCATGGACTAGGGTTTTTGCAGATTCTTGGTTTAGGAATGTATGGATCCGTGAAATATTTTTGAGTTGAAGGCGGCAGGAAGCGGAAAGGGTTTGGATATGCGGTTTGAAGGAGAGATCAGTGTCAAGGATTACCCCAAGATAGTGAGCTTGTGGGACTGGGGAGACTGGGCAGCCATTTACTGTAATGGATAGGTTCATTGGGGGGATAGCGTGAGATGGGGAAAGACAATTAATTCTGTTTTGTCCTTGTTAAGCTTTAGAAATCTAGCGGAGAAGAAGGATGAAATAGCTTTGTATGCCCCCTACAAGGTCATTAATAAATATGTTAAAAAGAAGAGGGCCCAATACTGACGCATGTGGTACCCCACTGCTAATCGCGACCCAGTCCGAGTGTGCTCCATTAATAACCACGCTTTGTTTCCTATCCCTGAGCCAGCTCTTAACCCACTTACACATATTTTCCCCTATCCCCATTATTCTTATTTTATGTATCAAACTTTTGTGTGGCAATGTATCAAAAGAGGGATAGGTAGAGGGGGAAAAAAGGAAAAACCCCATATAATATGCGGAAAAGGGAAAAAAGAATACAGGTATACATACAGACAATCCCGTAGGTTTACACAACACAATTGTCACTTAATATCAGCACCTGAAATAAAAACTCAAACAATACAATTACGTATGAAGTCAGTATATATTATGTAAAGTATGACAACCTGTCAAGTCTGTGAACACCTAAAGGTGACCCTAAGACTGGCCGGAGGGCAATGCTGGGTTCTTTTTAGTAAAATAACAAGTGGAATAAAGGTCTTTTCAAGTAGGATGTATATCTGATGTACACAGAGAGGAGTTATCGGAAGAAACAGCAGAAGATGTCAATCTTGTTCTTTTCAGAAAGTTCATTCCTTCCTCCGGAGTTGAGATAGTGTACAATTTTGAAGCGAATTTCACTTGTAGATTGGAAGTATTTGTCCATTGGTAGGGTATTCCAGGGTGGTTTGAAAGAATGATTTTCGCTTTTGTAGGGTATCTTTAGACAAGTACTTGAAAAAAGATAACTTGCTGTTTGGAGATGGAAGGTGTTTTGAGTCTCTTGTCAGCATAAGGAGATCGCTCTTTACCCCTGTAGGATAGAGGGACACAATGACGTCTCGAGCAATGTTTGTAGGGAGAGAGAGTGGCCTTTGGATTCTGAAAACCTTCTCGATCAGATTTTTTTCTTTGTTTTTGGGTAATAAGTGAGAGATCATGGAAGAAATATAATTTTTTAACTGTGAGGGCTGGACCGACTCCGGTATTCCTCTGATTTTTATGTTATTTTTCCTTTTGAAGTCTTCATTATTCATTCATTATTAGCCAAGCAGTCTCTAAAAAAGTGACGTCTTTTTGGATCCTCTCCAGAGAGTCCGAGAGTATGTGTGGACTATGAGCATGGATAGAGGGCGAGATCCCGTAGTTTTTTTTCGTCTAGAGAGACTGTTATTTTTGAGTCTTGAAGGGGGGCATCAGGGGCCTTGGTAGAATTTAAGTTAGTCTTTGACTATAAAATGTAGTGTATCTTTAAATAGCTTCTTGATAAAAGATTCAAAGGCTTTTACTGTATTTGATTGTTGAAGGTCGGATATTTTAGATTCGTATCCACGTGTATTAGTACCCTTTTCCAAGATGTTTGCCGGTGTTAAAAAGGCTCTGCAGATATTGATCATAAAGCTCTCAGATGGGTAGTCATCAGAAGCTGGTATGTTATCTTTTAAATAAACATTAGGGATATGGTCCTCAGGCCCTGCATCTGATTTCTCTTGACCCAAGTTAATTTTATTTGGTTGGAATAGGAATTTTCCTATGCACTCATAAGTCTTGTATTCAGTAGAACTCTCTGCGGAGGAATGTTGGGTTAATTTTAAAAAAGTCGCTGTCCGCATAGTCAGAAGAATTTACCAAAATGAAGGATACCTCTGAGTGGACACTTTCTAGCCCCTCTGATGAATTAGAAGAATTATCTGTATTATGGTTTACATCCAGATGTTCCTTTTGATCTACTGTGTCGCTATTG
Organism: Ranitomeya variabilis; assembly: GCF_051348905.1. Taxonomy (NCBI): domain Eukaryota; kingdom Metazoa; phylum Chordata; class Amphibia; order Anura; family Dendrobatidae; genus Ranitomeya; species Ranitomeya variabilis. Next base: position 573,704,920 of record NC_135236.1, read on the forward strand.
TTTTAGTCGGCTGGTTTTATAGTAGAGGTCAAATTAGGAAGTATTTTTTGGATTATTTATTCAAAGCTTTTAATACAAAGAAGCCTGGTTTCTTCTAGTATAGATTTTTGTTGTGACCGTATTTGTTTAAAGGGGTCACTTTCTGATGTGTCAGATGACTGGTCACAGCCATTCCAATTTGTTGATAAAACCCATTTAACAGATGGGCTTCTACATAGCTGCCCCTTATTGTCAGGATTTTCATGAGTTTCCCCCATGATTTTTGAGGTATCAAAATAAGGTTTAAGGGTGGCACCTCTCCTCAATATAGGAAGAGGTTGTGAGTCATTATATAACTGTAGCGGTGTTCCAAATGCTATTCCACCACTTTGTATTGGCAAGACTCCCTCCTCCCTAACTGTCACCGCATCAGCCTCTTCACCTTCTGTAGTGTAGCTTCTGCATGATTGCCCCTTATTGTTGAGGTTATCGTCAATTTTCCCTGTGATTTTTGGGCAATTATATGAAGGATTAGAGGTAGCACACCTCTCTGAAGCAATAAGAGGCTAAGCGGTGCTATATAGTAGCGGCGGTGTACCATTCGCCGCTTCACAATACAGCTGAACACCACACAGCGGCGGGACTCCCTCCTCCCTCACTGCTGCTGCATCAGCCACTCTGCATGCCGTGATGTCGCAAGCGGCTGGCGGAGGAATCACCGGGCCGCACCGGGCCTCGCTTCCCAGCCCCCACCAGACTGAGACGGTCCTGAAGGACTTGCCTAGTGTTAAGGTAAGGGACAAGTCCTGGGGTCCTTCCTTCCACAGCGTTGCGGTGTGATAGAAATATATATATCATGTAGATCTCACTTGCATGTATACTCCTCTATAATCAAATATATACTTATATGCTCACAGCTAATATATACATTATAATCAATGGTTTAAAATGGCTGACACAAACTAATATAACCTAGACAGATCATAAAATGGCTGACATGAACTAATATAAACCAGACAGATCATATGGGGTTTTCCATCCCTAAAAGCAGAATGATGTCAGATGTCTGATGACTGCTGATCAGATGTCTCAGCTTAATCAGCAGTCATATGAGCATTAATCACAATATTCCATATATGTTTAGATAACCAATGACAGAGGAGCTAGACAATATGATAATTAACTAACCACCCCTGACAACCCCTAACCACTCCTTTCTATGTGAAAATATAAAACTATGTATGTACAATAAAGTATCAGTATTGATGGAATGTTGTTCTGTCACAGTTGTGTACAGTCCATTCTTGATGAGCGCTCAAAATACTCAGTCTAATTGGGAGCGGCCACAGCACACACAGGGATATATTTATCCAACCCTAATATTTCCATAACATTAATGGCGCCCAATAGCGAGGCCCGGATGAAAAGCACGTGATCCTTCTTACCGGAGATACGGAAGTTATGGCCGTGGCCTGGCACAGGGGCAGGAGACTGCGCAGCTCCATAAGTAAGGTAAGAAAATGTTATCATCTTACCTGAAAGTCCCCTGTGCCCAGTCCTTGTCTATGCCTCTTGCCGGTCAGGTGTGGTCACGAATTCCCAGGTAGTGTAAAAAATCCGGAGCCACGAATCCACCCTGGGAGGTGTCTGCTGTGAGCCGTGTATATGTATTTGTGTAAAATCCGAGAGAAGAAGGAAAAAGTGACTTTTGTTTGTGGTTGCTGAGAAACAGACCGCAGGAGGCCAAATCGCTCGATAAGTTATTGCAGGATTCCCGTGCATAGGAGAGACAGGAGGTCTCGGGACAGGTAGTCCCATGTTCCAGGCACGGGTAGTGATAACTTAGAGGGGCTACTGCAGATTCCCGTAGCCGGCGGCCAGTCAGGACGACCGGAGCGGAGGGTGGTAGAACCCGGCATATGCGTGCCAGTGCGATTGGCAGTAGTCTGTTCCCAGCGCAACCTGCATGTGTCACAGAATTTAAAAGGGCATCTCTCGGATCGTCTATCTGTCTGTTTGTGTCATGTACTATTGCCGCTTTAAGAAGCAGAAATAGTTCTCTTGTCCGAACTTCCTCTTTCTCCGTGCTGTTTAGCAGAGAGATATGCATTGTAAATCAAACTGTCACAGTTTTTTTTTTTTTTTCTGACTGTTTTCAGCTATCCTCTTTTTCCTCTGTCAGTCTTTTCTCTCCGCACTCTCTCTCTCTCTCTCTCTCTCTCCTTTCCTCTTCCTCCACATTTTTTCTCTTCTCTCTCTTCCCCTCTTTCTCCACTCCTCTCTTCTCCTCCCTCTCTCCTCCCTCCACCCTCCATCTTCTCCTCCCTCCTTATCCACTCCCCCACCACACCTTTCTTCTCTCTCTCTCCACATTCTCTCTCCCCTCCTACTATTCCTTTGTCTCACTCCTCAACCCCTCCTCCTTCTTCTTCCTTTTTTTTTTTTCCTCCGTGTTGCCGGCTGGGCCAACGCCCAATTCAAACAATATGGTGCTTACAGCACAAGTTTTCCCTATATGCCCCTGGCACAAACCAGCCATTGCCAGTTGTGATATCGGGGAAAGAAGGTGAAAGCCCCCCCTACAGTGGGCAGCCCTAGACACATCAGGCAGCAGTCAGCTCAGCCCTGGGTGCAGAGGGGGGAGGAGTGATATCAGAACGAGCTCACTGACAGATCCTCCGTTACCTCATTTCACAGTCAACAATATTGTAACCCTTAAGGTTTTACATGAACTTTGATATCACCATGTATTGATAATGTACAGCTTCAGCACCGGTCAGAGCTGCCTACATCCACATTCACACCAACATGAAACTATAATCCTAATCCATCATAGCTTCAGCAAGGGGGGAGACATCCTCACATAAAAAAGCAACTTCTAAGTTCAAAATCAGTCAGTGTATGACCCCAGTACAAGCTGTCACAACTATTCTTCTGATGAAGATGAAGAGGGAACATCATACATGCTGTCTAGTACTAGAAAAGAAACCCACAGGCACCAAGAATGCAAGGGCAGATAGAGGCACCACCATTACACTATGTGCACTGCACTTCAAGTCAGGTGACAATAGTCCAGACCCAGGGATGCATCCCATGCCATTTTACCGAAGAAAGTAGCAGAAGCAGCAAACATATGCAGCCAGCTGGAATGATCTCTGGGCCATGAATGAAAATAGAAGCAGGTGATGCACTCTGGCCAATCATGAAGGAACAATTCAAACTTCCAGCAGAATCAGACATACACGCTTGGAAGTCAGGGCCACAGCTAATTGAACAGCTCAGAGAGTGAGCCATGACATGAGCCAAGATAAGACAGAGTCTGTAAAGAAGTTTCATTGCAGAGTAATGCAAGTATTCCAAGACTTGGGCTTCACCATTCATGACCAGATACACAGGCCTTTGGGCATGGACTGAGACAGCCAATCAGGAAACCACTGATAATGGCTAGGCCTAGGAACAGGTCAATAGCAGTGGACTGACCCAGAAAAAAAATGTTTTATGTGCGCCTAGGAGACTGTTTATTGCCGATTGTCGCCAAAACTGCCGCCATTATAGCACCACAAAGAGCGCAAAGAAGGAAACAGGTGCCGTGCTGCTGACAACGCTGGAAGGGGAGCCAGAGGTGAAGACGCTGCAAAGTGCCGACCAACACACCAGAAGAACCGCTGCAGACTCCAGAGAGGAGACACCGACCTCAATAAGGTTAGCAAAGGGGAGAAGCTATGTTGGAGCAGGGGGAAGAAGTGATGGCAGATGCAGCCACAGCCCCTGTAATGCCCCAAGACCTTGGGTTGGATGCAGCCGCCGGTCTCATGGCACCCCCGGGCCTCGCCACGAATGCACCTGCAGGCCCCGTCTTACCACCGCAGCTTCAATCAGCAGGCCGGACCCCGCTGCCGCTACAGTACCCATCATGCCGTTGTCCACAGTAGCCAAAGGGATTGAGTCCCAACCAGGGGTGCAGAAGACAGCCCCTCTCATGGTGACCACTGACCTGAAAGCACAACCACCCTACAAAGACAGAAAAAGTGTCAAGTGTTACATCTGTGGCAAGTTTGGCCATTTCCAGAACCAGTGCAGGGCACCCACGCCCCCGAAGAGACTGGACCCATGCAACTCAAGAGTTGGTCCAGAGAAACAGGTCAAGGAGGAAGTGCAGAAAGCAGTGAAGTACCCCGTCCATAGGACAGAGGCAAGCAAGCCAGGTCCGCAAGACACTACGCTCCTGACATGTAAAACTTCATCTGCAAGACCACTACCTCAAATTACCCTTAAAATGGATGGCGTTGTCAGATCCAAAGTGGTGCAGCCAGAAGTGTGATGACACCTGTGGAACTCGCTGATCCCACCTGCCTATCAGAATCCTCTGTGTCTCGCATGGGCATTGATGGTCAAGTCAGACATTCTCAGCTTACAAAGCCACTGAGCGTGTGCACTCAGCCAGGACACTCTATCCTGTCCCAGTTTGTGGTGTAAAGGACCTGCCACTCAACCTGCTGGGAGCGAACCTACTGCAGAAGCTGAAGGCAACCACAGTGTTCCAGGAAGATGGGACAGTGACACTTTCTTCATCCCTGACCCAAGAAGAGTCATGCTGGCGGCCCTACAAGAACATTAAGCAACCAATGAGGCCTACTCAAGGAGGTACTGGACATAGTACCAGAAAGTCTATGGTCTAAGGGACCCCAGCACGTGAGAAAACCTCAAGTTGCCCCAGTACGGGTGTCACTCAAGCCATGTACCCCGTACCCTCGTAGGGCCCAGGCCAGGCCTAGAGTCAAGCTGCCTCTGACCAACTGAAGGTCTACCTGGAAATAGGAATCATTGTTCCTCGCAAATCGCTTTGCAATACCCCGCTTTTCCCCATCAAGAAAAAGACTGTAAAAGGAGAGCCAGCCAAGTTCAGAATGGTATATAACCTGAGAGCTGTGAATGACGCCACAGAGTTTGAAACAATTATGCCGAATCCGCACACTCTGCTCTCAAATGTGCCTGCCGCAGCAAAAGTGTTTACAGTGAACAACCTGGCTAATGTTTTCTTCAGTGTTCCCCCTCATCCGGAAGACCAGTTCCTGTTTGCCTTAATGCACCAGGGGGGACACCACACATGGACAGTGATGCCACAGTGGGCCCAGAACAGCCCTTCACAGTTCACCAAAGCAATGTCCACAGTTCTCACCAACTGAGTCACAGAACAAGCAGAAGTAACCCTGCTACAATACATGGACAATCTACTCCTTTGTGCAGTTGATTTTGACACGTGTAAAGCCCATTCCTTGTATCTCCTACTCTACCTGGCGGAGCAGCACTGCAAGATCTCAAAGAACAAAGTCCAGTGGTGTCTGAAGCAAGTTACGTTCCAGAGACAATGTATTGCTCACCAGGCGAAACACCTGACAGATGACCGGAAGACCACAGTGGAGAAGATGGTCCCTCCGACAACTCCAAAGGTGCTACAGGCCTTCCTTGGTCTAGTTTCATATTGCAGAGCCTGGATCCCTGATGCTTCCGTCCTAATGCAGCCTCTGTGTGAATACGTCAGTGTGACCCCGTTCCTCCAGACAGATGTGGCCTTCAGTTCGTTCAAGAAGTTAAAAGGCTCTGTAGTCTCAGCGCCAGCACTAGGCCTATCTGACTACAAGAAGCCATTCCGTCTCTACTTGATGAGAAGAGAAGGCCTTGCTACTGGAGTCCTGACACAGCTTCAGGGGGGAAAGCAGAGACTTTCGGACTACTTTTCAGCTTGCCTGGATCCAGTTGCAAGGGAAGCCTCTTCCTCCCGCATGAGAGCAGCAGTTGCAGCACACGCCCTCCTGGACAGGACTACTGACATCAGTGGAAAAACCATTGGAAATCCTGGCTCTGCATGACATCTCAGCAATCCTCAACCAAACCCAGCTAAAACATCTCTCCACCGCCAGGCATCTTCGCCTCCAGTGCTCTCTACTCCTGCCCAACAATGTCACCATCTCCAAATGCACAGTCCTCAATCCGCCCACTCTACTCCCACTCCCAAGGGGGGATACAGATACGGATCCTCAGATAAAAAGTCTGATCAAAATCTGCATGATACCTTCTGCAGGGATCTGAATTTGCTCCGGACGGATGACCATGATTGCTTCAGCATCATGCAACAGGAAACAGCAGGACTACCCAAGGTGGCAGAAGAGCCACTGACCAACCCAGAGTTGATCCTCTATGTGGATGGCTCCAGATTTGCAGATGATGAAGGAAGATTCCACACGGGAGGGGCAGCGACCAGCAATCAAGAGATCCTGTGGTCCAGAAGTCTGCCGCCCAGTCTGTCAGCCCAGGAAGCAGAACTGATAGCGCTGATGAAGGCCTACCAGATGGCAGAAGACAAGACTGAGAAAATGTTTACCGATTCAAGGTACTTGCATGGCATAGCACACGACTTCGGACCCATCTGGGCTGCAAGGGACTTCCTCACAGCAAGCGGAACAACCGTGAAGCATCAATGGAGCCATTAAGGACCTGGTGAACACACTTCAACTTCCAAAAGTGGTGACAATGCTAAAAGTCAAAGCGCATGGAAAACTGAACACAGTAGGGGCACGAGGCAACAACATGGCGGATATGGCAGCCAAAGAAACAGTCAAGGAAAGACAATATGGACAAGTGGAAGAGGTCGTAGAGCCGGACGGCTACTACAGGACGGCTGAAGACAGGAAACCTGACAAGATGACATCCTGGGATCTGCTCAAAAAAGTTGCAAGAGCAAGCCCCAAAGGACAAGAAGGAATGCTGGATGCAGAAGTGAGCAACACATGAAGAAGGAAGGGTATACTAAATGGACTACAAACCCTGTTTACCCCGAAGCATGTACCCTATGGTGGTCCAGTGGGCACATGGGCCCACGCACAGATTAAAGACACAGATGAATGATCCGATTGGTGCTTACTGGTTCGCTCCAGAAATCTCCACCCTAACAGCCAAGTTCATAAACAGCTGTCTGACCTGTGGCAAATGCAACCCTGGAAGAATGAAGAAAGTTCCCACACATCAACTTGCCAGACCACTGTACCCCCTTCCAAAGGATCCAGATAGACCACATCCAGATGCCGCCAAGTGGAGAATTCGAATATGCCCTTGTAGCCGTGGACATGTTCTCAAGATGACAGCCAGAAGCTTTCCCAGTGAAGAACCAGTCAGCAAAGAAGCTACTCTCAGAGACGAGATATGCAGCTATGGGGTCCCAGAAGTGATAGAGAGTGACCAGGGACCCACATTCACAGCAAACCTCACATGAGAGATCTAGTCAGCAGTAGGGTCAGACTTAGGCCTACACACTCCCAATCACACTACTCAGTGTTAGGCATACTCCCAGAGGCCCAGCAAAGCTGTCACCATATGAAATTTTGTTTGTGTCTAGTCCCAGGTTAGGAGTATCCTTTCCCTTAGCAGCTGATTATGCAATATGATACTTTGTCTGCTTATGTAATTGAAATCACCAAGAAACTTGCTAACATCCATTCTCGAGTTTTTTTCTTCATTGCCAGATCCAGATTCAGTGTCCGGTATGCACTCCTAGAAGCCAGGAGACTGGGTGTTGGTGAAAAAGCTTGTAAGGAGAACACCACTCGATCCCAGATTTGATGGTCCTGCTCAAGTGCTGCTGATGACACCAAACTCTGTGAAACTGGAGGGAAGACTCGCTTGGATCCACTCATCGCATGGCAAGAAAGCTCCCCTACCAGAAGATGACACCCAAGCCAGAATGATGTCGTGGATGCCCTGCCTGACCGAATAGATGGCCTACCTGATAAAGACTACACATCGCTCACTACACATGCTATTGACTAAGAGACTGATTGCAACGAACCCCCGTTAGGGACAGATCTCCTGACCGCCCATTTGCGAAAAGTCTGTATGGAGTGGGGCACAGGCGTTAGGCTTGTGTCAGTTCGCCAACAGCACAAAAGAGTTGCAGCGCTTTGGGACAGGAGGCTAGGATTAGGGCAAGTGATATCTAAGGGGGGCTTGTGATAGAAATATATATATCATGTAGATCTCACTTGCATGTATACTCCTCTATAATCAAATATATACTTATATGCTCACAGCTAATATATACATTATAATCAATGGTTTAAAATGGCTGACACAAACTAATATAACCTAGACAGATCATAAAATGGCTGACATGAACTAATATAAACCAGACAGATCATATGGGGTTTTCCATCCCTAAAAGCAGAATGATGTCAGATGTCTGATGACTGCTGATCAGATGTCTCAGCTTAATCAGCAGTCATATGAGCATTAATCACAATATTCCATATATGTTTAGATAACCAATGACAGAGGAGCTAGACAATATGATAATTAACTAACCACCCCTGACAACCCCTAACCACTCCTTTCTATGTGAAAATATAAAACTATGTATGTACAATAAAGTATCAGTATTGATGGAATGTTGTTCTGTCACAGTTGTGTACAGTCCATTCTTGATGAGCGCTCAAAATACTCAGTCTAATTGGGAGCGGCCACAGCACACACAGGGATATATTTATCCAACCCTAATATTTCCATAACAGCGGCTCCCGATCTCACTGCAAACTCCCAGCTCTTCTTCCCCTCCTTTTCAGCAGGTAATGGTGCCACGGGGAGTGCAAGGTTCTAAGCTGGTGGCAGTGCTGACGTCATCCGGCATCTCACCTCCACAACAGCCAACAACGATTCAACACAGCCGTTGGTATTTTTCTGTCTTAATTCCGGTTGTCTGGGGGAACATCTGAGGTCCTCCCCAACACAGGAGCAAAAGGGACTTTTCTCACATCTTTAAGCGGAAACTTCTTGGCTCCAGCTCTTTCTGGTCCATGAGTAACAGAGACCCTGATGGACTTTCCTCTCATGTTTGCTTGTGTGGCGGCCATCTTGATTGGAGGCCTTGTTACAGGCCGAAAAGCTGTAGTGATTGTTGTTCTTGTAATATCCATTATATTCTTTATTTTATTTGTTGTAGATAAGGACCAAAGGTTTTCCAAGTCTACAGATCTATAAGTTCAATTTATTAGAAGCCAAAAGTAGCTCAATATAGGGGACTATTCAGGAGCTCTGTAAAGTCATGTCTGCTCCTGTCCCCTGCAAACTACGCCCTCCCACAGGAACATATTTTTGACCATTGAATTGGTGTCTATGATATGCGTCTTTCACGAGAGTGTCACGTCCCCCTGGGAGATCTGGAGTTAGATGGTCATGTCGGGTAATGAATCACAGGTCTTCTTTACATATGGTGTGATTTGTGTCCCATCTTAAATGGATTTAGTTTCTTCTGGTGCTGGTGTTGTACGCTGGTCAGAAACCAGCAGCTCCATTTCAGCTGCTTTTGATCTGGCCATTACTAGTGTTGAGCGATACCTTCCGATATCGGAAAGTATCGGTATCAAATTGGATCGGCCGATATTAAAAAAATATCGGCTATCGCCGATACCAATGCAAGTCAATGGGACCAAAATATCGGAATTAAAATAAACCCATTTTTTCCTTGTAGGTTCATTCTACATGAAGGAAAACAACTAAGAATAATGTAGGATGTATTGGGGAGGTGGCAGAGACATTAAAGGCATAGAGGTTTAGCCCAATCTAATAGAATAGCAGGAATTTTAATTTTTTTTTTTAAGACATTCGGAGTTACAGAGATATTGACTATGTTAAGATTTTTTTTTATTTTGTCAGATATTGATGTTTCACTACTTCCATGCCCTTCACCTTCTTTTTTACTTCTCCGACACTTTCTTCTTCATCATCCTCAGCAGCAGCATCCTTGACATCAACTTCTTCTTCACCTTATTCATATTCTTCTTCATCTTCTACCTATTATTTTTTTTTGTTACATTCTTCATATTCTTTTTATTAAACTATTACACTGGGGAACACAATTTTTTAAGAGTTAGGTCAGACAACTGTTCTTAATTAATTTTTGGATGCTGAATCCAGAAATGATCTCAGTTTTTCTCTATCACGTCACGTTTTTGAACTATAAGATTTTTGTCTTCTCAAAAATATGTAAACTACCTAAAAAGTGTTTTTTTTTTTTTTTAAATAGTACAAGTATGAACAAAAAATGAAATATATAAGAAATAGGCATGACAAATGTTTTTTTAACACTATCATGTTTTTTACAAAGGATATATATATATATATATATATATATATATATATATATGCAAGTATTTAAGGTAAAAATGAACATTTATAGCTTTTTCTGGAGTGTTTAACTTGAGGACAATCACGTTTGATGCTCCAGCAATAGGCAGCCATCATATGTACATCCCATGCACACTATGTGAGGGGCCCATGGCTTATCTTGATCACCGAGTTTTACTTTAAAATATGCAAAATATGCTTGTTTGACAAATGCACTGATGTTTGCCCTTTGAACTGGAATGGTGAAAACACCACAAATATAGCAGAAGGAGTCAGGGTTGTTTAGGCATTTACGACGAGAGGAAGAAGGAGCAGACATGATCTGAAACAAAGGAAATATGTACATATGTAAATAAAACACTGAGATGGAAAGTTACAAGCTTTGAAAACTAACAAAGAAAAAAATCATAAAAGATATATAAATTACAACTAAGCGCCCAATGTAAAGAGAAAAGCTCTCACAAATCCTATTTATTCCTACTATGATAAATTTTTTGTATAAAGATATTGATAATTATGACTAGTGTTGAGCGATACCGTCCGATACTTGAAAGTATCGGTATCGGAAAGTATCGGCCGATACCGTCACAGTATCGGAATCCAATCCGATACCGATACCCGATACCAATACAAGTCAATGGGACTCATGTATCGGACGGTATCCCTGATGGTTCCCAGGGTCTGAAGGAGAGGAAACTCTCCTTCAGGCCCTGGGAACCATATAAATGTGTAAAAGAAAGAATTAAAATAAAAAATATCGCTATACTCACCTGTCCGACGCAGCCGGGACTTCAGCGAGGGAACCGGCAGCGTTGTTTGTTTAAAAATCGCGCTATTACTTGGTTACGTGAATTCCCGGCTTGTGATTGGTCAGGTCGGCCATGTTGCCGGGACGCGGACCAATCACAGCAAGCCGTGACGAAATTACGTCACGGCTTGCTGTGATTGGTCCGCGTCCCGGCAATATGGCCGCCCTGACCAATCACAAGCCGGGACGTCACGGGAGGCTGGACACGCGCTCATTTTGAAATGGGCGCGTGTCCAGCCTCCCGTGACGTCACGGCTTGTGATTGGTTGCGCCGCGATCAACCAATCACAAGCCGGGAGGCTGGACGCGCTCATTTTGAAATGGGCGCGTGTCCAGCCTCCCGTGACGTCACGGCTTGTGATTGGTTGCGCCGCGATCAACCAATCACAAGCCGGGAGGCTGGACGCGCTCATTTTGAAATGGGCGCGTGTCCAGCCTCCCGTGACGTCACGGCTTGTGATTGGTTGCGCCGCGATCAACCAATCACAAGCCGGGAGGCTGGACGCGCTCATTTTGAAATGGGCGCGTGTCCAGCCTCCCGGCTTGTGATTGGTTGACCGCGACGCAACCAATCACAAGCCGTGACGTCACGGGAGGCTGGACACGCGCCCTTTTTAAAATGAGCGCGTTTCCAGCCTCCCGTGACGTCACGGCTTGTGATTGGTTAATGGCGGCCATGTTGCCGGGACGCGGACCAATCACAGCAAGCCGTGACGTATTTTCGTCACGGCTTGCTGTGATTGGTCCGCGGCCCGGCAACATGGCCGCCCTGACCAATCACAAGCCGGGACTTCGCGTAACCATGTAAAAGCGGGAATTTTAAACAAACAACGCTGCCGGTTCCTGCGCTGAGGTCCCGGCTGCGTCGGACAGGTGAGTATAGCGATATTTTTTATTTTAATTCTCTATTTTACACATTTTAACATTAATGTTGTTCCGATACCCGATACCCGATACCACAAGAGTATCGGAATCCCGGTATCGGAATTCCGATACAGCAAGTATCGGCCGATACCCGATACTTGCAGCATCGGAATGCTCAACACTAATTATGACGTATTGGGAGCTGCACACACCTCTCACCACACTGTCTCAGTTGTGACTACTCTTACAAGTTGCCACGTAGCTCTATATGAGTTGAATTGTAATCAGATAACAAGTCTTATTACAGATATCAGTGCAATTGTGCTTCTCTGGCAGGTAAGTTGTGGAGGAAAAACTTGACGTGCTAGAAAAAAACTGAAACCAAGACACAAGGATTCCTAAAATATAACTTTTAATGTATAAAGTTAAAATGACAAAGTTCTATAATTGAGGACACCACAATGAATTAAATAACCAGCAGGGGAACTAACTGACCCCTACCAAATACCCTACTCTTGTCCACTACCTACTTGCGGGGGTAGGCACCCTAGATTTCTGCGGTTGGCGCCCCCGCTCCACGAAGACTGGCCCTGTTGGCCCTACAAATACCCTATAGTCCCTAAAAGGTAGTGTCACAGATACATATCGACCCAAAAAACCAAAAGTATCATAAAAAAATTAACAAAATAGTTTGTGTAAATAATTAGTAGAAAAAATAAGAAAACAAACCCAGCAAAAAAACTAGTTATAGCCAAAGGCTGAAGACCCTTGATAGGGTATTCATCTACAGTATATAGTTTTTATGAAATATGCCAAACATATTGTTATCCCATTCATACAGAACAGAATTAGTAGACCACCGAAATTAGTAAATTGTGGTATGCATTGTGTCTGGAGGGGTTCTGTTTGATTGAACGGCTCTGTGTTAATGAGAGAATAATACCTCTCTTCTTTATACTCTATAAAAACTATATACTTGTATACGGAAACCTTATTAAGGGCCCCTAGCCTTGGCTATATAATTATTTTTGTTTTTTTGTTTAGTTTGTTTTTTCTAATTTTTTCTTATTTCCATATAAACTATTTTGCTAATTTTTTATAATATGTTCATTATGGTAATATTGTGATCTGAGTGGCCCTTTTTGATTGAACTATTCTGTATAAATAGGATATGGTATTTTCCTTTTGTATACTTCATAAATACTATATATTATATATGAACTGTTCTGTATGAATGGGATAACAATATGTTTGGCATATTTCATAAAAACTATATACTGTAGATGAATACCCTATCAAGGGTCTTCAGCCTTTGGCTATAACTATTTTTTGAGTTTTTTTGCTGGGTTTGTTTTCTTATTTTTTTCTTCTAATTATTTACACAAACTATTTTGTTAATTTTTTTATGATACTTTTGGTTTTTTGGGTCGATATGTATCTGTGACACTACCTTTTAGGGACTATAGGGTATTTGTAGGGCCAACAGGGCCAGTCTTCGTGGAGCGGGGGCGCCAACCGCAGAAATCTAGGGTGCCTACCCCCGCAAGTAGGTAGTGGACAAGAGTAGGGTATTTGGTAGGGGTCAGTTAGTTCCCCTGCTGGTTATTTAATTCATTGTGGTGTCCTCAATTATAGAACTTTGTCATTTTAACTTTATACATTAAAAGTTATATTTTAGGAATCCTTGTGTCTTGGTTTTGGTTTTGTAGTATAGGATTCCATTTATATTTGTCTTTGGTTCTTTTTAGAAAAAAACTGACTACATTTTTGGAATCAGCATGCCAATTTTAGTATAAATCAGCTCAAAAACCTAACTCAACAGAATTTTTTTTTCAAATTGTTCCCCAGTGTTATTATTCTTCATATTCTACTTCTTCATCATATTCTTATTTGTGACAGGCATTCCTGTAGTTGTTATATATAACAGTTTGAAGATTACACCTTCCATTCTGCCTGTCACAAAAGAGTTACAACAGGATTTGTCCGCGTTCAGTTAGGCCTGCAGCAACAGGCTTTATCCAGGGGCAACACGAGGAGGAACGGACTCACCCCCATACACTGCTTAGTCTTCTTCTGCTTATAATTTAGATAATATCTTTTGCTCTGATGTTTAGTCTTGTGCTTAATATTCTTCTGCTCTTTGTTCTGCAGCCTCTTGTTCTTCTGCTTCTCGGTCTTCCGGGTCGTCATCTTTAGGGTCTTGAACTTGGAAATGTAGCAGAAGGTACAAGAAGGCTGAGAAAATGCCAATAACCAGCTTATGGAACTGGAACTTGGATGGCTACCCGAAGGCCCAAGAGCCAATGGAACTACCGAGGACAAGCTGACGTTACTGGAACCCGGTTACTAAGCAGGAGGTACCCGTGCCAGAAAGCACTACCAAGGACCACCTGATGTTGGTGGAACTCGGATACCCAGAAGGAGGCACCTAAGCCAAAGGATCTGCCTGGAACCAGCTGACGGTACTGGAAACAGGATGGGGAGCAGAAGGTACAAGAGCAAAAGACACTGCCGAGAACCAGCTGACGGTACTAGAACCCGGATGGGTAGCCGAAGGTACAAGAGCCAATGGAACTACCGAGGACCAGCTGACGTTACTGGAACCCGGTTACTAAGCAGGAGGTACCCGTGCCAGAAAGCACTACCAAGGACCATCTGACGTTGGTGGAACTCAGATACCCAGAAGGAGGCACCTAAGCCAAAGGCTCTGCCCGGAACCAGCTGACGGTACTGGAGCCAGGAGGATCGATTCAAGATTGTCTTCCTAGAGCCCCAACTAGTGGTGTTGGAGCCAAAGGTCAGCAGGGGGACCAGAGTGTAGGCCGAAGCCTGCACGGGAGGCAGCTTATTGTCTGTTGTGTCTGCGTGGTGTTTGCAGGACAAGTTGCTGGCTATACAGCAGGGGAACAGCTGGCATTACTGAACCCCATTGACACAGTGGTGTGTGTTTTTCTCTGTGCAGCCAGCACTTCCGAGCACCAACTGGCGGTGTTAGAGCCCAGGGACAGCAGGAGGAGCAGAGTGTAGGCCGAAGCCTGCACTGGAGGCATCTTGGTGTCTGTTGTGTCTGCATGGCGTTTGCAGGATACGTTGCCGGCTACACAGCAGGGGAACAGCTGGCGTTACTGAACCCGACTGACACAGTGGCGGGTGTTTTTCTCTGTGCAGCCAGCACTTCTGAGCACCAACTGGCGGTGTTAGAGCCCAGGGACAGCAGGAGGAGCAGAGTGTAGGCCGAAGCCTGCACTGGGGGCAGTTTAATATCTGTTGTGTCTGCATTGCGTTTGCAGGACACATTGCCGGCTACACAGCAGGGGAACAGCTGACGTTACTGAACCCCACTGACACAGTGGCGAGTGTTTTTCTCTGTGTAGCCAGCACTTCCGAGCACAACTGGCGGTGTTAGAGCCCAGGGAATCAAGGAGGAGCAGAGGAGCAGAGTGTAGGCCGAAGCCTGCACTGGGGGCAGTTTAATATCTGGTGTGTCTGCGTGGCATTTGCAGGACATGTTGCCAGCTACACAGCAGGGGAACAGCTGGCGTTACTGAACCCCACTGACACAGTGGCGGGTGTTTTTCTCTGTGCAGCCAGCACTTCTGAGCACCAACTGGTGGTGTTGGAGCCCAGGGTCAGCAGGGGGACAAGAGTGTAGGCCGAAGCCTAATTGGAGCAAATTGAAAGGGAACCTTTAACCCCCCTAGGTGTTAGTAATTAGAAGAGCCAACTTGTGCAGCAGTAATGCTGCACAAGGAAAAGATGGCTCTTTCAGGGCCGGCCCGAGAGATTACGGCGCCCTAGGCGAAACTATTTTGTTGCGCCCCTACTACTTTTAAAATACCTCCCAACTTTTGAATATGGGAAAGAGGGATAAAGTTTTAGGCCACGCCTCTAACCACACCAATTCATAACGAGCCACACCCATATCCACATCCCAACCACATCCATTTAGCACTGCTGATCACACTGTTTCATAAAGAATAATTATAAACAAAAAAATATGGCCACACAGTGCTCCATACTGTATAATGTGGCCACACATGATGCTCCATACTGTATAATGGCCACACATGATGCTTCATACTGTATATTGGCCGCACATGATACTTCGCACTGTATAATGGCCACACATAGCTACTCCTACACACGCGGCTGCGCTCCATACACACGCGCTCCGCTCCATACACCTCGTACACACGCAGCTCCGCTCCGTACACCTCGTACACATTTAGCTCTGCTCCATACACCTCATACACACACGACTCCGCTCCGTACACCTCATACACACACGGCTCCACTCCATGTCCTTACGCCTGCTTCAGACTGTGCGGCGTCAGCTGATCCCTTATTGCATGCTAAGGCCGTGAAGCCGCACAGTCTGAAGAAGGCAGAAGGAGATGAGTGAGAGCCTGGTGAAGATATGCACTGCGCATGTCCATGAATCCCTGCTCCGCAGTGTCTTCTGATTTATTCACACTGTGGGGCTGGGATTCATGGCCTTGCGCAGTAAATATCTTCGCCTCTCACTCATGTCCTTACACCTGCTTTAGACTATGCATCGTCAGCTGATTCCTTATCACATGCCACAGCCGTGAAGCCGCACAGTCTGAAAAAGGCGGAAGGAGATGAGTGAGGTGCGAAGATATGCACTGCGCATGTCCATGAATCCCAGCCGCGCAGTTTCTTCTAATGTATTCACACTGTGGAGCTGGGATTCATGGCCTTGCGCAGTAAATATCTTCGCCTCTCACTCATGTCCTTACGACTGCTTCAGACTGTGCGGCGTCAGCTAATCCCTTATCGCATGCCAAGGCCGTGAAGCCGCACAGTCTGAAGAAGGCGGAAGGAGATGAGTGAGAGCGTGGTGAAGATATGCACTGCGCATGTCCATGAATCCCAGCTCCGCAGTGTCTTCTGATTTATTCACACTGTGGGGCTGGGATTCATGGCCTTGCGCAGTAAATATCTTCGCCTCTCACTCATGTCCTTATGCCTGCTTTAGACTATGCGGCGTCAGCTGATCCCTTATCGCATGCCACGGCCGTGAAGCCGCACAGTCTGAAGAAGGTAGAAGGAGATGAGTGAGAGGCGAAGATATGCACTGCGCATGCCCATGAATCCCAGCCCCGCAGTGAGAATAAATAAGACACTGCGGGGCGTGATCTTGGGCAGGGCGGTCACACAGGCGCAGCCATCCTGACAACAAATGATGTCAGAAGACAGGCAGCGCTAAACGTGCATGGCCAAGGGATAACATAACAGTGCAGGCTCAGGGACAGATTCAAACAACGCAGAGGAGGCGGCGCACGCCACCAAGGGGGTTGCTGCGTGTCATTACGAAGGAAAGTCACACCTCCGGGATGGACAATCGGTATCAGGGGACACATTTTATAAGTGTTTAGTTCTGCGTGTGCAATGAGTATAACAAAAAGAGCCACCTAGTCCAAATGCAGCATTTGTGCTGCACAAGGTGGCTCTTTTAGTTACAAATGCCTGGGGGGGGGCAGGTTCACTTTAATTTTTGTTGTAGTGTAGGCATTTGCAGGACACGTTGCCAGCTACACAGCAGGGGAACAGCTGGCATTACTGAACCCCACTGACACAGTGGCGAGTGTTTCTCTCTGTGCAGCCAGCACTTCCAAACACCAACTGGCGGTGTTAGAGCCCAGGGAATCAAGAAGGAGCAGAGTGTAGTCCGAAGCCTGCACTGGAGGCAGCTTATTGTCTGTTGTGTCTGCGTGGCGTTTGCAGGACACGTTGTCGGCTACACAGCAGGGGAACAGCTAGCATTACTGAACCCCACTGACACAGTGGTGAGTGTTTTTCTCTGTGCAGCCAACACTTCCGAGCACCAACTGGCGGTGTTAGAGCCCAGGGAATAAAGGAGGAGCGGAGTGTAAGCCGAGGCCTAATTGGAGCAAGTTGAAAGGGAACCTTTACTCCCCCCAGGCGTTTGTAGCTGAAAGAGCCATCTTGTACAGCACTAATGCTGCAAAAGGAAAAGGTGGCTCTTTTTATTATGTTCCTTGCAAACGCAAAACTAGACACTTATGTAATGAGTCCCCTCACACCGTGAAACCGTCCCGGAGGTGGGACTTTCCTTCGTAATGGGACGCAGCACAGCCATCATTCCTCCCCCCATGGCGACGTGCGCTGCCTCCTCAGCGTTGTTTGATTCTGTCCCGGAGCCTGCGCTGTTATGTTATCCCTTGGCCATGCGCAGTTAGCACTGCCCGTCTTCTGACATCATTTGGTGTCAGGCTGGCTGCGCCTGTGCGGCCGCGCTGCCCGAGATCCCACCTCGCAGTGTCGCCTAATGTAATCACTCTGCGGCCCTGGGATCCATGGGCATGCGCAGTGCTTATCTTCGCCTCTCACTCCCCTCCTTCTGGCTTCTTCAGACTGTGCGGCGTCACGGCCGTGGCATGCTATTAGGGATCAGCTGACGGCGCACAGTCTGAAGAAGGCGGAGGGAGATGAGTGAGAGCCTGAGGTGAAGATATGCACTGCGCATGCCTATGGATCCAAGGCCCGCAGTGTGATTAAAGCAGAAGACACTGCGAGGCGGAATCTCGGGCAGCACATCAGCACAGGCGCAGGCAGCCTGACAACAAATGATATCAGAAGACGGGCAGAGGTAAGTGCGCATGGCTAAGGGATAACATAACAGCGCAGGCTACGGGACAGATTCAAACAACGCTGAGAAGGCGGCCCACGGCGCCAAGGGGGTAGGAATGACGGCTGTGCTGCGTCCCATTACGAAGGAAAGTCCCACCTCCGGGACGGTTACACGGTGTGAGGGGACACATTTCACAAGTGTTAGGTTCAGCGTGTGCAAGGAGCACAAAGAAAAGAGGCACCTTTTCCTTGTGCAGCATTACTGCTGAACAAGGTGGGTCTTTCAGTAACAAACGCCGGGGGGGGCAGGTTCCCTTAAATTTCAGTAGTTGTGTCAGCGTGGCGGTCGCAGGACACATTGCCGCAACACAGCAGGAGAGCAGCTGGCGTTACTGAACCCCAATAACAGAGGAGCAACTGTTGACTGTGCAGACAGCACTTCCGGGCAGTAACTGGCGGTGTTGGAGCCCAGGGACAGCAGGAGGAGCAGGCTGGAGGTATTGCCGCAACACAGCAGGGAAGCAGCTGGCGTTACTGAACCCCAATAACAGAGGAGCAACTGTTGACTGTGCAGACAGCACTTCTGGGCAGCAACTGGCGGTGTTGGAGCCCAGGGAATCAAGGAGGAGCGAAGGAACAGAGTGTAGGCCGAAGCCTGATTGGAGGAAGTTGAAAGGGAACCTTTAACCCCCCCCCCCAAAGGCGTTTGTAACTGAAAGAGCCATCTTGTGCAGCACTAAGTATGCAAAAGGAAAAGGTGGCTCTTTTAATTATGCTCCTTACAAATGCAGAACTAAACACTTGTAAAATGTGTCACCTGATACCATGAGACCATCCCGGAGGTGGGACTTTCCTTTGTAATGGGACACAGCACAGCCATCATTCCTACCCCTTGGTGCCGTGCGCCGCCTCCTCAGCGTTGATTGAATCTGTCCCGGAGCCTGCGCTGTTATGTTATCCCTTGGCCATGCGCACTTAGAGCTGCCCGTCTTCTGACATCATTTGGTGTCAGGCTGGCTGCGCCTGTGCGGACGCACTGCCCGAGATTCCGCCTCGCAGTCTCTTCTGATTTTAATCACACTGCGGGCCTGGGATCCATGGGCATGCGCAATGCATATCTTCGCCTCTCACTCCCCTCCTTCCGGCTTCTTCAGACTGTGCGGTGTCACGGCCGTGGCATGCTATTAGGGATCAGCTGATGGCGCACAGTCTGAAGAAGGTGGAGGGAGATGAGTGAGAGCCTGGGGTGAAGATATGCACTGTGCATGCCCATGGATCCCAGGCCCGCAGTGTGATAAAAGCAGAAGAGACTGTGAGGCGGAATCTCAGGCAGCGCGTCCGCACAGGCACAGGCAGCCTGACAACAAATGATATCAGAAGACGGGCAGCGGCAAGTGCACATGGCCAAGGGAGAACATAACAGCGCTGGCTACGGAACAGATTCAAACAACGCGGAGGAGGCGGCGCACGGCACCAAGGGGGTAGGAATGATGGCTGTGCTGTGTCCCATTATGAAGGAAAGTCCCACCTCCGGGACGGTTTCACGGTGTGAGGGGACACATTTTATAAGTGTTAAGTTCTGCGTGTGCAAGGAGCTAAACTAAAAGAGATACCTTTTCCTTGTGCAGCATTACTGCTGCACAAGGTGGCTCTTTCATTAACAAACGCCTGGGGGGACAGGTTCCCTTAAATTTCAGTAGTTGTGTCAGCGTGGCGGTCGCAGGACACATTGCTGGCTACACAGCTGGGGATCAGCTGACGTTACTGAAACCCAATAACACTGGGTATGTGTTTTGACTGTGCAGCCTGCACTTCTGAGTATCAACTGGCGGTGTTGGAGCCCAGGGATTACAGTTCAGGTGGTAGAAACATGAACACAACAGGAGACCGGGATACTGTAGCTAACCAATTATTTAATCTGGAAGAGGAGTGGCAAATTCCTGCGAGATCCAGGCCTTGTTCATTTTAAGAAAAGTAAGCCGGTCAATGTTATCGGAGGATAGTCGCATGCAACGGTCTGTTAGTACACCACCTGTGGCACTAAAGACGCGTTCCTATAATACACTAGCAGCAGGGCAAACCAGCACCTCCAATGCATACTGGCTTAGCTCTGGGCATGTATCCAGCTTAGAGACCCAAGATTTGAAGGGGGAAGAGCCGTCTGGGAGTACAATAAAAGGGCAAGACATGTAGTCTGTCACCATCTGACGGAAACGCTGCCTCCTGCTGACTGGAGCAGTCTGTGATGGTGTAGACATGTGTGGCGGGCACACAAAACGGTGCCACAGTTGGGCCATACTGGTCTTGCCTTGTGCTGAGGCACTGATTCTGCTCCCTCTTTGTGCAGAGCTTCCTCCACTGCCTCGATGCACTGAGCTGCTTTGTAAAGCACTATAAACCTATAGAGAGGGCACTAAAGATAAAGGCTCCGCCATCACAAGTATCATATAAACCGAAAAAGAATGGACACCATAGCTCAAAGTAACAAAATTTATTGAAAAACCATTTAAAAATACATAAATACAGCAAATAGATATCAAAATAAAACGATGCAATGAAAAAACAGAAAGGCGACACTAGTGCCACGTACGTTCGTACCAAACTGAAGAGCAAGAGAATTAATGTATATTAATCCCACAGGAGTGTATATAGATATACAGAAATAACCTTCAGTGATGATAAATAATTATGGTAATACGTAATAGTTATATGACAGCAGTAATAGGAAAATAGCTCTCAGATAGTAAACAGGTGCAGGGAGATACTAAGTATATATAATAGACAAAGTACAAATAAAGTGCCTAGTGCAAAGTGTAATATGGCAAAATTACCCTATATAGCTGTACTGCCCTCAGCACATGGGCACAAATATGACGGGAAAGTCCCATAGGCATAAATGGGTAAAGCCATACTATACTTACTTAGTAGTAGTGAGAGGCACATACAAAAAGTATCAACCTGCGATCGTACGTGGAAAGAGGAGCCCCGACGCGTGTTTCGCAAATGCTCCTTTACCCCTGTTTTTACTTGCAAGCACATGTTTTGCTGTGCTAACATCTCCCTTTTTGGTCCTGCAAGTGCCTACTCTGCCGGCTCCTTCTTGCGCTTGCGCGCTTGGTATGGTCTGTACACTCCGGATATCTCTGACTCCGGGTTCTGGTACTTCCGGCTTGCCGCTGTGTGCGGTGTTTGAACGTTATCGCTTGCGCTTCCCCGCGCATGCGTGTGTCTCATGGACGGCGTCTCACGTATGTGGATAATTGATTTTTGTACCCTTCGGCTTGCCGTTGTCCACCTCCCATCATGTCTGTCTGGCCGTACAGCAGCCGCTTGCGGAAGTATTATTCTTTTGCACCACCTTCCGGTCCATTGCTGGATGCCTACAGTGGTATCTAATTAAGCTATTTGGCTTTTCTCTATTTAAGACTGTGCTAGGGCTCAAGCACACATCTTCCCTGACGAAGCCTGGTTCGCCGGGCGATACGCGTGGGGCATCACCTCACCAGGTTGTATGTTCATGGAAATTTATTTCCTGTGATATTTGCTGTGACCTAGTGGTACTATTACATATTGGTGACCCATTGGCCTTTTTTTGGCTCGCTTTCAGGTACCATTCTTTGGGATTATCCATTGTGCCTAATATATATAATTTTGTTTGCTTAGGCATCATTTCTGTGCCTTTTTCTGGGCACTGTATCTACATCATATATAGGTCTGCGCTATACCCCATGAGCCATTAGGTTTATTTTGGGTCACTTTATTATACTGCGCTATAGTCCATTTTTTCCTGTGTGTTTCTGATGGTGCTTATATGTTTTTAATCATGTTTTTATTGTTTGTGATGTGTTTTTTGAGCCATTAATAAAACAGTTTGTATTTTATATTATTGTCATTTACTGTTTGTAGGTGTGCGACTCATTGCAGTGATTCTTTTTCTTCTTTTCCTTGATATAGTTTTTATCACTGCCACCGCACCCGCAGACACATTTCTCTATATTGTATATGTAGTGCGCCCAATCCTTTTCTGTTTTGCTACATGTTTTTACCCACTTTTTGGTGGGTGTTTCTTTTGGGCGGCACACATTCTATTTTGAATGCATTGACTAAATGATCGTGCAAGTTTATATTGACTGCACGTGTGTTCTTATTGTTTTCTAGTTACCGGTTGTGGTCAGCTGGCACGGTCAGCTATGGATTGGGACACTCGTGAGGCTGCATGGCATGCCCAATCTTTGGATGTGTTCTCATCAGGGGAGCAGATGGTCCCGGACTCTGACTTCAATAAACTAGCCTCAGAGTTAACAGCTGCACATCGAGCGGGCATTAGACTTTGGTGGAACATCCGCAGCCTCGAGGAGTATATCAAACTTGGTATTGCTCCTCGTGGCTTAAGGGTGTCCATATATCCAGCATGGGAGCCCTCCCCTGGGTTCCGTGATACATGGGAACAAGGTCTTTTGAAATGTTCCAGCATTATCATGAATATGCTCTTAGAGCATGATCGAGAACTATTTGTTACAACTAAGGGTAGCATCAAGGATTTGGAGGCCAAATTGGGAAATTTTGATGACGTCAAACAGGTGCAGCCCTTTAAGGCCAAATTAAAGGAGGCTTTGGATAAATATGACCGTGAGGTTATGCTAAAGAAAAAATCCAAATTTGCTAGAGATCGGAACAGGAAAGAAATATATCTTGGTACCGTGTTAGCCAGTAGATAGAAAAATATTTAGAATTGAGAGTCCTCAGTGGTTGATACCTTTTTAATGGCTAACTGAAAAGATGGTAACAAATTGCAAGCTTTCGAGACTACATACGTCTCTTCATCAGGCAAAGACTAAAACAAATTCTGAAGAATCACATATTTATGCACAAGAGATCGGAATGATTTTGACTCTAAGAGGGCTTTCAAATGGAGGCATCAGGGGAATAGAAGACAGGGTCCCCAGCCCCAAAAGAGTGTGGATACTAAACAAACCGCTGTGGCAGGAATGACCGGTACTTCAGAGAGCGATTTTTTATCGTCAGTAGAGAGCGACCCCGACACTGGACACGAAGGGGGCGGAGGCGCCGCATACCTGCCACCACGGACAACGAGATATGGGGGTCGTCGACCGACGTTTCAGAGGCCTTACAAAGCCCAACGCAAATAATGACTTTGGACCCCTTAATGGATTCTTCTGCTTCTGCTCAGGTATCCTCTGATTTACTACAGGTTGTTAATTTATCGGATTATGTGCTCTCTCCTACTGAGTTGTCCGTATTACAACGTGGTCTAACTTTTTCTCCAGTTCATGAGCTTGATAAATTCACTGTAGTGAAAGACCTTTATTTATTTTGTAGACGTCTTTTATTACAGGTACTGCACAACAGACCATACATGGCGGAAGGTCTTGAACAAACTGACCAACAAGTTTTTCGTGACTTATTACAACTTCTGCAAGAAAACAGCTCTGAGGAGGGTAAGGATTCTCGTTTATTCAGGAACAAGTCTAAAGTAGCTCCACCATTCTCCCTAGTTCCTGCCATTAGGGTGTTTTTTGAGCTTACTAAAAGGGATATTGTTGCCTTACGACCATGTACATCTACTCTGGGCAACCTTAGTGGGAAAGAGAAACATGCCCTTAGAGACCTTAGGTCCAATAAAAGCTTCTTGATTAAAGAGGCAGATAAAGGGGGAAACGTTGTTCTTTGGCCACACTCGCTTTATCTAGAGGAAGCACATCGCCAGCTCGGGAATGGTCGATTTTACAGAAAACTTCCATCTGATCCCACAGCCATATTTGCGGGCAAGTTTAGACTCCTTCTGGAAAAGGCGAGGGATCTTGGCATCATTAGTCAACACGAGTTTGAATTTATGTGGGTAGAGGTTCCTATTACGGCAACTTTCTACATGCTGCCGAAGATTCACAAAAACTCACAGAGGCCTCCGTGCCGACCCATTGTGGCCGGCATCGGTAGCCTCTGTGAGAAAGCATGCATGTATGTGGATCATTTTTTGCAACCCCTAGCCAGAAATCTACCATCATTTGTCCAAGATTCCTCGCACTTCATTCGTTTATGTCTAGAGATTTCTCTACCTCCCAATTTTGTGTTGGTCACTTGCGATGTGGAGTCGCTTTACTCCAACATTAGCCATGACGATGGAATTACTGCCACCATACATTTCTTTGACCAACTCGGGCACTCAGATAGGATGCACGACTCCTTGGTGGTCGATTTATTGGAGTTCATCATGAAGCATAACTTTTTCCTATTTGACAGGGCTTTTTACCTTCAGACCTCAGGGGTGGCCATGGGGGCGCGCTGTGCCCCGGCCGTCGCCAATCTATTTTTGGGTTGGTGGGAGGCAACCATGGTCTACCCCTTGGAGGAGTTTAAGCGCCATGTCTGTCATTGGAGTCGATATATAGATGATCTATTCTTCATCTGGTCTGGCAGTATTGATCAGTGTCAGGATTTTATCGACTCTCTTAACAGGAACTCTCACAACATTGTGCTGACTTACTTTTTTTCTTCCACGACAGTGACCTTCCTGGACCTGCAGGTTATGGCTAGAGATGGTGCCCTTTACACAAAACTATTTCGGAAGCCAACTGCAACTAATAGTTTGTTGGACTACAGGAGCTTTCATCCGGCACATACCAGGAATGGGGTCCCTATGGGGCAGTTTCTGAGAATTAGAAGAAATTGCACTTCAGATGAAGATTTCCGTCAAGAAGCTCTCCAATTGACAAATCGCTTTCGACAAAGGCACTACCCACGGAGATGTATCTCTACAGCCTTTCAGCGGGCTAATGCACATACACACGAATCATTGCTGGTGTCTCATAACAAGGTACGGGACAATAAGCCAAGATTCATCACTGGCTTTAACAACAATTGGTCACAAATCAGAACTATCCTTCAAAGACACTGGGGTATTCTGACCACTGACCTTTCTACTTCCAGGTTAGTGGGGGACCAACCACTACTCACAGCCAGGAGGGCACCCAATTTTAGGGACCTCCTTACAAGCAGCCACTACAGATGACAGACCATTAGGCTGAACCAGGGCATTGACCTTCGTGGGTCATTTGCCTGTGGGGATTGCAACATCTGTCCTTATATGTGCCCCACCAGGGACTTTTTTGTGAATCCTACTAACCAGAGCAAACATAGGCTTAGTTCCTACATAAATTGTAGGACGACCTTGGTCATCTATGCCCTTATTTGCCCATGTCAGCGTTGCCATGTTTACGTTGGCCAGACATCTCAGGAGCTACGGCGCAGGGTATAGAAACATTTTTCTACCATTCATCTGGCACGCAGTGACTCCTTGAAGGGAAAAGTGCTCACTCCAGTGGCATCTCATTTTTTGGCACACCATAATGGCCAGACTATAAACACAAAAGTCATTGGGTTGGATAAAGTTCGTACATCTAATAGGGGTGGCATTTACAAACTACTGCTTTTACGTATGGAAGCCAGATGGATCTTTAATCTTGGTTCCATTGCTCCCGTAGGTCTTAATGAAGATCTGCTCTTCACTGGATTTCTGGGATAAACCTATGTGCTTACGGTACATCGTGGGACTATGAGAATCTGCCGTTGTCTGTATTCCTTCATGGACCTGGTCTGCAGTTAATCATCCTGCTGCATCCGTCACGGACTTTATTTGTATACTGTTCCCAGTACTTATGGTGGTTCTTCTTTCTTGCGTAATTGCCTTACTTGATTTCCCTGTGACAAGACTCCATCTCTAGCATCTTTTGGTGGTTCAAATGCCAGTTTTTGTTCACTAGGGTGAGGTCTCTTATGCGGTCACTGTATTGGGGGGTTTCTGCACTTTATACATATAACTTATTGGCTCAAGGGGTTGTGCAATTCAGCATAATAAAATGGTATTTGGCTCATGGGGAGTGCTATTTTTTAGCACTGCGTATATTTGGCCTTATTGGCCCTTCTCCTGTGCTCTCCATTTTTGTATATTGTGCTTTATAATGAATATATTGGCTCTTAGTATCCTGTATTAGCTGATAACTTTATTAAATTATCTACATGTTTTGCTATATATTCTTGATGTTTATATTTCTCTTCAAATAAAACTATGTTCAGTCATCATGTAGATCTCCGTACTTATGTGACTTATAACTGTGTATGAGAGTTGTGTGCATGTTCAAGTGCCCCCGTGGGATGTCTGATACTGGGTGATTGGTGGTATGTATGTGTTGGTTGTATCTGAGTGGGGGTGGGCATATTGGCAATATACCCGCCGGGTTTTACCTGGCGTGTGGTGTTCTTTATGCTGTTTCCAACCCAGCGTTATATATTACCTCCTGCTTCAGTGTCCAACATTACCCACTCCTATATCTCCTTACAGCCCTATATTACCTTGTGCTTCGGTGAACTCCATAACCTCACTCTTTATTAACATATCCTCTTATGGTATTATATATATTTTTCCTCTTTTCATATAATCTGCAACCCATTTTTGGCTTCCAGATTATTGTTGGCGTTATATTGAGGGTTGTTAATTATTGTGTGTACATCATGGTTACATATGCTGGTGCTGTTCCATTTACCATTAGTTACTGGGTTTCACATTCAGTTTTAGATGCTTCTTTACCCCTGTTTTTACTTGCAAGCACACGTTTTGCTGTGCTAACATCTCCCTTTTTGGTCCTGCAAGTACCTACTCTGCCGGCTCCTTCTTGCGCTTGTGCGCTTGGTATGGTCTGTACACTCCGGATATCTCTGACTCCGGGTTCTGGTACTTCCGGCTTGCCGCTGTGTGCGGTGTTTGAACGTTATCGCTTGCGCTTCCCCGCGCATGCGTGTGTCTCATGGACGGCGTCTCACGTATGTGGATAATTGATTTTTGTACCCTTCGGCTTGCCGTTGTCCACCTCCCATCATGTCTGTCTGGCCGTACAGCAGCCGCTTGCGGAAGTATTATTCTTTTGCACCACCTTCCGGTCCATTGCTGGATGCCCACACCGGTATCGAATTAAGCTATTTGGATTTTCTCTATTTAAGACTGTGCTAGGGCTCAAGCACACATCTTCCCTGACAAAGCCTGGTTGGCCGGGCGATACGCGTGGGGCATCACCTCACCAGGTTGTATGTTCATGGAAATTTATTTCCTGTGATATTTGCTGTGACCTAGTGGTACTATTACATATTGGTGACCCATTGGCCTTTTTTTGGCTCGCTTTCAGGTACCATTCTTTGGGATTATCCATTGTGCCTAATATATATAATTTTGTTTGCTTAGGCATCATTTCTGTACCTTTTTCTGGGCACTGTATCTACATCATATATAGGTCTGCGCTATACCCCATGAGCCATTAGGTTTATTTTGGGTCACTTTATTATACTGCGCTATGGTCCATTTTTTCCTGTGTGTTTCTGATGGTGCTTATATGTTTTTAATCATGTTTTTATTGTTTGTGATGTGTTTTTTGAGCCATTAATAAAACAGTTTGTATTTTATATTATTGTCGTTTACTGTTTGTAGGTGTGCGACTCATTGCAGTGATTCTTTTTCTTCTTTTCCTTGATATAGTTTTTATCACTGCCACCGCACCCGCAGACACATTTCTCTATATTGTATATGTAGTGCGCCCAATCCTTTTCTGTTTTGCCAGATTTCGGCCATTGTCACACACTACCATGCCTGGCTGGAGATTCGCTGGCACAAACCACACGTCGCTCTCCTGCTTGATGGCATTCCAGAGCTCCTGCACTGTTTGGCTTCGATTCCCCAAAGAAATTAATTTCAAGACGGCCTGTTGACGTTTGGCCACAGCTGTGCTCATGTTGGTCGTAACAGGTAAACGTTCACGGGTCCGTCCATGTGGAGGTGGACTGTGATGGCTCCTGCAGCGATGATTCTGAGGAACTTGTGTATGAGGAGGAGTCAATGCGGACAGACTGGATTCCTGCAATCCTTGGAGTTGGCAGAACATGGCCTGTGCCACTAGCACGATCTGTACCCGGCTCATCAACATTAACCCAATGGGCAGTGAGGGAAAGGTATCGCCCCTGTCCATGGTGACTGGTCCACGTATCGGTGGTGAGGTGGACCTTGCTACTGACGGCGTTCAGTAGCACGTGTTTTAGGTGTCCCTCCACATGCTTGTGCAGGGCAGGGACGGCTTGCCTGATGAAATAAAAGTGGCTGGGCACATTGTATTGTGGGACTGCCAATGCCATCAAGTTACGGAAGCTGTCAGTCTCCACCAGCCTGAATGACAGCATTTCAAGGGACAGTAGTTTTGCAATGCCAGCATTCAGAGCCTGTGCTCGGGGGTGGTTTGCCGAGAATGGCTGCCTTTTCTCCCATGCCTGTGCTACCGATGGCTGTAGACTGGGCTGGGAGTGTGAGGATGACTGGGAACGTGGTGCTGCGGGTGGAATTACTGTGGGTCTCTGGACAACAGTGCCAGAGGTTCTTCCATGGCGAGGAAGCTGAACCAGCTGTGTGTGAGCCGGAGGAAGAGGCAACAACACGAGCTGAAGAGGTGGTAGGTGCCGGTGTTGGTTGGCCTAGGTCTTCAGTGTGTTTTTGTAACTCCACCGCGTGCTTGGTCCGCACATGTTTCCACATATTTGTGATATTGAGGTTGCTGACATTTTTCCCTCTTTTGACTCTCTGATGACACACCTTGCATTTGACAAAGCAAATGTCATCTGCAACTGTGTCAAAAAAGGACCTGGCACTGCAAGTCTTGGGAGCGCCCGTTTTGGCTTTTGGAAGAGGCATGCTCCTAATGGGTGCCGAAGTGGAGGCTACAGGAACCGCAGTCTTCCCCCTCCTTCTCCCTCTTTGGCCCGTTCGGGGAATCTCTTCCTCAGAGCTGCTCCCACCACCTTCCTGTACCTCACGCCACAATGGGTCAAGGACCTCATCATCTACACTACCCTCTGCCACCAACTGCTCCTCCTGGGTAGTCTCGGCAGCACAGTACGCACCAGAAAGTGGCACCTGAGTCTCATCATCAGATGCGTACTGCGGTGTGGTGACCGGAGGCACTGACCCACCCGCCACTTCAGAGTCAGAGAGACAAAGCTGTTGGGCATCACTGCACACTGCCTCTTCTTCCATTTCTCCAGTGCTGCTTGGCTGGCACCTGTTTCCAAGCCAAGAGATTCAGAGAACAGAAGTAGAGACTGGCTCCTGGGCTCTCTGACTGCCTGGGCAATTTGGCAGGTGGTGAAGAGACAGATGGGTGCTCTCCAGTGCTCTGTGCCTGAGGGGATGTGGCACAGAATCCCCACATCCTCTCCCTGCTCCGCGCCCACGCCCATGCCCGCTTCATCTTGGTTGACTGATAAAGATAAGCAGAAAAGTACTAAGGGCATAGTGTGCTTATTCCTGAACAGCTCCTACCAGGTATAAGAAACACTAATTTTCTAAAGTGTGGACTAGACTGTAATATGAGCTAATGTGGCCTACACAACTGTAAAGTGGTGTGTTTGGTGAACTTTATTATTTTATTTTTTATTTTTGCAGAAATGACTACAGAGCGATGTGCACTCACACAGAGACCGTGCAGACAGCCGTAAACAGCTCTGCAAGGCCAAAAAAAGCTCCTCAATGTAATCCTATGTAGTGTTTTTCCACAATTTAGCTGGATATGGGTGGAAAGCCACTAATAGGAAATATTTGAAAAAATGTGAAGCAGGCTGCACTAATTGCAATAAAGGACAATGGATTTAACGGTATGAGGCAGTGACGCACTTTGAGCTTACTGCAACTGGCTGTGGCTGCGGACAGACTACAGAGCGATGTGCACTCACGGAGACCGTGCAGACAGC
Organism: Ranitomeya variabilis; assembly: GCF_051348905.1. Taxonomy (NCBI): domain Eukaryota; kingdom Metazoa; phylum Chordata; class Amphibia; order Anura; family Dendrobatidae; genus Ranitomeya; species Ranitomeya variabilis. Next base: position 573,735,158 of record NC_135236.1, read on the forward strand.
CGTAAACGGCGCTGCAAGGCCAAAAAAAGCTCCTCTATGTGATCCTATGTAGTGTTTTTCCACAATTTAGCTGGATATGGGTGGAAAGCCACTAATAGGAAATATTTGAAAAAAAAGGGCAGCAGGCTGCACTAATAGCAAAAAAGGACAACGGATAGAATGGTATGAGGCAGTGATGATGCACCCTGAGCTGAATACAACCGGCTGTGGCTGCACACAGACTACAGAGCGATGTGCACCCACACAGAGACCATGCAGACAGCCGTAAACAGTGCTGCAAGGCCAAAAAAACTCCTCTATGTTATCCTATGTAGTGTTTTTCCACAATGTAGCTGGATACAGGTGGAAAGCCACTAATTATTAAATATTTGAAAAAAGTGCAGCAGGCTGCATTAATAGCAAAAAAGGACAATGGATAGAACGGTATGAGGCAGTGATGCACCCTGAGCTGCATGCAACCGGCTGTGGCTGCACACAGACTCCAGAGCGATGTGCACTCACACAGAGACCTTGCAGACAGCTGTGAACAGCGCTGCAAGACAAAAGCAAGGTTCTCACACAGCGGTTGCTAAATTAGCCTGGGTAAAGCACAATGAAGCAAATCGCTATCTCTAAACTGGCCCTCAGTCATAACACAGCATCCTGTCCCTAACTGAATTCACAGCAGAGTGAGCCCTAAATGGCGGCAGCGACTTTTATAGTGCTTCATGACATCATTTCAGCAGCCAATCACAGCCATGCCAGTACTTCCATGCCCACCATGCAGAACAGGATGTGTCCACACTTCTAATCAGTCCTCATTGGCTGAATTCGGGCAGTTTGAATTCTGGGAACTTCCGATTCCGGTATCCGATATACGGAAAATATCGGAACTCGGTATCGGAATTCCGATACCTCAAATATCGGCCGATACCCGATACTTGCGGTATCGGAATGCTCAACACTAGTCATTATCTTTTCCTTTTTAAAATGGTCAGACCTTCTTGTCCATGCTGGTGGAAGATTTGTCTTCTTGTGCTGTTTGCTATAGCTACGTGGTTGAAGTAGAGTTGTTGGAGAAGTGTTCTGTGGTTTGCTGTCATTAAGTGCATAGAGGCTCTTCACAGGGAGCTCCTTTCTTGTTATATCTTATTATATCTTGAAAGATTTTCCTACTCCTACTGTGTTAGGCCTTCCCTGGCTAACTATGCATAATGTGGTTATTAACTGGCAGTCCAGAGAAATAGTCAAATGGAGTGATTTCTGCAAGAATGGTTCCCTAGGTACCATAATTTCTACTGTTTCTATTAAAACCTTACCCTCTTTTCCAACTTATTTTTTGGATGTGTTGTCTGAAAAGTGGTGCCAGGATCTTCCTCCCCACTGAGTGTATGATTGCCCCGTAAACCTACTCACTGGAGCAAAATTACCCAAAACCAGAGTATACAATCTGTCTGGCCTGATAAGGTCCGTGCAGTTCTGGAATGCATCCGCCAGAAAATCTGAAAGCGTTGCAACACTTTTTGGGGTTTGCTAACTAGTATTGCAAGTTTATCAAATTCTTCACATCGATTGTCAAACCCCTCACTGACATGACAAAGAAATGTACGGACTTTGTAGGAGGCGAAGCTAGGGTTTTGATTCAGGGGCGAAACTTCTGAGTGGGCCCCTAACCTTGACTACAGCTGTGACACCCTAATAGTGGGGGAGAACCTCCGCAGATGACTGCACTGTTACTAAAAATAATCTCTATATAAAGATCAATATTGATATTACCACCATATGGTCAGTGGTAAATACCAGTACTGGAGAACATGTAAGAGATCACAGCACAGTTACAGATAATGACTTAACGCTGATGATCTTTCTGATGGATTTGTTCACTTTTCCCATCTTTTCCATCTGGCCCAGACCAACATGACAACTTCTTCCAGCCAGGACTCGGCTGAAGAGATTACAACAAAGACACATTTCACTTTTCATATTTTCGTCACTTTCCCCAATGAAACTATTCCCATCCTGCACAAACTCCTACTGATACCCCAATGCTGAGCCACTGCTGCCATATATGTCCCCATTGCTGTACCCAATACCCCAATACTGATCCTCTGTCATATGTGTCCTTATTTCTGCAGCTGCTGTGTGGTTCTGTGTGACCTTTAGATGGTAAAACAAGCCTATAGATTATAGTATTGTCATGTGCAAGTGCCCTAAAAAACAATGCCCACATTTTTTGAAAGTAATAATGCCCTGTGTGCCGATTTGACAGTCACAGTAACCTTAGTTCCCCTATAACAATAAGTGCCCACTTTACAATTAATATTGTCCCTAGTCTTCTCCCTTTAAAGCTCCAATATACACAATATGATGCTCTCTTAAACAGTCTAATGCTACCTCACTGTATATATATTTACTCCTTAGTATCCCCCAAACTCTTTCATAGCTCCAACACTAAACTCCACACTCTATGATGGCCCCCTAGATAGCCTCCATATTGTATAATGCACCAGACACTCCTCAATATAGTATAATGCACTCCCCATAGGCATCCATATAGTATAATGCACTCCCCATAGACCTCTATATAGTATAATGCACTCCCCATAAGCAGACTATATATAGTATATTGCACCCCCTATTGGCAGACTCTATAGTATAATGGACTCCCCATTGGCAGACTCTATAGTAAAAAGCATTTTCCATAGCAGACTTTATACAGTATAATGCACACCCCATAGGCAGCCTCTCTAGTGTAATGCAGCCACTAATATAATGCACCCCCATAGGCAACCTCTATAGTATAATGTAGCCCCTAATATAATGCACTCCCATAAGCAGCCTCTATAGTATAATGTAGCCCCTAATATAATGCACCCCCATAGGCAGCCTCTATAGTATAATGTAGACCCTAATATAATGCACTCCAATAGGCAGCCTCTATAGTATAATGCACCCCCTAAACAAATACAATACTCACCTCACTTCTCCTCATTCCTCCTCTGCTCTGAGCGCACATCTCCAGACCACGGGCACTGAGTAGTGACATCATCGAGACCCCCTGTTGGTGTCAGTCAGCGTTGCTGACATCAGACACTGAGAGGGGGATGATGGGAGAGGGAGTGCAATGCTCTTTCTTTCATAAATGCAGTTAGTTGTATAGGCATCTAGCCGATACTGTTGAACCTGCGATGACGGGATGGGGGCCCACTGCTAGCACCATGCCCCCCACCACCTACTCAGGGCCCCATATTGGCCGGGAGGCAGAGCGGGGAGATCGATTCTCCCTGCTCTGCTACAGAATGTAACTGTATCGGCGCATTGTGCACGCCAATAAAGTTACAGTAGCATAGCTCCGGGTGGGCCCACTCAGAGTGCAGGGCCCAGGGCAACTGCTCCCTCTGCCCCCCGGTAGCTACACTACTGATCTTCCTGTAATGAATGTGCATGTTATAAGACCCTGCATACTCGACCATCTTGGGCTCTTCTACTATTAACCACACCTGACTGGTCATGGACACTTTTATCCATGGATTTTATTACAGATATTCCTTTTTCCTCTGGTAAGACTGTTATCTTAGTTGTGGTGGATAGGTTCAGAAAAATGGCACACTTCTTTGCTTTACCTGTTCTCCCCAATGCTAACACGCTGGCTCAGTTGTTTGTCAACAAGATTGTGAAGCTTCACGGGGTTCCCTCCAGTGGTGTCAGATTGGGGGATCCACTTTGTATCTAAATCCTTTTCTTTGGAGTTTCAGACTCAATTTAATGGTCATACTGAATGTTTAAACCAAAGTCTGGAGACATACCTCAGATGTTTTGTGTATGATAACCAGGGGGATTGGTCATCTTTTCTTCCATTAGCTGATTTTATCTTGAACAATTGTTGCAGTAAGTCTACTGGTTTTTTGGTACGTGTTGCTTCCATCCTCAGTTCTGTACCTTCTGCAAGGAAGGGTCTTCAGGGGTTCCTGGGGAGGAACGATTCTCTTCATCACTTTTATCTGTATAGCAAGGAGTTCAGAACAACTTAAAGATAATGGGGGACAGATACAAATGCAAGGATGATAAGAAACTGATGTCAGGTCCAGACCTGGCTGTGAATGATTTAGTATGAAATATTAAACTGAAAATTCCTTCTTGGAAATTAGGTCTTAGGTTCATTGCTCCTTACAAGGTGGTTGCTGTAATTAACCTTGTGGCTTTTCTTCTTGATCTTCCTCTAACTCTTAAAATCCATAACGTTTTCCACAGGTCAGTGCTCAAAAAATATGTAGTGCCTGTGGTGCCATCAACCTTGCCACTGTCACTGATTATTTTTGATGGTAATTTGGAGTTTCAGGTGGCAAGAATTGAGGATTCTCATATGGTTGCTGCTCTTTATAATACTTGGTGCACTGGAAGAGGTATGGTCTTGAAGAGAGGATGTGGGTATCGGCATCTGAGGTTAATGCCAGTAAAGTAGTTAGATATGATGTGATTTGTTTCCCATATTAAATTGATTTAATTTCTTCTGGTGCTGAAGAGGTTAACAACCAAGTGTATGCTAGTGAGAGACATGCAGCTCCATTTCAGCTACTTCTGATCTTGTCACTGCATCTTCCTTTATAAACCGGTCAAACCTTCTTGTCACTAATGGTGAAAGATTTGTCTTCATGTGGTTGAAGTAGAGTTGTAGTAGAAGTATTCTGTGGTTTGCTGTAGTATGTACAGTTGTGTTTATATCCTGTTCTCTGTTTCCAGTTAGTTTATTCCTCCCTGTCGCTATCCTCCTCCCTATTGTTGGTTAGTGCTTTTGTATGATAGAGGTTTCTGTTATCCCAGTTTTATCTTTGTGTCTAGTTTATATAACATTTCTGTCCCATGCCTTATGAGTTGGGGAAAGGGACAGATTAGGGTTTAATAAGAGGTAAGGTTGGAGACTCGAGCCTCTCTACTTTCAAGAGTACTCCCAGGACAGGCATAATTAGGGTCCCAGTTCCAGGAACATTTTGAGGTCCCCTTCCTTACCGAAGACCATCACAACGTGACAGCGCACATACCCAACTTTGATTTGTGCATTGTTTATATTGATAGCTATATACGTTTTTAAGGCGCATGACTTCTAAGTACATACAATAAATAATGTAGAATTTATAAAAATATCTTTAGCAGTGACCTCAGTATTGTCTGCTGCAGCCAGTGATTGGTTGCAACAGTTACATGTCATATTAACACATCAGTAATGGAGCCTGGTGAGCATTGACTTGAGGAACCCAGGAAGCAGTAGCATGGGTACTGTGGTGAATTAGTAAAAGGATTATTAGTTTGGTATTTTACAGCATTGTGATATTTTGGTAAAATATTCTTTACGAACAGTGTCTGCCAAAAAATGATTGCAAAAACAGTGTTCCAATCCAGCCTATTGTATTCATATGTAGCTGTAATTGTTTTCATACCTACCCTCAAGGAAACGAAACAGCCTTGCCTAGAAATTTTCCCACATAGAAAACAGATGTTAATTATTGATTTCATGAAACAAATGTTATACATAGCATTTTGGAGTTTTTCGAGGCTAGCTTTTGCCACAATTACAAGTAAGACATCATTAAGTTGAGTACATAGCTTTTTATCAAAAAGCAATCATGCTTTTCCATTTCCATGTAAGCACATTAGGTTGTAGCACCAATTTTATGAGCTCTACTGCACCTTTTTTGGTCCCTGCGCCAATTGAAGATCACTAAATGAGTACAGAACCACCACCTTGCTGGACATGGACTGAAATGCATTGCTGTCCATGCATAGCTGTAAACTTTTGATAACAACATTATAAAAAAAAATTATATTATACATATACAATTGTGAGAAAAAAAAAGTACACCTTTTTTAAATTGCTTGGTTTTTAACAGGTCTTCCATTTTGGCATATACAGTATAACTAGAAACACCAACAACATAACACTTTTATAGAATAAATTACAAGCTGCAATTTTTTTAAAAATTATTATTATTATTATAAAACACCGCAAGGATTTATGAGAATCATGAAAAAAAAACTAATGGGGAGGGACAGATACAGGAACAAAAAGGTGGGCATAGCTTAAAGTGAGACGGCATATAATATATCTATAAAAGAATACACAGTGTTATTACAGAGGGTGCAAGTGCAAATTCAGATATACAAGTAGTATAACAACAGAAGACTTACATACAGATACTACCAAAGTGTACAAAAACTGCTCAGTCCATGGAGAGAACCTATGCATCACATAATATAGACAATATGGTATTCATAGTAGTACAGTAAAAATATATACCGTATATACTCGAGTATAAGCCGACCCGAGTATAAGCCGACCCCCCTAATTTTGCCACAAAAAAACTGGGAAAACTTAATGACTCGAGTATAAGCTTAGGGTTTAAAATGCAGCAGCTACTGGTAAATTTAAAAAATAAAAATAGATACCAATAAAAGTAAAATTAATTGAGATATCAGTAGTTTAAGTGTTTTTGAATATCCATATTGAATCAGGAGCCCCATATAATGCCCCATACAGTTCATGTTGGCCCCATAAGATGCTCCAAACAAAATATGCCCCTTATAATGCTGCACAAATGTTGATTATGACCCCATAAGATTCTCCATACAGACATTTGCCCCATACAATGCTGCACAAATGCTGATTATGGCCCCATAAGATGCTCCATAGACACATTTGCCCCGTATAATGCTCCACAAATGCGGATTATGGCCCCATAAGATGCTCCATACAGATATTTGCCACACATAATGCTGCACATGGCCCCATACAGATATTTGCCCCATTTTAATGCTGCACATGGCCCCAGAAGATGCTCCATACAGATATTTGCCCCATATAATACTGCACATGGCCCCATAAGATGTTCTACACAGATATTTGCCCCATATAATGCTGCACATGGCCCCATACAGATATTTGCCCCATATAATACTGCACATGGCCCCATAAGATGCTCCATACAGATATTTACATACTCACCTCTCAGGCCCCCGGCACTTGCTATACTCACCTTTCCCGTTCCACCGCCGACCGCTGCTGAGTCATCCCCATCCTCTGCACTGACTGTTCAGGCAGAGGGTGGCACGCACTAAATGCATCATCGTGCCCTCTGACCTGAGCGTCAGTGTAGAGGACGCAGAAGACACAGCGGTGGAACGGGGAGCAGGTGAATATTGCACACTGCATTATACTTACCTGCTCCTGGTGCAGTCCCTGCCTGTCTGTTACCTGATGCCAGCAGCTTCTGGCAAGCTTGTGGCTCCACCCCTATGGGAGTGTCAGGACTCTGAACATTTTTTACCTTTTGTGCATTACTGACCTTTTCCAAGATGGCGTTTTTGGTCTCATGTGCACTGTGTCTTCCTGCTATAAAACTCCACCCCAGCCTTCAGTCTGTGCTAGAGTATTCTGCCTTGCATCCAGCCCCTGACCTCTGATTACTCCCTGGCTATATACCTGCTCCTGTGAACCTGTGTGGTGATCCTGCTACTCAGCTCTGAGTTCCTGCTGCATACACCAGTTCCATTATATAAATAAGAGATAAACTGGAGTAACCAATCAATAAGTAAGAAAGTACAAAATTTATTTCAAAAAATCATCAAAGAAAAACACATATAATAAAATTGTCAATCAGGACAAGGACACGGAAGTACATACAGTAGTGAGGTGCACATGGGAGTTCAGAGGTAGTACATCTATCTGATTTACATTTGAATGCTTGTCCATGTGCTAGGTAAGTAGAGACAAAAATAAGGCACAATAAATAAAGCCCAAGTATTGTATAACAATGCGGGGATCCACAGAAGCAGCGGGAGCTCTATAGCAAGGTTTAAAGCCAAAAGTAAGGCAAAAAAAAAGGTCAGGGTAAATCAACATAGACCAAGCCCAGCTGGAGAGCCGCAGAGTAAAGGGACTGTATCATAAATTAAGGGCAAAACTTACCAAGCCCAGTGCACAACACTACTCAGATGGTAATGAGCCCCAAATGATGGGGGGTGACCCCGACGTACGTTTTGTGTCTATACCAGACACTTCCTCAGGGGGTGTGATGTAAGTGTGAATAGAAGGACCTTCTATTGCCATGACAATGGGTCACTGGGTGTATCACATGGTTGTGATCACCCAATGAGAAGCGGCGCTGTCGGCGCGTGTGCAGTGCATCCCTGCAGGTCCTAACATCCAGAGAGAGCGTCAGGCATCACTGCGTATGCGCCGGTGAAAAATTCACCTAGGTCACACACAGGAGGCTGATAAAGACGCCCGACTGAATGCCGGAAGCGGGGGACAACAGCGCGCATGCGCACGGCCGCATATAAACAAAGGGGAGGTATCTGAACTTACAAGATGTGCCAGAATATCAAATCATGTTGGTAAACATAAAATCCATGCATATTATCAATATAATAAGGTGGCATACAAATTCTGATATAAAGAGAGGACAGTATACTATATAAATATAATAAAATGATGGCACAATATATTTCTCCGCTTGTTTTTCAGTGATGGGTTGCACGGCAGAATGTTTATAATAGGGTCCAAAACAGATGAATAACCACATAAAAATATAACTAAAAATTAAGAGAATACATAGAAAGAGTTAAAACAATAATAATAAAACCACACACAAAAGAACCATCAATGGGTGAATATATGAGCATAAATCAGGAAAAGAAGAGAGACTAAATATTCATAGAAATGAAGCAAAGCTCAAAGACTCATTAAGGCCCTTGGGGGCCACAGTATCCAGCTTAACAATCCACTTTGCCTCTCTTTGGGCCAGGATTTTCTTGTAATTACCCCATCTAATACCTAGATGAATAATGTCTATCCCCCTAATTTTCAACGTTTTGGCATCACAATTGTGATATGCCCTAAAGTGGCGGGGGATAGTTTTTAATTGGAGGGGGTCGACCACTGTCTTGGCCACGCAAATGTCCTGCACGTGCTCACGTACGCGGATGCGTAATTCTCTGGAGGTCAAACCTATATATATTTTAGAACATCCGCAAGTAGCGTAGTATATAACATTACTGCTACCGCAGGATATTCGTTGTCTTATCTGAAATTGTTGTGACCCATCTGAAGATTGAAAAGAAGAGCAGCGCAGGACATTTGCGCAGGCAAGACAGAGGCCACAGGGAAAGCAGCCCGGAATAGGGCCCTTAGTACCAAAAGGATTAGCCATTTTAGGTACATAATGGCTATTAACGAGGAGATCATTCAAATTTTTAGATCTCCTTGATGTCATCAGTGGGAAGTCGCCAATGGCGGGACCCATACAGATATTTCCCCCACATAATGTTGTACATGGCCCCATACAGATATTTGCCCCATTTTAATGCTGCACATGGCCCCATAAGATGCTCCATACAGATATTTGCCCCATATAATACTGCACATGGCCCCATAAGATGCTCCATACAGATATTTACCCCATATGCTGTTGCTGCGATTAAAAAATCACATACTCACCTCTCAGGCCCCCGGCACTTGCTATACTCACCTTTCCTGTTCCACCACCGACCGCCGCTGAGTCATCCCCATCCTCTGCACTGACTGTTCAGGCAGAGGGTGGCACGCACTAAATGCATCATCGTGCCCTCTGACCTGAGCGTCAGTGTAGAGGACGCAGAAGACACAGCGGTGCCGATAATGGAACGGGGAGCAGGTGAATATTGCACACTGCATTTTACTTACCTGCTCCTGGCGCAGTCCCTGCATGTCTGTTACCTGACACCAGCAGCTTCTGGCAAGCTTGTGGCTCCACCCCTATGGGAGTGTCAGGACTCTGAACATTTTTTACCTTTTGTGCATTACTGCCCTTTTCCAAGATGGCGTCTTTGGTCTCATGTGCACTGTGTCTTCCTGCTATAAAACTCCACCCCAGCTTTCAGTCTGTGCTAGAGTATTCTGCCTTTCATCCAGCCCCTGACCTCTGATTACTCCCTGGCTATATACCTGCTCCTGTGAACCTGTGTGGTGATCCTGCTACTCAGCTCTGAGTTCCTGCTGCATACACCAGTTCCATTATATAAATAAGAGAAAACTGGAGTAACCAATAAATAAGTAAGAAAGTACAAAATTTATTTCAAAAAATCAAAGAAAAACACATATAATAAAATTGTCAATCAGGACAAGGACACGGAATTACATACAGTTGTGAGGTGCACATGGGAGTTCAGAGGTAGTACATCTATCTGATTTACATTTGAATGCTTGTCCATGTGCTAGGTAAGTAGAGCCAAAAATAAGGCACAATAAATAAAGCCCAAGTATTGTATAACAATGCTGGGATCCACAGAAGCAGCGGGAGCTCTAAAGCAAGGTTTGAAGCCAAAAGTAAGGCAAAAAAAAAAGGTCAGGGTAAATCAACATAGATCAAGCCCAGCTGGAGATCCGCAAAGTAAAGGGACTGTATCATAAATTAAGGACAAAACTTACCAAGCCCAGTGCACAACACTACTCAGATGGTAATGAGCCCCAAATGATGGCGGGTGACCCCGACGTACGTTTTGTGTCTATACCAGACACTTCCTCAGGGGGTGTGATGTAAGTGTGAATAGAAGGACCTTATATTGCCATGACAATGGGTCACAGGGTGTATCACATGGTTGTGATCACCCAATGAGAAGCGGCGCTGTCGGCGCGTGTGCAAGTGCGTCCCTGCAGGTCCTAGCATCCAGAGAGAGCGTCAGGCATCACTGCGTATGCGCCGGTGAAAAATTCACCTAGGTCACACACAGGAGGCTGATAAAGACGCCCGACTGAATGCCGGAAGCGGGGGACAACAGCGCGCATGCACACGGCCGCATATAAACAAAGGGGAGGTATCTGAACTTACAAGATGTGCCAGAATATCAAATCATGTTGGTGCACATAAAATCCATACACATTATCAATATAATATGGTGGCATACAAATTCTGATATAAAGAGAGGACAGTATACTATATAGATATAATAAAATGATGGCACAATATATTTCTCCGCTTGTTTTTCAGTGATGGGTTGCACGGCAGAATGTTCATAATAGGGTCCAAAACAGACGAATAACCACATAAAAATATAACTAAAAATAAAGAGAATACATAGAAAGAGTTAAAACAATAATAATAAAACCACACACAAAAGAACCATCAATGGGTGAATATATGAGCATAAATCAGGAAAAGAAGAGAGACTAATCATTCATAGAAGTGAAGCAAAGCTCAAAGACTCATTAAGGCCCTTGGGGGCCACAGTATCCAGCTTAACAATTCACTTTGCCTCTCTTTGGGCCAGGATTTTCTTGTTATTACCCCCTCTAATACCTAGATAAATAATGTCTATCCCCCTAATTTTCAACGTTTTGGCATCACAATTGTGATATGCCCTAAAGTGGCGGGGGATAGTTTTTAATTGGAGGGGGTCGACCACCGTCTTGGCCGTGCAAATGTCCCGCACCTGCTCACGTACGCGGATGCGTAATTCTCTGGATGTCAAACCTATATATATTTTAGAACATCCGCAAGTAGCGTAGTATATAACATTACTGCTACCGCAGGATATTCGTTGTCTTATCTGAAATTGTTGTGACCCATCTGAAGATTGAAAAGAAGAGCAGCGCAGGACATTTGCGCAGGCAAGACAGAGGCCACAGGGAAAGCAGCCCGGAATAGGGCCCTTAGTACCAAAAGGATTAGCCATTTTAGGTACATAATGGCTATTAACGAGGAGATCATTCAAATTTTTAGATCTCCTTGATGTCATCAGTGGGAAGTCGCCAATGGCTGGACCCATACAGATATTTCCCCCACATAATGTTGTACATGGCCCCATACAGATATTTGCCCCATTTTAATGCTGCACATGGCCCCATAAGATGCTCCATACAGATATTTGCCCCATATAATGCTGCACATGGCCCCATAAGATGCTCCATACAGATATTTGCCCCATATAATGCTGCACATGGCCCCATAAGATGCTCCACACAGATATTTGCCCCATATAATGCTGCACATGGCCCCATACAGATATTTGCCCCATATAATACTGCACATGGCCCCATAAGATGCTCCATACAGATATTTACCCCATATGCTGTTGCTGCGATAAAAAAATTAAAAAATCACATACTCACCTCTCAGGCCCCCGGCACTTGCTATACTCACCTTTCCCGTTCCACCGCCGACTGCCATTGAGTCATCCTCATCCTCTGCACTGACTGTTCAGGCAGAGGGTGGCACGCACTAAATGCATCATCGTGCCCTCTGACCTGAGTGTCAGTGTAGAGGACGCAGAAGACACAGCTGTGCCGATGATGGAACGGGGAGCAGGTGAATATTGCACACTGCATTATACTTACCTGCTCCTGGCGCTGTCCCTGCATGTCTGTTACCTGACGCCAGCAGCTTCTGGCAAGCTTGTGGTTCCACCCCTATGGGAGTGTCAGGACTCTGAACATTTTTTACCTTTTGTGCATTACTGCCCTTTTCCAAGATGGCGTCTTTGGTCTCATGTGCACTGTGTCTTCCTGCTATAAAACTCCACCCCAGCCTTCAGTCTGTGCTAGAGTATTCTGCCTTGCATCCAGCTCCTGACCTCTGGTGACTCCCTGGCTATATACCTGCTGCTGTGAACCTGTGTGGTGATCCTGCTACTCTGCTCTGAGTTCCTGCTGCATACACCGGTTTCCAGTAATCCTCCTTCATCTGCTGCTCGTGTTTACTTCCATCTGTATTTGCTGGACATGTAAGCTGTTTGCTGCTCTGCAAAAACCTGAGACTATGTGTCCAAGTGTTGTGGACTTGAGTTTCTCTCTGCACCTGTTTGAATCACTGTGTGATAATATAGACTTTACCACTTATAAAACTGCGTCCTGTAGTTGTCTTGTTCCACGCAAAGAGTCTCCTGAGTTATTCCCTATAATTATTACAGGATACTCTAGCCTAAAAAAAAAAAGGAGACTGCTGAAACAATGACTGCAGAAAGCAGACTAGAGCAGGTGTTTTCCATAATTAGATCACTGCAGAAAGATGTGGAAGTTCTGCAAAAGAAGTTTGGAAGCTTTGAACACAATCAACAAGTGTTTGGACAAACTTTGCAGGACTTAAGCAACCGCATGGCAGCCCTGGAAAACAAACTTGCTGGCATAGTCCCAGTATGGATGGCCTTTTCAGGACGTAAGCACGCAAATAGCTGCACAAGTGACTTTACCCTCTGGGCAACCGCCACCAGCTAGCCCACCTAAGTTGCCCCCATTCAGATTTAATGTTGATCGCGACAAATTTTGCGGCTTTGTGAATCAATGTATGCTATATTTTGATGTCCATGCTGACCGTTTTCCTACTGATAGATCCAAAGTATTGTGTGTAATAATGCTACTGACCTCACGAGTAGTGTTGAGCATTCCGATACCGCAAGTATCGGGTATCGGCCGATACTTGCGGGTATCGGAATTCCGATACCGAGATCCGATACTTTTGTGGTATCGGGTATCAGTATCGAAACAACATTAATGTAAAAATGTGTAAAAGAGAGAATTAAAATAAAAAAATATTGCTATACTCACCTCTCCGACGCAGCCTGGACCTCACCGAGGGAACCGGCAGCGTTGTTTGCTTAAAATTCGTGCTTTTCCTTCCTTACGTGAAGTCCTGGCTTGTGATTGGTCGCGTGCCGCCCATGTGGCCGCGACGCGACCAATCACAGCAAGCCGTGACGTAATTTTAGGTCCTTCAGGATTTTAAAATTACGTTCTGGCTTGTGATTGGTCGCGTCGCGGTCACATGGGCGACGCGACCAATCACAAGCCGTGACGTCACGGGAGGCAGGACATTTTAAATTGCGCGCGTGTCCAGCCTCCCGTGACGTCACGGCTTGTGATTGGTCGCGTCGCCCATGTGACCGCGACGTGACCAATCACAAGCCAGAACGTAATTTTAAAATCCTGAAGGACCTAAAATTACGTCACGGCTTGCTGTGATTGGTCGCGTCGTGGCCACATGGGCGACGCGACCAATCACAAGCCGGGACGTCACGGGAGGCAGGACACGCGCGCATTTTAAAATGCGCGCGTGTCCAGCCTCCCGTGACGTCACGGCTTGTGATTGGTCGCATCGCCCATGTGACCGCGACGCGACCAATCACAAGCCAGAACGTAATTTTAAAATCCTGAAGGACCTAAAATTACGTCACGGCTTGCTGTGATTGGTCGCGTCGCGGCCACATGGGCGGCACGCGACCAATCACAAGCCGGGACTTCACGTAAGGAAGGAAAAGCGCGAATTTTAAGCAAACAACGCTGCCGGTTCCCTCGGTGAGGTCCAGGCTGCGTCGGAGAGGTGAGTATAGCAATATTTTTTTATTTTAATTCTCTCTTTTACACATTAATATGGATCCCAGGGCCTGAAGGAGAGTTTCCTCTCCTTCAGACCCTGGGAACCATCAGGAATACCGTCCGATACTTGAGTCCCATTGACTTGTATTGGTATCGGGTATCAGTATCGGATTGGATCCGATACTTTGCCGGTATCGGCCGATACTTTCCGATACCGATACATTTAAAGTATCGGACGGTATCGCTCAACACTACTCACGAGCGCTCGCCTGGGCGAATCCGATGATTGATTCTCATGACCCACGGGTAAATAACTTGGATGATTTCTTGGCTGCTATGGCATTAATGTTTGATGACCCTAATCGCCGTGCAAACGCTGAATCTGCTTTGTTGTCTTTACGCCAGGCTAAACGTTCTGTTATTGAGTATGCCACTGAATTCAGGAGATTAGCGGTAGATACCAATTGGGACAGTTATGCACAATTGCCTATTTTCAAAAGGGGTCTGTCTAGTATTATAAAAGATGAACTAGCTCACTCTGAGTCACCCCAAGAGCTAGAGACATTTATACAGCATTGTGTGCGCATAGACATTCGCCTTACTGAGCGTAGGCAGGAGAAATTTGCTGCTTATAACCGTATTTCTAACTTTTCCCTTCCTTCCAAAGAGCCTGCAGGTAAAACCTCTCGGGAGGTGGAGGAGGTGCCCATGCAAATTGATTCCGTTCAGAGGCGTGAGATCAATGAGCGCCAGGAGCATCGCCTTTGTGAAAGTCTATGTTTCTACTGTGGCCAGTCTGACTACTTCTTGATCAATTGTCCTAAGTGTCCTAGACGGCCTAACAAGGTGCTAGCAGCAGTAGGGGAGTATGACAACTGTGATGATTAGGGTTGAGCGAAACGGGTCGATCATTTTCAAAAGTCGTCGACTTTTGGCTAAGTCGGCGTCTCATGAAACCCGATCCGACCCCTGTGCTTGTCGGCCATGCGGTACGCGACTTTCGCGCCAAAGTCGCGTTTCAATGACGCGAAAAGCGCCATTTCTCAGCCAATGAAGGTGAACGCAGAGTGTGGGCAGCGTGATGACATAGATCCTGGTCCCCACCATCTTAGAGAAGGGCATTGCAATGATTGGCTTGCTGTCTGCGGCGTCACAGGGGCTATAAAGGGGCGTTCCCGCCGACTGCCATCTTACTGCTGCTGATCTGAGCTTAGGGACAGGTTGCTGCCGCTTCGTCAGAAGCAGGGAGAGCGTTAGGCAGGGTCCACTAACCACCAAACCGCTTGTGCTGCAGCGATTTCCACTGTCCAACACCACCTTCGGTGTGCAGGGACTGTGGAAGCTATTTTTTTTTTTTTTTCCCCTCAGCGCTGTAGCTCATTGGGCTGCCCTAGAAGGCTCCGTGATAGCTGTATTGCTGTGTGTACGCCACTGTGGAAACCAACTGCTTTTTTCAAAGCACATATCCTCTTGTTCCTTCCTTTCTGCACAGCTATCTTTTTTGTTTGTCCACACTTTTTATTTAATTTGTGCATCAGTCCACTCCTATTGCTGCCTGCCATACCTGGCTTAGATTACTGCAGGGAGATAGTAATTGTAGGACAGTCCCTGTTTTTTTTTTTGTTTTTTTTTGTGGGAGATTAAGATTGGCATTTCTGCTACAGTGCCATCCCTGTGTGTGCCATCTCTCACTGAGTGGGCCATAGAAAGCCTATTTATTTTTTCCGTGATTTGTGTTCTAAATTCTACCTCAACACAAAAACACTACATCAATCAGTGGGAGAAAAATATTGGCCTCAGTCAGGGCTTGTGTGCCACTGCTGTGTGTGCTATCTCTCATTCAGTGGGCTATAGAAAGCCTATTTATTTATTTATTTTTTTTAATATTATTTGGTTTCTAAAGTCTCCCTGAAAAAAAAAAAAAACCTAAAAAAACAGTGGGAGAGTAATATTGCCCTTTCAGCTTGTGTGCCAGTCTTGACTCCTGGGTGTGCCACCTCTCTCTCTCATTCAGTGGGCCATAGAAAGGCTATTTATTTTTTTGTTTTTTTTAATATTATTTGGTTTCTAAAGTCTCCCTGAAAAAAAAAAAATACATAAAAAAACAGTGGGAGAGTAATATTGCCCTTTCAGCTTGTGTGCCAGTCTTGACTCCTGGGTGTGCCACCTCTCTCTCTCATTCAGTGGGCCATAGAAAGGCTATTTTTTTTTTTGGTTTTTTTAATATTATTTGGTTTCTAAAGTCTCCCTGAAAAAAAAAAAAAAAACATAAAAAAACAGTGGGAGAGTAATATTGCCCTTTCAGCTTGTGTGCCAGTCTTGACTCCTGGGTGTGCCACCTCTCTCCCTCTCATTCAGTGGGCCATAGAAAGCCTATTTATTTTTTTTTTAAAATATTATTGGGTTTCTAAAGTCTCCCTTAAAAAACAAAAAATACATAAAAAAACAGTGGGAGAGTAATATTGCCCTTTCAGCTTGTGTGCCAGTCTTGACTCCTGGGTGTGCCACCTCTCTCTCATTCAGTGGGCCATAGAAAGCATTTTTTTTTTTTCCTTGATTTGTGTTCTAAAATCTACCTCAACACAAAAACACTACATCAATCAGTGGGAGAAAAATATTGGCCTCAGTCAGGGCTTGTGTGCCACTGCTGTGTGTGCTATCTCTCATTCAGTGGGCTATAGAAAGCCTATTTATTTATTTATTTTTTTTCTTATTATTTGGTTTCTAAAGTCTCCCTGAAAAAAATAAAAAATAAATAAAAAAACAGTGGGAGAGTAATATTGCCCTTTCAGCTTGTGTGCCAGTCTTGACTCCTGGGTGTGCCACCTCTCTCCCTCTCATTCAGTGGGCCATAGAAAGCCTTTTTTTTTTTTTTTTTTTTAAATATTATTGGGTTTCTAAAGTCTCCCTTAAAAAACAAAAAATACATAAAAAAACAGTGGGAGAGTAATATTGCCCTTTCAGCTTGTGTGCCAGTCTTGACTCCTGGGTGTGCCACCTCTCTCTCTCATTCAGTGGGCCATAGAAAGGCTATTTTTTTTTTGTTTTTTAATATTATTTGGTTTCTAAAGTCTCCCTGAAAAAAAAAAAAAAACATAAAAAAACAGTGGGAGAGTAATATTGCCCTTTCAGCTTGTGTGCCAGTCTTGACTCCTGGGTGTGCCACCTCTCTCCCTCTCATTCAGTGGGCCATAGAAAGCCTATTTATTTATTTTTTTAAATATTATTGGGTTTCTAAAGTCTCCCTTAAAAAACAAAAAATACATAAAAAAACAGTGGGAGAGTAATATTGCCCTTTCAGCTTGTGTGCCAGTCTTGACTCCTGGGTGTGCCACCTCTCTCTCATTCAGTGGGCCATAGAAAGCATTTTTTTTTTTTGGTTTTTTTAATATTATTTGGTTTCTAAAGTCTCCCTGAAAAAAAAAAAACCTTAAAAAAACAGTGGGAGAGTAATATTGCCCTTTCAGCTTGTGCGCCAGTCTTGACTCCTGGGTGTGCCACCTCTCTCTCTCTAATTGTGGGCCATAGAAAGCCTTTTTTTTTTTTTTTTTTAATATTATTTGGTTTCTAAAGTCTCCCTGAGAAAAAAAAATAAATAAATTAGGTGGGAGATTAATATTGACATTAGTGCTTGAGTGACAGTCCTGCGTGTGTGTCATCTCTGTGATTTTGTGCCACAGAAAACAGAGTGTGTAACATTGTGCCTGATTTTCCTTGTGGTCTCACCAACCTGTTAAGGGATATTGAAATCATACTGAAGTTATAGCTCACCGTGTAAGTTGTTTGACAGCAACAAATAAAGTTACTTTGGTTAAGATTTTAAAACAATGAGGAAGTCTGGTGCAAGAGGTCGTCGTGGGCGTTCATTGTCAGCTGGTAATGATGGTAGTGGTAGTGGAGCATCAGGTGGTCGTGGGGATAAAAATATTCCACCTAAGTCTGGAGCTGTGGAGCCAGTTTCGTCGTCAGGCTACACAAGGCCTCGAACGCTCTCTTTTCTGGGAGTAGGAAAACCGCTTTTAAAGGCGGAGCAGCAACAGCAAGTTTTGGCTTACATTGCAGACTCAGCCTCTAGCTCTTTTGCCTCCTCTTCAGAAACTGGTAAATGTAAAAGCAGCGCGTCGCTTGTGGATGTTCACAGTCAGGGACAAGTCGCTTCCTTGTCCTCCTCAGCAAAAACTACAACAAGAGAGAAGGATGCAGCAGGCGACACAACGGGTCACTCCATGGAGCTCTTTACACATACCGTCCCTGGCTTAGAAAGTGAAACATTTAACAGGCCATGCCCATTACAAGTAGATTCTGACATGGAGTGCACTGATGCACAGCCACAGCCAGAGTACTATGCTGCTCCTTTGACTCAGACCACCACATTGCCCTCTCAGGGTACAGATCCACAATCAGACCCTGATGAGACTATGTTGCCCCGCCACGAACGCTATACCACCGACCGACACAGTGACACAGACGAAGTTGCACACGAGCTCGAAGAGGAGGTAATAGATGACCCAGTTATTGACCCCGATTGGCAGCCATTGGGGGAACAGGGTGCAGGCGGCAGTAGTTCAGAAGCGGAGGTGGAGGAGGGGCCGCAGCAGGCATCAACATCGCAACAGGTTCCATCTGCCGGGCCCGTATCTGGCCCAAAACGCGTGTCAAAGCCAAAACCTGTTGGAGCACAGCGTTGCCATCCGGTTAAAGCTCAGTCTGCAATCCCTGAAAAGGGATCCGAGTCTAGGAAGAGTGCAGTCTGGCATTTTTTTAAACAACATCCAACTGATCAGCGCAAAGTCATCTGTCAAAAATGTTCAACTAGCTTAAGCAGAGGTCAGAATCTGAAAAGTCTAAATACTAGTTGCATGCATAGACACTTAACCACCATGCATTTTCAAGCCTGGACTAACTACCAAACGTCCCTCAAGGTTGTAGCACCCTCGGCCAATGAAGCTAGTCAGCAACGCAACATCCCTTCCGTCACTGTAAGGCCACCATTTTCCGCACCACCGGCAGTATCTGTGCAGGTTTCTTTGCCAGCCAAAAGCAGTCAGGGTCAGGGAATCACCAGTTTTGTAGGAGGAAATATTGCATCTAGGGCACCGGCGGAAACAATACCGTCTCCAACCGTCTCTCAGTCTGCCATGTACACCGGCACACCCGAAAGTTCCACGATCTCCAGCTCTCCAGTCCAGCTCACCCTACATGAGACTCTGGTTAGAAAAAGGAAGTACTTATCCTCGCATCCGCGTACACAGTGTTTTAACGCCCACATAGCTAGACTAATCTCGTTAGAGATGATGCCCTACCGATTAGTTGAAAGCGAAGCTTTCAAAGCCCTGATGGAGTACGCTGAACCACGATACGAGCTACCCAGTCGACACTTTTTTTCCAGAAAAGCCATCCCAGCCCTGCACCAGCATGTTAAACAGCGCATCGTCCATGCACTCAGGCAATCTGTGAGTACAAAGGTGCACCTGACTACAGATGCATGGACCAGTAGGCATGGCCAGGGACGTTATGTGTCCATCACGGCACACTGGGTGAATGTGGTGGATGCAGGGTCCACAGGCGACATCAATTTAGGGACAGTTGTGCCTAGCCCATGGTCTAGGAAACAGTTGGCTGTAGGCGTTTGCACCCCCTCCTCCTCCTCCTCCTCGTCCTCCTGCAGAAGCTACAGCTCTTCCACAGAACGCAGTCTGCCAACCACTCCATCGGCAGATGACACTGTTGCACACCAGTTGTCCCATTATGGGCCAGCTACTGCCAAGCGTCAGCAGGCTGTATTGGCTATGAAGTGTTTGGGCGACAACAGACACACCGCGGAAGTTCTGTCCGAGTTCTTGCAACAAGAAACGCAGTCGTGGCTGGGCACAGTAGATCTTGAGGCAGGCAAGGTAGTGAGTGATAACGGAAGGAATTTCATGGCTGCCATCTCCCTTTCCCAACTGAAACCCATTCCTTGCCTGGCTCACACCTTAAACCTGGTGGTGCAGTGCTTATTGAAAACTTATCCTGGGTTCTCCGACCTGCTCCTCAAAGTGCGTGCACTTTGCCCACATATCCGACGTTCGCCTGTACACGCCAGCCGTATGCAGACCTATCAGCGGTCTTTGAACCTTCCCCAGCATCGCCTAATCATAGACGTTGCAACAAGGTGGAACTCAACACTGCACATGCTTCAGAGACTGTGCGAACAGAGGCGTGCTGTTATTTATTTGTGGGAGGATACACGGGCAGGCAGTAGGATGGCAGACATGGAGTTGTCAGGTGTGCAGTGGTCTAAGATACAAGACATGTGTCAAGTCCTTCAGTGTTTTGAGGAATGCACACGGCTGGTTAGTGCAGACAACGCCGTAATAAGCATGAGCATCCCCCTAATGCGTCTGCTGATGCAAAGTTTGACGCACATAAAGGAGCAGGCGTCTGCACCAGAGGAAGAGGAAAGCCTTGATGACAGTCAGCCATTGTCTGGTCAGGGCAGTGTACAGGACGAGGTAGCGGGCGAAGAGGAGGTGGAGGACGAGGAGGATGATGGGGATGAGTATATTTTTAATGCCGAACCTTTCCCGGGGGCACAGGAAATTGGTTGCGTGTCACGGCCGGGTTCTGGTTTTTTGAGGGACACAAGTGACGTAGATTTGCCTGCAACTGCCCCTCAACCAATCACAACCGGAGATTTGACAACTGGAACTTTGGCCCACATGGCGGATTATGCCTTACGTATCCTAAAAAGGGACACACGCATTACGAAAATGATGAACGATGACGATTACTGGTTGGCCTGCCTCCTTGATCCACGCTATAAAGGCAAATTGCAAAATATTATGCCACATGAGAACTTGGAACTAATATTAGCAACCAAACAATCAACTCTTGTTGACCGTTTGCTTCAGGCATTCCCAGCACACAGCGCACGTGATCGTTCTCACACGAGCTCCAGGGGGCAGCAGACTAGGAGTGTTAGGGGTGCACACATCAGAAGTGGCGTTGGACAGAGGGGTTTTCTGACCAGGTTGTGGAGTGATTTTGCTATGACCGCAGACAGGACAGGTACTGCTGCATCAATTGAAAGTGACAGGAGACAACATTTGTCCAGTATGGTTACTAACTATTTTTCATCCCTTATCGATGTTCTCCCTCAACCGTCATTCCCATTTGATTACTGGGCCTCCAAATTAGACACCTGGCCAGAATTGGCAGAATATGCATTGCAGGAGCTTGCTTGCCCGGCAGCAAGTGTCCTATCAGAAAGAGTATTCAGTGCTGCAGGTTCAATATTAACCGAAAAAAGGACTCGTCTGGCTACCCAAAATGTTGACGATCTAACATTCATTAAAATGAACCACAACTGGATTTCGAAATCTTTTGCCCCACCTTGCCCGGCCGACACCTAGCTTTCCTATGAAAGGCTCTTGCCTGTGAATTACTTTTCTAATGTCTAATTTGCTGCAGCTGATTGTACAGCATACGACATGTTTACACCTCCCTAAATGGCCAAACTCCCCACACGGGGCCGTGGTATCGCGACTTGGCGCAAGCACCCGTGAGACTGCTGTTTGTCTGAAGAGGTGGGTGTGCTCGCTTTTGGTTGACGGCATTGCTACTGGGTCCCTCATAGTACAATGTAGTGTCTCTGGCGGTGGTGGTGCGCACCCAACGTCAGACACACCGTTGTAACATGAGGGGCCCTGGGGCGGTCCCGCCGGCCTCTAGAGAGTTCCCCCCTACCCCAGCTCAAAATGTGCTCTACCACATGCAAAATTATGTCGCACAGCTCCACCAATCTTTAGTCTATTCGCTGACATCATTCAATGTCTGGCACTGACAATACAAATTTGTAGACATCTATGATGCAACTTAAAGTAGTCTGTGTCTGTGTCCTATATTGGCACCATTAAATAGTTACTGCCAAATTACTATGTCAGAAACTCAGCAGATGAGCCCACCCCTGTACCTAAGTATGCCACCTTTTTTTTTGTTTTGGTTGTTTTGCGAGACATTAACATCTATTTATATTTTGGGAGTACTGGGACAGACACTCCTTGCACTACTCCTCCACTCACCACCAAGCTGCCCGTGTATCCATGTAACCGCTGTAAAACTGCCATGAGCCTATTGTTTGTTATTTTAGGCCTTTGATAGCCTGTCTGCGGTCCCTACTTTAAATACTCCTCCACTCACCACCAAGCTGCCTGCCCGTGTATCCATGTAACCGCTGTAAAACTGCCATGAGCCTATTGTTTGTTATTTTAGGCCTTTGATAGCCTGTCTGCGGTCCCTACTTTAAATACTCCTCCACTCACCACCAAGCTGCCTGCCCGTGTATCCATGTAACCGCTGTAAAACTGCCATGAGCCTATTGTTTGTTATTTTAGGCCTTCGAAGCCTGTCTGCGGTCACTCCTTCCACTAGGCCTCCACAGACCAGACCACTGCTGCCCGTGTACCCCTGGAACCAATTTTAAAGTGCCTACAGCCAGCCAATTTTATTGTGTTAGGCCTTCGAAGCCTGTCTGCGGTCCCTCCTTCCAATAGGCCTACACTGACAAAGGTACACCTGACAACAGACACATGGACCTGTAGGCATGGCCACGGAAGGTTACGTGTCCTTTGTGGCTCAATGGGTTAATGTATTGGATGCATGGTCCACACAGGGGACAGCCTGCTAAGTCTGTATGCAGTCCCTAATTCAAGTTGTCCTCAACTGAATAAAGCTGAGCTTCTACCTTCTGGCTCTCATTAAGTGTTTTTTAAAAAACAAAATGGTGGTTAGGGCCTACTAACGGCTTCTGCCTCTCCCTGGTGTTGCCCTCAACTGAATAAAGCTGAGCTTCTACCTTCCGGCTCTGATTAACTGCTGTTTTTAAACACATTGCTGGTTCCGGCCTACTAACGGTGTCTGCCCCTGCCTGGTGTTGCCCTCAACTGAATAAAGCTGAGCTTCTACCTTCCGGCTCTGATTAACTGCTGTTTTTAAACACATTGCTGGTTCCGGCCTACTAACGGTGTCTGCCCCTGCCTGGTGTTGCCCTCAACTGAATAAAGCTGAGCTTCAACCTTCTGGCTCTCATTAAGTGTTTTTTAAAAAACAAAATGGTGGTTAGTGCCTACTAACGGCTTCTGCCCCTCCCTGGTGTTGCCCTCAACTGAATAAAGCTGAGCTTCTACCTTCCGGCTCTGATTAACTGCTGTTTTTAAACACATTGCTGGTTCCGGCCTACTAACGGTGTCTGCCCCTGCCTGGTGTTGCCCTCAACTGAATAAAGCTGAGCTTCAACCTTCTGGCTCTCATTAAGTGTTTTTTAAAAAACAAAATGGTGGTTAGGGCCTACTAACGGCTTCTGCCCCTCCCTGGTGTTGCCCTCAACTGAATAAAGCTGAGCTTCTACCTTCCGGCTCTGATTAACTGCTGTTTTTAAACACATTGCTGGTTCCGGCCTACTAACGGTGTCTGCCCCTCCCTGGTGTTGCCCTCAACTGAATAAAGCTGAGCTTCTACCTTCCGGCTCTGATTAACTGCTGTTTTTAAACACATTGCTGGTTCCGGCCTACTAACGGTGTCTGCCCCTCCCTGGTGTTGCCCTCAACTGAATAAAGCTGAGCTTCTACCTTCCGGCTCTGATTAACTGCTGTTTTTAAACACATTGCTGGTTCCGGCCTACTAACGGTGTCTGCCCCTGCCTGGTGTTGCCCTCAACTGAATAAAGCTGAGCTTCAACCTTCTGGCTCTCATTAAGTGTTTTTTAAAAAACAAAATGGTGGTTCCGGCCTACTAACGGTGTCTGCCCCTGCCTGGTGTTGCCCTCAACTGAATAAAGCTGAGCTTCAACCTTCTGGCTCTCATTAAGTGTTTTTTAAAAAACAAAATGGTGTTTAGGGCCTACTAACGGTGTCTGCCCCTCCCTGGTGTTGCCCTCAACTGAATAAAGCTGAGCTTCAACCTTCTGGCTCTCATTAAGTGTTTTTTAAAAAACAAAATGGTGGTTAGGGCCTACTAACAGTGTCTGCCCCTCCCTGGTGTTGTCCTCAACTGAACAAAGCTGAGCTTCCACATTCTGGCTTTCGGCCTATACTATCAGATATTAAACTGCATTTGGCCTACTAGTGTGGTTAGGCCCTTGAAACAGTGTCTGCTGCTCTTGGGTTTGCTACTCCACTGAACAAAGCAATGCCGCCTGTTTAGTCCTGTTACCAATTTTGATCTGCATTTAGCCTACTTTATTCTTTGGCCCTATATCTGTTTCCTCCTCATCCTGCCCATTGCCCAGCCACTGCTAGATGAGTCTGCTGGTACATTGACCTAGACCACTACATTCCCCTTGTACTCTACACAGCCAGAATCTGACCCTGCTGAAAGTAAGGTTCCCCTTCCCGCATATTATACCACCTTACACAGGGACAAAGAGGAAGGTGCAGATGAAAGTGCAGGTTCCTTCATCAGGTGGGGGGGCATACTCGTTGGCGACGTCACTGGCACAGGGCCACTCAGAGTACGCAAAAGTGTCGCTGCTGGTGGGAGGCGCCCCCGCCATGCAAACACACCGCCGTACTTTGAGGGGCCCTGTGCCAGTGCCAATGCAAACGAGTGGGCCCCCCCTGCTTGCTCAGGATCACAGCACTTGCAACGTTGAAATACTTACCTCTCCCTGCTCCACCGCCATGACGTAGTCCATGTTTCCTGGGCCCACTAAAACCTTGAACCAACCCTACCCCCACAACTTTTGCCAAATGACCCCCAATTTCCAGTGCCCAACTATTATTATAAAGTTAATTAAGATTGACAAGCTTCAGAAAACAAGAATGGATGTTTTTGGCAGTAAAATGTGCACTGTAGGTGTTTTCCTGGCCTCCACTCACTGCCGGCTATGCTTCCCCATTGACTTGCATTGGGTTTCGTGTTTCGGTCGATCCCCGACTTTTAGCGATAATCGGCCGACTTCACTCGACTCGACTCTGGACTAAATCGGGTTTCACAAAACCAGACTCGATCTTAAAAAAATGAAAGTCGCTCAACCCTAGTGATGATGAATCTGACATCTCTGAATGTAGCCTTCCTTTAAACGCTGTATTCCATTCACTTTCTATGACTTCACCCCCCAGGAACTGAAGGAAAAGAACTCTCACTGTTCTCGCCCTATTAAGATCCTGTGTTCAGGACAGTGGATTTCCAGTGCAGCTATGATTGACTCTTGTGCAGGTCGAAATTTCATGGATATCACATTTGCCAAGGAACATGGTATTGAAATTCAGCAAAGAGCCTCTCCAATTACCATGGAAACAGTGGATGGGTCACCTTTAATCTCTGGGCCTGTGGATCAGGAGACCGTACCCCTTGAAATTGTGTCGGAGCCTAATCATCAGGAGCAACTTTCTTTCTTGCTAATTTCTTCTCCTCATTTTCCTGTGATTTTAGGCATTCCTTGGTTGCGTTCTCAGAACCCAATTATCAACTGGGAGACCAAGGAGATTACCTTTCCAACAAGGAGCAACTCAGCATTAACAGAAGCTGTCCCGGAGTCCACGGCTACGGAACCACATGCACAGGTACTTACTTTACCTCCAGCATATGAAGAGTTCTCTGACATCTGTGACAAGAAGAATGCAGATCAGCTTCCTCCACACAGGCATTATGACTGTCCCATTGAGCTGCTTCCTGGGGCAGCTATTCCTTTTGGTAAGGTATACCCTTTGGCGGCACCTGAGCTTCAAGCCTTAAAGGAGTATATTGATGAAAATCTGGCCAAAGGCTTTATACGTCCTTCTTCCTCACCAGCAGGGGTACCTATATTTTTTGTTAAAAAGAAGGATGGGACCCTGAGACCCTGTGTTGACTATCGGGAACTCAATAAGTAACCGTACAAAACCGTTAACCTTTGCCTCTGATTCCTGAATTACTGGAAAGAGTCCGCCATGCTAAGGTGTTATCTAAACTGGATCTTCGTGGGGCTTATAATTTGGTGCGTATTCATCCAGGGGATGAGTGAAAGACAGCATTCAGATGCCGGTATGGACACTTTGAATCTCTTGTGATGCCCTTCGGGCTTTGTAACGCCCCTGCAGCGTTTCAACACCTTGCTAATGACATTTTCAGAGATTTGTTGGACCAGTTTGTGGTGATCTATTTGGACGATATACTAATCTTTTCTGACTCTCTACAGGAACATGAAGAGCATGTGAAAACTGTTTTAAGACGTCTGAAAGAGAACCATCTGTATATTAAGCTGGAGAAATGCGAGTTCCATTGTTCTGAAATACAGTTCTTAGGTTACATAATCTCTCCCCAGGGGCTGAACATGGAATCTGATAAGATTCAGGCTATCCTTGATTGGCCGGTACCCAAGAACGTTAAGGAGGTCCAACGTTTTATTGGTTTTGCAAATTTCTACAGACGCTTCATTCGAAATTTTTCTGACATTGTCTGTCCCATTACTTCCTTGACAAAGAAGGAAAAGCCCTTTAAGTAGTCATCACAGGCTCAAGAAGCTTTTGATCGGCTTAAGATCTGTTTCACATCAGCACCGCTGTTGATACACCCAGATCCAACACTTTCATTCATTGTGGAGGTGGACGCTTCTGATAATGCTTTGGGGGCTATTCTCTCCCAAAGAACTGGAGAGAAGGGTCTACTACATCCTTGTGCTTTCTTTTCCTGTAGACTAACCTCAGCAGAGAAGAATTATGACGTGGGAGAAAAGGAATTGCTGGTTATTATTGCGGCTTTCAAAGAATGGAGGCATCATCTGCAAGGAGCTGCACAACAGATCATAGTGCTAACTGACCATCGCAATTTAGAGTTCCTTAAATCCGCTAGATGTCTTTCTCCTCGTCAGGCTCATTGGAACTTATTTTTAAATCAATTTAACTTTGTTATCTCGTACCATCCAGGTTCTCGTAATGGGAAGGCTGATGCTTTATCCCAAATCCATGCTGCAGATTCCGTACCTGGAGCCCCGTCCAAGGCCATTCTATCTGATGCCAATTTCATCAGAATTATACACGATCAGGACTTGTGGAAGGAGTGCAGAGAGGCCTATGACGGTGATGTATTTCTGGCCAACCCACCTGTGGATATTAATCTTGTCTTTAAGGGTGGCATGTGGTTCAGAGATCGACGTATCTACGTCCCTGAGGTCGTCCGTCTGCAGATCCTCAAGTTGGTACATGACTCCAAGTTGGCTGGTCACAGGGGGGTACAGAAAACACAAGAGTTCCTGAGCCGATTCTTCTGGTGGCCAACTTGCCTGAAAGATACCAAGGACTATGTTCTCTCTTGCGAGGTATGTGCCCGTTATAAGACTCCTCATGTGGCACCTACGGGTCTTCTACAACCATTACCGGTTCCGTCCCGCCCTTGGGGGTCTATATCAATGGACTTTATTGTGGAGCTGCCTACATCGGGGGGCATGCATACAATCATGGTGGTAGTTGATTGCCTGACTAAAGCTGCTCATTTTGTTCCATGTACTGGCCTCCCCTCAGCTAAAGATACAGTGAACTTGGTTATACAGAATGTCTTTCGGTTGCATGGGGTTCCGGCTGAGATCATCTTTGACCGTGGAGTACAGTTCACTTCAAAATTCTGGAAGGGGTTTTGCTCTGCACTCAATATTAAAGTCTGTCTCTCTTCCGCTCACCATCCCCAGACAAATGGTCAGACTGAGCGTACCAACCAGACGCTGGAACAATATCTAAGATGCTATGTCAGCCATCTCCAGGATGATTGGTTGGAGTTGCTGCCGTTAGCCGAATTTTCATATAATAATTCTCAGAGCGCCTACACTAAATTTACACCTTTCTTTGCCAATCTGGGTTATCACCTGTGTATTTTACCTAGGTCTCCAATTACTTCTCCGGTTCCGGCAGTGGAGGAAAGGCCGACTGCGATGAGGCAAAATCTGGAGGTTCTGAAGGAATCCCTGACCACAGCTCAAGAACGTTATAAGAGATCAGCTGATAGATTCCGTAAACCTGCACCCATGTTCAAGGTAGGAGATTCCATGTGGTTAGCAACTAAGAATCTGAAGTTAAATGTTCTTTCACAAAAACTTGGACAGAAATTCATTGGCCCTTTCAAGATCAACGGTATTGTGAGCTCTGTGGCCTGCCTGCTGAAGCTGCCTAGGACTATGAAGGTACACCCAGTTTTTCATGTATCTTTACTAAAGCCTGTATCTCCTAATACCTTCCAGGTATGTGTTTTTCCACCTCCGCAGCCTGTGGTGATTGATGGGCAAGAACAATTTGTGGAAATTATTGATTCAAGGATTTGCAGGAATCGGCTCCAATATCTGATAAGATGCCAGGGATTATCCCCCTGAGGAAGACTCTTGGGAACCTGTGGAAAACATCAATGCCCAACAGAAGATTTCTTGTTTTCATCAGAGATTCCCTGAGAAACCAGGTCCAGGATCGTCCTGAGGCCACTTCTAAGGAGGGAGTAATGTCAGGACTCATTTTTTACCTTTTGTGCATTACTGCCCTTTTCCAAGATGGAGTCTTTGGTCTCATGTGCACTGTGTCTTCCTGCTATAAAACTCCACCCCAGCCTTCAGTCTGTGCTAGAGTATTCTGCCTTGCATCCAGCCCCTGACCTCTGATTACTCCCTGGCTATATACCTGCTCCTGTGAACCTGTGTGGTGAACCTGCTACTCAGCTCTGAGTTCCTGCTGCATACACCAGTGTTGTGAATTCTGCTCTTGGGCTCCCTCCGGTGGTTGTAAGTGGTAGCGCTGCTGTCTCTGAATCGCAGCATTTATCAGGTGTGTTCACTTTTTGCAATTTTGACTGGGCTATTTAGTCTTGCTTCACCCTTTAGTCAGTGCCAGTTGTCCATTGTTCCTGGAGGATTCACATCCCTGCCTGGTCTCTTCTGCTTTGCAGTTCATTTCAACAAAGATAAGTTCTGGCCTTGATTTTTGCTGTCCACATGCTGTGGCCTTATTGTTCAGTTCTTTTCCATGTTTTCCATGTCTTGTCCAGCTTGTTCTGTATAAGGATTTGTTTAGCCAAGCTGGTATCTCTGGAGATGCAGATATACCCTCCATATCTTTAGTTACAGTGGGGCAAAAAAGTATTTAGTCATTCAGCAATAGTGCAAGTTCCACCACTTAAAAAGATGAGAGGCGTCTGTAATTTACATCATAGGTAGACCTCAACTATGGGAGACAAACTGAGAAAAAAAAATCCAGAAAATCACATTGTCTGTTTTTTTATCATTTTATTTGCATATTATGGTGGAAAATAAGTATTTGGTCAGAAACAAACAATCAAGATTTCTGGCTCTCACAGACCTGTAACTTCTTCTTTAAGAGTCTCCTCTTTCCTCCACTCATTACCTGTAGTAATGGCACCTGTTTAAACTTGTTATCAGTATAAAAAGACACCTGTGCACACCCTCAAACAGTCTGACTCCAAACTCCACTATGGTGAAGACCAAAGAGCTGTCAAAGGACACCAGAAACAAAATTGTAGCCCTGCACCAGGCTGGGAAGACTGAATCTGCAATAGCCAACCAGCTTGGAGTGAAGAAATCAACAGTGGGAGCAATAATTAGAAAATGGAAGACATTCAAGACCACTGATAATCTCCCTCGATCTGGGGCTCCACGCAAAATCCCACCCCGTGGGGTCAGAATGATCACAAGAACGGTGAGCAAAAATCCCAGAACCACGCGGGGGGACCTAGTGAATGAACTGCAGAGAGCTGAGACCAATGTAACAAGGCCTACCATAAGTAACACACTACGCCACCATGGACTCAGATCCTGCAGTGCCAGACGTGTCCCACTGCTTAAGCCAGTACATGTCCAGGCCCGTCTGAAGTTTGCTAGAGAGCATTTGGATGATCCAGAGGAGTTTTGGGAGAATGTCCTATGGTCTGATGAAACCAAACTGGAACTGTTTGGTAGAAACACAACTTGTCATGTTTGGAGGAAAAAGAATACTGAGTTGCATCCATCAAACACCATACCTACTGTAAAGCATGGTGGTGGAAACATCATGCTTTGGGGCTGTTTCTCTGCAAAGGGGCCAGGACGACTGATCGGGGTACATGAAAGAATGAATAGGGCTATGTATCGTGAGATTTTGAGTGCAAACCTCCTTCCATCAGCAAGGGCATTGAAGATGAAATGTGGCTGGGTCTTTCAACATGACAATGATCCAAAGCACACCGCCAGGGCAACGAAGGAGTGGCTTCGTAAGAAGCATTTCAAGGTCCTGGAGTGGCCTAGCCAGTCTCCAGATCTCAACCCTATAGAAAACCTTTGGAGGGAGTTGAAAGTCCGTGTTGCCAAGCGAAAAGCGAAAAACATCACTGCTCTAGAGGAGATCTGCATGGAGGAATGGGCCAACATACCAACAACAGTGTGTGGCAACCTTGTGAAGACTTACAGAAAACGTTTGACCTCTGTCATTGCCAACAAAGGATATATTACAAAGTATTGAGATGAAATTTTGTTTCTGACCAAATACTTATTTTCCACCATAATATGCAAATAAAATGATAAAAAAACAGACAATGTGATTTTCTGGATTTTTTTTTTCTCAGTTTGTCTCCCATAGTTGAGGTCTATCTATGATGTAAATTACAGACGCCTCTCATCTTTTTAAGTGGTGGCACTTGCACTATTGCTGAATGACTAAATACTTTTTTGCCCCACTGTATCTGTGGAGATTTTGTATTTTTTGTGGTGGATATTTTCTAGTGTTTTAATACTGACCGCATAGTACTCTGTCCTATCTTTTCTATTTAGCTAGAAGTGGCCTCCTTTGCTAAATTCTCATTTCAGTCTGTGTATGTTTCTTCCTTCTCCTCTCACAGTCAATATTTGTGGGGGGCTTTCTATCCTTTGGGGATTTTCTCTGAGGCAAGATAGTTTTCCCTTTTTTATCTCTAGGGGTAATTAGTCCTCCGGCTGTGTCGAGATGTCTAGGGAGCGCTAGGTAGATTCCACAGCTACTTCTAGTTGCGGTGTTAAGTTCAGGGTCTGCGGTCAGTACAGGTTCCACCTTCTCCAGACTACGTCTCATGCTGCTCTTAGGCTACCAGATCTTAACAGTACAACTGGAGAACAATGAGTTAACCGCATCTCAGAAGAAGGGAAGGAAAGTGCTGAGCCATTTTTTTTTCTGTAGTCTGTTGTGTTTTTTTTTTTTTCTTCCCTCTTTACCTCTGGGTGGCTCAGGAGTTCGGCGCTGGTATGGATGTTCAGGGATTGGCTTCTCTGTTGTGAATTTGGTTTCTGGGCTCCCCCGGTGGTTACTGGTGGTACTGAACTTGTGTGCTTCATCTCCTCTGTTCACCTGTTTCCATCAGGATGTGGGAGTTTCTATTTAGCCTTGCTCCTCAGTCATTTTTATGCCGGCCAACAATGTTACCAGAAGCCTTTCTGTTGCATGTTCCTGCTCCTAGACTACTATCAGCTAAGTTGGACTTGTAGTCCTAAGTTTGTTTTGCATTTTTGTTCCAGTTCTCTGTGTTTGAATATTTCTGAGGCTGGAAGCTCTTGTGAGCTGAAATTGCCACTCTGGTGTCATGAGTTGATATTAGAGTCTTAAAGTAATTTCAGGATGGTGTTTTGAAAGGGTTTTCAGCTGACTGTGAAGTTCCCTTTTCTGTCTTCCTACTATCTAGTAAGCGTAAGCGGACCTCAATTTGCTAAACCTATCTTCATACTTCGTATGTCAATTTCCTCTAAAATCACCGACAATATATGTGGGGGCTACTGTCTGCCTTTTGGGGAAAATTTCTCTAGAGGTAAGCCAGGTCTGTATTTTCCTCTGCTAGGGTCAGTCAGTCCTCCGGCTGGCGCTGGGCGTCTAGGGATAAAACGTAGGCACGCTACCCGGCCACTGTTAGTTGTGCGGTAGGTTTAGCTCACAGTCAGCTCGAGTTCCCATCTTCCAAGAGCTAGTCTTTTTGTATGCTTACTACGGTCTCTTGCCATTGAGAACCATGACAGTTTGGCCAGCCAAGGGTTAAAATAATTGGCAGAAGAAAGGAGAGAAAAGAAGTCTGCAGAGAATTTTTTTTTTTTTTTTTTTTTCCTGAGTTTGCTCATTAGTTGATTCACTAGCATCTCTGCTTACTGCAGCCTTCGTCTCTCTCTCCTTCTAATCCTTGAATGGTTCTGATTTCACCTGATTAATATGGATCCTCAGAGTTTAGCTACAGGTTTGGATAATCTCGCTGTGAAGGTTCAAAGTTTACAAGATTTTGTTATTCATGCTCCTATATCTGAACCTAGAATTCCTTTACCTGAATTTTTCTCCGGGGATAGATCTCGCTTCCAGAATTTCAAACATAATTGTAAATTATTTTTGTCTCTGAGATCTCGCTCCGCTGGAGATCCTGCACAGCAGGTCAGGATTGTAATTTCCTTGCTCCGGGGCGACCCTCAGGATTGGGCATTTGCTTTGGCACCAGGGGATCCTGCGTTGCTCAATGTGGATGCGTTTTTTCTGGCTTTGGGGTTGCTTTATGAGGAACCTCATTTAGAGATTCAGGCTGAAAAAGCCTTAATGGCCCTGTCTCAAGGGCAAGATGAGGCTGAAATATACTGCCAAAAATTTCGTAAGTGGTCTGTGCTTACTCAGTGGAATGAGTGCGCCCTGGCGGCGAATTTCAGAGAGGGTCTCTCTGATGCCATTAAAGATGTTATGGTGGGGTTCCCTGTGCCTACAGGTCTGAATGAGTCCATGACAATGGCTATTCAGATTGATCGGCGTTTGCGGGAGTGCAAACCTGTGCACCATTTGGCGGTGTCTACTGAGAAGGCGCCAGAGATTATGCAATGTGATAGAATTCTGTCCAGAAGCGAACGACAGAATTTTAGGCGAAAAAATGGGTTATGCTTCTATTGTGGTGATTCAACTCATGTTATATCAGCATGCTCTAAACGTACTAAGAAGGTTGATAAGTCTGTTTCAATTGGCACTTTACAGTCTAAGTTTATTCTATCTGTGACCCTGATTTGCTCTTTATCGTCTATTACCGCGGACGCCTATGTCGACTCTGGCGCCGCTTTGAGTCTGATGGATTGGTCCTTTGCCAAACGCTGTGGGTTTTATTTAGAGCCTCTGGAAGTTCCTATACCTCTGAAGGGTATTGACTCCACGCCATTGGCTAGTAATAAACCACAATACTGGACACAAGTAACTATGCGTATTAATCCGGATCACCAGGAGATTATTCGCTTCCTTGTGTTGTATAATCTACATGATGTGTTGGTGCTTGGATTGCCATGGCTGCAATCTCATAACCCAGTCCTCGACTGGAAAGCAATGTCTGTGTTAAGCTGGGGATGTCAGGGGACTCATGGGGACGTACCTTTGGTTTCCATTTCGTCATCTATACCCTCTGAGATTCCGGAATTTTTATCTGATTATCGTGACGTTTTTGAGGAGCCTAAAATTGGTTCATTACCTCCGCACAGAGAGTGCGATTGTACTATAGATCTGATTCCGGGCAGTAAGTTTCCAAAGGGTCGTTTATTTAATCTATCTGTGCCTGAACATGCTGCTATGCGGGAATATATTAAGGAGTCCTTGGAAAAGGGACATATTCGTCCTTCGTCATCTCCCTTAGGAGCCAGTTTTTTCTTTGTATCTAAAAAAGATGGCTCTTTGAGGCCGTTTTTTGATTATCGGCTTTTGAATAAAATCACGGTTAAATATCAGTATCCTTTGCCACTGCTTACTGATTTGTTTGCTCGAATAAAGGGGGCCAAGTGGATCTCTAAGATTGATCTTCGTGGGGTGTATAATTTAGTGCGAATTAAGCAGGGGGATGAGTGGAAAACCGCATTTAATACGCCTGAGGGCCATTTTGAGTATTTAGTAATGCCTTTTGGTCTTTCAAACGCCCCTTCAGTCTTTCAGTCCTTTATGCATGACATTTTCCGTGAATATTTGGATAAATTTTTGATTGTGTATCTGGATGATATTTTGATTTTTTCGGATGACTGGGACTCTCATGTCCAACAGGTCAGGAGGGTTTTTCAGGTTTTGCGCTCTAATTCCTTGTGTGTAAAGGGTTCTAAGTGTGTTTTTGGGGTTCAAAAGATTTTGTTTTTGGGGTACATTTTTTCCCCCTCTTCCATTGAGATGGACCCTGTCAAGGTTCAGGCTATTTGTGATTGGACGCAACCCTCTTCTCTTAAGAGCCTTCAGAAGTTTTTGGGCTTTGCTAATTTTTATCGTTGATTTATAACTGGTTTTTCTGATGTTGCTAAGCCGTTGACTGATTTGACTAAGAAGGGTGCTGATGTTGCTGATTGGTCCCCTGCTGCTTTGGAGGCCTTTCGGGAGCTTAAGCGCCGCTTTTCTTCCGCCCCTGTATTGCGTCAGCCTGATGTTACTCTTCCTTTTCAGGTTGAGGTCGACGCTTCAGAAATCGGAGCTGGGGCGGTTTTGTCGCAGAAAAGTTCCGACTGCTCCGTGATGAGACCTTGCGCGTTCTTTTCTCGTAAATTTTCGCCCGCTGAGCGAAATTATGATATTGGTAATCGGGAGCTCTTGGCTATGAAGTGGGCTTTTGAGGAGTGGCGTCATTGGCTTGAGGGGGCTAGACATCAGGTGGTGGTATTGACCGACCACAAGAATTTGATTTATCTTGAGTCTGCCAGGCGCCTGAATCCTAGACAGGCGCGCTGGTTGTTATTTTTCTCTTGGTTTAATTTTGTGGTTTCTTACCTACCGGGTTCTAAAAATGTGAAGGCGGATGCCCTTTCTAGGAGTTTTGAGCCTGATTCCCCTGGTAATTCTGAACCTACAGGTATCCTTAAGGATGGAGTGATATTATCTGCTGTTTCCCCAGACTTGCGATGGGTCTTGCAGGAGTTTCAGGCGGATAGACCTGATCGTTGCCCGCCTGGTAGACTGTTTGTTCCGGATGATTGGACCAGTAGAGTCATCTCGGAGGTCCATTCTTCTGCGTTAGCTGGTCATCCTGGAATCTTTGGTACCAGGGATTTGGTGGCTAGGTCCTTCTGGTGGCCTTCCCTGTCGCGAGATGTGCGAGGTTTTGTGCAGTCTTGTGATGTTTGTGCTCGGGCCAAGCCTTGTTGTTCTCGGGCTAGTGGATTGTTGTTATCTTTGCCTATTCCGAAGAGGCCTTGGACTCACATCTCCATGGATTTTATTTCTGATCTCCCTGTTTCTCAGAAGATGTCTGTCATCTGGGTGGTGTGTGACCGTTTCTCTAAGATGGTCCATTTGGTCCCCTTGCCTAAATTGCCTTCCTCATCCGAGCTGGTTCCTCTGTTTTTTCAAAATGTGGTTCGCTTGCATGGTATTCCGGAGAATATCGTTTCTGACAGGGGAACCCAATTCGTGTCTAGATTTTGGCGAGCGTTCTGTGCTAGGATGGGCATTGATTTGTCTTTTTCGTCTGCTTTCCATCCTCAGACTAATGGCCAGACCGAGCGAACTAATCAGACCTTGGAGACTTATTTGAGGTGTTTTGTGTCTGCGGATCAGGATGATTGGGTTGCCTTTTTGCCCTTGGCGGAGTTTGCCCTCAATAATCGGGCTAGTTCTGCCACCTTGGTTTCTCCTTTCTTCTGTAATTCGGGGTTTCATCCTCGTTTTTCTTCCGGTCAGGTGGAGTCTTCGGATTGTCCTGGAGTGGATGCTGTGGTGGAGAGGTTGCATCAGATTTGGGGGCATGTGGTGGACAATTTGAAGTTGTCCCAGGAGAAGACTCAGCAGTTTGCCAACCGCCGTCGTCGTGTTGGTCCTCGTCTTTGTGTTGGGGACTTGGTGTGGTTGTCTTCTCGTTTTGTCCCTATGAAGGTTTCTTCTCCTAAGTTTAAGCCTCGGTTCATCGGCCCGTACAAGATATTGGAGATTCTTAACCCTGTGTCCTTTCGTTTGGACCTCCCTGCATCTTTTTCTATTCATAATGTCTTCCATCGGTCATTGTTGCGCAGGTATGAGGTACCGGTTGTGCCTTCCGTTGAGCCTCCTGCTCCGGTGTTGGTTGAGGGTGAGTTGGAGTACGTTGTCGAGAAGATCTTGGACTCCCGTGTTTCCAGACGGAGACTTCAGTATCTGGTTAAGTGGAAGGGCTACGGTCA
Source organism: Ranitomeya variabilis (assembly GCF_051348905.1). Lineage (NCBI taxonomy): Eukaryota > Metazoa > Chordata > Amphibia > Anura > Dendrobatidae > Ranitomeya > Ranitomeya variabilis. The sequence goes on from NC_135236.1 coordinate 573,771,553, forward strand.
GGAGGATAATTCTTGGGTGACAGCCTCGGATGTTCATGCCTCCGATTTGGTCCGTGCCTTTCATAGGGCTCATCCTGATCGCCCTGGTGGTTCTGGTGAGGGTTCGGTGCCCCCTCCTTGAGGGGGGGGTACTGTTGTGAATTTGGTTTCTGGGCTCCCCCGGTGGTTACTGGTGGTACTGAACTTGTGTGCTTCATCTCCTCTGTTCACCTGTTTCCATCAGGATGTGGGAGTTTCTATTTAGCCTTGCTCCTCAGTCATTTCTATGCCGGCCAACAATGTTACCAGAAGCCTTTCTGTTGCATGTTCCTGCTCCTAGACTACTATCAGCTAAGTTGGACTTGTAGTCCTAAGTTTGTTTTGCATTTTTGTTCCAGTTCTCTGTGTTTGAATATTTCTGAGGCTGGAAGCTCTTGTGAGCTGAAATTGCCACTCTGGTGTCATGAGTTGATATTAGAGTCTTAAAGTAATTTCAGGATGGTGTTTTGAAAGGGTTTTCAGCTGACTGTGAAGTTCCCTTTTCTGTCTTCCTACTATCTAGTAAGCGGACCTCAATTTGCTAAACCTATCTTCATACTTCGTATGTCAATTTCCTCTAAAATCACCGACAATATATGTGGGGGCTACTGTCTGCCTTTTGGGGAAAATTTCTCTAGAGGTAAGCCAGGTCTGTATTTTCCTCTGCTAGGGTCAGTCAGTCCTCCGGCTGGCGCTGGGCGTCTAGGGATAAAACGTAGGCACGCTACCCGGCCACTGTTAGTTGTGCGGTAGGTTTAGCTCACAGTCAGCTCGAGTTCCCATCTTCCAAGAGCTAGTCTTTTTGTATGCTTACTACGGTCTCTTGCCATTGAGAACCATGACACTTCTCGTGTGGATCAACTTGCTGCTAGAGTACAGGGTATTTCCAATTATATCGTTCAGACTCCGGTTTTAGAGCCTAGAATTTCAACTCCTGATTTGTTTTTTGGGGATAGGTCCAAATTTGTGAGCTTTAAAAATATCTGTAAACTGTCTTTTGCTCTGAAACCCTGTTCATCTGGTGATCCCATCCAGCAGGTTAAAATTGTTATATCTCTGCTGCGTGGTGACCCCCAGGATTTGGCATTTGCCCTGGAACCTGGGAATCCGGCATTGCTTAATGTAGACACCTTTTTTCAGGCGCTTGGGTTATTGTATGACTAACCTAATTCAGTGGATCATGCTGAGAAGACCTTGTTGGCCCTGTCTCAGGGTCAAGAAGCGGCAGAATCATATTGCCAGAAGTTTAGAAAATGGTCTGTACTGACTAAATGGAATGAGGATGCCTTGGCGGCAATCTTCAGAAAGGGTCTTTCTGAATCCATTAAAGATGTTATGGTGGGGTTCCCCACGCCTGCTGGTCTGAGTGATTCTATGTCTCTGGCCATTCAGATTGATCGGCGCTTGCGCGAGCGCAGAGTTGTGCACACTATGGCATTGTCTTCCGAGCGGAGTCCTGAGCCTATGCAGTGTGATAGGATTGTGTCTAGAGCTGAACGACAAGGATTCAGATGTCAGAATAGGTTGTGTTTTTACTGCGGCGATTCTGCTCATGTTATTTCTGATTGCCCTAAGCGTACCAAGAGAATCGCTAGTTCTGCTACCATCAGTACTGTACAACCTAAATTTCTGTTATCTGTGACCCTGATCTGCTCATTATTGTCATTTCCTGTCATGGCATTTGTGGATTCAGGCGCCGCTCTAAACTTAATGGACTTAGAATTTGCCAGACGTTGTGGTTTCCCCTTGCAGCCTTTGCAGAATCCTATTCCTTTGAGGGGCGTTGATGCTACACCGTTGGCTAAAAATAAACCTCAGTTTTAGACACAGCTGACCATGTGCATGGCGCCAGCCCATCGGGATGATTGTCGTTTTCTGGTGTTGCATAATTTGCATGATGCTATTGTGCTGGGTTTCCCATGGTTACAGGTGCATAATCCGGTATTAGATTGGAAATCTATGTCTGTGACTAGTTGGGGTTGTGTGGGGGTTCATGGTGACGTTCCTTTGATGTCAATTGCCTCCTCCCCCTCTTCTGAAATTCCTGAGTTTTTGTCAGATTTCCAGGATGTATTCAATGAGCCCAAGTCCAGTTCCCTTCCACCGCATAGGGACTGTGATTGTGCTATTGACTTGATTCCAGGCTGTAAGTTCCCTAAGGGCCGACTTATCAACCTGTCTGTGCCAGAACATACCGCCATGCGGAGCTATGTTAAGGAGTCCTTGGAGAAGGGGCATATTCGGCCATCTTCTTCACCATTGGGAGCAGGTTTTTTTTTTGTTGCCAAAAAAGATGGCTCCTTGAGACCCTGTATTGATTATCGCCTCTTCAATTAGATCACGGTCAAATTCCAATACCCTTTGCCTTTGCTTTCTGATCTGTTTGCTAGCATTAAGGGGGCTAGTTGGTTTGCTAAGATTGACCTTCGAGGGGCATATAATCTTGTTCGTATTAAGCAGGGTGATGAATGGAAAACTGCGTTTAATACGCCCGAAGGCCAATTTGAATACCTTGTGATGCCATTTGGACTCTCTAATGCTCCATCTGTGTTTCAGTCCTTCATGCATGATATATTTCGGAATTATCTTGATAAATTCATGATTGTATATTTGGATGATATTTTGATTTTTTCAGATGATTGGGAGTCTCATGTGAAACAAGTCAGGATGGTATTTCAGATCCTTCGTGATAATGCTTTGTTTGTGAAGGGGTCTAAGTGCCTCTTTGGAGTACAGAAGATTTATTTTTTGGGCTTCATTTTTTCTCCCTCATCTATAGAAATGGATCCGGTTAAGGTTCAGGCCATTCATGATTGGATCCAGCCCACATCTGTGAAGAGCCTTCAGAAATTTTTGGGCTTTGCTAATTTTTATCGCCGTTTCATTGCCAACTTCTCCAGTGTGGTTAAACCCCTGACCGATTTGACGAAGAAAGGCGCTGATGTGACGAATTGGTCTTCTGCGGCTGTTTCTGCCTTTCAGGAGCTTAAACGCCGATTTACTTCTGCCCCTGTGTTGCGTCAGCCGGATGTTTCTCTTCCTTTTCAGGTTGAGGTTGACGCTTCTGAGATTGGGGCAGGGGCCGTTTTGTCTCAGAGGAATTCTGACGGTTCCTTGATGAAACCGTGTGCCTTCTTTTCTCGAAAGTTTTCGCCTGCGGAACGCAATTATGATGTCGGCAATCGTGAGATGTTGGCTATGAAGTGGGCATTTGAGGATTGGCGACATTGGCTTGAGGGGGCCAAGCACCGTATTGTGGTCTTGACCGATCATAAGAATCTGATTTATCTCGAGTCTGCCAAACGGCTGAATCCTAGACAGGCCTGATGGTCCCTGTTTTTCTCCCGTTTTGATTTTGTGGTCTCGTATCTTCCGGGTTCTCAGAATGTTAAGGCTGATGCCCTCTCTAGAAGCTTTTTGCCTGATTCTCCTGGGGTCCTTGAGCCGGTCAGTATTCTGAAGGAAGGGGTGATTCTTTCTGCCATCTCCCCTGATTTACGACGGGTTCTTCAGGAATTTCAGGCTGATAAACCTGACCGCTGTCCAGTGGGGAAATTGTTTGTTCCTGACAGATGGACTAGTAAAGTGATTTCGGAGGTTCATTGTTCTGTGTTAGCTGGTCATCCTGGGATTTTTGGTACCAGAGATTTGGTTGGTAGGTCCTTTTGGTGGCCTTCTTTGTCACGGGATGTGCGTTCTTTTGTGCAGTCCTGTGGGACTTGTGCGCGGGCCAAGCCTTGCTGTTCCCGCGCTTGTGGGTTGCTTTTGCCTTTGCCGGTCCCTGAGAGGCCTTGGACGCATATTTCTATGGATTTTATTTCGGATCTTCCGGTTTCCCAGAGGCTGTCAGTTATCTGGGTGGTTTGTGACCAGTTTTCTAAGATGGTTCATTTGGTACCTTTGCCTAAGTTGCCTTCCTCTTCTGATTTGGTTCCATTGTTTTTTCAGCATGTGGTTCATTTGCATGGCATTCCGGAGAATATTGTGTCCGATAGAGGTTTCCAGTTTGTTTCTAGGTTTTGGCGGGCCTTTTGTGCTAGGCTGGGCATTGATTTGTCTTTTTCTTCCGCATTTCATCCTCAGACAAATGGCCAAATCGAGCGAACTAATCAGACTTTGGAAACTTATTTGAGATGCTTTGTGTCTGCTGATCAGGATGATTGGGTGGATTTCTTGCCATTGGCCGAGTTTGCCCTTAATAATCGGGCTAGTTCTGCTACCTTGGTTTCACCCTTCTTTTGTAACTCTGGTTTTCATCCTCGTTTTTCTTCGGGGCAGGTTGAGCCTTCTGATTGTCCTGGGGTGGACTCTGGTTGACAGGTTGCAGCAAATTTGGGCTCATGTTGTTGACAATTTTGTGTTGTCTCAGGAGGGGGCTCAGCGTTTTGCTAACCGTCGTCGGTGTGTTGGTTCCCGGCTTCGGGTTGGGGATTTGGTCTTGTTGTCTTCCCGTCATGTCCCTATGAAGGTTTCTTCCCCTAAGTTTAAGCCTCGGTTTATTGGCCCTTATAGGATTTCTGAGATTATCAATCCAGTGTCTTTTCGTTTGGCCCTTCCGGCCTCTTTTTCCATCCATAATGTTTTTCATAGATCTTTGTTGCGGAAATATGTGGTGCCCGTTGTTCCCTCTGTTGATCCTCCTGCCCCGGTGTTGATTGATGGGGAGTTGGAGTATGTGGTTGAGAAGATTTTGGATTCTCGTTTTTCGAGGCGGAAGCTTCAGTATCTTGTCAAATGGAAGGGTTATGGCCAGGACGATAATTCTTGGGTTGTTGCCTCCGATGTTCATGCTGATGATTTGGTTCGTGCCTTTCATTTGGCTCGTCCGGATCGGCCTGGGGGCTCTGGTGAGGGTTCGGTGACCCCTCCTCAAGGGGGGGTACTGTTGTGAATTCTGCTCTTGGGCTCCCGCCGGTGGTTGTAAGTGGTAGCGCTGCTGTCTCTGAATCGCAGCATTTATCAGGTGTGTTCACTTTTTGCAATTTTGACCGGGCTATTTAGTCTTGCTTCACCCTTTAGTCAGTGCCAGTTGTCCATTGTTCCTGGAGGATTCACATCCCTGCCTGGTCTCTTCTTCTTTGCAGTTCGTTTCAACAAAGATAAGTTCTGGCCTTGATTTTTGCTGTCCACATGCTGTGGCCTTATTGTTCAGTTCTTTTCCATGTTTTTGTCTTGTCCAGCTTGGTCTGTATAAGGATTTGTTTAGCCAAGCTGGTATCTCTGGAGATGCAGATATACCCTCCATATCTTTAGTTAGCTGTGGAGATTTTGTATTTTCTTTGGTGGATATTTTCTAGTGTTTTAATACTGACTGCACAGTACTCTGTCCTATCCTTTCTATTTAGCTAGAAGTGGCCTCCTTTGCTAAATTCACATTTCAATCTGTGTATGTTTTTTCCCTCTCCTCTCACAGTCAATATTTGTGGGGGGCTGTCTATCCTTTGGGGATTTTCTCTGAGGCAAGATAGTTTTCCCTTTTCTATCTCTAGGGGTAATTAGTCCTCCGGCTGTGTCGAGATGTCTAGGGAGCGCTAGGTACATTCCACGGCTACTTCTAGTTGCGGTGTTAAGTTCAGGGTCTGTGGTCAGTACAGGTTCCACCTTCTCCAGAGTACATCTCATGCTGCTCTTAGGCCACCAGATCATAACACACCAGTTCCAGTAATCCTCCTTCATCTGCTGCTCGTATTTATTTCCATCTGCATTTGCTGGACATGTAAGCTGTTTGCTGCTCTGCAAAAACCTGAGACTATTAACCAGGCCTCCCTGGTTGAGCTAAGATATTACTTGAACTGCCTTATAAGCTTATCTATCTGTGTTTGGACTAAGACAAGGATTTATTTGTGTCAAGTATCCTCAAGAATAATTGTTCTTCATAGACTTTCTGCGTGATTGCATTTTCCTCTGACGTTTCCTATAGACTGCTGAGCTGCATTTGATATTTGCACCAAGTGTTGTGGACTTGAGTTTCTCTCTGCACCTGTTTGAATCACCGTGTGATAATATAGACTTTACCACTTATAAAACTGCATCCTGTAGTTGTCTTGTTCCACGCAAAGAGTCTCCTGAGTTATCCCCTATAATTATTACAGTCAGTGGAGTCCATTTTCATTACTGTAATGAGCGGTACCATGTGACCGCTCACTACAGGAAGAAGCTGTCAGCGCCTGGAGAACCAGGGACTGTGCCAGGAGCAGGTGAGTATTATTAGACAGCCGCCGCTCACCCTCCCCTGCCAACCCCTTTGTATGACTCAAGTATAAGCCGAGAGGGGCAATTTCAGCCTAAAAAAATGGGCTGAAATTCTCAGCTTATACTCGAGTATATACGGTATATAATATTGATAGGTAAGGAATGTGCTAGGACCACACCAAAGGCAGAGCAGACTGACACAAATGAATATCCTAAATAAGCATAACCACAGTATACTCATAATATTTACCAGTGAAAGTTGAACGTCAGGGACCCACCACACCCGACGCACGTTTCGTTGTGGAAAGCTTCGTCCAGGGGTGGTGGGTAGCTGGGAGGGAAAGCTATTCATATCGTCATTGGCCAATGACAGAGAGGCACGTTGCCTTTCTTAATTAATTATGAATATTTCACAATCCTGCATGTTCGTTATGCTAGGAACAAGATGTGTGGTCAGACCAGATGGTTCAGCATATTGAAGAGCCTGGGCTGCAAATCAGTTTTGCATTTCAACAGGAGGAATACATCCCCTGGAACGCATCAATTACTTCTGGGTATCGGGGTAGCGTTCCGGAGCAAGAACACTATCAAATTTAATATTCTGTCTCGTTTCCTATACATTTTTCAAACCACTCCCATTTTGCCCCCTTACATGTTTTTCAATAAACTCTGCACTACCTTGGTTAGACCTGTCTGGGGTATATCAAGGCCTAAAATAGGCTTGTAGACACTAGTTCGTCTTAGATCTACTGGGGGACAGGTATTCAAATGCTACTAGGAGTGGTAATTTTTTAAACTGATTGGGAAAAGGGATTTTTACTCACTCAATAACTGTTGCTTACAGTGCTCAGGAAAAAAAATTACAAAATTATCACAAGATGTATAATTTCCTGTTAAAGTTATATGTTATTCTCTCAGTTCCTGACACATGCTAGCTTTTGAACAAGGAAAAAGTCTGATGTTCCACAACTTATGAATTGCAGTAAAATTAAACTTTGTTTTTGGAAAAAGTATTTTCAGCATACCATGTGGTTACTGGGAGTAGAGTCGTAAACCATCCTCAGCTAATTATTCTTTCCATTTTACCCTCTTTATTTTAGCTCTCAAAAGAAAGATATACTTCTTATTTGTGTAACGTCAGACTTCTCACATCATTGGCGGTTGACCCAAATACCTACCACAAATGAATGGTACACAGAAAGGGTTAATATTTGCCGTGCCAAAGGCCTTTCTGCTGAGAGCTCTGGGCACTCAGATACATTTTGGAGAATTTGGATTTTGTTCCAGGACTAGTGTTGAGCATTCCGATACCGCAAGTATCGGGTATCGGCCGATACTTGCGGGTATCGGAATTCCGATACCGAGATCCGATACTTTTGTGGTATCGGGTATCGGTATCGAAACAACATTAATGTAAAAATGTGTAAAAGAGAGAATTAAAATAAAAAATATTGCTATACTCACCTCTCCGACGCAGCCTGGACCTCAGCGAGGGAACCGGCAGCGTTGTTTGCTTAAAATTCGCGCGTTTACTTCCTTACGTGAAGTCCCGGCTTGTGATTGGTCACGTGCCGCCCATGTGGCCGCGACGCGACCAATCACAGCAAGCCGTGACGTAATTTCAGGTCCTTCAGGATTTTAAAATTACGTTCTGGCTTGTGATTGGTCGCGTCGCGGTCACATGGGCGACGCGACCAATCATAAGCCAGAACGTAATTTTAAAATCCTGAAGGACCTAAAATTACGTCACGGCTTGCTGTGATTGGTCGCGTCGCGGCCACATGGGCGGCACGCGACCAATCACAAGCCGGGACTTCACGTAAGGAAGTAAACGCGCGAATTTTAAGCAAACAACGCTGCCGGTTCCCTCGGTGAGGTCCAGGCTGCGTCGGAGAGGTGAGTATAGCAATATTTTTTATTTTAATTCTTTCTTTTACACATTAATATGGATCCCAGGGCCTGAAGGAGAGTTTCCTCTCCTTCAGACCCTGGGAACCATCAGGGATACCGTCCGATACTTGAGTCCCTTTGACTTGTATTGGTATCGGGTATCGGTATCGGATTGGATCCGATACTTTGCCAGTATCGGCCGATACTTTCCGATACCGATACTTTCAAGTATCGGACGGTATCGCTGAACACTATCCAGGACTCTTCAGATTTTCAAAATTTATTTTAGGAAATGCAGAGTATTCTTTTTGGCAGACCTGGATTGGCGTCGTATGTCCTGTCCTGTCCTTTGCATTTTGTTTCTCTTTCCTCCCCCTTTCTTTCTTTCCACTACCTTTTCCCCCCTTTCCATTAAAACTATTCTTTGGTTTATGATGTGCACTATAGTCTTATATAGAAAAATCTAGAGTCAGTTCTCTTTGTTATTTTCACTACCCGGAACTGTACTGTTGTATGCTTCGTCCTCTACAAGACATTTTCTTTATTACATGTTGGTCTCGGGGACCAGATTGCTTTGTAATACTGCAAAGCGTTTCATTGCTAATTCTTTATTTGCAATATTTGAAAAAGTTTTTCTTTAATAAAAACAGATTGAACATAATTTTGATATATTTAACCTCAGATTAACAACACAACAAATTACACCTTGTCATTATTTATTTATTAACAAAAACTAGGCAGTCAATATACAGAAGCAGGGTGTGAAAAATTATTTCCACCGTTTTTTCCCCTTTATTTTACAGTAACCATTTTATGTGTCTCGATAGCACTTTGCTGATTTGTCTTCCTTAAAGCAGTTTGCAGCTTAAATGCCCTATGACATAAGGGGGAACATAGTCTCAGAAACTGACTGGTTTGTTATGTTTAAAATACACTTATAATCTGAAATAACAGCTTTGAATTGCCAACAGCTGTAACTGTCTGTTTCTTATATTAGAGTTTATTGCTGGATGAACCCACTGAGCAAAGAAACTTCTCCAGTTGGTGTCACTCCGGCCTTAACCCTGTTTACCCTGTAATAGTTGAGAGCTTTAAATCTCAGTGTTCCAAGTTTCAAAATAATAGGACTTTATTGTGTAGAATGCAGCTTTCCTACTAAACAAATTATGGAGGATTCAGCAAGAAGTAATGTCACCGTATGCTGAGTAGTGGCCTATGCATGCAATCTTATTTTTCTTTTCATTTAGATTAATGATAGTGTCAAATGCAAAAAAGCATAACCCCATTTGTCATTTTTCTTGCATTTGAATTATATTTATTTATGAAAATTCCAACCGCAGAACTTTTTGGCAGGATTAGGTGAAAGAATGATCATTATTTTGCTCTTACTATACTATTTTCCAGATAGATGCTAAAGCTTAATATTGCAAAAAATATATAAAAAATGTAAACCTATATTTGAACACATTTGAATATGATTTAATTTGCATCAAAAAGCTAGGATCAAGAACTAGTTAATAAGTTATATGTAAGCCAAGGTTCACCCTCTGTTTGGCAGATAATGCCAAACAGTCATGAAGAACATACTGTAATCTCAGAACGAGACATTAAAGGGGTTGCATGTATTCCAAAAATACCATTGAGCCTAATATTTTTTAACTTGTTTGCAGCTGATTTGATATATAGTCCAAATATAGCATACCGAGTGGGTTTTGTGGCATTGGTGAAAGGGGATCACAGGAGGCAGGGCCCCTTCCTCAGGAAGCTGGTGGTGGCAGAAGAGGTGTGATGCTGCGAGCCCGGTGTCAACGGTGGGGAAGAGTGGAGTTCAATGCTTTCTCAGTGGTCATTTTCCCAAAGCCATGGACTGCTGGAGGTAACACCTTTGTAGACTGGGATATCGGCCCAGCCAAGACTTCAATCTGCCCAAGCGCTGCCTCCGGTGGCCATTTCCCTGAAGCCCGTGGCCGATATCCCATTCCACGCAGGTATTGATTCCAACAGCCCACAGCTTTAGGATAATGGCCTCCGGAAAAGTGATGCACTCTGCTCTGCCTCACCACTGACATCAGACCCACAGCTTTCACTCTGCCTCACTGTGGACACCAGGCCTGTAAGCATTATTTTGCTGGGGCACGCACTTCTCCCACCCAGAGTCCGCATCATTGCCCCACTTTGGCTGCTGCCCCCCTTCTATCTGAGGAAGGAATCATGCTTCCTGTGACCCTGCTCCACTTTCACCGCCCCCAGGTAAGATGTCTTAAATTCGGACTACAAGAGGGACCCCATTTTTTAAAAAAATCTTTCTTTTTCTATTGTATTTGTTGAGGTATGTCTGAAGAATACATTAACTGAATCAAACATTTATAAAAGAAAAGCTGAATTTTCTTTTGTATTTTTTTTTTTAAATGTGGCCTCAAAAATAAAGATAACTTTAAACCAAATAAAACAAATGTGTCCTTCCTAGCCTTCGTTTTGGCTCAACACATCCTGAGATGTGTGGTGTAAGATGAACAGAGCCAGAAGCTAGTTAACTACATTGGACGGCTATACATGGCAATTGGCAGGGAAGGGGCGGTAACCCTAACAAAGAGGGACGAAGTCCCTCGAAAACGAGTTGGTTAGCTTTTTGCCCCAGCTAGGCTCCGTAGCCTCGTGACGTCACACGTTGCAGAGCACTGTCGGCCATTTTTTTCAGCCGCGCATCCAGGGTCGCCACCGGCCGGGGCGCTTCTGGCTCTGCGCGTCTTTCAACCACCCCAACTACTCTTATTTCTCCTGCCGTCTGGTGATTCAGAACCCCCAGCAACAGCACTTGCCGGCTTTAACATCAACTGGCATTTCCTTCCACGACCTAGGCAACGAGTAAGTGTTTATTACTACCTCTATATACGATCGTTACCCGCATTGTTAGTTTTACTATTAGCAATTTGTGGGTATACTATGGTTTTGGAAAACCTACATCTATAGTCTGTTTTAGCTCTTTTAGCGCGATAACTCACTTTTTAAAATATCTAAATAGATATCTACCGATCACATACTTCAAATTCAGCAGTGCAAATTACATATGTACAGGTAACAAAGTGTAGTTGTGCATATGGGGTACAATACAAATATAAACATTAATATTATTGATAATAATAACAACACCTATTCCACAATAAAATACAGTACAAAATATTTAAAATATTTAAAGGACAGAAAAGGTCAAAGTCATTAATCCAAATAAAATGTACAAAATACATTAATCCACATAGGATGTATCCATTTTGACTTGGTGATCATTCAGAAGTGAAGAGTGAACGTGTTATAAATAAGAAGTTGATCCAGAAGTATGCAAAAAGTCCATACTAGATGTTGATCCATTTCTTTGAAAAGGATGAAGTCCCATATTATCCTTTGCTGTTGAGTGAACGCTCCAAAAAAGATAACGGATTAAAACTATGAACATTAAGAACAAAAAATACTAAAAACACACAATTAAAATAAGGTCCAGCCAACCTAAAGAATTTATAAAAATGAAGAGAAACTGTTCATTTAAGCCTGCTGGTGTCATAGTGCCAAGTAGACTAATCCAGCGGCATTCTAATTGCACCAGTTTTTTCTTCAGGTCCCCACTCGGACTCCTCCCCTAATCCTATCGATCCCCCTTACTTTAAATTCCGTAGGATTACAATGATGGTATTATTTAACCCTGCTGTTCGGTTCGGTCAAAAATGACTGTTTTTGAACTTTGATATTTTAAAAAAAATTCACTATGCGGTTCTGAAACTTGTGGTTACTTCTATTTTCCTAATTAGAGGGGTTCTTTCTAAGGGTACCTTTTTTTTTTGGTTTAGTTTTTGCGCCACATTTTTTTTTACACTTGTACTGTTCCCGGTCAAAAATGACCGAATAGCATTTTATGCTATTTCAGCCATTTTTTGAGTAAAACAAATGAGTTAGAATTTCTTTTGAGACTACTTATTGCATATACTATTGTTTATGAAGTAAACAGTTGCTTTAGGTGCAGATTTACACATGCTTTCAGTACAAACCATATGCATTGGCTGTCAGTACAGTTCTGTGCAATTTTTTTTCTCTGTATGTTACTTACCCTGCTTTTTTTCCTTGTGCTTGTTCTCTGTGCAAAGCAGACCTTGTGGTGTTGGAGCCCAGGAGGTGGTGTCTAGTGTTTCCTTTCTTATCTTGTCAGGAAGTAAGCAGTTCAGCCAGCCATTTCAAATTCAAATGCAAATGAGCATTATTGGCAGGACATGGTAAAAATACAGGGGTGGGGAAGGGAGGCATATAGAGGTCCAGGATATATCAGACTACCTTGGTTGAAAAAAAAAGCCTGAGCTTCCACAAGGTATTCTCAGCAAAAGAGGTGGTGTACATAGTTCCATGTTTTATTTCACTCAAGACACAACAGTGTTTTTTTTATTATTTTTACTATTTACTATTACTATTTTTTTCAAAATGTTTGCATGCAGTTAAATTTTATACTATAGTTAATTTTAGTTCTAGTTAGTTATAGTTGTTATAGTAGTAGTAGTAGTAGTTGTTATAGTTAGTTAAGCTCAAATTTGTAATTTCTGTGCAGAATTCAATAAGCCCTTGTAACCTTTATAAACACAAAATAAATAAAAAAAAATTGAGTTTTTTACGTATTTTTTTTTTATAATGACCAACCATGTTTACATACAGTATAATAATGCAACAGGTATTAAAAAAAAATGTTATAAGTAGCTAAAACAGCATTTTAATAGGTCCGGTCAAAAAAGACCGGAGCAGTACAAGTGTATAGTGGAAACGAATAGAACAGCAGGGTTAAAGTGGCGTGGGATTGTTTTCAATGTTGCAATGTCAGATACATCCCTAGCCACCATATTATCCCTAATATGCTCACGGACTTGTATACATAACTCCCGTGACGTGAGTCCTATATATACCAGATCACAAGCCCATGTTGCATAGTACATGACATGGTCGGTACTGCATGAAATGTACTGTATGATCCTGTATTCTCTATTGCACTCAGATGAAAAGAAGTTTGTAGATCTTATCATATTGCTACACGCCAGACAGTCACCACAAGGGAGAAAGCCCCATCTCTGTTTGCCTGCTCCAAAGAAGTTTTTAGGTTAACTGACATAATGGCTATGGACAAGGATGTCACAGAGGTTCTTACTTCTCCTAGATGTCATAAGAGGGGTTTGAGATAAGGATTTGGACAAAGTGGGTTCTGTCATCAGAACCGTCCAATGTCGGCTCAAAATTTTACGCATTGTCTCCCACTGATGGTTGTAAGTGGAGATAAAGCATATCGCAGAATCTTCCTTCTTATTTTTAGACCCAGCCAACAGATCATCCCGTTTACTATTCGTGGCTCGCTGATAACCCTTTTTGATGGATCTTTTGCTATAGGAAAAGGAAGGAGATCCAGCTCAACGATATAGTGAAAAAAATCCGTAACTTTATTCACTTCAAATCATATAGGATGAAGGACGTAACATCAGCAAGCAATAAGAATAAAAACAAGATCCAAGATCAACGCGTTTCTGGTGACAAAGCACCCTTAGTCATGATACTTGGTATACGTCATGGCCCATACTTTTATACTGGTATCCGGCAAACACACCGGTATGACAATTGGTTGGCTTAATTATCCAGCAAAGTAGAGACACATGGGAATGAATACAAAACAGACATCATTGTAAAAGCAAGGCAAATATTCAAACTAGATGGAAAAGCAGAGATACAGAAAATACAAATATACAAAATTGCATATAAAAGTTCAGGAAAATTACAAAAGGTGTAAAAATTTATAGAAATTTGAATATATACAATATATGGTGCAAATAATTTATATAGTTGTATGAATCTGGAATAATCCAATGTAAAAACTTGTTCACTAGAAAAAATTAATTAATTAATTATCAAAAGAAAAAAGGAGAATGAAATTTAATTTAATTGAAGAAAAAATGAAAAATAATTAATAATATAGAAAATTTGTTGAAGAATAATAATTTTGAACGAAAAAATAACGTTAATAATAATAATAATACATTGGATCATACCAGATTCTGACAAATACCTATGTCAGAAAGACAAATAATGGCAATATAATACTATATGCCATAATTCATAATGTATGAAAAAAGGCAACATAAGTTTATTCAGTACATTTACAATCATGAACATTTGTTGATTTAATTTAGTTTTGTCAGTTTAAATAGATAAGAGCAGAAATGTTCCAAGAAACTAACTAAAATTGAACACGAATGATTGCAGACAGCAATGTGCGCCTATTAAATTCAAAGATGTAATGTATGGAACCTCACAAAAAATGGAGCTATGAATTCCTTATGAGAATCATCTGTAAAATGTGAATGGAGGAACAAAATGAACAACAGCAAGCCCCCACAAATCGGAGGCTAATATATACAGGATAAGCTCGGTCGCAAATACAGACACCACCACAGTGCCGACACGGCTGGACAGCAAGAATTCAAGCCGTATAGTATTCCAATTCCAAGTTTACAACACTCATGAATTTGTGAATGGATATGGGTGAGGGAACAAGATAAACAACGGCAAGCCTCTCACAAATCAAAGGCTAACACATGTAAGATAAGCTCGAACGCAAATGCAGACACCATCATAATGCCGATACGGTCAGATGGTGAGAGAAGAGGAAAGGCAAATAAGCAAGATGCCATAAGTAAATATAGTAGACTATTTTGTTATATCATTCTACTATTGGGAAAGAGCAAATTCTACCCTATTAATGATATTGCTAAGTTAGTAGAGTAAATTAAACAATTGACTGAGGAATACAACCAATATAATTGCTAATATGACAACCAATATAACAGGGAAATAACCCTAATACCTATATGTTGGCAAAAGCCTAGTAAAAAAGCATTATATCCTTTCTTTTATTCAGACCATGCGGTGTTCTAGTTCCAAGCTTAAAAATCCACCAGGCTTCTCTATTTCTGAGAGTTACCTCAATATCTCCTCCTCTAAATGGTTTGTGGGTTTTTTCGATCGCATAAATTCTGAGTGACTCAAGATTGGACTGGTGCTGGTTACTTGTGAGGTGTTTCTATTGATGTTGATATTCTCAACATCATAGATGTGTTCTCGAATTCTTGTTTTCAGGGAACGTATAGTACTACCAACATATTTAAGATGACAAGCTATACACTCCATGATATAGACCACATTTTTGGTATTACAATTCAGGAATGTTTTAATAAAATAAGTATTCTGATTACCAACATCAGTGAAATCACGACATTTCAGCGAAAATTTGCAGGTTTTGCATGCTATAGCACCACATTTGTAAAAGCCCTTAGTACTGAGCCAATGAAAAGGCTGCGCAGAAGGAGCAGTAAGAGAACTTGATGATAAACTGGAGCCTAAAGAAGGCGCTTTTCTGGACACAATCCTGCATCCATTGTTCAATATCTCAGCAATATCGGGATCCTCTTTTAAGATAGTGAGATTATTGTAGATTAGTTTTTTAATTGAAGCAAATTGATTGCTGAACTGAAAGACCACGGTAATTGGATTTTGGGAAGGTGTACTTAAAATTTGTTTGTTTTGGAAACGTGGTCGTCGTGCGACAATTTTTTCTGCTCTTTGTAAATACCCCTTACTATAGCCTCTCTGTGTAAGTCTGTCTTTTATACCAACCACTTCTTGGGAATAATCTTCCTGTGTGCTACAATTACGTTTTGCTCTCACCATCTCACCTACAGGAATGCTTTTTATTGTATGTTTAGGGTGGTGACTATTTGCCCGCAATATCGTGTTTCCCGCTGTAGTTTTACGAAAGGTGGAGGTAACAATGGGAGTATTGGAAATACCTTTCAATTTTAAATCCAGAAACTCTATACAAATGTGGTCTTGACGTGAAATAAAGCTGAGATTGAAGGGGTTACAATTAAAGTAGTCTGTTAAATCTTGCACGGTAGATACATTGGAATTCCAAATGATGATAATATCATCGATGTATCTACCGTACCAACGTATGCAGTTTTTAAATGGATTCTCAGAGCTATAAATATATGATTCTTCCCACCAACTCATTACCAAATTGGCAATGGAAGGCGAGTATTTAGCACCCATAGAAACACCACTAATTTGCATAAAATACGTTTGGTTGAAACAAAAGAAATTAGTGGTCATGAGGAAAGAAGTGACCTCTATGACATAAGATTGAAGGTCCAGAGAAAAATCACTATATTTTTGCATGTGAAATTTGAGTGCATATAACGCCACCTCGTATGGTATGGATGTATACAGCGAGGTAACATCTGAAGTGATCCATGAGAAATTGGGCTGCCAAATAAAATTCTCCATGAAATTAAGAACATCAGTGCTGTCTCTGAGATAGCCAGGTGTTCTCTGGACGAGAGGCTGGAGGAGCAGATCCAGCCACTCTCCCAGCCTCTCACCCAGAGACCCAATGCCTGACACAATTGGCCTCATTGGTGGTGGATATTTATTTTTGTGGGTTTTGGGTAAAGCATACAGTATTGGGGTCACCGGACTAGAAACTTTAAGGTAATCACTTTCCTTTTTATTAAAGAAACCCATACTGAAACCATCGTCTATAAGACTGAAAATTCTGCTCTTGATTAGTGAAGTGGGGTTAGCAGGCAAGCACTTGTACACAGTAAGATCGAAAAGCATGTTATTAACCCATGAGATATAATTATCCTTGTCCATTACGACAACGGAACCACCCTTGTCAGAGTTTTTGATGACAAGGTCATCATTATTTTGTAGTTCATGTAATGCCTTTTGTAATCTGGGTTTAAGGTTATTGTTGTAAAAGTGTCTGTCTCGCACACCCTCTGAAAGACTTCTCAACTGAGATTCCATGACATTTTGGAATCTATCCATAGCAGGTTTACGTGACTGAACAGGATAGTAACGGGGGTTGGGTACCCTCATTAAGTTTTTCGGAGTATTGGTGTCATTACTCACATCCAAATTTTCATCCTGCAACTCTAATAAACACATAAGTGATAATTGATCTGGAAAATCAAAAGACTTAAAGACATTATCATTGGAATTAATATTGCAATTCATTTCTGTTGAATCATCTTTGAAATGCAGTTTTAAAGCAATGTTTCTAATAAATCTATTTACATCGCAGATAGTGGAAAAAAGATCAAAATTGCGGCTAGGTACAAAATTAAGACCATATGATAAAAGTTCTTGTTGGTCATCTGTCAAAGAAATAGAAGAAATGTTCACAACATTGAAATGTCCTAGCGTTGGTGTCTGAGATGATATCTCGGAGGATTTCTGTTTATTTCGATGTTTCCTTCCTTTTCTCCGGTAAACCTTCTTTTGTTGGTAAATGGAGGTTTGCTTTTTTTGAAATAAGAGTTTTTTGAGCTTTGTGCAGGTTCGGAATCTGAGTCCTCTGTGACTCCAGTCGAGGTATCCAGGTCTGATGAACTGAACGTGACCTGTCTCTGCATGCGGTTTCTATAAGTGCGGTTTTTATGGGGTTTAAGAATTGATTTTTGGGATTGATTCATTTTATCCCATCTCCCCCATTCGTAAACCTGTTCATTGGCATAATCGTAAAGGTCACGGTCCAGCTTGCGTCTTTTCATGTCCATAATATTTTCTTCTGCTTTGGAGATTTTAGAATTACTAGTATTGATAAACTCATCAAATTGTGCAGATGTCATTTTGTCCTTTACCTCCTTGGTAGTAGTCTCGATGTCCTGCTGTAGTTTTGTTAAGGAATTTTCTTCATGTTGTATAATTAAGGCAATTAATTTCAGGGAACAATCAGATAGAATTGTGTTCCATTCCTGAACGAAAATGTCTGAGAACACAGTGCTCGGGATTTTTTTCAATCTCAGCCCTCTTGGGATAACATTTTTTTCTTTATAGTTTTTCAATGAACTGAGATCCCACCAAAGGCGATTTTCTTTGAGCATTAAAGATAATAAATTATCAAGTAATAAATCTTTGTTGTTAAATGTTGGAGTTTCCTCCATTGCTGACAGTGCAAACAATTTCTCTGCTTTGTTTTGTCTTTTCGACATGTCCATCTTATCAAGACAAAGTCTATTGCGCTGATGTAAAAATGAGTCCTTTTGGCAGAATTATATATATGATAGGAGTCTAGGCGAGCACGGAGACACCAATAAATGAAATAGAACAAAAGAAAGTCCAGCTCACCACAATCGACATTCCTGGAAACTCGGAGCACGGAACCGCTGTGTCAGGGCGTGAACAAACAGGAAAAGGAAGGAGATCCAGCTCAACGATATAGTGAAAAAAATCCGTAACTTTATTCACTTCAAATCATATAGGATGAAGGACGTAACATCAGCAAGCAATAAGAATAAAAACAAGATCCAAGATCAACGCGTTTCTGGTGACAAAGCACCCTTAGTCATGATACTTGGTATACGTCATGGCCCATACTTTTATACTGGTATCCGGCAAACACACCGGTATGACAATTGGTTGGCTTAATTATCCAGCAAAGTAGAGACACATGGGAATGAATACAAAACAGACATCATTGTAAAAGCAAGGCAAATATTCAAACTAGATGGAAAAGCAGAGATACAGAAAATACAAATATACAAAATTACATATAAAAGTTCAGGAAAATTACAAAAGGTGTAAAAATTTATAGAAATTTGAATATATACAATATATGGTGCAAATAATTTATATAGTTGTATGAATCTGGAATAATCCAATGTAAAAACTTGTTCACTAGAAAAAATCTTTTGCTATACCCCCATCCACAAACCTTTTCCCAAGATCAAGGGCCTGTTGTTCGAATTCTGAATCAGATGAGCAGATCCACCTAGCTCGTAGGAACTGTCCAATTGGTATTGCCTTGATGGTAGAAGCAGAGTGGGCAGAGGAGGCATGTAATAGAGCATTGGTGGATGTCTAATTGCAGTAAAGATTTGTTTCTTCACGTCCATGCGCCCGAACACTGAGATGGATATCCAGAAATGAGATCTCTCTTAGGTGAAATGTATATGTGAGTCTGATGTTGGACTCGTTGCGGTTCAGTGTGGACATAAGTGTATGTAGGTCTTAAACAGACCTTTGCCAAATAAACAAAATATCATCAATAAAGCGGTACCAACCACTAATCTGGGAGGCGGAATGTGCGCCCCTCTGAAAAATCTCCCTCTTCCAGTATCCCATAAAGGTATTAGCATACGAAGGCACACATGTCGCCCCCATGGTGGTACCGCGATGTTGTAAGAAAAAAACGATCTTTAAACGTAAAAAAATTATGAGTCAGCACTAACCGCAATAGGTCCAACACCAAGTCACAGTCCTCAGTCTGGATATTACTTGACCGTAAATAAAATTTAGCGGCCTCAAGGCTGATATCATGGTCAATAGACATATGTAACGACTCTATATCAGCAGTCACCAGGTACACATCGGTTTCAAGATGTAGTCCATCTAGATGCCTCAGGATGTCCGTGGTGTCCCTGACATAGGAGGGCAGCGTCTCCACCTAAGATTTGCGGTAATGATCTATATACTGACAGATGGGATCGCATAGCCCTCCCATGCCAGAGACAATCGGATGCCCAGGAGGATTAGAGGCATTCTTATGGACTTTAGGGAGAAAGTAGAAGGTGGGAAGTACAGAAGATTCAACAACAAGGCCCTTAAAAATTTATTAATGATCCCATCTTTCAAGGCTTTCTCCAGAACACCCTTGAGCTCCTCCGAAAACCTAATTGTCGGATTTTATGATAAAGATGTATGAGTATCACGATTCTGAAATTGTCTAAAGGCCTCTCTCTCATAACTTTCAACCATCCAAATAACCACATTCCCCTCCTTGTCTGCCGGCTTGATGACTACATCATCCAATAATTTAATTTCATCCAAGGCCTTCTTTCACCCACAAATTTTAATTTTCACAAGGGTAACAGGATAAATTAGACCTCTAAAGTTGTTTTGCAATTTGTCCTGAGTATGCCGATACCCCATTTGTGGAGGTAAACCACTGTTTGGGCACACGGCAGAGCTCGGAAGGGAAGGAGCGCCGTTTGGCTTTTTCAATGCAGAAATGGCTGGAATTGAGATCGGACGCCATGTTGCATTTGGAGAGCCCCTGATGTGCCTAAACAGTGGAAATCCCCCACAAATGACACGATTTTGAAACCTAGACCCCTTAGGAACTTATCTGGATGTGTGGTGTGCACTTTGAACCCCAAGTTCTTCACAGAAGTTTATAACGTAGAGCCGTGAAAATAAAAAAAATTTTTTTCCTCAAAAATGATTTTTTAGCCCAAAATTTTTTACTTTCACAAGGGTAACAGGAGAAATTGGACCACAAACGCTGTTGTCCAGATTGTACTGAGTACGTTGATACCCCATATGTGGGGGGACCACTGTTTGAGTGCATGGCAGAGCTCGAAAGGGAAGGAGTGCCGTTTTGGGATGCAGACTTTGATGGAATGGTCATGTTCTTCACCTTCTTCATAGCAAGCACCTCCAGCAAGGTGAAGGTTTCTGGAATGTGTCCATGATTCAGAGCTCATTCATCCTTTAACAGTGAGTACTAAGAGTGGTTTTTCTCAGTGCCATTCATATTTCTTCTTACTGATTTGCAAATGGTCATGTTGTGTTTGCAGAGCCCTTGATGTGCCTAAACAGTGGAAACCCCACACAAGTGACCCCATTTTGGAAACTAGACCCCCCAAGAAGCTTATCTGTTTTAGCCCCCAATTTTTTTTCCCAAGAGTAGCAGGAGAAACTGCACCCCAAAAGTTGTTGTCCAATTAGTCTTGAGTACGCTGAATCCCCATATGTGGGGGTAAACCACATATATGGGGTGCACGGCAGAGCTCAGAAGAGAGGGAGCACCATTTGAATTTTTCAATGCAAAATTAGCTGGAATCAATGGTGGAGCCATGTCGCGTTTGGAGACCCCCTGATGTACCTAAAAAGTGAAAACCCCCAATTCTAACTCCAACCCTAACCCCAACACACCCCTAATTCCAACCCTAACCTTAACTCTATTCACAACCCTAACACACCCCTAACCCAAATCCTAATCCCAACCCTAACCCTAATCATAACCCTAACCCAACACACCCCTAATCCCAACCATAACCCTAACCACAAACCTAACCCTAATCAGAACACACCCATAACCCTAATCCCAAACCTAATCCTAATCCCAACCCTAACCTCATCCCTAACCCTAATCCAATCCCTAACCATAACCCTAATCCCAAACCTAACCCTAATCCCAAACCTAAGGCTTCTTTTACACTTACCGGGTTTTTTGTGGCCCATTATTGCTGGCTGTATTGCTGCAATTTTCATGGCCTGCCGCAATAACGGACCGCAAAAAACTTGCGGATCACCGTTTTTCGGGTTTGCAATACTATGGCAAAAGTATTGGGAAATAAAGCCGGTCCGGAAAACCAGAAGTCACAGTGCACCCGGGGCCTTGTCCGTAAGCCGTGAAAATTTTTGAGCAGGCTTGATATTTTTCCACAGCTGTAAATACGGCCCTCACGGCTGTTTTTGCGGCCCCATTGAAATCTATTTGGACCACAAAAGCAGGGTGCAAAACCACGGTAAGTGTAAAAGAAATCTTACACTTATCCTAACCCTACTTTTTAGCCCCAACCCCTAACCCTAATTTTAGCCCCAACCTTAGCCTAACCCTAATTTTAGCCCCAACTCTAACCCTAATGGGAAAATGGAAACAAATACATTTTCTTTATTTTATTATTTTTCACTAACTAAGGGGGGGATAAAGGGGATGTTTATTTAGTATTTTTTTTATTTTGATCACTGTGATAGGGTTTATCACAGTGACCAAAATGAACCAATAGGAAAAATCATCCTATTGTTGCCAGGTGCAGGCCTGCAGATCTCGGCGGGAGCATTGCACATGTGCCCGACCTTTTTTTTCCCGGGAAATGGTGGCGGCGCCCATGGGGGGCAGGAGGGCCGAGGAGAAAAGGGAGGTACCTAGGGGGAATCGGCGACTCTATTTCTCTCTCCTCTGATGTGTGATCACATCAGAAGAGAGGGAAATTAAATGGCACATCGGACTTTTTTTGCGGGCGCCACTACACGGTTAGTAGCAGCAATTGCAAAACCAGGGTATGTAAAAACTAACCTGAATTATGTTCTCTGGAGTCTCGGCTACCCCCGGCAGCTGAGACCCAGGAGAAAATCCGACTCTTGGGAGCGCTATACACTTTTTCCGCTGTTAAGTGTCCTTAACTATCGCCATTAAAAGGCGTATCGGCGGTCGTTAAGGGGTTAAAGAGTAAATGTAGTTTTATTTTTTATGAATAACTCACTAGTACATGTGAAAATAAGCAACTGTGTATTGTATCTCATCGGAAAAATGTGCCTCTTTCTCAGCCAGAATTGATCAGTCATAATAAAAATTCTCAATTCTGAGTTAAAATTGACAGACTTTTGAATTACTGAGATAGGAGATGGCAGCTGCTACTGATGAGATTCTATGTAGATAGAAATGAAAGGGGGAGGGAGGAGCTAGAGGCAGAGCTCCTCCTTCATCCCCTCTACATAGAATCTTACCAGTAGTAGCTGTCATCTCCTATCTCAGCAATGGGACAGTGAGAATTTTGATTATGACTGATCAAGTCTATCAGAGAACAAAGCAGATTTATCAGAAAAGATATATTACAAAATCGCTTATTTCCATGTGTACGATTCATTTATGAAATAAAAATTAAAATGACAGTTTCACCTTAACAAAATTTGCTTCAGAGTGGACACATTTTCAAACCCTACTACTTTTCTACTTTGTTGATTGCATTTAATAAACAATGTTTTTATATACAAAAACTCAAGTTCTCCTAATTTAATCAATGCTGAAAATGTTCACTTTTTAACTTGACACATCTTAATCATGGTGTCAGAAAGGTTTGTCCCTGCAAATCAGTAATTAGACTTTAATTAATTATTCTTAACTCTGACATATACGTTGGAGAAATGCATTCATACTGTCTATATATTTAGATTGAGTCCATTCCCATCTCATTCATACACATGGTCATTTAATTTTACCAACTAAATATATCTTCTGTTAAATACGACAAACATTTCATCAGTCTACATCAGTCCACATCGTGTGACTAATGAAAGCTAGGAACCCAAACTGGCCAATGTGTAAAATGTGACCAGGCTTGATAAACTGTGAATTTACCAAAGATTTAAATTTCTTTTCTGCAGATTAGAAATCTTTAACAAATATATACTGTGATAATATGTAAAATGTGTTTATTTGCAAAGAGAAATGTTTGCCATTGACAGCTTTTTCCCACACAAAATATTTCTATGTTCTGAAGGTGAACATGTGGCATGAAAATGCCAGAGGATATAAAATCTAAAAATGAAATTATAGTGAATTCCCTAGAGAAACTTCTGATGATGTGAAAATTAATCTCAGCATGTCAGAAAAGTTGGCAATCAAATCTCCAAGAGTAGATAGCAATATCAAGAACCCTCTTTGGACTTGCAATCGAGGAAATATGATTTTCTCCATATGACACCACTTGACTTCTTGGTCAGACCTAAATATTTTTTTTTCTTTTTAAACTTACAGTATGATATTACTGCATACTTTAGAGGATTTTTGTATAGGAAGATGAAGTGAAAATAGAAAGGCATTTACAAATGGGATCTTTTGAGAAATTGTAAACAATAATAATAATT
Source organism: Ranitomeya variabilis (assembly GCF_051348905.1). Taxonomy (NCBI): domain Eukaryota; kingdom Metazoa; phylum Chordata; class Amphibia; order Anura; family Dendrobatidae; genus Ranitomeya; species Ranitomeya variabilis. The sequence goes on from NC_135236.1 coordinate 573,795,382, forward strand.
GATAACAATTATGGCTGCTTAAATCACAAGTGTGTGACCTGGTGCAAGCTCATTTTCAATTGTTTACAGGTAGTAAAAAAATCAAGTAAAGGACTCAAAAAACAATAATTCTACAGAGCCATAAAATGACAGTCAAATAAATCTACAGGAAACTAATATACCCCCAAATGTTTTTAAACTAATATAATATGCTCTAGCAGATGCAGTGTTATGGAAGTATTTTTCAATATTGTAATTCAGAGGCTTCAAACTGAAACAGGCAGAGTTTCTATGACTCAATAGTGCAAAGCCTAGGCAGACCGTGCACATGAGGTTATATAAATTCTGTGGGTCTACAGTTCCTCCATCTGTCTCATTATAAGGAATCTTCTGCCAAGGGTTCAGTTTGAATAACGGATTTCAGAGATTTACACGGAAACCCAGGCATCAGTGCTCAGCACAGAGTGAAGGATAAATGTGTGCTGAGCCTCACTGCTACCTTTGGGAGGCAGAATGAACAAAACAGGTGAATAATTGTTTTTATTTATTTTTTACGACATTCCTCGTGCAGTATGTCATTAGGCGACTTTATTCTTCGGGTCGGTACAATTACAGCGATACCAGATTTATATCGGGTTTTTATGTTTGGCTTATGTCACACATTAAAAGATGTGCTTTTTATTTGCAAAAACTAGTTTTTGCATTACATATTTTGAGAGTTATAACTTTTCTTTATTTTGGCCCCAAAGGGCATGTCGGGTTTGTTTTTTGTGGGACGCATTGATATTTTTATTGGTATGGTTTTCAGGCACGTGACTTTTTTGATCACTTTCTATTCCTATTTTTGGGAGGGAGAATGAATAAAAACCAGCAATTCAGGATTTTTTTATGTCGCTCTGCTTGTGGTAAAATTGATAAGGCTGCTTTATTCTTCTGGTAACTACAATTACAGCAATTCCACAGTTATATAGTTACTAGATGGCAGCCCGATTCTAAAGAATCGGGAGTCTAGAATCCATATATACTTTATTTATTCAAATGTAAGAATAATACAATTAATAAATAATAGTAAGAAAGAACAAAAAATGGCTGCACTCACCAGCTCTTGACAATTCTTGACAGTACGGCATATTTCTGATTGGTCGCTCGCGGCAGGCGGCAACCAATCAGAAAAGTGCCGCGCACCACGAAGGCATATATCTTTGTCCACCCTGAGCGGGTGTAGGACGCTGGTGACGTCACTTATCTCCGGACATTATCTCCGGACAAAGCCACGGAAGTTGGCACAAATTGCCGGAAGTAGTATTCTAGGCAATTATATATTAGATTTTAATGTTATCAGCGTTTACCTTTGAACGTTTATATTGTATTGTCCTGTCACCAGCCATGTGTACGATTATCGGCCGAAAGCCTCTCTGGAACCAATAATCACCCCATGTAAAGGTATCTTTATAAGTTAAAGATTCAGAATACTATGACTTTTATCATATCCTGAACAGTCAAGTTTTTTATGAACCGTTAAGGTTTTCTGGTTGAAGTAAAAAAAACTCTGAGTGTTTACAGTTTGAAACCATAAAATGTTGAAAAATTATGTCATTCTTGAGTATATCACTCAATGGTGCTCATAAACGTGTCAAATTTGATCTATAATATACTTTAATATACGTTACTTTAATCTTTAATATACTTAAGAACAGGGCCCCAGACATCACACAGGGGGTCTGAAACACCGCACAGTGGTCCAAAATATTGCTGTGCTCTGCCTGGGGCCCCATATGCTGCCTGGGGCCCCTGTGCTCTGCCTGGGGCCCCATATGCTGCCTGGGGCCCCTGTGCTCTGCCTGGGGCCCCATATGCTGCCTGGGGCCCCTGTGCTCTGCCTGGGGCCCCATAGGCTGCCTGGGGCCCCTGTGCTCTACCTGGGACCACTGTGCTCTGCCTGGGGCCCCATATGCTGCCTGGGGCCCCTGTGCTCTGCCTGGGGCCCCTGTGCTCTGCCTGGGGCCCCATGTTCTGCCTGGGGCCACTGTGCTCTGCCTGGGCCCCATAGGCTGCCTGGGGCCCCTGTGCTCTGCCTGGGACCACTGTGCTCTGCCTGGGGCCCCATATGCTGCCTGGGGCCCCTGTGCTCTGCCTGGGGCCACTGTGCTCTGCCTGGGGCCCCATATGCTGCCTGGGGCCCCTGTGCTCTGCCTGGGGCGCCATATGCTGCCTGGGGCCCCTGTGCTCTGCCTGGGGCCCCTGTGCTCTGCCTGGGGCCCCATGTTCTGCCTGGGGCCCCTGTGCTCTGCCTGGGGCCACTGTGCTCTGCCTGGGGCCCCATGTTCTGCCTGGGGCCACTGTGCTCTGCCTGGGGCCCCATAAGCTGCCTGGGGCCCCTGTGCTCTGCCTGGGACCACTGTGCTCTGCCTGGGGCCCCATATGCTGCCTGGGGCCCCTGTGCTCTGCCTGGGGCCACTGTGCTCTGCCTGGGGCCCCATATGATGCCTGGGGCCACTGTGCTCTGCCTGGGGCCCCATATGCTGCCTGTGGCCCCTGTGCTCTGCCTGGGGCCCCATATGCTGCCTGGGGCCCCTGTGCTCTGCCTGGGGCCCCTGTGCTCTGCCTGGGGCCCCTGTGCTCTGCCTGGGGCCACTGTGCTCTGCCTGGGGCCCCATATGCTGCCTGGGGCCCCTGTGCTCTGCCTGGGGCCCCATATGCTGCCTGGGGCCCCTGTGCTCTGCCTGGGGCCCCTGTGCTCTGCCTGGGGCCCCATATGCTGCCTGGGGCCCCTGTGCTCTGCCTGGGGCCCCTGTGCTCTGCCTGGGGCCCCATGTTCTGCCTGGGGCCCCTGTGCTCTGCCTGGGGCCCCTGTGCTCTGCCTGGGGCCACTGTGCTCTGCCTGGGGCCCCATATGCTGCCTGGGGCCCCTGTGCTCTGCCTGGGGCCCCATATGCTGCCTGGGGCCCCTGTGCTCTGCCTGGGGCCACTGTGCTCTGCCTGGGGCCCCATAGGCTGCCTGGGGCCCCTGTGCTCTGCCTGGGGCCCCTGTGCTCTGCCTGGGGCCCCATATGCTGCCTGGGGCCCCTGTGCTCTGCCTGGGGCCACTGTGCTCTGCCTGGGGCCCCATATGCTGCCTGGGGCCCCTGTGCTCTGCCTGGGTGTAGGACACTGGTGACGTCACTTATCTCTGGACATTAGCTCCGGACATTAGCTCCGGACATTATCTCTGGACATTAGCTCCGGACATTATCTCCGGACATTAGCTCCGGACAAAGCCACGGAAGTTGGCACAAATTGCAGGAAGTAGTATTCTAGGCAATTATATATTAGATGGGCATTTCCTGAAGGAAATACATGGTGTTTGAACAGCGCTACCAGCTTTACAGCAGCACTTTTCACACATGGGACTGGGGGACGCGCTTACTTTTGCACCCGGGGCCGGGGGCGCGCTTACTTTTGCACCCGGGGGCGCACTTACTTTTGCACCCGGAGGCGCACTTACTTTTGGACCCGGGGGCGCACTTACTTTTGCACCCGGGGGCGCACTTACTTTTGCACCCGGGGGCGCACTTACTTTTGCACCCGGGGGCACACTTACCTTTGGGGCCGCACTTACTTTTGGTGGGCGGGGCTCCTCGGCCTCCGATTTGGTTGGTGGGGCCCCTCGTCCTCCGATTTGGTGGGTGGGGACCCTCGGCCTCCGATTTGGTGGGCGGGGACCCTCGGCCTCCGATTTGGTGGGTGGGGACCCTCGGCCTCCAATTGGGTGGGCGGGGCCCCTCGGCCTCCGATGTGGTGGGCGGGGCCCCTCGGCCTCTGCTTTGGTGGGTGGGGCCGGGCCCCTCGGCCTCCGCTTTGGTGGGCGGGGCCGCTCGGCCTTCGATTTGGTGGGCGGGGCTCCTCGGCCTCTGATTTGGTTGGCGGGGCCCCTCGGCCTCCGATTTGGTTGGCGGGGCCCCTCGGCCTCCGATTTGGTGGGCGGGGACTCTCGGCCTCCGATTTGGTTGGCGGGGACCCTCGGCCTCCGATTTGGTGGGCGGGGACCCTCGGCCTCAGATTTGGTGGGCAGGGACCCTCGGCCTCCGATTTGGTGGTCGAGGACCCTCGGCCTCCGCTTTGGTGGGCGGGGCCCCTCAGCCTCCGATTTGGTGGGCGGGGTCCCTCTGCCTCCGATTTGGTGTGCGGGGACCCTCGGCCTCCGCTTTGGTGGGCGGGGCCCCTTGGCCTTCGATTTGGTGGGCGGGGCCCCTCGGCCTCCGATTTGGTTGGTGTGGACCCTCGGCCTCCGATTTGGTGGGTGGGGACCCTCGGCCTCCGATTTGGTGGGCGGGGACCCTCGGCCTCCGATTTGGTGGGCGGAAACCCTTGGCCTCCGATTTGGAGGGCGGGGCCCATCGGCCTCCGATTTGGTGGGCGGGGACCCTCGGCCTCCAATTTGGTGGGCGGGGACCCTCGGCCTCCAATTTGGTGGGCGGGGACCCTCGGCCTCCGATTTGGTGGGTGGGGACCCTCGGCCTCCGATTTGGTGGGCGGGGCCCCTCGGCCTCCGATGTGGTGGGCGGGGCCCCTCGGCCTCCGATGTGGTGGGCGGGGCCCCTCGGCCTCTGCTTTGGTGGGTGGGGCCGGGCCCCTCGGCCTCCGCTTTGGTGGGCGGGGCCGCTCGGCCTTCGATTTGGTGGGCGGGGCTCCTCGGCCTCCGATTTGGTTGGCGGGGCCCCTCGGCCTCCGATTTGGTTGGCGGGGCCCCTCGGCCTCCGATTTGGTGGGCGGGGACTCTCGGCCTCCGATTTGGTTGGCGGGGACCCTCGGCCTCCGATTTGGTGGGCGGGGACCCTCGGCCTCAGATTTGGTGGGCAGGGACCCTCGGCCTCCGATTTGGTGGTCGAGGACCCTCGGCCTCCGCTTTGGTGGGCGGGGCCCCTCGGCCTCCGATTTGGTGGGCGGGGTCCCTCTGCCTCCGATTTGGTGTGCGGGGACCCTCGGCCTCCGCTTTGGTGGGCGGGGCCCCTTGGCCTTCGATTTGGTGGGCGGGGCCCCTCGGCCTCCGATTTGGTTGGTGTGGACCCTCGGCCTCCGATTTGGTGGGTGGGGACCCTCGGCCTCCGATTTGGTGGGCGGGGACCCTCGGCCTCCGATTTGGTGGGCGGAAACCCTTGGCCTCCGATTTGGAGGGCGGGGCCCATCGGCCTCCGATTTGGTGGGCGGGGACCCTCGGCCTCCAATTTGGTGGGCGGGGACCCTCGGCCTCCAATTTGGTGGGCGGGGACCCTCGGCCTCTGATTTGGTGGGTGGGGACCCTCGGCCTCCGATTTGGTGGGCGGGGCCCCTCGGCCTCCGATGTGGTGGGCGGGGCCCCTCGGCCTCCGATGTGGTGGGCGGGGCCCCTTGGCCTCCGCTTTGGTGGGCGGGGACTCTCGGCCTCCGATTTGGTGGGCGGGGACCCTCGGCCTCCGATTTGGTGGACGGGGACCCTTGGCCTCCGATTTGGTGGGCGGGGACCCTCGGCCTCCGATTTGGTGGTCGGGGACCCTCTGCCTCCGATTTGGTGTGCGGGGACCCTCGGCCTCCGCTTTGGTGGGCGTGGCCCCTCGGCCTTCGATTTTGGTGGGCGGGGCCCCTCGGCCTCCGATTTGGTTGGTGTGGACCCTCGGCCTCCGATTTGGTGGGCGGGGACCCTCGGCCTCCGATTTGGTGGGCGGGGACCCTCGGCCTCCGATTTGGTGGGCGGGGACCCTCGGCCTCCGATTTGGTGGGCGGGGACCCCCGACCTCCGATTTGGTGGGCGGGGACCCTCGGCCTCCGATTTGGTGGACGGGGACCCTTGGCCTCCGATTTGGTGGGCGGGGACCCTCGGCCTCCGATTTGGTGGTCGGGGACCCTCTGCCTCCGATTTGGTGTGCGGGGACCCTCGGCCTCCGCTTTGGTGGGCGTGGCCCCTCGGCCTTCGATTTTGGTGGGCGGGGCCCCTCGGCCTCCGATTTGGTTGGTGTGGACCCTCTGCCTCCGATTTGGTGTGCGGGGACCCTCGGCCTCCGCTTTGGTGGGCGTGGCCCCTCGGCCTTCGATTTTGGTGGGCGGGGCCCCTCGGCCTCCGATTTGGTTGGTGTGGACCCTCGGCCTCCGATTTGGTGGGCGGGGACCCTCGGCCTCCGATTTGGTGGGCGGGGACCCTCGGCCTCCGATTTGGTGGGCGGGGACCCTCGGCCTCCGATTTGGTGGGCGGGGCCCCTCGGCCTTCGATTTGGTTGGCGGGGCCCCTCGGCCTCCGATTTGGTTGGTGGGGCCCCTTATAATCCGATTTGGTGGGCGGGGACTCTCGGCCTCCGATTTGGTGGGCGGGGACCCTCGGCCTCCGATTTGGTGGGCGGGGCCCCTCGGCCTCCGATTTGGTTGGCGGGGCAACTCGGCCTCCGATTTGGTTGGCGGGGCCCCTCGGCCTCTGATTTGGTGGGCAGGGACCCTCGGCCTCCGATTTGGTGGTCGGGGACCCTCGGCCTCCTCCTTTGGTGGGCGGAGCCCCTCGGCCTTCGATTTGGTGGGCGGGGTCCCTCTGCCTCCGATTTGGTGTGCGGGGACCCTCGGCCTTCGCTTTGGTGGGCGGGGCCCCTCGGCCTTCGATTTGGTGGGCGGGGCCCCTCGGCCTCCGATTTGATTGGTGTGGACCCTCGGCCTCCGATTTGGTGAACGGGGACCCTCGGCCTCCGATTTGGTGGGCGGGGACCCTCAGCCTCCGATTTCGTGGGCGGGGACCCTCGGCCTCCGATATGGTGGGCGGGGCCCATCGGCCTCCGATGTGGTGGGCGGGGCCCCTCGACCTCCGATTTGGTGGGCGGGGACCCCCGGCCTCCGATTTGGTGGGCGGGGACCCCCGGCCTCCGATTTGGTGGGCCGGGCCCCTCGGCCTCCGATTTGGTTGGCGGGGCCCCTTATCCTCCGATTTGTTGGGCTGGGACTCTCGGCCTCCGATTTGGTGGGCGGGGCCCCTCGGCCTCCGATTTGGTGGGCGGGGCCCCTCGGCCTCCGATTTGGTTGGCGGGGCCCCTCGGCCTCCGATTTGGTGGGCGGGGACCCTCGGTCTCCGATTTGGTGGGCGGGGCCCCTCGGCCTCCGATTTGGTTGGTGGGGCCCCTCGGCCTCCGATTTGGTGGGCGGGGACCCTCGGCCTCCGATTTGGTGGGCGGGGACCCTCGGCCTCCAATTTGGTGGGCGGGGACCCTCTGCCTCCGATTTGGTGGGCGGGGACCCTCAACCTCCGATTTGGTGGGCGGGGCCCCTCGGCCTCCGATTTGGTGGGCGGGGCCCCTCGGCCTCCGATGTGGTGGGCGGGGCCCCTCGGCCTCCGCTTTGGTGGGCGGGGCCAGGCCCCTCGGCCTCCGCTTTGGTGGGCAGGGCCGCTCGGCCTTCGATTTGGTGGGCGGGGCTCCTCGGCCTCCGATTTGGTTGGCGAAGCCCCTCGGCCTCTGATTTGGTTGTCGGGGCCCCTCGGCCTCCGATTTGGTGGGTGGGAACTCTCGGCCTCCGATTTGGTGGGCGGGGACCCTCGGCCTCCGCTTTCGTGGGCGGGGCCCCTCGACCTTCGATTTGGTGGGCGGGGCTCCTCGGCCTCCGATTTGGTTGGTGGGGCCCCTCGGCCTCCAATTTGGTGGGCGGGGACCCTCGGCCTCCGATTTGGTTGGTGTGGACCCTCGGCCTCCGATTTGGTGGGCGGGGACCCTCGGCCTCCGATTTGGTGGGCGGGGACCCTCGGCCTCCAATTTGGTGGGCGGGGACCCTCGGCCTCCGATTTGGTGGGCGGGGCCCATCGGCCTCTGATGTGGTGGGCGGGCCCCTCGGCCTCCGATTTGGTGGGCGGGGACCCCCGGCCTCCGATTTGGTGGGTGGGGACCCCCGGCCTCCGATTAGGTGGGCGGGGCCCCTCGGCCTCCGATTTGGTGGGCCCGGGCCCTTCGGCCTCCGCTTTGGTGGGCGGGGACGCTCGGCCTTCGATTTGTTGGGCGGGGCTCCTCGGCCTCCGATTTGGTTGGCGGGGCCCCTCGGCCTCCGATTTGGTTGGCGGGGCCCCTTATCCTCCGATTTGGTGGGCGGGGACTCTCGGCCTCCGATTTGGTGGGCGGGGACCCTCGGCCTCCGATTTGGTGGGCGGGGCCCCTCAGCCTCCGATTTGGTTGGCGGGGCCCCTCGGCCTCCGATTTGGTGGGCGGGGACCCTCGGCCTCCGATTTGGTTGGCGAAGCCCCTCGGCCTCCGATTTGGTTGGCGGGGACTCTCGGCCTCCGATTTGGTGGGCGGGGACCCTCGGCCTCCGCTTTCGTGGGCGGGGCCCCTCGACCTTCGATTTGGTGGGCGGGGCTCCTCGGCCTCCGATTTGGTTGGTGGGGCCCCTCGGCCTCCAATTTGGTGGGCGGGGACCCTCGGCCTCCGATTTGGTGGGCGGGGACCCTCAGCCTCCGATTTGGTGGGCGGGGACCCTCGGCCTCCGCTTTGTTGGGTGGGGCCCGTCGGCCTCCGATTTGGTGGACGGGGCCCCTCGGCCTCCGATTTGGATGGTGTGGACCCTCGGCCTCCGATTTGGTGGGCGGGGACCCTCGGCCTCCGATTTGGTGGGCGGGGACCCTCGGCCTCCGATTTGGTGGGCGGGGCCCCTCGGCCTCCGATGTGGTGGGCGGGGCCCCTCGGCCTCTGATTTGGAGGGCGGGGACCCCCGGCCTCCGATTTGGTGGGCGGGGACCCTCAGCCTCCGATTTGGTGGGCGGGGACCCTCGGCCTCCGATTTGGATGGTGTGGACCCTCGGCCTCCGATTTGGTGGGCGGGGACCCTCGGCCTCCGATTTGGTGGGCGGGGACCCTCGGCCTCCGATTTGGTGGGCGGGGACCCTCGGCCTCCGATTTGGTGGGCGGGGACCCTCTGCCTCCGATTTGGTGGGCGGGGCCCCTCAGCCTCCGATGTGGTGGTCGGGGCCCCTCAGCCTCCGCTTTGGTGGGCGGGGCCGGGCCCCTCGGCATCCGCTTTGGTGGGCGGGGCCGCTCGGCCTTCGATTTGGTGGGCGGGGCTCCTCGGCCTCCGATTTGGTTGGCGGGGCCCCTCGGCCTCCGATTTGGTGTGTGCTCTGCCTGGGGCCACTGTGCTCTGCCTGGGGCCCCATATGCTGCCTGGGGCCCCTGTGCTCTGCCTGGGGCCCCATATGCTGCCTGGGGCCCCTGTGCTCTGCCTGGGGCCCCTGTGCTCTGCCTGGTGCCCCATGTTCTGCCTGGGGCCCCTGTGCTCTGCCTGGGGCCACTGTGCTCTGCCTGGGTGTAGGACACTGGTGACGTCACTTATGTCCGGACATTAGCTCCGGACATTAGCTCCGGACATTAGCTCCGGACATTATCTCCGGACATAGCTCCGGACAAAGCCACGGAAGTTGGCACAAATTGCAGGAATAGTATTCTAGGCAATTATATATTAGATTTTAGGTTTTAGCACTTTTATACAATAAAAGCAATTTTGCGGAAAAAAAACAATTTTTGCATCACTTTATTCTGAGTGCTATAACTTTTTTATTTCTCCACTGAAGGAGCTGTATGGCAGCTTGTTTTTTGTTTGACAAGATGAAGTTTTCAGTGGTACCATGTTTATTTATATTCATTTTTGAATCGGATTTAATTCCACTTTTTGTTCGGCGGTATAATGATAAAGTATTGTGTTTTGCCTTGTTTTTCATTTATTTATTATTACGTTAACTAAAGGGGTTAACTAGTGGGATAGTTTCATACGTCGGGTCGTTGTGGATGCGTTGACAGTAAATATGTGTACTTTTAATGTTTGTTTTTCTTTCATAAAATTATTCATTTATGTGTACAGTATATTTTAATTTTTTTTATTTTTTTTCAATATTGTTACTTTTTTAAACTTTTTTGTGTATTTTTAAAACTTTTTTGCTTTGTCTCACTATGGGACTATCATTTTTTACTGGCTGATCACTTGTATATCATGTGTATGCAGCAGTGGCGTCTCCAATCCAAGGGTAGAGGGGCTGTCATGGCTTTGCTGGCTCTGAGATGCTGTGATTGAATAAGATTGCAACATTTAGGGGGTTAATGTGCTGGGAGAAGTGAGTGACTGCTCCTTATACTTAGGGCTGGGTGTCAGCTGTCTGAATCAGCTGACACCTGGCAGCAATCGCGTGAGCACAGCCTGTGTGCGCCCAAAATCGCCAGGACGTATCCAAACGTCCCGGGTCACAGGGATGTCTGGATACATCCAAGGTTGGGAAGGGGTTAAAGAACCACTCCCATGAACTGTCTTTTTCATTAAATACGTGTATACAGTCATGGCCAAAAGTATTCACACCCCTGCAATTCTGTCAGATAATTCTCAGTTTCTTCCTGAAAATGATTGCAAACACAAATTCTTTGGTATTATTATCTTCATTTAATTTGTCTTAAATGAAAAAACACAAAAAGAATTCTCCTAAAGCCAAATTGGATATAATTCCACACCAAACATAAAAAAGGGGGTGGACAAAAGTATCGGCACTGTTCGAAAAATCATGTGATGCTTCTCTAATTTGTGTAATTAACAGTAGGGTTGAGCGACTTTTATTTTTATAGGATCGGGTCGGGTTTCACGAAACCCGACTTTCTCAAAAGTCGGGTCGAGTGAAATCGGCCGATCCTATAAAAAAGTCGGGGTCGGGGTCGGCCGAAACGCGAAACCCAATGCAGTGCAATGGGATACTATGGTTCCCAGGGTCTGAAGGAGAGGAAACTCTCCTTCAGGCCCTGGGATCCATATTTACGTGTAAAATAAAGAATTAAAATAAAAAAAATTGATATACTCACCCTCTGACGCACCCTGGTAGTAACCGGCATCTTCCGTTCCTAAAAATGGCGCTTGAAAGACCTTTCGAATGCTTCACGGCTTGTGATTGGTCGCGGCGGCCCACGTGACTGCTGAGCGACCAATCACAAGCTGGTGACGTAATTCTCAGGTCCTATTCTGGTTCTCAGGTACATGAGAATTACTTCACGTCTTGTGATTGGTCGCTGAGCGGTCACGTGGGCCATCGCGACCAATCACAAAGCCGTGACGTCATCGGAAGGTCCTTCACGCGTTCATTCTTAAGAAGGAATGCTGCCGGAAAGAAGCAGGGCACGTACGAGGGTGAGTATATACCTAATAGGAATATACTCACCCTCGGCTTCTTTCCGGCAGCCTTCCTTCTTAAGAATGAACGCGTGAAGGACCTTCCGATGACGTCACGGCTTTGTGATTGGTCGCGGCGGCCCACGTGACCGCTCAGCGACCAATCACAAGCCGTGAAGTAATTCTCATGTACCTGAGAACCAGAACAGGACCTGAGAATTACGTCACCGGCTTGTGATTGGTCGCTCAGCGGTCACGTGGGCCGCCGCGACCAATCACAAGCCGTGAAGCATTCGAAAGGTCTTTCAAGCGCCATTTTTAGGAACGGAAGATGCCGGTTACCAGCGGCGATGTCCAGGCTGCGTCGGAGAGGTGAGCATATCAATATTTTTTATTTTAATTCTTTATTTTACACTTAAATGTGGATTCTGATACCGATTTCCGATATCGCAAACATATCGGAACTCGGTATCGGAATCCCGATACCAGATTCAGAAGATCGCCGACCTCATGGCCGACCCCACACAGGGGTCGGGTCGGGTTTCATGAAACCCGACTTTGCCAAAAGTCGGCAACTTCTGAAAATGGTCGACCTGTTTCGCTCAACCCTAATTAACAGCACCTGTAACTTACCTGTGGCACCTAACAGGTGTTGGCAATAACTAAATCACACTTGCAGCCAGTTGACATGGATTAAAGTTGACTCAACCTCTGTCCTGTGTCCTTGTGTGTACCACATTGAGCATGGAGAAAAGAAAGAAGACCAAATAACTGTCTGAGGACTTGAGAAACCAAATTGTGAGGAAGCATAAGCAATCTCAAGGCTACAAGTCCATCTCCAAAGACCTGAATGTTCCTGCGTCTACCGTGCGCAGTGTCATCAAGAAGTTTAAAACCCATGGCACTGTGGCTAACCTCCCTAGATGTGGACGGAAAAGAACAATTGACAAGAGATTTCAATGCAAGATTGTGCGGATTTTGGATAAAGAACCTCGACTAACATCCAAACAAGTTCAAGCTGCCCTGCAGTCCGAGGGTACAACAGTGTCAATTCTTACCCCGAGACATAAAAAAAGCCAGGCTGGAGTTTGCCAAATCTTACCTGAAAAAGCCTAAAACATTTTGGAAGAATGTTCTCTGGTCAGATGAGACAAAAGTAGAGCTTTTTGGGCAAAGGCATCAACATTGAGTTTACAGGAGAAAAAAAGAGGCATTCAAAGAAAAGAACACGGTCCCTACAGTCAAACATGGCGGAGGTTCCCTGATGTTTTGGGGTTGCTTAGCTGCCTCTGGCACTGGACTGCTTGACTGTGTGCTTGGCATTATGAAGTCTGAAGACTACCAACAAATTTTGCAGCATAATGTAGGGCCCAGTGTGAGAAAGTTGTTTCTCCCTCAGAGGTTATGGGTCTTCCAGCAGGACAATGACCCAAAACACGCTTCAAAAAACACTAGAAAATGGTTTGAGAGAAAGCACTGGAGACTTCTAAGGTGGCCCGCAATGAGTCCATACCTGAATCCCATAGAACACCTGTGGAGAGATCTAAAAATGGCAGTTTGGAGAAGGCACCCTTCAAATACCAGGGACCTGGAGCAGTTTGCCAAAGAAGAATTATCTAAAATTCCAGCAGAGCATTGTAAGAAATTCATTGATGGTTATCAGAAGTGGTTGGAAGCAGTTATTTTGGCTAAAGGTTGTGCAACTAAGTATTAGGCTGAGGGTGCCAATACTTTTGTCTGGCCCATTTTTGGAGTTTTGTGTGAAATGATCAATGTTTTGCTTTTTGCTTCATTCTCTTTTGTGTCTTTTCATTTAAGACAAATTAAATGAAGATAATAATATCAAAGAATTTGTGTTTGCAATCATTTTCAGGAAGAAACTGAGTATTATCTGACAGAATTGCAGGGGTGTGAATACTTTTGGCCATGACTGTATGTGCATGTAGTGTAGTGTAAGAGTATTAATATACTCACTCATGCTAAATGCATGAGCCTGAAGTCTCTTTTACTTAATTTACTCATGCTGACACTCCATATGCTTAAATTGTAAAAGCCATTTCCGTGCTACACAGAGCACAGCATGACCTGGTGAATCTGCACTGGGGTGACGTCACTCAGCAGAGTAGCAGAGCAACTCTGGATTCCTGAAAAAGGAAGCTGTAGGTGAGTATATTAACAAACACTCAGTACATTACATTTAAATTTGTATGCCCTTAAATCAGAGAGTGGTGTCACACAAAATACTTAATAAATAACATTTCCTACATGTCTACTTTACATCAGCAGAACTTTGGAAACAATTTTTTTGTTAAGAAGTTATAAAGGTTTAAAGTTGACCAGCAATTTCTCATTTTTCAAACAAAATTTACAAAACCAATTTTTTTAGGCACAACCACCTCACATTTGATGTGAGTTTGGGGAGTCAGTATAACAGAAAATACCCAAAAGTGACACTATTCTAAAATCTGCACCCCTCAAGGTGCACAAAACCACATTCAAGCAGCTTATTAACCCTTCAGGTGTTTCACGAGAACTAAAGCAATGTAGAAGGAAAAAATTAACATTTTACTTTTTTGGCAAAAAAATTACTCTGGAACTAATTTTTTTTTATTTTATTTTCAGGAGAAAATGGACCACCAAATTTGTTGTGCAATTTCTCCTAAGTACGCTGAAACCTCATATGTGGGGGAAAACCACTGTTTGGGTGCATGGCGGGGCTCAGAAGGGCACCATCTGACTTTTTGAATGCAAAATTGGCTGGAATCAATGATGGTGCCATGTCGCATTTGGAGACCCCCTGATGTAGCTAAACTAGTGGAAAACCCCTAATTCTAACTCCAACCCTAACCCCAACACATACCTAAACCTAATCACAACCCTAGCCACAACACACCCCAACCTTAATCATAACCCTAACTGCAAACCTAACCCCAACACCCCACTAAACCTAATCCCCATCCTAACCCTAACCCTACCTCTAACACCTAACCCTAGCCCTAACCGTAGCCCTAACCCTAGCCCTAGCCCTAACCCTAGCCCTAATCCTAGCCCTAACTTTAGCCAAACACACTTTAGCCCAACTAACTTTAGCCCAACTGTAACCCTAATCAAAAAATGGAAATATTTTTTTTTATTTCATTATTTTTCCCTAACTAAGTGGGTGATAAAGGGAGTTTTATTAACTATTTTTTATTTTGATCACTGTGATAGTGTCTAGCTCAGTGATCAAAATGTTGCTATTGTTGCCGGGTGTCAGCCGGCAGATCTCGACGGGCGCACTGCGCATACGTCCACCATTTTCTCCCACAAAAAGACGCTGGCGGAGGTATCGGGGTGGATCGTGGGGACCCTTTTTCTCTCTCCTCTGATGTGCAATCACATCAGAGGAGAGAGAAATTAAATGGGGTCAGTAAAAACCAACTTGAATCATGTTCTCTGGGGTCTCGGCTACACCAGGCAGCTGAGACCCCAGAGAAATTCCAACTCTGGGGGGGCACTATACACTTAATCCTCAGCAAAGTTAAAAAGCGGTGCTGTGGTTTAACCCCTTAACCCCCGGAGCTTTTTTTTGTTTTTTCGTTTTTCGCTCCGCTTCTTTCCAGAGCCATAACTTTTTTAGTTTTCCGTCAATATGGCCATGTGAGGGCTTAGTTTTTTATTTAGCTTTTTTGCTTAGTTCACTAAATGTTAAAACTGACCTGCCATTATGATTCTCCAGGTTCATAGAAACCAAACATGTCTAGGTTCTCTTTTATCTAAGTGGTAAAAAAAAAATCCAAAGTTTGCTAAGAAAAAAAATTGAGCAATTTTCTGATACCGGTAGCGTATCAATTTTTCATGATCTGAGTCGGGTGAAGGCTTCTTTTTCGCGAGCCGAGCTGACGTTTTTAATTATACCACTTTTGTGCAAATATGTTCTTTTGATCACCCGTTATTGCATTTCAATGTAATGTCACGGCGACCAAAAAAACGTAATTTTGGTGCTTTGATGTTTTTATTGCTACGCCGTTTAGTGATTAGGGTCATCCCTTTTTTTATTGATAGATTGGGCGATTCTGAATGCGGTGATACCAAATATGTGAAGGTTTTATTTATTTATTTTTATATTTTTTTTGATTGGTGGAAAGGGGGGTGATTTGAATTTGTATATTTGTTTCATTTTTTTCATATTTTTAAACTTTTTTAAAAATTTTTGGCATGCTTCAATATCCTCCATGGCAGGCTAGAAGTATCCACTACTCGATCGCCTTTGCTGCATAGAGGTGATGCACAGATCACCTCTACGTAGCTGAATTATAGCATTGCTATGAGCGCCGACCACAAAGCAGGCGATACTGCCAGCTGACATACTATTCCGTCAGCTGGCAGAAAGGGGTTAAGTACCTTTATCTGCTGCTATTAAAAGGCGTATCTGCGGTTGTTAAGGGGTTAACAATATGGTTCTTTTTATAGGAGCCAAAATAAAAATGATGGTCTTGCTAGGCTCTAAAGCCCAGGTGTGACTGCATCCCCTGCACCAATATAGTTAAACATCTGGTGATTAACTATAGTGTGCACCATGCAGTCCGCTATGATGCTCCAACATCCTTATACTGTTGAGATAGATTAGGAGCTGTAGTTTCAAAATATTCAGAAAAGGTAAGATTAGTTAGAAGTACAATTTCGTAATATTATAGTGTCAAAATTGTCAAAAAAGGTGAGATTAGTTAGAAGTACAATTTCTTAATAAATTCATACATTTGTGTCTATGTTCATCTGCTTCTCTATGTGAAACATTTTTGTGCACAACTTAGGTCTCTTATACACAACCTTTTTGTAGCATCATGTGGAATGCTTTTTTTAATTAACCCAAAAGTGTCAGTCAGGCATAGCTTCCAACCATCCCTGATTCAGTGGAACTATCCTTATCTGATGAGGCATTCTCGCTTTCCTGGCAGGTCAGGGCTTTGTTACAATTTCCATTCAGTCTCTCAGTGCTATGTCTTCTCTTCAGCTGCTTCATTGCTCATTACTAGTGTTGAGCGATACCGTCCGATACTTGAAAGTATCGGTATCGGAAAGTATCGGCCGATACCGGCAAAATATCGGATCCAATCCGATACCGATACCCGATACCAATACAAGTCAATGGGACTCATGTATCGGACGGTATTCCTGATGGTTCCCAGGGTCTGAAGGAGAGGAAACTCTCCTTCAGGCCCTGGGAACCATATAAATGTGTAAAAGAAAGAATTAAAATAAAAAATATCGCTATACTCACCTCTCCGACGCAGCCGGGACTTCAGCGAGGGAACCGGCAGCGTTGTTTGTTTAAAATTCGCGCTATTACTTGGTTACGTGAATTCCCGGCTTGTGATTGGTCAGGTCGGCCATGTTGCCGGGACGCGGACCAATCACAGCAAGCCGTGACGAAATTACGTCACGGCTTGCTGTGATTGGTCCGCGTCCCGGCAATATGGCCGCCCTGACCAATCACAAGCCGTGACGTCACGGGAGGCTGGACACGCGCTCATTTTAAAATGGGCGCGTGTCCAGCCTCCCGTGACGTCACGGCTTGTGATTGGTTGCGCCGCGGTCAACCAATCACAAGCCGGGAGGCTGGACGCGCTCATTTTAAAATGGGCGCGTGTCCAGCCTCCCGTGACGTCACGGCTTGTGATTGGTTGCGCCGCGGTCAACCAATCACAAGCCGGGAGGCTGGACGCGCTCATTTTAAAATGGGCGCGTGTCCAGCCTCCCGTGACGTCACGGCTTGTGATTGGTTGCGCCGCGGTCAACCAATCACAAGCCGGGAGGCTGGACGCGCTCATTTTAAAATGGGCGCGTGTCCAGCCTCCCGTGACGTCACGGCTTGTGATTGGTTGCGCCGCGGTCAACCAATCACAAGCCGGGAGGCTGGACGCGCTCATTTTAAAATGGGCGCGTGTCCAGCCTCCCGTGACGTCACGGCTTGTGATTGGTCAGGGCGGCCATATTGCCGGGACGCGGACCAATCACAGCAAGCCGTGACGTAATTTCGTCACGGCTTGCTGTGATTGGTCCGCGTCCCGGCAACGTGGCCGACCTGACCAATCACAAGCCGGGAATTCACGTAACCAAGTAATAGCGCGAATTTTAAACAAACAACGCTGCCGGTTCCCTCGCTGAAGTCCCGGCTGCGTCGGAGAGGTGAGTATAGCGATATTTTTTATTTTAATTCTCTCTTTTACACATTTTAACATTAATGTTGTTGCGATACCCGATACCCGATACCACAAGAGTATCGGAATCCCGGTATCGGAATTCCGATACAGCAAGTATCGGCCGATACCCGATACTTGCAGCATCGGAATGCTCAACACTACTCATTACCTCCTAATCAATGGAGGGGCCTGCATCTCTGCTCTAATCACACATACATAGGCCAGGGTCACGCTTGCGAGTGCCATGAAACTCACACAACAATACCTGGCACTAACGGCGGCACTCGGGATTGGAGCATTCAGCTGCATAGAAATGCATGCAGCCGCACGCTCTGGTCCTGAGTGCCTGTGGCAGTGCCGGGTATTGATGCGCAAGTTTCTCGCAAGGCACTCGCAAGGGTGAGCCCAGCCTTAATTAAATAAACAGCTTTCTTTTATTGTTTTCTGGTCTCTCCAGGAATCAAACTCACGACATGTATCATTGCATGCAGCATTTAAAACTAACAGTCTATGTTGACAAGGATGCAAGGATTTTCTATACTTGAAGATGCATTGCAAGCTCTCAATCCACATGCAGATTAATACAGGTACAAAGAGATAAGTTGTGTGTAGCAGTGCATTTCTACATATCTGAATTTTAGAGGGAAAAAAAGTTTGATTGCAAAAAATGTTATTTTCCCCTTCTTTCCTTGAGATTTGGTCTCCATGAGAAATTTAACCTATAACCTGTAATATTACAGACAAAAATCTGTTTCCTGAATAAGAAATCCCCCCACACTGCACCACTGAGTACAGACATGTACCTACCCACCATTAATATATATTTAGCTACTTTCCCCACCCAATGCCTATAAATTAATTAGTCACTGTACTCTTTCCCCCAATTCATTACCAGTCACTCTCCTGCATCCTCAATGCCCTGCCAATGTGCACCTCCTTCTCCGCAGATGCATTATAATTACATGCCACTCCAATTAAAGGGAATCTGTCACCCCATTTTTCGCCTGTAAGCTGCGGCCACCGCCATCAGGGGCTTATCTACAGCATTCTGTAATGCTGTAGATAAGCCCCCGATGTAACTTGAAAGATAAGCAAAACAAGTTAGATTATACTCACCAAGGCAGACGGTCCGGTCCGATGGGCGTCGCAGTCCGGGTCCAGTGCCTCCCATCTTCATATGATGACGTCCTCTTCTTTGCTTCCTGTTGTGGCTCCTGCGCAGGTGTACTTTATCTTCCCTGCTGAGGGCAGCATAAAGCACTGCAGTGCGCAGGCGCCGGGCCTCTCTGACCTTTCCCGGCACCTGCACATTGCAGTACTTTCTTTGCCCTCAACAGGACAGATAAAGTATGCTTGCGCAGGACTTGCGACAGGAAGCAAGGAAGAGGATGTCATCACATGAAGATGGGAGGCGCTGGACCTAGACCGTGACGCCCATCGGACCGGACACCACCGGGACCGCCCCTGGGTCAGTATAATCTAACTTGTTTTTCTTATCTTTCAGGTTACATCAGGGGGCTTATCTACAGCATTACAGAATGCTGTAGATAAGCCCCTGATGGCGGTGGCAACTAGAATTTGTATATTCATTCATAAATACCATGCCTAACAAGCCCTTTATCCTGGATAACACATTAACAGATATTTTTAAATAATATTTTTAAAGTCCGTTATTGCTATGCAAGTAGACTGGGACATCTTTTTCCCCACACTAGTCATCCCCTCATGTTTTCACGCCCCTGTCATTATAAAATGCGATTGACTTTCTGATACATCAGGCGATGGCACTGGGTGATGACATCATCGTCACCCGTACATCATGGAACAGCTAAAGGGGGCTCTCCTGGAGAGTTTTGAAAAACTTCAGAAAAGCTCCCTGCCAGAGATATGCATTGCCGATGGTGGCACACAAAAAATTATATTGAGACAATTTGGCCATTGGCCCCCTGGAACCTCAGGCCCAGTACAATAGCCCAGATTTCCCTCATTATAATCCACCTGTTTTACAGTCTGACAATTGTATGCAAGATTTTTTTCCCTAATACTTTCCCTTAATGATAAGTGCCGCCCTCCTTCCTGCCACACTAGTCATCTTCCCATGATTAATGATTTAAACACCTGGCATATGTAACATTATAAAATAGGAACAAAAATAGGAAAAGGCCACTATATGTGAAGGAGGACTAAGGACTTAATGATTTCAGCAGTGATAGACACTGAATTTATAGTAAAGTTTCAGTAAGAAATTAAATATTGGAAAACTTATGGAAATCCTTCTCCAATCTCAAGAATTGTATTGGTGTAATAGCAACCTCATTAATTCACATTAGCCAGGCACTGCTCATAACCTAATAGGAGACCCTTATAGATGGCAGATTAACTGTTTCATAGATAACAACTTGGGGGTCCTTCATATCCCACCACTGTTACCACTTTGTCACTTATGACAAGGGAGAGATCACCCAGATCTTACAGCTGCCACCAGTTGTCAAGGAAACACAACTCTGCTGCCTCCAATCATGAGGACAGTTATGCAATTGAGCGATGAGTGATGGACAAGGCTGCAGATGCTTCCACTACTTGGCTTGTTACTGGGGAACTCACAGTGAGCATATGGTATATGCATATCAGATTCCAAAGCATGGTACATGTATGACACCAAGAATTGTTTATACAGTCTGATTGGACACCCAATACAGATGTATAGCTTCAAGGGTACATTTTACAGAGCAAGAGGAGCAGAGGTTTACATTTTATACATTTAATTCATAATATGGGAACAACACAATATAATATATACAATTACATAACATAAAAGGAATAATTAAAGAAAATTACTAAACTTGATGTCACATAATTGGCTCAGAGCTAAGCGGAGGGAAGAGCCCCGATTGGGAAAATGGACTACCTTCACAGCGAACTATGACTTCCAGAATGAACAAAGACAGAGATCCAAACTTTCATTTTTATTAGCTCAATGCTACACTCATATACCTTGCGTTATTGAGCTCATGTGGGACTTGATTGTAGGATGTGGTAGGTCTGTCAGAATATTATGATATTCCCAATTTACAGGATATCTTCACCCTTGAAGATCCCAGGCAGTAGATATTGTCGTCATGTTTCTTATCGTGATTTTAGCTATATATGCAGCTCAAACATGACCTGGACAGTATCATCCATCAGACAGTTATTAAGTTGGAGGTGTTTGAATGGCCTTACAGTGATGTGAGTGAATGCATTATGTTAAGGAATAGGCTGTAGTCAGCTTGCCATGATCTGTGTAATGACTCCCTGCTGCCAGCCAACCCAACACCTCGCACAGAAACCGGTTGAGCAACCATGAGATGCAATGAAAAAAAAGGATCCAGCGATATCTAGGAATGGCTAAAAAATAACTTTTATTCCAGAGTTATAAAAGCAATGAAAGGCACATATTGTCAGGCATTGTACATTGACCATGAGGAAGACTTTTGTCGAAATGCGCAGATCTGCCTACATGTGTGCCCGACAATATGTGCCCTTCACTTCTTTTATAACTCTGACATAAAAGTTTTTTTTAGCCATTCCTAGCTCTCGCTTGATCCCTTTTTTCCCTTTTTTCAATGCAATATGTTTGTCCCTTCTCTAAGATGCCAAAAATATATCTCCCATAATTATCGAATCAAGGCAAACCTCAGTGTTCATCATTGACCGCTTGCTCCAAGGAGTCTGTGGTAACTCCTTTGAACAAAGGAAGCTCATGCCAGGGAAGTGTTTTTCCCCGCCTCTACATAAACAAATTTCAACCTTGTTGTCTTTTTCCCAGAGAAGACTCCTGTTTTAGTTTCCTGGTCACTGGAAAAGGCTTCTACTAAAATTAAGATGGAGTATCAGATCTCTCTTTTACTTCCCCTGTTTGATTAGTTTTTACGTTCTTCATTTATAATTAGTTTTCTCTCTTCCTCATATGTTCAATGTGAATGTGATTTGTTCCCTTCTATGGATATGTCTGGATGGATTTTAATGTTTCTCTATGACAAACGGCCACACTAAGGTTGAAGGTAATAATAATTACTACTCAATGATATCCATGGTATCATGAGGACAATTAAAGATTTCCACTAATATAAATTATATAATTCTGTAAATACATCAAAATGTGCATTGAAAAACTTCTATTGAATGAATTACAGATGTAAACAAGATAGGTGATGGTAAAAGTGAGGTCACATGTTATCTCCTGTTGTGGCAAATGCCAAATTGTGCAGATACATTTTTTATAATTTAAAATATATGAGAAATCAGATTATTTCATGCAACACATTTTTCTTTACCGTTAATTCCATTTTTTTGCAAGTTAGTCTTTATCAACATATCCCACTAACCATCTATGTTATTCACAGTATGAAATACCGTGTCACTGCTGACCTGCCAATAGTAAGGTCGTCACTTACTGCTTTATTTATGCACAGCGCTAAAATATCTTATCAGCACACAAATATGTCCACACTATGATGACATTAACAACATCAAGATGACACAGCAGATAGCAAAGGATAAATAATGTGGCCAGCAGGAGCAATATAGATTGGGAAATATTAATTACCTAACTGCTGCATCCTTTCATAGATGACATTTACATCAGCCTAAAATGCTCTTTTAATAGCATAACACATAAAACAACAAGGTTAGATGCTTTTACTTGTAGGAAAAGAAAGACCCCTATTGGTTTTTAACTGTAAATGTGATCGTTTTGACAGCTAATAATAAGGCATAATTTAAAGCAGACAGTACATTATTGAACTGATGGTTTTAGCATAACATTGAAAACCTAACTTTATTTATTATGCCATTCAGTAATTTCTTGTACTGAATGAAGTCATAATAATCTGTCACCAGGTTTTTGCTGCCCCATCTAATTGTAGCATAAGGTAAGGATTAGTGTTGAGCATTCCGATACCGCAAGTATCGGGTATCGGCCAATATTTGCTGTATCGGAATTCCGATACCGAGTTCCGATATTTTTGTGATATCGGAAATCGGAATCGGAAGTTCCCAGTGTATGGTTCCCAGGGTCTGGTGGAGAGGAGACTCGCCTTCAGGCCCTGGGATCCATATTCATGTAAAAAATATAGAATTAAAATAAAAAATATGGATATGCTCACCCCTCCGGCGGCCCCTGGACCTTAGTGATGTAACTGGCAGCCTCCGTTCCTAAGAATGCAGTGAGTTTAGGACCTGCGATGACGTCGAGGTCGGGGATTGGTCGCGTGAGCGGTCACATGAGCGGTCACGTGACCAATCACAAGCCGCGACGTGATCAAAGGTCCTTAACTCTGCATTCTTAAGAATGGAGGCACCGCTAAGAGCAGGGGCCGCCGGAGGGGTGAGTATATCAATATTTTTAATTTTTATTCTTTATTTTATACATGAATATGGATCCCAGGGCCTGAAGGGGAGTTTCCTCTCCTTCAGACCCTGGGAACCATTCCGATATTTTGTGTCCCATTGATATGCATTGGTATCGGGTATTGGTATCGGCGAGATCCGATATTTTGCCGGTATCGGCCGATCCAATCCGATACCGATACCTTTGCATATCGGAAGGTATCGCTCAACACTAGTAAGGATTGCTTATTCAGCTACTTGCAATAGTTTGGATAAAATCACTGTTTTATCTGCTGCAGCTCTGCTAATACTTTCAATAACTAACTGGTTCTAAGTTATGACATGGCATTGTTCAAGTGATTCTCTAGTATAGCAGTCATGGGCCTTCCAACATAAGGGCATAGTGCTGTATTCTGGCATGGTGTGTGGGTGTCCTGGCCTTCTTTAGCATGACCAACAAGAATGTACGTTTATTCCCCACCTTGCATCTTTTACCTATCTGATGGTTTTACATTTTCTAATAAAGATTGATAGTTGTATGGGACTTTATGGTTGCTTGTGTTTTTTGTTCGGTGGTCTTACTTTCGTCTGGCAGCTGGCCCCTATTGGTCCTGTACGCATATTCATTATCTATTATCTCCATTGTGGTGGATGTATATGTTTAATATTTGTAATATGCTTGCTTCAATAATATTATTGTATTAATTAGTATCGAGACAGAAGCCTGGTAATCAATGGATGAGACCATGTTAGCTAAAGGTGATTACTAGGAAAAACATCAAATCTGCAGCAAATAAAACAGTGATATCATCAAAACAACATTGTGAAAGCACAGAAAGTAACAAAGTGCTGGAAAAAGGGCTTCTGTTCCTACTTTATGCTGCTCTCAGATGGGGTAGCATAAGCACAGGGACTCATTTACTTTAATTCTGCAGGATTGACTAGACGATAACTTCACACTAGCGTTTGGCAGGGCGTCAGCCTTCTTCTTCCGTGAAGCCTCGCCCACTGCCGCACCTCTTCCTTCAGCTCCGCCTATTTCTGCATGTGTTCTGCATACCCTTTCTTTAACATTGGGTATGCTGGCCATGTGGATGTATGCAGATGCTTCCGCATGCATCGTTTTGAAGAGCGTCGATCACAACAAAATCCTAACATATTGCGTCAAGTCAGCGAAGCGTCAAGACGATGCATGCGGAAGCATCAGCATACAACCGCATGGCCTGCAAACTCAATGTTAAAGATAGGGTACACAGAATGCATGCAGACATAGGCGGAGCTAAAGGAAGAGGTGCAGCAGTGGGCGGAGCTTCACAGAGGAAGAAGGCTGCTATCCGCAGCCCTGCCAAACGCTAGTGTGAAGCCTGAACATTTTATTTTGCTTGAAATTGTACTGTATGCTACATCACTGCATACCCCTTTAAAATCCTACAGTTTCCCTATCTAAAAAGGGCCTTATGTTAAGAGGCAAAGCTATTTTATTTATGATAACATGGCAATGCTGGATCCTATTACTGAATACACAGTATACTTACACTTGTTCACAAATGGTTGCGATGTAAAATGGTTGTGATAACTGCAAGATGTTTTACCTATTTTAAAATAGTCTTTAAAATTACCTCCAAAAGGACCTAAAGAATAAGCAAGTAATTGCAAAAGTATGAAGTACTGTAACATCAACAATACATTCATTATATTTGTAAGTAATGCTATACATATTGAATGAATAACCATAACTGCATTAATACAAACCATTAACTAATTTTTGAAAATGTTAATCAGTGCAATATTTAATAATTAAAAAAATATTGGTAAAATAATATTTGTAAACAATTCAATTGATTACTATGACCCCCTTAATCTAATAACCAGTAAAGATAACAATTTCACAGGGCACAGATTTCGCAACATCTTCTAGTACATCTCATTGACACAGAGTGGGGAGTATTACACTACCACCAATTGTTGTCAACATCATGGTTGTCTACAGTCTTTAAATTTTTGGACAGTTTGTAAAAACCAGGTGCTTTTCTCTGCCACCTGTAGCATCCAGCAGAAAAAAACATTGTCCTTAAATTCCCCCCCCCCCCGCATCCTGGAAGTTTGTACTGAGCATAGGGGAGGGGGAACTAGAGTCCAGGGCGGAATGTGGGCCGGGGCCACAAGATGCAGCTGCTCTGGTTGAACGAGGCTCATGCCGCGTACCTGGGGCAGCTGATCATGAAGGACAAGATGAGAAGGCGGACCCTAAGCAAATGCAGCTTACACAACAGCCGCTGGCAGAATCAAAGTTTATTGCTGCTGGACAACCTGCTCTTCTGCTTTGAAAGCGAATCCAGCAGCCTGTTCACATGCCCTGTACCTGCTGGAGGGCTTCAGCTGCTAGCTAAGGGGGCACGGAATGACAGGTACTGGCATCCTGCATGGTGACGAGCAGGAATGGGGGGCTGCATGTATTTCTGTGCTTACAGGTGGGGGCAGAGCAGGGACATGCTACTCACAGACAGGTGTCGAAGTGGGCGCTGAGCTAAAGCAGGTGGGCTTCAGGAGCAGTCAGTATGGAGGGGTTAATGCAGTGCACAGGTATGTGATGGCAGAGGCAGATCCATTATGGATGTACAGAATTGCAGCACAATAGGGGCACAGATGGGTTTTGGGCCACTGTTTACATTGGCACCAAACATGAACACCATGCATAAGTCTAGCATGGCCAATAGTGAAAACCTAGGGGAAAAGGGGAAAAGTGTGAGGTGTACCCAGACAGGTAGGTGAATAGGCAAGGGGGTTCCTCTGTGAGTAGTGTAAGGGACAAATAGTCTAGTTGGTGGCAACAGTCCCTTGGGGGCTTTGACATGGGTAAGCACAGGCTGGTACTGATCATGGGATCATGGCATGTGAATAAAGAATAGATAGGCTGAATATGAACTACAAATACAGTTTGTTTGTAAATGTATATATACAGTATAATATATATACATATACTGAATGTTAGGACTAGCGGAACACACCAAATAATTAGAGAGAAGGTATGAGGTGCGTTCACAGCCCCGGGTCCAATGTGCAGAGATGGAACCTAATTAACCTAATGAACCTAGTTAATGCCAACAGTTGGAGTGCCGTATCATGGGTGGCTCAAGGTCCTAAAAAGATCTGTTTCAGAGTGCTGTTTACGGGTGGAGAGCCACACTAAGTCGCAAGGAGCAAAGGTTGGAGCGGGGCGCCGATGTGCATCAGCGGAGGACCTCATTCTCTCCTCTGAGGCCCGGATGGCATCCTGAGTGTGGTCCCAAATGTTCCGTGCCTCCACAGCTCAGTCTGCCACCCTGGTGTCGGCGGAAGACACGGGCATAGGCAGAGTATCCCACGGATGCTGGCCGTAATTAAGGAGGAATGGGGTCTGACCAGTGGAATCGGCTACGGCGTTGTTTAGTGCAAACTCCGCCCACGGTAGCAAGGATGCCCAATCATCCTGTCTGGCTGAAATAAAATGTTGCAGATATGTGAGCAGGGTCTGGTTGGCCCTTTCCACCAACCCATTCTTCTCGGGATGATATGCTGAAGAGAGATTCAACTCAATGCTGAGTAGACGACAAAGCTCTCTCCAGAACCGAGACGCAAACTGGGGACCCCGGTCACTGACAATTTTGTCCGGTATACAGTGTAGGCGACAGATATGTTGAATAAACAACGCTGCCAGAGCTCGTGCAGAAGGTACCCGTGGAAGAGGCACCAAGTGCACCATTTTGGAAAAATGGTCGGTGATCACCCAAATAATGGTGCAGCTACGAGACTTGGGTAAGCCCACCACAAAATCCATCCAGACCATCTCCCAGGGCCTGTCCGCCACTGGCAGGGGGTAAAGCAACCCAGCTGGCCATTGTCAAGGGGACTTGTTCTGCATGAAGAAGAACCCAGCCCCTGCAGGTGACACTGACTTCCTAATGAATCCTCTTGCCAGATTCTCCTGGATGTACTGTGACATTGCCTCCATCTCTGGGAGAGGCAGGGGATAGACACGACCCTGGGGAGGCTCAGCACCAGGCAAGAGGTCAGTAGGACAGTCATAAGGGCAATGAGGCAAAAGGGTCTTCGCAGCCCTTTTGGAGAACACGTCTGCATAGGGCCAATATTGCTTGGGGAGAGAGGAAAGATCTGCGGGTACCTCTGTAGTAGCAACCTGAACACATTCCCTCTGACATCTAACCCCACAAGACAAGATTCACTCCATCCCAAAATTCTACCTGTGGACCACTCAATATGTGGAGAGTGGTATCGTCGCCAAGGTATCCCCAACAGAACCTCATAATTTCCCTCAGGAATGACGAGCAGAGATATAATCTCCTGATGAGATGGCAACATGGACAAAGTAAACGGAATGGTCTGGTGTGTTATCTGTGAGGGCAGTGTCGACCCATTCACCACTCGCACGGTTACTGGTTGTGCAAGCATCACCAGGGGAATTGTGTGATGTTGGGCGAAGGCAGAAGACATAAAATTGTCCTCCGCCCCAGAATCCACGCAGAGCTCTACCGAACGAGTGGATGAGCCTATTGTAATTGTCCCCTAAAAGGACAATTTGGAGGCAAATGTCGCTGTGTCTAGTGTACCTCCACCTACTACCACTAGACGCTGATGTTTCCCCGACCGCTGGGAACATCTGGTGGCAAGATGTCCTGACTGCTGGCAAACATGACAGACCTTGAGTGCACGAGTGGTCCAGGACTTAGATCCCACTTGTGACACTTCCTTGTTCTCATGTGTCTCAGGTGCCTGGACCGGAGATTCAAAAGGTTTGGCGAATGTGGGAGCCAGCCAATACCTCTGCCTACAGTGGGCTCTCTCTAAACTCCACTCTTTAAAACGGAGGTCAATACGAGTGGACACAGCTATTAACTCCTCCAGTGTGGCAGGAATCTCTCTAGTGGCCAAAGCATCCTTCACGTGGTCAGCCAGCCCCCTCCAAAATATAGGGATAAGGGCTTTATCTGACCACTCCAGCTCAGATGCTAAGGTGCGGAAGTGGATGGCAAAATGGCTGACCAAGGACGAGCCCTGAGTTAATGCCAAAAGTTGGAGTGCCGTATTATGGGTGACTCGAGGTCCTAAAAAGACCTGTTTCAGAGTGCTCAGGAACAGCAGAGCACTCTGCACCACATGATCACCATGCTCCCACAACGGCGTGGCCCATTCCAATGCCCTGTCCGACAGAAGAGACAAAATGAATCCCACCTTTGCCCTCTCTGTGGGGAAACGTGCAGCCAGGAGCTCGAGGTGTATAGAGCACTGGCTCACGAAACCTCTACAAGATTTCCTATCACCAGAAATTTATCTGGCAGCGGGAGGCGAGATAGGGTCGGAACAGGGGTGGCAGTGGACAAGGTTGCTGCAGCCATGCTAGCAGCCTGAACAGCTACTGCAGTAACATCCACAGCTGAAGTTGTGTGCTCAAGAGCCGCCAACCTACCCTCCAGCTGTTGGATGTACTGCAAGTATTGCTGTTTGTCCATCATTACTAGCCAGACCCTGGCACTAGTGTAATGTTAGGGCTAGCGGAACGCACCAAATAATTAGAGCGAAGGTATGAGGTGCGTTCGCAGCCCGGGGTCCACTGTGCAGAGATGGGACCTGCTGCTGAGTAATGACGGACTATATGGCGGTACAATGTGGATACACACATGGGTTAACTTCACCCTGTATGAAGGAAGCAAACCCTGTTGCATCACAGGGCTGTGGTACCGCACAAAGAGCTCAAACAAGGAATCACAAAACTCCATCGCAGGACACAGGAATAGAGTTTATGTAGACCTCTTGCGCTCGACACCAAAATTGGGGTATTAGAATAACTGAAAAGATAACTTATATGCACAAGAGTGTGTGCTGTGCCACTCTGGCGGACACCACTACCCACCCAGACTAGGGTCAGGAAAGTGCTCTAATAGCGCACGGCGCCGCACAGGCGATCACAGCAATTTGACGCTGTTTTGTATGTTTTTGTGCTGATAGCTCAGCCGGGCGCTAGATAGCAGACATCCACCTTAGGCTACTTTCACACTAGCGTCGGCCCGACGTACCGACGCATACTGTGCAAGCGCCGCACAACGGGGGCAGCGGATGCTGTTTTTCCACGTATCCGCTGCCCCATTGTGAGGTGTGGGGAGGTGGGGGTGGAGTTCCGGCCGTGCATGCGCGGTTGGAAATGGCGGACCGTCGGCACAAAAAAAAGTTACATGTAAAGTTTTTTGCGGCCGGCGGTCCGCCACAACACGACGCAACCGTCGCACGACGGTTGCGACGTGTGTCAATACGTCGCAATGCATCGCTAATGTTAGTCTATGGGGAAAAAAACGCATCCTGCAGACGACATTGCAGGATGCGTTTTTTCCCCAAAACGACGCATTGCGACACATGCAAAAAAAATGCTAGTGTAAAAGTAGCCTAACGCGAGCAGTCATACACAAGGGAGGGGATGATTATCCCCTTTCTGACCTCGGACAGGATAGTACGTCCGAGGTCAGAAGCCCCTCTTTGTTGCGGGCTCCGGCGGTGAGCCAGCATCAAAGCCGGGACATGTCAGCTGTTTTGAACAGCTGACATGTGCCCGTAATAGGCGCGGGCAGAATCGCGATCTGCCCGCGCCTATTAACTAGTTAAATGCCGCTGTCAAACGCAGACAGCGGCATTTAACCTCTGTGAATCAAAAAGAAATCACCTCCGCACTGCTGCTGAAAGCTAGTCCCAATGCATGCAACACCCTGAACCACAATATTAGGTGCTATAGCTGAAAATATCCTTTATAATACCAACGGGGTGCTGCATCCAAAAAGTGCATACAATGTCCATAGAAACAAAAAAAGAAAAAAATTAAAGCGCACTTACCCAGGTACAATGGTCACCACTTTATTAGGACTTGGTACAAAAAACAGAAAGCAGGGAGGGGGGTGGACAAATAACGGACAGTTATTTGTCCACCCCCCTCCCTGCTTTTTTTCTTTTTTTGTTTCTAGCAGCATTTAACCTGCTCTTCCGGCCGGGCGGCTGGAAATGAGCGCATCGCCGACCCCCATCACATGATCGGAGGTTGGCGATGCTTGTACATTGTAACCATAGAGGTCCTTGAGACCTCTATGGTTACTGATCCCCAGCAGCTGTGAGTGCCACCCTGTGGTCGGCGCTCACAGCACACCTGATTTTCAGCTGCATAGCAGCGAACAGCAGATCGCTGCTATGTAGCAGAGGCGATCGTGCTGTGCCTGCTTCTAGCCTCCCATGGAGGCTATAGAAGCATGGCAAAAGTTAAAAAAAAAAAGTAAAAAAAATGTGAAAAAAATAAAAAAATATATAAAAGTTTAAATCACCCCCCTTTCGCCCCAATCAAAATAAATCAATAAAAAAAAAATCAAACCTACACATATTTGGTATCACCGCGTTCAGAATCGCCCGATCTATCAATTAAAAAAAGCATTAACCTGATCGCTAAATTTTTTTATTCACGTCGTTGTGTGGTCGCTGGAGAGCTGTCACACAGACAGCTCTCCAGTGACCAACGATGCCGAAGTCCCCGGGTAACCAGGGTAAACATCGGGTTAGTAAGCGCAGGGCCGCGCTTAGTAACCCGATGTTTACCCTGGTTACCAGTGTAAATGTAAAAAAAAACAAACACTACATACTTACATTCCGGTGCCTGTCGCGTCCCCCGGCATTCTGCTTCCCTGCACTGTAAGCGCCGGCCCTAAAGCAGAGCAGTGACGTCACCGCTGTGCCCTGCTTTACGGCCAGCCGGCACTGACACAGTGCAGGGAAGCAGAACACTGGGGGACGCGACAGGCACCGGAATGTAAGTATGTAGTGTTTTTTTTTTTTTTTACATTTACACTGGTAACCAGGGTAAATATCGGGTTACTAAGCGCAGCCCTGCGCTTAGTAACCCGATGTTTACCCTGGTTACCAGTGAAGACATCGCTGAATCGGCGTCACACACACCGATTCAGCGATGTCTGCGGGAGATCCAGCGACGAAATAAGGTGCTGGCCTTCTAGCTCCGACCAACGTTGTCACAGCAGGATCCTGATCGCTGCTGCGTGTCATACACAACGATATCGCTATCCAAGACGCTGCAAAGTCACGGATCGCTAGCGATATCATTGTTAAGTTGTTCAGTGTGAAGGAACCTTTACATAAAAAATAACCTAGTCATGTTAGGTGTCTATGAACTCGTACTGACTTGGAGAATCATAATGGCAGGTCAGTTTTAGCATTTAGTGAACCTAGCAAAAAAGCCAAACAAAAAACAAGTGTGAGATTGCACTTGTTTTGCAATTTTGCCTCACTTGGAATTTTTTTTCCCATTTTCTAGTACAAGACATGGTAAAACCAATGATGTCTTTCAAAAGTACATCTCGTCCCGCAAAAATATAAGCCCTCACATGGCCAAATTGACAGAAAAATTAAAAAGTTATGGCTCTGGGAAGGAGGAGAGCGAAAAACGAACACGGAAAAACGGAAAATCCCAAGGTCATGAAGGGGTTAAAGAACGACTTGCACTCATCAACACACACAAGTTTTCAAATGTACACTAGCGTATGGCCATGCAACCCTTTTATAGCGGCAGTGCTACAAGACCTTCCAGATGGACCAATAAGAGCCACAACAGCACCTGAGCATGTGACCCCCGACCTCCAATGGGAGGTCATCCCATAGGCATGCTCAGTATGGGAAAAGCAGGACTTAGTCCCAGAAAGACCTGCTCGCTGCTGAACATTGCTGGCTACAAGGACAGAGCCTGGAAGGGCAGTAGTAACCAGTCATCCAGCATCAGCCTGAGCTAGATGCTGGGACCGACGTCTCCGCTGAGCAGACTCCATTGCAGCTGGAGAAGAATAGGAGACTGCAGCAGAGATGATTTGAGATTCCCCCTGTGCAGAGGCGGGAACTCGACACCTAACATATACAGTATGTGTTTGCCAGTGTGTGTGTGCATATAAATATATTTTATGTACACATGTAGATATACTGTATATGTGTGCATATATACAGTACAGACCAAAAGTTTGGACACACCTTCTCATTTAAAGATTTTTCTGTATTTTCATGACTATGAAAATTGTACATTCACACTGAAGGCATCAAAACTATGAATTAACACATGTGGAATTATATAGTTAACAAAAAAATGTGAAACAACTGAAATTATGTCTTATATTCTAGGTTCTTCAAAGTAGCCACCTTTTGCTTTGATGACTGCTTTGCACACTCTTGGCATTCTCTTGTTGAGCTTCAAGAGGTAGTCACCAGAAATGGTCTTCCAACAATCTTGAATGAGTTTCCAGAGATGCTTAGCACTTGTTGACCCTTTTGCCTTCACTCTGCAGTCCAGCACACCCCAAACCATCTCGATTGGGTTCAGGTCTGGTGATTGTGGAGGCAAAGTCATCTGGCATAGCACCCCATCACTCTCCTTCTTGGTCAAATAGCTCTTACACAGCTTGGAGGTGTGTTTGGGGTCATTGTCCTGTTGAAAAATAAATGATGGTCCAACTATACCAGATGGAATAGCACGCCGCTGCAAGATGCTGTGGTAGCCATGCTGGTTCAGTATGCCTTCAATTTTGCATAAATCCCCAACAGTGTCACCAGCAAATCAACCCCACACCATCACACCTCCTCCTCCATGCTTCACGGTGGGACCCAGGCATGTAGAGTCCATCTGTTCACCTTTTCTGCGCCTGTGGTGGACCCGACTCCACTCCAATAGGGGTGGAGCCGCATAATCATTACTGTAATGAGCGGTACCATGTGACCGCTCAATAGAGGAAGAAGCTGTCAGCACCCAGAGAACTAGGGACCTGCAGGGACCGCGCCAGGAGCAGGTGAGTATCATGGGGGCATATTTACCTGTCCCACATTCCACCGTCGGCGCCGCTCCGTCTTCCGCATTCTCTGCTGTGACGCTCAGGTCAGAGGGCGCGATGACGCGATTAGTGTGTGTGCCGCTCTCTGCCTGGAAGTCAGTGCAGAAGACACAGTGGCGCTCAGCGGTGGAACACCGATAGGTGAATATAGCAAGTGCCGGGGGCCTGAGCGATGAGAGGTGAGAATGTGATTTTTTTTTTATCGCAGCAACAGCATATGGGGCAAATATATCTATGGAGCATTTTATGGGGCCATGTGCAGCGTTATATGGGGCAAATATTTCTATGGAGCATCTTATGGGGCCATGTGCAGTATTATATGGGGGCAAATATCTCTATGGAGCCTTACACTATGGCTGGTCCAAATAACCAAAGCAATTGTTACCATCCACCTCTCATGTCTCCCCTTTTCCTCCTAGTTTGTAAACTTGCGAGCAGGGCCCTCATTCCTCCTGGTATCTATTTTGAACTGTGATTTCTGTTATGCTGTAATGTCTATTATCTGTACAAGTCCCCTCTATAATTTGTAAAGTGCTGCGGAATATGTTGGTGCTATATAAATAAAAATTATTATTATTATTATTATTATTATTATTATTATTATTATTGAGCATCTTATGGGGCCATGTGCAGCATTATATGGAGGCAAATATCTCTATGGAGCATCTTAAGGGGCCATATTCAGCATTTGTGCAACATTATACGGGGCAAATGTGTCTATGGAGCATCTTATGGGGCCATAATCAGCATTTGTGCAGCATTATATGGGGCAAATGTCTGTATGGAGCATCTTATAGGGCCATAATCAGCATTTGTGCAGCATTGTATGGGGCAAATGTCTCTATGGAGCATCTTATGGGGTCATAATCAACATTTGTGCAACATTATATGGGGCAAATGTGTCTATGGAGCATACTATGGGGCCATAATCAGCATTTGTGCAGCATTGTATGGGGCAAAAATCTCTATGGAGCATCTTATGGGGCCATAATCAGCATTTGTGCAGCACTATATGGGGCAAATGTGTCTATGGAGCATCTTATGGGGCCATAATCAGCATTTATGCAGCATTATATGGGGCAAATGTGTCTATGGAGCATCTTATGGGGCCATAATCAGCATTTATGCAGCATTATATGGGGCAAATGTGTTTATGGAGCATCTTATGGGGCCATAATCAGCATTTACGCAGCATTATATGGGGCAAATATGTATATGGAGCATCTTATGGGGCCATAATCAGCATTTATGCAGCATTGTATAGGGCAAATGTCTCTATGGAGCATCTTATGGGGTTGTAATCAACATTTGTGCAGCATTATATGGGGCATATTTTAATATGGAGCATCTTATGGGGCCTATCATAAACTATATGGAGCATTATATGGGGCGTATTTTGGATGAAGCATTATATGGTGCCTATCATGAACTGTATGGAGCATTATATGGGGCTCCTGATTCAATATGGATATTCAAAAACACTTAACCTACTGATATCTCAATTAATTTAACTTTTATTGGTATCTACTTTTATTTTTGACATTTACCGGTAGCTGCTGCATTTTCCACCCTAGGCTTATACTTGAGTCATTAAGTTTTCCCAGTTTTTTGTGGCAAAATTAGGGGTCTCGGCTTATACTTGAGTCTGCTTATACTCGAGTATATACAGTATATATATATATATCTCCCTGCTCAGTACCTCTTCTCCTGTCCTGTAATATAATTCTAAGTATCTCCTTTGGCCCCTTTCCTGGTAATTTGGGGGTATGGTCCTTAGGGACCATGGTCTTTAGGGGGTGTGGTCTTTAGGGGGGCATGTCAACTGTCCATAAATATTTTAGGCCATCTGTCCAGAAAATTGATTTTAGGAGGTTGGCAACTCTGGTTGACATGTTGCAAATTCTTATCCAATCACATGTCATGGAAACTGACTAGTTGTGTT
Organism: Ranitomeya variabilis; assembly: GCF_051348905.1. Lineage (NCBI taxonomy): Eukaryota > Metazoa > Chordata > Amphibia > Anura > Dendrobatidae > Ranitomeya > Ranitomeya variabilis. The sequence continues at coordinate 573,829,872 of NC_135236.1, forward strand.
GATATAAAATCCACATCCTGTCAATTTATAGTTAGAGATTCTATTGTAAGTCTATAGGAAAATCTGCACATAAAACTCTACATTCCCACAAGAGAAAATGACATGTTGTGGATATGAAACACGCACCACAGGTCAGTTTATGATGCCTAAACAAGAATCACAGTGGGCATGAGATTCCTATAAATCTCATCCGCTATGCTGGAACTGATGTACACTACAATTTTGATGCACCAAACATATGCACCATCAAAAACACACCAATAATTCATTGTGGGCACACAGCCTAATTCAGTAGTGAGTCCACAGTAAACCAGTTATGTGTCCACATATCATATATTTTGCTGTTGCATACTTCTCAGATGCATTTCAGCTACACTCAATGAATTGTGGATATGGATGTTTATGAATAAGTGTCTAAGCCTAGGCGATAGAAATAATGTAATCGATTAACGTAAGTCAAATTTCAGTTGGATTTTCTGCAGGTCCCATTGCATACTAACAATTTGCGATTTAATTGATGCAAATCGCCAAAAATAGCAGTCATCATTTTACACATTTTAGTAGATTATATGTGTCACAGACTGATTCATGGGCTTTCCCAACAAACCTAGCATAATTTCTCTTCTCTTCTTTCTGAGCAGCAGTTAAAAACAGCTTCTAAAGAAGCAAAAGAATCATATTTTTGCAACAATTGATCAATAATTAAAAAATAAAAAAACTTGTGTTTTTTGTCTTTAATCACATGCAACTTAGTATATACAGTAGAATCCGATTCAGAATCAGAAATGAAGGGAAAAGAATGAGACTGGATTAGGCTGCCAGCACTGTGGTAGGTGATAATAAACAATAAAAGATGATAGTAAACAATACAAGAACAAAGGATTTAGTTGGGATGTAAGCACATGACCAAATCAGACAAAATGCTGCAGCAAATAACTCATTCTGAAATATAATATATATTATTAACATAAATAATGAAATATATTGTAGAAAACTGCAGCTCTCTTAACTACATAATTTACTTATTTATAAAGTACTAGCTGAAGAGCCCGGCATTGCCTGGGCATAGTAAATATCTGTGGTTAGTTATAGCACCTCACTTCTCTTATTTTCCCATCACGCCTCTCATTTTCCCCATCACATCTTTCATTTTCCCCCTCACATCTCTCATTTTCTCCCTCACACCTCTCATTTTCCCCCTCACTCATCTTATTTTCCCCCTCACTCATCTTATTTTCCCCCTCACTCCTCTCATTCCCCCTAACACTTGTCATTTCGACCTCACATCTGTAATTTTCCGATCACTCCACTATTTTCCCTCACTCCTCTCATTTTGCACTCAAACCTTTTCATTTTCACCTCACACCTCTCATTTTCACCTCAGTATATACATGTTTGTCATCTCCCTTATATATAGTATACACCTGTATGTCATCTCCTGTATATAGTATATACCTGTATGTCATCTCCCCTGTATATAGTATATACCTGCTGTGTGTCATCTCCCCTGTATATAGTATATACCTGTATGTCATCTCCTCCTATATATAGTATATACCTGTATGTAATCTCCTCCTGTATATAGTATATACCTGTGTGTCATCTCACCTATATATAGTATATATCTGTGTGTCATCTCCTGTATATAGTATATACCTGTATGTCATCTCCTCCTATACATAGCATATACCTGTATGTCATCTCCTCCTGTATATACTATATACCTGTAGGTAATCTGCTCCTGTATATAGTATATACCTGTGTGTCATCTCCTCCTGTATATAGTATATACCTGTATGTCATCTCCTCCTGTATGTAGTATGTACCTGTATGTCATCTCCTCTTCTATATAGTATATACGTGTGTCATCTCTCCTGTATATAGTATATACCTGTGTGTCATCTCCCCTGTAAATAGTATATACCTGTGTGTCATCTCCTCCTGTATATAGTATATATCCGTATGTCATCTCCTCCTGTATTAGACCTCGTTCACACGTTATTTGGTCAGTATTTTTACCTCAGTATTTGTAAGCTAAATTGGCAGCCTGATAAATCCCCAGCCAACAGTAAGCCCACCCCATGGCAGTATATATTAGCTCACACATACACATAATAGACTGGTCATGTGACTGACAGCTGCCGGATTCCTATATGGTACATTTGTTGCTCTTGTAGTTTGTCTGCTTATTAATCAGATTTTTATTTTTGAAGGATAATACCAGACTTGTGTGTGTTTTACGGCGAGTTTCGTGTGTCAAGTTGTGTGTGTTGAGTTGCGTGTGGCGACATGCATGTAGCGACTTTTGTGAGATGAGTTTTGTGTGGCGACATGCATGTAGCAACTTTTTGTGTGTCGAGTTGCATGTGACAGGTTAGTGTAGCAAGTTGTGTACAGCAAGTTTTGCGCATGGCGAGTTTTGCGCGTGGCGAGTTTTATGTGTGGTGCCTTTTGAGTATGTGCAAGTTTTGTGTGAGGCATCTTTTGCATGTGTTGCAACTTTTTTGCATGTGGCAATTTTTCCGCGTGTGCAAGTTTTGCGTGTGGCGAGTTTTGCATGTGGAGAGTTTTGCGCGTGGCGAGTTTTGAGCGGCGACTTTTGTGCTTCGACTTTTATGTGGCGAGGTTGGTGCATGTGTGGTGAAATGTGCGCTGAGGGTGGTATATGTGTTCGAGCACGTGGTAGTGTGTGGCGCATTTTGTGTGTGTGTTCATATCCCCATGGTGGTGTGGTGATTATCCCATGTCGGGGCCCCACCTTAGCAACTGTACAGTATATACTCTTTGGCGCCATCGCTCTCATACTTTAAGTCCCCCTTGTTCACATCTGGCAGCTGTTAATTTGCCTCCAACAGTTTTCCTTTCATTTTTTCCCCATTATGTAGATAGGGGCAAAATTGTTTGGTGAATTGGAAAGAGCAGGGTTAAAATTTCACCTCACAACATAGCCTATGATGCTCTCGGGGTCCAGACGTGTGACTGTGCAAAATTTTGTGGCTGTAGCTGCGACGGTTCAGATGCCAATCCCGGACATACACACATACACACATTCATCTTTATATATTAAATATGTTACATTTTTACATACATAACTATTATCTATGTAGTATTAATGCATTCTAAAATCGATATGTTTAGTATTTGAATATATCTTCTGTGTATTTTTCATCTGTTTTACAGCCACGGAACTCCCACTTATACATTAATTCCAATTTGCTACTATATTGTTTGCTATTGGTAGCATATATACTTCTCAACTGCCACTCAATGTTTTGGAGACATTTTTGAAGGCTGATCTCTTTACTTGTTCCCTAATAAAGGGGTTTTCTGTAGCAAAGGTCATTATCAGATCAGTGGATGTCTATAGCCTGGCACTTGCACCAAACAGAAATGTTCTGCTCCAGTGGAGGCTAGATGTAAGCAATGTATGGAGCCGGGACAGTGCAGAGCTGTTGTACATTGTTTAGTGTCTGCTCCAGGGTACTGCACCTCACCTTCTATTTAAGTAAATGGCATATATAGTGCAGTGCCCAGGAGCAGACAATAATCAGTGTATGCAGCCATGTTGACCAGGCTTGGTACGTTTTTTACATTCAGTCATTGATGGAAAAGATAACACCTGATCATTTGGGCAGCCTAATGCCAGAATGATCTGATATTGGTGATATTGATGACCTATTCCAGACATAAGTCATCAATGTTAGTTCATGATAACTCCTTTTGTGCCTGATATTCTTGAGCTAATAATACTTAACTAAGTACCTCATATAGCTACAATTTATTTTTACTCAATTGAGATCTTCCCATTAATAACTGGGAACTCAAGATTCTTCATGTATAACATGTAAATGTTCTAAATGCTTATCGTAACTTGGAGGTTTCCCACATAAGGCAAGAAAAATCAAGACTTTACTGTGTATAATGCATTTTGGGATTAATAGTTTGATCACTGGCTTCACCTTTTTCATCCTTTAAACTAAAAACCTGCTAGAATTTGACACCAACATTATAAAGTTATTAAAGTTCACTTTAATATTTAAATAATGAAATCTTTTGAGGGACATTTCATTTTTATTATATTCATTATTTATAAGACAAAGAATTTTGTGCTTTATTGCCATGTCCATTGACAAAAAGTATATGCCAAATAAAATGCTAAGATTGTGGGGTACATTGTATAGATCGTATGACTGGATTGATTTTAAATGGTGGGCAGTATTGCTAAATAATGTGCTTATCACCTTTACAATCCTAAAATTTACTCTGTGGGATTCTGAATGCAATTTAAGTGGGTTTCATTTTCCATTCAAGAGACCCATACTTGTCCAGTAATTGCTATTAAGTGTCTACATCCTGTTATTTGAAAGTGCATTTGCACTTGCTTTTCCTTTCTCGCGACTGAGATCTCTGTGTGGGAGTGATATCCTAGTGTTTAGCTCAAGCTTTGAAAGCAATACAATGGAGAAATAAATGCCTATACAAAAGGATTTTCTATATTCTAACATGTCTTGCTGCCCCTTACCTATAATTGCTTCAAAAATCTTGAAAACTTTTATGTGGAAAACAAAATAAAAAAATACAAAATGTAATACAATTAAAGCATAACCAAAAAGCTGAGCGTCAAAGATAAGTTGCCAATGAAATCAATAAATACATTTTATTTTGCTATTGAATAGAACATATATTTTGAGAGCATCATTGGATATCAGTTGTTAAAAAGAAATTAAGTTTCTGATACCTATCATGTTATCATGATATTCAAAATTTCTATATTTAACTTGATCATAGTTTGTTTTGTTGTTGTTTTTTTTTTTTAATCTTATAACAGTGTTTGTAAATATAAATAGCACCCTGAGAGTTGGAGTTGCAAAGACAACCCTGAGAAGCTTAACCCCTTAGTGGTCGAGCCTATTTTGACCTTAATGAGCGAGCCAAATTTTACAATTCTGACAAGTGTCACTTTATGTGGTAATAACTCTGTAACATTTCAGTGAATTCCACTGATTCTGAGATTTTTTTTTTAATGTAGTTCATGATAGTGGTAAAATTTATTCAATGTGACTTGCGATTATTTATGAAAAAATAGAAATTTGGCAAAAATTTAGAAAATTTAGCAATTTTGAAAATTTTCATTTATGTGCCCTTAAATCAGAGTTATGTCACACAAATTAGTTCATAAATATCATTTCCCACATGTCTACTTTATATCACCACAATTTTTATTAGTGAGTTAGAAGGGTTAAAAGTTGATCAGCAATTTATCTTTTTTACAAAACTTACCAAACATTTTTTTTAAGGACTACATCACATTTGAAGTGACTTTAGGCACCTATATGAATGAAAGTACCCAAAAGTGACACTATTTTAAAAACTGCATATCTCAAGGTGTTCAAAATCACATTCAAGAAATGTATTAACCCTTCAGTTGTTGCACAAGAACTGAAGCAATGTGGAAGGAAAAAATGAATATTTAACTTTTTTCGCATAAATTTACTTTAGACCCAAACTTTTTTATTTTCACAAGGGTAACAAGAGAAAAATGAATACATGTCCATAAACATTTGGTTCAACATATTACTTACATGACATGATTTTCATTTTCACTTACTTTGATGATTTACCATGTTTCTCTCACATTTAATTCAAATAAAATATTTGGGCCGGTTTTATATGTCTTGTTTCTTAAGTCATCCATTAAAAAGAGTCTATGATTTTTCATTGTGCTAAATTCATTTTTGATCATTTCTGTGTCAATCTTTAAAATCGTTGTTACATCCATTATTTAAGAAAAAAGGTGTTTGTAATGAGACTAAGCTCAGCTCTGCTTTACTATGTTAGTAGTAATCACACATAGCTTTTCAGGGAGATCAGGTGAGCAGACTGTCAGTCATTACATGTCTCACATTGGCAACTATTCACATGCATTTTTTCCTTCCTGCTTTAACTTTCTTATTTTTCCATCAATAAAGCCATATGAGGGCTTATTTTTTGCTGGACAAGTTGTATATTGCTGAATGACACCATTCATTCTACTATATAGTGTACTGGGAATTGAGAAACAAATTTCTAAATCCATTGCAAAAAAAATTGTGATTTTCCAATTTTGGTAAGGGATTATATTTACCATATTCAGTTTATGTTAAAACTGACCTGGCATTATGATTTCCCAGGTGAGTAGGAGTACACATATAGCATACTTTTTTTTTTATTAAGTGGTGAAATAAATTGGAAATTTGTAAGAAAAAAATGTTACTTTTGTTGCAAATTTTTGCAACCCGTAACATTTTCATTTTTTTGGGATATGGGTGGCTTAAGGACTTGTTCTTTGAGGCCTAAGATGATGATTTATCTGATACCATTTTGGAGTAGATACAATGTTTTTTTTTTATTATTGCATTTTGCTGAAGACAAAAAAAGTAATTCTGTTTTTTCATTACAGTGTTTACCGATCAGATTTATTTGTTTTATATTTTGCTAGATGGGACATTTCTGAATGCAGCAATACAAATATGTGTAATGTTTTGCTTTATTTTTAATGGTGCAAAAGGGGGGTAATTTTAAATTTTGACCAATTTTTATTTTTTTCATATTTGTAAAACTTTTTTATTCTTTTTACTGGATTATCTTTAAAGGACGTGAAGCTGCGATCATCCGATCGCTTGTACTGTACATAGCTGTTAATCAGCATTCCTTTGTATAGCTAAGAACATGATCTCCTAGGAACACCAGCCACAGGCTGGCTTACACAGGGGCATCATAATACTAGGCACAGGAACCTTCAGCAGACCCACTGCTGTCAAGGCAACCATCCACGCCCCACGATCACATCACCGGTGCCTGTAAAATGCTGCAGTCAGAGACTGACAGCGGGATTAAACAGGTTAATGGCTGCAAGTGGAGCTTCACTCACAGCTTTGAGTTGCACATGATGGTTGATTAAGTTAACCGCCATGTGGGGGAAAAAATGCGTGCGACATGATATATGACATACGTTTATATGAAATGTCCTGAAGGCGTAAAAATAAGCTTCTGAGCCAGATTATTATGCAAATCAATGTTCTGACAATAGATCTTAACAGCTTATTTAAATATTAAGAAAAACATGGATTTCTCTTGAATAAGACATTGGATCGTAGATATCAAGGTATCACTTTATACAGCTTTCTATGACCTACAGAGACAGCTTAAGAGGGATTATCCTACTGAGAGATTCCCTTTATCTCACCATCAGGTGCACCTCTGGCACTCCCAAGTTCAGGTCCAATGCAATTGACAGGTACAGGTTATAAAAACACTTATTATATCTAATTATGTCAACATCAGTACTATAAAAGTAAATAGTAATTTTTGTAGGGATGTATTAAAAAGAATACACAAAAGGAAATGCCCCAAAAAATATAATCATAAACATATTAAAACTAAAAGTACCACATTTCTCAACTACCGCCTCTAGTTTTCATGACATAACTATTACAAACTATTAAAGTTAGGAAAAAAAACTTAATGGTAATGTACTTACAGTAGATGCTGCTTGATTATATTCACTCAGATAAAGAGGTTACATGTTAAGCAGAAAAAACACATTTACACTTAGAGAAGCAAAACTGGCAGATCATATTTGCATGGGACAGGCAGATTGCGATGTGAAGTTTTTTGCATTCATAATTTGACATCCTTCTGCCACCAGTAGTTTCATCAGTGCAGGTGGTGCATCTATGACTTTTGGGAGGTTGGCGAGGTGGCTATTTTTCTCAATCATCTTTGGGATTAAATCTTTTCAGACGGACTTGCAGGCTAGAGGGGATTCCACTCATCTTCAGACTTCTGCTGCCCACATTAAATCACTTATGAATTGATACCACCCATATTCAACATCACGAAGAAGAAGACCGTTGGCCAGTGCTTGGTGCTTCGTCAAACGCTGTAACTGGCTTCTTGCTCCACTTGGTCTTGTCATCTTTGCCTAAATAATAGGTGTTATTTATATATTTGTTTATCTGTATCAGTCCCCTCACCATAATGCTCTGTTCCTGAATCAATTCTATATTCTTCCACCTCAGCTTGAGATGAAATGTCACTCTCTTCCCCTGAATCTTCTCTCATTGTGAGATATCCATCATCATCAATTAACAGCAGAGCCTTAATTACTTCTACATGCAGGGGGGAAGATAAACAATACATTTTACTAGCCATTTCAGCAGAGAGTCTGATGCAAGAGATAGAGGTACATATTAGGTTGCAATGTGCCTTAGAGACCACCCCCATTTTTTCTAAGAAAACCCTACTTATTTCCACAAAAGTTGCATTATTCATTCATACAACAAGCTAAAAAAAATTATATAAATAGAAAAATCCTAGCCCTCGAATGTGAGATGAAGTTAATGAATTCTCATTGTTGGGACGTGCCTAATGTGAATCCTCCCCTAGACTAAACTCTACATCTTTTTGGTAAGATAGGATTCTGCTGAGGGACAGAGTGCTCACTTAGGGTACCGTCACACAGTGCCATTTTCATCGCTATGATGGCACGATTCGTGACGTTGCAGCGTCGTATAAGTATCACTCCAGCGTCGTATACTGCGGTCACACGTTGCAATACACGGCGCTGGAGCGATAATTTCATGACGTATTTGCGATGTAGAAGCCGTTGGTTACTGTGCGCACATCGTATACAACCTGTGTCACACAATGCAATCATGCCGCCACAGCGGGACACTAGACGACGAAAGAAAGTTTCAAACGATCTGCTACGACGTACGATTCTCAGCGGGGATCCGGATCGCAGTAGCGTGTCAGACACAGCGATATCGTAAATGCATCGCTGGAACGTCACGAATCGTGCCATTGTAGCGATCAAAATTGCACTGTGTGACGGTACCCTTAGAGAGCTAATGATAAAAGCTACTCTTAGTAAACATCTGTTCACACCTGATTTCTGTTTGGAATTGACGGTCAGTCTTTTGATTACTTGCATACATTAGATCTCTGACTGAGCACTCCGTCCCTCAGCCTCAGGCCCTTTTAATTACAGCAGGATTCTACCTTCCAGAAGAGATGTAGTCTTTAGTCTAGGAGAGAATTCACAATAGGCAGGTCCCAGCAGCGAGAATCACCTTATTGTGGATGCTGGGTACACATGAGTTGGCCAATTTATGTGCTAAGCATTCTCAATTTTTCATTTTTTCTAGTGCAGTTGTGCAATTCAATTCTCATATTTCATGTTTGCATGCTATACCGCTACAAAGTGCTACTTCATTTGATTAGTTATATATGGGGATGGCTCCTTATAGTAAGCACCTCTTCACACCTGATTTCTGTTTGGAAGTGACGGTCAGTCTTTTGATACTTGCATACATTAGCTCTCTGACTGAGCACTCTGTCCCTAAGCCTCAGGCCTTTTTAATTACAGCAGGATCCTACCTTCCAGAAGAGATGTAGTCTGAAAAGATTTAATCCCAAAGATGATTGAGAAAAATCACCACCTCGCCAGCCAAGTAATTTCACGTTTGCATGCTATAGCGCTACAAAGTGCTACTTCATTTGGTTAGTTATCTATGGAAATATCTACTCTTAGTAAGCACCCGATCACACCTGATTTCTCTTTGGAACTGACGGTCAGTTTTTTTATATCTGCTCTCCAGAAGGTCTGCTGTAACAATGTGAGATCAGGTTTTAAATTGCATGTAAAGACAGGAAATAACTGGGAAGGGGAAGATTTTCTGATAATTTGAAGAGGAGAGAGAAACAAAAATAATTGAGCTTTGCCTGTCAGTTTAGTTGCACCTGGCAAAGGGTTAATAAAAAGATTTTAAAAAATTGGGTGTAAGACTGATACTTGATTTGTGGATGGAAAACTTTTATAATGACTAGCAGTTGATTTGCCCATTGAATGTAAAGATAATAATAAAAAAATGACCCCCAATTTAAATTCTGCTTGTTCAGCCATGTTTGGAGTTTATGGCACAAACTCTAAATAGTAGTTTACCATTATTGGATATTTACTCACATCAACTCAATATTATCATAGCTATCCTCTACCTCAGTGGAGCATGTTACAAAAATATGGATAGTTAATGAATCATTCATCTGAAAATAAGTCATTAATGTTGTTATTGTAACTTTTCCTCTGTACTTTCCCCAGGACCCATTTACACTTTTTGTCAAGCTTTTCATACATGTACTCTGTCATACAGCAACAAAAAAACAACAGGGCGCTGGATTTGTAATAACATGGACACCAATAGTGTCTAACAGATCTCACTGTCTTAAAATGTGGTCCTTTGGGTAACACCACAAGGAACTGCATCATGCGCTATTCTATTAGCCAACTATGAAGGAATATCCTGACAGTGAAAAGAGCCTTAAAGTATTCAAAGAACCATACAGAAACAGATCTGCAGTGTGATGTATTTTCTAAAAATATGATTAACTATCTCATTAAGTATTACTGTGAAACTTCTAGAGTAATAATATAATATGTTTTTACAGCAGAAGAGGTGAGTCTGTTAAGATTTTCCATTTGTTGCACTGTTGTAGAAAGTTTATACAAGATACTGACAGGCCATATTACACTTTTTTGTGAGAGACACCTTTCATCCAAAGAATCTGCTTGATAGCTTGGCGTTCTCCCGGTATCTGGATATCATAAGAATGTGTGACAGCAAAGATGATGACACAAATCATTTTCAGTGACAAGCAATCTCTTTCAAAGAGGGCATGTACAGCACACATTACAGGAGAAAATAAAAAGTTAGTGTTGCTGAGCACATCTAAAACTACAATATGTGCTACATTGCAGGCAATTAAATAAATGGTATACTTTAGACATTGTTTTGTTATATACTGGCAAACAGTTTTAGAAATATTTTATTTGTACATTTAGAATTTTGAATTCACCTTTAACTGTAGTATTATATCTTAGTTACACACAATATATGAAATGCAAAAAAAAAAAATAGATTCTTATACTTTTCGGTATTAACCCAAGCTTGCAAAACAGTAGTTTATTTTCGTAACAGAATTATGATGACAGTTCTCTGTGTTTTTTCAGGGGAAATGTTATGATGTATTCATTGTAAGAATAGAAATAAACATGTTTTTGGGAGGGTGAGGAGAAATTAAAGGGAATTTGTCAGCAGGATTTTGCTATGGAATCTGAGCTGCATGATATATGAGGCAGAGACTCTGATTCCAGAGATTTGTCACTTACTGAACTGCTTGGTATAGTTTTAGAAGAATTCCTGTTTTCTCTGTTGTAAATGTAGCAGTACTCAGAATGCTGAGCTGCGCATAACCCCACCCACACCACTGATTGGTAGCATTCTGTGTGCATTGTGCATATGCAAAAATCTGCCAATCAGTGGTTGGGGCTGGGCTGCACAGCTTAAACGGTACCTGATACCAGAAAAAATGCCATTAAGCTGCAAATATGGTGTTCATCTGCAGGTTAATAGCATTTATTATCTGCCCAGACCCTGCACTTAGCTGAATGCTACTGGGAGAAAATTAACTTTATTCCCTTCGGTGGCATTTGGTTTTCAGTCACGAGGGTGGCACTGGTGCTAGTATAGTCATCACACAGGTGGTTGTAACTGTGGTCCCGTGGTCATGGGCCTGACTGACACTGGCTCTGCATTTGGGCCAGCTATCAGTCAGACCAGGCGGTGCAGTTACAACCACTAATCTGTATTCTAAGAGTCATAACTGACGTAGCATCAGCTCCTCCTGTGATAGAAACCCAAAGTTACTGTCAAGAATAAAGTTAATTTTCTTCTAGCAGCATTCAGCTAAGTGCATTCGCCAGGCAGGTTAACCCCTTAAGAACCAAGTCACTTTGTAGGTTAATGACCTGGCCTAATTTGTTAAATCTGACCACTGTCTTTTTATGAGGTAATAACTATAGAAGGCTTCAATGGATCCTGCCGATTATGAGAATGATTTCTCTTGACATATTAAACTTCATGATAGTGGTAATATTTCTTTGATATAGCTTTCATTTATTTGTGAAAAAAATTGTAAATTCGGCAACAATTTTGAACATTTCACAATTTTCAAATTTTTAATTTTTGTGCCCGTAAATCAGAGTTATGTCAACAAAATACAACAAAATAGTTCATAAATAGTATTTCACACATATCTGCTTCATATCAGCATCATTTTTTAAAAATATTTTTTCTTTTGTTAGGAAGTTATCAGGGTTAAAAATTGACAAGAAATTTCTTATTTTGCAACAAAATTTGCAAAACCATTTTTTTTAGCACCTTTGAAGTGACTTTGAGGGGCTGAGAATATGAAAAAGGTAGATTATATGACAGAAAATACCCAAAAGTAGACAGATTCAAAAAACTGCACCCCTCAAGGTGCTCAAAACCACATTCAAGAAGTTTATTAACTCTTCGGGTGCTTCACAGAAAGTGAAGCAATGCGGATGGAAAAATAAGCATTTAACTTTTTTCTAAAAAAATTACTTTAGACCCAATTTGCAACACGTTCACCAGGGTATAAGGATAAAATGAGTACCAATATCTGTTGTGAAATTTTTTCTGAGTACGCCGATACCCCATATGTGGGAAAAAACAAAATTGTCTGGAAGGCGGATGGCATGTTGCATTTGGTGTTGCACCATATTGGAGTTCAGATTTTGCTTGAATGGTGTCACATTAGCAGAGCCCTCATATGTGATAGCATTTTACAAAGCACACCTCTCAATAAATTAATCTAGGGCTGCAGTGAACATATTGACAGAAGAAAGAATAATTACATTTCTTCCAATAAAATGTTGTTTTAGCCACAATTTTTTAATTTTTATAAGGACTAAAAGGGAAAAAATGGACTTCTCAGTTTGTTGAGCAATTTCTCATGAGTGTGCCAATACCTTACATGTAATCAGGAACTACTTTTGAGGCACAGTGCAAAGATCAAAAAGGAAGGAGTGCCATATTATTGTGCAGATTTTACTGTTACGGTTTGAGGGTGCCATGACCCACTGGGAGGGTCTCTGAGGTGCCAAAACAGCAGAATCCCCCTATAAGTGACCTAATTTTACAAACTAGACCTCTCAATGAATTCATCTAGGGGTGCAGTGATCATAATGACACAACAGGTGTGTCATAGAATTTTATACCATTGGACAGTGAAGATAAAATAATTAAATTTTTACCACAAAAAATTGTTGTAGACCCAGATTTTACATTTTTACAAAGGTAAATAGGTAAAAATGGCATCAAAATTTGTCCCACAATTTCTCCTGAATATAGAAATATAATACATGTGGCTCTATAGCACTGCTTTGCTAGTCAGATGGCTAGACTCGGGAGGGATTTAGGTCTATTTGCCTCCTAGAGTGCAGATTTTGCTAGAATAGTTTGCGAACTCCATGTACAAAGCCCCTAAGTGCTAGAAGAGCAGAATCCTCCCTCAAGAGTTGCAATTTTAATGTCACTATCCATTTTATCATGCAATCTACTGTATAGCGGAAAAAAATTCCAGGTGTGGCAAAATAGCAAAAAAAGCTCAACTACGCAATTATTTTTTGTTTTTCTCTAATTACGGTATTCATTTGAGGTAAAAATAACCAATATGATTCTCTATGTCAGTATGATTATGCCCATACCAAATATATATAGTCCTTGTTTTATTTAAGTGATGAAAATAAATTAAAAAAAAGAAAAAATTTGTTTGTGACACCATTTTCCGAGAGCCATAACGTTTTAAATTTTTGAAGTATGGAGCTGTGTGAGGACCTGTATTTTGCACCACAACCAATGTTATTATTCATATTATTTTAGGGTAGATACTGTTGTGAATTTGGATTCTGGGCTCCCCCGGTGGCCGCTTGTGGAATTGGATTTGTCATCCTCTTTCCTGTTTCACCTGATTCCATCAGTAGTGGGTGTCGCTATTTAAGCTCATTTCTCTGGTGGTTTCTTGCCGGTCAACAATGTTATCTGATGCCTCTCAGTGCTTGTTCCTGCTTCTAGACAACTACTAGATAAGTTGGACTTTTGTCCATGTTTTGTTTTGCCTATTTGTTCCAGTTCACAGCTGAAGTTTTGTTACTGTGTCTGGAAAGCTCTCGTTGATCAGGGATTGCTACTCTGGCGTTATGAGTTAATGCCAGAGTTTAAGGTAATCTCTGGATGGTGTTTTGTTAGTGTTTTTCTGCTGACCATGAAAGTATACTATCTGTCTTCTGCTATCTAGTAAGCGGACCTCAAATTTGCTAAGACTATTTTCCTGCTGCGTTTGTTGTTTCATCTGAACTCACCGTCATTATATGTGGGGGGCTACTGTCTTCTTTGGAATATTTCTCTAGAGGTGAGCCAGGTCTTATATTTCCCTCTGCTAGCTATTTAGGTCTTAGGCCAGAGCTGGGCATCTAGCGATAAATAGGAAATGCTACCTGGCTATTTCTAGTTGCGCGGCAGGCTTAGTTCATGGTCAGTATAGTTCCATCTTCCGAGAGCTTGTCCCTCTATAGGCTTGCTATGATCTCTGCCTGCAGAGATCATGACAGTTTGACCGGCCCTTAAAGTGTTAAAGACCCAGGTTGAGAAAGGAGAGTTATAAGAAGTCTGCTGGAATTTTTTTTTTTTTTTTTCCTCCAGTCTGCCTTGCTGCAGTCTTTTTTCTCTCTCTCCTCCTAATCTCTGTATGCTCTGTGTGCACCTGACAATAATGGATCTCCAGAGTGTAACTGCGGGTTTGAATAATCTCATCACGAAAGTACAAAATTTACAAGATTTTGTGGTACATGCTCCGGTATCTGAGCCGAGAATTCCTTTGCCGGAGTTCTTCACAGGGAATAGAGCTAGCTTCCAGAATTTCCGAAATAATTGTAAGCTTTATTTGTCCCTGAAGTCTCGTTCAGCTGGAGACCCTGCTCAGCAGGTTAGGATTGTGATTTCCTTGCTCAGGGGTGACCCTCAAGATTGGGCCTTCTCATTGCCAGCAGGGGATCCTGCGTTACGCGATGTGGATGCGTTTTTTCTGGCCTTGGGCTTGCTTTATGAGGAACCTCATTTGGAACTTCAGGCAGAAAAAACTTTGATGGCACTATCTCAGGGGCAAGACGAAGCTGAAGTTTTCTGCCAAAAATTCCGTAAATGGTCTGTGCTTACTCAGTGGAATGAGTGCGCCTTGGCGGCAACTTTCAGAGAAGGTCTCTCTGATGCCGTTAAGGATGTTATGGTGGGGTTCCCTTTGCCTGCAGGTCTGAATGAGTCCATGACAATGGCTATTCAGATTGATAGGCGTCTGCGGGAGCGCAAACCGGTGCACCATCTGGCGGTGTCTATGGAAAAGACGCCAGAAAGTATGCAGTGTGATAGAATTCTGTCCAGGAGCGAGCGACAGAATTTTAGACGGAAGAATGGATTGTGTTTCTATTGTGGGGATTCTACTCATGTTATATCGGCATGCTCTAGGCGTACAAAGAAGCTTGATAAGTCTGTTTCCATTGGCACCATTCAGTCTAAGTTTATTTTGTCTGTAACCCTGATTTGCTCTTTGTCATCCATTGCCACGGACGCCTATGTTGACTCTGGCGCCGCTCTGAGTCTTATGGATTGGTCCTTTGCCAATCGTTGTGGTTTTGATTTAGAGCCTTTGGAGACTCTTATTCCTCTGAAGGGGATTGACTCCACCCCATTGGCTAATAATAAACCACAATACTGGACACAAGTAACCATGCGTATCAATCCGGATCACCAGGAGATTATTCGTTTCCTGGTGCTGTATAATTTACATGACGATTTGGTACTGGGATTGCCATGGTTGCAGTCTCACAACCCAGTCTTGGACTGGAGAGCAATGTCTGTGTTGAGCTGGGGATGTAAGGGTATTCATGGGGACGTACCTTTGGCTTCTATTTCGTCGTCCATTCCCTCTGAAGTCCCTGAGTTCCTCTCTGATTATCAAGACGTCTTTGACGAACCCAAGCTTGGGTCGTTACCTCCGCACCGTGAGTGCGATTGTGCCATAGATTTGATACCGGGTTGTAAATATCCAAAGGGTCGTTTGTTTAATTTGTCTGTGCCGGAACATGCTGCTATGCGGGAATATATAAAGGAGTCTTTGGAAAAGGGACATATTCGTCCATCTTCTTCTCCCTTGGGAGCTGGGTTTTTCTTTGTCTCAAAAAAAGACGGCTCTTTGAGACCATGTATTGATTATCGGCTTCTGAATAAGATCACTGTTAAGTATCAATACCCATTGCCATTGCTTACTGATTTGTTTGCTCGTATAGAGGGTGCTAAGTGGTTCTCTAAAATTGATCTTCGTGGGGCGTATAATTTGGTGCGGATCAGGCAGGGGGATGAGTGGAAGACCGCATTTAATACGCCCGAGGGCCACTTTGAGTATTTGGTCATGCCTTTTGGTCTTTCTAATGCCCCTTCAGTTTTCCAGTCTTTTATGCATGATATTTTCCGCGATTTTCTGGATAAATTTATGATAATATATCTGGATGATATTCTGATTTTTTCTGATGACTGGGACTCTCATGTCCAGCAGGTCAGGAGAGTTTTTCAGGTTCTGCGGTCTAATTCTTTATGTGTGAAGGGGTCTAAGTGCGTTTTTGGGGTCCAGAAAATTTCCTTTTTGGGGTATATTTTTTCTCCCTCTTCCATTGAGATGGATCCCGTCAAGGTGCAAGCTATTTGTGACTGGACTCAGCCCTCCTCTCTTAAGGGTCTTCAGAGATTTTTGGGCTTTGCCAACTTTTACCGCCGATTTATTGCTGGTTTTTCGGATGTCGTTAAACCACTGACTGATTTGACCAGACAAGGCGCTGATGTTGCTAATTGGTCCCCTCATGCTGTAGAGGCTTTTCAGGAGCTTAAGCGCCGTTTTGCCTCTGCCCCTGTGTTGCGTCAGCCTGATGTGAATCTGCCTTTTCAGGTTGAGGTTGACGCTTCGGAGATCGGAGCTGGGGCAGTGTTGTCGCAGAAAGGTTCCGACTGCTCCGTCATTAGGCCTTGTGCCTTCTTTTCTCGCAAATTTTCGCCCGCAGAGCGGAATTATGATGTTGGGAATCGGGAGCTTTTGGCCATGAAGTGGGCGTTTGAGGAGTGGCGCCATTGGCTCGAGGGGGCTAGGCATCAGGTGGTGGTATTGACTGACCACAAAAATTTGATTTATCTTGAGACTGCCAGACGCCTGAATCCTAGACAGGCGCGCTGGTCTTTATTTTTTTCTCGCTTTAATTTTGTGGTGTCATACCTACCGGGTTCTAAGAATGTTAAGGCAGATGCCCTTTCTAGGAGTTTTGACCCGGACTCTCCTGGTAATTCTGAACCCACAGGTATCCTTAGGGAGGGAGTAATTTTGTCGGCCGTTTCTCCTGATCTGCGGCGGTCCTTGCAAGAGTTTCAGGCGGATAGACCGGATCGTTGTCCGCCTGATAGACTGTTTGTTCCGGATGATTGGACCAGCAGAGTCATCTCTGAGGTACATTCTTCTGCATTGGCAGGTCATCCCGGAATTTTTGGTACCAGGGATTTGGTGGCAAGATCCTTCTGGTGGCCTTCTCTGTCACGAGATGTGCGAGTCTTTGTGCAGTCATGTGACGTTTGTGCTCGGGCCAAGTCTTGTAGTTCTCGGGCTAGCGGACTGCTGTTGCCCTTGCCTATTCCTAAGAGGCCTTGGACACACATCTCGATGGATTTTATTTCAGATCTGCCTGTTTCCCAGAAGATGTCTGTCATCTGGGTGGTCTGTGACCGTTTCTCTAAAATGGTCCATTTGGTTCCTCTGCCCAAGTTGCCTTCTTCTTCTGAGTTGGTTCCTCTGTTTTTTCAGAATGTTGTCCGATTGCACGGTATTCCTGAGAATATTGTTTCTGACAGAGGTACCCAATTTGTGTCTAGATTTTGGCGGGCATTCTGTGCTAGGATGGGCATAGATTTGTCTTTTTCATCTGCTTTTCACCCTCAGACTAATGGCCAGACCGAGCGGACTAATCAGACCCTTGAGACATATCTGAGGTGTTTTGTCTCTGCTGACCAGGATGATTGGGTTGCTTTTTTGCCATTGGCAGAGTTCGCCCTCAATAATCGGGCCAGTTCTTCCACCTTGGTGTCCCCGTTTTTCTGTAATTCGGGGTTTCACCCTCGATTTTCCTCCGGTCAGGTGGAATCCTCGGATTGTCCTGGAGTGGATGCGGTGGTGGAGAGATTGCATTACATCTGGGGGCAGGTTATGGACAATTTGAAGTTGTCCCAGGAGAAGACTCAGCGTTTTGCCAACCGTCATCGTCGTGTTGGTTCTCGGCTTTGTGTTGGAGATTTAGTGTGGTTGTCTTCTCGTTTTGTCCCTATGAGGGTCTCTTCTCCTAAGTTTAAACCTCGGTTCATCGGCCCTTATAGAATATTGGAGATTCTTAATCCTGTTTCTTTCCGTTTGGACCTCCCTGCGTCCTTTTCCATTCATAACGTTTTTCATCGGTCGTTATTGCGCAGGTATGAGGTACCTGTTGTACCTTCAGTTGAACCTCCTGCTCCGGTGTTGGTTGAGGGTGAGTTGGAGTACGTTGTGGAGAAAATTTTGGACTCTCGTGTTTCCAGACGGAAACTCCAGTATCTGGTCAACTGGAAGGGTTACGGCCAGGAGGATAATTCTTGGGTCAATGCATCTGATGTTCATGCTTCTGATCTTGTTCGTGCCTTCCATAGGGCTCATCCTGGTCGCCCTGGTGGATCTGGTGAGGGTTCGGTGCCCCCTCCTTGAGGGGGGGGTACTGTTGTGAATTTGGATTCTGGGCTCCCCCGGTGGCCGCTTGTGGAATTGGATTTGTCATCCTCTTTCCTGTTTCACCTGATTCCATCAGTAGTGGGTGTCGCTATTTAAGCTCATTTCTCTGGTGGTTTCTTGCCGGTCAACAATGTTATCTGATGCCTCTCAGTGCTTGTTCCTGCTTCTAGACAACTACTAGATAAGTTGGACTTTTGTCCATGTTTTGTTTTGCCTATTTGTTCCAGTTCACAGCTGAAGTTTTGTTACTGTGTCTGGAAAGCTCTCGTTGATCAGGGATTGCTACTCTGGCGTTATGAGTTAATGCCAGAGTTTAAGGTAATCTCTGGATGGTGTTTTGTTAGTGTTTTTCTGCTGACCATGAAAGTATACTATCTGTCTTCTGCTATCTAGTAAGCGGACCTCAAATTTGCTAAGACTATTTTCCTGCTGCGTTTGTTGTTTCATCTGAACTCACCGTCATTATATGTGGGGGGCTACTGTCTTCTTTGGAATATTTCTCTAGAGGTGAGCCAGGTCTTATATTTCCCTCTGCTAGCTATTTAGGTCTTAGGCCAGAGCTGGGCATCTAGCGATAAATAGGAAATGCTACCTGGCTATTTCTAGTTGCGCGGCAGGCTTAGTTCATGGTCAGTATAGTTCCATCTTCCGAGAGCTTGTCCCTCTATAGGCTTGCTATGATCTCTGCCTGCAGAGATCATGACAAGATACAATATTTTGATCTATCACATTCTGCCATTTTGATTTTTGTTCTCATTACATCATTTACCGGTAGGATTCATTTATTTTATATTTTGATAGATTGGACTTTTATTATATCATATATATTTTTCATTTTTTAAATTATTAACGGGGAAAAAGGGAGGGGATTTGAACATTTTTTTAAATTATTTTTTAAACCATTTTTTACTTTTCACTGTATTTGTTAGTACCCTTAGGTAACTTGAACATGCGATTGTAGGATCGCTTGTGCTATATACTGTGATGTCAGACCATCACTGTATATAGCAGTCATGATCTCTTATAAATGTCAGCTATAGGCTGGCTTTCAAGGAAAACCATCATGACAAGCACGGGGGTCTTGTCATGATGCCAACATTTGCCACCAAAGATGCTGGCTTGCATGCCGAGCCCGCATCAGAGACAGTGAGATGGCATATGACGTACATTATAGGTCGTATGTTGTTAAGGGGTTAAAAGGCTGCTCTGATTTCATTAGATTTATACTCACTCCAAAGCTACAATAGGCAAATACAATTTTCTATTTTAAAAAAAAATATGCATTTTAATATACTGGGCATAATGTATAGTTCTCTCAAACCAATTTCTCACATCATATATAAATGACATAAAGTGTAATTCGCTTAAGAACATTGCTTTTTTGCATGAAAAAGGTAGCTAAATGTTTATTTTCCGGTCTGAACACATTCCCCATGATTTATATCAGTTATAGTTAAGTATATAAGCAAAGCATTGTGGTTGACAGCTTGAGCTAACGATTTTCTGGTTGCTAAGGAAACCTCTATCTGATCCTACATAAACAAAAATGAGAGTATACAAGGACAGTCTAAAACATAGCATAATCTGTTGTTTGGCACAAGAATAGGTTTAGCCTGGATCAGTACATGTTATTTATACAGCAATCCGGTAAGACATGGGAGCCCAGTGACTTTATAGTGTGATAGCAAAAATGAAAATCGAGTTTACACTGGAGCTTAAATTGGTTCAAATGCTCACAAATAGTTTTGCTTTCCATGTTCTTTTATAATTCATTTTTTTTTTTTCATGCTAGCAACATTTTCTGAGTAAATACAATGTATTAATTTTTTGAAGAGTAAGTTCCCAGCAGGAATTTCAGAAAACATAAAATCCAAAACTGTTTTTAATTGCAAATTTAATTAAAAAAGGTTAAATGACACTTCTTTGTTTTCTTGGGTAAAAAAAATGTAAGTGCTTAGATGCTGAAATTTCAACCCGATTGGCACAGGGTGTTCTTTGCTGTTATAGTATTAGTGGCATCTCATATTCTGAGACTTATAGAGAACTCACTTGTATTTCTGTCTATGACATTTTAGTAAATGAAAGCACATTAGGCCTGGGGCTACAAGTCAACGTTGGCATCGGCCCTGGTTGCGCTGCCAAAACTCACTGAATAACTGCTTCATCACAGTGTAACACAACTAAATGTGAATGCATTGCAACTTAGTATGGCGACTAGGGTTGAGCGAAACGGGTCGATCATTTTCAAAAGTCGCCGACTTTTGGCTAAGTCGGCGTCTCATGAAACCCGATCCGACCCCTGTGCTTGTCGGCCATGCGGTACGCGACTTTTGCGCCAAAGTCGCGTTTCAATGACGCGAAAAGCGCCATTTCTCAGCCAATGAAGGTGAACGCAGAGTGTGGGCAGCGTGATGACATAGATCCTGGTCCCCACCATCTTAGAGAAGGGCATTGCAGTGATTGGCTTGCTGTCTGCGGCGTCACAGGGGCTATAAAGGGGCGTTCCCGCCGACCGCCATCTTACTGCTGCTGATCTGAGCTTAGGGAGAGGTTGCTGCCGCTTCGTCAGAAGCAGGGAGAGCGTTAGGCAGGGTCCACTAACCACCAAACCGCTTGTGCTGTAGTGATTTCCACTGTCCAACACCACCTTCGGTGTGCAGGAACAGTGGAAGCTATTTTTTAATTTTTTTTCCTCAGCGCTGTAGCTCATTGGGCTGCCCTAGAAGGCTCCGTGATAGCTGTATTGCTGTGTGTACGCCACTGTGGAAACCAACTGCTTTTTTCAAAGCACATATCCTCTTGTTCCTTTCTGCACAGCTATCTTTTTTGTTTGTCCACACTTTTTATTTAATTTGTGCATCAGTCCACTCCTATTGCTGCCTGCCATACCTGGCTTAGATTACTGCAGGGAGATAGTAATTGTAGGACAGTCCCTGTTTTTTTTTTTTTTTTGTGGGAGATTAAGATTGGCATTTCTGCTACAGTGCCATCCCTGTGTGTGCCATCTCTCACTGAGTGGGCCATAGAAAGCCTATTTATTTTTTTCCGTGATTTGTGTTCTAAATTCTACCTCAACACAAAAACACTACATCAATCAGTGGTAGAAAAATATTGGCCTCAGTCAGGGCTTGTGTGCCACTGCTGTGTGTGCTATCTCTTATTCAGTGGGCTATAGAAAGCCTATTTATTTATTTATTTTTTTTCTTATTATTTGGTTTCTAAAGTCTCCCTGAAAAAAAAATAAAAAATAAAAAAACAGTGGGAGAGTAATATTGCCCTTTCAGCTTGTGTGCCAGTCTTGACTCCTGGGTGTGCCACCTCTCTCTCTAATTGTGGGCCATAGAAAGCCTTTTTTTTTTTTTTTTTAAATATTATTGGGTTTCTAAAGTCTCCCTTAAAAAACAAAAAATACATAAAAAAACAGTGGGAGAGTAATATTGCCCTTTCAGCTTGTGTGCCAGTCTTGACTCCTGGGTGTGCCACCTCTCTCTCTCATTCAGTGGGCCATAGAAAGGCTATTTATTTTTTTGGGTTTTTTAATATTATTTGGTTTCTAAAGTCTCCCTGAAAAAAAAAAAAAAAACATAAAAAAACAGTGGGAGAGTAATATTGCCCTTTCAGCTTGTGTGCCAGTCTTGACTCCTGGGTGTGCCACCTCTCTCCCTCTCATTCAGTGGGCCATAGAAAGCCTATTTATTTATTTTTTTAAATATTATTGGGTTTCTAAAGTCTCCCTTAAAAAATAAAAAATACATAAAAAAACAGTGGGAGAGTAATATTGCCCTTTCAGCTTGTGTGCCAGTCTTGACTCCTGGGTGTGCCACCTCTCTCTCTCATTCAGTGGGCCATAGAAAGGCTATTTATTTTTTTGGTTTTTTTAATATTATTTGGTTTCTAAAGTCTCACTGAAAAAAAAAAAAACATAAAAAAACAGTGGGAGAGTAATATTGCCCTTTCAGCTTGTGTGCCAGTCTTGACTCCTGGGTGTGCCACCTCTCTCCCTCTCATTCAGTGGGCCATAGAAAGCCTATTTATTTTTTTGGTTTTTTTAATATTATTTGGTTTCTAAAGTCTCCCTGAAAAAAAAAAAAAACATAAAAAAACAGTGGGAGAGTAATATTGCCCTTTCAGCTTGTGTGCCAGTCTTGACTCCTGGGTGTGCCACCTCTCTCCCTCTCATTCAGTGGGCCATAGAAAGGCTATTTATTTTGTTGGTTTTTTTAATATTATTTGGTTTCTAAAGTCTCCCTGAAAAAAAAAAAAACATAAAAAAACAGTGGGAGAGTAATATTGCCCTTTCAGCTTGTGTGCCAGTCTTGACTCCTGGGTGTGCCACCTCTCTCCCTCTCATTCAGTGGGCCATAGAAAGCCTATTTTTTTTTTTTTTTTAAATATTATTGGGTTTCTAAAGTCTCCCTTAAAAAACAAAAAATACATAAAAAAACAGTGGGAGAGTAATATTGCCCTTTCAGCTTGTGTGCCAGTCTTGACTCCTGGGTGTGCCACCTCTCTCTCTCATTCAGTGGGCCATAGAAAGGCTATTTATTTTTTTGGTTTTTTTAATATTATTTGGTTTCTAAAGTCTCCCTGAAAAAAAAAAAACATAAAAAAACAGTGGGAGAGTAATATTGCCCTTTCAGCTTGTGTGCCAGTCTTGACTCCTGGGTGTGCCACCTCTCTCCCTCTCATTCAGTGGGCCATAGAAAGCCTATTTTTTTTTTAATATTATTGGGTTTCTAAAGTCTCCCTTAAAAAACAAAAAATACATAAAAAACAGTGGGAGAGTAATATTGCCCTTTCAGCTTGTGTGCCAGTCTTGACTCCTGGGTGTGCCACCTCTCTCCCTCTCATTCAGTGGGCCATAGAAAGCCTATTTATTTTTTTAAAAAAATATTATTGGGTTTCTAAAGTCTCCCTTAAAAAACAAAAAATACATAAAAAAACAGTGGGAGAGTAATATTGCCCTTTCAGCTTGTGTGCCAGTCTTGACTCCTGGGTGTGCCACCTCTCTCCCTCTCATTCAGTGGGCCATAGAAAGCCTATTTTTTTTTTTTTTAAATATTATTGGGTTTCTAAAGTCTCCCTTAAAAAACAAAAAATACATAAAAAAACAGTGGGAGAGTAATATTGCCCTTTCAGCTTGTGTGCCAGTCTTGACTCCTGGGTGTGCCACCTCTCTCTCTCATTCAGTGGGCCATAGAAAGGCTATTTATTTTTTTGGTTTTTTTAATATTATTTGGTTTCTAAAGTCTCCCTGAAAAAAAAAAAAAACATAAAAAACAGTGGGAGAGTAATATTGCCCTTTCAGCTTGTGTGCCAGTCTTGACTCCTGGGTGTGCCACCTCTCTCCCTCTCATTCAGTGGGCCATAGAAAGCCTATTTATTTTTTTAAAAAAATATTATTGGGTTTCTAAAGTCTCCCTTAAAAAACAAAAAATACATAAAAAAACAGTGGGAGAGTAATATTGCCCTTTCAGCTTGTGTGCCAGTCTTGACTCCTGGGTGTGCCACCTCTCTCCCTCTCATTCAGTGGGCCATAGAAAGCCTATTTTTTTTTTTTTTTAATATTATTGGGTTTCTAAAGTCTCCCTTAAAAAACAAAAAATACATAAAAAAACAGTGGGAGAGTAATATTGCCCTTTCAGCTTGTGTGCCAGTCTTGACTCCTGGGTGTGCCACCTCTCTCTCATTCAGTGGGCCATAGAAAGGCTATTTATTTTTTTGGTTTTTTTAATATTATTTGGTTTCTAAAGTCTCCCTGAAAATAAAAAAAAAAAAACTTAAAAAAAACAGTGGGAGAGTAATATTGCCCTTTCAGCTTGTGCGCCAGTCTTGACTCCTGGGTGTGCCACCTCTCTCTCTCTAATTGTGGGCCATAGAAAGCCTTTTTTTGTTTGTTTGTTTTTTAATATTATTTGGTTTCTAAAGTCTCCCTGAAAAAAAAAAAAAATAAATTAGGTGGGAGATTAATATTGACATTAGTGCTTGAGTGACAGTCCTGCGTGTGTGTCATCTCTGTGATTTTGTGCCACAGAAAACAGAGTGTGTAACATTGTGCCTGATTTTCCTTGTGGTCTCACCAACCTGTTAAGGGATATTGAAATCATACTGAAGTTATAGCTCACCGTGTAAGTTGTTTGACAGCAACAAATAAAGTTACTTTGGTTAAGATTTTAAAACAATGAGGAAGTCTGGTGCAAGAGGTCGTCGTGGGCGTTCATTGTCAGCTGGTAATGATGGTAGTGGTAGTGGAGCATCAGGTGGTCATGGGGATAAAAATATTCCACCTAAGTCTGGAGCTGTGGAGCCAGTTTCGTCATCAGGCTACACAAGGCCTCGAACGCTCTCTTTTCTGGGAGTAGGAAAACCGCTTTTAAAGGCGGAGCAGCAACAGCAAGTTTTGGCTTACATTGCAGACTCAGCCTCTAGCTCTTTTGCCTCCTCTTCAGAAACTGGTAAATGTAAAAGCAGCGCGTCGCTTGTGGATGTTCACGGTCAGGGACAAGTCGCTTCCTTGTCCTCCTCAGCAAAAACTACAACAAGAGAGAAGGATGCAGCAGGCGACACAACGGGTCACTCCATGGAGCTCTTTACACATACCGTCCCTGGCTTAGAAAGTGAAACATTTAACAGGCCATGCCCATTACAAGTAGATTCTGACATGGAGTGCACTGATGCACAGCCACAGCCAGAGTACTATGCTGCTCCTTTGACTCAGACCACCACATTGCCCTCTCAGGGTACAGATCCACAATCAGACCCTGATGAGACTATGTTGCCCCGCCACGAACACTATACCACCGACCGACACAGTGACACAGACGAAGTTGCACAC
Source organism: Ranitomeya variabilis (assembly GCF_051348905.1). NCBI lineage: Eukaryota > Metazoa > Chordata > Amphibia > Anura > Dendrobatidae > Ranitomeya > Ranitomeya variabilis. The sequence continues at coordinate 573,855,457 of NC_135236.1, forward strand.
GAGCTCGAAGAGGAGGTAATAGATGACCCAGTTATTGACCCCGATTGGCAGCCATTGGGGGAACAGGGTGCAGGCGGCAGTAGTTCAGAAGCGGAGGTGGAGGAGGGGCCGCAGCAGGCATCAACATCGCAACAGGTTCCATCTGCCGGGCCCGTATCTGGCCCAAAACGCGTGTCAAAGCCAAAACCTGTTGGAGGACAGCGTGGCCATCCGGTTAAAGCTCAGTCTGCAATCCCTGAAAAGGGATCCGAGTCTAGGAAGAGTGCAGTCTGGCATTTTTTTAAACAACATCCAACTGATCAGCGCAAAGTCATCTGTCAAAAATGTTCAACTAGCTTAAGCAGAGGTCAGAATCTGAAAAGTCTAAATACTAGTTGCATGCATAGACACTTAACCACCATGCATTTTCAAGCCTGGACTAACTACCAAACGTCCCTTAAGGTTGTAGCACCCTCGGCCAATGAAGCTAGTCAGCAACGCAACATCCCTTCCGTCACTGTAAGGCCACCATTTTCCGCACCACCGGCAGTATCTGTGCAGGATTCTTTGCCAGCCAAAAGCAGTCAGGGTCAGGGAATCACCAGTTTTGTAGGAGGAAATATTGCATCTAGGGCACCAGCGGAAACAATACCGTCTCCAACCGTCTCTCAGTCTGCCATGTACACCGGCACACCCGAAAGTTCCACGATCTCCAGCTCTCCAGTCCAGCTCACTCTACATGAGACTCTGGTTAGAAAAAGGAAGTACTTATCCTCGCATCCGCGTACACAGGGTTTTAACGCCCACATAGCTAGACTAATCTCGTTAGAGATGATGCCCTACCGGTTAGTTGAAAGCGAAGCTTTCAAAGCCCTGATGGAGTACGCTGAACCACGATACGAGCTACCCAGTCGACACTTTTTTTCCAGAAAAGCCATCCCAGCCCTGCACCAGCATGTTAAACAGCGCATCGTCCATGCACTCAGGCAATCTGTGAGTACAAAGGTGCACCTGACTACAGATGCATGGACCAGTAGGCATGGCCAGGGACGTTATGTGTCCATCACGGCACACTGGGTGAATGTGGTGGATGCAGGGTCCACAGGCGACATCAATTTAGGGACAGTTGTGCCTAGCCCACGGTCTAGGAAACAGTTGGCTGTAGGCGTTCGCACCCCCTCCTCCTCCTCCTCGTCCTCCTGCAGAAGCTACAGCTCTTCCACAGAACGCAGTCTGCCAACCACTCCATCGGCAGATGACACTGTTGCACACCAGTTGTCCCATTATGGGCCAGCTACTGCCAAGCGTCAGCAGGCTGTATTGGCTATGAAGTGTTTGGGCGACAACAGACACACCGCGGAAGTTCTGTCCGAGTTCTTGCAACAAGAAACGCAGTCGTGGCTGGGCACAGTAGATCTTGAGGCAGGCAAGGTAGTGAGTGATAACGGAAGGAATTTCATGGCTGCCATCTCCCTTTCCCAACTGAAACACATTCCTTGCCTGGCTCACACCTTAAACCTGGTGGTGCAGTGCTTATTGAAAACTTATCCTGGGTTCTCCGACCTGCTCCTCAAAGTGCGTGCACTTTGCTCACATATCCGACGTTCGCCTGTACATGCCAGCCGTATGCAGACCTATCAGCGGTCTTTGAACCTTCCCCAGCATCGCCTAATCATAGACGTTGCAACAAGGTGGAACTCAACACTGCACATGCTTCAGAGACTGTGCGAACAGAGGCGTGCTGTTATTTATTTGTGGGAGGATACACGGGCAGGCAGTAGGATGGCAGACATGGAGTTGTCAGGTGTGCAGTGGTCTAAGATACAAGACATGTGTCAAGTCCTTCAGTGTTTTGAGGAATGCACACGGCTGGTTAGTGCAGACAACGCCGTAATAAGCATGAGCATCCCCCTAATGCGTCTGCTGATGCAAAGTTTGACGCACATAAAGGAGCAGGCGTCTGCACCAGAGGAAGAGGAAAGCCTTGATGACAGTCAGCCATTGTCTGGTCAGGGCAGTGTACAGGACGAGGTAGCGGGCGAAGAGGAGGTGGAGGACGAGGAGGATGATGGGGATGAGTATATTTTTAATGCCGAACCTTTCCCGGGGGCACAGGAAATTGGTTGCGTGTCACGGCCGGGTTCTGGTTTTTTGAGGGACACAAGTGACGTAGATTTGCCTGCAACTGCCCCTCAACCAATCACAACCGGAGATTTGACAACTGGAACTTTGGCCCACATGGCGGATTATGCCTTACGTATCCTAAAAAGGGACACACGCATTACGAAAATGATGAACGATGACGATTACTGGTTGGCCTGCCTCCTTGATCCACGCTATAAAGGCAAATTGCAAAATATTATGCCACATGAGAACTTGGAACTAATATTAGCAACCAAACAATCAACTCTTGTTGACCGTTTGCTTCAGGCATTCCCAGCACACAGCGCACGTGATCGTTCTCACACGAGCTCCAGGGGGCAGCAGACTAGGAGTGTTAGGGGTGCACACATCAGAAGTGGCGTTGGACAGAGGGGTTTTCTGACCAGGTTGTGGAGTGATTTTGCTATGACCGCAGACAGGACAGGTACTGCTGCATCAATTGAAAGTGACAGGAGACAACATTTGTCCAGTATGGTTACTAACTATTTTTCATCCCTTATCGATGTTCTCCCTCAACCGTCATTCCCATTTGATTACTGGGCCTCCAAATTAGACACCTGGCCAGAATTGGCAGAATATGCATTGCAGGAGCTTGCTTGCCCGGCAGCAAGTGTCCTATCAGAAAGAGTATTCAGTGCTGCAGGTTCAATATTAACCGAAAAAAGGACTCGTCTGGCTACCCAAAATGTTGACGATCTAACATTCATTAAAATGAACCACAACTGGATTTCGAAATCTTTTGCCCCACCTTGCCCGGCCGACACCTAGCTTTCCTATGAAAAGCTCTTGCCTGTGAATTACTTTTCTAATGTCTAATTTGCTGCAGCTGATTGTACAGCATACGACATGTTTACACCTCCCTAAATGGCCAAACTCCCCACACGGGGCCGTGGTATCGCGACTTGGCGCAAGCACCCGTGAGACTGCTGTTTGTCTGAAGAGGTGGGTGTGCTCGCTTTTGGTTGACGGCATTGCTACTGGGTCCCTCATAGTACAATGTAGTGTCTCTGGCGGTGGTGGTGCGCACCCAACGTCAGACACACCGTTGTAACATGAGGGGCCCTGGGGCGGTCCCGCCGGCCTCAAGAGAGTTCCCCCCTACCCCAGCTCAAAATGTGCTCTACCACGTGCAAAATTATGTCGCACAGCTCCACCAATCTTTAGTCTATTCGCTGACATCATTCAATGTCTGGCACTGACAATACAAATTTGTAGACATCTATGATGCAACTTAAAGTAGTCTGTGTCTGTGTCCTATATTGGCACCATTAAATAGTTACTGCCAAATTACTATGTCAGAAACTCAGTAGATGAGCCCACCCCTGTACCTAAGTATGCCACCTTTTTTTTTGTTTTGGTTGTTTTGCGAGACATTAACATCTATTTATATTTTGGGAGTACTGGGACAGACACTCCTTGCACTACTCCTCCACTCACCACCAAGCTGCCTGTGTATCCATGTAACCGCTGTAAAACTGCCATGAGCCTATTGTTTGTTATTTTAGGCCTTTGATAGCCTGTCTGCGGTCCCTACTTTAAATACTCCTCCACTCACCACCAAGCTGCCTGCCCGTGTATCCATGTAACCGCTGTAAAACTGCCATGAGCCTATTGTTTGTTATTTTAGGCCTTTGATAGCCTGTCTGCGGTCCCTACTTTAAATACTCCTCCACTCACCACCAAGCTGCCTGCCCGTGTATCCATGTAACCGCTGTAAAACTGCCATGAGCCTATTGTTTGTTATTTTAGGCCTTTGATAGCCTGTCTGCGGTCCCTACTTTAAATACTCCTCCACTCACCACCAAGCTGCCTGCCCGTGTATCCATGTAACCGCTGTAAAACTGCCATGAGCCTATTGTTTGTTATTTTAGGCCTTTGATAGCCTGTCTGCGGTCCCTACTTTAAATACTCCTCCACTCACCACCAAGCTGCCTGCCCGTGTATCCATGTAACCGCTGTAAAACTGCCATGAGCCTATTGTTTGTTATTTTAGGCCTTTGATAGCCTGTCTGCGGTCCCTACTTTAAATACTCCTCCACTCACCACCAAGCTGCCTGCCCGTGTATCCATGTAACCGCTGTAAAACTGCCATGAGCCTATTGTTTGTTATTTTAGGCCTTTGATAGCCTGTCTGCGGTCCCTACTTTAAATACTCCTCCACTCACCACCAAGCTGCCTGCCCGTGTATCCATGTAACCGCTGTAAAACTGCCATGAGCCTATTGTTTGTTATTTTAGGCCTTTGATAGCCTGTCTGCGGTCCCTACTTTAAATACTCCTCCACTCACCACCAAGCTGCCTGCCCGTGTATCCATGTAACCGCTGTAAAACTGCCATGAGCCTATTGTTTGTTATGTTAGGCCTTTGATAGCCTGTCTGCGGTCCCTACTTTAAATACTCCTCCACTCACCACCAAGCTGCCTGCCCGTGTATCCATGTAACCGCTGTAAAACTGCCATGAGCCTATTGTTTGTTATTTTAGGCCTTTGATAGCCTGTCTGCGGTCCCTACTTTAAATACTCCTCCACTCACCACCAAGCTGCCTGCCCGTGTATCCATTTAACCGCTGTAAAACTGCCATGAGCCTATTGTTTGTTATTTTAGGCCTTTGATAGCCTGTCTGCGGTCCCTACTTTAAATACTCCTCCACTCACCACCAAGCTGCCTGCCCGTGTATCCATGTAACCGCTGTAAAACTGCCATGAGCCTATTGTTTGTTATTTTAGGCCTTTGATAGCCTGTCTGCGGTCCCTACTTTAAATACTCCTCCACTCACCACCAAGCTGCCTGCCCGTGTATCCATGTAACCGCTGTAAAACTGCCATGAGCCTATTGTTTGTTATTTTAGGCGTTCGAAGCCTGTCTGCGGTCCCTCCTTCCACTAGGCCTCCACTGACCAGACCCACTGCTGCCCGTGTCCCCTTGGAACCAATTTTAAAGTGCCTACAGCCAGCCCATTTTATTGTGTTAGGCCTTCGAGCCTGTCTGCGGTCCCTCCTTCCACTAGGCCTCCACTGACCAGACCACTGCTGCCCGTGTACCCTGGAACCAATTTTAAAGTGCCTACAGCCAGCCCATTTTATTGTGTTAGGCCTTCGAAGCCTGTCTGCGGTCCCTCCTTCCACTAGGCCTCCACTGACCAGACCACTGCTGCCCGTGTACCCCTGGAACCAATTTTAAAGTGCCTACAGCCAGCCCATTTTATTGTGTTAGGCCTTCGAAGCCTGTCTGCGGTCCCTCCTTCCACTAGGCCTCCACTGACCAGACCACTGCTGCCCGTGTACCCCTGGAACCAATTTTAAAGTGCCTACAGCCAGCCCATTTTATTGTGTTAGGCCTTCGAAGCCTGTCTGCGGTCCCTCCTTCCACTAGGCCTCCACTGACCAGACCACTGCTGCCCGTGTACCCCTGGAACCAATTTTAAAGTGCCTACAGCCAGCCCATTTTATTGTGTTAGGCCTTCGAAGCCTGTCTGCGGTCCCTCCTTCCACTAGGCCTCCACTGACCAGACCACTGCTGCCCGTGTACCCCTGGAACCAATTTTAAAGTGCCTACAGCCAGCCCATTTTATTGTGTTAGGCCTTCGAAGCCTGTCTGCGGTCCCTCCTTCCACTAGGCCTCCACTGACCAGACCACTGCTGCCCGTGTACCCCTGGAACCAATTTTAAAGTGCCTACAGCCAGCCCATTTTATTGTGTTAGGCCTTCGAAGCCTGTCTGCGGTCCCTCCTTCCACTAGGCCTCCACTGACCAGACCACTGCTGCCCGTGTACCCCTGGAACCAATTTTAAAGTGCCTACAGCCAGCCCATTTTATTGTGTTAGGCCTTCGAAGCCTGTCTGCGGTCCCTCCTTCCACTAGGCCTCCACTGACCAGACCACTGCTGCCCGTGTACCCCTGGAACCAATTTTAAAGTGCCTACAGCCAGCCCATTTTATTGTGTTAGGCCTTCGAAGCCTGTCTGCGGTCCCTCCTTCCACTAGGCCTCCACTGACCAGACCACTGCTGCCCGTGTACCCCTGGAACCAATTTTAAAGTGCCTACAGCCAGCCCATTTTATTGTGTTAGGCCTTCGAAGCCTGTCTGCGGTCCCTCCTTCCACTAGGCCTCCACTGACCAGACCACTGCTGCCCGTGTACCCCTGGAACCAATTTTAAAGTGCCTACAGCCAGCCCATTTTATTGTGTTAGGCCTTCGAAGCCTGTCTGCGGTCCCTCCTTCCACTAGGCCTCCACTGACCAGACCACTGCTGCCCGTGTACCCCTGGAACCAATTTTAAAGTGCCTACAGCCAGCCCATTTTATTGTGTTAGGCCTTCGAAGCCTGTCTGCGGTCCCTCCTTCCACTAGGCCTCCACTGACCAGACCACTGCTGCCCGTGTACCCCTGGAACCAATTTTAAAGTGCCTACAGCCAGCCCATTTTATTGTGTTAGGCCTTCGAAGCCTGTCTGCGGTCCCTCCTTCCACTAGGCCTCCACTGACCAGACCACTGCTGCCCGTGTACCCCTGGAACCAATTTTAAAGTGCCTACAGCCAGCCCATTTTATTGTGTTAGGCCTTCGAAGCCTGTCTGCGGTCCCTCCTTCCACTAGGCCTCCACTGACCAGACCACTGCTGCCCGTGTACCCCTGGAACCAATTTTAAAGTGCCTACAGCCAGCCCATTTTATTGTGTTAGGCCTTCGAAGCCTGTCTGCGGTCCCTCCTTCCACTAGGCCTCCACTGACCAGACCACTGCTGCCCGTGTACCCCTGGAACCAATTTTAAAGTGCCTACAGCCAGCCCATTTTATTGTGTTAGGCCTTCGAAGCCTGTCTGCGGTCCCTCCTTCCACTAGGCCTCCACTGACCAGACCACTGCTGCCCGTGTACCCCTGGAACCAATTTTAAAGTGCCTACAGCCAGCCCATTTTATTGTGTTAGGCCTTCGAAGCCTGTCTGCGGTCCCTCCTTCCACTAGGCCTCCACTGACCAGACCACTGCTGCCCGTGTACCCCTGGAACCAATTTTAAAGTGCCTACAGCCAGCCCATTTTATTGTGTTAGGCCTTCGAAGCCTGTCTGCGGTCCCTCCTTCCACTAGGCCTCCACTGACCAGACCACTGCTGCCCGTGTACCCCTGGACCAATTTTAAAGTGCCTACAGCCAGCCCATTTTATTGTGTTAGGCCTTCGAAGCCTGTCTGCGGTCCCTCCTTCCACTAGGCCTCCACTGACCAGACCACTGCTGCCCGTGTACCCCTGGAACCAATTTTAAAGTGCCTACAGCCAGCCCATTTTATTGTGTTAGGCCTTCGAAGCCTGTCTGCGGTCCCTCCTTCCACTAGGCCTCCACTGACCAGACCACTGCTGCCCGTGTACCCCTGGAACCAATTTTAAAGTGCCTACAGCCAGCCCATTTTATTGTGTTAGGCCTTCGAAGCCTGTCTGCGGTCCCTCCTTCCACTAGGCCTCCACTGACCAGACCACTGCTGCCCGTGTACCCCTGGAACCAATTTTAAAGTGCCTACAGCCAGCCCATTTTATTGTGTTAGGCCTTCGAAGCCTGTCTGCGGTCCCTCCTTCCACTAGGCCTCCACTGACCAGACCAGTGCTGCCCGTGTACCCCTGGAACCAATTTTAAAGTGCCTACAGCCAGCCCATTTTATTGTGTTAGGCCTTCGAAGCCTGTCTGCGGTCCCTCCTTCCACTAGGCCTCCACTGACCAGACCACTGCTGCCCGTGTACCCCTGGAACCAATTTTAAAGTGCCTACAGCCAGCCCATTTTATTGTGTTAGGCCTTCGAAGCCTGTCTGCGGTCCCTCCTTCCACTAGGCCTCCACTGACCAGACCACTGCTGCCCGTGTACCCCTGGAACCAATTTTAAAGTGCCTACAGCCAGCCCATTTTATTGTGTTAGGCCTTCGAAGCCTGTCTGCGGTCCCTCCTTCCACTAGGCCTCCACTGACCAGACCACTGCTGCCCGTGTACCCCTGGAACCAATTTTAAAGTGCCTACAGCCAGCCCATTTTATTGTGTTAGGCCTTCGAAGCCTGTCTGCGGTCCCTCCTTCCACTAGGCCTCCACTGACCAGACCACTGCTGCCCGTGTACCCCTGGAACCAATTTTAAAGTGCCTACAGCCAGCCCATTTTATTGTGTTAGGCCTTCGAAGCCTGTCTGCGGTCCCTCCTTCCACTAGGCCTCCACTGACCAGACCACTGCTGCCCGTGTACCCCTGGAACCAATTTTAAAGTGCCTACAGCCAGCCCATTTTATTGTGTTAGGCCTTCGAAGCCTGTCTGCGGTCCCTCCTTCCACTAGGCCTCCACTGACCAGACCACTGCTGCCCGTGTACCCCTGGAACCAATTTTAAAGTGCCTACAGCCAGCCCATTTTATTGTGTTAGGCCTTCGAAGCCTGTCTGCGGTCCCTCCTTCCACTAGGCCTCCACTGACCAGACCACTGCTGCCCGTGTACCCCTGGAACCAATTTTAAAGTGCCTACAGCCAGCCCATTTTATTGTGTTAGGCCTTCGAAGCCTGTCTGCGGTCCCTCCTTCCACTAGGCCTCCACTGACCAGACCACTGCTGCCCGTGTACCCCTGGAACCAATTTTAAAGTGCCTACAGCCAGCCCACTTTATTGTGTTAGGCCTTCGAAGCCTGTCTGCGGTCCCTCCTTCCACTAGGCCTCCACTGACCAGACCACTGCTGCCCGTGTACCCCTGGAACCAATTTTAAAGTGCCTACAGCCAGCCCATTTTATTGTGTTAGGCCTTCGAAGCCTGTCTGCGGTCCCTCCTTCCACTAGGCCTCCACTGACCAGACCACTGCTGCCCGTGTACCCCTGGAACCAATTTTAAAGTGCCTACAGCCAGCCCATTTTATTGTGTTAGGCCTTCGAAGCCTGTCTGCGGTCCCTCCTTCCACTAGGCCTCCACTGACCAGACCACTGCTGCCCGTGTACCCCTGGAACCAATTTTAAAGTGCCTACAGCCAGCCCATTTTATTGTGTTAGGCCTTCGAAGCCTGTCTGCGGTCCCTCCTTCCACTAGGCCTCCACTGACCAGACCACTGCTGCCCGTGTACCCCTGGAACCAATTTTAAAGTGCCTACAGCCAGCCCATTTTATTGTGTTAGGCCTTCGAAGCCTGTCTGCGGTCCCTCCTTCCACTAGGCCTCCACTGACCAGACCACTGCTGCCCGTGTACCCCTGGAACCAATTTTAAAGTGCCTACAGCCAGCCCATTTTATTGTGTTAGGCCTTCGAAGCCTGTCTGCGGTCCCTCCTTCCACTAGGCCTCCACTGACCAGACCACTGCTGCCCGTGTACCCCTGGAACCAATTTTAAAGTGCCTACAGCCAGCCCATTTTATTGTGTTAGGCCTTCGAAGCCTGTCTGCGGTCCCTCCTTCCACTAGGCCTCCACTGACCAGACCACTGCTGCCCGTGTACCCCTGGAACCAATTTTAAAGTGCCTACAGCCAGCCCATTTTATTGTGTTAGGCCTTCGAAGCCTGTCTGCGGTCCCTCCTTCCACTAGGCCTCCACTGACCAGACCACTGCTGCCCGTGTACCCCTGGAACCAATTTTAAAGTGCCTACAGCCAGCCCATTTTATTGTGTTAGGCCTTCGAAGCCTGTCTGCGGTCCCTCCTTCCACTAGGCCTCCACTGACCAGACCAGTGCTGCCCGTGTACCCCTGGAACCAATTTTAAAGTGCCTACAGCCAGCCCATTTTATTGTGTTAGGCCTTCGAAGCCTGTCTGCGGTCCCTCCTTCCAATAGGCCTACACTGACAAAGGTACACCTGACAGCAGACACATGGACCTGTAGGCATGGCCACGGAAGATTACGTGTCCATTGTGGCTCAATGGGTTAATGTATTGGATGCATGGTCCACACAGGGGACAGCCTGCTAAGTCTGTCTGCAGTCCCTAATTCAAGTTGTCCTCAACTGAATAAAGCTGAGCTTCTACCTTCCGGCTCTGATTAACTGCTGTTTTTAAACACATTGGTGGTTCCGGCCTACTAACGGTGTCTGCCCCTGCCTGGTGTTGCCCTCAACTGAATAAAGCTGAGCTTCAACCTTCTGGCTCTCATTAAGTGTTTTTTAAAAAACAAAATGGTGGTTAGGGCCTACTAACGGCTTCTGCCCCTTCCTGGTGTTGCCCTCAACTGAATAAAGCTGAGCTTCAACCTTCTGGCTCTCATTAAGTGTTTTTTAAAAAACAAAATGGTGGTTAGGGCCTACTAACGGTGTCTGCCCCTCCCTGGTGTTGCCCTCAACTGAATAAAGCTGAGCTTCAACCTTCTGGCTCTCATTAAGTGTTTTTTAAAAAACAAAATGGTGGTTAGGGCCTACTAACGGTGTCTGCCCCTCCCTGGTGTTGCCCTCAACTGAATAAAGCTGAGCTTCAACCTTCTGGCTCTCATTAAGTGTTTTTTAAAAAACAAAATGGTGGTTAGGGCCTACTAACGGTGTCTGCCCCTCCCTGGTGTTGCCCTCAACTGAATAAAGCTGAGCTTCAACCTTCTGGCTCTCATTAAGTGTTTTTTAAAAAACAAAATGGTGGTTAGGGCCTACTAACGGTGTCTGCCCCTCCCTGGTGTTGCCCTCAACTGAATAAAGCTGAGCTTCAACCTTCTGGCTCTCATTAAGTGTTTTTTAAAAAACAAAATGGTGGTTAGGGCCTACTAACGGTGTCTGCCCCTCCCTGGTGTTGCCCTCAACTGAATAAAGCTGAGCTTCAACCTTCTGGCTCTCATTAAGTGTTTTTTAAAAAACAAAATGGTGGTTAGGGCCTACTAACGGCTTCTGCCCCTCCCTGGTGTTGCCCTCAACTGAATAAAGCTGAGCTTCTACCTTCCGGCTCTGATTAACTTTTTTTTTTAAACACATTGGTGGTTCCGGCCTGCTAACGGTGTCTGCCCCTGCCTGGTGTTGCCCTCAACTGAATAAAGCTGAGCTTCAACCTTCTGGCTCTCATTAAGTGTTTTTTAAAAAACAAAATGGTGGTTAGGGCCTACTAACGGTGTCTGCCCCTCCCTGGTGTTGCCCTCAACTGAATAAAGCTGAGCTTCAACCTTCCGGCTCTGATTAACTGCTGTTTTTAAACACATTGGTGGTTCCGGCCTACTAACGGTGTCTGCCCCTGCCTGGTGTTGCCCTCAACTGAATAAAGCTGAGCTTCTACCTTCCGGCTCTGATTAACTTTTTTTTTTAAACACATTGGTGGTTCCGGCCTGCTAACGGTGTCTGCCCCTCCCTGGTGTTGCCCTCAACTGAATAAAGCTGAGCTTCCACATTCTGGCTTTTGGCCTATACTATCAGATATTAAACTGCATTTGGCCTACTAGTGTGGTTAGGCCCTTGAAACAGTGTCTGCTGCTCTTGGGTTTGCTACTCCACTGAACAAAGCAATGCCGCCTGTTTAGTCCTGTTACCAATTTTGATCTGCATTTAGCCTACTTTATTCTTTGGCCCTATATCTGTTTCCTCATCATCCTGCCCATTGCCCAGCCACTGCTAGATGAGTCTGCTGGTACATTGACCTAGACCACTACATTCCCCTTGTACTCTACACAGCCAGAATCTGACCCTGCTGAAAGTAAGGTTCCCCTTCCCGCATATTATACCACCTTACACAGGGACAAAGAGGAAGGTGCAGATGAAAGTGCAGGTTCCTTCATCAGGTGGGGGGGCATACTCGTTGGCGACGTCACTGGCACAGGGCCACTCAGAGTACGCAAAAGTGTCGCTGCTGGTGGGAGGCGCCCCCGCCATGCAAACACACCGCCGTACTTTGAGGGGCCCTGTGCCAGTGCCAATGCGAACGAGTGGGCCCCCCCTGCTTGCTCAGGATCACAGCACTTGCAACGTTGAAATACTTACCTCTCCCTGCTCCACCGCCATGACGTAGTCCATGTTTCCTGGGCCCACTAAAACCTTGAACCAGCCCTACCCCCACAACTTTTGCCAAATGACCCCCAATTTCCAGTGCCCAACTATTATTATAAAGTTAATTAAGATTGACAAGCTTCAGAAAACAAGAATGATGTTTTTGGCAGTAAAATGTGCACTGTAGGTGTTTTCCTGGCCTCCACTCACTGCCGGCTATGCTTCCCCATTGACTTGCATTGGGTTTCGTGTTTCGGTCGATCCCCGACTTTTAGCGATAATCGGCCGACTTCACTCGACTCGACTCTGGACTAAATCGGGTTTCACAAAACCAGACTCGATCTTAAAAAAATGAAAGTCGCTCAACCCTAATGGCGACTTACAAGAAAGTCACTAAAAATCCAGTCTGGTACATTTTTTTGTAGAATCTCTTTTGGATGTTTGGTTGTAACACGGGTAGTTAACTCAAAGGCAGTGGATTAATAGTAAAAGACCTAAGGGGTAACGTTTCTCCTTATGGAGAGTGACATACCAGCTGGCTTGTCAAGGTCGCTACTTCTAATAGGTGGCGCTATAGAGTTAAGTCCTCTTTTTTTCAGCAGAGGCAATTTGCATAGTAAAAGACCTAGCACTCAACTTTAGGTAAGACAAGCAGACAAGCGGTGGATGCCGCGTCAGAGAGCACTGCAGCTCCAGCAATCTTCCTATTTGCTCATAGCAGGTTTGCCTACAACAACCACGCTGAACTAATTTTGATATATGATCGTGCAGCGATTATAATTCCTGTTACCGGCTTTTATTTAATAACCTCCTGTAACAGATGAAGGTCACAATTGACTGACACATTTTCCTGTATTTACTACAAAAAATTTTTTCCTCCTGCATCTTAACTAAAGTTGAGTGCTAGGTCTCTTACTATTAATCTATATGGTTTGGGAACCTGTCCTTAGCACCCCTTCTCTAGTAGTGCTCATGGTTAAAATTTCCACTTTTCAAAGGCAGTGGAGGCCTAATGGTCTCGGAGGCCTACTGCGAAAGGCAACACACGTGAAGGAGACTCAAGCAGGAGTCTACACATTTCCAAAAATTAGTAGCAGATACCAACAAAGTGGCATCAATTGTAATAGAGTAGAACTAGTATAGCAGGGACCGACACCTCTTCCAGTACAGCCAACCCAGCAAGGTGGTGGAAGGAGGTGGAACCAGTATGCTATATCCCTCAGAAAGCATGAAGGGGCATATCTATGTGGCCTACAAAATCCCAATTCGGATGAGTGACAGCAGGCGAAAAACTGCAACCAAGGAGGTGATATCAGGTGCTTCTCCATGGCTGACCTAAAGAAGGTGGCAGCTGGCCCCTCTACAGTGGGTAGGCTGCTATGGCCCAAAAATGAAGAATGCAGGCATTCACTGTAGGGGCACAGACCACGGGTGCAGATGGGACCAGCTGAGGAACAGAAAAGCACTGGCAGGTGCGGCCTGGACTGACAGTTAGACAGATGGGCACTGGAAGGTGTGATCTGGACTGGCTGATAGAAGAGTACAGACAGGTATGAGCAGATGGGCATAGACAAGTATGAGCAGATGGGTGCAAAGTAGACATGCAGACTGATGGATCTGGGGAACCTGACAACTAGCAAGCATGCAAGGCAAACTAAGAACCTAGCTCATTCACCTATTGGAGAAAAAGCCTTAAATAGAAGGTGTTGCCCAGCTATAGGTTTTGAATAAGTTTAAATGCCCCTTTAAAAGGGAGGGAGCATGCAAGCCCTAAGCATAGTGTCTGGTAGATATGAAGAGATCCAACAAAGGGCCAAGTCTGTCATGGCAACAGATCAGAAAATCTGTAGCAAGAGGGAATGGCCCACTGTGTCAAAGGCAGATGCCAGGTCCAGGAGAAGGAGGAGGACAAACTCACGTTGCTTTCATTAGGCGCTTAGTAGTTCGTTGTTTACTTTAGTCAGGGCAGTATCAGTGGAATCGTGCGGTCTAAAGCCAGTGGGAGGACAATTCAAAATGGATGTGTTTTTCCACTAGTTTGGAGGCATAGAGGAGAAATGATATGGGGCCATAGGTAGACACAGAGGATGGGTCAACGGTGGGCTTTTTGAGGATGGGTGTGATCGAGGTATGTTTAAATCAGGAGGGAAGACACCAGTTGGTAGTGACAGGTTGAAGATGTGAGTTAGGTTTAGGATAAAGACTGTGGTAAGGTTTGGAATGAGGTGGGAGGTTAATGTGTTAAGTTTACAGGTGGTGAGGCAAAGTCTCCAGCTGAGATGAGAGGAGAGGGAGGGAGATCTGGTGGATAGAGGAGAGAACTGAAAGTACTGAATAGCTGTTTAGGGTTGTGAGAGGGGTATGATATGAAGGATGAGAAGTCTGTTTGTTTTGCTGCAGTGAGCAATTTTGCAGCATTGTTACAACTTCTGTTACTGGATGGGCTATTCCATTCCCTTTCTTTGGCAGCCAAAGAAACATTTCCAGTTTGTAAATGAGGACAGAAAGAACATGTGCTCCAGTAGATGGCAAGCGCTACATCAAGTGGCCTCTACTCATCTTACTCCATCTTAACATCACACACACAGTACAGTCCTCAGTGGTGGCACCCAAATTACTCTTGTTTTCCCCCACGTCACAACTCTCTAACCAACTAACTGACTTTTAAAACCACAGATGGCTGACTCTGCAGATCTTTTCATTGTATGCCACGGGCATCAGAAGTGTACTACAAAGATTCATAGAATAAAGAGAAAAAAATCATCTGCACCGATGGCCAAATTTTTTTCTCAGTTTGATCCAGGACCGGACGAAGTTAGGTCTGAGCTGAATCCAAGCTCTCGTCAAAAGACCTTAACCTTGTAGGGTGGAGGTGATTAATTTGTTACGAGTAGTGTTGAGCATTCCGATACCGCAAGTATCGGGTATCGGCCGATACTTGCGGGTATCGGAATTCCGATACCGAGATCCGATACTTTTGTGGTATCGGGTATCGGTATCGAAACAACATTAATGTGTAAAAGAAAGAATTAAAATAAAAAATATTGCTATACTCACCTCTCCGACGCAGCCTGGACCTTACCGAGGGAACCGGCAGCGTTCTTTGCTTAAAATGCGCGCGTTTACTGCCTTCTGTGACGTCACGGCTTGTGATTGGTCGCGTGCCGCCCATGTGGCCGCGACGCGACCAATCACAGCAAGCCGTGACGTAATTTTCAGGTCCTGAATGCCTAATTCTAGGCATTCAGGATTTGAAAATGACGTTACGGCTTGTGATTGGTCGCGTCGCGGTCACATGGGCGACGCGACCAATCACAAGCCGTGACGTCATGATGTCACGGGAGGCAGGAAACGCGCGCATTTTAAAATTATGTCACGGCTTGTGATTGGTTGCGTGCCGCCCATGTGACCGCGACGCGACCAATCACAGCAAGCCGTGACGTAATTTTCAGGTCCTGAATGCAGAATTAGGCATTCAGGACCTGAAATTACGTCACGGCTTGCTGTGATTGGTCGCGTCGCGGTCACATGGGTGGCACGCAACCAATCACAAGCCGTGATGTAATTTTAAAATGCGCGCGTTTCCTGCCTCCCGTGACGTCACAGCTGCCGGTTCCCTCGGTAAGGTCCAGGCTGCGTCGGAGAGGTGAGTATAGCAATATTTTTTTATTTTAATTCTTTCTTTTACACATTAATATGGATCCCAGGGCCTGAAGGAGAGTTTCCTCTCCTTCAGACCCTGGGAACCATCAGGGATACCGTCCGATACTTGAGTCCCATTGACTTGTATTGGTATCGGGTATCGGATTAGATCCAATACTTTGCCGGTATCGGCCGATACTTTCCGATACCGATACTTTCAAGTATCGGACGGTATCGCTCAACACTAGTTACGAGACTCAAATAATTGAGGTGACCATGGATTGTACTGTGCTGTGAGGGCAGGAAGAGGAGGAGGGTGACTGTCAGGTCGAGAAGTGGGAGAACAGAGAGGATGGTGATGAGGTAGTAGATCACACTTGGTGTAAACCAAGAGGCATGCATCTGAGTAGCTCAGCAGTGGAGGAGGAGGAAGATGAGGAGTAGTGATGAGCGAACGTGCTCGCCACTGCTCGTTATTCGCCTGAGTATCACTATGCTCTGTGTACTCGGCAAGCACCGAGCATTTCTGGGATTATTCGGCTGTAACTGGTGTCTCCACCCAGCCTTTTTGGCGGACTTTAGAGACCCAATCACGATGCAGGGATTGTCTGCCAGGCCATGAAACGCCGCAGCCATCTTTGTTGTGGTCGTGCAGTGATTGGCTAGGCCGCACAGCATCATCCCGAGTATAAGAAACCTGGTGTCGCCCTGCTCGATGCATTCTGCTCCGGATTCAGCGAGAGTAGGGAGAGCTGCAGCCAAGATAGGTTCAGAATCATGGATTTTAGAGATAGCGTAGGTCTGCAACTCTTAAATCCACAACTCCTGAGAAGCCACAGTCCTCTATAGGACTAATTCATGGGTCCCAATATTGCAGCACTAGGTAGGCAGGGCACAGCATATCCACATCAGTGCAAGGCCTGCAGGCACTGTATGTGCATCCATTGCTCCCACTGTATCCCTCCCAAAGCTCCATAAGTGTTTTCTGCTGCAGCTTCTTTACTATATACCTAGTTGCATTTTTTTTTCCAAAAAATCACTCCCCACCAAAAAAAAATATACAGTGTGTTCTGTCAGACTGAGGCATAGTTGTGTGTGCTAGCCTTGTGCCACTTTTTTTTTTTTTTTTTGGTGTTTTAAATTCACCAAAAAAGGCCTCATATATCTGCGTTCTCCAAGTTTGGGCATTTTAGGCCATTTTGCTGTCTTACTCTAATTATATACAGCACTATTTGGAATTTAGAAAAAAAAGACCACATGTTTGCTAGTGTGGTCTTTCTGTGACAGCCCTCATATATCTGCGTGCTCCAAGTTTGGTCATTGTAGGCCGGTGTACCACTTTTTTTGCTGTCTGTTGCCCTAATTATATACAGCAGTATTTAGCATTTGTAAAAAAAAACAGGCCACATATTTGCCAGTGTAGTATTTCCGTGACAGCCCTCATATATCTGCGTGTTCCAAGTTTGGTCATTGTAGGCCGGAGGACCACTTTTTTTGCTGTCTGTTGCTGAAATTATATACAACACTATTTAGCATCAAAAAATATAAAAAGGGCACATATTTGCCAGTGTGGTCTTTTTGTGACAGCCCTCATATATCTGCGTGCTCCAAGTTCGGCCATTGTAGGCCGGTGTACCACTTTTTTTGCTGTCTGTTACTCTACCTATATACAGCACTATTTTGCATAAATTAACTTCACAAAAAAAAAAACAAAATTTGTATACAGTCTGTTATGTCAGTCTGAGGCCTGCCTCATGTTTGGGTTTGAAAAATCATAGATTTGCAGACATACTGATCAGACATTGTTTTGCTACTATTAAATATATTTGTTTTCAGCATTTGAAATAGTGCAGTAGTCTATTTAAAATGGGCAAGGCAGGGGACGGGGAAATGGACGTGATGATGATGGTGCATACAGAGGATGAGGCCATGGCCAAGGTGAAAGTGGGCAACAACCAAGACCCACATCTTCTTGCTCGACCTTCCTGTCCCAGTTTCTAGGGGACCGCAGAACACCACTATTTAAGCCACAGCAGTATGAAACAGTTGTTGGTTGGATAATGCTTCCAGTCACTTAGCCACCACCACCACCACCATGTCTTCCACACGGTCAAGTCTGAGTAGCCATGAGTGTGGCCCGGATATTCCTCACCCTGATTCTCCTTCCTCCCACCATGCCGAGTGCCCTGAGACAACTGACTCCACACTTGGACACTCTGAAGAGCTTTTCAGTTTTCCATTTCAAGATTCTGAACTCTCAGCCGGTCAACATGAAGTGGTGACAGTTGAGATCGCATGTAGAGATGCCCAAAGCTTTGACCAGCCCTGGTCACACGAAGGCGATGGTGGGAAAGTGTCCAAAGAGGTGGACGATGATGAGACACAATTTCCAGAAAGTCAGGAGGAGGAGCAGGGTGTGAATATGGAAGAAGAGGTGGTGGATGACTGACCCAACCTGGCAGGAGGACATGCAGAGTGAGGGCAGAAGCACACATGGGGAAGGAGGCATATCAACCCAACAGGCAGGAAGAAGCAGTGTTTTGGCCACAGACAGAAGACATGCATCCGTTTCCCGTAACACCAAGATGAGGAAATTGCCATTCCATCTGTTAGATCTTCCCGAGTCTGGTTATTTTTTAAAGACTCTGCCTATAACCCCAAACAGGCCATTTGCAGCACCTGCCATGCCCACATAAGCAGAGGTAGCAAAACAACCAGCCTGACCACCACCAGCATGATCAGGCACATGGCAGCAAAGTACCCGACTTTGTGGGCCAAACCCTAGGCTCCAGGACCACTGTCTGCAGGTGACACCACTGCTTCTTCCACTGTTTTGCATAGAAGCCAATCCCCAGTACACCGTGCATGTGAAGATGCCTCTAGCCCTGAACCTGTTGTGGCCCACAGTCAAGCAGCACCATGATCATGCCCGTCCACGTCTTTGTCCCAGCACAGCCTTCAGTTGTCTATAATCTAGTCTTTGGAATGCAAGCGGAAATACCCAGCATTTGTCCCACAACATTACCCGTGCCCTCAACAATGCTGTTACAGGGAAAGTCCACCTAACCACAGACACATGGACTAGTGCTTGTGGGCAGGGATGGTACATATCACTGACAGCACACTGGGTTAACATAGAGGAGGCCGGGACCCAGTCAGACCTTGGGATGGAACACATCCTCCCCACTCCGATGATTGCTGGCCCTATGTCAATCAGGGTTGCCCCCACAGTCTACAGCTCCTGCACCTCCTCCTCCTCTTCATCCTCCATCACTGAAATAAACACAACAGTCAGAAGCTGGAAGCACTGCATCACTGCCTCAGCCAAGCGGCAACAGGCTGTGTTGAAGCTAATCGGCATAGGTGACAAACCACACAATGCAGAAGAATTGTGGACAGTGCTGGAAGAGCAGACAGATGTTTGGATGACACCGCCGAACCTACAGCCAGGCATGGTCATGTGTGACAATGGCCGTAACCTGGTGGCGGCTTTGAGGCAAGCTGAGCTCACACATGTACCTTGCTTTGCCCATGTGCTTAACCTCATGGTTCAATGTTTTCTGAAAAGCTAACCGGAGCTGCGAATTTGCTAGTAAAAGTACGCCATCTGTCTGCCCATTTTAGAAAGTCAGCTACAACTTCAGCCGCCCTTGCCGTGCTTCAGAAGGGTTTGCAGCTTCCAGCTCACCTGCTGGTGTGTGATGTCCCCATGCGCTGGAACTCTACGCTGCATATGTTGGAAAGGATTTGTGAGCAGAAGAGGGCAGTTGTAGACTACCAACATCAACAAGGCCGTTGATATTCAGTTCAGACTCCACACATAAGACCTCAGGAGTGGACATGAATGTCCGACATATGTACCATCCTCCAAAACTTTAAGGACTGCACTAAGATGGTGAGCGGCGATGACGCCATAATTAGCATCACCATCCCACTTCTCAGCATTCTGAAAACCTCTCTGCTCACAATGAAAGGGGATGCATCACAGGCTGAGCACGAGGACATGGAGCAAGGAACCATACAGGGAGATTACACTCAGCCCAGCCTCATGTCTTCTCATCGTGGATTAGTAGTCAATGAGGAGGAAGAGGAGGAGGAAGAACAGGAGCTACTTTTATGCTCTATAGATGGTACAACAAACAAAGCTGTTTGTCCAATATTCTAAATGACTTTTTTTCAACAGTACACAAGAAAATCCCATGACCAACAACATGATCAGTGATAACAAAAATTCCCCATTAAATGTCACTTGCTTAACCCAGCAGGAAGTACGGCGATGTCTAAAAATCACTAAAGTTGACAAATACAAGGGCCTGGATGGGATACACCCCCGAGTACTACAGGAATTAAGAACAGTAATAGATAGACCATTATTTTTAATCTTTTACCCTTTTCTGACATTGGACTTACTATCCCGTCGAGGTGGGGTTGGCCCGTATGACCACCGATGGGATAGTACGCCCAGCCGCGGCCAGGTGTCAGCTGACTATCGCAGCTGACATCCAGCACTATGTGCCAGGAGCAGTCACAGACCGCCCCCAACACATTAACCCCCGGCCGTGTGATGGCGGTACAGGGAAGCATCGCACAGGGAGGGGGCTCCCTGCGTGCTTCCCTGAGACCCCCGGAGCAACGCGATGTGATCACATTGCTCCGAGGGTCTCTTACCTCCTCTCCATGCAGTCCCTGGATCCAAAATGGCTGCGGCATCCCGGTCCTGCAGGGAGGGAGGTGGCTTACCGAGTGCCTGCTCAGAGCAAGCGCTTGGTAAGCCTGCAGCACTGTAAGTCAGATCGCCGATCTGACAGAGTGCTGTGCAAACTGTCAGATCAGCGATCTGTGATGTCCCCCCCTGGGACAAAGTAAAAATAAAAATTTCCACATGTGTAAAAAAAAATAAAAAATAAAAAATTCCTAAATAAAGAAAAAAAAATATTATTCCTATAAATACATTTCTTTATCTAAATAAAAAAAAAACAATAAAAGTACACATATTTAGTATCGCCGCATCCGTAAGGACTCAACCTATAAAACTGTCCCACTAGTTAACCCCTTCAGTGAACACCGTAGGAAAAAAAAAGCGAGGCAAAAAACAACGCTTTATTATCATACCGCCGAACAAAAAGTGGAATAATACACGATCAAAAAGACGGATATAAATAATCATGGTACTGCTGAAAACGTCATTTTGTCCCGCAAAAAATGAGCTGCCATACAGCGTCATCAAAGAAAAAATAAAAAAGTTATAGTCCTCAGAATAAAGCAATGCCAAAAAGAGTATTTATTCTATAAAATAGTTTTTATCGTATAAAAGCGTCAAAACATAAAAAAATATATAAATGAGGTATCGCTGTAATCATACTGACCCGTAGAATAAAACTGCTTTATCAATTTTACCAATCGTGGAACGGTATAAACGCCTCCCCAAAAAGAAATTCATGAATAGCTGTTTTTTTGTCATTCTGCCTCGCAAAAATCGGAATAAAAAACGATCAAAAATGGTCACGTGTCCGAAAATGTTACCAATAAAAATGTCAACTCGTCCCGCAAAAAACAAGACCTCACATAACTCTGTGGACCAAAATATGGAAAAATTATAGGTCTCAAAATGTGGAGATGCAAAAACTTTTTTGCTATAAAAAGCGTCTTTTAGTGTGTGACGGCTGCCAATCATAAAAATCTGCTATAAAAAATGCTATAAAAGAAAATCAAACCCCCCTTCATCACCCCCTTAGTTAGGGAAAAATAATAAAATTAAAAAAATGTATTTA
The DNA here is from genome assembly GCF_051348905.1 of Ranitomeya variabilis. Lineage (NCBI taxonomy): Eukaryota > Metazoa > Chordata > Amphibia > Anura > Dendrobatidae > Ranitomeya > Ranitomeya variabilis. Next base: position 573,876,887 of record NC_135236.1, read on the forward strand.
TTTCCATTTTCCCATTAGGGTTAGAGCTAGGGTTAGGGCTAGGGTTAGGGTTAGGGCTAGGGTTAGGGCTAGGGTTAGGGCTAGGGTTAGGGCTAGGGTTAGGGATAGGGTTGGGGCTAGGGTTGGAGCTAAAGTTAGGGTTAGGGTTGGGGCTAAAGTTAGGGTTAGGGTTTGGATTACATTTACGGTTGGGATTAGGGTTGGGATTAGATTTAGGGGTGTGTCAGGGTTAGGGGTGTGGTTAGGGTTACCATTGGTATTAGGGATAGGGGTGTATTTGGATTAGGGTTTCAATTAGAATTGGGGAGTTTCCACTGTTTAGGCACATCAGGGGCTCTCCAAACGCGACATGGCGTCCGATCTCAATTCCAGCCATTTCTGCATTTAAAAAGTAAAACAGTGCTCCTTCCCTTCCGGGCTTTCCCGTGCGCCCAAACAGGGGTTTACCCCAACATATGGGGCATCAGCGTACTCGGGACAAATTGGACAACAACTTTTGGGGTCCAAGTTCTCTTGTTACCCTTGGGAAAATATACATTTGGGGGGCTAAAAATCATTTTTGTGGGAAAAAAAGATTTTTTATTTTCATGGCTCTGCGTTGTAAACTGTAGTGAAACACTTGGGGGTTCAAAGTTCTCACAACACATCTAGATAAGTTCCTTTGGAGATCTAGTTTCCAATATGGGGTCACTTTTTGGGGTTTCTACTGTTTGGGTATATCAGGGGCTCTGCAAATGCAACGTGACGCCTGCAGACCAATCCATCTAAGTCTGCATTCCAAATGGCGCTCCTTCCTTTCCAAGCTCTGCCATGCACCCAAACAGTGGTTCCCCCCACATATGGGGTATCATCATACTCAGGACAAATTGAATAACAACGTTTGGGGTCCAATTTTGCCTGTTACCCTTGGGAAAACACAAAACTGGGGGCTAAAAAATAATTTTTGTGGAAAAAAAAAAATTTTTTATTTTCACGGCTCTGCGTTATAAACTGTAGTGAAACACTTGGGGGTTCAAAGTTCTCACAACACATCTAGATAAGTTCTTTGGGAGGTCTAGTTTCCAATATGGGGTCACTTGTGGGGGGTTTCTACTGTTTGGGTACATCAGGAGCTCTGCAAATGCAACGTGATGCCTGCAGACCAATCCATCTAAGTCTGCATTCCAAATGGCGCTCCTTCCCTTCCGAGCTTTGCCATGCGCCCAAACAGTGATTCCCTCCCACATATGGAGTATCAGCATACTCAGGACAAATTCGACAACAAATTTAGGGGTCAAATTTCTCCTGTTACCCTTGGGAAAATACAAAACTGGGGGCTAAAAAGTCATTTTTGTGGAAAAAAATATTTTTTATTTTCACGGCTCTGTCTTATAAACTGTAGTGAAACACTTGGGGGTTCAAAGTTCTCACAACACATCTAGATAAGTTGCTTGAGAGGTCTAGTTTCCAATATGGGGTCACTTGTGGGGGGTTTCTACTGTTTGGGTACATCAGGGGTTGTGCAAATGCAACGTGACGCCTGCAAACCAATCCATCTAAGTCTGCATTCCAAATGGCGCTCCTTCCCACCCGAGCTCTGCCATGTGCCCAAACAGTGGTTCCCCCCACATATGGGGTATCAGCGTACTCAGGACAAATTGGACAACAACTTTTGGGGTCCAATTTATCCTGTTACCTTTGTGAAAATACAAAACTGGGGGCTAAAAAAAATCATTTTTGTGAAAAAAAAGAATTTTTATTTTCACGGCTCTGCGTTATAAACTGTAGTGAAACACTTGGGGGATCAAAGCTCTCAAAACACACCTAGATAAGTTCCTTAGGGGGTCTACTTTCCAAAATGGTGTCACTTGTGGGGGGTTTAATGTTTAGGCACATCAGGGGCTCTCCAAACGCGACATGGTGTCCCAACTCAATTCCAGTCAATTTTGCATTGAAAAGTCAAACGGCGCTCCTTCCCTTCCGAGCTCTGCCATGCGCCCAAACAGTTGTTGACCTCCACATATCGGGTATCAGCATACTCAGGACAAATTGCACAACAACTTTTGGGGTCCAATTTCTTCTCTTACCCTTGGGAAAATAAAAAATTGGGGGCGAAAAATCATTTTTGTGAAAAAATATGATTTTTGATTTTTACGGCTCTGCATTATAAACTTCTGTGAAGCACTTGTTGGGTCAAAGTGCTCACCACACATCTAGATAAGTTCCTTAAGGGGTATACTTTCCAAAATGCTGTCACTTGTTGGGGGTTTCAATGTTTAGGCACATCAGGGGCACTCCAAACGCAACATGGCGTCCCATCTTAATTCCAGTCAATTTTGCATTGAAAAGTCAAATGGCGCTCCTTCCCTTTCGAGCTCTGATATGTGCCCAAACAGTGGTTTACCCCCACATATTGGGTATCAGCGTACTCAGGACAAATTGCACAACAACTTTTGGGGTCCAGTTTCTTCTCTTACCCTTGGGAAAATAAAAAATTGGGGGCAAAAATATCATTTTTGTGAAAAAACATGATTTTTTATTTTTACGGCTCTGCATTATAAACTTCTGTGAAGCACTTGGTGGGTCAAAGTGCTCACCACACATCTAGATAAGTTCCTTAAGGGGTATACTTTCCAAAATGCTGTCACTTGTTGGGGGTTTCAATGTTTAGGCACATCAGGGGCACTCCAAACGCAACATGGCGTCCCATCTTAATTCCAGTCAATTTTGCATTGAAAAGTCAAATGGCGCTCCTTCCCTTTCGAGCTCTGATATGTGCCCAAACAGTGGTTTACCCCCACATATGGGGTATCAGCGTACTCAGGACAAATTGCACAACAACTTTTGGGGTCCAGTTTCTTCTCTTACCCTTGGGAAAATAAAAAATTGTGGGCAAAAAGATCATTTTTGTGAAAAAACATGATTTTTTATTTTTACGGCTCTGCATTTTAAACTTCTGTGAAGCACTTGATGGGTGAAAGTGCTCACCACACATCTAGATAAGTTTCTTAGGGGGTCTACTTTCCAAAATGGTGTCACTTGTGGGGGGTTTCAATGTTTAGGCACATCAGGGGCTCTCCAAACGCAACATGGCGTTCCATCTCAGTTCCAGTAAATTTTGCATTGAAAAGTCAAATGGCGCTCCTTCCCTTCCGAGCTCTGCCATGCGCCCAAACAGTGGTTTATCCCCACATATGGGGTATCAGCATACTCAGCACAAATTGTACAACAACTTTTGGGGTCCATTTTCTCCTGATACCCTTGATAAAATAAAACAAATTGGAGCTGAAATAAATTTTGTGTAAAAAAAAAAGTTAAATGTTAATTTTTATTTAAACATTCCAAAAATTCCTGTGAAACACTGAAGGGTTAATAAACTTCTTGAATGTGGTTTTGAGCACCTTGAGGGGTGCAGTTTTTAGAATGGTGTCACACTTGGGTATTTTCTATCATATAGACCCCTCAAAATGACTTCAAATGAGATGTGGTACCTAAAAAAAATGGTGTTGTAAAAATGAGAAATTGCTGGTCAAATTTAACCCTTATTACTCCCTAACAAAAAAAAAATTTTGGTTCCTAAATTGTGCTGATGTAAAGTAGACATGTGGAAAATTTTACCTATTAAGTATTTTGTGTGACATATCTCTGTGATTTAAGGGCATACAAATTCAAAGTTGGAAAATTGTGAAATTTTAAAAATTTTCACCAAATTTCCATTTTTTTCACAAATAAACGCAAGTTATATCAAAGAAATTTTAACACTACCATGAAGGACAATATGTCATGAGAAAACAGTGTCAGAATCACCAAGATCCGTTGAAGCATTCCAGAGTTATAACCTCATAAAGGGACAGTGGTCAGAATTTTAAGAATTGGCCCAGTCATTAACGTGCAAACCACCCTTGGGGGTAAAGGGGTTAAAGACTCCATAATCACAGGGTGTGTACCACAGTACTGTCACATAGCAAATGTGGTGCCAATATTCAAAAAGGGGACAAAAACTGAACTAGGAAATTATAGGCCAGTAAGCTTAACCTCTTCTGTGAGTAAAATACTGCAGGGTATACTAAGAGATGCTGTACTTGAGTATCTGAAGAAGAATAACCTCATGACCCAATACCAACATTAGTTTACTAGGGACCGTTCCTGTCAAACTAATCTGATAAGCTTCTGTGAAGAGGTAAGTTCCGGACTAGACCAAGGAAACGCTGTGGATGTGGTGTAAATGGGCTTTTCAAAAGCTTTTGATACGGTGCCACACAAATGGTTGATGCATAAAATGAGAACAATGGGAATAGGTGAAAATAGGTGTTAGTGGGTTAAGAGCTGGCTCAGGGATAGGAAACAAAGGTTGGTTATTAATGGAGCAAACTTGGACTGGTTCGCGGTTAGCACTGGGGTACCACAGGGATCAGTATTGGGCCCGCTTCTTTTTAACATATTTATTAATGACCTTGTAGGGGGCATACAGAGTAGAATTTCAATATTTTCAGATTACACTAAACTCTGCAGGGTAATCAATACAGAGGAGGACAATTTTATATTACAGAAGGATATATGTAAACTAGAAGCTTGGGCTCATAAATGGCAAATGAGCTTTAATGGGGATAAATGTAAGGGCATGTACTTGGGTAGAAGTAATAAGATGTATAACTTTGTGCTTAATTCTAAAACTCTGGGCAAAACCGTCAATGAAGAAGACCTGGGTGTATGGGTGGATGACAAACTCATATTCAGTGGCCAGTGTCAGGCAGCTCCTACAAAGGCAAATAAAATAATGGGATGCATTAAAAGAGACATGGATGCTCATGAGGAGAACATAATTTTACCTTTATACCAGTCACTAGTGCGACTACAGTTAAAATACTTTTTACAGTTCAAGTCTCTGGTGCCTAAGAAAGACATAGCTGAACTAGAGCGGGTGCAGAGAAGAGCGACCACTGTTATTAGAGTATTGTGGGGTCTGCAATACCAAGACAGGTTATTACACTTGGGGTTATTCAGGTTGGAAAGAAAAAGGCTAAGGGGTGATCTTATTACAATGTATAAATACATGAGGGGACAGTACAAATACCTTTCTAATGATCTTTTTACTCATAGACCTGAGACAGGGACAAGGGGGCATCCTCTATGTCTGGAGGAAAGAAGGTTTAATCATAACGATAGACGCTGATTCTTTACTGTAAGAGCAGTGAGACTATGGAACTCTCTGCCGTATGGTGTTGTAATTAGTGATTCATTACTAAAATTTAAGAGGGGACTGGATGCCTTTCTTGAAAAGTATAATGTTACAAGTTGTATACACCAGATTCCTTGATAGGGCGATGATCAAGGGAACTAGTCTGATTGCTGTATGTGGAGTAGGGAAGGATTTTTTTTTCCCTAATGTGGAGCTTCCTGTTTGCCACATGGCGTTTTTTGCCTTCCTCTGGATCAACATGTTAGGGCATGTTAGGTTAGGCTACGGGTTGAACTAGATGGACTTAAAGTCTTCCTTCAACCTTAAAAACTATGTTACTACATAGGACTAGCCATTGTGACAAATTTAAAGAACAACATAACTTCATGCTCTCTCTTTTTGCACACAAAAAAAAAGAGCATCTGTAACTTTGTGCAAAATTGTTCAACCCAAGTGTGCAAAACAGAAATTGTAAATGATGAGTCAGGTCCTTAGTAGTGTTGAGCATTCCGATACCGCAAGTATCGGGTATCGGCCGATACTTGCCGGTATCGGAATTCCGATACCGAGATCCGATACTTTTGTTGAATCGGGAATCAGTATCGGGATTAATATCAATGTGTAAAAGAAAGAATTAAAATAAAAAATAGGGATATACTCACCTCTCCGGCGCAGCCTGGACTTTACCGCCGTAACCGGGAGCCGTTGTACCTAAGAATGCGCGCTTGAAGGGCCTTAGATGAGGTCACTGCACTCTGATTGGTCCATAGCGGTCGCGTGACCGCTACGCGACCAATCACAAAGCCGTGACATCACCTAATGTCTTTCAAGCGCTTGAAATACCTTAGAAGACGTCACGGCTTTGTGATTGGTCGCGTAGCGGTCACGCAACCGCTACGCGACCAATCAGAAGCTGCGGACGTCTTCTAAGGTATTTCAAGTGCTTGAAAGACCTTAGGTGACGTCACGGCTTTGTGATTGGTCGCGTAGCGGTCACGCGACTGCTACGGACCAATCAGAGCGCAGTGACCTCATCTAAGGCCCTTCAAGCGCGCATTCTTAGGTACAACGGCTCCCGGTTACGGCGGTAAAGTCCAGGCTGCGCCGGAGAGGTGAGTATATCCCTATTTTTTATTTTAATTCTTTCTTTTACACATTGATATGGATCCCAGGGCCTGAAGGAGAGTTTCCTCTCCTTCAGACACTGGGAACCATACAGGATACCGTCCGATACTTGGTGTCCCATTGACTTGTATTGGTATCGGGTATCGGTATCGGATTAGATCCGATACTTTGCCGGTATCAGCCGATACTTTCCTATACCGATACTTTCAAGTATCGGACGGTATCGCTCAACACTAGTCCTTAGACTTAGACATTTAAATTACTGTCTCATACTATTGCTCTTTCAGGAAAAGAAGCATGCAGCCATTACTTTAAAAGGAACCCATCAAGTAAAAAACACTATTAACCTGCATATATAAGTTTAATCTGCTGGATAATAGCATTATGAAGCTGCCTGGTGCCCGCCCAAAGAGCGCGGCTGTTGGGAGGAAATTAACTGTATTCCTCTTAGCTTCCTGGCAGCCTCATGCTTTCAGTCATAGAGATAGGTCAGAGCAGCACTGACTGACAACCAGTTCAAATACTGAGAAGGCTGTCAGTGCTGGGGTATGGTTACAGCTGCCACTCATAATGCACTGAGCTTTGACTGAAGCCACCCTGGCCCACCCCGATGACTGAATATCCAAGGCTGCCATAACAAATAAAATTAATTTCCTACAGGAAGCGGGCTTTCTGCACAGGTACTAGGCAGCTTTAGACCCATAGATTAACCCGATAGCTGCATTATAATAGCTTTTGCAATACAGGTTCCCTTAAATATGTAAATTTTAACCACCTAAATGCTGTAATCGAACTCGCATCAGCACAGGTTCCCAATGGTTTCCATGGTAACCTGATGTTGTCATGACGACACCTGGGTCACCAGATGTAGTAAAGTTGCTAGATCATGTTCAGAGTATGATCAGCAACTTTGTCACTGCAGAGCTGACAGTTTGCATAGCACAGGGATTATTATTTATTTATATAGCACCATTAATTACATGGTGCTGTACATGAGAAAGGGGTTACATACAGGGTTATAGATATTGTTTACAGTAAACAGGTTTACAGTGACGGACTGGTACAGAAGGGAGAGGACCCTGTCCTTGCGGACTTAGATTCTATGGGATAGTGGGGAAGAGACAGAAGGTAGGGATGGTGTGGCGGCAGCTCTGGCGGTGGTGAGGCGGCGGCTCTGGCGGTGGTGAGGCAGCGGCTCGGTTATTGTAGGCTGTAGGCTTTCCTGAAGAGATGGGTTTTCAGGTTCCATCTGAAGAATCCGAGGGTGGTGGATAATCGGACATGTTGAGGCATGGAATTCCAGAGGATGGGGGATATTCGGGAGAAGTCTTGGAGGCGGTTGTGTGAGGAACAAATAAGTGTGGAGGAGAGTAGGAGGTCTTGGGAGGGATGATGCTTCATCTCCATGCTCTACAAGCAATCAGCCTGCAGAAATGATAGTCCTATACTGGGACAAAGTAAAAGAGTTTTAAAAAAATATATCCCCTTCATGACCTTGGGATTTTTCCGTTTTTCCGTGTTCGTTTTTCGCTCCCCTCTTTCCCAAAGCTATAACTTTTTTATTTTTCCATCAATTTGGCCATATGAGGGCTTATTTTTTGCGGAACAAGTTGTACTTTTGAACGACATCATTTGTTTTACCATGTCATGTACTAGAAAACAGGAAAAAAATTCCAAGTGCAGTGAAATTGCAAAAAAAGTGCAGTCCCACACTTGTTCTTTGTTTGGCTTTTTTGCTAGGTTCACTAAATGCTAAAACTGACCTGCCATTATGATTCTCCAGGTCAGTACGAGTTCATAGACACCTAACATGACTAGGTCATTTTTTATCTAAGTGGTGAAAAAAAATTCCAAACTTTGCTAAAAAAAAAAAAATTGCGCCATTTTCCGATACTCATAGCGTCTCCATTTTTCATGATCTGGGGTCGGTTGAGGGCTTATTTTTTGCGCTCCAAGCTGGCATTTTTAATGATACCATTTCAGTGCAGATACATTCTTTTGATCGCCCGTTATTGCATTTTAATGCAATGTTGCGGCGACCAAAAAACGTAATTCTGGTGTTTCTAATTTTTTTCTCGCTATGCCGTTTAGCGATCAGGTTAATGCTTTTTTTTTATTGATAGATCGGGCGATACCAAATATGTGTAGATTTGATTTTGTTTATTGATTTATTTTGATTGGGGCGAAAGGGGGGTGATTTAAACTTTTATTTTTTTTTGTTTTTTTCACATTTTTTTAACCTTTTTTTAAACTTTTGCCATGCTTCTATAGCCTCCATAGGAGGCTAGAAGCTGGCACAACGCGATCGGCTCTGCTACATAGCAGCGATCTGATGTTCGCTGCTATGTAGCAGAATTGCAAGTGTGCTGTGAGCGCCGACCACAGGGTGGAGCTCACAGCTGCCGGGGATCAGTAACTATAGAGGTCTCAAGGACCTCTATGGTTACAATGTAGAAGCATCGCCGACCTCCGATCATGTGACGGGGTCGGCGATGCGATCATTTCCGGCCGCCAGGCCAGAAGCGGTAGTTAAATGCCGCTGTCTGCGTTTGACAGCGCCATTTAACTAGTTAATAGGCCGCAGGCAGATCGCGATTCTGCCCGCGCCTATTACAGGCACATGTCAGCTGTTCAAAACAGCTGACATGTCCCGTCTTTGATGCGGGCTCACCACCGGAGCCCGCATCAAAGCGGGGCTTCTGACCTCAGACATACTATCCCATCCGAGGTCAGAAAGGGGATATACGGGGTGGGCCATATATATAGATACACCTAAATAAAATGGGAATGGTTTGTGATATCAACTTCCTGTATGTGGCACATTAGCATATGGGAGGGGGAAAACTTTTCAAGATGGGTGGTGACCATGGCGGCCATTTTGAAGTCAGCCATTTTGGATCCAACTTTATTTTTTCCAATGGGAAGAGTGTCATGTGACACATCAAACTTATTGAGAATTTCTGAAGAAAAACAATGGTGTGCTTGGTTTTAACATAACTTTATTCTTTCATGAGTTATTTACAAGTTTCTCTTTGTTTACAGCCATTGACATGTCACAGAGGTTAACACGTGAGGAGCTGATAGAAATTATGTTGATGTTTGGTGAAGGCAGTACCCGGGTCATTGCAGCAGATTAGATACCCTATGCAAGAAAACTATCACCATTCCCATGTTATTCAGGTGTATCCATATAAATGGCCCACCCAAAAAAGTTTGCCTCATGAACATAATGTTCTGTGTAAACTGAGGGTCCTGTTCTAATTTTTGTTTTGCCCATTCTACAAATTCAAAGCCCAAAGTAAGTGCTCAGTGTTGAGCGCCAGATAAACATGATCCCAAACGTTATGTAAAATGTTCCCTATAAAAGCTTTAACTCAGTCTAAAAAAGGCAAGTCCCCTACCAGGTCTGTCATCTTTTGGTAGAAATATAGGGGCAAGTAAACCTACATAGAAAAGAAATACCAATAGTACTAATAAGTGCAAAACAGGATACTAGAAGAACAAATAAATCCACAAGAAGAATGAGTATCCAATAAACAAGTAACAATATATAAATTTTATTAAATAATAACATTTACAAGACATGATTGTGCAACATTGTTAAAAAGCATGAAAAACATGCTGAAACAAGACATAAAATATAAAATCAAATGATGGAAAAATATGTGAGGGATGGGTGTGTCAAACGGCCAGCAGAAGTAATTAATCAAAAAGGTGTAAGTTTAATGTGTGAATAAATAATCACAGAAATCATCAAGAATAATAGTAATGAATATCAATTATACTGGGTTAGGTATAAATTATATTTTGATGTATGGAAAAATTCATATATAAATATATATCTGATGGAAACAAGTTCATATCTCAATGCATAGTGCATATGTAAAGTAATTAATTGAAGAAATTGATGATAACTATGCCACCAGACAATATTAAGTTGAATAGATATCAAATTAAAACATCACATTTCCCAGTACATGATGAAAACATATAGAACATGATTGCAGAAAAGCATATGATAACTATAACATAAGATGGTAATAGATTAAATAAATATCAAATACATATGTACAAAATGGTAAAGATGCATAATGCAAACCATGATACCATCGAATAACAATCAAGGTAATCAAAAGCAACAGGTAGGGTATGAAATCCAAATGTTATTCCATGTTCCAATACTGAACAGGATGCACAAGCCGCCCCCTCACTGCACTCCAACGCGCGTTTCGCTACCGCTTCGTCAGGGAGTGAGGAGAACAGGATGTGTGGGTAATATCTAGCAAGAAAACAGCTGTAAAAACGAACAATCAAGGACGCCATATTACATGGCGCCGCACTCACCCATGCAACGGCCGCGCGCCAGGAGTCAGGGACCGGAAGTGCGACATGAGTCACAGTCAGTGGCGCATCATCCAGCACCCGACAACGGAGCGAGGCAGGCGCATGCGCAGAGAGGTGCACAGCATCCCTGCAGCCATTAAGGTAAATGGAAATTGCCCAAAGATGAAACAAATATACATAAGTGCAAAGGGAGACAGCGCACCGAAACATAGGGGGCCATAATAAAGAAAAAAACATATATAAAGAAAACCAACACTGAAGAAACAAGAACAGAAGTGTAAATCATAATAATAAAGATAATAATAAGAAATGAATAAGGAAATAAATACCAACAAAATAAATAAATAATATAATGAAAAATGAAATACAAAAAATTAGATGAAAAAAGGTATGATAATAATATGAATAATAATAATTGAATAAAAAAGAAAAAATAATAATAAAAAACAGTGTTGATAATCAAATTTTATTAGTAATATGGCCCAAACTATGACACATAATAAATATTAAGAAGAAAATAAGACAGTTTATATCAAAAAGCTATATATAAACCCAACATTACCAAGCATATAATAAGTATATATATCTATATATATGAGGCATCGTGATTACTCGCTAATCCCGCCCTCTGCACAGTAGATCCGCCCCCCACATCACCACACATAATCCTGCCCCCACCCCATTACCACACACAATCCCATCCCCACCACATCACCACACACAATCCCGCCCCCACCACATCACCACACAATCCCACCCCCAAAACATCACCACACAATCCCGCCCCCAAAACATCACCACACAATCCTGCCCCCAACACATCACCACACAATCCCACCCCCCAACACATCACCACACATAATCCCGCCCCCCACATCACCACACATAATCCCGCCACCCCAACACATCACCACAGAATCCCGCCCCCACCACATTACCACACATAATCCCGCCCCCCACCAAATCACCACAATCCCACCCCCCAACACATCATCACACATAATCCAGCCCCCACCACATTACCACACATAATCCTGCCCCCCACCACATTACCACACATAATCCAGGCCCCCAACCAGTTTACTACAGATAATCCCACCCCCCACCACATTACCATACATAATCCAGCCCCCACCACATTACCACACATAATCCTGCCCCCACCTCATCACCACACATAATCCCGCCCCCCACCACATTACCACACATAATCCCGCCCCCCCCAACACATCACCACACATAATCCTGCCCCCCAACACATTACCACACATAATGCGGCCCCCCACCCCATTACCACACATAATCATGCCCCCCCACCACATTACCACACATAATCCCGCCCCCCCACCACATCACCACACATAATCCCGCCCCCCCACCACACATAATCCCACCCCCACCACATCACCACACTATTGTTATTAACTTTATTTTAAGTTAATTTACCACCTGTGTAAGCGCTATTGAATGTTGTCATTATTTACTTTAGTTTAATCACCAGCAGCGTTAACTAGATAGCAATTAGCGTGCCGAGCGTTAGCTGGCTGGAAACATCTAGTATATATATATATATATATATATATATATATATATATATATATATATACATACACACACAAAAAATCAAAAAAGAAGAAAGAAGGAAGAAGGAAAAAAAAAGGAAAAAAATAAAAATAAAAGAAATGGAGGATATATAAAGAATATCGGAAATTGGCAGGTAAGCTAAATATCAAAAATGATGCATTATAAAAAGCTTGAAAAGCCCCACTGTTCATTGAGGCCATGGGGAGTCATACTCTTAAGAAGAGTTATCCACTTGCATTCTTTCTGTGCTAGTTTTTTACTTAAATCGCCCCTGCGGTTACCAGGGTATAGTCGATCGATGCGCCTAACTCGCAGTAGGTGAGATTGGTTGGTGTGGAAGAGTCGGAAATGTCTGGCCAAGGGCTTAAGTTTCTAAATAGCCTCCCTATCATCAATGACAATTTTCTCTGCTGCTTTTATATCTTTGACATGTTCCAAAGTGCGAACCCATAATTCCCGTGTTGTCATCCACACATATATTAAATTACATGGACAGGTAGCCAAATAGATAACCATAGAAGTTCGGCAATTAATAAAGTGTAAGATCTTGAATTCCCGCTCCCGTGCTGAATCCTGAAAGACATTAGTCCTAACTACATGTTTGCAAGCCTTACAAGTGGCACAACTAACAGAACCCCATTTAGGACCTTTAGACCCCCCAAAGAATTGTGACGTAGGGGGTACATAATGACTATGTACTAGGAAGTTCTGCAATGTCTTGCCACGTTTGGCCACAATAGATGGTTGCTTGGGCAAAAGCCTTGACAGTGATGGATCCTGCAGCAAAATGGGCCAATATTTAGATATTATATCGGACATCTCCCGCCATCTGGAATGATAATTGGTGATAAGACGTACCTGTACATCATTTGTCTTATTTTTATTCTTATTTCTAGAGGCCAAAAGTGATGAACGATCCGTTTTCTTGGCTCATAAATAAGCTCTCTGTAGGTTGTCCATTTGGTATCCACGTTGTAAAAATCTAGATGAAAGATATTGCGCTTGTTTTTCAAAGACATCCTCTTGATCACATATTCGCCGCATCCGTAAAAATTGGCCGGTGGGTATGGCGCGAATAACATGAGTCGGATGGGCAGATTTTGCATGTAATAATGCATTGGTACTAGTCGCTTTCCGAAAAACATCAGTGTGTAAATGTCCAAGTTCATCAGTTGAAATCTTCAAGTCCAAGAAATCAATGGAATCCTGCCGAATAGTATAAGTGAGTTTGATATTCCTAGTTTTAGTGTTCAAATAATGAAGATAATCCCCCAGGTCATTATGGGAGCCCTGCCAAATGAATAAGATGACATCAATAAATCTCATATATGACAACACTAATCCTGATGAAGTAGAATCCATATTCTGGATAAAATCATGCTCCCATGAGCCCATGAATAAATTAGCATATGAGGGGGCAAAAGCCGCCCCCATATCCATCAGATATATATTTATATATGAATTTTTCCATACATCAAAATATAATTTATACCTACCCAGTATAATTGATATTCATTACTATTATTCTTGATGATTTCTGTGATTATTTATTCACACATTAAACTTACACCTTTTTGATTAATTACTTCTGCTGGCCGTTTGACACACCCATCCCTCACATATTTTTCCATCATTTGATTTTATATTTTATGTCTTGTTTCAGCATGTTTTTCATGCTTTTTAACAATGTTGCACAATCATTTCTTGTAAATGTTATTATTTAATAAAACTTATATATTGTTACTTGTTTATTGGATACTTATTCTTTTAGAAATATAGGGGCTTCCACGTTACTGGTAGTACAAAGGCTCTGGAAAATGAAATGGCTCCTTTACCCTCCAAAAGAGTTTCAGCAAATTTTCTGCTCCCTAATCCACATGACCCCTCCCTTCTGAGTACCACATTATACCTAAACCACATTCAGCATCCATATGTTTGGCGTTTCTGAAGCAATGAGAACCCTCCTAACTTATGGGTGCATGTCACCAGAAGCATGGGCTGTGCATAACTTACTGGTGACTGCAACATACTGGTCACTTCAGCGTACTGGTCACTACAACACCAGTTTGCATTTTTCAGTCTACAACATTCATTGCTGCTCATTTCTGTAAAATACCCATGGTGTCAAAATCATCACTACACCTGTAGATAAATTCCCAAAGGGATTGTGGAGACACATGGGGTCAGCGGGCACTCAGTTCCACTAGCTGAAACTGCATGGACCAGGAATTGTCCCACCAAACACACGTTCTATCTTTAATGTGGGCGTAATGCTACTCAGACAGCACAGAGTGAGGTTAAAACAGTATGGCAAAGCTTTATTGAATCACAAAACAGGCAGAAAACACATAGAACAGTCCCAGCAAAGTACCCCAAGATGGTGCACATTACAGAGTTTCACCCTCCCTCTGACTCTCCAGGATAATGGCAGCTGTTACTTCAAAGCTCCCAGGATCTAATACCCCACTTTTGGCATGCACACAGAGAGGATGTAATGACAAGCATAGGAAGTTGACAGTCCATTGAGGTACAAGGCCAGTTCACCCTAGGGTCACAACCTAGCTTCTCCGAACATCTCCATGGAGCCAGACGACCTGCGGGTCCTAATCTGTCTCGTTCTATAAGGCATGTAACCACTTTTTATACTTAATAAATGTCCTTCATTCAGTATTAATTAACATAAAGGGTAAGAATGAAAATGAGCTCGAGAAGCATTACTTATTTAATCTATTTGCATAGTTTTTCCTCCTCTATTTCCAAAGTCAACAAACTTTCTAGCCTACACAATGCATAATAAGCATATCAGTAAACATCACTAGTCATCAAGGATAAAGGCCCCGTCTCACACAGTGACGCTGCAGCGATACAGACAACGATGCTGATCGCTGCAGCGTCGCTGTTTTGTCGCTGTGTGGTCGCTGGGGAGCTGTCACACAGACAGCTCTCTCCAGCGACCAACGATCAGGGGAACAACTTCGGCATCGTTGAAACTGTCTTTCAGCACCCGGGTAACCAGGGTAAACATCGGGTTACTAAGCGCAGGGCCGCGCTTAGTAACCCGATGTTTACCCTGGTTACCAAAAAAACAAACAGTACATACTCACCATCTGATGTCCGTCAGGTCCCTTGCAGTCTGCTTCCTGCTCTGACTGAGATCCGGCGTACAGTGAGAGCAGAGCGCAGCGGTGACGTCACCGCTGTGCTCTCACTTTACGGCGGCTCAGTCAGAGCAGGAAGCAGACGCCAAGGGACCTGACGGGCAACAGATGGTGAGTATGTACTGTTTGTTTTTTTTGGTAACCAGGGTAAACATCGGGTTACTAAGCGCGGCCCTGCGCTTAGTAACCCGATGTTTACCCTGGTTACCAGTGAAGACATCGCTGGATCGGTGTCACACACACCGATTCAGCGATGTCAGCGGGACCTCAACGACCAAAAAAAGGTCCAGGCCATTCCGACACAACCAGCGATCTCGCAGCAGGGGCCTGGTCGCTGGTACGTGTCACACATAGCGAGATAGCTACTGAGGTCGCTGTTGCGTCACAAAACTTGTGACTCAGCAGCGATCTCGCTAGCGATCTCGCTATGTGAGACGGGGCCTTAAGAGTACAAATGTCAATATTACAGGTTTACTAAAGGCCCCGTCTCACACAGCGACGCTGCAGCGATACAGACAACGATGCTGATCGCTGCAGCGTCGCTGTGTGGTCGCTGGGGAGCTGTCACACAGACAGCTCTCTCCAGCGACCAACGATCAGGGGAACGACTTCGGCATCGTTGAAACTGTCTTCAACGATGCCGAAGTCCCCCTGCAGCACCCGGGTAACCAGGGTAAACATCGGGTTACTAAGCGCAGGGCCGCGCTTAGTAACCCGATGTTTACCCTGGTTACCAAAAAAAACAAACAGTACATACTCACCATCTGATGTCCGTCAGGTCCCTTGCCGTCTGCTTCCTGCTCTGACTGAGATCCGGCCGTACAGTGAGAGCAGAGCGCAGCGGTGACGTCACCGCTGTGCTGTACTTTCACTTTCACTTTGCGGCGCTCAGTCAGAGCAGGAAGCAGACGGCAAGGGACCTGACGGACATCAGATGGTGAGTATGTACTGTTTGGTTTTTTTTACATTTACGCTGGTAACCAGGGTAAACATCGGGTTACTAAGCGCGGCCCTGCGCTTAGTAACCCGATGTTTACCCTGGTTACCAGTGAGGACATCGCTGGATCGGTGTCACACACACCGATTCAGCGATGTCAGCGGGACCTCAACGATCAAAAAACGGCCCAGGCCATTCCGACACGACCAGCAATCTCACAGCAGGGGCCTGATCGCTGGTACGTGTCACACATAGCGAGATCGCTACTGAAGTCGCTGTTGCGTCACAAAACTTGTGACTCAGCAGCGATCTTGCTAGCGATCTCGCTATGTGAGACGGGGCCTTAAAGCTAAAGTCTGTTTTCTTGACCAACACATAAATTCAAAAGCCAACATATTCTTCTTTGTTTACAAAAAAATGTTGGTTAATTAAGATACAACACTGTCTTCACAGGAATATAATTTCTAAAATGTGATCAGTTGAGGGGGGATTCTGCTCTTCTAGCAATTAGGGGCTCTGCATATGGAGTCTTCAAATTATTCTTGGAAAATCTGTGCTCCAGGAGGCAAATAGAGGTCCATTCCTCCCGAGTCTCTCCGGATGGCTAAGCAGTACTGTACAGCCATATATGTGGCATATTCAGGTTTAGTAGAAATTTAGAGACAAATTATGGTACCAATTCTTGTGTGAAAATGTAAAATCTGGGGCTCTTTGACCTGTTACAATCTGGCTTCCGACCCCATCACTCAACTGAAACTGCCCTATCTAAAGTCACCAATGACCTACTAACTGCCAAGAGCAAGCAACACTACTCTGTCCTCCTTCTCCTGGACCTGTCTTCTGCCTTTGGCACTGTGGACCACTCCCTCCTGCTACAGATTATATAATCTCTTAGCATCACAGACTTGGCCCTATCCTGGATCTTGTCATATCTACCAGACTGAACTTTCAGTGTGTCCCTCTCCCACACCACCTCCTCACCTTGCCTCTTGTCTGTCGGTGTTCCTCAAGGCTCAGTTCTAGGACCCCTACTCTTCTCCAACTAAACCTTCAGCCTGGGACAGCTCATAGAATCCCATGGTTTGCGGTATCATCTCTACACCGATGACATGCAGATCTACTTATCCGGACCTGACCTCACCTCCTTATTCACCAAACTCCCACAATGTACAAAGAAAATGGCGGGCACCACTGAAACAATTTTAGTCAGGGATCAGCCACGTGCATATAAAAAGCAATTGAGTCTGAACAAGAAAAAAGATATGCATATCAATGGGATCACCATGAAAAAATATTTACTTTATTAATACACACAGCAAGGTGAGACATACATTAAAAACATTTTAAAACCAAACGACATACACAGAGCTAGTAGGCTATGTGCAACCCCCCATACAAAATGGAACCAAATACCCACAAGCACCTTTCAACAAGTTTATCTTACACATATAAAGTGTGTTAACCATAAAAAAGTACAAAAATATATATATATATGCACAGAATAATACACATATATCTGCTACCAATTATACTGTATGAGTGTATAGACACCAATAACAGTTTCGACACCTGCTAAACATCCCTTAATACCCAATATATCAACAGGGGGAAAAAATATACCCTCGACAAGATGTATAATAATAAATACCCGTTCACCATTGGCAATGTTTCCACAAATATCGTGCAGATTATATCAAATAGCACAAATCAAATATCAAACCCTCACCCCTGGCATGTCTGCCAGGCATTACCATACAGGGATGGAGGTTGCAAGATGGTGAAACGTATCATCAAAGACCAGGGAACCTAGCAAGTACCGCAGTCCAAAATCCCAAAATCAGGGAAGGACTAAGCATAAGTGCAGCAGTAAAAGATAAGGTGCTTGTGCTGGGGGGAGAAGAAGCCCCACGCGTATCGACGCTACACGAGCGTCTTCATCAGGGGAAATGTGGGATAAGAAGTCCAACCCTGCTCTTTTATAGTCAAATAATCAGAGGTAATAGTTACCATTTGTGAGAACACGCCGGCGTGTGGTTCCTTCATAGCGTGCATAACCTGGAGTCCACTTCCGGTTTAGCAGTCATACCCCTTGCATCTGCGCAGTCAGAGCCAGGCTGGTCTGGCTGTATGGTAATGAGTGCAGTCTCAGTAGTTGCCATAGTCACATGGACGCTGAACTAGCAGAGCGATCGTACCCATTGCAGCTGCACAGTCAAAACAAAGCTGGTCTGGCTGTATGGTAGTAAGTGCAGTCTCAGTACGTACCATAGTCACATGGACGCTGAACTGGCAGAGCGATCCTCCCCCTTGCAGCTGCACAGTCAAAGCAGAGCTGGTCTGACTGCATGATAATGAATGCAGTCCCAGCAGTCACCATAGTAACATGGGCACTGAACTGGCAAAGTGATCGTACCCCTTGCAGCTGTACAGTCAAAATGAAGCTAGTCTGACTGCATAACACTGAATGCAATCTCAGCGGTTGCCATAGTCACGTAAACGCCAAACTGGTTTTGCGCCGTGATTACAGATACACTAAAGAGGTCATGTCTGCATAGATAAGCACTAAGAAAAAGAGGCTTAATGATATTACACATATTCATGAGGATTGTCCCAATTACAACGGCGCCGAATTAACAAACGATTAGATCTGTGAAGGTAAAGTTGTAAAGAACTAAGTAATTTGCGCCTGCGCCATATCTACAAATACACCCAGAACATTACGCTTCTGCAGATGAAGTAAAGGTTCAAAGGGTTTAAGAAGCCTGATAATTCACGCTTTATTGAATTAGAAAACTAAGTCCATAAAGTTTGCCACATTTGCCACAAAATCGGATTGATGGACGGTTATGTTACATAAATATGGAAACACAAGGGCTCCCTGTGCCGGAAGGGATGATCTACCCCCACATATCCTGCCAATTTAAACAAAAGGCAAGATACGTGTGATTAACATACATGTTTGAGGGCAACCCATAGTGCCCAAAACCTGATGGGCGTACGATCATTTTAGTGGCCCCAATACAATTGCGCGGTTGTCGACTCAAGCCTGGTAACCCATGCCGCATGGTACAAAGTGTCAACGCCCATACAGGGGGGAGCGCACATAGATGAAAAAGTCCTCTGATGTTATATTCGCACATATTAACCAAGAGGAGAGCCATACTGGTTTGCATCCATCGATATTAAACATACACGCATCCCATAACCTCCCCATATGTCCCACAAGGGTACAGCCCATTAATCAATAGGACCTATGTTTTGAGAGACAAAGGACCATAACACCTGAATATGTTATAGATATTTTTAGGCCTAATATCTTTACTCTTTCTCTCTCCCTAAAAGGCAATAATGGACATATGGAGTGGCAATTTCAGTTATATAGACAGTATATTTGGTAGCAGATGCAAATAGGCTAAACGCTATAGAACAGATATTGGTGATAATTTAAACTTAGGTAAGGCAAAAGTCATTAGGCCATGATACTACAATAAGAGAGCTGACAAAATCATCAAATGGTAAGGGCCAAAGAACCCAGAAGTCCGTATTGTGTTGCCATGCTCTGCCTAGGTGAGGAGCAAACAAAATGCAAAGATCCACAGAATCTTGTTGGACCGTAGTACTCCAATTCGTTCACCAGCGAGGCCAAGAAACAGTAGGAGCCAAAACAGGCGGGAAGCCCAGAGATGCTTGATGTACTTCCTTATGGTACCTAGAGGGGGGGGGGTCAAGGAAATGAACACGTCCACAGAGTCTAAAAATAAGGCACAGAGACACAGGTCAGTACAAAGCACAGCATTAAAGAGGACCCCATTTTTTATGTTTGCTTATAGAAGCCAGTGTACAAAAGCTCCTCATTAATACCCGCTGGGGCCAAACTTTTGAGATTGTGGATCCATTTGGATTCTTTCCTTAGGAGTTCCGGCACTATATCCCCGCCCCTAATATCCATTTTCACACCTTCCAGGCCCATAACCTTAAGACCCCTTAATGACCCCCCATGATGGTGTAGAAAATGCGCAGCCACCGAGGAAAGCTTCTTACCTTTAGCATAATCTCTTTGGGCCATGTTGATGCTAGATAAGTACTGTTGCATCCGACGTCTGAGTTCCTGCGTGGTGTAGCCGACGTAGAGCTTCGGGCAACTACAGATCAAAACATAAACAAGATTCCTCGTGCGACAGTTAAAGTACCCAGGTACCCGAATTGTAACCGGGCTATGTGGGGGACATGTCTCACTATCAGCTATAATATAGCTGCAGACATTGCACCTACCACAGGGATAGTATCCGTGGATGGTGACACCTGTTCCCGTTCTTGTAACTGCTCGTCTGAAGTGGCTTGACACAAGCTCATCCCTCAAATTCCGTGACCTCCTAGCAACCATCCGAAAGTTTTGGCTCTGTTAATAAAATGTCCCAATTCTTTTTCAAGATGGCATAAACATCATTCCACTGATCGTGGTAAGTGGTGACAAGATTAATAGTCCGAACCGGGATCCTATTTTTGGGTCTAAGTGTTTCTTCTCGTATGACCTGCTGGGAATGTTGATACGCTTTGTCTACCACCTTCCGAGGATACCCCCTAGCCCGGAACCTTTCTGTCAATTTCTGTGATTCCTCCTGAAAGTCCGCCAAAGTGATGCAATTTCTCCGAACTCTAAGGAATTGACCCCTGGGTATACTGTTCCGCAAATGGGCCGGGTGGGCACTCGTGTAATGAAGTAGGCTATTTGTAGCCGTTTCCTTACGGTGCAGACTTGTCACCAAGCCATTCCCCTTGATAGAGATCTTCAGATCCAAAAAATCAACCAAAGTAGTGGAGATGTTGGAAGTCAATCTAATCCCCCACGAATTGTCATTTAGTTGTTCAATAAAGAGATTACAATCATCCAGAGTCCCGGTCCAAAAAAACAGGACATCGTCTATAAATCTGTACCACTTAGGTACCGACTCCTGGAAAGCCTGAAGTTTGTAGACATGCTCCTCCTCCCACCACCCCATAAATAGGTTTGCATATGCGGGCGCACATTTCGCGCCCATTGCGGTCCCTGCTGCTTGCCTATAATAGGTACGGTCAAAAACAAAGTAATTTTTCTCTAACACAAATGTCAAAAGGTCAAGGAGGAAAGAGTCATGGTCCCTATCCCTACTGGATTTGCGATCAAGAAAAAAAGTTACTGCTCCGATGCCCAAAGAATGTTCAATGCTGGTATAGAGTGATTCGACGTCCAAAGTTACAATGTAGGTGTCCACTGGAATTTCAAAATTGCTGATTTGTTCAATAAGATGCATAGAATACCTAATGTAGGAACCTAAAGAATACACAAGCGGTTGTAGGAAAAAATCAAGATAAGTGCATGGTCTTTCAAAAAGTCCCCCTATCCCTGATATTATTGGCCTACCTGGGGGGTTGTCTAGGCGCTTGTGCACCTTAGGGAGCATGTAGAAGGTTGGTATTCTAGGCATATCAGTTGTCAAAAATCCCCTCTCTTTCTTATTTATAATCCCCAAATCAAACTCATTCCGAATCAGACGATCCAATTGTCCCTTGAAGACTTCTGTTGGGTCAGATGGGAGTATATCATGATCTCAATGGCAAGAGAACATAGCATCAGCATATACTGGAACTAGCTCTTGGAAGATGGGAACTGAGCTGACCATGAACTAAACCTAACGCACAACTAGCAGTGGCCGGGTAGCATGCCTACGTTGATTCTAGATGCCCAGCACCAGCCGGAGGACTAAATTAAGCTAGCAGAGGAAAATATAAGTCCTAACTCACCTCTAGAGAAATACCCCGAAAGGAGACAGAGGCCCCCCACATGTATTGGCGGTGAGTTAAGAAGAAATAACAAACGTAGTATGAAAATAGGTTTAGCAAATTTGAGGTCCACTTACTACATAGCAGAAGACAGAAAGGACACTTTCATGGTCAGCTGAAAACCCTATCAAAACACCATCCAGAAATTACTTTAAAACTCTGGCATTAACTCATAACACCAGAGTGGCAATTCCTGTTCACAAGAGCTTTCCAGACACAGTAACGAAACTACAGCTGTGAACTGGAACAAAAATGCAAAAACAAACATGGACAAGAGTCCAACTTATCTAGTAGTTGTCTAGGAGCAGGAACAAGCACAGAGAGGCTTCTGATAACATTGCTGACCGGCAAGCAACTAACAGAGCAGCAAGGTTATATAGCGACTCCCACATCTTGATGGGAACAGGTGAACAGAGAAGATGAAGACACCAGTTCAATTCCACCAGTAGCCACCGGGGGAGCCCAGAATCCAAATTCACAACAGTACCCCCCCCTCAAGGAGGGGGCACCGAACCCTCACCAGAACCACCAGGGCGATCAGGATGGGCCCTATGAAAGGCACAAACCAGATCAGAGGCATGAACATCAGATGCATTCACCCAAGAATTATCCTCCTGGCCGTATCCCTTCCACTTGACCAGATACTGGAGTCTCCGTCTGGAAACACGAGAGTCTAAGATTTTCTCCACAACGTACTCCAACTCACCCTCAACCAACACCGGAGCAGGAGGCTCAACGGAAGGCACAACCGGTACCTCATACCTGCGCAATAATGACCGATGAAAAACGTTATGAATAGAAAAGGATGCAGGGAGGTCCAAACGGAAGGAAACAGGGTTAAGAATCTCCAATATCTTATACGGGCCGATGAACCGAGGCTTAAACTTAGGAGAAGAGACCCTCATAGGGACAAAACGAGAAGACAACCACACCAAATCCCCAACACAAAGCCGAGGACCAACACGACGGTGGCGGTTGGCAAAAAGCTGAGTCTTCTCCTGGGACAACCTCAAATTGTCCACCACCTGCCCCCAGATCTGATGCAATCTCTCCACCACAGCATCCACTCCAGGACAATCCGAAGATTCCACCTGACCAGAGGAAAATCGAGGATGAAACCCCGAATTACAGAAAAACGGGGACACCAAAGTGGCAGAGCTGGCCCGATTATTGAGAGCGAACTCCGCCAATGGCAAAAAAGCAACCCAATCATCCTGGTCAGCAGACACAAAACACCTCAGATATGTCTCCAGGGTCTGATTAATCCGCTCGGTCTGGCCATTCGTCTGAGGATGGAAAGCGGACGAAAAAGATAAATCTATGCCCATCCTAGCACAGAATGCCCGCCAAAATCTAGACACGAATTGGGTCCCTCTGTCAGAAACGATATTCTCAGGAATACCATGCAAACGAACAACATTTTGAAAAAACAGAGGAACCAACTCGGAAGAAGAAGGCAACTTGGGCAGAGGAACCAAATGGACCATCTTAGAGAAACGGTCACACACCACCCAGATGACAGACATCTTCTGAGAGACAGGCAGATCTGAAATAAAATCCATCGAGATGTGCGTCCAAGGCCTCTTAGGAATAGGCAAGGGCAACAATAATCCACTAGCCCGAGAACAACAAGGCTTGGCCCGAGCACAAACGTCACAAGACTGCACAAAGCCTCGCACATCTCGTGACAGGGAAGGCCACCAGAAGGACCTTGCCACCAAATCCCTGGTACCAAAAATGCCAGGATGACCTGCCAACGCAGAAGAATGAACCTCAGAGATGACTCTACTGGTCCAATCATCAGGAACAAACAGTTTATCAGGTGGGCAACGATCAGGTCTATCCGCCTGAAACTCCTGCAAGGCCCGCCGCAGGTCTGGAGAAACGGCTGACAATACCACTCCATCCTTAAGGATACCTGTGGGCTCAGAGTTACCAGGCGAGTCAGGCTCAAAACTCCTAGAAAGGGCATCCGCCTTAACATTCTTAGAACCTGGTAGGTATGACACCACAAAATTAAACCGAGAGAAAAATAATGACCAGCGCGCCTGTCTAGGATTCAGGCGCCTGGCGGTCTCAAGATAAATCAAATTTTTGTGGTCAGTCAATACCACCACCTGATGTCTGGCCCCCTCAAGCCAATGGCGCCACTCCTCAAAAGCCCACTTCATGGCCAAAAGCTCCCGATTCCCAACATCATAATTCCGCTCAGCGGGCGAAAATTTACGGGAAAAGAAGGCACAAGGCCTCATCACGGAGCAGTCAGAACTTTTCTGCGACAACACTGCCCCAGCTCCGATCTCAGAAGCGTCGACCTCCACCTGAAAAGGTAGAGCAACATCAGGCTGACGCAACACAGGGGCAGAGGAAAAACGGCGCTTAAGCTCCCGAAAGGCCTCCACAGCATCAGGGGACCAATCAGCAACATCAGCACCCTTCTTAGTCAAATCGGTCAATGGCTTAGCAATATCCGAAAAACCAGCAATAAATCGACGATAAAAGTTAGCAAAGCCCAAAAATTTCTGAAGACTCTTAAGAGAAGAGGGCTGCGTCCAATCACAAATAGCTTGAACCTTGACAGGATCCATTTCAATGGAAGAGGGGGAAAAAATATATCCCAAAAAGGAAATCCTCTGTACCCCAAAAACACACTTAGAACCCTTCACACACAAAGAATTAGACCGCAAAACCTGAAAAACCCTCCTGACTTGCTGGACATGAGAGTCCCAGTCATCCGAAAAAATCAGAATATCATCCAGATACACAATCATAAATTTATCCAAATAATCACGAAAAATATCATGCATAAAGGACTGGAAAACTGACGGAGCATTTGAAAGACCAAAAGGCATCACTAAATACTCAAAGTGGCCCTCGGGCGTATTAAATGCGGTTTTCCACTCATCCCCCTGCCTGATTCGCACCAAATTATACGCCCCACGAAGGTCAATCTTAGAGAACCACTTGGCCCCCTTTATGCGAGCAAACAAATCAGTCAGCAACGGCAATGGGTATTGATATTTAACAGTGATTTTATTCAAAAGCCGATAATCAATACATGGTCTCAAAGAGCCGTCTTTTTTTGACACAAAGAAAAAACCGGCTCCTAAGGGAGATGACGATGGACGAATATGTCCCTTTTCCAAGGACTCCTTTATATATTCTCGCATAGCAGCATGTTCAGGCACAGACAGATTAAATAAACGACCCTTAGGATATTTACTACCCGGAATCAAATCTATGGCACAATCGCACTCTCGGTGCGGAGGTAACGAACCAAGCTTGGATTCTTCAAAGACATCACGATAGTCAGACAGGAACTCAGGAATTTCAGAGGGAATAGATGATGAAATGGAAACCACAGGTACATCCCCATGAGCCCCCTTACATCCCCAGCTCAACACAGACATAGCTCTCCAGTCGAGGACTGGGTTGTGAGATTGCAGCCAAGGCAATCCTAGCACCAAATCATCATGTAGATTATACAGCACCAGAAAACGAATAATCTCCTGGTGATCCGGATTAATACGCATAGTTACTTGTGTCCAGTATTGTGGTTTATTATTAGCCAATGGGGTGGAGTCAATCCCCTTCAGAGGAATAAGAGTCTCCAAAGGCTCTAAATCATACCCACAGCGTTTGGCAAAGGACCAATCCATAAGACTCAAAGCGGCGCCAGAGTCGACATAGGCGTCCGTGGTAATAGATGACAAAGAGCAAATCAGGGTCACAGATAGAATAAACTTAGACGGTAAGGTGCAAATGGAAACAGATTTACCAAGCTTTTTAGTGCGCTTAGAGCATGCTGATATAACATGAGTAGAATCACCACAATAGAAACACAACCCATTTTTCCGTCTAAAATTCTGCCGCTCGCTTCGGGACAGAATTCTATCACACTGCATACTCTCTGGCGACTTCTCAGTGGACACCGCCAGATGGTGCACTGTTTTGCGCTCCCGCAAACGCCTATCGATCTGAATAGCCATTGTCATGGACTCATTCAGACCCGCAGGCACAGGGAACCCCACCATAACATCCTTAATGGCATCAGAGAGACCCTCTCTGAAAGTCGCCGCCAGGGCGCACTCATTCCACTGAGTAAGCACAGACCATTTACGGAATCTTTGGCAGTAAATTTCCGCTTCATCTTGCCCCTGAGATAGGGACATCAAAGTTTTTTCTGCCTGAAGCTCCAAATGAGGTTCGTCATAAAGCAACCCCAAGGCCAGAAAAAACGCATCCACATTGAGCAACGCAGGATCCCCTGGTGTCAATGAAAAAGCCCAGTCTTGAGGGTCGCCCCGGAGCAAGGAAATCACAATCCTGACCTGCTGTGCAGGGTCTCCGGCAGAGCGAGATTTCAGGGACAAAAATAATTTGCAATTATTTCGAAAATTCTGAAACCCAGATCTATTCCCCGAGAAAAATTCCGGCAAGGGAATTCTCGGCTCAGATACAGGTGCATGACAAACAAAATCTTGCAATTTTTGTACCTTCGTGGCGAGATTATTCAAACCTGCAGTTACACTCTGAAGATCCATTACAAACAGGTGGACACAGAGCCATTCAAAGATTAGAAGGAGAGAAAAAAAAAAAAAAATTTCAGCAGACTACTTATTTCTCTCCTTTCTCAGCCAAGGATTTTAACCCTTTAGTGGGCCGGTCAAACTGTCATGATCTCAATGGCAAGAGAACATAGCATCAGCATATACTGGAACTAGCTCTTGGAAGATGGGAACTGAGCTGACCATGAACTAAACCTAACGCACAACTAGCAGTGGCCGGGTAGCATGCCTACGTTGATTCTAGATGCCCAGCACCAGCCGGAGGACTAAATTAAGCTAGCAGAGGAAAATATAAGTCCTAACTCACCTCTAGAGAAATACCCCGAAAGGAGACAGAGGCCCCCCACATGTATTGGCGGTGAGTTAAGAAGAAATAACAAACGTAGTATGAAAATAGGTTTAGCAAATTTGAGGTCCACTTACTACATAGCAGAAGACAGAAAGGACACTTTCATGGTCAGCTGAAAACCCTATCAAAACACCATCCAGAAATTACTTTAAAACTCTGGCATTAACTCATAACACCAGAGTGGCAATTCCTGTTCACAAGAGCTTTCCAGACACAGTAACGAAACTACAGCTGTGAACTGGAACAAAAATGCAAAAACAAACATGGACAAGAGTCCAACTTATCTAGTAGTTGTCTAGGAGCAGGAACAAGCACAGAGAGGCTTCTGATAACATTGCTGACCGGCAAGCAACTAACAGAGCAGCAAGGTTATATAGCGACTCCCACATCTTGATGGGAACAGGTGAACAGAGAAGATGAAGACACCAGTTCAATTCCACCAGTAGCCACCGGGGGAGCCCAGAATCCAAATTTACAACAGGAGTACCTGGTAGTGAGAACAGTTAGAAAGTTGGCGCTTTGCCTCTATTACATAAAGATCTTTCGGCCATATCACCACATTACCTCCTTTGTCAGCTTCTTTAATGACAAAGGAGTCCTGCTTCTTAAGGTGCTGCAAGCAGTGTCTTTCCTCCCTTGTAAGATTTTGAGGACCCCCACTCCTCAATCTGAGGTTAGATATATCTTTGCTAACAGTATCAAAAAAAATTTGAACCACTGGGAAGAGGGAGAAGGATGGAGAGGCTTGTGAGGGTATGCGCCCTATAAATCTTTTAGACTCACCAGGTCCCTTTTCATTCTCCTCCAGAAGCTCCAATAGATCACGAAAGGTCTGCCTGTCTTCATCCGGTAGTGTGTCTATGATTGATGGTTTATGGTAGAGTAACTTAAAAGTTAATTGCCTACAAAAAAGGTATAATAAATCCTTAGTAAGCTCAAACTAAAGGGATTGGTGGGTGAAAAGGAAAGCCCCTTGGAAATTACCGAAACCTCCCCAGCTGATAGGGAGTAGGAGGATAAATTAACAATTTGTAACTTACCAAAATCCTTAGCCGTGTCCTGCTGAGCGCCAAGTTCTAGTATCTCTGATTGTTCCTCCTGGGGTACCTCCTGCAATTCGGAGACCAGTCCTGGTTTTTCTGTGATCTGGGTCTTCCATTTGTGAGGTTTGCGCCTACCCCTCCTATGGCGCCTTCTTGGTCGCTCACATCTGATGATAAAAAAACATCACTAGAAACAGGTTCCACTTGTTCAGCTCGGGTCTGCTCTCCCGATATAGCCACAGGCATCCTCCTGGTATTGCCACAGTGCATCCACCTATACATTTTCCCACTATCAAAATCAAGTTTGTAATGTTGGAATTTGCGTTTCTTTCCTTTAATGACCTCCTCAAACAAATCAATGGAGGTCTTGAGGCGATCCCTGAAGGGGATAACTTGTCCCTGTTTATCAAAAGTATCTAGTTTTTGTTCTTTCAATTTGATTTCTTCTTTTAGTCGAGCAATAAGGGCATGATCATGCTCCAGTAACATCTCAATCAAAATAGAGGAGCATTTAGACAGTCCCGCCTCCCAGGAACCTGGGGAACACCTTGCTGTGTGTATTAATAAAGTAAATATTTTTTCATGGTGATCCCATTGATATGCATATCTTTTTTCTTGTTCAAACTCCCACAATGTCTGTCTGCTATCTCAGCCTTCTTTTCTGCTCGCTTTCTAAAACTGAACATGGACTAAACAGAATTCATCATTCCCCATCTTACTCTACCCCTCCACCAGACCTATCCATCAATGTCAATAGCTGCTCACTTTCCCCATTCCAACTTGCCCGGTGCCTCAGGGTGATCCTCGACTCTGCTCTCTCTTTCAAGCCACATGTCCAAGCCCTTGCCTACTCCTGCTAACTTAAACTCAAAAATATTTCCCATATCCGCGCATTCCTTGATCATGAAACCACAAAAACACTAGTGCATGTCCTTATCATCTCCCGCCTTGACTACTGCAACCTCCTACTCTCTGTCCTCCCCTCTAGCACTCTGGCACCACTCCAATCCATCCTACACTCTGCTACCTGACTAATCTACCTGTCTCCCCGCTATTCCCCAGCCTCTCCCCTATGACAAGCCCTTCAGTGGCTTCTTATTGTTCAGTAACTCCAATTCAAAACTCTTACTATGATATGCAAAGCCATCCACACCCTGTCTCCTCCATACATATGTGACATGGTCTCCCGGTACTTACCTACATGCAACCTTCGATCCTCACAAGAACTCCTTCTCTACTCCCCTCTTATCTCTTCTTCCAACAACCGCATCCAAGACTTCTCCCATGCTTCTCCCATACTCTTGAACTCTCTACCCAACACACCAGACTCTCGCCTACCATGGAAACATTTGAAAAGAACCTGAACACTCATCTCTTCTGACAAGTCTACAGCCTGCATTGATCCTCAACCTACTGAACCACCACATGACAAGCTCTACCCTGTTCCAGTGTATCCTCACCCATCCCCTGTACACTGTGAGCACTCGCGGGCAGGGTCCTCTCTCTTTCTGTACCTGTTAGTGCCTTGTTTTTGCTCATGTTTATTGTATTTGTCTATACTTGCCCCCTTTTCACATGTAAAGCACCTTGGAATAAATGGTGCTATAAAAAATGTATTATAATAATAATAAAACAAAATTTTGGTGGTAAAAATGTAAATTATTTTTTCTTCACTACCCAATGGTATAAAATTTTGTGACACTCCTGTGGTGTCAATGTGATCACTTCACCCCTAGATGAATTCACTAAGAAGTGTAGTTTGTAAAATGGGGTCACTTATGGGGGTGTTCAGCTGTTCTGGCACCTCATGGGCTCTCTGACTGTGTCATGGCACCCACAAACCATAGCAGTAAATTCTGCACTTTAATATGACTCTCCTTGCCCTCTGAGCTTTGCACTGTGCCTGGAAAATATTTCCTGATTACATATAGGGTATTGGCTCCATCAGGAAATCCTGGACCTCAGTTTGTTATATAAAAAAAAAAAAAGTCCTATTAGCCCTTAGAAAAATTAAAAACTTGGGGATAAAACAACATTTTAGTGGTGAAAATGAAATTTATTCTTTCTTCACCGCTCAATGGTATAAAATTCTGTGAGGCACATGTAGTGTCAATATGATCACTGTAACCCTAGATGAATTCTTTGGGAAGTGTATTTTGTAAAATTAGTTCACATATAGGGGGTTTGCTAATGTGATATGGCACCCTCAAACCATTCCAGCAAAGTCTGAATACTAATATGGCGCTTTTTCCCTGAGCTTTGAACTGTGCCTCAAAAGTAGTAGTCCGTCTGCACCAAAGGTATAGGCAGGCACCACCGTCAGGGATCACCTCTAGCATACTACAGAAAGGCACATTTAGAAAGAACAAAGAAAAAGGTAGTATGCAGACAAAAAGGGATCACCAGAATGATTTACCAAAATATACCAACTTTATTAAACCACAATCATTAGATACACTACAACATGATTATTAAAAACACTTAAAAAATGCATAACAAAGCAAACCATGAAAACTAGACCTATGATAAGGTCAAGCCACAATGCCACCCTACAAAATGCCTGCAACGTCAAATAGGAAATTCCCCCATAGCTACCAAGTAGTCAAATCCAAGGGTATACCATACTACCTGGTGGAAAATGCCAGGCCTCGCAGGTAGCCTCCCACTAGGACCTATAGCATAATAGAAAAGGGGGAGCAGGGTAGGTGGCACCGGGCAAGGATGCCCAACGCGTGTCGCCAGCTAACTGGCTTCTTCAGGGGCGATGGCAGAAGTGTCCCTAGACCGTGGTTAAATACCTGTAAGATGATTATCAGAGTAGGGTCAGCTGGGAGCCAGAGGTGTCCGGACTTTTGATCGGGGCTGTGCACAATCGACCAGGACCGGATGTGGCCCACAGAACGCCGGCGGCTGCGCAGTATGAGTAAGGTGCTGATAGTAGGTGGTGTGCCGGGGCGCAAGTGCGCATGCGCTGTAGTGCGCACGCGCAGTATGCATCAAGTGGCGGGCATGGAGGGACAGGAGAGACAGGGGCAGGCGCCGAAGAATGGGCGCATGCGTGTTAAAGCACCTGGAATAATAATCCCCTGTCCCGAGATGCCCGCCCCGGGCCCCGAGCACGCGCGCGATGCACGCGCAGAGGGCCAGGAGCGGACACCCACGGGACCGGGTGATGAAAGGTAAAGGAAAGGAGGGGCCAAAATTAGCCTCCTCCAATAAAGAAACATTACATGGTGCATACAGGGACAGAGGGATGGGAGAGGAGGTATCCTGAATGGATCCTGAGAGGATGTATATTGCACAAATTTAAACAAGAGGAATTATTCTTAAAAAGGGGGGCAGATATACAAACAACCTAAGAAAATGAGATGAAAAATGATGACGTAACAGAATACCTGATAAAAATACAAAAGCAAGGGATGAAGACTTGATGTTACATATATATTTGTAAAAAATACCATATCTATACAGGTCTGTGGCTGCCAAAAGACTAACATAATAATAAATGTAACAAAAAAGTGTTTTTTGTTTTTTGTATATGTAGGTACCAAGTGGAGCTAATAAACACAATTAGAAATTTGTCTTTTTTAATAAAAAAAAAAAAAAAAAAAAAAAAAACCATGGTTTTTTAACGGATAGAAACTAGTTCATCCGGAGGGGGGGGTTAAATTTTGTAATATTGTATACATATATATGTACATATATATATACACCTACACATGCATAACTCATACACACATACATACTTGTGCATAACACACACACACACATCCGTATACAAACCTACACACACAGACATATCCAAATGTTTTTATGAAAGACATGGCAGTGCTCAGGACCTAAAAAAAAAAAAAAAAAAAAAAAAAAAAAAAGGAAGAAAATTTATAATAAAGTAATGCACATCTGTGATCCCACAGCTGAATATTTTTAAAGTTGTTTGTAATATCCGGTAAAAAGCAATTCCTCATTCAATCCATGTGGAGTCAAAGTATGTAGATTATGAATCCATTTTGATTCACATCTTAACAGTTTTCGGGCGGCATCACCACCTCGAATATTATGCGGGATTGCCTCAAGTCCCATGACCTTTAGTCCCCTAATCCGTCCATTATGAAAGTCCAGAAAATGCGCAGCAACCGATGAAATGCTCTTGCCCTTGTCGCGGTCCCTGGGTGCCGTGGAAATATTTGATAGGTGTTGCTGTATTCTTCTACGCAATTCTTGTGTGGTCTGTCCCACATAAACTTTCGGGCAATCACAAACCATGGCATAGACGAGAGAACGCGTCTTACAATTAAAATAATTTTTGTTTGGAGTAATCTGAAAAGGAGAAATGGTGAGTGAAAGACCATCTTGCGCCACCATGTATTGGCAGATATTGCAGCCCCCACATGGAAATGTACCAAAAATCCTAGACCCCCTATTGATTCTAACCACAGGCCGTATAAAGTGACTGTGGCAGAGCATATCTTTCAAGTTCTTAGCCCTACGGGCTATTAGCTTTGGGGTAGGTGAAATAAATGGTGTCAGTCTGGGTTCGCTCAACAAAGTACCCCAGCTGCGGCCCAAGATCTTATAGATGTCTTGCCACTGATTATTAAAAGTGGTCACAATGCCAAGTGGCATGTCTAACTCACGTGTTTGTCTTTGAAGCAGATCTGAGCGTGAGCTATTCCGGGCTCTCTGGTATGCAGAGGAGATGACCTTCTTGGGGTAACTCCGATATCTGAAACGATCCGTTAGTAGTTTTGCTTCATCCTGGAAGTCCAAGGTCAGACTGCAATTTCTCTTCAGGCGCAGAAACTGGCCAGTTGGTATCCCATTCTTGAGGTGCCTAGGGTGAAAGCTTGAGTAGTGTAACAAACTGTTCGTCGCTGTCGGTTTGCGAAAAAGAGTCGTGACAACACTTGAATCTACCAGGCTTACTTTAAGATCCAGAAAATCCACCGAGGTACATGAAACATGTGATGTGAGCCTGATATTGAAAGGATTCTCGTTAAGATCAGCAATGAACCGGTTACAATCTTCTTCGGTGCCTGTCCAAAACATCAAAATGTCGTCAATATAACGAAGCCATTTGGAACAACATTTTCCAAATGCTTCGTGTTTGTACACTACTAGCTCCTCCCACCATCCTAAAAATAAGTTTGCATAGGAGGGCGCACATCGTGCCCCCATAGCGGTCCCCTTTACTTGCCTGTAAAAACTCCTATCGAAGATAAAATAGTTTTTGTCGAGAATGAAAAATAGAAGGTCCAGAAGAAATTGGTCATGCTCCCTGTCCCCCGTGGTATTTGAATCTAGAAAAAACGAAGTGGCTTTTAAACCAGCGTCATGATTGGTGTTGGTGTAAAGGGACTCAACATCTAAAGTGATCAAGATCGTACCAGGTGGTAAACAGAGATCTTGCAGGAGTTGTATCAGATGTGTTGAGTCCCTGAGATATGATGTAAGTTTCATGGCTAGTGGTTGTAGAAAAAAGTCTACATAGGTGCATGGCTTCTCAAATAGGCCATTGATGCCAGACACTATTGGCCTACCTGGAGGATTGATCAATGACTTGTGCACCTTCGGAAGGAGGTAGAAGGTCGGCACAACAGTAAATTATTTTTTCTTCACTACCCAATGGTATAAAATTTTGTGACACTCCTGTGGTGTCAATGTGATCACTTCACCCCTAGATGAATTCACTAAGAAGTGTAGTTTGTAAAATGGGGTCACTTATGGGGGTGTTCAGCTGTTCTGGCACCTCATGGGCTCTCTGACTGTGTCATGGCACCCACAAACCATAGCAGTAAATTCTGCACTTTAATATGACTCTCCTTGCCCTCTGAGCTTTGCACTGTGCCTGGAAAATATTTCCTGATTACATATAGGGTATTGGCTCCATCAGGAAATCCTGGACCTCAGTTTGTTATATAAAAAAAAAAAAAGTCCTATTAGCCCTTAGAAAAATTAAAAACTTGGGGATAAAACAACATTTTAGTGGTGAAAATGAAATTTATTCTTTCTTCACCGCTCAATGGTATAAAATTCTGTGAGGCACATGTAGTGTCAATATGATCACTGTAACCCTAGATGAATTCTTTGGGAAGTGTATTTTGTAAAATTAGTTCACATATAGGGGGTTTGCTAATGTGATATGGCACCCTCAAACCATTCCAGCAAAGTCTGAATACTAATATGGCGCTTTTTCCCTGAGCTTTGAACTGTGCCTCAAAAGTAGTAGTCCCTAACATATGGTGCATCAGCATACTCTGGAGAAATTGAACTACAAATTCTATGGTGCAATTTCTCCTGTTACCTTTAAGAAAAAGCAAAATGTGGCGCTAAAATAATATTTTTGTGTGGAAAATATGATTTTACTATTTTAATTGCTCAATGTTATAAACTTCTATGAAGCACCTGTGGGTTCAAAGTGATCACTACACATCTAAATACATTCCTTTAGGGGTCTAGATTAAAAAATTGGGTCACATGTGCAGAATTTCCACTGTTTAAGCACATTAGGGGCTCTCCAAATGGAACTTGATGTCCGAAAATGATTCCAGGAAATTTTACATTCAAAAAGTCAAATGAAGCTCCTTCCCTTCCGAGCCCTGCCATGCACCCAAACAGTAGTTTTCTCCTTTCTATTGGATATCGGTGTACTCAGGAGAAATTGAGAAACAATTTGTGTGGTGCAATTTCTTCTGTTACCCTTATGAAAATGAAATATTTTGGGCTAAAAACATATTTGTGGGGAAAACGTTTACAAACTTCTGTGAAGCACATGAGGGTTCAAGGGGCTCACCGCACATCTAGACCAGTTACCTTAGAGGTCTTGTTTCCAAAATGGTGTCTCTTGTGGGGGTATGTTCATTGTTTAGGCACATCAGTGGATCTCCAAGTGCGAAATGGCGTACGCCAACTGTTCTCGAAAATTTTGCATTAAAAAAATCAAATGGCGCTCCTTTCCTTCCAAGCTCTGCTGTGTGCTCAAACCGTGGTTTTTCCCTCACATGGGGTATTGGCATGCTCAGGAGAAATTGCACGACAAATTTTGTGGTCTTATAATTTTCTTATTACTCTTGTCAAAATAAAAAAAATTGATCTGAAGTAATTTTTTGTGAAAAAAAGTTAAATATTCATTTTTTTCCACATTCCATAAATTCCTGTGAAGCACCTGAAGGGTTAATACACTTCTTGAATGTGGTTTTGACCACTATGAGGAGCACAATTTTTTGAATGGTGTCACTTTTGGGTACCTTCTATCAAATAGACCGCTCAAAGTGACTTGAAATGTGAGGTGGCCCCTAAAAAATGGCTTTGTAAATTTTCTTGGAAAAAGGAGAAATTGCTGGTTAACTTTTAACCCTTATAACTTCCTAACAAAAAAATTGTTTTAAAAATTGTGCTGATGTAAAGTAGACATGTGGAAAATGTTATTTTTTATTTATTTTGTGTGACACTTCTCTTTGATTTAAGAGCATAAGTCAAAATGTGAAAATTGCTAAATTTTCAACATTTTTGCCAAAATTCTTTTTTGTTTTCAGAAATAAATTCAAGTTACATGGCAGAAATTTCACCACTGTCATGAAGTATAATATGGCACGAAAAAACTGGCTCAGAATCAGTGGGATCTATTGAAGCATTCCAGAGTTACTACCTCATAAAGTGACACTGGTCAGAATTGTAAAAATTGGACTGGTCATTAACCTGCAAACCACCTTGTGGAGTAAAGGGGTTAATGAGGGCTCGTAAGTCAAGTCCTCATCTTACCCGGCAGATGAAGATTGTGTTATTCAGCTATCATCTGCTTGATACAGTTTTAGAACTTCAGCTCAGGGCATAAAAAATAATCTCTCACATCACCCTATCGACCAAAAATGTATAAAAATTATTGTGTCTAGGAAAAAAATGACTGAAGTGATTTTTTTTTAAATCATTTAAATAAAAAAAATGCATGTTTGGTATGTGCATAATACTGATCTGTGTAGCCAGGTCAGTTTTACTGTATACTGAACATGGGAAATTAAAAATCCAAAAACCAATTGCAGAATTGCCCTTTTTTGGTATTTCTCTACACTTGGATTTTTTTTCCTTCTTTCTAGTACATCACATGATAAAATGAATGGTGTCATTCAAAATGACAACTAATCCTGATCAAAACAAGCCATCATATGGGTATGTTGACAGAACAATAAAAAAGTTACACCTTTTGGAAGAACAGGAGGATAAAGCAGAAGCTCAAAAACAGGAATGGGTTAAGTGCACTACACAGAGTGCTTTTATACTGTAACTGTGGCATTCTCACTTACTGTATGTTCCACTTTTAAGTCAAAGGCTATTTTATTTGCTTCTTCTTCACAAATGCAGCATGCCCTTTTTAGGCACCGGATAGTATTTTTTTCTCTTTGCCTTAATTTAGTTATTTTTTATCCGGGTCAAAAAATGACTGAGAGTAATATTTCATCATGCTTTGCTTTATTTCAGCATTCCAAAGAGGTTGTTTTGTCCGATTAGCTGAAAAATGTTGTTCAGAACTTCCGCCAAATTAACTATTAACTGGAAGGAGCCAGACAAAGTCTAAAGTATATCACTTTGAAGTCTAATGAAGTACAAAGTTTCAATTTTTAAAACTATGCTCACACGTGGCATTTTTGCTGTATTTTTTCTGCACCAAGACTTGGCAGTAAAGGAGCTGCAGAAAAGAAAAACAGGTTTTGCTTGTTTTTTCTTGTGTTTTTTGAACAGTTTTTGGTAGATTTTTGTCATGCCACATTTGTGTCATGTAGGACGCTGTTCAGACCAGGTCGTTCGACAGACAGCGGTAATTCCGCTTTTGACCACTATTTGCTCATTGGCGTCGGCTAGATTCTATCTAGCTGTTCCTGGGTTAATTTACCTGATCCTCGGATTGGAAGCTGGGCCATGCCCATTGCCTTTAAATAGCTCTCCTGATCATTGGGCGTTGCCGATTATAGCTTCTGTCTTGTGCGTTGTTATCTTGGTCTGGAGTGGAGAGCTGGTTGCTGGAGAGTCGTTGCTGGTGATGTATTTTCCTTTGTCTTATTTACTCCTTCCTATATTTGTATTTATTTTGCCCTGCACATTTATAGTGTATTCCTGAGTGTCTGCGGCGTGGTGTATATTTTCCTTTATCCTTGTCTGTGCTAACTGTGGGTATTGGTGAATTACATCTTCACTGGGTGGTGGGCAGAGGTTTTCAGCCTAGGGTTGAAACAGGAGACAGGGCGAGGGTCGAGGCCTGGACATGCACACCGTCAGTGTAAACTCCAGGTAGAGGGTCAGTCAGGATTTCCCTAGTCTGAGGGAAATTGCAGGGGCCCGGGTTATTAGCTCTCGCTCACCTAGTCTCCCCGTGACATTATAATCGGCCCAACAACACAAAAACACTTTTTTTTGTGTTTGTCATGGATCCCATGACTTCCATAACCCGCCAGTTGGAGGCGCTGTCCCTACAGGTCACTGAGTTGAGGGGGGCAGTACAGCAACAGGGACTAGCAGTATCAAATGTGCAAGCTGGAGCGACAGGAAGAGTTGCTGAGCCTAAATTTCCTTTGCCTGAAAAATTTGCTGGGGAACGCAGTAAATTTGTTTCTTTTCGTGAAGCTTGCAAACTATATTTCCGTATGCGCCCGATCTCCTCTGGTAATAAGGTTCAGCATGTGGGCCTGGTGTATTGAGCAGGGATCCCCAAGCATGGGCGTTTTCTGTGCCATCTGATTCTGCTGCATTTGACTCTGTGGAGAGTTTATTTTCCTCTCTTGGAAAAATCTATGATGAACCTGACAGAATGGCTCTAGCAGAGTCTAAGATACGCTCTATTCACCACGGGGAGCGAGTTGCAGAGGATTACTGTTCTGAATTTCATCGCTGGGCGATCGATACACAATGGAATGATCCAGCATTGCGGAGTCAGTTTATACATGGGATTTCTGGAAGGGTTAAAAAAACCCTTCTGATGTACGAGACTCCTACTTCTCTAGATTCCACTATGAGTCTGGTTGTCCGCATTGATCGCCGTTTGCGTCAGGGGGAGCTTGAGACACCGCCTATGGGAGAGGGTTTAGGTTCATGTGAGGTTGCTGCAGGTGAGCCCACGGAGCCTATGCAAATTGCAGGGGTGTCACATGAGAAGCGTCCAGTCCCTGAGCTCGGGAAGCAGGGAGCCTGTTTTTACTGTGGTAAAACTGGTCATTTTATTAACATCTGTCCTCTGCTGTTTAAGAAAAATGCAACGGCGGAAAACTTCTAAGCTCAGAGGGTGTGGAGGAGACCAATCTGAGCTTATGCATATCCTCCATGGTGGTTTCTCAATGCATGCTCCCTGCTAAGGTTTTTATCGCTGGCAGTGAGCTGCCAATTACTGTTTTTGTGGATAGTGGTTCAGCCACAAATCTCATTGATGAGGAGTTTGCGCGCACAGCAGGTTTTAGGATTGAAAAACTGTCTCATCCTATCCGTGTGGTCACCATCAATGCTGCTCCTCTCTCTCAGGGAGAGATTACTGAATTTGTGGCTGAGGTGAAACTCCACATTGGAGTTCTACATTCTGAGCGGGTTACATGTAAGGTGCTCAGGAATCTTCCTGCTCAGGTGGTTTTGGGTTTTCCTTGTTTGTCTATGCACAACCCGGTAATTGACTGGAAAACTCAAGACATAATTCAGTGGAGCGAGTTTTGCCAGGAGAATTGCCTGGCCACATGTGTTGCTGCGGTGACTTCAAGCGTTCCGGATTCACTTCTGGATTTTGTGGATGTGTTCTCTGAGAAGGGTTGTTCAGAGTTGCCGCCACATCATCCCTATGACTGTTCTATCAGGTTTAAACCAGGGGCCAAATTGCCTAAAGCAAGGATGTTTAACATCTCCGGTCCGGAGAGACAAGCGTTAAAAGATTACATTGCTGAAAGCTTGAGCAAAGGGCACATCAGGCCGTCATCCTCGCCGGTGGCAGCAGGGTTCTTCTTCGTGAAGAAGAAAGATGGCGGATTACGCCCGTGTTTGGATTTCAGGGAGTTGAACCAGATTACGGTTCGTGATCCATACCCTATGCCTCTGAAACCAGATTTGTTCAACCAGGTGGCAGGTGCTAAGTGGTTTACCAAGCTTGACCTCAGGGGGGCGTACAACCTCATAAGAGTCCGTCAAGGTGATGAGTGGAAGACGGCTTTTAATACCCCTGAGGGTCATTTTGAAAATTTGGTGATGCCATTTGGGTTGACTAACGCACCTGCAGTGTTCCAACATTTCAACAATGATGTATTCTCGCATGTTTTGGGGAAATTCGTTATCGTGTACCTAGATGACATTATCATATATTCTTGCGACCGTGATGCTCATTTAGATCATGTCAGGCAGGTGTTACAGCTTCTCAGAGAGAATAAGCTGTATGCTAAACTTGAGAAATGTGTTTTTTCTGTTCCAGAGTTGCCTTTCTTGGGTTATATTGTGTCTGCTTCTGGTTTTAAAATGGACGCCGCTAAGGTGCAAGCGGTGCTGCATTGGGAACGTCCTGATAACCTGAAAGCACTTCAGCGGTTCCTTGGGTTTTCTAACTACTATATGAAATTTA
This sequence comes from Ranitomeya variabilis, assembly GCF_051348905.1. Classification (NCBI taxonomy): domain Eukaryota; kingdom Metazoa; phylum Chordata; class Amphibia; order Anura; family Dendrobatidae; genus Ranitomeya; species Ranitomeya variabilis. Next base: position 573,916,551 of record NC_135236.1, read on the forward strand.
TCAAGGATTTTTCCATCATTGCTAAACCGCTAACTGACATGACTAAAAAGGGTACCAATTTCTCCGTTTGGCCTGAGGCTGCTGTGCGCGCATTTGAATTTCTTAAGGGAACAGTTTTGTTTCAGCCCCCATTCTTGTACAGCCAGACGTATAAAAACCCTTTGTTGTGGAGGTCGATGCGTCTGAGGTTAGTGTGGGGGTGGTACTATCTAAAGGCTCATCTTTGAGTGGTTTGCGTCCATGCGCCTATTTCTCCAAGAAACTGTCGTCCGCCGAACTTAACTACGATATCGGCAACAGGGAGTTGGTGGCAATTAAGTTGGCCTTTGAGGAGTGGCGACACTTCTTGGAGGGGTCGGTCCATCAGGTAAGTGTTATTACCGATCATAAGAATCTGCTGAATTTGGAGTCAGCCAAGCGTCTGTCCCCCAGGCAGGCTCGCTGGGCATTGTTTTTCATGCGGTTCAATTTTGTTGTCACTTATAGACCGGGGTCTAAAAACACTAAGGCGGATGCTCTGTCCAGGTGTTTTCTGGGGGGAGAACCTCGGGAGGATCCAGTACCCATCCTCCAAAAGGGTGTTGTGGTTTCGGCTCTCACTACCGAGGTGGAGGCTGAGATTGCCGAGGCTCAGGAGGAGGTACCATCTGAGCTTCCCAACAACAAATCTTTTGTACCGCTTCATCTCCACTTAAAGGTTTTGGCGGAGCATTATCATGCTGTCCTGGCTGGCCACCCAGGGGTTAAAGGTACCTTGGAGTTGGTGTCACGTCGGTTTTGGTGGCCCAAGATCTGACAGGACGTGTGTTGTGGATTCTGTTTTTGGGCTCCCTCTGGTGGTTACGGCTGGTACTGGGTAACTTTGGTGGGTTGCGGTCTCTGGTTTCCACCTGTCCATCTGAGGCTGGGTGTTTCCTATTTAACCTGGCTTTCCTGTCATTCCCTTGCCGGCTATCAATGTACTCAGATGTGCTCAGTTTGGTTCCTGACTACCTGCTCCCAGATCTCTCAGGATAAGCTAAGTTTTGTTTTTCAGTTGTTTGGTTTTTTGTCCAGCTTGCTAATTATGACTCTATGCTAGCTGGTAGCTCTAGTGGGCTGAGGTTCTCCCCATGTGCCATGAGTTGGCACATGGGTTCTTGTAATCTCAGGATGGTTTTTGATTAGGGTTTTTTGCTGACCGCTCAGACCCCTTTTGTATCATTCTGCTTTCTAGTTATAGCGGGCCTCAATTTGCTAAATCTATTTTCATCTCTATGTGCGTGCCTTCCTCTCATTTCACCGTCAATACATGTGGGGGGCAACTATACCTTTTGGGGTTCATTCCTCTGGAGGCAAGCTAGGTCTTTATTTCCTCTGCAGTGCTAGTTAGCTCTTAGGCTGGCGCGTGGCGTCTAGAATCAACGTAGGCACGCTCCCTGGCTATTTCTAGTTGTGTTTGTCAGGAGTAGGGCAGCGGTCAGCCCAGGTTCCATCACCCTAGAGCTCGTCCGTTATTTATGTTATTTTGCTTGTCCAGTGCGATCCCTAGCCATTGGGATCCATGACAGACGTGGTCTCATACGTGTCAGCTTGTACCACGTGCGCTAGGGCTAAGACGCCCCGCTCCCTTCCTCTTGAGGTACCTAGTAAGCTGTGGACGGAAATCTCCATGGATTTCATCACTGATTTGCCCTCATCAGCTGGGAACACAGTCATCTTGGTGATTGTTGATCGGTTTTCTAAAATGTCGCACTTTGTGTCTTTGCCTTCGTTGCCTAACGCTAAGACTCTGGCTCAGGTATTTGTGCAGGAGGTGGTCAGACTTCATGGGGTTCACTTCCGGTGACGCATTTCCGGTTTCACGCTACCGACAGTCCCGCCCCCTAGCCATATAACGGCGCTTCACACCATGGCAGCACACATTAGAACTAGCGGTGGACACCGCGTTCTGGATCCAGACTTCTGCCTGCACCCGGTAAGACCTGTCACCACTGTCAGCGCTTCTGCCCCTTTGAAGCTCTGTAGTTTCTTGTTCATTTAAATCCGGACACTTCTCCCCTTATAGGTAAAGGGATTCCTAAACCTTGGTCCATTCTTGGATCTATATTCCAGTGTGAACACTGTGGTTCACTACCATACAGGGTATGTACCATTATTATTAACATAGGATCACCAGAGGAATTTTCCTCTCCCACATGAATTTAATGTCCTGTTTATATATTTGGGCTAACACCACTGTTATTTCTGGACAATTTAAGTCCATATATACGAACGCACTATCTATTTCATTCCATTAGATTCAATTTACTTACCAGACGAGTAACAGCACGGTTCTAGACACCGTCCCTCACCACCGCATCCCCATCCACACGGATACATGGGTTAGTCCTCAGTTCAACATCTGATCATGACCCCTATTAATTGTACCCATCTCAATAGACATACTTTCTATCTTAGGATCCATATAGGACCTTATCCTGACCTCCAGCCACACACTAATAGTGTCTTAGGGACCAAGGTATGAGTGTTTCTCTATACTCTTTTGTACTATCCCCATCCCCTTTCCCATCCATCACTATATATGCACAATATATACTAGTCTCCTTATATTCTGTTATCCTTGTTGTTTTATGGTTTTTTGATTTTCTGTTTTTGTCATTTATATTATTTGTTTTATTGTTTAATATTACTGCAGTACACTGAAGAAGGTCAAAGTCTCTGACCGAAACGTTTGTACAAGTGGCTGCCATTAAAAATTTCATATGATTGCAAGTTGAGTGCCAAAGTTTATTTTATATACCTGTGGGTTTGGGAACCCTCTTTGTGCACCGTCTCAGCTGTGCCACGATATACTACACTTCATGGGGTTCCGTCTGACATCGTGTCTGATAGGGGGTCTCAGTTTGTGTCAAAATTTTGGAAAGCATTTTGCTCACGGCTGGGGATCAAGTTGTCTCATTCTTCGGCATTTCATCCTCAGTCAAATGGTCAGACGGAGCGTATGAACCAAAATTTGGAACAGTACTTACGCTGCTTTGTCTCTGATAACCAGGAGGAGTGGTCTACCTTTCTTCCTTTGGCTGAGTTTGCCATCAATAATCACCGCCAGGAGTCATCTGGGGAGTCTCCGTTTTTTTGTGTTTATGGGCTACATCCTCAATTTTGTACTTTGAGTCAGAGGGGCTCTTCCGGCGTTCCGGAGGAGGACCAGTTAGGAGCACAATTGTCATCAGTCTGGAGGAGAGTTAAAAAGCGCCTGTTGAGTGTGGGTGCTAGGTACAAACATGTGGCTGACAGTAGGCGTGTGCCAGGTCCGGACCTGAGTGTGGATGACTGGGTGTGGTTATCCACAAAAAACATAAGACTCAAAATACCATCCCTTAAATTGGGTCCACGGTTTATTGGTCCATTTAGGGTCACCGCCATCATTAACCCAGTAGCGTACCGATTGGAGCTCCCTACGGTGTATAAGATACACAACGTGTTCCACAGGTCTCTTCTAAAGAAGGTGGTGGGTTCTGTGGAACATATGCGCATATTCCTCACTGTAATGAGAGGTCCCACGTGACCGCTCACACAGGACAGGCTGCTGGCGCTGAGAGGAGAGTGGAGACATCACGGGAGCTGGGTGATTATTTCTTCTGCAAGGGTCCGGGCGGTGCACTGGGGATGGGAGGCGGGAGGTCCCAGCAACTTTCTTTTTAACAAAAAAGAAAAAAAAATGATATTTCATCTCTTCTCTCCTGCGGGGAGAAGAGATGAATTCCGCCTTCAGCACCACAGCGGGGGGAACAGCGCTTACTGTAGCGCTGTCTCTCCTGCGGGCGGTACGTGCACACGGAGGAGAGTGCACACTGTTCTCTGTGTGCACGTGTGCAGGACGTATTGCTGTATGTGCTGCCGGAGAAACACGGACATGTCTCCGTGTTTTGCACACGGTCACATGGTCCGTGAAAACATGGAGACATGTGCATAGACCCATTCATTTGAATGGGTCTACGTGTGTCAGTGTCTCCGGTACGTGAGAAAACTGTCACTACACGTAGCGGAGACACTGACGTGTGAAAGAGGCCTTAATGTGTGAAAAAATGCTGAAAGAAGTGACATGCTCTATTCTGAGAAAAAAATCCAAAGCACAAAATATTGAGGAAAAAAAAACAAGCTCTGTGCATGAGATTTCTGAAGTCTCATAGACTTTGCTGGTACAATAAAGCAAAACTGAACATTTGCATAAAAAATGCATTTAAAAACACATCAAAAATGCCACTTGTGAACATGCCCTAATTTTTGCTTAGCTCATTTAATAGAATAGCTACATTGCAGTTATGAGAATGTAAAGAATATGATGTTGATGTTGTTTAATATATGTTTTTACTCACAACATTGCAGCAAAGGTGAATGTAAATAAAGCCTATATGAAATCTCTAGTAGCTAATTACACAACACAATTTCATGCAAGTAAAAATCATTTTTTATTGCCTATTAAATATAAAAATAATCACTTTTAGTGTTTGCTCACTTGAATTGTACAGTATTTTGCGTCCTCATGCTGTCCGTAAAAAAATACTGACTTCACTTGAACAGAACTTGGACCAACATTATTCAATTTGGCTGTACAGATGGCAGATTTTTGTTCACACAAATTAAATGTCCATAAAAAGGTTTACTTTCTTTTAGTTTAGAAAAGTTTGCTTTCACATTATTTTAGATTTGATATTGTCATTTTCCTACTCAAAATAATTAATTTATTTTGCAATCGATTGCAGGTGACGCTAAGGCAGGAGTCACACTAGCGATTTTAAAATCGATCTGATTTTGTTCCTGCAAAGTTGGAGGAGAGTAATGCAAGAGTCAATTCAGTAGCTGCGTAGTGTAAAATTACAGCAGGAGCCAACATGATAGAATAGATGGATTACATACAGTATATACACATAGAACAGGTAGATTTATAGATGCCAGTGACATATACAATTAGTACAGTATGTTTACAGCTCTCTGTACCTGTATTTAATTAATAAAAGATTATTTTTCTGATGAAAATGGCATGGGCGCCCACGTAATTTTCTTAACCGAAAGAGAGAAAGCCGATGGATGGGGGCAGATGTTTATAGCCTGAGAAGGGGGTAATACCCATGGAACTTCCCAGGCTATTAATATCAGCTCACAGCTGTATAATTAGCCTTTACTGGCTATTTAAATGATGAGGGGTCCCCCTATAATTATTAACCAGCAAAGGCTATGCAGACAGCTGTGAGCTGATATTAATAACCTAGGAAGGGGCCATGGATACTGGCACTTCCAGGCTAATAATATCAGCTCTCAGATATATAGATGCCAGTGACATATACAGCTATCTATTCTATGTGTATTTACTGTATGTAATCCATCTCTTCTCCACTGTCAGCTCTTGCAGTGATTTTACAGTACAGGGCAGATGAATTGCCGACTTTTCTTATAACTATGTATCTATGTAATATATATGCATATACATGTGTGTCACTGACATCTATACATGTATTCTATGTGTATATCTCTATTCTATCTATTCTATTCTAACCTGTCATTCTGTGATATTACTGTATGCAGCAGCAGCAGATGAATTTCCAGCTTTTCCAAGGAGATCGGTGTGTTAAAATCGGACTGCAGTCACATGATCTGAGTGCTGTGTAATTTTTTTATTTCTCCCACCTACTGACTTCTATTGCCTGATGCAATCCAATTTCCAATAACAATCACAGCATGCTGTGACATTTTTCCAGTTCAGTCGTGAACCGATCCGCGCTGGAAAAAAAACGCTGATGAACACACAATGATAGAATAACATTGGTTCAAATTCAATCCGATTTTTAATTAGATTGCATTAGTCCGATTTCATTGCAATTGGGAATGAGCCCTAAAAGTGGAAAAAATTCTGAAATTCTTCTTCTTGGTATAATTGTTTTACATTGCAAAACCTGGCATTTTAACAGGGGTTGACTTTCTATATCCACTGAGTTAATCAGCTTGATATGTAAAACATAATTTTTATTTTTGTTTTATAGTATCACAGTACTTGTTTTATCTATTTCTACAATGGCAAATATAATTGATCTAGAAGCTGCTGAAGTAAAGACACTTTAGGAGAGCCAGACTTTAGAATTTTGTGTAGTTTTATTAAATGTCTATGGGAGCAATTCATTATGTTCTAGTACTGCAAAATGGGTAATGTCACATAGAACCTCCAATTTACTACACTGTGTAAATCTAATAAATGTGCCCATATGTCTCATATAGAGCACACACTACCAAAAAACTGATTTATAGTCTTCAAAAACACCCTTGCCTATACTAGGCAACTATACTAGGCAATAGAATGTGGCGTGGAGACTTTCTGTAAAATTATATTTACAGCAACATTATGAGAAATAAGACATTGCTAATTATTTCAAGAAAATGTATTTTTCTCTTTCCAACAGCTGCTGTGACATTGAGCATAATAAGTGCTTTAAGAAGGGCAAAACCAGCTACTTTAGTATAAAATTAAGTTTCCTTGAAAATGTTATAAACTATTTTTATTGCAATACCATAAAAATATAAATCAGAATATTCATTAGCTGACTTTAGAGGCAACAGAAAATTCTTGAATAATAGTGTAAGTAACATAAGTAAAAAAAAAAGATTTTATATATATATATATATATATATATATATATATATATATATATATATATATATATATTAGTAAGGGTCTATAGGACACTTTAGGACACGTCAGAGTTTCCTTTCTGTTGGATTTCATACTAATTTACCGTATATACTCGAGTATAAGCCGAGATTTTCAGCCCAAATTTTTGGGCTGAAAGTGCCCCCTCGGCTTATACTCGAGTCACGGTCGGCGGTGGGGTCGGCGGGTGAGGGGGAGAGGGCGCTGATGCATACTCACCTAGTCCCGGCGCTCCTGTCGCTCCCCGTGCCCGTCCCACGGTCTCCGGGTGCAGCAGCCTCTTCCCCTGAGCGGTCACGTGGGACCGCTCATTAGAGAAATGAATAGGCTGCTCCACCTCCCATAGGGGCGGAGCCGCCTATTCATTTCTCTAATGAAGCGGTGCCGGTGACCGCTGATAGAGGAAGAGGCTGCGGCACCGAAGACAGGCAGGGGGAAGGAGCGGCACGCCGGGAGCAGGTAAGTATCGCATATTCACCTGTCCTCGTTCCACACGCCGGGCGCTGTCTCCACCTTCCCGGCGTCTCTCTCTCTCCTCACTGACTGTGCAGGCAGAGGGCGCGATGACGCATATAGTGTGCGCGCCGCCCTCTGCCTGATCAGTCAGTGCGGAGAGACGCCGGGAAGATGGCGCCGAGGAGCTGCAAGAGAGGTGAGTATGTGTTTTATTATTTTTATTGCAGCACAGCTATGGGGCAATAATGGACGGTGCAGAGCACTATATGGCAGAGCTATGGGGCAATGGTGCAGAGCACTGTATGGCACAGCTATGGGGCAGTAATGGTGCAGAGCACTATATGGCACAGCTATGGGGCAGTAATGGTGCAGAGCACTATATGGCACAGCTATGGGGCAGTAATGGTGCAGAGCACTATATGGCAGAGCTATGGGGCAATGGTGCAGAGCACTGTATGGCACAGCTATAGGGCAGTAATGGTGCAGAGCACTATATGGCACAGCTATGGGGCAGTAATGGTGCAGAGCACTATATGGCACAGCTATGGGGCAGTAATGGTGCAGAGCACTATATGGCAGAGCTATGGGGCAATGGTGCAGAGCACTGTATGGCACAGCTATGGGGCAGTAATGGTGCAGAGCACTATATGGCACAGCTATGGGGCAGTAATGGTGCAGAGCACTATATGGCACAGCTATGGGGCAGTAATGGTGCAGAGCACTATATGGCACAGCTATGGGGCAGTAATGGTGCAGAGCACTATATGGCACAGCTATGGGGCAATAATGGTGCAGAGCACTATATAGCACAGCTATGGGGCAATAATGGTGCAGAGCACTATATGGCACAGCTATGGGGCAATAATGGTGCAGAGCACTATATGGCACAGCTATGGGGCAATAATGGTGCAGAGCACTGTATGGCACAGCTATGGGGCAATAATGGTGCAGAGCACTATATGGCACAGCTATGGGGCAGTAATGGTGCAGAGCACTGTATGGCACAGCTATGGGGCAATAATGGTGCAGAGCACTGTATGGCACAGCTATGGGGCAATAATGGTGCAGAGCACTGTATGGCACAGCTATGGGGCAATAATGGTGCAGAGCACTGTATGGCACAGCTATGGGGCAGTAATGGTGCAGAGCACTATATGGCACAGCTATGGGGCAGTAATGGTGCAGAGCACTATATGGCACAGCTATGGGGCAATAATGGTGCAGAGCACTATATGGCACAGCTATGGGGCAATAATGGTGCAGAGCACTGTATGGCACAGCTATGGGGCAATAATGGTGCAGAGCACTGTATGGCACAGCTATGGGGCAATAATGGTGCAGAGCACTATATGGCACAGCTATGGGGCAATAATGGACGGTGCAGAGCACTATATGGCACAGCTATGGGGCAATAATGGTGCAGAGCACTGTATGGCACAGCTATGGGGCAATAATGGACGGTGCGGAGCACTATATGGCACAGCTATGGGGCAATAATGGTGCAGAGCACTATATGGCACAGCTATGGGGCAATAATGAACGGTGCAGAGCACTATATGGCACAGCTATGGGGCAATAATGGTGCAGAGCACTATATGGCACAGCTATGGGGCCATAATGAACAGTATGGAGCATCTATTTTTATTTTTGAAATTCACCGGTAGCTGCTGCATTTTCCACCCTAGGCTTATACTCGAGTCAATAAGTTTTCCCAGTTTTTTGTGGCAAAATTAGGGGGGTCGGCTTATACTCGGGTCGGCTTATACTCGAGTATATACGGTAGCTGAAAAAGTATGTTAAGTTCAATCAGGCTCTATTTATATGGAGCATTTCCGCCCAAGAAGAAATGTAAGAATAATTCCACATACAATATACCTAATAGACCAATTTTGTCTCTGTACTACATGTAGATCCATCTAGAGATGAATTTCATTAGAGATTCAAATTTGACAGCTTTGCCAAATTCTGCCCCCAAAACTGATTTCTGCCAAATTTATTTGCAATCCCAATACTGCAATGCTTCTAGCTGCCAGGAAAATACTTGTGTAATACTCTAAGGTTTCCTAGGAATGTATTGCACCCATTTTGATCTATTTCATGAAAACACAACCTTATTAAGGTTGAAGTGACCTCAAACTATCTAATTGGGATAAAAAGGAGGGAACTGTTGCTAACCAACAAGTTATTTAACAACACACAAAGTTTTTAGTCTGCTTAAATTTTAAAAATGGTCTAAAAATTATCCCTTTGCAGTTTTTTATACAGCCATGAAAACAGATAAATTTATGGCTTTTTCACAAAGGGTGGTGCAAACTTTTCTCTGTTTGGGGAGTATTTGTTATGAACGTAACACATGGGTAACAGAAAAAGTGTAGACCTACTACAGGGAGATGTCGCACTCACAACAAACTGGCCTCTGTACAGAATATAAAAACCCTAGCCACACAACTGAAAAAAAAACACCTCAGTCCTACAGTAGCTCCCTAAAAGGCCATCAAGGAGTTTATTGTACCTTTTGAGGATGCAGAGGGGAGGCCATAACACAGTGCTAACAAGAGGAGAGGAAGATATGAAAACCCAGGGTGAGAAAATTAATACACATTCATGTACGATAGAGCTAAAAGCTAAAGAGAGCCATAAATGAACGGAACAAGAATATACTCCCAGAAACGTGACAGTGGAAAGGAAGAGGAAGAGCAACTGTGAAGAAAAACAAACAGACTCACTGCAGGAATTAAACTGATATTTACTATGCAAGGTAAACCCCTCAGATGAATGGCTGGACCTCCTAAATCTAAATCCACCTTCACCATCGCAGGGAGGGGTGAACATGTAAAACCAAATCCGGAATGTGATAGGGCAGACCAAAACAGGAAAATGGAAAACACCTGGAGAGGAGAAAACCAAGAATGGGAAATAAAGACCATTTGATAGATCAGCATTTGGGCAGGGACTAAAAGGCAATAGCTTAGCAGACAGAGGAACCAACTATGGAGTAACAGGTCAGTGGACGAATCTAAAACCGAGCTACAACTGTATTAAGTGATTTTTCTTGCTAAATGATGTAGCGATAGCTTTTAAAAATTTGCATTTATTTAGGAAGAAAAAATAGGTATGCTATATGGAAAGTAATAAGTAACTGTCAAAATGGTTTGTCATTAAGACTTTCTAAAGATTTGCTATGTTTTGGGAGCTGTTTCATATTTTTGTACCCTTTAAAGAGTATGACTCCTAGGAGCACTACAATCTAGCACTGGAAAACATACTAGGCAGCAAGGTGTTGTGTGCCTGGTGAGGACATGCTGTGGCAGTGGCAGCAGCAGAAGTCACAAGGTAGAGGATTAGGACGAGGCAGACAAGGAGATGTCTTCTAGTGTAGGGCTACATATGGTTCATTATGCTAAATATACCATATCAATTGTTGCTGCTGCCTCAGCAACTCATTGTATTCTTAAAGCTGGCACAGGAAGGAAAGCATTGGGTAGGAAGAGATCGTATAGGGGTCTCATGGTCCATCATATGGTTGGCAGGTATCCGCTCAGTGAATGCTTTGAGTTGCAGGTAACAGTTTATTCTGTGCTGAAATTAACTGACACTTCCCTGACCATAACCAGCACATTACTTGAGCTGTTATATTTCTGAAAGAAATGTTGCACAATCAAATTTAGTATGTTTGCTATGCAGGGAGTGTGAAATACTGTTGACGACTACAAGGCAGACAGAATGTTTTGGGCACAATTCCCACCAGTTCATAGGAAGCCAGCCAGCATAAATGTTGCCTTTTGAGGCAGCACAGAAATGTATCCTCTGTATGGTATTTGTTATTTGTCATCCATGCATTCAGGCTGCCACAAACACAGGTGGCGCACATGGTTTATAGACCCGCTGTGCCACGGGGCAGGGCTTACTTAGTAGGTGCAATTCAATGGAGCTTCTGATGGTGGAGTCAAGCTTGAGCTGCAGTTAGCCACCAGGTACCACTCCTATGCAGTCCTGTACTGCATATTCACGCCCCAAGGGTCACGCATGCAGACACAGACTTGAGCTCCACTCAGACTACTCTCAGGGCAGGATGGATACTGTCACAGACAAGACTGGTTTCAGAGACTGGTTTTAGCAGTCTGAATAAACTGAGTACACATTAAGACACTAGCCGAACAAAGACCAGGAGACAAGGTTCAGACACTGGCCACACACGGACCGGGTGATGAGGTTAAGGCACTGGCCACACACGGACCAGGGGATGAGATTCAGGTCCTGGCCATATATGGACCAGGGAACAAGGTTCTGGCACAAGGACCAGAGGACCTAACACCTTGCTATTAGCAAACTTCACTCACTAATGATTTTATGTTGTTTAGGCACCTTGATATTGGGGAGGGATACTTTTATACAAGATTTCTCCCAGCAGTTGGCTGGGCAAACCTTATCAGGTGTGCGCTGCCCTTTAAAAAAAACAAGGGAGCGTGCGCCCCTGGGACACATGCACAAGAAGCAGGGAGTACACTGGGGAACATGCTGCGTGACGGGGCAAAGAGTATGTTGGTATCCCTGCATGGAGGGGGAAGGGAAACCTTGAAGGGGTGTTGGCATAGGTGTTATGCCCCCTCTACTTCAAGCTCATAAGGGCTCTCTGCAGAGAAATTGGGACCCGACTCTTCATGTGCTCTCACATCTCTTCATTACCATGTTCACTCCAAGCCACTAGAAGAACAGTGACATCTTTCTCCAAGCCACTAGAAGAACATCCATATTCACGACTAGGATGCTTCTCTCCATCAAGTCATCCTCAGAGTGGGACAAAATACCAGAAATCTTGCATTTTAAAGTCTCTCTCTCAGGTGACACTAGCTACCCTGAAGGATTCAAGAACCAACTGTAGTTGCTCCACCTGGTTGGTGGATCGAAGAGACTTGGAAGATGCCACTACCTTGACATTCTCTTCAACCGACCACTTAGAAACTGAGCATACCTCCTCTGGGTCTATCTTATGTCTGGTCTCCACACGTCTTTGAGGATTGGAAAGTACCTGGGAGCAGATCATTGCTGGGACTGTGTGGGGACATTGCCTCTGTTTCCCTTCCTTCAGAGTCTCCAGCACACAGCGAATCTGTGACTAGCAGACCTGTTGGAGAAGATGGCAACACTGGTGGCAGAACAAGACTTTTATGGACCAGACACTTGTTATGACTCCAGTGTTATTAACGAAGCACCTCTCGAGATCTCCATTCTAGAATGGGCACTTGAGTTCTCTTCTCCAGATGACCTAAGAAAAGTTGATGGAATAAACCAGACAGCACATGGAAAATGATCTTCTCCATTTACAATGCTCCTATGTGGAGCTCTAGTTGTTCAGAAATGAATGGACTGTTTTTGATTCACATGACAACACCCCAACCAGAATTGGCAGTTTTCGGATGGGATTCTGACACTGATTCTACATGGCTTGCAGCAAGAGGTTTCCTGTGAAACAGAAGACTCCCCTTGCTGAGGATACAGTCACCGTCAAAGTTAGAAAGAGAATACTCTTTTCAAGGGTAGCCTCTGCTACTGACCCAAGGCTTTGGAGTTTTTCATACTTCATAGTAAAAGACAGCTGGGATATTCCACACAACCACAGCGATTCTGCAATCCATTCTCATGGCAGAGTTTCGGCTGCTACTCAGCCCACCAAACACTGTTCACGTTCATGGGTTCCGTATCGGTAGGTGCAACTACAGGCTGGGGAACAGGTGGTTTCTGGAAGGACAGAGCTGGTTGTGACCATCTCCTCACATGCATCACCTCTTTGGTCTGCTCCCAGAAACTGAGAAGGGAAGATGTTGCAGAAGGTTCTAGATTTGGCTCATCAAAGACCTTCTGGAAGGCCACCAAGAATGCTGGAAGGTCTGAGGTGACTGGATCCCCTCTATACCACAAGGGGTTGAACCACACAAGGGTATCTTCTTCTAGTTAAGACTCCCACCTTAGCCAGATTGGAGTGAAAGGAATGACAACAACATTTATAATGCTGCATGCACTGCTTTAAGAACCAACAGCACTGCTTTGGATCCTCATAGTACCTTGGCGGATCAGACAGGATGGGTTTCTTTCCAGGAGCGTAATTTGCAGGGTTTCCGGTTGAGTAGACACAGCCAGAGGGACTGCAACTTGGGCTGGTGCAACAAAAGTCAAGGCTTCCAATTAGGCATCCAAAGTTTGTAGAAGTAACCACATTTTTTCCCATTGCTCACGCTGGCAGAACAACTTTTGGAGCAGCTCTAATTACGGAATGCCATGGGGATCAATGAGGTCCATGGCTTCACCAAACTATGAAGCATGCAGTATACTGGAGCTCCTGATGGTGGAGTCAGGCTTAAGCTGCAGGTGGCCAATATGTACCACTCCAAGGCAGTCCCCAATACTGCAGATGCTGACCCCAGGGGTCCCACGTGCAGACACGGGCTCGGGCTTCATTCAGACTACTCCTAGGGCAGTACAGACACTGACATGGAGTTACAGAGAGGACTGGATTTCGAGACTGTTTTTAGCAGTCCGGATAAACTAAATACATGTTCAGACACTGGCCTCATAAGGAACAGGTGACAAGCTTCTGGAACTAGCCACACATAGACGAGGAGATGAGTTTGGGACCTAGTCACACAAGGAACAAGGGACCTAACAACTCACAAACAGCACACTTCACTCACTAATGACTTGATGTTGTTTGGCGCCTACCTATCGGGGTCGGTGCCATTTAAATAAGATGCATTTTAGCATGTGCACAGAACAGGAGAACGCGCACATGCATGTTTTAGGGAAACAGACACAGGAAGCATGCCACAGAACATGCCACACAGCCGGGTTGGTGAGTATGACATGTCTGCATAGAGGGGAAAAGGGAACCATGCAGGGCCACTGGCATAGGTTTTAAACATGCTATGAACTACTTACCAGCTCTTTACCTTGCAAAAAGAATGAAATCAGTGTGTGAAATCAACACTGTGCCCTGTGGAGGATGGGGATTGGATCATGTCCATTAAGTAGGATCCAGAGAAATTCAAGAGGGAGACATATAGCCATAGCCTGGCATTGGAAACAGTCACACAGGCCTGATCATCTCTGCCATTTATAGTTGTGTATTGCTGTTGCTCCAAACATTCACCCATTGAGCTGTGAAAATTATGAATTGTGCCTGCCAATAATTTCTGCTCCGGATGTTTAGAGAGCTGTGCTTTTGTAGCTCAAAGAAAAGTCAAAAAGGGGTTTTTATTTTCCTGTATGTGAGAGCTGAGAGTGGACAACCCTTTCTGCGAGAAGGAATGCCAGTAGGTATCTTGTAGTGAGTGCACAACAACATTTCTAGAAAGGCACAATGTGATAGGGCAACGACTGCACCTTCAACAACATAGTAGCATGAGAGTTTAGCAAATGACTGAGAGCATATGCCTTTTTGTACAATTACAGAATTACAGATGGATATTTTTCAGTTTGAAGGAAAAGCAAGCAGTCACGGTGGATGATGATGATGATGATGATGATAATGTTGATGAAACCAACTAGTTATTACTTGAGCGTGTATTCTGGCTGACAGAAAGACAAGCATGAAGAAAATTGTAAGAGGCAATGTGAGGTGAACAGCAGGTGAGGTGTAGCTATGTGTGGTGATGGAAAGACATAGTTTTTAGGTATACTACCCAGGATTTCCATTGTTAATTTAATTTCCTGGCAATAACTTCGCCTCTTTCTTTAAACAGAAGATCGATACAATCAGAGAAAGCTTTGGCCCACAGCACCCACTTCCCCTCTTAGCTGCTCACCCCTGCTCCTCCAAAACCAGCTTCTCCACCATTACAGAAGATCAGCTCTACACCCTCCTGTCAAGATTACACCTCACCACCTGCACGCTCGACACGCTCCCGTCTCACCTCATCCCTAACCTTTCCAAGGTCTTCATCCCAACCCCAACGCACCTCTTCAACCTCTCACTCACAACAGGTGTCTTCCCCTCATCCTTCAAGCATGCCAACATTACACCCATCCTCAAAAAGCCCTCCCTCAACCCATCTTCTTTGCCTAGCTATCGCCCGATATCTCTTCTCCCTCATGCCTCCAAATTGCTGGAGCAACACGTCCATCTTGAACTGTCCTCCCACCTCTCCTCCTGCTCCCTCTTTGATCGTTTACAATCTGGCTTCTGTTCCATCACTCAACTGAAACTGCCCTAACTAAAGTCACCACTGACCTACTAACTGCCAGGAGCAAGCGACACTAATCTGTCCTCCTTCTCCTGGACCTGTCTTCTGCCTTTGACACTGTGGACCACTCCCTTCTGCTACAAATCCTCACATCTCTTGGCATCACAGACTTAGCCCTTTCCTGGATCTCGTCATATCTGACAGACCGGACATTCAGTGTCTCCCTCCCCACACCACCTCCTCACCTAGCCCCTTGTCAGTCGGTGTTCCTCAAGGCTCTGTTCTAGGACCCCTACTCTTCTCCATCTACACCTTCGGTCTGGGACAGATCATAGAATCCCACGGTATGCAGTACCATCTCTATGCTGACCACACGCAGATCTACCTATCCGGACCTGACCTCACCTCCTTACTTACCAAAATCCCGCACTGTCTGTCTGCTATTTCAGCCTTCTTTTCTGCTCGCTTTCTACAACTGAACAAGGACAAAACAGAATTCATCATCTTTCCCCCATCTCACTCTACCCCTCCACCAGACCTATCCATCAATGTCAATGTCTGCTCACTTTCCCCAGTCCCACACGCCCGGTGCCTCGGGGTGATCCTCTCTTTCAAGCCACATATCCAAGCCCTTGCCTCCTCCTGCCGCCTCAAACTCAAAAACATTTCCCGGATCCGCGCTTTCCTTGACCGCGACACCGCAAAAACACTAGTGCATGTCCTTATCATCTCCCGCCTCGACTACTGCAACCTCCTACTCTCTGGACTCCCCTCTAGCACTCTGGCACCACTCCAATCCATCCTACACTCTGCTACCTGACTAATCTACATGTCTCCCCGCTATTCCCCAGCCTCTCCCCTATGCCAAGCCCTTCACTGGCTTCCTACCGCCCAGAGACTCCACTTCAAAACCTGTTATGACCCCAATGGCAGAGGGTCTCAGGAATAAATACCAAGTCTGCAAACACAAAAAACCAGCTCATAGGGCAGTGGTAACTGGGCTGACCATATATCTAATCCTAGCACCACAAATAGAAGTAGCCGGGGAACGTGCCTACGTTGGTTCTAGACGTCTCGCGCCAGCCGGAGAACTAACTAACCCTAGAAGGGAAAAGAAGGACCTTTCTTGCCTCCAGAGAAAAGACCCCAAAAGTTGGATACAAGCCCCCAACAAATAATAACGGTGAGGTAAGAGGAAAAGACAAACATAAGAATGAGCTAGGTATTTAGCAAAGAGAGGCCCACTAGCTAATAGCAGAATATAGTAAGATGACTTATATGGTCAGCAAAAACCCTATTAAAATATCCACGCTGGATATTCAATAACCCCCGAACCATCTAACGGCCGGGGGGAGAACACCAGCCCCCTAGAGCTTCCAGCAAGGTCAGAAATCACATTTAGTACAAGCTGGACAAAAATAGTAGCAAAGCAAGTAACTCAAAAAACAAAGAAGCAAGACTTAGCTTAATTTTGCAAGAGCCAGGACCAGCAGACAGGAGCAACAGAAGGATCTGATTACAACGATGCCAGGCACTGGACTAAGGATCCAGGAAGTTAATATAGCAACACCCCTGGACTAACGACCCAGGTGAGTGCCAAACAGAAAAAAGACAATCCCAGAGTCATACCACTAGTGACCACAAGAGGGAGCCAAAAAGTCTAATTCACAACAGTACCCCCCCCTTAAGGAGGGGTCACCGAACCCTCACCAAGACCACCAGGGCGATCAGGATGAGCAGCGTGAAAGGCACGAACTAAATCGGCCGCATGCACATCAGAGGCAACCACCCAGGAATTATCCTCCTGACCATAGCCCTACCACTTGACCAGATACTGAAGCCTCCGCCTGGAGAGACGAGAATCCAAGATCTTCTCCACCACGTACTCCAACTCGCCCTCAACCAACACCGGAGAAGGAGGCTCAACAGAAGGAACCACAGGTACAACGTACCGCCGCAACAAAGACCTATGGAACACGTTGTGAATGGCAAACAACACAGGAAGATCCAAGCGAAAGGACACAGGATTAAGGATTTCCAATATCTTGTAAGGACCGATGAAGCGAGGCTTAAATTTAGGAGAGGAGACCTTCATAGGAACAAATCGAGAAGACAGCCATACCAAATCCCCAACACGAAGTCGGGGACCCACACCGCTGCGGCGGTTGGCAAAACGCTGAGCCTTCTCTTGTGACAACTTTAAGTTGTCCACCACATGATTCCAGATCTGCTGCAACCTATCCACCACAGAATCTACCCCAGGACAGTCAGAAGGCTCCACATGTCCCGAGGAAAAACGAGGATGGAAACCAGAGTTGCAGAAAAATGGCGAAACCAATGTAGCGGAACTAGCCCGATTATTAAGGGCAAACTCAGCCAACGGCAAGAAGGTCACCCAATCATCCTGATCCGCAGAAACAAAACACCTCAAATAAGCCTCCAGAGTCTGATTAGTTCGCTCCGTTTGTCCATTAGTTTGAGGATGAAAGGCAGACGAAAACGACAACTCAATGCCCATCCTAGCACAAAAGGATCGCCAGAACCTGGAAACAAACTGGGATCCTCTGTCAGACACAATATTCTCAGGAATGCCGTGTAAACGAACCACATTCTGAAAGAACACAGGAACCAGATCGGAAGAGGAAGGCAGCTTAGGCAAAGGTACCAAATGGACCATCTTAGAAAAGCGATCACATACCACCCAGATGACAGACATGCCCTGAGACACCGGGAGATCTGAAATGAAATCCATGGAAATGTGTGTCCAAGGCCTCTTCGGGACAGGCAAGGGCAAGAGCAACCCGCTGGCACGCGAACAGCAAGGCTTAGCTCGAGCACAAGTCCCACAGGACTGCACAAACGACCGCACATCCTGTGACAAGGAAGGCCACCAAAAGGACCTAGCCACCAGATCTCTGGTGCCAAAAATTCCCGGATGCCCTGCCAACACCGAGGAATGAACCTCGGAAATGACTCTGCTGGTCCACTTATCAGGAACAAACAGTCTGTCAGGTGGACAAGAGTCAGGTCTACCAGCCTGAAATCTCTGCAACACATGTCGCAAATCCGGAGAAATGGCTGACAAGATAACTCCCTCTTTAAGAATACCAACTGGTTCTGCAACTCCCGGAGAGTCAGGCACAAAGCTCCTTGAAAGAGCATCAGCCTTCACATTCTTTGAACCTGGTAAATATGAGAACACAAAGTCAAAACGGGAGAAAAACAATGACCAGCGGGCCTGTCTAGGATTCAGGCGTTTAGCAGACTCGAGATACATCAAATTTTTGTGATCAGTCAAGACCACCACACGATGCTTAGCACCCTCGAGCCAATGACGCCACTCCTCAAATGCCCACTTCATAGCCAACAACTCCCGATTGCCAACATCATAATTCCACTCAGCAGGCGAAAACTTCCTAGAGAAAAAGGCACAAGGTCTCATCACAGAGCAACCAGGGCCTCTCTGCGACAAAACGGCCCCTGCCCCAATCTCAGAAGCATCCACTTCAACCTGAAAGGGAAGTGAGACATCAGGCTGGCACAAAACAGGCGCCGAAGTAAACCGGCGCTTCAACTCCTGGAAAGCCTCCACGG
Organism: Ranitomeya variabilis; assembly: GCF_051348905.1. Classification (NCBI taxonomy): domain Eukaryota; kingdom Metazoa; phylum Chordata; class Amphibia; order Anura; family Dendrobatidae; genus Ranitomeya; species Ranitomeya variabilis. The sequence continues at coordinate 573,935,463 of NC_135236.1, forward strand.
CTGCAGGAGCCCAGTTAGCAACATCAGAACCTTTCTTGGTCATATCTGTCAAAAGTTTAGCAATGCTAGAAAAATTAGCAATAAAACGACGGTGGAAGTTAGCAAAACCCAAGAACTTCTGAAGACTCTTAACTGACGTGGGTTGAGTTCAATCATGAATAGCACGGACCTTGACTGGGTCCATCTCCACTGCAGAAGGGGAAAAAATAAACCCCAAAAAGGGAACCTTCTGTACTCCAAAGAGACACTTTGAGCCCTTAACAAATAAAGCATTCTCACGCAAAACCTGAAACACCATCCTGACCTGCTCTACATGCGAGTCCCAGTCATCAGAAAAAAACAGAATATCATCCAGATAAACGATCATAAATTTATCCAGATACTTCCGGAAAATATCATGCATAAAGGACTGAAACACTGAAGGAGCATTAGAGAGCCCAAAAGGCATCACCAAGTACTCAAAATGACCTTTGGGCGTATTAAACGCGGTTTTCCATTCATCTCCTCGCTTAATGCGCACAAGGTTGTACGCACCACGAAGACCTATCTTAGTGAACCACTTGGCACCTTTAATTCGGGCAAACAAGTCTGACAACAGAGGCAAAGGATACTGAAATTTAACAGTGATTTTATTCAAAAGCCGATAGTCAATACAAGGTCTCAAAGATCCGTCCTTCTTGGCCACAAAAAAGAATCCCGCACCAAGAGGGGAAGAGGAAGGACGGATATGCCCCTTCTCCAGAGATTCCTTGATATACGAACGCATTGCGGTATGCTGAGGTACAGACAGATTAAATAGTCTTCGCTTAGGAAATTTGCTACCTGGAATCAAATCTATGGCACAGTCACAGTCCCTATGAGGAGGCAGAACACTGGATCTGGACTCGCTGAACACATCCTGATAATCAGACAAATACTCAGGAACTTCCGAAGGAGTAGAGGAAGCAATAGACACCGACGGGGAATCACCATGAATACCCTGACAGCCCCAACTTGACACAGACATTGCCTTCCAATCCAAGACTGGATTATGAGTCTGTAACCATGGCAACCCCAAAACAACCAAATCATGCATTTTATGCAGAACAAGAAAACGAATCACCTCCCGATGTTCAGGAGTCATGCACATGGTTACCTGTGTCCAAAACTGCGGTTTATTTTCCGCCAATGGCGTAGCATCAATACCCCTCAGAGGGATAGGATTAACCAACGGCTCAAGAACAAAACCACAGCGCTTGGCAAATGACAGATCCATAAGACTCAGGGCAGCACCTGAATCCACAAACGCCATAACAGGGTAGGAGGACAATGAGCAAATTAAAGTCACAGACAAAATAAATTTAGGTTGCAAATTACCAATGGCGACAGGACTAACAACCCTTGTTAGGCTTTTAGAGCATGCTGATATAACATGTGTAGAATCACCACAGTAAAAACACAACCCATTCTGACGTCTATGATTTTTCCGCTCATTTCTGGTCTGAATTCTATCACATTGCATCAAATCAGGTGTTTGTTTAGACAACACCAACAGAGGATTAGCGGTTTTGCGCTCCCGCAAACGCCGGTCAATTTGAATAGCCAGCGCCATGGAATCATTCAGACTTGTAGGAATGGAGAAACCCACCATCACATTCTTAATGGCTTCAGAAAGGCCATTTCTGGAGTTTGCGGCCAGAGCACACTCATTCCACTGAGTAAGCACGGACCATTTCCGAAATTTTTGGCAATACACTTCAGCTTCATCCTGGCCCTGAGAAATAGCCAGCAAGGCTTTTTCTGCCTGAACCTCAAGATTGGGTTCCTCGTAAAGCAATCCGAGCGCCAGAAAAAACGCATCAATATTTGCCAATGCCGGATCTCCTGGCGCTAGCGAGAAGGCCCAATCCTGAGGGTCGCCCCGTAAAAAAGAGATAACAATTTTAACTTGCTGAACTGAGTCTCCAGATGAACGGGTTCTCAGGGATAGAAACAATTTACAATTATCCCTGAAATTCCTAAACTTAAATCGGTCTCCAGAAAACAGTTCAGGAATAGGTATTTTAGGTTCAGACATAGGACTACTGGTAACAAAATCTTGTATGCTTTGCACACGAGCAGCAAGCTGGTCCACACTTGTAATCAAGGTCTGGACATTCATGTCTGCAGCAAGCTCAAGCCACTCAGAGGTAAAGGGGAGGAAGAGAGGAAAAAAAAATAAAAATATTCAGAATTTCCTTTCTTATATCCCACTTCTGCAATGCATTAAACATTCAATGTAGGCCTGGCATACTGTTATGACCCCAATGGCAGAGGGTCTCAGGAATAAATACCAAGTCTGCAAACACAAAAAACCAGCTCATAGGGCAGTGGTAACTGGGCTGACCATATATCTAATCCTAGCACCACAAATAGAAGTAGCCGGGGAACGTGCCTACGTTGGTTCTAGACGTCTCGCGCCAGCCGGAGAACTAACTAACCCTAGAAGGGAAAAGAAAGACCTTTCTTGCCTCCAGAGAAAAGACCCCAAAAGTTGGATACAAGCCCCCAACAAATAATAACGGTGAGGTAAGAGGAAAAGACAAACATAAAAATGAGCTAGGTATTTAGCAAAGAGAGGCCCACTAGCTAATAGCAGAATATAGTAAGATGACTTATATGGTCAGCAAAAACCCTATTAAAATATCCACGCTGGATATTCAAGAACCCCCGAACCGTCTAACGGCCGGGGGGAGAACACCAGCCCCCTAGAGCTTCCAGCAAGGTCAGAAATCACATTTAGTACAAGCTGGACAAAAATAGTAGCAAAGCAAGTAACTCAAAAAACAAAGAAGCAAGACTTAGCTTAATTTTGCAAGAGCCAGGACCAGCAGACAGGAGCAACAGAAGGATCTGATTACAACGATGCCAGGCACTGGACTAAGGATCCAGGAAGTTAATATAGCGACACCCCTGGACTAACGACCCAGGTGAGTGCCAAACAGAAAAAAGACAATCCCAGAGTCATACCACTAGTGACCACAAGAGGGAGCCAAAAAGTCTAATTCACAACAAAAACCTTCACAATGACCTACAAAGCCATCCATAACCTATCTCCTCCATACATCTGTGACATGATCTCCCGGTACCTACCAACACGCAACCTCCGATCCTCTCAAGACCTCCTTCTCTACTCCCCTCTCATCTTTTCTTCCCACAACCTCATTCAAGACTTCACCCATGCTTCCCCCATACTCTGGACTCTCTACCCCAGCACATCAGACTCTCGCCTACCATAGAAACCTTTGAAAAGAACCTGGAGACTCACCTCTTCCGACAAGCCTACAGCCTGCAGTGATCCTGAAAATACTGAACCGCCGCACAACCAGCTCTACCCTCTCCTAGTGTATCATCACCCATCCCCTGCAGACTGTGAGCCCTCGCGGGCAGGGTCCTCCCTCCTTATGTACCCGTGTGCCTTGTTTTTTGCTCATGTTTAATGTATTTGTCTATATTTGCCCCGTATTTCACATGTAAAGCGCCATGGAATAAATGGCGCTATAAAAATGTATAATAATAATAATAATAATAAAAAAAAGTAACTACCACACACGAGATGCTCATATGTACTTCTCACTACTGCAAGTAGACCTTTCATGTGCAGCTGAGCCTCCTTTACTAACAGGAATAAACTGTAGGAGAGATCAGCTCAATAGGGTCTTATCCGATGAACACAAATTGAATGTAATTCAAATTGCACTAACCTGATAGATCTATTGGTAAGGCATATAGCTCTCAATGAGGATTCCAGCTGCAGCAGATCCACGGGTCTACAAGAGACCGTATCCATATGACAAGATAGAAGAGTTTGTGGATTTCGGTCTGCGCTGGAAGCCATGTTAAGGCGTTTCTCGTTTCCAGAACCTAATTTAATGCCAATCCTCTCTTAGAATAAAGTCTTCAGCTGTATGGGAACTTAATCCTCTACGAATAGCACATGCTGCGCATCTACTCCCGAGCTGACAGCAAAAACAAGCAGATTTTGCCACAGAGGATTTTTAAGCCACATATTGCCTATGCTTTCTATCACCAAAGTTAACGCTCTCCTCTTGATGACATCATCTGCCCTTCTGGTTCACAAGTCTTGTCTATCACAGAATCATTATCATGATCATCAATGATTTGGTTGCCATTTGCCTTTAAGTGGGAAATGGCCTGAGTCAGCAACACAGATTGGCATTAGAATCACTTCCTCCATCTCCTTGGGCCCCATGTCAAAGGGTGATTGCTTATCTCTACAAAGAAATCATATATATTGGATCAACTTTAACCTCTAAGATATTTTGGGCAAGAGGATTAAAGGACAGAAGAGAAACAGGTGTCATTGACTGAATGGAAATTCTACTATGTACAACATTAAATGAAATGACAGTGGAGGAGGTGGACTGAGCAAAATAATGACTCAAAATGATTGTCACTGACAGAGGCTACATCATACTGCTGTGCCTCAGACTAGTCATGTAACATATATCCCATTATACTTGCCAAAGACAAAAGATGCCAAGTGTGACCTACGTTTGGTATTACTTCTGCAGGGACAGTGTCTGATGCTGGCAGTTCCCACAGTTTTTGGAATGTTTTCTTTTTTTTTTTAATATGATGCTACCATGTCCAATGTCAGTGCCACATTTTGGCTTAAGATACATTTTGGTTTCAATCATACTGTTTAGGTAATTTGCAAACATTTTTTACCACCCTTAGCTCGCCTTGGAAAAATATGGAATCAACCAAAAATGCTAGTCAGAATTCATGTGACAACCAATAATTTTGGTGTTGTACGTACAGTATGTGTTAACAGTTTGACAATTTCAATTATAAGTATAACAAGTATAATAATTTGTTCGCAGATTTTTAGTTAAACAGATTTATTATCCCTACTCTCAAAAAGTCATACAGCAACAAATTCTGAAAATAACAAAGCCTTAAAATGCTGCTGAATCCCACAATATAATTGTGAGGTGTACATTTGATAAATTTGGTTGACAGGTAAACACATAGAAAATAACTTAGGGCAACAGACAGAACTATTTTTGTGGCTTGATATATTTCCAAAACTTAACCGTTACTTTAGCATTTTTTTTTATATTAAACTCTTTACTCTTTAACACAATCCCTTTAGTATTCAAAAACTGTGATGCTAGATAGGTACAAGCATAGAAAATAATTTGCATCAACAGCCAGTAGTATTATTGTGGTATATATGGCTGTTAAGTTCACCTAATTAAACAACTTTAACACCTTAATTTTTTTTTGTCAATTATTCAACCCTTGAACAAAAATGTTTTCAGACATGATGATATAATATATTCTTTTTTTCTTTATTTTAAAAGAGGAATATTTTAAATTTTGGCATATCTTTATTTTAACCCATTTCCGACAGTCAGTAATATGTCCCTGCGCACTTGTACTTATTGACAAGTCTGTGTGCGTGTGATTGTCACCGGCTGTCAGCTAATTCTGATAGCTGACAACCTACACTTTAACACCCTAAATGCTGTCATTGAAGATAGCCCCTCTGCCCTTGGATCAGAGACCCCATGGCGTCATTGCGGGGTCCCGATCGTCACCATGGTAACCCGATGTCATCATGACATCCAGTAACCAGAGCTAGTAAAGTTGCTAGATCATGTACAGTGCCTGATCAGCAACTGTATCTGTCTGTGCAGAGCTGACAGTTTGCATAGCATAAAGGTGCTGCTGCATCCCCATACTATATAAGCGATCAGCCTGCAAAAAATGATAGTCCCATAGTGGGACAAATAAAATAGGTAAAAAAATGAAAAATATTTTTTAAAATAATTGTAAAAGTATTTTTTTAAAAAAAGCAAAAATAATTTAAAAAAACAAACAATATTGTACATATACTGTAAATAAATATTTGTATGGAAAAAAATAGATAAACAATGAAAGTGCACATGTTTGGTATCGTCATGTCCGGAACGACCCGACCTATAAAATTGTTCCACTACTTAACCCCTTTAGTGAACACCATCAAAAAAATAAAAAAGAAACAAGGCAAAAATGCTTCACAGTCATACTGCTGAACAAAAATGTAATAAAGTGTGATAAAAAATGGATATAAATAAAAATGTTCCCACTGAAAACATGATCATTTTCCCCAAAAAAACAACAACCTGCCATACAGTTCCATCAGTGTAAAAATAAAAAAATTATAGCTGTCAGAATAAAGTGATGCAAAAATAATTATTTTTTTCTATAAACAAAAATGTTATTGTGTAAGGCTGCTTTCACACTAGTGTCGGTACGGGCCCGTTGCAGCGCATCGGGCCGACATACCGACGCATGCTGTGAAATAAATGCCCCATTGTAAGGTACGGGGAGGAGGGGGCGGAGTTTAGGCCGCGCATTCGTGGTCAAAATGGCAGACACGACGCGCAAAAAAACGTTACATGTAACGTTTCTTTGTGCCGATGGTCCGCCAAAAACACGACGCAACCGTCGCACGACGGTTGCAACGTGTGGCACTACGTCGCAATGCGTCGGTAATGTTAGTCTATGGGGAAAAACGCATCCTACAGACAACTTTGCAGGATGCGTTTTTTCTCCTGAATGACGCATTACGACGTATTGCAAACGACGCTAGTGTGAAAGTAGCCTAAAAGTGCCAAAACAACAAAAAAAAATAATATAAATGAGGTATCGCTGTAATAGTACTGAGCCGAAAAATAAAACTGCCTTATCAATTTTACCACCTGCGGAATGACATAAACCCCACCCAAAAACTTCCTAAATTAACGTTTTTTGTTCATTCTGCCTCCCAAAGATCGAAATAGAAAGCCATCATTAACTCGTTCTGCAAAAAACAAGCCCTCACATGACTCTGTGGGTCTAAATAAGGAAACATTTTAGCGCTCAAAATATGGTGATGCAAAAAAATAGTTTTTGCAATAAAGATCATATTTCTGTGTGTGACAGCAGCCAAACATAAAAACCCGATATAAATCTTGCTAGAATCTCACTGACCCGAAGAATAAAGTTGCCTAATCGCTTATACCACATGAGGAACGGCTAGAAAAATAAATAATTAACAATAAAAAAATAAATTCAATTCTTCACCTTCTGTAGATTTTTTCATTCTGCCTCTCAAAGATTGCAGTAAGGCTCGGCACTAGTGTTGAGCATTCCGATACCGCAAGTATCGGGTATTCGTCGCGTCGCCCATGTGACCACGACGCGACCAATCACAAGCCAGAACGTAATTTTAAAATCCTGAAGGACCTAAAATTACGTCACGGCTTGCTGTGATTGGTCGCGTCGCGGCCACATGGGCGGCACGCGACCAATCACAAGCCGGGACTTCACGTAAGGAAGTAAACGCGCAAATTTTAAGCAAACAACGCTGCCGGTTCCCTCGGTGAGGTCCAGGCTGCGTCGGAGAGGTGAGTATAGCAATATTTTTTATTTTAATTCTTTCTTTTACACATTAATATGGATCCCAGGGCCTGAAGGAGAGTTTCCTCTCCTTCAGACCCTGGGAACCATCAGGAATACCGTCCGATACTTGAGTCCCATTGACTTGTATTGGTATCGGGTATCGGTATCGGATTGGATCCGATACTTTGCCGGTATCGGCCGATACTTTCCGAAACCGATACTTTCAAGTATCGGAAGGTATCGCTCAACACTACTCGGCACACATTTATCCTGTGCTCTGCGCTGAACGCTTACACAAGGGTTTCTGTTTAAATCTCTGAAATACATGATTCAGACGGAACCATTGGAAGAGTTCCTATGAGGCAGATGGAGTCACTGTGGATGCTGTTTAACCTGTGAACCGGAGGTGTCCGTCTTTTTAGGATTGCATAAAAGCGTCGTCTACAGTTTTATGCACTTCTGTAAAGAAGGACACCACTGAATAGAGGGCAGACCAAGTCAAGAGTAACTGCTGCCTCATTATAGTGAATGGATCCCTCGGTGGTTTCATCTGAATCACATCACTCAGAGATTTAGAAGGAAACCCCAAATAAATGTTCAGCGTAGAGCGCAGGATAACTGTGATCCCAAACATTATGTAAAATGTTCCCGATAAAAGCTTAAACTCAATCCACAGAAAAAGCAAGTCCTCACTCAGGTCTGTCATCTCTGAATAGAAATAGAGGGGCTTCCACGTTACTGGTGGTATAAATGCTCTGGAAAAGCGAAATGGCTCCTCACACTCCAAAAGAAATTCAGCAAATTCTCCACTCCCAAATCCAAAGGCCCCTTCCCTTCTTAACCCCACAGTGTACCTAAACCACATATAGCGTCCTCATGTTTGGCATTTATGAAGCAATGGCAGCCCGCTTAGCTTATGGGTGCATGTCTCCAAAAGCATGGGCTAGGAATAATGTACTGGTGACTGCAATATTCTGGTCACTACAGTGTACTGGTCACTACAATGGCAGATTGCAATTTTCACTCGGCAACATTCATTGCTGATTGTTTCTGGAAAATATCGATGGAGTCAAAATCATCACTACACCTGTAGATAAATTTCCAAAGAGGTATACTTTACAAATTGGGGTCACTTGAGAGGGTGGATTCTGCTTTCTGCTCTTCTAGCAATCAGTGACTCTATATATGGTGGTTTTGGTGATAAAAATGTAATTATTTTTTCTTCATTTCTCAATGGTATAAAATTTTGTGACACACCCATGGTGTCATTATGATCATTGCACCCCTAGACGAATTTATTAAGAGTTTGTAAAATTAGTCATTTATGGGGATTCTGCTGCTCTGGCACCTCATGGGCTCTCCCAGTGGGTCATGGCACCTGCAAACCATAACAGTAAAGTCTGGCTCTCCTTGCCTTCTGAACTTTGCACTGTGCCTGAAAAATATTTCCCGATTACATGTAGGGTATTGGCACCATCAAGAAAAAATGGACATCAAGTTGTTTTAAAAAAAAATCCTATTAGCCCTTGGAAAATTAAAAACTTGGGGCTAAAACAACATTTTAGTGGTAAAAGTGTAATTTATTCTTTCTTCACTTCGCTAAATGCAATAAAATTCTGTGAGGCACATGTGGTATCAATATGATCACTGCACTCCTAGATTAAGTCATTGAGGAGTGTAGTTTGTAAAATGAGTTCACATATAGGGGGTTTCTGCTGTTCTGGCATCTCAGGAACTCTGCCATTGTGACATGGCACCCACAAGGAATTCCAGCTAAATTTGAATTCCAATATGGCACCTCTTCCCTTCTGAGTTTTGCACTGTGCCTCAAAAGTAGTATTCCCCCACATATGGAGTATCGGTGTACCCAGGAGAAATTTCACAACAAATTGTATGATGAAATCTCTTCTGTTACCTTTATGAAAATGCAAAATTTGGGGAAAAAACTACATTTTTATGGGGAAAATGTGATTATTTTCACGGCTCACCACACATCAAAATACAATCCTTGTGGGGTTTAATTTAAAAAGAATTGGGTCACTTGTGGTTTTTTTTCACTGTTTAAGCACATCAGGGATGCTTCAAACTGGACATGACATCCGCTAATGATTCCAGGAAATTTTACTTTCAAAAAGTCAAATAAGGCTCCTTCCCTTCTGAGCCCTGCTGTGAACCTAAACTGTAGTTTTCTCCCTCATATTGGATATCAGTGTACTTATGAGAAATCGCACAACAAATTTTATGGTGCATCTTTTCCTGACACCCTTATGAAAATGCAACATTTGGGGCTAAAATATATATATTTGTGGTGAAAATGTGTTTTTTTTCTTATTTTTATGGTTAAACATTATAAATTTATGTGAAGCACCTGAGAGTTCAATGGGCTTACCACACATCTAGATAAGTTCCTTGAGGGGTTTAGTTTCCAAAATGGTGTCTCTTGTTGGGGATTTTCACTTCTTAGGCACAGCAAAGGCTCTCCAAACGTGACATGGCAGCTGCCAATTGTTCTAGCAAATTATGCTATCATAAATTCAAATGGCGCTCCTTCCGTTCTGAGTTCTGCCGTGCGCACAAACAACAGTTTTTTCCTTCATATGGGGTATCAACATGCTCAGGAGAAATTACACAACAAATATTTGGTCCATTTTTTCCTGTTACCTTTGTCAAAATTAAAAAATATATATATTGAATTAATTTTTTTGCGAAAAAAAGTTAATTGTTCTTTTTTTCCCCTCATTCGGAATATTCCTGTGAAGCACCTGAAGGGTTAATAAACTTCTTGAATGTGGTTTTGAGAATCTTGAGGGGGTGCAGTTTTTAGAATAGTGTCACTGGGGTATTTTCTATCATATAGACCCTTCAAAGTGACTTCAAATGTGAGGTGGTCCCTAAAAAAATGGTTTTGTAATTTTCTTGGAAAAAAGAAAAATTGCTGGACAAATTTTAATCCTCATAACTTCCTAACAAAAAATAATTTTGGTTCCCAAATTGTGCTGATGTAAAGTAGACATGTAGGAAATGTTATTTATTAACTATTTTGTATGACTTACACTCACCGGCCACTTTATTAGGTACACCATGCTAGTAACGGGTTGGACCCCCTTTTGCCTTCAGAACTGCCTCAATTCTTCGTGGCATAGATTCAACAAGGTGCTGGAAGCATTCCTCAGAGATTTTGGTCCATATTGACATGATGGCATCACACAGTTGCCGCAGATTTGTCGGCTGCACATCCCAAAGATGCTCCATACAAGGCAGGATGGATCCATGCTTTCATGTTGTTTACGCCAAATTCTGACCCTATCATCCGAATGTCGCAGCAGAAATCGAGACTCATCAGACCAAGCAACGTTTTTCCAATCTTCTACTGTCCAATTTCGATGAGCTTGTACAAATTGTAGCCTCAGTTTCCTGTTCTTAGCTGAAAGGAGTGGTACCCGGTGTGGTCTTCTGCTGCTGTAGCCCATCTGCCTCAAAGTTCGACGCACTGTGCGTTCAGAGATGCTCTTATTCCTACCTTGGTTGTAACGGGTGGCGATTTGAGTCACTGTTGCCTTTCTATCAGCTCGAACCAGTCTGCCCATTCTCCTCTGACCTCTGGCATCAACAAGGCATTTCCGCCCACAGAACTGCCGCTCACTGAATTTTTTTTCTTTTTCGGACCATTCTCTGTAAACCCTAGAGATGTGCGTGAAAATCCCAGTAGATCAGCAGTTTCTGAAATACTCAGACCAGCCCTTCTGGCACCAACAACCATGCCATGTTCAAAGGCACTCAAATCACCTTTCTTCCCCATACTGATGCTCGGTTTGAACTGCAGGAGATTGTCTTGACCATGTCTACATGCCTAAATGCACTGAGTTGCCGCCATGTGATTGGCTGATTAGAAATTAAGTGTTAACAATAAGTTGGACAGGTGTACGTAATAAAGTGGCCAGTGAGTGTATCTTAGTGATTTAAGGGCATGAAAATTGAAAGTTTGAAAATTGTTACATTTTCAAAATATTTGCCAAATGTCCGTTATTTTTCACAATTAAGTGCAAGCTATATCAAAGAAATTTTACCACTATCAAGAAGTACAATATGTCACAAAAACAGCCTTGGAATCATCAGGATCCCTTAAAGTGTTCCAGAGTTATTACTTCTTAAATTGGCAGTTTTCAGCATTGTAAAAATGTGCCTTGTCATAAAAGGGCAAACCACCTTCGAGGTTAAAGGGGTTAAACTTTTGTTTCAGTTTCTTTAAGTGACTTGAACCTGCTGCTTTGCACAAGCCTGGTACGCAGTCTAAGTCAGTGCTCTCTGGTGGTGGACTTTAACTGCGTGAATTTCCTGAGCTTTCCGGTTGCCCGGCACATCATTTAATTTTCTATACTAGTGTAACGCCATTTGTGCAGTGGGCCTCGCCAACCCAGCTAATCTTATGCCATGCCAGGGATCCCTTAGTTAGAGATGAGCAAATATCTATATTCGGATTACGATTGTTGATTTTGCACTTTTCACTGATATATTTGACAAATTTTCACTGAACATAGCTGATCGCCATTCAAGTAAATGGGAGGCAAAAGTAAACACATACACAGCACCTTCAAAACAGCCCCAAAAGCAGCCAAAATACATCATTTTAGAGGGAGACGCCAGGAAATTGTCCTCAATTCACCCAGAGTACAACTTGTAGCATGGCACATCAGCAATCAGCCATGCATGAGCTATCAAGGTCTGGGCCAACATTTACAGCTTTCAATAGAAAGTCAAATTAAGTTGAGGAGGGTCAGGCATCAGTGTAGGCCTGCTGTCCTGGGAGTCCTGATACCACATGCAACAGCTAAACCCACTTTTATGCTCAGCCACTCTCAGATGACATAAATATCAGTTTCATAGACTACTATTGTCAGAAAAATGTAAGGATAGTAACACGGGTAGTTGACTCAGAGAGAGTGGTGGGCTGCCAGTCTCGGTGGCCTACTGATTGCCAACACACATGAAGGAGACCCAACCAGGAGTCTACACATTTACAAAAAATAGTGGCATACACTACCAAAGTGGCATCAAAGTGGCATTTACTAGTAGAACTAGTATAATGGGGACCTACATCTCTTCCACTACAGCCAAACCAACAGATGGAGAGTGTAACGGGCAAGGTTGTCGAACTACTGTGTTATAGCCCTTGGAAAACCTGGAGGGGTGTAACTAGGTGGCCTGCAAATTTGACCTCGGATAAGTGGCAACATGCAAAAACCTCAACCCAAGGAGAGACAAGGAGGTGGCACCAGGTGCTACTCCAGGAGTGACCAAGAGAGGGTGGTAGCTGTTCCCCTTGAGCATGTAGGCTGGTACATCCTGAAGGAGGAATGAAGGATTCAGGCAGGCACTATAGGGAAACTGGAACCACGGGTGCAGATAGGACTGGCTGAGGAACAGAAAAGCACTGGCAGGTGCGGGCCGCATCAGGTGTTAGACAGACAAATGAACATTAGTAGTTGTGGGCTGGACTGGTTCATAAAACAGATGGGTACTGGCAGGTGTGGGTTGGATTGAGTGTTACACAAATGTGCACTGGCATGTGCAGGCTGGACCAGATGTTATGCAGATAGGCACTGGTAGGTGCAGGCTGTACCAGCTGATGGACAGAAGAGCACAGACAGGTATGAGCAGATGGGTACAGGATATACAAGCAACAAGCAGATGGGTACAGTTTAGATAAGCAGACGGGCGGACCTAGGAAACCTGACAACTAGAAAGCATGCAAGGCAAGCTAACAACATTGTTTAGGCACCTCCATATTGGAGAAGTCTTAAATGGAAGGTGTTGCCAAGCATTTGGCTGGGAACCCCTTAAGGCAACATGTGTGGTCCCTTTAAGAGGAAGGGATCGCACACATGCCCTTAGCATAGTGCCCGGTCATACAACTAAACCTTTAGGAACACCAACACATAGGGGCAAGATGAGGACGAGGTGTGTATGGATTGTATCATGAGGAGGAAATACCAGTTGTTAGTGACAGGTTGAAGAGGTGGGTTAAGCTTGGGATGAAGACTGTGGTAAAGTTTGGAATGAGGTTGGACATTATTGGGTTAATATCATAGGTGGTGAGACTTGATTTGGAGAGTAAAGAGGAAAGCTGATTTTCCGTGATGGTGAAGTTGGTTTTGGAGGAGGAGAGTTCAGTACTAATACTTATGAGAAGGGGCTGTAAGTACTTTAAGCAAAAGCTTTGCCTTATGTTGTCAATCTTCTATTTGATGAATAAGGCAAAATCTTCAACTGAGATGAGAGAAGAGGGAAGGGTAGCTCGTAGATGGAGGAGAGAATTGAAAGTACTGAATAGCTGTTAAGGTTTGTGAGACAGGTATGATATGAGAGATGAGAATTATGTTTGTATCGCTCCAGTGAGCAATTGTGCAGCATTTATACAACTTCTGTTACTGAATGGGCTACTCCACTCCCTTTCTTCGGCAGCCACACAGCGGTTCACTTTGTAGATGAGAGCCAGAAAGAATATGTGGTCCAGTAGATGGCAATGCTACATCAAATAGCCTATGCTCCTCTTCCTTCACCTTAACATCACACAAAGTACAGTCCTCGGAGATGGTACCCAAATTACCCTTGTCTTTCCTGACATCACAATAACTCTGAAACTGCCCGACGGGCTGTAGAGAACCACAGATGGCTGAATCTGCAGATCTGTTTACACATTCTATGCCATGGGCACCAGAAGTGTACTCCAAAGATTCACAAGGTTAAGAGGAGGAAATTATCTGCACTGATGCCCACATTTTTATTCAGTTTGATCCAGGGCCAGATGAAGTAGGGTATAAGCAGAATCCAAATCCCAAATTCAAACTCAACAGACAATAAACCCAAGGAGTTTAGGTGATTCTGATGAGACTCAGAAACTTGAGGTGCATGCAGACTGTACTGTGCTGTCAGGGCAAGAAGAGGACTAGAGTGACTCCCAGGGCGAGGAGTGGAAGGACAGAAATGATGACGATGAGGTAGTAGATTTCACTTGGTGTAAAGCTAGAGGCATGCAGCTGAGTAGCGCAGCAGAGGAGCAGGAGGAAGATGAGGAGGTTAATTTGTGGCTTCCCTCAGACACAGAGTTATGCAACCATGACAAGCAATGCATCCTCAGCCTCATCTCAGTTAGTGGCCAGCAGTGTTCGCAGGTCTTCAGGTGCCTAGCTTTGGTATTTTTTCAGACCAGCAAAAATGACACAAATCACATTATATGACAAATTTATTAAAAATTACAGAGTAGAATTTAAAAAAATGCAATAATTTGACTACTACATGCATAAACAGGCACATGCGCAATCAACATGCGCTAATCTGTGAATTGCACTGTGCTAAAATGTAAACTGGTGGGCCTCATCAACCACCATCCACCTCTTTAAACACATCTTCTGATTCTTCCTCCTCCCTCACTGTGGCAAGTGTTATCACACAGGTCTCCGGCTGCAGAACCTCCACTTGTTTACCTGCTGCAGTCAGGGAGAATGAGAGCCCATCAGCAGATAGAAGTGAACATGCCTGCTGTTTTGGACTGATCTTAGATAGCAAGCACACCCCATCTTTCTCAGTCCACCATAACATCTCCATCTGCACCTTTCTCACTTTCCAGCAGCTTGTTGTGTTCACCCTACTCCACCCTCTGTCAGCACAGCAGCCAGCCCTCGTTTGTGCAGTTGCGCTGAAGTAAAAGATTGTTTCCTCCTACAGATGCCAAAGCTAAGAGCTTGAACTTAATAATCTTTAATCTACTAATAATAATAACCTTTATTTATATAGTGCAAACATATTCCACAGAACATAACAAGTCAGCAGTTCATATAAAACAGTCAAAAGTTGCAAAGTTAATGATAATCAAACAACTAAAGCAAAAATAATGACGAACCTGCTCTTCAGAACTTACAATATATACTGAGGTGTGGGTGAGACAAAGTACAAGTGCTTATTTACAGTGATGGTTGAACCATCTTGAGAAAATGGGGGTAGATAAAAGCTGCATGAGACTTTTGGGTACGTTTGAGTTTGGTGGCCAATTATGCTCAGAGAAGTATAGAGAATAGCCTATATATTAAAAGGCTTTTGGTTAGGGAACGTGACAGGCCACACTAAACATGTTTTTTTTCAGGGAGCTCGTAAAAATGTGTAAGTTGTGGTTATACTCCTGATTTCATGGGGGAGAAAGGGTAAGTAGTGAGTTATCTAGGTAGGAGATTGAACTCAGCCGGACAAAGAACAGATCATAGGTGTTACCGTCTTTGTGTGTCTCAGCGGTTGAAAGTTGTGAGAGGCCACAAAAAGTGGCTAGAGATAGAAGTTGGGATGCAGTTGTGGAGGTGGGGCTTTTGCTTTCTCCTTGGGTAAGGGTTGTCTATTCTGAAGTGACATGAAGTGTGTCAGCAAGGCAGAAAAGTTGTCAAGGAAGTGGGTAGCTAAGCCTGGAGGATGGTACATGACAGCTACTCTGAGGGAGAGGGTATGGAAGACCCTAATGGTGCGAACCTCCAAAGAAAAATTTCATACAATGGGCCTGTATTTATTTATTTATTTGAAAACAGGATTGGTGGTGGCAGCGAGGAGTGTGTGGTCATCGTGGAGTTAGCAATGATCGTACGGTGGTTTGTACAGATATTCAATGCATTGAAATCCGAAGGTGCATATGCCATACATTCGCTATTAGTTTTTTGAGAATTATTTATTGTGAACAGCCTGCTGCCTCCTCGGTTGATCATTGCCCAATCATATAATTGTCTGGATGATAGGGTCCAGCTAAGAGCTCTTGGCTCAAAAGATCACAGCGGGTGGTTGGGCATGACTCAGGGCTAGTGTTGAGCATTCCGATGCTGCAAGTATCGGGTATCGGCCGATACTTGCTGTATCGGAATTCCGATACCGGGATTCCGATACTCTTGTGGTATCGGGTATCGCAACAACATTAATGTTAAAATGTGTAAAAGAGAGAATTAAAATAAAAAATATCGCTATACTCACCTGTCCGACGCAGCCGGGACTTCAGCGAGGGAACCGGCAGCGTTGTTTGTTTAAAATTTGCGCTATTACTTGGTTACGTGAATTCCCGGCTTGTGATTGGTCAGGTCGGCCACGTTGCCGGGACGCGGACCAATCACAGCAAGCCGTGACGAAATTACGTCACGGCTTGCTGTGATTGGTCCGCGTCCCGGCAATATGGCCGCCCTGACCAATCACAAGCCGTGACGTCACGGGAGGCTGGACACGCGCCCATTTTAAAATGAGCGCGTCCAGCCTCCCGGCTTGTGATTGGTTGACCGCGGCGCAACCAATCACAAGCCGTGACGTCACGGGAGGCTGGACACGCGCCCATTTTAAAATGAGCGCGTGTCCAGCCTCCCGTGACGTCACGGCTTGTGATTGGTCAGGGCGGCCATATTGCCGGGACGCGGACCAATCACAGCAAGCCGTGACGTAATTTCGTCACGGCTTGCTGTGATTGGTCCGCGTCCCGGCAACATGGCCGACCTGACCAATCACAAGCCGGGAATTCACGTAAACAAGTAATAGCGCGAATTTTAAACAAACAACGCTGCCGGTTCCCTCGCTGAAGTCCCGGCTGCGTCGGACAGGTGAGTATAGCGATATTTTTTATTTTAATTCTTTCTTTTACACATTTATATGGTTCCCAGGGCCTGAAGGAGAGTTTCCTCTCCTTCAGACCCTGGGAACCATCAGGAATACCGTCCGATACATGAGTCCCATTGACTTGTATTGGTATCGGGTATCGGTATCGGATTGGATCCGATACTTTGCCGGTATCGGCCGATACTTTCCGATACCGATACTTTCAAGTATCGGACGGTATCGCTCAACACTACTCAGGGCCTGTGATCTCTGTGATTATTGGAAAGCCAATCCAATCTGTTGGTCATGGAAATGCAGCATTTTTACCTTGTGAATACAGATGGTTTCTGAAACCTGATGGCCGTCGCAGTTAACCAGAACCAGTTGCCAAATCACCATTACTTCTCTAAGAAAGATGTGCCTGAGCTACAACAGCTTGTTGCAGGCATCACCGGTTCCCTGAAAAATCTTTGTCTGCCAGGGAGCATTTCAACACTGACAGTTTAGACAGGGGTATTACATCTTGCTGACTGTGCACTGGGTGACTATGATGGCTATGGGGACAGTCGGAGATGGGGCAGTTCCAGAAGTCTTAGAATCTCTAAAGCTTGCAGGGGGTGCTTGAAGATGGAGAACTTAACAACTACACACCATAAGAAGGAGAACTAAGCTACCAGACAACAGGGGTTGGAGAACTAAACTACTGAAAAGCTAGGGTTGGAGAACATAACAAATACACACCAGAACATGGAAAACTAAACTAATTTATAGACAACAGGGATTGGAAAACTAAACTACTAAACAGCTTGGGTTTGAGAAGTAAATTAGTACACACCAGAGGATGGAGAACTAAAACACTAGACACCAAGATGTCACTAGACACCAAGTCTTTGAATCCCCAGGGCTTGAGGGACACTATATACAGAGGGGCAAAAAAGTATTTAGTCATTCAGCAATAGTGCAAGTTCCACCACTTAAAAAGATGAGAGGCGTCTGTAATTTACATCATAGGTAGACCTCAACTATGGGAGACAAACTGAGAAAAAAAAAATCCAGAAAATCACATTGTCTGTTTTTTTATCATTTTATTTGCATATTATGGTGGAAAATAAGTATTTGGTCAGAAACAAAATTTCATCTCAATACTTTGTAATATATCCTTTGTTGGCAATGACAGAGGTCAAACGTTTTCTGTAAGTCTTCACAAGGTTGCCACACACTGTTGTTGGTATGTTGGCCCATTCCTCCATGCAGATCTCCTCTAGAGCAGTGATGTTTTTGGCTTTTCACTTGGCAACACGGACTTTCAACTCCCTCCAAAGGTTTTCTATAGGGTTGAGATCTGGAGACTGGCTAGGCCACTCCAGGACCTTGAAATGCTTCTTACGAAGCCACTCCTTCGTTGCCCTGGCGGTGTGCTTTGGATCATTGTCATGTTGAAAGACCCAGCCACGTTTCATCTTCAATGCCCTTGCTGATGGAAAGAGGTTTGCACTCAAAATCTCACGATACATGGCCCCATTCATTCTTTCATGTACCCGGATCAGTCGTCCTGGCCCCTTTGCAGAGAAACAGCCCCAAAGCATGATGTTTCCACCACCATGCTTTACAGTAGGTATGGTGTTTGATGGATGCAACTCAGTATTCTTTTTCCTCCAAACACGACAAGTTGTGTTTCTACCAAACAGTTCCAGTTTGGTTTCATCAGACCATAGGACATTCTCCCAAAACTCCTCTGGATCATCCAAATGCTCTCTAGCAAACTTCAGACGGGCCCGGACATGTACTGGCTTAAGCAGTGGGACACGTCTGGCACTGCAGGATCTGAGTCCATGGTGGCGTAGTGTGTTACTTATGGTAGGCCTTGTTACATTGGTCCCAGCTCTCTGCAGTTCATTCACTAGGTCCCCCCGCGTGGTTCTGGGATTTTTGCTCACCGTTCTTGTGATCATTCTGACCCCACGGGGTGGGATTTTGCGTGGAGCCCCAGATCGAGGGAGATTATCAGTGGTCTTGAATGTCTTCCATTTTCTAATTATTGCTTCCACTGTTGATTTCTTCACTCCAAGCTGGTTGGCTATTGCAGATTCAGTCTTCCCAGCCTGGTGCAGGGCTACAATTTTGTTTCTGGTGTCCTTTGACAGCTCTTTGGTCTTCACCATAGTGGAGTTTGGAGTCAGACTGTTTGAGGGTGTGCACAGGTGTCTTTTTATACTGATAAGATAACAAGTGTAAACAGGTGCCATTACTACAGGTAATGAGTGGAGGAAAGAGGAGACTCTTAAAGAAGAAGTTACAGGTCTGTGAGAGCCAGAAATCTTGATTGTTTGTTTCTGACCAAATACTTATTTTCCACCATAATATGCAAATAAAATGATAAAAAAACAGACAATGTGATTTTCTGGATTTTTATTTCTCAGTTTGTCTCCCATAGTTGAGGTCTACCTATGATGTAAATTACAGACGCCTCTCATCTTTTTAAGTGGTGGAACTTGCACTATTGCTGAATGACTAAATACTTTTTTGCCCCACTGTATCTAACACTTCCTCCATTGCTTCTGCCTGCTGCACCTCCTCTAGGGACTCCATCTGCGTGATCAACCTTTGCCTTAATGCGACACACATTCCAATACTGTAGAGATACTGCCACTATCTCCGTACTGTGCAGCTATGGCTCACTGCAATCAGACTGTTCTTAAATTAACATGCCTGTGAGATTGCAGTCATACAGTTCAAGAGTTGTGGACAGCTACCCATGCTGAGTTTGAGCAGTGGCTGTCTGCACTCAACCTGCAGCCAGAGGAGGCTGTGTGTGATAATGGTGCAAACCTGGTGGCGGCCTTATGCCGGGCCAACTCACGCATGTTCCTTGCATGGATTGCATCCTCAACCTTATGGTATATCAATTCCTCAGCGACTGTCCCAGCCTGGATGCGCTGATGCAGAAACCACAGTTATTGTATTCTCACTTCCACCATTTCACTTTAGTTGGTATAGAGATCTTTCGGACTGCAAGTTAACCGGTTGATATGTGGTGTGACTACACTGTGGAATTCAACTCTGCACATGTTGAGGTGACTGTGGCAGCAATGTCAAGACCTAGTGCAGTATGACATTTTGATTAGACTGGCATAATACAGTGCCACAGACGTGATACAATTCACACTTACGGAGTGGACACATGTGAAGGACCTCTGTACCCTTCTGCACGTTTTAGAAATGGCTACTAAGATGGTTAGCGCTGGTGATGCCATCATCAATATCACTATTACTGTTGTGTACATACTGGAGCACACTTTCAATAGTCGGAGGAGGTGGTGATGGTCCCGATTAGTGTTGAGCATTCCGATACCGCAAGTATCGGGTATCGGCCGATACTTGCAGGTATCGGAATTCCGATACCGAGATCCGTTACTTTTGTGGTATCGGGTATCGGTATCGAAACAACATTAATGTGTAAAAGAAAGAATTAAAATAAAAAAAATTGCTATACTCACCTCTCCGACGCAGCCTGCACCTTACCGAGGGAACCGGCAGCGCTCTTTTCTTAAAATGCGCGCTTTTCCTTCCTTCCGTGACGTCACGGCTTCTGATTGGTCGCGTGCCGCCCATGTGGCCGCGACGCGACCAATCACAGCAAGCCGTGACGTAATTTTCAGGTCCTTCTAGGCATTCAGTATTTTAAAATTACGTTCCGGCATTGTGGTTGGTCGCGTCGCGGTCACATGGGCGACGCGACCAATCACAAGCCGTGATGTCACGGTAAGCAGGAGACGCGCGCATTTTAAAATGCGCGCGTCTCCTGCCTCCCGTGACGTCACGGCTTGTGATTGGTCGCGTCGCCCATGTGACCGCGACACGACCAATCACAACGCCGGAACGTAATTTTAAAATCCTGAAGGACCTGAAATTACGTCACAGCTTGCTGTGATTGGTTGCGTCGCGGCCACATGGGCGACGCGACCAATCACAAGCCGTGACGTCACGGGAGGCTGGACACGCGCGCATTTTAAAATGCGCGCGTCTCCTGCCTCCCGTGACGTCACGGCTTGTGATTGGTCGCGTCGCCCATGTGACCGCGACGCGACCAATCACAACGCCGGAACGTAATTTTAAAATACTGAATGCCTAGAAGGACCTGAAAATTACGTCACGGCTTGCTGTGATTGGTCGCGTCGCGGTCACATGGGCGGCACGCGACCAATCAGAAGCCGTGACGTCACGGAAGGAAGGAAAAGCACGCATTTTAAGCAAAGAAGGCTCCCGGTTCCCTCGGTAAGGTGCAGGCTGCGTCGGAGAGGTGAGTATAGCAATATTTTTTATATTAATTCTTTATTTTCACATTAATATGGTTCCCAGGGCCTGAAGGAGAGTTTCCTCTCCTTCAGACCCTGGGAACCATCAGGAATACCGTCCGATACATGAGTCCCATTGACTTGTATTGGTATCGGGTATCGGTATCGGATTAGATCCGATACTTTGCCGGTATCTGCCGATACTTTCCGATACCGATACTTTCAAGTATCGGACGGTATCGCTCAACACTAGTCCCGATGTAAGAGAAGGAAGCAAAGGAGAATGCGGAACGGTTAACAATTTCTCTAAGTTCGGTCCGTCATCTCACAGCTGGTTGCCATGGAAGGGACAATTGGAGAAGGACGAGAAGGAAGATTTGATGGACTCGCAGCAATTAGGAAATGAAGAGGATAATGTTTCTTTCTCTGTTGTCTGTGGTTGCAATGTTCAGCACCCGGAAATTTTAAACTGACATCTAGCCTGATGTATAACGTTACAAACAAAAAAAATATTTTTTAACTGTGGATGAGGCCTGTATGGAATGTATGCTCAAAATAATTTTAGACTCAGATCTAGCCTCCTGTTTCATGTTTGTAGCAGAAAAAAATGTTTTTTTTTTAACCTGCAGTTAGTTCTGCAGACAACTTAATTTCACCACCACTAAATGACAATGTGATATATGGTGGGCTGTATCTCATTTAGCAACAGAAAAAAATATTTTTTAATGCGCAGGAGATCTGTAGACAACTTAATTTCACTGCCAAAAAATTGCAACGTGAGATATGGTGGGCTGTATCATGCTTAGCAACAGAAAAATTTTATTTTTTCAAATCTTCAGTTCTGCATGAGGTATGCAGACAGTTCAATTTCCCTGCCACTAAAAGACAAGGTGATATATGGTGTGTTCAATAACGTTAGCAACTGACCTGAAAAATATTTCACTGTACAACAGCTCTACACACAGAGCAAATTCACCGCCACAAAATTACAATGTAGGAAATGATGGGCTATATCATGTTTAGCAACAGAAAAAAAATATTATTATTTTTGTATTATTTTTTAATGTGCATAAGCTCTGCAGACAGCTTACCGTATTTTTCAGACTATACCGCACCGGACCATAAGACGCACCCCAAATTTGGGGTGAAAATTGCAGAAAAAAAATTTTTTTTATAAGATGGGGGTCAATCTTATTGTCCGAATTTACAGTATCTTACCTGAGGGCTGGCGGTGGCAGAGCAGAGTCACAGGAGGCATGGTGTTGGCAGAGGTGAGGTGATGCGGTACGGAGTGCACCTGAGCAGGATCCCTACCTGCTTAGGTGGGTGACGCCACAGCCTGGTGTCTATGGGAGGGTTGCAGCAGTGGTTACCGGCAGAGGTGCGGGGATGAGGAGGCTCAGTGAGCTGTATGGCATGAGCGGGGTCCCTTTCACCGGTGAGGTGATGCAGCAGCCCAGTAAGCAGCAGAGCCGGGTGAATCATGTTGGTGGTGGTGGCCATCTTCCTGAGGCCGCGCGTGCGCAGATGGAGTGCTCTGCTTCCCGGGGCTTCAGGAAAATGGCCGCGGGAGGCCACGCGTGCACAGATGGAGATTGCAGCGGCCATTTTCCTGAAGCCAAGATCTAAATCTGCGAACTCGGCTTCAGGAAAATGGCCACCGCAATCTCCATCTGCGCATGCGCGGCCTCCCACAGCCATTTTCCTGAAGCCCCGGGAAGCAGAGCACTCCATCTGCACACGCGCGGCCTCAGGAAGATGGCCGCCACCACCGATAACAACATGATTCACCCGGCTCTGCTGCTTACCGGGCTGCTGCATCATCTCACCGGTGAAAGGGACTCGCTTACTGCACCTCCTCATCCCTGCACCTCTGCCGCTGCACCTCTGCCGCCGCCACCACACCACTGCGGGTAAGCCTGCATTACGACTATTAGACGCACCCCCTATTTTCCCCCTTTTTTTAAGGGGAAAAAGTGCGTCTTGTAGTCCGAAAAATATAGTAATTTCACATGGGATATGGTGAGCTGATTTTTTTTAAAATTTGCATGAGCTATGCAGACAGTGGAATTTCACCGCCACTAAAAGACAAGGTGAGATATGGCATGCTGAATCACGGTAGCAACTGTCAAGAAAAATATTTTTTCATAACCAACAGCTCAAATCACAGAACAATGTCACCACATCACTAAATAACAAGGTGACATATCCCTTGCTGTTTCACATTTAGCTAGTGAAAATATAGTAAGATTTAGAACACTATACTCATGCATGGAGAACAATAAGCAGTGTACAACACACTTGTAGGACTTGTCCCCTGCTGTCTTTTTCTGTGGACCTCAGTAATGGCACAAGAAAAAAAAACATCTGCTGGAAGGTCGATTTTACAGCCACACTGACACTAGCTAAACTATCTGACCAACAAACAACCACCAAGCTAACTAGCTAAAATTTAGCAGCAAACAGTCGCAGTATCAAGAGCAGCCTGTGCTGTCAAAATGGCACTAAAACAAGATGTCTGCTCTTTATATGGAGAGGGACATGTGATTTCAGAAGCCAATGATGCAAGCCATTTCAGGAAATGTTGGATGTTTCCTGCACCCTGATTGGCTAGAAGAAAAATAAAATTTAAATTTACAAGCACACTCCTCTTTTGAGCTCTCCCACCCCCTACCCTCATGAAACACGTGCCCCACACTCATCATACACCACCATTATCATAACCAAAGTGCTCAAAATGCTTTAGCGCAAATATTTACCGGCACTTTTTACCAAATGTTTCCAA
Source organism: Ranitomeya variabilis (assembly GCF_051348905.1). NCBI lineage: Eukaryota > Metazoa > Chordata > Amphibia > Anura > Dendrobatidae > Ranitomeya > Ranitomeya variabilis. The sequence continues at coordinate 573,959,565 of NC_135236.1, forward strand.
TTTTTTCCGATTTTATAAAATGTTGCTCATGTTTATGATCACGAATCCGAATGTGCCATATTTGTGCCAATTTTAAGTTTGGAAATTATTTTTCAAACTAATTTGCTTATCGCTACCCGTAATTGTTAATAAAGTAAAAAAAATATTTTAATACTTATCTTTTCTGTACGTTTTAAAGTAATTCTACTTTTAAGAAAATAAAAGTAAGCAGAAGTTTTTCACTTGATAAATTACTGTCCTAAATACAATAAAATGAGCAGCAACAGAAATTTAGATATTTAGTCTTACAGGTTTGTGGCAGGTGCATCTAGTATTGTTTAGTACCTATGAAATATGCAGTATTCAGATGTAAATCTGTACACAATTTTTATTCTCGCTGCTCATTTGCTATGTTAGAGCACCACTTAATAAATGAAAACCAGTCTCAGATCTGTACTTTTACATGGTTTCTGCTGTAATAGAATAACCACTTTATGATCTTCATGTCATGTTTCTGTACTAACAAGATTACATCTCTGTATTTACAGTTCAAAAAAGCATTTTCATCTTGCTACATGTGTAAAAGAATGTAGCATTTTCATTTTATAGACTAATTGGATGTTAGATATTTACTGCATTCCTTGTAAGTTGTTATCCGACTGTACATCTCAAATAGTACAATAGTTCTTTTTCTATATGTGCATTAAAGGGAATCCGACAGCGGACACATTTCTCTCGATCCACGGTGAATGTATGATTTCAGCTGTGTATATTTGATTCTTAAACACTGCAATATTTCAGAGAATAATATACTTTAAGGCTATTTGTCCATGTTGCGGATTTTGATGCAATTCCGCAGCGTTTTTGGACATGCAGAATTGCATCAAATCTGCAGTGTACTGCACTACCAATGTTAGTCAATGGGAAATTGAGAATTGGTGTGCATATGCTGTGGAAAAATACATGCGGATTTGCAGCATTTTATTTTCTGCAGCATGTCAATTCTTTTTGTGGATCTGCAGCTTTTCTGCACCCATTGAGTACTATTGAGTCAGGCAAATCTGCAGCAAAACAACAGGTTTAAAAAGATCTGCTGTTTTGCTGCAGAGTTGCATGCGAGAAACACTGCAGATCGGAAAGAGGAAGAGTGTGGGTGGAGACTATATGTGTGGGCGGAGACTATGTGTGTATAGTGAATATGTGCGTGTCTGTGTGCGGGGGTCTGTGTGCATGTGTGTGTGTCCGGGTGTCTGCGGGGCTGTGTGTGTGTGTGCAAGTCCGTATGTAGGCAGGCATCATCCAATGGGACTACTAGTTCCATCAGGCTATGTCTGCTACAGTGACAGCTTGCCGATGATGGGACAGTAGTAGTCCCATCATCCAGCTACTGTGTTCAAGTGTAAAAAAAAAAAAACACATACACACATACAGTACACTCTCTGACAGAATTTATGTCACTTATCCATGTTATGTAAATAAAATCTTATAACCTGATGTTAAATTCATGCATTGGTTGTATAAATTATTCTTTTGAAAGCTGAAACCCTCTGAAATGTGGTTTAGGTTAAGAAAATAAATTGGCATCAATGCAGAAATATTGATCATTTAATGGACACAGAATAGTCAAAGTTTTGCAAGACAAAAGTTTTGTCGCCCACAGAAAGTAATGTTATATTCAAACAATAGCCAGTAAAGGCTAAATATACAGCTGCGGACTGATATCCATAGCCTGGGAAGATCCATGGGTATTAACCCTTTCCTAGGCTATAAACATTGCCCCCCCAGTCAATGGCTTTCCCCCTCTGGCACAGAAAATTGCACAGGAGCCCACACAATTTTTTTTTAATTTTTTTAAAATTAAATAGATATTGCGTTTAAGGCCGGGGTCCCACTTGCGAGAAACTTGCACGAGTCTCGCACCTCAATACCTGGCACTGCTGCCTGCACTCGGGGCCGGAGTGTGTGGCTGCATGTATTTCTATGCTGCAGAACGCTCCGGTCGGAGTGCCGGCAGCAGTGCCGGGTACTGAGGTGCGAGACTCGTGCAAGTTTCTCATAAGTGTGACCCAGGCCTAACGCAGACTTTGTGTGTGTCTTTATTTAACTCTTTATGTACTGTTTTATTAGGCTTATTACTAAAAATTGGGCTTTGGTATTATCTATCTATCTATAGATATAGAGAAAAAAAGCCAACCAGCACTCCTAATGTGAACACGTGCAAAGCTGCAAACTGCATCATATAGATAAAAAAGAACACAGCAGCACATCTAGATTCATGTACATGTGCTGCTGTGTTCTATTTTTATCTATCTATAGATATAGATATCTATCTATCTATAGATACAGTACAGACCAAAAGTTTGGACACACCTTCTCATTTAAAGATTTTTCTTTATTTTCATGACTATGAAAATTGTAAATTCACACTGAAGGCATCAAAGCTATGAATTAACACATGTGGAATTATATATACTTAACAAAAAAGTGTGAAGCAAACTGAAAATATATCTTATATTCTAGGTTCTTCAAAGTAGCCACCTTTTGCTTTGATGACTGCTTTGCACACTCTTGGCATTCTCTTGTTGAGCTTCAAAATATAGTCACCGGAAATGGTCTTCCAACAGTCTTGAAGGAGTTCCCAGAGATGCTTAGCACTTGGCCCTTTTGACCTCACTCTGCGGTTCAGCTCACCCCAAACCACCTTGATTGGGTTCAGGTCTGGTGACTGTGGAGGCCAGGTCATCTGGCGTAGCACCCCATCACTCTCCTTCTTGGTCAAATAGCCCTTACACAGCCTGGAGGTGTGTTTGAGGTCATTGTCCTGTTGAATAATAAATGATGGTCCAACTAAAGGCAAACCGGATGGAATAGCATGCCGCTGCAAGATGCTGTGGTAGCCATGCTGGTTCAGTATGCCTTCAATTTTGAATAAATCCCCAACAGTGTCACCAGCAAAGCACCCCCACACCATCACACCTTCTCTTTAATGCTTGATGGTGGGAAACAAGCATATAGTGTCCATCCATTCACCTTTTCGGCGTCGCACAAAGACACGGTGGTTGGAACCAAAGATCTCAAATTTGGACTCATCAGACCAAAGCACAGATTCACACTGGTCTAATGTCCATTCCTTGTGTTCTTTAGCCCAAACAAGTCTCTTCTACTTGTTGCCTGTCCTTAGCAGTGGTTTCCTAGCAGCTATTTTACCATGAAGGCTTGCTGCACAAAGTCTCCTCTTAACAGTTGTTGTAGAAATGTGTCTGCTGCTAGAACTCTGTGTGGCATTGACCTCTAATCTGAGCTGCTGTTAACCTGCGATTTCTGAGGCTGGTGACTCGGATAAACTTATCCTCAGAAGCAGAGGTGACTCTTGGTCTTCCTTTCCTGGAACGGTCCTCATGTGAGTCAGTTTCTTTGTAGCACTTGATGGTTTTGGCAACTGCACTTGGGGACTAGGGTTGAGCGAAACGGATCGGTCATTTTCATAAGTCGCCGACTTTTGGCAAAGTCGGGTTTCATGAAACCCGACCCGATCCCTGTGTGGGGTCGGCCATGCAGTACGCGACTTTCACGCCAAAGTCGCGTTTCAATGACGCTAAAAGCGCCATTTCTCAGCCAATGAAGGTGGACGCAGAGTGTGGGCAGCGTGATGACATAGATCTCAGTCCCCACCATCTTAGAGAAGGGCATTGCAGTGATTGGCTTGCTTTCTGCGGCATCACAGGGGCTATAAAGGGGCGTCCCCGCCGGCCGCCATCTTACTGCTGCTGAGGTTGCTGCCGCTTCGTCAGAAGCATGGATAGTGTTAGCAGGGTACATTCACCCCCAAACCGCTTGTGCTGTAGCGATTTCCACTGTCCAACACCACCTTTTGTTTGCAGGGACAGTGGAAGCTACATTTTTTTTTCCTCAGTGCTGTAGCTCATTGGGCTGCCCTAGAAGTCTCCCCGATAGCTGCATTGCTGTGTGTGTACGCCGCTGTGCAAACCAACTGCTTTTTTCAAAGCACAAATCCTGTTGTTCCTTCCTTTCTGCACAGCTGTCTTGTTTGTTTGTCCACACTTTTGTGTGCAGCAGTCCTTTTTATAGCTGCCTGCCATACTTTTCTGAGATTACTGCAGCGAGATAAAGATTGGCAAGTCTGCCTCTGTGCCAGTGCTGTGTGTGGCATCTGTCTCTCATTGTGTGCCACAGAAAACCTAGTGTGTAATACTGGGCCATTTTTTTTTTTTTTTAATTCTCCCTGAAAAAAAAAAAAATAAATAGTGGGAGATAAAGATTGGCAAGTCTGGCTCTGTGCCAGTGCTGTGTGTGGCATCTGTCATTGTGTGCCACAGAAAACCTAGTGTGTAATACTGGGCCATTTTTTTTTTTAAATTCTCCCTGAAAAAAAAAAATAAATAGTGGGAGATAAAGATTGGCAAGTCTGCCTCTGTGCCAGTGCTGTGTGTGGCATCTGTCTCTCATTGTGTGCCACAGAAAACCTAGTGTGTAATACTGGGCCATTTTTTTTTTTTTTAACTCTCCCTGAAAAAAAAAAAAAATAGTGGGAGATAAAGATTGGCAAGTCTGCCTCTGTGCCAGTGCTGTGTGTGGCATCTGTCTCTCATTGTGTGCCACAGAAAACCTAGTGTGTAATACTGGGCCATTTTTTTTTCTAATTCTCCCGGAAAAAAAAAATAAATAGTGGGAGATAAAGATTGGCAAGTCTGCCTCTGTGCCAGTGCTGTGTGTGGCATCTGTCTCTCATTGTGTGCCACAGAAAACCTAGTGTGTAATACTGGGACATTTTTTTTTCTTTTTTTTTTAATTCTCCCTGAAAAAAAAAATAGTGGGAGATTAAGATTGGCATTTCTGCTTGAGTGCTGGTCCTGTGTGTGCCATCTGTCTCAAATTATTGGGGCACAGAAAACCTAGTGTGTCATACTGTTATTTTTTTTTAATTCTCCCTGAAAACAAAAAATAGTGGGAGATTAAGATTGGCATTTCTGCTTGAGTGCCGGTCCTGTGTGTGCCATCTGTCTCAAATAATTGGGGCACAGAAAACCTAGTGTGTCATACTGTTAATTTTTTTTTTTTTTTTTAATTCTCCCTGAAAACAAAAAATAGTGGGAGATTAAGATTGGCATTTCTGCTTGAGTGCCGGTCCTGTGTGTGCCATCTGTCTCAAATTATTGGGGCACAGGAAACCTAGTGTGTAACATTGGGCCTGATTTTCCTTTCAGTGTCAGCCACCTATAAAGGTATATATAAATCCTACAGAAGTTTGAGTTCACCTTATAAGTTGTTTTACAGTAACAAATACCGTTACTTTGGTTACGTTTTGCAAACAATGAGGAAGTCTGGTGGAAGAGGTCGTGGCCGTGGGCGGTCATTGTCAGGTGGTAATGATGGTAGTGGTGGTGGAGCATCAGGTGGTCGTTGTAAAAGCAGTACAGCACCTAAGTCTCGAGTTGTTGAGCCAGGTTCGTCGTCTGGCTACACAAGGCCTCGAACGCTCCCTTTTCTGGGAGTAGGAAAACCGCTTTTAAAGCCGGAGCAGCAAGAACAAGTTTTGGCTTTCCTTGCTGACTCAGCCTCTAGCTGTTTTGCCTCCTCTTCTGAAAGTGCTAAATGTAAAAGCAGCGCGTCGTTAGTGGATGTTCACGGTAAGGGACAAGTCGCTTCCTTGTCTTCTTCACCCAGAACAAGAGAGAAGGATGCGTCAGGAGACACAACGGGTTACTCCATGGAGCTCTTTACACATACCGTTCCTGGGTTAGACAGTGAAACAGTTAACAGGCCATGCCCATTAGAAGTTGAATCGGACATGGAGTGCACTGATGCACAGCCACAGCCAGATTACTATGCTGTTCCTTTGACTCAGACCAGAACATTGCACTCGCAGTGTACTGAGCCAGAATCAATCCCAGCTGAGACTATGGTGCCCCGTTACGAACGCAATACCACCGGCTTACACGGTGACACAGACGAAGTTGCACACGAGATAGAAGAGGAGGTCATAGATGACCCAGTTGTTGACCCCGATTGGCAGCCATTGGGGGAACAGGGTGCAGGCGGCAGTAGTTCTGAAGTGGAAGAGGAGGAGGAGGAGGAGCCACAGCAGGCATCAACATCACAACAGGTTCCGTCTGCTGGGCCCGTATCTGGCCAAAAACGCGTGGCAAAACCAAAACCAGTTGGAGGACAGCGTGGCCATCCGGTTAAAGAAGCTCAGTCTGCAATGCCTGAAAAGGTATCCGATAGTAGAAAGAGTGTAGTCTGGCATTTTTTTAAACAACATCCAAATGATCAGCGCAAAGTCATCTCTCAAAAATGTTCAACTACCTTAAGCAGAGGTCAGAATCTTAAAAGTCTAAATACAAGTTGCATGCACAGACATTTAACCACCATGCAATTGCAAGCCTGGACTAACTACCAAACGTCCCTAAAGGTTGCAGCACCCTCGGCCAATGAAGCTAGTCAGCAACGCTACATCCCTTCCCTCACTGTAAGCCCACCATTTCCTGCACCACCTGCAGTATCTGTGCAGCTTTTGTCTCCAGGCCAAAGCAGTCAGGGAATCACCAGGTTCGTAGTAGGAAACACTGCATGTAGGGCACCGGCAAGAATACCATCTCCAACCCTCTCTCAGTCTGCCATGTCCACCGGCACTACCGCTAGTTCCACGATCTCCAGCTCTCCAGTCCAGCTCACCCTACATGAGACTCTTGTTAGGAAAAGGAAGTACTCATCCTCGCTTCCGCGTACACAGGGTTTGAACGCCCACATTGCTAGACTAATCTCATTAGAGATGATGCCCTACCGGTTAGTTGAAAGCGAAGCTTTCAAAGTGCTGATGGACTATGCTGTACCATGCTACGAGCTACCCAGTCGACACTTCTTTTCTAGAAAAGCCATCCCAGCCCTCCACCAGCATGTTAAAGACCGCATCGTCCATGCACTCAGGCAGTCTGTGACTACAAAGGTGCACCTGACAACAGATGCATGGACCAGTAGGCATGGCCAGGGATGTTACGTGTCCATCACGGCACACTGGGTGAATGTGGTGGATGCAGGGTCCACAGGGGACAGCAATATTGGGACAGTTCTGCGTAGCCCACGGTCAAGGAAACAGTTGGCTGTAGGCGTTCGCCCCCCCTCCTCCTCTTCCTCGTCCTCCTGCAGAAGCGAGAGCTCGTCCACAGACCGCAGTCGCACATCCACTCAATCCGCAGCTGCCACTGTTGCACACCAGGTGTGCCATTATGGGACAGCTAGTGGCAAGCGTCAGCAGGCTGTATTGGCAATGAAGTGTTTGGGCGACAACAGACACACCGCGGAAGTTCTGTCCGAGTTCTTGCAGAAAGAAACTCAGTCATGGCTGGGCACTGTACATCTTGAGGCAGGCAAGGTAGTGAGTGATAACGGAAGGAATTTCATGGCTGCCATAGCCCTTTCCCAACTGAAACACATTCCTTGCCTGGCTCACACCTTAAACCTGGTGGTGCAGTGCTTCCTGAAAAGTTATCCGGGGTTACCCGACATGCTCCTCAAAGTGCGCAGACTTTGCTCGCATATCCGCCGTTCGCCCGTACACTCCAGCCGTATGCAGAACTATCAGCGGTCTTTGAACCTTCCCCAGCATCGCCTAATCATCGACGTTGCAACAAGGTGGAACTGCACACTGCACATGCATCAGAGACTGTGCCAACAGAGGCGTGCTGTTATGTATTTGTGGGAGGATACACGGGCAGGCAGTTGGATGGCAGACATGGAGTTGTCAGGTGTGCAGTGGTCGAAGCTACAAGACCTGTGTCAAGTCCTTCAGTGTTTTGAGGAATGCACAAGGCTGGTTAGTGCAGACAACGCCATAATAAGCATGAGCATCCCCCTAATGCGTCTGCTGATGCAAAGTTTGACGCACATAAAGGAGCAGGCGTCTGCAGCCGAGGAAGAGGAAAGCCTTGATGACAGTCAGCCATTGTCTGGTCAGGGCCGTGTAGAGGATGCGGTAGCGGGTGAAGAGGAGGAGGAGGATGATGGGGATGAGTACTTTTTTAATGAGGAAGCTTCTCCTGGGCCAACAGAAATTAGTGGCGTTGCAAGGCCGGGTTCTGTTTTTTTAAGGGAGACAAGTGACGTAGATTTGCCTGTAACTGCCCCTCAAACCAGCATAACCGCAGATTTGACAACTGGAACTTTGGCCCACATGGTGGATTATGCCATACGTATCCTCAAAAGGGACCCACGCATTATTAAAACGATGACCGATGACGATTACTGGTTGGCCTGCATCCTTGACCCTCGCTATAAAGGCAAATTGCTAAATATTACGCCACATGAGAACCTCGAACAAATATTGGCAACCAAACAAGCAACTCTTGTAGACCGTTTGATTCGGGCATTCCCAGCACACAGCGCCGGTGATGGTTCTCACACGAGCTGCAGGGGGCTACAGGGAAGAGGTGTTAGAGGTGCACAAATCAGAAGTGGCATTGGACAGAGGGGTTTTCTGACCAGGTTGTGGAGTGATTTCGCAATGACCGCAGACAGGACAGGTACTGCAGCATCTATTCAAAGTGACAGGAGACAACATTTGTCCAGTATGGTTACAAACTATTTTTCATCCCTTATCGATGTTCTCCCTCAACCGTCATTCCCATTTGATTACTGGGCATCCAAATTAGACACATGGCCTGAATTGGCAGAATATGCATTGCAGGAGCTTGCTTGCCCAGCAGCTAGTGTGCTATCAGAAAGAGTAGTCAGTGCTGCTGGTTCAATATTAACCGAAAAAAGGACTCGTCTGGCTACCCAAAATGTGGATGATCTAACCTTCATTAAAATTAACCACTCCTGGATTTCAAATTATTTTGCCCCACCTTTCCCGGCTGACACCTAGCTTTCCTATAAAAAGGTCTTGCTTGTGGACTGGTCTTACTGAGTGTTCCAATCTCTTAATTTGCAGCAGCTGTTTGTCCAGCATACGACATGTTTACACCTCCCTCAATGGGAAAACTCCCCCCACGGGGCCGTGGTCTCGCCACTTGGCACAAGCACCCGTTAGAGTGCCGTTTGTCTGAAGAGGTGGGTGTGCCTGCTTTTGGTCGACGGCACTGCCGCTGGGTCCCTCATAGTACAATAAAGTGTCTCTGGCGGTGGTGGCGCGCACCCAACGTCAGACACACCGTTGTAACATGAGGGGCCCTGGGACGGTACCGCCGGCCACAAGAGAGTTCACCCCCCCAGCTCAAACTGTGCTCTACCACATGCAAAATTATCTCTCACAGCTCCACCAATGTTTAGTCTATGCGCTGACATCATTCAATGCCTGGCACTGACAATACCAATTTGTTGACATCTATGATGCTAGTTAAAATAGTCTGGGTCAGTGTCCTATATTGACACCAGTAAATACTTAGTGCCAAATTACTATGTCTGAAACTCAGCAGAGGAGCCCACCCCTGTACCTAAGTATGCCACACTTTAGTTTTTTTGTTTTGTTGTTTTGCGAGACATTAACATCTATTTATTTTTTGGGAGTACTAACTGTGTCAGACACTCCTTGCAATCGTCCTCCGCTGACCACACCAATGCTGCCTGTGTACCCATGTAACCTATTTTAAAGTGCATATAGCCTATTTTTATTTATTTTAGGCCCAGTAAGCCTGTCTGCGGTCCCTCCTCGCAATCGTCCTCCGCTGACCACAGCAATGCTGCCTGTGTACCCATGTAACCTATTTAAAACTGCATAGAGCCTATTTTTATTTATTTTAGGCCCAGTAAGCCTGTCTGCGGTCCCTCCTCGCAATCGTCCTCCGCTGACCACACCAATGCTGCCTGTGTACCCATGTAACCTATTTAAAAGTGCATATAGCCTATTTTATTTATTTTAGGCCCAGTAAGCCTGTCTGCAGTCCCTCCTTGCAATCGTCCTCCGCTGACCACACCAATGCTGCCCGTGTACCCTGGAACCTATTTAAAAGTTCATAGAGCCTATTTATATATTCTATTTAATATTAATAAAGCCATGATGGACTACGCTGTACCACGCTTCAAGCTAACCAGTCGACACTTCTTTTGCGAGAAAAGCCATCCCAACCCTCCACCAGCATGTAAAAGACCGCATTGTCCATGCACTCTGGCAATCTGTGAGTACAAAGGTGCACCTGACAACAGACGCATGGACCTGTAGGCATGGCCACGGAAGGTTACGTGTCCATTACGGCGCAATGGGTTAATGTGGTGGATGCATGGTCCACAGGGGACAGCCCTACTAAGTCTGTCTGCAGTCCCTAATTAAAATTGTCCTCAATTCAGGTTTTTGGGCTTTTTTAAAAAATAGGAAACTGCATTTGGGCTACTAGTCTGGTTGGGGCCTACTAGTGATGTCTGCCGCTCCTGGGTGTTCTCCTCCAGGTTTCCTTGTCTGAGCTTCAACCTTCAGGCTCTCATTAAGTATTTTTAAATGTAACACTACAGTTGCCATACTACTTGGGCTGGGGCCTAGTAACGGTGTTCTCCTCCTCCTTGGTGTTCTCCTCCTTGGTGTTCTCCTCCAGGTTTCCCTGTCTGAGCTTCAACCTTCAGGCTCTCATTAAGTATTTTTAAATGTAACACTACAGTTGCCATACTACTTGGGTTGGGGCCTAGTAACGGTGTTCTCCTCCTCCTTGGTGTTCTCCTCCTCCTTGGTGTTCTCCTCCAGGTTTCCTTGTCTGAGCTTCAACCTTCAGGCTCTCATTAAGTATTTTTAAATGTAACACTACAGTTGCCATACTACTTGGGTTGGGGCCTAGTAATGGTGTTCTCCTCCTCCTTGGTGTTCTCCTCCAGGTTTCCTTGTCTGAGCTTCAACCTTCAGGCTCTCATCAAGTATTTGTTGGTAAAAATTGGTGGTTGGGGCCTACTAACGGTGTCTGCCGCTCCCTGGTGTTGTCCTCCACTGTATAAAGCTGAGCTTCAACCTTCTGGCTTTCGGCCTATAGTAGCAGATATTAAACTGCATTTGGCCTTCAGCTTTGGTTGGGCCCTACTAACGGTGTGTGCCGCTCCCTGGTGTTGTCCTCCACTGTATAAAGCTGAGCTTCAACCTTCTGGCTCTCATTAAGTATTTGTTGGTAAAAATTGGTGGTTGGGGCCTACTAACGTTGTGTGCCGCTCCCTGGTGTTGTCCTCCACTGTATAAATCTGAGCTTCAACCTTCAGGCTCTCATTAAGTAGTTGTTTTTAAAAATTGGTGGTTGGGGCCCGACTAACGGTGTCTGCCGCTCCCTGGTGTTGTCCTCCACTGTATAAAGCTGAGCTTCAACCTTCTGGCTTTCGGCCTATAGTAGCAGATATTAAACTGCATTTGGCCTTCAACTTTGGTTGGGCCCTACTAACGGTGTGTGCCGCTCCCTGGTGTTGTCCTCCACTGTATAAAGCTGAGCTTCAACCTTCTGGCTCTCATTAAGTATTTGTTGGTAAAAATTGGTGGTTGGGGCCTACTAACGGTGTGTGCCGCTCCCTGGTGTTGTCCTCCACTGTATAAATCTGAGCTTCAACCTTCAGGCTCTCATTAAGTAGTTGTTTTTAAAAATTGGTGGTTGGGGCCCTACTAACGGTGTCTGCCGCTCCCTGGTGTTGTCCTCCACTGTATAAAGCTGAGCTTCAACCTTCTGGCTTTCGGCCTATAGTAGCAGATATTAAACTGCATTTGGCCTTCAACTTTGGTTGGGCCCTACTAACGGTGTGTGCCGCTCCCTGGTGTTGTCCTCTGTTATGACCCCAATGGCAGAGGGTCTCAAAAGTACATACCAAGTCTGCAAACACAAAAAAACAGCTCATAGGGCAGTGGTAACTGGGCTGACCATATATCTAATCCTAGCACCACAAATAGCAGCAGCCGGGGAACGTGCCTACATTGGTTCTAGACGTCTCGCGCCAGCCGGAGAACTAACTACCCCTAGAAGGGAAAAGATAGACCTTTCTTGCCTCCAGAGAAAAGACCCCAAAAGTTGGATACAAGCCCCCAACAAATAATAACGGTGAGGTAAGGAGAAAAGACAAACGTAAGAATGAACTAGATATTTAGCAAAGAGAGGCCCACTGACTAATAGCAGAATATAGTAAGATGACTTATACGGTCAGCAAAAACCCTATCAAAATTTCCACGCTGGATATTCAAGAACCCCCGAACCATCTAACGGCCCGGGGGGAGAACACCAGCCCCCTAGAGCTTCCAGCAAAATCAGGAATCACATTTAGTACAAGCTGGACAAAAAATAAGAGCAATGCAAATAACCAAAAAACAAGGAAGCAGGACTTAGCTTAATTTTGCAAGATCCAGGACCAGCAGACAGGAGCAAACAGAAAGGAACTGATTACAACGATGCCAGGCCCTGGACTGAGAATCCAGGAAGTTTATATAGCAACACCCCTGGACTAACGACCCAGGTGGGTGCCAAACTGAGGAAAGACAATCCCAGAGTCATATCACTAGTGACCACAAGAGGGAGCCAAAAAAGTCTAATTCACAACAGTACCCCCCCTTTAAGGAGGGGGTCACCGAACCCTCACCAAGACCACCAGGGCGATCAGGATGAGCAGCGTGAAAGGCACGAACTAAATCGGCCGCATGCACATCAGAGGCAACCACCCAGGAACTTTCCTCCTGACCATAGCCCTTCCACTTGACCAGATACTGAAGCCTCCGCCTGGAGAGACGAGAATCCAAGATCTTCTCCACCACGTACTCCAACTCGCCCCCAACCAACACCGGAGCAGGAGGCTCAACAGAAGGAACCACAGGTACAACGTACCGCCGCAACAAAGACCTATGGAACACGTTGTGAATGGCAAAGGACACCGGAAGATCCAAGCGAAAGGACACAGGATTAAGGATTTCCAATATCCTGTAAGGATCGATGAAGCGAGGCTTAAACTTAGGAGAGGAGACCTTCATAGGAACAAATCGAGAAGACAGCCATACCAAATCCCCAACACGAAGTCGGGGACCCACACCGCGGCGGCGGTTGGCAAAACCCTGAGCCTTCTCCTGTGACAACTTCAAGTTGTCCACCACAAGATTCCAGATCTGCTGCAACCTATCCACCACGGAATCTACCCCAGGACAGTCAGAAGGCTCCACATGTCCCGAGGAAAAACGAGGATGGAAACCAGAGTTGCAAAAAAAAGGCGAAACCAAGGTAGCGGAACTAGCCCGATTATTAAGGGCAAACTCAGCCAACGGCAAGAAGGTCACCCAATCATCATGATCTGCAGAAACAAAACACCTCAAATAAGCCTCCAGAGTCTAATTAGTTCACTCCGTTTGTCCATTAGTTTGAGGATGAAAGGCAGACGAAAACGACAAATCAATGCCCATCTTAGCACAAAAGGATCGCCAGAACCTGGAAACAAACTGGGATCCTCTGTCAGACACGATATTCTCAGGAATGCCGTTTAAACGAACCACATTCTGAAAGAACAAGGGAACCAGATCGGAAGAGGAAGGCAGTTTAGGCAAAGATACCAAATGGACCATCTTGGAAAAGCGATCACATACCACCCAGATGACAGACATTCCTTGAGACACCGGAAGATCTGAAATGAAATCCATGGAAATGTGTGTCCAAGGCCTCTTCGGGACAGGCAAGGGCAAGAGCAAGCCGCTGGCACGAGAACAGCAAGGCTTAGCCCGAGCACAAGTCCCACAGGACTGCACAAATGACCGCACATCCCGTGACAAGGAAGGCCACCAAAAGGAGCTAGCCACCAGATCTCTGGTGCCAAAAATTCCCGGATGCCCTGCCAACACCGAGGAATGAACCTCGGAAATGACTCTGCTGGTCCACTTATCAGGAACAAACAGTCTGTCAGGTGGACAAGAGTCAGGTCTACCAGCCTGAAATCTCTGCAACACACGTCGCAAATCCGGAGAAATGGCTGACAAGATTACTCCCTCTTTAAGAATACCAACTGGTTCTGCGACTCCAGGAGAGTCAGGCACAAAGCTCCTTGAAAGAGCATCAGCCTTCACATTCTTTGAACCTGGTAAATACGAGACCACAAAGTCAAAACGGGAGAAAAACAATGACCAACGGGCCTGTCTAGGATTCAGGCGTTTAGCAGACTCGAGATACATCAGATTCTTGTGATCAGTCAAGACCACCACACGATGCTTAGCACCCTCGAGCCAATGACGCCACTCCTCAAATGCCCACTTCATGGCCAGCAACTCCCGATTGCCAACATCATAATTCCGCTCAGCAGGCGAAAACTTCCTAGAGAAGAAAGCACATGGTCTCATTACAGAGCAACCAGGGCCTCTCTGCGACAAAACGGCCCCTGCCCCAATCTCAGAAGCATCCACTTCAACCTGAAAGGGAAGTGAGACATCAGGCTGGCACAAAACAGGCACCGAAGTAAACCGGTGCTTCAACTCTTGGAAAGCTTCCACGGCTGCAGGAGCCCAGTTAGCAACATCAGAACCTTTCTTGGTCATATCCGTCAAAGGTTTAACAACGCTAGAAAAATTAGCGATAAAACGACGGTAGAAGTTAGCAAAACCCAAGAACTTCTGAAGACTCTTAACTGACATGGGTTGAGTCCAATCATGAATAGCTCGGACCTTGACTGGGTCCATCTCCACCGCAGAAGGGGAAAAAATAAAACCCAAAAAGGGAACCTTCTGTACTCCAAAGAGACACTTTGAGCCCTTAACAAACAAAGCATTCTAACGCAAAACCTGAAACACCATCCTGACCTGCTCTACATGCGAGTCCCAATCATCAGAAAAAAACTGAATATCATCCAGATAAACAATCATAAATTTATCCAGATACTTCCGGAAAATATCATGCATAAAGGACTGAAACACTGAAGGAGCATTAGAGAGCCCGAAAGGCATCACCAAGTACTCAAAATGACCTTCGGGCGTATTAAATGCAGTTTTCCATTCATCTCCTTGCTTAATGCGCACAAGGTTGTACGCACCACGAAGATCTATCTTGGTGAACCACTTGGCACCTTTAATCCGGGCAAACAAGTCCGACAACAGAGGCAAAGGATACTGAAATTTAACAGTGATTTTATTCAGAAGCCGATAGTCAATACAAGGTCTCAAAGATCCGTCCTTCTTGGCCACAAAAAAGAATCCCGCACCAAGAGGGGAAGAGGATGGACGGATATGCCCCTTCTCCAGAGATTCCTTGATATACGAACGCATTGCGGTATGCTCAGGTACAGACAGATTAAATAATCTTCCCTTAGGAAATTTACTACCTGGAATCAAATCTATGGCGCAGTCACAGTCCCTATGAGGAGGCAGAGCACTGGACCTGGACTCGCTGAATACATCCTGGTAATCAGACAAATACTCAGGAACTTCCGAAGGAGTAGAGGAAGCAATAGACACCGGCGAGAGTCACCATGAATTCCCTGACAGCCCCAACTTGACACAGACATTGCCTTCCAATCCAAGACTGGATTATGGGTCTGTAACCATGGCAGACCCAAAACGACCAAATCATGCATTTTATGCAGAACAAGAAAACGAATCACCTCCCGATGTTCAGGAGTCATGCACATGGTTACCTGTGTCCAAAACTGCGGTTTATTTTCCGCCAATGGCGTAGCATCAATACCTCTAAGAGGATTTACCAATGGCTCAAGAACAAAACCACAGCGCTTGGCAAACGACAGATCCATAAGACTCAGGGCAGCACCTGAATCCACAAACGCCATAACAGGGTAGGAGGACAATGAGCAAATTAAAGTCACAGACAAAATAAATTTAGGTTGCAAATTACCAATGGCGACAGGACTAACAACCCTAGTTAGGCGTTTAGAGCATGCTGATATAACATGTGTAGAATCACCACAGTAAAAACACAACCCATTCTGACGTCTATGATTTTTCCGTTCATTTCTAGTCTGAATTCTACCACATTGCATTAAATCAGGTGTTTGTTCAGACAACACCACCAGAGGATTCGCGGCTTTGCGCTCCCGCAAACGCCGGTCAATTTGAATAGCCAGCGCCATGGAATCATTCGGACCTGTAGGAATGGAGAAACCCACCATCACATTCTTAATGGCTTCAGAAAGGCCATTTCTGAAATTTGCGGCCAGAGCACACTCATTCCACTGAGTAAGCACGGACCATTTCCGAAATTTTTGGCAATACACTTCAGCTTCATCCTGCCCCTGAGAATTAGCCAACAAGGCTTTTTCTGCCTGAATTTCAAGATTGGGTTCCTCGTAAAGCAATCCGAGCGCCAGAAAAAACGCATCAATATTTGCCAATGCCGGATCTCCTGGCGCTAGCGAGAAGGCCCAATCCTGAAGGTCGCCCCGTAAGAAAGAGATAACAATTTTTACTTGCTGAGCTGAATCTCCAGATGAACGGGGTCTCAGAGATAGAAACAATTTACAATTATTCCTGAAATTCCTAAACTTAAATCGGTCTCCAGAGAACAGCTCAGGAATAGGTATTTTAGGTTCAGACATTGGACTACCGGTAACAAAATCTTGTATACCCTGCACACGAGCAGCAAGCTGATCCACACTTGTAATCAAAGTCTGGACATTCATGTCTGCAGCAAGCACAAGCCACTCAGAGGTAAAGGGGAGGAAAAAAGAGAGGGAAAAAAAAAAAAAACTCAGACTTTCCTTTCTTGTAATCCCACTTCTGCAATGCATTAAACATTCAACCTTGGCCTGGCACACTGTTATGACCCCAATGGCAGAGGGTCTCAAAAGTACATACCAAGTCTGCAAACACAAAAAACCAGCTCATAAGGCAGTGGTAACTGGGCTGACCATATATCTAATCCTAGCACCACAAATAGCAGCAGCCGGGGAACGTGCCTACGTTGGTTCTAGACGTCTCGCGCCAGCCGGAGAACTAACTAACCCTAGAAGGGAAAAGAAAGACCTTTCTTGCCTCCAGAGAAAAGACCCCAAAAGTTGGATACAAACCCCCAACAAATAATAACGGTGAGGTAAGGAGAAAAGACAAACGTAAGAATGAACTAGATATTTAGCAAAGAGAGGCCCACTGACTAATAGCAGAATATAGTAAGATGACTTATACGGTCAGCAAAAACCCTATCAAAATTTCCACGCTGGATATTCAAGAACCCCCGAACCGTCTAACGGCCCGGGGGGAGAACACCAGCCCCCTAGAGCTTCCAGCAAAATCAGGAATCACATTTAGTACAAGCTGGACAAAAAATAAGAGCAATGCAAATAACCAAAAAACAAGGAAGCAGGACTTAGCTTAATTTTGCAAGATCCAGGACCAGCAGACAGGAGCAAACAGAAAGGAACTGATTACAATGATGCCAGGCACTGGACTGAGAATCCAGGAAGTTTATATAGCAACACCCTTGGACTAACGACCCAGGTGGGTGCCAAACTGAGGAAAGACAATCCCAGAGTCATATCACTGGTGACCACAAGAGGGAGCCAAAAAAGTCTAATTCACAACAGTCCTCCACTGTATAAAGCTGAGCTTCAACCTTTTGGCTTTCGGCCTATAGTAGCAGATATTAAACTGCATTTGGCCTTCAACTTTGGTTGGGCCCTACTAACGGTGTGTGCCGCTCCCTGGTGTTGTCCTCCACTGTATAAAGCTGAGCTTCAACCTTCTGGCTCTCATTAAGTATTTGTTGGTAAAAATTGGTGGTTGGGGCCTACTAACGGTGTCTGCCGCTCCCTGGTGTTATCCTCCACTGTATAAAGCTGAGCTTCAACCTTTTGGCTTTCAGCCTATAGTAGCAGATATTAAACTGCATTTGGCCTTCAACTTTCGTTGGGCCCTACTAACGGTGTCTGCCGCTCCCTGGTTTTGTCCTCCACTGTATAAAGCTGAGCTTCAACCTTTTGGCTTTCGGCCTATAGTAGCAGATATTAAACTGCATTTGGCCCTCAACTTTGGTTGGGCCCTACTAACGGTGTGTGCCGCTCCCTGGTGTTGTCCTCCACTGTATAAAGCTGAGCTTCAACCTTCTGGCTCTCATTAAGTATTTGTTGGTAAAAATTGGTGGTTGGGGCCTACTAACGGTGTCTGCCGCTCCCTGTGTTGTCCTCCACTGTATAAATCTGAGCTTCAACCTTCAGGCTCTCATTAAGTAGTTATTTTTAAAAATTGGTGGTTGGTGCCTACTAACGGTGTGTGCCGCTCCATGGTGTTGTCCTCCACTGTATAAAGCTGAGCTTCAATCTTAAAGCTCTCGTTAAGTAGTTGTTTTTAAAATGTGTGGTTGGGCCCTTAAAACGGTGTCTGACGCTACTGGGTTTTCTCCTGTTTTGTTGTCCCGACCTTCAATGTTCAGGCTTTTGGCTTACATTTTAAATAATTAAACTGCAGTTGGCCTACTACTTTGGTTGGGCCTAGTAACGGTGTGTGCCGCACCTTGGTGTTGTCCTGTGTTATTTTCCTGACCTTTAATCTTCAGGCTTTCGGCCTTCATTTGTAATATTAAACTGCATAGGGCCTACTAGTGTGGTTCGGCCCTACTAATGGTGTCTCTCTGCCGCTCCTGGGTTTTCTTCTCCACTGAAGCAATGCCACCTGGTTAGTCCTGTTACCAATTTTGACCTGCATTTTACCCACTTTATTATTTGGGCCTATATCAGTGTTTCCGCCTCATCCTGCCCATTGCCCAGCCGGTGCTAGATGAGTCTTGTGGTACTTTGACCCAGACCACTACATTCCCCTTGCACACTACACAGCCACAATCTGACCCTGCTGAAAGTCAGGTTCCCCTTCCCGCATACTATACCACCTTACACAGGGACAAAGAGGAAGGTGCAGATGAAAGTGCAAGTTTCTTCAACAGGTAGGGGGGGCATACTCGTTGGCGACGTCACAGGCACAGTGCCCCTCAGAGTACGCAAAAGTGTCGCTGCCGGTGGGAGGCGCCCCCGCTGTGCAAACACACCACCATACTTTGAGGGGCCCTGTGCCAGTGCCAATGCGAACGAGTGGGCCTCCCTGCTTGCTCAGGATCACAGCACTTGCAAAGTTGAAATACTTACCTCTCACTGCTCCACCGCCGTGACGTAGTCCACGTTTCCTGGGCCCACTAAAACCTTGAACCAGCCCTACCCCCCACAACTTTTGCCAAATGACCCCCAAGTTCCAATGCCCAACTATTATTATAAAGTTAATTAAGATTGACAAGCTTCAGAAATAAGAATGGATGTTTTTGGCATTAAAATGGGCACTGTAGGTGTTTTCCTGGCCTCCACTCACTGCCGACTATGCTTCCCCTTGACCTGCATTGGGTTTCATGTTTCGGTCGATCCCCGACTTTTCGCGATAATCGGCCGACTTCACTTGACTCGACTTTGGACAAAGTCGGGTTTCGCAAAACCCAACTAGATCTTAAAAAATGAAAGTCGCTCAACCCTATTGGGGACACTTTAAAAGTTTTTCCAATTTTTTGGACTGACTGACCTTCATTTCTTAAAGTAATGATTCCACTCATTTTCCTTTACTTAGCAGCTTTTTTCTTGCCATAATACCAATTCTAACAGTCTATTAGACTGTCTATTCTAACAGTCTATTCAATCCACCAGACTTCTGCTTAAATCAACTGATGGTCCCAACCCCAATTAATAAGGCAAGAAATCCCACTTATTAAACTTGACAGGGCACACCTGTGAAGTGAAAAACATTTCTGTTTGATACATGCAACCAGTGGATTGGGCAGCATGTATCTGCTGTAAAGTTCCCTTTAAGATCAGTGTACAATGTGTATTTTGTGTGTGCAGCATTGTTGGGGTAGTGGCAGAAAAAGCATGTCCCTCATAGGTAGAATACACTACAATCATAGAAGATTTGTGTTACTACATTTGACATGTCCTTTTTAATATGTCCCATGAAAACAACAAAAACTATTTTTTCTCACAAAAATATTCTTTTAGCCAGAAATATTTTTAATTTCACAATGGTGACAGCAAAAATGTACCCCAAAATATGTTGTGCAATTTCTTCAAAGTGCACCAATAAGCCACATTTAGTTAAAACTACTTTTGAGGCACAGTGCAAAGCTCAAAAGTGAAGAAGCGCCATATGGGACTTCAGATTTTGCTGAAATGATTTAATGGTGCCATGTTACATTGTCAGAGCCCCTGAGGCACCAGAACAATAGAAACCCCCCATAAGTGACATTGTTTTACAAACTACTCCTCTCAATGAATTCATCTATGGTTGCTGTGAGCGTGTTGATACCACATGTGCCTCACAGAAATTTATACCATTGGGCTGTTAAGAAAGAATAATTGCATTTTTACTACCAAAGTGTTGTTTTAGCCCACATTTTTTATTTTTATAATGGCTAATAGGAAAAATATTTTTTTGTGCAATTTCTGAAGTTCTTTTGAGGCACAGTGCATAGCTCTGAAAATAAGGAGTGCCATATTATAGTGCAGATTGTATGGTTTGTGGGTGCCATTACCCACTGAAAGAGCCCCTGAGGTGCTAGATGTCATGGGGAGACTAGGTAAGCTAAGGCTGGATACCCGGGCCCCTGTGATATCCCTCAGACTAGGGAAAACCCTGTCTGTCCCTCTCCCAGAATTTACACAAATGGTGTGCTTGTCTGGGCCATCAGGCCTGGCTCTGACTCCTGTTTCAGCCCTATGCTGAAACCGCTACCCACCACCCAGTGAATAGACCACACACCAACCCCCCACAGAAAGCACAGAAAGGGAAAACTAAAAAACACACCACGCCGCAGACACACAGGAAAACACAATAAGGCTAGTTTAACACTAGCATTTACCTGATCTGCGGCAGGCTGCGGACTTCCTCTGTGAAGCCCCACCCTCGGCCGCACCTCCGCCTCTAGCTCCGCCTACTTCTGCATGCGGCCGGCTTGCGGCCTGTGTACCTATCTTTAACATTAGGTTCGCAGGTCGTGCCGCAGTATGCGGATGCTTCCGCATGCGTCGTTTTGACGATGCGGTGACCAGCATAAACGCAGCTTGTAGCAATTTCATTTTCTTGCCGCATCGTCAAAACGACGCATACTGCGTCGTGCCCAGGGCAAAACAAATGCAAATATAGGAAGGAGAAATATAACAAAGGATAATACACCATCAGATACGATATTTCTTCTCCAAGACCACCACTCCAGACCGGAATCACTAGGCACGAGGCACAAGCTATAATCGGCGACGCCCAAAGTCCAGCAATACTATTTAAAGGCCGTGGGCGTGACCCAGCCTCCAACCCGAGTACCAGCTAGATTAACCCTGGGCAACCTGGATAAAAATCTAGCCGGCGCCACTGAACGCATAGTGGACGAATGAGGAATTACCACTGTCTGTCGGACGCCCTAGTGTGAATAGCGTCCGACATGACAGTACCCCGCCTTCTACGAGGGACCCCAGGGCCCTCACGACTTATAGGACCCGGCTTGTCCAGATGGCGGCAGTGAAACATACTGACCAGCCGGTCCGCATGTACGTCCGAGGCTGGTACCCAAGACCTCTCCTCCGGCCCATAAGCCCGCCAGTGTACCAGGTACTGTAAAGTGTGGCGCACTACTCGAGAGTCAACCACCTTGGAGACTTCAAATTCCAGATTGCCATCCACCAAGACCGGAGGTGGCATCGGCGCCGCGTCCACGGAGCCCACCACCTTTTTTAATAAAGATCTGTGGAACACATTGTGTATCTTATATACCGTAGGGAGCTCCAATCGGTAAGCTACCGGGTTAATGATGGGGTGACCCTAAATGGACCAATAAACCTTGGACCTAATTTCAGGGATGGCATTTTGAGTCTTATGTTTTTTGTGGACAACCACACCCAGTCAACCACACTCAGGTCCGGACCTGGCACACGTCTACTGTCAGCCACACGTTTGTACCTAGCACCCACGCTCAGCAAGTGCTGTTTCACTCTCCTCCAGACAGAGGACAGTTGTGCTGCTAGCTGGTCCTCCTCCGCGACGCCAGCAGAGCCTCCCTGACGCAGAGTACAAAATTGAGGATAGTGCCCGTAAACACAAAAGAAGGGGGACTCCCCAGACGATTCCTGATTATTTATGGCAAACTCCGCCAAAGGAAGGAATGTCGACCACTCCTCCTGATTGTCAGAAACAAAGCAGAGTAAATACTGCTCCAAATTCTGGTTCATACGCTCAGTCTGACCATTTGACTGAGGATGAAATGCCGAAGAATGCAACAACTTGATCCCCAGCCGTGAGCAAAATGCTTTCCAAAATTTTGCCACAAACTGAGTACCCCTATCAGACATGATGTCAGACGGAACCCTGTGAAGTCTGACCACCTCCTGAACAAATACCTGAGCCAGAATCGTCGCGTTAGGCAAGGACACAAAGTGCGACATCTTTGAGAACTGATCAACAACCACCAGGATGACCGTGTTCCCAGCTGAGGAGGGCAAGTCTGTAATAAAATCCATTGAGATATCTGTCCATGGCCTACTGGGTACCCTGAGAGGATGTAGTGTGCCAGCAGGACAGGAGCGGGGTGTCTTAGCCCTAGCGCACGTGGTGCATACTGACACGTACAAGACCACGTCCTGTTGGATTTTGGGCCACCAAAACCGACGCGACACCAACTCCAAGGTACCCCTAACCCCTGGGTGGCCAGCCAGGACAGCATCATGATGCTCACCCAACACCTTTAGGCAAAGATGGAGCGGTACAAACGATTTGTTAATGGGAAGCTCTGGTGGTACCTCCTCCTGAGCCTCAGCAATCTCAGCCTCAACCTCGGTCGTGAGGGCCGAGACCACTACACCCTTTTGGAGGATGGGTACCGGATCTTCCCGAGGTTCTCCCCCCGGAAAACACCTGGACAAAGCATCCGCCTTAGTGTTCTTAGACCCCGGTCGGTAAGTAACAAAAAAGTTGAATCACGTGAATAACAATGCCCAGCGAGCCTGCCTGGGGACAGACGCTTGGCTGACTCTAAATAAAGCAGATTTTTATGATCGGTGATAACTGTAACCTGGTGGATCGACCCCTCTAAGAAGTGTCGCCATTCCTCAAAAGCCAACTTGATAGCCAACAACTCCCTGTTGCCGATATCGTAGTTACGTTCGGGGGGCGACAGCTTCTTGGAAAAGTAGGCACATGGACGCAACTCGCCCAAGGATGAGCCTTGTGACAGCACCGCCCCCACTCCAACCTCAGACGCATTGACTTCCACGGTAAATGGTTTTGATACGTCCGGTTGCACCAGAATGGGGGCCGAAGCAAAACTGTTCTTCAGGAATTCGAATGCGCGCACAGCAGCCTCAGACCAGGCGGAGAAATTGGTACCATTTTCTTGATGGACTCTTATGAGGTTGTACGCCCCCCTGAGGTCAAGCTTGGAGAACCACTTAGCACCAGCCACCTGGTTGAACAAATCAGGTATCAGCGGCATAGGGTATGGGTCACGAACTGTAATCTGGTTTAACTCCCTGAAATCCAGACACGGGCGTAACCCGCCATCTTTCTTCTTAATGAAGAAGAACCCCGCTGCCACAGGCAAGGACGAAGGCCTGATGTGCCTTTTGCTCAGACTCTCAGCAATGTAGTCTTTTAAAGCTTGCCTCTCAGGACCAGAAATGTTAAACATCCTTGCTTTCGGCAATTTGTCCCCTGGTTTTAACCTAATAGTACAGTCATAGGGTCGATGTGGTGGCAATTCTGAGCAACCCTTCCCAGAGAACACATCCGCAAAATCCAGCAGTGACTCAGGAATGCTAGGAGTCACAGTGGACACACAAGTGGCCAGGCAATTCTCCTGGCA
The DNA here is from genome assembly GCF_051348905.1 of Ranitomeya variabilis. Taxonomy (NCBI): domain Eukaryota; kingdom Metazoa; phylum Chordata; class Amphibia; order Anura; family Dendrobatidae; genus Ranitomeya; species Ranitomeya variabilis. The sequence goes on from NC_135236.1 coordinate 573,983,294, forward strand.
GAATCTGCTCCACTTTTCCAGTCAATCACCTGGTTGTGCATAGATAACCATGGAAAACCCAGAACCATTTGTGCAGGAAGATTACTGAGCACCCTACATGTAACCTGCTCAAAATGTAGGACACCAATGTGGAGTTTCACCTCAGCCACAAACTCAGTAATCTCCCCCTGTGGGAGAGGAGCGGCATTGATGGTGACTACCTGGATTGGATGAGGCAGTTTTTCGATCCTGAACCCGGCTGTGCGCGCAAACTCCTCATCAATGAGATTAGTGGCAGAACCACTATCCACAAAAACAGTGATTGGCAGCTCTCTGCCAGCGACCATAACTCTGGCAGGGAGCATACATTGAGAGACCACCATGGAAGATATGCATAAGCTCAGCTTGGCCTCTTCCACACCCTCTGAGCTTAGTAGTTTTCCGCCATTGCACTTTTCTTAGATAACAGAGGACAAGCATTTACATAATGTCCATTTTTACCACAGCAAAAACAGACTCCCTGCTTCCTGAGCGAGGGGGCTCGATGATGTGACACCCCTGCGATTTGCATAGGCTCCGTGGGCTCACCTGCAGCAACCTCACGTGTACCTACGCCCTCCCCCATAGGCGGCATTTCTTGCGCCCCCTGACGCAAACGGTGATCAATGCGGATAACAAGACTCATAGCAGACTCTAGAGAAGCAGGAGTCTCATACATCAGGAGGGCTTGTTTAACCCTTCTCGAAACCCCATGAACAAACTGACTCCTCAGCGCGGGGTCATTCCATTGTGTGTCCACCACCCAGTGGCGAAATTCAGAACATTAATCCTCCGCCATTCGCTCCCCCTGGCGGAGAGCGCGTATTTTAGATTCTGCTAGAGCCAATCTGTCAGGATCATAATAAATGAGCCCATAAGCAGAAAAAAAACTCTCCACTGAGTTAAATGCAGCTGAATCAGATGGTAAAGAAAATGCCCATGCTTGGGGATCCCCGTTTAGTAATGACAACACCAGGCCCACACGCTGAGCTTCATTACCTGAAGAGATTGGGCGCATATGAAAATATAATTTGCAAGCTTCACGAAAAATAACAAATTTACTGCGTTCCCCAGCAAACCTCTCAGGTAAAGGGATCTTTGGCTCTGCAACTCTACCTGCAGTTTCAGATTGCACATTAGATACTACTAGACCCTGTTGCTGAACCGCCCCCTTCAACTCAGTGACCTGTAAGGACAGCGCCTCCAACTGGCGGGTTATGGAAGTCATGGGATCCTTGGAATACAAAATTTTGAGGCCAGAACAGCAGAACTCCCCGTAAGTGACCCCATTTTACAAATTACATCCCTTCATTCAAGGACACAGTGATTATATTGACACCACGAGTGTGTCACAGAAATATATACAGTGCCTAAAAGTAGTATTCAACCCCCTGCAGATTTAGCAGGTTTAATAAGATGCAAATAAGTTAGAGCCTTCAAACTTCAAACAAGAGCAGGATTTATTAACAGATGCATAAATCTTACAAACCAAAAGGTTTTGTTGCTCAGTTAAATTTTTATAAATTTTAAACATAAAAGTGTGGGTCAATTATTATTCAACCCCTAGGTTTAATATTTTGTGGAATAACCTTTGTTTGCAATTACAGCTAACAATCGTCTTTTAGAAGACCTGACCAGGCCGGCACAGGTCTCTGGAGTTATCTTGGCCCACTCCTCCATGCAGATCTTCTCCAAGTTATCTAGGTTCTTTGGGTGTCTCATGTGGACTTTAATCTTGAGCTCCTTCCACAAGTTTTCAATTGGGTTAAGGTCAGGAGACTGACTAGGCCACTGCAACACCTTGATTTTTTTCCTCTTGAACCAGGCCTTGGTTTTCTTGGCTGTGTGCTTTGGGTCGTTGTTTTGTTGGAAGATGAAATGACGACCCATCTTAAGATCCTTGATGGAGGAGTGGAGGTTCTTGGCCAAAATCTCCAGGTAGGCCGTGCTATCCATCTTCCCATGGATGCGGACCAGATGGCCAGGCCCCTTGGCTGAGAAACAGCCCCACAGGATGATGCTGCCACCACCATGCTTGACTGTAGGGATGGTATTCTTGGGGTCGTATGCAGTGCCATCCAGTCTCCAAACGTCACGTGTGTGGTTGGCACCAAAGATCTCGATCTTGGTCTCATCAGACCAGAGAACCTTGAACCAGTCAGTCTCAGAGTCCTCCAAGTGATCATGAGCAAACTGTAGACGAGCCTTGACATGACGCTTTGAAAGTAAAGGTACCTTACGGGCTCATCTGGAATGGAGACCATTGCGGTGGAGTACGTTACTTATGGTATTGACTGAAACCAATGTCCCCACTGCCATGAGATCTTCCCGGAGCTCTTTCCTTGTTGTCCTTGGGTTAGCCTTGACTCTTCGGACAAGCCTGGCCTCGGCACGGGAGGAAACTTTCAAAGGCTGTCCAGGCCGTGGAAGGCTAACAGTAGTTCCATAAGCCTTCCACTTCCGGATGATGCTCCCAACAGTGGAGACAGGTATGCCCAACTCCTTGGAAAGGGTTTTGTACCCCTTGCCAGCCTTGTGACCCTCCACGATCTTGTCTCTGATGGCCTTGGAATGCTCCTTTGTCTTTCCCATGTTGACCATGTATGAGTGCTATTCACAAGTTTGGGGAGGGTCTTAAGTAGTCAGAAAAGCTGGAAAAAGAGATAATTAATCCAAACATGTGAAGCTCATTGTTCTTTGTGCCTGAACTACTTCTTAATACTTTAGGGGAACCAAACAGAATTCTGGGGGGTTGAGGGGTTGAATAATAAATGACCCTCTGAAAAAACTTTTCCCAATTTAAAAAAAAAATAAACAAAGAAATAACATTCTTTTTTGCTGCAGTGCATTTCACACTTCCAGGCTGATCTACAGTCCAAATGTCACAATGCCAAGTTAATTCCAAATGTGTAAACCTGCTAAATCTGCAGGGGGTTGAATATTACTTGTAGGCACTGTATAATTGGGCAGTGAAGAAAAATAATTACATTTTTACATCGGAAATTTAGTTTTAGCCCCTGGTTTTACATTTTTATTCAGCGAAATGATTAAAAAAGCATGAAAATGTGTCACACAATCTGCTGACCGTGACAATACCCCATATGTGGCTTTACAGTACTGCTTAGCCACACTGTGAGACTCGGGAGGGACAGAGCACTATTTGCCTCCTGGTGTCCAGATTTTCCGAGAATAGTTTGCGGACTCCATATACAGAGCCCCTGAGTGCTGAAAGAGCATAATCCCACCTTTAGTGACCCCCTTTTTTTAATTATACCTCTGCCAAACACGTGGAAGCAAAATTTGGTTTAGGCACACTGTGGGGCTCAGAAGAGAGAGGCATATGGATTTGGGTGCGCAGAATTCATTGGATTTCTTTTGAGAGGTGATGAGCATTAGCACTTTTCCAGAGCCTTTATACTACCAGTAAAATGGAAACCCCCTATGTTTCCATTGACAGATGGACCTGATTGAAGACTTGCTTTTTTTGTAGATTGAATTGAAGATTTTGTTGTGAACATTTTACATAACATTTTGTATCACATTTATGCTGCGCTCTACGCGGAAGCACTTATTTCGGAGTATCCATTTAAATCTCCAAGTGATGTGCGTCAGAAGTAACCCCCTAGGGATCCATTCACTATGAGACAGCAGAGGTACTTTGGACTCTGCCTGGCCTCTGTTCAATGGTGTTCTTCTTTTCAGAAGTGCATAAAACTGTGGCAGACAATTCTTTTATGCATGCCTAAAAAGACAGACACCAACAGGTCATAGGCCAGATGGCGTCCACAGTGCCTCTATCTGCTTCATTATAGGGATTATTCTTCGGGGGAGCCATGTGAATAACATACATAAGAGAATTATACTGAAACCCCAGTCTAAGCGCTCACCGTGAAGCACGGGATAAATGTGAGCCGAGACTTACAGCAATCTTTGGGAGACAGAATGAAGAAATCAACAGCAGATGAAGAATTGCCTTTTTTTTACTCCATTGCTTGATTAGACTACTTTATTTTTCTGGTCGTTGTGGTTACAGCGATACCAGATTTATATAGTTTTTTTCTGTTTGACTGCTGTCACACACGAAAAGATGCTTTTTTTTTTAGAAAAAAAAATAGTTTTTGCAGCCCCATATTTTGAGAGCTACAATTTTTCCATATTTCTACTGACAAAATCAACATGTTGACAGTTGTGGACAGTTGTTTTTATTGGTACCATTTTTGGGCACATAACATTTTTTTATCTCTTTCTATTTCAATTTTTGGGAGGCAGAATTAACAAAAAAACACAAATTCAGGAATAGTTTTTTTGAGGTTTATTTTTTTATGCCATTTTGTGGTTGGTAAAATTGATGAGGCAGCTTTATTCTTTGGGTCAGTACAATTACAGCGATACCACATTTATGTCTTTTTTATGTTTTGGTGCTTTTACACAATAAAAACTTTATTAAAAAAATAATTGTTTTCATTGCTTTATTCTGCTAACTATAACTTTTTAATTTTTCCGCTAATGGAGCTTTACGGCAGGTTTTTTTTTTGCAGGATGAGATATTGCTTTCAACAATACCATTTTTATTTCCATTCATCCTTTTAATCGCGTTTTATTCCACTTTTTTTTCTAGTGGTATGATGAAAAAGCATTGTTTTCCACTTCTTTTTTTTAAGGTGTTTACTGAAGGGGCTAATTTTTATAGATCTGATCTTCTGGATGTGATGAAACCAGATCTGTGTACTTTTTTGTTTATTTTTAATTTTTCCATAAAAATATGTATTTATTAATGTAATATTTTTTATTTTGTTTTTATTATTTTGTAATTTTTTTTAATATGTATACCTTTTTTTTTTTACCTTTTTTTTTACTTTTTTGCATAGTCTCTAAGTTTTTTTTTACTTTAATTACAGGTATAATGCATTATACCTGTACATAAAGCTTCTCAGACCATGATTTGAGCAAGCCTTAGCTTGGTGACCCAAGGGTCTTCATAATGACCGTAGATTACCATGGCAATGATCAGACAATGATCAGACCCCTGTGATGATGTTGTAGCGGTGTCAATCTGAAGGTAGAGGGAGCTCTTGTCCCTCTGCCTGTCTCCTAAATGTTGTGATCACATTCTGTCCCTGAGCAGAAGCTGCATCACTCATCATCACTAAGGGCTTAAAGGAACATTGAGGACAAAACAGATACATTATGTTATGCCTAGGGCAAGACCTTAGGGAGCAGGCAAGCCTTCTTTATTTGGAGTTCTTTGAATCATATTGTCATGTTTCGAGCCCTCGGGCCCAGTGCTTTGAAAAATGTCATGGAGCTCAGCGATTGCTTAATAAAAATGTATTGTAGGGGGTACATTAATCTTTACACTACCTGTGAGCTTCAATGGCCATTGTAAGTGACTAACATGAAGCTTTAACTTCTACATGAAGAAAAGAATTTCCCTGAAAAAAAAAATGCTCCCTGCCTGCTTGAATCTCTGTTCTGGTGTAATTTTGTACTTCAGACATATTAAAATAATTATGTCTACAGTTCTTAGAATAACCTTTATTTAGAAAGTACTAGACCCTATAAACATTATATTTCTAAATTTATGAAGTCCTCGTTATGGATGAATACAGTAGTAAATATAGTGTGGAGGCGAAACATATTACAAGAAGATTGTTTATTGTTTTCACATATATAATATTTATGGCTATGCTAAAAATAAAAAAGTAATATCGGAAATTAATACTGAAATTACCTTAGTTAAACCAATTATTACCCAGTACAATAGGAGCCAGCAGGGAATCTATTTAAAGTGCATTGAGATAAGTGGAAACAAAATGTTTTACATACCATGATACCAACTATTTTTAGTTAATAAGATTTCAGTCAACATAAATGTATACTTTATATTACAACATACTAATCTGCACAGGGAAAGAAGTAGAAGTGCTAAACAGACCTTGCATACTTTATTCTTTAGTGAATCTAAAGTGTAATGTCTCAGGACCATTAAGGCTACATTCACATGTTTTTGACATACAGTTAAGTCCATATATATTTGGACAGAGACAACATTCTTCTAATTTTGGTTATAGGCATTACCTCAATGAATTTTAAACAAAAAATTCAGATGCAGTTGAAGATCAGACTTTCAGCTTTCATTTGAGGGTATCCATATTAAAATTGGATGAAGGGTTTAGGAGTTTCGGCTCCTTAACATGTGACACCCTGTTTTTAAAGGGACCAAAAGTATTTGGACAGATTAAATAATTTTAAATAAAATGTTAATTTCTAGTACTTGGTTGAAAACTTTTTGTTGGCAATGACTGCCTGAAGTCTTGAACTCATGGACATCACCAAACGCTGTGTTTCCTCCTTTTAGATGCTCTGCAAGGCCTTCACTGCAGTGGCTTTCAGTTGCTGTTTGTTTGTTGGCCTTTCTGTCTGAAGTTTAGTCTTTAACAAGTGAAATGCATGCTCAATTGGGTTGAGGTCAGGTGACTGACTTGGCCATTCAAGAATATTCCACTTCTTTGCTTTAATAAACTCCTGTGTTGCTTTGGCTTTATGTTTTGGGTCATTGTCCATCTGTAGTATGAAACAACAACCAATCAGTTTGGCTGCATTTGGCTGGATCTGAGCACACAGTATGGCTCTGAATACCTCAGAATTCATTCGGCTGCTTCTGTCCTGTGTCACATCATCAATAAATACTAGTGTCCCAGTGCCACTGGCAGCCAGGCATACCCAGGCCATCACACTGCCTCCGCCGTGTTTTACAGATGATGTGGTATTCTTTGGATCATGAGCTGTACCACGCCTTCGCCATACTTTTCTCTTTACATCATTCTGGTAGAGGTTGATCTTGGTTTCATCTGTCCAAAGAATGTTCTTCCAGAACTGTGCTGGCTTTTTTAGATTTTTTTAGCAAAGTCCAGTCTAGCCTTTTTATTCTTGATGCTTAGGAGTGGCTTGCACCGTGCAGTGAACCACCTGTATTTACTTTCATGCAGTCTTCTCTTTATGGTAGATTTGGATATTGATATGCCTACCTCCTGGAGAGTGTTGTTCTTTTGGTTGGCTGTTCTAAAGAGGTTTCTCTTCACCATGGAGATTATTCTGCGATCATCCACCACTGTTGTCTTCCGTGGGCGCCCAAGTCTTTTTGCATTAATGAGTTCACCAGTGCTTTCTTTCTTTCTCAGGATGTACCAAACTGTAGATTTTGCCACTCCTAATATTGTAGCAATTTCTCGGATGGGTTTTTTCTGTTTTTGCAGCTTAAAGGGAACCTATCACTCCGTTTTTTAAAGATTAGATAAAAATAGTGTGAAATAGGGGCAGAGCTGGGCTTTACATTCGTGCCTTTTTGGTGCCTTTATTCCCCCGTTAGGCTGCCGAAATACCTTTTTGAAGTGGCCGTTTTGTCCTGTCACTCAAGTTGGTCAGGTCGGATGGGCGTAATTAAATAGCGGTTCCTCCCCCCCTGCTTCTCGGCGTTTCTTTCGTAAATGCGATCTGTGAATGGCACAGATCGCGCTTTTTATTAGCAGTTGCGCAGTGAGTTTTCCTCCGGCGCCTGCGCATTATGTTTTGCCCAACTGTGGGCATAGCATAATTACCATCACTGCGCATGCGCGGGTCGTAACTTTAGCCTTGGTGCCCCGGAAGTGATCATATGGGCACAGTGTTTATCTGGATGCCGTGCCGGTAAAATTTTCTCAGCCCAAACTGCGAGCGTAAGTTTGGTGCCAAAATCGCTCGCAGTTCGGGCTGAGAAAATTTTACCGGCACGGCATCCAGATAAACACTGTGCCCATATGATCACTTCTGGGGCACCAAGGCTAAAGTTACGACCCGCGCATGCGCAGTGATGGTAATTATGCTATGCCCACAGTTGGGCAAAACATAATGTGCAGGCGCCGGAGGAAAACTCACTGCGCAGGCGCTAAACACAACGACAACGGCGGGACTAAACTTCGCAGAGAAACGCAAGAGGTGGGGGAGGAACCGCTATTTAACCACGCCCATCCGACCTGACCAACTTGAGTGACAGGACAAAACGGCCACTTCAAAAAAGTATTTCGGCAGCCTAACGGGGTAATAAAGGCACCAAAAAGGCACGAATGTAAAGCCCAGCTTTGCCCCTATTTCACACTATTTTTATCTAATCTTTAAAAAACGGGGTTTTTACTTTACAGCAAAACCTTCCAAATGCAAGCACCACACCTCAAATCAACTCCAGGTCTTTTATCTGCTTAATTGAGAATGACATAACGAAGGGATTGCCCACACCTGTCAATGAAATAGCCTTGGAGTCAATTGTCCAATTACTTTTGGTCCCTTTAAAAACAGGGTGGCACATGTTAAGGAGCTGAAACTCCTAAACCCTTCATCCAATTTTAATGTGGATACCCACAAATGAAAGCTGAATGTTTGAACTTCAACTGCATCTGAATTGTTTTGTTTAAAATTCATTGTGGTTGTGACTATAGCCAAAATTAGAAACATGTATGACAATAGCTCTGTCAGGCCTTTCCAAATGATCACCAACAGTAGATGTCAGTAGAAGGAAATAGCCATGTTGTAAAGATCCTGGTCTGCATAGGAGTCTATTGTATCCTCTTGGGATAACGCAGGCAGGTAGCATTGTCAGTGGGACACTAGAGGTCAGTACACAGTAACAGCAGTATATTATGGTGGAGCAGCAGGTTGTGTCATCAGTGAGTGTGTGAGTGAGTGTGTACAGAGATCTGTACACAGTATTAGCAGTGCAATATGGAGGAGCAGCACATAGCATTTTCAGTGGGAAAGGAGAGATGGGTGCACAGTAACAGCAGTGTAGTATTGTGGCGCAGCAGGTAGCATTGTCAATGTGAAGCCAGAGATCGGCACACAGGAACAGCAGTGCAGTATGGTGGTGCAGCAGGTAGCATTGTCAATGTAAAGCCAGATATTGGTACACGGGAACAGCAGTGCAGTATGGTGGGTCAGCAGGTAGCATTGTCAGTGTGAAGCTAGAGATCAGTACAAGGGAACAGCAGTGCAGTATGAAGAAGCCACAGGTAGCATTGCCAGCTCGAAGCCAGAGGATTGTGTATGGGAGCAGAATTACATTATTGAGGAGAAGCAGGTAGCGTTGTCAGTGGGAAGACAGGGAACGGTACAAAGGAACAGCAGTGCAGTGTGGAGCAGCAGTAGGTAGCATTCTCAGTGGGAAGCCAGACGTCAGTATAATGTAACAGCATTGCAGTATGGAGGAGCAGCAGGTAGCATTGACAGTGGAAATGCCGAAGTCATGAATGAAGAGGGGTAATCCAGCCATACGGCACGGGTGAACTAAAAAATTATTTTTTATTATTCCATACTTAAAATATCAATCTATATATGTCAATTGTCGGGCACGCAACCATTGTGTTGATATGGCTGATATATGGGAATCATCAAAAGGCTCGGTTAGCTGACTTTACTTGTTTTTTCTTGAAAGCCAGAGGTCCGTAGACAGTAACAGCAGTGCAGTATGTTGGAGCAGCAGATACCATTGTCATTGGGAAACAAGAGGCTGATGCACGGGAACAGCAGTGCAGAATGGTGGAGCAGCAGATAGTATTGTCAGTGGGAAGCCAGAGGCTGGTAGACGGGAACAGCAGTGCATTATGGAAGAACAGCAGGTAGCATTTTCATTGGGAAGTCAGAGATAGGTACACAGGACAGCAGTGCAGTATGGAGGAGCAGCAGGTAGTATTGTCAAGGGGAAACCAGAGGTCAGTAAACAATAACCGTAGTGCAATATGTTGGAGCAGCAGATAGCACTGTCACTTGGAAGGCAGTGGCACAACACTGCAGTATGGAAGAGCAGCAGGTAGCGTTGACAGTGGGAAACCAGAGATCAGTACACAGGAACAGTAGTGCATTATGGAGGAGCAGCAGGTAGCATTGTGAGTGGAAAACAAGAGGTATATGGTAACAGCAGTGCATTATGGAGAAGCCACAGTTATCGTTTTAAGTGAGAAGAAGAGTCTGGTGCATGGAAACAGCAGTACAATATGGAGGAGCATCAGGTAACATTGTCAGTGGGAAGCCAAAGGATGGTGCTCGGGAGCAGCATTGCATTATGATGGAGCAACAGATAGCATTGTCAGTGGGAAGCCAGAAATCCGTAAACAGGAACCGCAGTGCATTATGGAGGAGCAGCAAGTAGCGCTTTCAGTGGGAAGTCAGAGATTGATACAAAGTAACAGCAGTGCAGTATGGAAAAGATGCAGTTAGCATTGTCAGTGGTAAGCCAGAAGTTGGTACAAGGGAACAGCAGTACAGTATGAAGAAGCCACAGGTAGCATTGTCAATGGGAAGCCACAGTCTGATGCACAGAAACAGCAGTGCATTATAGAGGAGCAGCAGGTAGCATTGTCAATGGGAAGTCAGAAATTGGTACATGGAAACGGCAGTGCAGTGTAGAGCAGCAGAAGGTAGCATTGTCAGTGAGAAGCTAGATGTCTGTATACAGTAACAGCAGTGCAGTATGGAGGAGCAGCAGGTAGCATTGTCAGTGGGAAGCCAGAGGCTTGTGTACAGGAGCAGCTGTACATTATGGAGAAGCAGCAGGCAGCATTGTCACTGAGAAGCCAGAGTTCAGTACACAGTAACACCAGTGCAACGAGGAGAAGCAGCAGGTAGCATTGCCAGTGGGCAGCCAGAGGTCGGTATACAGGTATACAGTAATAACAGCGCATTGTGGTGAAGCAGCAAGTAGAGTTGTCAGTGGGAAGACAGAGATCGGTACACAGTAACAGCAGTGCAGTATTCCCACAGCAGTGAAATATAAAGGAGCAGCACATAGCATTGTCAGTGGGAAACCAGAGGCCGGTGCATGGGAAGAGCAGTATATTAATGAGGAGCAGCAGGTAGCATTGTCAGTGGGAAGCCAAAGTTCAGTACACAGTAACAGCAAAGGTAGTATGGTGAAGCAGCAAATAGCATTGTTAGTGGGAAGCAAGAGGTTGGTACACAATACCAGCATTAGAAAATGGAGGAGCATCTGGCAGTGTGAGAGAGCTTAACTAGGGACGGGGAATTGAATATTCTCACAAAGAAGGAAATGCATGGACAGGTTTAAACAAACAGGAAAAATACATACTTGCATAGGTTGAAAAAAGACCTAGGTCCATCAAGTTCAACCTTCCTCCACCAATTGTTATTTGTCACTAGATTAATGATAACCCGCAATGTTATGTGTATGGAGGAAATCACCCAACCCTTTTTGAAAAGTATCTGAAATTACTACCTCTTGTGGTAGGGCATTCCGCATTCTGATTGCTCTAATTGTAAAGAGCCCTGTCCTATTTTGCTGTTGGAATCACCTTTCTTACCCTATAATGAGTGCCCCCTGGTCGTTAGTATGGCCATTGGAAGGAATAAGTCTTGTGCCTCTCCGTTGTACTGACCACACATAGATTTATACATGTAAATGAGATCCCCTCTTAGGCCGGCCTCACACTAGCGAGTTTTACGGACGTAAGAGCGCAGAAATTACGTCCGTAAAACTCGCAAAATAAACGGCACAATTATTCTCAATGGGGCTGCTCCTATTAGCCGTATATTACGGTTCAGTATTATACGGCTTTCTACGGCCGTACAAAATCGCAGCATGCTGCGTTTGTCAGCGTATTGCGCAAAAAAATCGCTAATGAAAGTCTATGGGGGCGAGAAAAATATGGATTCCACACGGACCTGCAGTGTGACTTGCGAGAAATACGCAGCGCTGTTAGTGAAAAGTCGGTAATTCAATTGCCGGCTTTTCATTTCTCCTGCACAAACCCGACAGGATATGAGACATGGTTTACATACAGTAAACCATCTCATATCCCCTTTTTTTTTGCATATTCCACACTACTAATGTTAGTAGTGTGTATGTGCAAAATTTCAGCGCTGTAGCTGCTGAAATAAAGGGTTAAATGGCAGAAAAAATTGGCGTGGACTCCCGCGCAATTTTCTCCGCCAGAGTGGTAAAGTCAGTGACTGAGGGCAGATATTAATAGCCAGGAGAGGGTCCATGGTTATTGGCCCCCCCGTGGCTAAAAACATCTGCCCCCAGCCACCCCAGAAAAGGCACATCTGGAAGATGCGCCTATTCTGGCACTTGGCCACTCTCTTCCCACTCCCGTGTAGCTGTGGGATATGGGGTAATGAAGGGTTAATGCCACCTTGCTATTGGAAGGTGACATTAAGCCAGATTAATAATGGAGAGGCGTCAATTATGACACCTATCCATTATTAATCCAATTGTTGGAAAGGGTTAAAACACACACACACACATGATTTAAAAGTAGTTTAATGAAATAAACACAGCGGTTGTTGTAATAATTTATTGTTCTCTCAATCCATCAGGAACACCCTCGCTTGGAAAAATAATAAACGCACAAGATACATACCTTCTGGTGAACCGTCTCGTCCCACGAAGTAATCCATCTGAAGGGGTTAACTAATATTACAGGCACGAGCTGCGATAAACCACTCGCTCGTGCCTGTAATCCCTGGGTGCTGAAAGGAAAGCTGGATCTGTACTTACATTGAGTCGCGGTGAGGCGCCCTCTGGTGGATGTTCTCATGAACTGCAGCCTAGGAACTTTTTCCCACGCTCCAGGTCATATGAGGACATCCACCAGGGGGCGCATCACCGCGACTGAAGGAGATGTAGGTTAATGACCTACATTTCATTCATTCGCCGGGGAATTACAAGCACGAGCACCGCTGCATTTAGCAGGGCTCCTGCCTGTAATATTAGTTAACCCCTTCAGATGGATTACTTCGTGGGACGAGACGGTTCACCAGAAGGTATGTATCTTACATGGCAGGAGCCCTGCTAAATGCAGCGGTGCTCGTGCTTGTAATTCCCCGGCGAATGAATGAAATGTAGGTCATTAACCTACATCTCCTTCAGTCGCGGTGATGCGCCCCCTGGTGGATGTCCTCATATGACCTGGAGCGTGGGAAAAAGTTCCTAGGCTGCAGTTCATGAGAACATCCACCAGAGGGCGCCTCACCGCGACTCAATGTAAGTACAGATCCAGCTTTCCTTTCAGCACCCGGGGATTACAGGCACGAGCGAGTGGTTTATCGCAGCTCGTGCCTGTAATATTAGTTAACCCCTTCAGATGGATTACTTCGTGGGACGAGACGGTTCACCAGAAGGTATGTATCTTGTGCGTTTATTATTTTTCCAAGCGAGGGTGTTCCTGATGGATTGAGAGAACAATAAATTATTACAACAACCGCTGTGTTTATTTCATTAAACTACTTTTAAATCATGTGTGTGTGTGTTTTTTAACCCTTTCCAACAATTGGGTTAATAATGGATAGGTGTCATAATTGACGCCTCTCCATTATTAATCTGGCTTAATGTCACCTTCCAATAGCAAGGTGGCATTAACCCTTCATTACCCCATATCCCACCGCTACAGGTAGTGGGAAGAGAGTGGCCAAGTGCCAGAATAGGCGCATCTTCCAGATGTGCCTTTTCTGGGGTGGCTGAGGGCAGACGTTTTTAGCCACGGGGGGGCCAATAACCATGGACCCTCTCCTGGCTATTAATATCTGCCCGTCACTGGCTTTACCATTCTGGCGGAGAAAATTGCGCGTGAGCCCACGCCAATTTTTTCCGCAATTTAACCCTTTATTTCAGCAGCTACAGCGCTGAAATTTTGAACATACACACTACTAACATTAGTAGTGTGGAATATGCAAAAAAAAAGGGGATATGAGATGGTTTACCCTATGTAAACCATGTCTCATATCCTGTCGGGTTTGTGCAGGAGAAATGAAAAGCCGGCAATTGAATTACCGGCTGTTCACAGATATCGCGCTGAATTAAATCTAAATACAGAATATATATATATGTGTCTCAATGACATATATATATATATATATATATATATATATATATACTGTATATATGTTTTCCTGAACATTTGAGCACATAAATCCATTAGATGTCGGTTTTGCAAGCCTGCGCGAAAATCTCGCAGTACGGATGCCATACGGATTACATACGGAGGATGCCATGCGCAAAATGCGCTGACACACCCTGACTACGGATCAATATTTTGGGAACATTTCTCCGTATTACGGCCGTAGTACGGACGTATAATACGTGGCGTATTGTCTTACGCCAAGTGTGAGGCCGGCCTTAGGCGTCTTTTTTCTAAATTAAACTAAGCCAATTTTTCCAACCTCTCATCAGAAGAGAGGCCTTCCATCCCTTGTAATAATCTAGTTGCCCGCCTTTGAACTGACTCTAATTTGAGAATGTCCTTTTTAAAATGTGGGGCCCAAAACTGGCTCCCATATTCTAGATGTGGCCTCACAGGCGATTTATAAAAGAGTGACGATATGTTGGGATCACAATATTTTATCTCTCTTTTTATAGACCCTAAAATCTTGTTGGCTTTTGCGACTGCTGTGTGACATTGAGTACTACTCCTCAGCTTACTTGTAACCAGAATACCAGTCCTTCTGTAGTCCCAAGTATGGTCCCATTCAATGCATGTGCAGAAATAGGATTACTCCGTCCTAGGTGCATTGCTCTACATTTATTTGCATAAAACCTAATTTGCCAACTGTTTGCTCATCAGACATCTAAGGCTACTTTCACACTAGCGTCGTACGACGCACGTTGCAATGCGATGTTGCGACGTACCGACGCATACTGTGCAAGCGCCGCACAACGGGGCAGCGGATGCAGTTTTTCAACGCATCCGCTGCCCCATTGTAAGGAGCGGGGAGGCGGGGGCGGAGTTCTGGCCGCGCATGCGCGGTCGGAAAAGACATTCTCGACGCACCAAAAAATGTTACATGCAACTTTTTTGGTGGCGACGGACCGACGCAACACGACGCAACCGTCGCACGACGGTTGCGACGTGTGGCAATCCGTCGCGATCCGTCGCTAATACAAGTTTATGGAAAAAAAACGCATCCTGCAATCACTTTTGCAGGATGCGTTTTTTCTACAAAACGACGCATAGCGACGTGCAGTGCACGACGCTAGTGTGAAAGTAGCCTTATCTAGATCGTATTCCAAAATTGTAATGTCAAGGTCAGATTTTAGTATCCTACACAGTTTGGTTTTGTCACCAAAAACAGACACTTCACTCTTAATCCCATCCAAAAGATCAAAAATAAAGAGGTTAAAAAGAATCAGTCCTAGCACAAATCCCTGTAGTACCCAACTGCTGACAATATCCCATTTAGAAAACGTATCATTTATGACAACTCTTTGTTTCCTGTATTTTAGCCAATTCCTTACTCATCTGCATATAGTTTCCCCCAGTCCCTGCATATGGAGTTTCAGTATAAGGCTGTTATATGGTACAGTATCAAATGCCTTTGTCCAGATAAATCACATCAGCCTTATTACCAACATCCAGTCTTGCACTTACCTCCTCATAGAAACACAACATGTTGATTAGGCACGACTTATTCTTCATGAATCAATGCTGGTTATCAGTTATAATATTATTATCTAAAATGTATTTCTGCAGGTCATCTCTTATAATGCCATCAAAATTTTGCATACTACTGATATCAGGCTTACAGGATGGTAGTTGCCTGGCTCCACCTTCTTAACTTTCTTAAATATTGGTACCACATCAGCCATCCTCCAATCCCGTGGCACCACCCCTGTTACAAGAGAGTCTAAGAATGTGAGATACCATGTGCTATTAATTACTGAGCTCAATTCCCTCAGTATTCGTGGATGAATGCCAATGGGTCGGGGGATTTATCAATGTTTAATTTGCTCAGATGCAGGCGTACTTCTTATGTTAAACCCATTATATCAGGTGGTGAACTTTGATTTTTGCCTTGTTGAATGATCTCAGGAACAGTTAGTTCATTGGTGAGCACGGACGAAAAGTGCCTGTTTAATATCTCAGCCTTTTCTTTGTCCTCTATTATTATCTTGTTATTATAATCTTTTAAGGGGCCTATACCATCTTTTTTTTTTCTTTTTGCCATTGATGTTTTTTTTAAAAAATTTGTGGATTTAATTTAATGTCACTGGCAATTTGTTTCTATGTGGATAACTTTGCTAGCTTAATTTATTTTTTGCATTTCATACTTTAATCTTTATGCTCCTGAAATGCTATTTCTTTATTCCCTGCCTTCAGGATTTTGAATGCTTTTGCTTTAGTCTGATTAAACTTGTAGTGTCTTATTTATCCATAATGGTTTCTTTTTTATTCCTGGACATTTTATTATCAGAGGGTATAAGTTTTCTACAGGATTCTATTAGTATATCCTTAAACATGCCCTATTTATGGTCGGTATCACCAGTTACCATGAAAAGGTCCCATTATACATGATTAAGCTTTTCCCTTAATCTGTTGAAATCAGCTTTAAAGTTCCAGGTTTTTGCATTTCTCCTTTTGAATGTTTGATTGAAAATTACTTTTAAACTTACCATGTTATGATCACTGCATCCCAAATGCTCCCTGACCTGTAAAGGTACCTTCACACTGAACAACTTAACAACGATATCGCTAGCGATCCGTGACGTTGCAGCGTCCTGGATAGCAATATCGTTGTGTTTGACACGCAGCAGCGATCAGGATCCTGCTGTGACATCGTTGGTCGGAGCTAGAAGGCCAACACCTTATTTCGTCACTGGATCTCCCGCAGACATCGCTGAGTCCTCGTGTGTGACGCTGATTCAGCGATGTCTTCACTGGTAACCAGGGTAAACATCGGGTTACTAAGCGCGGCTCTGCACTTAGTAACCCGATGTTTACCCTGGTTACTCGGGGACTTCGGCATCATTGGTCGCTGGAGAGCTGTCTGTGTGACAGCTCTCCAGCGACCACACAGCGACGCTGCAGCGATCGGCATCGTTGTCTAGATCGCTGCAGCGTCGCTAAATGTGACGGTACCTTAAATCTGAAATTGTATCTGGTTTTTTTGACTGAACCAGATCCAGCAGATTACTTACCCTGGTTGGTTTATCTACCAGCTGAGAGAGGTAATTGTCCTGAATTGTGGAGAATGAGAAGATCCTATGTCCCATTGAATGTTTGGATAGTTTAAATCCCTCATGTTAAGGACCCTATCATTATTTGCTTCCTATTTAATTTGCTGCAGCATTTCCTTCTCTACCAGTTCAGTTAAATTAGGAGGTTTGTAGCAAATTCCAATTAGCAGCTTTGCATTATTGCCATCCCCATGTACATTTACACATACTGACTCTACATTGTGTCAGCTACCCCCCATGTCATCATTAAAGGGAATCTGTCACTTCAAATTGGTAACTATTGCAAAACAATGGGGAGACAAAGAGAGCAATAGGGTCTTATCCACGTTACACAGAGGAGAATATACACCAAATTTGCTCACCTGGTTAGGATGAGATTAGAGCATATAGATAGCGGCTGCTGCAGATCCACAGGTCTTCACCGACCAGAGAAAATAATGTCTTTAAAGGGAGATTTGTAGTTAAATTTCTGCGCTGCTGCTAAGATGAATTTCAGGAGAGTATAGTTGATTCACAGTGGTTTCAACGCGTTTCAGGGGTCTCATGCCCCCTTCATCAGGAAATACCACACAGAATATAAAGGCATCACAGGTATAAATAGTTTTGCTAGGTTACAAAAAAAGAGCGCCAACAGGGTCAGTGTCAAAGTTCAATGATAACACACAATTAACTATTCAAACGATTGGAGAGGTATATATTATGAAAAAAATGCAATGACATCTTTTATATTTCTAGACAATAGTTCCAAATGTGCAGCATTTAGGAGGAGAAAAAAAATAAAAAAAATAAAAGATCTCTACTTAAATGGACAAGAACCTGTAAGAAAAGGATTAACTCCAGTTCAGAAGCAAATGCCTTACAGATGAACTACCGTGTGGAATCAACAAGCTGCTTTTTCTTATCGAAAATCCATTGGAATCTTTACATTGAATGTGGAATAAAATCATGTTTTATTATTTTACATTAAAAAATATAAATATATATATGAAGATTAATTTGTGGTTGTTTGTGGTGATCTAAAATTACGAAAATTATAATTAGTGAGTTTAAAATTGCGTCACATACATAAGAGTAACAATTTTAGCAGCGAACCAGCGCTTAAGGTGAGCGCAGAAACAAAGTGAAAGTAATACTTCACCTGTCCAAGGACCAATGATAGATATCATATATAACAAGAGACAATTTAGCATTGCCAAGGGAGGGGAATGAATGAATACACAGCACTCAGTGATCACAAAGAACAGCAGAGTAAAGGAGGATTGAGTTACTCCTGTCGGGAGTAACTATCTATAATGATATCTATCATCGGTCCTTGGACAGGTGAACTGTTACTTTCACTTTGCTTCTGCACTCACCTTAAGCGCTGGTTCACTGTTAAAATTGTTACTCTTATGTACGTGACGCAATTTTAAACTCACTAATTATAATTTTCGTAATTTTAGATCACCACAAACGACCACAAATTAATCTTCATATATATATTTATATTTTTTAATGTAAAATAATAAAACATGATTTTATTCTACATTCAATGTAAAGATTCCAATCGATTTTTGATAAGAAAAAGCAGCTTGTTGATTCCACACGGTAGTTCATCTTTAACCCCTTAGTGACAGAGCCAATTTGGTACTTAATGACCGAGCCAATTTTTACAATTCTGACCAGTGTCACTTTAAGAGGTTATAACTCTGGAACGCTTTATCGGATCCCGCTGATTCTGAGACTGTTTTTTCGTGACATGTTGTACTTCAAGTTAGTGGTAACATTTCTTCGATATTACTTGCAATTATTTATGAAAAAAATGGAAATATGGCGAAAATTTTTAAAATTTAGCAATTTTCAAACTTTGTATTTTTATGCCCTTAAATCAGAGAGATATGTCACAAAAAATAGTTAATAAATAACATTTCTCACATGTCTACTTTACATCAGCACAATTTTGGAAACAATTTTTTTTTTTGTTAGGGAGTTATAAGGGTTAAAATTTGACCAGCAATTTCTCATTTTTACAACACCATGTTTTTTTTAGGGACCACATCACCTTTGAAGTGATTTTGAGGGGTCTATATGATAGAAAATAACCAAGTGTGACACCATTCTAAAAACTGCACCCCTCAAGCTGCTCAAAACCACATTCAAGAAGTTTATTAACCCTTTACGTACTTCACAGGAACTAAAACAATGTGGAAGAAAAAAATGAACATTTAACTTTTTTTTGCAAACATTTTACTTCAGAACCATTTTTTTAAATTTTCACAAGTGTAAAAACAGAAATTTAACCACAAATTTTGTTGTGCAATTTTTCCTGAGTACGCCGATACCCCATATATGGAGGTAAACCACTGTTTGGGCGCACCGCAGAGCTTGGAAGTGAAGGAGCACCGTTTGACTGTTTCAATGCAGAATTGGCTGGAATTGTGACACCATTTTGGAAACTAGACCCCCCAAGGAACTTATCTAGATGTGTGGTGAGCACTTTGAACCCCCAAGTGCTTCACAGAAGTTTATAACGTAGAGCCGTGAAAATAAAAAAATCGCATTTGTTTTCACAAAAATGATTTTTTCGCCCACAAATTCTTATTTTCACAAGGGTAACAGGAGAAATTAGACCACAAAAGTTGTTGTGCAATTTCTCCTGAGTACGTTGATACCCCATATGTGGAGGTAAACCACTGTTTGAGCGCACCGCAGAGCTTGGAAGTGAAGGAGCACCGTTTGACTTTTTCAATGCAGAATTGGCTGGAATTGAGATCGGATGCCATGTCGCGTTTGGAGAGTCCCTGATGTGCCTAAACAGTGGAAACCCCCCACAAATGATACCATTTTGGAAACTAGACCCCTTAAGGAACTTATCTAGATGTGTGGTGAGCACTTTGAACCCCCAAGTGCTTCACAGAAGTTTATAACGTAGAACCGTGAAAATAAAAAATCTCATTTTTTCTACAAAAATGATCTTTTTGCCCCCAAATTTTTATTTTCACAAGGGTAGCAGGAGAAATTAGACCACAAAAGTTGTTATACAATTTCTTCTGAGTACGTCGATACCCCATATATGGGGGTAAACCACTGTTTGGGCGCACCGCAGAGCTTGGAAGAGAAGGAGTGTTGTTTTACTTTTTCAATGTAGAATTGGCTGGAATTGAGATCGGACGCCATGTCACGTTTGGAGAGCCGCTGATGTGCCTAAACAGTAGAGACCCCCCACATATGACACCATTTTGGAAACGAGACCCCTTAAGGAACTTATCTAGATGTGTGGTGAGCACTTTAAACCCCCAGGTGCTTCACAGAAGTTTATAACGTAGAGCCGTGAAAATAAAAAAATCGCATTTTTTCTACAAAAATGATCTTTTTGCCTCCAAATTTTTATTTTACCAAGGGTAACAGGAGAAAATGGACCCCAGAAGTTGTTGTACAATTTGTCTTGAGTACGCCGACACCCCATATGGGGGGGTAAACCACTGTTTGGGCGCATGGCTGAGCTCGGAAGCAAAGGAGCGCCATTTGACTTTTCAATGCAAAATTGACTGGAATTGAGATCGGACGCCATGTCGCGTTTGGAGAGCCCCTGATGTGCCTAAACAGTAGAAACCCCCCAAAAGTGACCCCATTATGGAAACTAGACCCCCCATGGAACTTATCTAGATGTGTAGTGAGAACTTTGAATGCCCAAGTGCATCACAGAAGTTTATAATGCAGAGTCGTGAAAATAAAAAATATATATTTTTTAACAATAAAGATTTTTAGCCCCCAAGTTTTTATTTTCACAAGGGTAACAAGAGAAATTGGACCCCAAAAGTTGTTGTCCAATTTGTCCTGAGTATGCTGGTACCCCATATGTGGGGGTAAACCACTGTTTGGGCGCACGGCAGAGCTTGGAAGGGAAGGAGCGCCACCATTTTGGAATGCAGACTTTGATAGAATTGTCTGCGGGCATTATGTTGCGTTTGCAGACCCCTAATGTACCTAAACAGTAGAAATCCCCAACAAGTGACCCCATTTTGGAAAATAGACCCCCCAAGGAACTTATCTAGATATGTGGTGAGAACTTTGAATGCCCAAGTGCTTCACAGAAGTTTATAATGCAGAGTAGTGAAAATAAAAAATATTTTTTTTCCCACAAAAAATATTTTTTTAGCCCCCAAATTTTTATTTTCACAAGGGTAACAAGAGAAATTGGACTCCATAAGTTGTTGTCCAATTTGTCCTGAGTATGCTGGTACCCCATATGTGGGGGTAAACCACTGTTTGGGCGCACGGCAGAGCTCGGAAGGGAAGGAGCGCCATTTTGGAATGCAGACTTTGATAGAATTGTCTGCGGGCGTTATGTTGCGTTTGCAGACCCCTAATGTACCTAAACAGTAGAAACCCCCAACAAGTGACCCCATTTTGGAAAATAGACCCCCCAAGGAACTTATCTAAATATGTGGTGAGAACTTTGAATGCCCAAGTGCTTCACAGAAGTTTATAATGCAGAGTAGTGAAAATAAAAAATATATTTTTCCCACAAAAAAGATTTTTTTAGCCCCCAAATTTTTATTTTCACAAGGGTAACAAGAGAAATTGGACCCCAATAGTTGTTGTCCAATTTGTCCTGAGTATGCTGGTACCCCATATGTGGGGGTAAACCACTGTTTGGGCGCACGGCAGAGCTCGGAAGGGAAGGAGCGCCATTTTGGAATGCAGACTTTGATAGAATTGTCTGCGGGTGTTATATTGCGTTTGCAGAGCCCCTGACGTACCTAAACAGTAGAAACCCCCACAAGTGACCAAATTTTGGAAACTAGACCCCCTAAGGAACTTATCTAGATATGTGGTGAGAACTTTGAAAGCTCAAGTGCTTCACAGAAGTTTATAATGCAGAGTAGTGAAAATAAAAAAATATTTTTTTTTCCAACAAAAAAGATTTTTAGCCCCCAAGTTTTTATTTTCACAAGGGTAACAGGAGAAATTGGACCCCAAAAGTTGTTGTCCAATTTATCCCGAGTATGCTGATGCCCCATATGTGGGGGTAAACCACTGTTTGGGCGCACGGCAGAGCTCAGAAGGGAGGGAGTACCATTTTACTTTTTTAGCGCAAAATTGGCTGTCGTGTTTGGAGACCCCCTGATGTACCTAAACAGTGGAAACCCCCAAATTATAACTCCAACCCTAACTCCAACACACCCCTAACCCTAATCTCAACCCGATCCATAATCCTAATCACAACCCTAACGATAATCACAACCCTAACCCCAAAACAGCCCTAATCTCAACCCTAACCATAACCCTAATCAAAACCCTAAATCCAACACACCCCTAACCCTAATCCCAACCCTAACCCTAATCCCAACCCTAATCCCAAACGTAACACTAATCCCAACCCTAATCCAAACCCTAACCCTAATCCCAACTCTAACCCCAACTTTAGCCCCAACCCTAACTTTAGCCCCAACCCTAACCATAACTTTAGCCCCCGTCGTCACAAAAAAAGTTCAATGTAACCTTTTTTTTGTACGTCGCGTCCGCCATTTCCGCGCATGTGTGGCCGTAACTCTGCCCCCTCCTCCCCAGGACATAGACTGGGCAGCGGATGCGTTGAAAAACTGCATCCGCTGCCCACGTTGTGCACAATTTTCACAACGTGCATCGGTACGTTGGGCCGACGCATTGCGACCGCCCCGTACAGACGCAAGTGTGAAAGAAGCCTAAGGCTACTTTCACACTAGCGTCGTACTCGGCCCATCGCAGTGTGTCGGGCCGACGTACCGACGCTAGCGTTGTAAGCGCCGCACAACGGGTGCAGCGGATGCTGTTTTTTCAACGCATCCGCTGCCCCATTGTGAGGTGCGGGGAGGCGGGGGCGGAGTTCCGGCCACGCATGCGCGGTCGGAAATGGCGGACACGTCGCACAAAAAAGTTACATGTAGTTTTTTTTGTGTCGACGGTCCGCCAAAGCACGACGCATCCGTCGCACGACGGATGCAACATGTGACAATCCGTCGCAATGCGTCACTAATGCAAGCCAATGGAGAAAAAACGCATCCTGCAAGCACTTTTGCAGGATGCATTTTTTCTCCAACGACGTATTGCGACGGAAGCCAAAAAACGCTAGTGTGAAAGTAGCCTAACCCTAACCCTAGCCCTAACCCTAAATTTAGCCCCAACCCTAACCCTAACTCTAACCCTAACTCTAACCCTAACCCTAACCCTAACTCTAACCCTAATCCTAACCCTAACTCTAACCCTAACCCTAACTCTAACCCTAACCCTAACCCTAATTTTAGCCCCAACTCGTCTTCTCCTCCCGGCCGGCAGATGGCAGCAGATGGCGGGCGCACTGCGCATGCGCCCGCCATGATGAAAAAGCCGGCTGGCAGGAGAAGACAGAAGAGGACCCAGGGACACCGGGTGAGTATGTTAGGGTCCCCGAATCCCCCTATTTCTCTGTCCTCTGATGTGCGATCACATCAGAGGACAGAGAAATAACTGATCGCTTTTTTTTTGGTTTTGGTTTTTTGCGGTCGCCGGTAAACTGTTAATTACCGGCGATCGCAAAGCAGGGGTCGGTGCAAACCGACCCCGATCATGTTCTTTGGGGTCTCGGCTACCCCCGGCAGCCGAGACCCCAAAGATCTTCCGGGTGCCGGGCGGCGGGCGTACTGCGCGTGCGCCCGCCATTTTTTCCCGGAAAAAAGATGGCGGCGCCCATCGGGAGCCACGAGGAGCACCGGGGGAGGTAGGTAAGTATCGGGGGGCTATTGGGGGCCATCGGGGACCACATTTCTCTGTCCTCCGATGTGCGATCACATCGGAGGACAGAGAAATTAAACGGCAAATCGCGTTTTTTTTTTTTTGTTGCGACCGCCGGTAAACGGTTAATTACCGGCGATCGCAACTCGGGGGTCGGTAAAACCCCCCCGAATCATGTTCTCTGGGGTCTCGGCTACCCTCGGCAACCGAGACCCCAGAGAAAATCCGACTCTGGGGGGCGCTATTCACTTTTTCCACAGCGCCGTTAATTAACGGCGCTGTGGTTTAAGTACCCTTAGCGGCCGCCGTTAAAAGGCGTATCGGCGGTCGTTAAGGGGTTAAGGCATTCGCTTCCGAACTGGAGTAATTCCTTTTCTTACAGGTTCTTGTCCATTTAAGTAGAGATCTTTTATCTTTTTTTTCTCCTCCTAAATGCTGCAAATTTGGAACTATTGTCTAGAAATATAAAAGATGTCATTGTATTTTTTTCATTATATATACCTCTCCAATCGTTTGAATAGTTAATTGTGTGTTATCATTGAACGTTGACACTGAGTCATCTGACCTGTTGGCGCCTTTTTTTTATAATCTAGCAAAACTATTTATACCTGTGATGCCTGTATATTCTGTGTGGTATTTCCTGATGAAGGGGGCATGAGACCCCTGAAACGCATTGAATAAAACCACTGTGAATCAACTATACTCTCCTGAAATTCATCTTAGCGGCAGCACAGAAATTTAACTACAAATCTCCCTTTGAAGACATTACTTCAAATTGGTGGGATATGTAAATGCCTTTTTTCTCGTCCGATGGATGTCGTTTTGTCTTCATTTCTCCACCCCATCAATCCCTGTTGTCCGCAATATGTTGGAGAATTAGAGTACTTGTCCTCCATAGTTCACACGTGCGCAAGGCAATCTTCGCTCATGCACACGCAGTATGCTTTCCCCAACTGCAGGCAAAGCAAAAAAGCATTACTAGCCATCTATTTTGGTATGTAGTACGTAAACAGTTGAATACAATGATACCTTGATATCTGTAATACCCTGTATCTGTGGAAGATCTGTCTTTAGTTTTCCAAAATGTTTATAAAACCCTCCCTGTCAAGTACCTTCAAAAACTGTGCAAATGTACCTTAGAGAATTGTTGCTCTTTTGAAAGTAAAGGTTGGTCACTCCAAATATTGATTTTATTTAGACTCCTACTTCAATCATTTTGCATTTTGTGAAATGAAAAAAAGAAACTATTAACTTTCATGTTTTTAAACATTCTTATTTTGCTACATTTTTTGTCACACCTGCCTAAAACTTTTGCACAGTACAGTAAATCATTGAGTTTTCTGTAAATTTTCAGCAAAAATATACTTGTGTTCTAAACTGTAAATTATGTTTTATATGTCAATGAAATACTGATCATGGCAATTTTCAATGTAGGTGTTAACAGCTATTAGACTTGAACAATTTCCTCAGATCATTGTGAACTATGTTTTCGTCATTGGGAATAATATGTTTAGGTCAGAAAAGCAGCAAGTCATGGACTAAAGGTAGATGAAATCATCCAAATTCAAAATGCTAGAAGCAGTAGTTTACAAAGTAAAAAGAGTGTATAAAAAGCCCTGTCTGGCAAAAATACAAGTTCTTACTGCTCATTGGAGGGGATTGCTCATTTACATGTTTAGCTCAAACAACAACAAAAAATTCCTTCCACGCACTTTGTATATAATGCCATGTAGCTGCTGGATATTGCAAGGCTGGAAGGGTTTTCAGGTGTTTTTCTTTTTTCTTGAAACCACCTGGGTGTTTCTACCAAAAAGCTCCCTGCTTAATTATTTGTAGGAATAGCAGGTTACAGTGAACATGCACAAAAGAACTGATTAATACTTGCACTTCGCTTGGAAGAGTCATATTTCACAGTTTATTATTTATAAGCTATTATTAAACTGAAATACACGAAGATATGTGATTTAAAGTTGTACGTCACCTTAGAATTTTCTACAAAGTATATTTTAGATAATAATAATAAAACATTTATACAGCTGAGTGATTAAGGAATCCTAGAAATTTACAGCAATACTAGTATGGATTTCAAAGGCTAAAAAGAGTATTCCTTCCATATGCTTTCTGCAAATGTAAAGGATCACACAAGAAAGCTTACACAGGATGTACTGAATATGGCCCATTTCCTACTTATACTAAATTGTCCTGGTATGGTCAAGAAAAGCAATGCAAAAGAGTTGCAATCAAAATGATTCAATCCCCTTTGCAAATGTTACAAAAGTTGTATTAGCAAAATTTAGAAAATGTATTCTATTTGCAATAAAGGAATGAAGCAAGAACAATTCAAATAACACGC
The DNA here is from genome assembly GCF_051348905.1 of Ranitomeya variabilis. NCBI lineage: Eukaryota > Metazoa > Chordata > Amphibia > Anura > Dendrobatidae > Ranitomeya > Ranitomeya variabilis. Next base: position 574,009,393 of record NC_135236.1, read on the forward strand.
TGTTTCCAACACTTTGTGTTAGGGCTAGCAGAATGCACCAAATAATTAGAAAGATAGTGTAAGGTGCGTTCGCAGCCCGGGGTCCACCGTGCAGAGATGGAACCTGCTGCTAAGTAATGACGGACTATATGGCGGTATAATATGGATTCACACACAGGTTAACTTCACCCAGTATGAAAAAAGCGAACCTTGTTGCGTCACGGGGCCGTGGTACCACACAAAGAGCACAAGCAAGGAGTCACAGAACTCTACCCCAAGACTCGGGATAGAGTACAACTTGACCTCTTGCTCTTGACACCACAACTAGGGTGTCAGAGTAACAGAAATAGTAATTAAGATGCATGAGAGTGCATGCAGTGCCGCACTGGTGGACGCCACTAACCACCCAGACTTGGGTTAGGAAAGCACTGTGATAGCGCACGGCGCCGCACTGGCGGTCACAGCAAATAGATGCTGTTTCGTGTGTTTTAGTGTTGATAACAAGGCGGGCGCTAGACAGCAATCATCCATCTTTCGCGAGCAGTCAAACACAAGGGAGGGGATAAGTAAAGAGCGCCTTTCTCTCATCAACACACACGTTCACAAGTGTACACTAGCGCATGTCCGAATGGCCATGCGAACCTTTTATAGCGGCAGTGCAACAAGACCTTCCAGATGGACCAATAGGAGCCACAATAGGACCTGAGCATGTGACCCCCGACCTCCAATGGGAGGTCGTCCCGTGGGCATGCTCAGTATGTGAAAAGCAGGACTTAGTCCCAGAAAGACCTGCTCACTGCTGAACATTGCTGGCTACAAGGACAGAGCCTGGAAGGGCAGTAGTAACCAGTCCAGTATCAGCCTGAGCTAGACGCTGGGACCAACGTCTCCACTGAGTAGACTCCACTCCACATATTCTTGAGTTTGCATGCTGCAACCATCTTCTTCAAAATCTCACTAAAGATTTTTTTGAGGGGGTTCAGGCAGGCAATTGTGAGAGTCAATTCAGATTCTTCCAGTATTATGAAACCAAGCTCTGGTTTGAATTTGGCCTATGTTTCCAATCATAGACTAATTGGATGGTCAAATGATGCCCAACTTTCTGCTTTTAAATAGAAAGCCTGACATTTTTTCATAGGATTACCTGATTGAATCAAACTTGCCCTCGACGCACTACAGGTTTCCAGTTCCAAAGTTAGCAAAGCATCCCAAAAAAACGCAGCCATGCTTCTTTGTAGGCACATTGATCTTTTCATCATATCCTTTTTGTTTCCTCCACATATCCCAAAGATTCATAGGCCAAAAAGTTCCAGATATGCTTTACCACTCCACATAACAGAATCAAAATATTTATGTTATTTGTTTATGTGGTTTGAAGCATATTGGAGACAACTTTTCCTGTTTCGGTTCTGTAGAGGTGTAGGTCTCACAGTTGGGCATGAAGACCTTTAGTATGTAGTGCCTCTTGGCAATAAATCTAGCTGCAGGTCTTTTGCAGCCACATGAAGTTTAGCCACCCCAAAATTGTCAAATAACTTTATGTAAAGTATTTGGACAATTTTGTTAACCTCTGTAGGTAATTTATTCTGCAGATGCTATCATGAAATCCACATTCCAAGCAACAAAAGGCAACAAGAAAATATACTCATACCAAAGATCTTGGATATGAAAGTGTTCCAAATTATTTCTAAGTACACTAAAGCTTAAAAAAAATATAAAAACTATTAAAAAATACACACTTTATAAACAGGGTCATCTGCCAATCTGAGGTATCCTTCTGTAAGTACCTACTTTATATGAAGTGCAAATAGAGAGGTCTTGTAATTTACATGTATATATGTATATATATATATATATATATATATATATATATATATATATATATATATATGGAACAGATTTGCGATATCCAATACAAAGATCCCACGTGGCTACTAATATAACATACAGTGCAAAAAATACTTTGGCTTCCTAAATAGACCTTATAAAACACAATTGCTAGCAGGTTGTGTGCATTACAAATATATAAGTGCTGACAATAGATAAAATCCCAGTAGTGTTATAATGTGAAAATAAAAAACTAGTACAAAACAAAAATCAGAAAGATCATAAAATAATAGCTTTCAAGTCCTAGCACTGGAGGGGGAAAAGCCCTCAAGCATAATATTGCAATGAATTTTGTAATGGTTGAATGTGAAGCATGACTGATTCATTTAAATATGTAGAAGGGGAAATACACATTTGTAAAGTAAATCAATAAAACTGAATCAAGCCCTGTTTATTAGTGTTGAGCGATACCGTCCGATACTTGAAAGTATCGGTATCGGAAAGTATCGGCCGATACCGGCAAAGTATCGGATCCAATCCGATACCGATACCCGATACCAATACAAGTCAATGGGACTCAAGTATCGGACGGTATTCCTGATGGTTCTCAGGGTCTGAAGGAGAGGAAACTCTCCTTCAGGCCCTGGGATCCATATTAATGTGTAAAAGAGAGAATTAAAATAAAAAATATTGCTATACTCACCTCTCCGACGCAGCCTGCACCTTACCGAGGGAAGCAGCAGCGTTCTTTGTTTAAAATTCGCGCTTTTCTTTCCTTACGTGAAGTCCCGGCTTTGTGATTGGTTGCGTCGCAGTCACATGGGCGACACAACCAATCACAGCAAGCCGTGACGTAATTTCAGGTCCTTAAGGATTTTAAAATTACGTCCCGGCTTTGTGATTGGTTGCGTCGCAGTCACATGGGCGACGCAACCAATCACAAGCCGTGACGTCACGGGAGGCTGGACACGCGCGCATTTTAAAATGTGCGCTTGTCCAGCCTCCCGTGACGTCCCGGCTTGTGATTGGTTGCGTCGCGATCAACCAATCACAAGCTGGGAGGCTGGACACGCGCGCATTTTAAAATGCGTGCTTGTCCAACCTCCCGTGACGTCCCGGCTTGTGATTGGTTGCTTCGCGATCAACCAATCACAAGCCGGGAGGCTGGACACGCGCGCATTTTAAAATGCGCGCGTGTCCAGCCTCCCGGCTTGTGATTGGTTGATCGCGACGCAACCAATCACAAGCCGGGACGTCACGGGAGGCTGGACAAGCGCGCATTTTAAAATGCGCGCGTGTCCAGCCTCCCGTGACGTCACGGCTTGTGATTGGTTGCGTCGCCCATGTGACTGCGACGCAACCAATCACAAAGCCGGGACGTAATTTTAAAATCCTTAAGGACCTGAAATTACGTCACGGCTTGCTGTGATTGGTTGCGTCGCCCATGTGACTGTGACGCAATCAATCACAAAGCCGGGACTTCACGTAAGGAAAGAAAAGCGCGAATTTTAAACAAAGAACGCTGCCGCTTCCCTCGGTAAGGTGCAGGCTGCGTCGGAGAGGTGAGTATTAGGGTTGAGCGAAACGGGTCGTTCATTTTCAAAAGTCGCCGACTTTTGGCTAAGTCGGCGTCTCATGAAACTCGATCCGACCCCTGTGCTTGTCGGCCATGCGGTACGCGACTTTCACGCCAAAGTCGCGTTTCAATGACGCGAAAAGCGCCATTTCTCAGCCAATGAAGGTGAACACAGAGTGTGGGCAGCGTGATGACATAGGTCCTGGTCCCCACCATCTTAGAGAAGGGCATTGCAGTGATTGGCTTGCTGTCTGCGGCGTCACAGGGGCTATAAAGGGGCGTTCCCGCCGACCGCCATCTCACTGCTGCTGCTCTGAGCTTAGGGAGAGGTTGCTGCCGCTTCGTCAGAAGCAGGGATAGCGTTAGGCAGGGTCCACTAACCACCAAACCGCTTGTGCTGTAGCGATTTCCACTGTCCAACACCACCTTCGGTGTGCAGGGACAGTGGAAGCTACATTTTTTTTTTCTCTCAGCGCTGTAGCTCATTGGGCTGCCCTAGAAGGCTCCGTGATAGCTGTATTGCTGTGTGTACGCCACTGTGGAAACCAACTGCTTTTTTCAAAGCACATATCCTCTTGTTCCTTCCTTTCTGCACAGCTATCTTTTTTGTTTGTCCACACTTTTTATTTAATTTGTGCATCAGTCCACTCCTATTGCTGCCTGCCATACCTGGCTGAGATTACTGCAGGGAGATAGTAATTGTAGGACAGTCCCTGTTTTTTTTTTTTTTGTGGGAGATTAAGATTTGCATTTCTGCTAGAGTGCCATCCGTGTGTGTGCCATCCCTGTGTGCACCATCTCTCACTCAGTGGGCCATAGAAAGCCTATTTATTTTTTTGCTTGATTTGGGTTCTAAAATCTACCTGAAAAAAAAACACTACATCAATCAGTGGGAGATTAATATTGTCCTCAGGGCTTGTGTGCCACTCCTGATCCTGACTCCTGTGAGCGCCATCTCTCACTCAGTGGGCCATAGAAAGCCTATTTATTTTTTTGCTTGATTTGGGTTCTAAAATCTACCTGAACAAAAAAAACACTACATCCATCAGTGGGAGATTAATACTGTCCTCAGGGCTTGTTTGCCACTCCTGATCCTGACTCCTGTGAGCGCCATCTCTCACTCAGTGGGCCATAGAAAACCTATTTTTTTTTTGCTTGATTTGGGTTCTAAAATCTACCTGAACAAAAAAAACACTACATCCATCAGTGGGAGATTAATACTGTCCTCAGGGCTTGTTTGCCACTCCTGATCCTGACTCCTGTGAGCGCCATCTCTCACTCAGTGGGCCATAGAAAACCTATTTTTTTTTTTGCTTGATTTGGGTTCTAAAATCTAACTGAAAAAAAAAACACTACATCCATCAGTGGGAGATTAATACTGTCCTCAGGGCTTGTGTGCCACTCCTGATCCTGACTCCTGTGAGCGCCATCTCTCACTCAGTGGGCCATAGAAAGCCTATTTATTTTTTTGCTTGATTTGGGTTCTAAAATCTACCTGAAAAAAAAAACACTACATCCATCAGTGGGAGATTAATACTGTCCTCAGGGCTTGTGTGCCACTCCTGATCCTGACTCCTGTGAGCGCCATCTCTCACTCAGTGGGCCATAGAAAGCCTATTTATTTTTTTGGTTGATTTGGGTTCTAAAATCTACCTGAAAAAAAAAACACTACATCCATCAGTGGGATATTAATACTGTCCTCAGGGCTTGTGTGCCACTCCTGATCCTGACTCCTGTGCGCGCCATCTCTCACTCAGTGGGCCATAGAAAGCCTATTTATTTTTTTGCTTGATTTGGGTTCTAAAATCTACCTGAAAAAAAAAACACTACATCCATCAGTGGGAGATTAATACTGTCCTCAGGGCTTGTGTGCCACTCCTGATCCTGACTCCTGTGAGTGCCATCTCTCACTCAGTGGGCCATAGAAAGCCTATTTATTTTTTTGCTTGATTTGGGTTCTAAAATCTAACTGAAAAAAAAATCACTACATCCATCAGTGGGAGATTAATACTGTCCTCAGGGCTTGTTTGCCACTCCTGATCCTGACTCCTGTGAGCGCCATCTCTCACTCAGTGGGCCATAGAAAACCTATTTTTTTTTTGCTTGATTTGGGTTCTAAAATCTAACTGAAAAAAAAAACACTACATCCATCAGTGGGAGATTAATACTGTCCTCAGGGCTTGTGTGCCACTCCTGATCCTGACTCCTGTGAGCGCCATCTCTCACTCAGTGGGCCATAGAAAGCCTATTTATTTTTTTGCTTGATTTGGGTTCTAAAATCTAACTGAAAAAAAAATCACTACATCCATCAGTGGGAGATTAATACTGTCCTCAGGGCTTGTTTGCCACTCCTGATCCTGACTCCTGTGAGCGCCATCTCTCACTCAGTGGGCCATAGAAAACCTATTTTTTTTTTGCTTGATTTGGGTTCTAAAATCTAACTGAAAAAAAAAAACACTACATCCATCAGTGGGAGATTAATACTGTCCTCAGGGCTTGTGTGCCACTCCTGATCCTGACTCCTGTGCGCGCCATCTCTCACTCAGTGGGCCATAGAAAGCCTATTTATTTTTTTACTTGATTTGGGTTCTAAAATCTACCTGAAAAAAAAAAACACTACATCCATCAGTGGGAGATTAATACTGTCCTCAGGGCTTGTTTGCCACTCCTGATCCTGACTCCTGTGAGCGCCATCTCTCACTCAGTGGGCCATAGAAAGCCTATTTATTTTTTTGCTTGATTTGGGTTCTAAAATCTACCTGAACAAAAAAAACACTACATCCATCAGTGGGAGATTAATACTGTCCTCAGGGCTTGTGTGCCACTCCTGATCCTGACTCCTGTGAGCGCCATCTCTCACTCAGTGGGCCATAGAAAGCCTATTTATTTTTTTGCTTGATTTGGGTTCTAAAATCTAACTGAAAAAAAAAATCACTACATCCATCAGTGGGAGATTAATACTGTCCTCAGGGCTTGTTTGCCACTCCTGATCCTGACTCCTGTGAGCGCCATCTCTCACTCAGTGGGCCATAGAAAACCTATTTTTTTTTTTGCTTGATTTGGGTTCTAAAATCTACCTGAACAAAAAAAACACTACATCCATCAGTGGGAGATTAATACTGTCCTCAGGGCTTGTGTGCCACTCCTGATCCTGACTCCTGTGAGCGCCATCTCTCACTCAGTGGGCCATATAAAGCCTATTTATTTTTTTGCTTGATTTGGGTTCTAAAATCTACCTGAAAAAAAAAACACTACATCCATCAGTGGGAGATTAATACTGTCCTCAGGGCTTGTGTGCCACTCCTGATCCTGACTCCTGTGAGCGCCATCTCTCACTCAGTGGGCCATAGAAAGCCTATTTATTTTTTTGCTTGATTTGGGTTCTAAAATCTAACTGAAAAAAAAATCACTACATCCATCAGTGGGAGATTAATACTGTCCTCAGGGCTTGTTTGCCACTCCTGATCCTGACTCCTGTGAGCGCCATCTCTCACTCAGTGGGCCATAGAAAGCCTATTTATTTTTTTGCTTGATTTGGGTTCTAAAATCTACCTGAAAAAAAAACCACTACATCCATCAGTGGGATATTAATACTGTCCTCAGGGCTTGTGTGCCACTCCTGATCCTGACTCCTGTGAGCGCCATCTCTCACTCAGTGGGCCATAGAAAGCCTATTTATTTTTTTGCTTGATTTGGGTTCTAAAATCTAACTGAAAAAAAAAACACTACATCCATCAGTGGGAGATTAATACTGTCCTCAGGGCTTGTGTGCCACTCCTGATCCTGACTCCTGTGCGCGCCATCTCTCACTCAGTGGGCCATAGAAAGCCTATTTATTTTTTTGCTTGATTTGGGTTCTAAAATCTACCTGAAAAAAAAAACCACTACATCCATCAGTGGGAGATTAATACTGTCCTCAGGGCTTGTGTGCCACTCCTGATCCTGACTCCTGTGAGCGCCATCTCTCACTCAGTGGGCCATAGAAAGCCTATTTATTTTTTTGCTTGATTTGGGTTCTAAAATCTAACTGAAAAAAAAATCACTACATCCATCAGTGGGAGATTAATACTGTCCTCAGACGCTTGTTTGCCACTCCTGATCCTGACTCCTGTGAGCGCCATCTCTCACTCAGTGGGCCATAGAAAACCTATTTTTTTTTTTGCTTGATTTGGGTTCTAAAATCTACCTGAACAAAAAAAACACTACATCCATCAGTGGGAGATTAATACTGTCCTCAGGGCTTGTGTGCCACTCCTGATCCTGACTCCTGTGAGCGCCATCTCTCACTCAGTGGGCCATAGAAAGCCTATTTATTTTTTTGCTTGATTTGGGTTCTAAAATCTACCTGAAAAAAAAAACACTACATCCATCAGTGGGAGATTAATACTGTCCTCAGGGCTTGTGTGCCACTCCTGATCCTGACTCCTGTGAGCGCCATCTCTCACTCAGTGGGCCATAGAAAGCCTATTTATTTTTTTGCTTGATTTGGGTTCTAAAATCTAACTGAAAAAAAAATCACTACATCCATCAGTGGGAGATTAATACTGTCCTCAGGGCTTGTTTGCCACTCCTGATCCTGACTCCTGTGAGCGCCATCTCTCACTCAGTGGGCCATAGAAAGCCTATTTATTTTTTTGCTTGATTTGGGTTCTAAAATCTACCTGAAAAAAAAATCACTACATCTATCAGTGGGAGATTAATACTGTCCTCAGGGCTTGTGTGCCACTCCTGATCCTGACTCCTGTGTGTGCCATCTCTCACTCAGTGGGCACTGGGCCATAGAAAGCTTTTTTTTTTTATTATTATTTGGTTTCTAAATTGTCCCTGAAAAAAACAATTTATCTTATTTGGTTTCTAAAGTCTCCCTGAGGGAAAAAAAAAAAAAAAAAAAAGGTGGGAGATTAATATTGACATTTGTGCTTGAGTGACAGTCCTGCGTGTGTGGCATCTCTGTGATTTTTTGCCACAGAAAACAGAGTGTGTAACATTGTGCCTGATTTTCCTTGTGGTCTCACCAACCTGTTAAGGGATATTGAAATCATACTGAAGTTATAGCTTACCGTGTAAGTTGTTTGACAGCAACAAATAAAGTTACTTTGGTTAAGTTTTTAAAACAATGAGGAAGTCTGGTGCAAGAGGTCGTGGCCGTGGGCGTTCATTGTCAGCTGGTAATGATGGTAGTGGTAGTGGAGCATCAGGTGGTCGTGGGGATAAAAATATTCCACGTAAGTCTGGAGCTGTGGAGCCAGTTTCGTCGTCTGGCTACACAAGGCCTCGAACGCTCTCTTTTCTGGGAGTAGGAAAACCGCTTTTAAAGGCGGAGCAGCAACAGCAAGTTTTGGCTTACATTGCAGACTCAGCCTCTAGCTCTTTTGCCTCCTCTTCTGAAACTGGTAAATGTAAAAGCAGCGTGTCGCTTGTGGATGTCCACGGTCAGGGACAAATCGCTTCCTTGTCCTCTTCAGCAAAAACTACAACAAGAGATAAGGATGCAGCAGGCGACACAACGGGTTACTCCATGGAGCTCTTTACACATACCATCCCTGGCTTACAAAGTGAAACACTTAACAGGCCATGCCCATTACAAGTTGATTCTGACATGGAGTGCACTGATGCACAGCCACAGCCAGAGTACTATGCTGCTCCTTTGACTCAGACCACCACATTGCCCTCTCAGGGTACTGATCCACAATCAGACCCTGATGAGACTATGTTGCTCCGCCACGAACGCTATACCACCGACCGACACAGTGACACAGACGAAGTTGCACACGAGCTCGAAGAGGAGTTAATAGATAACCCAGTTATTGACCCCGATTGGCAGCCATTGGGGGAACAGGGTGCATGCGGCAGTAGTTCAGAAGCGGAGGTGGAGGAGGGGCCGCAGCAGGCATCAACATCGCAACAGGTTCCATCTGCCGGGCCCGTATCTGGCCCAAAACGCGTGTCAAAGCCAAAACCTGTTGGAGGACAGCGTGGCCATCCGGTTAAAGCTCAGTCTGCAATACCTGAAAAGGGATCCGATGCTAGGAAGAGTGCAGTCTAGCATTTTTTAAAAAACAACATCCAATTGATCAGCGCAAAGTCATCTGTCAAAAATGTTCAACTAGCTTAAGCAGAGGTCAGAATCTGAAATGTCTCAATACTAGTTGCATGCATAGACACTTAACCACCATGCATTTTCAAGCCTGGACTAACTACCAAACGTCCCTTAAGGTTGTAGCACCCTCGGCCAATGAAGCTAGTCAGCAACGCAACATCCCTTCCGTCACTGTAAGGCCACCATTTTCCGCACCACCGGCAGTATCTGTGCAGGTTTCTTTGCCAGCCAAAAGCACTCAGGGTCAGGGAACCAGTTTTGTAGGAGGAAATATTGCATCTAGGTCACCGGCGGAAACAATACCATCTCCAACCGTCTCGCAGTCTGCCATGTCCACCGGCACACCCGCAAGTTCCACGATCTCCATCTCTCCAGTTCAGCTCACACTACATGAGACTCTGGTTAGAAAAAGGAAGTACTTATCCTCGCATCCGCGTACACAGGGTTTTAACGCCCACATAGCTAGACTAATATCGTTAGAGATGATGCCCTACCGGTTAGTTGAAAGCGAAGCTTTCAAAGCCCTGATGGAGTACGCTGAACCACGATACGAGCTACCCAGTCGACACTTTTTTTCCAGAAAAGCCATCCCGGCCCTGCACCAGCATGTTAAACAGCGCATCGTCCATGCACTCAGGCAATCTGTGAGTACAAAGGTGCACCTGACTACAGATGCATGGGCCAGTAGGCATGGCCAGGGACGTTATGTGTCCATCACGGCACACTGGGTGAATGTGGTGGATGCAGGGTCCTCAGGGGACATCAATTTCGGGACAGTTGTGCCTAGCCCACGGTCTAGGAAACAGTTGGCTGTAGGCGTTCGCACCACCTCCTCCTCCTCCTCCTCGTCCTCCTGCAGAAGCTACAGCTCTTCCACAGACCACAGTCGGCCAACCACTCCATCGGCAGATGACACTGTTGCACACCAGTTGTCCCATTATGGGCCAGCTACTGCCAAGCGTCAGCAGGCTGTATTGGCTATGAAGTGTTTGGGCGACAACAGACACACCGCGGAAGTTCTGTCTGAGTTCTTGCAACAAGAAACGCAGTCGTGGCTGGGCACAGTAGATCTTGAGGCAGGCAAGGTAGTGAGTGGTAACGGAAGGAATTTCATGGCTGCCATCTCCCTTTCCCAACTGAAACACATTCCTTGCCTGGCTCACACCTTAAACCTGGTGGTGCAGTGCTTATTGAAAACTTATCCTGGGTTCTCCGACCTGCTCCTCAAAGTGCGTGGACTTTGCTCACATATCCGACGTTCGCCTGTACACTCCAGCCGTATGCAGACCTATCAGCGGTCTTTGAACCTTCCCCAGCATCGCCTAATCATAGACGTTGCAACAAGGTGGAACTCAACACTGCACATGCTTCAGAGACTGTGCCAACAGAGGCGGGCTGTTATGTTTTTGTGGGAGGATACACATACACGGGCAGGCAGTAGGATGGCAGACATGGAGTTGTCTGGTGTGCAGTGGTCCAAGATACAAGACATGTGTCAAGTCCTTCAGTGTTTTGAGGAATGCACACGGCTGGTTAGTGCAGACAACGCCGTAATAAGCATGAGCATCCCCCTAATGCGTCTGCTGATGCAAAGTTTGATGCACATAAAGGAGCAGGCGTCTGCACCAGAGGAAGAGGAAAGCCTTGATGACAGTCAGCCATTGTCTGGTCAGGGCAGTGTACAGGACGAGGTAGCGGGCAAAGAGGAGGTGGAGGACGAGGAGGATGATGGGGATGAGTATATTTTTAATGCGGAAGCTTTCCCGGGGGCACTGGAAATTGGTTGCGTGGCAAGGCCGGGTTCTGTTTTTTTGAGGGACACAAGTGACGTAGATTTGCTTTAAACTGCCCCTCAACCAATCACAACCGGAGATTTGACAACTGGAACTTTGGCCCACATGGCGGATTATGCCTTACGTATCCTAAAAAGGGACACACGCATAACGAAAATGATGAACGATGACGATTACTGGTTGGCCTGCCTCCTTGATCCACGCTATAAAGGCAAATTGCAAAATATTATGCCACATGAGAACTTGGAACTAATATTAGCAACCAAACAATCAACTCTTGTTGACCGTTTGCTTCAGGCATTCCCAGCACACAGCGCACGTGATCGTTATCACACAAGCTCCAGGGGGCAGCAGATTAGTAGTGTTAGGGGTGCACACATCAGAAGTGGCATTGGACAAAGGGGTTTTCTGACCAGGTTGTGGAGTGATTTTGCTATGACCGCAGACAGGACAGGTACTGCTGCATCAATTGAAAGTGACAGGAGACAACATTTGTCCAGTATGGTTACTAACTATTTTTCATCCCTTATCGATGTTCTCCCTCAACCGTCATTCCCATTTGATTACTGGGCCTCAAAATTAGACACCTGGCCAGAATTGGCAGAATATGCATTGCAGGAGCTTGCTTGCCCGGCAGCAAGTGTCCTATCAGAAAGAGTATTCAGTGCTGCAGGTTCAATATTAACCGAAAAAAGGACTCGTCTGGCTACCCAAAATGTTGACGATCTAACATTCATTAAAATGAACCACAACTGGATTTCAAAATCTTTTGCCCCACCTTGCCCGGCCGACACCTAGCTTTCCTATGAAAAGCTCTTGCCTGTGGACTACTGTGAATTACTTTTCTAATGTCTAATTTTCTGCAGCTGATTGTCCGGCATATGACATGTTTACACCTCCCTAAATGGCCAAACTCCCCACACGGGGCCGTGGTATCGCGACTTGGCACAAGCACCCGTGAGACAGCTGTTTGCCTGAAGAGGTGGGTGTGCTCGCTTTTGGTCGACGGCATTGGTACTGGGTCCCTCATAGTACAATAAAGTGTCCTGGCGGTGGTGGTGCGCACCCAACGTCAGACACACTGTTGTAACATGAGGGGCCCTGGGCCTGTACCGCCGGCCACAAGAGAGTTCACCCACCCCCAGGTCAAACATTGCTCTACCACTTCCACAGTTATCTCTCACACTTCCACCAATGTTTAGTCTATGCGCTGACATCCTTCCATACCTGCCACTGACAATACCATTGTGTTGACATGTATGATGGTACATAACATAGTCAGGGGCAGTGTCCTCTATTTACCACAGTAAATACTTTGCGCTAAATTAGTAGGTCTGAAACAACGCAGAGGATCCCACCCCTGAACCTAATGATTGCACCCTTTAGTGTCTTTGTTTTAATGCGAGACATTCACATTTATTTGTTGTTTTTTGACTACTAACTGGCAGACACTCATTACAATCGGCCTACGTTGACCACAGCACTGCTGCCCGTGTACCCCTGGAACCTATTTTAAAGTGCCTACAGCCAGCCCATTTTATTATGTTAGGCCTTCGAAGCCTGTCTGCGGTCCCTCCTTCCACTAGGCCTCCACTGACCAGACCACTGCTGCCCGTGTACCCCTGGAACCAATTATAAAGTGCCTACAGCCAGCCCATTTTATCATGTTAGGCCTTCGAAGCCTGTCTGCGGTCCTTCCTTCCACTAGGCCTCCATTGACCAGACCACTGCTGCCCGTGTACCCCTGGAACCTATTTTAAAGTGCCTACAGCCAGCCCATTTTATTATGTTAGGCCTTCGAAGCCTGTCTGCGGTCCCTCCTTCCACTAGGCCTCCACTGGCCAGACCACTGCTGCCCGTGTACCCCTGGAACCAATTTTAAAGTGCCTACAGCCAGCCCATTTTATCATGTTAGGCCTTCAAAGCCTGTCTGTGGTCCCTCCTTCCACTAGGCCTCCACTGACCAGACCACTGCTGCCCGTGTACCCCTGGAACCAATTATAAAGTGCCTACAGCCAGCCCATTTTATCATGTTAGGCCTTCGAAGCCTGTCTGCGGTCCTTCCTTCCACTAGGCCTCCACTGACCAGACCACTGCTGCCCGTGTACCCCTGGAACCTATTTTAAAGTGCCTACAGCCAGCCCATTTTATTATGTTAGGCCTTCGAAGCCTGTCTGCGGTCCCTCCTTCCACTAGGCCTCCACTGACCAGACCACTGCTGCCCGTGTACCCCTGGAACCAATTATAAAGTGCCTACAGCCAGCCCATTTTATTATGTTAGGCCTTCGAAGCCTGTCTGCGGTCCCTCCTTCCACTAGGCCTCCACTGACCAGACCACTGCTGCCTGTGTACCCCTGGAACCAATTATAAAGTGCCTACAGCCAGCCCATTTTATCATGTTAGGCCTTCGAAGCCTGTCTGCGGTCCTTCCTTCCACTAGGCCTCCACTGACCAGACCACTGCTGCCCGTGTACCCCTGGAACCAATTATAAAGTGCCTACAGCCAGCCCATTTTATTATGTTAGGCCTTCGAAGCCTGTCTGCGGTCCCTCCTTCCACTAGGCCTCCACTGAACAGACCACTGCTGCCCGTGTACCCCTGGAACCAATTATAAAGTGCCTACAGCCAGCCCATTTTATCATGTTAGGCCTTCGAAGCCTGTCTGCGGTCCTTCCTTCCACTAGGCCTCCACTGACCAGACCACTGCTGCCCGTGTACCCCTGGAACCTATTTTAAAGTGCCTACAGCCAGCCCATTTTATTATGTTAGGCCTTCGAAGCCTGTCTGCGGTCCCTCCTTCCACTAGGCCTCCACTGACCAGACCACTGCTGCCCGTGTACCCCTGGAACCAATTATAAAGTGCCTACAGCCAGTCCATTTTATTATGTTAGGCCTTCGAAGCCTGTCTGCGGTCCCTCCTTCCACTAGGCCTCCATTGACCAGACCACTGCTGCCCGTGTACCCCTGGAACCAATTATAAAGTGCCTACAGCCAGCCCATTTTATTATGTTAGGCCTTCAAAGCCTGTCTGCGGTCCCTCCTTCCACTAGGCCTCCACTGACCAGACCACTGCTGCCCGTGTACCCCTGGAACCAATTTTAAATTGCCTACAGCCAGCCCATTTTATTGTGTTAGGCCTCCGAAGCCTGTCTGCGGTCCTTCCTTCCACTAGGCCTCCGTTGACCACACCACTGCTGCCCGTGTACCCCTGGAACCTTTTTTACAGTGCCTACACCCAGCCCATTTTATTATGTTAGGCCTTCGAAGCCTGTCTGCGGTCCCTCCTTCCACTAGGCCTCCACTGACCAGACCACTGCTGCCCGTGTACCCCTGGAACCAATTATAAAGTGCCTACAGCCAGCCCATTTTATTATGTTAGGCCTTCGAAGCCTGTCTGCGGTCCCTCCTTCCACTAGGCCTCCACTGACCAGACCACTGCTGCCCGTGTACCCCTGGAACCAATTATAAAGTGCCTACAGCCAGCCCATTTTATTATGTTAGGCCTTCGAAGCCTGTCTGCGGTCCCTCCTTCCACTAGGCCTCCACTGACCAGACCACTGCTGCCCGTGTACCCCTGGAACCAATTTTAAATTGCCTACAGCCAGCCCATTTTATTGTGTTAGGCCTCCGAAGCCTGTCTGCGGTCCCTCCTTCCACTAGGCCTCCGTTGACCACACCACTGCTGCCCGTGTACCCCTGGAACCTATTTTACAGTGCCTACACCCAGCCCATTTTATTATGTTAGGCCTTCGAAGCCTGTCTGCGGTCCCTCCTTCCACTAGGCCTCCACTGACCAGACCACTGCTGCCCGTGTACCCCTGGAACCAATTATAAAGTGCCTACAGCCAGCCCATTTTATTATGTTAGGCCTTCGAAGCCTGTCTGCGGTCCCTCATTCCACTAGGCCTCCACTGACCAGACCACTGCTGCCCGTGTACCCCTGGAACCAATTATAAAGTGCCTACAGCCAGCCCATTTTATTATGTTAGGCCTTCGAAGCCTGTCTGCGGTCCCTCCTTCCACTAGGCCTCCACTGACCAGACCACTGCTGCCCGTGTACCCCTGGAACCAATTTTAAATTGCCTACTGCCAGCCCATTTTATTGTGTTAGGCCTCCGAAGCCTGTCTGCGGTCCCTCCTTCCACTAGGCCTCCGTTGACCACACCAGTGCTGCCCGTGTACCCCTGGAACCTATTTTACAGTGCCTACAGCCAGCCCATTTTATTATGTTAGGCCTTCGAAGCCTGTCTGCGGTCCCTCCTTCCACTAGGCCTCCACTGACCAGACCACTGCTGCCCGTGTACCCCTGGAACCAATTATAAAGTGCCTACAGCCAGCCCATTTTATCATGTTAGGCCTTCGAAGCCTGTCTGCGGTCCCTCCTTCCACTAGGCCTCCACTGACCAGACCACTGCTGCCCGTGTACCCCTGGAACCTATTTTACAGTGCCTACAGCCAGCCCATTTTATTATGTTAGGCCTTCGAAGCCTGTCTGCGGTCCCTCCTTCCACTAGGCCTCCATTGACCAGACCACTGCTGCCCGTGTACCCCTGGAACCAATTATCAAGTTTATAAGCGTGTCCCGAGGAACACTCCGGTATAAAACATCAGAAAATATAAAAATAAGTATTTTGCTTATAATAAAGAAAATACTGGAGAGATATCAAATGCATACATTTTAACATTAAAAACAAAAACACATACAACCAAAAACTGGTACAGTACCAAAATTGGCCACCAGCTACAAAAACGTTCTCCTGCAAGTAGTTAACTGAAAGGTTTTTTTCCATTGAAAACACAGATATGGCATCCACCGAGTGTTGTCCTGTCGCGTCTTCTTTATATTATTGCAAAGAAGCTGCAACTGAATAAAGCTGTGCTTCAACCTTCTGGCTTTCGGCCTATAGTATCAGATATTAAACTGCATTTGGCCTTCAACTTTGGTTACGGCCTACTAACGGTGTCTGCCCCTCCCTGGTGTTGTCCTCAACTGAATACAGCTGAGCTTCAACCTTCTGGCTCTCATTAAGTGTTTTTTAAAAAACAAAATGGTGGTTAGGGCCTACTAACGGTGTCTGCCCCTGCCTGGTGTTGTCCTCCACTGAATACAGCTGAGCTTCAACCTTCTGGCTCTCATTAAGTGTTTTTTAAAAAACAAAATGGTGGTTAGGGCCTACTAACGGTGTCTGCCCCTCCCTGGTGTTGCCCTCAACTGAATAAAGCTGAGCTTCAACCTTCTTGCTCTCATTAAGTGCTGTGTTTTTAAAAATTGGTGGTTAGGGCCTACTAACGGTGTCTGCCCCTGCCTGGTGTTGTCCTCCACTGAATACAGCTGAGCTTCAACCTTCTGGCTCTCATTAAGTGCTGTGTTTTTAAAAATTGGTGGTTAGGGCCTACTAACGGTGTCTGCCCCTGCCTGGTGTTGTCCTCCACTGAATACAGCTGAGCTTCAGCCTTCTGGCTCTCATTAAGTGCTGTGTTTTTAAAAATTGGTGGTTAGGGCCTACTAACGGTGTCTGCCCCTGCCTGGTGTTGTCCTCCACTGAATACAGCTGAGCTTCAACCTTCTGGCTCTCATTAAGTGTTTTTTAAAAAACAAAATGGTGGTTAGGGCCTACTAACGGTGTCTGCCCCTCCCTGGTGTTGCCCTCAACTGAATAAAGCTGAGCTTCAACCTTCTGGCTCTCATTAAGTGCTGTGTTTTTAAAAATTGGTGGTTAGGGCCTACTAACGGTGTCTGCCCCTCCCTGGTGTTGCCCTCAACTGAATACAGCTGAGCTTCAACCTTCTTGCTCTCATTAAGTGCTGTGTTTTTAAAAATTGGTGGTTAGGGCCTACTAACGGTGTCTGCCCCTGCCTGGTGTTGTCCTCCACTGAACAAAGCTGAGTTTCCACCTTCTGGCTCTTTTTTTTTTTTTTAATTGCTGGATGGGGCCTAATAGCTCTGTTTGCTCCTCCCTGGTGTTTGTCCTCAACTAAAAAAAGCTGAGCTTCAACCTTATGGCTTTCGGCCTCTAGTATCAGATATTAAACTGCATTTGGCCTATTAGTGTGTTTGGGCCCTTAAAAGAGTGTCTGCTGCTCCTGGGTTTGCTACTCCACTCAACAAAGCAATGCCGCCTGTTTAGTCCTGTTACCAATTTTGAACTGCATTTAGCCTACTTTATTCTTTGGCCCTATATCTGTTTCCTCCTCATCCTGCCTACTGCCCAGCCACTGCTACATGAGTCTGCTGGTACATTGACCTAGACCACTACATTCCCCTTGCACTCTACACAGCCAGAATCTGACCCTGCTGAAAGTCAGGTTCCCCTTCCCGCATGTTATACCACCTTACACAGGCACAAAGAGGAAGGTGCAGATGAAAGTACAGGTTCCTTCATCAGGTGGGGGGGGCATACTCGTTGGCGACGTCACTGGCACAGGGCCCCTCAGAGTACGCAAAAGTGTCGCTGCTGGTGGGAGGCGCCCCCGCCGTGCAAACACACCGCTGTACTTTGAGGGGCCCTGTGCCAGTGCCAATGCCAACGAGTGGGCCCCCTGCTTGCTTAGGATCACAGCACTTGCAAACTTGACATACTTACCTCTCACTGCTCCACCGCCGTGACGTAGTCCATGTTTCCTGTGCCCACTAAAACCTTGAACCAGCCCTACCCCCCACAACTTTTGCCAAATCACCCCCAATTTCCAGTGCCCAACTATTATTATAAAGTTAATTTAGATTGACAAGCTTCAGAAAACAAGAATGGATGTTTTTGGCATTAAAATGGGCACTGTAGGTGTTTTCCTGGCCTCCACTCACTGCCGGCTATGCTTCCCCATTGACTTGCATTGGGTTTCGTGTTTCGGTCGATCCCCGACTTTTAGCGATAATCGGCCGACTTCACTCGACTCGACTCTGGACTAAGTCGGGTTTCACAAAACCCGACTCGATCTTAAAAAAATGAAAGTCGCTCAACCCTAGTGAGTATAGCAATATTTTTTATTTTAATTCTCTCTTTTACACATTTTTACATTAATGTTGTTTCGATACCGATACCCGATACCACAAAAGTATCGGATCTCGGTATCGGAATTCCAATACAGCAAATATCGGCCGATACCCGATACTTGCGGTATCGGAATGCTCAACACTACTGTTTATACATCAATATAGCTGTGTAGCACTACACATTGATGTCCATAAGCACATGCCCTGCAGTGTGACTACACACAGTCAAAGTAAAATACCCTGATGCAGAAAAATAGCAAAAGCCATCAAGGTATCTTGTTATATTATATTATTGTATGTGCCGCATGGTAGGGAAGTCATACATACATCTGTATTTCACATAACTAAAGAGTAAGCATGTAAAGGGGACTGTATTTGGCTTTTGGCAATGCTTCATCAAACAGTCTTTGCATCAGCCACTCCACTTTACAGGTTTAAAATCATTGTACACAGTACTCTGACCTTTAATTTGTAAGCTGGTTGTGGGATGCAGTGACAGGCAGGAGGCACAGCAAGGGTTAACAAAGTATATTACAATTTAATGGAACAAGGTATTCACTCCTCGCAGGGTGGTTAATGGAGGAATAATAGGGATAACAAATGTAAGCAATAACAATCCAGTGGAGGAACTTATCGTGTCCAGCATGCTTCTCTGCAGCAGATGGTCCCACGTGGGAATTGTAGAACCAGCAACAGCTCGGTGGTGCACTCAGATGGGGTCCTTAAAATGATTATCCATCTTCTGGCGGTAGCGGTCGGTCTCCGATACCTTCCGCTGAGCCCATAGTCCATAAGCGCTTGTGGCCGGAGCAATCAGAGCCGCAGCTCTTTCCAAGTACAATGTGGATCGGTCAATGTTCACTGGCAAGGAAGGCCGCAGGTATATGTCCAGTACGTGGCCTTCTCTACTCTACTCTGCAAGTGCTCAGTGCTCACAGTCACTGAGCGCTCGGCACATCACTCTCTGTTAGACACAGAGCATCCGGCACCTTGGTCTCTCACAGTCACCCTCACTGTGGCAGAAGCCCGCAGGCACGGACCGTCACAGTGCTGTAGGTCAGGGGACAGAGCACGCCGCTCAGCTTGCTGCACGCTGCCTGTTTGCACCCATCTGGTGGCTGCTGCAGGTGCTTTCTCCCAGCTTCCAGATGGGTTTCCTGTCTAAACACCCCTCACTGACCAGGTCATGAGGCCTGTCCGGTCCCATATTTCTTCCCCCGGGAAACATGGGACGCAGCCTCGACAGTTCCAGACCCAGTTCAGTACAGGCACTCGCAGCCCAGTCTTCCTCTTTACACTCCCCCTCTGCTTTAGCTTGTTATTCCATGGGCGAAAGTTCTTGCAGTAGACGTTGACATTGTTCCATTTCTCGAACAGTCCTTTGCCAAATAAACTGATCCTGTTCATAACGAGTGGGAGGTATCCCAGCAGTCGTCCATTCAGTGCAATATAATTCAGGTTAAGTGGTAGTCAGGTTGGATGGTAGAAGACGGGGACACATCTGGTTCCAATGGAGCAGTCATCCCTGAAGTTTTGGGCCAACAAACTTCCAATGGACTGGCGGCCTGTGAAGTCTCCAAGTCTAAGGATGACACAAGTGGTTCTTCCTCATCATAATCGGGAGTTGTGGGAATAGGTGCCTCGGTGGGGCTTGGCTCTCTCCTCTCCTCTTCAGGGTCCCATGACAGGCAAGGATGCAACATGTTGCAGTGGAATATTCGAGTAGGCACCTCTTCCTCCCCTTCGGGTTGAACTTTATACACTGGACCAGCATTGTCAACTCGGTGTTTCACCCAATACGGAGTTTTCTCCCATCGATATTCCAACTTGCCTCATGGCATCTTGTCCCAGACCAGCACTTGATCTCCTTACTTTAAGAGCTGTCCCTCGGAGGGGTGGTGCTTCATGGTGCTTAAGCTCTCGGAACTTAGTCTGTACCAGTCAGTGAAGAGTCTGCAATCGGTGTCTATGTTCTCGAACCCAGAAAGGCACCCCCATCCGTGGGTAGCCTTCTTCTGGGTCCAGCTCCAGCTCCGTGAATTATTGTCCACTCAGCCCAAATGGTAGAGTAAACGGGGTGTATCTTGTTGTATGGTGCACCCGGTTGTTGTACACAAAAAACAATTCAGCCACATACTCAGGCCAATGGGCTTTCCGATCTTCACAGGCTCCATTCCCTTGTGGATGATAAGGCTTCATTCCTGACTTCTCAATCCATTACAGCAGATGTAACTCTACCATCACTCGGCCTTGGAAACAAGCACTTTGATCAGTTGAATTCTCTTTGGGCAACCATACACCTGGATGAAGTCAGAACGGATAGCTTGAGCAGCTGACTCGGCAGTCTAATCCTGGTCAGAGTGACCACAGCAAACTTGGTAAAGTGGTCAGTCACCACTAGATAATGTTTATATCCAAGATGAACTGGACCCACAGTCAAGTAATCGATTATCAACAACTCTAAGGTGGCAGAGGTCACGATGGTCTGTGTGGGGGCCCTCTGCTTCAGAGGTTTAGCTAATTCACAGCTTCGGTATCGGTGACAGGCTTCCTCTACTGCAGTCTTCAAGTGAGGGTGATAAACCAGCTTCTGTAGCCATTGGAACTTCTTTTCCAGGCCAAAGTGAGCCCCTCTCTTATGGGCCTCCATAGCCACTATGTCGATCAGCTTCTCGGGGAGCACCACTTGCCAGGTGATCCCCAGTTCTCGCACCAACTGCACTTTTCAATACAGCAAGCCTTCTCTTAATTGAAGTCTCTCCCGATGTCAAAGAATCTGCAGAGCCCCCAGGGACAAAGCACTTCTTTCAGGCTGGCTGGGGAGCTGCTTCAACTCCACCCACTGTCTCAGGTGGGCCAGTTCCTCATCTTCCTGCTGCAGCTGCACCAAGTCATCTCGAGGTTGTCCCAGCACCTGTTCTCAAGACAGCTCGCTGATCTGTCCCTGCATTGCTGCCAATGACCTGGCCAAGTCCCGGAAGCCAGAAATCTCTTCTGCCTCAAACTCTTCATCCCAGTTGCATCCCTAAGGTCCGCACACAAACTGGTCCCTCAACATCACATCAGGGGGCCCCACTCCCATTACCCCTATGTCATCCTATCGATTAAAGTATTGAACCTCCCTCTGAACACGGTGGAACAATCGCATCCACAACTCTCTAACATTGGTGGGATCCCCATGCATTTCTTCTAAAATCTGTAGCACCTTGTTCAAAGTGTCCCATTCATGAGGGCGGGAAAGTATTACAGTATGTCTAGCCTCACCGTCCAGGGCCATCATAGCAATCTCTGTATGTACAGCAGGGGTCACAGGATGCATCTTCAACATGCCTTTAACCCGCTCAGTCCAGTCCCACAGCATTAAATTACTCCCCGTGAATTTAAGGAGATTGCTAAGCATGGCCGCCAGGGGCAAGCTAGCACTCGGGGCACCAATGGCACTTGGTCTGCTGTCTCTGCACTTGTAGAGTGCATCCTGCCGACTATGCCAAGTGTAAGCAGGTTGTGAGATGCAGTGACAGGCAGGAGGCAGAGCAAGGGTTAACAAAGTGTAACAATTTAATGAAACAAGGTATTCACTCCTCACAGGGAGGTTAATGGTCAAAGGAGGAATAATAGAGCTAACAAATCTATGCAATAACAATCCAGTGGAACTTATCGTGTCCATTATGCTTCTCCACAGCAGATGGTCCTGCAGGGGAATAGTAGAACCTGCAACAGCCAGGAGGTGTCCGCAGATGGGGTCCTTAAAACTATGATCAGTCTTCTGGTGGCAGCTGTCAGTCTACGGTACGGTATTCACTCCTCGCAGGGTGGTTAATGGAGGAATAATAGGGATAACAAATGTAAGCAATAACAATCCAGTGGAGGAACTTATCGTGTCCAGTATGCTTCTCTGCAGCAGATGGTCCCACGTGGGAATAGTAGAACCATCAAATGCTCGATGGTGCACTCAGATGGGGTCCTTAAAATGATGATCCATCTTCTGGCGGTAGCGGTCGGTCTCCGATACCTTCCGCTGAGCCCCTAGTCCATAAGCGCTTGCGGCTGGAGCAATCAGGACCGCAGCTCTTTCCAAGTTCAACGTGGATTTGTCAATGTTCACTCGCAAGGAAGACCACAGGTATAGGCCAGTGTCCAGTCTTTTCTGCTCTGCACATGCACAGTCACGGAGCACACGGCACCTCGGTGGTGCACTCTCGTGGTGGTGGAAAACGGCAGGCATGGACCGTCGCAGCACTGGATGTCGGGGGACAGAGCATGCCACTCAGCCTGCCGCACCCTGCCTGTTCGCGCCCAACTGCCGGCTGCTGCGAGTGCTTTTCTCCCAGCTTGCAGCAGGTTTTCCTGTCTAAACACGCCCCCACTGTCTGAGTTATGCGGCCTGTCCAGTTCCCTATTACTTTCCCAGGGAAACATGGGACGCCACCTCGACAGTTCCGGACCAGGATCAGTACAGGCCCCCACAGCCCGATCTTCCTCCTTACAACTACACAGATCCATAAGCTAAACCCACGCAGTAGCTACTGGCCAGTAGAGCAAGTTGGCAGCAGGGTTTTCAATAAGCTAAGATTACTTCACTGCTTCAATGATCTGACACTTAAAATGTCCCTGGGACAGGAGTTTCTTACATTACCACCAGCTAAAGATGACATTGATCTATTGCCACATCTTCTATGAAACCAGATGTCGGCAGGGGGTGGAGATAAAAGCAGTGAGTGATACCAGCGCTGCCCTATATCTTTTAGTACCACCTCCAAGTGAATGAACACTGTAATAGGGTTTCATTAAAAATATTGCATAATTTGGTTTTTATACCCTCTGTGTTATTTAGCTGACTTCTTAACATGCTAACTGAGAATCCATCAGTGAGCTCATTCTAATGGTTTTATGGGAGAGTTTATAACTCTTTTTTTTCTGAATTCTTGTGAGCACTTCTCAGCTGATTTATGACTACATACTGCGTAAAATAGGAGTGTGCAGGGAAAAGAAAAGCCTGTAAAAGTTAAATAGTGCAAATGCAATAGCAAAAAAAAGTCATCAGAGGTGGACATCCCCTTTAGTTATAGATAAACTTTTTTTTATTGGAATACCTCAGTGCTCTGACAATGAGTTAAGGAAATGCAGGAAGGACTAAAGAAATATCCTTGCAAATTTTAAGAGCAGATGAAAAGAAAAGACATAAATTACTTTGATTCTGTGATTCTTACAAGGACAACAATCATTGCATACTTGAAACTAAACAAGGTCACAGACTGGCACCAAAGGTCCCTGAAATCTCAGCTCATGAACTGAATATTCACAAAAGTGAAAACTAAAAAAAAAGTTTCAGCTTTTACTGCTGGAGTAATTACAGGTAATACAAAAAGTCAGGAAGACTCCGTTTAAGAAAAAAGAATAGTCACAGGCCCTACAATACGGCTTAGCAATATAAATGAGAAATACCTTATAATAATTATGTGTCAGCGCTTGGGAGAATGCTTATTGTCACATTTTTCAATACCATGAGTTGAAGTTCCTTTTATTCCCCTGGACAAACATAAAGTATAATGTGGATCAGGAGGGGGATTACGGAGGTTTAATTAACATAACAATAGTTTTTACCAGGGGTTAGAGCTTTTCAGGCAACTTAATGATACTTATTATTAGTACAAATTGCCTCATTATGTATTATTATTATTTATTACCTCCAAATTATGCACAAAGACAATTCATTCAACAACAGCAATTGCTTTTATATATAATTTTATGATGTCACTCTCTTATAGTTTTTTCTATAAACAGTATTGTTATGTATCCTGTTATTTGACTGTGATGTTTGTTCTGATTGTAAAGCATTTACTATCAAGAATTCAGGAATTCTGCCCACTCCGTGGAATACAAGGATTTTCCACACAGTTTTGTCTCTGCAATTGCTTTCAGCAAATATAAAGCAGCCAAGCTACTATTTTGATTGATGCACCTTTGTAGGATTGCATTAAGAAACAGTATGCCTTTGCTAATGTACTTTTCTTTGAGAATGGTCTTACATAGAAAAGTTTTGATTTGTTTTGACCCTTTCAATGGATCATTTTGGTACACATCCAGTGTGTGCCTTCACTATATGTTGAGAGGGGTTAATCAGCCATTTTAAGGGCTTGGTTTTTGTGGACAACCATAGAGCAAGTGGGAGATTATCCACCTTATCTCCACTCCAAGGTGTGGTATGGGTTTTATATTGTTGGCCTTCTGAGGCATACAGGGTTCAGTGTCTCTGGATAGGCTAACAAAAAAAAGTGGTAACACAAAGCACAGCATAAACATGAACACTTCTCTGTTTTCCTGTTTTTTTCTGAAAGGGCCGGGTTTACTTTTACTTTACTTTTTGGGCAAATCTTGTGCTAAGCATCTCGTGGTTTTTCATAGATTTCACAAGCCATTATGCTATTCACATTTCATGTATCACACGCACGTTTCCTTGCTTTAGCACAGTAAAATTGAGTGCAGCCATTATTTATTTGCTATATGTCTATTTTGGTTATGCACCAGTTCAGACTAGATTGCTGTTCAGTCAGTTATCCTATATTTACTATGTACTGTTTTTTCTGACTTGAACGCCCCGCCCTTCACCATGCTGTGATTTTAATTACATCCAAACACAGTTGGTTCTGACCTTCCTATAAATGCAGGCTTTACAATGTTATTAGCCATAGGTAAGTGTTCACACTAGGCAGTCAGCTCAGGTACCCATCCGATCTGAGATTACCTTGACGTTTGGTGGATGGGCTCACAATTTTTGGCCAAATCTTGTGCTAAGCATCTCATGTGTTTTTTCATAGATTTCACAAGCCATTATGCTATTCACATTTCATGTATCGCACATTTCCTTGCTTTAGCACAGTAAAATTGAGTGCAGCCATTATCTATTTGCTATATGTCTATTTTGGTTATGCACCAGTTCAGACTAGATTGCTGTTCAGTCAGTTTTCCTATATTTACTATGTACTGTTTTTTCTGACTTGAACGCCCCGCCCTTCACCATGCTGTGATTTTAATTACATCCAAACACAGTTGGTTCTGAGCTTCCTATATAAGCAGGCTTTACCATGTTATTAGCCATAGGTAAGTGTTCACACTAGGCAGTCAGCTCAGGTACCCATCCGATCTGAGATTACCTTGACGTTTGGTGGATGGGCTCACAATTTTTGGCCAAATCTTGTGCTAAGCATCTCATGTGTTTTTTCATAGATTTCACAAGCCATTATGCTATTCACATTTCATGTATTGCACATTTCCTTGCTTTAGCACAGTAAAATTGAGTGCAGCCATTTATCTATTTGCTATATGTCTTATTTGGTTATGCACCAGTTCAGACTGGATTGCTGTTCAGTCAGTTTTCCTATATTTACTTTTACTTTACCATGGTTAAGGCCACACATATAATAAATCAGTGAAGATCTTAAAGAGACAGTGTTCCCGTTTCTACCTCTGCGTACAGCTGAGTCAGCAAATCTCCCACAATATACAGGGTGGGCCATTTATATGAATACAACTAAATAAAATGGGAATGGTTGGTGATATCAACTTCCTGTTTTTGGCCAATAGTGTATGAGAGGGGGAAAACTTTTCAAGATGGGTGGTGACCATGGCAGGCATTTTGAAGTCGGCCATTTTGGATCCAACTTTATTTTTTTCATTGGGAAGAGGGTCATGTGACACATCAAACTTATTGAGAATTTCACGAGAAAAACAATGGTGTACATGGTTTCAACGTAACTTATTGTTTCATGAGTTATTTACAAGTGTATGACCACTTATAAAATGTGTTTAAAGTGCTGTTCATTGTGTTGGATTGTCAATGCAATCCTCTTCTCCCACTTTTGACACACTGATAGCAACACTGCCTGTGAAGAAATGCTAGCACAGGCTTCAAGTATCCGTTGTTTCAGATGCTGCACATCGGTTATCTTCACAGTATAGACAATTTCCTTCAGATGACCCCAAAGATAAAAGTCTAAGGAGGTCAGATTGGGAGACATTGGTGGCCGTTCAACTGGCCCGCGATGACCAATCCACTGTCCAGGAAACTTCATGTAGGAATGCTCGGAACAGACACCCAAGATGGTGCACCACCATCTTGAAATAGTGGGAGAAAAGGGTTGCATTGACAGTCCAACACAATGAGCAGCATTTTGAACATATTTTAAAAGTGGTCATAAACTTGAAAATATCTCATAAAAGAATAAAGTTATGTTAAAACCAAGCAAACCATTCTCTTTCTTGTGAAATTCTCAATAAGTTTGATGTGTCACATGACCCTCTTCCCATTGAAAAAAATAAAGTTGGATCCAAAATGGCCGACTTTAAAATGACCGCCATGGTCACTCACCACTCAGAAAAGTTTTCTCCCTCCGATATAATAATGTGCTACAAACAGGAAGTTGATATCACCAAAATTCCCATTTTATTTAGGTGTATCCAAATAAATGTCCCACACTGTATATACAATATACTGTATATATATATATATACATATATATATATATATATATATATATATATATATATATATATATATACATATATATATATATATACATATATATATATATATATATATATATATATATACATATATATATATATATATATATATATATATATATATATATATATATACAGTACAGACCAAAAGTTTGGACACGCCTCATTTAAAGATTTTTCTGTATTGTCATGACTTTGAAAATTGTACATTGACACTGAAGGCATCAAAACTATGAATTAACGGATGTGGAATTATATACTTAACAAAAAAGTGTGAAACAACTGAAACTATGTCTTATAATCTAGGTTCTTCAAAGTAGCCACCTTTTGCTTTGATGACTGCTTTGCACACTCTTGGCATTATCTTGATGAGCTTCAAGAGGTAGTCACCGGGAATGGTCTTCCAACATTCTTGAAGGAGTTCCCAGAGATGCTTAGCACTTGTTGGCCCTTTTGCCTTCACTCTGCGTTGCAGCTCACCCCAAACCATCTCGATTTGGTTCAGGTCTGGTGACTGTGGAGGCCAGGTCATCTGGTGTAGCACCCCATCACTCTCCTTCTTGGTCAAATAGCCCTTACACAGCCTGGAGGTGTGTTTTGGTCATTTTCCCTGTTGAAAAATAAATGATGCTCCAACTAAATGCAAACCGGATGGAATAGCATGCCTCTGCAAGATGCTGTGGTAGCCATGCTGCTTCAGTATGCCTTCAATTTTGAATAAATCTCCAACAGTGTCACCAGCAAAGCACCCCCACACCATCACACCTCCTTCTCCATGCTTCACAGTGGGAACCAGGCAAGTAGAGTCCATCCATTCACCTTTTCTATGTCGCACAAAGACAAGATGGTTGGAACCAAAGATCTCAAATTTGTACTCATCAGACCAAAGCACAGATTTCCACTGGTCTAATGTCCATTCCTTGTGTTCTTTAGCCCAATCAAGTCTCTTCTGCTTGTTGCCTGTCCTTAGCAGTGGTTTCCTAGCAGCTATTTTACCATGAAGGCCTGCTGCACAAAGTCTCCTCTTAACAGTTGTTGTAGAGATGTGTCTGCTTCTAGAACTCTGTGTGGCATTGACCTGGTCTCTAATCTGAGCTGCTGTTAACCTGCGATTTCTGAGGCTGGTGATTTGGATAAACTTATCCTCAGAAGCAGAGGTGACTCTTGGTCTTCCTTTCCTGGGGCGGTTCTCATGTGAGCCAGTTTCTTTGTAGCTCTTGATGGTTTTTGCCACTGCACTTGGGGACACTTTCAAAGTTTGCCCAATTTTTCAGACTGACTGACTTTCATTTCTTAAAGTAATGATGGCCACTTGTTTTTCTTTACTTAGCTGCATTTCCTTGCCATAATACAAATTCTAACAGTCTATTCAGTAGGACTCTCAGCTGTGTATCCACCAGACTTCTGCACAACACAACTGATGGTCCCAACCCCATTTATAAGGCAAGAAATCCCACTTATTAAACCTGACAGGGTACACCTGTGAATTGAATATCATTCCCGGTGACTACCTCTTGAAGCTCAACAAGAGAATGCCAAGACTGTGCAAAGCAGTCGTCAAAGCAAAAGGTGGCTACTTTGAAGAACCTAGAATATAAGACATAATTTCAGTTGTTTCAACAGTAGTCCTCAAGGCTTCACATTCTCAATCATATGTAGAAATAAATTTGATCTTCTGATCAAAATTTGGTTTCTTCAGCATTTCTTGTAACAGTTGGCCATGTGCCATGTTTCTAGCCCAGTTACAGTTGTGCTCAAAAGTTTACATACCCCGGCAGAATGTTTGCTTTCTTGGCCTTTTATCACAGAATATGAATGATAACACCAACACTTTTTCTCCACTCATGGTTAGTGGTTGGGTGAAGCCATTTATTGTCAAACTAGTGTGTTTTCTCTTTTTAAATCATAATGACAACCGAAAACATCCAAAGGACCCTGATCAAAGGTTCACATACCCAATTGCTTAAAAGCATATATTGCCCCCTCTAACATCAATGACAGCTTGAAGTATTTTGTAGTAGCAGTGGATGAGGTTCTTTCTTTTCTCAGATGGTAAATTTGATCACTCTTCTTGGCAAAAAGCCTTCAGTTCCTGTAAATTGGTGTGATCTGATTTGACTATCAATATTACAAGTGCTTTCTTGCAAGCTATGTGCTGTGATTTATAAACCATCTCCCCATGTGGGATTATGGTATTATTACCATGTTCATATCCTTTTTTCACTATTACAAGTGCTTACTTTCAAGCTGTGTGGTAGGACTTATAAACTATCTCTCCAAGTTGGACTTTTACCATGTTCATGCCTTTTTTCTATGTGTTAAGACTCATGTTATTCTGATTGTTTCTATATATTGAGACTATGTGAGCCCTGCTCATTTTACTTTACAAGCACCAGATATAGTAATCAGCCCTATTTTTTGCCTGTCATGCACTTTTAACTTTATCTGTGTGTCACAACTTTTAAGTCTTTATTCTTATGAAAGATTGTTATTTTGAAGCATCCTTAGACTCCAATTTTCCTCCTTCATACAACACTAACCCAACATGTCTACCACAGAATTCTGCAAAAAATGTAATTCCATTTGGTTTGTACTTTTTGGAACCATCATTTTCATTGCAACAGGACAGTGATTGAAAATAAATCTCCAGATTTTGTAAGGGTCTGTGACCAAGAAGGAGAAAGATGGAGTGCTGCATCACATGATGTGTCAATCTCACATGGCAATCACCTGATCTCAACCCAAAGAAAATGATTTTGGACTGCAAAGTGAAATCAAAACAGAGCTTAACACCTCTGAGAACTCTTACAAAACTTTTGGAAAGCTATTTTAGGTGACCAGCTGATGTAGCTGCTTAAAAAAATGACATGGGATGTAAGACTCTCATCAAAGTTTAAGGGAAGTATTTTGAGAAATTTGGGGTTTATAAAATATTCTGGTTTGTTTCATGTGTTTCTTTAGCCCTTTTTTCGATATGTTTCACTTTATGGTTTTGTCGTTTTTAGTGTAAATGTATATTTTTCACATACCAATAAGAACAAGAAAAAACATTGCAGAAAATAGAGCAATCTAACTGTACATAATGACACCCCATATCATGATCTCAGGAGTAAGACAAGTGTGACATTCTCGCAGGAAGGACTCTCTATGCCATCACCCAAGTGGTCACTTCAGATTAGAAGAATGGTGCATAGTTATCCATTTTGTAATGCAAGTAAAATTAGACACCACATACCAAGTCTAAAGCATCAAACAGTGTCTACATAATCTTTAGGAAGACATTTGCATTTTATAGGGCTACAAGCCAGACATCCAACTAAAGGCATTCCAATGACCTCATGCTAGTGATCTAAAAATATATCATAGTGCAGAGAATACAATGGAGTGGGTAAAAGAGGTCTATCATCTTAAAAGATAAGTCCCGATTTTATGTTTGAGATCCATCCTACCAGTTGCTGACAGTTCTGAGCTGGTGGCACGGTTGAACATTTTTTGAAGGAAAGTAAGTATGAAGTGTCTTTCATCTGCTACACTAAGTTTTCTTGCTGAGAAATACAGGCAATACTTAACCATCATGTGTCAAAATTAAAATCCATAAGACATCTCCAATAGTAAAAGAGCTGATAATCAAACTCTTTTAAAGTAGAATTACACATGGATTATCTGGGATTAAGTAGGTCTAAGGGGAAGAATAAGTAATTGAACAAGTGAAAAAGCAAAATAGATAAAACTATAACTCTTTGAAGCAAGGACTACCATAGTATACAGGTAATTAAACAAGAAAGGTCTCCTATGGGAAAATAGATACCAAAAGGAGGTGTTTACCAGAGAAGAAGAGTACTTTCCCAGGCACAGAACTTCCACTCACACAGTACAGAATGTAGCCAGCCCAGCTCCAGGGACCAGATAGGAATATTGGGGTTTGTATAGATCCAATATTTATGGGATATAGATTTTCGGCATTGAAGCAAAGTGATGAACGGAATACATTTACTCATATCACTGTGGTGCCACTAGAATCCCTCCAATCTCTAAGTACAGGAAATATCACCACAGAAAATATTACATCAATTTCTAATGACTGCAACCTTCAGCAGCAAAAATATCATAAATGTTGGGTATCTCATAATGTTTTTAAGACTATGACATATCCTACAGTTCTCTAAGTCCAGCCCTGTTATTACTCACCAGAGTGGAGGTGTCTTGGTGTAACTTGTGCTAATAAAAATCCAATGCCAATAATGATCTTTGTTCAATGCCAGGAAGATACATTGCTGTGGCTTGACACATGTTTTCATTAAAATGCTTCCTTCCATAAATCTGAGCTGCGTCTGTGACATCAGGATGACTACATTTATTTTTTTAGTTATTCCTTTTTATTTTATGTATTTATGGTTTATGTATGTATGGTTTTCTTTATTTATGGTTTGTCCCCTTTGTAAAATATTTTGTAAATTTTTCCATGAACACAGCCTATCTTTATGAATTAAATCTAAAATGTAAAAGGTCTATTTCTTTTGCTCTGTAAAATGCACCCTAAAGTGCTGGCAGTGACTAGTTACTTTTGTTATTGTGGAGCTGTCAGTGACCATACGGGGGATATATATATATATAAAAAATAATATCCCTAACAGAGCCATCTGGTGGCTTTGTCAGGGGTGATAACCATGCTGTATGCCCTCTGCTTAAATAGACCATAATCAATATACATTACCGCATTCAGCTGCGTGATTTCAGAACCGCCACGTTGAGTAAGTAAGCCGATTGGTGTAATCCCCGGGCCGGCTTGTGGCCCAACGCGCATGCGCTGGCGTCCCAGGAGAGGAAGTGCGTCATGGATTCAGGGTTGCTTGGCTGAACAGTGTGCTCGACTTGTGGTGTTGGGCCACATGCCGGCCTGGGGATTACACCAATCGGCTTACTTACTCCACGCGGCAGTTCTGAAATCACGCAGCTGAATGCGGTAACATATATTGATTATGGTCTATTTAAGCAGAGGGCATACAGCACGGTTATCACCCCTGACGAAGCCACCAGATGGTGGCGATACGCGTTGGGTAGCCGCACTACCTGCATTAGGCTCTGTAAGGTCTCTATACATTTCATGGCTTCCTTTGTGGCTTATTACAGTGGATGGTTGTTTGTGTGAGGCGGATATGGTGCCTCATTATTCCTTTCTCTAGTCTTCAGATCCATTGAAGCTTGTGGTGGGTTTTTCACCAATTGCTGCTCACAAGGTTATTAACAGCTTTGTTTTTTATCATGAGTGGCAATATGGTTGCACACAGTTAGTCCATCACACTATTGTTCTATCTTGTTATTATACCAGGTGGAATCATTGGCATACCTTTTCAGCTCTGCAGCCAGGGTATTTACTATTTACTAGTCACCTTCTATCCAATTCATGTAAGTTGGTTGTTTTCATATATCCACTTTTTTGGGCCATGCTGTCTATATAGGCACCTTATTATAGGGGATTTGCTTATTGTACCTTTGAGTCGCATGCATGTTTAAGCCTTAATAAGGGCTGTCTGTATAGGGTATGTAAATGTTCCCTTTTTAAATGTTTTTAAATGTCTGTGTTTTTGCTTTCTGTTTGTATATTTTCATACCAATAAAGCTGCTTACACTGTTTTTGCTATATGCTATTGTGTGGTGATCCCCGTTTTTATGACCTATTCTGTCTCTTTTTTTCTGTCATTGGTTATTGCATAGGTCTTGGTGTGTACCCCACTGAACGTGGTGCCCCCTCATTTTGTATATATATCACTGCATAGTTCAGTCCTGTGGCTCGGGAAAGCATGCTGATAAGAATGGCAGATAACTTTCCTCCCATAGCCTCGGTCCTTGAACCGTTTATGAAGGTCGAATGCCTGTTTTTCAAAGAAGATGTCATTTGAACAGATCCTTCTAGCACGTAAATATTGTCCAGTGGGGATGTTCCTAATGAGATGTTGAGGATGTTGTGAAGAAGCATGCAGAAGTGAATTAACCGAAGTACTCTTGCGATATAAATCTGTTTGCAAAAATCCACCATTGTCAACAGAAATAGAAATATCCAAAAACTCAATTAGACTGGTATCCCATTTGTATGTTAATTTGATGTTTTTAGAGTTGTCATTGAGAACAGTAAAGAAAAAGTCCAAGTCAGCCCGAGTCCCCTGCCATATCATAAGGACATCATCTATATACCTCCACCAGGAGACAACCCCAAGACACAACTGGTGTGGTGATGTTTGAAAGATCTCACGCTCTCAAAGTCCTAAAAATAGATTTGCATATGAGGGCGCACAAGACACCCCCATAGCAGTACCTTGTACCTGGAGGAAGAACGAGTCACAATTTATGAAAAAACTATGTGTCAAAACAAATCTCAGGGCTTTGATGAGAAAGACAAAAAGATGTTCATCCAGCCCACTATTACCTAAATAGAAAGTTACTGCTTCCAAACCATCTTCATGGCGAATCGATGTGTACAAGGACTCAACGTCGCATGTCACAAGGACCATATTGGATTCCAATTTAATCCCATCAAATTTCTTCAGGGTGTCTGTAGTATCCTTCAAGAAACAAGGTAGGGTTTCCACCAAGGGTTTCAGATAGAAGTCAACCAATTTGTAAATAGGTTCAGAAATGTTATTGGTCCCAGAAACTATGGGCCTACCTGGGGGTGTTTTAGGGTCCTTGT
Organism: Ranitomeya variabilis; assembly: GCF_051348905.1. Classification (NCBI taxonomy): domain Eukaryota; kingdom Metazoa; phylum Chordata; class Amphibia; order Anura; family Dendrobatidae; genus Ranitomeya; species Ranitomeya variabilis. The sequence continues at coordinate 574,042,870 of NC_135236.1, forward strand.
GAATCTTTGGGAGTAAATATATGCTTGCTATAGTTGGATCTTCAATCCAAAGTCCCTCCATCTGTTTAGTCATCAAGACACCATTATCAACTGCCTCCTGTAAACGGTTCCGGAGCTCACTTCTGTATTTAGACAGAGGATTAAATGTTAGCTTCTGATAACAGGAAGTGTTTTTTTCTCAACTGCCTCATCATTTCCTTTTCATAGGCCGTTACCAACCACACCACCACATTACCACCTTTGTCGGATGGTTTAATAATTACCTAATGGAGGGTTCTCAGTTCCTTGAGTGCTTTCCTTTCCTCTTTGTTGAGATTGTCCCCTGTCATGATCTCAATGGCAAGAGATCATAGCATCAGCATATATAGGAACTAGCTCTTGGAAGATGGGAACTGAGCTGACCATGAACTAAACCTAACGCACAACTAGCAGTGGCCGGGTAGCATGCCTACGTTGATTCTAGATGCCCAGCACCAGCCGGAGGACTAAATAATGCTAGCAGAGGAAAATATTAGTCCTAGCTCACCTCTAGAGAAATACCCCGAAAGGAGACAGAGGCCCCCCACATGTATTGGCGGTGAATTAAGAAGAAATAACAAACGTAGTATGAAAATAGGTTTAGCAAATTTGAGGTCCACTTACTACATAGCAGAAGACAGAAAGGAGACTTTCATGGTCAGCTGAAAACCCTATCAAAACACCATCCAGAAATTACTTTAAAACTCTGGCATTAACTCATAACACCAGAGTGGCAATTCCTGTTCACAAGAGCTTTCCAGACACAGTAACGAAACTACAGCTGTGAACTGGAACAAAAATGCAAAAACAAACATGGACAAGAGTCCAACTTATCTAGTAGTTGTCTAGGAGCAGGAACAAGCACAGAGAGGCTTCTGATAACATTGTTGACCGGCAAGCAACTAACAGAGCAGCAAGGTTATATAGCGACTCCCACATCTTGATGGGAACAGGTGAACAGAGAAGATGAAGACACCAGTTCAATTCCACCAGTAGCCACCGGGGGAGCCCAGAATCCAAATTCACAACAGTACCCCCCCCTCAAGGAGGGGGCACCGAACCCTCACCAGAACCACCAGGGCGATCAGGATGGGCCCTATGAAAGGCACGAACCAGATCAGAGGCATGAACATCAGATGCATTCACCCAAGAATTATCCTCCTGGCCGTATCCCTTCCACTTGACCAGATACTGGAGTCTCCGTCTGGAAACACGAGAGTCTAAGATTTTCTCCACAACGTACTCCAACTCACCCTCAACCAACACCGGAGCAGGAGGCTCAACGGAAGGCACAACCGGTACCTCATACCTGCGCAATAATGACCGATGAAAAACGTTATGAATAGAAAAGGATGCAGGGAGGTCCAAACGGAAGGAAACAGGGTTAAGAATCTCCAATATCTTATACGGGCCGATGAACCGAGGCTTAAACTTAGGAGAAGAGACCCTCATAGGGACAAAACGAGAAGACAACCACACCAAATCCCCAACACAAAGCCGAGGACCAACACGACGGTGGCGGTTGGCAAAAAGCTGAGTCTTCTCCTGGGACAACCTCAAATTGTCCACCACCTGCCCCCAAATCTGATGCAATCTCTCCACCACAGCATCCACTCCAGGACAATCCGAAGATTCCACCTGACCAGAGGAAAATCGAGGATGAAACCCCGAATTACAGAAAAACGGGGACACCAAAGTGGCAGAGCTGGCCCGATTATTGAGAGCGAACTCCGCCAATGGCAAAAAAGCAACCCAATCATCCTGGTCAGCAGACACAAAACACCTCAGATATGTCTCCAGGGTCTAATTAATCCGCTCGGTCTGGCCATTCGTCTGAGGATGGAAAGCGGACGAAAAAGATAAATCTATGCCCATCCTAGCACAGAATGCCCGCCAAAATCTAGACACGAATTGGGTCCCTCTGTCAGAAATGATATTCTCAGGAATACCATGCAAACGAACAACATTTTGAAAAAACAGAGGAACCAACTCGGAAGAAGAAGGCAACTTGGGCAGAGGAACCAAATGGACCATCTTAGAGAAACGGTCACACACCACCCAGATGACAGACATCTTCTGAGAAACAGGCAGATCTGAAATAAAATCCATCGAGATGTGCGTCCAAGGCCTCTTAGGAATAGGCAAGGGCAACAACAATCCACTAGCCCGAGAACAACAAGGCTTGGCCCGAGCACAAACGTCACAAGACTGCACAAAGCCTCGCACATCTCGTGACAGGGAAGGCCACCAGAAGGACCTTGCCACCAAATCCCTGGTACCAAAAATGCCAGGATGACCTGCCAACGCAGAAGAATGAACCTCAGAGATGACTCTACTGGTCCAATCATCAGGAACAAACAGTTTATCAGGTGGGCAACGATCAGGTCTATCCGCCTGAAACTCCTGCAAGGCCCGCCGCAGGTCTGGAGAAACGGCTGACAATACCACTCCATCCTTAAGGATACCTGTGGGTTCAGAGTTACCAGGCGAGTCAGGCTCAAAACTCCTAGAAAGGGCATCCGCCTTAACATTCTTAGAACCCGGTAGGTATGACACCACAAAATTAAACCGAGAGAAAAATAATGACCAGCGCGCCTGTCTAGGATTCAGGCGCCTGGCGGTCTCAAGATAAATCAAATTTTTGTGGTCAGTCAATACCACCACCTGATGTCTGGCCCCCTCAAGCCAATGGCGCCACTCCTCAAAAGCCCACTTCATGGCCAAAAGCTCCCGATTCCCAACATCATAATTCCGCTCAGCGGGCGAAAATTTACGGGAAAAGAAGGCACAAGGCCTCATCACGGAGCAGTCAGAACTTTTCTGCGACAACACTGCCCCAGCTCCGATCTCAGAAGCGTCGACCTCCACCTGAAAAGGTAGAGCAACATCAGGCTGACGCAACACAGGGGCAGAGGAAAAACGGCGCTTAAGCTCCCGAAAGGCCTCCACAGCATCAGGGGACCAATCAGCAACATCAGCACCCTTCTTAGTCAAATCGGTCAATGGCTTAGCAATATCCGAAAAACCAGCAATAAATCGACGATAAAAGTTAGCAAAGCCCAAAAATTTCTGAAGACTCTTAAGAGAAGAGGGCTGCGTCCAATCACAAATAGCTTGAACCTTGACAGGATCCATTTCAATGGAAGAGGGGGAAAAAATATATCCCAAAAAGGAAATCCTCTGTACCCCAAAAACACACTTAGAACCCTTCACACACAAAGAATTAGACCGCAAAACCTGAAAAACCCTCTTGACTTGCTGGACATGAGAGTCCCAGTCATCCGAAAAAATCAGAATATCATCCAGATACACAATCATAAATTTATCCAAATAATCGCGAAAAATATCATGCATAAAGGACTGGAAAACTGACGGAGCATTTGAAAGACCAAAAGGCATCACTAAATACTCAAAGTGGCCCTCGGGCGTATTAAATGCGGTTTTCCACTCATCCCCCTGCCTGATTCGCACCAAATTATACGCCCCACGAAGGTCAATCTTAGAGAACCACTTGGCCCCCTTTATGCGAGCAAACAAATCAGTCAGCAACGGCAATGGGTATTGATATTTAACAGTGATTTTATTCAAAAGCCGATAATCAATACATGGTCTCAAAGAGCCGTCTTTTTTTGACACAAAGAAAAAACCGGCTCCTAAGGGAGATGACGATGGACGAATATGTCCCTTTTCCAAGGACTCCTTTATATATTCTCGCATAGCAGCATGTTCAGGCACAGACAGATTAAATAAACGACCCTTTGGGTATTTACTACCCGGGATTAAATCTATGGCACAATCGCACTCTCGGTGCGGAGGTAACGAACCAAGCTTGGATTCTTCAAAGACGTCACAATAGTCAGACAGGAACTCAGGAATTTCAGAGGGAATAGATGATGAAATGGAAACCACAGGTACATCCCCATGAGCCCCCTTACATCCCCAGCTCTACACAGACATAGCTCTCCAGTCGAGGACTGGGTTGTGAGATTGCAGCCAAGGCAATCCTAGCACCAAATCATCATGTAGATTATACAGCACCAGAAAGCGAATAATCTCCTGGTGATCCGGATTAATATGCATAGTTACTTGTGTCCAGTATTGTGGTTTATTATTAGCCAATGGGGTGGAGTCAATCCCCTTCAGAGGAATAGGAGTCTCCAAAGGCTCTAAATCATACCCACAGCGTTTGGCAAAGGACCAATCCATAAGACTCAAAGCGGCGCCAGAGTCGACATAGGCGTCTGTGGTAATAGATGACAAAGAGCAAATCAGGGTCACAGATAGAATAAACTTAGACGGTAAGGTGCAAATGGAAACAGATTTAGGCTACGTTCACATTTGCGTTGTGCGCCGCAGCGTCGGCGCCGCAACGCACAACGCAAACAAAAACGCAGTTGCGTTATGAACAAAAAACGCAGCGTTTTGCGCCGCATGCGCCCCCCCAAAGTATAGACAATTTTTGCATTTTTTTTGGAAAACGCATGCGTCGTACAACGCACCACGACGCAAGTACTTGCGTCGTCTGCGTTGTCAATGCAAATCAATGGGAAAAAAGGCGCATCGACGACGCAAAAGCGACGCAAACACGACGCATGCGTTTTTTAAAAAGTCGGCGCCGCAAAAAAAATGCAACATGTTGCGTTTGCCGCGCCCTGACAGGTGCGCCCTAACGCCGCATGCGGCGTACGACGCACCAAAACGCATGTACATGCGGCGCCATGCGGCCCCAATGTTAAAGATAGGGCCGCACGACGCATGCGTTTTGGTGCGGCGACGACGCTGCGGCGCACAACGCAAATGTGAACGTAGCCTTACCAAGCTTTTTAGTGCGCTTAGAGCATGCTGATATAACATGAGTAGAATCACCACAATAGAAACACAACCCATTTTTCCGTCTAAAATTCTGCCGCTCGCTTCGGGACAGAATTCTATCACACTGCATACTCTCTGGCGATTTCTCAGTGGACACCGCCAGATGGTGCACTGGTTTGCGCTCCCGCAAACGCCTATCGATCTGAATAGCCATTGTCATGGACTCATTCAGACCCGCAGGCACAGGGAACCCCACCATAACATCCTTAATGGCATCAGAGAGACCCTCTCTGAAAGTCGCCGCCAGGGCGCACTCATTCCACTGAGTAAGCACGGACCATTTACGGAATCTTTGGCAGTAAATTTCCGCTTCATCTTGCCCCTGAGATAGGGACATCAAAGTTTTTTCTGCCTGAAGCTCCAAATGAGGTTCGTCATAAAGCAACCCCAAGGCCAGAAAAAACGCATCCACATTGAGCAACGCAGGATCCCCTGGTGTCAATGAAAAAGCCCAGTCTTGAGGGTCGCCCCGGAGCAAGGAAATCACAATCCTGACCTGCTGTGCAGGGTCTCCGGCAGAGCGAGATTTCAGGGACAAAAATAATTTGCAATTATTTCGAAAATTCTGAAACCCCGATCTATTCCCCGAGAAAAATTCCGGCAAAGGAGTTCTCGGCTCAGATATAGGTGCATGACAAACAAAATCTTGCAAATTTTGTACCTTCGTGGCGAGATTATTCAAACCTGCAGTTACACTCTGAAGATCCATTACAAACAGGTGGACACAGAGCCATTCAAAGATTAGAAGGAGAGAAAAAAAAAAAAAAAAAAAAAATTTCAGCAGACTACTTATTTCTCTCCTTTCTCAGCCAAGGATTTTAACCCTTTAGTGGGCCGGTCAAACTGTCATGATCTCAATGGCAAGAGATCATAGCATCAGCATATATAGGAACTAGCTCTTGGAAGATGGGAACTGAGCTGACCATGAACTAAACCTAACGCACAACTAGCAGTGGCCGGGTAGCATGCCTACGTTGATTCTAGATGCCCAGCACCAGCCGGAGGACTAAATAATGCTAGCAGAGGAAAATATTAGTCCTAGCTCACCTCTAGAGAAATACCCCGAAAGGAGACAGAGGCCCCCCACATGTATTGGCGGTGAATTAAGAAGAAATAACAAACGTAGTATGAAAATAGGTTTAGCAAATTTGAGGTCCACTTACTACATAGCAGAAGACAGAAAGGACACTTTCATGGTCAGCTGAAAACCCTATCAAAACACCATCCAGAAATTACTTTAAAACTCTGGCATTAACTCATAACACCAGAGTGGCAATTCCTGTTCACAAGAGCTTTCCAGACACAGTAACGAAACTACAGCTGTGAACTGGAACAAAAATGCAAAAACAAACATGGACAAGAGTCCAACTTATCTAGTAGTTGTCTAGGAGCAGGAACAAGCACAGAGAGGCTTCTGATAACATTGTTGACCGGCAAGCAACTAACAGAGCAGCAAGGTTATATAGCGACTCCCACATCTTGATGGGAACAGGTGAACAGAGAAGATGAAGACACCAGTTCAATTCCACCAGTAGCCACCGGGGGAGCCCAGAATCCAAATTCACAACAGTCCCCTTTAATGGTTTCGGGGATATTTCTCACCTCCTGCATCATTGATCATATAAAAAGGTCAATAACAGGCACAGTGTTAATTTGAGGAAACTTCTTGGATTTAGGAAGGAGATGTTTGGGATAATTCTTAGTAACACATCCTTCAGCTTCCTACTCCAATTCTTCTAGAGTCTGGATCATTTCCGCCTCTGTTTCTGTTGGAGAAATGTCATCATTAGTGTTGAGCGATACCGTCCGATACTTGAAAGTATCGGTATCGGAAAGTATCGTCCGATACCGGCAAAGTATCGGATCTAATCCGATACCGATACCCGATACCAATACAAGTCAATGGGACTCAAGTATCGGACGGTATCCCTGATGGTTCCCAGGGTCTGAAGGAGAGGAAACTCTCCTTCAGGCCCTGGGATCCATATTAATGTGTAAAATAAAGAATTAAAATAAAAAATATTGCTATACTCACCTCTCCGACGCAGCCTGCACCTTACCGAGGAAACCGGCAGCCTTGTTTGCTTAAAATGCGCGCGTTTACTGCCTTCCGTGATGTCACGGCTTCTGATTGGTCGCGTGCCGCCCATGTGACCGCGACGCGACCAATCACAACAAGCCGTGACGTAATTTTCAGGTCCTGAATGCCAGCAGGTACTTCACGTCTTTTTCCAGTATCGTGGCAACTGTTGCTGTCTATTTGTGCGCCTGCGCTACGAACTTGTGTCTTGTCTATCACGTTATACACTCACCAGCAGGTATTTCACGTCTTGTGCCAGTGTTGTAGCAACGGTTGCCGTTTACTTATGCACCTGCGCCACAAACTTAGTAAGGCGTCTATCCACTTCCGGTTCAGTGATGCCGTCCTCGCTATACTTGATATCCCTTGTTATTGCTGTGGCAACAGTCGCTGTTTGTTTGTGCGCCTGCGCTGCGAGTTTGTGTGCGTGTTCATCTACTTCTGGTCCAGAAATGCTGTTTCTGCGTTTAACCTTTTGTTCGGCACCTGGTCTTTAACATTATGGTAGGCACACGCCCTATCACAGCGCTGCTTTACAGGTGCCGTTGTGTTTCTTCCAATTAGCACTGTTCCGCTATTGGTCATGACCGATATATAATCCCTATCTGGCCAGTACCCAACCACCCCTGGACGAAGCATTTCAGTGTGAAACACGCGTCGGGTGTGGTGGGTCCCTGCGTTCTCCCTCTTGGTAACTATACCTTCAACTCATATCTATGTAGTACTTATAGGTCTTGTGTTAGGCTGTTCAGCTTATGTTACATATCGCTATTAGTGCCCGGTGGATGCCATTATATATATTCATCTGTGAAGACTATATTGATTATTTATTATGATTCTCTTACATGTTTTGTGATTTACTGTATCCTAGTTGCACTTTACTTAGTTTTTATATAGAGGATGTCCTTGTGGTGTTCCCACCTTTGCTGCTGCATTTGTGGTTACTGCCCAGTTTTTATGTTATTTATGTGTCTTTCAATAAAGTTTACATATTTTTAAATTATTTCTTGGTCTTATGTGAAGGTGTTTTTTCGGTATTTATATATATATATATATATATATATATATATATATATATATATATATATATATATATATACACACGAAGAGATAGAATAATAGAATAATGTGTGCAAACCTGTAATCACAGAAGATCTGTGGTTAGTTTTCATGTTTGGAAAAACCTCTCTGCAGAGTCCCTTTGAAAACTAAGTACAAGTGTAATTAAAAGAATTGAAGCTACTACTTTGATGATAATGGGTGGTTACACTAAATATTAATTTCAAGATTTCTCTTTTTTTCACATTTTGTTGATTAAAAAAAAACTAATATCACTTCAATATTTGAAAACATTCTTAATTTGGAGCATTCGTTCCACACCTGCCTAAAACTTTTCACAGTACCAGACATATGACATACACATACTATATAAGCAACAAGTCAGTGAATAGGAGTGAATGAGCCCGGCACCAGGACCAAGGCACTGGTTTCAGTATACCTTGCTGATTAGCCTCGTGGAAGTCCAGTAAAGAGAGTCTCTTGGCTGCTGTCAGAGAATGCAGTGCAACAAAATGTCGGAGAGATAAAAGAAAGGCAGCACTCACCGTTCCTGATGCAATATAAGGACCTGTATAAGCGCACGCAGCGTGAAACATCCGCAGTCTGATTTTTCTACCTGCAAATTCCTCTTGCCACTATGTTTTAAATGCTTTTAATAAAGGATTTTGCATCAGGAACGGTGAGTGATGCATTTATCTTATCACTTAAAAGCCAGCATTATCAGGGCACATATGCTCCAGATAATAAAGGTTTCAGAGGAGAAAGGGAATGCCAAAGCTTTCATTAAGGAGCAACTCAAGACTGCAATCATTCTCGGGCAGAGACTCTCTGCACAGTAATACCAATGCAAGTCGCTGGCCAATCAGAGGCCAGCAGCTGACATCTGCATGCTGGCGCATGACAGCAGAGGTGTATCTAGGTTATTTGGCAACCGGGGCAAGAACTCAGTTCGACGTCACCCCCACCGCCTAAGCACGTATGGGATGTGTACACTTAGTCATGTGTCGATGAGTTGCTCCTCCTAATCCAATGTTCAGTGAAAAACACAAAAGCAGGAAGAGAAGCTCGTTGTCACATCAACCCTAAGTATGAAAATTGCATGAGTGACGCTGCCATGTGATGACTGCTGGAACCTGCAGGCCTGAATCCTGACAGTGAGGATATTACGCGCAGTTAGGATTGGCATGCTACAGGGCTTAATTTTATAATTAAAGGGCTCCTCCAGGTTGGAGATGAAAGTCTTCAGTCACTAAAGGTGACTGCAGCTTCTGGATTCTCACAGCGCATGCACGCCACACTTGTAGGATTCTCCCTTGCACAAGCATGTGATTTGTATACTTCTGGCTACATTCCAATTAGATGTGTCCGGCCTCTGTCAATTTGTTTTCATTGAGTGAGGCCACACATGTCTAGTTATCAAGTGACTGTATGTATGCAAATCCCCGTCATGAGAGAATCCTGACAGTGTGCAGTTCTCACTGTGAGAATTCAGAAGTCTGCAGTCACATAGAATGACTGCAGACTCATCACAGGCTTGGACAACTTCTTTAATGCTTATAACATATAAAAATATGAGAATTAGTCAGTATCACAATAAAAAACATTGACATTCAGGTTCCTTATAGATAACGATGGAGTCTCTGGAGTTTTCTCATTCATAGCCCATCTCGGCAGACTTCATCTTCTCCGGTCTTCTGCAGAACATTCCCACAACATGCCTTTAAAGATATCAGTGTCATTATAATGCTCCCAAATAAAAATGTCTGCCTTGCGCTGAGCCACTGAATACCCCCATCACAGTAAATCTTCCCCAGGACCCTTACAGTAAGTCTCCCCTACACACAGTAATTACCCCAGGCAGTAAATACCTCCCTCACACACACACACACACACAGTAAATACCTCCACAGAGTAAATACCTCCTGAACACAATAAATACCTCCCCACGGCAGTAAATACCCCCCCCACAGTAAATACCTTCCTCATGACAGTAAATACCATCATACACACAGTAAATATCCCTCACAGTAAATACACACAGTAAATACCCCCACACACACAATATTGCCCCACACAGTAAATACCCACACACATAGTAATGCCCCCACACACATAGTAATGCCCCCACACACAGTAAATACCCCCAAACAGTAAATAATCCACACACACACATTAATACCCACACACAGTAATACCCTCCACACACAGTTGGCACAGAGAACTGCTGACTCCCAGTCTGGGAACGGTAGTTTAGCTGATATAAAACACTGCCGTCGGTGCCCCCTGGACCAGTCAGGGATCGCCAAGGGGTCTACAGTGCCTGCGGGCTGCATGTGGCCTGCTGGCCATGGGCTTTGGACCCCTGCTATAGATAAAGTTTATTTAATTAATTTTAACTGGTAACTAGAAATTCATGACAGTAAGGCTTTGGCCCTTCATCTAAGTGTCTAGCAATGTCCCTATTTCTATGTGTTATCTTTGTGGTATCATTTCCTTGCACTATTCTGGTTCTATTTATCTGCATAGTGCTAGTACTATAGACCTTTCAGATGTGCTGTTTTAGCATTTACAAGTCTACTGTTGCGCTAGTTACAGAAACTGTTGCCATGGACTGCTTTCACATAAAGTATGAACTGCTTGCTTTTCTCTTCATATGTATATTTTTCACAAGCAGCTGTCCCCTTAAGATTATGGGTAATTAAGGCATTTCTTGGCAAGTGTCAAGCTACAATGAACAAAAGCTTTTTGAGGTCCTTTGGTATATCATAGATGTGACTATTATGAAATCATACTTAATACTTAATCTTAACGCAAACCATTTTAATCTAATTTCAATGTGGCTGTCTAGTTTGAAAATGCTCAGATGAACAAATGACGTTCCTCATACTTTCTTCATGTTTTTCATGTGTCTACTTTTCCAAGCTAGTCTGACTATGACCTGATGATCAGTTTCTGTCTGTATCAAAAAGATGTCAGAGCTCAGTAAGCTTCATAAGAACACAAAGGTAAATATGCTGACACTGATTGCTTAAATCCTTTTTATCCACTTTTGACACTAGGTGAGATGATGCCACTTAATAGCGTTACATCTTAGAGGTTTTCATTGGGAATAAGTCATGTCTCATCGTACCACCTTCACTGCACAGTAACCCTGTCATTTAAAAATAAATCCCTTTCTTAGTGTTAATAATTCTGACCTGTTATGATCTATTTAATAATTCCATGCGTATGTTAAATATTTTTACCTTCTTTTCCAGAAAATGTCATGAAGATTTAGAAACCTGGCATATGTGGATTTGTTTTTGCAGTCTTGACAGGAGCCACAGCTAGAATCTTTTTTACTAGCCTAGACCATTAATTAACATTATTACAGTAACTGAGTCTGATTCTTGCATAGTGTTTTACAAGTCACAAGTCTCATTACACCTCTAACTACAACAAAAATAGTATTAGTTACAACTCCCACTATAATTAGAAAGGTTACACTGATATGTTAATTTAATCTTTTGCATTAAATAATTATGAAATAGAGTCACCTACACTCCAAAGACAAACTGATAGGGAGTTTAGATTGCAAGCCCCAATGTGGACAGTGAATGATAACGTTTCTGGAAAGTGCTATAAAGTATGATGGTGCTATATAAGCAATACATAAATAATAATACATACTTCATGGAAAACAAAATAAACAGTATGCTAGTGAATTATTACGAAAAATCCCATTATTAGGGATTCACTACCTGATATAGTATTATGATATAGATATAGTAACAAATATAACTCTAAGGCTGGCGTCACACTAGAGAGGAATACGGACGAGCGAGAGGTGCAAAAACAACGCATTGCACACAGACCAATGTTTCTCTACGGGGCAGCTCCCATCAGCCGTATATTTTTTAGCCGTATTTTACGGGCTGAGAAAATCGCAGCATGCTGTGTTTGTCAGCATATTGCACAAAAAATCTGCCAATGAAAGTCTATGAGGGTGAGAAAAATATGGATTACATAAGGACCATTGCGTGTGACTTGCGGGAAATACGCATCGGTGTTCTATAGAAAAGCCGGTAATTCAGTGCTGTGTACAGTAAAATCACACTGACAGATTAGAATAGTATAGAAAAAATAAATGTGTACACATAGAATAGGCTTTTGCTATCTCCTTATCAAACCCGACAGGATATGAGACATGGTTTACATACAGTAAACAATTTCATATCCCTCATGAAATTGAATTACCAGCTTTTTGCTATCTAGCTCTGTATGAAATATAAATAAATATATATATATATATATATATATATATATATATATATATATATATATATATATATACAGGGATTGGACAAAATAATGGAAACACCTAACGTTTTGGCATCATAATCTTCGAACATGTTATATACATGCAAACCATGACATATGGTAATGTTTTGTAGTTGATTATTTGTGTTATGTGATATGTGTTTGTAAATTAACTGTTTATTTTGCATAATTGTAAGAACATTGATGGGAACATGATACCAATGGCAGACCTCTCGGATTTTCAAAGAGGCCAAATTGTTGGTGCTCGTATGGCAGGCGCTAGTGTAACAGAAAGTGCCCGAATGCTTGGCGTGTCAAGAGGTACTGTCTCCAAAGTAATGTCTGCATTTGAAAGAGAAGGAAAAATGTCCACAGCAAAGCACAGGTCCGGTCGAAAATCAAAGTTGACTGAGAGAGACGGTCGGACTCTAAAGCGAATTGTGAGAGAGGATTGCAATACCACGGCTCCGAAAATCACTGCTGAGCTCAATGAACACCTACAGAACCCTGTTTCCATGAAAACTGTTCGTCGGGATCTGCACAAATCTGGATTCCACAGAAGAGCTGCAATTAGAAAACCGCTGCTCTCAATGACAAATGTTTCCAAGTGTTTAGAGTGGTGTAGAAACCTCCAGAATTGGTCCCTCGAGCAGTGGAAGCATGTGATATTCTCAGACGAATCATCGTTTACCCTATTTCCGACCTCCGGCCGAGTGTACGTTTGGAGACAGCCAAAAGAAGCATTCCATCCAGACTGCCTTCTCCCAACCGTAAAACATGGCGGAGGTTCTGTGATAATCTGGGGTGCTATTTCATGGAGATCGGCCGTGCCAATGATATCCGTTCATGGGAGAATTAACAGCCAAGATTTTTTAGGCATTTTGGGTGACCAAGTGCATCCAATGGTTCAAGCACTGTTCCCGGAGGGGAACACCATCTTTCAGGAAGATAATGCACCAATTCATACTGCTAGAATTGTTAAAGCATGGCACGAGGAACATTTTAATAAAGTTGAGCATCTCTTCTGGCCCCAACAATCCCCAGACCTCAATATTATTGAGCATTTATGGTCAAATTTAGAGATTCAAGTTAGACGTCAATTTCCGCAGCCATCGTCGCTCAAAGAACTGGAGGGTGTTTTAACTGCAGAATGGGCTAAAATTCCTTTGAAAACAATTCACACCTTGTATGAATCCATACCTCGGAGAATTGAGGCTGTAATCACCACAAAAGGTGGACTTACACCATATTAAACGTTTCCTGGTGTTTCCATTATTTTGTCGAACCCCTGTGTATATATATATATATATATATATATATATATATATATATATGTTTTCACAAATATTTGCGCCCATGAATCCATTCTATGTTCATTTTGAAAGCCGGCAAAAAAATTTTGCCATACGGATGACACACGGATACTTTTTGGAGAAAAAATCACATCCTCGCATTGAATGCATATCACTGTACAGGAAATTTTCTGCGTATCTCGGCCGTTAAGAACGGACCATATTTTGATACGTTAGGTGTGACTCCGGCCTAAGAAGGGGTAAGAACGTCAAGAACATATTAGCACCCAATTGATTGAAATCATTAGAATGCATTATAATTAGTGTTGAGCGATACTTTCCGATATCGGAAAGTATCGGTATCGGAAAGTATCGGCCGATACCGTCAAAATATCGGATCCAATCCGATACCGATACCCGATCCCAATGCAAGTCAATGGGACGAAAATATCGGAATTAAAATAAACCCTTTATAAACTTGTAGGTTCATTCTACATGAAGGAAAACAACTAAGAATAATGTAGGATGTATTGGGGGACGTGGCGGAGATATTAAAGGGACAGAGGTTTAGCCCAATGTAATAGAATAGCAGGATTTTTAATTTTTTTTTATGAAGTTCTGCGTTAGAAAGAATTTGACTATGTTATTTTTTTTTTTTTTTATGTCAGATATTGATGTTTCACTACTTCCACGCCCTTCACCTTCTTTTTTACTTCTCCCACGCTTTCTTCTTAATTATCCTCATCATCAGCTTCTTTGACATCAACTTCTTCACCTTATTCATCTTCTTCTTCATCTTCTACCTATTATTTTTTGGGTTACATTGTTCATATTCTTTTTATTTTACTATTATCTTCATCATATTCAACTTCTTCATCATATTCTTATTTGTGACAGGCATTCCCGTAGTTGTTATCTATAAAAGTTTGAAGATTACACCTTCCGTTCTGCCTGTCACAAACCAGTTACATTTGTCCGCGTTCAGTTTGGCCTGCAGCATCAGGCTTTATCCAGGGGCACCACGAGGAGGAACGGACTCACCCCCATACACTGCTTAGTCTTCTTCTGCTTATAATTTACATAATATTTTTTTGCTCTGATATTTTGTGTTATGCTTAATGTCCTTCTGCTCTTTGTTCTGCAGCCTCTTGTTCTTCTGCTTCTCGGTCTTCCAGGTCGTCGTCGTCTCCAGGGTCGTCGTCTCCGGGGTCGTCGTCATCGGGGTGGTCTCCGGGGTCGTCGTCATCGGGGTGGTCTTCAGGGTCATCGTCTCCAGGGTCGTCGTCATCACGGTGGTTGTCGTCTCTGGTGTCGTCGTCATCTTAGGGGTGTTCTTCCGGGTCATCGTGTTTAGTCTCTTGAACTTGGAAATGTAGCAGAAGGTACAAGAAGGCTGAGAAAATGCCGAGAACCAGCTGATGGAACTGGAACTCGGATGGCTACCCGAAGGTCCAAGAGCCAATGGAACTACCGAGGACCAGCTGACGTTACTGGAACCCGGTTACTAAGCAGGAGGTACCCGTGCCTGAAAGCACTACCAAGGACCACCTGACGTTGGTGGAACTCGGATACCCAGAGGGAGGCACCTAAGCCAAAGGCTCTGCCCGGAACCAGCTGACGGTACTGGAACCAGGATGGGGAGCAGAAGGTACAAGAGCAAAAGACACTGCCGAGAACCAGCTGACGGTGCTGGAACCCGGATGGGTAGCCGAAGGTCCAAGAGCCAATGGAACTACCGAGGACCAGCTGACGTTACTGGAACCCGGTTACTAAGCAGGAGGTACCCGTGCCTGAAAGCACTACCAAGGACCACCTGACGTTGGTGGAACTCGGATACCCAGAGGGAGGCACCTAAGCCAAAGGCTCTGCCCGGAACCAGCTGACGGTACTGGAACCAGGATGGGGAGCAGAAGGTACAAGAGCAAGTGTCTGCGTGGCTTTTGCAGGACACGATGCCGGCTGCACAGCAGGGGAACAGCTGGCGGTGCTGGATCCCACTGACACATTGGCTGGTGTTTTTCTCTGTGCAGCTAGCACATCTGGGCCCCAACTGGCGGTGTGTTAGAGCCCAGGGACAGCAGGAGGAGGAGCAGGAGGAGGAGGAGCAGGGGGAGGGGAGTGTAGGCCGAAGCCTGCACTGGCGGCAGCTTTGGGTGTGTTGTGTCTGCGTGGCTTTTGCAGGACACGTTGCCGGCTACACAGCAGGGGAACAGCTGGCGGTGCTGGACCCCACTGACACATTGGCGAGGTGTTTGGCTCTGTGCAGCCAGCACTTCCGGACAGCAACTAGCGTTGTTGGAGCCCGGGCTCTGCAGGTGGAGCAGAGTGTAGGCCGAAGCCTACTTGAACCGATTTCAAAGGTCACCTTTAACCCCCCCTCAGGGGTTAGAAAGTAGAAGAGCCACAGCTTATGCAGCAGTAGTGCTGCACAAGTCAAAGGTTGCTCTTTTAATTTTTCTCCTTGCACACGCTGAATGAAACACGTATAACATTTAGCCCTTTATACAGTCAAACTGTGTAATGGAGGCGAGAGTTCCCTTTGTAATGAGACGCAGCACAGGTGTCAAGAATCCCACCTTGGTGCTGGGTGCAGCCTCCCGAGCGTTGTTATTTGCTGTACAGGAGTCTGCGCTGTCGTGTTATCCCCTGGCCTAGCGCCGTTAGCGCTGCCCATCTTCTGGCATCATGTAATGTCGGCCGGTGCGGTTCGCGATGACCATGAATCCCAGCCCCGCAGTGTCTTAACATTGTTAAAACACTGCGGGGCTGGGATTCAGGGCCTGGCGCAGCACATATGTTGGCCTCTCACACTCGGGTCCTTACACCCGCTTCAGACTGTGCGGCGTCATCTGATCCCTTATCGCATGCCACGGCCATGAAGCCGCACAGTCCGAAGAAGGCGGAAGGAGAGGAGGGACAGGCGAACTGATGCACTGATCCTGCCCATCAATCACACCCTCGCAGTCCCAATAAATAAGACACCGAGGGGCGTTGTGTGGGTCAGGGCGGCCGCAGAGGCGCAGGCAGCCAAACAATGATGCCAGAAGACGGGCAGCGCTACCAAGGGGGTTGCAGCGTGTCATTACAAAGGAAAGTCACACCACCGGGACGGTTAAATGGTCACACAGAGGACACATTGCAGACGTGTTTTCAGTTCCACATGTGCGAGGAGAATACGTTTCTGAGCCACCTTGCACACATGCAGCATTACCGCTGTACAAGGTGGCTGGATAACGTAAAAACGCCTGGGGGAGGGGGGACAGGTTCCCTTCAATTTCAGTTCTTGTGTCTGCGTGGCTTTTGCAGGACACGTTGCCGGCTGCACAGCAGGGGAACAGCTGGCGGTGCTGGACCCCACTGACACATTGGCTGGTGTTTTTCTCTGTGCAGCTAGCACATCTGGGCCCCAACTGGCGGTGTGTTAGAGCCCAGGGACAGCAGGAGGAGGAGCAGGAGGAGGAGGAGCAGGGGGAGGGGAGTGTAGGCCGAAGCCTGCACTGGCGGCAGCTTTGGGTGTGTTGTGTCTGCGTGGCTTTTGCAGGACACGTTGCCGGCTACACAGCAGGGGAACAGCTGGCGGTGCTGGACCCCACTGACACATTGGCGAGGTGTTTGGCTCTGTGCAGCCAGCACTTCCGGACAGCAACTAGCGTTGTTGGAGCCCGGGCTCTGCAGGTGGAGCAGAGTGTAGGCCGAAGCCTACTTGAACCGATTTCAAAGGTCACCTTTAACCCCCCCTCAGGGGTTAGAAAGTAGAAGAGCCACAGCTTATGCAGCAGTAGTGCTGCACAAGTCAAAGGTTGCTCTTTTAATTTTTCTCCTTGCACACGCTGAATGAAACACGTATAACATTTAGCCCTTTATACAGTCAAACTGTGTAATGGAGGCGAGAGTTCCCTTTGTAATGAGACGCAGCACAGGTGTCAAGAATCCCACCTTGGTGCTGGGTGCAGCCTCCCGAGCGTTGTTATTTGCTGTACAGGAGTCTGCGCTGTCGTGTTATCCCCTGGCCTAGCGCCGTTAGCGCTGCCCATCTTCTGGCATCATGTAATGTCGGCCGGTGCGGTTCGCGATGACCATGAATCCCAGCCCCGCAGTGTCTTAACATTGTTAAAACACTGCGGGGCTGGGATTCAGGGCCTGGCGCAGCACATATGTTGGCCTCTCACACTCGGGTCCTTACACCCGCTTCAGACTGTGCGGCGTCATCTGATCCCTTATCGCATGCCACGGCCATGAAGCCGCACAGTCCGAAGAAGGCGGAAGGAGAGGAGGGACAGGCGAACTGATGCACTGATCCTGCCCATCAATCACACCCTCGCAGTCCCAATAAATAAGACAACGAGGGGCGTTGTGTGGGTCAGGGCGGCCGCAGAGGCGCAGCCAGCCAAACAATGATGCCAGAAGACGGGCAGCGTTACCAAGGAGCTTGTTGCGTGTGTCAATACAAAGTCAAATCACACCTGAGGGACGTTTTAATGGTCACAGAGGACACATTTTTGACGTGTTCACTTCAACATGGGCAAGGAGAATAAGTTTCTGAGCCACCTTGAACACATGCAGCATTACTGCTGTTCAAGGTAGCTGTAAAACATAGAAACACCTGGGGGAGGGGGGACAGGTTCCCTTCAATTTCAGTTCTTGTGTCTGCGTGGCGGTCGCAGGACACGTTGCCGGCTACACAGCAGGGGAACAGCTGGCGGTGCTGAACCCCACTGACACATTGGCTGGTGTTTTTCTCTGTGCAGCTAGCACATCTGGGCAAAAACTGGCGGTGTTAGAGCCCAGGGTCAGCAGGAGGAGCAGGGGGAGCGGAGTGTAGGCCGAAGCCTGCACTCGAGCAAGTTGAAAGGAAACCTTTAACCCCCCCCCCCCCCCAGGCGTTTGTAGCTGAAAGAGCCATTGTGTACAGCACTAATGCTGGAAAAGGTAAACTTAGCTCTTTTAATTATGGTCCTTGTACATGCGGAACCAAACATTTATGAAATGTGTCTCCTCACAGCGTTAAACCGTCCGGTAGGTGGAACTTTCCTTTGTCGTGTGACGCAGCACAGCCATCATTTTTACCCCCTTGGCGCCGTGCGCCCCCTCCTCAGCGTTGTTTGAATCTGTCCCGGAGCCTGCGCTGTTAGGTTAGCCCTTGGCCATGCACACATGTTGCGCTGCCCATCTTCTGACCTCATTTGGTGTCAGGCTGGCTGCGCCTGTGCGGGTGCGCTGGCCGAGATCCCGCCTCGCAGTGTCGTCTAATGTAATCCCACCGCGGGCCTGTGATCCGTGCCCGTGCGCAGTGCATATCCTCTCCTCTCACTCCCCTCCCTACGGCTTTTTCAGACTGTGCGGTGTCACGGCCGTGGCATGCTATTAGGGACCAGCTGACATCGCACAGTCTGAAGAAGCCGTAGGGAGGGGAGTGAGAGGAGAGGATATGCACTGCGCACGGGCACGGATCACAGGCCCGCGGTGGGATTACATTAGACGACACTGCGAGGCGGGATCTCGGCCAGCGCACCCGCACAGGCGCAGCCAGCCTGACACCAAATGAGGTCAGAAGACGGGCAGCGCAACATGTGTGCATGGCCAAGGGCTAACCTAACAGCGCAGGCTCCGGGACAGATTCAAACAACGCTGAGGAGGGGGCGCACGGCGCCAAGGGGGTAAAAATGATGGCTGTGCTGCGTCACACGACAAAGGAAAGTTCCACCTACCGGACGGTTTAACGCTGTGTGGGGACACATTTCATAAGTGTTAGGTTCAGCATGTGCAAGGAGCATCACGAAAAGAGGCACTTTTTCCCTTTGCATTATTACTGCTGCACAAGGTGGCTCCTTCAGTAACAAACGCCTGGGGGGGGGGGGGGGTCAGGTTCCCTTACATTTAACTTGTTGTGTCTGCGTGGCGGTCGCAGTACACGTTGCCGTATACACAGCAGGGGAACAGCTGGCGGTGCTGAACCCCACTAACACATTGGCGAGGTGTTTGGCTCTGTGCGTACAGCACTTCTGGACGGCAACTAGCGGTGTTGGAGCCCAGGGACAGGTGGAGGAGGAGGAGGTTGGAGGAGGTAGGAGGGATTGCCACACACACAGCAGGGGAACAGCTGACGTTACTGAACCCCAATAACAGAGGAGCGACTGTTGGGACTGTGCGTACAGCACTTCTGGACGGCAACTGGCGGTGTTGGAGCCCAGGGACAGGTGGAGGAGGAGGAGGTTGGAGGAGGTAGGAGGGATTGCCACACACACAGCAGGGGAACAGCTGACGTTACTGAACCCCAATAACAGAGGAGCGACTGTTGACTGTGCGTACAGCACTTCTGGACGGCAACTGGCGGTGTTGGAGCCCAGGGACAGGTGGAGGAGGAGGAGGTTGGAGGAGGTAGGAGGGATTGCCACACACACAGCAGGGGAACAGCTGACGTTACTGAACCCCAATAACAGAGGAGCGACTGTTGGGACTGTGCGTACAGCACTTCTGGACGGCAACTGGCGGTGTTGGAGCCCAGGGACAGGTGGAGGAGGAGGAGGTTGGAGGAGGTAGGAGGGATTGCCACACACACAGCAGGGGAACAGCTGACGTTACTGAACCCCAATAACAGAGGAGCGACTGTTGGGACTGTGCGTACAGCACTTCTGGACGGCAACTGGCGGTGTTGGAGCCCAGGGACAGGTGGAGGAGGAGGAGGTTGGAGGAGGTAGGAGGGATTGCCACACACACAGCAGGGGAACAGCTGACGTTACTGAACCCCAATAACAGAGGAGCGACTGTTGACTGTGCGTACAGCACTTCTGGACGGCAACTGGCGGTGTTGGAGCCCAGGGACAGGTGGAGGAGGAGGAGGTTGGAGGAGGTAGGAGGGATTGCCACACACACAGCAGGGGAACAGCTGACGTTACTGAACCCCAATAACAGAGGAGGGACTGTTGACTGTGCGTACAGCACTTCTGGACGGCAACTGGCGGTGTTGGAGCCCAGGGACAGGTGGAGGAGGAGGAGGTTGGAGGAGGTAGGAGGGATTGCCACACACACAGCAGGGGAACAGCTGACGTTACTGAACCCCAATAACAGAGGAGCGACTGTTGACTGTGCGTACAGCACTTCTGGACGGCAACTGGCGGTGTTGGAGCCCAGGGACAGGTGGAGGAGGAGGAGGTTGGAGGAGGTAGGAGGGATTGCCACACACACAGCAGGGGAACAGCTGACGTTACTGAACCCCAATAACAGAGGAGCGACTGTTGACTGTGCGTACAGCACTTCTGGACGGCAACTGGCGGTGTTGGAGCCCAGGGACAGGTGGAGGAGGAGGAGGTTGGAGGAGGTAGGAGGGATTGCCACACACACAGCAGGGGAACAGCTGACGTTACTGAACCCCAATAACAGAGGAGGGACTGTTGACTGTGCGTACAGCACTTCTGGACGGCAACTGGCGGTGTTGGAGCCCAGGGACAGGTGGAGGAGGAGGAGGTAGGAGGAGGTAGGAGGGATTGCCACACACACAGCAGGGGAACAGCTGACGTTACTGAACCCCAATAACAGAGGAGGGACTGTTGACTGTGCGTACAGCACTTCTGGACGGCAACTGGCGGTGTTGGAGCCCAGGGACAGGTGGAGGAGGAGGAGGTTGGAGGAGGTAGGAGGGATTGCCACACACACAGCAGGGGAACAGCTGACGTTACTGAACCCCAATAACAGAGGATCGACTGTTGACTGTGCGTACAGCACTTCTGGACGGCAACTGGCGGTGTTGGAGCCCAGGGACAGGTGGAGGAGGAGGAGGTTGGAGGAGGTAGGAGGGATTGCCACACACACAGCAGGGGAACAGCTGACGTTACTGAACCCCAATAACAGAGGAGGGACTGTTGACTGTGCGTACAGCACTTCTGGACGGCAACTGGCGGTGTTGGAGCCCAGGGACAGGTGGAGGAGGAGGAGGTTGGAGGAGGTAGGAGGGATTGCCACACACACAGCAGGGGAACAGCTGACGTTACTGAACCCCAATAACAGAGGAGCGACTGTTGGGACTGTGCGTACAGCACTTCTGGACGGCAACTGGCGGTGTTGGAGCCCAGGGACAGGTGGAGGAGGAGGAGGTTGGAGGAGGTAGGAGGGATTGCCACACACACAGCAGGGGAACAGCTGACGTTACTGAACCCCAATAACAGAGGAGCGACTGTTGGGACTGTGCGTACAGCACTACCAGGCAACAACTAGCGGTGTTGGAGCCCAGGGACAGGTGGAAAAGCAGAGGAACACAATGTAGGCCGAAGCCTGAGAAAGTCGAAAGGGAACCTTTAACCCCCCCCCAAGGCGTTTGTAGCTGAAAGAGCCAGCTTGTGCAGCACAAAAGATGCAAAAGGAAAAGGTGGCTCTTTTCATCATGCTCCTTGCAAACACAGAACTAAACACTTATAAAATGTGTCCCCTGCAACCGTAAAACCGTCCCGGAGGTGGGACTTTCCTTCGTAATGTGACGCAGCCCAGCCGTCATTCCTACCCCCCCGGCGCCGCGCACCGGCTCCTCAGCGTTGTTTTATTCCGTCCAGGAGCCTGCGCTGTTATGTTATCCCGTGGCCAGGCACACTTAGCGCTGCCCGTCTTCTGGCATCATTTGGTGTCTGGATGGCTGCGCCTGTGCGGCCGCGCTGGCAGAGAGCCCGCCTCGCAGTGTCTTCTGATTTAATCCCACTGGGGGCCTGGGATCCATGGACATGCGCAGTGCATATCTGAACCTCCACCTCTCACTCATCTCCCTATGGCTTCTTCAGACTGTGCGGTGTCACGGCCGTGGCATGCTGTTAGGGACCAGCTGACACCGAACAGTCTGAAGAAGCCATAGGGAAATGAGTGAGAGGTGGAGGGTCAGATATGCACTGCGCATGTCCATGGATCCCAGGCCCCCAGTGGGATTAAATCAGAAGACACTGCGAGGCGGGCTCTCTGCCAGCGCGGCCGCACAGGCGCAGCCATCCAGACACCAAATGATGCCAGAAGACGGGCAGCGCTAAGTGTGCCTGGCCACGGGATAACATAACAGCGCAGGCTCCTGGACGGAATAAAACAACGCTGAGGAGCCGGTGCGCGGCGCCGGGGGGGTAGGAATGACGGCTGGGCTGCGTCACATTACGAAGGAAAGTCCCACCTCCGGGACGGTTTTACGGTATCAGTGGACACATTTTATAAGTGTTAAGTTCTGCGTGTGCAAGGAGCTAAACAAAAATAGCTACCTTTTCCTTGGGCAGCATTACTGCTGCACAAGGTGGCTCTTTCAGTAACAAACGCCTTGGGGGGGGGGGGACAGATTCCCTTACATTTCAGTTGTTGTGTCAGCGTGGCGGTCGCATGACACATTGCCGGCTACACAGCTGGGGATCAGCTGACGTTACTGAAACCCAATAACACTGGGTCGTATGTTTTGACTGTGCAGACGGCACGTCTGAGCCTCAACTGGCGGTGTTGGAGCCCAGGAATTTAAGTTCAGGTGGCAGAAAGATGAACACAACAGGAGACCTGGATAACGTATACAGTGACCTAATTATTCAATCAGGAGGAGGAGTGGCAAATTCCGGCGAGATCCAGGCCTTGTTCATTTTCAGGAAAGTAAGCCGGTCAACGTTATCGGAGGATAGTCGCATGCGACGGTCAGTTAGTACACCACCTGCAGCACTAAAGACACGTTCCGATAATACACTGGCCGCAGGGCAAGACAGCACCTCCAATGCATACTGGCTTAGCTCTGGCCATGTATCCAGCTTTGAGACCCAAAACTTGAAAGGGGAAGAGCCGTCTGGGAGTACAGCAAGAGGGCAAGACATGTAGTCTGTCACCATCTGACGGAACCGTTGCCTCCTGCTGACTGGAGCCGTCTGTGATGGTGTAGACTTTTGTGGCGGGCACAGAAAACTGTGCCACAGTTCGGCCATACTGGTCTTGCCTTGGGCAGAGGCACTGCTTCTGCTCCCTCTTTGTGCAGAGCCTCCACCACGGCCTGGACGCACTGAGCTGCTTTGGAATGCACTAGCAGCACTTCTCTCAGTTGGAATGGAGAAGATGATGGAATTGACCAGTGTGTCTTGGTACTCCCGCATTTTTCGCTCCCGGTTCAACGGTGTGATGAGGCTTTCTACGTTGTCCCGGTAGCGAGGATCGAGGAGGGTGAACACCCAATAATCAGACATGTTGAGAATGTGGGCGATGCGGCGGTCGTTTCTCAGGCACTGCAGCATGTAATCCACCATGTGCTGCAGACTGCCAACTGCCCAAGAAACGCTGTCCCCTGCTGGAGGCGTGATCTCTGCCCGCTCGTCATCACCCCACCCTCGCTGTACACACTGAGTACTGGACAATTGTGTAACTCCCTCCTCTGGACGGATGTCTTCCTCCTCCATTGACTCCTCCTCATCCTCCTCACAAACGGTCCCCTGCCTACGCGTTTGTGAGGAACCACGTGGCGCTGACTGTCCAGAAGATGATGGAAATGGTGAATCCTCATCCTCCACCTCTTCCACAACATCATCCCTTAGCGCTTGCAGTGATTTTTCAAGCAGGCAGATAAGGGGGACAGTCATGCTGACTAGTGCATCATCTGCACTCGCCATCCGCGTGGAATAATCAAAGGGACGCAAAACCTGGCAGACGTCATTCATAGTGGCCCACTCTGTGGTTGTGAAGTCTGTACGGCGCTGACTGCGACTTTTTTGCGCCTGAAGCAGCTGGTACTCCATTACAGCTTGCTGCTGCTCACACAACCGCTCCAACATATGTAACGTGGAATTCCACCTGGTAGGTAGGTCACATATGATGCGATGTTCCGGCAGGCGGTGTCGGCGCTGCAGAGCCGCAATGCGCGCTTTTGCCGTGCTGGAACGCCGCAAGTGAGCACACTCTAGACGGACCTTGTGCAGCAGTGCATCAAGATCCGGATAGTCCCTCAAAAAGCTCTGCACGACCAAATTGAGCACATGTGCCAGACATGGGATGTGAGTGAGGTTGCCGAGGCCCAGAGCTGCCACCAGATTTCGGCCATTATCACACACTACCATGCCTGGCTGGAGATTCGCTGGCACAAACCACACATCGCTCTCCTGCTTGATGGCATTCCAGAGCTCCTGCGCTGTGTGGCTACGATTCCCCAAGAAAATTAATTTCAAGACGGCCTGTTGACGTTTGGCCACGGCTGTGCTCATGTCGGTCGTAACAGGTACACGTTCATCACGGGTCCATGTGGAGGTGGACTGTGACGGCTCCTGCAGCGATGATTCTGAGGAACTGGTGTAAGAGGAGGAGTCAATGCGTACAGAATGGATTCCTGCAATCCTTGGAGTGGGCAGGACACGTCCTGCGCCACTCGCACGGTCTGTACCCGGCTCAACGACATTAACCCAATGGGCAGTGAGGGAAAGGTATCGCCCCTGTCCATGTTGACTGGTCCACGCATCGGTGGTGAGGTGGACCTTGCTACTGACGGCGTTCAGTAGCGCGTGTTTTATGTGTCCCTCCACATGCTTCTGCAGGGCAGGGACGGCTTGCCTGCTGAAGTAAAAGCGGCTGGGCACATTGTACTGTGGGACTGCCAATGACATCAAGTCACGGAAGCTGTCAGTCTCCACCAGCCTGAATGACAGCATTTCCAGTGACAGAAGTTTGGCAATGCCTGCAGTCAGAGCCTGTGCTCGTGGGTGGTTTGACGAGAAAGGCCGCCTTTTCTCCCATGCCTGTACTACCGATGGCTGTAGACTGGGCTGGGAGTGTGTGGATGACTGGGAAAGTGGCGCTGCGGGTGGAATTACAGCGGGTCTCTGGACAACAGGGGCAGAGGTTCTTCCACGGCGATCCTGGGAGGACGCCGAACCAGCTGCGTGTGAGGTAGAGGAAGAGGCAACACGAGCTGAAGAGGTGGTAGCTGCCGCTGTTGGTTGGCCTACCTCTTCAGTGTGTTTTTCTAACTCCGCCGGGTGCCTGTTGCGCACATGTTTCCACATGTTGGAGGTATTGAGGTTGCTGACATTTTTCCCTCTTTTGACTTTTTGATGACACACGTTGCATCTGACATAGCAAATGTCATCTGCAACTGTGTCAAAAAAGGACCAGGCACTGCAAGTCTTGGGAGCGCCCTTTTTGGCTTTTGGAAGAGACATGCTCCTAACGGGTGCCAAAGCGGAGGCTGCAGGATCCGCAGTCTTCCCCCTCCCTCTCCCTCTTTGGGCCGTACGGGGAATCTCTTCCTCAGAGCTGCTCCCACCACCTTCCTGTCCCTCACGCCAAGATGGGTCGAGGACCTCATCATCTACACTACCCTCTGCCCCCAACTGCTCCTCCTGGGTAGTCTCAGCAGCAGAGCACGCACCAGTAAGTGGCACCTGAGTGTCATCATCAGCTGATGCGGCCTGCGATGTGGTGACCGGAGCCACTGGCCCACCCGCCTCTTCAGAGGAAGACAGAAAAAGCTGTTGGGCATCACTGCACCCTGCCTCTTCTTCCATTTCTCCAATGCTGCTTGGCTGGCCCCCTGTTTCCAAGCCAAGAGATTCAGAGAACAGAAGTAGAGACGGCTCCTGTCCTGGGCTCTCTGTCTGCCTGGGCAATTTGGCAGGTGGTGAAGAGACAGATGGCTGCTCTCCAGTGCTCTGTGTCTGAGAGGATGTGGCACTAATGGAAGTTGATGCATTAGCTGCCATCCATCCGACAACAGCTTCAATTTGTTCTTCACGCAGCAGCGGTGTACGGCGCTCGGACACAAAGCTTCGCATGAACGACTGTTGCCTGGTGAAAGTGGGTGCTGATGAGTCACCGGTGCCCGCAGCAGGCACAGAATCCCCACGTCCCCTCCCTGCTCCGCGACGGCTCCCACGCCCCCGTGCCTTACTCACTGCCTTCTTCATCTTGGTTGACTGATAAAGATAAGCAGAAAAGTACTAACGGATTTGTGTGCTTATTCCTGAGCAACTCCTCCTAACAGGTATAAGAAGCACTAATTATCTAAAGTGTGGACTAGACTTTAATATGAGCTAATGTGGCCTACAGAAATGTAAAGTGGTGTAACTGGTGTGTTTGGTGAACTTTATTATTTATTTATTTTTTGGGGGCTGAACTGACAACAGATAGAGCTGCAGTCACACGGAGACCGTGCAGACAGACGTAAACGGCGCTACAAGGCCCAAAAACCCTCCTCTACTTTATCCTATGTAGTGTTTTTCCACAAATTAGCTGGAGACGGGTGGAAAGACACTAATAGGATTTTTTTGAATAAATTAGCAGCAGACTACACTATTTGGAAAAAAAAGAAAATTGATTTGGCGGTATGACGCAGTGAAAAACCCTGAGCTGGAGACAACCAGGCTATAGCTGCTCACAGATTACAGGGCGAGCTGCAGTCACACGGAGACCGTGCAGACAGCCGTAAACGGCGCTGCAAGGCCCAAAAACCCTCCTCTACTTTATCCTATGTAGTGTTTTTCCACAAATTAGCTGGAGACGGGTGGAAAGACACTAATAGGATTTTTTTAAATTAATTAGCAGCAGACTACACTACTTTGAAAAAAAAGAAAATTGATTTGGCAGTATGACGCAGTGAAAAACCCTGAGCTGGAGACAACCAGGCTATAGCTGCTCACAGATTACAGGGCGAGCTGCAGTCACACGGAGACCGTGCAGACAGCCGTAAACGGCGCTGCAAGGCCCAAAAACCCTCCTCTACTTTATCCTATGTAGTGTTTTTCCACAAATTAGCTGGAGACGGGTGGAAAGACACTAATAGGATTTTTTTAAATTAATTAGCAGCAGACTACACTACTTTGAAAAAAAAGAAAATTGATTTGGCGGTATGACGCAGTGAAAAACCCTGAGCTGGAGACAACCAGGCTACAGCTGCTCACAGATTACAGGGCGAGCTGCAGTCACACGGAGACCGTGCAGACAGCCGTAAACGGCGCTGCAAGGCCCAAAAACCCTCCTCTACTTTATCCTATGTAGTGTTTTTCCACAAATTAGCTGGAGACGGGTGGAAAGACACTAATAGGATTTTTTTAAATTAATTAGCAGCAGACTACACTACTTTGAAAAAAAAGAAAATTGATTTGGCGGTATGACGCAGTGAAAAACCCTGAGCTGGAGACAACCAGGCTACAGCTGCTCACAGATTACAGGGCGAGCTGCAGTCACACGGAGACCGTGCAGACAGCCGTAAACGGCGCTGCAAGGCCCAAAAACCCTCCTCTACTTTATCCTATGTAGTGTTTTTCCACAAATTAGCTGGAGACGGGTGGAAAGACACTAATAGGATTTTTTTGAATTAATTAGCAGCAGACTACACTACTTTGAAAAAAAAGAAAATTGATTTGGCGGTATGACGCAGTGAAAAACCCTGAGCTGGAGACAACCAGGCTACAGCTGCTCACAGATTACAGGGCGAGCTGCAGTCACACGGAGACCGTGCAGACAGCCGTAAACGGCGCTGCAAGGCCCAAAAACCCTCCTCTACTTTATCCTATGTAGTGTTTTTCCACAAATTAGCTGGAGACGGGTGGAAAGACACTAATAGGATTTTTTTGAATAAATTAGCAGCAGACTACACTACTTGGGAAAAAAAAAAAAAAAAGGAACAGTATGAGGCAATGAACCACCCTCCCTGAACTGAATACAACCAACTATGGATGGCCTATGTGGCTGCACTCAGACTGGAGACTGGGCTGCACTCACACACACACACACACAGACCCTGCAGATCGCTGTGAAAACAGCGCTACAAGGCAAAAGCAAGGTGAATAGTAGGTGAACACAGCGGTTGCTAAATTAGCCTTTGGAAAGCACAAAGAAGCAAATCGCTATCTCTAAACTGTCCCTCAGTCAGCAAACAGCGTCCAGTCACTAACTGAATTCACAGCAGAGTGATCGCAAAATGGCACCAGCGACTTTTAAACTGCATCATGACATCATTACACCAGCCAATCACAGCCTTGCCAGTAGTTTCATGCCCTCAATGCTAAACAGGATGTGCCCACACTTGGAATCAATCTCATTGGCTGAATTTCTGCTTTTTGAATCTTAGAACTTCCGATTCCGGTATCCGATACGCGGCAAGTATCGGAATCCCGGTATCGGAATTCCGATACCGCAAGTATCGGCCGATACCCGATACTTGCGGTATCGGAATGCTCAACACTAATTATAATAAAAAAGACTCAACCATTTTGAGATTAAGTGTTCCATGGGCTGATTAAAATCCATGTTCTCACCATTTGACTTGGGAAAGCTGCCCCCGATTTTTATATAACAGTAAGTTTTTGTGATAACCTCAGGGCCTCTGCACCCATCTTTGCTTTTTTGCATTAAATGTGCTACTTCCATCTCTCTCTGTCTCTTTTGTACATGTATATGTATGTGTATATATATATTGTGGTGCAGTCACCCCTGTGGCAGCTAGGGGGCGCTGTGTGTGCTCCTTGAGATATGTATGGAGGCATATATGTTGTGATAATGGTGGTGAAACAGTGACTGGCATTGTTGTGAATGGCCGATATGTGTCGCAGAGGGAGTCTGCGTGGTAAGTCCGATGTAATGTGGTTGTTCTGGGACCTGTAGTCCCTCAAGAGTTGGTGTAGTGTTGTATAATAGTCAAGGGATACTTACTAGGCTAGTTGTGTGAGATGGGTGGGACAAACTAGCCACACATCCGCACTCCCACCTGTGGGAGTGGTTAAGGCTATATAATGTGACCAGGGTGTGAGTCACATGTTCCTCTATAGTACCAGTGTTTGGACCTGAGTGGTGAAGGTCCTGGAAGTATGTGTTGGATTTCCTGGGAGTAGGAATCCTGAAGAGCACATACCAGTGTGTTGGATTTCCTGGGAGTAGGAATCTTGAATAGCACATGGTGGGACTTTGCTACTAGTGACCTGGGTATTGGATGGGCTCAGCTGGGGATGACATCCTGAATAGTACCCGGACTGGTCACCTGTGTGATCCTGTGTAACCTGGGTGTTGGGAGGTCCTGGGAGTAGGACTGGATCCCTGAACAGCACGAGGTGAGGACCGGGATCTGCAGAGCCAGTGACAGCTACTGTGTGGGGAAGCTACAGTCCTTCGGTGGGTCTGGACTGACTAATGTGTGTGCCGGCCAGGCAAGTTGGTGATCCCTGTGAGGCAGCTTAGGCTACTTTCACATTAGCGTTTCCCTGATCTGCAGCAGGCTGCGGACGTCCTCCGTGAAGCCCCGCCCTCAGCCAAACCTCCGCCGCTAGCTCTGCCTACTTCTGCATGCGGCCCACATGCGACCTCCGTACCTATCTTTAACATTAGGTACACAGATCGTGCGGCTGTATGCAGATGCAGCCGCATGCGTCGTTTTGACGATGCGGGAAAAAAAATGCTACAGGCTGCGTCCTACACTGGTCGCCGCATCGTCAAAATGACGCATGCGGCAGCATCTGCATACAGCTGCACGACCTGCGTACCTAATGTTAAAGATAGGTACGGAGGTCGCATGCCGGCCGCATGCAGAAGTAGGCGGAGCTAGCAGCCGAGGGCCTGGGCTTCACGGAGGAAGTCCGCAGCCTGCCGCAGATCAGGGAAACGCTAATGTGAAAGTAGCCTTACCCGGAGGAGTGGACTGACAAGGAGTCAGCAGGTGGAGCAGGAGCTCCCGTCAGGTGCTATACAGACTATTGGTGCTTGTGGTGTTCTATGAACTGTGTGGTCTCCCACGGCAACTGAACGGAGTGAGGTTCAGCGTGTTTAGAGACTGCGACCCAGTGTCATATGTGCTGTATGTGACTTGGGACGTTGGTGAACTGTATGGCGTACGGACACCCATGGTAACTGAGCGGAGTGAGAGGTCCAGCATGTTTAGTGTCCGTGAGTCAAAGCCGTAAATGAAGTGTTTAAGATAAAGCTGCAAGTTAATATCACCAGTTGGTGCCTGTTGTGTTTCGTGAAATGTATATAATGAACTGCGCATAACCCGGTTTATGACACTTTAATAAACCGTATAGACTGTGATTAAGCGAAAAATTGTGCCTGACTATGTCAATCCCGTGCCAAGCAAGTGTCCCCCAATACACTCAGTAAGAGCAATCTTACAATATATACAGTGGGTATTCATACCTCTTTAAATTTTTCACTCTTCGTTTCATTGCAGCCATTTGGTAAATTCAAAAAAGTTAATTTTTTCACAATATGAAATGTAGACATTTTTGCATGTATATTAAAAAAGATTAACTGAAATATCACATGGTCATAAGTATTCAGACCCTTTGCTCAAACACTCATCTTTAAGTCACATGCTGTCAATTTCCTTGTGATCCTCCTTGAGATTGTTCTACTCCTTCATTGGAGTCCAGCTGTGTTTAATTAAACTGATAGGACTTGATTTGGAAAGGAACACACCTGTCTATATAAGACCTCAGAGCTCACAGTGCATGTCAGACCAAATGAGAATCATGAAGCAAAGGAGCTCAGATACAGAATTGTGGCAAGACACAGATCTGGCCAAGGTTACAACAGAATTTCTGCAGTACTCAAGGTTCCTAAAGGCCCCGTCTCACATAGCGATTTACCAACGATCACGACCAGCGATATGACCTGGCCGTGATCGTTGGTAAGTCGCTGTGTGGTCGCTGGGGAGCTGTCACACAGACCGCTCTCCCCAGCGACCAACGATCAGGGGAACGACTTCGGCATCGTTGAAACTGTCTTCAACGATGCCGAAGTCCCCCTGCAGCACCCGGGTAACCAGGGTAAACATCGGGTTACTAAGCGCAGGGCCGCGCTTAGTAACCCGATGTTTACCCTGGTTACCAAAAAAAACAAACAGTACATACTCGCCTTTCGGTGTCCAGGTCCCTTGCCGTCTGCTTCCTGCTCTGACTGAGCCGCCGTACACTGAGAGCAGAGCGCAGCGGTGACGTCACTGCTGTGCTCTCACTTCTCACTGTACGGCCGGCAGTCAGTGAGAGCAGGAAGCAGACGGCGAGGGACCTGACGGACATCAGAAGGCGAGTATGTACTGTTTTTTTTTTTACATTTACGCTGGTAACCAGGGTAAACATCGGGTTACTAAGCGCGGCCCTGCGCTTAGTAACCCGATGTTTACCCTGGTTACCAGTGAAGACATCGCTGGATCGGTGTCACACACACCGATTCAGCGATGTCAGCGGGGCCTCAACGACCAAAAAAAGGTCCAGGCCATTCCGACACGACCAGCGATCTCGCAGCAGGGGCCTGATCGCTGGTACGTGTCACACATAGCGAGATCGCTATGGAGGTCGCTGTTGCGTCACAAAACTTGTGACTCAGCAGCGATCTCGCTATGTGAGACGGGGCCTTAAGAGTACAGTGGCCTCCAGAATCCTTAAATGGAAGAAGTTTGAGACCACCAGAAGTCTTCCTAGACCTGGCCATCCAGCTAAACTGAGCAATCATGGGAGAAGAGCCTTGGTGAGAGAGGTAAAGAAGATCCCCAACATCACTGTGGCTGAGCTCCAGAGTTGCAATAGGGAGATGGGAGAAAGTTCCACAAAGTCAACTATCACTGCAGCCCTCCACCAGTAGGGCCTTTACGGCAGAGTGTTCCGACAGAATCCTCTCCTCAGTGCTAGACATATGAAAGCCCACAGAGAGTTTGCTAACAACAAATGAAGGACTCCCAGACTATGAGAAATAAAATTCTCTGGTCTGATGAGATGAAGATAGACCTTTCCGGTGATTAGCGTTGAGCGATACCTTCCGATATTTCAAAGTATCGGTATCGGATTGGATCGGCCGATATCCAAAAAATATCGGATATCGCCGATACCGATACCCAATACCAATACAAGTCAATGGGACACAAATATCGGAAGTGATCCTGGATGGTTCCCAGGGTCTGAAGGAGAGGAAACTCTCCTTCAGGCCCTGGGATCCATATTCATGTAAAAAATAAAGAATAAAAATAAAAAATATGGATATACTCACCCTCGGACGGCCCCTGGCTGTCACCGCTGCAAGCGTCTGCCTCCGTTCCTAAGAATGCAGAGTGAAGGACCTTCGATGACGTCGCAGCTTGTGATTGATCGCGTGACCACTCATGTGACCGCTCACGTGACCAATCACAAGCTGCGACGTCATCGCAGGTCCTACACTCACTGCAATCTTAGGAACGGAGGCTGCCGGTTGCACTGCTGAGGTCCGGGTCTGTCGGAGGGGTGAGTATATCCATATTTTTTATTTTTATTCTTTATTTTTTACATGAATATGGATCCCAGGGCCTGAAGGAGAGTCTCCTCTCCTCCAGACCCTGGGAACCATATGCACCGCGCACGCCTGGGAACTTATAGGAACTTCCGATTCCGATTTCAGATATCACAAAAATATCGGAACTCGGTATCGGAATTCCAATACAGCGAATATCAGCCGATACCCGATATTTTTAGAACACCTATTGAAAGAGCACATCACAGCAGTGTTCACATGAGATTGATATATAAAGGGCTGTGATGTCTGAGGACATAACATAGAAAAGTCGCAAAACTAATGGCAAAAACGAAGAAAAACGCGACAAAAAACTCTAAAAAAGTAGAATATATAAATATAAGGTAACTTTATTAGATAAGACCAAGTACACATAATACACGGAAGAGGGGGGGACAAAGAACACCCACTCGCACATGTCCAGAACAAACCGCCCACAGAAAAAACTATAATGGATAAAAGTGCCAGTAATCATGATGTAAATCTATTGCACATAATCCCAATACATCCATAGCATAGTAATCCCTCTAAGGAGATTGATACAATGTTAGAAAGATATATATATATAAGGTAGCCTCAAAGAGTCATATATATTACCTATGCCAGTGAAAAGAATCCTGCGGGCGTTCTCGGAGAACGCCCGCAGGATTCTTTTCACTGGCATAGGTAATATATATGACTCTTTGAGGCTACCTTATATATATATATCTTTCTAACATTGTATCAATCTCCTTAGAGGGATTACTATGCTATGGATGTATTGGGATTATGTGCAATAGATTTACATCATGATTACTGGCACTTTTATCCATTATAGTTTTTTCTGTGGGCGGTTTGTTCTGGACATGTGCGAGTGGGTGTTCTTTGTCCCCCCCTCTTCCGTGTATTATGTGTACTTGGTCTTATCTAATAAAGTTACCTTATATTTATATATTCTACTTTTTTAGAGTTTTTTGTCGCGTTTTTCTTTGTTTTTGTGATACCCGATATTTGCAGTATCGGAATGCTCAACACTACTGGTGATAATTCTAAGTGGTATGTGTGAAGAAAACCAGGCACTGCTTATCACCTGCCCAATAGAATTCCAACAGTGAAACATGGTGTTGGCAGCATCATGCAATGGGGGTGTTTTTCACCTGCAGGGTTCAAGACAACTGTTTGTCACTGAAGGAAACATAAATGCGGCTAAGTACAGACATATCCTGGATGAAAACCTCTTCGAGTGTGCTCTGGGCCTCAGACTTCGCCAAAGGTTCAACTTCCAAAAAGTCAATGACCCTAAGCACACAGCTAAAATAACAAAGGAGTGGCTACAGAATAACTCTGTGACTATTCTTGACTAGCCCAGCCAGAGCACTGACCTAAACCCAATTGAGCATCTCTGGTGAGATCTGAAAATGGCTGTCCATCAACGTTCACCATCCAACCTGACGGAACTGGAGAGGATCTGCAAGGAAGAATGGCAGAGGATCCCCAAATCCAGGTGTGAAAAACTTGTTGCATCATTCCTAAGAAGACTCATGGCTGTACTAGCTCAAAAGGGTGCTTCTACGCAATACTGAGCAATGGGTCTGAATACTTCTCACCATATGATATTTCATTTTTTTTAATACATTTCCAAAAACTACTACATTTCTGTTTTTTTTTCAGTCAAGATGGAGTGCAGAGTGTACATAAATGAGAAAAAAATTGACTTTTTTGAATTTACCAAGTGGCTGCAATGAAACAAAGAGTGAAAAATTTAAAGGGGTATGAATACTTTCTGTACCCACTATATATATATATATATCCTGTCATTGTGATTTGTATGAGCCTCTATTTTTAAATTTTTGCTAGCGCCATCCTTGCCATCGGCGGTGCTTCCGCATATTCACATCCTGGAATTCTCCAGCAAAATGGCGCCTGAGGTGATGCATGCTTAGATTAACCTCCAACAGTCTCCAGCAAAATGGCAACTGAACATGCAGATATTGGGATATCTGCTCAATGACAAGCCGAGATCTCAATCTGCACATATGACACCAGCGGCGCCATTGTGCTAGAGACTGACGCCGGTTTCCTGCAGCAGCGACACTGCTCCTGCCTCCTGTGACACCGCTCCACTGCCACGCCATTGCCCCACATTGAGCCAGATAAGCTACATTTGGAGTATTAGACTCACTTCCATTTTCCTTTCAGTATTTTATTAGGTTGATTTCCAAGCGAAAGGTCACTGGCTCGAATTGAGATGCAGCCATAAAGATTTCCTAAAAAAAGAACCACATCATCCAGCCCATCGACAGTGGTCTTAATAGCAGCTAACTTAATGGCTAGGGGCCAGCCTCTCCACTTTTGCACCCTGCTCCTTCTTTTGCTGAGCAGCTGAGGCAGTGTGACCAGCACCGCTTCCTCCGAACTGCCCATGTCACTCAGATGGCCTTGATTCAATGAGGGGTCTTGGACCTCATCATCCCCCATCGCATCATCACATCGCTCCAGTCTGTCCGTAACTCTGCTGATACACTTCTGTCCTTACTACTTCTCCACTTCTCTCCTCTGCAAATCCCTTAATTGTCTCCCAATATTTGATTTTTTATGTAACCCCTCCTCATGTACAGCACTATGAAAGTAATGGTGCTCTAAAAGTAAATAATAATAACCCCCCACATGATGTTTTACCCAGTGTTCACCCCTGCCCTCCTTGCCGGTGTAGACACAGCAGACACTGTAGCATCTGGCACCTGTGTTTTGTCATCAGCATCATCATAGATGGGCTGCCATGGCCCACTGACCATTTGCACTACCCCTCCCACATACTCATCCTCCAACAGAACAAGTGGTTGGGCATCAAAGCTCTAAATCTCATCTCATTTTGGAGCAGGGCTAGGTGGGTGGCCCACAGAACCACAGCCAGCAGAGTCATTAAAAAGCAGAAGGGACTGCCGTATGACTTTGGGCTCAGACTATTTGCCTGATTTGCAAAGAGGATGAGGTGGAGGACAGATGCACATGGGCCAGAGTTGCAAAATCTGCGCTTTCAGCAGGGGACTGGGTGGAAGATAAACTAAAGGGAATGAAGGCACTTTGAGCCAACTAATCTAAAACCACCTCTACTTGTTCTGGTATCACAAGTCATCCAATGGTACTCGGGCCTACGAAATTACACAAAACATCCTGTCACCTGCTTACACCAGAGGAAGGTGTTTTATTTGCGTGCATAGTAGACTCAGATCCACCACTCCTTCTTTCTCTCTACAGCAGCTACATCACCACCACCAGAAACATGGCCACATCGTATATTTGATGCTCTACTCATTGTTTTCAACCCCTAAAATTACAGCGTATTACACAGTCTGTATGCAGAGAGAGAGTGGCCAGCAGACTATTACACTGTCTGTTTTCATAGTACCCCCAAAAAATCAATATAAAAAACATAAAAACTGTGTTTGCTACCTCCCCCTCATACATGTCTTCCACTTACACTGCCACCTCCACCTCCTCCTCAAACTCCTGCTCCACTTGGGCCTTCCACCTCCTTGCTCATCATTATATTTTTTTCTTTATTCTCTGCTATTCTAAATCATTTCCCTCTCCACATTTGCTTGCAGGGCAATTGTGTTGCGCTTACCCCACTTAGTTTCCTTTTGAAGCCTCCTAGTCCTTATTCTGACCATTTTACAGCCATTTTACAGCAGTGAAGTTTGGGTTCCCACTGACTTGAATGGGATTCGAAGTCTGAGGTCAAGTTCAAGTTCTGAATCAGACTTTTAAAAAAGTCTGCCCGAACCTGGTGAACCCAAACAGCAACGGGTTCGTTCATCCCTATACAAGATGATTCCCTGAAATCACTAGAGCAGTGCTAGTTGTAAATTGGAAGATATGTAACCAATTGGGGTGCTGTCCATGCAAAGCTATACTATACTGAAGCCACGAGGATATTTACCACAGACTTCCCTTGACTTAATTATTTATTTATTTGGACTTAATATACACTTTGAACAGGATTTTTTTAATCTTCTCAAAAAATACAGCCCAATAAATGGCTGTATTATTTATATTATTTTCATTGGCTAAGTTATATTAATACACTTACTATTGTGAAACCTATTTACATATTGTGACCTCAAGGAGTCATAGTGAATGAGGGCAGGGGGACTACACTAGGGCTAGTCTTGAATTATTAGTATATAATGTTAAATCATTTGAAAAAAAAGAGCAAGAAGCCATACCAACAGCTGGTTTATGTCACCTGCACACACTTATTCTATGTCCTCATGATGCGTAAATGCCCATGCAGATATCGGGTGCTCTCCATGAAAAAATCCAAACTTGAAGTACAACAGTCTATTAGAAAATGCGAGCACTCACCATCCGCTAAAGTCCACTTCTTTATTATGACATGTAGTCAAAAGGCAGGACGAATCAGGGAACAAACGTGATTCCACAAGACGACGGCTGTTTTGCGCTGCCGCGCTTCCACGGGTCTTGATGCACACTGTGGATGGGTGGAGTCCTTTAAGCAGTATCCGCTCCTAGGCCACCACTCCTCCAACAGCGTCATCACCAGATCCTACTTATCAAATAAAATACCATGATGATGCATAGTAAAATAAAAACCTGATTAAAAGAGACAACGTATGAATATACAGAGAAATCAAAATTACATAAACTGGTACAAAATTACATCACAAAACCACATCACAAAAACACTGACATATCAAGTCTCTCATTTAACCCTAAAGGACCCGTAGCATTAACACGCATGATCCATGTACCTTCCCTTCTTAATAATAACCTATTATGATCCCCTCCCTGTTCGGGTAAAGAGACCTTCTCCAATCCAGCAAACCGCAATACAGATGCTTCTCCCCCATGTTGTGTACGGGAAGCACTGGGAAGGGGGTCCCACAATTAATTTTGCACATGCGTACACAACATGGGGGAGAAGCGTCTGTATTGCGGTTTGCTGGATTGGAGAAGGTCAGGGAGAGGATCATAATAGGTTATTATTAAGAAGGAAAGGTACATGGATCATGCGTGTTAATGCTACGGGTCCTTTAGGGTTAAATGAGAGACTTGATATGTTGGTGTTTTTGTGATGTGGTTTTGTGATGTAATTTTGTACCAGTTTATGTAATTTTGATTTCTCTGTATATTCATACGTTGTCTCTTTTAATCAGGTTTTTATTTTACTATGTATCATCATGGTATTTTATTTGATAAGTAGGATCTGGTGATGACGCTATTGGAGGAGTGGTGGCCTAGGAGCGGATACTGCTTAAAGGACTTCACCCATCCACAGTGTGCATCAAGACCCGTGGAAGCGCGGCAGCGCGAAACGGCCGTCGTCTTGTGGAATCACGTTTGTTCCCTGATTCGTCCTGCCTTTTGACTACATGTCATAATAAAGAAGTGGATTTTAGCGGATGGTGAGTGCTCGCATTTTCTAATATACTGTTGTACTTCAATGTTAAATCATGATTGGCAGATTTACAGGGAAAAAAATAAATATTAATTTCCTTGCAGCCACTCACTTGGAGTCTTTTGGGTAGTGCAGGGAGCTATTACAGTCATTGCTCACTACAATGTGTGCTTTGTTGTAATCACTCCCCTACACATTAACTGACAGCCTGCTGTGCACACACGCTCTCCAGGGCAGGCTGTCAGTTGATATGCTGGTGAGTGATAACAGCTCACTCACTGTATAGGAAGCCATGACTAATAGCACGTTGCACTGCCCCTGTGACTGGAAGTGAGCAGTTGCATAGAGAATACAACTTCATTTTCACCCTGTAGTTGCATTTCCAGTAAACCTTTCAGGCATGATCTAAATGCTTTTTTCCAGAAGATTGCCATTATATCTCCAAGTAAATAGCATTTGAAGGTATTAGGTTGTCCTTAAATTTCTGAATGGAGACACGGCTGACTTAATCATTGAAAGTACATTATGCTACTGTCCAGGAAATCTGTGAGTACAGTACATGTATGCATTTGTGAATAAACATACATATGCTGTATACCCACATATGTATATACAGTATATATACATGCAAATGCCAATTGAATTGAACTCGCTTGATAACCCAACTGCATTCACTTTTGATGCTTTATCCCAAATGGGAAGCTATCAATAAGTTCTTTCACTGACATATTTATTATGTTTTTTCCTCGTGGGGACATTTTCAGTACTTTATTTGACTGGATGTGGTCCTAGTATTTGACATACATTAAGATAATAAAACATTTTATTATGTGGAAAGTAACAAGAAATTGTATCTTGGGTTCAACTTTTTTTATGTAGCTGTGCCTCACAAAGTTCAGAAACAGTTTTCTTTCATGTGTTCCTGTCTCCCGAGGAAAAGGGGATAAGGCGATGTGTCCCTGGACAGGATCTATAACTCATTATGTCAATCAAACTCCACTTCAGAGGGGAATAAAGAGATTTGTATCTCAAAGCTGTGCATAACGACTTCTCGGCTTTTCATTTCATATTTATGAGGAGTTTACTTTGAAGTGTTTATCAGGCAATACGCAGAAACATGAGAGAGCTTTGCCTGCAACCATGTTCAAGTGTCTAATCTGTTAAATGCTTACTGAGCAGGCTACTTCATCTGTGCATGCAATGTAAAACTAAGGCAAATAAATAAACTTTGTGTTTGGTGGTTTCTAAATACAAGAGTAATAATCATAATGATTTCCCAAACCCTTTAAAATATCAATTAATTGTAATATGAAATATATATCAAAACTGCTTTATGTCACATAAAAAAGGAGAAAGGCAGTTTTAGATAAGTTATACTAGGTATGAAAACAGGAGATGTGCAGAACATGCCCTACAAAATGGAAAGAATGTGCGTGAAATGATCACAGAGTTTCCTCTGCCTGAACTGCAATGATGAGTGTATCAAAGGAGTCTAGTTCTTTCTAGTCTTACTGAGTTTTAGGGCAACCCCTGGCAGCTGACCAAAGAACAACATCTTCATCGGGCTTTGAAGATATCAAGTAGGTTTTACATTTTCATACATGGAGAAAACAGCATGTTCTAGTTTGACATTTATGATTTAATTAGTTAGTTGAACAGTGTGTATTTTTCTGGTGCAGATGATACAGCTGAGAGAACAATCTCTTTATATCAATGATTTACTAGGTAGTTAAAATTTAAATTTGGAGATACTTTAGTGAAGGGAATTTTAAATGATGAGCAGGCTTAGATTTCCCACAAAATCAGTTTTGAACCCCAAACTTTAACGTGACTTTATATTTTCCATATATAGTCGTTCTACCTGGTGCCCTCCATTCTGCAGCCACTGCTTCCATCTGTCATTGTGGTTGCCTGTTCTTTTCTCCAAATGTGCAACTGCAGAGGCAGGGGGGAGCATTGAGGAAAGTCTGAACCATGCTTTCCCCTTTCTGTGCCATGGCATAGAGACAAGACTAGAGATGAGCAAATTGATTAGTATTTAATCAAGTTTGCTACTAATTTTTGGTGAATCTGAAATATTCAGTATTTGATTTTCACAAACCCAGCCAAATTGTGGCAAGTAGAAGGTGTGATTCATGAAGGAAGCTGTGGTGGCCATAGAGACATTTTTAATCCTTTCCTGGACCTTGATTTATTAAGCTTTGGGGTCTGGAAAGACCTCAGAGCAAAATAAAAGGCAACAGACACTTTCAATTTGGATTGAATTTTATTCAATGAAATCTGCCAATCGATGTAAGCAAATGTGCCAAAAATGAATTTTGGGAGAATCACAAATTTCTACACCATTGCCATCAGAGCTGGCCCATGCAATTCCAATATAAAGGCAAGAAAGGTGTACATTACACTTTCCGTAGGGCTTCCCATGTCATGACTGCTTGGGAAAGGAGGAGAAGGCGCAGCTGGACTTTCAGTAGGAAGCAACAGCTGCAGAATAGAGTGCTCCAAATATAGCAACTATACATAGGAAAAAAAATTGTCATGTTTAGGGGACTTCATAGTAATAAAAAGTATAGCTGGCATCTATGATTCTAGTGGAAATAGACCCTAACACAAAAATATCAATAAATATGACTGCACTTCTGAATTTCTAAAGTTATCAGAAAAAATAAATGCCAATTTTACTGTTTTATAGCCAAATTGGTTCAGAGACAAAAACAGTTGAACATAACTAATTTTTTGGTGCTGAAAACTAATATAATGCCTTAAATTTACTGATTAGCTCTAATTTTCAATATCCAGAAGAAGTTGTAATGAATTATGACACCTTTCATGCAGGAATATTGAAAAATTGCATCTTTATGATTTCATTATCATTATTGCATTGTTAGTAGCTAGTCTATTACATAATCAATTTGGTCTACTGAGTCTTCACTATTCTATCATCTTACCTATCAAAAAATGCCATCTTAGCTCCAATGATGTAATGCTAATTACAGGTGCATCAACTACTTTGATAAATGCACTTCATGTAAGGTATACAGTTTTATGATTAATTAGTTTAGTTTCTTTTAGTTTCTTAGCATACTGACTTGCTGTGAAGACACAATGGTCAGTGGGTGCTCTTATCCACTGGCTTGGCTATCTTTAAAAAATGGACCAGGGCTCAACCCACTGAAAGCTCACACTCCTTACCAATGGGCAGAATACTGTTCAAGCAACACATGGTGAGACTAACATTTTTTGAATTTCAATGATTGCAGAACAACAAGCTGCAGGGACTGATACAATAAGTAGTCAGCATGCATTCACCAAATTAACAAACATCAATTGTTCAATTAACCTGCACTTTTGTCCCTCAAGGATAGCAAAACAATAAGCTGCAGGGACTAATAAAATAGGTAGTCAGCACGCATTCAACAAATTAACAAACATCAATTATTAAATTAACCTGTGTCTTTGTTCTCCAAAGGTAACAGAACAATAAGCTGCATGAGCTGATACAATAGGGTATCAGCAGCCATTCAACAAATCAACAAGCATCAATTCAACCTAAAACAGTCTACAGCAAGAGTCAACGTTCAGACTCATATTATGGCTTGTGTCGTTGGTCCTACTGATTAATATGTCTGGCATAATTAAGAATAGCTGGAAGAATACAGATCTGTTCCATTGACTTTCACTGAACCCATTGATACATTTGGGGAAGTCAGGGTTGTGGGGTTAAGCTTGTTGTTACCTCCTCTATGTGGGTGCCCACCAAAAGCGGAGTGCCACTGGTAGGGATAGTCGGCCCTGGAAGCCCCAATGTCACAGCTGCTTTAATCCCGGTGAGCCAGCGGAAGAGTGAGACTCTGCAGTTTGCACCATCTTGGGTATTTGCTGGGATTTTGCTACGTTATTGTTATTGCTAGGTTATTGCTTGTTAGGGGTTTAATAAAATATTTTTTTGCCCTTACCCTGTGTTGTCTGAGTATGCCCATGGGAAAGGAGAGCTGGCGTTTAGTGGGACAAGCCCTTTTCCATACAGTCTCAGGCCAGCAGAAAAGACCACCAACTGACCCCTTGTGTCTCCACAATTTGAATTCTCCTTTCCCTGCTTTTGAACCTCACCTCTGCAGAGTGTGATATAATATAGATTTATATTTTTTAAAAATTTGGAGTGTATTCCTTTATGGTCTTAGTTATAATAGTATCTAATAAAAGTTTTGTTTTTAAGGTTTTTTTTTCCTTTGGGGTTTTTCCTTGGACCCCTCTCTGCTTTTTGGGATTTTTCCCATATTTATGGTTCCCAGCCACAAAATAGCATCACTAAAATGTCATTATCGGGAACATCACGTCATTTTTTTGAAATTGCACTGTC
Organism: Ranitomeya variabilis; assembly: GCF_051348905.1. Taxonomy (NCBI): domain Eukaryota; kingdom Metazoa; phylum Chordata; class Amphibia; order Anura; family Dendrobatidae; genus Ranitomeya; species Ranitomeya variabilis. The sequence continues at coordinate 574,085,472 of NC_135236.1, forward strand.
ATTATTTGGCAATTCATTCTGATGATCTAACACATTTTTGCACTCTTGGAATAGAAAAGGTTAACATACCCTTTCAAGGTCGTGTTTGAAAGCACAGACTTCTAATGTGAAAAGCATGTTGGAGTTTTCACATGGAAACCTGCATACACTAGAAAGTTTAATCTGCAGGACAGATTTGATGTATGCATAATAAGAATAAGTAGTTTGTATTTTCATATCCATGTGTCAAATGAACATACTGTTTTACCACTCCTCTTTTGTCTGCATACACATAGGCTTGGCCACTATTTCAGAAATAGGCTATGATTAAGAGTAAGAACCCCTGCAGTTCGAAATGCGTCATTCATGTAATTTTATATTATTTCCTGGTTTCTTCTGCTTTCTACTATGTTTTTAATTTTTTAGAATAAATAACTTTTATTCGTCTTGGTATTGCTGGATTTGAAATTCATTAATTCAGGGAAAATAGCTGTTGAATGTTATTGATAACAAAAAAATCTGTAGCCTGACAGAGAAAGAGAGGTATGCTTAAATAGAATTTATAGAATGGTAAATGGCAATTATTGTTCAAGAGATTAGTTCCAATGGAAGATTTACTAGACCGGCATAAATATGCTAGTTTAGGGGCTTACTGGGTGTCCCCCTCAACACAGCTAGTTTTTTACATACTTTGCCAGTAGCAGTAAGCTCCATTCTTAGTTCCAATGAGGTCCTTTTCCATAAGAAAATAAGTGAACAATTCTTATTTGCCAACTCATGGACAGTGTTTTCCAATTGAATTTTCCACTCCCCTGTAAGGGGGTCATTAAAACAGTCTTGTCCCCAAACACGTCCCGGCTAACTGTATGTATATTGTTGCCTTGCAATGCCGGTAAACCATGTATTTATTGTTGTATATAACATATATATATATATATATATATATATATATATATATATATATATGTATATATATATATATATATATATATATATATATATATATATATATATATATATATATACAGTACAGACCAAATGTTTGGAGACACCTTCTCATTTAAAGATTTTTCTGTATTTTCATGACTATGAAAATTGTACATTCACACTGAAGGCATCAAAACTATGAACTAACACATGTGGAATTATATACTTAACAAAAAAGTGTGAAACAACTGAAATTATGTCTTATATTCTAGGTTCTTTAAAGTAGCCACCTTTTGCTTTGATTGCTTTGCACACTCTTGGCATTCTCTTGATGAGCTTCAAGAGGTAGTCACCGGGATTGGTTTTCAATTCACAGGTGTTCCCTGTCAGGTTTAATAAATGGGATTTCTTGCCTTATAAATGGGGTTGGGACCATCAGTTTTGTTGTGCAGTTGTGTTGGATACACAGCTGATAGTCCTACTGAATAGACTGTTAGAACTTGCATTATGGCAAGAAAAAAGCAGCTAAGTAAAGAAAAACGAGTAGCCATCATTACTTTAAGAAATGAAGGTCAGTCAGTCAGAAAAATTGGGAAAACTTTGAAATTGTCCCCAAGTGCAGTGGCAAAAAGCATCAAGCGTTACAAAGAAACTGGCTCACATGAGGTCCGCCCCTGGAAAGGAAGACCAAGAGTCACCTCTGCTTCAGAGTGAAGGCAAAAGGGCCAACAAGTGCTAAGCATCTCTGGGAACTCCTTCAAGATTGTTGGAAGACCATTCCCGGTGACTATCTCTTGAAGCTCATCAAGGGAATGTCAAGAGTGTGCAAAGCAGCCATCAAAATAAGTAAAGTTCTACTTTTAAAGTTGGAATTGGACTCTGTCTCTTTAAGTGCCAGATCAAAAAAATAGTGTCTCTGCATCTAAGAGAGGCCTTGGAGAACCAGGCAACTGAGACAGTGGGACTGTACATATGTGATGCGTGTGGTGACAATGCGCTAAATCAGACTCCTGTGTGGGCCATGACTATGGCCCTGGCTGCCGCTCATACCCCTATGCCTCAGATACATAGCAGCACCTTCTGCAGAGCAACACCCTCCAGGTCTAGGCTTTACTCTATCTCAATGAGGTCTACACCGTGTGCAGAATTATTAGGCAAGTTGTATTTTAGAGGATTATTTTTGTTATTGATCAACAACTATATTCTCAATCAACCCAAAAGACTCATAATTCTCAAAGCTTAATATTTTTGGAAGTTGGAGTGGGTTTTTTTAGATTTGGCTATCTTAGGAGGATATCTGTTTGTGCAGGTAACTATTACTGTGCAGAATTATTAGGCAACTTAATAAAAATCAAATATATTCCCATCTCACATGTTTATTCTCACCAGGTAAACCAATACTACTGCACAAAATTTAGAAATAAACATTTCTGACATGCAAAAACAAAAACCCAAAAAATTAGTGACCAGTCTATAGCCACCTTTCTTTATGATGACACTCACCAGCCTTCTATCCATAGATTCTGTCAGCTGCTTGATCTGTTTACGATCAACATTGCGTGCAGCAGCCACCACAGCCTCCCAGACACTGTCCCGAGAGGTGTACTGTTTTCCCTCGCTGTAGATCTCACATTTTATGAGGGACCACAGGTTTTCTATGGGTTTCAGATCAGGTGAACATGGTGGCCATGTCATTATTTTTTCTTCTTTGAGACCTTTACTGGCCAGCCATGCTGTGGAGTAGTTGGAGGCATGTGATGGAGCATTGTCCTGCATGAAAATCATGTTTTTCTTGAACGATACCGACTTCTTCCTGTACCACTGCTTGAAGAAGTTGTCTTCCAGAAACTGGCAGCACGTCTGGAAGTTGAGCTTCACTCCATCCTCAACCCAAAAAGGTCCCACAAGTTCATCTTTGATGATACCAGCCCATACCAGTACCCACCTCCACCTTGCTGGCGTCTGAGTAGGAGTGGAGCTCTCTGCCCTTTACTGATCCAGCCTCTGGCCCATCCATCTGGCCCATCAAGAGTCACTCTCATTTCATCAGTCCATAAAACCTTTGAAAAGTCAGTCTTAAGATATTTCTTGGCCAAGTCTTGATGTTTTATCTTATGTTTCTTCTTCAAAGGTGGTCGTTTTCAGCCTCCCTTAACTTGGCCATGTCCCTGAGTATCGCACACCTTGTGCTTTTTGTTACTCCAGTAACGTTGCAGCTCTGAAATATGGAAAAACTGGTGGCAAATGGCATCTTGACAACTTCATGCTTGATTTTCCTCAATTCATGGGCAGTTATTTTGCGCCTTTTTTGCCCAACACTCTTCTTGCGACCCTGTTGGCTATTTGCCATGAAATGCTTGATTGTTCGGTGATCACGCTTCAAAATTTGGCAATTTTAAGACTGCTGTATCCCTCTGCAAGACATCTCACAATTTTGGACTTTTCAGAGCCCGTCAAATCTCTCTTCTGATCCATTTTGCCAAAGGAAAGGAAGTTGCCTAATAATTAAGCACACCTTATATAGGGTTTTTATGTCATTAGACAACACCTCTCCTCATTACAGAGATGCACATCACCTGATTTACTTAATAGGTAGTTGGCTGTCAAGCCTGAACAGCTTGGAGCAGAACAACATGTATAAAAAGTATCATGTGATCAAAATACAACTTGCCTAATAATTCTGCACACAGTGTACTTTCTTGGACCACAACATCTTCATCCCCTTTCTTCTCCAAAACAGGGATGTATTAAACTAATGCTCCTGTCAGCAACACCAAAGTTGCAATGCACCACTCATAGGTGCATTGCCGATGATACTGTGCATGATGGTGGGCCATGCATGTGATATGCCATTGGGTAAAAGTGTTTTATTGGACAAGTCTCAATGCTTAGAAAACTCTTTACTTGTTTTATAAGGAAAATATGACCCTTTATGCTACAGATCATGTGAGGGGCAAAACTGGTTGATGAGGTTAAAATAGTGGAAAAAAGTTTGCTACAGCACGGTGGCGCAGTGGTTAGCACTTGCTGTGCTGGAGTCCTAGGTTCAAACCCCACCAAGGACAACATCTGCAAAGAGTTTGTATGTTCTCTCCGTGTTTGCGTAGGTTTCCTCCCACATTCGAAAGACATACTGATAGGGAATTTAGATGGTGAGCCCCATCAGGGACAGCGATGATAATGTGTGCAAACTGTAAAGCGCTGCAGAATATGTTAGTGCTATATAAAAATAAAGATTATTATTACAGCAAATAGCAATAGTTTAGTAATTTTACAAAAATGATCATCTGAAAGCATAACAGTACTGTCATCCAAAGTGTAAGACTGTGGGTAACACGTAATGGGATGGCTGCATCAGCCTGCACCAAGTCTGTAGGCCTCACAGTATAAGTAGCAGCTAACTTCCTTTGTAAAGTCTCACTAATGTCAAATACTCTCCTAGCCCACCTCTTCCCTCATGGTGTAAACCCCAATGCATTTTTCACTGTATTTATATTCTTGGATAGTGGAGACTCAACACAATGTACAACCTCAGTGAACATCTGCTGTATCTTTTTTTCTCAAGCTCAATCGGTCATGAGCGATAGCTACTTTCCTTCACAATTAGTCTGGACTTTGTCAGATTCTGGCTCATCTGACTTCTCCCTTGTTAATGAACACACTACTTAAACAGTCAGTTTTTTATGGGTGCCTCTACATACACATTATTATGCTAAAGTAAAGAATTTATAATGCTAAACATTATGTAAGTAATATAGGTAATATAATGACATTTTATTCATCATGAATTATATTTTCCAGACCCACACAACTTAATACTTTAGATATTTATAGTTCAAGAAAACACTGTACACATTTTTGTTGGCATCATTTTGTGTAGTCAAGAGATCAGGGCCGTAATTGCCACTAGACACTTGAGGGCACGTGCCTAGGGCGGGATGATGCGGGGAGGCGGCACCTGAGCAGGTTTTTTTTTAATAAAGTCCGGGCCGGGGTCACCTTAACCCCCCTAGCCAAATGCCCCCCGCAATGCCCGCTTGCCTGCTTCCTTGCCCCCCTTGAAAACATCAGTATGAATCATACTCACCTGCTCCAGCGATGCCTGGTCTGGTCTCAGCGATGGCAGCTCGTCCTGTGTGAGCGGTCACATGGTACCGCTCATTAAGGTGATGAATATGGATGCATATTCATTACCTTAATGTGCGGTACCACCTGACCGCTCACACTGGATGAGGGTGCTGCGCCAGGACAGAGGTGGAGGATTCCGTTGTGCGCGGTGAGTATGATGACAGCCAGGGAGGACAGGGGGAGGTTGAAGGAGGACCGTGGACGGGGAGCCGAGCCATACAAGATGGGAGCATTGGTGAGCCGATGAGCCATGCATTGAGGGGGGCCAGGGGGGAGAGATGACAAGCCATGCAAGATGGGAGCTGATGAGCCATGCATACAGGGGGAGGGGGGATGGGAGATGAGCCAGAGCCACCCATGCATACAGGGAGGGGGAGATAAGCCACGCATACAGGGGGATGGGAGATGAGCCAGAGCCACCTATTCATACAGGGAGGGGGAGATGACAAGCCACCCATGCATACAGGGGGAATGGGAGATGAGCCAGAGCCACCCATGCATACAGGGAGGGGGAGATGATGAGCCACCCATGCATACAGGGAGGGGGAGATGAGCCACGCATACAGGGACTGGAGATGACGAGCCACCCATGCAGAAAGGGAGGGGGAAATGAGCCACGCATACAGGAGGGGATGGGAGATGAGCCAGAGCCACCCATGCATACAGGGAGGGGGAGATGAGCCACACATACAGGGAGGGGGGGGGAGATGACTGAGCCACCCATGCATACAGGGAGGGGGAGAAGAGCCACGCATACAGTGGGAGATGAGCCACCCATGCATACAGGAGGGGGGAGATGAGCCATGCATACAGGAGGGTGGAGTCAGGAGAGATGAGCCATGCATGATGGGAGTGGGGAGCCGATGAGCCATACATGCAGGGAGGAGGGGGAGATGAGCCATGCATACAGGATGGGAGGGGGGTGGGCCATTATACAGTATGCATTGAGCATCATATGTGGCCATTATACAGTATTGAGCATCATGTGTGGCCATTATACAGTATGGAGCATTATGTAGAACCATTGTCAGGACTCTGAACATTTTTTTTTACCTTTTTGTGCATTACTGCCCTTTTCCAAGATGGCATCTTTGGTCTCATGTGCACTGTGTCTTCCTGCTATAAAACTCCATCCCAGCCTTCAGACTGTGCTAGAGTATTCTGCCTTGCATCCAGCTCCTGACCTCTGGTGACTCCCTGGCTATATATATGCTCCTGTGAACCTGTGGGGTTATCCTGCTACTCTGCTCTTTCCTGCTGCATACACCAGTTCCATTAATCCTCCTTCATCTGCTGCTCATGTTTACTTCCATCTGCATTTGCTGGACATGTAAGCTGTTGCTGCTTTGCAAGAACCTGAGACTGTTACCCAGACCAACCTGGTTGAGCTAAGATATTGTTTGAACTGCCTTATAAGCATATCTATCTGTGTTTTGGACTAAGCAAGGACTTATTCGTGTCAAGTATCCTCAAGAATAATTGTGCTTCATAGACTTTCTGCGTGATTGCATTTTCCTCTGAAGTTTCCTAGACTGCTGAGCAGCATTTGATATTTGCACCAAGTGTTGTGGACTTGAGTTTCTCTCTGCACCTGTTTGAATCACCGTGTGATAGTATAGACTTTATCACTTATAAAACTGTGTCCTGTAGTTGTCTTGTTCCACGCAAAGAGTCTCCTGAGTTATCCCCTATAATTATTACAGGATACTCTAGCTTAAACAAAAAGGAGACTGCTGGAACAATTACTGCAGAAAGCAGACTAGAGCAGGTGTTTTCCATAATTAGATCACTGCAGAAAGATGTGGAAGGTCTGCAAAAGAAGTTTGGAAGCTTTGAACACAATCAACAAGTGTTTGGACAGACTTTGCAGGATTTAAGCACCCGCATGGCAGCCCAGGAAAAATATTCTGTTATTGTTGTGATGATGAATATGACATCTCTGAATGTAGCCTGCCTTTAAACGCTGTAGTCCATTCACTTTCTATGACTTCACCCCCTAAGGAGCTTAAGGAAAAGAACTCTCACTGTTCTCTCCCTATTAAGATCTTATGTTCAGGACAGTGGATTTCCAGTGCAGCTATGATTGACTCTGGTGCAGGTGGCAATTTCATGGATATCGCATTTGCCAAGGAACATGGTATTGAAATTCAGCAAAGAGCCTCTCCAATTACCATGGAAACAGTGGATGGGTCACCTTTAATCTCTGGGCCTGTGGATCAGGAGACCATACCCCTTGAAATTTTGTTGGAGCCTAATCATCAGGAGCAACTTTCTTTTTTGCTAATTTCTTCTCCTCATTTTCCTGTGATTTTAGGCATTCCTTGGTTGCATTCTCAGAACCCAATTATGAACTGGGAGACCAAGGACATTATCTTTCCAACAAGGAGCAACTCAGCATTAACAGAAGCTGTCCCTGAGTCCACGGCTACGGAACCACATGTACAGGTATTTTATTTACCTCCAGCATATAAAGAGTTCTCTGACATCTGTGACAAGAAGAATGCAGATCAGCTTCCTCCACACAGGCATTATGACTGTCCCATTGAGTTGCTTCCTGGGGCAGCTATTCCTTTTGGTAACGTATACCCTTTGGTGGCACCTGAGCTTCAAGCCTTAAAGGAGTATATTAATGAAAATCTGGCCAAAGGCTTCATACGTCCTTCTTCCTCACCAGCAGGGGCACCTATCTTTTTTATAAAGAAGAAGGATGGGACCCTGAGACCCTGTGTTGACTATCGGGAACTCAATGAGGTAACCGTACAAAACCGTTACCCTTTGCCTCTGATTCCCGAATTACTGCAAAGAGTCCGCCATGCTAAGGTGTTCTCTAAACTGGATCTTCATGGGCTTATAATTTGGTGCGTATTCGTCCAGGGGATGAGTGGAAGACAGCATTCAGATGCTGGTATGGGCACTTTGAATCTCTTGTGATGCCCTTTGGGCTTTGTAACGCCCCTGCAACGTTTCAACGCCTTGCTAGTGACATTTTCAGAGATTTGTTGGACCAGTTTGTAGTGATCTATTTGGACGATATACTAATCTTTTCTGACTCTCTACAGGAACATGAAGAACATGTCAAAACTGGTTTAAGATGTCTGAAAGAGAACCATCTGTATAATAAGCCAGAGAAATGCGAGTTCCATCATTCTGAGATACAGTTCTTAGGTTATATCATCTCTCCCCAGGGGCTGAACATGGAATCTGGTAAGATTCAGGCTATTCTTGACTGGCCGGTACCCAAGAACGTTAAGGAGGTCCAACGTTTTATTGGTTTTGCATATTTCTACAGACGCTTCATTCGAAATTTTTCTGATATTGTCCGTCCCATTACTTCCTTGACAAAGAAGGAAAAGCTCTTTAAGTGGTCATCACAGGCTCAAGAAGCTTTTGATCGGCTTAAGATCTGTTTCACATCAGCACCGCTGTTGATACACCCAGATCCAACACTTTCTTTCATTGTGGAGGTGGACGCTTCTGATAATGCTTTGGGGGCTATTCTCTACCAAAAATCTGGAGAGAAGGGTTTGCTACATCCTTGTGCTTTCTTTTCCTGTATACTAACCTCAGCAGAGAAGAATTACGACATGGGAGACAAGGAGTTGCTGGCTATTATTGCGGCTTTCAAAGAATGGAGCCATCATCTGCAAGGAGCTGCACAACAGATCATAGTGCTAACTGACCATCACAATTTAGAGTTCCTTAGATCCGCTAGATGTCTTTCTCCTCGCCAGGCTCATTGGAACTTATTTTTAAATCAATTTAACTTTGTTATCTCGTACCGGAGTTATTCACGATCAGGACTTGTGGAAGGAATGCAGGGAGGCCTATGACGGTGATGTATTTCTGGCCAACCCACCTGTGGATATTAATCTTGTCTTTAAGGGTGGCATGTGGTTCAGAGATCGACGTATCTATGTCCCTGAGGTTGTCCGTCTGCAGATCCTCAAATTGGTACATGACTCCTAGTTGGCTGGTCACAGGGGGGTACAGAAGACACAAGAGTTCCTGAGACGATTCTTCTGGTGGCCAACTTGCCTGAAGGATACCAAGGACTATGTTCTCTCTTGCGAGGTATATGCTCGTTACAAGACTCCTCATGTGGCACCTACGGGTCTTCTACAACCATTACCTGTTCCGTCCCACCCTTGGGGGTCTATATCAATGGACTTTATTGTGGAGCTGCCTACATGGGGGGGGCATGAATACAATCATGGTGGTATTTGATCGCCTGACTAAAGCCGCTCATTTTGTTCCGTGCACCGGCCTCCCCTCAGCTAAAGATACAGTGAACTTGGTTATACAGAATATCTTTAGGTTGCATGGGGTTCCGGATAAGATCATCTCTGATTGTGGAGTGCAGTTCACTTCAAGATTCTGGAAGGGGTTTTGCTCTGCACTCAATATTAATGTCTGTCTCTCTTCCGCTTATCATCCCCAGACAAATGGTCAGACTGAGCGTACCAACCAGATGCTGGAACAATATCTAAGATGCTATGTCAGCCATCTACAGGATGATTGGTTGGAGTTGCTGCCGTTAGCCGAATATTCATATAACAATTCTCAGAGCGCCTCCACTAAATTTACACCTTTCTTTGCCAATCTGGGTTATCATCCGTGTATCTTACCTAGGTCTCCAATTAATTCTCCGGTTTTGGCAGTGGAGGAAAGGTTGACTGCGATGAGGCAAAATCTGGAGGTTCTAAAGGAATCCCTGACCACAGCTCAAGAACGTTATAAGAGATCGGCTGATAGATTCCATAAACCTGCACCCATGTTCAAGGTAGGAGATTCCGTGTGGTTAGCAACTAAGAATCTGAAGTTAAATGTTCCTAAACAAAAACTTGGACAGAAATTCATTGGCCCTTTCAAGATCAACGGTATTGTGAGCTCTGTGGCCTGCCGGCTGAAACTGCCTAGGACTATGAAGGTATACCCAGTTTTTCATGTATCTTTACTAAAGCCTGTATCTCCTAATACCTTCCAGGGATGTGTTGTGCTACCTCCGCAGCCTGTGGTGATTGATGGGCAAGAACAATTTGTGGTGGAGGAAATTGTTGATTCCAGGATTCGCAGGAATTGGCTCCAATATCTGATAAGATGGTAGGGATATCCCCCTGAGGAAGACTCTTGGGAACCTGTGGAAATCATCAATGCCCAACAGAAGATTTCTTGTTTTCATCAGAGATTCCCTGAGGAACCAGATCCAGGATCATCCTGAGGCCGCTTCTAAGGAGGGAGTAATGTCAGGACTCTGAACATTTTTTATTACCTTTTTGTGCATTACTGCCCTTTTCCAAGATGGCGCCTTTGGTCTCATGTGCACTGTGTCTTCCTGCTATAAAACTCCACCCCAGCCTTCAGTCTGTGCTAGAGTATTCTGCCTTGCATCCAGTTCCTGACCTCTGGTGACTCCCTGGCTATATACCTGCTCCTGTGAACCTGTTGGGTTATCCTGCTACTCTGCTCTGAGTTCCTGCTGCATACACCAGTTCCATTAATCCTCCTTCATCTGCTGCTCGTGTTTACTTCCATCTGCATTTGCTGGACATGTAAGCTGTTGCTGCTTTGCAAGAACCTGAGACTGTTACCCAGACCTCCCTGGTTGAGCTAAGATATTGTTTGAACTGCCTTATAAGCATATCTATCTGTGTTTTGGACTAAGCAAGGACTTATTCGTGTCAAGTATCCTCAAGAATAATTGTGCTTCATAGACTTTCTGCATGATTGAATTTTCCTCTGAAGTTTCCTATAGACTGCTGAGCTTCATTTGATATTTGCACCAAGTGTTGTGGACTTGAGTTTCTCTCTGCACCTGTTTGAATCACCGTGTGATAATATAGACTTTATCATTCATAAAACTGTGTCCTGTAGTTGTCTTGTTCCACGCAAAGAGTCTCCTGAGTTATCCCTTATAATTATTACAACCATTATACAGTATGGAGCATCATGTGTGACCATTATACAGTATGGAGTATCATGTGGGGCCATTATACAGTATGGAGCATCATCTGGGCCATTATACAGTGTGGAGCATCATGTGCAGCCAATATACAGTATGGAGCATCATGTGCGGTCATTATACAGTATGGAGCATCATGTGCAGTCATTATACAGTATGGAGCATCATGTGGGGCCATTATACAGTATGGAGCATCATGTGGGGCCATTATACAGTATGTGGCATCATGTGTGGCCATTATACAGTATGGAGCATCATGTGTGGCCATTATACAGTGTGGAGCTTCATGTGTTGCCTTTATACAGTATGGAGCACCGTGTGGCCATTATACAGTATGGAGCACTGTGTGGCCATTATACAGTGTGGAGCATCATGTGGGGCCACTGTACAGTATAGAGCATCATGTGTGGCCATTATACAGTATGGAGCATCATGTGGAGCCATTATACAGTATGGAGCATCATGTGTGGCTATTATACAGTTTGGAGCATCATGTGTTGCCTTTATACAGTATGGAGCACTGTGTGGCCATTATACAGTATGGAGCATCATGTGTGGCCATTATACAGTATGGAGCACTGTGTGGCCATATTTTTTTGTTTATAATTATTGTTTGTGAAACAGTGTGATCAGCAGTGCTAAATGGCTGTGGTTGGGATGTGGATATGGTTGTGACTAGTTGTGAAATGGGTGTGGTCAGAGGCGTAGCCTAAAATTTACCATGGCACGCATAGCACGCTGCAAACTTTATCCCTCTTACACTGCCTTTAAAAGTTGGGAGGTATGGTACTGCATTTGCCGGATCACAGCAAGTGCCGCGAATGTCCACAAATCCCATAGGGAATGAATGAGGCCAAACGCAGCATTGCCGTAAGTGATCCGTTACGTGGCAGATGCGGAAAAACTGCCGGATATGCTGCAAAAGGCTACTTTCACATCAGCGATTTTTGCCAAAAGTCACTGCCGATAGTGTCATGCTCACCAATGGGGGAGGCAGCACTAAAAGTGCCTAGGGCAACAGAAACTCTAAATACGGCCCTGCAAGAGATATTGAAATAATTCTGCCATATGTCCTGTTTTATTGTTATTATCTTCCTATATTCGCGTTTTACATAAATATCTTTGAAAACGGTTCTCCTGAGTCTTATTTACTCTCATACATGTAGAGTAGCTGCGGAGACACCATCACATGTTTCTCAACGCAAGCATTGAATAGCCAGGCCTTTCCCTGGGAAGGAACAACCACGGGAAGGGCAGCCTCCAATAAAGGAAAACCACCTATGCCAAGCATGATATCCATCCACAGACAGCTGTTTCAGGGGTTTTGCCCCTCATCAGTGTGGAGTAGGAAACTGGCTATTAGGAGCAGTGCCTAGTAAAAAGGCTGTAAAGGTACGGATGAATGACCTCGGGGAGACCAAAGCATCCCACACCGCGGAGACACCATCACGTGTTTCTCAACGCAGTGATCCAGAACACTGCCCCCATCCCTTATGGGAAATATGCAAATGCATGTAGAGTAGCTGCGGAGACACCAGTTTCTCGATGCAAGCATTGAATAGCCAGGCCTTTCCCCGGGAAGGAACAACCTTATTTCCCATAAGGGATGGGGGCAGTGTTCTGGATCACTGCATTGAGGAACACGTGATGGTGTCTCCACGGTGTGGGATGCTTTGGTCTCACCGAGGTCATTCATCCATACCTTTACAGCCTTTTTACTAGGCACTGCTCCTAATAGCCAGTTTCCTACTCCACACTGATGAGGGGCAAAAACCCCGAAACAGCTGTCTGTGGATGGATACCATAATTGGCATAGGTGGTTTTCCTTTATTGGAGGCTGCCCTTCCCGTGGTTGTTCCTTCCCGGGGAAAGGCCTGACTATTCAATGCTTGCGTCGAGAAACACGTGATGCTGTCTCCGCAGCTACTCTACATGCATTTGCATATTTCCCATAAGGGATGGGGGCAGTGTTCTGGATCACTGCGTTGAGAAACACGTGATGGTGTCTCCGCGATGTGGAATGCTTTTGTCTCCCCGAGGTCATTCATCTGTACCTTTACAGTCTTATTTACCCTCATAAACTGTTTAAACACACATATCCATTCTCCTACACATCTTCTCTAGTGGTAGTGACATTTTTATCTTCTTAACAGATATTCTCAGAATTGTACATAATTCTAGATAATGCAGCTGCCTTGATAAGTTATTGTGTTAAGTGAAACATATAGAATGACTTAGCTAGTTGTCATTGTCCTTCAGAATGAGAGTATCTAACTCTTGTTACTGTGAATACAATGCAGACACCTAAACCTTCAGTTATTCTATACAGTAGAAGAGGTTTTGGAGTGTTGCTTTTGATTTAACAACTACATTTTTATATATAGAAATAAATTTATCTTGCCTGTTGTCTGTTCCTTACGCACAGATGAACGATCTGCACAATCTGCTCCAACTTTGGCACATAGATAAATCAGGCGTTTTGGCAGGTTTTAGACCAGGTTTCAGCTCTCTAGGTTCAACGCCCAAGCTAATGAATGCTATCAGCAGACACAAGCCCATCTCCAGGCTGACACGATGCATCACAGCCAAAAGCTAGGTGCTGATATTTCCTCACAGACTGAGGCAGGACTGTAGTCTCAGCAAGACAGATAAGTAGTACAGACTCCCCAGAAGACCAAAGCTTGTCTCCAAGCTGACCAGGTGTGATATGCTAATTGACAAACTACTATCTGAGCTGATATGCATAATAGGACACACCTAATATTCCTATAACCAAAAGATATCTGACTGAATATGAGAGATACACCTAAGCATCACGAGGTAAACTAAAAAAATGGCGCTACAAAATGTTTCACATATATATTAACTTTACTCAATATAAAATATATTGGATTTTGTTAAAAAACAGAGTAGCTAAATGGAGGGCTGACAACTATCCTGTCAAGGCTGTAAATAGTTTATAGTCAGTATGGCCACAAATCTATTGCAGTATATTCCCTAATGGTTAACATATACATCAGATATAAATGTATAGGAGGTAAACTTACATAGTAATAATGTGGAGCCCTGTTAGGTGTTCAGCCCTGCACCCCAATGCACATTTCACCCAGCTTTGTCAGGGGGCATGTAAAAAAAAAGGAGCAGAAAAGTGAGTATTTAACCTATGTTTCAATTTAAGTATAGCCAATAGCAAAAGGGCCAACAATACATGTGTCAAATGTAGCCAATAGAAAAAGGACACGTCATGAATGTGTCAGTGAGCAGCAAATAGAATGCAACCAATAGCAAAAGTCAATGACATGTCATGAATAAGCTTCAAATCTCAGAGAGACAGAAGGTTCTGGTAGTATTAACTACTAATTGAAATGTTTGGGACTAATATTGGGCTGCAGGTGCCAGGCCCAATTTCAAATCCAAATTGTTAAGGCTAATATTGGTGTGTATGCACTCGGCCCCACTTCCTAAGTAAAATTGTTTGGTCTAATACTGGGGTGCAGGCAGGAGGCCCCATTTCCTAATCAAAATTATTTGTGCTAATATTGGAGTGTATGCATCAGGCCCCATTTCCTAAGAAAAATTGTTTGGGCTAATATTGGGGTGCAGGCAGGAGGCCCCTTTTCCTAATCAAAATTGTTAGGGCTAATATTGGTGAGCAGGTACGAGGCCCCATTCCCTATTCCAAATTGTTTGGGTTAATATTGTATGCACCAGGCCCCATTTATTAAGTACAATTGTTTGGGCTAATATTGGAATACAGGCAGGAGGCCCCTGTAAAGTTCTGAGGTTATGAATTGTAATAATCTAAGCAGGTTAATGATGCAACTATTTTTTATTCTTTATGTCCTCCCAGGTGCCAGTAGTCCCACTGCCCCATATCAGGTGATACTCACTGTCTCAAAACTTTTGGTTGGCCCACAGATTTATTATCTCCCGCCAGTATAGTCTGTAGTCACAGTCCACGCTCCTCCAAATGACAGGTAACATAAAAAAGCCCATGTATCCTGCATCAACAGTACCAGTTAAGAAAGTTCCTGAAATCCAGATGACAAATCCATCAACAGTAGCATGTGTGTTCAGCCCAGCTGGCAACCGACTTCCAAACTCCACATAGGTCATCCATCCATGTCCTCCAAGACATCATCCTCGATCCTCTATCTTCCACATCATTCCAACAATTCTCACCCCCTTAAACATTTGTTTTTAGCTCAAAGAATGAAGCTTATTCCTGTATACCATCTTCTGGGATTGTTTATGAGACTCACTGTGGTGACAGCTCCCCTGGATCTACTATCCCCATCCTCACAATGGGACCAGTGCTATAAAAACAATGAAATTATATAGTTCCTTGATTATTAATCTTGGGGTTGGCCTTATGTATGCATAAGATCTAGCCTGCATGTCTTCCTCTGCTTACTGTCACTGAATGGAAACATTGATTCCTGAGGCTTAAATGACAAGCAAGCAAATCACTAAAAAAATACAGCAAGCAAATCTGTAATAAAATTCAATAATCTTGACACAACTGGTGCTCCGTGCTGGAAAAAGTCTGCAACCCGTATAGCTGTGGGTAGGGTTGAGCGAAACGGGTCGGCCATTTTCAGAAGTCGCCGACTTTTGGCAAAGTCGGGTTTCATGAAACCCGACCCCTGTGTGGGGTCGGCCATGAGGTCGGCGATCTTCTGAATCTGGTATCAGAATTCCGATACCGAGTTCCGATACTTTTGTGGTATCGGGAATCGGTATCGGATCCATATTAATGTGTAAAATAAAGAATTAAAATAAAAAATATTGATATACTCACCTCTCCGGAGGCCCCTGCTACTTACCGCTGTTAACCGGCAGCCTCCTTTGCTTAAAATGAGCGCGTTTATGGCCTTCCATGACGTCACGGCTTCTGATTGATCGCGTGCCGCTCATGTGACCGCCACGCGACCAATCAGAAGCCGTGACGTAATTCTCAGGTCCTAAACTCCTCATTCTAGGAATTTAGGACCTGAGAATTACGTCACGGCTTCTGATTGGTCGCGTGCCGCTCATGTGACCGCCACGCGACCAATCACAAGCCGTGACGTAATTCTCAGGTCCTAAATTCCTAGAATGAGGAGTTTAGGACCTGAGAATTACGTCATGGCTTCTGATTGGTCGCGTGGCGGTCACATGAGCGGCACGCGACCAATCAGAAGCCGTGCCGTCATGGAAGGCCATAAACGCACTCATTTTAAGCAAAGGAGGCTGCCGTTTAACAGCGGTAAGTTGCAGGGGCCTCCGGAGAGGTGAGTATATCAATATTTTTTATTTTAATTCTTTATTTTACACATTAATATGGATCCCAGGGCCTGAAGGAGAGTTTCCTCTCCTTCAGACCCTGGGAACCATAGTATCCCATTGCACTGCATTGGGTTTCGTGTTTCGGCCGACCCCGACCCCGACTTTTTTATAGGATCGGCCGATTTCACTCGATCCGACTTTTGAGAAAGTCTGGTTTCGTGAAACCCGACCCGATCCTATAAAAATGAAAGTCGCTCAACCCTAGCTGTGGGCTCTGCTCTACATCCATTCATCCTATTGTCTTTAGTAAGTGGCCAATTCCTCACAGACCCATTTTCTAATCAAAATGAGCTAACATTGTTGTGTAGGCACATTATCTCAGCAAATAGATACTGAATGTTAATTTAGTTACAGGTGACTGACAGGTCTGGCCAATGGTTGTGAAACAGCTAGTTAAAAGAAGGGAAGGGTAGATCCAACATGAGTGGGAAAAAGAGAGGTCATGGTGAAAGGGGGAATAGTCTTTGTGTTCAACGTGTATGTGGGTTAGGTGGTAATGTAACTGAGAGCTCTAGTGAGCAAATATCGGCTCGTCCTATCCAAAGACCACTGACAACATCTTTTACTGGATGGGCTACTCGACTGCCTTTTTTTGGCAGTGGCACTGCATTGCATTTTGTAGATGGGGCCAGAAAGAGCATGTGCTCCATTGTAAGTGTTGCATCAAGTGCCCTCTCCTCCTCTTCTTCCACCTTAACATCACACACAGTACAATCCTCTGAGCTGGCACCCCAATTACTTTTGTTTCCCCCACTTCACAACTTTCCAACAACCCAACTGAGTATGGGGAACCACATATGGATGAGTCTGCAGAGATGTTCACACATTCTATACCATGGGCATCAGAGGTCTGCTCCAAAGATTCACAGAATCCAGAGGAAGATATCATCTGCATCAATGCCCCAAATTCTTTCCTGTTGGATCCAGTGCCAGACTACGTAGGGTCCGAGCAGTATCCAGACCCTCATCACCAGGTGTTAAACCCTGGGTGTGCAGATAATCCTGATGATACGCATATAACTGAGACGCATGCGGACTGTAATGTGCTGTCAGGGCAGGAAGAAGAGGAGGGTGACTCTCAGGGGGAGGTGTGGGAGAACCGAGAGGATGACAATGAGGTTGTAGATCTGTTGTGAACTATACTTTTTGGCCCCCTCTTGTGGTCACTAGTGATTTGGCACTTGGATTGTCTTTTACCAGGTTGGTGCTCACCTGCTTCGTTAGGCCTGGGGTGTTGCTATTTAAACTTCTTGGATTCTCAGTCCAGTGCCTGGCTTCGTTGTAATCAGTTCACTTCTGTTTGCTCCTGTCTTCAGGTCCTGGTTCTTTGCAAGATAAGCTAAGTCCTGCTTTCGTACTCTTGATCATTTGCATTGTTCATATTTTTTGTCCAGCTTGTACAATATGTGATTCCTGTTATTGCTGGAAGCTCTAGGGGGGCTGATATTCTCCCCCCACACCGTCAGTCGGTTTGGGGGTTCTTGGATATTCAGCGTGGATATTTTGCAGGGTTTTTTGCTGACCATATAAGTCTTCTTACTATATTCTGCTATTAGTCAGTGGGCCTCTCTTTGCTAAATCTAGTTCATTCTTACGTTTGTCTTTTCTTCTTGCCTCACCGTTATTATTTGTTGGGGGCTTGTATTACTTTGGGGTCTTTTCTCTGGAGGCAAGAGAGGTCTTATTTTCCCTGATAGGGGTAGTTAGTTCTCCGGCTGGCGCGAGACGTCTAGAGCCAACGTAGGCACGTTTCCCGGCTGCTGTTAGTGTTTGCGCTAGGTTCAGGTATATGGTCAGCCTAGTTACTACTTCCCTATGAGCTGGTATTTATGTTTTGCAGACTTTGCTGTAATCTTTGAGGTTCCCTGCCATTGGAACCATAACAGTATGCCAGGCCGATAAATAGTTAATGCATTGCTGAAGTGGGATTAAAAGAAAAGAAGTTCTGAGTTTTTTTTTTTTTTTTTTTTTCTTCCTCCCCTTTATCTCTGAGTGGCTTGAAGCTTTGCTGCAGACATGAATGTTCAGACCTTGATTACTAGTGTGGACCAGCTTGCTGCACGTGTGCAGGGCATTCAGGATTTTGTTGTTAGCAGTCCTATGTCAGAGCCTAAGATACCTATTCCTGAGCTGTTCTCTGGAGATCAATTTAAATTTAGGAATTTTAGGAATAATTGTAAATTGTTTCTATCTTTGAAACCTCGTTCGTCTGGAGATTCAGCTCAGCAAGTCAAAATTATTATCTCCTTCTTGCGTGGTGACCCTCAGGATTGGGCCTTCTCGTTAGCGCTAGGAGATCCTGCATTGGCGGATGTTGATGCGTTTTTTCTGGCGCTCGGATTGCTTTATGAGGAGCCTAATCTTGAAATTCAGGCAGAAAAAGCGCTACTGGCCATCTCTCAGGGCCAGGATGAAGCTGAGGTGTACTGCCAAAAATTTCGGAAATGGTCCGTGCTTACTCGATGGAATGAATGTGCTCTGGCCGCAAATTTCAGAAATGGCCTTTCTGAAGCCATTAAGAATGTGATGGTGGGTTTTACAATTCCTACAAGTCTGAATGATTCTATGGCGCTGGCTATTCAGATTGATCGGCGTTTGCGGGAGCGCAAATCCGCTAAACCTCTGGCGGTGTTGTCTGAACAGACACCTGTCTCAATGCAATGCGATAGAATCCTGACTAGAACCGAACGACAAAATCATAGACGTCAGAATGGGCTGTGTTTTTACTGTGGTGATTCTACACATGTTATATCAGCATGCTCTAAATGCCTAACCAAGGTTGTCAGTCCTGTCACCATTGGTAATTTGCAGCCTAAATTTATTTTGTCTGTGACTTTAATTTGTTCGTTGTCTTCCTACCCTGTTATGGCATTTGTGGATTTAGGTGCTGCCCTGAGTCTTATGGACTTGTCGTTTGCCAAGCGCTGCGGTTTTGTCCTGGAGCCTTTAAAGGTTCCGATTCCTCTCAGAGGAATTGATGCTACGCCACTGGCGGAAAATAAACCGCAGTATTGGACACAAGTGACCATGTGCATGACTCCTGAACATCGGGAGGTGATTCGTTTTCTTGTTCTGCATAAAATGAATGATTTGGTCGTTTTGGGTCTGCCATGGTTACAGACCCATAATCCTGTTTTGGATTGGAAGGCTATGTCTGTCTCAAGTTGGGGTTGTCAGGGAATTCAATGCGATTCTCCGCCGGTGTCTATTGCTACTTCTACTCCTTCAGAAGTTCCTGAGTATTTGTGTGACTATCAGGATGTATTCAGTGAGTCCAGGTCCAGTGCTCTTCCTCCTCATAGGGACTGTGACTGCGCTATAGATTTGATTCCTGGCAGTAAATTTCCTAAGGGACGATTATTTAATTTGTCTGTACCCGAGCATGCCGCGATGCGTTCTTATGTCAAGGAGTCTTTGGAGAAGGGGCATATTCGTCCATCCTCTTCCCCTCTCGGTGCGGGATTCTTTTTTGTGGCCAAGAAAGATGGGTCTTTGAGACCTTGTATAGACTATCGGCTTCTGAATAAAATCACTGTTAGGTTTCAGTATCTGTTGCCGCTATTGTCAGACTTGTTTGCTCGGATTAAGGGCGCCAAGTGGTTCACCAAGATAGATCTTCGTGGTGCGTACAACCTTGTGCGCATTAGGCAGGGAGATGAATGGAAAACTGCATTCAATACGCCCGAAGGTCATTTTGAATACTTGGTGATGCCCTTTGGGCTCTCTAATGCCCCTTCAGTGTTTCAGTCCTTTATGCATGATATCTTCCGGAAGTATCTGGATAAATTTTTGATTGTGTATCTTGATGATATTCTAGTTTTCTCGGATGATTGGGATTCTCATGTAAAGCAGGTCAGGATGGTGTTTCAGGTTTTGCGTGATAACGCTTTGTTTGTGAAGGGCTCAAAGTGTCTCTTTGGAGTGCAGAAGGTTTACTTTTTGGGTTTTATTTTCTCCCCTTCTGCCGTGGAGATGGACCCAGTCAAGGTACGAGCTATTCATGATTGGACTCAGCCCACGTCTGTTAAGAGTCTTCAGAAGTTCTTGGGGTTCGCTAATTTCTACCGTCGCTTTATCGCTAATTTTTCTAGCGTTGTTAAACCTTTGACGGATATGACCAAGAAAGGTTCTGATGTGGCTAATTGGGCTCCTGCAGCCGTGGAGGCCTTCCGGGAGCTGGAGCGCCGGTTTACTTCGGCGCCTGTTTTGTGCCAGCCTGATGTCTCACTTCCCTTTCAGGTTGAAGTGGATGCTTCTGAGATCGGTGCTGGGGCTGTTTTGTCGCAGAGAGGCTCTGGTTGTTCTGTGATGAGACCATGTGCCTTTTTCTCTAGGAAGTTTTCGCCTGCTGAGCGGAACTATGATGTTGGTAATCGGGAGTTGTTGGCCATGAAGTGGGCATTTGAGGAGTGGCGTCATTGGCTCGAGGGTGCTAAGCATCGTGTGGTGGTCTTGACTGATCACAAAAATCTGATGTATCTCGAGTCTGCTAAGCACCTGAATCCTAGACAGGCTCGTTGGTCATTGTTTTTCTCTCGTTTTGACTTTGTGGTCTCATACCTGCCTGGTTCGAAGAATGTTAAGGCTGATGCTCTCTCTAGGAGCTTTGTGCCTGACTCTCCTGGAGTCTCGGAGCCAGCTGGTATTCTTAAAGAGGGAGTGATCGTGTCGGCCATATCTCCGGATTTGCGACGTGTGTTGCAGAGATTTCAGGCTGGTAGACCTGACTCGTGTCCACCCGACAGACTGTTTGTTCCTGATAAATGGACCAGCAGAGTAATTTCCGAGGTTCATTCCTCGGTGTTGGCAGGGCATCTGGGAATTTTTGGTACCCGAGATTTGGTGGCTGGGTCCTTTTGGTGGCCTTCCTTGTCACGGGATGTGCGGTCATTTGTGCAGTCCTGTGGGACTTGTGCTCGGGCTAAGCCTTGTTGTTCTCGTGCTAGCGGGTTGCTTTTGCCCTTGCCCGTCCTGAAGAGGCCTTGGACGCACATTTCCATGGATTTCATTTCTGATCTTCCGGTGTCTCGGGGAATGTCTGTCATCTGGGTGGTGTGTGATCGTTTTTCCAAGATGGTCCATTTGGTACCCTTGCCTAAGTTGCCTTCCTCTTCCGATCTGGTTCCTTTGTTTTTTCAGAATGTGGTTCGTTTACATGGCATTCCGGAGAATATCGTGTCCGACAGAGGATCCCAGTTTGTGTCCAGATTCTGGAGATCTTTTTGTGCTAGGATGGGCATTGATTTGTCGTTTTCATCTGCCTTCCATCCTCAGACTAATGGTCAAACGGAGCGAACTAATCAGACACTGGAGGCTTATTTGAGATGTTTTGTTTCTGCGGACCAGGATGATTGGGTGACCTTCTTGCCATTGGCGGAGTTTGCCCTTAATAATCGGGCTAGTTCCGCTACTTTGGTTTCGCCATTCTTCTGCAACTCTGGTTTTCATCCTCGTTTCTCCTCGGGTCATGTTGAGTCTTCTGACTGTCCTGGGGTGGATTCCGTGGTGGATAGGTGGCAGCGGATTTGGAATCATGTGGTGGACAAATTGAAGTTGTCACAGGAGAAGGCTCAACGTTTTGCCAACCGCCGCCGCGGTGTGGGCCCCCGACTTCGTGTTGGGGATTTGGTTTGGTTGTCTTCTCGGTATGTCCCTCTGAAGGTTTCCTCTCCTAAGTTTAAGCCTCGCTTTATTGGTCCTTATAAAATTTTGGAAGTTCTTAACCCGGTGTCTTTTCGTTTGGATCTTCCGGTGTCGTTTGCCATTCACAACGTGTTCCATAGGTCTTTGTTACGGCGGTACGTTGTGCCTGTGGTTCCTGCTGTTGAGCCTCCTGCTCCGGTGTTGGTTGAGGGCGAGTTGCAGTACGTGGTGGAGAAGATCTTGGATTCTCGTCTCTAGACGGAGGCTCCAGTATTTGGTCAAATGGAAGGGCTATGGTCAGGAGGATAATTCCTGGGTGGCCGCCTCTGATGCTCATGCGGCCGATTTGGTTCGTGCCTTCCACGCTGCTCATCCTGGTCACCCTGGTGGTCTTGGTGAGGGTTCGGTGACCCCTCCTTAAAGGGGGGGTACTGTTGTGAATTAGACTTTTTTGGCTCCCTCTTGTGGTCACTAGTGATATGACTCTGGGATTGTTTTTCCTCAGTTTGGCACCACCTGGGTCATTAGTCCAGGGGTGTTGCTATATGAACCTGAATTCTCAGTCTGGTGCCTGGCATCGTTGTAATCAGTCCTTTCTGTTTGCTCCTGTCTGCTGGTCCAGGTTCTTGCAAAATTAAGCTAAGTCCTGCTTCCTTGTTTTTTGGTTATTTGTATTGCTCTTATTTTTTGTCCAGCTTGTACTAAATGTGATTCCTGATTTTGCTGGAAGCTCTAGGGGGCTGGTATTCTCCCCCCGGGCCGTTAGACGGTTCGGGGGTTCTTGAATATCCAGCGTGGAAATTTTGATAGGGTTTTTGCTGACCGTATAAGTCATCTTACTATATTCTGCTATTAGTCAGTGGGCCTCTCTTTGCTAAATACCTAGTTCATTCTTACGTTTGTCTTTTCTTCTTACCTCACCGTTATTATTTGTTGGGGGCTTGTATCCAACTTTTGGGGTCTTTTCTCTGGAGGCAAGAAAGGTCTATCTTTTCCCTTCTAGGGTTAGTTAGTTCTCCGGCTGGCGCGAGACGTCTAGAACCAACGTAGGCACGTTCCCCGGCTGCTGCTATTTGTGGTGCTAGGATTAGATATACGGTCAGCCCAGTTACCACTGCCCTATGAGCTGGTTTTTGTGTTTGCAGACTTAGTATTTATTTCTGAGACCCTCTGCCATTGGGGTCATAACACTAATCTTCATGATGTGTGTTTGTGAAGTGCCCCAGGAAGATGGCCATAATCTTATTGATTTTCTGTACCTGTCTGTTGGATTGAGGGTGGAATGCAAATGAGAAGTCCAGCACAATGTTCAGAAGCTTGCACAAAGCTTGCCAGAATCTGAAAGTGAAATGGACACCTCAGTCAGACACAATATCATGAGGGAATTTGTGGAGATGGAAGATGTGTTAAATGAATTTCTACGCAAGCTTTAGGTCAGAAGGAAGGCCCAGCAATGGGGTGAAATGTGTCATCTTTGAGAAGCGATCCACGGCTACCATGATAGCAGAACAGCCCGAGGACACAGGCAGGCCTGTAATAAAGTCCATAGCAATATTCTGCACAGGAAGTGGTAGGAGTTGCCCAGATGGGAGTTGCCTATGAGTTTTCTTGCAGGCACAGGAAGGACAGGTGAAAACAAACTTCATGATTTCCTTACGCATGGTAGGCCACTAGTAGTGATGTGATATGAGCTGCAGTGTCTTTCTCTGCCTGGCATGACCTTAGAGGAGTGCGTCCATAGCAGAACTTGCCTCTTGACTGATTCTGACACCAAGGTTTTACTTGGTGGCATTTGGAGCAAGTATACAAGAGCCAAAGTAACTATCTTTGATTGCTTGATTGTGAGTTGAGGTTCATTCTCTTGATCAGGAAAGTGCATCAGCTTTGATGCTTTTTTCAGCTGACCAAAAATGCAAAGCATAAGAAAAATGCCCTAAACATATCGACTACCTAGCCTGGCGCGGGTTCCGCCTTTGCTAGAACTGCAGTTAGTCCCGTTCTTACAGTCTGTATAAATGATGACCTGATGGACTGCTCCCTCATGAAGGTACCACCACTCTTCTAGAGCCATCTTAATTGCCAACAACTCTCAGTCACAAATGAAGTAGTTGCGCTCCGGGGAAGAGAAGGCCTTGGAAAAGAGACTTCAGGTCACCACATGGCCTGAGAAGAACTTATGGGTGAGAACTGCTCCAGCCCCAGAATATGAAGTGTATACTTCAAAAAAGAATTGTTTGTTCATGTCCAGCTGATGTAATACTTGAAGCAGAGGAACAATCCTTTCTCATGGAGAATAAAACACTCTCGGCCTCTGGAGTCCATACCTTTGGATCGGTACCCTTACGGATCATTGCGGAGATGAGAGTAGTCCAGGATAAAAAATGCTTAATGAATTGTCAATAGCAATTGGTGAATCCCAGGAATTGCTGAACAGCATTAAACCTGGCAGGAAATGGCCACTCAAGGATGGAAAAAACCTTTTCCTTATGCATCGCCAGGCCTGTGTCCAAGATAATATAATCTAGGAAAGGCAGAGAAGATTGTTGAAACACATTTCTCAAATTTAGAGTAAAGTCAATTCTCTCTGAGTCACATTAGGACAGATCTGGAGAGAAGACCAAGATGTCATGTAGATAAACCACGACACAAGGATAGATGAGGTCTCGAAAGATGTCATTTACAAATTCTTGGAAGACAAATTAGGCATTGCTGAGACCAAACAGTGTAACTTGGTACTCATAATGTCAGTCCCAGATGTTGAAAGCTGTCTTTCATTTGTCTCCTCGGCGTATCCGGACTAGATAGTAAGCTCCTCTCTGATTCAACTTGGTAAAAATCCTAGCACCTCTGAGGCAGTTGAACAAATCCGGAATTAATGGCATTGGATACTTGATCTTAACCATGATCTGATTGAGACCCCTAATATCTATGCAAGGCTGGAGATTCCAATCCTTTTTTCTTAACAAAGAAGAAGCCCACTCCATAAGAGGACTTCTGAATGAATCCCCTTGCCATATTCTCTTTGACATATTCAGACATGGCTAGTGTCTCCTCCTGGGACAGGAGGTAAATACAGCCTTGTGGAGGTGAGGATCCTAGAAGCTGGTCTATAGGACAGTTGTATCTCCATTGTGGAATTAACATATTTACGTCATTCTTGTTGAAGGTGCTGTCCTACAAAGAGTAGGCAGTTGGTAATCCTGACAAGGAAGATGGTGCCACCAGTGGCTGGACCAGTTGAACAGGTACAAGATAGTTCTCATGACAAGACTGGGCCCAATGTAGCAGCTCTCAAGATCTCCATTCAAGTAGAATTCATGCTTTCAGAGCCACAGAAGGCCCAGGAGAAGCGAATGAGACAGGCTAGGAAGCACATTTCTTAGGGTGCAACATTCTTATTTGGAGCTCCACTTGCTCAGTGATCTCCCAAATGGCTTCAAATAGGGACTTCCAATCGACAGATGACACCAATAATGGATTCTGGAGTTGTAGGACAGGGATGTGGTATCGATTTACACTGCCTAATGTATGAAGTACCCTGCAGCACCTGAATCCAGATACGCAGTCTCAACGAACTGGGAACCTCCACAAGTCACAGATATAGTTAGGGTCAATGGTGACGAGGAATTGCTCTTGCCCAGGGTAGGCTCTCTTAAAGGTCCTAGGCTTGGGAGTTTCCCTGCTTCTTGGGACAAGTGTCAATGAGATGACCGGTTTATTCACAATAGAAACACAAGCACTTGGCTCGACAGAAATCCTGCTATCACTCAAGATATCACTCAAGACTGGGCCCAATGTAGCAGCTCTCAAGATCTCCATTCAAGTAGAATTCATGCTTTCAGAGCCACAGAAGGCCCAGGAGAAGCGAATGAGACAGGCTAGGAAGCACATTTCTTAGGGTGCAACATTCTTATTTGGAGCTCCACTTGCTCAGTGATCTCCCAAATGGCTTCAAATAGGGACTTCCAATCGACAGATGACACCAATAATGGATTCTGGAGTTGTAGAACAGGGATGTGGTATCAATTTACACTGCCTAATGTATGAAGTACCCTGCAGCACCTGAATCCAGATACGCAGTCTCAACGAACTGGGAACCTCCACAAGTCACAGATATAGTTAGGGTCAATGGTGACGAGGAATTGCTCTTGCCCAGGGTAGGCTCTCTTAAAGGTCCTAGGCTTGGGAGTTTCCCTGCTTCTTGGGACAAGTGTCAATGAGATGACCGGTTTATTCACAATAGAAACACAAGCACTTGGCTCGACGGAAATCCTGCTATCACTCAGTCATCTCCATGATGATAACTTGCATAGGTTGAAGAGATGCTGTGGGAGGCCAAGGAGTGGGCAGCCTTTGGAAGGACAGGTTCAGATGAAACAGTTTTCTTTTACGCATTGTTTCTCGCGAGAGCTCCATGAACTGAAGGTCTAATTGGATGACCAGGGAAATTTGATTTTTAAGGGTTGTAGGAATATCTCAGCCTGTTAGATCATCCTTGATCCTTCCAGACCATCCCTCCTAGAAGGCGGCTACCAGTACCTCATTACTCCAACTGAGATCCAAAGCCAGGGTGCGTAGCTGGACTGAGTATTGGCCTATGGACAGACTGGACTGTCACAGTCTGAGGAGGGAAGAGGCGGCAGCAGAGGTAACTTGGCCTGGCTCACCAAATACCTTGCCGAACGCCTCAAGGAAGATCTGCAGGTCTAAGATTATCACATCTCCTCTTTCCAACAAGGAGTTGAGCCACACCAAATCCTATCCTCCAAGATGGGACATTAGAAGACTACCTGCACCTGACAAGAGGGAAACTGGTGAGCCAACAGGTCAAAGTGCAGTGAGCACTGGTTGATAAAATCACAACATTTCTTTGAATCCCCATCAAAAGTTGGTGGTGCAGACAGATGGAGTTTAGGACCTGACTTGAATCTGACTATTCACTGCCGAGGTTGCCGTAGCTTGAATTGGAGTGGATGCAGCAGCTGAAGTTAGAGTGTACAGGTGGGTGTTAGCAGCCATAGGTAAAAAAGGAACTTGTCTTGCTGGAACCACAATGCCATGGTCCGGAAGGAAAAGAAAAAGATCCACTGATACATATCAAATATCTTGAATGGCCATATGCTAAATTCATGGACCAACAACAATCAATATGGACACTCCAAAAATCATAGATCCTACACAGAAAAACAACAGAGTAAAAGTCCAAGACAAGTTATAAAAAAATCAATATATTGTTATTACCAAATTACTAACATACATCAAATAAGCAGACCATAACGACAAGACAAATATGAAACTCATGTGTGAAAGGACCCATATACTGTAGTAACAGAAAGGGCTAGCTTGCAGACCACATAAACATTTTACCTTTAAGGTAATTAAATAGCATAATTTCAAAAAATTGCACAGTGCAAAAAAGTGCATTAATTATAAAACAGGGATCTCCTATGCATATGGCAGGCATGAAATATAAATATATTCATGACTCCAAGCTACATAATTGCTACACTGTGTGGGGAAATACCCCCCCCCCCCCAGGAAGCCCACGTGAAATACGCGTAGGGGCTGCCATTGGACATATACTGACCGACACTTTATGTATGAGTCCGGCATTCCTTCAATGGGTATTTCCCCACACGGAAAGAATAAGGTGCACAGAGGGCAGACTGGATCAGGTAAATGGAACAGATAGGATCAGATTCAGAGCACATGGGTACAGGTACAGGTTACAACAGAGTAACAGGAAACACACAGATACTAACGTTGCTAAGGCACCTCCCATTTGGGGAATGTTTCTTAAACATCTAATGACTTCCAATCACTGGCTGGTGACATTTTCAGGAGCACTTGTGGCCACTTTAAAAAGCAGGGAGTGCGCCCTAAGCATTCTTGCAGGAGACCAGCATGTTATGCGCAGGTCCTGGAAGGAGACAGAGATGGTGGGGACAAGATAAGCATGGAGAGGTGAGTGAACATGTTGAGAGTGGCAAGGGGCTACAACTGTCCTAACACTTTATAAAATGAACAGCCCAAGAATGGAGAACCACGCCCCAGTTTGTAAAAAAGTAAAATAGAAACTAAACCAAAATTCCCCAAAATTGCACTTATTCTTTTTTTTTTATTAGTTTGGTTCTTCTTTGCCCCTATCTATTTATACCACTAATCTATATTACAGGTATGATTTTTAAAAAGCTAAAGCCCCTATGTATCTGTAAGTAGGTTAATTAAGTTTTTTGGGGGTGGCAGAATCCCTTTAATATTACCTTCACATCATGGGAGAACATATTCCAATATTGGTGAGAAAACTTTTTACGGTAATTTTATTTGATTGACACATTTTGTTATCCATGTTATGACTAGAGATGAGCAAGTATTTCAATAGTCTGTTCGGATCACGATTGCCGAATTTTCAATATTCACTGATTTAATCGCCGAATACAGCTGAACACCATACACAGCACAAACACCATTGTTTTCCATGCTGTGTGACAGCATGGTAAACACTAAAAGAAATAAATAACAGCCGACAGCACTTCAATGTAGGGGTACACATTTCAATCCAATGGCCCAATTGGAGAGAAAACACAGTCCAGTACAAAAAAGGAACAGCATCCCATCCAGGTGATGAAAAATTAAGAAAACTTTATTCTACCATGATGCAATGCTTCGACCATTGTAGAATAAAGTTTTCTTAATTTTTCATCACCTGGAAGGGATGCTGTTCCTTTTTTGTACTACTGTGGGAAACACTGGCATAGCAGTTCTGATTGACGTAAATGTTACCACTAGTAGATTGTTACCACTGTCAGATCCCCGCAGAGTAACTCTGTCTGATGTCGGCGTGACCCCGCAGAGATGCTATGACCTACGATAAAAAGCTTACCGCAGATCACCAGGTGCTGGCTGATGAGAAACTACTCCTCTCATCAGGCTTCATCTGCTGTCACTGATAACAGTGATAGCAGGAGCCGATGATGGGAGAAGCAGTCTTTGAGCAGTCTTTTTTTAACTTTGAGCCTGTGCTTAAAGTAAGAAAAACAAAAAAAAGTAAATTCATTAAATACATATTCAAATACAAATAAGAAACACATTATACTCACCAAACGCCCAATCTCTGATGCCCATGTCTCCTATAAAAAATTGTCTCCTATAAAAAATGTAAAATGAAAAACCAACATATACTTACCTTAGTAAAATAGCAAGAGTGGTAGTATAAAACTTAACTTTTAAGGTTAAGTATGAAATAAATACTCAAAAAGTCTTACTAGACTAAAGTGCAAAACAGTGCAGTGCCACACAAACAAGGACATAATATACAGTATAAGGATTGTAACCAACACGTACCAACACATAGGATCAAAAGATCCAAGCAGTGTTAGACTGGCAATAATTCAATTATAAATGACCTGGTAAAAGTCAATATATGACCTCACATTTGGTAAATGATGCCAACAGGAATTAACATGTATATGACCCAAAGGTTAATACCCATTGGATATACATATAAACAAATATTACTATATGCAATAATTCAGAACCCTCTCACCCAGTCAGAAGAATGGGACTGACAAATTTCACGTAGTGATCACCAGAGATCAATGATAAATAGTGGTATGCTACTCCCAATGCATTTCCTCTCATAAAGATTCTTCAGGGGAATCAGAACAGACAGAGTGGGGAACCTCCCACCATCATGTCGATTATAGACCACTGATACAGTAGCACAAGCCCACAAAGCAGTGCAACATCACCCTTTCTGCACATGGTAGTGCAATTGTGCTTAAATAGAAGAAGCCGGCACCACAACTGGAAGCTATAGAATAGGCTTCCGGTCAGTGAAATGCAGCTCCCGGCCAGTGACATGCAAACATCACTTCCGGGTTCGACATCACATCTGGGCCGACATACTACATAGTGCATGACGTGCAGAAGGTCCTGGGTTGCAGGGATATGGTCCAGGTAACGTTCATAATGTCATACACATGCTTTGTAAAAAGGGGGGCAGGAAACATAAATACCTCCCACACATCCCCCGAACAAAGCAGTGAATACAAATACCAACAGCAAAATACAACCAGTCAAATAAGTCAACAAAATATAAGAGCTGTCACGTTCATATAAGAGGAAACAATGTAAATACCACAGAGTCCAGTAAACCCTTAGGCTATGAGCACATGCTCCAGATTTTTTGCACATTTTTTCAGCATTTTTCCGCTGCAAAAACACTTAAAAAATGCTTACATTAAGCATCCCATCAATTTTAATGCATTCCGCAATTTTTATGCCATGTTGCTTTTTTTTCCATAAAAAATATGCATCGCGGAAAAAAGCGCAGCATGTTCATTAATTTTGCAGATTTTTTGCGGATTTGCAGCTATATTATTGCATTGGGAACCTCCAAAAAATGCACCAAAAATCCACACAAAAAACTCGCAAAAAACGCGAGCGGACCCCCAGCGAAATGAGTCCGGATTTGCTCATGAAAATTCTGCAAACTTTCCTGAATGTGTGCACATAGCCTTAAAGGGTATAGACAAGCAAAAGGCCACTTAAATATTTAAATTTAAATTATATGAGGAGCAATGGAATTAGAGGATTGCAAGGGGTTCGATCATTATGCAGAAGAAGTACACCCCAGTAAAGGAGCAATTATATAAATATAAAGCTAATATAGCTAATGCATCAGCTGGGGACAACAGGACAGAATGCAGAACGGGCGACAAGTCTGTGGATCAAGAGGATGGGAGTGAGGGGCAGAACATAGAACAAAGGGCAACCAGTTACAGGGATAATGTAGAAAAGTGAGGTGGGGGGATTTTTTATATATATGATGTACTGAAAATGCTAACTAGTATACACTAGTCTAAAACAGAAAGAAAAATAATAATGGAGGTTGGCACCCGAGAGACCTGCGCAGCTGGTTCCCCCACTCAACAACAGCTTTGTCTAACAGAGCTGCTCATTAACACCATTGAGGGCAATAGTATTTAGCCGATAGATCCAACATGTCTCCTTTTGTAGGATTATACAATCCCAATCACCACCCATGAATGTAAGTATGGTACATTCACATGGTCTATCCCTATAATGTTGACAGTCTTATGGTTACCAAGATGTATGTTATTAACATGTCTTGCCACTGAGGTGTCTCTATATATTTTGTTATGTCCCTGAGATGTTCTCCCACCCTCCTATGGAATTTCCTTTTGGTTTTACCAATGTACTCCTTCCCACACTGGCAATTCATCTTATAGATGATCCCCTTGGACCTACAATTGATAAAGGATTTGATAGAGAAAGGCTCACCTGTAATGTTACTCATGAAAATTTTGGTCTGGGTTACAAATTTACAGGCTACACATCCACTGCATGTGTGGCAAGCTATGATACAATATGACAAGAAATGACTATTTGGTCACCTTTGTCCATGATTATTCATCAAAAGTTTGTGGAACAAATATTGTATAGAACTGTTTGAAAATTTTAATCCAACAATAGTAATGCAAAAATGTTGCTACTTTTCTCAAAGTAGGTGGAGCTGAGCTGAAGCAAGTGTTACAAAGCATAGATTGACAAATTCATCATTACTCACACTGCAAAAGTGTTAGAAATGATGGCATAAATTAACTCCAGTCATGGACTGGAGTACCTTTCTGATGCTAGTAAGCAGCAACTTTAAGAAAAAGATATGCCAAATTCATTTAGAGAGTTCAAGTCCCTTATTCCTTCACACATGAGATGAAACCCGACGTAGAAAATGCTTGTCTGGATGAAAAAGCCCATTAGCTTTTTTCCACGATCTGCAGACTGCAAGTTTCAATGAATAAAGGAAGGGTATAGAAACTGTGATTTTTAAAGTAAAATTAAATGACTCGTAGTATATTTCAAGCATTTTGACAATTAATTTATATTCACATATGAGTTCATATATCTATTTTAACAGAAAGTTAAAACAATAACAGTGACAGTTCCGTCCCACGAGGGACACCAAAACACTTGATAGACTCCAATGACCAACAGGTTTCTTTTACATTGTCAATAATTTTTCAGAAATTGTTATTGTCTAACAATGGCGTCTCCAACATTGAGTCACAGGGGTTGACCAAATACCATTGGTGCCCGTCATGTGATGCATCTTCCACTTCCATTATTTTCAATTTTCTGTTTCTGTAATAAAACAAAAGAATAGAAATATCACTGCAGATCCAGCCAAAATCATGTGCCTTAATTTCCTTTATTTCAGCCATGTCTGTTTTATTAGATGAAAAAGAACTTCTAGGTTTTTGATAGCTGTAAATTAGGGGTTACACTGTAATGAACTGGAAAAAATGGTTTGATAATATGGATCTTTTAACTGGTTAACCTGAGAAGTGTAGTGAAGTGTACAAGGCAGACATAAATTGCAGTTATTTGTTGAATTGGTGGAAATCATATTTATCAAGAGTATTGGACATGCAGCTTATGATTTAGATTAAATGGCATTATTTCATGACTTTCAGAAAGTTGCTACATATGTATTAAATTACTAGTACACAGTCTGAAAATATAGTCATTTTTGTAATATAAATTATCTTGCTTGAAGGAGCACCACTATCCAAAAGCACATTCAAGAGACATATGATGTCTGTGAATAGTTTATATAGTTTACTGCCATAAAATCTGTGCTGCAAGTTGACAGCATTTACCATATTGCAGTTGTAATGTGCGTGAGGTGTAAAGGTGGGAGGTAGAGTTATTGATTACTGAAAGATCTTTACCCACAAAGGGAACATGCTTATTACTTACAACAGACATACATGAAAAAGAATATAATAAGAATAAATGCAAAACAATTGGCTCTTGTGATATGTTGAAACTTCATAGAGAAAATTGACAAGCACAACCTATATACAGACATGGCCGAAAGTATTGGCATCCTTAAAGGGAACCTGTCACCTGAATTTGGCGGGACCAGTTTTGGGTCATATGGGCGGGGTTTTCGGGTGTTTGATTCACCCTTTCCTTACCCGCTGGCTGCATGCCGGCCGCAATATTGGATTGAAGTTCATTCTCTGTCCTCCGGAGTACACGCCAGCGCAAGGAAATATTGCCTTGCACTGGTGTGTACTCCGGAGGACAGAGAATGAGCTTCAATCCAATATTGCGGCCGGCATGCAGCCAGCGGGTAAGGAAAGGGTGAATCAAACACCCGAAAACCCCGCCCATATGACCCAAAACTGGTCCCGCCAAATTCAGGTGACAGGTTCCCTTTAAATTTGTTCCTGAAAATTACATATTTCTCCCAAAAATTATTGCAATTACACGTTTTGTTATGCACATGTTTATTTCCTTTGTGTTTATTGGAGCAACACAAAACAACAGAGGAAAAACTAATTGAACATAATTTCACACAAATCCCCCCAAATGGTTGGGATAAAATTGTTGGCACCCTCAACTTGATATTTGGTTGCACACTATTAGGGCTGGGGGAACGCACCGAGTAAATAGAGAGATGTTATTTGGTGCGTTCGCAGCCCGGGGTCCACCGTGCAGGAGAGAACCTGCTGCTGGCAAATGGCGGCACTATATGGCGGTAGAAGCGAACTCTGTTATTTCACAGAGTCGCCTAAAGAAAGCACTGTGTCCTGTTACACTCACAGGAGTACACAGCGACTGCCGAGCAGATAGCAGTTGGTGGTTATGCAATCAAAGAGGCAATCATACAATCTCCTCACTGGAGGAGCTGGTATTCTAGGGGCTAATTTCAGCCGGAGCCCTGAATTCATACACACAATCTCCTCACCAGAGGTGCCGGTATTCTAGGGGCTTATTTCAGCCGGGTCCCTGAACACATATACACGTAACCACACTGGCGCAAAGCACATAACTTAGATTTGATACTAGCGCATGGCCGTGCGGCCATGCGAACCTTTTATAGCTGCAGCAAGTACAGGACCTTCCTAGAAGGACCAATGAGAGGCTGCCACAGAGCCTGAGCACCATCGGGACCTTCCTGGAGAACCAATGGGCTTTGCTGCAGTATCTAAGCATGTGACCTTCGATCTCCAATGAAAGATCTTACCCTGGGCATGCTCAGAAGGGGAAAAGCAGGATTTAGTCCCAAATGCATCTGTTCACCGCTGCACAGCACTGGCTTCAATGACAGAAGCTGGAAAAGCAGCAGTAACCCTTTGCACAGAGTCAGACTGAGCAAGATGCTGGGACCGACGTCTCCACTGAGCAGGCTCCACAGTGGCAGGAGAAGAATGGGAGACCACAGCGGAGATCCTCCGAGATTCCCCCTGTGCAGAGGGGGGAACTCGACCCCTAACACACACCCTTTTGAATGAATAACTGTAATCAAATGCTTTGAAAACCATCAACAAGTTTTTTACACCTCTAAACTGGAATTTTGGACCAATCTTCTTTTGAAAACTGCTCCAGGTATCTCATATTTGAAGGGAGCATTTTGCCATCAGCAATTTTAAGTTCTCTCCACATGTGTTCAATGGGATTTAGATCCAAACTCATTGCTGACCAGTTTTTGGCACTTCTTCTCCGTTTCTGGGTGCTTCTTCAAGTATGTTTGGGGTCATTGTTCTGCTGGAAGACCCCCTGACTAGGACACAAGCCCAGCTTTCTGAAACTGGGAACTATATTTCAACCCAAAATCCTTTGGTAATTTTCTGATTTCATGATACCTTGGACACAGTCAAGGCTCCTAATGCCAGAGGCAGCAAAATAGCCCCAAAACATCTTTGAACCTCCAACATGTTTGACTGTAGTTATTGTGTTCTTTCTTTTGTAGGCTTGATTGTATTTTTGATAAACAGTACAATGATGTAATTTACCAAAAAGCTTTATCTTTGTCCACAAGATGCTTTCCAAGAAGAATTTTGGCTTACGTACATTTTGGCAAACTGCAGTCTAGCTTTTTTATGTCTTTGTGTCAGCTAGGTCTCTTATCATAGTGTTTCATTTTATTCAAATGTTGATGGATAGTTTGTGCTGTCATTGATGTACCCTGAGCTGTCCACATCCAGGAAGATTAGGTACCGTGCCATGGGTTTTAGACTTCTTGATTATGTTCCACCCAATGGAAAAAGGAACATCAAGATCTCCAGAGATAGACATGTAACTGTGTGATGGTATATACTGTATTTTTCAACAATTTATGTTCTCAAGTCCTCAGATAGTTTTCTTCTCCTCTGATGCATAGTGTGGCACACACAGACACACAATGCAAATATTGAGTCAAGTTCTCTTGTTACCTGGTATCAGATGTGATTTTCAAATTGCCCACACCTGTTACTTGACACAGGAGAGTTTGAACAAGCATCATATGCTTGAAGGAAAGTTGTTTACCCACAATGTTGGAGAGGTACCAAACAATTTTGTCCTGCCATTTTTGGACTTTGCTGTGAAATTATGTCCAGTTTGCCTTTTTTACGCTGTGTTTTTTGTCTTGTTCTAATACACAAAAAAGGAAATAAACATGTGTGTTAGGTGTCTAGATCCCACCGCTGCACAAGGGGAATCTCGAACCATGTCCGCTGCTGTCTCCCATTCTTCTCCAGCCACAGTGGAGCCTGCTCAGCAGAGACGTCGGTCTCAGCATCTGGCTCAGGGAGATACTGTGTGCTTAGTTACTGCTGCCCTTCCAGGTCCAGCCATTGTAACCAGCACTGATCAGCGGTGAGCAGACGCTCTTGAGACTAAGTCCTGCTTTTCCTCTACTGAGCATGACCAAGGGACTACCTCTCATTGAAGGTTAGGGGTCACATACTCAGGTCCTGTAGCAGCTCCTATTGGATCACTAGGAAGGTCCCGGAGAGCTTCCGCTATAAAAGGTTTGCATGGCCGCATGGCCATGCGCTAGTATAAACTTGGTAACGTGTGTGTAGATGAATGACTGTCGATGGATGAAGGCTCTTTAATCATTCCCATTCCTTGTGTTGCTGACTGCTCACGAATGGTGGAACCTATCTAGAGCCCGACAGTGCTAACTGCACATCTAGCACATGTTACAGTGCCTTTTTGCAGTGCCCGTCTGTACGGCACTGTGCGCAATCAGTGCGCTTTCCTGACAGCCTGTCAATGTAGGGTGGGAATTCCCGCTTGGACTCTGCATCTGACTCAGGGCGTCCTCAGGCGCGGGCTCAAAAGCCACTGAGGGTCTGAGCGAGTCCAATCACCAGTTTAGTGGGGGTGATTCATAGGGATCCCACTAGTGTCTTGCAGCTGCACCCTGTGACTGCTAACAGGGTGCAGCATATTTTGTCGACTCTATGATGCAACAGAGTTCACTTCCATACACACTGGGAGAAGTCTAACCCACGTGTGAGCAAGCGTCCATCAGCCATTTCTCAGCAGCAGGTACTATCTCTGCACGGTGCACCCCGGGCTGCGAACGCACCTCATCTCTACCTCTTTATTATTTGGTGTGATCCGCTAGCCCTAACAATGTATAATTGCAATCATTTTCTGTGAGAAATTTTTTTTAAACAATTTCAAGGATGCCAACACTTTCAGCCATGAATGTATAATTGTAAAATTGCTAGATGATATGTGCTTACATGGCAAAACACATATGCTAAAAGAAGACACCAAGAGCTATGCAAATAAAATAATAATAGCAGTAGTCGGCATTATGAAAAAGAGAATCTTATTACAGCTTCAGGCTATGTGCACACGTAGCAGAATTTCCGCAGAAATTTCCGCGGCAATTCTGCGCCTCCTGCCGCGGGTATATCGCATGCAGAATTAGCATGCATATACCCGCAGAAAACTAGCGTTTTGCAAGCATAATTAGCTTGCAGAATGCTAGCTTTTTCCAAGCGATCTGTAGCATCGCTTGGAAAACTGTTTGACAGGTTGGTCACACTTGTCAAACATAGTGTTTGACAAGTGTGACCAACTTTTTACTACAGATGCAGCCTATGCAGCATCTATAGTAAAAGGTAGAATGTTAAAAATAATTAAAAAAAATAAAAAAAAGGTTATACTCACCTCAGCGGCGTCCGTTCCTAATGCTGTGTGTTCAGGACCTTCCATTGACGTAGCAGTCACGTGACCCGCGGTCATGTGACCGCGACGTCATCGCAGGTCCTTCACACACACCTCAGAAGACGCTGAGAAGGTTGGGCCGCTAGAGGGTGAGTATATCGCTATTTTTTATTTTAATTCTTTTTTTTTTACCACTTATATGGTGCCCAGTCCGTGGAGGAGAGTCTCCTCTCCTCCACCCTGGGTACCAACCGCACTTGATCTGCTTACTTCCTGCATGGTGTGCACAGCCCCGTGCGGGAAGTAAGCAGATCAATGCACTCCTATGTGTGCAGAATCGCCGCGATTCCGCAATTTTAATGAACATGCTGCGTTTTTTTCTGGATTGCGATTCCGCTCAGAAAAAAAATGCAGCATGTGCACAAAAAATGCGGAATGCATTCTGTTACATAGGATGCTTAATGTTAGCGTTTTTTTTGTGGTTTTATAGCGTTTTTATAGCGAAAAACCGTAAAAAGAAACGCAAAAAATCTGCTACGTGTGCACACAGCCTCAATGTAAAATTTAAATAAACAATACAAATAGTCAAAATCCTTGAAAAGCATCACTGTGCTACACATGAGAATCAATTTGGCTCACCATGATAAGAGGCCAGAAATACCCCCTGCCTCCTGGAAACCAGGGGCCTTGTTCTATTCAAAAAACATAATTACCACACAGCATAAAATGTAATTATGAAGTCAAATTAATGTAATTGTGTATTTTATTGTTTTTTATCTACAACGTTTAGAAGTTATTCCAAACTTCTTCTTTAGGACACAACCACTCAATTTGAAATATTTATTAACCAAAGTCACCAAACAGGTTAAAAGCAAAAGGATGTAAGGACGATACTACAAATAAATCATATAGCAAAGTTATGACACAAGCATAAACTGAACTGCTGATGTCAACTATAAAACAAAAAAAAAAAAAATGCAAACTCAAAGAATACCAATACACCTACCTTTAGTGCACCATAGAGCCTTCAGTTTAAATAAATAAATGAAATTATACATAAATACTTCCCATTCCTTCATGAAGACAGTTTTAACATAATACTGGAGCATGGTTATAGAGTGGTAGCCAGACAGGGCTGCTCACTGGGTATCCACTTATCCCAAAGTCTGTTCAAAGACCATCAAAGTAATAAAATGTGGCTCAAAAAGACTTGTGAATGTGATCTCAAAAAGACTTCTACAAATGTGGCAAAATTACTGCAGCATTTGTCAATAAGAAACAAAGGAGAAAAACATTCAAACACTGCACAAAAAAAGAATGTCAATTGTTTTAGGAATTGTGATACAGACCACATAATTTATTGTATCGAATGCATCTGTTGTAATACAAGATATGTAGGTTGCACTATAAGAAGATTAAGTAAAACGGGTTTCAGAACATTTATACAACATAGCTAAAGACAACACATATTCAGGTGTGGCAAAATACTTTCCAGAAACAGAACAAAAACATTTAAATTGCATATGTTATAGAACAGAACAGTGAAGGTAATTAGTCCAGAAAGAGGAGGTAATGGGCAAAAAATCTTTTTGTCCAAGAAATGTATTTGAATCCAGAATACTAAACAAGCTACAGGTTAAAACTTGAGAAATGACACAATGTATTTATACTGAAGATTTCGGCCAGAAGTATATTATAAACTAAAGATTCTTTCCAACACACACAGGTATGAAATTAGAATAATACATGATTGCTCTGCATGGATTTTAAATACCGTAGGTTACAGATTAAATGCAGGATATCTCTGCAATTAAAGGAATGGAAAAAGGCGCCACGCATCACAGGTTCAAAGGGAGCAATATAGGTAACGTTTTCATGGATTTGTAAGAAAGAGAACCAAGTTTTTAACTATTTTGGAAGAGCCTTCTTATCATTGATGTACTGCTAGCCAGCAGAGAAATGGCACTCACACATGCAAGCTCTGGAGAGACTGAATTAGGCTACTTTCACACTAGTCCGTCTGTACGGGCCGTCGCAAATTGTCGGCCCGACATACGGACAGTGTGTTAATGTAGCACAACGTGGGCAGCGGATGCAGTTTTACAACGCATCCGCTGCCCCATTGTGAGCTCTGGGGAGAAGGGGGCGGAGTTTCAGCCGTGCATGTGCGGTCAAAAATGGCGGAATCGACGCACAAAAACACGTTACATGTAACTTTTTTGTGCCGACGGTCAGCCAAAACACGACGCATCCCTCGCACGATGGATGCGACGTGTGGCCATACGTCGCAATACGTCGCTAATGCAAGCATATGGAGAAAAAACACATCCTGCAGGCAACTTTGCAGGATGCGTTTTTTCTCCAAAATGACGCATTGCAACGTACAGCAAGCGACACTAGTGTGAAAGTAGCCTTATACACAGTGTGTCCAGTAATAATCCTTATTCCACATAAGACAGCAGCATAATGTACGGACAGAGACCCTGATGCCAAGGATGAATCACTTACTGGACTTGTTTGTGCAGTTTTTCTAGAATCCCTGTTTTCTCTGTTGTAGATGTTGCAGAATGCTGTGATGTATAACCCTGCTCACACCGCTGATTGGCAGCTTCCTGTGTACACTGCACATTGTGAGCAAGCTGCCATTCAATGTTGGACAGCATGTGATACCTAGTCCTCTAGTGTTAATCTCCTGCTGATTAAACATTGATCATATTGAAACTACAACACAGTTTAATACGTAACACATCCCACGAATCAGGCTCTCTTGCCCTGTATTATGCTGTTCTTAGATTAAATAGCAAAAACCTGCTGACAGATTCCCTTTGAGCGACTTTTACTTTTTTTGGATCGAGTCGGTTTCGCAAATCCCGACTTTGTCAAAAGTCGGCTTGGGTGAAATCGTCCGATTATTGCGAAAAGTCGGGGGCCGACTGAAACACAAAACCCAATGCAAGTCAATGGGGAATCAAAGTCGGCAGTGAGTGGAGGACAGGAAAACACCTACAGTGCCCATTTTAATGCCAAAAACATCAATTCTTATTACTGAAGCTTGCCAATCTTAATTTACTTTATAAGAATAGTTAGGCATTGAAAACTGGGGGTCATTTGGCTAAAGTTGTAGGGGGTAGGGATGGCTCAAGATTTTCATGGGCCCAGGAAACGCGGAATACGTCACGGCGGTGGAGCAGGGAGAGGTAAGTATTTCAACTTTGCAAGTGCTGTGATCCTGAGCAAGCAGGGGGTCCACTCGTTGGCATTGGCACTGGCACAGGGCCCTTCATAGTACGGCGGTGTGTTTGACGGCAGGTGGCGCCTCTCACTGGCAGAGACACTTTTGCGTACTATGAGGGACCCTGTGCCAGTGACGTAGCCAACGAGTATGCCCCCATCTGATGAAGGAACCTGCACTTTCATCTGCACCTTCCTCTTTGTCCCCGTGTAAGGTGGTATAGTATGCGGGAAGGGGAACCTGACTTTCAGCAGGGTCAGATTCTGGCTGTGTAGAGTGAAAGGGGAATGTAGTGGTCTGGGTCAATGTACCAGCAGACTCATCCAGCAGTGGCTAGGCAATGGGCAGGATGAGGAGGAAACACAGATATAGACCCAAATAAAAAAGTGGGGTAAATGCAGTTCAAATGTGGTAACAGGACTAAACAGGCGGCATTGCTTTGTTCAGTGGAGGACAACTGTAATGAGCGGCAGATACAGTTAGTAGGCCCAAATAATAAAGTAGACTAAATGCAGTTCAAATGTGGTAACAGGATTAAACAGGCGGCATTGCTTTGTTCAGTGGAGGACAACTGTAATGAGTGGCAGACACAGTTAGTAGGCCCAAATAATAAAGTAGTCTAAAAGCAGTTTAAAATTGGTAACAGGACTAATCAGGCGGCATTGCTTTGTTCAGTGGAGGACAACTGTAATGAGCGGCAGACACAGTTAGCAGGCCCAAATAATAAAGTGGGCTAAATGCAGTTCAAATGTGGTAACAGGACTAAACAGGCGGCATTGCATTGTTCAGTGGAGGACTACTGTAATGAGCAGCAGACACAGTTAGTAGGTCCAAATAATAAAGTGGGCTAAATGTCTGCCAAAAAATTGTTCATAAATAAACAGGTGGCATAGCTAGGTACAGGGGTAGGCTCCTCTGCTGAGTAGCAGACAGTGGTAGTAGGCGCAATGTATTAACTGGTCTAAATGGAGGCCAGGGCCCCTGTATATTTTACAGGCAAGCCAACCAGTAATCGTCATCGGTAGGGTTGAGCGAAATGGGTCGGCCATTTTGAGAAGTCGCCGACTTTTGGCAAAGTCGGGATTCATGAAACCCGACCCGACCCCTGTGTGGGGTCGGCCATGAGGTCGGCGATCTTCTGAATCTGGTATCGGAATTCCGATACCGAGTTCCGATATGTTTGCGATATCGGGAATCGGTATCGGAATCCATATTTAAGTGTAAAATAAAGAATCAAAATAAAAAATATTGATATACTCACCCTCGGATGCACCCTGGTACTAACTGGCAGCCTTCCTTCCTAAGAATGAGTGCGTGAATGACCTGCGGTGACGTCGCGGCTTGTGATTGGTCGCGTGAGCAGTCACATGGGCGGTCGCGACCAATCACAAGCCGCGACGTCATCTAAGGTCCTTCACGCGCTCATTCTTAGGAAGGAAGGCTGCCGGAAAGAAGCAGGGCGCGTCCGAGGGTCAGTATATACCTAACAGGAATATACTCACCCTCGGACGCGCCCTGCTTCTTTCCGGCAGCCTTCCTTCCTAAGAATGAGCGCGTGAAGTACCTTAGATAACGTCGCGGCCGACCATGTGACCGCTCACGCGACCAATCACAAGCCGCGACGTCACCGCAGGTCATTCACGCGCTCATTCTTAGGAAGGAAGGCTGCCAGTTAGTACCAGGGCGCGTCCGAGGGTGAGTATATCAATATTTTTTATTTTGATTCTTTATTTTACACATATTTTACACAGTAATATGGATCCCAGGGCCTGAAGGAGAGTTTCCTCTCCTTCAGACCCTGGGAACCGTAGTATCCCATTGCACTGCATTGGGTTTCGTGTTTCGGCCGACCCCGACCCCGAATTTTTTTATAGGATCGTCCGATTTCACTCGACCCGACTTTTGAGAAAGTCGGGTTTCGTGAAACCCGACCCGATCCTATAAAAATAAAAGTCGCTCAACC
The DNA here is from genome assembly GCF_051348905.1 of Ranitomeya variabilis. Taxonomy (NCBI): domain Eukaryota; kingdom Metazoa; phylum Chordata; class Amphibia; order Anura; family Dendrobatidae; genus Ranitomeya; species Ranitomeya variabilis. The sequence goes on from NC_135236.1 coordinate 574,127,616, forward strand.
CTAGTCATCGGTCATCATTTTCATAATGCGGGGGTCCCTTTTTAGGATACGCAAGGCATACTCAGCCAAGTGGGCCAATGTTCCAGGTGACAATTCACTGCTTGTGCTGGGTTGAGGAGCACTTTCTTGCAAATCAACATCACTTGTGTCCCGCAAAAACCCTGTACCTGACCTTGCAACACCACCAGTTTCCATTGCCCCCTGAGAAGCATCCTCCCATAAATATTCATCTCCATCATCCTCCTCCTCCTCTTTATCCGCCACCTCGTCCAGGACAGTTCCCTGAGCAGACAATGGCTGACTGTCATCAAGGCTTCCCTCCTCCTCGGCTGCAGATGCCTGCTCCTTAATGTGCGTCAAACTTTGCATCAGCAGACGCATTAGTGGGATGCTCATGATTGTGATGGGGTTGTCTGCACTTACCAGCCGTGTGCATTATTCAAAACACTGAAGGACTTGACAGAGGTCTTGTAGCTTCGACCACTGCACAACTCCATGTCTGCCATCCAAGTGCCTGCCCGTGTATGTGTATCCTCCCACAAATAAATTACAGCACGCCTCTGTTCGCACAGCCTCTGAACCATGTGCAGTGTGGAGTTCCACCTTGTTGCAACTTTGATTATTAGGCGGTGCTGGGGAAGATTCAGCGACAGCTGATGGTTAAGCATACTGCTGGAGTGTACGGGCGACCAGCGGATGTGCGAGCAAAGTCTTCGCACCTTCAGGAGCAGGGTGTTATGATCCAGTGACCTTGTAGCCGCATGAGACTTTCTCAGGAGTAGGTGGAACCTGTACTGACCGCAAACCCTAAACTGTCACCGCAACTAGAAGTAGCCGTGGGGTGTACCTAACACATCCTAGACATCTCGACACAGCCGGAGGACTAAATACCCCTATAGATGGAAATGGGAATTATATCTTGCCTCAGAGCAGAACCCCAAAGGATAGGCAGCCCCCCACAAATATTGACTGTGAGTATTAGAGGAAAGACACACGCAGGCAGAAATCAGGATTTAGCAAAAGAGGCCACGCTAGCTAAATAGGAAAGGATAGGACAGAATACTAAGCGGTCAGTATTAAAACCCTAAAAATATCCACAGCAGATAATACAAAAATTCCACAATCTAACTAAAGACATGGAATGTATATCTGCATCTCCTGAGAATCCAACTTGACTGAAATATCCAAACACAGTCTAAGCTGGACAAGAAAAAACATTGAATAGTACTGAATTGTAAAGCACACAGCATGTGTGCTGTAGAAACAAAACCAGACAAATATCTTTGCTGATTTGGCAGCAGGGCAGAAGGAACCAGACAGAGATGCAAAACCTCCAAGAACAATGGACAACTGGCAAGGGCTAATGAATCCTGCACACCTAAATATCCCAGTCAGAGCTGCAATCAGCAGGGACACCTGCCCAGGATTTCAACCCAGGGACAACTGCATTACTATCAACAACCACCGGAGGGAACCCAAAAGCAGAATTCACAACAGTACCCCCCCTTGAAGAGGGGTCACCGAACCCTCACCAGAGCCCCCAGGCCGATCAGGACGAGCCAGATGAAAGGCACGGACCAAATCAGCAGCATGGACATCAGAGGCAAAAACCCAAGAATTATCCTCCTGGCCATAACCCTTCCATTTAACAAGGTACTGAAGCCTCCGCCTCGAAAAGCGAGAATCCAAAATCTTCTCAAACACATACTCCAACTCCCCATCAACCAACACAGGGGCTGTAGGATAACAGAGGGAAAAACGGGCACCACATATTTCCGCAATAAAGATCTATGGAAGACATTATGGATAGCAAAAGAGGCCAGAAGGGCCAATCGAAAAGACACCGGATTAATAATCTCAGAAATCAGAAAATAAAACAACACAATGTAAGTGGCAGAAAGTGGCTGGCTGATATACGACAAACTAACAGGACTGTAGTATATTCACTTTGTGAGAATTTGAATCTCCCTTTTTTTTGGGGGGAGACTGAACCAAAACTCAGGCCCAGTGTATAAAACAACACAATGTAAGTGGCAGAAAGTGGCTGGAAGATATATGAAAAAATACAAGGACTGTAGGACAATTTCTTTTTCTTTTCAATGTTCTTTTCATTAATTTCAACAGGTTTAAACATACAATAACAAAGTGTAACAAGATATTACAGAGAAAAGGTCTTGAGTCATACTATACAGACAAGTGATCGGGCATAAATCATGCATATAAAGACTTGAGAGTTGGTAAGAATAATAACGATGGGGTACTGCATTCCGATCAGCAACTCCATGGTGATCAATATTATCGTAATTCAAAAATCTCATCAGAAAACAGTTGGTCTGGGGGTTAAGACACTGGTTATAAGTAACTCGTCTTAGTTGCAGACAAGAAGTGTTCCTAAAAGAATACTTAACAATGGAAGAGTAGAAAAGATAGAGAAGAGGGGGTTAGCGGGTGAGAAATAAAAGAAGGTGGCGTAGATTGGGAAGGAAGGGGGGGCAGGAAGCACCTTATAACAACCTCGAATGACCATCAGTTTGAGTCTTCAGATTCAATATATCGGTGAGCTCTATATAGGGCCCATGGGCGCCACTCTTCTGTAAATTTTGCTCATGAATGGTGAACTGAAGCAACTAGTTCGGTCATGCGATATACAATAGAAAGTAGATACTCCAGCTCCGATAAAATTGAAGTCTTTATTAGTCCAAAATGGTTAAAACATAGTCCTTACATATCGTGGACAAAACAGGCATGAGTAAGACCGATCTAGGTCGAAACGCGTAGCCATAATTAACATACACCTGTTTTGTCCACCATATGTAAGGACTATGTTTTAACCATTTTGGACTAATAAAGACTTCAATTTTATCGGAGCTGGAGTATCTACTTTCTATTGATTTGCTGCTGCTTGGACGTCTGGGTCAGGACGAACTCCCGTGCTCCGTACCTCACAGGTCTGGTTGGTGAGCTGGCTATGGCTTTTTTAGCCATTTTTTTATCCATGCAATATAGTTGATCTATTTTTGCTAATAACTGGGAGTGTGAGGGTACATTTGTTGACTTCCAGTATAACAGAATCAGAAGTTTAGCAGCAGCTATGATATTGCTGATAAGAGTGGTTAAGCAGGTATACTCGGACCCATAGTGCAATTTCGGGTGTCAGCTTAAGTGTTTTCCTTGTAATTTCTTGAATGGTTTTCTCCACCGATGAACAAAAGATTTTTATAATTGGGCATGACCACCATAGATGCATGTAGTCTCCAATCCCTTTCTCACATCTCCAGCACGTGGTTGGGGTATCTGCCTTCCAGGCCCGAATTTGCGTCTGTGATATATACTACCTTGATATTATTTTGTAGGAGTTTGCCTGAGTTTTCACACATCTTATAGGACCATGTGAATGTTTATAGATATGTTGCACTTGAGCCTTGGAAAGCAAATAGCCCAGATCCTTTTCCCATTTTGTTATGCAAGCTCTTTTTAAACAAAGGTTTTCGGTTGAGAGTGAATGATATATTGTGGAGAGTATTTTTGATGGTCTAGATGTTTTAACGCATAAAGTTTCAAAGGGAGTAAGATTTTGCGTGGAGTCTGGGTTGTAATGTAGTTGTCTCAGTGAATTTTTGAGATAGGAGTATTGTATAAAATTGAGATTTGCTAGGCCCGGGAGTTTTCCAATTTCTGCTAGTGGAAGGAGTACACCGTCCAACATTAATCGATCTATAGGTATATCAAACCCTTGTTGTCCGAGAATATTCCTTTTTGTTGTTGTTGTGAGTGTGTGTGGCAAGATGTCCGCAAGTGTAAGTAGAGGGGATGAAGGAGGAAGAAGAATGTTGTAAGTTTTGGCCCAGATTCTAAAAAGTGATCAGGTAAGCGGGTTGCAGGACCTAGGGGGCAGTTGCACCTTAGTATAAGACAGTAGAAGGGGTCTGATGGTTAGAGGAGAGAGTTCCTCCTTCACCGCCAGCCACTGTTTGTTCCGAGTGCCTCGGATTAAGTCAACTGCTCGCGATAATACTGCGGCATAATAATATTTCCTTATGTCAGGAGCACCCATGCCACCATTGGGTCTGGATAGCGTTAGCGTGCGGTAACCAATTCGCGGTTTAATATTTTTCCACATATATTGGAGAAATAAGGAGTTTCTTTTAGCTAGATAGGAGTCTGAGATGTGTATAGGGAGCATTTGAAATAAATAAATGAATTTAGGTAGTATTAAACTTTTAAGGAGATTTTTCCTTCCTGTCCATGATAAGTATTGGTCTCTCCAGGATATAATAGTAGATTTCACCTTATCGAGTAAAGGGTAGAAGTTAAGAGCAAATAATTTTTTAAGGTTCCTGCATATTTTAATTCTGAGGTACAAAATGAATTGTTTAGGCCATTAGTAGGGGTACAGTGTTGTGAATTCTGCTCTTGGGTTCGCCCCGATGGTTGCTGGTGGTAATGCAGTTGTCCCTGGGTTGCAATCCTGGGCAGGTGTTCCTGCTGATTGCAGCTCTGACTGGGGTATTTAGGTGTGCAGGATTCATTAGCCCTTGCCAGTTGTCCATTGTTCTTGGAGGTTATTCATCTCTGTCTGGTTCCTCCTGCCCTGCTGCCATATCAGCCAAGATAAGTGTCTGGTTTTGTTTCTGCTGCACACATGCAGTGTGCTTTACAATTCAGTGCTATTCATTGTTTTTTCTTGTCCAGCTTAGACTGTGTTTGGATATTTTCAGTCCAGTTGGATTCTCAGGAAATGCAGATATACATTCCATGACTTTAGTTAGTTGGTGGAATTTTTGTATATCTGCTGTGGATATTTTTAGGGTTTTAATACTGACCACTTAGTATTCTGTCCTATCCTTTCCTATTTAGCTAGCATGGCCTCTTTTGCTAAATCCTGATTTCTGCCTGCGTTTGTCTTTCCTCTTATACTCACAGTCAATATTTGTGGGGGGCTGCCTATCCTTTGGGGTTCTGCTCTGAGGCAAGATAGAATTCCCATTTCCATCTATAGGGGTATTTAGTCCTCCGGCTGTGTCGAGGTGTCTAGGATGTGTTAGGTACACCCCACGGCTACTTCTAGTTGCGGTGTCAGTTTAGGGTTTGCGGTCAGTACAGGTTCCACCTTCTCCTGAGAAAGTTTCATGCGGCTCCAAGGTCACCGGATCATAACAGTACAGCTGGCCAACAATGAGTTAAATGCATCTCAGAAGAAGGGAAGAAAGGTGTTGAGCCATTTTTTTTTCTGTGGTCTGCTTGGTCTCTTCTTCCCTCTTTTTCTCTGGGTGGCTGAGGAGTCTTGTGCTAGCATGGATGTTCAGGGATTGGCTTCTCGTGTGGACCAGCTTGCTGCTAGGGTACAGGATATTTCTGATTATATTGTTCAGACTCCAGTTTTGGAGCCTAGGATTCCTACTCCTGATTTGATTTGTTTTTTGGGGACAGGTCCAAGTTTTTGAGTTTTAAAAACAACTGTAAACTGTTTTTTGCTCTGAAACCTCGATCCTCTGGTGATTCCATTCAGCAGGTTAAAATTGTCATCTCCCTGCTGCGTGGCGATCCTCAGGATTGGGCATTTTCCCTGGAATCTGGTAATCCGGCCTTGCTTAATGTAGACGCCTTTTTTCAGGCTTTAGGATTATTATATGATGAACCAAATTCGGTTGATCAAGCTGAGAAGACCTTGTTGGCCCTGGTTCAGGGTCAAGAAGCAGCAGAGTTGTATTGTCAGAAATTTAGAAATTGGTCTGTTTTGACTAAATGGAATGATGATGCTTTGGCGGCAATTTTCAGAAAGAGTCTTTCTGAAGCCGTCAAAGATGTTATGGTGGGGTTTCCCACGCCTTTCGGTCTGAATGATTCTATGTCTCTGGCCATTCAGATTGATCGGCGCTTGCGGGAGCACAGAACTGTGCGCGCTGCGGCGTTGTCCTCTGAGCAGATGCCTGAGCCAATGCAGTGTGATAGGATTCTGTCTAGAACGGAACAACATGAATTAAGACATCAGAGTAGGTTGTGTTTTTATTGTGGCGATGCTTCTCATGTCATTTCAGTCTGCCCTAAGCGTACAAAGAGGATCGCTACTTCATTTACCATCAGTACTGTACAACCTAAATTTCTGTTATCTGTGTCCTTGATATGCTCATTGTCATCATTTTCTGTCATGGCGTTTGTGGATTCAGGCGCCGCTTTGAACTTAATGGACTTTGAGTTTGCCAGGCGTTGTGGATTTCCTTTGCAGTCTTTGCAGAACCCTATTCCTTTAAGGGGCATTGATGCTACACCTTTGGCTAAAAATAAGCCCCAGTTCTGGACACAGGTGACCATGTGCATGGCGCCAGCCCATCAGGAAGATTGTCGCTTTCTGGTGTTGCATAATTTGCATGATGCTATCGTGCTGGGTTTTCCATGGTTGCAGGTACATAATCCTGTGTTGGATTGGAAGTCTATGTCTGTGACTAGTTGGGGATGTCAGGGGGTTCATAATGACGTTCCTTTGGTGTCAATCTCCTCTTCTTCCTCTTCTGAAATTCCAGAGCTTTTGTCTGATTTTCAGGATGTATTCGATGAGCCCAGGTCCAGTTCTCTCCCACCGCATAGGGACTGTGATTGCTCGATTGACTTGATTCCAGGCTGTAAGTTTCCTAAGGGCCGACTTTTCAACCTGTCTGTGCCTGAACATACCGCCATGCGGAGTTATGTTAAGGAGTCTTCGGAGAAAGGGCATATTCGGCCATCTTCTTCACCGCTGGGAGCGGGTTTTTTTTTTGTTGCTAAGGAGGATGGCTCCTTGAGACCCTGTATTGATTATCGCCTCTTGAATAAGATCACGGTCAAGTTTCAATACCCTTTACCTCTGCTTTCTGATTTGTTTGCTAGGATTAAGGGGGCTAGCTGGTTTACGAAGATTGACCTTCGGGGGGCATATAATCTTGTTCGAATTAAGCAGGGTGATGAATGGAAAATTGCGTTTAATACGCCCGAAGGCCATTTTGAATACCTTGTGATGCCATTCGGGCTCTCTAATGCTCCTTCTGTTTTTCAGTCCTTCATGCACGATATCTTCCGGACTTATCTTGATAAATTCATGATTGTATATTTGGATGACATTTTAATTTTTTCCGATGATTGGGAGTCCCATGTGGAACAGGTCAGGATGGTATTTCAGATCCTTCGTGATAATGCCTTGTTTGTGAAGGGGTCTAAGTGTCTCTTTGGAGTGCAGAAGGTTTCTTTTTTGGGCTTCATTTTTTCTCCCTTATCTATAGAGATGGATCCGGTTAAGGTTCAGGCCATTCATGATTGGATTCAACCCACATCCGTGAAGAGCCTTCAGAAATTTTTGGGCTTTGCTAATTTTTATCGCCGTTTCATTGCTGACTTCTCCAGTGTGGTTAAACCCTTGACCGATTTGACGAAGAAAGGCGCTGATGTGACGAATTGGTCCTCTGTGGCTGTCTCTGCCTTTCAGGAGCTTAAACGCCGATTTACTTCTGCCCCGGTGTTGCGTCAACCGGATGTATCTCTTCCGTTTCAGGTTGAGGTTGACGCTTCTGAGATTGGGGCAGGGGCCGTTTTGTCTCCGAGGGATCCTGTTGGTTCCTTGATGAAACCGTGTGCATTATTTTCCCATAAATGTTCACCTGCTGAACGCAATTATGATGTCGGCAATCGGGAGTTGTTGGCTATGAAGTGGGCATTTGAGGAGTGGCGACATTGGCTTGAGGGAGCTAAGCACCGTATTGTGGTCTTGACTGATCATAAAAATCTGATTTACCTCGAGTGTGCCAAGCGGCTGAATCCTAGACAGGCTCGATGGTCCCTGTTTTTTTCCCGTTTTGATTTTGTGGTCTCGTATCTTCCGGGTTCTAAGAACATTAAGGCTGATGCCCTCTCTAGGAGTTTTTTGCCCGATTCTCCTGAGGTCCTTGAACCGGTCGGCATTCTGAAAGAAGGGGTGGTTCTTTCTGGCATTTCCCCTGATTTACTACGGGTTCTTCAGGAATTTCAGGCTGACAAACCTGACCGCTGTCCAGCGGGGAAATTGTTTGTTTCTGATAGATGGACTAGTAGAGTGATTTCTGAGGTTCATTGTGCTGTGTTGGCTGGCCATCCTGGTATTTTTGGTACCAGAGATTTGGTGGGTAGGTCCTTTTGGTGGCCTTCTTTGTCACGTGATGTGCGTTCTTTTGTGCAGTCCTGTGGGACTTGTGCGCGGGCCAAGCCTTGTTGTTCCCGTGCTAGCGGGTTGCTTTTGCCTTTGCCGGTCCCTGAGAGGCCTTGGACGCATATTTCTATGGATTTTATTTCTGATCTTCCGGTTTCCCAGAGGATGTCTGTTATCTGGATTGTTTGTGACCGGTTCTCTAAGATGGTTCATTTGGTGCCTTTGCCTAAATTGCCTTCCTTTTCTGATTTGGTTCCTTTGTTTTTTCAGCATGTGGTTCGTTTGCATGGTATTCCAGAGAATATTGTGTCTGACAGAGGTTCCCAGTTTGTTTCTAGGTTTTGGCGGGCCTTTTGTGCCAGGCTGGGCATTGATTTGTCTTGTTCTTCCGCATTTCATCCTCAGACAAATGGCCAGACCGAGCGAACAAATCAGACTTTGCAAACTTATTTGAGATGCTTTGTGTCTGCTGATCAGGATGATTGGGTGGCTTTCTTGCTATTGGCCGAGTTTGCCCTTAATAATCGGGCTAGTTCGGCTACCTTGGTTTCGCCCTTCTTTTGTAATTTTGGTTTTCATCCTCGTTTTTTTTCGGGGCAGGTTGAGCCTTCAGACTGTCCTGGGGTGGATTCTGTGGTTGACAGGTTGCAGCAGATTTGGGCTCATGTGGTGGACAATTTGGTGTTGTCCCAGGAGGAGGCTCAACGTTTTGCTAACCGTCGTCGGTGTGTTGGTTCCCGGCTTCGGGTTGGGGATCTGGTGTCTTCCCGTCATGTTCCTATGAAGGTTTCTTCCCCTAAGTTTAAGCCTCGGTTTATTGGTCCTTATAGGATTTCTGAGATGATTAATCCGGTGTCTTTTCGATTGGCCCTTCCGGCCTTTTTTGCTATCCATAATGTCTTCCATAGATCTTTATTGCGGAAATATGTGGTGCCCGTTGTTCCCTCTGTTGATCCTCCCGCCCCTGTGTTGGTTGATGGGGAGTTGGAGTATGTGGTTGAGAAAATTTTGGATTCTCGCTTTTCGAGGCGGAGGCTTCAGTACCTTGTCAAATGGAAGGGTTATGGCCAGGAGGATAATTCTTGTGTTTTTGCCTCTGATGTCCATGCTGCTGATTTGGTCCGTGCCTTTCATCTGGCTTGTCCTGATCGGCCAGGGGGCTCTGGTGAGGGTTCGGTGACCCCTCCTCAAGGGGGGGTACTGTTGTGAATTCTGCTCTTGGGTTCTCCCCGGTGGTTGCTGGTGGTAATGCAGTTGTCCCTGGGTTGCAATCCTGGGCAGATTGACTGGGGTATTTAGGTGTGCAGGATTCATTAGCCCTTGCCAGTTGTCCATTGTTCTTGGAGGTTATTCATCTCTGTCTGGTTCCTCCTGCCCTGCTGCCATATCAGCCAAGATAAGTGTCTGGTTTTGTTTCTGCTGCACACATGCGGTGTGCTTTACAATTCAGTGCTATTCATTGTTTTTTCTTGTCCAGCTTAGACTGTGTTTGGATATTTTCAGTCCAGTTGGATTCTCAGGAGATGCAGAGACACATTCCATGACTTTAGTTAGTTGGTGGAATTTTTGTATATCTGCTGTGGATATTTTTAGGGTTTTAATACTGACTGCTTAGCATTCTGTCCTATCCTTTCCTATTTAGCTAGCATGGCCTCTTTTGCTAAATCCTGATTTCTGCCTGCATTTGTCTTTCCTCTTATACTCACAGTCAATATTTGTGGGGGGCTGCCTATCCTTTGGGGTTCTGCTCTGAGGCAAGATAGAATTCCCATTTCCATCTATAGGGGTATTTAGTCCTCCGGCTGTGTCGAGGTGTCTAGGATGTGTTAGGTACACCCCACGGCTACTTCTAGTTGCGGTGTCAGTTTAGGGTTTGTGGTCAGTACAGGTTCCACCTTCTCCTGCGAAAGTTTCATGCGGTTCCAAGGTCACCGGATCATAACAGTACAGTTCCTTTAGTTTAGTCAGAGTATGTGCGGGGAGATTGAGGTCTAGCGCCTCCGATTTTGATAAGTTTACTTTGAAATTAGTAAGGGAGCTATATTCCTCTAAGACCTTCTTCAGGGCAGGGAGGCTTCTGAGCCGTCTTGTCATTAGTATAAGAAGGTCATCGGCAAAGGCCGCTGTTTTGTATTGAGTGTTACCTATTTTGATACCTTCAATTTCTGTGTTCTGCTGCATAGCTCTCAGTAGGGGTTCCATCGAGAGCACAAAAATAATTGGTGACGGGGGCAGCCCTGACGGGTGCCATTCTTAAATGTAAATGCGTCAGTCAATGAACCATTAATTCTAATTCGGGCCTTGGGTTTCTATACATATCCTTATTGATACAATTAGTTGCTGTGGAAAACCAAAACTGACCAGGGTCTCATCTAGGTAGGTCCAGTCCACCCTGTCGAAGGCTTTCTCCGCATCAGTCCCAAGTAAAACTAGGGGTAATTTTCTTTTCTTAGCATAGTGCATCAGATGTAGTATCTTATAAGCGTTGTCCTTTCCCTCTCTGCCTGCAACAAAGCCCGTCTGATTCGTCGTGATCAGTTCTGGCAAGAACATAGCCACTCTTCGTGCTATCATACTAGCAAATAGTTTCAGGTCTACATTTAACAACGAGATTGGTCTATATCTGCTACACTGTTCTTGGTCTTTGCCCTCTTTGTATATTAATGATATTTTAGCTTCTAATGTTTGTGTAGGGAAATGATCGCCCTTTCATACTGAATTGCACATGTTTAAGAGGCATGGGAGGAGCACAAGATGAAAGGACTTATAATATATTGTTGATTGTCCATCAGGACCAGGGGCTTTCCCTGCAGGGGTCCCCGAAAGGGTGGACTGGAGTTCCTCCATCTGAAATGGTTTAATTAAAAGGTGTTTTTGAGGGTCTGTCAGTTGGGGTAAATTCAGACGCATTAGGAAAGTCTTAATAGTGCATTTCCATTCGGATTTATCAGGACTAGACTCTTTTGGGCGTAGATTATAGAGTTGTTTATAATAATTTAGGAATTCTGACTCTATTTGCTTATAGTTTTGAGTACTATGGCCACTTGAGGATTTGATAGAATGTATATAGGTAAGCGCTTGCCATTGTCTGAGCTTTGATAACATGAATTTTGTTGCTTTGTCACCATGCATGAACATTTTGGTTCGCCACGCAGTGTACCATTTCATTGATTTTAAATTTAAAATTTCTTATAGGCGCTGTCTTTTTTTGGTTAATTCCTTCAATAGTTGTTGTTCTGCCTGTTTTTTGTGTCGGGTTTCTAGATCATAAATCTCTTCATATAGGGTGTTTAGCTCCTGTTGTCTCTGTTTATTGAGATGCGAGCAGATTGAGATTAGTTCTCCTCTAATTACAGATTTATGGGCTTCCCATAGCATCAAGGCGGAGATCTCTCCAGTATCGTTTTGTTCAAAGTATTGATTAAGTTTTTTTTCAATGCGAGTTTTGATTTCCGGAGAGTTCAGAATGGATTCATTAAGTTGCTATCACGCTACACGGGGGTGAGCCTGGGAGGGAGAGGTGAACCCCAAAGTGGACCCTCTGGGTCACGATCCCAGAGCCCCCTAGGGCGAGCGAACCTGATGGGAGCACCCCCTATACAGGGAGTGTTAGGAGCAGGCCCAGGGAGGATGGAACCGCAACTGCCGGAGCCAAAGGGACGACTGGGTGGAGCAGGAGAACTGGTATGCAGAGGATGACTGATGCGGAGCACTGGAAGGGAAAAATACAAGTTAACCAGGCAGTTGGAGCTGAAGGATAAAGGGGACGGAGGGCGAGGGAAGAAGCCGAAGAAACAGAGCACAAGGCAGGAAAGGGAACAACGAGGCTTAAGCTTAGAATGGGCCAGAGCACAACGCTGAACTACGGAGCAGAAACAACGAAGATACGCAGGCGCTTTACCTGGGGAAGCGCCGAGCTGAAATACCTGATGGGCGCCGCCATATTGGAGGCGGGACCACCGTCACGACATCCCAGAAGGCAGAGCGGCGGAGGAGACCCTACGGCGCATGCGTGGACCGGCGACGCGCAGAGAGGCCGAGAAACTGGAGGCAGAAGAAGAAGAAGGAACGCTGGGAGCGCTCCGGCCGGACAGATAAGTATCAGGAATCGTTACAGTACCCCCTTTCTTACTCCCCCCCTCCTGGAACTGGAAAGAAACTTCTTCAAAATAAGGGGTGCATTGATGTTTTCTCGAGGTTCCCAAGATCTCTCCTCAGGACCAAAACCCTTCCAATCAATCAGAAACCATGTCCGACCCTTAACCGTTTTCTGGGCTAGAATGTCCCTCACCTCGAATTGTCCATCGGAGGAAGAGAAGGATGGGTCTACAGGAGAAGAAGAGTGAAAACGATTAAATACAGCAGGCTTAAGAAGTGAGACATGAAAGGCATTAGGAACACGCAAAGATGCGGGTAATTTTAACTTGTAAGCTACATCATTAATTCGGTGGGAAATTTCAAAGGGACCAATGTAACGAGGACCAAGTTTATGAGACGGAATTTTCAACCTAATATACCGAGATGAGAGCCACACCTTATCCCCCAGTTGATAAGGTGGAGCATCAAGCCGTCTCTTATCCGCAAACCTTTTCATACGATCACTGGCCTTAAGAAGTGACTCCTTAGTCTCTTGCCAAATTTTGGAGAACTCCTGGGACAAAGAATCAGCTGCCGGTACGCCTGAAGTGCAGGAAATGGGAAAAGGAATGCCAGGGTGTTGCCCGAAAACCACCAAGAATGGAGATTTAGAAGAAGATTCACAGGGGTGATTGTTATAGGCAAATTCAGCCCACGGAAGCAAAGAGACCCAATCGTTCTGATGGGCATTGGAGAAATGTCGTAAATAGGATGTGAGAACCTGATTGACACGCTCCACTTGGCCATTGGACTGAGGATGGTAGGCGGAGGAGAAATCCAAGGTCACCTTCATTAAGCTACACAGGGCTCTCCAGAAGCGGGCGGTGAACTGAACTCCACGATCAGAAACAATGTGACGAGGAAAGCCGTGAAGTCGGAAGACATGAAGGATGAAGATCTTTGCCAATTCGGGAGCAGATGGCAATCCAGACAAGGGTATGAAGTGGGCCATTTTTGAAAATCGGTCCACAACCACTAGGATAACAGAGCAATTAGAGGAGCGAGGGAGATCCGTAATAAAGTCCATGGCAATATCACTCCAAGGACAAGAAGGTACAGGAAGCGGATGTAAGAGTCCGGTAGGTAGCTGCCGAGGAACCTTATTTTTTGCACAAGAAGGACACGAAGCAAGGAAATCTAGGACGTCCTGATGAACGGATGGCCACCAGTAGTGACGAGTTATAAGAGAAAGTGTCTTCTTGACTCCTGCGTGCCCGGCAAATTTAGAGGAATGACCCCAGAGCAAAACTTGTCTCCTGTCTTTGCTTGCCACGAAGGTCTTCCCAGGAGGAGAGGAGACTACTTCCAGAGGAGCAACGGAAATAATCTTAGCCGGATCAATAATATGTGCAGGATTCTCCACCACATCCAAAGGTTGAGAGGACCGTGAGAGAGCATCAGCTCTGACATTTTTGTCTCCAGGACGGAAATGGAGTTCAAAATCAAAACATCCAAAAAACAGGGACCATCTGGCCTGACGAGGGTTAAGTCTTTGAGCAGTCTGTACATAGGCTAGATTCTTATGATCTGTAAATATGGTGAAGGAATGAACGGCCCCTTCGAGAAGATAACGCCACTCTTCTAAGGCCAACTTAATGGCCAACAGTTCCTTATCTCCGATAGAATAATTGCGTTCTGAAGAAGAAAATGATTTGGAGAAGAAACCACAAGTGACGACACGTCCAGAAGCTAACTTCTGTAAGAGGACTGCTCCGACTCCCACGGAAGATGCATCCACTTCAAGGACGAAGGGTCTGTTAGCGTCAGGACGATGAAGTACCGGGGCTATAGCAAATTTTTGTTTTAAAGTAAGAAATGCATTTTGGGCCTCCGAAGACCAGTTGTTGGAAGCAATTCCTTTGCGAGTAAGAGCCGAGATGGGCCTGGTTAAAGAAGAGAAATGTGGAATGAATTGCCTATAGTAATTGGCGAAGCCGAGGAAATGTTGAATGGCTTTAATACCAACAGGCTGTGGCCAATCCAGAGCTGCGGAGACCTTGGCTGGATCCATCTTTAGACCGGCATCTGAAACAATATATCCCAAGAAGGGTAAACTGGATTGTTCGAATACACATTTCTCGATCTTAGCAAAAAGATGGTTCTCTCGGAGGCGTTGAAGAACAAGACGGACATCTCGTCGATGGGCAGAGAGATTCGGAGAGAAGATTAGTATGTCGTCCAGATAAACTACGACACATACATAAAGGCAATCTCTGAAGATGTCATTTACGAATTCTTGGAAAACAGCGGGAGCGTTGCAGAGACCAAAAGGCATCACCAAGTACTCATAGTGGCCGTCACGAGTATTGAATGCAGTCTTCCACTCATCCCCGGCACGGATTCGAACAAGATTGTAAGCACCTCGAAGATCTAACTTAGTGAAAACTCGTGCTCCTCTTAAGCGGTCCAAGAGTTCAGAGATTAAAGGTAACGGATATTTATTCTTCACCGTTATGTTGTTCAATCCCCTATAGTCTATGCAGGGACGAAGTGAGCCGTCTTTTTTCTTGACAAAAAAGAAACCGGCCCCAGCAGGGGAGGTGGACTTCCGAATGAATCCCCTAGCAAGGTTCTCCCGAACGTACTCCGACATGGCTTGAGTCTCCGTAGGAGAGAGAGGGTAAATTCTTCCTCGCGGAGGCATGGCACCAGGAACCAGATCTATAGGACAGTCGTAGGACCGATGTGGAGGAAGGTTCTCTGCTTCTTTTTTATTGAAAACATCAGAAAAGGAAGAATAAGCAGAAGGCAGACCAGGAAGGGCAAGGGAAGAGCAAGAGTCACCCACAGGACGTACCGACAAGAGACACCGAGCCCGACAGGAATCCCCCCACGAGAGAATATTGCCATTATGCCAATCTAACATAGGTTCATGGGTACGTAACCACGGTAAGCCTAAAAGTACTGGATGGGAAATATTGGCTAAAACGTAAAAGGCAATCTTTTCCTTGTGTAAAACCCCTACCTGAAGTTCTACTACTTGGGTGACCTGGGTTATAGTCTCTTGCAAAGGTTTACCATCAACTGACGCAAGAAAGAGAGGGCTTTCAAGAGTCTTAACGGGAACAGAAAATCTTACTACCTCCTCTAACCTGATAAAATTCCCTGCTGCACCCGAGTCAATGTAAGCTTGCAGGGAATAGTGTTTACCAGAGACAAGAAGTAGAACAGAGAGCGTAAGGGGTAGAGAGGTATCACATGTACCTAGGGAGGCCTCTCTTACCTGACCTAGGCGGAGGAGTTTTCCGGACGATCAGGACAAGCACGCAGGAGATGGGAAGAACTGCCACAGTAGAAGCACAGACCCTGAGTGCGTCTCTCCTGGCGCCGTTGCTCAGACATCTTGAGCCGGTCTACCTGCATAGGTTCCGGCATCGGTTCAGAGGTAGACACTCTGAGTTTAGGACTGGGTGACGTTCGAAGAGGCAGGGAAAGACGAGGAGTCCTTCTCTCTCGTGCTCGTTCCTGGAATCGGAGATCAATACGAGTAGCCAAGGATATTAGATTTTCCAAATTGGTGGGAGTATCACGTCCCGCCAATTCGTCTTTTATGCGCCCGGATAGACCACGCCAGAATGCCCCTACCAGGGCCTCATTGTTCCACCCAAGATCAGAGGATAAAGTGCGGAATTGAATGGCGTACTGACCAACGGATAGGGTCCCTTGTTGTAAACTGAACAGGGACTCAGTAGTTGAGGCCAGGCGACCAGGTTCGTCGAACACTCAACGGAACGTCTCGAGGAAATTGTCTAGGCAAGACATTAGTGGATCATCTCGTTCCTAGAGAGGATTTACCCACGCTAATGCATTCCCCTCGAGATGGGAAATTATGAAGGCAATTTTAGCTCGATCGGTGGGGTATTGCAAGGGCAAGAGCTCAAAATGGAGGCGACACTGATTAAGGAAACCCCGACACACTTTGGGGTCTCCATTGTAGCGTGGGGGTTTGGCCAAATGGGGAGGTGCGTGAGGAGCGTGAACAGACGCGACTGTAGGGGAAGGGGTCTGTAGGGAGAGAAGGCGAGAATCAATAGCGGCCAGATAAGTCAAAATCTGCGTTTGGGTGTCGCGCTGCTGCGCCAGCTCCTGTTGCAGATTTAGCAACAAAGGAGCATTCCCAGGATCGGAAGATTGAAGTGAGGACAAACGAGAGTCCATCGACTTCATAAAGGCCATCATACGGGACTGATTCTCGCGGAGAAAGAGCAACTCTTTTTGAGCGGCTGCGGCTCCAGCGGGATCCATGGCCTGCGTATACTATCACGCTACACGGGGGTGAGCCTGGGAGGGAGAGGTGAACCCCAAAGTGGACCCTCTGGGTCACGATCCCAGAGCCCCCTAGGGCGAGCGAACCTGATGGGAGCACCCCCTATACAGGAAGTGTTAGGAGCAGGCCCAGGGAGGATGGAACCGCAACTGCCGGAGCCAAAGGGACGACTGGGTGGAGCAGGAGAACTGGTATGCAGAGGATGACTGATGCGGAGCACTGGAAGGGAAAAATACAAGTTAACCAGGCAGTTGGAGCTGAAGGATAAAGGGGACGGAGGGCGAGGGAAGAAGCCGAAGAAACAGAGCACAAGGCAGGAAAGGGAACAACGAGGCTTAAGCTTAGAATGGGCCAGAGCACAATGCTGAACTACGGAGCAGAAACAACGAAGATACGCAGGCGCTTTACCTGGGGAAGCGCCGAGCTGAAATACCTGATGGGCGCCGCCATATTGGAGGCGGGACCACCGTCACGACCTCCCAGAAGGCAGAGCGGCGGAGGAGACCCTACGGCGCATGCGTGGACCGGCGACGCGCAGAGAGGCCGAGAAACTGGAGGCAGAAGAAGAAGAAGGAACGCTGGGAGCGCGCCGGCCGGACAGATAAGTATCAGGAATCGTTACAGTTGCCATGATCTATTAATAGAGAAGGGTTTGGTTAGTGTTGTTTGAAACAGCACTATGGAGTTATCTGAGTGAATATTAGGGATTGTGTTGGCTTTTAATGCGTTGGGTAGTAGCTGTCTAGGTGTGAAAATATAATCAAGCCGATGGTATGATTTGTGGGGATGAGAGTAGTCAGTGAAATCGAGATCCGACGGGTGCAAATACCTCCAGACGTCAATTATGTGCATTGACCCAAGTTTTGCTTTTATCCTAATTAACTCTTTCGTGGAAAACGTGCTCTTTTTTCTTGTATCTATTAGAGGTTCTAATGCTATATTCAGGTCTCCGCCTATGATAAGAGATCCTTCTCGGAAATCCTCAATCTTCCTTAGCAGTGACATTAACCATTTTAGGTTTTTTTTGTTGGGAGCATATAAGCTACAAATAGTGACTAGGTCTCCAGCCAGTAGTCCCTTGACCAACACATATCTGCCATTGGAATCTGTTATCAAATTACGGGGTTGAAAAGATATTCCTTTCGCTATCGCTATCGAAGTACCTCTTGAACCGGTTTGTGTTTGGGGTGGGGGGGTAGGGTGGAGAGTTGCAGAGGGAGGGGTGGATTGAGGTAAGAGCAGGGATGTGGTGTGAGGGAGTGAGGGAAGATGGGGGGATGCGGGTGAGGGGGGGCAGGGAGAGAAGATCCAGGGTCTCTAACTAAAGCTAGTATGTGTTAATATCCATTTCAGGGTATAGGGGGTAGGTTAGGATGGAAGTGGGTATAGAGTGGGAAAGGTAGGAAGGAAAGCTTGGGGGGAAGGGGGGTTGGGATGAAAATGGGGATGGGTGGGAGGGGTAAGGGGGGAACGGGTTGGGTAGAGTCAGGGACAATAGTTAAGCATCATAGTACGGTGGGAAATTTAAGCTCAAATTAGAGTGGATGATGTAGTATTACAAGTTAGAGCTGTCTTCAGCAGATCAGGTTACTTCAGGGTCTCCTTTTGGAGGTGGTGTTTTGGTTGATTTCCTTTTCAGTCTTTGAGATTTAGGAGTCCCTGCGAGGTGCCATGGGGTAGGAATTGGGAACAGTTGTTGCTGTGAAGCTGAGTGGAAAGTTTCCAGATCTGGGTATGTATCTAAGGTGATATTTAGAACTTTTCAGAGTTCCTTGACCTCCATAGATGTTCTGGCTTGAAGCTTTTTATCTCCTGCTGTGATAAAGATTCCAAAGGGAAATAACCAGCAGAAGCGATGACCCTTTATTGTCAGGGCCTCCGTGAAGTGTTTCAGGATCCTTCGCTTTTTCAACATTGTAGCTGATAGGTCTTGGAAAAGTCTTATTTGTGAGTCTTCATATGTGATGTCCTGTGATTCACGCACTCGGCGAAGAATGAGATCCTTAATTCGGTCGTCGAGGAATCTGCATATTACATCCCGAGGAGGTTCTCCCTGTTTGGGTTTTGGATGGAGTGACCTATGCACTCTGACAAGTTCAATTTCCTTGGGGTCTTCAATTGTTAGAATTTTACCAAAGATCTCTATTGCAGCCTTGGATAAAGCCTCAAATGCCACTGATTCTGGGAGCCCCTTAATGCGGATATTATTTCTACGTTCATGATTTTCGTGGTCTTCCAGTGTAGATTGAATCGTTTGGATCTGTGATTCGTGATCTTTGAGGCAGTTAAGTAAGATATTGGTATGTTGTGACATTGATGTCTGAGTGTTCTCAACTGTTTCCAACCTGTGACCTTGTTGTGATAGGTCCTTTTT
This sequence comes from Ranitomeya variabilis, assembly GCF_051348905.1. Classification (NCBI taxonomy): domain Eukaryota; kingdom Metazoa; phylum Chordata; class Amphibia; order Anura; family Dendrobatidae; genus Ranitomeya; species Ranitomeya variabilis. Next base: position 574,146,546 of record NC_135236.1, read on the forward strand.
TATTTCGGCTAGTTCTTTTCCTATTGGCTCTAAACCCTTTCGAAAGTATTCTCTTCATGAATGAGCGGGTCACTAGATTGTCTTTAGTGTTCCCTCCTAAGTCAGAATCACTTTCAATATCTGAGTCTGAGTCTTCTTCTATTTGTGAGTCTATGTGTCTTGGGAATTTAGTAGACTCAGATATATCAGATTTCTTTTTTAGGAATTTATCCACATCAGCTTGAGTTATTGATTTAGAGGGATTTGTGGTCCCTCGTGAGGATTTAACCACGGTTTTCCCCATGGCTAATTGAGTAGGCTTCGGAATGTCTCTTATTAAGTAGCTTCAGTAGTCTCTCCCGGCCCGCAAGACAGAGAGGCTAGTTCTCCATGTCAGATTTCCAGTCTGATAACATTGAGAGGGGGGTCTGTCGCTTTGCAGAGACGGGAGGGGGGTTAGTGGTCTCGGTCAGCCTATTGATTTGCAGTTCAGAGCAATTATAACATCTGGGTGAAATCCCGTCAAACAGGAAGATTTGGTACGTGATGGGCACTGTGTGGTAAAGATGCCTCTATAATCTTCCGTTCTGAAAATTGGTCACTTAGGTCTTTTCGTGTGGTCTGTCTCCCTGTACAATGGTCGCCAAGATGTCACAGTGATCCTCTGCCTGAGAGAGGACTGAAGTGGCATCAGATGTGGGAGAGGAAGCCCCCCTGGCCCACGTATGGCTAGCAGACATGCAAATATACGGCTACCACCATGTTTATCGCCAGGTTAATAAAGGCACGAAACGTTATTATAATCTTTATGCCCACCTAGTGCTTTCCTGGCCCTTGTGACCTTTCCTCCATGGCGGCTAGTTGTAATTTTCATGAGCGTCGCAGGTAGTACTTGATTCAGGAGTGCCAGAGCTCCAGGCACCAGTCCGCAGCCAACCACTGTCTCGCTAGTATAATACCACTGCCGAGTGCTGCTCCCGAGTCTGCTCACATTCAGCTGCGGCTGCAGGATTGGGGTAATAAGCTTCAATCCCCTATATACAGCCCCCAAGAGCGCTGTGGTTGAGGTCAGGTTTTCAGATTTAGCAGCGCCGGTTATGAGCTGTTGTCCCCAAAAATCAGCAGAATATGTGCACAGTCAAAGAGAATATAGGGCGAAGAGGGAGCAGGTGAGGAAAGTCAGGGGGTAATAAGCCTCAATCCAACATATACGGTCCCCAAGAGCGCTGTGGTTGAGGCTAGGATTCAGGATCAGCTGCGCCGGCTGTAAGCTGTTGTCCTCACTTCCTCGGGGTTGTCAGCCACAGCCGTGCACTGCAGCCATGCCGCTGTTAAGTACTTGCTGAGTGCTGCTTATAACCCGGGTCTTCTTACCTCCGGTGCAGGAGATCTCCGGGAGTGTCTTCCTCTCCGCTCGGGTCCTCTTCGGGTCCTGGGTGTCGCTCCGGTGGGCTCGCTTTACGGCGGGTCTTCCTGGTCTCCCGCCTTCCTCTGCAGGTGCCTTCCTCGCACAGCCGCTTCACCGCTTCAGGCTGCGGCAGGGACGGGAAGGTTCTGTGGTCGTCGCCTGACGTCTCCAGCTGCTGTGTAGGTGGAGGCACTTTACTGCAGCGCTTGCCACCTCTGGGTCCGAGGGTCAGCGGGGACTCAGTGCAGGAACGCTGCAGACCACGTCACACAGCCCAGGGCACCTGTAGGCCTAATCGTCGGGTTTAATTACCGCTCATGCAGCTCTCAGCCCATTTGCAGAAGAGAGCGAGTCCAGTCAGATAACCACTGTACAAAGTGGATAATTGCCCTCAGATGCAGGCTGGATGATGATGAGCCCAAATATAAGGGTGGCAGTTGTTTGAGGCCTAGTGTTAGGCCCAGACCATGCGGCCTGTGTAGGTCTCTGCCAGCAGGTGATGAAAAAAAGGTCCAAAATAAACAATTTTGGTCTCAAAAGGGTCCTGATGCTGTGTAGAAGTGACAACCAATGCAAAACTGGGAGTAAAATGAGTTTTTTTTTTTTCGATTCCAGTCAATTAAGAGGATGCTCTCTTGGAGCTCACAGGCAACACACCCTACTCCATTGCTGCCTAGGCCATACCCCCGGACTGTAGTACAATTTCAATCTCCCTACAATGATCTCAGGACAAGTATGGCAGCAATAAAAAGGACTGCTGCACACAAAAGTGCACTGTGGACAAATAAACAAGATAACTGTGCAGAAAGGAGCAACAGGATTTTTGCTTTTAAAAAAAGCGGTTGGTTTGCACAGCACCGTGCAAACAGCAATGCAGCTATCAGGAAGCCTTATAAGGCAGCCTAATAAGATACAGAGCTGATGCACAAAAATATAGCCTCCACTGTCCCTGCAAAAAAAAGGTGGTGTTGGACAGTGGAAATCGCTACAGCAAAAGCTGTTTGGGGGTTAATCTTCCTTTCCTAACTATATCCCTGCTTCTGATGAAGCTGCAGCAACCTCTCCCTATGCTAAGATCGGCAGAAGTAAGATGGCGGTAGGTGTGCAAGCCCCTTTATACCCCCTGTGACGCCGCAGAAAGCAAGCCAATCACTGTCATGCCCTTCTCATCACGCTGCCCACACTCTGCGTCCTCCTTCATTGGCTGAAAAATGGCGGTGAAAGCGTCATATGAAACTCGACTTTGGCGCGGAGATCGCCGACCACATGGCCGATCCCACACTAGGATCGGGTCGGATTTCATGAAACCCGACTTTGCTGAAAGTCGGCGATTTTTGAATTTGTCCTATCCGTTTCGCTCAACCCTAGTGACTACTATTCTTTATCTTAAGGTGTCCAATGAAAGACCAGACGCTAACACTTTCATTGCTCTTAGGCTATGTTCACATTTGCATTGCGTCGGGCGCAGCCACGGCGACGCATGCGTCATGCGCCCCTATATTTAACATGGGGGCGCATGGACATGCGTTGCACTTGCGTTTTGTGACGCATGCGTCACTGTGGTGCATGCGTCAGGGCGCAGAGGACACAGCAAGTTGCAGTTTTTTCTGCGCCCAAAACCATGCAAAAGTGGACGCATTCATCACAAAACGCTGCGTTGTGCATGCGTTTACATTTGCGTTGTGCGTTGCGTCGCCGACACTGCGGCGCACAACGCAAATGTGAACGTAGCCTTAGACATATTTTGCCATGTCACATTACCCCTTCCTAAAATTACATTACTTACTCTTCACATCTTTTTTATGATACAGCATTCACAGCTCACTGGTATCACAGTGTTTCAACTACTTATCAATAAACAATATGAATATTTGACTTTTTCTTTGCACAAGAAATAAGTTGCAATAAACACAGAACAAGTAATATTGTTCTGAATGCAGACAATACCTTTTTATATTTTTCCAGAGCTGATTTCCATTGCTGTCTTCCTTACTATAATGGTATTGATCTGCTAAAAATATTTCCTCAATACAGGTACTTGCATTGCCTATTGTTTCATTTCAGTTTTCATTGGTTATTTATTTCCTTTTTGAGCTTTTGTTTTGCACTCTATATATTGCAGTGAAATAATTTATGTTTATAAAGTTCCTGATAATGATTGATTTAGCCTTTGTCACGTTGTGTATCTGTTTTGAAATATGAAAATGCAAGTTGGTTTATTTTTAAAATAAAAGGCATAAAATGCATGTAATTTGTGTGTAACCAAACATTGTAACTACATTTACATATAATTAACAGCTAGATTTATTTACTAAGCTACTTTACACATAGACTTAAGGTACCTTCACACGAAACGACATTATAACGATATCGCTAGCAATCCGTGACGTTGCAGCGTCCTCGCTAGCGATATCGTTTCGTTTGACACGCAGCAGCGATCAGGATCCTGCTGTGATGTCGCTGGTCGCTGAATAAAGTCCAGAACTTTATTTGGTCGTCCGATTGCTGTGTATCGTTGTGTTTGAAAGCAAAAGCAACGATACCAGCGATATTTTACACTGGTAACCAGGGTAAACATCGGGTTACTAAGCGCAGGGCCGCGCTTAGTTACCCGATGTTTACCCTGGTTACTAGCGTAAAATGTAAAAAAAACAAACAGCACATACTCACATTGCGTCCCCTGCAGTCTGCTTCCTCCTCTGACTCAGCGCCGCAAAGTGAAAGTGAAAGCAGCACAGCGGTGACGTCACCGCTCTGCTCTCACTGTACGGCGCTCAGTCAGTCAGGAAGTGGACGCAGGGGGACGTGAATGTAAGTATGTGCTGTTTGTTTTTTTTAGATTTTACGCTGGTAACCAGGGTAAACATCGGGTTACTAAGCGCGGCCCTGCGCTTAGTTACCCGATGTTTACCCTGGTTACCAGGGGACCTCGGCATCGTTGGTCGCTGGAGAGCGGTCTGTGTGACAGCTCTCCAGCGACCAAACAGCGACGCTGCAGCGATCGACATCGTTGTCGCTATCGCTGCAGCGTCGCTTCGTGTGAAGGTACCTTTACATTGTCCATGTGATCTGTGTTATACTCTGCAGTGACAGTCTAAAATGGCAGGAGCTAGCATACACAGCAGGACTTCCCATAGAGAAGGCAGAAAGTGATTATTGTCATATCTGCCTTCCCGATTGTTGTACATACACCACTGAACCAGTGCTATGAATACAATATTGGAAGAACTGGCAGCATGTCCTCCTCCTGCACCCAGTGATCATGGCATTGCTAGATATCAGAAAGGAGCAGGAGCTGTTTGGTCCAAGAGACCAAGTCAGCTCTGTTATGCAGCCAGGACTTTTCCCAATAACTGAGGTTAGTATACCAGCCCCAGTTACTGAGGAAAATGAGATTTAAAAATAAGTATTTATGTGTTTAAGTGCTTTTTTTATAACTTAGGCTAAGTGCACACGTTGCAGAATTGCCGTGGAAATTTCCGCGGCAATTCTGCAACTCCTGCCGCGTATATATCGCATGCGGAGTTGGCATGCATATTCCCGCAGAAAACTAGCGTTTTGCAAGCATAATTAGCTTGCAGAATGCTAGCGTTTTCCAAGCGATCTGTAGCATCGCTTGGAAAACTGATTGACAGGTTGGTCACACTTGTCAAACATAGTGTTTGACAAGTGTGACCAACTTTTTACTATTGATGCTGCCTATGCCGCATCAATAGTAAAAGATAGAATGTTAAAAATAATTTAAAAAATAAAAAAAATGGTTATACTCACCTTCCGCAGACAGACGATCTCCTCAGCGGCTTCCGTTCCTATAGATGGTGTGTGTGCAGGAGCTTCGATGACGTCGCGGTCACGTGACTGCGACGTCCTCGCAGGTCCTTCACACACACCATCTATAGGAACAGAAGCGGGCGCGTGCACCGCTGACAGGTGGGAGGACTCCGGGGCCATCAGAGGGTGAGTATATCATGATTTTTTATTTTAATTCTTTTTTTTTTAAAGCAATTATATGGTGCCCAGTCCTTGGAGGAGAGTCTCCTCTCCTCCACCCTGGGTACCAGCCGCACATGATCTGCAATATTGCCTTGCACAGGCGTGTACTCCGGAGGACAGAGAATGAACTTCAATCCAATATTGCGGCCAGCATGCAGCCAGCGGGTAAGGAAAGGGTAAATCAAACACCCAAAAACCCCGCCCATATGACCCAAAACCAGTCCCGCCAAATTCAGGTGACAGGTTCCCTTTAAGCCCGAAGGGTGGTTTGCATGTTAATGACTGGGACAATGTTTACAATTCTGACCACTGTCCATTTATGAGGTTATAACTCTGGAACGCTTCAACGGATCCTGATGATTCTGACATTGTTTTCTCAAGAAATATCGTACTTCATGATAGCAGTAAAATTTATTTGATATTACCTGTGTTTATTTGTGAAAAAAATGGAAATTTGGCAAAAATTTTGAAAATTTCGCAATTTTCCAAATTTGAATTTTTATGCTCTTAAATCACAGAGATATGTCACACAAAATACTTAAAGTAGATATGTCTACTTTACATCAGCACAATTTTGGAACCAGTTTTTTTTTGTTAGGGAGTTATAAGTGTTAAAATTGAACAGCAATTTCTCATTTTTACAACACCATTTTTTTTAGGGACTACATCACATTTGAAGTCATTTTGAGGGGTCTATATGACAGAAAATAACCAAGTGTGACACCATTCTAATAACTGCACCCCTCAACGTGCTCAAAACCACATTCAAGAAGTTTATTAACCCTTCAGGTGTTTCACAGGAATTTTTGGAATGTTTAAATAAAAATGAACATTTAACGTTTTTCACAAAAAATTTATTTCAGCTCCAATTTGTTTTATTTTACCAAGGATAACAGGAGAAAATGGACCCCAAAAGTTGTTGTACAATTTGTCCTGAGTACGCTGATACCTGATATGTGGGGGTAAACCACTGTTTGGGCGTATGGCAGAGCTCAGAAGGGAAGGAGCGTCATTTGACTTTTCAATGCAAAATTGACTGGAATTGAGATGGAAAGCCATGTTGCGTTTGGAGATCAACTGATGTGCCTAAACATTGAAACCCCCCACAAGTGACACCATTTTGGAAAGTAGACCCCATAAGAAACTTATCTAGATGTGCGGTGAGCACTTTGACCCAATAAGTGCTTCACAAAAGTTTATAATGCAGTGCCGTAAAAATATAAAATCATATTTTTTCCCAAAAATGATCTTTTTGCCCCCAATTTTTTTATTTTTCCAAGGGTAAGAGAAGAAATTGGACCCCGAAAGTTGTTGTGCAATTTGTCCTGAGTACGCTGATACCCGATATGTGGAAGTAAACCACTGTTTGGGCGCATGGTAGAGCTCGGATGGGAAGGAGCGCCATTTGACTTTTCAATGCAAAATTGACTGGAATTGAGATGGGACACCATTTTGCGTTTGGAGAGCCACTGATGTGCCTAAACTTTGAAACCCCCCACAAGTGACACCACTGTGGAAAGTACACCCCATAAGGAACCTATCTAGATGTGTTGTGTGAGCTTTGAGCCTCCAAGTGTTTCACTACAGTTTATAACGCAGAGCCGTGAAAATAATTTTTATTTTTTTCCACAAAAATTATATTTTAGCCCCCAGTTTTGTATTTTCCCAAGGGTAACAAGAGAAATTTGACCAAAAAATTTGTTGTCCAATTTGTCCTGAGTACGCTGATACCCCAAATGTGGGGAGGAACCACCATTTGGGCACAGGGCAGAGCTCGGAAAGAAAGGAGCGCCGTTTGGAATGCAGTCTTAAATGGAATGGTCTGCAGGCGTCACGCTGCGTTTGCAGAGCCCCTAACGTACCTAAACAGCAGAAACCCCCCACAAGTGACCCCATATTGGAAATTAGACCCCCCAAAGAACTTATCTAGATGTGTTGTGAGAACTTTGAACCTCCAAGTGTTTCACTGCAGTTTATAACGCAGAGCTGTGAAAATAAAAAATCATTTTTTTCCACAAAAATTATTTTTTAGCCCCCAGTTTTGTATTTTCCAAAGGGTAACAGGAGAAATTGGATACCAGAGGTTCTTTTGCAATTTGTCCTGAGTATGCTGATACCACATATGTGGGGGAACCACTATTTGGGTGCATGGCAGAGCTCAGAAGGGAAGGAGCGCCGTTTGGAATGCAGACTGAGATGGAATGGTCTGCAGGCATCACATTGCGTTTGCAGATCCCCTAACGTACCTAAACAGCAGAAACCACCCACAAGTGACCTCATATTGGAAAGTAGACCCCCTCAAGGATCTTATTTAGATGTGCTGTGAGAACTTTGAACAGCCAAGTGTTTCACTACAGTTTATAACGCAGAGTCATGAAAATAAAAAATAATTATTTTTCCACCCAAAAAATTTTTAGCCCCCCAAATTTTTATTTTTTCAAGGGTAACAAGAGAAATTGGACCCCAAAAGTTGTTGTACAATTTGTCCTGAGTACGCTGATACCCCATATATTGGGGTAAACCCCTGTTTGAACAAACGGGAGAGCTCAGAAGGAGAGGAGCACTGTTTTACTTTTTCTTCGCAGAAATGGCTGGAATTGAGATCAGACGTCATGTCACGTTTGGAGAGCCCTGATGTGCCTAAACAGTGGAAACCCCCAATTCTAACTGAAACCCTAACCCAAACACACCCCTAATCCCAACCACACCCCTAACCCCAACACACCCTTTACCCTAATTTCAAACCTAACCACACCCCTAACTCCAACACATCCCTAACTCTAATCCCAACCATAACCCTAACTTTAGCCCCAACCCTAACTGTAGCCCTAACCATAACTTTAGCCCCAACCCTAACCCTAACTTTAGCCCCAGCCCTAACCCTACCTTTAGCCTCAACCCTAACTGTAGCCCTAACCTTAGCCCCAACCGAAACCCTAGCCCTAACCCTAGCCCCAACCCTAACCCTAGCCCAAACCCTAGCCCTAACGCTAGCCCTAGCCCTAACCCTAGCCTTAACCCTAACCCTAGCCCTAACCCTAATGGGAAAATGGAAAAATAAATACATTTTTTTATTTTTATTATTTTTCCCTAACTAAGTGGGTGATGAAGGGGGGTTTGATTAACTATTTGTAGCAGATTTTTAGGGGATTTTTATGATTGGCAGCTGTCACACATTAAAAGATGCTGTTTATTGCAAATAATAGTTTTTGATTCTCCAGATTTTGAGAGCTATAATTTTTCCATATTTTGGTCCACAGAGTCATGTGAGGTTTTATTTTTTGCGGGATGAGTTGACGCTTTTATTGGTATCATTTTCGGACATGAGACAGTTTTTGATCACTTTTTATTCTGATTTTTGTGAGGCAGAATGACCAAAAACCAGCTGTTCATGAATTTCTTTTTTTTTTTTTTTTTTTTTGGGGGGGGGGTTTGTACCATTCCACGTTCGGTAAAATTAATAAAGCAGTTTTATTCTGTGGGTCAGAATGATTACAGCGATGCCTCTTTTATATTTTTTTTATGTTTTGGCGCTTTTATACGATAAAAGCTATTTTATAGAAAAAATAATTATTTTTGCATCGCTTTATTCTGAGGACTGTAATTTTTTTATTCTTTCGCTGTGGATGCTGTATGGTGGCTTATTTTTTGCCAAACAAGATGACATTTTTAGCGGTACCATAGTTATTTATATCTGTCTTGTGATCGCGTGTTATTCCACTTTTTGTTCGGCGGTGTGATAATAAAGCGTTGTTTCTTGCCTTGTTTTTTTTTTTTTTACGTCGTTCACTGAAGGGGTTAACTAGTGGGACAGTTTTATAGGTGGGGCCGTTACGGACGCGGCGATTGTTAGGGCTAGTAAAACACACCAAATAATTAGAGAGATGGTATAAGGTGCGTTCGCAGCCCGGGGTCCACCGTGCAGAGATGGAACCTGCTGCTGAGTAATGACGGACTATATGGCGGTACAATGAGGATACACACATGGGTTAACTTCACCCTGTGTGAAGGAAGCGAACCCTGTTGCGTCACAGGTCCGCGGTACCGCACAAAGAGTGTAAGCAAGGAATCACAGAATTCTATCCCAGGACACAGGATTAGAGTTTGTGTAGACCTCTTGTGCTCGACACTAGAGTTGAGCGACATTTACTTTTTTCGGATCGAGTCGGGTTTCGCGAAACCCAATGCAAGGCAATGAGGAATCAAAGTCGGCAGTGAGTGGAGGACAGGAAAACACCTACAGTGCCCATTTTAATGCCAAAAACATCAATTCTTTTTACTGAAGCTTGTCAGTGTTAATTTACTTTATAATAATAGTTAGGCATTGCAAACTGGGGGTCATTTGGCTAAAATTGTGGGGGGGTAGGGCTGGCTCAAGATTTTCGTGGGCCCAGGAAATGCGGAATACGTCACGGCGGTGGAGCAGTGAGAGGTAAGTATTTCAACTTTGCAAGTGCTGTGATCCTGAGCAAGCAGGGGGGGCACTCATTGGCATTGGCACTGGCACAGGGCCCCTCATAGTACGGTGGTGTGTTTGACTGCGGGTGGCGCCTCCCACCGGCAGAGACACTTTTGCGTACTATGAGGGGCCCTGTGCCAGTGACATCGCCAACGAGTATGCCCCCCCACCTGATGAAGGAACCTGCACTTTCATCTGCACCTTCCTCTTTGTCCTCGTGTAAGGTTGTATAGTATGCGGGAAGGGGGACCAGACTTTCAGCAGGGTCAGATTCTGGCTGTGTAGAGTGCAAGGGGAATGTAGTGGTCTGGGTCAATGTACCAGCAGACTCATCTAGCAGTGGCTGGGCAATGGGCAGGATGAGGAGGAAACACAGATATAGGCCCAAATAATAAAGTAGGCTAAATGCAGTTCAAAATTGGTAACAGGACTAAACTGGCGGCATTGCTTTGTTCAGTGGAGGACAACTGTAATGAGCAGCAGACACAGTTAGTAGGACCAAATAATAAAGTGGGCTAAATGCAGTTCAAATGTGGTAACAGGACTAAACAGGCGGCATTGCTTTGTTCAGTGGAGGACAACTGTAATGAGCAGCAGACACAGTTAGTAGGCCCAAATAATAAAGGAGCCTAAATGCAGTTAAAAATTGGTAACAGGACTAAACAGGCGGTATTGCTTTGTTCAGTGGAGGACAACTGTAATGAGCAGCAGACACAGTTAGTAGGCCCAAATAATATAGTGGGCTAAATGCAGTTCAAAATTGGTAACAGGACTAAACAGGCGGTATTGCTTTGTTCAGTGGAGGACAACTGTAATGAGGGGCAGACACAGTTAGTAGGCCCAAATAATTAAGTAGGCTAAATGCAGTTCAAAATTGGTAACAGGACTAAACTGGCGGCATTGCTTTGTTCAGTGAAGGACAACTGTAATGAGGGGCAGACACAGTTAGTAGGCCCAAATAATAAAGTAGGCTAAATGCAGTTCAAAATTGGTAACAGGACTAAACAGGCGGCATTGCTTTGTTCAGTGGAGGACAACTTAATGAGCAGCAGACACAGTTAGTAGGCCCAAATAATAAAGTAGCCTATATGCAGTTCAAAATTGGTAACAGGACTAAACAGGCGGCATTGCTTTGTTCAGTGGAGGACAACTGTAATGAGCAGCAGACACAGTTAGTAGACGCAAATAACAAAGTAGCCTAAATGCAGTTCAAAATTGGTAACAGGACTAAACAGGCGGTATTGCTTTGTTCAGTGGAGGACAACTGTAATGAGCAGCATACACAGTTAGTAGGCCCAAATAATAAAGTGGGCTAAATGCAGTTCAAAATTGGTAACAGGACTAAATTGGCGGCATTGCTTTGTTCAGTGAAGGACAACTGTAATAAGGGGCAGACACAGTTAGTAGGCCCTAATAATGAAGTATGCTAAATGCAGTTAAAAATTGGTAACAGGACTTAACAGGCGGCATTGCTTTGTTCAGTGGAGGACAACTGTAATGAGCAGCAGGCACAGTTAGTAGGCCCAAATAATAAAGTAGCCTATATGCAGTTCAAAATTGGTAACAGGACTAAACAGGCGGCATTGCTTTGTTCAGTGGAGGACAACTGTAATGAGCAGCAGACACAGTTAGTAGGCCCAAATAATAAAGGAGCATAAATGCAGTTCAAAATTGGTAACAGGACTAAACAGGCGGTATTGCTTTGTTCAGTGGAGGACAACTGTAACGAGCAGCAGACACAGTTTGTAGGCCCAAATAATATAGTGGGCTAAATGCAGTTCAAAATTGGTAACAGGAGTAAACTGGCGGCATTGCTTTGTTCAGTGGAGGACAACTGTAATGAGGGGCAGACACAGTTAGTAGGCTCAAATAATTAAGTAGGCTAAATACAGTTCAACATTTTTAACAGGACTAAACAGGCGGCATTGCTTTGTTCAGTAGAGGACAACTGTAAGGAGCAGCAGACACAGTTAGTAGGCCCAAATAATAAAGTAGCCTAAATGCAGTTCAAAATTGATAACAGGACTAAACAGGCGGCATTGCATTGTTCAGTGGAGGACAACTGTAATGAGTGGCCGACACAGCTAGTAGGCCCAAATAATAAAGTGGGCTAAATGTCTGCCAAAAAATTGTTCATAAATAAACAGGTGGCATAGCTAGGTACAGGGGTGGACTCCTCTGCTGACAGTGGTAGTAGGCGCAAAGTATTGACTGGTCTAAATGTAGGCCAGGGCCCTTGTATATTTTAACTATCATTTATCATTTCAACAAATTTGTATTGGCAGTGCCATTGAAGGATTTAACAGCCCAGACTACACAGTGGTGGAGCAGGGAGAGGTAAGTATTGCAAGTGGTAGAGCACTGTTCGAGCTGGGAGGGAACACTCTCTCGCGGGTGGTGGTACTGGCACAGGGCCCCTCATATTACGATGGTGTGTCTGATGTTGGTTGTGCACCACCACCATCAGAGACACTTCATTGTACTATGAGGGACCTTGTGCCAGTGCCGTCGCCCAAGAGTGGGCACACCCACCTGTCCAGGCAAAGGGCACTCGCACGGGTGCTTGCGACAAGTGGTGACCACGACCCTCTGGGGGGAGTCAGCCCATTTAGGGAGGTATAAAAATGGCCTATGGTGGACATTCAGCAGCTGCAAATGGAGGAATTGGAGCAGTCAGTAAGAGGAGGCCAAAAGCAAGACATTTTTCAGGCAAACTACGTATCAGCAGGGGAAGGTGGGGCCAAATAATTTAAAATCCATGATTGGTTCATTTTAATGAAGGTTAGATCATCAACATTTCGGGTAGCCAGACATGTCCTATTCATATTGTGATCAGGGGGGCATATTGTGACCAGGGGGCCATGTGCCTGCCAGCACAGTGGGGCATATTGTGACCAGGGGGCATGTGCTTGCCAGCAGCACAGGGGGCATATTATGACCGGAGGGTATGTGCCTGCCAGCAGCACAGGGGGGCATATTGTAATCCAGGGGGGCATGTGTCTGCCAGCAGCTCAGGGGGGCATATAGTGACCAGGGGGAAATGTGTCTGCCAGCAGCACAGAGGGGCATATGATGACAGGGGGGCATGTCCCTGCCAGCACAGGGGGGCATTTAGTGACCCACGGGGGGCACATGTCTGCCAGCAGCTCAGGGGGCATATAGTGACCCATGGGGCATGTTTCTGCCAGCAGCACAGGGGGCCATATAGTGACTTAGGGGGGGCATGTGCCTGCCAGCAGCACAGAGGCACATGTCCCTGCCAGCAGCACAAGGGGGCATATTGTGACCAAAGGGCATGTGCATGCCAGCACAGGGGGGCATATAGTGACCCAGGGGGGCATGTGCCTGCCAGAAGCACAGGGGGCATATTGTGACCAGGGGGGCATGTGCAAGCAGCACAGGGGGAATATTGTGACTGGAGGGCATGTGCCTGCAAGGAGCACAGGGGGGCATATTGTGACCGGGGGGCATGTGCCTGCCAGCAGCACAGGGGGGCATGTCCCTGCCTTCACTGGGGGGCATAATGTGACCAGGGGGGAATGTGTCTGCCAGCAGCACAGGCGGGCATATAGTGACCCAGAGGGGGCATGTGTCTGCCAGCAGCAGAAGGGAGCATATAGTGACCAGGGGGGCATGTGTCTTCCAGCAGCACAGGGGAGCATATAGTGACCAGGGGGGGGCATGTGCCTGCCCGCAGCACAAGGGGACATATTGTGACCAGGGGGATATTTGCCTGGCAGCAAAGGGGGGCATATAGTAATCCGGGGGCATGTGCCTGCCAGCAGCACAGGGGGGCATATAGTGATCCGGGGGCATATGCCTGCCAGCAGCACAGGGGGGCATATAGTGACCAGGGGGGCATGTACCTGCCAGCAGCACAGAGGGGCATATAGTGTCCAGGGGGGCATGTGTCTGCCAGCAGCACAGGGGAGCATATAGTGACCAGGGGGGCATGTGCCTGCCAGCAGCACAGGGGGCATATAGTGACCAGGGGGCATGTGCCTGCCAGCAGCACAGAGGGGCATATTGTGACCAGGGGGGCATGTGCCTGCCAGCAGCACAGGGAGGGGGCATGTGCCAGGATAGGTGTTATATAGATACCAGGATGAGGGACATATGATTTGTAAGACAGACACTGGCATTATAAAACAGACCCCCATTTAGCATAAAAATTATTTTTTTCAGCAAATTTGGGGGTGCGTCTTATAATCAGGTGCGTCTTATAAAGCGAAAAAATACGGTATATATATTTATATACTGTATTTTTCGCTAAGAACCTTCATTTTCATTAATCTCCGTAAGATTTAAAAAAAAATGGACATTTTTTTTTTGAGTAGCAAAATCCAGATTAAATGTTTTTAATGTTTTTCTGTGTTTACACATGGCCTGAACATGATCGAAGTGTTCCGGCGGTATAGGGAAGCATGGCGCAGGGAGGGGGCTCCCTGCGGGTTTCCCTGAGACCCTTGGAGCAACGAGATGTGATCGCATTGCTCCAAGGGTCTCCTACCTTCTTCTCCCTGCAGGCCCTGGATCCAAAATGGCCACACGGCTGCATCCGGGTCCTGCAGGGAGGTGGCTTACCAAGCGCCTGCTCAGAGTAGGCGCTGGTAAGCCAGGAGCCCTGCTTGTCAGATCGCTGACCTGACACAGTGCTCTGCAAAGTGTCAGATCAGCGATCTGACCTTATAACATGATGCCCCTCCCTGGGGCAATGTTATAAAGTTAAAAAAAAATATATTTAGCTGTGTAAAAAAAAAAAATAATAATTCCTAAATAAAGAAAAAAAATATATTGTTCCCATAAATACATTTCTTTATCTAAATAAAAAAAAACAATAAAAGAACACATGGTTAGTATTGCCGCGTCCGTAACAACCCGCCCTATAAAACTGTCCCACTAGTTAACCCCTTCAGTGAACACCGTAAAAAAAAATATGAGGCAAAAAACGCTTTATCATTACTGCCGAACAAAATGTGGAATAGCATGCAATCAAAAAGACGGATATAAATAACCATGGTACTGCTAAAAACGTCATCTTGTCCCGCAAAAAATGAGCCACCATACAGTGTCATCAGCGAAAAAATAAAAAAGTTATAGTCATCAGAATAAAGCGATGCAAAAATAATTATTTTTTCTATAAAATAGGTTTTATCGTATAAAAGCACCAAAACATAAAAAAAATATAAATTAGGTATCGCTGTAGTCGTTTTGACCTGAAAAATAAAACTGCTTCATCAATTTTACCAAACGTGGAATGGTATAAACGCCGCCCCCAAAAAGAAATTCATGAATAGCTGGTTTTTGGTCATTCTGCCTCACAAAAATTAGAATAAAAAGCGATCAAAAAATGTCACGTGCCCGAAAATGTTACCAATAAAAACGTTAACTCGTCCCGCAAAAAACAAGACCTCAAATGACTCTCTGGACCAAAATATGGAAAAATTATAACTCTCAAAATGTGGTAAAGGAAAAAAATATTTTTTGCAATAAAAAGTGTCTTTTAGTCTGTGACTGCTGCCAGTCATAAAAATCCACTAAAAAGCTGCTATAGTTAATCAAACCCCCTTTATCACCCCCTTAGTTAGGTAAAAATAAAAAAAATGTATTTATTTCCATTTTGCATTAGGGTTAGGGCTAGGGTTAGGGATAGGGTTAGGGTTAGGGTTAGGGTTAGGGCTAGGGTTAGGGTTAGGTTTAGGGTTAGGGTAAGGGCTAGGGTTAGAGCTAGGGTTAGGGTTAGGGCTAGGGTTAGGGCTAGGGTTAGGGTTGGGTTTGGATTACATTTACAGTTGGGATTAGGGTTAGGGGTATGTCAGGGTTAGGGTTGTGGTTAGGGTTGTGGCTGGGATTAGGGTTAGGGGTGTGTTGGAGTTGGGGTTAGGGGTGTGGTTGGGATTCGGGTGAGGGGTGTGTGTGGGTTAGGGTTTCAGTTAGAATTGGGGGTTTCCACTGTTTAGGCACATCAGGGCTCTCCAAACGCAACATGACATCCAATCTCAATTCCAGCCAATTCTGCGGTGAAAAAGTAAAACAGTGCTCCTTTCTTTCCAAGCTCTCCCTTGTGCCCAAACAGGGGTTTAACCCAACATATGGGGTATCAGCGTACTCAAAATAAATTGTACAACAACATCTGGAGTCCAATTTTTCTTGTTCACCTTTGGAAAATAAAAATTTGGGGGGCTAAAAAACATTTTTGTTGGAAAAAAATTATATTTTATTTTGACGGCTCTGCATTATAAACTGTAGTGAAAATCTTGGGGGTTCAAAGTTCTCACAACACATCTATATAAGTTCCTTGGGGGGTCTAGGTTCCAATATGGGGTCACCTGTGGGGGGTTCTACTGTTTAGGTATATCAGGGGCTCTGCAAATGCAACGTGATGCCTGCAGACCAATCCATTCCAAATGGCGCTCCTTCCCTTCCGAGCTCTACCATGCACCCAAACGGTGGTTACCCCCCACATATGGGGTATCAGCGTACTCAGGACAAATTGCACAACAATTTTTGTGGTCCAATTTCTCCTGTTACCCTTGGGAAAATACAAAACTGGGGGCTAAAAAATAATTTTTTTTGGGAAAAAAATAATTTTTATTTTCATGGCTCTGCGTCATAAACTGTAGTTAAACACTTGGGGGTTTAAAGCTCTCACAACACATCTAGATAAAATCCTTAGGGGGTCTACTTTCCAAAATGGTGTCATTTGTTGGAGGTTTCAATGTTTAGGCACATCAGGGGCTCTCCAAATGCAACATGGCGTCGCATCTTAATTCCAGCCAATTTTGCATTGAAAAGTCAAACAGCGCTCCTTCCCTTCCGAGCTCTGCCATGCACCCAAACAGTGGTTTACCCCCACATATGGGGTATCAGCGTACTCAAGACAAATTGTACAATAACTTTTGGCATCCATTTTCTCCTGTTACCCTTGTTAAAATAAAATAAATTGGAGGTGAAGTAAATTTTTTGTGAAAAAAAATTAAATGTTCATTTTTTTTTAAACATTCCAAAAATTCTTGTGAAGCACCAGAAGGGTTAATAAACTTCTTGAATGTGGTTTTGAGCACCTTGAGGGGTGTAGTTTTTAGAATGGTGTCACACTTGGGTATTTTTTATCACATAGACCCCTCAAAATGACTTTCAAATGTGATGCGGTCCCTAAAAAAAAATGGTGTTGTAAAAATGAGAAATTGCTGGTGAACCTTTATAACTCCCTAACAAAAAAAAATGTTGGTTCCAAAATTGTGCTGATGTAAAGTAGGCCTGTGGGAAATGTTACTTATTAAGTATTTTTTGTGACATATCTCTGTGATTTAAGGGCATAAAAATAAAAATTTTGAAAATTGCAAAATTTTCAACATTTTCACCAAATTTCCATTTTTTTCACAAATAAACGCAGGTAATATCAATGAAATTTAACCACTATCATGAAGTACAATATGTCTTGAGAAAACATAGTCAGAATCATCAGGATCCATTGAAGCCTTCCAGAGTTATAACCTCATAAAGGGACAGTGGTCAGAATTGTAAAAATTGGCCCGGTCATTAACGTGCAAACCACCCCGGTGGCTTAAGGGGTTAAAAAGACTGCATGGACCAGGGCTCATACCACTGAATGCCTGCTCTTTCATCCTGTGGTCAGACCACTACTCAGACAACACAGGATAAGGGTAAAACAATGTGGCAGTAATATATTGAACCACCAACACACAATAGCATAGAGAACAGTCCCAGCAAATACCCAAGATGGTGCAAAATACAGAGTCTCAACATTCCTCTGACTAGGTGGAATTAGAGCTGTTTCCAGGGTTGAGTACTCCCACCAGTGGCTCCCTGCTTTTGGCTGGCCCCCACATTGAAGAGGTAACGACAAGCTTAGGAAGCTGACAGTACATTGATGTAGGAGGCCAGGTGACTTGATTGTCCCCACCTGGATTCTCTTTGAGGTTTCAGTGATGGTCAATGAAGTAGCTCTCTACTTCTTCAGTTGGATTCATGATGACAGAAGACATCTCCAGCTTCTTGTATATGATCTTTTAGATCCTGCCAATTTCCCAAAGGGGATAGATATGAGATGAGGACTTTCCATTCAGTTCACCTTGAAGGTGATCCGTTCCTCCAGCGGACTCTTCCATAACCTCCCCCTGGTCTCCGGCTTGACCTGGAAAACTCCACACGTAATCAACGAGAACCAAACTCATATCCATTGCTTACACTCAAGGCCTTCTCCACATCCCATGGATCCTGGAAGCTGATGAAAGCAAATGGTATGACACCGCCTCACCCATGATTCTTCAGCTCAATGGTACGGATCCTCCCATACTGATAGAACAACACCTCCAGCTCCTTCTCTCATACGATTGCCCTGTAAATTACCCACAAAAATGTTACCATTACACAAGCGCTGACCCCAAGCCCTGGAGAAGGCCATTTGACAGCCTGGTAAATAGTGTTCTGGTGAGACAATATCTGGGTTTGCTAGGGTGATGAAGACCAATTGCTCCGAGGTCCCTGGGCCTTGATATCACTAATCTTGACCAGCTGCTGGTGGATATGGTGGTTAGCTGGTGTAGCGTTGTCAATCTGCCATATAGTGTGAACTGGATATATCACTTCATCATTTGTTCGTGTACCATGGGGGTAGTGCCCCTCAATTCCTGATGGGTCATCTTGGCAGATGTTGACTGAATGGGCCGGCAGATGTGCTACAGTCATTGGGCCCCGGCCATAGGAACAATCTTTGGCAACGTGTTCAAGGTGCCTGCATGTATAACAGCACCATGGGTGAGGCAAATCATTGGTACTTTTGGTAACCTTTTCTCCTGGTGGGTTTTCTGCTTGGTAGCAGGAAAATCCTGCTTGTGTGACTAGTGGGCCTGTCAAATCTTTGGTTTATGGGTCTTCTGCGATCGGTGGGCATACTGGGTCTCCAGTGGGGCTGGTTGGCTGTGAACTCATCAGCTAATCGGGTTGCTTGCTCTGTCATGTTGGGTTTTGGGTCAGCTACCCACTCTTGTATTTCTAGGGCCATTTTCTCCATAAGTTGCTCTAGTACAATCACATCCTAGAGGGGATCAGCAGAGTGGGCAGCCCAACCATCAAGCCAGTGGTTGCGGTGTCATCGTAGTTAACTTCCAAATTCTACAGTTTTACAAAATACCGCTTCACCCTCCCGCTGATTCACTGGGATTAGAGCTGTTTCCAGGGCCGAGTACCCCCACCAGTGGCTCCTCGCTTTTGGCAGTACCCCACAGTGAGGAGATAATGACAAGCTTAGGAAACTGACAGTTAATTGACGTATGAGGCCAGGTAACTTGATTGTGCCTACCTGGATTCTCTAAACATCTTTGAGGGTTCAGTGTTGGTCAATGAAGCAGCTCTGTATTTCTTCAGTTGGAGCTATGATGTCCTGGCTATTGCAATGTAGTCTCTATAAACACAGGCAAATCCTACTTTTTATAGGTCACAACTTCTCATTCAGTCATTCCACCACAGGCTTTGGTGAAGGTGGAAGGAGGCCATCCCTCACTGCTGGACTGTTCAAACAACATGCATAGATTGTCCTTCATATAAAGGTACCTTCACACGAAGCGACGCTGCAGCGATAGCGACAACGATGTCGATCGCTGCAGCGTCGCTGTTTGGTCGCTGGAGAGCTGTCACACAGACCGCTCTCCAGCGATCAACTATGCCGAGGTCCCCTGGTAACCAGGGTAAACATCGGGTAACTAAGCGCAGGGCCGCGCTTAGTAACCCGATGTTTACCCTGGTTACCAGCGTAAAATCTAAAAAAAACAAACAGCACATACTTACATTCACGTCCCCCTGCGTCCACTTCCTGACTGACTGAGCGCCGTACAGTGAGAGCAGAGCGGTGACGTCACCGCTGTGCTGCTTTCACTTTCACTTTGCGGCGCTGAGTCAGAGGAGGAAGCAGACCCCTCCAATCTATTCTAAACTCTGCTGCCCGACTAATCCATCTGTCCCCCCGCTATTCCCTGGCCTCTCCCCTCTGTCAATCCCTTCACTGGCTCCCCATTGCCCAGAGACTCCAGTACAAAACCCTAACCATGACATACAAAGCCATCCACAACCTGTCTCCTCCATACATCTGTGACCTCGTCTCCCGGTACTTACCTACACGCAACCTCTGATCCTCACAAGATCTCCTTCTCTACTCCCCTCTTATCTCCTCTTCCCACAATCGTATACAAGATTTCTCTCACGTATCACCCCTACTCTGGAACCCTCTACCACAACACATGAGACTCTCGCCTACCATCGAAACCTTCAAAAAGAGCCTGAAGACCCACCTCTTCCGACAAGCCTACAACCTGCAGTAACCACCGATCAACCAAACCGCTGCATGACCAGCCCTATCCTCACCTACTGTATTCTCACCCATCCCTTGTAGATTGTGAGGCTTCGCGGGCAGGGTCCTCTCTCCTCCTGTACCAGTTATGACTTGTATTGTTTAAGAATATTGTACTTGTTTTTATCATGCATACCCCTCCTCACATGTAAAGCGCCATGGAATAAATGGCGCTATAACAATAAATAATAATAATAAAAATTCTCGTGTGTAAGGCGAGTTTTTCAGCACATTTTTGCTGAAACTGCCCCCCTCGGCTTATACACGAGTCACTGTCCCAGTTTATGGCGGGGGAGGGAGAGTGGCAGAGCAGCAGGTCACAGGAGGCAGGAGCCGATGGCTGCAGTTAAAGTCTTTGCCCGCTGCTAAAGAGAAATGAATATAAACTGCACTGGCAATGAATGCTCATTTCTCTTATAGCATGTACAGTTACATCCGGTGCCACTGGCTTACAGTATATATATAAAAAAACTATCTACCTTCCCTGTGCGCCCTCACAGTATCTTGTTCTGGCTTCCAGCAGTTCCTGAGGCTGGGCGATTGTGTGTCCCCACTCATTAAGGGAATGAATATTCATTTCACTCCACTTATATGGGAGTGGAGAGGTGAATATTCATTACCTTAATGAGTGGTGACACATGATCACCAGGCCGCAGGAGCAGCTGGCACTGGAACATGATGCTGTCAGGCAGGGCTGCCACTAGAAATTTCGGGGCCCCATACTGGCAACATTTTTCGGGCCCCCTTGAGACTACGCCCAAGCTCCACCCCAGCCCCGCCTCCACGCTCCACCACTTGAACTGTCCACAGTCCCACCGTTCTTTTTTGGAAAAACTCCACTTCTCACCTATCACACATTAACAGTTCCAATCACCAGATCACACATACTGTATGGCCGGCAGCTTTTGTTTTGGCCAAAAGATTTTTTAAGCCACCACCGGGCCTCAATCTGCTGTAACCTATTAAATATATTTGTTAAAATATACAATACAATTTAGGTATATTTTTATTTATTTTTCAATTTTTTAAATGACCAATAATATAATATACAAGGAACAAATACCACTACACCATGTCAAGACCACATATTATCACCACATAGTGACTGAATACTACAATACTGATCAGTAATTTAAAAAAAAATACAATACTATCACCATAAGTGCCATTATACACAGGAGATCTGTACTTAGTATGCAGTGTCCGTGTACAGGTAATACAGTGATCACTGGTGATATTATACACAGGAGCTCTGTATATAATGTATAGGTAATACAGTGATCACTGGTGAAATTACCTCTGTATATAGTATACAGTGTATAGTGTCAGTTTATAGGTAACACACTGACTCACCAGTGACGTCTCTAGGTGAAGTCCTTCATCTTTGTTTTTCATCTTTCATCCAGCACAGATCGCCATCACTTCTTCCAGCCAGGGCTCGTCTCTGCAGGAAATAACACAGTTATCTCGAGCTCCGCTTGCAGAACACATTAATTAATTTTTCCCAACTTCTACACTACACCACATGAAGAAAAAAGGTGACATAATGTCGCTCTGCACAGTAACAAGACCGCCCCCTCATTTAAAACAGTATACTCAAAAGATAAAATAAATATATCACTGCAATAATAATATCCCTTAATTAGCCCCAATGTTAATAATATTCCCCATCCTAGCCCCCGTGTGTCTCATTCCTGGCTTCAGCCATATGTTCTCGCATCCTGCCCTCATGAGTATCCATTCTGCCCCATATGATCTCCCCATCCTGCCCCATCTGTCTCCATCGTATCCATCCTGCCCCATGATCCTGCACGATCTGTCACCAATCCTGCCCCCAGTGTCTGCAAACGTGCCCCCATGTCTTTCTTTCTGCCCCGTGTCTCCAATCATGCCCTGTATCTACATTCTGCCCCTATGTCTCCAGCATTCTGCCCCAGTATCTCCAGTCCTGACCCCAGTGTGTCCAGCATTCTGCCCGCAGTGTGTCCAGCATTCTGCTCCCAGTGTGTCCAGCATTCTGCCCAAGTGTCTCCAACATTCTGCCCCAGTGTCTCCAGCATTCTGCCCCCAGTGTCTGCAGCATTCTGCCCCAGTGTCTCCAGTCCTGCCCTCAGTGTCTCCAGCATTCTGCCCCAGTGTGTCCTGAATTCTGTCCCCAGTGTGTCCAGAATTTTGCCCCAGTGTCTCCAGCATTATGCCCCAGTGTCTCCAGGATTCTTCCCCCACTGTGTCCAGCATTCTGCCCCACTGTGTCCAGCATTCTGCCCCAGTGTCTCCACGATTCTGCCCCCACTGTGTCCAGCATTCTGCCCCCACTGTGTCCAGCATTCTGCCCCCACTGTGTCCAGCATTCTGCCCCAGTGTCTCCAGGATTCTGCTCCGGGCCCCCCAGATTGCCGCTCTAAAAAAAAACCCGAGTTCTTACCTGGCCGCTCTCCAGGAGTGAAGCTCCCTCCACGCAGCTGAAGCGTGCACTCGCCAGTGACTGACAATGATGTCAGACGCCGGCGATGTGCGTGCTGCAGCTTACGTCAGCTCCCAGCCTCTGATTGGCTGGCTGCTGTTAACTATTGACGTGTGGGCGCGGGCCCGCACGTCAATAGCGTTACACTGCCACAGCACCGGTAGGGTCCCTGTGAGCAGATGAGACAGGGCCTGATGTGGGCCCCCTCTGCCCATCGGGCCCCATATGCCAGTCAGGGCAGTAATGCCCTGATGGCGGCACTGCTGCCAGGAAACGCAAGGAAGGTAAGTAGGATGTTTTTGTTTTTTTATGCTTTTCTCAAGGGTGTCATACATACAAGGATGGGGATAAAGAGCCACGCTTACAAGGATGGGAATAAAGAGCCATGCAGACAAGGATGGGAATAAGGAGCAATGCATACAAGGATGGGGATGAGGAATCATGCATACAAGAATAGGGATTAATAAATTCATAGCTGGCTTATACTTGAGTCAATAAGTTTTCACAGTTTCTCGAGGCAAAATTAGATGCCTCGGCTTATACTCGGGTCAACTTATACACAAGTATATACGGTACTTAACCCAATCGGTAAACATTGTAAAGAGAAAAAAAATCAAACCACTTGAATTGTGAGTTTTTTGGTCACCTCACCTCTCCCAAAAAATTATTAATAAGCAATAAAAGCATCTTATGTACGTGAAAATTGTATCAATTAAAACATCAGCTCACGGTGCAAAAAAAACAAAAAAAGTGATTCTTGGAAAATGCAAAACACAGATTTGGTTGTATTTTTTACAATATTCTGATTTTTTTTCCACTTATATGGAAAAAATTGATACATATTTGGTATTTTTGTAATCAGGCTGATCACGACAATCATTTTTCTAGGTCATTTTAATCGCACATTTAATGCGGTAAAAGAAAACCCTAAAAATAGCATTTTTTTCACCATTTTGTCACACTTGGAATTCTGTTTCCATGTTTCAGTGCATTTTGTAGTAAAATTATTGATGTCATTCAATGCTACCACTCGTCCTGCAAAACATCAAGCCCTCACACGGAGTACTTTTGGCACCATGGTCCTGTGAATTTTTTTTATTCTGCTCTATATACAATAGCTTAACAAAGTGGTAAAATGAATAGAAAAATAAATAAAGCCATCTTAGGTTTGAGAAACCACTCATATGATTAAAGCAGTTGTGTATAAATGACTCATAGCATGAATCTCTTTTTTTTTTCAGTTGTTTTTCACACACTAAAAAGCAGATATGAATGATACACATAATTAAAAATAAAACTCCATGTTGTTATTCATCTCAGAAGTATCCAACTTATAAATATTAATATAGCAGAGTTTTTTTTTATTTGTAGGAGCATTTATTTATTGAAAAATATACTACTAGCTTTTATTCATTCTGATATATATCTACATTATTTTAATATCAATCCCTTTCTCTTAAAGGGAATCTATCACCACATTTGACCTATCTAAACTATTAATATGGTCATACAGGTTATAGACGGTTGTAGACTGCTGAAAAGAGTCCTCCCTGTGTTTCATAACAAGTGTGTTGTTGCTGAGAAATAATCTTTTATCACTGTATAAGTGACCTCTTCCAGGCTCTGGGGCAGATTTAAATCTGCCCGCAGAGCTTATTTTAAGCCCTTAACGACTGCTCATACACCTTTTAACTGTGGCAGTTAAGGGTACTTAAGCCACAGCATCATTAAATAATGGCTCTGAGGAATAAGGATATAGCGCCCCCCAGAGTCGGAATTTCTCTGGGGTCTCGGTTACCGGGGGTAGCTGAGACCCCAGAAAACATGATTCAGGTTGGTTTTTACCAACCCCAGTTACGATTGCCACTAGGGTTGAGCGACTTTTATTTTTATAGGATCGGGTCGGGTTTCACGAAACCCGACTTTCTCAAAAGTCGGGTCGAGTGAAATCGGCTGATCCTATAAAAAAGTCGGGGTCGGCCGAAACATGAAACCCAATGCAGTGCAATGGGATACTATGGTTCCCAGGGTCTGAAGGAGAGGAAACTCTCCTTCAGGCCCTGGGATCCATATTAATGTGTAAAATAAAGAATAAAAATAAAAAATATTGATATACTCACCCTCGGACGCGTCCTGGTACTAACCGGCAGGCTTCCTTCCTAAGAATGAGCGCGTGAATGACCTGCGGTGACGTCGCGGCTTGTGATTGGTCGCAAGCGGTCACATGGACAAGCCGCGACGTCATCTAAGGTCCTTCACGCGCTCATTCTTAGGAAGGAAGGCTGCCGGAAAGAAGCAGGGCGCGTCCGAGGGTGAGTATATTCCTATTAGGTATATACTCACCCTCGGATGGACCCTGCTTCTTTCCGGCAGCCTTCCTTCCTAAGAATGAGCGCGTGAAGGACCTTAGATGACGTCGCGGCTTGTTTATGTGACCGCTCGCGACCAATCACAAGCCGTGACATCATCGCAGGTCATTCACGCGCTCATTCTTTGGAAGGAAGCCTGCCAGTTAGTACCAGGGCGCGTCCGAGGGTGAGTATATCAATATTTTTTATTTTGATTCTTTATTTTACACTTAAATATGGATTCCGATACCGATTCCCGATATCGCAAACTTATCGGAACTCGGTATCGGAATTCCGATACCAGATTCAGAAGATCGCCGACCTCATGGCCTACCCCACACAGGGGTCGGGTCGGGTTTCATGAAACCCGACTTTGCCAAAAGTCGGCGACTTCTGAAAATGGCCGACCCATTTCGCTCAACCCTAATTGCCACTATTACCATTATAATGGCGACCGCAAAAAAAAAAGTCAGATTTTCCATTTAATTTCTCTCTCCTTTGATTTAATCGCACATCAGAGGACAGAGAAATAGAGTCTCCCAGTCCCCGATCACCCCCTGGTACTTATGGTGTCCCTGCATGCACCCATGAAGTCTCCTGGGCAGCCGGGAGAAAATGCCGGGCGAATGCGCAGTGAGCCCGCCGGGATATGCTGTCCGGCACATGGCAACAATATGAAATTTTTCCTATTGGTTCATTTTGATCACTGTGATAGACCCTATGACTGTGATCAAAATTAAAAAATTAGTAAATAACCCCCCCCCCCCTTTATAACCCCTTTAGTTAGGGAAAAATAATAAAATGAAAAATATATATTTATTTCCATTTTTCCATTTGGGTTAGAGTTGGGCTAAAGTTAGCGTTAGGGTTGGGATAAAGCCCGGGTTAGGGTTGGGCTAGGGTTAGAGTCAGGATTAGGGTTAGAGTAAGGGTTGGGACTACAATTAGGGTTGGGATTAGGGTTAGGGGTGTGTTAGGGTTAGGTTTGTGTTTAGGGTTGTTAGGACTGGAGGATATGAGGTGCGTTCGCAGTCTGGGGTCCACCGTGCAGAAAGGACACCTGCTGCTCGTTAATGGCTGACTAGATTGCAGTATAATGTGAATACACACACGGGTTAGCTTCACCTGGTATGAAGGAAGCAAACCCTGTTGCATCACAGGGCCACGATACCACACAGAGAGCGCAAGTAAAGGGTCACAGAACTCTGTCCCAAGACACGGGGAAGGAGTTCCTCTAGACCTCTTACGCTCAACACCATTACTGTGGTGTCAGGGATAGAACTGAACTAATAATAATAATTTATCACACAAGAGTGCGTACAACGCCGCTCTGTCGGACACCACTAACCACCCTAACCAGGGCCCGGAAAGCGCAGCAAGCGCACAGCGCCGCACAGGCGGTCGCTGTTGAGAGACGCTGAATTGTGTGCTGTATGTGCAGAGTAGCCTGGCACTGTCTGGCACTAGGTAGCTTCCACCATTCGCGAGCAGGCTACAACACTAGGGATGGGAATGAATCGGAGCTTTCATCCATCGACAAGCATTCATCTACACACACACAAGTAAATGAGTTTACACTAGCGCATGGCCAAGGGGCCATGAAAACCTTTTACAGCATTAGCACTCCAGGATCTTCCTGATGGTCCAATAGGAGCCACAACAGGACCTGAACATGTGACCCCTGACCTCCAATGGGAGGTCGTCCGTGGGCATGCTCAGTATGGGAAAAGCAGGACTTAGTCCCAGAAAGGCCTGAATGCTGCTAATCAGTGCTGGCTACAAAGGCAAAACCTGGAAAGGCAGCAGTAACCATTCGCACAGTATCAGCTTGTGCCAGATGCTGGGACCGACGTCTCCGCTGAGCTGGTTCCACTGCAGCTATAGGAGAAAGGGAGACTGCAGCGGACATGGTTCGAGGTTCCCCCTGTGCAGCGGCTGGAACTCGACACCTGACATTACCCCCCTCCTAGGGCCCCCTCCTCCTTGGGCCTCACTATGTTCAACGGCTGCAAAGAGCAGTGGAGCCCGAATGTGCTCCACAGGTTCCCAGGTTCTGTCCTCTGGGCCGTGACCCTTCCAGTCCACCAGATAATATTTTTTGCCACGTACCACCTGGCACCCCAAGATAGAGTTCACCTCGTACTCATCCGTGAACGAACCCGATGTCCCGGCAGATGACTCGGAAAACCAGGACATATAGATGGGCTTTAAGAGGGATACATGAAAAGTGTCGGTGATACATAGGCGTGGAGGAAGAGCCAAACGGTACACTACAGGGTTAATCTGTTCCAGAACCTTGAAAGGGCCTGTGTAGCGAGGCGCAAACTTAGTGGACTCATAGTTACATAGTTATTAAGGTTGAAGGAAGACTTTAAGTCCATCTAGATCAACCCATAGCCTAACCTAACATTCCCTAACATGTTGATCCAGAGGAAGGCAAAAAAAAAAAACATGTAGCAAAGAGTAGGCTCCACATTGGGGAAAAAAATTCCTTCCCGACTCCACATACGGCAATCAGACTAGTTCCCTGGATCAATGCCCTATCAAGGAATCTAGTGTATATACCCTGTAACATTATACTTTTCCATAAAGGTATCCAGTCACCTCTTAAATTTAAGTAATGAACCACTCATTATAACATCATACGGCAGAGAGTTCCATAGTCTCACTGCTCTTACAGTAAAGAATCTGCGTCTGTTATAATGCTGAAACCTTCTTTCCTCCAGACGTAGAGGATGCCCCCTTGTCCCTGTCTCAGGTCTATGATTAAAAAGATCATTTGAAAGGTCTTTGTACTGTCCCCTCATATATTTATACATTAAAATAAGATCACCCCTTAGTCTTCGTTTTTCCAAACTAAATATCCCCAAGTGTAATAACCTATCTTGGTATTGCAGACCCCCAGTCCTCTAATAACCTTGGTCGCTCTTCTCTGCACCCGCTCTAGTTCAACTATGTCTTTCTTTTACACCGGAGACCAGAACTGTGCACAGTATTCTAAATGTGGTCGAACTAGTGACTTGTATAGAGGTAAAATTAAGTTCTCCTCATGAGCATCTATGCCTCTTTTAATACATCCCATTATTTTATTTGCCTTTGTAGCAGCTGCCTGACACTGGCCACTGAATATGAATATTTGTCATCTACCCATACATCCAGGTCTTTTCCATTGACGGTTTTGCCCATAGTTTCAGAATTAAGCACATAGTTGTACATCTTATTGCTTCTACCCAAGTGCATGACCTTACATTTATCTCCATTAAAGCTCATTTGCCATTTATCAGCCCAAGCTTTTAGTTTAGATAAATCATCAAGTAATATAAAATTGTCCTCCCCTGTATTGATTACCCTGCAGAGTTTAGTGTCATCTGCAAATATTGAAATTCTACTCTGAATGCCCCCTACAAGGTCATTAATAAATATGTTAAAAAGAAGAGGGCCCAATACTGACCCCTGTGGTACCCCACTGTTAACCGCGACCCAGTCCGAGTGTGCTCCATTAATAACCACCCTTTGTTTCCTATCCCTGAGCCAGCTCTCAACTCACTTACACATATTTTCCCCTATCTCCATTATTCTCATTTTATGTAACAACCTTTTGTGTGGCACCGTATCAAAAGCTTTTGAAAAGTCCATATCCACTACATCTACTGGGTTCCCTTGGTCCAGTCCGGAACTTACCTCTTCATAGAAGCTGATCAAATTAGTCTGACATGAACGGTCCCTAGTAAACCCGTGCTGATACTGGGTCATGAGGTTATTCCTCTTCAGATACTCCAGTATAGCATCCCTTAGAATGCCCTCCAGGATTTTACACACAGTAGAGGTTAAGCTTACTGGCCTATAATTACCGAGTTCAGTTTTTGTCCCCTTTTTGAATATTGGCACCACATTTGCTATACGCCAGTCCTGTGGTACAGACCCTGTTATTATGGACTCTTTAAAGATTAAAAATAATGGTCCATCAATGACTGTACTTAATTCCTGCAGCACTCGGGGGTGTATCCCATCTGGGCCCCGAGATTTGTCAATATTAGTGATTTTAGACGCCGCCGTACTTCCTGCTGGGTTAAGCAGGTGACACTTAATGGGAAATTTTTGTTATCACTGATCATATTGTCTGCCATGGGATTTTCTTTTGTAAATACTGATGAAAAAAAGTCATTTAGCATATTGGCTTTTTCCTCATCCTCATCCACCATTTCACCCCAACTATTTTTAAGGGGGCCAACACTATCATTTTTTAGTTTCTTACTATTTACATAGTTAAAGAATATGTTGGGATTATTTTTACTCTCTCTGGCAATGAGTCTGTCTGTCTCAATTTTTGCTGCCTTGATTTGCTTTTTACAGAATTTATTTAATTTTTTGTATTTATTTAATGCCTCATCACTACCTACTTCCTTTATTTCTCTAAATGCTTTCTTTTTGTCACTTATTGCGCCCCTTACAGCTCCATTTAGCCATATTGGTTTCCTCCTATTTCTAGTATGTTTATTCCCATAAGGTATATACTGTGCACAGGTCCTATCCAGGATGCTAATAAACGTCTCCTATTTTCTTTGTGTATTTTTGTCTCAGGATGTCGTCCCAGTTAATTGCTCCAAGATCCTCTCTCATCCTTTAGAAATTTGCCCTCCTGAAGTTTAGTGTCCTTGTAACCCCCCTACTACCCATCTTATTAAAAGATACACGAAAACTTATTATTTTGTGATCACTATTCCCCAAGTAACCCCCAACCCTTATATTTGATAGGCGGTCTGGCCTGTTGGTTAATATTAGCTCTAGCAGTGCCCCCCTTCTTGTTGGGTCCTGAACCAGTTGTGAAAGGTAATTGTCTCTCATAGTTGTCAAAAACCGATTACCTTTGCTGGAACTGCAGGTTTCTGTTCCCCAATCTATTTCAGGGTAGTTGAAGTCCCCCATAATAATGACTTCTCCTTGAGTCGCAGCTTCATCTATTTGCTTTACGAGGATATTCTCCATTGCTTCCATTATTTTTGGAGATTTATAACAAACCCCTATCAGTAATTTATTATTTTTCCCCCTCCCCTTATCTCCATCCACAGGGACTCTACATTTTCATTTATTTCACCTATATTATCATGCCGGATGGGTTTTAAGGATGATTTTACATACAGACACACCCCTCCCCCTCGCTTATCTGTACGGTCATTTCTGAAAAGGCTATAGCCCTGCAAGTTAACAGCCCAGTCATGGCTCTCATCCAGCCATGTTTCAGATATCCCCACCATGTCATAATTATGCTCCAACAACATTAATTCTAATTCGTCCATTTTGTTGGCGAGGCTTCTGGCATTAGTATACATGCACTTGATGTTCCTCTCTGTACCTCTATTCTTTCTTAAATTAACCTCCCTAATCTCCTGTTGCCTCTCTGGCGTGGCACGTGGTACAGGCAGTATTTTGGAAAATACCACGTTGGAGGTCCTTGCTTTCAGCTTGCAGCCTAATTAACTGAAATCGTTTTTAAGGACCTTCCACCTACCTCTAATTTGTCGTTTGTTCCAAAGTGCACCATGACTGCTGGGTCCTCACCAGCCACTCCCAGTAATCTGTCCACCCGATCAGCCATGTGTCAGACTCGAGCGCCAGGTAGGCAGCACACCGTTTGACGATCCCTGTCTTTGTGACAGATTGCCCTATCTGTTCCCCTAATAATTGAGTCCCCCACTACCAGCACCTGCCTGGCCTGCCCTGCTCTCCTATTTCCCTCCTTATTGGAGCAGTCACTCCTCCAGCTTTCAGAGGACATGCCTGGC
The DNA here is from genome assembly GCF_051348905.1 of Ranitomeya variabilis. Lineage (NCBI taxonomy): Eukaryota > Metazoa > Chordata > Amphibia > Anura > Dendrobatidae > Ranitomeya > Ranitomeya variabilis. The sequence continues at coordinate 574,177,349 of NC_135236.1, forward strand.
TGCAGCAGTGCTACCCCTGCACTGGCACCCCCCTCATCTGCCAACTTAGCAAACTTATTGGGGTGTGCCAGATCAGGACTAGCCTCCCTGGCACTCTTCCCTCTACCCCGCTTTCTAACTGTCACCAGCTAGCTGCTTCACTGTCCTGCAGCTCGATCCTTCCATCCCCCCTCATCTATCCCATTGAGAGTCTGCTCAATGAGCAGAAGACTTCTCTCCATATTGTCTATGGATCTCAGTGTTGCCAGCTGCACATTTAGATTTAGAATCTGGGTTTCCAAATGCACAACGTGCTCACATCTCGCACAGCAGTATGCACCCTTGACCGGCTGATCAAGGACTGCATACATGAGGCAAGATGTGCACTGGATGGCATTAACAAGAGTGGAGCACATTTACTAATGGGGATTGCACCAGACAGAAGCATTAAATAAAAATAAATACAAAGTATCAATAAAACACAGACAGCAATTCCTCCCTTGGAAACTCCCTGAATCCAAAGTCACTGAATCACAAGTCACACTTACCGCCGTTCACACTTATGCTCAGGTCACACTCAGCTCGTTCTCACATTAGCTAAGCTGAAGATTTAAAGGTTTTTTTTCTTTTTCCCCACATCAGCATTCCACCTTGCTGTTCAATGCACTTCCAAAAAGGACTTGAGCCCCACTAGCTGCCCCTTATAAACCCTTAATTATGAGCCCCCACCCTAAGTTAACCCCTTGTGAATATAACAACTTCCAAATCAGCAACTCACACCAATTCACACAGGTATTTGTTAAAGGCTTTCCAAATACCTCTTCACTGAATCACAAGTCACACTTACCGCCGTCACACTCAGCTCGTTCACACTCGCTAAGCTGAAGATTTAAAGATTTTTTTTTTCTTTTTCCCCACAGCAGCAATCCACCTTGCTGTTCAATGCACTTCCAAAAAGGCTCAACTCGCAGCCTAATGTTACGGGCGGAGAGCCACACTAAATCGCCAGGAGCAAAGGTCGGAGTGGGGCGCCGGTGTGCATCGGCAGAAACCCTCATTCTCTCCTTGGAGGCCAGGATTGCATCCTGTGTGCGGTCCCAAATGTCACGTGCCTCCACCGCCCAGTCTGCCACTCTCAAATTGGTGGATGACATGGGCATGAACACAGGGACATGCGGATGCTGGCCGTAATTAAGGAGGAAAGGGGTCTGCCCGGTGGAGTCGGCTATGGCATTGTTCAAAGCAAATTCCGCCCTTGATAGCAAAGATGCCCAGTCATCCTGCCTCGTGGAGACAAAATGTCACAGGTATGTGACCAGAGTCTGGTTGGCCCTCTCTACCAACCCATTAGTCTCGGGATGGTACGCAGAAGAGAGATTCAGCTCAATGCTGAGTAAACGACAGAGCTCTTTCCAGAACCGAGATGCAAACTGGGGATCCCGGTCACTGACAATTTTGTCAGGCATGCCATGTAGACGGAAAATATGTTTAATGAAAAACCACACAAAAGCCCGTGCAGAAGGTAACCGTGGAAGCGGAACCAAGTGCACCAGTTTAGAAAAATGGTCAGTGACTACCCAGATAATGGTGCAGCTACGAGACTTGGGTAAGCCCACCACGAAGTTCATCCCTACCATCTCCCAGGGTCTGTCTTCCACCAGCAGGGGGTAAAGAAGCCCAGCAGGCCATTGCCGAGGAGACCGATTCTTGGCGCAGGAGACACATGCCCGAATATAGTCCCCGACGTCACGGGCCATATGTGGCCACCAGTACATCCTCGCCAGAAGCTCAGATGTCCTCTTGGTCCCAAAATGTCGACCCACCCTGGACGAGTGAGCCCAAGAGAGAACCTCCGGTCTCAAATTAGATGGAACAAAACTCTTTCCTTAGGGCACAGACTCTAGTGAAACCGGAGCCACAGTTCTCAGGCTCTCTGAAGGGACAAAAAACTGAGGCTCCTCCTCCTCTGATGACACTAAGGAGTGGGAGAGAGCATCGGCATGAGTGTTCTTCTCCCCAGAGAGAAAATGGAGGGTAAAGTGGAATCGGGAGAAGAACAGGGACCATCTGGCCTGGCGAGAGTTTAGCTGCTGGGCGGTTTGCAACACCACATTTTTGTGGTCAGTGAAAACTTGGAAGGGAAAGCGAGCCCCCTCCAGGAGATGTCTCCAATTTGAAAAGGCCATTTTCATGGCTAGCAACTCCCTATCCCCGATGGAATAATTCCTCTCTGCTGGTATGAGCTTCTTGGACAAGAAGAAGCAAGGATGCTTTCGACCGTGAGCATCCTTCTGGAAGAGGACTGCTCCAGCACTGACGGAAGAGGCATCCACCTCCATGATAAATGGTTTATCATCATCGGGGTGATGTAAAATGGGAGCGCCAGCGAAGTGTGACTTGATGGAGAGGAAGGTCTTGGAGACCTCCTCTAACCACAATTTGGGATTAGCTCCCTTCTTGGTAAGGGCAACCAGGGGAGCTACCAAAGTTGAGAAGTGGGGAATGAACTGGCAATAATAGTTGATGAACCCCATAAAGCGCTGCACCGCTTTGAGAGAATGAGGTTACTGCCAGTCCGTCACAGCCTGTAGCTTAGCGGGATCCATAGCCAATCCTTGGGCCAAGATGATATAGCCCAGGAAAAGCAAAGACTCCTGCTCAAACACACACTTCTACAATTTGGCATAGAGGGAGTTTGCCCGTAGGAGGTTTAAGACTTTGCCAACATCTCTCCGATCTGAGTCTGTATCTGGAGAGTAGATGAGAATATCATCCAGATGGACTACAACCGAGGTGGAGAGCATATCCCAGAACATATCGTTCACAAAGTCTTGGAAAACGGCTGGGGCATTACAGAGCCCGAAGAGCATCACCAGGTATACATAGTGCCCATCCCTTGTGTTAAAAGCCATCTTTCATTCGTTCCCCCCACGGATGCGAATCAGGTTGTAAGCATCCCGCAGATCTAGTTTAGTAAATACCCTTGCTCCCCGAAGCCTATTAAAGAGCTCAGATTTCAGGGGCAGTGGGTACTTATTCATAATGGTGATGGCGTTAAGACCCCTGTAGTCTATGCATGGACGTAGTTCTCTGTTCTTCTTCTGCACGAAGAAGAACCCAGCCCCTGCGACACTGACTTCCTAATGAATCCTCATGCCAGATTCTCCTGGATGTACTGAGAAATTGCCTCTGTCTCCAGGAGAGATAACAGATATACTCGAATCCCGGAGAGGCTCAGCACCAGGCAAGAGGTCTATAGGACAGTCATAGGGGCTGTGAGGTGGAAGAATCTCTGCAGCACTCTTGGAGAACACACCAGCATAGGGCCAATAGTGCTTGGGGAGAGAGGAAAAATCTGCAGGTACCTCAGTAGTAACAACTTGAACGCACTCCCTCTGAAATCTACCCTCACAAGATTCACTCCATCCCAAAATTCTGCCTGTAGACCACTCTATATGAGGGAAGTGGTAAAGTAGCCAAGGTATCCCTAACAGGACCTTATCAATTCCCTCAGTAATGACTTGTAAAGAGATAGTCTCCTGATGGGATGGTGACATAGAAAGAGTAAATGGGATGGTCTGGTGTCTTATCTGTGAGGACAGTGTCGACCCATTTACCACTCGTACGGTCACTGGTTTGGTGAGCATCACCAGAGGTATTGCGTGCCGTTGGGCGAAGGCAGAAAACATGATGTTTCCCTCTGCCCCCGAATCCACACAAAGCTCTACCTTATGAGTGGCTGGGCCTAAGGTAATTGTCCCCTTGAAGCACAATTTGGAGGAAACCGTCGCCATGTCTAGTGTACCTCCTCCTACTACCACTAGACGCTGACGTTTTCCCAACCGCTGGGGACATTTCCTGGCATAATGTCCCGACTGCTGGCAGACCGCACAGACCTTGAGTGCACGAGCGGTTCCAGACTTAGAGCCCGCTCGTGACACCTCCACGGCCTCATATGGCTCGGACGCCTGGACCGCAGATCCCAGAGGTTTGACGAATGTGGGAGCCAGCCGAAACCTCTTCCTACACTGGGCTCGCTCCAACCTTTGCTCGTTAAAACGAAGGTCGATGCGGGTAGATATTGCTATTAGCTCCTCCAGTGTGGCAGGAATCTCCCTAGTGGCCAAGGAGGCCTTCACATGGTCAGCCAGCCCCCTCCAAAATACAGAGATGAGGGCTTTATCCGGCCACTCCAGCTCAGATGCTAAAGTCCGGAAGTGGATGGAAAAATGACTGACCATGGATTAACCCTGTGTCAATGCCAGAAGTTGGAGCGCTGTATCATGGTTGACTTGGGGTCCCAAAAAGACCTTTCTCAGAGTGCGCAGAAACTGCGGAGCACTCTGCACCACATGGTTGCTGTGCTGCCACAGCGACGTAGCCCACTCTAATGCCCTGTCTGACAAGAGCGATATAATGAATCCCACTTTAGCCCGCTCTGAGGGGAAACGTGCAGCCAGGAGCTCAAGGTAAATCGCACACTGGTTCATGAATCCCCTTCAAGACTTGCTATCACCAGAGAATTTACCTGGCAGCGGGAGGCGGGATAAGGTCGGAACAGAGGTGGCAATTGACAAAGTGGCTGCAGCCACTCTAGCAGCCTGACCAGCCACTGCGGTAACATTCACAGCTGAGGTTGTGGGCTTGAGAGCCGCCAACCTGCCCTACAGCTGCTGGATGTACCGCTGCAGTCGCTGTTCGTCCACCATTACTAGCCAGACCCTGGTGCTAGTGTAATGTTAGGACTGGCTGAACGCACCAAATAATATTTAGAGAGGATATGAGGTGCGTTCGCAGTCCAGGGTCCACCGTGCAGAAAGGACACCTGCTGCTCGGTAATGGCTGACTACATGGCGGTATAATGTGAATACACACACGGGTTAGCTTCACCCAGTATGAAGGAAGCGAACCCTGTTGCATCACAGGGCCACAATACCGCACAGAGAGCGCAAGCAAGGAGTCACAAAACTCTATCCCAAGGCTCAGGGAAAGAGTTCCTCTAGACCTATCACGCTCGACACTGTTACTGTGGTATCAGGGATAAAACTGAACTAATAATAATAATTTATCGCACAAGAGTGTGTACAACACCGCTCTGGTGGATGCCACTAACCACCCTTACCAGGGCCTGGAAAGCACACTAAGCGCATGGCGCCGCACTGGCGGTCGCTGCTGAGAGACACTAAATAGTGTGCTGGATGTGCAGAGTAGCACTGTCTGGCGCTAGGTAGCTGTTAGGAGTCGAGTTTCCTCTGCTGCACAGGGGGACTCTCGATCCGTGTCTGCTGCGGTCTCCCATTCTCCATCGGCCGCAGTGGAGCCTGCTCAGCGGAGACGTCGGTCCCAGCATCTCACTGAGTCTGGTTCAGTGCAAAGGGGTTTTGCTGCCTCTCCAGGCTCTGCTATTGTACCCTGCACTGATCTACGGCGAACAGGCTTTTCTGGGACTAAGTCCTGCTTTGCACACACTGAGCATGCCTAGGGTAAGATCTCTCAGTGGAGATCAAGGGTCACATGTTCAGGTACTGCAGACAAATCTATTGGTCTTTCTAGGAAGGTCCTGTAGGTACGCAGGCTCTGTTGCAGTCTCCCATTGGTCCTCTTTTGGAAGGTCCTGTACGTGCTGCAGCTATTTAAGGCTCACATGGCCGCACGGCCATGCGCTAGTATCTTCTAAAGTTACATGCTTTGCGCCTCTGTGGTCATATGCGTGAATGTGTTCAGGGACCCGGCTGAAATAGGCCCCTAGAATGCTGGCACCTCCGGTGAGGAGATTGTGTATGAGAGTATTCAGGGACCCGGCTGAAATAAGCCCCTAGAATGCTGGCACCTCCGGCGAGGAGAGTTGTGTGCATGCATGACCACTGACTGCTCTCTTCTGGGTAGTTAGCCTGTGTCTCTGTGAGAGTTAACAGGGCACAGAGCTTTGCTTTCTCGGACGCTCTCTGAAGCTAACAGAGCTGGTTAATACCGCCATATTGTGCCACCATTCACTTAGCGGCAGGATATTTCCTGCACGGTGGATCCCGGGTTGCGAACGCACCAATCACATCAATAAATATATTCGGTGCGTTCCGCAAACCCTAACAGTAGCTTCCACCATTCGTGAGCAGGCAGCAACACTAGGGGTGGGAATGATTCAGAGCTTTCATCCATCGATAGGCATTCATCTACGCACACACAAGTAAATAAGTTTAGACTGGCGCATAGCCGAGACCATGCAGTAGCACTCCAGGATATTCCTGATGGTCGAATAGGAGCAGCTACAGGACCTGAGCATGTGACCCCTGACCTCCAATGGGAGGTGGTCCCGTGGGCATGCTCAGTATGGGATAAGCAGGACTTAATACCAGAAAGGCCTGCTTGTTGCTGATCAATGCTGGCTACAAAGGCAGAGCCTGAAAAGGCAGCAGTAACCATTCACACAGTATCAGCTTGAGCCAGAGCTGGGACTGACGTCTCTGCTGAGCAGGTTCCACTGCGGCTGGAGGAGAATGGGAGATCGCAGCGGATATGGTTCGAGATTCCCCCTGGGCAGTGGTGGGAACTCAAAACTCAAAGGGTTAGTAGTGTGTTGGGGTTAGGATTGGAGTTATAATTGGGGGTTTTCACCATGTAATTACATTAGGGGGTCTCCAAGCGTGACATGGTGCCACCATTGATACCAGCCAATTTTGCATTAAAAAAGTCAAACGGTGCTCCCTCCGTTCTGAGCCCTGCCTTGCACCCAAACAGTGCCTTTTCACCACATATGAGGAAAAATTGCTCAACAAATTTTGTGATCCATTTTCTCCTGATACTCTTGTGAAAATTAAAAAAAATTGGTTCCAAAGTAAATTTTTTGTGAAAAAAGTAAAACGTTCATTTTTTTTTCTTCCACATTGCTTTAGTTCTCGTGAAGCACCTGAAGGGTTAATACTTCTTGAATGTGGTTTTGCACACCTTGAGGGGTGCAATTTTTATAATGGGTATTTTCTGTTATATTGACCCCTCAAAGTCACTTCAAATGTGAGGTGGTCCCTAAACAAATGGTTTTGTAAATTTTATTGGAAAAATGAGAAATTGCTGGTCAATTTCTAACCCTTGTAACTTCCTAAAATCAATTTTGTTTCCAAAATTGTGCTGATGTAAAGTAGACATGTGAGAATTGTTATTTATGAAGTATTTTGTGTGATACCACTCTCTGACTTAAGGGCATAAAAATTCAAAGTTTGAAAATTGCAAAATTTCCAAAATTGTTGTTATATTTTCATTTTTTCATAAATAAACGCAAGTCATATCGAAGAAATTTTATCACTATCATGAAGTATAATATGTCACGAGACTCGTGAATAAACATTCTCAGAATCAGTGGGATCCATTGAAGAGTTCCAGAGTTATAACCACATAAAGTGACAGTGGTCAGAATTGTAAAGGTTGGCTTGGTCATTAAGCACCAAATTGGCTCTGTCACTAAGGGGTTAAATATAAGGAGGTGTTACCAGTGTGATGTGTATTGGCCGCTCTCTGTTCTCCTGATAACTGACACATCTGCTGCTCATCTTCAGCTTCCAGCTCACTGTCATTCCCTTCTAGGAATTTAGGACCTGAGGGATGACGTCACGGCTTGTGATTGGTCGCGTGGCGGTCACATGAGCGGCACGCGACCAATCAGAAGCCGCATGGGCGGACATACCGCCGGTTCAGCCGGTGCGGCTGCACAGGGGCCCTAAAGGAGAGGGGGCCCAATCAGCTGTTGAAGTGTTTTGTTGTTTCATAGAGCCAGCGGCAGCATCTCCACTAAGTGGAGAGGAAGGCTGCCGGTACCGGGGTCATTTGCCATCAGAGAGGGCCCTGCACGCTGCAGTAGACGCTGTACGGGGCCCCCTTCCTCTCCTCTTGATGCTGCTGCTGGCTCTGAGGCAGGAGAATCACAGCATCGCTTCCCAGTTCCACATGCAGGGGCGTGGCTAGGCAGCATATACATTTTAAATAAAGTTTGTTTCGATTGCAAACTTCAGCCTCTCAGTGAGTGGCTGAGTGCACCCCGCTGCCCTGGTCTGCACAGCTCCTCTGGGTCCTCTGCTTGCCACAGGTCTCCTGCAGCCTCTGTGTTCCAGATCTCAGGGCCTCTTCTTCCAGAGCACAAGGTGAGGGATGGCCGGGAGTTCTCACTGCTGCTGGTTAGTATCCCCCGAGCAGCGGTGTCAGGAGGCACCATGTCCATGATGACGGCAGTGACTGACTGTGTGCGAGCAGCAGTGTCAGGAGGCACCGTGTCCATGATGACGGCAGTGACTGACTGTGTGCGAGCAGCAGTGTCAGGAGGCACCGTGTCCATGATGACGGCAGTGACTGACTGTGTGCGAGCAGCAGTGTCAGGAGGCACCGTGTCCATGATGACGGCAGTGACTGACTGTGTGCGAGCAGCGGTGTCAGGAGGCACCATGTCCATGATGACGGCAGTGACTGTGTGCTGCTCTGTGCTTCCTGGTCGGTGCAGTGAGTGGCTGAGAAACCTGATCCTGCACCGATCAGATAGCAGGGAGCTGCATCACAGGCACTAATTCACTGCTTGTAATCACTGACCCCAGACACCTCCTGCCATCACTGCAGCGATAGCTCCAGGCTCAGAGTGGCTCCTGTCCCCATCCTTCCTCCGATGCAGCATTTGTATTGCTTCACATAATATATACCGTATATAGAATTCTACTGTATCTGCACATACCTTTAGCCTCCTCCAACAGAAAAAAAGCTTGAGGGTATGTGCACACGCTGCGGATTTTGCTGCAGATCCGCAGCGGATTTGATGCTGCGGATCCGCAGCAGTTTTCCCAAAGTTTACAGTACCATGTAAACCTATGGGGAAAAAAAACCGCTGTGCACATGCTGCAGAAAATTCCGCACAGAAACACAGCGGATTATTTTCCTCAGCATGTCACTTCTTTCTGCGGATTCCGCAGCGGTTTTCAACCTGCACCAATAGGAAAGTGCAGTTGAAAACCCGCAGAGGAATCCACAGAAGAAACCGCGATAAAATCCGCAGTGAAAACCGCAGTGGTTTTGCACTGCGGATTTTCCAAATCCGCTGCGGAAAAATCCGCAGCAGAATCCGCAACGTGTGCACTTACCCTTATCATGCTCCATCAGTTATCATTTCAGTGTATAACAAAACAGGGCAGTATGAAATAAAGACCTGGGCACTATAAATAACAATGCTGTACATAACGAGAGGGCACTGTGTAATAAGTGACGGCGTTACACATAACAAGAGAGGGGACTGTGTAATAACGGGTGGCAATATACATAATGAGAGGAGACTATGCAATATGCCGTATTTTTCGGATTATAAGACGCACTTTTTTCCCTCAAATTTGGGGGGGAAAATGGGTGTACGTCTTATAATGTGTATATACCTTACCGGTACCTTTGCCGCTGGCTGGGATGAGGGGGTGTCCGGCGGTGCTACAGGGGTGTCCGGCTGCGAGGGTGTCTGGCGATGCTGCCCGTTGCTGCGGCGGGTGTCTCCGGTGCTGCAGGGGGCTCTGTCGACATTTTGTGAAAGGCCAGAGCCCCCCGCAGTTCCATGGTTTCCTGTGCGGTGGACTCCAGGAAAATGGCACTGGGGGCGGCGCATGCACAGATGGAGATCACCCGCAGCAGCACCGCCGGACACCCCCTCAGCGCCAGACACCTGCAGCACCGGAGACACCCGCAGCAGCACCACCGGACACCTGCAGCAGCACCGGACACCTGCTGTAGCGCACCCACATCGGAACACCCCCTCATCCCAGCCTGCGGCCTGCAGCGTCACCCCACTCCTGCCTCCTCCAGCAGCGACCCCGGGACCCCGTTTCACCACAGCTACTACCCCCAGTAAGCAATAAGACGCATGGATTATAAGGGTATGTTTCCACGTTCAGGAAACGCTGCGTTTTTGCCGCAGCGTCAAAAACGCAGCGTCCAGATGTTACAGCATAGTGGAGGGGATTTAATGAAATCCCGTCTCCACTATGCAGAAAAAAACGCATGCGGCAGACCCGCGGAAACGGACATGCGGCGCGTTTTTTCAAAACGCAGCATGTCCTTAGGGTATGTGTCCACGTTCAGGATTGCATCAGGATTTGGTCAGGATTTTACATCAGTATTTGTAAGCCAAAACCAGGAGTGGAATAACTAGAGGAAAAGTATAATAGAAACATATGCTCCACTTCTGCATTTATCACCCACTCCTGGTTTTTGGCTTACAGATACTGAGGTAAAATACTGACCAAATCCTGATGCAATCCTGAACGTGGACACATACCCTTACAGTGCAGAAAGAACGCAAGGACACCGCAGGTGACCTGCCAGTGACCTCAGGTGCAGATTTGATCAGGATTTTACTTGCATAAAATCTTGACCAAATCCTGATGCAATCCTGAATGTGGACACATACCCTAAGGGTATGTGTCCACATTCAGGAAACGCTGCGTTTTTGACGAAGCATTGTTCCGCAGCGTCAAAAACGCAGCGTCCAGATGTTACAGCATAGTGGAGAGGATTTAATGAAATCCCGACTCCACTATGCGTTAAAAAACGCATGCGTTTTTGCTGCGAAAACGCACATGCGGTGCGTTTTTTCAAAACGCAGCATGTTGCTACTATGAGCAAAACACGCAGGAACACCGCAGGTGACCTGCCAGTGACCTCAGGTGCAGTTTTGGTCAGGATTTTACCTGCATAAAATCCTGACCAAAGCCTGAAGCAAAACTGAACGTGGACACATACCCTTAGCCTAGGTTCACATTGCGTTAGGGCAATCCGTTTAGCGCTAGCGCTTGCGGATTGCGCTAACGCAATGTTTTTGTAGGGGCCGCGTTTAGGGGTCGCGCTAACGTCCCCGCTCTCGCAGATCCCCGATCTGCGAGAGCGGGGAACGGACCTCGGGCGCGCCGCGGACGCTGCAAGCAGCGTCCGAGGCGCGCTGCAAAAGAACGACACATCGCTAGCGCGAGCCGAAAAAGGCACGCGCTAGTGATGCGCTACAGGCAAAATTTACATTGCTGTCAATGGGTGCGCTAACGGACCCGTTGCACGGCGTTAATTGCGACATTTTCGCCGTGCAACGCTGTCCGTTAGCGATCACCCACTAACGCAATGTGAACCTAGCCTTAGGCTGGTTTCACACTTGCGTTTTTGTCTGCAGCGTTTTTTGCACAAAAAACGCATGCGTTTTTTCCCCTATATTTAACATTGAAAACGCATGCGTTTTTTTGCACATGCGTTTGGTCGCGTTTTCAAACGCATGCGTTTTTTGTCTGCATGCGTTCATTTTCAAAAATGCTACCTGCAGTATTTTCTTGCGCGTTTTTTTGCCGCGAAAAAACGCATGCGTTTTTTCGCGGCAAAAAAATGCATTGCTGTCTACGTAAACGCATGCGTTTTTAAGCACATGCGTTTGTTTGCGCTAAAAACGCATGCGTTTTTATAGAAAAAAAAACAGAAAACACACTGAAAAGCCACCCACCACCATCAAGGTGATAAAGGGATCCAAACCCTAAGGCCGGAGACACACTGGTGCGAGAGACGGCCGAGTCTCGCTGGTTAAAAGCAAGCTGTGGCACCTGCACTCCGGAGCAGAGCGTGCGGCTCCATAGCAATACATGGAGCTGCACGCTCAGCTCCGGAATGCAGGTGCCACAGCTTGCTTTTAACCAGCGAGACTCGGCCGTCTCTCGCACCAGTGTGTCTCCGGCCTAACCCTAACTCTACCCCTAACCTCACTCCTAACCGTTTAATGAACATTTTCTGACAGTCATATTGCCACGTATTTAAGTGCCACGTATCACGTATTTTAGTGCCACGTATGCCACGTGCCACGTATTTAAGTGCCACGTGCCACGTATTAAAGTGCCACGTGCCACGTATTAAAGTGCCACGTGGCACATATTTAAGTGCCACGTGCCACGTATTTAAGTGCCACATGCCACGTATTTGAGTGCCACGTATTTAAGTACCACGTATTTCAGTTGCACGTATTTAAGTGCCACGTGGCACATATTTAAGTGCCACGTGCCACGTATTTAAGTGCCACGTATTTGAGTGCCACGTATTTAAGTACCACGTATTTCAGTTGCACGTATTTCAGTGCCACGTATTTCAGTCTCGTTTAGGGTTAGGGGTAGGGGTAGGGTTAGGGTTTTCTTGTTTTTTCTTGTGTTTTCTTGTGTTTTCTTGTGTTTTTCTATAAAAACGCATGCGTCTAAAAAACGCATGCGTTTTACCGCGTTTACATGCGTTTTTCACACATGCGTTTTTTTAAAAAAACGCATGCAGACAAAAACGCAAGTGTGAAACCAGCCTTAGAAGCACCACGATTTTAGTAAGAAAAATTTTTTTTTCCTGTTTTTCTCCTCAAAATTTGGGGTGTGTCTTATAATCCGGAGCGTCCTATAATCCGAAAAATATAGTATGTATATATCTGTACATTGGTAGCCATAAAAGGAGGGGGGCCCAAATACATTTCTTGCACAGGGGCCCCAAATCGTCTGTGTCCGCCCCTGAGAAGCCGTGACGTCATGGAAGGTACTGAACGCGCTCATTTTAAGCAAAGAAGGCTGCTGGTTCACAGCGGTAAGGTCCAGGCTGCGTCGGAGAGGTGAGTATATCAATATTTATTATTTTAATTCTTTATTTTACACATTAATATGGATCCCAGGGCCTGAAGGAGAGTTTCCTCTCCTTCAGACCCTGGGAACCATCAGGGATACCTTCCGATACTTGAGTCCCATTCACTTGTATTGGTATCGGGTATCGGTATCGGATCAGATCCGATACTTTGCCGGTATCGGCCGATACTTTCCGATACCGATACTTTCAAGTATCGGACGGCATGGAAGGCCGTAAACGCGCTCATTTTAAGCAAAGAAGGCTGCCGGTTACCAGCGGCGATGTCCAGGGGCCTCCGGAGAGGTGAGTATATCAATATTTTTTATTTTAATTCTTTATTTTACACTTAAATGTGGATTCCGATACCGTTTTCCGATATCGCAAACATATCGGAACTCGGTATCGGAATTCCGATAGCAGATTCAGAAGATCGCCGACCTCATGGCCGACCCTACACAGGGGTCAGGTTTCAGGAAACCCGACTTTGCCAAAAGTCGGCGACTTCTGAAAATGGCCGACCCGTTTCGCTCAACCCTACGAATGGGTGGAAACTGGAGTCAACGTCTGTGACCGAACTGTAAGAAACCGCCTAATAAAATGTGATTTACATACAGAAAAGCTAAACAAAAGCCATCATTAACATCTAAACAGGAAAAAAAACAAGGTTACAATGGGCTAAGGAAAAGCAATCGTGGACTGTGGATGACTGGATGAAAGTCATAATCAGTGATGAATCGCATGGGCGGACATACCGCCGGTTCAGCCGGTGCGGCTGCACAGGGGCCCTGAAGGAGAGGGGGCCCAATCAGCTGTTGAAGTGTTTTGTTGTTTCATAGAGCCAGCGGCAGCATCTCCACTAAGTGGAGAGGAAGGCTGCCGGTACCGGGGTCATTTGCCATCAGAGAGGGCCCTGCACGCTGCAGTAGACGCTGTACGGGGCCCCCTTCCTCTCCTCTTGATGCTGCTGCTGGCTCTGAGGCAGGAGAATCACAGCATCGCTTCCCAGTTCCACATGCAGGGGCGTGGCTAGGCAGCATATACATTTTAAATAAAGTTTGTTTCGATTGCAAACTTCAGCCTCTCAGTGAGTGGCTGAGTGCACCCCGCTGCCCTGGTCTGCACAGCTCCTCTGGGTCCTCTGCTTGCCACAGGTCTCCTGCAGCCTCTGTGTTCCAGATCTCAGGGCCTCTTCTTCCAGAGCACAAGGTGAGGGATGGCCGGGAGTTCTCACTGCTGCTGGTTAGTATCCCCCGAGCAGCGGTGTCAGGAGGCACCATGTCCATGATGACGGCAGTGACTGACTGTGTGCGAGCAGCAGTGTCAGGAGGCACCGTGTCCATGATGACGGCAGTGACTGACTGTGTGCGAGCAGCAGTGTCAGGAGGCACCGTGTCCATGATGACGGCAGTGACTGACTGTGTGCGAGCAGCAGTGTCAGGAGGCACCGTGTCCATGATGACGGCAGTGACTGACTGTGTGCGAGCAGCGGTGTCAGGAGGCACCATGTCCATGATGACGGCAGTGACTGTGTGCTGCTCTGTGCTTCCTGGTCGGTGCAGTGAGTGGCTGAGAAACCTGATCCTGCACCGATCAGATAGCAGGGAGCTGCATCACAGGCACTAATTCACTGCTTGTAATCACTGACCCCAGACACCTCCTGCCATCACTGCAGCGATAGCTCCAGGCTCAGAGTGGCTCCTGTCCCCATCCTTCCTCCGATGCAGCATTTGTATTGCTTCACATAATATATACCGTATATAGAATTCTACTGTATCTGCACATACCTTTAGCCTCCTCCAACAGAAAAAAAGCTTGAGGGTATGTGCACACGCTGCGGATTTTGCTGCGGATCCGCAGCGGATTTGACGCTGCGGATCCGCAGCAGTTTTCCCAAAGTTTACAGTACCATGTAAACCTATGGGGAAAAAAAACCGCTGTGCACATGCTGCAGAAAATTCCGCACAGAAACACAGCGGATTATTTTCCTCAGCATGTCACTTCTTTCTGCGGATTCCGCAGCGGTTTTCAACCTGCACCAATAGGAAAGTGCAGTTGAAAACCCGCAGAGGAATCCACAGAAGAAACCGCGATAAAATCCGCAGTGAAAACCGCAGTGGTTTTGCACTGCGGATTTTCCAAATCCGCTGCGGAAAAATCCGCAGCAGAATCCGCAACGTGTGCACTTACCCTTATCATGCTCCATCAGTTATCATTTCAGTGTATAACAAAACAGGGCAGTATGAAATAAAGACCTGGGCACTATAAATAACAATGCTGTACATAACGAGAGGGCACTGTGTAATAAGTGACGGCGTTACACATAACAAGAGAGGGGACTGTGTAATAACGGGTGGCAATATACATAATGAGAGGAGACTATGCAATATGCCGTATTTTTCGGATTATAAGACGCACTTTTTTCCCTCAAATTTGGGGGGGAAAATGGGTGTACGTCTTATAATGTGTATATACCTTACCGGTACCTTTGCCGCTGGCTGGGATGAGGGGGTGTCCGGCGGTGCTACAGGGGTGTCCGGCTGCGAGGGTGTCTGGCGATGCTGCCCGTTGCTGCGGCGGGTGTCTCCGGTGCTGCAGGGGGCTCTGTCGACATTTTGTGAAAGGCCAGAGCCCCCCGCAGTTCCATGGTTTCCTGTGCGGTGGACTCCAGGAAAATGGCACTGGGGGCGGCGCATGCACAGATGGAGATCACCCGCAGCAGCACCGCCGGACACCCCCTCAGCGCCAGACACCTGCAGCACCGGAGACACCCGCAGCAGCACCACCGGACACCTGCAGCAGCACCGGACACCTGCTGTAGCGCACCCACATCGGAACACCCCCTCATCCCAGCCTGCGGCCTGCAGCGTCACCCCACTCCTGCCTCCTCCAGCAGCGACCCCGGGACCCCGTTTCACCACAGCTACTACCCCCAGTAAGCAATAAGACGCATGGATTATAAGGGTATGTTTCCACGTTCAGGAAACGCTGCGTTTTTGCCGCAGCGTCAAAAACGCAGCGTCCAGATGTTACAGCATAGTGGAGGGGATTTAATGAAATCCCGTCTCCACTATACAGAAAAAAACGCATGCGGCAGACCCGCGGAAACGGACATGCGGCGCGTTTTTTCAAAACGCAGCATGTCCTTAGGGTATGTGTCCACGTTCAGGATTGCATCAGGATTTGGTCAGGATTTTACATCAGTATTTGTAAGCCAAAACCAGGAGTGGAATAACTAGAGGAAAAGTATAATAGAAACATATGCTCCACTTCTGCATTTATCACCCACTCCTGGTTTTTGGCTTACAGATACTGAGGTAAAATACTGACCAAATCCTGATGCAATCCTGAACGTGGACACATACCCTTACAGTGCAGAAAGAACGCAAGGACACCGCAGGTGACCTGCCAGTGACCTCAGGTGCAGATTTGATCAGGATTTTACTTGCATAAAATCTTGACCAAATCCTGATGCAATCCTGAATGTGGACACATACCCTAAGGGTATGTGTCCACATTCAGGAAACGCTGCGTTTTTGACGAAGCGTTGTTCCGCAGCGTCAAAAACACAGCGTCCAGATGTTACAGCATAGTGGAGGGGATTTAATGAAATCCCGACTCCACTATGCGTTAAAAAACGCATGCGTTTTTGCTGCGAAAACGCACATGCGGTGCGTTTTTTCAAAACGCAGCATGTTGCTACTATGAGCAAAACACGCAGGAACACCGCAGGTGACCTGCCAGTGACCTCAGGTGCAGTTTTGGTCAGGATTTTACCTGCATAAAATCCTGACCAAAGCCTGAAGCAAAACTGAACGTGGACACATACCCTTAGCCTAGGTTCACATTGCGTTAGGGCAATCCGTTTAGCGCTAGCGCTTGCGGATTGCGCTAACGCAATGTTTTTGTAGGGGCCGCGTTTAGGGGTCGCGCTAACGTCCCCGCTCTCGCAGATCCCCGATCTGCGAGAGCGGGGAACGGACCTCGGGCGCGCCGCGGACGCTGCAAGCAGCGTCCGAGGCGCGCTGCAAAAGAACGACACATCGCTAGCGCGAGCCGAAAAAGGCACGCGCTAGTGATGCGCTACAGGCAAAATTTACATTGCTGTCAATGGGTGCGCTAACGGACCCGTTGCACGGCGTTAATTGCGACATTTTCGCCGTGCAACGCTGTCCGTTAGCGATCACCCACTAACGCAATGTGAACCTAGCCTTAGGCTGGTTTCACACTTGCGTTTTTGTCTGCAGCGTTTTTTGCACAAAAAACGCATGCGTTTTTTCCCCTATATTTAACATTGAAAACGCATGCGTTTTTTTGCACATGCGTTTGGTCGCGTTTTCAAACGCATGCGTTTTTTGTCTGCATGCGTTCATTTTCAAAAATGCTACCTGCAGTATTTTCTTGCGCGTTTTTTTGCCGCGAAAAAACGCATGCGTTTTTTCGCGGCAAAAAAATGCATTGCTGTCTACGTAAACGCATGCGTTTTTAAGCACATGCGTTTGTTTGCGCTAAAAACGCATGCGTTTTTATAGAAAAAAACCAGAAAACACACTGAAAAGCCACCCACCACCATCAAGGTGATAAAGGGATCCAAACCCTAACCCTAACTCTACCCCTAACCTCACTCCTAACCGTTTAATGAACATTTTCTGACAGTCATATTGCCACGTATTTAAGTGCCACGTATCACGTATTTTAGTGCCACGTATGCCACGTGCCACGTATTTAAGTGCCACGTATTAAAGTGCCACGTGCCACGTATTAAAGTGCCACGTGGCACATATTTAAGTGCCACGTGCCACGTATTTAAGTGCCACATGCCACGTATTTGAGTGCCACGTATTTAAGTACCACGTATTTCAGTTGCACGTATTTAAGTGCCACGCGGCACATATTTAAGTGCCACGTGCCACGTATTTAAGTGCCACGTGCCACGTATTTAAGTGCCACGTGCCACGTATTTAAGTGCCACGTGCCACGTATTTGAGTGCCACGTATTTGAGTGCCACGTATTTAAGTACCACGTATTTCAGTTGCACGTATTTCAGTGCCACGTATTTCAGTCACGTTTAGGGTTAGGGGTAGGGGTAGGGTTAGGGTTTTCTTGTTTTTTCTTGTGTTTTCTTGTGTTTTCTTGTGTTTTTCTATAAAAACGCATGCGTCTAAAAAACGCATGCGTTTTACCGCGTTTACATGCGTTTTTCACACATGCGTTTTTTTAAAAAAACGCATGCAGACAAAAACGCAAGTGTGAAACCAGCCTTAGAAGCACCACGATTTTAGTAAGAAAAATTTTTTTTTCCTGTTTTTCTCCTCAAAATTTGGGGTGTGTCTTATAATCCGGAGCGTCCTATAATCCGAAAAATATAGTATGTATATATCTGTACATTGGTAGCCATAAAAGGAGGGGGGCCCAAATACATTTCTTGCACAGGGGCCCCAAATCGTCTGTGTCCGCCCCTGATGAATCGCAAATCTGCATTGGGCAAGGTGATGATGCTGGAACTTTTGTTTGGTGCCATTCAATTGAGATTTTTAAAGATGACTGCCTGAAGAGAACATCTAAATTTTCACATTCTTTGATGATGTGTGGGCTGCATGTAAGGTAAAGGTACTGGGGAGATGGCTGTCATTACATCTTCAATAAATGCCCAAGTTTATGTTGATATTTTGGACACTTTTCTTATCCCATCAATTAAAAGGATGTCTGGGGATGATGAAATCATTTTTCAAGATGATAGCGCATTCTGCCATAGAGGAAAAAACATGAAAACATTCCTTGAAAAAGGACACATAAGGTCAATATCATGGCCTACAAATAGTCCGGATTTCAATCCAATTGAAAATCTTTGGTGGAAGTTGAAGAAAATGGTCCATGACAAGGCTCCAACTTGCAAAGCTGATTTGGCAACAGCAATTAGAGAAAGTTGGAGCCAGATTGATGAAGAGTACTGTTTGGCACTCATTAAGTCCATGCCTCAGAGACTGCAAGCTGTTATAAAAGCCAGAGGTGGTGCAACAAAATACTAGTGATATTTTGGAGTGTTTTTTGTTTATTTTTCATGATTCCATAATTTTTTCCTCAGACTTCAGTGACTCCATAATTTTCCCTATGCTTGTTTAAAAAATGTAACCATTATTGACTACCACATTTTTTGTTCTTGATTTCTTTTAGTGCTTCTTAAAGCCAGAAAGTTGCCATTTGAAATGACTTTAGTTTTGTGCCATGTCTATGATCTGCTTTTTTCTACAAAATTAAACAACTGAATTAACATCCTCCAAGGCCTGTGATTCCATAATTTTTGCCAGGGGTTGCATATACAATATATATATTTTATAAGCCTAGGGTAGGAAATGCAGCAGCTACCGGTGAATTTCAAAAATAAAAATAGATGCTCCATACCGTTCATTATTGCCCCATAGATGCTCCATATAAAGCTGTGCCATATATAATGCTCCATACCGTTGATTATTGCCCCATAGATGCTCCATATAAAGCTGTGCCATATATAATGCTCTGCATCATTCATTATGGCCCCATAGATACTCCATATAAAGCTGTGCCATATATAATGCTCTGCACCATTCAATATGGCCCCATAGATGCTCCATAGAAAGCTGTGCCATATAGAATGCTCTGCACCGTTGATTATTGCCCCATAGATACTCCATATAAAGCTGTGCAATATATAATGCTGCTGCAATAAAAAAAATAATCACATACTCACTTCTCTTCGCTCAGGATGCCGGCGCTTTCAATTTTTACCTGCTCCTCGTGCGGCTCCATCTTCAGCACTGACGCTCAGCAGAGGGCATGCACTGACTACGTGACCACGCCCTGACCTGAGCGTCACAGCCAGAGGACGCTGATGACTGAGCCGCATTGGAACAAGGAGCAGTAAATATCGCACAGCGCTCCCCTCCCCGTATACTTACCCACTCCCGGCGCAGTCCCTGCAGTCCCTGCTTCTTTCAGCGCTGCATCTTCTTCCTGTATTGAGCGGTCACCATTACCGCTCATTGCAGTCATGAATATGTGGCTCCACCTCTATGGGAGGTGGAGCCGCATATTAATGACTGTAATGAGCGGGACGAAAACCACTACTGAGCAATAAGTACATAAAGGCTAGTCTCAGTTTTGCCAGAAAACATTTTGAGGATCTCCATGGCTTTTGGGAGTCTACTCTGTGGACTGATGAGTAGTGTTGAGCGATACCGTCCGATACTTGAAAGTATCGGTATCGGATAGTATCGGCTGATACCCGAAAAGTATCGGATATCGCCGATACCGATACCCGATACCAATACAAGTCAATGGGACACCAAGTATCGGAAGGTATCCTGATGGTTCCCAGGGTCTGAAGGAGAGGAAACTCTCCTTCAGGCCCTGGGATCCATATTAATGTGTAAAATAAAGAATTAAAATAAAAAATATTGATATACTCACCTGTCCGGAGGCCCCTGCACCTTACCGCTGTTAACCGGCAGCCTGCTTTGCTTAAAATGAGCGTGTTCAGGACCTTCCATGACATCACGGCTTCTGATTGGTCACGTGCCGCTCATGTGACCGCCACGCGACCAATCACAAGCCGCAACGTCATTCTCAGGTCCTAAATTCCTAGAATGAGGAGTTTAGGGCCTGAGAATGTCGTCGCGGCTTGTGATTGGTCGCGTGGCGGTCA
Source organism: Ranitomeya variabilis (assembly GCF_051348905.1). Taxonomy (NCBI): domain Eukaryota; kingdom Metazoa; phylum Chordata; class Amphibia; order Anura; family Dendrobatidae; genus Ranitomeya; species Ranitomeya variabilis. The sequence continues at coordinate 574,197,637 of NC_135236.1, forward strand.
CATGAGCGGCACGCGACCAATCCGAAGCCGTGACGTCATGGAAGGTCCTAAACGCGCTCATTTTAAGCAAAGCAGGCTGCCGGTTAACTGCGGTAAGGTGCAGGGGCCGCCGGAGAGGTGAGTATATCCATATTTTTTATTTTAATTCTTTATTTTACACATGAATATGGTTCCGATACCGATTCCCGATACCACAAAAGTATCGGAACTCGGTATCGGAATTCCGATACCGCAAGTATCGGCTGATACCCGATACTTGCGGTATCGGAATGCTCAACTCTACTGATGAGACAAAAGTTGGGCATTTTGGAAGGTGTATGTATCATTTCACCTGGCTTAGAAGTAACACAGCATATCAGAAAAGGAACATCATACCAAGCAGTAAAATATGGTTGTGGTGTGTTGGTCTGAGGCTGTTTTGCTGCTTCAGGACCTGCTGTGGTAAATGGAACCATTAATTTAGCTATCTACCAAAAAATCATAAAGGAGTAAGTTCAGTCATCTGTTTGTGGCCTCAAGCTGAAGCGCACTTGGGTTATGCAGCAGGACAATGATTTAAAACACTCCATCAAGTCCACCTCTGAATGACTAAAGAAAAATAAAATTAACATTTTGGAGTGGCCTAGTCAAAACTCTGACCTTAATCCAATTGAGATTCTATGGCATGACCTTAAAAAGGCGCTTCATGCTTGAAAACCCTCCAATCTGGCTTTATTACAACATTTCTGCACAGATGAGATGACGAAAATTCCTCCATAGCATTGTAATTGATTAACTGCCAGTTATTACAACCGCTTGATTCCAGCTGTTGCTGCTAAGGGTAACCCAACCAGTTATTTGGTTTAGGGGGAAATAACATTTTCACACTTTATGTGGGCCCTGCATGTTTGGATTTCTTTTTAAATTAGTATTAAAGACCCTAATTTAACCCCTTTACCCCCAAGGGTGGTTTGCACGTTAATGACCGGGCCAATTTTTACAATTCTGACCACTGTCCCTTTAGGAGGTTATAACTCTAGAACGCTTCAATGGATCCTGGTGATTCTGACACTTTTTTCTCATGACATATTGTACTTCATGATAGTGTTAACATTTCTTTGATATTACCTGCGTTTATTTGTGAAAAAAATGGAAATTTGGCGAAAATTTAGAAAATTTAGCAATTTTCCAACTTTGAATTTTTATACAATTAAATCACACAAAATACTTAAAAAGTAACATTTCCCACATGTCTACTTTAAATCAGCTTGATTTTGGAGCCAAAATTTTTTTTTGTTAGGGAGTTATAAGGGTTAAAAGTTGACCAGCAATTTCTCATTTTTACAATACCATTTTTTTTTTAGGGATCACATCTCATTTGAAGTCATTTTGAGGGGTCTATATGATAGAAAATACTCAAGTGTGACAACATTCTAAAAACTGTACCCCCCAAGGTGCACAAAACCACATTCAAGAAGTTTATTATTAACCCTTCAGGTGTTTCACAGGAATTTTTGGAATGTTTAAATAAAAATGAACATTTAACTTTTTTACACAAAAAATGTACTTCAGCTCCAATTTGTTTTATTTTACCAAGGGTAACAGGAGAAAATGGACCTCAATAGTTCTTGTACAATTTGTCCTGAGTACGCCGATACCCCATATGTGGGGGTAAACCACTGTTTGGGGGCATGGCAGAGCTCGGAAGGGAAGGAGCGCCATTTGACTTTTCAATGCAAAATTGACTGGAATTCAAATGGGACGCCATGTTGGGTTTGGAGAGCCCCTGATGTGCCTAAACATTGAAACCCCCCACAAGTGACACCATTTTGGAAAGTAGACCCCCTAAGGAACCTATCTAGATGTGTGGTGAGCACCTTGACCCACCAAGTGTTTCATTACAGTTTATAACGCAGAGCCGTGGAAATAAAAAATCTTTTTTTTCCCACAAAAATTATTTTTTAGCCCCCAGTTTTGTATTTTCCCAAGGGTAACAGGAAAAATTGGACCCCAAAAGTTGTTGTCCAATGTGTCCTGAGTATGCTGATACCCCATATGTTGGGCAAACCCCTGTTCGTGCGCACGGGAGAGCTCGGAAGGGAAGGAGCACTGTTTTACTTTTTCAACGCAGAATTGCTGGAATTGAGATCGGACGCCATGTCGCGTTTGGAGAGCCCCTGATGTGCCTAAACAGTGGAAACCCCCAATTATAACTGAAACCCTAATCCAAACACACCCCTAACAATAATCTCAACTGTAACCCTAACCACACCCCTAACCCTGACACAGCCCTAACCCTAATCCCAACCCTATTCCCAACCGTAAATGTAATCCAAACCCTAACCCTAACTTTAGCCCCAACCCTAACCCTAACTGTAGCCCTATCCCTAGCCCTAACCCTAGCCCTAACCCTAACCCTAGCCCTAACCCTAACCCTAGCCCTAACTCTAGCCCTAACTCTAACCCTAGCCCTAACCCTAGCCCTAACCCTAATGGGAAAATGGAAATAAATACATTTTTTAATTTCTTAATTTTTCGTAACTAAGGGGGTGATGAAGCGGGGTTTGATTTACTATTTATAGTGCGTTTTCTAGCAGATTTTTGATTGGCAGCCGTCACACACTAAAATACGCTTTTTATTGCAAAAAAATGTTTTTTTGTGTTACCACATTTTGAGAGCTATAATTTTTCCATATTTTGGTCCACAGAGTCATTTGAGATCTTGTTTTTTGCGGGACGAGTTGACATTTTTATTGGTAACATGTACGGGCACATGACATTTTTTGATCGCTTTTTATTCTGATTTTTGTGAGGCAGAATGACCAAAAACCAGCTATTCATGAATTTCTTTTTTGGGGGGCATTTATACCTTTCCGCGTTTGGTAAAATGGATAAAGCAGTTTTATTCTTTGATTCAGTACGATTACAGCGATACCTCAGTTATATCATTTTTTATGTTTTGGCGTTTTTATACGATAAAAACTATTTTATAGAAAAAATAATCATTTTTGCATCGCTTTATTCTGAGGACTATAACTTTTTTATTTTTTCGCTGATGATGATGTATCGTGGCTCGCTTTTGCGGGACAAGATGACGTTTTTAGCGGTACCATAGTTATTTATTCCGTCTTTTTGATCACGTTATTCCACTTTTTGTTCGGCAGTATGATAATAAAGCGTTGTTTTTTGCCTCATTTTTTTTTTACGGAGTTCACTGAAGGGGTTTACTAGTGGGACAGTTTTATAGGTCAGGTCGTTATGGACACGGCGATACTAAATATGTGTACTTTTATTGTTTTTCTTATTTAGCTAAAGGAATGTATTTATTGGATTTTTTTTTATTATTATTATTTATGATTTTTTTTTTTTTACACATGTAATTTTTTTTTTTTACATTTTTACTTTGCCCCAGGGGGGGCATCACAGTAAAATGACAGATCGCTGATGTGACACTTTGCTGTGCACTGTGACAGATCGGCGATCTGACGTGCACAGCACCAGGCTTCCCGGCACCTGCTCTGAGCAGGCACTGTGAAACCACCTCCCTGCAGGACCCAGATGCAGCCCTGCGGCCATATTGGATCCGGGGCCTCCAAGGAGGAGACGCTCGGTACAAGGTGAGCACATCGCCTTGTACCGATCATCTCAGGGAAGCACGCAGGGAGCCCCCTCCCTGCGCTATGCTTCCCTGTACCGCTGGAACACTTCGATCATGTTTGATCGCAGTGTGCCGGGGGTTAATGTGCCGGGGGCGGTCCGTGACTGCTCCTGGCACATAGTGCCAGATGTCAGCTGCGATAGTCAGCTGACACCCGGCCGCGATCTGCCGCGCTCCCCCGTGAGCGTGGCTGATCACGCTGGACGTACCATTCCATCCTTGGGAAGTAGGGCCCACCCCACATGGACGGAATAGTACGTGTATGGCAGAAAGGGGTTAAAAACTATATTTTGTGTTTACGTGTGTTATTTTTGTCCAACATTTAAATTTGTCTGGTGATCTGAAACAATTAATTCTGACTAACATGCAACAGAATAGGAGATCAAGAAGAGACAAACACTTTTTCACTAAACTGTGTGTGTGTATATATATATATATATATATATATATATATATATATATATATATATATATATATATATATATATATATACACACGTACGTACACTAGAGATGAGCCGTTCAATCCACAATGAGCCGTTCAATCCACAGAGGATTAAGCTTGAATTAAATTTATAAAGATTACAAATACACCATCTAGGCTACTGGTAATACCTCATTGTCAATTTATTAAAACATTTCTAGGATGAATAACAGAGGATCTGAAAAAAAAAATATATTATTACATGTTGAATACAAGTGACTACACAAAGAGAGGTGCTGGGAAACATCTACTTTCTAAGTAGCATGCTTTAGCCCTAGATCTGGTCAAACCTTACACATATCCATCTTTGTACAATTCAAACAACATATCAGATTGTGGTCACTCACTGTTGATATTGGTAACATTTTATCTACTTAGTAACACATCTGAAATGTGTAATGACACAAATACAATTTACAGTAAGACGGTGCTGCTGGCAAGGTGGTCATGCACTGATTTTTATACCCATAAATCTCCACCAACCTTTTGTTCTGATTATATACAGTATAATATATACCGTATTTAATAATATTACACATTCATTAACAGTGACACAAACTCAGAAAACTCAACTTGGGACAAAAGCCAGCATTGACATAATCTTATTACTGTTTTCCATTGAAAATATACAACTTTTTATGCCAATTGTTCTGCCTTACTTTCTTCTAGGAACAAACTTTACTCTGGCTGAACTAGGAATATGTGAACCCCCTCCACATCAAGGTGGCTTTTGCTCAGATATTGGAATACTCCACCCAACTTATGCTTTAAGCGTCGGGTCAGATATTGACTCTGATACTGATGGAGGATTGTCTCCTGAGCATGCAATTCGATTATGGGGGAGAAATCTAAAATCCCACAGAAGCTCTGGACTGTCAAGACGTGAAAACTCAGCGCTGACACTGACTGACTCTGACAATGAAAATAAATCAGATGAAGAAAACGGTAGGATAGCTTTCCAAATACAGATTTAGTATAAATTAAGATAAAAATGAATAATGCTCTTTAGAAGAATTAATTATCCTCTCACTTACAGCATTTTAGACAATACGCCATTACAAACCTGATTAACTTTCCAATAAAACACTTGAGTATAAGATATTATTTATTAAATGTGTTGGTTTTAAATGTAAAGAGTTAATGTGCCTGTGAAAAAGCATTTAGATTTTTATTGAGCAAATGGAGAACACAGATGAGCCAAAACTAATTGTAATAAAATATAACTAAGAAGTGTTTATCGCTGCCAGGTACCTGAAAGAATGCTTGTTGCCTTCAAAAATGAATATATATTTTTCTGCCACAAAAGTATTGCAAGCATATTTATCTATTTCTTTCATAACATTTTTGTCTTTTTAGGGGAAGTCATTCTGCAGAGATTTTCCCATTTATATTAGAAGTTTTATTATTATTATTTTATTTTTTATTTTTTAAAAGCTAACATTTTTATTTTGATTTTTATTCTTGCATAAATCAGTAAATAATTCATTAGTAAGCAAATGAATACTATTTTGTGTTATGAAATTTGCTCTTTTAAAATCGATTTACTTTATGTGACCATATGCTATGGTTTTGCTCTTTGGAATACTACATAAAAGCCTTAACAAAAGGAAACATACAAGACACAGATGCAAAGGGAACGAGAGCTGTTTTGGCAAGAATTTATAATCTTACAGTTTGTCGTGTTTCTCTTTCATTTCCATTTATTGTGAAGACTGAACAAACACTTGCAGCTCAACAATTATGGGGAGGAAAATTGATCCCCATAATGAGTCTTAGTGCGCTTCCGAGCTCTGATGATCACCATCTGTTGAGATGCAGAAAGTTCTCCCAAATCTAAACTCAAAATTCTGTTGCTGGCATGATTGCAAGCCATAACTAGATGATGTTATTAATTGACATTCAATAAGAAAAACTAGGACTAGAAAGTGTTTGTATTTAATCAAGTAAAAACTGTTTTTATTTGGCATCGGGCTTAATGAGCCATTTGTGTTATTAAAATGTTTTACCTGTGCATTTAGAATGGATTCACACATGACAGTTTTGTGTGGATATTTTTGTTGCAATTTGTACAGATTGGTAGCAACACATGCTATAGAATTGGCATGTGTAAATGAGGTTTTATGCTGGCCAAAATGTATTCATATTGCAGTCAATACATTTGATATGATGTGTTTTTGTAAGAGAGAAAAAGAGATGATTGAGGAAAAGTAATATTGAAGAAAATCTGCTGAAAAAAATAAAAAAGATATTTTGTCTCCCAACAGTGAATTGAGATTGAAGGTAAAGGGCTTATACTGTATCTGAAAAAGATTGATACCATCAGAAATTAGTACATACCTTTTAGAGTCCCTCAATAGAAAATCAGTTATCAAACCTTAAATAATAAGGTGTGAATGCAGTAGGCCTGAATGACACAAATGACATTTATGGAGATGTGTTTTCTTGACAGTAATGTTGTTTTTTCAATATGACTTTTTAGGCATTAATAAGCCTATAGCAAAAATGTATTTGGATTAACTTTGTATAAGTACTATATAGCAAAAAAACATAGCAGGCTTCATTGGGCCATATTCCATGACTGTACTTTCTGCATTCCAAACTAAAAGATCTTCCATTAGATTAGATGCGCTATTAAAGATGATGTTCAAGAACAATAACAGCAAACCTTTTCACCTCAGACATTTGATAAACAAGTAAAGCATGCTTTTCTTTGTACCTTGTTATTCTCACCCTATTTCTCTGATGGCTTCCTTTTTTCAGAGGGATGGCACAATAGATCTTATTACTTCTATTTTTTTAAAGGCTTTAAAGGCATGTATATCAAACATACCTGGTGACCACCTGATGCTGCTGTTCTTCCGTTCTGCTATCTGGTGCTCTGAAGAGATCTTAGGGTTTGGCAAGATGTGGCTAATGTATTGGGGAAAAAATACAATTTCTGTTCATTTTTTTTCATTTATTTTTGTTGATATTTAATTTGTAATATTGAAATGAATATTGATCTTGTGGCTGGAAGGGGTCATTTGGCAACAAAAAAATATATTTATTAGTGTCCAAATCTGAAAGCAAAACTACTGAGGTTAGATGATGAGCATTCTATCACAGAGTTATGTTAGAAAAAGTGAAAAAAATGGAGGTCAAATGTGTACATTGGCATATCCAAAGCTATTAAAGTCCATTTGGTATGGTGAAGTGGGAAGTTTGGTAGGTAAAAATATTTATTTAATCGCACTTTTTCAAGTTGAGGCTATCAATTTTTCAATTGTTTTACTACTATGACATATTTCTGTGTCTGTACTCTCATGATATATACATTTATACACAAACTTTATTATTCTATGTTGTGGACCAGAAAATATTTTCTACAAGATCAAATTCTAGGCAATATCTTCTTCCAACACTTGACAAGATCAACATGAGACCATGGAAATATAAGCTAATTAAATATGATTAAATTGTCTTTTGGGGCTACCTGCTATAGCAATCCCAGTGCGTTGCAAAATATACTTAGCAGGAATGACAATAATAACTGGAGATGAATAAAAGATGATTTAGCAGACTTTAAAAAATGCTTTGAATAGTTTGAATGTTTAAAAATTTGGTGTGTCCATAATCTCCCAGAAAAAAAACAAAAGCCCCTTTTAGAACAAATTAAATTGACGATACCCCCTCTTGATGAAGCATACATTTTAAGATATGTGTATTGGGTGTTCAGGATTCCTGGTTATCAGCTGCTATATCTGCTGATAAATTATCTTAATTATCTGACTTTGTCTTTAACTAATTACTTATTACTCATCATGGTTGATGATGATTTAATACAACATTGTCATTCATTGTACCACATGGCTGAATGTGGTATTAATTTGATGTACTTGATATAACACCTTTATTAGCCTAACAGCTCTCTCTTGTGCTACTCTGATAACATGTGTATATTGTACTCTGCTCATGTACTTATTCTAGATACCAGGTGAAACACTTTTTGCATTCCTCTGCGACTAAGGTTCCTTTTTTATTTTTTTAATTATTTTCATTAGATCTAAAAATATTAACATTCAAATATAGATCAATCATAATCTGATCCCTGGTTGGGGTTTATATTTTCATGGTATTTAAAACACAAACCCAATTAAGGCTGTGGTCACAATTGCGAGTGCAATGCGAGAAACTCTTGTGAGTCTCTCACCTCAATACCCGGCACTGCCGCTGACACTCGGGACCGGAGCATGCGGCTACATAGAAATACATGCAGCTGCATGCTCCGGTCCCGAGTGATGGCGGCAGTGCCGGGTATTGACGCTAGAGACTCGTGCGAGTTTCTTGCATTGTACTCGTAAGTGTGATACTGGCCTTACTACCCCTCCCCTTCCTTCCCCATAAGGTTCCATTTTGAATGGTTGTCTTGTTTCTTATAATGTATTAAAATGTACTTAAAGAATTACTCTCACAAAATGTTTTATCCTTTAAACCTGTGTAAATGTATATGTAATGCAGTGGAGCATTAACCCCTTAATGACCGTCAATACGTATTTTAACTGACCTGAGATATAAGAGAATAGCCTCCCCAGGTGACAATCCAGCATCTGTCGGTTGTGCACTATAGCTGACAACTTGCCGTATCAGCCATGATCAGTGTTTGCACCATCCAAATCTGTTTAACCCCTTAGATGCTGCTGTCAGTAGTGACTACATCATTATAAATGGTTAACAGAGTGTGAGGGCTTCCTCTTTATCCAAATTGGTGCCCTCAGATCATGATTGTGTGGTCCTGATGTTTGCCATGTCAGTTCATGACCAAATAGCAGCCTTACAGTCTTACTGCTGTAGTAATCTGTTCAGAAGTTAGAGGCATTTAGGTGGTAAAAATAGACATTTTCATTTCTGTCATGCCACTCTGCATTAATTCCTGTAAAGCACCTGAATGGTTAACAAACTAACTGACTGCAGTTTTCAATATGTCAGGGGTGCTGTTTTTAAAATGGTATCACTTTTGGGGGTTTTCTAATATATAGGACCCCTAAAGTCACTTCAAACATGGATAAGTGTTGTGGATTCTGTTTTTGGGCTCCCTCTGGTGGTTACAACTGGTACTGGGTGACTTTGGTGGGTTGCGGTTTCTGGTTTCCACCTGTCCATCAGAGGCTGGGTGTTTCCTATTTAACCTGGCTTCCCTGTCATTCCCTTGCCGGCTATCAATGTTCTCAGATGTTCTCAGTTTGGTTCTGACTACCTGCTTCCAGATCTCTCAGGATAAGCTAAGTTATGCTTTTCAGTTGTTTTGTTTTTTGTCCAGCTTGCTAAATATTATTCTATACTAGTTGGAAGCTCTAGTGGGCTGAGGTGCTCCCCATGTGCCATGAGTTGGCACATGGGTGCTTGTAATCTCAGGATGGTTTTTGATTAGGGTTTTTTGCTGACCGCTCAGACCCCTTTTGTATCCTTCTGCTTTCTAGTTATAGCGGGCCTCGTTTTGCTAACTCTATTTTCATATCTATGTGCGTGCCTTCCTCTCATTTTCACCGTCAATACATGTGGGGGGCAACTATACCTTTGGGGTTTATTTCTCTGGAGGCAAGTTAGGTCTTTATTTTCTCTGCAGTGCTAGTTAGCTCTTAGGCTGGCGCGTGGCGTCTAGAATCAACGTAGGCACGCTCCCTGGCTATTTCTAGTTGTGTTTGTCAGGAGTAGAGCAGCGGTCAGCCCAGGTTCCATCACCCTAGAGCTCGTTCGTTATTTTAGTTATTTTTGCTTGTCCAGTGCGATCCCCTAGCCATTGGGATCCATAACAGTATAGCCGGCCTACAAAGTGTTAATTGTTTGGGCTGAAGCAGGAGAAAAAGAAGTGTTGAAGGGAAATTTTTTATTTTTTTTTCCCCTCAGAGTTTTGCTGCCTAGCCTTTAATTGCTGTCTAGCTGCTTCTTACCTCCTCTTAACCCTTGAATGGCTCTGACCTTAGCTGTGTAACATGGATGTCCAGAGTTTGGCTTCCAGCCTGAATAATCTCGCTGCAAAAGTTCAAAACATACAGGATTTTGTTGTTCACACTCTTATGTCTGAACCTAGAATTCCTATTCCAGAGTTTTTTTCTGGAGATAGATCTACCTTCCTGAATTTCAGGAACAATTGCAAATTGTTTCTTTCTTTGAAATTTCGCTCCTCTGGAGACCCTGCTCAGCAGGTCAAGATTGTAATATCTTTCCTGCGGGGCGACCCTCAGAATTGGGCATTTGCATTGGCACCAGGGGATCCTGCATTGCTCAGTGTGGATGCGTTTTTTCTGGCACTGGGATTGCTCTATGAGGAACCTAACCTGGAGATTCAGGCTGAAAAGGCTTTATTAGCCCTCTCTCAGGGGCATGATGAAGCGGAAGTATATTGTCAAAAATTTCGGAAATGGTCGGTACTTACTCAGTGGAATGAGTGCGCACTGGCTGCAAACTTCAGAGATGGTCTTTCTGAGGCCATTAAGGATATTATGGTGGGGTTCCCTGCGCCTACAGGTCTGAATGAGTCTATGACTATGGCCATTCAGATTGATCGGCGTTTGCGGGAGCGCAAACCTGTGCACCAGTTGGCGGTGTCTTCTGAACAGGCACCTGAGACTATGCAATGTGATAGAATTCAGTCCAGAAGTGAACGGCAAAATTATAGGCGGAAAAATGGATTGTGTTTTTATTGTGGTGATTCAGCTCATGTTATATCAGCATGCTCTAAACGCACAAAAAAGGTTGATAAATCTTTTGCCATTAGTACTCTGCAGTCTAAGTTCATTTTGTCTGTAACTCTGATTTGTTCACTGTCATCCATTTCCGTCGATGCCTATGTGGATTCGGGCGCTGCCCTGAGTCTTATGGATTGGTCATTTGCCAAACGCTGCGGTTTTAGTCTGGAGCCTCTGGAAGTTCCTATTCCTTTGAAGGGAATTGACTCTACACCATTGGCTATGAATAAACCGCAGTACTGGACACAAGTGACCATGCGCATGACTCCCGTTCATCAGGAGGTGATTCACTTCCTTGTACTGTATAATTTACATGATGTACTAGTGCTTGGTCTGCCATGGTTACAAACTCATAATCCAGTCCTGGATTGGAAAACAATGTCTGTGTTAAGCTGGGGATGTCAGGGGGTTCATGATGATGCACCTCTGATTTCAATCGCTTCATCTACTCCTTCTGAGGTCCCTGCGTTTTTGTCTGACTATCGGGATGTTTTTGAGGAGCCTAAGCTCAATTCGCTCCCTCCTCATAGGGATTGTGACTGTGCTATAGAATTAATTCCTGGCAGTAAGTTCCCTAAGGGTCGTTTATTTAATCTGTCAGTGCCAGAGCATACTGCTATGCGGAATTATATTAAGGAGTCCTTGGAAAAGGGACATATTCGTCTATCTTTGTCCCCTCTGGGAGCAGGTTTTTTTTTCGTGGCTAAAAAAGATGGTTCCCTGAGGCCTTGTATAGATTATCGCCTTCTGAATAAGATTACAGTCAAATATCAGTATCCATTGCCATTATTGACTGATTTGTTTGCTCGCATTAAGGGGGCTAGGTGGTTCACTAAGATAGATCTTCGCGGTGCGTATAATCTTGTGCGGATAAAGCAGGGTGATGAGTGGAAAACCGCATTTAATACGCCTGAGGGCCATTTTGAGTATTTGGTAATGCCTTTTGGACTTTCTAATGCTCCTTCAGTCTTTCAGTCCTTTATGCACAATATTTTCCGTGAATATCTGGATAAGTTTATGATTGTGTATTTGGATGATATTTTGGTGTTTTCTGATGACTGGGAGTCTCATGTTCTACAGGTCAGGAAGGTGTTTCAAGTCCTGCGGGCCAGTTCTCTGTTTGTGAAGGGCTCGAAATGTCTCTTCGGAGTCCAGAAGATTTCTTTTTTGGGGTACATTTTTTCTCCTTCTACTATTGAGATGGATCCCGTCAATGTTCAGGCGATTTGTGACTGGACACAACCTACATCTGTTAAGAGTCTTCAGAGGTTCTTGGGTTTTGCTAATTTTTATCGTCGGTTCATTGCTAATTTTTCCAGTGTTGTTAAACCTTTGACTTATTTGACTAAAAAGGGTGCTGATGTTGCTGATTGGTCTCCTACGGCTGTGGAGGCCTTTCAGGAACTTAAGCGCCGGTTTTCTTCTGCTCCTGTGTTATGTCAACCAGATGTTTCACTTCCTTTTCAGGTTGAGGTTGATGCTTCCGAGATTGGAGCGGGGGCGGTTTTGTCACAGAGAAGTTCCGATGGCTCGGTGATGAAGCCATGTGCGTTCTTTTCTAGAAAATTCTCGCCCGCCGAGCGCAATTATGATGTGGGTAATCGGGAGCTTTTGGCCATGAAGTGGGCATTTGAGGAGTGGCGTCATTGGCTTGAGGGTGCTGGACATCGTGTGGTGGTCTTGACTGATCACAAAAATCTGATTTACCTTGAGTCTGCCAGGCGTCTGAATCCTAGACAGGCTCGTTGGTCGTTGTTTTTTTCTCGTTTCAATTTTACGGTTTCATACCTGCCAGGTTCAAAGAATGTGAAGGCAGATGCTCTTTCCAGGAGTTTTGTGCCTGACTCTCCTGGAGACTCTGGGCCTACTGGTATCCTTAGGGATGGGGTAATATTGTCCGCCGTATCCCCAGACTTGCGACGCGCATTGCAGGAGTTTCAGGCGGATAAACCTGATCGTTGTCCACCAGAAAGACTGTTTGTTCCGGATGATTGGACCAGTAGAGTCATCTCCGAGGTCCATTCTTCTGTGTTGGCTGGTCATCCGGGAATATTTGGTACTAGAGACTTGGTGGCCAGGTCTTTTTGGTGGCCTTCCTTGTCAAGGGATGTGCGTACCTTTGTGCAGTCTTGTGAAGTGTGTGCTCGGGCTAAGCCTTGCTGTTCTTGGGCCAGTGGGTTGTTGTTATCCTTGCCTATCCCGAAGAGGCCTTGGACGCACATTTCCATGGATTTTATTTCAGATCTCCCTGTCTCACAGAAAATGTCCGTTATCTGGGTTGTGTGTGACCGCTTTTCTAAGATGGTTCATTTGGTACCCTTGCCTAAGTTGCCTTCCTCCTCTGAGTTGGTCCCTTTATTTTTTCAGAACGTGGTTCGTTTGCATGGGATTCCGGAGAATATCGTTTCTGACAGGGGATCCCAGTTTGTGTCTAGATTTTGGCGGACGTTTTGTGCTAAGATGGGCATTAATTTGTCTTTCTCGTCTGCATTCCATCCTCAGACGAATGGCCAAACGGAGCGAACTAATCAGACCTTGGAAACTTATTTAAGGTGTTTTGTTTCTGCTGATCAAGATGACTGGGTTGCCTTTTTGCCACAGGCCGAATTTGCCCTTAATAATCGGGCTAGTTCTGCTACTTTGGTTTCTCCTTTCTTTTGTAATTCGGGGTTTCATCCTCGTTTTTCCTCTGGTCAGGTGGAGCCTTCGGAGTGTCCTGGAGTGGACGTGGTGGTGGACAGGCTACATCAGATTTGGAATCAGGTGGTGGACAATTTGAAGTTGTCTCAGGAGAAGGCTCAGCAGTTTGCTAATCGTCGTCGCCGCGTGGGTCCCCGACTTCGTGTTGGGGACTTGGTGTGGTTGTCTTCTCGTTTTGTCCCTATGAAGGTCTCTTCTCCCAAGTTCAAGCCTCGGTTCATCGGTCCTTATAAGATCTTGGAGATTCTTAACCCTGTATCTTTTCGTTTGGATCTCCCAGCATCGTTTGCTATTCATAACATGTTCCAACGGTCGTTATTGCGGAGGTATGAGGTGCCCGTTGTTCCTTCGGTTGAGCCTCCTGCTCCGGTGCTGGTGGAGGGAGAATTGGAGTATGTTGTTGAGAAGATCTTGGATTCTTGTGTTTCCAGACGTAAACTCCAGTATTAGGTTAAGTGGAAGGGTTATGGTCAGGAGGATAATTCCTGGGTGGTCGCCTCTGATGTTCATGCAACTGATTTGGTCCGCGCCTTCCATAGAGCTCATCCTGATCGCCCTGGGGGTTCTCGTGAGGGTTCGGTGACCCCTCCTCAAGGGGGGGGTACTGTTGTGAATTCTGTTTTTGGGCTCCCTCTGGTGGTTACAACTGGTACTGGGTGACTTTGGTGGGTTGCGGTTTCTGGTTTCCACCTGTCCATCAGAGGCTGGGTGTTTCCTATTTAACCTGGCTTCCCTGTCATTCCCTTGCCGGCTATCAATGTTCTCAGATGTTCTCAGTTTGGTTCTGACTACCTGCTTCCAGATCTCTCAGGATAAGCTAAGTTATGCTTTTCAGTTGTTTTGTTTTTTGTCCAGCTTGCTAAATATTATTCTATGCTAGTTGGAAGCTCTAGTGGGCTGAGGTGCTCCCCATGTGCCATGAGTTGGCACATGGGTGCTTGTAATCTCAGGATGGTTTTTGATTAGGGTTTTTTGCTGACCGCTCAGACCCCTTTTGTATCCTTCTGCTTTCTAGTTATAGCGGGCCTCGTTTTGCTAACTCTATTTTCATATCTATGTGCGTGCCTTCCTCTCATTTTCACCGTCAATACATGTGGGGGCAACTATACCTTTGGGGTTTATTTCTCTGGAGGCAAGTTAGGTCTTTATTTTCTCTGCAGTGCTAGTTAGCTCTTAGGCTGGCGCGTGGCGTCTAGAATCAATGTAGGCACGCTCCCTGGCTAATTCTAGTTGTGTTTGTCAGGAGTAGGGCAGCGGTCAGCCCAGGTTCCATCACCCTAGAGCTCGTCCGTTATTTTAGTTATTTTTGCTTGTCCAGTGAGAACCCCTAGATATTGGGATCCATAACAGATAAGTCCTTAAAAAAAGAAATTGTGTACATTTCCTTGAAAATATGAAAAATTGATGCTACATTTTTAAACCTCATAAAATGCTAACAAAACAAAATAACATTTTACAAATGGTGCTGATATAAATCCGACACGTAGGAAATGTTATTTATTAATGGTTTGCTGTGGTGTGACCAGCTGGATTAAAGAGATAATCATTCAAATTTAGAAAAGTGCAAATTTTTTAACATTTTACTAAAATTTTTGATACTTTTTATAAATAAACACAAAACATATTGACCTAGATTTACCATTATCATAAAGTATAATATGTCATGAAAAAACAGTCTCAAAATCACTGGGATTTGTTGAAGCGTTGCAGAGTTTTTACCACATAAAGTGACACTGGTCAGATTTAAAAAATGTGGCTCCGTCACTAAGGGGTTAACATACTTACCAAAGTGTCTTCCCTGGTTTTCAGCAATGCTCTGGTCCTTTTTTCACTCATGTTGATTTTGACTTGACGAATCACACTGGGATCTATGAGTGAGCTGAAAGTTCCTTTTACAGTATAAGCCTATCCAGTCTCATTCTGATGCTCCACAGATTTACATTGTAAAAGTGACTTCAAATTCACACACAAACCCCAGTGTGATCCGTTAAATCAAAATTTAATCTTGTGAGTGAGAAGAGAACTGGAACAGTGCTGGAAACCAGGGAGGATAGCGATTTATGGGTATATTAACGCACTTACACATCATTACATTTATATTTAGACATGTTTAAGGAATAAAAAAGTAATGTCAGTGCTGCTTTACCAATTCAGGTCTACAAATGTTCTTTTTTTGCATATTCAAAAAACTTTTGCCTCTTTTTTCACAATACAAGAATCATAATTTGTAAAGGCTGAGTCACACATAATGATATCGTTAACGATATCGTTGCAACGTCACGCTTTTGGTGACGTAGCAACGATCCCGCTAACGATCTCGTTATGTGTGACAGCGACCGACAATCAGACCACTGCTGGGAGATCGTTGGTCGATGGGAATGATCAGGACCTTTTTTTGGTCACTGATCACCCGCTGTCATCGTTGGATTGGCGTGTGTGACGCCGATCCAGCGATGTGTTCACTTGTAACGAGGGTAAATATCAGGTTACTAAGCGCAGGACCGCGCTTAGTAACCCGATATTTACCCTGGTTACCATTGTAAAAGTAAAAAAAAACAATACATACTCACATTCTGATGTCTGTCACGTCCCCTGGCGTCCACAGGGTTAAAACTGCTTTCGGCAAGAGCGCTGCTAATATGCACGCGTGCTGCTGCCGAGAGCTTCCCTGCACTGAATGTCTCAGCGCCGGCCGTAAAACAGAGCACAGCGGTGATGTCACCGCTGTTACTGCCAGCGCTGACACATTCAGTGCAGGGAAGCTCTCGGCAGCAGCGCGTGCATATTAGCAGCGCTCTTGCCGAAAGCAAGTGGACGCCGGGGGACGTGACAGACATCAGAATGTGAGTATGTACTGTTTTTTTTTTACTTTTACAATGGTAACCAGGGTAAATATCGGGTTACTAAGCGCAGCCCTGCACTTAGTAACCTGATGTTTACCCTGGTTACCCGGGTGCTGCAGGGGGACTTCGGCATCATTGAAGACAGTTTCAGCGATGCCGAAGTCATTCCCCTGATCGTTGGTCGCTGGAGAGAGCGGTCTGTGTGACAGCTCCCCAGCGACCACACAACGACTTACTAACGATCACGGCCAGGTCGTATCGCTGGTCGTGATCGTTGGTAAGTCGTTTAGTGTAACGGTACCTTAAGTCATTATTGAAAGAAAATAAGAAATAGGCAACCATTTTTAACATTTTGTTATGAGAAAAAGACCACTAAAACATTTTAAATTGAATTCCCCTTAACATAGAAATTATTACTATATATTGGACATATTTTTTTCCGATGTGGGTGGAGCTAGAAACAATAATCTAGATTGGTAGTATCTATTCATTTGTTTTATGTATGCCTTTCTATCTCTTTCCTGTTGCATTTTTATTTAATTATTTTATTTATTTCACATACTGTGACCCCCTATGAGCTTATAAGAGATCTTTGAGTGGAATTTTAACATATTAGTGCATTGTTTCATTGCAAATACAGGAGAATTTTAGCACCCTTGCTGCATAGTAGAGATGAGTGAACACAGCAGCTACTTTTTTCCCCTTGTACTTAACGGTCACCTGTCCACTGGGTTAGGAGGAGGAAGCACTGTCATTGCTACCTAATCTGTACACTCAAGCACTAGATCAGCATTGTGTATACAAAAATCAGGATAGTAAATATAGTAATAAGCCAGATGTTTATAGTCTATGGGTTGTTTCCAAATCTTTTACATATTAATATTTTAGTTTTGCAGTAACTCAAAGTAATTAGTGCGTAGTAAATCCAACTTCAATCATTTTAAGGCTCCTTTAATGCCAATGCAATGGAGGATACAATTTACGAAAAACTTTAATTTAAGAAAACTACAGAAAACTAAACCTAGAAATAAGTAATACATGGACAATAATAGAAACATAATAATACAAGTTGTCCACACTGTTTGGTTTGTCTACAGGATTCTCTGAGAGTAGCCGAAACAAACAGCTCCAGAAAACAGAGGGGTTAATTTTCTGCTTCTTTTTTTTATTTTTGGCAGGTAAATGGTACTAGGGGTGGTGCTCAGTCAAGGGCTGGGGAATAACAATATTTGTGTCCTACTGCAGACACAGTAAAGCATGAAGGCACCTGTTATTGACAGTTATCTTACACCAAGGCACAATATTGTGAGAGGAGTCTGATTTTAAAGTAGATCTCAAAATAGGATTAACAAAAGGATGAGATTGAAGGAGATATTGCTTGCATTTAAATCAGACATAAAAACGATGCATTATTAACACAATTTCAAAAACGATCCCTCCTAAAATGTCTGCTTTACAGTTGGATCTTTAGTCAGCTTTCCTGGTCAATTGTCTTCAGTCTGCTGTGTGCATTTTCCCTGGAATATTAACCCTGCCAAGTCAGTGCTTAGCTAAAACTGGGTTTAATTGACAATTAATATAAAAATACAATAGGATTTCTGCTCTCTCAATAGCTGTAGACTGAGTTATACATTTTTAATTTTCTCACTTTCTGCCTGCTCACATTTAGCATCTTCTATAGTTAATCACTTCCTAAAACAGCAATCACTTGAAAGCTGGAATTGAAGTACTAACACTTTCTAGTAGTGAATGATGTGATCAACTGTTCCCTCCTGGGTTTTTAGATGCTGTCTGTGTAGTTATTTCACCTGGCATTACATGAATGTAATTGTAGGATTCTGTTTTATTGTGACATGGTAAAATCATCAAATAATCTTAACTAGTGTTGAGCATTCCGATACCGCAAGTATCGGGTATCGGCCGATACTTGCGGGTATCGGAATTCCGATACCGAGATCCGATACTTTTGTGGTATCGGGTATCGGTATCGAAACAACATTAATGTAAAAATGTGTAAAAGAGAGAATTAAAATAAAAAATATTGCTATACTCACCTCTCCGACGCAGCCTGGACCTCACCGAGGGAACCGGCAGCGTTGTTTGCTTAAAATTCGCGCGTTTACTTCCTTATGTGAAGTCCCGGCTTGTGATTGGTCACGTGCCGCCCATGTGGCCGCGACGCGACCTGGGAACCATCAGGGATACCGTCCGATACTTGAGTCCCATTGACTTGTATTGGTATCGGGTATCGGTATCGGATTGGATCCGATACTTTGCCGGTATCGGCCGATACTTTCCGATACCGATACTTTCAAGTATCGGACGGTATCGCTCAACACTAATCTTAACATAACTTTTAACATGCATTATATTATTCTGGAAAAATATAATAAGTAAGAAATGTAACAGATAAAACTAATAAGAGTTCCTTGAATTAACATTGTCCAACATGATTGCCTTTGACCCCGATTTCTCCTTTATAGAAGGATCTAAGTTATGATTAATCAATTAATTTGACTATTGATGTTAAGATTTAACAATCTGAGTGCTAAGATTTCAATGATACATTGCATCTTGGGACTTGACTGTAACGCCGGAGAGGTATGGGATATTGTTGTTTTTTTATTTTAACTTTGTTTCAGGTGACAAGGGTCTTCAACTGGATTGAGCACTTTTTTCCTAATGTGTGTGTTTTTTTAAACCTTTATGAACATAGGATTAATAATTGATAGGTGTCTTATTGACATCTCTCCATTATTAACCTGGCTTAATGTCACCTTACAATAGCAAAGTGACATTAACCCTTTATTACCCCATATCCCATCGCTACTCTGGAGTGGGAAGAGAGAGGCTAAGTGCCAGAATAGGCGCATCTTACAGATGTGCCTTTTCTGGGGTGGCTGGGGGCAGATATTTTTAGCCAGGGTGGTTCCTATAACCATGGTCCCTCTCTAGGCTATTAATATCTGCCCTCAGTCACTGGCTTTCCCACTCTGGTGGAGAAAATTGCGCGGGAGCCCACCCCAATTTTTTCTGTGATTTCCCCCTTTATTTTAACAGCTAGGGCCCCCAAATTTTTTCACACACACACTTCTAACATTACTAGTGAGGAATATGTAAAAAAAAAAAAGGGATATGAAATGGTTTACTATATATAAACCGTGTCCCATATCCTGTCGGGATTGATAAGGAGATAGCAAAAGCCGGCAATTGAATTACCGGCTTTTCTGCTATCTAGCGCTATATGAAATATAAATATATGTATATATATACAGTATATATATTTATATTTATATGTGTGTCTCACTGACATATATACAGTGCAGACCAAAAGTTTGGAGACACCTTCTCATTTAAAGATTTTTCTGTATTTTCATGACTATGAAAATTGTACATTCAGACTGAAGGCATCAAAACTATGAATTAACACATGTGGAATTATATACTTAACAAGAAATTATGTCTTATATTCTAGGTTCTTCAAAGTAGCTACCTTTTGCTTTGATGACTGCTTTGCACACTGTTGGCATTCTCTTGATGAGCTTCAAAGAGGTAGTCACCGGGAATGGTCTTCCAACAATCTTGAAGGAGTTTCCAGAGATGCCTAGCACTTGTTGGCCCTTTTGCCTTTACTTTGCGGTCCAGCTCACCCCAAACCATCTCGATTGGGTTCAGGTCTGGTGACTGTGGAGGCCAGGTCATCTGGCGTAGCACCCCATCACTCTCCTTGTTGGTCAAATAGCCCTTACACAGCCTGGAGGTGTGTTTGGGGTCACTGTCCTGTTGAAAAATAAATGATGGTCCATCTAAACACAAACCGGATGGAATAGCATGCCGCTGCAAGATGCTGTGGTAGCCATGCTGGTTCAGTATGCCTTCAATTTTGTATAGATCCCTAACAGTGTCACCAGCAAAGCACCCCCACACCATCACACCTCCTCCATGCTACACGGTGGGAACCAGGCATGTAGAGTTCATCCATTCACCTTTTCTGCGTCACACAAGGACACAGTGGTTGGAACCAAAGATCTCAAATTTGGACTCATCAGACCAAAGCACAGATTTCCACTAATCTAATGTCCATTCTTTATGTTCTTTAGCCCAAACAAGTCTCTTCTGCTTGTTGTCTGTCCTTAGCAGTGGTTTCCTAGCAGCTATTTTACCATGAAGGCCTGCTGCACAAAGTCTCCTCTTAACAGTTGTTGTAGAGATATGTCTGCTGGTAGAACTCTGTGTGGCATTGACCTGGTCTCTAATCTGAGCTGCTGTTAACTTGCGATTTCTGAGGCTGGTGACATGGATAAACTTATCCTCAGAAGCAGAGGTGACTCTTGATCTTTCTTTCCTGGGGCGGTCCTCATGTGAGCCAGTTTCTTGATGGTTTTTGCCACTGCACTTGGGGACACTTTCAAAGTTTTCCCAATTTTTCCGACTGACTGACCTTAATTTCTTAAAGTAATGAGGGCCACTCGTTTTTCTTAACTTAGCTTCTTTTTTCTTGCCATAATACAAATTCTAACAGTCTATTCAGTAGGACTATCAGCTGTGTATCCACCAGACTTCTGCACAACACAACTGATGGTCCCAACCCCATTTATAAGGCAAGAAATCCCACTTATTAAACCTGACAGGGCACACCTGTGAAGTGAAAACCATTCCCGGTGACTACCTCTAGAAGCTCATCAAGAGAATGCCAAGAGTGTGCAGAGCAGCCATCAAAGCAAAAGGTGGCTCCTTTGAAAAACCTAGAATTTAAGAAATAATTTCAGTTGTTTCACACTTTTTTGTTAAGTATATAATTCCACCTGTGTTAATTCATAGTTTTGATGCCTTCAGTGTGAATGTACAATTTTCATAGCCATGAAAATACAGGAAAAACTTTAAATGAGAAGGTGTGTCCATCCAAACTTTTGGTCTGTACTGTATATATATATATATATATATATAGAGAGAGAGAGAGAGAGAGAGAGAGAGAGAGAGAGAGAGAGAGAGAGAGAGAGAGAGAGAGAGAGAGAGAGAGAGAGAGAGACTGTATACATGTTTTTACGAATATTTGAGGCCATGGATCCATTCTATGTCCATTTTGCAAGCCGGCGAGAAACTCTCACCGTACAGATGCCATACGGATGCCATACAGATGACACACGGATAATTTTTGGAGAAGCAATTGCATCCTCGCATTGAATACGGATAACTGTTCAGGAAATTTTCTGCTTATCTCGGCCATTAAAAACGGACCGTATTTTTATATGTTGTGTGTGACTTCGGCCTTAATTGTATGTTTGTGTCTAGTGATTTGTCAGTATGACATTCCTACAGGGATGTTAATCAAGATTGAAGGAAACCATAAAGTCATAAAGGTTTTTTTTTTGGCACCTGATTATATGCCCAGAAACAGCAGGTAGATGCTATGTTAGGGTACAAATAAGGCCAGTGTTACTAGTGATAATGTTTGATATTTTGTGGTGCTTGCTTGTCTCCATCTTTGCAGTAACTTATTCATACGTGCACTGACATATTCATAGGAGAGCAGCTCTCTCTCTGTTGGTTTTGGCATGATAATGTACTTGGTGAACAATTCATTTGTAATGTTTCTTTTTAGGAGAAGTTAACCTGAAACCTCTTTAACCAGTTCAAGACCTTGGACATACTCAGTACGTTTTTGCTGGGAAGAGCTTCCCGACCTTGAATACATTGAGTACATTCAGGAGATTTTTTGTGCACAGGGGCTGTGTGCGTGATCGCCGCTAGGGGATCAACTGATATAACAGTTGACACCCGTCTCTCACTGCCAGTAGCGATGCCCGCACCGGTCCTAGCAATGTAACCCCCGAGATGCTGAGATTGATAGCGATTACAGCATTTAGAAAGCAGGTGCCCCCGCGTGGGAACTCGATCGTTGCCATGGTGACCCGATGTTGTCATAACGGCCCCTTAGCTGGTGTCAGTGCAGCACTGACCATTATAAGCCATTGCAATCATACAGCATTGCAATGGTTTATAACAACGATCAGGCTGCTTAATGTCAAATGTCCATAGTAAGATAAAGTAAACAAGTTTAAAAAAAGTAAAAATATTTAATAAAAAATCGGAAAATAATAATAAAAAAAATATATTGTACAGATACATTTCTATTTTTATTTTAAAAAAAACCCACATGTTTTGTATCGCTGAATCAGGGATCACCTGCCCCATAAAACTGTCCCACTAGTTAACCCCTTAAGTGAACAACATAAAAAATAAACAAAAAACGGAGCAAAAAATTATGCTTGTTCAGCACATCTTCAAACAAAAAGTGGAATAAAATGCGATCAAAAAGACGAATGTAAATAGAAATATTATCAGTGAAAATGTCATATTATAAGTTATAGCTCTCAGAATAAAGCTATCTATATATATAATGTCTAAGGGTTTTTCTGTCTGTCTGTCTGTCTGTCCTGGATATCCCGCATCTCTGATTGGTCGAGGCTGCCCAACGCAACGGGCACAGCATGGCGACGATGATGTCATAAAGGTTGCCTCGACCAATCAGCGACGGGCACAGTCTGCCGCGAATTCGCCTCGACCAATCAGTGACTGGCACAGTATCGACGTAGATGTCATAATGGTTGCCATGGCGACGATGATGTCATAAAGGTTGCCTTGACCAATCAGCGCCGGGCACAGTCTGCCGCGAATTCTGGAATCATCATTGTCCATATACTACGGGGACATGCATATTCTAGAATACCCGATGCATTAGAATCGGGCCACAGTCTAGTCTATATATATAATTGTCTTAGGGTTTTTCCGTCTGTCTGTCTGTCTGTCTGTCTGTCCTGGAAATCCCGCGTCTCTGATTGGTCGAGGCCGCCAGGCCTCGACCAATCAGCGACGGGCACAGCATGGCGACGATGATGTCATAAAGGTTGCCTCGACCAATCAGCGACGGGCACAGTCTACCACAAATTCTGGAATCATCATTGTCCATATACTACGGGGACATGCATATTCTAGAATACCCGATGCGTTAGAATCGGGCCACAGTCTAGTGCAAAAATAATTATTTTTTTCTATAACATAGTTTTTACTGTGCTAAAGTGCCAAATCATAAAAAAAATAAATGTGGTATCACTGTAATCATACTGACCCGAAGAATAAAGCTGCCTTATCAATTTTACCACATGCATAATGACATTAAAATTTAAAAAAATGATGGCTTTTATTCATTCTGCCTCCCAATCATTGGAATAGAAAGCGATAAAAAAATGCCATGTGACTGAAAATGGTACCAATAAAAACATCAACTAGTCACACAAAAAAACAAGCCCTCAAATGACTGTCAGCCAAAATTTGGAAAAATTATAGCTCTCAAAATGTGGCAATGTATAAAATGTTTTTTGCAATAAAAGTGTTTTTAGTGTGTGACTGCTGCGAAACAGAAAAAAATATAAGCCTGGTTTCACTGTAATCGCATAGACCCAAATAATAAAGTTGTCTAATCACATATACCTCACAAGGAATTGCATAAAAAATAAATAAACCTATTCTTCACCTGCTGTTAATTTTTTCATTCTGCCTCCCATATATCTCAGTGAGGCCGGGGTCACACTAGCGTGTTTTACGGACATATGAGCACAGAAAATATGTCCTGAAAATACGCATTGCACACGGCTCAATGATTCTCTATGGGGCAGCTCCTATCTGCCGTATATTACGCATCCGTAATATACGGTATGTTACGGGCGTAGAAAATTTCAGCATGCTGCGTTTGTCAGCGTATTGCGCAAAAAATACGCCAATGAAATTCTATGGGGCGAGAAAATTACGGATTACACACGGACCATACGTGTGACTTGCGAGAAATACGCACCGGTGTTCTATAGAAAAGCCGGCAATTCAGTGCAGTGTACAGTAAAATCACACTGACAGAATAGAATAGAATAGAATAGGTAGAATAAGTGTGTACACATAGAATGTATATATATATATATATATATATATAGTGGGGCAAAAAAGTATTTAGTCAGTCAGCAATAGTGCAAGTTCCACCACTTAAAAAGATGAGAGGTGTCTGTAATTTACATCATAGGTAGACCTCAACTATGGGAGACAAACTGAGAAAAAAAAATCCAGAAAATCACATTGTCTGTTTTTTTATCATTTTATTTGCATATTATGGTGGAAAATAAGTATTTGGTCGGAAACAAACAATCAAGATTTCTGGCTCTCACAGACCTGTAACTTCTTCTTTAAGAGTCTCCTCTTTCCTCCACTCATTACCTGTAGTAATGGCACCTGTTTAAACTTGTTATCAGTATAAAAAGACACCTGTGCACACCCTCAAACAGTCTGACTCCAAACTCCACTATGGTGAAGACCAAAGAGCTGTCAAAGGACACCAGAAACAAAATTGTAGCCCTGCACCAGGCTGGGAAGACTGAATCTGCAATAGCCAACCAGCTTGGAGTGAAGAAATCAACAGTGGGAGCAATAATTAGAAAATGGAAGACATTCAAGACCACTGATAATCTCCCTCGATCTGGGGCTCCACGCAAAATCCCACCCCGTGGGGTCAGAATGATCACAAGAACAGTGAGCAAAAATCCCAGAACCACGCGGGGGGACCTAGTGAATGAACTGCAGAGAGCTGGGACCAATGTAACAAGGTCTACCATAAGTAACACACTACGCCACCATGGACTCAGATCCTGCAGTGCCAGACGTGTCCCACTGCTAAGCCAGTACATGTCCGGGCCCGTCTGAAGTTTGCTAGAGAGCAGTTGGATGATCCAGAGGAGTTTTGGGAGAATGTCCTATGGTCTGATGAAACCAAACTGGAACTGTTTGGTAGAAACACAACTTGTCGTGTTTGGAGGAAAAAGAATACTGAGTTGCATCCATCAAACACCATACCTACTGTAAAGCATGGTGGTGGAAACATCATGCTTTGGGGCTGTTTCTCTGCAAAGGGGCCAGGACGACTGATCCGGGTACATGAAAGAATGAATGGGGCCATGTATCGTGAGATTTTGAGTGCAAACCTCCTTCCATCAGCAAGGGCATTGAAGATGAAACGTGGCTGGGTCTTTCAACATGACAATGATCCAAAGCACACCGCCAGGGCAACAAAGGAGTGGCTTCGTAAGAAGCATTTCAAGGTCCTGGAGTGGCCTAGCCAGTCTCCAGATCTCAACCCTATAGAAAACCTTTGGAGGGAGTTGAAAGTCCGTGTTGCCAAGCGAAAAGCCAAAAACATCACTGCTCTAGAGGAGATCTGCATGGAGGAATGGGCCAACATACCAACAACAGTGTGTGGCAACCTTGTGAAGACTTACAGAAAACATTTGACCTCTGTCATTGCCAACAAAGGATATATTACAAAGTATTGAGATGAAATTTTGTTTCTGACCAAATACTTATTTTCCACCATAATATGCAAATAAAATGATAAAAAAACAGACAATGTGATTTTCTGGATTTTTTTTTCTCAGTTTGTCTCCCATAGTTGAGGTCTACCTATGATGTAAATTACAGACGCCTCTCATCTTTTTAAGTGGTGGAACTTGCACTATTGCTGACTGACTAAATACTTTTTTGCCCCACTGTATATATATATATATGTATATATATATATATATGTGTGTGTCAGTGAGACACATACATACATATATATATATATATATATATATATATATATATATATATATATATATATATATATAGATATATATATATAGATATATATAGATATATATAGATATATATATATATATATATATATATATATAGATATGAAAAAAATGGAACAGCACAATGCTCACCGATGGGTGCCAGGCCTCCTGGATAGAATGGTCCACTCATCTACCCACCATGTATACAAAATAGAGAAAAGAAGACAGCACTCCAAGTCCTTTTTGAAGGTGAAAAAAGTGTGAAGTTTATTCAACCCACATCTCTGTGCGACGTTTTGGCTCCACTGAGCCTTTCTCAAGCAGTAGGTGTTGCTAACAATTGTGCTTTTATACACATAATCTACAATCATTTGCATAATATCCATTAATACATACATAGTTTTCCATATCATATACAAACATTTTAAGTGCAATCCGTATATATTAAGGTGCAATGTGCTAAAGTGTCCATGTGATCCTGTATCCTCACAGTCATTATTCTCATTTATAAAGTGCTTACATAATTTTCTTCTTAATAAATATATGTCACGTGTTATTTACATCTATATCTATATATAGCTCTCACCACGCCGCAAACAGGTCTAGCCACATGGAGGACGTTGCATCTGCCATTCTCGGCGTTGTATTAAACCTACTGCGCATGTCTTGAGGTTATTCCGCCCTGTCATATTTTATCCACCTATCAGGCTGCAGCTACGATTCACTTTCCTTTGCGCTTGCGCACTTGCCATTCTGTCAGTGCTGCGGCGCCATCTTGGATGTTGCTAAATACCTTCTTGTGCCTTCAGCCTACAGATATATTTATGCAGATTCTTTGTATGGCAATAAATACATATTTGTAACAGCGACACCAGTATATTGTATATCTTTACTTATAGATACCTAATGGCTTAGTAGTTTTTGTATACACTCTGACACAACGGACGGCACCTTATTCAGGCTGTCTCCATTGGTCAATGCATCTCCAAGTTGATGTGCAGCCTTTCCAGACTGCAACATCACTATCGGATGATACATATAAGTGATTATGTCTCTTGCCAGGCATCTATATGTCTATAAAACAGACTAACTTATACGGTTACTTTTACTATGCATTCTTTTTATTAGGAAGTAGGTCATCATTGCTAGCCGACAATTATGGCATATTATTCAAAATAAAAATAAAAAATTAGGAAAAAATTATTTTTTAAGAAAAATAAAAAAATAATAATAATAGAAAATAACATTTATTAGATGCATTCCATCCTCCATGTAGCCATCCAAGATGGAGCCGCAGCACTGACAGAATGGCAAGTGCGCAAGCGCAAAGGAAAGTGAATCGTAGCTGCAGCCTGATAGGTGGATAAAATATGACAGGGCGGAATAACCTCAAGACATGCGCAGTAGGTTTAATACAACGCCGAGAATGGAAGATGCAACGTCCTCCATGTGGCTAGACCTGTTTGCGGCGTGGTGAGAGCTATATATAGATATAGATGTAAATAACACGTGACATATATTTATTAAGAAGAAAATTATGTAAGCACTTTATAAATGAGAATAATGACTGTGAGGATACAGGATCACATGGACACTTTAGCACATTGCACCTTAATATATATGGATTGCACTTAAAATGTTTGTATATGATATGGAAAACTATGTAGGTATTAATGGATATTATGCAAATTATTGTAGATTATGTGTATAAAAGCACAATTGTTAGCAACACCCACTGCTTGAGAAAGGCTCAGTGGAGCCGAAACGTCGCACAGAGATGTGGGTTGAATAAACTTCAAACTTTTTTCACCTTCAAAAAGGACTTGGAGTGCTGCCTTCTTTTCTCTATTATATATATATATATATATATATATATATATATATATATATATATATATATATATATATATATATATTTAATTCAGCGCTAGATAGCAGAAAAGCCGGTAATTCAATTGCCGGCTTTTCCTATCTCCTCTATATCCTTCCCAAACCCGACAGGATATGAGACATAGTTTACATACAGTAAACCATCTCATGTCCCTTCTTTTATTACATATTCCTCTTTACTAATGTAAGAAGTGTCTCTGTGTAAAATTTGGGGGCTCTAGCTATTAAATTAAAGTGTTAAATCCCAGAAAAAATTGGCGTGGGCTCCCGCGCAATTTTCTCCGCCAGAGTGGGAAAGCCGGTGACTGAGGGCAGATATTAATAGCCTAGAGAGGGTCCATGGTTATTGGCCCCCCGGCTAAAAACATCTGCCCCCAGCACCCCAGAATAGGCACATCTGTAAGATGCGCCTATTCTGGCACTTAGCCTCTCTCTTCCCACTCCCGTGTAGAGGTGGGATATGGGGTAATGAAGGGTTAATGTCACCTTGCTATTGTAAGGTGACATTAAGCCAGGTTAATAATGGAGAGGCGTCAATTATGACACCTATCCATTTTTAATCCAATAGTACGAAATGGTTAATAAAACACACACACATTATTAAAAAGTATTTTAATGAAATAAAAACACATGGTGTTTTAATATTTTATTATACTCTTAATCCACCTGAAGACCCTTGTCACCTGGAATAAAGTTAATAAAACAAACCACAATATTGCATACTGTAACAATAAATAGGTAACAAGGAATCTGACAGCGTGGGATAAAATCAGTCAGAGAGCAAAGCTGCAGTAAAAGATGTATTTAAACAAAACAGAAATGCTAACAAAACTAACACAGATATTCCTGCAATTGTAACGAGGTGCTCAGCACAATATGGTAATCACAGCACAGTGAATAGCGAGACGCGACCGCTAATATGAACCAGTCCAGCAAGGATATGACGAGGGGGCAAACAAGACACTTGACAAGGAAGTCCAGTAGGTTTATATTGGTAATGCACACAGTACTTAAACTTGGGAATCCAGCAGAAGTGAAGTAGAAATGCACACAGTACTTAACGAGGTAGTCCAGCAAAACTTGATCCCACGTGTGCACAGCACTTGTTTGTGGAAGTTCAATAATATGCAGGTGGTGCATTGAGCACGAAGTCCTGGTGAAAGAGGATGAAGGGAAAAAGAGGGAGAGCGCTATCTAAGCGTAGTAAATGAGTACAAAACTCTCTTGGCGAGAAAAGCAACAATAGAATCTTGCTCACCTGGTGTGGTTGTGCAAAGAGGCACAACACTGGGAAAAGCTTAGCAAACAAGGGAAATCCTTCCACAGGTGTTCTGCCAGTCTCAGCAGTTCCAGAGGTGAGAAGCAGCTGAAAGGGGCGAGGCAGACCACCGAGTATTTAGCAGCTGAAGCAAGTAGTTCCCCAGAACACAGGCAGAAGCTCAGGAACCAGCAGCACAAAATACTCAGGCACAGAGCACCACATGACTCAGACTTAAATAATCAGGACAGACAGGAAGTTCCATGACAGGGTGAGATCCAAGACTCCATCTTGGATCAGGGCGAACAGGAAGAAAGGAAGTCCGTAATCCTTACATTACTCCCACCTCAGAAGCGGCTTCCGGACGATCCAGGACCAGGCTTGTCAGGATATTTCTGATGGAACAGAGCAATTTTGGGGGGAGCACAGATATTGCCCACTGGCTCCCAAGAGTTCTCCTCAGATGGATATCCTTGCCATTTGATGAGATACTGCAGTTGATTCCTGCGGATCCTGGAATCCAGAATCTTCTCCACAATAAACTGTTCTTGTCCATCCACTAACACAGGCTGAGGAGGAGGTGTAATATGACCCTGAAAAGTATTTGGAGACACAGGTTTTAACAGGGAGACATGAAACACAGGATGTACCATCAAGGTCTTTGACAACTTCAGACGACAGACGACGGAGCTTATGATCCCAGAGATCTTGAAAGGACCGATTAATTTTTGTCCCAGCTTCTGTGAAGGCACATTCAATTTTAAATTCTTAGTGGATAACCACACAGAGTCTCCTACCTTAAACATGGGTGCAGGTCTCCGGAACCTATCGGCAGATTTCTTGTATCTTCCTGGTAGATAGTGATTCTTTCAGAGTTTCCAGATCTTGTCTCATCCTTGCCAACCTCTCATCTACTGCGGGCACTGGATCCTCAACCAGGGATCTGGGGAGAATACTAGGATGAAATCTCAGATTGGCAAAGAAGGGTGTTACCTTAGTGGATGCATTCTGCGAGTTTTTATAAGAGAATTCTGCTAGAGGAAGCAACTCCAGCCAGTCATCCTGTGAGTGGTTGATATAACACCAAAGATACTGCTCCAGCGTCTGATTAGTCCGCTCCGTTTGCCCATTGGTCTGAGGATGATATGCTGAGGACAGACAGACATTGATACCAAGTGTAGAACAAAAATCCCTTCCAGAATCTGAAGGTAAACTGCACTCCCCGATCAGAAATAATCTGATCCGGAACTCCATGCAGATGGAAAACATTTTGAATGACCAGCTCAATCGTCTCCTTAGCCGAGGGAAGACCAGTGCAAGGGATGAAGTGAGCAGCTTTAGTAAGACGATCCACCACCACTAGAATGGTGTTCTTTCCACCAGAGGTGGGTAATTCCACTATAAAATCCATTGAAATAGACCCCCAAGGGTGAGAGGGGACTGGTAGTGGTTGCAGCAAACCAGTAGGTGTTACACGAGGGGTCTTAAAACGTGCCCATACCTCACAAGATAGAACATAGCTCTTCACATCCTTCAGACAGGTAGGCCACCAGAAGAAACGACTTAGGAACTCTTGTGTCTTCTGTACCCCCTGATGACCAGCCAACTTAGAATCATGGACAAACTTGAGAACCTGCAGCCTTACAATCTCTGGAACATATAAACGTTGATCTCGAACCCACATACCGTTCCTAGGAACTAGATTCACATCATCAGTAGGGTTGGCAAGGAATGGATCAGGGTCATAGGCCTCCTTAATAGTCTTCCATAAGTCCTTATTTTGGATGACACCGACAAAATTGGCATCAGACAAAATTGTCTTGGACGGGGTCCCAGGTATGGAATCTGTGGCATGGATTCGGGACAAAGCATCAGTCTTCCCATTACGTGAACCTGGGCGGTATGAAATGACAAAATTAAATTGGTTCGAAAACAAACTCCAACGAGCCTGATGAGGAGAAAGACATCTAGCAGACCTCAAAAATTCTAGGTTACGATGATCCGTGAGCACAATAACTTGTTGTGCTGCCCCATGCAGATGGTGTCTCCATTCTTTAAATGCAGCAATGATGGCTAGGAGCTCCTTATCTCTCACATCATAGTTCTTCTGTGCAGCAGAAAGTTTATGGGAGAAAAAGGCACATGGCTGTTACAGACCTTTCTCCCCTGTTCTTTGCGAGAGTATGGCTCCCAATGCACAATTCGAAGCATCCACCTCCACTATGAAAGGATGTGCTGGGTTAGGATGAATCAACAGCGGTGCAGATGTAAAACGAGACTTCAGACAGTCAAAGGCCTCCTGAGCCAGTGTAGACCACAAGAAAGTCTCTTTTTTCTTGGTTAGTTGTGTAATAGGGCGGACAATCTCAGAGAAATTACGGATAAATCGTCTATAAAAATTAGCAAACCCGATAAAGCGTTGTACCTCCTTGACATTCTTAGGTGCAGGCCAATCAAGAATAGCCTGAATCTTACTTGCCTCCATGTTAAGCCCCTGTGGCGAGATGACATATCTTAAAAATTTAATCTCAGCACGGTGGAACTCACTCTTCTCCGGCTTGTAGAGATGTAGAGATGATTCTCTTTCAGGCATCTTAAAACAGTCTTAACATGTTCTTGATGCTTCTGCAAATAATCTGAGAAAATCAAAATATCGTCCAGATAGATTACGACAAATTGATCTAGCAGATCTCTAAAGATGTCATTAGCCAAGTGTTTAAAGGTGGCCGGAGCATGGCAGAGACCAAAAGGCATCACAAGGTACTCAAAGTGCCCATAACGACATCTAAATGCTGTCTTCCATTCATCCCCAGAACGGATCCGAACTAAGTTATACGCTCCTCGGAAGTCCAACTAAGAAAAAATTTTGGCGTGTCGTACTCTTTCCAGCAACTCGGGAATTAATGGTAAAGGGTATCGGTTACGAATGGTTACCTTGTTGAGCTCCCGATAGTCAATGCACGGTCTCAGGGTTCCATCCTTTTACTTTACGAAAAAGATGAGTGCTCCTGCCGGTGATGAAGAGGGGCGGATGAAACCCTTAGCCAGATTTTCATCAATGTATTCTTTCAAAGCCTGCAGCTCCGGAGCTGCTAGTGGGTAAACATTTTTAAATGGAATAGCCACCCCTGGAAGAAGCTCAATAGGACAGTCTTAGGATCTATGAGGAGGAAGCTGATCTGCCAACCTTTTATCACTGATATCAGAGAATTTGTTGTAAATGGGTGGTAAAATAGGTACTCCAGTGATGCATTCTGCATCCCGAGAATTTACCTGACCTGTTACTGGTGTATCCTTTGGTGGGAAGGTGATCCCCTTGGTTTACCAGTTGATGATTGGGTTCTGTGCCTGAAGCCAGGGAATTCCTAAAATCAAAGGAAAATGTAGCGAAGAAATTAGCATAAAAGAAAGCACCTCCCGATGATTAGGCTCTATGTAAATCTCCAGGGGTACCATCTCCTGATCCTCCGGTCCAGAGGCTAAGGAAGAACCATCTACTGTTTCCATGGTTACTGGAGTGGCTCGCTGTTGACACTGTATGCCATGCTCCTTGGCAAATGTGATGTCCATAAAGTTACCCCCTGCTCCAGAATCCACCATAGCTGCACATGAGATCCATTGGACCGACAACAATATCTTAATGGGAAGGGAACAATGTGTATCCTTATCGTTACGTGTCTTGGGAGCTGCAGTCATTGCTAGGGAATGAAACACAGCATTCACAGAAAAGCTTGGATCAGTAGTGACAGATTCATCATCCCAATTCTCATGTTCCCCTACAGCAGCTAGTATCTTGAGAGGCCGCTTAGGGCAGTTTTTAAGGAAATGGTCAGATTGACCACAATAAAAACATAAACTCTCACGAAAGCGATGCTCCCTGCGCTCGTTACTCTCACGGCGCTGTAAAGCATCCACTTGCATAGGGACTTGTTATGATCCGGTGACCTTGGAGCCGCATGAGAGACTTTCTCAGGAGTAGGTGGTACCTGTACTGACCGCAAACCCTAAACTAACACCGCAACTAGAAGTAGCCGTGGGATGTACCTAACACATCCTAGACACCTCGACACAGCCAGAGGACTAAATACCCCTATAGATGGAAATGGGAATTCTATCTTGCCTCAGAGCAGAACCCCAGAGGATAGGCAGCCCCCCACAAATATTGACTGTGAGTATAAGAGAAAAAACACACGCAGGCAGAAAAACAGAATTTAGCAAAAGAGGCACTTCTAGCTAAACAGAAAAGGATAGGACAGAATTCTAAGCGGTCAGTATTAAAATCCTAAAAATATCCACAGCAGATAATACAAATATACTACATCTAACTAAAGACATAGAAAGTATATCTGCATCTCCTGAGAATCCAGCATGACTGAAAAATCCAAACAAAGTCTAAGCTGGACAAAAACACAATGAATTGCACTGAATTGCAAAGCACACTGCATGAGTGCACAGAGACAAAAAAAACAGACACTTATCTTAGCTGGATTGGCAGCAGGGCATGAGGAGCCAGAGAGAGATGCAATCCCTCCAAGTACAATGGACAACTGGCATTGACTCATGGATCCTGCACACCTAAATACCTAATAGAGCTGCAATCAGCAGAAACACCAGCCCTGGATTACAACCCCAAGACAACTGCACTACCACCAACAACCACCGGAGGGAGCCCAAGAGCAGAATTCGCAACAGGGACTGGTCCTGCTTCCCAAGAGGGTTTGCCTGCAAGTTCTTTGGAGGGAAGGGGAGAATTAGAAACACGGTTAAAGGCTGCAACTTTCTCCTGTTTACGTTCAGTGACACGTATGTCAATGCACACACAATGTTGTATGAATGCCTCTAGCTCTTGAGGAGAATCTGCATGGGCTAATTCATCCTTAATCACACTAGAAAGTCAGTTCTTAAAATGGGTAATTGAGCATAACAGTCCCAAACCGTATCCACTGCCAACTGCCTAAATTCAGTGGCGTATTCAACAACGGAACGCTTACCCTGACGTAAAGACAACAATGCAGTTTCAGCTGTAGTGCGACAATTTGGATCATCAAACATCATAGACATTGCAGCAAGAAAATCATCCAGATTATTTAAGCGAGGGTCACGAGTCTCTATTAGTGGATTCGCCCACGCGAGAGCTCGGGAAGTAAGTAACATAATTATACACAAAACCTAGGATTGATCTGTGTGAAAGTGGGCATCATGTACATCAAAATACAAAACGCATTGATTTATAAACCCACAAAATTTGTAGCGTTCACCATTAAATCTAAACGGCGGTAACTTGGGAGGACTAGTTGGTAGTAACTGCCCCTGAGGTGGCGGCGCCCGTGCTGTCACTTGATTACCTAAATCCTGCAGCGCCTGCCCGAAATGGGGCTCCCAGTTAGCCACCTTGTTTTGCAGAGTTTTTACGTCCCCTTGTAAGGAGTTGATCATAGAAAACAACTGATCCAACTTTGTCTCAGCCGACATCATCCCAGCAGATTCCTAAATGGCCTGAGTGTCCTGTAACAATATATAGGTACTAAGGAATCTGATAGCGTGGGATAAAATCAGTCTGAGAGCAAAGCTGCAGTAAAATATGTATTTAAACAAAACAGAAATGCTAACAAAACTAACACAGATATTCCTGCAATTGTAACGAGGTGCTCAGCACAATATGGTAATCACAGCACAATAAATAGCGGGACGCGACCGCTAATATGAACCAGTCCAGCAAGGATATGACGAGGGGGCAAACAAGACACTTGACAAGGAAGTCCAGTAGGTTATTAGTGGTAATGCACACAGTACTTAAACTTTGGAATCCAGCAGAAGTGAAGTAGAAATGCACACAGTACTTAATGAGGTAGTCCAGCAAAACTTGATCCCACGTGCGCACAGCACTTGTTTGTGGAAGTTGAATAATATGCAGGTGGTGCATTAAGCATGAAGTCCTGGTGAAAGAGGATGAAGGGAAAAAGAGGGAGAGCACTATCTAAGCGTAGTAAATAAGTACAAAACTCTCTTGGCGAGAAAAGCAACACTAGAATCTTGCTCACCTGGTGTGGTTGTGCAAAGAGGCACAACACTGGGAAAAGCTTAAAAAAATGGGAAAATATACTGAAAAGTCCCCACGCTCGAGTTCATATGAGTTCATCCAGCAGAGGGCGCATCACCGCGACTCGAGGTAACTACAGTACATTCCCCTGCATTCCATTCATTCCCCAGATTTTACAGTCAGGAACACAGCTGCATTAGCAGAGCTCCTGGGTGTAAAATGATTTAATCCCTTCAGATGGATTTACAGCGTGGGACAAGACTGAATGACGGAAGGTATGGAATATTGTTGTTTGTTATTTTTAACTTTATGCCAGGTGACAAGGGTCTTCAGGTGGATTAAGAGTATAATAAAATATTAAAACACCATGTGTCTTTATTTCATTAAAACACTTTTTAATAATGTGTGTGTTTTATTAAAAATTTCATACAATTGGATTAAAAATGGATAGGTGTCATAATTGACGCCTCTCCATTAATAACCTGGCCTAATGTCACCTGAAAATAGCAAGGTGACATTAACCCTTCATTACCCCATATCCCACCGCTACAGGGGAGTGGGAAGAGAGAGGCTAAGTGCCAGAATAGGCACATCTTACAGATGTGCCTTTTCTGGGGTGGCTGGGGGCAGATGTTTTAGCCGGGGGGGGGGGGGGGGCAATAACCATGGTCCCTCTCTAGGCTATTAATATCTCAGTCACCGGCTTTCCCACTCTGGCGGAGAAAATTGCGCGGGAGCCCACGACAATTTTTTTCATGATTTAACCCTTTATTTTAACAGCTAGAGCCCCAAAATTTTGCACACAGACACTTGGAACATTACTAATGAGGAATATGTAAAAAATAAGGGATATGAAATGGCTTACTGTATGTAAACCATGTCTCATATCCTGTCGGCTTTTGGAAGGAGATAGCAAAAGCCAGCAATTGAATTACCGGCTTTTAAGCTATCTAGCGCTGTATTAACCCCTTTACCCCCAAGGGTGGTTTGCACGTTAATGGCCGGGCCAATTTTTACAATTCTGACCACTGTCCCTTTATGAGGTTATAACTCTGGAACGCTTCAACAGATCTTAGCGATTCTGAAACTGTTTTCTCGTGACATATTCTATTTCATGATAGTCATAAAATTTATTCGATATAACTTCCGTTTATTTGTGAAAAAAATTGAAAATTTTGAGAATTTTGTAATTTTCCAAATTTGAATTTTTATGCCCTTAAATCACAGAGACATGTCACGCAAAATACTTTACTTAAGTAACATTTCCCACATGTCTACTTTACATCAGCACAATTTTGGAACCAAAAGTTATAAGGGTTAAAAGTTGACCAGAAATTTCTCATTTTTACAACACCATTTTTGTTTAGGGACCACATCTCATTTGAAGTCATTTTGAGGGGTCTACATGATGGAAAATACCCAAGTGTGACACCATTCTAAAACCTTCACCCCTCAAGGTGCTCAAACCCACATTCAAGAAGTTTATTAACCCTTCAGGTGTTTCACAGGAATTTTTGGAATGTTTAAATAAAAATGAACATTTAACTTTGTTTCACACAAAATTTATTTCAGCTCTAATTTGTTTTATTTTACCAAGGGTAACAGGAGAAAATGGACCCCAAAAGTTGTTGTACAATTTGTCCTGAGTACGCTGATACCCCATATGTGGGGGTCAACCACTGTTTGGGCACACGGCAGAGCTCAGAAGGGAAGGAGCGCCATTTGACTTTTCAATGCAAAATTAACTGGCATTGAGATGGGACGCCATGTTGCGTTTGGAGAGCCCCTGATGTGCCTAAACATTGAAACCCCCCATAAGTGACACCATTTTGGAAAGTAGACCCCCTAAGGAACTTATTTAGATGTGTGGTGAGCACTTTGACCCAACAAGTGCTTCACAGAAGTTTATAATGCAGAGCCGTAAAAATAAAAAATCATATTTTTTCACAAAAATGATTTTTTCGCCCCCAATTTTTTATTTTCCCAAGGTTAAGAATAGAAATAAGACCACAAAAGTTGTTTTGCAATTTGTCCTGAGTAAGACAGTACCCCATATGTGGGGGTAAACCACTGTTTGGGCGCATAGCAGAGCTCGGAAGGGAAGGAGCGCCGTTTGACTTTTCAATGCAAAATTGACTGGAATTGAGATGGGACACCATGTCGCGTTTGGAGAGCCCCTGATGTGCTTAAACATTAAAACCCCCCACAAGTGACATCATTTTGGAAAGTATACCCCCTAAGGAACTTATCTAGATGTGTTTTGAGAGCTTTGAAACCCCAAGTGTTTCACTACAGTTTATAACGCAGAGCCGTGAAAATATATATATTTTTTTTCACAAAAATGATTTTTTAGCCCCCAGTTTTGTATTTTCACAAGGGTAACAGGATAAATTGGACCCCAATAGTTGTTTTCCAATTTGTCTTGAGTACGCTGATACCCTATATGTGGGGGGAACCACTGCTTGGGTGCATGGCAAAGCTCGGAAGGGAAGGAGCGCCATTTGGAATGCAGACTTAGATTGATTGGTCTGCAGGTGTCACGTTGCATTTGCAGAGCCCCTGATGTACCCAAACAGTAGAAACCCCCCACAAGTGACCCCATATTGGAAACTAAACCTCCCATGGAACTTACCTAGATGTGTTGTGAGAACTTTGAACCCCCAAGTGTTTCACTACAGTTTACAACGCAGAGCCGTGAAAATAAAAAAATATTTTTTCTTTCCCACAAAAATTATTTTTAGCCCCCCAAATTTTTATTTTCCCAAGGATAACAAGAGAACTTAGACAGTTGTTGTCCCATTTATCCCGAGTACGCTGATACCCCATATGTTGGGGTAAACCCCTGTTTGGGCGCACGGGAGAGCTCGGAAAGGAAAGAGCACTGTTTTACTTTTTCAACGCAGAATTGGCTGGAATTGAGATCGGACGTCATGTCGCATTTGGAGAGCCCCTGATGTGCCTGAACAGTGGAAACTCCCCAATTCCACCTGAAACTCTAATCCAAACACACCCCTAACCCTAATCCCAATGGTAACCCTAACCACACCCCTAACCCTGACACACCCCTAACTCTAATCCCAACCCTAATCCCAACCATAAATGTAATCCAAACCCTAACCCTAACTTTAGCCCCAACCCTAACTTTAGCCCCAACCCTAACCCTAACTTTAGCTCCAACCCTAGCCCCAACCCTAACCCTAGCCCTAACTCTAGCCCTAACCCTAACCCTAACCCTAGCCCTAACCCTAGCCCTAACCCTAACCCTAGCCCTAACCTCAATTGGAAATTAAAAATAAATACATTTTTAAAATTTTAGTATCTTTCCCTAACAAAGGGGGTGATGAAGGGGGGTTTGATTTACTTTTATAGCGTTTTTTTATGGCAGATTTTTATGATTGGCAGCTGTCACACACTAAAAGACGCTTTTTATAGCAAAAAAGTTTTTGCGTCTCCACATTTTGAGACCTATAATTTTTCCATATTTTGGTCCACAGAGTCATGTGAGGTCTTGTTTCTTGCGGGACGAGTTGATGTTTTTATTGGTATCATTTTCGGACAAATGACAGTTTTTGATCGCTTTTTATTCCGATTTTTGTGAGGCAGAATGACCAAAAACCAGCTCTTCATGAATTTCTTTTGGGGGAGGTGTTTATACTGTTCCACGTTTGGTAAAATTGATAAAGCAGTTTTATTCTTCGGGTCAGTACGATTACAGCGATATCTCATTTATATCCTTTTTTTATGTTTTGGCACTTTTACACGATAAAAGCTATTTTATAGAAAAAATAATTATTTTGGCATCGCTTTATTCTGAGGACTATAACTTTTTTATTTTTTTGCTTATGATGCTGTTTGGTGGCTCGTTTTTTGCGGGACAAGATGGCATTTTCAGCCGTACCATGGTTATTTATATCCGTCTTTTTTATCGCGTGTTATTCCACTTTTTGTTTGGCTTTATGATAATAAAGCGTTGTTTTTTGCCTCGTTTTTTTTTTTTTTTCTTACGGTGTTCACTGAAGGGGATAACTAGTGGGACAGTTTTATAGGTTGGGTCATTACAGACGCTGCAATACTAAATATGTGTACTTTTATTGCTTTTTTTTATTTAGATAAAGAAATGTATTTATGGGAATAACATTTTTTTTTTCTTTTTTTAGGAATTTTTTTTTTTTTTTTTTTTTTTTACACATGTGGAATTTTTTTTTTTAACTTTTTTACTTTGTCCCGGGGGGGACATCACAGATTGCTGATCTGACAGTTTGCACAGCACTCTGTCAGATCAGCAATCTGACTTACAGCGCTGCAGGCTTACCAGCACCTGCTCTGGACCCGGAAGTAGTCCCTGCAGGACCCGAATGCAGCCCCACGGCCATTTTGGATCCGGGGCCTGCAGGGATAGGCGTTGCTCCGAGGGTCTCAGGGAAGCACGCAGGGAGCCCCTCCCTGCGCGATGCTTCCCTATACCGCCGGAACACTGCGATCATGTTTGATCGCAGTGTGCCGGGGGTTAATGTGCCGGGGGCGGTCCGTGACCGCTCCTGGCACATAGTGCCTGATGTCAGCTGCGATAGTCAGCTGACACCAGGCCGCAATCGCTATGACGTACTATCCCGTCGAGGGTCAGATAGTACGTCTAAGGTCAGAGAGGGGTTAAATATATATATGTGTCTCACTGACATACGTATATATATATATATATATATATATATATATATATATATATATATATATATATATATATATACTGTAT
This sequence comes from Ranitomeya variabilis, assembly GCF_051348905.1. Classification (NCBI taxonomy): domain Eukaryota; kingdom Metazoa; phylum Chordata; class Amphibia; order Anura; family Dendrobatidae; genus Ranitomeya; species Ranitomeya variabilis. Next base: position 574,237,617 of record NC_135236.1, read on the forward strand.
ATATGTTTTCATGAATATTTCAGCCCATGTATCCATTTTATGTCCGTTTTGCAAGCCGGCGAGAAAATCTCGCTGTACGGATGCCATACGGATTACATATTGAGGTATACATGCGCAAAATACGCTGCCACACCCTGCCCACAGATGACATACGGATCACTATTTTGGGAACATTTCTGTGTATTACGCATGTAAAATACGGACCGTATTTCCCTACGCTGAGTGTGACCCCGGCCTAAGACTCGGCTCCCATTTATCTAGCACTTACATTGTGGTTTCATGTAAATCTCTGAAACACGTGATCCAGATTGAACCCCAGAAGTAGAGCTGGGCGGACACCTGGATGTTCGGATCTGGCAGGTTCAGCCGAACAGTTACAAAAAGTTCAGGCTCAGATACCAGAACAGTAGCTGGACCCGAACCCGGACCCATGTGCATGATAGCGCGGCAGACATTGCTTCTGATCGGAGGTGAAATCATCCCCACCAGTCAGAGAGCCATGGTTCCCACACTGTCAAAAGACAGCATGAGCACTCAGCTGTGATCAGAGGTATAAAGTTTACTTCTGGTCACTGTTGTCAGTTGATGTGACAACTGCTCCCATCATCCAACACTTGCTGCCACTATTAACAGCGAGAGCAGGAGCGGCAGATGGGTGTATTCAAAAGCCACTCCTGCTCTGTAAATAAATATTTATTATAAAAAACTTGGGCATGGGCTCCCCTGTATTTTTGATAACCAGCCAGTCAACACTCACAGCTGGGGGCTGCAACCTTCAGCTTCATCAAGGCTAGTTATCAAGAATAGAGGGGTCCTCACACCGTATTTTTTAATTATTTAAATAAATAAATTAAAAAAACGATGTGGGGTCCCCTCATTTTGACAACCAACTTTGCTAAAGCAGACAGCTGGAGCTGGTATTCTCAGGCTGGTAAAGGGCCATGGATATTGCCCCCCAGCCTAAAAATGTCAGCCACAGCTGTCCAGAAAAGGCACATCTATTAGATGCGAGAATGCAGGCACATTGCTCGGCTCTTCCCACATGCCCTGTAGCGGTGGCAAGTGGGGATTAATATTTGTGGGGTTGATGTCACCTTTGTATTGTCAGGTGACATCAAGCCCACTGACGCCTCTCCATTACTAATCCTACGGTTGTATTGTAAACAAAGACACAGCCATAATAAAGTCTTTTATTTTAAAGTTTTCCATTTTATTTAAAAATAACAAACAGTGTCATACTTACCTACCACCTAAATCCACCGAAGCCCTTGATCTCCTAACTAAAATAAAAAAACAACAATGTACCATACACAGGCAGGCAGACAGACGGTTACAACAGAGACACTGGTAGGCAGGCGGGCATGGCTGGCTCTCTGGTAGGCAGGCAGCTACAGCTGGCTCTCTGGCAGGACAGGAAGGCAAGGCTGGCACACTGGAAGAACCGATAGGGACCAGTCTGCAGGCAGGTATGTAAAACAGGTAAGAACCTGTTCAGACAGGAGGACTTAAGAATAGTTAGAGAAAGACCGCAAGAGCGGATGCAGAGTGAAAGCACAGGAGCTAGAGCCAGGAACAGAGATGCAGGAGGCGGAGCCAGGAGGAGCCAAGGGAAGAAACGCAGGAGGCAGAGCCAAGAGCAGGAGGCAGAGCCAAGTGCAGAAACGCAGGAAGCGGAGCCAAGAGCAGGAGGCGGAGCCCCATGCACAAACACGGGAGGCAGAGCCAAGTGCAGAAACCCAGGAGGTGGAGCCAAGAGCAGGAGGTGGAGCCAAGTTCAGAAATGCAGAAGGCGGAGCCAAGAGCAGGAGGCAGAGCCACGTGCATAAATGCAGAAGGCGGAGCCAAGAGCAAGTGGCAGAGCCATGTGCACAAACACGGGAGGTGGAGCCAAGAGCAGGAGGTGGAGCCAAGTGCAGAAACACAAGAGGTGGAGCCAAGAGCAGGAGATGGAGCCACGTGCAGAAACATGGGAGGAGGAGCCAAGAGCAGGAGGCGGAGCCAAATGCAGAAACACAAGAGACAGAGCCAAGAGCAGGAGGCAGAGCCACATGCAGAAACACAGTAGGCAGAGCCAATAGAAGGAGGCGGGGCCAAGTGCAGAAACACAGGAGGCGGAGTCAAGAGCAGGTGGCAGAGTCACGTGCACAAACACGGGAGGTGGAGCCAAGAGCAGGAGGTGGAGCCAAGTGCAGAAACACAAGAGGCAGAGCCAAGAGCAGGAGGCGAAGCCCCGTGCACAAACATGGGAGGCAGAGCCAAGAGCAGGAGGCAGAGCCAAGTGCAGAAACGTAGGAGGTGGAGCTAAGATCAAAAGACGTAGAACCGCAAGGAGTGGAGCCAGGTAGAACCACAAGGAGCGGAGCCGCAGAGCGAGAGCTGAGCGGAGCCACAGAGCAAAGCCACAGAGTGCAGAGCAAAGCTACAGAGAGCAGAGCTGTGAGCAAAGCCACAGAATGCAGAGCTGAGAGCAGAACAAAGTCAGAGTACAGAGCAAGACACAGAGTGCAGAGTCTAGAGCAAAACCACAGAGAGCAGAGCAAGGTCACAGAATGCAGAGCAAGGAGGAAAGCAAGGTCGCAGAGAGCAGAGTCAAAAGCAGAGCAAAGCAGGACACAGAGTACACACAGCAGGGAAAGGAAACTAAGGCAAGGATATAAACGGACACAGGAAAAGGACCAGGCTAAGACAAAGTCAGGAACAGGACAAGGCAAAGAGACATGGACACAAGCCAGGCTACAACGCCCCTCTGGGTGGTGGATGTAGGCCAGGGTACGAAGCCCCACTGGATGGCAAACACAGGACACAGACCAGGCTAAAATGTCCCCCTAGGTGGCGGACATAAGAGTAAAAAAGACAGGGCCTGGCACCTCAGCAGCTAAGAACTGACTGAGGGAGTAAGTTGCACAGGCCCCCACCAATGGGTGGGGAAGTCTTAAATACAGGAAGCCTCATGGCGATTGGCCGGAGACACCTTAGTAAGATGCACAGAGTCTCAATAAGACACAGAGATTGCCAGCGCCGCCCCCCTATGCACACAGACAGAGCATGCACAGAGCAAGCAGCAGACATGAGGCACACAGCATGGAGCTGGCAGCAGAGAGAAGTCACAACAAGGCCCAGAGAAGTAAGTGAGTTTGAGTGTAATGCAGGTGGGGGATGGGAGGCCATGCAGCGATGCCAGCAGGGTTGTTACACTGGCCTATGATCTGGCGGTGTCAGTCTTTTTAGGAGTGCCTAAAAGCCAGGTCCGCCACAGTTTTGTGCTCTTCTGAAAATAAGAAAACAGCTGAACAGAGGCCAGACAGCTCTCAGAGCAACTCTGCTGTCTCATTGTAGTGAATGAATCCCTCAGGGGTTTCATCTCAATCATGTCACTCGGATATAGATGGAAACCCCTATATAAGTGCTCAGCGTAGACCGCAGTATAAATGGGAACCAAAATATTATGTAAAATGTTTCCAGTAAAAGCTTTAATTCAAACCACAAAAATAGCAAGTCCCCACTCAAGTCGTCACCTGTCAATGGAAAGATAGGGGGGCTTACACATTACAAAGGCTCCTCACCAGCTAAAATAAATCCAGTGAGTTATGCACTCCCAAATCCAAATGCCCCCTCCTTTATGAGCCCCAGTGTGCTTAAACCACATTTGACATCCACATGTTTGGCATTTCTGTCGTGATGAGATCTCTCCTAATTTAGGCTAAGTTCACATTTGTGTTCGGGGGCTTTGCGGAGGGCTGCATACTTCCTCCGGTAAGCTCTGCCTACTTCTGCATACTTCTGTATCCAGTGTACCCATCTTTAACATTGGGTACGCAGGATATGCTGATGTATGCGGATGTGTTGTTTTGAAGCGCCCGCCGACCGCACAGGAATGTGAAAAGATGCGTCTTGTGTGGACGGTGGGTGCACCAAAACAATGCATCTGCATACATCCACATATAGTACATCCACATGTCCTGCATACCCACTGTTAAAGATAGGTACGCAGGACGCATGCAGAAGTATGCGGAAGTAGGCTGAGCTCAACGGAGGAAGTTGACAGCACTCCGCAAAGCCCCCAAATGCAAATGTGAACCCGGCCTTACTGGTGCATGTCTCCAGATGAGCAAGCTAGCCATAACGTACTGTGCACTTCATTGGCAGTTAGCCATTTACTCAGTAATAGTGTTGAGCATTCTGATACTGCAAATATCGGGTATCGGCCGATATTCGCTGTATCGGAATCCCGATACCGAGTTCTGATATTTTTGCGATATCGGAAATCAGAATCGGAAGTTCCTATAGTGAAATTATGCAGTATAATGAAGTGTGGGTGGTGCGTGGGTGGTGCGTGGGCGGAGACTGTGTGTGTGCGTGTGTGGGCGGTGTCTGTGCGTGACTGTGGGGCTCTCTGCGTGTGTGCCGGGGCTCTATGCGGCGTGCGGGGTCTCTGTGTGGCGTGTCTCTGTGCGGTGTGCGGGGTCTTTGTGCGGCGTGCGGGGGGTCTGTGCAGTGTGCAGGATCTCTGTGCGGTGTGCGGGGTCTCTGTGTGGCATGCGGGGTCTCTGTGCGGCGTGCAGGGTGTCTCTGAGGTGTGCAGGGTGTCTCAGTGCGGGCATCGTCCGATGGGACTACAAGTCCCATCGGACGATGCCTGCTACACTGACAGTGATTGACACATTAGCCAATGATGGGACAGTAGTAGTCCCATCATCCGGCTAATGTGTTGAATGAAAAAAAAATACTCCATACATACATACATGCTACATATATGCTACATGCATGTTACATACATGCTATGTACATGTTACATACATGCTACATACATGCTACATACATACATGCTACATACATGCTACATACATACATGCTACATACATGCTACATACATACGTGCTACATACATGCTACATACATACTACATACATACATACATACTAACATACTACATACTAAATACATGCTACATGCATACATACATACACACTACATACATACTACATACATGCTACATACATGCTACATACATACATACTACATACATGCTACATACATGCTACATACATTCATACTACATACATGCTACATACATGCTACATACATACATACTACATACATGCTACATACATACATACTACATACATACTACATGCATTCTATATACATACATACTGCGTACATACATACATACATCCATACTACATATAAACTACATACATACTGCATACATACAGTACATTCATACATTACACAGGACATACATATAAACAAACAGTACATTAAACATAGATTACATACTCACCATTACTTGTCATTTTGATCCCCGAAGCCAGTGTCATCTGTAAAAAATATGAAAAAAACAAACAACCAATATACTCCCTGTCCACAGAAATCCACGAATGTCCCACGACGATCTCCCGTGGAGAACGGCAGCAACAGCTGTTGCAACCGCTCTCCAGGGGACCCAGATACACAATGACGGGAGGAAGGTATTTCTCCGCCGCTGTAAGAAAAAAAGTCCCTAGTCTCACTTTATGGCATTGCTGTATGAGAAATTTTCTCAGGCAGCAATTGCCATAAAGTGAGACTTTGAACTCAGGTAACCTCAGTGATGCACTGCAGGAGCCATTGTCTCCTGTCAGTGTGTCACTGAGGGTCCTATAGAGCAGACAGCCATGGATATTGCCCCCCCGGCTACATGTATGTAGCATGTATGTAGCATGTATGCAGTATGAATGTATGTAGCATGTATGAAGCATGTATGTAGTATGTATGTAGTATGTATGTATGTACAGTATGTATGTAGTATGTATGCAGTATGTATGTAGTATGTATGCAGTATGTATGTAGCATGTATGTATGTAGCATGTATGTAGCACGTATGTATGTATGTATGGAGTTTTTTTTTTCATTCAACACATTAGCCGGATGATGGGACTACTACTGGCTAATGTGTCAATCACTGTCAGTGTGGCAGGCATACAAGTCCCATCGGACGATGCCCACACTGAGACACCCCGCACAACCTGCAGAGACCCCACACGCCGCACAGAGACACCCTGCACGCCGCACAGAGACCCCCCCACAGAGACCCGCATAGAGCCCGGGCAGCCCCGGCACACCACATAGATCCCCTGCACGCCACCGGAAGGCACGTACAGATCCCTGGCAGGCCCGCACAGACCCTGCCCGCAGACACAGACACTCAGTGTCCGCCCACACACACCCCACGCACCGCCCACACTCTCTCCCCTCCGGCACAGCATATAGAAGGACAGAAAGGGCTTATTTACTTTCCGATATTTGTGTCCCATTGACTTGCATTGGTATTGGGTATCAGTATCGGCGATATCTGATATTTTTTGGATATCGGCCGATCCAATCCGATACCGATACTTTTGAATATCAGAAGGTATCGCTCAACACTACTCAGTAACATTCATTGCTGCTTGTTTCTGAAAAACACCCATGGAGTCAAAATCATCACTACACCTGTAGATAAATTCCCAAAAAGGTATAATTTCGAAAATGGGGTCACTTGAGGGGGCATTCTGCTCTTCTGGCACTTAGGGTCTCTGTATATGGAGTCCCCAAGCTGTTCTAGGAAAATCTCCACTCCTGGAGGCAAGTAACGCTTCATCCCTCCCTAATCTCGCCATATGGCTAATCAGTACTGTACAGTCACATATTGGCTTTTTATACATTCAGCAGAAATTGTAGGAAAAACATGGTGCCATTTTTACCCATTTCTCCTTGTGAAAATGTAAATTTTGGGGCTAAAACAAAAATTTTGTGGTAAATATTTAATTATTTTTTCTTCACTGCCCAATGGTCTAACATTCTGTGACTCACCTGTAGTGTCAATATGATCACTGCACCCCTAAATTAATTCATCAAGAGGTATAATTAGTAAAATGAGGCTATTTATGAGGAGCTCTGCTGTTATAGCACCTCAGGGGCTCTCCCAGTGAGTCTTGGCAACAGCAAACCATAACAGTAAAATATGCAATGTATTATTTCGATCCTTACCTTCTGAGCTTTGCACTTTAACTGAAAAGTATTTCTCCTTAACCTGTAGGGTAATGACATATTCAGCAGAAATTTTTACAAAAAAACTTAGATCCATTTTTTCCTATTAGCCTTTAGAAAAATTTTAAACTTGGGACTAAAACAACATTTTAGTGGTATAAATGAAATTATTCTTTCATCACCGTCCAATGGTATAAAATTCTGTGAGGCACATGTGGTGTCAGTACAATCACTGCACCCCTAGATGTATTCATTGGGGAGTGTAGTTAGCAAAATGAGGTCATATAAGGTGCTGATCTAGCACCTTAGGGGCTCTGACTCTGAACTCCAATATAGCGCTTCTTCTCTTCTGAGCATTGCACTGTGCCTCAAAAGTAATTTTTGACCACAATATGGGGTATCATTGTGCTCATGAGAAATTGCACAACAAATTTTGAGGTCCACTTTCTCCTGATTTTCTTGTGACAATGAAAAAACATTTGGGCTAAAACAGCGGTTTTGTAGGAAATAATGTTTTATTCATTCTCACAGATCAACGTTGTAAAATTCTGTGAAGCACATGGGAATTCAAGGTTCTCACCACACATCTACATGATTCCATGAGGGGTCTAGTTTTCAAAATGGGGTCACTTGTTGTGGTTTTCCACTGTTTAAGCACACTAGGTGCAATCCAAACACGACATGACATCCACACACATTTTCATCAGTGTTTGCTTTCCAAAACATCACTCCTTACGTTCTGAGCCCTGCCGTGCACCCAAGCAGTAGTTTTCCCCTACATATGGGGTATCGGCATACTTAAAGTAAACTGTGCAATAATGTTCTTAGGGCAACTTTTCCTGTTACTCTTGCAAGCATGTAAAATTTTGGGTTAAAAAGCATTTTTTGTTTGAAAATTGTGATTTTAAGGTGCTCACCACTCATCTAGACAGATTCCTTGAAGGGTATAGTTTCCCAAATGGGATCACTTGTGGGGAATTTCACAGAATGTTACCTCAACTTCAACCTGAGAGATTGCTGATCTAATACCCTGCAATGCTTCTGCATTGAAGAGCATTGAAGCAGTATCTGACATACAGGGACGAGGCATGTCAGCTCATTCTCTCATCATGAGCTGATATTTCACCATCTCTGGGAGGCTCTGTGTCCATCTTTTGGCCTGAGGTCACCTTGGAGACCATCTACATCATGAGATCGCATTGAGCTGTGCCGATGGGAGCACAGAGGGAGCTCCCTCCATTTGCGATGCTCCGCAATGTTGATGTTACTATTGACAGTGGCATTCCAGGGGTTAAACACCCACAATCGGTGCTAGCACTGATCAAGGAAGTCACTGCAAGATGTCAGCTCTCACATAGAGCTGACACCTGCACTCGAACGTGACCACGCTCAGCTTGAGCCCGAGCGATCACAACGCCATCTATATGCAGCGGTTAACAGAAAAGTAGCCCCCTGGTACCATATATTTATGGTGCATGTTGGGAAGGGGTTAAAGAGGTTTCAAGTTAACTGCGCTGCATGAGGGAGACGCTCAGGGACATAGCAGGACAGCACCATTCTTAAAATGAGCTTCACTGATGACCCTTCATTTGAGGGAGGGTCAGAGGCTGTGAAAGTGACTACAGCCTCTGTCCCCTGATGATTCTTTGTTTGAGTATCTCAGCATGCACTTGTGATACTCAAACAAATTGTTGTCACAGAGAAAGTGGGAAAAAATGCAAAAACAATTAAATATTGTAGTTTGGGAATGGTGGGGAATTTTTAAAGCAAGTATATAAGAAAACAGTTTAGAATTATGGGACTAAATATATTGCAAGATTGGAGAAAGATGCTTTGCCATCGGACAACCACTTTAAGATATATCATGGCTGTCTATGAAAATATCTGCTATATAGTAGAAACGTTCTTTTGTTAATCAATCAGGAAGAGGTTTACAGTATATACTAGAGTATAAGCTGAGATTTTCACCCCATTTTTTTAGGCTTAAAGTGCCCCCCTTGGCTTGTACTCAAGTCATTGTTCCAGGGGGTCAGTGGGGGAGGGGGAGCGTCAGGACTGGTGGCTGAAACATCATACTCACCTGCTCCTGGCGTGGTCTCTGCTCATCCCTGCTTCTCCGATGGTCTCCGGCACCTGCAGCTCTTCCTGTATTCAGCGGTCACATGGTACCGCTCATTAAAGTAATGAATATGGATGCAAATCCACTCCAATAGGCGTGGCATGCAAATGCATTACTTTAATGAGCGGTACCATATATCCACTGAACACAGAAACAAGCTGTCGGTGCGTGCCAGAGACCAGGGACAAACAGAGAGACCGTGCCAGGAGGGGTTGAGTATGATGGGGGAGGGTGAGCCATGTGATATTCACCTGTCCCTGTTCCACCATCGGGCTCTGTCTTCTGCATCCTCTGGCTGTGGCATTCAGGTCAGAGGGCGCGATGATGTGGTTAGTGTGTGCCCTCTGCCTGAAGAGTCACTGCACAGACTCGGAAGACACAGCGGCGTGCTATGGTGGAACGGGGACAGGTAAATATCGCAAGTGCCGGGGGCCTGAGCCAGCAGTGACACCAGCACCTGGCTCCCAGTGATGAGAGATGAGTATGATATTTGTTTTTTGTTTTAATCATAGCAGCAGCAGCATACAGGGCATATTATTCTATGGAGCATCTTATGGGGCCATCAACCTTTGTGCAGCATTATATAGGGCATAATATTCTATGGAGCATCTTATTGTGCCATCAACCTTTGGGCAGCATTATATGGGGCATAATATTCTATGGAGCATCTTATGGGGCCATCAACCTTTATGGAGCATTACATAGGGCATAATATTCTGTGGAGCATCATATGGGGCCATCAACCTTTAAGCAGTATTATATGGGGCATAATATTCTATGGAGCATCTTATGGGGCCATCAACCTTTGTGCAGCATTATATGGGGCATAATATTTTATGAACCATCTTATGGGGCCATCATTAACTTTTTATGCAGCATTATATGGGACATATTTTAATTTGGAGCATCTGGGCCCATCATGAACTTTGTGAAGCATTATATGGGGCTCCTGATTCAATGTGGATATTCAAAAACACTTAACCTACTGATATCTCAATTAATTTTACTTTTAATGTTATCTATTTTTATTTTTGAAATTTACTGGTAGCTGCTGCATTTCCCATCCTAGGCTTATACTCGAGTCATTAAGTTTTCCCAGTTTTTTTGTGGCAAAATTAGGGGTCTTGGCTTATACTCGGGTTGGCTTATACTCAAGTATATATGGTTTATGTGTCTACTACCACCTATAGGCAAAAATGGATATCTGAACAGGTTTAACATTTACATATAAGTAGAAATATTTGAGCAGTAAGGCATATATAGGTTCGTCCACATGAGTCAGATGTGCAGATATGCATCTTCCAATCGGATTTGTAAATCTGCTGTGTTTTGCAATATCCAAATTGTGGCTAAGATTTCACACTGTGAAGAAAATCCACTATGGAAATTGGCTAGCGAGCATATCTGTCATACACAGCAGGTACATTTATAATGCAGATTTTTAGTTTTGCAATCCAAAGAGTGAAATTTGTGGTAAATCCACAAGATTTGTGTAACTAAATCTGCACAGAATTTGACACTTGAGATCTCGTTTGTGAACATATAGTATAATTTACATTTTGAATGCTCAGAATGCAGAGATGTTCAGGCTGGCAGCCAATTATATTCTCATTTTAAAGATTTCCTGGTCAAAAGCTGTCAAATTCTGCAGCAGAACATACCTTTAATGACATTTATGTATACAGATCTGTGAAAAGAAATACATTTGTTACTGAGTTATGACAGATCTTGCTGCAAACTGGGTCTGAACCACTAAATTCCTAGTCAAACTTTTGTTATTGAATCGGTTTCAGAGAATTGCTTATATGTATGTGTGGATAGATATATAGATAATTGCATAAAGTGTGTCCCTCCTCTTAATTATGGCAGATGTTTTGTACATGACCTTGCATACTTCATTATAATTTACTACATTATATCTAGCTATGGAGTGCACCAGCATGCATTCCTAAGCATTACTGCCATCACAAACACTCAAAGGTTGTCTCCATGGAAATACGTATAGAAAAGTACATTTAGATCGAGTGCTAAACTAGCTTCCTTTAAAATTTCAAATGTCATGAACGTGAACCCATAGAAATGAAGCCGCACTTTTAGATGTAGGAAAAATGTCCATGAAATTGTACAGTAATCTCAGTGATTTTAGAGAAATGTGCTAGAACACAAGTGGACATGCTAACATCCTTTTCTATCCACTTAACATTTCCAACGAGGAACAAGAACAGCTTAGTGTAATGAAGTTTTCATGGAATTAAGTCCCAAGACCCTTCTGTGAATTGTCAGCCGCAAATGCCAATTGTGATAGTTTGCTATGTTAGACACCTGTCTACAGGGAAGCAGAACAAGTCACAAATTAATATAACTTTCTGTGTTCATCTGCCTTCGTGTGCTAATGAATGAAGTTATTGCTTCTGTAACCTTTACACTGGGCACCAGTTCTTCTTTGAAGGGCTGTCTGGTCCCACCCACTTTATATGCATCTTATTAGCGGCCATTGATTTGTACCGTTGACAGTACCGGTTAGTACATTGCTTGCCTGTCATTTGCTGCTTAAATTTGGAATTAATAGCTGAAAAGCATCCAATGAGATGGGCACCAGCATAATTACACGACTATAAGGTGCAAACAAGTGAGTTCTTAGGCCACGACTGAGAAGACAACAGAGTCAGAAGTATAATAGAAATGCTTGTCAGACATCCTGGAGCTTGTGTCACTGCGCCATTTACGAAAATGAAGCCACCTGATGGATGTCTTTTAGCAAATATAATATGTCTATTAGACAGGCAGAGGTGTTAACTTCAGTAAAGTTCCTGCTCTTTCTAGCTGACAGATTTCTGTTTAGCTGTGGAAAATCAATGTTTTTTCACATCGCTGATTTTATGAAGTGTTGGGATGTATTATCATATAGATTGACAGTTGCCCCACTAGTTCAACACCACAGCATGGATGCTTACAAAGCTATCATTAATTTCTTATGCTTGTACCCAGCTACAGCTTCCTACATAATAAACACTGTGTCCTTCAGAGCCCAATCAATAACCTTTTAGGTATGCTTCTGTTGAAGAGGAACTAACAGCAATCCATACTTGAATCAAAATGATCTTTCCTGTGCAATGTAGTTTTGCAAATATAAATAAAAACAGGACTTTTATGAGTTTTCATTTTAGTATGTATGGTACACCCTAAAAGCTTTTTTCTTGTGCTCTGTTCACTGACCTAGCTAAAATTGTGCAATTTGTTGCAGGCATTGTCGACAGACATTAACCGGCCATAATCGATCTTATGTACAATTTCCAAACCATATAAAACAATACAGAAAGTAGCAGGAAGGTGGTGAAGGAGTTAATTTACATAGCTTTTCTCATTTTACTGGCTTCACACAAACATGTTAATATGTATGAGGCGCAAATCTTCTAATAACAAAGGCTTTCTTCTTTATATTATGGAAGGCTATTGCTTTCGCTGTAACATTGAATAACCTTCTGATAATCCCTTGATATGAGACATTTAGGTTTAACATACATTTTTTAGGTTACTGAAAATATTGACACAGTGGAATTGGGTACTTTAGATGCATTGGAAAGATTAATTATCTGCTACATTGATACACACACCTGTTTTTAAAGATGAACCTGTAACTTGTATGATATAACCTTGATTGATTTCACTAAATGTCACCAGTGAATATCATTTAACAAGGTCAGCAGTCAAGGAAAAACGTGGCGCTGCACAGCCTCTGAACTGAGCGCAGATAAGACACAGTCAATTGTGGGTGTTTTGAATTCAAACTTCAGTGACTGGAGGTGCTCGCATGAAAAAAAGACGTTCCAGTATGAATACAATAGAAGAAATGCGGCAGCACTCACCAGATGACGTGGTTCAGTCTTTTATTGAAGCAGCAAAATCCATGACATCGTGTTCACGGCTCGGGGGAGTGCGGACATGAAGGAAGTGAGCAGGGATCGACAACAGCTGTTTCGCGCTATTCCAGCGCTTCAACAGGTCTAACCAACTGGGAAATGACGCCAGTAGAAGTAGGTGAGTCACAAATGGACCCTCCCACCACAACCACACGCCCCTAACCCAGTATGGAAAGGTACAATCATGTGCAAAACATAAAAACATGAATAGATTAATTATATCATGTTGCAAACTACATATACATTAAAAACAAGAAAAACCCTGATCAATGTTACTGGAATCAGTACAAAGACCAACTTTTGAAAGTCCTTATTCTCCTATTGGTTGACTCCAACACAGCCTTATAATGGACTCAAATTAGATATATGCAGTACAGATGACAAATGAAATAGCAGAACAAATGGATGATCTCCCAAATAGCCGAATTTGCGCGACATTATATGAAAATGCACCACATAAACATTAATCAAATCTATAATAAATGTCTATATCTGCCTACCCGCTAAAGGAAAAAACAAAGAGGCCATAACAAAATAGAATAGACCGATACTAATCATAAGAATACGGACATGTCGGTTCTGTCATTGAAACCGGCAGGACATGCTGCCCGTGTCTGCAGGATCCACCGCGCTTCTTGTCTAAGGAGAAGTCTATGTAAGTCCCCTCCTCGTGCGGGTAGTGTGACCCTTTCTAGCCCTGCAAATGTGAGGATGTCAGACTTACCATCATGTGTGTCCCTAATCACATTAGGGACACACATGATGGTAAGTCTGACGTCCTCACATTTGCAGGGCTAGAAAGGGTCACACTACCCGCACGAGGAGGGGACTTACATAGACTTCTCCTTAGACGAGAAGCGCGGTGGATCCTGCAGACACGGGCAGCAGGTCCTGCCGGTTTCAATGACAGAACCGACATGTCCGTATTCTTATGATTAGTATCGGTCTATTCTATTTTGTTATGGCCTCTTTGTTTTTTCCTTTAGCGGGTAGGCAGATATAGACATTTATTATAGATTTGATTAATGTTTATGTGGTGCATTTTCATATAATGTTGCGCAAATTCGGCTATTTGGGAGATCATCCATTTGTTCTGCTATTTCATTTGTCATCTGTACTGCATATATCTAATTTGAGTCCATTATAAGGCTGTGTTGGAGTCAACCAATAGGAGAATAAGGACTTTCAAAAGTTGGTCTTTGTACTGATTCCAGTAATATTGATCAGGGTTTTTCTTGTTTTTAATGTATATGTAGTTTGCAACATGATATAATTAATCTATTCATGTTTTTATGTTTTGCACATGATTGTACCTTTCCATACTGGGTTAGGGGCGTGTGGTTGCGGTGGGAGGGTCCATTTGTGACTCACCTACTTCTACTGGCGTCATTTCCCAGTTGGTTAGACCTGTTGAAGCGCTGGAATAGCGCGAAACAGCTGTTGTCGATCCCTGCTCACTTCCTTCATGTCCGCACTCCCCCGAGCCGTGAACATGATGTCATGGATTTTACTGCTTCAATAAAAGACTGAACCACGTCATCTGGTGAGTGCTGCCGCATTTCTTCTATTGTAATCATTTAACAAGGTACTTTGCAAACCAGTTGATGGATTCACTCACTTTTCCTACTTCTTTTCCCAGTGAGTTTTTCTATTTAGTAATTAAGATTTTCAACATCAGATCGCGTACAATCAATATTTTAAGCCGAAAGGGAATTCTTATGTATATGTCTCCGAGGTCAAGCACATGTTATGTAAGGGAAAATCTGTGTAACCCTTAGTGTTAGCTTTGCTTAAGCAGAAAAAAATGAAAATCATTTTTATATTGCATGCATGTTAGTAAGTCCATTATTTTACCAATAGAAAAACTGATATACTGTGCTCTCCTGTACAGTATGAAGGGGCATTGCCTAACAGGTTTATGATTTTATGCAAGTTGTTAGTAGCATGTAACAATTTTATTTTACATTGTAACTTG
Organism: Ranitomeya variabilis; assembly: GCF_051348905.1. Classification (NCBI taxonomy): domain Eukaryota; kingdom Metazoa; phylum Chordata; class Amphibia; order Anura; family Dendrobatidae; genus Ranitomeya; species Ranitomeya variabilis. The sequence goes on from NC_135236.1 coordinate 574,252,642, forward strand.
TTCAAACATTTTACACATTTTTCACATTGGCAATATTCAGTTCTGTTCTAATAATAGAATATATGTATACCACAGTGCTGTTTCCCTCTGGCATTCTGGTATCAGTTTAACCCCTTTCTGACAATAGTAATAGTATGCTAATGCCGGACTCCCGATGTTAGGTACAGGCTCCGGCACTGAGCCTGCATCTTTCTGGGCACATGTCAGCTGATATATACAGCTGACATTTACCCGCAACAGCCGCTGGTGGAATAACGATCCATTCGTGGATATTAACTAGGTAAATTCCGCAGTCAATTTCAGACAGCGGCATTTAACTAGTGCTTCCGGCAGGCTCACCGGAAATCCCGCTCATGGGTGACCCGGTGACAGCTGCTGCAGATCCACGGGTCATCAAGCGACCTAATTACAGCTATTATCCAGGAAGATATTGGATTATATCCACACTGCCAGACAATTCAGAATACAAAATATGGTTAAAGGATGATGGTGGTTTATTCTACGCATTTCAAAGTCATCGTGACTTCTTCTTCAGGAACTACCACAAAGACAGTCTTTGTGTGCTAGAAAACAGAGTTCAAAACATTATTATTGATATACCAATAAGCCTAGGCTCATCTAATTATTGAGCAAAAGAAAATGACATGGGCAGTGACATCTCATCTGTCTTGCATAATGTTTATTAGGTTATGTGATTATGGGTAAATCTAGGCAATTTAGTGCCCCCTCGTATATACAGCTTAAGCTGTTTGAGTAGTTATCATGTGACCACTCACATTTGATTTGCATAAAGTTGCATGCTGACAAACTGCATTTCCTAGTTCTTTTAATGTTTAGCAAACAACTACAGCCCCCGGCTTCATTTAGAGATGCAAGAAGAGAAGCTAATAAGCACAGGTGCGCAAGTATGAAAATTGCATATAATGGCCGCTGGTACCAGCAAGCAGGGCCAAATCCTCACACTGGGTATATCACCTGCTGTTAGGCTTTGGCATGCTACAGTGCTGAAATATATAATTAATGCTCCTGACATAAATACAGAAGATCCTTAACTTGTTAGCTTAATACTTTCTTAACATAGTCATTAATCTAAGTATCTAACAAGATATGGATTGTTACATGTGCACAGGGTCAGAACCAAAAACAGTAAATCAATACAGCTCCAGAAGCAACTAACAGTATAGAAATACATCCCCAGAAGCACTATCAGTACAGGAATACATCCCCACAACCACCATTTGGATATGAATGCATCACTAAATTTAGTACATTGATTAACTGTAATGTCATGTCATCCCTATATAAACTGCCAGTATGTCTATAAGGGCTTGCTTGGACTGCCTTACAACATGGCCAAGGGCTATGTTATACTATGGTTCAGTGCAGATCTCCGATTATTGTCTCATGATGATTTGGCATGAGAAAATAATTGCAGCATGCTGCAAGTGCATCCGTTAATCGGTTGGGTCTGGGTCCGTTAGTCTATGGGTACGAGTGAAACATCGGCCTGTACTCACAGAGTCAATGGAGAAGATAAAAAAATAAGTTCTCCATCTTCTCTGCACCTCAGAGAGGCACCTGAGAGAATTGGATTATGATAAGATGACACTCAGATCAAACTTTGACAGAGTTTGATCCAAGTGTCATTAGCATAATCATCCCTAGCAAGAAAGAATATTATGTCAGTGTGAGCATACCCTTGCAATGGTAAGGAGATCCTGGGAGTTGCTGTTAGCAGTAGTGTTGAGCGATACCGTCCGATACTTGAAAGTATCGGTATCGGAAAGTATCGGCCGATACCGGCAAAGTATCCGATCCAATCCGATACCGATACCCGATACCAATACAAGTCAATGGGACTCATGTATCGGACGGTATCCCTGATGGTTCCCAGGGTCTGAAGGAGAGGAAACTCTCCTTCAGGCCCTGGGAACCATATTAATGTGTAAAATAAAGAATTAAAATAAAAAATATTGCTATACTCACCTCTCCGACGCAGCCTGCACCTTACCGAGGGAACAGGCAGCGTTGTTTGCTTAAAATTCGCGCTTTAACTTCCTTACGCGAAGTCCCGGCTTGTGATTGGTCGCGCGCCGCCCATGTGGCAGGGACGCAACCAATCACAGCACGCCGTGACGTAATTTCAGGTTCTTCAGGATTTTAAAATTACGTTCCGGCGTTGTGATTGGTTGCGTCGCGGTCACATGGGCGACGCAACTAATCACAAGCCGTGACGTCACGGGAGGCAGGAGACGCGCGCATTTTAAAATGCACGCGTGTCCAGCCTCCCGTGACGTCACGGCTTGTGATTGGTTGTGTCGCCCATGTGCCCACGCAACCAATCACAACGCCGGAACGTAATTTTAAAATCCTGAAGGACCTGAAATTACGTCACGGCGTGCTGTGATTGGTTGCGTCGCGGTCACATGGGCGACGCAACCAATCACAAGCCGTGACGTCACGGGAGGCTGAACACGCGCGCATTTTAAAATGCGCGCGTCTCCTGCCTCCCGTGACGTCACGGCTTGTGATTGGTTGCGTCGCCCATGTGACCGCGACACAACCAATCACAACGCCGGAACGTAATTTTAAAATCCTGAAGGACCTGAAATTACGTCACTGCTTGCTGTGATTGGTTGCGTCCCGGCCACATGGGCGGCGCGCGACCAATCACAAGCCGGGACTTCGCGTAAGGAAGTTAAAGCGCGAATTTTAAGCAAACAATGCTGCCGGTTCCCTCGGTAAGGTGCAGGCTGCGTCGGAGAGGTGAGTATAGCAATATTTTTTATTTTAATTCTTTATTTTACACATTATTGTTGTTTTGATACCGATACCCGATACCACAAAAGTATCGGAATACCGGTATCGGAATTCCGATACAGCAAATATCGGCCGATACCCGATACTTGCGGTATCGGAATGCTCAACACTAGTTAGCAGCGATCATCAGACTGCGACCCACACAAAAACTACAGTACTATTCAGATGCAGCCAGTATCACGATAAGCATTTACATCCAGGTTATGTGAATGTCCACCTTATTGATGACATCTTCTCTGATTGGAGTTGATCTCTTTCCTCCCTTCTTCATCTGGTCAGATGCCAGATGACTTTCGACATCCCAAGCTGTGGATGTCCAAAGTCATCATGGTGTTAGAACCAGAAAGTCAAAAGGGCTTTATTAATCTGACATTTGTCACAGCTTTAGGTGATCTGGGTCTGGAATACAACATATTAACATACACCGAACAATCATGTGATTATTGACATGACAATTTCAAACAGCAGCATATATTTTTTGTTTACAGGCTGCACAGGGAACAGACTAGGACCAACAACTGTTAATATAAGTAGTACATAAAGAGCTATTACAGGGTATATCCAGAGCAGTGCATGTAATCTAAATAATTATGTTCAAAATAGATACATTAAAATAATATTTTACCTTGCTGCCTATTGCTTTTTCTTCATTTTAAGTAGAAACTAGCATCAATTCAGGAATGCTATATTTTAAGTGCCCAGAATAATATTATAATTGTAGTATAATTACAGTAATTACACATTAGTTCCTGTAATTATGTGTTTCTACAGTTTACAATACATATCTACAAGCAAACTCCATATTTAATTGCAGTAGAGAAATAATGTGACAATTCTGTAAGTGTAACATTAAATTGGTAGTAGTTACAATTAAAAGTATAAATAAGTATCTCTAAAGCATGGACAAGAATTTGCTGTATTCAGTTGTGTTTCTTATTAAATTCTCTGCTCATATCACAATAACTTGTTGAACTTCTGTTTTGACCACTAGACATTCTTTTTGCTTTTTAAGTAGTAATTTGCTTTGTCTTAATTCTCACAGGAGTACTTTATCACTTAGAGATAGTAAAAGTAAAAAAAAGTCATATATTTCCACTAAAAATTGTTATTACGTTTTTTTCTTTTTTGTAAATTGTTTGTTAGCGAAAGTTTAAAATAGCGAACTTGCATAATAGTTTCCCAGTGCAAGATCATATAAACATACAACTATGGAAAATATAATAGAATTCTTTACACACATGAGAAAGAAAAACTTAAAACTTTGAATATTTTAAGCATCACTTATTAAGGTATAGGGAAGGAAAGTGGGATGGGGCACCAAAGGTAGTAGAGTTGAAGAGATATTTTAAGTAGTGTTACATTTCTTTAATACTCAGATGTAGAAGTGATTGTTTTAGGCTGACTGATATTCTTTTTTATTAGATAAAGATCAGCTACATTTTTTAAGCATAATTTGCTGAAAATGAACCAAGTTTAAGATTTCTAAGTAACTGTATTTAGTTTTATAATTTTTTTTAGATTAAAATATTCTTGTATTCTTAATGTCAGGCTTATTCCCATATTAAAGTCTGGTTGATTTGAAAATTATGAAATATTCACCTTTTAACACCATATAATTAAGTCGTATACTCTATGCTGAATAGTTTTTGAATAGAGCATTCATTGCTTGTATCTCTATAGATTGATCTCAGTACATTTTGCAGTAAGCTACTAAGCTCTATCTAGACACATAATATTGTAATATTCCTACAAATGTATGAGTGCTCAGAACAATAAAATGACACAATAACTACTGTAAAGATATATAAGGAAAATATCAAGTATATAATTTTGGATATGTTTAGATAAAAAGAACAATATGGCATTCATAGTTTGAACATTCACTTTAATGAATACATTCAGATGTAAAGAAGTTATTGTTGCGTGTAGACATAATGTACAGCATTAAAATGTTATGAAACTTTATTTCTCCTGCAAAAATAGAAGTATCAGTGGAGTTGGACTAGAATATGTAAATTATTGAGTCACACATAGATTAGGCTTTCATCGTACCATTACTTTAAAGGGGTTTTCGGGACACAAAAGAAAACAATATCTGGGTGCCCCTGTCGTGAATTCCAAAATAGCTCTGTTGCCTTTTCTTTCATTTTTGCTGGGCTCCCTTTTAGTATCTTATAGCTATCCTTCTGTTTTGCTGTTTACATCCTGAACTTGTTGCCAGCTCTCCCTCTGTGCCTCTAGACTACATTGACAAAAAGGCAGAGCTGTATCTGTCCCACAGCTCATTCACTTCTATCTTCATTGCATGCCTCTCCAGCTACAGAGCACCATCTAGAGACTCTTATATAGTCTCAAGATGAATAAATCATTTTACATACCATTTCTCCCTCCTAACTTTTTCTAATGCTCAGTACATTTCACCTAGCATGTGGTATTCTGACATTTCTCTGTACTCATTAATTTTATGTGTACTGAAACTGCTACCACTCAGGCTTAGTGACCAAAGGGAGAAGGCATGTAACTGTTACGCAGAGCACCCACAAATATGCACTTATCAGTCAAAGAATTAGGTGTTCCCCAGTCTTAGACTTTTTTAGAGAGTTTTGAGACAAACAAAACAGTCATTTGCAACCTATGCCTTGCCAAGATCAGCAGGGGCCTGACCACTAAGAACCTAACCACCAATAGCATGATCAGGTACATGTCATCTTAGCATCAGAATCGGTGGGCCAAACACCTTGGTCTGTGATCAGTGCCATCAGGTGACACCATTCCCTCTTCCCCTGTGCTAGTTGCCTACCAATCCCATATCCAAAACACTGGCCTCCTACCCTGCACATACAGTCATATGAAAAAGTTTGGGCACCCCTATTAATCTTAAGCTTAATGTTTTATAAAAATGTTTTTTTTTGCAGCAGCTATTTCAGTTTCATATATCTAATAACTGTTGGACACAGTAATGTTTCTGCCTTGAAATGAGGTTTATTGTACTAACAGAAAATGTGCAATCTGCATTCAAACTAAATTTGACAGGTGCAAAAGTATGGGCACCCTTATCATTTTCTTGTTTTAAATACTCCTACCTACTTTTTACTGACTTACTAAAGCACTTTTTTTGGTGTTGTAACCTCATTGAGCTTTGAACTTCATAGCCAGGTCTATGCAATCATGAGAAAAGCTACTTAAAGTGGCCACTTGCAAGTTGTTCTCCTGTTTGAATCTCCTCTGAAGAGTGGCATCATGGGCTCCTCAAAACAACTGTCAAATGATCTGAAAACAAAGATTATTCAACATAGTTGTTCAGGGGAAGGATACAAAAAGCTGTCTCAGAGGTTTAACCTGTCAATTTCCACTGTGAGGAGCATAGTAAGGAAATGGAAGAACACAGGTACAGTTCTTGTTAAGGCCAGAAGTGGCAGGCCAAGAAAAACATCAGAAAGGCAGAGAAGAAGAATGGTGAGATCAGTCAAGGACACTCCTCAGGCCACCTCCAGAGATCTGCAGCATCAACTTGCTGCAGATGGTGTCACTGTGCATCGGTCAACTATACAACGCACTTTGCACAATGAGAAGCTGTATGGGAGAGTGATGCAAAAGAAGCCGTTTCTGCAAGCACGCCACAAACAGAGTCGGCTGAGGTATGCAAAAGCACATTTGGAGAAGCCAATTTCTTTTTGGAAGAAGGTCCTGTGGACTCATGAAACCAAGATTGAGTTGTTTGGTAATACAAAAAGGCGTTATGCATGGCGGCAAAAAAACACAGTGCATTGTATAGTTGACCGATGCACAGTGACACCATCTGCAGCAAGTTGATGCTGCAGCTCTCTGGAGATGGTCTAAGGATTGTCCTTGACTGATCTCACCATTCTTCTTCTCTGCCTTTCTGATGTTTTTCTTGTCTTGCCACTTCTGGCCTTAACAAGAACTGTACCTGTGTTCTTCCATTTCCTTACTATGCTCCTCACAGTGGAAATTGACAGGTTAAATCTCTGAGACAGATTTTGTATCCTTCCCCTGAACAACTATGTTGAATAATCTTTGTTTTCAGATCATTTGACAGTTGTTTTGAGGAGCCCATGATGCCACTCTTCAGAGGAGATTCAAACAGGAGAACAACTTGCAAGTGGCCACTTTAAGTAGCTTTTCTCATGATTGCATACACCTAGCTATGAAGTTCAAAACTCAATGAGGTTACAAAACCAAAAAAAGTGCTTTAGTAAGTCAGTAAAAAGTAGGTAGGAGTATTTAAAACAAGAAAATGATAAGGGTGCCCATACTTTTGCACCTGTCAAATTTTGTTTGAATGCGGATTGCACATTTTCTGTTAGTACAATAAACCTCATTTCAAGGCAGAAACATTACTGTGTCCAACAGTTATTAGATATATGAAACTGAAATAGCTGTTGCAAAAAAACAATTTTTATACAACATTAAGCTTAAGATTAATAGGGGTGCCCAAACTTTTTCATATGACTGTATTCTTGCACATTCTAACTTACCATCATCAGGCACTTCCACATCTTTCACCCTGCTCAGAGTATAGCTGTTCCAATCCCAGGCCTAGGAGCAAAGAAGAAAGTTCCCAGCCACTCACCCACAGGCCCAAATGCTAAACTGGCATATTTACAGGCTGTTAGCCTAGGAAATATTGCCATATAGGCTGGTAGACATGGAGGATTTCCGCTGGCTCATGGAGGCAGCAGTCCCTTGGTACTCGGTCCCCAGCTGCCACTTTTTCCGATATGGCATATCTTGTACCATCACATGTCCAGCAACATCACCTGTGCCCTTACCAAGGCACTTACTGGCATTGTCCTCTTAATGACCGACACGTGGACAAGTCCTTGTTGTTTTAGAATCTATTTCGTTTTGACCATCCACCATTTTGTTGTGGTTTTCAGGCTGCTGGACTTTTTTCTCTTGTGCTCCGTAGGTCAGGTGATTGCATTACCCTTTATTACCCAGCACCTGCCTCCCAGTCCTTGCTGGACAACAGTGTTAATCCGCTAATGTTCTGGCTTGGTGCCTTGTAATCTTTCTGTGTTTGATATTGTGCAGTTCTGGGATCTCTAAATATGCCAGCTTTGTTTTTGGTTTCCCATTTGTTTCTGCAGCTTCATCTTTCCTTCTAGGAGGTTACCTGTTTTTGTTCCCAGTCCTAGATCGTTCAGGGGCACCCTTCCCCCCTACCTGTAGGCCTTCATTTAAGTTTAGCCTATGAAACTTTGGTGGGTCTATTCACAAGGAATAGGTCGCCCACGTCATCGTAGGGTTTCAGCCTAGTCCTAGTACAGGGTCAGCTGTTCCCCCTTCTACCATAGTTCTGAGCTGCAGATCCGGAACACTTCATATGTACTACTGACACCAAGGATTACTGACCCTACTTCTATAAGGGTTTTCTCCATCTCCCACAGCTGTTCCTGCACCCTGTCCTGCTCCTCTTCATCCACCATCTCAGGTATCTCAGAGCACATTGTCCTCATCAGCCAGAATCTGGAAGGATCTGCTGAATCTTATTTGTCTAGGAGACAAACCTGTTGTGAATTCTGCTCTTGGGCTCCCTCCGGTGGTTGTAAGTGGTAGCGCTGCTGTCTCTGAATCACAGCATTTATCAGGTGTGTTCACTTTTTGCAATTGTGACTGGGCTATTTAGTCTTGCTTCACCCTTTAGTCAGTGCCAGTTGTCCATTGTTCCTGGAGGATTCACATCTCTGCCTGGTCTCTCCTGCTTTGCAGTTCTTTTCATCAAAGATAAGTTCTGGCCTTGATTTTTTGCTGTCCACATGCTGTGGCCTTATTGTTCAGTTATTTTCCATGTTTTTTGTCTTGTCCAGCTTGGTCTGTATAAGGATTTGTTTAGCCAAGCTGGTATCTCTGGAGATGCAGATGTACCCTCCATATCTTTAGTTAGCTGTGGAGTTTTTGTATTTTCTGTGGTGGATATTTTCTAGTGTTTTAATACTGACTGCATAGTACTCTGTCCTATCCTTTCTATTTAGCTAGAAGTGGCCTCCTTTGCTAAATTCTGATTTCAGTCTGTGTATGTTTTTTCCCTCTCCTCTCACAGTCAATATTTGTGGGGGGCTGCCTATCCTTTGGGAATTTTCTCTGAGGCAAGATAGTTTTCCCTTTTCTATCTCTAGGGGTAATTAGTCCTCCGGCTGTGTCGAGATGTCCAGGGAGTGCTAGGTACATTCCACGGCTACTTCTAGTTGCGGTGTTAAGTTCAGGGTCTGCGGTCAGTACAGGTACCACCTTCTCCAGAGTACGTCTCATGCTGCTCTTAGGCCACCAGATCATAACAGTACAACTGGCCAACAATGAGTTAACCGCATCTCAGAAGAAGGGAAGGAAAGTGCTGAGCCATTTTTTTTTCTGTAGTCTGTTGTGTTTTTTTTTTTTTCTTCCCTCTTTACCTCTGGGTGGCTCAGGAGTTCGGCGCTGGTATGGATGTTCAGGGATTGGCTTCTCGTGTGGATTAACTTGCTGCTAGAGTACAGGGTATTTCCGATTATATCGTTCAGACTCCAGTTTTAGAGCCTAGAATTCCAACTCCTGATTTGTTTTTTGGAGATAGGTCCAAATTTCTGAGCTTTAAAAATAACTGTAAACTGTTTTTTGCTCTGAAACCCCATTCCTCTGGTGATCCCATCCAGCAGGTTAAAATTGTTATATCTCTGCTGCGTGGTGACCCCCAGGATTGGGCATTTGCCCTGGAACCTGGGAATCCGGCGTTGCTTAACGTAGACACCCTTTTTCAGGCGCTTGGGTTATTGTATGACGAACCTAATTCAGTGGATCATGCTGAGAAGACCTTGTTGGCCCTTTCGGGCAGAATCATATTGCCAGAAGTTTAGAAAATGGTCTGTACTGACTAAATGGAATGAGGATGCCTTGGCGACAATCTTCAGAAAGGGTCTTTCTGAATCCGTTAAAGATGTTATGGTGGGGTTCCCCACGCCTGCTAGTCTGAGTGATTCCATGTCTCTGGCCATTCAGATTGATCGGCGCTTGCGCGAGCGCAGAGTTGTGCACACTATGGCATTGTCTTCCGAGCGGAGTCCTAAGCCTATGCAGTGTGATAGGATTGTGTCTAGAGCTGAACGACAAGGATTCAGATGTCAGAATAGGTTGTGTTTTTACTGCGGCGATTCTGCTCATGTTATTTCTGATTGCCCTAAGCGTACCAAGAGAATCGCTAGTTCTGTTACCATCAGTACTGTACAACCTAAATTTCTGTTATCTGTGACCCTGATCTGCTCATTATCGTCATTTTCTGTCATGGCATTTGTGGATTCAGGCGCCGCTCTAAACTTAATGGACTTAGAATTTGCCAGACGTTGTGGTTTCCCCTTGCAGCCTTTGCAGAGTCCTATTCCTTTGAGGGGCATTGATGCTACACCGTTGGCTAAAAATAAACCTCAGTTTTGGACACAGCTGACCATGTGTATGGCGCCAGCCCATCTGGAAGATTGTCGTTTTCTGGTGTTGCATAATTTGCATGATGCCATTGTGCTGGGTTTCCCATGGTTACAGGTGCACAATCCGGTATTAGATTGGAAATCTATGTCTGTGACTAGTTGGGGTTGTGAGGGGGTTCATGGTGACGTTCCTTTGATGTCAATTGCCTCCTCCCCCTCTTCTGAAATTCCTGAGTTTTTGTCAGATTTCCAGGATGTATTCAATGAGCCCAAGTCCAGTTCCCTTCCACCGCATAGGGACTGTGATTGTGCTATTGACTTGATTCCAGGCTGTAAGTTCCCTAAGGGCCGACTTTTAAACCTGTCTGTGCCAGAACATACCGCCATGCGGAGCTATGTTAAGGAGTCCTTGGAGAAGGGGCATATTCGGCCATCTTCTTCACCATTGGGAGCAGGTTTTTTTTTTTGTTGCCAAAAAAGATGGCTCCTTGAGACCCTGTATTGATTATCGCCTCTTGAATAAGATCACGGTCAAATTCCAATACCCTTTGCCTTTGCTTTCTGATCTGTTTGCTAGGATTAAGGGGGCTAGTTGGTTTACTAAGATTGACCTTCGAGGGGCATATAATCTTGTTCGTATTAAGCAGGGTGACAAATGGAAAACTGCGTTTAATACGCCCGAAGGCCATTTTGAATACCTTGTGATGCCATTCGGACTCTCTAATGCTCCATCTGTGTTTCAGTCCTTCATGCATGATATATTTCGGAATTATCTTGATAAATTCATGATTGTATATTTGGATGATATTTTGATTTTTTCAGATGATTGGGAGTCTCATGTGAAACAAGTCAGGATGGTATTTCAGATCCTTTGTGATAATGCCTTGTTTGTGAAGGGGTCTAAGTGCCTCTTTGGAGTACAGAAGATTTCTTTCTTGGGCTTCATTTTTTCTCCCTCATCTATAGAAATGGATCCGGTTAAGGTTCAGGCCATTCATGATTGGATCCAGCCCACATCCGTGAAGAGCCTTCAGAAATTTTTGGGCTTTGCTAATTTTTATCGCCGTTTCGTTGCCAACTTCTCCAGTGTGGTTAAACCCCTGACCGATTTGACGAAGAAAGGCGCTGATGTGATGAATTGGTCCTTTGCGGCTGTTTCTGCCTTTCAGGAGCTTAAACGCCAATTTATTTCTGCCCCTGTGTAGCGTCAGCCGGATGTTTCTCTTCCTTTTCAGGTTGAGGTTGACGCTTCTGAGATTGGGGCAGGGGCCGTTTTGTCTCAGAAGAATTCTGATGGTTCTTTGATGAAACCGTGTGCCTTCTTTTCTTGAAAGTTTTCGCCTGCGGAACGCAATTATGATGTCGGCAATCGCGAGTTGTTGGCTATGTAGTGGGCATTTGAGGAGTGGCGACATTGGCTTGAGGGGGCCAAGCACATTATTGTGGTCTTGACCGATCATAAGATTCTGATTTATCTCGAGTCTGCCAAACGGCTGAATCCTAGACAGGCCCGATGGTCCCTGTTTTTCTCCCGTTTTGATTTTGTGGTCTCGTATCTTCCGGGTTCTAAGAATGTTAAGGCTGATGCCCTCTCTAGGAGCTTTTTGCCTGATTCTCCTGGGGTCCTTGAGCCGGTCGGTGTTCTGAAGGAAGGGGTGATTCTTTCTGCCATCTCCCCTGATTTACGACGGGTTCTTCAGGAATTTCAGGCTGATAAACCTGACCGCTGTCCAGTGCGGAAATTGTTTGTTTCTGACAGATGGACTAGTAAAGTTATTTCGGAGGTTCCTTGTTCTGTGTTAGCTGGTCATCCTGGGATTTTTGGTACCAGAGATTTGGTTGGTAGGTCCTTTTGGTGGCCTTCTTTGTCACGGGATGTGCGTTCTTTTGTGCAGTCCTGTGGGACTTGTGCGCGGGCCAAGCCTTGCTGTTCCCGCGCTAGTGGGTTGCTTTTGCCTTTGCCGGTCCCTGAGAGGCCTTGGACGCATATTTATATGGATTTTATTTCGGATCTTCCGGTTTCCCAGAAGATGTCAGTTATCTGGGTGGTTTGTGACCGGTTTTCTAAGATGGTTCATTTGGTACCTTTGCCTAAGTTGCCTTCCTCTTCTGATTTGGTTCCGTTGTTTTTTCAGCATGTGGTTCGTTTGCATGGCATTTCGGAGAATATTGTGTCCGATAGAGGTTCCCAGTTTGTTTCTAGGTTTTGGCAGGCCTTTTGTGCTAGGCTGGGCATTGATTTGTCTTTTTCTTCCGCATTTCATCCTCAGACAAATGGCCAAACCGAGCGAACTAATCAGACTTTGGAAACTTATTTGAGATGCTTTTTGTCTGCTGATCAGGATGATTGGGTGGCTTTTTTTGCCATTGGCCGAGTTTGCCCTTAATAATCGGGCTAGTTCTGCTACCTTGGTTTCACCCTTCTTTTGTAACTCTGGTTTTCATCCTCATTTTTCTTCGGGGCAGGTTGAGCCTTCTGATTGTCCTGGGGTGGACTCTGTGGTTGACAGGTTGCAGCAAATTTGGGCTCATGTTGTTGACAATTTGGTGTTGTCTCAGGAGGGGGCTCAGCGTTTTGCTAACCGTCGTCGGTGTGTTGGTTCCCGGCTTCGGGTTGGGGATTTGGTCTGGTTGTCTTCCCGTCATGTCCCTATGAAGGTTTCTTCCCCTAAGTTTAAGCCTCGGTTTATTGGCCCTTATAGGATTTCTGAGATTATCAATCCAGTGTCTTTTTATTTGGCCCTTCCAGCCTCTTTTTCCATCCATAATGTTTTTCATAGATCTTTGTTGCGGAAATATGTGGTGCCCGTTGTTCCCTCTGTTGATCCTCCTGCCCCAGTGTTGATTGATGGGGAGTTGGAGTATGTGGTTGAGAAGATTTTGGATTCTCGTTTTTCGAGGCAGAAGCTTCTCTTTATCTTGTCAAATGGAAGGGTTATTGCCACGAAGATAATTCTTGGGCTGTTGCCTCCGATGTTCATGCTGATGATTTGCTTCATGCCTTTCATTTGGCTCGTCCGGATTGGCATGGGGGCTCTGGTGACGGTTCAGTGACCCCTCCTCAAGGGGGGGTACTGTTGTGAATTCTGCTCTTGGGCTCCCTCAGAAGGTTGTAAGTGGTAGCGCTGCTGTCTCTGAATCACAGCATTTATCAGGTGTGTTCACTTTTTGCAATTGTGACTGGGCTATTTAGTCTTGCTTCGCCCTTTAGTCAGTGCCAGTTGTCCATTGTTCCTGAAGGATTCACATCTCTGCGTGGTCTCTCCTGCTCTGCAGTTCTTTTCATCAAAGATAAGTTCTGGCCTTGATTTTTTGCTGTCCACATGCTGTGGCCTTATTGTTCAGTTCTTTTCCATGTTTTTTGTCTTGTCCAGCTTGGTCTGTATAAGGATTTGTTTAGCCAAGCTGGTATCTCTGGAGATGCAGATGTACCCTCCATATCTTTAGTTAGTTGTGGAGTTTTTGTAATTTCTGTGGTGGATATTTTCTTGTGTTTTAATACTGACCACATAGTACTCTGTCCTATCCTTTCTATTTAGCTAGAAGTGGCATCCTTTGCAAATTCTGATTTCAGTCTGTGTATGTTTTTTCCCTCTCCTCTCACAGTCAATATTTGTGGGGGGCTGCCTATCCTTTGGAAATTTTCTCTGAGGCAAGATAGTTTTCCCTTTTCTATCTCTAGGGGTAATTAGTCCTCCGGCTGTGTCGAGATGTCCAGGGAGTGCTAGGTACATTCCACGGCTACTTCTAGTTGCGGTGTTAAGTTCAGGGTCTGCGGTCAGTACAGGTACCACCTTCTCCAGAGTACGTCTCATGCTGCTCTTAGGCCACCAGATCATAACAGTACAATTGGCCAACAATGAGTTAACCGCATCTCAGAAGAAGGGAAGGAAAGTGCTGAGCCATTTTTTTTTCTGTAGTCTGTTGTGTTTTTTTTTTTTCTTCCCTCTTTACCTCTGGGTGGCTCAGGAGTTCGGCGCTGGTATGGATGTTCAGGGATTGGCTTCTCGTGTGGATTAACTTGCTGCTAGAGTACAGGGTATTTCCGATTATATCGTTCAGACTCCAGTTTTAGAGCCTAGAATTCCAACTCCTGATTTGTTTTTTGGAGATAGGTCCAAATTTCTGAGCTTTAAAAATAACTGTAAACTGTTTTTTGCTCTGAAACCCCATTCCTCTGGTGATCCCATCCAGCAGGTTAAAATTGTTATATCTCTGCTGCGTGGTGACCCCCAGGATTGGGCATTTGCCCTGGAACCTGGGAATCCGGCGTTGCTTAACGTAGACACCTTTTTTCAGGTGCTTGGATTATTGTATGACGAACCTAATTCAGTGGATCATGCTGAGAAGACCTTGTTGGCCCTTTCTCAGGGTCAAGAAGCGGCAGAATCATATTGCCAGAAGTTTAGAAAATGGTCTTTACTGACTAAATGGAATGAGGATGCCTTGGCGACAATCTTCAGAAAGGGTCTTTCTGAATCCGTTAAAGATGTTATGGTGGGGTTCCCCACGCCTGCTGGTCTGAGTGATTCCATGTCTCTGGCCATTCAGATTGATCGGCGCTTGCGCGAGCGCAGAGTTGTGCACACTATGGCATTGTCTTCCGAGCTGAGTCCTAAGCCTATGCAGTGTGATAGGATTGTGTCTAGAGCTGAACGACAAGGAATCAGATGTCAGAATAGGTTGTGTTTTTACTGCGGCGATTCTGCTCATGTTATTTCTGATTGCCCTAAGCGTACCAAGAGAATCGCTAGTTCTGTTACCATCAGTACTGTACAACCTAAATTTCTGTTATCTGTGACCCTGATCTGCTCATTATCGTCATTTTCTGTCATGGCATTTGTGGATTCAGGCGCCGCTCTAAACTTAATGGACTTAGAATTTGCCAGACGTTGTGGTTTCCCCTTGCAGCCTTTGCAGAGTCCTATTCCTTTGAGGGGCATTGATGCTACACCGTTGGCTAAAAATAAACCTCAGTTTTGGACACAGCTGACCATGTGTATGGCGCCAGCCCATCTGGAAGATTGTCGTTTTCTGGTGTTGCATAATTTGCATGATGCCATTGTGCTGGGTTTCCCATGGTTACAGGTGCACAATCCGGTATTAGACTGGAAATCTATGTCTGTGACTAGTTGGGGTTGTGAGGGGGTTCATGGTGACGTTCCTTTGATGTCAATTGCCTCCTCCCCCTCTTCTGAAATTCCTGAGTTTTTGTCAGATTTCCAGGATGTATTCAATGAGCCCAAGTCCAGTTCCCTTCCACCGCATAGGGACTGTGATTGTGCTATTGACTTGATTCCAGGCTGTAAGTTCCCTAAGGGCCGACTTTTAAACCTGTCTGTGCCAGAACATACCGCCATGCGGAGCTATGTTAAGGAGTCCTTGGAGAAGGGGCATATTCGGCCATCTTCTTCACCATTGGGAGCAGGTTTTTTTTTTTGTTGCCAAAAAAGATGGCTCCTTGAGACCCTGTATTGATTATCGCCTCTTGAATAAGATCACGGTCAAATTCCAATACCCTTTGCCTTTGCTTTCTGATCTGTTTGCTAGGATTAAGGGGGCTAGTTGGTTTACTAAGATTGACCTTCGAGGGGCATATAATCTTGTTCGTATTAAGCAGGGTGACGAATGGAAAACTGCGTTTAATACGCCCAAAGGCCATTTTGAATACCTTGTGATGCCATTCGGACTCTCTAATGCTCCATCTGTGTTTCAGTCCTTCATGCATGATATATTTCGGAATTATCTTGATAAATTCATGATTGTATATTTGGATGATATTTTGATTTTTTCAGATGATTGGGAGTCTCATGTGAAACAAGTCAGGATGGTATTTCAGATCCTTTGTGATAATGCCTTGTTTGTGAAGGGGTCTAAGTGCCTCTTTGGAGTACAGAAGATTTCTTTCTTGGGCTTCATTTTTTCTCCCTCGTCTATAGAAATGGATCCGGTTAAGGTTCAGGCCATTCATGATTGGATCCAGCCCACATCCGTGAAGAGCCTTCAGAAATTTTTGGGCTTTGCTAATTTTTATCGCCGTTTCATTGCCAACTTCTCCAGTGTGGTTAAACCCCTGACCGATTTGACGAAGAAAGGCGCTGATGTGACGAATTGGTCCTTTGCGGCTGTTTCTGCCTTTCAGGAGCTTAAACGCCAATTTATTTCTGCCCCTGTGTAGCGTCAGCCGGATGTTTCTCTTCCTTTTCAGGTTGAGGTTGACGCTTCTGAGATTGGGGCAGGGGCCGTTTTGTCTCAGAGGAATTCTGATGGTTCCTTGATGAAACCGTGTGCCTTCTTTTCTTGAAAGTTTTCGCCTGCAGAACGCAATTATGATGTCGGCAATCGCGAGTTGTTGCCTATGAAGTGGGCATTTGAGGAGTGGCGACATTGGCTTGAGGGGGCCAAGCACATTATTGTGGTCTTGACCGATCATAAGATTCTGATTTATCTCGAGTCTGCCAAACGGCTGAATCCTAGACAGGCCCGATGGTCCCTGTTTTTCTCCCGTTTTGATTTTGTGGTCTCGTATCTTCCGGGTTCTAAGAATGTTAAGGCTGATGCCCTCTCTAGGAGCTTTTTGCCTGATTCTCCTGGGGTCCTTGAGCTGGTCGGTATTCTGAAGGAAGGGGTGATTCTTTCTGCCATCTCCCCTGATTTACGACGGGTTCTTCAGGAATGTCAGGCTGATAAACCTGACCGCTGTCCAGTGGGGAAATTGTTTGTTTCTGACAGATGGACTGGTAAAGTTATTTCGGAGGTTCCTTGTTCTGTGTTAGCTGGTCATCCTGGGATTTTTGGTACCAGAGATTTGGTTGGTAGGTCCTTTTGGTGGCCTTCTTTGTCACGGGATGTGCGTTCTTTTGTGCAGTCCTGTGGGACTTGTGCGCGGGCCAAGCCTTGCTGTTCCCACGCTAGTGGGTTGCTTTTGCCTTTGCCGGTCCCTGAGAGGCCTTGGACGCATATTTATATGGATTTTATTTCGGATCTTCCGGTTTCCCAGAAGATGTCAGTTATCTGGGTGGTTTGTGACCGGTTATCTAAGATGGTTCATTTGGTACCTTTGTCTAAGTTGCCTTCCTCTTCTGATTTGGTTCCGTTGTTTTTTCAGCATGTGGTTCGTTTGCATGGCATTTCGGAGAATATTGTGTCCGATAGAGGTTCCCAGTTTGTTTCTAGGTTTTGGCAGGCCTTTTGTGCTAGGCTGGGCATTGATTTGTCTTTTTCTTCCGCATTTCATCCTCAGACAAATGGCCAAACCGAGCGAACTAATCAGACTTTGGAAACTTATTTGAGATGCTTTTTGTCTGCTGATCAGGATGATTGGGTGGCTTTCTTGCCATTGGCCGAGTTT
The DNA here is from genome assembly GCF_051348905.1 of Ranitomeya variabilis. NCBI lineage: Eukaryota > Metazoa > Chordata > Amphibia > Anura > Dendrobatidae > Ranitomeya > Ranitomeya variabilis. Next base: position 574,270,234 of record NC_135236.1, read on the forward strand.
GCCCTTAATAATCGGGCTAGTTCTGCTACCTTGGTTTCACCCTTCTTTTGTAACTCTGGTTTTCATCCTCGTTTTTCTTCGGGGCAGGTTGAGCCTTCTGATTGTCCTGGGGTGGACTCTGTGGTTGACAGGTTGCAGCAAATTTGGGCTCATGTTGTTGACAATTTGGTGTTGTCTCAGGAGGGGGCTCAGCGTTTTGCTAACCGTCGTCGGTGTGTTGGTTCCCGGCTTCGGGTTGGGGATTTGGTCTGGTTGTCTTCCCGTCATGTCCCTATGAAGGTTTCTTCCCCTAAGTTTAAGCCTCGGTTTATTGGCCCTTATAGGATTTCTGAGATTATCAATCCAGTGTCTTTTCATTTGGCCCTTCCAGCCTCTTTTTCCATCCATAATGTTTTTCATAGATCTTTGTTGCGGAAATATGTGGTGCCCGTTGTTCCCTCTGTTGATCCTCCTGCCCCAGTGTTGATTGATGGGGAGTTGGAGTATGTGGTTGAGAAGATTTTGGATTCTCGTTTTTCGAGGCAGAAGCTTCTCTTTATCTTGTCAAATGGAAGGGTTATTGCCACGAAGATAATTCTTGGGCTGTTGCCTCCGATGTTCATGCTGATGATTTGCTTCGTGCCTTTCATTTGGCTCGTCCGGATTGGCCTGGGGGCTCTGGTGACGGTTCGGTGACCCCTCCTCAAGGGGGGGGTACTGTTGTGAATTCTGCTCTTGGGCTCCCTCAGGAGGTTGTAAGTGGTAGCGCTGCTGTCTCTGAATCACAGCATTTATCAGGTGTGTTCACTTTTTGCAATTGTGACTGGGCTATTTAGTCTTGCTTCGCCCTTTAGTCAGTGCCAGTTGTCCATTGTTCCTGAAGGATTCACATCTCTGCCTGGTCTCTCCTGCTCTGCAGTTCTTTTCATCAAAGATAGGTTCTGGCCTTGATTTTTTGCTGTCCACATGCTGTGGCCTTATTGTTCAGTTCTTTTCCATGTTTTTTGTCTTGTCCAGCTTGGTCTGTATAAGGATTTGTTTAGCCAAGCTGGTATCTCTGGAGATGCAGATGTACCCTCCATATCTTTAGTTAGTTGTGGAGTTTTTGTATTTTCTGTGGTGGATATTTTCTTGTGTTTTAATACTGACCACATAGTACTCTGTCCTATCCTTTCTATTTAGCTAGAAGTGGCCTCCTTTGCAAATTCTGATTTCAGTCTGTGTATGTTTTTTTTCCCTCTCCTCTCACAGTCAATATTTGTGGGGGGCTGCCTATCCTTTGGGAATTTTCTCTGAGGCAAGATAGTTTTCCCTTTTCTATCTCTAGGGGTAATTAGTCCTCCGGCTGTGTCGAGATGTCGAGGGAGTGCTAGGTACATTCCACGGCTACTTCTAGTTGCAGGGTTAAGTTCAGGGTCTGCGGTCAGTACAGGTACCACCTTCTCCAGAGTACGTCTCATGCTGCTCTTAGGCCACCAGATCATAACACAAACCATGGCACAAACACCACAGCAAAATTACTTAAAGGAATAACAGACCAGACAGATCTGTGGATTTTGCCACGGAACCTCCAACCAGGCATGTTGTGACTGGTCGCGTGACCGCGACGTCATCGCTGGTCCTATACTCACTGCATTCTTAGGAACGGAAGCTGCCGGTTGCACCGCTGAGAGCCAGGAGCAGTCGGAGGGGTGAGTATATCCATATTTTTTATTTTTATTCTTTATTTTTTACATGAATATGGATCCCAGGGCCTGAAGGAGAGTTTCCTCTCCTTCAGACCCTGGGAACCATCCAGGATCGCTTCCGATATTTGTGTCCGATTGACTTGCATTGGTATCGGGTATCGGTATCGGCGATATCCGATATTTTTTGGATATCGGCTTATTTAATCCGATACCGATACTTTTGAATATCGGAAGGTATCGCTCAACACTAAGGATCAGCGTTCTGACATGATATATTGATGTCCCAACCTGGGACAATGTTATAAAGTTAAAAAAATTAGCGTGTGCAAAAATATTTTTTCAAAAAATCCCCAAAGGTTAGGGTTAGGGTTGGGGTTATGGTTAGGGTTAGGGTTGGGATTAGGGTTAGTGTTGGGATTAGGGTTGGGGTTGGATTTAGGGTTAGAATTGGGATTAGGGTAAGGGGTGTGTTAGGGTTAGGTTTGTGGTTAGGGTTATGGTTAGGGTTGGGATTAGGATTAGGGGTGTGTTGGGGTTATGGTTGGAGTTAGAATTGGGGGGTTTCCACTGTTAAGCACATAAGGGGCTCTCAAAACAAGACATGGCGTCTGATCTCAATTCCAGCCAATTTTGCATCGAAAAGTCAAATGGCGCTCCTTCCCTTCTGAGCTCAGCCATTCACCCAAACAATGATTTAACCCCACATATGGGGTATCAGCATACTCAGAACAAATTGCACAACAACTTTTGGGGTCCAATTTCTTCTGTTACCCTTGGGAAAATTTAAAATTAAGGGCGAAAAAATCATTTTTGTGAAAAAAATGATTTTTTTATTTTTACGGCTCTACATTATAAAACTTCTGTGAAGCACTTGGGGGTTCAAAGTGCTCATGACACAACTAGATAAGTTCCTTAAGGGGTTTGCTTTCCAAAATGGTGTCAATTGTGGGGGTTTCCACTGTTTAGGTACATCAGGGGCTCTCCAAACACAACATGATGTCCGATCTCAATTCCAGACAATTTTGCATTGAAAAGTCAAACGGCGCTCCTTCTTTTCCGAGCTTAGATCTCAAAGCTGGACACCTGGAATGAGCTGTCATTTTATGCCTTGGAGGTCTTGTGCTGCCCTGCCAGTAGCGTCTTGTCTGAGTGGGTTTTTAGTGCAGCCGGGTGAAGTCATAACAGACAGGCACTTTTTGCATAAAAATTAACAAGGCCTGGATTAGCTCACAGTTTCCAGACAGCAGATGACAGCAGCACATACATTTTTTTAATCTTCAATATTTTAATATAGTTCACCAGTTGTTGCCTTTCAGTGGTTTACGGATGACCCTCCTCATAATTTCTGTCTGGCTTTGCGCTTCTGGTTAAGCCTTATGACTGTAAAAGTGCAGCAATTACACTTTCAAAATATTTTCTTTTTACAAATTTATATGGTTTCAATGACCCATCCATACAGCTTGACACCGTTATTGTTGCATTACTGTGGTGTAGAAAAGTATTTCAGGGTTAGATTACTCATTCATAGAGTATTATGTACTTTCTGTCACATTCTGGTGGTATATAACAGTGCAGAAATGCATTTGAAAATGTTGGTTGTTTGTTTACATTTCATACTCATACACTATTCTGTGTTCTAGAGTACATTTTTGTGATATATAACACTCGAATTTTGCTGTGTTACATTTCTCAGCCATACGGTATTAAGTGTTCTTTGGTACATTTTGGTGGTGTATAGCCTTCATAAAACTTTTTTAAAAAAATGTTATCGTTATTTTATTGATCACTAGTGATGAGCGAATATACTCGTTACTCGAGATTTATCGAGCATGTTCGGGGTCCTCCGAGTATTTTTTAGTGCTCGGAGATTTAGTTGTTCTTGCTGCAGCGGAATGATTTACATCTGTTAGCCAGTATAAGTACATGTGGGGATTCGCTCTCGACCAGGCAACCCCCACATGTACTTATGCTGGCTAACAGATGTAAATCATTCAGCTGCGGCAAGAAAAACTAAATCTCCGAGCACTAAAAAATACTCGGAGGACCCCCGAGCATGCTCAAGAAATCTCAAGTAACGAGTATATTCGCTCATCACAATTGATCACCCATAGGGTATGACATCCTCTTGGGTACATTTAGTTGCTATACAAGCCTCAAAAAACTTGTTCAAAAGTTTATAGGTATTACATTACTCACCGATAGACTGTTACGTAGTCTGCAGTACATTTCCTTGGCATATAACCCTCAAAAAACTTGTTGATAATTTAATCGATGTTATACTGCTCACCCATAGGCTTTGACTATGACATCTTCTTGGGTACATTTCATTGTTCTAAAAGCCTGAATAAACATGTTAAAAAAATTTATTGGTATTATATTGTTCGCACATAGACTATTCCATGGTCTGGAGTATATTTTGTTGGCATAAAAGCCTAAAAAAACTTGATCACATTTTTATCGGTATTACTGTATATACTCATGTATAAACCAAGCTTTTCAGCACAATTTTTATGCTGAAAAAGCCCCCCTCTACTTATACTTGAGTGTGTAGCAGAGGGTCACAGGAGGCAGCTGCTGGCTGCTGCGACTTAAGGTACCTTCACACTGAACTATATCGCTAGCAATCCGTGACGTTGCAGCGTCCTGGCTAGCGATATCGTTGAGTTTGACAGGCAGCAGCGATCAGGATCCTGCTGTGCCATCGTTGGTCGGAGCAGAAATGCCAGAACTTTATTTCGTAGCTGGATCTACCGTAGACATCGCTGAATCAGCGTGTGTGACGCCGATTCAGCGATGTCTTCACTGGTAACCAGGGTAAACATCGGGTTACTAAGCGCAGGGCCGCGCTTAGTAACCCGATGTTTACCCTGGTTACCAGTGTAAACGTAAAAAAAACCAAACACTACATACTTACATTCCGGTGTCTGTCCCCCGGCGCTGTGCTTCTCTGCACTGTGTCAGCGCCGGCTGGCCGGAAAGCAGAGCATAGCGGTGACGTCACCGCTGTGCTTTCCGGCTGGCACTTACACAGTGCAGAGAAGCACAGCGCCGGGGGACAGACACCGGAATGTAAGTATGTAGTGTTTTTTTTTTTTTTTACGTTTAAGCTGGTAACCAGGGTAAACATCGGGTTACTAAGCGCGGCCCTGCGCTTAGTAACCCGATGTTTACCCTGGTTACCAGGGGACTTCGCATAGTTGGTCGCTGGAGAGCTGTCTGTGTGACAGCTCTCCAGTGACCACACAGCGACGCTGCAGCGATCGGGATCGTTGTCTAGATCGCTGCAGCGTCGCTAAATGTCACGGTACCTTTACACCTGTGCTCGCTGCTAAAGAGAGATCAATATTCACTGCTCTCCATGCATATCAGAGTGGAGAGCAGTGAATATTAATTTCTCTTTATTAGCAGACACACTGTTAGCCTCAGCAGCTGGCTTCTTTCAGCTGCTGGGCTCTGAAGTTTGCCTGCCACTTAAGGGAGTGAATATTCACTACTCTCCACTACCATAGGTGTGGAGAGCAGTGAATATTCATTCCCTTTAGTAGTGGCAACACGTGATCACCCAGCCGCTGCAGCAAGCCAGTGGCTGAGGTTACTGTTCCCGCTATTAAACATCAATGAATATTCACTGCTCCAAATGCCTATAGTCTCGGCATAGAGAACACTGAGTATTCTGGCAGCTGTCCTCTGCTTGTATGCAGCGCATAACGTCACTGCCATGTGCTGCTTTCAAGCAAAAATCAGCTGGTGGCATCACAACAGAACGCTGTGAGGGAGCACAAGAAAGGGAAGTAGAATGGTTTATGTTTTTTAAAACTATGCATACCAGGATAAGTATGATGTGGCCATGCATACAAGGATAAGGATGAGGAGGCCATGCATAAGAGGATAGGGATGAGGAGGCCATGCAAACCTGCATAGAGATGAGGGGGCTATGCATACCAATATAGGGATGAGGAGGCAATACAGATCAGGATACTGATGACTAGGCCTTGCAAACAAGGATTTGGATGAGGAGGCCATGCATGCCAGTATAGGGATGAGGAAGCCATGCATACAGGGCTATGGATGAGGAGGCCATGCACACCAGGATAGAAATGAGGAGGCCAAGCATACCAGGATAGGAATGAGGAGGCCATTCATACCAGTATGGGGATAAGGGGGCCATTCATACTAGTATAAGGATGGGGATGCCATGCTTACAAGGATAGGGATGAGAAGGCCCTGCCAACCAGTATAGTGATGAGGAGGCCATGCATAAAAGGATAGAAATGAGGAGGGTAAAATTAGATGTATTGGCTTATATTTGGGCTGGCTTATACTTGAGTATATTATTATTATTTATTTATATAGCACCATTAATTCCATGGTGCTGTACATGAGAAGGGATTACATCAAAATACAAATATCATATAGTATATACGGTATATTGCTCATCCATAGACTATTCCGCGGTCTGGAGTACATTTTGTTGGTACATAATCCTCAAAAAAGTCTTCAAAAATGTAGGCTGTGTGCACACGATGCAGATTTGGTGCGTTTTTGTTGTGTTTTTTGGGGTGGATTTCTGACAAAAACTGAAGCACAACCTGATGCCAGCAAAGTTAATGAGAAACATGACGTGTCTTGCACACTGAGTATTTTTGACTTGCAGATTTGGTGCAGAAAATAATCTGCTGCATGTCAATTCTCTGCATTTTTGCCTTGCTTGTTTCACATTTGACTTCACTCAAATCAATCAATAACCCAGGCAAAAACACATCAAAAACATGGCTAAAATGCACCAAAACGCATGTTTTTGCAGATGAGTTTTTCCTGCCAAGAGAAATTTTATTCAACGTGTGCACATATCCTTATCGGTATAATATTGCTCACCCATATTCTATTCCGTGGTCTGCAGTACATTTCGTTGGTATATAACCATCAAAAGTGCATAGCCTTTATGAGTCTAGAAGAACCAATATATGACAAATTGAACAAAATGTATGTTAGGCCCTTATTTATATCTAATTAGGGCTGTGTCTGAGTCCCTTAATTTTGGCAGTTCTTGCTTCCTTTATAAATTACACTGAAATTTAAAAATTTTTAATTGAAAAATTAAGTTTGGTTTACTTAAATTATATATTTTTTAAAATCCTTTTTACATTTTGCCCTCTATACAAGTCATTATGCTGGAAAAAAAGCATATCAGAGAAAAATATAGGTGGATCAAGTCACACAGAAGACCAGTCAGATAGGCGGATTCTCGCTTCCCGATCCCCTTAAGGCCAGTCTCATAGATCCAGATAATTCCGGTACCGGAGTTTTCCGTGTCCATGTGTCCGTGTGCTCACGGGGCACATCAGTGTGGCACACGTGCGGCAGCCATGTGCCGCCCGTGTGCCGACTGAGGACCACACGGAACATGCAGGAGACAGAGCTAGAGTTAAGCGCTGTCCCCCCTGCGTGTGGTGCTGAAGCCGGCATTCATTCCTTCTCCCCAGCAGCGTTCGCTGGAGAGAAGGAATGAAAAATCAAGTTTTTTTTGCGTTTAAAATAAAGTTCGTGGTCACATGGGAGGTGGAGCCGCATATTCATCACTGTAATGAGTGGCACCATGTGACCGCTCATACAGGACAAGCTGCCGGCTCTGAGAGGAAGCATCGTGGGAGTTGGGTGAGCATTTTAATGCAAGCGGGTGGGCTGTTATGACCCCAATGGCTAGGGTCTCAGAGGAACGTGGAAGTCTGCAGAATACAAAAATCCAGCTCATAGGGCAGTGGTAACTGGGTTGACCATATATCTACTCCTAACGCCAACACTAGAAGTAGCCGGGGATCATTCCTACGTTGATTCTAGATGACACGCGCCAGCCGGAGAATCTAGCTACCCCTAGTAGAGGAAAACAAAGACCTTTCTTGCCTCCAGAGAAGGGGACCCCAAAGCTGGATAGAAGCCCCCCACAAATAATGACGGTGAGGTAAGAGGAAATGACAAACACAGAAATGAACCAGGTTTAGCACAGAGAGGCCCGCTTACTGATAGCAGAATAAAGAAAGGTAACTTATATGGTCAACAAAAACCCTATCAAAATCCACACTGGAAATTCAAGAACCCCCGAACCGTCTAACGGTCCGGGGGGAGAACACCAGCCCCCCTAGAGCTTCCAGCAAAGGTCAGGATATAGTTTTGGAACAAGCTGGACAAAAATACAAAACCAAAACAAATAGCAAAAAGCAAAAGGCAGACTTAGCTGATATAACTGGAACCAGGATCAGTAGACAAGAGCACAGCAGACTAGCTCTGATAACTACGTAGCCAGGCATTGAACAGAAGGTCCAGGGAGCTTATATAGCAACACCCCTAACTAACGACCCAGGTGCGGATAAAAGGAATGACAGAAAAACCAGAGTCAAAAAACTAGTAACCACTAGAGGGAGCAAAAAGCAAATTCACAACAGTACCCCCCCCTTAGTGAGGGGTCACCGAACCCTCACCACGACCACCAGGGCGATCAGGATGAGCGGCATGAAAGGCACGAACTAAATCGGCCGCATGAACATCAGAGGCGACCACCCAGGAATTATCCTCCTGACCATAGCCCTTCCACTTGACCAGGTACTGAAGCCTCCGCCTGGAGAGGCGAGAATCCAAGATCTTCTCCACCACGTACTCCAACTCGCCCTCAACCAACACCGGAGCAGGAGGCTCAGCAGAAGGAACTACAGGCACAATGTACCGCCGCAACAAGGACCTATGAAATACATTGTGAATAGCAAACGACACAGGAAGATCCAGACGAAAAGATACAGGATTAAGGATTTCCAATATCTTGTAAGGCCCAATAAAACGAGGTTTAAATTTGGGAGAGGAGACCTTCATAGGAACAAAGCGGGAAGAAAGCCATACCAAATCCCCAACGCGTAGTCGGGGACCCACACCGCGGCGGCGGTTGGCAAAGCGCTGAGCCTTCTCCTGTGACAACTTCAAGTTGTCCACCACATGATTCCAGATCTGCTGCAACCTATCCACCACAGAATCCACCCCAGGACAGTCAGAAGGCTCCACATGACCTGAAGAAAAGCGAGGATGGAAACCAGAGTTGCAGAAAAAAGGTGAAACCAAGGTGGCGGAACTAGCCCGATTATTAAGGGCAAACTCAGCCAACGGCAAGAATGTCACCCAATCGTCCTGATCAGCAGAGACAAAACACCTCAAATTAGCCTCCAAAGTCTGATTGGTTCGCTCCGTCTGTCCATTAGTCTGAGGATGGAAAGCAGACGAAAACGACAAATCAATGCCCATCCTACTACAAAAGGATCGCCAGAACCTGGAAACGAACTGGGATCCTCTGTCAGACACAATATTCTCAGGGATGCCGTGCAAACGAACCACGTTCTGGAAAAACACAGGAACCAGATCGGAAGAGGAAGGCAGCTTAGGCAAAGGAACCAAATGGACCATCTTGGAGAAGCGATCACATATCACCCAGATAACGGACATGCCCTGAGATAGCGGAAGATCAGAAATGAAATCCATGGAGATATGTGTCCAAGGTCTCTTCGGGACAGGCAAGGGCAAGAGCAAACCGCTGGCACGAGAACAGCAAGGCTTAGCTCGAGCACAAGTCCCACAGGACTGCACAAATGACCGCACATCCCTTGACAAGGAAGGCCACCAAAAGGACCTGGCCACCAGATCTCTGGTGCCAAAAATTCCCGGGTGACCTGCCAACACCGAGGAATGAACCTCGGAAATGACTCTGCTGGTCCACTTATCCGGGACAAACAGTCTGTCAGGTGGACAAGACTCAGGCCTATCAGCCTGAAATCTCTGCAACACACGTCGCAGATCCGGAGAAATAGCTGACAAGATAACTCCATCTTTAAGAATACCAACAGGATCCGTGACTCCAGGAGCATCAGGCACAAAGCTCCTAGAAAGAGCATCGGCCTTCACATTCTTTGAACCAGGTAAATACGAGACAACAAAATCAAAGCGGGAGAAAAACAATGACCAGCGGGCCTGTCTCGGATTAAGGCGTTTAGCAGACTCGAGATACATCAGATTTTTGTGATCAGTCAAGACCACCACACGATGCTTAGCACCCTCGAGCCAATGACGCCACTCCTCAAATGCCCATTTCATGGCCAACAACTCCCGATTGCCCACATCATAATTTCGCTCGGCAGACGAAAACTTCCTAGAGAAAAAGGCACAAGGTTTCATAACAGAGCAACCAGGGCCTCTCTGCGACAAAACGGCCCCTGCCCCAATCTCCGAAGCATCCACCTCAACCTGAAAGGGAAGTGAGACGTCAGGCTGGCACAAAACAGGCGCCGAAGTAAACCGGCGTTTCAACTCCTGGAAAGCCTCCACGGCAGCAGGAGCCCAGTTAGCTACATCGGAGCCCTTCTTGGTCATATCCGTCAAAGGTTTCACAATGCTAGAAAAATTAGCGATAAAACGACGGTAGAAGTTAGCGAAGCCCAAGAACTTCTGAAGACTCTTAACTGACGAGGGCTGAGTCCAAACAAGAATAGCTCGGACCTTGACTGGGTCCATCTCCACAGCAGAAGGGGAAAAAATGAACCCCAAAAAGGGAACCTTCTGTACACCAAAGAGACACTTTGAGCCCTTGACAAACAAAGAATTTTCACGCAAAATTTTAAAGACCAACCTGACCTGCTCCACATGCGAATCCCAATTATCAGAAAAAACCAAAATATCATCCAGATAAACAATCAAAAATTTATCCAGATACTTCCGGAAAATGTCATGCATAAAGGACTGAAAAACTGAAGGCGCATTGGAGAGACCAAAAGGCATCACCAAGTACTCAAAATGACCTTCGGGCGTATTGAATGCGGTTTTCCATTCATCACCTTGCTTAATGCGCACAAGGTTGTACGCACCACGAAGGTCTATCTTGGTGAACCACTTGGCACCCTTAATCCGGGCAAACAAGTCAGACAACAGCGGTAAAGGATACTGAAATTTGACAGTGATCTTATTTAAAAGCCGATAATCAATACAAGGTCTCAAAGATCCGTCCTTTTTTGCCACAAAAAAGAATCCCGCACCAAGAGGGGAAGAAGACGGACGAATATGTCCTTTCTCCAGAGACTCCTTGATATATGAACGCATAGCGGTATGTTCAGGTACCGACAGATTAAACAGTCTTCCCTTAGGAAATTTACTGCCTGGGATCAAATCTATAGCACAGTCACAGTCCCTATGAGGAGGCAGTGCACTGGACTCAGACTCACTGAAGACGTCCTGATAATCAGACAAATACTCCGGAACTTCCGAAGGCGTAGAAGAAGCAATAGACACAGGCAGGGAATCCCCATGAATACCACGACAGCCCCAACTTGAGACTGACATAGCCTTCCAGTCCAGGACTGGATTATGGGTCTGTAACCATGGCAGCCCTAAAACAACCAAATCATGCATTTTATGTAAAACCAGGAAACGTATCACCTCGCGGTGTTCAGGAGTCATGCACATGGTAACCTGTGTCCAATACTGCGGTTTATTTGCAGCCAATGGTGTAGCATCAATACCCCTAAGAGGAATAGGATTTTCTAATGGTTCAAGAGTAAAACCACAGCGCTTAGCAAATGAGAGATCCATGAGACTCAGGGCAGCACCTTAGCCAGCAAGGCCTTTTCTGCCTGAATCTCAAGATTGGGTTCCTCATAAAGTAAACCGAGCGCCAGAAAAAACGCATCAAGATCAGCCAATGCCGGATCTCCTGGCGCCAGCGAAAAAGCCCAATCCTGAGGGTCGCCCCGTAAGAACGAAATAACAATTTTTACTTGCTGAGCAGAATCTCCAGATGAACAGGGTCTCAGGGACAAAAACAATTTACAATTATTCACGAAATTCCTAAACTTAAACCTGTCTCCGGAAAACAGTTCAGGAATCGGTATTTTAGGTTCTGACCTAGGATTTCTGATAACATAGTCTTGTATGCCCTGCACACGAGTAGCCAGCTGGTCCACACTTGTAATCAAGGTCTGGACATTCATGTCTGCAGCAAGCATAGCCACTCTGAGGTAAAGGGGAAGAAGAAAAAAAAAAAAACTCAGAATCTTCTTTCTTATAATCCCTCTTCTGCAATGCATTAAACATTTAATACTGGCCTGGCAAACTGTTATGACCCCAATGGCGAGGGTCTCAGAGGAACGTGGAAGTCTGCAGAATACAAAAATCCAGCTCATAGGGCAGTGGTAACTGGCTTGACCATATATCTACTCCTAACGCCAACACTAGAAGTAGCCGGGGATCATTCCTACGTTGATTCTAGATGACACGCGCCAGCCGGAGAATCTAGCTACCCCTAGTAGAGGAAAACAAAGACCTTTCTTGCCTCCAGAGAAGGGGACCCCAAAGCTGGATAGAAGCCCCCCACAAATAATGACGGTGAGGTAAGAGGAAATGACAAACACAGAAATGAACCAGGTTTAGCACAGAGAGGCCCGCTTACTGATAGCAGAATAAAGAAAGGTAACTTATATGGTCAACAAAAACCCTATCAAAATCCACACTGGAAATTCAAGAACCCCCGAACCGTCTAAGGGTCCGGGGGGAGAACACCAGCCCCCCTAGAGCTTCCAGCAAAGGTCAGGATATAGTTTTGGAACAAGCTGGACAAAAATACAAAACCAAAACAAATAGCAAAAAGCAAAAGGCAGACTTAGCTGATATAACTGGAACCAGGATCAGTAGACAAGAGCACAGCAGACTAGCTCTGATAACTACGTAGCCAGGCATTGAACAGAAGGTCCAGGGAGCTTATATAGCAACACCCCTAACTAACGACCCAGGTGCGGATAAAAGGAATGACAGAAAAACCAGAGTCAAAAAACTAGTAACCACTAGAGGGAGCAAAAAGCAAATTCACAACAGTGGGCGCACAGGGGGTGAGAGGTAAGAGGTGACCACAAACTTTATTTTAAACACAAAAAAAAAAAAAAAAAACTTGATTTTTCATTCCTTCTCTCCAGCGAACGCTGCTGGGGAGAAGGAATGAATGCCGGCTTCAGCACCACACGCAGGGGGGACAGCGCTTACTGTAGCGCTGTTTCTCCTGCGGTGGTACGTGCACACGGAGGAGAGTGCACAATGTTCTCCATGTGCACATGTGCGGGATGCTTTGCGGACCGTGCTGCCGGAGAAAAAAGGACATGTCTCCGTGTTTTGCACATGGACACACGGTCCGTGAAAACACGAGACATGTGCATAGACCCATTCATTTGAATTGGTCTACGTGTGTCAGTGTCTCCGGTACATGAGAAAACTGTCACTACACGTACCGGAGCCACTGACGTGTGAAACCGGCCTAAGTGGCAGGTCTCTCACTGTGTGCGTGTATGAGGGCAGCATGGTGGCTCAGTTATTAGCACTGCAGCCTTGCAGGGCTGTGATCCTGGATTCAAATCCCAAGAACAACATCTGCAATGAGTTTGTATGCTCACATCATGTTTGTGTGGTTTCCTCCGGTGAAGGTGTGGGGGATAGGGCTTGTTGCTGTGGGCAAGAACTGAGTTCTCTTTGCTTTGAAACCCCTTTTCTAAATAGGAATCTGACTTGAGTATGCAGCACTGCTGGATTCTTTTTTGCTCCCTTATTTTATGGGAGTCCTTGTTACCTACTCTTGCATGGGACCAGATTCAACTGCACACATGATGAATAGTGATGAGCGAGTATAATCATTGCTCGGGTATTCCCGAGCATGCTCGAGTGATCTCCGAGTAATTGTTAGTGCTCGGAGATGTAGTTTTGATTGCCTCAACAGGCATTGCTCACATGTATTCAGTCTGACTAGTAGCCATAAATCGTGCAGCTGGGCAACAAAAATGAAATCTCCGAGCACTAACAAATACAGATTCATATAAAGCAAAAAGGAGCTATGGCTTAAAAAGTGTAAACATTTTATTTAAGTCAATTTATAAAAACATACATGAAATTACAGAAAATGGAAAAGAAGCGAAATTTCACTCAGCAGGGACACTGTGCACAATATAAGCGGACCAGCCTGCGGGGGATAGAGTACTAAAAGGGGCCTATATAAAAATCAGATGCAGCAACAAGGCTTGCAAAGTGCAATAATTAAGGTGCAAATGCAGCTTAGAGTGTAGATAGGTATAAAGGGTTAACCACCCTAGACATAAAGGATCCCCCAAAAAAAAGGTATGTTTGCTCAATAGCGTAGATACATTACCTCCGTAGGCATGAACCGGTCCATGCCTACGGAGGTAATGTATCTACGCTATTGAGCAAACATACCTTTTTTTGGGGGGATCCTTTATATCTAGGGTGGTTAACCCTTTATACCTATCTACACTCTAAGCTGCATTTGCACCTTAATTATTGCACTTTGCAAGCCTTGTTGCTGCATCTGATTTTTATATAGGCCCCTTTTAGTACTCTATCCCCCGCAGGCTGGTCCGCTTATATTGTGCACAGTGTCCCTGCTGAGTGAAATTTCGCTTCTTTTCCATTTTCTGTAATTTCATGTATGTTTTTATAAATTGACTTAAATAAAATGTTTACACTTTTTAAGCCATAGCTCCTTTTTGCTTCCTCGGATGTATATGTTTTATATGAGCTAGCTATACCTAGGCATGACAATCTTTTGAAGTTATTACAGATTCATATAAATTGAGGGGGCACCATAAGGTAAAATATAGTGGGATCCAAACAAGCCTAAAAATGTAAATCATGAACAAGAAAGATAAAAAGATCTAGGCCATGAAGTAAGGATCACCACACAAAAATACACAAAGTTCAAATTTTATTAAGTACAAATCCACACAAGAAAACCTTTAAAACATTAAAAAGTCACACATGTGACATAACCGTACAACGAAAAGCTTACAATAAAGCTATAACCCAGAACCCATCACACATGTGGGCCAAAAATTAGTATACCACCATATATGTATGTATAAGCTGCATACCATCAAATAATACTGAAAGATAGGAGAGGGAAAAAAATATATGATTGTACAAATAGCAACAAGAATCTACCATAAGATAGAATAAATTAGATCAACGGCTTACCCAAAATACAAGTCACCAAATAAATCACAAATTTATCTATCCACCCATGGAGAAACTTAGGTAGGGCAATTGCATATTAGCCCAAGATAGACCATGAGGCAGAAAGCTGAAACAGACCTGTAAAGACTTGACTGAACGGGTGTTAGGTGTCGAGTTCCCGACGCTGCACAGGGGGAATCTCAAACCACCTCTGCTGCTGTCTCTCATTCTCCTCCAGCCGCAGTGGAGCCTGCTCAGCAGAGACGTTAGTCCCAGCACCTGGCTCGGGCAGATACTGCACGTTAGGTTACTGCTGCCCTTCCAGGTTCAGCCATTATAACCAATACTGTTCAGCGGCGAGCAAGCGCTCCTGGGACTAAGTCCTGCTTTTCTCCTTCTGAGCATGCCCATGGGAAGACCTCTCATTGGAGGTCAGGAGTCACACGCTCAGGCCCTGTAGCAGTTCTGATTGGTCCACTGGGAAGGTCCTGGAGTTCTGCAGCTATAAAAGGTTTGCATGGCCGCTCGGCAGTGAGCAATTATAAATCAGTAATTGTGTATGTGTGGATGTATGCCTGTTCTGGTGAAGGCTCTAAATCATTCCCATCCCTAGAGTTGATGAATGTTCGCAAATGTTGGAGCTGTCAAGCACCAGATAGTGCCATCCAGCACCAGGCAAAATCTATTCTGCGTCTTATCAGTAGTGACTGCCAGAGCGGTGCTGTACGCACTCTGTGTGGCTGTCTCCTGTTTCTCCTGACAATCCGTCAGTGTAGGGTGGAAACTCCCGCTTGATCCCAGCATCCGACTCTGGGTGTCCTCAGGCGCGGGTTCAAAAGCCACCAAGGGTCAGAGCAGGATCAATCACCAGCATAGTGGGGGTGAATTGCAGAGATTCCACTAGTTTCCATTTGCTGCACCCTGTGACTGCTAACAGGGCACAGAGTTACCTTTACTCCTTGCGACTCTGTGAAGTAACAGAGTTTGCTCCTATACAGACCGGGTGTTGGAACCCGTGTCTATACTGGCGTAGTACCGCCATAAAGTGCCGCCATTAACTAGCAGCAGGTTCCACTCCTGCATGGCGGATCCCGGGCTGCAAATGCACCTTTACTATCATTATATTTACTCGGTATGTTCTGCCAGCCCTAACAGTATACTAGTGCCAGGGTCTGGCTAGTAATGGCGAACGATCAGCGTCTACAAAGGTACATCCAGCAGCTTGAGGGTAGGCCCTTGAATGCACAACCTCGGCCGTGGATGTCACCGCATCGCTGTTCAGGCTTCTAGCGTAGCTGCAGCCAGTTAGTCCACTGCCACCCCTGCTCCGACATTATTCTGTCTCCCGTTACCAGACAAGTTTTCTGGAGACAGTAAGCTGTGTCGGGGATTCGTGAGCCAGTGTTCCATACATCTAGAGCTCCTGGCTGCATGTTTTCCCACAGAATGGGCTAAAGTTGGATTTATTCTATCCCTTCTGTTGGGCAGGGCATTGGAGTGGGCAAGCCGCTGTGGGAGCGCGATGATCATGTGGTGCAGAGTGCTCCTCGCTTCCTGGACTCTCTGAAACAGGTCTTTTTGAGACCTCATGTCACCCATGATACGGCGCTCCAACTGCTGGCATTGACACAGAGCTCCTCCGTGGTCGGTCAATTTGCAGTCCACTTCCAGACTTTGGCATCTGAGCTGGAGTGGCCAGATAAAGTCCTTATCCTGGTGTTTTGGATGGGACTGGCTGACCATGTGAAGAATGCCTTGGCCACCAGGAAGATTTCTGCCACACTGGAAGAGCTTATAACTCTATCCACCCGCATAGACCTTTGTTTTAAAGATTGAAGGTTGGAGCTAACCCAGTGTAGGCAGAGGTTCCTGTTGGCTCCTACCTTTGCCAGGCCTCTGGAATCTCCTGTTCAGGTGTCCGAGTCCCATGAGGCCATGGAGGTTTCTCGAGCAGGACCTAAGTCCTGGGCCGCTCGAATACCCATGGTTTGTATTGTCTGCCAGCAGTTAGGATATTATGCCAAGAAATGTCCCTAGCGGTCGGAAATCGACCGTTTCTAGTAACAGTAGGAGGAGGTTTACTAGACACAGTAGCGTTTTCCTCCAACCTGTCCTTTAATGGGACAATCACCTTTGGCCCATCCACTCTTACAGTCGAGCTTTGTGTGGATTCTGGGGCGGAGGAGAATTTTATGTCCTCTGCCTTTGCCCAACACCACGCAATACCCCTGGTGATGCTCGTTAAGCCGGTGACTGTACGAATGTGGAATGGGTCGACACTGCCCTCAAAAATAACACACCAGACCATCCCATTTACATTATCTATGTCTCCATCCCATCAGGAGATTATTTCCCTTCATGTCATTCCCGAGGGAATAGATGAGATCCTGCTAGGGATACCCTGGCTACTTTACCACTCCCTTCATATAGACTGGTCCTCAGGGTGAATTTTGGGATGGAGTGAATCTTGTGAGGGCAGATATCTGAGGGAGTGCATTCAGGTTGCCACTACAGAGGTACCCGCAGATCTCTCTTCTCTCTCCAAGCACTATTGGTCCTATTCAGACGTGTTCTCCAAGTGGGCTGCAGAGATCCTCTCGCCTCACCGCCCCTATAACTGTCCTATTGATCTCTTGCCTGGGGCAGAGCCTCCCAGGGGTTGGGTCTACCCCCTGTCTCTCCTGGAGACAGAGGCAATGACTCAACACATCCAGGAGAATTTGGCAAGAGGGTTCATTAGGAAGTCAGTGTCACCTGCTGGGGCCGAGTTCTTTTTCATGCAGAAATAGAACGGGGAACTACGTCCATGCATAGACTACAGGGGTCCTAACGCCATCACCATTAAGAATAAGTACCCTTTGCCTCTGATATTTGAGCTCTTCAATAGGCTACGGGGAGCAAGGGTATTTACTAAACTAGATCTGGGGGGTGCTTACAACCTATTTCGCTTCCATGAGGGGGACGAATGGAAGACGGCTTTTAACACAAGGGATGGGCACTATGAACAACTGGTAGTACCCTTCAGGCTCTGTAATGCCCCAGCCGTTTTCCAAGACTTTGTGAAAGATGTCTTCCAAGATATGCTCTCCTCTTCGGTGGTGGTCTATCTGGATGATATTCTCATCTACTCTCCAGATTTGAATTCCCACCGGAGAGATATTTGCAAAGTCTTCAACCTACTATGGGCAAACTCCCTTTATGCCAAGTTGGAGATGTGTCTGTTTGAGCAGGAGTCCTTGCATTTCCTTGGCTATATCATCTCCACCCAGGGATTGGCTACGGATCCTGCCAAGCTACAGGCTGTGATGGGCTGGCAGGAACCCCATTCTCTCAAAGTGGTGCAGCGCTTTATGGGGTTCATTAACTATTATCGCCAGTTCATTCCTCACTTCTCATCTCTGGTAGCTCCCTTGGTAGCCCTCACCAAGGACAGAGCATATCCCAAATTGTGGTCGAAGTAGGTCTCCAAAGCCTTCATCTCTATTAAGTCTCATTTTGCTAGCGCTCCCATCCTTCATCGCCCCAATGTAGATAAACCATTTATAGTGGAGGTGGATGCCTCATCCGTTGGTGCAGGAGCAGTCCTCTTCCAAAAGGATGCTCAAGGTCGGAAGCATCTTTGCTTCTTTTTCTCCAAGACCTTCACACCCGCGGAGAGGAACTGCTCCATCGGGGACGGGGAGTTTCTAGCTACGAAATTGGCTTTCTCGGAGTGGAGACACCTCCTAGAGGGGGCTCATTTTCCCTTTCAAGTATATACCTACCACAAAAATTTGGTTTATTTGCAGACTGCCCAGCGGCTAAACTCTCGCCAGGCTAGATGTTCCTTATTCTTCTCCCTTTTCAATTTCACCCTCCGTTATCTTTACAGGGAGAAGAACATTTGTGCTGATGCTCTCTCCCGCTCCGTGGTATCTACAGTAGAGGAGGAGGAGCCTCGGCTAATTGTCCCTTCAGAGAGCCTGAGGACCGTTGCCCTGGTCTCACTAGAGTCTGTGCCCCCGGGCAAGACTTTTGTGCCATTTAATTTGCAACCGGAGGTTCTCTCTTGGGCTCACTCGTCCAGGGTGGGTGGACATTTTGGGACCAAGAGGACATCTGAGCTGCTGGTGCTGACGTACTGGTTGCCGCATATGGCCCGTGACATCGGAGACTATATTCGGGCATGTGTCTCCTGCTCCAAGAATAAGTTTCCTCGACAATGGCCAGCTGGGATACTTTACCCCCTACCGGTGGCAGACAGGCCCTGGGAGACGGTCGGGATGGACTTAGTGGTGATCTTACCCAATCCCATAGCTGCACCATTATTTGGGTAATCACCGACCATTTTTCCAAAATGGTGCACTTGGTGCCTCTTCCACGGCTACCTTCTGCAGGGCCTTGGCAGCGTTGTTTATTAAACACATTTTCTGCCTACACGGTATGCCTGGACAAAATTGTCAGTGACCGGGGTCCCCAGTTTGCGTCTCGGTTCTGGAGAGAGCTTTGTCGTCTACTCAGCATCGAGCTGAATCTCTCTTCAGCATACAATTCCGAGATGAATGGGTTGGTAGAGAGGGCCAACCAAACCCTGGTCACATATCTGCAACATTTTGTTTCAGCCATTCAGGATGACTGGGCATCCCTGCTACCGTGGGCGGAGTTTGCGCTGAACAAAGCTGTAGTTAACTCCACTGGGCAGACTCCATTCCTCCTTAACTACGGCCAGCATCCGCGGGTTCCTGTGCCTATGCCTGTGTCTTCCACCAATTCCAGGGTGGCAGACAGGGTTGTGGAGGCATGTGACATTTGGGACCACATACAGGATGCCATTTGGGATTCCAAGGAGAGAAAGAGGTCCTCCGCCGATGCACATCGGCGCTCCGCTCCGACATTTGCTCCTGGTGACTTAGTGTGGCTATCGGCCCGTAATATCAGGCTGCGAGTTGAATCCACTAAGTTTGCACCTCGCTACTTAGGTCCCTTCAAGGTCCTGGAACAGGATAACCCTGTGGTCTACCGTCTGGGCCTTCCTCCACGCCCAGGTATCACCGACACCTTTCATGTGTCCCTTCTAAAGCCTGTTCACATGTCCCAGTTTTCTGAGTCATCTGCTGGGACATCAGGTTCATCTACGGATGATTATGAGGTGAATGCTATCTTGGGGTGTAAGGTGGTACGTGGCAAAAAATTTTATTTTGTGGATTGGAAGGATTATTGCCCAGAGGACAGGTCCTGGGAGCCTGCTGAGCACATCCGGGCTCCACAGCTCATTGCTGCCTTTGAGCATAGTGAGGTCCATGGAGGGGGCCCTAGGAGGGGGGGTAATGTTAGGTGTCGAGTTCCCACTGCTGCACAGGGGGAATCTCGAACCACCTCCGATGCGGTCTCTCATTCTCCTCCGGCCGCAGTGGAGCCTGCTCAGCAGATACGTCGGTCCCATCACCTGGCTCAGGCAGATACTGCAAGTTTGGATACTGCTGCCCTTCCAGGTTCAGTCATTATAACCAATAATGTTCAACAGCGAGCAGGCGCTTCTGGGACTAAGTCCTGCTTTTCTCCTTCTGAGCATGCCCAAGGGAAGACCTCTTATTGGAGGTCGGGAGTCACACCCTCAGACCCTGTATCAGCTCCTATTGGTATATTAGGAAGGTCCTGGAGTTCTGCAGCTATAAAAGGTTTGCATGGCCGCTCGGCAATACCCTAGTATACATTAGTAATTGTGTGTGTGGATGTATGCCTGTTCTGGTTAAGGCTCCAAATCATTCCAATCCCTAGAGTTGATGAATGTTCGTGAATGTTGCAGCTGTCTAGCACCAGATAGTGCCATCCAGCACCAGGCACAATCTATTCTGCGTCTTATCAGTAGTGACTGCCAGAGCGGTGCTGTACGCACTCTGTGCGGCTATCTCCTGTTTCTCCTGACAATCCATCAGTGTAGGGTGGGAACTCCCGCTTGATCCCAGCATCTGACTCAGGGTGTCCTCAGGCGCGGGCTCAATAGATTTAAATAGGGTTATAGTTTTATTGTGAGCTTATTCGTTCTACGGTTATGTCACATGTGTGACTCTTTAATGTTTTAAAGGTTTTCATGTGTGGATTTGTACTTAATAAAATTTGCACTTTGTGCATTTTTGCGTGGTGATCCTTACTTCATGGCGTACATCTTTTTCTCTTTCTTGTTCATGAGCACTAAAAAATACTCGGAGACCACCTGAACGTGCTCGGGAAAACCCAAGCAACGAGTATACTCGCTCATCACTAATTGTAAAGATACTGTGCAATTCAGATACATGCTGTTGCGGCACACAGAGTGAGACAGAATCCCCTCCGGGTAATGTTCCCTTCATCCAGAGTACTATCAGTCCTTGCATGTATTCTGCCCAACATGCCCCCACCTTAACAGGTCCAGTTTGTACCAGGTACCTTTGATCTGGCATAACAGCTTCCCTGAAGCCCACCATCATTCCCTCTCACTGCAACACGACCGGCATCTTCTGACAATACCTCTTCTGGACCGTAAGCCCAAGACTTCCCCTGCATCCGCCCAAGAATTCTAAAGTGTGCTTATACTATGTAGAGAATTGGCACTGACAGGACCTTTTCACCGCTGCTGCATTACTGCCTTGGAACTAGTCAAACACTAAACAAACTAAACATTTAGTACTTCCCCTTCTTATCTTACCTAACCCCTCCCAGTGTATGGGCTAATCTCTTGCTATTAACTATGTACTGCCCTAAGTGGGGAAAACTATATCCCTATGTTTTGTTAAGGTTTCCCTAGTGTACAGACCTCTTCAATCTGCTGGAACGACCTTGAGTAAAAGCCTCCAGGAAAACCGTGACGCAAACCAGCTGTAAGGATAAAACACAAAACTCTTTATCAAAATATATAACTGTAAAACATTCATATAAAATACTATTCACATTAGCTTTTTCTAGGATCAAAGAGACCAGTGATTCCAGGACAGCATGTGGAGAAATATAAGACTAGTCTCCCATACAACTTGATCCTTGATGGCCATTAAACTTAGCTATAATATATGGCTGGTGCAGCCTCGATCTGATACATTGGGCAGCATATAACAGCTGTCAGTTTCCCTTTTACCCAATGAGTCCAATATATATTACCAAGTGGTTAACAAACGGTAACAACTGTAAGCATGCCAAAAATTGATGACTCTTTTCTTAAATAAAAAGAACAGACCCAGATTGGAGATCGGTTCTCTTTAAGGTTTTATAATCTTATCTAACGGCATAAAAAACGTGAATGATTCATGCTATACTAGTATTGTACCTATATGTTATTTGTATCTTTCTGTTCTTTCTGCTATTTTTAGTTTATAGATATATTTTTAATAAATATATAAAACATATTAATCTTATTAGGCCTTAAAATATATTTAGATAAAATATTATATAAAAATGCAACATAGCAATATAACATGTCATGTTGCCAGGTGGTGTTATCTGTGACAGTGTCAAAGGACACTGCTTTCATTAATTAGGGAATCCCAACTGAGTATTGACAGATTAATTCCAGCACTGTCTTTCTTCAGAGAAACAACCAAAATGTACCGTATTTTCCGGCGTATAAGACGACTTTTTAACCCCTAAAAATTGTCCCAAAAGTCAGGGGTCGTCTTATATGCCAGGTACGGCATGTGCAGGGAGCGATCCTGGATGTTCCCAGGGTCTGAAGGAGAGGAAACTCTCCTTCAAGCCCTGGGATCCGTATTCATGTAAAAAATAAAGAATAAAAATAAAAAATATGTATATACTCACCCCTCCGAGAAGCCTGGCTGTCACCGCTGCAAGAGTCTGCCTCCTTTCCTAAGAATTGCAGAGCGTGAAGGACCTTCGATGACGTCACGGTCAGGTGACCAGTCACATGAGCGGTCACGGACCAATCAAAGGACTGCGACGTCATCGAGGGTCCTTCATGCTCTGCAATTCTTAGGAATGGAGGCAGACGCTTGCAGCAGTGACAGCCAGGCTTCTCGGAGGGCTGAGTATATACATATTTTTTATTTTTATTCTTTATTTTTAACATGAATATGGATCCCAGGGCCTGAAGGAGAGTCTCCTTTCCTTCAGACCCTGGGAACCACACGCCGTATAAGATGACTGGGCGTATAAGATGACCCCCGTCTTATACAGTGGGCATATCCCAAATTCCATATTTTATATGGAAAAGTTGGGGGTCGTCTTATACGCCCAGTCGTCTTATACACCAGAAAATACGGTATGTTCTTTTTATGCTTTCAGATAATCTTGATATCTGGCCATTTGCCAAGCACATGGACATGTGTCAAAATTCAAAGTGGAATGCACAAGATTTACAGCAAGCAATTACTAGAAACCCCACACCCCTGCACAGTATGAGCAGTATATACATTAGCAATGGTAAAAAATTCAAAGAAATGCATGAACGTACAAAAAGAAGCCTACTATCACAATGAATATTTGTTAGGACATCTATTTAAAGCATGAGCATTAGTGGCAATGTTTGAAAACATCATTTGCATTTTGTATATTTTCTTTATAGAAGGTAAAAAATATTGTAATTAGCAGAATTAGCAGTAGATCAAACTGGGTGATGATATTTCCTAGTTACAAAGATGTTTTGTTAGTTCCAGGTTTTCTTTTGATTTTTCTTGAAGTGCTTTACAAGAGAATGTAATTTCTAATTAATTGGTATAACCTTGTTCAATTGGCCTTTCTATACCCTCTTCCTTTATCCACTATCTTTTTTATCTCATTCTTTCATGTACTGTATTAGTTAAAGAATTTATAAGAAAGCAGCAAAGTCTTAAGCCAGGAGACTACATGCACTGTTCACAGGAATTTCGATTTTTACTATAAGACTGAATTATACCCATAGACCTATTTAGCCTAATAATGTTAAATCAAGCTCAATGTATGTGGTTAAAATGTCAGTCACTGAGAATGAATGCAGCCTTGATTATAATAATTCTGCATTTTCCATAACTTGCTATATTCATTACTTTTTATTTTTCAAACTATTTTCTATTATCAAAATGCAACAATCTGCTGCTGGGATGAAATGCATGACAATGTAGCCAAATCAATATTGGTTGCATCACTATTCTGTTATTCTAAGATATTTGCCTCAGGCAGTAGAAATGGCTCCAAATACAGAAAATCACTTAAAAACTATGAATGAAATCTCTTAACTCTGTCTCCTTATCCAGCCTGTGTTGTTTTAAATCTCTAGTCACATCTCGCCTTGTGTCTAATAATGTTTTATTTCCTTTGCATAAATGAATTGTTCTTTTGCAAATATAAAATATCCTAGAACTATTTTAAAGAATTGTTTGAAGTTCCGAAAGTCGTACTCCCTCTTCTGTGGGTAGTCTCTGTGGACTTAAACATACATGGCAACTCCTTCAGAAAGAGCCTCTCAAAAGAGATTATATTAAAAATGAAATCTAAGAATTTTTAGATCAAAAGAATAATGATTTTTTAAAATCTTTACTACAGTATGTGATAAATTATTCTGAAGGTAGTATAAAGACATACAAAGTTTCATTCGGGAATAGAAGAAAAAGTTGGCAGTGACTTTGAAATTAGTGTAGATACAGAGCAATGATATGCCATCCTTATTAAGTTAAATATCTCAATAAGATGGAACATGAATGTGACTGATGTAAACATAATAGATTTAAAATGAATTAAATTAGAACTGTGCTTTATTGTAGCCTCAATGCACTGACATTGTATGAAAAATATAATTTCTTTAAATGGATGGAGCAGGTAAGAAATAGGCTGGCTTCTCATGGAAGGAGGTTGTTTATCACTTCACATTTTTATGTATGCACCTTATGTTCTTTAGTTAAAGTGACTGCATAAAGCAAATATCATGTATCATGCATAGATTACTTGGCACAGAGTCAAAAGGCTTTTGTACCGTGTATCAAGCAGATAACAGAAATCTACTTATATATTGTACATCAAATTTCGAGAAAGAACAATTGGCTCTGGGCATCACAAATGACTGCATGACTCTAGAAAATGGCACTTAGCGCATAATTGCCAGTGACATTTATGCATATTGTCATGTTCTAACCTTGTTACATACAATTTCACAGCTATGTTTCAATATCTATGTCATATCTAGCATTTGTAAGGATAACCTATTACTGTGAAATAGGAAATGGGGCATTCGTTCTTTTTATATGTACAAAAAATACTAGCATTGCTGGAAATCTCATTACAATTGTGCCTACTTTTAGGCATTTAGTATACAGTGGGGAAAAAAGTATTTAGTCAGCCATCAATTGTGCAAGTTGTCCCACTTAAAAAGATGAGAGAGACCTGTAGTTGACATCATAGGTAGACCACAACTATGAGAGTCAAAATGATTTGACAAGATTTATTTTGCAAATTATGGTGGAAAATAAGTATTTGGTCATTATCAAAAGTTCATCTCAATATTTTGATATATATCTTTTGTTGGCAATGACAGTGGTAAAATGTTTTCTATAAGTCTTCACAAGGTTGGCACATACTGTTGGTGGTATGTTGGCCAATCCTCCATGCAGATATCCTCTAGAGCAGTGATGTTTTGGGCTTGTCGCTGGGCAATACAGACTTTCAACTCCCTCCAAAGGTTTTCTATGGGGTTGAGATCTGGAGACTGGTTAGTCTCGTTGCCCTGAAAATGTGCCTGGGATCAATATCATACTGACCCATCCACGTTTCATCTTCAATACCCTTGCTGATGGTAGGAGGTTTGCACTCAATATCTCACAATACATGGCATTCATTCTTTCTTGTACATGGATCAGTCATCCTGGTCCCTTTACAGAGAAACTGTCCCAAAACATGATGTTGCCACCCACATGCTTCACAGTAGGTATGGTGTTCTTTGGATGCAACTCAGCATTCTGTCTCCTCCAAACACGACAAGCTTTGTTTCTACCAAACAGTTCTACTTTGGTTTCATAAGACTATACGGCTTTCTTTGTATACTCTTCTGAATAATCCAAATGCTCTCTAGCAAACTTCAGATTGGCCCGAACATGTACTTGCTTAAGCAGGGGGACATGTCTGGCACTGCAGGATCTGAGTCCCTGGTGGCGTAGTGTGTTACTGATGGTAGCCTTTGCTACAGTGGTCCCAGCTCTATGCAGGTCATTCAGTATGTCCCCCCGTGTGGTTCTGGGATGTTTGCTAACTGTTCTTGTGATAATTTTTACCCCAAGGGGTGAGATCTTGCATGGAGTTCCAGATCGAAGGAGATTATTAGTGGTCTTGTATCTCTTCCATGTTCTTATTATTGCTCCCAGAGTTGTTTTCAGCACACCAAGCTGCTTGCCTATTAGAGATCCAGTCTTCCTAGCCAGGTTCAGGGCTACAATTTTGTTTCTGGTGTCCTTCGACAACTCTTTGGTCTTCAACATAGTGGAGTTTGTAGTCTGACTGTTGGAGGTTGTAAACAGGTGTATTTTATACTGATAACATGTTCAAACAGGTGCCATTACTACAGATAATGAATGGAGGACAGAGGAGCCACTTAAAGAAGAAGCTACAGGTCTGTGAGTCAGAAATCTTTCATGCTTTAAGGTGACCAAATACTTATTTTCCACCATATTTTGCAAAATAAATCTTGCCAAATCAGACAAGGGGATTTTCTGGATTTGTTTTCTCATTTTGACTCTCATAGTTGTGGTCTACTTATGATGTCAATTACAGGCCTCTCTCATCTTTTTAAGTGGGAGAACGTGCACATCTGGTGGCTGACCAAAATAATTTTTGACAATTTGACTAGTTGTATTCTCATTATATGAGTCAGTAAAACAAATATTATTGTCCTTATTAGGTTTTGCTTTATAATTTTATTAAATATTTCCAAATAATGTGGAATATTCATAAATTGGTTATGCCAGCTAGACAAATCCTTCTTAATAGACAGCCAGAAAGCAGTTGCTACTTCCAAGGAGATCTACAGACAAGTTTTCCCTGAGAGACCATATTTTTGGACTATAAGATGCACCGGACCATAAGACGCACCCCAAATTTTCAGAAGGAAAATAGGGGAAAAAATGTGTCAAATGGGGGTCCATCTTGCAGTCCGAATTCAGCTTACCAGGGAGAGGTTTCAGCACTGGTGGAGGAGTAGTCACAGAGGTTGTTCGGTGGTCCAGGCTGGTGCGGTGGCCTCAGGGAAATCCTATCCCAGGCTGGTGCGGTGGTTCTGTTGCTCTGTGGGGCTGCGGTGGCCTGTGGGGCTGTAGTGCTCTGTAAGGCTGTGGTAGCCTGTGGGGCTCTGTGGGGCTGCGGGGCTCTGTGGGGCGGTGGCAGCGGCTGTCTTTGCTGTGTGGGGGGCTCTGCCGGCATTTCGTCAAAGCCTGGAAGCCCCCGCAGCTCCTTTGCTGTGATGCGGAGGCCTCCAGAAAGATGGCCGCCAGTGGCCTCTGGAAAGATGGCCACTGGGTGTGCCGCATGCTCAGATTCAGATTTTGGCAACTTGTTTTTTTTCTTTGTTTCAGTGACATTTCTGCTTTGGACATGGTGCCTTTACAACAACACACTGAGTAACTATACTTTCATTCTACAAGAGTCATAAAATACCTGACAGCAGTTTTGAATATACTTGGGGGTGCAGTTTTTAAAATGTTATCTCTTTTGAGGTGATTCCACTATATAGGTCCCCCAAAATCACTTCAAACTGATTTGGTCTCTAAAAATATAAGTATTTCAAATTTACATGAAAAAATTAAAAAAATACTGCTACATTTTTAAACTTTCTAACATCCTAAAAAAAAATAAAAGAACATTTTACAAATGGACTGATGTAAGCAAACATGGAATAAATGTTGCAAAACTTGAAAAAGTAAAAAACATTCTCACCGTACTCAATCAATACGTGCCTGTCTTCATCATGATGAGTACCATTTCCAATACTGCTGAGCCACAGAAACATCCAAAGAAATAATGAAGAAAGATAGGTACCTCCAAATAAAATCTTCAAGCTTCATTTCATATCCATAAGGTTAAAAGTGTTTCATGAGATGGCAATAAAACTCACTCTCAAGCGTTTCTAGCATCTACTGTGCCCTTAGTCATAAAGTAAAAGACCATTTCGGACATGCGCAAGTGTGCCTCTGAAGTTGGGAAGCATACATCTGGCTGCAGAGGAGCAATGATGTAGGGGAAGAAATTCTCACACATGCGTGAGTTTTGCAGAAAGCTAGCAATGACTAGTCTGAGGAAAACAACGCTTCATCAAGTAGACAAATGCCTAATTAGCATAAGAAACACTAAGTTTATAAAGCTTTTTTAAAAACGTGTCTAGATGTTAAACACTATAGAGGGCTGGTTAGGCAGAGTATTTGTAAGCAAATAGTCTTTTGCTTGCGAGTTGGAGGTTATGGAGGACCTGTCAGTTCCCTTGAAAACTAGACTGAGTGTCATATGGGTAGACAGGTATATGAGAGGCTTTTCAGCATAGCAATTTGTGTTCAATCAAATTTTGGGGGAAAATCGGTAAAGCAGACAAATTTAACTATAGTTAAAAATTATATATTTGTAATTGCATTTAGTTGGATGACCTGCTTAAATTGCAGAAGGAGTCAAGCTATTTGTAATGTGTAACTAACACTTGCTAGCCTAAAGGCCCCGTCTCACTTAGCGACGCTAAAGCGATCCCGACAACGATACGACCTGTCAGGGATCGTTGCTGCGTCGCTATGTGGTCGCTGGTGAGATGTCAAACAGTGAGATCTTCCCAGCGATCGCTGCTGCGATCTCACTGTTTGACATCTCACCAGTGACCTGTAGCGACCTGTACAACGATGTCACATGGGAGCTATTATGACGATTCAGTGTCTGAGTCGTCAACGAGGTCGTTGTTAAGGTGTCAAACACAGCAATGTGTGCTACCCAGCGGGACCTCAACGATCAAAAAATGGCCCAGGCCATTCCGACACGACCAGCGATCTCACAGCAGGGGCCTGGTCGCTGCTATGTGTCACACATAGCGAGATCGCTACTGAGGTCGCTGTTGCGTCACAAAACTTGTGACTCAGCAGCGATCTCGCTAGCGATCTCGCTAAGTGAGACGGGGCCTTAAGGGCAAATAATACATTTACTGATGAAAATAGTCAATATTCTGCCTCTCACAGAACACATTGAAGTCCCTTATAAATTCCAGTCCTCTTGTGACAGACAACCGCCTGTCTTCAATTGGTCAACACCTTAATTGTTTACTGCCAGACATAGGGAACACTAAACCCTATCTTTGAGTCGCTCTCCTGCAGTAGTGAACACAGACAGAAGAGGACACCTGAGCAAGAACAGTATATGGAACCTTTGCTGTCCCAGTGCTCATCATAATGCGCAATTCCACCTTCTTTGGAGGTGTTAGTGGGTTATCTAACAGCAGATCTTGGTTTATTGCGCAGGATGCAAAAATGGTATGTCCGCCTCTGCTCTCCATTACATTCTAGCTTCAAACACTCATAAATATAATAGTGTATAAATATTGTATTTTTACAGCAATTTGATTACCTTTTAAAACTATTGCTTACCAGTAATTTTAATTTGGAAAGGAAGTTAAAAAAATTAATTATATTGTGGTACCATGCTAGCCAGAAAAATCTATGTAAATACTTTTATGTCCAAAAATGACAAAAGTATTATCGGAGTGATACCTTTATTGCCTAACGAGAAAAAATATATTTGCAAGCTTGGATAGAACAGGGGCTCCTTCTTCAGTCAGTATTACAAATTAATTAAAAAGATAAGAGCACAACATATAAGAGATATTACAAAAGGAGATTTGTTAATTAGGTGGAAGGGGTGATGCCTCCTAATGATAAGCCAAGGAAATCAAAATAGGGATTTTGTTACAAATAAAGAGGGGATGGTAATATTCTCTTAGTTATCTAGAGTCCTTCTGGTGGAGGCGTGAGAGTTGTGTCCATGTAATGAGTCATAAATCCAGGAGTCATATTGTCAAAGAATTGTACATCCTACACAGGCACACAATTAAGAATGACCTGGACATGACAGTGGGAAAAAATTTCTCTGGATTTGGACACTGTATGATGGATTTAAAAGTCGTATGCCCTTTGCTCCCGAAGGTGGATTGCACATTAATGACCAGGCCAATTTTCACACTGCTGACCACTGTCAATTTATGAGGTAACAACTTTGGAATGCTTCAATAGATCCTGGTGATTATGAGACTGTTTTTTCGTGACATATTGTACTTCATGATAATGGTCAAATTTCTTCGGTGTGACTTGCGTTTATTTGTGAAAAACAAAACAGAAATTTGGCATAAATGATGAAACTTTCTCAGTTTTCCAACTTTGAATTTTCATGCCCTGAACATTTCACACATGTCTACTTTACATCAGTGCAATTTTGGAACCACAATTTTTTTTTGTTAGGAAGCTATGAGGGTTAAACTTTGACCAGTGATTTTTCATTCTTCCAACAAAATTTACAAAACCATTTGTTTTTAGGGACCACATCACATTTGAAGTCACTTTGAGGGTTCTATACGATAGAAGATACTCAAAAGTAACACCATTCTAAAAACTGCACACCTCAAGGTGCTCAAAAACCACATTTAAGAAGGTTATTAACCCTTCAGGTGCTTATATCATAGTTATTAAGGTTGAAGGAAGACTTTAAGTCCATCTTGTTCAACCCATAGACTAACCTAACATGCCCTAACATGTTGATCCAGAGGAAGGCAAAAAAACATGTGCAAAGAGTAAGCTTCACATTGGGGAAAAAAATTCCTTTCCGACTCCACATATGGCAGTCAGACTAGTTCCCTGGATCAACACCTAATGTTGCATTTTCATAATGGTAACAGGAGAAATTTCACCAAACAATTTGATAGGCAATTTCACCTGAGTATGCCGCTGCCCAATATGAGGGGAAAAAAAACACTGTTTGGGTGCACAGCAGGGCTGATAAGGGAATGAGCATCATTTGACTTTTTGAATGTAAATTTTCCTGTAGTCATTAGAGGATGTCATGTTCCATTTGTAGAGCCCCTGATGTGACTAAACAGTGGACACACCCCATAAGTGACCCCATTTTGGAAACTGTATTTAGACATGTGGTGAGCAGTGCACTTTGAACTCCCAAGTGCTTCACAGAAATTTATAATGTTGAGTCATGAAAAAAAATAAAATCACATTATTCTTACAAAAATGTTATTTTTGCCCCAAATTTTGCATTTTCATAAGGGTAGCAGGAAAAATTGCACCATACAATTTGTAGTACAATTTCTTCTGAGTACATCGGTACTCCAAACTTGGTGGAATACTGCGTCTGAGGTACAGTGCAAAGCTCAGAAGTAAAGAGGTGTCATATTGGAATTCAGATTTTGCTGAAACGGTTTGAAGGTGCCATATCACATTGGCAGAGCCCCTGAGGTGCCAGAGCAACAGAAATCCCCTATATGTGAACTCATTTTACAAACAACACTCCCAAATTAATTAATCTAGGGGTGCAGTGATCATATTGACAGCACCACATGCCTCACAGATTTTCTGCCATTGAGCGGTGAAGAAAGAATAAATTACATTTTTATCACAAAAATGTTGTTTTAGCCCCAAGTTTTTTTTTTATTTTTCTAAGGGCTAATAAGAATTTTTTTTTTTACAACAAACAGGTCATTTTTTTCTGAGTGCACCAACACCCTACATGTAATCGGGAAATATTTTTCAGGCACAGAGTGCCAGATTTTACTGTTATGGATTGAAGGTACAATGACCCACTGTGAGAGCCCATGAGGTGCCAGAACAGCATAATCCCCCCTCTCAATGAATTCATCTATGGGTGCAAGTTGCCTCTTCTGAGAAAAAGAGGACTTAAACTCTATAGTGCCACCTGTTGGAAGTAGCGATCCTACAAGTCACAATCAACCCTTTAACGAGTCGTGCAATATGACTTAGGATAAAAGCCAAATCAGTATCTCAATTCTCTATATGTGCAGTGATCATATTGACACCACGGGTGTGTCACAGAATTTTATACCATTGGGCAGTGAAGAAAAAAATAACTACATTTTCATCACCAAAAGTTTTGTTTTAGCCCCAGATTTTATATTTTCACAGAAGTGGGTAAACATAGTACCAAAATTTGTCCCACAAATTCTACTGAATGTGGTAGCACCCCATATATGGCTGTACAGTACTACTTAGCCATATGGAGAGACTCAGGAGGAATGGAGCGCTATTTGCCCTCTGGAGTGCAGATGTTCCTAGAATAGACTGCGGACTCCATATACAGAGCCCCTAATTGCTAGAAGAGCAGAATACCCCCTCAAGTGACCCCATTTTGGTAATTATACCCCTTGGGAAATCTATCTACAAGTGTAGTGACGATTTTGACTCCATGGGTATTTTCCAGAAGCAAACAGCAATGAATTTTGCCAAGTGAAAATTGCAAACTGCCGTTGTAGTGACCAGTACACTGTAGTGACCAGTATATTATGCCTAATGCATCCTTCTGGAGGCATGCGCCCATAAGTTAGGCAGGCTCTCTTGCTTCAGAAATGCCAAATATGGATTCTAAATGTGGTTTAGGTTCACTGTGAGGCTCATTTGGGAGTGGAGAATTTGCTGAATTTCTGTTGGCGGGTGAGGAGGCATTTTTCTTTTCAGAGCCTTTGTGCTACCAGCCAGTAACCTGAAAGCCCCCAATATTTCTGCTAACAGATGACAGACCGGAGTGAGGGCTTGCTTTTTTATGGATTGAGTTGAAGATTTTTTGGTGAACATTTTACATAACATTTGGGATCACATTTCCCTGGCGCGCAATGCTGAGAACTTACTTTGGGGTTTCCATCTAAATCTCTGAGTGACATGATTCAGATGAAAACCCTGAGGGATCACATATTTCAGAGATTTACACGGAGACTTCAGTACAAGCTCTCAGTGCAGACCGCAGGAAAATTTGCATTGAACCTTACTGTAATCTTTGGGAGGCAGAATGAATAAATCAGCAGTAGGTGACAAATTGCTTTCATACATGTTTTACGCCATTTATCATGTGGTATAAGTAACTAGGCAACTGCATTCTTTGAGTCAGTGGTACGATTACACTAAAATACAAGATTTATATCAGTTTTTATGTTTTGATGCTGTCACTCACTAAAAGACACTTTTTACTGCAAAAAATAGTTTTTGCATCACCATATTGTGAGAGCTATAATGTTTCCATATTTTGGCCCACAGAGTCATATGAGGGCTTGTTTTTTTTCGCAAGACAAGTTGTTTTTATTGATACTACTTTCGGACACATAACATTTCTTTCTATTCTGATATTTGGGAAGCAGAATGAACAAAAAACAGGAATTTAGGATTTTTTAGGGGGGGTGTTCCATGCCATTCCGTGTGTGGTAAAAATAATAAGGTAGTTTTATTATGCTGGTCAATATGATTACAGAGATACCACATTGATATAGCTTTTTTTATGTTTTGGCACTTTTACACAATAAAAACTATTTTATAGAAAAAATTATTTTTGCATTTCTTTATTCTGAGAGCTATAACTTTTTATTTTTCCACTGACGGACCTCTATGGCAGCTTGTTTTTTGCGGGAAAAGATGACGTTTTAGCAGTGCCATGTTTATTTACGTGCGTTATATTATCGTATTTTTTTCCACATTTGTTCAGCTGTATGATGATAAAGCATTGTTTTTTGCCTTGTTTTTTATTTATTTTCTTATTGGGTTCAATAAAGAGGTTATTTTGTTTGACAGTTTTATAGGTCAGATTGTTGCAGATGTGGCGATACCAAATATATATTTTTTTATTTTTTCCATACAAATATATATTTATGGATATAATATATTTTATTTTTTATTTTTTTAGGGAAAATATTTTTGCAGTTATTTAAAAAAATTAACTTTATTTTTACTTTTTTACTTTATCCCATTAAGAGACTATGATGTTTTGCAGGTTGATCGCTTGTACAACATGGGGATGCAGCAGCATCCCCGTGCTGTATGAACTGTCAGATCTGCAATGACGGAGAAAGTTGCTGATCACGCACTGTGCATGATCAAGCAACTTTCCTAGCTCTGATAATTCTGTTTTGTCATGAGGACATCGGGTCACCATGGTAATGACCGGTACCCCGTGTCACGCCGCTGGGTCTCCGATCCAAGGGCAGAGGGACTGTCATACCTCTGCCTCCTTCCTGAATGCTGCGATCGTGTTTAGTTTCAGCAATTAAGTGGTTAAAGTGCCAGGCGAACAGTCTGTGTGCGAGGGCAATCGCGGTTATGTAATAAGTCATCCCTGGAGAAAAAGTTCCAAGACGCAGAGACTTATTATTGCGAAAAATGTAAGAAAGGGGTTAATGCTAAAAGCTTATTCTAAGGAGGACAGAGAGAGAAGAATTTGGGAATACAAACTGATAAGGATGTTCAATTCCTTAACAATAGGATCCAATTTAAAACCTGGATTTATGACTCCCTACATAGACACAACTCACACCTCCACCAGAAGGACTCTAGATAACTAAGAGAACATTCCCACTCCTCTTCATTTGCAACAAAATCACTAATTTGATTTCCTTGGCTTATATTTAGGATGCATCACCCCTTCCACCTCATGAACAAATGCCCTGTTGTAATATGTCTTAAATGTGCTCTTATCTTTTTCATAAATTTGTAAAATGCCTGAAGAAGGAGCCCATGTGCTCTGAAAGCTTGCAAATATAATTTTTATGGTTAGCCAATAAAGGTATCACTCCGAGAATTATTTTGTCATTTTTGAGCTTAAAAGTATTTGCATTGATTTGGAAAGGAAAAATATTTCACAAGATTTTAGAGAAGTGGCATCAAACAAAAATCCACACTTTAAGTGAATTTTAGTGAAGACACCCTTAAAATGGATGTCATTGTCTCCTTGATGAACATTACATGTTTTTGTACATGTTTCAGGATGAGAATAAGACAGGTACAGCATTTTGGCAGGGAATACTATGTACATACCCATTCATTATAGATGACTCACTATTGTCATTTTGTTATTCTACTAAAATGTCATCCCCATGTACTAAATTGATTCTGTGCGCTAAAGCAAACATGATGCAATAATACTTTTCAATCAGTAAAGAGGAGCAGTTGACATTCTGGTCTGAAAAAAACTAGATTTCTTGAAAGCTTTGATAGCTTTTCTTGTCTTATAACTTATAAGACGTTAAAGAATGTGTACTCATCATTTTTGCTTTTAGACTGTAAAAATGAAAATGTATTTTTATTTTTCGCCAACAAGTAGCAAAGATACATGGTAATTATAAATATATATATGCATGTATATATACAGTATATATATATATATACATATATATATATATATATATATATATATATATATATATATATATATATATATATATATATATATATATATATATATATATATATATATATATATATATATATATATATTGTAAGGCAGTAAGGCAGTGACCGGTGTCATATGCGAGGATCGCTATGTATCCCCCAGGATGTGCTTAGAAGCATATTAGATCCGCTGGAGTGCCCTGTGCTCACAGCAGGTTTGCCTGTGAGACACAGGGAAGAATAAAAGTGAGTGTGAACTGGATCAAGTTATTTGACCCAGAAATTATTCAGGAAAACCCGGTATGGGCTTTTATTTTTGAAACGGACTGCAGGAAGGCAGTGGGGCCGGTCTGTTTCCTCCAGCCCAGATCTTATAATGGCCCAAGGCCATAGAATCTGGAGGAAAGGAAAAAAAAACCTGCAAGAGAGTTTGGGTGTGTCAGTATTGGTCTGGGAGTCAGATCTAGCAGGAGCTTTATGAGGAGCTCTGTCCATGTGGTGCAACACGGGCCTGGCAGAGCCTGAAAAGCCTGACACCCCAGCGTACACGGTGGTGTATTACGTTCACGGCAACAGATTGTGGACTGTCTTTAATTTTCCCGGCTGCATACCGAAGGACTTGTTTGCTTATTTGTCCTGTTTGTGAGTATGCTGTGAAATAAACAAGACTTTATTTTGAACTTTATATGGGTCACTGCCTATTCACTGCATAGCAAGGACATCGCTACATCACAATATATATATATATATATATATATATATATATATATATATATATATATACACACACACACACACACACACACTGCTCAAAAAAATAAAGGGAATACTAAAATACCACATCCTAGTTAATTCTGAATGAAATATTCCAATTGAATTGCAAATTTGTATTCATTGCATAGTGGAATGAGTTCAGAACAATAGAACATAACAATTAAAAATGTAAATCAAAATGAATATTCCATGGAGGTCTAAATTTGGAATGATACGCAAAATCAAAGTGGAAAATCAAATTACAGTGGAACGTCAGTGGAAATGCCTCATGACAAGGAAAAGATGCTCAGTATTGGTTGTGGCCTCCATGTACCTGTATGACCTCCATACTGTACAATGCCTGGGAATGCTCCTGATGAGGTGGTGGATGGTCTCCTGAGGGATATCCTCCCAGACCTGGACTAAAGCATCGGCCAACTCCTGGACAGTCTGTGGTGCAACGTGACATTGGTGGATGGAGCGAGACATGTCCCAGATGTGCTCAAATGGATTCAGGACTGGGGAACGGGTGGGCCACTCTATAGCTTCAATGCCTTCATCTTGCAGGAACTGCTGACACACTCCAGCCACATGAGGTCTGGCATTGTCCTGCATTAGGAGGAACCAGGGCCAACCACACCAGCATATGGTCTCACAAGGGGTCTGAGGATATCCTCTCGGTACCTAATGGCAATCAGGCTACCTCTGGCAAACACATGGAGGGCTGTGCGGCCCTCCAAAGAAATGCCACCCCACACCATTACTGACTCACTGAAAAAAACGGTCATGCTGAAGGATGTTGCAGGCAGATCGCTCTCCACGGCATCTCCAGACTCTGTCACGTCTGTCACATGTGCTCAATGTGTACCTGCTTTCATCTGTGAAGAGCACAGGGCGCCAGTGGCGAATTTGACAATCCTGGTGTTCTGTGGCAAATGCCAAGCATCCTGCACTGTGTTGGGCTGTGAGCACAACCCCCATCTGTGGACGTCGGGCACTCAAACCATCCTCATGGAGTCGGTTTCTAACCGTTTGTGCAGACATATGCACATTTTTGGCCTGCTGGAGGTCATTTTGCAGGGCTCTGGCAGTGCTCCTCCGGTTCCTGCTTGTACAAAGGCTGAGGTAGCAGTCCTGCTGCTGGGTTGTTGCCCTCCTACAGCCCCCTCCATGTCTCCTGGTGTACTGGCCTGTCTCCTGGTAGCGTATCCAGCCTCTGGACACTATGCTACCAGACACAGCAAACCTTCTTGCCACAGCTCGCATTGATAGTAACATAGTAACATAGTAACATAGTTAGTAAGGCCGAAAAAAGACATTTGTCCATCCAGTTCAGCCTATATTCCTATATTCCATCATAATAAATCCCCAGATCTACATCCTTCTACAGAACCTAATAATTGTATGATACAATATTGTTCTGCTCCAGGAAGACATCCAGGCCTCTCTTGAACCCCTCGACTGAGTTCGCCATCACCACCTCCTCAGGCAAGCAATTCCAGATTCTCACTGCCCTAACAGTAAAGAATCCTCTTCTATGTTGGTGGAAAAACCTTCTCTCCTCCAGACGCAAAGAATGCCCCCTTGTGCCCATCACCTTCCTTGGTATAAACAGATCCTCAGCAAGATATTTGTATTGTCCCCTTATATACTTATACATGGTTATTAGATCGCCCCTCAGTCGTCTTTTTTCTAGACTAAATAATCCTAATTTCGCTAATCTATCTGGGTATTGTAGTTCTCCCATCCCCTTTATTAACTTTGTTGCCCTCCTTTGTACTCTCTCTAGTTCCATTATATCCTTCCTGAGCACCGGTGCCCAAAACTGGACACAATACTCCATGTGCGGTCTAACTAGGGATTTGTACAGAGGCAGTATAATGCTCTCATCATGTGTATCCAGACCTCTTTTAATGCACCCCATGATCCTGTTTGCCTTGGCAGCTGCTGCCTGGCACTGGCTGCTCCAGGTAAGTTTATCATTAACTAGGATCCCCAAGTCCTTCTCCCTGTCAGATTTACCCAGTGGTTTCCCGTTCAGTGTGTAATGGTGATATTGATTCCTTCTTCCCATGTGTATAACCTTACATTTATCATTGTTAAACCTCATCTGCCACCTTTCAGCCCAAGTTTCCAACTTATCCAGATCCATCTGTAGCAGAATACTATCTTCTCTTGTATTAACTGCTTTACATAGTTTTGTATCATCTGCAAATATCAATATTTTACTGTGTAAACCTTCTACCAGATCATTAATGAATATGTTGAAGAGAACAGGTCCCAATACCGACCCCTGCGGTACCCCACTGGTCACAGCGACCCAGTTAGAGATTATACCATTTATAACCACCCTCTGCTTTCTATCACTAAGCCAGTTACTAACCCATTTACACACATTTTCCCCCAGACCAAGCATTCTCATTTTGTGTACCAACCTCTTGTGCGGCACGGTATCAAACGCTTTGGAAAAATCGAGATATACCACGTCCAATGACTCACCGTGGTCTAGCCTATAGCTTACCTCTTCATAAAAACTGATTAGATTGGTTTGACATGAGCGATTTCTCATAAACCCATGCTGATATGGAGTTAAACAGTTATTCTCATTGAGATAATCCAGAATAACATCCTTCAGAAACCCTTCAAATATTTTACCAACAGTAGAGGTTAGACTTACTGGCCTATAATTTCCAGGTTCACTTTTAGAGCCCTTTTTGAATATTGGCACCACATTTGCTATGCGCCAGTCCTGCGGAACAGACCCCGTCGCTATAGAGTCCCTAAAAATAAGAAATAATGGTTTATCTATTACATTACTTAGTTCTCTTAGTACTCGTGGGTGTATGCCATCCGGACCCGGAGATTTATCTATTTTAATCTTATTTAGCTGGTTTCGCACCTCTTCTTGGGTAAGATTGGTGACCCTTAATATAGGGTTTTCATTGTTTCTTGGGATTTCACCTAGCATTTCATTTTCCACCGTGAATACCGTGGAGAAGAAGGTGTTTAATATGTTAGCCTTTTCCTCGTCATCTACAACCATTCTGTCCTCACTATTTTTTAAGGGGCCTACATTTTCAGTTTTTATTCTTTTACTATTGATATAGTTGAAGAACAGTTTGGGATTAGTTTTACTCTCCTTAGCAATGTGCTTCTCTGTTTCCTTTTTGGCAGCTTTAATTAGTTTTTTAGATAAAGTATTTTTCTCCCTATAGTTTTTTAGAGCTTCAATGGTGCCATCCTGCTTTAGTAGTGCAAATGCTTTCTTTTTACTGTTAATTGCCTGTCTTACTTCTTTGTTTAGCCACATTGGGTTTTTCCTATTTCTAGTCCTTTTATTCCCACAAGGTATAAACTGCTTACAGTGCCTATTTAGGATGTTCTTAAACATTTTCCATTTATTATCTGTATTCTTATTTCTGAGGATATTGTCCCAGTCTACCAGATTAAGGGCATCTCTAAGCTGGTCAAACTTTGCCTTCCTAAAGTTCAGTGTTTTTGTGACTCCCTGACAAGTCCCCCTAGTGAAAGACAGGTGAAACTGTACAATATTGTGGTCGCTATTTCCTAGATGCCCGACCACCTGCAGATTTGTTATTCTGTCAGGTCTATTAGATAGTATTAGGTCTAAAAGTGCTGCTCCTCTGGTTGGATTCTGCACCAATTGTGAAAGATAATTTTTCTTGGTTATTAGCAGAAACCTGTTGCCTTTATGGGTTTCACAGGTTTCTGTTTCCCAGTTAATATCCGGGTAGTTAAAGTCCCCCATAACCAGGACCTCATTATGGGTTGCAACTTCATCTATCTGCTTTAGAAGTAGACTTTCCATGATTTCTGTTATATTTGGGGGTTTGTAACAGACCCCAATGAGAATTTTGTTACCATTTTTCCCTCCATGAATTTCGACCCATATGGACTCGACATCCTCATTCCCTTCGCTGATGTGCCATCCTGGATGAGCTGCACTACCTTAGTCACTTGTATGGGTTGTAGAGTCCATCTCATGCTACCTCAAGTGTGAAAGCACATCAAACAATCAAAAGTGACCAAAACATCAGCCAGAAAGCATTGGTACTGAGATGTGGTCTGTGGTCCCCACCTGCAGAAACACTCCATCTGTTGTCTATTCCATTTGCACAACAGCATGTGAAATTAAATATCAAACAGTGTTGCTTCCTAAGTGGACAGTTTGATTTTACAGAAGTTTGATTTACTTGGAATTAAATTCTGTTGTTTAAGCGTTCCCTTTATTTTTTTGAGCAGTGTATAAATATAAATATATCTCTGCCACTTGTTAAATAAAAATAAAAATAAACTTTCATTTTTAGGCCCCCTACACACGTTCAGGAATTCATGCAGAAAATTCCTGTGAAAATCCGGACATTTCTGACGGATTTCCGCATGAAAACCGCATGCGTTTTTTAGCACGTTTTTTGTGTGGTTTTGACTCGTTTTTGGCGTGGTTTTTCACGGACATTTCCCAATGCATTAGACAGTGGGAAAACCGCAAAAAAAACGCAAAATTTATGAGCATGTTCATTATTTTTCCGCAATGCGTTTTTCATGCGGAAAAACACACATCATGTGCACAGATATTGCGGATTTCATTAAAAATGATGGGATGCTTAATGTATGCAGATTATTTGCGGTTTTATAGCGTTTTTATAGCGCAAAAACGCTAAAAAAACGCAAGTAATCTGCAACGTGTGCACATAGCCTTACAGTCAAAAAGCAAAAATGCTGAGTACTCATAATATACACTCACCGGCCACTTTATTAGGTACACCATGCTAGTAACGGGTTGGACCCCCTTTTGCCTTCAGAACTGCCTCAATTCTTCGTGGCATAGATTCAACAAGGTGCTGGAAGCATTCCTCAGAGATTTTGGTCCATATTGACATGATGGCATCACACAGTTGCCGCAGATTTGTCGGCTGCACATCCCAAAGATGCTCCATACAAGGCAGGATGGATCCATGCTTTCATGTTGTTTACGCCAAATTCTGACCCTACCATCCGAATGTCGCAGCAGAAATCGAGACTCATCAGACCAAGCAACGTTTTTCCAATCTTCTACTGTCCAATTTCGATGAGCTTGTACAAATTGTAGCCTCAGTTTCCTGTTCTTAGCTGAAAGGAGTGGTACCCGGTGTGGTCTTCTGCTGCTGTAGCCCATCTGCCTCAAAGTTCGACGCACTGTGCGTTCAGAGATGCTCTTAGGCCTACCTTGGTTGTAACGGGTGGCGATTTGAGTCACTGTTGCCTTTCTATCAGCTCGAACCAGTCTGCCCATTCTCCTCTGACCTCTGGCATCAACAAGGCATTTCCGCCCACAGAACTGCCGCTCACTGGATTTTTTTTCTTTTTCGGACCATTCTCTGTAAACCCTAGAGATGGTTGTGCGTGAAAATCCCAGTAGATCAGCAGTTTCTGAAATACTCAGACCAGCCCTTCTGGCACCAACAACCATGCCACGTTCAAAGGCACTCAAATCACCTTTTTTCCCCATACTGATGCTCGGTTTGAACTGCAGGAGATTGTCTTGACCATGTCTACATGCCTAAATGCACTGAGTTGCCGCCATGTGATTGGCTGATTAGAAATTAAGTGTTAACAAGAAGTTGGACAGGTGTACCTAATAAAGTGGCCAGTGAGTGTATATATCTATATATATAATTGTCTAAGGGTTTTTCTGTCTGTCCTGGAAATCCCACATCTCTGATTGGTCGAGGCCGCCTGGGCCTCGACCAATCAGTGACGGGCACAGTATCGACGTAGAAATCCTGCGTCTCAGATTGGTCGAGGCCGCCTGGGCCTCGACCAATCAGCGACGGGCACAGTATCGACGTAGATGTCATAAAGGAAATCCTGCGTCTCTGATTGGTTGAGGCCGCCAGGCCTCGACCAATCAGCGACGGGCACAGTATCGACGTAGATGTCATAATGGTTGCCATGGCGACCATGATGTCATAAAGGTTGCCTCGACCAATCAGCGACGGGCACAGTCTGCCGCGAATTCTGGAATCATCATTGTCCATATACTACGGGGACATGCATATTCTAGAATATCCGATGCGTTAGAATCGGGCCACAATCTAGTATACATATATATATTTAATGTTGCAGGAGAGCCAGTTACACTAGGTGTTAAAGCTTAGCACTGCCAGTCCTGATTAGGGGCACCTTCATAGCTATGACTAGAACCAGGTCATGTTTTCACTGTTGTCAGTCAACTGGGGGAGCTGAGCAGAATGGGATGTGTTGAAGCTTGAGAGAGACATGCCAAAATCTTTGAGTAGAGACTGCACTGGCCAAGTGCAACAAACGGCAAGTATCATTGGTTAGTATCACTGATGTTTTTTTATGTGACGAGTCTGATGCTAGCTCAGCCAAACATGAATAGCCAGGATCTATATTGTATAGTTAGTGCCTGGACAAGGCTAGGGATTTCTGTTTAAGGTTTTATTTTAGAGCCTGGATGCAGGAAGTAGAGAGGATGCTCAACTAGTCTCCTCATTCCCCATTGGTGTTTTGGTTGGGTTCAGATCATGAGTATCCATTGAACCACTCTTACCCTGTTCTTAAGAAATGCAACAGATGTGTGATGGGGATCTTTGTCATGTTGGGTAAATGCACTTCTACCCAGGGCATAGAGTGATGGTAGAATCTTATCCATCAATGAAGAGCAGTACACAGTGGGGTAACAACTAGCAGATCAAGGGCCCAGTGCATCAGTGGCCCACTCACAGCAGCAGAAACTTCAGCTTGATGTTGAATGCACCAGCAGCTGACATCGGCATGCACGTAACGGGGCATATGGCAGTGACGTCATATACTCCAGTCACATACCGAAGTAATCTACGGGGTGAATTATACTACTACGTATGACTATTGGGGTGCATGATACTACTATATATGACTATGGGGATGTATTATACTACTAGATCTGACTATGGGGTGCATTACACTTCTATATATGACTGTGGGATGCATTATACTTCTATATATGACTATGTAGATGCATTATACTACCATATATGATTATGGGGATGCAGTACACTACTATATATGACTATGTGGGTGCATTATACTACTATATACGACTATGGGGTGCATTATTCTACTATACAGCTCTGGCAAAAATTAAGAGACCACTGCAAAATTTTCAATTTGTCTGATTTTTCTCTTAGTTATAGGTAGATATTCTATAGATATATTTTTGTGTAAATTGTTCTTTTATTCTATAAACTACTGACAACATGTCTCCAAAGTTCCAAGCAATACATTTTAAATTTATTTTCTGAAAATGAGAACTGGTCAAAATAACCAAAAAATGCATTGCTTGCAGACCTCAAATAATGCAAAAAAAAAAAACAAGTTCATAATCATTTAGAAACAACAATACCAATGTTTAACTCAGGAAGAGTTCAGAAATCAAAATTTTGTGGAATAACCATGATTTTTAATCACAGCTTTCGTGAGTCTTGGCATGCTTTCCGCCAGTCTTTCATACTGCTTTTGGGTGACCTTATGCCACTCCTGGTACAAAAATGTAAGCAGTTCTTCTTTGCTTTATGGCTTGTGACTATCTATCATCCTCTTGATTACATTCCAGAGTTTTTCAATGGGGTTCAGGTCTGGAGATTGGGCTGGCCATGACAGGGATTTGATGTGGTCCTTCATCCACAACTTGATTGACCTAGCTGTGTGGCATGGTGCATTGTCCTACTGGAAAAAACAGTCCTCAGAGTTGGGGAACATTGCCTGAGAAGAAAGGAATCTTTTTTTCCAGGATAGCCTTATATGCGGCTTGATTCATACGTCCTTCGCAAAGATTAAATTGCCCAATTCCAACCTTGCAGTAGCATCTCCAGATCATCACCTGGTCATCTAGTGGTTAGACGGAGACCTGGTGAGGTGTACAAGCCACAGTGTCTTGCACTCACTGTGAAATTTGGTGGAGGATCTGTGATGATCTGGGGATGCTTCAGGAAGGCTGGAATAGGGCAGGTTATTTTGACCATTTCTCTTTTTCATAAAATAAATACAAAATGTATTGCTTGGAACTTCGGATACATGCTGTCAGTAGTTTTATAGAATAAAAGAACAATTTACATTTTACTCAAAAATATACCTATAAAGAGAAAAATCAGACAAGCTGAAAATGTTATATTTGCCAGAGCTGTATATGACTGTGAGGTGCATTATACTACTATATATGACAATGGTGGTGCATTATAATATTTGATCTGACTATAGGGTGCATTACACTACTATATGACTGTGAGGTGCATTATACTACTACATATGACTATGGGGGTTTATCGACTAAAGTTTCAGATTCACAGCTATATTGTGGTAAATATCTAATATAATTAGATTCAGTAAATGGTATGATATTAGTTGATTTTATTTTTCTCAGATCTTATTATTTCCTCTGGCTTGTTGTTTTCCTAGACTCTGGTGATAAGCTTTTCTACATTTTCATCTCAACGGTTAAATGTCCCCTGTTGTGAGGTTCCTAATATCCCTCTATATCAATACCCTGATGTGTCACTATTATATAGTTCTCAGGACTATGGGTTCATCCTCATATGTTTTGCATTGTGTGGCCGCGGACCTTCACTTGCTGCTTATTTCAAACAAATTTTATGTTTGATCTGCTGGTCCATATGCAACAGGTGTGGAATCTTTCATCTTTCCATCTCCTTACTTTAAAGTATTGAAACATGATATATTTGAGCAGGTTATGAGGTTTTTCCCCATAAAGAACATTGATAGCATATCCATTTTGGAGAGTTGAGCCAGTGCTCAATTTTTGGAATACAGTCCATGATTAAGACTGTTGTGAAACGCGTTGGACTTTCTCTGACAAGTTTTAAGCAGATATTTTAACCTGCGTTAAAATAGTTTGTTGCCCATAAATTGAGAGCTGGAATGACTTCTGTTCTTTGAT
Organism: Ranitomeya variabilis; assembly: GCF_051348905.1. Taxonomy (NCBI): domain Eukaryota; kingdom Metazoa; phylum Chordata; class Amphibia; order Anura; family Dendrobatidae; genus Ranitomeya; species Ranitomeya variabilis. Next base: position 574,314,969 of record NC_135236.1, read on the forward strand.
AGCCACATTAAACTATGGAGAAATTCATGCAGATGGATTTGAGAGGGCAGAACACAAGTAAGCTGGCATTGTGGTCTTCACATCTCCCATGTGGAGCCACTGCCAATGGAGCATTGGGTACCTTATTAGATTAGTGATTTCTTCAGCTAATTAAGTCCCAGATACATTTTGGCATATTAGAGAAGTCAGCAGAATTTCATCCCTCAGACTATTGATGTGCATGTGGCTCTTTCGAAGAAAAGTCCAGCAATAACTTTACAGAGCTAGTCAGTTTTTCCATTACTGAGAAATCAATGGCAACGGAGCTGTCAGTCAAGGAGCAGGAGGAGGTGACACTGGGTGGGAATAGAGCTGGAGTGACAGCTGTCAGATCTACAAATAGCCCTTTATTCTTGTTTGCATATCAATTAAGCATTTGCACTACTAAAGCAGGATGGCACCATTGAAGCTCTAAAAAACTATAGGGAGAAAAATACTTTATCTAAAAAACTAATTAAAGCTGCCAAAAAGGAAACAGAGAAGCACATTGCTAAGGAGAGTAAAACTAATCCCAAACTGTTCTTCAACTATATCAATAGTAAAAGAATAAAAACTGAAAATGTAGGCCCCTTAAAAAATAGTGAGGAAAGAATGGTTGTAGATGATGAGGAAAAGGCTAACATATTAAACACCTTCTTCTCCACGGTATTCACGGTGGAAAATGACATGCTAGGTGAAATCCCAAGAAACAATGAAAACCCTATATTAAGGGTCACCAATCTAACCCAAGAAGAGGTGCGAAACCGGCTAAAAAAGATTAAAATAGATAAATCTCCGGGTCCGGATGGCATACACCCACGAGTACTAAGAGAACTAAGTAATGTAATAGATAAAACATTATTTCTTAATTTTAGGGACTCTATAGCGACGGGGTCTGTTCCGCAGGACTGGCGCATAGCAAATGTGGTGCCAATATTCAAAAAGGGCTCTAAAAGTGAACCTGGAAATTATAGGCCAGTAAGTCTAACCTCTACTGTTGGTAAAATATTTGAAGGGTTACTGAAGGATGTTATTCTGGATTATCTCAATGAGAATAACTGTTTAACTCCATATCAGCATGGGTTTATGAGAAATCGCTCATGTCAAACCAATCTAATCAGTTTTTATGAAGAGGTAAGCTATAGGCTAGACCACGGTGAGTCATTGGACGTGGTATATCTCGATTTTTCCAAAGCGTTTGATACCGTGCCGCACAAGAGGTTGGTACACAAAATGAGAATGCTTGGTCTGGGGGAAAATGTGTGTAAATGGGTTAGTAACTGGCTTAGTGATAGAAAGCAGAGGGTGGTTATAAATGGTATAGTCTCTAACTGGTTCGCTGTGACCAGTGGGGTACCGCAGGGGTCGGTATTGGGACCTGTTCTCTTCAACATATTCATTAATGATCTGGTAGAAGGTTTACACAGTAAAATATTGATATTTGCAGATGATACAAAACTATGTAAAGCAGTTAATACAAGAGAAGATAGTATTCTGCTACAGATGGATCTGGATAAGTTGGAAACTTGGGCTGAAAGGTGGCAGATGAGGTTTAACAATGATAAATGTAAGGTTATACACATGGGAAGAAGGAATCAATATCACCATTACACACTGAACGGGAAACCACTGGGTAAATCTGACAGGGAGAAGGACTTGGGGATCCTAGTTAATGATAAACTTACCTGGAGCAGCCAGTGCCAGGCAGCAGCTGCCAAGGCAAACAGGATCATGGGGTGCATTAAAAGAGGTCTGGATACACATGATGAGAGCATTATACTGCCTCTGTACAAATCCCTAGTTAGACCGCACATGGAGTACTGTGTCCAGTTTTGGGCACCGGTGCTCAGGAAGGATATAATGGAACTAGAGAGAGTACAAAGGAGGGCAACAAAGTTAATAAAGGGGATGGGAGAACTACAATACCCAGATAGATTAGCGAAATTAGGATTATTTAGTCTAGAAAAAAGACGACTGAGGGGCGATCTAATAACCATGTATAAGTATATAAGGGGACAATACAAATATCTCGCTGAGGATCTGTTTATACCAAGGAAGGTGACGGGCACAAGGGGGCATTCTTTGCGTCTGGAGGAGAGAAGGTTTTTCCACCAACATAGAAGAGGATTCTTTACTGTTAGGGCAGTGAGAATCTGGAATTGCTTGCCTGAGGAGGTGGTGATGGCGAACTCAGTCAAGGGGTTCAAGAGAGGCCTGGATGTCTTCCTGGAGCAGAACAATATTGTATCATACAATTATTAGGTTCTGTAGAAGGATGTAGATCTGGGGATTTATTATGATGGAATATAGGAATATAGGCTGAACTGGATGGACAAATGTCTTTTTTCGGCCTTACTAACTATGTTACTATGTTACTATGTTATTATGTCCACTACAAACAAATGCTTTTAAAACATGTAACCAATCTTGAAGTCAGTCTGATGGGTAATAAGGCGGAGATTTTTCTATGGTCTTCCTGTACCCCGACTACTCACTAAGTTGATGCAATAACTTATAACACTTTAACTATTAGACGCTCTTTAGTTCCTAATATATTACCTCATTGTTATTTTTTAGACAATATCCCATTAAGAGTTATCCCTTGGCTTACTGATCTGAATTATGTTGATGTTTATGGACTTTGGGATTTTTTACTGAACCTACCAATCTCACACTTCCTTTTAAACCAGGTCCCCTGCATAGAGGTCTGGCCAAAAGGAATCCAGGAAACAACCTTGGGATCTCTTAAGGCCCCGTCACACACAGCGACGCTGCAGCGATACAGACAACGATGCTGATCGCTGCAGCGTCGCTGTTTTGTCAGTGTGGTCGCTGGGGAGCTGTCACACAGACCGCTCTCCAGCGACCAACGATGCCGAGGTCCCCGGGTAACCAGGGTAAACATCGGGTTGCTAAGCGCAGGGCCGTGCTTAGTAACCCGATGTTTACCCTGGTTACCAGTGTAAAATGTAAAAAAACAAACACTACATACTCACCTTCGCGTCCCCCGGCGTCCGCTTCCTGCACTGACTGAGCGCCGGCCCTAAAGCAGAGCGGTGACGTCACCGCTGTGCTGTACTTTCACTTTCCAGCCGGCAGTCAGTCAGTGCGGGAAGCAGACGGCAAGGGACCTGACGGACACCGGAATGTGAGTATGTACTGTTTTTTTATTTTTTACATTTACAATGGTAACCAGGGTAAACATCGGGTTACTAAGCGCGGCCCTGCGCTTAGTAACCCGATGTTTACCCTGGTTACCAGTGAAGACATCGCTGAATCCGTGTCACACACACCGATTCAGCGATGTCAGCGGGACCTCAACGACCAAAAAAAGGTCCAGGCCATTCCGACACGACCAGCGATCTCACAGCAGGGGCCTGGTCGCTGGTACGTGTCAAACATAGCGAGATCGCTACTGAGGTCGCTGTTGCGTCACAAAACTTGTGACTCAGCAGCGATCTCGCTAGCGATCTCGCTATGTGAGGCGGGGCCTTTACAAAAACTCCATGTAAACTTTATTATCTCAAAACTCAGGTCGGGAAATAAGCATAAATCTGATTGGCTATGGCTGGAATTTTTGGTTGGTCTTCGGTCTATTCCCCCTAAACTCATCTCTAAATTGTTTGCTAATCATGTCAATCCGCCCTCTCAATTCAAGCCACTTTATTTATCCACGTGTGAATTGGAACTAAACCTGTCCCTGTCTCCCCAGGAGTCTAGTCAAATCTTAAATAACTCCCATGACTTCTCAAGGTTTATTCTATTACAGGAAAACGCTTTTAAAATCCTCTCACGTTGGTATAGAACTCCGGATAGACTGTTCCACATGGGTTTACCTTCCTCTCCCCTTTGCTGGAGGTGTTCTGGTTCGGTTGGAACCCTGGCTCATATTTTTTGGTCGTGCCCTGTTATATCCAAATATTGGTCAGAAATTAATAGATATCTTTGCCAATTAGGCTTAACTAAGCGGGACCAAACTTCTCAAGAAGTTCTACTATCGCTACCTACCAACGAATTTAAGCCCAAGAAACATGATCTACTCTCTCTTTTGCTAGCGGCAGCAAAACACCTAATTTCCCTACATTGGAGACAACCCTCCCCCCCTTCAATTGCAGAGTGGATAGCTAAGGTTCAGGATATTTACAGAATGGAGGAGTTGTCAAGTTGGGATTCACACACTCATGGTAAATTTATATCAATTTGGCTTCCGTGGATAAATAAACCCGTTCTCTCTTCTTGACAGTTATCAACTTTTGTCTTGGCTATACACTCCCCTCTCCATTTTCTGGTCTCGCATTCTGCTGCCGAGATTATGTGCTCTTCCATTGCCGGAGTGACAGAGCATGACCTCAAATTACACCAATTTATATCAAATATTTCTACCTCAGATAGATCTCATTACTCATTTTTTACTTATCCTAAGTATCTTGTTTTTTGCATTCTTTACTCATAGTGTCTCATCTTTGCAAGTTTCCAGAAGATATGACTACGTTCTTTTGGGAACCGTTATTATACCTACTAAGTTACTAATACCTGATATTCGTTCTTTGTATTGTTTTCCCTTGTTCTATGGTCTCTGCCAGTACGGCTTCATATAGATGTAACCGATACTCTATCTAGAATTCATATATTGCTTTGGTTACTGTTTGAGCAAATATTTTCTTCTTTATGGAGCATATGTTGATTGATAATTGGCTGAGCCATTAATTTCTTGTATTGTATGTTTATTAAAATTTCCTTAAATAAGGAATTAAAAAAAAACAAAAACCATGTAACCAGCTGCCTCCAACATGTTTCACCATTACTGGCATCTTCAGGGGAATGAGCTACGAAGTATATCTTCAAAAAAACTAAGAATTTTAATAGCTGTAATTATGCTTCAGTTTCTCACTGAATTCATAGTAGGATCAGTCAGTATTATTTTTGAAAAACATTCAATATATCCAGCATAAGGAGTTTAAAATAGTTGCTTAGTGATACTAATAAAAAAAAAAATCATGGAGCATCAAAAGTAATGTTTTAAGAAAACGCTGGCATGTTTCAAGCTCACTTAATTATTGTATATATTGTAATATAGCTTGTGACATTATACAGGTACTCACAGATGGTAATTAGATCATATTAGTCACCTCCTGGAACTATAAAACCATTATGGATGGAACCATTGTTTAACCCTGAATGAATAAAAGTTGAGAAATAGAATTTGAAAGAAATTTAAGGGCTTGGTAGAGATAGAACAGTGAAGATTTGTATTAACATAACGTAATGGTGAATCATTTCTCTTCGTAAATTCATACCCAAATGAACACTTGTCAAGGTGAAAGATCCATAAAACCTGTCGGTTTAGCAGTCACCATCATCACACATTTTTAACTATTTAAATGCCATGTGAGCAAAAGTATTTCATTTCTCATTGATACATGTTAATAAAGTGTTTGACTGCATTTGACACATTCTACTGTTCGATGTTAGTGATGTTTGAAGTAGTCTGTGGTCATAAAATCAGCTAAAAAATACAGGTAAAGAGTTGAAACCTCTCCAGTTGTATTTCCTGAAAGAGGTTACTGACAGATTCTCAGTTAACTAATTCTGCAGCCAGCAATAGACAGTGCAGCACAGAAGCTATACAAGGCAAACTGTTAAACATTTTTTAATGAAACTCAATTACAAAAATACATACAATTAAGTAAGGAAAAATTTGTCCTCAAAAGTGGATAATTCATGTAATGTTTTTTATTTATGTATACTAGGTAATTAAAGTCCCAGGATACATAACTGATTTGTTTTTAAAGTATGAACATTTATGTATTCAGCAAAATCAAATGTGTTTATTTTCTTATCTTTTTATGAAAAAAATAGGAAATGGGAAAATAATCATTCATAGTTTTTTTCAGTATTAAAAAAATGCAAACTTTTTAACATTGCTAGTTCTCTTAGGAACTTACTTAGAGTTACTATAGTACTGCAATACTTCTATTTAGTGTTGTGCTATAATGAATATAGCGAACTTCTATGAAGCTTTGTCTGTTGGAGCGCTTCATAGGAGTACAAAGATGACAGTCACAAGGGCACGGCAATCCATCAGTACTGCGCAGTTTAACTACTAATATGCCACGGTCGCTGTGTCTAATGTGAAGAACTGCAGTGATTATAGCAATTGTGGGTCTCTTTTTTGTGCTCCCTTAATTATATAAACAGATTTTAAATTTCAGATATAATCCTCTATACCTTAGGCAGAGGGCTACTTTGCATAGAAGCTACACAACTATCATTTCATCATATCTAAAGCTTTCCTTTTTTCAGGAAAAAAATATTTTTTTTCTGTCTTCTGCTTTCAAATTTTATATGTAAGCAATTCCTATGTGATTTTTATTTCATTATACCATCTGAGTCATGTCAGCAAGGTTACATCAGTAGGTAACTGACAGCTGCGACCCAAGCTAAAATCATTGCCAGAAATCTGTTCCACCCAAACAGCTGTCTAGTTATTAATATTAATGGTAAAACTTACTTGTTCTGGACATTTATTAGGGTCCCATACCTCCCAATCTCCAAAAGATGTCACTTTCCTGACAGTTTGACTGACATATTACTGAATATGTGAAATCTCCATAAAACTAAAATGGAATCCAGCAACAAGCTTTTTTTTTAACTAAACTACTTGTCATTTCACATATTTAAACTGTTTAATTTGATAAGAGAAGGGTATCAGAGAAGCTGTTCATCTACCGACCAGTACATAATGCTAAAATCTGATGAGTGCTGGTCAAATGATCATCAATAAATAATGATTTGTAGTTTGTCCTCACCCCCCTAATGGTGTTTGATGAGACTAATGTCAAATTTTTGGTCAAACCTGTGAAGTTTTTTGGCATCAAATTTTGCAAAAAAACTGCATTAATAGATCTTATATTGGCCAGGGACTTTTCATGGTGACACAGTCAAGAGGCTTCCAAAAATTGTTGATTTAATTGGAAGCAAACCTTTCTCTCAATTTCGATAGAATAAAAGGAACTTTTTATTTGGATTTACTCCATAATGTATTAGGAGCACTTTAACAGGCTCCTAATAACATTTTCAATTATAATGTTAGTGAGGAATGCTGGGCCACTTGTGAAATCCAATGTGGATAACAGCAAAAGGTGGTAACCATAGGGGAAGGGAGCATAACCCAGCTCTGGAGTTGAGAAAAGTGTGCATTATTGGGCCTGTGCATTACATACAAGAGCTGCAGAGTTCAGAACAGTGCTTTGACCAATCGGTGGAATTCTTAGACTCCATACGCCAATATATCAGTAACACATAGCAAACCCTATAATGTGTAAGAAAAAAAATGTAAATGATAGTTGCCTTTGAATCTGGTCATATAGATTACATTGGATTCATAGTAAAAGGATAATATGGCTTTAAAAGTAAAGGTAATATTACACATTCAAATTAATAGCTGTCCATTTATTATATAGACAGAGCAAGACAAAGCAAGACTGTATCTTCGAAGCCTCATCCTTATCACAATTACATTGATTATTTTCCTTATAGACTCTTTAGACCAGAGGTCCCCAAAGTTTCTGACCTTGAGAGCCACATTCAGCCACATTCAGCACTGAGAGAGGGTCGCGAGCTACATTCAGCCTTGAGAGAGGGTCATGAGCCACATTCAGCTCCCGCCCCCCTCACAATAGTGGCAACCAAAGCCCTCATTATAGGCATAATGGTAACCAAAGGTTTTCCACAAAAATCAATCACTCCAAAGCAGTATACAAAGATCCAGGGGGTTCCTACAACACCCTCAATTCAGTATTCTCCTATTAAGCACTCCCAAGTCACTGTCACATCCAGCTTCAAACACCTCCTATGACACGTCATGTCACACCTAACAACAGTATATGTGCATCCAGATCTGCTCTTCTATGCAGGGCTGCTCACAAAATTCACCATTTTCAGATGTGCTCTTCATACCTATTTGCTAGCACTGGAGCTAATGCTCCAAGCTGACAGACAGCCGCAAGCCACAATTCATAGGACCACGAGCCACATGTGGCTCCCGAGCTACAGGTTGGGGACCCCTGCTTTAGACAGTGGATGACCTTATGAAAAAATTCCTTTAAATAATGAGATGTGGTAATACATCCACCACTTACTTTGGTCAATCGTACAAATAACAAGAGTTGTCCATACATATATGTTACATGGTATAAAGGAGATAGTCTACACTTCTGAAAGCAGCTTATATCCCAGCAGGATAAATGGGTGATAAAATGCAATATGAAGATCCTTGTTTTTTCTGACATCTTCAATTAACCCCTTTCCGACCTCCGCCGAATTAGTACTGCGCTGTGGGAGGTGCATTTCTGACCAGCGCAGTACTAGTACGGCGCCGCCATTTTCCAGTTACCACGCGGTATCGCGCGATGACTGGGTTCGATGGCTGCTGTCCATTACAGCAGACCATCTCCGCACGTAGCCCCGGGGGGCTGCACCACCCCCCCACATCGGCGATTGCTGTGATTGGCTGGTCAATTCTGACCAACCAATCGAAGCAATAAAAGAGTAAAGTTATTATTAAAAAAAAAGCATGTGACTGGATGTGATCTGTGCTGAATGACGTAGCACCAATCACAACCATCACAGTCGGTGGGGTGATCACCATGTCACCTCACCTGATTAACCCCTAGGGCACTGATTGGCTGAACAATAGCTTCTAGCCAATCAGCTCCAAATTTTTAGCTAGTGCATTAGGGGAGCGTACGTCTCATTGTTGCTGACGTCCGTTTTTCTTTTGTAAAAAATAATTATTTGCGGCTGGTAAATTTATAGGGAGGGCAAAAGTGTAGTGAATATCTAATTTTTTTTACAAACTTTTTTTTTTAACATCTGATTTTTCTTTTCATTTTTTTATTTTCTGCATTTTATCTCTCTACTTTTTTTCTCTCCGTTTTGTTATAACAGAGAGTACCCTATTACACAAGCCCCACACATTACACGTGTAAAAGCACCACTTACATACACATCCCCAGAGTTTAGAAAAAAAAAAAATGGCCCATTCGTCAACCAGGCGCTATTCACCAGAGGAGACTTACGCCATCATTGCATCCGACACGGATTCAGCCAGTGAGGAAGATCCCACATTCCTCTATTCCTCATCATCCTCCTCATCTGGCGAGGAAGGACCCCCAGCAAGGCACCCTAGGACCCAGGCAACTCCTGCAGAAATTGATCCCGAATGGATTGCACCCCCTGAAAATTTTCAGCCCGTCATTCCGGATTTCAGCAGCAGCTCAGGAATCCAGTTTGACACCACTGGCCTCACTGAAATTGACTTCTTCAAATTCTTTTTCAGTGATGAAATAATAAATCTTATGGTGACCCAGACGAACCTGTATGCCCAACAATTTTTCACCCAAAATCACACGTCATCATATGCCAGATGGAGCCCCGTAAAAGCAGCAGAGATTATGACATTTTGGGGAATTTTGCTGCATATGGGCATAATAAAAATGCAAATATTTTCTAAATTTTTGCCAAATTTCTATTTTTTTCACAAATAAACGCAAGTCATATCGAGGAAATTTTACTGGTATCATAAAATACAATATGTCACCAGAAAACAATCTTAGACTCAGTGGGATCCGTTGAAGCGTTCCAGAGTTATTACCTCATGAAGTGACAGTGGTCAGAAGTGTAAAGATTGGCAGGGTCGGAAAGGTGAAAACAGGCTGGGTCTTGAAGGGGTTAAGGGAACAGGAAAGGCTTCTAAACAGATAAGATTGCTTGCAGATTCTAGCAAAATTGTCAAGGTCCACAGACAATCTTATGTGTATGGGCAGCTTAGCTGTTCTCTTAGGGTACCGTCACACTAAGCGACGCTGCAGCGATAGCGACAGCAATGCCGATCGCTGCAGCGTCGCTGTGTGGTCGCTGGAGAGCTGTCACACAGACCGCTCTCCAGCGACCAACGATGCCGAGGTCCCCGGGTAACCAGGGTAAACATCGGGTTGCTAAGCGCAGGGCCGCGCTTAGTAACCCGATGTTTACCCTGGTTACCAGCGTAAAATGTAAGTACATACTTACATGCGTCCCCCGGCGTCCGCTTCCTGTAATGAGTGAGCGCCGGCAGTAGCAGGGCACAGCGGTGACGTCACCGCTGTGCTGTGCTTTCACTTTCAATTTGCGGCGCTCAGTCAGTGTGGGAAGCGGACGCCGGGGGAAGCATGTGAGTATGTACTGTTTGTTTTTTTTTACATTTTACGCTGGTAACCAGGGTAAACATCGGGTTACTAAGCGCGGCCCTGCGCTTAGTAACCCGATGTTTACCCTGGTTACCAGTGTAAAATGTCGCTGGTATGGTTGCTTTTGCCGTCAAACACGGCGATACACGGCGACCTAGCGACCAAATAATGTGCAGACCTTCTAGCAGCGACCAGCAATTTCACAGCGGGATTCTGATCGCTGCTGCGTGTCAAATACAGCGATCTCGCTCCCTAGGACGCTGCAACGTCACATATCGCTGGCGACGTTGCTTAGTGTGACGGTACCTTTAGTAAAATGCTGAATAATTCTGCTACTTTTTTCTTGCACCATTTTCATATGTTATTACAATGGATCAATTAAATACTTAATGCTATTCAATAGAAATCTTACCTTAGAGAATGTATTTATCTGAGACACAGACTTTGTGTTCTTGAAAGTGTCGCTTGATTATTTAATTAAAATGATATTCCCGAACATATTGCCAGTGAGAAATGGTTAAAACAGGTAGCGGCCTGATGCTGTGATCAAATTTTTGCTAATGAATAAAACATTCAACCAACATGTTGTTCTAGAATGTGCAAATAGGATGCTAAAAGAAGTGAGGCAGAAGTAATCTTTCCTAGACACTCGGAATTACAGGAAACTGTAATGATGATTTCCACTGCAATAATTACTAGGAGGAAAGTTGATTTCATGAAAATGTAAAGGAAAAAATGCATTTACATAAATGTAGCAGCATTGCGCACAAAATGTTATTAATGTAATCTTTCTAAAACAAAAATCAGTCTTCAAGAAGAGGTACAAGTATTTTGATTTCTTTCTTAGGCTTGTTTCTCCCTGAAAAACAGTACGAAAGATATTAGTGTCTATGTGTATAATATATTGTGGCATAAGTGTGGCAACCATGTGCTGCCTCTGTGCTGCATCAGTACCACATTTACCAGCACCAGGGAAGCAGTAGTACAGTTAGCACTGCATCAGGTGCTGAAGACCGCTCGCATCAGTTTTCCCTGCTCTGCCAGTAATCAGCGCGATCAGGGGAGAATGATGAGAGTTATATTCAACTGATAACAGTGAGAGCAGGCTGCGGCTGATGGGATTATTCATCGGCCACCGCCTGTGCTACAAATAAATAAATATAATGGCATGGGGTCCCTCCCATTTTTGACAACCAGCCTTGATAAAGCAGATAGCTGGGGGATGGTATTCTGAGGCTGGGAAGGGGCCATGGATACTGCCAACACCAAGCCTAAAAATAGCAGCCCGCAGCCGCTCAGAAAAGGCACATTTATTGGATGCATCAATGGTGGTGCTTTGCCCGGCTCTTCCAACTTGCCAAGTGGTGTGGTGGGAAGTCGGGCTCATATTTGTGGGGTTGATGTCACATTTGTATTGTCTGGTGACATCAATTCCGTGGTTTCGTAATGGAGAGTTGTCTATAAGACACCTACCATTACTAATCCTATAGTTGTGTGGTAAATAAAGACACAGCAAGAATAAAGTATTTTATTTGAAATAAAAACAAAATACACTTTTCCATTTTTTTTTTTAAATAACGAACACATTTATACTTAACTAAAACCTATTCCATTGAAACCAATGTCTACTGTAATAGAACAAAAATGAAAACACAATATCCCTCCCTTGTCTGAAGTTCAGTCCCACGCTGTAATCCATGTCTGGGGATTAATAGTTTTCAACCTGGAAGTTGCTTAAATGTGACTTTCCAGGCTAAGAACTACTGATGAATGAGCTGCTGCGAGCATCAGTGACTAGCAGTGACCTCATCGAGGATACCGTGAGTCACTGAGGCTGCATTCCCAGCCGGATTGAACTGGGGTGACCTCGGCACCATGAGAAAATGGCACTAGGTTCACTGCAGTTAAGCTCACCACAGATTTCTCACTTTTTATACTCAGTAAATTGTGCATTAGCAATAGTGAAAATTATATGTATATTCTTCCCTCAAACAAGTGAATGTGCTAATATTTTTCATTATCACTCCTGCTACTTTGTCACCAACATGCAGTCATAAATGAAAGTTTGGGATGGTCCTTACATCTGGTATTAAAACCTTACAATGCCTCCAGGTGGCTTCTGTGTGAATAGGGGCTGAACAGGATCACAGCACACAGCAAATGTCCACACAGCAAATTGGAAGCTATCTAAATGTAACGTCCAGCTCAAAGGAAGGGATGCCACCCCCTTATCTGCACTAAATGCAGAAACCTAAAGTTAAACCGAAAAAATGAACTGGAGTATAAGTTCGTATTCATGCAAAATAGGAGCATGTTCACACTGGCCATTAACCAGACAGAACCTAAGATAGAAACAACATAAATATCACTATATTGTAGCAGGATTTCCAGGAGAAATGGGCTCCTTCCCTGTCCTTCCAGCTAGGAGGACCCTAGTATATCCCTGTACCCCAGATTGCCCCTGAAGGTGGAAATACTAGGGTCTTGTACCTTGCTATGTTCCTATATGCATGCTGATTTGTTTCTTCCCTGACCCAGGGAGCTATGGAAGTGTATAGGATAACATTAACCTGACATACAAGGGAAACAGGGATAAAAGAAGATTACAATCATACAAATACAATCACCAAACAACCGAATGGAAATAAAGGGAATAGTAGGAGGAGTAAATCAAATGGGAGATGATTAGTATAAACAGATGATATAAATAATTTTGGGTACTTGGTAAATATTGTTTTTGATCAAAAAAAGCGTAAAAGCCAACCCAAAAGCGTCAATATTTACCTAAATTCAGGATGCTTCTAACCTGTAGTATCAAATCCTTACCATACATGATAGTGAAGTCTGTGTGATTAAGGGCTGAACAGGACTGGGTCCCAGCCAGGGACTGTCTAGTGGGCTTGGCCTCGCTCCATACACTTGTATTCAGTGAGGCCACACCCCATCTAGTGGCAAGGCCGTCCAGTGAGAGCCGCCGTCTAGTGGGCGCAACCTCGCTCAATACAAGTGTATGAAGCATACTCCAGGCCCTGGTCGGGAGTATGTATATTATACATATGGTGTTGGTACCAGTTCAGAAACCAGAAAATCCTCACAGCGCAGAGTTCATGTGCTGGTGGGACTCATAAGTCTCCAGTCGACAGGACAAGATGTAGTTTTGAACCACACCTTTCATATTACCATACAGAAAAAGAAAAAAAAAAGGTGGAAATGGTGAAAAACATCCAATTCCACTATAGTATTTTAGGGTTTTATTTTTATAACATTCATTTTACATTAAAATGGACTTAGAAACATTATTCTCTGGGTCACTGCAACTACAGAGATACTAAACATATATAGTCATTTTGTACTATTTTATTAGTTAAGAAAAATCTGAATTGTATAAAAAAAAGAAAAATAGTTATTGTTTGTGTTGCCATTTTCTGAGACCTGTAATTATTTTTATATTACCATCATTGGAGCTGTGTGGGGGATTGTTTTGTTTCATAGAGGGCTGGTGTTTATATTTATGCAATTGCGGTGTGCGTATTATGCTTTGATCACTTATAGCATTTTTTTTAGCTATTGCAGTGCGAAATGCAAAGTTGTGGTATTTTCATTTTTTCTTGTTAGGGCATTTGCTGAGCATGATTATTGTTGTTGGAGTTTTAAAATAATTTTATAGGAAAAAAATATCACTTTAATTTACCCCTAATATATAGTGGGTACTAAAAGTATTCAGACCCCTTTAAATTTTTCATTCTTTATTTCATTGCAAAAAAAGTTCTTTTTTTCTCATTAATGTACACTCTACACCCCCCATCTTCACTGAAATACAGAAATGTAGAATTTTTTGCAAATTTATTAAAAAAGAAAAACTGAAATATCACATGGTCATAAGTATTCAGACCCTTTGCTCAGTATTGAGTAGAAGCACCCTTTTGACCTAGTACATCCATGAGCCTTCTTGGTAATGATGCAACAAGTTTTTCACATGTGGATTTGGGGATCCTCTGCCATTCTTCCTTGCAGATCCTCTCCAGTTCTGTCAGGTTGGATGGTGAAAGTTGGTGGACAGCCATTTTCAGGTCTCTCCAGAGATGCTCAATTAAGTTTAGGTCAGAGCTTTGGCTAGGCTAGTCAAGAATAGTCACAGAGTTGTTCTGAAGCAATTCCTTTGTTATTTTAGCTGTGTGCTTAGGGTCATTGTCTTGTTGGAAGGTGAACCTTCGGCCAAGTCTGAGTTCCAGAGCACTCTGGAAGAGGTTTTCATACAGGATATCTCTGAACTTGGCCACATTCATGTTTTCTTCAATGGCAACCAGTCGTCCTGTCCCTGCAGCTGAAAAACACCCCCATAGCATGATGCTGCCACCACCAGGTTTCACTGTTGGGATTGTATTGTGCAAGTGATGAGCAGTTCCTGGTTTTCTTCACACATACTGCATAAAATTATCACCAAAAAGGTCTAGCTTCATCTCTTCAGAACAGAGAATCTTATTTCTCATAGTCTGGGAGTCCTCCATGTGTTTTTTTTGGCAAACTCTATGCGGGCTTTCATATGTCTTGCACTGAGGAGAGGCCACTGTGCTCTTAGGAACCTTGAGTATTGCAAAAATTCTTTTGTAACCTTGGCCAGATCTGTGCCTTGCCGCAATTCTGTCTCTGAGCACCTTGGCCAGTTTCTTGTCTATTCCTTGCCACAATTCCTGTCTATATAAGACCTCACAGATTATATACGTCTTATCAGTTTAATTACACAAAGCTGGACTCCAATGAAGGAGTAGAACCATCTCAAAGAGGATCACAAGGAAATGGACAGCATGCGACTTAAATATGAGAGTATAAGCAAAGGGTCTGAACACTTATGAGATATTTCAGTTTTTCTTTCTAAATAAATGTGCAAAAATGTCTACATCTCTGTTTTGTCCAGTCGAGATGGTGTGCAGAGTGAGAGAGAGAAAAAAATGAACTTTTTTGAATGTACTAAGTAGCTGCAATGAAACAAAGAGTGAAAAATTTAAAGGGGTCTGAATACTTTCCGTATATATACACTCACCGGCCACTTTATTAGGTACACCATGCTAGTAACGGGTTGGACCCCCTTTTGCCTTCAGAACTGCCTCAATTCTTTGTGGCATAGATTCAACAAGGTGCTGGAAGCATTCCTCAGAGATTTTGGTCCATATTGACATGATGGCATCACACAGTTGCCGCAGATTTGTCGGCTGCACATCCCAAAGATGCTCCATACAAGGCAGGATGGATCCATGCTTTCATGTTGTTTACGCCAAATTCTGACCCTACCATCCGAATGTCGCAGCAGAAATCGAGACTCATCAGACCAAGCAACGTTTTTCCAATCTTCTACTGTCCAATTTCGATGAGCTTGTACAAATTGTAGCCTCAGTTTCCTGTTCTTAGCTGAAAGGAGTGGTACCCGGTGTGGTCTTCTGCTGCTGTAGCCCATCTGCCTCAAAGTTCGACGCACTGTGCGTTCAGAGATGCTCTTAGGCCTACCTTGGTTGTAACGGGTGGCGATTTGAGTCACTGTTGCCTTTCTATCAGCTCGAACCAGTCTGCCCATTCTCCTCTGACCTCTGGCATTAACAAGGCATTTCCGCCCACAGAACTGCCGCTCACTGGATTTTTTTTATTTTTCGGACCATTCTCTGTAAACCCTAGAGATGGTTGTGCGTGAAAATCCCAGTAGATCAGCAGTTTCTGAAATACTCAGACCAGCCCTTCTGGCACCAACAACCATGCCACGTTCAAAGGCACTCAAATCACCTTTCTTCCCCATACTGATGCTCGGTTTGAACTGCAGGAGATTGTCTTGACCATGTCTACATGCCTAAATGCACTGAGTTGCCGCCATGTGATTGGCTGATTATAAATTAAGTGTTAACAAGAAGTTGGACAGGTGTACCTAATAAAGTGGCCGGTGAGTGTATATATATATATATATATATATATATATATATATATATATACACACACACAAACACGTGGTCAAAATTTTTGGTGCCCCTTGTTTAATGACAGAAAAAAACACATTGGTCACAGAAATAACTTGAATCTGACAAAAGTAATAATAAATAAAAAATCTTTGAAAATGAACAAATGAAAGTCAGTCCTTGCTTTTCAACCATGCGTCCACGGAATATTTTAAAAAACAAAAACGGCTCCCTGTGAACGTGATGCAGGGGAGCTAATGGGCCCTAGAATTAATATTGAGGCTGGATTGCAGGACTTAAATGTCGCTGATAGTGATTGAAAGTCGTATTTCGGAGGTTAACAGGAGCAATCTCCAAGTGTGCTGATTGCTGTTGCAAAAGGCACATGCCAGCTTTTTATTTGCTCTCTAAATGTTAAATAACAATCTTTATTTTTAAATAGCGCTAACACATTCCGCAGCACTCTACAGTTTGCACACATTATCATTGCTGTCCCCGATGGGGCTCACAATCTAAATTCCCTATCAGTATGTCTTTGGAATGTGGGAGGAAACCGGGGTGCCTGGAGGAAACCCACGCAAGCATGGGGAGAACATACAAACTTCTGTGAGCTCTCCTGCTGAGCCAGTTCCAAGGTCCTTGGCACACTCCATGATGTACTGATATGTCAAGGAATGTTAGGAAGTTAATTGCCTAGACTTATATATAGAACAGTCCTTCCAGATACGCGGAGTTAAAACATTTGATGTTGATAGCTGCAAGGCCTTATAGGTTATATCAACAAGGGAAGGCTTGAGGTAATTTCAGCCATCTGGGACTGACGTAATCTTCTGTAGTGTGTAAAATGGTAAGGGGATTTTTTTGCAGATCATGCAAATAAAACTGCAATGGTTTGAATTTTCCAAAATTTCCAAATATCATAAAAATTGTTTGAAATTGGATGTGCAGTGAACTAGTTCGATCAGCTTTAGTAACTACATTCTACATATGTCGCCATAAAAAGGCAGAAAGAAGAGGTTGGATGATGAGCTGCAGGTGTTGTGACGGGACAGTTCACTGGCAATGTATGAAATTATCCTTTTTCTGTTCTACCACAATTCAGCAAAATTTTGCACACCTGGCCACCATTTTGCTGAAAACGCAAATCAAATTTCCTTGTAAAACCCATGTGCTTTAGTGAATTTGAATCTCTTCTGATCTGTTCATATCATGTGTACAGTATATGAAGATATATATATCAATTTTATATATACATATAAAACATGTATACACAAGCTGATACATTTTTTTTGTTCTTAAACCCTTATACTTGCAGCTACAATTGAGTTTCTTATATGTATATAGGCTTGAATTATTTTATACACTTCATTATTATTGCAAATATGCCTTTATTAAAACTGCAATTCTTGTTGTTTTTGGCAGCCAGGGAAAATTTGGAATGCATGTCTGGCAGAAATTGAGATTGCTTATGTTGTATGGCATGAAAGAGAATTATAAAATCATATGAATATAATAGTTTTAATGTGTTTATTGAAGTTATTGAACACTCTTCTTGTTTATGTCATTATTTATGTTTGTTCTCTTTGGGAATCATTTTTAGCACAAAGGGGCATGCTGCTATCACTTTCAGATGTACTTATTCAGTATATTATTTTAAGTAAGCAACAAAACGAAGCTTGTCTAATAATCCTTTATTATAATAATTTTGTATTTAGACTTCATTATATCCCAAAATACTGAAGTTAAACTGAAGCCAGATCCCATCCCCATTAGTGTAATATTTGTCCAAATGTTCATTAGTTTTATGAAAATTTGGCAATGTTAATCAGTATTTTTCTAATAAATATATTGTATGGAGATTATATGCATCTTATTTTACAATATCATGATTTTTTTAATGTGTCAATTTTGTGTTTAATCGCTTTATCAAAGAAAAACATCAAATTACATCTTAGAGGAAGAACTATCAAAAACAAGTTACTTCCCACCATATAGACAGATGGCCTGTCTGTTTGACAGAAAATATCCAAAAATCCTTATCCTTCATAATAGGACAGTCTGAATCAACTTGGAATGAAACCCTATAAAGCCTTAATAGGCCATATGTTCATTACTTCACTTACACTATTAAGAAATTTGATGTGCTTATTTATTTTGTACATTGAACTATAGAAAAGTTTTAATTGTATATATAGTCATATCTATTAAACATGTACTTATACATAAACACACATTTGCACAAATATATACTGCAAGTCTAACATTCATATAACGGTTGTAAATTTTTTTCAATCTCACTAATTATACACGTGTGTGTGTGTGTGTATATATCTACATATATAATTGTCTAAGGGTTTTTCTGTCTGTCTGTCCTGGAAATCCCACGTCTCTGATTGGTAGAGGCCGCCGGGCCTCGACCAATCAGCGATGGGCACAGCATGGCGACGATGATGTCATAATGGAAATCCCGCGTCTCTGATTGGTCGAGGCCGCCAGGCCTCGACCAATTAGCGACGGGAACAGTATCGACGTAGATGTCATGATGGTTGCCATGGCTACGATGATGTCATAAAGGTTGCCTCGACCAATCAGCGACGGGCACAGTCTGCCGCGAATTCATCATTGTCCATTTACTACGGGGACATGCATATTCTAGAATACCCGATGCGTTAGAATCGGGCCACAATCTAGTCTACTATATAATTGTCTAAGGGGTACTTCCATCTTTCTGTCTGTCTGTCTTTCTGTCTGTCTGTCACAGATATTCATTGGTCGCAGCCTCTGTCTATCATAGAATCCAAGTCGCTGATTGGTCTCGCCAGCTGCCTGTCATGGCTGCCGTGACCAATCAGCGACAGCCACAGTCCGATTAGTCCCTCCCTACTCCCCTGCAGTCAGTGCCCGGCGCCTGCTCCATACTCCCCGCAGTCACCGCTCACACAGGGTTAATGCCAGCGGTTTTGTCTTATTTTGCTGTATTACTGTATTGTTAACATTGTTACCTATGATTGTTGTGTTTGAAACTGTTAAACTGTAAAGTGCTGCGGAATATGTTGGCGCTATATAAATAAAGATTATTATTATTATGCCGCGGGTAACTCACTCCGTTACCACCGCTATTAACCCTGTGTGACCAAGTTTTTACTATTGATGCTGCCTATGCAGCGTCAATAGTAAAAACATCTAATGTTAAAAATAATAAAAAAAATAAAAAATCATTATATACTCAACTTCTGCCACCTTTCCCGCACCTCGCGATGCTCCGGTGACCGCTCCATGCAAGCGGCAGGTTCTGGTGGCAAGGATGGTATGCGAGAAGGACCTGCCATGATGTCATGGTCATGTGACCGCGACATCATCACAACCTAGGAACGGAAGCTGCTGCCAGCACCGCACACAGGCGACAGAACTACAAGGGGCCCTCGGAAGGTGAGTATATGTTTATTTTTTATTTTTTAACCTGTGACATATGTGGCTGGGCAATATACTATGTGACTTGCCAATATACTACGTGGCTGTGCAATATGCTACGTGGCTCTGTGCTGTATACTACGTCGCTGTGCAATATACTACGTAACTGGGCAATATACTACGCGGCTGGGCAATATACTACGTCACTGGGCAATATACTACCTAACTGGGCAATATACTACGTGGCTGGGCAATATACTACGTGGCTGGGCAATATACTACGTGGTTGGGCAATACACTACGCCACTGGGCAATATACTACGTGGCTGGGCAATATACTACGTGGCTGGGCAATATACTACATGGCTGGGCAATATACTATGTGGCTGGGCAATATACTACGTGGCTGGGCAATATACTACATGACTGGCAATATACTAGGTGGCTGGGCAATATACTACGTGGTTGGGCAATATACTACGTGGCTGGGCAATATACTATGTGGGCTGTGCAATATACTACGTGGACATGCATATTCTAGAATACCCGATGCGTTAGAATCGGGCCACCATCTAGTATATATATATATATATATATATATATATATATATATATACAATATATATATACACTCACCGGCCACTTTATTAGGTACACCTGTCCAACTTCTTGTTAACACTTAATTTCTAATCAGCCAATCACATGGCGGCAACTCAGTGCATTTAGGCATGTAGACATGGTCAAGACAATCTCCTGCAGTTCAAACCGAGCATCAGTATGGGGAAGAAAGGTGATTTGAGTGCCTTTGAACGTGGCATGGTTGTTGGTGCCAGAAGGGCTGGTCTGAGTATTTCAGAAACTGCTGATCTACTGGGATTTTCACGCACAACCATCTCTAGGGTTTACAGAGAATGGTCCGAAAAAGAAAAAAAATCCAGTGAGCGGCAGTTCTGTGGGCGGAAATGCCTTGTTGATGCCAGAGGTCAGAGGAGAATGGGCAGACTGGTTCGAGCTGATAGAAAGGCAACAGTGACTCAAATCGCCACCCGTTACAACCAAGGTAGGCCTAAGAGCATCTCTGAACGCACAGTGCGTCGAACTTTGAGGCAGATGGGCTACAGCAGCAGAAGACCACACCGGGTACCACTCCTTTCAGCTAAGAACAGGAAACTGAGGCTACAATTTGTACAAGCTCATCGAAATTGGACAGTAGAAGATTGGAAAAACGTTGCTTGGTCTGATGAGTCTCGATTTCTGCTGCGACATTCGGATGGTAGGGTCAGAATTTGGCGTAAACAACATGAAAGCATGGATCCATCCTGCCTTGTATGGAGCATCTTTGGGATGTGCAGCCGACAAATCTGCGGCAACTGTGTGATGCCATCATGTCAATATGGACCAAAATCTCTGAGGAATGCTTCCAGCACCTTGTTGAATCTATGCCACGAAGAATTGAGGCAGTTCTGAAGGCAAAAGGGGGTCCAACCCGTTACTAGCATGGTGTACCTAATAAAGTGGCCGGTGAGTGTATATACATATTCACATATATATATATACACAATGCTCAAAAAATAAAGGGAACACTTAAACAACAGGATATGATGCCAAGTACATCAAACTTCTGTGAAATCAAACTGCCCACTTAGGAAGCAACACTGACAATTAATTTCACATGCTGTTGTGCAAATGGAATAGACAACAAATGGAAATTATTGCCAATTATCAAGACACACTCAATAAAGGAGTGGTTCTGCAGGTGGGGACAACAGACCACATCTCAGTACCAATGCTTTCTGGCTGATGTTTTGATCACTTTTGAATGTTGGTTGTGCTTTCACACTTTTGGTAGCATGAGAAGGACTCTACAACCCACACAAGTGGCTCAGGTAGTGCAGCTCATCCAGGATGGCACATCATTGTGAGCTGTGGCAAGAAGGTTTGCTGTGTCTGTCAGCATAGTGTCCAGAGGCTGGAGGCGCTACCAGGAAACAGGCTAGTACACCAGGAGATGGGGCCATAGGAGGGCAACAACCCAGCAGCAGGACTGCTACTTCAACCTTTGTGCAAGGAGGAATAGGAGGAGCACTGCCAGAGCCCTGCAAATGACCTCCAGAAGGCCACAAATGTGTATGTGTCTGCACAAACGGTTAGAAACCGTCTCCATGAGGATGGTCTAATTGCCTGACGTGCATAGATGGGTGTTGTGCTTACAGCCCAACACCGTGCAGGATGATTGGCGTTTGCCACAGAACACCAGGATTGGCAATTTCACCACTGGTGCCCTGTGCTCTTCACAGATGAAGGCAGATTCACACGGAGCACATGTGACAGACTTGACAGAGTCTGGAGACACTGTGGAGAGCGATCTGCTGCCTACAACATCCTTCAGGATGACCGGTTTGTCAGTGGGTCAGTAATGGCGTGGGGTGGCATTTCTTTGGAGGGCCGCACAGCCCTCCATGTGCTCGCCAGAGGTAGCCTGACTGCCATTAGGGACCGAGATGAGATCCTCAGACCCCTTGTGAGACCATATGCTGTTGCAGGTGGCCCTAGGTTACTCCTAATGCAGGACAATGCTAGACCTCATGTGGCTGGAGTGTGTCAGCAGTTCCTGCAAGATTAAAGCATTGAAGGTATGGACTGGCCCGCCAGTTCCCCAGACCTGAATCCGATTGAACGCATCTGGGACATCATGTCTCGCACTATCCACCAACTTCACATTGCACTACAGACTGTCCATGAGTTGGAGGATGCTTTAGTCCAGGTCTGGGAGGAGTTCCCTCAGGAGCATGCCCAGGCATTGTAGGGAGATCATACAGGCACATGGTGGCAACACACACAACTGAACATCATTTCCTTGTCTTGAGGCATTTCCATTGATGCTGGTCCAGCCTGTAATTTGATTACACACTTTGATTTTGAGTATCATTCCAAATCCAGACCTCCATGGGATATTCATTTTGATTTACATTGATCATTTTTATGTTTTATTGTTCTCAACACATTCTACTATGTAATAAATAAAGATTTGCAACTGAAATATTTAATTGTGATATCTTGGATGTGTATATTAGTGTTCCCTTTTTTAGCAGTGTATATATACAGTACAGGTATTTACACTGCTCAAAAAAATAAAGCGAACACTAAAATCCCACATCCTAGATATCACTGAATGAAATATTCCAGTTGCAAATCTTTATTCATTACATAGTGGAATGTGTTGAGAACAATAAAACCTAAAAAATATCAACATAAATCACAACTATTATCCCATGGAGGTCTGAAGTTGGAATGATGCTCAAAATCAAAGTGGAAAATGAAGTTACAGGCTTCAGTGGAAATGCATCAAGACAAGGAAATGATGCTCAGTAGTGTGTGTGGCCTCCACGTGCCTCCCTACAATGTCTGGACATGCTCCTGATGAGGCAGCAGATGGTCTCCTGAGGGATCTCCTCCCAGACCTGGACTAAAGCATCTGCCAACTCCTGGACAGTCTGTGGTGCAACGTGACTTTAGTGGATGGTGCGAGACCTGATGTTCCAGATGTGTTTAATTGGATTAAGGTCTGGGGAATGGGCGGGCCAGTCCATAGCTTCAATGCCTTCATCTTGCAGGAACTGCTGACACACTCCAGCCACATGAGTTCTGGCATTGTCCTGCATTAGGAGGAACTCAGGGCCAACAGCACCAGCATATGGTCTCACAAGGGGTCTGAGGATCTCATCTCGGTACCTAATGGCAGTCAGGCTACCTCTGGCGAGCACATGGAGGGCTGTGCGGCCCTCCAAAGAAATGCCACCCCATGCCATTACTGACCTACTGACAAACCGGTCATGCTGAAGGATGTGGCAGGCAGCAGATCGCTCTCCATGGCGTCTCCAGACTCTGTCAAGTCTGTCACATGTGCTCAGTGTGAACCTGCTTTCATGTGTGAAGAGCACAGGTCCCCTGTGGCGAATTTGCCCATCCTGGTGTTCTGTGGCAAATGCCAAGTGTCCTGCAAGGTGTTGGGCTGTGAGCACAATCCCCTGTTAGGGCTGGTGGAACACACTGAATAAATAAAAAGATAGTAATACGGTGCTTTCACAGCCTGTGGTCCACTGTGCAGAGATGGAACCTGCTGTTAGGAAATGGCAGCACTATATGGCGTTACTATGCCAGCATAAACACGGGTTCCATCACCCGGTATGAACTGATGCGAACTCTGTTGCTTCACAGAGTTGCAGGGAAACAAAGGAAACGCTGTACCCTGTTAGCAGTCACAAGGTGCAGCAGATGGACGCTAGTGGGATCCCTGATATTCCCCCCCACTATGCTGGTGATTGATCTCGCTCTGACCCTCGGTGGCTTTTGAGTTAGGTGCTGAGATCAAGCAGGAGTTCCCACCCTACACTTACCGGTTGTCAGGAGTACTTAAAGATTTACTGCATAGAGTGCGTACAGCGCCGCTCTGGCAGACGTCACTGCAGTAATTTGTGTCCTGATGTGCGGGATAGCACAGTTTGGTGATAGGTAGCTTCCACTATTCGGGAGCAGTCAATAACTCAAGGGATGGTAATGATTTGGAGCTTTCATCCATTGACAGGCATGCATCCACACACACACAAAAGCAAGTTTATACTAGCCCATCGCCGTGTGGCCATGTAAACCTTTTATAGCTGTAACCTTCCCGGACCTTCCTAGTAATCCAATCGGAGACGCTACAGGACCTGATCATGTGACCTCCGACCTCCAATGAGAGGTCGTCCCATGGGCATGCTCAGTAAAAGAAAAGCAGGACTTAGTTCCTAGAGCATCTGCTCGCCACTGATCAATGCTGGTTACAAAGGCTGAGCCTGGAAAGGCAGCTGTAACCAAATGCACACTATCTGTTTGAGCAAGATGCTGAGATTGATGTCTCTGCTGAGCAGACTCTACTGTGGCTGAAGGAGAATGGGAGACCGCAGCGGACATGGTTCAAGATTCCCCCTGTGCAGCGGTGGGAACTTGACACCTAACACCCCCATCTGTGGATGTTGGGCATTCAAACCATCCTCATGGAGTCTAACCATTTGTGCAGACACATTTGCGGCCTGCTGGAGGTCATTTTGCAGTGCTCCTCCTGTTCCACCTTGCAGAAATGCTAAGGTAGCAGTCCTGCTGCTGGGTTGCTGCCTTCCTACGGCCCCCTCCACATCTCCTGGTGTACTGGCCTGTCTCCTGGTAGCGCCTCCAGCCTCTGGAAACTACGCTGACAGACACAGCAAACCTTCTTGCCATCCTGGATGAGCTGCACTACCTGAGCCACTAGTGTGGGTTGTAGAGTCTGTCTCATGCTACTATGAGTGTGAAAGCACAACCAACATTCAAGAGTGACCAAAACATCATCCAGAAGGCATTGGTACTGAGAAGTGGTATGAGGTCCCCACCTGCAGAATCACTCCTTTATTGAGGCTGTCTTGATAATTGCCAATAATTTCTATCTGTTGTCTATTCCATTTAAACAACAGCATGTGAAATTGATTGTCAAATAGTGTTGCTTCCTAAGTTGACAGTTTGATTTCACAGAAGTTTGATGCACTTGGGAGTTATATTCTGGTGTTTAAGTGTTCCCTTTATTTTTTTGAGCAATGCATAATATGTCTTCATTCTGCTCTCAGTTTTACTGGTTTAGAAAATGAAGGTAGTAGGGGATAGCGATGCCATTATGTTTGGAAGGTGCGGACTGCAGCAGGTGGAACCCTATATCACTACTAGGGTGTAGGCTCTAGAAAGTAAAGATATATACACACTAAGTATATACACCCACGCTACATCCTACGTTGCATTAAGTAATACCACTACCAATGTTAAATTTACCTGCTCGGTGGCATGAGATGAGAGGTTTTGATAGTGGCACAAATCAGGTCAAAGATAGAATAAGTATGTTTACTAAAAGAGAAAAGCAAGGGTATTTGTTAGATATATGTTAAAATGATCTGTTTGGGTGCATGAGTATATACACACATTGATAGCGTTGTTCTATGATGAAGAGCTGGATCGCTCGTTTCGAGATGTCTGTGGCGTGGAGTAATGCACTCAGGGTATAAATCTGTTCCCAATATGAGCTTATAAAGAGTCCACAGATCATATGCTGCTTCATACAGTATCTATATGTTGCAACTGAATAGGTTGATGCAAAGTCCAGAAGTCTCAGGCGGCGCTGAGACGACAATCAACAAAGTAATAATACATGAGGCGAGGCTACTTAGCTGTCGTGTTCCTGCTCTTTTTCCGGTGGCTGTATGTAGGAGTATTCTGCACGCGCTGTCCCGGCCGGTGACAGGCGTGCACGTAGCTAAAAATCTTTGCCGGAAGTTGAGAAGGACCTTCGGAAAGACCTTCGGTATCCGGGTCACGTGGTCGTCAGTCACGTGATGCTTCTATAAGAAGGTATGGGTCGTAGTGGGAGCCAATAACCTACGCGTTTCGGAATTACTGCGGATTCCTTCGTCAGGGTTGGCTCCCCCTGCGCTGGTCATCCTTAAATACATGCGTCATGTTTAGTATAATTTATTCAAATGCGAATAGCTCCACCTCATTATTTGGACCTTTCAGTCTTAGAGTATCTAATTCAAAAATCAAGTGGGTTTCCTCACGTGACATAAGTTTTATAAAATCACCATTTCTCCAGTCTCTTTGGACCACTTTGATGCCTATTATTTTTACTCCAAGGGTTGATCCCTTATGATACTTTGAGAAATGTCTGGACAGAGGATGTAGATCATATTTATTGCGAATATTGCGTAAATGTTCGTTGATTCTTTTGCATAGGGGCCGTTTTGTACGCCTCACATACTGTTTTTTGCATTGGCATTCAATCACATAGATTACTCCTTGTGTTGTGCACGTTACAAAATCTATAATATCAATTTGTGTACCGTTATGGGATAACACGGATTTTTGTTTGGTTGGGGCCACTGATTTGCACATTTTGCATTTTTTACATGGAAAAAAGCCTTTCAGTATATGTGTGAATGGTCCTTTTATATTGCTTTGTCGTTTGGGATTTTTTACTGTAGGTGCAATAGTTAGTCCCAGGTTACGTGCTTTTCTAAAAACGAATTTGGGTCGTATTGATATTCTGTCTCCAATTATTTTATACTCTTTTAGGAGGTCCCAGTGCTTATTCACATTTTTTTTTAGCAATATGGTGTTGGAATTATATTGGGTGATAATTGGTAGGGAGATCTGATCCTGTTGTTTAGGGAGAATTATCTTGTCCGTCACGATCTTGTCACATAAAAGTTCTCCCCTTGGTATCTCCTGCACATTATCTCTTGCTTCTATTAGAAGTTGGTGGTCATAACCCTTATTCAAATTTTTTTTAATCAAAACGTCTGTTTCACTAGCATTAATCTAGAGACATAGTACAGTTACGGTGTGACCTGACGAATTGACTATGGGGCACGTTCAATAGCCATGTTGGAAGATGGCAACTATTTACAGATATAAAGCTATTGGAGTCAGTTGGTTTTATAAAAGTATATGTTTGGATATGGTCCTCTGAGATAGAAATATTTAGATCTAAAAAATGTACGTTCTCTCTGCTTGTTGTGGCTGAAAATTCGAGATAAAAATCATTTTATTTATATCAATTAAAAACTGGTGTAGAGAGTCATCATCTCCTTCCCAAATAAAAAAAAATGTCATCAATAAAATGCAGCCATAGGGCCAGACCCGCATGCAGCTCGCCACATATAGATTTGCATAGCTGGGCGCAAATCTAGTCCCCATGGCTGTACCACACTGCTGGGTATAGTAGTGCTCCCCGTATTTAAAAAAAATTGTGTGTTAGGATAAAAAGAGTACATTCCTGAATAACATCCACTTTGTCTGGAGAGAAAGATTGTGACGCCTTTAAAAAGTAACCCATAGCTTCCATACCTTTATCATGTTGGATTACTGTGTACAGTGATGTAATATCAAGGGTACCCATGATATAACTGCTTTTCCATTGTAGTTTGTCTAGCACTTGTAAGATGTGCTTGCTGTCTTTGAGGTATGTTGATAAAGAGGGCACTATTTTCTGTAAGAAACTGTCCACGTAGTGGGATAAATTAGAGGTTAAATTGCCGATCCCTGAGACAATTGGTCGGCCTGGTGGATTCATGGGGTCCTTATGAATTTTTGGTAAGTGATAAAATACAGACATTCTCGAATGTGGTGTATATATGTATTTGAATTCTTGTTTATTAATAAGTCAGTTGTCTAGGCCTTTAGTCAGTAGTTTCTTTAGTTCATTTGTGAATTTCATAGTGGGATCTTTCAATAGTTTCTTATATGTTCTTGCATCATTTAGGAGGTGTAGTGATTCCTCCTCATATTTCGATTGGTCCAGTATGACAATTCCTCCCCCCTTGTCGGCAGGGCGGATAATAATATCCTCTTTTTGTTGTAATGTCTGAATAGCACTTATTTCTCTCTTAGTGAGGTTTTGTCTAACCTGGGCACATTTCTTATTACTAATTTTCTTTAGGTCATGAATCACATTCCTTTGGAAGGCTTCGAAAGATTCTGAGTATTCATTAAGCGGGTTAAATCTTGATTTAGCACGTAAATTGGTAAAGTCACCTAATTGTGGCTCAACACATTGTGTTGGTGGTCACTCACCGATAGGGCTTTTTTTAATGAAATACTTCTTCAAGGCTAGCTTACGCATAAATTGTTTGATGTCTATGAATGCTTCAAACTTACTAAATTTAGAAGCTGGGGTGAACTTTAGTCCTTTCTTTAGAAGGGTTACTTCATTCATTTTTATTGTGTATGAGCTCAGATTAAAGATTTTATGGGTTTCTTCATTTATTTCTTTATGTTTTTTCTTTTTTTGGCAAAGTTTATCCCCTCTGCAGCCCCTGTAGTGTTTTTTCTTTGGCCCAACTGAAAAAACTGATTCATGATTTTACGTCCTCCTAATAATTGCTGCCTGTTAGTATTAGATGTTGCTCGTGGCCTTACAGTTGTGCTGGTCTGATGTTCTGGTGTATCTCTATTTGACATTAATGATTCCTCCATTCTCTCAAGGGTTTGAAAACGATTTTGAGTTAGAGTTGGAGGTGTGACCTGGATATTACCATGAAGTTCACTTCTAGTTTCCGTTGTCATTATGACTTCATGGCAATCAGACTGAATTGGTGTAGTACTGGGATTTGGTGACAGGTGTACAGAGAAGGCTTCTTCTGATATAGAAGATTGGCTTCCGTCTACTTGGTCTATTAACTCAAATTCTTGTCCGATTTTAGATTCAAAAGGCGGGACTGCATCACGACCAAATTTTTGCTTCTTCTTTTCCATTAGGCATTCCCCTTCCTCTCCCACCACATCTAGCTCACTTGATCAGGCTCTTTGCATCTTCTCGTCCTTCCTGCCTGCACCAGCGACTTTATTCTCTCATATCTCCTTCTGTCCCTTATCCTGGCAATCACCACTCACCTAACTATAATATTTAATCTCTCTCATCTAATACGTTTCCTTCCTCAGTTAAACATGCTAACATACAACCATTACTTAAAATAATCCTGTGCTGCTAACTATAGACCTGTCTCAAATCTTCCTTTATTTCTAAACTCCTAGAACACTTGATGCACTTCTGTCTAATTCAATATTTCTCAGATCACTTTCTTCTTGACCCTTTGCAATCTTGTTTCCGCTACTTACACTCTACTGAAACTTCCCTTACTAAAGTCCCTAATCATATACTAACAAGGAAATCTACTCACTGCTGTTTCTCAAGGTTTCTTTACAGCATTTGACACTGTAGATCACCAGTTCCTCCTCAAATATACTGTTCTCTCCTTGCTCTCCTCTCCTCATACCCCTCTGACCGCTCCTTCACTGTATCTTTTGCTGGATCCTCTTCCTCTCCTCTTCTCCTTACTGTCAGCATTTCTCAAGGATCAGTTCTAAGCCCCCTCATCTTTTTCTTATACACTGCCAACAATCAGTAGATTATGCACATTGTCTCCCTACATCAACCCTGCATTGCTACAAAATACCAGTGATTGCCTTTCCCCTGTTTCTAACATTATGTCCTCTCTCTATCTAATCCTGAATCTGTTAAAAAGTGAACTCCTGGTGTTTCTTTCCTCCACCAATGCCTGAAAATGCCATTTTTTTGTTTGGTTCTACCATTACTCCTCATCAACATGTCCTCTGCATTGAGGTCATATATGACTCAGATCTTTCTTTCACTGCTGACATCCAATCACTCTCTAGTAGTGTTGAGTGATACCTTCCGATAATCAAAAGTATCGGTATCAAATTGGATCAGCCGATATCCAAAAAATATTGGATATCGCCGATACCGATACCCGATACCAATGCAAGTCAATGGGACACAAATATCAGAATGTAAGTAAGCCCTTTCTGTCCTTCTATATGCTGTGCCGGAGGGGGGAAGAGTGTGGGCGGTGCATGGGCGGACACTGAGTGTCTGTGTCTGCAGGCGGGGTCTGTGCGGGCCTGCCAGGGATCTGTACATGCCTTCCGGGGCTGTATGCGGCGTGCAGGGGATCTAGGCGGCATGGGGGGGTCTCTGAGCGGTGTGGGGGGGTCTCTGTGCGGCGTGGGGGTCTCTGTGCGGCGTGCGGGGTGTCTCTGTGCAGCGTCTCTGTGCGGGGTCTCTGTGCGGCGTGCGGGGTGTCTCTGTGCGGCGTGCAGGGTGTCTCAGTGCGGGCATCGTCCGATGGGACTACAAGTCCCATCAGACGATGCCTGCTACACTGACAGTGATTGACACATTAGCCAATGATGGGACAGTAGTAGTCCCATCATCCGGCTAATGTGTTGAATGAAACAAAAAAATACTCCATACATACATACATACATACATGCTGCATACATGTTACATACATGTAACATACATGCTACATACATGCTACATACATACATGCTACATACATACATGCAACATACATACATGCTACATACATACATGCTACATACATACTGCATACATACTACATACATAATTACATACTACATACATACTACATACATACTACATACATGCTACATACATTCATACTGCATACATGCTACATACATGCTACATACATACTACATACATACTGCGCACATACATACATACATACTACATACATACTACATACATACTGCATACATACATATACTACATACAGTACATTCAGACATTACATACATGACATACATATAGACATACAGTACATTAAACAGATTACATACTCACCATTACTTGTCATTTTGATCATGGGGGGTGTCTCTGTGCGGCGTGCGGGGTGTCTCTGTGCGGAGTCTCTGTGCGGGGTCTCTGTGCGGCATGCGGGGTGTCTCAGTGCGGGCATCGTCCGATGGGACTACAAGTCCCATCGGACGATGCCTGCTACACTGACAGTGATTGACACATTAGCCAATGATGGGACAGTAGTAGTCCCATCATCCGGCTATTGTGTTGAATGAAAAAAAAACAAATACTCCATACATACATGCATGCTACATACATGCTACATACATGCTACATACATACATGCTACATACATACATGATACATACATACATGCTACATACATACATGCTACATACATGCTACATACATGCTACATACATACTGCATACATACTACATACATACTTACATACTACATGCATACATACATACATACATACATGCTACATACATTCATACTGCATACATGCTACATACATGCTACATACATACATACTACATACATATACTGCGTACGTACATACATACATACATACTACATACATACTGCATACATACATACTACATACAGTACATTCATACATTACATACATGACATACATAAAGACATACAGTACATTAAACATAGATTACATACTCACCATTACTTGTCATACTGTGCATACGCGGCAGAAAATCCGCCGCCTCCTCCCCGCACTTCAGAATGGGCAGCGGATGCGTTGAAAAACTGCATCCGCTGCCCATGTCGTGCACAAATTTCACAACG
Source organism: Ranitomeya variabilis (assembly GCF_051348905.1). Classification (NCBI taxonomy): domain Eukaryota; kingdom Metazoa; phylum Chordata; class Amphibia; order Anura; family Dendrobatidae; genus Ranitomeya; species Ranitomeya variabilis. The sequence continues at coordinate 574,346,555 of NC_135236.1, forward strand.
TGCGGCGGTATGTCGGCCCGACGCATAGCGACGGACCCGTACCGACGCAAGTGTGAAACAGGCCTTTATGAGCGTTAAATTAAAAAAAACGTAAAAAAACGGCGTGGGCTCCAGCGCAATTTTCTGCGCCAGAGGGGGAAAGCCGACAGCCGGGGGCCAATATTTGTAGCCTGCGATGAATATCAGCCCGCAGCTGTCTGCGTAGCCTTTACTGGCTATTAAAATAGGGGGACCCCCAAAAAAATGACGTGGGGTCCCCCTATATTTTATAGCCAGAATGGCTACGCAGACAGCTGCGGGCTGATATTCATAGCCTAGAGAGGGGCCATGGATATTGGACCCCCCCCCCCCCGACTACAAATACCAGTCCGCAGCCACCCCGGAAATGGGGTAATAAGGGGATAATGTCACCTTGCTATTGTAAGGTGGCATTAAGCCGGGTAAATAGCGGAGAGGCATCAATAAGACGCCTATCCATTATTAATCCAATAGTAAGAAAGGGTTAATAAAACTGCTCTATAGGACCCTCAGTGACACACTGACAGGAGACAATGGCTCCTGCAGTGTATCACTGAGGTTACCTGAGTTCAAAGTCTCAGTTTTTGGCAATTGGTGCCTGGGAAAATTTCTCATACAGCAATGGCATAAAGTGAGACTAGAGACTTTTTTTTTACAGCGGCGGAGGAATACCTTCCTCCCGTCATTGTGTATCTGGGTCCCCTGGAGATCGGTTGCAACAGCTGTTGCTGCCGTTCTCCATGGGAGATCGTCGTGGGACACTTGTTGATTTCTGTGGACAGGGAGTATATTGGTTGTTTGTTTTTTTCATATTTTTTACAGATGACACTGGCTTCGGGGATCAAAATGACAAGTAATGGTGAGTATGTAATTTATGCTTAATGTACTGTATGTCTATATGTATGTCATGTATGTAATGTATGAATGTACTGTATGTAGTATGTATGTATGCAGTATGTATGTAGTATGTATGTATGTGTGTATGTACGTACGCAGTATGTATGTATGTAGTATGTACGTAGCATGTACTGTATGTAGCATGTATGTAGCATGTATGTGTGTAGCATGTATGTAGCATGTATGTAGTATGTATGTATGCATGTAGTGTGTATGTAGTATGTATGCATGCAGTATGTATGTAGTATGTATGTAGCATGTATGTAGCATGTATATGTAGCATGTATGTAGCATGTATGTATGTATGTAGCATGTATGTATGTAGCATGTATGTATGTAGCATGTATGTATGTAGCATGTATGTATGTAGCATGTATGTAGCATGTATGTATGTATGGAGTATTTTTTTTTTCATTCAACACATTAGCCAGATGATGGGACTACTACTGTCCCATCATTGGCTAATGTGTCAATCACTGTCAGTGTAGCAGGCATCATCCGATGGGACTTGTAGTCCCATCGGACGATGCCCACACTGAGACTTTCCGCACGCCGCAGACACCCTGCACGCCGCACCGAGACCCCGCACGCCGCACAGAAACCCCGCAAGCCACACAGAGACACCGCACAGAGACCCCCCGCATGCCGCAGACACCCCGCACGCAACACAGAGACCCCGCACGCCGCACAGAGACACTCCGCACAGATACACTCCGCACACCGCATAGAGCCCCGGCAAACACGCAGAGAGCCCCAGGGTCACACACAGACACCGCCCGCACACGCGCACACGCACATGTAGTCTCCGCCCACGCACTGCCCACACTTCATTATACTGCATAATTTCACTCTCACGCTCACGCCCTGACTGGTGGGCGTGAGCTTGGGGGGTTTGTGGCCCCACTGTGCCACAAACCAGACTACCCTGGAAGGGGCGTGACTATGACAGCTGCCTGGGTTTTCACTGGAGCCCCTAATGGTGAGGTCAGGCTTGTGCAGCAGTCAGCTGCCAGGTGCTACTCCAGGGCGGTGTCTGGCTGTGGCTGCTGATCCCACTTGGGAGACAGGAATACCAGGATTGGTGCGGTAGGCTGGCACGGCTGAGACACAGGGCTGGCAGAGACACGGCAGAGGACACAGGGCTAGCAGAGACATGGCAGAGAACACAGGGCTAGCAGAGACACGGCAGAGAACACAGGGCTGGCAGGAACACAGGACTGGCAGGGACGGCAGGAAACACAGGACTGGCTAGGACGGCAGGAAACACAGGACTGGCTAGGACGGCAGAAAACACAGGACTGGAAGGCACGGCAGGAATGGCTGGACTGGCAGGAACACTGGATAGGAAGGCACGGCAGAGAACACAGGACTTGTTGATGTGGTTTATGAAGGAACAGGTAGGGACTAGGGTTGAGCGACTTTTATTTTATAGCATCGGGTCGGGTTTCACGAAACCCGACTTTCTCAAAAGTCGGGTCGAGTGAAATCGGCCGATCCTATAAAAAAGTCGGGGTCGGGGTCGGCCGAAACACGAAACCCAATGCAGTGCAATGGGATACTATGGTTCCCAGGGTCTGAAGGAGAGGAAACTCTCCTTCAGGCCCTGGGATCCATATTAATGTGTAAAATAAAGAATTAAAATAAAAAATATTGATATACTCACCTCTCCGACGCAGCCTGGACTTTACCGCTGGTAATCAGCAGCCTTCTTTGCTTAAAATGAGCGCTTTCAGGGCCTTCATTGACGTCACGGCTTGTGATTGGTCGCGGCCGCCCATGTGATCGCCACGCGACCAATCACAAGCCGTGACGTAATTCTCAGGTCCTAAATTCCTAGAATTAGGAATTTAGGACCTGAGAATTACATCACGGCTTGTGATTGGTCGCGTGGCGGTCACATGGGCGGCAGCGACCAATCAGAAGCCGTAACGTCATGGAAGGCCGTAAACGCGCTCATTTTAAGCAAATAAGGCTGCCGGTTACAAGCGGCGATGTCCAGGGGCCTCCGGAGAGGTGAGTATATCAATATTTTTTATTTTAATTCTTTATTTTACACTTAAATGTGGATTCCGATACCGATTTCCGATATCGCAAACATATCAGAACTCGGTATCGGAATTCCGATACCAGATTCAGAAGATTGCCGACCTCATGGCCGACCCCACACAGGGGTCGGGTCGGGTTTCATGAAACCCGACTTTGCCAAAAGTTGGCGACTTCTGAAAATGGCCGACCCGTTTCGCTCAACCCTAGTAGGGACCTGTTCAAACTAGAGGTGCAGGTATGGATATGTAGTATGGAGGAACAGGTATGGACCTGTTCATACGGGAGGTGCAGGAAAGGAAACAAGCAGAAAGGAATTGTCACAGGGAGACTAGGTGAGCGAGAGCTAATAACCCAGGCCCCTTCAATATCCCTCAGACTAGGGAAATCCTGACTGACCCTCTACCTGGAGTTTACACTGATGGTGTGCATGTCCAGGCCTCGACCCTCGCCCTGTTTCCTGTTTCAACCCTAGGCTGAAAACCTCCGCCCACCACCCAGTGAAGATGTAATTCACCAATACCCACAGTTAGCACAGACAAGGATAAAGGAAAATATACACCACGCCGCAGTCACTCAGGAATACACTATAAATGTGCAGGGCAAAATAAATACAAATATAGGAAGGAGTAAATAAGACAAAGGAAAATACACCACCAGCAACGAATCTCCAGCAACCAGCTCTCCACTCCAGACCGAGATAACAACGCACAAGACAGAAGCTATAATCGGCGACGCCCAATGATCAGGAATGCTATTTAAAGGCAATGGGCAAGGCCCAGCTTCCAATCCGAGGATCAGGTAAATTAACCCCGGAACAGCTAGATAAAATCTAGCCGACGCCAATGAGCAAATAGTGGTCAAAAGCGGAATTACCGCTGTCTGTCGAACGACCTGGTCTGAACAGCGTCCGACATGACAGTACCCCGCCTTCTACGAGGGACCCCAGGGCCCTCACGGCTTATAGGACCTGGCTTGTCTGGATGGCGATGATGAAAAACCTGACCAGCCGATCCGCAGGAATGTCCGAGGCTGGTACCCAGGACCTCTCCTCAGGCCCATAACCACGCCAGTGTACCAAGTACTGTAAAGTGCGGCACACTACACGAGAGTAAACACCTTGGAGACTTCAAACTCCAAATTACCATCCACCAAGACTGGAGGTGGCATAGGCCCTGCGTCCACAGAACCTACCACCTTCTTTAGAAGAGACCTGTGGAACACGTTGTGTATCTTATACTCCGTAGGGAGCTCCAATCGGTATGCTACTGGGTTAATGACGGCGGTGACCCTAAATGGACCAATAAAACTAGGACCCAATTTAAGGGATGGTATTTTGAGTCTTATGTTTTTTGTGGATAACCACACCCAGTCATCCACACTCAGGTCCATACCTGGCACATGCCTACTGTCAGCCACATGTTTGTACCTAGCACCCATACTCAACAGGCGCTTTTTAACTCTCCTCCAGACTGATGACAATTGTGCTCCTAACTGGTCCTCCTCCGGAACGCCGGAAGAGCCCCTCTGACTCAAAGTACAGAATTGAGTATGTAGCCCGTAAACACAAAAAAACGGAGTCTCCCCAGACGACTCCTGGTGGTGATTATTGATGGCAAACTCAGCCAAAGGAAGAAAGGTAGACCACTCCTCCTGGTTATCAGAGACAAAGCAGCGTAAGTACTGTTCCAAATTTTGGTTCATACGCTCCGTATGACCATTTGACTGAGGATGAAACGCCGAAGGATGAGACAACTTGATCCCCAGCCGTGAGCAATATGCTTTCCAAAATTTTGCCACAAACTGAGACCCCCTATCAGACACAATGTCAGATGGAACCCCATGAAGTCTGACCACCTCCTGCACAAATACCTGAGCCAGAGTCTTAGCGTTAGGCAACGAAGGCAAAGACACAAAGTGTGACATTTTAGAAAACCGATCAACAATCACCAAGATGACCGTGTTCCCAGCTGATGAGGGCAAATCAGTGATGAAATCCATGGAGATTTCCGTCCACGGCTTACTAGGTACCTCAAGAGGAAGTAGTGTGCCAACAGGACGGGAGCAGGGCGTCTTAGCCCTAGCGCACGTGGTACAAGCTGACACGTATGAGACCACGTCCTGTCGGATCTTGGGCCACCAAAACCGATGTGACACCAACTCCAAGGTACCTCTAACCCCTGGGTGGCCAGCCAGGACAGCATCATGATGCTCTGCCAAAACCTTTAAGCGGAGATGAAGCAGTACAAAAGATTTGTTGATGGGAAGCTCAGATGGTACAGTGGGGCAAAAAAGTATTTAGTCAGTCAGCAATAGTGCAAGTTCCACCACTTAAAAAGATGAGAGGTGTCTGTAATTTACATCATAGGTAGACCTCAACTATGGGAGACAAACTGAGAAAAAAAAATCCAGAAAATCACATTGTCTGTTTTTTTATCATTTTATTTGCATATTATGGTGGAAAATAAGTATTTGGTCAGAAACAAACAATCAAGATTTCTGGCTCTCACAGACCTGTAACTTCTTCTTTAAGAGTCTCCTCTTTCCTCCACTCATTACCTGTAGTAATGGCACCTGTTTAAACTTGTTATCAGTATAAAAAGACACCTGTGCACACCCTCAAACAGTCTGACTCCAAACTCCACTATGGTGAAGACCAAAGAGCTGTCAAAGGACACCAGAAACAAAATTGTAGCCCTGCACCAGGCTGGGAAGACTGAATCTGCAATAGCCAACCAGCTTGGAGTGAAGAAATCAACAGTGGGAGCAATAATTAGAAAATGGAAGACATTCAAGACCACTGATAATCTCCCTCGATCTGGGGCTCCACGCAAAATCCCACCCCGTGGGGTCAGAATGATCATAAGAACGGTGAGCAAAAATCCCAGAACCACGCGGGGGGACCTAGTGAATGAACTGCAGAGAGCTGGGACCAATGTAACAAGGCCTACCATAAGTAACACACTACGCCACCATGGACTCAGATTCTGCAGTGCCAGACGTGTCCCACTGCTTAAGCCAGTACATGTCCGGGCCCGTCTGAAGTTTGCTAGAGAGCATTTGGATGATCCAGAGGAGTTTTGGGAGAATGCCCTATGGTCTGATGAAACCAAACTGGAACTGTTTGGTAGAAACACAATTTGTCGTGTTTGGAGGAAAAAGAATACTGAGTTGCATCCATCAAACACCATACCTACTGTAAAGCATGGTGGTGGAAACATCATGCTTTGGGGCTGTTTCTCTGCCAAGGGGCCAGGACGACTGATCCGGGTACATGAAAGAATGAATGGGGCCATGTATCGTGAGATTTTGAGTGCAAACCTCCTTCCATCAGCAAGGGCATTGAAGATGAAACGTGGCTGGGTCTTTCAACATGACAATGATCCAAAGCACACCGCCAGGGCAATGAAGGAGTGGCTTCGTAAGAAGCATTTCAAGGTCCTGGAGTGGCCTAGCCAGTCTCCAGATCTCAACCCTATAGAAAACCTTTGGAGGGAGTTGAAAGTCCGTGTTGCCAAGCGAAAAGCCAAAAACATCACTGCTCTAGAGGAGATCTGCATGGAGGAATGGGCCAACATACCAACAACAGTGTGTGGCAACCTTGTGAAGACTTACAGAAAACGTTTGACCTCTGTCATTACCAACAAAGGATATATTACAAAGTATTGATATGAAATTTTGTTTCTGACCAAATACTTATTTTCCACCATAATATGCAAATAAAATGATAAAAAAACAGACAATGTGATTTTCTGGATTTTTTTTTCTCAGTTTGTCTCCCATAGTTGAGGTCTACCTATGATGTAAATTACAGACGCCTCTCATCTTTTTAAGTGGTGGAACTTGCACTATTGCTGACTGACTAAACACTTTTTTGCCCCACTGTACCTCCTCCTGAGCCTCGGCAATCTCAGCCTCAACCTTGGTAGTGAGAGCTGAAACCACAACACCCTTTTGGAGGATGGGTACTGGATCCTCCCGAGGTTCTCCCCCCGGAAAACACCTGGACAGAGCATCCGCCTTAGAGTTTTTAGACCACGGTCTGTAAGTGACAACAAAATTGAACCGCGTGAAAAACAATGCCCAGCGAGCCTGCCTGGGGGACAGACGCTTGGCTGACTCCAAATACAGCAGATTCTTATGATCGGTAATAACAATTACCTGATGTACCGACCCCTCCAAGAAGTGTCGCCATTCCTCAAAGGCCAACCTAATTGCCAACAACTCCCTGTTGCCGATATAGTAGTTACGTTCGGCAGACGACAGTTTCTTGGAGAAATAGGCGCACGGACACAAACCACTCAAAGATGAGCCTTGAGATAGTACCACCCCCACACCAACCTCAGATGCATCGACCTCCACAACAAAGGGTTTAGATACGTCTGGCTGCACAAGAATGGGGGCTGAAACAAAACTAATCTTAAGAAATTCAAATGCGCGCACAGCAGCCTCAGGCCAAACGAAGAAATTGGTACCCTTTTTAGTCATGTCAGTTAGCGGTTTAGCAATGATGGAAAAATCCTTGATAAATTTCCTATAGTAGTTAGAAAACCCAAGGAACCACTGAAGTGCTTTCAGGTTATCAGGACGTTCCCAATGCAGCACCGCTTGCACCTTAGCAGCGTCCATTTTAAAACCAGAAGCAGACACAATATAACCCATGAAAGGCAACTCTTGAACAGAAAATACACATTTCTCAAGTTTAGCATACAGCTTATTCTCTCTGAGAAGCTGTAACACCTGCCTGAAATGATCTAAATGAGCATCATGGTCACAAGAATATACGAGAATGTCATCTAGGTACACGATAACGAATTTCCCCAGAACATGCGAGAACTAGTGTTGAGCATTCCGATACCGCAAGTATCGGGTATCGGCCGATACTTGTGGTATTGGAATTCCGATACCGAGATCCGATACTTTTGTGGTATCGGGAATCGGTATCGGAACCATATTAATGTGTAAAATAAAGAATTAAAATAAAAAATATTGATATACTCACCTCTCCGACGCAGCCTGGACCTTACCGCTGTGAACCGGCAGCCTTCTTTGCTTAAAATGAGCACGTTTAGGGCCTTCCATGATGTCACGGCTTCTGATTGGTCGCGTGCCGCTCATATGACCGCCACGCGACCAATCACAAGCCGCGACGTCATCCCTCAGGTCCTAAATTCCCTTCTAGGAATTTAGGACCTGAGGGATGACGTCACGGCTTCTGATTGGTCGCGTGACGGTCACATGAGCGGCACGCGACCAATCAGAAGCCATGACGTCATGGAAGGTACTGAACGCGCTCATTTTAAGCAAAGAAGGCTGCTGGTTCACAGCGGTAAGGTCCAGGCTGCGTCGGAGAGGTGAGTATATCAATATTTTTTATTTTAATTCTTTATTTTACACATTCATATGGATCCCAGGGCCTGAAGGATCGTTTCCTCTCCTTCAGACCCTCGGAACCATCAGGGTTACCTTCCAATACTTGAGTCCCATTGACTTGTATTGGTATCGGGTATCGGTATCGGCGAGATCCGATACTTTGCCGGTATCGGCCGATACTTTCCGATACCGATACTTTCAAGTATCTGACGGTATCGCTCAACACTAGCGAGAACACCTCATTGATGAAATGTTGGAACAATGGAGGTGCGTTAGTCAACCCAAATGGCATCACCAAATTTTCAAAATTACCCTCAGGGGTATTAAAAGCCATCTTCCACTCATCCTCTTGACGGACTCTTATGAGGTTGTACGCCCCCCTGAGGTCAAGCTTGGTAAACCACTTAGCACCCGCCACCTGGTTGAACAAATCTGGTATCAGTGGCATCGGGTATGGATCACGAACCGTAATCTGGTTCAACTCCCTGAAATCCAAACAAGGGCGTAATACGCCATCTTTCTTCTTCACGAAGAAGAACCCTGCTGCCACCGGCAAGGATGACGGCCTGATGTGCCCTTTGCTCAAGCTTTCAGCAATGTAATCTTTTAACGCTTGTCTCTCCGGACCGGAGATGTTAAACATCCTTGCTTTAGGCAATTTGGCCCCTCGTTTAAACCTGATAGAACAGTCATAGGGACGATGTGGTGGCAACTCTGAACAACCCTTCTCAGAGAACACATCCACAAAATCCAGAAGTGACTCCGGAACGCTTGAAGTCACAACAGCCACACATGTGGCCAGGCAATTCTCCTGGCAGAACTCGCTCCACTGAATTATGTCCTGAGTTTTCCAGTCAATTACCGGTTTGTGCATAGACAACCAAGGAAAACCCAAAACCACCTGAGCAGGAAGATTCCTGAGCACCTTACATGTAACCCGCTCAGAATGTAGAACTTCAATGTGGAGTTTCACCTCAGCCACAAATTCAGTGATCTCCCCCTGACAGAGAGGAGCAGCATTGATGGTGACCACGCGGATAGGATGAGACAGTTTTTCAATCCTAAAACCTGCTGTGCGCGCAAACTCCTCATCAATGAGATTTGTGGCTGAATCACTATCCACAAAAACAGTAATTGGAAGCTCACTGCCAGCGATAATAACCTTAGCAGGGAGCATGCATTGAGAAACCACCATGGAGGATATACATAAGCTCAGATTGGCCTCCTCCACACCCTCTGAGCTTAGAAGTTTTCCGCCGTTGCGTTTTTCTTAGACAGCAGAGGACAGATGTTAACAAAATGACCAGTTTTACCACAGTAAAAACAGGCTCCCTGCTTCCTGAGCTCAGGGACTCGACGCTTCACATGTGACACCCCTGCGATTTGCATAGGCTCTGTGGGCTCACCTGCAGCAACCTCACGTGAACCTAAACCATCTCCCATAGGCGGTGTCTCATGCTCCCCCTGATGCAAACGGCGATCAATGCAGACAACCAGACTCATAGCGGAATCTAGAGAAGTAGGAGTCTCGTACATCAGAAGGGCTTTTTTAACCCTTCCAGAAATCCCATGTATAAACTGACTCCGCAATGCTGGATCATTCCATTGTGTATCGATCGCCCAGCGACGAAATTCAGAACAGTAATCCTCTGCAACTCGCTCCCCCTGGCGAATAGTGCGTATCTTAGATTCTGCTAGAGCCATTCTGTCAGGTTCATCGTAGATTTTCCCAAGAGAGGAAAAAAAACTCTCCACAGAGTCAAATGCAGCAGAATCAGATGGCAAAGAAAACGCCCATGCTTGGGGATCCCCGCTTAACAATGACAACACCTGGCCCACACGCTGAGCCTCATTACCCGAGGAGATCGGGCGCATACGGAAATATAGTTTGCAAACTTCACGAAAAGAAACAAATTTACTGCATTCCCCAGCAAATTTTTCAGGCAAAGGAAATTTAGGCTCAGCAACTCTTCCTGTCGCTCCAGCTTGCACATTAGATACTGCTAGTCCCTGTTGATGTACTGCCCCCCTCAACTCAGTGACCTGTAGGGACAGCGCCTCCAACTGGTGGGTTATGGAAGTCATGGGATCCATGACAAACACAAAAAAAGAAACCCCCCTTTTTTTTTGTTTTGTTGTTGGGCCGATTATAATGTCATGGGGAGACTAGGTGAGCGAGAGCTAATAACCCGGGCCCCTGCAATTTCCCTCAGACTAGGGAAATCCTGACTGACCCTCTACCTGGAGTTTACACTGATTGTGTGCATGTCCAGGCCTCGACCCTCACCCTGTCTCCTGTTTCAACCCTAGGCTGAAAACCTCCGCCCACCACCCAGTGAAGATGTAATTCACCAATACCCACAGTTAGCACAGACAAGGATAAAGGAAAATATACACCACGCCACAGTCACTCAGGAATACACTATAAATGTGCAGGGCAAAATAAATACAAATATAGGAAGGAGTAAATAAGACAAAGGAAAATACACCACCAGCAACGAATCTCCAGCAACCAGCTCTCCACTCCAGACCGAGATAACAACGCACAAGACAGAAGCTATAATCGGCGACGCCCAATGATCAGGAGAGCTATTTAAAGGCAATGGGCAAGGCCCAGCTTCCAATCCGAGGATCAGGTAAATTAACCCCGGAACAGCTAGATAAAATCTAGCCGACGCCAATGAGCAAATAGTGGTCAAAAGCGGAATTACCGCTGTCTGTCGAACGACCTGGTCTGAACAGCGTCCAGCATGACAGGAATGAGGTATGAAGGAACAGGTTGGGACCTGTTCACATAGGAGGTGTAGGTACGGAAACAAGCCAGAAGGAAAGGAGAAAGAAGAAACAGATTGGGACCTGTTCACACTGGAAGAGAACCGCAAGGCTGCGGATAGGAGCGGTAGAGCAGCAAGAGATAGCGCAGCAATAAAAGCAAAGCAGAGCAGAACCACAAGGAATGTGGAGAAGAGCTGCAGCAAGAGATTCTTACAGCAACGGGAGCAGAGCAGAGATGAATGGAGCAGAACCGCAAGGAATGCGGAGAGGAGCTGCAGAAAGGGATTCTTAAAGCAACGGGAGCGGAGCAGAGATGAATGGAGCAGAACCGCAGGAGTGCGGATCAGAGGTAAAAGCCACAAAGGTACAGAGCAGGCAGAGCTGCAAGAGTGCAGAGCATAAGCAGACTGAGAACACAAGGAAAGACACAGCAGGGAAGGAAGCCACAGACAAGGAGACGGAGATAAGACTAAGTACAGACAAGATAATGGAACAAGACACAAGGACAAAGACACAGGGACCAGGATATTCTGCCTCCTGGAGAGCGAAAGCAAGATCAAGGCAAGAATACAGAGTAGAGCCTCCAGCGAGGGAGTAACATAGAGCAAGGCCTGGCAAACTCAGCAGCAAAACACTAACTGAGCAAACACATTGCACAGGCCCAGAACACTGGGTGGAGCTGCACTATATACTGGAGGCCTCTTGGTAATTGGTCAGGAATAGATTAGACAAATGCACCTGATTCCTATAAGAACCAGAGAGTTCAGGTGCCGCCCCCCTATACACACAGCCATGAAGCATGCAGAGAGCAGAGACACAGAACATGGAGCTGGCATGAAACAGAAACCACATCATGACCTGGAGCAGTGGGTAAGATAGTGTGAGAGATGTTAGGCCATGCCGTGATGCCAGCAGAGTTGTTACATTCACTATAGGAACTTCCGATTCCAATTTCCGATATCGCCAAAATATCAGAACTCGGTATCGGAATTCCGATACAGCGAATATCAGCCGATACCCGATATTTTGCAGTATCGGAATGCTCAACACTACTCGCTAGCTCATGTCGCCTATGCCTCAAAAACATCTGTATAATTCAACCTTTTCTTACATTTGACTCAGAAAAAAATCTTACTGTTGCCCTTATTCATTCTCATCTGGACTATTGAAACTCTCTACTATTTTTCTCCCCCTTACTAAACTTTCCCTTCTCCAATCTGTCGTGAATGCAGCAGCCAGGATAATATTTCTTTCCAACTATTACACCAATGCCACTGCTCTGCTCCAGTCTTTGCACTGGTTGTTTGGTCTCCCCCTTACTAAACTTTCCCATCTCCAATCTGTCCTGAATGCAGCAGCCAGGATAATATTTCTTTCCAACTATTACACCAATGCCACTGCTCTGCTCCAGTCTTTGCACTGGTTGCCCATTGGCTGCAGAGTTCAATATAAAGTTATCACTCTCATCTACAAACACTCCATGGTTCAGCACCACTATGCATATCCTCCCTTGTCTCAGTATAGCACTCTACCCATGAACTATGTTCTGCTAATTACATAAAACTAACATCTTCAATAAGTCAAATGTTTCACTCCTGTCTCCAAGACGTCTCATGTGCTGCTCCAATCCTTTGGAATGCACTACCCTGGACAGCTTCATTAGTTATGAATACCCACAGTTTTAAGCATGGCTTAAAAATGCATTACTTTAGACTGGCCTATCACCTCACCTCACTTATCCCTGTTTTGCCCATTCAAAATTTTCTTCAAAATTAGGACCCTTGCAGCATCTGTTCACATGCACTTAATTGCTCTCTATGTCTGTATTTATACACATTTTGGCTGGTGAACTGATCATATATCATTATGTAAATACCCTATTTATTACCATGATGACTGGATCACAGCACAAGCACTTTTTCCCATTTACCTTTTGTGTCCCCCATTTCCTCATAGTTTTTAAGCATGCGAGCAGGGCCCTCATTCCTTTTGGTATCTGAGTTATATGTTATTCTGTACTCTCTTTATTGTCTGTTGTAAGATAGCGCTTACTGAATGTATTGGGGACACTCGCTTGGCAATGGGATAAAAGCAGACAGGCTCGGTTTTTCACATCAAAACAGTCTATTTGGTTTATTTAAACGTATAAACCACTTGAGGCCATGTTATATATTACAGGCTTAACACATACTCCACAGCACTTCATAGTGAATGGCTTTAACTCGCAGGCATTAAACATGCTGGACCTTACTTTGTCCAGTTGCCATGGGTGACTGCATGCCGCACAGTTCATTAGTTCATGGAACACAATAAGCACCAACCGTCTGTGGAGGTACCTTGTCTGTGGAGGTACCTTATGGGAGCTCCTGCTCCGCTCGCTGACTCCTTGTCAGTTTTCTCTCTCCCAGGGAAGCTGCTGAACTGGGATCACTGTTATGGACCTGGTGGTTAGGAGCACCCGGAATGACCTGATGGTTAAACTAGAAACAGGGACGAGCTCTGGGGAAGTGGGAACTCTGCTGACCGCAAACCCTACTCCTATCACAAACACTAGCGATAGCCGTGGAGCGTACCTAACTCTCCCTAGATGCCTCTGCACAGCCTAAGAGCTAACTACCCCTTAAAGAGAGAAATAGAAGCCTTACCTTGCCTCAGAGAAATTCCCCAAAGGAAAAGGCAGCCCCCACATATATTGACTGTGAGTTAAGAGTTAAGTCACAAACACAGGAATGAAACAGGTTTTAGCAAAGGAGGCCAGTCTTCACTAAATAGTCAGAGGATAGAAAAGGGAACTATGCGGTCAGCACAAAAAACTACAAAAGCCACGCAGAATATGCAAAAAGGCCTCCACACCGACTCACAGTGTGGAGGTGCAACTCTGCACCCCCAGAGCTTCCAGCTAGCAAGGAAATATCATGATAGCAAGCTGGACTAGAATGTACCAGTACTAATAAATATATTCAGAAAGCAGTAACAACAAATGAACTATCAGGGACTTAGCTTCTGCTGGAGTAGACAGGTCATCAGAGAAGTCCAAGAGAGATCTGAACCAATACTGAAACATTGACAGCTGGCAAGAAGTAACGATCTGAGTGGAGTTAAATAGGGAAGCCAGTATGACAATAAACGAAGGCAGCTGAGAAAGCCAACCTCAGTGACCAGCAGTTCCGCTCAAAGCCACCAGAGGGAGTCCGATAGCAGAATTAACCAAAGTACCATTCCTGACCACAGGAGGGAGTCCGAGAACGGAATTCACAACAGTACCCCCCCTTGAGGAGGGGTCAACGAACCCTCACCAGGGCCCCCAGGCCGATCAGGATGAGCCAAATGAAAGGCACGAACCAAATCGGCAGCATGGACATCGGAGGCAACAACCCAGGAATTATCCTCCTGGCCATAGCCCTTCCATTTAACCAGGTACTGAAGCTTCTGTCTTGAAATACGAGAATCCAAAATTTTTTCCACCACATACTCCAACTCCCCCTCAACCAACACCGGAGCAGGAGGATCAACGGAGGGAACCATAGGTGCCACGTACCTCCGCAACAACGACCTATGGAACACATTATGGATGGCAAAAGAAGCTGGAAGGACAAAACGAAATGACACAGGGTTGAGAATTTCAGAAATCTTATAAGGACCAATGAAACGAGGCTTAAACTTAGGAGAAGACACCTTCATAGGAACATAACGAGAAGAAAACCAAACCAAATCCCCAACACGAAGTCTGGGACCAACACAACGACGGCGGTTAGCGAAACGTTGAGCCTTCTCCTGGGACAACGTCAGATTGTCCACTACGTGAGTCCAAATTTGCTGCAACCTGTCCACCACAGAATCCACACCAGGACAGTCAGAAGGCTCAACCTGCCCTGAAGAAAAACGAGGATGAAAACCAGAATTGCAAAAAAAAGGCAAAACCAAAGTAGCCGAACTAGCCCAATTATTAAGGGCGAACTCAGCCAATGGCAAGAAGGTCACCCAATCATCCTGATCAGCAGAAACAAAGCATCTCAGATAGGTTTCCAAAGTCTGGTTGGTTCGTTCGGTTTGGCCATTTGTCTGAGGATGGAAAGCTGAAGAAAAAGACAAATCAATGCACATCTTAGCACAAAAGGACCGCCAAAACCTAGAAACAAACTGGGAACCTCTGTCCGACACAAAGTTCTCCGGAATGCCATGCAAACGAACCACATGCTGAAAAAATAATGGTACCAAATCAGAGGAGGAAGGTAATTTAGGCAAGGGTACCAAATGGACCATCTTAGAAAAGCGATCACAAACCATCCAGATGACAGACATCCTTTGAGAGAAAGGAAGATCTGAAATAAAATCCATGGAAATATGCGTCCAAGGCCTCTTCGGGACGGGCAAGGGCAAAAGCAACCCACTGGCATGAGAACAGCAGGGCTTAGCCCGAGCACAGGTCCCACAGGACTGCACAAAAGAACGCACATCCCGCGACAAGGAAGGCCACCAAAAGGACCTAGCCACCAAATCTCTGGTACCAAAAATCCCAGGATGACCAGCCAACACCGAGCAATGAACCTCAGAAATAACTCTGCTAGTCCATCTATTAGGGACAAACAGTTTCTCCGCTGGACAACGGTCAGGTCTATCAGCCTGAAACTCCTGCAGCACCCGCCGCAAATCAGGGGAGATGGCAGACAGAATTACCCCCTCTTTGAGAATACCAGCCGGCTCAGGGACACCCGGAGAATCAGGCACAAAACTCCTAGAAAGGGCATCCGCCTTCACATTCTTAGAACCTGGAAGGTATGAGACCACAAAATCGAAACGGGAGAAAAACAGCGACCATCGAGCCTGTCTAGGATTCAACCGCTTGGCAGACTCGAGATAAGTCAGATTCTTGTGATCCGTCAAAACCACCACGCGGTGCTTGACTCCCTCAAGCCAATGTCGCCACTCCTCGAATGCCCACTTCATAGCCAGCAGCTCCCGATTGCCAACATCATAATTACGCTCAGCAGGCGAAAATTTTCTAGAAAAGAAGGCACAAGGTTTCATCGCAGAGCCATCAGAACTTCTTTGAGACAAAACAGCCCCTGCTCCAATCTCAGAAGCATCAACCTCGACCTGAAAAGGGAGCAAAACATCTGGCTGACGCAACACAGGGGCCGAAGAAAAACGACGTTTCAGCTCCTGAAAAGCCTCAACGGCCGCAGAGGACCAATTCACCACATCAGCACCTTTCTTTGTCAAATCAGTCAAAGGTTTAACCACACTAGAAAAATTAGCGATGAAGCGACGGTAAAAATTAGCAAAGCCCAGGAATTTCTGAAGACTCTTCACAGATGTAGGTTGAGTCCAATCATAAATGGCCTGAACTTTAACAGGATCCATCTCAATAGTAGAAGGGGAAAAAATGAAGCCCAAAAAGGAAACCTTCTGAACTCCGAAGAGACATTTAGACCCCTTCACAAACAAGGAATTAGCACGAAGGACCTGGAATACCATTCTGACCTGCTTCACATGAGACTCCCAATCATCCGAAAAGACCAAAATATCATCCAAATATACAATCATGAATCTATCCAGAAACTTTCGGAAGATGTCATGCATAAAGGGCTGAAATACAGATGGAGCATTAGAAAGCCCGAATGGCATCACCAGGTACTCAAAATGACCCCTGGGCGTATTAAATGCTGTTTTCCATTCATCACCCTGTTTAATACGCACAAGGTTATACGCCCCTCGAAGATCTATCTTGGTGAACCAACTAGCCCCCTTAATCCGAGCAAACAAATCAGACAGCAGAGGCAAAGGGTACTGAAATTTGACCGTGATTTTGTTGAGAAGGCGGTAATCTATACAGGGTCTCAGAGAACCATCCTTCTTGGCCACAAAAAAGAACCCTGCTCCCAACGGTGATGAAGACGGGTGAATATGCCCTTTCTCCAAGGACTCCTTTATATAACTCCGCATCGCGGTGTGTTCTGGCACAGATAAATTGAAAAGTCGGCCCTTAGGAAACTTACTACTAGGAATCAAATTTAAAGCACAATCACAATCCCTATGAGGAGGTAGGATTTGGGCTCATCAAATACATCCTGGTAATCTGACAGAAACTCAGGGACTTCAGAAGGAGTGGAAGAAGAAATTGACACCAACGGAACATCGCCATGTACCCCTTGACAACCACAACTAGACACTGACATTGATTTCCAATCCAATACTGGATTATGAACCTATAGCCATGGCAAACCCAACACGACCACATCATTCAAATTATGCAACACCAAAAAGCAAATATCCTCCTGATGTGCAGGAGCCATGCACATGGTCAACTGAGTCCAATACTGAGGTTTATTCTTGGCCAAAGGCGTAGCATCAATTCCCCTTAGTGGAATAGGATACTGCAAAGGCTCCAAGAAAAAACCACAGAGCCTGGCAAACTCCAAGTCCATCAAATTCAGGGCAGCACCTGAGTCCACAAATGCCATAACAGAGTAGGATGACAAAGAGCAAATCAGAGAAACAGACAAAAGAAATTTAGGCTGTACAGTACCAATGGTGACAGACCTAGCGAACCGCTTAGTGCGCTTAGGACAATCAGAGATAGCATGAGTGGAGTCACCACAGTAAAAACACAGCCCATTCTGACGTCTGTGTTCTTGCCGTTCAGTTCTGGTCAGAGTCCTATCACATTGCATAAGCTCAGGCCTCTGCTCAGAGGATACCGCCAAATGGTGCACAACTTTGCGCTCGCGCAAACGTCGATCAATTTGAATGGCCAAGGACATTGATTCATTCAGACCAGCAGGCGTGGGAAGCCCCACCATGACATCCTTAAGGGCTTCAGAAAGACCCTCTCTAAAAATAGCTGCCAGGGCACACTCATTCCATTGAGTAAGCACAGACCATTTTCTGAACTTCTGGCAATATACCTCCGCTTCATCCTGACCCTGACACAAAGCCAGCAAGATTTTCTCTGCCTGATCCACTGAATTCGGTTCGTCATAAAGCAATCCCAGCGCCAGAAAAAATGCATCTACATTAAGCAATGCAGGATCTCCTGGCGCAAGGGAGAATGCCCAGTCTTGAGGGTCACCACGTAACAAAGAAACAATAATTTTTACTTGCTGAATGGGGTCACCAGAGGAGCGGGGTTTCAAAGCAAGAAACAGTCTACAATTATTTTTGAAATTCAGAAACTTAGATCTATCTCCAGAAAACAAATCAGGAATTGGAATTCTAGGCTCTAACATAGGATTCTGAACCACATAATCTTGAATGCTTTGCACCCTTGCAGCGAGTTGATCCACACAAGAGGACAGACCTTGAGTGTCCATATCTACACCTGAGTCCTGAAACACCCAGGGGTTAAGGGGAAAAGAGAAACAAAACACACTGCAAAGAAAAAAAAATGGGTTCAGAACTTCTCTTTTCCCTCTTTTGAGATGCATTAACACTTTGTGGGCCAGCTGTACTGTTATGGACCTGGTGGTTAGGAGCACCCAGAATGACCTGATGGTTAAACTAGAAACAGGGACGAGCTCTGGGGAAGTGGGAACTCTGCTGACTGCAAACCCTACTCCTATCACAAACACTAGAAATAGCCGTGGAGCGTACCTAACTCTCCCTAGACGCCTCTGCACAGCCTAAGAGCTAACTACCCCTTAAAGAGAGAAATAGAAGCCTTACCTTGCCTCAGAGAAATTCCCCCAAGGAAAAGGCAGCCCCCACATATATTGACTGTGAGTTAAGAGGAAAGTCACAAACACAGGAATGAAACAGGTTTTAGCAAAGGAGGCCAGTCTTCACTAAATAATCAGAGGATAGAAAAGGGAACTATGCGGTCAGCACAAAAAACTACAAAAGCCACGCAGAATATGCAAAAAGGCCTCCACACCGACTCACGGTGTGGAGGTGCAACTCTGCACCCCCAGAGCTTCCAGCTAGCAAGGAAATATCATGATAGCAAGCTGGACTAGAATGTAGCAGTACTAAGAAATATATTCAGAAAGCAGTAACAACAAATGAACTATCAGGGACTTAGCTTCTGCTGGAGTAGACAGGTCATCAGAGAAGTCCAAGAGAGATCTGAACCAATACTGAAACATTGACAGCTGGCAAGAAGTAACGATCTGAGTGGAGTTAAATAGGGAAGCCAGTATGACAATAAACGAGGGCAACTGAGAAAGCCAACCTCAGTGACCAGCAGTTCCGCTCAAAGTCATACAGTGGGCCTGATTTATTGACTATTCTTCCATATAAAAAAAATAATTAAAAAAGGGGAGATTAATATTGGCAAATCTGTGCATCTGTGCCACTCCTGTCTGTGGTATCTCTGTCAGTCATTTTCAGCCACAGAAACTATACTGTCATACAGTGGGCCTGATTTATTGACTAGTCTCCCATATAAAAAATTTTTTTAAAAAGAGGAGATTAATATTGCCAAATCTGTGCATCTGCGCTAGTCCTGTCTGTGGTATCTCTGTCAGTCATTTTCAGCCACAGAAACTATACTGTCATACAGTGGGCCTGATTTATTCAGCACTCACCCACACATGAAAAGGTAGATTTATATTCACAACAAGTTAACATACACCTTCTACCTTGTTTTTCTGTACCATATAACGGTTGTTAGTTTGGTAACATTTTCCCAAGAATGAGGAAGGCTGGTGGAAGAGGTCGTGGCCTTGGGCGGTCATTGCCATCTGGTAATGCTGATGGTGGTGGTGCTGGTGGAGCATCGGGTGGTAGAGGGAAAATCAAAATAGCACCTAAGTCTCAAGTTGTTGAGACAGCGTCATCGTCCAGCTACACAAGGCCTCGAACGCTACCTTTTCTGGGAGTTGGAAAACCGTTGTTAAAGCCGGAGCAGCAGGAAAAAGTTTTGGCTTTACTTGCTGACTCTGCCTCTAGCTCTTTTGCCTCCTCTTCGGATAGTTCCAAATTGAAAAGTAGCCAGTTGTCGGTGGATGCTCCCAGTCAGGAACAAGTTGATTCCTTGTGTCCTTCCCTCAAAACAACAGTGAAGGATGCCTCAGGTGACACAACCGTTTACTCCATGGAGCTCTTTACACATACCGTGCCTGGGTTAGAAAGGGATATAGTTAACAGCCCACTAGAAGATGATTCGGACACGGAGTGCACTGATGCACAGCCACAGCTAGATTGTCATGCTGTTCCATCGACTCACATCACTACATTGCCCTCCCAGTGTACTGAGCCAGAAACTGACCCTAATGAGACGATGGTGCCCATTCCCGAACGTTATAGCACCTTACACGGTGACACAGAGACAGCTGAACATGAGATTGAAGAGGAGGTGGTAGATGACCCAGTTGTTGACCCAGATTGGCAGCCATTGGGGGAAGAGGGTGTTGGGGGAAGAGGCTGGCAGTAGCTCAGAAGCGGAGGAGGAGGATCGGCAGCAGCCATCTACATCACATTTGCATTCATCTGGCAGGCCCATCTCTGGCCAAAAAAGTTTGGCAAAACCAAAAACATTTTTCGCACAGCGTGGCCATCTGGTTAAAGTAGCACAGTGTGCAATGCCTGAAAAGGTATTCAATAGTAGGAAGAGTGCAGTCTGGCAATTTTTAACCAAGATCCGAATGATCAGTGCAAAGTGATCTGTAAGAAATGCTCAAGGACATTTAGCAGAGGTCAGAATGTCAAAAGTTTAAATACAACTTGCATGCATTGACATTTAACCACCATGCACTTGCAAGCCTGGACTAGCTGCCAAATGTCCCATAACGTTGTTGCACCCGCTCACAATGAAGCTAGTCAGCAACGCTACATTCCTTCCCTCACTGTAAGCCCACCGGTTAGAACAACAACAGCAGCAAATGTGGAGGTGTCCTCGCTAGGGAAAAGCAGTCAGGAAATCACAAGTTTATTGGTAGGAAACACAGCATGTAGGCCTACATCGAGAATACCATCACCACCCCTCTCTCAATCCGCCATGTCCACCACCACCACCACCGCAAGTCCCACCATATGCACCTTGCCAGTCCAGCTCACCCTCCAAGAGACTCTCATTAGGAAAAGAAAGTACTCACCCTCTCATCCGCGTGCACAGGGTTTGAACGCCCACATTGCTAGACTTATATCGTTAGAGATGATGCCCTACCGCTTGGTTGAAAGCGAAGCTTTCAAAGCCTTGATGGCCTACGCAGTACCATGCTATGAGCTACCCAGTCGACACTTCTTTTCGAGAAAAGCCATCCCAGCCCTCCACCAGCATGTCAAAGACTGCATTCTCCATACACTGAGGCAATCAGTCAGTAGAAAGGTGCACCTCACAACTGATGCATGGACCAGTAGGCATGGTCAGGGACGTTACGTGTCCATCACGGCATACTGGGTTAATGTGGTGGATGCAGGGTCCACAGGGGACAGCCATAGTCCGCGTGCACAGGGTTTGAACGCCCACATTGCTAGACTTATATCGTTAGAGATGATGCCCTACCGCTTGGTTGAAAGCGAAGCTTTCAAAGCCTTGATGGCCTACGCAGTACCATGCTATGAGCTACCCAGTCGACACTTCTTTTCGAGAAAAGCCATCCCAGCCCTCCACCAGCATGTCAAAGACTGCATTCTCCATACACTGAGGCAATCAGTCAGTAGAAAGGTGCACCTCACAACTGATGCATGGACCAGTAGGCATGGTCAGGGACGTTACGTGTCCATCACGGCATACTGGGTTAATGTGGTGGATGCAGGGTCCACAGGGGACAGCCATAGTCCGCGTGCACAGGGTTTGAACGCCCACATTGCTAGACTTATATCGTTAGAGATGATGCCCTACCGCTTGGTTGAAAGCGAAGCTTTCAAAGCCTTGATGGCCTACGCAGTACCATGCTATGAGCTACCCAGTCGACACTTCTTTTCGAGAAAAGCCATCCCAGCCCTCCACCAGCATGTCAAAGACTGCATTCTCCATACACTGAGGCAATCAGTCAGTAGAAAGGTGCACCTCACAACTGATGCATGGACCAGTAGGCATGGTCAGGGACGTTACGTGTCCATCACGGCATACTGGGTTAATGTGGTGGATGCAGGGTCCACAGGGGACAGCCATAGTGGGACAGTTCTGCCTAGCCCACGGTCTAGGAAACAGTTGGCAGTAGGCGTTCGACACCCCTCCTCCTCCAGAAGCAAAACCTCGACCACAGAGCGCAGTTGCCCTACCACTCCATCCGCAGCTGCCAGTGTTGCACACGAGGTGTCCCATTATGGAACAGCTAGTGGTAAGCATCAGCAGGCTGTGTTGGAAATGAAGTGTTTGGGCGACAACATACACACCGCGGAAGTTCTGGCTGAGTTCTTGCAGCAAGAAACTTAGTCATGGCTGGGCAGTGTACATCTTGAGGCAGGCAAGGTAGTCAGTGATAACGGAAGGAATTTTATGGCTGCCATAGCCCTTTCAGAAATGAAACACATTTCTTGCCTGGCTCACACCTTGAACCTGGTGGTGCAGTGCTTCCTGAAAAGTTATCCGGGGTTACCAGACCTGCTCCTGAAGGTGCGAAGACTTTGCTCGCACATCCGCCGGTCGCCCGTACACTCCAGCCGTATGCAGAACCATCAGCGATCGTTGAAGCTTCCCCAGCACCACCTAATAATCAATGTTGTAACAAGGTGGAACTCTATACTGCACATGCTTCAGAGGCTGTGCAAACAGAGGCGTGCTGTCATGTATTTGTGGGAGGATACACATACACGGGCAGGCAGTTGGATGGCAGACATGGAGTTGTCTGCTGTGCAGTGGTCGAAGCTCCAAGACCTCTGTCAAGTCCTTCAGTGTTTTGAGGAATGCACACGGCTGGTCAGTGCTGACGACGCCATCATAAGCATGAGCATTCCACTAATGCGTTTGCTGATGCAAAGTTTGACGCACATTAAGGAGCAGGCGTCTGCAGCCGAGGAGGAGGGAAGCCTTGATGACAGTCAGCCATTGTCTGCTGAGGGAAGTCTTGGGGACGAGGTTGCGGACGAAGAGGAGGAGGAAGATGGGGATGATTATTTATGGGAGGAGGAAGCTTCTCAGGGGGGAATAGAAAGTGTTGGTGGTGCAAGGTCAGGTACAGGTTTTTTGCGGGAGACAAGTGACTGGGATTTGCCAGAAAGTGCTCCTCAACCCAGCACAAGCATTGATGTGACACCTGGAACATTGGCCCACATGGCTAATTATGCCTTGCGTATCCTAAAAAGGGACCCCCGCATTATCATAATGATGACCGATGACGATTACTGGTTGGCCTGCCTCCTGGATCCATGCTATAAAGGGAATTTGCAAAATATCATGCCACATGAGAACCTTGAGCAAATATTGGCTACCAAACAAGCAGCTCTTGTAGACCGTTTGGTTCAGGCATTCCCAGCACACGGTGGCGGTGATGGTTCTCACACGAGCTGCAGGGAGCAACATGCAAGAGGTGTTAGAGGGGCACAAATCAGAAGTGGCGTTGGACAGAGTGGTTTTATGACCAGGTTGTGGAGTGATTTTGCAATGACCGCAGACACGACAGGTACTGCAGCATCAATTCAAAGTGACAGGAGACAACATTTGTCCAGTATGGTTACCAACTATTTTTCCTCCCTTATCGATGTTCTCCCTCACACATCATTCCCATTTGATTACTGGGCATCCAAAATAGACACCTGGCCTGAATTGGCAGAATATGCATTACAGGAGCTCGCTTGCCCAGCTGCTAGTGTGTTATCAGAAAGAGTATTCAGTGCTGCAGGTTCAATACTGGGAGAAAAAAGGACTCATCTGGCTACCCAAAATGTTGATGATCTAACCTTCATTAAAATGAACCAATCATGGATTTCTAATTATTTTGCCCCATCTTCCCCTGCTGACACCTAGCTTTCCTGTAAAAAGATCTTGCTTTTGGACTCATCTTAATGACTGCTCCAATTTCTCCATTTGCTGTCCAGCATGGGCAATTTTTACACCTCACTAAATGGGCTGACTTCCCCCATGGGGCAGTGGGAACCACTTGGCGCAAGCACCCGTGCGAGTGCCGTTTGGCTGAAGAGGTGGGTGTGCCCACTTTTGGGCCACGGCACTGGCACAGGGTCCCTCATAGCACAATGAAGTGTCTCGGGCGGTGGTGGTGCACACCCAACGTCAGACACACCGTCGTAACATAAGGGGCCCTGGGCCAGTACCGACGCCCACGAGAGAGTGTTCCCCCCCCAGCTCTAACAGTGCTCTACCACTTGCAAAATTACCTCTCACTGCTCCACCACTGTTTAGTCTGTGCTGATAAATCCTTCAATGGCACTGCCAATACCAATTTCTTGACATGATTGATGCTAGTTACAATATTCAGGGGCCCTGTCCTACATTTACACCAGTTAATAATTTGCGCCAACTACCACTGTCTGCAAGTCAGCAGAAGAGCCCACCCCTGTACCTAGGTATGCCACCAGTTTGTTTGTAAATTTTTTTTTTGCCAGACATTAACCTCACTTTATTATTTTGGCCTACTAACTGTGTCAGACACTACTTACAGTTGTCCTTCACTGAACAAAGCTAGGCCGCCTGCGTACTCCTGTAACCGATTTTTAACTGCATTTTGCCTATTACTTTTTTGGCCCTACTAACTGTGTCTGCCCCTCGGTGCAATCGTCCTCCGCTGACCACACCAATGCTGGCTGTGTACCCCGGTAGCCTAATTTAAACTGCATAGAACCTGATTTTTTATTTTAAGCCTAGGAAGTCTGTCTGCGGTCCCTCCTTGCAATCGTCCTCCGCTGACCACACCAATGCTGCCTGTGTACCCCTGTTGCCTAATTTAAACTGCATAGAGCCTGCTTTTTTATTTTAGTCCTAGGAAGTCTGTCTGCGGTCCCTCCTTGCAATCGTTCTCTGCTGACCACACCAATGCTGCCTGTGTACCCCTGTAGCCTAATTTAAACTGCATAGAGCCTGCTTTTTTATTTTAGGCCTAGGAAGTCTGTCTGCGGTCCCTCCTTGCAATCGTTCTCCGCTGACCACACCAATGCTGCCTGTGTACCCCTGTAGCCTAATTTAAACTGCATAGAGCCTGCTATTTTATTTTAGGCCTAGGCAGTCTGTCTGCGGTCCCTCCTTGCAATCGTCCTCCGCTGACAACACCAATGCTGCCTGTGTACCCCTGTAGCCTAATTTAAACTGCATAGAACCTGCTTTTTTATTTTAAGCCTAGGAAGTCTGTCTGCGGTCCCTCCTTGCAATCGTCCTCCGCTGACCACACCAATGCTGCCTGTGTACCCCTGTTGCCTAATTTAAACTGCATAGAGCCTGCTTTTTTATTTTAGGCCTAGGAAGTCTGTCTGCGGACCCTCCTTGCAATCGTCCTCCGCTGACCACACCAATGCTGCCTGTGTACCCCTGTAGCCTAATTTAAACTGCATAGAGCCTGCTTTTTTATTTTAGGCCTAGGAAGTCTGTCTGCGGTCCCTCCTTGCAATCGTCCTCCGCTGACCACACCAATGCTGCCTGTGTACCCCTGTAGCCTAATTTAAACTGCATAGAGCCTGCTTTTTTATTTTAGGCCTAGGAAGTCTGTCTGTGGTCCCTCCTTGCAATCGTCCTCCGCTGTCCACACCAATGCTGGCTGTGTACCCCTGTAGCCTAATTTAAACTGCATAGAGCCTGCTTTTTTATTTTAGGCCTAGGAAGTCTGTCTGCGGTCCCTCCTTGCAATCGTCCTCCGCTGACCACACCAATGCTGCCTGTGTACCCCTGTAGCCTAATTTAAACTGCATAGAGCCTGCTTTTTTATTTTAGACCTAGGCAGTCTGTCTCCGGTCCCTCCTTGCAATCGTCCTCCGCTGACCACACCAATGCTGCCTGTGTACCCCTGTAACCTATTTTAAACTGCATAGAGCCTACTTTTTATTGTAGGCCTACCACCTGTTGTCTGTCTTAGCCAGTCCTTACAGTTGTCCTCCACTGAACAAAGCTATGCCGCCTGTGTACTTCTGTTACCAATTTTGAACTGCATTTAGCCTACTTACTTATTTGTGCCTAGTAACTGTGTAAGCCTCTCATAACAGTTGTCCTCCCACGCTGAAACAAGCTAGACCGCCTGGTTAGTCCTGCTAGCAGTTTTGAACTGCATTTAGCCACCTTTCTTTATTGTAGGCCTCTGTCTGTCTGTCTGTCTGTGCCACACATTACAACTGTCCCCTGCTGAAACAAGCTAGGCCGCCTGGTTTGTTTTGCTAGCAGTTTTGAACAGCATTTAGCCACCTTTTTTTATTGTAGGCCTCTGTCTGTCTGTCTGTCTGTCTGTCTGCACCACACATTACACTTACAACTGTCCCCCGCTGTAAAAAGCTAGGTGGCCTGTGTACACCTCTTACTAATTTAGAACAGCATTTAGCCAACTTACTTAACTTTGTAACTGTGTCAGACTCTCAACAGTTGTCATCCACCGCTGAACCAAGCTATGCCACCTGTGTACTCCTTTTACCAATTTTGAACTGAATATAGTCTTCCTTTTTATTTTAGGCCTACTTAGTGTGTCAGAGCCACTGATTACACATGCTCTCCTCCGCTGAACCACGCTATGCCCCTGTGTACTCCACTTACCAATTTTGAACTGCATTTTGCCTAATTACTTATTTAGGCCTACTTATTGTGTCTGTCTCCCATTACAGTTGTCCTCCACTGAATAAAGCTGAGCTTCAATCTTCAGGCTTTCGGCCTATATTATCAGATATTAAACTGCATTTGGCCTACTTGTCTGGTTGGGCCCTACTAATGGTGTCTGCCGCTCCTGGGTGTTCTCCTGTTTGGTTTTCTTGAGCTTCAATCTTCAGGCTCTCATTAAGTAGTTGTTAATATAACACTGCAGTTGGCCTACTAGTTTGGTTGGGGCCTACTAATGGTGTCTGCCGCTCCCTGGTGTTGTCCTCCACTGTACAAAGCTGAGCTTCAGTCTTCAGGCTTTCGGCCTATATTATCAGATATTAAACTGCATTTGGCCTACTTGTTTGGTTGGGCCCTAGTAACGGTGTCTGCTGCCCCTTGCTTGTCTCCTCCACTGAATAAAGCTGAGCTTCAATCTTCAGGCTTTCGGCCTAGATCAGATATTAAACTGCATTTGGCCTACTCGTTTGGTTGGGCCCTAGTAACGGTGTCTGCTGCCCCTCACTTGTCTCCTCCACTGAATAAAGCTGAGCTTCAATTTTCAGGCTTTCGGCCTAGATCAGATATTAAACTGCATTTGGCTACTTGTTTGGTTGGGCCCTAGTAACGGTGTCTGCTGCCCCTCACTTGTCTCCTCCACTGAATAAAGCTGAGCTTCAATCTTCAGGCTTTCGGCCTAGATCAGATATTAAACTGCATTTGGCCTACTTGTTTGGTTGGGCCTACTAACGGTGTCTGCCGCTCCACGGTGTTCTCCAGGTTTACTTACCTGAGCTTCAATCTTAAGGCTCTCATTAAGTAGTTGTTGCTAATATAACACTGCAGTTTGCCTACTAGATAGGTTGGGGCCTACTAACGGTGTCTGCCGCTCCAAGGTGTTCTCCAGGTTTACTTGCCTGAGCTTCAATCTTCAGGCTCTCATTAAGTAGTTGTTGTTAATATAACACTGCAGTTGGCCTACTAGTGTGGTTGGGGCCTACTAATGGTGTCTGCCGCTCCAAGGTGATCTCCACTGAACAGAGCTGAGCTTCAGTCTTTAGGATCTCATTAATTAGTTGTTTATATAACACTGCAGTTGGCCTACTATTTTGGTTGGGGCCTACTAATGGTGTCTGCCACTCCCAGGTGTTCTCCAGGTTTACTTGCCTGAGCTTCAATCTTCAGGCTCTCATTAAGTAGTTGTTGTTAATATAACACTGCAGTTGGCCTACTAGTGTGGTTGGGGCCTACTAACGGTGTCTGCCGCTCCAAGGTGTTCTCCAGGATTACTTGCCTGAGCTTCAATCTTCAGGCTCTCATTAAGTAGTTGTTGTTAATATAACACTGCAGTTGGCCTACTAGTGTGGTTGGGGCCTACTAACGGTGTCTGCCGCTCCAAGGTGTTCTCCAGGTTTACTTGCCTGAGCTTCAATCTTCAGGCTCTCATTAAGTAGTTGTTGTTAATATAACACTGCATTTGGCCTACTAGTGTGGTTGGGGCCTACTAACGGTGTCTGCCGCTCCTTGGTGTTCTCCACTGAACAGAGCTGAGCTTCAATCTTCAGGCTCTCATTAAGTAGTTGTTTATATAACACTGCAGTTGGCCTACTAGTGTGGTTGGGGCCTACTAACGGTGTCTGCCGCTCCTTGGTGTTCTCCACTGAACAGAGCTGAGCTTCAATCTTCAGGCTCTCATTAAGTAGTTGTTGTTAATATAACACTGCATTTGGCCTACTAGTGTGGTTGGGGCCTACTAACGGTGTCCGCCGCTCCAAGGTGTTCTCCAGGTTTACTTGCCAGAGCTTCAGTCTTCAGGCTTTCGGCCTATATTTGAAATATGAAACTGGATTTGGGATACTAGTTGGATTGGGCCTGCTAATGGTGTCTGCCGCTCCCTGGTGTTATCCTCCACTGAACAAAGCTGTGCTTCAATCTTCAGGCTCTCATTAAGTAGCTGGTAAGATAACACTGCATTTGGCCTACTACTTTGGTTGGGCCTAATAACGGTGTCTGCCGCACCTTGGTGTTGTCCTGTGTTATTTTCCTGAGCTTCAATCTTCAGGCTTTCGGCCTTTATTTGTAATATTAAACTGCATTGGGCCTACTAGTGTGGTTGGGCCCTTAAAACGGTGTCTGCCGCTCCTGGGTTTTCTACTCCACTGAACAAAGCAATGCCGCCTGGTTAGTCCTGTTACCAATTTTAAACTGCATTTAGCCCACTTTATTATTTGGGCCTATATCTGTGTTTCCTCCTCATCCTGCCCATTGCCCAGCCAGTGCTAGATGAGTCTTGTGGTACATTGACCCAGACCACCACATTCCCCTTGCACGCTACACAGCCACAATCTGACCCTGCTGAAAGTCAGGTTCCCCTTCCCACATACTATACCACCTTACACAGGGACAAACAGGAAGGTGCAGATGAAAGTGCAGGTTCCTTTATCAGGTGGGGGGACGTACTCGTTGGCGACGTCACTGGCACAGGGCTCCTCAGAGTACGCAAAAGTGTCACTGCCGGTGGGAGGCGCCCCCGCCGTGCAAACACACCGCCGTACTTTGAGGGGCCCTGTGCCAGTGCCAATGCGAACGACTGGCCCCCCCTGCTTGCTCATGATCACAGCACTTGCAAACTTGAAATACTTACCTGTATTTCACCTGTCAGAAGTGTAGACTAGTGGCCCTTTTAGAAGAAAAGGTGCGGGGTCTGGAAGAAAGAATAGCAACTTTGAAACTCATCAAAGAGAATGAAGACTTCCTAGACAGAACAGAAGCATCTCTACTGGTCACAGAAGGTGAAAAAAGTGTCAGAGAACCTCCAAAAGCAGATGAGTGGAAGCATGTGACCAAAAGAAGCAAGAAGACCATGGAGAAATCACCAACCACACAACTGAAGAACCGATATCAAATCTTTGTAGAGGTTGAAGATGGCACACCTAAGGATGAAGCACTACCAGCAAGCAAAAAAGAAAAGGGTATGCAGCAACAAGTGACAGCAAAAAGTACAGCCAAGAAGCAACGAAGAGTGGTGGTGGTGGGAGACTCACTACTGAGAGGCACAGAAGCAGCCATCTGCAGACCGGACATAACCGCAAGAGAAGTATGCTGCCTTCCAGGTGCGATGATCAAGGATGTGACTGATAGGATACCAAAGCTCTTCAGCTCCAAGGACGTCCACCCATTTCTTCTGATACATGTTGGCACCAATGACACCGTAAGGAAGGACCTACCGACAATCTGCAAGGACTTTGAAGAGTTGGGGAAGAAAGTAAAGGAACTGGATGCACAGGTAGTTTTTTCTTCTATCCTTCCAGTAGACGGGCATGGCACCAGTAGATGGAACAGGATCCTTGATGCGAACAACTGGCTAAGACGATGGTGCAGACAACAAGGATTCGGATTCCTGGACCACGGTGTGAATTACTTGTACGATGGACTCCTCGCCAGAGATGGACTACACCTCAACAAACCTGGGAAACACACATTCGCCAGAAGACTCGCTACACTCATCAGGAGGGCGTTGAACTAGAAGAAGAGGGGACGGGAAGAAAAACATTAGACTCGAACAAAGAAGACCCAGGAAAACATACTCAGAAGGGAGGTAAGAACATTTCTAAAACAATCCACGGCGAGGAGATTGGAACAAAACAAAATCCTCTAAACTGCATGCTCGCAAATGCCAGAAGCCTGACAAACAAGATGGAAGAACTAGAAGCAGAAATATCTACAGGTAACTTTGACATAATGGGAATAACCGAGACATGGTTAGATGAAAGCTATGACTGGGCAGTTAACTTACAGGGTTACAGTCTGTTTAGAAAGGATCGTAAAAATCGGAGAGGAGGAGGGGTTTGTCTCTATGTAAAGTCTTGTCTAAAGTCCACTTTAAGGGAGGATATTAGCGAAGGTAATGAGGATGTCGAGTCCATATGGGTCGAAATTCATGGAGGGAAAAATGGTAACAAAATTCTCATTGGGGTCTGTTACAAACCCCCAAATATAACAGAAATCATGGAAAATCTACTTCTAAAGCAGATAGATGAAGCTGCAACCCATAATGAGGTCCTGGTTATGGGGGACTTTAACTACCCGGATATTAACTGGGAAACAGAAACCTGTGAAACCCATAAAGGCAACAGGTTTCTGCTAATAACCAAGAAAAATTATATTTCACAATTGGTGCAGAATCCAACCAGAGGAGCATCACTTTTAGACCTAATACTATCTAATAGACCTGACAGAATAACAAATCTGCAGGTGGTCGGGCATCTAGGAAATAGCGACCACAATATTGTACAGTTTCACCTGTCTTTCACTAGGGGGACTTGTCAGGGAGTCACAAAAACACTGAACTTTAGGAAGGCAAAGTTTGACCAGCTTAGAGATGCCCTTAATCTGGTAGACTGGGACAATATCCTCAGAAATAAGAATACAGATAATAAATGGAAAATGTTTAAGAACATCCTAAATAGGCACTGTAAGCGGTTTATACCTTGTGGGAATAAAAGGACTAGAAATGGGAAAAACCCAATGTGGCTAAACAAAGAAGTAAGACAGGCAATTAACAGTAAAAAGAAAGCATTTGCACTACTAAAGCAGGATGGCACCATTGAAGCTCTAAAAAACTATAGGGAGAAAAATACTTTATATAAAAAACTAATTAAAGCTGGCAAAAAGGAAACAGAGAAGCACATTGCTAAGGAGAGTAAAACTAATCCCAAACTGTTCTTCAACTATATCAATAGTAAAAGAATAAAAACTGAAAATGTAGGCCCCTTAAAAAATAGTGAGGAAAGAATGGTTGTAGATGATGAGGAAAAGGCTAACATATTAAACACCTTCTTCTCCACGGTATTCACGGTGGAAAATGAAATGCTAGGTGAAATCCCAAGAAACAATGAAAACCCTATATTAAGGGTCACCAATCTAACCCAAGAAGAGGTGCGAAACCGGCTAAATAAGATTAAAATAGATAAATCTCTGGGTCTGGATGGCATACACCCACGAGTACTAAGAGAACTAAGTAATGTAATAGATAAACCATTATTTCTTATTTTTAGGGACTCTATAGCGACGGGGTCTGTTCCGCAGGACTGGCGCATAGCAAATGTGGTGCCAATATTCAAAAAGGGCTCTAAAAGTGAACCTGGAAATTATAGGCCAGTAAGTCTAACCTCTACTGTTGGTAAAATATTTGAAGGGTTTCTGAAGGATGTTATTCTGGATTATCTCAATGAGAATAACTGTTTAACTCCATATCAGCATGGGTTTATGAGAAATCGCTCATGTCAAACCAATCTAATCAGTTTTTATGAAGAGGTAAGCTATAGGCTAGACCACGGTGAGTCATTGGACGTGGTATATCTCGATTTTTCCAAAGCGTTTGATACCGTGCCGCACAAGAGGTTGGTACACAAAATGAG
This sequence comes from Ranitomeya variabilis, assembly GCF_051348905.1. Lineage (NCBI taxonomy): Eukaryota > Metazoa > Chordata > Amphibia > Anura > Dendrobatidae > Ranitomeya > Ranitomeya variabilis. Next base: position 574,378,688 of record NC_135236.1, read on the forward strand.
AATGCTTGCTCTGGGGGAAAATGTGTGTAAATGGGTTAATAACTGGCTTAGTGATAGAAAGCAGAGGGTGGTTCTAAATGGTATAATCTCTAACTGGGTCGCTGTGACCAGTGGGGTACCGCAGGGGTCGGTATTGGGACCTGTTCTCTTCAACATATTCATTAATGATCTGGTAGAAGGTTTACACAGTAAAATATTGATATTTGCAGATGATACAAAACTATGTAAAGCAGTTAATACAAGAGAAGATAGTATTCTGCTACAGATGGATCTGGATAAGTTGGAAACTTGGGCTGAAAGGTGGCAGATGAGGTTTAACAATGATAAATGTAAGGTTATACACATGGGAAGAAGGAATCAATATCACCATTACACACTGAACGGGAAACCACTGGGTAAATCTGACTGGGAGAAGGACTTGGGGATCCTAGTTAATGATAAACTTACCTGGAGCAGCCAGTGCCAGGCAGCAGCTGCCAAGGCAAACAGGATCATGGGGTGCATTAAAAGAGGTCTGGATACACATGATGAGAGCATTATACTGCCTCTGTACAAATCCCTAGTTAGACCGCACATGGAGTACTGTGTCCAGTTTTGGGCACCAGTGCTCAGGAAGGATATAATGGAACTAGAGAGAGTACAAAGGAGGGCAACAAAGTTAATAAAGGGGATGGGAGAACTACAATACCCAGATAGATTAGCGAAATTAGGATTATTTAGTCTAGAAAAAAGACGACTGAGGGGCGATCTGATCTGACTGAGGGTGTATAAGTATATAAGGGGACAATACAAATATCTCGCTGAGGATCTGTTTATACCAAGGAAGGTGATGGGCACAAGGGGGCATTCTTTGCGTCTGGAGGAGAGAAGGTTTTTCCACCAACATAGAAGAGGATTCTTTACTGTTAGGGCAGTGAGAATCTGGAATTGCTTGCCTGAGGAGGTGGTGATGGCGAACTCAGTCGAGGGGTTCAAGAGAGGCCTGGATGTCTTCCTGGAGCAGAACAATATTGTATCATACAATTATTAGGTTCTGTAGAAGGATGTAGATCTGGGGATTTATTATGATGTAATATAGGAATATAGGCTGAACTGGATGGACAAATGTCTTTTTTCGGCCTTACTAACTATGTTACTATGTTACTATGTTACTATGTTACCTCTCACTGCTCCACCGCCATGACGTAGTCCACGTGTCCTGGGCCCATTTAAAACTTGAACCAGCCCTACCCCCCACAACTTTAGCCAAATGACCCCCAATTTCCAATGCCTAACTATTAATATAAAGTAAATTAAGATTGACAAGCTTCAGTAACAAGAATGGATGTTTTTACCATTACAATGGGCACTGTAGGTGTTTTCCTGGCCTCCACTCACTGCCAACTATGCTTCCCCATTGACTTGCATTGGGTTTCGTGTTTCGGTCGATCCCCGACTTTTGGCGATAATCGGACGATTACACTCAACTCGACTTTTGACAAAGTCGGGTTTTGCGAAACCCGACTCGATTCTAAAAAAGTGAAAGTCGCTCAACCCTACCTGTAACCACTCCCATACTGTTAGCCAGTCCCGCCCAACTCTCCGACTAACCCTGCAATCCTCCCTTTTAACTATACAAATACTTGTGGGACTACAGGTCCCAGAACGACAACATTACTTCAGGCTTACAACGCAGACTCCCTCTGCGACACATACCGGCCATTTACAATCCTGCCGGTCACTGTTTCACCATAAAATTCACAGAAACGCCTCCATGCGCATCCCGAGGAGCACCTACAGCGCCCCCTAGCTGTAACAGGGGTCACTGCATCACACTGTACAAGTCATCTCTAAAATGACTTGTAAAATGCTGTGGAAAATGGTGGCGCTATAGAAATAAAAATTATTATTATTATTACTACTATGCATCCACTTTTACAGATAATAATTTGATCTCTGAGGAGATAGATGTTTCTGGATGGTCAGCTTGATTCCATTTCTAGGACTTAGTGATGGAGCCCTTGGGAACAGTCACATAAGTCACCTTGATTCCTTACTTTCTTATAACCATCGTCTTTGAAATGAATTAATGATAGCAATAGCAACATTTTTTTCACGGTATTTTCTTTTTTCTAACAGCAAAAAATGGTTAAAGCCTCAAACAAAACTGAAAGGCAATCTTTTTGTTCTTCTTTGAGTGAATAGAGGCTTATGCATACATTTGCCTTTTATGTTAGAAGCTTTCTTAGAGCACACAGCATGCATTTATTGTAATCACAGTGTTAATTTTTCTTGAGCAAGAACTGTAACACTATTAATGTCATAATTATTTCTGACCTCGCCAAAATGAATTAACTGGTGATAAGTAACATATTTTTTAACATTATTCATTAGTCCCTCAAGGAGACTTCAGCACACACCTTTATCACTCACAAAATACACTTCCTGTATTCTATTATACCCGATGATTAGAATTCTACAGACAGGTAAACCCAACTGTTAGGCCGGGATCACACACAGCGAGATGCGGCCAAGTCTCGCAGGTTAAAACCAAGCTCTGGAGTGCCAGTGCCAGAGCTTGTTCTTAACCTTTGAGTCTCGGCCATATCTCGCTGTAGTGTGACTCCGGCCTTAGACAAACTATTTGACCCACAGACTCAACACATCATCACTCTGCCGATGCGGTAACAACGAGAGCTCCTTTTTTACCTTGTGGTGCCGCATTATAGGTTGGTATTCAGGGGCTTAAAAGTCTGAAATCACAGTTTTTTCTGAGGTCAGCTATAATATCATACTATCAATCACTAGTGGGGCACAATGTGATCACAGCTACTGGGCCCATGTGAATACCATGATGAACAAGGCACTTCACGGTGCCTTTGCTTAAAAAAATCCACTTCATATATGCTAATGAAAATATATATTGTATTATATAGTAAACATATCCATAACAAACAAAATAATTCTAATGCTTAAAAGAAAAAATATTTCAAATATCCTACATTTAGCTTGCATAAATCTTGCAGAGATATATTTCCACAAATGTAATTGATACAATTTAAATATTAAAAGGCTGTCTGATACTTTACACCACCAACTGTTCTGTCATAGAGAAATAGAAATAAAATTGAAAGGATGTGTTACACATGGTGAAAAATAGTATGATTTGCAACCGTTTACAATCATAAAACTTTCATTACATGCCTAATATATAACCATCAAAATAAGAGAGTGCAATTCTAAATTTATGAAGCTGAACTTAACACTGAATATGAAATAAGAATCACATTGATCTTTGTAGCGGATGACTTAAAAACACATTAGGTGGCACAACTTCAAGACAGTACATTGATTTAGGCATAAAATGCACAGCAGTCAATACTTTGCCACCTAACGCCTCACAATAATAAACAAAGCTGTTTTTTATTGATGATTGTAAAATTATTTGTGCTTTATATCATATTGTTTAGATTTACAACTTGTAATCGGCATCCTGCGTTTTATCAGCATATGGGCTCTGAATGTTATAGCTGCGTACTTTTCAATTAAATGGTCAGTATCGGATACACTGGTAATACCAGCCATTTATTTTTACTCTTTCTTACATTAAACTTTTTAAAACGTTCTGAAAATTGCCATTGCGATATCGGTACAGACAATACTAGACTATAAAGTAACACTTTGCAGTCATTTCCATGACATTTGTCAGTGTCTTTTATATTACAAAGAAAAGGAAGAAAAACTTGGCCACAGTGATTGTTCATCTGGGAGATTATGTAAATGTTGTTAACATATTTGTTTGGAATTCTGAACAATTTCACTGATGTCAGGTTTCTAGAGACTGCTTACATTTTAGGTGTCTTCTGATTGCTGCAGAGCAGTGGGTGAGGTCTCCTGCTGCAGATGGTTGACCTACTGACAATGAATGGCTCCTGTGCAGGACTTGTCCGCTCTCCCCCTCTGTCATAACCCATCCACTGTGTTCACTTTATTGTGTAGCTTTTAGGATTACAAAGTTAACGAATATATCAATTTTATTGACTGATTTATTTATTGCTGACAAATATTTTTAAAAAGTGATTATTGTTGTTGGATTTTTTAAATAATTTTATAGGAAAAAAAATACTTGTACAGTGGGTACAGAAAGTATCCAGACCCCTTTACACTTTTCACTCTTTGTTTCATTGCAGCCATTTGGGAAATGCAAAAAAGTTCATTTTTTTCTCATCTGCACCCCATCTAGACTGAAAAAAACAGAAATAGTAGTAATTTTTTGCATAAATGGGTCTGAAATTTTTCCGTACCCACTGTACAGGTATGTAGAGATGTAATTTTATATAAATATGTATCTGTTTGTACCAATACAATATGTGTGCATTGAAGGAATACCATATAGATATTTAGGCAGTGAAAATTCTCCTATACTTTCCTATACTTATTGTTACTTATGTCTATACAGCTAGAGAGCTTGAACTCCAAGAAAGCATACACTTCAAGAAAAGCAAAGAGATAATTCTATATGAAGCCATTTAATGAATGTAGACTGATGCATAGTCTCCATGTTCTGAGTAAGAGAAAAAGAGAAAACAGAATGAACACCACATCGTCCTGACTGAGAAACCTAACAGGGCTCACGTGTATTTGAATCAGCTGCACCCGCAGCATGCCCATCCCCTGGATTCACTGCCATTTCAAGGTCTGATTTGAGCATTGTGAGAAAGAGGGTGAAGGCAGCTGATACTCTGGGACACATAAAATACTCTTGATAGAGTTTTTACAGTTTGGAAACAAACATGAGATATGAATGATATAAGATATTACTGAAATGATTTTTTAGACTTTTTTTCTACAGTGAGAACAACCAGACAGGTTTTTCTTCATCATCAATAGCTTAAAGCAAGATTTCACAAATCTCATCAGCAATGCATAACTGGTGAAATCTGGGTTAAGAATTATAATTTTTCATATGGTAAGGGAAAATAAACTCACACCAATAATTTATTGCGAGAGGAATTTATCAAGTCAGTTTTGCTTCCAGCTGCATTATCTTTACAGACAAGTATAAAATAAATCACACGATGTTTGATTAAACTTAGCACACACCCAAACCAAATTAGAAAACAGTACACAAGCTATAATAGAAAAATAGCGGAAAAATGGGCATCTAAAACATAACATAATAGAACTATCTTATATTGCCTTTATTGCCTGCTTTACTGATATCAGGAGGGTTCCTCTTCCATCTTCATCATTTGATAAGGTTGTTCCAACTATTTGTGTACCTCCTACTCTTTCTTTGACATAATCTATATAATTATCAGCAGGGCCGTATTTGCCACTAGGCACTTGAGGGCACGTGCCTAGGGCGGGACAATGCTGGGGGGCGGCACCTGAGCAAGTTTAATTTATTTTTTTTTTAAGGTCCGGGGTTGCCCCGCTTACCCACCTCAGTCTTCCGGCTGCTGCGGGGGGAGGGGGTCTCGGGTGAGTCACTGTTGAGGAGCGAGTGAGGAGAGGATGTCCAGCTGAAAGCCTGGAGGAATCTCTGTGCAGCGCTCAGAGTCCGGTAGCTGCGACAAAGGCTTTGATGTACAGTTAAATCCATTAATTTCAATAGGCATCATGTACTGCTTAATTTAACCTATGGTGGAGGGAAACCAAACACTTGCTGGAGGGTTTCCACACAGACCACAGAGGATCGTTGAGTGCTCTCTCTGATCCTAGCTGTGCTGCAGCCCCACACCTGACTCCTGTCACCCTGTGCTGCAGCCCACACCTCCCTCCTGACTCCTGTCACCCTGTGCTGCAGCCCACACCTCCCTCCTGTCACCCTGTGCTGAAGCCCACACTTCCCTCCCGACTCCCGTCACCCTGTGCTGCAGCCCACACCTCCCTCCCGACTCCTGTCACCCTGTGCTGCAGCCCACATCTCCCTCCCATCACCCTGTGCTGCAGCCCACATCTCCCTCCCGTCACCCTGTGCTGCAGCCCCACACCTCCCTCCCGTCACCCTGTGCTGCAGCCCCACACCTCCCTCCCGTCACCCTGTGCTGCAACCAACACCTCTGTCCTGTCAACCTTTGCTGCAGCCCCACACCTCCCTCCCATCACCATGTGCTGCAGCCACATAGTTCTTGCTGTTCAAAACATGGACAGCTTGGATTACAGAGCGTGACTGCATAGTTGAAGCACAGTATGAGAAGCTAGCCAGGGAGAGATGTGACTAGTCCAGCGCTGCCCCCAGAGGACTTCTTGCATACTTGTCTTCAGTGGATAGACAGGTCTCTTCCTATGAACACACTGTAGAGATACCTGATAATCATCTAGTGCAGACCTGGGCAAAGTGCGGCCCGCAGGCCGGACTGAGACAACCAGAGGGCCTTGAGGCTGGAAACATGAGGTCCACAGGCTGCACCGTGCCCGCCCACTCGCTCGATGTCTCCCACAATCAGCATTGGTGGAGGAGGGGCCTTCGGCCACTTCCTCCACCAATCAGCGTGTGAAACAGCTGACACGATGATGTCATTTCATCGCGTCAGTTGTGTACCGCCGGAGAGTCAGCAAACTGGAGGCAAAAGGGCGCCTGGGAATGGGACCGAGGTGAGTATGTGGTGTTTTTTTTTTTTTTCATGTGTATGAATATGGAGGTGAACATGCAGATTCTATGGGAGTGAACATAGGGATTCTATGGGAGTGAACATGGGTAGTGTTGAGCGATGCCGTCCGATACTTGAAAGTATCGGTATCGGAAAGTATCGGCCGATACCGGCAAAGTATCGGATCTAATCCGATACCGATACCTGATACCAATACAAGTCAATGGGACACCAAGTATCGGACGGTATCCTGTATGGTTCCCAGGGTCTGAAGGAGAGGAAACTCTCCTTCAGGCCCTGGGATCCATATCAATGTGTAAAAGAAAGAATTAAAATAAAAAATAGGGATATACTCACTCTCTGACGCGCCCTGGACTTTACCGCCGTAACCGGGAGCCGTTGTACCTAAGAATGCGCGCTTGAAGGGCCTTAGATGACGTCACTGCGCTCTGATTGGTCCGTAGCGGTCGCATGACCGCTACGCGACCAATCACAAAGCCGTGACGTCACCTAAGGTCTTTCAAGCGCTTGAAATACCTTAGAAGACGTCCGCAGCTTCTGATTGGTCGCGTAGCGGTCGCGTGACCGCTACGCGACCAATCACAAAGCCGTGACGTCATCTAAGGTCTTTCAAGCGCTTGAAATACCTTAGGTGACGTCACGGCTTTGTGATTGGTCGCGTAGCGGTCACGCAACCGCTACGGACCAATCAGAGCGCCGTGACGTCATCTAAGGCCCTTCAAGCGCGCATTCTTAGGTACAACGGCTCCCGGTTACGGCAGGGAAAGTCCAGGGGCCGCCGGAGAGGTGAGTATATCCCTATTTTTTATTTTAATTCTTTCTTTTACACATTGATATTAATCCCGATACTGATTCCCGATACCACAAAAGTATCGGATCTCGGTATCGGAATTCCGATACCGCAAGTATCGGCCGATACCCGATACTTGCGGTATCGGAATGCTCAACACTAAACATGGGGATTCTATGGGGGTGATGTGCAGCACATGGGGATTCTATGGGGGTGATGGGCAGCGCAAGGGGATTCTATGGGGGTGATGTGCTGCACAGGGGATTCTATGGGGTGATGTGCTGCACATGGGGATTCTATGGAGGTGAGAGACAGCACATGGGGAGGCTATGGGGGTGACATGCTACACATGGGGAGACTATGGGGGTGATGTGCTGCACATGGGGAGGCTATGGGAAAGCTGTATACTGTCATGCAGTATGTGGAGAGACTGTAGGGCTCATACAGTATATAGGGAGGCTGTGTGGGTCTCATGCAGTATATATAGAGAGGCTGTGTGGGGCTCATGCAGTATATAGAGAGGCTGTATGGGGCTTAAGCTGTATATGAGAGGCTGTGTGGAGCTCATACAGTATATAGGGAGGCTGTTTGGGGCTCAGGCAGTATATAGGGAAGCTATGTGGAGCTCATGCTGTACACGGGGAGGCTGTGTGGGGCTCATGCTGTATATAGGGAGGCTGCGTGGGGCTCATGCAGTATATAGGGAGGCTATGTGGGACCCATGCTGTATATAGGGAGGCTGTGTGGGGCTCATGCTGTATATGGGAGGCTGTGTGGGGCTCATGCAGTATATAGGGAGGCTGTGTGGGGCTCATGCAGTATATAGGGAGGCTGTGTGGGGCTTATGCTTTATATAGGGAGGCCGTGTGGGGCCCATGCAGTATATAGGGAGACTGTGTAGGGCTCATGCAGAATATTGCAAGGCTGTGTGGGGCTCATGCTGGATATGGGAGGCTGTGTGTGGCTCATGCTGTATATGGGTAGGCTGTGTGGGGCTCATGCTGTATATAGGAGGCTGTGTGGGGCTCATGCTGTATATGGGAGGCTGTGTGGGGCTCATGCAGTATACAGGGAGGCGGTATGGGGCTCATGCCCTATATAGGGAGGCTGTGTGGGGCTCACGCTGTGTATATGGGGAGGCTGTGTGGGGCTCATGCTGTATATAGGGAGGTTGTGTGGGGCTCATGCAGTATATAGGGAGGCGGTGTGGGGCTTATGCTGTATATAGGGAGGCTGTGGGGCTCATGCTGTATATAGGGAGGCTGTGTGGGCCTCATCCTGTATATAGGGAGGCTGTGTGGGGCTCATGCTGTATATAGGGAGGCTGTGGGGCTCATGCTGTATATAAGGGGCTATGGGGGGTTAAAGATATATAGGGGGTGTCAGCATATTTAATTCTGCTCAATATTAAGTAATACAATTAATATTAATTAATATTGAGTAGAATTATTTTCAAGCTATTGGTTTAGGCACTCCACAACAGTCATGGTCATTCATGTGGCCCCTCGGGAAAATTAATTGCCCACCCCTGATCTAGAGACATGGAGTGAGAAGCCCACAGACGATAGCAACAGATTAGTCAGTTCTCTCACTAAATTACCCATCCAGCTCTTCAAACTATTCTCTCTGAAAAGTCAGAGTAATTCAGAGATAAACTTACTTTTTGCATTCTGAGTGACGCTTCCCGTGGTTTTGGTAATATGAATCGACTGACAGGTTCCCTTTAAAAATTTGTCAACTAAACCTTGCAACCATGGCAGAATCAACCGACCATGTACTGTGTATGAGATTCACCAGATTCTCACATGACAACTAATGGAAAGGTTTGCTAAGGCTACTTTCACATCAGCGATTTTCTCCATTCGCGGCAGATCCTGCAGTCTTTCGCATCTGCCGCTTAACGTATCACTTACAACTCTGTGTTCGGCCTCATTCATTCCTTATGGGACTTGCGGACATGTGCGGCATTTGAGGTTTTGCACTTGCTGTGAGACAAAAAAACACTGCTAGCAGCATTTTTTTTTTCTGTTGCTGCAAGCACCGCATTTGCTGGATCGTGGCAAAACTGCAAGTATGAGGCCGAACGCAGTGTTGCCGTAAGTGATCCGTTACGCGGCAGATGCGGAAAAATTGCCGGATCTGCCGCAAATGTCAAAAATCGCTGTTGTGAAAGTAGACTAAGTCACTGCCGATAGTGTCATATTCACTAATGGGGGAGGCAGCACGAAAAGTGTCTAGGTCAGCATAACCTCTAAATAAGGCCTTGATCATCAGTGGTACTGATGTTTCAAATGAGGTTAATATGGTTATGTTGAAATACTTTTGGCAGTGGTACTAACAATTTCTTCTGACCTGTGTACCATTTTTATCTTCTCTGACATAATTTAAATGACTATCAGTTTTGCTGGTTGTTTCATGTTAATGGTTCAGTGAAGGAATTCTGCCTGTATTAAATAGTGGTCTCTAGACTTACAATCAGCTCTGTGGTTGGTTAGTTCTGGCTAATTTAGTGTCTGATTTTATGTTGTTGTATCATGTCATTTTAATAGTTCTATTAAATATTATGTTCTAGATTCCCTTTTTTCTGATGTTTGATTAGAGAAGCAATCCCTCTAATTTTTTTTATTCATTAAATGTGTGTGTACATGCATGTAATGTAGTGTGATTGTGTAAAGATGGAGAAAATGGTGTAGCACCCTCTCTGAAGATCCCTGTTGTTTAATTGTGTGTAAATTATATTTTGTTGCATATTTAACCTTAATGAAGACTGCAGTTCCTGTTAGTTGAAGGTGACAGGGTTAAATGTAGGTATTGGCCTAAGATTGGGGACGAGTAATGGGTACTTGTGTTTGAATTGCTAGTTTTAGAAAAGAGTAGTGAAAGAGCTGTAGAGAAAGAAAGGACACCCTCAGGAAGTTCAGTCATCATTGGGTGTATGTGAAGAAGCAGAAACAAAATGGTGGACGTTAAAGCTGGCAATCTACAGTGTTTCAGTTTTCATCATAGCAGGCAAGTAAGAGCACCTATGCAAGAAGATTTAAAGAAAGTTTCAATTCTAGCCAGACCTGGAGGTCTTAGTGAAATAATACAGGATCAGGCAGGCTGAGACCCATCAGTAAGGTTGCAGCTAATGAGAGCTCGCTTACACAGTTCACAGTTCGGAGTGCAGTTAGGGTGCAGAGGGCACAGCACATTGACCCATGTGGCTTGTACCAAGAAGTTGTAGGCTACCCAGTGTAACATGTTATGCATATGTAATGTTCTTCACAAGTAATGTGCCGCCGTCCATAACCACTACGATTGTGTGTCTGTATTGTGCAGAAGAGTAAGTCAGCCATTGTTCCTGCTACCCCTTATATAAATGTTTCAACCTCAGTAATCAAGACTTTATTTTAACAAAACCGTCTGTTTTATTCATCGTAAAGGACTGCTATATAAGGTGTTTATTGAGGCAGAAATAGTTATTGGCCAAATTCCACTCTTACAAGTGTATTAATATATTCACTTACTAATGCATTCTCCGGTGTCACTGTATGATGTCAATGATGTCACTGTTACTAGAATAGCCGGCTTGTTCTATGCATGAGCCAGAAGTTGGTTTTACAACAAAAGCCTATGGAGCCTCGTTCTGACAATATACAGGCTTTCATTGTAAAATCATCTTAAAGGTAATGCAGAGCGCAGCATGACCTGGACAGTCTGCAGTGGTGACGTTACAGAGAAGCAGAGAAGAACAGCGCTGGACACCGAGAAAGCGGCTGTAGTTGTGTATATTAAAACACTCACAATACATTGCATACATATACACACACATTTAATGAATACAAAAGTTAGTGAGAGCGCTTCTTTAATTTTAACTTTAACCCCTTCTCCCCGAGGCCTGTTTTCACCTTCCTGACCAGGCCAATTCTGACTACTGTCAATATATGAGGTCATAACACTAGAACGCTTCAACGGATCCCGATGATTCTGAGATCGTTTTCTCGTGACATATTGTATTTTATCATAGTAGTAAAATTTCTTTGATATGACTTTGTGCTTATGTGCTTAAAAAAATGGAAATGTGGCAAAAATTTAGAAAGTCAAAATTTTCAAATTTTTAATTTGTTTGCGCTTATATCAGAGAGTCATATCGCACAGAAGAGTTAATAAATAAAATTTCCCACATGTCTACTTTACCGCAGCACAATTTTGTAAATGTATATATTTTTTTTTTGTTAGGAAATTATAAGGATTAAAATTTGACCAGCGATTTCTCATTTTTAGAGCAAAATTTGCCAAACCATTTTTTTAGGGACCACCTCACATTTGAAGTGAATTTGAGGGGCCTATATGACAAAAAATACCTAAAACTGACACCAGTCTAAAAACGGCACCCCTCAAGGTACTCAAAACCACATTTAAGAAGTTTATTAACCCTTCAGGTACTTCACAGGAATTTTCAGAATGTGGAAGTAAAAAATGAACATTTACTGTACTTTTATTTCACAAAAATTTTCCTTTAGACCTAACTTTTTTGCTTTTGCAAGGGTAGCAAGAGAAAGTGGGCCATAAATTTTGTTGTACAATTTCTCCTGAGCATGCTGATACCCCATATGTGGAGGAAATCTGTTTGGGCTCACTGCAGGGCTCAGAAGGGAAGCAGCGCCATTTCACTTTTTGAATGTAAAATTTGCTGGCATAGTTAGCTGCCTCCATGTCGCGTTTGGAGAGCCCCTGATGTGCCTAAACAGTGGAAACCCCCACAAGTGACACTACTTTGGAAAATAGACCCCTTAGGGAACTTATCTAGATATGTATTAAGCACCTTGAATCCCCAGGTGCTTCACAGAAGTTTATAATGTTAAGCCATGAAAATATAATCACAGTTTTCCCATATAAATCTTTCGTAGCTGCAAATTTTGCATTTTCATAACGGTAACAAGAGAAATTGCTCCATATAGTTTGATGTGCAATTTCTCCTGAGAGTGAACAGATAACCAATATGTGGAGGAAAACAACTGTTTGGGTGAACAGCAGGGCTTGGAAGGAAAGGAGTGCAATTTGACTGTTTAAATGTAAAATATGCTGGAGTAATTAGCGGTTGTCATGTCACATTTGGAGAGCCCCTGATGTGCCTAAACAGGGGAAACCCCACACAAGTGACACCATTTTGAAAAGTAGACCCCTTAGGGAACTTATCTAGATGTGTATTGAGAAGCTTGATCCCACAGGTATTTTACAGGTACTTTACAGAATTTTATAACTTTGCATAAGTTTATAAGTTTGCATTTTAATAAGGGTAACTGTGGCACCCCAGGAGTTTGGGTGCCACAGTGGTACTGCCTTCCTCTCGGGGAGGGTAATGCCATGTCTGGAGACAGGAGGGATTCCTTTGGCAGGTAATCTCACATTCAACACATGGGGGAGCTCAAAACCCAGTTTAAGAGGAACTTCCCTCAATATACATTCCGGTCTGGAGGAGGAGTTAGACAGTCTGGTGCAGACGAGAGACAGGGAAAGAGGAGTGATCAGGAGCTAGAGGATAGCTGCAACTGGACCCCTCTAAGCTGAGTGCAGAATCTGGGCATCGTGAGCCTGAGGCTGTGTGGAACAGCAAGTCCCACAGCAGAACCAGAGGGCATAAAGCAGAAAGTAATCTGCCCTCATAAAACCTGAGGTACAGCAGCATTTCAGAGCCCCGAGTCACCATGTAAAGAGACCCCAGAGAAACAGCTCAACCATGTAGGTACCATGTAGGTACTGTCACAGAACAGGAGAGAACCAGGACCTTGTCAGGACACTACAGGCAGCAAGGGACTAATAGCACAAAGTGGAAGGCTCCCAAACTGGCCTGTCAAAGGGGTTTCCATCTGTCTTCGGGTGGCCTGGACTCCATCTACACCTGTTGACTGCAACCCTGTGTTCTCCAATTATTTACTGGCAACCCACCATCCTTGCCCACTACACTGAGAGCCCTGGGGACCCCACTTCACCTGTGGGAAGTGTTATCATCTTGCTGCAGTAGCATCACCCCAGAGGACCCCTTTATGCAGTGTCGGTCCCCTCTGACCAAGGACCATAGGTGGCGTCATGAACATAAACTTTATCAAACCCTTTTAAAGACCTTTCCCCTTTAATTTGAGCGCTCAGGGCCACGGACCGGGTTGCAGCCACCGTGGCCACCCCCTTTAATTGGACCCAGTACAGAGTATCCCCATTGCCCTTTTGGGTGACTCATAACAGATGAAATTGCTCCATACAATTTGTTGTGCAATTTCTCCTAAGTACACCGATACCCCATATGTGGGGGAATACTACTGTTTGTGCACACGGCAGAGCTTGGAAACTAAGGAGCGCCATTTGACTATTTGAATGTAAAATTTACTGGAATATTTAATGGATGCGATAGCGTTTGGAGAGCCCCTGATGTGCTTAAACAGGTTGAAATTCCCCTCAAGTGACCACATTTTGGAAATTATAACCCTTTGGGAATTTTTTACCCTTCGCCACGACAGCACCCCACATGAGAGAGAGGGATCCGCCCATAGGAACAGGAAACCTACAGAATAAAAGGAGGCGGTCCCCTCTCCTCCTCAGTTTAGGTTTCCTGTTCCTATAGGAATCCCTGCTTACCTACAGATGAAGAGGATCCCTGGGACATGCACCCGCCTGCGTCGGTATCTGTGGGAACGGCAGGGGCTGCGGTTCCAGAAGCAGCGGCGGGGGAGCCCCTGATTGCAGCCTCCCCCCTCGTCTGACCAACCATCCGTGGTCCGTGTCTGGTCACTGTGGGTCCACCTGGCTCCATGAGGATGCGCGCGCTGCAGCGGCCAGCTTAATACCTCTGGCTGCCGCATGGTGAGTGAGAGCAGTGTGTCTAACCCGGAAGTCACCTGAGCACTTCCAGGTTGGTCCGGGGAGGCAGGAGATTCGGCGCCAGATATAAAAAGCGGCGCTGGCGTTGGACCGGTGTGTGTGAGATGGCTTCACCGGCCGACAAAGCGCACCTGCCCGCAGCAGAGCAGCGTTCTCCCAGCAAGGAGAGAAGTGCTAGGAGCAGCACTAAAAGTGGTGGTCGACCTCCAGAAAAGAGATCTACCACCAAACAGAAGGATCACTTGCCAAAAAATCCGCCTCCAGAACCGGTACCTGTCAGCTTCACTGGGTGAGATTTTAAAAGAGCCTCTTCCTATATGCTGATATATGTTCCTCCTGTATCCCTTCCTCCAGACTAAGAAAAGGACGCACAAGTCCAAGCACAAGGAATGTGCTTTATGTATGCAGCCCCTCCCGGATGATTATACCAAGAGGTTATGTTCAGAATGTATCATGCAAACCTTGCGGCAGGAGAATATAATGACTCCATCTGATGTCAGAGCCATAATCCGGGAAGAAATGCAGGGTTTAGCGCATACAAGTAGCTCCAGTACCCGCCAACCAAGCAGGTCCCGATCCCCGGCAAGCTCAGGGTCAGAGGATGTACATAGATCCTCGGACGAGTCTGGATCCCAGCCGAGTTCATCCGAAAATGAAGGGGGGCTTTGTCTACCTAACAGTTGTGTAGGCAACTTAGTAAGATCTGTCAGGAGCACAATGGGGTGCCCAGAAGAGAAAGGGAAGAAATAAGCTCAAGACATCATGTTTGCAGGGTTAGGACAGGAACAACGTAGATCCTTCCCCGTCATACCCACTATTAAAGAAATTATTAAAAAAGAGTGGGATAAGCAAAACACAAGAGGTTTCCTACCATCATCCTGTAAAAGACGCTATCCCTTCAGCGATGAGGAGTTGAATTCCAGGTCAAAGGTGCCAAAGGTTGATGCCGCAGTAGCTTCCACGACCAAACAATCAGTCTTACCAGTTGAGGATTTGGGGGTCCTGACAGACCCATTAGACCATAAAGCAGAAGCCTTACTAAAGAGATCATGGGAGGCTAACACAGGGGCTTTCAGGCCCGCTATATCTAGTACCTGCACTGCAAGGTCACTGCTAGTGTGGATGGAACAGCTGGAGGAACAGATTAGAGGTAGAACTTCAAGAGAGTCAATCTTGCTGAAAATCCCTCTAATTAAAGAAGCGGTAGCATTCCTGGCAGATGCTTCTGTGGATTCGCTACGCCTAGCAGCCAGGTCAGCCGGTCTAGTGAACACAGCCCGGCGAGCATTCTGGTTAAAAAACTGGAAAGGGGATGCACAGGCAAAAGCAAAACTTTGTGCGATCCCCTGCCAGGGTGAGTTCCTTTTTGGGAAGAAGTTGGATGAACTCCTGAATAAAGCAGGAGAAAGGAAGAAAGGCTTCCCTAATCAATCTCTTCCATCTTACAGGAGAGCCTTCAGAAGACGCCCCTTTACCAGAAACAAACCGGTTGAACAAAGGGAACGATGGGCGACGAAAGATCCGAAACAAAAAGGTGCTTTGTTTAGCGGATCCTATAATCCAAAACGTAACAAATACCGCTAACCATGAAGTGGGTGGCAGATTAAAATTTTTCTTTCCCAAATGGGAACAAATAACATCTAGCCAATGGATTCTGGACATTGTGCAATACGGCCTAAAATTGGAGTTTGATCGAATCCCTTGGGATTCTTTTATAGTAACATCACCAAAAGGACGGGAGCAACAAAGGGCTCTGGAATCAGGGATCCTATCTCTTCTATCTAGAAAAGTCCTGATAGAAGTTCCCCAGGATCAAGAAGGGAAAGGGTTCTATTCCCCTTTATTCTTGATCAATAAACCAGATGGTTCATTCAGAACCATCATAAATCTCAAAAAACTAAATTCCTTTCTGCGTAATCATACCTTTAAAATGGAATCCATTAGTTCTACCATAAAACTCTTATTCCCTAGGTGTGTCATGGCCAGAATAGACCTAAAAGATGCCTACTACCATCTTCCCATATATGCCGAACATCAGCAGTACCTAAGGGTTGCAGTCATCCTGGCGGGACAGGTTTGTCACTTTCAATACGTAGCAATGCCATTTGGGCTTTCTATGGCTCCCCGCATCTTCACTAAAGTAATATTAGAAGTGATGGCTCATCTACGCCAACGGGACACTTTGATAATACCCTACCTAGATGATTTTCTAGTAGTAGGAAACTCTATACTTCAGTGTAAAGCTCGTTTATCTAATACGATCTCGTCCCTACAGGAGTTAGGTTGGATCGTCAACTTCGAAAACTCCAGACTGAATCCAGAGACCGTTCAAACATTTCTAGGAATCCAGCTAGACTCCGTAGGTCAGAAATGCTTCCTTCCCCAGTCAAAAAGACTGACTATACAATCAAAAGTGTCAGAGGCAATGGACAACCCGTATATGACACTAAGGAAAGCCATGTCCTTACCAGGATCATTATCCTCGTGTATCCCAGCTGTGCCGTGGGCTCAATTTCATACCCGTCAATTACAGTATGAAGTATTGTTGGCTCAGGGAAAAGAAGGACATCTGGAAAGTAAACTAACTCTTTCCAGAGATGTCATAGAATCCCTATCCTGGTGGCTAGATATGGAACACCTTTCAAAGGGTGTACCATGGATAATAGACCCTTCTAAGATAATTACCACTGACACCAGCCCTATTGGGTGGGGTGCACATATGGAGGATAGTCTGGCCCAAGATACTTGGGACCAGGCAGAATTGACATGTTCTTCCAACTGGAAAGAGTTAAGAGCGGTAGAATATGCCTTAAATCATTTTCTTCCACAGATTCAAGGAGCACATGTAAGAGTTTACTCGGACAATTCCACCACAGTGGCATATGTGAACCGTCAAGGTGGTACACAGTCGGGGAGTCTGATGACTATAGCAGCAGACATCTTCCAGCTAGCAGAGACTCATCTCGCATCCCTAAAAGCACCTACACATCAGAGGTGTAGAGAACATCAAAGCAGACTACCTCAGTCAAAACGATTTACGCCAAGGGGAATGGACCTTAAACAAAACCATATTCAAAATGATAACAGAATCATGGGGTATACCACAAATAGACCTGTTTGCCACAAGAGACAACCGGCAGGTAAAAAGGTTTGCTTCCCTGAACTTCATGGATCACCCAGATATGTTGAACTCTCTCCACCATCCTTGGAAGTTCAAACTGGCATACGCCTTTCCTCCGATGTCTCTGATTCCACTAGTGATCAGAAAAATCAGGAGGGAATGAGCAAGAGTGATCCTCATTGCACCGTTCTGGCCAAGAAGACCATGGTTCTCTTGTCTCCAGACCATGTGTCTATGCGACCCATGGATTCTTCCATCAGACAAGGAGCTGCTGTCCCAAGGCCCCTTTTTCCACCTGCAAGTGAAAGGTCTTCACTTGACGACGTGGAATTTGAGAGGCAACTATTACGTTCAAGAGGGTTCTCAGTAGAACTAGTAAACACCCTTTTATTGAGCAGAAAAAGATCTACCACCCTAATATATAGTAGGATATGGAATAAATGTTTAGATTTTTACACAGTACCGTTCACTAAGCAAGTTCCGGTCACACCTATTCTAGAGTTCTTGCAAAAAGGCCGAGAGTTAGGGTTATTGGTAAATACCTTAAGAGTTCAGGTTTCGGCATTATGAGCCCTATATGGATGCAATATAGCAGCTAATAGGTGGATCTCCAGATTTATAAAGTCTTGTGAACGTAGTAAACCGGTCCATATTCCCCATCTACCTCCGTGGGATTTAAATCTAGTACTAGAGGCCATAACCAGCTCCCCCTTTGAGCCACTAGATTCCATACCTTTAAATGTCCTAACATATAAAGTAGCCCTATTGGTAGCCCTAACCTCAGCTAGAAGGGTTAGTGACATCCAGGCCCTATCAGTAGACCCACCCTTCTTACTGATATTTCATGATCGGATAGTCCTAAAACCAGACCCCTCATACCTCCCTAAGGTGGCATCCACCTACCACAGATCACAGGAGATATTTCTCCCTTCCTTTTTTGATTCACCTGTAACTCCAGAACAACATAAGTTTCACACCTTACATGTCAGAAGAGCCATCCTGACTTATATAGAAAGGTCTCAGACATGGAGGCAGAGTAGGGCTCTGTTTATCTCGTTTCAGGGCCACAAGAAAGGACATGGGGTCACAAGAGCTACCATATCTCAGATCAGAGATGCTATCTGCTTGGCCTATACGTCAAAAGGCGAGATTCCTCCAGTGGGTATAAAAGCGCATTCAACACGAGCCATGGCTTCCTCCTGGGCGGAACAAGCAGATGTACCGATCCATTTAATATGTAAGGCCACAACCTGGTCTACACCTTCTACCTTTTACAACCATTATAGACTCGATCTATCTACATCTTCTGATCTGACCTTTGGTAGAGCTGTTCTTAGTACAGTAATCCCACCCAAATAATGACTCTCTGAAAATCTCTCATGTGGGGTGCTGTCGTGGCGAAGGGTAAAAAGCCAGATTACTTACCAGTAATGCTCTTTTAATGAGTCCACGACAGCACCCATTTACTACCCTCCCTAATTATGCACAGTTTCTTTCTTTTAAGCTCACAAATAATGGTTGTATAGAGTTTAAGACATTTATGTTGCTGAATAAGAATTAATACTAAAGCTTTTGCGGTTCCCTTTTTATACTCTGTAAACTAAACTGAGGAGGAGAGGGGACCGCCTCCTTTTATTCTGTAGGTTTCCTGCTCCTATGGGCGGATCCCTCTCTCTCATGTGGGGTGCTGTCGTGGACTCATTAAAAGAGCATTACCGGTAAGTAATCCGGCTTATCTACAGATTTAGTGCCAATTTTTACTCCATGGGTGTTTTCCAAAAACAAGCAGCAGTGGATGTTGCTGAGTGAAAATTGCAAATTGTCGTTGTAGTGACCAGCACATTTTGCCCAGCTCATGCTTTTTGAGACACGCACCTGTAAATTAGGTGGGCTCTCATCACTACAGAAATGCCAAATATGTGGGCGCTAAATGTGGTTTAGGCATAATGAAGCTCAGAAGGGGGGGCATTTGAATTTGGGAGCGCAGAATTTGCTGGATTTCTTTTGGGAAGCGTGAAGCCATTTAGCTTTTCCAGAGCCTTTGTGCTACCAGTAAGGTGAAATCCCCCTATATTTCCGTTAACAGATGACGGACCTGAGTGGGGACTTGCTTTTTTTTATTATTTTGTTGAAGTTTTAATTGGATATATATTACATAACATTAGGGATCACATTTATCCATCGCTCTACTCTGAGCACTTTGGGGTCTCCATCTAAATCTCTGACTGACATGACAGAGGAAACCCCTGAGGGATCCATTCACTATAATGAGCAGCAGATTTACTCTGGGTTCCATCTGCCTCATTATCGTAAATCTTCTGCCAGGGGTTCTGTCTGAGTCACGTATTTCAGAAATGTACACAGAAACCCCAGTGCAGAGCACAGGATAAATGTGCACCGAGCCTTACTGCGGTCTTTGAGAGGCAGAATGAAAAAAATCTACAGCATGTGAAGAATTGGTTTTGTTTATTTGTTACAACATTCCTTGTGCAGTATAAGTGATTAGGCGACGTCATTTTTCGGGTCGGTGCGATACCAGATTTATATCAGGTTTTCAGGTTTGACAGCTGTCACACACTAAAAGACGTTTTTTATTGCGCTAATTAGTTTTTGCACCACATCATTTTGAGAGCTATAATTTTAACATATTTCGTCTGACAGTCATGTTATGGCTTGTTTTTTGCGGGACAAGCTGACGTTTTTATTAGTACCATTTTCGGGCACTTGACATTTTTGATCAAAATTCAGGAATTGCTTTTTGTTTTTGTTTTTTTACCATTCAACATGTGGTAAATTTGATAAGACAGCTTTATTCTTAGGGTCAGTACGATTACAGTGATACTTCATTTATATTTTTTTATGTTTTGTCGCTTTTACACAACAAAACCTATTTTATACAGTAGAAAAAATAATTATTTTTGCATCACTTTATTCTGAAAGCTATAACTTTTTTATTTTTCTGCTGATGGAGAGGTATGGCAGCTTTTTTTGCGGGACAAGATTACGTTTTCAGCAGTACCATTTTTATGTACATCTGTTGTTTTATTGCATTTTATTGCACTTTTGTTCGGTGGTTTTAATAAAGTATTGCTTTTTGCATTGTTTTTTCTTACAGTGTTCACCAAAGGGGTTAACTGATGGGACAGTGTTATAGAGCTGGTTGTTGCGGATGCGGCAGTACCAAATATGTGTACTTTTATTGATTTGTTTTTTTTATTTACATAAATAAATGTATTTATTGGAAAAATATTTATGCATTTTTTTCTTTATTTAGGAATTTAAAAAATATATATTTTTACACATTTTAAGATTTTTTTTTAACTTTTTTACATTGTCCCAGGATGGGACACTACTATATAATGTCACTGATCTGACACTGTGCACTGCTTAGTATCAGATTAACAACCTGACAGGCAGGGAAGAAGGCATACCGGTGCCTGCTCTCAGCAGGCTCTCACAAGCCACCTTACTGCAGAACCCGGAAGGACCCCGCAGTCATCTTGGTGCTGGGGGTCTCTGTGGAGACCTCCAGAACAATGCGATCGCATTGTGTGGTACTGGTGGGAGCGCCCTGGGAGCCCCCTTCCTGCGCGATGCTTCTCTATGCCGCTGTCAGTACTGACAGCAGCATCAGAGGTGTTAAATGCACATGATTAGTGCTATCACCGATCTTGGGCATGGCTGTCACATACAGCTGACACCCGCACCCGATCGTCGCGACACTCAGCATGAGGCCGTGTGATTGGTGCACTATACTAGTACTGCTGTTTGCTGGAGCGCAACTCCCGCAGAGCGGTACCATTACGGCGCATGTCGGGAAGGGGTTAAATGTAAAAATTCTCTGTAGAATTAATTATCCACTTTTTTGTGCCACCTCTCTACTGGAGTAATTTTGTGACATTTTGTGAGGACAAATTAAAATTATGAGTAAAACTTAAAGAAATTGTCCACTACTATAACTTTTTTTTTTCATATCATACCCAAAAACGGCCAGCGTACCCACCGCACACACCGGCACACCCCAGCACCATGAGGCACCTGCAAATCCCGGCGTAGCCCCACCGCACCGCCCGATGCCGGCGCATCCCCACCGCACCGCCTGGCGCCGGCACATCCCGGCGTATCCCCACTGCACCGCCCGGCGCCGGCACATCCCGGCGCAGCCCCACCGCACCGCCCGGCACCGGCACGCAGACCCCCCCGCGCCCGCCCATCTCATCACTGCATGCATCACATTCCTGCCTAGCTCTGCCCGTACATCCCAGTACAGCCCCGCAGCCCCCAGCGCCGCCCACAACCCAGTCACTCTTGATGAGTGACCGCTGTCTGTGGTGGCTGGTCATGCTTGCTCATGACGTCATGTCAGTTTCCAAAGTCTGGAAATTGACGTGACGTCGGCGAAAATTAGTGGCAGCTGCAGCCTGGGGGTCACGTGACCCGGACTCAGCCGCCGGCATAGCGCCGCTCACAGGCAAAAACGGCTACAAAAGGTATTTACAAAATTCATTAGGGGCCCCGGGGGGATACATTGGGGGGTTAATTGAAAGTAGTGGACAACCCCTTTAACCCTCCATCAGGGGCAATATGTTTCATAACGAGTTTAGGGGCATTGCGCCTGTCTGGCACAGGCTAGAAAATTGGCTATATTTTCCTTTTTAAAGAATTTCAATGCTCTGAAAGTGATCAGTTACCTTAATAGGAATGTAATAAATGAGAATACACATAATCAGGTGGAAAAAAAAAATGTTTATTAACCAGAAAAGTAATATGTTTATATGTCTTGAGCATCCTCCTCACTCTCTCCATCTTGACCTGTATCAGACACATCTAGACATTCTTCCACATCATCTTCTGAATCAATGTCACTTTCTTCCCCTAAATCTTCTAGCTGTAAGTGGTCTGTCTCATCATCAAGCAGTATATTTTGCACTTGCTCAACATGAAAAGCATTTGACAAGTCAAATATTCTCCTCGCCATTTCAGAAGAAAAGCTGAAGCAAGAAAGAGAATATGTGTTAGGGCGCAATGTGCCTGAGAAGCACACTCTTATTTCTAACAAAACCTTCTGTGACAAATCCACAAATTTAGCACTAGCTATTCATAAAACAAGCTAAAAAAACAATTGGGATGAATAAAAACAGCAAATTCTAACCGTCAAAGGTGTGACGCATTCAGGGGCAATGAGCCGGAGAAGCCAAAACACTGATATCTGATCTCCTGCAGCTCTGCAGCACAAGAGGCTTCTCAGGTTTCACACAGCCTTTAAAGTTAGGAAGGTACTGGGAGGATGGTGTTTCCCAGACAAACCACTGAAAATAGAGAAAAGAAACTAAGTGAGCTGCGCCTGTCAGATCAGTTGCCCCTGACGGAGGGTTAACTAAGAAAGTGCTGGGGATCTGTCTTTGACAAGCTGAAAATTAAAATAATAGTTTGATGTGCGACACCTGCTAGGGCTGAGGAGTAGGGTTGAGCGACTTTTATTTTTATAGGATCGGGTCGGGTTTCACGAAACCCGACTTTCTCAAAAGTCGGGTCGAGTGAAATCGGCCGATCCTATAAAAAAGTCGGGGTCGGGGTCGGCCGAAACGCGAAACCCAATGCAGTGCAATGGGATACTATGGTTCCCAGGGTCTGAAGGAGAGGAAACTCTCCTTCAGGCCCTGGGATCCATATTTACGTGTAAAATAAAGAATTAAAATAAAAAAAATTGATATACTCACCCTCTGACGCACCCTGGTAGTAACCGGCATCTTCCGTTCCTAAAAATGGCGCTTGAAAGACCTTTCGAATGCTTCACGGCTTGTGATTGGTCGCGGCGGCCCACGTGACCGCTGAGCGACCAATCACAAGCCGGTGACGTAATTCTCACTTTAGGAGAGGTGAGCATATCAATATTTTTTATTTTAATTCTTTATTTTACACTTAAATGTGGATTCTGATACCGATTTCTGATATCGCAAACATATCGGAACTCGGTATCGGAATCCCGATACCAGATTCAGAAGATCGCCGACCTCATGGCCGACCCCACACAGGGGTCGGGTCGGGTTTCATGAAACCCGACTTTGCCAAAAGTCGGCGACTTCTGAAAATGGTCGACCCATTTCGCTCAACCCTACTGAGGAGTACTCGGAACCAGGTCGGATGATTCTTAAAGGAGTGGTTACTGCAGCGGTGACCTGGTCCGTTGCCCTGGGTGTGCAATAAAAGTGAAGAGGGAATGTTTTTAAGGGATTTCATGTGACACCACCTGTGGTGTTCGGCAATAGGTAGCCGACGCTGCCTAAGGGGACCGCTGGGGCTGATGGTGTCGCAGCTGAGATGGTTCTGCTCCCCACAGGTGGAGCAAGGTCCCAGGGCTCCGAGTACAGTGTATCAGGGATCGTGGTTTTTGGGGTGCAGGACTGAGGGTGCGGGAAAGGACTAGAGGACACAAGGACTGCAGTTTTCTTTACCTTTAATTCCTGGTTGAATGTGCAGTCCGGAGTATGGGTAACAGGTGATATTGGAGATCCGGGCAGCCTGGAAGCAATTCTGAATCCACCAAGCCAGGTGGAGTTGGAGGCCTTCCTACCACGCTGTTCTGTTAGATCCTTGCTGCTTAAAGCTCTACTCAAGTTTTTGTCTCAGTCTGTCAATTAAATGGAATACTACCCACATGGCAGGCAGCTTGAGCCTGTTCCAGGTGTCACTCCCT
The DNA here is from genome assembly GCF_051348905.1 of Ranitomeya variabilis. Taxonomy (NCBI): domain Eukaryota; kingdom Metazoa; phylum Chordata; class Amphibia; order Anura; family Dendrobatidae; genus Ranitomeya; species Ranitomeya variabilis. Next base: position 574,402,750 of record NC_135236.1, read on the forward strand.
CGTGGTGACTCCGGTCTCTTGTATGCTGCTGTGCCTTCGTGTGTCAGATGGGGACAGAAGACCTGCAATCTCCTGCCCTCCAGATTTAGTTGCTGGGCCTGCAGTCCCACACAACCACAGACTCCGGTGTCTGGTCTTTTTCGTGCTCAGTCCTGGGGTGAGCTCAGTCGCAGCTCCAATCCCCCAGGCTTTTCTCACTTGCCTCTTCCTCCTTCACTGTCTCAGACTAACTAACTAAAGCCTCACTATCCCTGCCTCCAGGCCAGAACTTATAGGGAAGCTCCCCTGAAATCAGGTGTTAGAGCACCCCCTTCTGGTCTGGAGTGGGAAAGGTATTGCATGCTGATGTACCTGGAAAGGGGATCCCTTCTTGCTTCCAGGCATGACATCACCCCTGTGATGGAGGCAATGCCACTGTGGCAATCGGACTTCTGGGGTGCTGCAGGTGCAAAATGCTTTAGAAGTGGCATTTAAGTTTGTAAAAGATGTCCAAAAAATAAAAAATAAAGCAAAATGAGCCTAAATTCTGGTGCAAATTATGTGAAACATTTCCCTCATAGTCTATAGTATATGATTATCTCAAATTAACATATTTAACACTACATATAGTTTAAATTTTAAACAGAGTGTAATTTTATTTAAAATATTGAAATCTGATATGATTATGATTTAGTAATGTGGCTAGTAGACACAGGATTCCCAAGGAAGATAAAGAACAATTCAAAAGCTACTGTAACATTATCTTGGCACATCGCAAGAGCTCCTGCTCAATTTTATATTTTATCGGATTTTACCGATCTCAAGCTGCTAATTACAGCTACCTGGATGAGCTATCATACTGCAGCTTTATTTGAGAGAGTCTGAAGTGGCATGAAGCACTTTAACCCAGCCACGGACTAACAACGCCAGGGAGTGAGAGGACAGCAGTGTGGTGAGAGCGCCATCTTTGACCCCTTCCATATCGGGAGTGCTACGGACTAAGGCACCTATAGTGAGGTACAGTCTACCCCTGCCCCAAATACACTCCACCGCCCCGGCTCACCGCTCACCTGCTTCAGCGCTCTGCTGCTCCTGGGGACCCGGTGCTCTCTGCGGTGCTCTGCCTGGTGTGTGCAGCCCCATCTGTGCTCCGACCACTACTCCCTGCTCACAGCGGCGCCTGCGGGGAATGGCACACACCTGTATGCGGGACACTGGGTGGGCTCACCGTCCGCTGTGGCGCTCTGTGCCCCTCTCTGTCGGGCGGGGGATTCCTTGATTGGCGCGTCTCTGGGGGAAGGGTGAAGGACCCGGAGGTTTTCCCACCAAAACAGACGCCATATTAGGTCCATTCCCTGCTGCAGAGAAACTTCCAAGCAAACAGATTATGAGAGGAGGCCACTCTTTCTAAGCAGCTCCCTATATTTTTCATCTCTCCTGCTGCCCCATACCCAACTCTCACAGGATATAAATAATAAGGACAGACTTTGTGAGAGGGTTGCACCCCAATGTGCAGCAATAGGTGGGATCCATTTTATTTTTCTATTTGGGGTGCAGTGATCTGTTGCCTGGGACCTGGAGTTGTTTTTTCCCTCCTAAGCACTCTGTTGAACCACTGTGAGTGATTTTCCTTCATTCATTTAAAGTTTTAATAGAGACTATACACGTTTATTCTTTCTTAAATAGATATGGAAAATGCTCTGCAAGAAACCACTTCTTTCTACTGAACCTACAGCGACACCTAGTGTCCATGTCAAATACCTGCTCTAAATCCAATATAATGTGCAAATAAGTTTCTTCCTCATTTGTTCAAGTTGTGTGTTAGGGGTCGAGTTCCCACCTCTGCACAGGGGGAATCTCGGGCCATCTCCGCTGCGGTCTCCCATTCTTCTCCTGCCGCAGTGAAGCCTGCTCAGCGGAGACGTCGGTCCCAGCATCTCACTCAGTCTGACTCTGTACAAAGAGTTACTGCTGCCTTTCCTGCTTCTGCCATTGAAGTCAGTGCTGGGCAGCGGCGAGCATGCCCAGAGTAAGATCTCTCAGTGGAGATCGAGGGTCACATGATCAGATACTGCAGCTAAGGCCATTGGTCCTTCAGGAAGGTCCTGTAGGTGCTCACGCTCTGTGGCAGCCTCTCATTGGTCCTTCTAGGAAGGTCCTGTATGTGCTGCAACTATTTAAGGCTCACATGGCCGCACAGGACCCGGCTGAAATAAGCCCCTAGAATGCTGGCACCTCCGGTGAGGAGTTTGTGTTTGTATGTATTCAGGGACCTGGCTGAAAAAAGCCCCTAGAATGCTGGCACCTCCGGCGAGGAGTTTTGTGTGAATGCTTGACCACTGACTGCTCTCTGTTTGGGCAGTTAGCCTGTGCCTCTGTGAAGTCTAACAGGGCACAGCGCTTTGCTTTCACGGCTACTCAGTGAATTAACTGAGTTAGTCCATACTGCCATATAATGCCGCCATTTGCTAGCAGCAGGTACTCCTGCACGGTGGACCCTGGGCTGTGAACGCACCAATATCAATAAAAACATCTCTATTTACTCGGTGCGTTCCGCTAGCCCTAACATTGTGTTTACAGCCATTCACGTTAACAGAAATTCTCAACATGGTTAAATCACAGAAAGAACGTGAAAAATTAGCGAATAAAGCTATCGCAGACAAACATAAAAAAAATTCCCATGGCTCTCTTGATTCATATTTTAAAAAAACAGCCCCTCCTCATACCCCTGCAAGGCGTACCCTTAAAAAGTCAATCTCTTTTGAGAACTTGGAGGACTCTGATCTCAGCGAAGCTGAATCTGATAGCAACTCTGCAACTGGTGATGTAGCTCCCATTTCCAGAGCTTTTATGAAAAAATTAATGGCCCAAAACATGAAACCCCTACTTGAGGAGTTGACAGTAATGCGCTCAGATCTCCAACAATTGGGCCACAGGGTTGAGGCTCTGGAATCTGCAAATACTGACACAGTTGATGCTTTAGCTTGCCTCCATGATCAGTCGCTTAAACAACAACAACATCTCAATGTGGCGCTATTAGCCGCAGAAGATCAAGAAAATAGGAGCAGAAGAAAAAATATCCGTATAAGAGGTATCCCTGAATCCTTTGCAAGAGACTCTTTGGATAAAGTATCCAGATAAATTTTTGCCAATCTTCTAGGTCAAGAAAGAGCCTCTGTAATTATTGAAAGAGTGCACCGTGCACTGAGACCTAGACCAAAAGCAGAGGAACCGCCAAGAGATGTCATTTGTGGCCGCCTTAGCTACGTGGACACTGCCGCTATCTTAGCAAGCACCAGAGAACAGGATAAAATTCTCTACGATAACTCTCAACTGCAACTCTTCCAGATCCTGGCCCCTTCCACCCTGGCGAAGAGACGGATTCTTAGGCCTCTGCTCTGAAAGCTAAAAACTTGACTTACAAATGGCTATTCCCCTTTGGCCTTGCTACTAATGTAGGTAACCTACAAATTGTTGTGCGCACACCAGATGACCTACACAAGGCCTGGGAAACTTTGGACATTTCGCCAATTGATCTACCTTCCTGGATGCCAATCGATACCAACTGGAGCCTCCCTCCGCTAACGAAACCTCAAGAGTGGTCCCTAAAGAAGAAGCACACCTCTCCTAAAGTTAAGAAACAAGACCCCAAGAAGCACTCACCATGAAAGCACTCTCTATGATTATCTAATAACAAATCAGTCTCACTCTTGTTTTCTTGGTTGAGTTGAATACTTTCATCTGCTTGGATATACTTTTTGTTCTTCTTTATTTTGTTTTCATCTCAGCACTCCATATTAACAACTTGGACTAACTCGCCTATGTTTGGGTATACCTACCCCCCCCCTGCATTAGGCAAGTTTTTGTTTGTACAAAGTTTGTTGTTTATGCTGTTCTTTTTTTTTCCCAGATACCAGGGTGAGACAGAAATCCTTTCAAGATATGCTGAATATGAATAGTCAGGTGAGCTCGCGGGTTCCATCACTGTGGCCTCTTTTAATGTTAAAGGTCTAAATTCGCCCGCAAAATGAAACCAAATTATTACTCTTTTAAAAAAACAAAAAACCCAAGTTGCCTTTCTGCAAGAAACCCACTTCAAAATAGGTAGAGTTCCTAACACTTCCTTTTCCTCCTATCCCACATGGTATAGTAGCTGCAATTCCTCCGCATCTAAAGGGGTTAGTATTGCGTTAAAAAAAGGTCTTCCATTCTTGCTAAGGGATACTTTGAGTGACCATGAAGGGAGATATATTTTTGTTAAAGGGTTACTGGCTAACTCTGTGGTAACATTCGCCAGTCTCTATGCACCTAACAAACATCAGGTCCAATGGATCACAAAAACACTAGATGTTCTACAACTCTTTAAAGAAGGACTTTTGATTGTTGGAGGTGACTTTAACCTAACTCTAAATCCTGATATGGACTCGTCAAGTAACTCTTCCCTTATTTCCCAGAGAATGAGACAAAAATTGTTGAATAAATTGAATGAACTTCATCTTATTGATCTTTGGCGTACCCTCTACCCTACCACAAAATATTACACATTCTTTTCCTCTCCCCACTCATCTTACCACCGAATTTACCTCATTTTGATCCAGTCCCAATCCTTGAGTCTAATTAAATCCACCAATATAGGTGGAATCACAATTTCAGACCACGCCCCCATCTTCATAGACATCTCTATTAACACCCTACCCCGTCCTGCGACAGCTTAGAGACTAAATGAATCCCTAATGGATAATTCACAAAATCTTGAGAAAATAAAATATACAATCTCACATTGCTTCACAGAAAATGTTGCAGAGGGCCTTCTAACACCTAACATCTGGGAAGCTCATAAGGCTGTTCTTAGAGGGGAACTTATATCCATTGGTGCTCATGCTAAAAAACAAAGAGAAAAAGAGATCATGTCACTTCTGCATCAGATCACCATAGCAGAGCGTCTACACAAAAAATCTAACACTCAAAAACTTCAACAGGACCTCTCCTCTCTTCGCAAAAACTTGAAAGACCTTCTTAATATTAAATTAGCAAAGTTATTTATGCACTGCAGACACAGAATCTATGTGCATGGGAATAAAAACAGTAAACTGACCTCTCGACTACTCAAAAATCAAAAAGATAACAAATTTATAAAACATATTTATAAAAACCCTAATTTAAAGGTTGATAAGTCGGACGAAATTGCGGGAGGCCTTTAGACATTGCTACGAATCTCTCTACAATTTAGACCCACCAGACCCTATGAAAGATCATTTAGCCACGGAAGATAGAATTCAAAACTTTTTGGCTACTCTTTCCTTCCCCAAAATCCAACCCAGGTCAGGCAGCTCTTTTAACTAAAATTACCGTACAAGAAGTTAAATGATACTTTACAGACCATGGCAATTAACAAGACACCGGGACCGGATGGTTTCCCTGTGTCCTACTACAAACAATTCTCAGATCTGCTCCTCCCTCAATTGGTCTTTCTATTTAACTCATTTCTGGCAGGAAACACTCCAGCCAAACAGACTTTGGAGGCTCACATTTCCGTCAAACCTAAGGAGGGGAGAGATGACAGCTTATGCGGCAACTACCCACCCATTTTTTTATTAAACACAGACCTAAAACTATGGGCAAAAATTATTGCATCCAGGATTAACACTGTTTTGGACTCTTTGATGCACTCTGATCAAGTGGGTTTTGTTAGAGGAAGGGAGGGTAAGGATAATGCCACAAAAATTCTTCTAGCCATTTTGCATGCCAGGCGCTCCGGTGTTTCACTGACCATCCTATCAACTGATGCCGAGAAGGCCTTCGATAGAGTCAGCTGGCACTACATGTTTTGTACCTTATGGAAGTTCGATTTCCAACTGCAAGAGTTAGAGTCAATGGGATACTCTCGAACCCACTGGAGATTGGAAATGGTACCAGACAGGGCTGTCCTCTCTCCCCCACCCTGTTCGTGATGGTTATGGAGACCCTAATACAAAAAATAAGACAAAATGAAGAGATTAGGGGGATTATGATAGACCAAATGGACTTTAAAACAGCAGCTTTTGCGGATGATCTTTTGATCCTAATATCGAACCCCAAAACATCTTTCCCTAGTCTCCTAGATCTGCTTGATGAGTTTGGAGTCGTTTACAACTTCAAAGTCAATATGAACAAATCCGAGGTTTTAAACATTTCGGCAACAATAGAAGTGGTTTCAGAACTTAAATGGATTATCCCTGGCCCAGTGAAAAACTGAAATACTTAGTAGTTTTTCTTACAGCAGACCCCTCTAATCTATACAAACACAACTTCCTCCCTCTGCTAGATAATCTACAAACGTTACTCAAATCATACGACTTGCCATACCTTTCGTGAATTGGCAGGATAAATATAATAAAATCTTATACTCTCCCCAAAATTTTCTGTTTTATGAATATGATACCCATAACTCTCACCAAGTCCTTCTTTGTAACTGCTAATAGACTGGTAGCTAGATTTGTTTGGAGGGATAAGAGAGCTAGACTTCACTTTAAAATCCTTTCCCTCCCAAAAAATGTTGGTGGTCTTGGCCTTCCCAACTTTAAAATTTACTACCAGGCAATTCACCTGGCCCGATGGATGAAACTGACTAAAGTGGGATCTGACCACAAAACCTCTAACCTTTAACTTAAGTTGATGGGAAAGAATGCGGAGATTTATCTCTGGACCTCCGCCATCCCCCCGAAAAAATCACTAGATACAATAACCAATAACACCTTAGCTATTAGAAGAGCTCTTAACCCAAATAAGTGGCCACATTGCTTTTTTTTAGATAACATCCCTTTAAAAATTATCCCCTGGCTCATTGACTCGAACTATGTTGATACCTTTGATCTTTGGAACTCATTGCAAACTCTTCCAATTTCACATCTCCTTTCCAACCAGATTCAATGTGTAGACAATTGGCCTCAGGAAGCCAAAAAACGACCCCATGACTTTCTACAAATACATCACGTTCGACATATTATTTCAAAACTTAAGTCTATTATTCAATATGGCGCAGATTGGCTCTGGTTGGAACTCCTTGTGAGGCTGAAATCCATGCCTTCTAATTTAATCTCTAAACATTATTCTAACCTCATCTCTCCAACCACCCTTTTCAAACCCCTGTACATATCCTCCTGGGAAACCGAACTAAATTTGTCCTTGTCAAACCGTGAGACGAGACAGGTCTTGGGTAACTCACACGGTTTTTCAAGTTGTGTTTTGTTGCAGGAAAATACATTTAAAATCCTTTCACGATGGTATAGAACCCCTGAAAAACTCTACCACCTAGGTCTGACTGACTCCTCTCTCTGTTGGAGATGTTGGAAATCCACGGGCTCGCTAGCCCATATATTTTGGTACTGCCCAATTATCTTTAAATTCTGGGGCGAAATATTTGAATATCTCCGATGGATGGACTTAATTAAAAGGAATCTTACCCCCCAGGAAGCGTTATTGTCACTTCCCACAAACTTATGCAATCCTAAAAAACATGACTTGCTTCCCCTATTGGTAGCCCAAGCTAAAAGCAGCACTTGATATCATTACATTGGTGACAAACGTCTCCCCTTACCTTTAATGAATGGGTTAAAAAAGTCCAAGATATCCAGAGGATGGAAGAACTATCCAGTTGGGATGCATGTTCACATGATAAATTTCTTAAAACGTGGCTCCCCTGGCAACATGCTTTATCTAGCACCCCATGATTCTACCAATGTTTTCTCCACACATAAATTTGACCTTCTGAATCACTCGCGCCACAGTGTAATGGACCCAAGCTCTAATAGGTAGATATAATTGTCATTCTTGCATTTAAGACTCCCCTGACTTGTTACAATCCTTGTGCCATATTTCTTTTTTTGGCTTCAATTGTTCTCAATGTCTCAACCCTGAAGTTACTTAGGGGACCTAGTTTAAGTTTCCCTGGATTATTTATCCGCCTGTTTATGCCATTCTAAATTTATGTTGTTTTTCCTTTTCTGATTTACTCTGATACACGAACTGTTGCCTGATACTTGATCTCTTTCTACCATGAATATATGTACGTTTGGTAACATGACTCAGGAACAGTCATTATATGGACCAATCTACTTGTTATATCCATTTGCTAAACGGTTTTGTTTTGTATTTTGAAAATTCTAAATAAAAAAAATAAATGAATAATAACATTATCTTTCCTAACAGATTTGGACTGGCCCATAGGGGAACAGGCCGGTTGGCTCCTGTGTAGCACTGGCCCCCAACCTACGGCAGCAAATGCATCACTTACAGACAAGTGCATCATCTCAACTTTCATTTATCAAACTATCTAGTTTATTATTGTATAGTAGGTTAGGCAAATTTATTGTCAAGGGTCATGGAATATTGCTCAAAGCTGATCAGTGGACACTCAAAATCAATGTTACTGGTGGGCTGTTGACACTCTAGTCCAACACCGATTCCTAATAATATTAAATGACTGATTTTTGAAAAATGCTAGAAGAAACAAATGAAATGCTGGAACCAAATTAATCTTTCTGCTAGAAAATTCCTTTAATTTGTTGTTATAACTTATTTTCACGGCTCTGCCTTATAAACTGTAGTGAAATACTTGGGGGTTTAATGTTCTCACAACACATCTAGATAAGTTCCTTGAGGGGGTCTAGGTTCCAATATGGGGTCACTTGTGGGGGGTTTCTACTGTTTAGGTACATCAGGGGCTCTGCAAATGCAATGTGACACCTGCAGATCAATCCATCTAAGTCTGCATTCCAAATGGCGCTCCTTCCCTTCCGAGCTCTGCCATGCGCCCAAACGGTGGTTACCCCCCACATATGGGGTATCAGTGTACTCAGAACAAATTGCACAACAATTTTTGTGGTCCAATTTCTCCTGTTACCTTTGGGAACCATTTCCGGTGACTACCTCTTGAAGCTCATCAAGAGAATGCCAAGAGTGTGCAAAGCAGTCATCAAAGCAAAAGGTGGCTACTTTGAAGAACCTAGAATATAAGACATATTTTCAGTTGTTTCACACTTTTTTGTTAAGTATATAATTCCACATGTGTTAATTCATAGTTTTGATGCCTTCAGTGTGAATGTACAATTTTCATAGTCATGAAAATACGGAAAAATCTTTAAATGAGAAGGTGTGTCCAAACTTTTGGTCCATACTGTAGGTTCTTTAGGTGGTCTACTTTCCAAAATGGTGTCACTTGTGTGGGGTTTCAATGTTTAGGCACATTAGTGGCTCACCAAACGCAACATGGCATCCCATCTCAATTCCAGCCAATTTTGCATTGAAAAGTCAAATGGCGATTCTTCCCTTCCCAGCTCTGCCATGCGCCCAAACAGTGGTTTACCCCCACATATGGGGTATCAGGGTACTCAGGACAAATTGTACAACAACTTTTGGTTTCCATTTTCTCCTGTTACCCTTGGTAAAATAAAACAAATTGGAGCTGAATAATTTTTTTTGTGAAAAAAATTAAATGTTCATTTTTTTTAAACATTCCAAAAATTCCTGTGAAGCACCAGAAGGGTTAATAAACTTCTTAAATGTGGTTTTGAGCACCTTGAGGGGTGCAGTTTTTAGAATTGTGTCACATTTGGTTATTTTCCATCATATAGACCCCTCAAAATGACTTCAGATGTGATGTGGTTCCTAAAAAAAATGGTGTTGCAAAAATGAGAAATTGCTGGTCAACATTTAACCCTTATAACTCCCTAACAAAAAAAAATAGTTTTCAAAATTGTGCTGATGTAAAGTAGAGATGTGGGAAATGTTGCTTATTAAGTATTTTGTGCGACATATCTCTTTGATTTAAGGGCATAAAATTTCAAAGTTGGAAAATTGCAAAATTTTTGCCAAATTTCCGCTTTTTTCACAAATAAGTGCAGGTAATATCAAATAAATGTTACCACTATCATGAAGTACAATATGTCTCGAGAAAACAATGTCAGAATCACCAGGATCTGTTGAAGCGTTCCAGAGTTATAACCTCATAAAGGGACAGTGGTCAGAATTGTAAAAATTGGCCCGGTCATTAACGTGCAAACCACCCTCGGGGCTTAAGGGGTTAAAAAATAAACCTGTACAACTCTATACTCTATCACCGGTCTAACAGATATACAGTACTTTAAAATATTTCTGATTTTAATGTATTAAACTGTTGAAAGTTGACCTTTCACCAGATATTTAAAAGTGAAGTGGTAAATTTAATAGATTTGAATTTGCTTTGATGTTAAAGCCTTTTGATTTTTTTTTCACACTCATTATATGAGTCTACTGTCCCCAGAATATCACAAGTTGGCTTTTCCACACCAGTTTTTAAGCAGACATAGCAGCTGCAGTGATGAGCAGTCACAGTTCTTTTATACTGCATCGGGCTTGGAAGGGTGATGATGAATATGCAAATTTAGACAAGATGGCTCAACTGTTTTGGTACTCAGCACTCAGCCAGAAGAATGAACATGTACAGGCTGTTCTTTCAGTTGCTTTTGCTGATACTGGTAAAGATATTGTTATTATTCAGAATGTTTTGTTCCCTTAATTATAGTCTACAATGAAAAGATGGGATAAGTTAAATTGCTAACACAAACACATTAGAAAAAAATGAAAAGAAGATGTGTATTGTTCTCTGTTCTAAACAACTTTAAAAGTTCTCCTGTATTGGGTAACAGTAGGTTAGCAGGTCAAAACACATGCTTGTTCCATTGCTAGTCTTTTATCTGTGGTAGAAGAATACATGCAGCAGACCGGAGTTTGTAATTGCCATGTGTTATTTGTATTAATTGCTAAATTGATTTGTGACTGCTGTGTTAAATTGCTGAAGCTTTATTTCATAGTCCTGGAAATGTAATTAGATATAGGTTTATGTGAATGTTAGCGGAAAACAACGTGAAAAAGTTGTAATAATATATTTTATTTCTATAGTGCCAACATATTCTAATGAACTTTACAATTCAGGGGACATGTATGGTCAATACCAGACATTACAGAGTGACACATAATTCAATGGATACCAAGATGAGTGAGGGCCCTACTCTCAAGCTTAAAATCAAAGAGGAAAAAGGGGAGGAACAAACGTTAAATGGTAAAAAATGCTGATATATCTGGTGTCCCCAAAGTCTTAACACATAGGCAAAAATACATATTTTAAGAAATGAAAGTAACAACATTTTAATGAATTGGAATAATAAACAACTTGTTCAATATGATTCCATCCTTTGCGATGCAATGGTTGATGCGCTTTGCAAAATTCATGTGAACGATGTAATAAATCCATATTTTAGCCAATTCATTTTTTATGCATTTAATCAAGTGTGTTACATTTGTGATTTTCATTGAGCACACCTTCTCCTTTAACATACCCCAGAAAAAGAAGTCAAGGAGACAAAGCTATATTTAATCTGTGTGGGAAGAAAAAATATAGGTAGAAACAATTCCTGTGTGTCCAGACTTTAGGGACACCCTGGTGTAGCCTTCAGAATAATAAATAGGGTATTCAAATAACACTGCATGAACTAATCATCAGCTAGTACCTGTACATGTACAGATATAAAGAGCTCGTAAGTGCATGGAGGGTGTGTAAACAGATGGTACAAGGGACCAGATTAGGAGGAACATTTTGGAAAAACAGAACGGGAATAGTAAGGTAAGTAAGGTGAAGTGATAGACCAGTGGTGTGGCGTAGTGGTGTGCGCATGTCCAAAAGGCTAATCCACTGCCCAGGTGATGAAAAACAGCGCGATCTGCGCTATTCAGCCGTTTAAATGGCCGCCGCGGGATTCCGCGCGTGCGCAGATGGAGATCGCGGCGGCCATTTTCCTGAAGCCCCGGGCAGCAGAGCACTCCATCTGCGCACGCGCGGCCACAGGAAAGATGGCCGCGCCCACCGGTAAACGGCTGAATAGTGAAGATCGCGCTGTTTTTCACCACCTGGGCAGTGGATTAGCCTTTTGGACATGCGCACACCACTACGCCACCAACGTAATGATGAGCAGGATTCTGGGGGAGAAACAGCGCTGTCACCACGCCCATATGACCAGACCAGCGTGAGTGACAGCAGAAAACGGCGACTTTACAAAGGTATTTCGGCAGCATAGGTGGGTAATAAAGGCACACAAAGACACTAATGTAACGCCCAGCTCTGCCCCTATTTAACGCTATTTTTAACTCATCTTCAAAAAACGGGGTGACAGGTTCCCTTTAAAAACTATGTTACTATGTTGCTATGTTAACAGCTGTGGGTGGATGGTGATTCCATGCTTGGCTGTTAGAGGCACATGTCAGCTGATCAAAACAGCTGACATGTGCGGGAAAGATGTAGGCTCAGCGCTGGAACTCACATCAAAGAGAGGGACACGACATGCTCTGTACATGTACGGTGCAGGATGTGAAGGGGTTAATCTTAGGTCATTAGCGAAACTGAGAGCACTGGTAGAGTGGTAAACAGTAATGTGGAAGGAGATGTAGGGTGGTGAATAAAACTGTGGAGAGCTGTGTGGGTGAGAGTGATACATTTCTATTGCAGATGGGCAACCAGTGCAATGACAGGAACAGGGTGGAGGCATCAGTGCAGCATTTGAACAGGAATATGATCCTGGCTGCAGCATTTAGGATGGATTTTAGCGGCAAGAGTTTAGTAAGAGGGAGACTGAATTGTAGCAGTCCAGACGACAAAGAATAAGAACAGTAACAGTTTTTGCAGAGTCAAAGCTAAGAAAAGTTGAATTCCAGAGATGTTTTGAGGTAAAGGTGACATGAGCGAGCAAGTAACTGAATGTTGGGAGTGAAGGAAACATTTTAGTCAAATATAACCCCAAGAACCCTGTAGTGCAGTGGAGATGGTTCAATGTGACAGAGAGTGACCACAGGAAAAGTTCACAGCAAACGTGATTTAATGTCCACACTCACACAGTATACAGCATACGGTATCCTCCGGATCGCAGCCGGGAAACAAAACAGTCTATGGGTGTCCTGTTGTACGGCACCACCGTATCATGCTGTGAGGTGCCAGGAGTTCGCTCTGCTGGCTCTGTGTTAACTCTCACAGGCTGAGCTTCTGCAGAGCCGACTGCTCCACATGTTGCAAACTCCAAACTGACACACCCCTGTTTCAGGGGTTTTAACAATCAACCTGTGGCCGTAGGCCACATGGAAATCCCAGCCGGCGGAGGAAATCAACCGCCCCGCTACCTTCCTGTAGTCCGTTTCAAAAATAAAAGCCAATGTCAGGTTTTCCTAAATCTGCCCTGGACAAATAGCTTGCCCAAGACTACACTTACTTTTATTCTGCATTGCAATCACAGCTACGCCTGTGACTGCAATGCACTCCTGCAGCCTCAATACGCTTCTGAGCGGATCCTGGGGAACACATAGCAACCTTCACAAATAACACCGGTTGCTGCCTCATAAACCCCTATTTAGTGGGTGTGCTGTTTGAGAGTTATTGTAGACCCACACAAGGAAATGGTATTAGTGAGTTTAGGAATGTTAGTAAAGAGAGGAAAGACAAGGAGTTTACTTTTTGACAGATTCAGATTTAGATAGAGGAAGAACTTGATGCTAGAGACAGTAGTTAGACAATCACTGGTATTTTGTAGTAATGCAATGGTGATGGCAGGAAAAGATAGAAATGGTACTGAAGACCACATCTGCTAACAGTTTGTCCAATAGTTGTGGTGTATAGAGAGAAGGTGAAAGGTTTAGAATTTAATCCTGAGGAACCCTGAGAATAAGGAGACAAGGAGAGGAAGAGGAGTCAGCAAGAGATTCAGTGAAGGAGTGATCAGAGAACTAGGAGGAGAACCAAGAGAGAAGTATCCTTGAGACCAATAGAGAAGAGCACAGTGAGGAGGAGCTGGTGGTCCACAGTGTCGATTGCTGCAGAGAGATCCAAGAGAAACAGCATGGAGTAGTGACCATTACTTTAGATTTAGCAGTTAGTAGATCAATAGAGATTTTTGTAAGGACAGTTTATGTAAAGTGTAAGGAGTAGAAACCAGATTGAAAAAGGTTAAGAAGAGTACTATCTGAGAGATAGCAGATTTGATGGAAGTAGGCCAAGCATTCCAGAAGTTTATAGATGAAGGGAAGATTAGTGACAGATATACAGTTAGCAGCACAGTTCTGGTTGATATTTGTTACAGCAATGGGTGTATGCTGACACGTCTGAAGGAGGAGGAAAAGATATTAAATGAAAGAGAGGATAAATATTTTGTTTAGATGGGCAGTAACAGACGTGGATAGGGATTGGAGGAGGTGAAAGTGAATCAGAAATAAAATTCTCCATCTTCTCTGCACATCTGAGTGCAATCCGATGTATGCTCAGAGGCAATGGAGAAGAAGGAGAAATGAAGTTTTACGACTTCTCTGCACCTGTGCTGCAATTCTGTAATGTGAGATAATTGGATTACAGTAAAATGACACTTGGATAAAATCCTGACAGAGGTTGAGCATAGGGTCATTAGTATAATTGTCCTAATTCTCTTGCAGGAGATAATCTACGCTATTGTGAGCGTACCCTCACACTGCTGTCCAGAGATGGAATATGGAGAGGAAAAATACTGCAACAGAGCACAATGAAGGCTATCTCATTCTTCCAATAGGGAATAACACACGTACTGTTGCCAACTGTACATGGTCTGATAATCTACAGGATAGGCTGGGATAGAGAATATGATGTCATAACTGCAGGGCATTATGAGAAAGCATGTGCAGCCATGTAAAACATCATCAGCCCCCTCTCTGATGCTTCAGCAGTGTATGAAATGGTGCAGGTCAAGGTTTTTTTTTTTTTTGCAATAATTGAAAATCGACTTGCGAAGTGTTCGAATTCATGAGGAACTGTGAATTTCATGAAATTCGACTCAAATTCAATCGTCCGTGGATCAATCTACTCATCTCTAGTATAGAGATATGATTGTGTCTAGGTCATTCACTAGACTTATCAGACTTTCATGAAAAACATAATTGTCAAATGTGGTGACAGTCTAGACAAAAATTGTTGAAAGAAAGCTTGGAAATAACAGCCATGAATTTTATGCTGTATTATAAACACACTTTCAAAATGTAGAAAAAAAATCATCTTTATGTTAATATAATCACATATTTAAATAAATGACTTTGGTTTTAGCATCATTTATCCAAATCACATGTAAATCAGATCATGCTAGAAATGAGTATTATTCAAAGCTGTAGTTTCTTCCCTTAACAATATTCTAGTATATATAAAGAACGGTGAAAGAAAAAAAAGCAGCAGGATCCAGGACCACATCTCAGGTTCTTACATTTCAAATCAGTTAATCATGAGAGCAAATTAATTGAAGTTCCTAAATGCACGACAGTAAATGTGAGATTGTCATTTAGACAATTTTGTGCATTTTTTAAATGAAATGTGCCAAGGTTACCTGTGTAAACCTTGTAGTAAGTAAACAGTACATAGATCTCACTGCTGTGCATCTCATATGATCTGATTTGAAAGACTGGAAAATCTTGTATCCATTCCTGAATCTATTATTAGTTGATTAAATTAACTTGTTGGATGAGTACAGTGAGAAGAGACACAGTAATGATATTACGGAATTAGTATGCTATGATGAATTGTCAAGAAAAGTGACTGTGACAGCCCTGTGGCTATATGCACTTAGCTGTGCAATTTACAGTCATTTGAAAAGCCAAGGACTTCTCTGTTTTGGTTAGGAAATTTATTTTTGTTTTTTGACAGAACTTGAGGGATATGTGAGTATTGAAGAAAAGCGATTTATGTAGTCAATGTGAAAAGCAATGGAAAGTGCCTTACTTTTGAACCTGTGTTATCTTAGTAAGCTTTTATGAATTTGAGCTATAAAGGAAGCCTTTGCCAGCGCCTTTAAATAAATGGATGCGATGCTATACAGTGATTTATTTATGGCTGAAGCAGATAATTTTGCTGAGAATAAGATAAAAGTAAATGCAATCTTGTATCTCAATTGTCTCGATTATACAGTGCTGTATTTTGTGCTATTGTCTATGTTGCTCAAGCAGAACGCAAATCAGAAGAAAAAAACATTACTGTAGAGTTCATTTCTTTTGCTCCTCTGACTGGTCTGCTGAATCTGTTGTGTAATCGTTTTAGTAGAAACTGAATATAATTTTTGCCAAAGACTATTACTTCTTGATGGCTAAAGATTATAACACTGCATATGATCAAGTATTGTATTGTCCTTATGTATGAGAAAGCATATCTAGATTAAAAAGTTATACAAACAATTATTGTACCATACGAGAAGGTGCAAAAATGTATTTTGGAATTGGATACTGTTTGTGTCAGCAAGCTACATTCTGATAATACATCCTTTTATAGAAAATCAGCAAATTTAAAGGTTTGGTTTGGCACATAAAATGTTGTTTATAAATATCTATCTTTACACCCTACACTTTTTCAATTAGTCTTATTATAAAATATCCTACACGTCTCCCTGTCTACCTAATCACTAAATGTGTTTGTAGTACATTTCCTGTGATGTTTCTTTTGAGAAGTTTCAAACAAGATGTCACAGGAAACTGGGGCTGCACTCACTGCCCTGCAATGTCTATCGACCCTTTTGGAGCAGAACGTCATCAGGGGCAGTGTTGACGTTTCTTGAATCACCATCCTTTGAAGTTCCCCTGGGTCTATGGTGATAGTTGCAGGAGAGATGCCACAGCATCTTCTATATGTGAAACAAGGCATGGTCAAGGGGCGGAGATAGAAACAGTGAGTGATACTAGCATTGCCCCACAGCTTCTAGCTTTTTCCTCAAATGAATAGGCATCAGAGGTCAGAGATGGAAGCACTAAGTGACAACAGCAGCTTCTAGCACCTCCTCCAAATGAATCATCATAAGGGGGCAGTGAGAGAAGCAGTGAGTGACACCAGTGCCTTAATTACCCTTAATTATCATTTATTATTTTTATTTATCATGTCTTACAGCACTTTACATATATTATAATCGCTGTCCCCATTGGGGCTCAAAATCTATATTCCCTATCAGAATGTCTTTGGAGTGTGGGAGGAAACCGGAGTACCAGGACTAAACACACACAATTCGTGGAGAACATACAAACTGCTTGCAGATATTGACCTTGGTGGGATTTGAACCCAGGACCCCAGCACTGCAAAGTAACAGTAATAACCATTGTGCCTCCATGCTGCCCAATGATTCATTTAAGGGTGGTGCTAAAAGCTGTGGGGCACCGCTGGTGTCACTCATTGCTTCTATCTCCACCCCAGGATGACGTCTTGTTTCACAGTTAGAAAATGCGGTGGTGGAGATAGAAGCAGAGTTTCAGCACGGCACTCACCTTTCCCGCAGCTTCTATCCCCATGGATCTAGGACATCTTCAGAGAGCAGCGATGCAAGAAATTTCACTGATGTCCCCTGATGATATACTGTTTCAGGAGGGTTGATAGACACTGCAGGAAAGTGAGTATAGTCCCAGCCTCCTGTGATGTCCTGTTTGAGACTCCTCTCAAATGAAACATCACAGTAAGTGAAACACAAAAAAAACACATTTAGGGTTAAGTTAGATGCGGAACAGTATAAGGCATTTTATAATAAAAAATGAATTACAATAGTTCTTAGGATGTAAAGATACATTTTTAGAAAGGACATATAAAATACTGAACCACCCCTTTCACTTGTCAGGTCTCATATGAAATAATAATGTTGGTGTTTTTTTTTAGACATCTTCATTTTATGTAGATTTTTAATCAGTAAAATGGACCTCATAAGTTGGTTTTCATTCCCAACAACTTCATACACTAATGTAAGAAGATTAAACATATAACATCCATATTTTAAAGCTAGTTATACTCAAAGGATTTTACGCAAAAAAACCCCCCACTGTTTTTGATCCTGTTCTTTTGTTAAAAGAAATGGAAAATATAAAGAAAGGATTTATACTTCACCATTCAGTTTGAATTCCATACAGCATTGGTTTAAAAAATGCAACAAAAACTGCATATAAAATGCTGTGTGAAACCACAGTAAAGATTCTACAATGAGGGAATTGTCATAATAGTGATTTGCTTATATATATTTTAGTAAAGTTAATGTAAGGGCTTTATGATGTGTGCTTTAATTAACACATCCAAACATTAATATTACCCAATAATGTCTATTTATGAGCTTTTTAACTGTATAATTACATTACTAACACATTTTCCTTCATTGCCATCACCAAATCCTGGCTTACTCTCTCTGACACAGCCTCTCCAGCTTCACTTACTCATGGTGGATTCCACCTTTCCCACCCCAACCTCCTCCAGCAGCAAGCATAACTGAGTAATTAGTTTTCTTTCACATAACTGCTCCTTCACCTAAATCCTACCACCACCCTCTGCTACTCTCCCTTCTTTTGAGGTACACTCTGTGCACATCTGGTCCCCATCCAACCTCCAACTGTCTGTCATTTACCACCCCCAGGGCCTGCCACCAATATCTTCAACCACTTCACCACCTGGCTACTTAACAACTTAATTTCCTTTCCGCTGACATCCCCACTATAATCATGGGTGACTTCAACATCCCCATTGATACTTTCCACTCAGCTGACTTCCTCCTTCTGCCTTGCTCATTAGTCTACCACAGCCAATCAAAAAGATGGCCACACGCTGGACCTTATCTTCATCAGCCTCTGTTCCCTATCTAACCTCTCTAACTCACCTGTTCCTCTGTCTGACCATAGCCTACTTGCATTCTCTTCTCTTTCCTTTACAGGTCCACAATCCCCATTCATTAAACTTGCACACTCTAGCAGAAATCTGAAACACTACACTCACCCTCTGAATCTCTTTATATAACATCACAACAGCTGCAGATCTCTAATCGATCACTCCCTTCAGACATATCAAAGCCTGCACAATCAACAGGCAACCTTGGCACACCAGCATGACTGAAGAATTGAGGTGGACTTCCAGGGTTGCCAAGGGGGAAAAAAAAACATTCCAATGAGCACTTCATCACATTTAAACAGTCCCTCCCTATTTTCAGGTCCACACTCACTGCAGTGAAACAAACATAATTTCCATCTCTCATATCCTCCCTCCTGTACACTTGACCTGATCCTGTCCTACCTCATTCCAGACCCCACCACACTCTTCATTCCAACCCTAAACTATCTCTTTATCCTGTTACTAACAACTGGTGTCTTCCCCTTATGCTTCAAAGATGCCTCAATCACACCCATCCTCAAAAAACCCTTCCTTGACCCATCCTCTCTGTCAAGCTATTGCCCTACATTACTTTTTCCCTATGCCTCAAAACTACTGGAACACCATGTCCATTTTGAACTGTCCTCCCACCTCTCCTCCCTCTCCCTCTTTTCGACCTCTTACAATCTGGCTTCTGACCCCACCATACCACTGAAACTGCCCTGAATAAAGTCACCTATTAACTGCCAAAGCCTAGCGACATTACTCTGCCCTCATCCTCCTGGACCTGTTATCTGCCTTCAACACAGTCTTCAACCAGTCTCTCTTGCTACAGCCTCACTCATCATTTGGCATCACAGACTTGTCCCTCACACACCATTTCGTTATCTTGCCCCCATCGGTTGGTATCCCATAGCATTGAAAAATCAGAATTCATCATCTCTCCACCATCCCCAACAGACCTATCCATCAAAGTCAATGGCTGCTTACTCTCCCCAATCCCGCAAGCTCACTGCCTTGGGGTAACCCTTGACTCTGACCTCTCCTTCACACATATATCCAAGCCCTTTTCACTTCCTGCTGACTCCAACTCAAAAATATATCCTGAATCTGCACAATCCTCAACCAAGAATCTGCAAAAATACTAGTGCATGCCCTCATCATCTTTAGCCTCAACTTGTATTATGTGTTAAGCTGTCACTTATGCAGTTAATTTCAGTTATTTCCAGCTTATTGTCTTTAACAACTTTTAGAGTTTGAGTTCCTTATTGAAGTCCATTGATAATCAAATGTCTTGCATTATTATTATTTTTTTAATTTATTCCATGACGCTTTGTATGTGAAAAGGGATGTACGCAGCAAAAAACAAGTACAAAATTGTGAACAAAATGAGTCACCAATAGTGTTGAGCATTCCGATACCGCAAGTGTCGGGTATCGGCCGATATTTGCGGTATCGGAATTCCGATACCGAGTTCCGATATTTTTGTGATATCGGAAATCGGAATCGGAAGTTCCCAGTGTATGGTTCCCAGGGTCTGGAGGAGAGGAGAGGAGACTCTCCTTCAGGCCCTGGGATCCATATTCATGTGTAAAATAAAGAATAAAAATAAAAAATAGGGATATACTCACCCTCTGACGCGCCCTGGTTGTAACCGCTGCAACCGGCAGGCTCCGTTCCTAAGAATGAGCGAGTGAAGGACCTGCGATGACGTCACGGCTTGTGATTGGTCGCGTGAGCGGTCACATGAGTGGTCACGTGACCAATTACAAGCTGCGACATCATCGAAGGTCCTTAACTCGGCATTCTTAGGAACAGAGGCACCGCTAAGATCAGGGGCCGCCGGAGGGGTGAGTATATCAATATTTTTTATTTTTATTCTTTATTTTATACATGAATATGGATCCCAGGGCCTGAAGGGGAGTTTCCTCTCCTTCAGACCCTGGGAACCATTCCGATATTTTGTGTCCCATTGATATGCATTGGTATCGGGTATCGGTATCGGCGAGATCCGATATTTTGCCGGTATCGGCCGATCCAATCCAATACCGATACCTTTGCATATCGGAAGGTATCGCTCAACACTAGTCACCAACTGGTGCAGAAGGAGAGATGACCCTGCCCGTTAGGGCTCGCAGTCTATAGGGGATGGATGAGGATACAGCAGGTGAGGACAGAGCTGGTTGTGGTGGGATGGTGAAGTTGGAGTTACTGCAGGATGTAGGCTTGTCAGAAGAGGTAGATTCAGGTTCCTTTTGAAGGTTTCCATGGTAGGCGAGAATGTGATATGTTGGGGTACAGCATTCCAGTGTAAGGGAGATGCATGGGACAAATCTTTTATGCGATTTAGGGAAGAAGACATTAGAGGGGAATAGAGAAGGAGATCTTGTGAGGATCAGAGGTTGCATACTAGGAGACTAAATCACAGATGCATGAAGAAGATAGGTTTTTAAGGCTTTGTATGCCAAACTTTGGGTTTTGAAATGGAGTCTCTTGGCAATGGAGAAGCCAGTGCAGGGATTGAGAGAGAGGAGAAGCCAGGGAACAGCAGGCTAACAGGTGGATTATTCTGCAGCATTTAGAATAGATTGGATTGATGTGATTGGATTGATGTGACAGTGTGAGAAGGAGGTTGAAGTAGTCGAGGTGGGAGATGATGATGACGGCATGCACTAGTGTTTTTGCAGATTCATGGTTGAGTGGAAAGGGCTTGGATCTCATGTTTGGAGGAGAGATCAGAGTCAAGCTTATGAAACTGGGGAGTGTGGGAAGCCATTGTCTTTGATGGATAGGTCAGTTGGCTGGGTTTAAATGAGATGGTGGAAAGATGATGAATTCAGTTTCATCCATGTTAAGTTTTAGAAACCTAGCATAGAAAAAAGATGAACTAGGTGACAGGCATTGTGGGATTTTGGTTAGTAAGGAGGCAACATCCGGTCCAGAGTGGTAGATCTGTGTGTCATTACTATAGATGTGATACTGAAAGCCATGAGGCTCTATGAGCTGTCCATGGCTGAAGTTGTAGGTGGAATAACACAGGGGTCCTAGAACTAAACCTTGGGGAACACCGACAGATTGGAGGTGAAATGTGGAGGTGGCGTATGTGTGGGAGACAAAATAATACTGCTTGAATGTGGTAGTTAGTATGTCATTGGTGACTTTATTCAGGGAAGTTTCAGTGGAATAGTGCTGTCGGAAGTCAGATTGTAAACAGTCAGAATGTGAGCCGGAGAAGAGGTGGGAGGAAAGTTCAAAATGGATGTGATGTTACAGTAGTTTTGAGGCATAGGGGAGAAGTGATATGGGGTGATAGCTATTCACAAAGAATCGGTCAAGGGTGGGCTTTTTGTGAATGGATGTGGTTGAGAAATGTTTGAAGCATAAGGGGAAGACACCAATTGTTAGTGACATGTTGAAGAGGTGGGTTAGGGCTGGAATGAAGACAGTGGTCATGTTTGGTTTGAGGTGGGATAGGATTGGGTCAAGTTCACAGATGGTACGATGCGATTTGGAGAGTAAAAAGAAAAGTTCATCTTCAGTCATGGTGGAGAAGTTGATTTTGGAGGAGAAGAGTTGAGTAGTTATGATGAAGGGCTGTGGGGACTTTAGGCAAAAACTTTGCCTTATGTTGTCAATCTTCTGCTTGAAGAATGAGGCAAAGTGTTCAGCCGAGATGAGTGGAGATGGAGGGGGAGCTGGGGGAGATGGAGGAGAGAATTGAAAGTACTGAATAGCTGTTTAGAGTTGTGAGACAGCGATGATATGAGAGATGAGAATTAGGTTTGTTTTGCTGCTGTGAGTAATTGCGCAGCATTTTGACAACTTCTGCTACTGGACAGGCTATTTGACTCCCTATCTTTTGCAGATGCACTTTAGTATGCCTTATAGATGAGGGCCAGAGAGAGCATGTGCTCCTTTGGATGGCAAGTTCTGCATCAAGTGGCATCTCTGCCTCTTCTTCCACCTTAACATCACAAACAGTATAGTTCTGAGAAGTGGCAATCCAATTACCCTTGTTTCCCCCTGTGTCACAACTCTCCAACTGCCCAACTGACTGTGAGGAACCAAAGATGGGTAAGTCTTCAGCGCTATTTGCACATTTTATTCCATGGGCATCAGAGGTCTGCTCCAAAGATTCACTGACCCAAGAGGAAGAAAGCAGCTGCATGGATGGGCAATTTTTTTCAGTTGGATCCGGGGCTGGACAAAGAAGGGACAAGCAGAATCAATACCCTCGTCACAAGATGTGGAGATGATCCTAATGATACTCAGATGCCTGAGGTTCACGTGGACCGTACTGTGCTATCAGAGCAGGAAGATGAGGAGGGTGACTCTTAGGGCGAAAAGTGGGAGAACAGAGAGGATAATGATGAGGTTGTAAATACAATTTGGTGTGAACCAAGAGGAATGCAGCTGAGCAGTTCATCAGAGGAGATGGAGGAGGAGGAAGATGTGTAGGTAAAGTTGCGGCTTCCTTCACAGACAGTGAGTGATGCAACTATGACCAGCACTGCATCCTCAGCCACAACTCTGGATGCTGCAAGCAGCAGTCGCTGGTCTGCAGTTTGCATGGGCGACATGAATTGGCTAACCTGGCCCTTTTTGGAGACAACAAATGATGACCAAACTCAGTCAAAATTACTGACTAGAGGCCAAAATCCAATAAATTGGCTTTTACATGCATGAATCGGCACATGCGCGAACAACATGTGTTAGCATGGAAATTTCACTGACCTAAAATATGGACAGCGGGCTTTGACAACCACCAGCCACCCCATCAACTGGATCTGCTGCTTATTTCTCCTCCATCACCTTGGCAAGTGTTCTCTCACAGATCTCCGTCCACAGAACCTCCACTTGTTTACCCGCTACAGTTGGGGTGAGTGAGAGCCTGTCAGATGTTATAGAAGTGGACTTGACTGTTGTTTTTGACCAATCTCAGACACCGAGCACATCACATCTTTCTCAATCCACCATAACATCCCCGCCTGCACCTCACTCACAGTACAGAAATTTGTTGTGTTCACCATACTATCTCAGGTACTGCCCATGCTAGAATGTGGCCTGCTGAATGGACCGCACAATTAGCACAAAGGATTTATATACTGTTTGTGTACTCCCGGCTGGCCAAGAATATTACCAGCACAAAATATTTTTCTGCAGAAATGTGGCCTGTTTTCAGGAACTTGCTATTAACACAAATCATTTGCATTTTCAAATGTGTACTCCAGGCTGGCCAAAAATATTACCAGCACAAAATGTTTTTCTGCAGAAATGTGGACTTTTCTCTTTAGCATGCTATTAAAACGAATAATAATTTAGATTCTAACATGTTGACTCCTGTCTGAAGCACAATATTAGCCGCCAAATCAGCATTATAGCGAAACGCGCGTTGGGATCTCTCTTCCACGTTCGGCCTTTAGGTTGGTTTCGCTTTCACTCATTGAGTATATAGTTCTTCGTTCCTTACCCACATTATATGTGTGTGCCTTTCTTGCAAAGATGGTGCTTTACAGCAATGGATCTATTACAGGCATTTGGCAACTTGATTGTGGCTCTCTATAACTTTTTTTGTGCTGATTTTGCACTTATCTGTTTATAATACTACCTCATGCACTTGCACTTTTTAGAGCCTCCATTCAGCCTTATTTTTGCCATTCCTATATTACTCTATTTCCTGCTTGGCCACTTTGTTTATTGACATCTCTAATATCTGAAAAATTCCTATGAGTTTTTTGACTATAGTTTTACTGGGACACTTAACAACATTGTCTTTTGCATTTTATACCAACCTCACCAGACGTGGCACTCAGGTGTCACTATCCCTGCTAATTGTACTTATTTTAATGATTATCCTTTATATATTTTGTACATTATTTAATAAAGTGATTATTTATTAATTTTCAATTGCTCTAAGGCCTCTTTCCCTTTTCGGTTGCATTATTTATCTGTTGTGGTAGAGCTAATATATTGTTGGTCCTTTTTTGGCAATACTATTTGATTATCCAGTAGCAGCAACATGAGTGGCGTCTCTGCTCTGTTACACTGACAAAATGGTGCCAAAACAACATGTACACTCTTTATATGGAGAGGAACTTGTGACATCGGCAGCCAGAGACACAAGCCCTTGTTTCTGGATGTTGTGGATGGTTTCTGCTCCCTGATTGGCTGCCAGATTCTACACACATTAAGTTAAAAAAAAATCAGTCTGTCTCTCCTCTAAACTCACCCTCCTCCCCCCGCTCATCATGCATCACTATGGCCAAATGTTGCTGATTTTTTGTAAAACTGCTGGGTTTTCTGAACATGAATCCTAATATGCTATGTTTGTGCCGAATTTTAGATTGGAAAATGCTTTCCGACATCTCTAGTAGTGATCACTTGCACTTAACACTAACGACGATAAACTCAATATGTTGACCTAATGTTATCAAATTCTTTGCAGTACTTTGGGTTCTGAACCCTCACTATACCCTTGGATAAAATCTTTGAGACGTGTATTTAACAAAATGGGGTCATTTTGGGGGTTTTTCTGCTGTTTATGCACCTAAGGGCCTCTGAAAATGTGACATAATGTCCACAATCTATTTCAGCAAAGTTGTGTTACAAATTTCAAACATGGCTCTTTCCGTTCTGAGCCCTGTCATTTGTCCAATCAGAATTTTTTGACTACATACAGGGTATCTCTGTGCTTGAAAGCAAATGGGTAACTAACTGAAGGGTTCACTTTTTGCTGTTGCCTCATGCAAAAGTGAAAAAATTGGGACTGAAGCAAAATTTTAGAGGGGATTAATTTTTTTTCATTTCACTTTACCTTAAGTAATGTGTAGAACGTGAAGGGTTTAAAAAAATTCTGGACAACAATTTTAAAGTATTTGAAGTTTTTAAAATGCTATCACTTTTAGAGATTTTCCAATATATAGGTCCCTCAAGGTTAATTTAAATGTGAATAGGTCCCTTAAGAAACAGGTTTTGTATATTTGTTAAAAACATGTGAAATACTGCTGCTAAATGCTTAAACCTTTTAACATCCTCAAAATAAATTGACATTTGAAAAATTATGCAGATGTAAAGTAGACAAATAGGACATTCTATTTATTAATTATTTTGTGCAGCATGACTGACTGGTTTAAGGATATAAAGATTGAAAATTTGAAAATTGCAATGTTTTTCAAATTTTTCACCAAAACTGCGATATTTTCAAAAGTAAACGCAAATCATATGAAACAAATTTTACCACTATTTGGAAGTACAATATGCTACAAAAAATCATTCTGAGAATTACTGGGATCTATTGAAGCATTCCAGTTATTTCCTCATAAAGTGAAACTGATCAGATTAATATTGCTCTTTTTGTTTGTCCGTCTATGATGATTTACAAAAAGGCTGTTATTAAGTGCTGTATATGTGATAAAAATCAATTCACAATCACACTGAGAGACTAATTAAGTACAGAACTTCCTTGTATATAACTTGAATCTTTGGATTAGTATTCACACATTGATACTAGCACTCCCATTTTCAATCTATTTTTACCTTGATGTAGTTCACTACGGTATACTCAGATTTGGTCTTTTTCTATCCCTGGATGACATGAGCTGTGCTCTCTGACTTCCTATCCATATACTGCACAAGCATACAATGTCTCTCCTTGGCTGACCCCCATCTTTTATACTGCATGTGATAGCCCCCCAGGGTTGGCAGTGCCAGACCATATGATGTGACAGATGCAGGTCATTAGGGTAAAGCCCATGTGGCCATGCCTAGTGCCATTAGCTTGCTCTCTAGTTTTCTGAAATGGTAACAGGCACTTCTTTTAATTTTGTCCATTTCTTGTTAATCTAATTCCAAGTGTTCAGATCAATAGTGTAGATATCATAAAATACAAAATACCAGCTGCAGAATGTAACAACTTTCACCAATATATCGACTCAAATATAGCAATGAAAAATAGGAGGATCCGAGTCATCATATGTTTAAAAATACAATATTTATTGATACAAAGTACATACGATAAATACTCAATACAATATATGAACAAATTCTTACTTATATATTACACTTGTATGTATAAAAATGAGATTCTCAAAAGTGTCAAAAAATATCAAGCAGCCGCAAAACAGGACCCGGATGGTACAGCACATAAACTGATATCATATATATAACCCCATGGTAAAAAAAAGGGACATAACAAGCCGTTCATCCACAAGTAATGAGGGGAACCAAGTAAGGTCACACTAACCAAACCATGTGGCTAAGCTAAACTGAAAAAATGTAGCATAGATTGTAATAACGTGCAAGTCACAAGACATTAGATAATAAAGGGTTAATTACCCATGCTGATGATGTTTCTGGTCCGAGAGGCGGCCACTGACCCCAACGCGTGTTTTGCAAACTTTATTGTCGCTACCTCAAAGGGGCGTGAGGGTTGGCAGAGGATGAGATCGCACAGAGGGGTCCACCGGAGCTACACTACCTTCAACTATATCAGCATGCACAACTCACCGCTATAGGAAAGCTCCATGGTAGGGCTGGTAGACACAATCTCACTGCACTACCATGGTCTGTTATTTTGACCAAGGGGTGGCTGTGTCAGGGGGTGCAGAGGAGCATATGCTCCTCGAGATGCTGGGTGCCGGCACTGTACCTGTGGCAGCTTCCTCCAGAATACTGCAGACTGACCACATCTGCTGCATACACGCCCAGTCAGGAGGCATGTCGCTGCTTCTTCCATCCAAAGGAGAGCAGAACAGGGGACACAGTGGTGCTGTAACAGCTCAGACTTCTGCCTGTACCGGCTGAAGGTGTCTGCACTGTGCAATGAGGAGGTGGCAGGACAATGCTCCCCTCCTGATAAGACCCTCCCTGAATTCTTGTGCTGTATCTGCAGTCTCTATCTGAGGCACAGTAGATTTATGGCGGCTGCTTGAACTTTTTAACAGATCGGTTCACTGTCAGTGCGAGTTGCCCGAGGGTCCTATCAGACCAATGTGGTAAACATGATAACCCCATTAGAAAACCTTTTATTGAAAAAAAAAAAGTTGAGAATGAATACATATGATAAATAGCCAGAAGAAAATAGAAACAGCCAGTAGGTGCGTATACAAAATCACATATGGATGCAGGCCAATGAACATGTACTCAGTCTAGACAACAAGACCCCAAAAGGGGAGAAGGGAAAAAGAGAGGAACACATGAGCCAGGGGGCAAATTTTCTTTTTTTAGATTGGTAATATTATTCTACCTCCCCTTCTTTCTTCCAATTCCCTCTTTGGGGTCTTATCCAGACAAGAGTATTTATTTTAGGGTTACCTGGATAAAATCAGGGAGCCAAAAGAGCTATACCCATATGCTGGCCTCTACACACATCTACTAGCTGTTTCTATTTCCTTCTATTTAGCTCTTTGTCATATATATCAGAGCTGTGCAAATAGCAGCCCACAGAAAGGGACAGACAGACATCAAGGCATGGGAGATATTGCGGGTTCCATTATGCAGTGTGGTAGCTAATGTGGGGGTCATTATACAGTGTGGAAGTTAATGCTTGGGTCATAGTACAGTGTGTGAAATACTTCAGGGGCCACTATACAGTATGGGAGCTAATACAGGGGTCATTACTCACCGTGGGAGCTAATGCTTGGTCATTATGCAGGTGGGAGATAATGCGGGGGCCATTTACAGCATGGGAGCTGATGCTCAGATCATTATACACTGTGGGAGCTAATTTGGGCGCCATTATTCAGCGTGCAAGATAATGCGGGGGTCAATATACAGCATGTGAGCTTATGCAGGAGTCACTATACAGCGTGGGAGCTAATACGGGGGTCATTATATAGCACAGGAGCTAATGCTCTGGTCATTATACAACAATAGAGGTAATGCGGGGGGCATTATACAGTGTGTGAGCTGATGCAGGGGTGATTTCAGGAAATTCTACTGAAAATCAATCCTTCTCTGATTGGTTTGCTCATCTCTAGTACCGTATATACCTTTTAACAAACTTTAAAAATAATTCATATTGCAACCAACTTCCCTAAAGTTGAAATCACAAATGCAGTTGATGTAGCAAGTTTTAGTGCAGTTTAAGTCAAAGTGAGGAGTGGAATATGAAAAAGAAATGTACAATAGGGGAAATAGGTATTTGATACACTGCTGATTTTGCACGTTTTCCAACCTACAAAGAATTGGAGAAGTATTTAATCTTTATAGCAGGTATACTTCAATTCTGAAAAACAGAATCTTAAAAGGAAATGCAGAAAATCACATTGTATGATTCTTACAGTAATTTACATTTTATTGCATGAAATGAATATTTGATGCAATAGAAAAGCAGAACTTAATGTTTGGTACAGAAACCTTTGTTTGCAATTACAGAGGTCTGACGTTTCCTGTGGTTCTTGACTAAGTTTGCACAAACTGCAGCAGGGATTTTTTCCAACTCTTCCATGCAAATTTTCTCCAGATCTTTCAGTTTTCGGGGCTGTTGGTGGGCAACATTGATTTTCAGCTCCCTCTAAAGATTTTCTATTGGTTTCATGTCTGGAGACTGGCTAAGACACTCCAGGACCTTGAAATGCTTCATAAGGAGCCACTCCTTAGTTGTACTGGCTGTGTGTTTCAGGTCATTGTCATGCTGGGAGCCACAAACCATCTTCAATGCTCTTACTGAGGGAAGGAGTTGTTGGCCAAAATCGTGCTATACATGACCCCATCCATCCTCCCTGTTCTTGGGGTTGTACTCATCCTTCTTCTTCCTCCAAACATGGTGAGTGGAGTAGATACCAAAAAGTTCTATTTTGGTCTAAACTGACCACATGACCTTCTCCTATGCTTCCTCTGCATCATCCAGATGGTCATTGGTGAACTTTAAGCAGGCCTGGATATGTGCTGACATGAGCAGGGGGACCTTTTGTGCCCTGCAGGATTTTAATCCATGACGGCATAGTGTGTTACTAACTGTAATGTTTGAGACTGTGGTCCTAGTTCTCTTCAGGTCATTGACCAGGTCTTCCTACATAGTTCTGGGCTGAATCCTGACCTTTCTCAGAATCATCCTTACACATGAGACAAGATCTTGCATGGCGTCCCAGACTAAGGAAGATAGACAGTCATCTTGTGTTTCTTCCATTTTCTAATAATTGTGCCAACAGTTGTTGCCTTATCACCAAGATGCTTGTTTAGTGTTTTGAAGTCCATCCCAGCCTTGTACAGGTCTACAATTTTGTCCCTGGTGTCCTTAGACAGCTCTTTGGTCTTGGACATAGTGGAGATGTTGGAGTATTGAGTATGTGGACAGGTGTCTTTTATAGAGGTAACTTGTTTAAACAGGTGCAAATAATACAAGTAATGAGTGCAGAGTAGGAGGGGTTAACAGGTCTGTGGAAGCAAGATATCTTGCTGGTTTGTAGGTGATAGAATACTTGTTTCATGCAATAACATGCAAATTAATTAATTATTTAGAAATCATATAATGTGATTTTCTGTTTTTTATTTTTAGATTCTGTCTCTCGCAGTTGAAGTGTACCTACAACAAAAATTGCAAACCTCTCCATTCTTTGTAGGTGGAAAAAATTGCGAAACCAGCAGTGTATCAAATACTTATTTTACCCACTGCATACAAAAGGTGACAATGTTTTTTTTTCCATCCATCTGGCTTTGGCTCAAAAAATTGCATGATGTGTGATTCCAGCCTAATATATTATTTTATGCCCTATCTCATTATCATGCTATAATACTAAAAATGACAAGTATAATACACTGTGAAGGTTAATTAGACAGATGTAATAAATACAAGACATATTTATTAAGCCTAATATTCCTTGCTGATAAAAAAACAAGTCAAATGCTTGTCTCCCACAAGGTAACATATAACTTTAGATAAAGATGTGTGACTGACTTCCTAGATGGGTTAATTGCTAAAGATAACACTTTTCCTAGGAAATTATCAGTCTTGAGTCCTTTGCAAGTAAACATCACAATCCTAAAATCTTACAATTTTACAGAAGCACTTGTGTAATAAAGTGTGAAGACAGGAGGAAGGGCAATGAGTAAGTGATTTCATCTGTCTCTTGAATAAATTATATTTTCTATAATATAGTGATAGGTTTTTTTTCCTATGAAAGTGTTATAATTTAATTAGTGAAGATTGTTGACTCTCTGATATGAGTTATTTTATTAAATTCTCTGCATGTGCAATAAACGGAAGGGAGCTAAATTTGCTGAGATACTTTGCAGTACATTCTGTATTGAAGTGACAAGTCAAGATTGAAGGTAGGATTTCTTTCAACATTTACAAATATTCAGTTTGACCAATGATACTCCCAAAATAAAAGTAAGCCCTAATGAAAATAACTATATTTGGAATACATATCACACTTATCCTAAATACTATAGTAATGCATTTAATTGTCATTTTCTTTTCCAGAGAATTTTTAATTATTCATCAAATACATTTTTCACCTGAAGCAAGGTTTTCAGTGCCTCAAGGAAAATTCTGGATTATACAGGGTGGGCCATGTATATGGATACACCTAAATAAAATGGGAATGGTTGGTGATATCAACTTCCTGTTTGTAGCACATTAGTATATGGGAGGGGGGAAACTTTTCAAGATGGGTGGTGACCATGGCGGCTCTTTTGAATTCGGCCATTTTGGATCCAACTTTATTTTTTCCAATGGGAAGAGGGTCATGTGACACATAAAACTTATTGAGAATTTCACAAGAAAAACAATAGTGTGCTTGGTTTTAACATAACTTTATTCTTTCATGAGTTAGTTACAAGTTTCTCTTTGTTTACAGCCATTGACATGTCACAGAGGTTAACTCGTGAGGAGCAGACAGAAATTGTATTGATGTCTGGTGAACGCAGTACCCGGGTCATTGCAGCAGATTTCAATGCAAAACACCCTACGCAAGAAAACTGTCACCATTCCCATGTTATTTAGGTGTATCCATATAAATGGGCCACCCAAAGAGTTTGCCTCATCACTGATCATAATGTTGTGTGTAAACTGAGGGTCCTATTCAAATTTTTGTTTTACTCAATTAGTTTGATGTGCCACATGACCCTCTTCCCATTGGAAAAAATAAAGTTGGATCCAAAATGGCCAACTTCAAAAAGGCTGCCATGGTCACAACCCATCTTGAAAAGTTTTCCCCTCCCATATAATAATTTGCCACTAACAGGAAGTTGATATCACCAACCATTCCCATTTTCTTTAGATGTATCCATATACATGGCCCACCCTGTACAGTGTAAGTTGGCATCCCATATTATTTTGAAGCATTCAATATGGTTTACAATAATATTCTGGACTGTTCCTCGTACTGCTGGTAAGCATCATGTTTTCAACAGCTTTTATCAGTAGATAAATGTTTGACATGTCATTATTAGAGATGAGTGTATCGATTAGAGGAGGATCAAGGTCAAATCAAATTTCCTGAAGTTTGTAGTTTCAGTTCAAACATTTTGAAGTGGTGTCGGGCAAGTGAATCAAAGGCCTCAGGTAACTTATACTGCTGACTTTGTACATCCTCTTTGAGCACTTCATGTGAATAAATTATTCATGGTTTGTTGGGCTGGATTTTTCTACTTTGTGGTTTTATTATGCCTTCACTCGCTCCGAACACCCTCAGGAAACCATTCATGGTGATCTGGATTTATTTCCTACTCTTTCTCTCACTCCCTCTCTCTTGTAGCGTGTAAGCTCTAACAGTCAGCAGGGTCATCTCTCTCTCTCCAGTAGAGAGTAAGCCCTTATGGTCAGCAGGGACCTTTTTCTCTCTCTTTATCTCTCATGCAGAGTTTATGTTCTTGTGGTCAGCAGAGTCCCTTCTATCTTTCCTGTGGAATTTAAGGTCTTATGGTCAGTAGAGTTCTTTCTCTCTCTCAATTACAAGCTATCCAGTATTGAGATTCACACAAATTTGTTTCAAAGCTCGTTTTTTGGAACAATTTGTTGTAGTCAATGAATTTGAATTTCAATAGATTTACTCCTCTATAGTCATTATGATGCACTTATTATTACTTACTCCATTATGCTGAACAAAAAAAGTGGAGTGCTGACTTCATAAAATAAAAATGATTTTATTAATGCAATAATACATAGTGCAATAAATCAGAACATAGATATAGAGGATGATAAAGGTAGGATCGACAATAAGTGTTCCGGAAATGAAAGGCAGCTCTCTCTGTGCAAATATTAAAGTTTAAAACCGAACCATATCATACAGTTCACATAAAGTGTTTGTGCTGAGAGATATTGCTGTTTTTAGGTAAACTAGGATGTGGGAAGGAAAGCAGCAGATTGACATGCATATCTGTGCTTGAGTGACTAATATCAAGTACACTTACCCATGATGTAAAGTGCTAGTGCACGGACCGAAGAGGCATTCCCAGGGCCAACCCAAGATGCACGTTTTGCGTTAGCTTTTTCAATGGGGAATGTGTGGCTCATGTCCCATCTGACCTTTAAACCCTGTGCTGTAATTAGCCGGTATGCATTGCGCATGTGGAGTGTTCCACCTATCGGATGTCATTATCAGATATCAGGACCTATTTGGGAAGGCGCATGTGAGGAAAATTCCTCAGTGACGTCATTAATGCCCACTCCCACAAGTCAGAGCCCGGACATAAGTGGTGCATAGAGTTACACTGCACATGCTCGAACCGGCGGCCATTTTTGTACGTGGCCATTTTGTGTGGGAAACAGAATGCCTGTAAAAGTGTCATATGACACAATATTGGACCGCAGTCACTGGTGTTAAGGGGATGTATTATACATGGTGACATTTAACTCTGTGTGTACTGTGGTGGGGAAAGGTGATTAAAAATTCTGTCTCTAATATGGGGTTGTATGTTCAATGTAAATCTAATAGTGGGGGATAAAACAAATAAATCACCACCATAAAAAAGGAAAATTGGGATGATTGGGAAGGAAAAATATAATTGTTGATGTATGTGTGTGGTACACAATAAAAGTGACTAGTGAGATGTAAGGGTACGTCGATCGGATGACATAAACAATGATCACAGTGTGATAATACTGAATTAAAAGCAAAAGTAATCACTTTTGATGGCAGTTCAATATTGTGTCATATGACACTGTTACAGGCTTTCTGTTTCTCACACAAAATGGCTGCACGAAACGTACTAGGGACTTCAAAAAATGGTTGCCGGTTCGTGCATGCGCAGTGTAACTCTATGCACCACTTATCATGTCCGGTCTCCAACTTGTGGCAGCGCGCTTTAATGACGTCACTGAGGGATTTTCCTCATGTGCGCTCTCCCAGAGAGTTCCATACATCTGATAATGACATCAGATGGGACGACCACACCACATGCGCAATGCATACCGGCTAATTACAGCGCAGGGTTTAAAAGGTCAGATGGGACATCAGCTACTCATTCCCTATTAAAAAAGCTAATGCAAAATGAGCATCATGGGTGGCCCTGGAAATTCTTCTGTGGTCCGTGTGCGAGCTCTTTACATCACGGGTAAATGTACTTGATATAATTCACTCAAGCGCAGATATGCATGTCAATCTGCTGCTTTCCTTTCCACACCCTACTTTACCTCACAACAGTATTAGCCCAAGCACTTTATGTAAACTGTATGAAATGGTTCAGCTTTAAACTTTCATATTTGCACAGATAGAGCTTCTGGAATCGTCTTTTTCCTTACCCATACCTTTCATTTCCGGGACACTTATTATGGATCCTACTTCTATCAATCTCTATATTTATGTTCTGATTTATTACACTATGTATTATTGTATTAATAAAATCATGCTTTTTTATGAAGTCAGCACTCCACTGTTTTTTATTCAGAAGCTAATTCAGTTTCTGTGTCCTCACTTGATTAAGACTATACTTTGAATTATGCTAATTACATTGTTCTTTATTTGTCTTATTGTTAGTGTCCCTGTGAACTATTTAGTAACTCATCTATTACGATCTGTAGTCATATACTTTTACTGTCATTTCACCAAAAAGAAGCATTATCTTACACTAACATAAAGGTTTCTCTGAGTTCTGATGCTGTTATTGTTCTGAAAATGTTGAACATTTTCTGATTCACAAAGAGCAAAGCACTACAGCCAATCAGATAACTTTGGATGAGCCAGTTTTATAAGTCAGTATAATGTTATGAAATGTCTATTTCCAGCATTGAGGTTGTACAGAACAAGGATCAGCTTTGTCACTTCATTATGAAATAAACATGGTAGGAATGGACTTCTATAAAATTACTGTTTACTATTATTACTGACTTCTTTAAAAGTATTTTCTGGTATAGTATTTTTTCACCTCTTTATATAGTTACTTGACCACTATTAAGTTTAAGTAGCATGATTTGTGTTAGCAAACATCAGCTGACAGCCATAATGTCTTAAACACAACACCGTAATAAAAAAGGATACGTAATGTGTTTATTCCAAACAAATTAAGGTGTTTTTTTTATTGCAAATAGTAACCCACTATGTGGTTGCAGAATCTTGTAGTACATACTTGATGAAGTTGTTACGGGCAGGCAGCATTTTAGAGTAAAACATTCAGTAGGGTTAGGGCTGCATGAATTTTCTAACACAGTCCCTATAAATGATGTGTTATGGTTAGGAGTCGAGTTTCCTCTGCTGCACAGGGGGAATCTCGATCCGCATCTGCTGCGGTCTCCCATTCTGCTTCGGCCGCAGTGGAGCCTGCTCAGCGGAGACGTCGGTCCCAGCGTCTCACTATGACTGATACTGTGCAAAGGGTTACTGCTGCCTCTCCAGGCTCTGCTATTGTATCCTGCACTGATCTGCGGCGAGCAGGCTTTTCTGGGACTAAGTCCTGCTTTGCACACACTGATCATGCCCAGGGTAAAATCTCTCAGTGGAGATCAAGGGTCACATGCTCAGGTACTGCAGCCAAATCTATTCGTCCTTCTAGGAAGGTCCTGTAGGTGTGCAGGCTCTGTAGAAGCCTCTCATTGGTCCTTCTAGGAAGGTCCTGTACGTGCTGCAGCTATTTAAGGCTCGCATTGCCGCACGGCCATGCGCTAGTATCTTCCTAAGTTATATTCTTTGCGCCAGTGTGGTCATGTGTTTGTATGTGTTCAGGGACCCGGCTGAAATAAGCCCCTAGAATGCTGGCACCTCCAGTGAGGAGATTGTGTTCGTGTGTATTCAGGGACCTGGCTGAAATAAGCCCCTAGAATGCTGGCACCTCCGGCGAGGAGTTTTGTGTGCATGCATGACCACTGACTGCTCTCATTTGGGTAGTTAGTCTGTGTCTCTATGAGAGTTAACAGGGCACAGAGCTTTGCTTTCTCGGCCGCTCTGTGAAGCTAACAGAGCTGGTTCATTCCGCCATATTGTGCCGCCAATTACTTAGCAGCAGGTTCTTTCCTGTACGGTGGATCCCGGGTTGCGAACATACCAATCCCATCTAATAAATATATAAGGTGCGTTCCGCCAACCCAAACAGTTATTATTCTTGTGTGACGAAATTATTGCATAATTTCATTCTCCTCAGCTGCGATTGATTTTCTGTATCAGTATTAACCATTTAAATATGTTGTAGACACACTTGCAGTCATCACTGATACTTATCCTGTGTAGCACAGTACACTTGGCTATGATATTTACAAGAACTAGTGAACGGGACAAACTGCATAGCTTGGAAGGACATCCATGTCTGATCATGCGGCTGCAAACCCTTCTTTGGTTACTAGGAGGTGCCAAACTAATGTCATGGCTCCTGCTGGGCAACAGCAGCGCGTGGCAGTTTTGCTTTTAAATTGCTTGTCCCTCTTCGGTCCATGTGTGTTTTGCTGCAGTGAGCTGGTAAGAAATATACCAATGTATATCCTCTTGTCTGACCTTGGCTTGTATCTTAACTATTTGCTTACCTTTTGATTTTATCGATGACATGACTTCTTGGTCTTGACCCTATGTAACAAGTCCTTTGGCTTCTGATTTGCTCCTCTAGCCAGCAGCCCTTCAGTGGAAGCAAAAAAGTGGACACAATTATAAAACCAGATCTCTATACAGGGTTTAACCCCTTTCTGACATTAGACGTACTATCCCGTCGAGGTGGGGTGGGCCCATATGACCACCGACGGGATAGTACCGTCATATGCGATAGGCCGCACTCACGGGGGATCGCGGCTGGGTGTCAGCTGACTATCGCAGCTGACATCCAGCACTATGTGCCAGGAGTGGTCACACACCACCCCCGGCACATTAACCCCGGCACACTGCGATCAAACATGATCACAGTGTTCCGGCGGTATAGGGAAGCATCGCGCAGGGAGGGGGCTCCCTGCGTGCTTCCCTGAGACCCCCGGAGCAACTCGATGTGATCGCATTGCTCTGAGGGTCTCTTACCTCCTCCTCCCTGCAGCAGGCCTGGATCCAAAATGGCCACTGCATCCAGGTCCTTCAGGGAGGTGGCTTCACAGCGCCTGCTCAGAGCAGGCGCCGGGAAGCCTGGAGCTGTGCATAGCAAAATGTCAGATCAGCAATCTTACACTATAACATGATGCCCCCCTGGGGCAATGTTAGTGTAAAAAAATAAATATTCCCATGTGTAAAAAAAATTCCCCCCCCCCAAATATATATATATTGTTCCTATAAATACATTTCTTTATGTAAATAAAAAAAACAATAAAAGTACACATATTTAGTATTGCTGCATCCGTAACGACCCAACCTATAAAACTGTCCCACTAGTTAACCCCTTCAGTGAACACCATAAAAAAAGAGGCAAAAAACGCTTTATTATCATACCGCCAAACAAAAAGTGGAATAACACGCGATCAAAAAGACGGTTAACCATAACCATGGTACCGCTGAAAACGTCATCTTGTCCCACAAAAAACGAGCTGCAATACAGCGTCATCAAAGAAAAAATAAAAAAGTTATAGTCCTCAGAATAAAGCAATGCAAAAATAATTATTTTTTCTATAAAATAGTTTTTATCGTATAAAAGCGTCAAAACATAAAAAAAGATATAAATGAGGTATCGCTTTAATCGTACTGACCCGAAGAATAAAACTTCTTTATCCACTTTACCAAACGTGGAACGGTATAAATGCCTCCCCCAAAAGAAATTCATGAATAGCTGGTTTTTCGTCATTCTGCCCCACAAAAATCAGAATAAAAAGCGATCAAAAAATGTCATGTGCCCGAAAATGTTACCAATAGAAAACATCAACTCGTCCCGCAAAAAACAAGACTTCACATGACTCTTTGGACCAAAATATGGAAAAATTATAGCTCTCAAAATGTGGTAACGCAAAAAAAAAATATTTTTTGCAATAAAAAGCATCTTTCAGTGTGTGACGGCTGCCAATCATAAAAATCCGCTAAAAACCCGCTATAAAGGTAAATCAAACCCCCCTTCATCACCCCCTTAGTTAGGGAAAAATAAAAAGATTAAAAAAATGTATTTATTTCCATTTTCCCATTAGAATTAGGGTTAGGGCTAGGGTTAGGGTTAGGGTTAGGGCTAAGGTTAGGGCTAGGGTTAGGGATAGGGCTAGGGTTAGGGTTAGGGTTAGGATTGGGGCTAGAGTTAAGGCTACAGTAAGGGTTGGGGCTAAAGTTAGGGTTAGGGTTGGGGCTAAAGTTAGGGTTAGGGTTTGGATTACATTTACGGTTGGGAATAGGGTTGGGATTCCAGCCAATTCTGCATTGAAAAAGTAAAACAGTGCTCCTTCTCTTCCGAGCTCTCCAGTGCACCCAAACAGGGGTTTACCCCCACATATGGGGTATCAGCGTAATCAGGACACATTGGACAACAAATTTTGAGGTCCAATTTCTCCTGTTACCCTTGGGAAAATACAAAACTGGGGACTAAAAATAATTTTTGTGGAAAAAAGATTTTTTATTTTCACGGCTCTGCGTTATAAACTGTATTGAAACACTCGGAAATTATAGGCCAGTAAGCTTAACCTCTACTGTGGGTAAAATCCTGGAGGGCATTCTAAGGGATGCTATACTGGAGTATCTGAAGAGGAATAACCTCATAACCCAGTATCAGCACGGGTTTACTAGGGACCGTTCATGTCAGACTAATTTGATCAGCTTCTATGAAGAGGTAAGTTCTGGACTGGACCAAGGGAGGGAACCCAGTAGATGTAGTGTATATGGACTTTTCAAAAGCTTTTGATACGGTGCCACGCAAAAGGTTGATACATAAAATGAGAATAATGGGGATAGGGGAAAATATGTGTAAGTGGGTTGAGAGCTGGCTCAGGGATAGGAAACAAAGGGTGGTTATTAATGGAGCACACTCGGACTGGGTCGCGGTTAGCAGTGGGGTACCACAGGGGTCAGTATTGGGCCCTCTTCTTTTTAACATATTTATTAATGACCTTGTAGGGGGCATTCAGAGTAGAATTTCAATATTTGCAGATGACACTAAACTCTGCAGGGTAATCAATACAGGGGAGGACAATTTTATATTACAGGATGATTTATGTAAACTAGAAGCTTGGGCTGATAAATGGCAAGTGAGCTTTAATGGGGATAAATGTAAGGTCATGCACTTGGGTAGAAGTAATAAGATGTATAACTATGTGCTTAATTCTAAAACTCTGAGCAAAACCGTCAATGAAAAAGACCTGGGTGTATGGGTGGATGACAAACTCATATTCAGTGGCCATAGATGCTCACGAGGAGAACATAATTTTACCTCTCGACCACACTTAGAATACTGTGCACAGTTCTGGTCTCCGGTGTATAAGAAAGACATAGCTGAACTAGAGCGGGTGCAGAGAAGAGCGACCTAGGTTATTAGAGGACTGGGGGGTCTGCAATACCAAGATAGGTTATTACACTTGGGGCTGTTTAGTTTGGAAAAAGGAAGACTAAGGGGTGATCTTATTTTAATGTATAAATATATGAGGGGACAGTACAAAGACCTTTCTGATGATATTTTTAATCATTGACCTGAGACAGGGACAATGGAGCATCCTCTATATCTGGAGGAAAGAAGGTTTAAGCATAATAACAGACGCGGATTCTTTACTGTAAGAGCAGTGAGACTATGGAACTCTCTGCTGTATGATGTTGTAGTGAGTGATTCATTACTTAAATTTAAGAGGGGACTGGATGCCTTTCTTGAAAAGTATAATGTTACAGGGTATATACACTAGATTCCTTGATAGGGCGTTGATCCAGGGAACTAGTCTGACTGCCATATGTGGAGTCGGGAAGGAATTTTTTTCCCCAATGTGGAGCTTACTCTTTGCCACATGGTTTTTTTTTGCCTTCCTCTGGATCAACATGTTAGGGCATGTTAGGTTAGGCTATGGGTTGAACTAGATGGACTTAAAGTCTTCCTACAACCTTAATAACTATGTAACTATGTAACTTGGGGGTTCAAAGTTCTCACAAGACATCTAGATAAGTTTCTTGGGGGGTCTAGTTTCCAATATGGGGTCACTTGTGGGGGTTTCTACTGGTTAGGTACATTAGGGGCTCTGTAAACGCAATGTGATGCCTGCAGACCAATCCACCTAAGTCTGCATTCCAAATGACACTCCTTCCCTTCCGAGCTCTGCCATGCACTCAAACGGTGGTTCCCCCCACATATAGGGTATCAGCGTACTCAGGACAAATTGGACAACAAATTTTGGGGTCCAATTTCTACTGTTACCCTTGGAAAAATACAAAACTGGGGGTTAAAAATAATTTTTGGTGGAAAAAAAAAAATTATTTTCACGGCTCTGCGTTATAAACTGTAGTGAAACACTTGGGGGTTCAAAGTGCTCCCCACACATCTAGATGAGTTCCTTAGGGGGTCTACTTTCCAAAATGGTGTCACTTGTGGGGGGTTTAAATATTTAGGCACATCAGTGGCTCTCCAAACGCAATATGGCGTCTGTTAGGTGTCGAGTTCCCGCCTCTGTACAGGGGGAATCTCGAGCCATCTCCGCTGCGGTCTCCCATTCTTCTCCAGCTGCAGTGAAGTCTGCTCAACGGAGACGTCGGTCCCAGCATCTTGCTCAGTCCCACTCTGTACAAAGAGTTACTGCTGCTTTTCCGGCTTCTGCCATTGAAGTCAGTGCTGGGCAGCGGCAAGCAGACGCTTCTGGGACTAAATCCTGCTTTTCTTGTACTGAGCATGCCCTGAGTAAGATCTCTCAGTGGAGATCGAGGGTCACATGGTCAGATACTGCAGCTAAGTCTATTGGTCCTTTCAGGAAGGTCCTTTAAGTGCTAAGGCTAAGCCTTGCTTTGCACACACTGAGCATGCCCAGGGCAAGATCTCTCAGTGGAGATTTAGGGTCACATGCTCAGGTATGGCAGTCTCTCATTGGTCCTTCTAGGAAGGTCTTTTACTTGCTGCAGCTATATAAGGCTCGCATGGCCACACAGCCATGCGCTAGTGTACATTTGTATATGTGTGTGTGTTGATGAGTGCAAGTCGTTCATTAATATCCCCTCCCTTGTGTATGACTGCTCGCGAAAGGTGGATGCTTGCTGTCTAGCGCCTGACTAAGCTGTCAACACAGAGACACACGATACAGCGTCTACTGCTGTAGCCGCCAATGCGGCGCCGTGCGCTTATAGAGCGCTTTCCTATCCCAAGTCTGGGTGGTTAGTGGCGTCCGCCAAAGCGGCACAGCATGTACTCTTGTGCTTTAGTTATATTTTTCAGTTACCTTGACACCCCAGTTGCGGTGTCGAGCGCAAGTGGTCAGTAAGTACTCTAATCCTGTGTCTTGGGATAGAGTCCTGAGACTCCTTGCTTGCGCTCTTGGTGCGGTACCGCGGCCCTGTGAAGCAACAGGGTTTGCTTCCTTCACACAGGGTGAAGTTAACCCATGTGTGTATCCACATTGTACCGCCATATAGTCCGTCATTACTCAGCAGCAGGTTCCATCTCTGCACAGTGGACCCCGGGCTGCGAACGCACCTCATACCATCTCTCTTATAATTTGGTGCGTTCCGCTAGCCCTAACAGCGTCCCATCTCAATTCCCGTAAATTTTACATTGAAAAGTCACACGAGGCTCCTTCACTTCCGAGCTCTCCCATGCGCCCAAACAGTGGTTTACCCCCACATATGGGCCATCGGTGTACTCAGGACAAATTGTACAACAAGTTTTGGGGTCCATGTTCTCCTGTTACCCTTGGTAAAATAAAACAAATTGGAGCTGAATTAAATTTTTTGTGAAAAAAAGTTAAATGTTCATTTTTAAACATTCCAAAAATTCCTGTGAAACACCTGAAAGGTTAATAAACTTCTTGAATGTGGTTTTGAGCACCGTGAGGGGTGCAATTTTCAGAATGGTGTCACACTTGGGTATTTTCTATCATATAGAGCCCTCAAAATGACTTCAAATGAGATGTGGTCCCTAAAAAAAACTGGTGTTGTAAAAATGAGAAATTGCTGGTCAACTTTTAACCCTTTTAACTCCCCAACAAAAAAAAATGTTGGTTCCAAAATTGTGCTGATGTACAGTAGACATGTGGGAAATGTTGCTTATTAAGTATTTTGTGTTACATATCTCTGTGATTTAATTGCATAAACATTCAAAGTTGGAAAATTGCAACATTTTCAAAATTTGTGCCAAATTTCCATTTTTTTTCACAAATAAACGCAGGTAATATCAAATAAATTTTATGACTATCATGAAGTACAATATGTCAATTGAAAACAGTGTCAGAATCACCATGATCCGTTGAAGCGTTCCAGAGTTTTAACCTCATAAAGGACAGTGGTCAGAATTGTAAAAATTGGCCTTGTCATTAACATTTAAACCATCCTTGGGGGTAAAGGGGTTAAAGACTGCGTGGCTTGTGCCAAGTCTGTCAGAGGTAGCCTTTTTAAACCTGTGGCCTGACAGAGGCAACAATAAGGATCAATTTGGAAGTAATTCAAGCATGTGTTGCAGGGCTATTGGTTTTCTATATTTGCTACAAACACAGAAAAGCAACTTTTACATAAAATTTCAATTATAATTTTAACTAACCATCATCAAGTCTTTTCTATTTTATGAGCTTGATGTTTGGTGGAATTTTTAATTTCGTCTTTAAGACTTTTTGAAGTCTTGGGAGGCCTAAAGGAAGAACACCAAATCATGCTGTGTTTTTTAAATATTCGACAAATATAAAAAAACTGTTCATGTAGCTTTTTTCAATAATTTACTATAATCTTTAGAGATCAGTAAACTTGCATGAGGCAAATTTAATTTAACTTCAATTTTACCACATATATGGATTTTCCTGATCTGAACTCAAATTGTTTGCACATTGTTTTGTGCAAATCCAGCAAAATAGAAGCCCATCAGCTGCCATTTTGTTTAACTGAAAAGGGCCAGAAAAGAGGTTTAAAAAGTGAAATAAATATTAACCTCGTGGCTCACTTGCCCCGTAAAAGCAGCCCACCATCATGTCCTTCACTTCATCTGGTCTCTTCTTTCCTCCTTACTCTGACATATCATATTTTCACACTGCTGCTGATGCTCAGTAGACAACTGACATAGCAGCACATGTCATGTGGCCATGACAATACAACTTGCCAGACTCAAAGCATCGACTAGTCGTATGCTGTAGGAAGAGGAAAAAAAGGTCAGCTGTAGCAGAAGACTACATAGTGAACAGTTTCAACAGTGAGACAGCTGAGTAGTGAGATGGGTATTATTATTTTTTGCACCCTGCATTTATTATGCTCTTTAAAGTAACTTAAGCATTATTTATAAAATACAAATTTAAAGCACAAACTGCATGAAAAACAATGCAAAACTCTTTAGGGCATATATATCAAATCTGTAGTAAACAAATTCTGTATTTGACTAAAAGAACGCATCATACCATGCCTTTCTAAAAAGCTATATATCTATCTATGTAAAAGTTTGGGCATGAATTGACAAGCAAGTTGAAGATATAATGATCTCTAAAAGAATTAAGGTTAAAGATGACACATTTACTTCATTTACTTTTACTTTACTTTAGGCATTTTATCTTTTACATTTTAAAAATTACAGGAATGAAAATGGACAGATTCAAAAGTTTGGGCACCCTAAATGGTTAGTACATAGTAGCACCCCCTTTTTCAAAATATCACAGCTTTTAAATGCTTTTTATATCCAGCTAAGAGTCTGGTCTGTCAACTCTTGTTTGAGGAATTTTCATCCATTATTCCTTGGAAAATGATTCCAATTTTGTGAGATTCCTGGGTCATCTTGAATGCACTGCTATTTTGAGGTCTAGCCAAAGATTTTCAATGAT
Organism: Ranitomeya variabilis; assembly: GCF_051348905.1. NCBI lineage: Eukaryota > Metazoa > Chordata > Amphibia > Anura > Dendrobatidae > Ranitomeya > Ranitomeya variabilis. The sequence continues at coordinate 574,446,618 of NC_135236.1, forward strand.
GTTCAGATCAGTGGACTGTGAGGTCCTTTGCAGAACCTTCAACATACGCTTTTTGAGGTAGTCTATAGTGGATTTATGGTCCTTATCCATTTGTAGAAGTCATCTTGTTTTCAACTTCAGCTTTTTTACAGATGGTGTTACTTTTGTATCAAGAATTTATTGAAATTCCATTAAATCCATTCTTCCCTCTACCTGTGAAATTTTCCCCATACCATTGGCTGCAACACAGCCCCAAAGCATGATTGATCCACTCTTAATGGTTGGCGAAATATTCCTTTCTTGAAATTATCTGCCTTTTTTTTCTCCAAACATACCTTTGATCATTTTGGCCAAAGAGTTCAATTTTAACTCCATCGGTCTACAGGACTTGTTTCCCAAATGCATCAGTCTCTGTTTAGATGTTCTTCTGCATACTTCTGAAGCTGAATTTTATGGTGAGGAATAAGGAGAGATTTTCTTCTGATGACTCTTCCATGAAGGCCATATTTGTGCTGGTGTCTATGAACAGTGTCATGCCTGCAGGTGGTGCACTTGGTTCATGGACCTGTGCCTCAGGGTCAAACCTGCCTGGGAACGGGCATAGCTAAGTGGCTACCTGGTGTTCAATGGAGCTCCTAATGGTGGAGACAGATTGGGCTGCAATTAGCCACCAGGTGCCAATCCTAGGCAGGTGCCTGTACTGCAGCTACTGCAACTACTCCAGTACTACCAGGGGTAGGGTTTGCTGATGCGAAAATGTGACTGAGGTCACTGAGAAGCCGAAACCAGAGACTCGTGGACTGTACGGACAACGTGGATGTAGGAGATAGGTTCTTGTTTATATTCCTAGATATCAGGAAAGTTTTGGAGCTGACCACATTAGGACCAGGAAAAACAGACACAAGACAGGCCACACCAGGACCAGGGTTTGGGTATAGGTACTGCAGATGTGGCCTCAGGAAAAGGATGCAACCAAAGCAGTGACAGGAACACAGGCAAAACACATTAGACTAACGGGACACAGGATACAGGAATTATTTTGGAATATACTAGGGACTGGGGACCTGAAAACAAACAGTTGCACACAACATCACCACTAATACTAGCTATAAGGGGTGCTCAAGCACCTTCCTATTGAGGAGGCAACCTTTTATACAAGATGTCTCCCAGCTATTGGCTGAGAGACACCTTGCAGATGAACTGCATTATACTAAATACCTCTCAGCAGCAACCTGAGAGCATTTAGTATATGAGTGCACTGCCTGCCCCTTTAAGGATAGGAGAGCACATGCACTAGATGCACAGCTGGGAACTGTGGCATGCACACCAGGGAGTTGCTGGAAGACCATATCATGGGGCTGGGGAGGTGAGTAAGCCAGCTTCCCTGCACAGAGGGCTGAGGGATTATTGTGCACGGGAGCTTGCAAAAGCGCTACTATACCCCCTATATGCCAATTCTTCAGGATTCTCTGCAGGGAAGTTGGAGTTGGACACCAACACCTCTTTACGGACTGCCACAACTTCTCTTCAGGAGCAGAACTTCTTCTGTTTACTGGAAGAAAAGAGACATCTCTCACCATCTTCTTGACTAGGATGCTTCTTTCAATGAAGACATACTCAGTACAGGACAAAGCAGGCATAGTAACAGGAACAGGGCATTGGGAAGTCTCTGTTTGTTGATATTAGTTACAACCTAGAGGGAGTCAAGTACTAACTGGAGTTCCTCCACCTGGTTGGTGGGTTGAAGAGACTTGTAATATGCCACGCCTTGACGTTCTCTTCAACAGACCTAAGTCATATCTTCAACCTAATCTCGAAGACGAGATGTCCACAAGGCAGGGTGGTTCTTTGGGACAGATCCTTGGCACCATCCTCTGGACTGTTTAGAGACATTGCCTCTACCTCACTTCCTTTGAAGATGAAAGCACTCAGTGAATTGTTGACCAGTAGAATTGGTGGAGAAAGTGGTGATGCTGCTGACTGACCTGGATGTATGGGGACCAGACATCTCTTATGACTTGGCTGTCCTCTGCAAAACTGCCAACCCCAGAGTCTCTAGATCAGAATGGGCATTCAAGTTCTCAGTACTTTATGACTTATCGGCATACCACACAGCATGTGGAAGTCAATCTTCTCCATGTGTATTGCTCTTATCTGGAGCTATGAGATGACTTGACTGTTTTTAGGTAGGGCTCGTTCTTCAACAGGCAACACCCTTACTGAAGTTAAGAGCTGATGGATGGGAGTCTGGCACAAACTCTTCATAGCCTGCAGAGCCAACTCTCCCAATGTATTGAAGCCTCCACTTGCCACGGATACAGTCACAGTCATTGGTGGAGAGGAAACACTCCCACCAAGGCTAAGCCTCTCCTACTAGTCCTAGGAATTGTCAATCTTCATGGGTTTAGCATGATAACTGATTTTACAGGCTGGCGAACAGGTGGTCTCTGGAAGAACAGAGCTAGACATTATGGCTTCCTCACATGAGTCACCGCCTAGTTGGCTCCTGGAAGCTGTGAAGGGAAATTTCTTCAGGAGATTCTGGGTTAGACTTGTCAAAGGCCTTTTGGAAAGCTATCAGGAAGGACTGCAAGTCTAAGGTGACAGGATCTCATGTTTCCCATAGGGCACTAAGTCATACCAGGGCATCTCCAGTTAGATAGGACATCAGGAATCCCACTTTAACCCGATCGGAGAAAAAAATCATGAGCAAAAAAACTTGTAGTGCTGTATGCACTGCACAAGGAACCTTTGGCATTGCTTCAGATACCCATTGTACCGTGGTAGATTTGGCAAGATGAGTTCCACTCTGGGAGCAGATTGAATGGTCTTGGTTGCAGAAACTGTGACTTGGGCTGATGCAGTAAAGGTCGGGGCTTCCAATAGGATAAAAAATTATATCCTGTCTCTCTCTCTGGTGCCTCAGCTGCCGGCATAGTTTTCAAATGCAGAGAGGGCTGGAGTTCAGCAGGGCCCAGAACCTGAGCAAGCTGTCACACTCACAGGTGGCCCACATGGGTTGTGGACCCACTGTGCCACAGGGCCTTACCTTCCTAGCAAGGGGCTCCCTGGTGTTTGCTGGAGCTCCTGATGGTGGAGACAGACTGGGCTGCCGGTAGCCACCAGGTACCTCTCCTAGGCAGGCACCAGTACTGCAGCTGCCGATCCTAGGAATCGGGTTAGCTGACATGAAAGATGTGACCAAGATCACTGACAAGCCGAAACGGGAGACTCAAGGACTGTATTGTCAATGTGGATGTAGCAGTCAGGTTCTTGTTTAGACTTAGATAGATAGATATCAGGAAACAGTTCTGGAGCTGGATGAACTAGGATCAAAGGCAATGGACATGGGACTGGCCACACAGGGACTAGGTTTCAAAACTAGGTATCACAGACATGGTCTCAGGAAAAGGATGCTGCCAAAGTGGTGACAGGAGCATGGGAAAAACATACTAGACTAGCGCGACACAGGATACGGGAATAACTTTGGAATATACAAGGGATGGGGGACCTGGCAACATAAAGTTGCACACACCAACACCAATAATGCTAATTACAGGGGTTATAGGGGTTGCTCCAACACCTTCTTATTGTGGAGGGTGCCTATTATAAAAGATGCCTCCCGGCTATTGACTGAGAGACACCTTGTAGGTGAGCTACATTATACTAAAAATGCCTCTGGAATGAAACTGCAAGCACGCAATCTCCACCAGGGGGCGCAGGTAAAAAGACAGCACTCACCATGTAGCAGCACAGTGCAAAGCACGGATCGCTACTAGGGGACGGCAGAGTAGTCAGACTGGCCGTTCAGCAACAAACAGGAAGTCAAAGTACCAGAGGTCACAGCAATATACGTGGTCAGAGACAAGCCAGAAATCAGAACCAGACGGGAGCGCGGGATCCAAAACATGAAACAGAAGATGTAGTCAGGGTACAAGCCAAAGAGTCAAAGCCAGACGGGAAACGTAGCAACAGAGACAAAAAGTAGGAGGCAGGGTTCAGAATTCAAGCCGAGTCACCGAACACACACTAAGTCAGGGAGTGGGTCAAGCACAAATACGGGGAGCCAGATGCAGAAGAATCAATAGGGTATATGGGTCAGCTGTTCAGCCAGAGACTGGAACTATCACAAAAAAAAATGCTACCAGAAATGGCACCAATAAATAGCCACCCACAAACCAAAGAGAGGCAGGAGAGCTTAACATCATAACCAGGCCTGGAAAAAAAAAGCAAGAAACAAACCCCAACCTGGATCATGACAGCCTCTCAGCAAAGAGCTTAGAGCATTTAGTAAATCTGTGTGCTGCTCCTTTAAGAACACCAGAGCACATGCACGTGTGTACTAGGCATGCTGCAGGGACCTGCAGCGCAGACCAGGAAGCAGGAGGGAGACACTGAAACACCACACTGTGGGGCTGGGGTGGTAATTAAGCCAGTGTCCTTGCACGGAGGTAGGAGAGGACACCATGCAGGGGCACCAGCAAAATGTTACATAAAGTAGAACAATATTCAACAACTCCAGAGTCTGCTAAATGTTTCTGAAGGTCTTTTGCACTTAAGCAGGTTTCTGATTTGCCTCTCTATCAATCCTATGAGCAGCTCTCACTGAAATTTTGCTTTCTCTCCAGACCTTATCTTGACCTCCACTGTTTCTGTTAACTGTCATTTCTTAATTACACTTTGAACTGAGGAAAGGGCAATTTGAAAATGCTATGCTTTCTTCTTATTGCCTTGTCCTGCTTTGTGGGCCTCTGCCATTTTCATTTTCAGAGTGCTAGGCAGCTGCTTAGAGGAACTAATATAATGGTTGCTGTTTTTTGGCAAAATGCTAGAGGACACTGAGTTTTTTATAAAGCTGGGAAATTTGCATCACACGGCTTTTTTAATGATGATAGTGCCATAACCCTAACAGGCTAATTGAGGTTTGAAACCTTGGACAAAGTTATCTGAGCATATGAATCTCCAAGGGTGTCCAAACTTTTGCATGTGTCCATTTCCCTTTTTGCAATTTTTAAAATGAAAAAAAAAAGATAATGTATACAGTTGTTTGAAAATGTTTTTGCCCTCTTCCTGCTTTTCTATTTTTTATTTGTTTGCAAGTTTGTCACATTTAAATGTTTCAAATCACCAGAAAAATTTAAATCTTAGACAAAGATAACACCAGTAAACACAAACTTCAGTTTTAAAATTAAGGTCTTTCTTTTTAAGGTAAAAAGAAATCCGAACCTACCGGGCAGTGTGTCAAAAAGTGATCGCCTCCTTAAAACCTAAATTAACTATGGTTTATCACATCTTCGAGAAGCTGAGTTCAAATTGCATAGCCACACTCAGGTTTATTTACTGCCACATATGTTCTCGTTCTCAATCAAGAACTCACTCAAATAGAACCTGCCTGATAAAATGAAATTGCACCTGAAACCAGCTAAAAAGAGAAGTTGACTAAATCTTCTTGTTGTGTGTCTGTGTGTGTCACACTAGTGGTGGAGAACAGAAAAAGGAGTAGAGAACTGTCTGAGGACTTGAGAACCAATAATTGTTGAAAAATATAAACAATCTCAAGGCTACAAGTCTATCTCCAGACATCTTAATGTCCTTTTGTCCACAGTGCGCAACATAATCAAGAAGTTTGCAACCCATGGCAATGTCACTAATCTCCCTGGATGTGGACGGCAGAAAACAATTGATAAAAGGATAAATTGGATGGTGGATAGACAGCTCAAATCAAATTCCATAAAAATTCAAGCTTTTGCAGGCTCAGGGTGCATCAGTGTCAATGCTCTCTATCCATCAGCATTTGAATGGCAGGATTCCCAGAAGGACCCAACTGCTGACACAGACATAAAAAAAGCTAGACGGTAGTTTATCAAGAATCTTGTTGACAGATGAGACCCAGATAGAGCCTTTTAGTAAAGCACATAATTCTACTGTTTTACAAAAACAGAATGAGGTCTGCAAAGAAAAGAACACAATAACTACAGTCCAATAAGGTGGAGATTCAAAGATGTTTTGGGGTTGTTTTTCTGCCTCTGGCACTAGGTGCCTTAACTTGTAAAAGGCATCATGAAATCTGAAGATTATCAAGGATTTTGCATGGCAATGTAGTGCCCAGTATACTCATCCTTCTTCTTCCTCCAAACACGCAAACTGATTTTATACCAAAAAGTTCTATTTTGGTCTTATCTGACCACATGACCTTCTCTCATGCCTTCTCTGGTTCATCCTGGTGGTCATTGGTGAACTTCAAACGGGTCTGGACATATTCTGGCATAAGCAGGGGCACCTTTCGTGCCTTGTAGGATTTCAATCCATGACGTTAGTCTGTTACTAACAGTAATGTTTGAGACTGTTTCCTCAGTTCTATTCACATCATTGACCAGGTCCTCCCATGTAATACTGGGCTGATTCTTTACTTTTTTCAGAATCATCCTTACCTCATAAGGTGAATTCTTGCATGGAGCCTCAGACCGAGGAAGATTGACAGTCAACATTTTGTTTCTTCCATTTTCAAATAATTGTGCCAACAGTTGTTGCCTTCTCACCAAGCTGCTTGTCTATTGAAATGTAGCCCATTCTAGCTTTATGCAGGTCTACAATTTTGTCCCAGTGTCCTCACACAGCTCTAAGGTCTTGGCCATGGTGGAGAGGTTGGAATGTGACTGATTGAGTGTATGAACAACTATGTTTTGTACAGGTAACGAGTTCAAACAGGTGCAATTAATGCAGGTAATGAGTGCAGAGTAGCAGGGATTCTTAAATAAAAACTAACAGGTATGTGAGAGTAAGAATTCTTGCTGGTTGGTAGGTGATCAAATACTTATTTCATGCAATAAGATGCAATTTAATTATGTATAAATCTTACCATGTGATTTTCTGGGTTTTTTTTTAAATTCTGTCTCTCAAAGTGCACCTGCGATAAAATTTACAGACCTCTCCATTCTTTGTAGGTGGGAAAACTTGCAAAATCGAAAGTGTATTAAATACTTATTTTCCCCAATGTGTGTGTGTGTGTGTGTGTGCATATATATTTATATTTTTTGTTGTTTTTTCTTGTTTTGTGGAACATTTTATACTTAAAAGAATATACTTCAAGCTGTTTGCATATCCATTTAATACTTAAATGAATATATTCCAAGCTGTTGCATATCTATTTAATAATTTCAGAATTTAACGCTTGTCTATTAGATTTTGTCACCTTTTAATTGCACAATGATAAGCATTTTGATTTGTAGTTCATGGAGATTGTACAAGTTCTTCTCACTAAATTAGAATATCATCAAAAAGATAATTTATTTATGTTCTTCAATACAAACAGTGAAACTAATACATTATATAGAGTCATTACAAACAGTGATCTATTTCAAATGTTTATTTCTATTAACCCCTTCACCCCCAAGGGTGGTTTGCACGTTAATGACCGGGCCAATTTTTACAATTCTGACCACTGTCCCTTTATGAGGTTATAACTCTGGAACGCTTCAACGGATCTTGGCGATTCAGACACTGTTTTCTCATGACATATTGTACTTCATGATAGTGGTAAAATTTCTTCGATATAACTTGCGTTTATTTGTGAAAAAAATGAATATTTGGCGAAATTTTTGAAAATTTTGCAATTTTCCAACTTTGAATTTTTATGCCCTTAAATCACAGACATATGTCACGTAAAATACTTAATAAGTAACATTTCCCACATGTCTACTTTACATCAGCACAATTTTGGAACCAAAATGTTTTTTTGTGACGGAGTTATAAGGGTTAAAGGTTGACCAGCAATTTCTCATTTTTACAACACCATTTTTTTTTAGGGACCACATCTCATTTGAAGTCATTTTGAGGGGTCTATATGATAGAAAATACCCAAGTGTGACACCATTCTAAAAACTGCACCCCTCAAGGTACTCAAAACCACTTTCAAAAAGTTTATTAACCCTTCAGGTGTTTCACAGGAATTTTTGGAATGTTTAAATAAAAATAAACATTTAACTTTTTTTCACACAAAATTTATTTCAGCTCCAATTTGTTTTATTTTACCAAGGGTAACGGGAGAAAATAGACCCCAAAATTTGTTGTACAATTTGTCCTGAGTACGCTGATACCCCATATGTGGGGGTAAACCACTGTTTGGGCGCATGGCAGAGCTCGGAAGGAAAGGAGCGCCATTTGACTTTTCAATGCAAAATTGACTGGAATTGAGATGGGACGCCATGTTGCATTTGGAGAGCCCCTGATGTGCCTAAACATTGAAACCCCCCACAAGTGACACCATTTTGGAAAGTAGACCCCCTAAGGATCTTATCTAGATGTGTGGTGAGCACTTTGACCCAACAAGTGCTTCACAGAAGTTTATAATGCAGAGTCGTAAAAATAAAAAATCATATTTTTTCACAAAAATGATCTTTTCGCCCCCAATTTTTTATTTTCCCAAGGGTAAGAGAAGAAATTGGACCTGAAAGATTGTTGTGCAATTTGTCCTGAGTACGCTGATACCCCAAATGTGGGTGTAAACCATTGTTTGGGCGCAGGGCAGAGCTCGGAAGGGAAGGAGCGCCATTTGACTTTTCAATGCAAAATTGACTGGAATTGAGATGGGACGCCATGTTGCGTTTGGAGAGCCCCTGATGTGCCTAAACATTGAAACCCTGTACAAGTGACACCATTTTGGAAAGTAGACCCCTTAAGGAACTTATCTAGATGTGTGTTGAGCACTTTGACCCAACAAGTGCTTCACAGAAGTTTATAATGCAGAGCCGTAAAAATAAAAAATCATATTTTTTCACAAAAATGATCTTTTCGCCCCCATTTTTTTATTTCCCCAAGGGTAAGAGAAGAAATTAGACCACAAAAGTTGTTGTGCAATTTGTCCTGAGTACGACGATACCCCATATGTGGGGGTAAACCACTGTTTGGGCGCATAGCAGAGCTCGGAAGGGAAGGAGCGCTATTTTACTTTTCAATGCAAAATTGACTGGAATTAAGATGGGATGCCATGTTGCGTTTGGAGAGCCCCTGATGTGCCTAAACATTAAAAACCCCCACAAGTGACACCATTTTGGAAAGTAGACCCCCTAAGGAACTTATCTAGATGTGTTTTGATAGCTTTGAACCCCCAAGTGTTTCACTACAGTTTATAACGCAGAGCCGTGAAAATAAAAATTCTTTTTTTTTTCACAAAAATGATTTTTAGCCCCCAGTTTTGTATTTTCACAAGGGTATCAGGATAAATTGGACCCCAAAAGTTGTTGTCCAATTTGTCCTGAGTACGCTGATACCCCATATGTGGGGGGGAACCACTGTTTGGGCGCATGACAGAGCTCGGAAGGGAAGGAGCGCCATTTGGAATGCAGACTTAAATGGATTGGTCTGCAGGCGTCACGTTGCATTTGCAGAGCCCCTGATGTACCCAAACAGTACAAACCCCCCACAAGTGACCCCATATCGGAAACTAGACCCCCCAAGGAACTTATCTAGATGTGTTGTGAGAACTTTGAACCCCCAAGTGTTTCACTACAGTTTACAACGCAGAGCCGTGAAAATAAAAAATCTTATTTTTCCCACAAAACTTATTTTTTGGCCCCCAGTTTTGTATTTTCCCAAGGGTAGCAAAAGAACTTGGACCCCAAAAGATGATGTCCAATTTGTCCTGAGTACGCTGATACCCCACATGTTGGGGTAAACCCCTGTTTGGGCACACGGGAGAGCTCTGAAGGGAAGGAGCACTGTTTTCCTTTTTCAACGCAGAATTGGCTGGAATTCAGATCGGATGCCATGTCCCGTTTGGAGAGCCCTTGATGTGCCTAAACAGTGGAAACCCCCAATTATAACTGAAACCCTAATCCAAACACACCCCTTACCCTAATCCCAACAGTAACCCTAACCACTCCTCTAACCCAGACACACCCAACCCTATTCCCAACCGTAAATGTAATTCAAACCCTAACCCTATCTTTAGCCCCAACCCTAACTGTAGCCCTAACCCTAGCCCCAACCCTAGCCCTAACCCTAGCCCTAACCCTAGCAATAACCCTAGCCCTAACACTAGCCCTAACCCTAACCCTAGCCCCAACCCTAGCCCTAACCCTAGCCCTAACCCTAGCCGCAACCCTAGCCCTAACCCTAACCCTAGCCCCAACCCTAGCCCCAACCCTAACCCTAACCCTTGCCCTAACCCTAGCCCTAACTCTAGCCCTAACTCTAGCCCTAACTCTAGCCCTAACTCTAGTCCTAACTCTAGTCCTAACTCTAGTCCTAACTCTAGCCCTAACCCTAACCCTAATGGGAAAATGGAAATAAATACATTTTTTAATTTTTTAATTTTTCCCTAACTAAGGGGGTGATGAAGGGGGGTTTGATTTACTTTTATAGCGGGTTTTTTAGCGGATTTTTATGATTGGCAGCCGTCACACACTGAAAGACGCTTTTCATTGCAAAAAATATTTTTTGCGTTATCACATTTTGAGAGCTGTAATTTTTCCATATTTGAGTCCACAGAGTCATGTGAGATCTTGTTTTTTGTGGGACGAGTTGACGTTTTTATTGGTAACATTTTCGGACACGTGACATTTTTTGATCACTTTTTATTCCGATTTTTGTGAGGCAGAGTGATCAAAAACCAGCTATTCATGAATTTCTTTTGGGGGAGGCGTTTATACCGTTCCGCGTTTGGTAAAATTGATAAAGCAGTTTTATTCGTCGGGTCAGTACGATTACAGCGATATCTCATTTATATCATTTTTTTATGTTTTGGCGCTTTTATACGATAAAAACTATTTTATAGAAAAAATAATTATTTTGGTATCGCTTTATTCTCAGGACTATAACTTTTTTATTTTTTTGCTGATGATGCTGTATGGCGGCTCGTTTTTTGCGGGACAAGATGATGTTTTCAGCGGTACCATGGTTATTTATATCAGTATTTTTGATCGCGTGTTATTCCACTTTTTGTTCGGCGGTATGATAATAAAGCGTTGTTTTTTGCCTCGTTTTTTTTTTTTTTTTTTTCTTACGGTGTTTACTGAAGGGGTTAACTAGTGGGTCAGTTTTATAGGTTGGGTCGTTACGGACGCGTCGATACTAAATATGTGTACTTTTATTGTTTTTTTTATTTTATTTAGCAAAAGAAATATATTTATGGGAATAATATATATTTTTTTTCTTTATTTAGGATATTTTTTTTATTTATTTTTTTACACATGTGGGGAATTTTTTTTAACTTTTTTACTTTGTCCCAGGGGGGGACATCACAGATCATTGATCTGGCAGTGTGCACAGCACTCTGTCAGATCTGCGATCTGCTGTGCAGCGCTGCAGGCTTACCAAGTGTCTGCTCTGAGCAGACACTCGGTAAGCCACCTCCCTCCCTGCAGGACCCGGATGCCGCGGCCATCTTGGATCCGGGACCTGCGGCGAGGAGGGAGGTAGGAGACCCTCGGAGCAACGCGATCACATCGCGTTGCTCCGGGGGTCTCAGGGAAGCCCGCAGGGAGCCCACTCCCTGCGCGATGCTTCCCTATACCGCCGGTACACCGCGATCATGTTTGATCGCGGTGTGCCGGGGGTTAATGTGCCGGGGGCAGTCCGTGACCACTCCTGGCACATAGTGCCGGATGTCAGCTGCGATATTCAGCTGACACCCGGCCGCGATCGGCCGCGCTCCCCCCGTGAGCGCGGCCGATCGTGTATGACGTACTATCCCGTCGGTGGTCATACGGGCCCACCCCACCTCGACGGGATAGTACGTCAGATGTCAGAAAGGGGTTAATGTTGATGATTGTGGTTTACAGCCAATAAAAATCCTAAAGTCATTATCTCAATAAAGTAGAATATTTTATACTACCAGCTTGAAAAATGATTTTAAAATCCCAAATGTTGGCCTACTGAAATGTATGTTTAGTAAATGCACTCAATACTTGGTCGGGACTCCTTTTGCATTAATAACTGCATCAATGCAGCGTTGCATGGAGGCGATCAGCCTTTGGCACTGCTGAAGTGTTATGGAGGCCGAGGTTGCTTTGATAGCATCCTTCAGCACATCTGCAGTGTTGGGTCTGGTGTCTCTCATCTTCCTCTTGACAATACCCAATAGAATCTATGGGGTTAAGGTCAGGCAAATTTGCTGGTGATAAGCACTTGTATATAACAATGACTAACATTTGTACTATTCGGTACATTAGGTACACATTGGGCTACATTTACACTAAGGCTAGGTTCACATCGCGTTAGGCCATTCTGTTTAGCGGATCCGTTTCTAAGCGGCACTAACGCTATGTAACGGATAGGTTAATGCACCCGTAGACTTCAATTAGCGTAATGCATCTTAACGCATGGCAAAATCGGCATGCGTTAGCTATGGTCCGTTACTTTGTGATGCACCTTCATATGTGGACTACCACGTTTTTGGGTACGTTACGGTCAAAGCACAGCGAATGGAAGCGTTCGCTGTGCATTGAACTCTATTGCTATCGCATGCAGACAAAATGCAATCATGCGTTAACGCATGCGTTAGTGCTATTGTAGCGCCCCCACAGCTGCAGGGTCGAGGGGTACCCGGTACCGGGCCTCTGAGTCTAAGTCCTTGGGTTGTCACGGTGGCTAGACCCGGTCCGTGACCCTGCTGAGGGGCGCCCAATGAAAGGTGTGGATGGTCATGTTGTTGTGGTGTGGTGCGGGTTGCAGTGAATAACGAGGACACCAGGTTGCAGTCTCTTTACCTCTTTACTGAAGGTTTGGAGGTACCCAATCCAGAACACTGTTAACCGGGCTGTCTGCGACCGGCCGGTCTGAAGGCACATCAGGAGTCCCCTTAACAGGTGGGAATCAGCGTCTACCTTCTAGCGCCTATGTGTTGTAGTCCTTCCTGTTATGACCTGGTGGTTAAGAGGCAACATGGGACAAGCTCTGAGGAGGTGGTATCTGTACTGACCGCAGTTCCTAATCCTAACACCAATACTAGAAGTAGCCGTGGGATGTTCCTGTCACTCCCTAGACACCTCGCCACAGCCTGAGAACTAACTACCCCTAAAGATGGAAACAGAAAGCTATCTTGCCTCAGAGAAAACCCCCAAAGGAAAGATAGCCCCCCACAAATATTGACTGTGAATGGAGAGGGAAATGACATACACAGAATGAAAACAGGATTTAGCAAAGGAGGCCAAAACTACCTAAATAGACAGAACAGAAAAGGATACTGTGCGGTCAGTATTAAAAGCTAAAAAATCCACGCCAAGTTTACAAAAATAATCTCCACACCGACTCACGGTGTGGAGGGCAAATCTGCTTCCTCAGAGCTTCCAGCTAAGTTAAATATTTCATACTGAAAAGCTGGACAAGAAAAAACATAACATGAGCAGAGCGATTAAGTCCACAGCAGGTGGACAACAAAAGAACAAGCAAGAACTTATCTTTTACTGAAATGGACAGGCAATCAGAGAAATCCAAGGAGAGATCTGAATCCAACCAAGAAACATTGACAGCTGGCACTGGCTGAAGCCCAGAGCCAGGTTAAATAGCAGAGCCAGGAGAGACAATCAGTGGAAGCAGCTGCTAATGCTAAACCCAAGGAGCAGCAGTTCCACTCAAAACCACCAGAGGGAGCCCAAGGGCAGAATTCACAAAAGTGCCATTTACAACCACCGGAGGGAGCCCAAGAACGGAATTCACAACACCTTCCCTGCTGAGCACCCCGGGATAGTCCTCACAACTGATTCTGTCTGTCTCTGATCTTTGTTCTCTCCGTCCCCCAGATGAAATGGTTAGGACGCACCCGTATGACGGGGTATGCCTGGAGTTCTTCCGGGACCCTAGAGTCGCCCCTCTCCCACAACTGCCTCCGTTGTCTGCTTAGGGGATTTGGGTGAGACAGCCAACCTATAATTGACTGTCCTGCCGTGGTTTGCAGTAATTCCTAGAGTCTCTTACTTGCTTGGCGTTCCGGCCTCTGACTGTTTGCGCCTCGGAAGGATGTTGCCTCGATCTTACAGCACGACTCCTTCTGGTCCTATCGCCTCTTTGCTGTATTCCCTTTTTTCTCACTGTTTGTCCTTTCTTAGGAATCTGTCAGGATCCCATCCCTGACAGGTCCTCTCTCTAGCTCTTCCCTCTTACTTCTCCCTGTCTTGTTGTCCAACCCCCAGTTTTACCAGAGTGTGAGGAGTGGCCTACTAGATAGAACCACTCCCCCTGGTGGCCGGAGTGTGAAGTGTAATGTGTGTGATACCTGGTCAGGTGAACTCCTTTAGTGCAATCAGATGTAACATCACTCCCCTTAGTGGCAGAGCGACGTTACTGCAACGACAAGGACTCTGGGGCGCTGCACTATCGCAAAAGATAAGTCAATTTTGGACACATCGTTAGCGCATCCATTTAATGGAGCCATTAAACGAATGCCCTAACGTGATGTTAACCTAGCCTAACATCCATTGTTTGCCTTTCATGTTGTCACATATTTTTTGTCTTTATTGATTTGACTGTCTACTATTTTTAATATGTAATTGATACCTATTTTTATTAGATTTAATAAAATATATATATTTTGTATGATACTATTATTATTTATTATTATTATTATTATTATTATATATTTAATTATTATTTATTTATAGCACCATTAATTCCATGGTGCTGTACAGGAGAAAGGGGTTACGTACAGAGTTATAGATATCGTTTACAGTAAACAAATTTACAATGACAGACTGGTACAGAAGGGAGAGGACCCTGTCTTGCGGACTTACATTCTACAGGATAATGGGGAAGAGACAGAAGGTAGGGGGTGCGGCAGCTCTGGTGGTGGTGAGGCGGTAGCTCTGGTGGTGGTGAGGCATCAGCTCGGGTGGTGGTGAGGCGGCAGAATGGTTATTGCAGGCTGTAGGCTTTCCTGAAGAGATGGGTTTTCAGGTTCCAAATATAGAAAAGGAAGCAGCATCCATTCCAGGTGAAAATTGTATCAAAGAAGTCTTTATTCTGCCATCATATCATACAACGTTTCGGCCAAACATGGCCTTTGTCAAGTATTCAGGTTCCATCTGAAGGATCCGAGGGTGGTGGATAATTGGACGTGTTGAGTCATGGAATTTTAGAGGATGGGGATATTCGGGAGAAATCTTGGAGGCAGTTGTGTGAGGAATAGTGTTGAGCGATACTTTCCGATATCGGAAAGTATCGGTATCGGAAAGTATCGGCCGATACCGTCAAAATATCGGATCCAATCCGATACCGATACCCGATCCCAATGCAAGTCAATGGGACGAAAATATCGGAATTAAAATAAACCCTTTATAAACTTGTAGGTTCATTCTACATGAAGGAAAACAACTAAGAATAATGTAGGATGTATTGGGGGACGTGGCGGAGATATTAAAGGGACAGAGGTTTAGCCCAATGTAATAGAATAGCAGGATTTTTAATTTTTTTTTATGAAGTTCGGCGTTAGAAAGAATTTGACTATGTTATTTTTTTTTTTTTTTATGTCAGATATTGATGTTTCACTACTTCCACGCCCTTCACCTTCTTTTTTACTTCTCCCACGCTTTCTTCTTAATTATCCTCATCATCAGCTTCTTTGACATCAACTTCTTCACCTTATTCATCTTCTTCTTCATCTTCTACCTATTATTTTTTGGGTTACATTGTTCATATTCTTTTTATTTTACTATTATCTTCATCATATTCAACTTCTTCATCATATTCTTATTTGTGACAGGCATTCCCGTAGTTGTTATCTATAAAAGTTTGAAGATTACACCTTCCGTTCTGCCTGTCACAAACCAGTTACATTTGTCCGCGTTCAGTTTGGCCTGCAGCATCAGGCTTTATCCAGGGGCACCACGAGGAGGAACGGACTCACCCCCATACACTGCTTAGTCTTCTTCTGCTTATAATTTACATAATATTTTTTTGCTCTGATATTTTGTGTTATGCTTAATGTCCTTCTGCTCTTTGTTCTGCAGCCTCTTGTTCTTCTGCTTCTCGGTCTTCCAGGTCGTCGTCGTCTCCAGGGTCGTCGTCTCCGGGGTCGTCGTCATCGGGGTGGTCTCCGGGGTCGTCGTCATCGGGGTGGTCTTCAGGGTCATCGTCTCCAGGGTCGTCGTCATCACGGTGGTTGTCGTCTCTGGTGTCGTCGTCATCTTAGGGGTGTTCTTCCGGGTCATCGTGTTTAGTCTCTTGAACTTGGAAATGTAGCAGAAGGTACAAGAAGGCTGAGAAAATGCCGAGAACCAGCTGATGGAACTGGAACTCGGATGGCTACCCGAAGGTCCAAGAGCCAATGGAACTACCGAGGACCAGCTGACGTTACTGGAACCCGGTTACTAAGCAGGAGGTACCCGTGCCTGAAAGCACTACCAAGGACCACCTGACGTTGGTGGAACTCGGATACCCAGAGGGAGGCACCTAAGCCAAAGGCTCTGCCCGGAACCAGCTGACGGTACTGGAACCAGGATGGGGAGCAGAAGGTACAAGAGCAAAAGACACTGCCGAGAACCAGCTGACGGTGCTGGAACCCGGATGGGTAGCCGAAGGTCCAAGAGCCAATGGAACTACCGAGGACCAGCTGACGTTACTGGAACCCGGTTACTAAGCAGGAGGTACCCGTGCCTGAAAGCACTACCAAGGACCACCTGACGTTGGTGGAACTCAGATACCCAGAGGGAGGCACCTAAGCCAAAGGCTCTGCCCGGAACCAGCTGACGGTACTGGAACCAGGATGGGGAGCAGAAGGTACAAGAGCAAGTGTCTGCGTGGCTTTTGCAGGACACGATGCCGGCTGCACAGCAGGGGAACAGCTGGCGGTGCTGGACCCCACTGACACATTGGCTGGTGTTTTTCTCTGTGCAGCTAGCACATCTGGGCCCCAACTGGCGGTGTGTTAGAGCCCAGGGACAGCAGGAGGAGGAGCAGGAGGAGGAGGAGCAGGGGGAGGGGAGTGTAGGCCGAAGCCTGCACTGGCGGCAGCTTTGGGTGTGTTGTGTCTGCGTGGCTTTTGCAGGACACGTTGCCGGCTACACAGCAGGGGAACAGCTGGCGGTGCTGGACCCCACTGACACATTGGCGAGGTGTTTGGCTCTGTGCAGCCAGCACTTCCGGACAGCAACTAGCGTTGTTGGAGCCCGGGCTCTGCAGGTGGAGCAGAGTGTAGGCCGAAGCCTACTTGAACCGATTTCAAAGGTCACCTTTAACCCCCCCTCAGGGGTTAGAAAGTAGGAGAGCCACAGCTTATGCAGCAGTAGTGCTGCACAAGTCAAAGGTTGCTCTTTTAATTTTTCTCCTTGCACACGCTGAATGAAACACGTATAACATTTAGCCCTTTATACAGTCAAACTGTGTAATGGAGGCGAGAGTTCCCTTTGTAATGAGACGCAGCACAGGTGTCAAGAATCCCACCTTGGTGCTGGGTGCAGCCTCCCGAGCGTTGTTATTTGCTGTACAGGAGTCTGCGCTGTCGTGTTATCCCCTGGCCTAGCGCCGTTAGCGCTGCCCATCTTCTGGCATCATGTAATGTCGGCCGGTGCGGTTCGCGATGACCATGAATCCCAGCCCCGCAGTGTCTTAACATTGTTAAAACACTGCGGGGCTGGGATTCAGGGCCTGGCGCAGCACATATGTTGGCCTCTCACACTCGGGTCCTTACACCCGCTTCAGACTGTGCGGCGTCATCTGATCCCTTATCGCATGCCACGGCCATGAAGCCGCACAGTCCGAAGAAGGCGGAAGGAGAGGAGGGACAGGCGAACTGATGCACTGATCCTGCCCATCAATCACACCCTCGCAGTCCCAATAAATAAGACAACGAGGGGCGTTGTGTGGGTCAGGGCGGCCGCAGAGGCGCAGGCAGCCAAACAATGATGCCAGAAGACGGGCAGCGCTACCAAGGGGGTTGCAGCGTGTCATTACAAAGGAAAGTCACACCACCGGGACGGTTAAATGGTCACACAGAGGACACATTGCAGACGTGTTTTCAGTTCCACATGTGCGAGGAGAATACGTTTCTGAGCCACCTTGCACACATGCAGCATTACCGCTGTACAAGGTGGCTGGATAACGTAAAAACGCCTGGGGGAGGGGGGACAGGTTCCCTTCAATTTCAGTTCTTGTGTCTGCGTGGCTTTTGCAGGACACGTTGCCGGCTGCACAGCAGGGGAACAGCTGGCGGTGCTGGACCCCACTGACACATTGGCTGGTGTTTTTCTCTGTGCAGCTAGCACATCTGGGCCCCAACTGGCGGTGTGTTAGAGCCCAGGGACAGCAGGAGGAGGAGCAGGAGGAGGAGGAGCAGGGGGAGGGGAGTGTAGGCCGAAGCCTGCACTGGCGGCAGCTTTGGGTGTGTTGTGTCTGCGTGGCTTTTGCAGGACACGTTGCCGGCTACACAGCAGGGGAACAGCTGGCAGTGCTGGACCCCACTGACACATTGGCGAGGTGTTTGGCTCTGTGCAGCCAGCACTTCCGGACAGCAACTAGCGTTGTTGGAGCCCGGGCTCTGCAGGTGGAGCAGAGTGTAGGCCGAAGCCTACTTGAACCGATTTCAAAGGTCACCTTTAACCCCCCCTCAGGGGTTAGAAAGTAGAAGAGCCACAGCTTATGCAGCAGTAGTGCTGCACAAGTCAAAGGTTGCTCTTTTAATTTTTCTCCTTGCACACGCTGAATGAAACACGTATAACATTTAGCCCTTTATACAGTCAAACTGTGTAATGGAGGCGAGAGTTCCCTTTGTAATGAGACGCAGCACAGGTGTCAAGAATCCCACCTTGGTGCTGGGTGCAGCCTCCCGAGCGTTGTTATTTGCTGTACAGGAGTCTGCGCTGTCGTGTTATCCCCTGGCCTAGCGCCGTTAGCGCTGCCCATCTTCTGGCATCATGTAATGTCGGCCGGTGCGGTTCGCGATGACCATGAATCCCAGCCCCGCAGTGTCTTAACATTGTTAAAACACTGCGGGGCTGGGATTCAGGGCCTGGCGCAGCACATATGTTGGCCTCTCACACTCGGGTCCTTACACCCGCTTCAGACTGTGCGGCGTCATCTGATCCCTTATCGCATGCCACGGCCATGAAGCCGCACAGTCCGAAGAAGGCGGAAGGAGAGGAGGGACAGGCGAACTGATGCACTGATCCTGCCCATCAATCACACCCTCGCAGTCCCAATAAATAAGACAACGAGGGGCGTTGTGTGGGTCAGGGCGGCCGCAGAGGCGCAGGCAGCCAAACAATGATGCCAGAAGACGGGCAGCGCTACCAAGGGGGTTGCAGCGTGTCATTACAAAGGAAAGTCACACCACCGGGACGGTTAAATGGTCACACAGAGGACACATTGCAGACGTGTTTTCAGTTCCACATGTGCGAGGAGAATACGTTTCTGAGCCACCTTGCACACATGCAGCATTACCGCTGTACAAGGTGGCTGGATAACGTAAAAACGCCTGGGGGAGGGGGGACAGGTTCCCTTCAATTTCAGTTCTTGTGTCTGCGTGGCTTTTGCAGGACACGTTGCCGGCTGCACAGCAGGGGAACAGCTGGCGGTGCTGGACCCCACTGACACATTGGCTGGTGTTTTTCTCTGTGCAGCTAGCACATCTGGGCCCCAACTGGCGGTGTGTTAGAGCCCAGGGACAGCAGGAGGAGGAGCAGGAGGAGGAGGAGCAGGGGGAGGGGAGTGTAGGCCGAAGCCTGCACTGGCGGCAGCTTTGGGTGTGTTGTGTCTGCGTGGCTTTTGCAGGACACGTTGCCGGCTACACAGCAGGGGAACAGCTGGCGGTGCTGGACCCCACTGACACATTGGCGAGGTGTTTGGCTCTGTGCAGCCAGCACTTCCGGACAGCAACTAGCGTTGTTGGAGCCCGGGCTCTGCAGGTGGAGCAGAGTGTAGGCCGAAGCCTACTTGAACCGATTTCAAAGGTCACCTTTAACCCCCCCTCAGGGGTTAGAAAGTAGAAGAGCCACAGCTTATGCAGCAGTAGTGCTGCACAAGTCAAAGGTTGCTCTTTTAATTTTTCTCCTTGCACACGCTGAATGAAACACGTATAACATTTAGCCCTTTATACAGTCAAACTGTGTAATGGAGGCGAGAGTTCCCTTTGTAATGAGACGCAGCACAGGTGTCAAGAATCCCACCTTGGTGCTGGGTGCAGCCTCCCGAGCGTTGTTATTTGCTGTACAGGAGTCTGCGCTGTCGTGTTATCCCCTGGCCTAGCGCCGTTAGCGCTGCCCATCTTCTGGCATCATGTAATGTCGGCCGGTGCGGTTCGCGATGACCATGAATCCCAGCCCCGCAGTGTCTTAACATTGTTAAAACACTGCGGGGCTGGGATTCAGGGCCTGGCGCAGCACATATGTTGGCCTCTCACACTCGGGTCCTTACACCCGCTTCAGACTGTGCGGCGTCATCTGATCCCTTATCGCATGCCACGGCCATGAAGCCGCACAGTCCGAAGAAGGCGGAAGGAGAGGAGGGACAGGCGAACTGATGCACTGATCCTGCCCATCAATCACACCCTCGCAGTCCCAATAAATAAGACAACGAGGGGCGTTGTGTGGGTCAGGGCGGCCGCAGAGGCGCAGGCAGCCAAACAATGATGCCAGAAGACGGGCAGCGCTACCAAGGGGGTTGCAGCGTGTCATTACAAAGGAAAGTCACACCACCGGGACGGTTAAATGGTCACACAGAGGACACATTGCAGACGTGTTTTCAGTTCCACATGTGCGAGGAGAATACGTTTCTGAGCCACCTTGCACACATGCAGCATTACCGCTGTACAAGGTGGCTGGATAACGTAAAAACGCCTGGGGGAGGGGGGACAGGTTCCCTTCAATTTCAGTTCTTGTGTCTGCGTGGCTTTTGCAGGACACGTTGCCGGCTGCACAGCAGGGGAACAGCTGGCGGTGCTGGACCCCACTGACACATTGGCTGGTGTTTTTCTCTGTGCAGCTAGCACATCTGGGCCCCAACTGGCGGTGTGTTAGAGCCCAGGGACAGCAGGAGGAGGAGCAGGAGGAGGAGGAGCAGGGGGAGGGGAGTGTAGGCCGAAGCCTGCACTGGCGGCAGCTTTGGGTGTGTTGTGTCTGCGTGGCTTTTGCAGGACACGTTGCCGGCTACACAGCAGGGGAACAGCTGGCGGTGCTGGACCCCACTGACACATTGGCGAGGTGTTTGGCTCTGTGCAGCCAGCACTTCCGGACAGCAACTAGCGTTGTTGGAGCCCGGGCTCTGCAGGTGGAGCAGAGTGTAGGCCGAAGCCTACTTGAACCGATTTCAAAGGTCACCTTTAACCCCCCCTCAGGGGTTAGAAAGTAGAAGAGCCACAGCTTATGCAGCAGTAGTGCTGCACAAGTCAAAGGTTGCTCTTTTAATTTTTCTCCTTGCACACGCTGAATGAAACACGTATAACATTTAGCCCTTTATACAGTCAAACTGTGTAATGGAGGCGAGAGTTCCCTTTGTAATGAGACGCAGCACAGGTGTCAAGAATCCCACCTTGGTGCTGGGTGCAGCCTCCCGAGCGTTGTTATTTGCTGTACAGGAGTCTGCGCTGTCGTGTTATCCCCTGGCCTAGCGCCGTTAGCGCTGCCCATCTTCTGGCATCATGTAATGTCGGCCGGTGCGGTTCGCGATGACCATGAATCCCAGCCCCGCAGTGTCTTAACATTGTTAAAACACTGCGGGGCTGGGATTCAGGGCCTGGCGCAGCACATATGTTGGCCTCTCACACTCGGGTCCTTACACCCGCTTCAGACTGTGCGGCGTCATCTGATCCCTTATCGCATGCCACGGCCATGAAGCCGCACAGTCCGAAGAAGGCGGAAGGAGAGGAGGGACAGGCGAACTGATGCACTGATCCTGCCCATCAATCACACCCTCGCAGTCCCAATAAATAAGACAACGAGGGGCGTTGTGTGGGTCAGGGCGGCCGCAGAGGCGCAGGCAGCCAAACAATGATGCCAGAAGACGGGCAGCGCTACCAAGGGGGTTGCAGCGTGTCATTACAAAGGAAAGTCACACCACCGGGACGGTTAAATGGTCACACAGAGGACACATTGCAGACGTGTTTTCAGTTCCACATGTGCGAGGAGAATACGTTTCTGAGCCACCTTGCACACATGCAGCATTACCGCTGTACAAGGTGGCTGGATAACGTAAAAACGCCTGGGGGAGGGGGGACAGGTTCCCTTCAATTTCAGTTCTTGTGTCTGCGTGGCTTTTGCAGGACACGTTGCCGGCTGCACAGCAGGGGAACAGCTGGCGGTGCTGGACCCCACTGACACATTGGCTGGTGTTTTTCTCTGTGCAGCTAGCACATCTGGGCCCCAACTGGCGGTGTGTTAGAGCCCAGGGACAGCAGGAGGAGGAGCAGGAGGAGGAGGAGCAGGGGGAGGGGAGTGTAGGCCGAAGCCTGCACTGGCGGCAGCTTTGGGTGTGTTGTGTCTGCGTGGCTTTTGCAGGACACGTTGCCGGCTACACAGCAGGGGAACAGCTGGCGGTGCTGGACCCCACTGACACATTGGCGAGGTGTTTGGCTCTGTGCAGCCAGCACTTCCGGACAGCAACTAGCGTTGTTGGAGCCCGGGCTCTGCAGGTGGAGCAGAGTGTAGGCCGAAGCCTACTTGAACCGATTTCAAAGGTCACCTTTAACCCCCCCTCAGGGGTTAGAAAGTAGAAGAGCCACAGCTTATGCAGCAGTAGTGCTGCACAAGTCAAAGGTTGCTCTTTTAATTTTTCTCCTTGCACACGCTGAATGAAACACGTATAACATTTAGCCCTTTATACAGTCAAACTGTGTAATGGAGGCGAGAGTTCCCTTTGTAATGAGACACAGCACAGGTGTCAAGAATCCCACCTTGGTGCTGGGTGCAGCCTCCCGAGCGTTGTTATTTGCTGTACAGGAGTCTGCGCTGTCGTGTTATCCCCTGGCCTAGCGCCGTTAGCGCTGCCCATCTTCTGGCATCATGTAATGTCGGCCGGTGCGGTTCGCGATGACCATGAATCCCAGCCCCGCAGTGTCTTAACATTGTTAAAACACTGCGGGGCTGGGATTCAGGGCCTGGCGCAGCACATATGTTGGCCTCTCACACTCGGGTCCTTACACCCGCTTCAGACTGTGCGGCGTCATCTGATCCCTTATCGCATGCCACGGCCATGAAGCCGCACAGTCCGAAGAAGGCGGAAGGAGAGGAGGGACAGGCGAACTGATGCACTGATCCTGCCCATCAATCACACCCTCGCAGTCCCAATAAATAAGACAACGAGGGGCGTTGTGTGGGTCAGGGCGGCCGCAGAGGCGCAGGCAGCCAAACAATGATGCCAGAAGACGGGCAGCGCTACCAAGGGGGTTGCAGCGTGTCATTACAAAGGAAAGTCACACCACCGGGACGGTTAAATGGTCACACAGAGGACACATTGCAGACGTGTTTTCAGTTCCACATGTGCGAGGAGAATACGTTTCTGAGCCACCTTGCACACATGCAGCATTACCGCTGTACAAGGTGGCTGGATAACGTAAAAACGCCTGGGGGAGGGGGGACAGGTTCCCTTCAATTTCAGTTCTTGTGTCTGCGTGGCTTTTGCAGGACACGTTGCCGGCTGCACAGCAGGGGAACAGCTGGCGGTGCTGGACCCCACTGACACATTGGCTGGTGTTTTTCTCTGTGCAGCTAGCACATCTGGGCCCCAACTGGCGGTGTGTTAGAGCCCAGGGACAGCAGGAGGAGGAGCAGGAGGAGGAGGAGCAGGGGGAGGGGAGTGTAGGCCGAAGCCTGCACTGGCGGCAGCTTTGGGTGTGTTGTGTCTGCGTGGCTTTTGCAGGACACGTTGCCGGCTACACAGCAGGGGAACAGCTGGCGGTGCTGGACCCCACTGACACATTGGCGAGGTGTTTGGCTCTGTGCAGCCAGCACTTCCGGACAGCAACTAGCGTTGTTGGAGCCCGGGCTCTGCAGGTGGAGCAGAGTGTAGGCCGAAGCCTACTTGAACCGATTTCAAAGGTCACCTTTAACCCCCCCTCAGGGGTTAGAAAGTAGAAGAGCCACAGCTTATGCAGCAGTAGTGCTGCACAAGTCAAAGGTTGCTCTTTTAATTTTTCTCCTTGCACACGCTGAATGAAACACGTATAACATTTAGCCCTTTATACAGTCAAACTGTGTAATGGAGGCGAGAGTTCCCTTTGTAATGAGACGCAGCACAGGTGTCAAGAATCCCACCTTGGTGCTGGGTGCAGCCTCCCGAGCGTTGTTATTTGCTGTACAGGAGTCTGCGCTGTCGTGTTATCCCCTGGCCTAGCGCCGTTAGCGCTGCCCATCTTCTGGCATCATGTAATGTCGGCCGGTGCGGTTCGCGATGACCATGAATCCCAGCCCCGCAGTGTCTTAACATTGTTAAAACACTGCGGGGCTGGGATTCAGGGCCTGGCGCAGCACATATGTTGGCCTCTCACACTCGGGTCCTTACACCCGCTTCAGACTGTGCGGCGTCATCTGATCCCTTATCGCATGCCACGGCCATGAAGCCGCACAGTCCGAAGAAGGCGGAAGGAGAGGAGGGACAGGCGAACTGATGCACTGATCCTGCCCATCAATCACACCCTCGCAGTCCCAATAAATAAGACAACGAGGGGCGTTGTGTGGGTCAGGGCGGCCGCAGAGGCGCAGGCAGCCAAACAATGATGCCAGAAGACGGGCAGCGCTACCAAGGGGGTTGCAGCGTGTCATTACAAAGGAAAGTCACACCACCGGGACGGTTAAATGGTCACACAGAGGACACATTGCAGACGTGTTTTCAGTTCCACATGTGCGAGGAGAATACGTTTCTGAGCCACCTTGCACACATGCAGCATTACCGCTGTACAAGGTGGCTGGATAACGTAAAAACGCCTGGGGGAGGGGGGACAGGTTCCCTTCAATTTCAGTTCTTGTGTCTGCGTGGCTTTTGCAGGACACGTTGCCGGCTGCACAGCAGGGGAACAGCTGGCGGTGCTGGACCCCACTGACACATTGGCTGGTGTTTTTCTCTGTGCAGCTAGCACATCTGGGCCCCAACTGGCGGTGTGTTAGAGCCCAGGGACAGCAGGAGGAGGAGCAGGAGGAGGAGGAGCAGGGGGAGGGGAGTGTAGGCCGAAGCCTGCACTGGCGGCAGCTTTGGGTGTGTTGTGTCTGCGTGGCTTTTGCAGGACACGTTGCCGGCTACACAGCAGGGGAACAGCTGGCGGTGCTGGACCCCACTGACACATTGGCGAGGTGTTTGGCTCTGTGCAGCCAGCACTTCCGGACAGCAACTAGCGTTGTTGGAGCCCGGGCTCTGCAGGTGGAGCAGAGTGTAGGCCGAAGCCTAATTGAACCGATTTCAAAAGTCACCTTTAACCCCCCCTCAGGGGTTAGAAAGTAGAAGAGCCACAGCTTATGCAGCAGTAGTGCTGCACAAGTCAAAGGTTGCTCTTTTAATTTTTCTCCTTGCACACGCTGAATGAAACACGTATAACATTTAGCCCTTTATACAGTCAAACTGTGTAATGGAGGCGAGAGTTCCCTTTGTAATGAGACGCAGCACAGGTGTCAAGAATCCCACCTTGGTGCTGGGTGCAGCCTCCCGAGCGTTGTTATTTGCTGTACAGGAGTCTGCGCTGTCGTGTTATCCCCTGGCCTAGCGCCGTTAGCGCTGCCCATCTTCTGGCATCATGTAATGTCGGCCGGTGCGGTTCGCGATGACCATGAATCCCAGCCCCGCAGTGTCTTAACATTGTTAAAACACTGCGGGGCTGGGATTCAGGGCCTGGCGCAGCACATATGTTGGCCTCTCACACTCGGGTCCTTACACCCGCTTCAGACTGTGCGGCGTCATCTGATCCCTTATCGCATGCCACGGCCATGAAGCCGCACAGTCCGAAGAAGGCGGAAGGAGAGGAGGGACAGGCGAACTGATGCACTGATCCTGCCCATCAATCACACCCTCGCAGTCCCAATAAATAAGACACCGAGGGGCGTTGTGTGGGTCAGGGCGGCCGCAGAAGCGCAGCCAGCCAAACAATGATGCCAGAAGACGGGCAGCGTTACCAAGGAGCTTGTTGCGTGTGTCAATACAAAGTCAAATCACACCTGAGGGACGTTTTAATGGTCACAGAGGACACATTTTAGACGTGTTCACTTCAACATGGGCAAGGAGAATAAGTTTCTGAGCCACCTTGAACACATGCAGCATTACTGCTGTTCAAGGTAGCTGTAAAACATAGAAACACCTGGGGGAGGGGGGACAGGTTCCCTTCAATTTCAGTTCTTGTGTCTGCGTGGCGGTCGCAGGACACGTTGCCGGCTACACAGCAGGGGAACAGCTGGCGGTGCTGGACCCCACTGACACATTGGCTGGTGTTTTTCTCTGTGCAGCTAGCACATCTGGGCAAAAACTGGCGGTGTTAGAGCCCAGGGTCAGCAGGAGGAGCAGGGGGAGCGGAGTGTAGGCCGAAGCCTGCACTCGAGCAAGTTGAAAGGAAACCTTTAACCCCCCCCCCCCCAGGCGTTTGTAGCTGAAAGAGCCATTGTGTACAGCACTAATGCTGGAAAAGGTAAACTTAGCTCTTTTAATTATGGTCCTTGTACATGCGGAACCTAACATTTATGAAATGTGTCCCCACACAGCGTTAAACCGTCCGGTAGGTGGAACTTTCCTTTGTCGTGTGACGCAGCACAGCCATCATTTTTACCCCCTTGTCGCCGTTCGCCCCCTCCTCAGCGTTGTTTGAATCTGTCCCGGAGCCTGCGCTGTTAGGTTAGCCCATGGCTATGCACACATGTTGCGCTGCCCGTCTTCTGACCTCATTTGGTGTCAGGCTGGCTGCGCCTGTGCGGGTGCGTTGGCCGAGATCCCGCCTCGCAGTGTCGTCTCATGTAATCCCACCGCGGGCCTGTGATCCGTGCCCGTGCGCAGTGCATATCCTCTCCTCTCACTCCCCTCCCTACGGCTTTTTCAGACTGTGCGGTGTCACGGCCGTGGCATGCTATTAGGGACCAGCTGACATCGCACAGTCTGAAGAAGCCGTAGGGAGGGGAGTGAGAGGAGAGGATATGCACTGCGCACGGGCACGGATCACAGGCCCGCGGTGGGATTACATTAGACGACACTGCGAGGCGGGATCTCGGCCAGCGCACCCGCACAGGCGCAGCCAGCCTGACACCAAATGAGGTCAGAAGACGGGCAGCGCAACATGTGTGCATGGCCAAGGGCTAACCTAACAGCGCAGGCTCCGGGACAGATTCAAACAACGCTGAGGAGGGGGTGCACGGCGCCAAGGGGGTAAAAATGATGGCTGTGCTGCGTCACACGACAAAGGAAAGTTCCACCTACCGGACGGTGTAACGCTGTGTGGGGACACATTTCATAAGTGTTTGGTTCAGCATGTGCAAGGAGCATCACGAAAAGAGGCACTTTTTCCCTTTGCATCATCATTACTGCTGCACAAGGTGGCTCCTTCAGTAACAAACGCCTGGGGGGGGGGGGGGGTCAGGTTCCCTTACATTTAACTTGTTGTGTCTGCGTGGCGGTCGCAGTACACGTTGCCGTATACACAGCAGGGGAACAGCTGGCGGTGCTGAACCCCACTAACACATTGGCGAGGTGTTTGGCTCTGTGCGTACAGCACTTCTGGACGGCAACTAGCGGTGTTGGAGCCCAGGGACACGTGGAGGAGGAGGAGGTTGGAGGAGGTAGGAGGAGGTAGGAGGGATTGCCACACACACAGCAGGGGAACAGCTGACGTTACTGAACCCCAATAACAGAGGAGGGACTGTTGACTGTGCGTACAGCACTTCTGGACGGCAACTGGCGGTGTTGGAGCCCAGGGACAGGTGGAGGAGGAGGAGGTTGGAGGAGGTAGGAGGGATTGCCACACACACAGCAGGGGAACAGCTGACGTTACTGAACCCCAATAACAGAGGAGCGACTGTTGACTGTGCGTACAGCACTTCTGGACGGCAACTGGCGGTGTTGGAGCCCAGGGACAGGTGGAGGAGGAGGAGGTTGGAGGAGGTAGGAGGGATTGCCACACACACAGCAGGGGAACAGCTGACGTTACTGAACCCCAATAACAGAGGAGGGACTGTTGACTGTGCGTACAGCACTTCTGGACGGCAACTGGCGGTGTTGGAGCCCAGGGACAGGTGGAGGAGGAGGAGGTTGGAGGAGGTAGGAGGAGGTAGGAGGGATTGCCACACACACAGCAGGGGAACAGCTGACGTTACTGAACCCCAATAACAGAGGAGGGACTGTTGACTGTGCGTACAGCACTTCTGGACGGCAACTGGCGGTGTTGGAGCCCAGGGACAGGTGGAGGAGGAGGAGGTTGGAGGAGGTAGGAGGGATTGCCACACACACAGCAGGGGAACAGCTGACGTTACTGAACCCCAATAACAGAGGAGGGACTGTTGACTGTGCGTACAGCACTTCTGGACGGCAACTGGCGGTGTTGGAGCCCAGGGACAGGTGGAGGAGGAGGAGGTTGGAGGAGGTAGGAGGGATTGCCACACACACAGCAGGGGAACAGCTGACGTTACTGAACCCCAATAACAGAGGAGGGACTGTTGACTGTGCGTACAGCACTTCTGGACGGCAACTGGCGGTGTTGGAGCCCAGGGACAGGTGGAGGAGGAGGAGGTTGGAGGAGGTAGGAGGAGGTAGGAGGGATTGCCACACACACAGCAGGGAAACAGCTGACGTTACTGAACCCCAATAACAGAGGAGGGACTGTTGACTGTGCGTACAGCACTTCTGGACGGCAACTGGCGGTGTTGGAGCCCAGGGACAGGTGGAGGAGGAGGAGGTTGGAGGAGGTAGGAGGAGGTAGGAGGGATTGCCACACACACAGCAGGGGAACAGCTGACGTTACTGAACCCCAATAACAGAGGAGGGACTGTTGACTGTGCGTACAGCACTTCTGGACGGCAACTGGCGGTGTTGGAGCCCAGGGACAGGTGGAGGAGGAGGAGGTTGGAGGAGGTAGGAGGGATTGCCACACACACAGCAGGGGAACAGCTGACGTTACTGAACCCCAATAACAGAGGAGCGACTGTTGGGACTGTGCGTACAGCACTACCAGGCAACAACTAGCGGTGTTGGAGCCCAGGGACAGGTGGAAAAGCAGAGGAACACAATGTAGGCCGAAGCCTGAGAAAGTCGAAAGGGAACCTTTAACCCCCCCCCAAGGCGTTTGTAGCTGAAAGAGCCAGCTTGTGCAGCACAAAAGATGCAAAAGGAAAAGGTGGCTCTTTTCATCATGCTCCTTGCAAACACAGAACTAAACACTTATAAAATGTGTCCCCTGCAACCGTAAAACCGTCCCGGAGGTGGGACTTTCCTTCGTAATGTGACGCAGCCCAGCCGTCATTCCTACCCCCCCGGCGCCGCGCACCGGCTCCTCAGCGTTGTTTTATTCCGTCCAGGAGCCTGCGCTGTTATGTTATCCCGTGGCCAGGCACACTTAGCGCTGCCCGTCTTCTGGCATCATTTGGTGTCTGGATGGCTGCGCCTGTGCGGCCGCGCTGGCAGAGAGCCCGCCTCGCAGTGTCTTCTGATTTAATCCCACTGGGGGCCTGGGATCCATGGACATGCGCAGTGCATATCTGAACCTCCACCTCTCACTCATCTCCCTATGGCTTCTTCAGACTGTGCGGTGTCACGGCCGTGGCATGCTGTTAGGGACCAGCTGACACCGAACAGTCTGAAGAAGCCATAGGGAAATGAGTGAGAGGTGGAGGTTCAGATATGCACTGCGCATGTCCATGGATCCCAGGCCCCCAGTGGGATTAAATCAGAAGACACTGCGAGGCGGGCTCTCTGCCAGCGCGGCCGCACAGGCACAGCCATCCAGACACCAAATGATGCCAGAAGACGGGCAGCGCTAAGTGTGCCTGGCCACGGGATAACATAACAGCGCAGGCTCCTGGACGGAATAAAACAACGCTGAGGAGCCGGTGCGCGGCGCCGGGGGGGTAGGAATGACGGCTGGGCTGCGTCACATTACGAAGGGAAGTCCCACCTCCGGGACGGTTTTACGGTATCAGTGGACACATTTTATAAGTGTTAAGTTCTGCGTGTGCAAGGAGCTAAACAAAAATAGCTACCTTTTCCTTGGGCAGCATTACTGCTGCACAAGGTGGCTCTTTCAGTAACAAACGCCTTGGGGGGGGGGGGACAGATTCCCTTACATTTCAGTTGTTGTGTCAGCGTGGCGGTCGCATGACACATTGCCGGCTACACAGCTGGGGATCAGCTGACGTTACTGAAACCCAATAACACTGGGTCGTATGTTTTGACTGTGCAGACGGCACGTCTGAGCCTCAACTGGCGGTGTTGGAGCCCAGGAATTTAAGTTCAGGTGGTAGAAAGATGAACACAACAGGAGACCTGGATAACGTATACAGTGACCTAATTATTCAATCAGGAGGAGGAGTGGCAAATTCCGGCGAGATCCAGGCCTTGTTCATTTTCAGGAAAGTAAGCCGGTCAACGTTATCGGAGGATAGTCGCATGCGACGGTCAGTTAGTACACCACCTGCAGCACTAAAGACACGTTCCGATAATACACTGGCCGCAGGGCAAGACAGCACCTCCAATGCATACTGGCTTAGCTCTGGCCATGTATCCAGCTTTGAGACCCAAAACTTGAAAGGGGAAGAGCCGTCTGGGAGTACAGCAAGAGGGCAAGACATGTAGTCTGTCACCATCTGACGGAACCGTTGCCTCCTGCTGACTGGAGCCGTCTGTGATGGTGTAGACTTTTGTGGCGGGCACAGAAAACTGTGCCACAGTTCGGCCATACTGGTCTTGCCTTGGGCAGAGGCACTGCTTCTGCTCCCTCTTTGTGCAGAGCCTCCACCACGGCCTGGACGCACTGAGCTGCTTTGGAATGCACTAGCAGCACTTCTCTCAGTTGGAATGGAGAAGATGATGGAATTGACCAGTGTGTCTTGGTACTCCCGCATTTTTCGCTCCCGGTTCAACGGTGTGATGAGGCTTTCTACGTTGTCCCGGTAGCGAGGATCGAGGAGGGTGAACACCCAATAATCAGACATGTTGAGAATGTGGGCGATGCGGCGGTCGTTTCTCAGGCACTGCAGCATGTAATCCACCATGTGCTGCAGACTGCCAACTGCCCAAGAAACGCTGTCCCCTGCTGGAGGCGTGATCTCTGCCCGCTCGTCATCACCCCACCCTCGCTGTACACACTGACTACTGGACAATTGTGTAACTCCCTCCTCTGGACGGATGTCTTCCTCCTCCATTGACTCCTCCTCATCCTCCTCACAAACGGTCCCCTGCCTACGCGTTTGTGAGGAACCACGTGGCGCTGACTGTCCAGAAGATGATGGAAATGGTGAATCCTCATCCTCCACCTCTTCCACAACATCATCCCTTAGCGCTTGCAGTGATTTTTCAAGCAGGCAGATAAGGGGGACAGTCATGCTGACTAGTGCATCATCTGCACTCGCCATCCGCGTGGAATAATCAAAGGGACGCAAAACCTGGCAGACGTCATTCATAGTGGCCCACTCTGTGGTTGTGAAGTCTGTACGGCGCTGACTGCGACTTTTTTGCGCCTGAAGCAGCTGGTACTCCATTACAGCTTGCTGCTGCTCACACAACCGCTCCAACATATGTAACGTGGAATTCCACCTGGTAGGTAGGTCACATATGATGCGATGTTCCGGCAGGCGGTGTCGGCGCTGCAGAGCCGCAATGCGCGCTTTTGCCGTGCTGGAACGCCGCAAGTGAGCACACTCTAGGCGGACCTTGTGCAGCAGTGCATCAAGATCCGGATAGTCCCTCAAAAAGCTCTGCACGACCAAATTGAGCACATGTGCCAGACATGGGATGTGAGTGAGGTTGCCGAGGCCCAGAGCTGCCACCAGATTTCGGCCATTATCACACACTACCATGCCTGGCTGGAGATTCGCTGGCACAAACCACACATCGCTCTCCTGCTTGATGGCATTCCAGAGCTCCTGCGCTGTGTGGCTACGATTCCCCAAGAAAATTAATTTCAAGACGGCCTGTTGACGTTTGGCCACGGCTGTGCTCATGTCGGTCGTAACAGGTACACGTTCATCACGGGTCCATGTGGAGGTGGACTGTGACGGCTCCTGCAGCGATGATTCTGAGGAACTGGTGTAAGAGGAGGAGTCAATGCGTACAGAATGGATTCCTGCAATCCTTGGAGTGGGCAGGACACGTCCTGCGCCACTCGCACGGTCTGTACCCGGCTCAACGACATTAACCCAATGGGCAGTGAGGGAAAGGTATCGCCCCTGTCCATGTTGACTGGTCCACGCATCGGTGGTGAGGTGGACCTTGCTACTGACGGCGTTCAGTAGCGCGTGTTTTATGTGTCCCTCCACATGCTTCTGCAGGGCAGGGACGGCTTGCCTGCTGAAGTAAAAGCGGCTGGGCACATTGTACTGTGGGACTGCCAATGACATCAAGTCACGGAAGCTGTCAGTCTCCACCAGCCTGAATGACAGCATTTCCAGTGACAGAAGTTTGGCAATGCCTGCAGTCAGAGCCTGTGCTCGTGGGTGGTTTGACGAGAAAGGCCGCCTTTTCTCCCATGCCTGTACTACCGATGGCTGTAGACTGGGCTGGGAGTGTGTGGATGACTGGGAAAGTGGCGCTGCGGGTGGAATTACAGCGGGTCTCTGGACAACAGGGGCAGAGGTTCTTCCACGGCGATCCTGGGAGGACGCCGAACCAGCTGCGTGTGAGGTAGAGGAAGAGGCAACACGAGCTGAAGAGGTGGTAGCTGCCGCTGTTGGTTGGCCTACCTCTTCAGTGTGTTTTTCTAACTCCGCCGGGTGCCTGTTGCGCACATGTTTCCACATGTTGGAGGTATTGAGGTTGCTGACATTTTTCCCTCTTTTGACTTTTTGATGACACACGTTGCATCTGACATAGCAAATGTCATCTGCAACTGTGTCAAAAAAGGACCAGGCACTGCAAGTCTTGGGAGCGCCCTTTTTGGCTTTTGGAAGAGACATGCTCCTAACGGGTGCCAAAGCGGAGGCTGCAGGATCCGCAGTCTTCCCCCTCCCTCTCCCTCTTTGGGCCGTACGGGGAATCTCTTCCTCAGAGCTGCTCCCACCACCTTCCTGTCCCTCACGCCAAGATGGGTCGAGGACCTCATCATCTACACTACCCTCTGCCCCCAACTGCTCCTCCTGGGTAGTCTCAGCAGCAGAGCACGCACCAGTAAGTGGCACCTGAGTGTCATCATCAGCTGATGCGGCCTGCGATGTGGTGACCGGAGCCACTGGCCCACCCGCCTCTTCAGAGGAAGACAGAAAAAGCTGTTGGGCATCACTGCACCCTGCCTCTTCTTCCATTTCTCCAATGCTGCTTGGCTGGCCCCCTGTTTCCAAGCCAAGAGATTCAGAGAACAGAAGTAGAGACGGCTCCTGTCCTGGGCTCTCTGTCTGCCTGGGCAATTTGGCAGGTGGTGAAGAGACAGATGGCTGCTCTCCAGTGCTCTGTGTCTGAGAGGATGTGGCACTAATGGAAGTTGATGCATTAGCTGCCATCCATCCGACAACAGCTTCAATTTGTTCTTCACGCAGCAGCGGTGTACGGCGCTCGGACACAAAGCTTCGCATGAACGACTGTTGCCTGGTGAAAGTGGGTGCTGATGAGTCACCGGTGCCCGCAGCAGGCACAGAATCCCCACGTCCCCTCCCTGCTCCGCGCCCACGCCCACGCCCACGTGCCTTACTCACTGCCTTCTTCATCTTGGTTGACTGATAAAGATAAGCAGAAAAGTACTAACGGATTTGTGTGCTTATTCCTGAGCAACTCCTCCTAACAGGTATAAGAAGCACTAATTATCTAAAGTGTGGACTAGACTTTAATATGAGCTAATGTGGCCTACAGAAATGTAAAGTGGTGTAACTGGTGTGTTTGGTGAACTTTATTATTTATTTATTTTTTGGGGGCTGAACTGACAACAGATAGAGCTGCAGTCACACGGAGACCGTGCAGACAGACGTAAACGGCGCTACAAGGCCCAAAAACCCTCCTCTACTTTATCCTATGTAGTGTTTTTCCACAAATTAGCTGGAGACGGGTGGAAAGACACTAATAGGATTTTTTTGAATAAATTAGCAGCAGACTACACTATTTGGAAAAAAAAGAAAATTGATTTGGCGGTATGACGCAGTGAAAAACCCTGAGCTGGAGACAACCAGGCTATAGCTGCTCACAGATTACAGGGCGAGCTGCAGTCACACGGAGACCGTGCAGACAGCCGTAAACGGCGCTGCAAGGCCCAAAAACCCTCCTCTACTTTATCCTATGTAGTGTTTTTCCACAAATTAGCTGGAGACGGGTGGAAAGACACTAATAGGATTTTTTTAAATTAATTAGCAGCAGACTACACTACTTTGAAAAAAAAGAAAATTGATTTGGCGGTATGACGCAGTGAAAAACCCTGAGCTGGAGACAACCAGGCTACAGCTGCTCACAGATTACAGGGCGAGCTGCAGTCACACGGAGACCGTGCAGACGGCCGTAAACGGCGCTGCAAGGCCCAAAAACCCTCCTCTACTTTATCCTATGTAGTGTTTTTCCACAAATTAGCTGGAGACGGGTGGAAAGACACTAATAGGATTTTTTTTAATTAATTAGCAGCAGACTACACTACTTTGAAAAAAAAGAAAATTGATTTGGCGGTATGACGCAGTGAAAAACCCTGAGCTGGAGACAACCAGGCTATAGCTGCTCACAGATTACAGGGCGAGCTGCAGTCACACGGAGACCGTGCAGACAGCCGTAAACGGCGCTGCAAGGCCCAAAAACCCTCCTCTACTTTATCCTATATAGTGTTTTTCCACAAATTAGCTGGAGACGGGTGGAAAGACACTAATAGGATTTTTTTAAATTAATTAGCAGCAGACTACACTACTTTGAAAAAAAAGAAAATTGATTTGGCGGTATGACGCAGTGAAAAACCCTGAGCTGGAGACAACCAGGCTACAGCTGCTCACAGATTACAGGGCGAGCTGCAGTCACACGGAGACCGTGCAGACAGCCGTAAACGGCGCTGCAAGGCCCAAAAACCCTCCTCTACTTTATCCTATGTAGTGTTTTTCCACAAATTAGCTGGAGACGGGTGGAAAGACACTAATAGGATTTTTTAAAATTAATTAGCAGCAGACTACACTACTTTGAAAAAAAAGAAAATTGATTTGGCGGTATGACGCAGTGAAAAACCCTGAGCTGGAGACAACCAGGCTACAGCTGCTCACAGATTACAGGGCGAGCTGCAGTCACACGGAGACCGTGCAGACGGCCGTAAACGGCGCTGCAAGGCCCAAAAACCCTCCTCTACTTTATCCTATGTAGTGTTTTTCCACAAATTAGCTGGAGACGGGTGGAAAGACACTAATAGGATTTTTTTGAATAAATTAGCAGCAGACTACACTACTTGGGAAAAAAAAAAAAAAAAGGAACAGTATGAGGCAATGAACCACCCTCCCTGAACTGAATACAACCAACTATGGATGGCCTATGTGGCTGCACTCAGACTGGAGACTGGGCTGCACTCACACACACACACACACACAGACCCTGCAGATCGCTGTGAAAACAGCGCTACAAGGCAAAAGCAAGGTGAATAGTAGGTGAACACAGCGGTTGCTAAATTAGCCTTTGGAAAGCACAAAGAAGCAAATCGCTATCTCTAAACTGTCCCTCAGTCAGCAAACAGCGTCCTGTCACTAACTGAATTCACAGCAGAGTGATCGCAAAATGGCGCCAGCGACTTTTAAACTGCATCATGACATCATTACACCAGCCAATCACAGCCTTGCCAGTAGTTTCATGCCCTCCATGCTAAACAGGATGTGCCCACACTTGGAATCAATCTCATTGGCTGAATTTCTGCTTTTTGAATCTTAGAACTTCCGATTCCGGTATCCGATACGCGGCAAGTATCGGAATCCCGGTATCGGAATTCCGATACCGCAAGTATCGGCCGATACCCGATACTTGCGGTATCGGAATGCTCAACACTAGTGAGGAACAAATAAGTGTGGAGGAGAGTAGGAGGTCTTGGGAGGATCGAAGATTACATAAGGGAAGATATTGGGAGATTAGTTCAGAGATATAGGGAGGGGACAGGTTGTGGATGGGTTTGTAGATCAGTGTTTGTAGTTTGAACAGGATTCGTTGGGGAATTGGGAGCCAGTGGAGGGATTTGCAGAGGGGAGAAACAGGGGAGTAGCGAGGAGAGAGGTTGATTAGCCGGGCAGCAGAGTTGAGGACAGACTGGAGTGGTGCAAGAGAGTTAGTGGGGAGGCCACAGAGGAGGCTGTTGAAGTAATCGAGGCGGGAGATGATGAGGGCATGCACAATAGTTTTACTAGATTGAGGGCTGAGGAAGGGACAGATTCTGGCAATATTTTTGAGTTGGAGGCGACAAGAGGTGGCAAGAGTATGGATGTGCGGTTTGAAGGACAGGGCAGAGTCGATAGTTACCCCGAGGCAGTGAATTTCAGGTGTGGGAGAGAACGTGATGCAGTTTACCATAATAGATAGATCAGGTAGGGGGGATACGCAAGATGAGTGAAAGATGATGACTTTGGCTTTGTCTACATTGAGTTTTAGGAAGCGAGAGGTGAAGAAGGAGGATATGGCTGATAGACACTTCGGGATTCTGGACAGCAGATAGGTGACATCTGGACCAGGGAGGTAGATCTGAGTGTCACCTGCATACAAGTGGTACTGGAAGCCATGGGACTTTGAGTTGTCCTAGGCCAAGGGTATAGATGGAAAAAAGTAGGGGCCCTAGGACAGAGCCTTGAGGGACTCCAACAGAGAGAGGGCGGGATGAGGAGTTAGTGTGGGAGTGGGAATTGCTAAATGTGCGGTTGGAAAGGTATGAGGCAATCCAGGGCAGGGCAAAGCCTTTGATGCCAAGGGAAGAAAAAATCTGTAGCAGCAGGCAGTGGTTGACTGTGGCAAAAGCAGAGGACCGGTCGAGAAGGAGGAGGAAGGAGAACTGTATGTTAGCTTTGGCTGTGAGTAAGTTATTAGTAATTTTGGTCAGGGCAGTTTTGGTACAGTGGTGGGGGCGGAAGCCAGATTGGAGGTTGTCAAGGAGAGAGTTAGATGAAAGGTGGGAGGAAAGTTGAGCATGGACATGCTGCTCAAGAAGTTTTGAAGCAAACAGGAGCAGTAATATGGGGCGATAGCTGGGCATAGCAGTTGGGTCAAGGTTAGTTTTTTTGAGGATGGATGTGATGATGCCATGTTTGAAGGCAGAGGGGAAGGTACCAGAAGACAACGATAGGTTGAAGAGGTGGGTTAGGGCTGAAATGAGCATGTTAGGGAGGTTGGGAAGCAGGTGGGAAGGGATGGGGTCAAGTGCCCAGGTGGTGAGGTGTGATTTGGAAAGGAGGTGAGTAAGCACTCCTTCAGTGATGTTGGATAGGGAAGTTATTAGGGAAGGGCAGAGGTCTGGTATATGGAGTGGTTGGGGTGGTTGCGCAGTAAAGGTTTGTATTGTTTGGTCGATCTTGTTTTTGAAGTAGATGTATGAAGTAGAACTGTGATATAGGTTTCTCTATTATCTGTCCACTATTTTAGGTGGTATACATGCTTCATGATCTCTTATTTTTCTAACTGTATTCGGAGTTCCCCACTTGCTGGAGTATGGTCCCTAATTTTGTCCATCATTCTGGCAGTACGTGCTAAATCATTATTTAGAGCATCAGCAGAAAAGCATCACAATCCAGCACTTACAATTGCTGGTGACCCCCCAAAAAAGAAATTAGTGAAACTCCACTATACTCACTGTGAGCATTTTCTAAAAGGTAAAATGGAAAAAGTTTTGTATTTAACGTTGTATGACTGCCAGAGATTGGCATATAGATTTCATTTCTTTTATCAGTCAGTAAAGTCATCAACATGGAACTCAATTTCCAGAGAACACTAGAAGAGACAGGACAAAGCCCTGTCTTTTTCTCTACAGCATCTCTTATTCTTGATTTATTTTTTATATGCAATTCAGTACACTAAGGAGGTTATGTTGTATCCCTGATCCATGAATTTGGTAATGTATCAAAAGATGAATAGTTAAGACCTCAATTCCAAGTTCACCGGTGATATACCGTCAAGGATTTGAAGAATTTCTCAGAATTGCTCGTAAGAGACCCAGGGAGCTTCTTTCTTGCAGTAAATCAGTGAAGGATGTTAGTTAAAAGAAGCTCAGGATTGAACGTGCAAAATGCTAGGCGTCTTGTGAGAAAATTGTGGAAATCTCTGGTACTTTATCTGTTCAACATCCAAATAAATTATATCTTATTGTGGGTTATCCAATAATTACAACTGTATTTATCCTCTGTTTTCTTGATCAAATACTTCTATCCACTTTCAAAAGCTATTCTTACCAGAGTGCGCTGATGCTGATTAGAGAGGGAAGGTGATTTCTTTGTCATTACAGTTAATCTAACAAGACCTTAGTCTCATACCGTAGCATGTAAACAAAATCAACTTTATCTTAGTTTTAAGATAGAACATTATTTTTTAAACTAATTGAAATATGCACCCTGAGAAGCATAGCAGGAAACTTACAAAAAATTGCATAACAACAATGTTTTATTTGTGCCTGAAACACACTGGATATTATTTGTAGGTATATTACTATTGGATGATTAAGAAATACTTAAAAGAGTTGTCCTATAATAGACATTTATGTCTTATCTACAGAGTATGTGATAAATATTTGACCTGTATGGGCCCCAACTGCTGGACTCTACCAATTTCTTGCATGGCACTGCTCCATTTAAAGTATAGGGGATTCATGAAAACAGCTGATTGCCTGCCTGCATCTGCCCCATAGATGCTGGTCAGATGGTTGACAGGTGATCTATTTAAATACTCCTAAATATAGTCAAGTAATAAGGAAAAATAGTGGTTGGGATATTTATTACCTATTGTGTGGCTAGCTGATAAATGTCAATTTTTCTCTCTTAACAGTTGATTTTTAATGTATAGATAGACAAATATTAGAAAAGTTATCTGACAAGTAGCAAATGCCCTCCAAACCAAGGTTTCTGTGACCATGTATGCACACACTGTTAAATGGGTTAGGGCATATTGACATCAAAGTCCGACTGCTATTCTCAATTATTCATTGTAAAATCAACTTTTTTGGCAGTAAACATAATGCAACCTTTCTCCAGAAGCACATGTGCTGGCAAAAGTAGCTTTCCCTAACATTAATAGCTGACAGTCCACCTGAATATTATTTCTTAGGGTAGTGTAAGTTGCGGAGTAGTTCCAAATATAACATAGTTTTTGCGTGGATTTTAATTTTAAATATCAATAGCTGTCATAACTGACCTTCAGAAAAGTAATAGATAAGAACCATCTTTTATCAAAAATATTCTGCATTCAATTTAGAGTTGTGTTTCCGATGACATGGTCCCAAACAGTGCAGCACAAAAGTATTGCTAATACAACTTCTAATTAACAATAATAGTAATAATTAATAGTGCAATTTATTATTATCGTAAAGACACAATAGAAAGGTAAAAAGTTAGTGAGTTCTTGAATTGAATAACTTGTAAGCCATCCATTGGTAGCTATTACCTCCATCAAACTTGTTCTGTAGATACAAATGCGAGTTGCATGTTATAAGGGAAAAGTGTTGTGCTATTTCTGATATGTATTGCTTGTAAGGCCCTCTTTACATCATGCCACAGCAATGAGAGAGAATTGATGTGAGGGCACTGACTCGGTCATTTCAAAGCATAAATATTCTTTTTCAGCCATGCACCACAGTTTCCAGCTGTGATGAGACCAGTGATGGTCACATGTAAAGTCACAATGTCATGACATCATGACTTGTTCCCTCGATAAGACATTTGATGGCTCTTTACAGTAATATCTTTCTTAATCAAATCAGACTAAATTACAAAAATAACTGCATTTTGGCAAATACAGATTTTTTTGTAAAATTTGAGCAGAATTCAATTCCACCTAAGTATATTCACTCATCTCTATTATTTTTCCTTCAAACAAAGGGTTGTGTTTTTGTGTTAAAAAGTTTATCATTTGCTGAAAAAGAACTCAAGTTGTCTATAAAAGGGCCAAGTCTAAGTCCTGAATCTAACTATCTGATCTGTGACATGATATGGCATCTCAGAAATATTGATGATCTAAAATTCATTTTCAGGGATGAATAGTCCAAAATTCCTTTCCATTGCTTTACAGATATTGTTTGCAGCTACATAATACATTTTATAGTGACAATTGCTTCTAAAATGAAATCAAAGTCAAGGGTTCCATTACTCTTTCTCCTCCACAGTGTATTTTTACTGTTCACTGTATATGAACACCTGAACAGTACCACTGTCTCTTAATAGTTTATATACACTCACTGGCCACTTTATTAGGTACACCATGCTAGTAACGGGTTGGACCCCTTTTGCCTTCAGAACTGCCTCAATTCTTCGTGGCATAGATTCAACAAGGTGCTGGAAGCATTCCTCAGAGATTTTGGTCCATATTGACATGATGGCATCACACAGTTGCCGCAGATTTGTCGGCTGCACATCCCTGATGCGAATCTCCCATTCCACCACATCCCAAAGATTTCATGTTGTTTACGCCAAATTCTGACCCTACCATCCGAATGTCGCAGCAGAAATCGAGACTCATCAGACCAAGCAATGTTTTTCCAATCTTCTACTGTCCAATTTCGATGAGCTTGTGCAAATTGTAGTCTCAGTTTCCTGTTCTTAGCTGAAAGGAGTGGTACCCGGTGTGGTCTTCTGCTGCTGTAGCCCATCTGCCTCAAAGTTCAACGCACTGTGCGTTCAGAGATGCTCTTAGGCCTACCTTGGTTGTAACGGGTGGCGATTTGAGTCACTGTTGCCTTTCTATCAGCTCGAACCAGTCTGCCCATTCTCCTCTGACCTCTGGCATCAACAAGGCATTTCCACCCACAGAACTGCCGCTCACTGGATTTTTTTTCTTTTTCGGACCATTCTCTGTAAACCCTAGAGATGGTTGTGCATGAAAATCCCAGTAGATCAGCAGTTTCTGAAATACTCAGACCAGCCCTTCTGGCACCAACAACCATGCCACGTTCAAAGGCACTCAAATCACCTTTCTTCCCCATACTGATGCTCGGTTTGAACTGCAGGAGATTGTCTTGACCATGTCTACATGCCTAAATGCACTGAGTTGCCGCCATGTGATTGGCTGATTAGAAATTAAGTGTTAACAAGAAGTTGGACAGGTGTACCTAATAAAGTGGCCGGTGAGTGTAGATTTTGTTTGTCTATACTCGCAAATTAGATAGCAATTTTACCATATTTTATTAGAAAGCAATGTGGAAAATGATAATTTAGAAGGGAATTTGTAAAATTGAAGCCTATAGCCGATATGCCTGTTAGAGGTGTACATCACCTATGACTATTTAGTGGTGTGCATCACAGTCTTCTGTCTTACTGTAGGAATACGCAAAAATCTTTGTTGTATATTTCCTAAGAAAGTCTTTAATAGACTTAAGTACTGGACGCATGCACAAGGCATCAGAGTCCCGAAGCGATGATCTCCCTTAGAAATGATGATTTTATATTTTAAATAAAACTTATGGTGTGACTGTGGATGACCCTCATACAGTGTGGGGGTTACAGTAGTGAAGAGTGAAACAGTGCAGGGGAGTCTCATATATTGTAAGGAATACTGTAGGGGGGGTTATAAAGTATGGGGGCCATTATAAATTTTATAGGCTAGTATGGGGCCATTATACAATGTGGGGGGCAATTATACAGTTTGAGGACCACTGTGGGAAGCTGCTGGTCCATTATCATTGTGGACCCACTGCACCACTAGCCGGACTTAATCTGGAGGGATATCATGCCCACAGGTTAGTAATGTAGAGGTGTCTATAAGATGCCTCTCCACTATTAACCACATATTCATTTTGTAAATAAACACACAGCCAGAATAAATTCTTTTTTTTAAATTAAAAATACACACCTATTTACTTTTTTAAAGAAGAAAAAAAGGAATACCTTTTGCTTATACCCATTCTATTGAAGCCTTGGTCTCTTGTAAAATAGCAAAACTAAAAACAATAATGTCCCTCACCTATTCAAAATACTATCCCTTGCCGTAACCCAGAGGTGTCAAACTGCATTCCTTGAGGGCCGCAAACAGGTCATGTTTTCAGGATTTCCTTGTATTGCACAGGTGATAATTTAATCACCTGCAGAGAATGATTCCAGCACCTTGTGGAATGCTAAGGAAATCTTGAAAACACTCATGGTTTGAGGCCCTCGAGGAATGCAGTTTGACACCTCTGCCGTAACCCATGTCTGTGATACTTGGTTTTCCCAGCTCACTTCAATGTGAGCCTGGCCGATGAACTGCGGTGACCTCAGTAAGATCACTGCTAGCATAGTAAGAAAAAGTCATATTGAAGTGAGAACACAACCTCAGTGACCTTCGATAACCTCGATGATGTCGCTGCTAGTCACTGACGCTGGACTTACAGCAGATCATTCTACCTTTGTTTTCAGCCTGGACAGTCACATCTTGGTACTGTACTGGTTGAAAACCAATTATTGCAGACATGGATCACAGCGTGGGACATTATGTTGGATAGGTGATGGACACATTGTTGATTATTATTTTTATTTTTTACAGGGGACAAGGGCTTCAAGGTGAGTATTTTTGTTGTTTATTATTTTCTGTTTTTTTTACAGGGGACAAGGGTTTTATTGGAATGGGCGTAAGGTGAGTATAACTGTGTTTATTATTTTAGAAAAATTGTAAAAATTTATTCTTGGTGCTTTTTATTGACACTATGACACTATCTTACATATGCCTCTCCATTACGAACTGCTGGACTGGATGGCACCTGAAAATACAAAGGCGACATCAACCCCACAAATATGAACCCCACTTGCCACCGCCACAGGGCAAGTGGCAATAGATGCACCTTTCCTGGTGTCTGCAAGCTGCTATTTTATTCATAGCCTTTTACCAGCCTCAGAATACCGGCCCCCAGCTGTCTGCTTTAGCTTGGCTGGTTGTCAAAAACGGGAAGGACTCAACTGTGTTTTTTTTTTTATTATTATTTATTTAAATAATTTAAGAAACTGAGTGGGGACCCCTCTATTATTGATAGCCTGCGATGATAAAGCTGACTGCTGAGGGTTGCAGCCTGCAGCTGTCAGTTTTGCCATGCTGGTTATAAAAAAATCAAAAGACCCCAAGTCATTTTTTAAAATCTATTTATTTACAGTGCAATCATCGGCTGATGAGTGCTCCTATCATCCTGGCTTGCTCTCTGTTATTAGCTGCAACAGGCGTAGGATGATGGTAGTAGTACTCTCTCATCAGCTGACACCTCTGTGACTGGATGTAAACCTCCAGCCACAGCTGCTAGCTCATGCTATCTTCTGACAGCATGGGAGCCGTGGCTCTCTGACCA
Organism: Ranitomeya variabilis; assembly: GCF_051348905.1. Lineage (NCBI taxonomy): Eukaryota > Metazoa > Chordata > Amphibia > Anura > Dendrobatidae > Ranitomeya > Ranitomeya variabilis. The sequence continues at coordinate 574,490,047 of NC_135236.1, forward strand.
CTAAGAATAATCTTACAGCTGATCAGAGGCAGTGTTTGCTGCACTGTCATGCAGATAGCATGGCAAACAATGGATGTTCGGGTCCTCAATTCATTTTAATGGGGTTCAGGTTTGGGTTTGGGTACTATTTTTGTACCGGAACCAAACTTTTTTGAAATGTTTGGCAGAATCCGCCAGACCTGAACATCCATGGGTTCGTTCATCACTAATTAGCATAACAAATTGAATAGAGCAATACTTTGCAATGCAAACAAGGATTACAATAATGAAGGTATGGATTGATTCTGGATTTTAGCGACCTAACTTAGATGTGGCAGTAAAACATGTTGACAGATTTCCTTTATCAAAGTGTAAATACTTAACAAATAACAAATACTATTAAAAGTTGTAGTTAATTTAGCAATAAACACTGTATTTTATAAACTAATTGCAAAAGATTGGCATTAATCTATTAACCTGAGTACCTGTGCAGTGTGAATATAGTATAGATACTGAAAAATGCATTATAAGTTAAAATAGTTATGCAAATAATGATGCAACAATAAAAGTGTGTGAAGGAATCCAAATGTATCTGCTACTTTTTGCAGTCAGTAAAAAAAACTTTGAAAGTAAGATATAAAGTTACATAAATAAATAAAGCCACTCAATTCTATCATGTGAATTTACTATAATAAAGCCGACTAGAGTTCCATGCAGTATGTCACTCTTCTTGAATTCAGGTGTACTTGGACATTACTAGCACCATATACCCAGAAGAATACATATCTATACAAATAAAAAAGAAAAAGTTTTCAATGGAATAAACGTTAAAAGCTGCATCCTTTATGAAACTAACTCATGAAATATTACCAAGGATGATATAATTTGTCATGAATTCTACAGTACAAAGAGAAGTTGGAAAGGAATAAATTTTGTGAGTTTGAGACGGTCACCCCTAGCTGCAATACCAGTTGGAAGTGTTGTCCTTTGATGTCTCTTCACTTAAGGAAAATACAGTAAGCAGTTAAATGCTTTAATGCATTCTGCCACTGAACAATCGGAACGCTTCCATGTGCATCATTATGCTTGTGCAGTAAGGTTTTCACTGTCAGCACTGGAAAGCGAATGCCTTGCAGCTTTAAAGTTTAAATGCCCATCTCAGCAGGGAGTCCTCAGAGATATGTTCAACTGAAATGAGCTTATAATAAAGCTTTCATCCAAATAGAAGGAAGGGCAACAACAACAGCTATATCAGCTATTGCGATAGAGGTGTAAACTTGTGTAGGTTCCTAAATATACCGAGTATGCTATAATAGTCTGTTATACATGCCATACTGTCATAAGTGTTTGGAAAAAAAAACTATTTTAAAGAAGTAACTGTGTGTTATTTTTAGGAATTGCATTTTTATGAATGACCAGATAAGCTAAAATAATAAGGATTTCATGCTGTGAAATATTGATATAGCAGTAAATTATGTGATTAAATTATCAGAACTTACCCTCCATCTGTGTCGCGATTTCTCCTTTTAGTGTACTGCATTTCATATGAGTAGGTAAAAATAATTGCATAATGAAGTTATAAAAGCAGCCATGGGCTTTAGATTGATTATACCCCACCCCTCCCATATGTGCAAAACTGTTTTGGTTGAATGTGATTTTGTTTGTGTAGCATGTAAGAGTGTTTCTCACCATGTGTCTTTTAACAGCTGATGTCTTTGAAATGTATGCCATTAGATATTACGTAGATGTCAGGTCGATGGCAGATTACTTCTTTCAGTGATTAAGATCTAATATCAGTGGCCAACTTTAGACTGCCCAATGACTCTGTGGCTAAGCACTAGGGTAGATTTACTAAACCAGAAATTTGGCTCTCAAGGAGGGAATGGCACTGTCATACTTCCCTTGCATTACAGGTATTATGTGATTTAGATATATTTTAGTCTCACTGATCTCATAACAGAGAAGGATGTGACTTAAAACATGACAATGTGTGGCAACATTTTGGAGCAAAATTGGTGCAAAAGAGGTAACCCTCGGCAGTGTAAGTTAAACAAAAGGGTCTAAAGATCACTAAGTCCCTCATTCATCAAAGTGTTTATGTCAGAATTGTGTAAAATACTTTGAAAAAGGCAGTGCAAACACATTGCGCCTTTTGGTGTTTTCACAACAGTTTCGGAGAACTCTGCCAAATTGAGTGGAGTTAAGGCGGGACAGGGTGGGATGGAAAATGATAGTTATTCTTGTCTAATTCATGAAGATTTGTGGCGCTTGCCTTTTCATATCTTGAATAATTAGGCGCCTCTGACTCCATCATTCCTCCTCATCAAGATTGGTGTGAACAAAGGCAGTCAAAATGAATTGGGGACTAAATATATCAATCAGTGTGAGCTCTTATGAGATTTTCTAACAGTCTAATCCAAATTTACACTGTCTACATATTAGACATGATTAGCAAATTTGTCCAGGGTACCTTTAGTTATAATAGTAAATGGTGTGTATATAAGCCTAAAATTTCAGCTAAAATGCAAGTTTTTTTCAGGCTATGAATTACATTTTTCTGACAAATTCTTAATATATGAGTATTTTAATAATACCATTTATTAATGTATCAAAACATCATGTAATTTTGCTACACCCTTCATTAGCGATGACAAGTGGTCCTGATATTGATTATAATAGAGGAATGATAGAAAAGGATGCAAGTGAAAGCATTATTTTTATTTATATTACTATTCTTCCAAGATGTGTATTATGCTCTCTCTCTCCCGATCCCAGACCATAAAGCGTGAAGGTGCTAACGGGATATAAAATTGTCCTAACCTTGTCACTCACCTGTCCTGGCACTACAGCTTCCCTTCCATTCCTCCTTTGGCTCATTCCCTCCCTCCCGTCTTCTCTTTTCATCTGCTGACTAGGCTTCAAGCAATGTTATGGCACTGTGACATCACAGGGCAATGTTCATTACTACATCGCTTGAGGTCTAATCTTTACAGAATGTCATTATTTCACTTTACGCCTCGTCAGCATGGGAGTTGCTGGTGTGAAGATGGAAGTAAAGAATGAAACCGGAGGGAGGGAGCGAACAAACGGCAGGTTTGGTATTGGGGGCAGATGAGGGTCTAGGGGAGTATAAAATTTATTTGAAATGTTAACTTCTTCCTAACCCTAAAAAGAATCAAGCAAAATTTTGCTTGATACTAGCAGCTGAATTGCAAAAAAAGTGTGTTCTGCCCAATCCTAATTTGTGTGAAATTCAAAGCTACTTTAATTAACTCATCTCTCCTCAGGTCCATATTTCATAAAGTTGTGTAGCCTGAATTATTTTTCAAACACTTTTTACCGATGTAAAAATATTTCAATATCTTTATTATATGATTTGATTAAATATGAATGAGTATAATTAAATTATTTTTGGAGTGTCCAAATTTTTAAAACCTCATATGTTTTTTTTTCGACTTTGCCATAACACAGAATTATCCTTTGGATGAAGGTTTGATCCGTTACTGTTTTTAGAGTCTGTGAACTGGTGAAAGGTCCCCCTAAATATGTTGTTTACAATTTCCTTACAATCGTGATTACAGTGATGGATAGTTTTGCATAGATGTCACACGGTAAAAGGATTTACACAAGTAAATATAACTTGCATAGGATTCTGACAGTCAAATTACTGTTATCATGCTTTGAAAGTTCATATACTAAAGTGATCCAAAATTCTGTCAGCACAGACACAGACAATGGAAAATAACCTTTAGCCTGAAATATTCTCCCATCAATGACATCCACCAGAGAATCTTTGGGGAAAGAAGTGCTTTATTCTAGATTCCATCGCTTAGTAGTTACCCTTGTGCACTGTAATATAAGTGGTGTGTTTACTATCTGCGCTTTACTCTTTGTAAAATTGCACAGAACAAGGTAGAAAATTAGAGAATATTTCAAATGGTCCATATGGAGTCTTTTAATATTATGTCTACAATATTCAGGCTTTATTTCTACGGAATATATTCTTGGCTAGTTTCCCTTGTTTGTCTTTGTTTTGTATTTTTTAACATGAAAGAAGTTTATTAAAGATGTTGTATACCTTAGATACAAGTGTGTAGAAATCAAAACACTACTAGATCTTTTTATTATTAAAACTCAAATAACTCCTATGAAATTCTGTGTAGAATACATTTGAGGATACTTAATCCAAAGATATGATTTAAGACATATGAATGATCTGTCAATGGTACTTTGTCCAAATTATGGCACAGAGCAAGTAATAACTGCTCCATTGATTATACCTGCTCTTTGCTTACTGCCCTGCAATGATGATGTGCCAACATGCTAACCTTACCTATGATGCCAGTGATATTGCAATTGTTATGGTTACTGGTTGTCATCTCATCAGTGCTGACAGTGTGAGGGAGTGAGAAATTTTAAAACAAAGCTTAAAAAACATTGTGGACATCCCTTTAAAAAGAATCTACCACCATCTTTTAGCTACCCCATCTGAGAGTAGCATGACATAAAGTCAGAGACCACGATTCAATGATGTGTAACTATAACCCCTTAACGACCGCTAATAGGTATTAAAATGGTAGCTGCTAAGGGTAGTTATTCCTCATCGCCATTTTAAAAATGCAATCGGGAATAAGGCTGTAGCGCCCCTCGCGCCCCTCGCACCCCCCAGAGTCAGAAAATGTCATGGGGTTGAGAACATGATCAGGGCCAGATTTTCTGGTGTCCAATCATGTGATCACCATTATTTAGTGAATAACGGCAAAGGGAAGAAGAGGATTGGGTTTAGGGTTAGGGTTGGGGTTAGGGTTTGTTTATGGTTTTGTTAGGGTTAGGGTTGTGTTAGGGTTTTAGATAAAGTTGGATTAGGGTTCGGCTTGGGGTTAGAATTGTTTTTTTCAAAAGTAAAAATAAAAATTGATGACGATATGATGGCTAGTGTTGTGCGCAAGTGCTCGCTATTCGAGTTTGCATTGGGTGCTTGGGTATTCAGTATCGTGGATAACCACATGTTTCTGGGAGTGTCTAACAGCCACAAAACATGTGGGCAAGGACTTGACCATGTTACCTGAGCCCCCCGCAATATTTGGTGCATACCTGAGCACCCGATGCAAACTGGAGTAGCGAGCACTTGCACTAAACACCAATGCCAACATATTCAATATGGCAACCTAATATTATCAAATTCTGTGCCATACTTGTTGGTTCAAAATGCTCACTATACCCCTGGATAAAATCCTTGAGGGGTGTGGTTTCCAAAATGGGGTCATTTGTGGGGGTTTCCACTGTTTAAGCACATCAGGGGCTCTCCAAATGCAACATGGTGACAACTAACTATTCCAGCAAATTTTTCATTAAAAAAGTCAAATGGCACTCCTTCCCTTCTGAGCCCTGCCGTGCACCCAAACATTAGATTTCACCCACACATAATATACGGTGTGCTGAGGAGAAACTGTACTACAAATTATGGGATCTATTTTTTCCTATTACTCTTGTGAAAATAAAAAAGTTTGGGTCTAAAATGATTGTTTTGGGTGAAAAAATTAAATATTAATTTTCTCCTTCCACATTGCTTCTGTTCCTGTGAAGCAATTGAAGAGTTAACAGACTTCATGAATGTGGTTTTCAGCATCTTGAGGGGTGCAGTTTTTATAATGGTGTCACTTTTGGCTACTTTCTGTCATATAAGCCCCTCAAAGTCACTTCAAATGTGAGGTGGTCCTTAAAAAATGCTTTTGGAAATTTTGTTGGAAAAATGAGAAATCGCTGGTCAATTTTTAACCATTCTAACTTACTAACAAAAAAATTATGTTTTAAAAATTGTGTTTTATACGAAGTAGACATGTGGGAAATGTTATTTATTAACTATTTTGTGTGATATAACTCTCTGGTTTAAGGACATAACAATTACATTTTCAAAATGTGCAAAATTGTCAGAATTTTTATCAAATTTCCATTCTTTTCACAAATAAACGCAAGTCATATAAAATAATTTTTTACCACTATCATGAAGTGCATTATATCATGAAAAAACAATGTCAGAATCAGTGGGATACGCTAAAGCGTTCCAGAGTTATAGCCCCATAAAGTGACAGTGATCAGAATTGTATATATTGGCTTGGTCTTTAAGGTCAAAATTGGCTCAGACATTAAGGGGTTAATGGGCTGCTAGCTGCAGCTTTGATAAAATCCCTGTTGTTATCTGCTAGAGATCTATTAGTTCTCTGAATCTTGAGCTCTTGTACACTGTGCATAGGCAGAAAACTGTCAATCAGTGGTAAGGGTGGGGATATACAGAGTTCTTGAATATAAAGAACTACATGACAGCATGTTTACTATCCTTGAATGGTAATTTACGGCTGTGATTTTAGCAAAACTACAGCAAGTAGCCAAGTAAGTGCCACATCACTGGAATGAGGGGCTTTGCCCCTACATTATGCTTCTCTAAGATTAGGTGGCAAACATACATACATATTCACATTCAATAAGTATCCTTGCCATTTACTTTCATGGTTTTTCATATTCTATCTAGTCAGAGTCTGACATCTGAGTCTTCTGTTGACCCGGCACAGCTGTAAATCATTGTCCTTATAAAATAGAGATTTTTTTCACTGTTGTGGCAAGTAATCATGAGAATTTGCAGGGATTAAACACTATAAAAGTCCCTCAGCTCTCTTATATTAATTTGGCTGCTTTCTAAGGATTGGTGAAAGGTCCCAGTGGTTACACTTCCCTTGGTCATTAACCCCTTAACCCCAGGAGCTTTTTTCGGTTTTGCGCTTTAGTTTTTTGCTCCCCTTTTTCTCAGAACAATAACATTTTTATTTTTCCCTCAATATGGCCGAGTGAGGGCTTGTTTTTTTCCAGGACAAGTTGTACTTTTGAACGACACCAATGGTTTTACGATGTCCTGTACAAAAAAACAGGAAAACAATTCCAAGTGTGGTGAAATTGCCAAAAAAGTGCAATCCCACACTTGATTTTTTTTTTGGCTTTTTTACTTGGTTCATTAAATGCTAAAACTGATTGGCCATTTTGATTCTCTAGGTCATTACGAGATCATAGACACCAAACATGTCTAGGTTCTTTTTTTTCTAAGTGGTGAAAAAAATTCCAAACTTTGTTAAAAAATAAAATAAAAAATTGTGCCATTTTCCAATACCCATATCGTCATGATCTCGGGAAGGTTGAGGCCTTATTTTTTGCGTGCTGAGCTGATATTTTTAATGATAACATTTTGGTGCAGATACGATCTTCTGATCGCCAGTTATTGCATTTTAATACGATGTTGAAGAGATCAAAAAAAGTAATTCTTAATTTTATTTTTTTCTCGCTACACCATTTAGCGATCAGGTTAATCCTTTTTTTATTGATAGATCGGGTGATTCTGACTGCGGCGATACCAAATATGTGCATGTTTGATATTTTTATTATTTTATTTTGAATGAGGCAAAAGGGGGATGATTTGAACTTTATATATTTTTTTATTTTTTTATATTTTTTGCAACTTTTTTTAACTTTTGGCATGCTTCAATAGTTTCCATGGGATACTAGAAGCTGCCATAACCTGATCGGCTCTGCTACATAGAGGCCATGATCAGATCACCTCTATATAGCAGAATTGTTCACTTGCTATGAGTGCCGAACACTGGGTGGTACTCACAGCAATACAGCAATGACAACCATAGAAGTCTCCAGGAGACCTCTGGTTGTCATGTCAACACACCGGTTACCTGCAATCATGTGACGGGGGTCACTGGTGAGCGTATTTCTGGCTCGATTGCCATAAACGCTTGTTAAATGTCACTGTCAGAGTTTGACAGCGGCATTTAACTGATTAACATCCACGGGTGGATCGTGATTCCACCCACGGCTATTGGGGACACATGTCAGCTGTTCAAAACAGCTGGCTTGTCCCGGGAAAGATGTGGGCTCACCGCTGGAGCCCACATCAAAGGGAGGGTGTCCGACATTGGCGTAAATGTACACCCAATGTCAGACAGGGGGTTAAGTGATGTCACTTCTCAGCAATATGACATCACTTACTATGGTGGAAAAAACCTTTTAAACATCTTTCAAGCTACCAAATGTTTACTCATTCTGAGTGATAAGGCAGCAAGTTTTAACAACCGAATAGAAACATGGCATTTGTTATAAACCATGCACTTAGGCTGGTTTCACATTAGCTTTTCTGTGCGCAGCGTAGCCTGCTTACTTTTTTCCTAAGGCCAGCGTCACACTTGCGTATTGCATCTGATGCGAGAGCATCGGATGTGATATGCTAATGACCCTCGGCTCCTGCTCTGCTGCGAGCAGGAGCCGAGTGTCATGCATCTGTGCTCCGAGCCTCTCACACAGAGCGGATCGGAGCACAGCTGCAGAGGAGGTGGAGAAAATAATTTCTCCATCTCTTTCATTGCCAAGGTCCGCGTTTAGTGCCCAGCACTCGGATGATATCTGAGTGATTTGCGCTGTCTCACTCTCACCCATAGGCTTATATGGGTGCAAGGGAGCCGAGAGTCGGCTGAGCGTCCGAGGAAAACGGCCGACAAAAAATCGGCTGCTGGCAGCTGCCCCATAGTGTAACATTGGTCCGATTTTTTTATCGCATTGCACTTGTCCGTTTAAGTCGCCAGTGTGACCCCGGCCTTAGATCCACATGCGCTAATGTGAAACCAGCCTAAGTGTGCATTAGATGCTCTGAAGATGTCCTTAAAACCCTACAGCCTCAAAATAACTTTATTAAACTGACGTTATGAAATCAATTAACACTGTCAAGATAAAGTTATTACTCATGTCTACAGACTGAGGGAAATAGAAAGTATTTTGCTTAATTTGTCCTGTCCTAAAATACAAAAATATATAGGAATATAAAAAAGGATATAAAATGTCATTCAAAATTCTGTTGAGTCTTAATGTATTACTCTTTTTGATGGCCTATGTGTCCGGTCCACCATTACAGCTTGTCAAGAGGAAATTGTCATCCATTTTGAAATGTTTCGATTTTCCAATAATTTGATACCCCCATAAGGGAGGGCACTGCTTCCCGATGTACTCAGTATATAGGCTGCATCATATAAATAAAGTCCTGGTATCCCAGAGCAAGCAATGAATAGGAGCCCCCTCTTGAACATTGCACCTATAAATATCATGCTTCGCTTTATATATTTCCTGTCCTCTTCTCAACACAATTCTTGAAAGTTGTCACTTACTGGTAATTTATTGGCTTAGGTAAGTCATGTAGTGTTACAAATGTATTATTGTTATAGTAAACCGCTGCTGCCCATCAGTATACAGTCTCATGGAAACGCTGTGGCAGTCCCTTTGCAAATGAATGGAGCACCAGGGCACAAGCTTTATTGTCACTCCTTACAAAGAACTTATCCCTGTGCTCTCACTGTACAGCAGGACGTCTTTTCTCGTAATTGTGAGGGTTCCCCCAGATAAATGTCTGATCACTGCCACCTTATACAGTTGTGGCCAAAAGTATTGACACACCTGCAATTACAGTATGTCAACATAATACTCAGTTTCTTCCTGAAAATGATTGCAAACACAAATTCTTTGGTATTATTATCTGTTAATTATACAAATTAAAGAAGCATCACATGATTTTTCGAAGAGTGCCAATACTTTTGTCCACCTCTTTTTTTTATGTTTGGTGTGGAATTATATCCAATTTAGCTTTAGGACAATTCTTTTTGTGTTTTTTCATTTAAGACAAATTAAATGAAGATAATAATAGCAAAGAATTTGTGTTTGCAATCATTTTCAGGAAGAAACTGAGTATTATCTGACAGAATTGCAAGGGTGTCAATACTTTTGGCCACAACTGTAACCTATCTTGATGATCTTTTAAAAGGCAAGAGATTTCTCTGCTTAATTCCCAGTTGTTTTTCCAATCTCTCCATTGTGCTTTTCCTACTAGACTCATTTTCAAGCTTTTTTCCTGTCTCACAGCCTTCTCTTTCCCTCTTGTTACAAGACGGCTGAAGATACTCTTCATCAGCCCCACTCTGTCAGCTGCTCCAGATACAAGTGGCCGGCTATAATTACTCCCCATCAAATTCTCTTACCAGCCAATCCACTACTAAATGTGTCCAACCCCATTTGCTTATGTTCCACACTTCCATATAAGTTTAATGAAGACTTGCAGTGTTGCTCTATCCCTAAACCTCTCAGTCTGGTTACTGATGAACGTGTGCAACCACAATCATTACACTCCTGCGCAGAACATCTGTACAAAACAGTGCACCTACTATATCAAAGCATTGCCTCATAGTATGTAGGAGATGTAATAAAAATCTTTCATTTCAAAATCAACTAAACACTTTAAATTCACTCCAAGGAGAGGGGCAGTGATAAATTAGCTTAATCAGGACATTCTTTTGGGCATTAATCATAGATAGCAATATGTTAAATATTTCTAGCAAACAGCTCCATCACAAAATGATGATGTTTATAAAATGAATATCAGCCAACCATTCGCATAGGATTGTCATTAAGTGGACACATGGACTCACTTTTTGATTCACTGTGTATTGTATACTAATTATCCAAAAATTAATTTTTAACTAATTCCAGTTGTGTTTAATATCTTCTAAGTAATGCCTCATTAAAATGACAGCTTTTTTCTTGTACAAGAATAACGGATCAAGTTTCATCAGTGAATCAGTTTCATAAGATTTCATGTTTTTTTCAAAGATAGAAATTTATTTTTTTTGCCATTTTCTCCTATCAGTCAGTGACAAACAGACAGCAGATGGATGGCATCCTAACCCATATGCCTGCAGTGCCTATTTTGGTGACACTTGGATCAATATCGGACATGTCTCTGCGATTTTGCACCGACCACTTGACTACTTGAATATGTGAACTGTCCCATAGACTATTATAGAGTGCTGAAAAACACAGATACCCATACAAGAAAAACTGATGTCTGAATGAAGCCTAATGTGTCATGCATACGGAAGATACATGTCCCCAAATTCTTTTTGGTGGCTCTGTGACGTGGAGCTTTTACAAGCCTGTGTATAAAATGGAAAGCAGACAGAGATATTGTAGCACCCTAAATGCTTAGAGGTTGTATGGAGCAATATTTTGATTAAGAACATATGATATTAGGCTAATAAGAGAACAGTACCTTACACTCAGTCCCAGGCAGTCTATCCTGCAAATCATTGCATTGAGCAGTGGAGCCCAACTCAGAAGATAATGAAACATATTCTTTTTTCTGTATCTCAAATTTGTAAACATGAATGTTGACATGTGGAATTCCAGAAAACACTCCATGTTTCGCTATAATTCCAGACCATAAATGGTTTCCTTGTAAATCTGAGCCTTCATTTGCTACAGTTCCAGTCTATTCATTCTAATGCTTTGTTTTGCTTTGCAGGGAAGTCGAGCATATTAAAATACAATAAATCATTATTTCTCAGTTGACCAATGGGAGCAGACACTTCATATATTTCCTTGCCTCACTTGATTTCCAAACGTATTGAATAATGATTGGTGCTATTTTTCCTAGGTAGAACACATTTCTCTCCCTTTGATTCAGTTAACTTTTAAATGCTGTTTTTGAGAAGGTTTTCAACAAATCCAATAAAATAGCTGACAAGAAACTACATGAGTGGAAATAAAATAACAAAGAGAGAGAGAGAAATGTGTAGGTTTGTGTCATTAGTGATTTTACAAGGGCATTTCTCATTGCTTTTATCTTCCAGTTTTGTAAATACATCAATGTGCGTTTAAAAGTGTTGAATCTTAGAAATTCAATATTCATCTCCTCAACAGAAAATATGCAGCTTTAAAGGTTTTCTGCCCTAGCAAATATGTTTAATATTCAGAGGAACTTTAGAGGCAATGCATACTGGTGTTTTGTAAAAAAAATGTTGCCTCTTGTATCCCATGCTAAGGATTGGGTGCCAACATTCTTTTTAATAACCCCTTTCATATTCTGGCCTATTTAGTCTCACTCTCCAGCAAAGTGGTGTACAACAGGACACCTCTTTTTGCAAGATCATAAGTAGCTCATCTCTACAGGAGCATGAAGAACTATGTTGGACTGTTGCTTAAAAAAGGACTACCTTAATACAATGATACTCTTACTAGTTCATCTTATTAATAAATATTATGTTCTCTTGCCTAAGGTCTAATGACATCTTTTGAAAATGATTGACAATTCATAAATACTTCTCATAAGTTTTTATTGGTGAGTTATTGCTTGCTGAGACCCCAAGCAATCTCTATAATGAAAGAGCACAAGTTCTCACCTAATTGCTGTTTTCCTCTGAAAAGTGTATGCTTAATAGGAAGGAAATCAAAAACAGCTCACTCTCTGTTAGGGCTAGCGGAACGCACCAAGTAATAGAGAGATTGATGCGAGGTGTGTTCGCAGCCCGGTGTCCACCGTGCAGAGATACCTGCTGGAAAGTAATGGTGGATGGACACTGAGCTCACACGTGAGTTAAACTTCACCCCGTGTGAAATGAAAGTGAACTCTGTTGCCTCACAGAGTCGTGCTGTACACAGATATACTGTAAATACCCTAACTAGGGTTGTGCTTACTCTGGAACTCTTCTGTGCTAACCGCACACATGAAGGAACGAGATGCTAAGCCAAGGCTAATTGCCCCCACTGATGCTAGCTGCCTGCCTGAGTGTACAGCCCCAAAGCTAAACAGACTCACACCATATATCAACTGAGTAGTAGAGTAACGACTGGCAACAGCCAAACACAAATGATATTAGCGCATGGCCGTGCGGCCATGCAAACCTTTTATAGTTGTAGCTCTCCAGGACCTTCCTAATGGACCAATAGGAGCTGCTAAAGGACCTGAGCGTGTGACCCCCAACCTCTAATGAGAGGTCTTCCCTTGGGCATGCTCAGAAGGAGAAAAGCAGGACTTAGTCCCATTAGTGCCTGCTTGCTGCCGAACAGTACTGGTTATAATGGCTGAACCTGGAAGGGCAGCAGTAACCAAACGTGCAATATCTGTCTGAGCCAGGCGCTGGGACCAACGTCTCCGCTGAGCAGGTAACACTGCAGCTGGAGAAGAATGGGAGACCGCAGCGGACATGGTTTGAGATTCCCCCTGTGCAGCGGCAGGAACTCGACACCTAACACTCTCCTATTAGGTTGCAATCACGTGACAACATGGTATTCATTTAAGCTTCAACACTATTTTAACCTCTTAACCCAACCTCAACCTTTATAATAAACCCCAATTAACACTCCACTCATAAGTTGGATAAATTGGCCACAGCAGCCTTTTATTAACATTTAATATAATTTTAATACAACATCCTAGAAGGGGTGGTCCTTGAAACCCCAAAAACCTAAGCTTCAGGTTTAATAATCTCAACTTGGCCCCAGGTCGAGTCTTGCCTATAGCTGCTATGCACCAGCCCAAAGGCACCTATCTACCCATTTGGCCAATGTTTAGCACCATGTCATGTCGGACGCTGTTCACACTAGGGCGTCCGACAGACAGCGGTAATTCCACATACATCCACTAAACGCTCAGTGGCGTTGGCTAGACTTTATCTAGCTTGCTCGGGGTTAATCTAGCTGGTAATTTGGTTGGAGGCTGGGTCACGCCCACGGCCTTTAACTAGTCGTGCTGGATTTTGGGCGTCGCCGATTATAGCTTGTGCTTTGTGCCTAGCGATTCCGGTCTGGAGTGGTGGTCTTGTTGCAGGAATATTGTATCTGGTGGTGTATTATCCTTTGTCATATTCCTCCTTCCTATATTTGTATATGTTTTGCCCTGTGCACATTATAGTGTATTCCTGTGTGTCTGCGGCTTGGTGCGTTTTTCAGTTTTCCCTGTTTGTGCTTTCTGTGGGGATTTGTGTGTGGTCTCTTCTCTGGGTGGTGGGTGGTGGTTTCAGCTTGGGGCTGAAACAGGAGACAGGATCAGGCCTGGCGGCCCAGACATGCACACCTTTAGTGTAACTTCTGGGAAATGGTCAGACAGAGTTTCCCTAGCCTGAGGGATATCGCAGGGGCCCGGGTAACCAGCCTTAGTCTACCCAGTACTCCCGTGACATTATAATCGGCCCAAAAAGAAAAAAAAAGAAAAAAGGAAAGTTTTTTTTATTTTCATGGATCCCATGACTTCCATAACCCGCCAGTTGGAGGCGCTGTCCTTACAGGTCACTGAATTAAAGGGGGTGGTTCAGCAACAGGGTCTAGTAGTATCTAATGTGCAAGTGGAAACTGCAGGTAGAGTTGCAGAGCCAAAAATCCCTTTACCTGAGAGGTTTGCTGGGGAACGCAGTAAATTTGTTGTTTTCCATGAAGCTTGCAAATTATATTTTCGTATGCGCCCGCTTTCTTCAGGTAATGAGGCTCAGCGTGTGGGCTTGGTTTTGTCATTACTGAACGGAGATCCCCAAGTATGGGCGTTTTCATTACCTTCTGATTCAGCTGCATTTAACTCAGTGGAGAGTGTTTTTTTCTGCTCTTGGACTCATATATGATGATCCTGACAGATTGGCTCTAGCAGAATGTAAAATACACGCTCTCCACCAGGGGGAGCGAATGGGGAGGATTACTGTTCTGAATTTCGCCACTGAGCGGTGGACACACAATGAAATGACCCGGCGCTGCGGATTCAGTTTGTATATGGGGTTTTGAGAAGGGTTAAACAAGCCCTCCTGATGTATGAGACTCCTGCTTCTCTAGAGTCTGCCATGAGTCTTGTTGTCTGCATTGATCGCCATTTGCATCAGGGGCGCTAGAGATGCCGCCTATGGGGGAGGTCGTAGGTGCACGTGAGGTTGCTGCAGGTGAGCCCACGGAGCCTATGCAAATCGCAGGGGTATCACGTCAGCAAGCCCCCTCACTGAGGAAGCAGGGAGCCTGTTTTTGCTGTGGTAAAAAGGGGCATTATGTAAATGCTTGTCCTCTGTTTTCTAAGAAAAGCGCAACGGCGGAAAACTTCTAAGCTCAGAGGGTGTGGAGGAGGCCAATCTGAGCTTATGCATATCCTCCATGGTGGTCTCTCAATGTATGCTCCCTGCCAGAGTTATGGTTGCTGGCAGAGAGCTGCCAATCACTGTTTTTGTGGATAGTGGTTTGGCCACTAATCTCATTGATGAGGAGTTTGCGTGCACGGCTGGGTTCACGGTCGAAAAATTGCCTCATCCTATCCGGGTGGTCACCATCAATGCTACCCCTCTCCCACAGGGGGAGATTACTGAGTTTGTAGCTGAGGTGAAACTCCACATTGGGGTCCTGCATTCTGAGCAGGTTACATGTAGGGTGCTCAGTAACCTTCCTGCACAAATGGTTCTGGGTTTTCCATGGTTATCTATGCACAACCCGGTTATTGACTAGAAAACTCAGGACATAATTCAGTGGAGCGGATTTTGCCAGGAGAATTGCCTGGCCACATGTGTGTCCGCTGTGACTCTAAGCATTCCTGAGTCACTGCTGGATTTTGCGGATGTGTTCTCAGAGAAGGGTTGCTCAGAATTGCCACCACATCGCCCCTATGACTGTACTATTAGGTTTAAACCAGGGGCCAAATTGCCGAAAGCTAGAATGTTCAACATCTCTGGTCCTGAGAGGCAAGCGTTAAAAGACTACATTGCTGAGAGTTTGAGCAAAGGGCACATCAGGCCTTCGTCCTCGCCCGTGGCAGCGGGGTTCTTCTTCATTAAAAAGAAAGATGGCAGACTACGACCGTGTCTGGATTTCAGGGAGTTAAACCAGATTACGGTTCGTGATCCATACCTTTTGCCACTGATACCTGATTTGTTCAACCAGGTGGCTGGTGCTAAGTGGTTTTCCAAGATTGACCTCAGTGGGCGTACAACTTCATAAGAGTCCATCATGGTGATGAGTGGAAGACGGCTTTTAATACTCCTGAGGGTCATTTTGAAAATTTGGTGATGCCATTTGGGTTGATAAACGCGCCTGCACTTTTTCAACATTTCATAAATGATGAATTCCCGCATGTTCTGGGGAAATTCGTTATTGTGTACCTAGATGACATTCTAATTTATTCATGCGACCGTGATACTCATTTAGAGCGTGTGAGGCAGGTGTTACAGCTACTCAGGGAAAATAAGCTCTATGCTAAACTTGAGAAATGTGTATTTTCGGTTCAGGAGTTGCCTTTCTTGGGTTATATTGTGTCTGCTTCAGGGTTTAAAATGGACGCCGCTAAGGTGCAAGCGGTGCTGCATTGGGAACGGCCTGATAACCTAAAAGCACTCCAGCGGTTCCTTGGGTTTTCCAACTCTTATAGAAAGTTTATCAAGGATTTTTCTACCATTGCTAAACCGCTTACTGACATGACGAAAAAGGGTACCAATTTGTCCGCCTGGCCTCAGGCTGCTGTGCGCGCATTTGAATTTCTGAAGAACAGTTTTGCTTTGGCCCCCATTTTGGTGTAAACTGATGTATCAAAACCATTTACCGTGGAAGTCGATGCATCTGAGGTTGGAGTGGGGCTCATCCTTGGGCGAGTTGCGTCCATGCGCCTACTTTTCCAAGAAGCTGTCGCCCGACAAACGTAATTATGATATCGGCAACAGGGAGTTGTTGGCTATCAAGTTGGCGTTTGAGGAATGGCGACACTTTTTGGAGAGGTCGGTCCATCAGGTTACAGTTATCACCGACCATAAAAATCTGCTGTATTTGGAGTCAGCCAAGCGTCTGTCCCCCAGGCAGGCTCGCTCGGCATTGTTTTTCACGCGGTTCAACTTTTTTGTTACATACCAACTTGGGTCTAAGAACACTAAGGCGGATGCTTTGTCCAGGTGTTTTTCAGGGGGAGAACCTCGGGATGATCCGGTATCCATCCTCCAAAAGGGTGTAGTGGTCTCGGCTCTCACGACCGAAGTTGAGGCTGAGACTGCCGAGGCTCAGGAGGAGGTACCACCAGAGCTTCCCATTAATAAATCGTTTGTACCTCTCCATCTTCACCTAAAGGTGTTGGGTGAGCATCATGATGCTGTCCTGGCTGGCGATCCAGGGGTTAGGGGTACCTTGGAGTTGGTGTCTTGTTGGTTTTGGTGGCCCAAAATCCGACACGTACGTACGTATCAGCGTACGTATCTCATACGTATCAGCATGTACCACGTGCGCTAGGGTTAAGATGTCCCGCTCCCATCCTGCTGGCACACTACATCCTCTCAGGGTACCCAGTAGGCCATGGATGGAGATTTCCATGGATTTTATCCAGATTTACCCTCCTCTGCTGGGAACACGGTCATTCTGGTGGTTGTTGATCGGTTCTCAAAGATGTCGCACTTTGTGTCCTTGCCTTTGTTGCCTAACGCTAAGACTCTGGCTCAGGTATTTGTGCAGGAGGTGGTCAGACTTCACGGGGTCCCATCTGACATCGTGTCTGATAGGGGTACTCAGTTTGTGGCAAAATTTTGCAAAGCTTTTTGTTCACGGCTGGGGATGAAGTTGTCAAATTCTTCTGCATTTCATCCTCAGTCAAATGGTCAGACCGAGCGTATGAACCAGAATTCGGAGCAGTACTTACGCTGTTTTGTTTCTGACAATCAGGAGGAGTGGTCGAAATTCCTTCCTTTGGCTGAGTTTGCTATAAATAATCACCGTCAGGAATCATCTGGGGAGTCGCCGTTCTTTTGTGTTTACGGGCTCCATCCTCAGTTTTGTACTCTGCGTCAGGGGGGTTCTACTAGCGTCCCGGAGGAGGGACAGTTAGGAGTACAACTGGCATCCGTGTGGAGGAGAGTGAAACAGCGCTTGCTAAACGTAGGTGCAAGGTACAAACGAGTGGCTGACAGTAAACGTGTGACACGTCGGGACCTGAGTGTGGGTGACTGGGTGTGGTTGTCCACAAAAAACATAAGACCCAAAATACCATCCCTGAAATTAGGTCCAAGGTTTATTGGTCCATTTAGGGTTGCCACCATCATTAACCCGGTAGCCTACCGTTTGGCGCTCCCTACGGTATATAAAATACACAACGTGTTCCACAGATCTTTGTTAATAAAGGTGGTGGGTTCTGTGGACACTGCGCCTATGCCACCTCCAGTTTTGGTGGTTGGCAATTTGGAGTTTGAAGTCTCCAAGGTGGTTGACTCTCGTATAGTGCACCGCACATTACAGTACCTGGTACACTGGCATGGTTATGGACCGGAAGAGAGGTCCTGGGTACCAGCCTCGGACATACATGCGGACCAGCTGGTCAGTATGTTTCACCGCCACCATCCCGACAAGCCGGGTCCTATAAGTCGTGAGGGCCCTGGGGTCCCTCGTAGAAGGCGGAGTACTGTCATGTCGGATGCTATTCACACTAGGGTGTCCGACAGACAGCTGTAATTCCACATACGTCCACTACACGCTCAGTGGCGTCAGCTAGACTTTATCCAGCTTGCTCGGGGTTAACCTAGCTGGTAATTTGGTTGGAGGCTGGGTCATGCCCACGGCCTTTAACTAGTCGTGCTGGATTTTGGGCGTCGCCGATTATAGCTTGTGCTTTGTGCCTAGCGATTCTGGTCTGGAATGGTGGTCTTGTTGCAGGAATATCGTATCTGGTGGTGTATTATCCTTTGTCATATTCCTCCTTCCTATATTTGTATTTGTTTTGCCCTGTGCACATTATAGTGTATTCCTGTGTGTCTGCGGCGTGGTGCGTTTTTCAGTTTCAGTGGTTATATTTTGGCCAGAATATAACTAATACCTCACATTAAAATTTTTTTATGTGTTTTTTGCACTTTTTTCGGGGTGCAGTTGGGCCCATTTTTTAAACTGTGGTGTCTGTGCACATGGGGTGCATTTGGATAGTGCTGGGAAGGCCCGCCTGATCTAATAGAAGGGTGTCAGTACTAGGCCTGCCTGGATGCTGTGCATCTTCATTGTGTGAACAGCGCTACATACAAATTTTTTATGTGCAGCAATGTGCCAAGCAGCCACCCCCTCCATTAGTTTGGTAGCTGGTGAGTGGCTGCAGTAACAGATCAAAATTGATATTGTTAATTAATTTCCTATAGGGCTTTATACCTAAATCATTTCCCCCAAATGTTGTAGTAATTATAGGGGATAACTCAGGAGACTCTTTGCATGGAACAAGACAACTACAGGACACAGTTTTATAAGTGGTAAAGTCTATATTATCACACGGTGATTCAAACAGGTGCAGAGAGAAACTCAAGTCCACAACACTTGGTGCAAATATCAAATGCAGCTCAGCAGTCTATAGGAAACTTCAGAGGAAAATGCAATCATGAAAAACACCAAAAAGAAAAAATTCAAGAAAAAACACCAAAAACAGGCAGAGATGCTTACCTGTCTGAATGGGCCTCAATACAAATGCACAAGCAGGGTGCAGCGGACCCAAATAAAATAGCAGATACACAGGTGCAATACCCAATGAAACAGCCAGCCTTCAATATCTGCTATTTTATTTGGGTCCGCTGCACCCTGCTTGTGCATTTGAAAATGCAATCACACAGAAAGTCTATGAAGCACAATTATTCTTGAGGATACTTGACACGATTAAGTCCTTGCTTAGTCCAAAACACAGATAGATATGCTTATAAGGCAGTTCAAATAATATCTTAGCTCAACCATTGAGGTCTGGGTAATAGTCTCAGGTTCTTCCAGAGCAGAAACAGCTTACATGTCCAGCAAATGCAGATGGATGTAAACACGAGCAGCAGATGAAGGAGGATTACTGGAACTGGTGTAGGCAGCAGGAACTCAGAGCAGAGTAGCAGGATAATCCCACAGGTTCACAGGAGCAGGTATATAGCCAGAGAGTCACCAGAGGTCAGGAGCTGGATGCAAGGCAGAATACTCTAGCACAGACTGAAGGCTGGCGTGGAGTTTTATAGCAGGAAGACACTGCACATGAGACCAAAGACGCCATCTTGAAAAAGGGCAGTAATGCACAAAAAGGTAATAAAAAATGTTCAGAGTCCTGACAAATGTATTACCAGCACAGCATATGTCTGCCAGCCACGTTCTGCCACTTACATTGTGTAGTGTAATACAGTGGGCCTGGTTTTTCCAGCAGTCTCCCACACAAAAAAGGGAGATTTAAATTGCCACTAAGTGGATCTGCCTCAGTTCGGTTTGTCGTATATCTGCCAGCCACTTTCTGCCACTTACATTGTGTAGTGTAATACAGTGGGCCTGGTTTTTGCAGCAGTCTCCCACACAAAAAAGGGAGATTTAAATTGCCACTAAGTGGATCTGCGTCAGTTCTGTTTGTAGTATATCTGCCAGCCACATTCTGCCACTTACATTCTGTAGTGTAATACAGTGGGCCTGGTTTTTGCAGCAGTCTCCCACACAAAAAAGGGAGATTTAAATTGCCACTAAGTGGATCTGGGTCAGTTCTGTTTGTCATATATCTGCCAGCCACTTTCTGCCACTTACATTGTGTAGTGTAATACAGTGGGCCTGAGTTTGGTGCAGTGTCACCCACAAAAAAGGGAGATTTAAATTGCCACTAAGTGGATCTGCGTCAGTTCTGTTTGTAGTATATCTGCCAGCCACATTCTGCCACTTACATTGTGTAGTGTAATACAGTGGGCCTGGTTTTTGCAGCAGTCTCCCACACAAAAAAGAGAGATTTAAATTGCCACTAGGTGGATCTTTGTCAGTTCTGTTTGTCATATATCTGCCAGCCACGTTCTGCCACTTATATTGTGTAGTGTAAAACAGTGGGCCTGGTTTTTGCAGCAGTCTCCAACACAAAAAAGGGAGATTTAAATTGCTACTAAGTGGATCTACATCAGTTCTGTTTGTCGTATATCTGCCAGCCACGTTCTGCCACTCACATTGTGTAGTGTAAAACAGTGGGCCTGAATTTTGCAGCAGTCTCCCACACAAAAAAGGGAGATTTAAATTGCCACTAGTGGATCTACATCAGTTCTGTTTGTCGTATATCTGCCAGCCACGTTCTGCCACTTACCTTGTGTAGTGTAATACAGTGGGCCTGATTTTTGCAACAGTCTCCCATACAAAAAAGGGAGTTTTAAATTGCCACTAAGTGGATCTGTGTCAGTTCTGGTTGTCGTACATCTGCCAGCCTCTTTCTGCCACTTACATTTTGTAGTGTAATACAGTGGGACTGGTTTTTGCAGCAGTCTCCCACACAAAAAAGGGAGATTAAAATTGCCACTAAGTGGATCTGGGTCAGTTCTGTTTGTCGTATATATGCCAGCCACGTTCTGCCACTTACATTGTGTAGTGTAATACAGTGGGCCTGGTTTTTGCAGCAGTCTAACACACAAAAAGGGAGATTTAAATTGCCACTAAGTGGATCTGCGTCAGTTCTGTTTGTCGTATATCTGCCAGCCACTTTCTGCCACTTACATTGTGTAGTGTAATACAGTGGGCCTGAGTTTGGTGCAGTGTCACCCACAAAAAAGGGAGATTTAAATTGCCACTAAGTGGATCTGCGTCAGTTCTGTTTGTAGTATATCTGCCAGCCACGCTCTGCCGCTTACATTGTGTAGTGTTATGCAGTGGGCCTGATTTTTGCAGCAGTCTCCCACACAAAAAAGGGAGATTTTAATTGCCACTAAGTGGATCTACATCAGTTCTGTTTGTTGTGTATCTGCCAGCCACGTTCTGCCACTTATATTGTGTAGTGTAATACAGTGGGCCTGTGATATGAACTGGTGGTTTAGGAGCGACATGCGACGAGCTCTGAGCAGGGTGTAACTATACTGACCGCAGTTCCTGAGCTTAACACAACACTAGAAGTATCTGTGGGATGTTCCTGTCACTCCCTAGACACCTCGTCACAGCCGGAGAACTAACTACCCCTAAAGGTAGAAACAGGAAAACTATCTTGCCTCAGAGAATATCCCCAAAGGATAGGCAGCCCCCCACAAATATTGACTGTGAGTGGAGAGGGAAATGACATACATAGAATGAAACAAGATGTAGCAAAGGAGGCCACTTCTAGCTAGATAGATAGTACAGGACAGAATACTGTGCGGTCAGTAATAAAAACTAGAAAAAGTCCACCGGAGAGTTTTACAAAAATCTCCACACCTGACTAAAGGTGTGGAGGGCAAATATGCTGCCCAGAGCTTCCAGCTTAAATGAACAAAACCATACTGATAAGCTGGACTAGAAAGAAAAAACATAGAATGCACTGAACGATCAAATCCACAACAAGTGGACTGCAAAAGAACAAGCAAGGACTTATCTTTGCTGAACTGGTCAGAATATCAGGGAAATCCAAAAGAGATGTGACTCCAAGCAGGAACCATTGATAACTGGCACTGGCTGAGGGATAAGGCCAGACTAAAATAGCCGAGCCAGAAAGACAATCAGTGGAAGCAGCTGCAGATGCTAAATCCAAGGAGCAGCTATTCCACTTAAAACCACCGGAGGGAGACCAAGAGCAGAACTCACAAAAGTACCACTTACAACCACCGGAGGGAATCCAAGAGCGGAATTCACAACAGTACCCCCCCCTTGAGGAGGGGTCACCAAACCCTCACCAGAGCCCCCAGGCCGATCCGGACGAGCCAAGTGAAAAGCACGAACCAAATCGGCGGCATGGACATCGGAGGCAACAACCCAAGAATTATCCTCCTGGCCATAACCCTTCCACTTGACAAGATACTGAAGCCTCCGCCTCGAAAAACGAGAATCCAAAATACATATTCCAACTCCCCCTCAACCAACACCGGGACAGGAGGATCAACAGAGGGAACAACGAGTACCACATATCTCTGCAACAAATATCTATGGAAAACATTATGGATGGCAAAATAGGCTGGAAAGACCAAACAAAAAGATACCGGATTGATAATCTCAGAAATCTTATAAGGACCAATGAACCGAGGCTTGAACTTAGGGGAAGAAACCTTCATAGGAACATGACGAGAAGATAACTAGACTAAATCCCCCACCCGAAGCCGGGGACCAACACACCAACGGCGGTTAGCAAAACGTTGAGCCTTTTCCTGAGACAACGTCAAATTGTCTACCACATGAGTCCAAATCTGCTGTAACCTGTCCATCACAGAATCCACACCAGGACAATCAGAAGGCTCAACCTGCCCCGAAGAAAAACGAGGATGGAAACCAAAATTACAAAAGAAAGGCGAAACCAAAGTAGCCGAACTGGCCCGATTATTAAGGGCAAACTCGGCCAATGGCAAGAAAGCCACCCAATCATCCTGATCAGCAGACGCAAAGCATCTCAAATAGGTTTCCAAGGTTTGATTAGTTAGCTCAGTTTGGCCATTTGTCTGAGGATGGAACGCCGAAGAAAAAGACAAATTAATGCCCATCCTAGCACAAAAGGCCCGCCAAAACCTAGAAACAAACTGGGAACCTCTGTCAGACACAATATTCTCTGGAATGCCATGCAAATGAACCGCATGCTGAAAAAACAATGGAACCAAATCAGAGGAGGAAGGCAATTTAGGCAAAGGTACCAAATGGACCATTTTAGAGAACCGGTCACAAACCACCCAGATAACAGACATCTTCTGGGAAACAGGAAGATCCGAAATAAAATCCATGGAAATATGCATCCAGGGCCTCTCAGGGACCGGCAAAGGCGAAAGCAACCCACTAGCGCAGGAACAGCAAGGCTTGGCCTGGGCACAAGTCCCACAGGACTGCACAAAAGAACGCACATCCCGCGACAAGGAAGGCCACCAAAAGGACCTAGCAACCAAATCTCTTGTACCAAAAATTCCAGGATGACCGGCCAACACCGAACAATGAACCTCAGAAATTACCTTACTTGTCCATCTATCAGGAACAAACAGCTTCCCCATTGGATAGAGGTCAGGTTTATCAGCCTGAAATTCCTGAAGTACCCGCCGCAAATCAGGGGAGATGGCAGAAAGAATCACCCCTTCCTTAAGAATGCCAACCGGCTCAAGGACTCCAGGAGAATCAGGCAAAAAACTCCTAGAGAGGGCATCAGCCCTAACATTCTTAGATCCCGGAAGATACGAGACAACAAAATCGAAACGGGAGAAAAGCAGGGACCATCGAGCCTGTCTAGGGTTCAGCCGCTTGGCCGACTCGAGGTAAATCAGATTCTTATGATCGGTCAAGACCACAACGCGATGCTTGGCTCCCTCAAGCCAATGTTGCCACTCCTCAAATGCCCACTTCATAGCCAGCAATTCCCGATAGCCGACATCATAATTGCGTTCCGCAGGCGAAAACTTTCGGGAAAAAAAGGCACACGGTTTCATCAAGGAACCATCAGAATTCCTCTGAGACAAAATGGCCCCTGCCCCAATCTCAGAAGCGTCAACCTCAACCTGAAAAGGAAGAGAAACATCCGGATGACGCAACACAGGGGCAGAAGTAAATCGGCTTTTAAGCTCCTGAAAGGCCTCAACAGCCACAGAGGACCAATTCGTCATATCAGCGCCCTTCTTCGTCAAATCGGTCAGGGGCTTGACCACACTGGAAAAGTTGGCAATGAAGCGGCGATAAAAATTAGCAAAGCCCAAAAATTTCTGAAGGCTCTTCACAGATGTGGGTTGAATCCAGTCATGAATGGCTTGGACCTTAACAGGATCCATTTCTATAGACGAGGGAGAAAAAATAACCCCCCCAAAAAAAACCTTCTGAACTCCAAATAGGCACTTAGAACCCTTCACAAATAAAGCATTATCACAAAGGATCTGGAATACCATCCTCACCTGCTTCACATGAGACTCCCAACCATCGGAAAAAATCAAAATATCATCCAAATACACAATCAAGAATTTATCAAGATAATTGCGGAAAATATCATGCATGAAGGACTGAAATACAGAAGGAGCATTAGAAAGCCCGAAAGGCATCACAAGGTATTCAAAATGGCCTTCGGGCGTATTAAATGCAGTTTTCCATTCGTCACCCTGTTTAATACGAACAAGATTACATGCCCCTCGAAGGTCAATCTTAGTAAACCAACTAGCCCCCTTAATCCGAGAAAACAAATCAGAAAGCAAAGGTAAAGGGTATTGGAATTTGACCGTGATCTTATTAAGAAGGTGATAATCAATACAGGGTCTCAAGGAGCCATCCTTCTTGGCAACAAAAAAGAATCCCGCTCCCAATGGTGACGAAGACGGCTGAATATGCCCCTTCTCCAAAAACTCCTTAACATAACTCCGCATGGCGGCATGCTCTGGCACAGACAGATTGAAAAGTCGGCCCTTAGGGAACTTACAGCCAGGAATCAAGTCAATAGCACAATCACAGTCCCTATGTGGAGGAAGGGAACTGGACTTGGGCTTATCAAATACATCCTGGAAATCCGACAAAAACTCAGGAACATCAGAAGAGGGGGAAGAGGAAATTGACATCAAAGGAACGTCACTATGTACCCCTTGACAACCCCAACTAGTCACAGACTTAGATTTCCAATCCAGCACTCGATTATGTACTTGTAACCATGGAAAACCTAGTACAACAACATCATGTAAATTATGCAACACCAGAAAATGACAATCTTCCTGATGTGCTGGAGCCATGCACATGGTCAGCTGAGTCCAATACTGAGGTTTATTCTTGGCTAACGGTGTAGCATCAATGCCCCTCAAAGGAATAGGGCTCTGCAAAGGCTGCAAAGAAAAACCACAGCACCTGGCGAATTCCAAGTCCATTAAGTTCAGGGCAGCGCCTGAATCCACAAATGCCATGACAGAAAAGGACGATAATGAGCAAATCAGGGTCACAGGAGAAATTTAGGCTGTACAGTACTGATGGTAACAGACCTAGCGACCCTCTTAGTACGCTTAGGGCAATCAGAAATAGCATGAGCAGAATCACCACAGTAAAAACACAGCCTATTCTGACGTCTGATTTCCTGCCGTTCTGCTCTAGTCAAAATTCTATCACATTGCATAGGCTCAGGACTCTGTTCAGAGGACATTGCCATATGGTGCACAACTTTGCGCTCGCGCAGGCGCCGATCAATCTGAATGGCTAGAGACATAGATTCGCTCAAACCAACAGGCGTGGGGAACCCCACCATAACATCTTTAAGGGCTTCAGAAAGACCCTTTCTAAAAATTGCTGCCAGAGCATCCTCATTCCATTTAGTGAGCACAGACCATTTTCTAAATTTCTGGCAGTATAATTCTGCCGCTTCCTGACCCTGACACAGGGCCAATAAGGTTTTTTCTGCATGATCCACAGAGTTAGGTTTGTCATACAATAATCCGAGCGATTTAAAAAATGCATCTACATTAAGCAATGCCGGATTCCCTGACTCAAGGGAGAATGCCCAGTCCTGAGGGTCACCACGCAGCAGAGAAATTACTATTTTAACCTGCTGAATCGGATCACCAGAGGAACGGGGTTTAAGAGCAAAAAACAATTTGCAGTTATTTTTAAAGTTCAAAAACTTGGATCTGTCCCCATAAAACAAATCAGGAGTAGGAATTCTAGGCTCTAAAGCCGGAGTCTGGACAACATAATCTTGGATACTCTGTACTCTTGCAGCAAGTTGATCCACATGAGAAAACAAACCCTGAACATCCATGCCCGCGCCAAAATCCTGAACCACCCAGAGATTAAGAGGAAAAAAAAGACAAAACAGACTACAGAAAAAAAAATGGCTCAGAACTCTTTTTTTTTCCTTCTTTTGAGATGCATTTAACTCATTTGTGGCCAGTTGTACTGTTATGAACTGGTGGTTTAGGAGCGACATGCGATGAGCTCTGAGCAGGGTGTAACTATACTGACCGCAGTTCCTGAGCTTAACACAACACTAGAAGTAGCAGTGGGATGTTCCTGTCACTCCCTAGACACCTCGTCACAGCTGGAGAACTAACTACCCCTAAAGGTAGAAACAGGAAAACTATCTTGCCTCAGAGAAAATCCCCAAAGGATAAGCAACCCCCCACAAATATTGACTGTGAGTGGAGAGGGAAATGACATACGTAGAATGAAACAAGATGTAGCAAAGGAGGCCACTTCTAGCTAGATAGATAGTACAGGACAGAATACTGTGCGGTCAGTAATAAAAACTAGAAAAAGTCCACCGGAGAGTTTTACAAAAATCTCCACACCTGACTAAAGGTGTGGAGGGCAAATCTGCTGCCCAGAGCTTCCAACTTAAATGAACAAAACCATACAGATAAGCTGGACTAGAAAGAAAAAACATAGAATGCACTGAACGATCAAGTCCACAACAAGTGGACTGCAAAAGAACAAGCAAGGACTTATCTTTGCTGAACTGGTCAGAATATCAGGGAAATCCAAAAGAGATGTGACTCCAAGCAGGAACCATTGACAACTGGCACTGGCTGAGGGATAAGGCCAGACTAAAATAGCCGAGCCAGAAAGACAATCAGTGGAAGCAGCTGCAGATGCTAAATCCAAGGAGCAGCTATTCCACTTAAAACCACCGGAGGGAGCCCAAGAGAAGAACTCACAAAAGTGCCACTTACAACCACCGGAGGGAGCCCAAGAGCGGAATTCACAACAGGCCTTATTTTTGCAGCAGTCTCCCACACAAAAAAGGGAGATTTAAATTGCCACTAAGTGGATCTGCGTCAGTTCTGTTTGTCGTATATCTGCCAGCCACATTCTGCCACTTACATTGTGTAGTGTAATACAGTGTGCCTGATTTTTGCAGCAGTCTCCCACACAAAACAGGGAAATTTAAATTGCCACTAAGTGGATCTGCGTCTGCTCTGTTTGTCGTATATCTGCCAGCCGCGTTCTGCCACTTACATTGTGTAGTGTAATACAGTGGGCCTGGTTTTTGCAGCAGTCTCCCACACAAAAAAGGGAGATTTAAATTGCCACTAAGTGGATCTGCGTCAGTTCTGTTTGTCAAATATCTGCCAGCCACGTTCTGCCACTTACATTGTGTAGTGTAATACAGTGGGCCTGAGTTTGGGTACAGTGTCACCCCCAAAAAGGGAGATTTACATTGCCACTAAGTAGATCTGCATCAGTTCTGTTTGTCGTATATCCACCAGCTACGTTCTGCCACTTACATTGTGTAGTGTAATACAGTGGGCCTGGTTTTTGCAGCAGTCTCCCACCCAAAAAAGGGAGATTTAAATTGCCACTAAGTAGATCTGCATCAGTTCTGTTTGTCGTATATCTGCCAGCCACCTTCTGCCACTTACATTGTGTAGTGTAGTACAGTGGGCCTGGTTTTTTTCAGCAGTCTCCCACACAAAAAAGGGAGATTTAAATTGCCACTAAGTGGATCTGCGTCACTTCTGTTTGTCGTACATCCGCCATCTACGTTCTGCCACTTACATTGTGTAGTGTAATACAGTGGGCCTGGTTTTTGCAGCAGTCTCCCACACAAAAAAGGGAGATTTAAATTGCCACTAAGTGGATCTGCGTCAGTTCTGTTTGTCGTATATCTGCCAGCCACGTTCTGCCACTTACATTGTGTAGTGTAATACAGTGGGCCTGGTTTTTGCAGCAGTCTCCCACACAAAAAAGAGAGATTTAAATTGCCACTAAGTGGTGCTATGCGCCAGTCCTGCGGAACAGACCCCGTCGCTATAGAGTCCCTAAAAATAAGAAATAATGGTTTATCTATTACATTACTTAGTTCTCTTAGTACTCGTGGGTGTATGCCATCCGGACCCGGAGATTTATCTATTTTAATCTTATTTAGCCGGTTTCGCACCTCTTCTTGGGTTAGATTGGTGACTCTTAATATAGGGTTTTCATTGTTTCTTGGGATTTCACCTAGCATTTCATTTTCCACCGTGAATACCGTGGAGAAGAAGGTGTTTAATATGTTAGCCTTTTCCTCGTCATCTACAACCATTCTTTCCTCACTATTTTTTAAGGGGCCTACATTTTCAGTTGTTATTCTTTTACTATTGATATAGTTGAAGAACAGTTTGGGATTAGTTTTACTCTCCTTAGCAATGTGCTTCTCTGTTTCCTTTTTTGTCAGCTTTAATTAGTTTTTTAGATAAAGTATTTTTCTCCCTATAGTTTTTTAGAGCTTCAATGGTGCCATCCTGCCTTAGTAGTGCAAATGCTTTCTTTTTACTGTTAATTGCCTGTCTTACTTCTTTGTTTAGCCACATTAGGTTTTTCCTATTTCTAGTCCTTTTATTCCCACAAGGTATAAACCGCTTACAGTGCCTATTTAGGATGTTCTTAAACATTTTCCATTTATTATCTGTATTCTTATTTCTGAGGATATTGTCCCAGTCTACCAGATTAAGGGAATCTCTAAGCTGGTCAAACTTTGCCTTCCTAAAGTTCAGTGTTTTTGTGACTCCCTGACAAGTCCCCCTAGTGAAAGACAAGGTGAAACTGTACAATATTGTGGTTGCTATTTCCTAGATGCCCGAACACCTGCAGATTTGTTATTCTGTCAGGTCTATTAGATAGTATTAGGTCTAAAAGTGCTGCTCCTCTGGTTGGATTCTGCACCAATTGTGAAAGATAATTTTTCTTGGTTATTAGCAGAAACCTGTTGCCTTTATGGGTTTTACAGGTTTCTGTTTCCCAGTTAATATCCAGGTAGTTAAAGTCCCCCATAACCAGGACCTCATTATGGGTTGCAGCTTCATCTATCTGCTTTAGAAGTAGACTTTCCATGATTTCTGTTATATTTGGGGGTTTGTAACAGACCCCAATGAGAATTTTGTTACCATTTTTCCCTCCATGAATTTCGACCCTTATGGACTCGACATCCTCATTCCCTTCGCTAATATCCTCCCTTAAAGTGGACGTTAGACAAAACTTTACATAGAGACAAACCCCTCCTCCTCTCCGATTTTTATGATCCTTTCTAAACAGACTGTAACCCTGTAAGTTAACTGCCCAGTCATAGCTTTCATCTAACCATGTCTCGGTTATTCCCACTATGTCAAAGTTACCTGTAGATATTTCTGCTTCTAGTTCTTCCATCTTGTTTGACAGGCTTCTGGCATTTGTGAGCATGCAGTTTAGAGGATTTTGTTTTGTTCCAATCTCCTCGCTGTGGATTGTTTTAGAAATGTTCTTACCTCCCTTCTGAGTATGTTTTCCTGGGTCTTCTTTGTTCGTGTCTAATGTTTTTCTTCCCGTCCCCTCTTCTTCTAGTTTAACGCCCTCCTGATGAGTGTAGTGAGTCTTCTGGCAAATGTGTAGTGTAATACAGCGGGCCTGGTTTTTGCAGCAGTCTTACACACAAAAAAGGGAGATTTAAATTGCCACTAAGTGGATCTGCGTCAGTTCTGTTTGTCGTATATCTGCCAGCTACTTTCTGCCACTTACATTGTGTAGTGTAATACAGTGGGCCTGAGTTTGGTGCAGTGTCACCCCCAAAAAAGGGAGATTTAAATTGCCACTAAGTGGACCTGCATCAGTTCTGTTTGTAATATGTCTGCGAGCCACGTTCTGCCACTTACATTGTGTAGTGTAATACAGTGGGCCTGGTTTTTGCAGCAGTCTCCCACACAAAAAAGGGAGATTTAAATTGCCACTAAGTGGATCTGCGTCAGTTCTGTTTGAAATATATCTGCCAACCATGTTCTGCTACTTACATTGTGTAGTGTAATACAGTGGGCCTGGTTTTTGCAGCAGTCTCCCACACAAAAAAGGGAGATTTAAATTGCCACTAAGTGGATCTGCGTCAGTTCTGTTTGTCGTATATCTGCCAGCCACTTTCTGCCACTTACATTGTGTAGTGTAATACAGTGGGCCTGAGTTTGGGTGCAGTGTCACCCCCCAAAAAGGTAGATTTAAATTGCCACTAAGTGGATCTGCATCAGTTCTGTTTGTCATATATCTGCCAGCCACGTTCCGCCACTTACATTGTGTAGTGTAATGCAGTGGGCCTGAGTTTGGGTGCAGTGTCACCCCCAAAATAGGGAGATTTAAATTGACACTAAGTGGATCTGTGTCAGTTCTGTTTGTTGAATATCTGCCAGCCACTTTCTGCCACTTACATTGTGTAGTGTAATACAGTGGGCCTGGTTTTTGTAGCACTCTCCCACACAAAAAAGGGAGATTTAAAATGCCACTAAGTGGATCTGCGTCAGTTCTGTTTGTCGTATATCTGCCAGCCACGTTCCGCCACTTACATTGTGTAGTGTAATGCAGTGGGCCTGAGTTTGGGTGCAGTGTCACCCCCAAAATAGGGAGATTTAAATTGACACTAAGTGGATCTGTGTCAGTTCTGTTTGTTGAATATCTGCCAGCCACTTTCTGCCACTTACATTGTGTAGTGTAATACAGTGGGCCTGGTTTTTGTAGCACTCTCCCACACAAAAAAGGGAGATTTAAAATGCCACTAAGTGGATCTGTGTCAGTTCTGTTTGCTGAATATCTGCCAGCCACTTTCTGCCACTTACATTGTGTAGTGTAATACAGTGGGCCTGAGTTTGGGTGCAGTGTCACCCCCCAAAAAGGTAGATTTAAATTGCCACTAAGTGGATCTGCATCAGTTCTGTTTGTCATATATCTGCCAGCCACGTTCCGCCACTTACATTGTGGTGTAATGCAGTTGGCCTGAGTTTGTGAGTTTGGGTGCAGTGTCACCCCCAAAATAGGGAGATTTAAATTGACACTAAGTGGATCTGTGTCAGTTCTGTTTGTTGAATATCTGCCAGCCACTTTCTGCCACTTACATTGTGTAGTGTAATACAGTGGGCCTGGTTTTTGCAGCAGTCTCCCACACAAAAAAGGGAGATTTAAAATGCCACTAAGTGGATCTGCATCAGTTCTGTTTGTCCTATATCTGCCAGCCTCGTTCTGCCACTTATATTGTGTAGTGTAATACAGTGGGCCTGATTTTTGCAGCAGTCTCCCACACAAAAAAGGGAGATTAAAATTGCAACTAAGTGGATCTGCGTCAGTTCTGTTTGTTGTATTTCTGCCAGCCACATTCTGCCACTTACATTGTGTAGTGTAATACAGTTGGCTGTCATGGTTCCCAATGGCAAGGGAACGTAAGAAACATATAAGTAACGAACGAGCTCTCGGGTGATGGAAACTCGAGTTGACCGTGAGCTAAATCTACCACACAACTAACAGTAGCCAGGGAGCATACCTACGGCTTCCTATATGCCACGCGCCAGCCGGAGGACTAACTACGCCTGGTAGAGGAAGAAACAGACCTGGCTTACCTCTAGGGAAATACCCCAAAAGATGATAGCAGCCCCCCACATGTAATAACGGTGAATTAAGAGGAAAAGACATACACAGTATGAAAGTAGATTTAGCAAAGAGAGGTCCACTTACTAGATAGCAGAAGGATACAAAAGAGGACTTCACGGTCAACTGAAAACCCTTTCAAAAACCATCCTGAAATTACTTTAAGACTCCTGTGTCAACTCATGACACAGGAGTGGCAATTTCAGCCCGCAAGAGCTTCCAGCTACAGAGAATTACAAAAACTGCAAACTGGACAAAAGGTACAAAACAAAAGGACAAAGTCCACTTAGCTGATCAGCAGACTAGTAGCAGGAACATGCAACCGAAGGCTCTGGTTACAATGATGACCAGCAAGGAAATGACTGGAGAGCAAGGCTAAATAGGAAACTCCCAAACACTGATGGAAGCAGGTGAACAGAAGAAGCAAAGTGCAAACAAGTCACCAGTACCACCAGCAACCACCAGGGGAGCCCAAAAAGCGGATACACAACAGTACCCTCCCCTTAAGGAGGGGGCACCGA
Source organism: Ranitomeya variabilis (assembly GCF_051348905.1). Taxonomy (NCBI): domain Eukaryota; kingdom Metazoa; phylum Chordata; class Amphibia; order Anura; family Dendrobatidae; genus Ranitomeya; species Ranitomeya variabilis. The sequence continues at coordinate 574,522,602 of NC_135236.1, forward strand.
ACCCTCACAAGAACCGCCAGGGCGATCTGGATGAGCCCTATGAAAGGCACGAACCAAATCCGAGGCATGAACATCAGAGGCAGTTACCCAAGAATTATCTTCCTGACCATAGCCTTTCCATTTAACCAGATATTGAAGTCTCCGTCTGGAAATACGGGAGTCCAAGATCTTCTCTACGACGTACTCCAATTCACCCTCCACCAGCACAGGAGCAGGAGGTTCAGTAGAAGGAACCACCGGTACCTCATATCTCCGCAACAACGACCAATGGAACACATTATGGATAGCGAAAGATGCCGGGAGGTCCAAACGAAAGGAAACAGGGTTAAGAATCTCCAAAATCCTATAAGGACCGATGAACCGAGGCTTAAATTTGGGAGAAGAAACCCTCATAGGGACAGAACGGGAAGACAACCACACCAAGTCCCCAACGCGAAGGTGGGGACCAACACGACGACGACGGTTAGCAAACTGCTGAGTCCTCTCCTGGGACAATTCCAAATAATCCACCACTTGTCCCCAAATCCGATGCAACCGATCCACCACCGCATCCACTCCAGGACAATCCGAAGATTCAACCTGACCAGATGAAAAACGCGGATGAAACCCTGAATTGCAAAAGAAAGGAGAAACCAAAGTGGCAGAACTAGCCCGATTATTAAGAGCAAACTCCGCCAACGGCAGAAAGGCAACCCAATCATCCTGATACGCAGACACAAAACACCTCAAATAAGTCTCCAAAGTTTGATTAGTTCGCTCCGTCTGGCCATTGGTCTGAGGATGGAATGCAGACGAAAAGGACAAATCAATGCCCAACCTGGCACAGACTGCCCGCCAAAATCTAGACACGAACTGGGTACCCCTGTCAGAAACGATGTTTTCCGGAATACCATGCAAGCGAACCACATTTTGAAAAAACAGAGGGACCAACTCAGATGAGGAAGGCAACTTAGGCAATGGCACCAAATGAACCATTTTAGAAAAACGGTCACACACCACCCAGATGACAGACATCTTCTGAGAAACAGGGAGATCCGAGATAAAGTCTATAGAGATGTGCGTCCAAGGCCTCTTCGGAATAGGCAAGGGCAACAACAACCCACTAGCCCTAGAACAACAAGGCTTGGCCCGAGCACACACATCGCAAGACTGCACAAAAACACGCACATCTCGAGACAGGGAAGGCCACCAGAAGGATCTAGCCACCAAATCTCTGGTGCCAAAAATTCCCGGATGACCTGCCAGAGTAGAAGAATGAACTTCCAAGATGACTCTAGTGGTCCACTCGTCAGGAACAAACAGTCTACCAGACGGACAACGATCAGGTCTATCCGCCTGAAATTCTTGCAAAGCACGTCGCAAATCTGGAGAGACAGCAGACAAAACCACTCCATCCTTAAGGACACCAGCAGGTTCAGAATTCCCAGGAGAGTCAGGCTCAAAACTCCTAGAAAGAGCATCTGCTTTCACATTCCTAGAACCCGGTAAGTACGAGACCACAAAATTAAACCGGGAAAAGAACAACGACCAACGTGCCTGTCTAGGATTCAGGCGCCTGGCAGACTCCAAATAAATTAAATTCTTGTGATCAGTCAAAACTACCACCTGATGTCTGGCACCCTCAAGCCAATGACGCCACTCCTCAAATGCCCACTTCATGGCCAAAAGCTCCCGATTACCAACATCATAGTTTCGCTCGGCGGCCGAAAATTTTCGCGAAAAGAACGCACAAGGTCTCATCACTGAGCAGTCGGAACTTTTCTGCTACAAAACCGCCCCCGCTCCGATCTCGGAAGCATCGACCTCAACCTGAAAGGGAAGAGAAACATCAGGCTGGCGCAACACAGGGGCAGACAAAAAGCGGCGCTTAAGCTCCCGAAAGGCCTCCACGGCAGCAGGGGACCAATTGGCAACATCAGCACCCTTTTTAGTCAAATCCGTCAGAGGTTTAGCAACGCCAGAAAAACCAGCTATAAATCGACGATAAAAATTAGCAAAGCCCAAGAATTTCTGGAGACTCTTCAGAGAAGTAGGCTGCGTCCAGTCGTAAATAGCCCGAACCTTGACAGGGTCCATCTCAATAGAAGAAGGGGAAAAAATATACCCCAAAAATGAAATTTTTTGAACCCCAAAAACACACTTTGAACCCTTTACACACAAAGAATTACATAGTTACATAGTTATTGAGGTTGAAGGAAGACTTTAAGTCCATCTAGTTCAACCCATAGCCTAACCTAACATGCCCTAACATGTTGATCCAGAGGAAGGCAAAAAAACCCCATGTGGCAAGGAGTAACTCCACCATGGGGAAAAAAATTCCTTCCCGACTCCACATACGGCAATCAGACTAGTTCCCTGGATCAACGCCTTATCAAGGAATCTAGTGTATATACCCTGTAATATTATAATTTTCCAGAAAGGTATCCAGTCCCCTCTTAAATTTAATTAATGAATCACTCATTACAACATCATACGGCAGAGAGTTCCATAGTCTCACTGCTCTTACAGTAAAGAATCCGCGTCTGTTATTATGCTTAAACCTTCTTTCCTCCAGACGTAGAGGATGCCCCCTTGTCCCTGTCTCAGGTCTATGATTAAAAAGATCATCAGAAAGGTCTTTGTACTGTCCCCTCATATATTTATACATTAAAATAAGATCACCCCTTAGTCTTCGTTTTTCCAAACTAAATAGCCCCAAGTGTAATAACCTATCTTGGTATTGCAGACCCCCCAGTCCTCTAATAACCTTGGTCGCTCTTCTCTGCACCCGCTCCAGTTCAGCTATGTCCTTCTTATACACCGGAGACCAGAACTGTGCACAGTATTCTAAGTGTGGTCGAACTAGTGACTTGTATAGAGGTAAAATTATGTTCTCTTCATGAGCATCTATGCCTCTTTTAATGCATCCCATTATTTTATTTGCCTTTGTAGCAGCTGCCTGACACTGGCCACTGAATATGAGTTTGTCATCCACCCATACACCCAGGTCTTTTTCATTGACGGTTTTGCCCAGAGTTTTAGAATTAAGCACATAGTTATACATCTTATTACTTCTACCCAAGTGCATGACCTTACATTTATCCCCATTAAAACTCATTTGCCATTTATCAGCCCAAGCTTCTAGTTTACATAAATCATCCTGTAATATAAAATTGTCCTCCCCTGTATTGATTACCCTACAGAGTTTAGTGTCATCTGCAAATATTGAAATTCTACTCTGAATGCCCCCTACAAGGTCATTAATAAATATGTTAAAAAGAAGAGGGCCCAATACTGACCCCTGTGGTACCCCACTGCTAACCGCGACCCAGTCCGAGTGTGCTCCATTAATAACCACCCTTTGTTTCCTATCCCTGAGCCAGCTCTCAACCCACTTACACATATTTTCCCCTATCCCCATTACTCTCATTTTATGTATCAACCTTTTGTGTGGCACCGTATCAAAAGCTTTGGAAAAGTCCATATACACTACGTCCACTGGGTTCCCTTGGTCCAGTCCGGAACTTACCTCTTCATAGAAGCTGATCAAATTAGTCTGACATGAGCGGTCCCTAGTAAACCCGTGCTGATACTGGGTCATGAGGTTATTCCTCTTCAGATACTCCAGTATAGCATCCCTTAGAATGCCCTCCAGGATTTTACCCACAGTAGAGGTTAAACTTACTGGCCTATAATTACCGAGTTCAGTTTTTGCCCCTTTTTTGAATATTGGCACCACATTTGCTATACGCCAGTCCTGTGGTACAGACCCTGTTATTATGGACTCTTTAAAGATTAAAAATAATGGTCTATCAATGACTGTACTTAGTTCCTGCAGTACTCGGGGGTGTATCCCATCCGGGCCCGGAGATTTGTCAATTTTAGTTATTTTTAGACGCCGCTGTACTTCCTGCTGGGTTAAGCAGGTGACATTTAATGGGGAATTTTTATCACTAGTCATATTGGCTGCCATGGGATTTTCTTTTGTAAATACTGATGAAAAAAAGTAATTTAGCAGATTGGCTTTTTCCTCATCCTCATCCACCATTTCACCCAGACTATTTTTAAGGGGGCCAACACTGTCATTTTTTAGTTTCTTACTATTTATATAGTTAAAGAATATTTTGGGATTATTTTTACTCTCTCTGGCAATGAGTCTCTCTGTCTCAATCTTTGCTGCCTTGATTCTCCCGCAAAACCTGAAATACCCTCCTGACCTGCTGAACATGAGACTCCCAGTCATCAGAAAAAATCAAAATATCATCCAAGTACACAATCATAAATTTATCCAAATATTCATGGAAAATATCATGCATTAAGGACTGAAAGACAGAAGGTGCATTAGAAAGGCCGAAAGGCATTACCAAATACTCAAAATGGCCCTCAGGCATTTTAAATGCGGTCTTCCACTCATCCCCCTGCTTAATTCGCACCAAATTATACGCCCCACGAAGATCAATCTTAGAGAACCACTTAGCCCCCCTTATGCGAGCAAACAAATCAGTCAGCAAAGGCAACGGATACTGATATTTGACTGTAATTTTATTCAGGAGACGATAATCAATACAAGGCCTCAGAGAGCCATCCTTTTTAGAGACAAAGAAAAAACCGGCTCCTAAAGGTGATGAAGAAGGACGAATACGTCCCTTTTCCAGGGACTCCTTAATACACTCACGCATAGCAGCATGTTCAGGTACAGATAGGTTAAACAAATGACCCTTTGGAAATTTACTGCCAGGAATCAGATCTATGGCGCAATCACAATCCCTGTGAGGAGGGAGTGAACCAATCTTAGGCTCTTCAAAAATATCACGATAATCAGACAAAAATGCCGGAATCTCAGATGGAATAGATGACGAAATGGACACAATAGGAGTGTCCCCATGAGCCCCCCGACATCCCCAGCTTAACACAGACATAGCCTTCCAGTCAAGGACTGGGTTATGAGACTGTAACCATGGTAATCCAAGCACCAAAACATCATGTAAATTGTACAACACAAGGAAGCGAATCACCTCCTGATGGTCTGGAGTCATACGCATAGTCACTTGCGTCCAGAACTGTGGTTTATTACAAGCCAAAGGTGTAGAATCAATACCCTTCAGAGGTATAGGGACTTCCAGAGGCTCTAAATCAAACCCACAGCGCCTGGCAAAGGACCAGTCCATAAGACTCAGAGCGGCGCCAGAGTCCACATAGGCATCCACGGTAATAACTGATAATGAACAAATCAAGGTTACAGACAAAATAAATTTGGACTGTAAAGTGCCAATTGAAATGGACTTGTCAACCTTCCTAGTACGCTTAGAGCATGCCGATATAACATGAGCAGAATCACCACAATAGAAGCATAACCCATTTTTACGCCTATAATTCTGCCGCTCGCTTCTGGACATAACTCTGTCACATTGCATTTTCTCTGGCATCTCTTCAGAAGATACCGCCAAATGGTGCACAGGTTTGCGCTCCCGCAAACGCCGATCAATCTGAATTGCCATTGTCATGGACTCATTCAGACCTGTAGGCGCAGGGAACCCGACCATAACATCTTTAACGGCATCAGAAAGGCCCTCTCTGAAATTTGCCGCTAAGGCGCACTCATTCCACTGTGTAAGCACAGACCACCTACGAAATTTTTGGCAGTATATCTCCGCTTCATCTTGCCCTTGAGATAGGGCTATCAAAGCTTTTTCAGCTTGAACCTCCAAATTAGGTTCCTCATAAAGCAACCCTAAAGCCAGGAAAAACGCATCCACATTGAGCAACGCAGGATCCCCTGGTGCCAATGAAAATTGTTATGACCCCAATGGCGAGGGTCTCAGAGGAACGTGGAAGTCTGCAGAATACAAAAATCCAGCTCATAGGGCAGTGGTAACTGGGTTGACCATATATCTACTCCCAACGCCAACACTAGAAGTAGCCGGGGATCATTCCTACGTTGATTCTAGATGACACGCGCCAGCCGGAGAATCTAGCTACCCCTAGTAGAGGAAAACAAAGACCTTTCTTGCCTCCAGAGAAGGGGACCCCAAAGCTGGATAGAAGCCCCCCACAAATAATGACGGTGAGGTAAGAGGAAATGACAAACACAGAAATGAACCAGGTTTAGCACAGAGAGGCCCGCTTACTGATAGCAGAATAAAGAAAGGTAACTTATATGGTCAACAAAAACCCTATCAAAATCCACACTGGAAATTCAAGAACCCCCGAACCGTCTAACGGTCCGGGGGGAGAACACCAGCCCCCCTAGAGCTTCCAGCAAAGGTCAGGATATAGATTTGGAACAAGCTGGACAAAAATACAAAACCAAAACAAATAGCAAAAAGCAAAAGGCAGACTTAGCTGATATAACTGGAACCAGGATCAGTAGACAAGAGCACAGCAGACTAGCTCTGATAACTACGTTGCCAGGCATTGAACTGAAGGTCCAGGGAGCTAATATAGCAACACCCCTAACTAACGACCCAGGTGCGGATAAAAGGAATGACAGAAAAACCAGAGTCAAAAAACTAGTAACCACTAGAGGGAGCAAAAAGCAAATTCACAACAGTACCCCCCCCTTAGTGAGGGGTCACCGAACCCTCACCACGACCACCAGGGCGATCAGGATGAGCGGCATGAAAGGCACGAACTAAATCGGCCGCATGAACATCAGAGGCGACCACCCAGGAATTATCCTCCTGACCATAGCCCTTCCACTTGACCAGGTACTGAAGCCTCCGCCTGGAGAGGCGAGAATCCAAGATCTTCTCCACCACGTACTCCAACTCGCCCTCAACCAACACCGGAGCAGGAGGCTCAGCAGAAGGAACTACAGGCACAATGTACCGCCGCAACAAGGACCTATGAAATACATTGTGAATAGCAAACGACACAGGAAGATCCAGACGAAAAGATACAGGATTAAGGATTTCCAATATCTTGTAAGGCCCAATAAAACGAGGTTTAAATTTGGGAGAGGAGACCTTCATAGGAACAAAGCGGGAAGAAAGCCATACCAAATCCCCAACGCGTAGTCGGGGACCCACACCGCGGCGGCGGTTGGCAAAGCGCTGAGCCTTCTCCTGTGACAACTTCAAGTTGTCCACCACATGATTCCAGATCTGCTGCAACCTATCCACCAAAGAATCCACCCCAGGACAGTCAGAAGGCTCCACATGACCCGAAGAAAAGCGAGGATGGAAACCAGAGTTGCAGAAAAAAGGCGAAACCAAGGTGGCGGAACTAGCCCGATTATTAAGGGCAAACTCAGCCAACGGCAAGAATGTCACCCAATCGTCCTGATCAGCAGAGACAAAACACCTCAAATAAGCCTCCAAAGTCTGATTGGTTCGCTCCGTCTGTCCATTAGTCTGAGGATGGAAAGCAGACGAAAACGACAAATCAATGCCCATCCTACTACAAAAGGATCGCCAGAACCTGGAAACGAACTGGGATCCTCTGTCTGACACAATATTCTCAGGGATGCCGTGCAAACGAACCACGTTCTGGAAAAACACAGGAACCAGATCGGAAGAGGAAGGCAGCTTAGGCAAAGGAACCAAATGGACCATCTTGGAGAAGCGATCACATATCACCCAGATAACGGACATGCCCTGAGATAGCGGAAGATCAGAAATGAAATCCATGGAGATATGTGTCCAAGGTCTCTTCGGGACAGGCAAGGGCAAGAGCAAACCGCTGGCACGAGAACAGCAAGGCTTAGCTCGAGCACAAGTCCCACAGGACTGCACAAATGACCGCACATCCCTTGACAAGGAAGGCCACCAAAAGGACCTGGCCACCAGATCTCTGGTGCCAAAAATTCCCGGGTGACCTGCCAACACCGAGGAATGAACCTCGGAAATGACTCTGCTGGTCCACTTATCCGGGACAAACAGTCTGTCAGGTGGACAAGACTCAGGCCTATCAGCCTGAAATCTCTGCAACACACGTCGCAGATCCGGAGAAATAGCTGACAAGATAACTCCATCTTTAAGAATACCAACAGGATCCGTGACTCCAGGAGCATCAGGCACAAAGCTCCTAGAAAGAGCATCGGCCTTCACATTCTTTGAACCTGGTAAATACGAGACAACAAAATCAAAGCGGGAGAAAAACAATGACCAGCGGGCCTGTCTCGGATTAAGGCGTTTAGCAGACTCGAGATACATCAGATTTTTGTGATCAGTCAAGACCACCACACGATGCTTAGCACCCTCGAGCCAATGACGCCACTCCTCAAATGCCCATTTCATGGCCAACAACTCCCGATTGCCCACATCATAATTTCGCTCGGCAGGCGAAAACTTCCTAGAGAAAAAGGCACAAGGTTTCATAACAGAGCAACCAGGGCCTCTCTGCGACAAAACGGCCCCTGCCCCAATCTCCGAAGCATCCACCTCAACCTGAAAGGGAAGTGAGACGTCAGGCTGGCACAAAACAGGCGCCGAAGTAAACCGGCGTTTCAACTCCTGGAAAGCCTCCATGGCAGCAGGAGCCCAGTTAGCTACATCGGAGCCCTTCTTGGTCATATCCGTCAAAGGTTTCACAATGCTAGAAAAATTAGCGATAAAACGACGGTAGAAGTTGGCGAAGCCCAAGAACTTCTGAAGACTCTTAACTGACGAGGGCTGAGTCCAATCAAGAATAGCTCGGACTTTGACTGGGTCCATCTCCACAGCAGAAGGGGAAAAAATGAACCCCAAAAAGGGAACCTTCTGTACACCAAAGAGACACTTTGAGCCCTTGACAAACAAAGAATTTTCACGCAAAATTTTAAAGACCAACCTGACCTGCTCCACATGCGAATCCCAATTATCAGAAAAAACCAAAATATCATCCAGATAAACAATCAAAAATTTATCCAGATACTTCCGGAAAATGTCATGCATAAAGGACTGAAAAACTGAAGGCGCATTGGAGAGCCCAAAAGGCATCACCAAGTACTCAAAATGACCTTCGGGCGTATTGAATGCGGTTTTCCATTCATCACCTTGCTTAATGCGCACAAGGTTGTACGCACCACGAAGGTCTATCTTGGTGAACCACTTGGCACCCTTAATCCGGGCAAACAAGTCAGACAACAGCGGTAAAGGATACTGAAATTTGACAGTGATCTTATTTAAAAGCCGATAATCAATACAAGGTCTCAAAGATCCGTCCTTTTTTGCCACAAAAAAGAATCCCGCACCATGAGGGGAAGAAGACGGACGAATATGTCCTTTCTCCAGAGACTCCTTGATATATGAACGCATAGCGGTATGTTCAGGTACCGACAGATTAAACAGTCTTCCCTTAGGAAATTTACTGCCTGGGATCAAATCTATAGCACAGTCACAGTCCCTATGAGGAGGCAGTGCACTGGACTCAGACTCACTGAAGACATCCTGATAATCAGACAAATACTCCGGAACTTCCGAAGGCGTAGAAGAAGCAATAGACACAGGCAGGGAATCCCCATGAATACCACGACAGCCCCAACTTGAGACTGACATAGCCTTCCAGTCCAGGACTGGATTATGGGTCTGTAACCATGGCAGCCCTAAAACAACCAAATCATGCATTTTATGTAAAACCAGGAAACGTATCACCTCGCGGTGTTCAGGATTCATGCACATGGTAACCTGTGTCCAATACTGCGGTTTATTTGCTGCCAATGGTGTAGCATCAATACCCCTAAGAGGAATAGGATTTTCTAATGGTTCAAGAGTAAAACCACAGCGCTTAGCAAATGAGAGATCCATGAGACTCAGGGCAGCACCTGAATCTACAAACGCCATGACAGGATAAGATGACAGTGAGCAAATCAAAGTTACAGACAGAATAAATTTAGGTTGCAAATTACCAACGGTGACAGGACTAACAACCTTAGCTATACGTTTAGAGCATGCTGAGATAACATGTGTAGAATCACCACAGTAGTAGCACAAGCCATTCCGGCGTCTATGAATTTTCCGCTCATTTCTAGTCAGGATTCTATCACATTGCATTAAATCAGGTGTCTGTTCAGACAACACCATGAGGGAATTTGCGGTTTTTCTATCACATTGCACCGAATTAGGTGTCTGTTCAGACAACACCATGAGGGAATTTGCGGTTTTGCGCTCCCGCAACCGCCGGTCAATTTGAATAGCCAGTGCCATAGTATCATTCAGACCTGTGGGAATGGGAAAACCCACCATAACATTCTTAATGGCTTCAGAAAGGCCATTTCTAAAATTAGCGGCCAGTGCACACTCGTTCCAATGTGTCAGCACGGACCATTTCCGAAATTTTTGGCAATACACTTCAGCCTCGTCCTGCCCCTGAGACATAGCCAGCAAGGCCTTTTCTGCCTGAATCTCAAGATTGGGTTCCTCATAAAGTAAACCGAGCGCCAGAAAAAACGTATCAAGATCAGCCAATGCCGGATCTCCTGGCGCCAACGAAAAAGCCCAATCCTGAGGGTCGCCCCGTAAGAACGAAATAACAATTTTTACTTGCTGAGCAGAATCTCCAGATGAACAGGGTCTCAGGGACAAAAACAATTTACAATTATTCACGAAATTCCTAAACTTAAACCTGTCTCCGGAAAACAGTTCAGGAATCGGTATTTTAGGTTCTGACCTAGGATTTCTGATAACATAGTCTTGTATGCCCTGCACACGAGTAGCCAGCTGGTCCACACTTGTAATCAAGGTCTGGACATTCATGTCTGCAGCAAGCATAGCCACTCTGAGGTAAAGGGGAAAAAGGAAAAAAAAAAAACTCAGAATCTTCTTTCTTATAATCCCTCTTCTGCAATGCATTAAACATTTAATACTGGCCTGGCAAACTGTTATGACCCCAATGGCGAGGGTCTCAGAGGAACATGGAAGTCTGCAGAATACAAAAATCCAGCTCATAGGGCAGTGGTAACTGGGTTGACCATATATCTACTCCTAACGCCAACACTAGAAGTAGCCGGGGATCATTCCTACGTTGATTCTAGATGACACGCGCCAGCCGGAGAATCTAGCTACCCCTAGTAGAGGAAAACAAAGACCTTTCTTGCCTCCAGAGAAGGGGACCCCAAAGCTGGATAGAAGCCCCCCACAAATAATGACGGTGAGGTAAGAGGAAATGACAAACACAGAAATGAACCAGGTTTAGCACAGAGAGGCCCGCTTACTGATAGCAGAATAAAGAAAGGTAACTTATATGGTCAACAAAAACCCTATCAAAATCCACACCGGAAATTCAAGAACCCCCGAACCGTCTAACGGTCCGGGGGGAGAACACCAGCCCCCCTAGAGCTTCCAGCAAAGGTCAGGATATAGATTTGGAACAAGCTGGACAAAAATACAAAACCAAAACAAATAGCAAAAAGCAAAAGGCAGACTTAGCTGATATAACTGGAACCAGGATCAGTAGACAAGAGCACAGCAGACTAGCTCTGATAACTACGTTGCCAGGCATTGAACTGAAGGTCCAGGGAGCTAATATAGCAACACCCCTAACTAACGACCCAGGTGCGGATAAAAGGAATGACAGAAAAACCAGAGTCAAAAAACTAGTAACCACTAGAGGGAGCAAAAAGCAAATTCACAACAGAAAATGCCCAATTTTGAGGGTCACCTCGCAGCAAAGAGATTACAATCTTAACCTGCTGGACAGGATCTCCTGAGGAGTGAGGTCTGAGAGAAAGGAATAATTTACAATTATATTTGAAATTCAAAAACCGAGATCTATCTCCGGAAAACACCTCTGGTGTAGGGATTTTAGGTTCAGAAATAGGAGCATGTATAACAAAATCTTGTAAATTTTGAACCTTCGTAGCAAGATTATTTAAACCTGCAGCCAAACTCTGAGGATCCATCTTTAAACAGTTGAGCTCAGAGCCATTCAAGGATTATAAGGAGAGAAAGGCAAAGGCTGTAATTAAAGCTGAAATACAACAGATCCAACTAGGGAGCAAGCATAGAGGAAAAAGGGAAAAAAAAAAAAAATTACAGACTTCTTTTTTCTCTCCTTTCTTCTGCCAATAAGTTTAACACAGGCCGGTCATACTGTCATGGTTCCCAATGGCAAGGGAACGTAAGAAACATATAAGTAATGAACGAGCTCTCGGGTGATGGAAACTCGAGTTGACCGTGAGCTAAATCTACCACACAACTAACAGTAGCCAGGGAGCATACCTACGGCTTCCTATATGCCACGCGCCAGCCGGAGGACTAACTACGCCTGGTAGAGGAAGAAACAGACCTGGCTTACCTCTAGGGAAATACCCCAAAAGATGATAGCAGCCCCCCACATGTAATAACGGTGAATTAAGAGGAAAAGACATACACAGTATGAAAGTAGATTTAGCAAAGAGAGGTCCACTTACTAGATAGCAGAAGGATACAAAAGAGGACTTCACGGTCAACTGAAAACCCTTTCAAAAACCATCCTGAAATTACTTTAAGACTCCTGTGTCAACTCATGACACAGGAGTGGCAATTTCAGCCCGCAAGAGCTTCCAGCTACAGAGAATTACAAAAACTGCAAACTGGACAAAAGGTACAAAACAAAAGGACAAAGTCCACTTAGCTGATCAGCAGACTAGTAGCAGGAACATGCAACCGAAGGCTCTGGTTACAATGATGACCAGCAAGGCAATGACTGGAGAGCAAGGCTAAATAGGAAACTCCCAAACACTGATGGAAGCAGGTGAACAGAAGAAGCAAAGTGCAAACAAGTCACCAGTACCACCAGCAACCACCAGGGGAGCCCAAAAAGCGGATACACAACAGTTGGCCTGGTTTTTGCAGCAGTCTCACACACAAAAAAGGGAGATTTAAATTGCCACTAAGTGGATCTGCGTCAGTTCTGTTTGTCGTATATCTGCCAGCCACTTTCTGCCACTTACATTTTGTAGTGTAATACAGTGGGTCTGAGTTTGGGTGCAGTGTCACCCCCAAAAAAGGGAGATTAAAATTGCCACTAAGTGGACCTGCGTCAGTTCTGTTTGTTGTATATCTGCCAGCCACTTTCTGCCACTTACGTTGTGTAGTGTAATACAGAGGGCCTGGTTTTTGCAGCAGTCTCCCACACAAAAAAGGGAGATTTAAATTGCCACTAAGTGGATCTGCGTCAGTTCTGTTTGTCGTATATCTGCCAGCCACGTTCCGCCACTTACATTGTGTAGTGTAATACAGTGGGCCTGAGTTTGGGTGCAGTGTCACCCCCAAAAAAGGGAGATTTAAATTGACACTAAGTGGATCTGTGTCAGTTCTGTTTGTTGAATATCTACCAGCCACGTTCTGCCACTTACATTTTGTAGTGTAATACAGTGGGCCTGGTTTTTGCAGCAGTCTCCCACACAAAAAAGGGAGATTTAAAATGCCACTAAGTGGATCTGCGTCAGTTCTGTTTGTCATATATCTGCCAGCCACCTTCTGCCACTTACATTGTGTAGTGTAATACAGTGGGCCTGGTTTTTGCAGCAGTCTCCCACACAAAAAGGGAGATTTAAATTGCCACTAAGTGGATCTGCGCCAGTTCTGTTTGTCATGTATCTGCGTAACACAGTGGGCCTGGTTTTTGCAGCAGTCTCCCAAACAAAAAAGTGAGATTTAAATTGCCACTAAGTGGATCTGCGTCAGTTCTGTTTGTCGTATATCTGCCAGCCACTTTCTGCCACTTACATTGTGCAGTGTAATACAGTGGGCCTGAGTTTGGGTGCATTATCACTCCCAAAAAAGGGAAATTTAAATTGCCACTAAGTGGATCTGCGTCAGTTCTGTTTGTGGTATATCTGCCAGCCACATTCTGCCACTTACATGGTGTAGTGTAATACAGTGGGCTTGGTTTTTGCAGCAGTCTCCCACACAAAAAAGGGAGATTTATATTGCCACTAAGTTGATCTGCGTCAGTTCTGTTTGTCATATATCTGCCAGCCACAATCTGCCACTTACATTGTGTAGTGTAATACAGTGGGCCTGAGTTTGGGTGCAGTATCACTCCCAAAAAAGGGAAATTTAAATTGCCACTAAGTGGATCTGCGTCATTTGTGTTTGTCGTATATCTGCCAGCCACGTTCTGTCACTTACATTGTGTAGTGTAATTCAGTGGGCCTGGTTTTTGCAGCAGTCTCCCACACAAAACAGGGAGATTTAAATTGCCACTAAGTGGATCTGCGTCTGTTCTGTTTGTCGTATATCTGCCAGCCACGTTCTGCCACTTACATTGTGTAGTGTAATACAGTGGGCCTGGTTTTTGCAGCAGTCTAACACACAAAAATGGAGATGTAAATTGCCACTAAGTGGATCTGCATCAGTTCTGTTTGTCGTATATCTGCCAGCCACGTTCTGCCACTTACATTGTGTAGTGTAGTACAGTGGGCCTGGTTTTTTCAGCAGTTTCCCACACAAAAAAGGGAGATTTAAATTGCCACTAAGTGGATCTGCGTCACTTCTGTTTGTCGTACATCCGCCATCTACGTTCTGCCACTTACATTGTGTAGTGTAATACAGTGGGCCTGAGTTTGGGTGCAGTGTCACCCCACAAAAAGGTAGATTTAAATTGCCACTAAGTGGATCTGCATCAGTTCTGTTTGTCATATATCTGCCAGCCACGTTCCGCCACTTACATTGTGGAGTATTGCAGTGGGCCTGAGTTTGTGAGTTTGGGTGCAGTGTCACCCCCAAAATAGGGAGATTTAAATTGACACTAAGTGGATCTGTGTCAGTTCTGTTTGTTGAATATCTGCCAGCCACTTTCTGCCACTTACATTGTGTAGTGTAATACAGTGGGCCTGGTTTTTGCAGCACTCTCCCACACAAAAAAGGGAGATTTAAAATGCCACTAAGTGGATCTGCGTCAGTTCTGTTTGTCGTATATCTGCCAGCCACATTCCGCCACTTACATTGTGTAGTGTAATACAGTGGGCCTGAGTTTGGGTGCAGTGTCACCCCCAAAAAAGGGAGATTAAAATTGCCACTAAGTGGATCTGCGTCAGTTCTGTTTGTCGTATATCTGCCAGCCACTTTCTGCCACTTACATTTTGTAGTGTAATACAGTGGGTTTGAGTTTGGGTGCAGTGTCACCCCCAAAAAAGGGAGATTAAAATTGCCACTAAGTGGACCTGCGTCAGTTCTGTTTGTTGTATATCTGCCAGCCACTTTCTGCCACTTACGTTGTGTAGTGCAATACAGAGGGCCTGGTTTTTGCAGCAGTCTCCCACACAAAAAAGGGAGATTTAAATTGCCACTAAGTGGATCTGCGTCAGTTCTGTTTGTCGTATATCTGCCAGCCACATTCCGCCACTTACATTGTGTAGTGTAATATAGTGGGCCTGAGTTTGGGTGCAGTGTCACCCCCAAAAAAGGGAGATTTAAATTGACACTAAGTGGATCTGTGTCAGTTCTGTTTGTTGAATATCTGCCAGCCACTTTCTGCCACTTACATTGTGTAGTGTAATACAGTGGGCCTGGTTTTTGCAGCACTCTCACACACAAAAAAGGGAGATTTAAAATGCCACTAAGTGGATCTGTGTCAGTTCTGTTTGTTGAATATCTACCAGCCACGTTCTGCCACTTACATTTTGTAGTGTAATACAGTGGGCCTGGTTTTTGCAGCAGTCTCCCACACAAAAAAGGGAGATTTAAAATGCCACTAAGTGGATCTGCGTCAGTTCTGTTTGTCATATATCTGCCAGCCACCTTCTGCCACTTACATTGTGTAGTGTAATACAGTGGGCCTGGTTTTTGCAGCAGTCTCCCACACAAAAAAGGGAGATTTAAATTGCCACTAAGTGGATCTGCGCCAGTTCTGTTTGTCATGTATCTGCGTAACACAGTGGGCCTGGTTTTTGCAGCAGTCTCCCACACAGAAAAGTGAGATTTAAATTGCCACTAAGTGGATCTGCGTCAGTTCTGTTTGTCGTATATCTGCCAGCCACTTTCTGCCACTTACATTGTGCAGTGTAATACAGTGGGCCTGAGTTTGGGTGCAGTATCACTCCCAAAAAAGGGAAATTTAAATTGCACTAAGTGGATCTGCGTCATTTGTGTTTGTCGTATATCTGCCAGCCACGTTCTGTCACTTACATTGTGTAGTGTAATTCAGTGGGCCTGGTTTTTGCAGCAGTCTCCCACACAAAACAGGGAGATTTAAATTGCCACTAAGTGGATCTGCGTCTGTTCTGTTTGTCGTATATCTGCCAGCCACGTTCTACCACTTACATTTTGTAGTGTAATACAGTGGGCCTGGTTTTTGCAGCAGTCTAACACACAAAAATGGAGATGTAAATTGCCACTAAGTGGATCTGCATCAGTTCTGTTTGTCGTATATCTGCTAGCCACGTTCTGCCACTTACATTGTGTAGTGTAGTACAGTGGGCCTGGTTTTTTCAGCAGTCTCCCACACAAAAAAGGGAGATTTAAATTGCCACTAAGTGGATCTGCGTCACTTCTGTTTGTCGTACATCCGCCATCTACGTTCTGCCACTTACATTGTGTAGTGTAATTCAGTGGGCCTGGTTTTTGCAGCAGTCTCCCACACAAAAAAGGGAGATTTAAATTGCCACTAAGTGGATCTGCGTCAGTTCTGTTTGTCGTATATCTGCCAGCCATGTTCTGCCACTTACATTGTGTAGTGTAATACAGTGGGCCTGGTTTTTGCAGCAGTCTCCCACACAAAAAAGAGAGATTTAAATTGCCACTAAGTGGATCTGCGTCAGTTCTGTTTGTCAAATATCTGCCAGCCACGTTCTGCCACTTACATTGTGTAGTGTAATACAGTGGGCCTGAGTTTGGGTGCAGTGTCACCCCCAAAAAAGGGAGATTTAAATTGCCACTAAGTGGACCTGTGTCAGTTCTGTTCCACTTACATTGTGTAGTGTAATACAGTGGGCCTGAGTTTGGGTGCAGTGTCACCCCCAAAAAAGGGAGATTTAAATTGACACTAAGTGGACCTGCGTCTGTTCTGTTCGTCGTATATCTGCCAGCCACTTTCTGCCACTTACGTTGTGTAGTGTAATACAGTGGGCCTGGTTTTTGCAGCAGTCTCCCACACAAAAAAGGGAGATTTAAATTGCCACTAAGTGGATCTACGTCAGTTCTGTTTGTTATATGTCTGCCAGCCACATTCTGCCACTTACATTGTAACATAGTAACATAGTAACATAGTTAGTAAGGCCGAAAAAAGACATTTGTCCATCCAGTTCAGCCTATATTCCATCATAATAAATCCCCAGATCTACGTCCTTCTACAGAACCTAATAATTGTATGATACAATATTGTTCTGCTCCAGGAAGACATCCAGGCCTCTCTTGAACCCCTCGACTGAGTTCGCCATCACCACCTCCTCAGGCAAGCAATTCCAGATTCTCACTGCCCTAACAGTAAAGAATTCTCTTCTATGTTGGTGGAAAAACCTTCTCTCCTCCAGACGCAAAGAATGCCCCCTTGTGCCCGTCACTTTCCTTGGTATAAACAGATCCTCAGCAAGATATTTCTATTGTCCCCTTATATACTTATACATGGTTATTAGATCGCCCCTCAGTCATCTTTTTTCTAGACTAAATAATCCTAATTTCGCAAATCTATCTGGTTATTGTAGTTCTCCCATCCCCTTTATTAATTTTGTTGCCCTCCTTTGTACTCTCTCTAGTTCCATTATATCCTTCCTGAGCACCGGTGCCCAAAACTGGACACAGTACTCCATGTGCGGTCTAACTAGGGATTTGTACAGAGGCAGTATAATGCTCTCATCATGTGTATCCAGACCTCTTTTAATGCACCCCATGATCCTGTTTGCCTTGGCAGCTGCTGCCTGGCACTGGCTGCTCCAGGTAAGTTTATCATTAACCAGGATCCCCAAGTCCTTCTCCCAGTCAGATTTACCCAGTGGTTTCCCGTTCAGTGTGTAATGGTGATATTGATTCCTTCTTCCCATGTGTATAACCTTACATTTATCATTGTTAAACCTCATCTGCCACCTTTCAGCCCAAGTTTCCAACTTATCCAGATCCATCTGTAGCAGAATACTATCTTCTCTTGTATTAACTGCTTTACATAGTTTTGTATCATCTGCAAATATCAATATTTTACTGTGTAAACCTTCTACCAGATCATTAATGAATATGTTGAAGAGAACAGGTCCCAATACCGACCCCTGCGGTACCCCACTGGTCACAGCGACCCAGTTAGAGACTATACCTTTTATAACCACCCTCTGCTTTCTATCACTAAGCCAGTTACTAACCCATTTACACACATTTTCCCCCAGACCAAGCATTCTCATTTTGTGTACCAACCTCTTGTGCGGCACGGTATCAAATGCTTTGGAAAAATCGAGATATACCAAGTCCAATGACTCACCGTGGTCCAGCCTATAGCTTACCTCTTCATAAAAACTGATTAGATTGGTTTGACAGGAGCGATTTCTCATAAACCCATGCTGATATGGAGTTAAACAGTTATTCTCATTGAGATAATCCAGAATAACATCCTTCATAAACCCTTCAAATATTTTACCAACAGTAGAGGTTTGACTTACTGGCCTATAATTTCCAGGTTCACTTTTAGAGCCCTTTTTGAATATTGGCACCACATTTGCTATGCGCCAGTCCTGCGGAACAGACCCCGTCGCTATAGAGTCCATAAAAATAAGAAATAATGGTTTATCTATTACATTACTTAGTTCTCTTAGTACTCGTGGGTGTATGCCATCCGGACCCGGAGATTTATCTATTTTAATCTTATTTAGCCGGTTTCGCACCTCTTCTCGGGTTAGATTGGTGACTCTTAATATAGGGTTTTCATTGTTTCTTGGGATTTCACCTAGCATTTCATTTTCCACCGTGAATACCGTGGAGAAGAAGGTGTTTAATATGTTAGCCTTTTCCTCGTCATCTACAACCATTCTTTCCTCACTATTTTTTAAGGGGCCTACATTTTCAGTTGTTATTCTTTTACTATTGATACAGTTGAAGAACAGTTTGGGATTAGTTTTACTCTCCTTAGCAATGTGCTTCTCTGTTTCCTTTTTGTCAGCTTTAATTAGTTTTTTAGATAAAGTATTTTTCTCCCTATAGTTTTTTAGAGCTTCAATGGTGCCATCCTGCCTTAGTAGTGCAAATGCTTTCTTTTTACTGTTAATTGCCTGTCTTACTTCTTTGTTTAGCCACATTAGGTTTTTCCTATTTCTAGTCCTTTTATTCCCACAAGGTATAAACCGCTTACAGTGCCTATTTAGGATGTTCTTAAACATTTTCCATTTATTATCTGTATTCTTATTTCTGAGGATATTGTCCCAGTCTACCAGATTAAGGGAATCTCTAAGCTGGTCAAACTTTGCCTTCCTAAAGTTCAGTGTTTTTGTGACTCCCTGACAAGTCCCCCTAGTGAAAGACAGGTGAAACTGTACAATATTGTGGTCGCTATTTCCTAGATGCCCGAACACCTGCAGATTTGTTATTCTGTCAGGTCTATTAGATAGTATTAGGTCTAAAAGTGCTGCTCCTCTGGTTGGATTCTGCACCAATTGTGAAAGATAACTTTTCTTGGTTATTAGCAGAAACCTGTTGCCTTTATGGGTTTCACAGGTTTCTGTTTCCCAGTTAATATCCAGGTAGTTAAAGTCCCCCATAACCAGGACCTCATTATGGGTTGCAGCTTCATCTATCTGCTTTAGAAGTAGACTTTCCATGATTTCTGTTATATTTGGGGGTTTGTAACAGACCCCAATGAGAATTTTGTTACCATTTTTCCCTCCATGAATTTCGACCCTTATGGACTCGACATCCTCATTCCCTTCGCTAATATCCTCCCTTAAAGTGGACGTTAGACAAAACTTTACATAGAGACAAACCCCTCCTCCTCTCTGATTTTTACGATCCTTTCTAAACAGACTGTAACCCTGTAAGTTAACTGCCCAGTCATAGCTTTCATCTAACCATGTCTCGGTTATTCCCACTATGTCAAAGTTACCTGTAGATATTTCTGCTTCTAGTTCTTCCATCTTGTTTGACAGGCTTCTGGCGTTTGTGAGCATGCAGTTTAGAGGAT
This sequence comes from Ranitomeya variabilis, assembly GCF_051348905.1. NCBI lineage: Eukaryota > Metazoa > Chordata > Amphibia > Anura > Dendrobatidae > Ranitomeya > Ranitomeya variabilis. The sequence goes on from NC_135236.1 coordinate 574,542,576, forward strand.
TTTGTTTTGTTCCAATCTCCTCGCTGTGGATTGTTTTAGAAATGTTCTTACCTCCCTTCTGAGTATGTTTTCCTGGGTCTTCTTTGTTCGAGTCTAATGTTTTTCTTCCCGTCCCCTCTTCTTCTAGTTTAACGCCCTCCTGATGAGTGTAGTGAGTCTTCTGGCAAATGTGTAGTGTAATACAGCGGGCCTGGTTTTTGCAGCAGTCTTACACACAAAAAAGGGAGATTTAAATTGCCACTAAGTGGATCTGCGTCAGTTCTGTTTGTCGTATATCTGCCAGCTACTTTCTGCCACTTACATTGTGTAGTGTAATACAGTGGGCCTGAGTTTGGTGCAGTGTCACCCCCAAAAAAGGGAGATTTAAATTGCCACTAAGTGGACCTGCATCAGTTCTGTTTGTAATATATCTGCCAGCCACGTTCTGCCACTTACATTGTGTAGTGTAATACACTGGGCCTGGTTTTTGCAGCAGTCTCCCACACAAAAAAGGGAGATTTAAATTGCCACTAAGTGGATCTGCGTCAGTTCTGTTTGAAATATATCTGCCAACCATGTTCTGCTACTTACATTGTGTAGTGTAATACAGTGGGCCTGGTTTTTGCAGCAGTCTCCCACACAAAAAAGGGAGATTTAAATTGCCACTAAGTGGATCTGCATCAGTTCTGTTTGTCGTATATCTGCCAGCCACTTTCTGCCACTTACATTGTGTAGTGTAATACAGTGGGCCTGAGTTTGGGTGCAGTGTCACCCCCCAAAAAGGTAGATTTAAATTGCCACTAAGTGGATCTGCATCAGTTCTGTTTGTCATATATCTGCCAGCCACTTTCTGCCACTTACATTGTGGTGTAATGCAGTTGGCCTGAGTTTGTGAGTTTGGGTGCAGTGTCACCCCCAAAATAGGGAGATTTAAATTGACACTAAGTGGATCTGTGTCAGTTCTGTTTGTTGAATATCTGCCAGCCACTTTCTGCCACTTACATTGTGTAGTGTAATACAGTGGGCCTGGTTTTTGCAGCACTCTCCCACACAAAAAAGGGAGATTTAAAATGCCACTAAGTGGATCTGCGTCAGTTCTGTTTGTCGTATATCTGCCAGCCACGTTCCGCCACTTACATTGTGTAGTGTAATACAGTGGGCCTGAGTTTGGGTGCAGTGTCACCCCCAAAAAAGGGAGATTTAAATTGACACTAAGTGGACCTGTGTCAGTTCTGTTTGTTGAATACCTACCAGCCACGTTCTGACACTTACATTGTGTAGTGTAATACAGTGGGCCTGGTTTTTGCAGCAGTCTCCCACACAAAAAAGGGAGATTTAAAATGCCACTAAGTGGATCTGCGTCAGTTCTGTTTGTCATATATCTGCCAGCCTCGTTCTGCCACTTATATTGTGTAGTGTAATACAGTGGGCCTGATTTTTGCAGCAGTCTCCCACACAAAAAAGGGAGATTAAAATTGCAACTAAGTGGATCTGCGTCAGTTCTGTTTGTTGTATATCTGCCAGCCACATTCTGCCACTTACATTGTGTAGTGTAATACAGTTGGGCTGGTTTTTGCAGCAGTCTCACACACAAAAAAGGGAGATTTAAATTGCCACTAAGTGGATCTGCGTCAGTTCTGTTTGTCGTATATCTGCCAGCCACGTTCTGCCACTTACATTGTGTAGTGTAATACAGTGGGCCTGGTTTTTTCAGCAGTCTCCCACACAAAAAAGGGAGATTTAAATTGCCACTAAGTGGATCTGCGTCACTTCTGTTTGTCGTACATCCGCCATCTACGTTCTGCCACTTACATTGTGTAGTGTAATACAGTGGGCCTGGTTTTTGCAGCAGTCTCCCACACAAAAAAGGGAGATTTAAATTGCCACTAAGTGGATCTGCGTCAGTTCTGTTTGTCGTATATCTGCCAGCCATGTTCTGCCACTTACATTGTGTAGTGTAATACAGTGGGCCTGGTTTTTGCAGCAGTCTCCCACACAAAAAAGAGAGATTTAAATTGCCACTAAGTGGATCTGCGTCAGTTCTGTTTGTCAAATATCTGCCAGCCACGTTCTGCCACTTACATTGTGTAGTGTAATACAGTGGGCCTGAGCTTGGGTGCAGTGTCACCCCCAAAAAAGGGAGATTTAAATTGCCACTAAGTGGACCTGTGTCAGTTCTGTTCCACTTACATTGTGTAGTGTAATACAGTGGGCCTGAGTTTGGGTGCAGTGTCACCCCCAAAAAAGGGAGATTTAAATTGACACTAAGTGGACCTGCGTCTGTTCTGTTCGTCGTATATCTGCCAGCCACTTTCTGCCACTTACGTTGTGTAGTGTAATACAGTGGGCCTGGTTTTTGCAGCAGTCTCCCACACAAAAAAGGGAGATTTAAATTGCCACTAAGTGGATCTACGTCAGTTCTGTTTGTCATATGTCTGCCAGCCACATTCTGCCACTTACATTGTAACATAGTAACATAGTAACATAGTTAGTAAGGCCGAAAAAAGACATTTGTCCATCCAGTTCAGCCTATATTCCATCATAATAAATCCCCAGATCTACGTCCTTCTACAGAACCTAATAATTGTATGATACAATATTGTTCTGCTCCAGGAAGACATCCAGGCCTCTCTTGAACCCCTCGACTGAGTTCGCCATCACCACCTCCTCAGGCAAGCAATTCCAGATTCTCACTGCCCTAACAGTAAAGAATCCTCTTCTATGTTGGTGGAAAAACCTTCTCTCCTCCAGACGCAAAGAATGCCCCCTTGTGCCCGTCACTTTCCTTGGTATAAACAGATCCTCAGCAAGATATTTCTATTGTCCCCTTATATACTTATACATGGTTATTAGATCGCCCCTCAGTCATCTTTTTTCTAGACTAAATAATCCTAATTTCGCAAATCTATCTGGTTATTGTAGTTCTCCCATCCCCTTTATTAATTTTGTTGCCCTCCTTTGTACTCTCTCTAGTTCCATTATATCCTTCCTGAGCACCGGTGCCCAAAACTGGACACAGTACTCCATGTGCGGTCTAACTAGGGATTTGTACAGAGGCAGTATAATGCTCTCATCATGTGTATCCAGACCTCTTTTAATGCACCCCATGATCCTGTTTGCCTTGGCAGCTGCTGCCTGGCACTGGCTGCTCCAGGTAAGTTTATCATTAACCAGGATCCCCAAGTCCTTCTCCCAGTCAGATTTACCCAGTGGTTTCCCGTTCAGTGTGTAATGGTGATATTGATTCCTTCTTCCCATGTGTATAACCTTACATTTATCATTGTTAAACCTCATCTGCCACCTTTCAGCCCAAGTTTCCAACTTATCCAGATCCATCTGTAGCAGAATACTATCTTCTCTTGTATTAACTGCTTTACATAGTTTTGTATCATCTGCAAATATCAATATTTTACTGTGTAAACCTTCTACCAGATCATTAATGAATATGTTGAAGAGAACAGGTCCCAATACCGACCCCTGCGGTACCCCACTGGTCACAGCGACCCAGTTAGAGACTATACCTTTTATAACCACCCTCTGCTTTCTATCACTAAGCCAGTTACTAACCCATTTACACACATTTTCCCCCAGACCAAGCATTCTCATTTTGTGTACCAACCTCTTGTGCGGCACGGTATCAAATGCTTTGGAAAAATCGAGATATACCAAGTCCAATGACTCACCGTGGTCCAGCCTATAGCTTACCTCTTCATAAAAACTGATTAGATTGGTTTGACAGGAGCGATTTCTCATAAACCCATGCTGATATGGAGTTAAACAGTTATTCTCATTGAGATAATCCAGAATAACATCCTTCAGAAACCCTTCAAATATTTTACCAACAGTAGAGGTTTGACTTACTGGCCTATAATTTCCAGGTTCACTTTTAGAGCCCTTTTTGAATATTGGCACCACATTTGCTATGCGCCAGTCCTGCGGAACAGACCCCGTCGCTATAGAGTCCCTAAAAATAAGAAATAATGGTTTATCTATTACATTACTTAGTTCTCTTAGTACTCGTGGGTGTATGCCATCCGGACCCGGAGATTTATCTATTTTAATCTTATTTAGCCGGTTTCGCACCTCTTCTCGGGTTAGATTGGTGACTCTTAATATAGGGTTTTCATTGTTTCTTGGGATTTCACCTAGCATTTCATTTTCCACCGTGAATACCGTGGAGAAGAAGGTGTTTAATATGTTAGCCTTTTCCTCGTCATCTACAACCATTCTTTCCTCACTATTTTTTAAGGGGCCTACATTTTCAGTTGTTATTCTTTTACTATTGATATAGTTGAAGAACAGTTTGGGATTAGTTTTACTCTCCTTAGCAATGTGCTTCTCTGTTTCCTTTTTGTCAGCTTTAATTAGTTTTTTAGATAAAGTATTTTTCTCCCTATAGTTTTTTAGAGCTTCAATGGTGCCATCCTGCCTTAGTAGTGCAAATGCTTTCTTTTTACTGTTAATTGCCTGTCTTACTTCTTTGTTTAGCCACATTAGGTTTTTCCTATTTCTAGTCCTTTTATTCTCACAAGGTATAAACCGCTTACAGTGCCTATTTAGGATGTTCTTAAACATTTTCCATTTATTATCTGTATTCTTATTTCTGAGGATATTGTCCCAGTCTACCAGATTAAGGGAATCTCTAAGCTGGTCAAACTTTGCCTTCCTAAAGTTCAGTGTTTTTGTGACTCCCTGACAAGTCCCCCTAGTGAAAGACAGGTGAAACTGTACAATATTGTGGTCGCTATTTCCTAGATGCCCGAACACCTGCAGATTTGTTATTCTGTCAGGTCTATTAGATAGTATTAGGTCTAAAAGTGCTGCTCCTCTGGTTGGATTCTGCACCAATTGTGAAAGATAATTTTTCTTGGTTATTAGCAGAAACCTGTTGCCTTTATGGGTTTCACAGGTTTCTGTTTCCCAGTTAATATCCAGGTAGTTAAAGTCCCCCATAACCAGGACCTCATTATGGGTTGCAGCTTCATCTATCTGCTTTAGAAGTAGACTTTCCATGATTTCTGTTATATTTGGGGGTTTGTAACAGACCCCAATGAGAATTTTGTTACCATTTTTCCCTCCATGAATTTCGACCCTTATGGACTCGACATCCTCATTCCCTTCGCTAATATCCTCCCTTAAAGTGGACGTTAGACAAAACTTTACATAGAGACAAACCCCTCCTCCTCTCTGATTTTTACAATCCTTTCTAAACAGACTGTAACCCTGTAAGTTAACTGCCCAGTCATAGCTTTCATCTAACCATGTCTCGGTTATTCCCACTATGTCAAAGTTACCTGTAGATATTTCTGCTTCTAGTTCTTCCATCTTGTTTGACAGGCTTCTGGCGTTTGTGAGCATGCAGTTTAGAGGATTTTGTTTTGTTCCAATCTCCTCGCTGTGGATTGTTTTAGAAATGTTCTTACCTCCCTTCTGAGTATGTTTTCCTGGGTCTTCTTTGTTCGAGTCTAATGTTTTTCTTCCCGTCCCCTCTTCTTCTAGTTTAACGCCCTCCTGATGAGTGTAGTGAGTCTTCTGGCAAATGTGTAGTGTAATACAGCGGGCCTGGTTTTTGCAGCAGTCTTACACACAAAAAAGGGAGATTTAAATTGCCACTAAGTGGATCTGCGTCAGTTCTGTTTGTCGTATATCTGCCAGCTACTTTCTGCCACTTACATTGTGTAGTGTAATACAGTGGGCCTGAGTTTGGTGCAGTGTCACCCCCAAAAAAGGGAGATTTAAATTGCCACTAAGTGGACCTGCATCAGTTCTGTTTGTAATATATCTGCCAGCCACGTTCTGCCACTTACATTGTGTAGTGTAATACACTGGGCCTGGTTTTTGCAGCAGTCTCCCACACAAAAAAGGGAGATTTAAATTGCCACTAAGTGGATCTGCGTCAGTTCTGTTTGAAATATATCTGCCAACCATGTTCTGCTACTTACATTGTGTAGTGTAATACAGTGGGCCTGGTTTTTGCAGCAGTCTCCCACACAAAAAAGGGAGATTTAAATTGCCACTAAGTGGATCTGCATCAGTTCTGTTTGTCGTATATCTGCCAGCCACTTTCTGCCACTTACATTGTGTAGTGTAATACAGTGGGCCTGAGTTTGGGTGCAGTGTCACCCCCCAAAAAGGTAGATTTAAATTGCCACTAAGTGGATCTGCATCAGTTCTGTTTGTCATATATCTGCCAGCCACTTTCTGCCACTTACATTGTGGTGTAATGCAGTTGGCCTGAGTTTGTGAGTTTGGGTGCAGTGTCACCCCCAAAATAGGGAGATTTAAATTGACACTAAGTGGATCTGTGTCAGTTCTGTTTGTTGAATATCTGCCAGCCACTTTCTGCCACTTACATTGTGTAGTGTAATACAGTGGGCCTGGTTTTTGCAGCACTCTCCCACACAAAAAAGGGAGATTTAAAATGCCACTAAGTGGATCTGCGTCAGTTCTGTTTGTCGTATATCTGCCAGCCACGTTCCGCCACTTACATTGTGTAGTGTAATACAGTGGGCCTGAGTTTGGGTGCAGTGTCACCCCCAAAAAAGGGAGATTTAAAATGCCACTAAGTGGATCTGCGTCAGTTCTGTTTGTCATATATCTGCCAGCCTCGTTCTGCCACTTATATTGTGTAGTGTAATACAGTGGGCCTGATTTTTGCAGCAGTCTCCCACACAAAAAAGGGAGATTAAAATTGCAACTAAGTGGATCTGCGTCAGTTCTGTTTGTTGTATATCTGCCAGCCACATTCTGCCACTTACATTGTGTAGTGTAATACAGTTGGGCTGGTTTTTGCAGCAGTCTCACACACAAAAAAGGGAGATTTAAATTGCCACTAAGTGGATCTGCGTCAGTTCTGTTTGTCGTATATCTGCCAGCCACTTTCTGCCACTTACATTTTGTAGTGTAATACAGTGGGTCTGAGTTTGGGTGCAGTGTCACCCCCAAAAAAGGGAGATTAAAATTGCCACTAAGTGGACCTGCGTCAGTTCTGTTTGTTGTATATCTGCCAGCCACTTTCTGCCACTTACGTTGTGTAGTGTAATACAGAGGGCCTGGTTTTTGCAGCAGTCTCCCACACAAAAAAGGGAGATTTAAATTGCCACTAAGTGGATCTGCGTCAGTTCTGTTTGTCGTATATCTGCCAGCCACGTTCCGCCACTTACATTGTGTAGTGTAATACAGTGGGCCTGGTTTTTGCAGCACTCTCACACACAAAAAAGGGAGATTTAAAATGCCACTAAGTGGATCTGTGTCAGTTCTGTTTGTTGAATATCTGCCAGCCACTTTCTGCCACTTACATTGTGTAGTGTAATACAGTGGGCCTGGTTTTTGCAGCACTCTCCCACACAAAAAAGGGAGATTTAAAATGCCACTAAGTGGAACTGCGTCAGTTCTGTTTGTCGTATATCTGCCAGCCACGTTCCGCCACTTACATTGTGTAGTGTAATACAGTGGGCCTGAGTTTGGGTGCAGTGTCACCCCCAAAAAAGGGAGATTTAAATTGACACTAAGTGGATCTGTGTCAGTTCTGTTTGTTAAATATCTACCAGCCACGTTCTGCCACTTACATTTTGTAGTGTAATACAGTGGGCCTGGTTTTTGCAGCAGTCTCCCACACAAAAAAGGGAGATTTATATTGCCACTAAGTTGATCTGCGTCAGTTCTGTTTGTCATATATCTGCCAGCCACAATCTGCCACTTACATTGTGCAGTGTAATACAGTGGGTCTGAGTTTGGGTGCAGTATCACTCCCAAAAAAGGGAAATTTAAATTGCCACTAAGTGGATCTGCGTCATTTGTCTTTGTCGTATATCTGCCAGCCACGTTCTGTCACTTACATTGTGTAGTGTAATACAGTGGGCCTGGTTTTTGCAGCAGTCTCCCACACAAAAAAGTGAGATTTAAATTGCCACTAAGTGGATCTGTGTCAGTTCTGTTTGTCGTATATCTGCCAGCCACTTTCTGCCACTTACATTGTGCAGTGTAATACAGTGGGCCTGAGTTTGGGTGCAGTATCACTCCCAAAAAAGGGAAATTTAAATTGCCACTAAGTGGATCTGCGTCAGTTCTGTTTGTCGTATATCTGCCAGCCACATTCTGCCACTTACATTGTGTAGTGTAATACAGTGGGCTTGGTTTTTGCAGCAGTCTCCCACACAAAAAAGGGAGATTTATATTGCCACTAAGTTGATCTGCGTCAGTTCTGTTTGTCATATATCTGCCAGCCACAATCTGCCACTTACATTGTGTAGTGTAATACAGTGGGCCTGAGTTTGGGTGCAGTATCACTCCCAAAAAAGGGAAATTTAAATTGCCACTAAGTGGATCTGCGTCATTTGTGTTTGTCGTATATCTGCCAGCCACGTTTTGTCACTTACATTTTGTAGTGTAATACAGTGGGCCTGGTTTTTGCAGCAGTCTCACACACAAAAAAGGGAGATTTAAATAGCCACTAAGTGGATCTGCGTCAGTTTTGTTTGTCGTATATCTGCCAGCCACGTTCTGTCACTTACATTGTGTAGTGTAATACAGTGGGCCTGCTTTATGCAGCAGTCTCCCACACAAAAAAGGGAGATTTAAATAGCCACTAAGTGGATCTGCGTCAGTTTTGTTTGTCATATATCTGCCAGCCACAATCTGCCACTTACATTGTGTAGTGTAATACAGTGGGCCTGAGTTTGGGTGCAGTATCACTCCCAAAAAAGGGAAATTTAAATTGCCACTAAGTGGATCTGCGTCTGTTCTGTTTGTCGTATATCTGCCAACCACATTCTGCCACTTGCATTGTGTAGTGTAATACAGTGGGCCTGGTTTTTGCAGCAGTCTCACACACAAAAAAGGGAGATTTAAATAGCCACTAAGTGGATCTGCGTCAGTTTTGTTTGTCGTATATCTGCCAGCCACGTTCTGTCACTTACATTGTGTAGTGTAATACAGTGGGCCTGCTTTATGCAGCAGTCTCCCACACAAAAAAGGGAGATTTAAATTGCCACTAGTTAGATCTGCATCAGTTCTGTTTGTCGTATATCTGCCAGCCATGTTCTGGCACTTTCATTGTGTAGTGTAATACAGTGGGCCTGAGTTTGGGTGCAGTGTCACCCCCAAAAAAGGGAGATTTAAATTGCCACTAAGTAGATCTGCATCAGTTCTGTTTGTAGTATATCTGCCAGCCACGTTCTGCCACTTATATTGTGTAGTGTAATACAGTGGGGCTGGTTTTTGCAGCAGTCTCCCACACAAAAAAGGGAGATTTAAATTGCCACTAAGTGGATCTGCGTCAGTTCTGTTTGTCATATATCTGCCAGCCACATTCTGCCACTTACATTGTGTAGTGTAATACAGTGGGCCTGAGTTTGGGTGCAGTATCACTCCCAAAAAAGGGAAATTTGAATTGCCACTAAGTGGATCTGCGTCATTTGTGTTTGTCGTATATCTGCCAGCCACGTTCTATCACTTACATTGTGTAGTGTAATACAGTGGGCCTGGTTTTTGCAGCAGTCTCACACACAAAAAAGGGAGATTTAAATAGCCACTAAGTGGATCTGCGTCAGTTTTGTTTGTCATATATCTGCCAGCCACAATCTGCCACTTACATTGTGTAGTGTAATACAGTGGGCCTGAGTTTGGGTGCAGTATCACTCCCAAAAAAGGGAAATTTAAATTGCCACTAAGTGGATCTGCGTCTGTTCTGTTTGTCGTATATCTGCCAACCACATTCTGCCACTTGCATTGTGTAGTGTAATACAGTGGGCCTGGTTTTTGCAGCAGTCTCACACACAAAAAAGGGAGATTTAAATAGCCACTAAGTGGATCTGCGTCAGTTTTGTTTGTCGTATATCTGCCAGCCACGTTCTGTCACTTACATTGTGTAGTGTAATACAGTGGGCCTGCTTTATGCAGCAGTCTCCCACACAAAAAAGGGAGATTTAAATTGCCACTAGTTAGATCTGCATCAGTTCTGTTTGTCGTATATCTGCCAGCCATGTTCTGGCACTTTCATTGTGTAGTGTAATACAGTGGGCCTGAGTTTGGGTGCAGTGTCACCCCCAAAAAAGGGAGATTTAAATTGCCACTAAGTAGATCTGCATCAGTTCTGTTTGTAGTATATCTGCCAGCCACGTTCTGCCACTTATATTGTGTAGTGTAATACAGTGGGGCTGGTTTTTGCAGCAGTCTCCCACACAAAAAAGGGAGATTTAAATTGCCACTAAGTGGATCTGCGTCAGTTCTGTTTGTCATATATCTGCCAGCCACATTCTGCCACTTACATTGTGTAGTGTAATACAGTGGGCCTGAGTTTGGGTGCAGTATCACTCCCAAAAAAGGGAAATTTGAATTGCCACTAAGTGGATCTGCGTCATTTGTGTTTGTCGTATATCTGCCAGCCACGTTCTATCACTTACATTGTGTAGTGTAATACAGTGGGCCTGGTTTTTGCAGCAGTCTCCCACACACAAAAGGGAGATTTAAATGGCCACTAAGTGGATCTGCGTCAGTTCTGTTTGTCGTATATCTCCCAACCACATTCTGCCACTTGCATTGTTTAGTGTCATACAGTGGACCTGAGTTTGGGTGCAGTGTCACCCCCAAAAAAGGAGATTTAAATTGCCACTAAGTGGATCTGCGTCAGTTCTGTTTGTTGTATATCTGCCAGCCACGTTCTGCCACTTACATTGTGTAGTGTCATACAGTGTGCCTGGTTTTTCCAGCAGTCTCCCACACAAAATAGGGAGATTTAAATTGCCACTAAGTGGATCTACGTCAGGTCTGTTTGTCGTATTTCTGCCAACCACATTCTGCCACTTACATTGTGTAGTGTAATACAGTGGGCCTGAGTTTGGGTGCAGTGTCGTCCCCAAAAAAGGGAGATTTAAATTGCCACTAAGTGGATCTGCGTCAGTTTTGTTTGTCGTATATCTGCCAGCCACGTTCTGTCACTTACATTGTGTAGTGTAATACAGTGGGCCTGGTTTTGGCAGCAGTCTCCCACACAAAAAAGGGAGATTTAAATTGCCACTAAGTGGATCTGCGTCAGTTTTGTTTGTCGTATATCTGCCAACCACATTCTGCCACTTGCATTGTGTAGTGTAATACAGTGGGCCTGGTTTTTGCAGCAGTCTCACACACAAAAAAGGGAGATTTAAATAGCCACTAATTGGATCTGCGTCAGTTTTGTTTGTCGTATATCTGCCAGCCACGTTCTGTCACTTACATTGTGTAGTGTAATACAGTGGGCCTGCTTTATGCAGCAGTCTCCCACACAAAAAAGGGAGATTTAAATTGCCACTAGTTAGATCTGCATCAGTTCTGTTTGTCGTATATCTGCCAGCCATGTTCTGGCACTTTCATTGTGTAGTGTAATACAGTGGGCCTGAGTTTGGGTGCAGTGTCACCCCCAAAAAAGGGAGATTTAAATTTCCACTAAGTAGATCTGCATCAGTTCTGTTTGTAGTATATCTGCCAGCCACGTTCTGCCACTTATATTGTGTAGTGTAATACAGTGGGGCTGGTTTTTGCAGCAGTCTCCCACACAAAAAAGGGAGATTTAAATTGCCACTAAGTGGATCTGCTTCAGTTCTGTTTGTCATATATCTGCCAGCCACATGCTGCCACTTACATTGTGTAGTGTAACACGGTGGGCCTGGTTTTTGCAGCAGTCTCCCACACAAAAAAGGGAGATTTAAATTGCCACTAAGTTGATCTTCGTCAGTTCTGTTTGTCATATATCTGCCAGCCACATTCTGCCACTTACATTGTGTAGTGTAATACAGTGGGCCTGAGTTTGGGTGCAGTATCACTCCCAAAAAAGGGAAATTTGAATTGCCACTAAGTGGATCTGCGTCATTTGTGTTTGTCGTATATCTGCCAGCCACGTTCTGTCACTTACATTGTGTAGTGTAATACAGTGGGCCTGGTTTTTGCAGCAGTCTCCCACACACAAAAGGGAGATTTAAATGGCCACTAAGTGGATCTGCGTCAGTTCTGTTTGTCGTATATCTCCCAACCACATTCTGCCACTTGCATTGTGTAGTGTCATACAGTGGACCTGAGTTTGGGTGCAGTGTCACCCCCAAAAAAGGAGATTTAAATTGCCACTAAGTGGATCTGCGTCAGTTCTGTTTGTTGTATATCTGCCAGCCACGTTCTGCCACTTACGTTGTGTAGTGTCATACAGTGGGCCTGGTTTTTCCAGCAGTCTCCCACACAAAATAGGGAGATTTAAATTGCCACTAAGTGGATCTGCGTCAGGTCTGTTTGTCGTATATCTGCCAACCACATTCTGCCACTTACATTGTGTAGTGTAATACAGTGGGCCTGAGTTTGGGTGCAGTGTCATCCCCAAAAAAGGGAGATTTAAATTGCCACTAAGTGGATCTACGTCAGTTCTGTTTGTCGTATATCTGCCAACCACGTTCTGCCACTTACATTGTGTAGTGTAATACAGTGGGCCTGGTTTTTGCAGCAGTCTCACACAAAAAAAAGGGAGATTTAAATTGCCACTAAGTGGATCTGCGTCAGTTCTGTTTGTCATATGTCTGCCAGCCACGTTCTACCACTTACATTTTGTAGTGTAATACAGTGGGCCTGGTTTTTGCAGCAGTCTCACACACAAAAAAGGGAGATTTAAGTAGCCACTAAGTGGATCTGCGTCAGTTTTGTTTGTCGTATATCTGCCAGCCACGTTCTGTCACTTACATTGTGTAGTGTAATACAGTGGGCCTGCTTTATGCAGCAGTCTCCCACACAAAAAAGGGAGATTTAAATTGCCACTAGTTAGATCTGCATCAGTTCTGTTTGTCGTATATCTGCCAGCCATGTTCTGGCACTTTCATTGTGTAGTGTAATACAGTGGGCCTGAGTTTGGGTGCAGTGTCACCCCCAAAAAAGGGAGATTTAAATTGCCACTAAGTAGATCTGCATCAGTTCTGTTTGTAGTATATCTGCCAGCCACGTTCTGCCACTTATATTGTGTAGTGTAATAAAGTGGGGCTGGTTTTTGCAGCAGTCTCCCACACAAAAAATGGAAATTTAAATTGCCACTAAGTGGATCTGCGTCAGTTCTGTTTGTCATATTTCTGCCAGCCACATTCTGCCACTTACATTGTGTAGTGTAACACAGTGGGCCTGGTTTTTGCAGCAGTCTCCCACACTAAAAAGTGAGATTTAAATTGCCACTAAGTGGATCTTCGTCAGTTTTGTTTGTCATATATCTGCCAGCCACATTATGCCACTTACATTGTGTAGTGTAATACAGTGGGCCTGAGTTTGGGTGCAGTATCAGTCCCAAAAAAGGGAAATTTGAATTGCCACTAAGTGGATCTGCGTCAGTTTTGTTTGTCGTATATCTGCCAGCCACGTTCTGTCACTTACATTGTGTAGTGTAATACAGTGGGCCTGGTTTTTGCAGCAGTCTCCCACACACAAAAGGGAGATTTAAATTGCCACTAAGTGGATCTGCGTCAGTTCTGTTTGTCGTATATCTGCCAACCACATTCTGCCACTTGCATTGTGTAGTGTCATACAGTGGACCTGAGTTTGGGTGCAGTGTCACCCCCAAAAAAGGAGATTTAAATTGCCATTAAGTGGATCTGCGTCATTTCTGTTTGTTGTATATCTGCCAGCCACGTTCTGCCACTTACATTGTTTAGTGTCATACAGTGGGCATGGTTTATCCAGCAGTCTCCCACACAAAATAGGGAGATTTAAATTGCCACTAAGTGGATCTGCGTCAGGTCTGTTTGTCGTATATCTGCCAACCACATTCTGCCACTTACATTGTGTAGTGTAATACAGTGGGCCTGAGTTTGGGTGCAGTGTCATCCCCAAAAAAGGGAGATTTAAATTGCCACTAAGTGGATCTGCGTCAGTTCTGTTTGTAGTATATCTGCCAGCCACGTTCTGCCACATACATTGTGTAGTGTAATACAGTGGGCCTGAGTTTGGGTGCAGTGTCACCCCCAAAAAAGGGAGATTTAAATTGCCACTAAGTGGATCTGCGTCAGTTCTGTTTGTCGTATATCTGCCAGCCACTTTCTGCCACTTACATTTTGTAGTGTAATACATTGGGTCTGAGTTTGGGTGCAGTGTCACCCCCAAAAAAGGGAGATTAAAATTGCCACTAAGTGGACCTGCGTCAGTTCTGTTTGTTGTATATCTGCCAGCCACTTTCTGCCACTTACGTTGTGTAGTGTAATACAGAGGGCCTGGTTTTTGCAGCAGTCTCCCACACAAAAAAGGGAGATTTAAATTGCCACTAAGTGTATCTGCGTCAGTTCTGTTTGTCGTATATCTGCCAGCCACGTTCCGCCACTTACATTGTGTAGTGTAATATAGTGGGCCTGAGTTTGGGTGCAGTGTCACCCCCAAAAAAGGGAGATTTAAATTGCCACTAAGTGGATCTGCGTCAGTTCTGTTTGTCATATTTCTGCCAGCCACATTCTGCCACTTACATTGTGTAGTGTAACACAGTGGGCCTGGTTTTTGCAGCAGTCTCCCACACTAAAAAGTGAGATTTAAATTGCCACTAAGTGGATCTTCGTCAGTTCTGTTTGTCATATATCTGCCAGCCACATTCTGCCACTTACATTGTGTAGTGTAATACAGTGGGCCTGAGTTTGGGTGCAGTATCACTCCCAAAAAAGGGAAATTTGAATTGCCACTAAGTGGATCTGCGTCATTTGTGTTTGTCGTATATCTGTCAGCCACGTTCTGTCACTTACATTGTATAGTGTAATACAGTGGGCCTGGTTTTTGCAGCAGTCTCCCACACACAAAAGGGAGATTTAAATTGCCACTAAGTGGATCTGCGTCAGTTCTGTTTGTCGTATATCTGCCAACCACATTCTGCCACTTGCATTATGTAGTGTCATACAGTGGACCTGAGTTTGGGTGCAGTGTCACCCCCAAAAAAGGAGATTTAAATTGCCACTAAGTGGATCTGCGTCAGTTCTGTTTGTTGTATATCTGCCAGCCACGTTCTGCCACTTACATTGTGTAGTGTCATACAGTGGGCATGGTTTTTCCAGCAGTCTCCCACACAAAATAGGGAGATTTAAATTGCCACTAAGTGGATCTGCGTCAGTTTTGTTTGTCGTATATCTGCCAGCCACGTTCTGTCACTTACATTGTGTAGTGTAATACAGTGGGCCTGCTTTATGCAGCAGTCTCCCACACAAAAAAGGGAGATTTAAATTGCCACTAGTTAGATCTGCATCAGTTCTGTTTGTCGTATATCTGCCAGCCATGTTCTGGCACTTTCATTGTGTAGTGTAATACAGTGGGCCTGAGTTTAGGTGCAGTGTCACCCCCAAAAAAGGGAGATTTAAATTGCCACTAAGTAGATCTGCATCAGTTCTGTTTGTATTATATCTGCCAGCCACGTTCTGCCACTTATATTGTGTAGTGTAATACAGTGGGGCTGGTTTTTGCAGCAGTCTCCCACACAAAAAAGGGAGATTTAAATTGCCACTAAGTGGATCTGCGTCAGTTCTGTTTGTCATATTTCTGCCAGCCACATTCTGCCACTTACATTGTGTAGTGTAACACAGTGGGCCTGGTTTTTGCAGCAGTCTCCCACACTAAAAAGTGAGATTTAAATTGCCACTAAGTGGATCTTCGTCAGTTCTGTTTGTCATATATCTGCCAGCCACATTCTGCCACTTACATTGTGTAGTGTAATACAGTGGGCCTGAGTTTGGGTGCAGTATCACTCCCAAAAAAGGGAAATTTGATTTGCCACTAAGTGGATCTCCGTCATTTGTGTTTGTCGTATATCTGCCAGCCACGTTCTGTCACTTACATTGTGTAGTGTAATACAGTGGGCCTGGTTTTTGCAGCAGTCTCCCACACACAAAAGGGAGATTTAAATTGCCACTAAGTGGATCTGCGTCAGTTCTGTTTGTCGTATATCTGCCAACCACATTCTGCCACTTGCATTATGTAGTGTCATACAGTGGACCTGAGTTTGGGTGCAGTGTCACCCCCAAAAAAGGAGATTTAAATTGCCACTAAGTGGATCTGCGTCAGTTCTGTTTGTTGTATATCTGCCAGCCACGTTCTGCCACTTACATTGTGTAGTGTCATACAGTGGGCATGGTTTTTCCAGCAGTCTCCCACACAAAATAGGGAGATTTAAATTGCCACTAAGTGGATCTGCGTCAGTTTTGTTTGTCGTATATCTGCCAGCCACGTTCTGTCACTTACATTGTGTAGTGTAATACAGTGGGCCTGCTTTATGCAGCAGTCTCCCACACAAAAAAGGGAGATTTAAATTGCCACTAGTTAGATCTGCATCAGTTCTGTTTGTCGTATATCTGCCAGCCATGTTCTGGCACTTTCATTGTGTAGTGTAATACAGTGGGCCTGAGTTTGGGTGCAGTGTCACCCCCAAAAAAGGGAGATTTAAATTGCCACTAAGTAGATCTGCATCAGTTCTGTTTGTAGTATATCTGCCAGCCACGTTCTGCCACTTATACTGTGTAGTGTAATACAGTGGGGCTGGTTTTTGCAGCAGTCTCCCACACAAAAAAGGGAGATTTAAATTGCCACTAAGTGGATCTGCGTCAGTTCTGTTTGTCATATTTCTGCCAGCCACATTCTGCCACTTACATTGTGTAGTGTAACACAGTGGGCCTGGTTTTTGCAGCAGTCTCCCACACTAAAAAGTGAGATTTAAATTGCCACTAAGTGGATCTTCGTCAGTTCTGTTTGTCATTTATCTGCCAGCCACATTCTGCCACTTACATTGTGTAGTGTAATACAGTGGGCCTGAGTTTGGGTGCAGTATCACTCCCAAAAAAGGGAAATTTGAATTGCCACTAAGTGGATCTGCGTCATTTGTGTTTGTCGTATATCTGCCAGCCACGTTCTGTCACTTACATTGTGTAGTGTAATACAGTGGGCCTGGTTTTTGCAGCAGTCTCCCACACACAAAAGGGAGATTTAAATTGCCACTAAGTGGATCTGCGTCAGTTCTGTTTGTCGTATATCTGCCAACCACATTCTGCCACTTGCATTGTGTAGTGTCATACAGTGGACCTGAGTTTGGGTGCAGTGTCACCCCCAAAAAAGGAGATTTAAATTGCCACTAAGTGGATCTGCGTCAGTTCTGTTTGTTGTATATCTGCCAGCCACGTTCTGCCACTTACATTGTGTAGTGTCATACAGTGGGCATGGTTTTTCCAGCAGTCTCCCACACAAAATAGGGAGATTTAAATTGCCACTAAGTGGATCTGCGTCAGGTCTGTTTGTCGTATATCTGCCAACCACATTCTGCCACTTACATTGTGTAGTGTAATACAGTGGGCCTGAGTTTGGGTGCAGTGTCATCCCCAAAAAAGGGAGATTTAAATTGCCACTAAGTGGATCTGCGTCAGTTCTGTTTGTAGTATATCTGCCAGCCACGTTCTGCCACATACATTGTGTAGTGTAATACAGTGGGCCTGAGTTTGGGTGCAGTGTCACCCCCAAAAAAGGGAGATTTAAATTGCCACTAAGTGGATCTGCGTCAGTTCTGTTTGTCGTATATCTGCCAGCCACTTTCTGCCACTTACATTTTGTAGTGTAATACAGTGGGTCTGAGTTTGGGTGCAGTGTCACCCCCAAAAAAGGGAGATTAAAATTGCCACTAAGTGGACCTGCGTCAGTTCTGTTTGTTGTATATCTGCCAGCCACTTTCTGCCACTTACGTTGTGTAGTGTAATACAGAGGGCCTGGTTTTTGCAGCAGTCTCCCACACAAAAAAGGGAGATTTAAATTGCCACTAAGTGGATCTGCGTCAGTTCTGTTTGTCGTATATCTGCCAGCCACGTTCCGCCACTTACATTGTGTAGTGTAATATAGTGGGCCTGAGTTTGGGTGCAGTGTCACCCCCAAAAAAGGGAGATTTAAATTGACACTAAGTGGATCTGTGTCAGTTCTGTTTGTTGAATATCTGCCAGCCACTTTCTGCCACTTACATTGTGTAGTGTAATTCAGTGGGCCTGGTTTTTGCAGCACTCTCACACACAAAAAAGGGAGATTTAAAATGCCACTAAGTGGATCTGTGTCAGTTCTGTTTGTTGAATATCTGCCAGCCACTTTCTGCCACTTACATTGTGTAGTGTAATACAGTGGGCCTGGTTTTTGCAGCAGTCTCACACAAAAAAAAGGGAGATTTAAATTGCCACTAAGTGGATCTGCGTCAGTTCTGTTTGTCATATGTCTGCCAGCCACGTTCTACCACTTACATTTTGTAGTGTAATACAGTGGGCCTGGTTTTTGCAGCAGTCTCACACACAAAAAAGGGAGATTTAAATAGCCACTAAGTGGATCTGCGTCAGTTTTGTTTGTCGTATATCTGCCAGCCACGTTCTGTCACTTACATTGTGTAGTGTAATACAGTGGGCCTGCTTTATGCAGCAGTCTCCCACACAAAAAAGGGAGATTTAAATTGCCACTAGTTAGATCTGCATCAGTTCTGTTTGTCGTATATCTGCCAGCCATGTTCTGGCACTTTCATTGTGTAGTGTAATACAGTGGGCCTGAGTTTGGGTGCAGTGTCACCCCCAAAAAAGGGAGATTTAAATTGCCACTAAGTAGATCTGCATCAGTTCTGTTTGTAGTATATCTGCCAGCCACGTTCTGCCACTTATATTGTGTAGTGTAATAAAGTGGGGCTGGTTTTTGCAGCAGTCTCCCACACAAAAAATGGAAATTTAAATTGCCACTAAGTGGATCTGCGTCAGTTCTGTTTGTCATATTTCTGCCAGCCACATTCTGCCACTTACATTGTGTAGTGTAACACAGTGGGCCTGGTTTTTGCAGCAGTCTCCCACACTAAAAAGTGAGATTTAAATTGCCACTAAGTGGATCTTCGTCAGTTTTGTTTGTCATATATCTGCCAGCCACATTATGCCACTTACATTGTGTAGTGTAATACAGTGGGCCTGAGTTTGGGTGCAGTATCAGTCCCAAAAAAGGGAAATTTGAATTGCCACTAAGTGGATCTGCGTCAGTTTTGTTTGTCGTATATCTGCCAGCCACGTTCTGTCACTTACATTGTGTAGTGTAATACAGTGGGCCTGGTTTTTGCAGCAGTCTCCCACACACAAAAGGGAGATTTAAATTGCCACTAAGTGGATCTGCGTCAGTTCTGTTTGTCGTATATCTGCCAACCACATTCTGCCACTTGCATTGTGTAGTGTCATACAGTGGACCTGAGTTTGGGTGCAGTGTCACCCCCAAAAAAGGAGATTTAAATTGCCATTAAGTGGATCTGCGTCATTTCTGTTTGTTGTATATCTGCCAGCCACGTTCTGCCACTTACATTGTTTAGTGTCATACAGTGGGCATGGTTTATCCAGCAGTCTCCCACACAAAATAGGGAGATTTAAATTGCCACTAAGTGGATCTGCGTCAGGTCTGTTTGTCGTATATCTGCCAACCACATTCTGCCACTTACATTGTGTAGTGTAATACAGTGGGCCTGAGTTTGGGTGCAGTGTCATCCCCAAAAAAGGGAGATTTAAATTGCCACTAAGTGGATCTGCGTCAGTTCTGTTTGTAGTATATCTGCCAGCCACGTTCTGCCACATACATTGTGTAGTGTAATACAGTGGGCCTGAGTTTGGGTGCAGTGTCACCCCCAAAAAAGGGAGATTTAAATTGCCACTAAGTGGATCTGCGTCAGTTCTGTTTGTCGTATATCTGCCAGCCACTTTCTGCCACTTACATTTTGTAGTGTAATACATTGGGTCTGAGTTTGGGTGCAGTGTCACCCCCAAAAAAGGGAGATTAAAATTGCCACTAAGTGGACCTGCGTCAGTTCTGTTTGTTGTATATCTGCCAGCCACTTTCTGCCACTTACGTTGTGTAGTGTAATACAGAGGGCCTGGTTTTTGCAGCAGTCTCCCACACAAAAAAGGGAGATTTAAATTGCCACTAAGTGTATCTGCGTCAGTTCTGTTTGTCGTATATCTGCCAGCCACGTTCCGCCACTTACATTGTGTAGTGTAATATAGTGGGCCTGAGTTTGGGTGCAGTGTCACCCCCAAAAAAGGGAGATTTAAATTGCCACTAAGTGGATCTGCGTCAGTTCTGTTTGTCATATGTCTGCCAGCCACGTTCTACCACTTACATTGTGTAGTGTAATACAGTGGGCCTGGTTTTTGCAGCAGTCTCACACACAAAAAAGGGAGATTTAAATAGCCACTAAGTGGATCTGCGTCAGTTTTGTTTTTCGTATATCTGCCAGCCACGTTCTGTCACTTACATTGTGTAGTGTAATACAGTGGGCCTGCTTTATGCAGCAGTCTCCCACACAAAAAAGGGAGATTTAAATTGCCACTAGTTAGATCTGCATCAGTTCTGTTTGTCGTATATCTGCCAGCCATGTTCTGGCACTTTCATTGTGTAGTGTAATACAGTGGGCCTGAGTTTAGGTGCAGTGTCACCCCCAAAAAAGGGAGATTTAAATTGCCACTAAGTAGATCTGCATCAGTTCTGTTTGTAGTATATCTGCCAGCCACGTTCTGCCACTTATATTGTGTAGTGTAATACAGTGGGGCTGGTTTTTGCAGCAGTCTCCCACACAAAAAAGGGAGATTTAAATTGCCACTAAGTGGATCTGCGTCAGTTCTGTTTGTCATATTTCTGCCAGCCACATTCTGCCACTTACATTGTGTAGTGTAACACAGTGGGCCTGGTTTTTGCAGCAGTCTCCCACACTAAAAAGTGAGATTTAAATTGCCACTAAGTGGATCTTCGTCAGTTCTGTTTGTCATATATCTGCCAGCCACATTCTGCCACTTACATTGTGTAGTGTAATACAGTGGGCCTGAGTTTGGGTGCAGTATCACTCCCAAAAAAGGGAAATTTGAATTGCCACTAAGTGGATCTGCGTCATTTGTGTTTGTCGTATATCTGTCAGCCACGTTCTGTCACTTACATTGTGTAGTGTAATACAGTGGGCCTGGTTTTTGCAGCAGTCTCCCACACACAAAAGGGAGATTTAAATTGCCACTAAGTGGATCTGCGTCAGTTCTGTTTGTCGTATATCTGCCAACCACATTCTGCCACTTGCATTATGTAGTGTCATACAGTGGACCTGAGTTTGGGTGCAGTGTCACCCCCAAAAAAGGAGATTTAAATTGCCACTAAGTGGATCTGCGTCAGTTCTGTTTGTTGTATATCTGCCAGCCACGTTCTGCCACTTACATTGTGTAGTGTCATACAGTGGGCATGGTTTTTCCAGCAGTCTCCCACACAAAATAGGGAGATTTAAATTGCCACTAAGTGGATCTGCGTCAGTTTTGTTTGTCGTATATCTGCCAGCCACGTTCTGTCACTTACATTGTGTAGTGTAATACAGTGGGCCTGCTTTATGCAGCAGTCTCCCACACAAAAAAGGGAGATTTAAATTGCCACTAGTTAGATCTGCATCAGTTCTGTTTGTCGTATATCTGCCAGCCATGTTCTGGCACTTTCATTGTGTAGTGTAATACAGTGGGCCTGAGTTTGGGTGCAGTGTCACCCCCAAAAAAGGGAGATTTAAATTGCCACTAAGTAGATCTGCATCAGTTCTGTTTGTAGTATATCTGCCAGCCACGTTCTGCCACTTATACTGTGTAGTGTAATACAGTGGGGCTGGTTTTTGCAGCAGTCTCCCACACAAAAAAGGGAGATTTAAATTGCCACTAAGTGGATCTGCGTCAGTTCTGTTTGTCATATTTCTGCCAGCCACATTCTGCCACTTACATTGTGTAGTGTAACACAGTGGGCCTGGTTTTTGCAGCAGTCTCCCACACTAAAAAGTGAGATTTAAATTGCCACTAAGTGGATCTTCGTCAGTTCTGTTTGTCATTTATCTGCCAGCCACATTCTGCCACTTACATTGTGTAGTGTAATACAGTGGGCCTGAGTTTGGGTGCAGTATCACTCCCAAAAAAGGGAAATTTGAATTGCCACTAAGTGGATCTGCGTCATTTGTGTTTGTCGTATATCTGCCAGCCACGTTCTGTCACTTACATTGTGTAGTGTAATACAGTGGGCCTGGTTTTTGCAGCAGTCTCCCACACACAAAAGGGAGATTTAAATTGCCACTAAGTGGATCTGCGTCAGTTCTGTTTGTCGTATATCTGCCAACCACATTCTGCCACTTGCATTGTGTAGTGTCATACAGTGGACCTGAGTTTGGGTGCAGTGTCACCCCCAAAAAAGGAGATTTAAATTGCCACTAAGTGGATCTGCGTCAGTTCTGTTTGTTGTATATCTGCCAGCCACGTTCTGCCACTTACATTGTGTAGTGTCATACAGTGGGCATGGTTTTTCCAGCAGTCTCCCACACAAAATAGGGAGATTTAAATTGCCACTAAGTGGATCTGCGTCAGGTCTGTTTGTCGTATATCTGCCAACCACATTCTGCCACTTACATTGTGTAGTGTAATACAGTGGGCCTGAGTTTGGGTGCAGTGTCATCCCCAAAAAAGGGAGATTTAAATTGCCACTAAGTGGATCTGCGTCAGTTCTGTTTGTAGTATATCTGCCAGCCACGTTCTGCCACATACATTGTGTAGTGTAATACAGTGGGCCTGAGTTTGGGTGCAGTGTCACCCCCAAAAAAGGGAGATTTAAATTGCCACTAAGTGGATCTGCGTCAGTTCTGTTTGTCGTATATCTGCCAGCCACTTTCTGCCACTTACATTTTGTAGTGTAATACAGTGGGTCTGAGTTTGGGTGCAGTGTCACTCCCCAAAAAAGGGAGATTAAAATTGCCACTAAGTGGACCTGCGTCAGTTCTGTTTGTTGTATATCTGCCAGCCACTTTCTGCCACTTACGTTGTGTAGTGTAATACAGAGGGCCTGGTTTTTGCAGCAGTCTCCCACACAAAAAAGGGAGATTTAAATTGCCACTAAGTGGATCTGCGTCAGTTCTGTTTGTCGTATATCTGCCAGCCACGTTCCGCCACTTACATTGTGTAGTGTAATATAGTGGGCCTGAGTTTGGGTGCAGTGTCACCCCCAAAAAAGGGAGATTTAAATTGACACTAAGTGGATCTGTGTCAGTTCTGTTTGTTGAATATCTGCCAGCCACTTTCTGCCACTTACATTGTGTAGTGTAATTCAGTGGGCCTGGTTTTTGCAGCACTCTCACACACAAAAAAGGGAGATTTAAAATGCCACTAAGTGGATCTGTGTCAGTTCTGTTTGTTGAATATCTGCCAGCCACTTTCTGCCACTTACATTGTGTAGTGTAATACAGTGGGCCTGGTTTTTGCAGCAGTCTCACACAAAAAAAAGGGAGATTTAAATTGCCACTAAGTGGATCTGCGTCAGTTCTGTTTGTCATATGTCTGCCAGCCACGTTCTACCACTTACATTTTGTAGTGTAATACAGTGGGCCTGGTTTTTGCAGCAGTCTCACACACAAAAAAGGGAGATTTAAATAGCCACTAAGTGGATCTGCGTCAGTTTTGTTTGTCGTATATCTGCCAGCCACGTTCTGTCACTTACATTGTGTAGTGTAATACAGTGGGCCTGCTTTATGCAGCAGTCTCCCACACAAAAAAGGGAGATTTAAATTGCCACTAGTTAGATCTGCATCAGTTCTGTTTGTCGTATATCTGCCAGCCATGTTCTGGCACTTTCATTGTGTAGTGTAATACAGTGGGCCTGAGTTTGGGTGCAGTGTCACCCCCAAAAAAGGGAGATTTAAATTGCCACTAAGTAGATCTGCATCAGTTCTGTTTGTACTATATCTGCCAGCCACGTTCTGCCACTTATATTGTGTAGTGTAATAAAGTGGGGCTGGTTTTTGCAGCAGTCTCCCACACAAAAAAGGGAGATTTAAATTGCCACTAAGTGGATCTGCGTCAGTTCTGTTTGTCATATTTCTGCCAGCCACATTCTGCCACTTACATTGTGTAGTGTAACACAGTGGGCCTGGTTTTTGCAGCAGTCTCCCACACTAAAAAGTGAGATTTAAATTGCCACTAAGTGGATCTTCGTCAGTTCTGTTTGTAGTATATCTGCCAGCCACATTCTGCCACTTACATTGTGTAGTGTAATACAGTGGGCCTGAGTTTGGGTGCAGTATCACTCCCAAAAAAGGGAAATTTGAATTGCCACTAAGTGGATCTGCGTCATTTGTGTTTGTCGTATATCTGCCAGCCACGTTCTGTTACTTACATTGTGTAGTGTAATACAGTGGGCCTGGTTTTTGCAGCAGTCTCCCACACACAAAAGGGAGATTTAAATTGCCACTAAGTGGATCTGCGTCAGTTCTGTTTGTCGTATATCTGCCAACCACA
The DNA here is from genome assembly GCF_051348905.1 of Ranitomeya variabilis. Lineage (NCBI taxonomy): Eukaryota > Metazoa > Chordata > Amphibia > Anura > Dendrobatidae > Ranitomeya > Ranitomeya variabilis. The sequence continues at coordinate 574,566,842 of NC_135236.1, forward strand.
TTCTGCCACTTGCATTGTGTAGTGTCATACAGTGGACCTGAGTTTGGGTGCAGTGTCACCCCCAAAAAAGGAGATTTAAATTGCCACTAAGTGGATCTGCGTCAGTTCTGTTTGTTGTATATCTGCCAGCCACGTTCTGTCACTTACATTGTGTAGTGTAATACAGTGGGCCTGCTTTATGCAGCAGTCTCCCACACAAAAAAGGGAGATTTAAATTGCCACTAGTTAGATCTGCATCAGTTCTGTTTGTCGTATATCTGCCAGCCATGTTCTGGCACTTTCATTGTGTAGTGTAATACAGTGGGCCTGATTTTGGGTGCAGTGTCACCCCCAAAAAAGGGAGATTTAAATTGCCACTAAGTAGATCTGCATCAGTTCTGTTTGTAGTATATCTGCCAGCCACGTTCTGCCACTTATATTGTGTAGTGTAATACAGTGGGGCTGGTTTTTGCAGCAGTCTCCCACACAAAAAAGGGAGATTTAAATTGCCACTAAGTGGATCTGCGTCAGTTCTGTTTGTCATATTTCTGCCAGCCACATTCTGCCACTTACATTGTGTAGTGTAACACAGTGGGCCTGGTTTTTGCAGCAGTCTCCCACACTAAAAAGTGAGATTTAAATTGCCACTAAGTGGATCTTCGTCAGTTCTGTTTGTAGTATATCTGCCAGCCACGTTCTGCCACTTACATTGTGTAGTGTCATACAGTGGGCATGGTTTTTCCAGCAGTCTCCCACACAAAATAGGGAGATTTAAATTGCCACTAAGTGGATCTGCGTCAGGTCTGTTTGTCGTATATCTGCCAACCACATTCTGCCACTTACATTGTGTAGTGTAATACAGTGGGCCTGAGTTTGGGTGCAGTGTCATCCCCAAAAAAGGGAGATTTAAATTGCCACTAAGTGGATCTGCGTCAGTTCTGTTTGTAGTATATCTGCCAGCCACGTTCTGCCACATACATTGTGTAGTGTAATACAGTGGGCCTGAGTTTGGGTGCAGTGTCACCCCCAAAAAAGGGAGATTTAAATTGCCACTAAGTGGATCTGCGTCAGTTCTGTTTGTCGTATATCTGCCAGCCACTTTCTGCCACTTACATTTTGTACTGTAATACAGTGGGTCTGAGTTTGGGTGCAGTGTCACCCCCAAAAAAGGGAGATTAAAATTGCCACTAAGTGGACCTGCGTCAGTTCTGTTTGTTGTATATCTGCCAGCCACTTTCTGCCACTTACGTTGGGTAGTGTAATACAGAGGGCCTGGTTTTTGCAGCAGTCTCCCACACAAAAAAGGGAGATTTAAATTGCCACTAAGTGGATCTGCGTCAGTTCTGTTTGTCGTATATCTGCCAGCCACGTTCCGCCACTTACATTGTTTAGTGTAATATAGTGGGCCTGAGTTTGGGTGCAGTGTCACCCCCAAAAAAGGGAGATTTAAATTGACACTAAGTGGATCTGTGTCAGTTCTGTTTGTTGAATATCTGCCAGCCACTTTCTGCCACTTACATTGTGTAGTGTAATACAGTGGGCCTGGTTTTTGCAGCACTCTCACACACACAAAAGGGAGATTTAAAATGCCACTAAGTGGATCTGTGTCAGTTCTGTTTGTTGAATATCTGCCAGCCACTTCCTGCCACTTACATTGTGTAGTGTAATACAGTGGGCCTGGTTTTTGCAGCACTCTCCCACACGAAAAAGGGAGATTTAAAATGCCACTAAGTGGAACTGCGTCAGTTCTGTTTGTCGTATATCTGCCAGCCACGTTCCGCCACTTACATTGTGTAGTGTAATACAGTGGGCCTGAGTTTGGGTGCAGTGTCACCCCCAAAAAAGGGAGATTTAAATTGACACTAAGTGGATCTGTGTCAGTTCTGTTTGTTTAATATCTACCAGCCACGTTCTGCCACTTACATTTTGTAGTGTAATACAGTGGGCCTGGTTTTTGCAGCAGTCTCCCACACAAAAAAGGGAGATTTAAAATGCCACTAAGTGGATCTGCGTCAGTTCTGTTTGTCATATATCTGCCAGCCACCTTCTGCCACTTACATTGTGTAGTGTAATACAGTGGGCCTGGTTTTTGCAGCAGTCTCCCACACAAAAAAGCGAGATTTAAATTGCCACTAAGTGGATCTGCGCCAGTTCTGTTTGTCATGTATCTGCGTAACACAGTGGGCCTGGTTTTTCCTGCAGTCTCCCACACAAAAAAGTGAAATTTAAATTGCCACTAAGTGGATCTGCGTCAGTTCTGTTTGTCGTATATCTGCCAGCCACATTCTGCCACTTACATTGTGTAGTGTAATACAGTGGGCTTGGTTTTTGCAGCAGTCTCCCACACAAAAAAGGGAGATTTATATTGCCACTAAGTTGATCTGCGTCAGTTCTGTTTGTCATATATCTGCCAGCCACAATCTGCCACTTACATTGTGTAGTGTAATACAGTGGGCCTGAGTTTGGGTGCAGTATCACTCCCAAAAAAGGGAAATTTAAATTGCCACTAAGTGGATCTGCGTCATTTGTGTTTGTCGTATATCTGCCAGCCACGTTCTGTCACTTACATTGTGTAGTGTAATACAGTGGGCCTGGTTTTTGCAGCAGTCTCCCACACACAAAAGGGAGATTTAAATTGCCACTAAATGGATCTGCGTCAGTTCTGTTTGTCGTATATCTGCCAGCCACATTCTGCCACTTACATTGTGTAGTGTAATACAGTGGGCCTGGTTTTTGCAGCAGTCTCACACACAAAAAAGGGAGATTTAAATAGCCACTAAGTGGATCTGCGTCAGTTTTGTTTGTCGTATATCTGCCAGCCACGTTCTGTCACTTACATTGTGTAGTGTAATACAGTGGGCCTGCTTTATGCAGCAGTCTCCCACACAAAAAAGGGAGATTTAAATTGCCACTAGTTAGATCTGCATCAGTTCTGTTTGTCGTATATCTGCCAGCCATGTTCTGGCACTTTCATTGTGTAGTGTAATACAGTGGGCCTGAGTTTGGGTGCAGTGTCACCCCCAAAAAAGGGAGATTTAAATTGCCACTAAGTAGATCTGCATCAGTTCTGTTTGTAGTATATCTGCCAGCCACATTTTGCCACTTATATTGTGTAGTGTAATACAGTGGGGCTGGTTTTTGCAGCAGTCTCCCACACAAAAAATGGAGATTTAAATTGCCACTAAGTGGATCTGCGTCAGTTCTGTTTGTCATATATCTGCCAGCCACATGCTGCCACTTACATTGTGTAGTGTAACACGGTGGGCCTGGTTTTTGCAGCAGTCTCCCACACAAAAAAGGGAGATTTAAATTGCCACTAAGTTGATCTTCGTCAGTTCTGTTTGTCATATATCTGCCAGCCACATTCTGCCACTTACATTGTGTAGTGTAATACAGTGGGCCTGAGTTTGGGTGCAGTATCACTCCCAAAAAAGGGAAATTTGAATTGCCACTAAGTGGATCTGCGTCATTTGTGTTTGTCGTATATCTGCCAGCCACGTTCTGTCACTTACATTGTGTAGTGTAATACAGTGGGCCTGGTTTTTGCAGCAGTCTCCCACACACAAAAGGGAGATTTAAATGGCCACTAAGTGGATCTGCGTCAGTTCTGTTTGTCGTATATCTCCCAACCACATTCTGCCACTTGCATTGTGTAGTGTCATACAGTGGACCTGAGTTTGGGTGCAGTGTCACCCCCAAAAAAGGAGATTTAAATTGCCACTAAGTGGATCTACGTCAGTTCTGTTTGTCGTATATCTGCCAGCCACGTTCTGCCACTTACATTGTGTAGTGTAATACAGTGGGCCTGGTTTTTGCAGCAGTCTCACACAAAAAAAAGGGAGATTTAAATTGCCACTAAGTGGATCTGCGTCAGTTCTGTTTGTCATATGTCTGCCAGCCACGTTCTACCACTTACATTGTGTAGTGTAATACAGTGGGCCTGGTTTTTGCAGCAGTCTCACACACAAAAAAGGGAGATTTAAATAGCCACTAAGTGGATCTGCGTCAGTTTTGTTTGTCGTATATCTGCCAGCCACGTTCTGTCACTTACATTGTGTAGTGTAATACAGTGGACCTGCTTTATGCAGCAGTCTCCCACACAAAAAAGGGAGATTTAAATTGCCACTTGTTAGATCTGCATCAGTTCTGTTTGTCGTATATCTGCCAGCCATGTTCTGGCACTTTCATTGTGTAGTGTAATACAGTGGGCCTGAGTTTGGGTGCAGTGTCACCCCCCAAAAAGGGAGATTTAAATTGCCACTAAGTAGATCTGCATCAGTTCTGTTTGTAGTATATCTGCCAGCCACGTTCTGCCAATTATATTGTGTAGTGTAAAACAGTGGGGCTGGTTTTTGCAGCAGTCTCCCACACAAAAAAGGGAGATTTAAATTGCCACTAAATGGATCTGCGTCAGTTCTGTTTGTCATATTTCTGCCAGCCACATTCTGCCACTTACATTGTGTAGTGTAACACAGTGGGCCTGGTTTTTGCAGCAGTCTCCCACACTAAAAAGTGAGATTTAAATTGCCACTAAGTGGATCTTCGTCAGTTCTGTTTGTCATATATCTGCCAGCCACATTCTGCCACTTACATTGTGTAGTGTAATACAGTGGGCCTGAGTTTGGGTGCAGTATCACTCCCAAAAAGGGGAAATTTGAATTGCCACTAAGTGGATCTGCGTCAGTTCTGTTTGTCATATTTCTGCCAGCCACATTCTGCCACTTACATTGTGTAGTGTAACACAGTGGGCCTGGTTTTTGCAGCAGTCTCCCACACTAAAAAGTGAGATTTAAATTGCCACTAAGTGGATCTGCGTCAGTTCTGTTTGTCGTATATCTGCCAACCACATTCTGCCACTTGCATTGTGTAGTGTCATACAGTGGACCTGAGTTTGGGTGCAGTGTCACCCCCAAAAAAGGAGATTTAAATTGCCACTAAGTGGATCTGCGTCAGTTCTGTTTGTTGTATATCTGCCAGCCACGTTCTGCCACTTACATTGTGTAGTGTCATACAGTGGGCATGGTTTTTCCAGCAGTCTCCCACACAAAATAGGGAGATTTAAATTGCCACTAAGTGGATCTGCGTCAGGTCTGTTTGTCGTATATCTGCCAACCACATTCTGCCACTTACATTGTGTAGTGTAACACAGTGGGCCTGGTTTTTGCAGCAGTCTCCCACACTAAAAAGTGAGATTTAAATTGCCACTAAGTGGATCTGCGTCAGTTCTGTTTGTCGTATATCTGCCAACCACATTCTGCCACTTGCATTGTGTAGTGTCATACAGTGGGCCTGAGTTTGGGTGCAGTGTCATCCCCAAAAAAGGGAGATTTAAATTGCCACTAAGTGGATCTGCGTCAGTTCTGTTTGTAGTATATCTGCCAGCCACGTTCTGCCACATACATTGTGTAGTGTAATACAGTGGGCCTGAGTTTGGGTGCAGTGTCACCCCCAAAAAAGGGAGATTTAAATTGCCACTAAGTGGATCTGCATCAGTTCTGTTAGTCGTATATCTGCCAGCCACGTTCTGCCACTTATATTGTGTAGTGTAATACAGTGTGCCTGAGTTTGGGTGCAGTGTAACCCCCAGAAAAGGGAGATTTAAATAGCCACTAAGTGGATCTACGTCAATTCTGTTTGTCGTACATCTGACAGCCACGTTCTGCCACTTACATTGTGTAGTGTAATACAGTGGGCCTGGTTTTTGCAGCACTCTCACACACAAAAAAGGGAGATTTAAAATGCCACTAAGTGGATCTGTGTCAGTTCTGTTTGTTGAATATCTGCCAGCCACTTTCTGCCACTTACATTGTGTAGTGTAATACAGTGGGCCTGGTTTTTGCAGCAGTCTCACACAAATAAAAGGGAGATTTAAATTGCCACTAAGTGGATCTGCGTCAGTTCTGTTTGTCATATGTCTGCCAGCCACGTTCTACCACTTACATTTTGTAGTGTAATACAGTGGGCCTGGTTTTTGCAGCAGTCTCACACACAAAAAAGGGAGATTTAAATAGCCACTAAGTGGATCTGCGTCAGTTTTGTTTGTCGTATATCTGCCAGCCACGTTCTGTCACTTACATTGTGTAGTGTAATACAGTGGGCCTGCTTTATGCAGCAGTCTCCCACACAAAAAAGGGAGATTTAAATTGCCACTAGTTAGATCTGCATCAGTTCTGTTTGTCGTATATCTGCCAGCCATGTTCTGGCACTTTCATTGTGTAGTGTAATACAGTGGGCCTGAGTTTGGGTGCAGTGTCACCCCCAAAAAAGGGAGATTTAAATTGCCACTAAGTAGATCTGCATCAGTTCTGTTTGTAGTATATCTGCCAGCCACGTTCTGCCACTTATATTGTGTAGTGTAATAAAGTGGGGCTGGTTTTTGCAGCAGTCTCCCACACAAAAAAGGGAGATTTAAATTGCCACTAAGTGGATCTGCGTCAGTTCTGTTTGTCATATTTCTGCCAGCCACATTCTGCCACTTACATTGTGTAGTGTAACACAGTGGGCCTGGTTTTTGCAGCAGTCTCCCACACTAAAAAGTGAGATTTAAATTGCCACTAAGTGGATCTTCGTCAGTTCTGTTTGTCATATATCTGCCAGCCACATTCTGCCACTTACATTGTGTAGTGTAATACAGTGGGCCTGAGTTTGGGTGCAGTATCAGTCCCAAAAAAGGGAAATTTGAATTGCCACTAAGTGGATCTGCGTCATTTGTGTTTGTCGTATATCTGCCAGCCACGTTCTGCCACGTACATTGTGTAGTGTAATACAGTGTGCCTGGTTTTTGCAGCAGTCTCCCACACACAAAAGGGAGATTTAAATTGCCACTAAGTGGATCTGCGTCAGTTCTGTTTGTCGTATATCTGCCAACCACATTCTGCCACTTGCATTGTGTAGTGTCATACAGTGGACCTGAGTTTGGGTGCAGTGTCACCCCCAAAAAAGGAGATTTAAATTGCCACTAAGTGGATCTGCGTCAGTTCTGTTTGTTGTATATCTGCCAGCCACGTTCTGCCACTTACATTGTGTAGTGTCATACAGTGGGCATGGTTTTTCCAGCAGTCTCCCACACAAAATAGGGAGATTTAAATTGCCACTAAGTGGATCTGCGTCAGTTTTGTTTGTCGTATATCTGCCAGCCACGTTCTGTCACTTACATTGTGTAGTGTAATACAGTGGGCCTGCTTTATGCAGCAGTCTCCCACACAAAAAAGGGAGATTTAAATTGCCACTAGTTAGATCTGCATCAGTTCTGTTTGTCGTATATCTGCCAGCCATGTTCTGGCACTTTCATTGTGTAGTGTAATACAGTGGGCCTGAGTTTGGGTGCAGTGTCACCCCCAAAAAAGGGAGATTTAAATTGCCACTAAGTAGATCTGCATCAGTTCTGTTTGTAGTATATCTGCCAGCCACGTTCTGCCACTTATATTGTGTAGTGTAATACAGTGGGGCTGGTTTTTGCAGCAGTCTCCCACACAAAAAAGGGAGATTTAAATTGCCACTAAGTGGATCTGCGTCAGTTCTGTTTGTCATATTTCTGCCAGCCACATTCTGCCACTTACATTGTGTAGTGTAACACAGTGGGCCTGGTTTTTGCAGCAGTCTCCCACACTAAAAAGTGAGATTTAAATTGCCACTAAGTGGATCTTCGTCAGTTCTGTTTGTCATATATCTGCCAGCCACATTCTGCCACTTACATTGTGTAGTGTAATACAGTGGACCTGAGTTTGGGTGCAGTGTCACCACCAAAAAAGGAGATTTAAATTGCCACTAAGTGGATCTGCGTCAGTTCTGTTTGTTGTATATCTGCCAGCCACGTTCTGCCACTTACATTGTGTAGTGTCATACAGTGGGCATGGTTTTTCCAGCAGTCTCCCACACAAAATAGGGAGATTTAAATTGCAACTAAGTGGATCTGCGTCAGGTCTGTTTGTCGTATATCTGCCAACCACATTCTGCCACTTACATTGTGTAGTGTAATACAGTGGGCCTGAGTTTGGGTGCAGTGTCATCCCCAAAAAAGGGAGATTTAAATTGCCACTAAGTGGATCTGCGTCAGTTCTGTTTGTAGTATATCTGCCAGCCACGTTCTGCCACATACATTGTGTAGTGTAATACAGTGGGCCTGAGTTTGGGTGCAGTGTCACCCCCAAAAAAGGGAGATTTAAATTGCCACTAAGTGGATCTGCGTCAGTTCTGTTTGTCGTATATCTGCCAGCCACTTTCTGCCACTTACATTTTGTAGTGTAATACAGTGGGTCTGAGTTTGGGTGCAGTGTCACCCCCAAAAAAGGGAGATTAAAATTGCCACTAAGTGGACCTGCGTCAGTTCTGTTTGTTGTATATCTGCCAGCCACTTTCTGCCACTTACGTTGTGTAGTGTAATACAGAGGGCCTGGTTTTTGCAGCAGTCTCCCACACAAAAAAGGGAGATTTAAATTGCCACTAAGTGGATCTGCGTCAGTTCTGTTTGTCGTATATCTGCCAGCCACGTTCCGCCACTTACATTGTGTAGTGTAATATAGTGGGCCTGAGTTTGGGTGCAGTGTCACCCCCAAAAAAGGGAGATTTAAATTGACACTAAGTGGATCTGTGTCAGTTCTGTTTGTTGAATATCTGCCAGCCACTTTCTGCCACTTACATTGTGTAGTGTAATACAGTGGGCCTGGTTTTTGCAGCACTCTCACACACAAAAAAGGGAGATTTAAAATGCCACTAAGTGGATCTGTGTCAGTTCTGTTTGTTGAATATCTGCCAGCCACTTTCTGCCACTTACATTGTGTAGTGTAATACAGTGGGCCTGGTTTTTGCAGCAGTCTCACACAAAAAAAGGGAGATTTAAATTGCCACTAAGTGGATCTGCGTCAGTTCTGTTTGTCATATGTCTGCCAGCCACGTTCTACCACTTACATTTTGTAGTGTAATACAGTGGGCCTGGTTTTTGCAGCAGTCTCACACACAAAAAAGGGAGATTTAAATAGCCACTAAGTGGATCTGCGTCAGTTTTGTTTGTCGTATATCTGCCAGCCACGTTCTGTCACATACATTGTGTAGTGTAATACAGTGGGCCTGCTTTATGCAGCAGTCTCCCACACAAAAAAGAGAGATTTAAATTGCCACTAGTTAGATCTGCATCAGTTCTGTTTGTCGTATATCTGCCAGCCATGTTCTGGCACTTTCATTGTGTAGTGTAATACAGTGGGCCTGAGTTTGGGTGCAGTGTCACCCCCAAAAAAGGGAGATTTAAATTGCCACTAAGTAGATCTGCATCAGTTCTGTTTGTACTATATCTGCCAGCCACGTTCTGCCACTTATATTGTGTAGTGTAATAAAGTGGGGCTGGTTTTTGCAGCAGTCTCCCACACAAAAAAGGGAGATTTAAATTGCCACTAAGTGGATCTGCGTCAGTTCTGTTTGTCATATTTCTGCCAGCCACATTCTGCCACTTACATTGTGTAGTGTAACACAGTGGGCCTGGTTTTTGCAGCAGTCTCCCACACTAAAAAGTGAGATTTAAATTGCCACTAAGTGGATCTTCGTCAGTTCTGTTTGTAGTATATCTGCCAGCCACATTCTGCCACTTACATTGTGTAGTGTAATACAGTGGGCCTGAGTTTGGGTGCAGTATCACTCCCAAAAAAGGGAAATTTGAATTGCCACTAAGTGGATCTGCGTCATTTGTGTTTGTCGTATATCTGCCAGCCACGTTCTGTTACTTACATTGTGTAGTGTAATACAGTGGGCCTGGTTTTTGCAGCAGTCTCCCACACACAAAAGGGAGATTTAAATTGCCACTAAGTGGATCTGCGTCAGTTCTGTTTGTCGTATATCTGCCAACCACATTCTGCCACTTGCATTGTGTAGTGTCATACAGTGGACCTGAGTTTGGGTGCAGTGTCACCCCCAAAAAAGGAGATTTAAATTGCCACTAAGTGGATCTGCGTCAGTTCTGTTTGTTGTATATCTGCCAGCCACGTTCTGCCACTTACATTGTGTAGTGTCATACAGTGGGCATGGTTTTTCCAGCAGTCTCCCACACAAAATAGGGAGATTTAAATTGCCACTAAGTGGATCTGCGTGAGTTTTGTTTGTCGTATATCTGCCAGCCACGTTCTGTCACTTACATTGTGTAGTGTAATACAGTGGGCCTGCTTTATGCAGCAGTCTCCCACACAAAAAAGGGAGATTTAAATTGCCACTAGTTAGATCTGCATCAGTTCTGTTTGTCGTATATCTGCCAGCCATGTTCTGGCACTTTCATTGTGTGGTGTAATACAGTGGGCCTGATTTTGGGTGCAGTGTCACCCCCAAAAAAGGGAGATTTAAATTGCCACTAAGTAGATCTGCATCAGTTCTGTTTGTAGTATATCTGCCAGCCACGTTCTGCCACTTATATTGTGTAGTGTAATACAGTGGGGCTGGTTTTTGCAGCAGTCTCCCACACAAAAAAGGGAGATTTAAATTGCCACTAAGTGGATCTGCGTCAGTTCTGTTTGTCATATTTCTGCCAGCCACATTCTGCCACTTACATTGTGTAGTGTAACACAGTGGGCCTGGTTTTTGCAGCAGTCTCCCACACTAAAAAGTGAGATTTAAATTGCCACTAAGTGGATCTTCGTCAGTTCTGTTTGTAGTATATCTGCCAGCCACGTTCTGCCACTTACATTGTGTAGTGTCATACAGTGGGCATGGTTTTTCCAGCAGTCTCCCACACAAAATAGGGAGATTTAAATTGCCACTAAGTGGATCTGCGTCAGGTCTGTTTGTCGTATATCTGCCAACCACATTCTGCCACTTACATTGTGTAGTGTAATACAGTGGGCCTGAGTTTGGGTGCAGTGTCATCCCCAAAAAAGGGAGATTTAAATTGCCACTAAGTGGATCTGCGTCAGTTCTGTTTGTAGTATATCTGCCAGCCACGTTCTGCCACATACATTGTGTAGTGTAATACAGTGGGCCTGAGTTTGGGTGCAGTGTCACCCCCAAAAAAGGGAGATTTAAATTGCCACTAAGTGGATCTGCGTCAGTTCTGTTTGTCGTATATCTGCCAGCCACTTTCTGCCACTTACATCTTGTACTGTAATACAGTGGGTCTGAGTTTGGGTGCAGTGTCACCCCCAAAAAAGGGAGATTAAAATTGCCACTAAGTGGACCTGCGTCAGTTCTGTTTGTTGTATATCTGCCAGCCACTTTCTGCCACTTACGTTGTGTAGTGTAATACAGAGGGCCTGGTTTTTGCAGCAGTCTCCCACACAAAAAAGGGAGATTTAAATTGCCACTAAGTGGATCTGCGTCAGTACTGTTTGTCGTATATCTGCCAGCCACGTTCCGCCACTTACATTGTTTAGTGTAATATAGTGGGCCTGAGTTTGGGTGCAGTGTCACCCCCAAAAAAGGGAGATTTAAATTGACACTAAGTGGATCTGTGTCAGTTCTGTTTGTTGAATATCTGCCAGCCACTTTCTGCCACTTACATTGTGTAGTGTAATACAGTGGGCCTGGTTTTTGCAGCACTCTCACACACACAAAAGGGAGATTTAAAATGCCACTAAGTGGATCTGTGTCAGTTCTGTTTGTTGAATATCTGCCAGCCACTTCCTGCCACTTACATTGTGTAGTGTAATACAGTGGGCCTGGTTTTTGCAGCACTCTCCCACACAAAAAAGGGAGATTTAAAATGCCACTAAGTGGAACTGCGTCAGTTCTGTTTGTCGTATATCTGCCAGCCACGTTCCGCCACTTACAAATTGTAGTGTAATACAGTGGGCCTGAGTTTGGGTGCAGTGTCACCCCCAAAAAAGGGAGATTTAAATTGACACTAAGTGGATCTGTGTCAGTTCTGTTTGTTTAATATCTACCAGCCACGTTCTGCCACTTACATTTTGTAGTGTAATACAGTGGGCCTGGTTTTTGCAGCAGTCTCCCACACAAAAAAGGGAGATTTAAAATGCCACTAAGTGGATCTGCGTCAGTTCTGTTTGTCATATATCTGCCAGCCACCTTCTGCCACTTACATTGTGTAGTGTAATACAGTGGGCCTGGTTTTTGCAGCAGTCTCCCACACAAAAAAGCGAGATTTAAATTGCCACTAAGTGGATCTGCGCCAGTTCTGTTTGTCATGTATCTGCGTAACACAGTGGGCCTGGTTTTTCCTGCAGTCTCCCACACAAAAAAGTGAAATTTAAATTGCCACTAAGTGGATCTGCGTCAGTTCTGTTTGTCGTATATCTGCCAGCCACATTCTGCCACTTACATTGTGTAGTGTAATACAGTGGGCTTGGTTTTTGCAGCAGTCTCCCACACAAAAAAGGGAGATTTAAATTGCCACTATGTGGATCTGCGTCAGTTCTGTTTGTCATATATCTGCCAGCCACATGCTGCCACTTACATTGTGTAGTGTAACACGGTGGGCCTGGTTTTTGCAGCAGTCTCCCACACAAAAAAGGGAGATTTAAATTGCCACTAAGTTGATCTTCGTCAGTTCTGTTTGTCATATATCTGCCAGCCACATTCTGCCACTTACATTGTGTAGTGTAATACAGTGGGCCTGAGTTTGGGTGCAGTATCACTCCCAAAAAAGGGAAATTTGAATTGCCACTAAGTGGATCTGCGTCATTTGTGTTTGTCGTATATCTGCCAGCCACGTTCTGTCACTTACATTGTGTAGTGTAATACAGTGGGCCTGGTTTTTGCAGCAGTCTCCCACACACAAAAGGGAGATTTAAATGGCCACTAAGTGGATCTGCGTCAGTTCTGTTTGTCGTATATCTCCCAACCACATTCTGCCACTTGCATTGTGTAGTGTCATACAGTGGACCTGAGTTTGGGTGCAGTGTCACCCCCAAAAAAGGAGATTTAAATTGCCACTAAGTGGATCTACGTCAGTTCTGTTTGTCGTATATCTGCCAGCCACGTTCTGCCACTTACATTGTGTAGTGTAATACAGTGGGCCTGGTTTTTGCAGCAGTCTCACACAAAAAAAAGGGAGATTTAAATTGCCACTAAGTGGATCTGCGTCAGTTCTGTTTGTCATATGTCTGCCAGCCACGTTCTACCACTTACATTGTGTAGTGTAATACAGTGGGCCTGGTTTTTGCAGCAGTCTCACACACAAAAAAGGGAGATTTAAATAGCCACTAAGTGGATCTGCGTCAGTTTTGTTTGTCGTATATCTGCCAGCCACGTTCTGTCACTTACATTGTGTAGTGTAATACAGTGGACCTGCTTTATGCAGCAGTCTCCCACACAAAAAAGGGAGATTTAAATTGCCACTTGTTAGATCTGCATCAGTTCTGTTTGTCGTATATCTGCCAGCCATGTTCTGGCACTTTCATTGTGTAGTGTAATACAGTGGGCCTGAGTTTGGGTGCAGTGTCACCCCCCAAAAAGGGAGATTTAAATTGCCACTAAGTAGATCTGCATCAGTTCTGTTTGTAGTATATCTGCCAGCCACGTTCTGCCAATTATATTGTGTAGTGTAATACAGTGGGGCTGGTTTTTGCAGCAGTCTCCCACACAAAAAAGGGAGATTTAAATTGCCACTAAGTGGATCTGCGTCAGTTCTGTTTGTCATATTTCTGCCAGCCACATTCTGCCACTTACATTGTGTAGTGTAACACAGTGGGCCTGGTTTTTGCAGCAGTCTCCCACACTAAAAAGTGAGATTTAAATTGCCACTAAGTGGATCTTCGTCAGTTCTGTTTGTCATATATCTGCCAGCCACATTCTGCCACTTACATTGTGTAGTGTAATACAGTGGGCCTGAGTTTGGGTGCAGTATCAGTCCCAAAAAAGGGAAATTTGAATTGCCACTAAGTGGATCTGCGTCATTTGTGTTTGTCGTATATCTGCCAGCCACGTTCTGTCACTTACATTGTGTAGTGTAATACAGTGTGCCTGGTTTTTGCAGCAGTCTCCCACACACAAAAGGGAGATTTAAATTGCCACTAAGTGGATCTGCGTCAGTTCTGTTTGTCGTATATCTGCCAACCACATTCTGCCACTTGCATTGTGTAGTGTCATACAGTGGACCTGAGTTTGGGTGCAGTGTCACCCCCAAAAAAGGAGATTTAAATTGCCACTAAGTGGATCTGCGTCAGTTCTGTTTGTTGTATATCTGCCAGCCACGTTCTGCCACTTACATTGTGTAGTGTCATACAGTGGGCATGGTTTTTCCAGCAGTCTCCCACACAAAATAGGGAGATTTAAATTGCCACTAAGTGGATCTGCGTCAGTTTTGTTTGTCGTATATCTGCCAGCCACGTTCTGTCACTTACATTGTGTAGTGTAATACAGTGGGCCTGCTTTATGCAGCAGTCTCCCACACAAAAAAGGGAGATTTAAATTGCCACTAGTTAGATCTGCATCAGTTCTGTTTGTCGTATATCTGCCAGCCATGTTCTGGCACTTTCATTGTGTAGTGTAATACAGTGGGCCTGAGTTTGGGTGCAGTGTCACCCCCAAAAAAGGGAGATTTAAATTGCCACTAAGTAGATCTGCATCAGTTCTGTTTGTAGTATATCTGCCAGCCACGTTCTGCCACTTATATTGTGTAGTGTAATACAGTGGGGCTGGTTTTTGCAGCAGTCTCCCACACAAAAAAGGGAGATTTAAATTGCCACTAAGTGGATCTGCGTCAGTTCTGTTTGTCATATTTCTGCCAGCCACATTCTGCCACTTACATTGTGTAGTGTAACACAGTGGGCCTGGTTTTTGCAGCAGTCTCCCACACTAAAAAGTGAGATTTAAATTGCCACTAAGTGGATCTTCGTCAGTTCTGTTTGTCATATATCTGCCAGCCACATTCTGCCACTTACATTGTGTAGTGTAATACAGTGGACCTGAGTTTGGGTGCAGTGTCACCCCCAAAAAAGGAGATTTAAATTGCCACTAAGTGGATCTGCGTCAGTTCTGTTTGTTGTATATCTGCCAGCCACGTTCTGCCACTTACATTGTGTAGTGTCATACAGTGGGCATGGTTTTTCCAGCAGTCTCCCACACAAAATAGGGAGATTTAAATTGCAACTAAGTGGATCTGCGTCAGGTCTGTTTGTCGTATATCTGCCAACCACATTCTGCCACTTACATTGTGTAGTGTAATACAGTGGGCCTGAGTTTGGGTGCAGTGTCATCCCCAAAAAAGGGAGATTTAAATTGCCACTAAGTGGATCTGCGTCAGTTCTGTTTGTAGTATATCTGCCAGCCACGTTCTGCCACATACATTGTGTAGTGTAATACAGTGGGCCTGAGTTTGGGTGCAGTGTCACCCCCAAAAAAGGGAGATTTAAATTGCCACTAAGTGGATCTGCGTCAGTTCTGTTTGTCGTATATCTGCCAGCCACTTTCTGCCACTTACATTTTGTAGTGTAATACAGTGGGTCTGAGTTTGGGTGCAGTGTCACCCCCAAAAAAGGGAGATTAAAATTGCCACTAAGTGGACCTGCGTCAGTTCTGTTTGTTGTATATCTGCCAGCCACTTTCTGCCACTTACGTTGTGTAGTGTAATACAGAGGGCCTGGTTTTTGCAGCAGTCTCCCACACAAAAAAGGGAGATTTAAATTGCCACTAAGTGGATCTGCGTCAGTTCTGTTTGTCGTATATCTGCCAGCCACGTTCCGCCACTTACATTGTGTAGTGTAATATAGTGGGCCTGAGTTTGGGTGCAGTGTCACCCCCAAAAAAGGGAGATTTAAATTGACACTAAGTGGATCTGTGTCAGTTCTGTTTGTTGAATATCTGCCAGCCACTTTCTGCCACTTACATTGTGTAGTGTAATACAGTGGGCCTGGTTTTTGCAGCACTCTCACACACAAAAAAGGGAGATTTAAAATGCCACTAAGTGGATCTGTGTCAGTTCTGTTTGTTGAATATCTGCCAGCCACTTTCTGCCACTTACATTGTGTAGTGTAATACAGTGGGCCTGGTTTTTGCAGCACTCTCCCACACAAAAAAGGGAGATTTAAAATGCCACTAAGTGGAAATGCGTCAGTTCTGTTTGTCGTATATCTGCCAGCCACGTTCCGCCACTTACATTGTGTAGTGTAATACAGTGGGCCTGAGTTTGGGTGCAGTGTCACCCCCAAAAAAGGGAGATTTAAATTGACACTAAGTGGATCTGTGTCAGTTCTGTTTGTTGAATATCTACCAGCCACGTTCTGCCACTTACATTTTGTAGTGTAATACAGTGGGCCTGGTTTTTGCAGCAGTCTCCCACACAAAAAAGGGAGATTTAAAATGCCACTAAGTGGATCTGCGTCAGTTCTGTTTGTCATATATCTGCCAGCCACCTTCTGCCACTTACATTGTGTAGTGTAATACAGTGGGCCTGGTTTTTGCAGCAGTCTCCCACACAAAAAAGAGAGATTTAAATTGCCACTAAGTGGATCTGCGCCAGTTCTGTTTGTCATGTATCTGCTTAACACAGTGGGCCTGGTTTTTGCAGCAGTCTCCCACACAAAAAAGTGAAATTTAAATTGCCACTAAGTGGATCTGCGTCAGTTCTGTTTGTCGTATATCTGCCAGCCACATTCTGCCACTTACATTGTGTAGTGTAATACAGTGGGCTTGGTTTTTGCAGCAGTCTCCCACACAAAAAAGGGAGATTTATATTGCCACTAAGTTGATCTGCGTCAGTTCTGTTTGTCATATATCTGCCAGCCACAATCTGCCACTTACATTGTGTAGTGTAATACAGTGGGCCTGAGTTTGGGTGCAGTATCACTCCCAAAAAAGGGAAATTTAAATTGCCACTAAGTGGATCTGCGTCATTTGTGTTTGTCGTATATCTGCCAGCCACGTTCTGTCACTTACATTGTGTAGTGTAATACAGTGGGCCTGGTTTTTGCAGCAGTCTCCCACACACAAAAGGGAGATTTAAATTGCCACTAAATGGATCTGCGTCAGTTCTGTTTGTCGTATATCTGCCAGCCACATTCTGCCACTTACATTGTGTAGTGTAATACAGTGGGCCTGGTTTTTGCAGCAGTCTCACACACAAAAAAGGGAGATTTAAATAGCCACTAAGTGGATCTGCGTCAGTTTTGTTTGTCGTATATCTGCCAGCCACTTTCTGTCACTTACATTGTGTAGTGTAATACAGTGGGCCTGCTTTATGCAGCAGTCTCCCACACAAAAAAGGGAGATTTAAATTGCCACTAGTTAGATCTGCATCAGTTCTGTTTGTCGTATATCTGCCAGCCATGTTCTGGCACTTTCATTGTGTAGTGTAATACAGTGGGCCTGAGTTTGGGTGCAGTGTCACCCCCAAAAAAGGGAGATTTAAATTGCCACTAAGTAGATCTGCATCAGTTCTGTTTGTAGTATATCTGCCAGCCACATTTTGCCACTTATATTGTGTAGTGTAATACAGTGGGGCTGGTTTTTGCAGCAGTCTCCCACACAAAAAAGGGAGATTTAAATTGCCACTAAGTGGATCTGCGTCAGTTCTGTTTGTCATATATCTGCCAGCCACATGCTGCCACTTACATTGTGTAGTGTAACACGGTGGGCCTGGTTTTTGCAGCAGTCTCCCACACAAAAAAGGGAGATTTAAATTGCCACTAAGTTGATCTTCGTCAGTTCTGTTTGTCATATATCTGCCAGCCACATTCTGCCACTTACATTGTGTAGTGTAATACAGTGGGCCTGAGTTTGGGTGCAGTATCACTCCCAAAAAAGGGAAATTTGAATTGCCACTAAGTGGATCTGCGTCATTTGTGTTTGTCGTATATCTGCCAGCCACGTTCTGTCACTTACATTGTGTAGTGTAATACAGTGGGCCTGGTTTTTGCAGCAGTCTCCCACACACAAAAGGGAGATTTAAATGGCCACTAAGTGGATCTGCGTCAGTTCTGTTTGTCGTATATCTCCCAACCACATTCTGCCACTTGCATTGTGTAGTGTCATACAGTGGACCTGAGTTTGGGTGCAGTGTCACCCCCAAAAAAGGAGATTTAAATTGCCACTAAGTGGATCTACGTCAGTTCTGTTTGTCGTATATCTGCCAGCCACGTTCTGCCACTTACATTGTGTAGTGTAATACAGTGGGCCTGGTTTTTGCAGCAGTCTCACACAAAAAAAAGGGAGATTTAAATTGCCACTAAGTGGATCTGCGTCAGTTCTGTTTGTCATATGTCTGCCAGCCACGTTCTACCACTTACATTGTGTAGTGTAATACAGTGGGCCTGGTTTTTGCAGCAGTCTCACACACAAAAAAGGGAGATTTAAATAGCCACTAAGTTGATCTGCGTCAGTTTTGTTTGTCGTATATCTGCCAGCCACGTTCTGTCACTTACATTGTGTAGTGTAATACAGTGGACCTGCTTTATGCAGCAGTCTCCCACACAAAAAAGGGAGATTTAAATTGCCACTTGTTAGATCTGCATCAGTTCTGTTTGTCGTATATCTGCCAGCCATGTTCTGGCACTTTCATTGTGTAGTGTAATACAGTGGGCCTGAGTTTGGGTGCAGTGTCACCCCCCAAAAAGGGAGATTTAAATTGCCACTAAGTAGATCTGCATCAGTTCTGTTTGTAGTATATCTGCCAGCCACGTTCTGCCACTTATATTGTGTAGTGTAATACAGTGGGGCTGGTTTTTGCAGCAGTCTCCCACACAAAAAAGGGAGATTTAAATTGCCACTAAGTGGATCTGCGTCAGTTCTGTTTGTCATATTTCTGCCAGCCACATTCTGCCACTTACATTGTGTAGTGTAACACAGTGGGCCTGGTTTTTGCAGCAGTCTCCCACACTAAAAAGTGAGATTTAAATTGCCACTAAGTGGATCTTCGTCAGTTCTGTTTGTCATATATCTGCCAGCCACATTCTGCCACTTACATTGTGTAGTGTAATACAGTGGGCCTGAGTTTGGGTGCAGTATCAGTCCCAAAAAAGGGAAATTTGAATTGCCACTAAGTGGATCTGCGTCATTTGTGTTTGTCGTATATCTGCCAGCCACGTTCTGTCACTTACATTGTGTAGTGTAATACAGTGGGCCTGGTTTTTGCAGCAGTCTCCCACACACAAAAGGGAGATTTAAATTGCCACTAAGTGGATCTGCGTCAGTTCTGTTTGTCGTATATCTGCCAACCACATTCTGCCACTTGCATTGTGTAGTGTCATACAGTGAACCTGAGTTTGGGTGCAGTGTCACCCCCAAAAAAGGAGATTTAAATTGCCACTAAGTGGATCTGCGTCAGTTCTGTTTGTTGTATATCTGCCAGCCACGTTCTGCCACTTACATTGTGTAGTGTCATACAGTGGGCATGGTTTTTCCAGCAGTCTCCCACACAAAATAGGGAGATTTAAATTGCCACTAAGTGGATCTGCGTCAGTTTTGTTTGTCGTATATCTGCCAGCCACGTTCTGTCACTTACATTGTGTAGTGTAATACAGTGGGCCTGCTTTATGCAGCAGTCTCCAACACAAAAAAGGGAGATTTAAATTGCCACTAGTTAGATCTGCATCAGTTCTGTTTGTCGTATATCTGCCAGCCATGTTCTGGCACTTTCATTGTGTAGTGTAATACAGTGGGCCTGAGTTTGGGTGCAGTGTCACCCCCAAAAAAGGGAGATTTAAATTGCCACTAAGTAGATCTGCATCAGTTCTGTTTGTAGTATATCTGCCAGCCACGTTCTGCCACTTATATTGTGTAGTGTAATACAGTGGGGCTGGTTTTTGCAGCAGTCTCCCACACAAAAAAGGGAGATTTAAATTGCCACTAAGTGGATCTGAGTCAGTTCTGTTTGTCATATTTCTGCCAGCCACATTCTACCACTTACATTGTGTAGTGTAACACAGTGGGCCTGGTTTTTGCAGCAGTCGCCCACACTAAAAAGTGTGATTTAAATTGCCACTAAGTGTATCTTCGTCAGTTCTGTTTGTCATATATCTGCCAGCCACATTCTGCCACTTACATTGTGTAGTGTAATACAGTGGACCTGAGTTTGGGTGCAGTGTCACCCCCAAAAAAGGAGATTTAAATTGCCACTAAGTGGATCTGCGTCAGTTCTGTTTGTTGTATATCTGCCAGCCACGTTCTGCCACTTACATTGTGTAGTGTCATACAGTGGGCATGGTTTTTCCAGCAGTCTCCCACACAAAATAGGGAGATTTAAATTGCAACTAAGTGGATCTGCGTCAGGTCTGTTTGTCGTATATCTGCCAACCACATTCTGCCACTTACATTGTGTAGTGTAATACAGTGGGCCTGAGTTTGGGTGCAGTGTCATCCCCAAAAAAGGGAGATTTAAATTGCCACTAAGTGGATCTGCGTCAGTTCTGTTTGTAGTATATCTGCCAGCCACGTTCTGCCACATACATTGTGTAGTGTAATACAGTGGGCCTGAGTTTGGGTGCAGTGTCACCCCCA
The DNA here is from genome assembly GCF_051348905.1 of Ranitomeya variabilis. Lineage (NCBI taxonomy): Eukaryota > Metazoa > Chordata > Amphibia > Anura > Dendrobatidae > Ranitomeya > Ranitomeya variabilis. Next base: position 574,587,185 of record NC_135236.1, read on the forward strand.
AAAAAGGGAGATTTAAATTGCCACTAAGTGGATCTGCGTCAGTTCTGTTTGTCGTATATCTGCCAGCCACTTTCTGCCACTTACATTTTGTAGTGTAATACAGTGGGTCTGAGTTTGGGTGCAGTGTCACCCCCAAAAAAGGGAGATTAAAATTGCCACTAAGTGGACCTGCGTCAGTTCTGTTTGTTGTATATCTGCCAGCCACTTTCTGCCACTTACGTTGTGTAGTGTAATACAGAGGGCCTGGTTTTTGCAGCAGTCTCCCACACAAAAAAGGGAGATTTAAATTGCCACTAAGTGGATCTGCGTCAGTTCTGTTTGTCGTATATCTGCCAGCCACGTTCCGCCACTTACATTGTGTAGTGTAATATAGTGGGCCTGAGTTTGGGTGCAGTGTCACCCCCAAAAAAGGGAGATTTAAATTGACACTAAGTGGATCTGTGTCAGTTCTGTTTGTTGAATATCTGCCAGCCACTTTCTGCCACTTACATTGTGTAGTGTAATACAGTGGGCCTGGTTTTTGCAGCACTCTCACACACAAAAAAGGGAGATTTAAAATGCCACTAAGTGGAAATGCGTCAGTTCTGTTTGTCGTATATCTGCCAGCCACGTTCCGCCACTTACATTGTGTAGTGTAATACAGTGGGCCTGAGTTTGGGTGCAGTGTCACCCCCAAAAAAGGGAGATTTAAATTGACACTAAGTGGATCTGTGTCAGTTCTGTTTGTTGAATATCTACCAGCCACGTTCTGCCACTTACATTTTGTAGTGTAATACAGTGGGCCTGGTTTTTGCAGCAGTCTCCCACACAAAAAAGGGAGATTTAAAATGCCACTAAGTGGATCTGCGTCAGTTCTGTTTGTCATATATCTGCCAGCCACCTTCTGCCACTTACATTGTGTAGTGTAATACAGTGGGCCTGGTTTTTGCAGCAGTCTCCCACACAAAAAAGCGAGATTTAAATTGCCACTAAGTGGATCTGCGCCAGTTCTGTTTGTCATGTATCTGCGTAACACAGTGGGCCTGGTTTTTGCAGCAGTCTCCCACACAAAAAAGTGAAATTTAAATTGCCACTAAGTGGATCTGCGTCAGTTCTGTTTGTCGTATATCTGCCAGCCACATTCTGCCACTTACATTGTGTAGTGTAATACAGTGGGCTTGGTTTTTGCAGCAGTCTCCCACACAAAAAAGGGAGATTTATATTGCCACTAAGTTGATCTGCGTCAGTTCTGTTTGTCATATATCTGCCAGCCACAATCTGCCACTTACATTGTGTAGTGTAATACAGTGGGCCTGAGTTTGGGTGCAGTATCACTCCCAAAAAAGGGAAATTTAAATTGCCACTAAGTGGATCTGCGTCATTTGTGTTTGTCGTATATCTGCCAGCCACGTTCTGTCACTTACATTGTGTAGTGTAATACAGTGGGCCTGGTTTTTGCAGCAGTCTCCCACACACAAAAGGGAGATTTAAATTGCCACTAAATGGATCTGCGTCAGTTCTGTTTGTCGTATATCTGCCAGCCACATTCTGCCACTTACATTGTGTAGTGTAATACAGTGGGCCTGGTTTTTGCAGCAGTCTCACACACAAAAAAGGGAGATTTAAATAGCCACTAAGTGGATCTGCGTCAGTTTTGTTTGTCGTATATCTGCCAGCCACGTTCTGTCACTTACATTGTGTAGTGTAATACAGTGGGCCTGCTTTATGCAGCAGTCTCCAACACAAAAAAGGGAGATTTAAATTGCCACTAGTTAGATCTGCATCAGTTCTGTTTGTCGTATATCTGCCAGCCATGTTCTGGCACTTTCATTGTGTAGTGTAATACAGTGGGCCTGAGTTTGGGTGCAGTGTCACCCCCAAAAAAGGGAGATTTAAATTGCCACTAAGTAGATCTGCATCAGTTCTGTTTGTAGTATATCTGCCAGCCACGTTCTGCCACTTATATTGTGTAGTGTAATACAGTGGGGCTGGTTTTTGCAGCAGTCTCCCACACAAAAAAGGGAGATTTAAATTGCCACTAAGTGGATCTGAGTCAGTTCTGTTTGTCATATTTCTGCCAGCCACATTCTACCACTTACATTGTGTAGTGTAACACAGTGGGCCTGGTTTTTGCAGCAGTCGCCCACACTAAAAAGTGTGATTTAAATTGCCACTAAGTGTATCTTCGTCAGTTCTGTTTGTCATATATCTGCCAGCCACATTCTGCCACTTACATTGTGTAGTGTAATACAGTGGACCTGAGTTTGGGTGCAGTGTCACCCCCAAAAAAGGAGATTTAAATTGCCACTAAGTGGATCTGCGTCAGTTCTGTTTGTTGTATATCTGCCAGCCACGTTCTGCCACTTACATTGTGTAGTGTCATACAGTGGGCATGGTTTTTCCAGCAGTCTCCCACACAAAATAGGGAGATTTAAATTGCAACTAAGTGGATCTGCGTCAGGTCTGTTTGTCGTATATCTGCCAACCACATTCTGCCACTTACATTGTGTAGTGTAATACAGTGGGCCTGAGTTTGGGTGCAGTGTCATCCCCAAAAAAGGGAGATTTAAATTGCCACTAAGTGGATCTGCGTCAGTTCTGTTTGTAGTATATCTGCCAGCCACGTTCTGCCACATACATTGTGTAGTGTAATACAGTGGGCCTGAGTTTGGGTGCAGTGTCACCCCCAAAAAAGGGAGATTTAAATTGCCACTAAGTGGATCTGCGTCAGTTCTGTTTGTCGTATATCTGCCAGCCACTTTCTGCCACTTACATTTTGTAGTGTAATACAGTGGGTCTGAGTTTGGGTGCAGTGTCACCCCCAAAAAAGGGAGATTAAAATTGCCACTAAGTGGACCTGCGTCAGTTCTGTTTGTTGTATATCTGCCAGCCACTTTCTGCCACTTACGTTGTGTAGTGTAATACAGAGGGCCTGGTTTTTGCAGCAGTCTCCCACACAAAAAAGGGAGATTTAAATTGCCACTAAGTGGATCTGCGTCAGTTCTGTTTGTCGTATATCTGCCAGCCACGTTCCGCCACTTACATTGTGTAGTGTAATATAGTGGGCCTGAGTTTGGGTGCAGTGTCACCCCCAAAAAAGGGAGATTTAAATTGACACTAAGTGGATCTGTGTCAGTTCTGTTTGTTGAATATCTGCCAGCCACTTTCTGCCACTTACATTGTGTAGTGTAATACAGTGGGCCTGGTTTTTGCAGCACTCTCACACACAAAAAAGGGAGATTTAAAATGCCACTAAGTGGAAATGCGTCAGTTCTGTTTGTCGTATATCTGCCAGCCACGTTCCGCCACTTACATTGTGTAGTGTAATACAGTGGGCCTGAGTTTGGGTGCAGTGTCACCCCCAAAAAAGGGAGATTTAAATTGACACTAAGTGGATCTGTGTCAGTTCTGTTTGTTGAATATCTACCAGCCACGTTCTGCCACTTACATTTTGTAGTGTAATACAGTGGGCCTGGTTTTTGCAGCAGTCTCCCACACAAAAAAGGGAGATTTAAAATGCCACTAAGTGGATCTGCGTCAGTTCTGTTTGTCATATATCTGCCAGCCACCTTCTGCCACTTACATTGTGTAGTGTAATACAGTGGGCCTGGTTTTTGCAGCAGTCTCCCACACAAAAAAGCGAGATTTAAATTGCCACTAAGTGGATCTGCGCCAGTTCTGTTTGTCATGTATCTGCGTAACACAGTGGGCCTGGTTTTTGCAGCAGTCTCCCACACAAAAAAGTGAAATTTAAATTGCCACTAAGTGGATCTGCGTCAGTTCTGTTTGTCGTATATCTGCCAGCCACATTCTGCCACTTACATTGTGTAGTGTAATACAGTGGGCCTGGTTTTTGCAGCAGTCTCACACACAAAAAAGGGAGATTTAAATAGCCACTAAGTGGATCTGCGTCAGTTTTGTTTGTCGTATATCTGCCAGCCACGTTCTGTCACTTACATTGTGTAGTGTAATACAGTGGGCCTGCTTTATGCAGCAGTCTCCCACACAAAAAAGGGAGATTTAAATTGCCACTAGTTAGATCTGCATCAGTTCTGTTTGTCGTATATCTGCCAGCCATGTTCTGGCACTTTCATTGTGTAGTGTAATACAGTGGGCCTGAGTTTGGGTGCAGTGTCACCCCCAAAAAAGGGAGATTTAAATTGCCACTAAGTAGATCTGCATCAGTTCTGTTTGTAGTATATCTGCCAGCCACATTTTGCCACTTATATTGTGTAGTGTAATACAGTGGGGCTGGTTTTTGCAGCAGTCTCCCACACAAAAAAGGGAGATTTAAATTGCCACTAAGTGGATCTGCGTCAGTTCTGTTTGTCATATATCTGCCAGCCACATGCTGCCACTTACATTGTGTAGTGTAACACGGTGGGCCTGGTTTTTGCAGCAGTCTCCCACACAAAAAAGGGAGATTTAAATTGCCACTAAGTTGATCTTCGTCAGTTCTGTTTGTCATATATCTGCCAGCCACATTCTGCCACTTACATTGTGTAGTGTAATACAGTGGGCCTGAGTTTGGGTGCAGTATCACTCCCAAAAAAGGGAAATTTGAATTGCCACTAAGTGGATCTGCGTCATTTGTGTTTGTCGTATATCTGCCAGCCACGTTCTGTCACTTACATTGTGTAGTGTAATACAGTGGGCCTGGTTTTTGCAGCAGTCTCCCACACACAAAAGGGAGATTTAAATGGCCACTAAGTGGATCTGCGTCAGTTCTGTTTGTCGTATATCTCCCAACCACATTCTGCCACTTGCATTGTGTAGTGTCATACAGTGGACCTGAGTTTGGGTGCAGTGTCACCCCCAAAAAAGGAGATTTAAATTGCCACTAAGTGGATCTACGTCAGTTCTGTTTGTCGTATATCTGCCAGCCACGTTCTGCCACTTACATTGTGTAGTGTAATACAGTGGGCCTGGTTTTTGCAGCAGTCTCACACAAAAAAAAGGGAGATTTAAATTGCCACTAAGTGGATCTGCGTCAGTTCTGTTTGTCATATGTCTGCCAGCCACGTTCTACCACTTACATTGTGTAGTGTAATACAGTGGGCCTGGTTTTTGCAGCAGTCTCACACACAAAAAAGGGAGATTTAAATAGCCACTAAGTTGATCTGCGTCAGTTTTGTTTGTCGTATATCTGCCAGCCACGTTCTGTCACTTACATTGTGTAGTGTAATACAGTGGACCTGCTTTATGCAGCAGTCTCCCACACAAAAAAGGGAGATTTAAATTGCCACTTGTTAGATCTGCATCAGTTCTGTTTGTCGTATATCTGCCAGCCATGTTCTGGCACTTTCATTGTGTAGTGTAATACAGTGGGCCTGAGTTTGGGTGCAGTGTCACCCCCCAAAAAGGGAGATTTAAATTGCCACTAAGTAGATCTGCATCAGTTCTGTTTGTAGTATATCTGCCAGCCACGTTCTGCCACTTATATTGTGTAGTGTAATACAGTGGGGCTGGTTTTTGCAGCAGTCTCCCACACAAAAAAGGGAGATTTAAATTGCCACTTGTTAGATCTGCATCAGTTCTGTTTGTCGTATATCTGCCAGCCATGTTCTGGCACTTTCATTGTGTAGTGTAATACAGTGGACCTGAGTTTGGGTGCAGTGTCACCCCCAAAAAAGGAGATTTAAATTGCCACTAAGTGGATCTGCGTCAGTTCTGTTTGTTGTATATCTGCCAGCCACGTTCTGCCACTTACATTGTGTAGTGTCATACAGTGGGCATGGTTTTTCCAGCAGTCTCCCACACAAAATAGGGAGATTTAAATTGCCACTAAGTGGATCTGCGTCAGGTCTGTTTGTCGTATATCTGCCAACCACATTCTGCCACTTACATTGTGTAGTGTAATACAGTGGGCCTGAGTTTGGGTGCAGTGTCATCCCCAAAAAAGGGAGATTTAAATTGCCACTAAGTGGATCTGCGTCAGTTCTGTTTGTAGTATATCTGCCAGCCACGTTCTGCCACATACATTGTGTAGTGTAATACAGTGGGCCTGAGTTTGGGTGCAGTGTCACCCCCAAAAAAGGGAGATTTAAATTGCCACTAAGTGGATCTGCATCAGTTCTGTTAGTCGTATATCTGCCAGCCACATTCTGCCACTTACATTGTGTAGTGTAATACAGTGTGCCTGAGTTTGGGTGCAGTGTAACCCCCAGAAAAGGGAGATATAAAAAGCCACTAAGTGGATCTACGTCAATTCTGTTTGTCGTACATCTGCCAGCCACGTTCTGCCACTTACATTGTGTAGTGTAATACAGTGGGCCTACTAATTTTTGCAGCAGTCTCCCACACAAAAAAAGGAGATTTAAATTGCCACTAACTGGATCAGCATCAGTTCTGTTTGTAGTATATCTGCCACTCACGTTCTGCCACTTACATTGTGTAGTGTAATAAAGTGGGCCTGGTTTTTGCAGCAGTATCCCACACAAAAAAGGGAGATTTAAAATGCCACTAAGTGGATCTGCGTCAGTCATGTTTGTCGTATATCTGCCAGCCTCGTTCGGCCACTTATATTGTGTAGTGTAATAAAGTGGGCCTGATTTTTGCAGCAGTCTCCCACACAAAAAAGGGAGATTAAAATTGCCACTAAGTGGATCTGCGTCAGTTCTGTTTGTTGTATATCTGCCAGCCACATTCTGCCACTTACACTGTGTAGTGTAATACAGTTGGCCTGGTTTTTGCAGCAGTCTCACACAAAAAAGGGAGATTTAAATTGCCACTAAGTGGATCTGCGTCAGTTCTGTTTGTCATATGTCTGCCAGCCACGTTCTACCACTTACATTGTGTAGTGTAATACAGTGGGCCTGATTTTTGCAGCAGTCTCACACACAAAAAAGGGAGATTTAAATAGCCACTAAGTGGATCTGCGTCAGTTTTGTTTGTTGTATATCTGCCAGCCACGTTCTGCCACTTACATTGTGTAGTGTCATACAGTGGGCCTGGTTTTTCCAGCAGTCTCCCACACAAAATAGGGAGATTTAAATTGCCACTAAGTGGATCTGCGTCAGGTCTGTTTGTCGTATATATGCCAACCACATTCTGCCACTTACATTGTGTAGTGTAATACAGTGGGCCTGAGTTTGGGTGCAGTGTCATCGCCAAAAAAGGGAGATTTAAATTGCCACTAAGTGGATCTGCGTCAGTTTTGTTTGTCGTATATCTGCCAGCCACGTTCTGTCACTTACATTGTGTAGGGTAATACAGTGGGCCTGGTTTTTGCAGGAGTCTCCCACACAAAAAAGGGAGATTTAAATTGCCACTAAGTGGATCTGCGTCAGTTCTGTTTGTCATATGTCTGCCAGCCACGTTCTACCACTTACATTGTGTAGTGTAATACAGTGGGCCTGGTTTTTGCAGCAGTCTCACACACAAAAAAGGGAGATTTAAATAGCCACTAAGTGGATCTGCGTCAGTTTTGTTTGTCGTATATCTGCCAGCCACGTTCTGTCACTTACATTGTGTAGTGTAATACAGTGGGCCTGCTTTATGCAGCAGTCTCCCACACAAAAAAGGGAGATTGAAATTGCCACTAGTTAGATCTGCATCAGTTCTGTTTGTCGTATATCTGCCGGCCATGTTCTGGCACTTTCATTGTGTAGTGTAATACAGTGGGCCTGAGTTTGGGTGCAGTGTCACCCCCAAAAAAGGGAGATTTAAATTGCCACTAAGTAGATCTGCATCAGTTCTGTTTGTAGTATATCTGCCAGCCACGTTCTCCCACTTATATTGTGTAGTGTAATACAGTGGGGCTGGTTTTTGCAGCAGTCTCCCACACAAAAAAGGGAGATTTAAATTGCCACTAAGTGGATCTGCGTCAGTTCTGTTTGTCATATATCTGCCAGACACATTCTGCCACTTACATTGTGTAGTGTAACACAGTGGGCCTGGTTTTTGCAGCAGTCTCCCACACAAAAAAGTGAGATTTAAATTGCCACTAAGTGGATCTGCGTCAGTTCTGTTTGTCGTATATCTGCCAGCCACTTTCTGCCACTTACATTGTGCAGTGTAATACAGTGGGCCTGGTTTTTGCAGCAGTCTCCCACACAAAAAAGGGAGATTTAAATTGCCACTAAGTTGATCTTCGTCAGTTCTGTTTGTCATATATCTGCCAGCCACATTCTGCCACTTACATTGTGTAGTGTAATACAGTGGGCCTGAGTTTGGGTGCAGTATCACTCCCAAAAAAGGGAAATTTGAATTGCCACTAAGTGGATCTGCGTCATTTGTGTTTGTCGTATATCTGCCAGCCACGTTCTGTCACTTACATTGTGTAGTGTAATACAGTGGGCCTGGTTTTTGCAGCAGTCTCCCACACACAAAAGGGAGATTTAAATTGCCACTAAGTGGATCTGCGTCAGTTCTGTTTGTCGTATATCTGCCAACCACATTCTGCCACTTGCATTGTGTAGTGTCATACAGTGGACCTGAGTTTGGGTGCAGTGTCACCCCCAAAAAAGGAGATTTAAATTGCCACTAAGTGGATCTGCGTCAGTTCTGTTTGTTGTATATCTGCCAGCAACGTTCTGCCACTTACATTGTGTAGTGTCATACAGTGGGCCTGGTTTTTCCAGCAGTCTCCCACACAAAATAGGGAGATTTAAATTGCCACTAAGTGGATCTGCGTCAGGTCTGTTTGTCGTATATCTGCCAACCACATTCTGCCACTTACATTGTGTAGTGTAATACAGTGGGCCTGGTTTTTGCAGGAGTCTCCCACACAAAAAAGGGAGATTTAAATTGCCACTAAGTGGATCTACGTCAGTTCTGTTTGTCGTATATCTGCCAGCCACGTTCTGCCACTTACATTGTGTAGTGTAATACAGTGGGCCTGATTTTTGCAGCAGTCTCACACAAAAAAAAGGGAGATTTAAATTGCCACTAAGTGGATCTGCGTCAGTTCTGTTTGTCATATGTCTGCCAGCCACGTTCTACCACTTACATTGTGTAGTGTAATACAGTGGGCCTGGTTTTTGCAGCAGTCTCACACACAAAAAAGGGAGATTTAAATAGCCACTAAGTGGATCTGCGTCAGTTTTGCTTGTCGTATATCTGCCAGCCACGTTCTGTCACTTACATTGTGTAGTGTAATACAGTGGGCCTGCTTTATGCAGCAGTCTCCCACACAAAAAAGGGAGATTGAAATTGCCACTAGTTAGATCTGCATCAGTTCTGTTTGTCGTATATCTGCCGGCCATGTTCTGGCACTTTCATTGTGTAGTGTAATACAGTGGGCCTGAGTTTGGGTGCAGTGTCACCCCCAAAAAAGGGAGATTTAAATTGCCACTAAGTAGATCTGCATCAGTTCTGTTTGTAGTATATCTGCCAGCCACGTTCTCTCACTTATATTGTGTAGTGTAATACAGTGGGGCTGGTTTTTGCAGCAGTCTCCCACACAAAAAAGGGAGATTTAAATTGCCACTAAGTGGATCTGCGTCAGTTCTGTTTGTCATATATCTGCCAGACACATTCTGCCACTTACATTGTGTAGTGTAACACAGTGGGCCTGGTTTTTGCAGCAGTCTCCCACACAAAAAAGTGAGATTTAAATTGCCACTAAGTGGATCTGCGTCAGTTCTGTTTGTCGTATATCTGCCAGCCACTTTCTGCCACTTACATTGTGCAGTGTAATACAGTGGGCCTGGTTTTTGCACCAGTCTCCCACACAAAAAAGGGAGATTTAAATTGCCACTAAGTTGATCTTCGTCAGTTCTGTTTGTCATATATCTGCCAGCCACATTCTGCCACTTACATTGTGTAGTGTAATACAGTGGGCCTGAGTTTGGGTGCAGTATCACTCCCAAAAAAGGGAAATTTGAATTGCCACTAAGTGGATCTGCGTCATTTGTGTTTGTCGTATATCTGCCAGCCACGTTCTGTCACTTACATTGTGTAGTGTAATACAGTGGGCCTGGTTTTTGCAGCAGTCTCCCACACACAAAAGGGAGATTTAAATTGCCACTAAGTGGATCTGCGTCAGTTCTGTTTGTCGTATATCTGCCAACCACATTCTGCCACTTGCATTGTGTAGTGTCATACAGTGGACCTGAGTTTGGGTGCAGTGTCACCCCCAAAAAAGGAGATTGAAATTGCCACTAAGTGGATCTGCGTCAGTTCTGTTTGTTGTATATCTGCCAGCAACGTTCTGCCACTTACATTGTGTAGTGTCATACAGTGGGCCTGGTTTTTCCAGCAGTCTCCCACACAAAATAGGGAGATTTAAATTGCCACTAAGTGGATCTGCGTCAGGTCTGTTTGTCGTATATCTGCCAACCACATTCTGCCACTTACATTGTGTAGTGTAATACAGTGGGCCTGAGTTTGGGTGCAGTGTCATCCCCCAAAAAGGGAGATTTAAATTGCCACTAAGTGGATCTGCGTCAGTTCTGTTTGTAGTATATCTGCCAGCCACGTTCTGCCACATACATTGTGTAGTGTAATACAGTGGGCCTGAGTTTGGGTGCAGTGTCACCCCCAAAAAAGGGAGATTTATATTGCCACTAAGTGGATCTACGTCAATTCTGTTTGTCGTACATCTGCCAGCCACGTTCTGCCACTTACATTGTGTAGTGTAATACAGTGGGCCTACTAATTTTTGCAGCAGTCTCCCACACAAAAAAAGGAGATTTAAATTGCCACTAACTGGATCTGCGTCAGTTCTGTTTGTAGTATATCTGCCACTCACGTTCTGGCACTTTCATTGTGTAGTGTAATACAGTGGGCCTGAGTTTGGGTGCAGTGTCACCCCCAAAAAAGGAGATTTAAATTGCCACTAAGTAGATCTGCATCAGTTCTGTTTGTAGTATATCTGCCAGTCACGTTCTGCCACGTACATTGTGTAGTGTAATACTTTGGGCCTGGTTTTTGCAGCAGTCTCCCACACAAAAAAGGGAGATTTAAAGTGCCACCAAGTGGATCTGCGTCAGTTCTGTTTGTTGTGTATCTGCCAGCCACGTTCTGCCACTTACATTGTGTAGTGTAATACAGTGGGCCTGATTTTTGCAGCAGTCTCCCACACAAAAAAGGGATATTTAAATTCTCAACAATTTTATATACACCTTCTACCTTGTTTTACAGTACCATATAGCGGTTGTTAGTTTGGTTACATTTTCCTAAAAATGAGGTAGTCTGGTGGAAGAGGCCGTGGGCGGTCATTGCCAGCTGGTAATGATGGTGGTGGTGGTGGAGCATCTTTTGGTAGTGGGAAAAGCAAAATAGCACCTAAGGCTCGAGTTGTTCAGACAGCGTCATCGTCTGGCTACACAAGGCCTCGAAGACTCCCTTATCTGGGAGTAGGAAAACCGCTTTTAAAGCCGGAGCAGCAGGAACAAGTTTTGGCTTTCATTGCTGACTCAGCCTCTAGCTCTTTTGCCTCCTCTTCAGAAAGTTTGAAATATAAAAGCAGCAAGTCATCAGTGGATGCTCCCGGTCAGGAACAAGTCGCTTCCTTGTTTCCTTCACCCAAAGCAAAAGTGAAGGATGCGGCAGGCAACACTACAGGTTACTCCATGGAGCTCTTTACACATACCGTGCCAGGGTTAGAAAGGAAAATAGTTAACAGCCCATTACAAGATGAATCGGACATGGAGTGCACAGATGCACAGCCACAGCTAGATTATTATGCTGTTCCATTGACTCAGATCACTACATTGCCATCGCAGTGTACTGAGCCAGAATGTGACCCCGATGTGACTATGGTGCCCGGTCCCGAACGCTATAGCACCTTACACAGTGATACAGAGGAAGGTGCACATGACATTGAAGAGAAGGTGATAGATGACCCAGTTGTTGACCCAGATTGGCAGCCATTGGGGTAACCGGGTGCCGCTGGCAGTAGCTCTGAAGCAGAGGAGGGTGATCCGCAGCAGGCATCTACATCGCAACAGCTTTCATCTTGCAGGCCCGTATCTGGCCAAAAACGTTTGACAAAACCAAAAACACTTTTAGGACAGCATGGCCATCCGGTTAAAGTAGCACAGCGTGCAATGCCTGAAAAGGTATTCGATAGTAGGAAGAGTGCAGTGTGGGAGTTTTTTAACCAAGATCCGAATGATCAGTGCAAATTTACCTGTAAGAAATGCTCAAAGACCTTTAGCAGAGGGAAGAATGTCCAAAATTTAAATACAATGTGCATGCGTAGACATTTAACCAGCATGCACTTGTAAGCCTGGACTAACTACAAAATGTCCCGTACCGTTGGTGCACATGCTCAGAATGAAGATTGTCAGCAACGCTACATTGCTGCTGGTGGTGTCCTAACTGGTGGGCTTACAGTGAGGGAAGCAAATGTGGAGGTATCGTCGCAAGGCCAAAGCAGTCAGGGAATCACAAGTTTATTGGTAGGAAACACTGTATGTAGGCCAACATCGAGAATACCATCACCAACCCTCTCTCAATCCGCCATGTCCACCACCGCCACCACCACTAGTTCCACCATATGCAGCTCTCCAGTCCAGCTCACCCTACAAGAGACTCTCGTTAGGAAAAGGAAGTACTCATCCTTTCATCCGTGTACACAGGGTTTGAACGTCCTCATTGCTAGACTAATCTCGCTATAGATGATGTCCTACCGGTTGGTTGAAAGCGAAGCTTTCAAAGCCCTGATGGCCTATGCAGTACCACGCTATGACCGACTCAGTCAACACTTCTTTGCGAGAAAAGCCATCCCAGCCCTCCACCAGCATGTCAAAGACCGCATTGTCCATGCACTCAGGCAATCAGTCAGTAGAAAGGTGCACTAGACAACAGATGCATGGACCAGTAGGCATGGCCAGGGACGTTACGTGTCCATCACGGCGCACTGGGTTAATGTGGTGAATGCAGGGTCCACAGGGGACAGCCATAGTGGGATAGTTCTGCCTAGCCCACGGTCTAGGAAACAGTTAGCTGTAGGCGTTCGACACTACTCCTCTACCTCCTCCTCCTCCTTCAGAAGCAAAAGCTCGTCCACAGAGCGCAGTCGCCCTACCACTCATCCGCATCTGCCAGTGTTGCACACGAGGTGTCACATTATGGAACAGCTAGTGGTAAGCATCAGCAGGCTGTGTTGGAAATGAAGTGTTTGGGCGACAACAGAACCACCGCGGAAGTACTTTGCGAGTACTTGCAGAAAGAAACTCAGTTATGGCTGGGCAGTGTACAACTTGAGGCAGGCAAGGTAGTCAGTGATAATGGAAGGAATTTTATGGCTGCCATAGCCCTTTGACAACTGAAATACATACCTTGCCTGGCTCACACCTTGAACCTGGTGGTGCAGTACTTCCTGAAAAGTTATCCGGGGTTACCAGCCCTGCTCCTGAAGGTGCGAAGACTTTGCTCGCACATCCGCTGGTCGCCCGTACACTCCAGCTTTATGCAGAATCATCAGCAATCGCTGAAGCTTCCCCAGCACCACCTAATAATCGACGATGCAACAAGGTGGAACTCCACACTGCACATGCTTCAGAGGCTGTGCGAACAGAGGCGTGCTGTAATGTGTTTGTGGGAGGATACACATACACGGGCAGGCAGTTGGATGGCAGACATGGGGTTGTCAGGTGTGCAGTGGTCAAAGCTACAAGACCTCTGTCAAGTCCTTCAGTGTTTTGAGGAATGCACATGGCTGGTAAGTGCAGACGACGCCATCATAAGCATGAGCATCCCACTAATGCGTCTTCTGATGCAAAGTTTGGCACACATTAAGGAGCAGGCATCTGCAGCCGAGGAGCAGGGAGGCCTTTATGACAATCAGCCATTGTCTGCTCAGGGAACTCTCCTGAACGAGGTGGCGGACGAAGAAGAGGAGAAGGAGGATGCAGGGGATGAATATTTATGGGAGGAGGATGCTTCTCAGAGGCAATAGATACTGGTGGCATTGCAAGGTCAGGTACAGGGTTTTTGCAGGAGACAAGTGATGTTGATTTGCAAGAAAGTGCTCCTCAACCCAGCACAAGCAGTGAATTGACACCTGGAACATTGGCCCACATGGCTGATTATGCCTTGCGTATCCTAAAAAGGGACCCGCGCATTATAAAAATAATGCCCGATGACGATTACTGGTTGGCCTGCCTCCTGGATCCACGCTATAAAGGGAAATTACAAAATATCATGCCACATGAGAACCTTGAGCAAATATTGGCTACCAAACAAGCAACTCTTGTAGACCGTTTGGTTCAGGCATTACCAGCACACAACGGCGGTGATGGTTCTCACACAAGCAGCAGGGGGCAACATGGCAGAGGTGTTAGAGGTGCACAAATCAGAAGTGGCATTGGACAGAGGGGTTTTATGACCAGGTTGTGGAGTGATTTCGCAATGACCGCAGACACGACAGGTACTGCTGCATCAATTCAAAGTGTCAGGAGACAACATTTGTCTAGTATGGTTACGAACTATTTTTCCTCCCTTATCGATGTTCTCCCTCACACGTCATTCCCCTTTGATTACTGGGCATCTAAAATAGACACCTGGCCTGAATTGGCAGAATATGCATTACAGGAACTCGCTTGCCCAGCTGCTAGTGTGCTATCAGAAAGAGTATTCAGTGCTGCTGGTTCAATACTGACCGAAAAAAGAACTCATCTGGCTACCCGAAATGTTGATGATCTAACCTTCATTAAAATGAACCAATCATGGATTTGTAATTATTTTGCCCCACCTTCCCTTGCTGACACGTAGCTTGCCTTAAAAATGTCTTGCTTTTGGCCTCTTCTTACTGACTGCTCCAATTCCTCCAATTGCAGCTGCTGAATGTCCACCATAGGCCATTTTTTTACCTCCCTAAATGGGCTGACTCCCCCAACAGGGCCGTGGTCACCACCTAGCGCAAGCTCCCGTGCGAGTGCCATTTGCCTGGACAGGTGGGTGTGCCCACTCTTGGGCGACAGCACTGGCACAGGGTCCATCATAGTACAATGAAGTGTCTCTGACGGTGGTGGTGCACAACCAACGTCAGACACACCGTCGTAATATGAGGGGCCCTGTGCCAGTACCACCGCCCACAAGAGAGTGTTCCCCCTCTGGTCGAACAGTGCTCTACCACTTGCAATACTTACCTCTCCCTGCTCCACCACAGTGTAGTCTATGCTGATAAATCCTTCAACGGCACTGCCAATACAAATTTGTTGAAATGATAGATGATAGTTAAAATATACAGGGGCCCTGGCCTCCATTTAGACCATTTAATACTTTGCGCCAACTACCACTGTCTGCTACTCAGCAGAGGAGCCCACCCCTGTATGTAGCGATGCCACCTGTTTCTTTTTGAAAAAAATGTTGGCAGACATTTACCTCACTTTATTATTTTGGCCTACTAACTGTGTCAGCCACTCCTTACAGTTGTCCTCCACTGAACAAAGCTATGCCGCCAGTTTACTACTGTTACCAATTTTGAACTGCATTTATCCTACTTACTTTTTTGGGCCTACTAACTGTGTCTGCCACTCCTTACAATTGTCCTCCGCTGAACAACGCTATGCCGCCAGTTCACTCCTGCAACACGTTTTGAACTGCATTGAGCCTCCTTTTTTATTTTAGGCCTACTAAGTCTGTCTGCGCCACTCCTTACATTTGTCCTCCGCTGAATAACGCTATGCCGCCAGTTCACTCCTGTAACCCGTTTGGAACTGCATTGAGCCTACTTTTTTATTTTAGGCCTACTACATGTGTCTGTCTGTGCCACTCCTTATAATTGTCGTCAGCTGAACAACGCTATGCCGCCAGTTCACTCCTGTAACCCGTTTGGAACTGCATTGAGCCTACATTTTTATTTTAGGCCTACTACCTGTGTCTGTCTGCGCCACTCCTTACAACTGTCCACAGCTGAACAACGCCATGCCGCCAGTTTACTCCTGTAACCCATTTTGAACTGCATTGAGCCTACTTTTTTTAGGCCTACTACTTGCCTACTACCTGTGTCTGTCGGCACCACTCAATACAGCTGTCCTCTATTGAACAAAGCTATTTACTATTTTTGAACTGCTTGGAGCCTACTTTTTAAATGTGGGCCTACAACCTGTGTCTGCGCCACTCATTACAGCTGTCCTCCATTGAACAAAGCTATGCCGCCTGTTTACTCCTGTTTCGAATATTAAACTGCATTTTGCCTACTTGTTTGGTTGGGCCTACTAATGGTGTCTGACGCTGCTTGTTGTTCTCCTCCACTGAACAAAGATGAGCTTCAATTTTCAGCCTATATCAAATATTAAACTGCATTTGGCTTACTTGTTTGGTTGGGCCTACTAATGGTGTCTGCCGCTCCTTGCTTTTCTCCTCCACTGAACAAAGCTGAGCTTCAATTTTCAGCCTATATCAAATATTAAACTGCATTTGGCCTACTTTTTTGGTTGGGCCTACTAACGATGTTTGCCGCTCCTTGCTTTTCTCCTCCACTAAACAAAGCTGAGCTTCAATTGTCAGCCTATATTAAATATTAAACTGCATTTTGCCTACTTGTTTGGTTGGGCCTACTAACTGTGTCTGCCACTCCTTATAGTTGTCCTCCGCTGAACAAAGCAATGCTGCCTGTTTAGTCCTGTTACCAATTTTGAACTGCATTTAGCCTCCTTACTTTTTTGGGCCTACTATCTGTGTCTGCCACTCCTTACAATTGTCCTCCACTGAACAAAGCTATGCCATCAGTTTACTCCTGTTACCAATTTTGAACTGCATTTAGCCTACTTACTTTTTTGGGCCTACTAATTGTGTCTGCCACTCCTTACAATTGTCCTCTGCTGAACAAAGCTATGCCGCCAGTGTACTCCCGTTACCAATTTTGAACTGCATTTAGCCCACTTTATTATTTGGGCCTATATCTGTGTTTCCTCCTCATCCTGCGCATTGCCCAGCCACTGCTAGATGAGTCTGCTGGTACATTGACCCAGACCACTACATTCCCCTTGCACGCTACACAGCCAGAATCTGACCCTGCTGAGTGTCAGGTTCCCCTTCCCGCATACTATACCACCTTACATGGGGACAAACAGGAAGTTGCAGATGAAAGTGCAGGTTCCTTCATCAGGTGGGGGGCATACTTGTTGGCAACGTCACTGGCACAGGGCCCCTCATAGTACGCAAAAGTGTCTCCGCTGGTGTGAGGCACCCCCGCTGTCAAACACACCGCCGTACTTTGAGGGGCCCTGTGCCAGTGCCAGTGCGAACGAGTGGGCCCCCCTTGCATGCTCAGTATCACAGCACTTGCAAAGTTGAAATACTTACCTCTCCCTCCTCCACCGCCGTGACGTAGTCCACGTTTCCTGGGCCCACGAAAAACTTGAACCAGCCCTACCCCCCACTTTAGCCAAATGACCCCCAATTTTCAATGCCTAACCATTATTATAAAGTAAGTTAAGATTGACAAGCTTCAGTAATTAGAATTGATGTTTTTTGCATTAAAATAGGCACTGTAGGTGTTTTTCTGTCCTCCACTCTCTGACGACTTTGATTCCCCATTGACTTGCATTAGGTTTCCTGTTTCAGTCGCCACTCGACTTTTCGCCATAATCGGCCAATTTCACCCGACCCGACTTTCGACAAAGTTGGGCTTTGCAAAACCCGACTCGATCCTAAAAAAGTAAAAGTCGCTCAACTCTAGTGGTAGTTTTTCAGCCTTCCTTAACTTGGCCATGTCCCTGAGTATCGCACACGTTGTGCTTTGTGTTACTCCAGTAACGTTGCAGCTTTGAAATATGGCAAAAGAGGTGGCAATTGGCATTTTCGCAGCTTCACGCTTGATTTTCCTCAATTCATGTGCAGTTATTTTGCGCCTTTTTTGCCCAACACGCTTCTTGCGACCCTGTTGGCTATTTGCCATGAAACACTCGATGGTTCGGTGATCACGCTTCAAAAGTTTGGCAATTTCAAGACTGCTGCATCCCTCTGCAAGATATCTCACAATTTTGGACTTTTCAGAGCCCATCAAATCTCTCTTCTGAACAATTTTGCCAAAGGAAAGGACGTTGCTTAATAATTAAGCACACCTCATATAGCGTTTTGATGTCATTAGACAACACCCCTCCTCATTACAGAGATGGATATCACCTGATTTACTTAATTGGTAGTTGGCTCTCAAGCCTGAACAGCTTGGAGTAGGACAACAAGTATAAAAAGTATCATGTGATCAAAATACAACTTGCCTAATAATTCTGCACACAGTGTATATTACTATAATGCATCACAAATTCAACACTACAATAGAAAAGATATAAAGTGTCAGAGGAAGTTAGAGCAAGAAATTCTTGTAATACTCCAATCTTTTGCACTGTACAATACCATAATCTGTTTTTTTTTTTCCATTTGCAGCAGATTAAACACAAAAACAACATTTATGAATGTGTAACCTGTAAACGTGAAGTTGTCATGTTGCTTTTATGTGTGCATTATCCTATATTTTTACAAAGTTAGTTACAGTACATAGTTACATAGATTGAAAAAAGACCAAGGTCCATCAAGTTCAACCATCCTCCACCAATTGTACATTTCATCACTAATTTAACTATAACCCGCAATGTTATGTGTATCTGGGAAATCATTCAGTCCTTTTTAAAAAGCTATTATCATGTCTGCCTATTTAGCTGACTGGATTACCTTTCTTCAACCCATAATGAGTGCCCTCTAGTCCTCAGCATGGTTTTTGGAAGGAATACGTCATGTGCCAGTGTTTTGTACTTAAATCGCACATCATTGATATCACTGAATGAAATATTTCAGTTGCAAATATTTATTCAATACTTAGTGAATTGTGTTGAGAACAATAAAACATAAAAATGATCAATGTAAATCAAAATGAATATCCCATGGAGGTCTGGATTTGGAATGATACTCAAAATCAAAGTGGAAAATCAAATTCCAGGCTGGTCCAACTTCAGTGGAAATGCCTCAAGACAAGGAAATTATGTTCTGTTGTGTGTGCGTGGCCTCCACGTGCCTGTATGACCTTCCTACAATGCGTGGGCATGCTCCTGATGCGGCAGTGGATGGTCTCCTGAGGGATCTCCTCCCAGACCTGAACTAAAGCATCCGCCAACTCCTGGACAGTCTGTGGTGCAATGCGACGTTGTTAGATGGTGCGAGCCATGATGTCCCAGATGTGCTCAATTGGATTCAGGTCTGGGGAACGGGTGGGCCAGTCCATAGCTTCAATGCCTTCATCTTGCAGGAACTGTTGACACACTCCAGCCACATGAGGTCTGGCATTGTCCTGCATTAGGAGGAACCTAGGGCCAACCGCACCAGTATATGGTCTCACAAGGGGTTTGAAGATCTTATCTCGGTACCTAATGGCAGTCAGGCTACCTCTGGCGAGCACATGGAGGGCTGTGCAGCCCTCCAAAGAAATGCCACCCCACACCATTACTGACCCACTGCCAAACTGGTCATGCTGAAGGATGTTGCAGGCAGCAGATCACTCACCACGGCATCTCCAGACTCTGTCGTGTCTGTCACACGTGCTAAGTGTGAACCGGCTTTCATCTGTGAAGAGCACAGGGCGCCACTGGCGAATTTGCCAATCAAATGCCATGCATCCCGTTCTGTGTTCTGGGGCAAATGCCAATCATCCTGCACGGTGTTGGGCTGTGAGCACAACCCCCATCTTTGGACGTTGGGAACTCAGACCATCCTCATGGAGTCGGTTGCTAACCGTTTGTGCAGACATATGCACATTTGTGGCCTGCTGGAGGTCATTTTGCAGGGCTCTGGCAGTGCTCCTCCTGTTTCCCCTTGCACCAAAGCTGAGGTAGTGGTTCTGCTGCTGGGTTGTTGCCCTACTATGGCCCCCTCTACGTCTCCTGGTGTACTGGCCTGTCTCCTGGTAGCGCCTCCAGCCTCTGGACACTACGCTGACAGACACAGCAAACCTTATTGCCACAGCTCACATTGATGTGCCATCCTGGATTAGCTGCACTACCTGAGCCATTTGTGTGTTTCGGAGAGTCCATCTCATACTACCACGAGAATGAAAGAGCAACCAACATTCAAAAGAAACCAAAACATTAGCCAGAAAGCATTGGTACTGAGATGTGGTCTATGGTCCCCACCTGCAGAACCACTCCTTTGAGTGTGTCTTGATAATTGCCAAAAATTTCTAACTGTTGTCTATTCCATTTGCACAACAACATGTGAAATTGATGTCAGTGTTGCTTCCTAAGTGGACAGTTTGATTTCCCAGAAGTTTGATTTGCTTGGAGTTATATTGTGTTGTTTCTGTTGTTTATAAAAAGGTAATACCGTATTTTTCGGACTAAAGGACGCACCGCCCACCGCTCAGCTGACCGGTGGGCGGGGAGCCGCTAATGAATATTCACTGCACTTAATCATCGGGACCACATGGTTTCCCTAGCTCTGATTCCGGGCAGCGGGGACATCCTGAAGTGGGATAACAGTGCGATCCCACTCACTGCTGCCCCCCTCCTCACATGCTACATCCGTACCATAAGACGCACCCACACTTTCCTCCCAAATTTGGAGGAAAAAAAGTGCGTCTTATGGTCGGAAAAATACGGTAATATGTTGGGATTCCAGGATTTTATCTTTCTTTTTATACAGCCTAAAATCTTGTTTGCTTTTGCAGTTACTGGTTGACATTGAGTACTGCTGCTTAGCTTACTTGTAACCAGAATACCCAAGTCCTTCTCCTGTTCTGTAGTCCCAAGTATACTCCCATTGAATGTATATGCAGCAAAAGAATTACTCCGTCCTAGTTGCATTACTTTACATTTATTTATATTAAGTCTCATTTGCCAAGTGTTTGCCCATTAAGTCATCTTATTCAGATTGTTTTGCAATATTGTAACATCAAGGTCAGATTTTATATCCCACATAGTTTGGTAATACTGACACTTTACTCTCTAAATCCCATCCACAAGGTAATTAATAAAGAGGTAAAAAGAATTGGTCCTAGCACAGATCCCTGTGGTATCCCACTGCTGACTGCTGACCATTTAGAAAGCTACCATTTATGACAACTCTTTGTTTCCTGCTATGGAGCCAATTTGTTACCCATCTGCATATAGTTTTCTCCAGTCCCTGCTTCTGTAGCTTCAGTATAAGGCTATTATGTGGAACAATATCAAATGCCTATGAAAAGCCCAGATAAATCACATCAGCCATATTACCTACATCCAGATTTGCACTCGCCTCCTCATAGAAACCTAACATATTAGTTAGACATAACTTATTCTTCATGAATCCATGCTGTGGTTGTCAGTTGTTTTATTATTATCTGCAATATATTTCTGCAGGTCATCCCTTATAATGCCCTCCAAAATTTTGCACATCACTGATGTCAGATTTAC
This sequence comes from Ranitomeya variabilis, assembly GCF_051348905.1. NCBI lineage: Eukaryota > Metazoa > Chordata > Amphibia > Anura > Dendrobatidae > Ranitomeya > Ranitomeya variabilis. The sequence goes on from NC_135236.1 coordinate 574,608,442, forward strand.
CGGACGGTAGTTGCCTGGTTCCACCTTCTTACCTAATTTAAATATTAGTACCACGTGAGCCATCTTCCACCCTTGTTACAAGAAAGTCTAAGAATTTGAGATACAGTGGTCTGTCAATTATTGAGCTCAATTACTTCAGTATCCGTGGACGAATGCCATCTTGATTATTTAAACATTTGTCAATGTTTATATAACTCTGAAGTAGATGTACTTTCTTCTTATGCTAAACTAGTTATATCAGGTTGTGAATTTTGATTTTTGCCTTGTTGAATAATCCCTGTAACAGACTGTTCATTGTAGAACGCAGATGAAAAGTTCCTGTTTAATATCTCAGCCCTTTCTTTGTTTTATGTAATTATCTTGCTATTGTCATCTTTTAACCCCTTTCTGACATTAGACTTAATATCCCGTCGAAGTGACCCGGGCCGGTGTGACCATCTACGGGATAGTACGTCATATGCGATCAGCCGCGTTCACGGTGGGAGCGCGGTCGATTGTGGCCGGGTGTCAGCTGATTATCACAGCTGACATCTGGCACTAACACTAACAAATACTCAGAGACCACCCGAGCATGATCGGGAAAACCCGAGCAACGAGAACACTCACTCATCATTAGTGGTGACGCAAAAACTATTTTTTGCAATAAAAAGCATCTTTTAATGTGTGACAGCTGCCGAACATAAACACCTGCTACAAAAAGTAAATCAAACCCCCCTTTATCACCGCTTTAGTTAGGGAAAAGTAATAAAATAAAAAAATATATATTTATTTCAATTTCCCATTAGGGATAGGGTTTCTAGGGAAAAATAATAAAATAAAAAAAGTATTTATTTCCATTTTTCCATTAGGGTTAGAGTTAGGGTTGGGGCTAAAGTTAGGGTTGGGGCTAAAGTTAGGGTTAGGGTTGGGGCTAAATTTAGGGTTAGGGTTGAAGCTAAAGTTAGAGTTAGGGTTGGGGCTAGAGTTGGGGTTAGGGCTTGGATTACGTTTACTGTTGGGTTAGGGTTGTGATTAGAGCTAGGGGTGTGTTGGGGTTGGGATTAGGGTTAGGGATGTGTTTGGGTTAGGGGTGTCGTTAGGGTTATGGTTAGGGTTGGGATTAGGATTAGGGGTGTGTTTGGGTTAGGGGTGTGTTGGGGTTAGGGGTGTGGTTAGGGTTGGGATTAAGGTTAAGGGTCTGTTGCTGTTAGGGTTGGATTTAGAATTGGGGGGTTTAGGCACATCAGGGGCTCTGGAAATGCAACATGATGCCCGCAGACCATTCCAAAATGCCACTTCTTCTCTTCCAAGCCCTGACATGTGCCCAAACAGTGTTTTACCCCCACATATGGGGTATCAGTGTACTCAGGACAAATTGGACAACAAATTTTGCGGTCAAATTTCTCCTGTTACCCTTGGGAAAATAAAAATTTGAGGGCTGAAAAATAATTTTTGTGGGAAAAAATGATTTTTTTATTTTCATGGCTCTGCTTTATAAACTTTAGTGTAGCACTTGGGGGTTCAAAGATCTCACAACACATCTAGATAAGTTCCTTGGCGGTCCAGTTTCCAATATGGGGTCACTTGTGGGGGGTTTCTACTGTTTAGGTACATCAGGGGCTCTGCAAACGCAACATGGCATCAAATCTCAATTCCAGCCAATTCTGCGTTGAAAAAGTCAAACGGTGCTCCTTCCCTTCCGAGCTCTGCCAAGAGGCCAAACAGTGGTTTACCACCACATATGGGGTATCAGCGTACTAAGGACAAATTGCACAACAACTTTCGGGGTCCACTTTCTCCCGTTACCCTTGGGAAAAAAAATTTGGGGCAAAAAATCATTTTTGTGAAAAAAAATATGATTTGTTATTTTTTCGGCTCTACATTATAAACTTCTGTGAAGCACTTGGGGGTTCAAAGTGCTCACCACACATCTAGATAAGTTCCTTCGGGGGTCTACTTTCCAAAATGGTGTCACTTGTGGGGAGTTTTCACTGTTTAGGCACGTCAGGGACTCTCCAAACGCGACATAGCATCCTATCTCAATTCCAGCCAATTTTGCATTGAAAAGTCAAATGGCGCTCCTTCTGTTTGTGCCCAACAGTGGTTTACCCCCACATATGGGGTATGGGCATACTCAGGACAAATTGTACAACAAGTTTTGGGGTCCAATTTCTCCTATTACCCTTGGAAAAATAAAACAAATTGGATCTGAAATAATTTTTTGTGAAAAAAGTTAAATGTTCATTTTTTTTAATCATTACAAAAATTCCTGTGAAGCACCTGAGGGGGTAATACAATTCTTAAATGTGGTTTTGAGCACCTTGAGGGGTGCAGTTTTTAGAATGGTGTCACTTTTTGGTATTTTCTATCATATAGACCCCTCAAAATGACTTCAAATGTGATGTGGTCCCTAAAAAAAATGGTGTTGTAAAAATGAGAAATCGCTGGTCAATTTTTAATCCTTATAACTTACTAACAAAAAAAAATTGGGGTTCCAAAATTGTGCTGATGTAAAGTAGAGATGTGGGAAATGTTACTTAATAAGTATTTTGTGTAACATATCTCTGTAATTTAAGGGCATGAAAATTCAAAGTTGGAAAATTGCTAAATTTTCAAAATTTTTGCCAAATTTCCATTTTTTTCACAAATAAACGGATGTAATATCAAATAAATTTTACCATTAACTTAAAGTACAATATGTCACAAGAAAACTTTGTCAGAATTACCAGGATCCGTTGGAGCACTCCAGAGTTATAACCTCATAAATGTACAGTGGTCAGAATTGTAAAAATTGGCCCGGTCATTAACGTGCAAACCACCCTTGGGGGTAACGTGCTTACGGGACTAATACCATTTATTTTTTTCTTTTTGGCATTGATGTATTAATAAAAAAATTGGGGGATTTGTTTTAATGTCATTGGTGATTTGTTTCTCTGTAGATAGCTTTGCTAGCTTGATTTCTTTTTTTACATTTCTTATTAAGATCTTTATATTCCTAAAATGCTATTTAAATATTATATTTTTAGCATTGATCAAGAAACATAGGTTTCACATGTTTGAAATGCATAATGACTCCCTTTGACTTAGATACCTTTTGCCTAATCTTTTTATGAAATATACTCTGATGAAGATGTTTTTCCCAATTTTGGAATAAACATTAATTTTATTATTTTATTTACGTGTGCTGGATTCCCTACGATCTTACGCTCAATAGAAAGTCTATAGATCAATTTGATCGCTTCTGACTCTTCATTTTAGAGATCATAGAGGTCTTTACACTTGGAACTTCACTGGTCCAGACTGCTAACGAGTCTCTATGACATTCCAAAGTTTTCTGAAAGTCCGGTAACACTATATCACAAATAAACTTTTCTATGAACTGTGCTAGCCGGCATATAGCTTATCTATATTCCACACTATAGTGGACAAAGTGTTACCTGGTAAATCATCCCATTCTTGGAGTTGGACTCACAAAATCAAACTCTTTTTTCAAAGCCTGGACAACTCCTGATAGGGATTTCATAATACACTGCTCAAAAAAATAAAGGGAACACTTAAACAACAGAATGTAACTCCAAGTAAATCAAACTTCTGTGAAATTAAACTGTCCACTTATAAAGCAACATTATTTGACAATCAGTTTCACATGCTGTTGTGCAAATGGAATAGACAACAGATAGACAACAGATGGAAATTATTGGCAATTATCAAGACACAATCAATAAAGGGGTGGTTCAGCAGGTGGGGAACACAGACCACATCTCAGTACCAATGCTTTGGTCACTTTTGAATGTTGGTTGTGCTTTCACACTCATGGTAGCATGAGACGGACTCTACAACCCACACAAGTGGCTCAGGCAGTGCAGCTCATCCAGGATGGCACATCAATGCGAGCTGTGGCAAGAAGGTTTGCTGTGTCTGTCAGCGTACTGTCCAGAGGCTGGAGGTGCTACCAGCAGACAGGCCAGTACACCAGGAGATGGGGCCATAGGAGGGCAACAACCCAGCAGCAGGACTGCTACCTCAACCCTGCAAAATGACCTCCAGCAGGCCACAAATGTGCATGTGTCTCCACAAACGGTTAGAAATCGACTTTATGAGGATGGTCTGAGTGCCCAACATCCACAGATGGGGCTGTGCTCACAGCCCAACACCATGCAGGATGCTTGGCATTTGCCACAGAACACCAGGATTGGCAAATTCTCCCCTGGCGCCCTGTGCTCTTCACAGACGAAAGCAGGTTCACACTGAGCACATGTGACAGACATGACAGAGTCTGGAGACGCCATGGAGAGCAATCTGCTGCCTGCAACATCCTTCAGCATGACCAGTTTGGCAGTGGGTCAGTAATGGTGTGGGGTGGCATTTCTTTGGAGGGCCAAACAGCCCTCCACCTGCTAACCAGAGTTAGCCCGACTGGCAATAGGTACTGAGATGAGATCCTCAGACCCCATGTGAAACGATATGCTGGTGTGGTTGGCCCTGGGTTCCTCCTAATGCAGGACAATGCCAGACCTCATGTGGCTGGAGTGTGTCAGCAGTTCCTGCAAGATGAAGGCATTGAAGCTATGGACTGGCCCACCCATTCCCCAGACCTGAATCCGATTGAGCACACCTGGGACATCATGTCTCGCACCATCCACCAATATCACTTTGCACCACAGACTGTCCAGGAGTTGGCAGATGCTTTAGTCCAGGTCTGGGAGGAGATCACTCAGGAGACCATCCATCGCCTCATCAGGAGCATACCCAGGTATTGTAGGGAGGTCATACAGGCACGTGGAGGCCACGCACACTACTGAGCATCATTTCCTTGTCTTGAGGCATTTCCACTGAAGTTGGATCAGCCTGTAACTTGATTTTCCACTTTGATTTTGAGCATCATTCCAACTCCTGACCTCCGTGGGATATTAATTGTGATTTACATTGATAATTTTTAGGTTTTATTACTCTCAACACATTCCACTATGTAATGAATAAAGATTTACAACTGGATTATTTCACTCAGTGATATCTAGGGTGTGGGATTTTAGTGTTTCCTTTATTTTTTTGAGCAGTGTATAGTTTTATTGCATGGAGCTTTTTTTCTTCTCACATAACTCAACACATAATATACCATGAATATTGGAAAGGTGGGGTTAAAACCCTTCAACATAAATTAAAGAAAAGCACCTTAGTGATTGCTTTTAGATCCGCACTAAGATGTAACTGAAAATGTCTGCATCCTTAAATAAAATCTGAAATACGGCCCCAATTATGAAATATCCTTTATAGCACTGGTTTTCTCATGTTGCAGAGAGTCAGACTGTGACTACAACCTCTGCACACACTAGTGTTACAACCCTGGATCAATTACTAAGGTTCATTATTTTTCATACAAAGTAATAAAGGTTATGCTAAGTTACATTTCTAAAAAAAATTGCCTCCTTTAATCTTTTTTCAGAATTGTTCTTTTCACTTGTTTACAGCATAAGACAAAAACTTCTCTGCAGGAACACTGTTCTTGCAAGATAACCTGGGCGACTCTATATGAAATGAGACACTCTGTTTTCCATTTAGGATTTATCTCTAAGATCATATATCAGTTATTGGACTCTCCAAGCCAGAAAGTGGCTTCTCTGAAATAATAACATGTAACTTTGCATTATTCATTGTCGCCAAATCAGCAAAAAACAAGAGCAATACCATCATCCTATTCTGGATTACTTTTCTATTCTTGTGTATAAAATGAATGGCTGAAGTTGGAAACAGGTTGTTTGAAGTTTGTTATTGTGTTTTGAAACTTCAGCCATTCATTTCATACACAAGAATGAATAGGTGCTATAGCACACAAAGGGTTATTTGTGAAAAAGCAAAATTTTCTCATATGCAGCCATCATCTGTGCAGTATTGCGTTGCAATGTTCTGTCCAGGAGCATAGCATCCTGTGGCTGGTGGAGACATATTGCCTTCCAATTAGTGGTCTGCAGATCACACTACATTACTTTAATGTGTCACAAATTCAACGCTACAATGCACATTGCCAGAAAAGGTATAAAGTGTCAGAGGAAGTTAGAGCCAGCAGTTCTTGTAATACTGCAATATTTTGCACTGCACACTGCTATAATCTATTTTTCCATTTGCAGCTGATCAAACACAAAAGCAACATTTATGAATGGGTAACCTGTAAACTTAAAGTTGTCATATTGCCTATCTGTGTGTATTATCCTATGTTTGGCACCCTGTTTCCAGCCTTTGCAGTTGGTCTAATGTCAGCATTGATCAAGAAGCATAGGTTTATTTCTTTTTAATTAAGATTTACATGTTATGATTCTGCAAAGATTATCTTATAATTATTAATGTGATAGAAGACTGTTTACCTGATACGTTTTTACAGAATATGATTCATTCCTACATAGTGGCTCCAAAATAGGTGTACAGTTGAATCTATGAAATGTATCACATCAGATTATTTGGGATTATATTCACACTGACACAAAACAAAGGGAGGTGATTTGTATGTTACATTGATTTTTATAATTTTTAAATCATGTAAATCTTGGAAATGTCTTTTATCATCATTGCTAGATTCTTATGTCTAATTTTAGGCCAAAGGTTTGAAGTTAATCATTGTTATATAAGAATGGCTGCTTAAAACAGCTCTATACACAATACAGTTGTGCTCAAAAGTTTTCATATCCTGGCAAAATTTTTGCTTTCTTTGACTTTTTTCAGAGAATATGAATGATAACACCAAAACTTTTTCTAAACTCATGGTTAGTGTTATGATCTGGTGGCTTTGGAGCTGCATGAAACTTTCTCAGGAGAAGTGGAATCTGTACTGACCGCAAACCCTGAACTAACACCGCAACTAGAAGTAGCCGTGGGGTGTGCCTAAGGCTAGGTTCACATTGCTTTAGGGCAATCCGTTAAGCGCACAGCGCTAGCGGGTTGCGCTAACGCAATGCTTCTCTAGGGTCCGCGTTCGGCGTCCCCGCTAGCGCAGATCCCCGATCTGCACTAGCGAGGAACGGACCTTGGGCGCGCTGCGGACGCTGCAAGCAGCGTCCGAGGTCCGTCACTCATTACAGGCTATGGCGGCGTTAACGGACTACGTTAACACCGCGTTATGCCGCGGTGTAAGGTAGTCCGTTAAACGCGGTCACATAACGCAATGTGACCCTAGCCTTACAAAACCATAGACACCTTGACACAGCCAGAGGACTAAATACCCCTATAGATGGAAACAGGAATACTCACTTGCCTCAGAGCAGAACCCCAAAGGATAGGCAGCGCCCCACAAATATTGACTGTGAATAGGAGAGGAAAGACACACACAGGCAGAAAAACAGATTTCAGCAAAAGAGGCCACTCTAGCTAAACAGGGAAAGATAGGACAGAATACTAAGCGGTAAGTATTAAAACTCTAAAAATATCCACAGCAGAAAATACTAAAAGTTCCACTATCTAACTAAAGATATGGAATGTATATCTGCATTCCTGAGAATCCAACAAGACTGAGAAAATACTGATACACTCTAAGCTGGACAAAAAAAAAAAAAAAAACACTGAATAGCACTAAATCATAAGCACACAGCATGTGTGCCACAAAAACCAGACACTTATCTTTGCAGATTTGGCAGCAAGGCATAAGGAACCAGGCAAGGAGAGAACCTCCAAAAACAATGGACAACTGGCAAGGACTAATGAATCCTGCTCACCTAAATACCCCAGTCAGAACTGCAATCATCCAACACACCTGACCAAGGCTGCAACTCAGAGACAACTGCATTACCACCTACAACCACCGCAGGGAGCCCAAAAGCAGAATTCACAACAGGTTAGTGGTTGGGTGAAGCCATTTATTGTCAAACTACTGTGTATTCTCTTTTTAAATCATAATGACAACCCAAAACATCCAAATGACCCTGATCAAAAGGTCACATACCCCATTTTTTTATATTGTGTATTGCCCCCTTTAACATTAATGACTTGAAGTCTTTTGTGGTAGTTGTGGATGAGGTTCTTTATTTTCTCAGATGGTAAAGCTGCCCAGTCTTCTAGGCAAAAAGTTTCCAACTCCTGTAAATTCCTGGACTGTCTGGCGTGAACTGCTCGCTTGAGATCTCCCCAGAGTGGTTCAATAACCCTGAGGTCAGGAGACTGAGATGGCCACTCCAGAACTTTCACATCATTCTGCTGTAGCCAATGACAGGTCAACTTGGCCATGTGTTTCAGATCGTTGTCATGTTGGAACGTTCAAGTACATCCCATGCACAGCTTCCTGACTGATGAGAGCAAATTTGCCACCAGTATTTGCTGACAACATGCTGCATTCATCTTTCCTTCAACTTTGACCAAGTTTCATGTGCCTTTGTAGCTCACACATCCCCAAAACATCCGTGCATTACAGTAGAAATGGTGTTCCTTTCATCATAGGCCTTGTTGGCCTCTCTGCAAATGTAAAGTTTATGGTTGTGGAAAAAAGTTCAATTTTGGTCTCATCACTCCAAATGACCTTATTCCAGAAATGTTCAGGCTTGTGTCTGTGCTGTTTTGCGTATTGTTCATTGTGGCATTTGTGCAGTAGTGGCTTTCTTCTGACAATTCGACCATGCAGCCCATTTTTCTTCAAGTGCCTCCTTATTGTGCATCTTGAAACAACCATACCACTAGCTTTTAGAGAGTCCTGTATTTTCAGCTGATGTTATTTGTGGGTTTTTCTTTGCATCCCGAACAATTTTCCTGGCAGTTGTGGATGACATTTTTGTCTGTCTACCTGACCATGGCTTTGTTTTTACAAAGCCCCTGATTTTCGATTTGTTATTCACAGTTTGTATCTCTTTCCTGTTTTATACAGTTCAACTACCTTTTCCTATAGATTGGTTGCCAATTCTTTTGCTTTCCCCATGAATCGCAATCCAGAAATGTCAGTGGCAGATGAAAGATGCAACAGTCTTTGTCTGGATTCCAGAAACTCACTCAGCTTTTATGCAAACACACTGATTGCAAGCAAACAGGTCACAGGTGAGGATGTTACCTTTAGTAGCCATTCAAAACCATTTGTGTCAACTTATGTGCATGTTATCAGGCCAAAATCCCCAGGGTAAGTGAACTTTTGATCAGGGTCATTTGGATGTTTTGGCTTGTCATTATGATTTAAAAAGAGAAAACACAGTAGTTTGACAATTAATGGCTTTACCCAACCACTAACCATGAGTGGAGAAAAAGTTTTGGTGTTATCATTCATATTCTCTGAAAAAAGGCCAAGAAAGTTAATATTCTGCCATGGTATGTAAACTTTTGAGCTCAACTGTAGCTGAAAAGATAGCATACCATATACTAACCATCAATAATATTAGCCCCTTTATGACCTATGACGTAAAGGGATGTGATAGGTCGCCTACCTCCCTTTGATGCGGACTTTGGCGCTGAGCCCACCTCTTTTCAGGCACATTCAGAACTGATTTGATCAGCTGTTCTGTACCCCTAACAGCCATGGGTGGAATTGCAATCCACCCACGGCATTTAACTCATGCTTACCGGAAGCACATCACAAACCCCGGCCATCAACACCCCTGTCACATGATTGTGAGGAGCCAATGGATTGGCATGACAGCCAGGGATCTGCAGAAGACCCCTGTGCCTGTCATTACAAATGTCCTTTGGATGCCGTGCCGGCATTCATGGTAGATGATCGTTTCTGCCTCATATAGCAGGGTTGAAGCGGTTCAAGTGATCAGATGATTGCAGCTGCAAGTCTACTAAGAAGCAAGTGTAATGTGTAAAATAAATGTTTTAAAAAATATATAAAAGTTCAAATCACCCCCTTTTAAGCCATTCTAAATAAAACAATAAAACACACGTTTGATATCGCTTTGTTTAGAAATACTCAATCTGTAAAAATATAAATTAAATTCATCCAATCAGTAAACGGAGTAACAAGAAAGAGATCAAAAAAATCAGAATTACATTTTTTTAAAACCACAACATTGCAATAAATGCAATAACAAAATGTCAAAACATCTTATCTACCCCAAAATAGAAAACGTCAGCTGGCATGCAAAAAATATGCCCTCACCATGCCCCAGATCCAAAACAATGGAGATTCTAGAAGTCTCGGAAAATAGCGTCATGTTTTTGTTTTGTTTCTTTACAAATTTTGTAATTTTTTTTCACCACTGCATGTTTTGCATCTACGAACTTGCAATGACCTGGAAAATCATAACAGTATGTCATTTTTAGCATTTAGTGAACATAGCAAAAAGAAAACCATAAAAACAATTGTGGAATTGCACTTTTTTTGCATTTTCACTGCACTTGCATTTTTTCCCGTTTTCCAGTACACTATATGGTAAAATCAATAGTGTTTTTAAAAAGTACAGCTCATACCCCTAAAAACAAGCCATCACATAACTGATAAGATAAAAAAGTAATGGCTCTGGGAAGAAGGGGAGAAAAAAACGAACAGGCAGTGCAGTTGCATTTATACGGAGACTTGACTACACACAGGTGGATTGCTGGCTGTATTTTACTCTATGGGGCTGGCTGTATTACATTCTATGGGGGCTGGCTGTATTTTACTCTATGGGGCTGGCTGTATTTTACTCTATGGGGCTGGCTGTATTACATTCTATGGGGGCTGGCTGTACTACATTCTATGGGGGCTGGCTGTATTTTACTCTATGGGGCTGGCTGTATTACATTCTATGGGGACTGGCTGTATTACATTCTATGGGGGCTGGCTGTATTACATTCTATGGGGGCTGGCTGTATTACACTCTATGGGGCTGGCTGTACTACATTCTATGGGGGCTGGCTGTATTTTACTCTATGGGGCTGGCTGTATTACATTCTATGGGGGCTGGCTGTATTACATTCTGTCACGATTCACACCGTGACTGTCACCAATTGTCAAGATCCCTTAGCCGCTGCCTACAATATGTCACGGATTGGGGTGACTTTAGACCAACAGACGGCTATCACATGTGCAGGGGGGTTATCCTAGTTATCCCTCCACTGCCACAATGTGATGAAAAAAAACACACACGAGGTTATTGACCTCTTAGTTTACAGCAGGGGCTTATTTTAGGTATCCCACTGCTCTTCAGTATACCATGAACTGCAGGGATTTGTGTCTATCCCGCTTACAGTTCCACTTAAACCTTGCAGCTCTCTGGCGCCCCCCTTTCTGTCCGGTCAGATTAGGTACTGCACCTAGGGTGATTAGTCGCCAGAAACGCTGCCTGCTATGTACTGGCTATTGGGTGCACTGCAGCGACGCGATAACTACTCCCACTCAGGCAGGAACAATAATTATCAAGCCGCAGTCGCTACAGGGACCCCCAAAAGCCGGCACACGGTCGCTGCCACCAGCTCCAATTGAACGGGTCTGGAGCCAACCCCCAAAATAGTAGCGTAATTCCCTTCAGAGACAGGGTACGTATTTAGAGCAGGAAGGACGAACTAGTATTAAATATGATACCCCATAAATGATTTTTAGGCAGTGTTTATAAAATATTTTACAAAGATGTTACAAATGAGACAATTGCAAATATGTACAAGGTAATTATGAAAATAAAAGGATTAAAGGAAGAAACGATAACACTCACATTTCTCAGATCATTGCATGGCAGTCAGCCAGACATCCCAGCTCATTGGATGTGCTGCTCAGGGCTCACAGGAAAAGAGAAGAAGAAGACTGAGCCGGGAGATCTGGCCACAACTTTATAATCTACAGTCTGTGACCTCACAGAAAGGGCTGGCTTTTCCAGATCCTCCTACCTTTCAGTCTGAGTAACTTGGATACAAATTGGTCTAATGCTTATAACTCCGTCCCAGTACATATCAGAGTCATATCACACCCAGCATAGAGCTTGTATTAACATGAGCTTTCTAAGGAGATCAAATATGTCCTATTATTTACAGAGCAATCCCTACTTCTTCCCCCGATGGAGTTAGGCGACTGTGTTTAGAGTGATGGGTAGATGCTTCGACGGAGATAAAGAATATGTATTTATCATTCCACTATCCTAAATAGTTTGTCTAATATCTCACAATAACCGAACAAAGGACCGCATGGTTCTAGAAGTTTCTCTAACTGTTAAAGCTGAGCACTTACTACTACAGGAACTGGGGGTCGTAAATGCCTTTCGTCAATAAAACTCACTTCCCCCATCTACATTGGCAAGCAAGCTCAACTCTGAAGCAAAAGACAAGGGGGGCCTCCTAGCCCACATCCTGGGCTGACAAGAGCACTAAACTTATGATATTTCATACCATATCGTGACACCTCCCCCTTTTGGCGTGCGCTACGGCGGCAGGACCTCTCGGTATGCCTCCATGCGCACCTCCGTGGGTTCACCCTGGCGGGAGAGTCCATCTGCATTACCATGCTCTTTGCCCGCTTTGTGTTTAACGGTGAAGTCAAATTGCTGAAGGGCAAGGCTCCAGCGTAGCAACCTGCCATTGGTTCCACACATGGTGCTTAGCCAGCGCAGAGGGTTGTGGTCGGTCACCACGGTGAAGGTGCGACCGTACAAGTAGGGCTGCAAACGCTGCAGGGCCCAGACTATGGCCAGGCACTCCTTCTCAATGGTGGAGTAGGCCACTTCCCTCAGCAAAAGTTTCCGGCTCAGGTACAACACGGGGTGCTCTTGGTCCTCCGAGTCAACCTGGCTGAGCACAGCACCGAGGCCAAACTCGCTGGCGTCGGTCTGTACCAAGAACGGTCGACTGCTGTCGACTGCTTTCAACACAGGGGCGTTGCACAGTGCAAGGCCCCCTCACAGCCATCTGTCCAGTTGACGATGTGGGGTAGCTTCTTCCTGGTGAGGTCCGTCAAAGGTTTTGCCAGGCTACTATAGTGCTGCACGAAGCGCCTATAGTACCCTGCAGTGCCCAGGAAGGACATCACATGTTTCTTGGTCCTGGGAGTGGGCCAGTTCACGATCACGCCCACTTTGTCAGGCTCCGGTTTCAGGGTGCCTCCGCCTACCCGGTGCCCCAGGTAGTGGACCTCCCTCATGCCCATCTGGCACTTTCCCGGCTTGATAGTCAGTCCTGCTCGGTGAATTCGCCCAAGCACCTCCTCAAGATGCTGCAGGTGTTCATCCCAGGAGGGACTGAAGATGGCAATGTCATCTAAGTACGCCACGGCGTACTTCTCCAGTCCCTGAAGCAGGAGATTGACCATCCGCTGGAAAGTGGCAGGGGCATTCTTCATGCCGAAGGGCATGACCGTGGACTCGTACAGTCCAAAGGGTGTGATAAAGGCGGACTTCTCCTGCGCCTCGGGGCTCAGGGGAATCTGCCAGTATCCGCGACTCAGATCCATTATTGTCAGGTATTTTGCACCAGCTAACTTCTCAAGCAGCTCCTCGATGCGCGGCATTGGGTGCGCGTCAGAGGCTGTAATGGCGTTGAGCCCCCTGTAGTCCACGCAGAACCGGGTGGTCCGGTCCTTCTTTGGCACGAGAACTACAGGTGAGGCCCACGCGCTCTTTGACCGTCGAATCACCCCCAGCTGTAACATCTCATCGATCTCCTGGCGCATAATCTGCTGCACCTGGTCAGAGATTCGATAGGGTGTTCGCCGTAGTGGGGCGTGATTCCCGGTGTCCACCTCGTGGACGGCTAACTCAGTCCGTCCAGGCCGGTTGGAGAACACGACCCGGAAGGGTTCCAGCATGGTTTGCAACTGCAACCGCTGTGGTTCATCTAGCGAGGCGCTTACCTCCACGTCCTCAATGGACCCACGGGCCTTGGCTTGGGCCAGCATGTCCAGGAGGGTGTCTTCCTCCCCGTCTTCGGGTAAGCTGCAGACCGGTAGGATGAAAGGTTCACGTTCGTGATGAGCCTTCATCATGTTGACGTGAAAGGCCTTTCGCCTACCCCGAGTGTGGTCAAGGGTGACCACGTAGGTGACCGGGTTGAGCTGTTGGTGGACGACGTACGGGCCCTCCCAGGCTGCCTGAAGCTTATCCGTTGGTACCGGAACCAGCACCCACACCTTTTGACCCACGTGGTAAGTCCGCTCCCGGGCGTTCTGGTCGTACCAGTGCTTCTGATCAGCCTGAGCCTGCGTCATGTTGTCATGCACCAACTGCGTCAAGGTCTGCATCTTGTCACGGAAGCGCATGACATACTCCACTATGGACACTTCGGAAGGGTTCGGCTCCTCTTCCCAGAATTCTCTTACCAACCCAAGGGGTCCCCGGACTCGCCTGCCGTACAGGAGCTCGAAGGGGGAGAACCCCGTCGAGGCCTGCGGAACCTCTCTGTAAGCGAATAGCAGGTGTGGGAGGTACCGCTCCCAGTCGCGCCCTTGTGTCTCAACCAGCATGCGTAGCATCTGTTTGAGGGTACCATTGAAGCGTTCACACAAGCCATTGGTCTGTGGGTGATATGCACTCGATACCAGGTGCTTCACCTGCATTTTCTTACAGAGAGCCTCCATTAGGTGAGACATAAATTGGGTCCCTCGATCAGTAAGCATTTCCCTGGGAAATCCTACACGTGAAAAGATGGCCAACAGGGCATCCGCCACCTTATCTGCCCTAATTGACGACAGAGCTACTGCCTCTGGGTACCGGGTAGCGTAGTCTACCACAGTAAGAATATATTGCTTTCCAGAGCTGCTGGTGACGGCCAGCGGGCCCACAATGTCCACCGCAATCCTCTGGAAAGGCTCCTCTATCACTGGCAAAGGGATCAGGGGAGCCTTAAGAGCAGGCCCCGCCTTCCCCACTCTTTGACAGGTGACACAGGAGCGGCAGTAGTTTGACACATCTGTCCCCATCTTAGGCCAATAGAAGTGTTGAGACAGCCGGGCCTTAGTTTTGCTGATCCCCAAGTGTCCAGCTAGTGGGATCTCATGGGCAATCCGCAACAACTCACCCCGGAATTGCTGCGGGACGACCAGCTGTCTTTCCTTCAACCACTCCTTTTGTGATTCTCCGGGTACTGTCTCCCGGTACAACCTTCCTCCTTCCCAGAACACCTTCTCCTTATCAGTCTCGGAGAATGACGTCCCGGCGAGTTGTCTCAAACTCTCTAGGCTCGCATCTGTGTGCAGAGCGGCCTGAAACTCCTGGCTAGGGGAAGCCAGAAGCGACGTCAGGGTCCCTTGCCCACGGGAGCCCTCTGGGACCTGCACTGGGTCCACCTCTGGTTCAGTCACACTGATGACTGAGGAGGGTCCGGAAGGCAGACAGGTATCTGCGTTCCGGGCACTCTGACTGCGGGTGACAGCAGCTACGTAGGCTGTCTCCCCGGGGGTTTCTACAGACCCATCAGCTGGCGCTGCTATGGGCTCTACCTCCCCATCCTCCCCCATTACCTCAGGAGCATTGCTACTTAGGGGCCAGTTACCTTCCTCGGTGGCACTGGTCAATTTCATGGCGTCACCTGTCTCACAGTTCCCATGTATCTCCCCATTTCTTGTAGCACCGACACTTGCCCCTGCTAGGGGTTCCTCAGCCGTCTCACTCCGCAGAGCAACGTGGCTGAGCACTCCTGTACCTATGGACACATCAACTTTTACAGAAACATCATTATCAGATACAGTTGGCACAGGTACAACATTTTCACCATCAATCCTAGGGAAAAATTGGTTAGCAGATGCATCACTACAAGATAAAGCATGGTCAGGTAACACATGCGATTTCCCATCATCATCATCATCATCATCAACATCAGGGTTAACGTTACCCTTATTAGCAGATTGGGGAGGGGTGTCAGGGACGTAGTATGCAAACAACCTCCCCAAATCAGTCCCCAACAAAACATCAGTGGGCAAATTATCAGACAGCCCCACTTCTTTCACCCCACTCCCGGCACCCCAATCAATAAAAACCCGGGCCATCGGTAAGGGACAGCTGATGCCCCCAATCCCAGTGACAGTTAGGGTTTTCCCCGGAATGATTTCTTCAGGGGCCGCCAGCTCGGGTCGGATGAGGGTTCGTTCAGCCCCGGTGTCCTTGAGGCCTGTAGCAACACGACCTCCCACAGTGACGGGCTGTACGTTGTCACACACCCTCCCAACCACACCACCCACCAAAAGAACGGCTGCATTAGGCCCTGGGGCCTGGGATGAGGGGTTCTTCTGCTTGGCTTGACATTGGTGACTGAGGTGTCCAGTCTGCCTGCAGTGGTAACACTGGCGAAGTTCGGTGGTAGGCCTGGTGCTGTTGGCCACGGGGACAGGACCTCTGGTGTGTTGGCTGGCAGGGGTACCGGCGTTGGCTGCAGGCTTACCCCCTCTCCAGCTGGTGGTGACTGGCTTCCGCACTTCCGATCTACGGTTGGCCTCATAGGCATCGGCAATCTGCGCTGCTTTCGTCACATCGTTGGGTTCTCTGTCCATCACGAACTGTCGCACTTCAGTTGGGCAAAGACGGAAGAACTGGTCTTTGATCATCAGGTCTCGCAGCTGTGCAAAGGTGGTCACTGACAGTCCTTGGGTCCACTGGTCAAAGTGGGTCCCCAGTCTATGCACCACATCACTGTAACTGTCGTGTGGGCCACGTAGGAGGGTCCGAAACTTTTTACGGTACACCTCGGGTGTAAGCTGGTACTTGGCTATCAGAGCCTGCTTGATGGCCTCATAGTCACCATCTTGTTCTTGAGGGAGTGCAGCAAACGCCTCCAGGGCTTTTCCTCTCAGCCCTGGTGTCAGGTATCGTGCCCATTCTTGTGTAGGCAGCTGGTACTGTCTGCAGGCTTTCTCAAAGGCCCGCAGAAACGTGTCCAAGTCCCCATCCTTTTCCATAACAGGAAAGTGGTCGGGCCGGGGCTTTGGTGTCTGAGCGCTGCTGGATTCACGGCTCTGGGACGACCCCTGCATTTGCAGTTGGGCCATCTGCAGCTGGTACTCCCGCTGCGCTTGGGCCTCTCGCTCGGCTCGCTGGGCCTGGGCCTCTCGCTCGGCTCTCTCTTGGTATTGCTGGATCAGCTGCAGACGTCGGTCCAGGTCATCTGCGGGGCATTGTTGCAGAGCCAGCTGCAGGAGGTGGTCTGCACCCCCCTGGTTGCCAGTAGGGCCCGTATTCAGTGGTTGGACCTCTGCTGCAGCACCATGTTCGCTTGTGCCGGCTTCTGCGGCCTCTGGGCTCTGTGGCCTGGCTTGGTCTACTTCAAATTGCACCAGTTCAGCGACCATTTGAGCCTTGGTTTTGTTTGTACAGTCAATCTGCTGTGACATGCACAAGGCCATAAGAGTGTCCTTGGACTGCTTCTTATAAAAGGTTTCTCCCAGCACAACCATGGTTGCCAAATAAAAGATAGGATAGAAAAACGAAGAAAAAGGGAGGGGATAATTGCCAGTACACAATTGTCTCACAACTAATAAACACTGAGTTCGTTCTCCAAACTTATTTGCGCAGAGTTCTCGCAAGAAGTTTCTGCAAGTTTTTAGTGAGAGGAATGATTGCTCAAACCAAATCACTAATGCTCTAATATCCCACCGCCTTGCCACCAATATGTCACGATTCACACCGTGACTGTCACCAATTGTCAAGATCCCTTAGCCGCTGCCTACAATATGTCACGGATTGGGGTGACTTTAGACCAACAGACGGCTATCACATGTGCAGGGGGGTTATCCTAGTTATCCCTCCACTGCCACAATGTGATGAAAAAAAACACACACGAGGTTATTGACCTCTTAGTTTACAGCAGGGGCTTATTTTAGGTATCCCACTGCTCTTCAGTATACCATGAACTGCAGGGATTTGTGTCTATCCCGCTTACAGTTCCACTTAAACCTTGCAGCTCTCTGGCGCCCCCCTTTCTGTCCGGTCAGATTAGGTACTGCACCTAGGGTGATTAGTCGCCAGAAACGCTGCCTGCTATGTACTGGCTATTGGGTGCACTGCAGCGACGCGATAACTACTCCCACTCAGGCAGGAACAATAATTATCAAGCCGCAGTCGCTACAGGGACCCCCAAAAGCCGGCACACGGTCGCTGCCACCAGCTCCAATTGAACGGGTCTGGAGCCAACCCCCAAAATAGTAGCGTAATTCCCTTCAGAGACAGGGTACGTATTTAGAGCAGGAAGGACGAACTAGTATTAAATATGATACCCCATAAATGATTTTTAGGCAGTGTTTATAAAATATTTTACAAAGATGTTACAAATGAGACAATTGCAAATATGTACAAGGTAATTATGAAAATAAAAGGATTAAAGGAAGAAACGATAACACTCACATTTCTCAGATCATTGCATGGCAGTCAGCCAGACATCCCAGCTCATTGGATGTGCTGCTCAGGGCTCACAGGAAAAGAGAAGAAGACTGAGCCGGGAGATCTGGCCACAACTTTATAATCTACAGTCTGTGACCTCACAGAAAGGGCTGGCTTTTCCAGATCCTCCTACCTTTCAGTCTGAGTAACTTGGATACAAATTGGTCTAATGCTTATAACTCCGTCCCAGTACATATCAGAGTCATATCACACCCAGCATAGAGCTTGTATTAACATGAGCTTTCTAAGGAGATCAAATATGTCCTATTATTTACAGAGCAATCCCTACTTCGTCCCCCGATGGAGTTAGGCGACTGTGTTTAGAGTGATGGGTAGATGCTTCGACGGAGATAAAGAATATGTATTTATCATTCCACTATCCTAAATAGTTTGTCTAATATCTCACAATAACCGAACAAAGGACCGCATGGTTCTAGAAGTTTCTCTAACTGTTAAAGCTGAGCACTTACTACTACAGGAACTGGGGGTCGTAAATGCCTTTCGTCAATAAAACTCACTTCCCCCATCTACATTGGCAAGCAAGCTCAACTCTGAAGCAAAAGACAAGGGGGGCCTCCTAGCCCACATCCTGGGCTGACAAGAGCACTAAACTTATGATATTTCATACCATATCGTGACACATTCTATGGGGGCTGGCTGTATTTTACTCTATGGGGCTGGCTGTATTACATTCTATGGGGGCTGGCTGTATTACATTCTATGGGGGCTGTGCTGCATTACATTCTATGGGGGCTGGCTGTATTACATTCTATGGGGGCTGGCTGTATTACATTCTATGGGGGCTGGCTGTATTTTACTCTATGGGGCTGGCTGTATTACATTCTATGGGGGCTGGCTGTATTACATTCTATGGGGGCTGGCTGTATTTTACTCTATGGGGCTGGCTGTATTACATTCTATGGGGGCTGGCTGTATTACATTCTATGGGGGCTGTGCTGCATTACATTCTATGGGGGCTGGCTGTATTACATTCTATGGGGGCTGGCTGTATTACATTCTATGGGGCTGGCTGTATTACATTCTATGAGGACTGGCTGTATTTTACTCTATGGGGGCTGGCTGTATTACATTCTATGGGGGCTGTGCTGTATTACATTCTATAGGGCTGGCTGTATTACACTCTATGGGGGCTGTGCTGTATTACATTCTATGGGGCTGGATGTATTACACTCTATGGGGGCTGGCTGTATTACATTCTATGGGGACTGGCTGTATTACATTCTATAGGGGCTGTGCTGTATTACATTATATGGGGCTGGCTTTATTACACTCTATGGGGGCTGTGCTGCATTACATTCTATGGGGGCTGTGCTGCATTACATTCTATGGGGGCTGTGCTGCATTACACTCTATGGGGGCTGTGCTGTATTACATTCTATGGGGCTGGCTTTATTACACTCTATGGGGGCTGTGCTGCATTACATTATATGGGGACTGGCTGTATTACATAATATGGGGGCTGGCTGTATTACATTCTATGGGTCTGTGCTGCATTAAATTCTATGGGGCTGGCTGTATTTTACTCTATGGGGGCTGGCTGTATTACTTTCTATGGGGGCTGGCTGTATTACATTCTATGGGGGCTGTGCTGTATTACATTCTATGGGGGTTGTGCTGTATTACACTCTATGGGGGCTGGCTGTATTACATTCTAAGGGGGCTGGCTGTATTACACTCTATGGGGCTGCCTGTATTACATTCTATGGGGGCTGGCTGTATTACATTCTATGGGGGCTGGCTGTATTACATTCTATGGGGGCTGTGCTGCATTACACTCTATGGGGGCTGTGCTGTATTACATTCTATGGGGCTGGCTTTATTACACTCTATGGGGGCTGTGCTGCATTACATTATATGGGGACTGGCTGTATTACATAATATGGGGGCTGGCTGTGTTACATTCTATGGGTCTGTGCTGTATTAAATTCTACGGGGCTGGCTGTATTATACTCTATGGGGGCTGGATGTATTACATTCTATGGGGGCTGGCTGTATTACATTCTATGGGGGCTGTGCTCTATTACATTCTATGGGGGCTGTGCTGTATTACACTCTATGGGGGCTGGCTGTATTACATTCTATGGGGGCTGGCTGTGTTACATACTATGGGGGCTGTGCTGTATTACATTCTATGGGGGCTGGCTGTATTTTACTCTATGGGGGCTGTGCTGTATTACATTCTATGTGGCTGGCTGTATTTTACTCTATCGGGGCTGTGCTGTATTACATTCTATGGGGCTGGCTGTATTACATTCTATGGGGACTGTGCTGTATTACATTCTATGGGGCTGGCTTTATTACACTCTATGGGGGCTGTGCTGCATTACATTCTATGGGGGCTGTGCTGTATTACACTCTTTGGGGCTGGCTGTTTTACACTCTATGGGGGCTGGCTGTATTACATTCTATGGGGGCTGGCTGTATTACATTCTATGGGGGATGTGCTGTATTACATTCTATGGGGCTGGCTGTATTACACTCTATGGGGGCTGTGCTGCATTACATTCTTTGGGGGCTGTGCTGTATTACATTCTATGGGGCTGGCTGTATTACATTTTATGGGGCTGGCTGTATTACATTCTATGGGGGCTGGCTGTATTACATTCTATGGGGGCTGTGCTGTATTACATTCTATGGGGCTGGCTGTATTACACTCTATGGGGGCTGGCTGTATTACATTCTATGGGGCTGGCTGTATTACACTCTATGGGGCTGTGCTGCATTACATTCTATGGGGGCTGTGCTGCATTACATTCTACGGGGGCTGTGCTGTATTACATTATAGGGGGCTGGCTGTATTACACTCTATGGGGGCTGGCTGTATTACACTCTATGGGGGCTGGCTGTATTACATTCTATGGGGCTGGCTGTATTACACTCTATGGGGGCTGTGCTGCATTACACTCTATGGGGGCTGTGCTGTATTACATTCTATGAGGCTGGCTGTATTATACTCTATGGGGCTGGCTGTATTACATTCTATGAGGGCTGGCTGTATTACATTCTATGGGTGCTGGCTGTATTACACTCTATGGGACTGTGCTGCATTACATTCTATGGGGGCTGTGCTGCATTACATTCTAGGGGGCTGTGCTGTATTACATTACATGGGGCTGGCTGTATTACACTCTATGGGGGCTGGCTGTATTACACTCCATGGGGGCTGGCTGTATTACACTCTATGGTGGCTGGCTGTATTACATTCTATGGGGGCTGGCTGTATTACATTCTATGGGGTGTGACAAAACACTCCGGGATCGCCTTTGCTGGGGTCAAAGGTCACGTGGTTTGTGCATTGAACTCTGAGGCGTACAGCAGGTTTCCGAGTTGGCTGACCTCGGGTCAGATTTATTAAAGTGAAAGCAACATAGAAAAACAAAACATAAACATAAATCCTAGCCTGTCCGGCACTAACTAAACCAACACGTTGCTATCTTAACAACTGGGGGGGGCTTTTCCCTCCCAGCTAACAACACACAGTCCTTGAGCACAGCTCTCACTCACGTTTGTCTCACACAGACAGGCAATCTGTGTGCCCCAGGCTGACTCCCGAAACCCCCAGCTGGTCATCCTTTATTCCTGCACTTATTAACCCCTCCATATCCTGAAGATACTGAGCGATCTAATTCACATAGGACAGGTACCTGGGCGAGATATATCTGCCCCCGACTACCAGACAAACATGACTCTTACATATCCCCCCCTTCTGCTCAGATCACTCCGGTCGAGCAAGAACACTCTTGAAACAGTGCACTCGGGACAGGGCATCAGCGTTCCCCATCTGCACTCCGGGGCGGTGCTCCACCGTGAAAGAGTAAGCCTGCAGGGCAAGGAACCACCGGGTTACCCGACTATTACGGTCTTTGTGGAGGTCCATCCACTTGAGAGGGGCATGGTCCGTAACCAGCCTAAACTTCCTACCCGCCAGGTAATACTTGAGGGAGTCGAGAGCCCACTTAATGGCTAGGCACTCTTTTTCACCACGGAATACCTCTGCTCATGTACATTCAGTTTCCGACTGAGGTAGAGGACCGGGTGTTCCACTCCATCCCTCACCTGTGAAAGTACAGCTCCGACACCAGTGTCAGAGGCATCAGTTTGCACCACAAACTCGATTCTGAAATCAGGAGTCACTAGCACGGGCTGAGAGGACAAAGCCGGTTTCAGGCTGTGAAAGGCCTCTTCAGCAGCTGAGGTCCATTTTACCATGACGGAACCCTTCCCTTTGGTAAGATCCATCAAGGGGGTAGCCATGGCTGCAAAATTGGGTATGAACCGGCGATAATAGCCGGCAAGCCCCAGGAAAGCTTGTACTTTTTTTTTGTTCACTGGTTGCGGCCAGCCCTGAATTGCCTGTATTTTATCGATCTGTGGTTTAACCACTCCTCTGCCAATCACGTAGCCCAAATATCAGGCTTCTTCAAGCCCGATGTGACATTTCTTGGGGTTCGCCGTTAAGCCTGCGTCTCGCAGGTCATCAATCACCGCCTGTACCTTCCAGAGGTGAGTGTCCCAGTCCATGCTGTAAATTACGATGTCATCCAGGTAGGCAGAAGCGTACTGCTTGTGGGGCCTCAAGACTCGATCCATCAATCTCTGGAACGTTGCTGGAGCTCCGTGAAGTCCAAACGGCATGTAGACATACTGGAACAGACCTTCCGGTGTAGCAAATGCCGTCTTCTCTCTGGCCGCCTCCGTCAGAGGGATCTGCCAGTACCCCTTTGTTAGGTCTAGGGTCGTAATGTATCGGGATTTGCCAAGCCGGTCGATTAACTCATCGACCCGGGGCATAGGGTACGCATCAAATTTAGAAACCGCATTCAGTTTCCTAAAAGTCATTACAAAACCGTATGGAACCATCCGGCTTAAGTATCAACACAATTGGACTGGACCAGGCGCTGTGCGACTCCTCAACGACTCCTAAGTCCTTCATTGCCCTCACTTCCTGGGAGATGGCTTCACAGCGTGCTTCTGGGATCCGGTAGGGCTTCACATGAACTGTGACACCAGGTTCTGTGACAATCTCATGTTTCACCAGCTTAGTCCGGCCAGGTTTTTCCGAGAAAAACTGTCGGTTCTGTAACAAAAACTGCTTAACCTCAGATTTTTGTTGTTCCGAGAGAGTCTCGGCCGTTTGCACCTCCGGTACGGTAGGTGAACAAACCGGACGGGGCAGATCCGCCGTTAAGGCAGAGCGGTCTTTCCAGGGTTTTATCAGATTCACATGATAAATCTGTTCTGGTTTTCTCTTACCAGGCTGGTACACCTTATAGTTCACTTCTCCCACTTTTTCCATGATTTCAAAGGGGCCCTGCCATTTCGCCAGAAATTTACTTTCCACCGTAGGGATCAGGATCAACACCCTATCCCCAGATGCAAATGTACGGACCTTAGCGCCTCTATCATAACTTTGCCTCTGGGCTCCCTGGGCCTGTAACAGATGGCCCCTAACAATAGGCATTACAGCAGCAATACGGTCCTGCATTTGTGTTACATGGTCGATCACCGTTTTAAAGGGAGTGACTTGACCTTCCCAGGTTTCCTTTGCGACGTCCAACAGTCCACGGGAACGACAGGCGTACAACAGCTCGAAAGGCGAAAATCCTGTGGAAGACTGGGGAACTTCCCTAATGGCAAACAGCAAATAGGGTAACAAGTAATCCCAGTTCTTCCCATCTTTGTCTATCGCCTTCCGGAGCATCTGTTTTAAGGTTTTGTTGAACCGCTCAACCAGGCCATCTGTTTGAGGGTGGTAGACAGATGTACGCAACGGGTCTATTTGTAAGAGTCTGCAGAGCTCCTTCATTACTCTCGACATAAAGGGAGTCCCCTGGTCAGTGAGTATCTGTTTTGGAATTCCCACCCGACTAAACACATGTACCAATTCCTTGGCGATCGTCTTGGTAGCGGTGTTACGCAAGGGGATGGCTTCCGGGTAACGAGTGGCATAGTCCACGATGACGAGGATATGTTGGTGCCCACGTGCAGACCGGGGAAGGGGCCCAACCAAATCCATCCCAACCCTCTCAAATGGGACCTCAATGATAGGGAGGGGTACCAAAGGGCTACAGAACTGAGGTTTGGGTGCAGAGACTTGGCACTCTGGACAGGACTCACAATAGTTATGCACATCATTATGTATGCCGGGCCACACAAAACAATGTGATATCCTTTCCGTGGTTTTCTGCACCCCCAGATGTCCCCCCATTATATGTCCGTGGGCCAGGTCCAGTACCCTCCGCCGATAAGGTTTCGGTACCACTAACCGTTGCAGTGTCTTCCCCCTTTTTTTCTACCTGGTAGAGCAAATCATTCTCAAGTACCATATACGGGTATGCCAGCCTAGTGTCAGGTTCTACGGGTACCCCATCTATCATTTTTACATTTTTCCTAGCCGGAGTCAGGGTAGGATCTTTAATTTGCTCGCTGTGGAAGTCATCCGACTGGACTCCCAAATCTGGCAGGCAGGATGCTGGATGGCTGTCTGCCTCCGCCTCTCGCTGAGTTTCCTCAGTTTCCTCAGTTTCCCCCGCCATAACTGAGAAGGGGTACTGAAGGTTAGATTCAATAACCTCCCCAGCAACGTCTTCCTGTGGGACCTCCTCTAGGAGTTCGGGACCTCCCGATAGCTTGGGAGAAGATTCACGGGTACAGCTACCGTGAAGGAGCAACTGATTCTCCCACAACTGCCAGGAATGGGGAAAATCCCTGCTCAGGATTATATCCTGTAACAATGCGGGAACGAGTCCCACTTTGTGTTGCACAGACCCATAGGGAGTGAAAATCCATATGACCGCTGTTAGGTACGAGCAGGTGTCACCATGCACACACGTTACAGAAAATTTGTCAGACGGACCGGATGGAAGTGCCACCAGACTATCTTTCACCAGAGTCACCACACTTCCAGAGTCTAGTAATGCCACAACATTTTTCCCATCAACAGATAATTCACACAGGTGTTTCGCTGTATCATTTTGACCCGCATTCACACTCAGTAGCCGGGTAACCAAAGACATGCGTTTCTTAGAGTCTGTAACGTCGCACTGCATGGGTTCAGTGGTAACAGGACAGTTCGCAGAAACATGGCCCTTCTCATGGCAGCGGAAACACCTAACAGGCCCCCTATTGAGCCCACCATCCATCACTCTCGGTCTCGGAGTGAGAGCAGTCCCGTGTTCCTCCCCCACAGCTTTAGGCGCTTTTCTTTCACCCGTAGTCCCTGGAACAGTCTTACCGGTTCCACGAGGAGGAGGCACAGACCGGGTGCTGGCGGTTTCATCGGGAAGTCCTTCTGCCACGGAATAACGCTCGACCAACTCCACAAGTTGATCCGCTGTCGTGGGGTTTCCTTGGCTTACCCACCTTTTCAGCGCTGGTGGTAGTACTCTCAGGTACTTGTCCAGGACAACACGCTGGATTATTTCTGGGGTTGTCAGTACCTCGGGTTGCAGCCATTTCTTTGTCAAGTAGATCAGGTCGAACATCTGAGTCTGCGGCGGTTTATCTGGCTGGTATGTCCACTGGTGTACCCTCTGTGCACGGACAGCCGTCGTCACACCCAGCCGGGCCAGGACCTCAGCTTTCAGCTTCTCAAAGTCCTGAGCGTCTTCCGAGTCCAAGTCATGGTAAGCTTTTTGGGCCTCGCCGGAGAGAAACGGAGCAATCAAATCGGCTCATCGTGCCTTCGGCCACTTCTCCCTCAATGCCGTCCGCTCAAACGTTGTCAGGTATGCCTCGATGTCATCTTCTGCAGTCAACTTTTGCCAGTATCGACTCACATGGATCATTCTGGACTCTTCTTCCGGGTCCACCTCAGGCATGCTCACCAGGCGCTGCGCCACCTGTTGGAGAAGCTGGCGGTCTGCAACCGTCATGCCCACTAACTCCTTCAGCTGTACGGCCATCAAGCGATTAGCTTCATGCTGTGCAGCAGTGGCCTGCTGCTGTACGGCAGTGGACTGTACTAGGGCTTTCACCACGTCTTCCATACTGTCGCCTGTGCCACGTTATGCCCGCATTCTCCACCACAATGTGACAAAACACTCCAGGATCGCCTTTGCTGGGGTCAAAGGTCACGTGGTTTGTGCATTGAACTCTGAGGCGTACAGCAGGTTTCCGAGTTGGCTGACCTCAGGTCAGATTTATTAAAGTGAAAGCAACATAGAAAAACAAAACATAAACATAAATCCTAGCCTGTCCGGCACTAACTAAACCAATACGTTGCTATCTTATCAACTGGGGGGGGCTTCTCCCTCCCAGCTAACAACACACAGTCCTTGAGCACAGCTCTCACTCACGTTTGTCTCACACAGACAGGCAATCTGTGTGCCCCAGGCTGACGCCCGAAACCCCCAGCTGGTCATCCTTTATTCCTGCACTTATTAACCCCTCCGTATCCTGAAGATACTGAGCGGCCTAATTCACATAGGACAGGTACCTGGGCGAGATATATCTGCCCCCCGACTTCCAGACCAACATGACTCTTACAGGGGGCTGGCTGTATTACACTCTATGGGGCTGTGCTGCATTACATTCTATGGGGGCTGTGCTGCATTAAATTCTATGGGGGCTGTGCTGTATTACATTATATGGGGCTTGCTGTATTACACTCTATGGGGGCTGGCTGTATTACACTCTATGGGGGCTGGCTGTATTACATTCTATGGGGCTGGCTGCATTATATTCTATGGGGACTGTGCTGTATTACATTCTATGGGGGCTCTTCTGTATTACATTCTTTGGGGGCTGTGCTGTATTACATTCTATGGGGACTGAGCTGCAATGCTGTATACAGCTGTAATTATATGTTATATATTCGTGTTACACTCCCCTCACTTCTTGTAACCTACAAGTGTTCAAAGATATTATATGGTCACCATGTGACAAGTGGGCCTGTGTGACTTCAAATGCCAGGGCTGAATTTTAGTCCCAGTCCGGCCCTGGGCTGGCTGTATTTTACTCTATGGGGGCTGGCTGTATTACATTCTATGGGGGCTGTGCTGTATTACATTCTATGGGGCTGGCTGTATTACACTGTATGGGGGCTGTGCTGCATTACATAATATGGGGGCTGGCTGTGTTACATTCTATGGGGGCTGTGCTGTATTAAATTCTATGGGGCTGGCTGTATTATACTCTATGGGGGCTGGCTGTATTACATTCTATGGGGGCTGGCTGTATTACATTCTATGGGGGCTGTGCTGTATTACATTCTATGGGGCTGGCTGTATTACACTCTATGGGGAATGGCTGTATACATTCTATGCGGGCTGGCTGTATTACATTCTATGGGGGCTGTGCTGTATTACATTCTATGGGGCTGGCTGTATTACACTCTATGGGGGCTGTGCTGCATTACATTCTATGGGGGCTGTGCTGTATTACATTATATGGGACTGGCTATATTACACTCTATGGGGGCTGGCTGTATTACATTCTATGCGGGCTGTGCTGTATTACATTCTATGGGGCTGGCTGTATTACACTCTATGGGGTCTGTGCTGCTTTACATTCTATGGGGCTGCGCTGTATTACATTCTATGGGGCTGGCTGTATTACACTCTATGGGGGATGGCTGTATTACATTCTATGGGGGCTGGCTGTATTACATTCTATGGGGGCTGGCTGTATTACACTCTATGGGGCTGTGATGCATTACATTCTATGGAGGCTGTGCTGCATTACATTCTATGGGGGCTGTGCTGTATTACATTCAATGGGGCTGGCTGTATTACACTCTATGGGGAATGGCTGTATACATTCTATGCGGGCTGGCTGTATTACATTCTATGGGGGCTGTGCTGTATTACATTCTATGGGGTTGGCTGTATTACACTCTATGGGGGCTTTGCTGCATTACATTCTATGGGGGCTGTGCTGTATTACATTATATGGGACTGGCTGTATTACACTCTATGGGGGCTGGCTGTATTACATTCTATGGGGGCTGTGCTGTATTACATTCTATGGGGCTGGCTGTATTACACTCTATGGGGGCTGTGCTGCTTTACATTCTATGGGGCTGCGCTGTATTACATTCTATGGGGCTGGCTGTATTACACTCTATGGGGGATGGCTGTATTACATTCTATGGGGGCTGGCTGTATTACATTCTATGGGGGCTGGCTGTATTACACTCTATGGGGCTGTGCTGCATTACATTCTATGGAGGCTGTGCTGCATTACATTCTATGAGGGCTGGCTGTATTACATTATATGGGGCTGGCTGTATTACACTCTATGGGGGCTGGCTGTATTACACTCTATGGGGGCTGGCTGTATTACATTCTATGGGGCTGGCTGTATTACACTCTATGGGGCTGTGCTGCATTACATTCTATGGGGGCTGTGCTGCATTACATTCTATGGGAGCTGTGCTGTATTACATTATATGGGGCTGGCTGTATTACACTCTATGGGGGTTGGCTGTATTACACTCTATGGGGATTGGCTGTATTACACTCTATGGGGGCAGGCTGTATTACATTCTATGGGGCTGGCTGCATTACATTCTATGGGGGCTGTGCTGCATTAAATTCTATGGGGGCTGTGCTGTATTACATTATATGGGGCTTGCTGTATTACACTCTATGGGGGCTGGCTGTATTACACTCTATGAGGGCTGGCTGTATTACATTCTATGGGGCTGGCTGCATTATATTCTATGGGGACTGTGCTGTATTACATTCTATGGGGGCTCTTCTGTATTACATTCTTTGGGGGCTGTGCTGTATTACATTCTATGGGGACTGAGCTGCAATGCTGTATACAGCTGTAATTATATGTTATATATTCGTGTTACACTCCCCTCACTTCTTGTAACCTACAAGTGTTCAAAGATATTATATGGTCACCATGTGACAAGTGGGCCTGTGTGACTTCAAATGCCAGGGCTGAATTTTAGTCCCAGTCCGGCCCTGGGCTGGCTGTATTTTACTCTATGGGGGCTGGCTGTATTACATTCTATGGGGGCTGTGCTGCATTACATAATATGGGGGCTGGCTGTGTTACATTCTATGGGGGCTGTGCTGTATTAAATTCTATGGGGCTGGCTGTATTATACTCTATGGGGGCTGGCTGTATTACATTCTATGGGGGCTGGCTGTATTACATTCTATGGGGGCTGTGCTGTATTACATTCTATGGGGCTGGCTGTATTACACTCTATGGGGAATGGCTGTATACATTCTATGCGGGCTGGCTGTATTACATTCTATGGGGGCTGTGCTGTATTACATTCTATGGGGCTGGCTGTATTACACTCTATGGGGGCTGTGCTGCATTACATTCTATGGGGGCTGTGCTGTATTACATTATATGGGACTGGCTATATTACACTCTATGGGGGCTGGCTGTATTACATTCTATGGGGGCTGTGCTGTATTACATTCTATGGGGCTGGCTGTATTACACTCTATGGGGTCTGTGCTGCTTTGCATTCTATGGGGCTGCGCTGTATTACATTCTATGGGGCTGGCTGTATTACACTCTATGGGGGATGGCTGTATTACATTCTATGGGGGCTGGCTGTATTACATTCTATGGGGGCTGGCTGTATTACACTCTATGGGGCTGTGATGCATTACATTCTATGGAGGCTGTGCTGCATTACATTCTATGGGGGCTGTGCTGTATTACATTCTATGGGGCTGGCTGTATTACACTCTATGGGGAATGGCTGTATACATTCTATGCGGGCTGGCTGTATTACATTCTATGGGGGCTGTGCTGTATTACATTCTATGGGGCTGGCTGTATTACACTCTATGGGGGCTGTGCTGCATTACATTCTATGGGGGCTGTGCTGCATTACATTCTATGGGAGCTGTGCTGTATTACATTATATGGGGCTGGCTGTATTACACTCTATGGGGGTTGGCTGTATTACACTCTATGGGGATTGGCTGTATTACACTCTATGGGGGCAGGCTGTATTACATTCTATGGGGCTGGCTGCATTACATTCTATGGGGGCTGTGCTGCATTAAATTCTATGGGGGCTGTGCTGTATTACATTATATGGGGCTTGCTGTATTACACTCTATGGGGGCTGGCTGTATTACACTCTATGAGGGCTGGCTGTATTACATTCTATGGGGCTGGCTGCATTATATTCTATGGGGACTGTGCTGTATTACATTCTATGGGGGCTCTTCTGTATTACATTCTTTGGGGGCTGTGCTGTATTACATTCTATGGGGACTGAGCTGCAATGCTGTATACAGCTGTAATTATATGTTATATATTCGTGTTACACTCCCCTCACTTCTTGTAACCTACAAGTGTTCAAAGATATTATATGGTCACCATGTGACAAGTGGGCCTGTGTGACTTCAAATGCCAGGGCTGAATTTTAGTCCCAGTCCGGCCCTGGGCTGGCTGTATTTTACTCTATGGGGGCTGGCTGTATTACATTCTATGGGGGCTGTGCTGCATTACATAATATGGGGGCTGGCTGTGTTACATTCTATGGGGGCTGTGCTGTATTAAATTCTATGGGGCTGGCTGTATTATACTCTATGGGGGCTGGCTGTATTACATTCTATGGGGGCTGGCTGTATTACATTCTATGGGGGCTGTGCTGTATTACATTCTATGGGGCTGGCTGTATTACACTCTATGGGGAATGGCTGTATACATTCTATGCGGGCTGGCTGTATTACATTCTATGGGGGCTGTGCTGTATTACATTCTATGGGGCTGGCTGTATTACACTCTATGGGGGCTGTGCTGCATTACATTCTATGGGGGCTGTGCTGTATTACATTATATGGGACTGGCTATATTACACTCTATGGGGGCTGGCTGTATTACATTCTATGGGGGCTGTGCTGTATTACATTCTATGGGGCTGGCTGTATTACACTCTATGGGGTCTGTGCTGCTTTACATTCTATGGGGCTGCGCTGTATTACATTCTATGGGGCTGGCTGTATTACACTCTATGGGGGATGGCTGTATTACATTCTATGGGGGCTGGCTGTATTACATTCTATGGGGGCTGGCTGTATTACACTCTATGGGGCTGTGATGCATTACATTCTATGGAGGCTGTGCTGCATTACATTCTATGGGGGCTGTGCTGTATTACATTCTATGGGGCTGGCTGTATTACACTCTATGGGGAATGGCTGTATACATTCTATGCGGGCTGGCTGTATTACATTCTATGGGGGCTGTGCTGTATTACATTCTATGGGGCTGGCTGTATTACACTCTATGGGGGCTGTGCTGCATTACATTCTATGGGGGCTGTGCTGTATTACATTATATGGGACTGGCTGTATTACACTCTATGGGGGCTGGCTGTATTACATTCTATGGGGGCTGTGCTGTATTACATTCTATGGGGCTGGCTGTATTACACTCTATGGGGGCTGTGCTGCTTTACATTCTATGGGGCTGCGCTGTATTACATTCTATGGGGCTGGCTGTATTACACTCTATGGGGGATGGCTGTATTACATTCTATGGGGGCTGGCTGTATTACATTCTATGGGGGCTGGCTGTATTACACTCTATGGGGCTGTGCTGCATTACATTCTATGGAGGCTGTGCTGCATTACATTCTATGGGGGCTGGCTGTATTACATTATATGGGGCTGGCTGTATTACACTCTATGGGGGCTGGCTGTATTACACTCTATGGGGGCTGGCTGTATTACATTCTATGGGGCTGGCTGTATTACACTCTATGGGGCTGTGCTGCATTACATTCTATGGGGGCTGTGCTGCATTACATTCTATGGGAGCTGTGCTGTATTACATTATATGGGGCTGGCTGTATTACACTCTATGGGGGTTGGCTGTATTACACTCTATGGGGATTGGCTGTATTACACTCTATGGGGGCAGGCTGTATTACATTCTATGGGGCTGGCTGCATTACATTCTATGGGGACTGTGCTGTATGACATTCTATGGGGGCTGTGCTGCATTACATTCTATGGGGGCTGTGCTGTATTACATTCTATGGGGCTGGCTGTATTACATTATATGGGGGCTGGCTGTATTACATTCTATGGGGGCTGGCTCTTATACCTTCTATGGGGGCTGGCTGTATTACATTCTATGGGGGCTGGCTGTATTACATTCTATGGTGGCTGTGCTGTATTACATTCTATGAGGCTGGCTGTATTACACTCTATGGGGGCTGTGCTGCATTATATTCTATGGGGGCTGTGCTGTAATACATTATATGGGGCTGGCTGTATTACACTCTATGGGGGCTGGCTGTATTACACTCTATGGGGGCTGGCTGTATTACATTCTATGGGGCTGGCTGCATTACATTCTATGGGGACTGTGCTGTATTACATTCTTTGGGGGCTGTGCTGTATTACATTCTATGAGGACTGAGCTGTAATGCTGTATACAGCTGTAATTAAATGTTATATAGTCGTGTTACACTCCCCTCACTTCTTGTAACCTACAAGTGTTCAAAGATATTATATAGTCACCATGTGACAAGTGGACCTGTGTGACTTCAAATGCCAGGGCTGAATTTTAGTCCCAGTCCGGCCCTGATTATATTTATCATCATTAGGCATTTAGGACAACATTGGATCATTCAGAGACCCACAATGAACTTCTGGAGTGAGTTTGCTGCACTGAAAGCAAAGGGGCCGAATAATATTGCACGTCCCCACTTTTCAGTTTTTGGTTTCACAAAAAATTTTAAAATAGCCAATAAATTTCGTTCAACTTCACAAATGTGTTTCACTTGTTGTTGATTCTTCACCAAAAATTTACATTTGGTATCTTTTTTGTGTTTGAAGCATGATATGTGGGAAAAGGTTGAAATGTTCCAGGGGGCCGAATACTTTCGCAAGGCACTGTACCTTTACTGAGTTTATCACAAAATAACATATATTAAAAAAACAGAGGTCATGCAGAGAAAAAATTCAAAGAGTAAATATACAAATAACATATAATGCTGTGTCATAATACAGTCTCAAATAATTGCTTATATGTTTCACTTGCAATAGTTTGTTAGACCCATATGGAAAGATTATAAATAGTAAAAATTATATAGCACACATCCTGTATCATAAATGAATACAAATCCTATATAAAATCACCACCTAGTGGTGGGTGCTGATATTTGGCCCTCATAAATAAAGTGAATGAATATCAGAAAAGTTGTTTATGCATAAATGTAGTGACAGTGCTCATATATCCAAACAATCCTCAAATAATTGTTGGCAATGTAAAAACCAAAAAGAAACAGAATCATGATTCCATATGGTATGTGAGGCACCAAGGGTTTGTCACAAATACTACTCTAATAAGCTATTATATACTGTATCGCTATTGTTTAACCCCTTCACCCCCAAGGGTGGTTTGCACGTTAATGACCGGGCCAATTTTTACAATTCTGACCACTGTCCCTTTATGAGGCTATAACTCTGGAACGCTTTGACGGATCTTGGCGATTCTGACATTGTTTTCTCGTGACATATTGTACTTCATGTTAAAGGTAAAATTTATTCGATATAACTTGCGTTTATTTGTGAAAAAAATGGAAATTTGGCGAAAATTTTGAAAATTTTGCAATTTTCCAACTTTGAATTTTTGTGCCCTTAAATCACAGACATATGTCACGCAAAATACTTAATAAGTAACATTTCCCACATGTCTACTTTACATCAGTACAATTTTGGAACCAAAATTTTTTTTTGTGACGGAGTTATAAGGGTTAAAAGTTGACCAGCAATTTCTCATTTTTACAACACCATTTTTTTTTAGGGACCACATCTCATTTGAAGTCATTTTGAGGGGTCTATATGATAGAAAATACTCAAGTGTGACACCATTCTAAAAACTGCACCCCTCAAGGTGCTCAAAACCACATTCAAGAAGTTTATTAACCCTTCAGGTGTTTCACAGGAATTTTTGGAATGTTTAAATAAAAATGAACATTTAACTTTTTTTCACACAAAATTTATTTCAGCTCCAATTTGTTTTATTTTACCAAGGGTAACAGGAGAAAATGGACCCCCAAAATTGTTGTACAATTTGTCCTGAGTACGATGATACCCCATATGTGGGTGTAAACCATTGTTTAGGCGCATGGCAGAGCTTGGAAGGGAAGGAGCGCCATTTGACTTTTCAATGCAAAATTGACTGGAATTGAGATGGGACGCCATGTTGCGTTTGGAGAGCCCCTGATGTGCCTAAACATTGAAACTCCCTACAAGTGACACCATTTTGGAAAGTAGACCCCCTAAGGAACTTATCTAGATGTGTGGTGAGCACTTTGACCCACCAAGTGCTTCACAGAAGTTTATAATGCAGAGCCGTAAAAATAAAAAATCATATTTTTTCACAAAAATGATCTTTTCGCCCCCAATTTTTTATTTTCCCAAGGGTAAGAGAAGAAATTGGACCCCAAAAAATGTTGTGCAATTTGTCCTGAGTACGCTGATACCCCATATGTGGGTGTAAACCATTGTTTGGGCGCATGGCAGAGCTTGGAAGGGAAGGAGCGCCATTTGACTTTTCAATGCAAAATTGACTGGAATTGAGATGGGACGCCATGTTGCGTTTGGAGAGCCCCTGATGTGCCTAAACATTGAAACTCCCTACAAGTGACACCATTTTGGAAAGTAGACCCCCTAAGGAACTTATCTAGATGTGTGGTGAGCACTTTGACCCACCAAGTGCTTCACAGAAGTTTATAATGCAGAGCCGTAAAAATAAAAAATCATATTTTTTCACAAAAATGATCTTTTCGCCCCCAATTTTTTATTTTCCCAAGGGTAAGAGAAGAAATTGGACCCCAAAAAATGTTGTGCAATTTGTCCTGAGTACGCTGATACCCCATATGTGGGTGTAAACCATTGTTTGGGCGCATGGCAGAGCTTGGAAGGGAAGGAGCGCCATTTGACTTTTCAATGCAAAATTGACTGGAATTGAGATGGGACGCCATGTTGCGTTTGGAGAGCCCCTGATGTGCCTAAACATTGAAACTCCCTACAAGTGACACCATTTTGGAAAGTAGACCCCCTAAGGAACTTATCTAGATGTGTGGTGAGCACTTTGACCCACCAAGTGCTTCACAGAAGTTTATAATGCAGAGCCGTAAAAATAAAAAATCATATTTTTTTCACAAAAATGATCTTTTTGCCCCCAATTTTTTATTTTCCCAAGGGTAAGAGAAGAAATTGGACCCCAAAAAATGTTGTGCAATTTGTCCTGAGTACGCTGATACCCCATATGTGGGTGTAAACCATTGTTTGGGCGCATGGCAGAGCTTGGAAGGGAAGGAGCGCCATTTGACTTTTCAATGCAAAATTGACTGGAATTGAGATGGGACGCCATGTTGCGTTTGGAGAGCCCCTGATGTGCCTAAACATTGAAACTCCCTACAAGTGACACCATTTTGGAAAGTAGACCCCCTAAGGAACTTATCTAGATGTGTTTTGAGAGCTTTGAACCCCCAAGTGTTTCACTACAGATTATAACGCAGAGCCGTGAAAATAATTTTTTTTTTTTTCTCAAAAATGATTTTTTAGCCCCCAGCTTTGTATTTTTACAAGGGTAACAGAATAAATTGGACCCCAAAATTTGTTTTCCAATTTGTCCTGAGTACGCTGATACCCCATATGTGGGGGGGAACCACTGTTTGGGCGCATGACAGAGCTCGGAAGGGAAGGAGCGCCATTTGGAATGCAGACTTAAATGGATTGGTCAGCAGCCGTCACGTTGCATTTGCAGAGCCCCTGATGTACCCAAACAGTACAAACCCCCCACAAGTGACCCCATATTGGAAACTAGACCTCCCAAGGAACTTATCTAGATGTGTTTTGAGAACTTTGAACCCCCAAGTGTTTCACTAAAGTTTATAGCGCAAAGCCGTGAAAATAAAAATTCTTTTTTTTTTTTCACAAAAATGATTTTTTAGCCCCCAG
Organism: Ranitomeya variabilis; assembly: GCF_051348905.1. NCBI lineage: Eukaryota > Metazoa > Chordata > Amphibia > Anura > Dendrobatidae > Ranitomeya > Ranitomeya variabilis. The sequence goes on from NC_135236.1 coordinate 574,644,581, forward strand.
TTTTGTATTTTCACAAGGGTAACAGGATAAATTAGACCCCAAAAGTTGTTGTCCAATTTGTCCTGAGTACGCTGATACCCCATATGTCGGGGGGAACCACTGTTTGGGCGCATGACAGAGCTCGGAAGGGAAGGAGCGCCATTTGGAATGCAGCCTTAAATGGATTGGTCTGCAGGCGTCACGTTGCATTTGCAGAGCCCCTGATGTACCCAAACAGTACAAACCCCCCACAAGTGACCCCATATTGGAAACTAGACCTCCCAAGGAACTTATCTAGATGTGTTGTGAGAACTTTGAACCCCCAAGTGTTTCACTACAGTTTATAATGCAGAGCCGTGAAAATAAAACATCTTTTTTTTCCCACAAAAATGATTTTTAGCCCCCCAAATTTTTATTTTCCTAAGGATAACAAGAGAACTTGGACCCCAGAAGTTGTTGTTCAATTTGTCCCGAGTACGCTGATAACACATATGTTGGGGTAAACCCCTTTTTGGGCGCACGGGAGAGCTCGGAAGGGAAGGAGCACTGTTTTACTTTTTCAACGCAGAATTGGCTGGAATTGAGATTGGACGCCATGTCGCGCTTGGAGAGCCCCTGATGTGCCTGGACAGTGGAAACCCCCCAATTCTACCTGAAACCCTAACCCAAACACACCCCTAACCCTAATCCCAACGGTAACCCTAACCACACCCCTAGCCCTGACACACCCATAATTCTAATCCCAACCCTAATCCAAACGTAAATGTAATCCAAACCCTAACCCTAACTTTAGCCCCAACCCTAACTTTAGCCCCAACCCTAACTTTACCTCCAACCCTAGCCCTAACCCTAACCCTACCCCTAACCCTAACCCTAAACGTGACTGAAATACGTGGCACTGAAATACGTGGCACTGAAATACGTGGCACTGAAATACGTGGCACTGAAATACGTGGCACTGAAATACGTGGCACTGAAATACGTGATACGTGGCACTTAAATACGTGGCACTGAAACACGTGGCACTGAAATACGTGGCACTGAAATACGTGGCACTGAAATACGTGGCACTTAAATAAGTGGCACTGAAATATGTGATATGTGGCACTGAAATACGTGGCACTGAAATACGTGGCACTGAAATACGTGGCACTGAAATACGTGGCACTGAAATACGTGGCACTGAAATATGTGATACGTGGCACTTAAATACGTGGCACTGAAACACGTGGCACTGAAATACGTGATACGTGGCACTGAAATACGTGGCACTGAAATACGTGCAACTGAAATACGTGGTACTAAAATATGTGGCACTGAAATACGTGATACGTGGCACTGAAATACGTGGCACTGAAACACGTGCCACTGAAATACGTGATACGTGGCACTGAAATACATGGCACTGAAATACGTGGCACTGAAATACGTGGCACTGAAATACGTGGCACTGAAATACGTGGCACTATGACTGTCAGAAAATGTTCATTAAACGGTTAGGGGTGAGGTTAGGGGTAGAGTTAGGGTTAGGGTTTGGATCCCTTTATCACCTTGATGGTGGTGGGTGGCTTTTCAGTGTGTTTTCTGTTTTTTTCGATAAAAATGCATGCGTTTTTAACGCAAACAAACGCATGTGCTTAAAAACGCAAGAAAATACTGCAGGTTGTATTTCTGAAAATGAACGCATGCAGAAAAAAACCGCATGCGTTTGAAAACGCGACCAAACGCGTACAAAAAAACCGCATGCGTTTTCAATGTTAAATATAGGGAAAAAACGCATGCGTTTTTTTGTGCAAAAAACGCTGCAGACAAAAACGCAAGTGTGAAACCAGCGACGCTTTTTATAGCAAAAAAGTTTTTGCGTCTCCACATTTTGAGACCTATAATTTTTCCACATTTGCTCCACAGAGTCATGTGAGGTCTTGTTTTTTGCGGGACGAGTTGACGTTTTTATTGGTAACATTTTCGGACACGTGACCGTTTTTGATCGCTTTTTATTCCGATTTTTGTGAGGCAGAATGACCAAAAACCTGCTATTCATGAATTTCTTTTGGGAGAGGCGTTTATACCGTTCCGGGTTTGGTAAAATTGATAAAGCAGTTTTATTCGTCGGGTCAGTACGATTACAGCGATATCTCATTTATATCATTTTTTTTATGTTTTGGCGCTTTTATACGATAAAAACTATTTTATAGAAAAAATAATTATTTTGGTATCGCTTTATTCTCAGGACTATAACTTTTTTATTTTTTTGCTGATGATGCTGTATGGCGGCTTGTTTTTTGCGGGACAAGATGACGTTTTCAGCGGTACCATGGATATTTATATCAGTCTTTTTGATCGCGTGTTATTCCACTTTTTGTTCGGCGGTATGGTAATAAAGCGTTGTTTTTTGCCTCGTTTTTTTTTTTTTTTTTTTCTTACGGTGTTTACTGAAGGGGTTAACTAGTGTGGCAGTTTTATAGGTTGGGTCGTTACGGACGTGGCGATACTAAATATGTGTACTTTTATTGTTTTTTTTTTTTTTAATTTAGATAAAGAAATGTATTTATGGGAATAATATTTTTTTTTTTTTTTCATTATTTTGGAATATTTTTTTTTATTTTTTTTTACACATTTGGAAATTTTTTTTTTTACTTTTTTACTTTGCCCCAGGGGGGACAATACAGATCGGTGATCTGTCAGTTTGCATAGCACTCTGACAGATCACCGATCTGCGAGAAGTGCAGGCTGCTTCACAGTGCCTGCTCTGAGCAGGCGTCTGTGAAGCCACCTCCCTCCCTGCAGGACCCGGATCCGCGGCCATCTTGGATCCGGGTCTGGAGCAGGCAGGGAGGGAGGTAAGACCCTCGCAGCAACGCGATCACATCGCGTTGCTGCGGGGGGCTCAGGGAAGCCCGCAGGGAGCCCTCTCCCTGCGCGATGCTTCCCTGCATCGCCGGCACATCGCGATCATGTTTGATCGCGGTGTGCCGGGGGTTAATGTGCCGGGGGCGGTCCGTGACCGCTCCTGGCACATAGTGCCGGATGTCAGCTGCGATATGCAGCCGACACCCGGCCGCGATCGGCCGCGCTCCCCCCGTGAGCGCGGCCGATCGCGTATGACGTACTATCCCGTCGGCGGTCATACGGGCCCACCCCACCTCGACGGGATAGTACGTCAAATGTCGGGAAGGGGTTAAATGATAAAGAGCAGTATTATGAGGCAGACCCCAATGAAGCCAATACCACAGCACATGACACAGAGCAAATAGTTACCAAAATGTACCCTTTTTCGTGCATTTTGCTTGTGCTTCTTCAGAAAGCGTTTGATCACCCAGCAGAAATTAGGTCTATTTTACAGTAGTATCAAACACATGACTTCTGAGTTATCAGAGGAAGCAGTCTCACAGCGCAATAGCTGTGAGATAATTAGTCAGGCATAAGATGGATACCTGATATAGACGAATCATACATCAGCGGGGAAGCATCTGTGTTGGTCTTCGGCACACCCACAGGACCTTTCCATATGCCTCTGCCAAACTTTTACAAGTGATACATACAGTGCTGCTCACCATTATTTGCACCCCTTCATTTCTTTCATAGACTGTACAATATCTTCAGAAATTAATGGAAATGTACCAAAGTTACATCCTCAGGATTTTTTAATTAGTGGTCCAAAGTAATATAACAATAAAACATTGTTTTTCAACTTACATATTGCAATTTCAAAGAAGAAACAGAATAAACAGCATGTGGAGCAATAAAGGCACCCTTAACTAATAATTGGTTGCACATCCTTTGACATTGATGACAGCCTCCAAACATTTCTTGTAGCCATCTATAAGCTTCTTGCACTTCTCATCTGGTATTTTCTCACATTCTTCCTTTTCAGTTTGTTCAAGCTCTTGAATGTTTGCAGGATTCTTTCTGGTAGATTTCAGCTCACCCCAAAGATTTTCAATGGGATTGAGGTCAGTACTCATTGATGGCCATTTGACAGGGAAGGTGGAGGCATGCATACAGGGACAGGGATGGGGGAGCCATGCATACAATGACAGGGATGGGAAGGCATGCATACCAGTACAGGGATGAGGGGACAATGCAAATTCAGCTCATACTCGAGTCAATAAGCTTACCCAGTTTTCCATGGCAAAAGTAGGTGCCTCGGCTTATACTCGGGTCTGCTTATTTTCGAGTATATACAGTATATATTTTATCAATTTTTGCTCAAAAGGGCTTATTTCTATAGGCTGTTCTGCCAGAACAAAGTGGTCACCGTTGCAGCTGTCGGTAATTCAGCTGTTAATCATCAACAGAGTAGATTTTCTTCTTTCAGGCTGCACTGTCAAGGGGCATGACTTCGGAAGTGGTGCAGATTGACAGGTGGCATCCTGCAGATAGGCACTGTGGAGCCAGACGTCAACTAGTGTGTTGTCAGCAACAAATCTAAAGATATCCTAGCACTATAAAGATGTTCATAAAAATCCAATCTTTTTTTCAAAAATACAGTGTTTAAAACATTACAGCAGGAAGGAGATAAAAAAGAACAATCTTTCAGCAATTGTGACTGTATTTTTAAGCTTGAGAAAGGCCATTTTCTCTATTTTTGTCTCCTCACTACTGTGATGTTTGATTTTCATAAGAATCTCTATGATGTGTCAGATATCTTTGGATTTTCTGCTGTTTTTCGACCTGGTGGGAGACCCTACCAAGGAGCACATACTCATCAATGGAGCATGGGAATTCTGTACAGTATACAATAATATAGTGTCAGAAGTCGACCACTATCAGCAGAGAAGAATGGAAGAGAACATCTTTCTGAGAGGCTTAGTGAATCCTGCATTGAGCAGGGGGTTGGACATGATGACCCTTGAGGTCCTTTCCAACTCTAACATTGTATGATTCTATGATTCTATTGTGAGGGGTTGACTCACTCAGCTGCTTTCCAAGGTAGACTCAGGAAACGATTATCATGGTAAAACACCTTCTGGTTTATTGTGGAACAGCATAAACCAGAGCAGGGTTCAGCAAAGTAAATAGTGTATTTTTGGCATAACCGGAAAACAAAAAAAGATAACGTATATCAAAGTCCAGTTGTCTGAGGGATTCACCCTCTCAGACCCCCATGTGTCTTCAGCCACACACCTGGAGCCACCGCTTTGGAGTCTTTCCTCTCCAAAAACAAGGAGATAGAGTGGACTCCTTCCCAACCACTCTATAGGTGTTCACTAAAACCAGCTCATTTATGCAACTTTAATTTAACACTCACAACACATATTGTGCTGGAAGAAAATATTCAAATAACTAACGCCACTCTTCACAGTGACACTTATCATCCCTCATATACCGTGCCAGTGATCCTGTCACACAACGTACAGATAGCAACAAACCCAGTGTATAGAATCTCAATTCCTGAACTGTTATAAATATTTTTGAAGGAAGTTAGAATGTACCCCACTTTTCTTGACCTACATAGTACATACAGTAAGCCTTATGTTTATTTAATGTGGTCACAGAAAGGCAGTTGGAATTTCAAAGATAATATTTCCAGTTCAATAAATTAACTGATGAACTAAAATTCAAATACACTTCTGTTTCAAGAATAGTAAACTAGTAGTGAGTGGCCACTTCCATGAGGCTTATGGTATTATTTTTCTTGGTGATATGCTGCTAATGGAGTCTATACCTCTCTCGTTACTTCTGCATTAGTCTGTCCAGGTAATTATGACAGGATATGCATTATTGAGACAGACTGGCTTAAAGAAACAACTTTATAATTTCCAGATGACTCTACAGTTCTCATAATTTCAAATAGATGAACGCAGAGCCCAAAAAAATGACATTTGTTATTGTTTCATTTCCCAGAGGATTAATTGAATTTCTGTAATAAAACATAGAAAAACGTATTCTGAATAATAGTCAGACATTCGCTCTACAAGAAAGAGAAATAAAATCCATTAACAGCAGGTAACTGTTCAAGTTTGCTAGCAGAGTGAATTTATGAGATATTGATTGGCTACCAAGTCAATTTTAATACAGATTAAATATTGTGGCTTTACTCCAGAGCTCCTGCCAACTCTTCTTATAATATTGAAACTTTACTAATTGGTTCAATTAATTCTAGAACTTTGAATCCAGTAAAGCTAGCATGGCTTCATGGAGATTATTTGTTGTCGTACCATTCTGCAAACATGTGATACAGTCAATTTTATTTTGTTTCTAATCTCATGGTTGATTCCCTACAAACAAAAAACCAATACGAGTAGCTTCAAAGATATGGCAATTGGAATAAATCAGGATTATCCACAGGGAATTTCTATTTCATTCAGGAGAGATAAAACCTTGTCAAAACCCACTCAAACATTGTCCACGAAGCTCTTGGGTTTCTAAAGCTCTCTTATTGCATGAGTCTTTCAGGTGAACAATTTCAAAGAGGATCTGGGGACTGTATCACAGCATTACAATCTCCTCTAAACGAGACTTCTGCCAGGAAGAAATTATTCTCCACATCATCCATCTGACTTGAAAAACTGGGTGATGTAAAATTAATAAAAGCTTGTGCTTAGTGCAATACGGTTTTTGATGAATGGGCTGAAGTTTTGGAAGGTCAGACTGAAACTAGTAGTACAGTTACATTAAGTATACATTATACTCATGACAAAAAGTCTATGTAGAGCTACCAAAAGAACACCATTTGCTCTTTACAGCTTAAATTGCAGTTTGTACAGTATGTACAAGTGGAATTTTTTAGCTTAATAACTTTTAACTTTAAAGTTATCTGTCCCATTATTGTATGGTGTAGAAAAGGTACAAATGAAATAAATGCAATATTTGTACTAAAATTCAGGACTTGATTTTTATGCAGCCAATAAGTGTGATTGACTGAGAAGGGACAAAACCTCAGGAGAATTCCAATAGATTTGCTTTACTTTAGGCCATAAAGTGGCAAACTTTTTACTGATACCAGCTCATAGTAGTCGTAGATTTTATTTTCTATATTCAGGACAGCCCATTTTGCCCAACAAACTTCACTTTATAACTAGCATATAATCCTTCACCGTAGTTTTAAATATTTAATCGCCCCAATAATTTTATCCTCCTGTGTTTCATATTAGCAAATTAATACTGGGAGTGGGAGACACTGCTTGAGAAACATTTGGTCTGCTTGGCAAGGCAGCTGTTAATGTTAGGAGACTATAGTATTGATCCAATTCCTTGTTATATACTCAATAACATGCATTTTCTAACCATGAGTTAAAATTTGAATTCGACCAGGAAATTCAATTTATATTTATTTTAATCAATGTGAATCAAATGTGTCTCTTCTAGTTTTCATGGCAGGCATTATCCTTTTAAATCCACAAGTCAGAAAAGATGAGGGCACTCACCAGTCTTCAAAATTTCAAACTCAGTCCCTGTTCTTCCCTGCTCACACGAGCTTCGGCTCCGTCACGTCATTCCCGGCCATGAATTTTATCTGAAGATTTTGCCAATAAAAGTTTGAAATTTTGAAGACTGGTGAGTGCCCTCATCTTTTCTGATTTGTGGATTGTACAGATGACACTTTATTTCTGAGGAGCACCCAGAGTCATATATTGCATGGTTGTATCAATCGCTGCCTAGCACCCATAGAAGAGGTGCAGTCTGGAGATAACCTCTACGATAGAGACAGTGCCGCCCTGTATGCATATTTCTTTTGGTGGATTATCCTTTTAAATGCCTTCTTTTTCTCTGTGCTTTTACTTCATGAAATAAGAAGGTCCTGGCCAACATATGTTGTGATGTGATGGCATCAGAGTGGTACAATATGTGATAACCAAGGTGCTGACTAGGCCTTAAGGTACCGTCACACTAAACGACATCGCTAGCGATCCGTGACGTTGCAGCGTCCTCGCTAGCGATATCGTTTAGTTTGACACGCAGCAGCGATCAGGATCCTGCTGTGATTTCGCTGGTCGCTGAATAAAGTCCAGAACTTTATTTGGTCGTCCGATCGCCGTGTATCGTTGTGTTTGACACCAAAAGCAACGATACCAGCGATGTTTTACACTGGTAACCAGGGTAAACATCGGGTTACCAAGCGCAGGGCCGCGCTTAGTAACCCGATGTTTACCCTGGTTACCAGCGTAAAAGTAAAAAAAACAAACAGTACATACTCACCCAGCGTCATACCTCCCCCAGCGTCTGCTTCCTGACACTGACTGAGCGCCGGCCCTAAAGTGAAAGTGAAAGCCGCTGTGCTGTTAGGGCCGGAGCTCAGTCAGTGTCAGGAAGCAGAAGCTGGGGGACGCTGGGTGAGTATGTACTGTTTGTTTTTTTTACTTTTACGCTGGTAACCAGGGTAAACATCGGGTTACTAAGCGCGGCCCTGCGCTTAGCAACCCGATGTTTACCCTGGTTACCCGGGGACCTCGGCATCGTTGGTCGCTGGAGAGCGGTCTGTGTGACAGCTCTCCAGCGACCACACAGCGATGCTGCAGCGATCGGCATCGCTGTCGCTATCGCTGCAGCGTCGCTTAGTGTGACGGTACCCTTAGGCAATGCCTGTCCTGATGTCACAACATGGCCTGCCATGAAGACCCGAACAAGAAGAAGCCAACAGAAAACTGATCAGAGAGCTGCAGTGGTGGGACAGGCTAGCAACAAGGGATCTACTATCTATTAACTTTAACTAATTTCTGACCCAAAGTTATCCAGCTAAATGGCAGCTGGTCAGCTGACATTTTGCTGAATTAACAAGCGTCAATCACAAAGAAATTCAGATTTGGGTGAATCTAAAATTGTTGTAAAATTTGAGACAAGTTCAATTAGCCTTAAACCAATTCCCTCTCACCTATTCCACTTATACAGTAACACTTTATTCAACTGGTTATTATTGTTTTCTACATAACATGAAAACCTTGTCTTGATATAATTACATTATTAATTGTGAGAATAATGATTTTTCGTTGATATATCGTACACAAGAGCTATATATAATTATTGAAAAGCAGTTGCGGCATTGCAGAAGATGTTCTCTTCCATTACTTTCTTTGGAAATGACTAAAACAACCAATCACTGGAGGACAGTTTATTGACAGTATTCAAACATAGCCATTAAGTCTAATTCCCAATTGTGATGAGAAAAAAAACAATTTATTGCCCTGATTTTGTATACTTCTCTATGTGAAAAGCCAGTAATAGGGCTCTGACTTAACAAATAGTAGTTTTCTGAGAAAAATCTGAAGTGAAATTTGTACTGACTTTGTTAAAACTTGAACTTGTATTGTAGTCATGAAAATCACACTTCACACATGATAAAATCAATGTTCTCACTCCTGAATTCAGCAGGACTGTCCCTACATGTCAGGGCTTTGTCTTGGCATCTTTTACTTACCTCTCTCCAATGTCTCCATAGTTCCACTTTTCTTTACTATAAAAAGCACTTAAAAAATGCAACTCAATATCTGCAGTAAAAATGCATGAAATAAGGGGTAAAAGGCTTAAAAATGCAGCAAAAATGCAATAATTTGAAAAGATTGTCATTGCATAGTTTGGTACAGAATCGGCAAAAACCAAAAACACAGTATTTATGCAACGTGTTAACACTATCTTACACCAAAAAACCAGATGTCATATAGTGAAGTTAAATAGAGATGAGAACGTTTATGCAGCTCTGACTCTGAAAGAAGGAACAAAAAATAAATCCATAGGTCCCAACTAGAGATGATCAGGACGCACAAATGAATCACATCAGCCTGGGCAGATCAAAGGCTGCGCCAGGAACACCGGATGGTAAGAGATAGGTGGGCCTCCCTTCCAGCTGCCGGATAATGCTGAAATAGAGACCCATGAATCGATCCACTCATTTCTAGTCCCAACTGTCCCAAATACAGAGGACAGTCCCAGATTGGGTCTTTGCCCTGCAGTCTCAAGTGTCTGCTAAATTTCCCTCACTACCAGCTCCCCTCTGACACCTTCTCCTGCCAGAGTAAAAGAAAATGGCAAATGGGTGTGGATTGGGGTGTGACCAGGGACGTGCGCACAACTATGTGCAGTGCGCTACATGTGCCACATTCTCTGTTCCTATTTCTGTTTTAAAAAAGTTGGGAAGTATGGTATCCAGGCTCCTGTAGATTCCTCACTTACACTGGGAAAAAAATAACAATAAATGAAGAAAATATTTTAAGAGAATAATTTAGCAAAACATATAAATATGTACAACAAATCTGCTAAAAAAAAATAAAGAAAAAGTAAAAATGAAAATGTCCCCATTACTTGAAATATGAAAAAAATGTTTTTTTGTTTTATAAATAAAATAAATTTAATTATACAACTGTAGCAAAAAGACAAAAAACCTACACATATTAGATAACTAGTGCATTCATTCCATAGGTTATTTAGTGTGGTATGTGAACAGGAAATAAATAACCCCAAAAATCTAAACCAAAAATAGCTTTTTTTTATTTGTGTAAGAAAAAAAATATTAATGACAGTTATTTGCAAGAACGCCAAAACAGGGCTAAATAATGCAATTTGTCCAAGATAAAACAAGCCTCATACAGCAACATCAATGAAAAAAATAATATATTTATGGCTGATGCAGAGAGGAGAAGCAAAAATGAAAAAAAAAGTCTGGTCACTAATGCCCATTCTGATCTGATCATTACGTAGTTAAGCAAGTGTACAGGAACGAAGCATGGTTGCTAGGAGACTACAGACATAAAGTCTCCAAAAGCAAGTAAACAAAATCCAAAAACAAATGATTAAAAAATAAAACTGAACATTATGAATCAAGAAAGATAAACAAAAATTAAATGCTGTGAAAATATGTTGGATCCTTTGATTTATTCAAGCCCTTAGAAAATAATAATAATAATAATAATAATAATAATAATAATAATAATTGTATTTCTATAGCGCCAACATGTTCCGCACACTTTACATTTTAGAGGGGACTTGTACAGACAATAGACATTACAGAATAACAATAAACACATATATCAAAACAGATACCAAGAGGAATGGGGGCCCTGCGCTCAAGCTTACAATCTATGAGGAAAATGGGGAGACACTTTCGTTGTTCGGACCAGCCATAGTGTAAGAATCGGGTGTCCATGTAATGCTGCATGAACCAATTATTGGCCTAAGTATGTATCAGTACAGACACAGAGGGCTATTAAATGCATAAAGCATGTGAGAACATGATGCAAGGAACCTGGTTATCGTAAAAAATTTTGAATGGGCAACACAGGGATAGTAAGGTTAATGCGTTGAGGCGGTAGGCCAGTCTGAAGAAATGCGTTTTTAAAACTGTGTGAATTTTATATTAATCGTATTAACCTGGGAAGTGCATTCCAAAAAATTGGCTCAGCGCGTGAAAAGTCTTGGAGACGGGAGTGGGAGGTTCTGATTATTGAGAATGTTAATCTCAGGTCATTAGCAGAAAGGAGGGCATGGAAAGGGTGGTAGGCTGAGATGAGGGAGGAGATATAGGGTGGTGCTGAGCCATGGAGTGCTTTGTGGGAGAGGGTAATAACTTTGCACTGGATTCTGGAGTGGATGGGTAACCTAACCAATGTAATAACTGGCACAAGGTGGAGGCATCAGAATAATGATTGGTGAGGAATGTGATCCTGGCTGCAGCATTCAAGACAGATTGGACAGAGGAGGGTTTGGTAAGAGGGAGACCAATTAGTAGAGAATTACAATAGTCCAGACGAGAATGAATAAGAGTAACAGTAAGAGTTCTTGCAGATTTGAAAGTAAGAAATGGTCAAATTCTACAAATGTTTTTGAGGTGCAGATAGCAAGAGCAACCCAGAGATTGGATGTGGGGGTGAATGAAAGTTCGGAATCAAGTATGACCTCAAGACAGTGGGCATATTGCTGGGGAGTAACAGGGAGCCACACACGGAAAAGGCAATGTCAGGCATAGGTAGTTTAGTAGAGGGAGGAAACACAAGGAGTTCAGTTTTTGACAGGTTCAGTTTCAGATAGAGGGAGGACATGATGTTAATGACAGCGGCAAGACAATCACTGGTGTTTTCTAAAAAGGCATGCGTAATATTAGGAGAAGAAGTGTATAATTGGGTGTCATCAGCATAGAGATGGTACTGGAAGCCAAATCTACTAATTGTTTGACCAATCGGGGCAGTATACAAAGAGAAGAGGAGGGGTCCTAGAACTGATCCTTGAGGAACCCCAACAGTAAGGGAAAGAGGAGAGGAGGAGGAGCCAGCAAAAGATAGAGTGAAGGAGGGATCAGAGAGATAGGAGGAGAGAACGGTATCCTTGATGGAGCAGACGATCTACAGTGTTACATGCTGCAGAGAGATCCAAGAGAATTAGCATGGAGTAGTGACCATTAGATTTAACTGTGTTAGGACTCGAGTTCCCACCGCTGCACAGGGGGAATCTTGAGCCATCTCCGCTGCAGTCTCCCATTCTTCTTCAGCCGCAGTGGAGCCTGCTCAGTGGAGACGTCTGTCCCAGCTTCTGGCTCAGGCAAATACTGTGCGCTTGGTTCCTGCTGATCTTCCAGGCCCAGCCGTTGTAACCAGCACTGTTCTGCGGCGAGCAGATGCTCCTGGGACTAAGTCCTGCTTTTTCTCTACTGAGCATGCCCAAGGGGCGACCTTTCATTGGAGGTCGGGGGTCACATGCTCAGGTCCTGTAGCAGTTCCTATTGAACCACTAGGAAGGTCCTGGAGAGCTTCCTCTACAAAAGGTTTGCATGGCCGCTACTATCAACTTAAGCTCATGAGTTCATGAGCTTTGCTACTTTGTGGTCTGTGTCTGCATGTGCTTAGGGTCGGCTGTAAGCAGTTAGAATTCCGGCACCTCCGGAAAGGAGTTTGTTTGAGTGAATTTAGGGCTGGCGTATAGCCACTAGAATTCTGGCACCTCCAGAGAGGAGTAGTTTGTGTGCTGTTGCTGACTGTATGACCACTGCATGCTACCTGCTCTGTTAGTGAGCTTCGCTTCCCTTTGAGATTAACAGGGCACAGCGTTATCTTTAACCCCAGTAACTCTGTGAAGCAACAGAGTTCACTCCTATACAGACCGGGTGACGGAACCTGAGTCAATTCAGATGTAGTACCGCCATATAGTGCCGCCATTTACTAGCAGCAGGTTCCACCCCTGCACGGTGGACCCCGGGCTGTGAACGCACCTATACTATCACTATATTTACTTGGTGCATTCCGCCAGCCCTAACATTATACTAGCACCAGGGTCTGGCTAGTAATGGCGGATGATCAGCATCTACAATGGTACATTCAGCAGCTGGAGGGTAGGTTGGCGGCTCTTGAAGGCACAACCTCGGCTGTGGATGTCACCGCAGTTGCTGTTCAGGCTGCTAGCATAGCTGCAGCCAGTTTGTCCACTGCCACCCCTGCTCTGACTTTATTCAGACTCCCGTTACCAGACAAGTTGGCTGGTGACAGTTAGCTGTGTCAGGGATTTGTGAGCCAGTGTGCTGTACATCTAGAGCTTCTGGCTTCACGTTTTCCCACGGAATCGGCTAAAGTGGGATTTATTTTATCCCTTTTGTCTGGCAGGATGTTGTGGCAAGTGTGGCAGCGCGATGATCGTGTGGTGCAGAGTGCTCCTAGCTTCTTGGGCTCTCTGAAACAGGTCTTTATGGGACCTCGTGTCACTCATGATACAGTGGTCCAACTTGACATCGGGCTCGACCATGGTCAATCAATTCACCATTCACTTCCTTTCTTTGGCTTCTGAGCTGGAGTGGCCAGATAAAGTCCTTATCCCACTGTTTTGGAAGGGACTGGCTGACCATGTGAAGGACGCCTTGGCCGTTAGGGAGAATTGTGGTCGGAGGAGGTTTCCAGAGCCTTTCTCTCAATTAAGTCACACTTCGCTAGTGCTTCCATCTTACATAGTCCCAATGTTGATAAACCTTTTATTAGGAGGTGTATGCCTCGTCCGTCGATGCAGGAGCAGTCCTCTTCCAGAAGGATTCTCAAGGTCAGAAGTATCCTTGCTTCTTCTTCTCCAAGACCTTCACACCACTGGAGAGGAATTGTTCCATCAGGGACAGGAAGTTGCTAGCCATGAAGTTGGCTTTCTCAGAGTGGAGACACCTCCTGGAGGTAGCTCACTTTCCCTTCCAAGTTTACACCGACCACAAGAATTTGGTCTATATACAGACTGCCCAGCAGCTAAATTCTCACCAGGCCAGATGGTCCCTGTTCTTCTCCCGGTTCTATTTCACCCTCCATTTTCTCTCCAGGGAGAAGAAAATTCATGCCCACACTCTCTCCCACCCCGTTGTGTCATCAGCGGAGGAGGAGGAACCTCGGCTTATTGTCCCTTCTGAGAGCATGAGGACCATGGCTCTGGTTTCTCTAGAGTCTGTGCCCCTGGGCAAGACTTTTGTGCCATCAAATTTGCTACAGGAGGTTTTCTCTTGGGCTCACTCATCCAGGGTGGGTGGACACTTTGGGACCAAAAGGACGTCGGAGCTTCTGGCGAGAACATACTGGTTGCCGCATATGGCCCATGATGATGGAGACTATATTCGGGCGTGTGTCTCCTGCGCTAAGAATAAGTCTCCTCGACAACGGCCAGCTGGGTTACTTTACCCCCTGCTGGTGGCAGACAGGTCCTGTGAGATGGTCGGGATGGACTTTGTGGTGGGCTTACCCAAGTCCCATGGCTGTTCCATCATTTGGGTAATCACCAAACATTTCTCCAAAATGGTGCACTTGGTGCCTCTTCCATGACTACCTTCTGCATGGGCCTTGGCAGCGTTGTTTTTAAAACACATTTTCCGCCTACACGGTACGCCGAACAAAATTGTCAGTGACCGGGGCCCCCAGTTCGTGTCTCGGTTCTGGAGAGAGCTTTGTTGTCTACTCAGCATCGAGCTGAATCTCTCTTCAGCATACCATCCCGAGATGAATGGGTTGGTAGAGAGGGCCAACCAGACCCTGGTCACATATCTGTGACATTTTTTTTCTGCTAGGCAGGATGACTGGGCATCATTGCTACCGTGGGCAGAGTTTGCACTAAACGACGCTATAGCCACTGGACAGAACCCATTCCTCCTTAACTACGGCCACCATCCGCGGGTTCCCATGCCTATGCCCATTTTTTCCACCAATTCCAGGGTGGCAGACTGGGCTGTGGAGGCATGTGACATTTGGGACAACATTCAGGATGCCATTCAGGCCTCCAAGGAGAGAATGAGGTACTCTGCCAATGCACATTGCCGCCCTGCTCTGACCTTTGCTCCTCGCGACTTAATGTGGCTCTCAGCCCGTAAAATCAGGCTGCGAGTTGAGTCCACTAAGTATGCACCTTGCTACTTCGGTCCCTTCAAGGTCCTGCAACAGGTAAACCCTATGGTCTACCGTCTGGCCCTTCCTTCACTCCTAGGTATCACTGACACCTTTCATGTGTCTCTTCAAAAGCCCGACCCGGTCTTCTGAGTCATCTACAGGGACATCAGGTTCATCTACAGATGATTATGAGGTGAACGCTATCTTGGGGTGTAAGGTGATATGTGGCAAAAAATTGTATTTGATGGATTGGAAGGACTATGGCCCAGAGGACAGGTCCTGGGAGCCTGTTGAGCACACTCGAGCTGAGCAACTCATTGCTGCCTTCGAGCGTAACGAGGCCCAAGGAGGGGGGTAATGTTAAGTCTCGAGTTCCCGCTGCTGCACAGGGGGAATCTCGAGCAATCTCCGCTGCGGTCTCCCATTCTTCTTCAGCCGCAGTGGAGCCTGCTCAGCGGAGACGTCGGTCGCAGCATCTGGCTCAGGCAGATACTGTGCGCTTGTTTACTGCTGATCTTCCAGGCCTAGCCACTGTAACCAGCACTGTTCTGCGGTGAGCAGACTCTCCTGGGACTAATCCTGCTTTTCCTCTACTGAGCATGCCCAAGAGATGACCTCTCATTGGAGGTTGAGGGTCACATGCTCAGTGGTTCCTATTGGACCACTAGGTCCTGGAGAGCTTCCTCTATAAAAGGTTTGCATGGCCGCACGGTAGCATTTGCTACTTTGTAATCTGTGTCAGCATGTGCTCAGGGTCGGCTGTAAGCCGTCAGAATTCTGGCACATCCGGAGAGGAGTTTGTTTGTATGGATCTGGGGCTGGCGTATAGCCACTAGAATTCAGGCACCTCCGGAGAGGAGTTGTTTGAGTGCTGTTGCTGACTGTATGACCACTGCATTCTACCTGCTCCGTTAGTGAGTGGTGAGTGGTGTAGATACGAAAATGGTATCATTAAAAACGTCAGCTCGGCACACAAAAAATAATCTCTCAACCAACCCGAGATCACGAAAAATGGAGTTGCTACGGGAATCAAAAAATGGCGCAACTTTTTTTAACAAAGTTTGGAGGTTTTTTTTCACCACTTAGATAAAAAAGAACCTAGACATGTTTGGTTTCTTTGAACTTGTAATGACCTGGAAAATCTAAATGGCAGGTCAGTTTTAGCATTCAATGAATCTAGTAAAAAAGCCAAACAAAAAACTAGTCTGGGATTACAGTTTTTTTTCAATTTCACCGCACTTGGAATTTGTTCCCATTTTCTAGTACAAAACATGGTAAAACCAATAGTGTCGTTCAAAAGTACCACTCGTCCCGCAAAAAAATAAGCCCTCATATGGCCATTTTGACAAACAAATAAAAAATTTACGGCTCCGGGAAGAAGGCGAGCAAAAAATTAAAATGCAAAACCAAAAATACCTCTGGTCATTAAAGGGACACTGTCACCTGAATTTGGAGGGAACAATCTTTAGACCTAGGGGCGGGGTTTTCAGGTGTTTGATGCACCCTTTCCTTACCCGCCGGCTGCATGCTGGCTGCAATATTGGATTGAAGTTCATTCTCTGTCCTCCATAGTACACGCCTGCGTAAGGCAAGATAGCCTTGTGCAGGCATGTACTACGGAGGACAGAGAATGAACTTCAATCCAATATATGCGGGTAAGGAAAGGGTACATCAAACACCCAAAAACCCCGCCCCTAGGTCTAAAGATTGTTCCCTCCAAATTCAGGTGACAGTGTCCCTTTAAGGGATTAAACAAATCAATAGAATGATTTTTTTCAATTGTCTTGCTGACACACTCCAAATGCAGAGTAATAAAGACTATTGCCCCTGCTAAATTGTCACATATGATTTTCTATACCAGGATTGCGCCAGTCACACAACTGCTAAATAAAGATACGTTATTTCTTAACCCCTTTCTGACCTCGGACGGGATTGTACGTCTGAGGTCAGATCCCCTGCTTTGATGAGGGCTCCGGCGGTCCACCGGCTGCTATTAACTAGTTAAATGCCACTGTCAAACGCTGACAGTGGCATTTAACTACCATTTCTGGCCGCGCTGCCGGAAATGCGCTCATCGCCAACCCCGTCACATGATCGGGGGTCAGCAATGCGTCGGCACAGTAACCAGAGGTCTCCTTCAGACCTCTATGGTTACTGATGCCGGCTTCCTGTGAGCGCCACCCTGTGGTCAGCGCTCATAGCAAGCCTGTAATTAAGCTACATAGGAGCGATCTTATGATCGCTGCTATATAGCAGAGCTATGCCAGCTTCCAGCCTCCCATGGAGACTATTGAAGCATGGCAAAAGTAAAAAAGAATGTTTAATAAAAATGAAATAAATTAAAAAATATAAAAGTTTAAATCAACCTCCTTTCGCCCCATTCAAAATAAACAATAAAAATAAAATCAAATATACACATATTTGGTATCGCCGCTTTCAGAATTGCCCGATTTATCATTAAAAAAAGGATTAACCTGATCGCTAAACGGCGTAGCAACAAAAAAATCGAAACGCCAAAATTACGTTTTTTTTGGTTGCCGCGACATTGCATTAAAATGCAATAACGGGCGATCAAAAGAAGTATCTGCACCAAAATGGTATCACTTAAAATGTCAGCTCGGCATGCAAAAAATAAGCCCCTACCTGACCCCAGATCACAAAAAATGGAGACGCTACGGGTATCGAAAAATGGCGCCATTTTTTTTTTTTTTTTTAGCAAATTTTGGAATTTTTTTCACCACTCAGATAAAAAATAACTTAGACATGTTTTATGTCTATGAACTTATAATGACCTGAAGAATCATAGTGGCAGGTCAGTTTTAGCATTTAGTAAACCTAGCAAAAAAGTCAAACAAAAAACACGCATGAGATTGCACTTTTTCTGCAATTTCACTGCACTTGGAAGTTTTTCCCATTTTCTAGTACACGTCATGGTAAAACCACTGATGTATTTCAAAAGTACAACTCTTCCCGCAAAAAATAAGCCCTCACATGGCCACATTGATGGAAAAATAAAAAAGCTATGGCTCTGGGAATGAGGGGAGCAAAAAACGAACACGGAAAAACGGAAAATCCCAAGGTCATGAAGGGGTTAAACCAATAAAAAATTATAATTTTTTTTTTCAATTGTCTTGCTGAAACACTCCAAATACGAAGTAAAGAAGATTATTGTCCCTGCTAAATTGTTACATATGATTATCTCTACCCAGATTGCGTCAGTCGCACAACTGCTAGACAAATATTAGGTATTTTTAGTGGAAAATAGCAGAGAGCTGCAGCATGTACTTGCAATGATGAGAACACCCAAGTGCCTGCATTTCACCCACCCTCTCTCCCTCTTATTAAATCTCTACCTACTAAATCCCCACCTAACAAAAAACTAATCTTGACAATCTTCAGCTCTTAAAAGAGCTTTTTGTAATAAATAACACTCACTGTATCCTCCTATCACTTTCCCTTTCACTGTCCCTATGCTGAAACTATGCTCTCCCTTTTCTGGTTCTGGCTGCAATGTGTGTAAGATGGCTCAGGCAGCCTTTAAATAGTCCCTATGACACTGGAAGGCCAGCCAGTCACAGTAATGCCACTCCAAAGATGGCGCTGGCATTACTGTGATTGGCAAGCCAGCCCACCATGTTCATTGGCTGCAAATAAAGCGTCAAACATGCTGGGTGGGTCACTGGAATATACCAAGGTGAATATCTAATTAGTCGCCAAGTAATGAAAAGCCCGAATACCATACTATTCATGTGAGTAACGAATAGTGCCGAATGCATTCGCTCATCACTACTCATCACCAGACGTTAACCCCCGTGGGGGGTTGTGATACTGATGAGACTCAGATATCTGAGGCTCAAATGGAATATACTGTGCTGTCAGGGCCAGAAGAGGAGAAGGGCGATTCCAAGGGTTATAAATGTGATAACACAGAGGATGATGATGAGGAGGTGGTAGATCCCAGTTGGCGAGAACACAGGCATACCACTGAGTAGGTCATCTGAGGATGAAGACAAGGAGGTTACATTGCGTCGTACATCGCAGACACATAGTGATGCAGCCACGGTGAGCAATGCATCCTCAGCCACAACTGTGCCTCTGACCAGCAGTATACGTGGGTCTGCAGCTCACAAGGGTGGCAAGGGTGTTCTAGCCTGGGCCTTTTTTGACACTGCAAAGGATGAGCAAACTGACGTAATTGACTAACTTTGCAAAAAACTTTGTAGAGGGGAAAATGTCCAAAAATTTGACTACTACATGTATGAACCGTCACATGCGCAATCAACATGCATTACTCTGGGAGTACCATTGAGCTAAAATGTGGACCAGCAGACCTCAGCAACCATCAGCCACCCCATTAATCACATCTGCTGTTTCTTCCTCCTCCTCTGTTACCCCGCCAAATATTAAGACGCAGGTCTCCAACCACAAAACCTCTGGTTCTTTAACCTGTTCCAGTCATGCTGACTGAAAGCCCATCATCAGTTTTAATGGAAGTTGACATGCCTGCTGATTTTGACCGATCTCAGAGAATGATCACACCACATGTTTATCAATCCACAGTAACATCTCCGCCTGCACATCCCTCATGGTCCAGCAGTTTGTCTGGCTCACCATACTCCGCCCTCTCTCACCACTGCAGCCAGCTCACAGTCCCGCTGTTGTGGTCACATAAAATATTGTTTTTTCCTACACATGACAAAGCTAAGTGGTTGAGCTCCACTGTCTCCAATCTGTTGGCCATGGAAATGCTGCCTTTCCTTCTGGACGGTTTCCAAAAGCTGATGGCCATCAGGGTCCCCCAGTACCAGTTGCCCAGTTGCCATTACTTTTCTAAGAAAGCTGTGCCTGCACTACACCAGCTTATCATAGACAACATCACCCGTTCCTTGACTAAATCTCTCTGCCAAGATGTATTTCACCACAGACACTTGGATGAGTAAGCATGGCCAAGGGCATTACATCTTCCTGATTGGAACTTAACAAAAAAGGATGAAATAACGGTCCAACAAATAATGTACAAAAATTATGAAAACTTTATTAACAATTGGCATGACCAAATGTAAGGAGGGAAAGTGACACTACAGGAAAATGCTGAATAAAAGCAGGAGGCGCGTGCCCTGGACCACGTACCCAAGACTAATCTATACAATACAGTTTTGCCATAAAAACTAAGCAAAAAATGAACATAAAATAGAAAAAATGAGGAAAATATAACGCAAATACTTGAGTGCAAAAAAATGGTATAAGCACAGTGCGGAGATAAGGCAATTATACAATAATCTGTGGCGATCAATGATCCACCGTTATTACAATACACAGAAACGGCTATACATAATAAGTGGGGCAGATGGCCATACTTATGGCACTTCAACAATAATACACCCCTCCAGAGGAATGCCGAAAGCTGTGGTAGCTGATAATAACTTACCGCACTAGGGGACGATTAAACCAGGGACCGCGCCTCCGCCCCAACGCGCGTTTCGGTGGGAACACCTTCGTCAGGGGGCGAGATTGGGCACTGGTGGATGTGGGGGCAGGCGCTGAACAACAAGACTTGGAAATCACCAAGGCTTGCAGGACAAACCTCTATATTTTACACTTCTTCTGCCTCCGCCACCTCCTCTAGGGCCTCCACCTGTGCCCTCAACCTCTGCCTTAATGAGCCATGTGCTCCAACAGTGCAGAGTGAATCCCCATCACCTTACTGAGCAGTGAGGGCTCACCGCAATCAGGCAATATTAAAATTGATATGCCTTGGAGATATGCAGTCATAAAGCTAAAGAGTTGTGGACAGCTCTCTTGGCTGAGTTTTAGCAATGGCTGTCTCCGCTGAACCTGCATCCAGGGAAGGCTGTGTCCGATAACTATTCAAACCTAGTGGCCGCCCTACGGTGAGGCAAGCTCAAAAACATGCCTTGCACATGGTGGTGCAGTGTTTTCCCCCTCACTATCTTGGCCTGGGTGAGCTGCGGCAGAAAGTTGCTCCCTTATACCATACGCACCCCTCAGGTCATCGACTTGCATCGATAAAGAGGTCTTCGCCCATGCCACTTAACAGGATGATATGTGATGTTCCGAAATGGTGCACATGTTGCAGTGACTGTGGAAGCAGCATCGAGCCCTGATGCAGTATGTCATGTCATACAGCCTGGGCAACGTAGTATGAACGTGGCGCATATCACAGATTAAGGATCTCTAAAGCCTTCTGGACAGTTTCAAAATGGCTACTAAGATGACTAGCACTGATGATGCCTTCATCAGCATCACTATTTCCATCATTTATATGGTGGAGCAGACTTTGAATAGCCTGTGGGAGGAGGCGGTGGTCCCAGTGGAAAAAGAGGCAGCAGAGGAGAATGCAGAAGTGATAACATTGTCTCAAAGTTCCAGACTGTTATCAGGCTGGTGCCAAGGGAGGGTGAATTACTGCAATTAAGGTGGGCTGGTCATAACAATTTGTTAGTAAAGGTGCAAGAGCCAAGGAACAAATGGAGGAGGAAGAGGTGATGGGGGAGTAACTGTCTGGAGATGAAGAAGATAATCAACCCCTCTCTTCTGTTTGTGGAGGGAGTGGAGGAAACAAGCATCAGTGTTTCAAAGCCACCAACACAGCATGGGCTTGGACCTCATGGTAGAGCCCAACATATGAGTGACTTCTTGCTGCACTATCTGCAACATGATCCCTGTATACTTATGATTCAAAATAGTCTGACCATTGGGTTGCCACTCTATTAGATCCACGTTATAAGATCAAATTTTGCCAGTTGCTTCCCACTCTGGAAAGAGACCCACGAATGCTGGAGTATCAAAACATGCTTTTACACAACCTTAAGAAAGGTTTTCCCCTAGAGAGCAGTGAGGCACACAGTGCAAATTGCAGCTCTAGACTTCCAACCTCCAGCATGTCAAGTCGCCAACATCAAACGCATCAGCAGCAATAGCAGCAGAAGCAGCTGCAGTAGTGTAAGTACTTCGAAGTAGCAATCTCCGTGAGTCCTTTGCCACTTTTTTTATACCAGATTGTACACCAGTATAACAGAGTCCAAGTTTTACACATGGTGAACGAATGGAGAGGATGGTGCAGGAGTATCTAGAACTGAATATCAGTAACATTAGGTAGGGTTTGGACCCCTTCAGATCTTAATCTTGCAAAATGGATGAGTGGCCTGAGCTCACCTCACACACCTCAGAGGTTTCATCATGCCCGACAGCCAGAGTTCTCTCAGAATGTGTCTTCAGCGCTACTGGTGGTATCCTGATGGATAGTTGGCTGTAGCGTATGATGTGTCAGTCCATTTGACACTATTTCTACTCCAGCAATGCAGGTATGTGCAGACTCCACAAGAGGGAGTGGGTGAGAGGAAAAGAGGTCGCACTTGCCGCACCGCAGCACAATGCGCACTGCACTGTGCCAGCAGGTGGCGACAGAGAGTTGTCAAAACGAACCAAGTCAGTAACGGTCGGTAAGAGTACACTTTAAAGGGGAAATCAGAATTCTTAGTCTAAATACAAGCCGAGGGTCAGAACCAGCCAGGAGAAAAGGTACCAGAGACGTGAGACAGAGAAGGGAGTCAGAGTAAGCCAGAAGGTCAAAAGCCAGACAGACATGTGGTAGCAAAGACGGGAGGCAGGAGACTGTCAAAGTTCAAGCCGAGTCAAAAAACAGAGGAGATACACACCAGAATCACACTAGGTCAGGTACAGGAGACAGGTCAGGTACCGGTAAGTGAGGCCAGAGGCAAAAGGAACACTGAGGTCTAACAGGTTAGCAGCCCCAGCAAGCCCAAAACTATCACTGACAAAAGCTGCCAGCAAGAGCACAAAGAAATAGCCACTCCCAAATCAAAGAATGGCAGAAATAGTTAACCCCACCATTACCAAGCCAGGGTAGGAGAATCAGAAAGCAAACTCCGACCCATATCATGACAATACTCTTGGAAAGTTGTTGCCACTTCAGTGGTGTCAGGCCTTAATTTTGGGGAATTTGAAGGCTCCTGATTGGGTGTCCATGTGATAGTTTGGCTGTAGTGCAAGAGATGTTGATCCCTATTATGCTATTTTCACTCTTGAAAAATTGATGCCACTTTGGTGGTTTCAGGCTCTAAGTTTTGCAAATTTGAACACTCCTGGTTGGGTGTCCATCTGCTGGGTTGGATATAGTGGAAGGTCTGTTGGTCTTTATTATACTATTTCTACTATAGTGAAATTTATGCCATTATGGAGGTGTCTGTCACTAATTTTTGTAAATGTGCAGACTCTTAGTTGGGTCTCCTTCATGTGTGTTGCCTGCAGCAGTGGACCTCTGAGACAATCAGGCCTCCACTTCATTGGAGTTAACTACTTGTGTTACTACTATCCTTAGATTTTTCTGACAAGAGCAGTCTAGGAAACTAATACTTGTGCCACCTGAGTGTGGCTGAGCATGAAAGAAGGTTAAGCTGTTTCATGTGTTATCTTGGCTCCCAGCAAAGCAGGCCAATGCCAATCCCTCACCCACCTTATCTTACTTTAATTTTTAATTGAAAGCTGTAAATGCTGACCCAGACCCCGATACCTCATGCATGGCTGATTGCTACCATGCCATGCTACAATTGTACTGTGGATGAATTAAAGCCACGTTCCTGGTGTCTCCCCCTAAGTTGATGTGTTTTGGCAGCTTTTGGGGCCATTTGAAGGTGTTGTTCATGCGTTTGTTTTTGCCTCACATTGAATTGAATGGCGTTAGGTTATGTTCGGTGAATATTCAACAAATAAATCAGTGAATATTACAATTTCGGCCATTGTAATCTGAACTGAACATTGAAATATTTGCTCATCTCTAATATCAACCGAAAGACAAAAGCAAAGACTTTGTGAAAATTATAATGGAAGCTGGTATGATTGGTAATAAAAATGCCTTAAAACATTATCTCTTTCTCATTATTCTGGCATGTGGCAAATTTTAATAATTGTGGTAATCCTTATTGACCTAAAACAGGAAAGGTTTATTCTTATTTCAAGCCAGACATTGAGAAAAACATGCATATGTGTATTTTTTTTATCGATATATTGCATGTAAACATCTGATATACAGCTCTGGCAAAAATTAAGAAACCCCTGCAAAATGTTCAGTTTGTCTGATTTTTCTCTTTATAGGTATATTTTTGAGTAAAATTTAAATTGTTCTTTTTTCCATAAACTTCTGACAACAGGTCTTCGAATTTCCAAGACATAAATTTTGTAGTTTTTTTCTGATAAAGAAAAATTGTCAAAATTAAAAAAAACAGTGCTTTCAGACCTCAAATAATGCAAATAAAGAAGTTTATAATGATTTAGAAACAACAATACTAATGTTTTAACTCAGGAAGAGTTCAGAAATCAATATTTAGTGGAATAACCTTGACTTTTAATCAACAGCTTTCATGCATCTTGGCATGCTTTCCACCAGTCTTTCATACTACTTTTGGCACAAAAATGTAAGCAGTTTTTCTTTGTTTGATGGCTTGTGACTGTCCATCATCCTTTTGATTACATTCCAGAGGTTTTCAAAGGGGTTCAGGTCTGGAAAGTGGGCTGTCCATGAGAGGGTTTTGAAGTGGTGGGCTTTAATTTTTACCAGAGCTGTATATACATTTTTCAAGAAAAATATATATTCTTTACTATAAGCAAACATTGTATGCAAATATATGGCATAAATTGATGTGTCAAACATGTTCTTGTTTTTTTTTAAATGGAACCTACTACAGGTTTGTTTGTTTTTCAAGTAGGAAAAAAATATGTGTTAATATGTCTCTTGAAATTAATAGAAAGATCTCTAAATCTAATTTTTTAACAAGATATATTGCTCCTGCAAATAAAATTATAATTAAACAGAAGATATTTAGTGTAAATGATGATCAAATTATGAAAGCCTGCTGGCAGTCCATGCAGTACATCACCACAATCTGTGAGGTTTCAATTTCGCTACTGCAAGAAAAACAGTTAAAAAAAGCTACATATCCTTCAAAGCCCCCTTCAATCTGAAAAGGTGCTAACTAGGGTTGAGCAAAACGGATCGGACAAATTCAAAAATCGCCGACTTTCGGCAAAGTCGGGTTTCATGAAACCCGACCCGATCCCAGTGTGGGATTGGCCATGTGGTCGGCGATCTTCGCGCCAAAGTCGCGTTTCGTATGACGCGTTCAGCACCATTTCTCAGCCAATGAAGGAGGACGCAGAGTGTGGGCAGCGTGATGATATAGGTCTCGGTCCCCACCATCTTAGAGAAGGGCATGACAGTGATTGGCTTGCTTTCTGCGGCATCACAGGGGGTATAAAGGGGCGTGCACGCCGACCGCCATCTTACTTCTGCCGATCTTAGCATAGGGAGAGGTTGCTGCCACTTCGTCAGAAGAAGGGCTATAGTTAGGGAGGGAAGATTAACCCCCAAACCGCTTGTGCTGTAACGATTTCCACTGTCCAACACCACCTTTGTTTTGCAGGGACAGGGGAGGCTATATCTTTGTGCATCAGCTCTGTAGTTTATTAGGCTGCCTTATAAGGCTCCCTGATTGCTGCATTGCTGTTTGCACCGCTGCTGTGCAAACCAACTGCTTTTTTAAAAGCAAAAATCCTGTTGCTCCTTTCTGCAGTTATCTTGTTTTAATTGTCCACACTTTTGTGCACAGCAGTCCTTTTTGTTGATGCCATACTTGTCCTGAGATCATTGTAGGGAGATTGAAATTGTACTACTGTCCTTGGAATTTTTTCAGATATCTTCCAGCCACTTTCTGCCACTTACCTTGTGTTGTGTTACACACTGTGCCTGAGTTGTAGTGCTGTCTCCCCCCCAAAAAAAGGAGATTCAAATTCTCACAAAGTGGATATACCTCAATCCTCTTAGTTTGTGGTGTATCAGCCAGCCACTTGCTGCCACTCACATTGCGTTGTAAAATACACAGGGCCTGAGTTTGGGTTCAGTCTCCCCCCCCAAAAAAAGTGAGATTGAAAATCTCACAAGGTGGATAAACCTCAATCCTCTTAGTTTGTGGTGTATCAGCCAGCCACTTGCTGCCACTCACATTGCGTTGTAAAATACACAGGGCCTGAGTTTGGTTTCAGTCTCCCCCCCAAAAAAAAGTGAGATTGAAACTCTCACAAAGTTGACAAACCTCAGTCCTCTTAGTTTGTGGTGTATCAGCCAGCCACTTGCTGCCACTTACATTGCGTTGTGTTATACACTGGGCCTGAGTTGTGGTGCAGTCTCTCCCCCAAAAAAGGGAGAATTAAATTATCATCAAGTTTATATACACCTTCTACCTTGTTTTACAGTACCATATAACAGTTGTTATTTATTTAGATTTTGCCAAAAATGAGGAAGTCTGGTGGAAGAGGCCGTGGGCGGTTGTTGCCAGCTGGTACTGATGGTGGTGGTGGTGGTGGAGCATCTGGTGGTAGTGGGAAAAGCAAAATAGCAGCTAAGGCTGGAGGTGTTGAGCCAGCATCATCGTCTGCCTACACAAGGCCTCAATGGCTCCCTTATCTGGGAGTAGGAAAACAAGTTTTAAAGCCGGAGCAGCAGGAAATGTTTTGGCTTTCATTGCTGACTCAGCCTCTAGCACTTTTGCCTCCTCTTCAGAAAGTTCCAAATTTAAAAGCAGCGAGTCATCAGTGGATGCTCCCGGTCAGGAACAAGTCGCTTTCTTGTGTCCTTCACCCAAACCAAAAGTGAAGGATGTGTCAGGCGACACAACAGGTTACTCCATGGAGCTCTTTACACATACCATGCCTGGGTTAGAAAAGGAAATTGTTAACAGCCCATTACAAGATGAATCGGACATGGAGTGCACTGATGCACAGCCACAGCTAGATTATTATGCTTTTCCATTGACTCAGATCACTACATTGCCCTCGCAGTGTACTGAGCCAGAGTCTGACCCTGATGAGACTATGGTGCCCCATCCCGAACGCTATAGCACCTTACACGGTGACACAGAGAAAGGTGCACATGACATTGAAGAGGAGGTGATAGATGACCCAGTTGTTGACCCAGATTGTCAGCCATTGATGGAAGAGGGTGCCGCTGACAGTAGCTCAGAAGCGGAGGAGGATGATCCACAGCAGCCATCAACATCACAACAGCTTTCATCTGGCAGGCCCATCTCAGGCCAAAAACGTTTGTCAACCAAAAAAACAGTTTTAGGACAGCATGGCCATCCGGTGAAAGTAGCACAGCGTGCAATGCCTGAAAAGGTATTGCATAGTAGGAAGAGTGGAGTGTGGAAAATTTTTAACAAAGATCCGAATGATCAGTGCAAAGTTATCTATAAGAAATGCTCAAAGACCTTTAGCAGAGGGAAGAATCTCCTAAATTTAAATACAACGTGCATGTGTAGACATTTAACCAGCATGCACTTGCAAGACTAGATTAACTACCAAACGTCCTGTACCGTTGGTGCACCTGCTCAGAATGAAGTTAGTCAGCAATGCTACATTGCTTCCCTCACTGTAAGCCCACCAGTTAGGACACCACCAGCAGCAAATGTGGAGGTATCATCGCAAGGCCAAAGCAGTCAGGGAATCACAAGGTTTTTGGTAGGAAACACTGTATGTAGGTCAACATCAAGAATACCATCACCAACCCTTTCTCAATCGGCCATGTCCACCACCACCACCACTGCTAGTTCCACCATATGCACTTCTCCAGTCCAGCTCACCCTACAAGAGACTCTCGTTAGGAAAAGAAACTATGCATCCTCTCATCCGCATACACAGGGTTTGAACGCCCACATTGCTAGACTAATCTAGTTAGAGATGATGCTCTACCGGTTGGTTGAAAGCGAAGCTTTCAAAGCCCTGATGGCCTACGCAGTACCATGCTATGACCTACCCAGTCGACACTTCTTTGCGAGAAAAGCCATCCCAGCCCTCCACCAGCATGTCAAAGACCGCATTGTCCATGCATTGAGGAAATCAGTCAGTGGAAAGGTGCACCTCACAACGGATGGATGGACCAGTAGGCATGGCCAGGGATATTACGTGTCCATCATGGCACACTGGGTTAATGTGGTGGATGCAGGGTCCACAGGGGACAGCCATAGTGGGACAGTTCTGCCTAGCCCACGGTCTAGGAAACAGTTGGCTGTAGGCAATCACCCCTCCTCCTCCTCCTCTAGAAGCGAGAGCTCATCTACAGACCACAGTCGCACGACCACTCCATCCACGGCTGACAGTGTTGCACACGAGGTGTCCCATTATGGAACAGCTAGTGGTAAGCGTCAGCAGGCTGTGTTGGAAATGAAGTGTTTGGGTGACAACAGACACACTGCGGAAGTTCTGGCCGAGTACTTGGAGCAAGAACCTCAGTCATGGCTGGGCAGTGTACATCTTGAGGCAGGCAAGGTAGTCAGTGATAACGGAAGGAATTTTATGGCTGCCATAGCCTTTTCACAACTGAAACACATACCTTGCCTGGCTCACACTTTGAGCCTGGTGGTGCAGTGCTAACTGAAAAATTATCCGGGGTTACCAGCCCTGCTCCTGAAGGTGCGAAGACTTTGCTCGCACATCCGCCGGTCATCCGTACACTCCAGCCGTATGCTGAACCATCAGCGATCGCTGAGGCTTCCCCAGCACCGCCTAATAAGCGAAGTTGCAACAAGGTGAAACTCCACACTGCACATGCTTCAGAGGCTGTGCAAACAGAGGCATGCTGTAATGTATTTGTAGGAGGATACACATACACGGGCAGGTTTTTGGATGGCAGACATGGAGTTGTCAGGTCGAAGCTACAAGACCTCTGTCAAGTCCTTCAGTGTTTTGAGGAATTCACACGGCTGGTAAGTGCAGACGACGCCATCATAAGCATGAGCATCCCACTAATGCATCTGCTGATGCAAAGTTTGATGCACATTAAGGAGCAGGCGTCTGCAGCCGAGGAGGAGGGAAGCCTTTATGACAGTCAGCCATTGCCTGCCCAGGGAACTCTCCTGGATGAGGTGGTGGACGAAGAGGGTGAGGAGGAGGATGATGGGTATGAATATTTATGGGAGGAGGATGCTTCTCAGGGGGCAATAGAAACTGGTGGCGTTGCAAGGTCAGGTACAGGGTTTTTGCAGGAGACAAGTGATGTTGATTTGCAAGAAAGTGCTCCTCAACCCAGCACAAGCAGTGAATTGACACCTGGAACATTGGCCCACATGGCTGAGTATGCCTTGCGTATCCTAAAAAGGGACCCCCGCATTATCAAAATGATGACCGATGACGATTACTGGTTGGCCTGCCTCCTGGATCCATAATATAAAGGAAAATTACAAAATATCATGCCACATGAGAACCTTTAGCAAATATTGGCTACTAGTGTTGAGCATTCCGATACCGCAAGTATCGGGTATCGGCCGATACTTGCGGGTATCGGAATTCCGATACCGAGATCCGGTACTTTTGTGGTATCGGGTATCGGTATCGAAACAACATTAATGTGTAAAATTAAGAATTAAAATAAAAAATATTGCTATACTCACCTCTCCGACGCAGCCTGGACCTCCGCGAGGGAACCGGCAGCGTTGTTTGCTTAAAATTTGCGCGTTTACTTCCTTACTTGAAGTCCCGGCTTGTGATTGGTCGCGTGCCGCCCATGTGGCCGCGACGCGACCAATCACAGCAAGCCGTGACGTAATTTTAGGTCCTTCAGGATTTTAAAATTACGTTCTGGCTTGTGATTGGTCGCGTCGCGGTCACATGGGCGACGCGACCAATCACAAGCCGTGACGTCACGGGAGGCTGGACACGCGCGCATTTTAAAATGCGCGCTTGTCCTGCCTCCCGTGACGTCCCGGCTTGTGATTGGTCGCGTCGCCCATGTGGCCGCGACGCGACCAATCACAGCAAGCCGTGACGTAATTTTAGGTCCTTCAGGATTTTAAAATTACGTTCTGGCTTGTGATTGGTCGCGACGCGATGCGACCAATCACAAGCTGTGACGTCACGGGAGGCAGGACAAGCGCGCATTTTAAAATGCGCGCGTGTCCAGCCTCCCGTGACGTCACGGCTTGTGATTGGTCGCGTCGCCCATGTGACCGCGACGCGACCAATCACAAGCCAGAACGTAATTTTAAAATCCTGAAGGACCTAAAATTACGTCACGGCTTGCTGTGATTGGTCGCGTCGCGGCCACATGGGCGGCACGCGACCAATCACAAGCCGGGACTTCAAGTAAGGAAGTAAACGCGCGAATTTTAAGCAAACAACGCTGCCGGTTCCCTCGCGGACGTCCAGGCTGCGTCGGAGAGGTGAGTATAGCAATATTTTTTATTTTAATTCTTTATTTTACACATTAATATGGTTCCCAGGGCCTGAAGGAGAGTTTCCTCTCCTTCAGACCCTGGGAACCATCAGGAATACCGTCCGATACATGAGTCCCATTGACTTGTATTGCTATCGGGTATCGGTATCGGATTAGATCCGATACTTTGCCGGTATCGGCCGATACTTTCCGATACCGATACTTTCAAGTATCGGACGGTATCGCTCAACACTATTGGCTACCAAACAAGCAACTTTTGTAGACCGTTTGGTTCAGGTATTCCCAGCACACAGCGGCGGTGATGGTTCTCACAAAGCTGTAGGAGACAACATGGCAGAGTTGTTAGAGGAGCACAAATCAGAAGTGGCATTGGACTGAGGGGTTTTATGACCAGGTTGTGGAGTGATTTTGCAATGACCGCAGACACGACAGGTACTGCTGCATCGATTCAAAGTGACAGGAGACTGCATTTGTCCAGTATGGTTATGAACTATTTTTCCTCCCTTATCGATGTTCTCCCTCACAGGTCATTGCCCTTTGATTACTGGGCATCTAAAATAGACACCTGGCCTGAATTGGCAGAATATGCATTACAGAAGCTCGCTTGCCCAGCTGCTAATGTGCTATCAGAAAGAGACTTCAGTGCTGCTGGTTCAATACTGACTGAAAAAAGGACTCGTCTGGCTACCCAAAATGTTGATGATCTAACCTTCATTAAAATGAACCAATCATGGATTTCAAATTATTTTGCCCCACCTTCCCCTGCTGACACGTAGCTTGCCTGGAAAATGTCTTGCTTTTGGCCTTCTCTGACTGACTGACCCAATTCCTCCATTTGCAGCTGCTGAATGTCAACCATAGGCCATTTTTTTACCTCCCTAAATTGGCTGACTCCCCCCACAGGGCCATGGTCACCACCTAGCGCAAGCACCCGTGTGAGAACCGTTTGCCTGGACTGGTGGGTGTGCCCACTCTTGGGCGAAGGCACTGGCACAGGGTCGCTCATAGTACAATGAAGTGTCTCTGATGGTGGTGGTGCACAACCAACGTCAGACACACCATCGTAATATGAGGGGCCCTGTGCCAGTACCGCCTCCCATGAGAGAGTCGAATAGTGCTCTACCACTTGCAATACTTACCTCTCCCTCCTCTACCACTGTGTAGTCTGTGCTGTTAAATCCTTCAATGGCACTGCCAATACAAATTTGTTGAAATGATAGATGATAGTAAAAACATACAGGGGCCCTGGACTCCATTTAGACCAGTTAATACTTTGCGCCAACTACCACTGTCTGCTACTCAGCAGAGAAGCCCACCCCTGTACCTAGCTATGCCACCTGTTTATTTATGAACATTTTTTGGGCAGACATTTACCTCACTTTATTATTTTGGCCTACTAACTGTGTCAGCCACTCCTTACAGTTGTCCTCCACTGAACAAAGCTGCTATGCTGCCTGTGTACTCCTGTAACCAATTTTGAACTGCATGTACCCTACTTTTTTATTTTAGGCCTACTAAGTCTTTCTGCACCACTCCTTACAGTTGTCCTCCACTGAACAAAGCTGAGCCGCCAGTTTACTCCTGTTTCGAATACTAAGCTGCATTTGGCCTACTTGTTTGGTTGGGCCTACTGACGGTGTCTGCCGCTCCTTGCTTTTCTCCTCCACTGAACAAAGCTGAGCCTCCAGTTTACTCCTGTTTCACATATTAAACTGCATTTGGCCAACTTGTTTGGTTGGGCCTACTAACGTTGTCTGCCGCTGCTTGTTGTTCTCCTCCACTGAACAAAGCTGAGCCACCACTTTACTCCTGTTTCGAATATATTAACTTGCATTTGGCCTACTTGTTTGGTTGGGCTTACTAACGGTGTCTGCTGCTGCTTGTTGTTCTCCTCCACTGAACAAAGCTGAGCCACCACTTTACTCCTGTTTCGAATATTAAACTGCATTTGGCCAACTTGTTTGTTTGGGCCTACTAACGGTGTCTGGCGCTGCTTGTTGTTCTCCTCCACTGAACAAAGCTGAGCCGCCAGTTTACTCCTGTTTCAAATATTAAACTGCATTTGGCCTACTTGTTTTTTTGGGGATACAAACTGTGTCTGCCCCCCATTACAGCTGTCCTCCACTGCACAAAGCTATGCCGCCTGTGTACTCCAGTTACAAATTTTGAACTGCATTTAGCCTACTTTTTTATTTTAGGCCTACTAAGTCTGTCTGTGCCACTCCTTACAGGTGTCCTCCGCTGAACAAAGCTATGCCGCCTGTTACCGATTTTGAACTGCATTTAGCCTACTTTATTATTTTAGGCCTACTAATTCTGTCTGCGCCACTCATTACAGCTGTCCTCCATTGAACAAAGCTATGGCGCCTGTTTACTCCTGTTACCGATTTTGAACTGCAATAAGCCTACTTTTTTATTTTAGGCCTACTAAGTCTGTCTGCGCCTCTCCTTACAGTTGTCCTCCACTGAACAAAGCTATGCCGCCAGTTTACTCCTGTTACCTATTTTGAACTGCATTTAGCCTACTTACTTTATTGGGCCTACTAACTGCCAGCCTCTCATTACAGTTGTCCTCCGCTGAACAAAGCTATGTCGCCAGTTTAGTCCTGTTACCAGTTTTGCACTGCATTTAGCCTACTTTATTATTTGGGCATATATCTGTGTTTCCTCATCATCCTGCCAATTGCCCAGCCACTGCTAGATGACTCTGCTGGTACATTGACCCAGACCACTACATTCCCCTTGCACTAAACAGCCAGAATCTGACCCTGCTGAAAGTCAGGTTCCCCTTCCCGCATACTATACCACCTTACACGGGGACAAAAAAGAAGGTGCAGATGAAAGTTCAGGTTCCTTCATCAGGTGGGGGGGCATACTCGTTGGCAACGTCACTGGCACAGGGCCTCTCATAGTACGCAAAAGTGTCTCTGCCGGTGGGAGGCGCCCCCACCGTCATACACACCGCCATACTTTGAGGGGCCCTGTGCCAGTGCCAATGCGAATGAGTGGGCCCCCCCTTCTTGCTCAGGATCACAGCACTTGCAAAGTTTAAATGCTTACCTCTCCCTGCTCCACCGTTGTGACGTATTCCGCGTTTCCTGGGCCAATGAAAAACTTGAGCCAGCCCTACCCCCCCACAAATTTAGCCAAATGACCCCCAGTTTTCAATGCCTAACTATTATTATAAAGTAAATTAAGATTGACAAGCTTCAGTAATAAGAATTGATGTTTTTGGCATTAAAATGGGCACTGTAGGTGTTTTCCTGTCCTCCACTCTCTGCCGACTTTGATTCCCCATTGACTTGCATTGGGTTTCGTGTTTCAGTCGGCCCCCTACTTTTTGCAATAATCGGCCGCTTTCACCCGACCCGACTTTTGAGAAAGTCAGGTTTCGCGAAACCCTACTCGATCCTAAAAAAGTAAAAGTCATTCAACTCTAGTGCTAACAGTCCATATTTTGGTAATGTTTTGTTAAAATGTATGATATTTTGCACCAAACAACTGGTTTTAGCCTGCAAATGCTATGGCAAACGACTAACCAAAATATTTTGTGCAAGAGTGGACTAATGCAGTATTTGGCTAACTAATACTACATTGGAAAAATGAATATTGTTACCTGGCCAAACAAAAGCAAAAAGTAGTTCCTGAAAGGAAACGTGATTGGTCTAAAGATACCTATGGAAATGTCTTTACAGGTTTTCCTTTTGCATGTGTTGGTACATCGTTGCTGACTGATTACATGGCTGTCCTGTTCTTAATACAGCTGTACAGGTGTCCATCAGCCTCCCCCAAATGATAAAACATGGACATAAAAAGCTTTATTGTAAGGCAGCACCAACAATTGCTGAAGGAGAATCTGTAGTCCCTCATTCTGTCTCTTAGGATTGACACATGGCTTTCCCGATACATTTTGTCGTTTTGCTTTTACAAAAAATTACACATGGAACATGGTTATAATGCTCCTACCATTGTCGTGTTTGGAATCATAGGAGAACTCCAGCTTCCTTTTTATAACAAATTGTCCATCATTTCACACGGTCTGCGATCACTCATTCATCAATCTTTAGATTATGGATTGTCTCTAATCTAAGATGCTATAAAATGTAATTGCAAAATTTTCAGCAAAAACAGTCATAGAAAATTGAACAGTTTCCAGTAAACATTTTTCATGATATTGGGAAAGGGCCATAAAGTCTTAAAAAAATAAATGATCCTAGGGTTCTTTGATAAATAGTCAAATCAGCTTTAGCACCATTGGTATTTTTATGAGTTATGATATTATCTCATCCTGATAAATAAACCTAGTTTATTGAAAACAGGCATCACTCCAAGTATAAAAAAAAATGAAAAGCATGTATTGATGTATGGAGAGTGTAGTAAAATGTAAATTATTACATTGTAAACTGTATCAAGCGCCTTAACATTCTTTATCTGAAATGCCACTTGTTTTATATGTATGGCCTAATAAACACTCCCACTCCCAGATAAGGCTTATTTTTATTCCATATACAGGCATAATTGGTAGACTACAGAGAAAGGAAATGTGCCGTCTAATGTGGTTTCAGATAAAGAACATTTTTTTTCATCTTCTTTTTGTTTCATGTTGATACAAATTTGATCATGTTCAAAATGAGAAAGATCAAGACATCTACTTAAATAATAGAGGCATGCAGGCAAGAATATTTTGTTCTTCTATAACCTGTTACTTAACAAATGTGTTTAGGATCTTAAGGGATCCACTAAAAATATATTAATGACCCATATATTGGATTAGTCATCAATATCGCATTGGTAAATGTCTGGCACTTAGCAACTAGTGATGAGTGAGTGTACTCATTGCTCGGGTTTTCCCGAGCACGCTCGGGTGACCTCCGAGTATTTATGACTGCTCAGAGATTTAGTTTTCATCATACCAGCTAAATGATTTACAGCTACTAGCCGGGCTGAGTACATGTGGGGATTTCCTAGCAACCAGGCAACCCCCAAATGTACTCAGCCTGGCTAGTAGCTGTAAATCATTCAGCTGCCCCGATGAAAACTAAATCTCCAAGCAGTCATAAATACTCGGAGGTCACCCGAGCAACGAGTATACTCGCTCATCACTATTAGCAACCCTTCCGTCACCTGTCACAACCTCTTGAGATGGCTGGATTTAAACACATAGAACTGAGCTGTGCTGCACAGGTACATTTAGTGTGTGGGTGCTGCCAATTACTCAGAATGCCTCCTGTTCAGGTGACCAATATACATTGAAGGGAATTTTGCAGTGCATTTCAGCACCATGTGTTTACAGTCAGCCACTGCTAAAGGTTGTAAGAATTCATTAATGGGGGTGCTGGGCATTGGACATTCACTAGTGATGAGCAAACGTTCTCAGATAAGGCACTATCCAAGCATGTTTGTGTGCTTCGTCATGCTTGGAAAATATTTTCAAGTCCCTGCAGCTGCATGCTTTGCGGCTGTTACACAGCAGCACCACATGCAGAGATTACTTAACAAACAGGCAAACATTGTCTAACAAAAAGGCAAAGTCAAACAGAAAAAGTTGACGTTTGAGCGTGGAAGCCATTGAACAGGTGTAGGGTGACAACCTCCGCAGCAAAGTCGGATAAAGTTAGACCAATTGTAGAATTGATTATATTTTCTATCTTGTGTTCTTAGATGAGTGACTAACCTATCAGTATTCAATTTAAGATTTATATTCCTCTTAACATATTAATATAAAACATCACTTTTATTAAAGATAAGTGTCATGCTGTTTAAGCCGATGATAATTAGGTTTTTCTTGCACTAATTATGTGAGTTTTAAGCTGTGTGCACTAGTTGCATTTTTTCGCATTCTTTCACTATAAAAACATGATAAAAACGCATAAAAATGCATACATATGCATCCCATCAATTATAATGCATTCTGTAATTTTCCACAAAAAAATGCATTGGGGTAAAAAACACATCATGTTCATTAATTTTGCGGATTTTTCATGTTTTTCCCGCTATTTAATGCATTGGGAAGCTCCGGAAAAAATGCGTCAAAAACGCACAAAAAATACATCAAAAACGCATGCGGATTTCTTTCAGAAAATGTCCGGTTTTCTTCAGGAATTTTCTGCAAGAAATCCTGACGTGTGCACATACCCTCATGTTTCTAGATTTGGCCTCTGTATTTCAGCCGTACTTTTTTTTTTGTTTTACTTTATATTGACATGGGTGTATGAGGTATTGTTTTATGAGGAAAGAAATGTTTTTATTTTCAGCAACATTCAGATGTACAGTACAGACCAGAAGTTTGGACACACCTTCTCATTTAAAGATTTTTCTGTATTTTCATGACTATGAAAATTGTACATTCACACTGAAGGCATCAAAACTATGAATTAACACATATGGAATTATATACTTAACAAATAAGTTTGAAACAACTGAAATTATGTCTTATATTCTAGGTTTTTCAAAGTAGCCACCTTTTGCTTTGATGGCTGCTTTGCACACTCTTGCATTCTCTTGATGAGCTTCAAGAGGTAGTCACCAGGAATGGTCTTCCAACATTCTAGAAGGAGTTCCTAGAGATGCTTAGCACTTGTTGGCCCTTTTTCCTTCACTCTGTGGTCCAGCTCACCCCAAACCATCTCTATTGGGTTCAGGTCTGGTGACTGTGGAAGCCAGGTCATCTGGCGTAGTACCCCTTCTTACTCTTTCTTGGTCAAATAGCCCTTACACAGATTGGAGGTGTGTTTGGGGTCATTGCTGACAGGGTCAGCGATGCGTTCATTCTGACCGCGGATGTAATATCCTGTCCGAGTTCAAAAAGAGGT
The DNA here is from genome assembly GCF_051348905.1 of Ranitomeya variabilis. Lineage (NCBI taxonomy): Eukaryota > Metazoa > Chordata > Amphibia > Anura > Dendrobatidae > Ranitomeya > Ranitomeya variabilis. The sequence continues at coordinate 574,681,900 of NC_135236.1, forward strand.
TAACTCCTTCAAAACATATAACGTACATTTATGCTATGTGTTCTGTCCCTGACTTTGATGCAGGTTCACACGTTGAGCCTACATCTTTCCTTGGACATGATGACTGACTTAATCAGTGACAGTGGGATTTAACATGCACTTGCAGGAGGCGCTTCATTCATCCCACCCATTGACGCCTCCCTCATGTGATCGCCGAGCGCTGATGGGTTGTCATGATAGCTGTGGGTCTACAGATGATACTCATGCTTGTCAATATGATACTCCTGTGAACTTCATCCTGTGGCCAACATTTATAAGAGATTCAGATTTCTGCTATATATAGCAGTGCTTCAGCACAGGCAATCAGATGATCGTAAATGTAAAAATATGAACAAGATAAATAAAAGAAACACAAGTTCAAATCACTGCCTTTTGGCAAATTGAAAATGAAAGAATAATAAAAAATGCACATATTTCATATTGTTGTGTTCAGAAATGTCCAATCTATTAAAATCTAAAATAAATTAATCCTATTAGTAATCAATGTAATGAGAAAAAAGATCAAAATGACTGAATTACTTTTTTTTGCAATAAAATGCATTAAGAGCAAATCAAAACATCATAGCTACCTCAAAATAGTATTGGTAAAGGCATCAGCAAGGAATGCAAAAAAGGAGCCCTCACCCAGTTCCATATCCCAAAAAATGAAAACGTTACGGGTCTCAGAAAATGGTGACAAAAGACAAAACATTATTTTCACTAATTAAAAACGAGGGTTTTTTTATCTGCATAATCATACTGACAGGACAGTTTTAACATATAGGACAAATGGTAAATAACCAAAATAAAAAATTGTGGATTTGCACTTTTTTGCATTTTCAATGCACTTGGAATTATTTTCCTGTTTTCCAGTACGCTATATGGTAAAATGAATGGAGTTATTAAAAAATAACAAGTCGTCAAGCAAAAAACAAGCCTTCACATGGCTATAATAAAAATAAAAATGTTATGGCTAGTGTTGAGCGATACCTACCGATATCAAGAAGTATCTGTATCGGATTGGATCGGCCGATATCCAAAAAATATCGGATATCGTCGATACCGATACCCGATACCAATGCAAGTCAATGGGACACAAATATCGGAATGTAAATAAGCCCATTCTGTTCTTCTACATCCTGTTCTGGAGGGGGGGGGGAAATGTGGGCGGTGCATGGGCAGACACGATGCCTGCAACAGTGACAGTGATTGACACATTAGCCAATGATGGGACAGTAGTAGTCCCATCATCCGGCTAATGTGTTCAATGTAAAAAAAACAAAAACAAAACATACATACTACATACATACTACATACATACATACAATACATTCATACATTACATACAAAACATACATACAGACATACAGTACATTAAACATAGATTTTATACTCACCATCACTTGTCACTTTATTCCCCAAAGCCAGTGTCATCTGTAAAAAAGATTAAAATAACAAACAACCAATATACTCCGTGTCCGCCGAAATCCATGAGTGTCCCACGACGATCTCCCATGGAGAATGGCAGCACCAGCTGATGTGACCGCTCTCTAGGGGATTCAGGAACACAATGACGGGAGGAAGATATCCTTCTGCACTGTATTCCTCCGCCGCTGAAAACAAATAGTCTCTAGTCTCACTTTTGGCACTGCTGTGTGAGAAATTTTCCCAGGCAGCAATTGCCATAAAGTAAGACTTTGTCCTAAGTTAACCTCTCAGTGATGCACTGCAGGAGCTATTGTCTCCTGTCAGTGTGTCACTGAGGGTCCTATAGAGCAGTGACATCACCCGATGTCACTATTCTATAGGGGAGATCGTCGTGGGACACTCGTTATTAATTGGACTACGGCGGATAGGTAGTATACGGTTTATTATCTTATGTTTTTTGCAGGCGCTTAAGTATGGTAAGTATGGTTAAATGAAGAATATTAAAATACTTTTTTCTAATGTGTGTGTGATTTATTAACCCTTTATTACTATTGGATTAATAATGAATAGGCATCTTATTGACGCCTCTCCGTTATTAACCCGGCTTAATGTCACCTTACAATAGCAAGGTGACATTAACCCATTATTACCCCATATCCCACCGCTACACAGGAGTGGGAAGAGAGGGGCTAAGTGCCGGAATTGGCGCATTTTACAGATGCACCATTTCTGGGGCGTCTGCGGACTGGTATTTGTAGCCGGGGGGGCCAATATCCATGGCTCCTCTCTAGGCTATGAATATCAGCCCGCAGCTGTCTGCATAGCCTTTCTGGCTATAAAATATAGGGGGACACCATGTCATTTTTTGGGGGGTCCCCTATTTTAATAGCCAGTAAAGGCTATGCAGACAGCTGCAGGCTGATATTCATAGCAGGCTACAAATATTGGCCCCTGGCCATCAGCTTTCCCCCTCTGGCGCAGAAAATTGTGCGGGAGCCTACGCCGTTTATTTCCTTTTTTTTTAAATTCAATGCTCATTAAGGAATCTTTCACACTTGCGTCGGTACGGGTCCGTCGCTATGCGTCGGGCCAAAGTACCGATGCACGTTGTGAAATTTGTGCACGACGTGGGCAGCAGATGCAGTTTTTCAATGCATCCTCTGCCCATTCTGAAGTCCGGGTAGGAGGGGGCGGAGTTTCGGCCGGGCATGTGAGGTAGAAAATGGCGGACGCGACGGACAAAAAACGTTTCGTGCTGATGGTCCACCAAAACATGACGGATCCGTTGCACGATGGACGCAACGTGTGGCCATTCGTCGCGATCCGTCGCTAATACAAGTCTATGGGTAAAAAAAACGCATCCTGCTAGCACATTTGCAGGATCCATTTTTTTCCCAAAATGACGGATTGCAATGGATTGCTAAAAACACAAGTGTGAAAGTAGCCTTAGAAACATCAGCCTTTCTATTATATATCTATGGATATATCGATCTATAGATATATTTATAGACAGATATATCTATAGATACATAGATGTATCTATCCATATATCTGGCTGCTTTCACACATCAGGTTTTTGCCGTCAGGCACAACCCAGCGAGTTTTGAAAAAAACGGATCCGGCGGAAAACACGGATCCGGTGGAAAAAAAATGGATCTGGTGGAAAAAAACGGATCCTGCGGAATAAAACGGATCCTGCAAATGTGCTCGCAGGATGCATTTTTTTCCCCATAGACTTGTATTAGCGACGGATCGCGACGGATGGCCACACGTCGCGTCCGTCTTGCAACGGATCCGTCATGTTTTGGCGGACCGTCAGCATGAAAAATCGTTCAAGTGAACGTTTTTTGTCCGTTGCGTCCTCCATTTTCTACCGCGCATGCGCAGCTGAAACTCTGTCCCCTCCTCCCCAGACTTCAGAATGGGCAGCGGATGCAGTTTTTCAACGCACAAATTTCACAACGTGCGTCGGCCTGACTCATAGCAACAGACCCGTACCGACGCAAGTGTGAAAGAGGCTGTAATGAGCGTTGAATTTAAAAAAATGTAAATGGGAAAAACCCAATTTTTTGCACCAGAGAGGGAAAGCCGACGGCTGGGGCCAATATTTGTAGCCTGCTATGAATATCAGCCTGCAGCTGTCTGCGTAGCCTTTACTGGCTATTAAAATAGGGGGACCCCCCAAAAAATGACGTGGGGTCCCCCTATATTTTATAGCCAGAAAGGCTACGCAGACAGCTGCGGGCTGATATTCATAGCCTAGAGAGGAGCCATGGATATTGCCCCCCCCGCTACAAATACCAGTCCGCAGCCACCCCAGAAATGGCGCATCTGTAAGATGCACCAATTCCAGCTCTTAGCTTCTCTCTTCCCACTCCCGTGTAGCGGTGGGATATGGGGTAATAAGGGGTTAATGCCACCTTGCTATTGTAAGGTGACATTAAGCCGGGTTAATAACGGAGAGGCGTCAATAAGACGCCTATCCATTATTAATCCAATAGTAGGAAAGGGTTAATAAATCACACACACATTAGAAAAAAGTATTTTAATATTCTTCATTTAACCATACTTACCATACTTAAGCGCCTGCAAAAAACATAAAATAATAAACCGTATACTACCTATCCGCCGTAGTCCAATTAATAATGAGTGTCCTACGACGATCTCCCCTATAGAACAGTGACATCGGGTGATGTCACTGCTCTATTGGACCCTCAGTGACACACTGACAGGAGACAATGGCTCCTGCAGTGCATCACTGAGAGGATACCTTAGGACAAAGTCTCACTTTATGGCAATTGCTGCCTGGGAAAATTTCTCACACAGCAATGCCAAAAGTGAGACTAGGGACTATTTGTTTTACAGCGGCAGAGGAATACAATGCGGAAGGATACCTTCCTCCTGTAATTGTGTTCATGGAGCCCCTAGAGAGCGGTCACATCAGCTGATGCTGCCGTTCTCCACGGGAGATCATCGTGGGACACTCATGGATTTCTGCGGACACGGAGTATATTGGTTGTTTGTTATTTTAATCTTTTTTACAGATGACACTGGCTTTGGGGAACAAAGTGACAAGTGATGGTGAGTATAAAATCTATGTTTAATGTACTGTATGTCTGTATGTATGTATTGTATGTAATGTATGTATGTATTGTATGTAATGTATTTATGTATTGTATGTAGTATGTATGTAGTATGTATGTAGTATTTTTTTTTACATTCAACACATTAGCCAAATGATGGGACTACTACTGTCCCATCATTGGCTAATGTGTCAATCACTGTCACTGTTGCAGGAATCGTCTGATGGGACTTGTAGTCAGAGCCCCGGCACGCCGCACAGAGCCCCGGCATGCTGCGCAGAGCCCCGGCACACCACACAGAGCTCCGGCAGGCACGCACAGAGCCCCGGCAGGCCTGCATAGACCCCGCCTGCACACACACAAGCAGTCGCTGCCCACGCACCGCCCACACTCCATTATTGTCATAATTGCACTGTGGGAACTTCCGATTCCGGTATCCGATATCGCAAAAATATCGGAACTCAGTATCGGAATTCCGATACAGTGAATATCGGCGATACCCGATATTTGCAGTATAAGAATGCTCAACACTAGTTATGGCTCTTGGAAAAAGGGGAGGACAAAACTAAATAGAAAAAATGGAAAATGGCAAGAGGTGAAGGGTTAAAATATTAACCCCTTTATTACCCAAGCCTGTTTTAAAAATTGCACCCCTCAAAGTCTTCAAAATCACATTAAAAAATGTATTAACCCTTCTGGTGCTTCACAGGAACTAAATCAATCATGCTTTGTGGGAGCAGCACTGTAGGGTCATGATATTGTGCATGTTGAGGATACTGTGGAGGAATTCACTGTGGAAGTATCAAACTGTGTTTTGGAGGCACTTTTGCTGGCATCATACCTTTTGGAGGTCATCATTAAAGGTGTATCTTAGTGTATAAAAAAGTTATTCTTTTACTGCTGCGAAGCTATGACACTTGCTCTTTTGTGAGAACACTGAATATTATTATTTTTTTGTGGCGAGGGTGTGAGAATAAGGACTCTGCTATGTGGCTCCATGATTTCAATGTACATCCTTGCCTTACACTATACAGGTGCTTCTTTCAAAATTAGAATATCATCGAGAAGGTAATTTATTTCAGGTCTTCAATATGAAAAGTGAAACTCATTTAATATAGAGTCTTTACAAATAGAGTGATCTATTTCAAGTGTTAATTTCTGTTAATGTTGATGATTATGGCTTACAACAAATGAAAACTCAAAAGTCATTATCTCAGTAAATTAGAATAATTAACAATAAACACCTGCAAAGGCTTCCTAAGAATTTAAAAAGGTCACATAGTCTGTTTCAATAGGCACCACAATCATGGGGAAGACTGACTTGACAGATGTCCAGAAGGCAGTCATTGCCACACTCCACAAGGTGAGTAAGCTGCAAAAGGTCATTGCTAAAAAAAACATGGAGAACTGAAGTGAGAGAAAATTACTCAAAGTATTCTAAAACAGTGGTAGCTTAGGATGACAAAGTGGTAGCTTTGAAGAGAGAAAACTGTACTTATAATTTATTTTTACTCTATCTACATCAGTTTTAAGCAGTTTTTTGTTGTGAAGGTTCCCTTTATACAACCATTGAGATATATGTATTATATCATTCTTTCTGCTTGCAATCACCAGGAGGAGACTACTTTACAAGCACCTATAGGTTTCCCATTAAACTGAATAATAAATTATTATGTGCAGAGCTCTCCTTAGGAGCAGCAGAAATAATTTTATCATCCTTATATATTATTTCTAAACTCTCTTTTTTGGTGATTACTTTGTATCTCCGTTCATACTGCACCCACACACACAAATGATACACCATTTGAAATATAAACTTGCCCCCTTCAGCACGAAAATAACTAAACATACCACACATCCACAATGCGATCACAAAATACAGTTTAAACATTAATTTTCATAAACCTACACTCAGGAAAAATTACCTGCAGGTGGCACCACAATACCCCAAAGCTCACTACCACAAAGCTGCTTACAGACATCACAAACAAATCCTAACATTTTCCTTGGGGCTTTCCAGCTTGCCAAACTCTTTGCCCAGCTGATTTCAAGCACATTGGAGGATTGCACACTTCACTGCAGGTGAGTCACATATGCAAACACATTTGTAAACATGCATTGCCTATTCAATTGCACACTTGCTCCATTTATACTCCACTGACACATATAAATGATATACCTTTTCAAAGGTCAAATTACCTGCAGGTGGCATTTGCCTTGGGGTCTTGCCAGCTTGCCGAAGTGCTTGCCCAGCCTTTTTCAGGCAAATTTGAGGATTGCACACTTCACTGCAGGTGAGTCACATATGCAAACACATTTGTAAACATGCACTGCTTTTTTAGTGATTACTTCGCCCCACACACACAAATAATACACCATTTGAAAGATAAACTTGCCCCCTTCAGCAAGAAAAGTCACAAACAAGCCACACATTCACGATTTGATCAATAAATGCAGTTTAAACATTAATTTTCGAAAACCTGCAGAAAAAAACAATAACCTGCAGGTTGCACCACAACCTCAAGACATTTTTTTTGCCTCTACTTATCAAACCAATTTATTGTATCACCAATCTACATATGTAAATATCTCTCTGTGTTCATCATCTCACACACAAATGGTGAGTCACATATGCAAGCACATTTGAAAAGATGCACTGCTTTTTCGGTGATTACTTCATCACACAAATAATACATTATTTGAAAGGTAAACTTGCCCCCATCAGCAAGAAAAGATGGAAAATAACCTGCTGGTGGCATCCCAACTTCAAGACTTTTTTTAGCCTCTACTTATCAAACCAATTTATTGTATTACCAATCTACATATATAAATACATCTCTGTGTTCATCTCATTAAATACATTAACATTTGACAAACTTGATTTTCCTGTAATTGCCTGCGCCTCCGACGACCAATGTGCATAAATTTTGCACGGGCCAACTAGTCCTAATGAATTGCTTACCCAGAATAAAGTGTTAAAAAATTAAAAAGAAAGTTATAGGATGTTCTTAGAGGTTGTATCTGTAGAATTTAAGTATTAATTTAACAAGCTTCAGATGTAAGTGATGAATTTCTACAGCAAAAAAGGTTTACAACACAGATCTATCACAGATATACATCCTGGGTACAACATCATATTTTTTATTTAATAATGTCATAAGAGAGGCCTCCGAAAATATCCTGTGTGAAGAAACATTGGAGTTGCTAGAGGCTGATGCAGCAATGTGTAATATTTGTAAGCTCAAAGTTATAGGTAATAAATAATAAAATCTCCAGTCTATCAGTGCCAAGGTAATCCTCATAAGAGAGTCACAATTAGAAAGCTCTAAAATAATTTTGTGTTATGTGTCAAAGTGATACACACATTAGATTGACATATGTTTTCCCATATGGGCATTTGTTCCCATGAGCCGATTTGGTAACAGAGACATCTGCAACACGTTAGTCGTCACAATACAAAATACAGTGACTCAGCATAGGCTGCTCTTCAGCGCACAGAGGAGTATAGCAGCTGCAATTGAGAAAACTGAGATAAGTGTTATCTATTTAAATCGGATCTGCATGCTGCAAGAAAGAGAAGGAAAATGTGAATGAAAATTGTGTAACTTAAGATTCTAAACATTCAAAATACTTTTTTCCTCTTTGAACAGGATAAAAATGTTTCCTTTCCACTGACAATCAGAAATGATAGAATATATACTGTGAAGTGTCCAATATTCTTGTGTTTACACTGCTACGCATCAAGAATAAAACATAAGCGCTCTAAAAACTCATTACTAGTGTTGAGAATTCCGATACCGCAAGAATCGGGTATGGGCCGATACTTGCCGTATCGGAATTCCGATACCGAGATCCCATACTTTTGTTGTATCGGGAATCGGTATCGGGACCATATTAATGTGTAAAATAAAGAATTAAAATAAAAAATATTGATATACTCACCTCTCCGACGCAGCCTGGACATCACCGCTGGTAACCGGCAGCCCGCTTTGTTTAAAATGAGCGCGTTCAGTACCTTCCATGATGTCACGGCTTCTGATTGGTCGTGTGCTGCTCATGTGACCGCCACGCGACCAATCACAGGCCGCGACGTCATCCCTCAGGTCCTAAATTCCCTTCTAGGAATTTAGGACCTGAAGGATGACGTCACGGCTTCTGATTGGTCGCGAGGCGGTCACATGAGCGGCACGCGACCAATCAGAAGCCGTGACAACATGGAAGGTACTGAACGCGCTCATTTTAAGCAAAGCAGGCTGCCGGTTACCAGCGGTGATGTCCAGGCTGCGTCGGAGAGGTGAGTATATCAATATTTTTTATTTTAATTCTTTATTTTACACATTAATATGGTTCCCAGGGCCTGAAGGAGAGTTTCCTCTCTTTCAGACCCTGGGAACCATCAGGGATACCTTCCAATACTTGAGTCCCATTGACTTGTATTGGTATCGGGTATCGGTATCGGATTAGATCCGATACTTTGCCGGTATCGGCCGATACTTTCCGATACCGATACTTTCAAGTATCGGACGGTATCGCTCAACACTACTCATTACATTACATTAGAAAGTCTACCGTATGAGTTAAAGAATTTGCTATTTTTATTCTACATTTACAAAAACAACAATATTTATTTTTAAATTCGGAAACGGGGGGTAGAGTAATTCAAGTTTTTGTATTTTTAATATTTGTAAAAAACTTGCCATTATATAATATATATATACATATACATATATAATGGGATAGCGCCCTTTATATGCCACTCTCATAGGTTAATAGCAACATTTAAGGGTATGTGTCCACGTTCAGGATTACATCAGGATTTGGTCAGGATTTTACGTCAGTATTTGTAAGCCAAAACCAGAAGTGGGTGATAAATGCAGAATTGGTGCACGTGTTTCTATTATACTTTTCCTCTAATTGTTCCACTCCTGGTTTTGGCTTACAAATACTGATGGAAAATCCTGACCAAATCCTGATGCAATCCTGAACGTGGACACATACGCTAACAGTAGCGATTTAAGCAAGCTCTGGTCACTGCTGTTACAGGCGGAGCTGGCTATAAAGTACAGAGAATCTGCCAGGTATAATGATGCCTAGCTCCATACATGTGCACCCAACAAGGGGTTGCATTTCATCACACAGAACCCATTTAATAATTACAAAAAATCTGTGAATAACATACTAACATACTGCAACAGCACTATTTCACCAGTAATGTTGTAGATAGACACTTTTGCTAGATAGACAAAGTAGCAGTTTGCAACAGTATTGACAAAAAATGAAAAATTATAGGAATCCAAATTCTCATTTCTTACGCTGCATGTTTTGTAACAGAAGGGGAGTCTTCTACATTAGTTAATTAACTGTACTGATTAATTATTATTTCTCTTTAAATGATCTTTATTGTTGTTCCATAATGGTGCTTTGTTGCTTTACCAGTTTTAAGAAAACACTGTGAACCTGAGGATGATATAGAATAGAAACCTAGTTCTTACATGAAGATGCTGACAGAGAGCCAATAATGACCCCACTACACACGCTGTATGGTTTCAATTACAGCTTTATATGAGTAGACAGCATGGGGCCAGAGAGGAACAATTGTAACAATCCAAATGGTTCTCTACTTCAAGGTTCAGATAACTAAGAATTTTCTTTTGTCTTTCCTATTAATGTTTACTTTATTTCTACTTTGTCTCCTGTTTGAAGATAGGCATTTTAGCATTTGAATACAGAAAAATATTAACTTTAAAGCTTGTTCTGTAATAACCTGACATTTCCAGTTTTAAATCATATTAAAATTCATTTTCTTTTCTGTAATCTAAAATAAAGTTGAAGTTGTTTAGGAAAGTGGAATAATTCACTCCTTTGAAAAACAAAGGACAAACTCAAGGAGACAAAATAGTATTTTGTTCTTTTGATAAAGCATATAAAAGTTTAGATGAAAGGTATAAACCAGGGGGAAAAGCCTTAATGATTGAATCATCCTTTCTTCAAAGAAATCAGATATTTTTTGTTTTCAAATGTAAACACTTTAGACCTCTTCTTTTTCTCTGCACCAAGGATTCAGTTTTTTCTAATGTCCAGTGAACATGAAGATTAGTTCAAATATTCCTAGAAAAAAATACTAAATTAGTATCTCTTTACAATTTGATTTTGCATTCCATCTATATTGAAAAATATTGATGACTTGTAGCATCAGATATTTATATTTTCTCTAGATATAAAGTAAAGTATATTCACAACAATTATATTTTCGCAATTTTCCCCTAAAAATTGTTGTAAAAGGTCTCTGAAAGAAGACACATTTAACCCCTTAATGACAGAGCCAATTTGGTACTTAATGACCGAGCCAATATTTACAATTCTGACCACTGTCACTTTATGAGGTTATAACTCTGGAATGCTTTAACAGATCCTGCTGTACTTCATGTTATTGGTAACATTTCTTCAATATTGCTTGCGATTATTTATGAAAAAAATAGAAATATGGCGAAAATGTTTAAAATTTTGCAATTTTCAAAATTTGTATTTTTATGCCCTTAAATCAGAGAGATATGTCACAAAAAATAGTTAACAAATAACATTTCCCATATGTCTACTTTACATCAGCACAATTTTGGAAACAATTTTTTTTTTTTGTTAGGGAGTTATAAGGGTTAAAAGTTGACCAGCAATTTCTCTTTTTTCCTCTCCATTTGTTTTTAGGGACCGCATCACATTTGAAGTAATTTTGAGGGGTCTATATGATAGAAAATAACCAAGTGTGACACCATTCTAAAAACTGCACCCCTCAAGGTGCTCATAAACACATTCAGGAAGTTTATTAACCCTTTACGTGCTTCACAGGAACTGAAACAATGTGGAAGGAAAAAATGAACATTTAACTTTTTTTGCAAACATTTTACTTCAAAACCATTTTTTTTTATTTTCACAAGTGACTCCATTTTGGAAACTAGACCCCTTAAGGAACTTATCTAGATGTGTGGTGAGCACTTTAAACCCCCAGGTGCTTCACGGAAGTTTATAACGTAGAGCCGTGAAAATAAAAAATCACATTTTTTCTACAAAAATGATCTTTCTGCCCCAAAATTTTTATTTTGACAAGAGTAACAGGAGAAATTAGACCACAAAAGTTGTTGTGCAATTTCTCCTGAGTACGTCGATACCCCATATGTGGGGGTAAACCACTGTTTGGGCGCACCACAGAGCTTGGAAGAGAAGGAGTGCCGTTTTACTTTTTCAATGTAGAATTGGCTGGAATTGAGATCGGACACCATGTCGCGTTTGGAGAGCTACTGATGTGCCTAAACAGTAGAAACTCCCCACAAGTGACCCATTTTGGAAACTAGACCCCTTAAGGAACTTAGATGTGTGGTGAGCACTTTAAACCCCCAAGTGCTTCACAGAAATTTATTAAGTAGAGCCGTGAAAATAAAAAATCCTTTTTTTTCCCTCAAAAATGATTTTTTAGCATGCAATTTTTTATTTTATCAAGGGTAACAGGAGACATTGGACCCCAAAATCTGTTGACCAGTTTGTCCTGAGTATGCTGATACCCCATATGTTGGAGGGCACTGTTTGGGCACCCATCGCGGAAGAGAAGGAGCGCCGCTTGGAATGCACATTTTGATGGGATGGTCTGCGGGCGTCATGTTGCATTTGCAGAGCTCCTGATGTACCTAAACAGTAGAAACCCCCCACAAGTGACCCCATTTTGGAAACTAGACCCCACAAAGAGCTTATCTAGATGTGTAATGAGCACAAAGAACCCCCAACTGCTTCACAGAAGTTTATAATGTAAAGCCATGAAAATAAAAAAAATCATATTTTTTCCACAAAAATGATCTTTTCACCCCAATATTTTTACTTTCACAAGGGTAACAGGAGAAATTGGACTGCAAAATTTATTGTGCAATTTATGCTGAGTAGTCTGATACCCCATATGTGGGGGTAAACACTGTTTGGGCGCATGGCAGAGCTCGGAAGGGAAGGAGCGCCATTTTGGAATGCAGACTTTGATAGAATGGTCTGTGGGCATTATGTTGCGTTTGCAGAGCTCCTGATGTACCTAAACAGTAGAAATCCCCTACAAGTGACCCCATTTTGGAAACTAGACCCCCCAAGGAACTTATCTAGATGTGTGGTGAGAACTTTGAATGCCCAAGTGCTTCACAGAAGTTTATAATGCAGCGTTGTCAAAATAAAAAATATTTTTTTTCCACAAAAATGATTTTTTAGCCCCCAAGTTTTTATTTTCACAAGGGTAACAAGAGAAATTGGACCCCAAAAGTTGTTGTCCAATTTGTCCTGAGTACAATGACACCCCATGTGTGGGGGGACCACTGTTTAGGCGCATGGCAGAGCTTGGAAGGGAAGGAGCGCCATTTTGGAATGCAGACTTTGATAGAATGGTCTGCGGGTGTTATGTTGCGTTTGCAGAGCCCCTGATGTACCTGAACAGTAAAACCCCCCACAAGTGACCCCATTTTGGAAACTAGACCCCCAAAGAACTTATCTAGATGTCTGGTGAGAACTTTGAATGCCCAAGTGCTTCACAGAAGTTTATAATGCAGCGTTGTCAAAATAAAAAATATTTTTTTTTCCACAAAAATGATTTTTTAGCCCCCAAGTTTTTATTTTCACAAGGGTAACAGGGGAAATTGGACCCCAAAAGTTGTTGGTCAATTTATCCCGAGTACACTGATGCCCCATATGCAGGGGTAAACCACTGTTTGGGCGCACGGCAGAGCTCAGAAGGGAGGGAGCACTATTTGACTTTTTGAGCGCAAAATTGGCTGTGGCGTTTGGAGACCCTCTGATGTACCTAAACAGTGTAAACCCCCCAATTCTAACTCCAACCCTGACCCCAACACACCACTACCCCTAATCCCAACCAATCCATAATCCTAATCACAACCCTAACAATAATCACAACCCTAACCGCAAAACAACCCTAAATCCCAACCCTAAACATAACCCTAATCAGAACCCCTAATCCTAATCTCAACCCTAACCTCAAACCTAACAATAATCCCAATACACCCCTAACCCTAATCCCAACCCTAACCTTAACCCTAATCCCAAACCTAACCCTAATCCCAAACATAACCCTGATGCCAACCCTAATCCAAACACTAACCCTAATCCCAACTCTAACCCTAACTTTAGCCCCAACCCTAGCTCTAACTTTAGCCCCAACCCTAACCCTAACTTTAGCCCCAACCCTAAATTTAGCCCCAACCCAAACCCTAACCCTAGATTTAGCCCCAACCCTAACCCTAACCCTAAAGTTAGAACCCCACCCCAAACCCTAACCCTAACCCTAAATTTAGCCCCAACCCTAACCCTAACCCTAAATTTAGCCCCAACCCTAACCTTAATTTTAGCCCCAACTCCTCTAGCTGCCAGCCGGCAGATCATGGCGGGCACACTGCGCATGCGCCCCCTATTATGTTACTGGATTAAGAAGCCAGCGGGCAAGAGGGGATGCAGGAGGACCCAGGGAACACAGGTAAGTATAACAGGGTCCCCGAATCCCCCTATTTCTCTGTCCTCTGATGTGCGATCACATCAGAGGACAGAGAATTACACATCACTTTTTCTTTTTTTGCGGTCGCCGGTAAACAGTTAATTACTGGCGATCGCAAAACAGGGGTCGGTAAAAACATACCACGATCATGTTCTTTGGGGTCTCGGCTACCCCCGGCAGCCAAGACCCCGAAGATCTTCTGGGTGCCGGCCGGCGGGTGCACTGCGCATGCGCCCGCCATTTTTTGGACGGAACAAGATGGCGGCGCCCATTGGGAGCCAGGAGGAGCACCGTGGGAGACAGGTGAGTATCGGGGGCGATCGGGGACCCTATTTCTTTGTCCTCTGATATGCGATCACATCAGAGGACAGAGAAATTAAGTAAGAAATCGTGGTTTTTTTGCGACCGCCAGTAAACGGTTAATTACCGATGATCGCAACCCGGGGTCGGTAAAAAAAAACCCCGAATCATGTTTTCTGGGGTCTCGGCTACCCCCGCTATTCACTTTTTCCACAGCGCCGTTAATTAACGGCGCTGTGGTTTAAGTACCCTTAACTGCCGCTGTTAAAAGGAAAATCAGCGGTCGTTAAGGGGTTAAGGAGCATTTACTCTGCAAGATAATCTTGCTGTTGACCTGTTAAATGAGCAAAATGCCCATTCATTGGGTGAAATGATCATATGTGCAGCTCGAAAGATCATCATTCTCGGTGGTGCTTCATCCTGTGCAAATAGGACTCGCCCTCTCGACAACCATGGCAGCCTAGTCATAATGAATGATCTAGCATAGATCATTCAGTGGGCTTAGTATATTTTGGCCTGCCTGTGTAAACAGGCTTATAATTAGTGTTGAGCATTCCGATACCGCAAGTATCGGGTATCGGCCGATACTTGCGGTATCGGAATTCCGATACCGGGATTCCGATACTTGGCGCGTATCGGATACCGGAATCGGAAGTTCCATGATTCAAAATTCAGAAATTCAGCCAATGAGAAAGATTCCAAGTGTGGGCACATCCTGTTTAGCATGGAGGGCATGAAACTACTGGCAAGGCTGTGATTGGCTGCTTAAATGATGTCATGATGCAGTTTAAAAGTCGCTGGCGCCATTTTGCGATCACTCTGCTGTGAATTCAGTTAGTGACAGGACGCTGTTTGCTGACTGAGGGACAGTTTAGAGATAGCGATTTGCTTCTTTGTGCTTTCCAAAGGCTAATTTAGCAACCGCTGTGTTCACCTACTAATCACCTTCCTTTTGCCTTGTAGCGCTGTTTTCACAGCGATCTGCAAGGTCTCTGTGTGTGTGTGTGTGAGTGCAGCCCACTCTCTAGTCTGAGTGCAGCCACATAGGCCATCCATAGCTGGTTGTATTCAGTTCAGGGAGGGTGGTTCATTGCCTCATACTGTCCTTTTTTTTTTTTTTTTTGAAGTAGTGCAGGCTGCTGCACATTTTTTCCAAAAATTCCTATTAGTGTCTTTCCACCCGTCTCCAGCTAATTTGTGGAAAAACACTACATAGGATAAAGTAGAGGAGGGTTTTTGGGCCTTGCAGCGCCGTTTACGGCTGTCTGCACGGTCTCCGTGTGACTGCAGCTCGCCCTGTAGTCTGTGAGCAGCCGTAGCTTGGTTGTCTCCAGCTCAGGGTTGTTCACTGCGTCATACCGCCAAATCAATTTTCATTTTGTTTTCAAGTAGTGTAGTCTGCTGCTAATTAATTTAAAAAAATCCTATTAGTGTCTTTCCACCCGTCTCCAGCTAATTTGTGGAAAAACACTACATAGGATAAAGTAGAGGAGGGTTTTTGGGCCTTGCAGCGCCGTTTACGGCTGTCTGCACGGTCTTCGTGTGACTGCAGCTCGCCCTGTAGTCTGTGACCAGCCGTAGCTTGGTTGTCTCCAGCTCAGGGTTGTTCACTGCGTCATACCGCCAAATCAATTTTCATTTTGTTTTCAAGTAGTGTAGTCTGCTGCTAATTAATTTAAAAAAATCCTATTAGTGTCTTTCCACCCGTCTCCAGCTAATTTGTGGAAAAACACTACATAGGATAAAGTAGAGGAGGGTTTTTGGGCCTTGCAGCGCCGTTTACGTCTGTCTGCACGGTCTCCGTGTGACTGCAGCTCTATCCGTTGTCAGTTCAGCCCAAAAAAAATAAATAAATAATAAAGTTCACCAAACACACCAGCAGGGCCGGCTCCAGGTTTTCATGGGCCCTTGGGCGACAGAACCTCAGTGGGCCCCCTTGTGGAGCAAATCATGTGGCGACAGTAAAACAGCAGGGACCACAGAGACCCAAATATTTTATTTAGAAAAAAACTATGTAAACTTTATAAAAACACTAGTGCAAAATAGAGAAAGTGCAATATATCAGGGAAACTTTTGATAAATTTGCTTCTCTGTAAGTTGTAAACTTCTAAACAAATTTAAACAATTTATGCCTTTTGCTAGATCTTTAACAGTAGTTACTTTTCTTAGGTGCTCCTTTAAACCTTTCTTCCCCATCTATTCCCTACCTACAAAAACTCCCCACTCTGTGTGCACCTGCAGTGTGGACCACTGACCCCAATATTTAATCAATTGTGTCATTGCTAGGATTACTCCCACCCCCCAAAATCCCACAGAAAGTAGTAATGCCCCTACTGTGCAACGACATGTATGGGCCTTTGAAGGATATAAATATATAAATACAATTGTAAATGCATTAATTTAAAAAAAACCACAATACTAAGTGCTATTTACATGAACTCTGTATTTACTGTCAGTGTACATGTAACACAGTGATCACTGGTGACATTATACACAGGAGCTCTGTATATAGTGTCAGTGTACAGGTAATACAGGGATCACCAGTGACATTATACACAGGAGCTCTGTAAAAAGTGCCAGTGTACAGGTAATACAGTGATCACCACTGCCAGTGACATTATATACAGGAGCTCTGTATATAGTATACAGTGTATAGTGTCAGTGCACAGGTAATACACTGACTCACCAGTGACGTCTCTAGCTGAAGTCCTTCATCTTTGCTTTTCTCATTCATGCAGCACAGACCGCCATCGCTTCTTCCAGCCAGGACTCGCCTCTGCATAAAAAAAACACAGTTATCTAGAGCACATTCCCCACTTTTTCCCTTTCTTCTACACTACACATCTGAATACAGAGGTCCACCCACAATCAATATATAATTGGTTATTATGCAACCTCATAGATTGCAAGCTTACGAGTCCCCCATCATGTGCAGTCCCCCTTACCTCCCACTTCATGTGCAGTCCTCCTTACCCCCACTTCATCATGTTCAGCCCAACTCCCCCACTTCATCATGTGCAGCCCAACTCCCCCACTTCATCATGTGCAGCCCAACTCCTCCTTCATCATGTGCAGTCCTCCTTAACCCCCAAATTCCATCATGTGCAGCCTCCTTTAACCCCCCAAATTCCGTCATGTGCAGCCTCCTTTAACCCCCCAAATTCCACCATGTGCATCCTCCTTTAACCCCCCAAATTCCATCATGTGCAGCCTCCTTTAACCCCCAAATTCCATCATGTGCAGCCTCCTTTAACCCCCAAATTCCATCATGTGCAGCCTCCTTTAACCCCCCCCAAATTCCATCATGTGCAGCCTCCTTTATCCCCCCAAATTCCATCATGTGCAGCCTCCTTTAACTCCCCAAATTCCATCATGTGCAGCCTCCTTTAACCCCCCCAAATTCCATCATGTGCAGCCTCCTTTATCCCCCCAAATTCCATCATGTGCAGCCTCCTTTAACTCCCCAAATTCCATCATGTGCAGCCTCCTTTAACTCCCCAAATTCCATCATGTGCAGCCTCCTTTAACCCCCCCAAATTCCATCATGTGCAGCCTCCTTTATCCCCCCAAATTCCATCATGTGCAGCCTCCTTTAACTCCCCAAATTCCATCATGTGCAGCCTCCTTTAACCCCCCCAAATTCCATCATGTGCAGCCTCCTTTAACCCCCCCCAAATTCCATCATGTGAAGCCTCCTTTATCCCCCCAAATTCCATCATGTGCAGCCTCCTTTAACTCCCCAAATTCCATCATGTGCAGCCTCCTTTAACCCCCCCAAATTCCATCATGTGCAGCCTCCTTTATCCCCCCAAATTCCATCATGTGCAGCCTCCTTTAACTCCCCAAATTCCATCATGTGCAGCCTCCTTTAACCCCCCCAAATTCCATCATGTGAAGCCTCCTTTAACCCCCCAAATTCCATCATGTGCAGCCTCCTTTAACTCCCCAAATTCCATCATGTGCAGCCTCCTTTAACCCCCCCAAATTCCATCATGTGAAGCCTCCTTTAACCCCCCAAAATTCCGTCATGTGAAGCCTCCTTTAACCCCCCAAAATTCCGTCATGTACAGCCTCCTTTAACCCCCAAATTCCATCATGTGCAGCCTCCTTTAATCCCCCCAAATTCCACCATGTGCATCCTCCTTTAACCCCCAAAATTCCATCATGTGCAGCCTCCTTTAACCCCCCAAATTCCGTCATGTGCAGCCTCCTTTAACCCCCCAAATTCCAACATGTGCAGCCTCCTTTAACCCCCCAAATTCCGTCATGTGAAGCCTCCTTTAACCCCCCAAAATTCCGTCATGTGCAGCCTCCTTTAACCCCCCAAATTCCGTCATGTGCAGCCTCCTTTAACCCCCCAAATTCCAACATGTGCAGCCTCCTTTAACCCCCCAAATTCCGTCATGTGAAGCCTCCTTTAACCCCCCAAAATTCCGTCATGTGCAGCCTCCTTTAACCCCCCCAAGTTCCATCATGTGCTGCCTCCTTTAATCCCCCCAAACTCCATCATGTGCAGCCTCCTTTAACACCCCCAAATTCCATCATGTGCAGCCTCCTTTAACCCCCCAAATTCCATCATGTGCAGCCTCCTTTAACCCCCCAAATTCCGTCATGTGCAGCCTCCTTTAACCCCCCCCAAGTTCCATCGTGTGCAGCCTCCTTTAATCCCCCCAAACTCCATCATGTGCAGCCTCCTTTAACCCCCCAAATTCCATCATGTGCAGCCTTCTTTATCCCCCCAAATTCCATCATGTGCAGCCACCTTTAACCCCCCAAATTCCGTCATGTGCAGCCTCCTTTAACCCCCCAAATTCCATCATGTGCAGCCTCCTTTAACCCCCAAAACTCCATCATGTGCAGCCTCCTTTCACCCCTCCCCACTTCTTCATTTGCAGTTACCCACCATTTAATTTAAAAAAAAAAAAAGGTTTTTTTATACTTACATCACCACTCGCTCCCTTGCAGCGCCTCTCTGCTAGCGTCCTGGCCGGGACATGTCGGCACGTGCGCGATGACGTCATCGCGCACGCCCGACACCTGACCCGGAAGCATAGAGAGATATCATGGAGCCTGGAGGGAGCAGGAGCTGTGCAGCCGTCAAGCTGACAGCCGCGCACAAAGCTCCCGGACCCGGCGCGGACGTGTGCGCCGACTGTGACTGCTGCCGGCCGCTTCACAGTGCAGCGCACACGGCCGCGCACAATTTGATGCAGCTTTGCACACAATTTGCAGCTTTACAGCCACCACCAGGCGGCCGGCCCTGATCAGCTGCAGGGGGAGCGGCCCGGGGGGCATTTGCATCTTTGCAACCCGGCCCAGTCCGCCCCTGCTAGGGGGGCCCCCAGAAGTCAGGGGGCCCCGGCATCTGCCCGACCCTGCCGTCCGCTGACGCCGGCCCTGCACACCAGTTACACCACTTTACATTTGTGTAGGCCACATTAGCTCATATTCAAGTCTAGTCCACACTTTAGAAAATTAGTGTGTCTTATACCTGTTAGGAGGAGTTGCTCAGGAATAAGCACACAAAGCCGTTAGTACTTTTCTGCTTATCTTTATCAGTCAACCAAGATGAAGAAGGCAGTGAGTAAGGCACGTGGGCGTGGGCGTGGGCGCGGAGCAGGGAGGGGACGTGGGGATTCTGTGCCTGCTGCGGGCACCGGTGAGTCATCAGCACCCACTTTCACAAGGTAACAGTCGTTCATGCGCAGCTTTGTCGCCGAGCGCCGTACACCGCTGCTGCGTCAAGACCAAATTGAAGCCGTTGTGGGATGGATGGCAGCTAATGCATCAACTTCCATTAGTGCCACATCCTCTCAGACACAGAGCACTGGAGAGCAGCCATCTGTCTCTTCACCACCTGCAAAATTGCCCAGGCAGACAGAGATCCCAGGACAGGAGCAGTCTCTACTTCTGTTCTCTGAATCATCTCTTGGCTTGGAAACAGGGGGCCAGCCAAGCAGCATTGGAGAAATGGAAGAAGAGGCAGGGTGCAGTGATGCCCAACCGCTTTTTCTGTCTTCCTCTGAAGAGGCGGGTGGGCCAGTGGCTCCGGTCACCACCTCGCAGGCCGCATCAGCTGATGATGACACTCAGGTGCCACTTACTGGTGCGTGCTCTGCTGCTGAGACTACCCAGGAGGAGCAGTTGGGGGCAGAGGGTAGTGTAGATGATGAGGTCCTTGACCCATCTTGGCGTCAGGGACAGGAAGGTGGTGGGAGCAGCTCTGAGGAAGAGATTCCCCGTATGGCCCAAAGAGGGAGAGGGAGGGGGAAGACTGCGGATCCTGCAGCCTCCGCTTTGGCACCCGTAAGGAGCATGTCTCTTCCAAAAGTCAAAAGGGGGGCTCCCAAGACTTGCAGTGCCTGGTCCTTTTTTGACACAGTTGCAGATGACATTTGCTATGTCAGATGCAAGGTGTGTCATCAAAAAATCAAAAGAGGTCAAAAAGTCACCAACCTCAATACCTCCAACATGTGGAAACATGTGCGCAACAGGCACCCGGCGGAGTTAGACAAACACACTGAAGAGCTAGGCCAACCAACAGCGGCAGCTACCACCTCTTCAGCTCGTGTTGCCTCTTCCTCTAGCTCACACGCAGCTGGTTCGGCTTCCTCCCAGGATCGCCGTGGAAGAACCTCTGGCCCTGTTGTCCAGAGACCCGCTGTCATTCCACCCGCAGCACCACTTTCCCAGTCAACCACACACTCCCAGCCCAGTCTACAGCCATCGGTAGTACAGGCATGGGAGAAAAGGCGGCCTTTCTCGTCAAACCACCCACGAGCACAGGCTCTGACTGCAGGCATTGCCAAACTTCTGTCACTGGAAATGCTGTCATTCAGGCTGGTGGAGACTGACAGCTTCCGTGACTTGATGTCATTGGCAGTCCCACAGTACAGTGTGCCCAGCCGCTTTTACTTCAGCAGGCAAGCCGTCCCTGCCCTGCACAAGCATGTTGAGGGACACATAAAACACGCGCTACTGAACGCCATCAGTAGCAAGGTCCACCTCACCACCGATGCGTGGACCAGTCAACATGGACAGGGGCGATACCTTTCCCTCACTGCCCATTGGGTTAATGTAGTTGAGCTGGGTACAGACCGTGCGAGTGGCGCAGGACGTGTCCTGCCCACTCCAAGGATTGCAGGAATCCATTCTGTACGCATTGACTCCTCCTCTTACACCAGTTCCTCAGAATCATCGCTGCAGGAGCCGTCACAGTCCACCTCCACATGGACCCGTGATGAACGTGTACCTGTTACGACCGACATGAGCACAGCCGTGGCCAAACGTCAACAGGCCGTCTTGAAATTAATTTTTTTGGGGAATCGTAGCCACACAGCGCAGGAGCTCTGGAATGCCATCAAGCAGGAGAGCTGTTGTGAATTTGGATTCTGGGCTCCCCCGGTGGCCGCTTGTGGAATTGGACTTGTCATCCTCTTTCCTGTTTCACCTGATTCCATCAGTAGTGGGTGTCGCTATTTAAGCTCATTTCTCTGGTGGTTTCTTGCCGGTCAACAATGTTATCTGATGCCTCTCAGTGCTTGTTCCTGCTTCTAGACAACTACTGATAAGTTGGACTTTTGTCCATGTTTTGTTTTGCCTATTTGTTCCAGTTCGCAGCTGAAGTTTTGTTACTGTGTCTGGAAAGCTCTCGTCGATCAGGGATTGCTACTCTGGCGTTATGAGTTAATGCCAGAGTTTAAGGTAATCTCTGGATGGTGTTTTGTTAGTATTTTTCTGCTGACCATGAAAGTATACTATCTGTCTTCTGCTATCTAGTAAGCGGACCTCAAATTTGCTAAGACTATTTTCCTGCTGCGTTTGTTGTTTCATCTGAACTCACCGTCATTATATGTGGGGGGCTACTGTCTTCTTTGGAATATTTCTCTAGAGGTGAGCCAGGTCTTATATTTCCCTCTGCTAGCTATTTAGGTCTTAGGCCAGAGCTGGGCATCTAGCGATAAATAGGAAATGCTACCTGGCTATTTCTAGTTGCGCGGCAGGCTTAGTTCATGGTCAGTATAGTTCCATCTTCCGAGAGCTTGTCCCTCTATAGGCTTGCTATGATCTCTGCCTGCAGAGATCATGACAGAGAGCGATGTGTGGTTTGAGCCAGCGAATCTCCAGCCAGGCATGGTAGTGTGTGATAATGGCCGAAATCTGGTGGCAGCCCTGGGCCTCGGCAACCTCACTCACATCCCATGTCTGGCACATGTGCTCAATTTGGTCGTGCAGAGTTTTTTGAGGGACTATCCGGATCTTGATGCACTGCTGCACAAGGTCCGCCTAGAGTGTGCTCACTTGCGGCGTTCCAGCACGGCAAAAGCGCGCATTGCGGCTCTGCAGCGCCGACACCGCCTGCCGGAACATCGCATCATATGTGACCTACCTACCAGGTGGAATTCCACGTTACATATGTTGGAGCGGTTGTGTGAGCAGCAGCAAGCTGTAATGGAGTACCAGCTGTATCAGGCGCAAAAAAGTCGCAGTCAGCGCCGTACAGACTTCACAACCACAGAGTGGGCCACTATGAAGGATGTCTGCCAGGTTTTGCGTCCCTTTGATTATTCCACGCGGATGGCGAGTGCAGATGATGCACTAGTCAGCATGACTGTCCCCCTTATCTGCCTGCTTGAAAAATCACTGCAAGCGCTAAGGGATGATGTTGTGGAAGAGGTGGAGGATGAGGATTCACCACTTCCATCATCTTCTGGACAGTCAGCGCCACGTGGTTCCTCACAAACGCGTAGGCAGGGGACAGTTTGTGAGGAGGATGAGGAGGAGTCAATGGAGGAGGAAGACATCCGTCCAGAGGAGGGAGTTCCCGAATTGTCCAGTACTCAGTGTGTACAGCGAGGGTGGGGTGATGACGAGCGGGCAGAGATCACGCCTCCAGCTGGGGACAGCGTTTCTTGGGCAGTTGGCAGTCTGCAGCACATGGTGGATTACATGCTGCAGTGCCTGAGAAACGACCGCCGCATCGACCACATTCTCAACATGTCTGATTATTGGGTGTTCACCCTCCTCGATCCTCGCTACCGGGACAACGTAGAAAGCCTCATCACACCGTTGAACCGGGAGCGAAAAATGCGGGAGTACCAAGACACACTGGTCAGTTCCATCATCTTCTCCATTCCAACTGAGAGAAGTGCTGCTACTGCATTCCAAAGCAGCTCAGTGCGTCCAGGCAGTGGTGGAGGCTCTGCACAAAGAGGGAGCAGAAGCAGTGCCTCTGCCCAAGGCAAGACCAGTATGGCCCAACTGTGGCACAGTTTTGTGTGCCCCCCACAAAAGTCTACACCATCACAGACGGCTCCAGTCAGCAGGAGGCAACGGTTCCGTCAGATGGTGACAGACTACATGTCTTGCCCTCTTGCTGTACTCCCAGACGGCTCTTCCCCTTTCAAGTTTTGGGTCTCAAAGCTGGATACATGGCCAGAGCTAAGCCAGTATGCATTGGAGGTGCTGTCTTGCCCTGCGGCCAGTGTATTATCGGAACGTGTCTTTAGTGCTGCAGGTGGTGTACTAACTGACCGTCGCATGCGACTATCCTCCGATAACGTTGACCGGCTTACTTTCCTGAAAATGAACAAGGCCTGGATCTCGCCGGAATTTGCCACTCCTCCTCCTGATTGAATAATTAGGTCACTGTATACGTTATCCAGGTCTCCTGTTGTGTTCATCTTTCTACCACCTGAACTTAAATTCCTGGGCTCCAACACCGCCAGTTGAGGCTCAGACGTGCCGTCTGCACAGTCAAAACATACGACCCAGTGTTATTGGGTTTCAGTAACGTCAGCTGATCCCCAGCTGTGTAGCCGGCAATGTAGCCACGCTGACACAACAACTGAAATGTAAGGGAATCTGTCCCCCCCCCCCCAAGGCGTTTGTTACTGAAAGAGCCACCTTGTGCAGCAGTAATGCTGCACAAGGAAAAAGGTAGCTATTTTGGTTTTGCTCCTTGCACACGCAAAACTTAACACTTATAAAATGTGTCCACTGATACCGTAAAACCGTCCCGGAGGTGGGACTTTCCTTCGTAATATGACGCAGCACAGCCGTCATTCCTACCCCCCCGGCGCCGCGCCCCGGCTCCTCAGCGTTGTTTGATTCCGTCCCGGAGCCTGCGCTGTTATGTTATCCCGTGGCCAGGCACACTTAGCGCTGCCCGTCTTCTGGCATCATTTGGTGTCAGGCTGGCTGCGCCTGTGCGGCCACGCTGGCCGAGAGCCCGCCTCACAGTGTCTTCTGATTTAATCCCACTGGGGGCCTGGGATCTATGGACATGCGCAGTGCATATCTGAACCTCCACCTCTCACTCATCTCCCTATGGCTTCTTCAGACTGTTCGGTGTCAGCTGGTCCCTAATAGCATGCCACGGCCGTGACACCGCACAGTCTGGAAAAGAAGCCGTAGGGAGGGGAGTGAGAGGCGAGGATATGCACTGCACATGGCCATGGATCCCAGGCCCCCAGTGGGATTACATCAGAAGACACTGCGAGGCGGGCTCTCGGCCAGCGCGGCCGCACAGGCGCAGCCAGCCTGACACCAAATGATGTCAGAAGATGGGCAGCGCTAAGTGTGCCTGGCCACGGGATAACATAACAGCGCAGGCTCCGGGACGGAATCAAACAACGCTGAGGAGCCGGGGCACGGCGGCGGGGGGGTAGTAATGATGGCTGTGCTGCGTCATATTACGAAGGAAAGTCCCACCTCCGGGACGGTTTCACGGCTTCAGGGGACACATTTTATAAGTGTTTAGTTCTGTGTTTGCAAGGAGCATGATGAAAAGAGCCACCTTTTCCTTTTGCATCTTTTGTGCTGCACAAGCTGGCTCTTTCAGCTACAAACGCCTTGGGGGGGGGGTTAAAGGTTCCCTTTCGACTTTCTCAGGCTTCGGCCTACATTGTGTTCCTCTGCTTTTCCACCTGCCCCTGGGCTCCAACACCGCTAGTTGCCGTCCAGAAGTGCTGTACGCACAGTCAACAGTCGCTCCTCTGTTATTGGGGTTCAGTAACGTCAGCTGTTCCCCTGCTGTGTGTGTGGCAATCCCTCCTACCTCCTCCAACCTCCTCCACCTGCCCCTGGGCTCCAACACCGCTAGTTGCCGTCCAGAAGTGCTGTACGCACAGTCAACAGTCGCTCCTCTGTTATTGGGGTTCAGTAACTTCAGCTGTTCCCCTGCTGTGTGTGTGGCAATCCCTCCTACCTCCTCCAACCTCCTCCAACCTCCTCCTCCTCCACCTGTCCCTGGGCTCCAACACCGCCAGTTGCCGTCCAGAAGTGCTGTACGCACAGTCAACAGTCCCTCCTCTGTTATTGGGGTTCAGTAACGTCAGCTGTTCCCCTGCTGTGTGTGTGGCAATCCCTCCTACCTCCTCCAACCTCCTCCAACCACCTCCTCCTCCACCTGTCCCTGGGCTCCAACACCGCTAGTTGTTGCCTGGTAGTGCTGTACGCACAGTCCCAACAGTCCCTCCTCTGTTATTGGGGTTCAGTAACGTCAGCTGTTCCCCTGCTGTGTGTGTGGCAATCCCTCCTACCTCCTCCAACCTCCTCCAACCTCCTCCTCCTCCACCTGTCCCTGGGCTCCAACACCGCCAGTTGCCGTCCAGAAGTGCTGTACGCACAGTCAACAGTCCCTCCTCTGTTATTGGGGTTCAGTAACGTCAGCTGTTCCCCTGCTGTGTGTGTGGCAATCCCTCCTACCTCCTCCAACCTCCTCCAACCACCTCCTCCTCCACCTGTCCCTGGGCTCCAACACCGTTAGTTGTTGCCTGGTAGTGCTGTACGCACAGTCCCAACAGTCCCTCCTCTGTTATTGGGTGTAATAATTATATGGATACTACGGAATCTGATAGCATGGGATAAAGCCAGTCTGAGAACAAAGTTGCAGCAAAAGATGTATTTACTCACAAACGAAAATGTAAATAGAACTAACAGATATTTCTGCAATTGTAACGAGAGCTTCAGCTCTATATAGAAAACAGCCAACAGGTTAGCAAACAAAACATAGTACAGATATTTCTGCAATTGTAACGAGATCCTCAGCTCTATATAGAAAGTCACAGCAAACTGAGTAGCGGGGAGCGACCGCTAATGTGAACCAGTCCAGCAAGGAAATTATGTGGGAGCAAACAAGACACTTAAACAAGGAAGTCCAATAAGGTTTAGTGCACACAGTATTTAAATGATGATGTCCAGCAACACTTGTTAATACGTGCGCACAGTACTTGCAAGTAGGAGTCCAATAGTTCACAGAAGATGCGTCATGTGAATGTCGTCCTAGAAAAGAGAGGGCGAGGGGAGAAAGAGGGAGAGCGCCATCTAAGCGTAGTAGATGAGTAAATATTTCTTGTAGCGATAACACAGCTTGAATCTTGCTCACCTGGTGTGGTTGTGCAAAGAGGCACAACACTGGGAAAGGTTTGGTACACAAAGGAAACTGGTGTGCTGCCAGTCGCAGCAGTTCCAGAGGCGAGAGGTAGCTGAACAGGGCGAGGCAGATCTGAGTAGTGAGCAGCAGCAGGGAGTTAACCAGCAAGCAGGCAGATGCTCAGGAGCCAGCAGCACAAAATATTCAGGCACAGGTGAACACAAGACCCGGACTTAAATAATCAGACAGACAGGAAGTTCCATGACAGGGTGAGATCCAAGCCTCCATCTTGGATCAGGGCAAACAGACACCAGGAAAGTCCGGAATCCTTACATTGGGGTTCAGTAACGTCAGCTGTTCCCCTGCTGTGTGTGTGGCAATCCCTCCTACCTCCTCCAACCTCCTCCAACCTCCTCCTCCTCCACCTGTCCCTGGGCTCCAACACCGCCAGTTGCCGTCCAGAAGTGCTGTACGCACAGTCAACAGTCCCTCCTCTGTTATTGGGGTTCAGTAACGTCAGCTGTTCCCCTGCTGTGTGTGTGGCAATCCCTCCTACCTCCTCCAACCTCCTCCAACCTCCTCCTCCTCCACCTGTCCCTGGGCTCCAACACCGCCAGTTGCCGTCCAGAAGTGCTGTACGCACAGTCAACAGTCCCTCCTCTGTTATTGGGGTTCAGTAACGTCAGCTGTTCCCCTGCTGTGTGTGTGGCAATCCCTCCTACCTCCTCCAACCTCCTCCAACCTCCTCCTCCTCCACCTGTCCCTGGGCTCCAACACCGCCAGTTGCCGTCCAGAAGTGCTGTACGCACAGTCAACAGTCCCTCCTCTGTTATTGGGGTTCAGTAACGTCAGCTGTTCCCCTGCTGTGTGTGTGGCAATCCCTCCTACCTCCTCCAACCTCCTCCAACCTCCTCCTCCTCCACCTGTCCCTGGGCTACAACACCGCCAGTTGCCGTCCAGAAGTGCTGTACGCACAGTCAACAGTCCCTCCTCTGTTATTGGGGTTCAGTAACGTCAGCTGTTCCCCTGCTGTGTGTGTGGCAATCCCTCCTACCTCCTCCAACCTCCTCCAACCACCTCCTCCTCCACCTGTCCCTGGGCTCCAACACCGCTAGTTGTTGCCTGGTAGTGCTGTACGCACAGTCCCAACAGTCCCTCCTCTGTTATTGGGGTTCAGTAACGTCAGCTGTTCCCCTGCTGTGTGTGTGGCAATCCCTCCTACCTCCTCCAACCTCCTCCAACCTCCTCCTCCTCCACCTGTCCCTGGGCTCCAACACCGCCAGTTGCCGTCCAGAAGTGCTGTACGCACAGTCAACAGTCCCTCCTCTGTTATTGGGGTTCAGTAACGTCAGCTGTTCCCCTGCTGTGTGTGTGGCAATCCCTCCTACCTCCTCCAACCTCCTCCAACCTCCTCCTCCTCCACCTGTCCCTGGGCTACAACACCGCCAGTTGCCGTCCAGAAGTGCTGTACGCACAGTCAACAGTCCCTCCTCTGTTATTGGGGTTCAGTAACGTCAGCTGTTCCCCTGCTGTGTGTGTGGCAATCCCTCCTACCTCCTCCAACCTCCTCCAACCACCTCCTCCTCCACCTGTCCCTGGGCTCCAACACCGCTAGTTGTTGCCTGGTAGTGCTGTACGCACAGTCCCAACAGTCCCTCCTCTGTTATTGGGGTTCAGTAACGTCAGCTGTTCCCCTGCTGTGTGTGTGGCAATCCCTCCTACCTCCTCCAACCTCCTCCAACCTCCTCCTCCTCCACCTGTCCCTGGGCTCCAACACCGCCAGTTGCCGTCCAGAAGTGCTGTACGCACAGTCAACAGTCCCTCCTCTGTTATTGGGGTTCAGTAACGTCAGCTGTTCCCCTGCTGTGTGTGTGGCAATCCCTCCTACCTCCTCCAACCTCCTCCAACCTCCTCCTCCTCCACCTGTCCCTGGGCTCCAACACCGCCAGTTGCCGTCCAGAAGTGCTGTACGCACAGTCAACAGTCCCTCCTCTGTTATTGGGGTTCAGTAACGTCAGCTGTTCCCCTGCTGTGTGTGTGGCAATCCCTCCTACCTCCTCCAACCTCCTCCAACCTCCTCCTCCTCCACCTGTCCCTGGGCTCCAACACCGCTAGTTGTTGCCTGGTAGTGCTGTACGCACAGTCCCAACAGTCCCTCCTCTGTTATTGGGGTTCAGTAACGTCAGCTGTTCCCCTGCTGTGTGTGTGGCAATCCCTCCTACCTCCTCCAACCTCCTCCAACCTCCTCCTCCTCCACCTGTCCCTGGGCTCCAACACCGCCAGTTGCCGTCCAGAAGTGCTGTACGCACAGTCAACAGTCCCTCCTCTGTTATTGGGGTTCAGTAACGTCAGCTGTTCCCCTGCTGTGTGTGTGGCAATCCCTCCTACCTCCTCCAACCTCCTCCAACCACCTCCTCCTCCACCTGTCCCTGGGCTCCAACACCGCTAGTTGTTGCCTGGTAGTGCTGTACGCACAGTCCCAACAGTCCCTCCTCTGTTATTGGGGTTCAGTAACGTCAGCTGTTCCCCTGCTGTGTGTGTGGCAATCCCTCCTACCTCCTCCAACCTCCTCCAACCTCCTCCTCCTCCACCTGTCCCTGGGCTCCAACACCGCCAGTTGCCGTCCAGAAGTGCTGTACGCACAGTCAACAGTCCCTCCTCTGTTATTGGGGTTCAGTAACGTCAGCTGTTCCCCTGCTGTGTGTGTGGCAATCCCTCCTACCTCCTCCAACCTCCTCCAACCTCCTCCTCCTCCACCTGTCCCTGGGCTCCAACACCGCCAGTTGCCGTCCAGAAGTGCTGTACGCACAGTCAACAGTCCCTCCTCTGTTATTGGGGTTCAGTAACGTCAGCTGTTCCCCTGCTGTGTGTGTGGCAATCCCTCCTACCTCCTCCAACCTCCTCCTCCTCCACCTGTCCCTGGGCTCCAACACCGCCAGTTGCCGTCCAGAAGTGCTGTACGCACAGTCAACAGTCCCTCCTCTGTTATTGGGGTTCAGTAACGTCAGCTGTTCCCCTGCTGTGTGTGTGGCAATCCCTCCTACCTCCTCCAACCTCCTCCAACCTCCTCCTCCTCCACGTGTCCCTGGGCTCCAACACCGCTAGTTGCCGTCCAGAAGTGCTGTACGCACAGAGCCAAACACCTCGCCAATGTGTTAGTGGGGTTCAGCACCGCCAGCTGTTCCCCTGCTGTGTATACGGCAACGTGTACTGCGACCGCCACGCAGACACAACAAGTTAAATGTAAGGGAACCTGACCCCCCCCCCCCAGGCGTTTGTTACTGAAGGAGCCACCTTGTGCAGCAGTAATGATGCAAAGGGAAAAAGTGCCTCTTTTCGTGATGCTCCTTGCACATGCTGAACCTAACACTTATGAAATGTGTCCCCACACAGCGTTAAACCGTCCGGTAGGTGGAACTTTCCTTTGTCGTGTGACGCAGCACAGCCATCATTTTTACCCCCTTGGCGCCGTGCGCCCCCTCCTCAGCGTTGTTTGAATCTGTCCCGGAGCCTGCGCTGTTAGGTTAGCCCTTGGCCATGCACACATGTTGCGCTGCCCGTCTTCTGACCTCATTTGGTGTCAGGCTGGCTGCGCCTGTGCGGGTGCGCTGGCCGAGATCCCGCCTCGCAGTGTCGTCTAATGTAATCCCACCGCGGGCCTGTGATCCGTGCCCGTGCGCAGTGCATATCCTCTCCTCTCACTCCCCTCCCTACGGCTTCTTCAGACTGTGCGATGTCAGCTGGTCCCTAATAGCATGCCACGGCCGTGACACCGCACAGTCTGAAAAAGCCGTAGGGAGGGGAGTGAGAGGAGAGGATATGCACTGCGCACGGGCACGGATCACAGGCCCGCGGTGGGATTACATTAGACGACACTGCGAGGCGGGATCTCGGCCAGCGCACCCGCACAGGCGCAGCCAGCCTGACACCAAATGAGGTCAGAAGACGGGCAGCGCAACATGTGTGCATGGCCAAGGGCTAACCTAACAGCGCAGGCTCCGGGACAGATTCAAACAACGCTGAGGAGGCGGCGCACGGCGCCAAGGGGGTAAAAATGATGGCTGTGCTGCGTCACACGACAAAGGAAAGTTCCACCTACCGGACGGTTTAACGCTGTGAGGAGACACATTTCATAAATGTTAGGTTCCGCATGTACAAGGACCATAATTAAAAGAGCTAAGTTTACCTTTTCCAGCATTAGTGCTGTACACAATGGCTCTTTCAGCTACAAACGCCTGGGGGGGGGGGGGTTAAAGGTTTCCTTTCAACTTGCTCGAGTGCAGGCTTCGGCCTACACTCCGCTCCCCCTGCTCCTCCTGCTGACCCTGGGCTCTAACACCGCCAGTTTTTGCCCAGATGTGCTAGCTGCACAGAGAAAAACACCAGCCAATGTGTCAGTGGGGTTCAGCACCGCCAGCTGTTCCCCTGCTGTGTAGCCGGCAACGTGTCCTGCGACCGCCACGCAGACACAAGAACTGAAATTGAAGGGAACCTGTCCCCCCTCCCCCAGGTGTTTCTATGTTTTACAGCTACCTTGAACAGCAGTAATGCTGCATGTGTTCAAGGTGGCTCAGAAACTTATTCTCCTTGCCCATGTTGAAGTGAACACGTCTAAAATGTGTCCTCTGTGACCATTAAAACGTCCCTCAGGTGTGATTTGACTTTGTATTGACACACGCAACAAGCTCCTTGGTAACGCTGCCCGTCTTCTGGCATCATTGTTTGGCTGGCTGCGCCTCTGCGGCCGCCCTGACCCACACAACGCCCCTCGTTGTCTTATTTAATGGGACTGCGAGGGTGTGATTGATGGGCAGGATCAGTGCATCAGTTCGCCTGTCCCTCCTCTCCTTCCGCCTTTTTCGGACTGTGCGGCTTCATGGCCGTGGCATGCGATAAGGGATCAGATGACGCCGCACAGTCTGAAGCGGGTGTAAGGACCCGAGTGTGAGAGGCCAACATATGTGCTGCGCCAGGCCCTGAATCCCAGCCCCGCAGTGTTTTAACAATGTTAAGACACTGCGGGGCTGGGATTCATGGGCATCGCGAACCGCACCGGCCGACATTACATGATGCCAGAAGATGGGCAGCGCTAACGGCGCTAGGCCAGGGGATAACACGACAGCGCAGACTCCTGTACAGCAAATAACAACGCTCGGGAGGCTGCACCCAGCACCAAGGTGGGATTCTTGACACCTGTGCTGCGTCTCATTACAAAGGGAACTCTCGCCTCCATTACACAGTTTGACTGTATAAAGGGCTGAATGTTATACGTGTTCCATTCAGCGTGTGCAAGGAGAAAAATTACAAGAGCAACCTTTGACTTGCGCAGCACTGCTGCTGCATAAGCTGTGGCTCTTCTACTTTGTAACCCCTGAGGGGGGGTTAAAGGTGACTTTTGAAATCGGTTCAATTAGGCTTCGGCCTACACTCTGCTCCACCTGCAGAGCCCGGGCTCCAACAACGCTAGTTGCTGTCCGGAAGTGCTGGCTGCACAGAGCCAAACACCTCGCCAATGTGTCAGTGGGGTCCAGCACCGCCAGCTGTTCCCCTGCTGTGTAGCCGGCAACGTGTCCTGCAAAAGCCACGCAGACACAACAGACCCAAAGCTGCCGCCAGTGCAGGCTTCGGCCTACACTCCCCTCCCCCTGCTCCTCCTCCTCCTGCTCCTCCTCCTGCTGTCCCTGGGCTCTAACACACCGCCAGTTGGGGCCCAGATGTGCTAGCTGCACAGAGAAAAACACCAGCCAATGTGTCAGTGGGGTCCAGCACCGCCAGCTGTTCCCCTGCTGTGCAGCCGGCAACGTGTCCTGCAAAAGCCACGCAGACACAAGAACTGAAATTGAAGGGAACCTGTCCCCCCTCCCCCAGGCGTTTTTATGTTATCCAGCCACCTTGTACAGCGGTAATGCTGCATGTGTGCAAGGTGGCTCAGAAACGTATTCTCCTCGCACATGTGGAACTGAAAACACGTCTGAAATGTGTCCTCTGTGTGACCATTTAACCGTCCCGGTGGTGTGACTTTCCTTTGTAATGACACGCTGCAACCCCCTTGGTAGCGCTGCCCGTCTTCTGGCATCATTGTTTGGCTGCCTGCGCCTCTGCGGCCGCCCTGACCCACACAACGCCCCTCGGTGTCTTATTTATTGGGACTGCGAGGGTGTGATTCATGGGCAGGATCAGTGCATCAGTTCGCCTGTCCCTCCTCTCCTTCCGCCTTCTTCGGACTGTGCGGCTTCATGGCCGTGGCATGCGATAAGGGATCAGATGACGCCGCACAGTCTGAAGCGGGTGTAAGGACCCGAGTGTGAGAGGCCAACATATGTGCTGCGCCAGGCCCTGAATCCCAGCCCCGCAGTGTTTTAACAATGTTAAGACACTGCGGGGCTGGGATTCATGGGCATCGCGAACCGCACCGGCCGACATTACATGATGCCAGAAGATGGGCAGCGCTAACGGCGCTAGGCCAGGGGATAACACGACAGCGCAGACTCCTGTACAGCAAATAACAACGCTCGGGAGGCTGCACCCAGCACCAAGGTGGGATTCTTGACACCTGTGCTGCGTCTCATTACAAAGGGAACTCTCGCCTCCATTACACAGTTTGACTGTATAAAGGGCTGAATGTTATACGTGTTCCATTCAGCGTGTGCAAGGAGAAAAATTACAAGAGCAACCTTTGACTTGCGCAGCACTGCTGCTGCATAAGCTGTGGCTCTTCTACTTTGTAACCCCTGAGGGGGGGTTAAAGGTGACTTTTGAAATCGGTTCAATTAGGCTTCGGCCTACACTCTGCTCCACCTGCAGAGCCCGGGCTCCAACAACGCTAGTTGCTGTCCGGAAGTGCTGGCTGCACAGAGCCAAACACCTCGCCAATGTGTCAGTGGGGTCCAGCACCGCCAGCTGTTCCCCTGCTGTGTAGCCGGCAACGTGTCCTGCAAAAGCCACGCAGACACAACAGACCCAAAGCTGCCGCCAGTGCAGGCTTCGGCCTACACTCCCCTCCCCCTGCTCCTCCTCCTCCTGCTCCTCCTCCTGCTGTCCCTGGGCTCTAACACACCGCCAGTTGGGGCCCAGATGTGCTAGCTGCACAGAGAAAAACACCAGCCAATGTGTCAGTGGGGTCCAGCACCGCCAGCTGTTCCCCTGCTGTGCAGCCGGCAACGTGTCCTGCAAAAGCCACGCAGACACAAGAACTGAAATTGAAGGGAACCTGTCCCCCCTCCCCCAGGCGTTTTTACGTTATCCAGCCACCTTGTACAGCGGTAATGCTGCATGTGTGCAAGGTGGCTCAGAAACGTATTCTCCTCGCACATGTGGAACTGAAAACACGTCTGAAATGTGTCCTCTGTGTGACCATTTAACCGTCCCGGTGGTGTGACTTTCCTTTGTAATGACACGCTGCAACCCCCTTGGTAGCGCTGCCCGTCTTCTGGCATCATTGTTTGGCTGCCTGCGCCTCTGCGGCCGCCCTGACCCACACAACGCCCCTCGGTGTCTTATTTATTGGGACTGCGAGGGTGTGATTCATGGGCAGGATCAGTGCATCAGTTCGCCTGTCCCTCCTCTCCTTCCGCCTTCTTCGGACTGTGCGGCTTCATGGCCGTGGCATGCGATAAGGGATCAGATGACGCCGCACAGTCTGAAGCGGGTGTAAGGACCCGAGTGTGAGAGGCCAACATATGTGCTGCGCCAGGCCCTGAATCCCAGCCCCGCAGTGTTTTAACAATGTTAAGACACTGCGGGGCTGGGATTCATGGGCATCGCGAACCGCACCGGCCGACATTACATGATGCCAGAAGATGGGCAGCGCTAACGGCGCTAGGCCAGGGGATAACACGACAGCGCAGACTCCTGTACAGCAAATAACAACGCTCGGGAGGCTGCACCCAGCACCAAGGTGGGATTCTTGACACCTGTGCTGCGTCTCATTACAAAGGGAACTCTCGCCTCCATTACACAGTTTGACTGTATAAAGGGCTGAATGTTATACGTGTTCCATTCAGCGTGTGCAAGGAGAAAAATTACAAGAGCAACCTTTGACTTGCGCAGCACTGCTGCTGCATAAGCTGTGGCTCTTCTACTTTGTAACCCCTGAGGGGGGGTTAAAGGTGACTTTTGAAATCGGTTCAATTAGGCTTCGGCCTACACTCTGCTCCACCTGCAGAGCCCGGGCTCCAACAACGCTAGTTGCTGTCCGGAAGTGCTGGCTGCACAGAGCCAAACACCTCGCCAATGTGTCAGTGGGGTCC
This sequence comes from Ranitomeya variabilis, assembly GCF_051348905.1. Classification (NCBI taxonomy): domain Eukaryota; kingdom Metazoa; phylum Chordata; class Amphibia; order Anura; family Dendrobatidae; genus Ranitomeya; species Ranitomeya variabilis. The sequence continues at coordinate 574,716,880 of NC_135236.1, forward strand.
AGCACCGCCAGCTGTTCCCCTGCTGTGTAGCCGGCAACGTGTCCTGCAAAAGCCACGCAGACACAACAGACCCAAAGCTGCCGCCAGTGCAGGCTTCGGCCTACACTCCCCTCCCCCTGCTCCTCCTCCTCCTGCTCCTCCTCCTGCTGTCCCTGGGCTCTAACACACCGCCAGTTGGGGCCCAGATGTGCTAGCTGCACAGAGAAAAACACCAGCCAATGTGTCAGTGGGGTCCAGCACCGCCAGCTGTTCCCCTGCTGTGCAGCCGGCAACGTGTCCTGCAAAAGCCACGCAGACACAAGAACTGAAATTGAAGGGAACCTGTCCCCCCTCCCCCAGGCGTTTTTACGTTATCCAGCCACCTTGTACAGCGGTAATGCTGCATGTGTGCAAGGTGGCTCAGAAACGTATTCTCCTCGCACATGTGGAACTGAAAACACGTCTGAAATGTGTCCTCTGTGTGACCATTTAACCGTCCCGGTGGTGTGACTTTCCTTTGTAATGACACGCTGCAACCCCCTTGGTAGCGCTGCCCGTCTTCTGGCATCATTGTTTGGCTGCCTGCGCCTCTGCGGCCGCCCTGACCCACACAACGCCCCTCGGTGTCTTATTTATTGGGACTGCGAGGGTGTGATTCATGGGCAGGATCAGTGCATCAGTTCGCCTGTCCCTCCTCTCCTTCCGCCTTCTTCGGACTGTGCGGCTTCATGGCCGTGGCATGCGATAAGGGATCAGATGACGCCGCACAGTCTGAAGCGGGTGTAAGGACCCGAGTGTGAGAGGCCAACATATGTGCTGCGCCAGGCCCTGAATCCCAGCCCCGCAGTGTTTTAACAATGTTAAGACACTGCGGGGCTGGGATTCATGGGCATCGCGAACCGCACCGGCCGACATTACATGATGCCAGAAGATGGGCAGCGCTAACGGCGCTAGGCCAGGGGATAACACGACAGCGCAGACTCCTGTACAGCAAATAACAACGCTCGGGAGGCTGCACCCAGCACCAAGGTGGGATTCTTGACACCTGTGCTGCGTCTCATTACAAAGGGAACTCTCGCCTCCATTACACAGTTTGACTGTATAAAGGGCTGAATGTTATACGTGTTCCATTCAGCGTGTGCAAGGAGAAAAATTACAAGAGCAACCTTTGACTTGCGCAGCACTGCTGCTGCATAAGCTGTGGCTCTTCTACTTTGTAACCCCTGAGGGGGGGTTAAAGGTGACTTTTGAAATCGGTTCAATTAGGCTTCGGCCTACACTCTGCTCCACCTGCAGAGCCCGGGCTCCAACAACGCTAGTTGCTGTCCGGAAGTGCTGGCTGCACAGAGCCAAACACCTCGCCAATGTGTCAGTGGGGTCCAGCACCGCCAGCTGTTCCCCTGCTGTGTAGCCGGCAACGTGTCCTGCAAAAGCCACGCAGACACAACAGACCCAAAGCTGCCGCCAGTGCAGGCTTCGGCCTACACTCCCCTCCCCCTGCTCCTCCTCCTCCTGCTCCTCCTCCTGCTGTCCCTGGGCTCTAACACACCGCCAGTTGGGGCCCAGATGTGCTAGCTGCACAGAGAAAAACACCAGCCAATGTGTCAGTGGGGTCCAGCACCGCCAGCTGTTCCCCTGCTGTGCAGCCGGCAACGTGTCCTGCAAAAGCCACGCAGACACAAGAACTGAAATTGAAGGGAACCTGTCCCCCCTCCCCCAGGCGTTTTTACGTTATCCAGCCACCTTGTACAGCGGTAATGCTGCATGTGTGCAAGGTGGCTCAGAAACGTATTCTCCTTGCACATGTGGAACTGAAAACACGTCTGAAATGTGTCCTCTGTGTGACCATTTAACCGTCCCGGTGGTGTGACTTTCCTTTGTAATGACACGCTGCAACCCCCTTGGTAGCGCTGCCCGTCTTCTGGCATCATTGTTTGGCTGCCTGCGCCTCTGCGGCCGCCCTGACCCACACAACGCCCCTCGGTGTCTTATTTATTGGGACTGCGAGGGTGTGATTCATGGGCAGGATCAGTGCATCAGTTCGCCTGTCCCTCCTCTCCTTCCGCCTTCTTCGGACTGTGCGGCTTCATGGCCGTGGCATGCGATAAGGGATCAGATGACGCCGCACAGTCTGAAGCGGGTGTAAGGACCCGAGTGTGAGAGGCCAACATATGTGCTGCGCCAGGCCCTGAATCCCAGCCCCGCAGTGTTTTAACAATGTTAAGACACTGCGGGGCTGGGATTCATGGGCATCGCGAACCGCACCGGCCGACATTACATGATGCCAGAAGATGGGCAGCGCTAACGGCGCTAGGCCAGGGGATAACACGACAGCGCAGACTCCTGTACAGCAAATAACAACGCTCGGGAGGCTGCACCCAGCACCAAGGTGGGATTCTTGACACCTGTGCTGCGTCTCATTACAAAGGGAACTCTCGCCTCCATTACACAGTTTGACTGTATAAAGGGCTGAATGTTATACGTGTTCCATTCAGCGTGTGCAAGGAGAAAAATTACAAGAGCAACCTTTGACTTGCGCAGCACTGCTGCTGCATAAGCTGTGGCTCTTCTACTTTGTAACCCCTGAGGGGGGGTTAAAGGTGACTTTTGAAATCGGTTCAATTAGGCTTCGGCCTACACTCTGCTCCACCTGCAGAGCCCGGGCTCCAACAACGCTAGTTGCTGTCCGGAAGTGCTGGCTGCACAGAGCCAAACACCTCGCCAATGTGTCAGTGGGGTCCAGCACCGCCAGCTGTTCCCCTGCTGTGTAGCCGGCAACGTGTCCTGCAAAAGCCACGCAGACACAACAGACCCAAAGCTGCCGCCAGTGCAGGCTTCGGCCTACACTCCCCTCCCCCTGCTCCTCCTCCTCCTGCTCCTCCTCCTGCTGTCCCTGGGCTCTAACACACCGCCAGTTGGGGCCCAGATGTGCTAGCTGCACAGAGAAAAACACCAGCCAATGTGTCAGTGGGGTCCAGCACCGCCAGCTGTTCCCCTGCTGTGCAGCCGGCAACGTGTCCTGCAAAAGCCACGCAGACACAAGAACTGAAATTGAAGGGAACCTGTCCCCCCTCCCCCAGGCGTTTTTACGTTATCCAGCCACCTTGTACAGCGGTAATGCTGCATGTGTGCAAGGTGGCTCAGAAACGTATTCTCCTCGCACATGTGGAACTGAAAACACGTCTGAAATGTGTCCTCTGTGTGACCATTTAACCGTCCCGGTGGTGTGACTTTCCTTTGTAATGACACGCTGCAACCCCCTTGGTAGCGCTGCCCGTCTTCTGGCATCATTGTTTGGCTGCCTGCGCCTCTGCGGCCGCCCTGACCCACACAACGCCCCTCGGTGTCTTATTTATTGGGACTGCGAGGGTGTGATTCATGGGCAGGATCAGTGCATCAGTTCGCCTGTCCCTCCTCTCCTTCCGCCTTCTTCGGACTGTGCGGCTTCATGGCCGTGGCATGCGATAAGGGATCAGATGACGCCGCACAGTCTGAAGCGGGTGTAAGGACCCGAGTGTGAGAGGCCAACATATGTGCTGCGCCAGGCCCTGAATCCCAGCCCCGCAGTGTTTTAACAATGTTAAGACACTGCGGGGCTGGGATTCATGGGCATCGCGAACCGCACCGGCCGACATTACATGATGCCAGAAGATGGGCAGCGCTAACGGCGCTAGGCCAGGGGATAACACGACAGCGCAGACTCCTGTACAGCAAATAACAACGCTCGGGAGGCTGCACCCAGCACCAAGGTGGGATTCTTGACATCTGTGCTGCGTCTCATTACAAAGGGAACTCGCGCCTCCAACACAGTTTGACTGTATAAAGGGCTAAATGTTATACGTGTTTCATTCAGCGTGTGCAAGGAGAAAAATTAAAAGAGCAACCTTTGACTTGTGCAGCACTACTGCTGCATAAGCTGTGGCTCTTCTACTTTCTAACCCCTGAGGGGGGGTTAAAGGTGACCTTTGAAATCGGTTCAAGTAGGCTTCGGCCTACACTCTGCTCCCCCTGCAGAGCCCGGGCTCCAACACCGATCGTTGCTGTCCGGAAGTGCTGGCTGCACAGAGCCAAACACCTCGCCAATGTGTCAGTGGGGTCCAGCACCGCCAGCTGTTCCCCTGCTGTGTAGCCGGCAACGTGTCCTGCAAAAGCCACGCAGACACAACAGACCCAAAGCTGCCGCCAGTGCAGGCTTCGGCCTACACTCCCCTCCCCCTGCTCCTCCTCCTCCTGCTCCTCCTCCTGCTGACCCTGGGCTCTAACAAACCGCCAGTTGGGGCCCAGATGTGCTAGCTGCACAGAGAAAAACACCTCGCCAATGTGTCAGTGGGGTCCAGCACCGCCAGCTGTTCCCCTGCTGTGCAGCCGGCATCGTGTCCTGCAAAAGCCACGCAGACACTTGCTCTTGTACCTTCTGCTCCCCATCCTGGTTCCAGTACCGTCAGCTGGTTCCGGGCAGAGCCTTTGGCTTAGGTGCCTCCCTTTGGTATCCGAGTTCCACCAACGTCAGGTGGTCCTTGGTAGTGCTTTCAGGCACGGGTACCTCCTGCTTAGTAACCGGGTTCCAGTAACGTCAGCTGGTCCTCGGTAGTTCCATTGGCTCTTGGACCTTCGGCTACCCATCCGGGTTCCAGCACCGTCAGCTGGTTCTCGGCAGTGTCTTTTGCTCTTGTACCTTCTGCTCCCCATCCTGGTTCCAGTACCGTCAGCTGGTTCCGGGCAGAGCCTTTGGCTTAGGTGCCTCCCTCTGGGTATCCGAGTTCCACCAACGTCAGGTGGTTCTTGGTAGTGCTTTCAGCACAGGTACCTCCTGCTTAGTAACCGGGTTCCAGTAACGTCAGCTGGTCCTCGGTAGTTCCATTGGCTCTTGGACCTTCGGGTAGCCATCCGAGTTCCAGTTCCATCAGCTGGTTCTCGGCATTTTCTCAGCCTTCTTGTACCTTCTGCTACATTTCCAAGTTCAAGAGACTAAACACAATGACCCAGAAGACCACCCCTAAGATGACGACGACACCAGAGACGACAACCACCGTGATGACGACGACCCTGGAGACGATGACCCCGAAGACCACCCCGATGACGACGACCCCGGAGACGACGACCCTGAAGACCACCCCGATGACGACGACCCCGGAGACGACGACCCTGGAGACGACGACGACCTGGAAGACCGAGAAGCAGAAGAACAAGAGGCGGCAGAACAAAGAGCAGAAGGACATTAAGCATAACACAAAATATCAGAGCAAAAAATATTATGTAAATTATAAGCAGAAGAAGACTAAGCAGTGTATGGGGGTGAGTCCGTTCCTCCTCGTGGTGCCCCTGGATAAAGCCTGATGCTGCAGGCCAAACTGAACGCGGACAAATGTAACTGTTTTGTGACAGGCAGAACGGAAGGTGTAATCTTCAAACTTTTATAGATAACAACTACGGGAATGCCTGTCACAAATAAGAATATGATGAAGAAGTTGAATATGATGAAGATAATAGTAAAATAAAAAGAATATGAACAATGTAACCCAAAAAATAATAGGTAGAAGATGAAGAAGAAGATGAATAAGGTGAAGAAGTTGATGTCAAAGAAGCTGATGATGAGGATAATTAAGAAGAAAGCGTGGGAGAAGTAAAAAAGAAGGTGAAGGGCGTGGAAGTAGTGAAACATCAATATCTGACATAAAAAAAAAAAAAAAAACATAGTCAAATTCTTTCTAACGCCGAACTTCATAAAAAAAAATAAAAAATCCTGCTATTCTATTACATTGGGCTAAACCTCTGTCCCTTTAATATCTCCGCCACGTCCCCCAATACATCCTACAATATTCTTAGTTGTTTTCCTTCATGTAGAATGAACCTACAAGTGTATAAAGGGTTTATTTTAATTCCGATATTTTCGTCCCATTGACTTGCATTGGGATCGGGTATCGGTATCGGATTGGATTCCGATACTGTGACGGTATCGGCCGATACTTTCCGATACCGATACTTTCCGATATCGGAAAGTATCGCTCAACACTACTTATAATCGATCACCGATCGGTAAAAGTTTACTGATGAGCAGTTTTATCATGCCTCCAGTCACTCCATATAAACAGACCTTTAGCGTCAGTCAAGGTGTAATCTTAATATCATGTGGAGCTATGTTACAGGGCTCCACAACTTGTTTCAACTTGAATCCCACAATGGGCAGTGGCTCTGATAAAATAATCAAACCAAAGCTCCAGCAGAACCTCTTTAGAAATTGACTTTGGAGTAAATCACTTGCAACCATGGTTCATTTCCTTTGGGTTGATTCTCAAACCTATTTGACCTTATTGGTAAAAAGGTTTTATGTATGTAAGATATAAAAAAAACAAATGTGTTGCACATATATTATGTATATGTGAAATATAGATCCTAAAGGATTATAGAGAATCTTCCATAATAAATATAATTTATAAAGGCCATGGAATTTTTCAGAATTAGCACAACATATTTGTCTTATTGTATATAGTCTATAAAAAGTGAAGTCAAAACATCTGGATACTGCCATAAAACTAGGAGAGATGCATACAAATGGAACAATAAACTGTTAAAATACTGTTTGTTCAAGAATGATTACTTTCTCTTGAAAAGTTGATCTACATGTATGCTCTATCTTGTTAATTGGCAATAAATATTGTGCAGCAATGCTTGTGTCCAATTTGATTTACAACATATAACAATGTTGAACAATTATCCCAGAAAATCATTTGCTCTATTTTACAGGTACTAACTGACTACTCAGACTGCTGTCCAATAAATAAATAAATAGTAAATAATTTTCAAAGCAACAATTACTCTTATATATCATCAGTGTAAGAGCTGAAACATGACAGCTTAAAACAGAAACAATAGACAATACAATGCCTGTTGCAAAAAATATCCGTAATGTGGTACTATAGTAATGTGACACATGAAGCAATAAGTTGCAGGCTTTTGTTGGAAGGTCTCAAAATCAAAGTGCTCTTTACTAGGAAAACAGTTGTCTCAATATAAGGATGTAATGAGAATAAATATTCTTAGTTGCCTAGATTGGACTCTTTTATAAATCAAAAGGGACACATCTTTATTGTAGCCCTTAGATTGCTACTAATGCTTGTTGTTATAGCACTTAAATTCACTTATAGACATTTAACAGCATTGGAACTGCATTGGTGGCAATATTGTGGAGTAAATGTAATATGTTGAAAAACTATAAGATTATAAATTCTCAGTGATATACTGAATGTATACACTTAAAGGAAACCGATCATGTGAAAAACCGCTATTAAGTTGCAGATATTGGGATAATGTGCAGAATAATAGCATTCTGAACCTGCCCGGCACCGAAACTTAGACCCCTGAGGCAGGTAGAAAATGAACCTTTTTTCTTCCTGGCAGCAGTAGGGTTTCAGTCACTGAGAGGTCACAATATGATGATGTGCTGCCCTGTTGCTAGCGTCATCTTGTCTCAAGCGCTTTCGCCTGTCAACAGAAAGTACTGACAGGCTCAGTCTGACAACAGTGGATTAGACCTGACCTTTTCACGCCACCAGATTCAGCAGCACATAGAGTGTTTTTAATGTTCAATATTTGAATGAAGCTTTCAATTGTTGCCTTCTAGGGATGACTGGATGACCCTACTTAAAAATTTCTCCGGGCTTTGCACATATTTTATTACTTTTTTTCCTGAGGCACTCCAGTTGGTGTAGCTTTTATGAATGTAGGAGTAACACAATTACACTTTGTTCACAATATTTGAATGAGGCACTACAGTTTGTGCCTTCATGGGTGTATGGATGACCCTGCTTGTAATTTTTTGCATCTGCATGATTTGCACTTAGTGCATAGCCTTTATGAGTCTAAGAGTACTACTACATCACTATTTGAACAGAATGTGACATTACTATTTGAACAGAATGTGTATGAGGTCCTCCTTTATAACTAATATAGGGTGTATCTGAGTCCATAATTTTTGGCAGTCTTGCTCCCTTATAAATTACACTGAAATTTCCATTTTTTTTAATAAAAAAATAAACCTAGGTTTACTTAAATTACATGTTTTTAATATTTTTTAAAATTTTGCCTTATATGCAAGTCGTTATACAGAAAAAAAATGTTGCCGTCGACTTTCAATGTTTGGTTTCAGTCCTTAAAGTGGAGTAAAAGTGTGACACCTTTGTTCTCAGCAGCGATATGGGAGTAAGAGATGCTTTCAAGGGTCTTACGCATGCTGTTCTCCTTCTATTCAGCACTTTTCCCATCCATTTTAACACTTTCACTTCCCTCCAGACCTCTTTGTATGGTCTGCAGGAAATTGAATCCCAATGTATTCGTTGCTCGAACCAAGCATCCGAGCATTAGGAAATGCTTGGTTTGAGTAACAAGCATCTGAGCATTTTAGTGTTTGCTCATCTCTAATAATTATTTAATGCAAAAAGTTAAATCAAGATATCAGAGTACCCTGAGGAAAACCATGCAAACACAGGAAGAAGATACAAACTCCTTGCATATTTTGTTCTTGGTTGGATTTGAACCAAGGATCCAAGCACTGCAAGGCTGCAGTGCTAAACACTGAATCACCATGCTGCCCTGCCTCTTTCATATATACCACCATGACCACCTTTTCTTCTTGGTTCAAGGTTGTTTTTTTTCTGCTCTGCTTGGCGTGGATGCAGCTGTAGTGATGTACAGTATTAGGTTTTACATGTGCGCAGTTTTCCAAAAAAAGCTCTCTATATGTGCTTTGCACCTGTGTTTGTGATAGTACCATGCAAAACCAATAGTTTTTATAATCTTCAACTGTGTTGGTGGGAGTGATGTGTGTCTAAACATATTTTTCTGCCCTTATGCCAGTATGTCTGTGATAGTACTGTGCCAAAAGCCGCTAGGTGCATTCTTTAACCCACATCTGTGTGAGTCCTGTGCCTTTAAGCCTCTGTTTGTGCTCTGCATCCCTGCCTGTGAGGTTACTGTGCCCTTTTGTCTGGGTGTAAACATTTTAATCAGCTTCTCTGTGGAAATGTGGTAACATGCTCGGTGGGTGAATTTTGTTATTGGCTTCTGTGTTGGTTCTGTGCCCTAAAGCCTCAGTGTATTCTGCAGACATGTCTCTACTAGTGGTGTCTCAAAAAAATAATTTTACCCTACTGTACCTTCGTGGCCAGGCCTTATGCTCATTAATGGATTTAACTACTCATTCCAATTAAAAAGCCTCTAATTGTCATGGATGGCTATTCTGTCTCGCTATATTAACTGCTGACTCAGTTGAAAATTGGTTAATATGCTTGACTGCTGCCTTCCTTGGATGTGGTACATGTTTATCAAGGTGCCTCTCCAGAATAGAACTATGATTCTCTGTTACTTGTGTGTACTCTGCAACCCTGGCTGTGGGCAATTTGAGATTGGATGGCTGAGAGTGTATCCAGTCTCTTCACTTTTTGTTCAACTAGGTCCCCTTTAAATCTTTGTTCCAGTTTGAACAATCAATAAAATTGAAATACAATTCCATTACTGGACTGGTGTATAGCAAATGTGGTGCCAATATTCAAAAAGGGGACAAAAACTGAACTAGGTAAATATAGGCCAGTAAGCTTAACCTCTACTGTGGGTAAAATACTGGAGGGCATTCTAAGGGATGCTATACTGGAGTATCTGAAGAGGAATAACCTCATGACCCAGTATCAGCACGGGTTTACTAGGGACCGTTCATGTCAGACTAATTTGGTCAGCTTCTATGAAGAGGTAAGTTCCGGACTGGACCAAGGGAACCCAGTGGATATAGTGTATATGGACTTTTCAAAAGCTTTTGATACGGTGCCACACAAAAGGTTGTTACATAAAATGAGAATAATGGGGATAGGGGAAAATATGTGTAAGTGGATTGAGAGCTGGCTCAGGGATAGGAAACAAAGGGTGGTTATTAATGGAGCACACTCGGACTGGGTCGCGGTTAGCAGTGGGGTACCACAGGGGTCAGTATTGGGCCCTCTTCTTTTTAACATATTTATTAATGACCTTGTAGGGGGCATTCAGAGAAGAATTTCAATATTTGCAGATGACACTAAACTCTGCAGGGTAATCAATACAGGGGAGGACAATTTTATATTACAGGATGATTTATGTAAACTAGAAGCTTGGGCTGATAAATGGCAAATGAGCTTTAATGGGGATAAATGTAAGGTCATGCACTTGGGTAGAAGTAATAAGATGTATAACTATGTGCTTAATTCTAACACTCTGGCTAAAACCATCAATGAAAAAGACCTGGGTGTATGGGTGGATGACAAACTCATATTCAGTGGACAGTGTCAGGCAGCTGCTACAAAGGCAAATAAAATAATGGGATGCATTAAAAGAGGCATAGATGCTCATGAGGAGAACATAATTTTACCTCTATACAAGTAACTAGTTCGACCACACTTAGAAAACTGTGTACAGTTCTGGTCTCCGTTGTATAAGAAAGATGTAGCTGAACTATAGCGGGTGCAGAGAAGAGCGACCAAGGTTATTTAGAGGACTGGGGGGTCTGCAATACCAAGATAGGTTATTACACTTGGGGCTATTTAGTTTGGAAAAATGAAGACTAAGGGGTGATCTTATTTTAATGTATAAATATATGAGGGAACAGTACAAAGACCTTTCTGATTATCTTTTTAATCATAGACCTGAGACAGGGACAAGGGGGCATCCTCTACGTCTGGAGGAAAAAAGGTTTAAGCATAATAGCAGAAGCGGATTCTTTACTGTAAGAGCAGTGAGACTATGGAACTCTCTGCCGTATGATGTTGTAATGAGTGAATCATTACTTAAATTTAAGAGGGGACTGGATACCTTTCTGGAAAAGTATAATGTTACAGGGTATATACACTAGATTCCTTGATAGGGTGTTGATCCAGGGAACTAGTCTGATTGCCGTATGTGGAGTCGGGAAGGAATTTTTTTCCCCAATGTGGAGCTTACTCTTTGCCACATGGGTTTTTTTTTTACTTCCTCTGGATCAACATGTTAGGGCATGTTAGGTTAGGCTATGGGTTGAACTAGATGGACTTAAAGTCTTCCTTCAACCTTAATAACTATGTAACTATGCAACTATTATTCTTAGCTGATGTTTTTAGGCATGGTTGCCTGCTTTGAACACTGATTTTTTTTCAAGGGAAACACTTCGGGCCCCAGGGACTTTAAGGCAACAGTATGTGTGAGGCTTTCCAAGGCAAAGGGACTAGGAAAGGTGGTAGCAAGCCTCGTTGTGGGCCACTAGCTGTATCTAGAATCAAACTACAAGCTTTTTATCTGTGGCTGCTTTACCTTATACTACTGAAGATAAACGTTTGACTCCATCGGTGAAATTTGTATCAGCTTCTGTGGAGGAAACATGATCTATAGATGAAATTTTTAACTGGACTGCCAGTAGCAAGCCTTGTGGTAGACCGCCAGTTCAAACTAAAATCATACTACCAGCTTTTCAGCAGTGGCATTTGTATTGTAAGTTACAGGAGCTGACATTTTGGAGCTGTGTGAGTACTGTGCCCCATGCTCTGTTGGTGAAATGTTTAACTAAGTTAAACCAAGTTGTGGTGGACAAAAACTTCGCTCCAAAATTACTGTGAACGTAAAATTATCCCAAGGGGATTGAGAATTCAATTGTTTCCCACTTTTAATTTGGAAAATGAGTTATTGACAAAAAGATGGATTGAAGCAGCGGATATGTGTGCCTTCACTTTTATTCAGATTATTATAGAACATAATGAGATATGTCTCAAAAATCTTGATGAGGAAATTAACACCATACTGTCCAATATTCTGAAAGAAATGCAAGCGGAAACTTTGGAACTCTATTTGAGGGATATTGAGAAGGATTTAAAAAAATGTGAGGCTAATATCAGTGATGGGAAGAAGAGGAAGTTTGCCCGTGATATCTCTGATTATGAGATGAATAAAGTGTATAGGTGGCAAAACCCAGATAAAAAAGGGAAAAATCTTTCCACCAGGAGTGAATCCATACACTCCTTAACATCCTCGGTGGAAACTCGAGGATCACACAGTGACATGGAAGGTTCTTCCTCCTCGGGCCCGGTGACGCGGTATGGCAATAAGAAAAAGACCTACCAGCAGTCAAAACACTTTAGAAAAGAACGCAATTTTGAGCAAGATAGAAGTAAGGTAATTAACCTGTCTTCCCATGTCCTCACCTCCACACAATTAGAGGTTTTAGAAAAGGGTTTAACTTTTTCTCCTTCTAATTCTATAGATCCGTTTATAGCAGTCAAAGATATTCACTTGCTTTCACGAAAAATTATTTTGAAAAGACTGCATTATAAAAATGCTTCTGAAACTTCATGTGAGACTGTGGAAGAACAAGAAGCCTTAGAGGCTTTAGAATCACTGGTAAGTGAGAATGAAAGTGTTGTGGAGCGAAAGGGTTTCCCTTTGAAATTATGTGGTAAAACCAAAAAATTTCCCTCTTTAAATTTATGTCCAGCGGTGGATTTTTTTGCTAAAGTGGTGTCTGCAGATATTGAGAAATTAGCTGAGCAGAAGAATAATAACTTTAATCTTACAAGAGAGCAACAAAAGGCATTGAAAGAAATGCAAACATGGTCTGATGTGGTCTTCATATGTAGCATTCTTATAAAAGCACTCAGATAGTTAAATGACTTGCATACAATTTGCAAAAACTACTTAACTTTGGACTCATCAACAATATCAAAGATGTACATAGCCTTTAATCCTTGCTAGGCTTATTTGTAAAACTACGTAACTGCATATTCAAGACTTGGCACAATGCAAATGTCAATACTCAGGGTAAAACTTGCTTTAATATACATTTGAGATATATGTATAACTTAAAATTAGGGACAACTTAAAAGTAACACAATTGCCTTAATATTCTGACTGTATTGACAATTGGGACTTAACAGATGTACGGAAGAGGATTATTCTTACATTTCATTACAGCAAATAAATCTGAGCTGTGAATGCCCAATGCTTAACAGGATTTACACCATCTTACTTGATTACAAATCATGTGGCGTGAATATTAGAAGTTTTGTCCATTTAAGACATAATGTACAAAAGAAATCGACAAACCAGTTACCAAGAAAAACATATGGCTGCGAAATAAATCACTCATTTGTTTCAAATTAGCTCTGTCCTTGATATTTTCAGCAAAAATAGACTAATGCCACGCACTGCTGAATAAAGAAATAGCTTTTTTTTGTTCAATAGACGGTAGCACACAACTATTTCTGTACATAGCACAGCACATTAATGCAGCAGTTTTATTCAATATGAAATACATGTTGTGCAGAGCCACAGACTTGTCTACAACCTTTCAAATACTTCAGAGCATTTGCAACCGCAGTGTCACCTTTGTTAGTATGGGGTAATAGGAAATTTCAACAGCTGTAATTCATTCCTTAACATAATGAACTGAAAATGTGCAATGGATATAAAATACTGAACTCGCAAAATAAACCTTAAACCACCTGTTGAAAATTGCTTGAATGCAAATGGGAATGCATACAGTATTCAGTTAGTAAAATAAAAAGACAGTGACTGAGATTTATAAATTATAGCAGATCTCATATTGTGCTATACATACCATGACCAACTCTAGCTCTGCACAATTGTCTCTTCCTACTCACTATAACCAATCCACAGGTACTGATATGGCAACGAGGGTTCATTGATGAAATTACTTCCTGAAACTCAATGCTGCCCAGAACCGAAACCTGAAAACTATGGAGAAGATCTGTATGGAGTAGTGGGCCAAAAGAATTGCGGCAGTGTGTGTAAACTTGGTCAAGAACTACAGGAAATATCTGACCTCTGTAATTGCAAACAAAGGTTTATGTACCAAATATTAAGTTCTATTGTATAAAATACTTATTTCATGCAATAAAATGCAAGTTAATTATGTAAAAATCATACAATGTAATTTTCTGGATTTTTTTAAGATTCTGTCTCTCATGGTGTAAGGGTACTGTCACACAGTGGCACTTTGGTCGCTACGACGGTACGATCCGTGACGTTCCAGCGATATCCATACGATATCGCTGTGTCTGACACGCAGCAGCGATCAGGGACCCTGCTGAGAATCATACGTCGTAGCAGATAGTTTGGAACTTTATTTCGTCGCTGGATCTCCCGCATCTCCCGCAGAGCGGGAAGTAGACGGCAAGGGACCTGAAGGACACCGGAATGTGAGTATGTACGTTTTTTTTTTTTTTACTTTTACGCTGGTAACCAGGGTAAACATCGGGTTACTAAGCGCGGCCCTGCGCTTAGTAACCCGATGTTTACCCTGGTTACCCGGGGCCTTCGGCATCGTTGGTCGCTGGAGAGCGGTCTGTGTGACAGCTCCCCAGCGACCACACAACGACTTTCCAACGATCACGGCCAGGTCGTATCGCTGGTCGTGATCGTTGGAAAGTTGCAGAGTGTGACAGTACCCTAAGTGTACCTACAATAAAAATTACAGACCTCTCCATTGTTTGTAGTTGGGAAAACTTGCAAAATAGGCAGTGTATCAAATACTTATTTTCCTCACTGTATGTAATAAATGTCAGATATGTGTAGGTCCCAAGTCTCAGGTGCTAACTGGAAAAGCCGATTCTCACAAGCCACATTGTTGCAAACACTATGGTTGTATGTAAAAGCTGTAGGAGCTTGCTGGGCATGCTATTTCCTTTTCCCATACAAGTTTATGGTAGATACACAGCAGCTGTGCTGATGGACGCTCTCTATTCTGTAATTCACAAGAGTATGCATATATACAGTATAAAAAAAAGAAAATGCATTGGTACCGTTTCTGCAACAAAAGGTAGCATCAGTCCAGAGGTAGGGTAAACGAACTTCTTCAGTTGTTCACTGCTATAAAAGATTGTGCTTTGAGCAACTGGATCCCTTTATCTGTTCAAATAAAAGAGAAGCCTTGTTAGGGTCTGCTGAGTGAGAGCAGATGTCTTTTACCCTACATCTGGACTGATACTTCCTTCTGTTTGAGTGAGAGCTCCAATTTACCATTTCTTTTCTACTTTATACTTATGGATCTTGTTTGGTGAAATATAATGAAACTCTGCTTGAGGAAGGAAGACACACCAGGACAAGAAGGCATTAGCAGCCGCTACTGTTTCTCCTACACTCCAACAGAAGTGAAATAGACTGTTGACTAGTTAAATATTTACAATTTACCCCATTCTTGACCATGCACATTTTCGTCTTTATACCATATGTTTGCTGTAAAGGGGTATAAAAATTATTCTCATTTGGGTAATTTTTGGGTCTTCTTTTTTTTCAAGATACATGGTGCTTCATTTATGTCACTGTTATAGTCATTCTTTTGCAGATACTATGTGAAATCTATGGGAAAGTAAGAGAAATATGTGTCTGCTTTAGCATTTTTAAAATCAGCAAAGGACCATTAAAATACTTTTAAAAACTTATAACTCATTTTATAATTATTATTTATGTGTATCAGACTTTTTTTTTTTTACCAGAGCAGGGCTAGTAACAGCGATTTGCATGGAGAGTTGCATTTATACAATATTTTACTCTATTTATTTATTTATCTGTTTTTTTTAATTATCTTTGTTTTACACAAGATAACTCCTATAAGGTCACAAAAGACCTTGTGGGGCATCTCCATATTTAAATCTGCTGTCTGCATGGCAGATCTGACTATATAACCCAGTTGCTCCTGCTTCTTCCCCATACACAGTGTTCACATGACCAGAGATAAGCTCCAATCTCAAATTTGGCAAGAATGGAGCATATTTGGATTTGTGCTCGCTTTCATGAGCACTTTTACTCAAAGTAGGCAAAACTCGGTTACAGTTCGGTAAATCATCACTTTTCCACTAGTGATTTCGTTATTACATTGGCCATGATAGTGGTGCTGTGTGATGAGCAGGGGGTGGAGGGACAAGTTTTATGAGGGGAGGTGAGGTGTCTAGGTCAGAGGAGCATGCCAAGAGGTTACAGAGCGTGCTTTTTTTTCTTCCTTTAAATTTATGTATGTCGATTCTGGCAACCAATTAGGGCACAGAAACCATCCATAACATTGTGACACAAGGTATTCTGTGATTTGTTGCTGAAGTCACATGTACCTGGCCACATAAGGGGACATCTAGCTTTGATGGCGCCATTTGCTCAGTGTCATAGTATAATAAATAGAAAAACACACATATAGCCAGGGGAATACATCGTATTAACATGTAGTACTATAGATGTATATATGTATACACCCCATAGCAAATAACAGGACGTATAAGGACACACTGACGTCTAACTAGAGAAGCACCACAACACAAATCAGTGTAATGAGTCCAGAGACTAAGATATATTGCAAAAAGAACATATTTATTGATAAATACAAAAGATAAATGGCTGAGACATGGCTAAAAAGTGACCCACACCCCCTGAGGAAGGAAGTTCCCACTTCCGAAACGCGCGTTGGGGCGAGCGGGGGAGTGAGCGTGTACGTCCCTGTGCCACTAGGTATGTGATTATGGACGCTGCTATTTTGCATCTATGCTTTGCTTATTAATGGTCTTAACCTGATGTTGTCTCCTGGGGCGGTCACATGCTCTCTCACCGCTGCTTCTGGTGTAGTTTGTCACTTTTTAGCCATGTCTCAGCCATTTATCTTTTGTATTTATCAATAAATATGTTCTTTTTGCAATATATCTTAGTCTCTGGACTCATTACACTGATTTGTGTTGTGGTGCTTCAGTGTCATAGTGCAGTGAGGTCGCTCCTGTGCTAGTGCTGGTGCTGAAAGTGACCTTATCTTGTGTGAAATTGATCTTCCAGCATCGAAGTAGATTTTGCTAAAACTGTGTGGCAGTCTCCGGAAGCCCCATAACCAACTTTTTCTCAAAGTCGGCAAAACTGGGTTACAGTTCGGTAAATCATCACTTTTCCACTAATGATTTTGTTATTACTTTGGCTATGATAGTGGTGCTGTGTGATGAGCAGGGGGTGGGGGGACGAGTTTGATGACGGGAGGGAAGGTGTCTAGGTCAGAGGAGCACGCAGAGAGGTTACAGAGCGTTCTTTTTTTTCTTCCTTTAAATTTATGTATGTCGATTCCGGCAACCAATTAAGGTGCAGAAACCATCCATAACATTATGACACAAGGTATTCTGTGATTTGTTGCCGAAATCACATATACCTGGCCATATACTGTAAAAAGGGGACATCTAGTTTTGATGGTGCCTTTTGCTCAGTGTCACAGTGCAGAGAGGTCGCTCCTGTGCTAGTGCTGGTGCGGAAAGTGACCTTATCCTGTGTGAAATTTATCTTCCAGCATCGAAGCAGATTTTGCAAAAACTGTGTGGCAGTCTCAGGAAGCCCCATAAGCAACTCCAAATCATTTGTGCTAACACTGTGTTTCAGTGGCAAATCAGAAGGCCAGATTTCTGCTTAAAAATTGTAAGGTTTAATATAATATTGCATCCTGGATGGCCAGTTTGGAAATTAGCAAATCAGAAGGCCAATTTTCCAAAAAAATTGTTGGACCTAATATAGTGGTGCAGCCAGTAGGTGCAATTAGCTACTCCAAATTGTTTGTGCTGAAACTGTGTTTCAGTTGCAAATCAGAATGCTATAATTCCACTCAAAAATTGTTAGACATAACAGTGCTGTTCAGACATCCTATCTAAGAAAATAAATAGTGATTGTTCATTTAGTGACATGTGACTGACAGCTGTGGGCCTAAAGTTGTGAAACAGCATGTTACAAGAGGGGAAGGCTACTTAAAACATGCGTTTTGCATGGAACATGCATGGAGCGTATGCACCAAAATTTGGAACAGTACTTACATTGCTTTGTCTCTGATAACCAGGAGGAGTGGTCGACGTTCCTTCCTTTGGCTGAGTTTGCCATCAATAATCACTGCCAGGAGTCGTCTGGGGAGTCTCTGTTTTTTTGTGTTTACGGGCTACATCCTCAATTTTGTACTTTGAGTCATAGGGGCTCTTCCGGCGTTCCGGAGGAAGACCAGTTAGGAGCACAATTGTCATCAGTCTGGAGGAGAGTTAAACAGCACCTGTTGAGTGTGGGTGCTAGGTACAAATGTGTGGCTGACAGAAGGCGTGTGCCAGGTCCGGACCTGAGTGTGGATGAATGGGTGTAGTTATCCACAAAAAACATAAGACTCAAGATACCATCCCTTAAATTGGGTCCAAGGTTTATTGGTCCATTTAAGGTCGCCGCCGTCATTAACCCTGTAGCGTACCGATTGGAGCTTCCTACTGTGTATAAGATATACAACGTGTTCCACAGATCGTTGCTAAAAAAGACGGTGGGTCTTGTGGACGTGACACCAATGCCTTCTCCAGTCTTGGTGGATGGTAATTTGGAATTTGAAGTCTCCAAGGTGGTTGACTCTCGTGTAGTGTGTCGCAGTTTACAGTACTTGGTACACTGGCGTGGTTATGGGCCTGAGGAGAGGTACTGGGTATCAGCCTCGGACATTCATGCGGATCGGCTGGTTAGTATGTTTCACCACCGCCATCCGTACAAGCCGGGTCCTATAAGTCATTAGGGCCCTGGGGTCCCTCGTAGAAGGTGGGGTAATGTCATGTTGGACGCTGTTCATACTAGGGCGTTCGACAGACAGCGGTAATTCTGCTTTTGTCCACTGTGCGCTCAGTGGCGTTGGCTAGATTTTGTCTAGCTGGTCCGGGGTTAATTTAGCTGGTGCTCGGATTGGAAGCAGGGCCAAGCCCACTGCCTTTAAATAGTTCTTCTGAACATTGGGCGTCGCCGATTATAGCTTCTGTCTAGTGCTTGGTTATCTCGGTCTGGAGTGGTGAGCTAGGAGTTGGAGTATCGTATCTGGTGGTGTATTTCCCTGTCTTATTTACTCCTTCCTATATTTATATTTGTTTTGCCCTGTGCATTTATAGTGTATTCCTGAGTGACTGTGGCTTGGTTCATATTTTCAGTTATCCTTGTCTGTGCCAACTGTGGGTATTGGTGTAGGATCTCTTCACTGGGTGGTGGGTGGTGGTTTCAGCCTAGGGTTGAAACAGGAGATAGGGTGAGGGTGGAGGCCTAGACATGCACACCATCAGTGTAAACTCTAGGAGAGTGTCAGTCAGGATTTCCCTAGTCTGAGGGAAATTGCAGGGGCCCGGGTTATTAGCTCTTGCCCACCTAGGCTTCCTGTGACAATCGGCTGTCTGTATTTGGGATGTTGACCTCCTCCTTCTGCACTTTTTCTATAAAACTACAAAACAATAAAAATATAATACCGTATATACTTGAGTATAAGCCGACCCGAGTATAAGCCGAGACCCCTAATTTTGTTACAAAAACAGGAAAAACATATTGACTCGAGTATAAGCTTAGGGCGGAAATTGCAGCAGCTACTGGTAAAATTCAAAAATAAATATAGATATACCAATAAAAGTAAAATTAATTGAGACATCAGTAGTTTAAGTGTTTTGAATATCCATATTGAATCAGGGGCCCCATAAGATGCTCCATACAAAATATGCCCGCCCCATAAGATGCTCCATACAGACATTTTCCCCATATAATGCTCCACGAATGCTGATTATGGCCCCATAAGATGTACCATAGACATATTTGCCCCATATAATGCTGCACATGGCCCCATAAGATGCTCCATACAGATATTTGCCCCATATAATGCTGCACATGGCCCCATAAGATGCTCCAAACAGATATTTGCCCCATATAATGCTGCACATGGCCCCATACAGATATTTGCCCCATATAATGCTGCACATGGCCCCATACAGATATTTGCCTCATATAATGCTGCACATGGCCCCATAAGATGCTCCATACAGATATTTGCCCCATATAATGCTGAACATGACCCCATCAGATATTTGTTCCATATAATGCTGCACATGGCCCCATACAGTTATTTGCTCCATATAATGCTGCACATGGCCCCATACAGATATTTGCCTCCATATACCGTTGCACATGGCCACATAAGATGCTCCATACAGACATTTGCCCCATATGCTGTTGCTGTGATTAAAAAAAATGACATACTCACCTCTCAGGCCCCCGGCACTTGCTATATTCACCTGCTCCCCGTTCCACTAATGGGCGCCGCTGTGTCTTCCCGTCCTCTGCACTGACTGTTCAGGCAGAGGGCAGCATGCACTAATCGCGTCCTGAGTGACCTGAGTGTCCTCTGACCTGAGTGTCACTGCAGAGGATGGGGAAGACACAGCGGCGGTCAGCGGTGGAAAAGGTGAATATCGCACACTGCGTAATACTCACCTGCTCCTGGCGTGGTCCCTGCACATCTGTTCCCCAGGACCAGCAGCTTCTTCCTGTAGTTAGCAGTCACATGGTATCGCTCATTACAGTAATGAATATGCGGCTCCACCCCTATGGGAGTGGAGTTGGGTTGATATTCATTACTGTAATGAGCTGTACCATGTGACCGCTCACTACATCAAGAACCTGTCAGCGCCCAGAGAACCAGGGACCTACAGGTACCGTGCCAGGAGCAGGTGAGTATTATTACACAGCTGCCACTCCCCCTCCCCTGCTGACCCCTGAGAATGACTCAAGTATAAGCTGAGAGGGGCAAATTCAGCATAACAAAATGGGCTGAAATTCTCAGCTTATACTCGAGTACATACAGTAATCTGTTATGATCCTTAGTGGTTGAGGATCAGAAATTACTCCAGCTAAGTAACAAACATAGGACAAGCTCTAGGGAGGTGGCAAACTGGACTGACCGCAAATCTGAACCTATCCAAACACACTAGAAGTAGCCGGTGAACGTGCCTAAAAATCCTAGACGTCTCGAGCCAGCCTGAGGAACTAACTACCCCTAGAGAGAAAGAAAGACCTCTCTTGCCTCCAGAGAAATAATCCCCAAAGATATAGAAGCCCCCAACAAATAATAACGGTGAGGTAAGAGGAAGGCACATACACAGGGGTGAAAGCAGATTCAGCAAATGAGGCCCACTAATACTAGATAGCAGAAAATAGAAAAGGGAATCTATGCGGTCAGTAAAAAACCCTTACAAAATATCCACTCTGAGATTTCAAGAACCCCCACACCAACTAACAGTGTGGGGGGAGAAACTCAGTCCCCTAGAGCAACCAGCAAGTGAGGAAATCACATTTTAGCGAGCTGGACTAAAAACATAATGAACGCTGATAATCAAAAAATGATCAAACAAAAACTTAGCTTGTCTTGGAGAGACTGGGAGCAAGGTAGCCACAAGGAATCTGAAGAGCACTGAATACATTGATAGCAGGCAAGGAACTGAGTATCCAGGTGAGCTAAATAGGAAACCAACCAAGGATAACAAACCAGCTGATGCTGCAACCTGCAGAAAGACAACACTACACAGTACCGCTTGTGACCACTAGAGGGAGCCCAAAAATAGAGTTCACAACAGTACCCCCAACTTGAGGAGGGGTCACCGAACCCTCATCAAGACCCCCAGGGCGATCAGGATGAGCCGCGTGGAAGGCATGAACCAAATCGGCCGCATGAACATCAGAGGCGACAACCCAGGAATTATCCTCCTGACCATAGCCCTTCCACTTAACCAAATACTGAAGCCTCCGTCTAGAAATACGAGAATCCAAAATCTTCTCCACCACGTACTCCAATTCGCCCTCGACCAGCACCGGAGCAGGAGGCTCAACAGAAGGAACCACAGGTACCACATACCTCCGCAAAAAAGACCTATGGAACACATTATGAATGGCAAACAATGCTGGGAGATCCCAACGAAAAGACACCGGGTTAAGGATTTCCAAGATCTTATAAGGACCGATGAAGCGAGGCTTGAATTTAGGAGAGGAGACCTTCATAGGAACATACCGAGAAGACAGCCACACCAAATCCCCAAAACGAAGTTCGTGACCCACACCTGCGGCGGCGGTTGGCAAAGCGCTGAGCCTTCTCCTGTGACAACCTCAAATTGTCCACCACATGGTTTCAAATCTGCTGCAACATATCCACCACAGAATCCACCCCAGGACAGTCAGAAGACTCAACCTGACCCGAGGAAAAACGAGGATGGAAACCAGAATTGCAGAAAAAAGGTGAAACCAAAGTAGCAGAACTTGCCCGATTATTAAGGGCAAACTCGGCCAAAGGCAAAAAAGTCACTCAATCATCCTGATCAGCAGAAACAAAACATCTCAAATAAGTTTCCAACGTCTGATTAGTTCGCTCGGTTTGGCCATTAGTCTGAGGATGGAAGGCCGACGAAAAAGACAAATCAATGCCCATCTTAGCACAAAAAGTCCGCCAAAACCTGGACACAAACTGGGATCCTCTATCAGACACAATATTTTCAGGAATGCCGTGCAAGCGAACCACATTCTGAAAAAATAGAGGAACCAAATCAGAGGAAGAAGGCAACTTAGGCAAGGGCACCAAATGGACCATCTTGGAAAAACGATCACACACCACCCAGATGACAGACATTTTCTGAGATACTGGAAGATCCGAAATAAAATCCATGGAAATGTGCGTCCAAGGCCTTTTCGGAACAGGCAAAGGCAAAAGCAAACCGCTGGCATGAGAACAGCAAGGCTTAGCCCGAGCACAAATCCCACAAGACTGCACAAAGGAACGCACATCCCGCGACAAGGAAGGCCACCAGAAGGACCTGGCCACCAAATCTCTGGTACCAAAAATCCCAGGATGACCCACCAACACCGAAGAATTAACCTCAGAAATAACTCTGCTGGTCCATCTATCCGGGACAAACAGTCTCTCTGGTGGACAACGGTCAGGTCTATCCACCTGAAATTTCTGCAACACTCGTCGCAAATCTGGGGAAATGGCAGACAAAATCACTCCCTCTCTGAGAATACCAGCCGGCTCAGAAACTCCCGGAGAGTCAGGCACAAAACTCCTAGAAAGAGCATCAGCCTTCACGTTCTTCGAACCAGGCAGGTATGAGACCACGAAGTTGAAACGGGAGAAAAACAACGACCAACGAGCCTGTCTAGGATTCAGGCGCTTGGCAGATTCAAGGTAAATCAGATTTTTGTGATCAGTCAAGACTACCACACGATGTTTAGCTCCTTCGAGCCAATGTCGCCACTCCTCAAATGCCCACTTCATAGCCAACAACTCCCGATTACCAACATCATAATTCCACTCGGCAGGCGAAAACTTTCTTGAAAAAAAAGCACATGGCTTCATCACAGAGCCATCAGAGCTTCTCTGCGACAAGACAGCCCCTGCTCAAATCTCAGAAGCATCAACCTCGACCTGGAAGGGAAGAGAGACATCTGGCTGACATAAGACTGGAGCTGAAGAAAACCGGTGCTTCAGCTCCCGAAAGGCCTTCACGGCCGCAGGAGACCAATTAGTCACATCAGAACCCTTCTTGGTCAAATCCGTCAAAGATTTAACCACGCTAGAAAAATTAGCGATGAAACGACGGTAAAAATTAGCAAAACCCAAGAACTTCTGAAGACTCTTAACAGACGTGGGCTGAGTCCAGTCATGAATAGCCTGGACCTTGACTGGGTCCATCTCCACAGTAGAAGGAGAAAAAATAAAACCCAAAAAGGAGACCTTCTGTACTCCGAAGAGGCATTTTGAGCCCTTCACAAATAAAGCATTAGCACGCAGGACCTGAAACACCATCCTGACCTGCTGCACATGGGACTCCCAATCATCAGAAAAGACCAAAATGTCATCCAAATAAACAATCATAAATTTATCCAGATATTCTCGGAAGATGTCATGCATGAAGGACTGAAACACAGAAGGAGCATTAGAGAGTCCAAAAGGCATCACTAAGTACTCAAAATGGCCTTCGGGCGTATTAAATGCTGTTTTCCATTCATCTCCCTGCTTAATGCGCACAAGGTTATACGCACTACGGAGATCTATCTTGGTGAACCAACTGGCACCCTTAATCCGAGCAAACAAATCAGACAATAGTGGCAAAGGATACTGAAATTTGACTGTAATTTTATTCAGAAGACGATAATCTATACAAGGTCTCAAAGAACCGTCCTTCTTGGCCACAAAAAAAAATCCTGCACCAAGAGGGGAAGAGGATGGGCGAATATGTCCCTTCTCCAAAGACTCCTTTATATAACTCCGCATCGCGGCATGCTCTGGTATAGACAAATTAAAAAGTCGTCCCTTAGGGAATTTACTACCAGGAATTAAATTTATAGCACAGTCACAATCCCTATGAGGGGGCAGGGCACTGGACCTGGGCTCATCAAATACATCCTGGTAGTCAGACAAAAAGTCAGGGACCTCAGAAGGAGTGGAAGAAGCAATAGACACCAACGGAGTATCGCCATGAATTCCCTGACAACCCCAACTTGACACAGACATAGCTTTCCAATCTAAAACTGGATTATGAGCTTGCAGCCATGGCAGACCCAAAACGACAACATCATGCAAATTATGCAGAGCGAGAAAGCGAATCACCTCCTGATGTACGGGAGTCATGCACATGGTCATTTGCGTCGAATACTGAGGCTTATTCTCAGCCAATGGCGTAGCATCAATTCCCCTCAGAGGAATAGGAAATTCCAAAGGCTCCAGGACAAAACCACAGCGCCTGGCAAACGACAAATCCATCAGATTCAGGGCAGCACCTGAATCCACAAAAGCCATAACCGGGTAGGACGACAAAGAACAAATCAAAGTAACAGACAAAATAAATTTAGGCTGTATAGTACCAATGGTGACAGGTTTAGCGATTTTTTTTAAGCGTTTAGAGCATGCTGAGATAACATGAGTAGAATCACCACAGTAAAAGCACAACCCATTTTGACGTCTATGACTTTGTCGCTCAATTCTGGTCAGAGTTCGGTCACATTGCATAGACTCAGGTCTCTGTCCAGAAAATACCGCCAAAGGATGAGCAGATTTGCGCACCCGCAAACGCCGATCAACCTGAATGGCTAAAGCCATAGAATCACTCAGACTTGTAGGGGTGGGAAACCCCACCATAACATTCTTAACGGCCTCAGAAAGACCTTCTCTGAAATTTGCAGCCAGGGCACACTCATTCCATTTAGTAA
This sequence comes from Ranitomeya variabilis, assembly GCF_051348905.1. Classification (NCBI taxonomy): domain Eukaryota; kingdom Metazoa; phylum Chordata; class Amphibia; order Anura; family Dendrobatidae; genus Ranitomeya; species Ranitomeya variabilis. The sequence continues at coordinate 574,741,891 of NC_135236.1, forward strand.
GCACCGACCATTTCCGAAATTTTTGACAATACACCTCTGCTTCATCCTGACCTTTAGATATAGCCAGCAATGCATTTTCTGCCTGATTCTCAAGATTAGGCTCCTCATAAAGCAGTCCAAGAGCCAGAAAAAATGCATCTACATTAAGCAATGCAGAATCTCCTGGCGCCAGAGAGAAGGCCCAATCTTGAGGGTCGCCACGCAAGAAGGAGATAACAATTTTAACTTGCTGAGCAGAATCACCAGAGGAACGAGGTCTCAGAGATAGAAATAACTTACAATTATTCTTAAAATTTTGAAACCTAGATCTATCTCCAGAAAACAACTCAGGAATGGGTATCTTTGGTTCTGACATAGGGCTACGAATAACAAAATCCTGAATACTTTGCACCCGTGCAGTAAGATGATCCACACTAGAAGTCAGAGTTTGAACATTCATGTCTGCAGCTGAGCTCAAAACCACCCAGAGTTCAAGGGGATGAAAGAAGCTAAACAGACTGCAGCAAAGGAAAAGCGGGAGGAAAAAAAAAATGTACTCAGGTCTTCTTTTTATCCCACTTCTGCGATGCATTAAACACTTTTTGGCCTGCTATACTGTTATGATCCTTAGTGGTGGAGGATCACAAATTACTCCAGCTAAGTAACAAACATAGGACAAGCTCTAGGGAGGTGGCAAACTGGACTGACCGCAAATCTGAACCTATCCAAACACACTAGAAGTAGCCGGTGAACGTGCCTAAAAATCCTAGACGTCTCGAGCCAGCCTGAGGAACTAACTACCCCTAGAGAGAAAGAAAGACCTCTCTTGCCTCCAGAGAAATAATCCCCAAAGATATAGAAGCCCCCAACAAATAATAACGGTGAGGTAAGAGGAAGGCACATACACAGGGGTGAAAGCAGATTCAGCAAATGAGGCCCACTAATACTAGATAGCAGAAAATAGAAAAGGGAATCTATGCGGTCAGTAAAAAACCCTTACAAAATATCCACTCTGAGATTTCAAGAACCCCCACACCAACTAACGGTGTGGGGGGAGAAACTCAGTCCCCTAGAGCAACCAGCAAGTGAGGAAATCACATTTTAGCGAGCTGGACTAAAAACATAATGAACGCTGATAATCAAAAAATGATCAAATAAAAACTTAGCTTGTCTTGGAGAGACTGGGAGCAAGGTAGCCACAAGGAATCTGAAGAGCACTGAATACATTGATAGCAGGCAAGGAACTGAGTATCCAGGTGAGCTAAATAGGAAACCAACCAAGGATAACGAACCAGCTGATGCTGCAACCTGCAGAAAGACAACACTACACAGTACCGCTTGTGACCACTAGAGGGAGCCCAAAAATAGAGTTCACAACAGTAATCACATTTTTATACACGTTTTAAAAATAAATGTCACAAAACAGAAAATAATGTGGACATATTAATCCTTGTAATCATAGCAAAACATATATACATTAAACATATTTTTTACGGTAAATAGCATAAAAAATTGCATGATTTTTTAGTTTTATTTTATTAACCCCTTCACGACCAGAGCTATTTTCATTTTTGTGTATTCTTTTTTTGTTCCCCTTCTTCCCAGAGCCAAATTTTTTTTATTTATTTTTTGGTCAATATGGCCATGTGAGCGATAGTTTTTTGCAGGACAAGTTGTACATTTGAACAACACCAGTACCATATTGTGAAATGGAAAATAGAAAAAAATTCCAAGTGCGGCAAAATTGTAAAAGAAAGTACAATTCCACAGTTATTGTTGTTTTATTTGCCATGTTCACTAAATGCTAAAACTGACTGGCCATTTTAATTCTCCAGGTCACTGCGAGTTCATAGACACCAAACAAGTCTAGGTTTTTTTTTATTTAAGTGATGAAAAGAAATAAAAAATTTTGATTCGACGATACCAAATATGTGTATATTTGAGTTTCTTTAATGTTTTATTTTGACATGGGCGATAGGGGGGTGATTTGAACTTTTATATTTTTTTATTTTTTAAATATTTGTAAAACTATTTTTTTTACTTTTTTCATGCTTTAATAGTCTTCCATAAGAGACTAGAAACTGCACTACTTTGATCTCCTCTTCTACACACAAGAAATGACCAGATTGCCTGTTTGTAGCAGAAATGCTCACTTGCTTTGAGCTCCGACCACCGGCTGGTCCTCACTTGATTTGAGCGCCGACCGCCATGCGGTGCTCAAAGCAATCCCACAATGACAACCATAGAGGTCTGCTGGAAACCACTCGTTCTCATGCTGACTCATCGGTGACCCGCGATCGTGTGACGGGGTCACCAATTGCCAGGATTTACGATGTGCTTCTGGTAAGCGCAAGTTAAATGCCGCTGTCAGACATTGACAGTGGCATTTTACCAGTTAACAGCTGTGGGTGGATCACGATTCTACCTGCGGCTGTTGCGGGTACAGGTAAGCTGTATTCATCAGCTGGCATGTGCCTGGAAAGGTGAAGGCTCAGCTCTGGAGCCCACACTAAACAGGGGGGAGTCTGACATTGGTGTAAAATTATGCCCAATGTTGGAAAGGGGTTAATCAAATAAAAAAGTTAACACAAATGTATAATTTACAGATGTGTTTGGCAAAATGGCACTTAAAAACTCTTAAGCGCCTTATATAGTGAAGCTTGCAAAAAAATAACAAAAATTATGGCTACAATTATTTTTGAATGGACTCCAAAAAATTATCTGGTCATCTGAAGAAGTGCATCACAAAACTGTCTATACCAATAAACACATCCATAAAGACAATTTTATGATGCACTTGTTAAGTTGACCAGACAATTTTTTGGAGTCCATTCATTCATAGCTGTAGCCATATTATTTTAATTTTCTTGCAAGATACTTGTACATTCATATTTTACATGTACTTTTGTGTATATTTTGTTCTCCGTATATATGTAGGTAATGTGTTAATGCATGTGTAATGTTTTAGCATGTGCATATTTTATATATGTGTTGCCTAATCTGAATATACTTGTACATGTGTTTGACCAGACAGAAGTCCCATACAAGGGACTCTCAAGTCCTGTATTATCAGGCAGGGGCGGCTCCAGGTTTTCATGGACCCTGGGCGAAAGAGTCTCAGTGGCCCCTTTAACACATACCACAATTTATGATGCACAGATATGGCAGAGAAAAATAGGTATAGTACAATGCGAAAGATTTCACTTCTTACATTACATAAGCGATATCTATTGTAAATTCTACAACAGGTCAAACACCAGACAGTATAATGCTCTATACAGAATAATGGACCCCATATAATACTCCATATAGTATTATGAGCCACATATATTGCTCTGTACAGTAATATAGGCACCAAATTTTGCTCAATGCAGAATAATGAGCCCCATGCAATGCGCCACACAGAATAATGAGCCCCATATATTGTTCCATACAGAATAATGAGCCCCATATATTGCTCCATAGAGTATAATGAGCCCCATATATTGCTCCATACTGTATACTGGGCAACATATAAAGGTCCATAAAGAATTATGATCCCCATATGCTGCTCCATTCAGTATATGATGGGATCCATATCATGCTTCAGTATATGATGGGCCCATATATTGCTCCGTATATAATAGGCCCATTATAATGCTCCATACAGTATAAGATGGGCCCCATAGAATATCACTAGCTCCATATATTGCTCCATACAGTATAATGAATCAGATATAATGCTCCATACAGAATAGTCCCCATATAATGCTCCATACATAATGGGCCCCATACTATGCTTCCAAATATAATGGGTCCCATATGATGCTCCATATAATATATAATGTAAAATATTAATTATGTAAGAAATGTAAATAGTGATAGAATGGCTGCTTTTTTTGTCAATTCAATGTCAGAAAACTAACCATCCATCACTTGTTGGGCTCCTTTATCATCAAAAATGTAGGGACCTGTCATGATCTCTGCAGGCAGAGATCATAGCAAGCCTATAGAGGGACAAGCTCTCGGAAGATGGAACTATACTGACCATGAACTAAGCCTGCCGCGCAACTAGAAATAGCCAGGTAGCATTTCCTAATTATCGCTAGATGCCCAGCTCTGGCCTAAGACCTAAATAGCTAGCAGAGGGAAATATAAGACCTGGCTCACCTCTAGAGAAATATTCCAAAGAAGACAGTAGCCCCCCACATATAATGACGGTGAGTTCAGATGAAACAACAAACGCAGCAGGAAAATAGTCTTAGCAAATTTGAGGTCCGCTTACTAGATAGCAGAAGACAGATAGTATACTTTCATGGTCAGCAGAAAAACACTAACAAAACACCATCCAGAGATTACCTTAAACTCTGGCATTAACTCATAACGCCAGAGTAGCAATCCCTGATCAACGAGAGCTTTCCAGACACAGTAACAAAACTTCAGCTGTGAACTGGAACAAATAGGCAAAACAAAACATGGACAAAAGTCCAACTTATCTAGTAGTAGTCCAGAAGCAGGAACAAGCACTGAGAGGCATCAGATAACATTGTTGACCGGCAAGAAACCACCAGAGAAATGAGCTTAAATAGCGACACCCACTACTGATGGAACCAGGTGAAACAGGAAAGAGGATGACAAGTCCAATTCCACAAGCGGCCACCGGGGGAGCCCAAAATCCAAATTCACAACAGTACCCCCCCCTCAAGGAGGGGGCACCGAACCCTCACCAGATCCACCAGGGCGACCAGGATGAGCCCTATGGAAGGCACGAACAAGATCAGAAGCATGAACATCAGATGCATTGACCCAAGAATTATCCTCCTGGCCGTAACCCTTCCAGTTGACCAGATACTGGAGTCTCCGTCTGGAAACACGAGAGTCCAAAATTTTCTCCACAACGTACTCCAACTCACCCTCAACCAACACCGGAGCAGGAGGCTCAACTGAAGGTACCACAGGTACCTCATACCTGCGCAATAACGACCGATGAAAAACGTTATGAATGGAAAAGGACGCAGGGAGGTCCAAACGGAAAGAAACAGGATTAAGAATCTCCAATATTCTATAAGGGCCGATGAACCGAGGTTTAAACTTAGGAGAAGAGACCCTCATAGGGACAAAACGAGAAGACAACCACACCAAATCTCCAACACAAAGCCGAGAACCAACACGACGATGACGGTTGGCAAAACGCTGAGTCTTCTCCTGGGACAACTTCAAATTGTCCATAACCTGCCCCCAGATGTGATGCAATCTCTCCACCACCGCATCCACTCCAGGACAATCCGAGGATTCCACCTGACCGGAGGAAAATCGAGGGTGAAACCCCGAATTACAGAAAAACGGGGACACCAAGGTGGAAGAGCTGGCCCGATTATTGAGGGCGAACTCTGCCAATGGCAAAAAAGCAACCCAATCATCCTGGTCAGCAGAGACAAAACACCTCAGATATGTCTCCAGGGTCTGATTAGTCCGCTCGGTCTGGCCATTAGTCTGAGGGTGAAAAGCAGATGAAAAAGACAAATCTATGCCCATCCTAGCACAGAATGCCCGCCAAAATCTAGACACAAATTGGGTACCTCTGTCAGAAACAATATTCTCAGGAATACCGTGCAATCGGACAACATTCTGAAAAAACAGAGGAACCAACTCAGAAGAAGAAGGCAACTTGGGCAGAGGAACCAAATGGACCATTTTAGAGAAACGGTCACAGACCACCCAGATGACAGACATCTTCTGGGAAACAGGCAGATCTGAAATAAAATCCATCGAGATGTGTGTCCAAGGCCTCTTAGGAATAGGCAAGGGCAACAGCAGTCCGCTAGCCCGAGAACTACAAGACTTGGCCCGAGCACAAACGTCACATGACTGCACAAAGACTCGCACATCTCGTGACAGGGAAGGCCACCAGAAGGATCTTGCCACCAAATCCCTGGTACTAAAAATTCCGGGATGACCTGCCAATGCAGAAGAATGTACCTCAGAGATGACTCTGCTGGTCCAATCATCCGGAACAAACAGTCTATCAGGCGGACAACGATCCGGTCTATCCGCCTGAAACTCTTGCAAGGACCGCCGCAGATCAGGAGAAACGGCCGACAAAATTACTCCCTCCCTAAGGATACCTGTGGGTTCAGAATTACCAGGAGAGTCCGGGTCAAAACTCCTAGAAAGGGCATCTGCCTTAACATTCTTAGAACCCGGTAGGTATGACACCACAAAATTAAAGCGAGAAAAAAATAAAGACCAGCGCGCCTGTCTAGGATTCAGGCGTCTGGCAGTCTCAAGATAAATCAAATTTTTGTGGTCAGTCAATACCACCACCTGATGCCTAGCCCCCTCGAGCCAATGGCGCCACTCCTCAAACGCCCACTTCATGGCCAAAAGCTCCCGATTCCCAACATCATAATTCCGCTCTGCGGGCGAAAATTTGCGAGAAAAGAAGGCACAAGGCCTAATGACGGAGCAGTCGGAACCTTTCTGCGACAACACTGCCCCAGCTCCGATCTCCGAAGCGTCAACCTCAACCTGAAAAGGCAGATTCACATCAGGCTGACGCAACACAGGGGCAGAGGCAAAACGGCGCTTAAGCTCCTGAAAGGCCTCTACAGCATGAGAGGACCAATTAGCAACATCAGCGCCTTGTCTGGTCAAATCAGTCAGTGGTTTAACGACATCCGAAAAACCAGCAATAAATCGGCGGTAAAAGTTGGCAAAGCCCAAAAATCTCTGAAGACCCTTAAGAGAGGAGGGCTGAGTCCAGTCACAAATAGCTTGCACCTTGACGGGATCCATCTCAATGGAAGAGGGAGAAAAAATATACCCCAAAAAGGAAATTTTCTGGACCCCAAAAACGCACTTAGACCCCTTCACACATAAAGAATTAGACCGCAGAACCTGAAAAACTCTCCTGACCTGCTGGACATGAGAGTCCCAGTCATCAGAAAAAATCAGAATATCATCCAGATATATTATCATAAATTTATCCAGAAAATCGCGGAAAATATCATGCATAAAAGACTGGAAAACTGAAGGGGCATTAGAAAGACCAAAAGGCATGACCAAATACTCAAAGTGGCCCTCGGGCGTATTAAATGCGGTCTTCCACTCATCCCCCTGCCTGATCCGCACCAAATTATACGCCCCACGAAGATCAATTTTAGAGAACCACTTAGCACCCTCTATACGAGCAAACAAATCAGTAAGCAATGGCAATGGGTATTGATACTTAACAGTGATCTTATTCAGAAGCCGATAATCAATACATGGTCTCAAAGAGCCGTCTTTTTTTGAGACAAAGAAAAACCCAGCTCCCAAGGGAGAAGAAGATGGACGAATATGTCCCTTTTCCAAAGACTCCTTTATATATTCCCGCATAGCAGCATGTTCCGGCACAGACAGATTAAACAAACGACCCTTGGGATATTTACAACCCGGTATCAAATCTATGGCACAATCGCACTCACGGTGCGGAGGTAACGACCCAAGCTTGGGTTCGTCAAAGACGTCTTGATAATCAGAGAGGAACTCAGGGACTTCAGAGGGAATGGACGACGAAATAGAAACCAAAGGTAAGTCCCCATGAATACCCTTACATCCCCAGCTCAACACAGACATTGCTCTCCAGTCCAAGACTGGGTTGTGAGACTGCAACCATGGCAATCCCAGTACCAAATCGTCATGTAAATTATACAGCACCAGGAAACGAATAATCTCCTGGTGATCCGGATTGATACGCATGGTTACTTGTGTCCAGTATTGTGGTTTATTATTAGCCAATGGGGTGGAGTCAATCCCCTTCAGAGGAATAAGAGTCTCCAAAGGCTCTAAATCAAAACCACAACGATTGGCAAAGGACCAATCCATAAGACTCAGAGCGGCGCCAGAGTCAACATAGGCGTCCGTGGCAATGGATGACAAAGAGCAAATCAGGGTTACGGACAAAATAAACTTAGACTGAATGGTGCCAATGGAAACAGACTTATCAAGCTTCTTTGTACGCCTAGAGCATGCTGATATAACATGAGTAGAATCCCCACAATAGAAACACAATCCATTCTTCCGTCTAAAATTCTGTCGCTCGCTCCTGGACAGAATTCTATCACACTGCATACTTTCTGGCGTCTTTTCCATAGACACCGCCAGATGGTGCACCGGTTTGCGCTCCCGCAGACGCCTATCAATCTGAATAGCCATTGTCATGGACTCATTCAGACCTGCAGGCACAGGGAACCCCACCATAACATCCTTAACGGCATCAGAGAGACCTTCTCTGAAAGTTGCCGCCAAGGCGCACTCATTCCACTGAGTAAGCACAGACCATTTACGGAATTTTTGGCAGAAAACTTCAGCTTCGTCTTGCCCCTGAGATAGTGCCATCAAAGTTTTTTCTGCCTGAAGTTCCAAATGAGGTTCCTCATAAAGCAAGCCCAAGGCCAGAAAAAACGCATCCACATCGCGTAACGCAGGATCCCCTGCTGGCAATGAGAAGGCCCAATCTTGAGGGTCACCCCTGAGCAAGGAAATCACAATCCTAACCTGCTGAGCAGGGTCTGCAGCTGAACGAGACTTCAGGGACAAATAAAGCTTACAATTATTTCAGAAATTCTGGAAGCTAGCTCTATTCCCTGTGAAGAACTCCGGCAAAGGAATTCTCGGCTCAGATACCGGAGCATGTACCACAAAATCTTGTAAATTTTGTACTTTCGTGATGAGATTATTCAAACCCGCAGTTACACTCTGGAGATCCATTATTGTCAGGTGCACACAGAGCCATACAGAGATTAGGAGGAGAGAGAAAAAAAAAAACTGCAGCAAGGCAGACTGGAGGAAAAAAAAAAAAAAAAAAAAATTCCAGCAGACTTCTTATAACTCTCCTTTCTCAACCTGGGTCTTTAACACTTTATCGGCCGGTCAAACTGTCATGATCTCTGCAGGCAGAGATCATAGCAAGCCTATAGAGGGACAAGCTCTCGGAAGATGGAACTATACTGACCATGAACTAAGCCTGCCGCGCAACTAGAAATAGCCAGGTAGCATTTCCTAATTATCGCTAGATGCCCAGCTCTGGCCTAAGACCTAAATAGCTAGCAGAGGGAAATATAAGACCTGGCTCACCTCTAGAGAAATATTCCAAAGAAGACAGTAGCCCCCCACATATAATGACGGTGAGTTCAGATGAAACAACAAACGCAGCAGGAAAATAGTCTTAGCAAATTTGAGGTCCGCTTACTAGATAGCAGAAGACAGATAGTATACTTTCATGGACAGCAGAAAAACACTAACAAAACACCATCCAGAGATTACCTTAAACTCTGGCATTAACTCATAACGCCAGAGTAGCAATCCCTGATCAACGAGAGCATTCCAGACACAGTAACAAAACCTCAGCTGTGAACTGGAACAAATAGGCAAAACAAAACATGGACAAAAGTCCAACTTATCTAGTAGTAGTCTAGAAGCAGGAACAAGCACTGAGAGGCATCAGATAACATTGTTGACCGGCAAGAAACCACCAGAGAAATGAGCTTAAATAGCGACACCCACTACTGATGGAACCAGGTGAAACAGGAAAGAGGATGACAAGTCCAATTCCACAAGCGGCCACCGGGGGAGCCCAGAATCCAAATTCACAACAGGGACCATTTTAAAAAAGACAAACAACAATTCTAGGGATCATTCCATTGGTAATTACAGTATGGACTCGAGTATAAGCCAACCCAAGTATAAGCCAAGACCCCTAATTTTGCCACAAAAAACTGGGAAAACTTAATGACTTGAGTATAAGCCTAGGGTGAGAAATGCAGCAGCTACTGATAAATTTCATAAATTAAAATAGATACCAATAAATGTAAAATTAATTCAGACATCAGTAGGTTAAGTGTTTTTGAATTTCTATATTGAATCAGGAGGCCCATATAATGCTCCATAAAGTTCATGATGGGCCCCATAAGATTCTCCTTTAGTGTTGAGCATTCCGATACCGCAAGTATCGGGTATCGGCCGATATTTGCTGTATTGGAATTCCGATACCGAGTTCCGATATTTTTGTGATATCGGAAATCGGAATCAGAAGTTCCCAGTGTATGGTTCCCAGGGTCTGGAGGAGAGGAGACTCTACTTCAGGCCCTGGGATCCATATTCATGTAAAAAATAAAGAATTAAAATAAAAAATATGGATATACTCACCCCTCCGGCGGACCCTGGACCTTAGAGATGTAACCGGCAGCTTCCATTCCTAAGAATGCAGTGAGTATAGGACCTGCGATGATGTCGCGGCTTGTGATTGGTCGCATGAGCGGTCACATGAGCGGTCACGCGACCAATCACAAGCCGCCGACGTCATCAAAGGTCCTTCACTCTGCATTCTTAGGAACGGAGGCTGCCGGTTACATCGCTAAGGTCCAGGGGCCGCCGGAGGGGTGAGTATATCCATATTTTTTATTTTAATTCTTTGTTTTTTACATGAATATGGATCCCAGGGCCTGAAGGAGAGTTTCCTCTCCTTCAGACCCTGGGAACCATCCAGGATACCTTCCGATATTTGTGTCCCATTGACTTGTATTGGTATCGGGTATCGTTATCGTCGAGATCCGATATTTTGCCGGTATCGGCCGATCCAATCCGATACCGATACTTTCGAATATCGGAACACTATTCTCCATACAAAATATGCCCCATATAATGCTCCATAAAGTTCATGATGGGCCCCATAAGATGCTCCATAATAAAATATGCCCCATATAATGCTCCATAAAGTTTATGATGGGCCCAATAAGATGCTTCATACAAAAATATTCCCCATATAATGCTGCACAAAGGTTGATTATGGCCCCATAACATGCTCCATAGAAACATTTACCCCATACAATCCTGCATAAAGTATGATTATGGCCTCATAAGATGCTCCATAGAAAATGTGCCCCATATAATGCTGCATAAATGTTGATTAAGGCCCCAGAAGATGCTCCATAGAAACATTTGCCCCAACTTCGATTTAAGCTTGTACTTTAGAAAAAGAGAAAAAAAATGTATTACATGCATTTTCTATCATTGACTTTGTCATTTGACATAACAGCCTTGAATACAGGAAAAATAGGATGGAAATTGTCATGGCCACTCTACTTGTCTTTTATTATCTACACAATGTTCCTGCTTACACATTTTCATAAGGTAATTGCATCGAGTTGTTTGTGCCTCTCATCAACAGAGGTGCCATTTGAAACTCACAAACATCGAAGTTTAACAAAAGACAACCTTCAACTGCGGAGCATACATATAGCAGATACTGTACATGCTTTTAGCATGGCATTTTAAAAATTATTCAAATCCATCTGCAGAAATCTTTTTTGTGTGCAACTGTATTTTTATGGTTAACAAATAGCAAATCTTCTGTTTCCAGGCACCCTTATTCCTGTCTTGTAGAAAAAAAAGTAAAACAGAAAGCCGTGATTTGTTTTTCTAGACATCACAGTAAGGAACCGTGTAGATTAGAACAGTGTTGCTGTCTATAAAAAAAAGTTATATCTAGGCTATCATTTGTGATCTTTCTAGATTTACTAAACTTTAAACAGAAGTTATTTTTTTTAATTTCATTAGACATTTAGTGTTCTGTATCAGATTTTTCGTCACCCTTCCATCACTGTATATCATCCGCATGGCATCCGTTTTTCTCGTATAATACAAAAAATTCCAAGTTTCTACTGGCAGCACTCGGACAACACATGGATAGCATTTGTGCACTGTCTTATCATTTTCACAGTCATATAGGTATGCACTGATGAGTTAGATCCATGACAAAAACAAACATCTACTTTTATTTGTTGGCTGACATGTGGTCCACAAAAAAGCCCAGACGTGCTCAGCCCCATAGATTATAAGGTATACATGTCCTATCTGTTAAAATCACAGATAGAACACGTACCTGAAAAACAGACATTTACTGTAACTGAAGCCCACTTCTCCAATTCATAATTTTTTATATAAGTGACTTTTCTTTTTTGTCATGTGGTATTCGTTGCCGTTTTTTGCAGTCACATTTAATCAAATATGCTCCTTTATTACATTTACATGTTTTAAGTCTTTTTTTTAGAGCAAACATTTGCATGATCCTTTTAAATACATAAATGTGCACAATTACTTTATACTGATTTTGTAATTCACTACGGTTCTGGAGTACAACTGGGGAAAATCTTTGCGACATTTTGAAAAGTCGCAAAATATGTATTATGTTGTAAAATTTGGATAAGAAAACAGATGCAACTGTTGTAAAAGAAAAAATAAATAAATGAAAAAACAGTGAGCTTAAAAAAGATCCAAATTAAGTAATGAAAAATATATAAATACAAAAAAATTACTGCTAGAAACATAAAAAGGCTTAATAACTGTGATGAATCGAGGTCCAAGAATTAACGTAACATTTGGCAAAGAGCAAAAAATGTAAACATAATATTTTATGTGAAAAACTACTTTTCAAAATCAAAATTTGCAGTGGACATAAAGTAGAGTACTTAAATAGGAAAAAGGAATGCAAATTTTTCATCAGTGCAGCCTGTCACCAATTCCTCTACGAAAATCACTTTTAATTTCTCCTTGTAAATCTTGCAACTTTTGCTGAATAAATTGGCTTGTTTATCTGCCTTCTGGTATGCTCAGCTATATATTGATAATATATAATTATGGTTTTTTGTTCTGCGTTAAGTTGATGAATATTATTTTCCCATATATGCTATAAAAAAAGCTGAAAAAATATACTGTAAAAGCAATTTTCTTTAGCTTTCAGGCAAATTACATGTTATCTATAATTCTATACAGGACTTAACTTCTAGTTGGAGAACATTATATGTAAATGAAGACTGCAAACACCTGCATTGAATACCTTACTTGATAACTTACTTATCCAAGTTAGCTCTAGGCATGATATTATAATCCTTGCTATTTTGGGGGGGGTTGAAATCATATTAATACTACCAGTAGTCAAAGTTGTAGAATGTTTATAGAAACAACTTTTTTTTCAGTTTCCAGCATCTATTAATGAATGTTTTTTATTTTATAGGGAAAGCAAGTTAATTTTCCTTAATTAAGCAAATACATTTTAATATGGTGAAAAACGCTGATTGTAAATTATTTAGTAAATTCTATTTTATTAGGGCTTTTAAGTCTCAATTTCTTTTTAATATATCTCATATTTAGTGTACCTAATGATAAATTCCACATAATTACATGTATAGAATCATAAAAATGTGTATACCGTCAGCAAAATATTAATCCATAAGAAAAATGTAAGTCATTGTAGACTATTTTATACATCTAAACATTTACTCTTAATTTTTGTCCCTACAGGCTCTTTTTATAGACTTTTACAATGGTTACTGATTCACTAAACTATATTTTTAAGCTTAAGGTATTGATTTGATTGTAGTGAAGAGGTATGTAAGACATCTTGGGGTGTTTCTTAGCCACCAGCATTTTAACAACACTTAATATTCACTAACTATTGTACCAGTGGATGGAATTCCTGGTGTAGATTGTTTCTACATACTGAGAAATGACCTCCATTAAACAGCGCTAACCCATCCGATTCGGCAAATGTAAGAATAGCTGCTTAGAATTAAAATGGAAATCTCTCCACATTGTTTGGTTTTAATTTATTCAGATTTAACCCTCTTCTGTCATGTGGGAATTTTTTCCTTATGATTACTTCTTTATCTATCATTTTTGTTTACGGTGTATTATGCTTTTCCTTGTGAAATTTTATTTCTATCCTTTGCAGTTCTTAAAATTCCTTTAGAATATAAGCAAATTGTCTCTTCAGAGAGGCAGAGGACTAGAATTCTAGTGCTACCTATTTAGAATGTAAGCAAACTGTTAATGATATGAAAGATTGATGATCACCCATCTATGAAAAAATGATTCAAATTACTCAACTAAATATATTTATATTTGACATACATGTGAGTGAAACAGGAAAATTTACCACCATCACAGCAATGAATAAACAAAACATTTAATAGCTGACATCATCCATTCTGTTTCAAAGCCTGATAAATCCATTAATATTGGATCTAAAATGTGATCAATGGAGTACTTGACTTAAATCTCCATCAATCTGGGGTTTCATAATTTTGGCTGCAAGACTAGTGTTTCATGCTGTGTTTTTGTTATGTGAGTGTTATGGAAACACAAAAACAGATCTAAAATGCATATCTTAAAAGAGCCTTATTAAGACTCCACTACTGTAAGGCTGTGTGTACACGTCATGTCTTTGGGACTAGCAGGTTTGGTGCAGATTGACATCTGCAGCATGCCAATTCTTTAAGCATTTTGCAGCGTTTTTCTACACATTGATTTCAATTAAGTCAGATATACAGTAAAATGCTTTCAAAATGCAGGTCTAAAAAGATTTGCTGTGTTTTTGTAGTGTTTTGCTTGCATTTTTTGCATGCATTTTATGATAGCAGTGAATGCTATAGACATAGATAATAGATACAGATAGATAATTGATAGAGATATTTAGAGATAAATAGCTATAGACAAATATAAATATAGACATACAGACAGACATATGGATAGACAATTGCGCAATCCCCTGACATTTGATAAAATTTACCTTGCGGAGCTTATTGGACAGCTTTCTATGATTAAATAAATGAAATATGATATTACTAGGCTAAGAAGGTCCATGGTTATTGGGCACAACCAGTCTAAAAACATCAACCTGCATCCATTCCAAAAGTGGAGCGTTACAATAGATGCACCAAGATGGGCATTTTGCCTTGGCTCTTCCCGATTGCCCCAGTGTGTTGGCAACTGGGGTAATGGGGTTTGGCATTGATATCACCAGTGAATTGTCCACAGCTAGCACCAAGCCTTATCGCTAGTTATGGAGAGGTGTCTATCAGTATTTGCAAAGTCCTGAATTGCTTTTTACCCAATAAGGGCTCATTTAGACATCAGTTTTTTTCACATACAAGCTCTATATCTGTTTATGCCAGAATTTATACCTATTATAGTCTATAGGGCTATTCACAAGTCTGTGTATTTTTGCAGACCTAGTGGATCTATACAAAATCACGGAAACATGTTCAAATATGATTTGAGTCACAATTCAAACTCTCTAATGCAAGTCTATGTATCCATGAAAAAAAATCGTACACCACTGCGATCTCATCCTTCTGCTGCCCATTGTTATCCATTTTAATGGACTGTTTAAAAGGAAAAGCTGTTAAAACTTCCATCAGTTTATTTTTTTAGACCAGAAAAACTGATGAAAATCTGTTGTTAAAAGCTGAAACAATGACTCTAATGAAAATCTTTGCAACAACACTATTGAAGACAGGACCAGTTTTTGCATGTAAAAAAATTAACCTAAGATATATAAAAAAGTGTACTTTTATAATAGCCAAATTCACACTGACCCAATGTACCATAATGCCAGGTCATATTTACTGCACAGTTAACATAAAAAACCCAAAAATCAATTGCATAATTTCATTTTTTTTTACCATTTCACTACATTTGCCTATGTTGACAGAAAAATAAAGGGGTTATGGCTCTGGGAAAAAGGAAAGAAAAATATAACAAAAAAATCACCAAATCTTTAAGGGTTTGAGGTGCAGCAAGCTTATGGCAAGCTAATTTTAAAGAGGGTCAGTCAGCTTTTCTGACGTGTGTTAGTACACAATTGTGTCTATACTATAAGCATTGTGGTGTGGAGCTTTCTTTTAGACCTATCTTGTGCTATTTCTTTGTTTTTCCTTGTTTAAATTTATAAACAAATCATCTGGGTATCGGATCCGTAGTATGTCTCTACACACTACTATGTTGTTCATCTACACACACCCTTTTCACAAGATAAATGATAACAGCCAGTTCTCAATGTTTTCATTCAATTCTGGGAGGAATAGCAGAGAAACATTCATATATTTAATCAAATAGGCAAGTTAAAGGTGCCGTCATGTCCTCTGAAAGTATCACTATTTTTCAACAAAAAATGCTTCACAGAATGTTAATAATTTTTTTCATTTTTTTCCACCAATATAGCTGTATGAGGGCTTTTTTTGTGGGGTGAGTTGTAATTTTGAGTGACATGGTTCATTTTATCATGTGATGCACTGGAAATGTGGGCACCACAATTTAACCCCTTAGTGACAGAGCCAATTTGGTACTTAATGACAAGGCCAATTTTTACAATTCTGACCACTGTCACTTTATGAGGTTATAACTCCGGAACGCTTCAACAGATCCTGCTGATTCTGAGTTTGTTTTTTCAAGACATATTGTACTTCATGTTAGTGGTAACATTTCTTCGATATTACTTGCGATTATTTATGAAAAAAACAGAAATATGGCAAACATTTTTAACATTTTGCAATTTTCAAACTTTGTATTTTTATCCCCTTAAATAAAAGAGATATGTCACAAAAAATAGTTAATAAATAACATTTCCCACATGTCTACTTTACATCAGCACAATTTTGGAAACAATTTTTTTTTTGTTAGGGAGTTATAAGGGTTAAAAGTTGACCAGCAATTTCTCATTTTTACAACACCATTTTTTTTTAGGGACCACATCACATTTGAAGTCATTTTGAGGGGTCTATATGGTGAAAATAACCAAGTGTGACACCATTCTAAAAACTGCACCCCTCAAGGTGCTCTAAACCACATTCAAGAAGTTTATTAACCCTTTACATGCTTCACAGGTACTGAAACAATGTGGAAGGCAAAAATGAACATTTAACTTTTTTTTGCAAACATTTTATTTCAGAACCATTTTTATTTATTTTCACAAGTGTAAGAACAGAAATTTAACCAAAAATGTTGTTGTGCAATTTCTCCTGAATACGCCAATACCCCATATGTGGGGGTAAACCACTGTTTGGGCGCATATCAGAGCTCGGAAGGGAAGGAGCGCCGTTTTGGAATGCAGACTTTGATAGAATGGTCTGCGGCGTTATGTTGCGTTTGCAGAGCCCCCATTGTACCTAAACAGTAGAAACCCCCCACAAGTGACCCCATTTTGGAAACTAGACCCCCCAAGGAACTTATCTAGATGTGTGGTGAGAACTTTGAATGCCCAAGTGCTTCACAGAAGTTTATAATGCAGAGTCGTGAAAATAAAAATAATTTTTTTTTTCCACAAAAAAAGATTTTTAAGCCCCCAAATTTTTATTTTGACAAGGGTAACAAGAGAATTTGGACCCCAAAAGTTGTTGTCCAATTTGTCTTGAGTACACTGATACCCCATGTGTGGGGGGGACCACTGATTGGGTGCACGGCAGAGCTCAGAAGGGAAGGAGCGCCGTTTTGGAATGCAAACTTTGATAGAATGGTCTGCGGGCATTATGTTGCGTTTGCAGAGCCCCCGATGTACCTAAACAGTAGAAACACCCCACAAGTGATACCATTTTGGAAACTAGACCCCCCATGGAACTTATCTAGATGTGTGGTGAGAACTTTGAATGCCCAAGTGCTTCACAGAAGTTTATAATGCAGAGTCGTGAAAATAAAAAATATTTTTATTTCCCACAAAAAAGATTTTTTAGCCCCCAAGTTTTTATTTTGACAAGGGTAACCAGAGTAATTGGACCCCAAAAGTTGTTGTCCCGAGTACACTGATGCCCCATATGTGGGGGTAAACTACTGTTTGGGTGCACGGCAGAGCTCGGAAGGGAGGGAGCACCATTTGACTTTTTGAGCGCAAAATTGGCTGTGGCGCTTAGAGACCCCCTGATGTACCTAAACAGTGGAAACCCTCCAAATCTAACTCCAACCCTAACCCCAACACACCCCTAACCCTAATGCCAACCCGATCCATAATCCTAATCACAACCCTAAGGATAATCACAACCCTAACCCCAAAACACCCATAACCCTAATCAGAACCCTAAATCCAACACACCCCTAGACCTAATCTCAACCCTAACCTCAAACCTAACCCTAATCCCAATACACCCCTAATCCCAACCCTAACCTTAACCCTAATACCAAACCTAACCCTAATCCCAAATGTAACACTAATGCCAACCCTAATCTAAACCCTAATCCCAACTCTAACCCTAACTTTAGCCGCAACCCTAGTCCTAACTTTAGCCCCAACCCTAGCCCTAACTTTAGCCCCAACCCAACCCTAACTTTAGCCCCAACCCTAACCCTAAATTTAGCCCCAACTCTAACCCTAGCCCTAACTTTAGCCCCAACCCTAACCCTAGGCCTATCCCAAAATTTAGCCCCAACTCTAACTTTAGCCCCAACTCTAACTCTAGCCCTAACTTTAGCCCCAACCCTAACCCTAGCCCTAACCCTAAATTTAGCCCCAGCCCTAATCCTAAATTTAGCCCCAACCCTAACCCTAGCCCTAACCCTTACCCTAACCCTAGCCCTAGCCCTAACCCCAACCCTAGCCCTAACCCTAGCCCTAACCCTAACCCTAAATTTAGCCCCAACTCCTCTAGCTGCCGGCCGGCAGATCATGGCAGGCGCACATCGCTTTTTTTTTTCGCGGTCGCTGGTAAACAGTTAATTACTGGCGATCGCAAAACAGGGGTCGGTAAAAACCGACCTCGATCATGTTCTTTGGGGTCTCGGCTACCCTCGGCAGCCGAGACCCCAAAGATCTCCTTGGTGCCGGCCGGCGGGTGCACTGCGCATTCGCCCGCCATTTTTTTGCCGGAAGAAGATGGCGGCCCCCATCGGGAGCCACGAGGAGCACCGGGGGAGACAGGTGAGTATCGGGGGGCGATCGGGGACCCCATTTCTCTGTTCTCTGATGTGCGATCACATCGAAGGACAGAGAAATTAAATGTGAAATCGTGTTTTGTTTTTTTTTTGCGACCGCCGGTAAACAGTTAATTACAGGCGATCGCAACTCGGGGGGCGGTAAAACCCCCCCGAATCATGTTCTCTGGGATAACCCCTGGTAACCGAGACCCCAGAGAAAATCCGACTGGGGGGGGCGCTATTCACTTTTTCCCTGTGGTTTAAGTACCCTTAGCGGCCGCCATTAAAAGGCGTATCGGCGGTCGTTAAGGGGTTAAAAAAGACATCAACAAACTGGAGCAAGTTCAGAGAAGAGTGAACAGAATGGTGACCAGTCTGCAAACCTTGTCCTATGAGGAATGGTTGCAGGATTTGGAATTCTTCAGCTTGCAAAAAATAAGACTGATAGGAGACTTAATAGCTGCCTACAAATTTCTCAAGGGCTGTCACATTGTGGAAGGATCATCTTTATTCTCATTTGCACAAGGAAAGACTAGAAGCAATGGGATGAAACTGAATGGGAGGAGACATAGCTTAGATATTAGAAAAACTTTTTTTACAGTGAGTGTGAGCAATGATTGGAACATGTTGCCACGAGAGGTGATGAGTCCTCCTTCCATGGAAGTCTTCAAACAGAGGCTGGACAGACATCTGTCTGGGATGATTTAATGAAACCTGCATTGAGCAGGTGGTTGGACCAGATGACCAAGGAGGTCCCTTCCAACTCTATCATTCTATGATTCTATGGAAAGCAGGAACAACATTTCAAGTGCGCTGAAATTGCAATTTCACAATTGTTTTAAGTTTTTTTATTTATCATATTCATTATACCCCACAACTGACTTGGCAATATGATCGTCCAGGTCAGTAAAAGCACACAGATATACAGTACACAGTATAAGTGCACAAATATCAAACTTGCATTTTTTTTTTTAAGGTGTGAACATTTTTTTTGTAAATTTGTTTAAAAAACTTTCCTGTGTCGCCTTTTTCCAAGACCTGAAACGTTTTCATTTTTCTAAATATTTTAATGCAATGCTGCAGCTGCTAAAAAGCATAATTCTGGCATTTAAACATTTTTTCTCATTATGCTGGTTAATGACCACCCTTTGCATTCAAAATAGCATCAATTCTACTAGGTACACTTGTCCACTGTTTTTGAAGGTACTCAACAAGGAGGTTGTTTCAAACATCTTGTAGAACCAAGCAAAGATTTTCTGCGGATATGGGTTTGTGCAAACCCTTCTTTCTCTTACATCAGCTGCAGTTTCCTTAGCCAGCTATTGCATCTACAGTCCTCAACATGGTCCATTTCTTAATGTCTTCAATGCTCAGAAGTACAGGCAGATACTTGATATATTGTGCCATACGATCAGGGAGGCATTTGTTTATTCTGCTTATTCTGCAGCAGTACAATGACACCAAACATACAGCCAATGTCATTATCTTCAGCATTAAAAAGGAGTCCTAGAAGTGATGATGGTGACGCTAACCCCAAACAAACCCTGATTTTAACATTGATTTCTAGCAAAACGTGAAGAGACAGAATGTTTTGCCTAAGTTTACATATACAGAATTTTTGTGGTTATTTCTCCAAAATATATGTAACAACCTCCCTGATAAGTTCCTTGAAAAGTACGTGCAAGTTTACATAGAAGAATTGATGCCTTGAATCTCTTCTGAAACCAAAAGTTGGTCACACCGAATATTGACTAGATTTAGATTTCTCTTTGGTTCATTCATTTTTCATTTTGTTAATTGATAAAAATAAACAGTACTTTTATTTTCAAAACATGTATACTTTGCAGCATGTTTTCCCAACTGCTTAAAACATTTGCACATTACTGTATGGTTAGTAAGATAAATAAATATTTAAAATTCTTTATTACTTACAAATTGGTGATTGTTTTTTAAATATTGATATTGATGAAAACTATCATTATATAAGGCCATCCATAGCAAATCAGTCAGGTCCAATATCTGGCACCCGCATTTACCAGCTGCTTGCAGCTCTGTCAACATCTGGATGTAAACCGATAAATTGAATGAAGTACCACAGCTCCATCACAATCCTATTTTATTCTGAAGGAAATGAGATGTACGGCACATCCAAAATGTATGCATTGATCTAATGGGCTAGGCAAAAATTTACAAAACCTTACATACGTTTCTTAGTCTAACATTATATCCAAGAAGTATTGTTTCTCCTTGCGGAGATTGACATGCTAAGCATGCTGAGATGAGGAGACTTAAAGCTGCAATGCTCCTCTGGGAAATATGCAAATTGTCTCTTCAGAGAGGAAGAGGACTAGAACTCTAGTGCCACCTATTGGAAGTAGCAATCCTAAAAGCCAATGTCGACCCTTTAACGAGACTTGTCACGGCATTAGTTTGCCATTCTAATTAGACTGTATGAAGGCCAGTGCAACATCATAGTGAACCTCTTAGTGGGTCTCTGACCTTAAAGGTGCCACACCATGTGCAGTCCAATGCCGGTGCATCACCACACCAGAGAGGAGAAGTGACCTGGTTCCCCATAGTACCCATGCTCCTATTTATTTCAAACTGACATGCAGCATATGGGACATTAAACAATGTACCATGTTTATATCCATTCAAATGAATACAGGCTGGTTTGCAGTACCTGAAAGCAGCAACTGAAGTAAGACATAGCTATGGTTTTCTGCTCTGTACACTGTTTAGGGTGAGGTTGACAATTGTCTTATATTGGCAACCTATTTTTATGATAGAGTCATCAATATCAGAATAGTGGAAATCCACTTTAAAAAGTCTACTTGAGTATTACATTTTTGAGCTTGAGCAATTACTTCTCTCATATGTCCTTTTAAGATAAACTATAGAGTATGCCTCAAATTATGACAACATTTGTGCTGAAAAAAAAAAGTATTTTATACCAGGTAACCAGATTTTGGTGAACATAGATATTTCATCACTTCGACCTAATGTGTTTGTTCATCATGGAAACTTAAAAGGATTGAGAAACGAAGGGTCAGAGAGCATAATGTTCTGAAGCTATAGCTTCAAGGTTTTTACTATCATGTGCAGTACTACAGTAGTTCTCATCTTGGATAGGTATGGGATAGTGCAAAGACTTGATAGAAGTTGGATCAAAAGAAGAGGATTAGATCATTTCTTAATACAAAGTCAAAGTAGTGAACTTGAGACTTAAAAGTTTTTGAATGAAATATCAAAGGAAGAGGAGAAGTACAGAACTTTCTCGAAACTTAATTCATGCATATCCATGTCTGTATTCTTCTGTTACATCATGTATGAGAGAGATCATTTGTTTACATTTAAGTCAACATCTATTAAAATGGAGGAGCAAAATCTAATATATAAAGCTGAATGTGTGTGTGTGTGTGTGTGTGTGTGTGTGTGTGTGTGTGTGTGTATGTCCAGTATTGGCAATGGGGAAAAAGTGAAAGGAAAAGTGTTGGAGGCAAATTGACAGCCAGGAGGAGATGGCATACTGGTATATACTATATACAGGGGAGATGACATACAGGTATATACTATATACAGGGGAGATTACTTACAGGTATATCTAATATATAAAGCTGAATGTGTGTGTGTATGTGTGTATGTCCAGTATTGGCAATGGGGAAAAAGTGAAAGGAAAAGTGTTGGAGGCAAATTGACAGCCAGGAGGAGATGGCATACTGGTATATACTATATACAGGGGAGATGACATACAGGTATATACTATATACAGGGGAGATTACTTACAGGTATATCTAATATATAAAGCTGAATGTGTGTGTGTATGTGTGTATGTCCAGGATTGGCACCTGCACTGTCGCAGCTACAGCCACAAAATTTTGCACAGTCACACGGCTGGACCCCAAGAGCATCATAGGCTATGTTGTGAGGCAAAATTTTAACTCCACACGTTCCAATTCACGAAACAATTTGCCTCTATATACATAATGGGGAAAATGTGAAAGGAAAAGTGTTGAAGGCAAATTGACAGCTGCCAGATGTGAACAAGGGGGACTTAAAGAGTGAGAGCGATGGCGCCAAAGAGTATATACTGTACAGTTGCTAAGGTGGGGCCCCGACATGGGATACTCACCACACATGGGGATATGAACACACACACAAAATGCGCCACATACTACCATGTGCATGAACACATATACCACCCTCAACACACATTTCACCACACATGCACCAACCTCACCACATAAAAGTCGAAACACAAAAGTTGCCGCTCAAAACTCGCCACGCACAAAATTCACCACATGCAAAACTAGGCTCACGCAAAACTCGCCATACGTGCAAAACTCACCTCATGGAAAACTCGCCACACGCAAAACTTGCACACGCGGAAAAATTGCCACATTCACAAAAGTTGCAACACATGCAAAAGTTGCCTCACACAAAACTTGCACATACTCAAAACGCACCACACATAAAACTCGACGCGCAAAACACACTAACCTGTCACATGCAACTCGACACACAAAAAGTTGCTACACGCATGTCGCCACACAAAACTCATCTCACAAAAGTCGCTACATGCATGTCACCACACGCAACTCAACACAAACAAATTGACACATGAAACTCGCCCTAAAACACACACAAGTCTGGCATTATCCTTCAAAAATAAAAATCTGATTAATAAGCGGCAAACTACAAGAGCAACAAATGTACAATATAGGAAATACGACAGCTGTCAGTCACATGACCTGTCTATTATGTGTATGTGTGAGCTAATACATACTGCCAGGGGGGAGGGCTTCCCGTTGGCTGGGATTTATCAGTCTGCCAATAGCAACCAATCACAGCTCAGCTTCTACTTTGCTACAGTTAATTAATCTGAGCTCTGATTGGTTAATATAGGCAGGACATTCTCAGTATAACAAAGCTTGTGTGAGGTAATAGCATGTTGTTAGGGTGTGTTGGTGGAAAGGCTGATGTCAGTCACATTACCTCTATGTGAGAGGATATAGAAATTGCCAGTTACAGACTATTTTTACCACAATAATGCCTCATAAGAAAAGGAATTCCATGGCACGAATGTCAGCTGATGCGAAAAGAAAAGCTGCATTATGGGTCAATGAAAAATGTGAAGACCGAGAAACAAGGCTGACACACATGAGAACAGCAGCTGCTTTCTCAGGAGCCAATGAACGTTCTGAGCAGAGGGAAGTGAGGCTTGCAGACAAGAGAATAAGAGCTGATTCCTCAAGAGCCAATGAACTTTCTGAGGAGAGGGAAGCGAGGCTTGCAGACAAAAGAACAAGAACTGCTTCCTCAAGAGCCAATGAATTTTCTGAGGAGAGGGAAGCGAGGCTTGCAGACCTGAAAACAAGAGCTGCTTCCTCAAGAGCCAATGAACTTTCTGAGGAGAAGGAAGCGAGGCTTGCAGACATGAAAACAAGAGCTGCTTCCTCAAGAGCCAATTAACTTTCTGAGGAGAGGGAAGCGAGGCTTGCAGATAAGAGAAGAAGAGCTGCTTCCTCAAGGGCCAATGAGTCATCTCAGCAGAGAGAAGTGTTGTGAACTATATTTCTTGGCTCCCTCTTGTGGTCACTAGCGGTATTACACTTGGATCATCTGCCTCCAGGTTGGTACCCACCTGGTTCGTTAGGCCTTGGGTGTTCCTATTTAGACTTCCTGGAAACTCAGTCTAGTGCCTGGAATCGATGTAGTCAGTCTATGTCTGTTTGCTCCTGACTCCTGGTCTCCTGTTCTTTGCAAGATAAGCTAAGTCCTGCATTCTTATTTTTGTTTAGTCGCATTGCTACTATTTTGTTCCAGCTTATTAATAATGTGATTCCTGATTTTTGCTGGAAGCTCTGGGGGGCTGATATCCTCCCCCCACACCGTTAGTCGGTGCAGGGGTTCTTGGATATTCAGCGTGGATATTTTTGTAGGGTTTTTGCTGACCGCATAAGTCTGCTTCCTATTTTCTGCTATTAATTAGTGGGCCTCTCTTTGCTAAATCTAATTCATACTTACGTTTGTCTTTTCTTCTTACCTCACCGTTATTATTTGTTGGGGGCTTGTATTTTAACTTTGGGGTCCTTTCTCTTGAAGCAAGTGAGGTCTTATTTTCTCTGAAAGGGTTAGTTAGTTCTCCGGCTGGTGCGAGACGTCTAGAACCAACGTAGGTACGTTCCCTGGCTACTTCTAGTTGTTTGTGCTAGGATCAGGTATACGGTCAGCCAAGTTACCACCTCCCTATGAGCTGGTTTTTGTGTTTGCGGACTTAGCTGGAACTTCTGAGATCCTCTACCACTAGGATCATAACAGAGAAGGCCACCTTGCCGCTAAGAGAATTTCTATTTCTTCCACCAGGGCACAGGAAATGGTTGGAGATTTGAAACATGCTGCCTTTTGTTACCAGTCAGACATAAATAGGATAATCCTGAAGTTCAGATAGGAAAAATGGATGTGGTCTGCATGTACTGCAGTGCCCTAAAATGGAAAGATGAACCGCCAGGTTTATGCTGTGCAAATGGCAAGATAAAACTTCTACCTCTCCTGTCACCAACAAATCCCCTAAAGTCTCTGATGACAGGTACCAGTACAATATCAAAGCATTTCTTGGACAACATCAGGAAGTACAACTCCTGCTTCCAAATGACATCATTTGGTGCAACAAAATAAATGTTTACAACAGGATTTATGCCGACATTTAAAGTTCAAAGACAGGTTTAACACTCAATTGGCTCACTGCTTCCATTACAAGGAGAAGAACCTCAATTTCTTCAACTCTTCTTCATGGGAAATGCAGAAGCAGAGGCTCAGCAAAAATGCTCTTTAAGTCCTAACACTCGCCTTGATTTGTCACTATTTTGCAGCAGTTCCTTCACTCCAACAATCCATATGTTCGACTTTTCAAGACTGCACTTGAATGCATGCCAAATGACGATTACAAGGTTGTCATTCGAGCTGAAAAAACACCACAAGGTGAGCATCAGCGACGTTACAATGCTCCCACATTTGATGAGGTAGCCATCTTGATTGTAGGTAATGATTTTCAAAGCCGTGACATTGTGCTTCAGAAAAGGAACAATAGTTTGCAACGAGTAGCAGAAACTCACAGGTCCTATGATGCACTGCAATATCCAATCATCTTTTGGCAGGGACAGGATGGCATATCACTTTGGAATACCTCAGAAAGATCCTACAACAGGCAACCCTTCAGGAAAAATAGTGTCTGCGATGGACTTCTATGCATATAGGATCATGACAAGATTTGCAGAGGAAAATCACATCTTGAAATGCAAACGCCTCTTCCACCAATTTATTGTTGACATGTATGCAAAGATTGAAAGTGAACATCTTTTATATATCTGGCTAAATCAAAAGAAGCTCAGGGCAGAGGAATATATTAACCTTAGAGATGCTGTTGCAAATGATGCTAATCCAAAAGAGTTGGGGAAAATTGTTATTCTTCCATCGACTGTCACTGGAAGCCCACGACACATGCATGAATACACACAGGATGCAATGACTTATGTGAGAAAGTATGGCCGTCCAGATCTTTTCATCAAATTTACTTGCAATCCTGCCTGGAAGGAAATTGGAGGGTACCTGTTGCCGGGCCAAAAAACACTGAATCGCCATGACCTTATTGCTCGGGTTTTCAAACAGAAACTTAAAAAAATGACTAATCTCATCACAAAATCACATATTTATGGTGAGATGCAGTGCTGGATGTATTCAGTTGAATGGCAAAAAAGAGGCCTTCCTCATGCCCACATCTTGATCTGGCTGAAGCAAAAAATACAGCCTACCGAAATTGACAATATCATCAGTGTCGAATTGCCAGACCTTCAGATTGACCCATTGCTGTTTGACACCATCACAAAAAACATGATCCATAGTCCGTGTGGGAGTCTCAACAAAAATTATCCCTGTATGATTGATGGCAGGTGTTCAAAGCATTACCCACGATCCCTGGTCCAAGAAACCCAAACAGGACAAGATGGATATCCAGTCTACCGAAGAAGAAAGGCAGGGGATGTGGTTTCACAGCAAAGCTCAAAATGCGTGTTGGATCATCACTCCAAGAGCTAGAAATTGACAACAGGTGGGTAGTGTCTTATAACCCTTTGCTCTCAAAAATCTTCCAGGCCCACATAAATGTCGAATCTTGCCACTCTGTGTAATCAATCAAGTATATCTGCAAATATGTCCACAAAGGAAGTGATCAAGCAGTTTTTGAACTCCAGAAAAATAGACCTATTATTGATGAAGTGGAGGCATTCCAGATGGGCAGGTACATAAGCAGCAATGAAGCTGTTTGGAGAATACTAGGATTCTCCATTCATGAGCACTACCCACCAGTTGTGCATCTGAGTGTGCACTTGTAAAATGGACAGAGAATTTATTTTAACCCAGCAAACTTGCAGCAGCAGCTCCTAACACCACCTAAGACCACCCTCTTGGCATTTTTTGAGCTGTGTCAACAAGACCCTTTTGCAAAAACAATTCTCTACTGTGATTTACCAAAGTACTACACTTGGAATGCCTCCAGAAAAACACTGGAATGGAGGAAACAGGGGCTTGATATTGAAGGCTAACCAGGGGTGAAAGCAACTGATACGCTTGGTCGCGTCTACACTGTTCATCCGTCAAATGCAGAGTACTTCTACCTGCGCATGTTACTTCATGTTGTCAAAGGCCCTACATCATTTTTTGACCTGAAGACCATCGGAGGCCATGTGTGTGAAACATTCAGTGAAGCTTGCCAAAGAAAAGGACTTCTGGAGAATGATGGACACTGGGACATGACTCTCAGTGAAGCAGCAGCCACACAACCCCCAAAGCGACTAAGACACCTCTTTGCTATTATTCTAACAACCTGTAGCATTTCAAATCCTCTTGAGATTTGGACAAATTACAAAACTGATCTCAGTGAGGACATTCTCATGCAGATTAGAAGGGAAAATTCTCAGCAACTCATCAACTTCACTGAGGAAATGTTCAATGAAACTTTAATGCTCCTTGAAGATCAGTGCATAGCAATGTCAGGAAAAGCCTTACAGTTGCTTGGTTTGCCTACTACAATAAGAAATCCTGAAGGCATCCAAATGTGTAGGGAGATTTTCATAGAAACAAACTACAATATTAATGAACTGACAGCATTTGTGTCTCAGAATGAGCCAATATTGGTACCAGATCAAAGGGACGCCTATAACTACATTTTAAGTTTCAGGGAAACCAACAAAGGTGGGATTGTCTTCCTTGATGCTCCAGGTTGAACAGGAAAGACATTTGTAATCAACTTGCTCCTGGCAAAATTTTGACAACAAAAAAAGATTGTACTTGCAGTGGCATCTTCTGGAATTGCAGCTATGCTTTTAAAAGGTGGCAGGACAGCACATTCGACATTCAAACTACCACTTAACCTGTCTCATAGTGACAGCCCCGTGTGTAATATTACCAAGGGATCAGGACTGGCCAAATTGCTTCAAAAATGCAGTGCCATCATTTGGGATGAATGCACCATGTCACACAAAAGGGCTCTGGAAGCAGTGGACAGACTGCTGCAAGACCTGCGTAGCAACAAATATATCATGGGAGGAGTAGTTGTTGTTTTGGCAGGTGACCTCCGCCAAACACTACCTGTTATTCCAAGATCAATTCCTGCAGATAATCTCAATGCCTGTCTCAAAGCATCATACCTTTGGAGAAAAGTAAAGAAAATGTCACTGAACACAAACATGAGGGTCTACATGACAGGCGGTGTTTCTGCTGGACTGTTTTCGAGCCAGCTGTTGACTATTGGAGATGGCAAGGCACCAGTAAACTCAACCAATGGACAGATCACCTTCCCAAGCAACTTTTGTTGCATTGTGACTTCCATTGAGGAGTTGAAAGCAAAGGTTTTTCCAAACATTCAACTCCACTTCAAAAATTCTGGCTGGCTGTGTGAAAGGGCTATCCTATCTCCCAAAAATGACAGCGTCAACAAGATCAATCTTCAAATTCTAAATCTCCTTCCAGGTGTGTGCACAACCTACAAGTCATTAGATACAGTAATATCATTATTTTATCCAACTGAGTTCCTCAATTCCTTGGAGCCACAAGGACTTCCTCCTCACAACCTCTTTCTCAATAGCAGAATAGGTGCTCCAGGTTTTAGAAAGAGGTACCAAAGCTGTGTAATGGAACAAGACTCTTGATTAAGAACCTGTTTCCACATGTAATTGAGGCAACCATTTTGACAGGATGTGCCACAGGAGAAGATGTTTTCATTCCAACAATTCCTTTCATTCCATCTGATTTGCCTTTTGATTTTAACCCCTTCCCGACATGTGACGGTATAGTACGTCACATGTCGGGACCCCCGCTTTGATGTGCGCTCCGGCGGTGAGCGCACATCAAAGTCGCGACATGTCAGCTGTTTTTTACAGCTGACATGTGCGCGCAATAGCGGCGGGTGAAATCGCGATCACCCGCCGCTATTAACTAGTTAAATGCCGCTGTCAAACTCAGACAGCGGCATTTAACTACCGCATCCGGCCGTGCGGCCGGATATGAGCGCATCGCCGACCCCCGTCACATGATCGGGGGTCGGCGATGTGTCAGGAAGGTAACCATAGAGGTCCTTGAGACCTCTATGGTTACTGATTGCCGGTGGCTGTGAGCGCCCCCCTGTGGTCGGCGCTCACAGCACACCTGCAATTCTGCTGTGTAACAGCGATCTTATGATCGCTGCTGCATAGCAGAGCCGATCGGGCTGTGCCTGCTTCTAGCCTCCCATGGAGGCTATAGAAGCATGGCAAAAGTAAAAAAAAAAAGTTTTTAAAAATGTGAAAAAAATAAAAAAAATATAAAAGTTTAAATCACCCCCCTTTCGCCCCAATCAAAATAAATCAATAAAAAAAAAACCCAACCTACACATATTTGGTATCGCCGCGTTCAGAATCGCCCGATCTATCAATAAAAAAAAAGCATTAACCTGATCGCTAAATGGCGTAATGAGAAAAAAATTCGAAACGCCAGATTTACGTTTTTTTGGTCGCCACGACATTGCATTAAAATGCAATAACGGGCGATCAAAAGAACGTATCTACACTAAAATGCTATCATTAAAAACGCCAGCTCGGCACGCAAAAAATAAGCCCTCACCTGACCCCAGATCACGAAAAATGGAGACGCTACGAGTATC
This sequence comes from Ranitomeya variabilis, assembly GCF_051348905.1. NCBI lineage: Eukaryota > Metazoa > Chordata > Amphibia > Anura > Dendrobatidae > Ranitomeya > Ranitomeya variabilis. The sequence goes on from NC_135236.1 coordinate 574,771,763, forward strand.
GGAAAATGGCGCAATTTTGTTTTGTTTTGTTTTTTGCAAAGTTTGGAATTTTTTTTCACCACTTAGGTGAAAAATAACCTAGTCATGTTAGGTGTCTATAAACTCGTAGTGACCTGGAGAATCATAATGGCAGGTCAGTTTTAGCATTTAGTGAACCTAGCAAAATAGGCAAGCAAAAAACAAGTGTGGGATTGCACTTTTTTTGCAATTTCACTGCACTTGGAATTTTTTTCCCGTTTTCTAGTACACAACATGCTAAAACCAATGATGTTGTTCAAAAGTACAACTCGTCCCGCAAAAAATAAGCCCTCACATGGCCAAATTGACGGAAAAATAAAAAAGTTATGGCTCTGGGAAGGAGGGTAGCGAAAAACGAAAATGGAAAAACGGAAAAAGCTCCGGGGGTGAAGGGGTTAAACTCCTCCAGTTTCCTGTTCGACAGGCATTTGCTATGTCCATCAACAAGGCTCAGGGACAGTCCTTGAAAGTACCGTATATACTCGAGTATAAGCCGACCCGAGTATAAGCCGACCCCCCTAATTTTGCCACAAAAAACTGGGAAAACCTATTGACTCGAGTATAAGCCTAGGGTGGAAAATGCAGCAGCTACCGGTGAATTTCAAAAATAAAAAGATGCTCCATACCGTTCATTATGGCCCCATAGCTGTGCCATATAGTGCTCTGCACCGATCATAATTGCCCCATAGCTGTGCCATATAGTGCTCTGCACCGTTCATAATTGCCCCATAGCTGTGCCATATAGTGCTCTGCACCATTATTGCCCCATAGCTGTGCCATATAGTGCTCTGCACCATTATTGCCCCATAGCTGTGCCATACAGTGCTCTGCACCGTCCATTATTGCCCCATAGCTGTGCCATATAGTGCTCTGCACCATTATTGCCCCATAGCTGTGCCATACAGTGCTCTGCACCGTCCATTATTGCCCCATAGCTGTGCCATATAGTGCTCTGCACCATTATTGCCCCATAGCTGTGCCATATAGTGCTCTGCACCATTATTGCCCCATAGCTGTGCCATATAGTGCTCTGCACCATTATTGCCCCATAGCTGTGCCATATAGTGCTCTGCACCATTGCCCCATATCTGTGCCATATAGCTCTGCACCATTGCCCCATAGCTGTGCCATACAGTGCTCTGCACCATTGCCCCATAGCTGTGCCATATAGTGCTCTGCACCGTCCATTATTGCCCCATAGCTGTGCTGCTGCTGCTGCAATAAAATAATAAAACACATACTCACCTGTCTTGCTTGCAGCTCCTCGGCGCCATCTTCCCGGCGTCTCTCCACACTGACTGATCAGGCAGAGGGCGGCGCGCACACTATATGCGTCATCGCGCCCTCTGCCTGAACAGTCAGAGCGGAGAGACGCCGGGAAGATGGAGACAGCGCCCGGCTTGTGGAACGAGGATAGGTGAATATGACATACTTACCTGCTCCCGGCGTCCCGCTCCTTCCCCCTGCCTGTCTTCGGTGCCGCAGCCTCTTCCTCTGTCAGCGGTCACCGGCACCGCTTCATTAGAGAAATGAATAGGCGGCTCCGCCCCTATGGGAGGTGGAGCAGCCTATTAATTTCTCTAATGAGCGGTCCCATGTGACCGCTCAGGGGGAAGAGCTGCAGCACCCGGAGACCGTGGGACGGGCAGGGGGAGCGTCAGGAGCGCCGGGACTAGGTAAGTATGCCTCAGCGCTCTCTCCCCCTCACCCGCCGACCCAGCCATAGACCGTGACTCGAGTATAAGCCGAGGGGGCACTTTCAGCCCAAAAATTTGGGCTGAAAATCTCGGCTTATACTCGAGTATATACAGTAGTTGGGATCGATTTACAATCTCCATGCTTTTCTCGTGGTCAACTTTATTTCTTAAAATCTGTTTGTCTTTGCACCTGAAAGAAAAACTAAGAATGTTGTTTATCAAAAGGCTCTCTAATAAGTAGTAGAAGATTACTTCACATTACTTGGCCAATTTAGTTAAATCTGTGTGGAATATCTCTGGTGATGAAATATATGTTGTGAGATGCTTCTATTTGCTTAGTTTTTGCCTTTTAATAATTACATTTCTATCTATGTATTTTGTGGTTTTTGTGTGCAGAATAATTTTTTTTTACCAATTACTGTTTATTGAAGATTTCCAAAACAATACAGTGCAGTCAAACAGTAATAACAGTAACAGAGGTCAACTAAAAATGACCAGAAATAAGTAAGGAGAAAAACAAAACCAATCAGAACGGAAGAAGTAGGAAGTAGGGGAGAGAAGCGGGGGGGAGGGGGGAGGGGTAGGTACGGTAGGGGGAATAGGGGGGGAGGAAAGGAGTATAGGCATTCACAAGACATTATCTAGCAGTTCAGTTATAGACAAGGGGTCCTGGCCAACTGTGGCAAAATAAGAATTTTACAAACACAAAAATCGACATGTCAATTATGCTTACTTATTCCCACTCAAGTAAACGGTCAAACAAGGTGGTGCGGGTCAATAGAGGAATGACCACTATGTAACCAAGGGTGCCAAATATTTTGTCTTTTGGTTTTGGCAGTCATGGAGTGAGCCAAGGCAAGTTCATATTGGCAGTGGACATTAAGTTTTTTATTAATTCACTAATATTGGGAGAATTAGTGTCTTTCCATCTTGAGGCGACTAATAACCTGGCAGCTATTAGAATATGTGATAGTGTACCTCGAAGTATGTCTGGAATATCCTCCAGGCCGATGTGAAGAATGGCCTGCCTAGGTGACAGTCAGCTGGATCCCCAAGACCTGTGCAATTAAAAGGTCCATATCTCTCCACCAGGGTTGAAGAATTGGACACGACCACCAGGTGTGTTCCAGAGTTCCCCTGTGACCACACCCCCTCCAGCATTTGTCCGACCCGGCAGGGTCACAGTGAGCCACCTGAACTGGATATTGATACCATCTAAGGTGTACTTTTTTCAATTGTTCGAGATGATTGACGCAGGCAGATACCCGTAATACTTAACTCGGTCCCTCCTCCCTATCTACCAGGTCAGATAGGAAGTCCAGATCCTGTTCCCACTTGATCATATGTGGCAGTTTCACATCTTCTGCTGGGTCGTTTAAGGTTTTATATAATATTGAAATTCCCTTCGGGCCAGAGTCAGGCAACAAGAAATAACCATTAACCCTGTTATTTAAATGGGAGTTGAAGAAAGGCGAGTTTGGGGAATTCTGAAGTAGATGACGTATCTGAAAATATTGATAGAAATATCTCCGGACATTCGGGAAGTTGGAGGCCAAGCGGTCAAAGGGGATAAGGCCAGTGGTATCCAATATCTGCCATAATGTTACGATTCCAGCATCAACTCAAGGCTGGAGATTAATAAATGGGATGTGTGTCTCAAGGGCTTTTAAGGATAGGGAGTCATGAGATAATTTAATCAAGGAAGGGACCAGTGTCCTCCAATAGTGGAGCGCAATTTTCATGGTTGGTAAGGTAGGGGAATAATCAGTGATTGCAATAGATTCAGCCTCAAGAATCGTGCAGGTAGATCTAGTTTTGGCATAGTAGTTTTCTATTTGGAGCCATCTATGGTCTTTGTCTGCCTGCCACCAGTCTTTAAGTCCAGTTAAGTATGGCCGCTCTATGGTACAGCATGAGGTTCGACATTCCCAGGCCTCCCCGTCTGTACTGATAGTACATCAAGGTCCTAGAGATTCTAGATTTTTTGTGTGACCAAATATAATCGTATGTCATAGTTTGTAATTTCAAAATCAAACGTTTGGGGATTTTTAATGGGATACACCTAAGGAGATACAGTATTTTAGGCAGGATCATCATTTTGAAAACATTAATCCTGGAAATCCAAGATGTCATAACTATGTGAAAGTGATCAAGTTATGCCCTAACCTGTGTGATCAATTTAGAGAAATTCTTCTCGACAATCTGTTCAGAGCCCGTCAATATAACTCCCAAGTATGGGATACCCTCTGTTATCCATTTAAATGGAAACTCAGCCTCAATTTTCGACTTGGCCGCGCATGGAACCGCCACCAGTAACAACAAGGACTTCATTGGATTCAACCTGTAGTATGACACATTACTGAATTCCCCGAGTTCCAAGGTAATAGCTGTCAAGGATGTCTCCAAGTTGACACAGGATAGAATAACATCATCAGCATACAAGCCAATTCTGTGCTCCATCTGTCCAACCCTGATGCCGGTGATATTAATAGAGGTTCTTATGCGTTCAGCAAGCGGCTCCATGCACAGTGCGAAAATAATAGGAGAGAGTGGGCTACCTTGACGAGTGCCATTCGTGATCTGAAATGGACCAGATAAAAAACCGAATGTCAAGACCATGGCACAAGGAGTCGAGTACATAGCACAGATTGCTGAGAATATTGGGCCCGACAGTCCAAACCTTTCCAATTCTGCCCGAAGATACCCCCAGTGCACCCTGTCAAAAGCCTTCTCAGCATCAAGTGACAGGAATGCACTGGGTAGGTCAGACGGCTCGGCTATTTTAATCAGATTCAGCATGCGCCGCACCCCATCTTTCGTCTCACGTCCGGCCACAAAACCCACTTGGTCCAGTGAAATTATAGTTGGGATAATAAGCTTTAGTCTGGACGCTATAATTTTAGTGAATATTTTGACATCCGAATTGAGCAGAACAATGGGTCTAAAGTCACTAGGGTGTGTGAGGGGTTTCCCAGGCTTGGGTATGGTAGATATGGTAGCTTCCAAACCAGGAGCCGTCACAGTACCCGAGTCTCTCTACACCGAGAATAATCGCTGCAAATATGGAGTTAGCAACAGATAAAAGGATTTATAATAGTCATTCGTCAGCCCGTCTGGGCCTGGGGCCTTATGAGATTTAGTTTGTTTAATCGTTGAGTTAATTTCTACATCTGTGAAGGGAGAATTAAGGTAGTTTAGCTGCTCAGATGTAATACGGGGTAATTTTATAGAGTCTAGATATTTATAAATAGATTGGTGATCTGGTTGGGGAGTAGAAGGGTCATCTTTTAAATTATACAAGCCGGTATAATATTCTGCAAAAGCTTAGACTATGTCCTGAGGGTTCCTGAGGGCCTTCCCATTTTTATCTAAGATATGGTCCACTCTTGAATTAGCTTCCCTCTTACGTACTCTGCGCGCCAGGAGTGCACCTGCCCTAACACCTGCGGCATATAGATTAGTCTTGAATTTCTTCATGTTATGTGCATATCTGGCCAGGAGATTTTCTCTCAATTTAAACCCAATCTGATAGATCTCCTCGGAGATAGAAGGCGTGGGAGCAGACTTGTTGATATTGTCTAAATATTGCAGGTGGGAAAGTAATACCTCTCTGCCACTCTCCCTCTTCCTTTTCAGGTAGGAAGCTTGTTGGAGAAGCACACCTCTAATCACTATTTTATGCGCCAACCATAAGGACTCATCAGAAACCTCTCCATTACCATTTATCTGAAAGTAATGTTCCAACTCTGAAGAGATTCTATCTAACACCTCCCCATTCAGCAGCAATGCGTCGTTTAATCGCCACCTAAAGGCTGGGTTAGCTTGGTGTGCTAAAGTAAGAGTTAGAGTGATGGGAGCGTGATCAGACCACGTTATTAAGCCTATAGTTGCGGATCTACATCTGGACAAGGTTGCACTGCATGTTAGAAAATAATCAATACGGGAGTATGTGGAATGCCTGGAAGAGTAAAAGGTATAATCCCTCTCAGATGCATGCGAATATCTCCAATAATCATGGACGTAAAATTCGCCTGTGAGGAGAGTCAAGTCCCCTCTAGGTCATCTGCTACCAGAAGAGCAATCAAGGTTCACATGCATGGGGAGATTAAAGTCACCACATATTATATTGCTGCCCTTCACATTCGTAGAGACTTCATGAAGGGTTATTCTCAGGAATTTATGTTGTCCCTCATTGGGAGCATAAAGATTTGTCAACGTGTGTAACTCACCATTCAATAGGCACGTGATAGTTAAGCACCTACCCGTGGGATCATTATTTTGCGCTATCAATTTAAAAGTGATTGTATTTTTCACCATGATGCACACACCAGCCTTTTTGGTTGGGCCATTAGCAAATAGAATGTGTGGGAAGAGGGGATGACGGAGCTTAAAATTATCCTCAACCAACAAATGAGTCTCTTGCAAGCAGATAATATCTGCCCTCGACCGCTTCACCTCCCTCCACATCATAGATCTCTTCTCAGGGGAGTTTAAACCCCTGACATTCAAAGAAAGAATTTGTAAACTCATGGTACCATTATACTAAAGTCTATACTGCTGGTTTTACCCAGTGACCCCACTGGCGGTGTACCGAAACTTATATACAAATAACTGCCAGTTCCATAATAACAATCAAAAATATAGACAGAGAATGCCCGGGAACTTGGAGAGAAAAAACCTGGAGGGAAGAAAGGTGAAGGGCAAGTATGTAGTCACATCAGATGGAGACTCTAAATGTATGCCAGACAGAGTAAAAAGAACCAAAAAATAAAAAATAAAAAGAAGTAAAAACAAAGGAAAAAATAAAACAAAAAAACAAAACATAGGTCAATATACGAGGAATCTTCATAGGAACGTCCGGAACAGTCCAGAGAGTCCGCAGAACAGAATCTGCATGGAGGGGTGGAAGTGAGAGGTTCACAATCCAAAGGCCCACTGAGGGGTGCAGTAGGAGAGCTCAGCAATCCAGACACTGTCCGTGTGGCACTGTCAATCCGTAGACCAGTCTGAGGCTATTTTCCTTCCTGTATCTGCAGGTCTGGGAGCAAAGGATATTTTCCAGGCCGTAAGCCTCTCTGCCTGTTTAGGTGAGGAGTAGGTGATCGGGCGTCCTTCATAAGTGATAATCAAATGCACAGGATTAAACCCCCATCGGTAACGTATGTTGATGTCCCTCAATGCTTTACAGACATGGGCATATTCTCTCCTTTTGGCCAGGGTAGCAGCTGACAAATCTGGGAAGAACTGGAGATCCCAGAATTCAGGGCCTATGTCAGGGGGACTCCTTATCTGCCGCAGGAATGTCTCTTTAGTAGTGTACAAATGAATCCATGCAAGGATGTCTCTAGGAAGAGATGGATCTCGATGCTTGGGCTTGGGTGTTCTATGTACCCTGTCTGCCAGTAAATCTCTGTTTATGACCTGGTGGTTAAGGAGCAACATGGGACGTGCTCTGGAGGAGGTGGTACCTGTACTGACCGCAGTTCCTGAGCTTAACACAACACTAGAAGTAGCCGTGGGATGTTCCTGTCACTCCCTAGACACCTCGTCACAGCCGGAGGACTAACTACCCCTAAAGATAGAAACAGGAAAGCTATCTTGCCTCAGAGAAAATCCCCAAAGGATAGGACAGCCCCCCACAAATATTGACTGTGAGTGGAGAGGGAAATGACATACGCAGAATGAAACCAGGATGTAGCAAAGGAGGCCAGTCTAGCTAGATAGATAGAACAGGACAGAATACTGTGCGGTCAGTATTAAAAACTAGAAAAATCCACCACAGAGTTTACAAAAATCTCCACACCTGACTAAAGGTGTGGAGGGTAAATCTGCTTCCCAGAGCTTCCAGCTTAACTGAATAAATCCATACTGACAAGCTGGACAGAAAAAACATAGAAAGTGCAGAAAGATTAAGTCCACAACAAAGTGGACTGCAAAAGAACAAAGCAAGGACTTATCTTTGCTGAACTGGTCAGAATATCAGGGAAATCCAAGCAGAGATGTGAATCCAACCAGGAACCATTGACAACTAGCACAGGCTGAAGGATAGAACCAGGCTAAATAGCCGAACCAGAAAACAATCAGTGGAAGCAGCTGCTGACTACTAAATCCAAGGAGCAGCAGTACCACTTAAAACCACCGGAGGGAGCCCAAGAGCAGAACTCACAAAAGTGCCACTTACAACCACCGGAGGGAGCCCAAGAGCGGAATTCACAACAGTACCCCCCCCTTGAGGAGGGGTCACCGAACCCTCACCAGAGCCCCCAGGCCGATCAGGACGAGCCAAGTGAAAAGCACGAACCAAATCGGCGGCATGGACATCGGAGGCCACAACCCAAGAATTATCCTCCTGGCCATAACCCTTCCACTTGACAAGATACTGAAGCCTCCGCCTCGAAAAACGAGAATCCAAAATTTTCTCCACCACATACTACAACTCCCCATCAACCAACACCGGGGCAGGAGGATCAACAGAGGGAACTACGGGCACCACATATCTCCGCAACAAAGATCTATGGAAAACATTATGGATGGCAAAAGAGGCTGGAAGGGCCAAACGAAAAGATACCGGATTGATAATCTCAGAAATCTTATAAGGACCAATAAACCGAGGCTTGAACTTAGGGGAAGAAACCTTCATAGGAACATGACGAGAAGTTAACCAGACTAAATCCCCCACCCGAAGCCGGGGACCAACACACTGACGGTGGTTAGCAAAACGTTGAGCCTTTTCCTGAGACAACGTCAAATTGTCTACCACATGAGTCCAAATCTGCTGTAACCTGTCCATTACAGAATCCGCACCAGGACAATCAGAAGGCTCAACCTACAGCGAAGAAAAACGAGGATGAAAACCAAAATTACAAAAGAAAGGCGAAACCAAAGTAGCCGAACTAGCCCGATTATAAAGGGCAAACTCGGCCAATGGCAAGAAAGCCACCCAATCATCCTGGTCAGCAGACACAAACATCTCAAATAGGTTTCCAAGGTCTGATTAGTTCGCTCAGTTTGGCCATTTGTGTGAGGATGAAACGCCGAAGAAAAAGACAAATCAATGCCCATCCTAGCACAAAAGGCCCACCAAAACCTAGAAACAAACTGGGAACCTCTGTCAGACACAATATTCTCTGGAATGCCATGCAAGCGAACCACATGCTGAAAAAACAATGGAACCAAATCAGAGGAGGAAGGCAATTTAGGAAAAGGTACCAAATGGACCATTTTAGAGAACCAGTCACAAACCACCCAGATAACAGACATCTTCTGGGAAACAGGAAGATCCGAAATAAAATCCATGGAAATATGCGTCCAGGGCCTCTCAGGGACCGGCAAAGGCAAAAGCAACCCACTAGCACGGGAACAGCAAGGCTTGGCCCGGACACAAGTCCCACAGGACTGCACAAAAGAACGCACATCCCGCGACAAGGAAGGCCACCAAAAGGACCTAGCAACCAAATCTCTGGTACCAAAAATCTCAGGATGACCAGCCAACACCGAACAATGAACTTCAGAAATTACCTTACTTGTCCATCTATCAGGAACAAACAGCTTCCCCACAGGACAGTGGTCAGGTTTATCAGCCTGAAATTCCTGAAGCACCCGCCGTAAATCAGGAGAGATAGCAGAAAGAATCACCCCTTCCTTAAGAATGCCAACTGGCTCAAGGACTCCAGGAGAATCAGGCAAAAAACTCCTAGAGAGGGCATCAGCCTTAACATTCTTAGATCCCAGAAGATACAAGACCACAAAATCAAAACGGGAGAAAAACAGGGACCATCGAGCCTGTCTAGGGTTCAGCCGCTTGGCCGACTCGAGGTAAATCAGATTTTTATGATCGGTCAAGACCACAACCCGGTGCTTGGCTCCCTCAAGCCAATGTCACCACTCCTCAAATGCCCACTTCATGGCCAACAACTCCCGATTGCCGACATCATAATTGCGCTCCGCAGGCGAAAATTTTCTGGAAAAAAAGGCACACGGTTTCATCAAAGAACCATCAGAACTCCTCTGAGACAAAACGGCCCCTGCCCCAATCTCAGAAGCGTCAACCTCAACCTGAAAAGGAAGAGAAACATCTGGCTGACGCAACACAGGGGCAGAAGTAAATCGGCGTTTAAGCTCCTGAAAGGCCTCATCAGCCGCAGAGGACCAATTCGTCACATCAGCGCCTTTCCTCGTCAAATCGGTCAGGGGCTTAACCACACTGGAAAAGTTGGCAATGAAACGGCGATAAAAATTAGCAAAGCCCAAAAATTTCTGAAGACTCTTCACAGATGTGGGTTGAATCCAGTCATGAATGGCTTGGACCTTAACAGGATCCATTTCAATAGACGAGGGAGAAAAAATAAAACCCAAAAAAGAGACCTTCTGAACTCCAAATTGGCACTTAGACCCCTTCACAAATAAAGCATTATCACGAAGGATCTGGAATACCATCCTGACCTGCTTCACATGAGACTCCCAATCATCGGAAAAAATCAAAATATCATCCAAATACACAATCATGAATTTATCAAGATAATTGCGGAAAATATCATGCATGAAGGACTGAAATACAGAAGGAGCATTAGAGAGCCCGAAAGGCATCACAAGGTATTCAAAATGGCCTTCGGGCGTATTAAATGCAGTTTTCCATTCGTCACCCTGTTTAATACGAACAAGATTATATGCCCCTCGAAGGTCAATCTTAGTAAACCAACTAGCCCCCTTGATCCGAGCAAACAAATCAGAAAGCAAAGGTAAAGGGTATTGGAATTTGACCGTGATCTTATTAAGAAGGCGATAATCAATACAGGGTCTCAAGGAGCCATCCTTCTTGGCAACAAAAAAGAATCCCGCTCCCAATGGGGACGAAGATGGCCGAATATGCCCCTTCTCCAAAGACTCCTTAACATAACTCCGCATGGCGGCATGCTCTGGCACAGACAGATTGAAAAGTCGGCTTTTAGGGAACTTACAGCCAGGAATCAAGTTAATAGCACAATCACAGTCCCTATGTGGAGGAAGGGAACTGGACTTGGGCTCTTCAAATACATCCTGGAAATCCGACAAAAACTCAGGAACTTCAGAAGTGTGGGAAGAGGAAATTGACATCAAAGGAACGTCACTATGTACCCCTTGACAACCCCAACTAGTCACAGACATAGATTTCCAATCCAGCACCGGATTATGTACCTGTAACCATGGAAAACCCAGTACAACAACATCATGCAAATTATGCAACACCAGAAAACAGCAATCTTCCTGATGTGCTGGAGCCATGCACATGGTCAGCTGAGTCCAATACTGAGGTTTATCCTTGGCCAACGGTGTAGCATCAATGCCCCTCAAAGGAATAGGGCTCTGCAAAGGCTGTAAGGAAAAACCACAGCACCTGGCGAATTCCAAGTTTATCAAGTTCAGAGCAGCGCCTGAATCCACAAATGCCATGACAGAAAAGGACGATAAAGAACAAATCAAGGTCACAGATAAGAGAAATTTAGGCTGTACAGTACTGATGGTAACAGACCTAGCGACCCTCTTAGTACGCTTAGGGCAATCAGAAATAACATGAGCAGAATCACCACAGTAAATACACAGCCTATTCTGGCGTCTGAATCCCTGCCGTTCTGCTCTAGTCAAAATCCTATCACATTGCATAGGCTCAGGACTCTGTTCAGAGGATACTGCCATATGGTGCAAAACTTTGCGCTCGCGCAGGCGCCGATCAATCTGAATGGCTAGAGACATAGATTTGCTCAAACCAGCAGGCATGGGGAACCCCACCATAACATCTTTAAGGGCTTCAGAAAAACCCTTTCTGAAAATTGCTGCCAGAGCCTCCTCATTCCATTTAGTGAGCACAGACCATTTTCTAAATTTCTAGCAGTATACTTCTGCCACTTCCTGACCCTGACACAGGGCCAACTAGGTCTTTTCTGCATGATCCACAGAATTAGGTTCGTCATACAATAATCCGAGCGCTTGAAAAAATGCGTCTACATTAAGCAATGCCGGATTCCCTGATTCAAGGGAGAATGCCCAATCCTGAGGGTCACCACGCAGCAGAGAGATGACAATATTAACCTGCTGAATGGAATCACCAGAGGAACGGGGTTTCAAGGCAAAAAAAAATTTGCAGTTATTTTTAAAGATCAAAAACTTGGATATATCCCCAAAAAATAAATCAGGGGTTGGAATTTTAGGCTCTAAAGCCGGAGTCTGGACAACATAATCTTGGATACTCTGTACTCTTGCAGCAAGTTGATCCACACGAGAAAACAAACCCTGAACATCCATGCCAGCGCCAAAATCCTGAACCACCCAGAGATTAAGAGAAAAAAAAGACAAAACAGACTGCATAAAAAATGGCTCAGAACTTCCTTTTCCTTCTTTTGAGATGCATTTAATTCATTTCGGGCCAGTTGTACTGTTATGACCTGGTGGTTAAGGAGCAACATGGGACGTGCTCTGGAGGAGGTGGTACTTGTACTGACCGCAGTTCCTGAGCTTAACACAACACTAGAAGTAGCCGTGGGATGTTCCTGTCACTCCCTAGACACCTCGTCACAGCCGGAGGACTAACTAACTAACTAACCTAAAGATAGAAACAGGAAAGCTATCTTGCCTCAGAGAAAATCCCCAAAGGATAGGACAGCCCCCCACAAATATTGACTGTGAGTGGAGAGGGAAATGACATACGCAGAATGAAACCAGGATGTAGCAAAGGAGGCCAGTCTAGCTAGATAGATAGAACAGGACAGAATTCTGTGTGGTCAGTATTAAAAACTAGAAAAATCCACCACAGAGTTTACAAAAATCTCCACACCTGACTAAAGGTATGGAGGGTAAATCTGCTTCCCAGAGCTTCCAGCTTAACTGAATAAATCCATACTGACAAGCTGGACTAGAAAAAACATAGAAAGTGCAGAAAGATTAAGTCCACAACAAGTGGACTGCAAAAGAACAAAGCAAGGACTTATCTTTGCTGAACTGGTCAGAATATCAGGGAAATCCAAGCAGAGATTTGAATCCAACCAGGAACCATTGAAAACTGGCACAGGCTGAAGGATAGAACCAGGCTAAATAGCCGAGCCAGAAAGACAATCAGTGGAAGCAGCTGCTGACTACTAAATCCAAGGAGCAGCAGTACCACTTAAAACCACCGGAGGGAGCCCAAGAGCAGAACTCACAAAAGTGCCACTTACAACCACCGGAGGGAGCCCAAGAGTGGAATTCACAACAGATCTCTCAAGGAAAGTAAGGGCAGGAGAGCCTCCATAAAATTCTGGAGGAAAGCTGCTAAATCTTTATCTGCAACATTCTCAGGGATTCCTCTCACACGAATATTGTTCCTCCTGGATCTGTCCTCTAAGTTGTGCAATTTATCAAACGTCTGTCATAGGAAGACTAGGTGGGCAAGAGCTAATAACCCGGGCCCTTGCAGTTTCCCTCAGACTAGGGAAATCCTGACTGACCCTCTACCTAGAGTTTACACTGATGGTGTGCATGTCTAGGCCTCGACCCTCGCCCTGTCTCCTGTTTCAACCCTAGGCTGAAACAACCGCCCACCACCCAGTGAAAAGATAATACACCAATACCCACAGTTAGCACAGTCAAGGATAACGGAAAATATACACCACGCCGCAGTCACTCAGGAATACACTATAAATACGCAGGGCAAAATAAATACAAATATAGGAAGGAGTAAATAAAGGGAAATACACTACAAGCAACAATACTCCAACGACTAGCTCACCACTCCAGACCGAGATAACCAAGCACTAGACAGAAGCTATAATCGGCGACGCCCAATGTTCAGAAGAACTATTTAAAGGCAGTGGGCATGGCCCAGCTTCCAATCCGAGCACCAGCTAAATTACCCCGGACCAGCTAGATAAAATCTAGCCGACGCCACTGAGCACATAGTGGACAAAAGCGGAATTACCGCTGTCTGTCAAACGCCCTGGTATGAACAGCGTCCGACATGACAACGCTCCTGCTAACTTGCCTTTTATAGCTTGGTTTTCATCCACCAGATCGTTAATTACAGAGACATATTCAGACATTTTGTTTTCCAAATGATCCATGCGGACCCCTAAGGAGTTAATGTCTCCTCTTATCTCCTTCAACATGTCCTGCATATCCTCTTTTAATGAGGCGCGTATAGATGTGAGGAATTCTTTCATATCCCCCCTGGTCATAGGTGCAGAGCTGCTATATTGTGCTCCCGCTGAGGTCTCACCTCTTTCTGAATCCCGGGAGCCGCGGGAGGAGTGTGATGATCTGGAGGGAGAAGCTGCCGACATTTTCCCTGCGGCATGTGCGGTTTGAGACCGCGGAAAGAAGTCTGGCAGGCGAGGAGGAGAGGCCTTCTTATGATATCTGCCTCGGGTCATCATGTGCCCAGTCGTGTTGCGGTGCTAGCGGTAAGCGCCTCAGCGGTCAGGAGAGTCAGTGAAAGCCGGTATGAGCCGCGTTATGTCTGGTGGTGCCAAAGCTCGTCACCTCATTTTAGGTCCAGCATGACAAGGTTATATGTGGGACAAGCCCAGGACAGTGTACTTGAGGGTTCAGAAGAACTATTTAAAGGCAGTGGGCGTTGCCCAGCTTCCAATCCGAGCACCAGCTAAATTAACCCCAGACCAGCTAGATAAAATCTAGCTGCCGCCACAGAGCCAATAGTGGACAAAAACGGAATTACCGCTGTCTGTCGAACGCCCTGGTATGAACAGCGTCCGACATGACAGTACCCCGCCTTCTACGAGGGACCCCAGGGCCCTCACGGCTTATAGGACCCGGCTTGTCCGGATGACGGCGGTGAAATATTGACCAGCCGGTCCGCATGAAAGTCCGAGGCTGGTACCCAGGACCTTTCCTCAGGCCCATAACCACGCCAGTGAACCAAGTACTGTAAAGTGCGGCGCACTACATGAGAGTCAACCACCTTGGAGACTTTGAATTCCAAATTACCATCCACCAAGACTGGAGAAGGCATAGGTGTCGCTTCCACAAGACCCACCGTCTTTTTTAGCAACGATCTGTGGAACACTTTGTGTATCTTATACACCATAGGAAGCTCCAATCTGTACGCTACAGGGTTAATGACTGCGGCAACCCTAAATGGACCAATAAACCTAGGACCCAATTTAAGGGATGGTATTTTGAGTCTTATGTTTTTTGTGGATAACCACACCCAGTCATCCACACTCAGGTCCGGACCTGGCACACGCCTACTGTCAGCCACACGTTTGTACCTAGCATCCACACTCAACAGGCGCTGTTTAACTCTCCTTCAGACTGATGACGAATGTGCTCCTAACTGGTCTTCCTCCGGAACACCGGAAGAGCCCCTCGGACTCAAAGTACAAAATTGAGGATGTAGCCCGTAAACACAAAAAACGGAGACTCCCCAGACGACTCCTGGTGGTGATAATTGATTCCAAACTCAGCCAAAGGAAGGAACGTAGACCACTCCTCCTGGTTATCAGAGACAAAGCAGCGTAAGTACTGTTCCAAATTTTGGTTCATACGCTCAGTCTGACCATTTGACTGAGGATGAAACGCCGAAGAATGAGACAACCTGATCCCCAGCCATGAGCAAAATGCTTTAAAAAATGTTGCCACAAACTGAGTACCCCTATCAGACACAATGTCAGATGGAACCCCATGAAGTCTGACCACCTCCTGCACCAATACCTGAGCCAGAGTCTTATCGTTAGGCAATGAAGGCAAAGACACAAAGTGCGACATTTTTGAAAACTGATCAACAATCACCAAGATGACCGTGTTCCCAGCTGAGGAGGGCAAATCAGTGATGAAATCCATGGAGATTTCCGTCCATGGCTTACTAGGTACCTCAAGAGGAAGTAGTGTGCCAACAGGACGGGAGCGGGGCGTCTAAGCCCTAGCGCACGTGGTACAAGCTGACACGTATGAGACCACGTCCTGTCGGATCTTGGGCCACCAAAACCGACGTGACACCAACTCCAAGGTACCTCTAACCCCTGGGTGGCCAGCCAGGACAGCATCATGATGCTCCGCCAAAACCTTTAAGCGGAGATGAAGCGGTACAAAAGATTTGTTGATGGGAAGCTCAGATGGTACCTCCTCCTGAGCCTTGGAAATCTCAGCCTCAACCTCGGTAGAGAGAGCCGAAATCACAACACCATTTTGGAGGATGGGTACTGGATCCTCCCGAGGTTCTCCCCCGGAAAACACCTGGACAGAGCATCTGCCTTAGTGTTTTTAGACCCGGTCTGTAAGTGACAACAAAATTGAACCACGTGAAAAACAATGCCCAGCGAGCCTGCCTGGGGGACAGACGCTTTGCTGACTCCAAATACAGCAGATTCTTATGATCGGTAATAACAGTAGTGGAGAATAGTTTAACTACCAATCAAATATTTAGTAAGCAGCAATGGTAGAAATGGTATCAACTAGAATAAAATATAGCTTTTAATATAAATATTTTTAAAATTATTTTAGACAAAAACAACCAAACAGACATAAATAACAGAAGTTTACACCCAGACTATATGTCTATTTCTTCATGGTGCATCAAAAAATTGCTCAAAAAAATATACCATGGTGTTACCACGCTAATTAACATCTGCAATTTGAGCAATACTGAAGCAATGACCTATGGCTTTATACAAATATTAATTTGTGTTCACACAACCATAAACATATATCATAAAGTGCATGACAGCCATAAATACAAAGGGCAAATGCTGAAAAAAATGGAACAATCTCACCAAAATAGTGTACGTTGATATCGGCTCGACTGCTCCACCTGAATGCCTTGAATAATTCCCAGGGAAAAGTGGGGAAACCGGACACAACTCAAATCCCGTCTACTTCAGAACCCACCAATAGGATTATAAGGCATCAGAAACATAATCCCCATGGCCTCCCAACGCGTTTCATTCTCTCAAATCATCAGGGGAGGAAGATTAAGTAGATAAATGCCAGATTAGGGGAGCGAGATGTTTCCCTCATAGGGGATAAACAGCCTCCTTGTTCAATGTCATCCTGCGGTCTGCCGCCGCTTTTGTCTAATCCTTATATAGAGACCTACTTGTAAAGCGCTAATTCCCACAGCGGCAGGGGGCTCAACGGTCCAAAAACCACTCCTCCACTTCCGGAATACCCCACGTGCGACTCCTCATGTGGCTGACCGGAAGTTTACAGTGCTAGCGGATACACCGCCCTTCGATGTCCTAACCGCGCACAACCAGTGCGCCTTCTTGATGACGTAGACTCTCCTGCGTGCCAGGCGTGCATTCCAGCATGCTCATGCGCACTCACAGGGATCCAGCCAACGGACAGACGCACTTTAGACACGCCCTCCGGGGCTGTCAAGATCCGTGCCTCCTGCCTGTTCTCTATATTAAACATATCGCCTGCCGCCTGGAGCGGTATGAATCAACCCTTTCAATATATAAATCAGGTCTGGCTGGAAAGACAAATCTTTATTCCGGTCCTGCCTGATTCCTCAGGCTAATCCAATCAGCGAACATGTAAATTACTCTCAATAATTTCTCAACATTATATTGCGTCTTACCATGAGTAACAAATCCCGTGGCAAGAACGCAATAACAAAGTTTTCTAGGGATAGGACATCAAATTCAATATAATGATAACACCAGGGGTGCATATCAAAACATAAAGAATTATTTTTAAAAAAAGATTTTTTATATCAAAACAGCCTTTATTTTTGCTGGTTCATAATTTATATACTTCTCCTAACAACCCCAATTATAAGAGGGAGGAGAAAAAAAGAAGGCAAAGTGCCAGCTCTAACTAAAACCACAGAACACGGATTAGCATGTAAAAGAAAGAAGGATAGGAAAGGTACAAGTGCTCACCCTATCCTAACCCTATTCTATTCTATCCTTTTGCCTACCTGACAGCGGAGGTTGGCACCCTAAGATGTACGAGAAGGCGCCCCCACTCCACGACGGCTGGCCCTAATAATGCCCTACTCACCCTATTAACAGGTGAGGAAAGAAGAAAGGAAGGAAAAAACAGGTATCGCAATTTCCAATGAGTGTTGGTACAAGACTAATAGAGCGAGGATCAAGGGTAAAAAAATTACAGATCTAATGTCACTCTAGCCCACTTGCCCTGCCTAAGCAGTGGAGGTTGGCACCCTAAGGGGGCGACAAAAAATGGCGCCCCCACTCCGCGGCGGCTATCCCTTATCAGTCCCTCACTCAGGCCATACATTTATAGAAAACAACTAAAAGTAAGCGTTTCATTGAGGCCTGTTGGCGACTGTGTCCTCAGGCGGTGGATCCATCTTGTCTCGCATTGTAGCAATCTCTGATCCCAATCGCCTCCCCTTTTTTGGTTTCTCAATCTTATCAATACCGATAAATTTTAACTGGGCATAGTTTCCATCATGCATGGTATTAATATGCCTAGATAGCGGGGTATCTCTTTTAAGCTCTATATCTCTGAGGTGTTCACCCACTCTTCTGCGCCATTCTCGAATTGTTTTTCCCACATATTCTAACCCACAACTACATTCTGCCTTGTAGATCACCCCTTTAGATCTACAGTTTATAAAATGTCTAATTTCGAATTTTTTCTTTGTAACACTGCTTTCAAAGAATTTCCCCTTTTTAACCACTGGACAGGCCACACAGCCACTGCACGTAAAACATCCTTTAATTTAATTTGACAACCAGTTCTCTTTTTTGGGAGGCACAAAATGACTTGACACTAGCCTATCCTTCAAGAACCGACCTCTCTGAAAAGTAATACTTGGGTGGTTGCCCACTAGATCACCAATGTCCTCGTCCATTCTCAGGATTGGCCAATGTTTTTCCAAAATTGATCGCATTTTATCCGCTCCATTACTGTAGGTGGTGATGAACCTACAGATTTGAGATTCTGTTTCAGCTACCACAGGTTTTAAAAGTTGTGTCCTATTAATTTTCTTTGTGTTATTAAATGCCTTTTTTAGGATACCGTGTGGATAGCCCCTCTGTTGGAAACGTTTGCGTAGATCCTCAGCCTGATCTAAAAAGTCATCTTCTAGGGTACAATTTCGTTTAAGGCGTAAATATTGCCCTTTAGGAATGCCCTTCCTCAGAGGTGCCGGGTGATGACTCTCCCATCTGAGGAGGGCATTCGTCGCCGTTGGTTTACGATAGACTTTAGTATTAAGCATACCCTCTGGGCTCTTTTTAATCAGCAAATCAAGAAAGGCCAATTCAGTCACATGATATTCAAAGGTGAAAAACAGACCTAGGGGGTTATTGTTCAATTTCGCAACTAAGCTCTTCAAGCTTGGTGCGTCGCCAATCCATATTACCAGGACATCGTCAATATAACGTATCCACATTGCAATTTTGGCGTCGTCATCCACAAATTCTATCCCAAAGACACAGTTCTCCTCCCACCAGCCCAGGAGCAAATTAGCATACAAGGGCGCACAGGGGCTGCCCATCGCAGTGCCCCTGAGCTGGTGGTAGAAAGAACCGTCGAACGTGAAAAAATTGGTTGTCAGACAAAACCTTAGCAGGTTCAACACAAATTGATTGTGTAGACCGAATTGACAACCCCTGGTGTTCAAAAAGGACTCAACTGCTCTCAATCCATCAAGATGATTAATGGAGGAATAGAGGGCTTCTACGTCTATACTACATAGAAGGGCATCTTTTTCCACTTGTATTCCCTCTATCCTTCTCAAAACATCTGTTGAGTCTTTTACAAAGGAATAGAGTGACATGACAAAAGGTTTCAGGATTTCATCAATGTAGATTCCTGCATGATGTCCAATACTACCTATCCCAGAAACTATTGGCCTGCCTTTCAGGGGGGTTAACCCCTTGTGGATCTTGGGCAGGCAATAGAAAGTCGCCAGGACTGGGTGGATAGGGAGTATGAAATTGTACTCATCTCTATTGGTGACAGAGTCACTCAAACCTTTATCCAAAATTCCCTTAAGTTGTTTCACGAAATCCGATAGGGGATTTGACATTAATTTATCATAGTTCTTTCTATCTTTCAAGATGTTATAGCACATCTCCTGATAAACCAAATGGTCCATCACCACAACATTGCCCCCTTTGTCAGAGGGCTTTACTGTGATGTTTCTATCATTTTCAAGAGATTTTAGTGCATCCATTTCTAATTTTGTCAAATTCCGATAACTGTTATGATCCTAGTGGCAAGGATCACAGGTTGGACTAGCTAAGTAACTGAACAGACTACTAGCTCTGGGGAAGTGGTAACTAGTTTGACCGCAACCTGATCCTATCCGCAAACAACTATAGGCAGCCGTGGAACGTTACCTAAAAAATCCTAGACGTCTCGTCGCGGCCTGAGAAACTGACTATTCCTGGAGGGAAAGTAAGTCCCCACTTGCCTCAGTGGAAGAACCCAAAGATATAGAATAGCCCCCCACAAATATTAACGGTGAGTTAAGGGGAAAGCACAAACGCAGAGATGAAATCAGATTTAGCAAATGAGGCCCGCTAATACTAGATAGCAGAAAATAGGAAGGAAACTGTGCGGTCAATAAAAAACCCTATTCAAAATATCCACGCAGAGATTGCTCGAGCCCCCGCACCAACTAACGGTGCGGGGGAAGCAACTCCGTACCCCAGAGCTTACCAGCAAAAAGAAATCACATGTTAGCAAGCTGTACTAGACTCATCATACACAGAAATCATATTGCAGGCAGATGAGCAAAAAATATTCAAACAGAACTTAGCTTATCCTGAAGAGGCAGAAAACGAGATAATCAGGAGTAATCAGAATAGCACTGAATACATTGACAGCCGGCAACAAGTGGAAGTGAAGCAGAGCTAAATAGGAGCCTCCCTGGTGAATAACGAGGCAGCTGATCCAGCAGACCCGCAGGATAATAAACCAAACCACCAGGGGGAGCCAAAAAACCAAAGTCACACAATACCATCTGTGACCACAAGAGGGAGCCTGAAAACGGAGTTCACAACAGATAACCCCTTAGTTTTTTTGTTCTCCAATTTTTCTAAATCCTTTGATACCATTTCTAAGAACACATCAATCGTGGACTGGTCGCCCTGTGGTGGAGGCATCTTTTTACTTTTTGATTTTAATTTTGTGAACGGGCCCTCCCCTGTACTTCCCGTGACCGGTTCTGATAGGTTATACAGCAGTCTTACATCTGACAAAATAGAATCTGGGATATCCATGTTTTGACACAGCCGTTTATCCTCCCTGATGAAATATTTCCGCCATTTTAGTTTTCTTACGAAAAGATGAAGATCTTTTAGGCTGTCAAAAACATGGAAATCTGATGTCGAGACAAAATTTAAACCCTTATTGAGGATCCTCACCTCATTCTCAGTCAGACTTTTTGATGACAGATTAATAATCTGTGATTCATCTATTAGTTCTGGCTGTTGTGATTCATGCGATTCCTCAACGGGTACCCTTGATCTAAAAAACGTACCCCAGTTGATCTCTCGTTTGGTCGTCCTCTTTGACCCCCACGTCCCCATTGTCTATTCCTCCCGGCCTTATGACGTGTCTCTATATCTGATAAATCCGTGTCTGTTGAGGATAAGTCGGTCTCAAAATTTCGTGGTGTACTCCTGTTGGTGGGAAGCTGATATGCCTTTTTTTCCCTAAAGTCTTGCAGATCTCTCACGAAATTGCGGTGTTTACGTTCTTTTAAATTATACTGATATCTCTCTACTGTATTTTGGAGAGTTAATTCTTTAGCCGCAAAATCTGTCTCGTTTGAGAATTTTTTTGTTATTTCAATTTGTTCCTTCAATTTATCATTTGCATTTAAGAGGGTTTTCTTTTCTTCCTCTAAGAGGATATGCATAAATCTAAGGGAGCTAGCTGTACCCTCCTTCTCCCACTGTTCACTGAAAGATGAATTCCTATATCTAAACCCTGGTTGTAGGGTAATCCTCAGGTGTCGTGGGACTATACCAGATTTTGCATAGTTCTCTAGGCTTTGAACCTCCCACCAACTGGAGATCTGAGTTTTATAAGCTTTGGTCAATTCCTTGAAAGCATTGTTATATGAAGGGGTATATTTGGGTTGAGAAAAACTTTTTTCAGAAAAAACCTCCTGGGCCTCTAAATACCATGCATCCGTGTCTATGGTCTTAGCCAGAAAACCGGCCATAGACTTGAAAAATAATGGAGAATAGTTTAACTACCAATTGACTCCAAATACAGCAGATTCTTATGATCGGTAATAACAGTAACCTGATGAACCGACCCCTCCAAGAAGTGTCGCCATTCCTCAAAGGCCAACTTGACTGCCAACAACTCCCTGTTGCCAATATCGTAGTTATGTTTGGCGGACGACAGTTTCTTGGAAAAATAGGCGCATGAACGCAAATCACTCAAAGATGAGCCTTGTGATAGTAACGCCCCCACACCAACCTCAGACGCATCGACTTCCACAACAAAAGGTTTTGATACGTCTGGCTGCAAAAGAATGGGGGCTGAAACAAAACTGTTCTAAAGAAATTCAAATGCGCGCACAGCAGCCTCAGGCCAAACGGAGAAATTGGTACCCTTTTTAGTCATGTCAGTAAGCGGTTTAGCAATGATGGAAAAATCCTTGATAAATTTCCTATAGTAGTTAGAAAACCCAAGGAACCGCTGAAGTGCTTTCAGGTTATCAGGCCGTTCCCAATGCAGCACCGCTTGCACCTTAGCGGCGTCCATTTTAAAACCAGAAGCAGACACAATATAACCCAAGAAAGGCAACTCTTGAACAGAAAATACACATTTCTCAAGTTTAGCATACAGCTTATTCTCTCTGAGAAGCTGTAACACCTGCCTAACATGATCTAAATGAGTATCACGGTCACAAGAATATATGAGAATGTCATCTAGGTACACGATAACGAATTTCCCCAAAAGATGCGAAAACACATCACTAATAAAATGTTGGAACACTGCAGGTGCGTTAGTCAACCCAAATGGCATCACCAAATTTTCAAAATGACCCTCAGGGGTATTAAAACCCGTCTTCCACTCATCACCTTGACGGACTCTTATGAGGTTGTACGCCCCCCTGAGGTCAAGCTTGGTAAACCAGTTAGCACCTGCCACCTGGTTGAACAAATCTGGTATCAGTGGCATAGGGTATGGATCCCGAACCGTAATCTGGTTCAATTCCCTGAAATCCAAACATGGGCGTAATCCGCCATCTTTCTTCTTCACGAAGAAGAACCCTGCTGCCACAGGTGAGGATGGAGGCCTGATGTGCCCTTTGCTCAAACTTTCAGCAATGTAATCCTTTAACGCTTGTCTCTCCGGACCGGAGATGTTAAACATCCTTGCTTTAGGCAATTTGGCCCCTGGTTTAAACCCGATAGTACAGTCATAGGGGAGATGTGGCGGCAACTCTGAACAACCCTTCTCAGAGAACACATCCACAAAATCCCGAAGTGACTCCGGAACGCTTGAAGTCACAGCAGACACACATGTGGCCAGGCAATTCTCCTGGCAGAACTCACTCCACTGAATTATGTCCTGAGTTTTCCAGTCAATTACTGGGTTGTGCATAGACAACCATGGAAAACCCAAAACCACCTGAGCAGGAAGATTCCTGAGCACCTTACATGTAACCTGCTCGGAATGTAGAACCCCAATGTGGAGTTTCACCTCAGCCACAAATTCAGTAATCTCCCCCTGTGAGAGAGGAGCAGCATTGATGGTGACCACGCGGATAGGATGAGGCAATTTTTCAATCCTAAAACCTACTGTGCGCGCAAACTCCTCATCAATGAGATTTGTTGCTGAACCACTATCCACAAAAACAGTAATTGGCAGCTCACTGCCAGCGATAATAACCTTAGCAGGGAGCATGCATTGAGAAACCACCATGGAGGATATACATAAGCTCAGATTGGTCTCCTCCACACCCTCTGAGCTTAGAAGTTTTCCGCCGTTGTGTTTTTCTTAGACAGCAGAGGACAGATGATAATAAAATGACCAGTCTTACTGCAGTAAAAACAGGCTCCCTGCTTCCTGAGCTCAGGGGCTCGACGCTTCACATGTGACACCCCTGCGATTTGCATAGGCTCTGTGGGCTCACCTGCAGCAACCACACGTGAACCTAAACCCTCTCCCATAGGTGGTGTCTCATGCTCCCCCTGACGCAAACGGCGATCAATGCGGACAACCAGACTCATAGCGGAATCTAGAGAAGTAGGAGTCTCGTACATTAGAAGGGCTTTTTTAACCCTTCCAGAAACCCCATGAATAAACTGACTCCGCAGTGCTGGATCATTCCACTGTGTATCGATCGCCCAGCGATGAAATTCAGAACAGTAATCCTCTGCAACTTGCTTCCCTTGGCGAATAGTGCGTATCTTAGATTCTGCTAGAGCCATTCTGTCAGGCTCATCGTAAATGTTTCCAAGAAAGGAAAAAAAACTCTCCACAGAGTCAAATGCAGCAGAATCAGATGGCAAAGAAAACACCCATGCGTGGGGATCCCCGCTTAACAATGACAACACCAGGCCTACACGCTGAGCCTCATTACCCGAGGAGATCGGGCGCATACGGAAATATAGTTTGCAAGCTTCACGAAAAGAAACAAATTTACTGCGTTCACCATCAAATTTTTCAGGCAAAGGAAACTTAGGCTCAGCAACTCTACCTGACACTCCAGCTTGCACGTTAGATACTGCTAGTCCCTGATGCTGCACTGCCCCCCTCAACTCAGTGACCTGTAGGGACAGCGGATCCAACTGGCAGGTTATGGAAGTCATGGGATCCATTACAAAACAAAAAAAAGGAAACCCTTTTTTTGTGTGTGTGTGTGTTTTTAAGGCCGATTATAATGTCACGGGAAGACTACGTGGGCAAGAGCTAATAACCCGGGCCCCTGCAATTTCCCTCAGGCTAGGGAAATCCTGACTGACCCTCTACCTAGAGTTTACACTGATGGTGTGCATGTCTAGGCCTCGACCCTCGCCCTGTCTCCGGTTTCAACCCTAGGCTGAAAACACAGCCCACCACCCAGTGAAAAGATAATACACCAATACCCACAGTTAGCACAGACAAGGATAACGGAAAATATACACCACGCCGCAGTCACTCAGGAATACACTATAAATGTGCAGGGAAAAATAAATACAAATATAGGAAGGAGTAAATAAGACAAAGGGAAATACACCACCAGCAACGATACTCCAACTACTAGCTCACCACTCCAGACCGAGATAACACAGCACTAGACAGAAGCTATAATCGGCGACGCCCAATGTTCAGAAGAAATATTTAAAGGCAGTGGGCATGGCCCAGCTTCCAATCCGAGCACCAGCTAAATTAACCCCGGACCAGCTAAATAAAATCTAGCCGACGCCACTGAGCACATAGTGGACAAAAGCGGAATTACCGCTGTCTGTCGAACGCCCTGGTATGAACAGCGTCCGACATGACAACGCCCATGCTAACTTGCCTTTTATAGCTTGGTTTTCATCCACCAGAGCGTTAATTACAGAGACATATTCAGACATTTTGTTTTCCAAATGATCTATGCGGGCCCCTAAGGAGTTAATGTCTCCTCTTATCTCCTTCATCATGTCCTGCATATCCTCTTTTAATGAGGCGTGTATAGATGTGAGGAATTCTTTCATATCCCCCCTGGTCATAGGTGCAGAGCTGCTGTATTGTGCTCCCGCTGAGGTCTCACTTCTTTTTGAATCTCGGGAGCCGCGGGAGGAGTGTGATGATCTGGAGGGAGAAGCTGCCGTCATTTTCCCTGCGGCATGTGCGGTTTGAGACCGCGGAAAGAAGTCTGGCAGGCGAGGAGGAGAGGCCTTCTTATGAGATCTACCTCGGGTCATCATGTGCCCAGTGTTGCGATGCTAGCGGTAAGCACCTCAGCGGTCAGGAGAGTCAGTAAAAGCCGGTATGAGCCACGTTATGTCTGGTGGTGCCAAAGCTCGTCACCTCATTTTAGGTCCAGCAAGACAAGGTTATGTGTGGGACAAGACCAGGACAGTGTACTTGAGGGTACAACTCAGTGTTGATGTTGTAGAAGCAGTGGAAAAACATACAGGAAGCACACTGTGTCTGATATATGTCTTATTGTTCTCCTGGGTACTGCTGCTGGAAAAGGGATGGGATTCCAAAGAAGTAGTTTATCTTCTCTTATGGAGGAGAGTGACAGTGGTAGACGATCAGCTTCTGTTGACTAGAAGGGATATTGTCAGCCTCCCTTATCTCTCACACTGGAGTCGTGTTTGCTCAGCAAAGGAAGACCTGTCCTGGCTAGGCTTGAGCGAAACGGGTCGGCCATTTTCAGAAGTCGCCGACTTTTGGCAAAGTCGGGTTTCATGAAACCCGACCCGACCCCTGTGTGGGGTCGGCCATGAGGTCGGCGATCTTCTGAATCTGGTATCGGAATTCCGATACCGAGTTCCGATATGTTTGCGATATCGGAACTCGGTATAGGAATCCACATTTAAGTGTAAAATAAAGAATTAAAATAAAAAATATTGATATACTCACCTCTCCGACGCAGCCTGGACATCACCGCTGGTAACCGGCATCTTCCGTTCCTAAGAATGGCGCTTGAAAGACCTTTCGAATGCTTCACGGCTCGTGATTGGTCGCGGCGGCCCACGTGACCGCTGAGCGACCAATCACAACAAGCCGTGACGTAATTCTCAGGTCCTAAATTCCTCATTCTAGGAATTTAGGCCATGAGAATTACGTCACGGCTTGTGATTGGTCGCTGAGCGGTCACGTTGGCCGCCGCGACCAATCACAAAGCCGTGACATCATCTAAGGCCCTTCACGCGCTAATTCTTAAGAAGGAAGGCTGCCGGAAAGAAGCAGGGTGCGTCCGAGGGTGAGTATATACCTAATAGGAATATACTCACCCTCGGCTTCTTTCCGGCAGCTATCCTTCTTAAGAATTAGCGCATGAAGGGCCTTAGATGACGTCACGGCTTTGTGATTGGTCGCGGCGGCCCACATGACCGCTCAGCGACCAATCACAAGCCGTGACGTAATTCTCATGGCCTAAATTCCTAGAATGAGGAATTTAGGACCTGAGAATTACGTCACGGCTTGTTGTGATTGGTCGCTGAGCGGTCACCTGGGCCGCCGCGACCAATCACAAGCCGTGAAGCATTCGAAAGGTCTTTCAAGCGCTATTCTTAGGAACGGAAGATGCCGGTTAGTACCAGGGCCCATCAGAGGGTGAGTATATCAATATTTTTTATTTGAATTCTTTATTTTACACTTAAATATGGATCCCAGGGCCTGAAGGAGAGTTTTCTCTCCTTCAGACCCTGGGAACCATAGTATCCCAATGCACTGCATTGGGTTTCGCGTTTCGGCCGACCCCGACCCCGACTTTTTTATAGGATCGGCCGATTTCACTCGACCCGACTTTTGAGAAAGTCGGGTTTCGTGAAACCCGACCCGATCCTATAAAAATAAAAGTCGCTCAACCCTAGTCCTGCCCCCCCCACTGTGAGAACAGGGCTATTGCAAGTGTGTGCAGGCTGTAATCACCGCTCTGCTCAGGGGGAATCTCCTAATAGATCTGGCTGTGAGCTGAGAAGGATTAAGGAAACCTCTGGAAGATGATAAAAATGCTGGTGTTTCTGCTGTTAGATGTTTGGGAAGCAAGAGGTGCAGAGAGCAAATTACAGGACCTCCTCCACAGGGGAAGCACAAGCCTGTTACACTCACCAGGCCTCGAGGCTCAGGCTCCAGAGATCCCTTCACAGTCTGTAAAAGCTATTTTCTTGTGGTCCACCAGGTGCAGCACACTTTCATGGAGGCTTAGATGGTAAGACAAGATGACTTACAGCAGCAGTGTGGCCGATGGATGTTGATTTCCAGGCTGAAGATCAGGAGCTCCTGGAAGAAGCTTCCTCTCTTGATGGTGCCTAAGCCACACCCCCAGAATAAATTTTTGTTAACACATTCTATTTTGCTAACAGCAGTTATTAACCTGGGTGAAGCCGGGTAGTACAGCTAGTGTTATCATAAAATTGTTAAAGTCACATTATTTATCACTGAACAATTGAAACATTTTTCCTAGCTCTAATACACAGCGTGGTTTCACTTGGCCTCATGCAACCAGAAGATTATGAAGGTTAATGTTCTGAAACAATGCTACAAAAAAGGTCCAGCATAACATATTTCTTTCTAAGGTTGACTTTGGTGCGAGTCACTTGAAGAATGAATAATTAATGTTTTGGTCAGCTGCAGGCTCTTTTTTGAAAGCCAGTGACTTTTGTACCAGAGGCAGAGTGCAGGTTGATTAAATGGCAGCAGTTCAGGGTAATGATTTTGAGTTTTGTTTAACAGGAGATATGTTTTCTTATTAGATTTTTCCAGAAGTTGTCCACTATTGGATGGTGTAAAAATGCCATTCACTTGGACGCGTAATGACGTATCATAGGAACTGTTTTTATTTAAAAGTCTGGCTGGTTCATTTCACTCTTCATAAACCACATCACAGGAAAACTTAAATACAGCCCTAGTCCGGCACAAAGTAAAACATAATGTAAATAGTCCATAAAATAGTGAGGGTTTGCTGCTTGAGTTAAAGTCCAGCTGTTTAGACCTTTGCCAGAGACATATTATCCTGAAGGTCTGCACACCACCACACACAGACCATGTATGAGACAAACAGGCCTCATTTTACAATGTGAACCACACCCATCGGTGGAGATATGGTGAGCAACCGCCCAGCCCTACTCATCAGCATTACTCCAGGTTAAAATCACAGAGGACATCCACCTCTGTGATACATATCTTCCATCCAGTATATTTCTGGCAGCCACCTTAAAATGGATGCTCATCTTCTCCAGTGGCTCCATTCCAGTGATGTTGGTGCCTCTGTTAACAATGGTGACATGACCATGACATTGTTGAGTCATGCACCAGCTATATTCGACCTGTGACGCAATAATGTCAGGCCACCGGCTGGATCAGCACACTGACATCACTGGAAAGGCGCAGATGCAGGGGGTGAGTATCCACAATTTTTTTATTTTACATGGGGTCCTGAATAGATAAACATGGGGTTGTCTAATAGTCCACAATGCTTTTAAAGATACAGTGGCATGTAAAAGTTGGGGCACCTCTGGCCAAAATTGCTGTTATCATGAACAATTAAGCGTGTTAAAGATGAAACTATCTGTAAAAGGGCTAAAGTTAAAGATGACACACTTCTTTATATTTTAGGGAAAACAAATATTATATATGTTTATAATTACAAAAGGAAATGCAAAAGTTTGGGCACCATGCATAGTTAGTACCTAGTAGCAAACCCTATTGCAAGTATCACAGCTTGGAAATGTGTTGTGAATTTGCTTTTTGCTCCCTCTAGTGGTTACTAGTTTTTTGACTCTGGTTTTTCTGTCATTCCTTTTATCCGCACCTGGGTCGTTACTTAGGGGTGTTGCTATATAAGCTCCCTGGACCTTCAGTTCTATGCCTGGCAACGTAGTTATCAGAGCTAGTCTGCTGTGCTCTTGTCTACTGATCCTGGTTCCAGTTATATCAGCTAAGTCTGCCTTTTGCTTTTTGCTATTTGTTTTGGTTTTGTATTTTTGTCCAGCTTGTTCCAAATCTATATCCTGACCTTTGCTGGAAGCTCTAGGGGGGCTGGTGTTCTCCCCCCGGACCGTTAGACGGTTCGGGGGTTCTTGAATTTCCAGTGTGGATTTTAATAGGGTTTTTGTTGACCATATAAGTTACCTTTCTTTATTCTGCTATCAGTAAGCGGGCCTCTCTGTGCTAAACCTGGTTCATTTCTGTGTTTGTCATTTCCTCTTACCTCACCGTCATTATTTGTGGGGGGCTTCTATCCAGCTTTGGGGTCCCCTTCTCTGGAGGCAAGAAAGGTCTTTGTTTTCCTCTACTAGGGGTAGCTAGATTCTCCGGCTGGCGCGTGTCATCTAGAATCAACGTAGGAATGATCCCCGGCTACTTCTAGTGTTGGCGTTAGGAGTAGATATATGGTCAACCCAGTTACCACTGCCCTATGAGCTGGATTTTTGTATTCTGCAGATTTCCACGTTCCTCTGAGACCCTCGCCATTGGGGTCATAACAGTTTGCCAGGCCAGTATTAAATGTTTAATGCATTGCAGAAGAGGGATTATAAGAAAGAAGATTCTGAGTTTTTTTTTTTTCTTCTTCCCCTTTACCTCAGAGTGGCTATGCTTGCTGCAGACATGAATGTCCAGACCTTGATTACAAGTGTGGACCAGCTGGCTACTCGTGTGCAGGGCATACAAGACTATGTTATCAGAAATCCTAGGTCAGAACCTAAAATACCGATTCCTGAACTGTTTTCCGGAGACAGGTTTAAGTTTAGGAATTTCGTGAATAATTGTAAATTGTTTTTGTCCCTGAGACCCTGTTCATCTGGAGATTCTGCTCAGCAAGTAAAAATTGTTATTTCGTTCTTACGGGGCGACCCTCAGGATTGGGCTTTTTCGCTGGCGCCAGGAGATCCGGCATTGGCTGATCTTGATGCGTTTTTTCTGGCGCTCGGTTTACTTTATGAGGAACCCAATCTTGAGATTCAGGCAGAAAAGGCCTTGCTGGCTATGTCTCAGGGGCAGGACGAGGCTGAAGTGTATTGCCAAAAATTTCGGAAATGGTCCGTGCTGACACATTGGAACGAGTGTGCACTGGCCGCTAATTTTAGAAATGGCCTTTCTGAAGCCATTAAGAATGTTATGGTGGGTTTTCCCATTCCCACAGGTCTGAATGATACTATGGCACTGGCTATTCAAATTGACCGGCGGTTGCGGGAGCGCAAAACCGCAAATTCCCTCATGGTGTTGTCTGAACAGACACCTGATTTAATGCAATGTGATAGAATCCTGACTAGAAATGAGCGGAAAATTCATAGACGCCGGAATCGCTTGTGCTACTACTGTGGTGATTCTACACATGTTATCTCAGCATGCTCTAAACGTATAGCTAAGGTTGTTAGTCCTGTCACCGTTGGTAATTTGCAACCTAAATTTATT
The DNA here is from genome assembly GCF_051348905.1 of Ranitomeya variabilis. Classification (NCBI taxonomy): domain Eukaryota; kingdom Metazoa; phylum Chordata; class Amphibia; order Anura; family Dendrobatidae; genus Ranitomeya; species Ranitomeya variabilis. The sequence continues at coordinate 574,802,452 of NC_135236.1, forward strand.
CTGTCTGTAACTTTGATTTGCTCACTGTCATCTTATCGTGTCATGGCGTTTGTAGATTCAGGTGCTGCCCTGAGTCTCATGGATCTCTCATTTGCTAAGCGCTGTGGTTTTACTCTTGAACCATTAGAAAATCCTATTCCTCTTAGGGGTATTGATGCTACACCATTGGCAGCAAATAAACCGCAGTATTGGACACAGGTTACCATGTGCATGACTCCTGAACACCGCGAGGTGATACGTTTCCTGGTTTTACATAAAATGCATGATTTGGTTGTTTTAGGGCTGCCATGGTTACAGACCCATAATCCAGTCCTGGACTGGAAGGCTATGTCAGTCTCAAGTTGGGGCTGTCGTGGTATTCATGGGGATTCCCTGCCTGTGTCTATTGCTTCTTCTACGCCTTCGGAAGTTCCGGTGTATTTGTCTGATTATCAGGATGTCTTCAGTGAGTCTGAGTCCAGTGCACTGCCTCCTCATAGGGACTGTGACTGTGCTATAGATTTGATCCCAGGCAGTAAATTTCCTAAGGGAAGACTGTTTAATCTGTCGGTACCTGAACATACCGCTATGCGTTCATATATCAAGGAGTCTCTGGAGAAAGGACATATTCGTCCGTCTTCTTCCCCTCTTGGTGCGGGATTCTTTTTTGTGGCAAAAAAGGACGGATCTTTGAGACCTTGTATTGATTATCGACTTTTAAATAAGATCACTGTCAAATTTCAGTATCCTTTACCGCTGTTGTCTGACTTGTTTGCCCGGATTAAGGGTGCCAAGTGGTTCACCAAGATAGACCTTCGTGGTGCGTACAACCTTGTGCGCATTAAGCAAGGTGATGAATGGAAAACCGCATTCAATACGCCCGAAGGTCATTTTGAGTACTTGGTGATGCCTTTTGGGCTCTCCAATGCGCCTTCAGTTTTTCAGTCCTTTATGCATGACATTTTCCGGAAGTATCTGGATAAATTTTTGATTGTTTATCTGGATGATATTTTGGTTTTTTCTGACAATTGGGATTCGCATGTGGAGCAGGTCAGGTTGGTCTTTAAAATTTTGCGTGAAAATTCTTTGTTTGTCAAGGGCTCAAAGTGTCTCTTTGGTGTGCAGAAGGTTCCCTTTTTGGGGTTCATTTTTTCCCCTTCTGCTGTGGAGATGGACCCAGTCAAGGTCCGAGCTATTCTTGATTGGACTCAGCCCTCGTCAGTTAAGAGTCTTCAGAAGTTCTTGGGCTTCGCTAACTTCTACCGTCGTTTTATCGCTAATTTTTCTAGCATTGTGAAACCTTTGACGGATATGACCAAGAAGGGCTCCGATGTAGCTAACTGGGCTCCTGCTGCCGTGGAGGCTTTCCAGGAGTTGAAACGCCGGTTTACTTCGGTGCCTGTTTTGTGCCAGCCTGACGTCTCACTTCCCTTTCAGGTTGAGGTGGATGCTTCGGAGATTGGGGCAGGGGCCGTTTTGTCGCAGAGAGGCCCTGGTTGCTCTGTTATGAAACCTTGTGCCTTTTTCTCTAGGAAGTTTTCGCCTGCCGAGCGAAATTATGATGTGGGCAATCGGGAGTTGTTGGCCATGAAATGGGCATTTGAGGAGTGGCGTCATTGGCTCGAGGGTGCTAAGCATCGTGTGGTGGTCTTGACTGATCACAAAAATCTGATGTATCTCGAGTCTGCTAAACGCCTTAATCCGAGACAGGCCCGCTGGTCATTGTTTTTCTCCCGCTTTGATTTTGTTGTCTCGTATTTACCAGGTTCAAAGAATGTGAAGGCCGATGCTCTTTCTAGGAGCTTTGTGCCTGATGCTCCTGGAGTCGCTGATCCTGTTGGTATTCTTAAAGATGGAGTTATCTTGTCAGCTATTTCTCCGGATCTGCGACGTGTGTTGCAGAGATTTCAGGCTGATAGGCCTGAGTCTTGTCCACCTGACAGACTGTTTGTCCCGGATAAGTGGACCAGCAGAGTCATTTCCGAGGTTCATTCCTCGGTGTTGGCAGGTCACCCGGGAATTTTTGGCACCAGAGATCTGGTGGCCAGGTCCTTTTGGTGGCCTTCCTTGTCAAGGGATGTGCGGTCATTTGTGCAGTCCTGTGGGACTTGTGCTCGAGCTAAGCCTTGCTGTTCTCGTGCCAGCGGTTTGCTCTTGCCCTTGCCTGTCCCGAAGAGACCTTGGACACATATCTCCATGGATTTCATTTCTGATCTTCCGCTATCTCAGGGCATGTCTGTTATCTGGGTGATATGTGATCGCTTCTCCAAGATGGTCCATTTGGTTCCTTTGCCTAAGCTGCCTTCCTCTTCCGATCTGGTTCCTGTGTTTTTCCAGAACGTGGTTCGTTTGCACGGCATCCCTGAGAATATTGTGTCAGACAGAGGATCCCAGTTCGTTTCCAGGTTCTGGCGATCCTTTTGTAGTAGGATGGGCATTGATTTGTCGTTTTCGTCTGCTTTCCATCCTCAGACTAATGGACAGACGGAGCGAACCAATCAGACTTTGGAGGCTTATTTGAGGTGTTTTGTCTCTGCTGATCAGGACGATTGGGTGACATTCTTGCCATTGGCTGAGTTTGCCCTTAATAATCGGGCTAGTTCCGCCACCTTGGTTTCGCCTTTTTTCTGCAACTCTGGTTTCCATCCTCGCTTTTCTTCGGGTCATGTGGAGCCTTCTGACTGTCCTGGGGTGGATTCTGTGGTGGATAGGTTGCAGCAGATCTGGAATCATGTGGTGGACAACTTGAAGTTGTCACAGGAGAAGGCTCAGCGCTTTGCCAACCGCCGCCGCGGTGTGGGTCCCCGACTACGCGTTGGGGATTTGGTATGGCTTTCTTCCCGCTTTGTTCCTATGAAGGTCTCCTCTCCCAAATTTAAACCTCGTTTTATTGGGCCTTACAAGATATTGGAAATCCTTAATCCTGTATCTTTTCGTCTGGATCTTCCTGTGTCGTTTGCTATTCACAATGTATTTCATAGGTCCTTGTTGCGGCGGTACATTGTGCCTGTAGTTCCTTCTGCTGAGCCTCCTGCTCCGGTGTTGGTTGAGGGCGAGTTGGAGTACGTGGTGGAGAAGATCTTGGATTCTCGCCTCTCCAGGCGGAGGCTTCAGTACCTGGTCAAGTGGAAGGGCTATGGTCAGGAGGATAATTCCTGGGTGGTCGCCTCTGATGTTCATGCGGCCGATTTAGTTCGTGCCTTTCATGCCGCTCATCCTGATCGCCCTGGTGGTCGTGGTGAGGGTTCGGTGACCCCTCACTAAGGGGGGGTACTGTTGTGAATTTGCTTTTTGCTCCCTCTAGTGGTTACTAGTTTTTTGACTCTGGTTTTTCTGTCATTCCTTTTATCCGCACCTGGGTCGTTACTTAGGGGTGTTGCTATATAAGCTCCCTGGACCTTCAGTTCTATGCCTGGCAACGTAGTTATCAGAGCTAGTCTGCTGTGCTCTTGTCTACTGATCCTGGTTCCAGTTATATCAGCTAAGTCTGCCTTTTGCTTTTTGCTATTTGTTTTGGTTTTGTATTTTTGTCCAGCTTGTTCCAAATCTATATCCTGACCTTTGCTGGAAGCTCTAGGGGGGCTGGTGTTCTCCCCCCGGACCGTTAGACGGTTCGGGGGTTCTTGAATTTCCAGTGTGGATTTTAATAGGGTTTTTGTTGACCATATAAGTTACCTTTCTTTATTCTGCTATCAGTAAGCGGGCCTCTCTGTGCTAAACCTGGTTCATTTCTGTGTTTGTCATTTCCTCTTACCTCACCGTCATTATTTGTGGGGGGCTTCTATCCAGCTTTGGGGTCCCCTTCTCTGGAGGCAAGAAAGGTCTTTGTTTTCCTCTACTAGGGGTAGCTAGATTCTCCGGCTGGCGCGTGTCATCTAGAATCAACGTAGGAATGATCCCCGGCTACTTCTAGTGTTGGCGTTAGGAGTAGATATATGGTCAACCCAGTTACCACTGCCCTATGAGCTGGATTTTTGTATTCTGCAGATTTCCACGTTCCTCTGAGACCCTCGCCATTGGGGTCATAACAGAAATGCTTTTTGTAGCCATCCAAGAGTTTTTAAATTCTTGTTTTGAGGGATTTTGAGGGATTCTTCCTTGGAAACTTGTTAGGTGTTGAGTTCCCACCTCCACACAGGGGGAATCTCGAACCATGTCCACTGCGGTCTCCCATTCTTCTTCAGCCGCAGTGGAGCCTGCTCAGTGGAGACATCGGTCCCAGTGTCTGGCTCAAGCTGATACTGTGCAACTGGTTACTGCTGCCTTTCCAGGCTCTGCCTTTGCAGCCAGCACTGATCAGCAGCGAGCAGGTCTTTCTGGAACTAAGTCCTGCTTTTCACATACTGAGCATGCCCACGTGACGACCTGCCATTGGAGGTCGGGGGTAACATGCTCAGGTCCTGTTGCACCTCCTATTGGACCATCTGGAAGGTCCCGTAGCACTACTGCTATCAAAAGCTAGTGTATACTTGAAAACGTGTGTGTGTAGATGTGTGAAAGTCACTCTTTAATCATCCCCCTTCTTAGTGTTGTTGTTTGCTTGCGTACGGTGGAAGTTTGCTATCTAGCACCCGACAGTGCCATCTGCACACTAAGCACACGTTACAGTGCTTTTGTATACAGCACCGTGCGCAATCAGCGCGCTTTCCTGACAGCTTGTCAGTGTAGGGTGGGAAATCCCGCTTGGACTCAGCATCTGACTCAGGGTGTCATCAGGCGCAGGCTCAAATGCCACCGAGGGTCAGAGCGGGTCCAATCACCAGCTTACTGGGGGTGATTCTTAGGGATCCCACTAGTGTCTTTCAACTGCACCCTCTGAATGCTAACAGGGCACAGCATGTTTGTGGTGACTCTGTGAAGCAACAGAGTTTGCTTCTATTCACACTGGGTGAGGTCAAATCCACGTGTGAGCAAGCGTCCGTCTGCCATTACCCAGCAGCAGGTGTCATCTCTGCACGGTGGACCCCAGACTGCGAATGCACCTCATATTCCCTATTACTATTATTTGGTGCATTCCACCAGTCTTTACATTATACTATTGACAGGATCTGGCTAGTAATGGCGGACGAACAGCGATTACAACAGTACATTCAGCAGCTGGAGGGTAGGTTGGCGGCTCTTGAGCGCATAACCTCGGCTGTGGATGTTACCGCAGTAGCTGTTCAGGCTGCCAGAGTGGCTGCAGCCAGTCTGTTCACTGCCACCCCTGCTCTGACATTATCTCGTCTCCCGTAACCGGACAAGTTTGTTGGAGACAGTAAGCTGTGTTATGGATTTGTGATCCAATGTGCTATACATCTTGAGCTCCTTGCTGCATGTTTTCCCACAGAATGGGCTAAAGTGGGATTTATTATCTCCCTTCTGTCGGCAAAGCATTGGAGTGGGCAATGCTGCTGTGGGAGCTTGGCGATCATGTGGTGCAGAGTGCTCCTAGGTTCCTGGACACTCTGAAACAGGTATTTATAGGACCTTGCGTCATCCATGATTCGGTGCTTCAACTGTTGGCATTGACACAGGGTTCGCCCTTGGTCAGCCATTTTGCCGTCCACTTCCGGACATTAGCATCTGAGCTGGAGTGGCCGGATAAAGTCCTGATTCCAGTATTTTGGAGATGACTGGCTGACCATATAAAGGACGCCTTGGCCACTAGGGAGATTCCCGCTACACTGGAGGAGTTAATAACTTTATCCACTCGCATAGACCTCTGTTTTAATGAGCAAAGGTTGGAGTTAGCCCAGTGTAGACAGAGGTTTCAGTTGGCGCCTACCTTCGCCAAACCTCTAGAGTCACCTGTCCAGGCGTCCGAGCCCTATGAGGCCATGGAGGTATTTCGAGCAGGTCCTAGGTGTCGGGCTGCTTGAACAGCCATTGTCTGTAGTGTCTGCCAGCAGTCAGGACATTATTCCAAGAATTATCCACAGCGGCAGGGAAACGACCACGTCTAGTAACTGTAAGAGGAGGTTCACTAGACACAGCGGCATTTTCCTCCAAATTGTCCTTCAAGGGTCAATTACTTTTTGCCCTTCCAATTTTATGGTTGATCTTTGTGTGGATTCTGGGGTGAAGGGAAATTTCATGCCTTCTTCCTTCGCCCAACAGCATGCAATTCTCCTGGTTATGCTAGCCAAACCAGTGACCGTAAGAGTCGTGAATGGGTTGGCACTACCTTCACAGATCACACATCTGACTATCCCGTTTTCTTTAACCATGTCTCCATCTCATCAGGAGATCATCTCCCTTCTCATCATTCCTAAGGGAATAGATGAAATTCTTCTAAGGATACCTTGGTTGCGTTACCGCTCCCCACATATTGAGTGGTCCTCTGGGAGAATTCTGGGATGGAGTAAATCCTGTGAAGGTAGATGTCAGAGGGAGTGTGTTCAGGTTGCCACTACGGAGATACCCACAGATCTTAGTTCTCTTCCCCAACACTATTGGTCCTATGCAGATGTTTTCTCCAAGAAAGCTGCAGAGACTCTTCCACCTTACCACCCTTATGACTGTCCTATTGACCTTTTGCCAGGGGCAGAGCCTCTGCAGGGATGTGTCTATCACCTGTCTCTCCCGGAGATGGAGGCAATGTCACAGTACATCCAGGAGAATCTGGCAAGAGGCTTCATTAGGAAGTCAGTGTCACCTGTTGGGGCGGGGTTCTTCTTCATGCAGAAGAAGAGTGGAGAATTACTTCCATGCATAGACTACAGGGGTCTTAACGCCATTACCGTTAAGAATAAGTACCCTCTTCCCCTAATATCTGAGCTCTTCGATAGGCTCCGGGGAGCTAGGGTATTTACTAAGCTAGGTCTAAGGGGTGCCTGCAACCTGATTCACATCCGTGAGGGGGACAAGTGGAAGATGGCCTTTAATACCAGAGATGGGCACTATGAATATCTGGTGATGCCCTTTGGGCTCCTTAATGCCCCAGCCGTCTTCCAAGACTTTGTAAACAACATCTTCCCGGATATGCTTTCCACCACAGTGGTGGTCTATCTGGAGGACATTCTCATCTCCTCTCCAGATATTGATTCCCACTGGAAAGATGTTTGCAGAGTTTTTGATCTCCTATGGGCAAACTCCCTCTATGCCAAGTTGGAGAAGTGTGTCTTTGAGCAGGATTCTTGCCTTTCCTGGGTTATATCATCTCAGCCCAGGGATTAGCTATGGATCCTGCCAAGCTACAAGCAGTGATGGACTGGCAGGAACCCCATTCTCTCAAGGCGGTACAGCGCTTTATGGGGTTCATTAATTATTATCGTCAGTTCATCCCCCACTTCTCAACTTTGGTAGCTTCCTTGGTAGCCCTAACCAAGAAGGGAGCAAATCCCAAACTGTGGTAAGAGGAGGCCTGCAAAGTCTTCTTATCAGTCCCACTTTGCTAGCGCTCCCATTCTGCATTGTCCCGATGTAGATAAGCCTTTTATTATTGAGGTGGATGCCTCATCTGTCGAAGCTGGAGCGGTCCTCTTCCAAAATGATTCTTAAGGTAGGAAGCATCCTTGCTTCTTTTTCTCCAAGACCTTCACTCCGGCGGAGAGGAATTATTTCATTGGGGACAGAGAGTTGTTAGCAATGAAGTTGGCTTTTTCAGAATGTAGACTAGGGTTGAGCGAAACGGATCGACCAAATTAAAAAATCGCCGACTTTAGGCAAAGTCGGGTTTCATGAAACCCGACCCGATCCTAGTGTGGGATCGGCCATGAGGTCGGCGATCTGCGCGCAAAAGTCGCGTTACATATGATGCTTTCAGCGCCATTTTTCAGCCAATGAAGGAGGACGCAGAGTGTGGGCAGCGTGATGACATAGGTCTCGGTCCCCACCATCTTAGAGAAGGGCATGACAGTGATTGGCTTGCTTTCTGCGGCATCACAGGGGCTATAAAGGGGCGTGCATGCCGACCGCCATCTTTCTTCTGCCGATTTTAGCATAGGGAGAGGTTGCTGCAGCTTCATCAGAAGAAGGGATATAGTTAGGGAGGGAAGATTAACCCCCAAACTGCTTATGCAGTAGCGATTTCCACTGTCCAATACCACCTTTTTTTTGCAGGGACAGTGGAGGCTATATTTTTGTGCATCAGCTCTGTAGCTTATTAGGCTGCCTTATAAGGCTCCCTGATAGCTGCATTGCTGTTTGCACGCTGCTGTGCAAACCAACTGCTTTTTTAAAAGCAAAAATCCTGTTGCTCCTTTCTGCACAGTTATCTTGTTTATTTGTCTACACTTTTGTGTGCAGCAGTCCTTTTTATTGCTGCCATACTTGCCCTGAGATCATTGTAGGGAGATTGAAATTGTACTACAGTCCTTGTATTTTTTCATATATCTTCCAGCCACTTTCTGCCACTTATATTGTGTTGTTTTATACACTGGGCCTGAGTTTTGGTTCAGTCTCCCCCCCAAAAAAGTGTCATGTCGAACGCTGTTCACACTAGGGCGTCCGACAGTCAGCGGTAATTCCTCATTTGTCCACTATATGCTCAGTGGCGCCAGTTAGATTTGATCCAGATTATCCGGGGTTAATCTGGCTGGTACTCGGGTTGAAGGCTGAGTCACGCCCTCTGCCTTTAAATAGTTTTGCTGGGCTTTGGGCGTCGCCGATTATAGCTTCTGTCTTGTGCTTGGTTATCTCGGTCTGGAGTGGTGGTCTAGGAGTAGGAGTATGGTATCTGGTGGTGTATTTCCCTTTGACTTATTTTCTCCTTCCTATATTTGTATTTGTTTTGCCCTGCACACTTATAGTGTATTCCTGTGTGACTGCGGCGTGGTGCATATTTTCCGTTATCCTTGTCTGTGCTTACTGTGGGTATTGGTGTGTGGACTCTTCACTGGGTGGTGGCTGGTGGTTTCAGCCTAGGGTTGAAACAGGAGACAGGGTGAGGGTGGAGGCCCAGACATGCACACCATCAGTGTAAACTCTGGGAGAGGGTCAGTCAGGGTTTCCCTAGTCTAAGGGAAATCGCAGGGGACCGGGTTATTTGTTCCTGCCTACCATGACTCCCCGTGACAAAAAGTGAGATTGAAATTCTCACAAAGTGGATATACTTCAGTCCTGTTAGTTTGTCGTATGTCAGCCAGCCACTTTCTGCCACTTAGATTGCGTTGTTATATACACTGGGCCTGAGTTTTGGTTCAGTCTCAAATAAAAAAGTGAGATTGAAATTCTCACAAAGTGGATATACTTCAGTCCTGTTAGTTTGTCGTATGTCAGCCAGCCACTTTCTGCCACTTAGATTGCGTTGTTATATACACTGGGCCTGAGTTTTGGTTCAGTCTCCAAAAAAAAAGTGAGATTCTAATTCTCACAAAGTGGATATACTTCAGTCCTGTTAGTTTGTCGTATGTCAGCCAGCAACTTTCTGCCACTTAGATTGCATTGCTATATACACTGGGCCTGAGTTTTGGTTCAGTCTCCCCCCAAAAAAGTGAGATTCAAATTCTCACAAAGTGGATATACTTCAGTCCTGTTAGTTTGTCGTATGTCAGCCAGCTACTTTCTGCCACTTAGATTGCGTTGCTATATTCACTGGGCCTGAGTTTTGGTTCAGTCTCCCAAAAAAAGTGAGATTCAAATTCTCACAAAGTGGATATACTTCAGTCCTGTTAATTTGTCGTATGTCAGCCAGCCACTTTCTGCCACTTAGATTGCGTTGTTATATACACTGGGCCTGAGTTTTGGTTCATGATAGATAAGAAACTTGGCACTCAACTTAGTAAATTATGATGATGATTTTTAATCAGATGGCAGTCCAAAATTAATTATGATGATGATTTTTAATCAGATGGCAGTCCAAAATTAAACGTTTCGGTCAGACAATAGACCTTCTTCAGTAAACTGCGTTACAAATATATCAATAATTATACAAACATAATCAAAACGTGGTCCAAAACCACGATAAGCCAACATAACATATAAGGTTAAACCTCATAATTAATGTGACAAATAGTGATGGATAGGAGGGTAGGAGAGGTGAGGAATAGGTAAGTAGCATCTTTTTACATACCCGACTGCTTTGGATATTGAGGATGGAGGATATCTCTATTTAGGGAGTAGGTCCTAGGTTCTGGTTACTAGTGGACCTGTCTGGGAATAGTAATCGCCCTGTAGTGATGAGAGACTGTATGGTACGGTGTACAGTACAAAATAAATGTGAGTGAAAGCGTGATGGAAAATGGTATACTGACCAAGTATGTCACCAGGAAGAGGTATCGTGTATGGGCCTGGTGTTCCAAGATTGGTAAACGTCTGTAATTAAATATAGTGTATAAATGGCTGTAAAGGAATGTAAAATCACCTAAAAATGGGGTATGTCAGGGTAGTGTAGAAAGTCTTACCTAATGTAGAAAGCTTGCTGAAAACTCAGAATAAGAGCATGTGTCCATAAGGGTGTGTAGATACCAGAAGCTGAAAGAGAAGTATGATTCATAAAAATATGAAATGTGGTGTGTGTCTCTTTAAATATAGTAAATGGATCTTACCATATAGTGGAACTATGCAATATATGTTACAGCCGCAAGAGCCAATTGGTTCAATGGAGAGGTATTGTGATCTGTAAAAAGACCTGGTGGCCATTATATGGTAGAATAGAGACAAGATGGAAAACCATATAGAAGTTAAAAAACAGAGGCTCACTTACTATTGAGGGTATATAGAAGCCTCTAACAGAAACGGGCGTATTGGATTGACCACGTTGCCTGCAATGTAATAGTGTGGGTATAGGTAACATGACCTCATAAGCATATGATGTGAGGTGAGCACTAAAGGTGGGGGAAGGACTTACCCATGTGCGGTGTGTAGCTGGAATGCCTCAACGCGGTATCCGCCGCTAGTTGAATGGCATGTGTGTGATCCGGCACGTTTAAGTAGCCGGGGGGCGGGACGGACTGCAAGTCCGATAGAGGAAGTGCGTCATGGTAGTGACGCGTACTTCCGGTAATCCCGAGCGCTGATTGTTGTCATGGACACTGACAACAAGCGCAGTGAAAGCCATGTGTATCTCACCCAGAGCCGGAAGTGTGTGTCCGTAGCGGCGCCGACTACCGGTGTATGATTGTGCTGAGTGTAGTCATGGTTACTGGCTACACTGCGGTGTTAGGATAGCTCAGTGCGCCTAGTATGGGAACATTTAGTGGGCATGGCTAGTGATACTGTCATGGATAAAGGTGTCCAGCCCAATGTAGTGCTGGCTACCTGTTATTGTGCAAAGCATATAGTTAGCTATGTATGCATAGGATGTCCGATGTTGTGGCCTCAGACTAAAAAGGAGCGATGCTGGTCTATATTGCTATGTATACAGTAACGACGGACTAGGAACCTATTAGGTAATGTTGTAGACAGGAAAATAGCACTATACATAGATAATACAGGAAAGGACCTCTTTAATGCCATTATGAATGGAAAAAATACATTATATTAGACCATCATTAATGAACTGTATACCTAGGGGGGATGGATGTAGAGCAGTCGGGTAGGGGGCAATGGGATAGGACAGTCCAAGGGAGGGGAGGGGTCAGGAGGTGACTTGCGTGAAGTTGTCAGTAAAGGCGACTCTGTAGAAAGAGATAAATAAATTAGAATCGCATACATCACAGAAATAATAATCTTAACCTGGAGAGAGAACCATGTTATACGTATCAAACCACCAACCAATACTGGCATGAAGTATATTAGATAAAAGCTAGGGGGTCATAATCTCTATTCAAGCCTTTCGGTGCTAAGGTCTGTAATTCATGAATCCAGTATGCCTCCCTCTTTTTTAGGAGATCAATTCTGTTTCCTCCCCGTCTAGGGGCCGGGATATGCTCAAGGACCTGAAACTTGAGTTGTGATATATGGTGTCTCTTGGAGATGAAATGATGGGGGAGTGGTAATAGCATATTTTGGCAACGTATAGTTGACTTGTGTTTGGAGATGCGAGATTTGATAGGTTGGGTAGTTTCCCCAATATACAAAAGGCCGCAAGGGCATTTTATAGCATAGACTACAAAAGTAGTGTCGCAGGTGGAATAACATTTTATCTTGTATCTCCTGCCCGAATGAGGGTGGTAGAAATGGTCTCCCCTGATGACATTGTTGCACTGGTTGCAGTGCAGGCACGGGAAAGTGCCATTTTTGGGTTTGTTCAGAAATCGTTGTGAGGTGTCCTGTCTATTACCCCCAAAATCTGCTCTGACCAGGGAGTCACGGACATTAGTAGGGCGTTTGTAGCATGGTAAGAAATGTTCCTGAAATTCAGGAATGCCCGGGTGTGCTGTGCGTAGTATGTTCCAGTGGCGTCTGATCGTATGGTGGAGAATATGTACATACGGGTGATAGATGTGGACAAATGGAACTCTTTTATTGGCTGGTGGGCGCACATTAGTTATAGGATTGATTGCCTCAGATAGTAGGGCAGGGGGATATCCACGTTCCCTAAATTTGGAATACATCTCATCTGTTCTGACTTTCAGTTGTTCGGGTTCGGTAACGATTCTCTGTATCCTCTTGAACTGGGACCGAGGAATTGATTTTTTGGTGGCGATGGGGTGTTGGCTTTGAAAATGTAGGAGACTATTTCTATCAGTGGGTTTGGTATACAAGTCGGTTTTTAGAACTCCCAGCTCATCCTTCATAACCAAGGTGTCTAGAAAGTTAACCTGTTGTGTGCTGCTCGTAATGGTGAAAGTCAGACCCGGCCAAGCCGTATTAAGTGTATGGAAGAAAAGATCTAGGGTTTGAGGTGTACCAGTCCATAGACAAAAAACGTCATCGATGTAACGTTTCCAGAAGGGGCAATGGGCCTGAAATAATGGGTCAGGGTACACGATTTCTTCTTCAAACAGGGCCATGTAGCTATTTGCATAGGGCGGGGCTACATTTGAGCCCATGGCGGTCCCTTTGGTCTGTAGAAAAAATTGGTCTTCAAACATAAAAAAATTTTTTGTCAGTACTATAGTCAGTAGATCAAGACAGAGGTCAATGATGCGTGGATTTAATTGTGAAGTATCAAGAAGATGTTTAACGCTACGGATCCCTTGTGAGTGGGGAATCGAGGTATAAAGGTCCTTAACGTCGAAGGAGACTAGTAGCAGATCTCCTGGAAGGGAGGTTAGTCCCTGTAGTTGGTGTAAAAAGTCACCTGTGTCGAGCAGGAAGGATGGTAATTTACGTATAAGAGGGGTAAGTATTTTTTCCAGGAAGATGGCAAGGGGGGAAAGTATCGATTCTGTGGAGGCCACTATTGGGCGGCCTGGAGGATTTTCGAGATTTTTGTGTACTTTAGGTAGTACGTAGAATACCGGTGTGATTGGATGGGTTTTGATTAGGTATTCGCGTGTTTTGGCATCAATGACACCCTCCTCAACATACGGGATGAGTGTGTCATCGATTTGTCCCCTGATGGTGGTAGAGGGGTCTGTTGGCAGTCGTTGGTAGACACTACTATCATTCAGTTGTCGGTAAATCTCTTTGGTATAGTCAGACTTATTCATAACAACTATAGCCCCGCCCTTGTCGGCCGGCTTGATTATTATGTCATTGTCGTTGCGCAGTGACTGTAGGGCTTGAAAGTCAAGGGCGCTGAGGTTAGGAGAGGTATGTAATTTGTGTGTCTCAATGTCCTGACGGAGTTTGCCAAAAGCCTGGTCGACAAATTCAATAAAGGTCTCTACAGCGTGAGAACCTTTGGGGGGTCTATAAGTACTCTTGGTACGTAGACCTAAGCTCAGAGAGGAAATAAGGGGACCCCCAGGGTTTGACAAGGAGGCAAGTGGGGCCTCAGAGGACTCGAAGTGTACAAGCAATCTTAGACGACGGTAAAATCGGTGTAAGTCCATGTCCATGTTAAAGGTGTCAAATTTGTATGAGGGACAGAAAGAGAGTCCCTTCTGTAATACGTGATGTTCAGCGACACTAAGAGTTCTTGATGATATGTTGATGACTAGTGGTGGATTACCTGAGACCGAGTCACTCTGTAGAAGTCTGTGTCTCTTTTTCCGTTGGCTCCTGCGGGTCCTCTTCTTCTTTGCTGTCGGCGTCTTCTCTGGCCTAAAAAATTGCTTGGTCCACCGAGGTTGTCACGTCTGTCAGTGTCGGAACCTGAAGTAGAAGGATCGTTAGAGGAATGGTAGTCTGACCTAGTAGTGTTAGGGCGGAAAGTGGATCTATCCTGCCAGTGGTAGACCCGATTGTTTTCGTAATCGTCCGAGTCTCTTTGGAACTTAATCCTTTTTCTATTTTCTGTGTCCCGTCTATGTTGGTCAGTGACCGTCTTAATCCTGGTTTTCAAAGTGTCCAATTCTTCAGTTGTGCTAGAAGAAGACAATTGTGTCTCAATATTTTTAATGGTGTCTTTACTGGAAGCGATGGCTCCCTGTAGGTGTTCTACCGTAAGAGTCATTAAGTCAAATGAGCATTTATTTAGTATTTGCTCGTATTTCAGGCAAAACTCAGGACAGTCACTGAAAAGAGTCGGGCGAAGAGGGACCCTGAGTCCTCTTGGTATTCTCTTTACACGCAGGTATTCGGTAAGCGTAGCACAGTGGAGTTCTAAATTGATCTGGCGTCGCTGTTCGCGCTCCAGATCCCTCCCTCTTGTTTCACTGCGCTTGTTGTCAGTGTCCATGACAACAATCAGCGCTCGGGATTACCGGAAGTACGCGTCACTACCATGACGCACTTCCTCTATCGGACTTGCAGTCCGTCCCGCCCCCCGGCTACTTAAACGTGCCGGATCACACACATGCCATTCAACTAGCGGCGGATACCGCGTTGAGGCATTCCAGCTACACACCGCACATGGGTAAGTCCTTCCCCCACCTTTAGTGCTCACCTCACATCATATGCTTATGAGGTCATGTTACCTATACCCACACTATTACATTGCAGGCAACGTGGTCAATCCAATACGCCCGTTTCTGTTAGAGGCTTCTATATACCCTCAATAGTAAGTGAGCCTCTGTTTTTTAACTTCTATATGGTTTTCCATCTTGTCTCTATTCTACCATATAATGGCCACCAGGTCTTTTTACAGATCACAATACCTCTCCATTGAACCAATTGGCTCTTGCGGCTGTAACATATATTGCATAGTTCCACTATATGGTAAGATCCATTTACTATATTTAAAGAGACACACACCACATTTCATATTTTTATGAATCATACTTCTCTTTCAGCTTCTGGTATCTACACACCCTTATGGACACATGCTCTTATTCTGAGTTTTCAGCAAGCTTTCTACATTAGGTAAGACTTTCTACACTACCCTGACATACCCCATTTTTAGGTGATTTTACATTCCTTTACAGCCATTTATACACTATATTTAATTACAGACGTTTACCAATCTTGGAACACCAGGCCCATACACGATACCTCTTCCTGGTGACATACTTGGTCAGTATACCATTTTCCATCACGCTTTCACTCACATTTATTTTGTACTGTACACCGTACCATACAGTCTCTCATCACTACAGGGCGATTACTATTCCCAGACAGGTCCACTAGTAACCAGAACCTAGGACCTACTCCCTAAATAGAGATATCCTCCATCCTCAATATCCAAAGCAGTCGGGTATGTAAAAAGATGCTACTTACCTATTCCTCACCTCTCCTACCCTCCTATCCATCACTATTTGTCACATTAATTATGAGGTTTAACCTTATATGTTATGTTGGCTTATCGTGGTTTTGGACCACGTTTTGATTATGTTTGTATAATTATTGATATATTTGTAACGCAGTTTACTGAAGAAGGTCTATTGTCTGACCGAAACGTTTAATTTTGGACTGCCATCTGATTAAAAATCATCATCATAATTAATTTTGGACTGCCATCTGATTAAAAATCATCATCATAATTTACTAAGTTGAGTGCCAAGTTTCTTATCTATCATTTATCTACTGGTGTGGGAAACCTATCTTGTGCACCAATACAGTTGTGCCACGGTATACTTCACTATTGACTCTCCTTTTCGTGAGCACGCTGTTTAATATGTCATCACTGACATTTTCATACAACCCTGATGAAACTAATAATATACTCTCTAAGTTAAATCTCTCTAGTGATTTCCTCAAAATTCCCCCGAGAGAAACAAGAGGGAGGGATCTGGAGCGCGAACAGCGACGCCAGATCAATTTAGAACTCCACTGTGCTACGCTTACCGAATACCTGCGTGTAAAGAGAATACCAAGAGGACTCAGGGTCCCTCTTCGCCCGACTCTTTTCAGTGACTGTCCTGAGTTTTGCCTGAAATACGAGCAAATACTAAATAAATGCTCATTTGACTTAATGACTCTTACGGTAGAACACCTACAGGGAGCCATCGCTTCCAGTAAAGACACCATTAAAAATATTGAGACACAATTGTCTTCTTCTAGCACAACTGAAGAATTGGACACTTTGAAAACCAGGATTAAGACGGTCACTGACCAACATAGACGGGACACAGAAAATAGAAAGAGGATTAAGTTCCAAAGAGACTCGGACGATTACGAAAACAATCGGGTCTACCACTGGCAGGATAGATCCACTTTCCGCCCTAACACTACTAGGTCAGACTACCATTCCTCTAACGATCCTTCTACTTCAGGTTCCGACACTGACAGACGTGACAACCTCGGTGGACCAAGCAATTTTTTAGGCCAGAGAAGACGCCGACAGCAAAGAAGAAGAGGACCCGCAGGAGCCAACGGAAAAAGAGACACAGACTTCTACAGAGTGACTCGGTCTCAGGTAATCCACCACTAGTCATCAACATATCATCAAGAACTCTTAGTGTCGCTGAACATCACGTATTACAGAAGGGACTCTCTTTCTGTCCCTCATACAAATTTGACACCTTTAACATGGACATGGACTTACACCGATTTTACCGTCGTCTAAGATTGCTTGTACACTTCGAGTCCTCTGAGGCCCCACTTGCCTCCTTGTCAAACCCTGGGGGTCCCCTTATTTCCTCTCTGAGCTTAGGTCTACGTACCAAGAGTACTTATAGACCCCCCAAAGGTTCTCACGCTGTAGAGACCTTTATTGAATTTGTCGACCAGGCTTTTGGCAAACTCCGTCAGGACATTGAGACACACAAATTACATACCTCTCCTAACCTCAGCGCCCTTGACTTTCAAGCCCTACAGTCACTGCGCAACGACAATGACATAATAATCAAGCCGGCCGACAAGGGCGGGGCTATAGTTGTTATGAATAAGTCTGACTATACCAAAGAGATTTACCGACAACTGAATGATAGTAGTGTCTACCAACGACTGCCAACAGACCCCTCTACCACCATCAGGGGACAAATCGATGACACACTCATCCCGTATGTTGAGGAGGGTGTCATTGATGCCAAAACACGCGAATACCTAATCAAAACCCATCCAATCACACCGGTATTCTACGTACTACCTAAAGTACACAAAAATCTCGAAAATCCTCCAGGCCGCCCAATAGTGGCCTCCACAGAATCGATACTTTCCCCCCTTGCCATCTTCCTGGAAAAAATACTTACCCCTCTTATACGTAAATTACCATCCTTCCTGCTCGACACAGGTGACTTTTTACACCAACTACAGGGACTAACCTCCCTTCCAGGAGATCTGCTACTAGTCTCCTTCGACGTTAAGGACCTTTATACCTCGATTCCCCACTCACAAGGGATCCGTAGCGTTAAACATCTTCTTGATACTTCACAATTAAATCCACGCATCATTGACCTCTGTCTTGATCTACTGACTATAGTACTGACAAAAAAATTTTTTATGTTTGAAGACCAATTTTTTCTACAGACCAAAGGGACCGCCATGGGCTCAAATGTAGCCCCGCCCTATGCAAATAGCTACATGGCCCTGTTTGAAGAAGAAATCGTGTACCCTGACCCATTATTTCAGGCCCATTGCCCCTTCTGGAAACGTTACATCGATGACGTTTTTTGTCTATGGACTGGTACACCTCAAACCCTAGATCTTTTCTTCCATACACTTAATACGGCTTGGCCGGGTCTGACTTTCACCATTACGAGCAGCACACAACAGGTTAACTTTCTAGACACCTTGGTTATGAAGGATGAGCTGGGAGTTCTAAAAACCGACTTGTATACCAAACCCACTGATAGAAATAGTCTCCTACATTTTCAAAGCCAACACCCCATCGCCACCAAAAAATCAATTCCTCGGTCCCAGTTCAAGAGGATACAGAGAATCGTTACCGAACCCGAACAACTGAAAGTCAGAACAGATGAGATGTATTCCAAATTTAGGGAACGTGGATATCCCCCTGCCCTACTATCTGAGGCAATCAATCCTATAACTAATGTGCGCCCACCAGCCAATAAAAGAGTTCCATTTGTCCACATCTATCACCCGTATGTACATATTCTCCACCATACGATCAGACGCCACTGGAACATACTACGCACAGCACACCCGGGCATTCCTGAATTTCAGGAACATTTCTTACCATGCTACAAACGCCCTACTAATGTCCGTGACTCCCTGGTCAGAGCAGATTTTGGGGGTAATAGACAGGACACCTCACAACGATTTCTGAACAAACCCAAAAATGGCACTTTCCCGTGCCTGCACTGCAACCAGTGCAACAATGTCATCAGGGGAGACCATTTCTACCACCCTCATTCGGGCAGGAGATACAAGATAAAATGTTATTCCACCTGCGACACTACTTTTGTAGTCTATGCTATAAAATGCCCTTGCGGCCTTTTGTATATTGGGGAAACTACCCAACCTATCAAATCTCGCATCTCCAAACACAAGTCAACTATACGTTGCCAAAATATGCTATTACCACTCCCCCATCATTTCATCTCCAAGAGACACCATATATCACAACTCAAGTTTCAGGTCCTTGAGCATATCCCGGCCCCTAGACGGGGAGGAAACAGAATTGATCTCCTAAAAAAGAGGGAGGCATACTGGATTCATGAATTACAGACCTTAGCACCGAAAGGCTTGAATAGAGATTATGACCCCCTAGCTTTTATCTAATATACTTCATGCCAGTATTGGTTGGTGGTTTGATACGTATAACATGGTTCTCTCTCCAGGTTAAGATTATTATTTCTGTGATGTATGCGATTCTAATTTATTTATCTCTTTCTACAGAGTCGCCTTTACTGACAACTTCACGCAAGTCACCTCCTGACCCCTCCCCTCCCTTGGACTGTCCTATCCCATTGCCCCCTACCCGACTGCTCTACATCCATCCCCCCTAGGTATACAGTTCATTAATGATGGTCTAATATAATGTATTTTTTCCATTCATAATGGCATTAAAGAGGTCCTTTCCTGTATTATCTATGTATAGTGCTATTTTCCTGTCTACAACATTACCTAATAGGTTCCTAGTCCGTCGTTACTGTATACATAGCAATATAGACCAGCATCGCTCCTTTTTAGTCTGAGGCCACAACATCGGACATCCTATGCATACATAGCTAACTATATGCTTTGCACAATAACAGGTAGCCAGCACTACATTGGGCTGGACACCTTTATCCATGACAGTATCACTAGCCATGCCCACTAAATGTTCCCATACTAGGCGCACTGAGCTATCCTAACACCGCAGTGTAGCCAGTAACCATGACTACACTCAGCACAATCATACACCGGTAGTCGGCGCCGCTACGGACACACACTTCCGGCTCTGGGTGAGATACACATGGCTTTCACTGCGCTTGTTGTCAGTGTCCATGACAACAATCAGCGCTCGGGATTACCGGAAGTACGCGTCACTACCATGACGCACTTCCTCTATCGGACTTGCAGTCCGTCCCGCCCCCCGGCTACTTAAACGTGCCGGATCACACACATGCCATTCAACTAGCGGCGGATACCGCGTTGAGGCATTCCAGCTACACACCGCACATGGGTAAGTCCTTCCCCCACCTTTAGTGCTCACCTCACATCATATGCTTATGAGGTCATGTTACCTATACCCACACTATTACATTGCAGGCAACGTGGTCAATCCAATACGCCCGTTTCTGTTAGAGGCTTCTATATACCCTCAATAGTAAGTGAGCCTCTGTTTTTTAACTTCTATATGGTTTTCCATCTTGTCTCTATTCTACCATATAATGGCCACCAGGTCTTTTTACAGATCACAATACCTCTCCATTGAACCAATTGGCTCTTGCGGCTGTAACATATATTGCATAGTTCCACTATATGGTAAGATCCATTTACTATATTTAAAGAGACACACACCACATTTCATATTTTTATGAATCATACTTCTCTTTCAGCTTCTGGTATCTACACACCCTTATGGACACATGCTCTTATTCTGAGTTTTCAGCAAGCTTTCTACATTAGGTAAGACTTTCTACACTACCCTGACATACCCCATTTTTAGGTGATTTTACATTCCTTTACAGCCATTTATACACTATATTTAATTACAGACGTTTACCAATCTTGGAACACCAGGCCCATACACGATACCTCTTCCTGGTGACATACTTGGTCAGTATACCATTTTCCATCACGCTTTCACTCACATTTATTTTGTACTGTACACCGTACCATACAGTCTCTCATCACTACAGGGCGATTACTATTCCCAGACAGGTCCACTAGTAACCAGAACCTAGGACCTACTCCCTAAATAGAGATATCCTCCATCCTCAATATCCAAAGCAGTCGGGTATGTAAAAAGATGCTACTTACCTATTCCTCACCTCTCCTACCCTCCTATCCATCACTATTTGTCACATTAATTATGAGGTTTAACCTTATATGTTATGTTGGCTTATCGTGGTTTTGGACCACGTTTTGATTATGTTTGTATAATTATTGATATATTTGTAACGCAGTTTACTGAAGAAGGTCTATTGTCTGACCGAAACGTTTAATTTTGGACTGCCATCTGATTAAAAATCATCATCATAATTAATTTTGGACTGCCATCTGATTAAAAATCATCATCATAATTTACTAAGTTGAGTGCCAAGTTTCTTATCTATCATTTATCTACTGGTGTGGGAAACCTATCTTGTGCACCAATACAGTTGTGCCACGGTATACTTCACTATTGAGTTTTGGTTCAGTCTCCCAAAAAAAGTGAGATTCAAACTCTCACAAAGTGGATATACTTCAGTCCTGTTAATTTGTCGTATATCAGCCAGCCACTTTCTGCCACTTACATTGTGTTGTTTTATGCACAGGGCCTGAGTTTTGGTTCAGCCTCCCCCCAAAAAAAGGGAGATTTAAATTCTCAACAAGTTTATATACACCTTCTACCTTGTTTTACAGTACCATATAACGGTTGTTATTTAGGTTAGATTTTCCCAAAAAATAGGAAGTCTGGTGGAAGAGCCCATGGGCGGTGGTTGCCAGCTGGTACTGATGGTGGTGGTGGTGCATCTGGTGGTAGTGGTAAAAGCACAATAGCACCTAAGGCTGGAGGTGTTGAGCCAGCGTCATCCTCTGGTACTGCTGCATCGATTCAAAGTGACAGGAGACAGCATTTGTCCATTATGGTTATGAACTGCTTTTCCTCCCTTATCGATGTTCTCCTTCACAGGTCATTCCCCTTTGATTACTGGGCATCTAAAATAGACACCTGGCCTGAATTGGCAGAATATGCATTACAGGAGCTTGCTTGCCCTGCTGCTAGTGTGCTATCTGAAAGAGTCTTCAGTGCTGCTGGTTCAATACTGACCGAAAAAAGGACACGTCTGGCTAACCAAAATGTTGATGATCTAACCTTCATTAAAGTGAACCAATCATGGATTTCAAATTATTTTGCCCCACCTACCCCTGCTGACACGTAGCTTGCCTGAAAAATGTCTTGCTTTTGGCCTCCTTTTACTGACTTCTCCAATTCCTCCATTTGCAGCTGCTGAATGTCCACCATAGGCCATTTTTATACCTCCCTAAATGGGCTGACTCCCCCCACAGGGCCGTGGTCACCACTCGGCGCAAGCACCCGTGCGAGTGCCGTTTGCCTGGACAGGTGGGTGTGCCCACTCTTGGGTGACGGCACTGGCACAGGGTCCCTCATAGTACAAGTGTCTCTGATGGTGGTGGTGCACAACCAACGTCAGACACACCGTCGTAATATGAGGGGCCCTGTGCCAGTACCGCCGCCCGCGAGAGAGTGTTCCCCCCAGGTCGAACAATGCTCTACCACTTGCAATACTTACCTCTCCCTGCTCCACCACTGTGTAGTCTGTGCTGTTAAATCCATCAATGGCACTGCCAATACAAATTTGTTGAAATGATAGATGATAGTTAAAATATACAGGGGCCCTGGCCTCCATTTAGACCAGATAATACTTTGCGCCTACTACCACTGTCTGCTACTCAGCAGAGGAGCCAACCCCTGTACCTAGCTATGCCACTTGTTTATTTATGAACAATTTTTTGGCAGACATTTAGCCCACTTTATTATTTGGGCCTACTAACTTAGTCTGCTGCTCATTACAATTTTCCGACACTGAGCAAAGCAATGTCGCCTGTTTATTTATGAACAATTTTTGGCAGACATTTAGTCCACTTATTATTTGGGCCTACTAACTGTGTCTGCCACTCATTACAGTTTTCCTCCACTGAACAAAGCAATGCCGCCTGTTTAGTCCAGTTACCACATTTGAACTGCATTTAGCCTACTTTATTATTTGGGCCTACTAACTGTGTCTGCCACTCATTAGAGTTTTCCTCCTCTGAACAAAGCAATGCTGCCTGTTTAGTCCTGTTACCACATTTGAACTGCATTTAGCCTACTTTATTATTTGGGCCTACTAAATGTGTCTGCCACTCATTACAGTTTTCCACCACTGAACAAAGCAATGCCGCCTGTTTAGTCCTGTTACCAATTTTGAACTGCATTTAGCCTACTTTATTATTTGGGCCTATATCTGTGTTTCCTCCTCATGCTGCCCATTGCCCAGCCACTGCTAGATGAGTCTGCTGGTACATTGACCCAGAGCACTACATTCCCTTTGCACTCTACACAGCCAGAATCTGACCCTGCTGAAAGTCAGGTTCCCCTTCCCACATACTATACCACCATACACGGGGACAAAGAGGAAGGTGCAGATGAAAGTGAAGGTTCCTTCATCAGGTGGGGGGGCATACTCATTGGCGACGTCACTGGCACAGGGCCCCTCATAGTACGCAAAAGTGTCTCTGCCAGTGGGAGGCGCCACCCACAGTCAAACACACCGCCGTACTATGAGGGGCCCTGTTGCTAGTGCCAACAAGTGCCCCCCCCTGCTTGCTCAGGATCACATCACTTGCAAAGTTGAAATACTTACCTCTCCCTGCTCCACCGCCGTGGCGTATTCCGCGTTTCCTGGGCCCACGAAAATCTTGAGCCAGCCCTACCCCCACAACTTTAGCCAAATGACCCCCAGTTTTTAATGCCTAATTATTATTATAAAGTAAATTAAGATTGACAAGCTTCAGAAACAAGAATGGATGTTTTTGGCATTAAAATGGGCACTGCAGGTGTTTTCCTGTCCTCCACTCACTGCCGACTTTGATTCCCCATTGACTTGCATTGGGTTTCGTGTTTCAGTAGGCCCCCGACTTTTCGCAATAATCGGCCGATTTCACACGACCCGACTTTTCACAAAGTCGGGTTTCGCGAAACCCGACTTGATCCGAAAAAAGTAAAAGTTGCTCAACTCTAATGGAGATACATCTGGTTCATTTTTTCACTTTTGTTTTTTCCTCTCCTTCTTCCAGGAGAAATATGTTAAATTTTACCATGTGATATGCTGAAAAATAGGAGCTCGAGAGCTCAACCTCAGCTGTGGATATTTCCGCAGTTGCTGTACAGGCTGCTAGCGTGGCTGCAGCAGCCTTGTCCACTGCCACCCCTGTTCCAACATTTTCGCGCCTCTCGCTCCCAGAAAAATTTTCTGGAGAAAGCAGATCTTGTAGGGGATTCGTGAGTCAGTGCTCTATTCACCTTGCGCTTCTGGCTGCACGTTTTCCCACAGAGCGGGCTAAGGTGGGATTTATTGTGTCCCTCTTGTCGGACAGGGCGTTGGAATGGGCTATGCCGCTGTGGGAGCGTGGCGATCATGTGGTGCAGAGTGCTTTGTTATTTCTGAGCACTCTGAAACAGGTCTTCCTAGGACCTCAAGTCACCCATGATACGGCGCTCCAACTGTTGGCATTAACTCAGGGTGAGTCCTTGGTCAGCCAATTTGCCATCCGTTTCCGAACTGTAGCGTCAGAGCTGGAGTGATCGGATAAAGCCCTTATCCCCATATTCTGGAGGTGGCTGGCTGATCACGTTAAGGACGCTCTGGCCACTAGGGAGATTCCAGCCACACAGGAGGAGTTAATAACTGTCTCTACCCGTATTGACCTCCGTTTTTATGAGTGGAGGTTAGAGCGAGCCCAGTGTAGGCAGAGGTTTCGGCTTGCTCCCACCTTCGCCAGACCTCTGGAATCTCCGGTCCTGGTTCTTGAGTCACATGAGGCCAGGGAGGTGTCACGAGCGGATTCTAAGTCCCGGACCGCTTGGGCATCCAAGGTCTGTCATCTTTGCCAGCAGTCTGGACATCTTGCCACCAGATGTTCCCAGCAGTCGAGGAGACGTCGGCCTCTAGTGGTAGTCGGTGGAGGTACTCTAGATACGGCGACGTTTGCCTCAAAATTGTTCTTTAAGGGGACAATTATTGTTGGCTCATCTTCCCACTCAGTAGAGCTCTGCGTGGATTCTGGGGCGGAGGGCAATTTCATGTCTTCCGCCTTTGCCCAATGTCACGCAATACCCCTGGTTATGCTAGCGCAACCAGTTACAGTTCGAGTGGTGAATGGGTCGACACTGCCTTCACAGATAACTCACCAGACCATTCCTTTTACTCTGCCATGTCGCCATCCCTTCAGGAGACAATATCTCTGCTCGTCATACCTGAGGGTATTGATGAGGTCCTGTTGGGGATACCTTGGTTACGGTACCACTCTCCACATATCGTGTGGTCTTCTGGCAGAATTTTGGGATGAGGTGAGTCTTGTGAAGGTAGGTGCCAAAGGGAGTGCGTTCAGGTTGCTACTACAGAGGTACCCACAGATCTATCCTCTCTCCCCAAAAAATACTTGTCTCATGCGGACATGTTCTCCAAAAAAACGACAGAGACCCTTCCGCCTCACCGCCCCTATGACTGTCCTATTGATCTCTTGCCTGGTGCTGAGCCTCCCCGGGGTCAAGTTTATCCGTTATCTCTCCCGGAGACAGAGGCAATGTCTCAGTACATCCAAGAAAATCTGGCAGGAGGGTTCATCAGGAAGTCAGTGTCACCTGCTGGGGCTGGGTTCTTCTTTGTTCAAAAGAAGAATGGGGAACTGCGTCCATGTATAGACTACAGGGGTCTTAACGCCATCACCGTTAAGAACAAATACCCATTACTCCTGATATCTGAGCTTTTTGATAGGCTACGGGGAGCAAGGGTATTTACAAAATTAGATCTGCGGGGTGCTTCCAACCTGATTCGCATCCGTGAGGGGGAAGAATGGAAGACGGCTTTTAACACCAGGGATGGGCACTATGAGTATTTGGTGATGACCTTCGGGGTCTGTAATGCCCCAGCCGTTTTCCAAGACTTCATGAACGACATCTTCCGAAATATGCTCGCCACCTCGGTTGTAGTCTATCTGGATGATATTCTCATCTACTCTCCAGATATCAACTCCCATTGGAGAGATGTTCGCAAAGTCTTTGACCTCTTACGGGCAAACTCCCTCTACGCCAAGTTGGAGAAGTGTGTTTGAGCAGGAGTCCTTGCCATTTCTTGGTTATGTCATCTCTGCCCAGGGTTTGGCTATGGATCCTGCCAAGCTACAAGCTGTGATGGACTGGCAGGAACCCCATTCTCTTAAAGCGGTACAGCGCTTTATGGGGTTCATTAACTACTATCGACAGTTCTTTCCACACTTCTCAACGTTGGTAGCTCCCTTGGTTGCCCTTACCAAGAAGGGAGCAAATCCCAAGTTGTGGTCTGAAGAGGTCTCCAAGGCCTTTAATTCCGTAAAGTCACACTTCGCTAGCGCTCCCATTCTACATCGCCCCGAGGTAGACAAACCCTTTATCATGGAGGTGGATGCCTCATCTGTTGGTGCTGGAGCAGTCCTCTTCCAAAAAGATGCTCAAGGTCGGAAGCATCCTTGCTTCTTCTTTTCAAAGACCTTCTAACCAGCAGAGAGGAATTATTCCATCGGGGACAGGGAGTTGCTGGCCATGAAGTTGGCCTTCTCGGAGTGGAGACATCTCTTGGAGGGAGCTCATTTTCCTTTCCAAGTCTTCACAGACCATAAAAATTTGGTGTATCTGCAGACTGCCCAGCAATTAAATTCTCACCAGGCTAGATGGTCCTTGTTCTTCTCCCGGTTCCATTTCACCCTCCATTTTCTCTCTGGGGAGAAGAACATTCGTGCCAACGCTCTCTCTCGCTCCGTTGTGTCATCTGTAGAGGAGGAAGAGGAGCCTCAGCTTATTGTCCCCACTGAGAGCCTGAGAACCATAGCTCCGGTTTTGCTAGAGTCTGTGCCTCCGGGCAAGACTTTTGTACCATCCAATTTGTGTCCGGAGGTTCTCTCGTGGGCTCATTCGTCCAGGGTGGGTTGACATTTTGGGACAAAAAGGACATCTGAGCTGTTGGCGAGGACGTATTGGTGGCCACATATGGTCCGTGATGTCAGGGATTATATTCTGGAGTTTGTCTCCTGTGCCAAAAATAAGTCTCCTCGACAATGGCCAGCTGGGTTCCTCTATCCATTCCCGGTGGCAGACAGGCCCTAAGAGATGGTTGGGATGGACTTTGTGGTGGGTTTGCCCAAGTCTCGGGGCTGTACCATCATTTGGGTTATCACCGGTCACTTCTCCAAAATGGTGCATTTGGTGCTGCTTCTGCGGTTACCTTCAGCACGGGCCTTGGCAGCGTTGTTCATAAAGCACATCTTTCACATACACGGTATGCCAGACAAGATTGTCAGTGACCGGGGTCCCCAGTTTGCATCTCGGTTCTGGAGAGAGCTTTGTCGTCTTCTCAGCATTGAGTTAAATCTCTCTTCCGCATATCATCCCGAGACGAATGGAATGGTAGAGAGGGCCAATCAGACCTTGGTCACATATCTGCGACATTTTGTCTCAGCCAGGCAGGATGACTGGGCATCCTTGTTACCATGGGCAGAGTTTGCGCTGAACAATGCGGTTGCCGACTCCACTGGACAAACCCCATTCCTCCTCAACTATGCTCAGCATCCTCAGCGTACCTGTGCCTATGCCCATGTCTTCTGCCGACTCCAGGGTGGCAGACTGGGCTGTGGAAGCACGGGATATTTGGGACCGCACTCAGGATGCCATTCAGGCCTCCAAGGAGAGAATGAGGTCCAACGCCAATGCACATCGGCGCCCCGCTCCGACTTTTGCCCCTGGCGACTTAGTGTGGCTTTCCGCCCGTAACATCAGGCTGCGAGTTGAGTCCACTAAGTTTGCGCCTTGCTATTGGGCCCTTTCAAGGTCCTCGAACAGGTTAACCCTGTCGTCTATCGTTTAGCCCTTCCACTATGCCTGGGTATCACCGACACCTTTCATGTGTCCCTCTTGAAACCTGTATACATGTCCCGGTTTTAAGAGTCATCTGCCGGGACATCGGATTTGTCTACGGATGATTATGAGGTGAACGCTATTTTGGGGTGCAAGGTGGTTTGTGGCAAAACATTTTATTTGGTGGCCTGGAAGGGTTACGGTCCTGAGGATAGGTCCTGGGAGCCTGCTGAGCGCGTTCAGGATCCGCAGATCATTGCTGCCTTTGAGCATAGGGGGGCCCTAGGAGGGGGGGTAATTTTAGGGGTCGAGTTCACATCTCTGCACAGGGGGAATCTTGGGCCATCTCCGCTGCAGTCTCCCATTCTTCTCCTGCCGCAGTGGAGTCTGCTCAGCGGTCCCAGCATCTTGCTCAGTCTGACTCTGTACAGAGAGTTGCTGCTGCTTTTCCTGCTTCTGCCATTGAAGTCAGTGCTAGGCAGCAGCGAGTGGACGCTTCTGGGACTCAGTCCTGCTTTTCTCGTTCTGAGCATGCCCAGAGTAAGATCTCTCAGTGGAGATCGAGGGTCACATGATCAGACACTGCAGCTAAGGTCCTGTAGGTGCTCACGCTCTGTGGCAGCCTCTCATTGGTCCTTCTTGGAAGGTCCTGTATGTGCTGCAACTATTTAAGGCTCGCATGGCCGCATAGCCATGCGCTAGTATTGCTTTCATTTATGTACTTTGCGCCAGTGTGTGTTATGGACCTGGTGGTTAGGAGCACCTGGAATGACCTGATGGTTAAACCAAGAGACAAGACAAGACAAACTCTGGGAAGTGGGATCTCTGCTGACCGCAAACCCTAATCCTATCACACACACTAGAAATAGCCGTGGAGCGTACCTAACTCTCCCTAGACGCCTCTTCACAGCCTAAGAGCCAACTACCCCTAAAGATAGGAAATAAAGCCTTACCTTGCCTCAGAAAAATTCCCCAAAGGAAAAGGCAGCCCCCCACAAATATTGACTGTGAGTTAAGAGGAAAGTCACAAACACAGAAATGAAACAGGTTTTAGCAAAGGAGGCCAGTCTTCACTAAATAGCAGAGGATAGTAAAGGGATCTATGCGGTCAGCACAAAAACTACAAAAAAAACACGCAGAGTGTGCAAAAAGACCCCCGCACCAACTCACGGTGTGGAGATGCCACTCTGCACCCCAGAGCTTCCAGCTAGCAAGGCAATATCATGATAGCAAGCTGGACTAGAACTTAGCAAGTACTAAAAAATATATTCAGTACACAATGAACAACAAATGAACTAGCAGGGACTTAGCTTCTGCTGGAGTAGACAGGTCATCAGAAAGATCCTAGAGAGATCTGAACCAGTACTGAGACATTGACAGCTGGCATAGAGTAACGATCTGAGTGGAGTTAAATAGAGAAGCCAGCCTGGCAATAAACGAGGACAGCTGAGGAAGGAAACTCAAGAACCAGCAGTTCCACTCACCGCCACCAGAGGGAGTTCATGGACAGAACTCGCCGAAGTACCATTCATGACCACAGAAGGGAGTTCGAGAACGGAATTCACAACAGTACCCCCCCTTGAAGAGGGGTCACCGAACCCTCACCAGAGCCCCCAGGCCGATCAGGATGAGCCAAATGAAAGGCACGAACCAAATCGGCAGCATGGACATCGGAGACAACAACCCAGGAATTATCCTCCTGACCATAGCCCTTCCATTTGACCAGGTACTGAAGTTTCCATCTCGAAATACGAGAATCTAAAATCTTCTCCACCACATACTCCAACTCCCCCTCGACCAACACCGGAGCAGGAGGGTCAACGGAGGGAACCATAGGCGCCACATATCTCCGCAACAACGACCTATGGAACACATTATGGATGGCAAAAGAAGCCGGAAGGGCCAAACGAAATGACACAGGATTGAGAATTTCCGAAATCTTATAAGGACCAATGAAACGAGGCTTAAACTTAGGAGAAGAAACCTTCATAGGAACATAACGAGACGACAACCAAACCAAATCCCCAACACGAAGTCGGGGACCAACACAGCGACGGCGGTTAGAGAAACGTTGAGCCTTCCAATGTCAAATTGTCCACTACTTGAGTCCAAATTTGCTGCAACCTGTCCACCACAGAATCCACACCAGGACAGTCCGAAGACTCAACCTGCCCTGAAGAAAAACGAGGATGAAAACCAGAATTACAAATAAAAGGCGAAACCAAAGTAGCCGAACTGGCCCGATTATTAAGGGCGAACTCAGCCAATGGCAAGAAGGTCACCCAATCATCCTGATCAGCAGAAACAAAGCATCTCAGACAGGTCTCCAAAGTCTGATTGGTTCGTTCCGTTTGGCCATTTGTCTGAGGATGGAAAGCCGAAGAAAAAGACAAATCAATGCCCATCTTAGCACAAAAGGACCGCCAAAACCTTGAAACAAACTGGGAACCTCTGTCCGACACGATGTTCTCCGGAATGCCATGCAAACGAACCACATGCTGGAAAAATAATGGAACCAAATCGGAGGAAGAAGGTAATTTAGGTAAGGGTACCAAATGGACCATCTTAGAGAAGAAATCACAAACAACCCAGATGACCGACATCTGAGACAGGGAGATCTGAAATAATATCCATGGAAACATGCGTCCAGGGCCTTTTCGGGACTGGCAAGGGCAAAAGTAACCCACTGGCACGAGAACAGCAGGGCTTGGCCCGAGCACAAGTCCCACAGGACTGCACAAAAGAACGCACATCCCGTGACAAGGAAGGCCACCAAAAGGACCTAGCCACCAAATCTCTGGTACCAAAAATCCCAGGATGACCAGCCAATACCGAACAATGAACCTCAGAGATAACTCTACTAGTCCATCTATCAGGGACAAACAGTTTCTCTGCTGGACAATGGTCAGGTCTATCAGCCTGAAACTCCTGCAGCACCCACCGCAAATCAGGGGAGATGGCAGACAGAATTACCCCCTCTTTAAGAATACCAGCCGGCTCAGGAACTCCCGGAGAATCAGGCACAAAACTCCTTGAAAGGGCATCAGCCTTCACATTCTTAGAACCCGGAAGGTAGGAAACCACAAAATCGAAACGGGAGAAAAACAGCGACCATCGAGCCTGTCTAGGATTCAACCGCTTGGCAGACTCGAGATAAGTCAGATTCTTGTGATCCGTTAAGACCACCATGCGATGCTTCGCTCCCTCAAGCCAATGTCACCACTCTTCGAATGCCCACTTCATAGCCAACAACTCCCGATTGCCGACATCATAATTACGCTCAGACGGCGAAAACTTTCTAGAAAAGAAAGCACATGGCTTCATCACAGAGCCATCAGAACTTCTTTGGGACAAAACAGCCCCTGCTCCAATCTCAGAAGCATCAACCTCGACCTGAAAAGGGAGCGAAACATCTGGCTGACACAACACAGGGGCCGAAGAGAAACGACGTTTCAACTCCTGAAAAGCCTCAACGGCCGCAGAGGACCAATTCACCACATCAGCACCTTTATTGGTCAAATCAGTCAACGGTTTAACAACACTAGAAAAATTAGCGATGAAGCGACTGTAAAAATTAGCAAAGCCCAGGAACTTCTGAAGGCTCTTCACAGATGTAGGCTGAGTCCAATCATAAATGGCCTGAACTTTAACAGGATCCATCTCGATAGTAGAAGGGGAAAAAAATGAAGCCCAAAAAGGAAACCTTCTGAACTCCGAAGAGATATTTAGACCCCTTCACAAACAAAGAATTAGCACGAAGGACCTGGAACACCATTCTGACCTGCTTCACATGAGACTCCCAATCATCCGAAAAGACCAAAATATCATCCAAATATACAATCATAAATCTATCCAGATACTTTCGGAAGATGTCATGCATAAAGGACTGAAACACAGACGGAGCATTAGAAAGCCCGAATGGCATCACCAGGTACTCAAAATGGCCCTCGGGCGTATTAAATGCTGTTTTCCATTTGTCGCCCTGTTTAATATGCACAAGATTATATGCCCCTCGAAGATCTATCTTGGTGAACCAACTAGCCCCCTTAATCCGAGCAAACAAATCAGACAGTAGAGGCAAAGGGTACTGAAATTTGACAGTGATTTTATTGAGAAGGCAGTAATCTATACAAGGTCTCAGAGAACCATCCTTCTTGGCCACAAAAAAGAACCCTGCTCCCAACGGTGACGACGACGGGCGAATATGCCCTTTCTCCAAGGACTCCTTTATATAACTCCGCATAGCGGCGTGTTCTGGCACAGATAAATTGAAAAGTCGGCCCTTAGGAAATTTACTACCAGGAATCAAATTAATAGCACAATCACAATCCCTATGAGGAGGTAGGACACTGGATTTGGGCTCATCAAATACATCCCGGTAATCCGACAAAAACTCAGGGACTTCAGAAGGAGTGGAAGAAGAAATTGACAACAAAGGAACATCACCATGTACCCCTTGACAACCCCAACTGGACACAGACATTGATTTCCAATCCAACACTGGATTATGGACCTGTAGCCATGGCAAACCCAACACGACCACATCATGCAAATTATGCAACACCAATAAGCGAATATCTTCCTGATGTGCAGGAGCCATGCACATGGTCAACTGAGTCCAGTACTGAGGTTTATTTCTGGCCAAAGGCGTAGCATCAATTCCCCTTAATGGAATAGGATACTGAAAGGGCTCCAAGAAAAAACCACAGCGCCTTGCAAACTCCAAGTCCATCAAATTCAGGGCAGCGCCTGAATCCACAAATGCCATAACAGAGTAGGATGACAATGAGCAAATCAGAGTAACGGACAAAAGAAATTTAGGCTGTACAGTACCAATGGTGACTGACCTAGCGAACCGCTTAGTGCGCTTAGGACAATCAGAGATAGCATGAGTAGAGTCACCACAGTAAAAACACAGCCCATTCTGATGTCTGTGTTCTTGCCGTTCAGCTCTGGTCAAAGTCTTATCACATTGCATAGGTTCAGGCCTCTGCTCAGAGGATTCCGCCAAATGGTGCACAACTTTGCGCTCACGCAAGCGCCAATCGATCTGAATAGCCAAGGACATTGATTCATTCAGACCAGCAGGCGTGGGGAACCCCACCATAACTTCCTTAAGGGCTTCAGAAAGACCCTTTCTGAAAATTGCTGCCAGGGCACACTCATTCCATTGAGTAAGCACAGACCACTTTCGAAACTTCTGGCAGTAAACCTCAGCTTCATCCTGACCCTGACACAAAGCCAGCAAGAGTTTCTCTGCCTGATCCACAGAATTAGGCTCGTCATAAAGCAATCCAAGCGCCAGAAAAAACGCATCTACATTAACAATGCAGGATCTCCTGGCGCAAGGGAGAATGCCCAGTCTTGAGTGTCGCCACGTAACAAAGAAATAATGATTTTTACTTGCTGAATGGGGTTACCAGAGGAGCGGGGTTTCAAAGCAAGAAACAGTCTACAATTATTTTTGAAATTCAGAAACTTAGATCTATCCCCAGAAAACAAATCAGGAATTGGAATTCTAGGCTCTAACATCGGATTCTGAACTACATAATCTTGAATGCTTTGTACCCTTGCAGTGAGTTGATCCACACAAGAGGACAGACCTTGAATGTCCATATCTACACCTGAGTCCTGAACCACCCAGAGGTTAAGGGGAAAAGAAAGACAAAACACACTGCAGAGAAAAAAAAATGGTCTCAGAAGTTCTCTTATCCCTCTATTGAGATGCATTAACACTTTGAAGGCCAGCTGTACTGTTATGGACCTGGTGGTTAGGAGCACCTGGAATGACCTGATGGTTAAACCAAGAGACAGGACAAGCTCTGGGAAGTGGGATCTCTGCTGACCGCAAACCCTAATCCTATCACACACACTAGAAATAACCATGGAGCGTACCTAACTCTCCCTAGACGCCTCTTCACAGCCTAAGAGCCAACTACCCCTAAAGATAGGAAATAAAGCCTTACCTTGCCTCAGAGAAATTCCCCAAAGGAAAATGCAGCCCCCCACAAATATTGACTGTGAGTTAAGAGGAAAGTCACCGCTGTGCTGTTCTTTACGGCCGGCACTGGCACAGTCAGTGCGGGAAGCTGACGGCGGGGGACGTGACAGACACCGGAATGTAAGTATGTAGTGTTTTTTTTTTTTTTACATTTACAATGGTAACCAGGGTAAACACCGGGTTACCAAGCGCGGCCCTGCGCTTAGTAACCCGATGTTTACTGTTATGTTCCCAATGGCAGGGAATTAAACACATAACACGGGCAAAAACAGGACGAGCTCTAGGGTGATGGAACCTGAGCTGACCGCGATCCTGAACCTCAACACTCAACTAACAGCAGCCGGGGAACGTTCCTGGGGGGACTCTAGACGTCTCGCGCCAGCCGGAGATCTAGCTACCCCTATCAGAAGAATCACAGACCTATCTTGCCTCCAGAGAAATATTCCCACAGAAATAGCAGCCCCCCACATATAATGACGGTGAAATGAGAGGAAGGCACAAACGTAGTTATGAAAACAGATTCAGCAAAATGAGGCCCGCTTAAGCTAGATAGCAGAGGATACAAAAGGTGAACTGCGCGGTCAGCTTAAAACCCTTCAAAATACCATCCTGAAATTACTTGAACTCATGTGCCAACTCATGGTACATGAGTGGTAATTTCAGCCCACTAGAGCAACCAGCAGCTGAGAATTACATATCTGCAAGCTGGACTAAAAACATGAAAGCCAACATGAAACAGGGAAATCCAGACTTAGCTTGTCTTGAAGGCCTAGGAGCAGGTAGCAAAGGTAACAGAGACACACTGATACATTGATAGCCGGCAAGGGAATGACAGGAAAGCCAGGTTAAATAGGAAACACCCAGCCTCTGATGGACAGGTGGAAACCAGAGACCGCAACCCACCAAAGTCACCCAGTACCAGTTGTAACCACCAGAGGGAGCCCAAAAACAGAATCCACAACAGTTTACCCTGGTTACCCGGGGACTTCGGCATCGTTGGTCGCTGGAGAGCTGTCTGTGTGACAGCTCTCCAGCGACCACACAACGACTTACCAACGATCACGGCCAGGTCGTATCGCTGGTCGTGATAGTTGGTAAATCGTTTAGTGTAACGGTACCTTAAGTGAAGGTAGCGGGATTAGAACCCGACAGAAAAATAAAATATGAAAGAGAAAGCATTGGTGAAGAGGTGGAGGAAGCAATAACTTGAAAACAAAAGGGACATGGACAGGACAAAAGAAGAGTCAGTTGGTAAGGAGAGAATGCAGAGCTACAGGTGGCTAACCTGGGAGGAGGCTGAATTGATAGAAGTGTAAATGGGGAGTGTGTGTTCAAACTACCAAACAGGCAATTACATCTTGGATGCAAGATTGCATTTGAAGTATCCATTGAGAAATAAGTTTTGCTAAAGTTGTATGTAGGAATAAGGAAAATAGTGGTGTGGAATAAAAAGGATAACGATGAAGTTGTGATTTGTCACACCACATCAAAGGTGTAATTGAGGAATAGGAAAAAATAATCAATCAAGATATTGTGAGTGGTCTAGTTTAAAATAAGTAAATGATGCAGAAAGTATAATATACAGTGCCTTGCAAACGTTTTAGGCCCCCTGGAACTTTTCAAACTTTTCCCACATATCATGCTTCAAACATAAGGATAACAAATGTATATTGTTGGTGAAGAATCAACAACAAGTGGAACACAATTGTGAAGTTGAGCAAAATTTCTTGGTTATTTTACATTTTTGTGGAAATTCAAAAACTGAAAAGTGGGGCGCTTAATATTATTTGTCCCCTTTCTTTCAGTGCAGCAAACTCACTCCAGAAGATCATTGTGGATCTCTGAATGATCCAATGTTGTCCTAAATGCCTAATGATGATAAATATAATCCACCTGTGTGTTGTCAAGTCTCCGTATAAATGCACCTGCTCTGTAATAGTCTCAGGGTTCTATTTGAAGCACAGAGAGCATCATGAAGACCAAGGAGTACAACAGGCAGAACGGGAAACCACTGGGTAAATCTGACAGGGAGAAGGACTTGGGGATCCTAGTTAATGATAAACTTACCTGGAGCAGCCAGTGCCAGGCAGCAGCTGCCAAGGCAAACAGGATCATAGGGTGCATTAAAAGAGGTCTGGATACACATGATGAGAGCATTATACTGCCTCTGTACAAATCCCTAGTTAGACCGCACATGGAGTACTGTGTCCAGTTTTGGGCACCGGTGCTCAGGAAGGATATAATGGAACTAGAGAGAGTACAAAGGAGGGCAACAAAATTAATAAAGGGGATGGGAGAACTACAATACCCAGATAGATTAGCAAAATTAGGATTATTTAGTCTAGAAAAAAGACGACTGAGGGGCGATCTAATAACCATGTATAAGTATATAAGGGGACAATACAAATATCTCGCTGAGGATCTGTTTATACCAAGGAAGGTGAAGGGCACAAGGGGGCATTCTTTGCGTCTGGAGGAGAGAAGGTTTTTCCACCAACATAGAAGAGGATTCTTTACTGTTAGGGCAGTGAGAATCTGGAATTGCTTGCCTGAGGAGGTGGTGATGGCGAACTCAGTCGAGGGGTTCAAGAGAGGTCTGGATGTCTTCCTGGAGCAGACCAATATTGTATCCTACAATTATTAGGTTCTGTAGAAGGACGTAGATCTGGGGATTTATTATGATGGAATATAGGCTGAACTGGATGGACAAATGTCTTTTTTCAGCCTTACTAACTATGTTACTATGTTACTATGTTACTATGTGATACTGTTGTGGAGAAGAGTAACCCCTTAACGACCGCCGATACGCCTTTTAACGGCGGCCGCTAAGGGTACATAAACCACAGCGCCGTTAATTAACGGCGCTGTGGAAAAAGTGAATAGCGCCCCCTAGAGTCGGATTTTCTCTGGGGTCTCAGTTGCCGAGGGTAGCCGAGACCCCAGAGAACATGATTCGGGGGGGTTTTACCGACCCCCGAGTTGCGATCGCCGGTAATTAACCGTTTACCGGCGGTCGCAACAACAACAAAAAACAGCGATTTGCCATTTAATTTCTCTGTCCTCCGATGTGATCGCACATCGGAGGACAGAGAAATAGGGTCCCCGATGGCCTCCGATAGCCCCCCCAATACTCACTTATCTCCCCCGGTGCTACTCGTGGCTCCCGATGGGCGCCACCATCTTTTTTCCCGGAAGATCTTTGGGGTCTCGGCTGCCGGGGGTAGCCGAGACCCCAAAGAACATGATCGGGGTCGGTTTGCACCGACCCCTGTTTTGCGATCGCCGGTAATTAACAGTTTACCGGCGACCGCAAAAAAAAAAAAAAAAAAGCGATCTGTAATTCTCTGTCCTCTGATGTGATCGCACATCAGAGGACAGAGAAATAGGGGGATTCGGGGACCCTATCATACTCACCCGGTGTCCCTGGGTCCTCGTCCGTCTCCTCCTGCCGGCCGGCTTTTTCCTCATGGCGGGCGCATGCGCAGTGCGCCTGCCATCTGCTGCCATCTGCCGGCCGGCAGGAGAGACGAGTTGGGGCTAAAATTAGGGTTAGGGTTAGGGCTAGGGTTAGGGTTAGGGTTAGGGCTAGGGTTAGGGTTAGGGCTAGGGTTAGGGTTAGGGTTAGGGCTAGGGTTAGGGTTAGGGTTAGGGTTGGGGCTAAATTTAGGGTTACGGTTAGGGCTAGGGTTAGGGTTAGGGTTAGGCTACTTTCACACTAGCGTTTTTTGGCTTCTGTCGCAATGCGTCGTTGGAGAAAAAACGCATCCTGCAAAAGTGCTTGCAGGATGCGTTTTTTCTCCATTGGCTTGCATTAGCGACGCATTGCGACGGATTGCCACACGTCGCATCCGTCGTGTGACGGATGCGTCGTGCTTTGGCGGACCGTCGGCACAAAAAAAGCTACATGTAACTTTTTTGTGTGACGTGTCCGCCATTTCCGACCGCGCATGCGCGGCCAGAACTCCGCCTCCGCCTCCCCGCACCTCACAATGGGGCAGCGGATGCGTTGAAAAAAACAGCATCCGCTGCACCCGTTGTGCGGCGCTTACAATGCTAGCGTCGGTGCATCGGCCCGACACACTGCGATGGGCCGAGTACGACGCTAGTGTGAAAGTAGCCTTAGGCTTCTTTCACACTTGCATCGGTACGGGGCGGTCGCAATGCGTCGGCCCGACGTACCGACGCACGTTGTGAAAATTGTGCACAACGTGGGCAGCGGATGCAGTTTTTCAAAGCATCCGCTGCCCAGTCTATGTCCTGGGGAGGAGGGGGCAGAGTTACGGCCACGCATGCGCAGAAATGGCGGACGCAACGTACAAAAAAAAGGTTACATTGAACTTTTTTGTGACGACGGGGCTAAAGTTATGGTTAGGGTTGGGGCTAAAGTTAGGGTTAGAGTTGGGATTAGGGTTAGGGTTTGGATTAGGGTTGGGATTAGGGTTACGTTTGGGATTAGGGTTGGGGTTAAGGTTACGTTTGGGATTAGGGTTGGGATTAGGGTTAGGGGTGTGTTGGATTTAGGGTTTTGATTAGGGTTATGGTTAGGGTTGAGATTAGGGCTGTTTTGGGGTTAGGGTTGTGATTATCCTTAGGGTTGTGATTAGGATTATGGATCTGGTTGAGATTAGGGTTAGGGGTGTGTTGGAGTTAGGGTTGGAGTTATAATTTGGGGGTTTCCACTGTTTAGGTACATCAGGGGGTCTCCAAACACGACAGCCAATTTTGCGCTAAAAAAGTCAAATGGTGCTCCCTCCCTTCTGAGCTCTGCCGTGCGCCCAAGCAGTGGTTTACCCCCACATATGGGGCATCAGCGTACTCGGGATAAATTGACCAACAACTTTTGGGGTCCAATTTCTCCTGATACCCTTGTGAAAATAAAAACTTGGGGGCTAAATATCTTTTTTGTGGGAAAAAAAAAATATTTTTTATTTTCACTACTCTGCATTATAAACTTCTGTGAAGCACTTGGGCATTCAAAGTTCTCACCACATATCTAGATAAGTTCCTTGGGGGGTCTATTTTCCAAAATGGGGTAACTTTTTTGGGGTTTCTACTGTTTAGGTACATTAGGGGTCTGCAAACGCAACATAACGCCCGCAGACAATTCTATCAAAGTCTGCATTCCAAAATGGCGCTCCTTCTCTTCCGAGCTCTGCCGTGTGCCCAAACAGTGGTTTACCCCCACATATGGGGTACCAGCATACTCAGGACAAATTGGACAACAAATTTTGGGGTCCAATTTCTCTTGTTACCCTTGTGAAAATAAAAACTTAGGGGCTAAAAAATCTTTATTGTTAAAAAAAAATATTTTTTATTTTCACGACTCTGCATTATAAACTTCTGTGATGCACTTGGGCATTCAAAGTTCTCACTACACATCTAGATAAATTCCATGGGGGGTCTAGTTTCCAAAATGGGGTCAATTTTGGGGGGTTTCTACTGTTTAGGCACATCAGGGGATCTCCAAACGCGACATGGCGTCCGATCTCAATTCCAGTCAATTTTGCATTGAAAAGTCAAATGGCGCTCCATTGCTTCCGAGCTCAGCCATGTGCCCAAACAGTGGTTTACCCCCACATATGGGGTGTCGGCATACTCAAGACAAATTGTACAACAACTTCTGGGGTCCATTTTCTCCTGTTACTCTTGGTAAAATAAAAATTTGGAGGCAAAAAGATCATTTTTGTAGAAAAAATGTGATTTTTTTATTTTCACGGCTCTACGTTATAAACTTCTGTAAATCATCTGGGGGCTTAAAGTGCTCACCACACATCTAGATAAGTTCCTTAAGGGGTCTAGTTTCCAAAATGGTGTCACTTGTGGGGGGTCTCCACTGTTTAGGGACATCAGCGGCTCTCCAAACGCGACATGGCATCCAATCTCAATTCCAGCCAATTCTGCATTGAAAAAGTCAAACGGTGCTTCTTCACTTCCAAGCTCTGCGGTGCACCCAAACAGTGGTTTACCTCCACATATGGGGTATTGACATACTCAGAAGAAATTGCACAACAACTTTTGTGGTCTAATTTCTCCTGTTACCCTTGTGAAAATAAGAATTTGTGGGTGAAAATATCATTTTTGTGAAAACAAATGCGATTTTTTATTTTCACGGCTCTACGTTATAAACTTCTGTGAAGCACTTGGGGGTTCAAAGTGCTCACCACACATCTAGATAAGTTCCTTAAGGGGTCTAGTTTCAAAAATGGTGTCACTTGTGAGGGGTTTCCACTGTTTAGGCACATTAGGGGCTCTCCAAATGCGACATGGCGTCCGATCTCAATTCCAGCCAATTCTGCATTGAAACAGTCAAACGGTGCTCCTTCACTAACAAGCTCTGCGGTGCGCCCAAACAGTGGTTTACCTCCACATCTGGGGTATCGGCGTACTCAGGAAAAATTGCACAACAAAATTTGTGGTTAAATTTCTGTTTTTACACTTGTGAAAATTAAAAAAAATGGTTCTGAATTAAAATGTTTGCAAAAAAAAGTTAAATGTTCATTTTTTTCTTCCACATTGTTTCAGTTCCTGTGAAGTACGTAAAGGGTTAATAAACTTCTTGAATGTGATTTTGAGCAGCTTGAGGGGTACAGTTTTTAGAATGGTGTCACACTTGGTTATTTTCTATCATATAGACCCCTCAAAATGACTTCAAAGTGATGTGGTCCCTAAAAAAAACATGGTGTTGTAAAAATGAGAAATTGCTGGTCAAATTTTAACCCTTATAACTCCCTAACAAAAAAAAAAATTTGTTACCAAAATTGTGCTGATGTAAAGTAGACATGTGGAAAATGTTATTTATTAACTATTTTTTTGTGACATATCTCTCTGATTTAAGGACACAAAAATACAAAGTTTGAAAATTGCAAAATTTTAAAAATTTTTGCCATATTTCCATTTTTTTCATAAATAATCGCAAGTAATATCGAAGAAATGTTACAACTAACTTAAAGTACAATATGTCACGAAAAAACTATCTCAGAATCAGCAGCATCCGATAAAGCGTTCCAGAGTTATAACCTCTTAAAGTGACACTGGTCAGAATTGTAAAAATTGGCTCGGTCATTAAGTACCAAATTGGCTCTGTCACTAAAGGTACCTTCACACGAAGCGACGCTGCAGCGATAGCGACAACGATGCCGATCGCTGCAGCGTCGCTGTTTGGTCGCTGGAGAGCTGTCACACAGACAGCTCTCCAGCGACCAACTATGCCGAGGTCCCCGGGTAACCAGGGTAAACATCGGGTTGCTAAGCGCAGGGCCGCGCTTAGTAACCCAATGTTTACCCTGGTTACCAGCGTAAAAGTAAAAATAACAAACAGTACATGCTCACCTGCGCGTCCCCCAGCGTCCGCTTCCTGTACTGTGTGAGCGCCGGCCCTAACAGCAGAGAGGTGACGTCACCGCTGTGCTTTTACTTTCACTTTAGGGCCGGCGCTCAGTCAGAGCAGGAAGCGGATGGCAGGGGACGCGCAGGTGAGTATGTACTGTTTGTTTTTTTTTACTTTTACGCTGGTAACCAGGGTAAACATCGGGTTACTAAGCGCGGCCCTGCGCTTAGTAACCCGATATTTACCCTGGTTACCAGCGTAAAACATCGCTGATATCGATGCTTTTGGTGTCAAACCTGATGATACACGCCGGTCTGACGACCAAATAAAGTTCTGAACTTTATTCAACGACCAGCGATATCACAGCAGGATCCAGATCGCTGCTGCATGTCAAACGCAACGATATCGCTATCCAGGACGCTGCAACGTCACGGATCATTGTGGTTCTCATTGTAAAGTCGTTTCGTGTGAAGGTACCTTAAGGGGTTAAAGCTGGATTTGGATTCAAAATGATTTCCAAAATTTTAAACATCCCAAGGAGCACTGTGCAAGCGATCATATTGAAATGGAAGGAGTATCATAGCACTGCAAATCTACCAAGACCCGGACGTCCCTCTAAACTTTCATCTCAAACAAGGTGTACAATAACAAATTGTATTGTGGTACCGTGTTAGCCAGAAAAATTGATGTGAATACTTTTCTGCCCAATGATGACAGGAGAATTCTAGGCGTGATACCTTTATTGGCTAACCAGAAAATAATATGTTTGCAAGCTTTCAGAGCACAGTGGCTCCTTGTTCCGGCAAGATTACAAAATATTGCCTGAACAAGGAGCCACTGTGCTCTGAAAGCTTGCAAACATATTATTTTCTGGTTAGCCAATAAAGGTATCACGCCTAGAATTCTTCTGTCATCATTGGGCAGAAAAGTATTCACATCGATCTCAAACAAGGAGAAGACTGATCAGAGATGCAGCCAAGAGGCCCATGATCACTCTGGATGAACTGCAGAGATCTACAGCTGAGGTGGTCAGTCTGTCCATAGGACAAGAATCAGTCTTACGCTGCACAAATCTGGCCTTTATAAAAGAGTGGCAAGAAGATAGCTATTTTTCAAAGATATCCATAAAAAGTGTTATTTAACCCCTTAATGACCGCCAATACGTCTTTTAACTTACCTGAGATATAAGAGAATAGCTTCCCCATACAGGTGATAATCCAGCAGCTGTCGGCTGTACACTATAACTGACAACTTGCTGCATCAGCCATGATCAGTGTTTGCACTTTTCAAATCTATTTAACCCCTTAGATGCTGTTGTCAATAGTGACTACATCATATAAATGGTTAACAAAGTGTGGGGGCTTCCTCTTTATCCCAATTGGTGCCCTTAGATCATGATTGTGTGGTCCTGATGTTTACCATGGCAATTCATGACCAAATAGCGGCCTTAGAGTCTGCCGGCTATAATGACCTGTTCAGAAGTTAGCGGCATTTAGGTGGTAAAAATACACTTTTTCATTTCTGTTAGGCCACATTGCATTAATTCCTGAAAATCACCTGAAGGGTTAATAAACTACCTGACTGCAATTTTCAATATGTCAGTGGGTGCTATTTCTAAAATGGTATACGTTTTGGGGGTTTTCTAATATATAGGACCCCAAAAGTCACTTCAAAGATGGATAGGTCCCTAAAAAAAATAATTTTGTAAATTTCCTTGAAAAAATGAAAAATTAATGCTACATTGTTAAAACTCCTAAAATGCTAACAAAATAATTTTTTTTTTACAAATGGTGCTGATGTAAAGCATACATGAGGGAAATGTTAGTTATTAATTTTTTTTATGTTATGACTATCTGGATTAAAGGGATAATCATAAAAAAATTGAAAATTGCTAATTTTAAAACATTTTTCTCAATTTTCTGATATTTTTTATAAATAAACACAAAACATATCGACCTAAATTTACCATTATCATAAAGTATAATGTGTCATGAAAAAAACAGTCTCAAAATCAGTGGGATTTGTTGAAGCATTCCAGAGTTATTACCACATAAAATGACACTGGTCAGATTTAAAAAATGTGGCTCTGTCACTAAGGGGTTAAAGTTTGCAACAAGCCACCTACGAGACACACCAAACATGTGGATTAAGGTGCTCTGGTCAGATGAAGCCAAAATCGAACTTTTTGGCAACAATATGTTTGGCATAAAGGCAACACAGCTCATCAACCTGAAGACACCATCCCCACTGTCAAACATGGCGGTGGCACATCATGGTTTGGGCCTGCTTTTCTTCAGCAGGGACAGGAAAGATGGTTAAAATTGATGGGAAGATGGATGGAGTCAAATGCAGGACAATTCTTGAAGAAAACCCATTGGAGTCTGCAAAAAGACCTGAGCCTGGGAGGGAGATTTGTCTTCCAACAAGACAATGATCCTAAACATAAAGCAAAATCTACAATGGAATGGTTCACAAATAAACATATCCAGGTCTTAGAATGGCCAAGTCAAAGTCCAGACCTCAATCAACTCGAGAATCTGTGGAAAGAGCTGAAAACTGCTGTTCACAAATAATCTCTATCAAACCTCACTGAGCTCGAGCTGTTTGCCAAGGAAGAATGGGCAATAGAGACATACCCCAAGCAACTTGCAGCTGTAATCACAGCAAAAGGTGGTGCAACAAAGTATTAAGTTAAAGGGGCCGAATAATATTGCACGCCCCCCTTTTCAGTTTTTGAATTTCTACAAAAATGTAAAATAACCAATAAATTTCATTCAACTTCACAATTATGTTCCACTTGTTATTGATTCTTCACCCAAAATTTATATATTCTTTTTATTTTTTTTTATGATGTTTGAGCAATTTCTAATGTGTAATTGTCTATAGTTACACCCACACCCTAGGTTTCCTTTTGTTACCCATCAACTCTTTATGGTAATATATATACTTTTTTTGTTCTTCCTTTCTCCCAGGTCTCCTTTTGAATTTGAACTCCAGACCCTCAGTGGGTGGTACCCTAGGCTTTTTGGTTAATTTTTGGGTCTACAAATATCTCCCTGTACCTGTGTGTGTAACCTGTTTTTTTCTATTATATTTATACTTGATAAAGAAGCCAGTGTTAGGTGTCGAGTTCCCACCGCTGCACAGGGAGAATCTTGAACCATGTCCGCTGTGGTCTCCCAATCTCCTTCAACCGCAGTGGAACCTGCTCAGCAGAGACATCGGTCCCAGCGTCTGGCTCAAGCAGATATTGTGCGTTGGTTACAGCTGCCATTCCAGGCTCAGCTTTGTAACCAGCATTGATCAGAGGTGAGCAGACGTTCCAGGGACTAATGTTGTGAATTCCGTTCTAGGGCTCCCTCCGGTGGTTGTAAATGGCACTTTTGTGAAATCTGCCCTTGGGCTCCCTCCGGTGGTTTTAAGTGGAACTGCTGCTCCTTGGATTTAGCTTAGCAGCTGCTTCCACTGATCTTCTCTCCTGCTCTGCTATTTAGCCTGGCTCTGATCTTCAGCCAGTGCCAGCTGTCAATGTTTCTTGGTTGGATTCAGATCTCTCCTTGGATTTCCTTGATAGTCGGTCCAGTTCAGCAAAGATAAGTCCTTGCATGTTCATTTGTTGTTCACTTGCTGTGGACTTAATCGTTCAGCTCATTTTATGCTTGCTCTAGTCCAGCT
The DNA here is from genome assembly GCF_051348905.1 of Ranitomeya variabilis. Classification (NCBI taxonomy): domain Eukaryota; kingdom Metazoa; phylum Chordata; class Amphibia; order Anura; family Dendrobatidae; genus Ranitomeya; species Ranitomeya variabilis. The sequence continues at coordinate 574,846,930 of NC_135236.1, forward strand.
TGTCAGTATTCTACATTCCGTTAAGCTGGAAGCTCTGGGGAAGCAGATTTGCCCTCCACACCGTTAGTCAGGTGTGGAGATTTTTTGTAAACTCTGTGATGGATTTTTCTAGCTTTTAATACTGACCGCACAGTATCCTTTCCTATTCTGTCTATCTAGTTAGAAGTGGCCTCCTTTGCTAAATCCTGGTTTCATTCTGTGTATGTCATTTCCCTCTCCACTCACAGTCCATATTTGTGGGGGGCTGTCTGTCCTTTGGGAATTTTCTCTGAGGCAAGATAGCTTTCCTGTTTCCATCTGGGGGTAGTTAGTTCTCCGGCTGTGACGAGATGTCTAGGGAGTGACAGGAACATTCTACGGCTACTTCTAGTGTTGTGTTAGGTTCAGGAACTGCGGTCAGTAAAGATACCATCTCCTCAGAGCTCGTCCCATGTTGCTCCTTAACCACCAGGTCATAATAGTACAGCTGGCCAGCAATGTATTGAATGCATCTCAAAAGAAGGAAAAAAAAAGTTCTGAACCATTTTATTTTCTCTGCAGCCTGTTTTGTATTTTTTTCCCCTTAATCTCTGGGTGGTTCAGGATTTTGGCGCTGACATGGATGTTCAGGGTTTGTTCTCTCGTGTGGATTAACTTGCTGCAAGGGTACAGAGTATCCAAGATTATGTTGTTCAGACTCCGGTTTTGGAGCCAAGAATTCCTACTCCTGATTTGTTTTTTGGGGATAGATCTAAGTTATTGAACTTTAAAAATAACTGCAGATTGTTTTTTGCTTTGAGATCCCGTTCCTCTGGTGACCCCATTCAGCAGGTGAAAATTGTCATCTCTCTGCTGCGTGGAGACCCTCAGGATTGGGCATTCTCGCTTGAGTCAGGGGATCCGGCATTACTTAATATAGACACATTTTTTCAAGCTCTCGGAATACTGTATGATGAACCTAAATCTGTGGATCAGGCAGAAAAAACCTTGTTGGCCCTGTGTCAGGGTCAGGAAGCGGCAGAATTATACTGCCAGAAATTTAGAAAGTGGTCTGTGCTCACTAAATGGAATGAAGATGCTCTGGCTGCAATTTTCAAAAAGGGTCTTTCTGAAGCCCTTAAAGATGTTATGGTGGGGTTCCCCACGCCTGTTGGTTTGAATGAATCTATGTCTCTAGCCATTCAGATTGATCGGCGCCTGCGCGAGCGCAAGGTTGTGCACCATATGGCAGTATCCTCTGAGCAGAGTCCTGAGCCTATGCAGTGTGATAGGATTTGGACTAGAGCAGAATGGCAGGAATTCAGATGACAGAATAGGCTGTGTTTTTACTGTGGTGATTCTGCTCATGCTATTTCTGATTGCCCTAAGCGTACTAAGAGGGTCGCTAGGTCTGTTACCATTAGTAGTGTGCAACCTAAATTTCTCTTGTCTGTTACCCTGATTTGCTCATTATCATCCTTTTCTGTCATGGCATTTGTGGATTCAGGCTCTGCCCTGAACTTAATGGATTTAGAGTTCACCAGACGCTGTGGTTTTTCCTTACAGCCTTTGCAGAGCCCTATTCCCTTAAGGGGCATTGATGCTACACCATTGGCCAAGAATAAACCTCAGTACGGACTCAGCTGACCATGTGCATGGCTCCAGCACATCAGGAAGATTGTCGTTTTCTGGTGTTGCATAATTTGCATGATGTGGTTGTACTGGGTTTTCCATGGTTACAGGTACATAATCCAGTGCTGGATTGGAAATCCATGTCTGTGACTAGTTGGGGTTGTCAAGGGGTACATAGTGACGTTCCTTAGATGTCAATTTTCTCTCCCCCCTCTTCTGAAGTTCCTGAGTTTTTGTCGGATTTCCAGGATGTATTTGATGAGCCCAAGTCCAGTTCCCTTCCTCCTCATAGGGACTGTGATTGTGCTAGTAACTTGATTCCTGGCTGTAAGTTCCCTAAGGGCCGACTTTTCAATCTGTCTGTGCCAGAGCATGCCACCATGCGGAGTTATGTTAAGGAGTCTTTGGAGAAGGGGCATATTCGGCCCTCTTCACCACCGTTGGGAGCGGGATTCTTCTTGTTGCCAAGAAGGATGGCTCCTTGAGACCCTGTATTGATTATCGCCTTCTGAATAAGATCACGGTCAAATTCCAATACCCTTTACCTTTGCTTTCTGATTTGTTTGCTCGGATTAAGGGGGCTAGTTGGTTTACTAAGATTGACCTTCGAGGAGCGTACAATCTTGTTCGTATTAAACAGGGTGACGAATGGAAAACTGCATTTAATACGCCTGAAGGCCATTTTGAATACCTTGTGATGCCATTCGGGCTCTCTAATGCCCCTTCTGCGTTTCAGTCCTTCATGCATGATATCTTCAGGAATTATCTTGATAAATTCATGATTGTAAATTTGGATGATATTTTGATTTTTTCTGACGATTGGGAGTCTCATGTGAAACAGGTCAGGATGGTATTTCAGATCCTTTGTGCTAACACTTTATTTGTGAAGGGGTCTAAATGCCTATTTGGAGTTCAGAAGGTTTCTTTTTTGGGTTTTATTTTTTCTCCCTCGGCTATAGAAATGGATCCTGTTAAGGTCCAAGCCATTCATGATTGGATTCAACCCACTTCTGTGAAGAGCCTTCAGAAATTTTTGGGCTTTGCTAATTTTTATCGCCGTTTCATTGCCAACTTTTCCAGTGTGGTTAAGCCCCTGACCGATTTGACGAAGAAAGGTGCTGATGTGATGAATTGGTCCTCTGCGGCTGTTGAGGCCTTTCAGGAGCTTAAATGTCGATTTACTTCTGCCCCTGTGTTGCGTCAGCCGGATGTTTCTCTTCCTTTTCAGGTTGAGGTTGACGCTTCTGAGATTGGGGCAGGGGCCATTTTGTCTCAGAGAAATTCTGATGGTTCTTTGATGAAACCGTGTGCCTTCTTCTCCAGAAAGTTTTCGCCTGCAGAGCGTAATTATGATGTCGGCAATCGGGAGTTGTTGGCTATCAAGTGGGCATTTGAGGAGTGGTGACATTGGCTTGAGGGTGCCAAGCACCGCATTGTGGTCTTGACCGATCATAAGAATCTGATTTACCTCGAGTCTGCCAAGCGGTTGAATCCTAGACAGGCTCGATGGTCCCTGTTTTTCTCCCGTTTTGATTTTGTGGTCTCGTATCTTCCGGGAGTTTTTTGCCTGATTCTCCGGGAGTCCTTGAGCCGGTTGGTATTCTCAAGGAGGGGGTGATTCTTTCGGCCATCTCCCCTGATTTACGGCGGGTGCTTCAGGAATTTCAGACTGATAAACCTGACCACTGTCCAGTGGGGAAACTCTTTGTTCCTGATAGATGGACTAGTAAAGTAATTTCTGAGGTTCATTGTTCGGTGTTGGCTGGTCATCCTGGGATTTTTGGTACCAGAGATTTGGTTGCTAGGTCCTTTTGGTGGCCTTCCTTGTCGCAGGATGTGCGTTCTTTTGTGCAGTCCTGTGGGACTTGTGCCCGGGCCAAGCCTTGCTGTTCCCGCGCTAGTGGGTTGCTTTTGCCTTTACCGGTCCCTGAGAGGCCCTGGACGCATATTTCCACGGATTTTATTTCGGATCTTCCTGTTTCCCAGAAGATGTCTGTTATCTGGGTGGTTTGTGACCGGTTTTCTAAGATGGTCCATTTGGTACCTTTGCCTAAATTGCCTTCCTCCTCTGATTTGGTTCCATTGTTTTTTCAGCATGTGGTTCGTTTGCATGGCATTCCGGAGAATAATGTGTCTGACAGAGGTTCTCAGTTTGTTTCTAGGTTTTGGCGGTCCTTTTGTGCTAGGATGGGCATTGATTTGTCTTTTTCTTCGGCGTTTCATCCTCAGACAAATGGCCAAACTGAGCGAACCAATCAGACCTTGGAAACCTTTTTGAGATGCTTTATGTCTGCTGATCAGGATGATTGGGTGGCCTTCTTGCCGTTGGCCGAGTTTGCCCTTAATAATCGGGCTATCTCGGCTACTTTGGTTTCGCCTTTTTTTTTGTAATTTTGGATTTCATCCTCATTTTTCTTCGGGGCAGGTTAAGCCTTCTGATTGTCCTGGTGTGGATTCTGTGGTGGACAGGTTACAGCAGATTTGGACTCATGTGGTGGACAATTTGACGTTGTCTCAGGAAAAAGCTCAACGTTTTGCTAACCGCCGTCGGTGTGTTGGTCCCCGGCTTCGTGTTGGGGATTTAGTTTGGTTATCTTCTCGTCATGTTCCTATGAAGGTTTCTTCCCCTAAGTTCAAGCCTCGCATTATTGGTCCCTATAAGATTTCTGAGATTATCAATCCGGTATCTTTTCGTTTGGCCCTTCCTGCCTCTTTTGCCATCCATAATGTTTTCCATAGATCTTTGTTGCGGAGATATATGGTGCCCGTTGTTCCCTCTGTTGATCCTCCTGCCCCGGTGTTGATTGAGGGGGAGTTGGAATATGTGGTGGAGAAGATTTTGGATTCTCATTTTTCGAGGCAGAGGCTTCAGTATCTTGTCAAGTGGAAGGGTTATGGCCAGGAGAATAATTCTTGGGCTGTTGCCTCCGATGTCCATGCCGCCGATTTGGTTCATGCCTTTCACTTGGCTCGTCCTGATCGGCCAGGGGGCTCTGGTGAGGGTTTGGTGACCCCTCCTCAAGGGGGGGTACTGTTGTGAATTCCGTTCTTGGGCTCCCTCCGGTGGTTGTAAATGGCACTTTTGTGAATTCTGCCCTTGGGCTCCCTCCGGTGGTTTTAAGTGGAACTGCTGCTCCTTGGATTTAGCTTAGCAGCTGCTTCCACTGATCGTCTCTCCTGCTCTGCTATTTAGCCTGGCTCTGATCTTCAGCCAGTGCCAGCTGTCAATGTTTCTTGGTTGGATTCAGATCTCTCCTTGGATTTCCTTGATAGTCGGTCCAGTTCAGCAAAGATAAGTCCTTGCATGTTCATTTGTTGTCCACTTGCTGGGGAACAGATAGGGCAATCTGTCACAAAGACAGGGATCGTCGAACGGTGTGCTGCCTACCTGGCGCTCGAGTCCGACACATCGCTGATTGGGTGGACAGATTAATAGGAGGGGCTGGTGAGGACCCAGCGGTCATGGTGCACATTGGCACAAATGACAAAGTTAGAGGTAGGTGGAAGGTCCTTAAAGATGATTTCAGGGAATTAGGCTGCAAGCTGAAAGCAAGGACCTCCAACGTGGTATTTTCCGAAATACTGCCTGTACCACGTGCCACGCCAGAGAGGCAACGGGAGATTAGGGAGGTTAATCAGTGGCTCAAGAATTGGTGTAGGAAGGAGGGGTTTGGGTTCCTGCAGAACTGGGCCGACTTCTCAGTTGGCTACAGGCTCTACGCTAGGGACGGGCTGCACCTCAATGGGGAAGGTGCAGCTGTGCTGGGGGAAAAAATGGTAAGAAGGTTGGAGGAGTGTTTAAATTAGGGATTGGGGGGGAGGGTATTCATTTTATAGGAGGGGAAGATAGTGCAGATAGAGACCTGGGCACAAATAAGGAAGTTGGGGGTGGCGGTGGCATTGGGGGTGGGGTTAGAACAGTTAGTAATTTCAGAAAGAATAGAGGTACAGAGAGGAACATCAAGTGCATGTATACTAATGCCAGAAGCCTCGCCAACAAAATGGACGAATTTGAACTAATGTTGTTGGAACATAATTATGACATGGTGGGGATATCTGAAACATGGCTGGATGAGAGCCATGACTGGGCTGTTAATTTGCAGGGCTATAGTCTGTTCAGAAATGACCGTACAGATAAGCGAGGGGGAGGGGTGTGTCTGTATGTAAAATCCACATTAAAACCCATCCTGCGTTATAATATAGGTGAATCTAATGAAAATGTAGAGTCCCTGTGGGTGGAGATAAGGGGAGGGGGAAAAAATAATAAATTATTGATAGGGGTTTGTTATAAATCTCCAAAAATAATGGAAGCAATGGAGAATATCCTCGTAAAGCAAATAGATGAAGCTGCGACTCAAGGAGAAGTCATTATTATGGGGGACTTCAACTACCCTGAAATAGATTGGGGAACAGAAACCTGCAATTCCAGTAAAGGTAATCGGTTTTTGACAACTATGAGAGACAATTACCTTTCACAACTGGTTAAGGACCCAACAAGAAGGGGGGCACTGCTAGACCTAATATTAACCAACAGGCCAGACCGCATAGCAAATATAAGGGTTGGGGGTCACTTGGGGAATAGTGATCACAAAATAATAAGTTTTCAGGTCTCCTTTAATAAGATGTGTAGTAGAGGGGTGACAAGGACACTAAACTTCAGGAGGGCAAATTTCCAACGGACGAGAGAGGATCTTGGTGCAATTAACTGGGACGATATCCCGAGGCATAAAAATACACAAAGAAAATGGAAGACGTTTATTAGCCTCCTGGAAAGGACCTGTGCACAGTATATACTGTATGGGAATAAACATACTAGAAATAGGAGGAAACCAATATGGCTAAATAGAGCTGTAAGGGGCGCAATAAGTGACAAAAAGAAAGCATTTAGAGAATTAAAGGAAGTAGGTAGTGATGAGGCATTAAATAAATATAGAAAATTAAATAAATTCTGTAAAAAGCAAATCAAGGTAGCAAAGATTGAGACAGAGAGACTCATTGCCAGAGAGAGCAAAAATAACTCCAAAATATTCTTTAACTACATAAATAGTAAGAAACTAAAAAATGATAGTGTTGGCCCCCTTAAAAATAGTCTGGGTGAAATGGTGGATGAGGATGGGGAAAAAGCCAATATGCTAAATGACTTTTTTTTCATCAGTATTTACAAAAGAAAATCCCATGGCAGCCAATATGACTAGTGATAAATATTCCCAATTAAATGTTACCTGCTTAACCCAGCAGTAAGTACGGCGGCGTCTAAAAATCACAAAAATTGACAAATCTCCGGGCCCGGATGGGATACACCCCCGAGTACTGCAGGAACTAAGTACAGTCATTGATAGACCGTTATTTTTAATCTTTAAAGAGTCCATAATAACAGGGTCTGTACCACAGGACTGGCGTATAGCAAATGTGGTGCCAATATTTAAAAAGGGGACAAAAACTGAACTCGGAAATTATAGGCCAGTAAGCTTAACCTCTACTGTGGGTAAAATCCTGGAGGGCATTCTAAGGGATGCTATACTGGAGTATCTGAAGAGGAATAACCTCATGACCCAGTATCAGCACGGGTTTACTAGGGACCGTTCATGTCAGACTAATTTGATCAGCTTCTATGAAGAGGTAAGTTCCGGACTGGACCAAGGGAGCCCAGTGGATGTAGTGTATATGGACTTTTCAAAAGCTTTTGATACGGTGCCACACAAAAGGTTGATACATAAAATGAGAATAATGGGGATAGGGGAAAATATGTGCAAGTGGGTTGAGAGCTGGCTCAGGGATAGGAAACAAAGGGTGGTTATTAATGGAGCACACTCGGACTGGGTCGCGGTTAGCAGTGGGGTACCACAGGGGTCAGTATTGGGCCCTCTTCTTTTTAACATATTTATTAATGACCTTGTAGGGGGCATTCAGAGTAGAATTTCAATATTTGCAGATGACACTAAACTCTGCAGGGTAATCAATACAGAGGAGGACAATTTTATATTACAGGATGATTTATGTAAACTAGAGGCTTGGGCTGATAAATGGCAAATGAGCTTTAATGGGGATAAATGTAAAGTCATGCACTTGGGTAGAAGTAATAAGATGTATAACTATGTGCTTAATTCTTAAACTCTGGGTAAAACTGTCAATGAAAAGGACCTGGGTGTATGGGTGGATGACAAACTCATATTCAGTGGCCAGTGTCAGGCAGCTGCTACAAAGGCAAATAAAATAATGGGATGCATTAAAAGAGGCATAGATGCTCATGAGGAGAACATAATTTTACCTCTATACAAGTCACTAGTGCGACCACACTTAGAATACTGTGCACAGTTCTGGTGTCGGGTGTATAAGAAAGACATAGCTGAACTAGAGCGGGTGCAGAGAAGAGCGACCAAGGTTATTAGAGGACTGGGGGGTCTGCAATACCAAGATAGGTTATTACACTTGGTGCTATTTAGTTTGGAAAAACGAAGGCTAAGGGGTGATCTTATGTTAATGTATAAATATATGAGGGGACAGTACAAAGACCTTTCTGATGATCTTTTTAATCATGGACCTGAGACAGGGACAAGGGGGCATCCTCTACGTCTGGAGGAAAAAAGGTTTAAGCATAATAACAGACGCGGGTTCTTTAATGTAAGAGCAGTGAGACTATGGAACTCTCTGCCGTATGATGTTGTAATGAGTGATTCATTACTTAAATTTAAGAGGGGCCTGGATACCTTTCTGGAAAAGTATACTGTTACAGGGTATGTATACTAGATTCCTTGATAAGGCGTTGATCCAGGGAACTAGTCTGATTGCCGTATGTGGGTCGGGAAGGATTTTTTTTTTCCCCATGGTGGAGCTTACTCTTACCACATGGGTTTTTTTTGCCTTCCCCTGGATCAACATGTTAGGGCATGTTAGGTTAGGCTATGGGTTGAACTAGATGGACTTAAAGTCTTCCTTCAACCTTAATAACTATGTAACTATGTAACTATGTAACTTAATCGTTCAGCTCATTTTATGTTTGCTCTAGTCCAGCTTGTCTGTATTCTACATTCCGTTAAGCTGGAAGCTCTGGGGAAGCAGATTTGCCCTCCACACCGTTATTCAGGTGTGGGGATTTTTTGTAAACTCTTTGATGGATTTTTCTAGCTTTTAATACTGACCGCACAGTATCCTATCCTATTCTGTCTATCTAGTTAGAAGTGGCCTCCTTTGCTAAATCGTGGTTTCATTCTGTGTATGTCATTTCCCTCTCCACTCACAGTCCATATTTGTGGGGGGCTGTCTGTCCTTTGGGAATTTTCTCTGAGGCAAGATAGCTTTCCTGTTTCCATCTTTAGGGGTAGTTAGTTCTCCGGCTGTGACGAGATGTCTAGGGAGTGACAGGAACATTCCACGGCTACTTCTAGTGTTGTGTTAGGTTCCGGAACTTCGGTCAGTAAAGATACCATCTCCTCAGAGCTCGTCCCATGTTGCTCCTTAACCACCAGGTCATAATAGACTAAGTCCTGCTTTTCTTCTACTGAGCATGCCCACTGGACGACCTCTCATTGGTGGTCAGGGGTCACATGCTCAGGTCCTGTAGCTGCTCTGATTGGAGCACTACGAAGGTCCTGGAAGGCTACAGATATAAAAGGTTTGCATGGCCACTCGGCCATGCGCTAGTATAAATCAGTTATTGTGTGTGTGTGTGGAGGTGTGCCTGTTCTGGTGAAAGCTCTGAATCATTCCCATCCCTAGTGTTGATGAATGCTCGTGAATGTTGGAGCTGTCTAGCACCAGTTAGTGCCATCCATCACCAGGCACACTCTATAGCATCTAACAGCAGCGTTAGCTAGTGCGGCACCGTGTGCAACCAGTGCGCTTACCTGTCCCTAGTTAGGGCTGTTAGTGGTGTTCGCCAGAGCGGCGCTGCACGCACCCAGTGCGGTAAATCGTTATTTAGGTTTTTCCCTGGCACCAAGCGCTAGTGGTCTAGAGGGACTCTATCCCCGTGTCCATGGGGCAGAGTCCTGTGACCCAATACTAGCGTTCACTCTGCGGTATTGCGGCCCTGTGATGCAACAGGGTTCGCTTCTTTACATACCGGATGAAGCTATCCCATGTGTGTTCACATTATACTGCCATATACTGTCCACCATTTCCGAGCAGCAGGTGTCATCTCTGCACGGTGGACCCTAGGCTGCGAATGCACCTTATACCATCCTTATAATTATTTGGTGCGTTCCGCCAGCCCTAACAGCCAGTACAGCATTGAAACACATAGAGGACAATAGAGAACCTTCTAAGAATATCACAGCAAGAGACTTCATTCCAGCAGTGCAGCTGATTTTTAAACATCTTGTTTTGGTAATTTCCATTTGGCAGATCTTTCCCCAGCCACGGGGCAGCGACAGCTGGCTATCTAAACCTTTTTTAGCATTTATGTCTTCACACAACCACCCAAGGTGAGCAAACCTATTGTTTTTGCTGACTCTTATATTAGGGTTTTACCCTATTGTGCGCTTCTGACTTCACACTCACTATTTACTTTGCTTGGCAAAATTGACACAGCAATATGATTCCACAGGTCAGCATAAGTATAGCGATACCAAATTTAAATAGATTTTTTATTTAACTGGTGAAAAAAATTCCGAAGTTTAAAAAAAGCATAAACATAAAACATAAAACATTTGCGCTTGTGTCACCATTTTCTGATACCTATAACATTTTTATTTTTCTAATAACACAACTATTTGAGGACCTGTATTTAGCCTTCAGAGCTTAAATTTTTATTGTCACCAATTTGGGGTACACATGACGTTTTAATAGTTTTATTTATTGCCTTTTATTTGGGAACCGTGTTGCCCAAAATGCACCATTCTGGTGTTTAGGTTATTTCATGTTTATGTTGTTTCTCATATGGGTTAATTAATATTAAACGTTGATAAACTTGACTTTTATGAATGCATCGATACCTGATATATGGATTTCTTCATATCCATAGGGGATCTAAACCTACAAAAAAAGGTCTCCAATGAATATCAGGTTATGGTTGAGCTTCCCAGGAGTACCAACATGATAACAATGAGGGCTTCCAACAGTCCATCAGTAATCAAAGCACCTTGTGTGGTATGTGATCACATCACTCTTGGTCAATGGGAACCAGTGATTGTGTGTACCGAGCCAATAAAAAGCCTCTGTCATAGATTGATAGTAATAAAGTATATAATCACTGCACTTGTACGATGAAGATACTTGATTCATGTGAATAATTTTATTGAGAAAATGTTCAGGTGAAGCGATAAGTACAAAACGTTTCGGCCAACCCGTGGCCTTGATCACTAAATCGCCTTAGGTAGAAGTTCCTTCCTTTCTCTAGAGTGTATAAATAGTGCTGCTAGGGTATCAGCCAAAAGGTAAAGGTAGGCAAACCTTAATCTTATTGATACCGTGGCTGCCCTAGTGAGGAGTAGGTAGGTATGTGCATCAATGGCTGTTTGTTTGAGAAGCCTGTCAGAGCAAATGTCTGTTGCTTTTAAAGAGATAGACCAGTAATCTGGGGGAGTCTGTACGACTCTTTGTTTATGGAGCCAGCCAGAGCCAATATATGATAATTTTGAAACGTTAGACCAGCAGAGTGAGGGAATCAGTGCAGATCCGTCCTCAGGTTTCGGTGTATGGAGTGGCTGGGACAAGCGTTGGTGGGTAAGTGGGATGTGTAGACACCGGCCGTGTCAATGTGGCAGCGAGATTGATAGTAGTTTTTAAGTGGTTAACAGCAGTGTTTGGCTCACAATGCAACTCTAGACACCGATGCCCACTATGTAATGTAGCTGCCATTAGCAGCGTGTGGAGCAGGCTCAGCTCCTGAATCTGCACCACACACAGTGACCCACTCCTTGATGGATAAATCTGTTTATAGGGCATTAAGGGGTTAATGAAAGCTCTTATATAAAGATAGAAAAGGACATCTTCTGGATATTAATATATTATGATTCTTGATTATTTAGGAGGAAATACATTTCATAAACTGACTGGTGGCATCATATTACTGGACCTCAGATTCAGTAAGTGCTTTCACATTATCCATTCTTTCACAAGAGTTTGTAAAGGCAAATAGCATGACTAGGACCAACTTTGGCATGGCTAGGACCCAATCCAGCTTAGAATTAACTCCGGAATATGGATGAATTCCATCAATGGCAATGTAGATCTAATTTTATGGAGATATACGCTAGACAAAATATAATAACTTAGTTTTGCATCCATTCCACAATTTGTTTTTCTAATTGATTTCCATGAGGGTGTGTGGAACAATAAAATGGTCATGGGATTGAGACTTGAAAGAAATGATCATGAGACATCTGTATTGGGAGGCAAGATAGGATGTTGACTAGTGATGAGCGACTATACTCGTTACTCGGGTTTCCCCGAGTATATTCAGGTGGTCTCCGAGTATTTTGGCGTGCTCAGAGATTTAGTTTTTGTCGCCGCAGCTGCATGATTTATGGCTGCTAGACAGCCTGAATACATGCGGGAATTCCCTAACAAACAGGCAAATTCACATGTATTCAGCCTGTCTAGCAGTTGCAAATCATGCAGCTGCAGCGACGAAAACGAAATCTCTGAGCACACCAAAATACTCGGAGACCACCCGAGCATGCTCGGGGAAACCCGAGTAACGAGTATACTCGCTCAGCACTAATGTTGACATTATGTCTGCTGTTGTCTGACAACTTATTTGTGTGATAGGCAGGTAAAGTGCACGTCATAAGAATAATACATGAAGCACGAAGTGCCATATTATCACTTTAAGACATCGAAATCATATGGATTTTCTGTCCCATTTGTGCTATATATGCTATATATCTTAATATATACAGCTCAAAAATAAATTAAGGAAACACTTAACTCTTGTAACAGTACTCCAAGTGAATTAACCTTTAGGGATCTCCAGCTCTCCAGTTAGAAAGCACAAGTAATTGTCAATAGATTTTATATGCTGTGGTGTAACTAAAAAAAACAGGTGCACTGGAGAGGTACAACAACAAACACCCCAAAAGAGAATGGGTTTGCAGGTGGAAGCTATATACAGTGGGGAAAATAAGTATTTGATCCCTTTCTGATTTTGTAAATTTGCCCACTGACAAAGGCATGAACAGTCTACAATTTTAAATGTAGGTTAATTTTAACATTGAGAGATAGAATATCAAAAATAAAATCCAGAAAATCACATAGTATAAATTTGTTAACATTTTGTGGTGAGAAATACGTATTTGATCCCCTACAAGCCATTAAAGGGCCACTGTCACCCCCTCCAGCCGTTATAAACTAAAAGAGCCACCTTGTGCAGCAGTAATGCTGCAGTCTAACAAGGTGGCTCTTTTAGTTTTTGATTCAGTTATTCCCTCAATAAAGCGTTTTAAAATTTGCCCTAAATACCTGTCCTTAGACCTGGAGGCGGTCCGAAGCCTCCTCTGTGAATCTCCCAATGGCCGTCACTCTTCTCTTCTGGGGATGTGGTCGCCGCCCCCTTCGCGCTGTTTCTTCTTAAATCCGGCGCCTGCGCTGTGCGTGCCTGCCTGGAGCAGGCGCAGTCTTCATTGTCCTTCATAGCTCAGATCCAGGGTGCCTGACTGCGCCTGTGGGGGCAGTGCGGCCACCCTGTTGCTGAATCCCCGCCCCGCACTATGTTATTCATTATGCACAGTGCGGGGCTGGTATTCCTGGGCATGCGCGCTGCACTGTTCAGACGCTCCCCCAGCTCAGACGCTCCCCCAGCTCCCCCGCCTTCCAGCGTTGTAATTTACGGCTGCTTCATCACAAACGCTGTTGACGATTTGTGTATATTCCGGCAAGCTGGTGTGTGCTTTGTCTCGGTGAGTGTGTTTGTATGTTGTAAGGCAAATGCATCTTTTACACCATCATAATGTGCATCACTGTGCATAATGAATAACACAGTGCGGGGCGGGGATTCAGCAACAGGGTGGCCGCACTGCCCGCACAGGCGCAGTCAGGCACCCTGGATCTGAGCTATGAAGGACAATTTAGACTGCGCCTGCCCCAGGCAGGCACGCACAGCGCAGGCGCCGGATATAAGAAGAAACAGCGCAAAGGGGGCGGCGACCACATCCCCAGAAGAGAAGAGTGACGGCCATTGGGAGATTCACAGAGGAGGCTTCAGACCTGCCTCCAGGTCTAAGGACAGGTATTTAGGGCAAATTTTAAAACGCTTTATTGAGGGAATAACTGAATTAAAAACTAAAAGAGCCACCTTGTTAGACTGCAGCATTACTGCTGCACAAGGTGGCTCTTTTAGTTTATAACGGCTGGAGGGGGTGACAGTGGCCCTTTAAGAGTTTTGGCTCCTACAGACAGTTAGATGATCCTAACGTTAGGGGTAGAGTTCCCGCCTCTGCACAGGGGGAATCTCGGGCCATCTCCGCTGCGGTCTCCCATTGTCCTCCTGACGCAGTGGAGCCTGCTCAGCGGAGACGTCGGTCCCAGCGTCTTGCTCAGTCCCACTCTGTACAAAGAGTTACTGCTGCTTTTCCTGCTTCTGCCATTGAAGTCAGTGCTGGGCAGCGGCGAGCAGACGCTTCTAGGACTAAGTCCTGCTCTTCTCGTTCTGAGCATGCCCTGAGTAAGATCTCTCAGTTGAGATCGAGGGTCACATGGTCAGATACTGCATCTAAGTCCATTGGTCCTTTCAGGAAGGTCTTGTAGGTGCTAGGACTAAGTCCTGCTTGGCACAAACTGAGCATGCCAAGGGCAAGATCTCTCAGTGGAGATTTAGGGTCACATGCTCAGGTATGGCAGCCTCTCATTGGTCCTTCTGGGAAGGTCTTATACTTGCTGCAGCTATATGAGGCGTGCATGGCCACACGGCCATGCGCTAGTATTGCTTTCATTTATGTACTTTGCGCCAGTGTGGTCTTGTATGTGTGTGTTCAGGGACCCGGCTGAAATAAGCCCCTAGAATGCTGGAACCTCCGGCGAGGAGTTCGTATGCTTGTGTGTTCAGGGACCAGGCCGAAATAAGCCTCTAGAATGCTGGCACCTCCGGCGAGGAGTTTCGTGTGCGTGCAAGACCACTGACTGCTCTTGTTTAGACAGTTAACCTGTGCCTCTGTGGAGTCTAACAGGGCGCAGCGCTTTGTGTTCACGGCTGCTCTGTGAAGTAACAGAGTTAGCTAACACTGCTATTAGTTCTGCTATTTACTAGCAGCAGGTGCATGGTGGACCCCGGGCTGCGAACGCATCTATCCTAATAAAATATATACTTTCATTAGGTGCGTTCCGCTAGCCCTATCATAACACCTAATCATCTCATTACCAGCATTAAAGACAGCTGTCTTACATAGTCACCTTTATAAAAGACTTCTATGCACAGACTCAATTAAACCTCTAGCCTCTACAACATGGGCAAGACCAGAAAGCTTTCTATAAGGATGTCAGGGACAAGATCATGGACCTGCACAAAGCTGGAATGGGCTACAAAACCATACATAAGATGCTGGGTGAGATGGAGACAAATGTTGGTGCAATAGTAAGAAAATGGAAGAAATGCAATATGACTATTAATCAACAACAATCTGGGGCACCATTCAAAATCTCACCTCATGGGGTATCCTTGATCATGATTAAGGTTACAGATCAGCCTAAAACTACAGGGTGAACTTGTTAATGATCTCAAGGTAGCCGAGACCACAGTAACCAAGAAAACCATTGGTAACACATTACGCCATAAAGATTTAAAATCCTGCAGTGCCCGTAAGGTACCCCTGCTGAAGAAGGCACATGTGCAGGCCCATCTGAAGTTTTGCAAAGAACACCTGGATGATTCTGTGAGTGATTGGGAGAAGGTGCTGTACTCAGATGAGACTAAAATTGAGGACTTTGGCATTAACGCAACTCGCCGTGTTTGGAGGAAGAGAAATGCTGCCTATAACCCAAAGTACACCATCCCCGCTGTCAAGTATGAAGGTGAAAACATTATGTTTTGGGGTATTTCTCTGCTAAGGGCACAGGACTACTTCACCACATCAATGGGAGAATGGATGGAGCCATGTACGATAAAATCCTGAGTGATAACCTCCTTCCCTCCACCAGGACATTAAAAATGGGTCGTGGCTGGGTCTTAAAGCAATACAATGACCAAAATCATACAGCCAAAGCAACAAAGGAGTGGCTCAAAAAGAAGCACATAAAAGTCATCACATGGCCTAGCCAATCTCCAGACCTTAATCGCATAGGAAACTTATGGAGGGAGTTGAAGCTCCTAGTTGCCAAGCGACAGCCTCAAAATTTTAATGATTTAGAGATATCCTGCAAGAGGAATGGACCAAAATTCCTCCTGATGTGTGCAAATCTCATCATCAATTACAAAAAAAGTCTGACTGCTTAGCTTGCCAACAAGGGTTTTGCCACCAAGTAACCAGTCTTGTTTGCCAGAGGGATCAAATTCTTCTTTCTTACTGCAAAATGCATATAAATGTATATAATTTATACAATGTGATTTTCTGGATTTTATTTTTGATGTTCTATCTCTCAGTGTTAAAATTAACCTACATTTAAAATTATAGAATGTTCACGTCTTTGTCCATGGGCAAACTTACAAAATTAGCAGTGGATCAAATACTTTTTTTCTCCCACTGTAAATTGCAATTTTCTAATCTGTCATGACTTTGAAGAGGAGATCTGAATTTTACACTACCTTTAACTCTATCCAGCATGATTGGTTTGGCAGTGGGTCAGTGATGTTTTGGGAAGGCATATCTTTGGGGAGTCACACAATTTAGCACATAAGAGCCTGATTGCTCTTTAGTGTCATTATGAGATATGTAGAGTTATTGTCAGACCTTACACTGGTGCAGCTAGCGCTGGGTGCTTCCTGGTGCCTCATATGGACCACACTCACTACTGAGTCACATTGTGAGCTGCCAAAATGAAATTTACACACATTTGATTTTCTTATGATTTCAATTTTATACATTTATTTTAAAGGTGATTTTGTATTCATCCCTCATTTTGCAGATTTTATTTTGTTTTGTATTGACATATGTAATTTTGTTCCCAACAAATTGCACAGCTTATGTCAAAAAAATTTCTCAATCTGAATATTTAATTATTTGATATCCTATGTGTGACTTGTTACCTGAATTTCTTTGAGCAGTAATATAACACAACTATGTGTGTGTATTTTCTCTGTATATACTATAAATATTAGCAAATGCAAACACTTTGTGCAGACGGGCAATAAGATGCAACAGATGGCTGAAAGTGGACAGCTCCTTAAAGACCTGATATGCAGTCAATCAAGGGAAAACTAGGCAACAATTCTAAATCAGCCTTGTCATTATCAGGAGAATTTTAATTGAAGCAATAAGGTTCTTTCATCTCAGCTAGTTTGAAAGTAAGTAATAACATAAACAAGCATCCTCCACTGATATTCTTTAATTAAAGCCTTGAAATTTGTTATTTTAGCTGAATTGGTAATGTCATATGATTACCAAAATTCTTGGCAATTATATTTTAATTGTGCATAATAGCTCATAAATTTTCTGCCACCACAACCTAAGGAGAAAATGTTATCACTTCAATGTACATAACAAAAACATTATTTTAGGAAAATGAAATCTTGTAATTTGAATACTGAAATGATCCTTTAGCATAAAGAGTAGAGCTTATATAACTGACAGTGTGCTCAGTTATTAGGCTTTAGTGTTATTACTTTACATCTTTATTGTGTATCTTTATGCAATCTATAAGCTTCATTTTCTTTGCATACAGACTAATTTCTTATTTACGATCTATGATTTGCTATCACCTGATGCAAATGTGTAAGACGTTCCTCAGACTCCAAGACTTGGCTGCGACTGCTACCTCTGTACCACTATAATGTAGTGAGACCCGGTGATGGACATTCTACCATTGGAATCGTTACATCCTTATCAGCTGACGACAATATAGTCAAAGATAGAACTACCGCCCTATTCAAGCATGGTTAATCTCACTTGCATAACCATGAAGGTGATATATCTTCTATGCAAAATTCAACTTTAGTGTTCTATCACTATCTCCTTTCTGCAGAAGCAGAAGTTTAACCAAATATGCTAACTAGTTTGCTCAGTGCATCCTTGGTGTGGTAAGAATGAGGCTCAGTTCACCATTCTGGCCACTGGTTTTACATTCCCACGTCCCTTTCACTTTTGATTGATTGAGATAGCTTATCTGAGCTTGCTATGCTCCAGGCAAGCCAGCACTGTCTATCATTAGTGAGAGAGGTAGGACAAGCTAATTGAACCTGTGCTCTTAAGGTACCTTCACACGAAACGACTTTGTAACGATATCGCTAGCGATCCGTGACGTTGCAGCGTCCTGGCTAGCGATATCGTTTAGTTTGACACGCAGCAGCGATCAGGATCCTGCTGTGATGTCGCTGGTCGCTGAATAAAGTTCAGAACTTTATTTGGTCGTCCGATCGCCGTGTATCGTTGTGTTTGACAGCAAAAGCAACGATACCAGCGATATTTTACACTGGTAACCAGGGTAAACATCGGGTTACTAAGCGCAGGGCCGCGCTTAGTAACCCGATGTTTACCCTGGTTACCAGTGTGAAATGTAAAAAAAACAAACAGTACATACTTACATTCGCATCCCCCGCCGTCTGCTTCCCACACTGACTGAGCGCCGCAAAGTGAAAGTGTAAGCACAGCACAGCGGTGACGTCACCGCTGTGCCCTGCTACTGCCGGCGCTCAGTCAGTCAGTCAGTGCAGGAAGTGGACGCTGGGGGATGCGAATGTGAGTATGTACTGTTTGTTTTTTTTACATTTTACGCTGGTAACCAGGGTAAACATCGGGTTACTAAGCGCGGCCCTGCGCTTAGCTACCCGATGTTTACCCTGGTTACCCGGGGACCTCGGCAACGTTGGTCGCTGGAGAGCGGTCTGTGTGACAGCTCTCCAGCGATCAAACAGCGATGCTGCAGCGATCGGCATCGTTGTCGCTATCGCTGCAGCGTCGTTTCGTGTGAAGGTACCTATAGCTTCTCAGCTACACAAAGGATGCACCAAGCAACATAAGCAGATTTGATAAAACTTCAATTCCTACAGAACATAGGCAGTAAATTAAGGGTGCAATTTTTATAGAGGCTATACCCCTACAAGGCTATGGGGTATACTGTCATTTTAGGATGATAGATTTTCTTTAACCCCTTCATACACCTTGATGTAACTGTACCCCTCTCAGCATACATGGAGTGGACTAAGGATCTGATAAGGCAACTTACTTGGCAGATGCAGGCTGTATTTCTTAATTGCAATTAAAAACAGATGACAACTATCAGAGTAAGCTTCAGTACTGCTTAACTATTTATATTTAACTGTCAATGACTGATAGTAACATTTAAATAGCACGATTGCAGTTACCCTCATGCACTGGCTGCAGTTAGCCCCTTGCAATGCAATTATGGAGTGCCATTTGGTTACTATAGTTTGTTAAAGTCCCCATTGATGCCATTTTGGACATCCTATGAAGCCTAGCATGAGGATGGGCTTCATAGGAAGGTATCAATTTAATGGGAGCTGGTCATATCTTCAATATGGGGTTAATCTGCAAGATAAAAGAGTTCTAAAGTTGCCTTGCTGGCACACTAAGAGCTCGACTGCTTGAAGGAAATTAATTTTATTCCTTCCGAAAGTCTCCAGCATGCAGTCATGGAGGCAAGTCGGCTCAGCTTTAGTCACTGCTCAGTACTTAGCAGCAGTTGTTAAGACGTCCTGGCACATTGGCTGACAGTGATTTCTGCATTGATGTGCTGCAGAGATTACTGTTATTGGGGACATGACAGTTGCTTTTTAACTTTATGACATGTATGAAAGATCCCAAAATAGAAAATAAAATAAAAATGTGTTAAAAAAACAAAAACAAAAAAAATGTGTCATTTTCAGCCCTGTTCCCAGTTTAAGAAAAAAGAAAAATCAGAATTGGTATAGCTGCATGTGTAAAAGTCCAGTCTATCAAAATATAACATTATTTAAAACATACCGTAAATAGAATGCTGAAAAATAATGGAAAAAAGCCAGTTTTCCAGTATTTCAGTCTACGTACAGTGCAGACCAAAAGTTTGGACACACATTCTCATTTAAAGATTTTTCTGTATTTTCATGACTATGAAAATTGTACATTCACACTGAAGGCATCAAAACTATGAATAAACACATGTGGAATTATATGCTTAACAAAAAAAGTATGAAACAACTGAAATTATGTCTTATATTCTAGGTTCTTCAAAGTAGCCACCTTTTGCTTTGATGACTGCTTTGCATACTCTTGGCATTCTCTTGATGAGCTTCAAGAGGTAATCACCGGAAATGGTCTTCCAATAATCTTGAAGGAGTTCCCAAAGATGCTTAGCACTTGTTGGCCATTTTGCCTTCACTCCACGGTCCAGCTCACCCCAAACCATCTCAATTGGGTTCAGGTCTGGTGACTCTGGAGGCCAGGTCATCTGGCATAGCACCCCATCACTCTCCTTCTTGGTCAAATAGCCCTTACACAGCCTGGAGGTGTGTTTCGGGTCATTTTCCGGTTGAAAAATAAATGATGATCCAACTAAAAGCAAACCGGATGAAATAGCATGCCGCTGCAAGATGCTGTGGTAGCCATGCTGGTTCAGTATGCCTTCAATTTTGAATAAATCCCCAACAGTGTCACCAGCAAAGCACTCCCACACCATCACACCTCCTCTTCCATGCTTCACGGTGGGAACCAGGCATGTAGAGTCCATCCCTTCACCTTTTATGCATCGCACAAAAAAAGACATGGTGGATGGGACCAAAGATCTCAAATTTTGACTCATCAGAGCAAAGCACAGATTTCCACTGGTTAAATGTTCTGATGATCTTTTTAATCATAGACCTGAGACAGGGACAGGGGGGCATCCTCTACGTCTGGAGGAAAGAAGGTTTAAGCATAATAACAGTCGCGGACTCTTTACTGTAAGAGCAGTGAGACTATGGAACTCTCTGCCGTATGATGTTGTGATTCATTTCTTAAATTTAAGAGGGGACTGGATGCCTTTCTTGAAAAGTATAATGTTACAGGGTATATACACTAGATTCCTTGATAGGGCGTTGATCCAGGGAACTAGTCTGACTGCCGTATGTGGAGTCGGGAACAAATTTTTTTCCCCAATGTGGCGCATACTCTTTGCCACATGGTTTTTTTTTGCCATCCTCTGGATCAACATGTTAGGGCATGTTAGGTTAGGCTATGGGTTGAACTAGATGGACTTAAAGTCTTCTTTCAACCATAATAACTATGTAACTAAGTAATGTCCATTCCTTGTGTTCTTTAGCCCAAACAAGTCTCTTCTGCTTGTTGCCTGTCCTTAGCAGTGGTTTCCTAGCAGCTATTTTACCATGAAGGCCTGCTGCACAAAGTCTCCTCTTAACAGTTGTTGTAAAGATGTGTCTGCTGCTATAACTCTGTGTGGCATTGACCTGGTTTCTAATCTGAGCTGCTATTGACCTGCGATTTATGAGGCTGGTGACTTGGATAAACTTATCCTCAGAAGCAGAGGTGACTCTTGGTCTTCCTTTCCTGGGGCGGTCCTCATGTGAGCCAGTTTCTTTGTAGCACTTGATGGTTTTTGCCACTGCACTTGGGGACAAAGTTGCGCAATTTTTCAGACTGACTGACCTTCATTTCTTAAAGTAATGATGGCCACTCGTTTTTCTTTACTTAGCTGCTTTTTTCTTGCCATAATATAAATTCTAACAGTCTATTCAGTAGAACTATCAGCTGTGTATCCACCAGACTTCTGCACAACACAACTGTTTGTCCCAACCCCATTTATAAGGCAAGAAATCCCACTTATTAAACCTGACAGGGCACACCTGTGAAGTGAAAACCATTCCCGGTGACTACCTCTTGAAGCTCATCAAGAGAATGCCAAGAGTGTACAAAGCAGTCATCAAAGCAAAAGGTGGCTACTTTGAAGAACCTAGAATATAAGACATAATTTCAATTGTTTCACACTTTTTTGTTAACTATATAATTCCACATGTGTTAATTCCTAGTTTTGATGCCTTCAGTGTGAATGTACAATTTTCATAGTCATGAAAATACAGAAAAATCTTTAAATGAGAAGGTATGTCCAAACTTTTGGTCTGTACTGTACGTCTCTAAAATGGGCAATAAGAAGTGATCAGCATGTTTAATGTACCCCAAAAGTGTATCAACAAAAATGTCAATTTGATATGCAAAAACAATAAGCCATCATTAAAATGCTTACTGGTCATTGCATTTTTCACTTACAGCTCTCTTCAGAACCTTGTGTTTTCATTCAAACATCTAATGTATGGACAGAAAGTATTTCTAAATGTAAACTTTGAGAACCGTAATATGAGACTTGGACTTTAAGGCCATGTGCACACGCTGCGAATTCCATTGCGGAATTTTCTGCTGTGGTTTTGATAAATCCGAAGTGCAAAACCGCTGCGTTTTTTCCTGCGGTTTTATCATGGTTTTTATTGCGGATTCCGCTGCGGGTTTTCACCTGCAGTTTTCTATTGGAGCAGGTGTAAAACCGCTGCGGATTCCGCACAAAGGGTTGACATGCTGCGGAAAATAAACCACTGCGTTTCCGCGCATTTTTTTCCGCAGCATGTGCACTGCGGATTGCATTTCCCATAGGTTTACATGGTACTGTAAATGCATGGGAAACCGCTGCGGATCCGCAGCTGCGGAAACGCTGCGGATACGCAGCAAAATCCGCAGCGTGTGCACATACCCTTAGAAGGCGCTGATTTGGTCATGTATAGGAAAGGAAAAAAATGTCTCTGAGAAAGGAATAAGACAGTGGCTAGAAAGTACTTTCATGGGTGCACTTTGCACAACACAACTATTGATAAGGGAATAGATATAAATAAATAAAGAAAAGAATATTAGAGTGCTACTTTAATCGGTTATTTACTTCATTCTTGACATGCACATTTTCAGCTTTTTTAGATACAGTTAAACCCCATCACGGACTTAAGCAAACTCAGTACATCCTGGTAGGCTAGTACTTACAGACTTCAGATGTACTGAGTACATCCATTCAATTTTGTTCACAGAGGCTGTGCACAAGTAATCGCCCCTGGGTGTCAGCTGACTCTGGCCGAGAAATGACACTTAGTCTCAGAAGTAGTGTTGAGCGATACTTTCCGATATCGGAAAGTATCGGTATCGGAAAGTATCGGCCGATACCGTCAAAATATCGGATCCAATCCGATACCGATACCCGATCCCAATGCAAGTCAATGGGACGAAAATATCGGAATTAAAATAAACCCTTTATAAACTTGTAGGTTCATTCTACATGAAGGAAAACAACTAAGAATAATGTAGGATGTATTGGGGGACGTGGCGGAGATATTAAAGGGACAGAGGTTTAGCCCAATGTAATAGAATAGCAGGATTTTTAATTTTTTTTTATGAAGTTCGGCGTTAGAAAGAATTTGACTATGTTATTTTTTTTTTTTTTATGTCAGATATTGATGTTTCACTACTTCCACGCCCTTCACCTTCTTTTTTACTTCTCCCACGCTTTCTTCTTAATTATCCTTATCATCAGCTTCTTTGACATCAACTTCTTCACCTTATTCATCTTCTTCTTCATCTTCTACCTATTATTTTTTGGGTTACATTGTTCATATTCTTTTTATTTTACTATTATCTTCATCATATTCTACTTCTACATCATATTCTTATTTGTGACAGGCATTCCCGTAGTTGTTATCTATAAAAGTTTGAAGATTACACCTTCCGTTCTGCCTGTCACAAACCAGTTACATTTGTCCGCGTTCATTTTGGCCTGCTGCATCAGGCTTTATCCAGGGGCACCACGAGGAGGAACGGACTCACCCCCATACACTGCTTAGTCTTCTTCTGCTTATAATTTACATAATATTTTTTTGCTCTGATATTTTGTGTTATGCTTAATGTCCTTCTGCTCTTTGTTCTGCAGCCTCTTGTTCTTCTGCTTCTCGGTCTTCCAGGTCGTCGTCGTCTCCAGGGTCGTCGTCTCCGGGGTCGTCGTCATCGGGGTGGTCTCCGGGGTCGTCGTCATCGGGGTGGTCTTCAGGGTCATCGTCTCCAGGGTCGTCGTCATCACGGTGGTTGTCGTCTCTGGTGTCGTCGTCATCTTAGGGGTGTTCTTCCGGGTCATCGTGTTTAGTCTCTTGAACTTGGAAATGTAGCAGAAGGTACAAGAAGGCTGAGAAAATGCCGAGAACCAGCTGATGGAACTGGAACTCGGATGGCTACCCGAAGGTCCAAGAGCCAATGGAACTACCGAGGACCAGCTGACGTTACTGGAACCCGGTTACTAAGCAGGAGGTACCCGTGCCTGAAAGCACTACCAAGGACCACCTGACGTTGGTGGAACTCGGATACCCAGAGGGAGGCACCTAAGCCAAAGGCTCTGCCCGGAACCAGCTGACGGTACTGGAACCAGGATGGGGAGCAGAAGGTACAAGAGCAAAAGACACTGCCGAGAACCAGCTGACGGTGCTGGAACCCGGATGGGTAGCCGAAGGTCCAAGAGCCAATGGAACTACCGAGGACTGTCATGATCTCCGCAGGCAGAGATCACAGCAAGCCTATAGAAGGACAAGCTCTCGGAAGATGGAACTATACTGACCATGAACTAAGCCTGCCGCGCAACTAGAAATAGCCAGGTAGCATTTCCTATTTATAGCTAGATGCCCAGCTCTGGCCTAAGACCTAAATAGCTAGCAGAGGGAAATATAAGACCTGGCTCACCTCTAGAGAAATATTCAAAAGAAGACAGTAGCCCCCCACATATAATGACGGTGAGTTCAGATGAAACAACAAACGCAGCAGGAAAATAGTCTTAGCAAATTTGAGGTCCGCTTACTAGATAGCAGAAGACAGATAGTATACTTTCATGGTCAGCAGAAAAACACTAACAAAACACCATCCAGAGATTACCTTAAACTCTGGCATTAACTCATAACGCCAGAGTAGCAATCCCTGATCAACGAGAGCTTTCCAGACACAGTAACAAAACTTCAGCTGTGAACTGGAACAAATAGGCAAAACAAAACATGGACAAAAGTCCAACTTATCTAGTAGTAGTCCAGAAGCAGGAACAAGCACTGAGAGGCATCAGATAACATTGTTGACCGGCAAGAAACCACCAGAGAAATGAGCTTAAATAGCGACACCCACTACTGATGGAACCAGGTGAAACAGGAAAGAGGATGACAAGTCCAATTCCACAAGCGGCCACCGGGGGAGCCCAAAATCCAAATTCACAACAGTACCCCCCCCTCAAGGAGGGGGCACCGAACCCTCACCAGATCCACCAGGGCGACCAGGATGAGCCCTATGGAAGGCACGAACAAGATCAGAAGCATGAACATCAGATGCATTGACCCAAGAATTATCCTCCTGGCCGTAACCCTTCCAGTTGACCAGATACTGGAGTCTCCGTCTGGAAACACGAGAGTCCAAAATTTTCTCCACAACGTACTCCAACTCACCCTCAACCAACACCGGAGCAGGAGGCTCAACTGAAGGTACCACAGGTACCTCATACCTGCGCAATAACGACCGATGAAAAACGTTATGAATGGAAAAGGACGCAGGGAGGTCCAAACGGAAAGAAACAGGATTAAGAATCTCCAATATTCTATAAGGGCCGATGAACCGAGGTTTAAACTTAGGAGAAGAGACCCTCATAGGGACAAAACGAGAAGACAACCACACCAAATCTCCAACACAAAGCCGAGAACCAACACGACGATGACGGTTGGCAAAACGCTGAGTCTTCTCCTGGGACAACTTCAAATTGTCCATAACCTGCCCCCAGATGTGATGCAATCTCTCCACCACCGCATCCACTCCAGGACAATCCGAGGATTCCACCTGACCGGAGGAAAATCGAGGGTGAAACCCCGAATTACAGAAAAACGGGGACACCAAGGTGGAAGAGCTGGCCCGATTATTGAGGGCGAACTCTGCCAATGGCAAAAAAGCAACCCAATCATCCTGGTCAGCAGAGACAAAACACCTCAGATATGTCTCCAGGGTCTGATTAGTCCGCTCGGTCTGGCCATTAGTCTGAGGGTGAAAAGCAGATGAAAAAGACAAATCTATGCCCATCCTAGCACAGAATGCCCGCCAAAATCTAGACACAAATTGGGTACCTCTGTCAGAAACAATATTCTCAGGAATACCGTGCAATCGGACAACATTCTGAAAAAACAGAGGAACCAACTCAGAAGAAGAAGGCAACTTGGGCAGAGGAACCAAATGGACCATTTTAGAGAAACGGTCACAGACCACCCAGATGACAGACATCTTCTGGGAAACAGGCAGATCTGAAATAAAATCCATCGAGATGTGTGTCCAAGGCCTCTTAGGAATAGGCAAGGGCAACAGCAGTCCGCTAGCCCGAGAACTACAAGACTTGGCCCGAGCACAAACGTCACATGACTGCACAAAGACTCGCACATCTCGTGACAGGGAAGGCCACCAGAAGGATCTTGCCACCAAATCCCTGGTACCAAAAATTCCGGGATGACCTGCCAATGCAGAAGAATGTACCTCAGAGATGACTCTGCTGGTCCAATCATCCGGAACAAACAGTCTATCAGGCGGACAACGATCCGGTCTATCCGCCTGAAACTCTTGCAAGGACCGCCGCAGATCAGGAGAAACGGCCGACAAAATTACTCCCTCCCCAAGGATACCTGTGGGTTCAGAATTACCAGGAGAGTCCGGGTCAAAACTCCTAGAAAGGGCATCTGCCTTAACATTCTTAGAACCCGGTAGGTATGACACCACAAAATTAAAGCGAGAAAAAAATAAAGACCAGCGCGCCTGTCTAGGATTCAGGCGTCTGGCAGTCTCAAGATAAATCAAATTTTTGTGGTCAGTCAATACCACCACCTGATGCCTAGCCCCCTCGAGCCAATGGCGCCACTCCTCAAACGCCCACTTCATGGCCAAAAGCTCCCGATTCCCAACATCATAATTCCGCTCTGCGGGCGAAAATTTGCGAGAAAAGAAGGCACAAGGTCTAATGACGGAGCAGTCGGAACCTTTCTGCGACAACACTGCCCCAGCTCCGATCTCCGAAGCGTCAACCTCAACCTGAAAAGGCAGATTCACATCAGGCTGACGCAACACAGGGGCAGAGGCAAAACGGCGCTTAAGCTCCTGAAAGGCCTCTACAGCATGAGGGGACCAATTAGCAACATCAGCGCCTTGTCTGGTCAAATCAGTCAGTGGTTTAACGACATCCGAAAAACCAGCAATAAATCGGCGGTAAAAGTTGGCAAAGCCCAAAAATCTCTGAAGACCCTTAAGAGAGGAGGGCTGAGTCCAGTCACAAATAGCTTGCACCTTGACGGGATCCATCTCAATGGAAGAGGGAGAAAAAATATACCCCAAAAAGGAAATTTTCTGGACCCCAAAAACGCACTTAGACCCCTTCACACATAAAGAATTAGACCGCAGAACCTGAAAAACTCTCCTGACCTGCTGGACATGAGAGTCCCAGTCATCAGAAAAAATCAGAATATCATCCAGATATATTATCATAAATTTATCCAGAAAATCGCGGAAAATATCATGCATAAAAGACTGGAAAACTGAAGGGGCATTAGAAAGACCAAAAGGCATGACCAAATACTCAAAGTGGCCCTCGGGCGTATTAAATGCGGTCTTCCACTCATCCCCCTGCCTGATCCGCACCAAATTATACGCCCCACGAAGATCAATTTTAGAGAACCACTTAGCACCCTCTATACGAGCAAACAAATCAGTAAGCAATGGCAATGGGTATTGATACTTAACAGTGATCTTATTCAGAAGCCGATAATCAATACATGGTCTCAAAGAGCCGTCTTTTTTTGAGACAAAGAAAAACCCAGCTCCCAAGGGAGAAGAAGATGGACGAATATGTCCCTTTTCCAAAGACTCCTTTATATATTCCCGCATAGCAGCATGTTCCGGCACAGACAGATTAAACAAACGACCCTTGGGATATTTACAACCCGGTATCAAATCTATGGCACAATCGCACTCACGGTGCGGAGGTAACGACCCAAGCTTGGGTTCGTCAAAGACGTCTTGATAATCAGAGAGGAACTCAGGGACTTGAGAGGGAATGGACGACGAAATAGAAACCAAAGGTAAGTCCCCATGAATACCCTTACATCCCCAGCTCAACACAGACATTGCTCTCCAGTCCAAGACTGGGTTGTGAGACTGCAACCATGGCAATCCCAGTACCAAATCGTCATGTAAATTATACAGCACCAGGAAACGAATAATCTCCTGGTGATCCGGATTGATACGCATGGTTACTTGTGTCCAGTATTGTGGTTTATTATTAGCCAATGGGGTGGAGTCAATCCCCTTCAGAGGAATAAGAGTCTCCAAAGGCTCTAAATCAAAACCACAACGATTGGCAAAGGACCAATCCATAAGACTCAGAGCGGCGCCAGAGTCAACATAGGCGTCCGTGGCAATGGATGACAAAGAGCAAATCAGGGTTACAGACAAAATAAACTTAGACTGAATGGTGCCAATGGAAACAGACTTATCAAGCTTCTTTGTACGCCTAGAGCATGCTGATATAACATGAGTAGAATCCCCACAATAGAAACACAATCCATTCTTCCGTCTAAAATTCTGTCGCTCGCTCCTGGACAGAATTCTATCACACTGCATACTTTCTGGCGTCTTTTCCATAGACACCGCCAGATGGTGCACCGGTTTGCGCTCCCGCAGACGCCTATCAATCTGAATAGCCATTGTCATGGACTCATTCAGACCTGCAGGCACAGGGAACCCCACCATAACATCCTTAACGGCATCAGAGAGACCTTCTCTGAAAGTTGCCGCCAAGGCGCACTCATTCCACTGAGTAAGCACAGACCATTTACGGAATTTTTGGCAGAAAACTTCAGCTTCGTCTTGCCCCTGAGATAGTGCCATCAAAGTTTTTTCTGCCTGAAGTTCCAAATGAGGTTCCTCATAAAGCAAGCCCAAGGCCAGAAAAAACGCATCCACATCGCGTAACGCAGGATCCCCTGCTGGCAATGAGAAGGCCCAATCTTGAGGGTCACCCCTGAGCAAGGAAATCACAATCCTAACCTGCTGAGCAGGGTCTCCAGCTGAACGAGACTTCAGGGACAAATAAAGCTTACAATTATTTCGGAAATTCTGGAAGCTAGCTCTATTCCCTGTGAAGAACTCCGGCAAAGGAATTCTCGGCTCAGATACCGGAGCATGTACCACAAAATCTTGTAAATTTTGTACTTTCGTGATGAGATTATTCAAACCCGCAGTTACACTCTGGAGATCCATTATTGTCAGGTGCACACAGAGCCATACAGAGATTAGGAGGAGAGAGAGAAAAAAGACTGCAGCAAGGCAGACTGGAGGAAAAAAAAAAAAAAAAAATTCCAGCAGACTTCTTATAACTCTCCTTTCTCAACCTGGGTCTTTAACACTTTGGCGTCCGGTCAAACTGTCATGATCTCCGCAGGCAGAGATCACAGCAAGCCTATAGAAGGACAAGCTCTCGGAAGATGGAACTATACTGACCATGAACTAAGCCTGCCGCGCAACTAGAAATAGCCAGGTAGCATTTCCTATTTATAGCTAGATGCCCAGCTCTGGCCTAAGACCTAAATAGCTAGCAGAGGGAAATATAAGACCTGGCTCACCTCTAGAGAAATATTCAAAAGAAGACAGTAGCCCCCCACATATAATGACGGTGAGTTCAGATGAAACAACAAACGCAGCAGGAAAATAGTCTTAGCAAATTTGAGGTCCGCTTACTAGATAGCAGAAGACAGATAGTATACTTTCATGGTCAGCAGAAAAACACTAACAAAACACCATCCAGAGATTACCTTAAACTCTGGCATTAACTCATAACGCCAGAGTAGCAATCCCTGATCAACGAGAGCTTTCCAGACACAGTAACAAAACTTCAGCTGTGAACTGGAACAAATAGGCAAAACAAAACATGGACAAAAGTCCAACTTATCTAGTAGTAGTCCAGAAGCAGGAACAAGCACTGAGAGGCATCAGATAACATTGTTGACCGGCAAGAAACCACCAGAGAAATGAGCTTAAATAGCGACACCCACTACTGATGGAACCAGGTGAAACAGGAAAGAGGATGACAAGTCCAATTCCACAAGCGGCCACCGGGGGAGCCCAAAATCCAAATTCACAACAGAGGACCAGCTGACGTTACTGGAACCCGGTTACTAAGCAGGAGGTACCCGTGCCTGAAAGCACTACCAAGGACCACCTGACGTTGGTGGAACTCGGATACCCAGAGGGAGGCACCTAAGCCAAAGGCTCTGCCCGGAACCAGCTGACGGTACTGGAACCAGGATGGGGAGCAGAAGGTACAAGAGCAAGTGTCTGCGTGGCTTTTGCAGGACACGTTGCCGGCTGCACAGCAGGGGAACAGCTGGCGGTGCTGGACCCCACTGAAACATTGGCGAGGTGTTTGGCTCTGTGCAGCCAGCACTTCCGGACAGCAACGAGCGGTGTTGTAGCCCGGGCTCTGCAGGGGGAGCAGAGTGTAGGCCGAAGCCTACTTGAACCAATTTCAAAGGTAACCTTTAACCCCCCCTCAGGGGTTAGAAAGTAGAAGAGCCACAGCTTATGCAGCAGTAGTGCTGCACAAGTCAAAGGTTGCTCTTTTAATTTCGCTCCTTGCACACGCTGAATGAAACACGTATAACATTTAGCCCTTTATACAGTCAAACTGTGTTGGAGGCGCGAGTTCCCTTTGTAATGAGACGCAGCACAGATGTCAAGAATCCCACCTTGGTGCTGGGTGCAGCCTCCTGAGCGTTGTTATTTGCTGTACAGGAGTCTGCGCTGTCGTGTTATCCCCTGGCCTAGCGCTGTTAGCGCTGCCCATCTTCTGACCTCATTTAATGTTGGCCGGTGCGGTTCGCGATGCCCATGAATCACAGCCCCGCAGTGTATTGACATAGTTTAAACACTGCGGGGCTGGGATTCATGGCCTGGCGCAGTACATATGTTCGCCTCTCGCTTGGGTTCTTACACCTGCTTCAGACTATGTGGCGTCAGCTGATCCCTTATCGCATGCCACGGCCATGAAGCCGCACAGTCCGAAGAAGGCGGAAGGAGAGGAGGGACAGGCGAACTGATGCACTGATCCTGCCCATCAATCACACCCTCGCAGTCCCAATAAATAAGACACCGAGGGGCGTTGTGTGGGTCAGGGCGGCCGCAGAGGCGCAGGCAGCCAAACAATGATGCCAGAAGACGGGCAGCGCTACCAAGGGGGTTGCAGCGTGTCATTACAAAGGAAAGTCACACCACCGGGACGGTTAAATGGTCACACAGAGGACACATTGCAGACGTGTTTTCAGTTCCACATGTGCGAGGAGAATACGTTTCTGAGCCACCTTGCACACATGCAGCATTACCGCTGTACAAGGTGGCTGGATAACGTAAAAACGCCTGGGGGAGGGGGGACAGGTTCCCTTCAATTTCAGTTCTTGTGTCTGCGTGGCTTTTGCAGGACACGTTGCCGGCTGCACAGCAGGGGAACAGCTGGCGGTGCTGGACCCCACTGACACATTGGCTGGTGTTTTTCTCTGTGCAGCTAGCACATCTGGGCAAAAACTGGCGGTGTGTTAGAGCCCAGGGACAGCAGGAGGAGGAGCAGGAGGAGGAGGAGCAGGGGGAGGGGAGTGTAGGCCGAAGCCTGCACAGGCGGCAGCTTTGGGTGTGTTGTGTCTGCGTGGCTTTTGCAGGACACGTTGCCGGCTACACAGCAGGGGAACAGCTGGCGGTGCTGGACCCCACTGACACATTGGCGAGGTGTTTGGCTCTGTGCAGCCAGCACTTCCGGACAGCAACTAGCGTTGTTGGAGCCCGGGCTCTGCAGGTGGAGCAGAGTGTAGGCCGAAGCCTAATTGAACCGATTTCAAAAGTCACCTTTAACCCCCCCTCAGGGGTTACAAAGTAGAAGAGCCACAGCTTATGCAGCAGCAGTGCTGCGCAAGTCAAAGGTTGCTCTTGTAATTTTTCTCCTTGCACACGCTGAATGGAACACGTATAACATTTAGCCCTTTATACAGTCAAACTGTGTAATGGAGGCGAGAGTTCCCTTTGTAATGAGACGCAGCACAGGTGTCAAGAATCCCACCTTGGTGCTGGGTGCAGCCTCCCGAGCGTTGTTATTTGCTGTACAGGAGTCTGCGCTGTCGTGTTATCCCCTGGCCTAGCACCGTTAGCGCTGCCCATCTTCTGGCATCATGTAATGTCGGCCGGTGCGGTTCGCGATGACCATGAATCCCAGCCCCGCAGTGTCTTAACATTGTTAAAACACTGCGGGGCTGGGATTCAGGGCCTGGCGCAGCACATATGTTCGCCTCTCACACTCGGGTCCTTACACCCGCTTCAGACTGTGCGGCGTCATCTGATCCCTTATCGCATGCCACGGCCATGAAGCCGCACAGTCCGAAGAAGGCGGAAGGAGAGGAGGGACAGGCGAACTGATGCACTGATCCTGCCCATCAATCACACCCTCGCAGTCCCAATAAATAAGACACCGAGGGGCGTTGTGTGGGTCAGGGCGGCCGCAGAGGCGCAGGCAGCCAAACAATGATGCCAGAAGACGGGCAGCGCTACCAAGGGGGTTGCAGCGTGTCATTACAAAGGAAAGTCACACCACCGGGACGGTTAAATGGTCACACAGAGGACACATTGCAGACGTGTTTTCAGTTCCACATGTGCGAGGAGAATACGTTTCTGAGCCACCTTGCACACATGCAGCATTACCGCTGTACAAGGTGGCTGGATAACGTAAAAACGCCTGGGGGAGGGGGGACAGGTTCCCTTCAATTTCAGTTCTTGTGTCTGCGTGGCTTTTGCAGGACACGTTGCCGGCTGCACAGCAGGGGAACAGCTGGCGGTGCTGGACCCCACTGACACATTGGCTGGTGTTTTTCTCTGTGCAGCTAGCACATCTGGGCAAAAACTGGCGGTGTGTTAGAGCCCAGGGACAGCAGGAGGAGGAGCAGGAGGAGGAGGAGCAGGGGGAGGGGAGTGTAGGCCGAAGCCTGCACAGGCGGCAGCTTTGGGTGTGTTGTGTCTGCGTGGCTTTTGCAGGACACGTTGCCGGCTACACAGCAGGGGAACAGCTGGCGGTGCTGGACCCCACTGACACATTGGCGAGGTGTTTGGCTCTGTGCAGCCAGCACTTCCGGACAGCAACTAGCGTTGTTGGAGCCCGGGCTCTGCAGGTGGAGCAGAGTGTAGGCCGAAGCCTAATTGAACCGATTTCAAAAGTCACCTTTAACCCCCCCTCAGGGGTTACAAAGTAGAAGAGCCACAGCTTATGCAGCAGCAGTGCTGCGCAAGTCAAAGGTTGCTCTTGTAATTTTTCTCCTTGCACACGCTGAATGGAACACGTATAACATTTAGCCCTTTATACAGTCAAACTGTGTAATGGAGGCGAGAGTTCCCTTTGTAATGAGACGCAGCACAGGTGTCAAGAATCCCACCTTGGTGCTGGGTGCAGCCTCCCGAGCGTTGTTATTTGCTGTACAGGAGTCTGCGCTGTCGTGTTATCCCCTGGCCTAGCGCCGTTAGCGCTGCCCATCTTCTGGCATCATGTAATGTCGGCCGGTGCGGTTCGCGATGACCATGAATCCCAGCCCCGCAGTGTCTTAACATTGTTAAAACACTGCGGGGCTGGGATTCAGGGCCTGGCGCAGCACATATGTTCGCCTCTCACACTCGGGTCCTTACACCCGCTTCAGACTGTGCGGCGTCATCTGATCCCTTATCGCATGCCACGGCCATGAAGCCGCACAGTCCGAAGAAGGCGGAAGGAGAGGAGGGACAGGCGAACTGATGCACTGATCCTGCCCATCAATCACACCCTCGCAGTCCCAATAAATAAGACACCGAGGGGCGTTGTGTGGGTCAGGGCGGCCGCAGAGGCGCAGCCAGCCAAACAATGATGCCAGAAGACGGGCAGCGTTACCAAGGAGCTTGTTGCGTGTGTCAATACAAAGTCAAATCACACCTGAGGGACGTTTTAATGGTCACAGAGGACACATTTTAGACGTGTTCACTTCAACATGGGCAAGGAGAATAAGTTTCTGAGCCACCTTGAACACATGCAGCATTACTGCTGTTCAAGGTAGCTGTAAAACATAGAAACACCTGGGGGAGGGGGGACAGGTTCCCTTCAATTTCAGTTCTTGTGTCTGCGTGGCGGTCGCAGGACACGTTGCCGGCTACACAGCAGGGGAACAGCTGGCGGTGCTGAACCCCACTGACACATTGGCTGGTGTTTTTCTCTGTGCAGCTAGCACATCTGGGCAAAAACTGGCGGTGTTAGAGCCCAGGGTCAGCAGGAGGAGCAGGGGGAGCGGAGTGTAGGCCGAAGCCTGCACTCGAGTAAGTTGAAAGGAAACCTTTAACCCCCCCCCCCCCCAGGCGTTTGTAGCTGAAAGAGCCATTGTGTACAGCACTAATGCTGGAAAAGGTAAACTTAGCTCTTTTAATTATGGTCCTTGTACATGCGGAACCAAACATTTATGAAATGTGTCTCCTCACAGCGTTAAACCGTCCGGTAGGTGGAACTTTCCTTTGTCGTGTGACGCAGCACAGCCATCATTTTTACCCCCTTGGCGCCGTGCGCCCCCTCCTCAGCGTTGTTTGAATCTGTTCCGGGAGCCTGCGCTGTTAGGTTAGCCCTTGGCCATGCACACATGTTGCGCTGCCCGTCTTCTGACCTCATTTGGTGTCAGGCTGGCTGCGCCTGTGCGGGTGCGCTGGCCGAGATCCCGCCTCGCAGTGTCGTCTAATGTAATCCCACCGCGGGCCTGTGATCCGTGCCCGTGCGCAGTGCATATCCTCTCCTCTCACTCCCCTCCCTACGGCTTTTTCAGACTGTGCGGTGTCACGGCCGTGGCATGCTATTAGGGACCAGCTGACATCGCACAGTCTGAAGAAGCCGTAGGGAGGGGAGTGAGAGGAGAGGATATGCACTGCGCACGGGCACGGATCACAGGCCCGCGGTGGGATTACATTAGACGACACTGCGAGGCGGGATCTCGGCCAGCGCACCCGCACAGGCGCAGCCAGCCTGACACCAAATGAGGTCAGAAGACGGGCAGCGCAACATGTGTGCATGGCCAAGGGCTAACCTAACAGCGCAGGCTCCCGGAACAGATTCAAACAACGCTGAGGAGGGGGCGCACGGCGCCAAGGGGGTAAAAATGATGGCTGTGCTGCGTCACACGACAAAGGAAAGTTCCACCTACCGGACGGTTTAACGCTGTGTGGGGACACATTTCATAAGTGTTAGGTTCAGCATGTGCAAGGAGCATCACGAAAAGAGGCACTTTTTCCCTTTGCATTATTACTGCTGCACAAGGTGGCTCCTTCAGTAACAAACGCCTGGGGGGGGGGGGGGGTCAGGTTCCCTTACATTTAACTTGTTGTGTCTGCGTGGCGGTCGCAGTACACGTTGCCGTATACACAGCAGGGGAACAGCTGGCGGTGCTGAACCCCACTAACACATTGGCGAGGTGTTTGGCTCTGTGCGTACAGCACTTCTGGACGGCAACTAGCGGTGTTGGAGCCCAGGGACAGGTGGAGGAGGAGGAGGTTGGAGGAGGTAGGAGGGATTGCCACACACACAGCAGGGGAACAGCTGACGTTACTGAACCCCAATAACAGAGGAGGGACTGTTGACTGTGCGTACAGCACTTCTGGACGGCAACTGGCGGTGTTGGAGCCCAGGGACAGGTGGAGGAGGAGGAGGTTGGAGGAGGTAGGAGGAGGTAGGAGGGATTGCCACACACACAGCAGGGGAACAGCTGACGTTACTGAACCCCAATAACAGAGGAGGGACTGTTGACTGTGCGTACAGCACTTCTGGACGGCAACTGGCGGTGTTGGAGCCCAGGGACAGGTGGAGGAGGAGGAGGTTGGAGGAGGTAGGAGGGATTGCCACACACACAGCAGGGGAACAGCTGACGTTACTGAACCCCAATAACAGAGGAGGGACTGTTGACTGTGCGTACAGCACTTCTGGACGGCAACTGGCGGTGTTGGAGCCCAGGGACAGGTGGAGGAGGAGGAGGTTGGAGGAGGTAGGAGGGATTGCCACACACACAGCAGGGGAACAGCTGACGTTACTGAACCCCAATAACAGAGGAGGGACTGTTGACTGTGCGTACAGCACTTCTGGACGGCAACTGGCGGTGTTGGAGCCCAGGGACAGGTGGAGGAGGAGGAGGTTGGAGGAGGTAGGAGGGATTGCCACACACACAGCAGGGGAACAGCTGACGTTACTGAACCCCAATAACAGAGGAGCGACTGTTGACTGTGCGTACAGCACTTCTGGACGGCAACTGGCGGTGTTGGAGCCCAGGGACAGGTGGAGGAGGAGGAGATTGGAGGAGGTAGGAGGGATTGCCACACACACAGCAGGGGAACAGCTGACGTTACTGAACCCCAATAACAGAGGAGCGACTGTTGACTGTGCGTACAGCACTTCTGGACGGCAACTGGCGGTGTTGGAGCCCAGGGACAGGTGGAGGAGGAGGAGGTTGGAGGAGGTAGGAGGGATTGCCACACACACAGCAGGGGAACAGCTGACGTTACTGAACCCCAATAACAGAGGAGCGACTGTTGACTGTGCGTACAGCACTTCTGGACGGCAACTGGCGGTGTTGGAGCCCAGGGACAGGTGGAGGAGGAGGAGGTTGGAGGAGGTAGGAGGAGGTAGGAGGGATTGCCACACACACAGCAGGGGAACAGCTGACGTTACTGAACCCCAATAACAGAGGAGCGACTGTTGACTGTGCGTACAGCACTTCTGGACGGCAACTGGCGGTGTTGGAGCCCAGGGACAGGTGGAGGAGGAGGAGGTTGGAGGAGGTAGGAGGGATTGCCACACACACAGCAGGGGAACAGCTGACGTTACTGAACCCCAATAACAGAGGAGCGACTGTTGACTGTGCGTACAGCACTTCTGGACGGCAACTGGCGGTGTTGGAGCCCAGGGACAGGTGGAGGAGGAGGAGGTTGGAGGAGGTAGGAGGGATTGCCACACACACAGCAGGGGAACAGCTGACGTTACTGAACCCCAATAACAGAGGAGCGACTGTTGACTGTGCGTACAGCACTTCTGGACGGCAACTGGCGGTGTTGGAGCCCAGGGACAGGTGGAGGAGGAGGAGGTTGGAGGAGGTAGGAGGGATTGCCACACACACAGCAGGGGAACAGCTGACGTTACTGAACCCCAATAACAGAGGAGCGACTGTTGACTGTGCGTACAGCACTTCTGGACGGCAACTGGCGGTGTTGGAGCCCAGGGACAGGTGGAGGAGGAGGAGGTTGGAGGAGGTAGGAGGAGGTAGGAGGGATTGCCACACACACAGCAGGGGAACAGCTGACGTTACTGAACCCCAATAACAGAGGAGCGACTGTTGACTGTGCGTACAGCACTTCTGGACGGCAACTGGCGGTGTTGGAGCCCAGGGACAGGTGGAGGAGGAGGAGGTTGGAGGAGGTAGGAGGGATTGCCACACACACAGCAGGGGAACAGCTGACGTTACTGAACCCCAATAACAGAGGAGCGACTGTTGACTGTGCGTACAGCACTTCTGGACGGCAACTGGCGGTGTTGGAGCCCAGGGACAGGTGGAGGAGGAGGAGGTTGGAGGAGGTAGGAGGGATTGCCACACACACAGCAGGGGAACAGCTGACGTTACTGAACCCCAATAACAGAGGAGCGACTGTTGACTGTGCGTACAGCACTTCTGGACGGCAACTGGCGGTGTTGGAGCCCAGGGACAGGTGGAGGAGGAGGAGGTTGGAGGAGGTAGGAGGGATTGCCACACACACAGCAGGGGAACAGCTGACGTTACTGAACCCCAATAACAGAGGAGCGACTGTTGACTGTGCGTACAGCACTTCTGGACGGCAACTGGCGGTGTTGGAGCCCAGGGACAGGTGGAGGAGGAGGAGGTTGGAGGAGGTAGGAGGAGGTAGGAGGGATTGCCACACACACAGCAGGGGAACAGCTGACGTTACTGAACCCCAATAACAGAGGAGCGACTGTTGACTGTGCGTACAGCACTTCTGGACGGCAACTGGCGGTGTTGGAGCCCAGGGACAGGTGGAGGAGGAGGAGGTTGGAGGAGGTAGGAGGGATTGCCACACACACAGCAGGGGAACAGCTGACGTTACTGAACCCCAATAACAGAGGAGGGACTGTTGACTGTGCGTACAGCACTTCTGGACGGCAACTGGCGGTGTTGGAGCCCAGGGACAGGTGGAGGAGGAGGAGGTTGGAGGAGGTAGGAGGGATTGCCACACACACAGCAGGGGAACAGCTGACGTTACTGAACCCCAATAACAGAGGAGGGACTGTTGACTGTGCGTACAGCACTTCTGGACGGCAACTGGCGGTGTTGGAGCCCAGGGACAGGTGGAGGAGGAGGAGGTTGGAGGAGGTAGGAGGGATTGCCACACACACAGCAGGGGAACAGCTGACGTTACTGAACCCCAATAACAGAGGAGGGACTGTTGACTGTGCGTACAGCACTTCTGGACGGCAACTGGCGGTGTTGGAGCCCAGGGACAGGTGGAGGAGGAGGAGGTTGGAGGAGGTAGGAGGGATTGCCACACACACAGCAGGGGAACAGCTGACGTTACTGAACCCCAATAACAGAGGAGGGACTGTTGACTGTGCGTACAGCACTTCTGGACGGCAACTGGCGGTGTTGGAGCCCAGGGACAGGTGGAGGAGGAGGAGGTTGGAGGAGGTAGGAGGGATTGCCACACACACAGCAGGGGAACAGCTGACGTTACTGAACCCCAATAACAGAGGAGCGACTGTTGACTGTGCGTACAGCACTTCTGGACGGCAACTGGCGGTGTTGGAGCCCAGGGACAGGTGGAGGAGGAGGAGGTTGGAGGAGGTAGGAGGGATTGCCACACACACAGCAGGGGAACAGCTGACGTTACTGAACCCCAATAACAGAGGAGCGACTGTTGACTGTGCGTACAGCACTTCTGGACGGCAACTGGCGGTGTTGGAGCCCAGGGACAGGTGGAGGAGGAGGAGGTTGGAGGAGGTAGGAGGGATTGCCACACACACAGCAGGGGAACAGCTGACGTTACTGAACCCCAATAACAGAGGAGCGACTGTTGACTGTGCGTACAGCACTTCTGGACGGCAACTGGCGGTGTTGGAGCCCAGGGACAGGTGGAGGAGGAGGAGGTTGGAGGAGGTAGGAGGAGGTAGGAGGGATTGCCACACACACAGCAGGGGAACAGCTGACGTTACTGAACCCCAATAACAGAGGAGCGACTGTTGACTGTGCGTACAGCACTTCTGGACGGCAACTGGCGGTGTTGGAGCCCAGGGACAGGTGGAGGAGGAGGAGGTTGGAGGAGGTAGGAGGAGGTAGGAGGGATTGCCACACACACAGCAGGGGAACAGCTGACGTTACTGAACCCCAATAACAGAGGAGGGACTGTTGACTGTGCGTACAGCACTTCTGGACGGCAACTGGCGGTGTTGGAGCCCAGGGACAGGTGGAGGAGGAGGAGGTTGGAGGAGGTAGGAGGGATTGCCACACACACAGCAGGGGAACAGCTGACGTTACTGAACCCCAATAACAGAGGAGCGACTGTTGACTGTGCGTACAGCACTTCTGGACGGCAACTGGCGGTGTTGGAGCCCAGGGACAGGTGGAGGAGGAGGAGGTTGGAGGAGGTAGGAGGGATTGCCACACACACAGCAGGGGAACAGCTGACGTTACTGAACCCCAATAACAGAGGAGCGACTGTTGACTGTGCGTACAGCACTTCTGGACGGCAACTGGCGGTGTTGGAGCCCAGGGACAGGTGGAGGAGGAGGAGGTTGGAGGAGGTAGGAGGAGGTAGGAGGGATTGCCACACACACAGCAGGGGAACAGCTGACGTTACTGAACCCCAATAACAGAGGAGCGACTGTTGACTGTGCGTACAGCACTTCTGGACGGCAACTGGCGGTGTTGGAGCCCAGGGACAGGTGGAGGAGGAGGAGGTTGGAGGAGGTAGGAGGAGGTAGGAGGGATTGCCACACACACAGCAGGGGAACAGCTGACGTTACTGAACCCCAATAACAGAGGAGGGACTGTTGACTGTGCGTACAGCACTTCTGGACGGCAACTGGCGGTGTTGGAGCCCAGGGACAGGTGGAGGAGGAGGAGGTTGGAGGAGGTAGGAGGGATTGCCACACACACAGCAGGGGAACAGCTGACGTTACTGAACCCCAATAACAGAGGAGCGACTGTTGGGACTGTGCGTACAGCACTACCAGGCAACAACTAGCGGTGTTGGAGCCCAGGGACAGGTGGAAAAGCAGAGGAACACAATGTAGGCCGAAGCCTGAGAAAGTCGAAAGGGAACCTTTAACCCCCCCCCAAGGCGTTTGTAGCTGAAAGAGCCAGCTTGTGCAGCACAAAAGATGCAAAAGGAAAAGGTGGCTCTTTTCATCATGCTCCTTGCAAACACAGAACTAAACACTTATAAAATGTGTCCCCTGCAACCGTAAAACCGTCCCGGAGGTGGGACTTTCCTTCGTAATGTGACGCAGCCCAGCCGTCATTCCTACCCCCCCGGCGCCGCGCACCGGCTCCTCAGCGTTGTTTTATTCCGTCCAGGAGCCTGCGCTGTTATGTTATCCCGTGGCCAGGCACACTTAGCGCTGCCCGTCTTCTGGCATCATTTGGTGTCTGGATGGCTGCGCCTGTGCGGCCGCGCTGGCAGAGAGCCCGCCTCGCAGTGTCTTCTGATTTAATCCCACTGGGGGCCTGGGATCCATGGACATGCGCAGTGCATATCTGAACCTCCACCTCTCACTCATCTCCCTATGGCTTCTTCAGACTGTGCGGTGTCACGGCCGTGGCATGCTGTTAGGGACCAGCTGACACCGAACAGTCTGAAGAAGCCATAGGGAAATGAGTGAGAGGTGGAGGTTCAGATATGCACTGCGCATGTCCATGGATCCCAGGCCCCCAGTGGGATTAAATCAGAAGACACTGCGAGGCGGGCTCTCTGCCAGCGCGGCCGCACAGGCGCAGCCATCCAGACACCAAATGATGCCAGAAGACGGGCAGCGCTAGGTGTGCCTGGCCACGGGATAACATAACAGCGCAGGCTCCTGGACGGAATAAAACAACGCTGAGGAGCCGGTGCGCGGCGCCGGGGGGGTAGGAATGACGGCTGGGCTGCGTCACATTACGAAGGAAAGTCCCACCTCCGGGACGGTTTTACGGTATCAGTGGACACATTTTATAAGTGTTAAGTTCTGCGTGTGCAAGGAGCTAAACAAAAATAGCTACCTTTTCCTTGGGCAGCATTACTGCTGCACAAGGTGGCTCTTTCAGTAACAAACGCCTTGGGGGGGGGGGGACAGATTCCCTTACATTTCAGTTGTTGTGTCAGCGTGGCGGTCGCATGACACATTGCCGGCTACACAGCTGGGGATCAGCTGACGTTACTGAAACCCAATAACACTGGGTCGTATGTTTTGACTGTGCAGACGGCACGTCTGAGCCTCAACTGGCGTTGTTGGAGCCCAGGAATTTAAGTTCAGGTGGTAGAAAGATGAACACAACAGGAGACCTGGATAACGTATACAGTGACCTAATTATTCAATCAGGAGGAGGAGTGGCAAATTCCGGCGAGATCCAGGCCTTGTTCATTTTCAGGAAAGTAAGCCGGTCAACGTTATCGGAGGATAGTCGCATGCGACGGTCAGTTAGTACACCACCTGCAGCACTAAAGACACGTTCCGATAATACACTGGCCGCAGGGCAAGACAGCACCTCCAATGCATACTGGCTTAGCTCTGGCCATGTATCCAGCTTTGAGACCCAAAACTTGAAAGGGGAAGAGCCGTCTGGGAGTACAGCAAGAGGGCAAGACATGTAGTCTGTCACCATCTGACGGAACCGTTGCCTCCTGCTGACTGGAGCCGTCTGTGATGGTGTAGACTTTTGTGGCGGGCACAGAAAACTGTGCCACAGTTCGGCCATACTGGTCTTGCCTTGGGCAGAGGCACTGCTTCTGCTCCCTCTTTGTGCAGAGCCTCCACCACGGCCTGGACGCACTGAGCTGCTTTGGAATGCACTAGCAGCACTTCTCTCAGTTGGAATGGAGAAGATGATGGAATTGACCAGTGTGTCTTGGTACTCCCGCATTTTTCGCTCCCGGTTCAACGGTGTGATGAGGCTTTCTACGTTGTCCCGGTAGCGAGGATCGAGGAGGGTGAACACCCAATAATCAGACATGTTGAGAATGTGGGCGATGCGGCGGTCGTTTCTCAGGCACTGCAGCATGTAATCCACCATGTGCTGCAGACTGCCAACTGCCCAAGAAACGCTGTCCCCTGCTGGAGGCGTGATCTCTGCCCGCTCGTCATCACCCCACCCTCGCTGTACACACTGAGTACTGGACAATTGTGTAACTCCCTCCTCTGGACGGATGTCTTCCTCCTCCATTGACTCCTCCTCATCCTCCTCACAAACGGTCCCCTGCCTACGCGTTTGTGAGGAACCACGTGGCGCTGACTGTCCAGAAGATGATGGAAATGGTGAATCCTCATCCTCCACCTCTTCCACAACATCATCCCTTAGCGCTTGCAGTGATTTTTCAAGCAGGCAGATAAGGGGGACAGTCATGCTGACTAGTGCATCATCTGCACTCGCCATCCGCGTGGAATAATCAAAGGGACGCAAAACCTGGCAGACGTCATTCATAGTGGCCCACTCTGTGGTTGTGAAGTCTGTACGGCGCTGACTGCGACTTTTTTGCGCCTGAAGCAGCTGGTACTCCATTACAGCTTGCTGCTGCTCACACAACCGCTCCAACATATGTAACGTGGAATTCCACCTGGTAGGTAGGTCACATATGATGCGATGTTCCGGCAGGCGGTGTCGGCGCTGCAGAGCCGCAATGCGCGCTTTTGCCGTGCTGGAACGCCGCAAGTGAGCACACTCTAGGCGGACCTTGTGCAGCAGTGCATCAAGATCCGGATAGTCCCTCAAAAAGCTCTGCACGACCAAATTGAGCACATGTGCCAGACATGGGATGTGAGTGAGGTTGCCGAGGCCCAGAGCTGCCACCAGATTTCGGCCATTATCACACACTACCATGCCTGGCTGGAGATTCGCTGGCACAAACCACACATCGCTCTCCTGCTTGATGGCATTCCAGAGCTCCTGCGCTGTGTGGCTACGATTCCCCAAGAAAATTAATTTCAAGACGGCCTGTTGACGTTTGGCCATGGCTGTGCTCATGTCGGTCGTAACAGGTACACGTTCATCACGGGTCCATGTGGAGGTGGACTGTGACGGCTCCTGCAGCGATGATTCTGAGGAACTGGTGTAAGAGGAGGAGTCAATGCGTACAGAAT
This sequence comes from Ranitomeya variabilis, assembly GCF_051348905.1. Lineage (NCBI taxonomy): Eukaryota > Metazoa > Chordata > Amphibia > Anura > Dendrobatidae > Ranitomeya > Ranitomeya variabilis. Next base: position 574,890,007 of record NC_135236.1, read on the forward strand.
GGATTCCTGCAATCCTTGGAGTGGGCAGGACACGTCCTGCGCCACTCGCACGGTCTGTACCCGGCTCAATGACATTAACCCAATGGGCAGTGAGGGAAAGGTATCGCCCCTGTCCATGTTGACTGGTCCACGCATCGGTGGTGAGGTGGACCTTGCTACTGACGGCGTTCAGTAGCGCGTGTTTTATGTGTCCCTCCACATGCTTCTGCAGGGCAGGGACGGCTTGCCTGCTGAAATAAAAGCGGCTGGGCACATTGTACTGTGGGACTGCCAATGACATCAAGTCACGGAAGCTGTCAGTCTCCACCAGCCTGAATGACAGCATTTCCAGTGACAGAAGTTTGGCAATGCCTGCAGTCAGAGCCTGTGCTCGTGGGTGGTTTGACGAGAAAGGCCGCCTTTTCTCCCATGCCTGTACTACCGATGGCTGTAGACTGGGCTGGGAGTGTGTGGATGACTGGGAAAGTGGCGCTGCGGGTGGAATTACAGCGGGTCTCTGGACAACAGGGGCAGAGGTTCTTCCACGGCGATCCTGGGAGGACGCCGAACCAGCTGCGTGTGAGGTAGAGGAAGAGGCAACACGAGCTGAAGAGGTGGTAGCTGCCGCTGTTGGTTGGCCTACCTCTTCAGTGTGTTTTTCTAACTCCGCCGGGTGCCTGTTGCGCACATGTTTCCACATGTTGGAGGTATTGAGGTTGCTGACATTTTTCCCTCTTTTGACTTTTTGATGACACACGTTGCATCTGACATAGCAAATGTCATCTGCAACTGTGTCAAAAAAGGACCAGGCACTGCAAGTCTTGGGAGCGCCCTTTTTGGCTTTTGGAAGAGACATGCTCCTAACGGGTGCCAAAGCGGAGGCTGCAGGATCCGCAGTCTTCCCCCTCCCTCTCCCTCTTTGGGCCGTACGGGGAATCTCTTCCTCAGAGCTGCTCCCACCACCTTCCTGTCCCTCACGCCAAGATGGGTCGAGGACCTCATCATCTACACTACCCTCTGCCCCCAACTGCTCCTCCTGGGTAGTCTCAGCAGCAGAGCACGCACCAGTAAGTGGCACCTGAGTGTCATCATCAGCTGATGCGGCCTGCGATGTGGTGACCGGAGCCACTGGCCCACCCGCCTCTTCAGAGGAAGACAGAAAAAGCTGTTGGGCATCACTGCACCCTGCCTCTTCTTCCATTTCTCCAATGCTGCTTGGCTGGCCCCCTGTTTCCAAGCCAAGAGATTCAGAGAACAGAAGTAGAGACGGCTCCTGTCCTGGGCTCTCTGTCTGCCTGGGCAATTTGGCAGGTGGTGAAGAGACAGATGGCTGCTCTCCAGTGCTCTGTGTCTGAGAGGATGTGGCACTAATGGAAGTTGATGCATTAGCTGCCATCCATCCGACAACAGCTTCAATTTGTTCTTCACGCAGCAGCGGTGTACGGCGCTCGGACACAAAGCTTCGCATGAACGACTGTTGCCTGGTGAAAGTGGGTGCTGATGAGTCACCGGTGCCCGCAGCAGGCACAGAATCCCCACGTCCCCTCCCTGCTCCGCGACGGCTCCCACGCCCCCGTGCCTTACTCACTGCCTTCTTCATCTTGGTTGACTGATAAAGATAAGCAGAAAAGTACTAACGGATTTGTGTGCTTATTCCTGAGCAACTCCTCCTAACAGGTATAAGAAGCACTAATTATCTAAAGTGTGGACTAGACTTTAATATGAGCTAATGTGGCCTACAGAAATGTAAAGTGGTGTAACTGGTGTGTTTGGTGAACTTTATTATTTATTTATTTTTTGGGGGCTGAACTGACAACAGATAGAGCTGCAGTCACACGGAGACCGTGCAGACAGACGTAAACGGCGCTACAAGGCCCAAAAACCCTCCTCTACTTTATCCTATGTAGTGTTTTTCCACAAATTAGCTGGAGACGGGTGGAAAGACACTAATAGGATTTTTTTGAATAAATTAGCAGCAGACTACACTATTTGGAAAAAAAAGAAAATTGATTTGGCGGTATGACGCAGTGAAAAACCCTGAGCTGGAGACAACCAGGCTATAGCTGCTCACAGATTACAGGGCGAGCTGCAGTCACACGGAGACCGTGCAGACAGCCGTAAACGGCGCTGCAAGGCCCAAAAACCCTCCTCTACTTTATCCTATGTAGTGTTTTTCCACAAATTAGCTGGAGACGGGTGGAAAGACACTAATAGGATTTTTTTAAATTAATTAGCAGCAGACTACACTACTTTGAAAAAAAAGAAAATTGATTTGGCAGTATGACGCAGTGAAAAACCCTGAGCTGGAGACAACCAGGCTATAGCTGCTCACAGATTACAGGGCGAGCTGCAGTCACACGGAGACCGTGCAGACAGCCGTAAACGGCGCTGCAAGGCCCAAAAACCCTCCTCTACTTTATCCTATGTAGTGTTTTTCCACAAATTAGCTGGAGACGGGTGGAAAGACACTAATAGGATTTTTTTAAATTAATTAGCAGCAGACTACACTACTTTGAAAAAAAAGAAAATTGATTTGGCGGTATGACGCAGTGAAAAACCCTGAGCTGGAGACAACCAGGCTACAGCTGCTCACAGATTACAGGGCGAGTTGCAGTCACACGGAGACCGTGCAGACAGCCGTAAACGGCGCTGCAAGGCCCAAAAACCCTCCTCTACTTTATCCTATGTAGTGTTTTTCCACAAATTAGCTGGAGACGGGTGGAAAGACACTAATAGGATTTTTTTAAATTAATTAGCAGCAGACTACACTACTTTGAAAAAAAAGAAAATTGATTTGGCGGTATGACGCAGTGAAAAACCCTGAGCTGGAGACAACCAGGCTACAGCTGCTCACAGATTACAGGGCGAGCTGCAGTCACACGGAGACCGTGCAGACAGCCGTAAACGGCGCTGCAAGGCCCAAAAACCCTCCTCTACTTTATCCTATGTAGTGTTTTTCCACAAATTAGCTGGAGACGGGTGGAAAGACACTAATAGGATTTTTTTTTAATAAATTAGCAGCAGACTACACTACTTGGGAAAAAAAAAAAAAAAAGGAACAGTATGAGGCAATGAACCACCCTCCCTGAACTGAATACAACCAACTATGGATGGCCTATGTGGCTGCACTCAGACTGGAGACTGGGCTGCACTCACACACACACACACACAGACCCTGCAGATCGCTGTGAAAACAGCGCTACAAGGCAAAAGCAAGGTGAATAGTAGGTGAACACAGCGGTTGCTAAATTAGCCTTTGGAAAGCACAAAGAAGCAAATCGCTATCTCTAAACTGTCCCTCAGTCAGCAAACAGCGTCCTGTCACTAACTGAATTCACAGCAGAGTGATCGCAAAATGGCGCCAGCGACTTTTAAACTGCATCATGACATCATTACACCAGCCAATCACAGCCTTGCCAGTAGTTTCATGCCCTCCATGCTAAACAGGATGTGCCCACACTTGGAATCAATCTCATTGGCTGAATTTCTGCTTTTTGAATCTTAGAACTTCCGATTCCGGTATCCGATACGCGGCAAGTATCGGAATCCCGGTATCGGAATTCCGATACCGCAAGTATCGGCCGATACCCGATACTTGCGGTATCGGAATGCTCAACACTACTCAGAAGCAGTTAAAGCTGATCAGTAGTGTTGAGCGATACCGTCCGATACTTGAAAGTATCGGTATCGGAAAGTATCGGCCGATACCGGCAAAGTATCGGATCCAATCCGATACCGATACCCGATACCAATACAAGTCAATGGGACTCATGTATCGGACGGTATCCCTGATGGTTCCCAGGGTCTGAAGGAGAGGAAACTCTCCTTCAGGCCCTGGGAACCATATTAATGTGTAAAATAAAGAATGAAAATAAAAAATATTGCTATACTCACCTCTCCGACGCAGCCTGGACCTCACCGAGGGAACCGGCAGCGTTGTTTGCTTAAAATTCGCGCGTTTACTTCCTTACGTGAAGTCCCGGCTTGTGATTGGTCGCGTGCCGCCCATGTGGCCGCGACGCGACCAATCACAGCAAGCCGTGACGTAATTTCAGGTCCTTCAGGATTTTAAAATTACGTTCCGGCTTTGTGATTGGTCGCGTCGCGGTCACATGGGCGACGCGACCAATCACAAGCCGTGACGTCACGGGAGGCTGGACACGCGCGCATTTTAAAATGTGCGCTTGTCCTGCCTCCCGTGACGTCACGGCTTGTGATTGGTCGCGTCGCCCATGTGACCGCGACGCGACCAATCACAAGCCAGAACGTAATTTTAAAATCCTGAAGGACCTAAAATTACGTCACGGCTTGCTGTGATTGGTCGCGTCGCGGCCACATGGGCGACGCGACCAATCACAAGCCGGGACGTCACGGGAGGCAGGACACGCGCGCATTTTAAAATGCGCGCGTGTCCAGCCTCCCGTGACGTCACGGCTTGTGATTGGTCGCGTCGCCCATGTGACCGCGACGCGACCAATCACAAAGCCGGAACGTAATTTTAAAATCCTGAAGGACCTGAAATTACGTCACGGCTTGCTGTGATTGGTCGCGTCGCGGCCACATGGGCGGCACGCGACCAATCACAAGCCGGGACTTCACGTAAGGAAGTAAACGCGCGAATTTTAAGCAAACAACGCTGCCGGTTCCCTCGGTGAGGTCCAGGCTGCGTCGGAGAGGTGAGTATAGCAATATTTTTTATTTTAATTCTTTATTTTACACATTAATGTTGTTTCGATACCGATACCCGATACCACAAAAATATCGGATCTCGGTATCGGAATTCCGATACAGCAAATATCGGCCGATACCCGATACTTGCGGTATCGGAATGCTCAACACTACTGATCAGGCACCATTGTGCACGTGCACAATAGCACAAGAACATGCGGTCATCAGCGCGTGTGCAATGGCCAGAAATGGCACAGTCTCAGAGATGGTGGGGGCTAATCAAGCCCTAATGCACGTGCACAAAGTGTCTGGTACCCAGGGGGAGGGAAAGAATCCTGATGTCAAAAGGAAGAAGAAAGGGAAAAATAAAAAAAGATTTATTTCCTTCTCTCTTGTAGCAATAGTCAATGCCATCTAAATTCCAATGGTAGCTGGAAAATAAGGAGAACTGTGCTTGGGCACAATATTTTGGAGAAGGGCAGAAAAGGAAGAAAAATGGGATAATTTGTACAGAGCTTGATATCAGTGTGATGAAATGAAAGAACCATGGTTTAAGCGGATATTGCCAGTTCATCTGCTATACTAATATAGAGATATGAAATGTGGGGATAAATACTGCAAGTAGCTACATTCAAACAAAGAAGGGAAAAGGAAGAATAAATGTACCCTAAGACGTATATAGTTGGGGGATACTTAAATGATAACCCACAGGTAATAAGTTTAAACCCCCCGAAGATGTATAAAAACTATTTGATTATACCAAATAGCACATATGTAATTAACAGTGCAAAAAACAGTACTGACACAGAGGAGAAAAAAAAAAGGAAAGTCCATTTATCTATAGTAGAAAAAAAAAAGTAAATTAAAGGTTAAGAAGACTATGAATAGCTTCTTTAGATTTGGTCCAGTGGTCAGATGGAGCCAGACATCCGGCCTATGATGGAAATAATCCAGTGGTCAAATGCTTCAATAGTCAAATGGAGCAAGGTATCCGGCCTTAATTGGAAACACTTCAGTGGTCCAGTGAAGCAGAATGTCCAGCCTCCAATAGGACATTTCCAGGGAACCAAATATTCAAAATGACTGAAGAAGATTTTTCCTTAAGGGCAGATACGGCAAAATCATACACCCCCTATAGAGATATTTTTCAGAGATCCTATGCTTGAATCTATAAAAGAAAGGGAACACACATCAAGAAAAGGGGGCTCACAACACTGCTACTCCAAAAGGAGGTACAGGTAGTTCAAATTACAACTGTTTATAAAAACCAGTAAACAGGAGCTCCTCATTAAACCCATGAGGGGCAAGACTATTAAGATCATGAATCCATTTAGATTCACATCTAAGAAATTTTCTAACTACATTACCCCATCTGATATTCAGTGGAACCTCTTCCAAACCCATCACCTTTAATCCCGTGGCACGGCCATTGTGGGCATCAAGGAAATGCATGGCCACTGATGAGATGTTAGAAAGATGTTGTTGTGTCCTTCTGCGGAGTTCCTGGGTGGTTTGCCCTACATAGACCCTGAGGCAGTCACAAATTAAGGCGTAGACCAGACAGCAGGTCTTGCAATTGAAAAAAGTTTTCTTTGGCCTGATCTGAAAAGGAAAGATGGTAAGTGAAAGGCCATCCTGTGCGATCGTGCATTGACATACAGTGCAATTCCCACAGGGGTAAGTCCCAAATGTCCTAGTCCCTATGTTCAATCTTGTGGTTGGATGCACAAAGTGACTACGGCACAGCAGATCTTTGAGATTTCTGGCTCGCCTCGCTATCAAATTAGGTTTTGTAAAAATATGTGGTGCCAATTTAGGTTCACTCAACAGGATACCCCAACTCCTATTTAAGATCCTATGAATATCCTGCCACTGATTATTAAAATTGGTGACAATACCCAGTGGTCTAGAAGACTCAAGTGTCCATCTATGAAGTAATTCTGGGCGTGTGCACCGCCTTGCTTTTTGGTAAGCTCAGAGATGATTCTTCTAGGATACCCACGACATTTGAAGCGATCAGTCAGTTTCCTAGCTTCAGATTGAAAATCCGATGTATTACTGCAATTTTGATTCAGCCGTAGAAATTAACCCTTAGGGATGCCATTTTTCAAGTGCCTAGGGTGGAAACTGGAGTAATATAGTAGGCTGTTAGTGGCTGTCAGTTTACGGTATAAGGTGGTAGAAATGTACGTACCCTCCGATGTCAATTTCAAATCGAAAAAGTCCACAGAATTATATGACAGGTTGGATGTGAGCCTGATGTTAAATGAGTTGTCATTCAGCTCAGTAATGAATTCCTTGCAGTCCTCTTCAGTACCTGTCCAGAACAACACAATGTCGTCAATATACCAGAGCCATTGAAGGCAATGTGACTTAAAATACTCATGCTGGTATACCACTAATTCCTCCCACCAACCTAAAAACAAGTTCACATACGAGGGATCGCAATGCGCTCCCATGGCGGTACCTGTCGTTTGTCTATAAAAACTTCTATTGAATACAAAAAAGTTTTTATCAAGAACAAAATGCAGCAGGTCAAGCAGGAAAGAATCATTGTCTCTATCTCCTGTGGTATTAGATTCCAGGAAATAAGAGACAGCCTCCAAACTAATGCTATCATTAATGCTTGTATAGAGGGACTCGACATCAACTAACTAACAATGTGTGAGTAGGTAAACAGAGGTCACTCAGAAGTTGGATCAAATGTGTCAAGTCCCTTACATATCATCTCAAAGCCATAGCTAAAGGTTGCAAAAAGAAATCCAGGTAGGTACACAGTTTTTCAAAAAGCCCCCCGATCTCTGTGACTATGGGCCTACCTGGGGGATTCACCAAGGACTTATGTACCTTTTGTAAAAGGTAAAAAGTCAGGACCACTGGGTTGTTGGTAGACAGGAAATCAGCCTCCTTCTTGCTTAGGATGCCATGCCGCAATGCTTGTCCAATGATACGGTCCAGTTTGTTTTTAAAGACCTCTGTGGGATCTGCAGGAAGATGAGTGTAACAAGTAGAGTCTTGTAACTGGCGTGTAACTTCCTGTAGGTAGAGGGAGTTGGGCCACAAGACAATATTCCCACCTTTATCCGCTTCATGGACCAGGAATTCTTTATTGTTCTCAAGATCCAAAAGTGCCCTTTGTGCAATTCTACTCAAATTCTTATTTCTGTTACCATCAAGATGGAGAGCCTGGATATCACGGCATATCTGGTTAAAAAAAATCTGGACCACTGGAAATAAAGAGAGGGAGGGGGTAGCTTGCGAAGGAAGATGTCCTGTAAATTTTCTACTATCAGATGCCGATTCATTCTCCTGAAGGAGGTCCATGAGGTCAACTAAAGAAGGGTAATGATACAAGAGTTTAAATGTCAGCTGACAGCAAAATAAGTAAACATCTTTTATCAAGGTGAATTTGTCAAGTGTGTTCATAGGGGCAAATGTGAGCCCTCATTCTAAAACCAATCTTTTGGTTGGTGTCAAAATGTGTGTCGTAAGGTTAACAACCTGTAAGTTTCCTGGTTCAGTTGGCGCCTGATATTCAGAGGCGGGTGGAGGGATACTTATCTCGTCTCCCATTTGTGTGAAGGGGACATGTGGTTGTATCCCATTTTTTCATTTCTTTGTGCCCCCTAGCTTTACATCTACCCCTCCTGTGGCCCCTTCTAGGTTGCTGGGGTTTTTTCAATTGCAAGACCCGTTGTCTGGTCTACGCCTTAATTTGTGACTGCCCCAGGATCTATGTGGGGCAAACCACCCAGGAACTCCGCAGAAGGACACAACAACATCATTCTAACATCTCCACGGCCAAAAAAGACTGTGAAAAGGGCAATAATATCTCATCAGTGGCCATGCATTTTCTTGATGCCCATAATGGCCGCGCCACGGGATTAAAGGTGATGGGTTTGGAAGAGGTTCCACTGAATATCAGAGGGGGTGATGTAGTTAGAAAACTTCTTAGATGTGAATCTAAATGGATTTATGATCTTAATAGTCTTGCCCCTCATGGGTTTAATGAGGAGCTCCTGTTTACTGTTTTTTTATAAACAGTTGTAATTTGAACTACCTGTACCTCCTTTTGGAGTAGCAGTGTTGTGAGCCCTCTTTTCTTGATGTGTGTTCCCTTTCTTTTATAGATTCAAGCATAGGATCTCTGAAAAATATCTGTATAGGTGGCGTATGATTTTGCCGTATCTGCCCTTAAGGAAAAATCTTCTTCAGTCATTTTGAATATTTGGTTCCCTGAAGATGTCCTATTGGAGGCTGGACATTCTGCTTCACTGGACCACTGGAGTATTTCCAAGAAAGGCTGGATATCTTGCAGCATTCAATCATTGGACTATCTGAGTACTGGATTTTCTCCAATTACTGCCAGATACCATGCTCCATTTGACTATTAGACCATTTGACCACTGGATTCCATCGTAGGCCGGATATCTGGCTCCATCTGACCACTGGACCATCTATAAAGTAGCTATTCATAGTCTTCTTAACCTTTAATTGACTGTTTTTTTCTACTATAGATAAATCCACTTTCCTTTTTTCTTCTTCTCTGTGTTAGTACAGTTTTTTGCACTGTTAATTACATATGTGCCATTTGGTATAATCAAATAGTTTTTATACATCTTCAGGGGGTTTAAACTTATCTGTGGGTTATCATTTAAGTATCCCCGACTATATACATTTATTCTTCCTTTTCCCTTCTTTGGTTGAATGTACCTACTTACTTTATTTATCCCCACATTTCATATCTCTAAATTAGTATAGCGGATGAACTGGCTTCTATCCGCTTAAACCATGGTTCTTTCATTACATCACACTGATTTCATGCTCTTTACAAATCATCCCATTTTTCTTCCTTTTCTGCCCTTCTCCAAAATGTTGTGCCCATGCACAGTTCTCCCTATTTTCCAGCTACCATTGGAATTTAGATGGCATTGACTATTGCTACAAGAGAGAAGGAAATAAATCTTTTTTTATTTTTTCCTTTCTTCTTCCTTTTGACATCAGGATTCTTTCCCTCCCCCTTCTCCCTTTCCCTCTCCCTTCCCACTTACCCCGGCGCTGGGTACAAGATACTTTGTACAGGTGCATTAGGGCTTGATTAGCCCCCACCATCTCTGAGACTGTGCCATTTCTGGCCATTGCACACGCGCTGATGACCGCATGTTCTTGTGCTATTGTGCTCGTGCGCAATGGTGCCTGATCAGCTTTAACCCCTTCATGACCTTGGGATTTTTCGTTTTTCCGTGTTCGTTTTTCACTCCCCTCCTTCCCAGAGCCATAACTTTTTTATTTTTCCGTCAATTTGGCCATGTGAGGGCTTATTTTTTTGCGGGATGAGTTGTACTTTTGAACCACATCATTGGTTTTACCATGTTGTGTACTACAAAACGGGAACAAAAATTCCAAGTGCGGTGAAATTGCAAAAAAAGTGCAATCCCACACAGGTTTTTTGCTTGGCTTTTTTCTAGGTTCACTAAATGCTAAAACTGACCTGCAATTATGATTCTCCAGGTCATTACAAGTTCATAGACACCTAACATGACTAGGTTATTTTTTACCTAAGTGGTGAAAAAAAATTCCAAACTTTGCTAAAAAAAAAAAAATTGTGCCATTTTCCGATACTCGTAGCGTCTCCATTTTTCATGATCTGGGGTCGGTTGAGGGCTTACTTTTTGCGTGCTGAGCTGGCGTTTTTAATTATTCCAATTCGGTGCAGATATGTTCTTTTGATCACCCGTTATTGCATTTGTCGCGTCAACCAAAAAAACATAATTCTGGAGTTTCGATTTTTTTTTCTCGTTACGCCATTTAGCGATCAGGTTAATGCTTTTTTTTATTGATAGATTGGGCGATTCTGAACGTGGCGATACCAAATATGTGTAGATTTGATTTTTTTTATTGATTTATTTTGATTGGGGCGAAAGGGGGGTGATTTAAACTTTTATATTTTTTTATTTTTTTCACATTTTTTTAAACTTTTTTTTTAACTATTGCCATGCTTCAATAGCCTCCATGGGAGGCTAGAAGCAGGCACAGCACGATTGCCTCTGCTACATAGCAGCGATCTGCTGTTCGCTGCTATGTAGTAGAAAATCAGGTGTGCTGTGAGCGCCGACCACAGGGTGGCGCTCACAGCTACTGGTGATCAGTAACCATAAAGGTCTCAAGGATCTCTATGGTTACTCTGCAGAAGCATCGCTGACCCCAGATCATGTGACGGGGGTCGGCGATGCGCTCATATCCGGCCACCCGGCCGGATGCGGTAGTTAAATGCCGCTGTCTGCATTTGACAGCGGCATTTAACTAGTTAATAGCGGCGGGTGAATCGTGATTTCACCCGCCGCTATTGCGGGCACATGTCAGCTGTTCAAAACAGCTGACATGTCCCGGCTTTGATGCGGGCTCACCACGGAGCCCTGCATCAAAGCAGGGGAGCTGTCATCGGACATACTATCCCGTCCGATGTCAGTAAGGGGTTAACTGCTTCTGAGACTAAGTGTCTTTTCTCGGCCATCGCGCCTGCGCTAACAGCCATATTGGTACACTTCCCTTATGGGCCTCTTCACTGCCATGCGTATGCGCACAGTTATTTTGCCATCATTTCCTGTACTGCCGATGATATAGGTAGGCAGGACGCATGCAGAAGTATGCGGAAGTAGGCAGAGCTTAACGGAGGAAGTATGCAGCCCTTCGCAAAGCCCCTGAAGGCAAATTTGAAACCAGCCTTAGGGTATGTTTCCACGGTAAGTAAACGCTGCTTGTTTGACGCTGCAGCGTCAAACAAGCAGCGTCCAGATGTTCCAGCATAGTGGAGGGGATTTTATGAAATCCCGTCTCCACTATGCGTGGAAACCCGCACGCGGCGGCCCTGCGACTCCGGACATGCTGCGCGTCTTTTCAGAACGCAGCATGTCTGTACACCTTGCGGGGACGCAGCGTCCCCGCAAGGCATATCACAGGGCCCTATGGCGAGGGGTGCGATGATCCCGGATGTGTACTGTACACATCCGGCACCATCGCGTCCCATTAAGGGGGCGGGGCTTAGCGCCGAGCGGCTCCGCCGCGTAGCCTTAACGTGGAAACATACCCTAATACAGCTATGTGGGCAAAAAATAATAAAAAAGTTATGGCTCTTGGAAGAAGGAGAGTAAAAAGCAAAAACAAAAAAATGAAAATTCATCATGGAGTTAAGGGGTTACATATACTTTCCCTCTGCTTCCTTTCTTTAAAGCCCTAAAGAAATCCAAAAGATGGCCAAGGCACCAAATTCTTGATAAAAAAAAACTTGATCGTTATTCCATATTCCATATTCCACAACTGGATGGAAGAGAAAACAGGCAATGTTTCAGTATCAGCCGCAATTACCCTTTCTTATGCCTTAGAAAACACTGCTATGTAGTTGTTTTTTTTTAGGCTTGAGAAAGGCTAATTGTTGCCGAAATGCTGCCTGGTTTGTCTTCCTGTTGTGATTTTAACTAATGTGGAATAAAGATACAGGGTTTTTTAAACAAGTATGTGCTGCTTTTGGTACCTCTGTCATCTTTTGAATTTTTACATTGCTTTTGACCAGGGGGGAGACCCTGCCAAGCTAAGTACAAATCTGATCAATGGTGCATATTGATCTACTATTGGACTGAGTGTGATGAGTTTTCACGCATTCGGGCATTAACCCTTTAGTGACGGAGCCAAATTTTTGAAATCTGACCAGTGTCACTTTATGTGGTAATAACTCTGCAACACTTCAACAAATCACAGTTATTTTGAGATTGTTTTTTCATGACACATTATACTTTATGATAATGGTAAATTTAGGTCAATATGTTTTGTGTTTATGTATAAAAAATATCAAAAATTTTAGAAAAATGTAAAAAAATTAGCAATTTTCAAAATTTGAATGATTATCCCTTTAATCCAGATGGTCATACCACAGCAAACCATTAATAAATAACATTTCCCACATGTCACCTTTACATCAGCACCATTTGAAAACTGTTATTTTATTTTGTTAGCATTTTAGGAGGTTTTAAAATGTAGCAGTAATTTTTCATTTTTTCAAGGAAATTTACAAAATGTATTTTTTTAAGGACTTATCCATGTTTGAAGTGATTTTAGGGGTCTCATATGTTGGGAAACCCCCAAACGTGATACCATGTTAAAAACAGCACCCCCTTGACATATCGAAAACTGCTGTCAGGTAGTATATTAACCCTTCAGGTGCTTTACAGGAATTAATGCAAAGTGGTATGACAGAAATCAAAATGTGTATTTTTACCACCTAAAAATAACTTCTGAACAGATTACTACAGCCGGCAGACTCTAAAGGTACCTTCACACTAAACGATATCGCTAGCGATCCGTGACGTTGCAGCGTCCTGGATAGCGATATCGTTGAGTTTGACACGCAGCAGCGATCTGGATCCTGCTGTGATATCGCTGGTCGTTGAACAAAGTTCAGAACTTTATTTGGTCGTCAGACCGGCGTGTATCGTCGTGTTTGACACCAAAAGCAACGATACCAGCGATGTTTTACACTGGTAACCAGGGTAAACATCGGGTTACTAAGCGCAGGGCCGCGCTTAGTAACCCGATGTTTACCCTGGTTACCAGCGTAAAAGTAAAAAAACCAAACAGTACATACTCACCTGCGTGTCCCCTGCCGTCCGCTTCCTGCTCTGACTGAGCGCCGGCCCTAAAGTGAAAGTAAAAGCACAGCGGTGACGTCACCGCTCTGCTGTTAGGGCCGGCGCTCACACAGTACAGGAAGCGGACGCCGGGGGACGCGCAGGTGAGTATGTAGTGTTTGTTTTTTTTACTTTTACGATGGTAACCAGGGTAAACATCGGGTTACTAAGCGCGGCCCTGCGCTTAGCAACCCGATGTTTACCCTGGTTACCCGGGGACCTCGGCATCGTTGGTCGCTGGAGAGCGGTCTGTGTGACAGCTCTCCAGCGACCAAACAGCGACGCTGCAGCGATCGGCATCGTTGTCGCTATCGCTGCAGCGTCGCTTAATGTGAAGGTACCTTAAGGCTGATATTTGGTTGTGAATATTTGGTTGTTAATTGCCATGGCAAACATCAGGGCCACACAATCATGATCTGAGGGCATCAATTGGGATAAAGAGGAAGCCCCTACACTCTGTTAACCATATATAATGATGTAGTCACTACTTACAGCAGCATCTAAGGGGTTAATCAGATTTGGATGGTGACAACACTGATCGTGGCTGATACAGAAAGTTGTCAGCTATAGTGTACAGCCGACAGCTGCTGGATTGTCACCTGTATGGGGAGGCTATTCTCTTATATATCAGGCCAGTTAAAAGACGTATTGGCTGTCATTAAGGGGTTAAATGTTGGTTCCTTCATAAATCTTCCTGTGCCTAATACTGATTCAGGAGTGTCTGAATCCAACATGTCCTGTATCAAGACTGACATTGTTCACACCAGTCCTGATAAACAAGTCCTTAAAGTTCTCCCTGAGAAGCAGGTTTTCATGTATGTTGTCTCACTGAGTGATCAAGTGAAGCATAGACATGAATCAATTTCAGGTAACTGTCCCATTGAAGTTTCCGAAAGTCTCTATCTCGGCATGTGTGGCATGGAGCTGCATGTTTCATGAACAGAGATGTTTTGTTTGGCAGCCCACCTAAGAAAATTGTGTCTTCTTACAATTAATACAGTATATGCACGGTTACAATATACTGTAATTTATGTTTTTTTTCACTCCTCTAGAATAAATCAAGTAAGGAATAATGAAAACTTGTGCTGATTCACATGCAAATCTGCCAATATGAAGTAATTTATGCAACTTTAACTTTTTATTTTTTATGTCCATTTTTATGATAATTTTGTGCTGATTAAAATCCACACAATTTCCTCTTTGATCATTTTAAAGAAGCAGGTTTTTTATGCTTTTTTATATTTGACTTCCTTCATAATTTAAGCAAAACTTGAAAGGGTCACTTATAATGAGATATTAGTTCATATTAATTAATTTGTTTTATAAATGTTAATGAGTTCTCCTGGGGTCTTAATACACTTGTGTTAGCAGCTGCAAGTAGCACAAAGGGTTAACAGGTAAATGCTAGAGTGCATCTATACTTGCAATTTGCAAAAAATATCAAGTCATATTCCAGACCACACTGAGTGCTGTAGTTTCACAAATGAATTAATTAAGTGCTACAGGTACCTAAAGATTTTAGAAAAAATATAACACCAAGCAGCCACCAAGGTCTGCAGATGTCAAAGCATGCTGAGAGGTATAGTTTTCTCTCTTTTTTTTAGTTAATGTAGTCTTTGGGCTAGAGGAATAGCATACCAAATATTGGCATTGGAATTGTAATTGGCATTGTGCACAATATACTCCACTTTGTTTGTCAATCTTTACCACTTGGAGGTGTAGTAATTAGTGTTGAGCATTCCGATACTGCAAATATCGGTTATCGGACGATATTCGCTGTATCGGAGTTCTGATACTGAGTTCCGATACTTTTTACAATATCGAATACCAGAATCGGAAGTTCCCATAATGAAATGAGCCAGTTGAGGATCATAAGAAGTGTGGGCACATCCTGTTAGGCATGTTAGCCATGTTAACTAATGGCATGGCTGTGATTGGCTGCTGAAATTATGTCATGATGCGCTATAATGGAGTGTGGAGGGTGCGTGGGTGGAAACTGGGTGTCTGTGTGTGCGGGCGGGATCTGTGCGTGACCGTGGGAAATCTGTGCGGGCCTGTCGGGGGTCTGTACGGGTCTGCCCAGGGTCTGTGCGGGCTGCCGGGGGACTGTGTGGGCCTGCCGGGGGTCTGTGCAGGCCAGGCGGGAGTCTGTTTGGGCCTGCCGGGGGCTGTGCGGGCTGCTGTGGGTCTGTGCGGGCCTCTCGGAGGTTGTGTATGTTTGTGCAGGCATCGTCTACAAGTCCCAGGCTATGCCTACTACAATGACAGTGATTGACACATTAGCCAATGATGTGACAGTAGTAGTCCCATCATCCAGCTAATGTGTCAAATGTAAAAAAACCCAACAAACATACATACTACATACAACATACTACATACATACAACATACATATTACATACATACAACGCACATACTAACTACATACATACAACATACTACATACATACAACATACATACAACATACATATTACATACATACTAGATACATACAACATACTACATACAACATACATGCTACATACATACTACATACAGTGGGGCAAAAAAGTATTTAGTCAGTCAGCAATAGTGCAAGTTCCACCACTTAAAAAGATGAGAGGCGTCTGTAATTTACATCATAGGTAGACCTCAACTATGGGAGGCAAACTGAGAAAAAAAAATCCAGAAAATCACATTGTCTGTTTTTTTAACATTTTATTTGCATATTATGGTGGAAAATAAGTATTTGGTCAGAAACAAACAATCAAGATTTCTGGCTCTCACAGACCTGTAACTTCTTCTTTAAGAGTCTCCTCTTTCCTCCACTCATTACCTGTAGTAATGGCACCTGTTTAAACTTGTTATCAGTATAAAAAGACACCTGTGCACACCCTCAAACAGTCTGACTCCAAACTCCACTATGGTGAAGACCAAAGAGCTGTCAAGGGACACCAGAAACATAATTGTAGCCCTGCACCAGGCTGGGAAGACTGAATCTGCAATAGCCAACCAGCTTGGAGTGAAGAAATCAACAGTGGGAGCAATAATTAGAAAATGGAAGACATTCAAGACCACTGATAATCTCCCTCGATCTGGGGCTCCACGCAAAATCCCACCCCGTGGGGTCAGAATGATCACAAGAACGGTGAGCAAAAATCCCAGAACCACGCGGGGGGACCTAGTGAATGAACTGCAGAGAGCTGGGACCAATGTAACAAGGCCTACCATAAGTAACACACTACGCCACCATGGACTCAGATCCTGCAGTGCCAGACGTGTCCCACTGCTTAAGCCAGTACATGTCCGGGCCCGTCTGAAGTTTGCTAGAGAGCATTTGGATGATCCAGAGGAGTTTTGGGAGAATGTCCTATGGTCTGATGAAACCAAACTGGAACTGTTTGGTAGAAACACAACTTGTCGTGTTTGGAGGAAAAAGAATACTGAGTTGCATCCATCAAACAGCATACCTACTGTAAAGCATGGTGGTGGAAACATCATGCTTTGGGGCTGTTTCTCTGCAAAGGGGCCAGGACGACTGATCCGGGTACATGAAAGAATGAATGGGGCCATGTATCATGAGATTTTGAGTGCAAACCTCCTTCCATCAGCAAGGGCATTGAAGATGAAACGTGGCTGGGTCTTTCAACATGACAATGATCCAAAGCACACCGCCAGGGCAACGAAGGAGTGGCTTTGTAAGAAGCATTTCAAGGTCCTGGAGTGGCCTAGCCAGTCTCCAGATCTCAACCCTATAGAAAACCTTTGGAGGGAGTTGAAAGTCTGTGTTGCCAAGCAAAAAGCCAAAAACATCACTGCTCTAGAGGAGATCTGCATGGAGGAATGGGCCAACATACCAACAACAGTGTGTGGCAACCTTGTGAAGACTTACAGAAAATGTTTGACCTCTGTCATTGCCAACAAAGGATATATTACAAAGTATTGAGATGAAATTTTGTTTCTGACCAAATACTTATTTTCCACCATAATATGCAAATAAAATGATAAAAAAACAGACAATGTGATTTTCTGGATTTTTTTTTTCTCAGTTTGTCTCCCATAGTTGAGGTCTACCTATGATGTAAATTACAGACGCCTCTTATCTTTTTAAGTGGTGGAACTTGCACTATTGCTGACTGACTAAATACTTTTTTGCCCCACTGTACATACAACATACATACATACAACATACTACATACATACAACATACATACTACATACATATAACATACCTACATACATACTACTTACATACTACATACATACATACTACATAGATACTACATAGATACTACATACATACAACATACATACATACAACATACATACTGCATACATACTACATACATACAACATACATACTGAATACATACAACATACATACTACATACTGTAAGGGTTTGTACTCGCTCAGGTGCAGCGGGTGACACTCAGGAGACACGTTCCATTAAAAGTTCACAGGTTTATTGCTCCATAAACCATATAGGTTAGCTCAGGAAAGGAAAATACAAATGTCCAGTCCTTCAGGCTCAGTCCTGGAGCCTTAACACACTGTGGAGGCTTTCTCCTCCACACACACACACCTCCTGTGTTAAGCATTAGCCTGTCTTTTATGGATCTAACCACACCCACGAACCCATCACATGATTAGACATGTGGTTATGACATCACCATAGGTCCTGAAACGTACATAGATAGGCATGGTTATTCCCCTTACCCAGGGGTGAGGTATATGGGTAGCCAGACCCTCCCAACTCTCATAGCTACCCATAACCCAGACCCAAGTATACTAAACAATTCCTTATTGCTTTATGTGCATTAAAGAAAACACTCCGGGTTACATCACAGCGACAAGCCTTCTCTGTTACACATACCTCCCGTTGACTATACAACCTTTAGCCACGCTACAATACATACATACATACTACATACATACATACTACATGCATAATACATACAATATATTCATACATTACATACAATACATACATATAGACATACAGTACATATAACATAGAGTACATACTCACCATCACTTGTCACTTTGATCCCTGAAGCCAGTGTCATCTGTAAAAAATATTAAAATAACAAACAACCAACATACTCCCTGATCCACAGAAATCCACGAGTGTCCCACGACAATCTCCCATGGAGAACAGCAGCATCAGCTGATGCGACCGCTCTCTAGGGGCTCCAGGAATACAATGACAGGAGGAAGGTATCCTTCCACACTGTATTCCTCTGCCACTGTAAAAAATAGTCCCTAGTCTCACTTTTAGCATTGCTGTGTGAGAAAGTTCCCACGCAGCTTTTTCCATAAAGTGAGACCAGTGAACTATAGTAACCTCTCAGTAAAACACTGCAGGAGCCATTGTCTCCTGTCAGTGTGTCACTGAAGGTCCTATAGAGCAGTGACATCACCTGATGTCACTGTTCTATAGGGGAGGTAGTCGTGAGACACTCGTTAATAATTGGACTACGGCGGGCAGGTAGTATATGGTTTATTTTACGTTTTTTGCAGGCGCTGAAGTATGGTAAGTATGGTGAAATTAATCATATTAAAATACTTTTTTCTGGCTTTGTCTTTATTTTATTTTTTTAACTCTTTCACTACTGTAGGCTGTAGTATCAACAATGGAATAATAATGGCTAGGCGTCTTATTGACGCCTCTCCATTATTAACCCGGCTTAATGTCACCTTACAATAGCAAGGTGACATTAACCCCTTATTACCCCATATCCCACCGCTACGCGGAAGTGGGAAGAGAGGGGCTAAGTGCTGGAATTGGCGCATCTTTCAGATGCGCCATTTCTGGGGCGGCTGTGGACTGGTATTTGTAGCCGGGGGGGCAATATCCATGACCCCTCTCTAGGCTATGAATATCAGCCTGCAGCTGTCTGACTATAAAATATAGGGGGACCCCACATTATTTTTTTGGGGGTCCCCATATTTTAATAGCCAGTAAAGGCTACGCAGACAGCTGCGGGCTGATATTCATAGCCTGGGAGGGGCCATGGGTATTACCCCCTTCCCAGGCTACAAATATTGGCCCCCTTTGGCGCCGAAAATCAGCCATCGGCTTTCCCCCTTTGGCGCAGAAAATTGCACGGGAGCCCACGCCATTTTATTTCCCGTTTTTTTCATTTATCAACATCGGCCTATCTATGGATATATCTATCTATAGATATATCTATAGACACATAGATGTTTCTATCCATATATCTATCTGGCTAATTTCACACATCAGGTTTTTGCCGTCAGGCACAATCCGGCGAGTTTTGAAAAAAAAGTGATCCGTTTTTTTCTGCTGGATCTGTTTTTTTTCTCATAGAGTTGTATAAGTGCCTAATTGCGCCTGATGGCCACACTTTTCATCGGATTTTTGCCGATTTTTCTGTCCGGCGAAAAACCGCACAGCGACGGATACAGGGAAAAACGTATGAAACTGAGATGTGAAATGATGAATCCAGCCTCCGAATCCGTTTTTTCATGCATGTTTCCATTCAAATCATGCACATTTTCCGTTTATTTACTTATTTCCAAAAACTGCATCAAAACCGCGCAAAAAACGCACCTAAAACTGCACCAAAACTGCATCAAAAACTGCATCATAATCGCACAAAAAACTGCACCAAAAACCGCATCAAAAACCACACCAAAAACTGCAGCAAAACTGCACTAAAAACCGCACCAAAAACTGCATCTTAATGTATGAATGTATTGTATGTAGTATGTATGTAGTATGTATGTAGTATGTCTGTAGTATGTTGTATTTATGTAGTATGTATGTAGTATGTTGTATGTATGTATGTAGTATGTATGTAGTATGTTGTATTTATGTAGTATGTATGTAGTATGTTGTATGCACGTATGTAGTATGTACAGTACAGACCAAAAGTTTGGACACACCTTGTCATTTAAATATTTTTCTGTATTTTCATGACTATGAAAATTGTACATTCACACTAAAGGCATCAAAACTATGAATTAACACATGTGGAATTATATACTTAACAAAAAACTGTGAAACAACTGAAATTATGTCTTATATTCTAGGTTCTTCAAAGTAGCCACCTTTTGCTTTGATGAATGCTTTGCACACTCTTGGCATTCTCTTGATGAGCTTTAAGAGGTAGTCATCGGGAATGGTTTTCACTTCACAGGTGTGCCCTGTCAGGTTTAATAAGTGGGATTTCTTGCCTTATAAATGGGGTTGGTACCATCAGTTGTGTTGTGCAGAAGTCTGGTGGATACACAGCTGATAGTCCTACTGAATAAACTGTTAGAATTTGTATTATGGCAAGAAAAAAGCAGCTTAGTAAAGAAAAACGAGTGGCCATAATTACTTTAAGAAATGAAGGTCAGTCAGTCTGAAAAATTGGGAAAACTTTGAAAGTGTCCCCAAGTGCAGTGGCAAAAACCATCAAGCGCCACAAAGAAACTGGCTCACATGAGGACCGCCCCAGGAAAGGAAGACCAAGAGTCAAGTCTGCTTCTGAGGATAAGTTTATCCGAGTCACCAGGCTCAAAAATCGTAGGTTAACAGCAACTCAGATTAGAGACCATGTCAATGCCACACAGAGTTCCAGCAGCAGACACATCTCTACAACAACTGTTAAGAGGAGACTTTGTGCAGCAGGCCTTCATGGTAAAATAGCTGCTAGGAAACCACTGCTAAGGACAGGCAACAAGCAGAAGAGACTTGTTTGGGCTAAATAACACAAGGAATGGACATTAGACCAGTGGAAATCTGTGCTTTGGTCTGATGAGTCCAAATTTGAGATCTTTGGTTCCAACCACCGTGTCTTTGTGCGACTCAGTAAAGGTGAACGGATGGACTCTACATGCCTGGTTTCCACCGTGAAGCATGGAGGAGGAGGTGTGATTGTGTGGGGGTGCTTTGCTGGTGACACTGTTGGGGATTTATTCAAAATTGAAGGCATACTGAACCAGCATAGCTACCACAGCATCTTGCAGCAGCATGCTATTCCATCCGGTTTGCGTTTAGTTGGACCATCATTTATTTTTCAACAGTACAATGACCCCAAACACTCCTCCAGGCTGTGTAAGGGCTATTTGACCAAGACAGAGAGTGATGGGGTGCTACATCAGATGACCTGGCTCTACAGTCACCAGACCTGAACCCAATCGAGATGGTTTGGGGTGAGCTGGACCGCAGAGTGAACGCAAAAGGGCCAACAAGTGCTAAGCATCTCTGGGAACCCCTTCAAGATTATTGGAAGATCATTCCTGGTGACTACCTCTTGAAGCTCATCAAGAGAATGCCAAGAGTGTGCAAAGCAGTCATCAAAGCAAAAGGTGGCTACTTTGAAGAACCTAGAATATAAGACATAATTTCAGTTGTTTCACACTTTTTTGTTAAGTATAATAATTCCACATGTGTTAATTCATAGTTTTGATGCCTTCAGTGTGAATGTACAAATTTCATAGTCATGAAAATACAGGAAAATCTGTAAATGAGAAGGTGTGTCCAAACTTTTGGTCTTAACTGTATGTAGCATGTATGTAGTATATATGTAGTATGTATGTAGTATGTGTGTTGTATGTTGTATGTATGTAGTATGTTGTATATATGTAGTATGTATGTAGTATATTGTATGTATGTAGTATGTTTTATGTATGTAGTATGTATGTAGTATATAGTATGTTGTTTGTATGTATGTTGCATGTATGTTGCATGTATGTAGTATGTATGTAGTATGTATGTTGTATGTATGTTGTATGTATGCGGTATGTTGTATGTATGTTGTATGTATTGTGGTGCAGTGACCAATCTTACAGCCATGGGGCGCTGTGTGTGCACTTCAAGATGTACTTTGAGGCATAGTCGTGATGAGATGGGAGGATCAAACTAGCCGCACACACCCACACTCCCACCCAGGGGAGTGGTTACAGGTATGTAATGTGACCAAGGTGTAGGTCACATGGTTCCTGTGTTTGGATCTGAATGGTCCAAGTGCAAGGCTCTGGAAGCCTGTGTGGAAATCCCGGGAATTCCTAAATATCACATGGTTGGGCTTTGGCACTGAGTGGCCTGTGTGCTGTAGGACCTGGACGGTCAGTGTTGGAGGCTCCTGGGAGCGGAGTTGTCCTGGAAGCACTGTGAGACCATCGACCTGGACAGTCCATGTTGAGGACCTGGGACTGACGTGGAGTCTACCTGTGGAGCAGGAGCTACTGAGAGGTAACTCCTGGTATGGGGAAAAGAACTGTGTGCGCTAACATAGGACAGTTGCTGAACTGTGCAGTCACCCGGTGCCTGGAGAGATACAGGCTTGAATAATGAATGATTTGCAAAGCTATATATGATGAAGTAAAGCTCTACATGAGGTCTGTGATACGTAACATGGCCTATAGTGGTTTATGCTGAGAGTATAATAAACCACACGGACTGTTTATGCGAAAAATTGTGCCTGTCTATGATTATTCTGCTGTCAAGCGAGTGTTCCCCAAGACACGTAGTGGGCGAAACGCTACAGTATGCATGTAGTATGTATGTAGAATGTATGTTGTATGTATGTTGTATTGATGTATGTCCCATCGGACGATGCCTGCACACAGACACAAAGACCCACGAGAGGCCCGCACAGACCCCCAAGAGGCCCGTACAGGCCCCAGCAGGCCCGCACAGACCCCCGAGAAGCCCGTACAGGCCCAGGCAGGCCCGCACAGACCCCTGAGAGGCCCGCATAGGCTCCGGCAGGCCCGCACAGACCCCCGAGAGGCCCGTATAGGCCCCAGAAGGCCCACACAGACCCCCGAGAGGCCCAGACAGGCCCTGGAAGGCCCGCACAGACCCCCGAGAGGCCCGTACAGACCCCGCCTGCACACACAGACATGCACAGAGTCCGCCCATGCACCGCCCACACTCTTCCCCCCTCGCGAACTGGAACTGCAAGGAAAGAAAGGGTTTATTTTCATTCAGATATTTGTGTCTTATTGACTTGCATTGGTTTCTGGTATCGGAATCGGCGATACCCGATATTTTGGGGGTATTGGTCTGATCCAATCTTATCCGATATTTCCCGATATCGGAAGGTATCGCTCAACACTAATAGTAATATATGAAAAAAATTTCCCATGTTGAAGGTATCCATAGGCTTACAGTCTACTATGGCCAGGCAGCAGAACTAAGCAAATTTGCCAAAATTCTAATTTGGCGGATTCGCTTTAATTCAGTGGAGAATTTCATTTGCATAGAATAAATTCTGTGAGAACTGAATCTGCTGAAAACAGTTAAAAAAAAATCTTATGTTCACATCTCCTCAGCCATATCTGTATCTCTCCTGCTGTCTCTAGTCTTCTAATCAGACCTTCTGTTTTCTCTTTTCTGTCTTCTATCTACTTCTACGTCTGGGTGTTTTCACTGCTGTTCTGCACTGGCTGCAATTCCTTAATATTATTAACATGCATCATGCTCCACGTGAAGGCTTGAGGCCTAGAAAAAAAATAATAGCGCTAAAAGCCCGGAAATAAGAGAAGATAGAAAACAGAGGAGTGAAGTCAAACAACCCAATTGGAGGACTGAATTCAAATTTGATTTATTACGAATAAATTTGCTCATCTCTGCTAGACTGAACTTTTAAATGGTTAGCAACAATTTTATTTTGTTTTTTATTTTTGCTCCAATTCAGAGAACAAAAAAGCTGAGCAATTTTACAACTAGACTAGAATGAAAATCTCTTTCTTCTATGTGTTAATAGCTCCTATGCAAATGCATGTGTCTTTACAGTTACATACTACTAACTAAGCCTGTGTATAGAGTCCAGATTTTCATTAGCACCTGGGCTCTCGGAAAACTTTAGTAATACACCACGTTCAGAATTATTAAACAAATGCTATTTTTCTCTGATTTTCCTAAATGGTCAATGCAAATAAGTCAGTATAATGTTCAAATCATCAACCGAGTATAAATCAAATTTTAACCCCTTCACCCCCAAGGGTGGTTTGCACGTTATGGACCGGGCCAATTTTTACAATTCTGACCACTGTCCCTTTATGAGTTTATAACTCTGGAACGCTTCAACGGATCCTGGTGATTCTGACACTGTTTTCTCGAGACATATTGTACTTCATGATAGTGGTAAAATTTCTTTGATATTACCTGCGTTTATTTGTGAAAAAAACGGATATTTGGCGAAAATTTTGAAAATTTTGCAATTTTCCAACTTTGAATTTTTATGCCCTTAAATCACAGACATATGTCACGCAAAATACTTAATAAGTAACATTTTCCACATGTCTACTTTACATCAGCACCATTTTGGAACCAACATTTTTTTTTTGTTAGGGAGTAGTGTTGAGCATTCCGATGCTGCAAGTATCGGGTATCGGCCGATACTTGCTGTATCGGAATTTCCGATACCGAGATCCGATATTTTTGTAATATCGGATATCGGTATCGAAACAACATTAATGTAAAAAGGTGTAAAAGAAAGAATTAAAATAAAAAAAATCGCTATACTCACCCTCCGACGCAGCCGGGACCTCAGCGAAGGAACCGGCAGCGTTGTTTGTTTAAAATTCGCGCTTTTACTTGCTTACGTGAATTCCCGGCTTCTGATTGGTCAGGGCGGCCATGTTGCCGGGACGCGGACCAATCACAGCAAGCCGTGACGAAATTACGTCACGGCTTGCTGTGATTGGTCCGCGTCCCGGCAACATGGCCGCCATTAACCAATCACAAGCCGTGACGTCACGGGAGGCTGGACACGCGCTTATTTTGAAAAGCGCGCGTGTCCAGCCTCCCGTGACGTCACGGCTTGTGATTGGTCACGGCGCCATATTGCCGGGATGCGGACCAATCACAGCAAGCCGTGACGAAATTACGTCATGGCTTGCTGTGATTGGTCCGCGTCCCGGCAACATGGCCGCCATTAACCAATCACAAGCCGTGACGTCACGGGAGGCTGGACACGCGCTTATTTTGAAAAGCGCGCGTGTCCAGCCTCCCGTGACGTCACGGCTTGTGATTGGTCACGGCGCCATATTGCCGGGACGCGGACCAATCACAGCAAGCCGTGACGTAATTTCGTCACGGCTTGCTGTGATTGGTCCGAGTCCCGGCAACATGGCCGCCCTGACCAATCAGAAGCCGGGAATTCACGTAAGCAAGTAAAAGCGCGAATTTTAAAGAAACAACGCTGCCGCTTACAATCGCCGAGGTCCCGGCTGCGTCGGACAGGTGAGTATAGCGATATTTTTTATTTTAATTCTTTATTTTACACATTTATATGGTTCCCAGGGCCTGAAGGAGAGTTTCCTCTCCTTCAGACCCTGGGAACCATCAGGAATACCGTCCGATACCTGAGTCCCATTGACTTGTATTGGTATCGGGTATCGGTATCGGATTGGATCCGATATTTTGCCGGTATCGGCCGATACTTTCCGATACCGATACTTTCAAGTATCGGACGGTATCGCTCAACACTATTAGGGAGTTATAAGGGTTAAAAGTTGACCAGCAATTTCTCATTTTTACAACACCATTTTTTTTTTAGGGACCACATCTCATTTGAAGTCATTTTGAGGGGTCTATATGATAGAAAATACCCAAGTGTGACACCATTCTAAAAACTGCACCCCTCAAGGTGCTCAAAACCACATTCAAGAAGTTTATTAACCCTTCAGGTGTTTCACAGGAATTTTTGGAATGTTTAAATAAAAACGAACATTTAACTTTTTTTCACACATAATTTAATTCAGCTCCAATTTGTTTTATTTTACCAAGGGTAACAGGAAAAAATGGACCCCAAAAGATGTTATACAATTTGTCCTGAGTACGCCGATACCCCATATGTGGGGGTAAACCACTGTTTGGGCGCATGTGTCTTTACAGTTACATACTACTAACTAAGCCTGTGTATAGAGTCCAGATTTTCATTAGCACCTGGGCTCTCGGAAAACTTTAGTAATACACCACGTTCAGAATTATTAAACAAATGCTATTTTTCTCTGATTTTCCTAAATGGTCAATGCAAATAAGTCAGTATAATGTTCAAATCATCAACCGAGTATAAATCAAATTTTAACCCCTTCACCCCCAAGGGTGGTTTGCACGTTATGGACCGGGCCAATTTTTACAATTCTGACCACTGTCCCTTTATGAGTTTATAACTCTGGAACGCTTCAACGGATCCTGGTGATTCTGACACTGTTTTCTCGAGACATATTGTACTTCATGATAGTGGTAAAATTTCTTTGATATTACCTGCGTTTATTTGTGAAAAAAACGGATATTTGGCGAAAATTTTGAAAATTTTGCAATTTTCCAACTTTGAATTTTTATGCCCTTAAATCACAGACATATGTCACGCAAAATACTTAATAAGTAACATTTTCCACATGTCTACTTTACATCAGCACCATTTTGGAACCAACATTTTTTTTTGTTAGGGAGTTATAAGGGTTAAAAGTTGACCAGCAATTTCTCATTTTTACAACACCATTTTTTTTTTAGGGACCACATCTCATTTGAAGTCATTTTGAGGGGTCTATATGATAGAAAATACCCAAGTGTGACACCATTCTAAAAACTGCACCCCTCAAGGTGCTCAAAACCACATTCAAGAAGTTTATTAACCCTTCAGGTGTTTCACAGGAATTTTTGGAATGTTTAAACAAAAACGAACATTTAACTTTTTTTCACACATAATTTAATTCAGCTCCAATTTGTTTTATTTTACCAAGGGTAACAGGAGAAAATGGACCCCAAAAGATGTTATACAATTTGTCCTGAGTACGCCGATACCCCATATGTGGGGGTAAACCACTGTTTGGGCGCATGGGAGAGCTCGGAAGGGAAGTAGCGCCGTTTGACTTTTCACTGCAAAATTGACAGGAATTGAGATGGGACGCCATGTTGCTTTTGGAGAGCCACTGATGTGCCTAAACATTGAAACCCTCCCACAAGTGACACCATTTTGGAAAGTAGACCCCCTAAGGATCTTATCTAGAGGTGTGGTGAGAGCTTTGACCCACCACGTGCTTCACAGAAGTTTATAATGCAGAGCCGTAAAAATAAAACAAAATTTTTTTCCCACAAAAATTATTTTTTAGCCCCCAGTTTTGTATTTTCCCGAGGGTAACAGGAGAAATTGGACCCCAAAAGTTGTTGTCCAATTTGACCTGAGTACGCGGATACCCCATATGTGGGGGGGAACCACCGTTTGGGCGCATGGGAGGGCTCGGAAGGGATGGAGCGCCATTTGGAATGCAGACTTAGATGGAATGGTCTGCAGGGGTCACATTGCGTTTGCAGAGCCCCTAATGTACCTAAACAGTAAAAAAAACCCACAAGTGACACCATTTTGGAAAGTAGACCCCATAAGGAACTCATCTAGATGTGTTGTGAGAGCTTTGAACCCCCAAGTGTTTCACTACAGTTTATAACGCAGAGCCGTGCAAATAAAAAATATTTTTTTTTCCACAAAAAATATTTTTTAGCCCCCAGTTTTATATTTTTCCAAGGGTAACAGGAGAAATTGGACCCTATATATTGTTGTCCAATTTGTCCTGAGTACGCTGATACCTGATATCTGGGGGGTGAACCACCGTTTGAGCGCATGGCAGAGCTCGGAAGGGAAGAAGCATCATTTGCAATGCAGACTTAGATGGATTGGTCTGCAGGCGTCACATTGCGTTTGCAGAGCCCCTAATGTACCTAAACAGTAGAAACCCCCCACAAATGACCTAATATTGGAAACTAGACCCCCCAAGGAACTTATCTAGTTGTGTTGTGAGAACTTTGAACCCCCAAGTGTTTCACTACAGTTTATAATGCAGAGCCGTGAAAATAAAAAAATAAAAAATTTCCCCCCAAAATTATTTTTTAGCCCCCAGTTTTGTATTTTCCCAATGGTAACAGGAGAAATTGGACCCCAAAAGTTGTTGTCCAATTTGTCTTGAGTACGCTGATACCCCATATGTGGGGGGGAACCACCGTTTGCGCGCATGGGAGGGCTCGGAAGGGAAGGAGCGCCATTTGGAATGCAGACTTAGATGGAATGGTCTGCAGGCGTCACATTGCGTTTGCAGAGCCCCTAATGTACCTAAACAGTAGAAACCCCCCACAAGTGACACCATTTTGGAAAGTAGACCCCCTAAGGAACTCATCTAGATGTGTTGTGACAGCTTTGAACCCCCAAGTGTTTCACTACAGTTTATAACGCAGAGCCATGCAAAAAAAAATTATTATTTTTTTCCACAAAAATTATTTTTTAGCCCCTAGTTTTGTATTTTCCCAAGGGTAACAGGAGAAATTGGACCCCAAAAGTTGTTCTCCAATGTGTTCCGAGTACGCTGATACCCCATATGTTGGGGTAAACCCCTGTTTGGGCGCACGGGAGAGCTTGGAAGGGAAGGAGCACTGTTTTACTTTTTCAACGCAGAATTGGCTGGAATTGAAATCGGACGCCATGTCACGTTTGGAGAGCCCCTGATGTGTCTAAACAGTGGAAACCCCCCAATTATAACTGAAACCCTAATCCAAACACACCCCTAACCCTAATCCCAATGGTAACCCTAACCACACATCTAACCCAGACACACCCCTAACCCTAATCCAAACCCTATTCCCAACCGTAAATGTAATCCAAACCCTAACCCTAACTTTAGCCCCAACCCTAACTGTAGCCTTAACCCTAGCGCTAACCCTAACGGGAAAATGGAAATAAATACATTTTTAAAAATTTTTAATTTTTCCCTAACTAAGCGGGCGATGAAGGGGGGTTTGATTTACTTTTATAGCGGGTTATTTAGCGGATTTTTATGATTGGCAGCCGTCACACACTGAAAGACGCTTTTTATTGCAAAAAATATTTTTTGTGTTACCACATTTTGAGAGCTACAATTTTTCCATATTTGAGTCCACAGAGTCATGTGAGGTCTTGTTTTTTGCGGGACGAGTTGACTTTTTTATTGGTAACATGCTTGGGCATGGGAGATTTTTTGATCGCTTTTTATTCCGATTTTTGTGAGGCAGAATGACCAAAAACCAGCTATTCATGAATTTCTTTTGGGGAAGGCGTTTATACCGTTCCGCGTTTGGTAAAATTGATAAAGCAGTTTTATTTGTCGGGTCAGTACGATTACAGCGATACCTCATTTATATCTTTTTTTTATGTTTTGGCGCTTTTATACGATAAAAGCTATTTTATAGAAAAAATAATTATTTTGGCATCGCTTTATTCTGAGGACTATAACTTTTTTATTTTTTTGCTAATGATGGTGTATGGTGGCTCGTTTTTTGCAGGACAAGATGTCGTTTTCAGTGGTACCATGGTTATTTATATCCGTCTTTTTGATCGCGTGTTATTCCACTTTTTGTTTGGCGGTATGAGAATAAAGCGTTGTTTTTTGCCTCGTTTTTTTTTTTTTTTTTTTACGGTGTTCACTGAAGGGGTTAACTAGTGATATAATTTTATTGGTGGGGTCGTTACGGACACGGCGATACTAAATATGTGTACTTTTATTGTTTGATTTTTTTTTTATTTAGACAAAAAAATGTATTTATGGGAATATTTTTTTTTTATTATTTATTTATTTAGGATTTTTTTTTTTTTTTTTACACATGTGGACATTTTTTTTTTACTTTTTTACTTTTTCCCAGGGGGGGACATTACAGATCGGTGATTTGACAGTGTGCACAGCACTCTGTCAGATCGGCGATCTGCTGTGCAGGGCTGCAGGCTTACCAAGTGTCTGCTCTGAGCAGGCACTCGGTAAGCCACCTCCCTCCCTGCAGGACCCGGATGCCGTGGCCATCTTGGATCCAGGACCTGCGGCGAGGAGGGAGGTAGGAGACCCTCGGAGCAACGCGATCACATCGCGTTGCTCCGGGGGTCTCAGGGAAGCACGCAGGGAGCCCCCTCCCTGCGCGATGCTTCCCTATACCGCCGGCACACCGCGATCATGTTTGATCGCGGTGTGCCGGGGGTTAATGTGCCGGGGGTGGTCCGTGACCGCTCCTGGCACATAGTGCCGGATGTCAGCTGCGATAGGCAGCTGACACCCGGCTGCGATCGGCCGCGCTCCCCCTGTGAGCGCGGCCGATCGTGCTGGACGTACTATTCCGTCCTTGGGAAGTAGGGCCCACCCCACATGGACGGAATAGTATGTCCAATGACAGAAAGGGGTTAAAGGACAAACCACCCAATGATAACAGTATTTCTTCAAAACTAAAAAAAATTGTACTATTCTAAATTATTATGCACAGCAGAGTTTCAAAACATTTTACAGGTTGTAAAAAACTGAAAAATCATTTGTTGAATTTGCAGCATTAAGAGGTCACATTTAATTAAATCAAAAGCATTTTCAATCAAAAACATCTTCACATGTCAAGTAACATGTTATTATAGGATTCCTTCTTTGATATCACTTTCACAATTCTTGCATCCATTGAACTTGTGAGTTTTTGGATAGTTTCTGCTTGAATTTCTTTGCAGGATGTCATAATAGCTTTCCAAAGCTGTTATATTGATGTGAACTGCCTCCTACACTCACAGAGCTTTTGCTTGAAGATACTGCAAAGGTTTTCAATAGGGTTGAGGTCAGGTGAGGAAGATAGGCACACCATGAGTTTCTCTTCTTTTATGCCCATAGCAGCCAATGACTCAAAGATATTATTTGCAGCATGAGATGGTGCAGGCGCAGTCATGCATGAAGATGATTTTGCTATGGATGTCAGGGTTTTTCTTTTTGTATCATGGAAGAAAGTGGTTGGTTAGAAACTGGGGTCATTTTCACACCTTTCGTGAACCGAAAATGGTCTATCAGTTCTCTTTCCATGATTATGGTCCAAACCATGACTCTGCCACATCCTTGCTAATGTCACAGCATTGTTGGTACATGGTGGGAATCCACCAACAATCCACTACTCCATCCATCTTGACCGTCCAGTATTGCATGGCACTCATTAGTAAATAAGACTGTTTTTTAAAACTAGTCTTCATGTATTTCTGGTCCCACTGTAACTGTTTCTGCCTGTAATCAATGTCTAGGGGTAGCCGAATAGTAGGTTTATGCACAACTGCAAACCTCTGTAGGATCAGACATCTTGATTTTCAAGCAACTCCAAAGTCACTAGCAGCTTCAAATACCTGTTTGCTGTTTTCTAATGATAATTTAGAAACTGCGCTCTGATGATTTTATCTGGTAGAAATATTTCTCAAATGCTTTTATCAGCACAAACCCATCTATGCTCTGTATCTGGCACAAAACTCTTCATAGTACAATGATCACGCTTAAATTTTCATGAAATATCTAATGTTTTTCATACCTTGTCCAAGGCATTTCACTATTGATGCTATTTTCTTTCCATTTCTTTCCACATTATTAAATGGACTGGTTAACCCTTTTCCAACATCGGGCGTAATGATATCCCGATGTCGGACACACTCTCTTTGATGTAGGCTCCGGCAGTGAGCCCACATCTTTATCGGCCCATGTCAGCTGTTTTAAACAGCTGACATGTGCCGCTAACAGCCATGAAAGGAATTGCGATCCACATGTGGCTGTCAACCCATTAAATGGCGTTGTCAAACTCTGACAGCGGCATTTAACACGTGCTTCCGGCAAATGAGCTGGAAATCCAGCACATGACCGCGGGTGGACGATGGGTTGGCATGACAACCAGAGGTCTCCTGCAGACCTCTTTGGTTGTCACTGCCGGATTGTTATGAGTGTCACCTGGTGGTCGTCGCTCATAGCAAGTCAGCAATTCTGCTACATACAGGTGATCTGATCATCGCCTGTATGTAGCAGAGGCAATCGGGTTAATGCAGCTTCTAGTCTCCCATGAATACAATTGAAGCATGCCAAAAGTAAACAGTAAAGTTTTTAAAAATATATATAAAAAAATAGAAGTTCAAATCACACCCTGTTAGGTATCAAGTTCCCGCCACTGCACAGGGGAAATCTCAAACCATGTCCGCTGCGGTCTCCCATTCTTCTCAAGCTGCAGTGGAGCCGGCTCAGCAGAGACGTCGGTCCCAGCATCTGGCTCAGGCAGATACTGTGTGCTTGGTTACTGCTGCCCTTCCAGGTCCAGCCATTGTAACCAGCACTGATCAGCGGCGAGCAGACGCTCCTGGGACCAAGTCCTGCTTTTCCTCTTCTGAGCATGCCCAAGGGACAACCTCTGATTGGAGGTCGGGGGTCACATATTCAGGTCCTGTGGCAGCTCCTATTGGATCACTAGGATGCTCCTGGAGAGCTTCTGCTATAAAAGGTTTGCATGGCCGCACGGCCATGCACTAGTATAAACTTGATAACGTGTGTGTGTAGATGAATGACTGTCTATGGATGAAAGCTCCTTAATCATTCCCATTCCTTGTGTTGTTGACTGCTCACGAATAGTGGAAGCTATCTAGTGCCCGACAGTGCCACCTGCACTCATAGCACAAGTTACAGTGCCTTTTTGCAGTGCCTGTCTGTACGACACTGTGCTCAATCAGTGCACTTTCCTGACAGTGTAGGGCGGGAATTCCTGCTTGGACTCTGCATCTGACTCGGGGTGTCCTCAGGCATTGGCTCAAAAGCCACGGAGGGTCAGAGTGAGTCCAATCACCAGTTTAGTGGGTGGTGATTCATAGGGATCCCACTAGTGTCTTGCAGCTGCACCCTGTGACTGCTAACAGGGCTTTGCGTATTTTGGCGACTCTGTGAAGCAACAGAGTTCGCTTCCACACACACTGGGTGAAGTCTAACCCACGTGTGAGTAAGTGTCCATCTGCCATTACTGAGCAGCAGGTATCATCTCTGCACGGTGGACCCCGGGCTGCGAATGCACCTCATATATACCTCTTTATTATTGGCCCTATGCAGATGTGTTCTCCAAGAGGGCTGCGGAGAACCTTCCACCCCATCACCACTATGACTGTCCTTATGACCTCTTGCCTGGTGCAGAGCTTCCCCAGGATCGAGTCTATCCCCTTTCTCTCCCGGAGACGGAGGCGATGACCCAATACATTCAGGAGAATCTGGCAAGAGGATTCATTAGAAAGTCAGTGTCTCCTGCAGGGGTGGGGTTCTTCTTTGTGCATAAGAAGAATGGAGAATTACATCCATGCATAGATGACAGGGGCCTTAATGCCATCACCGTTAAGAACAAATACCCTCTGCTTCTGATATCTGAGCTATTTGATAGGTTGCGGGGAGCGAGGGTATTTACTAAGCTTGATCTTCGGGGTGCTTTCAACCTGATTCGCATCCGTGAGGGGGATTGGAAGATGGCATTTAACACCAAGGACAGGCACTATGAATACCGGGCTCTGTAATGCTCCAGCCATTTTCCAAGACTTTGTAAATGATATCTTCCGGGATATGCTCACAACCTGGGTCGTAATCTATCTGGATGATATTCTCATCTACTCTCCAGATATAGACTCCCACCGGAGAGAAGTTTGCAAAGTTTTTGACCTCCTACGGGCAAACTCCCTCTATGCCAAGTTGGAAACGTGTGTGTTTGAGCAGGAATCCTTGCCTTTCCGGGGCTATATCATCTCCACCCTGGGATTGGCCATGGACCCTGCCAAGCTACAGGCTCTGATAGATTGGCAGGAACCCCATTCTCTTAAAGCAGTGCAGCGCTTTATAGGGTTCATTATTTATTATCGCCAGTTCATTCCCCACTTCCAAAACTTTGGTAGCTCCCTTGGTTGCCCTCACCAAGAAGGGAGCAAATTTCAAATTGTGGTCGGAGGAGATCTCCATGGCCTTTCTCTCTATCAAGTCACACTTCACCAGCGCTCCCATTCTACATTGCCTCGATGTTGATAAACCATTTATCATGGAGGTGGATGCCTCTTCCGTTGGTGCTGGAGCAGTCCTCTTCCAGAAGGATGCTCAAGGTCAGAAGCATTCTTGCTTCTTCTCCAAGACCTTCACACCAGGGGAGAGGAATTATTCCATCGGGGACAGGGAATTGCTAGCCATGAAGTTGGCTTTCTCAGAGTGGAGACACCTCCTGGAGGAGGCTCGCTTTCCCTTCCAAGTTTCCACCGACCACAAAAATTTGGTGTATATACAGACTGCCCAGCAGCTAAATTCTCACCAGGCTAGATGGTCCCTGTTCTTTTCTCGTTTCCATTTCACCCTCCATTTTCTCTCTGGGGAAAAGAACATTCGTGCCGACACTCTCTCCCGCGCCATAGTGTCATCAGGCGAGGAGGAGCCTCAGCTTATTGTCCCTTCTGAGAGCCTGAGAACCGTGGCCCCGATTTCACTAGAGTCTGTGCCCCGGGCAAGACTTTTGTGCCTTCTAATTTGCGACCGGAGGTTCTCTCTTGGGCTCACTCATCCAGGGTGGGTGGACACTTTGGGACCAAAAGGACATCTGAGAGATTCTGGCAAGGACGTACTTTTGGCCGCATATGGCCCGTGACGTCGGAGACTATATTCGTGCTTGTGTATCCTGCGCCAAGAATAAGTCTCCTCGACAACGGCCTGTTGGGCTACTTTCTCTCCTGCCGGTGGCGGACAGGCCCTGGGAAATGGTCGGGATGGACTTCATGGTGGGCTTACCCAAGTCCCATAGCTGCAGCATTATTTGGGTAGTCATCGACTATTTTTCCAAAATGGTGCACTTGGTGCCTCTTCCATGGCTACCTTCTGCACGGGCCTTGGCGGCATAGTTTATTAAGCATGTTTTCCACCTACATGGTATGCCTGACAAAATTCCGCCGACTCCAGGGTGGCAAGACTGGGCTGTGGAGGCATGTGACATTTGGCACTGCACACAGATTGCCATCCGGGCCTCCAAGGAGAGAATGAGGGTCTCCGCCGATGCACATCAGTACCCCACTCCGATTTTTGCTCCTGGCGATTTAGTGTTGCTGTCTGCCCGTAATATCAGGCTGCGAGTTGAGTCCACTAAGTTTGCACCTCGCTACTTGGGTCCTTTCATAGTACTGGAACAGGTTAACCCTGTGGTCTACCATTTGGCCCTTTCTCCATGCCTAGGCATCACTGACACCTTTCATGTGTCCTTCTTAAAGCCCATTCACATGTCCCGGTTTTCCGAGTCATCTACCGGGACATCGGTTTCATCTACGGATGAGTACAAGGAGAATTCTATCTTGGGGTGCAAGGTGGTACGTGGCAAAAAGTACTATCTGTTTATTTAAAGATGGTGGCTGCTCATTTTGAACAAGCTATGACAAAGAATGTCTGTGTAAATTCACCATCATGGGGTATAAGGTGGTTCGTGGCAAAAAGTACTATCTGGTGGACTGGAAGGGTCATGGCCCAGAGGACAGAACCTGGGAACCTGTGGAGCAAATTTGGGCTCCGCTGCTTATTGCAGTCTTTGAACGTAGCCAGGCCCAAGGAAGGGGCCCTAGAAGGGGGGTAATATTAGGTGTCGAGTTTCTGCCGCTGCACAGGGGGAATCTCGAACCATGTCCACTGCAGTCTCTCATTCTTCTCCAGCAGCAGTGGAGCCTGCTCAGCAGAAACGTCGGTCCCAGCGTCTGGCTCAGGCAGATTCTGTGTGCTTGGTTACTGGTTACTGCTGCCCTTCCAGGTCCAGCCATTGTAACCAGCACTGATCATCGGTGAGCAGACGCTCCTGGGACTATGTTTTGCTTTTAATCTACTGAGCATGCCCAGGGGACGACCTCTCATTGGAGGTCAGGGTCACATGGTCAGGTCCTGTAGCAGCTCCTATTGGATCACTAGGAAGGTCGTGGAGAGCTTCTGCTATAAAAGGTTCGCATGGCCGCACGGCCATGCACTAGTATAAACTTGATAACGTGTGTGTGTAGATGAATGACTGTCTATGGATGAAAGCTCCTTAATCATTCCCATTCCTTGTGTTGTTGACTGCTCACGAATGGTGGAAGCTATCTAGTGCCCGACAGTGCCACCTGCACTCGTAGCACAAGTTACAGTGCCTTTTTGCAGTGCCTGTCTGTACGACACTGTGCTCAATCAGTGCACTTTCCTGACAGTGTAGGGTGGGAATTCCTGCTTGGACTCCGCATCTGACTCGGGGTGTCCTCAGGCATTGGCTCAAAAGCCACCGAGGGTCAGAGTGAGTCCAATCACCAGTTTAGTGGTGGTGATTCATAGGGATCCCACTAGTGTCTTGCAGCTGCACCCTGTGACTGCTAACAGGGCGCAGCGTATTTTGGCGACTCTGTGAAGCAACAGAGTACGGCTCCATTCGCACTGGGTGAAGTCTAACCCACATATGAGCAAGTGTCTATCTGGCATTACTCAGCGGCAGGTACCATCTCTGCACAGTGGACCCCTATTTACCTCTTTATTATTTGGTGCATTCCACTAGCCTTAACACCCCCCTTTTGCCTCTTTCAAAATAAAACAATAAAAAAACATACATACACTTATTTGATATTATCGCTTTCAGAATCACCTGATCTATCAATAAAAAAAAGAATTAACTTGATTGCTAAACGGCGTAACGAGAAAAAAAGTCAAAACGCCAGAATTACGTTTTTTGGTCCCCGCAACAGTGCATTAAAATGCAATAAACAGCAATCAAAAGATCATATCTGCACCAAAATGGTATCATTAAAATATCAGCTTGGCACACAAAAAATAAGCTCTCATCCAACCCAAGATCACAAAAATGGAGACGCTATGGTTATTGGAAAATGGCGCAATTTATTCAATTTTTTAACAAATTTGGGATTTTTTTTTCTCCACTTAGATAAAAAAAAGTACCTAGACATGTTTGTTGTCTGTAAACTCGTAATGACCTAGATAATCATAATGGAAGGTCAGTTTTAAAATTTAGTGAACATAGTAAAAAAGCAAAACAATAAAGAATTGTGGAATTGCATTTTTTTTTGCAATTTCACCACACTTGGAATTTTCTTCCTGTTTTCCAGTACACAATATGTTAAAACCAATGGTGTCATTCAAACGTACAAATCGTCCTGCAAGAACAAGCCGTCACATGGCCATATTGACCAAAAAATAAAAAGTTATGGCTCTGGGAGAGCAAAAAAACAAAAGCGCAAAAATGAAAATATATCCCGTTTTGAAGGGGTTAATAATGTGGAAGTATTTGAACTTTAATTGCTCTTACTTTGCAAACTAATTATCACAGGTGTTTGAGATTGACTTCAGTAATCCAAAGAGCCATGAGACACAACAACATCCATGAGTTTATTTGAAAAACAAAAAATTACATTTTTAGGATACTTAAATTCAATTTTCATATTAACGCGGCATATTAATTGCATTAGTTGCATGTGTGAGCCTAATCACCTTTGCATATAACCACTAGTTTATGATGACATGCATTCAGTAAGTTTACATTGTATATTTTATGCTTTATTTGCATTAGAAATCTAAAAAAACAAGTCTTAAAAAAGGACATGCTCTTTAAGATTTGTGCTACAATATCAGTTCTCATTGACAACCTTTTTAACTTGTTTTTCAAATGCCTACATGCTAAGCTAGCTTTATTATAATAGTGCAATCCAATAATATTAAATCATTTTCCACAGAAGAATGGCTGTCAGTGTCATTTTAAACTTACAGCATACCTGACAGTCAGAGTAATAGCAAAATCTTGCCTGTTTGCTGTTAACTATTTTCTAATTGCATCCTGTCTAAACATATCTTCTCTAATGCAAGTTAATAAATTATTGCATTTGCATCTGCATGGCTAAGAACTGATATATACCATATACCATAGCAGTTATCTAGACTATTCAGTCTTTATTAAAATAGTCAGTCATATTTAACAAAACACAATTTTCTTTACCTGTAATGTTTTTAGAAATTCTGAGCAAACATCTGTTAAATATCAGTGATATTAGAAATGAGCAAATATATTAAAGTGGAATTGAATTATGCAGGATTGCATCTTGAATTTCTCATAGGGCGGTCAACAATTTCAGGCATTGTACGTAACACATGTGTTCAAATCTGGGACAAACTGCATGAACTTGTGATGCCAGAGCCCAAAATGGAGGATTGGCTCAAAATAGCCCGTGGTTTTTCACACTATTGTCAATTTTCGCACTGTATTGGAGCCCTGGATGGGAAATATATCAGGGTGCATAAGCCACCGAACTCGGGCACCCAATTCTATAATTATAAGCAGTTTTTCTCTGTAGTTCTGTTAGCTGTAGTTGACAGTGACTGCTGGTTTATAATTGCAGATATTGGGGCCTATGGGCGAACTGGAGACTCTAGAGTCTTCAATGCGTCCATTATGGGTAGGCGGCTACGTGAAAACCTTTTGGACCTCCCACCACCACAACAACTCCCAGGCTCTAATGCTGAACCAGTGCCATATGTACTTGTGGCAAATGAGGCCTTCCAATTGACCAGGCATGTCATGAGGCCTTATCCCCTGGGCAACCTGGATCACCGGCAGCGTGTATTTAATGTCAGACTTTCACAGGCAAGGCGACTGGTGAAGTGCACTTTTGGCATTATGGCATGAAAATGGCATGTTCTCCAGTCTGCCATTCAGCAGAGTGAGGCAAATGTTAATGAAGTTATAAAAGCTTATAATGTCCCCTGTCTGGCATAAAAGTTAGGGATATATTTGCAAATGATTTTGTTTCAACTCATGGAGCTACTCCCGGGAAAGATAATGCTGTTTCTATGTTGTAATGTTTTAATATATATATCTATATATGTTTTGCAAAGTTAAAAACTTAAAAAATTACAGATTTCTGTAAGTTGGTGGAGGAGATGGTGGAAGCTCAGAGTTCTGGTCAGGTGGCCTTTGTTGGGCCAATTGTACATCATCCTGTGTGTTGGATGTTTGAACATGCTCAAAATGATGCCCTTAATCATATTGGGCAGTTGGGTATTGGCTAGAATAATAAGTGTTTTGAGTATGGCCCTCATGAGGTGGAAAAAAAGGCCTTGGCTCATAACCCCACCCAATATGGCCATGTCGTCCAAAACCAGGTTGGAACCAGCCTCCAGCACTGGGTCTGGACAAGTGGCCATATTGGGAAGGTTGATGGAATGTCTGATTATGGTAATGTGAGGGCCTTGGTTGGTTTTCGGTGGGAAGGGGTAGAGGTGTAGGCACACGTGGAGGGTGCTTCAAATACTTGTTGATCATGCACCTGGTGAGATGATGGAATGCGCAGGAGGTTTGGGGGGTGCATGAATCAATAAGTATTTGAATACACCCTCTCACACGTAGCCTTGCCTCATAGGGTATGGGCCGGAGGAACCGGGCCAGGCTCCTTGCAAAGGCCTCCTCACCATCATCCTGTGCAGCCCTGGCCAAATAATTTAGGACCCCAGTGTCCACATTCCTGCAACTTTCTTGCAGCTCTCTCCTCCTGCGGCCACGGTGGGAAATGACAGCAGGCTGTGGGGATGTCTCCAGAGGAACAGTAGGGCTGCTACTGTTTCCTGCTTCCTCCTGGCTAACTGGATGTGGTGCTGCTGTGGTTGGTGGTGCAGCTCCTTTTCCAGTTGTTACCTGATCTTGAGGTGCAACTGAAGATGTTGCAGGAGGAATGTCGCTGGAAGGATGTGAAGATGGGCCAGCCACCTCTTGTCCTTCCCCAACCGGATCTATGATGGCCTCCGAGTCTGAGCTGGTCTCCCTCTCAGTGAGGTTGGACTGTGTTCTGTTAGTAAAGTATGAGAATAAGTAATTTAAATTTTAACTTTGACCGTAAAAAAATATATGTGTAATGTGTTTTGGTGTTTTTACTTATGGTCTTAGATCCATACTGGGATCCAAAAAGGAGAGTCGGTCATAATAAATATATTTGCGCTTTTTGGCAGGCGCTGCGTACCCACTCCTGGCTCGCTGCTGCCTTTCTCTCCTATACTGGTCACGTATGCTGCGCCATCATCTCATAACATCTTCCACTGCAATGAAAGAGCAAAAAATAATGGATAAGGTCATTGTTCATAGTGGTAACACAAGGCGACAATGATTTTACAATTTTACAGATTTTAATGTGGCCTAGTAACCTGCATTTCTTAAAAAAGATCATCAATATAAATATTGTCAACACAAACAGCACAATATGATCTAATGCAAAATACCAAGAATTTCAGGCCATAAGGACAGGGTCTTCTTCCCTCTGTAGCAGGATGTCATTGTAAATTTTGTTAATGTAAACGACATCTATAAAACTCTGAACGTAACCCCTTTCTCATGTCCAGCACCATGTAATTAATGGTGCTAAATAAATAAATGATAATAATGTTAGTGTAAATTACAGTAGTCAGCAAATCATGTAGGTAATGCAGTTTCCAATATTAATGAAAAGATAAACATGAGTGTACTTACTCATTTGACTCTAGATCTCACGTGGCCGCTGCTCATATTCTGGGAAAAGGATCCCACAAATGTTCCTCCAAGCAGCCTCTTTCCTAGCACGGTTGGCATAATTGGCATCCCGTTGGTCCCAAATTTCGTGCCTTTCCTAGACCAGGACCAGGAGCATATCAACATTTATGATGTTTGCCATGCTGCTTGCAACTCCGTTGAGGCAAGCGCCAGGCTTCCAGGATGTCTGTCTGGCTTTTTCAGCTAATTAGCATGTCTGAGCTTCCTGATTGAGGGCTTGGCACTTTTCCTTGCACCTGGAGATGTCTGGCGTATTTCTCGCAAGTCACACTGCTGGTCCGTGTGTAATCCATATTTTTCTCGCCTCCATAGACTTTCATTGGCGTAATTTTTGTGCAATACGCTGACAAACGCAGCATGCTGCGATTTTCTATGGCCGTAAAATATGGCCGCGAAATATACAGCAGATAGGAGCTGCCCTATAGAAAATCATTGGTCCGTGTGCAATGCGTAGTTTTTCCGCCTCTCATACGTCCGTAAAACTCGCTAGTGTGACCCCGGCCTAAGGCTCATCTCTACAGCTCCCCTGCTCTTCACCATCACAAGTACAGACCTTGTCTGTCACGGGAAGCCTAGGTAGGCAAGAGCTAATAACCCAGGCCCCTGCGATTTCCCTCAACTCTGGGAAACCCTGACTGACCCTCTCCCAGAGTTTACACTGATGGTGTGCATGTCTGGGCCTCCACCCTCACCCTTTCTCCTGTTTCAACCCTAGGCTGAAACCATCACCCACCACCCAGTGAAGAGACCATACACCAATACCTACAGTTAGCACAGACAAGGATAACGGAAAATATGCACCACGCCGCAGTCACACAGGAATACACTATAAGTGCACAGGGCAAAACAAATACAAATAAAGGAAGGAGAAAACATGACAAAGGGAAATACACCACCAGATACGATTCTCCTTCCCCCAGACCACCACTCCAGACCGAGATAACCAAGGACAAGACAGAAGCTATAATCGGCGACGCCCAATGTTCAGAAGAACTATTTAAAGGCAGTGGGCGTGACCCAGCTTCCAATGCGAGCACCAGCTAAATTAACCCCGGACCAGCTAAATAAAATCTGGCTGAAGCCACTGAGCGCATAGTGGCCAAAAGCGGAATTACCGCTGTCTGTCGAACGCCCTAGTATGAACAGCATCCAACATGACAGTACCCCGCCTTCTACGAGGGACCCCAGGGCCCTCACGACTTATAGGACCCGGCTTGTCCAGATGGCGATGAAACATACTGACCAGCCGATCCGCATGAATGTCCGAGGCTGGTACCCAAGACCTCTCCTCAGGCCCATAACCACGCCAGTGTACCAAGTACTGTAAAGTGCTCACACTACACGAGAGTCAACCACCTTGGAGACTTCAAATTCCAAATTACCATCCACCAAGACTGGAGAAGGCATCGGCATCGCGTCCTCAAGACCCACCATCTTTTTTAGCAACGATCTGTGGAACACGTTGTATATCTTATAAACCGTAGGAAGCTCCAATCGGTATGCTACTGGGTTAATAACGGCGGTGACCCTAAATGGACCAATAAACCTAGGACCCAATTTAAGGGATGGTATTTTGAGTCTTATGCTTTTTGTGGATAACCACACCCAGTCACCCACACTCAGGTCCGGACCTGGCACACGCCTCCTGTCAGCCACACATTTGTACCTAGCACCCACGCTCAACAGGTGCTGTTTAACTCTCCTCCAGACTGATGACAGTTGTGCTCCTAACTGGTCTTCCTCTGGGACGCCGGAAGAGCCCCCCTTACTCAAAGTACAAAATTGAGGATGTAGCCCGTAAACACAAAAAAACGGAGACTCCCCAGAAGACTCCTGGCGGTGATTATTGATGGCAAACTCAGCCAAAGGAAGGAACGTCGACCACTCCTCCTGGTTATCAGAAACAAAGCAACGTAAGTACTGCTCCAAATTTTGGTTCATACGCTCGGTCTGACCATTTGACTGAGGATGAAATGCAGAAGAATGCAACAACTTGATCCCCAGCCGTGAGCAAAACGTTTTCCAAAATTTTGCCACAAACTGAGTACCTCTATCTGAAACTATGTCAGACGGAACCCCATGAAGTCTGACCACCTCCTGCACAAATACCTGAGCCAGAGTCTTAGCGTTAGGCAATGAAGGCAAAGACACAAAGTGCAACACAAAGTGCAACATTTTTGAGAACCGATCAACAATCACCAAAATGACCGTGTTCCCAGCTAAGGAGGGCAAGTCAGTGATAAAATACATGGAGATCTCCGTCCACGGCTTACTAGGTACCTCGAGAGGAAGTAGTGTGCCAAAAGCATGGGAACGGGGCATCTTAGCCCTAGCGAACGTGGTGCAAGCTGACACATATGAGACCACGTCCTGTCAAATTTTGGGCCACGAAAACCGACGTGACACCAACTCCAAAGTAATCCTGACCCCTGGGTAGCCAGCCAGGACAGCATCATGATGCTCTGCCAAAACCTTTAAGCGGAGATGAAGTGGTACAAACGATTTGTTAATGGGAAGCTCGGATGGTACCTCCTCCTGGGCCTTGGCAATCTCAGCCTCAACCTCGGTTGTGAGAGCCGAAACCACAACACCCTTTTGGAGGATGGGTACCGGATCTTCCCGAGGTTCTCCCCCCGAAAAACACCTGGACAGAGCATCCACCTTAGTGTTTTTAGACCCAGGTCTGTAAGTAACAGCAAAGTTGAACCACGTGAAAAACAATGCCCAGCGAGCTTGCCTGGGAGAAAGACGCTTGGCAGACTCCAAATAAAGCAAATTCTTATGGTCGGTAATAACGGTAACCTGATGAACCGACCCCTCCAAGAAGTGTCGCCATTCCTCAAAGGCCAACTTGATTGCCAACAACTCCCTGTTGCCGATATCGTAGTTACATTCGGCGGGCGACAGTTTCTTGGAGAAATAGGCGCAAGGACGCAAATCGCTCAAGGATGAGCCTTGTGACAGCACCGCCCCCACACCAACCTCAGACGCATCGACTTCCATGACAAAAGGTTTCGATATGTCTGGCTGCACAAGAATGGGGGCCGAAACAAAACTGTTTTTATGAAATTGAAATGCGCGCACAGCAGCCTCAGGCCAAACGGAGAAATTGGTACTTAGTCATGTCAGTTAGCGGTTTAGCAATGATAGAAAAATCTTTGATAAACTTCCTATAGTAGTTAGAAAACCCAAGGAACCGCTGAAGTGCTTTTAGGTTATCAGGTCGTTCCCAACGCAACACCGCTTGCACCTTAGCGGTGTCCATTTTAAACCCAGAAGCAGACACAATATAACCCAAGAAAGGCAATTCCTGAACTGAAAATACACATTTCTCAAGTTTTGCATAGAGCTTATTCTCTATGAGAAGCTGTAACATCTGCCTGACATGATCTAAATGAGTATCACGGTCGCAAGAATATATGAGAATGTCATCAAGGTACATAATAACGAATTTCCCCAAAACATGCGAGAACACATCATTTATGAAATGTTGGAACACTGCAGGTGCGTTTGTCAACCCAAAAGGCATCACCAAATTTTCAAAATGACCCTCAGGGGTATTAAAAGCCGTCTTCCACTCATCACCTTGACGGACTCTTATGAGGTTGTACGCCCCCCTGAGGTCAAGCTTGGTAAACCACTCAGCACCTGCCACCTGGTTGAACAAATCTGGTATCAGTGGCATAGGGTATGGATCACGAACCGTAATCTGGTTTAACTCCCTGAAATCCAGACACGGGTGTAGTCCGCCATCTTTCTTCTTTACGAAGAAGAACCCCGCTGCCACAGGCGAGGATGAAGGCCTGATGTGCCCTTTGCTCAAACTTTCAGCGATGATACAAAACTATGTAAAGCAGTTAATACAAGAGAAGATAGTATTCTGCTACAGATGGATCTGGATAAGTTGGAAACTTGGGCTGAAAGGTGGCAGATGAGGTTTAACAATGATAAATGTAAGGTTATACACATGGGAAGAAGGAATCAATGTCACCATTACACACTGAATGGGAAACCACTGGGTAAATCTGACATGGAGAAGGACTTGGGGATCCTAGTTAATGATAAACTTACCTGGAGCAGCCAGTGCCAGGCAGCAGCTGCCAAGGCAAACAGGATCATGGGGTGCATTAAAAGAGGTCTGGATACACATGATGAGAGCATTATACTGCCTCTGTACAAATCCCTAGT
The DNA here is from genome assembly GCF_051348905.1 of Ranitomeya variabilis. Taxonomy (NCBI): domain Eukaryota; kingdom Metazoa; phylum Chordata; class Amphibia; order Anura; family Dendrobatidae; genus Ranitomeya; species Ranitomeya variabilis. Next base: position 574,934,837 of record NC_135236.1, read on the forward strand.
TAGACCGCACATGGAGTACTGTGTCCAGTTTTGGGCACCGGTGCTCAAGAAGGATATAATGGAACTAGAGAGAGTACAAAGGAGGGCAACAGAATTAATAAAGGGGATGGGAGAACTACAATACCCAGATAGATTAGCGAAATTAGGATTATTTAGTCTAGAAAAAAGACGACTGAGGGGCGATCTAATAACCATGTATAAGTATATATGGGGACAATACAAATATCTCGCTGAGGATCTGTTTATACCAAGGAAGGTGACGAGCACAAGGGGGCATTCTTTGCGTCTGGAGGAGAGAAGGTTTTTCCACCAAAATAGAAGAGGATTCTTTACTGTTAGGGCAGTGAGAATCTGGAATTGCTTGCCTGAGGAGGTGGTGATGGCGAACTCAGTTGAGGGGTTCAAGAGAGGCCTGGATGTCTTCCTGGAGCAGAACAATATTGTATCATACAATTATTAGGTTCTGTAGAAGGACGTAGATCTGGGGATTTATTATGATGGAATATAGGCTGAACTGGATGGACAAATGTCTTTTTTCGGCCTTACTAACTATGTAACTATGTAATGTAATCCTCTCCGGACCGGAGATGTTAAACATCCTTGCTTTAGGCAATTTGGCCCCTGATTTAAACCTGATAGTACAGTCATAGGGGCGATGTGGTGGCAACTCTGAACAACCTTTCTCAGAGAACACATCCGCAAAATCCAGAAGTGACTCAGGAACGCTTGAAGTCACAGCAGACACACATGTGGCCAGGCAATTCTCCTGGCAGAATTCGCTCCACTGAATGTCCTGAGTTTTCCAGTCAATCACCGGGTTGTGCATAGATAACCATGGAAAACCCAAAACCATTTGTGCAGGAAGATTCCTGAGCACCTTACATGTAACCTGCTCGAAATGTAGAACCCCAATGTGGAGTTTCACCTCAGCCACAAACTCCATAATCTCCCCCTGTGGGAGAGGAGCAGCATTGATGGTGACCACGCGGATAGGATGAGGCAGTTTTTCTATCCTAAAACCGGCTGTGCGCGCAAACTCCTCATCAATGAGATTTGTGGCAGAACCACTATCCACAAAAACAGTGATTGGCCGCTCTCTGCCAGCGACAATAACTTTGGCAGGGAGCATGCATTGAGAAACCACCATGGAGGATATGCATAGGCTCAGATTGGTCTCCTCCACACACTCTGAGCTTAGACGTTTTCCGCCGTTGCATTTTTCTTAGACAGCAGAGGACAAATGTTAACAAAATGACCAGTTTTACAACAGTAAAAACAGGTTCCCTGGTTCTTGAGCACAGGGGCTTGAAGCTTAACATGTGACACGCCTGCGGTTTGCATAGGCTCCGTGGGCTCACCTGCAGCAACCTCAAGTGAACCTAAACCCTCTCCCATAGGTGGCGTCTCATGCTCCCCCTGACGCAAATGGTGATCAATGCGGACAACAAGACTCATAGCGGAAGCTAAAGAAGCAGGAGTCTCGTACATCAGAAGGGCTTTTTTAACCCTTCCAGAAACCCCATGAATAAACTGACTCCGCAGCGCAGGATCATTCCACTGTGTGTCGACCGCCCAGCGGCGAAATTCAGAACAGTAATCCTCTGCAACACGCTCCCCCTGGCGAATAGCGCGTATCTTAGATTCTGCTAGAGCCATTCTGTCAGGATCATCGTAAATGTGTCCAAGAGCAGAAAAAAAACTCTCCACTGAGTTAAATGCAGCAGAATCAGAAGGCAAAGAAAACGCCCATGCTTGAGGATCCCCGTTTAGTAATGACAACACCAGGCCCACACGCTGAGCCTCATTACCTGGGGAGATCGGGCGCATATGAAAATATAGTTTGCAAGCCTGACGAAAAGTAACAAATTTACTGCGTTCTCCAGCAAATTTTTCAGGTAAAGGAAACTTAGGCTCAGCAACTCTACCTGTCGCTCCAGCTTGCACATTAGATACTGCTAGTCCCTGTTGCTGCACTGTCCCCCTCTACTCAGTGACCTGTAGGGACAGCACCTCCAACTGGCGGGTTATGGAAGTCATGGGATCCATGGAATTCAAATGTTGGCCGATTATAATGTCACGGGAAGCCTAGGTAGGCAAGAGCTAATAACCCAGGCCCCTGCGATTTCCCTCAACTCTGGGAAACCCTGACTGACCCTCTCCCAGAGTTTACACTGATGGTGTGCATGTCTGGGCCTCCACCCTCACCCTGTCTCCTGTTTCAACCCTAGGCTGAAACCACAAACCACCACCCAGTGAAGAGACCATACACCAATACCCACAGTTAGCACAGACAAGGATAACGGAAAATATGCACCACACCGCAGTCACACAGGAATACACTATAAGTGCACAGGGCAAAACAAATACAAATAAAGGAAGGAGAAAATATGACAAAGGGAAATACACCACCAGATACGATTCTCCTTCTTCCAGACCACCACTCCAGACCGAGATAACCAAGCACAAGACAGAAGCTATAATCGGCGACGCCCAATGTTCAGAAGAACTATTTAAAGGCAGTGGGCGTGACCCAGGTTCCAATGCGAGCACCAGCTAAATTAACCCTCGACCAGCTAAATAAAATCTAGCCGACGCCACTGAGCGCTTTGTGGCCAAAAGCGGAATTACCACTGTCTGTCGAACGCCCTAGTATGAACAGCGTCCGACATGACAGTGTCTTATTTTCTGATTGCTACCACGAGCGCTGAAATCCTGAGGTCTGATGGGGCCCTTGACTGGTGCATGCATGTGCAAGGTCACAGTGCTTGTAGTGATAACATGACCTTTGAATGCTTGTTCAGAGCCCCGCTGGGCCTTGGCCTCAGAACCCAGTGTGCACGGCGGTGATCAGATTATGGTTCGAGAACCAAATGGGTGACGGTAAGCAGCAGAAGAGCCAGAGTGGTGAGTGGTGGGATAACTATTTTTTTAAAATCTAATGTTTGTTATGCTATGGAGTCTAAAGGGACATTAGAGCATGATATGGTGCACATGGTGGGGCACATGACCATTTTTTCTCCATTCAAAAAAAACAGTCCTATTCTGTTCAGACTCAGAACAGTTTGATCATAGTGGCATCAGTTTATCTTGGAGATGGCGAGAAAATAAAAGTTTCTCCATTCTGCCAGTCAGTAAATATTGGACACTCTTGAATGACGTACGAGTGCTGTCCAATGTTTTTGAACGACAAATAGAATTGCATTGTCAATTTTGATCGAATATGTCTCCAAAAATTGGACTTGTCCAAAGTCCCATAGAATATCATGGGTAAGAGTGCTATCCTTGAAAAACATGGATAGCACTCAATTAATATAAAAGGGTCGTGGTAACGATCCCTAAGTGACTTTAAATTTGTGGAGAATAACATTGCTACAAATGAAGTTTCCTGGATAATTCTGCACAAACAGGCAAATTAGAATTTTGCCTGATCAGCATGTAAATCATTTCTGTAAGTACAATCTGTACAGTTATATAAAACTCAAAAGCACAGAATATGAACGGCACTAGGTGTTAACGCAGCAGGTGGTGTAACTGCAGCCCGAGGATTCCACTGTAAGACTCCTATAGCACGTATATAGTCTGCAATGTTCGGGTGGTGCTCAGCATAAAAAGCAGTGAATAAATGTCAAAGGAAAAAAAAGAGGAAATGCGGCACTCACCCAGATGAATTGCGAATCAAAGTCCTTTATTCATCATAACATGACAACGGACATAGCAAGGAGAGGTGGCTGGGAGAGATCAGCGGTGCGGGGAGAAAGAACAGGACTACGATCGTTTCGCGCTTGTGCGCTTCCACGGGTCCAGGTGCACAGGTTAAAATCGTCATTTCCTTTATAGGGAACTAGACAGCTTAATGTGAACAGGTGTGAGATTAAAAACACATTGGTTTGTGTGCAAGAAACAGATTTAACAAGCACAAATACAAATCAGCATTATGAGCCACACAATATAAGGGAGCCAGCACAAAGATAATTACAATAATATTGCTATAGGAATATGTAACAAAAATATTACAAAAATATTACAAAAATATTGTCATGTCCAGTTTGTCATTAAGACCAATGGGCCCTTGCGCATTGGTCTCCATGATCCAACGTGCCTCATGCTGTAGCAGAATTTTCTTGCGGTCACCACCTTTTACTGGACTTTTAACTACCTCCAGACCTGCAAATTGTAACACATTGGTATTCGCATTGTGGTGATCCCGCATATGTTTAATAAAGCGCGGGCGACCCTTCCCGGACATTATAGAACTGTAGTGCTCACTGAATCTCGTGACCATAGGGCGTATTGTTTTGCCAATATAATAAAACTGGCATGGGCAGAGGATTAAATAAACGACATATGGAGTTTTGCACGTGATTAAATCTCTAGCAGTATGACAAACAGAGCCTATGTGAATCGGATTTTTCAGAAGTCTTAAATGGCAGAATTTACAGTTACCACATTTGTGATTACCCGTAGGTTGATGTTTCGTGAGCCAATTGTTTTCTATTGTGGGGAGACGATTTTTAATCAGTAAATCCCCCAAATTTCTTGTACGCCTATACCCAAACCTTGGGCGATTCGTGGTCAGAGAAGATAATTCTCTATCAGATTGCAAGATGTGCCAATTTCTATTGATGGCTGCGTAGATCTCTTTGTCAATCGGACTGTGGGTAAACGTAAATGTGAACCTGTGCTGCTCATTAGAGGAGACATTTGGTGTTGTTTTGCGTCTTTTTAATAAATCATTTTGAGTTAATTGCACGACCCTTCGTTCCGCTTTTGCTAGAATATCTGGTGGGTAATTTCTATTTAGGAGATTAGTCTTTAGCTCTGCAATTTGTTGGCCAAATAATTCCTCGTTATTGTTGATTTTTCTGTATCGCACCATCTGACTATATGGTATGCTATTTTTGGTGTGGAAAGGGTGGGCACTGTTAAAATGAAGAAGACTATTAGTAGCAGACGATTTTTTATGTACTTTAGTGGTGAGCATGCCATCTAATATCTGAATTTTCACGTCCAAAAAATCTATTTCGTTACCCCCAAAGCAGGCAGTAAATTGCATATTATCATCATTTATAGTGTTAAGATGGGTAACGAAAGAGTTAAATACATTTTCCGAACCGTCCCAGACAATAAAAATGTCATCCGCGAATCTCAGGTACAGTCGTATAAACTTTAGGAAGGGATTTGTCACGGTCGTTATATATTTCTCCTCAAAGACAGCTAAAAATAGATTAGCGAATACGCAAGCGACGGGCGTCCCCATCGCAGTTCCGGTGCGTTGAAGGAACCATTTCTCACCAAACTTAAAGGCGTTATGTGATAAAACAAATTCCAAACTCTCTATAATAAACGCAATGAAGTCCCGGTCTTTATCAGTATTCAGCAACACAGTTTTAATAGCCTCAATGCCTTTATCCTGTGGTATCCTGGTGTATAAACTGACCACATCAATTGAAGTGAGAGAGAACGTGGGTTGCCAATCCTATGATTGCAAAGCAATCAAAAAATCTCCTGAGTCTTTGATAAATGATGGTATACTCTGCAGCAGTGGTTTCAGTAGCCAATCTAGAAAGTGGGAAAGGGGTTCTGTCAAGGAACCAATGCCAGCTATTATAGGCCGCCCAGGCGGGCAGGTAGCGTGTTTATGTATCTTTGGTAAACTGTACCAACAGGGTATAATAGGATGGTTGGGAAGTAATTTTTCAGCTTTATTTTTCAATAAAGTACCCTTGGCTACATATTTGTTTAATAAGGTCCTTAATTTCCCTTTCAATTTTTCTGTTGGATTAGAATCAAGAGTGACATAAGTAGTTTTATCATTCAATTGGGACATGGCTTCGTTGATATAATAATTTTTGTCAAGAATAACAAGGTTACCCCCCTTGTCTGCCTTTCTGATGACCACGTCATCCCACCGCTGCATTTCACATATAGCCTTTTCCTCCTCATCAGTTAGATTCTTCCTAGGTTTACGATATAGGATGGCCTCTACATCTTTTACCACAAGATCTTGGAATAAGTCAATCGCGTTACCTGGGGAAATGGGCAGCATAAACGTAGACTGTATACCACCTGAAAAAGGTCTAAAAGTGATATCTTTATTAATCATTACATTGCATTCCTCAGTTTCTTGTGGTGGATCACTAAGATGAGCTAGTAGCCAGTCATCTTCAATGTCATGGGGTTCGGCTGGAGGAAAAGCCATAAACCCCAGGTTACCGATGACAACGGGACTTTCTGTAGATGTAGCGTCAGGCATAACAGCCTGATTTTTTCTGTTGGAAAAATGTTTTTGCAGGTGTAATTTTCGCGTCGCTTTAAAGAGGTCGATTTTAAAGTCCGTAAGGTTAAATTCATTTGGCATGCAAAAATTCAAACCTAAAGATAACACTCTTTTTTGTGCCGAAGATAGACTTCTATTGGACAGGTTTATTATTTGGAGTTCATTAGCCCTTACTTCCTCCAGGAGATCTGCTTGCGTTTTTTCTGTGTACTTTTTTCGGCCCCCCCGTCGGGTCTTTTTTCTAAAGGGCTGGTACCCCTTGCTGGTACATTAGTTGGCGTTGCATTCTCCACTGGTTCCTCAATGCCACTGGAATCTGAATCGGTCACCCATCCATCTCTTTGTGACCTGCGTCTGTTAAATTTCCTGGGGGGATATTGTTTTTGAAAGTTTTTTCTCTTATTTTTGTTCCAGGAAAAAATGTGTCCCGTGGCAAAATCGTTTTTATCCCTTAAAAATTTATCTTTTTTCTTTTGCTTCGTTTCCATCTGAATTAAGACGAGTTTTTTCTCCAACTTTTTCAAAAATAATTTATTTTGATTCTCCGAGACTCGTGAAGTAAGTTCATCCTTCGCTTTATCTAGGACGGTATATTCTTTTTCATTCTGTGCAATAACTAATGTCAACAAATTGCGTGAGCATTGTAAATGAATTTCTTCCCAGGCTCTCTGGAAAGAGGGATCGTCCGAAAACTGAGAAATCTCCTTGTAAACATGGAGTCCTCTTGGGACTCGTCCACATTCAACATAGGATTTTAGAGATTTGATTGTCCAATACAGTCTAATTTCTCTCTCTGCCAGAGAATAGATTTTAGTTTCCAATGCATATCCATAAAGAACTCCTCCGCACCCTCTCGACCAGCCAGTAAACCACACTCCATAGTCGTGCTGGGGTCTGAATCCATACCATCTTCATGGCTGCTATCCATAATATATGGAATGTGAAGCGTAACACACCTCTTCTAAACCCAGCTGCCCACCTGTGCTCAGTTCAAAAAGGTGGACAAGTCCAAAGCATAAAAATCAAAAGCATAGAATATGAACGGCACTAGGTGTTAACGCAGCAGGTGGTGTAACTGCAGCCCGAGGATTCCACTGTAAGACTCCTATAGCACGTATATAGTCTGCAATGTTCGGGTGGTGCTCAGCATAAAAAGCAGTGAATAAATGTCAAAGGAAAAAAAAGAGGAAATGCGGCACTCACCCAGATGAATTGCGAATCAAAGTCCTTTATTCATCATAACATGACAACGGACATAGCAAGGAGAGGTGGCTGGGAGAGATCAGCGGTGCGGGGAGAAAGAACAGGACTACGATCGTTTCGCGCTTGTGCGCTTCCACGGGTCCAGGTGCACAGGTTAAAATCGTCATTTCCTTTATAGGGAACTAGACAGCTTAATGTGAACAGGTGTGAGATTAAAAACACATTGGTTTGTGTGCAAGAAACAGATTTAACAAGCACAAATACAAATCAGCATTATGAGCCACACAATATAAGGGAGCCAGCACAAAGATAATTACAATAATATTGCTATAGGAATATGTAACAAAAATATTACAAAAATATTAAAAAAATATTGTCATGTCCAGTTTGTCATTGAGACCAATGGTTTGGTGAGAAATGGTTCCTTCAACGCACCGGAACTGCGATGGGGACGCCCGTCGCTTGCGTATTCGCTAATCTATTTTTAGCTGTCTTTGAGGAGAAATATATAACGACCGTGACAAATCCCTTCCTAAAGTTTATACGACTGTACCTGAGATTCGCGGATGACATTTTTATTGTCTGGGACGGTTCGGAAAATGTATTTAACTCTTTCGTTACCCATCTTAACACTATAAATGATGATAATATGCAATTTACTGCCTGCTTTGGGGGTAACGAAATAGATTTTTTGGACGTGAAAATTCAGATATTAGATGGCATGCTCACCACTAAAGTACATAAAAAATCGTCTGCTACTAATAGTCTTCTTCATTTTAACAGTGCCCACCCTTTCCACACCAAAAATAGCATACCATATAGTCAGATGGTGCGATACAGAAAAATCAACAATAACGAGGAATTATTTGGCCAACAAATTGCAGAGCTAAAGACTAATCTCCTAAATAGAAATTACCCACCAGATATTCTAGCAAAAGCGGAACGAAGGGTCGTGCAATTAACTCAAAATGATTTATTAAAAAGACGCAAAACAACACCAAATGTCTCCTCTAATGAGCAGCACAGGTTCACATTTACGTTTACCCACAGTCCGATTGACAAAGAGATCTACGCAGCCATCAATAGAAATTGGCACATCTTGCAATCTGATAGAGAATTATCTTCTCTGACCACGAATCGCCCAAGGTTTGGGTATAGGCGTACAAGAAATTTGGGGGATTTACTGATTAAAAATCGTCTCCCCACAATAGAAAACAATTGGCTCACGAAACATCAACCTACGGGTAATCACAAATGTGGTAACTGTAAATTCTGCCATTTAAGACTTCTGAAAAATCCGATTCACATAGGCTCTGTTTGTCATACTGCTAGAGATTTAATCACGTGCAAAACTCCATATGTCGTTTATTTAATCCTCTGCCCATGCCAGTTTTATTATATTGGCAAAACAATACGCCCTATGGTCACGAGATTCAGTGAGCACTACAGTTCTATAATGTCCGGGAAGGGTCGCCCGCGCTTTATTAAACATATGCGGGATCACCACAATGCGAATCCAAATGTGTTACAATTCGCAGGTTTGGAGGTAGTTAAAAGTCCAGTAAAAGGTGGTGACCGCAAGAAAATTCTGCTACAGCATGAGGCACGTTGGATCATGGAGACCAATGCGCAAGGGCCCATTGGTCTCAATGACAAACTGGACATGACAATATTTTTGTAATATTTTTGTAATATTTTTGTTACATATTCCTATAGCAATATTATTGTAATTATCTTTGTGCTGGCTCCCTTATATTGTGTGGCTCATAATGCTGATTTGTATTTGTGCTTGTTAAATCTGTTTCTTGCACACAAACCAATGTGTTTTTAATCTCACACCTGTTCACATTAAGCTGTCTAGTTCCCTATAAAGGAAATGACGATTTTAACCTGTGCACCTGGACCCGTGGAAGCGCACAAGCGCGAAACGATCGTAGTCCTGTTCTTTCTCCCGCACCGCTGATCTCTCCCAGCCACCTCTCCTTGCTATGTCCGTTGTCATGTTATGATGAATAAAGGACTTTGATTCACAATTCATCTGGGTGAGTGCCACATTTCATCTTTTTTTTTTCCTTTGACAGTTATATAAAACTATTCATGTCATCAATGTTACTTCAATATACTTTACATTTGTCTTGGAGATAAGATTTCAACGTCATGTGTAAATAAAAAGCTACAGTCATTTGCAATGTTAAAGGGAATCTGTTACTAGATATTTGCAACCTAATTTGAGAGTAAAAAATAAAAAAAAAACTTAGAGAGGTGAACTGGCGTATAAGTTAGTATGCATGCAATGTGTAGGCACATGTTCACAATGACCACTAAACAGACAAACCTAAGATAATATAAAAACAAAATGAGCAAATACCTTGCAATAGCAATGCAACAGCAATGATGCATTAAAATAATATCAGATGCTTAATTAAAATAATGTTGATTAAAAAAAACCTAAGCACTGTCCCAACACATCAAGGTCACCATTTTCGGACTGTCCTAACCTCTAGTATTAACCCCTTCACGCCGCGGCCCTTTTTCGTTTTTGCGTTTTCGTTTTTCACTTCCCTCCTTCACAGAGCCATAACCTTTTTATTTTTCCGTTAATATGGTCATGTTAGGGCTTATTTTTTGCAGAACGAGTTGTACTTTTGAACAACATCATTGGTTTTACCATGTTTTGTACTAGAAAACAGGAAAATAATTCCAAGTGTGGTGAAATTGCAAAAAAAGTGCAATCCCACACTTGTTTTTTGTTTGTATCACAGATACCTAACATGCTAGGTTATTTTTATCTAAGTGGTGAAAAAAAAAAATCAAAACTTTGGTAAAAAAAAAATTGCGCCATTTTCCAATACCTATAGCGTCTCCATTTTTCGTGATCTGGGGTCGGGTGAGGGCTTCTTATTTTTTGCGTGCCGAGCTGACGTTTTAATGGTTACACTTTTGTGCAGATACATTCTTTTGATCGCCTGTTATTGCATTTTAATGCAATGTCGCGGCGACCAAAAAAACGTAATTTTGGCGTTTCTAATTTTTTTCTCGCTACGCTGTTTAGCGATCAGGTTAATATATTTTTTAATTGATAGATCGGGCGATTCTGAACGCGGCGATACCAAATATGTGTAGGTTTGATTTTTTTTTAATTTAAGTTGCTGACATGTCGCAACTTTGATGTGGGCTCTGCGCCGGAACCCACATCAAAGGGGGAGACACGACATGCGCCATACTAGGACTGGGCATAGTGTAAAGACACAGACCTTGATTATGGCCCCATAAGATGCTCCATAAAGATGTTTGCCCCATATATTGCTCCACAAACGTTAATTATGGCCCCATAAGATGCTCCATAAATATATTTGCGCCATATAGTGCTGCACTAACGTTGATTATGGCCCCATAAGATGCTCCATACAGACACTTGCCCCATTTAGTGTTGCTGCGATAAAAAAAATCACATACTCACCTGTCCGTTGCTCAGGCCCCTGGCACTTTCAATATTCACCTGACTTCGTTCCGGCGCCGCTCTATCTTCAGCATCTTCTGCACTGACGTTCAGGCAGAGGGCGCGCACTAACCACATCATTGCGCCCTCTGACCTGAGCGTCACTACCGAAGAAGTTGAAGACGGAGCGTCGCTGGAATAAGGGGCAGGTGAATATCGCGCAGCTCTGCGATGCACTTCCCGTTATACTCACCCGCTCCTTCCTTGTGTGCCGCAACTTCTTCCTATATTGAGCGGTCATCATTACCGTTCATTACAGTAATGAATATGCGGCTCCACCCCTATGGGAGGTGGAGCCGCATATTAATTACTGTAATGAGCGGTACCATGTGAGCGCGCAGTACAGGAAGAAGCTGCGGCGCCGGGGAAACAGGGACCTGCAGAGACAACGCCAGGAGTAGGTTTGTATAATTAGACAGCCCCCGCTCCCTTCCCAACCCCTGGGTATGACTCGATTATAAGCCGATAGGGGGACTTTCATCCCAAAACAATGGGCTGAAAATCTCAGCTTATACTCCAGTATATATGGTAATTAATAATAGACCCAGGTTAGTGGGTTACTTAAGTTAAAAACATGCCATTTCCAAGTGTTAAAATAAATTTACTCTTGCTATAGTTAATAGGAAAACAGTCACAGATAAACTGGCCAAAAATACACAATGTCTGGTAGAAGTGCATAATTGTGATTTAAGGCTTACCTACTGATTTATAAATCAATATCAGCATTGCTATGTCTAGTAGTCTGACTAAAACCAATTTGTTTAATTAATATAAACCTATGAAGTTACTTCATTTATTTATTTTCCAACTGTGTCCATTAAAAGCATATTGATGGAGAAAATGTCCATAGCTTTGCCATGCTGAGAAATAATTATGATCACTTAGGAAGAGATAAATAACACAGCCGAAATGTAATAGCTTTATATAAAATTGGTAGAGCATGAAAAAAAATTTGTTAAACTTTGTTCCGCTGAATAAACGATATTGTAAGGGCCCATGCACATGACATTGCTATACAGGTCAGGTACATGGATCAATAGGGATTCTATGGGGTATTTTATTTATAGTGATGCATGTAAGTTGGTGAACCCTTCAGAATTTTCCATATTTTTGCTTAACTTTGACATAAAACTGCATCAAAATTTCACACAAATTCTAAAAGTAGATAAAGAAAACCAAATCAGAAAATAAGTAAATATCAATTGTCTGTAAGTAGCAAAAATATGTGAACCTTTAATTGGATGACAATCAGGTGTGATAGGCCACCTATTTCATTTAAAGAACAGGGATCATTCAAAAGACCATACCAGAAAAAACATATTTCCAACAATCCACACACCTTTTCAGTTACACCACCCCTCCTAATAAATATGATGCAAGTCATGATAGACAGTATTATGTTGCAAATGATGCCAAAATTCTGGCAACACTTAGCTTGAGGAAGATAGTTACATAGTTACATAGTTATTAAGGTTGAAGGAAGACTGTAAGTCCATCTAGTTCAACCCATAGCCTAACCTAACATGCCCTAACATGTTGATCCAGAGGAAGGCAAAAAAAAAACATGTGGCAAAGAGTAACTCCACCATGGGGAAAAAAATTCCTTCCCGACTCCACATACGGCAATCAGACTAGTTCCCTGGATCAACGCCTTATCAAGGAATCTAGTGTATATACCCTGTAACATTATACTTTTCCAGAAAGGTATCCAGACCCCTCTTAAATTTAATTAATGAATCACTCATTACAACATCATACAGCAGAGAGTTCCATAGTCTCACTGCTCTTACAGTAAAGAATCCGCGTCTGTTATTATGCTTAAACCTTCTTTCCTCCAGACGTAGAGGATGCCCCCTTGTCCCTGTCTCAGGTCTATGATTAAAAAGATCATCAGAAAGGTCTTTGTACTGTCCCCTCATATATTTATACATTAAAATAAGATCACCCCTTAGTCTTCGTTTTTCCAAACTAAATAGCCCCAAGTGTAATAACCTATCTTGGTATTGCAGACCCCCCAGTCCTCTAATAACCTTGGTCGCTCTTCTCTGCACCCGCTCCAGTTCAGCTATGTCTTTCTTATACACCGGAGACCAGAACTGTGCACAGTATTCTAAGTGTGGTTGAACTAGTGACTTGTATAGAGGTAAAATTATGTTCTCCTCATGAGCATCTATGCCTCTTTTAATACATCCCATTATTTTATTTGCCTTTGTAGCAGCTGCCTGACACTGGCCACTGAATATGAGTTTGTCATCCACCCATATACCCAGGTCTTTTTCATTGACGGTTTTGCCCAGAGTTTTAGAATTAAGCACATAGTTATACATCTTATTACTTCTACCCAAGTGCATGACTTTACATTTATCCCCATTAAAGCTCATTTGCCATTTATCAGCCCAAGCTTCTAGTTTACATAAATCATCCTGTAATATAAAATTGTCCTCCCCTGTATTGATTACCCTGCAGAGTTTAGTGTCATCTGCAAATATTGAAATTCTACTCTGAATGCCCCCTACAAGGTCATTAATAAATATGTTAAAAAGAAGAGGGCCCAATACTGACCCCTGTGGTACCCCACTGCTAACCGCAACCCAGACCGAGTGTGCTCCATTAATAACCACCCTTTGTTTCCTATCCCTGAGCCAGCTCTCAACCCACTTACACATATTTTTCCCTATCCCCATTACTCTCATTTTATGTAACAACCTTTTGTGTGGCACCGTATCAAAAGCTTTGGAAAAGTCCATATACACTACGTCCACTGAGTTCCCTTGGTCCAGTCCGGAACTTACCTCTTCATAGAAGCTGATCAAATTAGTCTGACATGAACGGTCCCTAGTAAATCCGTGCTGATACTGGGTCATAAGGTTATTCCTCTTCAGATACTCCAGTATAGTATCCCTTAGAATGCCCTCCAGGATTTTACCCACAGTAGAGGTTAAGCTTACTGGCCTATAATTACCGAGTTCAGTTTTTGCCCCTTTTTTGAATATTGGCACCACATTTGCTATACGCCAGTCCTGTGGTACAGACCCTGTTATTATGGAGTCTTTAAAGATTAAAAATAATGGTCTATCAATGACTGTACTTAGTTCCTGCAGTACTCGGGGTGTATCCCATCCGGGCCCGGAGATTTGTCAATTTTAGTTATTATTATTATTATTTATTTATTGTTATAGCGCCATTTATTCCATGGCGCTTTACAAGTGAGGAGGGGTATACATAATAAAAACAAGTACAATAATCTTGAACAATACAAGTCATAACTGGTACAGTAGGAGAGAGGACCCTGCCCGCGAAGGCTCACAATCTACAAGGGATGGGTGAGAATACAGTAGGTGAGGGTAGAGCTGGTCATGCAGCGGTTTGGTCGATCGGTGGTTACTGCAGGTTGTAGCTTGTCGGAAGAGGTGAGTCTTCAGATTCTTTTTGAAGGTTTCGATGGTGGGCGAGAGTCTGATGTGTTGTGGTAGAGGGTTCCAGAGTAGGGGTGATACGCGAGAGAAATCTTGTATACGATTGTGGGAAGAGGAGATAAGAGGGGAGTAGAGAAGGAGATCTTGTGAGGATCGGAGGTTGCGTGTAGGAAAGTACCGGGAGATGAGGTCACAGATGTAAGGAGGAGACAGGTTGTGGATGGCTTTGTACGTCATGGTTAGGGTTTTGTACTGGAGTCTCTGGGCAATGGGGAGCCAGTGAAGGGATTGACAGAGGGGAGAGGCCGGAGAATAGCGGGGGGACAGGTGGATTAGTCAGGCAGCAGAGTTTAGAATAGATTGGAGGGGTGCGAGAGTGTTTGAGGGGAGGCCACAGAGCAGGAGGTTGCAGTAGTCAAGTAGTAGTTATTTTTAGATGCCGCTGTACTTCCTGCTGGGTTAAGCTGCTCTTATTCATTATGATACCTAGTCTGTAAACTTACAGATTTGTCCAATATACTGCCCCTGAAGAAGCCACCTGAGTGGAGACATGCGTCGGGCTTCCACTCGTCCCTCCTGACTTCTGAACCTACCTCTGGTTCTTGTCTACAATCATGCTTTACTTGCGGCATACTTACCGCACGACCGCGGGCGAGTTCATGCCCCTCTCTATTTACCTACAGCAAATTTTCCATGTGTCTCCTTGAGACCTTTGTTTAATCTCTAGCTAACATCAGTTAAGAACCTCTTAAAATCTTCTGATGTTGTTTGATAAATGGTAATACCTCTTTCTTTGTTGTTTTTGTGTCATCCTTGTTTTGATTGGTATTTTATGCTGCTGGTTTCGATTATTTAGTTCCACCAGCCCCCCATCTATAGTTAGGACGTTTTTGTACATCAGATTTCGCTTGCCATATCATTCACAAAAAACCTTAGAGGTAATATTAAATTGCTCTTTACCTTTAGTAAATGAGGATATATATACTTGGTGCCAAAGCATCCATCATTATACAGTGACCAGAGATCAATGTATTACTGTATAGTCTATAACTTAGACACCTACATACTTATTTTGGTGCATCTTTGACTGTTGGGCTAACTTCCCTCTATGGGTATGTACCTTAAGATTTTTTTTACATTTTTTTTATAGATTTTGTTTTTTTTGTATTCTTTAATAAACATTGTTATTTCTATGGTGGTCCCTGTTCTATGGCATGTTCCCTTTCTTACTCTTTTGACTTAGCTGGTTCACATGCTTTAAGATGACACCATTTAATTTTTGATGGTGCCCTCCTGTTGGGTTGTTTAGATTTGTCCACTTTTATGCAACTTTTGTCATGGAATTTGAAAGGGAATATTATATGCATGATAACATATGAAATGTCTGTGGATCTAATTATCACCCCCTTTGGCTCTGCCACGCGGTGCCTAAAAATGTCATTCTATTCTAAAGTAGAGAATAACTCTAGTATGCAACATGACATAGAACCTTCCAGCTTTGGAAAGACGACCAGGAGGACTCGGGGATTCTCCATTCACCCCATGTCCTTCTAAATATAAATACTTATATTGTGCATTTTGCAAGTTTTCCTACCTGCAAAGAATGGATAAGTATGTAATTTTTGTCGCAGATACACTTCAACTGTGAGAAACAGAATCTTAAATAAAAAATCCAGCTAATCACGTTGTATGGTTTTTATCTACTTAATTAGCATTTTATTGCATAGAATAAGTATTTGATATAATAGAAAAAAATGAATTTAATATTTGGTACAGAAACCTTTGTTTGCAATTGCAGAGGTCAGACGTTTCCTGTTGTTCTTGACCAAATTTGCACACACTGCAGCAGTGATTTTGGCCAACTCCTCCATACAGATCTCTAGATCTTCAGGTTTCATGGCTGTTGCTGGGCAACATTGAGTTTCAGCACAGTCCAAAGATTTTCTATTGGGTTTAGGTCTGGAGACTTGCTAGGCTACTACAGGACTTTGAAAATCTTCTTACAGAGCCTCTCCTTAGTTGCCCTGGCTGTGTGTTTCAGGTCATTGTCATGTTTGGAAGACCCAGTCATAACCCATCTTCACTGCTCTTATTGAGATAAGGAGGTTGTTGGTCAAACTCTTGCAATACATGACCCCATCCACCTTGCCTTCAATACGGTGCAGTCATCCTGTCCCCTTGCAGCAAAGCACCCCAAAGTATGTTGTTTTCTCCACCATCCTTCATGATTGGAACATTATTATTGGGACTATACTCATGCTTTTTCTTCCTCCAAAGACGGAGAGTGCAGTTAATACCAAAAAGTTGTATGTTTTTCTCATTTGACCACATCACCTCCCATGCTTCCTTTGGATCATCCAGATAGTCATTGGCAAACTTTAAATGAGCCTGGACATGTGCTGGCATGTCCAGGTGGACCTTGCATGCCTTGCAGGATTTTAATCCATGAAGGCATAGTGTGTTACCAAAGGTAATATCTGAGAATGTGGTCCCATCTCTCTTCAGGTCATTCACCAGGTTTCACCCACTGAGCATGATGAACAATACCCACACATAAAATGATTCAGCCACAGAGTATGGTGCAAAATACCCCCACAGAAGAAGTTTAATAATTGAAGCATCAGAGCATATGGAATAATAACCTCACTTTAGACTACAGGAAATTTCAGCCACAGAGCATGTTTTCACATTTCCCTGAGAAAGCTGTTTAAAAATTTCACACCCAGACAATGGGGCACAGTATACCACATCTCAAAACTTTTGTTACAGTTGTGTAAGTTACAAATGTCCTTCAGACATTCTAGTAAAAATTTCACCTACATAGCATGTTTACACAGTTTCGCCACAGAAGCTGATAATAAATTTATCCTACAGAGCATGTTTACACATTTAACCCAGAACACCAAAATTTCACGTGCAAAGCATTGGTCAGAGTACCCCCATAGAATCTTATTAAAAATTTCACCCACAAAGCATGTTTTCACATTTCTCCGCAGCTCCAAAATGTTGCTTACAGTAGCATACGAGTATCCTCAGATAAAAAAAACTGTGTGATTCTTGATACAACTGGTGGTCCACCAGGGGCGTAACTATAGCGGTCGAAGCGGTTGCAGCTGCGACCGGGCCCGGACTGCTTAGGGACCTGTCCGTCCAGCAATAGTGAAGGAGAAGGACCCAACCATTACAGCAGGGAGGCATCACCGCAGGTCCTCCAGTTACATGGGGGAAGATGGATTTAATGCGGTCATGTGATCCAACCTTGTTACTGGAGAGAGGCGTGTCCACAGGTCCTTCAGCCACATCAAAGGGAAAGACTGGTCGAAGGGAGCAGGTGCTGCTTGAGTGAGTGGCTGAGTGCCTAAACCTAAAAAGCTGCAATCTGTTGCTGCGTCATCCTCCTCCTGCTGCCGAAGTGTCCCTTAAGCCTCAGATCTGTATTTGTCCTCCTGTCATTAACAGCCGCTCGTGTGACCTGTCTGCCCTGTTCTCAAGTCTCCCCTGTCCCCTTTCTCACCATGTGTTCCCCATCTACCCTGTCCTCATAATCCATGTGCCCCCTTCTTCCTTGCTCCCAAGGCTCCCCCTGTTTTCCCCTGTCCCCTTGCAGCTCCATCTCCCCGTGTGTCCCTATCTACTCTGCCCTAGGAGTCCCCTTATTTCCTCTTGTGCCTGCCTCCCTTGCCCCCTTATTCCCTTCTCCCCTTCCTCCTAGTCCCCATGTGTCCCCTTGTGCCTGTCACCATTGTCCCCTTGTGCTTGTGTCCCTTGTCCCTGTGTGTCCCGTTGTGTCAGTCTCCCTTGCCCACTGGTCCCTATGTGTCCCCTTGTGCCTGTCTCCCTTGCCCGCTAGCTCCCTTGTGTCAATCTTCCTTGCCCACTAGTCCCCTTGTGTCAGTCTCACTTGCACACTAGTCCCCGTGTGTCCCCTTGTGTCAGTCTCCCTTGCCCACTAGTCCCTGTGTTCCCTTGTGTCAGTCTCCCTTGTCCCCTTGTGTCAGTCTCCCTTGCCCACTAGTCCCCATGTGTCCCTTTGTCAGTCTCCCTAGCCCACTGGTCCCCCTGTGTCCCCTTGTGTCAGTCTCTCTTGTCCCCTTGTGTCAGTCTCCCTTGCCCACAAGTCCCCGTGTGTCCCCTTGTCAGTCTCCCTAGCCCACTGGTCCCCCTGTGTCCCCTTGTGTCAGTCTCCCTTGTCCCCTTGTGTCAGTCTCCCTTGCCCACTAGTCCCTGTGTGTCCTCTATTCAGTCTCCCTGGCCCACTAGTCCCCGTGTGTCCCCTTGTCAGTCTCCCTGGCCTACTGGTCCCCCTGTGTCCCCTTGTGTCAGTCTCCCTTGTCCCCTTGTGTCAGTCTCCCTTGCCCACTAGTCCCCTTGTGCCCTTCTCCCGCCTCCTAGCCCACATGTGTCCCCTTGTGCCTGTCTTCCTTGCTCCCTAGCCCCCCTGTGTCACCATTGCGCCTGTCTCCCCTAGCCCCCTTGTGTCCTTCTCCCCTGCCCCATAGTCACCATTTGCCTGTGTCTTTCTCACTGCACCTGTATGGAGGGGCTGCATTATACTATGAGGGGGGCTGCGTTATATTCTATGGGGGTTACATTATATTGTATGGTGGGGCTGCATTATACTTTTGTGGGGTGGCTGCATTATACTCTGTGGGGTGGCTGCATTATACTATATGTGGGCTGCATTATACTGTATCGAGGACTATGGGGAATACATTATACTATATGAAGAACTATGGGGTGCATTATACTATGAGAAGTGAATTGTACGACATGGATGGCGATGGTGGTGCATTATACTATATGGTGCACTATGAGGAGTGTATTATACTATATAGAGGACTGAGCAGTGTATTTTAATATATGGAGGACTATGAGGAGTGTATAATACTATATAGAGGATTGAGGAGTGTATACTATATGGAGGACTATGAGGGGTGCATTATACTATATAGAGCACTATGAGCAGTGTATTATCCTATATGGAGGACTGAGCGGTGTATTACACTATATGGAGCACTATGAGGAGTGTATTTTAATATATGGAGGACTATGAGGAGTGTATTATACTATATGGAGGACTATGAGGAGTGTATTATACTATTGTACTATATGGAGGACTATGGAGAGTGTATTATACTATATGGATGACTATGAACTGTGCAGTATATTATATAGAGGACTATGGGGGTGCATTATAATTCTTATATGGATCCCCATGACTTCTATGTAAGCCCCTGATGAGTATAATGGTTTATTTTCTTTTATAAATTATATAACAATGGCAGTACGGGGGACAAATATATACCAGGATGGGGCACCGGATAGTTACGCCACTGAGATCACACTATACAACTTTGCAATAAAGCTATAGTGTGCGAAATGAATAGGGAAAATCTGAATTTGGGTGGAAAATATTTTTGCATGGTTGGGGGGGGGGGGGGGGGGGCATTTGAAAGTTCGCATCGGGGCCCATAACTTTCTAGTTAGGCTACTTTCACACTAGCGTTAACTGCAATACGTCGCAAAGCGTCGTTTTGCCGAAAAAACGCATCCTGCAAAAGTGCTTGCAGGATGCGTTTTTTTCTGCATTGACAAACATTAGCGGCGCATTTGCGACGCATTGCCACACGTCGCAACCGTTGTGCGACAGTTGCGCCGTGTTGTGGCGGACCGTCGGGACCAAAAAACGTTACATGTAACGTTTTTTGCTCCCGACGGTCCGCTTTTTCCGACCGCACATGCGCGGCCAGAACTCCGCCCCCACCTCCCCGCACTTCCCCGCACCTCACAATGGGGCAGCGGATGCACTGGAAAAATGCATCCGCTGCCCCCGTTGTGCGGCGGAGACAACGCTAGCGTCGGGGACCTCGGCCCGACGCACTGCGACGGACCGAGCCCGACGCTAGTGTGAAAGTAGCCTTACGCCACTGTGGTCCACTATGGGGCTCGCTACTGCCAGTCCCAGCCCTTTAGCCTGAGACATCTCCCCAATGTTCTTTCCTTAGGATTCCAGGGTCCTGTAGAGTTTCCATTGAAAAATTGTTTTCTTAGCAAGCAACCATGCCTGAATACTTCATCTTGGATTAATGGAATTGTACTCCATTTCTATTTTCTTCTTTGAACTGGGACCATGATTAAGAGGGGACTCGATGGAATACAAACTGAAGGAATTGGAAGCACTTTCAGTCATTCAATCTTGTACCACCCACCGGCCGCATTGCAGAGCACACATGAATAATGGAGATTCAGAGTTTTATTCCAGAGAGGCAGCCTGTCAAACATGTACCACATGCAAGGAAGGCAGCAGTCAAACAAATTAGCCAATTCTCAACTGAGATAGCAGTTGATTTTACAAGACAGAATAGCCATCCATGACAATTTAGAAGCTCTGTAGTTGTAATGAGTAGTTAAGTCCATTAATGAGCATTAGGCTCAGCAATAAAAGTAGAGTTAAATTATTTTTTAAAAAGTGGAGGAAAATATGTGTCAAACCTGTGCTGCTGAAAGATCCAGGATGTTGGCTAAATTCTTTAACCCCTTTCTGACATCTGACGTACTATCCCGTCGAGGTGGGGTGGGCCTGTATGACCACCGACGGGATAGTACGTCATACGCGATCGGCCGCGCTCACGGGGGGAGCGTGGCCGATCGTGGCCGGGTGTCAGCTGCATATCGCAGCTGACATCCGGCACTATGTGCCAGGAGCAGTCACGGACCGCCCCCGGCACATTAACCCCCGGCACACCGCGATCAAACATGATCGCGGTGTACCGGCGGTATAGGGAAGCATCGCGCAGGGAGGGGGCTCCCTGCGGGCTTCCCTGAGACCCCCGGAGCAACGCGATGTGATCGCGTTGCTCCGACGGTCTCCTACCTCCCTCCTCGCCGCAGGTCCCGGATCCACGATGGCCGCGGCATCCGGGTCCTGCAGGGAGGGAGGTGGCTTACCGAGTGCCTGCTCAGAGCAGGCGCTGGTAAGCCTGCAGCCCTGCACAGCAGATCGCAGATCTGGCAGAGTGCTGTGCACACTGCCAGATCAATGATCTGTGATGTCCCCCCCTGGGACAAAGTAAAAAAGTAAAAAAAAAATTCCCCACATGTGTGTAAAAAAAATAAATAAAAAAAATATCCTAAATAAAGAAATAAAAAAATATTCCCATAAATACATTTCTTTAGCTAAATAAAATAAAAAAACAATAAAAGTACACATATTTAGTATCGCCGCGTCCGTAACGACCCAACCTATAAAACTGCTTCACTAGTTAACCCCTTCAGTAAACACCGTAAGAAATAAAAAAAAAAAAGGAGGCAAAAAACAACGCTTTATTATCATACCGCCGAACAAAAAGTGAAATAACACGCGATCAAAAAGACTGATATAACTAACCATGGTACCGCTGAAAACATCATCTTGTCCCGCAAAAAACGAGCCGCAATGCAGCATCATCAGCAAAAAAATAAAAAAATTATAGTCCTGAGAATAAAGCGATACCAAAATAATTATTTTTTCTATAAAATAGTTTTTATCGTATAAAAGCGCCAAAACATAAAAAAAATGATATAAATGAGAAATCGCTGTAATCGTACTGACCCGATGAATAAAACTGCTTTATCAATTTTACCAAACGTGGAACGGTATAAACGCCTCCCCCAAAAGAAATTCATGAATAGCTGGTTTTTGATCACTCTGCCTCACAAAAATCGTAATAAAAAGCAATCAAAAAATGTCACGTGTCCGAAAATGTTACCAATAAAAACGTCATCTTGTCCTGCAAAAAACAAGATCTCACATGACTCTGTGGACTCAAATATGGAAAAATTACAGCTCTCAAAATGTGGTAATGCAAAAAATATTTTTTGCAATAAAAAGCGTCTTTCAGTGTGTGACGGCTGCCAATCATAAAAATCTGCTAAATAACCCGCTATAAAAGTAAATCAAACCCCCCTTCATCACCCCCTTAGTTAGGGAAAAATAAAAAAATTAAAAAATGTATTTATTTCCATTTTCCCATTAGGGTTAGGGCTAGAGTTAGGACTAGAGTTAGGGCTAGGGTTAGGGTTAGGGCAAGGGTTAGGGCTAGGGTTGGGGCTAGGGTTAGGGCTAGGGCTAGGGCTAGGGTTGGGGCTAGGGTTAGGGTTAGGGCTAGGGTTGGGGCTAGGGTTGGGGCTAGGGTTGGGGCTAGGGTTAGGGCTAGGGTTAGGGCTAGTGTTAGGGCTAGTGTTAGGGCTAGTGTTAGGGCTAGTGTTAGGGCTAGTGTTACGGCTAGTGTTAGGGCTAGTGTTCGGGCTAGTGATAGGGCTAGGGTTATTGCTAGGGCTAGGGCTAGGGCTAGGGTTGGGGCTAGGGTTGGGGCTACGGTTAGGGTTGGGGCTAAAGGTAGGGTTAGGGTTTGGATTACATTTACGGTTGGGAATAGGGTTGGGTGTGTCTGGGTTAGAGGAGTGGTTAGGGTTACTGTTGGGATTAGGGTAAGGGGTGTGTTTGGATTAGGGTTTCAGTTATAATTGGGGGGTTTCCACTGTTTAGGCACATCAGGGGCTCTCCAAACGGGACATGGCATCCGATCTGAATTCCAGCCAATTCTGCGTTGAAAAAGGAAAACAGTGCTCCTTCCCTTCTGAGCTCTGTCATGCGCCCAAACAGTGGTTCCCCCCCACATATGGGGTATCAGCGTACTCAGGACAAATTGGACAACAACGTTTGGGGTCCAATTTATCCTGATACCTTTGTGAAAATACAAAACTGGGGGCTAAAAAATAATTTTTGTGAAAAAAAAAAGAATTTTTATTTTCACGGCTCTGCGTTATAAACTGTAGTGAAACACTTGGGGGTTCAAAGTTCTCACAACACATCTAGATAAGTTCCTTGGGGGGTCTAGTTTCCAATATGGGGTCACTTGTGGGGGGTTTGTACTGTTTGGGTACATCAGGGGCTCTGCAAATGCAACGTGATGCCTGCAGACCAATCCATTTAAGTCTGCATTCCAAATGACGCTCCTTCTCTTCCGAGCTCTGTCATGCGCCCAAACAGTAATTCCCCCCACATATGGGGTATCAGCGTACTCAGGACAAATTGCACAACAATTTTTTGGGGTCCAATTTCTTCTCTTACCCTTGGGAAAGTAAAAAATTGGGGGCGAAAAGATCATTTTTGTGAAAAAATATGATTTTTTATTTTTACGGCTCTGCATTATAAACTTCTGTGAAGCACTTGTTGGGTCAAAGTGCTCACCACACATCTAGATAAGATCCTTAGGGGGTCTACTTTCCAAAATGGTGTCACTTGTGGGGGGTTTCAATGTTTAGGCACATCAGGGGCTCT
Organism: Ranitomeya variabilis; assembly: GCF_051348905.1. Classification (NCBI taxonomy): domain Eukaryota; kingdom Metazoa; phylum Chordata; class Amphibia; order Anura; family Dendrobatidae; genus Ranitomeya; species Ranitomeya variabilis. The sequence continues at coordinate 574,958,554 of NC_135236.1, forward strand.
CCAAATGCAACATGGCGTCCCATCTCAATTCCAGTCAATTTTGCATTGAAAAGTCAAATGGCGCTCCTTTCCTTCCGAGCTCTGCCATGCGCCCAAACAGTGGTTTACCCCCACATATCGGGTATCAGCGTACTCAGGACAAATTGCACAACAAATTTTGCGGTCTATTTTCTCCTGTTACCCTTGGTAAAATAAAACAAATTGGAGCTGAAATAAATTTTGTGTGAAAAAAAGTTAAATGTTTATTTTTATTTAAACATTCCAAAAATTCCTGTGAAACACCTGAAGGGTTAATAAACTTCTTGAAAGTGGTTTTGAGTACCTTGAGGGGTGCAGTTTTTAGAATGGTGTCACACTTGGGTATTTTCTATCATATAGACCCCTCAAAATGACTTCAAATGAGATGTGGTCCCTAAAAAAAATGGTGTTTAAAAATGAGAAATTGCTGGTCAACTTTTAACCCTTATAACTCCGTCACAAAAAAAAATTTTGGTTCCAAAATTGTGCTGATGTAAAGTAGACATGTGGGAAATGTTACTTATTAAGTATTTTGCGTGACATATGTCTGTGATTTAAGGGCATAAAAATTCAAATTTGGAAAATTGCGAAATTTTCAAAATTTTCGCCAAATATTCGTTTTTTTCACAAATAAACGCAAGTTATATCGAAGAAATTTTACCACTATCATGAAGAACAATATGTCCCGAGAAAACAATTTCAGAATCGCCAAGATCTGTTACAGCGTTCTAGAGTTATAACCTCATAAAGGGACAGTGGTCAGAATTGTAAAAATTGGCCCGGTCATTAACGTGCAAACCACCCTTGGGGGTGAAGGGGTTAAAATTGTTTATTCTGAACAGGTTTGGTGGTCAACACATTTCATAGCCACATAGGACCCCTTCTTCAGGACCTTATGTGTGTCAAGTCAGATCAATACTGTTTAAAAAGGCGTTTTTCAGAAAAAATAAATTATTTTTTAGGCACACTACTCATACAGAAGTGGGCGCAGAGTACACAGATCCTTTTGGGTACAGTGCCCCCCCAAAAAACAATAACAAATTTCACCCACAAATTGTGTTTCCACATTTCACCCACAGGAGCTAAGTGAAGCAAACTTTCACCCACAGAGCATGTTTTCGTATTGCTTTGAGAAAGCTGATTAATACTTTAACACTCAGACAATGGGCCACAGTACTCCTACAGGCACGCTTGCAGAGTACTCCCACATATATGTGTTAAAGATTACATAGTGGCTTTTGGTGGAGTACTATCACAGACATGGTTGCATAAGCGTAGAAAAATATGTTTAGATGAACGTCACTTCCACAGACAGTTGAAAATTAATAAAACTTTTGGTTACTATCACAGACACGGATGTAGAATACACATAGTGTTTTTGGAAAAATTCTCACAAGCAAAAGTCCTTGCATTAAGCAGAACAGAAATAAAAAATAAGAATCTTAAACCAGGAACGGGTTCAAGTGGAGGAGGTAGATGTTGCAGTATAGGTGAAAGAGGCAGGACCAGGGCCAGCATCATCACTCTGCTCACCTGGGGAAATGCTGGGGCCCTGATCATATAGGGGGCCCACTCACTATAAGGGGCACCAGCATGGTAGGGGGTCCATGAGTCAGAAAGGACCATAGCCAGCATGGGCTTTGCCACCAGCCCCCCCATCACGATTTAAGCTGTTTGATATACTTACCTCTCCCTGTTCCTCCTCAGTTCCTGTGTCTTCCACATCTTCTGACTTTGATATATCTCAGGGCAAAAGGTGCAATGACGTCACTTCAGTGCACTGGAACACCCTCTGTGCTGAGCAGTGCAGAGGGTCAGAAGATGCTGAGGAGACCAGAGCTGCATTAGCAAGAAATGAGGAGAGGGGAGTATTTGATTATGTTTTATGTATGGAGCATTATATGGGGTACATTCTGTATGGAACATTATATGGGGTCCATTCTCTATGGCGTATTATAAGGGGCTTTGGGGCCCATTCTGTATAGATTATTATATGGGGCCCATTATTCTGTATAGGGATTTATATGTGGCTCATTATTCTGTATGGAGCATTATATGGGGTCCATTATTCTGTATGGAGCAATATATGGGGCTAACTATACTGTATGGAGCAATATATGGGCCACATTATACTGAATGGAGCAATATATGGAGTACATTAAACTGTATAGAGCATTATGAAGTACACATAATACTGTATGGATCACTATGTGGTGCCCATAATACTTAATGGAAGTATATGTTGTGCCTATAATATTGTATGGGGGACCATGTGGTGCTCATAATACTGTCTAGAGGGCTATACTGTTCGGTCTAAAGTAAAAAGTCTGTGGTCACTGTGACTGTGTGCTCGGAGATTTAGTTTTTGTTGATGCAGCTGCATGATTTACAGCTGCTAGCCAGCATAAGTACTTGTGGGGGTTGCCTGGTTGCTAGGGAATTCCCACATGTAATCAAGCTGGCTAACAGCTGTAAATCATTCAGCTGCAGTGATGAAAACTAAATCTCTGGGCAGTAAAAAATACTCGGAGGACACCTAAGCGTGATCGGGAAATCTCGAGTAACGAGTATACTCGCTCATGACTACTCCCAGCGCATTCACTGTGCATTGCAAGGATTCGCTGGTTTCTGAGCTATTAAAGAATTTACAATAGATATCAATCATGTAATGTAAGTGAAATCTTTGGCTATTGTACAATACCATATATTTCTCTGCCATATCTGTGCAACATGAATCGTGATATGTGTTAAAGGTGCCCACTGAGACACTTTTTGCCCCGGGCCCACAAAAACCTGGAGCCAGTCTTGGGCAGGGCAGCATGGTGGCTCAGTAAGTTAGAACTGCAGCCTTGCAGGGCTAGAGTCCTGGGTTCAAATCTAGGACAACATCAAGAACAACATCTGCAAGGAGTTTTAATCTTATCCCTATGTTTGCATGTGCTTCCCCCTCCAACAGCATACTGAGAAGAAAATTAGATTGTGAGCTCCAATGGAGACAGTGCCAATAATGTACTGTGGAATTAATGGTGCTATATAACTGAGTAAAATAAATAAATAAAATAAGTAAAGATTTAAAGGAGGTGTAATACAACATGAATCTTTGGTATTTTTTGTATTTTTTCAGACTTTGTTTTTTGGTTTTGAACTGACTTAAATCATCCTACAATTTACAAAATTAAACTAGCTATTTAGAACCACAAGATGGAGGTCCAAGTTGAGGAAGAGGTGAATGTGTCAGTATGGTGGAAAAGGCAGGGGAGGAGTAATCCAATTTTCTTTTTTTAAATTTGTATATACTTTCTTGTATTTTTTTTATGTAGCTCACTTAAAACAACTTAAAATGTACAAAACTAGGTAGCTAGAGCCACGAGGCCTAGGTCCATCTGGAGCAAGACTTGGATATGGGTGGAAGAGGAAAGGGAGGAGTAATCCAACACTGCTTCTTTTTTTTTTTTTTAAACAGACTTCAAAGAACACAGAATGAACCCAAAATAAACTAACAAGCTAGAAAAAGGGGGTGGAGGTCCAATTGGAGGTGTAGTGGAGGTGGTAGTGTAGGTGACCAACACAGTTTTTTATTTTTTGATTTGGGGAGGATCCCCCAAATGAACCTGGCTTGGTGCGTGTGTTATAATTGTCTAGTCATTTAAAGGTATGGGCAAGTCCTGTGGGATCCTAGTTCACTTTAAGGAATGTTAGCATGTCTATGATCACACCCCCTGCCATGCAAAACACATGTTATAACATGACACTTGCTGCAGGGCAGGCCTCCATCTGCAATTCATAAAGGGCAAGCTCAGGCTATGTGTGACCCAGAAGTTAAATGGGGCAGACCAATCTGTTAGTAAGTGGAGATGACATGTCTACATGTGCTCTTCCCCTATGCTGTTGTATCACTGGTTCCTACTAATACGGACCCTATGACATAATACGTTGCCCGTATAGCGGGAATCCAGGAGGGTGGCCACCCAGTAGTCTGCACCAGTAACAATATTGGCAACTCAACGGTTGTTGCGCAGGCACTGCAGTGTGTATTGGCTCATGTATGCCAGGCTTCCCAGATGCAATGACAAGCTGTCCTCGGTAGGAGGTATATCATCTGGGTGCGCTGTATCCCCTCACCCACACTCAAGTGGTGCCCATGAGCTGATCTGAGTGCCACCCTAATGTGAACACGGTTGTTTATCTTCTCGGCCTCTTCCTTCTCATCATCCTCCCAAACTGTCCCTTGGCTGTACAGTTGGTTACCTGGTCGATGTTGTAACAGTAACCCACCTTCCTAGCCATGTGAGGATGACATGACAAGGGTGTGAATTGGGTCTGTTTGTACTCATCTTACTCTTTCTCCTGTGCCACCACCTCATCCATCATGGACTTAATTGTTTTTTCCAACAGGCATATAAGTGGTATAGTAACGCTGATGATGGCGTAGTCCTGGCAATAGGCTGTAGTGTCCCCACACCCTGGCACCCCACAGATGAAATGCAAAGTCTTTTCTGCTATGTGTGGTGTGTGAAGCAAAGTACTCGCTTCTGTTGCTGGAGTCTCAGTCTCTGTCACTCCAGCTTCTGACATCCAGGTTCCAGGAAATACCACAGAGTCACAGTTCTTTTCCAACAGTTCAACTTTACTAATAACATGAGCACTCAGCACTTTGGCAACACACTACTCACAGTCTCACATACACTGCTTTCACTGTCATCTGGACAGATCCTGTTCCCTCCAGCAGCTCCCACTGCCTAGCAATCCTGGCCATATCATTGAACAATCTGTGTCCCGTCTGTACCTTCCTTTTATCTGCCATCCGGGCAGCCTCTTTGGACAATCCATGTCCCATTTGTACTTTCCATGTACCAGCTCCCTGTCAGCCCCTCATCTGGTTCCATTAGGGAAAGGTGTCGGGAATGCCTTCTCAGCTGCTCCCGCCTCGGTCTTAGACCCCGAATTCTTCCTGGGGATGATTCCGCTGAGCTGGTGCCTGTCTACATTGCTCTGCAGCCTGGGGTCCCTTACTGCCATCTGCATGCTTATCCCCATGGCTTGTCACTGTCTAATGCATACATCCTGCTGCCCTTGGGCAGGATGCCCGGGCATCTGACAGAGCCAGGAAGTATCTGTCCTATACCCCCTTCTTGCTCTGTGATGCTCTGTTTAACTCTTCCCCACTGAATAACCCCTTGGTGCCTGTGCTTAACCTAACACTCTTATCTATCCTATTATCTACCTCTATCTCTAATGTGCCCATTCTATTCTAATCCCATATAGTCCTGCATTACTTCCTAATCTATCTCTAAGCCTATGCCCAACACATGAAAAATACATTTACATAACAGTGCACACAATAGTAAAACATTAATAAAACATCAGACTGACGCATGTGATGCAGGTGAACAGCGTTAAGAAGAGAGAAAGTACATGAGAGTCTCTGCCACCTCCTTACACTCCTCCCTCCTAGAAAATGATCATCCCTGACCATGGTGGCACCTGTCAATGTAAAACTGTTAGGAAACTTTTTTTTATCAAACATATTTACAATATAAGACAGTCTCTATCTCATAACTTTTTTGTGGTTTACCATGACCCCGGCTCCACTTGGTTGCAGCCCTGGAACAGAAAGTTCAAGTTTCTTTTAACTTGGGTCTGACTGACCCCAGTCCCTTTGCTCCTGGGACTCAGACATACTGTATACCGTGGCACACAACAACCATTCAGGCCCATGGGCCAGTCCTTTCCAGCTCTGGGTAACAAAACACAGAAAGTCTATCATATAGCAACAATACATTTAGTCCTGACTCGGCTTGCTCCTCGGATCCTCCTGCACAGGCTCTTTCCACATCCCTCCTATTAGCAGATCATGGGCCCAAAAACACACGTGGGCAGCTTTATTAAGGAACAGTTCAAGGTTAAGACAGGTAAAATTCAAGGCCAATGCAGGTAAAATGCTGGGTTAAAACAGCACAGTCGTTAAAGCAACCGCACACACAGTCCATGGTAATTAACCCTTTCAGGGTTCCAGTTCTGTAATCCAGCAGGGGATGTGCAAACTTTCGCAAATGAAACTCGGATGAGGAAGGGGGAAAACAAAAGCAACAGTCTTTTATCTCTGACCATTTGGGTCTAGAACTATGTCGTCTAGGGCTTCCAGCCCTCCTAGAGACACAGAACAGTCTCTTGCATTTGGCAGGTGCAACCAACACAACAAAAATTTTCCTTGTAAGCAAAGCCACATTATTTAATGCAAGACAGCTGAGCAGCATATTATGCCGCATTCGGGCCCTGCACCACTATATTCATATGGCCTGAAGATCCACTGGAGGAGGATCCCGTGGCTGTTCCTACTCCTATTTTCCTCCAGAGGCAGATCCAGAGTGAACGGAGCCCCCAATTCCTGTGATCCAATTGAAGGCCCGACATCCACTTCCCCCTGGCCAATCACAGGGGCCGTTTCAGCTCATCGAGCTGCAGGAGTCGCAGCCATTGTAGTCGGCCATACATCATACCGGGCAGCACGCGCCCGCCGCTCCTCTGGACTGTAAAATATCCTAACGACCACAGCATTTAGCCCCCGAGGTCAATGTTCTTTTATTAAGGTCACGCGGTCCTTTTCCTGGAGGGGCCCCTTAACATCAATGGACCCAGCATTGACATACACTTTTTCTCCAGTCCCGGCTTCTCATATGAACCCATATCCTCTCATGTAGTTAAAATATTTAATAAGGCCGTGGGTTATCCAGCCAGACATGGCTCCTCTGCCGGGGTATTGCAGATCTTGCAGTATTTGGTGCTCCCATCGCTTCTTTTTGCCAATCAATCCTTTAATCCACAGGGCCTCCTCTGTTATGACCCCAATGGCAGAGGGTCTCAAAAGTACATACCAAGTCTGCAAACACAAAAAACCAGCTCATAGGGCAGTGGTAACTGGGCTGACCATATATCTAATCCTAGCACCACAAATAGCAGCAGCCGGGGAACGTGCCTACGTTGGTTCTAGACGTCTCGCGCCAGCCGGAGAACTAACTAACCCTAGAAGGGAAAAGATAGACCTTTCTTGCCTCCAGAGAAAAGACCCCAAAAGTTGGATACAAGCCCCCAACAAATAATAACGGTGAGGTAAGGAGAAAAGACAAACGTAAGAATGAACTAGATATTTAGCAAAGAGAGGCCCACTGACTAATAGCAGAATATAGTAAGATGACTTATATGGTCAGCAAAAACCCTATCAAAATTTCCACGCTGGATATTCAAGAACCCCCGAACCGTCTAACGGCCCGGGGGGAGAACACCAGCCCCCTAGAGCTTCCAGCAAAATCAGGAATCACATTTAGTACAAGCTGGACAAAAATAAGAGCAAAGCAAAAAACCAAAAAACAAGGAAGCAGGACTTAGCTTAATTTTGCAAGATCCAAGACCAGCAGACAGGAGCAAACAGAAAGGAACTGATTGCAACGATGCCAGGCACTGGACTGAGAAACAAGGAAGTTTATATAGCAACACCCCTGGACTAACGACCCAGGTGGGTGCCAAACTGAGGAAAGACAATCCCAGAGTCATATCACTAGTGACCACAAGAGGGAGCCAAAAAAGTCTAATTCACAACACTCCTCCACAGTGGGCACCCAGGGTTCCACCAGGTACACACCGCCGGCGACAGATGGGGCCGGAGCAGGCCACGAGACAGCAGGAGGTGACAGCACCGAAGAAGATGGTAGAGCTGGGAGAAGTGATGGAGCCAAAGAGGGTGATGGCATCGGAGTCAGGATGGCCACTGGGACGAGCATGAACTCCCCACTCACCAATGCTGTGTCCGATGACGATCCTCTCACACGACCGCATGAGCCAGAGATGACAGTTGCGACAGTTTTCACAATACGGCCTCCAGCGTCTTTCGATCCTCTTCTGGCTCTGGTTCCTCAGGTCATGTGATACTCGGGCTCCCAGCAAACCCCTTCCCCCACCATCCGATAGGGAACCATTCCTCCAGGTCCCTCTGCTGCCAGCTTCCAGGACGTTGACCCATCTCCTCCTGGGCCGCAGACCGCTCCCAATTCCTAGCATCCTACTCCTCCTCTGTAGGACATACTTCTTCTCTGCATGCTATCAGGTAATGGCATCTTCTCTCCAGACACACTGGTTCATCCTTCTGGGCCCCACCCATTCATGGGTGAAGTCACTTCTGGATGCCACACCAGTTTATCTAGATTCTGCTGTCGGATTGGGGGCCTTCTCCTGACGTGCCAATCTTGGCCGGGCACCTGTTACAATCAGTGGCGGCCACATCTTAAACCACTGTCTCTGCTATTTTTGCTCCCTTTTTTTATCTTAGGATGCCAACGAAAGGCGGCACCGCCCCCAGTTTTCGCGCCACTGACCATCTTCTTGTCAGGGTTCGGCGCCATTTTAAAGTGAGTATCAGCCGCCATCTTTAACTTTCTCGCAGCTGTCATTTTCAAGGCTCCTTCGCTCTCTGTACATAAAGGATTGGCATCCTGTTGACTATGCCAATTCTGTAAGGTGACCAGGGTGATAGTTGTGACAACAGGCTGCAGTGTCCCCACATCCTGGCGAAACCCACCACAGATGAAATACAAAGTCACATTTCAACTTTACTAATAACATAAGCACACAGCACTTTGGCAGCACAATTCTCAGAGTCTCACATCCTGCGCTTTCCCTGTCATCTGGACAGATCCTGTTCCCTCCAGCAGCTCACACTCCCTAGCAATCCCGGCCATATCATTGGACAATCCGTGCCACGTCTGTGCATTCCTTTCATCTGCCATCTGGGCAGCCTCTTTGAACAATCCATGTCCCATCTGTAATTTCCATGTCACCAGCTCCCTGTCAGCCCCTCGTCTGGTTCTATTAGGTAAAGGTGCCGGGAACGCCATCTCAGCTGCTCCTACCCCAGTCTTAGACCCCAAATCCTTCCTGGGGATGATTCCGCTGAGCTGGTGCCCGTGTACACTGTTCTCCAGCCTGGGGTCCCTTACTGCCATCTGCAGACTTATCTCCACGGCTTGACACTGTCTAATGCATACATACTGCCCTTGGGCAGGTTGCCCAGGCATCTGACAGAACCAGGAAGTGTCTGTCCTATATACCCCTTCTTGCTTTGTGCTGCTCTATTCTAACTCCTCCCCACTGAATAACCCCTTGCTGCGTGTGCCTAACCTAACACTCTTATCTATCCTATTATCTATCTCTATCTCTAATGTGCCCACTCTATTCTAATCCTGTATAGCCCTGCACTACTTCCTAATATATCCCTAAGCCTATGCCCAACACATGACAAATACATTTACATTACAATGCACACAATAGTAAAACATTAATAAAACATCAGGGTGCTGCGTGAGATGCAGGTGACCAGCATTAAGAAGAGAGAAGGTACTTGAGGGTGCCCGCCACCTCCTTACACACACACAGCCCACATGGATACTTACTCATTCATGCATATGCAAGGTGCAGTTCCACCTTTTAGGTACTTTGCATATCAGCCGGTGAGTGGGAAGGCAGAAGTGATGTTGCAGTGCAGACAGGTGAGCAGCAGCATGGTGAGAACACTGAAAGTGAGCAAACACTGCCCATACTTTCAGATGCAGCTCTAACATGTGAATAGTTTTTCAGGGAGCTCTGCACCACCAAGTTTAGCACATGTGCCAGGCAAGGGATGTGCATCAAATCGGCTAGGCCCAGAGCTGTTACAAAATTTCACCTGTTATCCCACATTGCCAGACTGGGCTTGAAGATCACTGGCACCAACCACTCATCTGTATGCTGTTTGATCCCAGTCCACATCTCCTGTGCAGTGTGGAACTTTTCCCCCAAACAGAGGTGTTTAAGAACAGCCTACTTTCATTTCCCCCTGAAAATGTGCTCAAGTTGGTGGTGCAGGCCTTCCTGTGACCGAATGAGGAGGCAGTGGAGAAAGTGAAATAGGAGGAGGAGGAAACCTGGACAGATAAATGTTCAGCAATCCTAAGTGATGGTTGAACATGAGCTGGAACACCTTTTGCATTTAACCCAGCTGTCACTACATTTACCCAGTGGGCAATTAGCGAGATTTAAAGTCCCTGGCCAAGCTTACTGGTCCATATATCAGTGGCTATGTGGACCTTGGCTCTGATGTCGTTGCACAGTGCGCACCTGACTTGGTCCGCAACACGTTTGTGCAGGGCCGGGATGGCACGCTTGGAAAAGTAGTGGCAGCTGGTAACAACGTACTGCAGGACAGCCAGCGCCATCAGTTTTTTAAAACGGAACGTAATAGGGAGCGATCCTGGATGGTTCCCAGGGTCTGAAGGAGAGTAAACTCTCCTTCAGGCCCTGGGATCCATATTCATGTAAAAAATAATGAATATAAATAAAAAATATGGATATACTCACCCTCGGACGGCCCCTGGCTGTCACCGCTGCAAGCGTCTGCCTCCGTTCCTAAGAATGCAGAGAGTGAAGGACCTTCGATGACGTCGCGATCACGTGAGCGGTCACATGAGCGGTCACGCGACCAATCACAAGACCGCGATGTCATCGCAGGTCCTACACTCACTGCATTCTTGGGAACGGAGGCTGCCGGTTGCACCGCTGAGAGCCAGGGGCCTTCGGTGGGTGAGTATATCCATATTTTTTATTTTTATTCTTTATTTTTTACATGAATATGGATCCCGATTACGATAACACAAAAATATCGGAACTCGGTATCGGAATTCCGATACAGCGAATATCGGCCGATACCCGATATTTGCAGTATCGGAATGCTCAACACTAGCTGTCATTCATAACAATGGCTCGTGGGTGGCTAGAGGAGTATCTCCTCTTTCCATCGAGGACTTGGGGTGTGGGAAGTAGAACACTTCCATGGGATGGTGTGGAGATGCTCTGTGACACTGGTAGTGGTGGTGATGCTGTCACATCCTCTCTTTGCAGGGAGGCAGGTAGCCCTGTTGATCATGATCGGAGAAAGAAGTTGAGACTGCAGCAGAAGGGGGAGCAGGACGAGGTTCAGATCTGTAATGCTTTTTGAGGTGTGTACTTCACTGCACCTCCTGCTTGAAATTCAGATTCCTCATCATATAGGTGGTGCTCAGGTTGAGAACATTTATGCCTCACTTCATGGTCTGACAGCACAGTATGCAAACCACCTGTTGCTTGTATGCAGCACATTCCCTGAAGAAATTGCCCTACAGAGATCTCTTATGTGCCGTCTTTGGTGTGCTGATTTCAGCGGCACAGTGGGCAGTAGTAGCCGACATACTGGTTAGGGGCCGCCCCCTGTGCCTTTGTACCCTGCTCCCTTTTTTGCTGTGCTGCTGTGGCAGTGTAGTCCCCCCTTCTTCCTCCAAACTGTGCACTTAATAGGATTGCCTCTTCTCCATATGTAGTCTAGGACCTCATCATCCAATACATCATCTTCCACAGACTGCCCTCCTTGCCAGTCTGAACACTGCAGAAAGATGCTGCAGTTGGAAACTGAGTTTCGTCATCATCTATCATGTCTTGTGGTGGTCCACTTACCGTATGCACTAGACTGGCTCCTATGTACACATCCTCGGACATAACAAGTGGTTGTGCGTCAGTGCTCTCAATTTCTTCCACTTCTGGGCCAGGGCCAGGTGAATGAGCCAGAACATTTATGCCTCGCTTTAGGGTCTGAGTGCAAACCACCTATTACTTGTCAGCAGCACATTCCCTGAAGAAATACCATGCAAGGGATCTTTTTTGAGCTGTCTTTGGTATGCTTATTTCAATGGTTCAGTGGCCGACATACTGGCTGGGGACTGCCTGCTGTGCCTTTGTTCCCTGCTCCCTCTTTTGCTGCTGTTGGAGCATGACCAACTTCCTCTGGACTATGCATGTCACTAGGAGTGGGTCTCCTGCACTGGTAAAGCATATATAATAAGTGCAAGGGATGTCAAAAATAAGAAGGAGGTACTCCAATACCCCTTCGAAGAGATGTAGTGGTGGGCCTCAGAAAACATTTTTTTCCCATTATTAAGGAGTTGGTATCCCAGACTGGTAATGCCCATGAACTACGTGTATGGGCTGAAAAAGATAGTGCTGCCAGCCCTTGGCCCTAAGTGGATACTATGGGTAAGACCTTTGTAGGACAGCATTTTCCTTGCTAATCATGTTTTCTTAAAGTGATATACACCCTATTTATGTTAGTGGTACTCGGGGCTGGCTGGCAAATTTTAGCCTGGGGGCAAGCACAATGCAGTGGCCCACTGTGACATGGGCCACGACCCATCTTAAGGCTTGAGTCGTTCGTGGTAGCCCCCCGATGTAACCTGAAAGATAAGATTATACTCACCCAGGGGCGCTCTGGTGCGGTCCGGTCCGATGGGCGTCGCAGGTCCGTGTCTGGCGCCTCCCATTTTCATGCGATGACGTCCTCTTCCATGCTTCTGTTGTGGATCCTGCGCAGGCATACTGATTTGCCCTGTTGAGGGCAGAGCAAAGTACTGCAGTGCACAGGCGCTGGGCCTCTCTGACCTTTCCCGGCACCTGCACACTGCAGTACTTTGCTCTGCCCTCAACAGGGCAGAGAATTACGCCTGCGCAGGAGCTGCGACAGAAGCAAGGAGGATGACAACATTGTTTGAAGATGGGAGGCGCCAGACCCGGACCACGACGCCCATCGGACCCGGACCGCCTCTGGGTGAGTATAATATAGCTTGTTTTTCTTAGCTTTCAGGTTACATTGGGGGCATTACAGAATGCTGTAGAAAAGCCCCTGATGGCGATGGTCGCAGTTTATAGGGCCAAAATTAGGTGACAGATTCCCTTTTAAATCAATAAATATAAGATAGACGATTTTAAGTGTTCTACCGAGCTAATGCACTAATAAGACTGGCACAAACACTATCGTTGCACATATTCCTGTTAATACCATCTAATGCAGTTAGCTATTCAAAAAATGGCGTAATATAACCCAAAGGTATCTGTGTGCCTATTTTATTATTAGCAGTCAAAGTGAGAAAGAAATATAAGCAGAATACATGCAAAGAAGGTCCATAATGTGATGTCCGCATGGAGTGTAATTAAATATCTGACTCCTCATCGGGGCAGGAGGCTGCATGTTCAGACAACGGCACTATAAGGGTATGTGCACATGTTGCGGATTTGCATGTGGAATTTTCTGCGCAGATTCTTCCTCTCTTGCCAGAAAACACATGTAAAAATCCATGTGGATTTGATGCGTATTTTTATGTGGCTTTCTCTGCAGATTTGTATGTGTTTTTGTAAGCTAAATAAAGATATATACTTATTTAAAAAAATATATATAATTGTGATGTCCCTTCCTTCCTTCCTTCTTACTCCATTGAAGACCATAATATCACATACCATGCACACACAAAACAAATATAAGTGAATATGTTATATATCTAATTACATACTATGCACACACAAAACAAATATAAGTGAATATATTATATATCTATATGTTTGCAGCGTTAAATCTGCAGCAAATACGCCACATGGAAACATAGCCTAACACACTACAGTGACACTCAGGTATTTAATTACACTCCATGCAGACATCACATATTGGATCTCTCTTTGGATGAAAGACTGTGATTAATTCATTGTCACAGGAGCACTGCGCTGCTGCAGAGTCAGATGGCCACTAACAGCACTCTACAGCAGTCTGTGCAGCCAGGATAGGGGATGTGTGGACGTGGGTGAACACTGGACACTTTTAGTGATGGGCAGTTTGGCTCTTTTTGGTGATCCGGCTCACTCGGCTCCGCTCACCAAAAAGAGCCGACTTTTTGGCTCAAAAATCGTCTCTTCTTGCACATAGTGCTACTTTTCCCACTTTTATCACTCCAGTCCCTTACCTATAAAGCCTGGGCCTCATTATACGGCTGTGCAGGTGTCTAGTGAAGGCTTTTTAGCCCTTTTCTCAGATTGTAGCTCCTGGGATTAGGCCCTTTCTCCTAGTTTGTATTGCTCACTTGTGTTATTTTCTAATATCCGATATTTGTACACGTCATTTCTACATTAGTAAAGTGTATGTGTTCTCACTGACACTGTCTATAAGACACACTGGCACTTTTATGGGGACATCCTGGCACTGTTTGGGTACTGTTAATGGAGCTCTGCCACTTTTATAGGAAGACCTTGGCAATGTTTATGGTGTATTCTGATACTGAGTGTGGGTAGGTTGGTACTGCTTATGGGGACAATTGTACTGTTCATAGGGGCCCTTTGACACTATTTGTTCATGTGTACTCTCTGGAACTGTTCATGTGTACTGTCTGCCACTCTTTATGCGGGCACCCTGGCACTGTTTGTGTGCTCTCAGACATTGTTTACGGGTGCATTCTGACACTGCTTATGGGGGCATTCTGGTAGTTTACGTGTACTCTCTGGCACTGCTCATGCGTACTGACACTGTTTATTGGGGCACTCTGGTACTGTTTGTGTCTGTCTGACACAATCTTTATGGACAATATGACAATGTTTGGGGACAATATGGCACTGTTTATGGGGGCACTCTGGCGTTGTTTAGGCGTATTGCCTGACTGCTTATGGGGGCGCTCTGACAGTTGAAGCTAGCTGAACTGGAGCGGGTGCAGAGAAGAGAGACCAAGGTTATTAGAGGACTGGAGGGTCTGCAATACCAAGATAGGTTATTACACTTGGGGCTATTTAGTTTGGAAAAATGAAGGCTAAGGGGTGATCTTATGTTAATGTATAAATATATGAGGGGACAGTACAAAGACCTTTCTGATGATCTTTTTAATCATAGACCGTTGACAGGGACAAGGGGGCATCCTCTACGTCTGGAGGAAAGAAGATTTAAGCATAGTAACAGACGTGGATTCTTTACTGTAAGAGCAGTGAGACTATGGAACTCTCTGCCATATGATGTTGTAATGAGTGATTCATTACTTAAATTTAAGAGGGGACTGGATACCTTTCTGGAAAAGTATAATGTTACAGGGTATATACACTAGATTCCTTGATAGGGCGTTGATCCAGGGAACTAGTCTGATTGCCGTATGTGGAGTAGGGAAGGAATTTTTTCCCCAAGGTGGAGCTTACTCTTTGCCACGTGGGTGTTTTTTTGCCTTCATCTGGATCAACTTGTTAGGGCATGTTAGGTTTGGCTATGGGTTGAACTAGATGGACTTAAAGTCTTCCTTCAACCTTAATAACTATGTAACTATGTAACCTGTGATTATACCATTATTACATGAAATTATGTGATGACTGTAGCCACCTTGTGACTTCGCTAGCCAGCAGTGAGTACTCCTGAGCAGCAGTGTCCGGTGTCTTTCCCATGAGCTCGTTATATAAGCGGCTCCATCAGTGATTCACTCTCCCTGACTGTGCTGAGTGACCCAGCACCAGCTAATATCTGCGATAACTTTAAGAAAGGATGTATAGCAAGTTAAGCATTCCCCACTTGTAAACACTGCTCTACGGTTCCTCCTCAGCTCCTCCCAGCCCCCAGTCAGGTGGGAAGAAGAAGCTAAGCAAACACCAGGAGAAAAAAAAATTCAGCTCAGCTCCCAGTGGTGAGCCAGCTTCGTCTGGATCCTTCACAAAGGACACATCACATCTTCACTTACCACAGGGCAGGGTGCAGGCACTGGGCTGCAGGGAGTGTGGCAGACACTGGAGTGGACTGTGGGACTATATAGACTAGATCTCTCCTGTCACATATTGCAGCCTGCCTGTGACACTGTAAGGGTGCAGATGGATATCTTCATGCTCAACCTCAGGGGTCAGACAGGGTTCAGAGGCATGCTAATGTAGCACGCTGTACACGACGTGTCTCTCTGAATCCTGCGTGAACCCTGGCCTGCCTGCTCATCCAATCCCAGCTTGTTGGGTGCAATGGGGTCTCAGCCTGCACACTGTGTGAAGTGTCCAGCCCGCTGTCAGCTGTGTGTGGCCACAACCAGATGGTCTTGATTAGACACAGTACACTCTGCAGGGAGGAAGGGCAGCCCTGTCTGTTGATAATTAACAGCCCAGGGGGCAAATGCCTCACTGCCACCAGGCCCAGTCCGCCCCTTGTGGTACTCAACTCTCTATTGTTGATTTTCACTTGTGTTTCCCAATAAAAATTGCATGCTCAGTATTATTATACATTATATATCCATATCTGAGTCATTCAGTGGTTATATATACATGGAAGCATGTATTAGTTAGGCATTAACCATATGAGCAATGGCAGTTTCTTTAAATTGTTGTTACCTATTGGTCTTCCTATCCACTGAAATATTGTGGACCTTGTGCTTTACACCTGTGTTCTCAACTATCTACTTTGTCATTATTTTCATTATTTTGCTATTTTTTCCGTGTTAAAATATTTTTCTAAATAAACTCTGTTACTTTTTATCTGGGGTGTTTTTGCTCTATGTTTTTTTGTGTTTGTAGCTGTTATGGGAGTGTCCTGTGTTACTTTGTAGATGAGGGCCAAAGAGAACATGTGCTCCAGTAGATGACAAGCACTGCATCAAGTGGCCTCTGTTCCTCTTCCTCCACCTTAACATCACACACAGGACAGTACTCAGTGGTGGCACCCCAATTACCCTCGTTTTCCCCCACATCACAACTCTCCAACCACCCAATTGACTGCTGGAAACCACAGATGGCTGAGTCAGCAGATCTGTCCACACATTCTATGCCATGGGCATCGGAAGTATACATAAAGATTTACACACTTAAGAGGAGGAAAACATCTGCACTGATGCCCACTTTTTTTTTCAGTTGGATCCAGGGCCAGACGAAATATGGTAAGAGAAGAATCCAAACCCTCATCAACAAATGTTATCCCTGGGGGTGGAGGTGATCCATTTGTGATGAGACTTAGATATTGAGGCGACTGTGGACTGTACTGTGCTATCAGGGCAGGAAGAGGAGGAGGGTAACTCTCAGGGCGAGGAGTGGGAGAACAGAGAGGATGTTGATGAGGTGGTAGATCACACTTGGTGTAAACCAGAAGCATGCAGCTGAATAACTCAGCAGAGGAGAAAGACAAGAAGGTTATGTTGCTGCTTCCCGCATACAGAGTTACGCATCCATGACAAGCAATGCATCCTGAGCCCCAACTCTGGCAGTGACCAGCAGCATTCGCGGGTCTGCAGTTGCCTAGCTTGGTTTTTTTCAGACCAGCAAAAATGTCAAAATTAACATTATCTGCCAACTTTGCTAAAAACGAAAGAGTAGAGTTTATAAAATGCAATCATTTGACTACTACGTGCGTGAATTGGCACATACATGTGAATTTCAATGTGCTAAAATGCAGACTAGCAGGGGTCAGCAACCACTGTCCACCCCATCAGCCACATCTTCTGATTCTTACTCCTCCCTCACTGTGGCAAGTGTTGTCACACAGATCTATCTCCACAGAACCTCCACTTGTTTACCTCCTAAATTTAGGGTGACCAAGAGCCTGTCAGCTGATACAGTAGTGGACATGGCTGCTGTTTTTGACTGATCTTACATAACAAGCACAACCCATCTTTCTCAATCCACCGTAACATTTCCACCTGCACCTCTCTCACAGTCTAGCAGCTTGTCGTGTTCATCCTACTCCACCCTATGCTCACATAAAAGATTGTTTCTTCCTGCTCATGGCAAAGCTAAGAGCTTGAACTTCAACATTTTCAAGCTATATCTTTTATTTATATAGTGCAAACATTTTCCGCAGAGCTTTACAATCTACAATGAGGTGGGGATGACACAAAGAACAGGTGCTTATTTACAATTATGGTCCATCTTGAGGAAATGGGGGGTAGATAAAGGCTTCATGAGGTGTTTGGGTACTGTTGAGTTTGATGGCAAATTATGTTTAGAGAAGTAGAGAATAGGCTATATATATAAAAAGGACTGATTAGGGACCATAATAGTCTGCCCTAAACAGATGTGTTTTTAGGGAGCACCTAAAAAATGTGTAAGTTTTGGTTATGCTCCTCATTTCATGGGGAGAAATGGTAAGCAATGAGTTATCTAGGTAGGAGATTGAACTGAACCGGACAAAGACCAGATCAGGGGTGTTATCGTTTTTGTGTGTCTCAGAAGTTGAAAGTTGAAACTGATTATTGTGAACACTCTTTGGCCTCCTCAGATGATCATTGCCCAATCGTGTATTTGACTGGTTGATAGGGCTCAGTTGAAAGCTCTTAAATACAAAGATCACAGTGAGAGGTTCTTCATGACTCATTGCCTGTAATCTCTGTGATTATTGCATGGCCATTCTAATCTGTTGATTGACTTTCTGCCTTGTGGATACAGATGGTTTCTGAAAGCTGATGGCCATTGCAGTCCCCCAGTACCAGTTGCCCAATCACCAATACTTCTCTAAGAAAGATGTGTCTGCGCTACACCAGCATGTTGCAGACATCATCACTCATTCCCTGAAAAGTTATATGTCTGCCAGGGTGCATTTCAACACTGACACATGGATGAAAAAGCATGGACAGGGGCATTAAATCTTGCTGACTGGGCACTGGGTGACTCTGGTGGCTGTTGGGGCAGTCGGGGAAGGGGCTGCTCCTCCAGTACTGCAATCCTCAAGGCTTGTAGGGCGCTTGAGGATGGAGAACTAAACCACTACATACCATAAGAAGTAGAACAAAACTATTAGACAACAGGGGTTGGAGAACTTCTAAACAGCTATGATTGGAGAACGAAACAAATACACACCAGAACATAGAGAACTAAACTAATAGGTAACAGGGGTTGGAGAACAAAGCTAGTACACACCAGGGGATAGAGAACTAAAGCACCAGACACCAAGGTGTCACTAGTCTTGGAATCCCCAGGGCTTGTGGAGCAAACCTCTGTATTTAACGCTTTATCCAGTGCATCTGCCTCCTCCACCTCCTCTAGGGCATCCACTTGTGGCCTCAATCACCACCTTAAGGAAACACACGTATCAACACTGCACAGAGAATCCCCCCACCTCCATGCTGCGCATCCAGGGCTTATCGCAACCAGGCAGTGTTTAAATTCATATGCCTTGGAGATCTCAGTCATACATATCAAGAGTTTTGGACAGCTATCCATGCCAAGTATAAGCAATCGATGTCTCCACTTAACCTGGAGCCAGGTAAGGCCATGTGCAATAGCGATGCAAACCTGGTGGCGGCCCCATGCCAGGGCAACCTCAGACAAGTGCCTTGCATGGCTTGCATCCTTAACGTGATGGTACAGCAATTCCTATGCCACTGTCTGATCCTGGAATTGCTGCTACAGAAACCACTGTGGCTGTGTGCTCACTTCCACCATTCCACTTAATTTGGTGTAGAGATCTTTAGGACTAACTGGTTGATATGCAATGTGACCACACTGTGGAGATCCACTCTGCACATGTTACAGCGACTGTGGCAACAGCGTTGAGACCTAGTGCAGCATGACATTTTGCATAGCCTGGCACAACGTAGTACAGACTTTGTGTAATTCACGCTTGCAGATTGGAAACAGATGAAGGACTTCTGCACCCTTCTGCACATTTTATAAATGGCTACTAAGATGTTTACCGCTGACAATGCATCATTAGCATCACTATTGCTGTCATCTACATGCTGACACACACTTTAAATAGTCTTGGTGAGGAAGGGTGGTGGTCCCAGGGGAAGAGGAGGAAGCAGGGGAGAATGCCTTTAGGGTTAACAATATCTACAACTTCAGGTCTGTCATCTAACAGGTGGTTGAAATTGGAGGAACAAATGGCGAAGGACCAGAAAAAGGATGAGAATGAAGAGGTGATGGATGCACAACAGTTAGGAGATGAAGATGATATTGATTCCCTCTCTGTTGTTTGTGGTTGCCAGGAGGGGATGGAAGAAGAAAGCTTCAGTGTTATTCAACTACTAACACACTGTAAATTTTGACCTCATGAAAGAGACCGACCCATGAGCACCTTCTTACAGCACTATCTGCAACAAGAATGATACCCATATTGTTAGGATCCAAAGTAGTGCTGATTATTGGGTTGCCAGTCTGTTAAATCCACGATACAAAAGTAAATTTTGCCAGTTGCTTCCTCCCCTTGAAAGGGACGTGCCCATGCTGCAGTACAAAAACATGCTGGAAGACAATCTTGACTGTAGTTTTGAAAATCCTAAATCAAATTATTAAACCAGGGTAACCATTAGTAAACTAATCATAATATACCCCATAAAACCAATTTTTATTGAATAATATTAAAATACCACCAAATTGTGGCCATACCATACACACCAAACACACCCTGAAAATTTGGTATAGCGATGAGTGCTCCTATAATGATTCCTAAACTGGTGCCTGCCTATCTGCGGGGGTTGGCGCCCTAGGGGAAATGTTGTGGCGCCCCCGCTCAGCAATGGCTGGCCCTAGGGTTCCTAGAGAAACCCTACGGGTCCAATTGGGTCCCTCTACCCAGATATTTAGCTGAAGGTACCCCTGATAAGTAGACATAGATCACTCCTATATATAAGGAATCCTAATCCCCACACCGTGCTATAAAAACAATAGAGAACATGTAAATAGGCATAAGACGGCAATTAGATAAATTCAGCACAAAAGCTGTCAATGTTGCACCCTATGCACAGTCATAGACTTCTGTATCTCAAATACCTTAACATTCCAATTTGCACAGATAATGGTAAAAATAATTAGATAAACTCCATCATGCAATTAGTACCCCTCTATGATATACTGTGCAGGTGCTGTAATGAGTAAAATGATAAGTTCAGATCCAGTTATGTACTCATCTCAAGCATAAACTTGCCGTCCGCCTCTCATAAGTACCTCCTCAACACGTTTCGCCCCTCTGGCTCATCAGGAGGCCCGATTCCATAACATGTATCCCGATGGTATGTGATAGATCTGAATACCGATACACTAACCTCCGATTTAAAAGGTCCCCCAGGGTTCCGGAGCTGCCTCACTTCCTGTTGCTTAACCGGAAGTCCACTCCATGATGTCTTATGGGTAAAAATTACAGTGCCGACTCCAGGTGGAACGCACCTCCCGTTCCTGCGTTCCACGGGCTGCAAACTGTGCAGACTCATTGTGGAGCGCACACAGAGCTGCGCTCCAAGTGTGTTCCAATCCTCAGGAGCCTACCTTACATGCACTCCTGTTTAAATCTGCGTTTCACTCACTATTTTTATCCTAGGTGTAGTATATATAAGGTGCCACTGCGCAAACTCCTGATTGTAAAACGCACCAAAAAATATATATACCATGCCTGTATAACATAGGCTAGATTCTACAAGCAATTTCAAAATGAGATCTCCCATAATGTATCACATTAGTGAAAGAAAAAAAAATAGTTTTTAGTGTGGATGAGGCACGTATAATCTAGACGTTAGGCGCAAATTTATTTCAAACTCGGATCTCGGCTGCTGTATCACCTCTGTAAAAATAAAAAATAAAAAAATTAAGTAGTGTGCAACAGCTCTTCACACAAAACAATTTTTGTGGGATATGGCGGGCTGTATCACGTTTATCAAGAGAAAAACATTTTTTTTCCATGTGCATAAGCTCTGCAGACAGCCTTATTTCATTGCCACAAAATTACAACATGGGATATGGTGGGCTGTATTTCATTTAGCAACAGAATATTTTTGTATTAATGTGCGTGAGGTCTACAGACAGCCTCATATCACCGCCACAAAATTACAAACGTGGGAGACCGCAGACTATCATGTTTGGCAACAAAAATTATTTTATTCTTTTAATGTGCATGAGCTATGTACACAGTGGAATTTCACCACCACTAAATGACAAGGTGAGATACGGCATGGTGAATCACGGTAGCAACTAGCAAAAAAAAATGTTTTTCATGCACAACAACAGCTCAAATCACAGAACAATGTCACCACACAACTAAATGACAAGGTGACATATGCCTTGCTCTTTCAAATTTAGCAAGTCAAAAAATAAGATTTAGAACGGTCTACTCATATATGGAGTGCAATAGAAGCAGTGCACAACACACTTGTCTGCTGTCTTTGTCTGTGGACCTCAGTGATGGTACAAAAAATTATACTTGAAGGCTGATTTCACATCCACACAGGACACTAACTATCTAAACTAACTGACTAATAAACAACCACCTAGCTAACTATCTAAAATCTAGCAGCAAACAGTCCCAGTGTCAGGAGCAGCCTCTCTGTGCTGTTAGTGTCAAGATTTCTGCTCTTTATATGAAGATGGACATGTGATTTCAGCAGCCAATGTCACAAGCAGTTGTCAGGACATAGTGGACATTTCGTGCACCCTGATTGACTAGCTGCAATGTGCACACATAAAGTAAGAAGAAAAAAAAAGTTTACAAGCACGCCATTCCTGAGCTCTGTAAACCCCCTCCCCTCATCAAACAAGTGCTCCAAACACATCACATCATTATCATAGCCAAAGTGCTCAAATACTTTAGTGGCACTGCAAATATTTTCCAGCACTTTTTACCAAATGTTTCCGATTTTATAAATTTTGCTCGTGTTTCCTATCATTTTAAAATGCGCGCGTCTCCTGCCTCCCGTGACGTCACGGCTTGTGATTGGTCGTGTCGCCCATGTGACCGCGACGCAACCAATCACAACGCCGGAACGTAATTTTAAAATCCTGAAGGACCTAAAATTACGTCACGGCTTGCTGTGATTGGTCGCGTCGCGGTCACATGGGCGGCGCGCGACCAATCACAAGCCGGGACTTCAAGTAAGGAAGTTAAAGCGCGAATTTTAAGCAAACAACGCTGCCGGTTCCCTCGGTAAGGTGCAGGCTGCGTCGGAGAGGTGAGTATAGGAATATTTTTTATTTTAATTCTTTCTTTTACACATTAATATGGTTCCCAGGGCCTGAAGGAGAGTTTCCTCTCCTTCAGACCCTGGGAACCATCAGGAATACCGTCCGATACATGAGTCCCATTGACTTGTATTGGTATCGGGTATCGGTATCGGATTAGATCCGATACTTTGCCGGTATCGGCCGATACTTTCTGATACCGATACTTTCAAGTATCGGACGGTATCGCGCAACACTAATGAGGAGGTTAATCAGCCATGTTAAGTGCTAGGATGATTGAACAGCTGTAGAGTTGGATGAATCCAGAGGATAAATACAAATCATTTTTGGGTGGGTGGGTCTGCAGGTGCAAGCTCTGGAGATGTATTTTTGTGTTAAGAAAAGCTGGAAATATGGAGATTGCAGGTCTCCTGGATTGAATTTACTTTGCTAAAGGACATGGAAGCTCCAATATAAGCCAGGTGGGCTGACCAGCATTGCTGTATTGAGTTGTTACTTTATGTTTTACCTACTGCCAATAGTGTTGAGTGATACCGTCCAATACTTGAAAGTATCGGTATCGGAAAGTATCGGCCGATACCGGCAAAGTATCGGATCTAATCCGATACCGATACCCGATACCAATACAAGTCAATGGGACTCAAGTATTGGAAGGTATCCCTGATGGTTCCCAGGGTCTGAAGGAGAGGAAACTCTCCTTCAGGCCCTGGGATCCATATTAATGTGTAAAATAAAGAATTAAAATAAAAAATATTGATATACTCACCTCTCCGACGCAGCCTGCATCTTCTTTAAGCAAAGAAGGCTGCCGGTTCCCTCGGTAAGGTGCAGGCTGCGTCGGAGAGGTGAGTATATCAATATTTTTTATTTTAATTCTTTATTTTACACATTATATCGATCCCGATACCGATTCCCGATACAACAAAAGTATCGGATCTCGGTATCGGAATTCCGATACCGCAAATATCGGCCGATACCCGATACTTGCGGTATCGGAATGCTCAACACTAACTGCCAAAGGCTCTATTTACATTTTTCTGGTGACGTGGTTTTTGAGAATTGCAATAAATCAGGCGGACTTTAAATAGAAACCACTCCTGTGTCTACCTCTTTAAGAAGCCAAGTGAGTCGACCTATCACAATATAAATATAAATAAAAATATTCAAATACATATATAAGCACACAGCAAAACGTGTATCAGATGTGCCTGGTACTCTGTGTCTAAGTATGTGTGTGTATATATATATATATATATATATATATATATATATATATATATATATATATATATATATATATATATATATATGTTCCATGTTGTGATTACTTTTTCTCTGTTTAACATGTGAAATGTGTTCTGAATGCATTACTGGGGCCTGTGCAACTGATTATGCTGCTTTATTTTCAGCATATTACACATGACACTTTATTTATATTCATTAGCATGTGGGTTAGCTTATAAGGTTCATACAAGGTGCATGAGACATAATACTTATTTTTTTAAGCAGCTGCCTATTTCATCTCTCTATAGATTATTAACACTTCTTCACATTGCTATTAACCGTCTATACTATGGCCAGATTTTTTGCATCTGAACATCCCCATTTTATAATTTGTGATTATTTTCTCATTCTACAAAAAATAAAATATATTTTAACTAATGTTCTTGATTGTACAAATTTTATTTATAGGTTGCAATACTTGATATAGGTACAGGATCGCAAATATATCTACATTGTGTGTATTGTTAGCTTGTATAGCTATGCAAAGTGGCATGTAAAAGTTTGAGCACCACTGGTCAAAATTACTGTTATTGTGAACAGTTAAGCAAGTTGAAGATTAAATGATATCTATAAGGCTTAAAGATGAAGATGGTTGTCCTATTTTTTTATTTTGTTTTTTATTTTTAAATATATATATATATCTACTATATAATTGTCTAAGGGTCACTTCCGTCTTTCCTTCTGTCTGTCGCGGATATTCATTGGTCCTAAGTCTGCCATGGAAATCCAAGTCGCTGATTGGTTGTGGCAAAACGCCCATGACCATTGCCACGACCAATCAGCGACTGCCATAGTCTGGCAGCGAAAGGGCTGTCAGCGCTGAGCGATCACAGGGTTAATGCCAGCGTTAACGGACTGTGGTGTAACACACTCCGTTAATGCAGCTATTAACCCTGTGTGATCAACTTATCAACTTTTTACTATTGATGCTGCGTATGCAGCATTAATAGTAAAAAGATCTAATGTTACAAATAATAATAATAAAAAAAAGGTTATTTTCACCTTCCAACGTGGCGTGCTGTCCTCGGCAGTGCAAGCGGCAGGTTCCGGTGCCAAGGATGCTATGCGAGAAGAACCTGCCATGACGTCACGGTCATGTGACCGCGACGTCATCACAGGTCCTGCGCTCATACCAACCCTGGGACCGGAAGCTGCCGCGTGCACCGCACACAGGGCCAGGACTTCAAGGGGCCTTCGGAAGGTGAGTATATGTTTATTTTTTATTTTAAGTCTTTTTTAACCACGCATACAGTGCCCACATTGCTATATACTATGTGGGCTGTGTTATATACTGCGTGGGCTCTGTTATATACTACATCTCTGTGCTATATACTATGTAGCTGGGCAATATACAACGTGACTGTGCAATATACAATGTTACTGTCCAATATACTACCTGGCTGTGCAATATACTACGTGGCTCTGCTATATACTACGTGGCTGACCAATATACTACATACCTGTGCAATACACTACCTGGCTATGTTATATACTACGTGGCTGTGTTATACACTACGAAGCTCTGCAATATACTACGTACGCTGTGTTACATACTACGTAGCTATGTTATATACTATGTCGGTTGTGTTATATACTACGTCACTGTGCAATATAGTACGTAGCCTGTGCTATATACTACCTATATATTCTAGAATACCCGAGCCACCATCTAGTATATATATATATATATATATATATATATATATATATATATATATATATATATATATATATATATATATATATATATATATACAGTGCAGACCATAGGTTTGGACACACCTTTTCATTTAAAGAATTTTCTGCATTGTATTGTAAGTTCACATTGAAGGCATCAAAACTATAAATTTACACATGTGGAATTTTATACTTAACAAAAAAGTGTGAAACAACTGAAAATATGTCTTATATTCTAGGTTCTTCAAAATGGCCACCTTTTGCTTTGATGACTGCTTTGCACACTCTTGGCATTATCTTAATGAGCTTCAAGAGGTAGTCACTGGAAATGGTTTTCACTTCACAGGTGTGCCCTGTCAGGTTTAATAAGTGGTATTTCTTGCCTTATAAATGGGGTTGGAACCATCAGTTGTGTTGTGCAGAAGTCTGGTGGATACACAGCTGATAGTCCTACTGAATAGACTGTTAGAATTTGTATTATGGCAAGATAAAAGCAGCTAAGTAAAGAAAAATGAGTGGCCATCATTACTTTAAGAAATGAAGGTCAGTCAGTCTGAACAATGGGGAAAACTTTGAAAGTGTCCCCAAGTGCAGTTGCAAAAACCATCAAGCGCTACAAAGAAACTGGATCACATGAGGACCGCTCCAGGAAAGGAAGACCAAGAGTCACCTATGCTTCTGAGGATAAGTTTATCCAAGTCACCAGCCTCAGAAATCACAGGTTAACAACAGCTCAGATTAGAGACCAGGTCAATGCCACACAGAGTTCTAGCAGCAGACACATCTCTACAACAACTGTTAAGAGGAGACTTTGTGCAGCAGGCCTTCATGGTAAAATAGCTGCTAGGAAATCACTACTAAGGACAGGCAACAAGCAGAAGAGACTTGTTTGGGCTAAAGAACACAAGGAATGGACATTAGACCAGTGGAAATCTGTTCTTTGATCTTTGGTTCCAACCACCGTGTCTTTGTGCGACACAGAAAAGGTGGACGGATGGACTCTACATGCCTGGTTTCCACCGTGAAGCATGGAAGAGGAGGTGTGATGGTGTGGGGGTGCTTTGCTGGTGACACTGTTGGGGATTTATTCAAAATTGAAGGCATACTGAACCAGCATGGCTACCACAGCATCTTGCAGCGGCATGCTATTCATCCGGTTTGCATTTAGTTGGACCATCATTTATTTTTCAACAGGACATTGACCCCAAACACACCTCCAGGCTGTGTAAGGGCTATTTGACCAAGAAGGAGAGTGATGGGGTGCTACGCCAGATGACCTTGCCTCCACAGTCACCAGACCTGAACCCAATCGAGATGGTTTGGGGTGAGCTGGTCCGCAGAGTGAAGGCAAAAGGGCCAATAAGTGCTAAGCATCTCTGAGAACTTTTTCAAGATTGTTGGAAGACCATTGCCGGTGACTACCTCTTGAAGCTCATCAAGAGTGTGCAAAGCAGTTATCAAAGCAAAAGGTGTCTACTTTGAAGAACCTAGAATATAAGACATAATTTCATTTGTTTCACACTTTTTTGTTAAGCATATAATTCCACATTTGTTAATTCATAGTTTTGATGCCTTCAGTGTGAATGTACAATTTTTATAGTCATGAAAGTACAGAAAATGTTTTAAATGAGAAGGTGTATCCAAACTTTGATTCTGCACTGTGTATATATATATATATATATATATACATATATATATATATATATATATATATATATATATATATATATATATATATATATATATATATACAGTGGGGTACGGAAAGTATTCAGACCCCTTTAAATTTTTTACTCTTTGTTTTATTGCAGCCATTTGGTAACTTCAAAAGTTAATTCTTGACTGAAAAACACAGAAATGTAGAAATTTTTCCAAATTTAATAAAAAAAGATGA
The DNA here is from genome assembly GCF_051348905.1 of Ranitomeya variabilis. Classification (NCBI taxonomy): domain Eukaryota; kingdom Metazoa; phylum Chordata; class Amphibia; order Anura; family Dendrobatidae; genus Ranitomeya; species Ranitomeya variabilis. The sequence goes on from NC_135236.1 coordinate 574,986,182, forward strand.
ACTGAAATATCACATGGTCATAAGTGTTCAGACCCTTTGCTCAGACACTCATATTTAAGTCACATGCTGTCCATTTCCTTGTGATCCTCCTTGAGATGGTTCTACTCCTACATTGGAGTCCAGCACTGTTTAATTAAACTAATAGGACTTGATTTGGAAAGGCACACACCTGTCTATATAAGACCTCACAGCTCACAGTGCATGTCAGGCTAAATGAGAATCATAAGGTCAAAGGCACTGGCCAAGGTGCTCAGAGACAGAATTGTGGCAAAGTACAATAACATCATCCGCTCCCGCTGTCACTGTTATTAGCGGCAGCAGGTGTAGGTTGATGGAAGTAATAGTCCCAAAAGCCCCCACCTGCTGTCATTGTTCTGACTTGAGTATAACTCTCATTATTCTCCTCTGCTTGCGTCGATCCCCGGCAGAGCAGGGGAGAATGATGAGAGCTGCTTTCAGCACCCCACACCAGGTAACAGCACTTACTGTAGTGCTTCTTCCCCGGCGCCTATGCGTGTCACATGGATGACATTCATGTGTGTTCTTCATGTGCACGTGTGCGGGACGTTTTGTAGCCCGTGCTGACTATAAAAAACTGACATGCCTACGTGTGGGGCACACGGTCCATGGAGACACACTCACATGTGCACAGACCTATTCATTTGAATGGGTCTACGTGTGTCAGTGTCTCTGGTACGTGTGAAAACTGTCACCACACGTACCAGAGACCCGAATGTGTGAAAGAGGCCTAAAACGAAATTACACAAAGTTATTGTAATTTGTATTTGTGCTTGCTTTATATGGTATTTATTAGCCATAGTATGATGTAATGTACATTTATGATTTGTCTTCTTAACCGCACAAGCCAGAATTCAAAGAACTCGGAAAGTATCAGAACTCAATGAGTTGTACATGTTGCACTTGTTAAAAGTACCCGCAGAAAATCAAAGCAATTGCTGCCCTGAATTAATTTTCAAGATAACCTTCAATCCCATGGGACATATAGGTATTGGCTGTCTAAGGTCAGTTAGAAGGAAACGTGAGAAAACCCAAAATTTTCTGGCTTTATTTTTCTGAACGTGACAATAATGTTAGGTGAAGCAATCTGTCAGGATAGCACAACCACTTTTACATTAAAGCGTACTTTAAGACTTCTCAAAAAACAAAGCTCAGAATTTTGGATTTAGAATTCTTGTGTACTTAACAGTATACTTTTGGTCATCTGGTAACTATTCCTTTCCATGTAACTAACCTAAAGATCACTGAAATAACTTAAAATTATAATGATGAGTTTATATAAAAAGAGCCTTATATAACAGCCAAAGTAAAACATTTAACATACATGATAAATCAAAGCTTGCAAATAAATGATCATAAAAATTATAATAGTTAGCATGCTTGTTTAATTCTGTCAGTCAGAACAGATTTGGTTTAAAAATTTAATTTAACCCCTTAGGGACCAGGGGTATCTCCATTTTTGAGTTTCCATTTTTTGCTCCCCTTCTTCCCAGAGCCATAACTTTTTTATTTTTTGGGTCAATATGGCTATCTGGGGGTTTATTTTTTGTAGAATGAGCTTTACTTTTGAACAACACCATTGCATTTACCATATTGTGTACTGGAAAACAGGAAAAAAAAATTCTAATTGGCGTGACATTGCAAAAAGGTGCAATTCCAACATTGCTTTTTGTTTTGTTTTTTTTTACCATGTTCACTAAAAGTTAAACTGAGCTGTCATTATGATTATCCAGGTCATTATGTGTTCACAGTTACCAAATATGTGAAGGTTCGTTTTCATTTAAGTGGTGAAAAAAAATCCAAAGTTTGTGAAAAAATAAATAAATTTAAAAAATGGCGCCATATTCCGAGACCCGTAGCATCTCCATTTTTCAGGATCTGGGGCTGGGTGGGGCTTATTTTTTGTGCCCTGAGCTGACGTTTTTACTGATATCATTTTGGGGTACAAACAATGTTTTGATAGCCCTCTATTGCATTTTGTTGCAATATTGCAGCTACCAAAAAAACATAATTCTGGCTTTTTGATTTTTTTTTTCTTGTTACCCCAATTAGATTCATTCTTTTTATATATTGATAGATCAGGCGATTCTGAATGCAGCGATACCATATACAGGTCCTTCTCAAAAAATTAGCATATAGTGTTAAATTTCATTATTTACCATAATGTAATGATTACAATTAAACTTTCATATATTATAGATTCATTATCCACCAACTGAAATTTGTCAGGTCTTTTATTGTTTTAATACTGATGATTTTGGCATACAACTCCTGATAACCCAAAAAACCTGTCTCAATAAATTAGCATATTTCACCCGTCCAATCAAATAAAAGTGTTTTTTAATAACAAACAAAAAAAACATCAAACAAAAATGTTCAGTTATGCACTCAATACTTGGTCGGGAATCCTTTGGCAGAAATGACTGCTTCAATGTGGCGTGGCATGGAGGCAATCAGCCTGTGACACTGCTGAGATGTTATGGAGGCCCAGGATGCTTCAATAGCGGCCTTAAGCTCATCCAGAGTGTTGGGTCTTGCGTCTCTCAACTTTCTCTTCACAATATCCCACAGATTCTCTATGGGGTTCAGGTCAGGAGAGTTGGCAGGCCAATTGAGCACAGTAATACCATGGTCAGTAAACCATTTACCAGTGGTTTTGGCACTGTGAGCAGGTGCCAGGAAGCATGAAGTGCTCCAAAATCTCCTGATAGCTAGCTGCATTGACCCTGCCCTTGATGAAACACAGTGGACCAACACCAGCAGCTGATATGGCACCCCACACCACTGACTGTGGGTACTTGACACTGGACTTCAGGCATTTTGGCATTTCCTTCTCCCCAGTCTTCCTCCAGACTCTGGCACCTTGATTTCCGAATGATATGCAAAATTTGCTTTCATCAGAAAAAAGTACTTGGGACCACTTAGCAACAGTCCAGTGCTGCTTCTCTGTAGCCCAGGTCAGGCGCTTCTGCCGCTGTTTATGGTTCAAAAGTGGCTTTACCTGGGGAATGCGGCACCTGTAGCCCATTTCCTGCACACGCCTGTGCACGGTGGCTCTGGATGTTTCCACACCAGACTCAGTCCACTGCTTCCTCAGGTTCCCCAAGGTCTGGAATCGGTCCTTCTCCACAATCTTCCTCAGGGTCCGGTCACCTCTTCTCGTTGTACAGCGTTTTCTGCCACATTGTTTCCTTCCAACAGACTTACCATTGAGGTGCCTTGATACAGCACTCTGGGAACAGCCTATTTGTTGAGAAATTTCTTTCTGGGTCTTACCCTCTTGCTTGAGGGTGTCAATGATGGCCTTCTTGACATCTGTCAGGTCGCTAGTCTTACCCATGATGGGGGGTTTGAGTAATGAACCAGGCAGGGAGTTTTTAAAAGCCTCAGGTATCTTTTGCATGTGTTTAGAGTTAATTAGTTGATTCAGAAGATTAGGGTAATAGGTCGTTTAGAGAACCTTTTCTTGATATGCTAATTTATTGAGACAGGTTTTTTGGGTTATCAGGAGTTGTAGGCCAAAATCATCAGTATTAAAACAATAAAAGACCTGACAAATTTCAGTTGGTGGATAATGAATCTATAATATATGAAAGTTTAATTGTAATCATTACATTATGGTAAATAATGAAATTTAACACTATATGCTAATTTTTTGAGAAGGACCTGTATGTTATATAAATTCAAGAGAGCATGATGCCCCAGAGCAGGAAATACACAGCATAATCAAATTGTTATGCAAAAATATAAATTTATTAACACAAATACAAAACAAAAGTAACACTGGTATTTTGAGGGTGAGGTGTATGACTCATAAGTACACCAGCATAGGGATATGCACATAAATTCATGTAACAAGGGTATAGTAATAGAGCCGCAGCTAATGTGTATAGTACTACTAAGAACCGGGCAATAACGTGCAGATTACGGGGATATGTAATTATTGGTAGGAAGAAGGAGCAAAAGAAATCTATTTTAAATGGCACAGTGACCAGTCCAACTATAACGGAGGGAAGGCCCCAATAAACAACTACCCACCCCTATTGCAATGTGCCCGGAACAAAGAGTATGGCTAAGCCATAATCCATAAGCTAAGCTTACCCAATTGTGCAAAATTCCATGCGAGGTGTCCACAAAAATGAAGCCCCGACGCACGTTTTGCGTTGATCGCTTCCTCGGGAGGCTATGTGAATGTGGATGGGAACTAGATTTTTATATCATTGTTGCAGCTGCTGCTGATTGCCGCATATGTCCTGCGGCGCATGCGGATGGACTCACTGGGCAGCGCCGCGCTCCTTCCGGCAATCCCAGCGGCGTCCAGAGGAGGGGAAAATCCCCGTGACGTCAGAAAGTCTGGACGTCGCTGTTAGAGGATGCCATTGGAGGCGCGGCCTGTCAGCGCGTCCATCGTGCATGCGCACCACTAGCAGCGTTGAGCAGCATGCATTAAAAACGCAGCATCCAGATGTTACAGCATAGTGGAGGGAATTTCATGAAATCCTGTCTCCACTATGCAGTAAAAAACGCATGCGGCACACCCGAGAAAACTCACATGCGGCGCGTCTTTGAGGGTGCGTGTCCACGCTCAGGATGGCCGGCGGTATCGCCGGAGCGGAGAAGCCGCTCGGCGCTAAGCCCCGCCCCCTTTCTGGGACGCGATCATGCCGGATGTGTACTGTACACATCTGGGATCATCGCACCCCTCGCCATAGGGCCCTGTGATATTACCTGCGGCGACGCAGCGTCGCCGCAGGTAGCACGGACATGCTGCGATCTGAAAAGACGCGCAGCATGTCCGGAGTCGCAGGGCCGCCGCATGCGGGTTTCCACGCATAGTGGACACGGGATTTCAAAAAATCCCCTCCGCCTTAGATTGCTCAGCAAAATTTCTTCAGCAAATCCACAAAAATCAGCAGAGAAATCTAAGTAGGGAAATCTGCACACAACTGTTGGGTTTTCCTTGCACATCTTACTACCTATTTCATTGTGCAAATTAGCAAAGTGAATTTAGAACCACCCTACCCTTATCTCTCTTGGTGCTGTCTGAATCCTTACCTGGCCAGCAAACTAGTTTTGATCTTGATACAACCCAACTTCCTTGCACATTCTATCATTCTATCGTCATAAGGGTTAAAAAATCTTCATAAGATGGTACATAGGTAAGGTTTGTTTATTTTGGGATATTTTGTGTTTTGTTTTTTTTTGTAGAGAAAAATGTTTCCAAAACTTGTAGATCTTGATGCTCATCTGCAGGAAACCTGAAGAACAATCCAATTGGAATTTGTTTTGGATTTTGACTTCCCCCTTGAACTCAATGGGATTGTAAAATGTGCATGTCACAGGTTAATGTGTTGTTCAATATCTTTAGCAATATGTCAGGAAAATGTGTTAAAGTTTTATTCAATTTGTTGCTACTGAATTATGCTGCATGTATTACACCTGCAAATTTGGACAGAAAATCTGCAGCATTTTCACTGTTTTGTAAAAATACACAGCCCCTTATGATCTGAGTGAAGTCACTGCTTGGTGACTCTGTATTTTTAGAAAACAAACCCTTCACAGCATTATAGCCCACAAAAATACACTATAAGAGTATGTTTCCACGTTCAGGAAACGCTGCGTGTTTGATGCTGCGTAGAGCCGCAGCGTCAAACACGCAGCGTCCAGATGTTACAGCATAGTGGAGGGGATTTCATTAAATCCCGTCTCCACTATGCATTAAAAGATGCATGCGGCAGACCCGCGAAAAAGGATATGTGGCGCGTCTTTTAAGAAAGCAGCATGTCCTTACATTGCAGAAACAACGCAAGGACAACGCAGGTGACCTGCCAGTGACCTCAGGTGCAGATTTTTTCAGAATTTTACCTGCATAAAATACTGAACAAATCCTGATGCAATCCTGAAAGTGGTCACATACCCTTAGGGTGTGTGTCCACGCTCAGGATGGCCGGCGGTATCGCCGGAGCGGAGAAGCCGCTCGGCGCTAAGCCCCGCCCCCTTTCTGGGACACGATCATGCCGGATGTGTACTGTACACATCCGGGATCATCGCACCCCTCGCCATAGGGCCCTGTGATATTACCTGCGGCGACGCAGCGTCGCCGCAGGTAGCACGGACATGCTGCGATCTGAAAAGACGCGCAGCATGTCCGGAGTCGCAGGGCCGCCGCATGCGGGTTTCCACGCATAGTGGACACGGGATTTCAAAAAATCCCCTCCACTATGCTGGAACATCTGGATGCTGCGTGTTTGACGCTGCAGCGTCAAACACGCAGCGTTTACTTACCGTGGACACTCACCCTAATACTATTAATACACTGTGACTTTTATTTGGTTGTATAAAAAAGTCAACAGGGCTACGTTAAGTATTCACTTCTGCCTTAAAATTGACTGCATTAGTCTATTAAATATATTTTGCATTACATACTATAATACTTCATTTTACAAAGGTTCTTCACCTACATTTTCAGACTACTTTAATACTTTAGCTCATATCTACTGTTAGCTCAGATTCATGTCTGACAATCAGGATGCCAAATGTACACACGTGGGCAAAATTGTTGCTACCCCTTGTTTAATGACAGAAAAACCCACAATGGTCACAGAAATAACTTGAATCTGACAAAAGTAATATTAAATAAAAGATCTATGAAAATGAACAAATGAAAGTCAGACATTGCTTTTCAACCATACTTCCACAGAATTAAAAAAAATAAATAAATAAAACTCATGAACTAGGCCAGGACAGAAATTATGGTACCTCTGAAAATAATGTGACATAAGGGACATATTAAATCAAGGTGTGTCCACTAACTAGCATCACATGTTGTTGGGACTGGCGGAATGCATCAAATAATAATATTATAGAATATGAGGTGCGTTTGTAGTCCGGGGTCCGCCGTGCAGAGATGACACCTGCTGTTGAGTAATGGCGGATGGACGCTTGCTCACACGTGGGTTAGACCTCACTCAGTATGAACAGAAGCGAACTCTGTTGCTTCTCAGAGTCACCATAAATATGCTGCACCCTGATAGCAGTCACAGGGTTCAGCTGAAAGACACTAGTGGGATCCCTATGAATCACCCCCACTAAACTGGTGATTGGACTCGCTCTGACCCTCGGTGGCTTTTGAGCCCGCGCCCGATGATGCCCTGAGTTAGATACTGAGTCCAAGTGGGAGTTCCCACCCTACACTGACCGGCAGTCAGGAAAGCGCACTGATTGCGCACTGTGCTGTATAAGCGGGCACTGCGATTAGACACTGCAATGTGGGCTAAGTGTGCAAGTTGCATGGTCGGGTGCTAGGTAGCTTCCACCATTCGCGAGCAGTCATCAACACAAGGAATGGGAATGATTAAGGAGCTTTCATCCATCGACATACATCCATCTACACACACGTTATCAAGTTTATACTAGCGCATGGCCGAGCGGCCATGCAAACCTTTTATAGAAGTAGCGCTCCAGGACCTTCCAGATGGTCCAATAGGAGCCGCAACAGGACCTGAGCATGTGACCCCCCAACCTCCAATGGGAGGTCATCCCGTAGGCAGGCTCATTATGGGAAAAGCTGGACTTAGTCCCAGAAATGCATGTTCGCTGCTGATCAGTGCTGGCTACAAAAGCAGAGCCTGGAATGACAGCAGTAACCAAGCGCACAGTATCAGCTTGAGCCAGACACTGGGATCTACATCTCTGATGAGCAGGTTCCACTGCAGCTGGAGGAGAATGGGAGACCGCAGTAGACATGGTTCGAGATTCCCCCTGTGCAGCGGCGGGAACTCATCACTTAACATCACCCCCCTCCTAGGGCCTCTTCCTTGCACCTCACTACGCTTGAAGGCCGCAATGAACTGCGGAGCCCGAATGTGATCCGCACGCTCCCAGGACTTGTCATCTGGGCCATGACCCTTCCAATCCACCAAATAGAATCTTTTGCCACGTACCATCCTACACCCCATGGACCAGGACATGTGAACGGGCTTTAAGAGGGACACATGAAAGGTGTCTGTGATGCCTAGGTGTGGAGGAAGGGCCAGACGGTAGACCACAGGGTTAACCTGTTCCAGGACCTTGAAGGGACCCAAGTAGTGAGGTGCAAACTTAGTGGACTCAACTCGCAGCCTGATGTTACGGGCAGAGAGCCATACTAAATTGCCAGGAGCAAAGGTCGGAGCAGGACGCCGATGTACATTGGCGGAGACCCTAATTCTCTCCTTGGAGGCCTAGATGGCATCCTGTGTGCAGTCACAAATGTTACATGCCTCCTCAGCCCAGTCTGCCACCATGGAGTCAGTGGAAGACATGGGCATGGGCACAGGAACCCGCGGATGCTGGCCGTAATTAAGGAGGAATGGGGTCTGCCCAGTGGAGTCGGCTACGGCATTGTTCAGCGCAAACTCCCCCATGGTATCAAGGATGCCCAGTCATCCTGCCTGGCTGAGACAAAATGTCACAGGTATGTGACCAGAGTCTTTTTGGTACTCTCTACCAACCCATTCGTCTTGGGATGGTATGCTGAAGATAGATTCAGCTCGATGCTGAAAAGACGACAAAGCTCTCTCCAGAACCAAGACACAAACTGGGACCCCGGTCACTGACAATTTTGTCTGGCATACTGTGTAGGCGGAAAACGTGCTTGACCAACAACGCAGCCAAGGATCGTGCAGAAGGTAGCTGTGGAAGCGGCACCAAGTGCACTATTTAGGAAAAATGGTCGGTGACTACCCAAATAATGGTGCAGCTACGGGACTTGGGTAAGCCCACCACAAAGTCCATCCCAACCATTTCCCAGGGCCTGTCTGCCACCGGAAGGGGGTAAAGTAGCCCAGCAAGCTGTTGTCGAGCAGACTTATTCTTGGCGCAGGAGACACACGACCGAGTATAGTCTCCGACGTCATGGGACATATGCGGCCTCCAGTACATCCTCGCCAGAAGCTAAGATGTTCTTTTGGTCCCAAAGTGTCCACCCACCCTGGACGAGTGAGCCCAAAAGAGAACCTCCGGTCGCAAATTAGATGGCACAAAAGTCTTGCCCGGGGGCTCAGACTAGCAAAACCAGGGCCACCATCCTCTCAGAAGGGACAATATAGGTTCCTCATCTGCTGATAACAGAGAATTTAGCTGCTGGGCAGTCTGTATATACACCAAATTTTTGTGGTCGGTGTAAACTTGGAAGGGAAAGTGAGGCCCCTCCAGGAGGTGTCTCCACTCCGAGAAAGCCAACTTCATGGCTAGCAATTCCCTGTCCCCGGTGAAATAATTTGACTCCGCTGGTGTGAAGGTCTTGGAGAAGAAAAAGCAAGGATACTTCCGACCTTCAGCATCCTTCTGGAAGAAGCACCAGCTCCAGCACCGACGGAAGAGGCATCCACCTCCGTGATAAACGATTTATCAACATCGAGGCGATGTAAAATGGGAGCACTAGCAAAGTGTTACTTAATAGAGAGAAAGGCCCTGGAAACCTCCTCCGACCACAATTTGGGATTTGCTCCCTTCTTGGTGAGGGCAACCAAGGGAGCTACCAAATTTGAGAAGTGGGAATGGACTGGCAATAACAATTAATGAACCCCACAAAGTGCTGCACCACTTTAAGAGAATGGGGTTCCTGCCAGTCCATCACAGTCTGAAGCTTGGCAGGATCCATGGCCAATCCCCAGGCGGAGATGATATAGCCCAGGGAAGGCAAGGATTCCTGCTCAAACACACACTTATCCAGCTTGGCATAGAGGGGGTTTGCCCGTAGGAGGTCTAAGACTTTGCAAACATCTCTCCAGTGGGAGTCTATATCTGGAGAGTAGATGAGAATATCATCCAGATAGACTACAACCGAGGTGGAGAGCATATCCCAGAAGATATCATTCACAAAGTCTTGGAAAAAGGCTGGAGCATTACAGAGCCCAAAGGGCATCACCAGGTATTCATAGTGCCCGTCCCTGGTGTTAAATGCCATCTTCCATTCGTGTCCCTCACGGATGCGAATCAGGTTCTAAGCACCCCGCAGATCTAGTTTAGTAAATACCCTCACTCCCCGCAACCTTTCGAATAGCTCCGATATCAGAGGCAGAGGGTATTTGTTCTTAACAGTGATGGCGTTAAGACCCCTGTAATCAATGCATTGACATAGTTCTCCATTCTTCTTCTGCATGAAGAAGAACCCAGCCCCTGCAGGTGACACTGACTTCCTAATGAATCCTCTTGCCAGATTCTCCTGGATGTATTCGGACATCGCCTCCGTCTCCAGGAGAGACAGGGGATAGACCCGACCCCGGGGAGGCTCTGCACCAGGTAAGAGGTAAATAGGACAGTCATAGGGGCGGTGAGAGGGAATGGTCTCCGCAGCCCTCTTGGCAAATACATCTGCATAGGGCCAATAGTGCTTGGGGAGAAAGGAAAGATCTGCGGGTACTTCAGTAGTAGCAACCTGGACGCACTCCCTCAGACATCTACCCTAACTAGATTCACTCCATCCCAAAATTCACCCTGTGGACACTCTTTATGTGGGGAGTGGTAATGTAACCAGGGTATCCCAAGCAGGATCTCGTCTATCCCCTTGGGAATTACCCATAAAGAAATAATCTCCTGATGGGATGGCGACATGGAAAGAGTAAATGGGATGGTGTGGTGTGTTATCTGTGAGGGCAGTGTCGACCCATTCACCACTCTTACGGTCACTGGTTTGGCGAGCATCACCACGGGTATTGCGTGTCATTTGGTGAAAGCAGAAGACATGAAGTTGCCCTCCGCCCCGGGATCCATGCAAAGCTCTACCATATGAGTGAATGGGCCTACAGTTGTGGCCAAAAGTATTGACACCCCTGCAATTCTGTCAGATAATACTCAGTTTCTTCCTGAAAATTATTTCAAACACAAATTCTTTGGTATTATTATCTTCATTTAATTTGTCTTAAATGAAAAAACACTAAAAGAATTGTCCTAAAGCCAAATTGGATATAATTCCACACCAAACATAAAAAAGGGGTGGACAAAATATTGTCATTCGAACACTGTTCAAAAAATCATGCGATGCTTCTCTAATTTGTGTAATTAACAGCACCTGTAACTTACCTGTGGCACCTAACAGGTGTTGGCAATAACTAAATCACACTTGCAGCCAGTTGACATGGATTAAAGTTGACTCAACCTCTGTCCTGTGTGTACCACATTGAGCATGGAGAAAAGAAAGAAGACCAAAGAACTGTCTGAGGAGTTGAGAAACCAAATTTTGAGGAAGCATGAGCAATCTCAAGGCTACAAGTCCATCTCCAAAGACCTGAATGTTCCTGTGTCTACCGTGCGCAGTGTCATCAAGACGTTTAAAGCTCATGGCCCTGTGTCTAACCTCCCTAGATGTGGACGGAAAAGAAAAATTGACAAGAGATTTCAACGCAAGATTGTGCGGATGTTGGATAAAGAACCTTGACTAACATCCAAACAAGTTCAAGCTGCCCTGCAGTCCGAGGGTACAACAGTGTCAACACGTACTATCCATCGGTGTCTGAATGAAAAGGGACTGTATGGTAGGAGACCCAGGAAGACCCCACTTCTTACCCCAAGACATAAAAAAGCCAGGCTGGAGTTTGCCAAAACTTACCTGAAAAAGCCTAAAACGTTTTGGAAGAATGTTCTCTGGTCAGATGAGACAAAAGTAGAGCGTTTTGGGCAAAGGCATCAACATAGAGTTTACAGGAGAAAAAAAGAGGCATTCAAAGAAAAGAACATGGCCCCTACAGTCAAACATGGTGGAGGTTCCCTGATGTTTTGGGGTTGCTTTGCTGCCTCTGGCACTGGACTGCTTGACTGTGTGCATGGTATTATGAAGTCTGAAGACTACCAACAAATTTTGCAGCATAATGTAGGGCCCAGTGAGAGAAAGCTGGGTCTCCCTCAGAGGTCATAGGTCTTCCCGCAGGACAATGACCCAAAACACACTTCAAAAAGCACTAGAAAATGGTTTGAGAGAAAGCACCGGAGACTTCTAAGGGTATGTCTCCACGTTCAGGATTGCATCAGGATTTGGTCAGGATTTTCCATCAGTATTTGTAAGCCAAAACCAGGAATGGAACAATCAGAGGAAAAGTATAATAGAAGCATATGCACCACTTCTGCATTTATCACCCACTCCTGGTTTTGGCTTACAAATACTGATGGAAAATCCTGACCAAATCCTGATGCAATCCTGAACGTGGAGACATACCCTAAGGTGGCCAGCAATGAGTCCAGACCTGAATCCCATAGAACACCTGTGGAGAGATCTAAAAATGGCAGTGTGGTGAAGGCACCCTACAAATATCAGGGACCTGGAGCAGTTTGCCAAAGAAGAATGGTCTAAAATTCCAGCAGAGCATTGTAAGAAACTCATTGATGGTTACCGGAAGCGGTTGGTCGCAGTTATTTTGGCTAAAGGTTGTGCAACCAAGTATTAGGCTGAGGGTGCCAATACTTTTGTCTGGCCCTTTTTAGGAGTGTTGTGTGAAATAATCAATGTTTTGCTTTTTGCTTCATTCTCTTTTGTGTTTTTTTTCATTTAAGACAAATTAAATGAAGATAATAATACCAAAGAATTTGTGTTTGCAATCATTTTCAGGAAGAAACTGAGTATTATCTGACAGAATTTCAGGGGTGTCAATACTTTTGGCCACAACTGTATAATAATTGTCCCCTTGAAGGACAGTTTGGAGGAAAACATCGCCGTGTCTAGTGTACCTCCTCCTATAACCACTAGATGCTGACGTTTTCCCGACCGCTGGGGACATTTCCTAGCATAATGTCCAGACTGCTGGTATACAGGACAGTTCTTGGGTGCACGAGCGGTCCGGGACAGACCCTGCCCGTGACACCTCCATTGCCTCAGGTGGCTAGGATGCCTGGACCGGAGATTACAGAGGTTTGGTGATATTGCAAGCCATGCAAAACCTCGGCCTACACTGGGCTCGCTCCAACCTTCACTCATTAAAACAAAGTTTGATGCGGGTAGATATAGCTATTAGCTCCACCAGTGTGGCAGGAATCTTCCTAGTGGCCAAGGCATCCTTCACATGGTCAGCCAGTTCCCTCTGGGATAAGGACTTTATGTGACCAGTCCAGCTCAGATTCCAATGTCCGGAAGTGGATGGCAAAAAGGCTGACCATGGACGAACCTTTTATCAATGCCAGCTGTTGGAGCGCTGAATCATGGGTGACTTGAGGTCCCATAAAGACCTGTTTCAGAGTGTCCAGGAACCTTGCAGCACTCTGCACCACATGATCGTCATGCTCCCACAGTGGCGTTGCCCACTCCAATGCCCTGCCCGACAGAAGGGATATAATAAATCCTGCTCTAGCCCATTCTGTGGGAAAACGTGCAGCCAGGAGCTCAAGATGTATGGAACACTGGCTCACGAATCCTCAACACAGCTTACTGTTGCCAGGAAACTTATCCGGCAACGGAAGACGGGATAATGTCGGAGTAGGGGTGGCAGTGGACAAACTGGCTGCAGCCACGCTAGCAGCCTGAACAGCCACTGTGGTAACATTCACAGCTGAAGTTGTACACTCGAGAGCCGCCAACCTGCCCTCCAGCTGCTGGATGTACCGCTGCAGTTGCTATTCGTCTGCCATTACTAGCCAGACCCTGGCGCTAGTATAATGTTAGGACTGGCAGAAAGCACCAAATAATAATATTATAGAATATGAGGTGCGCGCGCAGTCAGGGGTCCACCCTGCAGAGATGACACCTGCTGCTGAGTAATGACAGATGGATGCTTGATCACACGTGGGTTAGACCTCACCCAGTGTGAATAGAAGCAAACTCTGTTTATACTGGTGCATGGCCGAGCGGCCATTCGAACCTTGTATAGAAGTAGCGCTCCAGGACCTTCCAGATAGTCCAATAGGAACCGCAACAGGACCTGAGCATGTGACCCCCGACCTCCAATGGGAGGTCATCCCGTGGGCATGCTCAGTATGAGAAAAGCTGGACTTAGACCCAGAAACATCTACTCGCTGCTGATCAGTGCTGCCTACAAAGGCAGAGCCTGGAAAGGCAGCAGTAAGGAAGCGCACAGTATCAGCTTGAGCCAGATACTGAGGAGGTTCCGCTGAGACTGGAAGAGAATGGGAGACTGCAGTATACATGGTTCGAGATTCCCCTTGTGTAGCGGCGGGAACTCGACACCTAACACGTGTCCACAATCTTGTAATCAGTGAGTGGGCCTGTATATAGGGCTACAGATACTGTGCTGTTTGGTGACATGGTGTGTATCATACTCAACATGGACCAGAGGAAGTGAAGGAAAGAGTTGTCTCAGGAGATTAGAAAGAAAATGATAGACAAACAAGTTAAAGGTAAAAGTTATTAGACCATCTCCAAGCAGCTTGATGTTCCTGTGACTACAGTTGCACATGTTATTCTGAAATTTAAGACCCATGGGACTGTAGCCAACCTCCCTGGATGTGGCTGCAGGAGGAAAATTGATGACAAATCAAAGAGTCCCGTAATACAAATGGTAACAAGAAAGCCCTGAATAACTTCTAAACAGGTTAAAGGTGAACTTCAAGCTCAATGAACATCAGTGTCAGATCACACCATCTGTCGTTTTATGAGCCAAAGTGGACTTCACGGGAGACGACTAAGGAGGACGCCATTATTGAAAACAATCATAAAAAAGCCAGACTGCAATTTCTCAAACTACATGTTGACAAGTCACAAAGCTTCTGGGAGAATGTCCTATGAACAGATGAGACAAAAATGGAACTTTTTGGCAAGACACATTAGCTCTATGTTCACAGACAGAAAAATGAAGAATATCAAGAAAAGAACACTGTCCCTACTGTGAAACATGGAGGAGGTTCTGTTTTGTTCTGGGGCTTCTTTGCTCTATCTGGCACAAGTTGTCTAGAATCTGGGATTCTAGAGAGAAATGTGCTGCCCAGTGTCAGAAACCTTGGTCTCAGTCGCAGGTCATGGGTCTTGCAACAGGAAAATTACCCAAAACACACAGCTAAAAACACCCAAGAATGGCTAAGAGGAAAACATTGGACTATTCTGAAGTGGCCTTCTATGAGCCCTGACCTAAATCCTATTGAGCAACTTTGGAAAGAGCTGAAACATGCCACATGGAAAAGGCAACCTTCAAACACAAGACAACTGGAGCAGGTTGCTCTTGAAGAGTGGGCCAAAATAGCTGTCGTAGTGAAATCTGTATAGGTATGAATGTGTGACTAGCAGAACTAACATCTGTCCTGAGATTGCAGGTCTCACAGGGGTCACAGCATATGTTATCCTGAGAAGTCAGTCTCCTGTCTCCAATCTTGCTGGGGGGCCTTGCTAAGAACCAGGAAGAAGGGAAAACATTTCACACCTTCTGGCTTTATTGAAGAGAGATGTCAATTACAGCTTGACACTATCTATCTATGAAAAATGTTATGCACAGAGTTTCTGAGGAAATAATATATTCATTGGTGGAGTAGCCATGGTCCAGTGACAAAACAGCAATTATAATATTAACCTGAGAGGCTGGTCTAGAAATTTGACATCCAGGTTGACTCTATAAATTAGGCCTACACACAAAGAAAGATGTTCGCATGTGGGGGCAGCCTGGAAGCTGATGTGATCCATTCCATATTTCTCCCTCCCCCAGGGACAGAGGATCAGAATGCAAAGTTTGATATTTCTGTAAGTTTTCTCCATTTTATTTTGTAACTGTTTTTGCATTTTGCATCACTTTTTATTTTCATATTTTTATAGTCTTTTTATTGTAAGCACTGTACCTTTTCTATTAAAGCTTAAAATTTAATAAGTCTGGATCTTGCATGCTCTAAAGAATCCATAGCCTTAAAGTGTGTGATCCTTATGATTGGCAGACAGTAGTAGTAATATTTCCAGGACTCATCGCACGTGTGTTTGGTGAGTGTTGGCAGTGTGTATGAGCGGGGTGTGTGGACTGTGTCGGGGTGTGATTTATGCTCACATTACAGCATAGGACAGAGGTTGAATGCTGGACTGAGTGAGAGGAGATAGATTAACCCTTGCAGGCGCAACCCCAAGTCACATGCTGATAAGGGGGTACGTGACACCTGTCAAGAGGTGCATAAGTCTCATTGACACTTACAGGAATCGTTTGATTGCAGTGATTGCCTCAAAAGGTTGTGCAACAATATATTAAGTTATGGGAACCATCATTTCTGTTTAGGCCTATTTCATGAGTTTTGGTTTTTGTTTTTTTTAATTATTCTGTGCAAGCATGGTTGAAAAGCAATGTCTGACTTTCTTTTGTTCATTTTCATAGATCTTTTATTTATTATTACTTTTGTCAGATTCAAGTTATTTCTGAGAACATTGTGGGTTTTTCTGTCATTAAACGAGGGGTAACAACAATTTTTACCACATGTGCACGCTACAACAATTAAATACATTTTAGAGGGCACTAATCTTGCAGGATGGAGTAAACTGCCCATTCACATGATGGTAAATTAGCATTAAGCAAAAGTATGAAATACTAGACACTGGAAAGGCTTCCTCTTTTTTTTAAATATGAGAGAACTGAATATGCAATACTTTTATATATTCTCCATTAGCACAATATGTGCTGTGAATATGTTCTGAAGCTGGACTGTATGTGACAGTAAAATTCCTTTAATAGAAGTATTATTATTATTATTTGTTATTATAGCTCCATGAATTCCATGGTGCTTTACGTGTGAAAAAGGGTATACATAAAAAAAACTATAGTAATCTTAAACAACTGGTCCAGGAGGAGAGGACCCTGCCTGTGAGGGCTCACAGTCTACAAGGGATGGGTGAGGATACAGTAGGTGACGGGAGGGCTTGGTGTGCAGCAGTATGGTGTAATGAGGGATACTGCAGGCGGTAGGTTTGTCAGAAGAGGTGAGTATCATTGGTCCTTGGACAGGTGAAGTGTTACTTTCACATTGCTTCTGCGCTCACCTTAAGCGCTGGTTCGCTGCTTAAATTGTTATTCTTATGTACGTGACACAATTTTAAACTCACTAATTATAATTTTCATAATTTTAGATCACCACAAGCGACCACAAATCTTCAGATATATTTACATTTTTTAATGTAAAATAATAAAACATGATTTTATTCCACATTCAATGTAAAGATTCCAATGGATTTTCGATAAGAAAAAGCAGCTTGTTGATTCCACACGGTAGTTCATCTGTAAGGCATTTGCTTCTGAACTGGAATAATTCCTTTTCTTACAGGTTCTTGTCCTTTTAAGTAGAGCATTTTTTTTTCTCTTTCTTTCCTCCTAAATGCTGCAAATTTGGAACTGTTGTCTAGAAATATAAAAGATGTCATTGCATTTTTTTCATTATATATACCTCTCCAATCGTTTGAATTGTTAATTGTGTGTTATCATTGAACTTTGACACTGAGTCATCTGACCTGTTGGCGCTCTTTTTTTTGTAACCTAGCAAAACTATTTATACCTGTGATGCCTTTATATTCTGTGTGGTATTTCCTAATGAAGGGGGCATGAGACCCCTGAAACGCGTTGAATAAAACCACTGTGAATCAACTCTACTCTCCTGAAATTCATCTTAGCGGCAGCGCAGAATTTTAACTACAAATCTCCCTTTGAAGACATAAATAAATCGGAGCATGCTCAGTTTAAAAAAAAACGGATCATTTGACGGATCCGGTGCCCATAGTCTTCCATTTGAGCAAATGACGGATGGCGACGGTCTGTTTTATCGATGTACACAAAAAACGTTACTTTGTCCGTCGTCTCTGGCCGCCGGACAAACAATTTTTGATGGATCTGGTGAACGACGGATGAAACGTGAGGCCATCCATCGCAATCTGTTGCTAATACAAGCCTATGAGAAAAAAACGGATATGACAGCATCAGTCACTTGATTCGTTTTTTTCAAAATTTGACGGATTGTGACTGATGGCAAAAAACTGATGTGTGAAGGGGCCTTACATGGAGGAGGCAGGTTGTGGATGGCTTTGCATGTCATGGCTAGGGTTGTGGAACTGGAGTCTCTGGGCAATGGGGAGCCAGTGAAGGGAATGACAGGAAGGAGAGGCCATGGAATAGAGGGGAAACAGGTGGATTAGTTGGGCAGCAGAGTTCAGGATAGATTGGAGGGGTAGAGTGTTTGAGGGGAGACCACAAAGGAGGACGAGCACTAAAAAATACTCGGGAAATCTCGAGTAACAAGTATATTTGTTCATCACTAATAGGGATCCTTCCAAATTGCTAAAAATAAATTGTAATGCACGGCATTGGCTACATATCACTCAGAAACCTCACATTACTCACAAAGGCCTGAAAGAAATGTGACGCCCGGGAGACCGAGGTACCCAGCACCAGATCAATGAGGTCCGTCTCTTGAGGGGGATGTCACTAGTGGCTTGACCCGGTGCTGTGGCTTCAGGCGATGCACAATGTAAGGGATATCATGAAGGAACAGACACTTACTTGATCAGCAGCAGGTCCTCTCAGCTGTGATGACCCCGATCCTGGACCGATGGCTATTGTCCAAATGAAAGACTGAGGCGCTGAAACGTTCAACCAGTTTACTTCAACAAACAGGGATTTGCAACCAATACTGTCACCGAAGTCTGTATAAGAACTCTGAATTACTTTGACCCTGTCAGGATTTCCACCTCTTATTATGCACAGTTTCTGTATGGCCCTGCTGCTGTTTGTGAACTGGCTGCCGACCCAATCTGTCTCTTCTGTTCTCTGGTTTAACGGACAACCCGAGTCCTTTTTTGTCGGCTTACCCCCTCTGGGAGTACCGCTGAACTCTGTGTCTGTTGCTGCGTCTTACCCTGGTGAAGCCGATATCACCTCACTTCCTTCCGGTTGCTGTATTATATATAATGAATATAGCCACGGATCCGGTATCCGTCTCTGCGCCTATTCTGGGTAGAGGTTATTGCTACCCGGTTCTCACAATGTCCTTTTTCTCTATTCCTCTTTTCCTACTATGGGTATCACGGGCCTATAATCCGTCATAGGGCTGTTAGGAGTTCAGTTATACGACCTCTCACTTTCAACTCCTCAACCCAACTGCCAGTCCTTTTCTCAGACCAGAATAGATCAAGGGGAGTCTCTGGAGCTCCCCCTTCTGGCCGGAGATGGTAGTGCAGTCTTGCTATTCTAGTATTTGTATTTGGTGTCAATAACTATTTTTGTGGCAAATACCCCTAGGGGCGCCACATCCCCCCTTAGTTAAGAACAGTACTCCGGGACTGTGGGATGATAACATTTTGAAATAACAATTGATATGTACAGAGTCTTAAAAATGAAAAGTTACAAAAACCACTTAAAGAAACAAAAAAAAATGGAATTCTGTAAAAAGTCACTTCAAATAGCGTCCATTAATACAGTTCTATCCTTGAAGGTACTAGGAAGCAAAGTTCACAAAGCAGTCTTTCCGGAGCTTTGATTTAGTGTTTCCAGGCTGATAAAAAGTTCAAGAATATGCAAGAAATTCATACAGTTAAGTCTCTGTAGGTACTGGGCTTAAACGTTACAGAACGATAACAATGACTATAGTCTTATAGTAGGTAATCCGCATACCTGGCCGGTAATTGACCCTGGGTACTACGCTGGGATCTACGTAATAGCGGTGTCTCTTTATGTGGTGTACTACTGTCTACTGCGGATATAGTATCTGCCCTCTCTGCTAAAGATAATTCCACCACTATGGGGTTGGCAAGTCCACCGTGAATGGGATCCCTCTGATCAGGAATCTGTTCTTCCTGACCTGGAACCTCTTGTAGTACGGGGTCAGCCTCTTCCTGTCTTGGGACTTCTAATATTGGATTCGGTGTTGGATAAAAGGCCACCATGGGAACCACTACTGCACCATGGTATGTTAGTAGGGTTTTGTCTCCTATACAGGTGTGATACATTTCCTCCTCTTTTTCCTTTACTGGTTGAACCTGTATAGGTTGAATAACTTCTGATTCTGGCTGGACAACTTCTGGCTCTTTCAACGTTTCCGGACATAATTTAAGATTGTCTCTTGACACTAGTACAGATGTTAAACCTCTGTTTTTGCTAATGAGACACATTTTAGGATTATCCATTCTTGTTGGTAAAACTGTGTAGGATACGGCTTCCCATTGATTATCCAGTTTATTGGTTCGACGATTCCTCTTGAGTACTTGGTCACCCGGTCTTAATGGAGTTGCTAGGGAATTCTGGTTGAAAGTTCGCTCTTGTCTTTCTCTGGTTTGCTGGAGGCTTCTTTCCACACTCGCTTGCACTTGGAGATACTGCTTTTGCCATACGACATCCCAATTGGAGTCTTGAACTTCTGCGTCTGGTTTCAGAATTCCCATTTCTAGATCTATTGGCAATTGGCCGGGTCTTGCACGCATAAGATAAGCTGGGGTGCAGTTGGTAGAGCTCACCGGGACATGATTATACAGATCCACCAAGTCAGGCAATTTCTCTGGCCATAGATTCCTTTCCGTTTCAGGTAAAGTCTTTAGTAGGTCTATCACAATATGGTTCGTCTTCTCACATAAGTCGTTTGTTTGCGGATGATAGGCCGTCGTCCGGATCTTTTTGCAACCATACATATTACAGAATTTTCAGAAGATCTCTGATTCAAAGGCTGTACCCTGGTCAGTGAGAACCTGTTCCGGATATCCATGGGGTCTACAAAAGTACGTTTGGAATGCTTTGGCTCCTGTTTTTGCAGTCAGATCTTTTACAGGTACTACTACCAAGAAGCGCGAATAATGATCCACGATGGTCAAGGTATAGACGTAACCGGACCGGCTCGGTGTCAACTTCACGTGGTCCATGGCTACCAGTTCAAGTGGTTGTTTGGTGATTATGGTCTGCAGTGGTGCTCTTTGGCTCTTTTGATCGTTCCTTCTGAGGTTGCACGGGCCACAGTTTCTACACCACTGTTCGATAGATTTTCTCATCCCGACCCAATAAAATCTTTCTCTCAGAAGTACTTCTAGCTTTTTCCAACCAAAGTGACCAGCACCATTGTGGTAAGCCTCGAGGACCATCCTCACATGTTGTTTAGGCACGATAATCTGCCAAACCAATTCATGTGTTTTCGGATTGGTGTATCTTCTACAGAGTTTCCCTTGATACAGGAACATTTTGCCTCTCTCTTTCCAGAGTTGATGCGTCTCTTCTGGGGCATCCTCATCAGGATATGCACTTTGCTCAGTCAATAGTTCCTTCACTAGCTTCACAGCCGGATTGCTATCTTGGGTGTCAGCTAGTGTTGAGCATTCCGATACCGCAAGTATTGGGTATCGGCCGATACTTGCGGGTATCGGAATTCCGATACCGAGATCCGATACTTTTGTGGTATCGGGTATCGGTATCGAAACAACATTAATGTGTAAAATAAAGAATTAAAATAAAAGATATTGCTATACTCACCTCTCCGACGCAGCCTGGACCTCACCGAGGGAACCGGCAGCGTTCTTTGCTTAAAATGCGCGCGTTTACTTCCTTCCGTGACGTCACGGCTTGTGATTGGTTGTGTGCCGCCCATGTGACCGTGACGCGACCAATCACAGCCGTGACGTAATTTTAAAATGCGCGCGTTTCCTGCCTCCCGTGACGTCACGGCTTGTGATTGGTCGCGTCACCCATGTGACCGCGACGCGACCAATCACAAGCCGGAACGTAATTTTAAAATCCTGAATGCCTAGAATTAGGCATTCAGGACCTGAAAATTACGTCACGGCTGCCGGTTCCCTCGGTGAGGTCCAGGCTGCGTCGGAGAGGTGAGTATAGCAATATTTTTTATTTTCATTCTTTATTTTACACATTAATATGGATCCCAGGGCCTGAAGGAGAGTTTCCTCTCCTTCAGACCCTGGGAACCATCAGGAATACCGTCCGATACTTGAGTCCCATTGACTTGTATTGGTATCGGTATCGGATTAGATCTGATACTTTGCCGGTATCGGCCGATACTTTCCGATACCGATACTTTCAAGTATCGGACGGTATCGCTCAACACTAGTGTCAGCCCATCTATGGTGTGCTAACGGATTAAAATTCACTTCTTGTTGTTTCTGATAGGTATTTGACTAACGATGTTTTACCTTGGGCTGATGAAAGGCTGGTAGTTCAATTTCTTCAAGCTCCCCCGTTTCTTCTTCTACATCACTCAAGTGTGGCATCCAGGATAGGGCATCGGCATTTCCATTCTTGCGACCTGCTCGATACTTGATCACGAAGTTGTAATTAGATAACCGGGCTATCCATTGCTGTTCTAACGCACCTAATTTAGCCGTGTCTAGGTGGGTCAATGGATTGTTGTCAGTATAGACAATAAATTCTGCACCGGTCAAATAGTGTTTGAAACGTTCAGTCACAGCCCAAACTACTGCCAGTAGCTCCAATTTGAAGGAGCTATAATTTTCAGAATTTCTTTCAGTAGGCCGGAGTTTTCTACTTGCAAAGGCGATGACTTTCTCCCGACCTTCTTGCTTTTGTGACAGCACCGCTCCCAATCCCACATTACTGGCATCGGTGTAGAGGATGAAAGGTTGATGGTAATCCGGGTACGCCAGAAATTCTTCTCCGGTTAGTGCCTTCTTTAGTTGTTCAATGGAGTATTCTCTTTCGTCGTTCCACTGAAAAGGAGGGTTTCGGTTTGAAGGTTTCTTCGTCTGCCCTATCAAAGCATCTTGCAAGGGCGCTGCCAATTTGGTAAATCCTTTTATAAATCTACGATAGTAACCCACTAATCCCAAGAATTGCCTCACTTCTTTTGCGTTGGTAGGTCTTGGCCAATCCCTTTTGGCAGTTATTTTCTCGGGATCCGGTGCTACTCCCTCCGAACTCACGATGTGCCCTAAGTATTGTACCTTTGGCTTGAGAAGGTGACATTTGGATGGTTTGATTTTCATACCATACTTGGATAAGGCTTCGAACACCTCTGCCAGGTCTGTTAAGTGCTGTTTGTAAGTCTTTGAGTAGACGATCACATCATCTAGGTACAGGAGGACGGTCTCGAAGTTCTTGTGTCCGAGGCAACATTCCATCAGTCGCTGGAAAGTACTGGATGCGTTGCAGAGTCCGAACGGCATGCGATTAAATTTGCTTAGACCCATTGGTGTGGTGAATGCTGTTTTTTCTTTATCTCTCAGCCACAGGGTCTTGCCAATACCCGCTTGTTAAGTCTAAGGTGGAAAAATAATTAGCAGATTTCAAAGCAGTCAAGGACTCTTTTATCCTAGGCAAGGGATAGGCGTCTTTATAGGTGATGTTATTAATCCGCCGGTAGTCTACGCACATTCTCATGGTTCCGTCCTTTTTTTTGACAATCACCAGAGGGGCCGCCCAAGGGCTACAACTATCTCTTATTACCCCGGCCTGTTTCATCTCTCTCAGCATGTCCTTCGCGCATTGATAGTGAGCGGGCGGTATGGGTCTATATCTTTCATCGGGGGATGGTCACCGGTGGGGATTGTATGTTCCACCCCTTCTATCCGTCCGAAGTCCAATGGGTGTTTACTGAAGACCTGCTCATATTCCGTCACTAATCTATACACCCCTTGTCTTTGATGGGTAGGTGTTGAATCTACGCCCACGTCTAGCTGTTGGCACCAATCCTCCGATTCTCCATCTGAGCCGTTATCTTCCACCTTACAGGTCGATTCTAAGAGCTCAACGGTTGTGATGGCATTGTTGTCAACAGTATATAACTTTGCCACTGTAGCGTACCTTGGCAAAGTGACCTCTTCCTCTCCACAGTTCAAAAGTCGTACCGGCACCCGTCCCCGGTGTACCTCGACCACCCCTCGTGCCGTGAGTATAGTGGGCCTGCTGTCGGTGTACGCTGGTTCTATTAAGGCTTGATAGTCTTGTCCTTTAGTACCAATGGCCGCTCTACACCATACCAGCATTTCTGTTTTTGGTGGGCTTACAATAGACGTTGGATCACTCACCCTCACACTGCCGATTTCTCCACCTGCAACTTCTATCTGTTGCCTTAACATTAATACTTTTATTTCCCTCCGGAGAACTCTCTGCTGGCAGGATCGGGCAGTTTCAGCAATTTGTTGTAAGACAGAAATAACTTTGGAAAAGCAGTTCTCTAACACATTCATTCCTATCAATACAGTTGGTTCACAGTTCTGTCGGTCAACATCAACGACAATTATACCTTGTTTCTTCAATTCTGCTTTACCAATCTTTATGGTCATCTCCCTGAATCCTAGTTTCGGTATCAACTTACCATTACTGGCCCATATATCTAGTTCAACATCGGAGGGTCCTTTATCAATATCTACCTCAGCCCAGTACCTCTTATAAAGGATATATGGTATAGATGAAATCTGGGAACCTGTATCCAGCAAAGCGTTGAGGGGAATTCCGTCCAGCACGATGGGGATGATGGGTCGTCCTCCGATGTACCTGTCATGCCAGGGTGTTGGGCCTTGAAAATTCATTCCTGCGAAGCGGCCCGCATTCCCAGGGGATTCCCGTTTAAATCACAATTTTGTGCAAAGTGGCCTGGCTGCTGGCAACGGCGGCAAATGGGCTGTCCATCCGGTTGGTAGCGGTCACGGGGTCGTCCTCTCCATGTCGGGTATCTCCGGGACCTCATCCATGGAACATCCTCTCTACAGTTTGCCAACTCCATCCTGGGTTCTCTCATCTCCTGCATGGTTTTAGCCATTGAAGCAACAACATCAGTTAAAGAGTCAAGCTTTTGCTGAAGAGCCTCATTAGTAATGGGTCCCAGGGACTTAGCACTGGCACCGGACGTAGCTGATGTCACTGGCATTCCCCATTGCTGAAGTGCATCTGCCATAGGTTGTGTGAGATCCTGATCCCGAGGTGCCTCTGCCAGCTGGAGACGTATAGCGCTCTCCTTTAATTGGGCAAATGTCAATTCAGGGTTCTTAAAAACAAGCATGCTCACATGCCCCCAGTGAGAAGGGGTGTAGAGTCCCTCAATAAATTGGTCTCTTAGCAGTTTATCGGCTCCTGTGTTAAAAATGGGTTCAGCCAGTGTGATTTAAAGGCTTCCTGCAGGTTTAAGGCAAAATCTCTCACGCCCTCAATAGCTTTTTGTTTGCAATTAAAGAATCATACTTTAGCTTTGCTGCTGGTAGTGGTTTCAAATGTAGCTTTTAATCCAGCAAATATGCGTTCAACAGTACCTTTTAGATCAGTTGCCCATGCCGTGACTTCTCGCTTAGCATGGCCACTTAACTGCATCATCAGGAGACTAACACGCCGAGCTTCACCCACAGGGAACATATCAAAATGAGCCAGCATCTTTTCCCTGAAACCGTCAAGGGTATTAGGTTCACCTTCATACATTGGAAGCCACGGGCCACCCGGGGTATATGGCATCAAAACCGGCATGATGGGCACCACTCCTTGCACTGCTGCACTGCCAGGCTCTCTATCGACACTCTGTCTTTCAGCTGCATTAGCGTCGCCGGGTGCTGCGGCGTCTCCGTGCTGCGACATACTGTACCCCCTTAGTTAATCCAGACCCCTCCGGTCCCAGCTTCCGTCTAGATAATGTAGATTCATTCCTCTGTGCAGCAGGATGACAATGACAAGCCCCCTGCTGCCTCTATCTGCCGCACGCTCTGTAATGGTGGATTTTGAAGTTTTTCAGTTAGACTGGGGCTTGGGTAATGACGTAGCTCGATTAACAGTTTTGTGCCTAACGGTTATGAGATGATTACATCAGGGGATGGCGGCCATTTTTACCCCATTATAACCAATGGAGAAAAGTCACTTTCAATAGTTTTCAATGGGGAACGGGATTTTCTTTAACAAAGTCAATTTCCAAGATTTGTCATCCAAATTTTCACAGTTTCAGACTCCAATTATGGCACACAATACCCGGTGTACGGGCTGGCCCAATCCTGTTCATGACGCCAGTTGTGACGCCCGGGAGACCGAGGTACCCAGCACCAGATCAATGAGGTCCGTCTCTTGAGGGGGATGTCACTAGTGGCTTGACCCGGTGCTGTGGCCTCAGGCGATGCACAATGTAAGGGATATCATGAAGGAACAGACACTTACTTGATCAGCAGCAGGTCCTCTCAGCTGTGATGACCCCGATCCTGGACCGATGGCTATTGTCCAAATGAAAGACTGAGGCGCTGAAACGTTCAACCAGTTTACTTCAACAAACAGGGATTTGCAACCAATACTGTCACTGGAGTCTGTATAAGAACTCTGAATTACTTTGACCCTGTCAGGATTTCCACCTCTTATTATGTGCAGTTTCTGTATGGCCCTGCTGCTGTTTGTGAACTGGCTGTCGACCCAATCTGTCCCTTCTGTTCTCTGGTTTGACGGACAACCGAGTCCTTTTTTGTCGGCTTACCCCCTCTGGGAGTACCGCTGAACTCTGTGTCTGTTGCTGCGTCTTACCCTGGTGAAGCCGATATCACCTCACTTCCTTCCGGTTGCTGTATTATATATAATGAATATAGCCACGGATCCGGTATCCGTCTCTGCACCTATTCTGGGTAGAGGTTATTGCTACCCGGTTCTCACAATGTCCTTTTTCTCTATTCCTCTTTTCCTACTATGGGTATCACGGGCCTATAATCTGTCATAGGGCTGTTAGGAGTTCAGTTATACGACCTCTCACTTTCAACTCCTCAACCCAACTGCCAGTCCTTTTCTCAGACCAGAATAGATCAAGGGGAGTCTCTGGAGCTCCCCCTTATGGCCGCAGATGGTAGTGCAGTCTTGCTATTCTAGTATTTGTATTTGGTGTCAATAACTATTTTTGTGGCAAATACCCCTAGGGGCGCCACAGAAATAACACATCTTTATCCAGTCACTACAATCTCTATGTCATTTTGCAGCTACTGTACTTGCTGCACCTGTAATCCATATAAAAATCATATAAAATACATAAATAGGTATGTGTATATTGCAAAAGTGAAAACACCCCTCACATTTTGTAAATATTTTATTATATCTTTTAATTGAACAACACTGAAGATATGACACTTTGAAACAATATAAAGTATTAATTGTATAGCTTGTGTAACAGTGTAAATTTGGTGTGCCCTCTAAATAACGCAACACACAGCCATTAATGTCTAAACCACTGGCAACAAAAATGAGTACACCCCTAAGTGAAAATGGCCAAATTTTGCCCAATTAGCCATTTTCCCTTCCCAATGTCATGTGATTTATAAATGTTACATGGTCTCAGTTGCAAATGGGGAGCAGATGTGTTACATTTGATGTTATCATTCTCACACTCTCCGACTGGTCACTGTAAGGATGGAGTCACAAACAATGTATAAAAAATCTGTCCTATTTTGCCTGCCGAGAATCACACAAATGTTCTCCGTATGGTATGATCCGTATGTCATCCGTGTGCAATGCCAGGATGCATTTTTCTCTCTAAAAAGTATCCGTGTGTCATCCGTATGGTGAGATTTTCTCACACACTTGCAAAATGAACAAATAATGGCTGAGCCAATTTCCTGTCACCTGCACAATGCCTGAAAATTTCTCGCAAGTCACATGCATGGTCCGTGTACTGTGCGATTTTGTTTCTCGCACCCATAGACTTGCATTGGCTGGGATTTCACTCGCAAGTATAATACAGACGAGAAAAAAATGGATGATGGAAGCTGCCCCATAGATTAACATTAAGGTACTGTTACACCAAACCACTTACCAACGATCACGACCAGCGATACGACCTGGCCATGATCGTTGGTAAGTCGTTGTGTGGTCGCTGGGGAGCTGTCACACAGACAGCTCTCTCCAGTGACCAACGATCAGGGGAACGACTTCGGCATCGTTGAAACTGTCTTCAATGATGCCGAAGTCCCCCTGCAGCACCCGGGTAACCAGGGTAAACATCGGGTTACTAAGTGCAGGGCCGCGCTTAGTAACCCAATATTTACCCTGGTTACCATTATAAAAGTGACGTTACCGCTGTGCTCTGCTTTATGGCCGGCGCTGACACAGTCAGTGCAGGAAGCTCTGAGCAGCCGCGCGTAACCCTGTGGACGCCGGGGGGACGTGACAGACATCAGAATGTGAATATGTACTGTTTTTTTTTTTTACTTTTAGAATGGTAACCAGGGTAAATATTGGGTTACTAAGAGCGGCCCTGCGCTTAGTAACCCGATATTTACCCTGGTTACAAGTGAACACATCGCTGGATCAGTGTCACACACGCCGATCCAGCGATGACAGCGGGTAATCAGCGACAAAATAAAGTTCTTGACTTCTAGCTCCGACCAGCGATATCACAGCGGGATCCAGATCGCTGCTGCGTGTCAAACACAACGAGATCGCTATCCAGGACGCTGCAACGTCACGGATCGTTGTCGTTCTCGCTGCAAAGTCGCTTAGCGTGAAGGTACCTTTAGTCCGAGTGCTATGCGATTTTTTTATTGCTTAGCACTCGTCCGTATTATGCTGTAGTGTGACCACGGCCAAAGTTTAGCATGGCACTACATAGCAAAGACGTCACAGAGGATCTGAAACAAAAAGAATTGTTGCTGTATGTAAAGATGGCTTTGGCTATAAGAAGATCATCAACACATGCAGCACATTGGTCAAGATCATGCAGGTTTCACTAGGAACAGGTCTCGCTATGGTCGATCAAAGAAGTTGAATGCACATACTTAGCATCATATCCATGGGTTGTCTTTTCAAAATAGAAATATGAGTGCTGCCAGAATTGCTGCAGAGGTTAAAGGGATGGAGGAGCCAGCCTGTCAGTGCTCAGACAATACAGGTCCTTCTCAAAAAATTAGCATATAGTGTTAAATTTCATTATTTACCATAATGTAATGATTACAATTAAACTTTCATATATTATAGATTCATTATCCACCAACTGAAATTTGTCAGGTCTTTTATTGTTTTAATACTGATGATTTTGGCATACAACTCCTGATAACCCAAAAAACCTGTCTCAATAAATTAGCATATTTCACCCGTCCAATCAAATAAAAGTGTTTTTTAATAACAAACAAAAAAACCATCAAATAATAATGTTCAGTTATGCACTCAATACTTGGTCGGGAATCCTTTGGCAGAAATGACTGCTTCAATGCGGCGTGGCATGGAGGCAATCAGCCTGTGACACTGCTGAGATGTTATGGAGGCCCAGGATGCTTCAATAGCGGCCTTAAGCTCATCCAGAGTGTTGGGTCTTGCGTCTCTCAACTTTCTCTTCACAATATCCCACAGATTCTCTATGGGGTTCAGGTCAGGAGAGTTGGCAGGCCAATTGAGCACAGTAATACCATGGTCAGTAAACCATTTACCAGTGGTTTTGGCACTGTGAGCAGGTGCCAGGTCGTGCTGAAAAATGAAATCTTCATCTCCATAAAGCATTTCAGCCGATGGAAGCATGAAGTGCTCCAAAATCTCCTGATAGCTAGCTGCATTGACCCTGCCCTTGATGAAACACAGTGGACCAACACCAGCAGCTGACATGGCACCCCACACCATCACTGACTGTGGGTACTTGACACTGGACTTCAGGCATTTTGGCATTTCCTTCTCCCCAGTCTTCCTCCAGACTCTGGCACCTTGATTTCCGAATGACATGCAAAATTTGCTTTCATCAGAAAAAAGTACTTGGGACCACTTAGCAACAGTCCAGTGCTGCTTCTCTGTAGCCCAGGTCAGGCGCTTCTGCCGCTGTTTATGGTTCAAAAGTGGCTTTACCTGGGGAATGCGGCACCTGTAGCCCATTTCCTGCACACGCCAGACTCAGTCCACTGCTTCCTCAGGTTCCCCAAGGTCTGGAATCGGTCCTTCTCCACAATCTTCCTCAGGGTCCGGTCACCTCTTCTCGTTGTACAGCGTTTTCTGCCACATTGTTTCCTTCCAACAGACTTACCATTGAGGTGCCTTGATACAGCACTCTGGGAATAGCCTATTTGTTGAGAAATTTCTTTCTGGGTCTTACCCTCTTGCTTGAGGGTGTCAATGATGGCCTTCTTGACATCTGTCAGGTCGCTAGTCTTACCCATGATGGGGGTTTTGAGTAATGAACCAGGCAGGGAGTTTTTAAAAGCCTCGGGTATCTTTTGCATGTGTTTAGAGTTAATTAGTTGATTCAGAAGATTAGGGTAATAGGTCATTTAGAGAACCTTTTCTTGATATGCTAATTTATTGAGACAGGTTTTTTGGGTTATCAGGAGTTGTATGCCAAAATCATCAGTATTAAAACAATAAAAGACCTGACAAATTTCAGTTGGTGGATAATGAATCTATAATATATGAAAGTTTAATTGTAATCATTACATTATGGTAAATAATGAAATTTAACACTATATGCTAATTTTTTGAGAAGGACCTGTATGCCCGACACTGCATCAAATTGGCCTGCATGGCTGTCATCCCAGAAGAAAACCTCTTCCAAAGCTGAAGCACAAGAGAGTCCACAAACAGTTCACTGAAGACAAGCAGACAAAGGGGATGGATTACTGGAATCCTGTCCTCTGATCTGATGAGACCAAGATAAACTTATTTGGTTCAGATGGTGTAAAGTCTGTTTGGCGGCAAGCAGATGAGGAGTACAAAGACAAATTTATCTTGCCTACAGTCAGGGCCGCGATCAGGGCATTACTGCCCTGACAGGCGTATGGGACCAGGTGGGCAGAGGGGGGCCGCATCGGGCCCCGTCTCATCTGCCCATCGGGCCTGGGCCCCAGTGGCAGACATCATTGTCATTCACCAGCGAGTCCGTGCTGAAATGCCTGGGATGGACATCAGAGCTGGAGCGCGGCCACGTAAGGAGAAAGGTGTTTATTTTATTTTTATTGAATGCGGCAAGCCTGGGGCAGGATAGAGACACTGGAATAGGATGGGAGACACGGGGGCTTGATGGAGATACAGGGGGCAGGAATGGAAACATAGGGGGCCGCAATGAAAACACAGGGGGCATGAATGGAAACACAGGAGGCAGGAATGGAAACAACACAGGGGGCAGGAATTGAAATAACACATGGGGGCAGAATGTGAGACACGGGGGGCAGAATGTGAGACATAGGGGGCATAATGTGAGATATCGAGGGCAAGATGTGAGACACAGGGGGAAGGATGTGAGACACAGGGGGGGGCAGAATGTGAGACACAGGGGGGCAGAATGTGAGACACAGGGGGAAGAATATGAGACAAGGGGCAGAATGTGAGACACAGGGGGCAGAATGTGAGACACAGGGGGCAGTATGTGAGACACAGTGGGCAGTATGTGAGACACAGGGGGCAGAATGTGAGACAATGGGAGCAGGAAGTGAGACGGGGCAGGGTGTGAGACACGGGGGGCAGGATGTGAGACATGGGGCAGAATGGGAGACATGTGGGCAGGATGGAGACAGATGGGGCAGGATCATGGTGCAGGATTGATACGATGGAGACAGATGGGGCGGTAGGATCATGGGACAGATGGGGAGGTAGGATCATGGGACAGATGGGGAGGTAGGATCATGGGACAGATGGGTCAGGCTCATGGGACAGATGGGTCAGGATCATGGGACAGATGGGGCAGGGTCATGGGGACAGACGAGGGATAGGATCATGGGACATATGGGGCAGGATCATGGGATAGATGGGGCAAGATGGGGATATCATATGGGTTTAGAATGGATACTCATGATGGCAGAATGGGAGAACATATGACTGGAGCCAGGAATGACATACACTGGGCCAGGAAGGGGGATATTATTACCATGGGGCTATTATTACTGCAGTGATGTATTTATTTTATTTTTGAGGATGCTATTTTAAATGTGGGGGCAGTCCTGTTATTGTGCAGAGCAGCAATATGTCACCTATTTTTCTTCACCTGGTGTAGTGTAGAAGTTGGGAAAAATTAAATAATGTGTTCTGCAACAGAGCTCTAGATAACTGTGTTATTTCCTGCAGAGACAAATCCTGGCTGGAAGATGTGATGGCAGTCTGTGCAGGATGAAGATGAAAAGTGAAGCTGAATGACTTGATCTAGAGACGTCACTGTTGAGTCAGTGCGTTACCTATACACTATATACAGAGTTCCTGTGTACAATGTCACCAGTGATCACTGTATTACCTGTACACTGGCACTATATACAGAGCTCCTGTGTATAATGGCACTGGTGATCACTGTATTACCTGTACACTGGCACTATATACAGAGGTCCTGTGTACAATGTCACCAGTGATCATTGTATTACCTTTACACTGACACTATGTACAGAGATACTATGTATATTGTCACCAGTGATCACTGTATTACATGTACACAGACACTGCATACTAAGTACAGGTCTCCTGTGCATAATGGCACTTTTGGTGATAGTATTGTGTTTTGTATTAATGATCAGTATTGTAGTATTCAGTCACTATGTGGTAGTAATATGTTATCCGGCCATGGTGTGGCACTACTTGTCCCTTGTATGCGCTATTATTCAGTCACTGTGGTGGTAATATGTGGTCTGGTCATGGTGTGGTGGTATTTGTCCCTTTGGATGTGATATTATTGATCATTTTAAAAATGGAAAAATAACATGCCTAAATTGTATTGCATATTTTAACAACTTTTTAATAGGTTAGCATAGAGTAGGGCCTGACCAAAAGAGCCTACCTTGTTGATTAGAAAAATCTTTTGGCCAAAACAAAAGGTGCTGGCTATATGTGTGATCTGGTAATGGGAACTGTTAATGTGTGATTGGTGAGAAGTGGAGTTTTTCCAAGAGAGAGCGGTGGGACTGTGGACAGTTTGAGAGGTGGGGTTTGGGTTGGAGCCTGGGCAGAGTCTCAAGGGGGCCCTGAATATTTTGCCAGTATGGGGACCTGAAATTCCTAGCGGCAGCCCTGCCTAGAGTCAATCATGGTGGTGAGAATGTCATGATTTGGAGCTGCATCAGTGTTGCCAGCTGTGGGGAAATACAATTCATTGAGGGAACCATGAATGCCAACATGTACTGTGACATACTGAAGCAGAGCATGATCCACATCTCTTCGGAAACTGTCCCACAGGGCAGTATTAAAATATAATAACGACCCCAAATACACCCCTAAGACAACCACTGCCTTGCTTTGGAAACTGAGGGCAAAGGTTCTGGACTGGACAAGCATGTCTCCAGACCTAAACCCTATTAAGCATCTATGGTGCATCCTCAAAAGGAAGGTAGAGGAGCGCAAGGTCGGTAACATTCACCATGTCGCCATGGAGGAGTGGAAGAGGATTCCAGTGGCCATCAGTGAAGCTCTAGTGAACTCCATGCCCAGGAAAGTTAAAGGGAAGGTGCCATAAAAAAAAAGAATTCCAGCAATTGAAAAATGTAAAGAATTAATGTTTACATTTTCTTAAAAAAATATTATAATTTGTTTATAATTTAGTAAAATATGAAAAATCATTTTAAAAAGTTTGGCATTTCCACTTTTAAACACTAGGGGGAGCAGCTACTGAAATTTGACAAAAACCTAGTGTACAACTAGCTCACATTACCGCACTGCAGTAATTATGGTCGGAGTCTGCTGACGTGATGTCACTCCTCTCCTCTCCTTCTGGGTGTTTGCTAAGGGATAAGAGAGGATTCAGGAACACAGCAAGAAGCCATTTTGTTGGTGACTGCACAGTTATACTGACAAGTAAACAGTCACAGAGGATGGCAGGCAGCAAGGATTCTGGGAGACATATGGTGGAGGGAGCAGGGTGACAGCAGCACAGAGTATTTCAGGAGAACCTTGTGCAGTTCTTTGGCACCATGTTCGGTGCGCAGAGCAGCCACGGATTTACATAGAGCGCTGTCTTTTATACACATGGATGGACCGTCTGCGCCACAAAAATCCAGGAATCATTTCTGCTGATGGCCTGTTCTGATCCAGGCATTGCATGCAAAGACACCATTCCCCTCCTCAGATCATGTCCTGGCGATATGTGAAAGCAAGGCAACAGGCACAGTACAGGGTTACGCTGGGAAGCAGGGGGAAATGTAGCCACACAGTAACGATAAAAATGAGACACCTCTCTTCAGCTGCCTCACCAGCCCTCCCCTGACTGCACCTAACATAGGTCATGCTGCCCCCTCTATGACTCCAGACCCGTGTGCAGATGATCAGCCAGAACCACCCTAGAATGGGTCACCTTTCTGAAGATAATACTACCATATAGATCACACATAATACTGTTATATAGTTCTCACATAATACCTCCATGTAGATCACACATACCACCACATAGATCACACATAGTGCCGCCAGTGTTCTCACATACCACCATATGCTTCTCACATAATACCGCCATATAGATCACCCATAATGCCGCCACATAGATCTCACATAATACCGCCATATACTTTTCACACATACCGCCATATAGATCACACATTATACTGCCATATACTAATCACATAATGCCGTCATATAGATCACACATAAAACCACCATACATTTCTCACCTAGTACTGCCACATAGATCACACATAATCCCACAATATAGTTCTCATATACCACCGTCATATAGTTTTTACATCATTCCACAACACTGATCAAACATAATACTGCCCTATAGATCACATATAATACCGTCACATAGATCACACAATACTTGGCGGCATAATGTGTGATATTATATATATATTATAATATCTCAGCATAATGTGTGGTCTTTATGGAGTATTATGTGATAAATATATATAGCGCCATTATACGTGATCCATATAGTATTGTGCTGCTCTAGGGAGGTCACAGAGATGTATGGTGGAAGGAGCAGGGAGACAGGAGCACAGAGTATTTCAGGAGAGCGGTGTACTGGTCTTTTGGGGGGGGGGTGCCCACACTCACACGCTCCCAACTGTATACTTAGCCTTTACTGTCAATTAAAATGGAGGACACCCCACAAAAAAAGACGTGGGGCCGCCTATAATTAATAACCAGCAAATACTATCTATCGCAATCAATGACATCATGCTTTCCCCCGTACCGGAAGTCCGCTGCCTCGGAGTAACCTTCGACTCTGCCCTGTCCTTCAAACTGCACATCCAAGCTCTTTCCACCTCCTGTCGCCTCCAGCTCAAAAATATCTCCAGAATCCCTCCTTTCCTCAACCTTCAATCTACTACAATGCTTGTGCATGCCCTCATCATCTCCCGCCTTGACTACTGCAACATCCTTTTCTGCGGCCTCCCTGCTAACACCCTTGCACCTCTCCAGTCCATCCTTAACTCTGCTGCCCGACTAATCCATCTCTCTCCTCGCTACTCCCCCGCTTCCCCCCTCTGCAAATCTCTTCACTGGCTCCCATTCCCTCAGCGTATCCAGTTCAAATTACTAATACTGACCTACAAAGCCATCCACAACCTGTCTCCTCCATATATCTCTGAACTAATCTCCATATATCTTCCCTCACGTAATCTACGATCCTCCCAAGACCTCCTTCTCTCTTCCACACTTATTCGCTCCTCATCCAATCGCCTCCAAGACTTCTCCCGAATATCCCCCATCCTCTGGAACTCTCTGCCCCAACACGTCCGACTATCAACCACAGTCGGATCCTTCAGACGGAACCTGAAAACTCATCTCTTCAGGAAAGCCTACAGCCTGCACTGACCCCGCTGCCTCCTCACCACTACTGAAGCTACCGCCCCACCAACATCGGAGCTCCTGCAACCCCCTACCTACTGTCTCCTTCCCCATAATCCTGTAGAATGTAAGCCCGCAAGGGCAGGGTCCTCGCCCCTCTGTATCAGTCTGCCATTGTAAGTCTGTCTACTGTAAGTGATATCTTTAACTTGTATGTAACCCCTTCTCATGTACAGCACCATGGAATCAATGGTGCTTTATAAATAAATAATAATAATAATAAATACTATGCAGACAGCTACGGGTTGACATTAATAGCCTAGGAAAGGGCCATGTATATTGTCCCCCCCAGGCTAAAAACATCAGCTCTCAGCCGCCTTTTACATGCGCCTTTTCTGGCGCTTTGCCTGGCAATTTCCACTTGCCCTGTAGCGGTAGCAAGTGGGGTTCATATTTGTGGGGTTAATGTCACCTTCATATTGTCTGGTGACTTCAAGCCCACGGCTTAGCAATGGAGAGGCGTCTATAAGGCACCCATCCATTACTAATCCTATAGTTGTATTGTAAATAAAGACTCGGCCAGAATAAAGTCCTTTATTAATCTTTTTTAAACCATACCGAACGCATAATCCTTGACTCCCTCATCTCCCACAACAAAAATAATAAACCACAATGGGGAAAGACATGCAGGGGGGAGAGGAGTGCATAGGAGAGGATTAGATACTGACTACTGAGCCGTGTGTCTAATCCTGTCCTGAGTGATACCGACTGCTGAGCCGTGTATCTAATCCTGTTCTGTGTGATACCGACTGCTGAGCCGTGTATCTAATACTGTCCTCTCTGATACCGACTGCTGAGCCATGTATCGTATCCTGTCCTGTGTGATACTGTGCTGAGCCGTGTATCTAATCCTGTCCTGTGTGATACTGTGCTGAGCCGTGTATCTAATCCTGTCCTGTTTGATACTGTGCTGAGCCGTGTATCTAATCCTATCTTGTGTGATACTGTACACAGGACAGGATTAGCTACACAGGACTATTAGCTACACAGGACAGAGGTAGCAGTGGTAGATGGTACTGTATATAGAGGCAGGCAGCAGTGGTATATAGGGGCAGGTAGCAGTGGTAGGTGGTATATAGGGGCAGGTAGCAGTGGTATATAGAGGCAGGTAGCAGTGGTAGGTGGTATATAGAGGCAGGTAGCAGTGGTATATAGAGGAAGGTAGCAGTGGTAGGTGGTATATAGAGGCAGGTAGCAGTGGTATATAGAGGCAGGTAGCAGTGGTAGGTGGTATATAGAGGCAGGTAGCAGTGGTATATAGAGGCATGTAGCAGTGGTAAGTGGTATATAGAGGCAGGTAGCAGTGGTAGGTGGTATATAGAGGCAGGTAGCAGTGGTGGGTGGTATATATAGGAGCAGGTAGCAGTGGTAGGTGGTATATAGGGGCAGGTAGCAGTGGAAGGTGGTATATAGGGGCAGGTAGCAGTGGTAAGTGGTATATAGGGGTAGGTAGCAGTGGTAAGTGTTATATAGGGGCAGGTAGCAGTGGTATATAGAGGCAGGTAGCAGTGGTAGGTGGTATATAGAGGCAGGTAGCAGTGGTAGGTGGTATATAGAGGCAGGTAGCAGTGGTAAGTGGTATATAGGAGCAGGTAGCAGTGGTAAGTGGTATATAGGGGCAGGTAGCAGTGGTATATAGAGGCAGGTAGCAGTGGTAGGTGGTATATAGAGGCAGGTAGCAGTGGCATATAGAGGCAGGTAGCAGTGGTAGGTGGTATATATAGGAGGCGGTAGCAGTGGTAGGTGGTATATAGGGGCAGGTAGCAGTGGTAGGTGGTATATAGGGGCAGGTAGCAGTGGTAGGTGGTATATAGGGGCAGGTAGCAGTGGTAAGTGGTATATAGGGGCAGGTAGCAGTGGTAAGTGGTATATAGGGTCAGGTAGCAGTGGTATATAGGGGCAGGTAGTAGTGGTAGGTGGTATATAGGGGCAGGTGGCAGTGGTAGGTGGTATATAGGGGCTGATAGCTGTGGTAGGTGGTATGTAGGGGCAGGTAGCAGTGGTATATAGGGACAGGTGGTATATAGGGGCTGGTAGCTGTGGTAAGTGGTATATAAGGGCAGGTAGCAGTGGTATATAAGGGCAGGTGGTGTATAGGGGCTGGTAGCAGTGGTAGGTGGTATATAGGGGCAGGTAGCAGTGGTATATCGGGGCAGGTGGTACGGAGTCCGACTGTTGGCTCCTATGCCCATGGCTGCCGTGAGGTGTGCAAGTGTCGTGCCGGGACACTTACACCCACACTAATGAAAATGGCAGCCTCCAGTGGTAAAATTAAAAGTGAATAAATAAAAAAGTATGAAAGTAGTACATTTACTTTTGTATTAGAAATAATTGATTATATAATCAATAATTATTAATACAAAAACTAAAATCACGGCACCCTCCCTTTAAGGCAGTGCTTAAAAATAATGATGACCACAAAAAGTATTGACACTTTGTGCACAATTTGGCCATTTTCACTCAGTGGTGTAATCAATTTTGCTGCCAGACATTAGTGGCTATGTGTTGCATTATTTAGAGGGTACACCAAATTTACACTGTTATACAAGCTGTATACTGACTACTTTACATTATTTCAAAGTGTCATATCTAAAGTGTTTTCAAATGAAAAGATATAATAAATTATTTACAAAATGGGGAACTCACTTTTGTGAGATATACTATACAGTACAGACCAAAAGTTGGACACACTTTCTCATTTAAAGATTTTTCTGTATTTTCATGACTATGAAAATTGTACATTCGCACTGAAGGCATCAAAACTATGAATTAACACATGTGGAATTATATATTTGATGAGCATCAAGAGGTAGTCACCGGGAATGGTCTTCCAACAATCTTGAAGGAGTTCCCAGAGATGCTTAGCACTTGTTGGCCCTTTTGCATTCACTCTGCGGTCCAGCACACCCCAAACCATCTCGATTTGGGTTCAAGTCTAGTGACTGTGGAGGCCAGGTCATCTGGCGTAGCACTCCATCACTCTCCTTCTTGGTCAAATAGCCCTTACACAGCCTGGAGGTGTGTTTGGGGTCATTGTCCTGTTGAAAAATAAAGGATGGTCCAATGAAACGCAAACCGGATGGAATAGCAAGCCGCTGCAAGATGCTGTGGTACCATGCTGGTTCAGTATGCCTTCAATTTTGAATAAATCCCCAACAGTGTCACCAGCAAAGCAACCCCACACCATCACACCTCCTCCTTCATGCTTTATGGTGGGAGCGAGGCATGTAGAGTCCATCCGTTCACCTTTTCAGCGTTGCACAATGACACGGTGGTTGGAACCAAAGATCGCAAATTTGGACTCATCAGATCAAAGCACAGATTTCCACTGGTCTAATGTCCATTCCTTGTGTTCTTTAGCCCAAACAAGCCTCTTCTGCTTGTTGCCTGTCCTTAGCAGTGGTTTCCTAGCAGCTATTTTTCCATGAAGGCCTGCTGCACAAAGTCTTCTCTTAACAGTTGTTGTAGAGATGTGTCTGCTGCTAGAACTCTGTGTGGCACTGATCTGCTCTCTAATCTGAGCTGCTGTTAACCTGCGATTTCTGAGGCTGGTGACTCAGAAACCTATCCTCAGAAGCAGAGGTGACTCTTGGTTTTCCTTTCTTGGGGCGCTCCTCATGTGAGCCAGTTTCTTTGTAGCGCTTGATGGTTTTTGCTACTGCACTTGGGGACACTTGCAAAGTTTTCCCAATTTTTCGGACTGACTGACCTTCATTTTTTAAAGTAATGATGGCCACTCGCTTTTTCTTTACTTAGAATTTGTATTATGGCAAGAAAAAAGCAGCTAACAGTCTATTCAGTAGGAATATCAGCTGTGTATCCACCAGACTTCTGCACAACACAACTGATGGTCCCAACCCCATTTATAAGGCAATAAATCCCACTTATTAAACCTGACAGGGCACACCTGTGAAGTGAAAACCATTCCTGGTGACTACCTCTTGAAGCTCATTAAGAGAATGCCAAGAGTGTGCAAAGCAGTCATCACAGCAAAAGGTGGCTACTTTGAAGAACCTAGAATATAAGACATAATTTCAGTTGTATCACACTTTTTTGTTAAGTATATAATTCCACATGTGTTAATTTATAGTTTTGATGCCTTCAGTATGAATGTACAATTTTCATAGTCATGAAAATACAGAAAAATGTTTAAATGAAAAGGTGTGTATAATCTTTTGGTCTGTACTGTGTATATATATATATATATATATATATATATATATATATATATATATATATATATATATATATATATATATATATATATATATATGTGTGTGTGTGTGTCTGTGTGTGGATAGACAGACAGGCAGACAGACAGACAGATTAGATAGATAGATAGATAGATAGATAGATAGATAGATAGATAGATAGATAGATACAGAATATCTGAAGTTCAATAAATGCAGCCACTGTGGAAAGGTGTGACTTTTACTTGGCAGTGTCCTGCTGTTAGTTAAATGTATATGCTAATGATGTGGATTTTGACTGTGGTGAAATCTTACATTGCATTTTATTTTGTCATCCGATTTATAGTAATTGGCACCAGTTTGGGATTTGGCTGATAAATTATTATGTTTTCTGTAATCACATAGAGCAGAGGGGAGCCAATGATAGTCTGCGAGGTTAAAAATGAACAAACGTATTCAGGAAATGTCACGAAATATAACATTTTTCTTTCAAGGGTAGAATCAAAATATATGCTCGTTTTTCAGATCAAAAGTCTTTTGTTCTTGAGTTTTCTTTCTCAGGATTGTGCCAGTTTGGTATTGCAATGATTTATCCGAGGAAAGTGTTCAGCCACAGGTATGTCTCCTTGATCATTTCAGCATTCTTTCATTTTGTGTCTGTGAAGATTGATTCTTGTTCTTAGTTTGCCTCACCAATGTAGCATTTATCTTTGCATCTCTTGCACTGTATGAAGTGTACTACATTCCAGAAAAAAACAGGAGTTAGATTCTACGGTATCACATTTTTCAGCTGTGAGTGACAGTTGACGCTGGGCACAGTTTGCAGCATCTAGTTATAAGCATTTGTGCCACTTTCTTCTACTATATGGGACTTATTCTATATAAGAAGAAAGGCATCTTTGTCTAGTTTTTCATGTTATCACCCATTGACAACAATAGATTTTAAAGGAGATAACTGTTCTGTCAGTGTTTCAAGGAAGAAAGCTCCAAAAATTGAAGAATTGAATTGTAGGAAAATACTAGACACACAATTTTTAGATACAAAGATATTAAGTGTAC
Source organism: Ranitomeya variabilis (assembly GCF_051348905.1). NCBI lineage: Eukaryota > Metazoa > Chordata > Amphibia > Anura > Dendrobatidae > Ranitomeya > Ranitomeya variabilis. The sequence goes on from NC_135236.1 coordinate 575,027,004, forward strand.
AATAGTCAGGAAAAAGTGGCCAAAAATGTATTTCATCACTAAACCTTGGCTTGCTCACTGTTGAATTCTCCATAACAAAGGTTGTCAGTAGGATCTTTGATACATTCACTTTAGCTTCCTATATGGATGGACATGTTGAAACGAAATACCGCATATACTCGAGTATAAGCCGACCCAAGGATAAGCAGAGACCCCTAATTGTGCCACAAAAAACTGGGAAAACTTAATGACTCGAGTATAAGCCTAGGATGAAAAATGCAGCAGCTACCGGTAAATGTAAAAAATAAAAATAGGTACCAATAAAAGTAAAATTAATTCAGTCATCAGTAGGTTAAGTGTTTTGAATATCCATAATGAATCAGGAGCCCCATATAATGCTCCATACAGTTCATGATGGGCCCCATATTATGCTCCATACAAAATATGCCTCATATAATGTTCCATACAATTTATGATGGTCCCCATAAGATGCTCCATATTAAAATATGCCTCATATAATGCTGCACAAAAGTTGATTATGACCCCATAAGATGCTCCATAGAGACATTTGCGCCATACAATTCTGCACAAATGCTGATTATGGCCCCATAAGATGCTCCATAGATACATTTACCCCATATAATGCTGCACAAATGCTGATTATGGCCCCATAAGATGCTCCATAGAGATATTTGCCCCCATATAATGCTGCACATGGCCCCATAAGATGCTCCATAGAAATATTCGCCCCATATAACGCTGCATTTGGCCCCATAAGATGCTCCATAGAGATATTTGCCCCATATAATGCTGCACATGGCCCCATAAGATGCTCCGTAGAGATATTTGCCCCCATATAATGCTGCACATGGCCCCATAAGATGCTCCATAGAGATATTTGCCCCATATGCTGTTGCTGCGATAAAAAAAAATCACATACTCACCTATGGTCGCTCAGTCCCCCGGCACTTGCTATACTCACCTTTCCCGTTCCACCGTTGGCACCACTGTGTTTTCTACATCCTCTGCACTGACTGTTAAGGCAGAGGGCAGCGCGCACACTAATCGCGTCATCATGCCATCTAACCTGAGCGTTACTGCAGAGGACACGGAAGATGGAGCGGCGCCGACGGTGGAATGTGGGACTCACTGTTATACTCACCTGCTCCTGTCGCGGTCCCTGCAGGTCCCTGGTTCTCCGGGCGCTGACATCTTCTTCCTGTATTGAGCGGTCACATGGTACTGCTCATTACAGTAATGAATATGCAGCTCCACCCCTATGGGAGTGGAGTCTGGTCCATATTCATTACTGTAATAAGTGGTACCATGTGGCTGCTCAATACAGGAAGAAGCTGTCAGCGCCCGGAGAACCAGGGACTTGCAGGGACCGCACCAGGAGCAGGTGAGTATGATTAGACAGCGCCGCTCCCCCTCCCCTGCCGACCCCTGGGAATTACTTGAGTATAAGCTGAGAGGGGCAATTTCAGCCTAAAAAAAAAAATGGGCTGAAATTCTCGGCTTATACTCGAGTATATACGGTTCATTCTCCTCATTCTGGTTAAATGTTAGTGATGAGCGAATATACTCGTTACTCGAAATTTCCCGAGCACGCTTGGGTGACCTCCAAGTATTTTTTAGTGCTCAGAGATTTAGTTTTCATGAATGATTTACATCTGTTAGCCAGCATAAGTACATGTGGGGGTTGCCTGGTTGCTAGGGAATCCCCACGTGTAATCAAGCTGGCTAAGAGATGTAAATCATTCAGCTGAGGTGAGGAAAACAATCCCCGAGCACTAAAAAATACTCGGAGGTCACCCGAGCGTGCTCGGGAAATCTCAAGTAACGAGTATATTCGCTCATCACTATTAAATGTAACAAGCGCCATCTTAATGGTGCACTGGTATGTGTGAAAATTGTAATACACCAGCTATGATTTTTGCAAATCAAGTAAAGTCAAATATCGCCACCTTCGCAAAGAGTGTAGGCGTGGTACAACAAAGGCATATTACGCCACTACCACATCACTACTGTTACTGTAAACTTTGATAGATCCGTACTCAGTGTTATACTGGGGTGCCAAGAGCCTACTAGTAAAGAAAAAGAGAAAAGGTGCTCCAATTGTAGCACAGAATTGCATATACTCAGCTGCCTGGGTTGTGACCTGGCACAACTCCGTACTTGTAAGAATGAAGAGCTACTGCTCCGACTGTTGACCCACAAGTCAGTGGGAAGAATAATATTCATACAAAACAGAAAAATAGCTATGATTCCCAGGTGCTGCCACAGAGTCTGTGGCTGTGGTCAGGAATCCCCACTCTTTTTCCTGTTTGGTTTGAAAGAGACAGCATAAGAGGAAAGACCTCCACTACTCTAGACAAAAAAAAAACACCAGTACACAGGCAGAGATGCTTACCTGTCCAAGACCTCCAACAATTGCACTAGCCAAGGTGCAGCGGGCCCAAGTTAAGATGGCAGATACACAGGTGCAATAGTACTGATAAGGCAGCCACCCTACAATCAGGAATTGGCCACTTGGTTCACCTGTGCAAACAAATAGTCTGTATGTGGCGTGTTCACACAGGAATGCAAAGTATATGGCTCAAAGCCTATTAATGATGCCATGTAGCGGGCTCACCATAATGCATCCTGTGTGAACAGAGGCCACAGTGTACAGAGCCATCTAGGGTCCAGCCGCACCCTGGAAAAATATACAGTGCACCAAAAACATAGCAATGTATGCAAGGTATTGGTCGATATTATGGCCACAATATTTAAGCTGCCAACCCGCGTCAAGGGTCCTTACATATTGGCAGTCCTAATCTAAAAAAACACCATAAGTGGAAAGACCTCCACTATTCTAGACAAAAAAAAACACCAGTACACAGGTACTTTGGCTAGTGCAATTGTTGGAGTCCTTGGACAGGTAAGCATCTCTGCCTGTGTACTGGTGTTTTTTGGGGGGTTTGAAAGAGCCCACTAGTGACATAGATTCTTGTCCACTGTTCAGCTACATGCAATTACCTGACTCTCGTTCACAAATTTCACTATGCTTCAAAGTAATAATATGTTAATTAGCTTTTATAATTTATAAAGAGATGCTCCCCTTGTCAGTACATGCTGCATTAAGTGTACTGTGCCAAACACTACTCATAGAGGTTGGTGGGCCCACTATGACACAGCGGTGGATTCACCTGTTCCTTTGTGCGCTCATCCGAGCTTCTGAAAGTGCAAAGTACAAATGATACCAAGAGATGATCAATTTGGAATCCAAACATACACTTTATAAGCACTTGGATGCAATTTGGACTAAAAATAATTTTTGCAATTTCACGCCGCAGACCATTTTCGTTTTGCGTTTCTGTTTTTGCTCACCTGCTTCCCAGAGCTATAACTTTTTTATTTTTCCATCAATATGGCCATGTTAGGTCTTGTTTTTTGTGGAATGAGTTGTACTTTTGAAAAACACCATTGGATTGACCATATCATGTCTTGGAAAGTGGAAACAAATTCCAAGTGAAATTGAAAAATAATGCAATTCCACAACATTTTTTTTTTTTACCATGTTCACCAAATGTTAAAACTGACTCGCCAAAATAACTATCCAGGTCATTACGAGTTCATGGATACTAAACATGTCTAGGTTGTTTTTTACTTAAGTGGTGAAAAAAAAAACAGTTTGTTTAAAAAAAAAATGGTGCAATTTTCCGAGACCCATTGCGTCTCCATTTCTTACAATCTGGGGTTAGGTCAGGGCTTATTTTTTGCGTGCCGAGCTGATGTTTTTATTGATACCATTTTGGTGTATATACGATATTTTGATAGCCCGTTATTGAATTTTAATGCAGTGTTGCAGCGACCAAAAAAACATAATTCTGGTGTACATACTGTTTTTCGTTTTTGCTACGCCATTTACTGATCAGATTAATTCTTTTTATAGCTTGATAGATCGAGCGATTCTGAACTTGGTGATACAAAATATGTGTGTTTTTTATAATTGTTTTATTTTGAATAGGGCGAACTGGAGGTGATTTGAACTTTTATATTTTTGTATTTTTTTCATAATTTTAAAAACATTTTTTTTCACTTTATACTGGCTTCAATAGTCTCCAGAGATTAGAGCCTGTTATCATCTGACTAGATGGTGGCTCGATTCTAACCCGTCGGGTATTCTGGAATATGTATGTAGTTTATTTATGAAGATTTCAGAATAATGCAATGAATACACAGGATTCAGCCGGCCGGGCGTGACCAATTAGGGAAGTGTGGTTCAAATCCTGCTCCAATTCGCGGCCGGACTGCGCCTATCGCAGATTGTTTGCGGCCGGCCGGCTGCGAATAATCAGTGAAGCGAGGGATAGCTGAAGGTTTTTGAGGGCCCCAGGCAAAAGAGTCTCACAGCCCACATAGCATATAACACAGCCCACATAGTATATAGCACAGCTACGTAGTATATAGCACAGCCACGTAGTATATAGCACAGGCACGTAGTCTATAGCACAGGCACGTAGTCTATAGCACAGCTACATAGTATAAAACACAGCCACGTAGTATATAGCACAGCCACGTAGTATATAGCAGCCATGTATTATATAGCCCAGCCACATAGTGTATAGCACAGGCACGTAGTATATAGCACAGCCCACGCAGTATATAACACAGCCACATAGTAAATAGCACAGGCACTTATTATATAGCACAGCTACATAGTATATAACACAGCCACGTAATATATAGCACAGCCATGTAGTATATTGCAGAGCCACGTAGTATATAGCACAGCCCATGCAGTATATAACACAGTCCACGTAGTATATAGCACAGCCACATAGTATATTGCACAGCCACATAGTACTGTATATAGCACAGACATGTAGTAGATAGCACAGCCACGTAGTATATAACCATGTAAAACAGCTGACATTAGCCGGGAAAGATTTGGGCTTAGCGTCAGAGCCCACATCAAAGGGAGAGACACGACATGCACAGTATATGCATGATGCATGTCGTGAAGAGGTTGATTACTAATTTTGCACCATTTGCCTCCTATATCTGTTATATTAGGGCTCATACTCAACTGCGAGGAAAACGGAAGACTGCAATCCAATAAAAAACACTCTGCACTCTGACCAATGTTAATCTATGATTCCCTGTTCATCTGTGATTTTTTTTATCATCTGAAATCAGACGGAGAAAAAAAGCAGCATGTTGCGATTGTCCTCATATCTCGGACAAGACTAAACAATGCAATTCGAAGGGTGTGATTAAAAAAAAATCACACGGCACTCAGACCATACGAATGCCATCCTATTTTTGCACACCCATTTCCATGAAAACCCTACATTTCATCTACGACAAACAGTAAAATCACAGCATGACCCAACAGAATAGAATAGATACAGTGGGGAAAAAAGTATTTAGTTAGCCATCAATTGTGCAAGTTCTCCCACGATGAGAGAAGCCTGTAATTGATATCATAGGTAGACCACAATTATGAGAGTCAAAATGAGAAAACAAGTCCAGAAAATCACCTTGTCTGATTTGGCAAGATTTATTTTGCATATTATGGTGGAAAAGAAGTATTTTGTCACCTAAAAACATGTAAAATTTCTGGCTCTCACAGACCTGTAATTTCTTCTTTAAGAGGCTCATCTGTCCTTCACTCATTACCTGTAGTAATGGCACCTGTTTGAACATGTTATCAGTATGAAAGTACTGAATATATATACACCTTTTTGCTAATCAGTTTCTTGGTTGTTTCAGTCCTGGCTTTTCATACTGTTATTGTGGGGCACAGCGCTTCCTGTTTAGGTTAGGGATGCACTTGCTGCACATATTGATGAACCAATTGTATTGTCTGTGATGTAGATTTAAGCTGATTCTATATTGTTTATATATTATCTAGAGGTTGGCATTTATAAAATATTTTTATCTCGCATAATTCGTATAATAATGAGGCCATTATACTGTATGGAGCACTATGTGAGGCCTTTATACTGTATGGAGCACTATGTGGTGCCCTTATACTATATGGAGCATTATGTGGGGCCATTATACTGTATAGAGCATCATGTAGGGCCATTATACTCTATGAAGCACTTTTTTGTGACCATTATACTGTATGGCGCACTATGAATCCATTATACTGATTATACTGTGTGAAGCACCGTGGGGCCATTATACCACATGGAGCCCTATGTGGGGGCCATTATACTGTATGAAAGGCAAAGCAGGGCCCTGTTATACTGTATGGAGGACTATGTGGGGCCCATTATACTACAAGTAGCACTTTTTGCTGCCATTATACTATAAAGAGGGCTCTGTGGGGATTACAGAATCATAGTGTGATGGGGTCACCAGTCTTGTCAGGGGGATTGAGGGAGAGGGGTACAGAAGGATCATCGAACCGTGCATGTGGAGGATACATCATACCGTGCACGTTGGGTATCTTGCCATATTTGGAGGTACTTTTGTTGGCATCATTCCTTATTATTATCTGTATTATTCAAGGTTTTTTATCTTTAGTTATTACATGTTTAAATTAGGCCATTGGGCCATATGCTTTTAACTACTCTTACATTACATATTATATAATTCCAACATTTTATTCTAAGATCTATTAATTAAAATGTACTTTGTTTATGGGACAATCTCTTTAAGTTTGCTTCCATAAGAAATAGTTCATCATGATATTTGATAAGGAAAACTTCCTCAATTTTGGGCATTTTTTATAAAAATATCAAGGTTGGTCCAAGACTTTATCCAAGCTTTTAATGTTGGCCCTCTGTGTATTTGAGTTTGATATCCTGGTGCAAATAGAGCTTATAGGGTTGTCAAGAGCTGTGCAATGAGAAAGGTCATCAAAATGGCATAGATGGAGATCTGATAAATAGCACCCCAAGCAATCACCTGATATCTGCTCCAGCAGCAGGCCGATATAAGCAATATATGAAGCACAATAGTGCAGTTGAGCCTTGCACATTGCACAAAGTGGCCTGTTGATAAGATAAACCCTTATTTACAAGAGAGTGCACTAATTTTCAATGTACTTGCGATTCTACTTATTACAAGGTATAATTAACATTTATAGGCTACTATTTCAAAAGTTGAGTGGATATTAGCATTGATATATCCTTAGTAGTGTTGAGCATTCCGATACCGCAAGTATCGGGTATCGGCGGATATTTGCGGTATCGGAATTCCGATACCGAGTTCCGATACTTTTGTGATATCGGGAATCGGTATCGGGATCGATAATAATGTGTAAAATAAAGAATTAAAATAAAAAATATGGATATACTCACCTCTCCGGCGGCCCCTGCACCTTACCGCTGTTAACCGGCAGCCTGCTTTGCTTAAAATGAGCGCGTATAGGACCTTCCATGACGTCACGGCTTCTGATTGGTTGCGTGCCGCTCATGTGACCGCCACGCGACCAATCACAAGCCGCGACGTCATTCTCAGGCCCTAAACTCCTCATTCTAGGAATTTAGGACCTGAGAATGACGTCGTGGCTTATGATTGGTCGCGTGGCGGTCACATGAGTGGCACGCGACCAATCAGAAGCCATGACGTCATGGAAGGTCCTAAACACGCTCATTTTAAGCAAAGCAGGCTGCCGGTTAACAGCGGTAAGGTGCAGGGGCCTCCGGACGGGTGAGTATATCAATATTTTTTATTTTAATTCTTTATTTTACACATTAATATGGATCCCAGGGCCTGAAGGAGAGTTTCCTCTCCTTCAGACCCTGGGAACCATCAGGATACCTTCCGATACTTGGTGTCCCATTGACTTGTATTGGTATCGGGTATCGGTATCGGCGATATCCGATACTTTTCGGGTATCGGCCGATACTATCCGATACCGATACTTTCAAGTATCGGACGGTATCGCTCAACACTAATCCTTAGGCTAAGCTCAATGCTTTTTACCTGCATATTTTCTGCACGAGCATACGAGCATATTTAAAGCGTTTTAGTGCATTTTTGGCACAGAAAAACTTTGATTCTGCACTTAAATGTGAAATTGCATTTTTACAAACATTTTTTTCTGAACTGGCATAGACACCTGAACAGAAAAAACACACCAAAAATGCACAGTTCAAGATCAACTTTAAACCCACCATGGGCATGAGTTCATGAAATTGTATCCACTTTGTTTTGACCATTAAATGCAACAGATTTTTTGCACAAAATATTCTGCAGAAAAAGTGTATTTATGCTACATAGGAATATAGTCTTTCTGTAAAAAAAAAAGATGTAACTCAAGTGGCAGGAAGAATAGATTAAGATATGACACAGAAATGAGAAGACTCCAATAATTGTAAGCCGAAAAAAGACATATGTTGCTTCTTTTCTTTTCATTTTCTATTTTTATTTTACTACACATTATTGCTTATTTTCCGATATAAATAAATAACCAGTGCCTGTTTTACAATGTTTTGGACAATAAAATGGCACTTTCCACATGAGAAGAAATAGCGTTATAGCTACTCCAGCTATTTTATTTTAAGTGTTGCAACTTGTTTATTCTTATATGCTCACAGAGAATGAATGTAAAAAAAATCATCATCAAAGGGAACATATTGAGGGGAGTGTGCTGTAGATATTGCAAAACCATTTCATATTTTTATTTCCAGCTAAGCTTTGCCTGGTGCAATTGAAAAAAAGTTGGCTTATGCCACAAAGTTTGTGACTGTATCTATGAAGGGAATTAACTCAGTTTGAGACCCAAGACAATTTCATTGTGACCTTGAGCAAGCCACTTCAACTCCCTGTGCTTCAGGTACCAAGCAATTATTTTATGAAGTGTTAGGAGCAAAGGATATTTGTGTTAGTAGAATCCAACCATACTATTCTGTAATATATATAAAATGAATTTTGATTTATTAATGTGCTTCTTATTAAAGGATAAAGCATAATACAATGGCAAGTTTGATACAGCAACTTGCTACTTATAATGTAAAGTTACAGCCGGTAGGTTTCTTACCCGTTTCCTAGCTAAATAACTTACTGTACATAGAACTAAACAGTAATACTATGTGTCCAAAAATTATTCAGGCGTTAGACACTTCAATCAAATGACAACAAAAGTAGTCTATTTGTGGTGCATTTGCCGCTAGACCTGAAGTGATTCCCACAGAAGATTATTTAATTAAAAAATACAAAATTTATTAATATTAGCTTAAAATCCATATTCACCATAAAAAAATAGACAGGGCTTAGTTAAACCGCCAAAGAGAGGGAGAGCTACAGTACCGTAATTATGTTGGCAGCATAGGGTAGTAATTAGCATTTCCATAAAGATATGTACAATAATATCAACTATCTGGAACTTCAGCAGTTGTCAGTTGTATAAGCCAATATATAAACCATGTCCGCAAAATAGCAATATAAAATCTAGTGATAAGGACATAAACAATAAAAAATTCTATGCTGAAATGAATCCTGTTAGAGACAATCCCATTTATATGAAAATAGTATATAATATCTAAATAATAATATTGCAAACCACTGCGCTAAAACTAAGGCTGAAATATCAACATACTTACTTCTATTATGGCTGTTTGTGTGTTATATGAGAATCCTTATGGATAAAGGGTTGTACCTGGTTACAGCGATTTTACTGAAAGGTAAAGTATACAGGAGATCGGTATATTATTTGGGCCGTACAAATAGGTTATCAAGGATATCAATTAAATGCACTTACTCCTCATGTGAGGTTTTATAGGCTGCACCTGAAGTGTTCCTATACGAGGTTTAAGTGTTTCTTGGTGTGATAAACCAATGCTGGAGGGTAGAATATGCAAAAAAAAACAAAAAAACAACAGTATAATATTTGGACCGTATAGATTTGTTATCATAAGTATTAGTGGAATACACTTACTCTCTTTATATAAGACTATGTAGGCTGCATCCAGAGTATTCCTATATTTAATTGAGCATTTCTCTTTCCACGGTGTGACAAATTGAATGCTAATAAATAAATAGAGTAAAAAATGTCAGCAGTACCTTAAAATAATTGGGTTATTGCTAACCACAACAATTGCAGCAGTATCAATAAGAATCACCCGGCACTCACCACATCCTGCTTAGAAAACCACATGCGGGGAACCGGCACCGCGTCCTCAGCGTTTCTTCCGGCCGGGGCACGCTAGGCACTGGTACCTTCTTGCCACTCACTGGGACGTTACCGTCCAGGAACCTCGGCCTCAAGCACTGACTGCACCACAGTCCGCTGAAGCTATTTTAAGCGATACAAACAGCACTACCTCGCCATCTTCCCTGCATGTGGTTTTCTAAGCAGGATGTGGTGAGTGCCGGGTGATTCTTATTGATACTGCTGCAATTGTTGTGGTTAGCAATAACCCAATTGTTTTAAGGTACTGCTGACATTTTTTCTCTATTTATTTATTAGCAATCAATTTGTCACACCGTGGAAAGAGAAATGCTCAATTACATATAGGAATACTCCGGATGCAGCCTACATAGTCTTATATAAAGAGAGTAAGTGTTTTCCACTAATACTTATGATAACACATCTATACGGTCCAAATATTATACTGTTTTTTTGGGGGGGTTTGTTTCTTTTTTGCATATTCTACCCTCCAGCATTGGTTTATCACACCAAGAAACACTTAAACCTCGTATAGGAACACTTCAGGTGCAGCCTATAAAACCTCACATGAGGAGTAAGTGCATTTAATTGATATCCTTGATAACCTATTTGTACGGCCCAAATAATATACCGATATACCGATACCTTTATACTTTACCTTTCAGTAAAATTGCTGTAACCAGGTGCAACCCTTTATCCATAAGGATTCTCATATAACACACAAACAACCATAATAGAAGTAAGTATATTGATATTTCAGCATTAGTTTTAGCGCAGTGGTTTGCAATATTGTTATTTAGGTGTAGTGTTGAGCATTCCGATACCGCAAGTATCGGGTATCGGCCGATACTTGCGGGTATCGGAATTCCGATACCGAGATCCGATACTTTTGTGGTATCGGGTATCGGTATCGAAACAGTAATGTGTAAAATTAAGAATTAAAATTAAAAATATTGCTATACTCACCTCTCCGACGCAGCCTGGACCTCTGCGAGGGAACCGGCAGCGTTGTTTGCTTAAAATTCGCGCGTTTACTTCCTTACTTGAAGTCCCGGCTTGTGATTGGTCGCGTCGCGGTCACATGGGCGACGCGACCAATCACAAGCCGTGACGTCACGGGAGGCTGGACACGCGCGCATTTTAAAATGCGCGCTTGTCCTGCCTCCCGTGACGTCCCGGCTTGTGATTGGTCGCGTCGCCCATGTGGCCGTGACGCGACCAATCACAGCAAGCCGTGACGTAATTTTAGGTCCTTCAGGATTTTAAAATTACGTTCTGGCTTGTGATTGGTCGCGACGCGATGCGACCAATCACAAGCCGTGACGTCACGGGAGGCAGGACAAGCGCGCATTTTAAAATGCGCGCGTGTCCAGCCTCCCGTGACGTCACGGCTTGTGATTGGTCGCGTCGCCCATGTGACCACGACGCGACCAATCACAAGCCAGAACGTAATTTTAAAATCCTGAAGGACCTAAAATTACGTCACGGCTTGCTGTGATTGGTCGCGTCGCGGCCACATGGGCGACGCGACCAATCACAAGCCGGGACGTCACAGGAGGCAGGACAAGCGCGCATTTTAAAATGCGAGCGTGTCCAGCCTCCCGTGACGTCACGGCTTGTGATTGGTCGCGTCGCCCATGTGACTGCGACGCAACCAATCACAAGCCAGAACGTAATTTTAAAATCCTGAAGGACCTAAAATTACGTCACGGCTTGCTGTGATTGGTCGCGTCGCGGCCACATGGGCGGCATGCGACCAATCACAAGCCGGGACTTCAAGTAAGGAAGTAAACGCGCGAATTTTAAGCAAACAACGCTGCCGGTTCCCTCGCGGACGTCCAGGCTGCGTCGGAGAGGTGAGTATAGCAATATTTTTTATTTTAATTCTTTATTTTACACATTAATATGGTTCCCAGGGCCTGAAGGAGAGTTTCCTCTCCTTCAGACCCTGGGAACCATCAGGAATACCGTCCGATACATGAGTCCCATTGACTTGTATTGGTATCGGGTATCGGTATCGGATTAGATCCGATACTTTGCCGGTATCGGCCGATACTTTCTGATACCGATACTTTCAAGTATCGGACGGTATCGCTCAACACTATTTAGGTGTTAATTTTTCTAACAGAGTCCTGCACAGAACCTGTTTTTAACCACGTGCAGCTTCCAAGGCCCCCACCTTATCTTTTCAGGTGATTAAGCGCCAGTGTATATACATTTTTTTCTCTTTTTTAGTATATAATATCTGTATGTTAATATATAGTATACACATATGCTGCTTGATATGATAATCCAGAGTACAATACTCAATTATGACCAATCAAAACAATGAGAACAGTTTTAAGCTTACCTCAATCTAAGTTACATATATTATATCTATGGCATCAGTTGTTACCTTACAAATGCACGTGGGGCGATGGTGCGGTAAATAATGCTGATCAAACGTTCATCACGGAACTGTGCTCTCAGAAGATGCGAGCTGCAAAACGGTGCCCGTCGGGTAGGAGAGAGAGCACAGTTTCCTGCTGGATGATCGCATTTTGGCACAGTCCATGTTGAAAATTATTTATCGCAGCCATGGATTACGGCGTGGGACAGGGCATTGGATGTGTGAGGGATATGGTTGCTTTTTATTTTTGATTTTTTACAGTTGACAATGTATAACTGTGTTTGTTTTTTTAAAATTAAAAAGTAAAAGTGTGTTTTTATTTCAAATTAAGTACTTTATTCTGGCTGTGCGTTTATTTACAATATAACTATAAGATTAGAAATGGATAGGATTCTTATAGATGACTCTCCATTACTAAGCCGTGGGCTTGATGTCACCTGAAAATACAAAGGTCATATCAACCTCCTACTTGCCACCACCATAGAGCACGTGGGATGAGCCAGACAAAGTGCCAGAATTGTTGCATCTAATAGATGTGCCTTTTCTGGGCAGCTATATGCTGCTATTTTTAGGCTGAGGGGCTAATACCCATGGACCCTTACCAGACTGAAAATACAAGCCCTCATCTGTCTGCTTTAGCTTGGCTGGTTGTCAAAAATGGGGGAACCAGGAATCCAAGAGAAGAAGTGAAGAGGTGGCACTTTGATTTCCGATAAAAAATATATTGTTTATTCAATACATCAAGATTAAAATTTCTGTGGTGGACGACGGCCTTTCTGAGGCAGTTGTTATGCTTCAACAGGTCCAGGATAAAAGAATTGTGTTCAATAATATTCCCATTAAAGAAGAGGTTTTGTGTTCAAACCATTATTTATTTTTTATATATTTAGATATCTAAAGCATGGTAGAGGCATGTAAAAGAGTAGAGAAGAGGCATTTTTTTCTGAGGCAGGCTGACTTTACTATTTTTTCAGTGTCTTGCCAAATCTGGAGTGTTTGTTAAGGTACCTTCACACGAAACGACATCGCTAGCGATCCGTGACGTTGCAGCGTCCTGGCTAGCGATATCATTTCGTTTGACACGCAGCAGCGATCAGGATCCTGCTGTGATGTCGCTGGTCGCTGAATAAAGTCCAGAACTTTATTTGGTCGTCCGATCGCTGTGTATCGTTGTGTTTGAAAGCAAAAGCAACGATACCAGCAATGTTTTACACTGGTAACCAGGGTAAACATCGGGTTACCAAGCGCAGGGCCGCGCTTAGTAAGCCGATGTTTACCCTGGTTACCAGCATAAAAGTAAAAAAAATCAAACAGTACATGCTCACCTGCGCGTCCCCCAGCGTCTGCTTCCTGACACTTACTGAGCGCCGGCCCTAAAGTGAAAGTGAAAGCACAGCGGTGACGTCACCGCTGTGCTGTTAGGGCCGGAGCTCAGTCAGTGTCAGGAAGCAGACGCTGGGGGACGCGCAGGTGAGCATGTACTGTTTGTTTTTTTTACTTTTACGCTGGTAACCAGGGTAAACATCGGGTTACTAAGCACGGCCCTGCGCTTAGCAACCCGATGTTTACCCTGGTTACCCGGGGACCTCGGCATCGTTGGTCGCTGGAGAGCGGTCTGTGTGACAGCTCTCCAGCGATCAAACAGCGACGCTGCAGCGATCGGCATCGTTGTCGCTATCGCTGCAGCGTCGCTTCGTGTGAAGGTACCTTTACTTTAAAAAGTACCAGGTTCCAGTAGAGCTGACCACTTACTTCTTCAAAACAAATATTTAGAGATTCCATAGTAAACCAGTTAATTCATGCAATGTTTGGAGTTGAGAAACCCTTCATAAGGCAAGAGGAGTAGAGACACAACTTCAGTCAAGAAGAATATCATCCATGGCATGGTCCTAGGTTACATTCCTGCAATGATGACCCAGTGATTTGAAGATCTGTTTAAAGTCAACCTGTCACCAAGTTTGGTCAATAAGAGATATGGCCATCACCTTTCAGGGCTGATATACAGCATTCTATAATGTTGTATATCTGTCCCCAACCCAACCTGCAAGAGACGAAAAATAACTTTATTATACTCACCTCTGGGGCGGTCCAGTCCGATGGGCATCGCTGGTCTTGGTCCAGTGCCTTCCATCTTTTTACGATCCCCATCCTCCTGCTTGCTTCATTTGGATGATGTGTCCCTTCGTCAAACACACAGTCTCCTTGGCACCGAGCTCCTGCACAGGCTTACTTCTCTGCCTTGTTAAGGGCAGAGCAAAGTACTGCAGTGCACATGCTCCAGGGCTCTTTGACCTTTCTAGGCACCTGCACACTGCATTACTTTTCTCTGCCCTCAACAGGGCAGAAACGTGCACCTGCACAGGAGCGTGGTGCCGAGGAGACGCGTTATACATACGAAGCAAGCAGGAGGGCGGCATCGCAAGAAGATGTGAGGTGCCGGACCAAGACCAGTGATGCCCATCGGACCGGACCGCTCATTATTTTTCTTCTCTTGCAGGTCAAATAGAATGCTAATGCTATGCTATATGTTACAGAATGTTCTATAGTAGCCCTGAAAGGCGATGGCCGTATCTCTTATCGGCCAAACCTTATGACAAGTTCCCTTTAAACAGAATCTGTCAGGTCATTATTATTTAGTATACTAATAGTATCCAGAAATAGAGCTTTGGCATCCCTTTCAGGATATGTAACTTTAATTTCTCAGCAGAGCCCCTTTGTCTTATTGTAAGCCACGAACAAATTTATTGTCTGGCGTTGACAAGTCAAACATATGTAATTTGCAAATGAATATTCATCCTTTCCACCTCCCATAATACTGCCCATTGGCGTCCCTGATTCAGTCAGACTGCTGTATGCCTTAAGATCGCATCGCAGTCCTCGGACTGTCCATCTACTCTCCTGATGTGAGAATGACAGCTGCATAGAAATATGTGCTGTCACGCTCATGTCAGGAGAGCAGGCGGCAAGTCCCAGGACTGCGATGCAATCCTTGCGTGAGTAACACAGCAGTCTAACTGCAAAAAATCAGTCATGCCTGCCAGGAGGGATGGGCGGGATTATGGGCAGTAGAAGGCGTGAATATTCATTTGGCATTAACATACCGACTTGTCGGCTTTCGGGACACTATACTACATAAAAATGACCTGACAGATCCCCTTTAAGTGAAGCATGTCCAGTGTGTTCTATGTTACATGAATGTCCTAGATACAGCTAAAGAGTGACACTGATTATGGAAATAAAGCAGATCTGGATTCTAATCCCATTAAAATTCTTTAACTAAGTGTTGTAAAGACAATGTTTTACACATGATTGCTAAAAAATAACACAAAACTTGTATATGATTTTAAGGCTACATTTTTCATAAAACACTTATAACAAAAATACTTACTTTTTAAGTAAATAAAAAAACCTCATTTTCAGACAGATCTTTCACAAATGTCAAACATCACTTGAAAAGGATTAAGAGTTGCAAAATGCTACCTACAAATATTTTAAGAGTTTAAATGTGTATTAATCAGCCAGCAAAAGGTACATAGGTTTAACTCTTCCTTTCCAAATATTGTGACATTATGGGTTAAAGACATTAGGTGATTTCCTTCCAAAGCTGACCAAACAAAATAGAATACCATGTACAGAGGAAGCAAACAGAGAGAATGCACTAGATTTTAGCAGCATTGTAGCCTCATCAAATGGCCCATCAGTTATATGCATACTTATAATTTGATGGATAGGTGGAAGTGTTTTTCTGGATAGCGTCATTCTTACCCTATAAAAGGGACCTCATACCATACAAATTATTTAAGTGATGAAGAACAGTCTAAACCCATATGATTTCGATGCAGAAGAGGATTGTGTGTCTATTTAAACTCCACGATTAATACACTAAAGAAAGCAGATTTTTTTTCTAACATTAGACTTGCACAAAACCCCAACAGCTATTCTTTATGTGGCTGCTGGCTCAGTACAAAGATAAAAGCTCGTATTTATGTGTACTACGCGGCTTTTAATAAATACGCTTTAAAAAAAACGATCGCCTCGGCAAGTCATTTCCAAATGCTTCTACATATGAAGCAGGAGTGGATAACTTATTTAGACCATAAAAGAGACTACTTTTTTATATTTTCTTCTCCTCTAAAGTTTCCAGATAGCTTTTTGCTGTAGATATACACAGTCGCCTGGCACTTCAGCTATTATTTAGATAAATCAGGGCACAAGAACCAGACAGAAATATAACACAAAGCAGATTCAGCAATATAAAAATGGTTTGAAATACTCCAGCTCAGCGCTACGGAGGAATGTGTTACTTTTCTTGAAACATATCATTTAAGCAGTAAGTACTTCCAGTATATGTCCGCAGTAACTCATCTCTCATTATCCTTGACTACAAACATGTTTTTTCTCTGCACAGACATCTTGGATTTAACACCATTACGCTGAATATTTAGATTTATTTGTACATGTTACACCATCTGTGGCCTTATCCCATTTAGTTAATTGCAAATTTGAAGCAGCCATGATTTTTGCAATCATCCCTAACTTGGATCATGAAAACTGTAAGTGGGACATCTTGAAATTTATATGAGATGTGATTATAATGTCTTTTTTGTTCCATTGCTAACATTGCTATAAATAAAAGTGAACTTCATATTCATGAACACCATCAATCCATGAATTTGCATCTTTTTAAAGACAGTTGCTCTGAAAAAAATATGACTTCTGCATGTAGTGAAGAGAAACATTTTCTTCAGAGACTTCATCATTTAGGAAAAAAAATAGTAAAGCAAAGTGTTTGGTGTTTAATAAAAATGTTGTTAAAGATGACACTTCATTTATAAGGTTTTGCAAATGTTGGGTATTATCAGAAAAAAAGGAGAAAAGAGAAAGCAGGGAAATGTTAAGCTGCCTTAACAGAATAAGGCTCACAAAAATGTTTGTCACAAAAAAATTTACATAATGTATAATAAAATATATGCAAAATAAAATGTGAGCATGGTTTTAACCCAAGATAAAAACTTTAATCAAAAAAGGAAAAACTATCCCACCACATTAAGGTAAACCTTACTATATAACATAACACAACATAGTTATTAATGTTGAAGGAAGACTTTAAGTCCATCTTGTAGCATAACCTAACATGCCCTATGTATCAAATAACTTAAATATGAATAAGGGCCGGACTGGACCGAGACACCGACTAATAGACAACCATCCATGGACAGCTATATAAAGGTAATGTGCAGCTCAAAGAAAAGGTAGGCCGCGTCCTTCTTTGCACAGAATGCAAAAACCTGAAACAAAAAGTCTGCGATTTTGCACAAGCAGATTTTCAGTGGCTTGGGAATATAGCATGGCAAATTATTTTGAAAGGTTAAATTGTGTTTGCAGCAAAAGAAAAAAAAAAGTTGTTTTTTTATTCATAAAATATAACAATTTGGCTTTTATTTTTATGTTGGAACATTTTGTTATATTGTGAAAGGGTTAACTATAGTTTTATGTCTTTATTGACACATGGAAACTAGATAATTATAGGCTATGAATATCTACCATTTGTGGTCTCTTGATGAGCTGAAGTGGAGAAACTTTCAATAGAATAGCTATAGTTACTACTATGCATTGTGCAGTAAAGGAAAACATCAAGCCAGATGTGTCTATGAAAGGTGGCTCACTCTTTGGCCGGCGTCACACTCAGCGTATGAAAATACGGTCCGTATTTTACGGCCGTAATACGCAGAAATGTTCCAAAAATAGTGATCCGTATGTCATCCGTAGGCAGGGTAAGTCAGCGTATTTTGCGCATGGCATCCTCCGTATGTAATCCGTATGGCATCCGTACTGCGATATTTTCTCGCAGGCTTGCAAAACCGACATCTAATGGATTTATGTGCTCAAATGTTCATTAAAACATATATACAGTATGTGTATATATATATATATATATATATATATATATATATATATATATATATATATTCTGTATTTATATTTAATTCAGCGTGAGATATGTGAAAAGCCGGTAATTCAATTGCGGCTTTTCATTTCTCCTTCCCAAACCCGACATGATATGAGACATGGTTTACATACAGTAAACCATCTCATATCCCTTTTTTTTTGCATATTCCACACTACTAATGTTAGTAGTGTGTATGTGCAAAATGTGGGCACTCTAGCTTGTAAAATAAAGGGTTAAATGGCGGAAAAAATTGGTGTGGGCTCCCGTGCAATTTTCTCCACCAGAGTGGTAAAGCCAGTGACTGAGGGCAGATATTAATAGCCTAGAGGGGGTCCATGGTTATTGGCCCCCCTGGCTAAAAACATATGCCCCCAGTCACCCCAGAAAAGGCACATCTGGAAGATGCGCCTATTCTGGCACTTGCCCACTCTCTTCCCATTCCCGTGTAGCGGTGGGATATGGGGTAATGAAGGGTTAATGTCACCTTGCTATTGTAAGGTGACATTAAGCCAGATTAATAATGGAGAGGCGTCAATTATGACATCTATCCATTATCAATCCAATCTGTATTGTATTGTATTGTATTGTATTGTATCTGTATTGTATAATCTGTATTTGAGATATTGTGTTTGACATGCACATTTGTGGCCTGTTGGAGGACATTTTGCAGACTCTGGCAGTGCTCCTCCTGTTCCTCCTTGCACAAAGGCTGAGATAGCGGTCCTGCTGCTAGGTTGTTGCTCTCCTCCGGCCCCCCTCCACATCTCCTGGTGTACTGGTCTGTCTCCTGGTAGCACCTCAAGCCTCTGGACACTACGCTGGCAGACAAAGCAAACCATCTTGTCACAGCTCGCACTGATGTGCCATCCTGGATGAGCTGCACTACCTGAGCCACTTGTGTGGGTTGTAGAGTCTGTCTCATGCTACCACGAGTGTGAAAGCACAACCACGTTCAAAAGTGACCAAAACATCTGCCAGGAAGCATTGGTACTGAGATGTGGTCTGTGGTCCCCACCTGCAGAACCACTCCTTTATTGAGTGTGTCTTGATAATTGCCAATGATTTCCATCTGTTGTCTATTCCATTTGCACAGCAGCATGTGAAATTGTTTGTCAAACAGTGTTGCTTCCTAAGTGGACAGTTTGATTTCACAGAAGTTATATTTACTTGGAGTTATATTCTGTTGTTTAAGTGTTCCCTTTATTTTTTAAACAGTGTATATTACATTATAACTTTTATCTAAAATATCTGAAATGGGACACATTTAGACCAAAGAGGTCTACACAATAAACAGGGGATGTACAACATAAGCGTACTCCCTGGCTGTTAAACTACTATTCCACTTTGCTTACCTGGGAACAAATACAGTTTATGTTCTAGTATGCTATTAAGATGGAATTTTTAAAGCATCTAGCCTAGTGTGAAGTGCCATATTTAGTCATAACGTTTTAATAAGATGTTTATTCCATCAACATAACTATTCTGCATATAGGTTGTATTTTACTATATAATGTTTTCTCACACTAGGACTTCTTCATTTTAAACATAATGTTAGTTTATTCCAAATGCACAGTAATAGTTTTGCAAATTTTCAAATAATATTCATTTCTACTAAAGTTAGATAATGAGTTTAGTGTAGGGTGAAAAATCTCATAATTGCCTGGCTGTCTGGGACAAAATGGAGAGCTTTCTTCACAATATTATCTTCAATTTAAAAGTTCTCTGAACCATAAACATGAATCAGTATGTCAAGCACTGGTGACAAATGGGAAGAGTAATATTTTCTTATTATAATAATATAATGATAAAATATAAAGGTTGGAATGTTGTAACTGCATAGCATGCTGTAACAACACAAATCTATAATGCAAATAAATTCTGTAACACAAACATAGTTAAATATATGCTTTATATTGATGTGCTCTTAGATGAATTTGTAGGTACATAAAATAGTACATAGTGAGGGGAATTTTATACATTGTATTTGTTGTGGCTTTTTGCTATCATATTTAGAAATGCTATTTACCTGCAGCTTAAGGGCAGCACCTGCAGAAGAGACATCACTAAAAAGAAACATTTTGTAGAGTACGAACATTTGGAGTTGAAAAATTTGCAGTAAAGTTTGTGCATGTAACCTGCATATATTGCTTTAAATTCATTGCAGTATTTATTCTAGCTATTAGCTATACTGAAAGGCTTACAATCAGCAATTAAGGAGAAATTGCCATGATATGGATTTTAACATAATTCAGCATCTGATTAAGGTTTCTAAAGTTTCATCCACATGCATAGTACTGTAATATGCTGTGGATTTTACCTGTGCTAATGTACAGGTAAAATTCATAGCCATTCTTATAGATGTGGACTTATTCTTACATTGTCAGAATCAATAATTATCTGAGTTCTCTCATAAAAGAAAGATTTTGCATTAGTCTATGCTTGATGAAGAGACCCTAGTCTCGAAAGCTTGCAATTTGTTACCATTAGTGTTGAGCATTCCGATACCGCAAGTATCGGGTATCGGCCGATACTTGCGGGTATTGGAATTCCGATACCGAGATCCGATACTTTTGTGGTATCAGGTATCGGTATCGAAACAACATTAATGTGTAAAATAAAGAATTAAAATAAAAAATATTGCTATACTCACCTCTCCGACGCAGCCTGGACCTCACCGAGGGAACCGGCAGCGTTCTTTGCTTAAAATGCGCGTGTTTACTGCCTTCCGTGATGTCACGGCTTGTGATTGGTCGCGTGCCACCCATGTGGCCGCGACGCGACCAATCACAGCAAGCCGTGACGTAATTTTCAGGTCCTGAATGCCTAATTCTAGGCATTCAGGATTTTAAAATTACGTTACGGCTTGTGATTGGTCGCGTCGCGGTCACATGGGCGACGCGACCAATCACAAGCCGTGATGTCACGGGAGGCAGGAAACGCGCGCATTTTAAAATTATGTCACGGCTTGTGATTGTTTGCGTGCCACCCATTTGACCGCGACGCGACCAATCACAGCAAGCCGTGACTGCCTAATTCTGCAGTCAGGACCTGAAAATTACGTCACGGCTTGCTGTGATTGGTCGCGTCGCGGTCACATGGGCGGCACGCAACCAATCACAAGCCGTGACGTAATTTTAAAATGCGCGCGTTTCCTGCCTCCCGTGACGTCACGGCTTGTGATTGGTCGCGTCGCCCATGTGACCGCGACGCGACCAATCACAAGCCGTAACGTAATTTTAAAATCCTGAATGCCTAGAATTAGGCATTCAGGACCTGAAAATTACGTCACGGCTTGCTGTGATTGGTCGCGTCGCGGCCACATGGGCGGCACGCGACCAATCACAAGCCGTGACGTCACGGAAGGCAGTAAACGCGCGCATTTTAAGCAAAGAACGCTGCTGGTTCCCACGGTGAGGTCCAGGCTGCGTCGGAGAGGTGAGTATAGCAATATTTTTTATTTTAATTCTTTATTTTACACATTAATATGGATCCCAGGGCCTGAAGGAGAGTTTCCTCTCCTTCAGACCCTGGGAACCATCAGGGATACCATCCGATACTTGAGTCCCATTGACTTGTATTGGTATCGGGTATCGGTATCGGATTAGATCCGATACTTTGCCGGTATCGGCCGATACTTTCCGATACCGATACTTTCAAGTATCGGACGGTATCACTCAACACTAGTTACCATCTTTTCAGTTAGCCGATAAAATGTATCAACCACTGAGGACTCTCAATTCTAAATATTTTTCTGAGTTCTTTGAAGCACTGTTTTCTTCCTAATTCCTCAGATATTTTGTATTCCAATATGTCCCATAATGTATTGAATAGCATGTGTAATCTTGTTAAGTCTCTTCTACAGTGTATAGACTGCCTTACACATATGTACATATTGTGTTATCATGACTTGGGGCCTCAATGCTGTAGGAGTGTCTGCTAAGAAATCATGAACCTCAATGCTGCAGCTCAATTCTAGCTGTCATACTGCAGAGATAACTAGATCGGAGTTGCTGCGTGGAGGTACGTGAATTCTGTGCACACAGTAGTGTGTATAAAAACATTATCCACACAGTAACTGCATTTTAGATGTATCACTAAAAGAATGAGTAGAACAGAGATGCTGCACTTAGGCTAATGATAGTCAGTTAACATCCTGTTGTATAAACCATTATGTGGACCGTCTTTTTTTCTTTCTATTTGTAACAATAATTTTTGAACTCCATTTGCAAATGTATTTCTTTTTTCCAATTTAGTGATTTGTTATAATTAATATTATTGGATATATACTCTTGTAGTTATTTGAGATGGTAAAGTATGTTGTGACATTGTGGGTGCAAAGTAGTCAGTAGTATGTAACTAAAGAATAAAATGATTAAATGAATTACATGATTGTCCAAACCAAGCAGTGGCATTCAGTACACCTCTGGGGTGACCAAGCATTGTATTCCATTTATCTCTGTACTCTGTTCCTTGATTGCCAGCTATGTATTTATGCATGAGATAGCCAAGATGATTGTCTATAAAATGATCGTAGTCTCATGCTCAAAGCAGCAGTGGATGGTGAGATATGAAGCCTGAAAGTCAAAAGTTCAAAACATTGTTACCCTTTTGCTCATCAGTGTAGTTAGCTTTGAAACATTTGTACCTGCTGATTCCAGGTCTTTCTGGAGCACTGCAAAGGTGGCCCATGGCAATTGGACAACTGTACTGATAATTCTTTTCACTCCGCTATTTAAATCTTGCGAGGAGCACCTGGTCATAGCTGATTTATGGTGAAATGATATCCTTCCTTCTGTATCATGGCCGCAACAGTGCTCACTGTTATTCTGTAACTAATGCCATAAGAATCTTTTACAACAGTAAGGTTGCAAAGGTCTTGAGACAGCTCACTGGTTTTACCCATCATGAGATGTTTCATGTGTGGCACCTTTGTTATCAAACACCTTTTTATAGGCCATCAGTTGAACCAGCTGATATTATTTTTCACTCAGTGGCAGGAAAACTTTTCTGTTACTGATAGATTTCTGCTGGTTTCATGAGTTTCCATGGCTTTTTTAACCTCTCTTCATGTGTTCAATACTTTTTTTTTGACAGTTTTCATTATTACACTTTCAATAATTTAAACAGGAAAGAAATATATCTTGGTACCGTGTTAGCCAGTAGATAGAAAAATATTTAGAATTGAGAGTCCTCAGTGGTTGATACCTTTTAATGGCTAACTGAAAAGATGGTAACAAATTGCAAGCTTTCGAGACTACATACGTCTCTTCATCAGGCAAAGACTAAAATAAATTCTGAAGAATCACATATTTATGCACAACATAGTATAGAGAAAAAAAAAAAAAAAAAAAAAGGAGGGGAAAAAAAACCATGGATAAGCTAGGTGACATGAAGCAGAATTACCATGGGTGATAAACAGTTACGTCCATAAATATTGGGCCAATTCTTAGATAAGGATTGTTTTATTGTCCTGTGATTAGGGCCTCGTTCTGTTGTGATGACCCCACATGCCCCTCAGACCATGTGGGGTCATCACAACAGAACGAGGCCCTAATCACAGGACAATAAAACAATCCTTATCTAAGAATTGGCCCAATATTTATGGACGTAACTGTTTATCACCCATGGTAATTCTGCTTCATGTCACCTAGCTTATCCATGGTTTTTTTCCCCTCCTTTTTTTTTTTTTTTTTTTTTTCTCTATACTATGTTGTGCATAAATATGTGATTCTTCAGAATTTGTTTTAGTCTTTGCCTGATGAAGAGACGTATGTAGTCTCGAAAGCTTGCAATTTGTTACCATCTTTTCAGTTAGCCATTAAAAGGTATCAACCACTGAGGACTCTCAATTCTAAATAATTTAAACTTAATTTATGGACATCAATGATTTGATTTATTTGATGGGATGGGTTGTGGCCAACATTTGGTGAGAATTTAAAGTCAATAGCATCTTTTAGAAATATATTTGCTTAGAAAATTTGTAACGTGTTAAATACATTTTTCACCTGCTGTATATGGAGCGCCCCCACACCGCCGCAGGGCCGAGGGGTACCCGGAGCCGGGCCTCTAGGTCTCAGTCCTGGGGTTGTCACGGTGGCTAGACCCGGTCCGTGGCCCTGTCTGTCAGTGGGGGGGGACGTCCGGTGAAATAAGCAGTGTTGTAACGGTGCAGTTGTGGGGTGCAGGTCGCGGTAAATAACGAGGACACCAGGTTGCAGTCTCTTTACCTCTTTACTGGAGATCTCTGAGTCCTCAGTCCAGAATACGGTTCACCAGGCTGCGCAAGTCCGGCAGGTCCAATGGCACCTCCAGAGTTCTCTTCACAGGTGGAAATCGGTGCCTTCCTTCTTAGCGCTATGTGTTGTAGTCCTCCCCTGCTGTGCTTACGGAAAGTACCCCACAACTGTTGTGTCTGTTTCTTAAGTTCCCTCACAACTCGATTAAATGATGTTCTTCTAATCGTCCGTCCCTTCCTGATGTTACGGTTAGAACGGCACCCGTTTGTCGGGTAGGCCTGGAGTTCTTCCGGGACCCTAGAGACACCCCTCTCCCGCAATTGCCTCCCAAGACTTCATAGGTGATATGTGTTAGACAGCCCGCCTTAAACTGACTGTCCTGCCGCTGTTTAGAGTATTGCTTGAAGCTGAATGTTATAATACTCCCTCGGCGTTCCGGCCACCGGTAGTGCGCCTCAGTAGGGTGTTGCTTCGGTCTTACAGCACGACCCCTACTGGAATTCTCCTATCGCTTGATCTCGTTTCTCACTCAGCACAATCTATCTCGCTTCTAGTCCTTTCTTGGGCCCCGCCGCTTCCCGGAGCTGGCGCGGACCTGTTACGTTCTTTCCAATGCCAAGCCTCTGTCAGGATCCCACCCCTGACAGAGACCCTACTGTCTCTTCCTCCACAACACCCTCTGCCACTGAGTGTTGCTTCGTCCAATCCAGTCAGCTTTCTGATCTAACTTCCTGCCTGACCCCCAGTTTACCCACTATGGTGGGGAGTGGCCTAATGAATAGAACCCTTAGCTCCCCCCGGAGGCCCGACTGTGAAATGTATTGGTGTCTGTGATACCTGATCAGATGAACTCCTTCAGTGCCATCGGACGCACCATGGCTCCCCATAGTGGCGGAGCCACAGTACTGCAACGACCAGGACTCTGGGGCGCTGCATATATACGTGATCTTAATTGTGTCCAGAGTGCTACCCTATGTGTTGGCCTCAAACTATAGTCACTCTTTGCTTTAAAGAAGTGTGTATTGAAGGCATGCATAAAACTTAACATGATTAGAGAGAGAATTAGTGTGGAGTAGGGAGTTTCACAGATTGGAAGAGTTTCTGTAAACAAGAATAAGGGGATGTAATAAGGGATTATCAAAAATTGTAGCAAATTGAGTTAGTAAGAGGACATAAGAGTAGATGTTTAAGACCATGCAGCACTGTGGTGAGAGGAATAAACTGCATTGGTTCATAAGAGCCTTATTAATGCTAATAGCACATTTCAACAGATACATTTCCAGAGATTTGAGTAAACATTATTTTTGGTGCTTGTTTTGGTTTATGGCATATGGATTGCCCCCAGAGTAGGGCAATGGGGTACTCGGCACTGGGTCCTACGGTTCGGGGGATGTCACGGTGGCCTGACCCGGTCCGTGGCCCTTTGAGGGGCGTCCAATTAAAGGTGAAGTCTGTATAATGTTCGTGACGCCACCTGTGGTACTCAGTCAGGGCGACTGACGCTGCTTAGGGGCCCGCTGGGGTGATGGAATGGCAGCTAGATGGTATACCTTCCCACAGGTGAAGTGTACCCTCTAGTGCTTCCCAGAAGTGTAGGTGGAGATGGTGGATGAAGTAAAGCGCAGTGAATAACGAGGACACAAAGGTTGCAGTCTCTTTACCTTTTACTGAAGACTTCAGCGTCCACAGTCCAGAGTACAGAACACAGGGCAGGCAGAGTCCGGCCGGTCCGAAGGCAAAATCCAGAATTCTCTTATCCAGGTGGAAATCAGTAGCCTTCCTACTAGCTCCTGTGTGTCATAGTACCTCCCTGCTGAGCACCACGGGATAGTCCTCACAACCTTTGTAGATGTTCTAGATGTTATTTCTTCCTCTCTGTCCTCCAGATGGTATGGATAGGACATACCCGTATAACTGGTGGCCTAAGGCTTGTTTATAGGGACCCTAGAGACGCCCCGACTGCCCCAATTTGCAACTGTGTCTTCTTAGGTTTTAAGGTCGGGCAGCCAACTTGGAATTGACTATCCTGCCGGTCTTTGAAATAAAGCATGGAGTCAATTACTCCCTTGGTGTTCCGGCCACCGGCTACGCGCCTCAGAACGAGGCAGCCTCTTACAGGACAGAACTCCTCCCGGTGTTGTCTCCTTGTGCTGTAACTTAGTTTCTCACTCCCTGCAACATAATTCCTTTCTTGTCCTTCCTTAGGATGCTGCCACACATGGGGCAGGCGCAGCTCCGTGTCTTTCTGTCTTGTGCTAGGCCTCTGTCAGGATCCCACCCCTGGCAAGGGCCCTCTGTCTGCAGCTCAGATGTTCCTCCTTTCCCCCTGTCTGCCTGACAGATGTTGCCTGGGCCTAGCCCAGTCAGCTTCTGACTAACTTTCTATCCAGCCCACTAGTTTTACCCTAATGTGAGGAGTGTCCTAATAGATAGAAACAAGGCTCCCCCTGGTGGACTGGAGTGTGAAGTGTGGTGTCTGTTTTGTGATACCTGGAAAGATGAACTCCTTTAGTACCATCAGACATAATATCACTCCACCTGTTGGAAGAGCGACATTACTGCAATGACCAGGACTCTGGGGCGCTGCACATACATTATATATTTCTCCTTTCTTTCTCGGTTATTAAATTTATTGATTTTGCTTAAGGAAGTCACCACTGATTTAAAGTTAACTATTAATTACCCTACTCTGCACATACTACACTGTTAAATTATAAACATATATAAATAGTTACCTTATAGGTTAAAAAAATGAAGTATTAAAAAATATATGTTTATATTAACAGATTTGCACTATATGATCAAATAATTATTATTTCTGTACACTAGTTGGGATGACACAGGGTGTGTTGATTACCTGGGAGAGATGATAATGAAAAGGATATATCACAGAAAAAAAACTAATGAGCTACTAATGAGTTGACTGACACAATAGCAGAATTGAGACAGTAAGTTAAATAGAAAAAAATTTGAAACCTATTGCTGCTGATTTTGTTGCTCATTTGTTGCTGATTTCTCCCTACACATTGCACAGCACAAATTCCCAATGACACTCATTGAAAGGTTTGTTGTGTTGCAAATTTACAAATCAATTTCTGCATTATTCATAGCATGAAGATAAGATATTTGAAGTTTGATACAACTTGTTTACGAATACGGGTGGAATATTGGCAGCAAATCCACAATGTACAAACATGCCCAAAAAGATAAAAACTGACAAAACACAGGTATTGCAAATGCAATAGATCTGGAACACAACCACATTTCCACAGTATTTTGGCTGAAGGTACATTTTAGCATTTTTCTTCTAATTACAACATAAATTTACTAATGTAATATTGTTCACCTTGTTATCTATTTGGAAAGACGATACATATTTGGAGAAATTATTGCCTTTTTCAATATTTAACAAAAGATGTTTAGTCAATTATAGATGACTTCAATTTTAATGGAAAAAGTAAGAAGCTGACAGGAAATCATAACATGATGTAAAACAAGCAAACATCATTTACAAAGGGAAACAAAGAAACATAACCTGGGTCATCCTAATTATTTCCTTAATTGAGATTATTAACTTATCTCTGCTATACATTTGATGGCATACATCACAAGATTCATTTGGCAAGCTGTTAATGTTCTTATACTGGGAAGGTGGTTACGCTCATTCTATCGTTTCTTTGTTCTGCATTAATTGCATTGTTTTTATTTGAAAAATTATTGCATTCACTGACACGTCACCATGTACAAATTAGTAAGTCAGCATTGTTCCAAATTAGCCTACTCTGTTGCCTTTCTGAATTACAAATATATTCAGCAATTCTAATAAATAGGATAAAGTCTGACAGCATTATATAGCTGCTTACAGGTCTAAAAGCTGAATATTTAAATATATTTAGTCTTTCATGTTCAATAATTGTAATTTTCAGAGAGCTGAGACAAGAGCTCTATACAGATTGTTTTGCAGGTAACATTTTGTGACGCCACAAGCCAATTTCAATGTGAAAGCTTTAATTTTAAATAGAAGTCCTGACTTTCACCTTTTGTGCGAAGAATAGTTATGCAGACAGGCTTACTTAAAGTAAGTGAAAATAAAGTGTAGGACAGATACTAATTGCTATAGATGAGTGGATCAAGCAAAATTCAAATATGCCTGTTCATGTAATTCTTCCAAGGATATTTGATTCACAGAGAAGTTATTATCTGCAAATTTAATATAATTTATGATGCTTAGGTGTCTCTCCAGACCTCAGAGCATAATATATATAACATGTAAAGAAGGAAAAAATGCTTATACTCACCTCACCACTCACCTCTTTGGCCAAGCCACTCTTCACCACTAGTAATGTGCGAATATCTTTGTCTCGCTCCTTATTCGGCAATCTATAGCACTTACCGAATAAGCTGCAACGGGAACCCAGATACCTTTGGCTCTCCTGCTTATCAGCTGTCCGGCTCTGCAGCTACATGTGTCAGGCTCTCCATGCATGTGTTGTGACTGTCACACGCTGTGACACATGCAGGTGATCAGCAAGAACAGGTGATCAGCAAGAACGATCCAGGAAGCCGGGTTCCCTCTGCAGCTTATTCGGTAAGCGTTATATCTTGCCAATAAAGGAAGGAGGCAAAGATATTAGCTCATCTCTATTCACCACCTCCCGCCTGATTTTTTTCACATCATCTGATCACCAGCACTCAAGTTGAAATCCCTGGGACTCTCACAGTGAGCCAGGAGTTTTGATAAGGCCATGGGTTGTTCTGTGCTTAGACATGCAGGGTTATGTAGCTGTGAGCTTTCACACAATTTCAGCAGGGGCAATGGAGATACGAAGATGTGACAAGGACAAGAAGGCTAACTGCAAAAAGAAGAGATTCAGGAGGGTTGAGTGGTAATGTCAATATAAGCAGAGTATAAGGATTTTTTGTAACCATTTAACAGTTCATTAAAAATTGTGGTCAGATCTGTGCAGAATCAAATCACCAAAAAATCTGCATTTTGGCAAATACAGATTTTTGTAAAATTCAAGTAGAATTCAATTGAACTCAAATTTCTACTGATTGCACTTTACTAGGGTATGACAATGTTGAATCAGTCGTGTTCTCACTAATGTCAACCCTACTATTTGCTTGAAAAGTCCATGACATTTTATCTTCTTATAATTTGATTTATCTTTTTGTGGAGTCTGCATGGTGGACGAATATAGTCTATGGCTAACCATGTAGAGGAAATAAAGTAGCACACCACTGTACTGTGTACCTAAAATGTAGTAGGGGCTGAGCTACAAAACATAGTAATAGTAATAACAAAAAGATGGCATTTTATTTTTAAACCCCTTCACCATTCCTGACCAGGCCAAATATTACAATTCAGACCAAACTCACTTTATGTGGTACAGTAATAACCCTGGAATGCTTCAATGGATCCCATGAACCTTGAGACTGTTTTCATGCAATATACTGTACTTCATGATAGTGGTAAAAATTGTTCAATATGACTTTCATTTATTTGAAAAAATAGCAGACATTAGGCCAAACTTTGGAAAAGTTTGCAATTTTTAAACTTTTAATTTTTATGTACTTGAACCTGACTGTTATGTCACACAAAATAGTTAATACATAGCGTAATATTTCCCACATGTCTACTTTGCATTAGTACAGTTTTTTGAAACTTCTTTTGCAAGGAAGTTATATAAAAACTGAACCCCTCACGTTGTTCAAAATCAAATTCAATAAATTCACTAACCTATGAAGTGTTTCACAGGAACTAATGGAATGTGGAAGAAAAAAGATGAACATTAATTTTTTTTTCACAAAAGGTATACTTTAGACCCAATTTTTTTTTTGGCAAAAATGGGTAACAGGACAAACTGGACCCCAAAATTTGTTGTGCAAGTTCTCCTAAGTATTGTGATACCCAATATGTGGAGGGAAACTACTCTTTAGCACACTCCAGAGCTTGGAAGGAAAGGAGCACGATTTGACTTTCTGAATGTAAAATTTACTAGAATAATTAGTGGATATTATGCTGAATTTGGAGAGCCCCTGATGTGCCTAAACAGTGGAAACCACTCACAAATGACACCATTTTGGAAACGAGAACCCTCAGGGAACTTTTAAAGATGTGTGAGCACCTCGATCCCCAAGGTGCATCACAGAAGTTTATAACGAAGAGCCGTGAAAATAAAAAAAATCACAAGGGTAACAGGAGAAAATGGACCCCAAAATTTGTCGTGCAATTTCTTTTAAGTATTCTTATACCCCATATATGAGGGAAACTACTGTTTGGGCACACGGCAGAGCTTAGAAAGGATGAAGTGACGTTTTGGAATGTAGATTTTGCTGGAATGTTCTGTGGGTGTAATGTCACATTTGGAAAGCTCCTGATGTGCCTAAACATACATTTTTTTAGCCTCAATTTTTATTTTCACAAGGTTACCAAGGGAAAATGGACCCCAAAAGTTCTTATGCAATTTCTTGTGAATACACCAATACCCCATATGTGGTCGAAAACTACTTATGTTGCACAGTGCAAAGCTCAAAAGGGAAGAAGCCCCACATTGGAGTTCAGATTTTGCTGGACTTGTTTGAGGGTGCCATGTCACCTTGGTAGAGCCCCTGTTCTACAACAGGAGATCCCCATAAGTGACCACATTTTACACATTACACATTTCAATGAATTCATATACAGTATGTTTGCAGTGATCATATTGATACCACATGTGGGTCACAGAATTTTATAGCATTGGGCAATGAGGAAAAAATAATTACATTTTTACCACCAAAATTTTGTTTTAGCCCCAGATTTTACATTTTCTCACTGGAAAAAGGGTAAAAATGGCACCACAAGTTGTCCCACAATTTCTGCTCAATGTAGAAATACCCCATATGTGGCTGAACAGTACTGCTTAGCCATACGGCGAGACTCAGGAGGGACAAAGAGCTTTTTGCAAATAGTAATCTGTCCCTCCCCAGTCTCACCATATGGATAAGCCGTATTGGAGTGCATCATTTTCTATAATAGTTTGCGGACTCCATATACAGAGCCCCTAAGTGCTACAAGAGCAGAATCCTTCTTTTCCAGAGCCTTTGTACTACCAGTAATGTGGTAGCCTCCTCTCTTTCTGTTAGCAGATGACTGAGCTGAGCGAGGACTTGATTTTTTTGTGGATTGAGTTGAAGCTTTTCTTAGGAACATTTTACGCAACATTTTAAATCACATTTATCCTACACTCTACGATGAGCATTTACATCAGGGTTTACATTTAAAACTCCTAGTTATTCAGATGAAACCCCCGAGGGATCCATTCACTGTAATGTAATGCAGCAGCAGAGTTACTCTGGACACCATCTGGCCTCTGCTCAGCATTGTTCTTCTTTTCAGAGGTACACAGAACTGTGGCCGACAGCGCTTTTATGGATGCTAAAAAGACGAACACCGCTGGATTATAAGCTAGGTGGTGTCTACAGTGCCTCCATCTGCCTCATCATAGGGAATCTTTCACTGGGGTTCCATCTGAATTACATATTTAAGAACTTTACAGGGAAACTCCGGTGTAAGCCCTCATTGTAGATCGCAGAAGAAATGTGAGCCAAGCCTTACTGCGATCTTTAGACGGCAGAATGAATAAATCAACAGCAGTTGAAGAATTGTTTCTATTTATTTTTTATGCCTTTTCTCATGTGGTATAAGTGATTAGATAAATTTATTCTTCAGTTTGGTGCCATTACAGCGATACCAGATTTATATAGTTTTTTTATGCTTGGCTGCTGTCAAACACTAAAAAACGTTTTTACTTTCAAAAACAAGTTTTTGCATTTCATGTGAGGGCTTGTTTATTGCTAGACAAGCTGAAGTGTTTATTGGCACCATTTTTGGACACTACATTTCTCGATTGCTTTCTATTCTGATTTTTGGGAGGCAGAATGAACAAAAACTAGCGATTCAGGAAATTATTTTTTTTTATGCCTTTCTGCGTGTGGTATAATTGATAAGGCAGCTTTATTCTTCGGAGCTGTACAGTTACAGCGATACCACTTTTTTATATTTTGGCACTTTCACACAATAAAAATTATTTTACAGAAAAAATTATTATTTTTGCATCGCTTTATTCTGAGAGCTATAAAATAACTTTTTTATTTTTCCGCTAACAGAGCTGTGCGGCAGGTGTTTTTTTGCAAGGCAATTGTTATTTTCAGTGATACCAGTTTTATTTATATTCGTCTTTTTGATTGCGTTTTATTCCACTTTTTGTTAGGCAGTATGCTGATAAAGCATGGTTCCTGGCCTCGTCTTTTAAGTTTATTTTTTAACTTTATTAAATAAAGGGGTTAACAAATGGGACAGTTTTATAGATTGGTTTGTTATGGACGCGGAGATACCAAATATGTATACTTTTTTATTTTATTTCACATAAAGAAATGTATTTATTGGATTAATATTTTATTCCTGTTTATCTTTTGTTCTTTATTTTATGGAGCTTTTTTATGTTTTTACAATTTTGTTTTACTCTTTTTTTTAGCTTTTTTTATATTTCCCAGGATCATCAACTACGCACTGACAGATTGATGACCTAATGCATTTGCATTGCAGAGCATTAGATCAGCGTCTGACATGCAGAGAGGAGGCATCATCTATTGGTCGGAGCATAAGCTGACAAGGTCACCATCCCTGGGTGATCCTGCGGCCTGGGTGACATCTTTCAGTCCACCATGGAAACCATCAGCACGACACTATCCCATCACATTGTGCCAATGGGAGCACAAAGGGAGTTCCCTCCCTCTATGATGCACTGCTATATCACTGTCACTATTGACAGTGTTATCACAGGGGTTAAAAGCCTGCGATCGGTGCTAAGCACTGATCGTGGGTGTTGCTGCAGGTTGTCATCTCTCATACAGAGTTGAGACTCGCAGTTGATTGCTGCAAGCGCTCAGCAAGAGTCCATGCAATCATGGCGCCTTATATATGCTTATCTTTGTGTGAACACAGCTCAAGCAGGGTAGTATACAGTCATGGCCAAAAGTATTCACACCCCTGCAATTCTGTCAGATAATACTCAGTTTCTTCCTGAAAATGATTGCAAACACAAATTCTCTGGTATTATTATCTTCATTTAATTTGTCTTAAATGAAAAAAACACAAAAAGAATTGTTCTAAAGCCAAATTGGATATAATTCCACACCAAACATAAAAAGGGGGTGGACAAAAGTATTGGCACTGTTCGAAAAATCATGTGATGCTTCTCTAATTTGTGTAATATTACTAGCACCTCTAACTTACCTGTGGCACCTAACAGGTGTTGGCAATAACTAAATCACACTTGCAGCCAGTTGACATGGATTAAAGTTGACTCAACCTCTGTCCTGTGTCCTTGTGTGTACCACATTAAGCATGGAGAAAAGAAAGAAGACCAAAGAATAGTGTTGAGCATTCCGATACCGCAAGTATCGGGTATCGGCCGATACTTGCGGGTATCGGAATTCCAATACCGAGATCCGATACTTTTGTGGTATCGGGTATCGGTATCGAAACAACATTAATGTGTAAAATAAAGAATTAAAATAAAAAATAGGGATATACTCACCTCTCCGACGCAGCCTGCACCTTACCGAGGGAACCGGCAGCCTTCTTTGCTTAAAATGCGCGCGTTTACTGCCATTTTAAAATTACATCACGGCTTGTGATTGGTTGCGTGCCGCCCATGTGACCGCGACGCGACCAATCACAGCAAGCCGTGACGTAATTTCAGGTCCTGAATGCCTAATTCTGCATTCAGGACCTGAAAATTACGTCACGGCTTGCTGTGATTGGTCGCGTTGCGGTCACATGGGCGGCACGCCACCAATCACAAGCCGTGACGTAATTTTAAAATGCGCACGTTTCCTGCCTCCCGTGACGTCACGGCTTGTGATTGGTCGCGTCGCCCATGTGACCGCGACGCGACCAATCACAAGCCGTAACGTAATTTTTAAATCCTGAATGCCTAGAATTAGGCATTCAGGACCTGAAAATTACGTCATGGCTTGCTGTGATTGGTCGCGACATGGGTGGCACGCGACCAATCACAAGCCGTGACGTCACGGAAGGCAGTAAACGTGCGCATTTTAAGCAAAGAACGCTGCCGGTTCCCACGGTGAGGTCCAGGCTGCGTCGGAGAGGTGAGTATAGCAATATTTTTTATTTTAATTCTTTATTTTACACATTAATATGGATCCCAGGGCCTGAAGGAGAATTGGACAAGGGGTGAAGAGAAGATGGAGAACTTGATTTCTATATCTTCTCCATTCTGAGAGTTGGCGTATAATGTACTGCATTCAGATGACATCCAAGTGCAGTGCGATATTTTGCATGCACCCATAAACGTGTATGGTAGCGTGCTGTCCGATATATATGCTGCCAATTTTTTTTCTCATGTCGATTTAGCATAAGAAATTAAATGGTAGTCGACATTGTTCTATAGTATAACATTGGCGCAAGTGATATTCAATGTATAAAGGGAAGGGTCATGTACAACATAAAATACTGCCTACATATTGTTTATATCTACTGACGGTAAAAATCATCTAAATGATATGGGTCATGTAATTTTATCTTTATCAAATTTTCATCTCAATGAGCCCTATAGAGCTGCCCAATCATTCTTCCTAAAACAGTTCCCCATCTATGATGCTATTTTTAAGGAGCATTCATTTTATTTAATATGTATCTTTTAGTACTAAAGTCATTTGCCAAAGTGTAACACGTATTCATAGAGAGAATAGAGAGAAAAAGTAATTTGTTCTCGTTATGTCATTGGGATTATAGTGCCTTAGGAATGTGACAACTCTCACAATTGCACTGGTGTTGCATTGTACGTTTCGCAGTATATTGGATCATTCAACAATATAATCCTAATATTTTGGGGGTCGAATGGGTTATAGGAAAGCCTGCTGTTAATTGATGTACAATTTGTATGGCTGCCAGAATTCTTTTATTCTCGGTAATAATGACTAACTTATTTATTTCATCCAAGTGGGGTTCTAGAAACGGATATTCATCTTATAGATTGCTATACAAAACCTGACCATTGGGGAGCTATTTTGCCCTTACAATCACACAAAACACTAAGTTTTTAGCATTTCATCTACAATTAGAAATGCAACACCATAATAACTAAATAAAAAAATATATAAACAAAAGAACATTATGTTGACTGACAAAATCCTGCTAAGCTTCTTATATTTGTAAAATAGAAAAAGTATGTGGGGTTGCAAAGCTATCCAGCGAATACAACATCACCATTTTATATTAGGCAGCATGATAAGAAGCTTTGCAAAGAAAAACGTTTATTCCCCAGTGGTTTAAAACTTGTATTTAAAAAAAAATATGAGCTATGAAGAAAAGTAGAGCTTTAGCGTGTCAGAATAGACCTTTAAATTAAATATAATTGATCACATTCATTAGCATATGTAGAAATGCTCATTCAACTCCTGGATGAAAGGTCTGAAAATGGCAGCTTCCTCTACAGTGAGTTTGGCGGTCCCAGTGTTACACTCTTTTTCCAAAAAATTGTTATTCTTTCTGAAAATCTGTAACAAAAGTACAATTTTGGAAGTAATTTTTTCTTTCAGAGTGACATTTACTTACACAATTAACAAACTTTTATTTCAAACAAAATGGTATTAGAAAGCAAACAACAGTTGTTTCATGGCTTTCTATAGAACAGGAGCCACATCAAAAGTCTTAAAATTTTTATTCCTCTGAATATGACATGGGAACAATGAGATATTGAACAAATCAAGAGGAAAAGTAAATACTATGAGCCAGAGTTGCGGAAAAAGTCTCAAATACTTGTGGACTCCTAAAATATAGGCACATTGAAATTTTCTACCCATTCTGCTATTTTATTAAGTAGGTGGGGTTTAGTGAAATGGGGAAGACTGCCACAGCCAAATAAATTTATATCATTTTTAGTAAAAAATTAGAGTAACTTATACAGAAAATGTACTCCAGGCATGAACACGTTGATGGCCAAACATGGGATGATTTTACGCCAGCATCATTTAGATTGAGATAGTGTCATGTCGGACGCTATTCACACTAGAGCGTCCGACAGACAGCGGTAATTCCACATTCATCCACTATACGCTCAGTGGCGCCGGCTAGACTTTATCCAGGTTGTCCGGGGTTAATCTAGCTGGTAATCGGCTTGGAGGCTGGGTCACGCCCGTGGCCTTTAAATAGTCATTCTGGACTTTGGGCATCGCCGATTATAGCTTGTGTCTTGTGCCTAGTGATCTCGGTCTGGAGTGGTGGTCTAGGAGAAGAAATATCGTATCTGGTGGTGTATTATCCTTTGTCATATTTCTCCTTCCTATATTTGTATTTGTTTTGCCCTGTGCACATTATAGTGTTTTCCTGTGTTTCTGCGGCGTGGTGCATTTTTAATTTTCCCTGTCTGTGCTTTCTGTAGGGGTTGGTGAGTGGTCTAATCACTGGGTGGCGGGTGGAGGTTTCAGCATAGGACTGAAACAGGAGTCAGGGTCAGGCCTGGTGGCCCAGACAAGCACACCATCAGTGTAAATTCTGGGAGAGGAACAGACAGGGTTTTCCCTAGTCTGAGGGATATCGCAGGGGCCCGGGTAATCAGCTGTAGTCTACCCAGCACCCGCGTGACAGATAGGAAATGTCAGTTTTAATTTATTCCCCCCTAACATTTTATTGGTGTTACTAGCAAGATGTCAGTGCTAAATATGATTTAGGGCATCAGTTATCAAGGTTTTCTAACCAATGGTATTTACTTGGTATTACATATTGCTACAGCTCCTGGCCCAGATTCATTAGTGTTAAGTGAATTGAGCCTAGTAATCTTGCTTATCTTCTTAGACTATCTTTAGGGACTCAGCACAGAATGACTGTTCAAACGCCGACGAAGGAATATCCGAAATGCGCGTTGGGGTGCGCTGTATTTGAAATATTCTGGCAGAAAGGTGTATACCATCTTTGATTTTTTGGTATAATTTTGGTGTGTGCACAGAGTATAAATATGTGATATATATATATTTATTACTACCCTCACTTTTGTTTTTGCTTTTTTTGCAAACTTTATGATTAATCTGGCTGTATTTTTCAAATAATATATTTTTCATATATTGCACATGCACTTTTTTGTTTTTTTACATTGTTTTTTACATTTTACTTGGTGATCATTGATTATTAAGTAGACACTATTATATATATATATATATATATATATATATATATATATATATATATATATATATATATATATATATACATACATATATATATATATATATATATATATATATATATATATATATATATATATATATATATATACACATATATCATTTATGGGTCAGATTATATGTGCACACTATTACCTTATTTAGGTTATCTATCACACATACACTATCGCACTTATATATTTGTATATAATATATGCACACACCATTGTAAGTTTTTTTCAGATGGTTGCATAATATCTTATATGATCTATTTATCTTTCTCCTTTTTTTGTCCGTTTTTTGCTATTATTATTACTTATAATTTGTAATATATATTTTAATTTTTTTGTGGTATTTATTACTTCCAAGTACATGCACATTGTCTGTGCCATTGCCTGCCATGATATATAATAAAGGCATATTTTTATACCTATATATTGTCTTATTATATGTTTAGATATTTATTTTATATATTTTTTTTTAAACTCCTATATTGTGTTTTTTTGTTTTGTTTTATACGTCCCAAGTGGTCAGCCATTCACTTCTTTTTTTAAGCAATTTCAATTTTCTCTGTCTAATATTTTTTTCATTTTGAGATATATATATATGCTGAATGCACTTGGGCACGCAAATCATCAAGGTCTGCACCTGGCAGCTCCTTTTCAAATTGCTAACCAAAGACATCCTAGATTGCATTTCTTCTTAATAGGTAAATTGAAGCAGTGATGCATTTTAGTATTGCCTGTGTTACACCAGATGCCACAGACATAATCTAACAGCTTGCTTATAATGCCATAAATTCTCTCATTCGACAAAATTGGGCAGTATATGCTAATGACATTCTGCTCCAATGCTGTCAGAATTTGAACTGAGTGTCATCTTACTGTGATCTAATTCTCCTCCATGAGAGAATCATATCACAGGTGTGGAGAAGATTGAGAACTTCATTTGTCCCTCTTCTCCATTGTCTGCTAGAGTACCCTTTGGATCACCCATAGACTTGTATGTGCACTCATGATTGGATGATTGGATGAATCAGCATGAGAATAAAATTGCAAATCTTCACTGTCCCATAGTATAATATTGGGCTAAGTGTTATTAGACAAAACATCGGATAGCACTTGGCCCTATTATTCGCTAGTGTGAGCATACACTGACAGACAGATTCTTATGGTAGACCTAGGAAAGTGTCGGTCTCCAACAATCAAGTTGCAGATTCCCAACTCTATTGGTCACCAATCTTTACATGATTACTTTACCTGTTAACAACATAGACTGCCCGAGCATTGGTTCTGTGATGCGCTGTTGTAAAAAGGTGGTACACCAGCAGGAATTTCCTATGAAAAAATGTTTCATGGTGGTGGTACAAGGCTAATAATCACATTTTTGATGACATGTTACTTTTCAGTATCATCAAAATTAATAAGTTAATAAAATAGGAAAAATAAAATGATTTAATGTTAAAATGATTATAATTAAGTATTAGTGAATCTTCGCTTATGCATTTCATACTTCATTTAATAAAAAGAAATAATAGTCAAGGTGCTAGTATTTAAATAAAGCTATCACATTATTATCAAAAGAGACAAAACCTTGTATCCTACAGTGTATTGGTGGGAGGTTGAAGATATTGGCAATGAAAAGCTGGCAGAAGGAATCTAATTGCATGCGTTTACCATGGAAGAACACAAGTTCTTTTCTAATTACTGGGTAGAAGTCAGAGCTCTCCGGTTGTAAACTCGTAACTGTCAATGATTAAAAGTTAGCCTTCTGACAGTTCATGCAGTCTCTGCTCCAAATGAAAATGCCCAGTGGAGAGCTTTTGAAATTCAAAAAGGATGTAAGATAATGGTGATAAGAATTACTACTTGTTCTACAAATTATTTAGCAATGTTAAATCATGCAGGACTTGGTGTCATGATGTCTCTTTTAAAGGCATGATATTCTTAGACATCCTTTTGAAAACCTGTATACTCATGTTTATCTATAACTATTTTTTTATTACAAGGTTTAATAATTTAATTTTCAATTTTGCAACACAAATGATATGAATAACATTAAGTAAGCACTTTAGTTTCCTATCCTCTGGTCCTCTTTTACAACTAAAAGAGCTTATGTGATTACAACAGCAGAGTTTAACTCACTACATTACTAGACATGAAATGTTAGATATATAAACCTTAGACATCATCAAATATTTTTACATTCGAATTTGTCAGATTTGATGAATTTTTCCTAAAAAATGTAATACATTTTTTCAAGGCAATTAGATTATATGCAACTTTATGTTACGGAACTGCAACACAGAACTAGAATAGAAGGGGGAAAACTGACCCTGCACTGAGACTAGGCTGATACCCTACGATGGAGTGGGCGACCCATTCCTTGCGAATAGACTTACCGACGATCCTAGGTTAATCTCAGTGAAGACCTATAGATAGGGGGGAAGGAGTTCCCTGAAAGATCTAAGGACTGGATATAAAAACAGGTCACCTCCTAATAGAAAACACAGGGATGGCTGCAGAAACCAACTGAAAATAGAAATTAAAGATAGCAGAACCAGAGAACCCAGAACTGCACAATATCAACCACAGAAAGCTATCACTGTTAACACTGTTATCCAGCAAGGAATGGGAGGCAGGTGCTGGGTAATAAAGGGTGATACAATCACCTGACCTAAGGCAACCCAGCACCAGGGGAAAAGGGGAAAAGACCAGCAGCTAGAAAACCACAACAAGATGGCGGATGGTTAAAATCAAAAGAGATTCTAATACTTTAAGCAAATAGATAAATCTCCTAGTACTGTGTCCAACTCTTTTAATCTCTTTAATGCAAACACAGCCTTTGTAATATGATCTCGTCATGGAAATGAATGATAAACAGGTAGTAATAACAGCTCATTTAATACAAACTTTTTTTTTTTTAATTAAAAAAGTTTTAAATCATCATAGTCATTTGTGATTAGACAGACCATTTTATGCAAAGCACTCACTCAACCTGATTGTTTCACTGTCAGAAGTAACATCAACACACTGTCTGAGATGAGTTATATGCCAAATGTTGTTTAATGATATCTGCTTCCTCCCCATTAATATGCTTCGTGTATACAAAGAAGGCCAACTATGATCTTTGTTTGGTAGTACTATTGCCCAGATGGATAGTGCCAGTGGTGATGGTGCTGCTGCTGCTGCTAGCAACTCCAACATTCTTAGCCAGTGTATGTTTTGCTTTGTTTTTTCTCAGTTCAGGTGTGGCAAATGCAGTCGTAAATAGTGTTGAGCATTCCGATACTGCAAATATCGGGTATCGGCCGATATTCGCTGTATCGGAATTCCGATACCGAGTTCCGATATTTTTGAGATATCGGAAATCGGAATCGGAAGTTCCTATAAGTTCCCAGGCGTGTGCGGTGCGTATGGTTCCCAGGGTCTGGAGGAGAGGAGACTCTCCTTCAGGCCCTGGGATCCATATTCATGTAAAAAATAAAGAATAAAAATAAAAAATATGGATATACTCACCCCTCCGACGGACCCTGGACCTCAGCGGTGCAACCGGCAGCCTCCGTTCCTAAGAATGCAGTGAGTGTAGGACCTGCGATGATGTCGCGGTCTTGTGATTGGTCGCGTGACCGCTCATGTGACTGCGACATCATTGAAGGTCCTTCACTCACTGCATTCTTAGGAACGGAGGCAGATTCTTGCACCGGTGAGAGCTAGGGGCCGTCGGAGGGGCGAGTATATCCTTATTTTTTATTTTTATTCTTTATTTTTTACATGAATATGGATCCCAGGGCCTGAAGGAGAGTTTCCTCTCCTTCAGACCCTGGGAACCATCCAGGATAGCTTCCGATATTTGTGTCCCATTGACTTGTATTGTTATCAGGTATCGGTATTGGAGATATCCGATATTTTTTGGATATCGGCCGATCCAATCCGATACCGATACTTTTGAATATCGGAAGGTATCGCTCAACACTAGTCGTAAAATTAGAAAAACAGATGTGCTTAAACAAACAAGCACAGTTAAAAGTCTTTTTCAAGTTTTTAACAAAATTCAACCGCTTCCTAAAAATTATGTAAAAAGAAATACTACATGGTAAAACATTCAAAAAGTTTGCACCTGCAACAGGCTGCTGTAATAGTGTGGCATGAGTGAATGTTAAGTCTCACTAGTGAGCGCGATGTGCAAAAAAAATAGTTTGCCATACGGATATTTTGCGAGATTGATAAAATTGGGCTTGTGCATGCCACCATACATTTGGTCCAAGTGCTGTTCGTTAAATAAATGGATCACGCTAGCGTAAATGTTGTTCAATGGGGCAATGCATATGAATGACTTTTTTTACTGATTTGATCTGCATAAGAAATAATTACAGCATGCAAAATTTTCCACTGTAAATCAGATAAGACTCACCCATTCAAGTCTATGGGTGTGCAAACAAATTCAGATGCCACAGTGTAGCATCCGATTTTTTACAGATACATTACAATTCTGTAACATAGGAAACTAAATGGTCCTGTAAATGATTAATAGCTGCTGCTCTAAAAAATGGATAACAAATGGATGATAAGTGTCTCACTTTTCTGGATGAAACTCTTAATCAATTTTTTATATGATTGTGTGAACCTACCATTAAACTAGATTTTGGGTAATTTTCCTGTCACGCTCACGCCCTGACTGGTGGGCGTGAGCTCGGGGGG
Organism: Ranitomeya variabilis; assembly: GCF_051348905.1. Taxonomy (NCBI): domain Eukaryota; kingdom Metazoa; phylum Chordata; class Amphibia; order Anura; family Dendrobatidae; genus Ranitomeya; species Ranitomeya variabilis. The sequence goes on from NC_135236.1 coordinate 575,069,599, forward strand.
TTTGTGGCCCCACTGTGCCACAAACCAGACTACCCTGGAAGGGGCGTGACTATGACAGCTGCCTGGGTTTTCACTGGAGCCTCTGATGGTGAGGTCAGGCTTGTGCAGCAGGCAGCTGCCAGGTGTTACTGGCTGTGGCTGCTGATGCCACTTGGAGAACAGGAACACTAGGACAGGTGCGGGCATCAGGCAGGACTGGCAGAAGAGCACGGCAGAAACTCAGACAAGTAGGTTGGCACGGCTGAGACACAGGGCTGGTAAAGACATGACAGAGAACACAGGGCTGGCAGGCACGGCAGAGAACACAGGGCTGGCAGGCATGGCAGAGAACACAGGGCTGGCAGGAACAAGAGAAACACAGGGCTGGCAGGAACAAGAGAAACACAGGGCTGGCAGGAGCGACATAGACACAGGGCTGGCAGGAGCAACAGAGACACAGGGTTGGCAGGAATGACAGAGATACAGGGCTGGTTGGTGTGGTGTATGAAGGAACGGGTAGGGACCTGTTCATACTGGAGGTGCAGGTAAGGAAACAAGCAGATAGGAAAGAAGTATGAAGGAACAGGTTGGGACCTGTTCACACAGGAGATGCAGGTACGGAAACAAGCCTGAAGGAAAAGAGAATGAAGGAACAGGATGGAACCTGTTCACACAGGAAGAGAAGTGCAAGGCTGCAGATAGGAGCGGAAGAGCAGCAAGAGATAGCGTAGCAACAAAAGCTAAGTAGAGCAGAACTGCAAGGAATGCGGAGAGGAGCTGCAGCAAGAGGTTTCTGCAGCAGCAAAGCAGAGCAGAACCACAAGGAATGCGGAGAGGAGCTGCAGCAAGAGATTACTGCAGCAGCAGAAGCTAAGCAGAGTAGAACGGAGCAGAATCGCAGGAGTGCGGAGCAGAAGTAAAGCCACAAAAGGTACAGAGCAGGCAGAGCCGCAAGAGTGCGGAGCATAAGCAGACTGAGAACACAAGGAAAGACACAACAGGGAAGGAAGCCACAGACAAGGAGACCGAGATGAGACTAAGTTCAGACAAGAAAATGGAACAAGACAAGAACAAAGACACAGGGACCAGGATACTCTGCCTCCTGGAGGGTGGAAAACAAGATCAAGGCAAGGCAAGGAGAAAAGCCTCTAGAGAGGGAGTAACAGAGCAAGGCCTGGTAAACTCAGAAGCTAAGCACAAACTGATCTAACACATTGCACGGGCCCAGTTCACTGGGTGGAGCTGCACTAAATACTGGAGGCCTCTAGTCAATTGGTCAGGAACAGATTAGACAGGTGCACCTGATTCCTATAAGAACCAGAGCGTTCAGGCGCCGCCCCCTCTATGCACACAGCCAGGAAGCATGCAGAGAGCAGAGGAACAGAATTTGGAGCTGGCAAGAAACAGAAAACACATCATGGCCTGGAGCAGTGGGTAAGATAGTGTGAGAGATGAGAGGCCATGCCGTGATGCCAGCAGAGTTGTTACATTTCCTTTGCATTTTAAAAAAACTATTCCACAGACACAAAAATAATTGCACAAGAAATGCAAAAGCTCAGTACAATATCACTGTACATACTGTAGCTGGCTGTAGAAGAAGTGAATTTTAAATCTGTAACTGAACTCACTCTGATGGCGGGGCCTGTAAGCCAAATCTTTGTTCTTCTTTCTTCTAAACTGATACATAATAATTAGAGATGAGCAAATCTGTGAATGTCCATGTTCAGCTGGTTCAGGTGGACTTTTTTTAAAGTCCAGTTTGGGTTACCAACCTGACCCAAACTTGACCCGAACCCTGAACCCATATAAGTCAATGGGGACCCAAACTTCAAAGCTGTAAAATGGTCGTAGCAAGGGCTAGTGGGCTGCAAAAGCTTACAAGCTTCACCCCCAGACCATGGGGCACAGTACCCTGACAGAAGCTGGTTCAAATTTCACCCACAGAGCATCGAGCACAAACACCATATATAAGATTAATAAAAATTTCAACCACAGCGTATAGGAAGCAATGCACCTGCAGAAGGTTTAAATACATTTCAGCCTCAGACCATGAGGATCAACACTCCCACATAAGATTTTAACAAATTTCATCCTCAAAGCATGGAAATCAATTCCCTCACAGATGCTTATTCAAATTTCACCTCAAGAGGCAATGGTTGCCATATATTTTGTGCTGCAAAATGGTGGTAGCAAGGAGTAGGATGCTTCAAAAGGAAGCAAAATGGGGGTAAGAGCAGAACAATTGCTCTGCAAAAAAATGTGGACAGTGAAATTACTTAAAGGGGTTCTGTTGTGAGTGGGTGGATGGATGTTCTTGCACCCCTCTACAAATGGGGATAAGGCACTGACTTAACCCCTTAACCGCCTGGGGTTTTTCTGTTTTTGAGTTTCTGTTTTTTGCTCTCCTTCTTGCCAGAGCCATAACTTTTTTTTATTTTTCTGTCAATATGCCACGTGAGGGCTTGTTTTTTGTGGGACAAGTTGTACTTTTGAACAACACTGTTGATTTTGCCATATAGTGTACTGGAAAATGGGAAAAACATTCCAAATGTGGTGAAATAGCAAAAAAAAATGCAATTTCACAATAGTTTTTTGTTTTGCAATTTTACCATGTTCACTAAATGCTGAAACAAACCTGTCCTTACGAGGTAATTATGAATTCTTAGATATCAAACATGTATAGGTTCTTTTTTATTTAAATGGTGAAAAAATAATTTTCAACAGCAGAAAAAAAAGGCAGCAACACTTACCTGCCCAGTTCTTGGAACAAATGCACTGCAGGGTGCAGCCAGCCCATAAAGCCCATTAATGCATTTTAACGCACTGTTGCGGCAACCAAAAAAATGTAATTCTGGTGTTTTGACTTTTTTTCTCATTACACCGTTTATCAATCGGATAAATTCTTTTTTTATATTGATAGATCTAGTGATTCTGAAGTGGCGATACTAAATAGTCACATATTTTTTTCTTTATTGTTTTATTTTGAATGGGGCGGATGGTGGTTTATGAAGGTGATTTGAACGTTTACATTTTTTTAAATTTTTTAAATATTTTTAAAAACATTTTTACTTGCTTCATTAGTCTCCGTAGGAGACAAGAAGCTGTGATCTTCCGATCGCTTGTGCTACAGACAGCAGGGCATCAGCTAGGTGGTGCTCATATCTATCTGGCAATGAAAACCACAGAGGTCTGCTGCAGATCCTGGGTTATCATGCCTACCTTTCGGCGACCCATGGTCATGTGACATGGGCACCGATGGGCGGGATTAGTGACGTGCTTCCATCACGAGCATGTTAAATGCCACTGTCAGAGATTGACAGTGATATTTAACATTTAACAGCCATGGGTGGATCACGATTCCACCCGCTGCAGTTATGGGCACATGACAGATGTTCAAACCATCTAGCATTTGCTGGAAAAAGTGTGGGCTCACCACCATAGCCTGCAGCAAACACATAACTATGTGTCTAAGGTGGGAAAGGGGTTAAAATAAAAGGAAAAATAATCATGAACCAGGAGGCCGAGGTCCAAGTGAAGGTGGAGGAGGAAATGTTGACGTAACCAAAACAGGTTTTTTTTTTTGTTGTTTTTTTTTTGTTATTTTCATCATTTTGTTAGTTTTTTAAATTTTTTATTTTGTCAGCCTGACGAAGGCAGCGTGCCGAAACACGCGGTGGAGTGGATGCCATTCAGGAGTCAGAGATCTGCACTGTTCCTGTGAGTTACCCTCCACTTTAGACCTACTTGCTTACATCTTCACAAGATCTTCTGTCTCTGACACAAACATACCCGCTCTGTGCGTTACCTGGTGCTTTGACATTTAAATAGTGTGCACGTTCTCATTTATTATGAATTTATCACAACACTCATTCCTGTTACTCTGCACAAGCACCTTTTTCACCAGCAAATATTTTGCACAAACCCTGCTTAGTATTGTATACAATTGCATATAACATTCTCTGTGTTGTGCTTACCATTTTGGCATACTTTCACCAGTTTTATTATCATTTTTTCCTGGGTTGCATGCTGGTTGATACATTTTAAATTTTATCCTATTCATTGTTGTTTTTTTCTGCTATTTTTACCTGATTAACTTAATAAATTTACTTTTCTCTCTACAATATTTTGAACTGTATGGTCAGCTTTTTCTCTTTTTTTGTTAATCCTTGGTGGTGGTAGAATATTTGTTGGAATGCCGTCTGCCTCTATCATAGCTGTCACTACATTGACTCAGTGGGCAGTTAGGGAGATGAAACTTCCCTGCCCGTGCTTACTGGTCCACATAATTGTTGCAACATGGACCTGGCCAGTGATGGTGTTGCATAATGCACATCTTATCTGGTCAGAAACTTGTGTGTGCAGGGCAGGGATGGCCCACCTGGCAAAGTAATGGCGGCTGGAAACAATGTACTGCGAGACAGCCACTGACATCAAGTTTTTTAAACATTCAGGCAAATGGCTTGTGGCTGGTTAGGGTGGAATTTCTCCCAAGGGTTTGAGGGATGGAAAGTTTAAACCTTTCATGGAATGGTGTATATATGGTCGGTGACACTGCTACTGGTGGTGTTGCTGTCACATCCTCTCTTTGCAGGGAGGCAGGTGGCCCTTTTTAACAAGACTGAGAGGAAGAAAACAAGAACACAGCAAAAGTGGGAGCAGGAGGAGGCTCAGATTTGTCATGCTTTGCAAGATGTGTTCTCCACTGCACCTCTTGCTCAGATTCGAGATGCCTGATCATGCAGGTGCTGCTTAGATTTAGCAAATTTATGCCTCGCTTGAGGCTTTGATGTCACAGCATGCAAATGACCTTCAGCTTGTCTTCACTACATTGGGTAAAAAAGTCCCAAGCCAAGGAGATCCTTTGAGCTTGCTTTTGGGGGTTCATTCCCTTTGAGCGAGGGGCATTAGCAGATGATGTACTGTCTATAGGCTGGTGTGGAGACACAGGCCGGTCAGCGGGTGCCCTCGTCTTCAAGCCGAAGCCGCATGAACCAGTCACATCCTACTGAACGCCCACACTCCTTTAGCTGTGGGTATCATACTACTCAAACAACACAGTGTGAGGGTAAAACAAAGTGGCAATACTTTATTGAACCACAAAACAGGCAAATAACATATAGAACAGACCAAGCATAATACCCAAGATGGTGCACAATTACAGAGTCTCACCCTTCCGCTGACTTGCCAGGATAAAAGCAGCTGTTACTTCAGAGCTTCCAGGGTTGACTACCCCACCTGTGGAACATACAGAAATGAGTTTATGACAAGCTTAAGAAGATAACAGTCCAATGAGGTACAAGGCCATTGGATCAGAGGGTCACAACCTGGCTTCTCCAAATATCTCCATGAAGCCTGGCGACTGGTGGGTCCCATTCCTGGCTCCCACAAACATATCTATGTGGCTCAGGCAACTGGTGGGTCAAAATCCTGACTACCCCAAATGTATCCATGGATTTCCAGTGGTCAATGGAGCAGATCTGTATTCTTCCAGCCAGTGCAGTGGTCTCCTAAGCTAGCATCCTGTAGAATGATAAATCTGTATCCCTCGTGATGGAGGCAAGATGTTTTAGCTGGTGTCCTGTAGAGAGTCTCTTGTCCTTTGGATGTCTGTATCTTTTGGCTGTCTGGAGGTGTCTCTGTATATGGAGGTATCTATCATTTTTATAGTTAACATATGTCCTTCAAGTCAGCATTCATAGTTAAAAGGTATATGCAAATTGCCTCTTCAGAGAAGAAGAGGACTTGAAATCTACAGAGCCACCCTTTAACCCCTTTCTGACATTAGACGTACTATCCCGTCGAGGTGGTATGGGCCCGTATGACCACTGACGGTATAGTACATCTAACGCGATCAGCCACGCTCACGGGGGAGCGCGGCCGGTGTCAGCTGACTATCACAGCTGACATCCGGCACTATGCTCCTGGCACATTAACCCCCGGAACACTACGAACAAAAATTATTGCAGCGTTTCGGCGGCATAGGGAAACATCGCGCAGGGAGGGGGCTCCCTGTGTGCCTCCCTGAGACCCTCTCCTCCGTCCTCTTCCCTGAAGGCCCTGAAACCAAAATGGCAGCGGGGCTCCTTCCGGGTCCCACAGGGAGGTGGCTTGCAAGCGCCTGCTCTGAGCAGGTACCAGCAAGCCTTCTGCAGTGCCTGTCAGATCGCTGATCTGACACAGTGCACTGCAAAGTGTCAGATCAGCAATCTGACAATATATAGTGATGTCCCCCCCCCGGGACAAAGTAAAAAAATATATATATTTACATGTGCAAAAAAAAATAAAAAATCCTAAATAAATAATAAAAAATATATATTGTTCCAATAAATACATTTCTTTATGTAAATAAAAGAAAACAAGAAAAGTACACATATTTAGTATCGCCGTGTGCATAACGACCCGACCTATAAAACTGTCCCCCTTCAGTGAACATCATAAAAAAAAATAGGCAAAAAACAATGCTTTATCATCATACTGCTGAACAAAAAGTGGAATAACACGCGATCAAAAAGACGGATATAAATAAACATTGTACCGCCGAAAATATCATCTTGTCCCACAAAAAACGAGCTGCCATACAATGTCATCAGCAAAAAAATAAACGTTATAACCCTCAGAATAAAGTGATGCAAAAATAATAATTTTTCTTTCAACAAGTTTTTATTGTATAAAAGAGCCAAAACATAAAAAAAATATATATAAATGAGGTATTGCTGTAATCATACTGACCCGAAGAATAAAATTGCTTTATCAATTTTACCAAACTCGGAACGGTATAAGCGCCTCCCCGAAAGAAATTCATGAATTGCTGGTTTTTGTTCTTTCTGCCTAACAAACATCGGAATAAAAAGCGATAAAAACATGTCATGTGCCTGAAAATGATACCAATAAAAACATCAACTCGTCCCGCAAAAAAACAAGACCTCACATGACTCTGTGGAGCAAAATGGAAAAATTATAACTCTCAGAATGTGGTAATGCAAAAAATATTTTTTGCAATAAAAAGCGTTTTTTAGTGTGTGACAGCTGCCAAACATAAAAACCCACTATAAATAGTAAATCAAACCCCCCATTATCACCACCTTAGTTAAGGAAAAATAATAACATTAAAAAAATGTATTTATTTCCATTTTCCCATTAGGGTTAGGGTTGGGGATGAAGTTAGGGTTGGGCTAAAGTTAGGGTTAGAGTTGGGGCTAAAGTTAGAGTTGGGGCTAGAGTTGGGGTTTGGATTACGATTACGGTTGGGTTAGGGTTGTGTTCCGGTTAGGGGTGTGGTTAGGGTTGGGATTAGGTTTAGGGGTGTGGTTAGGGTTGGGATTAGGCTTAGGGGTGTGTTGGGGTTAGGGTTGGAGTTAGAATTGGGACATTTCCACTATTTAGGCACACCAGGGGCTCTGCAAACGCAACATGATGTCCAAACTCAATCCATACAATTCTGCGTTGAAAAAGTAAAACGATGGTCCTTCCATTCCGAGCTCTGCCGTGCACCCAAACAGTGGTCTACCCCCACATATGGGGTATCGGCGTACTCAGGACAAATTGTTCAACAACTTCTGGGGTCCAATTTCTACTGTTAAAATAAAACAAATTGGATCACAAGTAAATTTTTTGTGAAAAAAAGTTAAATGTTTATTTTTATTTAAACATTCCAAAAATTCCTGTGAAACACCTGAAAGATTAATAAACTTCTTGAATGTGGTTTTGAGCACCTTGAGGGGAGCCGTTTTTAGAATGGTGTCACACTTGGGTATTTTCTATCATATAGACCCCTCAAATTGTCTTCAAATGTGATGTGGTCCCAAAAAAAATGGTGTTGTAAAAATGAGAAATTGATGGCCAACTTTTAACCCTTATAACTCCGTAACAAAAAAAAAATTTGGTTCCAAAATTGTGCTGATGTAAAGTAGACATGTGGGACATGTGGGAAATGTTACTTATTAAGTATTTTATGTGACATATCTCTGTGATTAAAGAGCATGAAAATTCAAAGTTGAAAAATTGCTATATTTTCAAAATTTTTGCCAAACTCAAGTAATGTCAAGGAAATTTTACCACTAACGTGAAGTACAATATGTCATGAGAAAACTGTCAATCATCGGGATCCATTGAAGCGTTCCAGAGTTATAAACTCATAAAGGGACAGTGGTCAGAATTGTAAAAATTGGACCGGTTAATAACATGTCATCCAAGGGTGGTAAAGGGGTTAACGAGTCTTGCAATATGACTTAGGATAAGAGCCAAATCAGTATCTCAATTTGCAGACACGGTGTTTCGAGCTATTGGCTCTCATCATTGCAAATCATGAGAACTGATTTAGCTAGATGAGAGGCTCTGGAGTGAGGTCAGGTACAAGGCCAGTTGACTGAAGGGTCACAAGCTGGCTTCATCTTCCAGGGTCGACTACCCCACCTGTGGCACACACAAACAGAGGAGGTATCGACAAGCTTAGGAAGATGACAGTCCATTTAGGTACAAGGTCAATTGACCTGAGGATCACAACCTGGCTTCTCCAAACATCTCCATGGAGCCAGGCAACTGGCGGGTCTGGATCCTGGCTTTCTCCAAATGTATACATGGTTCAGGGATGGTCAATGGGGAAGATCTGTATTCTTCCAACTAGGGTCGAGATCCCCTAGGTTGTTTCCTGTATAATGATAGATCTGTGTCCCTCGTGATGGAGCCATGATGTATCGGCAGCAGTCCTGTAGGGCCTCTGGATGTTTGGATGTATTGGCAGAATCTCTGGTTGTCTTGCTCTCTGTCACATGTAATCACTTTTTATATTAATAAGTGTCCTTCATTCAGTATTTACATAAAGGGCAAAAATGGAGATGAGATCAAGTAGATTATTTCAGATTATTTAATCTATTTTTGCCACAGAGCAATCAGCTTTTATGGCACAGACCACAACACTTTTAATGCACAGAGGAACAGGCTGTTAGGGTAGTCTACACAAGGCTGTTTTGTACACAGGGACAACATTTTAGGGCAGTTTACACAATGCTGCTATGGCACACAGGAAAAGTTTTTTCGGGCACAGAGCACAAGGCTTATATGGCACACAACACGGGGCTGCTATGGTGCAGAGAACCACACTGACAGCTCATGAGGTACACAAAGGAGGCGTAACCTGTGACCCAGTTTTTATACAGGCAGGGTCACATGGTGCACCTGCAAATCACAGCCCCTCTAGGGGCCCCCAGCCATTGACTGCTATGGGGCCCATAAGAGGGACCCGGCACCCCCTCCCCATCGTGCATGCAACTGATCGGCATCATAGAGGCCAATACAGTTGAAAGCACTATTGTAGGACAGAGCATCAGCATTATACTGTATTGAGGACTATCTGTCCCTATCATTCATCTTCAGTTGTTGTAAAGAAACTCAGGTATAAGCATCAAACGACTTCAATATTGTTGATCGCTCATTTAATGGCCTGAACTCAGCGCGTGTAAATACAACCGAATTTTTGTGTGTGATGGTGCAATATGTGAGCATTTGAACTTTTGCTAAGGGTCCCACTAAAACCGGCCCTGAAAGCAGCCCTGTCCTGCAAGCAACTATAATGTAAACTGTCATTCTACTTTTGCAAGAAATCATATTTGGGGATTATTTAACCCCTTCCCGACATGCACCATGCATATACAGCGCTGCAGGAGCTGCGTTCCCATAAACCTCAGTATATGTATGGTGGCAAGATCGCGCAAGCCCACTGGGTGCTGGAGTCAGCTCTATGTGAGACCCTGCACCAACGCCCACAATCAGTGCTAGCAGGACGATCGCGGACATTTAACCCCTCTGATGCCGCTGTCAATAGTGACAGCAACATCAAGGAGTGAGTTCCCTGTCTGCTCTCATCAGCACAGCGAGATGCAATCACGTTGTGCTGATGTCTCCATAGTGACCCCCGGCTGCAAAGAAGAGGAGCTGAAAGGCCTGTCAGACTCTGGTCTGATGCCCTGTAGTGCAGAAGCATTACAGAGTATCAGATCAGCAATCAGTCAGCATAAGGATGATGTCCCATAGTGGGGCAATGTAAAAACAAAACAAAAATTGATACAAATCTGGGTTTGCCATAATCACAGCGACCTGAAGAATAAAGTCATCACATAAACAGAAACATGAACTGGGCATAATGTACTGGTCACTACAATGGCAGTTTGCAATTTTCACTCAGCAACATCCACTGCTGCCTGTTTCTGGAAAATACTAATTGAGTCAAAACCGTCACTACACCTGTAGATAAATTTCCAAAGTGATATTATTTCCAAACTGGGTTCACTTGAGTGGGGATCCTGCTTTTCTAGCACTTAGACACCCTGTATATGGAGTCTGCAAAGTATTCTAGCAAAATCTGCGCTCCAGGTGGCAAATCGCGCTCCGTCCCTCCCGAGACTCGCCGTGTGGCTAAGCTGTACATTGCAGCCACATATGGGGTATGTCTACATTTAGCAGAAATTATGGGATACATTTTTGGTGCAATTTCCCGGTATGCAGGGCCGGCGTCAGCACCTGGCGTACCCGGGCAACTGCCGGGCTCTGAACAAATGGGGGGCCCACTGGTGGCCAGGACACCAGAGAGCCCTGGCTGATCCCCCAGCAGCTTCGGCACTACTTGAGCTCAGCCGTCACTTAAACAAACATGGTCGCGCACAGTGCACTCTGCAGCTGTAGTAATGACGTGGCCGGGCAGACACACAAGCAAAGTTAAAGACACAGTGCCAGCCCGACCGCATCATTTAGTAGCAGACACAGCTGCAGAGTGCACTGTGTGCGGCCATGTCTGACGGCCATCAAACAGCGCGCCCACCATAGCCACATGCCAGAGCAGCCTGATGAGCGACAAGCCAGGGGGAGGTGAGTGAGGCTTGTGTCTGTCTGTGTATGCATGTATGATGTGCATATCTGTGTGTATATCAGTGTGTATGACTGTATGCCTGAGTACTGTATGTGTGTATGTCTGCGTACTTTGTGTGTGTGCATGTCTGAGTACTGTATGTGTGTGCATGTCTGCTTATTGTATGTTTGTGCATGTCTGCGTACTGTATATACAGTATGTGTATGTTTACGTATTGTAAGTGTACATGTCTGCGTATTGCGTGTGTGTGTGTGTGTGTGTGTATGTCTGCGTATTTTGTGTGTGCAGATCTGCCTATGTGAAGGATGAGGGGGAAGGCTAGGCCCTGTGCAGTATATCTATATTTCTCCTCCGTATCTGTGCATCATGAATCGTGGTATGTGGGCCCACTAAGACTCTTTTGCCCGGGGCCCACAAAAACCTGGAGCCGGCCCTGCCGGTATGAAAATGTAAAATTTCAGAATAACACACAATTTTGGTGGTAAAAAATGTAAATTATTTTTTCTTCACTGCCCAATAGTGTAAAATTCTGTAACACATATGTGGTGTCAATATGATCACTGTAACCATTTATCAAGAGGTACCTCAAAAATAATTTTTGACCATATATGGGATATCAGTAAACTCAGGAGAAATTGCACAACAAATTTATGGTCAATTTTCTCCTGTTACCCTTGTGAAAATACAAAACAACTAAAAAGTATTTTTGAGGTCAAAATGATTTCTTTATTTTCACGGCTGAATGTTATAAACTTTTGTGAAGCACCTGGTGCTCATCACACATCTAGATAAGTTCTCTGTAGGACCTAGTTTCCCAAATGGTGTCATTGTGGGGGGTTTCCACTCTTTAGGCACATTAGGGGCACTCTAAATGCGACATGGTGTCCACTAATTATTCTAGTGAATTTTACATTCAAAAAGTCAAATGGCGCTCCTTCCCTTCCAAGCCCTGCCCTGCACCCAAACAGTAGTTTTTGACCACATACGGGTTATCTGCTGACTCAGGAGAAATTGCAAAACAAATTACAATGTGCTATTTCTCCTATTATGCCGGGGTCATACTAGCGTTGAACACAGATGAGTGCTATGTGAGAAAGCATCGCATAGCACTTGGACCATTGTTAATCTATGGGGCAGCTCCCATCAGCGTTTTTTTTCTCGGGCGTATTCTGCATGCGAGAGAAATCGCAGCATGCTGCAATTGTACACATATATTGGCCGAGTCTTGCCAATGCAAGTCTATGGGTGCGAGAAAAAATCGGACACCACACGGACCATCAGTGTAGCTTGCTGACTCCAACCCTACCAAACAGGAAACACCATCTTACTCCGAGGTCAATTTGTACCCTGTTGTTGAAGTTGAAGAAGTGGCTGGACCTTCTTCAGGTTGTTTCCTGTATAATGATAGATCTGTGTCCCTCGTGATGGAGCCATGATGTATCGGCAGCAGTCCTGTAGGGCCTCTGGATGTTTGGATGTATTGGCAGAATCTCTGGTTGTCTCACTCTCTGTCACATGTAATCACTTTTTATATTAATAAGTGTCCTTCATTCAATATTTACATAAAGGGCAAAAACGGAGATGAGATCAAGTAGATTATTTCAGATTATTTAATCTATTTTTGCCACAGAGCAATCAGCTTTTATGGCACAGACCACAACACTTTTAATGCACAGAGGAACAGGCTGTTAGGGTAGTCTACACAAGGCTGTTTTGTACACAGGGACAACATTTTAGGGCAGTTTACACAATGCTGCTATGGCACACAGGAAAAGTTTTTTCGGGCACAGAGCACAAGGCTTATATGGCACACAACACGGGGCTGCTATGGTGCAGAGAACCACACTGACAGCGCATGAGGTACACAAAGGAGGCGTAACCTGTGACCCAGTATTTATACAGGCAGGGTCACATGGTGCACCTGCAAATCACAGCCAAGCCAGTATGTGGCAGGGCTGTGATGGCTCAGGAATTGCCCACAGCCTAAAAACTTGCTGATAGGCTGTTCATTGGCCTTTCATTGGCCTTTCATCAAGCTTTATTTGGCGGGCGAACCCAAGCATTATGAAGGACTTTGGGAAAATAGTCTGTCTTCAGTCTGTGCACAGACGCTAGGAGACCGGTACGAACCCCGGATATCATAGTTTGGGTTCTCTCATAACTTGTAATGATTGAATAAAATTTGGAAAGATTTGTGATAATTAAAAAAAATGAATTTTCAGCAGTTTCCTGCTCTATAAGTGCCTCTAATGCCCCATCAGTTCCTCATCCACAAAATGACACAAATTTCTGAAAAAAGTGATGTACTGAAGGTCACAGATGCCTATCAAATGTTTCCACAATTTTACAATTATGTTTGCACCTCCAAGGATATAGCTAGAAATATCAAAATGCTTGCTACACATGGCACTCATTCCTCCTATGCTGGGTTGGATGTAAGCAATTTATCTGCACCCTTTGCTCTATAAATAAAGCAACCAGGGTCGGAGTTAGGGGAAGGCAGACCAAGCAGCTGCCTAGGGCCCTCACTCCTCTAGGGGCCCCCAGCCATTGACTGCTATGGGGCCCATAAGAGGGACCCGGCACCCCCTCCCCATCGTGCATGCAACTGATCGGCATCATAGAGGCCAATACAGTTGAAAGCACTATTGTAGGACAGAGCATCAGCATTATACTGTATTGAGGACTATCTGTCCCTATCATTCATCTTCAGTTGTTGTAAAGAAGCTCAGGTATAAGCATCAAACGACTTCAATATTGTCGATCGCTCATTTAACGGCCTGAACTCAGCGCGTGTAAATACAACCGAATTTTTGTGTGTGATGGTGCAATATGTGAGCATTTGAACTTTTGCTAAGGGTCCCACTAAAACCAGTCCTGAAAGCAGCCCTGTCCTGCAAGCAACTATAATGTAAACTGTCATTCTACTTTTGCAAGAAATCATATTTGGGGATTATTTAACCCCTTCCCGACATGCACCATGCATATACAGCGCTGCAGGAGCTGCGTTCCCATAAACCTCAGTATATGTATGGTGGCAAGATCGCGCAAGCCCACTGGGTGCTGGAGTCAGCTCTATGTGAGACCCTGCACCAACGCCCACAATCAGTGCTAGCAGGACGATCGCGGACATTTAACCCCTCTGATGCCGCTGTCAATAGTGACAGCAACATCAAGGAGTGAGTTCCCTGTCTGCTCTCATCAGCACAGCGAGATGCAATCACGTTGTGCTGATGTCTCCATAGTGACCCCCGGCTGCAAAGAAGAGGAGCTGAAAGGCCTGTCAGACTCTGGTCTGATGCCCTGTAGTGCAGAAGCATTACAGAGTATCAGATCAGCAATCAGTCAGCATAAGGATGATGTCCCATAGTGGGGCAATGTAAAAACAAAACAAAAATTGATACAAATCTGGGTTTGCCATAATCACAGCGACCTGAAGAATAAAATCATCACATAAACAGAAACATGAACTGGGCATAATGTACTGGTCACTACAATGGCAGTTTGCAATTTTCACTCAGCAACATCCACTGCTCCCTGTTTCTGGAAAATACTAATTGAGTCAAAACCGTCACTACACCTGTAGATAAATTTCCAAAGTGATATTATTTCCAAACTGGGTTCACTTGAGTGGGGATCCTGCTTTTCTAGCACTTAGACACCCTGTATATGGAGTCTGCAAAGTATTCTAGCAAAATCTGCGCTCCAGGTGGCAAATCGCGCTCCGTCCCTCCCGAGACTCGCCGTGTGGCTAAGCTGTACATTGCAGCCACATATGGGGTATGTCTACATTTAGCAGAAATTATGGGATACATTTTTGGTGCAATTTCCCGGTATGCAGGGCCGGCGTCAGCACCTGGTGTACCCGGGCAACTGCCGGGCTCTGAACAAATGGGGGGCCCACTGGTGGCCAGGACACCAGAGAGCCCTGGCTGATCCCCCAGCAGCTTCGGCACCACTTGAGCTCAGCCGTCACTTAAACAAACATGGTCGCGCACAGTGCACTCTGCAGCTGTAGTAATGACGTGGCCGGGCAGACACACAAGCAAAGTTAAAGACACAGTGCCAGCCCGACCACATCATTTAGTAGCAGACACAGCTGCAGAGTGCACTGTGTGCGGCCATGTCTGACGGCCATCAAACAGCGCGCCCTCCATAGCCACATGCCAGAGCAGCCTATGTGTGTATGTCTGCGTACTTTGTGTGTGTGCATGTCTGAGTACTGTATGTGTGTGCATGTCTGCTTATTGTATGTTTGTGCATGTCTGCGTACTGTATATATAGTATGTGTATGTTTACGTATTGTAAGTGTACATGTCTGCGTATTGCGTGTGTGTGTGTGTGTGTGTGTGTATGTCTGCGTATTTTGTGTGTGCAGATCTGCCTATGTGAAGGATGAGGGGGAAGGCTAGGCCCTGTGCAGTATATCTATATTTCTCCTCCGTATCTGTGCATCATGAATCGTGGTATGTGGGCCCACTGAGACTCTTTTGCCCGGCGCCCATAAAAACCTGGAGCCGGCCCTGCCGGTATGAAAATGTAAAATTTCAGAATAACACACAATTTTGGTGGTAAAAAATGTAAATTATTTTTTCTTCACTGCCCAATAGTGTAAAATTCTGTAACACATATGTGGTGTCAATATGATCACTGCAACCATTTATCAAGAGGTACCTCAAAAATAATTTTTGACCATATATGGGATATCAGTAAACTCAGGAGAAATTGCACAACAAATTTATGGTCAATTTTCTCCTGTTACCCTTGTGAAAATGCAAAACAACTAAAAAGTATTTTTGAGGTCAAAATGATTTCTTTATTTTCACGGCTGAATGTTATAAACTTTTGTGAAGCACCTGGGGCTCATCACACATCTAGATAAGTTCTCTGTAGGACCTAGTTTCCCAAATGGTGTCATTGTGGGGGGGTTTCACTCTTTAGGCACATTAGGGGCACTCTAAATGCGACATGGTGTCCACTAATTATTCTAGTGAATTTTACATTCAAAAAGTCAAATGGCGCTCCTTCCCTTCCAAGCCCTGCCCTGCACCCAAACAGTAGTTTTTGACCACATACGGGTTATCTGCTGACTCAGGAGAAATTGCAAAACAAATTACAATGTGCTATTTCTCCTATTATGCCGGGGTCATACTAGCGTTGAACACAGATGAGTGCTATGTGAGAAAGCATCGCATAGCACTTGGACCATTGTTAATCTATGGGGCAGCTCCAATCAGCGTTCTTTTTCTCGGGCGTATTCTGCATGCGAGAGAAATTGCAGCATGCTGCAATTGTACACATATATTGGCCGAGTCTTGCCAATGCAAGTCTATGGGTGCGAGAAAAAATCGGACACCACACGGACCATCAGTGTAGCTTGCTGACTCCAACCCTACCAAACAGGAAACACCATCTTACTCCGAGGTCAATTTGTACCCTGTTGTTGAAGTTGAAGAAGTGGCTGGACCTTCTTCTGCAGCATCATTAGCAAACCAACCACTACCACCAGCACGGCCTTCTGCAGGACAGGAGACAAATCAAGAAGACAAGGAACATGGACATAGTAGTAGTCCTGCAATACCCCTGGATACTTCACTTGAGACTGCGGTCATCCCATGCCGTGGCTGACACAGGAGGGAGCTTCCCACCACCGGTAACAGGTGCCAAGTAGAAACTGGGGTTTTGGACTATCTATTACGCTCTGTGAATGATGACATTGAGGAGGCATGTGCACGGAGTCTTGCATGCTTTCTGCACCCAATTCCTCGTGAGGTCAGGCTGCGGGTGCTCTGCAAATTTTGATAGATGCATGCACCGAACCTAATAATCCTACTCCGGTATTTTTGTAAGAAGTACAAATGCCTGGAATCCAGGATGAGCAGCCAATAGCAGTCACAGAACCACCTCCCACACGGATGCCATCAACACACCCACATCAAGCCCCATACAACACTGCCCACAACATGTGAATTTTCAAAATAAAGCTGCTCCTGCCCAATGTGGCTACTTGAACATATCCACTTTAGGAGAATGGTCACAACATGGGTATGCTCGACTTGGCCATTCTGGGGTTATACACAACTGGCCCGTGTCAACCCACGTGTTTATGTAACTCCTTGCCCAAGTGCCCAATACCATGTTCAACAACAGGGCCCTTCCTTGGGCCATAATCTAGCCCCATCCACCTCTCAGGGTCTCAATCTGGTTGTTCCCCAAACTAGCCAAACCAATCATGCTGTCCTCCCTCCATCACCTCCACCTACATACCATAATTTGTAAAAGAAAGTCTCATCATGACTGGAGCTAAAAAAAAAAACATTTTTGTGGAAAAATGTGATCTTTTCATTTTCACTGCTCAATGTTAAAAACTTCTGTGAAGCACCTAGTGTTTAAAGGTGCTCAATATTTGCCTAGATAAGTTTCCTGAGGGGTCTAGTTTCCCAAATGGTGTAATTTGTGAGGGTTTCCAATGTTTAGGCACATCAGGGGCTCTCCAAATGCAACATGATGTTCACTAATTATTCCAGCAAATTTTACATTCAAAAAGTCAAATGGTGCTCTTTCCCATCCAGGCCCTGCCATGCTCCCAAACAGTAATTTTCCTCCCCGTATTGGGTATCAGTGTATTCAGGAGAAATTAAACAAATCGTATCGTGCAATTTATCATGTTACCCTTATGAAAATGCAAAATTTTAAGCTATAAGAACATTTTTGTGGGAAAAATGTAATCACATGGGGTTTCAAGGTTGCTGAATGCTCATCTAGATAAGTTCCCTGAGGGCTCTATTTTTGAAAATGGTGTCACTTGTGGAGTGTTTCCACTGTTTAGGCACATCAGGGGCTCTCAAAACACGACATGGCGTCCGTTAATTATGCCAGCAAATACTGTACTTTAGATGCTTCCATCAGAGGTTGTCAGGAAGTCCTCCATATGTAAATTTATAATTATAGGCTCAACAATGCAACTTGAACAAAGCTGTACAGCTAACATTGTATATTATTCTAGAATTCCTCTGTGAGAGTTTTAGCCAGTTTGATTTGAATTCAATTTCTGTATTATTCCCAAACTTTTAATGTTTAATACCCAAATGTAGACTTATTTTTAATTTAAAAAGAGTATATTTTTCACCATATCCTGACTAGCAATATAAAATGTTGTGGTGACAGATATGGATATGGGTTTTCTAATGTTGTTTGTGAACAGAACTATAAAGATGACAAAGGCAGTGTTATTGTGCATTCTTGCTTAGACCAAGCAGCTGGTACAAACCTAAGAACACAGAGTAGAAGCCAAAGAATGAATAGTTATTGTTTAAGGTCTTGCATGTTTTCTCTAGCAGAGTTCAATAAGGGCTCTACAGAGTAAACAGAATGCAGTTTATTTCAATTCCTATCTCTTACTTTGGTAGTCACATGATCTCAGGGAGCTGTTCACACTTTTACTGATACATCGACTCAAGGTTAGAGAAAACAAACAGTTAAAATAATTTATATTGGTATTATCTTTTGTATATCCTTAACCTCTGAAGGGCACCCTATATGAGAAAAAATATGAATAAATTCCAATATCTATCTATCTATCTGTCTATCATCTATCTATCCATCTATATATCTATCTACTGTATCTATCTGCCAAAAATGGTGAAAAAAGGCTGCACTACCTAATAAAATAGGCAAAGAACAGAAAATTTATTTCATGCTAGAAATAATTGACATTTCGGGACCCACAGAAAGGCTTATTGTAGGAGCCGAAATCTCATTTACTTCAAGCACGGAATACATTTTCTATTTTTTGCCTATATTACTAGGGAGTGTTGCCTTTTTCACTATTTTGAAATCTTGATCTAGTGGCCAGTAAATTGAGAGGCATGTACCCGTATTATATGGATTCAGTGCTGCTGCTATTTTTTTCTCTAGGTATCGTATTTTTTAGACAATAGCGGGGTGGCAGAGGCATGACATAAGGGTATACGTGACTCCTGTGAGCTTAAAAGTTAATGCCCCTTTTACCTTTGATAACAAAACCCCCAACCAAACCAACCTAATGTAAAACAAAAAACCCCAATAAACACTAGAGGCATTATTTGGATTTAATGGCCACAGCAGCCTTTTATTAACATAAAGTATAAAACTACCGAAAGGGGGTGGTCCTCGAAGCCCCCCAAAATATAAACCTCAAATATCCAAATCCCACATTGGCCCCCAGGTTAAATCTTATCCCCAGCCACTATGCACCAGCTCAGGGATAGATAACAACCAACCTGGCCAAACCAAAAAGCCCATCCAAGGGTCCCTTGATTACCACTCCAATGGGATATCTGAACCCTGCCTACATAAATTCACCCAGGGGAAGTCCAGGACCTCTCAAGATCCCCCCACTAATCTGCCATTTTCCACTTCCACCAACTTTGAGGACCTCCCCCCTGCCACCAACATAAATGTTCTGACACCTTAAACATTTATGTCCCTCCATACCTTTAAACCTGTTTTCATGCCATCGTGAATAGCTAGACACCACATATCCATGCCCACCGCGTTCAGATGAACTCCATCTGTTCTCCAACTTCTCCCGACATCAGATCTACATGCCTCACTACTAATGCCCTATTCCGAGCCATGAACCGGGATATAGCCCTGTTCACCTTGATCCTTGCTCTATTCACTCCATCAATAGAACTGGAACCTCACCACACCTTACGCGGGATGATATCAGACCAAATTACCAAGACCTTCGGAAACATGGCCCATAACCTCAACATATCAACTTTAATGTCCTTGATCAACTCTCTACCAGGCCGCTTGCCCAAATCATTCCCCCCTAAATGTAAAACGACCACCTCAGACACCCTATCTAACCGAACAAAACGGTGAAATTCAGGCAACAGTTGTTTCCAAACAATTCCCTTTTTACCGATCCAACGTAGAGTTACTGACTCCCGAGGAAAACCTAACTGCCGCCCATCAAGACAAACCGCTGCTCTTAACGCCGCCCAGAACAAGAACAAGTGCCCTATTATCCAAACAAGCATCCAATCCTTCTCTGACACAAAAGAAAAATGACAACAAATATTTAAGAAACTACAACACAACGCAAGCTATTATCATTACATGTAATGCCGGACGAATGTACGAGCGAAACCTTGCAGATTCCCAATGTCCAATCCTCGTAACCATCTCATCACCCAGACCCATTCTGGCTGCCTCCATTGCTGCCCCAATCCTGAAAGAATGCCCACTATAATCCATTGCCGGAATACCACCCCATTCCAAACAATGTCTGAATACTGTGATAAATTGAAATCAAGACAAGAAGGAGCCGTCCTCATTAACTAACAATGGGTTATTCAAAATGTCGCCCCTATTCATGTAGTTCTTAATACAGACCAATGAACATAACGGGGAACCTTCCATGCCAAATATCCCCACTTTTCGCCCTTTTCCAAACACATCAGTTTTGGAAGACCGAATGAACACAACCACCTTATCGTTTCAAACATCCACGTCCTGTCTCAGCAAAACCCCTTTCTTACACCTAGAAGGGCTAATCAACTCTCCAAGCCTGAGAGCCCCCAAAAAGGCCAGTGAAAAGGCCACCTTAAACAAATCCACCTCCCAATCTGAAAAACATAGCCCAGGTAACTGATGCCCGAGAGTTAATAACACTTCATAAGAAACGAGTCTTGTTTCATCTCTGAGACCTCTGACCTTAAAACTAAATGACAGACCCTCCAAAAACTTATTCAACTTTGCTACTGACCACCCTGCTTCCCAGTAGTGACCCATAAACAACAATAATCTACATTCATCCTTCATCCCTTCCCCCAAAGTCAACCCCCACGATTCCCACAAGCTCCAAACCTGATCGTATTGAGTCCACGATCTGTCCAACAGTGACCTAGAAAATAGATCCCTTACAACCCACAAGGCAGGTTCCATAATTCCTCTGGACACTCCAGTCCCGATGCCTCCGCTTGTGGTTCCAACTCCCGAAAACAATGCCACTGAAATTGAGAAAGAATGTCAACTATGGGATTGGACACCACCAGCCTAACCTCAGACACAATCCATAAGTTAAATTTAAGACCCAAGAAAACCAAGTGAAATACCTTCACCACAGCTGGCTTTGCTGCCGGCAATGCGTTTATGGCTGTCACCACCCCACATGCTCACAGGGAAAACAAATCTTTTCTTTACCTTTTCACCCCTCAATGACATCGCCACCACCCTTCGAAACAATTGCAGCAATATCCGATTTGCCGTCAAACCCTGCTCCTTCCAAACCTAAGGCCATTCCACCGCCAGCCAGCTCCCTTGAAAAAACAAACCAAAACCACGCTTCTTGACGATGCCAACCATGAGACCCAAGGTTTCTGCGTACACTAGGGTTGAGCGAAACGGGTCGTTCATTTTCAAAAGTCGCCGACTTTTGGCAAAGTCGACGTCTCATGAAAACGAGCCGATCTCAGCGTTGCATCGGCCATGCGGTACGCGACTTTCGCGCCAAAGTCGCGTTTCAATGACGCGAAAAGCGCCATTTCTCAGCCAATGAAGGTGAACGCAGAGTGTGGGCAGCGTGATGACATAGTGCCTGGTCCCCACCATCTTAGAGAAGGGCATTGCAGTGATTGGCTTGCTGTCTGCGGCGTCACAGGGGCTATAAAGGGGCGTTCCCGCCGACCGCCATCTCACTGCTGCTGATCTGAGCTTAGGGAGATGTTGCTGCCGCTTCGTCAGAAGCAGGGAGAGCGTTAGGCAGGGTCCATAAACCACCAAACCGCTTGTGCTGTAGCGATTTCCACTGTCCAACACCACCTTCGGTGTGCAGGGACAGTGGAAGCTACATTTTTTTATTTTTTCTCTCAGCGCTGTAGCTCATTGGGCTGCCCTAGAAGGCTCCCTGATAGCTGTATTGCTGTGTGTACGCCACTGTGGAAACCAACTGCTTTTTTCAAAGCACATATCCTCTTGTTCCTTCCTTTCTGCACAGCTATCTTTTTTGTTTGTCCACACTTTTTATTTAATTTGTGCATCAGTCCACTCCTTATTGCTGCCTGCCATACCTGGCTGAGATTACTGCAGGGAGATAGTAATTGTAGGACAGTCCCTGTTTTTTTTTTTTTTTTTTTTTTGGAGATTAAGATTGGCATTTCTGCTAGAGTGCCATCCGTGTGTGTGCCATCTCTCACTGAGTGGGCCATAGAAAGCCTATTTATTTTTTTCCATGATTTGGGTTCTAAAATCTACCTGAAAAAAAAACACTACATCAATCAGTGGTAGAAAAATATTGGCCTCAGTCAGGGCTTGTGTGCCACTCCTGACTCCTGTGTGTGCCATCTCTCACTCAGTGGGCCATAGAAAGCCTTTTTTTTATTATTATTATTTGGTTTCTAAAGTCTCCCTGAAAAAAAAAAAGAAAAAAAAACAGTGGGAGATTAATATTGCCCTTTCAGCTTGTGTGCCAGTCTTGACTCCTCGGTGTGCCACCTCTCTCTCTCAAATTGTGGGCCATAGAAAGCCTATTTATTTTTTTGCTTGATTTGGGTTCTAAAATCTACCTTTAAAAAAATCACTATATCAATCAGTGGGAGAAAAATATTGGCCTCAATCAGGGCTTGTGTGCCACTCCTGACTCCTGTGTGTGCCATCTCTCACTCAGTGGGCCATAGAAAGCCTTTTTTTATTATTATTATTATTTGGTTTCTAAAGTCTCCCTGAAAAAAAAACAAAAAAAAAAAAACAGTGGGAGATTAATATTGCCCTTTCAGCTTGTGTGCCAGTCTTGACTCCTGGGTGTGCCACCTCTCTCTCTCAAATTGTGGGCCATAGAAAGCCTATTTATTTTTTTGCTTGATTTGGGTTCTAAAATCTACCTTTAAAAAAATCACTACATCAATCAGTGGGAGAAAAATATTGGCCTCAATCAGGGCTTGTGTGCCACTCCTGACTCCTGTGTGTGCCATCTCTCACTCAGTGGGCCATAGAAAGCCTATTTATTTATTTTTTTTATTATTTGGTTTCTAAAGTCTCCCTGAAAAAAAAAAATAAAATGAAAAAACAGTGGGAGATTAATATTGCCCTTTCAGCTTGTGTGCCAGTCTTGACTCCTGGGTGTGCCACCTCTCTCTCTCAAATTGTGGGCCATAGAAAGCCTATTTATTTTTTTGCTTGATTTGGGTTCTAAAATCTACCTTTAAAAAAATCACTACATCAATCAGTGGGAGAAAAATATTGGCCTCAATCAGGGCTTGTGTGCCACTCCTGACTCCTGTGTGTGCCATCTCTCACTCAGTGGGCCATAGAAAGCCTATTTATTTTTTTGCTTGATTTGGGTTCTAAAATCTACCAGAAAAAAAAATAAATACATCAATCAGTGGGAGAAAAATATTGGCCTCAGTCAGGGCTTGTGTTCCACTCCTGACTCCTGTGTGTGCCATCTCACTCAGTGGGCCATAAAAAGCCTATTTATTTTTTTGCTTGATTTGGGTTCTAAAATCTACCAGAAAAAAAATAAAACATCAATCAGTGGGAAATTAATATTGGCCTCAGGGCTTGTGTGCCACTCCTGACTCCTGTGTGTGCTATCTCTCACTCAGTGGGCCATAGAAAGCCTATTTATTTTTTTGCTTGATTTGGGTTCTAAAATCTACCAGAAAAAAAAAAAACATCAATCAGTGGGAGATTAATATTGGCCTCAGGGCTTGTGTGCCACTCCTGACTCCTGTGTGTGCCATCTCTCACTCAGTGGGCCATAGAAAGCCTATTTATTTTTTTGCTTGATTTGGGTTCTAAAATCTACCAGAAAAAAAAATAAAACCTCAATCAGTGGGAGATTAATATTGGCCTCAGGGCTTGTGTGCCACTCCTGACTCCTGTGTGTGCTATCTCTCACTCAGTGGGCCATAGAAAGCCTATTTTTTTTTTTGCTTGATTTGGGTTCTAAACCCTACCAGAAAAAAAAAAAAAAAACATCAATCAGTGGGAGATTAATATTGGCCTCAGGGCTTGTGTGCCACTCCTGACTCCTGTGTGTGCCATCTCTCACTCAGTGGGCCATAGAAAGCCTATTTATATTTTTGTTTGATTTGGGTTCTAAAATCTACCAGAAAAAAAATAAAACATCAATCAGTGGGAGATTAATATTGGCCTCAGGGCTTGTGTGCCACTCCTGACTCCTGTGTATGCTATCTCTCACTCAGTGGGCCATAGAAAGCCTATTTATTTTTTTCCTTGATTTGGGTTCTAAAATCTACCTTAAAATAAACACTACATCAATCAGTGGTAGAAAAATATTGGCCTCAGTCAGGGCTTGTGTGCCACTCCTGACTCCTGTGTGTGCCATCTCTCACTCAGTGGGCCATAGAAAGCCTATTTATTTTTTTGCTTGATTTGGGTTCTAAAATCTACCTTTAAAAAAATCACTACATCAATCAGTGGGAGAAAAATATTGGCCTCAGTCAGGGCTTGTGTGCCACTCCTGACTCCTGTGTGTGCCATCTCTCACTCAGTGGGCCATAGAAAGCCTATTTATTTTTTTGCTTGATTTGGGTTCTAAAATCTACCTTTAAAAAAATCACTACATCAATCAGTGGGAGATTAATATTGGCCTCAGGGCTTGTGTGCCACTCCTGACTCCTATGTGTGCCATCTCTCACTCAATGGGCCATAGAAAGCCTATTTATTTTTTTGCTTGATTTGGGTTCTAAAATCTACCAGAAAAAAAAATAAAACATCGATCAGTGGGAGATTAATATTGGCCTCAGGGCTTGTGTGCCACTCCTGACTCCTGTGTGTGCTATCTCTCACTCAGTGGGCCATAGAAGGCCTATTTATTTTTTTGCTTGATTTGGGTTCTAAAATCTACCAGAAAAAAAATAAAACATCAATCAGTGGGAGATTAATATTGGCCTCAGGGCTTGTGTGCCACTCCTGACTCCTGTGTGTGCGCTATCTCTCACTCAGTGGGCCATAGAAAGCCTATTTATTTTTTTGCTTGATTTGGGTTCTAAAATCTACCAGAAAAAAAAATAAAACATCAATCAGTGGGAGATTAATATTGGCCTCAGGGCTTGTGTGCCACTCCTGACTCCTGTGTGTGCTATCTCTCACTCAGTGGGCCATAGAAAGCCTATTTATTTTTTTGCTTGATTTGGGTTCTAAAATCTACCAGAAAAAAAAAATAAAACATCAATCAGTGGGAGATTAATATTGGCCTCAGGGCTTGTGTGCCACTCCTGACTCCTGTGTGTGCTATCTCTCACTCAGTGGGCCATAGAAAGCCTATTTATTTTTTTGCTTGATTTGGGTTCTAAAATCTACCAGAAAAAAAAAATAAAACATCAATCAGTGGGAGATTAATATTGGCCTCAGGGCTTGTGTGCCACTCCTGACTCCTGTGTGTGCCATCTCTCACTCAGTGGGCCATAGAAAGTCTTTTTATTTTTTTAGTATTTGGTTTCTAAAGTCTCCCTGAGAAAAAAAAAAAAAAGGTGTGAGATTAATATTGACATTTGTGCTTGAGTGACAGTCCTGCGTGTGTGGCATCTCTGTGATTTGGTGCCACAGAATACAGTGTGTGTAACATTGTGCCTGATTTTCCTTGTGGTCTCAACAACCTGTTAAGGGATATTGAAATCTTACTGAAGTTATAGCTCACCGTGTAAGTTGTTTGACAGCAACAAATGAAGTTACTTTGGTTACGTTTTTAAAACAATGAGGAAGTCTGGTGCAAGAGGTCGTGGCCGTGGGCATTCATTGTCAGCTGGTAATGATGGTAGTGGTAGTGGAGCATCAGGTGGGCGTGGGGATAAAAATATTCCACTTAAGTCTGGAGCTGTGGAGCCAGTTTCGTCGTCTGGCTACACAAGGCCTCGAAAGCTCTCTTTTCTGGGAGTAGGAAAACCGCTTTTAAAGCCGGAGCAGCAACAGCAAGTTTTGGCTTACATTGCAGACTCAGCCTCTAGCTCTTTTGCCTCCTCTTCTGAAACTGGTAAATGTAAAAGCAGCGCGTCGCTTGTGGATGTTCACGGTCAGGGACAAGTCGCTTCCTTGTCCTCTTCAGCAAAAACAACAAGAGAGAAGGATGCAGCAGGCGACACAACGGGTTACTCCATGGAGCTCTTTACACATACCGTCCCTGGCTTAGAAAGTGAAACACTTAACAGGCCATGCCCATTACAAGTAGATTCTGACATGGAGTGCACTGATGCACAGCCACAGCCAGAGTACTATGCTGCTCCTTTGACTCAGACCACAACATTGCCCTCTCAGGGTACTGATCTGCAATCAGACCCTGATGAGACTATGTTGCCCCGCCACGAACGCTATACCACCGACCGACACGGTGACACAGACGAAGTTGCACACGAGCTCGAAGAGGAGGTAATAGATGACCCAGTTGTTGACCCCGATTGGCAGCCATTGGGGGAACAGAGTGCAGGCGGCAGTAGTTCAGAAGCGGAGGTGGAGGAGGGGCCGCAGCAGGCATCAACATCGCAACAGGTTCCATCTGCCGGGCCCGTATCTGGCCCAAAACGCGTGTCAAAGCCAAAACCTGTTGGAGGACAGCGTGGCCATCCGGTTAAAGCTCAGTCTGCAATCCCTGAAAAGGGATCCGATGCTAGGAAGAGTGCAGTCTGGCATTTTTTTAAACAACATCCAATTGATCAGCGAAAAGTCATCTGTCAAAAATGTTCAACTAGCTTAAGCAGAGGTCAGAATCTGAAAAGTCTCAATACTAGTTGCATGCATAGACACTTAACCACCATGCATTTTCAAGCCTGGACTAACTACCAAACGTCCCTTAAGGTTGTAGCACCCTCGGCCAATGAAGCTAGTCAGCAACGCAACATCCCTTCCGTCACTGTAAGGCCACCATTTTCCGCACCACCGGCAGTATCTGTGCAGGTTTCTTTGCCAGCCAAAAGCAGTCAGGGTCAGGGAATCACCAGTTTTGTAGGAGGAAATATTGCATCTAGGGCACCGGTGGAAACAATACCGTCTCCAACCGTCTCTGTCTGCCATGTCCACCGGCACACCCGCAAGTTCCACGTTCTCCATCTCTCCAGTTCAGCTCACACTACATGAGACTCTGGTTAGGAAAAGGAAGTACTTATCCTCGCATCCGCGTACACAGGGTTTTAACGCCCACATAGCTAGACTAATCTCGTTAGAGATGATGCCCTACCGGTTAGTTGAAAGCGAAGCTTTCAAAGCCCTGATGGAGTACGCTGAACCACGATACGAGCTACCCAGTCGACACTTTTTTTCAAGAAAAGCCATCCCAGCCCTGCACCAGCATGTTAAACAGCGCATCGTCCATGCACTCAGGCAATCTGTGACTACAAAGGTGCACCTGACAACAGATGCATGGACCAGTAGGCATGGCCAGGGACGTTATGTGTCCATCACGGCACACTGGGTGAATGTGGTGGATGCAGGGTCCACAGGGGACATCAATTTCGGGACAGTTGTGCCAAGCCCACGGTCTAGGAAACAGTTGGCTATAGGCGTTCGCACCCCCTCCTCCTCCTCGTCCTCCTGCAGAAGCTACAGCTCTTCCACAGACCGCAGTCGGCCAACCACTCCATCGGCAGATGACACTGTTGCACACCAGTTGTCCCATTATGGGCCAGCTACTGGCAAGCATCAGCAGGCTGTATTGGCTATGAAGTGTTTGGGCGACAACAGACACACCGCGGAAGTTCTGTCCGAGTTCTTGCAACAAGAAACGCAGTCGTGGCTGGGCACAGTAGATCTTGAGGCAGGCAAGGTAGTGAGTGATAACGGAAGGAATTTCATGGCTGCCATCTCCCTTTCCCAACTGAAACACATTCCTTGCCTGGCTCACACCTTAAACCTGGTGGTGCAGTGCTTATTGAAAACTTATCCTGGGTTCTCCAACCTGCTCCTCAAAGTGCGTGGACTTTGCTCACATATCCGACGTTCGCCTGTACACTCCAGCCGTATGCAGACCTATCAGCGGTCTTTGAACCTTCCCCAGCATCGCCTAATCATAGATGTTGCAACAAGTGGAACTCAAAACTGCACATGCTTCAGAGACTGTGCCAACAGAGGCGGGCTGTTATGTTTTTGTGGGAGGATACACATACACGGGCAGGCAGTAGGATGGCAGACATGGAGTTGTCAGGTGTGCAGTGGTCCAAGATACAAGACATGTGTCAAGTCCTTCAGTGTTTTGAGGAATGCACACGGCTGGTTAGTGCAGACAACGCCGTAATAAGCATGAGCATCCCCCTAATGCGTCTGCTGATGCAAAGTTTGACGCACATAAAGGATCAGGCGTCTGCACCAGAGGAAGAGGAAAGTCTTGATGACAGTCAGCCATTGTCTGGTCAGGGCAGTGTACAGGACGAGGTAGCGGGTGAAGAAGAGGTGGAGGATGAGGAGGATGATGGGGATGAGTATATTTTTAATGCGGAAGCTTTCCCGGGGGCACTGGAAATTGGATGCGTGGCAAGGCCGGGTTCTGGTTTTTTGAGGGACACAAGTGACGTAGATTTGCCTGAAACTGCCCCTCAACCAATCACAACCGGAGATTTGACAACTGGAACTTTGGCCCACATGGCGGATTATGCCTTACAAATCCTAAAAAGGGACATACGCATTACGAAAATGATGAACGATGACGATTACTGGTTGGCCTGCCTCCTTGATCCACGCTATAAAGGCAAATTGCAAAATATTATGCCACATGAGAACTTGGAACTAATATTAGCAACCAAACAATCAACTCTTGTTGACCGTTTGCTTCAGGCATTCCCAGCACACAGCGCACGTGATCGTTCTCACACGAGCTCCAGGGGGCAGCAGACTAGGAGTGTTAGGGGTGCACACATCAGAAGTGGCGTTGGACAGAGGGGTTTTCTGACCAGGTTGTGGAGTGATTTTGCTATGACCGCAGACAGGACAGGTACTGCTGCATCAATTGAAAGTGACAGGAGACAACATTTGTCCAGTATGGTTACTAACTATTTTTCATCCCTTATCGATGTTCTCCCTCAGCCGTCATTCCCATTTGATTACTGGGCATCAAAATTAGACACCTGGCCAGAATTGGCAGAATATGCATTGCAGGAGCTTGCTTGCCCGGCAGCAAGTGTCCTATCAGAAAGAGTATTCAGTGCTGCAGGTTCAATATTAACCAAAAAAAGGACTCGTCTGGCTACCCAAAATGTTGACGATCTAACATTCATTAAAATGAACCACAACTGGATTTCAAAATCTTTTGCCCCACCTTGCCCGGCCGACACCTAGCTTTCCTATGAAAAGCTCTTGCCTGTGAATTACTTTTCTAATGTCTAATTTGCTGCAGCTGATTGTACAGCATACGACATGTTTACACCTCCATAAATGGCCAAACTCACCACACGGGGCCGTGGTATCGCGACTTGGCGCAAGCACCCGTGAGACGGCTGTTTGTCTGAAGAGGTGGGTGTGCTCGCTTTTGGTTGACGGCATTGCTACTGGGTCCCTCATAGTACAATGTAGTGTCTCTGGCGGTGGTGGTGCGCACCCAACGTCAGACACAACGTTGTAACATGAGGGGCCCTGGGGCGGTCCCGCCGGCCACAAGAGAGTTCCCCCCTCCCCCAGCTCAAACTGTGCTCTACCAAGTGCAAAATTATGTCGCACAGCTCCACCAATGTTTAGTCTATTCGCTGACATCATTCAATGTCTGGCACTGACAATACAAATTTGTAGACATCTATGATGCTACTTAAAGTAGTCTGTGTCAGTGTCCTATATTGGCACCATTAAATAGTTACTGCCAAATTACTATGTCAGAAACTCAGCAGATGAGCCCACCCCTGTACCTAAGTATGCCACCTTTTTTTTTTTTTTTTTTTTTTTTTTGGTTGTTTTGCGAGACATTAACATCTATTTATATTTTGGGAGTACTGGGACAGACACTCCTTGCAATACTCCTCCACTGACCACAATGCTGCCTGCCTGTGTATCCATGTAACTGATGTAAAACTGCCTTGAGCCTATGTTTTGTTATTTTAGGCCTTTGATAGCCTGTCTGCGGTCCCTACTTGCAATACTCCTCCTCCGCTGACCACCAAGCTGCCTGTGTATCCATGTAACCTATTTTAAACTGCCTTGAGCCTATGTTTTGTTATTTTAGGCCTTTGATAGCCTGTCTGTGGTCCCTACTTTAAATACTCCTCCACTGACCACCAAGCTGCCTGTGTATCCATGTAACCGATGTAAAACTGCCATGAGCCTATTGTTTGCTATTTTAGGCCTTTGATAGCCTGTCTGCGGTCCCTACTTTAAATACTCCTCCACTGACCACCAAGCTGCCTGTGTATCCATGTAACCGATGTAAAACTGCCATGAGCCTATTGTTTGCTATTCTAGGCCTTTGATAGCCTGTCTGCGGTCCCTACTTTAAATACTCCTCCATTGACAACAATGCTGCCTGTGTATCCATGTAACCGACGTAAAACTGCCATGAGCCTATGTTTTGTTATTTTAGGCCTTTGATAGCCTGTCTGCGGTCCCTACTTTAAATACTCCTCCACTGACCACCAAGCTGCCTGTGTATCCATGTAACCGATGTAAAACTGCCATGAGCCTATTGTTTGCTATTTTAGGCCTTTGATAGCCTGTCTGCGGTCCCTACTTTAAATACTCCTCCATTGACAACAATGCTGCCTGTGTATCCATGTAACCGACGTAAAACTGCCATGAGCCTATGTTTTGTTATTTTAGGCCTTTGATAGCCTGTCTGCGGTCCCTACTTTAAATACTCCTCCACTGACCACCAAGCTGCCTGTGTATCCATGTAACCGATGTAAAACTGCCATGAGCCTATTGTTTGCTATTTTAGGCCTTTGATAGCCTGTCTGCGGTCCCTACTTTAAATACTCCTCCATTGACAACAATGCTGCCTGTGTATCCATGTAACCGACGTAAAACTGCCATGAGCCTATGTTTTGTTATTTTAGGCCTTTGATAGCCTGTCTGCGGTCCCTACTTTAAATACTCCTCCACTGACCACCAAGCTGCCTGTGTATCCATGTAACCGATGTAAAACTGCCATGAGCCTATTGTTTGCTATTTTAGGCCTTTGATAGCCTGTCTGCGGTCCCTACTTTAAATACTCCTCCATTGTCAACAATGCTGCCTGTGTATCCATGTAACCTATTTTAAACTGCCTTGAGCCTATGTTTTGTTATTTTAGGCCTTTGATAGCCTGTCTGCGGTCCCTACTTTAAATAC
Organism: Ranitomeya variabilis; assembly: GCF_051348905.1. NCBI lineage: Eukaryota > Metazoa > Chordata > Amphibia > Anura > Dendrobatidae > Ranitomeya > Ranitomeya variabilis. The sequence goes on from NC_135236.1 coordinate 575,100,686, forward strand.
TCCTCCACTGACCACCAAGCTGCCTGTGTATCCATGTAACCGATGTAAAACTGCCATAAGCCTATTTTTAGGTATTTTAGGCCTAGGAAGCCTGTCTGCAGTCCCTAATTCAAGTTGTCCTCAAATGAATAAAGCTGAGCTTCTACCTTCTGCCTCTCATTAACTGCTGTTTTTAAAAAAAAAATGGTGTTTAGGGCCTACTAACGGTTTCTGCCCTTCCCTGGTGTTGCCCTCAACTGAATACAGCTGAGCTTCAACCTTCTGCCTCTCATTAACTGGTGTTTTTTTTTTAAATACAAAATGGTGTTTAGGGCCTACTAACGGTTTCTGCCACTCCCTGGTGTTGTCCTCAACTGTATAAAGCTGAGCTTCAGTCTTTAGGCTTTTGGCCTATAGTAGCAGATATTAAACTGCATTTGGCCTACTAGTGTGGTTGGGCCCTTAAAACAGTGTCTGCTGCTCCTGGGTTTGCTACTCCACTGAACAAAGCAATGCCGCCTGTTTAGTCCTGTTACCAATTTTGAACTGCATTTAGCCCACTTTATTCTTTGGGCCCATATCTGTTTCCCCCTCATCCTGCCCATTGCCCAACCAGTGATAGATGAGTCTGCTGGTACATTGACCCATAATGCAACATTCCCCGTGCACGCTACACTGCAAGATTGTGACCCTGCTGAAAGTCAGGTCCCCCTTCCCGCATAAAATACCACCTTACACGGGGACAAAGAGAAAGGTGCAGATGAAGGTGCAGGTTCCTTCATCAGGTGGGGGGAGGAATACTCGTTGGCGACGTCACTGCCACAGGGCCCCTCATAGTACGCAAAAGTGTTGCTACCGGTGGGAGGCGCCCCCGCCGTGCAAACACACCGCTGTACTTTGATCGGTGACTACCCAGATAACGGTGCAGCTGCGACACTTAACCCTTGTCAGGCTGCATAATTTTACAACCTTAACAGGCTGCATAGGTACAATTGTACCTTCACATATACCTCCACTGTGGGAAGACTTTACTTGGTTTCAGAAACTAAAGTTCATTCAGCTACAAATGTTATGCTGATATCTATTGTTCAGTGTTGTTACTGGTCACTTATGTTGCTGTCAATTAAGTTAATTCAAACTGGGAGTGGCTTCTACTTGTCTTCCTGCCTCCCTCCTCTCATTAGCCATTTTGCTGTTCATCTCATTGCTGTGAGCACACATTTCTAGGCTTGTGAAGTCTTCAATTTCTTGGAAACGAAGGTAGGAAAGTCTCACAGCATCTAACAGCCAGTTATACCTTTATTCTCATTATGTGGGGACAGAACAGTCAAATTGTCTTTCAGCCTGGACTTGGCTTACATATATTCTGTGATTCTGTGCCTCAAAGTGCAGGCGACATTTGGACTGCTAAGGATGAAACTCAATGGTGCAGTAATCCACTGCCAAATGCACAAACAAAATCTCGTAATGTCCTACGACAAAGAGGTGGCCCTGCAGCAATCAGCAACCTATATACAGCAAAAGAGCTATTCAAGTCCATCATGACTCCCGAGATGTGTGACATCATATTACGGGAAACGAATCGAAAGGCCAAGAGAGTTTGTGATGCTTACAACAACGAACTGGTACAACGTTTTCCTGATTCTTCCAAACGGCCACCACAAAAAACATTCAAGCAATTTACTGAAACAGAACTTCATGCATTTTTGGGCATACTGATTGCTGCTGGTGTGCACAGAGCCAACAAAGAGAATCTGGAGGAAATGTGGAATGTTGCTGCTCTGCCTCTTATACGTGCAGCCATGTCTCGTGACCGCTTCAAGATGATACTCAGATTTATCAGGTTTGACAACGAAAATACACGTGCAGAACGTGTGCAAACAGATAAAGCTGCACCAATACGGGACATCTGGACAATGCTGAACAGTAATCTGGAGAGAGCCTACAAGCCATATCATTGTATCACCGTCGACGAGCAATTATTTCCATTTAGAGGTCATACTAAATTTACCCAGTATATACCTTCAAAACCAGCTAAATATGGCATAAAGATTTTCTGGGCTTGTGACTCATCAAATGCCTACCCTTTACAAGGTCAGCTCTACACTGGGAAACCAACTGATGGTCCTCGACAAGTAAACATTGGAGAACGAACAGTATTGGACCTAGTGAGCTCGTATAAAGGCTCTGGAAGAAATGTCACCACCGATAACTTCTTTACAACCATGGAACTAGCTAAGGTATTGAACTCCTGGAACATGACACTAGTTGGTACAGTGAGAAAAAACAAAAGGTTCCTACCTAACAACATGCAGCCTGCCAAAGAAAGGCCTGTAAACTCGACAAATTTTGCCTACAATCATGATGCAACAGTCTGTTCATATGTACCAAAGAAGAACAAATCAGTCGTGCTTCTATCATCTATGCACATGACGGGAGAAGTTGAAGAGACACTAGCAGCCAAGCCAGAGATAATAAAATACTACAACATAACAAAAGGTGGCGTTGATGTTATGGATAAAATGTTGGGAGAGTACACTGTGAAACGACGAACATCACGTTGGACTTTGGCATTTTTCTACAATATGATTGATGTCAGTGGGTTAGCATCCTACATCATCTACAGAGAACACAATCCAAGCTTCAGGGCAAAGGATCAACGAAGAAAGTTCCTGAAAGATCTCGCAAATCAGCTGTGTATGATTGCAATTGAAGATCGTAGTACAAACAAAATGATAATGAGAAACCATTTTCTTCGAGGTGCAGTAGAAATGGTGCTTGGACGATGCATTGTGGTAGCATCGCAGCCAGCAGCTGGCCCCAACATACCTCATGGTAGTCGTGGACCCTCCCCTGTTGTTGGTAGTTGCTATGTCTGCAGAGACCTGAGGCGAAAACAGCGCAAGACTAGAAAGTCTTGTGTGGTTTGTGTGAAACCCATTTGCGATGAACACTCTGTAGCAAAGCCAACATGCATTACTTGCAAAGAAAATCAATAAAAAAAAGTTTCTTACATTTTCTTTTATAATGTAAATGAACAGTTTTTTACTTGTTTATAATAGTTAAATAGCATTATCATTAAAAAAAATTTATGCTTTTTCCTTTGCATTATCTTCATTCAAAATATATGAGGTACATTTGTACCTATGCAGCTTGTTATGGATGCAAAAAGATCTCGACCCCTTATCTCGGAAGCGGGTGGAGATATTTTATTGAAATTTGGCCAATATATTCTGGACCAAAAATGTAGAGATGTCACGAAATTTCAGCCCTCTACGTCTTTTCAAAAAAAAGTTATTGCAATTTTAAAACGGAATAGTTACAATTGTACCTATTCAGCCGGATAAGGGTTAAGTAAGCCCACCACGAAGTCCATCCCAACCATCTCCCAGGGCCTGTCTGCCACTGGCAGGGGGTAAAGTAGCCCAGCAGGCCGTTGCCGAGTAGACCGATTCTTGGCGCAGGAGACACATGCCCGAATATTATCCCCGATATCAGGAGCCATATGCGGCCACCAGTATGTTCTCGCCAGAAGCTCAAATGTCCTCTTGATCCCGAAATGTGTACCCTCCTTGGACAAAGGAGCCCAACAGAGAAACTCCGGTCGCAAATTTGATGGTACAAAAGGCTTGCCCGGGGGAACAGACTCTAGTGAATCCGGAGCCACGGTTCTCAGGCTCTCAGAAGGGACAATAAGCCAAGGCTCCTCCTCCTCTGATGACACTACGGAGCGGGAGAGAGCGTCGGCACGAATGTTCTTCAACCTGGAGAAAAAAGTTAGGGTGAAATGGAACCGGGAGAAGAACAGGGACCATCTGGCCTGGCGAGAATTTTGCCGCTGGGCTGTCTGTTAGTACACAAAATTTTTTTGGTCTGTAAAAACTTTAGGAGGTGTCTCCACTCTGAGAAAGCCAACTTCATGGCTAGCAACTCCCTGTCCACGATGGAATAATTCCTCTCCGCTGGTGAGAAGGTCTTGGAGAAGAAGCAAGGATGCTTCCGACCTTGAGCATCCAGCTCAACGGATGAGGCATCCACCTCTATTATAAATGCCTTATCTACATCGGGGCGATGTAGGATGGGAGCGCTAGCGAAGTGTGACTTAATAGTGAGTAGGGCCTTGGAGACCTCCTCCGACCACAACTTGGGATTTGCTCCCTTCTTGGTGAGGGCAACCAAGGGAGCTACCAAAGATGAGAAGTGTGGGATGAACTGGCGATAGTAATTAATGAACCCCATAAAGCGCTGCACTGCTTTAAGAGAATGGGGTTCTTGCCAGTCCATTACAGCCTGTAGCTTGGCAGGATCCATAGCCAATCCCTGGTCAGAGATGATATAGCCAAGGAAAGGCAAAGACTCCTGCTCAAACACACACTTCAGTTTGCCCGTAAGAGGTCAAAAACTTTGCAAACATCTCTCTGATTGGAGTCAATATCTGGAGAGTAGATGAGAATATCATCCAGATAGACTACGACCGAGGTGGTGAGCATCACCCGGAAGATGTCGTTCACAAAGTCTTGGAAAATGGCTGGGGCATTACAGAGTCTATCAAAGAGCTCAGATATCAAGGGCAAAGGATACTTATTCTTAAGTGATGGCGTTAAGACCCCAGTAGTCTATGCATGGACGTAGTTCTCCCCATATTGACAGCAGCATCAGAGGGGCTAAACGCCCACGATCAATGCTAGCAGGGCGTCACCTCTCATATTGAGTTGACACCCACATTTGATCGTGACGGTGCTTTGTGTGAGCTCATATGATCCCACAGCACTGTACATATATGGCGCATGTTGGGAAGGGGTTAAGAAAGAATTGTGTAAAGACAGAAGACACAACCTTCAAAGAAATCATGCATTTTGGAAATTAAGAAAAGTAAACACTGAATCAGAAGGCAAACATTTTAATAAAATTCACAATACAATTACAATACCACACACAATACAATACAACCACTCACCGATTCATCAAACCTACATACTAAAGATGACCTGCTAATAGTTATCACATTTTACTGTCTTTATAAGTATAACAGCAGCTCTAGAATGTTGTCTTTATGTTGTTTTTTATCTATTTTGAAACACTACTGCTTTTGACAGAACAAACTTGACATTTAAGTCTGTCTTAAAATATTGTGCACAGGGCAACAAGCTCAGAGTACAAAACCAGCACTAAAACTACATATAAATTATGCAAAAGGAATCAATGAAGAAAGTAATGCAATAAAAGGAACAAATAATGTCATGTCAAATGCATACAGGTTGCTGGGGAGAGGATGTATGCCTACAAAAAAGTGCTGAATGATTGCCCACTGTCCTTAAAAGGTGATGATACCTATGGTGATAATTACAATCAGTTCCTTCTATAAAATCTTGCAATGGCTTTAAAATATAACACATTAAGTAGCAATGAAGAAAGTGTTTAAGTAGGAAAGATGGATATGCTTCTTAGACCAGCTAATTTTCCTTACTGCTCAGTTCACAGATCTGGGGGTATGACCTAGAATAATGGCCCAACAGACGGAACTTGATAACATTTCACCTGAGAAGAGCTGAGCTGACAAGTGTCCATTCAGTTTTTATTATATATAACAGTAAAGGCATAACAATCATTTCCAAACCATGAAATCTTTGAGATCTCTTAGAGCCACAATTACAAAAAATATATAATGTGACTCATTAGAAACACATATATAAGACACTTTATAAGCGTGTCCCGAGGAACACTCCGGTATAAAACATCAGAAAATATAACAATAAGTATTTTGCTTATAAAAAAGAAAATACTGGAGAGATATCAAATGCAGACATTTTAACATTAAAAAAAAAACACATACAACAAAAAACTGGTACAGTACAAAAATTGGCCACCAGCTACAAAAACTTTCTCCTGCAAGTAGTTAACTGAAAGGTTTTTTTCAGTTGAAAACACAGATATGGCATCCACCGAGTGTTGTCCTGTCGCGTCTTCTTTATATTATTGCCAAGAAGCTGCAACTGAATAAAGCTGTGCTTCAACCTTATGGCTTTCGGCCTATAGTATCAGATATTAAACTGCATTTGGCCTTCAACTTTGGTTTCGGCCTACTAACGGTGTCTGCCCCTGCCTGGTGTTGTCCTCAACTGAATAAAGCTGAGCTTCCACCTTCTGGCTCTGATTAACTGCTGTTTTTTTAACACTTTGGTTCCGGCTTACTAACGGTGTCTGCCCCTGCCTGGTGTTGTCCTCAACTGAATAAAGCTGTGCTTCAACCTTCTGTTCCAAATTAAGATTTTTAAAAGAGAAATTGGGTGTTTAGGGCCTACTAACGTTGTCTGCCCCTCCCTGGTGTTGTCCTCAACTGAATAAAGCTGAGCTTCCACCTTCTGGCTCTGATTAATTGCTGTTTTTTTAAAACTTTGGTTCCGGCCTACTAACGGTGTCTGCCCCTGCCTGGTGTTGTCCTCAACTGAATAAAGCTGAGCTTCCACCTTCTGGCTCTTATTAACTGCTGTTTTTTTAAAATTGGCTGTTCCGGCCTACTAACGGTGTCTGCCCCTGCCTGGTGTTTTCCTCAACTGAATAAAGCTGAGCTTCTACCTTCTGGCTCTTATTAACTGCTGTTTTTTTAAAATTGGCTGTTCCGGCCTACTAACGGTGTCTGCCCCTGCCTGGTGATGTCCTCAACTGAATAAAGCTGAGCTTCTACCTTCTGGCTCTTATTAACTGCTGTTTTTTTAAAATTGGCTGTTCCGGCCTACTAACGGTGTCTGCCCCTGCCTGGTGTTTTCCTCAACTGAATAAAGCTGAGCTTCTACCTTCTGGCTCTTATTAACTGCTGTTTTTTTTAAAATTGGCTGTTCCGGCCTACTAACGGTGTCTGCCCCTGCCTGGTGATGTCCTCAACTGAATAAAGCTGAGCTTCCACCTTCTGGCTCTGATTAACTGCTGTTTTTTTAAAAATTGGCTGTTCTGGCCTACTAACGGTGTCTGCCCCTGCCTGGTGTTGTCCTCAACTGAATAAAGCTGAGCTTCCACCTTCTGGCTCTGAATAACTGCTGTTTTTTTAAAACTTTGGTTCTGGCCTACTAACGGTGTCTGCCCCTGCCTGGTGTTGTACTCAACTGAATAAAGCTGAGCTTCCACCTTCTGACTCTGATTAACTGCTGTTCTTTTAAAAATTGGCTGTTCCGGCCTACTAACGGTGTCTGCCCCTGCCTGGTGTTTTCCTCAACTGAATAAAGCTGTGCTTCAACCTTCTGTTCCAAATTAAGATTTTTAAAAAAGAAATTGGGTGTTTAGGGCCTACTAACGGTGTCTGCCCCTGCCTGGTGTTGTCCTCAACTGAATAAAGCTGAGCTTCCACCTTCTGACTCTGATTAACTGCTGTTTTTTTAAAAATTGGCTGTTCCGGCCTACTAACGGTGTCTGCCCCTGCCTGGTGTTTTCCTCAACTGAATAAAGCTGTGCTTCAACCTTCTGTTCCAAATTAAGATTTTTAAAAAAGAAATTGGGTGTTTAGGGCCTACTAACGGTGTCTGCCCCTGCCTGGTGTTGTCCTCAACTGAATAAAGCTGAGCTTCCACCTTCTGACTCTGATTAACTGCTGTTTTTTTAAAAATTGGCTGTTCCGGCCTACTAACGGTGTCTGCCCCTGCCTGGTGTTGTCCTCAACTGAATAAAGCTGAGCTTCTACCTTCTGGCTCTGATTAACTGCTGTTTTTTTAAAAATTGGCTGTTCCGGCCTACTAACGGTGTCTGCCCCTGCCTGGTGTTGTCCTCAACTGAATAAAGCTGAGCTTCTACCTTCTGGCTCTTATTAACTGCTGTTTTTTAAAAAATTGGCTGTTCCGGCCTACTAACGGTGTCTGCCCCTGCCTGGTGTTTTCCTCAACTGAATAAAGCTGTGCTTCAACCTTCTGTTCCAAATTAAGATTTTTAAAAAAGAAATTGGGTGTTTAGGGCCTACTAACGGTGTCTGCCCCTGCCTGGTGTTGTCCTCAACTGAATAAAGCTGAGCTTCCACCTTCTGGCTCTGATTAACTGCTGTTTTTTTAAAACTTTGGTTCTGGCCTAATAACGGTGTCTGCCCCTGCCTGGTGTTGTCCTCAACTGAATAAAGCTGAGCTTCCACCTTCTGGCTCTGATTAACTGCTGTTTTTTTAAAAATTGGCTGTTCCGGCCTACTAACGGTGTCTGCCCCTGCCTGGTGTTTTCCTCAACTGAATAAAGCTGTGCTTCAACCTTCTGTTCCAAATTAAGATTTTTAAAAAAGAAATTGGGTGTTTAGGGCCTACTAACGGTGTCTGACCCTGCCTGGTGTTGTCCTCAACTGAATAAAGCTGAGCTTCCACCTTCTGGCTCTGATTAACTGCTGTTTTTTTAAAAATTGGCTTTTCCGGCCTACTAACGGTGTCTGCCCCTGCCTGGTGTTGTCCTCAACTGAATAAAGCTGAGCTTCTACCTTCTGGCTCTTATTAACTGCTGTTTTTTAAAAAATTGGCTGTTCCGGCCTACTAACGGTGTCTGCCCCTGCCTGGTGTTTTCCTCAACTGAATAAAGCTGAGCTTCTACCTTCTGGCTCTTATTAACTGCTGTTTTTTAAAAAATTGGCTGTTCCGGCCTACTAACGGTGTCTGCCCCTGCCTGGTGTTGTCCTCAACTGAATAAAGCTGAGCTTCTACCTTCTGGCTCTTATTAACTGCTGTTTTTTAAAAAATTGGCTGTTCTGGCCTACTAACGGTGTCTGCCCCTGCCTGATGTTGTCCTCAACTGAATAAAGCTGAGCTTCCACCTTCTGGCTCTGAATAACTGCTGTTTTTTTAAAACTTTGGTTCTGGCCTACTAACGGTGTCTGCCCCTGCCTGGTGTTGTACTCAACTGAATAAAGCTGAGCTTCCACCTTCTGGCTCTGATTAACTGCTGTTCTTTTAAAAATTGGCTGTTCCGGCCTACTAACGGTGTCTGCCCCTGCCTGGTGTTTTCCTCAACTGAATAAAGCTGTGCTTCAACCTTCTGTTCCAAATTAAGATTTTTAAAAAAGAAATTGGGTGTTTAGGGCCTACTAACGGTGTCTGCCCCTGCCTGGTGTTGTCCTCAACTGAATAAAGCTGAGCTTCCACCTTCTGACTCTGATTAACTGCTGTTTTTTTAAAAATTGGCTGTTCCGGCCTACTAACGGTGTCTGCCCCTGCCTGGTGTTTTCCTCAACTGAATAAAGCTGTGCTTCAACCTTCTGTTCCAAATTAAGATTTTTAAAAAAGAAATTGGGTGTTTAGGGCCTACTAACGGTGTCTGCCCCTGCCTGGTGTTGTCCTCAACTGAATAAAGCTGAGCTTCCACCTTCTGACTCTTATTAACTGCTGTTTTTTAAAAAATTGGCTGTTCCGGCCTACTAACGGTGTCTGCCCCTGCCTGGTGTTTTCCTCAACTGAATAAAGCTGAGCTTCTACCTTCTGGCTCTTATTAACTGCTGTTTTTTAAAAAATTGGCTGTTCTGGCCTACTAACGGTGTCTGCCCCTGCCTGGTGTTGTACTCAACTGAATAAAGCTGAGCTTCCACCTTCTGGCTCTGATTAACTGCTGTTCTTTTAAAAATTGGCTGTTCCGGCCTACTAACGGTGTCTGCCCCTGCCTGGTGTTGTCCTCAACTGAATAAAGCTGAGCTTCCACCTTCTGACTCTGATTAACTGCTGTTTTTTTAAAAATTGGCTGTTCCGGCCTACTAACGGTGTCTGCCCCTGCCTGGTGTTTTCCTCAACTGAATAAAGCTGTGCTTCAACCTTCTGTTCCAAATTAAGATTTTTAAAAAAGAAATTGGGTGTTTAGGGCCTACTAACGGTGTCTGCCCCTGCCTGGTGTTGTCCTCAACTGAATAAAGCTGAGCTTCCACCTTCTGACTCTGATTAACTGCTGTTTTTTTAAAAATTGGCTGTTCCGGCCTACTAACGGTGTCTGCCCCTGCCTGGTGTTGTCCTCAACTGAATAAAGCTGAGCTTCTACCTTCTGGCTCTGATTAACTGCTGTTTTTTTAAAAATTGGCTGTTCCGGCCTACTAACGGTGTCTGCCCCTGCCTGGTGTTGTCCTCAACTGAATAAAGCTGAGCTTCTACCTTCTGGCTCTTATTAACTGCTGTTTTTTAAAAAATTGGCTGTTCCGGCCTACTAACGGTGTCTGCCCCTGCCTGGTGTTTTCCTCAACTGAATAAAGCTGTGCTTCAACCTTCTGTTCCAAATTAAGATTTTTAAAAAAGAAATTGGGTGTTTAGGGCCTACTAACGGTGTCTGCCCCTGCCTGGTGTTGTCCTCAACTGAATAAAGCTGAGCTTCCACCTTCTGGCTCTGATTAACTGCTGTTTTTTTAAAACTTTGGTTCTGGCCTACTAACGGTGTCTGCCCCTGCCTGGTGTTGTCCTCAACTGAATAAAGCTGAGCTTCCACCTTCTGGCTCTGATTAACTGCTGTTTTTTTAAAAATTGGCTGTTCCGGCCTACTAACGGTGTCTGCCCCTGCCTGGTGTTTTCCTCAACTGAATAAAGCTGTGCTTCAACCTTCTGTTCCAAATTAAGATTTTTAAAAAAGAAATTGGGTGTTTAGGGCCTACTAACGGTGTCTGACCCTGCCTGGTGTTGTCCTCAACTGAATAAAGCTGAGCTTCCACCTTCTGGCTCTGATTAACTGCTGTTTTTTTAAAAATTGGCTTTTCCGGCCTACTAACGGTGTCTGCCCCTGCCTGGTGTTGTCCTCAACTGAATAAAGCTGAGCTTCTACCTTCTGGCTCTTATTAACTGCTGTTTTTTAAAAAATTGGCTGTTCCGGCCTACTAACGGTGTCTGCCCCTGCCTGGTGTTTTCCTCAACTGAATAAAGCTGAGCTTCTACCTTCTGGCTCTTATTAACTGCTGTTTTTTAAAAAATTGGCTGTTCCGGCCTACTAACGGTGTCTGCCCCTGCCTGGTGTTGTCCTCAACTGAATAAAGCTGAGCTTCTACCTTCTGGCTCTTATTAACTGCTGTTTTTTAAAAAATTGGCTGTTCCGGCCTACTAACGGTGTCTGCCCCTGCCTGGTGTTTTCCTCAACTGAATAAAGCTGTGCTTCAACCTTCTGTTCCAAATTAAGATTTTTAAAAAAGAAATTGGGTGTTTAGGGCCTACTAACGGTGTCTGCCCCTGCCTGGTGTTGTCCTCAACTGAATAAAGCTGAGCTTCCACCTTCTGGCTCTGATTAACTGCTGTATTTTTAAAAATTGGCTGTTCCGGCCTACTAACGGTGTCTGCCCCTGCCTGGTGTTTTCCTCAACTGAATAAAGCTGTGCTTCAACCTGCTGTTCCAAATTAAGATTTTTAAAAAAGAAATTGGGTGTTTAGGGCCTACTAACGGTGTCTGCCCCTGCCTGGTGTTGTCCTCAACTGAATAAAGCTGAGCTTCTACCTTCTGGCTCTTATTAACTGCTGTTTTTTAAAAAATTGGCTGTTCCGGCCTACTAACGGTGTCTGCCCCTGCCTGGTGTTGTCCTCAACTGAATAAAACTGAGCTTCCACCTTCTGGCTCTGATTAACTGCTGTTTTTTAAAAAATTGGCTGTTCCGGCCTACTAACGGTGTCTGCCCCTGCCTGGTGTTGTCCTCAACTGAATAAAGCTGAGCTTCTACCTTCTGGCTCTTATTAACTGCTGTTTTTTTAAAAATTGGCTGTTCCGGCCTACTAACGGTGTCTGCCCCTGCCTGGTGTTGTCCTCCACTGAATAAAGCTGTGCTTCAACCTTCTGTTCCAAATTAAGATTTTTAAAAAAGAAATTGGGTGTTTAGGGCCTACTAACGTTGTCTGCCCCTCCCTGGTGTTGTCCTCAACTGAATAAAGCTGAGCTTCCACCTTCTGGCTCTGATTAACTGCTGTTTTTTTAAAAATTGGCTGTTCCGGCCTACTAACGGTGTCTGCCCCTGCCTGGTGTTGTCCTCAACTGAATAAAGCTGAGCTTCCACCTTCTGGCTCTGATTAACTGCTGTTTTTTTAAAACTTTGGTTCCGGCCTACTAACGGTGTCTGCCCCTGCCTGGTGTTGTCCTCAACTGAATAAAGCTGAGCTTCCACCTTCTGGCTCTGATTAACTGCTGTTTTTTAAAAAATTGGCTGTTCCGGCCTACTAACGGTGTCTGCCCCTGCCTGGTGTTGTCCTCAACTGAATAAAGCTGTGCTTCAACCTTCTGTTCCAAATTAAGATTTTTAAAAAAGAAATTGGGTGTTTAGGGCCTACTAACGGTGTCTGCCCCTGCCTGGTGTTGTCCTCAACTGAATAAAGCTGAGCTTCCACCTTCTGGCTCTGATTAACTGCTGTTTTTTTAAAACTTTGGTTCCGGCCTACTAACGGTGTCTGCCCCTGCCTGGTGTTGTCCTCAACTGAATAAAGCTGAGCTTCCACCTTCTGGCTCTGATTAACTGCTGTTTTTTAAAAAATTTTCCTGTTCCGGCCTACTAACGGTGTCTGCCCCTGCCTGGTGTTGTCCTCAACTGAATAAAGCTGAGCTTCTACCTTCTGGCTCTTATTAACTGCTGTTTTTTAAAAGATTGGCTGTTCCGGCCTACTAACGGTGTATGCCCCTGCCTGGTGTTGTCCTCCACTGAATAAAGCTGTGCTTCAACCTTCTGTTCCAAATTAAGATTTTTAAAAAAGAAATTGGGTGTTTAGGGCCTACTAACGTTGTCTGCCCCTCCCTGGTGTTGTCCTCAACTGAATAAAGCTGAGCTTCCACCTTCTGGCTCTGATTAACTGCTGTTTTTTTAAAAATTGGCTGTTCCGGCCTACTAACGGTGTCTGCCCCTGCCTGGTGTTGTCCTCAACTGAATAAAGCTGAGCTTCCACCTTCTGGCTCTGATTAACTGCTGTTTTTTTAAAACTTTGGTTCCGGCCTACTAACGGTGTCTGCCCCTGCCTGGTGTTGTCCTCAACTGAATAAAGCTGAGCTTCCACCTTCTGGCTCTGATTAACTGCTGTTTTTTAAAAAATTGGCTGTTCCGGCCTACTAACGGTGTCTGCCCCTGCCTGGTGTTGTCCTCAACTGAATAAAGCTGTGCTTCAACCTTCTGTTCCAAATTAAGATTTTTAAAAAAGAAATTGGGTGTTTAGGGCCTACTAACGGTGTCTGCCCCTGCCTGGTGTTGTCCTCAACTGAATAAAGCTGAGCTTCCACCTTCTGGCTCTGATTAACTGCTGTTTTTTTAAAACTTTGGTTCCGGCCTACTAACGGTGTCTGCCCCTGCCTGGTGTTGTCCTCAACTGAATAAAGCTGAGCTTCCACCTTCTGGCTCTGATTAACTGCTGTTTTTTAAAAAATTTTCCTGTTCCGGCCTACTAACGGTGTCTGCCCCTGCCTGGTGTTGTCCTCAACTGAATAAAGCTGAGCTTCTACCTTCTGGCTCTTATTAACTGCTGTTTTTTAAAAGATTGGCTGTTCCGGCCTACTAACGGTGTATGCCCCTGCCTGGTGTTGTCCTCCACTGAATAAAGCTGTGCTTCAACCTTCTGTTCCAAATTAAGATTTTTAAAAAAGAAATTGGGTGTTTAGGGCCTACTAACGTTGTCTGCCCCTCCCTGGTGTTGTCCTCAACTGAATAAAGCTGAGCTTCCACCTTCTGGCTCTGATTAACTGCTGTTTTTTTAAAAATTGGCTGTTCCGGCCTACTAACGGTGTCTGCCCCTGCCTGGTGTTGTCCTCAACTGAATAAAGCTGAGCTTCCACCTTCTGGCTCTGATTAACTGCTGTTTTTTTAAAACTTTGGTTCCGGCCTACTAACGGTGTCTGCCCCTGCCTGGTGTTGTCCTCAACTGAATAAAGCTGAGCTTCCACCTTCTGGCTCTGATTAACTGCTGTTTTTTTAAAACTTTGTTTCCGGCCTACTAACGGTGTCTGCCCCTGCCTGGTGTTGTCCTCAACTGAATAAAGCTGAGCTTCCACCTTCTGGCTCTGATTAACTGCTGTTTTTTTAAAACTTTGGTTCCGGCCTACTAACGGTGTCTGCCCCTGCCTGGTGTTGTCCTCAACTGAATAAAGCTGAGCTTCCACCTTCTGGCTCTAATTAACTGCTGTTTTTTTAAAAATTGGCTGTTCCGGCCTACTAACGGTGTCTGCCCCTGCCTGGTGTTGTCCTCAACTGAATAAAGCTGAGCTTCTACCTTCTGGCTCTTATTAACTGCTGTTTTTTTAAAAATTGGCTGTTCCGGCCTACTAACGGTGTCTGCCCCTCCCTGGTGTTGTCCTCAACTGAACAAAGCTGAGCTTCCACATTCTGGCTTTCGGCCTATACTATCAGATATTAAACTGCATTTGGCCTACTAGTGTGGTTAGGCCCTTGAAACAGTGTCTGCTGCTCTTGGGTTTGCTACTCCACTGAACAAAGCAATGCCACCTGTTTAGTCCTGTTACCAATTTTGAACTGCATTTAGCCTACTTTATTCTTTGGCCCTATATCTGTTTCCTCCTCATCCTGTTCATTGCCCAGCCACTGCTAGATGAGTCTGCTGGTACATTGACCTAGACCACTACATTCCCCTTGTACTCTACACAGCCAGAATCTGACCCTGCTGAAAGTAAGGTTCCCCTTCCCGCATGTTATACCACCTTACACAGGGACAAAGAGGAAGGTGCAGATGAAAGTGCAGGTTACTTCATCAGGTGGGGGGGCATACTCGTTGGCGACGTCACTGGCACAGGGCCCCTCAGAGTACGCAAAAGTGTCGCTGCTGGTGGGAGGCGCCCACGCCATGCAAACACACCGCCGTACTGTGAGGGGCCCTGTGCCAGTGCCAATGCAAACGAGTGGGCCCCCCCTGCTTGCTCAGGATCACAGCACTTGCAACGTTGAAATACTTACCTCTCCCTGCTCCACCACCGTGACGTAGTCCGCATTTCCTGGGCCCATGAAAAACTTGAGCCAGCCCTACTCCCCCCACAACTTTAGCCAAATGACCCCCAATTTCCTATGCCCAACTATTATTATAAAGTTAATTAAGATTGACAAGCTTCAGAAGCAAGAATGGATGTTTTTGGCATTAAAATGGGCACTGTAGGTGTTTTCCTGGCCTCCACTCACTGCCGACTATGCTTCCCCATTGACTTGCATTGGGTTTCGTGTTTCGGTCGATCCCCGACTTTTAGCGATAATCGGCCGACTGCACTCGACTCGACTCTGGACAAAGTCGGGTTTCACAAAACCCGACTCGATCTTAAGAAAATGAAAGTCGCTCAACCCTAGCGTACACTACTGGCTGGATTCAAAGAGATCTGCTGTTGTACTCTTCTAGAAAAACTGGCCACACGTTGAAATCCTCCTGCAGTTCTTTCTTCAATCTGATAAAATGTACAGGGGATTTTAACCCCACCGTCGACAACGATAACTGCCGACAAAAGGCTTGCCCCATCGGCATGATCCTGCATGCAAAATTCAGTTTACCTAACAATGATTGTAAATCATGTAAGGTTATTTTCCTTGAACTGCCTGCTCTAGCCACCTCTTCCCTCAAAGCTATTATTTTGTCCACAGGTAACCTGCACTCCATTGCCATGGTGTCAATTTCAATTCCCAAAAAACTCAACACTGTTTCCGGACCCATTGTCTTTTCCTCCACTAACGGGACCCCAAATCGTTTAGCCACATTTTCTATTGTATGTAACAACACTGAACAATCAGCTGCCTGAGCAGGACCAATAAACAGAAAATCATCTAGGTAATGAATACACAAACTCAAATCGGACACGTCCTTAACAACCCATTCAAAAAAGTGCTAAACGTTTCAAAATAAGCACAAGGAAGCAAGCACCCCATAGGAAGACGACGATATACAAAGAACCCTCCATCCCAAAAACAGGCCAACAAGTGCATGCTCTCAGGGTGAACCGGTAATAAGCAGAAAGCCACCTCGAAATCCGTTTTTGCTAGCCTCGCCCCTCTTCCGCACAACCGAACCCACTCCATAGCCATATCAAATGACGTGTACAGTACTGAACACAATTGAGGGTCATGCCCATCATTTAATGAGGAGCCCTTTAGAAAAGATAAATGATGGATCAGCCTGTATTCAGGCTCTTTCTTTGGGACCACCCCAAGTGGTGACACCCTCAAATCATTGATGGGAGGTATTGCAAATGGGCCCGCCATTCTACCCAATGCTACTTCTTTGCGTAAGTTATCTGAAACAACGTCTGGGAATTGCAATGGTGACTTTAAATTCTTTTTGGATAACCAAACTTTTTTGCTCAACAAATGGGATTTTGAAACCTTCCTTAAAACCGTCACTCAGCAAAACCGTTGCCGCTGCATCAGGATACCTACTTAGAAAACCCTCCATTGCGTCCCACCGCACTGGAGTCACCCCTTTTTTCAGCTGAATCAACTCCTTTTTGTCTACTTCCTGTGAAGCATTTTGCTGCACTGTACATGCCCCCACAGGCTGAACATTCATGTTTAAACTTACACTTGCTCCCGAATTTGCACGTCCCTTCATTGAAGGAAAAACACAGTCATTTTTGCATTGCCACCCAGTGTCCCGACTGCCCCGAACTCCCAATGCCCCCATGAAAAGGCTGACCACTTTGACCTAAACTAGACGGGACCATCACCCTCATCCACAATGCTATATCTTTGTGATCCCAGCAAATATGAGGCCGGACCGCTTTACGTTGATGAAACTGTTCATCATACCTTAACCAACCCTGTCCACCGTATACCCTATAAGCCTCACCTATTGCATCTAGATAGCAAAAAAGGCCTGGGCAAATTTTGAGGGCCTTCTCCCCAAGAACACTGGCTAAAATAGCAAAAGCTTGAAACCAATTTGAAAAGGTTCTCGTATTAACCGATACCTCCTCTTCTCTTTGTCCATCAATGAATCTGAAGCTCTTGCATTTTCTTGCTCCCCAGACCGCCAGCCACTGTCAGGCACCAAAGCGACTAACTGTGCTGCAACATTTGGAGCTGAAGTGAATGGTGCATTGGATGCAGGGCCACCATCGTGCTGCCCGTATAAAGTCGCTTGGCTCATTTCCAACAATATGTCCCCTGGCCTGGAGGTCGAAGCAGCTGGCTGCTGCCTGTATGTACCTGATGGTACCTGCTCCGTGCTCTCCAATGATCCTGCTCTGTGCTGGCCAGTGACGCTCTGCACTACTTCAGGCAGCGCGCTGTTATCAGGGCCAGCCGGCTGCCGCCCGCGTTGTACCCGGCACTGAGGGGCCGCAAGATATTGCCCCTGCCTCCTAGATATTGCCCCTGACTCCCGTGGTCTCCCACGCTGAGCAGGCCAAACCACCATGCTGGTGCCCGCAGCTCCTGCTCCCGCCATCCCTCGCCATGTTCTCCTAGACGAAGTGGAGGCTGGCTCCTCCCCCTGTTGTTGGCTCCAGAGCTCTGTCGGATTTCTCCCGGCAGTGCAACGCGAGGCCGATGGCCTAAGGCCTGCATCGCTTACTGGAGGGTCCCTGGAGGGGCTCCTGTCTCAGCACCGGTCCCGAGGAGTGACATCGGGGCTCAAGTGCGCTGGAGGCCTAGACCTTCACTGCCGGCGCCCACCTAAAGGAGACTGGGAAGCTCCGTCCGCTGTCCCCTGCAGCAGGCTGGTAACCGATGCCTGCAACCACTCTGTTCCATGGGAGCCTGCTGTGTCCCTCAGGCATTGAAGCAAGGCCTCTATTTCCATCTCACAAGTACCCCACAGCTTCCTTATTCACCAGGTGGGTACTCAAAATGGTTGATAACATAACATGGGTGCCCCCTCTTACACTGTGTTCCAAATTATTATGCAGAAAGAGTTTAGGAGTGATAAGGTTAGAATTTTTTTGTTTGTCATTTAAACTCATTGATGGTGATGTGTATCAGGGCTCTTTATATCACTGAAAGCAATTGCAGATACCTGTGCAAATTAGTTTGGCAGGTGTGTCCAAATAAAGGCAAGACTACTTAAGAAGGCTGTTCCACATTATTAAGCAGCCTACATTTTTTGCCAAAATGGGAAAGAAAAAGGATGTGTCGGCTGCTGAGAAGCAACAAATTGTGGAGTATTTAGGTCAAGGCATGACTACAATCAACATTGCCAAGACACTTCATCGTGATCATCGCACAATCAAGAAGTATGTAGCTGATTCCCAGCACACACGTGTGCGTGCTGATAAGGAAGGACTCTTTCCAACAGGCAATTGCGTAAGGTTAAAAGAGGAGCTGCAAAAATGCCTTGTCATAGCAGCAGACAAGTTTTTGAAGCTGCTGGTGCCTCCAACGTCCCCAGAACAACAAGATGCAGGGTCTTTCAGAGGTTTGCAGCTGTGCGTAAGCCATCCTGTCGACCACCTCTATCCACTGCACACAAGCAGAAACTGCTCCAGTGGGCCAAACGATACATGAAGACTGACTTACAAACTGTTTTGTTTACCGATGAGTGCCGTGCAACGCTCGATGGTCCAGATGGATGGAGTGGAGGATGGCTGGTTGGTGGACACCCCATGAAAACACAGCTAAGGCGCCAACAAGGAGGAGGTGGAGTAATGTTTTGGGCTGGAATCATGGGGAGAGAGATTGTCGGCTCCTTTATGATCCCTGAAGGGGTAAAGATGAACTCCATAATCTATGTGGAGTTTCTAAAGCAACACTTCCTGCCATGGTTCAAGAGGAAGAACCGTGCTTTCCGCAGCAAGATCATTTTCATGCATGATAATGCACCATCTCATGCTGCAAAAAACACATCTGCATCTCTGGCTGCTATGGGCATAAAAGAGGACAAACTTATGGTGTGGCCACCATCTTCCCCTGACCTCAACCCCATTGAGAAACTCTGGAGCATCATCAAAAGGAGTGTCTATGATGGCGGGAGGCAGTTCACATCTAAGCAACAGCTCTGGGAGGGTATTCTGTCTACTGTTATGATCCGGTGGTAGGATCTCAAAACTGACCTGACACATGTGACCAGAATATAGGACCAGTTCTGGGGAGGTGGAAGCTATACTGACCGCAATCCTGATCCTATCCACAAACACTAAAGGCAGCCGTGGAGCGTTCCTAAAATCCTAGACGCCACATTCACAGCCTGAGAAACTGACTACCCCTAGAGAGAAAGCAAAGACCTCACTTGCCTCAGAGAAATAACCCCAAAGATTTAGTCAGCCCCCCACAAATAATAACGGTGAGTTAAGGGGAAAAGACAAACGTAGAAATGAAACAGGTTTAGCAAATGAGGCCCGCTAACACTAGATAGACTGAAAATAGGTACGAGTCTGTGCGGTCAGTACAAAAACTATCAAAAATAAACCACGCAGAGAATACAAGAACCCCCACACCAACTCACGATGTGAGGGGCGCACTCTGCACTCCAGAACTAACCAGCAAGCGCAAGATCACATATAAGCAAGCTGGACTGAACTCATCATATAGAGAGAAACGTTTTCAAGGAAATAATGAGCAAAATGAACAAACAAACTTAACTTCTCCAGCAGGAGACTGGTCACAAGGAATATTCAGGAGCTCTCAGAAACAGGACTGAATACACCGACAGCAGGCAACAAATGAAGGGCCAGGTGAATTAAATAGGCCTCAGCATAGCAGGAAATGAAGAAGCTGAGCCCAGCCAAGACCAGCCATATCGCTAAAGGCCACCAGAGGGAGCCCCAGAACAAACTCACACAATATCGCTCATGACCACAGGAGGGAGCCCGAGAACGGAATTCACAACAGTACCCCCCCTTGAGAAGGGGTCACCAAACCCTCACCAGAGCTCCCAGGCCGATCAGGACGAGCCGAATCGGCCGCATGGACATCGGAGGCGACAACCCAGGAATTATCCTCCTGACCATAGCCCTTCCATTTAACTAAGTACTGAAGCTTCTGTCTTGAAATACGAGAATCCAAGATCTTCTCCACCACATACTCCAACTCTCCCTCGACCAAGACCGGAGCAGGAGGATCAACAGAAGGGACCACAGGCACCACGTATCTCCGCAACAAAGACCTATGGAATACATTATGAATGGCAAACGATGTTGGGAGGTCCAAATGAAATGACACAGGGTTGAGGATTTCCAAAATCTTATAAGGACCGATGAAACGAGGCTTGAACTTAGGAGAGGAAACCTTCATCGGGACATAACGAGAAGACAACCATACCAAATCCCCCACACGAAGTCGGGGACCCACACAGCGACGGCGGTTAGCAAAACGCTGAGCCTTCTCCTGGGACAACGTCAAATTGTCCACCACATGGTTCCAAATCTGCTGCAACCTATCCACCACAGAATCCACCCCAGGACAGTCAGAGGGCTCAACCTGACCAGAGGAAAACCGAGGATGAAAACCAGAATTGCAAAAGAACGGTGAAACCAAAGTAGCAGAACTAGCCCGATTATTGAGGGCGAACTCAGCCAATGGCAGAAAAGTCACCCAATCATCCTGATCAGCAGAAACAAAACATCTCAAATAAGTTTCCAAGTTCTGATTAGTTCGTTCAGTTTGGCCATTCGTCTGAGGATGGAAGGCCGATGAAAAAGACAATTCAATGCCCATCTTAGCACAAAAGGACCGCCAAAATCTGGACACAAACTGGGATCCTCTGTCAGACACAATGTTCTCCGGAATACCATGTAAACGAACCACATTCTGAAAAAACAGTGGCACCAAATCGGAGGAGGAAGGCAGCTTAGGCAAGGGTACCAAATGGACCATTTTAGAAAAACGATCACAAACCACCCAGATGACAGACATCCTCTGAGAGACAGGAAGATCCAAAATAAAATCCATGGAAATATGCGTCCAAGGCCTCTTCGGGACAGGCAAAGGCAAAAGCTATCCACTGGCACGAGAACAGCAAGGCTTGGCCCGAGCACAAATCCCACAGGACTGCACAAAGGAACGCACATCCCGCGACAAGGAAGGCCACCAAAAGGACCTCGCCACCAAATCCCTGGTACCAAAAATCCCAGGATGAACCGCCAACATTGAAGAATGAACCTCGGAAATAACTCTACTGGTCCATCTGTCCGGGACAAACAGTCTCTCCGGTGGACAACGGTCAGGTCTATTGGCCTGAAACTCCTGCAACACCCGTCGCAGATCAGGAGAGATGGCAGACAAAATCACCCCCTCTTTGAGGACACCAGTCGGCTCAGAAACTTCCGGGGAGTCAGGTACAAAACTCCTAGAAAGGGCATCAGCCTTCACGTTTTTCGAACCCGGAAGATATGAAACCACGAAATTGAAACGAGAGAAAAACAGCGACCATCGAGCCTGTCTCGGATTCAACCGTTTGGCAGACTCGAGATAAGTCAAATTCTTGTGATCAGTCAAGACCACCACACGATGCTTGGCTCCCTCAAGCCAATGTCGCCACTCCTCAAATGCCCACTTCATTGCTAACAACTCATGATTACCAACATCATAATTCCGCTTGGCAGGTGAAAACTTTCTTGAAAAGAAAGCACATGGTCTCATCACAGAGCCATCAGAGCTTCTCTGCGACAAGACAGCCCCTGCTCCAATCTCAGAAGCATCAACCTCGACCTGAAAGGGAAGAGAGACATCGGGCTGGCGCAAGACAGGAGCCGAAGAAAACCGACGTTTCAGCTCCTGAAAGGCCTCCACGGCCGCAGGAGACCAATTCGTCACATCAGAACCCTTCTTGGTCAAATCCGTCAAAGGCTTAACCACGCCAGAAAAATTAGTGATGAAGCGACGGTAAAAATTAGCAAAACCCAAGAACTTCTGAAGACTCTTCACAGATGTAGGTTGAGTCCAGTCATGAATAGCCTGGACCTTGACTGGATCCATCTCAATAGTAGAAGGAGAAAAAATAAAGCCCAAAAAGGAAATTTTCTGGGCTCCAAAGAGACATTTAGAGCCCTTCACAAACAAGGCATTGGCACGCAGGACCTGAAATACCATCCTGACCTGCTTCACATTAGACTCCCAATCATCGGAAAAGACCAAAATATCATCCAGGTACACAATCATAAATCTATCCAGATACTCTCGGAAGATGTCGTGCATGAAAGACTGAAACACAGAGGGGGCATTAGAAAGCCCAAAAGGCATCACCAAGTACTCAAAATGGCCTTTGGGCGTATTAAATGCTGTTTTCCATTCATCGCCCTGCTTTCTGCGCACAAGATTATACGCTCCTCGAAGATCTATCTTGGTGAACCAACTGGCCCCCCTAATCCGGGCAAACAGATCAGACAACAGTGGCAAGGGGTACTGAAATTTGACCGTGATGTTATTCAGAAGGCGATAATCTATACAGGGTCTCAGAGAACCATCCTTCTTGGCCACAAAAAAGAACCCCGCACCCAAAGGGGATGAGGACGGGCGAATATTCCCCTTCTCCAAGGACTCCTTTATATAACTCCGCATAGCGGCATGTTCTGGTACAGATAAATTAAAAAGTCGTCCCTTAGGGAACTTACTACCAGGAATCAGATTTATAGCACAATCACAATCCCTATGAGGAAGTAGGGCACTGGATTTGGGCTCATCAAATACATCCTGGTAGTCCGACAAAAATTCAGGGACTTCAGAAGGAGTAGAAGAAGTAATTGACACCAAAGGGGCATCACCATGAATTCCCTGGCAACCCCAACTTGACACAGACATTTCTTTCCAATCCAGGACTGGATTATGAGCCTGCAGCCATGGCAGACCCAACACGACAACATCATGCAAATTATGTAGCACAAGAAAGCGAATCACCTCCTGATGTGCAGGAGCCATGCCCATGGTCACTTGAGTCCAATACTGAGGTTTATTCTTGGCCAATGGCGTAGCATCAATTCCCCTTAGTGGAATAGGGAATTGTAAAGGCTCCAAGATAAAACCACAGCGCCTGGCAAATGACAAATCCATCAAACTCAGGGCGGCACCTGAATCCACAAAAGCCATAACTGAGTAGGATGACAGAGAGCAAATCAAAGTAACAGACAAAAATGAATTTAGGTTGTACAGTACCAATGGTGACAGACTTGGCGAACCTTTTTGTGCGTTTAGAGCATGCTGAGATAACATGAGTAGAATCACCACAGTAAAAGAACAAACCATTCTGACGTCTGTGGTTTTGCCATTCAACTCTGGTCAGAGTCCTGTCGCATTGCATAGGCTCAGGTTTCTGCTCAGAAAATACCGCCAGATGGTGCACAGGTTTGCGTTCCCGCAAACGCCGATCAATCTGAATGGCCAAAGACATTGACTCATTCAGACCCGCAGGCGTGGGGAACCCCACCATAACATCTTTAAGGGCTTCAGAAAGACCCTTTCTGAAAATCGCCGCCAGGGCGCACTCATTCAATTGAGTGAGCACAGAGCACTTCCTAAACTTCTGACAGTAAACCTCTGCTTCATCTGGACCCTGAGAGAGAGCCAGCAAAACCTTCTCTGCTTGGTCTACCAGATTTGGTTCCTTATAAAGCACTCCTAGCGCCAGAAAAAACGCATCCACATTTAGCAATGCAGGATCTCCTGGCGCCAGAGAGAATGCCCAATCTTGAGGGTCACCACGTAACAAAGAAATAATAATTTTAACTTGCTGAACAGAGTCACCTGAGGAGCGAGGTCTCAGAGAAAGGAATAACTTACAATTATTCTTAAAGTTCAAAAACCTAGATCTATCTCCAGAGAACAGTTCAGGAATTGGTATTTTAGGCTCTGACATAGGACTGCAGACTACATAATCCAGAATGCCCTGCACCCATGCAGTGAGATGATCCACACTAGAAGACAGACTCTGAGTGTGCATATCTGCAACTGAATTCAGAACCACCCAAAGATTAAGGGGAGGGGAGAGGCTAAACACAGTGCAGAGGAAAAAAAAAAAATGACTTCAGGATTTCTCTTCTCCCTCTTCTGCTGCATTAACACTTTCGGGCCTGCTGTACTGTTATGATCCCGTGGTAGGATCTCAAAACTGACCTGACACATGTGACCAGAATATAGGACCAGTTCTGGGGAGGTGAAAGCTATACTGACCGCAATCCTGATCCTATCTACAAACACTAAAGGCAGCCGTGGAGCGTTCCTAAAATCCTAGACGCCACATTCACAGCCTGAGAAACTGACTACCCCTAGAGAGAAAGCAAAGACCTCACTTGCCTCAGAGAAATAACCCCAAAGATTTCGTCAGCCCCCCACAAATAATAACGGTGAGTTAAGGGGAAAAGACAAACGTAGAAATGAAACAGGTTTAGCAAATGAGGCCCGCTAACACTAGATAGACTGAAAATAGATAGGAGTCTGTGCGGTCAGTACAAAAACTATCAAAAATAAACCACGCAGAGAATACAAGAACCCCCACACCGACTCACGATGTGAGGGGAGCACTCTGCACCCCAGAACTAACCAGCAAGCGCAAGATCACATATAAGCAAGCTGGACTGAACTCATCATATAGAGAGAAACGTTTTCAAGGAAATAATGAGCAAAATGAACAAACAAACTTAACTTCTCCAGCAGGAGACTGGTCACAAGGAATATTCAGGAGCTCTCAGAAACAGGACTGAATACACCGACAGCAGGCAACAAATGAAGGGCCAGGTGAATTAAATAGGCCTCAGCATAGCAGGAAATGAAGAAGCTGAGCCCAGCCAAGACCAGCCATATCGCTAAAGGCCACCAGAGGGAGCCCCAGAACAAACTCACACAATATCGCTCATGACTAGTGTTGAGCTATACCGTCCGATACTTGAAAGTATCAGTATCGGAAAGTATCGGCTGATACCGGCAAAGTATCAGATCTAATCCGATACCGATACCCGATACCAATACAAGTCAATGGGACTCAAGTATCGGACGGTATTCCTGATGGTTCCCAGGGTCTGAAGGAGAGGAAACTCTCCTTCAGGCCCTGGGAACCATATTAATGTGTAAAAGAAAGAATTAAAATAAAAAATATTGCTATACTCACCTCTCCGACGCAGCCTGGACCTCACCGAGGGAACCGGCAGCGTTCTTTGCTTAAAATGCGCGCTTTTCCTTCCTTCCGTGACGTCACGGCTTGTGATTGGTCGTGTGCCGCCCATGTGGCCGCGACGCGACCAATCACAGCAAGCCGTGACGTAATTTTCAGGTCCTCAATGCCTAATTCTAGGCATTCAGGAATTTAAAATTACGTTCCGGCTTGTGATTGGTCGCGTCGCGGTCACATGGGCGACGCGACCAATCACAAGCCGTGACGTCACGGGAGGCAGGAGACGCGCGCATTTTTAAAATTATGTCACGGCTTGTGATTGGTTGCGTGCCGCCCATGTGACCGCGACGCGACCAATCACAGCAAGCCGTGATGTAATTTCAGGTCCTGATGCCTATTTCTGCATTGAGGACCTGAAATTACGGCTTCGCGTCGCGGTCACATGGGCGGCACGCAACCAATCACAAGCCGTGACGTAATTTTAAAAATGCGCGCGTCTCCTGCCTCCCGTGACGTCACGGCTTGTGATTGGTCGCGTCGCCCATGTGACCGCGACGTGACCAATCACAAGCCGGAACGTAATTTTAAATTCCTGAATGCCTAGAATTAGGCATTGAGGACCTGAAAATTACGTCATGGCTTGCTGTGATTGGTCGCGTCGCGGCCACATGGGCAGCACGCGACCAATCACAAGCCGTGACGACACGGAAGGAAGGAAAAGCGCGCATTTTAAGCAAAGAACGCTGCCGGTTCCCTCGGTGAGGTCCAGGCTGCGTCGGAGAGGTGAGTATAGCAATATTTTTTATTTTAATTCTTAATTTTACACATTAATGTTGTTTCGATACCCATACCCGATACCACAAAAGTATCGGATCTCGGTATCGGAATTCCGATACCGCTAAGTATCGGCCGATACCCGATACTTGCGGTATCGGAATTCTCAACACTACTCATGACCACAGGAGGGAGCCCGAGAACGGAATTCACAACAGTCTACATGCAAAACAATTGAAGCAGAAACCATCCAAAAACTGACAAATTCAATGGAGGAGAGCGTTCAAAAGCTTCTTTTGAACAAGGGGTCCTATGTGCAAATGTAACATCACCTAGAATAAAGTTTTCACTTGAAAACTGTTTGATTTCATTTTGTAATAAGCTGATAATGCTTATAACTTCACAATTAACCATTTTTTTGTTCAAAATAAAAAAAAGGTTGAAAACTCTGCTGTACATAATAATTTGGAACATGCATTTTGAGTGTTTATTTTTTTTAAAAAGATACTGTTTTCATAGGTAGTTTGTTCCAAAGCATTGCAATTATACTACAATAGTAGATGACTGGAAAATAACAATGACTGCAATTCAGATAGGTAATTTAGAGAAAATATGAGGAAATATTATTTGCATAATAATTTGGAACACAATGTATACTGCCCCTCCCCATTAACCCCAACTCCACCTCTTCTTCAATTTGAAAACCAAACACTACCCCTCCCCTCACATACCATTAAACGCAAACACTCCATCCCTCCCAAAAAAACACTGTCAGCTCACTAAATCCCACGTTACTCAGTCATGTCGGCCTCCTCTTAGGGGCCAGGGGCCCCGTACGGCCTCTTTAGAGCAGGGTCAAATGCCCGCGGAAACAAGAGTGGGGCGATGGGGTAGACCGAGGACTAGGAAGAGGGGGTGTCCCGGCAGTGCACAGAAGGAGCAGAGTCCCCGCTGCACACATTGACCTCGCAGTGGGCTTCAAGAAAATGGTGCCTGTTGTTGGCGCATGTGCAGTTTTAGATCTTGGCTCAATGGAGTGCCTGATCATAATTATAGGTTAAACATTATTTTTCTTCCTATTATCCTCCTTTAAACTTGGGGTGCGTCTTATGGTCCAGTGCATCTCATAGCCTGAAAAATACGGTATCTATCTATCTATCTATCTATCTATCTATCTATCTATCTATCTATCTATCTATCGATGTATCGATCTATCAATCCATCTGTCGATCCATCTATCTATGTCTTCTTGCATGGTTGTGAGGCTTTCAAGCAATATAAAAAAGTTGTGATATATTGTACAGTGCAACTTTTAAGGCTCAGACTTAGATTTTTTTTTATAATAATATTCATCATTTAGATATTGCAATCGATCCTATGAATGTCATGTGCTAGCAACCTTCATTAGAGTCTAGAGACACAAATGTGCTGATGTACATGAATTTGTGATCAGCTTTGGACCACAAATTGCCTTAACTCCCATCATAAAAGCTCTAATTTAGTTACTAGTGATGAGCGAATATACTAGTTACTCGAGATTTTCCGAGCACGCTCGGGTGTCCTCCGAGTATTTTTTAGTGCTCGGAAATTTTGTTTTTATTGCTGCAGCTGAATGATTTACATCTGTTAACCAGCATAAGTACATGTGGGGATTCCCTAGCAACCAGTCAACCCCCACATGTACTTATGCTGGCTAACAGATGTAAATCATTCAGCTGCGGCAATAAAAACTAAATTTCCGGGCACTAAAATATACTCGGACACCCGAGCGTGCTCGGGAAATCTCGAGTAGCGAATATATTCGCTCATCACTATTCATTACGCTTTTTAGCTCATGCACACAAACATAGTACTGTTCCATTCCACCTTTGGCTTGCAAGCAGCCTAATGGTTCGCTCCCATGAGCGTATAAATTGGAAGATGCAATCCGACAAAAAAAGGATTGCAGTCTGAATAATGTTAGTCAATGACGCAGTGTAGATCTGCATATTTATTCTCTGTTGTATTCGGCATGAGAAAAAAATTGCCACATATTGTGATTTCACTCCGAAAGCGGTATAGTGCGAGAAAAAATTGCATGCCATACGGACCATCAGAGTGTCATCTGATCTTTACGAATACATTATAATTCTTTAACATAGGAAACTGTAAATGGACCTGCAAATGGTTAATAGCTGCTGAGTAAAAAAAATAGTTTTTATATGTGAGAGAAAATCATCCCACTCTCCTGGATAAAAATTGTGCCTTTTTTATATATGTATGCATGTGTATATATATATATATATATATATATATATATATATATATATATATATATATATATATATATTTATTTATATATATGTGTGATCCCAGTCTTGAACTGGTTGTTCCCCTTCGATTAAGCTGGCATCTTGGGTGCAGTTTACTATAAAAACTTAAATGAACCAAGCCATTCTCACCATCCCCAGGTCCACTGGTGCCAATTTGACAGTGCCGCAGCTAATCAGTGAGCCCTGTCCAAGTAAATGCAATGCCCTACTCAGAACCAGAACCATTCAGCTCCCTGATTGACAGCTGCACTGTTGACATGAAGTCACCAGCTGTGTCGATGTCAGGCACCGGGAACAGTGGACCTAGGGAAATGGAGTATGGTACTTTTTTAATAAAAAACTGCAGTCCGAGTAAAAACATAATTGGAAGAGAACTTTCAGAAGACTTTCATATATTGTCTATTGATTATGAGGGGTTAGCTATGTGGTAGATGTGGCAAATTTATTAGGTGATTCAAACCAACAAGCAGTTTATTAAAGTTCATATACCATCAGTGTTGACAGGAATTAGCAGCCTCTTCTAGGTAAACAAAAATTATAACAGATCAAAACGAAAAATAACTGGTCCATATAACACACGGCTCACCCGTTTAACCCCTTAACCCCCAAGGGTGGTTTGCACATTAATGACCGGGCCAATTTTTCCAATTCTGACCACTGCTTTTTTATGAGGTTATAACTCTGGAACGCTTCAACGGATCCTGATGATTCTGAGATTATTTTCCCATGACATATTGTACTTCATGATAGTGGTACAAATTCTTGTGAAAAAAATTCGCATTTTTAAATCACAGAGATATGTCACACAAAATATAATAAGTAACATTTCCCACATGTCTACTTTACATCAGCACAATTTTGGAACCAACATTTTTTTGTTAGGAAGTTATAAGGGTTAAAAGTTGACCAGCAATTTCTCTTTTTTTAACACCATTTTTTTTAGGGACTGCATTTCATTTGAAGTCACTTTGAGGGGTCTATATGAGAGAAAATACTCAAGTGTGACACCATTCTAAAAACTGCACCCCTCAAGGTGCTCAAAACCACATTCAAGAAGTTTATTAACCCTTCAGGTATTTCACAGGAATTTTTGGAATGTTTAAAAAAAGATGAACATTTAACTTTTTTTCACAAAAAATTTACTTCAGCACCAATTTGTTTTATTTTACCAAGGGTAACAGGAGAAACTGGACCCCAAAATTTGTTGTAAAATTTGTTCTGAGTATGCTGATACCCCACATGTAGGGGTAAACCACTGTTTGGGCGCATGACAGAGCTCGGAAGTGAAGGAGCGCCGTTTTACTTTTCAATGCAAAATTGACTGGAATTGAGATGGGATGCCATGTCGCGTTTGGAGAACCGCTGATGTGCTAAACATTCAGACTCCTCACAAGTGACACCATTTTGGAAAGTAGACCTCCTAAGAAACTTATCTAGATGTGTGGTGAGCAATTTGACCCACCAAGTGCTTCACAGTAGGGTTGAGCGAAACGGATCGTTCATTTTCATAAGTCGCCGACTTTTGGCAAAGTCGGCGTCTCATGAAACCCGACCCGATCCCTGTGTGGGGTCGGCCATGC
This sequence comes from Ranitomeya variabilis, assembly GCF_051348905.1. Taxonomy (NCBI): domain Eukaryota; kingdom Metazoa; phylum Chordata; class Amphibia; order Anura; family Dendrobatidae; genus Ranitomeya; species Ranitomeya variabilis. Next base: position 575,130,227 of record NC_135236.1, read on the forward strand.
GGTACGCGATCTTGGCGCCAAAGTCGTGTTTCGTATGACGCTTTTAGCGCCATTTTTTCAGCCAATGAAGGAGTGTGGGCAGAGTGATGACATAGGGGTTAGGGGCGTGCACGGCTATCATCATTTTATCGCTTGTGCGCAGTAGGGATTTGCAATGTGTAACACTAGATTTTCTGTGCTGGGACGGATGGAGAGAGAGAGAGAGAGAGAGAGAAGAAAAAAAAATAAAAAATCCCCATTGACGTGCATAGGGTTTCGTGTTCCGGCCGATCCTCGACTTTTCGCAGTAATCGGCCGATTTCGCCCGACTCGACTTTTCAAAAAGTCGGGTTTCGCGAAACATGACTCGACCCTAAAAAAGTCAAAGTCGCTCAACCCTACTTCACAGTAGTTTATAATGTAAAGCTGTAAAAATAAAAAATCATATTTTTTCACAAAAATTATTTTTGCCCACAAATTTTTATTTTCCGAAGGGTAACAGAAGAAATTGGACCCCAAAATTTAATGTGCAATTTGTCCTGAGTATGCTGATACCCCATATGTGGGGGTAAATCACTGGGCACATGGCAGAGCTTGGAAGGTAAGGAGTGCCATTTGACTTTTCAATGCAAAATTGACTGGAATTGAGATAGGACGCCATGTTGCATTTGGAGACCCCTGATGTGCCTAAACATTGAAACCCCCCATTTTGACACCATTTTGGAAATTAGTCTCACGAAGGAACTTATCTAGATGTTTTGTGAGAACTTTGAACCCCCAAGTGTTTCACTACAGTTTATAACGCAGAGCCTCGAAAATAAAAAAAAAATTCCTGCAAAAATTATTTTTTAGCCCCCAGTTTTGTATTTTCCCAAGGGTAACAGGAGAAATTGGACACAAAAAATTTGTGTCAAATTTATCCTGAGTACGCTGATACCCCATATGTGGGGGGGAACCACCGTTTGGGTGCATGGCAGAGCTCTGAAGGGAAGGAGCACCGTTTGGAATGCAGACTTGACTTAGATGGAATGGTCTGCAGGCATCACATTGCGTTTGCAGAGCCCCTGATGTACCTAAACAGTAGAAACCCCCACAAGTGACCCCATATTGGAAACTAGACCCCCCAAGGAACTTATCTAAATGTTTTGTGAGAACTTTGAACCCCCAAGTGTTTCACTACAGTTTATAACGCAGAGCCGTGAAAATAAAAAATTATTTTTTCCCACAAAAATGGTTTTAGCCCCCTAAATTTTTATTTTCACAAGGGTAACCAGAGAAATTTGACCCCAAAGGTTGTTTTCCAATTTGTCCTGAGTACGATGATACCCCATATGTTGGGTTAAACCCCTGTTTTGGCACACAGGAGAGCTCAGAAGGGAAGGAGCACTGTTTTACTTTTTCAATGCAGAATTGGCTGGAATTGAGATCACCCCTAACCCTTATCCCAACCCTAATCCCAACCATAAATGTAATCCAAACCCTAACCTTAACTTTAGCCCCAACCCTAACTTTAGCCCCAACCTGATCCCTAACTTTAGCCCCAGCCCTAACCCTAACTTTAGCCCCAAACCTAACCTTAGCTATCCCTGTTATGATCCCAATGGCAGGGGACCTCAAGATTATAGCAAAGTCTGCAAAACATAAATACCAGCTCATAGGGAAGTGGTAACTAGGCTGACCATATACCTGATCCTAGCGCAAACACTAACAGCAGCCGGGGAACGTGCCTACGTTGATTCTAGACGTCTCGCGCCAGCCGGAGAACTAACTACCCCTATCAGGGAAAATAAGACCTCTCTTGCCTCCAGAGAAAAGACCCCAAAGTAATACAAGCCCCCAACAAATAATAACGGTGAGGTAAGAAGAAAGGACAAACGTAAGAATGAACTAGATTTAGCAAAGAGAGGCCCACTGACTAATAGCAGAATATAGTAAGAAGACTTATATGGTCAGCAAAAAACCCTGCAAAATATCCACGCTGAATATCCAAGAACCCCCAAACCGACTGACGGTGTGGGGGGAGAATATCAGCCCCCCTAGAGCTTCCAGCAAAAACAGGAATCACATATTGTACAAGCTGGACAAAAATATGAACAATGCAAATGATCAAGAGTACGAAAGCAGGACTTAGCTTATCTTGCAAAGAACCAGGACCTGAAGACAGGAGCAAACAGAAGTGAACTGATTACAACGAAGCCAGGCACTGGACTGAGAATCCAGGAAGTTTAAATAGCAACACCCCAGGCCTAACGAAGCAGGTGAGCACAAACCTGGTAAAAGACAATCCAAGTGCCAAATCACTAGTGACCACAAGAGGGAGCCAAAAAGTATAGTTCACAACATATCCCCAACCCTAACCGTAGCCATAACCCTAACTTTAGCCACAACCCTAACCTTAACTTTAGCCCCAACTCTAACCCTAACCCTAATGGGAAAATGTAAATAAATACATTTTTTAATTTTATTATTTTTCCCTAACTAAGGGGGCGATGAAGGCGGGTTTGATTTACTTTTATAGCGGGTTTTTTAGCGAAATTTTATGATTGCCAGCTGTCACACACTAAAAGATGCTTTTTATTGCAAAAAATAGTCTCCACATTTGAGAGCTATAATTTTTCCATATTTTGGTCCACAGAATCATGTGAGGTCTTGTTTTTTGTGGGACAAGTTGTCGTTTTTATTGTTACAATTTTTCGGGCACGTGACTTTTTTGATTGCTTTTTATTCTGATTTTTGTGAGGCAGAGAGACCTAAAACCAGCTATTCATGAATTTCTTTTGGGTGGGCTTTTATACCATTCCACAAGTGATAAAATTGATAAAGAAGTTTTATTCTTTGGGTCAGTACGATTACAGCATTACCTCATTTATATCATTTTTTATGTTTTGGCGCTTTTATGCGATAAAAACTATTTTATATAAAAAATAATTATTTTTGCATCGCTTTATTCTGAGGACTGTAACTTTTTTATTTTTTCACTGATGATGCTGTATGGTGGCTCATTTTTTGCGGGACAAGATGACATTTTCAGCGGTACCATGGTTATTTATATCTGTCTTTTTGATCACGTGCTATTCCACTTTTTGTTGTTTGTGGTATGATAATAAAGCGTTGTTTTTCGCATCTTTTTTTACGGTGTTCACTGAAGGGGTTAACTAGTGGGGCATTTTTATAGGTCGGGTCATTACGGATGTGGCTATAATAAATCTGTGTACTTGTATTTTTTTTAATTTAGATAAAGAAATGTATTTATTGGAGCAATATTTTTTTTTCATTATTTAGGAATTTTATTTTATTTTTTACACATGTAAATATTTTATTAAACTTTTTTACTTTGCCCCAGTGTGGGACATCACAGTATAGTGTCAGATCGCTCAGCTAACACTTTACAAAGCACTGTGTCAGATCAGCGATCTGACAGGCAGTGCTCCAGGCTTGCCGGTGCTTGCTCTGAGCAGGCTCTTGCAAGCCACCTCCCTGCAGGACCTGGAAGGAGCCCCGCGGCCATTTTGGATCCGGGCCTGCAGGGAGGAGGATGTAGGAGACCCTCTGAACAGCGCAATCACATCGCGTTGTTCCAAGGGTCTCATGGAAGTAAGCAGGGAGCCCCCTCGCTGCGTGATGCTTCCCTATGCCGCCAGAATGCTGCGATCATGTTTGATCGCAGTGTTCCAGGGGTTAATGTGTTGAGAGCGGTCCGTGATCACTCCTGGCACATAGTGCAGGATGTCAGCTGTAATAATCAGCTGACACCCGGTGGCGATTGGCCGCGCTCCCCCGTAAATGCGTCCGATCACCTATGACGTACTATCCCTTCCCTGGGAATTAAGTCCCAGGTCACTTCAACAGGATAGTACGTCATTTGGGATTAAGGGGTTAAATGTGAGTTTTTCCCTCTCAGAGTCCAGCAGGGTCTGAGCAGCACATGCAAAAGGTTCCTCACCTTGAAAAACACACAGACCCAGTGAGACAGCACCAGCTGTGTTAAAGGGAACCTGTCACCCCGTTTTTTCAGTATGAGATAAAAATACCATTAAATAGGGCCTGAGCTGTGCTGGACAATAGTGTATTTTGTGTACCCTGATTCCCCACCTATGCTGTCGAAATACCTTACCAAAGTCGCCGTTTTCGCCTGTCAATCAAGGTGGTCTGGTCAAATGGGCGTGGTGAAATCGCTTCTTCTCCCCCAGATCTTGCTTATCTTTCCGTTGGTGGCGTAGTGGTTTGCGCATGCCCAACAGGGGAATGCACTGCGCAGCTGAAGAAAAAGAGCGCGATCTGCGCTATTCTCCGCTTTTTTGCTGGCGGCGGCCATCTTCCTGAGGCCGCGCGTGCGCAGATAGAGCGCTCTGCTGCCCGGGGCTTCAGGAAAATGGCCGCGGGATGCCACGCGTGCGCAGATGGGGATCGCAGCGGCCATTGTATTGAAGCCGAGATGCGAACTCATGATAGAGTCATGATAAAAAAATACTTGAACCCTAGGTGGGTTTTTCAGTTCTGGTCATATAAAACAATTTGGGAAGTGTTTGTGTATATCATTGTTTTATTATTATTGTTATTATTATTATTATTATTATTATTATTATATAAATAATAATAATAATAATAATAATAAAACAATGCTATACACAAACACTTCCCAAATGATATAACGTTATATATTGCCTATTGTGGTTTCCTCTGCTTTTCTGCCTTCTCCGATTTCAGGGATCATCTATAATCAGATATGAGTTGTCATCAGTTGCCTTATTAATTTGCAGTATTAGGCCGGCGTCACACTTGGCGTAAGACAATACGCCACGTATTATACGTCCGTACTACGGCCGTAATAGGGAGAAATGTTCCCAAAATAGTGATCCGTAGTCAGGGTGTGTCAGCGTATTTTGCGCATGGCATCCTCCGTATGTAAACCGTATGGCATCCGTACTGCGATATTTTCTCGCAGGCTTGCAAAACCGACATCTAATGGATTTATGTGCTCAAATGTTCATTAAAACATATATACAGTATATATATATACACTCACTGGCCACTTTATTAGGTACACCTGTCCAACTTCTTGTTAACACTTAATTTCTAATCAGCCAATCACATGGCGGCAACTCAGTGCATTTAGGCATGTAGACATGGTCAAGACAATCTCCTGCAGTTCAAACCGAGCATCAGTATGGGGAAGAAAGGTGATTTGAGTGCCTTTGAACGTGGCATGGTTGTTGGTGCCAGAAGGGCTGGTCTGAGTATTTCAGAAACTGCTGATCTACTGGGATTTTCACGCACAACCATCTCTAGGGTTTACAGAGAATGGTCCGAAAAAGAAAAAAATCCAGTGAGCGGCAGTTCTGTGGGCGGAAATGCCTTGTTGATGCCAGAGGTCAGAGGAGAATGGGCAGACTGGTTCGAGCTGATAGAAAGGCAACAGTGACTCAAATCGCCACCCGTTACAACCAAGGTAGGCCTAAGAGCATCTCTGAACGCACAGTGCGTCGAACTTTGAGGCAGATGGGCTACAGCAGCAGAAGACCACACCGGGTACCACTCCTTTCAGCTAAGAACAGGAAACTGAGGCTACAATTTGTACAAGCTCATCGAAATTGGACAGTAGAAGATTGGAAAAACGTTGCTTGGTCTGATGAGTCTCGATTTCTGCTGCGACATTCGGATGGTAGGGTCAGAATTTGGCGTAAACAACATGAAAGCATGGATCCATCCTGCCTTGTATGGAGCATCTTTGGGATGTGCAGCCGACAAATCTGCGGCAACTGTGTGATGCCATCATGTCAATATGGACCAAAATCTCTGAGGAATGCTTCCAGCACCTTGTTGAATCTATGCCACGAAGAATTGAGGCAGTTCTGAAGGCAAAAGGGGTCCAACCCGTTACTAGCATGGTGTACCTAATAAAGTGGCCAGTGAGTGTATATATATATATATATATATATATATATATATATATATATATATATATATGTCATTGAGACACATATATATATATTCTGCATTTAGATTTCAGTCAGCGCGATATCTGTGAACAGCCGGTAATTCAATTGCCGGCTTTTCATTTCTCCTGCACAAACCCGACATGATATGAGACATGGTTTACATACAGTAAACCATCTCATATCCCCTTTTTTTTTGCATATTCTACACTACTAATGTTAGTAGTGTGTATGTGCAAAATTTCAGCGCTGTAGCTGCTGAAATAAAGGGTTAAATGGCAGAAAAAATTGGCGTGGGCTCCCGCGCAATTTTCTCCGCCAGAATGGTAAAGCCAGTGACTGAGGACAGATATTAATAGCCAGGAGAGTGGCACTTGGCCACTCTCTTCCCACTCCCGTGTAGCGGTGGGATATGGGGTAATGAAGGGTTAATGCCACCTTGCTATTGGAAGGTGACATTAAGCCAGATTAATAATGGAGAGGCGTCAATTATGACACCTATCCATTATTAATCCAATTGTTGGAAAGGGTTAAAAAACACACACACACATGATTAAAAAGGATTTTAATGAAATAAACACAGCGGTTGTTGTAATAATTTATTGTTCTCGCAATCCATTTCCAGGCCCTCGCTTGGCAAAATAATTAACGCACAAGATACATACCTTCTGATGTCAGATCACGTCCCACGAAGTAATCCATCTGAAGGGGTTAACTAATATTACAGGCACGAGCTGCGATATACCACTCGCTGGTGCCTGTAATCCCCGGGTGCTGAAAGGAAAGCTGGATCTGTACTTACATTGAGTCGCGGTGAGGTGCCCTCTGGTGGATGTTCTCATGAACTGCAGCCTGGGAACTTTTTCCCACGCTCCAGGTCATATGAGGACATCCACCAGGGGGCGCATCACCGCGACTGAAGGAAATGTAGGTCAATGACCTACATTTCATTCATTCGCCGGGGGATTACAGACACGAGCACAGCTGCATTTAGCAGGGCTCCTGCCTGTAATATTAGTTAACCCCTTCAGATGGATTACCTCGTGGGACGAGACGGTTCACCAGAAGGTATGTATCTTGTGCGTTTATTATTTTGGCAAGCGAGGGTTTGCAAATGGATTGCGAGAACAATAAATTATTACAACAACCGCTGTGTTTATTTCATTAAAATCCTTTTTAATCATGTGTGTGTGGTTTTTTTTAACCCTTTCCTACAATTGGATTAATAATGGATAGGTGTCATAATTGACGCCTCTCCATTATTAATCTGGCTTAATGTCACCTTCCAATAGCAAGGTGGCATTAACCCTTCATTACCCCATATCCCACCGCTACAGGGAGTGGGAAGAGAGTGGCCAAGTGCCAGAATAGGCGCATCTTCCAGATGTGCCTTTTCTGGGGTGGCTGGGGGCAGATGTTTGTAGCCACGGGGGGCCAATAACCATGGACCCTCTCCTGGCTATTAGTATCTGCCCTCAGTCACTGGCTTTACCACTCTGGCGGAGAAAATTGCGCGGGAGCCCACGCCAATTGTTTCCGCCATTTAACCCTTTATTTTAGCAGCTACAGTGCACAAATTTTGCACATACACACTACTAACATTAGTAGTGTGGAATGTGCAAAAAAAATGGGGATATGAGATGGTTTACTATATGTAAACCATGTCTCATATCATGTCGGGTTTGTGAAGGAGAAGGAAAAAGCCGGCAATTGAATTACCGACTTTTCACTAACACCGCTGCGTATTTCTCGCAAGTCACACTGCAGGTCCGTGTGGAATCCGTATTTTTCTCGCCCCCATAGACTTTCATTGGCGTATTATTAGCGCAATACGCTGACAAACGCAGCATGCTGCGATTTTGTACGGCCGTAGAAAGCCGTATAATACTGAACCGTAATATATGGCTAATAGGAGCAGCCCCATTGAGAAGCATTGTGCCGTATGTAATGCGAGTTTTACGGACGTAGTTTCTGCGCTCTTACGTCCGTAAAACTCGCCAGTGTGACGCCGGCCTTAGTAGGAGAACATGATACATCAGTTAATTGCTTTTCATGCTGGAACTCCTGGTTATACAGTCATGATAAATAAGGAATATAAATAAAGACCTTTCTATAAGGTGTCCTTAAAGACGTCTTGGATGAAGGTTTCAGCCTCATGTGCACAAAGGCAGGCAGCCTTTTGTGTTTGCACCTCATTAATATTCTGTGCTACACATCATCTGACTCACTCTTGATAATCTATCAGAACACCTGTTTTCTTTACAATGGCCACAAGGCAGCTCAAAACACTGTGGTATTTAGCATTTAATAATGAGCACAAGATATACAATTTTGACACTTCAAATTTCCTTTACAAATGTGAAAGGAAAAATACATATTTGAATACATTGTAGAAACTTTAACATTTCCATTCTGGCCCTTCAAAGTTGAGCTCCTCACATCTTTCCAGAGTTCTGCACAACCTGAATCAATCATTTCAGTGACCTAGGTCATATGATAAATTACTTCAATATACATATCATGGCTTAACAAGTAGACAAATGATAGTGGAAAGCCACAACTATTTATTATTTTTTCTTCCTTTCCTGAGATGCCACACAGCAGTATAATACCCACAATGTATTATAATCAGAATGGATGAATTATGAAACTGGAGTCCTATAGTATAAATTATAGCTATCTCTGATATGTTTTCCCATGTACTCACGTTACAAGTCTTTTTTCATCTTAGAGATCTGATGCTTTACTTGGCGCTGAAAATAAGTTACATTTGCTTTCTATCTAGAATGTTCTGACACTGCCCATAACTCCTTTTATTCACTTATTTAATAAAGTGCATTAGAGCCATATAAACCAAACCAGAGGAGCTCATCTGCACTGTATAATAGAAACAAGACGTACAGAAGCTTTGCAAAACAAAGAGGTGGCCTAGCATTATCACATCTACATTGTATATTAAGTTCATATATCATAGTAATATCAAGAAAGCCAAGCTGGGAACAAATTATCACTGTCTCAACTAAATTATCCAACATAGTTTTGTCACATAAGTATTTACCTGAACTGAACTTGTCGCACTTCATTTTGCTCTTTAAAGATGACTTTAAAGATGAACACAAAATACATTTTAAATGTTTGTCCAATTTATTTATTTTTTTTCTGCAGCAAATAAACACATTATGGAATTTCTGTGTGGAAATAGACCTGGGCTGGATTGCTTGAGGTGGTATCCACATCAAATCCACCACAGAATCTACATGTAAGGTGTACAGATTTAGTTGTGGATCTGTGACAAAATCTAAAACAGAATCTACACTGATTATTTCCCATCGCTTGAAAGCTTTGCTTTTAAATTAGCAGAATTAATTAAATTTGAATTTGCCAACTTTGCAACATTTTGGAAAGCTTACATTTTACAAGATAGGCTACTTTCACACTAGCGTTTTTGTGCGGACGTCTCAAAGCGTCGGCGCGATGCATCGACGGATGAGTCACAAATAGTGAAAAACGCACGCAACGTAGATCCGCTAGACGGTTCCGTCAAAAAACTGGATCCGTTTCATCCTTTGTGTCCGTTTTTACTATCCGTTTCATCCGTTTATATGACGGATCCGTTTTCCCTGCCTAAAAAAATGGGAGTCTCCTTATGTGATTGGCTACTGGAAAATATGGAAAACTATATATTGAATGTTTTTACAGCCCATCTTTGAAAGGGTTTATAAGAGAAAGTGGCAGCGATGGAGCAAGTACTTCTGAGGATTGCAATTGTTGTAACCGATGTGATTTTCGAGACAAATCGCCTGGATATTATGGTTCGGGAGAAGGAGGCGGCAGCAGAAAGACGGAGGATGCTTCAACCTCAACGTCGCAGAATATGGATTCATCCCATTAATGCAGTGCGGATGACCCGGGGTGTATACTCTACTTCGCACATGGAGTTGCGCCAGAACCTGCAAAAATTTTTTAATTACCTTCAGATGAGGATGGAGCATTTTGATTTGTTGCTGGAACAAGTTGGGGATTCCATCAAAAGGCAAGACACCTGCATGAGGCTTTCCATTTCTCCGGCGGAGCGGCTGATGGTGACCCTGCGGTAAGCTCTTTTTTTTCTTTTTTTTCTTATTCATTGTTCATATTTAAACCTTCACATCAGCATTGAACATGTTCCACAAAATACTGCGCTGAAACACTGCGTTTCATTTTCAGGAGCATGTTAATTTTTTTATTGTTTGTGGCCATTACTAATATTTTAACACCTGCTGCATAAAAGAATGCACAGAAGTAAAAATGTTGTTTTTAATGTGCACTACAACAGACAAAAAAAAAGTTTGCAGTGCCATTTATTTAAAGTTTAAAAAAAAAAATTACCTTTGTGTAAGGCTTCTTTCACACTAGCGTCGGGCTCGGCCCGTCGCTGTGCGTCGGGCCGACGTTCCCGAAGCTAGCGTTGTCTCCGCTGCACAACGGGGGCAGCGGACGAATTTTTCCAGCGCATCCGCTGCCCCATTGTGAGGTGCGGGGAAGTGCGGGGAGGTGGGGGCGGAGTTCCGGTTGTGACGGAATGCAGTTACCGCTAGTGTGAAAGTAGCCTAAATTGTTTAAAAATGTTATGTGGGTCTTTTCAAATTTTATTAACTTTTTTTTTTTTCACAGCTTCTTGGCTACAGGTGAATCTCTGATGTCACTACACTTCCAGTTCCGCCTAGGTGTTTCAACTATACCCGGAATTGTTAAAGGAACCTGCTGCGCTATTTGGGAAAACTTGCACATGGAGTCTTGCGTCATAGAGCCATATTACCGTTTGGGCTGCAGTGATTTCCGAAGTCAAACACAACACATGCTTTGCACAGAGGGGGAGAGAGAGAGAGAGAGAGAGAGAGAGAGAGAGAGAGAATAAATAATAATAAAAAGAAAAATGATCCACATTGGGTTTCGTGTTCCGGTCCGGAGCCCGACTTTACAGTAGAATCGGCCGATTTCACGCGATCCGACTTTCGAGAAGGTCGGGTTTCACAAAGCCCAACTCGACCCTAAAAAAGCAAAAGTCGCTCAACCCTAATCCCCACATCTCCTCAAACCGTATTCCAGCAGAAACTTAACAAGAACAAAAAGAGTGTTCAATTACCGCTTGAAAAGAGCAAGAAGAGTTGTGGAATGTGCTTTTGCCATTCTCACTGCCAAGTGGCGCGTGCTGCTCACCACTATAAAACTGAACATTCAAACTGTGGATGAAGTTGTGAAGGCCAGCGTGGTCCTACATAACTATGTAATTTCCAAGGAGCCTGTTTCAGTGGAAGATGAGGACTTGGAGTCCACCCTGTGGGATTACCGCAGCAGCTCTGTTCGGTCCGCTGGTTATGTTTCCAGAATGAGGGACCACTTTTCTGAGTATTTTATTTCACCTGTGGGCAGGGTGCCATAGCAAGATAATATTGTGTGACATCTTTTCTCATGTATTGTAGATAAATGTTTGTATTCAACATTTTTTTTATTGATACCAACTTTTAATAATTATTGTCCAAAACTTTGTTATATGTTGGGTAATAAACCAAATGTTATACCTTCTAATGTGTGGTGTGTAATGTTTTTGTACATTTAGTTACCATACTTAAATGAAGACACTTCACAAATAGTGTTGAGCGATACCGTCCGATACTTGAAAGTATCTGTATCGGAAAGTATCGGCCGATACCGGCAAAGTATCGGATCCAATCCGATACCGATACCCGATACCAATACAAGTCAAGGGGACTCATGTATCGGACGGTATCCCTGATGGTTCCCAGGGTCTGAAGGAGAGGAAACTCTCCTTCAGGCCCTGGGAACCATATTAATATGTAAAAGAAAGAATTAAAATAAAAAATATTGCTATACTCACCTCTCCGACGCAGCCTGCACCTTACCGAGGGAAGCGGCAGCGTTCTTTGTTTAAAATTTGCGCTTTTCTTTCCTTTACGTGAAGTCCCGGCTTGTGATTGGTCGCGTGCCGCCCATGTGGCCGGGACGCAACCAATCACAGCAAGCCGTGACGTAATTTCAGGTCCTTCAGGATTTTAAAATTACGTTCCGGCGTTGTGATTGGTTGCGTCGCAGTCACATGGGCGACGCAACCAATCACAGCAAGCCGTGACGTAATTTCAGGTCCTTCAGGATTTTAAAATTACGTCCCGGCTTGTGATTGGTTGCTTCGCGGTCAACCAATCACAAGCCGGGAGGCTGGAAACGCGCGCATTTTAAAATGCGCGCTTGTCCAACCTCCCGTGACGTCCCGGCTTGTGATTGGTTGCTTCGCGGTCAACCAATCACAAGCCGGGAGGCTGGACACGCGCGCATTTTAAAATGCGCGCTTGTCCAGCCTCCCGGCTTGTGATTGGTTGATCGCGACGCAACCAATCACAAGCCGGGACGTCACGGGAGGCTGGACAAGCGCGCATTTTAAAATGCGCGCGTGTCCAGCCTCCCGGCTTGTGATTGGTTGATCGCGACGCAACCAATCACAAGCTGGGACGTCACGGGAGGCTGGACAAGAGCGCATTTTAAAATGCGCGCGTGTCCAGCCTCCCGTGACGTCACGGCTTGTGATTGGTTGCGTCGCCCATGTGACTGCGACGCAACCAATCACAAAGCCGGGACGTAATTTTAAAATCCTTAAGGACCTGAAATTACGTCACGGCTTGCTGTGATTGGTTGCGTCGCCCATGTGACTGCGACGCAACCAATCACAAAGCCGGGACTTCACGTAAGGAAAGAAAAGCGCAAATTTTAAACAAAGAACGCTGCCGCTTCCCTCGGTAAGGTGCAGGCTGCGTCGGAGAGGTGAGTATAGCAATATTTTTTATTTTAATTCTTTCTTTTACACATTTTTACATTAATGTTGTTTCGATACCGATACCCGATACCACAAAAGTATCGGATCTCGGTATCGGAATTCCGATACAGCAAATATCGGCCGATACCCAATACTTGCGGTATCGGAATGCTCAACACTATTCACAAATAAATTCTTTTTAAAAGAAAACAAAATTTATTTTACATATATTTACTTTAGTAAACGTTTTCAACCCTTTTTTTGGGGGGGTAAACTTTTTATTATAAATAACCTTTTTTTGGCAAAACTTTTTTTAAAAAATATTTTTGTAATTTAAAAAAAAAACAAAAAAAACATAACAGCATTACTTTACAAATCGGTAAAGTGTGGGGTGGAGATAGTAGCGGAGGGGCTGGAAGGTTGGACCTCGTCGATAGGTGGGGAAAGCCTACTGGCTTGGGGTGTAGTGGAAGGTGTGGAAAAAACAGGAGGTTGAGCAGGAGTGGGTGTTGTTGGGGTAGGTGGAATACTAAATGGGGAAGGTGTGGACAAGGAATACATTGGGGAAGACACTTGGATTTGGGGCCGGGATGGGAATTGGGACTGGGTTGGGTATTGGGACTGGGTTGGGTATTGCGACTGGGTTGGGTATTGCGACTGGGTTGGGTATTGCGACTGGGGTGGAAATTGGGCCTGGGGTGGAAATTGGGCCTGGGGTGGAAATTGGGCCTGGGGTGGAAATTGGGACTGGGGTGGGAATTGGGACTGGGGTGGGAAAGTAGTAGTGGCTGTGTGGGGAGGTGTGGGAGTTTTTGATTTTGATAGGACCCGCAGTAGAGCAGCATGGCAGTCGTTCATTACCTGCATCTGCTCGTCAACACTTAGCTTTTCCATGCTCCTGAGCATAGATTGAAAGAAAAGGTTGCTTGGAGCTTGACTTGCATCTGAATGCAGCCTATCCAAGCAACTGCTGATTTCACTGATGCGTGCTTGCACCATGTTGAAACCAGCAGTCACTTGCTCTCCCAAATTTTTGAAAGAGCTTTGGAAGGATGCATTCAGATGCAAGAACTCAGGAGCATAGCTCCTTTCCGGACCCCTCTGTCGCTGCCGCCACGAACCTAATGGTGGTCTAGAGGTGGCAGGATCAGAGGGGTGTGGTAAAGTGAACGCTACGTCTTGACCAGCAGATTCAAGTAACGAGGGCTGCAATGCTGCTCCAGTGCTTGTGGAGGTGGATGGGGCAGAGGTACCGGAAGGGCCAGATGAGGGGTCAGAGGGGTGGGGTCTATCGACGTGGCCCTCGGTGACGGACTCCTGAGAGATCGCTCCAGAGGGGTCCAAGGTAGGTGCAGGTGCCCGATGACTAGAGAAGGTGCTATGAAATAAAGAAAAAAAAACAATTAATATATTGATAGGGGAAAAGCCCTGACTGAAACCAAAACAAGTTATACAGGTAAAATTGCTAATTGAATGGGCTGTTGAATACTTACATTCTATTCAGCATACTTTGTCTCAGGAACGACAGGGCACGGCTGTATTTGTATCGGTGCCTTCGCCGTCCTGATGAACCACTCGGGGCCTGCATCTCCTGGTTAAACTCCCTCTTGAAGCGATCCCTGAGTGACCGCCACCGCTTCCTAACCCTTTCACCTGTAAAGACAAGCATAAAAGCAAGTGTTATTAAAACACATTCCATTCAGTTCAAAACATAACTGATAAGTGAATGCTTATATTCTTGACTCTGCTGCCTTGGATCAAGGTCCTCCCACCTCGGCAAAACGTTCCGGCTTACTTCCTCCCAGAGCCGACGGGTGACATGTTTGTCGGAATGCCAGCGGTTACCCATATCCCACAGAGGCTCCCGCTCGCGCACCTCCTCAATGAGTTGCTCTACATCTATTCTGGTGACTTCATCAACATCCGAGTCGGGAGCACTCTGTGAAGACTGAAAATAAAACAAAAAAAAATTAATACACTGAAACAAAAAACTACAGCAAAAAAAAAAATAAAAAAATACTCACTGCTGGGTGACCGCGGCGGCGACCACGTCGACTCCGGGAGCGGATGGGAGGATCCTCCAGGCGTTGGCCTGAATGTGCAGCAGACTAAACAAAAGAAAAATAGTTATCTTTTATACAGGTATATGTTGTATGTGTACAGTTATGTATGATGATCTGTTTTGTGTTGGGTGCACTGTGATGTGTGAAGCAACTGTTTCGAGTCAACTTACACTCTGTGCACCCGCTCCTTGTATTTCTCCACCCATCTCGTCCCCTTCTGAGAGCCCCTCGTCTGCTTCAGCTTCCTGGGAAAACATAATTAATGCATATAGTGATTAACAGAAATTTAAACTACATAACACACAAATTTAAAAACTTTTTTAACTGACCGCTACACGCTGTCTCTCTGGAGGAGGGCTATCAGAAGAGGACATTCTTGCTGTGGTCCCTGGTAGGTGGCCTGAAGTTCCTGGTGGTCTGAGGTGGCTGTGGTCCCTGGTGGCTCTGTAAGTTAAAAGACACTTGCAATCTGCTATTCACATTGAATTGGCAGATTTTGGGTCTTCAAAACTTACATCTGGAAACTGCCTTGCCGTGTGCACATCTGTGGTCCCTGGTAGGTGGCCTGTGGTTCCTGGTGGTCAGAGGTGGCTGTGGTCCCTGGTGGCTCTGTAAGTTAAAAGACACTTGCAATCTGCTATTCACATTGAATTGGCAGATTTTGGGTCTTCAAAACTTACATCTGGAAACTGCCTTGCCGTGTGCACGTCTGTGGTCCCTGGTAGGTGGCCTGTGGTTCCTGGTGGTCAGAGGTGGCTGTGGTCCCTGGTGGCTCTGTAAGTTAAAAGACACTTGCAATCTGCTATTCACATTGAATTGGCAGATTTGGGGTTTTCAAAACTTACATCTGGAAACTGCCTTGCCGTGTGCACGTCTGTGGTCCCTGGTAGGTGGCCTGTGGTTCCTGGTGGTCAGAGGTGGCTGTGGTCCCTGGTGGCTCTGTAAGTTAAAAGATACTTGCAATCTGCTATTCACATTGAATTGGCAGATTTGGGGTCTTCAAAACTTACATCTGGAAACTGCCTTGCCGTGTGCACGTCTGTGGTCCCTGGTAGGTGGCCTGTGGTTCCTGGTGGTCAGAGGTGGCTGTGGTCCCTGGGTGGTCTTTGGTACCTGGTGGATGTGTAGGTATAAAGAATTTATAGTTAGACGAAACCCCCGAACTAGGTAATATTTAACGATAACCACCCTGCTAATGATGTGAGCAATGTTAATGCAGGGAAAAAAACCAAACCCCCCAAAAAATACACCCGATGCACCTAACCATTTCCACCCACCCAACAAGAAAAAAATAATAATAATTTAAATGTAAACCCACCATGTTAAAAGATATTTACCACATATTTGATTTTCAAATATCCCTTGAAAAATTCCCCTCCCCAAAAAAAAACCTTTAAAAAATTACCGTGATTAAAAATAAACCCTCAACCAACTCTGTATTGCATGTGTTACCATTTGTTCATACACCAGTTTTAAATTTACCTTTCTGAAATGATACTACGGACATTTTTTAAAAAACATTTTATTAATTTCTTTTTTTTTTTTTTATCACAATTAGGAGCTAAAATGCTCTTTATTTTAAACACAAGTACATCAACTGGGAATGGTTTCAACAGTAATAAAAAAACAACAATTTTAAAGAGAAAAAAAAAACACGCTCACACATTGAAACCACTATACTTGGTAAATACATCAATTTTTTTTTTAAAAAAACAACAATTTTCAAGAGAAAAAAAAAAACACACGCAACACACACTCACACATTGAAACCACATGCTGCACAGACCACTATACTTCGCAAATACATCAGAAAAAAGGAAAAGGCATGGACGCATGCACATGCAATCACCAAGATGCACACAAACATGCCTGAAAGCACATAGATGCATGCACACGCACAAAAGCACACAGGCGCAGGCATAACACAGGCAGAGGCATAACATTGGAGCAGGCATAAGGTGCAGGCAGGTGCAGACATACATAAGCACACAGCCGTACGCAAATACACACAAAAGGACACAAGCTTTATGCAAACACACACAGATGCACAAAAGCACACAAAAGCACACCGGCGAACCCAAACACAAGACGCATACACACACACATAAAAAAGGTTAGCAGTCCTCCGGCTGTAGCTGGATGTCTTCATAGTGGCAGGCCTCAGGGTGGATCTGGACTCCAGCAGGACACTAGCTGTTGCAGGACTATGGCAGGCCTCTGGTTATATTCAGGTTTTAATCTCTTGCTGTAGTCAGTACGTCATACATACACAAATGCACACACGCACAGACATGCAGACACATGCACACAGATGCACACATAAATGGCAATACTCACACTGTCTCTATGGTGGCTGGAGTCTGGTGTGGCAGGAGTTTAGGTTGGAGTGTAGCTGGCAGGCCGGGGTCTTGCTGGCACTCTGGGGTCTTGCTGCCAGGCCGGGGTCTTGCTGCCAGGCCGGGGTCTTGCTGGCATTTTCATTAGATTCACCTATATTATCACGTAGGATGGGTTTTAAGGATGATTTTACATATAGACACACACCTCCCCCTCGCTAACCTGTTCGGTCATTTCTGAGCAGACTATAGCCCTGTAAGCTAACAGCCCAGTCATGGCTCTCGTCCAGCCACTTCTCAGATATCCCCACCATGTCATAAATGCTCCAACAAAATTAATTGTAATTCGTCCATTTTGTTGGCGAGTCTTCTGGCATTAGTATACATGCACTTTATGTATCTCTCTGTACCTCTATTCTTTCTTAAATTATTAATTGTTCTAACCCCACCCCCATGCCACCGCCACCCCCAACTTCTTTATTTGTGCCCAGGTCACTATGTGCACTATCTTCCCCTCCTTTATAATAACACTCCACAGAGAAACACAGTCAACAAGTCCCATAAAACATATATCTTTATTAAATGTACATTAAAAGAGTCAACAATAAAAGGAAAAGGTACATAGGAAGAAATGGGGCTAGTAAGAAAACCGTATGTCCATGCACAATACACATAGGGCTATAAGATCCCACCCACCGCAGCAACACATAGTATACTAATAATGTAGACCACACAGAGTGGATGAAAAACGTCTAGAGGCGCTCATACGCTGAACAATCTCCATAAGACTGATACTGAGTATACTGAGTATAGTGCAAGTGCACAAAAGAATTCTAATCACTAAATAACATCCATCTAGCATGATGATAGATGTCATAAAGGTTTTACCTGATGTGCGTTAGCGGTGAGGGACCCCAAGCCCACCCCGACGTGCGTTTCGGAGCACCACAATGCTCCTTCCTCAGGGGGTGTGTGTCGGACAGGCGCCAACAGCATCTTTTTATGTGGCCATGCCGGAAATCCCCGTAGGCACACAGCGCATCGCCCGCCCGCCCTGCCAGCCAAACCGCCGCTGCCATCCGGAACCGGAAACACGCGGGCCCCAAGTGATCGGGTATCACATGACAGCGGACGCCGATACTGACAGGACGTAGTTGGGCGTGTGTATAGAGATGGATAGCAAACACCATTATTAAAAAGGGCAAAAGGAAGGGCACATAAATATATATACACACAGAAATAAGCAAAAAAGGGGGGCAAATATCAATCATAATACCAGCCAAGCAAATGTAGTGCTGCCGCATCACCAGTGTCTCCCCGGGCGCACAAACCAAAGCACACAAGGACACACAAGCCAGCGGCAAAGCACCACACAGCAGGAGGTGTACATTCCACATATGTAAAATACAATGTATAGACACAAAGAAAACAAAAAAACACCAATATATATACACAAAAGAATACACAAAATATACAAAACAATAACAAAACCCATAAAAAACAAAATACCAGAAAAACTTGAATACACATATATATATATATATATGTATATAGCGCAAATATGTATACAAAAGGCATATACTACCAATACATAATATAAATTGTAGTGATAATAGATTACCATCTATACCCCAGCCAAAAGAGACCCATAATACACAATACATAAACTACCAAAAGAAACAAAAATGCAAACATAAAACAAACAAGGGGACAAACAATAAACAACATTCAGTGATGCTGATAAATATATCATGCGATGTTCCAGATATCCTTGATATTCCAAGGTCAGCAGAGTATAACGTGCACCTATCTAAAACAAATAAAATATAAGTAAAAACAGTGTGCATGACAACAGTAAATTCCACTATAGTTCCAGATACGGATGATCACAGAAATGGAACAAATGAGATATGCTCATTAAGTCCATACAGGTGGATTGTCCGCAGTGTCCAAATCCACTTGGACTCCAACTGCGCTAGACGTTTTGAGAGATTCCCTCCCCTAATATTAATTTGTAGCAGGTCAATACCCCGTACTCTCAATAACTTCTCGTCACATTGATGAAAATCATGAAAATGACGTGGCAAGGTTTTGAGGGTGGATGTGTCCGTGCAGGTGGCTGCCGCGCTAATTCCCAATACGTGTTCCCGAATACGGACTTTGAGTTGCCGTGTGGTCAGACCAACATAGATCAGACCTCACGGACAGGTAGCATAGTAAATCACGTATCGGGAAACACAAGAAATACGTTGTCTGATGGTATATTGTTTTGTGCTATCCGAGTTGGAAAAGGAGGCACATCTTTCAACATTAGGACACGTGACACACCTACCACACGGAACACATCCACCCCCCGGCCGCATTGCATCCAGGAAAGTAGGCATAGCCTGACCAACATAGTGACTACGTGTCAGTTGGTCACGGAGGTTTCTCGCACGTCTAAACGTAATCGAGGGATTATCGGGGAGGAATTTAACAATGATTGGGTCGGCTTTCAGGATAGGCCAAGCGTTCCTGATAGCTGTACGTAGCCTACCATGCTGAAGATTGTACGACGTGATAAACCTTGCCACGTTATTGCTATTAGATTTTCTAGATGCTTGACCATAAAGCAAATTATTACGGTCGGAATATTTGGCACGATGGTATGCCTTCTTTATACTTCGATCACTATAACCCCTAGACAAAAAAACGTTGTTTCAACTCCTCCGCCCGGACCTCAAAATGAGCATCGTCAGAGCAAATCCGGCGCAGGCAGAGGAATTGCCCCACCGGAATGGCCTGAACCATATGGCGCGGATGGCAAGACGAAGCGTGAAGTAAGGTGTTAGGGTGAACTCAAGAAGCTCCAGGATGAGGTCCCTGATCGATGTTGCAAGTGTGGATGTGAAAAGCATTGGACAACGACATTGTCACCAAGGATCTGGCTTCGGCGCTAGTGGTCAGGGAACCTTCGATTCCTACATTGTACCTCTTACCCAAGATCCATAAGGATGTTAAGTCGCCACCCGGCCGTCCAATCGTGTCTGGGAGGGGGAATTTCCTGGAGCAAGTCAATAAGTGGATTGACTATTATCTTCAACCTCTAGTGCAAAACCTCCCCTCCTTTCTTAAGGACACTGGGGATCTGTTGCGCAGGGTCGACGGCTTGTGTTTAGAGGGTGATACTCTTTTGGCTTCAGTTGATGTTGAGTCCCTCTATACAAATATTCGTCATAGTGATGGTTTACGTGCTGTCCGATTTTTTTCTCAGCACGTCCACACTTGCAACATCGATCAGGGACCTCATCCTGGAGCTTCTTGAGTTCACCCTCACACACAATTTTTTTGTGTTTAAGGGATCCTTCTACCTACAGCTCCAGGGCACAGCGATGGGTGCGGCCTTCGCGCCTTCCTATGCCAACTTGTTCCTGGGGCTGTGGGAGAGGGATCTCTTTCTGTCAGACAAACAGGGGTCAATAGAGCGCGTCCTGTTTTGGATGCGCTATATCGACGATATCTTCTTTGTCTGGCAGGGCACCGCCGTCGACCTTGCGCAATTTATATCCTCCCTTAACAGTAATGATCTTAATATACGTCTAACCCCGGTGTGGGATGCCGAGAAAATTGATTTTCTCGATGTTACTATCTATAAAGATAGATCTGGTTGTATCCAGACAGATATCTTCAGAAAACAAACGGCAACTAACACCTTACTTCACGCTTCGTCTTGCCATCCGCGCCATATGGTTCAGGCCATTCTGGTGGGGCAATTCCTCCGCCTGCGCCGGATTTGCTCTGATGATGCTGATTTTGAGGTCCGGGCGGAGGAGTTGAAACAACGTTTTTTGTCTAGGGGTTATAGTGGTCGAAGTATAAAGAAGGCATACCATCGTGCCAAATATTCCGACCATAATGATTTGCTTTATGGTCAAGCATCTAGAAAATCTAATAGCAATAACGTGGCAAGGTTTATCACGTCGTACAATCTTCAGCATGGTAGGCTACGTACAGCTATCAGGAATGCTTGGCCTATCCTGAAAGCCGACCCAATCATTGTTAAATTCCTCCCCGATAATCCCTCGATTACGTTTAGACGTGCGAGAAACCTCCGTGACCAACTGACACGTAGTCACTATGTTGGTCAGGCTATGCCTACTTTCCTGGATGCAATGCGGCCGGGGGGTGGATGTGTTCCATGTGGTAGGTGTGTCGCGTGTCCTAATGTTGAAAGATGTGCCTCCTTTTCCAACTCGGATGGCACAAAACAATATACCATCAGACAACGTATTTCTTGTGTTTCCCGATACGTGATTTACTATGCTACCTGTCCGTGTGGTCTGATCTATGTTGGTCTGACCACACGGCAACTCAAAGTCCGTATTCGGGAACACGTATTGGGAATTAGCGCGGCAGCCACCTGCACGGACACATCCACCCTCAAAACCTTGCCACGTCATTTTCATGATTTTCATCAATGTGACGAGAAGTTATTGAGAGTATGGGGTATTGACCTGCTACAAATTAATATTAGGGGAGGGAATCTCTCAAAACGTCTAGCGCAGTTGGAGTCCAAGTGGATTTGGACACTGCGGACAATCCACCCGTATGGACTTAATGAGCATATCTCATTTGTTCATTTCTGTGATCATCCGTATCTGGAACTATAGTGGAATTTACTGTTGTCATGCACACTGTTTTTACTTATATTTTATTTGTTTTAGATAGGTGCACGTTATACTCTGCTGACCTTGGAATATCAAGGATATCTGGAACGTCGCATGATATATTTATCAGCATCACTGAATGTTGTTTATTGTTTGTCCCCTTGTTTGTTTTCTGTTTGCATTTTTGTTTCTTTTGGTAGTTTATGTATTGTGTATTATGGGTCTCTTTTGGCTGGAGTATAGATGGTAATCTATTATCGCTACAATTTATATTATGTATTGGTAGTATATGCCTTTTGTATACATATTTGCGCTATATACATATACACTCACCGGCCACTTTATTAGGTACACCATGCTAGTAACGGGTTGGACCCCCTTTTGCCTTCAGAACTGCCTCAATTCTTCGTGGCATAGATTCAACAAGGTGCTGGAAGCATTCCTCAGAGATTTTGGTCCATATTGACATGATGGCATCACACAGTTGCCGCAGATTTGTCGGCTGCACATCCCAAAGATGCTCCATACAAGGCAGGATGGATCCATGCTTTCATGTTGTTTACGCCAAATTCTGACCCTACCATCCGAATGTCGCAGCAGAAATCGAGACTCATCAGACCAAGCAACGTTTTTCCAATCTTCTACTGTCCAATTTCGATGAGCTTGTACAAATTGTAGCCTCAGTTTCCTGTTCTTAGCTGAAAGGAGTGGTACCCGGTGTGGTCTTCTGCTGCTGTAGCCCATCTGCCTCAAAGTTCGACGCACTGTGCATTCAGAGATGCTCTTAGGCCTACCTTGGTTGTAACGGGTGGCGATTTGAGTCACTGTTGCCTTTCTATCAGCTCGAACCAGTCTGCCCATTCTCCTCTGACCTCTGGCATCAACAAGGCATTTCCGCCCACAGAACTGCCGCTCACTGGATTTTTTTTCTTTTTCGGACCATTCTCTGTAAACCCTAGAGATGGTTGTGCGTGAAAATCCCAGTAGATCAGCAGTTTCTGAAATACTCAGACCAGCCCTTCTGGCACCAACAACCATGCCACGTTCAAAGGCACTCAAATCACCTTTCTTCCCCATACTGATGCTCGGTTTGAACTGCAGGAGATTGTCTTGACCATGTCTACATGCCTAAATGCACTGAGTTGCCGCCATGTGATTGGCTAATTAGAAATTAAGTGTTAACAAGAAGTTGGACAGGTGTACCTAATAAAGTGGCCGGTGAGTGTATATATATATATATATATATATATATATATATATATATATATATATATATATATATATATATATATATATATATATATGTGTATTCAAGTTTTTCTGGTATTTTGTTTTTTATGGGTTTTGTTATTGTTTTGTATATTTTGTGTATTCTTTTGTGTATATATATTGGTGTTTTTTTGTTTTCTTTGTGTTTATACATTGTATTTTACATATGTGGAATGTACACCTCCTGCTGTGTGGTGCTTTGCCGCTGGCTTGTGTGTCCTTGTGTGCTTTGGTTTGTGCGCCCGGGGAGACACTGGTGATGCGGCAGCACTACATTTGCTTGGCTGGTATTATTTATGATTCATATTTGCCCCCCTTTTTTGCTTATTTCTGTGTGTATATATATTTATGTGCCCTTCCTTTTGCCCTTTTTAATAATGGTGTTTGCTATCCATCTCTGTACACATGCCCACCTACGTCCTGTTAGTATCGGCGTCCGCTGTCATGTGATACCCGATCACATGGGGCCCGCGTGTTTCCGGTTCCGGATGGCAGCGGCGCTTTGGCTGGCAGGGCGGGCGATGCGCTGTGTGCCTACGGGGATTTCCGGCATGGCCACACAAAAAGATGCTGTTGGCGCCTGCCCGACACACACTCCCTGAGGAAGGAGCATTGTGGTGCTCCGAAACGCGCGTCGGGGTGGGCTTGGGGTCCCTCACCGCTAACACACATCAGGAAAAAACCTTTATGACATCTATCATCATGCTAGATGGCTGGTATTTAGTGATTAGAATTCTTTTGTGCACTTGCACTATACTCAGTATACTCAGTATCAGTCTTATGGAGATTGTTCAGCGTATGAGCGCCTCTAGACGTTTTTCATCCACTCTGTGTGGTCTACATTATTAGTATACTATGTGTTGCTGCGGTGGGTGGGATCTTATAGCCCTATGTGTATTGTGCATGGACATACGGTTTTCTTACTAGCCCCATTTCTTCCTATGTACCTTTTCCTTTTATTGTTGACTCTTTTAATGTACATTTAATAAAGATATATGTTTTATGGGACTTGTTGACTGTGTTTCTCTGTGGAGTGTTAGGATTTCTGTTTTCAGTTGTCCCCTTCTCTGGTCCTAGCATACGCACATGGTACACTATCGTAGGTATTAATTCTGGTATAGGATAATATGTGTGCCCCATGTGTGTAATATGTATGCCGCAACATTATTATCCCCTCCTTTATAATGAATACCCTCCCCCCAATCCCTAGTTTAAACAATCCTCCAACCTTCTAGCCATTTTCTCCCCCAGCACAGCTGCACTTTCCCCATTGAGGTGCAGCCCGTCCTTGCTTTAAGCTTGCAGCCTAATTCCCTGAAATCATCTTTAAGGACCTTCCACCTACCTCTAACTTTGTCATTTGTGCCAATGTGCACCATGACTGCTGGGTCCTCACCAGCCCCTCCCAGTAATCTGTCAACCCGATCAGCGATGTGTAAGACTCGAGCGCCAGGTAGGCAGCACACCGTTCCATGATCCCTGTCTTTGTGACAGATTGCCCTATCTGTTCCCCTAATAATTGAGTCCCCCACTACCAGCACCTGTCTGGCCTGCCCTGCTCTTCTATTTCCATCCTTACTGGAGCAGACAATCCTCTGACTTTCAGAGGACATGCCTTGCTGCAGCAGTGCTACCCCTGTACTGGCACCCCCCTCATCTGCCAACTTAGCAAACTTATTGGGGTGTGCCAGATCAGGACTAGCCTCCCTGGCACTCTTCCCTCTACCCTGCTTTCTGTCACCCAACTTGCTGCTTCACTGTCCTGCAGCTCCATCCTACCATCCCCCCTCATCTATCCCATTGAGCGTCTGCTCAGTCAGCAGAAGACTTCTTTCCATATTGTCAATGGATCTCAGTGTTGCCAGCTGCACATTTAGATCCAGTATCTGGGCTTCCAAATGCAAAATGTGTTCACATCTCGCACAGCACTATGCACCCTCGACCGGCTGCTCAAGGATTGCATACATGTGGAACGATGTACACTGGATGGCATTAACAATAGTGGAGCACATTTCCTAATGGGGATTGCATCAGAAAGAAAAGTAAAACAAAAAATAAATACAAAGTATTAATAAAATACAAACAGTAATTCAGTAATTCCTCCCTTGGAAACTCCCTGAATCCAAAATCACTGAATCACAAGTCTCACACTTATTGCTGTTCGCACTTATGCTCCGGTCACACTCAGCAACTCACACCAATTCACACAGGTATTTGTTAAAGGTTTTCCAAATACCTCTTCACTGAATCACAAATCACACACTTACCGCTGTTTGCACTTATGCTCCGGTCACACTCAGCTCGTTCACACTCGCTAAGTGTGATGAGTTGTTCACCTGTCTTCAGCAGATATCTGTCACGAGTGTGTCAGGAGTGACAGACAGTCATCCTGGATGTGGCCGTAGAAGGTCTTTGCGTTAAGCTCAAGCACCTTCTTGATTTTTGCTTCTATTATGGAGCAATATTCTTTTCCCTCTAGGATCCAACAGTTATCTCCATCTTCTGCTGCTGATCACACACCTGGGTTGAAGGTTTAACCCCTTCATGACCCAGCCTATTTTGACCTTAATGACCTGGCCCTTTTTTGCAATTCTGACCAGTGTCCCTTTATGAGGTAATAACTCAGGAACACTTCAACGGATCCTAGCGGTTCTGAGACTGTTTTTTCAAGACATATTGGGCTTTACGTTAGTGGCAAATTTTGGTCGATAATTTTTGCAGTTTTCAAATTTTGAATTTTTATTCTGTTAAACGAGAGAGAGAGTTATGTGACACAAAATAGTTAATAAATAACATTACCCACATGTCTACTTTACATCAGCACAATTTTGGAACCAATTTTTTTTTATAGGAAGTTATAAGGGTTAAAATTTGACCAGCGATTTCTCATTTTTACAACGAAATTTACAAAACCATTTTTCTTAGGGACCACCTCACATTTGAAGCCAGTTTGAGGGGTCTATATGGCTGAAAATACCCAAAAGTTACACCATTCTAAAAACTGCACCCCTCAAGGTGCTCAAAACCTCATTCAAGAAGTTTATTAACCCTTCAGGTGCTTCACAGCAGCAGAAGCAACATGGAAGGAAAAAATGAACATTTAACTTTTTAGTCACAAAAATGATCTTTTAGCAACAATTTTTTTTATTTTCCCAAGGGTAAAAAGAGAAACTGGATCACAAAAGTTATTGTACAAATTGTCCTGAGTACGATGATACCCCATATGTGGGGGGGAACCACTGTTTGGGTGCACGACTGGGCTCGGAAAGGAAGGAGCACCATTTGACTTTTTCAATGAAAAATTTGCTCCAGTCTTTAGCGGACACCATGTCACGTTTGGAGAGCCCCTGTGTGCCTAAACATTGGAGCTCCCCCACAAGTGACCCCATTTTGGAAACTAGACCCCCCAAGGAACTTATCTAGATGCATATTGAGCACTTTGAACTTCACAAATTGATCCGTAAAAATGAAAAAGTATTTTTTTCACAAAAAATTTCTTTTAGCCTCAATTTGTTTATTTCCACATTGGCAAATGGATAAAATGGATCCTAAAATGTATTGGGCAATTTCTGTTGAGTACACCGATACATCACATGTGGGGGTAAACCACAGTTTGTGCACACCGCAGGGCTCGGAAGGGAAGGAGCGCCATTTGACTTTTGATTGAAAAATTAGCTCCAATCGTTAGCGGACACCATATCACGTTTGGAGAGCCCCTGTGTGCCTAAACATTGGAGCTCCCCCACATGTGACCCCATTTTGGAAACTAGACCCTCCAAGGAGCTTTTATAGATGCATAGTGAGCACTTTGAACCCCCAGGTGCTTCACAAATTGATCTGTAAAATGAAAAAGTACTTTTTTTTCGCAAAAAAATTTATTTTAGCCTCAATGTGTTCATTTCCACATGAGCAACAAAAAAAAATAGATCATAAAATTTATTGGGCAATTTCTCCTGAGTACACTGATACCTCACATGTGGAGGTAAGCCCCTGTTTAGGCACACGGCAGGGCTCGGAAGGGAAGGAGCGCCATTTGACTGTTTCAATGAAAAATTAGCTCCAATCGTTAGTGGACACCATGTCGCATTTGGAGAGCCTCTGTGTGCCTAAACATTGAAGCTCCCCCACATATGACCCCATTTTGGAAACTAGACCTCCCGTGGAACTAATCTAGATGTACGGTGACCACTTTAAACCCCCAAGTGCTTCACAGAAGTTTATAACGCAGAGCCGTGAAAATAAAAAATCATTTTTCTTTCCTCAAAAATTATTTTTTAGTCCGCTATTTTTTATTTTCACAAGGGTAACTGGAGAAATTGGGCCCCAATAGTTGTTGCCCAGTTTGTCCTGAGTATGCAGGTACCCCATATGTGGGGGGGAGCCACTGTTTGGGCACACGTCAGGGCTCAGAAGGGAAGTAGTGATGTTTTGAAATGCAGACTTTGATGGAATGGTCTGCGAGCATCATGTTGCATTTGCAGAGCCCCTGATGTGCCTAAACAGTAGAAACACCCCACAAGTGACCCCATTTTGGAAACTAGACCCCCAAAAGAACTTATCTAGATGTGTGGTGAGCACTTTGAACCCCCAAGTGCTTCACAGAAGTTTACAACACAGAGCCGTGAAAATAAAAAAATATTTTTCTTTCCTCAAAAATGATGTTTTAGCAAGCCATTTTTTATTTCTCAAGGGTATCAGGAGAAATTGGACCACAATATTTGTTGCCCAGTTTGTCCTGAGTATGCTGGTACCCCATATGTGGGGGTAAACCACTGTTTGGGCGCACATCAGGGCTCGGAAGGGAGGGAGTACCATATGACTTTTTGAACGCAAGATTGGCTGGAATCAATGGTGGTGCCATGTTGCATTTGGAGACCCCTGATGTGCCTAAACAGTGGAAACCCCTCAATTCTAACTCCAACACTAACCCAAACACACCCCTAACCCTAATCCCAACTCTAGCCATAACCCTAATCACAACCCTAACCCCAACACACCCCTAACCACAACCCTAACCCCAACACACCCCTAACCCTAATCCCAACCCTAACCACAACCCTAACCCCAAGACACCCCTAACCACAACTATAACCCCAACACACCCCTAAACCTAACCATAACCCTAACCACAAGCCTAATCTTAACCCTATTTCCAACCGTAGCCCTAAATCCAACCCTAACTCTAATTCCAACCCTAACCCTAAGGCTATGTGCCCACGTTGCGGATTCGTGTGAGATTTTTCCGCAGCATTTTTGAAAAATCCGCAGGTAAAAGGCACTGCGTTTTACCTGCGGATTTAGCTCGGATTTCCAGTGTTTTTTGTGCGGATTTCACCTGCAGATTCCTATTGAGGAACAGGTGTAAAATTCTGCGGAATCCGCACAAAGAATTGACATGTTGCGGAAAATACAACGCAGCGTTTCCACGCAGTATTTTCCGCACCATGGGCACAGCAAATTTGGTTTTCCATAGGTTTACATGGTACTGTAATCCTGATGGAAAACTGCTACGAATCTGCAGCGGCCAATCCGCTGCGGATCCACAGCCAAATCCGCACCATGTGCACATAGCCTTATTCTAAGGGTATGTGCACATGCTGCGTAAAACGCTGCGGATCCGCAGAATTTCCGCTGCTGCGGGTCCGCAGCAGTTTCCCATGAGTTTACAGTTCAATGTAAACCTATGGGAAACAAAAAATGCTGTGCACATGCTGCTGAAAAAAACTGCGCGGAAACGCAGCGGTTTACATTCCGCAGCATGTCGCTTCTTTCTGCGGATTCTGCAGCGGTTTTACAGCTGCTCCTATAGAAAACTGCAGTTGTAAAACCGCAGTGAAATCCGCAGAAAAAACGCAGAAAAACAGCGGTAAATCTGCGATAAATCCGCAGCTGTTTTGCACTGCAGATTTATCAAATCTGCTGCGGAAAAATCCGCAGAGGACCAGAATACGTGTGCACATAGCCTTACCCTAACCCTAATTCTAACCCTAGCCCTAACCCTAACCCTAACTCTAACCCTAGTTCTAACCCTAACCCTAACCCTAGTGGAAAAATAAAAGTAAATATATTTTCTTCATTTTATTATTGTCCCTACCTATGGGGGTGATAAAGGGGGGTTCATTTACTATTTTTTTTATTTTGATCACTGTGATAGGTTTTATCACAGTGATCAAAATGTACATGGAATGAATCGGCCTGCCGGCCGATTCGGCGGGCGCACTGTGCATTCGCCCATCATTTTGGAAGATGGTGACGCCCATGGAACAGACGGATGGACATCGGGAGGCTCGGTAAGTATGAGGGGGGGATCGGAGCACAGGGGGGATCGGAGCACAGGGGTGGGATCGCAGCACGGTGGAGTGGACAGGAGGATGGGGGAGCGGACAGGCGGACGGAGGGGAGCGGAGCACAGGACGGGGGACTGGGGAGGAGATCGGTGGCGGTGGGAGGCCAGATCAGGGCTTCCAGCCATGGCCGATGATATTGCAGCATGACATTTAGTTTGCCTTCTTAAGCTAAGTGTGTTCCCCCCTCTTCTCTCTCTGTCTTTAGTTTTATTGGGGACTGACTACTGCACACCCCATCCCCTCCCTATGTAGGGCCTATTGCGAGGGTGAGACAGGGATTAGGTTCCTGCTCGGCAAAAGGTGCAGAACCTATATAGGAACCTATATAGTCTCCACTCCCCCCTTCCCTAGTGTTTGGGCTCCCCCTTCCCTTCCCATTGTTGTGCACTTACTTAACCCCTTCCCGACATGCGCCATACTATTACTGCGCATGTCGTGTCTCCGGCGCTGAGCCCACATCAAAGTCACGACATGTCAGCTGTTTTGAACAGCTGACATGTGCGCACAATAGCGGCGGGTGAAATCGCGATTCACCTGCCGCTATTAACCTGTTAAATGCCGCTGTCAAACGCTGACAGCGGCATTTACCTACCGCTTCCGGCCGCGCAGCCGGAAATGAGCGCATCGCTGACCCCCGTCACATGATCGGGGGTCAGCAATGCGTCATGATTGTAACCATAGAGGTCCTTGAGACCTCTATGGTTACTGATGCCGGCCTGCTGTGAGCGCCACCCTGAGGTCGGCGCTCATAGCAAGCCTGCAATTCAGCTACATAGCAGCGATCTGATTATCGCTCCTTTGTAGCTGAGCCGATCGAGTTGTGCCAGCTTCTAGCCTCACATGAAGGCTATTGAAGCATGGAAAAAGTAAAAAAAAAAAGTTTTTAAAAATATTAAAAAAATAAAAAAAATTATAAAAGTTTAAATCACTCCCCTTTCGCCCCATCCAAAACAAAACAATAAAAAAAAAATCAAACCTACACATATTTGGTATCGTTGAGTTCAGAATCGCCCGATCTATCAATTAAAAAAAAGCATTAACCTGATCGCTAAACAGCGTAGCGAGAAAAAAATTTGAAACGCCAGAATTATGTTTTTTTGGTCGCAGCGACATTGCATTAAAATTTAATAACGGGCGATCAAAAGAACGTATCTGTGCAATAGTGGTATCATTAAAAACATCAGCTCAGCACGCAAAAAATAAGCCCTCACCCGACCCCAGATCACGAAAAATAGAAACGCTATCAGAAAATGGCGCATTTTTTTTTTTAAGCAAAGGTTTGAATCTTTTTTCACCACTTAGATAAAAAATAACCTAGACATGTTTGGTGTGCATGAACTCGTAATGACCTGGAGAATCATAATATCAGGTCAGTTTTAGCATTTAGTGAACCTACCAAAAAAGCCAAACAAAAAACAAGTGTGGGATTGCATTTTTTTTGCAATTTCACCACACTTGGAATTTTTTTCCTGTTTTCTAGTACAAGACATGGTAAAACCAATGATGTCCTTCAAAAGTACAACTCGTCCCACAAAAAAAAAGCCCTCACATGACCATATTGACGGAAAATTAAAAAAGTTATGGCTCTGGGAAGGAGGGGAGCGAAAAACGAAAACGCAAAAACTAAAAAGGGCCGCGGCATGAATGGGGTTAATCTTTACCCAGCATAACAATATCATTACAATTTCAAACTAGCATTACATTAGGAGGTAGAAAGCGAAATTTGTCATCTTGAAATTTCTGCTGGGTGGAGAGGTTCATTCATGCAGTGCCCAACCCAGCAGCTATTAAATAGATCTTCCAGTGAAAAAGTAAATCACAGAATAATAGAATCATAGAATGCTAGAGTTGGAAGGGACCTCCAGGGTCATCTTGTCCAACTCCATGCTCAATGCAGGATTCAACAAACCATCTCAGACAGAAGTCTGTCCAGTCTATGTTTGAAGACTTCCATTAAAGGAGAATTCACCACCTCTTGTGGAAACCTGTTGAACTCATTGATCACTCTCAATGTCAAAAAGTTTTTTCTAATATCTAATCTGTATTGTCCCCCTTTCAGTTTCATTCCATTGCTTCTCGCATTTCCATGTGCAAATGAGAATTAAGATGATCCCGCTACACTATGACATCCCTTCAAATAATTGTAGACAGCTAGTAAGCCTCCTCTTAGCCTTCTTTTGTGCAAGCTAAATATTCCAGTATTCTTTAATTGTTCCTCATAGGATACACTTTACAATCCAATCAACTACCTGGTAGCTCTTCTCTGAACTTGCTTCAGTTTTTTGATGTCTTTTATAAAATGTTGTGCCAAGAATTGAACACAGTATTCCAGTTGAGGCCTGACCAAGAAGGAGTAGAGGGGGATAATTACTTCCCATGATCTAGACTATGCTTCTCTAAATACATCCTAGAACTGTATTTGCCTTTTTTGCTGCTGCATCACACTGTTGATTCATGTGCAGTCTGTGATCTATTAGTATACCCAAGCCTTTTTCACACGTTCTGTAGTTATATTCCTCCCATTCTAAAGATGTCATTTTTGTTTTTCTTGCCCAGATGTAGAATTTTGAATTGCTGACTGTTAAATACTATTCTATTAGTCGCCGCTTGTTGATCAAGCTTATCTAGCTCCTTCTGAATCCTTTCTCTGTCTTCTCTAGTATTAGCTAATCCCTCCTAGCTTTGCATCATCTACAAATTTGATTAGTTTACCTTCAGTTTCCTTATCTAAATCATTTATAAAAATGTAGAACGACACTGTGGCTAGGATAGAAACACTTTTCCAATCAGATATGCAACCATTTATTACCAGTCATGAATCCACCTAATCGTAGCCTTGTCAGTCCAATACTTGGTCATTTTTTCAATGAGGATAGTATGAGATACTTTATCAAATACTTTGCTGAAGTCGAGATATACTATAGCTACATTACCCTGATCCACCCAGTCAGTAATTCCATTATAGAGGGAAATTAGATTAGTCTGACATGATTTGTTTGCTACAAACCCATGTTGGCTCTGGCTAATTACTGCATTGTTATTCAAGTACTTAAATACATGCTGCTTAATAATTTGTTAAAATATCTTTCCAGGTTTAGTAATAAGGCTCACTGGCCTGTAATTTCCTGGCTCCGTCTTCTTTCCTTATTTTTAAGATTGGGACAACATTTGCCTTTCTCCAATCTTCTGGGACTTCTCCTGTTTTCCAAAACTTTTTCATAGATCCTGATTATTGGTTTTGTAATTTCCTCTGCTAACAATCTCAGTACCCTAGGATATAATTAATCTGGACCAGCATATTTGAAATTAATTTAAATTAGCCTAGTGTTCCCCCATCTCTCTGTTTATGGATAGAGTGGATTCTTTTATTTATGGCACTATGAAGATCAGTTGATGTTAAATTTGCTTTCTTAGAGAACACAGATGCAAAATAGGATTTTTAAAGTTCAGCCTTCTCAAGATCATTCTTGACCATTTCACCCATTTCATCCTGTAAAAATCCTACAGCATCTTTTACATTTTCTTTTGCTTTTGACATACCCCCAAAATCCTTTTTTGCTGTTTTTTGTCTCCCTTGCAAGCCTTACTTCATTACTTCATTACTGGCTTTAGGTCTTCTAACTCTTGCCCTGAATTACCTGCAAACAGCATTATATTCATCTTTAGATATGCCCCCTCTCTTCATTTGATATAAATTTATTTTTTCCTTTTTAACAAGTGATTAAATTCTGTGTTCATCCAGCCTGATTGCTTTAAATGCTTCCAATTCTTCCTTCTATTCGGGATTGTTACTGATTGTGCAGTGAGAATTTAATTTAGCAAAATCTCAAATCCTTCTTGGAAATTTCTGTACTTTAGAACTTCCAGCCATTGGACCTTTCCTACCCCCTTTCTGAGTCCATTAAAATCTGCCTTTCTGAAGTCTGAGTCCTCGCCGGTCATCCTCTTCTTGTAATCCAAAATTCGAGGATAGCATGATCGATGCCTCCTAAATTCCCAGCCACCTTTACTTCCTCATCCATTTCCTCCCAGTTGGTAAGAATTAGGTCCAAGATTGCAGAACCTCTTGTTCTATCTTCTACCTTTTGAAAGATAACGTTGTCACCAATAGAAGATAAGAATTTTCTGGACTGAGTACTTTTGCCTGAGAGAGATTTCCAACAAATATCTGGATAGTTAAAATCTCCCATGATCACTGTCATACTTTTTTGAGAACAGAGACATCTGATGTAAAAAGAGTTTATCCATATCTTTAGTCTGTCCAGGTGGCCTATAGTAAACACCTACATTAGTGTCCTTTCTGTTCTTCTCTCCATGAATTATCCAAACAGTTTCTACAGAGCTACCAATCTCTGTAGCTTGGATCTCTGTGGAGATATACATTTTCCTAACAAACAATGCAACACATCTTCCCTTCTTGCTAATTCTGTTTCTAATAAAAAAAAGTTGTAGTTGTAGAGTGTGTGTGCTTTAAGATGTAAATAATTGTGAAGAATGTATGTACTCTATATGTGCCTCAGTGTGTGTGTATATATGTATACTCTATATATTACATATATTGTGTGTGTCAGTGTGTATGCATAAATGCCTTTATGTGTAACAGCATATGTATGGAAAAGATAATACTGACTGGTAAAATGAGAAATTTTAAAAAAATATGAAATACATTTCATTCTAGTCTAGTGTTTGATAGCCTTGATTACATCTGGAAGTAATACTTGTTGAAAATAATTTTTTGCCCTAGGACTCAAATTTTGCCTAGAATCTTGTTCTTAAATGGGATCGAGTCTAAAATTACTAGAGGCATGTGAAGCAAGGACATTAATACTGCAGATAACAGCTTTTGTTTTATAGTTTGCATGAAAGTATTTTTTCATCAAAGGCATTGAAAAGAAATACATGCCTGTAAATATATTCTGCAAATATGGAGCATTTGACATAGTTTTTCAGTGAATTCTAAAACCAAAAATCTGCAACAAAGTACATTATGCATGTGAATTGAGTTTGGGATGCACCATTTATCTATAGAAATGTAATTGTTTTATATTAAAAAAAAATCTGTGCATATTTCAAATAATGCTGCTATTTGTTTAATGGAACTCTATTTTCCATCAGAAATTTACCATATATATCAAGATTTTGCAGACACAGCAAAGATTGTGCCAGGTTTGTAAAGACTCAATCATTTAGCTCACTCTCTGACTTTGAACCAGTCACAGAAGAAGAAGTGATCAGGCTCCTTGCATCTTCTCGCCCGACCACTTGCACTAGTGACCTCATTCCGTCACGATCTAACAAAAATATTCAACCTCTCTCTCTTCTGGTATCTTTCCCTCCTCATTTAAGCATGCCATCATACATCCATTACTTAAAAGAATCATCCCTTGATCAAAGCTGTTGTGCTAACTATAGACCAGTCTCTAATCTTCATTTCATCTCTAAGCTCCTGGAACGCCTGGTCCACTCCCGTCTTATCCGCTATCTCTCAGATAACTCTCTTCTCAACCCTCTATAATCCAGTTTCTGTTATGGTTCTCAATGGCAAGAGAACATAGCCCAGCAAACATAAGTACTAGCTCTTGGAAGGATGGAAACTAAACTGACCATGAACTAAACCTGCCACACAACTAACAGTAGCCGGGTAGCGTTGCCTACGTTTTTTATCCCTAGACGCCCAGCGCCGGCCGGAGGACTAACTAATCCTGGCAGAGGAAAACATAGTCCTGGCTCACCTCTAGAGAAATTTCCCCGATAGGCAGACAGAGGCCCCCACATATATTGGCGGTGATTTTAGATGAAATGACAAACGTAGTATGAAAATAGGTTTAGCAAAATTGAGGTCCGCTTACTAGATAGCAGGAAGACAGAAAGGGCACTTTCATGGTCAGCTGAAAAACCCTATCAAAATACCATCCTGAAATTACTTTAAGACTCTAGTATTAACTCATAACATCAGAGTGGCAATTTCAGATCACAAGAGCTTTCCAGACACAGAAACGAAACTACAGCTGTGAACTGGAACAAAATGCAAAAACAAACGAGGACTAAAGTCCAACTTATCTGGGAGTTGTCTAGCAGCAGGAACATGCACAGAAATGCTTCTGATTACAATGTTGACCGGCATGGAAGTGACAGAGGAGCAAGGTTAAATAGCGACTCCCACATCCTGATGGAAGCAGGTGAACAGAGGGGATGATGCACACCAGTTCAATTCCACCAGTGGCCACCGGGGGAGCCCAAAATCCAATTTCACAACAGTACCCCCCCCTCAAGGAGGGGGCACCGAACCCTCACCAGAACCACCAGGGCGATCAGGATGAGCCCTATGAAAGGCACGGACCAGATCGGAGGCATGAACATCAGAGGCAGTCACCCAAGAATTATCCTCCTGACCGTATCCCTTCCATTTGACCAGATACTGGAGTTTCCGTCTGGAAACACGGGAGTCCAAGATTTTTTCCACCACGTACTCCAACTCGCCCTCAACCAACACCGGAGCAGGAGGCTCAACGGAAGGCACAACCGGTACCTCATACCTGCGCAACAATGACCGATGAAAAACATTATGAATAGAAAAAGATGCAGGGAGGTCCAAACGGAAGGACACAGGGTTAAGAATCTCCAATATCTTGTACGGGCCGATGAACCGAGGCTTAAACTTAGGAGAAGAAACCCTCATAGGGACAAAACGAGAAGACAACCACACCAAGTCCCCAACACAAAGCCGAGGACCAACCCGACGCCGGCGGTTGGCAAAAAGCTGAGTCTTCTCCTGGGACAACTTCAAATTGTCCACTACCTGCCCCCAAATCTGATGCAACCTCTCCACCACAGCATCCACTCCAGGACAATCCGAAGATTCCACCTGACCAGAAGAAAATCGAGGATGAAACCCCGAATTACAGAAAAAAGGAGACACCAAGGTGGCAGAGCTGGCCCGATTATTGAGGGCAAACTCCGCTAAAGGCAAAAAAGCAACCCAATCATCCTGATCTGCAGACACAAAACACCTCAAATATGTCTCCAAGGTCTGATTCGTCCGCTCGGTCTGGCCATTAGTCTGAGGATGGAAAGCAGACGAGAAAGACAAATCTATGCCCATCCTAGCACAGAATGCTCGCCAAAATCTAGACACGAATTGGGTTCCTCTGTCAGAAACGATATTCTCCGGAATACCATGCAAACGGACCACATTTTGAAAAAACAGAGGAACCAACTCAGAAGAAGAAGGCAACTTAGGCAGGGGAACCAAATGGACCATCTTAGAGAAACGGTCACACACCACCCAGATGACAGACATCTTCTGAGAAACAGGAAGATCCGAAATAAAATCCATCGAGATGTGCGTCCAGGGCCTCTTCGGGATAGGCAAGGGCAACAACAATCCACTAGCCCGAGAACAACAAGGCTTGGCCCGAGCACAAACGTCACAAGACTGCACAAAGCCTCGCACATCTCGAGACAGGGAAGGCCACCAGAAGGACCTTGCCACCAAATCCCTGGTACCAAAGATTCCAGGATGACCTGTCAACGCAGAAGAATGAACCTCAGAAATGACTTTACTGGTCCAATCATCAGGAACAAACAGTCTACCAGGTGGGCAACGATCAGGTCTATCCGCCTGAAACTCCTGCAAGGCCCGCCGCAGGTCTGGAGAAACGGCAGACAATATCACTCCATCCTTAAGGATACCTGTAGGTTCAGAGTTACCAGGGGAGTCAGGCTCAAAACTCCTAGAAAGGGCATCCGCCTTAACATTCTTAGAACCCGGCAGGTAGGACACCACAAAATTAAACCGAGAGAAAAACAACGACCAGCGCGCCTGTCTAGGATTCAGGCGTCTGGCGGACTCAAGATAAATTAGATTTTTGTGGTCAGTCAATACCACCACCTGATGTCTAGCCCCCTCAAGCCAATGACGCCACTCCTCAAAAGCCCACTTCATGGCCAAAAGCTCCCGATTCCCAACATCATAATTCCGCTCGGCGGGCGAAAATTTACGCGAGAAAAAGGCACAAGGTCTCATCACGGAACAATCGGAACTTCTCTGCGACAAAACTGCCCCAGCCCTGATTTCAGAAGCGTCGACCTCAACCTGAAAAGGAAGAGCAACATCAGGCTGACGCAACACAGGGGCGGAAGAAAAGCGGTGCTTAAGCTCCCGAAAGGCCTCCACAGCAGCAGGGGACCAATCAGCAACATCAGCACCCTTCTTAGTCAAATCAGTCAATGGTTTAACAACATCAGAAAAACCAGCAATAAATCGACGATAAAAGTTAGCAAAGCCCAAAAATTTCTGAAGACTCTTAAGAGAAGAGGGTTGCGTCCAATCACAAATAGCCTGAACCTTGACAGGATCCATCTCGATGGAAGAAGGGGAAAAAATATATCCCAAAAAGGAAATCTTTTGAACCCCAAACATGCACTTAGAACCCTTCACACACAAGGAATTAGACCGCAAAACCTGAAAAACCCTCCTGACCTGCTGGACATGAGAGTCCCAGTCATCCGAAAAAATCAAAATATCATCCAGATACACAATCATAAATTTATCCAAATAATCACGGAAAATGTCATGCATAAAGGACTGAAAGACTGAAGGGGCATTTGAAAGACCAAAAGGCATCACCAAATACTCAAAGTGGCCCTCGGGCGTATTAAATGCGGTCTTCCACTCATCCCCCTGCTTAATTCGCACCAAATTATACGCCCCACGGAGATCTATCTTAGAGAACCACTTGGCCCCTTTTATGCGAGCAAACAAATCAGTCAGCAGTGGCAACGGATATTGATATTTAACCGTGATTTTATTCAAAAGCCGATAATCAATACACGGTCTCAAAGAGCCATCTTTCTTAGCCACAAAGAAAAAACCGGCTCCTAAGGGAGATGACGAAGGATGAATATGTCCCTTTTCCAAGGACTCCTTTATATATTCTCGCATAGCAGCATGTTCAGGCACAGACAGATTAAATAAACGACCCTTAGGGTATTTACTACCCGGAATCAAATCTATGGCACAATCGCACTCCCGGTGCGGAGGTAATGAACCAAGCTTAGGTTCTTCAAAAACGTCACGATATTCAGTCAAGAATTCAGGAATCTCAGAGGGAATAGATGATGAAATGGAAACCACAGGTACGTCCCCATGCGTCCCCTTACATCCCCAGCTTAACACAGACATAGCTTTCCAGTCAAGGACTGGGTTATGAGATTGCAGCCATGGCAATCCAAGCACCAACACATCATGTAGGTTATACAGCACAAGAAAGCGAATAATCTCCTGATGATCCGGATTAATCCGCATAGTTACTTGTGTCCAGTATTGTGGTTTATTACTAGCCAATGGGGTGGAGTCAATCCCCTTCAGGGGTATAGGAGTTTCAAGAGGCTCCAAATCATACCCACAGCGTTTGGCAAAGGACCAATCCATAAGACTCAAAGCGGCGCCAGAGTCGACATAGGCATCCGCGGTAATAGATGATAAAGAACAAATCAGGGTCACAGATAGAATAAACTTAGACTGTAAAGTGCCAATTGAAACAGACTTATCAAGCTTCTTAGTACGCTTAGAGCATGCTGATATAACATGAGTTGAATCACCGCAATAGAAGCACAACCCATTTTTTCGTCTTAAATTCTGCCGTTCACTTCTGGACAGAATTCTATCACATTGCATATTCTCTGGCGTCTTCTCAGTAGACACCGCCAAATGGTGCACAGGTTTGCGCTCCCGCAGACGCCTATCGATCTGGATAGCCATTGTCATGGACTCATTCAGACCCGCAGGCACAGGGAACCCCACCATAACATCCTTAATGGCATCAGAGAGACCCTCTCTGAAATTCGCCGCCAGGGCGCACTCAGAACTGAAGGGAAGGTAAAAAAAAAAAAAAAAAATCTTCAGCAGACTTCTCTTTTCTCTCCTTTCTCTGTCAATTAATTTAACCCTTTTATGGCCGGTCAAACTGTTATGGTTCTCAATGGCAAGAGAACATAGCCCAGCAAACATAAGTACTAGCTCTTGGAAGGATGGAAACTAAACTGACCATGAACTAAACCTGCCACACAACTAACAGTAGCCGGGTAGCGTTGCCTACGTTTTTTATCCCTAGACGCCCAGCGCCGGCCGGAGGACTAACTAATCCTGGCAGAGGAAAATATAGTCCTGGCTCACCTCTAGAGAAATTTCCCCGATAGGCAGACAGAGGCCCCCACATATATTGGCGGTGATTTTAGATGAAATGACAAACGTAGTATGAAAATAGGTTTAGCAAAATTGAGGTCCGCTTACTAGATAGCAGGAAGACAGAAAGGGCACTTTCATGGTCAGCTGAAAAACCCTATCAAAATACCATCCTGAAATTACTTTAAGACTCTAGTATTAACTCATAACATCAGAGTGGCAATTTCAGATCACAAGAGCTTTCCAGACACAGAAACGAAACTACAGCTGTGAACTGGAACAAAATGCAAAAACAAACGAGGACTAAAGTCCAACTTATCTGGGAGTTGTCTAGCAGCAGGAACATGCACAGAAATGCTTCTGATTACAATGTTGACCGGCATGGAAGTGACAGAGGAGCAAGGTTAAATAGCGACTCCCACATCCTGATGGAAGCAGGTGAACAGAGGGGATGATGCACACCAGTTCAATTCCACCAGTGGCCACCGGGGGAGCCCAAAATCCAATTTCACAACAAGTTTCCGCTCTTTACACTCTACTGAAACTGCCCTTACTAAAGTCTCTAATGATCTACTAACAGCTAAATCTAATGGTCACTACTCCCTGCTAATTCTCTTGGATCTCTCTGCAGCATTCGACACTGTAGATCATCAGCTCCTCCTCACTATGCTCTGCTCCATCGGCCTCAAGGACATCATTCTCTCCTGGTTCTCCTCCTATCTCTCTGACCGCTCCTTCACTGTATTTTTTGATGGCTCCTCCTTCTCTCATCTTCTCCTTACTGTTGGAGTTCCTCAAGGATCGGTTCTAGGCCCCCTCCTCTTCTCTTTGTATACTGCCCCTATTGGTCAAACAATTAGCAGATTTGGATTCTAGTACCATCTCTATGCTGATGACACCCAATTATACACCTTTACTCCTGTGCCTATGCCCGACATTGCCATTTCCATGTGTGGTTCCTCCATTACTCCCCAACAACATGCCTGCTGTCTAGGGGTCATACTTGATTCAGAGATTTCATTCTCCCCCCACATCAAATCACTGGCTCGTTCTTGCTATCTGCACCTCAAAAATTTTCTAGAATTTGACCCTTTCTTACTTTGGACTCTGCAAAAACTCTCACTGTTTCTCTTATTCATTCTCGTCTGGACTATTGTAACTCTCTACTAATCGGTCTCCCTCTTACCAAACTCTCCCCTCTCCAAACTGTATTGAATGCTGCAGCCAGGATCATATTCCTAATCAATCGTTACACAGATGCCTCTACCTTGTGCCAGTCATTACATTGGTTACCCATCCACTCCAGAATTCAGCATAAACTTATTACCCTCACCCACAAAGGACTCCATGGCTCAGCACCACATCTCCTCCCTCATCTCCAGCTATCACCCTACCCGCACCCTCCATTCTGCTAATGACTAGTGTTGAGCATTCCGATACTGCAAGTATCGGGTATCGGCCGATACTTGCTGTATCGGAATTCCGATACCGAGATCCGATATTTTTGTGGTATCGGGTATCGGTATCGAAACAACATTAATGTAAAAATGTGTAAAAGAAAGAATTAAAATAAAAAATATCGCTATACTCACCTCTCCGACGCAGCCTGGACCTCGGCGAAGGAACCGGCAGCGTTGTTTGTTTAAAATTCGCGCTTTTACTTGGTTACGTGAAGTCCCGGCTTGTGATTGGTCAGGGCGGCCATGTTGCCGGGACGCGGACCAATCACAGCAAGCCATGACGAAATTACGTCACGGCTTGCTGTGATTGGTCCGCGTTCCGGCAACATGGCCGCCATTAACCAATCACAAGCCGTGACGTCACGGGAGGCTGGACTTGTGCGTTTTTTAACAAGCGCGCGTGTCCAGCCTCCAGTGACGTTCCGGCTTATGATTGGTCACGGCGCCATGTTGCCGGGACGCGGACCAATCACAGCAAGCCGTGACGAAATTACGGACACGCGCGCTTTTTAAAAAACGCGCAAGTCCAGCCTCCCGTGACGTCACGGCTTGTGATTGGTTAATGGCGGCCATGTTGCCGGGACGCGGACCAATCACAGCAAGCCGTGACGTAATTTCGTCACGGCTTGCTGTGATTGGTCCGCGTCCCGGCAACATGGCCGCCCTGACCAATCACAAGCCGGGACTTCACGTAACCAAGTAAAAGCGCGAATTTTAAACAAACAACGCTGCCAGTTCCCTCGCTGAGGTCCCGGCTGCGTCGGAGAGGTGAGTATAGCGATATTTTTTATTTTAATTCTTTCTTTTACACATTTATATGGTTCCCAGGGCCTGAAGGAGAGTTTCCTCTCCTTCAGACCCTGGGAACCATCAGGGATACCGTCCGATACATGAGTCCCATTGACTTGTATTGGTATCGGGTATCGGTATCGGATTGGATCCGATACTTTGCCGGTATCGGCCGATACTTTCCGATACCGATACTTTCAAGTATCGGACGGTATCGCTCAACACTACTAATGACCTGAGGTTAGCATCCTCAATAATCAAAACCTCCCACTCCCGTCTCCAAGACTTTTCATGTGCTGCGCCAATTCTTTGGAATGCACTACCCAGATTAATATGATTAATCCCCAATCCACACAGTTTTAAGCATGGCCTAAAAACGCATTTGTTCAGACTGGCCTACCGTCTCACTGCTTTAACCTAAATATCCCTGTGTTGCCCATTTAAATTTTTTACCACAACCAGGTTTCTCGCATCATTTTCTCACATGCTTTATGAGTTTAATAGCCCTCTGTGTCTGTTACATACTTAGGCTGATAACCGATTCATGCAGCATTACATGAACACCCTATTCTTACACTATGGCTGGTCTGAACAACTAAGCAATTGTTACCATTCACCTTTTGTGTCTCCCCTTTTCCTTATAGATTGTAAGCTTGTGAGCAGGGCCTTCATCCCTCTAGGTATCTGTTTTGATCTAAGTGCTTACTGTTATGCTGTAATGTCTATTGTATGT
The DNA here is from genome assembly GCF_051348905.1 of Ranitomeya variabilis. Taxonomy (NCBI): domain Eukaryota; kingdom Metazoa; phylum Chordata; class Amphibia; order Anura; family Dendrobatidae; genus Ranitomeya; species Ranitomeya variabilis. The sequence continues at coordinate 575,172,779 of NC_135236.1, forward strand.
AAAATTTCCCTCTAAAATGTAAAGTGCTGTGGAATATGTCGGTGCTATAGAAATAAAATTATTATTATTATTATTCAGATGTCAATTTTTCTTGTATGAGTGATATCCGCATTTTCACAGATAGCACTGGCAATTATACTAATCTATAGTAGTTTCCATGTCCATGTTTTTTCCTGTGAGTATCAGAACACCAGAGCAAACTAACCAATGCCAGTCTATAAATTAATTAAAAAAAAAAAAAACAGGCAGTTTATAGTTATATTTTACCCCCTGTACTATTTGTTTTGTATTTTTTGTACTTTATAAGCACAAAAATAAAAAACTTGAATTTGAAAAAAAAAAACAGGCAGTACTTGGTGTCAACCATGTGCTGTCCATTTTGCATGGACTGTTTAAAAGCTTAAAAAACCTCTGTTAGGGCTGGCCGAACGCACCAAGTAAATATAATGATAATAAAGCTGCGTTCGCAGCCCGGGGTCCACCGTGCAGGAGTGGAACCTGCTGCTAGGTAATGGCGGCACTATATGGCGGTACTACACCAGAATCGACATGGGTTCCGTCACCCAGTCTGTACAGGAGCGAACTCTGTTGCTTCACAGAGTCACAGGGAATCAAGGAAACGCTGTGCCCTGTTAGCTGTCACAAGGAGCAGCAAATGATTACTAGTGGGATCCCTGCAATTCACCCCCACTATGCTGGTGCTTGATCCTGCTCTGACCCTCGGTGGCTTTTGAGCCCTGAGTCAGATGCAGAGATCAAGTGGGAGTTCCCACCCTACACTGACCGATTGTCAGGAGTAATTGAAGATAGCCACACAGACTGCGTACCACAGCGCACTGGCGGTCACTGCTGGTTAGACGCAGTACAGATCGTGCTCTTGTGTATAGATTAGCCCTGTCAGGCGCTAGTTAACTCCAACATTCACGAGCATTTAAATTCACTAGGAATGGGAATGATTAAGGAGCAATCACCAGAACAGGCATACAAACACACACACACGATAACAGGTTTATACTAGCGCATGGCAGTGCGGCCATGCGAACCTTTTATAGCTGTAGCTCTCCAGGACCTTCCTAGTGGACCAATAGAAGCTGCTACAGGACCTGAGTGTGTGACCCCCGACCTCCAATGGAGGTCTTCCCTTGGGCATGTTCAGAAGGAGAAAAGCATGACTTAGTCCCAGGAGCGCTTGCTCACTGCTGAACAGTACTGGTTATAATGGCTGAAACTGGAAGGCCAGCAGTAACCAAACGCGCAGAATCTGTCTGAGCCAGGCGCTGGGACCGACGTCTCCACTGATCAGGCTCCACTGCAGCTGGAGGAGAATGAGACACCGCAGCGGAGGTGGTTCGAGATTCCCCTGTGCAGTGACGGGAACTCGACACCTAACATTACCCCCTCCTAGGGCCCCCCTCCTTGCACCTCGCTACGCTCGAAGGCAGCAATAAGCTGCTGAGCCTGAATTTGCTCAGCAGGCTCCCAAGACCTGTCCTCTGGGCCATAACACTTCCAATCCACCAAATACAATTTTTTGCCATGTACCACCTTACACCCCAAGATAGCATTCACCTCATAATCATCCATAGATGAACCCGATGTCCCGGAAGATGACTCAGAAAACCAGGACATGAGAACAGGCTTTAGAAGGGACACATGAAAGGTGTCAGTGATACCTAGGCGTGGAGGAAGAGCCAGACGATAGACCACAGGGTTAACCTGTTCTAGGACCTTGAAGGGACCCAAGTAGCAAGGTGCAAACTTAGTGGACTCAACTCGCAGCCTGATATTATGGGCGGAGAGCCACACTAAGTTGCCAGGAGCAAAGGTTGGAGCAGGGCGCCAATGTGCATCGGCGGAGACCCTCATTCTTTCCTTGGAGGCCTGGATGGCATCCTGAGTGTGGTCCCAAATGTCATGTGCCTCCACAGCCCAGTCTGCCACCCTGGAGTTGGTGGAAGACATGGGCATGGGCACAGGAGCCTGCGGATGCTGGCCGTAGTTAAGGAGGAATGGGGTCTGGCCGGGGGTGTCGGCTTCGGCGTTGTTCACACAAACTCCGCCCATGGTAGTAAGGATGCCGAGTCCTCCTGTCTGGCTGAAACAAAATGTTGCAGATATGTGACCAGGGTCTGGTTGGCCCTCACCACCAACCCATTCGACTTTGGATGGTATGCTGAAGAAAGATTCAGCTCGATGCTGAGAAGACGATAAAGCTCTCTCCAGAACCGAGATGCAAACTGGGGAACCTGGTCACTGACAATTTTGTCCGGCATACCGTGTAGGCGGAAAATGTGTTTAATAAACAAGGCTGCCAAGGCCCGTGCAGAAGGTAGCCGTGGAAGGGGCACCAAGTGCACCATTTTGGAAAAATGGTTGGTGATTACCCAAATAATGGTGCAGCTACGGGACTTGGGTAAATCCACCACAAAGTTCATCCCAACCATCTCCCAGAGCCTGTCTGCCTCCGGCAGGGGGTAAAGTAACCCAGCTGGCCATTGTCGAGGAGACTTATTCTTGGCACAGGAGACACACGCCCAAATATAGTCTCCGATGTCACGGGCCATATGCAGCCACCAGTACATCCTCGCCAGCAGCTCAGATGTCCTCTTGGTCCCAAAATGTCCACCCACTCTGGACTAGTGAGCCCAAGAGAGAACCTCCGGTAGCAAATTAGATGACACAAAAGTCTTGCCTGGGGGCACAGATTCTAGCGAAACCGGGGCCATGGTCCACAGGCTCTCTGAAGGGACAATTAGCCGAGGCTCCTCCTCCTCTACTGAAGACTCTACAGAGCGGGAGAGAGCATCGGCATGGATGTTCTTCTCCCCAGAGAGATAATGGAGAATGAAGTGGAAATGGGAGAAGAACAAGGACCATCTAGCTTGGCGAGAGTTTAAACGCTGGGCAGTCTGAAAATAAACCAAATTTTTGTGGTTGGTATACACTTGGAAAGGAAAACGAGCCTCCTCCAGGAGTTGTCTACACTCCGTGAAGGCCAACTTCATAGCTAGCAACTCCCTGTCCCCGATGGAATAATTCCTCTCCACTGGTGTGAAGGTCTTGGAGAAAGAGAAGCAAGGATGCTTCCGACCTGGAGCATTCTTTTGGAAGAGGACTGCTCCAGCACCGACAGATGAGGCATCCACCTCCATTATAAAAGGTTTATCTACATTGGGGCGATGTAGGATGGGAGCGCTAGCAAAATGAGACTTAATATAGAGGAAGGCCTTAGAGACCTCTTCCGACCACAATTTGAGATTTGCTCCCTTCTTGGTGAGGAAGATAGACAAGAGAGTGGGCACCACTTGTACAGATTAATTATAACCATTGGGGTGCTACCCTTACGCCCTTAAGTAATAATGGTTCAAACTGAGAAAAGAGGACGCAGATGACGGTGCACACCACAGAATAGAGTATAAAAAGTAGCTTTATTGGACAACAATCTATGCATACATAAAAACATTTAAAAGAATTAGACACTCAAACTCTTGACTAAAAATAAGGCAAGTGGAAAGATGAGAGAATATTATAAATAGTGTTGAGCATTCCGATGCTGCAAGTATCGGGTATCGGCCGATACTTGCTGTATCGGAATTTCCGATACCGAGATCCGATATTTTTGTAATATCGGATATCGGTATCGAAACAACATTAATGTAAAAAGGTGTAAAAGAAAGAATTAAAATAAAAAAAATCGCTATACTCACCTCTCCGACGCAGCCGGGACCTCAGCGAAGGAACCGGCAGCGTTGTTTGTTTAAAATTCGCGCTTTTACTTGCTTACGTGAATTCCCGGCTTCTGATTGGTCAGGGCGGCCATGTTGCCGGGACGCGGACCAATCACAGCAAGCCGTGACGAAATTACGTCACGGCTTGCTGTGATTGGTCCGCGTCCCGGCAACATGGCCGCCATTAACCAATCACAAGCCGTGACGTCACGGGAGGCTGGACACGCGCTTATTTTGAAAAGCGCGCGTGTCCAGCCTCCCGTGACGTCACGGCTTGTGATTGGTCACGGCGCCATATTGCCGGGACGCGGACCAATCACAGCAAGCCGTGACGTAATTTCGTCACGGCTTGCTGTGATTGGTCCGAGTCCCGGCAACATGGCCGCCCTGACCAATCAGAAGCCGGGAATTCACGTAAGCAAGTAAAAGCGCGAATTTTAAAGAAACAACGCTGCCGCTTACAATCGCCGAGGTCCCGGCTGCGTCGGACAGGTGAGTATAGCGATATTTTTTATTTTAATTCTTTATTTTACACATTTATATGTTCCCAGGGCCTGAAGGAGAGTTTCCTCTCCTTCAGACCCTGGGAACCATCAGGAATACCGTCCGATACCTGAGTCCCATTGACTTGTATTGGTATCGGGTATCGGTATCGGATTGGATCCGATATTTTGCCGGTATCGGCCGATACTTTCCGATACCGATACTTTCAAGTATCGGACGGTATCGCTCAACACTAATTATAAATATAATACAGTACGTGATAAATGTGCTGGCCTCTATGTACAACAATATAAATAGAAAAGATCAAAAATGCTGTTGCACCGATGTAGTATTACCATTGATTTGCCAGTAGCAATATATATTATTGTCACTGGTATATGTACAATGCCAGTGCAACTATGTAATGAGACAGATACAGTTTGACTGGCACCATTTTGCTGATATAAACATACAATAATATTTATCATCAAAGAATGAATCCTCTTGATGCCTTTCCAACTTTATTGTGATAGTAGAGAAGACCAATACACATTTAAGGCACTGTTAGATAAACATATGGACTTCTATAATAAGAGCCCGTACGTACCCTAAAATATAAGAGGAAATAGCTGTAGAATAAACATAGCCCTGCTTCAGGGAACAATACCAAACTGATGCCAGCACTGTGTGTAGTAAGCCATTATTGTCCCATTCACCAAATGGTGGACTACAGTGACATGCTAACAGCTAATTAGTCATACATACCAAGACCAGTAAAGGTTGAATAGGTCACGTCAGGGACATTGTACATATACCAGTGACAATAATATATATTGCTACTGGCAAATCAATGGTAATATTACATCGGTGCAACAGCATTTTTGATCTTTTCTATTTATATTGTTGTACATACAGGCCAGCACATTTATCATGTACTGTATTATATTTATAATATACTCTCATCTTTGCACTTGCCTTATTGTTAGTCAAGAGTTTGAGTGTCTAATTCTTTTAAATGTTTTTATGTATGTGCAGCGCCCCAGAGTCCTGGTCGTTGCAGTACTGTGGCTCCGCCACTATGGGGAGCTATGGTGCGTCTGATGGCACTGAAGGAGTTCATCGGATCAGGTATCACAGACACCAATACATTTCACAGTCGGGCCTCCGGGGGGAGCTAAGGGTTCTATTCACTAGGCCACTCCCCACCATAGTGGGTAAACTGGGGGTCAGGCAGGAAGTTAGAGGAGAAAGCTGACTGGGTTGGAACCAGGCAACACCTTGTGGCAGAGGGTGATGTGGGGGAAGATACAGTAGGGTCTCTGTCAGGGGTGGGATCCTGACAGAGGCTTGGCAACTTGAACGAATGTAACGGGACCGTGCCTGCTCAGGATAGCGGCGGTGCCCAAGGAAGGATTAGAAGCGAGATAGATTGTGCTGAGTGAGAAACGAGATCACGCAAAAGGAGAAATACCAGTAGGAGTCGTGCTGTAAGACCGAAGCAACATCCTACTGAGGTGCACTACCGGTGGCCGGAACGCCGAGGGAGTATCATAACATTCAGCTTCAAGCAATACTTCAAACAGCGGCAGGACAGTCAGTCTAAGGCGGGCTGTCTAACTTATATCACCTATGCAGTCTTGGGGGGCAACTTGTGGAGAGGGGCGACTCTAGGGTCCCGGAAGAGCTCTGAGCCTACCCGTCAAATGGGTGCCGTCCCAACCAGAACACCAGGGAGGGACGGAGGATTAGCAGAACATCATCTAATCGAGTTGTGAGGGAACTTAAGAAACAGACACAACAGTTGTGGGGACTTTCTGTAAGCACAGCAGGGAAGGACCACAACACATAGCGCTAGAAGGAAGGCACAGATTTCCACCTGCTAAGAGAACTCTGGAGGTGCCATTGGGCCGGCCGGACTTGCGCAGCCTGGTTATCCGGATTCCGGACTGAGGACCCAGAGATCTTCAGTAAAGAGGTAAAGAGACTGCAACCTGGTGTCCTCGTTATTTACTGCACTGCACCACTTCAGCACCACTACCATCATTTATCCAATCTACCCACTTCATTGACTGTGCGCCCCTCGGCAGGGTCACGGACCGGGGCCTAGCCGCCGTGACAACCCCAGAGTAGAGACTCAGAGGCCCGGTACCGGGTACCCCTCGGCCCTGCGGCAGTGGGGGCGCTACATATGCATAGACTGTTGTCCAATAAAGCTACTTTTTATACTCTAATCTGTGGTGTGCACTGTCATCTGCATCCTCTTTTCTCAGTTTGAACCCATCTTGGTGAGGGCTACCAAGGGAGATACGAGAGTTGAGAAGTGAACTGGCGATAATAGTTAATGAACCACATAAAGCGCTGCACCGCTTTGAGAGAGTGGGGTTCCTGCCAGTCCATCACAGTCTGTAGCTTGGCAGGATCCATAGCCAATTCCTGGGTGGAGATGATATAGCCCAGGAAAGGCAAAGACTCCTGCTCAAACACACACTTCTCCAACTTGACGTAGAGGAAGTTTGCCCGTAGGAGGTCGAAGACTTTACAAACATCTCTCTGGTGGGAATCCAAATCTGGATAGTAGATGAGAATATCACCCATATAGACTACCAAAAAGGAGGAGATTATATCCCGGAAGATATCGTTCACAAAGTCTCAGAAAATGGATGGGGCATTACAGAGCCCGAAGGGCATCACCACGTATTCATAGTGCCCATCCCTGGTGTTAAAAGCCATCTTCCATTCATCTCCCTCACATATGCGAATCAGGTTGTAAGCACCCCGCAGATCTACAGTAGTTTAGTAGATACCCCGTAGCCTATTGAAGAGTTCATATATCAGGGGCAAAGGGTACTTATTCTTAACGGTGATGGCGTTAAGACCCCTGTAGTCTATGCATGGACGTAGTTCTCCATTCTTCTTCTGCACGAAGAAGAACCCTGCCCCTGCAGGTGACACTGACTTCCTAATGAACCTTCTTGCTAAATTCTCCTGGATGTATTGAGTCATTGCCTCCATCTCTGGGAGAGACAGGGGGTAGACCTGACCCCGGGGAGGCTCTGCCCCAGGCAAGAGATCAATAGGACAGTCATAGGGGAGGTGATGCGGAAGGGTCTCCATAGCCCTTTTGGAGAACACGTCCGCATAGGACCAATAGCGCTTGGGGAGAGAAGAAAGATCTATGGGTACTTCTGTAGTGGCAACCTGAACGCACTCCCTCAGACATCTGCCCTCACAAGATTCACTCCGTCCCAAAATTCTCCCTGAGGACCACTCAGGAAAGTGGTAACATATCCAGGGTATCCCTAGCAGGATCTCATCTATTCCCTCGGGAATGACAAGAAGGGAAATAATCTCCTGATGGGATGGAGACATAGATAATGTAAATGGGATGGTCTGGTGTGTTATTTGTGAGGTCAGTGTCGAACCATTCACCACTCGTACAGTCACTGGCGAGCATCACCAGGGGTAATGTGTGGCGTTGGGTGAAGGCAGAGGACATAAAATTCCCCTCCACCCCGAATCCACACAAAGCTCGACTGTAAGAATGGATGAGCCTAAAGTGATTGTTCCTTTAAAGGACAGTTTGGAGGAAAACGCCGCTATGTCTAGTGAACCTCCTCCTACGGTTACTAGACGCAGTCGTTTCCTGACCGCTGAGGACATTTCTTGGCATAATTTCCTAACTGCTGGCAGATATTACAGACAACGGGTATTCGAGAGGCCTGGGATTAAGGTCCCGCTCGAGAAACCTCCATGGCCTCATGGGACTCGGATGCCTGAACAGGAGATTCCAGAGGCCTGGCGAAGGTAGGAGCCATCCGGAACCTCTGCCTACACTGGGTTCGCTCCAACCTTCGTTCATTAAAGCGAAGTTCGATGCGGGTAGATATAGTTATAAGCTCTTCCAGTGTGGCGGGAATCTCCCTGGTGGCCAAGGCATCCTTCCCATGATCAGCCAGTCCCTTCCAGAACACTGGGATAAGGACTTTATCTGGCCACTCCAGCTCAAATGCCAAAGTCCGGAAGTGGACGGTGAATTGACTGACCAGGGATGAGCCCTGTATCAATGCCAGCAGTTGGAGCGCCGTATCATGGGTGACACGAGGTCCCATAAAGACCTGTTTAAGAGAGTCCAAGAAGTGAGGAGCACTCTGCACCACATGATCATCACACTGTCACAGCGGCATTGCCCACTCCAACACCCTGCCCGACAGAAGGGATATAATAAATCCCACTTTAGCCCATTGCGTGGGAAAACGTGCAGCCAGGAGCTCTAGATGTATGTCACACTGGCTCACGAATCCCCGACACAGCTTACTGCCACCAGCAAACTTGTCTGGTAATGGGAGACGGGATAATGTCGGAGCAGGGGTGGCAGTGGACAAACTGGCTGCAGCTACGCTAGCAGCCTGAACAGCAACTGCGCTTACATCCACGGCCGAGGTTGTGCGCTCAAGAGCCGCCAACCTACCCTCCAGCTGCTGGATGTATCATTGTAGACGCTGATTGTCTGCCATTACTAGCCAGACCCTGGAACTAGTATACTGTTAGGGCTGGCGGAAAGCACCGAGTAAATGTAACCATAATAAAGGTGTGTTCACAGCCCGGGGTCCACCGTGCAGGAGTGTAACCTGCTGCGGCACTATATGGCGGTACTACACCAGAATATACATGGGTTCCATCACCCGGGCTGTACAGGAGCAAACACTGTTGCTTCACAGAGTCGCAGGGAATCAAGGAAATGCTGTGCCCTGTTAGCTGTCATAAGGAGCAGCAAATGATTACTAGTGGGATCCCTGCAATTCACCCCCACTATGCTGGTGCTTGATCCCGTTCTGACCCTCGGTGGCTTTTGAGCCCGTGCCTGAGGATGCCCTGAGTCAGATGCAGAGATCGAGAGGGAGTTCTTACCCTACACTGACCAATTGTCAGGAGTAATTGATGATAGCCGCACAGAGTGCGTACTGCACCGCACTGGCGGTCACTGCTGGTTAGACGCAGTACAGATCATGCTCCTGTGTATGGATTAGCCCTGTTAAGGCGCTAGTTAACTCCAACATTCGCAAGCATTCAACGTCACTGGGAATGGAAATGATTAAGGAGCAATCACCAGAACAGGCATACAAACACACACACACGATAACAGGTTTATACTAGCGCATGGCCGTGAGGCCATGCAAACCTTTTATAGCTATAGCTCTCCAGGACCTTCCTAGTGGACCAATAGGAGCTGCTACAGGACCTGAGCATGTGACCCTCAACCTCCAATGAGAGGTCTTCCCTTGGGCATGCTCAGAAGGAGAAAAGCAGGACTTAGTCCCAAGAGCACATGCTCACCGCTGAACAGTACTGGTTATGATGGCTGAACCTGGAAGGCCAGCAGTAACAAAACATGCAGTATCTGTCTGAGCCAGGCGCTGGGACCGACATCTCCGCTGAGCAGGCTCCACTGCAGCTGGAAGAGAATGAGAGACCGCAGCGGAGGTGGTTCAAGATTCCCCCTGTGCAGTGGTGGGAACTCGACACCTAACAACCTCCATCATTTATTTTATCTGAAAAAAAAAAAATTATGAAACTGACCATACTCTGTTGGCAAAAACTGACACACTGAAAACACTCTGAGAACACTCTGATCAAAGACATTGATGAAACTTGGACCATTTTTGCATACGATAGAAATCACTGATGTCTAAAAGAGACTTTAAATGTGAATTTTATTGGAAATTTTAGGGAATTAAAATTTTGGCCAATCTCCGTTCCAAAAACAGCTGAATGGTGAAAATTAACAAAATATATGATTACCTTCAACATAAACTTTGGAGAAATATAAAAGTCACAGTATTGATAGATCCCCTAATGAAATGCAAAAAAGGAAACTTTCCAAAAACATCTCAATTTTATTCAGTACCAAATGATCTGATGGAGTGCCATTCACAGAAATACAAGCACTTACATGCCTTGGCATGCTATCAATACAGTTAGTGGCTGTATTAGGTTTGTTCTGCAACTCGGTATGCACTTGGGCATGCTAATTATCAAGGCCCATTTCTGACAGATTTCTCTGCATTTTCCTTTCAAGACATCCCAGATGTTTTCGATGAGAGGTGAACCAATAGATGCTGCAGGCCATAGTAGCACATTTAGACCGGCATTGCCATGTTGAAAAATTATCCCTAAGATTCTTTGGAGCAATGGCTATACCACTGGATCCAAATAAAAAATAAATTTAATGCTAAGCTGTTAGTGTACCTAGAATGATAACTAAAGGGATCCAGTTGCCATACATTCACACAAAACACCACACCATAATCCCTGGAGTGGGACCAGTGCAGTGTTCCATCACGGAGGCATCTTTATGTCACATTCCAAGCCTCACAACGTCAAATTTTTTCTAAGCAAAACAGAAGGAAATTGCATGATATTGAGCTCACAAAGTCTATAATGGCACAGAGCAAAATGAAAAGGTGGGCTAGAGTGACACTTCTTTGCGATCACCACCACTTTATGATATTGGCTAAATTGCCTCCAAATAGAGACTAGAGTCTGGAATGGAGCAATGCAGGCAGTAATGGAGGTTTATCCTCTTTAGCGATGAGCCCAGCTTTTGTTTAGGACCCAGTGATAGCCAGAGATAAGGTTAGAGACCATGTGGGCAATGTTTTTATCATGGAAATAAGAACAAATGACTCAATTTTAAACCCCATAGAAAATAGGAAGCAGGAAAATAGCAGCATGTGCTTTTGGACTGAAGAGTCAAAATTTCAAATATTTATCTGTGACAATAGGCCGTTTGTTCACCAATGAGCTGTAAAGCCTTAAAGTAATGAGTGTCTGCAGGGACCAATGAACAGTGAATCATGATGGAGATGCCTTGCAAGTTTATTGCTACATGATTAATGTCACTTTAAGAAAGAATCACCAACCAACAACTTGCCTAATTTGCACATTTCATACAAAAAAAGTAATCATTGGAGAAAGACATTATCACCAGAAGAATAGAACAAATAAGGCGAAGAGGAAGACCAGCCACCCGATGGCTTGATAGAATCAAGACAACAGCGGAGAAGACCCTGGTGGACTTATCTAGGCATGCACAAGATTGTTCTTCCTACGGAGCATTCATCCATCTAGTCGCCATGGGTCATAATCAAGCTGAAGGCCATTAAAAAAAATAAATAAATTGTGTCCTCAATGTTGAGAAATATAGACAGATACTTTATCCATCAAGCAATACCATAGGAGGCTCCAAATTTATTCTTCAGCTGGACAATGATCCCAAACATCCACACAGTGCTACTAAGAATTATCTTTAGCATAAAGAAAAACAAAGAGTCCCACAAGTTATGATATGGCCCCACAGAGCTCTAATCTCAACATCATAAAGTCTGTCTGGTATTATATGAAGAGACACAAGGATTTATACAAGACCGCATACCCAGTTCTGTGCAGTTCTATGCAGACTGTTATACCATTTATATTTTTCATAGAGTGAATAAAATTGCAAAACAATTGTAATATACTGTAAGACAATGATAGAAATAAGAGGAAGAGCTGAAATTTTCTTCTATGGATACATTTAAATATACTTGAGTGAAGAGTGAAGACATTTTCACTTTGATAGTACACCTATGCAATGAGAAGGCAATACAGAACTTAAGGTGCGATGAAGCAATATAAAAATAATATTAAAAAAGCAGTCTATTTTCCAAAATGTACTGTATGATAGTAGAGAATATATTAAACCAATGTATTATTGTTTTCATGAATAAACATATTTCAATTGCATTCACTTAAAAAAGTAAATAGTAAATTGCATTTTTTAAACGGCTATTTTAGACTGGTTGAAACTCTGTAAACCAGAGACACATACTCAGTGTCAGGCTATAATTATCTGCTAAATGAGTGGTGTGAAATAGACTAATGCGGAGCGAGCATGCTTGGTTATCTGAGCACGCTTGCGTCCTAATCGAGTATTTTCAGCATGCTCAAAATACATGCTCAAGTCGCCGCAGCTGTATGTCTCTCAGCTGTTCAACAGCCACAATACATGCAGGGATTGCGTGTTTGTTAGGCAATCCCTGTATGTGTTGCTGCTATCGAACAGCCACGAGATGTGCAGCCATGATGAAAATACTAGATTAGGACACGTGTGTGCTCAGATAACTCCTTATCCAAGCACGATCGCTCATCACTAGAACAAACCTGTGCTGAAATGTTAAAAAAGAGGGGTCCAAGGAGAAAGGATTATAGGTAGTCTGCTGCTGCTTCTTTATATAATCTCAGCCTGTCTATACATTTATGGTCTTGCTAAGATCAGGATAATAGCCCCAAAGGATATGTCTGGCCCCATCACCCCATCACTTAAATAAATTATATACATGCATAGCTATTCTGTAACACTATACAAAGGATAAGAGACATACCAAAAGGGAATCAATAAGAAATATTTTTTTTGTTTAAATAAACAAAAAGGATGAAACATTAAAAAAATGAAAATGGGAATTACCAAAACATGATTCTTGACAGACTCATAATTAAGGACATGTAGTATCACTTTGATCTAAGTAATAAACTAATTAGCATAAATATGCAACAGCAATTGTGTAACAGAAAAAGATAATGCATAAATACACAAATCAGTGTTAAAACATAACCTGCCTAAATATCCAAAGATGTAAAGGATTAAAGTAATCTCAGAATATATACTACCAGCACAATATAGGAGATGGAAGGTCGCAGCCAGTCGTGGATGTAGTTCAAGAATCAAGGTTATCCATACAAAATTCAAACAGCTAGTGGAAGTGGCAAGAAAAGCATGTAACGCCACCAATGTTATGGCTTCCTCAGGGGTGATTCCTTTTTTGGTTTGTATATTTTCTCGTTTGGATCCTGATTCAGTCTAAAATGCTTTTGGTTAATCTATTATTATAGCATAATATAATTATAATTACATATATTTTTAGGTGTATTTTATCGTTATTCTGTAACACTCTTGCAAAACAAGATTACCAACATACTGTTCCAAAAAGATCACATTATACAAAGACTATTTGCATCAATACTACTACTCAAGGCTGCCACCAGGAATTTCAGGGCCCCATACTAGCAACATTTTTGGGCCACCACAGCTCCACCTCCACCCCTCAAACAGTCCCACTGCCTACTCTTGAAAAAACTTCTCTTCTGCAAGACATCCTCACCAATCACTCATTTACAGTTTCCATCACCAGATCATGTCAGGACTCTGAACATTTTTTACCTTTTGTGCATTACTGCCCTCTTCCAAGATGGCGTCTTTGGTCTCATGTGCACTGTGTCTTCCTGCTATAAAACTCCACCCCAGCCTTCAGCCTGTGCTAGAGTATTCTGCCTTGCATCCTGCTCCTGACCTCTGATTACTCCCTGGCTATACACCTGCTCCTGTGAACCTGTGTGGTGATCCTGTTACTCTGCTCTGAGTTCCTGCTGCATACACAAGTCTCCAGTAATCCTCCTTCATCTGCTGCTCATGTTTACTTCATCTGCATTTGCTGGACATGTAAGCTGCTGCTGCTTTGCTATAACTTGAGACTATTAACCAGGCCTCCCTGATTGAGCTATGATATGATTTGAACTGCCTATAAGCATATCTATCTGTGTCTGGACTAAGACAAGGATTTATTCGTGTCAAGTATCCTCAAGAATAACTGTGCTTCATAGACTTTCTGCTTGATTGCATTTCTCTCTGAAACAGCTAAACTGCGTTTATTATTTGCACCAAGTGTTGTGGACTTGAGTTTCTCTCTGCACCTGTTTGAATCACCGTGTGATAATATAGACTTTACCACTTATAAAACTGTGTCCTATAGTTGTCTTGTTCAACGCAAAGAGTCTCCTGAGTTATCCCCTAAAATTATTACAAATCACATATATAGCCATCAGCGTTTGCTTTGGCTAAAAGATTTTTTAATCCGCCACCATGACGAGGTAGACTCTTTCGGCTGGGCCCTACTATACTCTAATCTATTAAACATTTGTTAAAATATCCAATACTCTTTAGGTATATTTTTATTTATTTTTTATTTTTAAAATGACGATTAATACCGCATACAAGGGACAAATGCCTCCACACTATGACCAGACCACATATTACCACCACATAGTGACTGAATAATGCCATAGAAAAGGAAAAAATACAACCACACCATGAAAAGACTACATATTACCACCACATAATGACCAAAAAATACTACAATAATGAGCATGAATAAAAACCACAATACAAATAGCACAAATATTACCACTTCTGACATTATACCCAGAAGCTCTGTATATAGTATCAGTGTACAGGTAATATAGTTGTCACCAATGACATTATACACAGGAGCTCTGCATATAGTGTATAGTGAGTGTACAGGTAATACAAAAATCACCAGTGACGCTATACACAGGAGCTCTGTACATAGCATACAGTGTATAGTGTGAATGTACATGTAATACACTGAATCACCAGTGACGTTACTGGTTGTCATCCTTCATATTTGCTTTTCTTCTTCATCTGGCATAGACTGCTATCACTGTGCTTTTTTCCCGTATTAAATGGATTTGGTTTCCTTTGGTGCTGAATAGGTTAATGACCCGTTCTATTATATGCCGAATTGACCATCGTTGTTGCTACTGGAGATTGTTGCTTGCTGTTTTGGGTGTATGCTTTCATTATTGTCCTTTTGCCATTTGGTAGGTATATTCCTAGCCTTCCCTACATACCTCTTTACCTTTGGTGAGTGTTTGTATGTTTGTTGCTTTATGTTATCCCTGTCTGTGCTGCCTGTTGATACACTAGCGTTCTTTCCCGGGCCTCGTGGGGGAGGGGACAACTTAAGGTATAACAGGAGAACAGTAAGGTTGGAGGCCCAAACCTCCCCACCTTTAGAGGTACCTTTGAGAGCAGGAAAAGTGAGGGCCCCAGTCGTAGAGACAGTTCAGGGCCCTTTTCCCTAAAAATGAACAGTCACAGTATGACAATGGAAGACAGCATCCTCAAAAGTAAGTTATATTGCAGCAGTAATGTCCGCTAATGGGCACCTACAGTAATTTTGCCTCTACCTGTCACCATAAAATAAATAATGAACGTACCACAGTCTGGCCCTCATATAGTAATTGTGGCCCATCCTGGCCCCCTTTATTTAATAATATCACCCTTCCTTGGCCTCATTATCTAATAATGTCTCCCATGCTATGTTGCCCTGTCTTGGGCCCCTATGTCTCCCCATCTACTGCATCTATGTATCCCTCCTATCCTGGACCTTTTTGTCCCCCTCATCCTGGGCCTCTATGCATCCCTCATCCTGGGCTTCTATGTATTCTCCATAGTAGGCCTCTATGTATACCCCCATCCTGGGCCTCTATGTATACCCCCATCCTGGGGGTATCTATGTATCCCCCTCATACTGTGCCACAATGTATCCACCCTCATCCTGGGTCTCTATGTATCCTCCCCATCCTAGGCCTCTTTGTAACCCCCCATCCGGGGCCTCTATGTATCCCCCATCCTGGACCTCTTATGTATCTCATCCATCCTGGATATCTTATGTATCCCACCCATCCTGGGACCCTATGTATCACCCCAAATCCTGGGCCTTTATTTTGCCCCTTCCTAGGTCCCTGTGTCCATTTTCCTGCCCATGCCCAGTAGAAAAAAAATTCTCATCCTCTTGCGCTCCCCGGCATCCTCTTGTGGCTTTATATACGGCGTGGTCATAAACATAGCCACCGACCTATCAGAGGGTGCACCCTGACTTCTGTGCACAGTGCGTAGCAGTGATATTTAAAATGCTGCCTGCAGTGACCATTTAATATCACTTCTATGCAACACAAATTGACGTCAGCACTTGGCACATAGCAGTGACTTTCAGTGACAGTGACAAACGCAGCATTTCATTGGCCAGTGACTTTAAATGTCACTGCTATGCGTCGCATAATGACATCAGTGCGCTGTGCTTAGCAGTGATTATCCTGGCCGCCCTGTGGTCGGCGCTCACAGCACACCTGCATTTCTGCTACATAGCAGCGAGCATCAGATCGTTGCTATGTAGCAGAGGTGATCGTGTTGTGCCAGCTTCTAGCCTCCCAAGGAGGCTATAAAAGCATGGCAAAAGTAAAAAAAAAAAAGTAAAAAAAACTGTGAAAAAAATAAAAAAAATATAAAAGTTTAAATCACCCCCCTTTCGCCCCATTCAAAATAAATCAATAAAAAAATAATCAAACCTACACATATTTGGTATCAACGCGTTCAGAATCGCCCGATCTATCAATTAAATAAAAGCATTAACCTGATCGCTAAACGGCGTAACGAGAAAAAAATTCGAAACACCAGAATTATGTTTTTTTGGTCGCCGCGACATTGCATTAAAATGCAATAACGGGCGATCAAAACAACGTTTCTGCACCAAAATGGTATCATTAAAAACACCAGCTCGGCATGCAAAAAATAAGCCCTCAACCGACCCCAGATCATGAAAATTGGAGACGCTATAAGTATCGGAAAATGGCGCAATTTTTTTTTTTTTATTTACCAAAGTTTGGAATTTTTTTTCACCACCTAGATAAAAGATAACCTAGTCATGTTAGGTGCCTTTCAACTCGTACTGACCTGGAGAATCATAATGGCAGGTCAGTTTTAGCATTTAATGAACCTAGCAAAAAAGCCAAACAAAAAACAAGTGTGGGACAGCACTTTTTTTGCAATTTCACCGCACTTGGAATTTTTTTCCCGTTTTCTAGTACATGACATGGTAAAACCAATGATGTCGTTCAAAAATACAACTTGTTCTGCAAAAAATAAGCCCTCACATGGCCAAATTGACAGAAAAATAAAAAAGTTATGGCTCTGGGAAGGAGGGGAGCGAAAAACGAACGCGTAAAAATGGAATATCCCGAGGTCATGAAGGGGTTAATACTTATTAAAATATTGATCATGATAATGGCAGAATAAAACCATAAAAGTTATGTCTCAAATAGGATTGTTATGATCTCTTAGAAGTTTAGACACATATTATGTTACAAAATTATTAACTCCTTAGTAATACTTTTTTTATATGTGTTTGAAGAACTGAAGTGCTTGGACCCAATCAGGTTGGGTAATGTACTGACTTTGGTGAAGTCATTGAGCCCGATTCTTAAAAAAATGGCACAAACAAAAAACCTATGCATAACACTAAATACTTAACAAAAATGGATGCAAATGCAAGAATAAATCAGGCTCCAAGTTCACAGTGCATTAGCTACATTGTGTATCATACTACAAATGAAGAATATTATTATTACATTGTGGATAGTGTTGAGCGATACCTTCCGATATTCAAAAGTATCGGTATCGGATTGGATCGGCCGATATCCAAAAAATATCGGATATCGCCGATACCGATACCCGATACCAATACAAGTCAATGGGACACAAATATCGGAAGGTATCCTGGATGGTTCCCAGGGTCTGAAGGAGAGGAAACTCTCCTTCAGGCCCTGGGATCCATATTCATGTAAAAAATAAAGAATAAAAATAAAAAATATGGATATACTCACCCTCGGACGGCCCCTGGCTGTCACCGCTGCAAGCGTCTGCCTCCGTTTCTAAGAATGCAGAGTGAAGGACCTTCGATGACGTCGTGGCTTGTGATTGGCCGCGTGACCGCTCATGTGACCGCTCACGCGACCAATCACAAGCCATGATGTCATCGCAGGTCCTACACTCACTGCATTCTTAGGAACGGAGGCTGCCGGTTACACCGCTAAGGTCCAGGGTCCGCCGGAGGGGTGAGTATATCCATATTTTTCATTTTATTCTTTAGTTTTTACATGAATATGGATCCCAGGGCCTGAAGGAGAGTCTCCTCTCCTCCAGACCCTGGGAACCACACACTGGGAACTTCCGATTCCGATTTCCGATATCACAAAAATATCGGAACTCGGTATCGGAATTCCGATACAGCGAATATCGGCCGATACCCGATATTTGCAGTTTCGGAATGCTCAACACTAATTGTGAATGTAGAAGTTATGTTTTTAAGCATGTGACTAATTATATTAATACTGTGTAGGTAGGTAGTTTGTATTTACACTGTGAAATATTGTGCAATAAAAATACCTAAATAATTTAGTAAGTGCCACAAATTTCTTCTGCTTTATGTGAAATTAAAAGTAATGCAAAACAGCAACACTGAATCAGGTGCGTCAAGCGTGCTGTTTGTGTTATAACATTGATATTGATATTGGCAATACCGGTTGCATTTTTTTTTTATTGTTCTGTAAGTACAAGCTTTCTTTTTACCATTTTTCGTTCATAGAATTTATCTTTGCATAATTTTGTACCGTTTTTTGATTATTTTTAGATGCTGCTTTTTAACTCATTCAATTACTAATAAAATAAGGCATAAACTGAATGATAAAAATTAGCATTTGAGCTAAAATGTACCCCCTACATGTTTCATTTATGTAGTGTTACTATCAACAAATTCGAGCACCCTGTTGTACATTTATGATGTGGAGATAGAACAGTTCAGGAGTTAAGCCTGCACTATTTATAGTAAACTCTGAATTTGACCTTTTACCCTTTAGATTCTTCAGAGAAAATCAAACTAAGTATTTAACCATTTAAAATGAGAGGGCTCGTCTAGTCACTTCATCTCCTGTTTTTCTTTTCTAATTTGTCTTGTCCTAATTTTGTGACTTTTCAAAGCAATTTATGCCAGAATTCTGGTGAAATTGCTTTGATGAATCGGGGTCATTAGGTTTAGAAATGAATGGTCAAGAAAACAAAAAAGTCCTTAATCGATTTAAGTGTACCTATCATTCTTGGTTTTTTTTAAATCATTTTTATAGTTAGCTATCATATTTGTACATGAGGAATGACAGTATTTCTGACCTTTGTGTGACTTGCAGTTTTAATCTTTTATCAGTTTTCCTTCTGTAGGCTGTTTTGAATTATCCCTTTTTCCTGAACTTGGCTCCAGAGTACATTCCAAAAATCACACTGAGAATAAGGGAGATAGAGGAGGGATGTCCAGCCCCTCTAACTTTCACACATATATGTAGCATAGAAAGCATTATACAGCAGTAATGAGGAATGTTGATGTGAATTTAGCTCTTCATTAAGCAGTAATGCAACTATCAAATATTCACAAGTAGTTAGAGGCATAGATCCAAAAATACGGGTCCCATAGCAAGTCCTAATTGCCTCCTCTGAAAAGTGGTAGTCATGACGGAGCTGCTTTCTAATTACACTGCGGCACTTTACAGGGAAAAAGTGTCCCAGTCTCAGTGTGCTGTCAGATATAGGGTATATTACAATCTCTTGTGGGCTATCAGGCTCCCATCTTCAGGAGCCAACGTACACAATTCAGGGGACACCAAGTTCATTGCATCAAGCAAATTACTGGTTATTTCAAGTTCTTCAGGTTGTGACATGTGGGATAGGGCAAAACACTTAATATTTCTTACTTCTTCAGTACACGCATCTTCAGCCCTTCCACTCGGTCATCCTGGACTATCCCCAAGCCTACTGGCTCCGTGCGCCTCAGGAATTTCCTGTCCACTTCAGCAGTGCACCTGTCATGCTGCAACTGTACGTAACTCGGGAATGGGACATCTCCAATTCAGCACAGTGACTCCAAGGAGCTAGGAAGTAAAACTTTCACTGGCAAGGAAGAGAAAGTCTGGTCAGATTTTATAGCGAGGGGAAATGATCAGGTCAGGAACAGCTGTGAATTGGAGCTGCAAGTTTCTAACCAGCATTGAAAGTGTCATTAACCTCTTCAGCATCAAAGAAAAACTGAATCCATTTCATATGAAACACAAACAGGCAGGCTAAATGGAAGATCTGTGATTCACAATATGTAGTGATCTTCTAACCCCAGATCTGCCAGCCAGGAGGGGATGACCCACTCGTTACAGTATCCGCCCTTCTACGAGGAGCCACAGTACCCTCAGGCTGGGTTTATCTGCATGGGCCAAATGAAAGGACCGTATCAACCTACCAGCATTAATCTCAGATACCGGAAACTACATCCTCTCCTCCGGACCATACCCCTTCCATTGTTAGCAGCAGCAGGCATAGGCTGATGGGAGTAGTAGTCCCATCAGCTGACGCCTGTGATCATCAGTAAACTTTTTACCTCCGGTCACAGCTGCGAGCTGACACTGTCATTTGACAGCATGTGAACCACAGTTTTCTGACCGGTGGTAATTATTTTACCGCCGATCAGAGGCAGTGTCAGATCTACAAATCTACCCAAGAGGTGATAGAAGAGGGCAGTAAGGAAAATTTAAAACACAGCCTGAGCATTAGTCAAACCAAAAGGCATGAAAAGGTTTTCAGAATGCCCTTCTGGGGTAGTAAACGCTGTCTTCCACTCATCTCCCTTCTTAACCCTAATCAGATTTTAGGCTCCACTGAGATCCAACATACAGAACCATTTTGCCACAATAGTTTGCGTGAACAAATCAGGAATGTGTGTGGGGGGATATGGGTCCTAGCTAGTAAACCAATTTACCTCACAAAAGTCTAAACAGGGAAGCAGGCCCTCATGTTTTATCTTTACAAAGAAGAACCCTGCCACTTCAGGTGAAGATGAGGGTCTAATATATTCCTTCGCAAGATTCTCAGAGATCTAGTCTTTCACAGCCTATCTCTCAGGAAGTTACAGATTGTATAATCTGATTGTTAGGTGTCGAGTTCCCAACACTGCACAGGGGGAATCTCGAACCACCTCCACTGTGGTCTCCCATTCTTCTCCAGCTGCAGTGGAGCCTGCTCAGCAGAGATGTCGGTCCCAGCATCTGGCTCAGGCAGATACTGTGCGCTTGGTTACTGCTGATCTTCCAGGCTCAGCCATTGTAACCAGCACTGATCAGCAGCAAGCAGATGCTCCTGGGACTAAGTCCTACTTTTCCTCTACTGAGCAGGCCCAAGGGATGACCTCTCATTGGAGGTCGGGGGTCACATGCTCAGGTCCTGTAGCAGCTCCTATTGGACTGCACGGCCATGCGCTAATATAAATCACTAATTGTGTGTGTGGATGTATGCCTGTTCTGGTGAAAGCTCTGAATCATTCCCATCCCTAGAGTTGATGAATGTTCGCGAATGTTGGAGCTGTCTAGCACCAGATAGTGCCATCCAGCACCAGGCACAATCTATACTGCGTCTAACTAGCAGTGACCACCAGTGCGGTGCTGTACGCATTCTGTGCGGCTATCTCTGGTTTCTCCTGACAATCCATCAGTGTATGATGGGAACTCCTGCTTGATCCCAGCATCTGACTCAGGGCATCCTCAGGCGCGGGCTCAAAAGCCACCAAGGGTCAGAGCGGGATCAATCATCAGCATAGTCAGGGTGAATTGCAGGGATTCCACTATTATCCATTTGCTGCACCCTATGACTGCTAACAGGGCACAGTGTTACCTTTATTCCCTGCGACTCTGTGAAGCAACAGAGTTTGCTCCTATACAGACCGAGTGACGGAACCTATGTCTATTCTGGCGTAGCAGCAGGTTCCACTCCTGCACGTTGAACCCAGGGCTGCAAACGCCCCTTTACTATCAGTATATATACTCAGTGCATTCCGCCAGCCCTAACACTGGTCCTGGGCATGATGGGAAGGCAGTTCTTGACACCCCTTTTCAGAGAACACCTCCTCAAAATCAGAAAGAAGAGATGGAAAGTTTTTAGTGGAGACGCTAGAAATAATAGTACCTAGGCAATTATTTTTACAGAAATCACTTCATTATCTCTCTGGCCTGCCAGTCTATGACTGCATAATGTATAGTCAACCAGGAAAAACCCAACACAATAGGAATAGGGATGCCTTCCACAAAAGGTTCACCTTATGGGCTATCTGCATAAAGCTTCCCTGACATAGAGATGCAGAGTCTATCACAAATATGGGAATGGACTTTGTCAGTTTACTACAGGAGAGACTTTGGATCTGAACGAACCGAGTATCAGCCATTTTGGCTCTTGCCACAGTCTCCAGTAGGACAGATAGTGTCTCATTTTCAGTACTTATTATCACTTCCCACAGTTTCTGGTGTTTCGGTATAGATGGACAAACCCCAATGAAATAACTCTTTTTGCCACAGTAAATGCACAGACCCATAATGTGAAAAGCCCCCCTCACTGCATAGGTTCTTCAGAGTACACAGGGAGAACTTCAGTTTTGGAAAGTACCACACGTGGTGAGATCACTTCAGGTTTATCCCTGAGGCATATATCCAAATGTATAGCAAGAGCCATGGTGGCTTCTAACGATGCTGGAGTTTCGTACTGCGTAAATGCATCCTTTCATCTTTCAGACAAGCCTTGACAAAACTAACTCCTAAGGACAGGATTATTCCACCGGGTGTCAATGGCCCATCTACAGAATTCTGAACAAAAAATCCTTTGCTGGTCGGTCTCCCTGCTGGATCTTATGTGGTTTACATTCCGCAAGAAAGACCTAGTCATAATAAACTAGACCAAGAGCTATGAAAAATCCATCCACCAACTGGAATGACAATGAGTCAGATGGGAGTGAGACGGCCCAGGATTGAGAGTCTCCTTGAAGAAGGGAAACAACAATCCGCATCCTCTATACCTTACTTCCAGATTACCATGGATGAGGCCTGAAATAGAGCTTGCAGGTTTCCCTGAAATCAAAAAAATGTATCCTTGCCCCCAAAAAACCTATAAGGGAGCGCAGCTTTAGGTTCCAGTTCAGCTGTTTTTTGTGACAAAACCTTAAATCGTTGGTAGGACTGTTCTAAAGACAGACCCTGCAGCTGTCTCGTAAGGTTAGCGACTGGATCCAAATCAAGATCCAAAAATGTGCTTACCTTGCACTAGGAACTACCAAAATTGTACATTAACACTTGCATTACTTATATGCTGTAAATTACCATCACACAATGTTGAGGACTCACTTCCCTATTCGCATTACATATAAAACCTCATACCACTGTTCACATAGTGCAATTGTTGTATTCAGGGGTATGAATGCAGAATAGTCCATCATTACTGCACCCCCTCCAAAAAAATTCTGCAAAGTAGGTGGGATTGCATCTCCCAGCTTTTAGATACAGAAAGGGACATGAATAGGGTTGAGCGAAACGGGTCGGCCATTTTCAGAAGTCGCCGACTTTTGGCAAAGTCGGGTTTCATGAAACCCGACCCGACCCCTGTGTGGGGTCGGCCATGAGGTCGGCGATCTTCTGAATCTGGTATCGGAATTCCGATACCGAGTTCCGATATGTTTGCGATATCGGGAATCGGCATCGGAATCCATATTTAAGTGTAAAATAAAGAATTAAAATAAAAAATATTGATATACTCAACTCTCCGATGCAGCCTGGACATCGCCGCTGGTAACCGGCATCTTCTGTTCCTAAGAATGGCGCTTGAAAGACCTTTCGATGACGTCATGGCTTGTGATTGGTCGCGGCCGCCCACGTGACCGCTCAGCGACCAATCACAAAGCCGTGACGTAATTTTCAGGTCCTAAATTCCTCATTCTAGGAATTTAGGACATGAGAATTACGTCACGGCTTTTGATTGGTCGCTGAGCGGTCACGTGGGCCGCCGCGACCAATCACAAGCCGTGACGTCATCGAAAGGTCCTTCACGCGCTCATTCTTAAGAAGGAAGGCTGCCGGAAAGAAGCAGGGCGCGTCCGAGGGTGAGTATATACCTAATAGGAATATACTCACCCTCGGCTTCTTTCCGGCAGCCTTCCTTCTTAAGAATGAGCGCGTGAAGGACCTTTCGATGACGTCACGGGTTGTGATTGGTCGCGGCGGCCCACGTGACCGCTCAGCGACCAATCAAAAGCCGTGACGTAATTCTCATGTCCTAAATTCCTAGGATGAGGAATTTAGGACCTGAAAATTACGTCACGGCTTTGTGATTGGTCGCTGAGTGGTCACATGGGCGGCCGCGACCAATCACAAGCCGTGACGTCATCGAAAGGTCTTTCAAGCGCCATTCTTAGGAACGGAAGATGCCGGTTACCAGCGACGATGTCCAGGCTGCGTCGGAGAGGTGAGTATATCAATATTTTTTATTTTAATTCTTTATTTTACACTTAAATATGGATCCCAGGGCCTGAAGGAGAGTTTCCTCTCCTTCAGACCCTGGGAACCATAGTATCCCATTGCACTGCATTGGGTTTCGTGTTTCGGCCGACCCCGACCCCGACTTTTTTATAGGATCGGCTGATTTCACTCGACCCGACTTTTGAGAAAGTCGGGTTTCGTGAAACCCGACCCGATCCTATAAAAATAAAAGTCGCTCAACCCTAGACATGAATTGTCACAGATAACAGAAATTATGCCCCTATTGAAGCCCCTAAGAACTTATTATTCTCACCCACCATACAACTTTGGGTGGTCACTTGGGGAATAGTGATCACAAAATAATAAGTTTTCATGTATCCTTTAATAAGATGTGTAGTAGGGGGGTTACAAGGACACTAAACTTCAGGAGGGCAAATTTCCAACGGGTGAGAGAGGATCTTGGTGCAATTAACTGGGACGATATCCTGAGACATAAAAATACACAAAGAAAATGGGAGACGTTTATTAGCATCCTGGATAGGACCTGTGCACAGTATATACCGTATGGGAATAAACATACTAGAAATAGAAGGAAACCAATATGGCTAAATAGAGCTGTAAGGGGCGCAATAAGTGACAAAAAGAAAGCATTTAGAGAATTAAAGGAAGTAGGTAGTGATGAGGCATTAAATAAATACACAAAATTAAATAAATTCTGTAAAAAGCAAATCAAGGCAGCAAAGATTGAGACTGAGAGACTGATTGCCAGAGAGAGTAGAAATAATCCCAAAATATTCTTTAACTACGTAAATAGTAAGAAACTAAAAAATGATAGTGTTGGCCCTCTTAAAAATAGTCTGGGTGAAATGGTGGATGAGGATAAGGAAAAAGCCAATATGTTAAATGACTTTTTTTCATCAGTATTTACACAAGAAAATCCCATGGCAGACAAAATGACTAGTGATAAAAATTCCCCATTAAGCGTCACCTGCTTAACCCAGCAGGAAGTACGGCGGCGTCTAAAAATCACTAAAATTGACAAATCTCCGGGCCCGGATGGGATACACCCCCGAGTACTGCAGGAATTAAGTACAGTCATTGATAGACCATTATTTTTAATCTTTAAAGAGTCCATAATAACAGGGTCTGTACCACAGGACTGGCGTATAGCAAATGTGGTGCCAATATTCAAAAAGGGGACAAAAACTGAACTCGGTAATTATAGGCCAGTAAGCTTAAACTCTACTGTGGGTAAAATCCTGGAGGGCATTCTAAGGGATGCTATACTGGAGTATCTGAAGAGGAATAACCTCATGACTCAGTATCAGCACGGGTTTACTAGGGACCGTTCATGTCAGACTAATCTGATAAGCTTCTATGAAGAGGTAAGTTCTGGACTGGACCAAGGGAACCCAGTGGACGTAGTGTATATGGATTTTTCAAAATCTTTTGATACGGTGCCACACAAAAGGTTGTTACTTAAAATGAGAATAATGGGGATAGGGGAAAATATGTGTAACTGTAAGTGGGTTAAGAGCTAGCGCAGGGATAGGAAACAAAGGGTGGTTATTAATGGAGCACACTCGGACTGGGTCGCGGTTAGCAGTGGGGTACCACAGGGGTCAGTATTGAGCCCTCTTCTTTTTAACATATTTATTAATGACCTTGTAGGGGGCATTCAGAGCAGAATTTCAATATTTGCAGATGACACTAAACTCAGCAGGGTAATCAATACAGAGGAGGACAATTTTATATTACAGGATGATTTATGTAAACTAGAAGCTTGGTCTGATAAATGGCAAATGAGCTTTAATAGGGATAAATGTAAGGTCATGCACTTGGGTAGAAGTAATAAGATGTATAACTATGTGCTTAATTCTAAAACTCTGGGCAAAACCGTCAATGAAAAAGACCTGGGTGTATGGGTGGATGACAAACTCATATTAAGTGGCCAGTGTCAGGCAGCTGCTACAAAGGCATAAAATAATGGGATGCATTAAAAGAGGCATAGATGCACATGAGGAGAACATAATTTTACCTGTATACAAGTCACTAGTTCGACCACACTTAGAATACTGTGCTCAGTTCTGGTCTCCGGTGTATAAGAAAGACATAGCTGAACTAGAGCAGGTGCAGAGAAGAGCGACCAAGGTTATTAGAGGACTGGGGGGTCTGCAATACCGAGATAGGTTATTACACTTGGGGCTATTTAGTTTGGAAAAATGAAAACTAAGGGGTGATCTTATTTTAATGTATAAATATATGAGGGGACAGTACAAAGACCTTTCTGATGATCTTTTTAATTATAGGCCTGAGACGGGGACTACATCTGGAGGAAAGAAGGTTTAAGCATAATAACAGATGCGGGTTCTTTACTGTAAGAGCAGTGAGATTATGGAACTCTCTGCCGCATGATGTTGTAATGAGTGATTCATTAATTAAACTTAAGAGGGGACTGGATACCTTTCTGAAAAAGTATAATGTTACAGGGTATATATACTAGATTCCTTGATAGGGCGTTGATCCAGGGAACTAGTCTGATTGCCGTATGTGGAGTCGGGAAGGAATTTTTTTCCCCAAAGTGGAGCTTACTATTTGCCACATGGTTTTTTTTTGCCTTCCTCTGGATCAACATGTTAGGTTAGGCTATGGGTTGAACTAGATGGTCTTCCTTCGACCTTAATAACTATGTTACTTTCTTGACCATTATTGTGTATGATGCTCCCATTAAAGCTCCCATAAACATACACACAGAGTATGATTTACCCTATAGCACATTATAATGCCAACACAGTGCCACAACACAGTATGGTACCTAGTACATAGTATCCGTTGTTTCAGATGCTGCACATCTCGTATCTTCACAGCATAGAGAATTGCCTTCAGATGACCCCAGCATCTGAAACAAAGGATGCTGGAAGCCTGTGCTAGCATTTTTTCTGCGGTGTTGCTATCAGTGTGTCAAGAGTGGGAGGGTTGCTTTGAAAATCTAACACAATGGGCAGCACTTTGAACACATTTTAAAGTGGTCATAAACTTGTAAATCACTCATGAAAGTATAAAGTTATGTTAAAACCAAGCACACACTTGTTTTTTTTGTGAAATTCTCGATAAGTTTGATGTGTCACATGACCCTCTTCCCATTGGAAAAAATAGAGTTGGATCCAAAATGGCCAACTTCAAAATGGCCGCCATGATCACCACCCACCTTGAAAAGTTTTCCCCCTCCCATATACTAACATGCCACAAACAGGAAGTTGATATCACCAACCATTCCCATTTTATTTAGGTGTATCCATATATATGGCCCACCCTGTACATTTATTTCAAAACATTCTGAAACTAAAAATCAGCTTTATATAAGTTATAGGGTTGAGCCTTCCATACCGGACAGATGCCAGATGTGTGCTATAGCTGGCATCTGTGTATAATGGCAGTAACCGTTGTCCACCAAGGACAACATTTGCAAGGAGTTTGTATGTTTTCCCCATATTTGTATGAGTTTCTTCTGAGTACTCTGATTTTCTCCCACTCTCCAAACACATACTGCTAGAGAATCTAGATTGTGAGACCCAATGGGGACAGTGATGATGAGTTTGTAAAGTGCTGTGGAAATAGTGGTGTAACACAAATGAGTAAAATCAATAAATCAGTGTTACCTCCAATCTCTTCTGTTTTATCATTTAGATATCAGTCGCTGACTGTGTCATATAAATGGACTAGTTGCTGGTGTGCTCTTGCACTGACTCTCATTGGCTCCCATGCTACATGATTGTCAGGTGCCCAACTATTACCATGGCAGCTGGGAGCCAAGTAAGGGCCCACATTGCTGACATCAGATGTCCTCTTGTGAAGTCAAGAGTAGAGATGAGCGGTGTTCGAGTCGAACTGTTCGCCAATTTCAAATTCGAGCTGTTTTGGGCGGTGTTAGAGTCGTTCGACGAACCCAAACAATTTAATTAAAATTCGGCTGTTTGAGTCTCTGTTCGATAACTGTTCGTTCACGAAAAGCCCAGCTTGATTTGCACATTAAAACTGTTTATCATTGTTAATGGACTGTTCCAGTGTATAGGGGCGGGGGATAGATCTGTGCTGAAATAATGCCGATCTCCATTCTTTTTTTTCTTTCCCGCATTTACAGAGGGGCGGTGCAGTCTCTCAGCTTATCAGTAGTGCGCACACACACAGCAATATGCATGGATGCACACAAGCAAGGGCATGTGTCATTGGCTGTGTATGTCACATGTCCTTGCCCTATAAGAACCAGCCATTTGCCCCGCCGCCACAATTTGCTCACTGCTGCAGCTTAGTGTTAGACGGCACCGCTGCTGCTGTGGGCGCTATACAGTCAAAGAGTCTTTTATTGCCAGCGAATTTTCTGAGAGATAGGTTTAGGGAGTCGGGAGTTGGGACTAGTTGTAATATCAGCCCTTTTCAGGGTAGGTTACAGCAGTGCATAGCACTGTTTGCCAGGCAGGTCTGAGCCAGTGCTGTGCAAGTGTTAGTCACAGCATTTGGTGTAATCTAGCTCAGCCCATCCTTTTGGGCTAGTAGCATTGTCTGATAGTCATCTGAGTAGTCCGCCTGTGAAGCTAGCTACATCACCTGTGTATCTCAACTTTTACTGCATCTAACCCAGTAAATCGTTTTGGGGTTTTGGGCTTAGTAGCAGTGTGTGCTCGTCAGCAGAGTAGCCCACCTGTGAAGCTAGCTACACTGCCTGTGTATCTCAATTTTTACTGCATCTAACCCAGGAAATCGTTTGGGGTATTGGGCTTAGTAGCAGTGTCTGCATGTCAGCAGAGTAGCCCGCCTGTGAAACAAACTATACCGCCTGTGTATCTCAATTTTTACTGCATCTAATCCAGTTAATAGTTTTGGGGTTTGGGGCTTAGTAGCAGTGTTTGCACGTCAGCAGAGTAGCCCGCCTGTGAAACTAACTACACCACCTGTGTATCTCTATTTTCACTGCATCTAATCCAGTTAATAGTTTAGGGGCCTAGGAGCAGTGTCTGCTCGTCAGCAGGGTAGCCCACCTGTGAAACAAACTATACCGCCTGTGTATCTCAATTTTTACTGCATCTAATCCAGATAGTAGTTTTGGGCCTAGGAGCAGTGTCTGCACGTCAGCAGAGTAGCTTGCCTTTGAAACAAACTATAGTGCCTGTGTATCTCAATTTTTACTGCATCTAATCCAGTTAATAGTTTTGGGCCTAGGAGCAGTGTCTGCACGTCAGCAGAGTAGCCCGCCTGTGAAACAAACTATACCGCCTGTGTATCTCAATTTTTACTGCATCTAATCCAGATAGTAGTTTTGGGCCTAGGAGCAGTGTCTGCACGTCAGCAGAGTAGCCCGCCTGTGAAACAAACTATGCCGCCTGTGTATCTCAATTTTTACTGCATCTAATCCAGTTAATAGTTTTGGGGTTTGGGGCTTAGTAGCCGTGTTTGCACATCAGCAGAGTAGCCCGCCTGTGACACAAACTATACCGCCTGTGTATCTCAATTTTTACTGCATCTAATCCAATTAATAGTTTTGGGCCTAGGAGCATTGTCTGCACATCAGCAGAGTAACCCGCATGTGAAACAAACTATACCGCCTGTGTATCTCAATTTTTACTGCATCTAATCCAGTTAATAGTTTTGGTCCTAGTACCCCAGTTTGGCCACTCAGTTCTGCTCGGTTTTCATCCATCAGTTGTTGTGCCAACAATTACAGATACAGAATTGCCAATTAGTTAAGCACTAAAATGAGGGGCAAAAGGCCTGCTGCTGGTGCAATGGGGAATAGGCGTGTTGGAAATGGAAAAAAAGGTTGTGTCCGTGGGGTAGGTGGTAAAGCAACAGTAACATCTGCAGAAGAAAGACCATCTTCCAGCCAAAGTAAGATGTCTACTTCTTTTCGTGGACAATCTGATATGATCCCTTTCTTACGACCATCGATACAAGCATCGCCAAAAATTCCAGATGAGGCACAAAAACAGCAGGTGCTTGAACGGATATCAAGTGCTCGTTCAAGTGGGCTCTCCTCCATGTCAACTTCAACGTCACAACTACTCCAGTCCTCAGAATTGTCACCCCAATCGCACTTGCTTCCTCAGAGCTCCCAAGTCTCCAGCTGCCCATCTGAGCATGGGGTAACACAAATGGTTGAGTCTGTAGAGCTGTTTATGCATACTGTAGCCTGGGAATCAGAGGTCTGCTCTAGAGCTTTTGTGAATCCAGACGAGGAAATGATCTGCACTGATGCCCAGAATCTTTGTGAGTTGGATCCAGGCCCAGATGAAGAAGGTTCTGAGCATAATGTAGACCCTCGTTCCCAAACTATTACTCCTGTTGGTGGAGACAATGAGGAAGATGATGATGAGACTGAGATACCTGATTGGAACGAAAACTTGACCTTTCAGTCGGGGCAGGAAGAGGTTGGCTCTGAGGACGATGGGTGTGAGAACACACAGGATGATGATGACGAGGTTGTAGACCCCACTTACTGTCAACCCCCAGTCTGCCAGTCCATGAGGTCAGCAGAGGAGGTGGAGGAGGATGCTAGTGATGAGTCTGACGAAGAGGTAACGGTGTGCCTTCCTGGACAGAGATGGAGTACTGGAAGCACGTCATCAACTGCATCCTCAACCCCAACTGTGCCTCAGACCAGAAGTCGTTGTGGCTCTTCAGGTCGCACGGGCTCTAAGCCTTGCATAGCCTGGGCATTTTTTGACATTGCAAAGGATGACCCAACTCATGTTGTCTGTAAGATTTGTCAACAAAATCTCAGTAGAGGCCAAAAAATCACTAGCTTGAGTACTTCATGCATGAACCGTCACATGGATATGAGGCATAAGTTGCAGTGGGAAGCTCACTGTGCTACAATGCGGCCTAGTGGGCCGGGTCAACCACCGTCTGCCCCATCAAGTGCATCCGCTGTTGTGAACACTGTGTGAGTTCTCTGTTTTGTCTCCCTCTAGTGGCCTTTTTGTTTTACTGCGGCTCTTTGGCTGGAATCAGCTGTTTCGTTACTTGCTATTCAGGTTTGCTATTTAGCTCACCTGGACCATTATTCCTTGCCTGCTGTCAATGTCTTCAGTGCTATTTTGGAGCTCTCCTGCAGTCCTTCGTTATCAGTCTCTTCAAGAGAAGCTAAGTTTTGCATGGTTCATTTTTGACCATCAGTGGTCATATGTTTCTTGCTTTATTTTTGTTTCTTTTCCAGCTTGCTAATATGTGATTTCCTTGCTTGCTGGTAGCTCTAGGGGGCTGAATTTCTCCCCTCACACCATTAGTTGGTGTGGGGGTTCTTGTATTCTCAGCGTGGATATTTTGTATAGGGTTTTTTAACTGACCGCACAGTTCCCTATCTGTCTTCTGCTATCTAGTTTTAGAGGGCCTCATTTGCTGAATCTGTTTTCATTCTACGTTTGTGTTTTCCCCTTACCTCACCATTATTATTTGTTGGGGGCTTTTCTATATCTTTGGGGTAATTTCTCTTGAGGCAAGTGAGGTCTTACTTTCCCTCCAGGAGTAGATAGTTTCTCAGGCTGCGTCGAGACGTCCAGGAATTTAGGTACGTTCACCGGCTACCTTTAGTGTGTGGGTTAGGATCAGATTTGCGGTCAGTCCAGTTACCACCTCCCTAGAGCTCGTGTCTAAGTTCATTTACTTAGCTAGTCCGTTTTGCGATCCTCAGCCACTAGGATCATAACAATCCGCATCCTCTTCATCCTCTGTGACTGTGGGGACAGCAGTCGCACTTGGTTTTGGATACAGACCTTCCACCTCTTTACCCGCAACAGCGAGTGTGATTGGCTGGTCGTCAGGACATTTGCAAGTGGAAACACCTGCTGGTGTTCAGCGCTCTCCGACATCGAGACCAAATTTTGATCAAGGCAACATAACATCTCCGCCTGCACCTTCCTCACAGACCAACAGTTTGCCGGGGAAACCCTACTCAACTTCGTCTAAGCACGGCAGCCAGCCCTCAGTCCCTCAGACGTGGACAAGCAAAAGACCATTTCCTCCTAGCCATGACAAAACTAAGAGGTTGAATTTCTCAATCTGCAAGATGTTGGCTACAGAAATGCTGCCTTTCCGCCTGGTGGACACAGAGGATTTTCGAGACCTTATGTCCGTCGCAGTGCCCCAGTACCAGATGCCCAGTCGCCACTACTTCTCAAAGAAAGCTGTGCCTGCGCTACACCAGCATGTCGCACACAACATCATTGCTTCCTTGAGAAACTCTGTGTGTGACAGGGTGCATTTCACTACAGACACTTGGATGAGTAGACATGGACAGGGGTGTTACATGTCGGTGACTGGGCACAGGGTAACTACGGCGACATCAGGAGAAGGGGCTGCTGTCCAAGTCTTGCCATCCCCACGAGTTGCTCGTCGATTCTCTGCATCTAGAATTTCCTCCACTGCTTCTGCCTCCTCAATCTCCTCTCAGTCCTCCACCTGCACCCAAAGCCTGTCTAGTAATGCCACCTGCGTTGTAACTGCGCAGAAGGAATCCTGCACACCTCCTCACTATGCTGTCACCAGGGCTCAACAGCATCAGGCAGTGTTTACATTGAAATGTCTGGGAAATGCGAGTCACACAGCTGAGAATTTGTGGTCAGCTCTGGAGACCGAGTTCCATCAATGGTTCCACTCAACCTGCAGCCAGGGAAGGCTGTGTGTGACAATGCTGCAAACCTGGGTGCGGCCCTTCGCTGGGGCAATGTCACACACGTGCCTTGTATGGCTCACATTTTAAACCTGGTTGTCCAGCAATTTTTATCCCACTATCCCGGACTAGATGGGCTTCTGCAAAGGGCACAGTTGCTGTGTGCTCACTTCCGCCGTTCGCATCCCGCAGCTTGACGACTTGCATCTCTACAGAAGTCGTTGGGCCTGCCAGTTCACCGGCTGAAATGCGATATGCCCACATGGTGGAATTCAACTCTGCACATGTTGCAGTGATTGTGGCAACACCGATGAGCCCTGGTGCAATACGTTATGACGTATAGCCTGGGCCAACGAGATCAAGAGGTGGGGCAAATCACGCTGCAGGAGTGGTCTCAGATCAGGGACCTATGTACCCTTCTGCACAGTTTTGAAATAGCAACGAAGATGTTTATTCCTGATGATGCCATTATCAGCATGACCATTCCGGTGATTTACATGCTGGAGCACACCTTACACAGTGTCCGGAGTCAGGTGGTGGAAAAAGAGGAGGAGGAGGAGGAACAGGAGGAGTTGTATGCGGAAGGGATCATATCTCCAAGGTCAAGAAGGTTGGCAGCACCACGGCGGCTGGCATTGGAGGCTGGGGGAGAGAGATTACTGAGGGCACATGGTAGCAGCCAAACTGTTGAGGAAGGTGCAGGAGGCGAGGAAGAAGTGGAGCACGAACTGGCGCTGGGCATGGAAGACTCATCAGATGAGGGAGACCTTGATCAAATTTCTGTTGTGCGAGGTTGGGGGGAGAGGGCAGAGGAAGGAAGCATGATTCTCACCTCGCCACCACCAAGACAACAAGGACTTGGTCCTCCTGGATGCACAAGACACATGAGTGCCTTCTTTCTGCACTACCTGCAACATGACCCTCGGATTGTCAGAATCCGAAGTAATGCCGACTACTGGGTTGCCACACTCTTAGATCCCCGGTACAAATGCAAATTTGGCAAAACAATTCCTGCCATAGAAAGGGATTCACGCATGCAGGAGTATCAGCAGAGACTGTTACAGAATCTAACATCTGCTTTTCCACAAAACACCAGTGGTGCACGTAGTCAATCTCTGAGTTCTAACTTGCCAACCGTGGGACTATCGAGTCATCACTCTAACCATAACCGTAACATCATATCTGGTGGCAACAGCAATTTTTTCCAATCGTTTCAAGATTTTTTTAGACCATCTTTTGCAAGGCCACAGGAGACAAGAAGTCTGATGCAAAGCCAACGGCTAGAGAGGATGGTGCAAGAGTATCTCCAAGTTAACATCGATGCCATGACTGTGAAACTGGACCCTTGGTCATTTTGGGCTTCCAATCTTGAAAAATGGCCTGAGCTCGCCACTCACGCCTTGGAGATCTTGTCGTACCCCGCAGCCATCGTTCTCTCTGAACGTGTGTTCAGCGCTGCTGGTGGTGTGCTGACAGATGAGCGCACACAGCTGTCCAGTGACAATGTAGACAGACTAACATTCATCAAGATGAACAAATCCTGGATCCACAAGGACTTTTCTACCCCTGTGTAATCTTGGGGAGACTAAAAGCTGGATGATTTTTGAAAATCACCTCACCAACCGTTTTAAAAAACTCTGGCGAAATTGATGCCACTTAAGTGTTGTCTGTGGCCGAATTTTTTGAAAAAATGGAGACTCTTTTATTTAGTCCCCTTGCTGAGTTTTACATGACATTGCCATCATCAATTCCAGGTGGGTGGGGTCGTCTGCAGAGTTGTTTACTCATATTATGGCCTGGGATTCAGAGGTCTGCTCCAAAGCTTCAGTGTCTGCTAGTCAGCAGAGTAGCCCAGCCACCCACCTCCTGTTTACCTAAGTACTATTTTTAATGGCATCTGGCCCAGGAAATCCTTTTGGGCCTAGTAGAATTTGGTGCTACTCAGCAGCGTGCCCCACCCATAAAGCAAGCTACACCGCCTGTTTACCTAACTACTATTTTGTAACGGCATCTAGCCCGGGAAATCCTTTTGGGCCTAGTAGAATTTTGTGCTACTCAGCAGCGTGCCCCACCCATAAAGCAAGCTACACCGCCTGTTTACCTAACTACTATTTTGTAACGGCATCTAGCCCGGGAAATCCTTTTGGGCCTAGTAGAATTTTGTGCTACTCAGCAGCGTACCCCACCCATGAAGCAAGCTACACCGCCTGTTTACCTAAGTACTATTTTGTAACGGCATCTAGCCCTGGAAATCTTTTTGGGCCTAGTAGAATTTAGTGCTACTCAGCAGCGTACCCCACCCATGAAGCAAGCTACACCATCTGTTTACCTAAGTACTATTTTTTAACGGCATCTAGCCCGGGAAATCCTTTTGGGCCTAGTAGAATTTAGTGCTACTCAGCAGCGTACCCCACCCATGAAGCAAGCTACACTGCCTGTTTACCTAACTACTATTTTATAACGGCATCTAGCCCTGGAAATCCTTTTGGGCCTAGTAGAATTTAGTTCTATTCAGTAGCGTACCCCACCCATGAAGCAAGCTACACCACCTGTTTACCTAACTACTATTTTGTAATGGCATCTAGCCCTGGAAATCCTTTTGGGCCTAGTAGCAATTTCTGCTACTCAGCAGAGTACCCCACCCATGAAGCAAGCTACACCGCCTTCTTTCTTTCTCAATCTAACCCC
This sequence comes from Ranitomeya variabilis, assembly GCF_051348905.1. NCBI lineage: Eukaryota > Metazoa > Chordata > Amphibia > Anura > Dendrobatidae > Ranitomeya > Ranitomeya variabilis. The sequence goes on from NC_135236.1 coordinate 575,208,395, forward strand.
TCGGCTCTGGGGTGTCCACTTTCCCTCCAGCTCTCTCCTTCTCACAGGTGGACTACAGCGTGTTTTCACACTGTGGCGAATCTTTTGGGCCCAGACATAAGAAGTCGTCGAGGTAATGGATAATATGTGCCGCCTTACAAACGTTCAAGACGACACATTCGAGGAAGCAACTAAACGCCTCAAATAGTGAGCAGGATATGGAGCACCCCATGGGCAAACAGCGATCTATGTAGTATGCTCCTTCACAGAAGCAGCCCAATGGGAGGACACTATTCGGAGGCACAGGTAGTAACCGGAACGCCCCCTCAATGTCTGTTTTGGCCATTAGAGTGCCCTTTACCAACTTCTTGACCCACCTGATTGCCTCGTCAAAGGAGGTACAGTACATAGTACTGTACTTGGTTCCGCGTCGATGTTGTCGTTTACTGACCTGCCCCTTGGATATGACAAATGGTGGATTAGTCTGAATGTATTGGGTTCATTTTTTGGCACAACTCCCAACGGGGGTACCACTACGTCTTCTAAGGAAAGTGTTCTGAATGGACAATCCGCCATTCTACCTAAAGATATTTCTTTTTTAATTTTTTTTGTCAAGACATCTGGGTGTTGGTAGAGTGAGTTTAGATTTTTACTCCAGCCTTTCTTGATTTTAGAAGAGCATGACACGCCTATATCTGTGTCTCCTCCTCCTTTTACTCCTCCACCTTTTTTCTTTTCGCATGGCTATATGTGGTTGTGACTTTTCCATGTGTTTGTTGTGTCTTCTGAGCAGTTTGTCAGCTTTTGGACACCTTTTAAGGTGTTTTCTATGTGTTTTCCATGTGTTTGCATGTGTTTGTGTTTGCCTGCCATTGGTTTCAATGGGGTTCGACGGTGTTCGTCGAAAGTTCGACGAACAGTTCGTCGAACATCTCCCTGTTCGACGAACCGAACCCGAACACTAGGGAGGTGGCTCATCTCTAGTCAAGAGGTGAACACCTACTTTATATACTGCAAAAGTGTTGGATTCAAAACACCTCCCTTTTCCCTGTTCAAAAATATATAATTTTTTTAAATTAAAATATTTGGTATTGTCATGTTCAAAATTACACTGCTCAAAAAAAAATGGAACACTAAAATCCCACATCCTAGATATCACTAAATGAAATATTCCAGTTGTAAATTTTTTTTCATTATATAGTAGAATGAGTTGAGAACAATAAAACCTAAAAATAATCAATGTAAATCACAACTAATATCCCACAGAGGTTTGGGCATCCTCCTGACGAGGAGTCGGATGGTCTCCTAAGGGATCTCCTCCCAGACCTGGACTAAAGCATCCGCCAACTCCTGGACAGTCTGTGGTACAACGTTACATTGGTGGATGATGCGCCACATGATGTCCCAGATGTGTTCAATCACGTTCATATCTTCAATGCTTTCATCTTGCAGGAACTGCTGATGCACTCCAGCCACATGAGATCAGGCATTGTCCTGAATTAGGAGGAACCCAGGGCCAACCGGACCAGCAAATGATCTCAAAAGGGGTCTCAGGATCTCATCTCGGTACATATTGGCAGTCAGGTTACCTCTGGCAAGTACATGGAGGGCTGTGCGGCCCTCCAAAGAAATGCCACCCCACACCAATACTGACCCAATGCCAAACCGGTCATGCTGAAGGATGTTGCAAAGCAGCAGATTGCTCTCCACGGCATCTCCACACTCTGTAACATCTGTCACATGTGCTCAGTGTGAACCTGCTTTCATCTGTGAAGAGCACAGGGGACCAGTGGCGAATTTGCCAATCCTGGTGTTTTGTGGCAAATGCCAAGCATCCTGCAGGGTGTTAGGCTGTGAGCACAACCCCCCCTCTGTGGACGTCGGGCACTCAGACCATCCTCAAGGAGTCATTTTCTAACTGTTTTTGTAGACACATACACATTTGTGGCCTGCTGGAAGTCATTTTGCAGGGCTCTGGCAGTGCTCCTCCTGTTCCTCCCTGCGCAAAGGCTGAGGTAGCGGTCCTGCTGCTGGGTTGTTGCCCTCCTACAGCCCCCTCCACGTCTCCTGGTGTACTGGCCTGTCTCCTGGTAGCGCCTCCAGCCTCTGGGCACTATGCTGACAGACACAGCAAACCTTCTTGCCAGAGCTCACATTGATGTGTCATCCTGGATGAGCTGCTCTACCTGAGCCACTTGCTACCATGAGTGTGAAAGCACAAGCAACATTCAAAAGTGACCAAAACATCAGCCAGAAAGCATTGGTACTGAGATGTGGTCTGTGGTCCTCACCTGCAGAACCACTCCTTTATTGAGTGTGTCTTGATAATTGCCAATAATTTCCATCTGTTGTCTATTCTATTTGCACAACAGCATGTGAAATTGATTGTCAAACAGTGTTGCTTCCTAAGTGGACAGATTAATTTCACAGAAGTTTGATTTACTTGGAGTTATATTCTGCTGTTTAAATGCTCCCTTTATTTTTTTATAAACATAAGGATGAATGATCTCGGGGAGATCAAAACATCCAACACCGCGGAGACACCATCACGTTTTTCTCAACGCAGTGATCCAGAACACTGCCCCCATCCCTTAAGGGAAATATGCAAATGCATGTAGAAAAGCCGCGGAGACACCATCACGTGTTTCTCAACGCAATCAATGAATAGCCAGGTCTTTCACCGGTAAGGAACAACCGCGGGAAGGGCAGCATCCAATAAAGGAAAACCACCTATGCCAAAACATGGTATCCATCCACAGACAGCTGTTTTGGGGTATTTGCCCCTCATCAGTGTGGAGTAGGAAACTAAAGTTACAGAATAACCATGATGTTTAATCACAGCTTTCATGCGTCTTGACCTGCTTTCCACCAGTCTATCACACTGCTCCTGGTGCAAAAATGTAAGCAGTTCTTCTTTGTTTGATGGCTTGTGACTATTCATCATCCTCTTGATTACATTCCAGAGGTTTTCAATGGGATTCAGGTCTTGAGATTGGGCAGCCCATGACAGGGTCTTGATGTTGTGGTCTCTTAATTTTTGCCAGAGCCGTATATTTTAATTGAAATTTACAGTTTATTTTCTTCTGCAGCCTTTGTGTATGTCTTTAACTAGACTGCATAATGAGTTGATAATGAATAAATCAGATGTGGTAGACTCAAAGCAGGACATAGTATCCTAAAGTCCCTTATGATGATTTGTTGATTACTTTTAACCAAATTAGTTGAACTTTTAACTCTTCATAAATTGGCTTAGAAGCTGATTCAGTGAAAAAAAGAGATAAAAGAATAACAGATGGTGCTGTCTGACAAGCTCGCTGATGGATTTGATATGGGTTTGTATCTGTAGTAGGCAACAGTTTTAAATTGTAATGACACTTTACCACAAAAATTCTTATTAGCCAAACATCAATAAACACATTTTCTGATGTTTGCCAACGGGCTCACAAATTAAGGTGGATTTTCTAAGCCATAGATATGGGTGCACAACACAAATTATAGGCGATGGGTTCAGCAGATCTTGAAGAACATGTGGATATGGGAGGACCACGACACCAGGGTATGGTGGATGGCAAACAAACACTAGATGAATATAAGTCAGATGTGCAGAAAAGAAATAAGTATCTTTCAGCAGGAATGCAGTTCCTGTAATCATGGTAATGCTGAGATGAACATGGTATTTGGCATCTTCCAGCAAGGATGCAGTTAATCACAGAAATTACAGAGAAACCTGCAAATTACTATTTTCCGTAAGGCCAAAGGTAAAAGCAGAAATGTATCCAAATAAAGACGTATAGCAGGAATATGGTTAATCACAAAATGGCATTGCCATTAAAGAAAATTGGAGACTCACTTGAAGAGATGTGTTGTCTTGATTGCAGAGGCTAGGTGTGATAAATATGAAAAGTTGCCGGAGGCTGATAACTTGCTTACTGACTGATGAGCATAGACAACACACAGTAAGCTGGACTGAGATTGGAAATATTGCTGGTTATAGCATGGAAGCCAGGAGTGAAGTGAGGAGTGAAGTAAAAGCATGGACCAGCGTTTGAGATGGGAAAGGTAAAAAAACCCAAAATAAATAAGTGTTCCATACTCCTTAATATTTGTTTTACTTCTGCTTTGTCAGTTTTTTTATATGTGGCTACAAGTATATGCTGCGGCATTCTTTATAACTATTGTGATACACAATAGCAGCATATTATTTTTATTTTACATTTATGCAATTCCTTGTAGATGCATTACACTGTATGTTATTATAGCAAACACTTGACATCACACTTTTTTTTATTTTCATGGGAAGGGCTTATACAGATTTATTTGACATTTTACATGGTAAAAATGAAATAATTTATTGAAACACAAAATACACACCTAAAAAAATCAAAATTCAACACAAAATGATTCCTTAGACCTTTGAAGAAACTTGTCATCTGATTAATTATACCTTATGTGTAGCTGCATTTATTCGTATGTTATAATTATCATTAAATCGGCATTTTAAATGCTAATGAACCATATTTGTCATCAGAGATTAATTTTGCTGTCTGCAAAGCTTTAAAATGGAGAACATTATGTTAATCATACATTGACTGTCAAAGTTTACATAAACTTAACATATTACATTTACACACACCATAGTTTAAAAACTAAATATTAATAGGCAAATCAAGATTTAAAGACGCGTATGAATTGTAAGGTTTTATCTTTACTCTTAGGGCTCATTTCCACTTGCAAGAGAAAAAACGGTCCGTAATCTGGACCGAAAAAAGGGATGTAGCGTATGCAATTGTCATGCGAGTGTAATGCGAGTGCAATGCGATTTTTAATCCATACATCCGTATGACATCCGTATGCAATCCGTTTTATTTCTCTGCAACTATTTTTATACAGTCATTTACAGGACCATGGACAGTGTTCTAGGCCACAGAATGGTGATGTATCCGTAAAAAACGGACGGAATACGGATGGTCCGTATTCTGTCCATTTTTTTCTCGCACCCATTGACTTGCATTGGCGAGTCTCGTCCGAGACTCGCAGCAAATTGCAGCATGCTGCGATTTTTTTCTCAGTCCGATTTCGGCTGAGAAAAAAATCGCAATTGAACAGACACCTATTGAATAACATTGGTCCGAGTGCAATCCGATTTTTTATCGGAATGCACTCGTCCGTTTTCCTCGCCAGTGGAAATGAGCCCTTAGAGAGGTAGTAAACGCTTGTGCCCTATAAAATTCCAATCTTAGAACATCTTTTCTTAGAGCTCAATTCCTCAAATTGTTAACTTGTTGATACATTTCCAGTAAGAAATTTTAGAAGAATGAAATAATGCACAGCTCCAAGAAAACAGGATCTGCCATGTTGTTCGGGCCAAAATAACGGCCAGAAGAACAACTACCGAATCATTTTTAATTTACATTATATCACTACATATACAGGAAGATAGACTCAGCACTGGAATTGGAAAGTGTGAGTAAAGCACAGTTTGTATTTTTTAAAGTAAACTGTGTCTGAGGACAGTTGAAACCAGAAAATCCCATTAACACCTTAAAGGCAGTCTTTCATTTTGTGTTTTTCCTTTCACTTCGGCTTTACTTTTTTATTTCTTTATTACTTCCACCTACATAGCTGTGTGAAGACTTGCTTTTTGCAGGACAAATCGTCATTTTGAATGAGCCTAAATCATGATTCTCCACTTTAGTATGATTATGGCGAGATTAAACTTGCATAGATTTTTTTTTTCAATTAAGTGGACAATATAAATTCTGAAATTTGTAAATAAAGACCCGAAACATTTTTATTTTTCCATCAATTTAGCTGTATGGGGGCTTGTTTTTGCCTAGCAAACAAATGGTTATTTAATTTTAGCCCCTTTATAGCCTTTTGTGATTTCCTGTTTTTTAATTCCAATTTTTTTCTCACCTTCTTCCATGAGCCATAACTTTTTTTTTATTTTTCCATCCGCGTAACCATATTATAGCTTATTTTGGGGAACAAGTTTTACTTTTGAATGACACCATTCATTTTATCATATGATCCACTTGGAAGAGGGAAAAAAATCCAAGTGCATTGAAACTAAAAAGTAATTTTTATCTTCCATGTTCACTATATGGTAAAACTGACTTAGCAATATTATGTAGATGTTGTCCTTGGTGGGATCCCAGGACCTAGGACCCCAGCGCTGAAATGATGCTACGCTAACGCTACGCTAACCACTGAGTCACCATGCTGCCCATACTGTCAGTACTGTACATGCTATGCTTCTTTCTTTCCCTTGATTACTCCCCATCATAAATATATTGCATTTGTTGAAATTTGTCTCAAGCATGTTTAATTCACTAATTTGCCCCAATACAGACAATTTTGAGTGTGCTGCCACATGGGGAGCAAATAAATCAATATTCATGTAGTGTACCCGTAATCAACTTCTGTTTATATTATCAACTATTTTAATAATATTTCTCAAGAATATTTTACCAAGGCAAAGGAAAAATAGAAATATGGTAAAAAAACATATAGCTCCCTTTATAGTCAAAGCGAAGAACTGGACTAATATTCTTGGTGATTTTTTACAAGAAGAAATGTATTTCCACTTTGGAGCTGACTATTTCCCCACTCTTGAAATCACAATAAAATGTTATCTAGCATAATAAAATGTAATTTTTAAACTTTTGAGAATAATCAGGTGCATTAATGCAAGCTCATAGGCTCCAAAGAAGACTCATATACAGTATGCCTAGGACTAGAAACTCAATTTACATGTTAAAACAAGAACTTTATTTTTATTTTCTTATTTATATTGATGTAACCGTATGTTTCTAAAGAATGAAGATACAATAAGATTTATTGAAATTATGCACATTTATAAATATTTAGGAAATGTTAGCAGGATAACATTTTTAAGGATCACAGTCAACAAGAGACTCATCTATATTTTCTCCATCATGCCTGCACTCGGTATAATTGTAGAAAACTGAGCACATATGTGTTATATATTTCCAAGCCTTTATGTTGAGTTACTATAAGCAGCAATATAATAGTTACATAGTTATTAAGGTTGAAGGAAGACTTTAAGTCCATCTAGTTCAACCCATAGCCTAACCTAACATGCCCTAACATGTTGATCCAGAGGAAGGCAAAAAAAAACCATGTGGCAAAGAGTAAGCTCCACATTGGGGAAAAAAATTCCTTCCCGACTCCACATACGGCACTCAGACTAATTCCCTGGATCAACGGAATCTAATATATATAACCTGTAACATTATACTTTTCCAGAAAGGTATCCAGTCCCCTCTTAAATTTAAGTAATGAATCACTCATTACAACATCATACGGCAGAGAGTTCCATAGTCTCACTGCTCTTACAGTAAAGAATCTGCGTCTGTTATTGGGCTTAAACCTTCTTTCCTCCAGACGTAGAGGATGCCCCCTTGTCCCTGTCTCAGGTCTATGATTAAAAAGATCATCAGATAGGTCTTTGTACTGTCCCCTCATATATTTAGACATTAAAATAAGATCACCCCTTAGTCTTTGTTTTTCCAAACTAAATAGCCCCAAGTGTAATAACCTATCTTGGTATTGCAGACCCCCCAGTCCTCTAATAACCTTGGTCGCTCTTCTCTGCACCCGCTCTAGTTCAGCTATGTCTTTCTTATACACCGGAGAAAAGAACTGTGCACAGTATTCTAAGTGTGGTCGCACTAGTGACTTGTATAGAGGTAAAATTATGTTCTCCTCATGAACATCTCTGCATCTTTTAATGCATCCAATTATTTTATTTGCCTTTGTAGCAGCTGCCTGACACTGGCCACTGAATATGAGTTTGTCATCCACCCATACACCCAGGTCTTTTTCATTGACGGTTTTGCCCAGAGTTTTAGAATTAAGCACATAGTTATACATCTTATTACTTCTACCCAAGTGCATGACCTTACATTTATCCCCATTAAAGCTCATTTGCCATTTATCAGCCCAAGCTTCTAGTTTACATAAATCATCCTGTAATATAAAATTGTCCTCCCCTGTATTGATTACCCTGCAGAGTTTAGTGTCATCTGCAAATATTGAAATTCTACTCTGAATGCCCCCTACAAAGTCATTAATAAATATGTTAAAAAGAAGAGGGCCCAATACTGACCCCTGTGGTACCCCACTGCTAACCGCGACCCAGTCCGAGTGTGCTCCATTAATAACCACCCTTTGTTTCCTATCCCTGAGCCAGCTCTCAACCCACTTACACATATTTTCCCCTATCCCCATTATTCTCATTTTATGTATCAACCTTTTGTGTGGCACCATATCAAAAGCTTTTGAAAAGTCCATATACACTACATCTACTGGGTTCCCTTGGTCCAGTCCGGAACTTACCTCTTCATAGAAGCTGATCAAATTAGTCTGACATGAACGGTCCCTAGTAAACCCGTGCTGATACTGGGTCATGAGGTTATTCCTCTTCAAATACTCCAGTATAGCATCTCTTAGAATGCCCTCCAGGATTTTACCCACAGTAGAGTTTAAGCTTACTGGCCTATAATTACCGAGTTCAGTTTTTGTCCCCTTTTTGAATATTAGCACCACATTTGCTATACGCCAGTCCTGTGGTACAGACCCTGTTATTATGGAGTCTTTAAAGATTAAAAATAATGGTCTATCAATGACTGTACTTAATTCCTGCAGTACTCGGGGGAGTATCCCATGTGGGCCCGGAGATTTGTTAATTTTAGTGATTTTTAGACGCCACCGTACTTCCTGCTGAGTTAAGCAGGTGACACTTAATGGGGAATTTTTGTTATCACTGATCATATTGTCTGCCATGGGATTTTCTTTTGTAAATACTGATGAAAAAAAGTCATTTAGCATATTGGCTTTTTCCTCATCCTCTTCCACCATTTCACCCAGACTATTTTTAAGGGGGCCAACACTATCATTTTTTAGTTTCTTACTATTTATGTAGTTAAAGAATATTTTGGGTCAGGGTGGAATGGTGGAAAATAATCATGTTCTTATAAAACAAGAATCTGAACTTCATTATTACATCAAATTCTTCCTATAAATATGTCAAGTTTTTAAATTATATAAAAAAAAAGCCACTGACATGTGAAAAATATTGATTTCATTACAAATACACAGTTGAAAGGGTAAAAGGCCAAAAAAATGGGAGAACCGGATGGTATTGTCCCACATTCTGACAGACACGTGTGTCCGAACTCCACACTCCAGAGGGTTATCACAAACTCTTTTGCTAATTAGCCCCTGCAGATCAGTATGGCTTTTGGTCACATGTGGCATTCGTAATGTAAGGTGCACAAATGAGGGTGCTAATACCTAATAGATGCCAAATGGTTGGACATTATTAATTTATGAAAGCTAGAAAGGAGGCATTATTCATGACTGACTGTCACAAAAGGGGCATTAATAATGTGTCCGGCCATGAAAAGAGCATCAATAATTTATGGAAGCACAAGCAGTGTACTATTAATATGTATTGCCACAATTAGTGGATTAATATATGAGGCTGCAAGCGGAGTCTTACTACTATATGGGGGAGCAAAAAGGTTTGCACTATGGCTGAATAGGAGCAATATTGGCCCATGCTGCTACTGTATATGGTCACAAAGAAGAATATTATTACTGTATGGGGTCCTAACGTGGACATTCCTACTATACTGGTGTTTGGGGGATGGGGGCATTATTACTGTATTTGGACACAAGAATATACATTACTGCATGAGGGCATAAAGAGGGACATTGCTACTGTATAAGGGAGATAATGGGTAATTTTGCTATTGTCTGGGAGGCCACATAAAGTAAACAAGCATTACTACTGAATGAGAGACACAAAGGAGGTCATTTTCATTGTGTGGAGGGTATAAATGAGACATTGTTGCTGTATTTTATTCTTGAATATACTCTTACTATGGGTGTAACAAGAGTGAAGTACTGTTATTTTGTACTAAATTTTAGTCTTTCTTAAATTGTCAGAGATATGATCACTACATTAGGATTTTTTCCTAACAATAGATATTTGAGAAATGCATTATAGGAAGGAAAAGGTCATCTTAAGATTATTTCATAAATCCTCTCAAGTGTTACTTCCTTCTAAAAGGCTAAGTTCCCACATTCAGTATTTGGTCAGAATTTTAGATCAGTAGTTGTAAGAAAATACCAGTATTGGAACAATCAGAGGAAAAGTGTAACAGAAACACATCACCACTTCTGTATTATTCACCCACTTCGAGTTTAGGCTTACAGATACTGAGGTAAAATACTGACCAGATACTAAACATGTGAACATGGCCAAAGAAATAAAATACTTTCCACTGAGCAGGCCACATAGTGGCTGCTAAAAATAATACACCTATTGTCTCTATATGCCCCAGCCAAGTCACTGATTATTTTTCTCTGTATTGTAAGATAATTTGGATACCTAAAATCATACATTTCACGGCAGTTGTTCCTCATGTTTACACACAGGACAGTTCATTCCGAAAAATCTAGTAATCGGCAGCTTTTCGTGGCATTCTAAGATGATACCAATGAACTAGGGTTGCATTAACCAAAGTGTCCTTTTTGGCAAAGTGCAACACAAAAAAATGTATAGAATACCATAGAAGACCATGTTATTCCATAAATCTGTTAAAAAATACACTTTTGGCACATTTTCATTGAAAATCCAAGTTAGCAGGTTGTAAACACACAGACAGAATGTTGGTGTTAATCGGAGTTTGTGTGTTTCCCCACATTAGTTACATTGCCTTCAGCATGCAGTATGACACTTAAGCAAAACGTTAAGGGAGATTTCTCAAGCTTTCTACAGGCTAAGGCTACTTTCACACTAGCGTCGGGAACAACCCGTCGCTGTGCGTCGGGCCGCCGTTCCCGACGCTAGCGTGGTCTCCGCCGCACAACGGGGGCAGCGGATGCATTTTTCCCACGCATCCGCTGCCCCATTGTGATGTGCGGGGAAGTGCGGGGAGGTGGGGGTGGAGTTCCGGCCGCGCATGCGCGGTCGGAAAAAGCGGACCGTCGGGAGCAAAAAACGTTACATGACGGTCCGCTACCACACGCCCAAGTGTCGCAAAACGGACGCGACGTTTTGCAATGCGTCGCAAATGCGTCGCTAATGTTAGTCTATGACGAAAAAACGTATCCAGCAAGAACTTTTGCTGGATGCGTATTTTCGGCAAAACGACGCATTTGCGACGTATTGCAGTTAACGCTAGTGTGAAACTAGCCTAACATATTTTGTTTGCTCTGCTTATATATGAAGATTGTTAGACATAAAGCGAAATATCCTTTTGTGAGCCTAAACTTTGATTCGAAGCGTGATTTATTTTATTGACTTTCACCACAGCGAAGCATTGCTTCATTTTATCGGTGTGTCATGGTTGAGAAGATTTTATGGGTCTCCTTACTGAGTTTTTCAGAAGGGACCTAGTGAAATGAGATAAAAGTTTCTATTGTATGGTTAGGTCATTGAGCCCAAGTGTCTGAAAGGGACAAGGGCAGATTAAACAATTTGTACTGTAGAGATATACTGTAGAAAAAATACGTGTGTTTTCAGCTCACCTCTGAAATGCTCAGCTAGTTCCATGGGAAGTGCTTGGATAAAAAATCCCCGGTGGGAAGGAATAGATGGAACTTGGAAAGTTAGTGAAAACCTAACACTTGATTTCCAGTGTAAATAAAAATAAAATCTTTATTGAAACATCCTAATTAAAATCGTAGAAATATTTTAAAAAAAGGACATCCTGGATATAGTAGCAGAAACCTACGCATCTCAAAACGGCATTTGTGTACACACAAATTTTGCTTCAAAAGGTTTATCAAGTGCTGAATTTTCAATTACTTTCCAATTGAGATACTGCTGCTGATTTTTTAATTTTGCAACAACATATGGACACTACTCCTGTAGAGAAAGTGCATTTCGACTGAGAGCATCCAATTCAATCTGTTTTGTTTGAGTATTTTTTTTCTATTACAGCAAGTTCAAATTATTTACATTTACAAGTGATGTTTTTTTATCACATTGAGGCCGGCGTCACACTAGCGAGTTTTACGGATGTATGAGCGCAGAAAATACATCTGTAAAATACGCATAACACACGGCCCAATGATTCTCTATGTCACAGCTCCTATCAGCCGTATTTTACAGATCCGTATTATACGGTCTTCTACGGCCGTAGAAAATCGCAGCATGCTGCGTTTGTCACCGTATTGCGCAAAAAAAATCGCCAATGAAAGTCTATGGGGGCGAGAAAAATACGGATTACACACGGACCAGCAGTGTGACTTGCGAGAAATACGCAGCGGTGTTCTATAGAAAAGCCGGTAATTCAATTGCCGGCTTTTCATTTCTCCTTCACAAACCCGACAGGATATGAGACATGGTTTACATACAGTGATGCGCCCTCTGCTGGATGTCCTCATAAACTGGAGCCTTGGAAAAGTTCCCACGCTCAAGTTCATATGAGGACATCCAGCAGAGGGCACCTCACCGCAACTCAAGGTAACTACAGGTCACCCCGCTTTCCATTCATTCCCCGGGGGTTTTACAGGCACGAGCACTGCTTTAGCAGAGCTCCTGGCTGTAAAATGATTTAACCCCTTCAGATGGATTTACTTCGTGGGACTTGATCTGAGCGAGGGAAGGTATGAGATATTGTTGTTTTTTATTTTTCCTTTGTTACAGAACGAGGGTCTTCAGGTGGATTACCAGTATAATAAAATATTACAACATCCTGTGTCTTTATTTCATTAAAATACTTTTAAATAATGTGTGTGTGTTTTATTAACCATTTCGTACTATTGGATTAATAATGGATAGGTGTCATAATTGACGCCTCTCCATTATTAATCTGGCTTAATGTCACTTTACAATAGCAAGGTGACATTAACCCTTTATTACCCCATATCCCACCACTACACGGGAGTGGGAAGAGAGTGGCCAAGTGCCAGAATAGGCGCATCTTCCAGATGTGCCTTTTCTGGGGTGGCTGGGGGCAGATGTTTTTAGCCAGGGGGGGCCAATAACCATGGACCCTCTCTAGGCTATTAATATCTGTCCTCAGTCACTGGCTTTACCACTCTGGCAGAGAAAATTGCGTGGGAGCCCATGCCAATTTTTTCCGCCATTTAACCCTTTATTTTACAAGCTACAGCGCCCAAATTTTGCACATACACACTACTAACATTAGTAGTGCGGAATATGCAAAAAAAAGGGATATGAGATGGTTTACTGTATGTACACCATGTCTCATATCCTGTCGGGTTTGGGAAGGAGAAATGAAAAGACGGCAATTGAATTACCAGCTTTCCACATATAGTTACATAGTTACATAGTTAGTAAGTCCGAAAAAAGACATTTGTCCATCCAGTTCAGCCTATATTCCATCATAATAAATCCCCAGATCTACGTCCTTCTACAGAACCTAATAATTGTATGATACAATATTGTTCTGCTCCAGGAAGACATCCAGGCCTCTCTTGAACCCCTCAACTGAGTTCGCCATCACCACCTCCTCAGGCAAGCAATTCCAGATTCTCACTGCCCTAACAGTAAAGAATCCCCTTCTATTTTGGTGGAAAAACCTTCTCTCCTCCAGACGAAAAGAATGCCCCCTTGTGCCCGTCACCTTCCTTGGTATAAACAGATCCTCAGCGAGATATTTGTATTGTCCCCTTATATACTTATACATGGTTATTAGATCGCCCCTCAGTCGTCTTTTTTCTAGACTAAATAATCCTAATTTTGCTAATCTATCTGGGTATTGTAGTTCTCCCATCCCCTTTATTAATTTTGTTGCCCTCCTTTGTACTCTCTCTAGTTCCATTATATCCTTCTTGAGCACCGGTGCCCAAAACTGGACACAGTACTCCATGTGCGGTCTAACTAGGGATTTGTACAGAGGCAGTATAATGCTCTCATCATGTGTATCCAGACCTCTTTTAATGCACCCCATGATCCTGTTTGCCTTGGCAGCTGCTGCCTGGCACTGGCTGCTCCAGGTAAGTTTATCATTAACTAGGATCCCCAAGTCCTTCTCCATGTCAGATTTACCCAGTGGTTTCCCATTCAGTGTGTAATGGTGACATTGATTCCTTCTTCCCATGTGTATAACCTTACATTTATCATTGTTAAACCTCATCTGCCACCTTTCAGCCCAAGTTTCCAACTTATCCAGATCCATCTGTAGCAGCGAGATCGTTCGGACCATGCTGAGAAATGAGTGAGATCACCACCTCCTCCAACACCGCTTTCACACAGCCGCTGTCCTCCAATGAGATTTTCCGAGATTTACCCACAGGATACAACATTTCCAAGCAGGTGTTGGACCAGTACCTGACGCTGCTCTCGGACGATCCGCTGCAGTTCGTGGGGCGGTCGGGGGACAGTGGCGGGGGGACCTTCGTAATCAATTTACACAAAGCCGTCGCCTCCCTGGCCACATCCAACCTGGAATCCATTGTCCAAGAGAGGTTTGGCTCCCGCTGCGCCCGGATCTTCCGTCTCCTTCTACGTAAGAGGCACTTGGAGCAGAAACAGGTGGAGGACTTTGCAATGATCCCAGCAAAAGAGGCGAAGGACATGTTATACAAGATGTTATCAGTCAACCTGGTCACTCTGCAGGAAATTCCAAAAACTCCCGATCATGCACTATCTAGAACCTTCTACCTGTACGCAGTGAATCCTGTATCTCGCTCCGAATTAAATATAAATACAGTATATATATATATATATATATATATATATATATATATATATATGTGTGTCTCAATGACATATATATATATATACATATTGTATATACTGTTAGGTCCATATATATTTGGACAGAGACAACATTTTTCTAATTTTGGTAATAGAGATTACCAAAATGAATTTTAAACAAAACAATTCAGATGCAGCTGCAGTTCAGACTTTCAGCTTTCATTCGAGAGTATCCACATTGAAATTGGATGAAGGGTTTAGGAGTTTCAGTTCCTTAACACGTGCCACCCTGTTTTTAAAGGGTCCAAAAGTAATTGGACAGATTCAATAATTTTAAATAAAATTTTCATTTTTAGTACTTGGTTGAAAACCCTTTGTTGGCAATGACTGCCTGAAGTCTTGAACTCATGGACATCACCATACGCTGTGTTTCCTCCTTATTGATGCTTTGCCAGGCCTTCACTGTGGTGGTTTTCAGTTGCTGTTTGTTTGTGGGCCTTTCTGTCTGAAGTTTAGTCTTTAACAAGTGAAATGCATGCTCAATTGGGTTGAGATCAGGTGACTGACTTGGCCATTCAAGAATATTCCACTTCTTTGCTTTAATAAACTCCTGGGTTGCTTTATCTTTATGTTTTGGGTCATTGTCCATCTGTAGTATGAAACGACGACCAATCAGTTTGGCTACATTTGGCTGGATCTGAGCACACAGGATGTCTCTGAATACCTCAGAATTCATTCGGCTGCTTTTGTCCTGTGTCACATCATCAATAAACAGTAGTGACCCAGTGCCAGTGGCAGCCATGCATGCCCAAGCCATCACACTGCCTCCGCCGTGTTTTACAGATGATGTGGTATGCTTTGGACCGTGAGCTGTACCACGCCTTCGCCATACTTTTCTCTTTCCATCATTCTGGTAGAGGTTGATCTTGGTTTCATCTGTCCAAAGAATGTTCTTCCAGAACTGTGCTGGCTTTTTTAGATGTTTTTTTACAAAGTCCAGTCTAGCCTTTTTATTCATGATGCTTATGAGTGGCTTGCACCGTGCAGTGAACCCTCTGTATTTACTTTCATGCAGTCTTCTCTTTATGGTAGATTTAGATATTGATACACCAACCTCCTGGAGAGTGTTGGTCACTTGGTTGGCTATTGTGAAGGGGTTTCTCTTCACCATGGAGATTATTCTGCGATCATCCACCACTGTTGTCTTCTGTGGGTGCCCAGGTATTTTTGCATTGATGAGTTCACCAGTGCTTTCTTTCTTTCTCAGGATGTACCAAACTGTAGATTTTGCCACTCCTAATAATGTAGCAATTTCTTGGATGGGTTTTTTCTGTTTTCGCAGCTTAAGGATGGCTTGTTTCACCTGCATGGAGAGCTCCTTTGACCGCATGTTTACTTAACAGCAAAACCTTTCAAACGCAAGCACCACACCTCAAATCAACTCCAGGCCTTTTATCTGCTTAATTGAGAATTACATATTGAAGGGATTGCCCACAGCTGTCCATGAAATAGCCTTGGAGTCAATTGTCCAATTACTTTTGGTCCCTTTAAAAACAGGGTGGCACATGTTAAGGAGCTGAAACTCCTAAACCCTTCATCCAATTTTAATGTGGATACCCTCAAATGAAAGCTGAAAGTCTGAACTTCAACTGCATCTGAATTGTTTTGTTTAAAATTCATTGTGGTAATGTCTATAACCAAAATTAGAAAAATGTTGTCTTTGTCCAAATATATATGGACCTAACTGTATATATGGACCTAACTGTATGTTTTAACGAACATTTGAGCACATAAATCCATTAGATGTCGGTTTTGCAAGCCTGCGAGAAAATATTGCAGTACGGATGCCATACGGATTACATACGGAGGATGCCATGCGCAAAATACGCTGCCACACCCTGCCTACGGATGACATACGGATCACTATTTTGGGAACATTTCTGCGTATTACGGCCATAATAAACGGACCGTATTTACATACGCTGAGTGTGATGCCGTCCTGACAATGGCCAAGAATTTTGCATATACAGTATGTGTGTATTTGGTAGTATTGCCTTTTAACTATCAAACTTGAGTAATTTAATATGCAAATTGACACTTCAGAGAAGAAGAGGAGCTGAACTCTGTAACACCACCTGTTGGAAGCAGCAATTTAAAAAAAAACTTTGGATTTTTTTCACCACTTAAATAAAAGAGAACCTATACATGCTTGATATCTACAAACTTGTAATGACCTGGAGAATCATAGTGGCAGGTCAGTTTTAGCATATGGTGAATATAGTAAAAAAAAGACAAAGCAACAACTGTGTGACAGCACTTTTTTTTGCAGTTTTACTGTACATTACATGGTAAAATCAATGCTGCAGTTCAAAAGTAAAACTTGTCCTGCAAAAAACAAGCAATCACATGGCCATATTGATGGAAACATTAAAAAGTTATGGCTCTGGGGAAAAGGGGAGAAGAAACCAGAAATACAAAAAAGGAAAATGGCTCAAGGGTGAAGGCAGCTGTTAAATGACTATAAATATGACTAAGGATAAAATCAAAATTAGAATCTCAATTTACGATATGTTAGGTGTCGAGTTCACGCTGCTGCACAGGGGGAATCTCAAACAACATCCTCAGCAGTCTCCCATTTTTCAACAGCCACAGAGGAGCCTGCTCAGCAGAGACATCAGTCCCAGCATCCTGCTCAAGCTCATGCTGAGCGTTTGTTTACTGTTGCCATCCCAGGCTCAGCTATTGTAACCAGCATTAATCAGCGGCAAGCAGCTGCTCCAGGGACTAAGTCCTGCTTTTTGTCAACTGAGCATACCCGTGGGACGACCTCTCTTTGGAGTTCGGGGGTCACATGCTCAGTTCCTGGACCGGCCCTGATTGGACCACTAGGAAGGTCCCGGAAGGACGCAACTATAAAAGGTTCCATGGCTCTAGTATAAATTTAAAACGTGTATGTGTGGATGTTTGGATGCAATTTGATGAAAGCTCCTAATTGATCCTCTTCCCTAGCATCATTGTCTGAGTGTGGGTGATTGGAGCTAACTAATGCCAGATTGTGCCATCCAGCACTAGCCACGACAGTACAGTGTCTATTGCAGCATCCGTCAGAGCGGCGCGATGCACAAATAGTGCGCATTCCTAGCCCAAGCTTAGGGTCGTTAGTGGTGTCCGCCAGAGCGGCGCTGTATGCACATAGTGCAGTAAATCTTTTGTTTAGTTTCTCTCTGGCACCGCAGTTGCGGCGCCGAACACTAGTGGGTCTAGAGGGACTCTAACCCTGTGTCCTTGGGGCAGTGTCCTGTGACCAAAACACTAGCATTCACTCTGCAGTATTGCAGCCCTGTGACTTAACAAGGTTCACCTCCTACATACAGGGTTCACCTCCTACAAACCGGGTGAAGTTAACCAGCGTGTGTTCACGTTACCACCATATACTGTCCGCAATTACAGAGCAGCAGGTGTCATCTCTGCATGGTGGACCCCAGGCTGCAAACTCACCTTATATCCTCTTTAATGTTATTTGGTGCATTCCACCAGCCCTAACAGTATATTGCCCTCATCAGTGCACAGTAATAGAAGGTTCTGAACTAAGGTCTAACATTTCTCCTTCTAAAGGAAGAGTGACATACTGGCTCTGGAATGCCAATGTAACCAGGCTTATTCGCCGTGCAATGCTCCTCTGGTAAATTTACTATGCAAATTACCTCTTCAGAGAGGAAGAGGACTTGAACCCTATAGCGCCACCTGTTGAAAGCAGAAATCCTACAAGTCAATATTGACCCTTTAACGAGTCTTGCAATATGACTTAAGATAAGAGCCAAATCATAATCTCAATTTGCAGACACAGTGTTTTAGGAACTGACAAGGGACAATGCCTGAAGCAAGGTTAAACCTTACCCCTTAGACATCTGTCAATAATAGAGCAGTATATTATCAATGCAATCAAAGGATCACATGGTCAAATCCTTATGTGTGAGGTAAGTCTAAAAAAATAGATAAAAAAAGCAAATCTTAGTTTTAGTAATAAAAAATATTTTATATATGAAAAAAACCATAGCCACAAAAATGACACATATTTGGCATCACTGAGTCTGTAATATTCATACTATAGTAAAATATGATGTTTTTAATTCTGATTATATTATAATAATAATATTATATTAGTATTTATCCCGCAGGGTCAATGCCGTAAAAATGATACAAAAATCTATGTCAGATACACAGAATTTTTTACTTCCTGACTCACAAAAAAATGCAAATAAAAAGTGATTAAAACAGTGTATATATCCCAAAATGGCACCAATAAAAACTATTAATTGTCGCACAAAAAGAAAGCGCTTGTATGCCTCAGGAAATAGAAAAACTAAAGAGCTATAGTTCTCTGATTATGATGTTAAAAAAAAGTTATTTTCTTGTGAAAAATTTGTAAAACATAATAAATTGTGTCATTATAATCATATAATATCAACCCCTATAATAAATTAACATGTCCATTTTATTGCATAGTGAACTAATATAATGTAAAAATATATATTAAAAGATTATTCCAGATTTTTGATTATTTGTTCATGCGTCCAACAAAAAAAAATAAAAGAATAATAAAATAAAAAGTTGTATGTACCCAAACATGAAACCAGTAAAGATTATACCATGTCCTTCAAAATAAAAAGCTAATATATAGCTTTGTTTACAGAAAATATGGTGATAAAAAAGTTTATTTTCATAGAAAAAAAAATTCCATTTGGTATCATAGTAATCATACTGACCAAATAATAAAAATCAAATGTCAATTATGGGACGTTGATCTAGGAAACTAGTCTGATTGCCAGTACTAGAGTCAAGAAGGATTTTTTCCCATAATTTTGGGCAATTAGCATTTGCCTCATGTTTTTTTTTGTTTCACTGGATCAAAATGTTAGGCTATAGATTTACTATATATATATTATAGAGTCTATGGACACATACAGGGACGGACACTGACAGCTTGGGGCCCCTGTGCAAGAAATGTGTCTGGGCCCCCCTCCTTTTATGGCGACAAATGGCGATCCTCCACCAAATTTCACAGTGGGTGCAAGACACTGTGGCTTGTACACCTCTCCAGGTCTTCATGTAACCATTAGATGACCAGGTGTTGATCTGGGGATGCTTCAGCAAAGCTGAAATTGGGCAGTGGGCAGGTTAATCTTTGCGAAGGATGTATGAATCAAGCCGCATTTAAGGTTATCCTGGAAAAAACTGTTGATTCCTTCTGCTCAGGCAATGTTCCCCAACTCTGAGAATGGGTTTTTCCAGCAGGACAATGCACCATGCCACACTGCTAGGCCAATCAAGGTGTGGATGAAGGAGCACCACATCAAATCCCTGTCATGGCCAGCCCAATCTCTATACCTGAACCCATTGAAAACCTCTGGAATGTAATCAAGAGGGAGATGGATAGTCACAAGCCATCAAACAAAGAAGAACTGCTTACATTTTTGTACCAGGAGTGGCATAAGGTCACCCAGAAGCTGTGTGAAAGACTGGTGGAAAGCACGCCAAGACACTTGAAAGCTGTGATTAAAAATCATGGTTGTTCCACAAAATATTGATTTTTGAACTCTTCCTGAGTTAAAACATTAGTATTGTTGTTTCTAAATGATTATTAACTTGTTTTTTTGCTTTATTTGAGATCAGCAAACAAAGCATTTTTTTGTTATTTATTATTTTTGTTATTATATATATTATTTTGTGTTAGACATAATAAGCGATAACCATTTCTTCCTCCACCTCCCCCTGTTCCTAAGTCCATTATAAGTCCCCCTTCCTCCCATCCCAATCCCCCACACCCCTCATTGTCCTCCTTCCAAGTATCCTATTATTGTCCTCTCTTCCACCCCATCATTGCACTATTCACAACCTCCATCATTGCTTTCTCCCCATCACCTCATATCATTGCCAATTCCACCACCTACATCATTTCCTCCTCCCCCACCACCCCCATTATTGCCCTTTCCACCACCACCATCATTGTCCTTTCCACCACCACCATGATTGCATTCTCCACCACCACCCCATCATTGCCCTTTCCACCACCTCCATCATTTCCTTTTCACCCACCACCCCATTATTGCCCTTTCCACCACCACCATCATTGTCCTTTCCACCACAACCATCATTGCATTCTCCCTCACCACCCCATCATTGCTTTTTCCACCACCTCCATTATTGCTTTCTCCTCTACCACCCCATCATTGCCCTCTCCATCACCTCATCATTGCCCTTTCCACCACCTCCGTCACAGCATTCTCCTCATCTTTGCCTCCTTCCCCACCACTCCCATCATTGTCTTTTCGACTACCAACATCATTGCCTTCTTCCCCACCTTCATCATTGCCTTCTCCCTCACCACCCCATCATTGCTCATTCCTCCACCTCCATCATTTCCTCCTCCCCCACCATCCCCATCATTGCACTTTCCACCACATCCATAATTTCCTCCTCCCCCACCATCCCCATCATTGCCCTTTCCACTACCACCATCATTGTCCTTTCCACCACCACCATCCTTGCCCAATCCACCACCTCCATCATTGCCTTCTCCCCCACCATCATAATTGCCTTCTCCCCCACCTCCATCAATTCCTCCTCCCCCACCACCCCCATCATTGCCCTTTCCACCACATCCATCATTCCCTCCTCCCCATCATTGCCCTCTCCTCCCCCTACACACACATAGACACACACAGCACCATTCACCTCCCTGCACATTCGACCACAGCGCTACACACACACACAGCACCTCTCACCTCTCCGAGCGCTACACACACATAGCACCTCTCACCCCTCTTCATGCTCTGCCACAGAATCACCATCGCCTTCCTCTCTCTGACATCATCCAGTGGTGCTGCTGTCTGTGTGAGAGGAAGCGCGGGCAGGAAACAGGATAGATTGCTGCAGCTCCACTGCTATTTTCTCTTGTAGGCAGCGAAGCTGCAGGGATCTCTCCCTGCCCGCCGCACATGAGGGCCAGATTGCCCTCATTATTAGCCACCCTGCAAGGACTCTCCTCCACCTCTGCCCATGGACACATACCTATTATCAACATTAAAAACTTTTAAACTATGATTTACAATAATGAGGGATGGTGCTTAAAAAGTAATAAACACAATCCGTCAAGAAATACTTCTAAATATACATCTTGTCATGCAAAAAAATAAGCTATTACACAATTCCGTAGATGGAAAAAGGTAAAACTTATGAATATGGCAACAACAAAAAAATGTTTTTATTTCAAATAATATATTTGTTGTACAGAAGTAATAAATTAATAAAACTATAAACATGTTGGTATGGCTATATATTCATAATGACCCAGAGAATTGTTACGGCTTCACAAAAAAAGTGAGGAAAAAAATTATTTGACATAAAAGGCTCAAGTTTACTTTGGTAGGTAGGGGGAAATGTATCCCCAATCCCTGGATTATCTCTTTTTCCTACATATGTGTTTGCATCTCATTGCTAAGGAGGGCAGCGGTTCAGCATGTACAGTGCTTACAAGCACTTGCCTACTGAACTTGTAATCACTACTTTGGCCAGGATTGCTGAAATGCACTTAGCTTTTTTTTTCGCAGATTCCTCTCTCTGTTCTCTAATGCTGCAGAGGTAGGGTTGCCCAATATAACTACTTCGGAGCACACACTGTTCAGGCCAACAGTGCAACGATGCTGCTGGCTTGAAATGGAGCACTCGCCTCCCAGGAATCAGGAAGTCACAAGGCTGGGGAGCAATGAGTTCTTGAACATTTATTACATATACCCTTTAACTAGCTTCACTACCTCCACATAATTTGACATCCTCATAATGATATAGTGTTTTGTTAAGTGCACCAGTCAGTCCTGCTTTAAAAAAGGCCACACAAAATGATGGGCCACTCCCATGCTCCACAGTTGGGATTCTGCACTTTGGCTTTCATATATGGTTTTACATTTCCATTTTTGTTTCATCAAAATAGAGGTGATTTTCTCCAAAAAATAAAATCTTTTGACCAAAAAAAAAACACAGTTTCAAACTGTAACTGACTTTTTCTAGCCGTTATAGATCTGTGACTTCTTCCTTGTTGGCCATGCTTTCAGATCATATCAGTATAGGACAAGTTTGAGACAGATAATTCCTTGCCTGTTTTTTTTTTTTTTTTTTTTTTTTATACAAAGGCTCATGTTCTAGGATTGATTTGCATTTTTCACACCAAGGTATGCTCATCTGTAGGAGAAACAAAGCTGCTCCCTTCTCAAGGAATGATAGCTGTGTTGTCCCATGGTGTTTAAACTTGCAGATTATCATTTGTGCAGATTATCATGGTACATTCAGGCATTTGCAAATTGCTCCCAAGGATGTACCAGATTTCTGGAAGTCTACAATTCTTTTTGTGATGTCTTGGTAATTTGTTTTGATTTCCCCATGAAGTCAAGAAATGAGGCAAGAAAGCTTTTCAATACTGCCACATCTACAACTTCAATAAGCTCAAATAATGTTAAATGGCCTTTCAAAAGCTTCTTAAGCCATAACATAATTTTCTTTATTTTTTCCTAGGTGTTAAAGGCACATTACCATGTGATGTACGAATCCTTCTTACCCACAGGAATTGTGATATAGTGAATTATAAATGACACTTGTTAGAGAAATTGCATGTGCCATGTAGGTATTTGAAACAACTTACAGTGTGGTGATATTGATTCTGTGGCAGGGATAAGTATGAGTATTCAGCCTGTGTATGGAATCTTTTGCATATAACTACTTTTTGAGATTGTAGTCTAATATTTTGTTTATATACCAGTTTTCCCCAATGTTACTTACACTAGTGTCACAAGTTTCGATTATTGTACTTTCTTGCACCTTTACATCCTCTACAGAAGAAACCGAATGCCACATTTTAAAGTGGATTTGTGATGTGTGGCTTCATTGTCACAAAAATTATGGAATCACCGGCCTTGGAGGATGTTCATTCAGTTGTTTAATTTTGTAGAAAAAAAAGCAGATCACAGACATGGCACAAAACTAAAGTCATTTCAAATGGCAACTTTCTGGCTTTAAGAAACACTAAAAGAAATTAAGAACAAACAATGTGGTAGTGTTACGCCGCCTAATACGCCGCTTCATACTTACCTTTCCGGCCGGCGTGCTCCCGACGCTCCTCCTCGCTCCTCTGCGTCTGGATTCTCTGGTGCTCGTCCCGTCGGCGGTCCGCGCATGCACAGACGCGCTTCTCTCACCGCTAGGGCTTCTGGGAGGTCGTGACCTGGTGGCTCCGCCCCCAATATGGTGGCGCCCGTCTGGTACTTTTTCTCTGCATCTCTCCCGGTAAGACGCCTTTGCGTCTATTGCTTTCGCCGGCTTCTTGCTGGCTTCTCCTTAGTTTATTTGGCTCCAGTCTTTGCTCTCCATGCTTAGACTCAGATTTGGCTTGTTACTTATTGTCATTTCTCTGCTGTCCCTGCCAGTCCTGTGTTCCTGTCATCCCTGCCAGTCCTGTGTTCCTGCCGTCCCGCCAGTCCTGTGTTCCTGCCATACCTGCCAGTCCTGTGTTCCTGCCGTCTCCGCCAGTCCTGTATTACTGCCATCCCTGCCAGTCCTGTGATCCTGCCATCCCTGCCAGTCCTGTGTTCCTGCCATCTCTGCCAGTCCTGTGTTCCTGCCGTCCCTGCCAGTCCTGTGTTCCTGTTGTCTCCACCAGTCCTGTGTTCCTGCCATCTCTGCCAGTCCTGTGTTCCTGCTGTCTCTGCTAGTCCTGTGTTCCTACCATCCCTGCCAGTCCTGTGTTCCTGTTGTTCTCCGTCCATCATGTGTCTCCACCATACCGGTCAGTACTGTGTCTTGCCATCCCTGTCCGTCCGGTGCCTTCTCCGTTCTGGTCTCCTCTGTGGTCCCGTCTCACTCCTATCCTCAGTACCATCTTTGGCCCAGCCCTCAGTCACCCCTTTGGCTCCGGCAGTTGCGGCTCCATCCTCCTTGGGCCTGTCACAAACACTCCCTGTATAGGGGGTGGTACTATCTGGTCCGCTCGCCCTCGGGGGCTCTGAAGCCGTGACCCAGGGGGTCCACTTCTCAGGTTCTTATAGTACGCAAAGGCCATGGATCCCGCTGGATCTGTGGCTGCTCAGAAAGAGCTTGTTTTCCTGCGGGAGTATCAGTCCCGAATGATGTCCTTCATGAAATCTATGGACTCCCGTCTTTCTGCTCTCCAGTCCTCTGATCCAGGGAAAGCCTCCCAGCTGGCCAGTTTGCAACAACAACTGTTACAGCAGTGGGATACCCAGTCCCATATCCTGGGGTATATGGCATCTGTCCATAGTCGACTTCTTTCTCTTCAGTCTGCCGCGTCTGTTCCTGCACCTGCTCCTGCTCCTCATCCCTCTCATCGTTTGGCTAAAGCACCTCATTTTAAAGGAGACCCCAAACTATGTTGGTGATTTCTTAATCAGTGCCGTCTTCAATTCGAGCTCCTCCCCCTGCAATACCCTACTGATCAGGCCAAGGTGACCTTTATTATTTCGCAATTGGAGGGTGAAGCCCTAGCATGAGTTAATACTCTTTGGGTGTGGGATGATCTTGTAATCAATCAGTTGACTCTATTTTTGGAGATGTTTCGTTGAGTGTTCGATGAACCAGGTCACGCCTCAACCACTGAGGCTTTGTTTAATTTACTGCAGGGGTCTTTAACTGTTGGGCAATACACTATTCAGTTTCAGACTTTATCTTCCGATTTGGGTGGGAATAATGAAGCGTTGGTAGGGGCTTTCTTGCTGGAACTATCTAGCCGTATCAAGGATGAATTAGCTGGCTGAGATACTCCAACTAATTTGGAGGATTTAATTGCCTTGGCTATGCCTATAGACCTTCGCTTTCAGGAGCGAGCTCGGGAAAGAAAATGTCCTTGTTCTTCTATGTCCTCACGTAGGCCTCCCAGTCCACATTCCAGAGTCTCTGCTTCAGTTTCTGCTCCTGAGCCGATGCAAGTAGATCGTTTAAAACTTTCCAAACAACGTCACAAGGAGAGATGCACTCAGGGTCTCTGTTTTTACTGTGGAAGCTCCTCTCATCTTCTCTGGGCCTGCCCTGATCGTCCGGAAAAATCCTCCACCTAGGTCAGGTAAGAGAAGCCTCCATAGGTGCATGTGAAACCTCTCAACCCCTCACTCTGCCTGTTTTGTTGCATATTCATGATAAACATTTTTCCCTCGAGGCTTATGTGGACTCGGGTGCAGCGGGAAATTTTTTTAGGTTAGAGGAGGTAATTAAAATCTCTGTTCCTGTTAGGTCTTTAGAGAATCTTCTTTTTCTCTCTTCTGTAGACAGGAGGCCTCTCTAAGAGACTATAACTCAAGTTACGCAGTTGGCAGAGCTTCAAGTTGGGGCTCTGCATAGGGAGAGGATTTCATTTTTTGTTTTAGCCAACATCTCTCATCCTATTCTCCGTGGCCTTCTGTGATTACGGGTCCACAAACCCTTCTTAGATTGGCATAGGGGCAACATTCTTCATTGGGGGATTCCTGTCGGACTCGTTGTCTGCTGCTGGTGCGTCCTGTTGGTGTCCCCTGTCCCTTCCCCATCTCTTCAGGGTTGCCCTCTGTTTATTCTTCTTTTGCAGATGTTTTTGACAAAAAGGAGGCAGAGACTCTTCCACCACATCGACCCTATGACTGTCCTATAGACCTCGTACCTGGTACCACTCCTCCTAGAGGAAGAATCTATCCTCTCTCGCCTGCAGAAACTCAAGCTATGTCAGACTATGTTCAGGAGAACCTTACCAGAGGTTTTATTCGAAAATCTTCGTCTCCAGCTGGGGCAGGTTTCTTTTTTGTGAAAAAGAAGGATGGTACCCTTCGCCCTTGTATTGACTACAGAGGGTTAAATAACATCACTGTGAAGAATAAATACCCATTGCCTCTTATTTCAGAACTCTTCGACCGCCTGAGGGGAGCACAAATTTTTACCAAGCTAGATCTTCGGGGAGCCTACAACTTGTTTCGTTTCCGTGCAGGGGACAAGTGGAAAACCACATTCAACTCTCGGGACGGTCACTACAAGTATTTGTTAAGGCCTTTTGGACTTTGTAATGCTCCTGCTGTGTTCCAAGAGTTCATCAACGATATCTTTCAAGATTGCCTCTATACTAGTGTTGTAGTCTACTTGGACGACATCCTCATCTTCTCTCCAGATTTATCTACTCATCGATGAGACGTTCGCCAAGTTTTATTACGTTTAAGGGTTTAAGGGAGAATCATCTCTTCGCAAAGATTGAGAAATGTGTCTTTGAACAGTCTTCCATAACGTTCCTGGGTTATATTGTTTCTAAGGATGGCCTGAAGATGGATCCTGAGAAGGTATCTGCTGTTCTGAATTGGCCACGTCCTTCAGGGGTAAAGGCTATTCAGCAATTTCTTGGCTTTGCCAATTATTATAGACAATTTATCCCTCATTTCTCCTCCTTGACTAAACCAATTTCTGCTTTAGTTTGCAAGGGAGTCAACCCTAATCTTTGGCCTCCGGAGGCCGAAACTGCCTTCCAAACCCTGAAGCATGAATTTGCTTCTGCATCTGTGCTTCATCGGCCGGATACCAATAGACCATTTATTCTTGAAGTGGATGCGTCCTCTATTGGAGCTGGAGCTGTACTTTTACAGAGGTCTAACTCAGGTCGATTAGTGTCCTGTGGGTTTTTCTCTAAAGCATTTTCTTCTCCAGAGTGTATTTATTCCATCGGTGACAAAGAATTATTGGCCATTAAATTGGCCTTGGAGGAGTGGTGGTATCTTCTTGAAGGGGCTGTACATCCATTCGTTATTTTTACGGATCACAAGAATCTAGCCTATGTCCAGTCCACCCAAAGGCTGAACCCTCGACAAGCCAGATGGTCTTTGTTCTTCAGACATTTTGACTTCAAGTTACATTTCTGACCTGGAAATAAAAACATCAAAGCTGATGCTCTTTCAAGATCTTTTCAACCCCTGGATGAAGAGGAGAGACCAGCACATATTCTTGATCCTGCTAAGATTGTTTCTTTGGCTCCCCTGGATGTGATCACTCCTCCTCCAGGAAATACCTTCATGTCTAATCATGACAAGATGAAAGTTTTACATTGGGTCATTCCTCCCGCTTTGCTGGACATGTTGGGGGCAAGAAGACTCTCTCCCTGATTTCTCGCCATTATTGGTGGCCTTCTCTTTGCCAGGATGTCTTGGATTTCATTGCTTCCTGTCCTCATGTGATAGGAACAAAGTTCCTCAACAGCTTCCTTCGGGATCTCCGCATCCACTTCACGTGCCTTCTGTTCCCTGAAGTCATATTGCGATGGATTTTGTCAACGATTTACCGAGATCTTCTAATTGCACAGCAATTTTGTTGGTGGTCGATAGATTTTCCAAAATGGCCCACTCCATCTCTTTACCTGGTCTACCTTCAGCTCCTGACATAGCAAAGATCTTTTTACATCAAATATTTCGACTTCATGGATTCCCTCAGCATATCGTGTCCAACCGAGGAGTTCAGTTTACCTCCCATTTTTGGTGAGCCCTTTGTGGACTTATGAAGGTATCGCTGGATTTTGCTTCTGCATACCATCCCCAGTCCAATGCCAAGTGGAGCAAGTAAATCAAATTCTCACATCTTATCTTTGCCATTTTACCAATGCTCATCATGATAACTGGGTGTCTCTTCTTCCCTGGGCAGATTTCGCCTATAATAATCACACTAGTGAATCTTTGTCTAAGTCTCCCTTTTTTATTGTTTTTGGGCAACATCCCGGCATTCCTCTTCCTGTTCTCCCCACCTCAGGTGTACCGGCGGTGGATTCCTTGTCCTTGGAATTTTCCAAGATTTGGCAGGAAGCTAAGGAGGCGCTTGAGAAGGCTAGTAGCAGAATGAAAAGGTATGTTGACAAGAGGCGTTTAGATGTTCCTCCGTATCAGCCTGGCGATAAGGTCTGGCTTTCCTCTCGCTACATCAGACTCAAGATTCCCTCTCAAAAGTTAGGTCCATGTTACATCATTCAATTTGAAATTTCTAGCCGAATTACAGTAATGACGTAGCCTATAAGTTGAAGTTGCCCTCTTCGTTACACATTCCTAACGCTTTTCATGTATCGCTCCTCAAACCCGCAATTTTTAATCATTTTCATTGTTCCATCACATTCTCACTTACCCATTTCTTGTGATTCCTCTTTTGAAGTTAAGGATATTCTCGCTAAAAAATCTGTTAAAGGTAGGACTTTTTATTTAATTGATTGCAAGGGCTTTGGACCTGAAGAAAGGTCCTGGGAACCTCTAGAGAATATCAATGCTCCTCTAATCCTGAGGAGGTTCCTTTCCAGTTTTAAAGAGAGGGGGGGTAAAAGAGGGGGTACTGTTACGCCACCTAATATGCCGCCTCATACTTACCTTTCCGGCCAGCGCGCCCCCGACGCTCCTCCTCGCTCCCCTGCGTCTGGATTCTCTGGTGCTCGTCCCGTCGGTGATCCACGCACATGCAGACACGCTCCTCTCACCACTGGGGCTTCTGGGAGCTCATGACCAGGTGGCTCCGCCCCTAATATGGTGGCGCCCATCGGGTACTTCTTCCTTGCATCTCTCCAGGTAAGACGCCTTTGCATCTATTGCTTTCGCCAGATTCATGCTGGCGTCTCATTAGGTTCTTTGGCTCCAGTCTTTGCTCCTTTGTTCCCCACGCTTAGACTCAGATTTGGCTTGTTACTTATTGTCATTTCTCTGCCGTCCCTGCCAGTCCTGTGTTCCTGTCATCCCTGCCAGTCCTGTGTTCCTGCCGTCTCCGCCAGTCCTGTGTTCCTGCCATCCCTGCCAGTCCTGTGTTCCTGCCATCCCTGCCAGTCCTGTGTTCCTGCCGTCTCCACCAGTCCTGTGTTCCTGCCATATCTGTCAGTCCTGAGTTCCTGCCATCCCTGCCAGTCCTATGTTCCTGTTGTTCTCCATCTATCGTGTGTCTCCACCATACCGGTCAGTACTGTGTCTTGCCGTCCTTGTCCGTCCGGTGCCTTCTCCATTCTGGTCTCCTCTGTGGTCCCGTCTCACTCCTGTCCTCAGTACCATCTTTGGCCCAGCCCTCAGTCGCCCCTTTGGCTCCAGCTGTTGCGGCTCCATCCTGCTTGGGCCTGTCCCAAACACTCCCTGTATAGGGGGTGGCACTATCTGGTCCGCTCGCCCTCGGGGGCTATGTGTAATGTTCATACCAGGGCGTTCGACAGACAGCGGTAATTCCGCTTTTGTCCACTATGTGCTCAGTGGCGTCGGCTAGATTTTATCTAGCTGGTCCGCGGTTAATTTAGCTGGTACTTAGATTGGAAGCTGGGCCACGCCCACTGCCTTTAACCCCTTCACCCCCAAGGGTGGTTTGCACGTTAATGACCAGGCCAATTTTTACAATTCTGACCACTGTTCCTTTATGAGGTTATAACTCTGGAACACTTCAACGGATCTTGGTGATTCTGACAATGTTTTCTCGTGACATATTGTACTTCATGACAGTGGCAAAATTTCTTTGATATTACCTGCATTTATTAGTGAAAAAAATGGAAATTTGGTGAAAATGTTGAAAATTTCGCAATTTTTGCAATTTTCCAACTTTGAATTTGTATGCAATTAAACCACAGTGATATGTCACACAAAATACTTAATATGTAACATTTCCCACATGTCTACTTTACATCAGCACCATGTTGGAACCAACATTTTTTTTTGTTAGGGAGTTATAAGGGTTAAAAGTTGACCAGCAATTTCTCATTTTTACAACACCATTTTTTTTTTAGGGACCACATCTCATTTGAAGTAATTTTGAGGGGTCTATATGATAGAAAATACCCAAGTGTGACACCATTCTAAAAACTGCACCCCTCAAGGTGCTCAAAACCACATTCAAAAAGTTTATTAACCCTTCAGGTGTTTCACAGGAATTTTTGGAATGTTTAAATAAAAATGAACATTTAACTTTTTTTCACACAAAATTTACTTCAGCTCCAATTTGTTTTATTTTACCAAGGGTAACAGGAGAAAATGGACACCAAATGATGTTGTACAATTTGTCCTGAGTACGACGATACCCCATATGTGGGGGTAAACCACTGGTTGGGCGCATGACAGAGCTCGGAAGCGAAGGAGCGCCATTTGACTTTTCAATGCAAAATTGACTGGAATTGAGATGGGACGCCATGTTGCGTTTGGAGAGCCACTGATGTGCCTAAACATTGAAACCCCCCACAAGTGACACCATTTTGGAAAGTAGACCCCCTAAGGAACTTATCTAGAGGTGTGGTGAGCACTTTGACCCAACAAGTGCTTCACAGAAGTTTATAATGCAGAACCGTAAAAATAAAAAATCATATTATTTCACAAAAATGATATTTTGACCCCAATTTTTTATTTTTACAAGGATAAGAGAAGAAATTGGACACCAAAAGTTGTTGTATAATTTGTCCTGAGTACGCTGATACCCAATATGTGGGGGTAAACCACTGTTTGGGCGCATGGGAGAGCTCGGAAGGGAAGGAGCGCCGTTTGACTTTTCACTGCAAAATTGACAGGAATTGAGATGGGACGCCATGTTGCGTTTGGAGAGCCACTGATGTGCCTAAACATTGAAACCCCCCACAATTGACACCATTTTGGAACGTAGACCCTCTAAGGAACTTATCTAGAGGTGTGGTGAGCACTTTGACCCACCAAGTGCTTCACAGAAGTTTATAAAGCAGAGCCGTAAAAATAAAACAAAAATGTTTTCCCACAAAAATTATTTTTAGCCCCCCGTTTTGTATTTTCCCGAGGGTAACAGGAGAAATTGGACCCCAAAAGTTGTTGTCCAATTTGTCCTGAGTACGATGATACCCCATATGTGGGGGGGAACCACCGTTTGGGCGCATTGGAAGGGCTCGGAAGGGATAGAGCGCCATTTGGAATGCAGACTTAGATTGAATGGTCTGCAGGCATCACATTGCGTTTGCAGAGCACCTAATGTACCTAAACAGTAAACAAAAACCACAAGTGACACCATTTTGGAAAGTAGACCCCCTAAGGAACTCATCTAGATGTGTTGTGAGAGCTTTGAACCCCCAAGTGTTTCACTACAGTTTATAACGCAGAGCCGTGCAAATAAAAAATATTTTTTTTTCCACAAAAATTATATTTTAGCCCCCAGTTTTGTATTTTTCCAAGGGTAACAGGAGAAATTGGACCCTATATATTGTTGTCCAATTTGTCCTGAGTACGCTGATACCTGATATCTGGGGGGGAACCACCGTTTGAGCGCATGGCAGAGCTCGGAAGGGAAGGAGCATCATTTGCAATGCAGACTTAGATGGATTGGTCTGCAGGCGTCACATTGCGTTTGCAGAGCCCCTAATGTACCTAAACAGTAGAAACCCCTGACAAGTGACCCAATATTGGAAACTAGACCCCCCAAGGAACTTATCTAGTTGTGTTGTGAGAACTTTGAACCCCCAAGTGTTTCACAACAGTTTATAACGCAGAGCCGTGAAAATAAAAAAATAAAAAATTCCCCCCAAAATTATTTTTTAGCCCCCAGTTTTGTATTTTCCCAATGGTAACAGGAGAAATTGGACCCCAAAAGTTGTTGTCCAATTTGTCCTGAGTACGCTGATACCACATATGTGGGGGGAACCACCGTTTGGGCGCATTGGAAGGGCTCGGAAGGGATGGAGCACCATTTGGAATGCAGACTTAGATGGAATGGTCTGCAGGCATCACATTGCGTTTTCAGAGCCCCTAATGTACCTAAACAGTAGAAACCCCCCACAAGTGACACCATTTTGGAAATTAGACCCCCTAAGGAACTCATCTAGATGTGTTGTGAGAGCTTTGAACCCCCAAGTGTTTCACTACAGTTTATAACGCAGAGCCATGCAAATAAAAAAATATTATTTTTTTTCCACAAAAATTATTTTTTAGCCCCTAGTTTTGTATTTTCCCAAAGGTAACAGGAGAAATTGAACCCCAAAAGTTGTTCTCCAATGTGTTCCGAGTACGCTGATACCCCATATGTTGGGGTAAACCCCTGTTTGGACGCACGGGAGAGCTTGGAAGGGAAGGAGCACTGTTTTACTATTTCAACGCAGAATTGGCTGGAATTGAAATCGGACGCCATGTCGCGTTTAGAGAGCCCCTGATGTGCCTAAACAGTGGAAACCCCCAATTATAACTGAAACCCTAATCCAAACACACCCCTAACCCTAATCCCAAAGGTAACCCTAAGCACACCTCTAACCCAGACACACCCCTAACCCTAATCCCAACCCTATTCCCAACCGTAAATGTAACCCTAACCCTAAGTTTAGCCCCAACCCTAACCCTAACTTTAGCCCCAACCCTAAATGTAGCCTTAACCCTAGCCCCAACCCTAGCCCCAACCCTAACCCTAAATTCTAGCCCTAACCCTAACCCTAACCATAGCCCTGACCCTAGCCCTAACCCTAACCCTAACCCTAGCCCTAGCCCTAACCCTAGCCCTAACCCTAGCCCTAACCCTAGCCCTAACCCTAACCCTAACCCTAGCCCTAGCCCTAACCCTAGCGCTAGCCCTAGCCCTAACCCTAGCCCTAACCCTATCCCTAACCCTAACCCTAGCCCTAACCCTAGCCCTAACCCTAATGGGAAAATGGAAATAAATACATTTTTTAAAATTTTTAATTTTTCCCTAACTAAGCGGGTGATGAAGGGGGGTTTGATTTACTTTTATAGTGGGTTTTTTAGCGGATTTTTATGATTGGCAGCCGTCACACACTGAAAGACGCCTTTTATTGCAAAAAATATTTTTTGCGTGACCACATTTTGAGAGCTATAATTTTTCCATATTTGAGTCCACAGAGTCATGTGAGGTCTTGTTTTTTGCGGGACGAGTTGACGTTTTTATTGATAACATGTTCGGGCACGGGAGATTTTTTGATCGCTTTTTATTCCGATTTTTGTGAGGCAGAATGACCAAAAACCAGTTATTCATTAATTTCTTTTGGGGGAGGCGTTTATACCGTTCCGCGATTGGTAAAGTTGATAAGGCAGTTTTATTCTTCGGGTCAGTACGATTACAGCGATACCTCATTTATATCATTTTTTTATGTTTTGGCGCTTTTATACGATAAAAGCTATTTTATAGAAAAAATAGTTATTTTGGCATCGCTTTATTCTGAGGACTATAACTTTTTTATTTTTTTGCTGATGATGGTGTATGGTGGCTCGTTTTTTGCAGGACAAGATGACGTTTTCAGCGGTTCCATGGTTATTTATATCTGTCTTTTTGATCGCGTGTTATTCCACTTACTGTTTGGCGGTATGAGAATAAAGCGTTGTTTTTTGCCTCGTTTTTTTTATGGTGTTCACTGAAGGGGTTAACTAGTGATATAGTTTTATAGGTGGGGTTGTTACAGACGCGGCGATACTAAATATGTGTACTTTTATTGTTTGATTTTTTTTATTTAGATAAAGAAATGTATTTATGGGAATAATTTTTTTTTATTATTTATTTATTTAGGATTTTTTTTTTTTTTTTTACACATGTGGACATTTTTTTTTAAACTTTTTAACTTTGTCCCAGGGGGGGACATCACAGATCGGTGATCTGACAGTTTGCATAGCACTCTGTCAGATCACCGATCTGACTTAGAGCAAAGCAGGCTTACCAGCGCCTGCTCTGAGCAGGCACTCGGTAAGCCACCTCCCTCCCTGCAGGACCCGGATGCCGCGGCCATCTTGGATCCGGGACCTGCCGCGAGGAAGGAGGTAGGAGACCCTCAGGGCAACGCGATCACATCGCGTTGCTGCGGGGGTCTCAGGGAAGCACACAGGGAGCCCCCTCCCTGCGCGATGCTTCCCTGTACCGCCAGCACACCGCGATCATGTTTGATCGCGGTGTGCTGGGGGTTAACGTGCCGGGGGCGGTCCGTGACCGCTCCTGGCACATAGTGCCGCGATCGGCCGCGCTCCCCCCGTGAGCGCGGCCGATCGTGCTGGACGTACTATTCCGTCCTTGGGAAGTAGGGCCCACCTCACATGGACGGAATAGTACGTCCAATGGCAGAAAAGGGTTAAATAGTTCTTCTGAACATTGGGCGTCGCCGATTATAGCTTCTGTCTAGTGCTTGGTTATCTCGGTCTGGAGTGGTGAGCTAGGATTTGGAGTATCGTATCTGGTGGTGTATTTCCCTTTGTCTTATTTACTCCTTCCTATATTTGTATTTATTTTGCCCTGCGCATTTATAGTGTATTCCTGAGTGACTGCGGCGTGGTGTATATTTTCCGTTATCCTTGTCTGTGCTAACTGTGGGTATTGGTGTATGATCTTTTCACTGGGTGGTGGGCAGTGGTTTCAGCCTAGGGTTGAAACAGGAGACAGCGTGAGGGTCGAGGCCTAGACATGCACACCATCAGTATAAACTCTAGGTAGAGGGTCAGTCAGGATTTCCCTAGTCTGAGGGAAATTGCAGGGGCCCGGGTTATTAGCTCTTGCCCACTCAGTCTTCCCGTGACATTATAATCGGCCGTAAAAAAAAAAAAAAGAAAAAAAGGTGTTTCCTTTTTTTTGTTTTGTCATGGATCCCATGACTTCCATAACCCGCCATTTGGAGGCGCTCTCCCTACAGGTCACTGAGTTGAGGGGGGCAGTGCAGCAACAGGGACTAGCAGTATCTAATGTGCAAGCTGGAGCGACAGGTAGAGTTGCTGAGCCTAAGTTTCCTTTGCCTAAAAAATTTGCTGGGGAACGCAGTAAATTTGTTTCTTTTCGTGAAGCTTGCAAACTATATTTCCGTATGCGCCCGATCTCCTCGGGTAATGAGGCTCAGCGTGTGGGCCTGGTGTTGTCATAGTTAAGCGGGGATCCCCAAGCATGGGCGTTTTCTTTGCCATCTGATTCTGCTGCATTTGACTCTGTGGAGAGTTTTTTTTCCTTTCTTGGAAACATTTATGATAAGCCTGACAGAATGGCTCTAGCAGAATCTAAGACACGCACTATTCACCAGGGGGAGCGAGTTGCAGAGGATTACTGTTCTGAATTTCGTCACTGGGCGATCGATACACAGTGGAATGATCCAGCACTGCATGGGGTTTCTGGAAGGGTTAAAAAAGACCTTCTGATGTAGGAGACTCCTGCTTCTCTAGATTCCGCTATGAGTCTGGTTGTCCGCATTGATCGCCGTTTGCATCAGGGGGAGCATGAGACATCGCCTATGGGAGAGGGTTTAGGTTCACGTGAGGTTGCTGCATGTGAGCCCACGGAGCCTATGCAAATCGCAGGGGTGTCACATGTGAAGCGTCGAGCCCCTGAGCTCAGGAAGCAGGGAGCCTGTTTTTACTGCGGTAAAACTGGTCATTTTATTAACATCTGTCCTCTGCTGTCTAAGAAAAACGCAACGGCGGAAATCTTCTAAGCTCAGAGGGTGTGGAGGAGACCAATCTGAGCTTATGTATATCCTCCATGGTGGTTTCTCAATGCATGCTCCCTGCTAAGGTTTTTATCACTGGCGGTGAGCTGCCAATTACTGTTTTTGTGGATAGTGGTTCAGCCACAAATCTCATTGATGAGGAGTTTGCGCGCACAGCAGGTTTTAGGATTGAAAAACTGCCTCATCCTATCCGCGTGGTCACCATCAATGCTGCTCCTCTCTCACAGGGGGAGATTACTGAGTTTGTGTCTGAGGTGAAACTCCACATTTGGGTTCTACATTCCGATCAGGTTACATGTAAAGTGCTCAGGAATCTTCCTGCTCAGGTGGTTTTGGGTTTTCCATGGTTGTCTATGCACAACCCGGTAATTGACTGGAAAACTCAGGACATAATTCAGTGGAGCGAGTTCTGCCAGGAGAATTGCCTGGTCACATGTGTGTCTGCTGTGACTTCAAGCGTTCCGGAGTCACTTCTGGATTTTGTGGATGTGTTCTCTGAGAAGGGTTGTTCAGAATTGCCGCCACATCGTCCCTATGACTGTACTATCAGGTTTAAACCAGGGGCCAAATTGCCTAAAGCAAGGATGTTTAACATCTCCAGTCTGGAGACACAAGCGTTAAAGGATTACATTGCTGAAAGTTTGAGCAAAGGGCACATCAGGCCTTCATCCTCGCCTATGGCAGCAGGGTTCTTCTTCGTGAAGAAGAAAGATGGCGGATTACGCCCGTGTTTGGATTTCAGGGAATTGAACCAGATTACGGTTCGTGATCCATACCCTATGCCACTGATACCAGATTTGTTCAACCAGGTGGCAGGTGCTAAGTGGTTTATCAAGCTTGACCTCAGGGGGGCGTATAACCTCATAAGAGTCCATCAAGGTGATGAGTGGATGACGGCTTTTAATACCCCTGAGGGTCATTTTGAAAATTTGGTGATGCCATTTGTGTTGACTAACGCACCTGCAGTGTTCCAACATTTCATTAATGATTTGTTCTTGCATGTTTTGGGGAAATTCGTTATCGTGTACCTAGATGACATTCTCATATATTCTTGTGACCGTGATACTCATTTAGTTCATGTCAGGCAGCTGTTACAGCTTCTCAGAGAGAATAAGCTGTATGCTAAACTTGAGAAATGTGTATTTTCTGTTCAAGAGTTGCCTTTCTTGGGTTATATTGTGTCTGCTTCTGGTTTTAAAATGGACGCCGCTAAGGTGCAAGCGGTGCTGCATTGGGAACGGCCTGATAACCTGAAAGCACTTCAGCGGTTCCTTGGGTTTTCTAACTACTATAGGAAATTTATCAAGGATTTTTCCATGATTGCTAAACCGCTAACTGACATGACTAAAATGGGTACCAATTTCTCCGTTTGGCCTGAGGCTGCTGTGCGCGCATTTGAATTTCTTAAGAACAGTTTTGTTTCAGCCCCCATTCTTGTGCAGCCAGACGTATCAAAACCTTTTGTTGTGGAAGTCGATGTGTCTGAGGTTGGTGTGGGGGCGGTACTATCACAAGGCTCATCTTTGAGTGATTTGCGTCCATGCGCCTATTTTTCCAAGAAACTGTCGTCCGCCGAACGTAACTACGATATCGGCAACAGGGAGTTGTTGGCAATCAAGTTGGCCTTTGAGGAATGGCGAAACTTCTTGGAGGGGTCGGTTCTTCAGGTTACTGTTATTACCGATCATAAGAATCTGCTGTATTTGGAGTCAGCCAAGCGTCTGTCCCCCAGGCAGGCTCGCTGGGCATTCTTTTTCACGCGGTTCAATTTTGTTGTCACTTACAGACCGGGGTCTAAAAACACTAAGGCGGATGCTCTGTCCAGGTGTCTTCCGGGGGGAGAACCTCGGGAGGATCCAGTACCCATCCTCCAAAAGGGTGTTGTGGTTTCGGCTCTCACTACCGAGGTTGAGGCTGAGATTGCCGAGGCTCAGGAGGAGGTACCATCTGAGCTTCCCATCAACAAATCTTTTGTACCGCTTCATCTCCGCTTAAAGGTTTTGGCGGAGCATCATGATGCTGTCCTGGCTGGCCACCCAGGGGTTGGAGGTACCTTGGAGTTGGTGTCACGTCGGTTTTGGAGGCCCAAGATCCGACAGGACGTGGTCTCATACGTGTCAGCTTGTACCACGTGTGCTAGGGCTAAGACGCCCCGCTCCCGTCCTGTTGGCACACTACTTCCTCTTGAGGTACCTAGTAAGCCATTGACGGAAATCTCCATGGATTTCATTACTGATTTGCCCTCCTCAGCTGGGAACACGGTCATCTTGGTGATTGTTGATCGGTTTTCAAAAATGTCGCACTTTGTGTCTTTGCCTTCATTGCCTAACGCTAAGACTCTGGCTCAGGTATTTGTGCAGGAGGTGGTCAGATTTCATGGGGTTCCGTCTGACATCGTGTCTGATAGGGGTACTCAGTTTGTGGCAAAATTTTGGAAAGCATTTTGCTCACGGCTGGGGATCAAGTTGTCTCATTCTTTGGCGTTTCATCCTCAGTCAAATGGTCAGACTGAGCGTATGAACCAAAATTTGGAACAGTACTTACGCTGCTTTGTCTCTGATAACCAGGAGGAGTGGTCTACGTTCCTTCCTTTGGCTTAGTTTGCCATCAATAATCACTGCCAGGAGTCATCTGGGGAGTCTCCGTTTTTTTGTGTTTACGTGCTTCATCCTCAATTTTGTACTTTGAGTCAGAGGGGCTCTTCCGGCGTTCCGGAGGAAGACCAGTTAGGAGCACAATTGTCATCAGTCTGGAGGAGAGTTAAACAGTGCCTGTTGAGTGTGGGTGCTAGGTACAAACGTGTGGCTGACAGTAGGCGTGTGCCAGTTCCGGACCTGAGTGTGGATGACTGGGTGTGGTTATCCACAAAAAACATAAGACTCAAGATACCATCCCTTCAATTGGGTCCAAGGTTTATTGGTCCATTTAGGGTCGCCGCCATCATTAACCCTGTAGCGTACTGATTGGAGCTTCCTACGGTGTATAAGATATACGACGTGTTCCACAGATCGTTGCTAAAAAAGACGGTGGGTCTTGTGGATGCGACACCTATGCCTTCTCCAGTGTTGGTGGATGGTAATTTGGAATTCGAAGTCTCCAAGGTGGTTGACTCTCATGTAGTGCGCCGCACTTTACAGTACTTGGTACACTGGCGTGGTTATGGGCCTGAGGAAAGGTCCTGGGTACCAGCCTCGGACGTTCATGCGGATCGGCTGGTCAGTATGTTTCACCGCCGTCATCCGGACAAGCCGGGTCCTATAAGCCGTGAGGGCCCTGGGGTCCCTCGTAGAAGGCAGGGTACTGTCATGTCGGATGCTGTTCATACCAGGGTGTTCGACAGACAGCGGTAATTCTGCTTTTGTCCACTATGTGCTCAGTGGTGTCGGCTAGATTTTATCTAGCTGGTCCGAGGTTAATTTAGCTGGTGCTCGGATTGGAAGCTCGGCCACGCCCACTGCCTTTAAATAGTTCTTCTGAACATTGGGCGTCGCCGATTATAGCTTCTGTCTAGTGCTTGGTTATCTCGGTCTGGAGTGGTGAGCTAGGAGTTGGAGTATCGTATCTGGTGGTGTATTTCCCTTTGTCTTATTTACTCCTTCCTATATTTGTATTTATTTTGCCCTGCGCATTTATAGTGTATTCCTGAGTGACTGCGGCGTGGTGTATATTTTCCGTTATCCTTGTCTGTGCTAACTGTGGGTATTGGTGTATGATCTTTTCACTGGGTGGTGGGCAGTGGTTTCAGCCTAGGGTTGAAACAGGAGACAGGGTGAGGGTCGAGGCCTAGACATGAACACCATCAGTGTAAACTCTAGGTAGAGGGTCAGTCAGGATTTCCCTAGTCTGAGGGAAATTGCAGGTGCCCGGGTTATTAGCTCTTGCCCACCTAGTCTTCCCGTGACACTATGAATCCGCGACCCAGGGGGTCCACTTCTTGGGTTCTTATACGTAGTCAGTGATGGTTACTTTTTGTAACCAAACATAGTGAAAAAAATATGAAATCATGAAAAACAAACAAAAAAAACCACTCCAAAACATCACTAGTATTTTGTTGCACCACCTCTGGCTTTTATAACAGCTTGCAGTCTCTGAGGCATGAACCTAATTAGTGTCAAACAGTACTCTTCATCAATCTGGCTCCAACTTTCTCTGATTGATGTTGCCAGATCAGCTTTGCAGGTTGGAGCCTTGTCATGGACCATTTTCTTCAACTTCCACCAAAGATTTTCAATTGGATTGAGATCCAGACTATTTGCAGGCCATGATATTGACCTTATGTGTCTTCTTTCAAGGAATGTTTGCACAGTTTTTCCTCTATGGCAGGATGCAGTATCATCTTGAAAAATGATTTCATCATCCCCAAACATCCTTTCAATTGATGGGATAAGAAAAGTGTCCAAAATATCAACGTAAACTTGTGCATTTATTGAAAATGTAATGACAGCCATCTCCCAAGTGCCTTTACCTGACATGCAGCCCCATATCATCAATGACTGTGGAAATTCACTTGTTCTCTTCAGGCAGTCATCTTTATAAATCTAATTGGAATGGCACCAAACAAAAGTTCCAGCATCATCACCTTGCCCAATGCAGATTCATGATTCATCACTGAATATGACTGTCATCCACAGTCTACGATTGCTTTTCCTTAGCCCATTGTAACCTTGTTTTTTCAGTTTAGGTGTTAATGATGGCTTTCTTTTAGCTTTTCTGTATGTAAATCCCATTTCCTTTAGGTGGTTTCTTATATTTCGGTCACAGACATTGACTCCAGTTTCCACCCATTCGTTACTCATTTGTTTTGTTGTGCATTTCCTGTTTTGGAGACATATTGCTTTAAGTTTCCGGTCTTGACGCTTTGATGTCTTCCTTGGTCTACCAGTATGTTTGCCTTTAACAAGCTTCCCATGCTGTTTGTATTTGGTCCAGATTTTGGACACAGCTGACTGTGAACAACCAACATCATTTGCAACATTTCATGATCATTTACCCTCTTTTAAGAGTTTGATAATCCTCTCCTTTGTTTCAATTGACATCTCTCGTGTTGGAGCCATGATTCATGTCAGTCCACTTGGTGCAACAGCTCTCCAAGATGTGATCACTCCTTTTTAGATGCAGACTAACGAGCAGATCTAATTTGATGCAGATGTTATTTTTGGGTATGAAAATTTACAGGGTGATTCCAGAATTTTTTCCTCAGAACTGAGTGATCCCATAATTCTTCCTCTATGCTTTGTTAAATAAAGTAACCATTACTGATTACCACATTTTTTGTTCTTGATTTATTTTAGTGTTTCCTAAAGCCAGAAAGTTGCCATTTGAAATGACTTTAGTTTTGTGCCATGTCTGTGATCTGCTTTTTTTCTACAAAATTAAACAACTGAATGAACATCCTCCAAGGCCGGTGATTCCATAATTTTTGCCAGGGGTAGTATATCTTGTGCATCTAATTCACCTGCAATAAATTCATGAACCATGTATATCTCACATGCCTTTAA
The DNA here is from genome assembly GCF_051348905.1 of Ranitomeya variabilis. Lineage (NCBI taxonomy): Eukaryota > Metazoa > Chordata > Amphibia > Anura > Dendrobatidae > Ranitomeya > Ranitomeya variabilis. The sequence goes on from NC_135236.1 coordinate 575,250,006, forward strand.
CCCTTGTTCCAGTTACTATTTGTAATGCTAAAAACTAAGACTTGCCAGTGTCCCATGAGGACGGCAGATAAATGAGTATGGCGTTGTATAAAAAGCCTGCTGCATGTTGTAGCATCTGTATGTGGCTTGACAAATAAAAAAAAGGTTTAGAGCCATCTTATGCAAATGAAGGTAGATTTTCTATGGTAACACTTGTGCTTTAATACTCTAATAGAGGACATACTGCAAGTTGATTATTGTAATCCTACTGAGTTATCTCATCAGCAAGTGGATTAAGGGAGTTCTTTCTGCTTGAGGGGTCCGAATAAACATTTTCATTTACTCCTGCTGTGTCATTGACAAATAGAGCCTTTATCAGTGGATGTTTAGAGGCAGAAAGTAAACAAAACTATAGTAGACTACCGGCAATCACACTTTTTACATAATTTAAGTCAATATCAATTCAAATTTTTTTAGTAATTGACACTTAATGGTCAAATGTTATTTCTACTTATTTTTTCAACTTTTTTGTTAATTGTCAAAAAAAATGTACAAATTTGAATTTGTTCTTGTATTTTCATCTGATTGTTATTGTTCTTCCTATTATGACTTCTCAGGGATTTAGCAAGATAAATGATAGTTGTTGTTTTAACAAAATGTTCATTAACCCGCTGATACACATAAAAACAGCGGCCGATAAGGGAGCCTAACTCCTTTATCTCTGTTTTTAATGCCGATTGGGAATAAGGTAATAGTGCTCCCCAAAGTCATAAGATCTCCTGGGTCTCAGTTACTAGCTGAGAACCTGGAGAACACAATCAGGACCAGTTTTTTTTTTTTTTTTTTAAAGTGAGATCTGTTGTAAAAATTATTTCTCTGACATGATATAACGTGTCAGAGGAGAGATGAATGGTGTCACCTAAGCCCCCCATTGCACCTTGCTACCGGATCTGCCATTGCCGGCCCTCCTTCATGAAGCAAAATGGTTTCGTACATGTACAGTGTGCCCACTGAGATCTGCCAGCCGTCACCTGGCAATGGCAGGAATTTTTTCCTATTGGTTCCTGACTTTTGATCATTGTGATACACCCTATCACAGTGATCAAAAGCCCAATAATTACTAAATAGGACTACACTTGGGCTTCTATGGGAGAGTATTTTTATAATTTCATAATTAAGCATATAGTAAGTTTGAATAGTTATTATCATGACACACATGCTTTTCTCATCTATTACTTGAGCAGCTGAAGTTATCAACACCCAAACTGGACACACTGACTGTAAAGGAATGTAAAGAAAACATTTGAAGAAACCGTATTGGACATTATCAGAAGCAGTCTAATAAAATTAATATAACAGTCTCATTTACCTTTATCCTACTTAAAGCCCATTTATACAGGATGATCAGGAACAATAATTTTCTACTTATGCAAAATAATACTTGGCACTCAAGAGGATTGCAATGAACAAAATGTATTTAGTCTTTAATGAATTATTGGAAGGACATAGAATACAGATATGATTGGGTCCAGTTTGGTTAGATATTCTGGCACTTTTTTTTATTGATTTTAACCTTTTGTAAGTGACACCACTTTTATTTTTTTGACAATGGAAGACAGGATTGTGCTTAAGTGTCCTATAGACCTGTGTCTTACCTAGTTTTTGAAGGATTTCTGCTACATAGTCCATTTGGTCCATTACTATAATCACCCCACCTTTATCTGCTGGTTTGATTATGAGGTTCTTGTGGATAGGTTGGTCGTGTTATGTAGCGAGCCTAGATTGAGTCGTTGTGGATTTCCGTGTCTATAAGGAAAATAAAGGTTTCAATCAGGGGGCATGCAAGTGCTTGAGGGCGTAGACTAAGTTGATTGGAGTCAATCAGGGTAGTGTCATGGTCAGCTCGTGTTTTAGTTTCGTTTTCTGGTTTGGAAAAATGGACACTCAGCAGTAAATTCTGATAGAACCTCTGAAGATCTATGTCCAAACTAAACAGATTGTACTTGCATTATGTATTCTGCAATAGAGAAAGTTGATCTGTGACCAAATTTTTGGATGAAACATTGACAATTAGTGAGGGTTGCATACCTTTGACCACATGGTTATTTGGGTTCTCGTGTCCACTGTTGCATTGGCCCCAATGCCTCGTTTCCTTTTAGGTAAACATGAGGACACCCTAAAACAGAAGAAGTAGAAGAAGATGCCTGTTTTCAACCATATCTGCTGCTGTCTGAACTGGAGGATTCTAGGAAAATACAACATCCGAACGGTCTCTGGGAATCTCTCCACTGGTGCACCTGGTTTTGGAGATAGTCCTCTGCATCCCAGATTAACTTGGCTCATTTTTTTCCTCTCCAGGATTTGGCAATAGGATTTTTCTCATTGGTCCTGTCCTTTAGATTTTGGTAGTCCTCCGTGTTGTGGGGCTTGTGAGTTGGGACTCTATTGTGTTGATTTGAGAGTTGATATCCTCCAAGCTTTTTTGCGGAAAAGATAAGGTGAGGGTCATTAAGTCAAAGGAACATTTGTTGAGAATGTGTTCAAATTTAGTGCAGCACTTCTTATATTCCTTGAAGAAGTTGGGATGAAGTGGACCTCTTAAACCTATAGAGATTTTTTGGACTCGTAAATACTTCACAATTGTGGCTGAATGAGGTTCCAGGTTATTATTATTATTTATTATTATAGCACCATTTATTCCATGGCGCTTTTCACTGATCTTCTGGATTTTCTTTCCAGATGTATAGACCTTAATTCCTTTGTAGGAACTTGTAGAAAGTCACTGCAAGCTGTGATTTTAGAGACTATTTCCGGTTCATCCATAGTGTAAGAACATTTTTTGTGGGACACAGTCCAAAAATTGGGTGCCCAAAATATATAGAGATATATGTCACTCCTAAAAGTTGTGTAGTGGTGCCCAAGTAGGGTGCCAACCCATAAAATATGCAAAATAATCCTTGACACTCAAGAGGATTGGAGTGAGCAAAAAGGTTTATTTATTTGGTAATTTTTATAATTGATGTTTCGGTCCTAACACTTTCGAGCTTCATCAGAACTAATTACTACTAGAGAGGAGAGGACACTGTTGCTGTATGTGATGAACATCACTAGGAAAAGGTGCCTTTTCCCAATTTTATGGATTTTACCCTTTTTTGGGCACCACTACACAACTTTTATGAGTGCTGTTTATCTCTATATAATTTCCCATTTCCCAATTATAGGCCAGCAAAACTACAACAAATGACAAAAAGAATGTCTGAGGGTGAAATGATTTGAATCAATCTTAAAAATAATTGTTCTCAGTAGTATATATTATAGTAGTAGTATAGTAGTAGTATAGTAGTATATATTAACCCCTTAGCGACCTTTGACGCATACGCTGCGTCATGAAAGTCGGTGCCAAAACGACCTATGACGCAGCGTATGCGTCATGGAGGGATCGCGCTCCTGCAGATCGGGTGAAAGGGTTAACTCCAATTTCACCCGATCTGCAGAGACAGGGGGAGTGGTGCTTCAGCCCAGGGGGGGTGGCTTCACCCCCTCGTGGCTACGATCGCTCTGATTGGCTGTTGAAAGTGAAACTGCCAATCAGAGCGATTTGTAATATTTCACCCAAAAAAACGGTGAAATATTACAATCCAGCCATGGCCGATGCTGCAATATCATCGGCCATGGCTGGAAAACCTAACCTGCCCCCACCCCACCCCACCGATCGCCCCCCCGGTGCTCCGTTACGGGGTCCGGTCCCCTCCGTCCGCCTGCCGGCTCCTCCGTCCTCCTGCCCGCTCCCCCCGTGCTCCGGTGCCCCCTCCCTGTGCTCCGGTCCCCCCCCCCGTGATCCGATCACCCCCCCTACATACTTACCTGGCCTCCCGGTGTCCGTCCGGCTTCTCCATGGGCGCCGCCATTGTCCAAGATGGCGGGCGCACGCGCACTGCGCCCGCAGAGTCTGCCTGCTGGCAGATTCGTTCCAGATCTATTTTGATCACTGCGATATAGCCTATCGCAGTGATCAAAATAAAAAAAAGTAAATGACCCCCCCCTTTATCACCCCCATAGGGAGAATAATAAAAATAAATAAAATATTTTTATTTTTTTTTCTGCTAGGGTTAGGGTTAGAACTAGGGTTAGAATTAGGGTTAGAATTAGGGGTAGGGTTAGGGCATATGCACACAGTGCAGATTTGGCTGCGAATCCGCAGCGGATTGCCGCGGATCCGCAGCGGATCGGCCGCGGATCCGCAGCGGATCGGCCGCGGATCCGCAGCGGATCGGCCGCGGATCCGCAGCGGATTGGCCGCTGCGAATTCGTAGCAGTTTTCCATCAGGTTTACAGTACCATGTACACCTATGGAAAACCAAATCCGCTGTGCCCATGGTGCGGAAAATTCCGTGCGGAAACGCTGTGTTGTATTTTCCACAGCATGTCAATTTTGTGCGGATTCCGCAGCGTTTTACACCTGTTCCTCAATAGGAATCCGCAGGTGAAATCCGCACAAAAAAACACTGGAAATCCGCTGTAAATCCGTAGGTAAAACGCAGTGCCTTTTACCTGCGGATTTTTCAAAAATGGTGCGGAAAAATCTCACACGAATCCGCAAAGTGGGCACATAGCCTTAGGGTTAGGGTTGGAATTAGAGTTAGGGTACCGTCTCACAGTGGCACTTTTGTCGCTACGACGGTACGATCCGTGACGTTCCAGCGATATCCATATGATATCGCTGTGTCTGACACGCAGCAGCGATCAGGGACCCTGCTGAGAATCGTACGTCGTAGCAGATCGTTTGGAACTTTCTTTCGTCGCTGGATCTCCCGCTGTCATCGCTGGATCGTTGTGTGTGACAGCGATCCAGCGATGTGTTCACTTGTAACCAGGGTAAACATCGGGTTACTAAGCGCAGGGCCGCGCTTAGTAACCCGATGTTTACCGTGGTTACCAGCGTAAAAGTAAAAAAAAAAAAAAAAAAAACATACATACTCACATTTCGGTGTCCTTCAGGTCCCTTGCCGTCTGCTTCCCGCTCTGACTGTCTGCCGGCCGGAAAGTGAGAGCACAGCACAGCAGTGACGTCACCGCTGCGCTCTGCTCTCACTGTACGGCGGCACTCAGTCAGAGCGGGAAGCAGACGGCAAGGGACCTGAAGGACACCGAAATGTGAGTATGTACGTTTTTTTTTTTTTACTTTTACGCTGGTAACCACAGTAAACATCGGGTTACTAAGCGCGGCCCTGCGCTTAGTAACCCGATGTTTACCCTGGTTACCCGGGACCTTGGCATCGTTGGTCGCTGGAGAGCGGTCTGTGTGACAGCTCCCCAGCGACCACACAATGACTTTCCAACGATCACAGCCAGGTCGTATCGCTGGTCGTGATCGTTGGTAAATCGTTATGTGAGACGGTACCCTTAGGGTTGGAATTAGGGCTAGGGTTGGAAATAGGGTTAAGATTAGGCTTGTGGTTAGGGTTAAGGATAGGGTTAGGGTTGTGTTGGGGTTACAGTTGTGGGTAGGGTTGGAATTAGGGTTAGGATTAGGGTTGGATTTAGGGTTACGGGTGTGTTGGGGTTAGGGTTGTGGTTAGGGGTGTGTTGGGGTTAGGGTTGTGATTAGGGTTATGGCTACAGTTGGGATTAGGGTTAGGGGTGTGTTGGGGTTAGTGTTGAAGTTAGAATTGAGGGGTTTCCACTGTTTAGGCACATCAGGGGTCTCCAAACGCAACATGGCGCCACCATTGATTCCAGCCAATCTTGCGTTCAAAAAGTCAAATGGTGTGCCCTCCCTTCCAAGCCCCGACGTGCGCCCAAACAGTGGTTTACCCCCACATATGGGATACCAGCGTACTCAGGACAAACTGGGCAACAACTATTGGGGTCCAATTTCTCCTGTTACCCTTGCAAAAATAAAAAATTACTTGCTAAAACATAATTTTGAGGAAAGAACAATTATTTTTTATTTTCACGGCTCTACGTTATAAACTTATGTGAAACACTTGGGGGTTGAAAGTGCTCACCACACATCTAGATAAGATCCTTTTGGGGTCTAGTTTCCAAAATGGGGTCACTTGTGGGTTTTTTCTACTGTTTAGGCACATCAGGGGCTCTGCAAATGCAACGTGACGCCCGCAGACCATTCCATCAAAGTCTGCATTTCAAATGTCACTACTTCCCTTCCGAGCCCTGACGTGCGCCCAAACAGTGGTTTACCCCCACACATGAGGTATCAGCGTACTCACAACAAACTGGGCAACAAACATTGGGGTCCAATTTCTCCTGTTACCCTTGTGAAAATAAACAATTGCTTGCTAAAACATCTTTTTTGAGGAAAGAAAAATTATTTTTTATTTTCACGGCTCTGCGTTGTAAACTTCTGTGAAGCACTTGGGGGTTGAACGTGCTCACCACACATCTAGATAAGTTCCTTGGGGGGTCTAGTTTCCAAAATGGGGTCACTTGTGGGGGGTTTCTACTGTTTAGGCACATCAGGGGCTCTGCAAACGTAACATGATTCCCGCAGACCATTCCATCAAAGTCTGCATTCCAAATCGTCACTACTTCCCTTCCGAGCCCCGCCATGTGCCCAAACAGTGGTTTACCCCCACATATGGGGTATCAGCGTACTCAGGAGAAACTGGACAACAACTTTAGGGGTCAAATTTTTCCTGTTACCCTTGGGAAAATTAAAAAATTCTGGGCTAAAAAAATATTTTTGAGGAAAGAAAACACATTTTTTATTTTCACGGCTCTGCGTTATAAACTTCTGTGAAGCACTTGGGGGTTCAAAGTGCTCACCACACATCTAGATAAGTTCCCTTGGGGGTCTAGTTTTCAAAGTGGGGTCAATTGTGGGGAGTTCCTACTGTTTAGGCACATCAGGGGCTCTGCAAACACAACGTGACGCCCGCAGAGCATTCCATTAAAGTCTGCATTTCAAAACGTCACTACTTCCCTTCCGCTCCCCGACGTGTGCCAAAACAGTGGTTTACCCCCACATATGGGGTATCAGCGTACTCAGGAGAAACTGCACAACAACTTTTGGGGTCCAATTTCTCCTGTTACCCTTGGGAAAATAAAAAATTGTGGGTTAAAAAATCATTTTTGAGGAAAGAAAAATAATTTTTTATTTTCATGGCTCGGCGTTATAAACTTCTGTGAAGCACTTGAGGGTTCAAAGTGCTCACCACACATCTAGATTAGTTCCTTGGGAGGTCTAGTTTCCAAAATGGGGTCACTTGTGCGGGAGCTCCAATGTTTAGGCACACAGGGGCTCTCCAAACGCGACATGGTGTCCGCTAATGATTGAAGCTAATTTTCCATTCAAAAAGCCAAATGGCGTGCCTTCCCTTCCGAGCCCTGCCGTGCGCCCAAACAGTGGTTTACCCCCACATATGAGGTATCATCGTACTCAGGACAAACTGGAAAACAATATTTGGGGTCCAATTTTTCCTATTACCCTTGGGAAAATAAAAAACTCCGGGCTAAAAATCATTTTTGAGGAAAGAAAAATATTTTTTTATTTTCATGGCTCTGCGTTATAAACTTCTGTGAAGCACCTGGGGGTTATAAGTGCTCACTATGCATCTAGATAAGTTCCTTGGGGGGTCTAGTTTCCAAAATGGGGTCACTTGTAGGGGAGCTCCAATGTTTAGGCACACAGGGGCTCTCCGAACGCAACATGGTGTCCACTAACGTTTGGAGCTAATTTTCCATTGAAAAAGTCAAATGGCGCGCCTTCCCTTCCAAGCCTTGCCGTGCACCCAAACAGTGGTTTACCCCCACATATGAGGTATCGGCGTACTCAGGAGAAATTGCCCAACACATTTTAGGATCCATTTTATCCTGTTGCCCATGTGAAAATGAAAAAATTGAGGCAAAAACAAATTTTGTGTGAAAAAAAAGTACTTTTTCATTTTTACGGATCAATTTGTGAAGCACCTGAGGGTTTAAAGTGCTCACTATGCATCTAGATAAGTTCCTTGGGGGGTCTAGTTTCCAAAATGGGGTCACTTGTGGGGGAGCTCCAATGTTTAGGCACACAGGGGCTCTCCAAACCTGACATGGTGTCCGCTAACGATGGAGATAATTTTTCATTCAAAAAGTCAAATGGCGCTCCTTCCCTTCCGAGCCTTACCATGTGCCCAAACAGTAGTTTACCCCCACATATGAGGTATTGTCGTACTCAGGAGAAATTGCCCAACAAATTTTAGGATCCATTTTATTCTGTTGCCCATGTGAAAATGAAAAAATTGAGGCTAAAAGAAAATTTGTGTGAAAAAAAAGTACTTTTTAATTTTTACGGATTAATTTGTGAAGCACCTGAGGGTTTAAAATGCTCACTATGCTTCTAGATAAGTTCCTTGGGGGGTCTAGTTTCCAAAATGGGGTCACTTGTGGGGGAGCTCCAATGTTTAGGCACACGGGGGCTCTCCAAACGCGACATGGTGTCCGCTAAAGATTGGAGCCAATTTTTCATTCAAAAAGTCAAATGGCGCTCCTTCCCTTCCGAGCCCTGCCGTGCGCCCAAACAGTGGTTTACCCCCACATATGAGGCATCAGCGTACTCAGGACAAATTGGACAACAACATTCGTGGTCCAGTTTCTCCTTTTACCCTTGGGAAAATAAAAAAATTGTTGCGAAAAGATCATTTTTGTGACTAAAAAGTTAAATGTTAATTTTTCCCCTCCTTGTTGCTTCTGCTGCTGTGAAACACCTGAAGGGTTAATACACTTCTTGAATGTGGTTTTGAGCACCTTGAGGGGTGCAGTTTTTAGAATGGTGTCACTTTTGGGTATTTTCAGCCATATAGAACCCTCAAACTGACTTCAAATGTGAGGTGGTCCCTAAAAAAAATGGTTTTGTAAATTTTGTTGTAAAAATGAGAAATCACTGGTCAAATTTTAACCCTTATAACTTCCTAGCAAAAAAAAAATTTCTTTCCAAAATTGTGCTGATGTAAAGTAGACATGTGGGAAATGTTATTTATTAACTATTTTGTGTCACATAACTCTCTGGTTTAACAGAATAAAAATTCAAAATGTGAAAATTGCAAAATTTTCAAAATTTTCGCCAAATTTCCGTTTTTTTCACAAATAAACTCAGAAATTATCGACCTAAATTTACCACTAACATGAAGCCCAATATGTCACGAAAAAACAATCTCAGAATCGCTAGGATCCGTTGAAGCGTTCCTGAGTTATTACCTCATAAAGGGACACTGGTCAGAATTGCAAAAAACGGCAAGGTCATTAAGGCCAAAATAGGCTGGGTCATGAAGGGGTTAAATAAACAGTACATGTGCAGCAAAGAACACTATGTTCTATGTGCACAAAATGGTTATGTCAATGATTGTTCTGTGCGCTTGAAAGTGCATTCTATTAAATGGCTGCTGAATGGAGTGAAGTGTAAATTGTTTCTTAAAAGGAACCTGTCCAAGAATGATTTGCCTGCAAATATAGTAGTTATGTGCAGATAAATAGCATTTATATCATGTTTATCAGTCTTACTGGAGAAGTGGCTGATATATAGAACCCAGCAGCTTCAAGGAAAACATATCATTGTTTTCTCCCTGTAGCTCAACACCATTATGCCAACTAAACATGATATAAATACTGTTTACATGCCGGTAACCAATAGATCTGCAGGTAAGTAGCATTTTTGGAGGTATACAAGTTGCCTTTTAATACACTTTTTTTTATAAGCAATTAAGTGCATAGTGATCAGCAACAAGTGCTGCCTAGTATTGTCCATTCTTGGTATGTTCTCGACAGACAAGGCATTCTGTCTGCTCTGCTGTAGCAACAACCTACTTTCTAAAGCAGGAAGACAAATTGCTTAATACATGTCCGGTTGTTTAATAATCATGTCTTCATAAAATGAAGCCTAATTTGCCTGCAATGCAACCAAGTCAATCCTTAATCACATGTCGTAGCTGAAAGAATAAAACTTGCATTATGTCACCTTGGCAAAGTCTGTTTCTGAGCATAATATCAATTAGCTTAATCCTATTGATTTGTGAAGCTGTCCTATCCTATTGTCCTGGCTTGCATGATTAATGAGACTCCTATTATGTACAAGTATTTTATTCGATACAAGTAACTGAAGAGATAACCATTACAACATTTAATATTTCAGATGCAGTGAAAACCTGCTAAACATATGACCTCAGAGCACCAATAATCTTTTATCAAGGACTAAATTAAAAGTTCTGCATAGTTGAAAAAAAACATGTTGTTTTATTGTTGCCCAAAATGTTAGTATTTGAAAAAGTCTTACCAAAATTAATTAGTGGGTTATAAGAAGTCTATAGCCTATTCACTGTGTTACTCTGGTTGACACATATGAACTGTGTTCCCTAAAAATGTACTGCTGTTTCAACACTCATCAGCACTATATTTTTGGTTGAAGCTGTTGTTTAGTGCAAAAACTAACATTTACAAAGGGTTTCTCATTGAGAGCTTCTTTTATACTAAAAATTCAATACACACACTTAACAGACAGTTCAGAAACTACCCAAACAATAAATATGGTCTCCCTTTAGGAAATGGTAGCATTGCTATTTGATCTTAATATGAAAATATTGCCAAATCTTAAAGGGGTTGTCACAAGATGAATCCTCAAGAGTGCACCAGCTCCTACTTTGTCTGAAAACTGGCAGTTTTTGTCGGCAGCATGGTCGCACTTCTGCTCAGAACATTGTTGTCTGCCAGGCTGCCAACAGAAGCATGTTTGCCTCTGAAGCCTGGGAGAAGTACAGGGGGACTCTAGCCATCCAGACAGATTCAAAGCAGCGCAATCAGGCAGTAAATCATACAGCCTGCTGACTAATCGCACTCCTTGCCTAGGTGACCACCCTTGCTGGTACTACAAGGTGCCTGATAACCTACGTAATGATCTGAAAACTACAAAATTAAAAATTCCTCCGTTGTTGAAAATTCTTTTACTTTAAGATTTCCATAATCCATTGTGTTAAACGTGTTCATACACCTGTAAAAGCCACAAATTGAAAATCATACAAATTCACGGTAAAATCACATGCAGATCCCAAATACAGGATAAAGAAAAGATACCAGTGCCAAATAATACTGTACCCATATAATTGCAGACTTTTAACAGGTTATTTTAGAAAAGGAGAACCTGAGTCACATTATACAAAAAATGTAAGAATTTTAATATTCAAAAAAAGTCAAAAAATAACATATACAATATGGCTACATATGACAGCACTCTACAAAAAACACAGAGCCCTAAGGCTGGGATCACACATGCGAGAAATACGTCCAAGTCTCGCATGGTAATACCCGGCATTGCCGCCGTCACTCAGGAGCGTAGAGTGCGGTCGCATAGCAATACATGCGGCTGCACGCTCCGCTCCAGAGAGATGGCGGCAATGCCGGGTATTTCCATGCGAGATGTCATGTTTCTTCCTGTACACTACAAACTACAACCTGCTCTCACATTCCCTAATAGCTCAGTGTGTTATTAGTGTATTAGGTTGACTCTCAAGCAAAAGGCCACTGGTTTGAATCCAGAAGCAGCCATGCAGAAGATTTCCCAAGAGAAGCAGCATCATCCAGCTCATCGATAAAGGTCTGTTGGCCAAGAAAACTGCATCATGTGAGTGCCATGACAGCTGGAAAAATAAGAAATGAAGTCAATCTATCCATTCAAAAGCCAAGAGGTGGACATCCAAGCAAAACATCAGATTCAACAACTCGGCTCATCACAAGGTTTACCAGTTCTGGTGTGACAAACATGGCAGTGGGGTGGCTCATGTGCTCTGTAATAGTTAGATCACAGACCTCCATGAAAGCACCGCATGATGCAAGTTACACAAGTCTGAGAGAGTGGCTCAAAAAAAGGGGAAGAAGTATCAACTTTAATATCAAAATAAGCAACGTCGTCTCAAGTTTGAAGAAGTGCAAAAAAGTGGAGAGTAGAAGATTGAAGAAGGGTGATTTGGAGTGATAAGATGAAAAACAATAAACTAGGCTCTGATGGATGCAAATGGGTCTGAAAGTGTCAAGGTAAATAAAGCAGAGGTGCTGGATTGGCCCACTCAGTTCCCATACATAACAAATTGAGTCGAACAGTATGCACCAAATATGGGAACGTGTTGAAGAGACCTGGGATCAGATTTTGGCCAAGACATGTTTGAATCTGACAGAGAGCAGTGATGGGCGAGCACTAAAATGCTTGGGTGCTCGTTGCTTGGGTTGAACAAGTTGAAATGCTGGGGTGCTCGACCCGAGTAACGAGCCCAATGTAAGTCTATGGGAAACTCGTGCATTTTTGCGGCGGCAAACCCGGCCGTCTGCAGAGGGACTAGGAATTGCGGAAATCAATGGGAACAGTTCACAAATGACATGGGGACAGCATGGGGAAGATCCCTGGAAGAATTAATGACTCCCAGGTCACAGCTGTGAACAATGTTGTCAGAGTCTTATGCCACTTTTACAGACTCACAATAAAACATACAAAAACAAAACCAAAATGGATTTTCCTGGGAAATATGCTAAGGTACATCCTTTCCAGGGTAATGACTTGTATATAATCAAAATAAATAAGCAGAAACAAAAATTCTTCTCCACACCTTGGGATTTGTTCACATGTAGTGTTTTTGATGCGTTTTTGAACTTTTGAACTTTTACATTGCTTTCAACCAAGACAAATGCATTCACTGGGAAATGTTACTTTAACATTTTACAGCCTTTTCTGGCCATGTGATGTGTGACACATCATCAGACTCATCCTGTTTCATTTATGAAGGAGGGACTCTGAAAGTCACAATGCCTATTTTTATAGGGCCATCAAGTGGCCTTTACTATTCTTAAAGGGCCAGCTGTCTGCCCTCACTAGTCTTAGAGAGCCATCAGCCAGCTATGTTTGCTGTTCCCATTATTAAACAGTGGGTCTTCTATATTATTATTAGTTATTGCATATGCAGTGAGTGGCAGGGCTTCCCAAAATTTGGATGCACCCCAATACCCCTTTGAAGAGACGTACAGGAGGGCCTCCTGAAAACAATGTTCCCAATATTAGGAAGTGGGTCTCCCATAGTGTTTTCCTATGCAGTGAATGCAAGGGCTGCCAAAAATTTGGAGGAACTCCAATGTCCCTTGGAAGTGACGTAGAAGGTCAGAGGGCCTCCTGAAAACAATGTTCCCATTATTAGGAAGTGGGTCTCCCATATGGTTTTCCTATGCAGTGAATGCAAGAGCTGCCAAAAATTTGGAGGAACTCCAATGCCCCTTGTCAGAGACGTAGAGGTCAGAGGGCCTCCTGAAAACAATGTTCCCATTATTAGGATGTGGGTCTCCTATACTCCTTGCCTATGTAGTGAAGTAACAGCTGCCAAAAATTTGAAGGAACTACAATGCCCCTTGGAAGAGATGTAGAGGTCAGAGGGCCTCCTGAAAACAATGTTCCCATTATTAGGAAGTGAGTCTCCCATACTATTTGCCTATGCAGTGAAGCAACGGCTTCCAATTTGGAGACACTCCAATGCCCCTTTGAAGAGATGTAGAGGAGGGCCTTATGAAAGAATATTCCCATTATTAGGTAGAGGAGGGCCTTATGAAAGAATGTTCCCATTATTAGGAAGTGGGTCTCCCATAGTGTTTCCCTATACAGTGAATGCAAGGGCTGCCAAAACTTTGGAGGTGCTCCAATGCCCCTTTCAAGAGACGTGTAGGAGGGCCTCATAAAAAATGTTCCCATTGGAAAGGAGCAGATCTCCTATACTTGTAATGCTCATGCACTAAGTGTATGGGCTGACAAACATTTACCCCTAGGAGGTATACATGAACACACTGTCTACCAAATTGTTTTTTGCAGGCATCATAAACACCCTTAAAAAATGATGTGGGTGTTGCATCATGGACCACGGTCACCATGGTGATATGGTGGTGGAGGATGAGGAGATGGAGGAGGACAACAGCAAATAGCCAAACTCAGGAAGCGCATACCATTGTGTGGATGTGAAGAGGTGTATAGGAATAGACCTCCCAATAAAAGAGACTGGATTTGAGTTTATGTTACGCTACTATCATTCGGTGGTGTTGAGAAGTCTGTCGCAATCCAGCCCTTGTTATTTTTATAAGAGTCACACTGTCTGCATTTTCCAATTACCAGTTATAATTCCACTTAAAACCCGCTCTGACAAAACACTAGGGGCAGGGCAGGCCAGGACCTCCAAGGTGTAGAGAAACAGTTCATGCCACGTGTCCAGCTGGGATACCCAATAATTATAAGGCACAGAGGAATCACAGAGGACGTTGGTACAGTCAGCAAGGCACTCCCTCAGCATCTTCCCAAACTTTGCCCTACTTGTGAGAGTACCCGGCACCTCAGGGCCTGTGCGGTGGGAGGATCTGAGAAAACTCTCCCAGAACTTTGACAGTATTCCCCTGCCTCTGCTGGATTGGAGTTGTGTCTCTCTTGCTTGTACTCCTTGGTTGTCCAAGAACTGTGACCTCTGCCGCCAATGTTTTCAGATGGGAATTTTTTTAACAAATTCGGCAACAAGTGCCTTCTGGTACTGCCCCATTTTAGTAGACCTGTCCGCCTTGGGAATAAGAGACAGAAGTTCTCCTTGTAGTGTGGGTCTAGAAGTGTTACCAACCAGTAATGACTGTCACCCAAAATTGTGAGAATGTGAGGGTCACGGGAAAGGCAGCGCAACACAAACTCAGCCAGGCATGCCAGACTGCTAACAGGCAAGATTTCCGTGTCCTCACCAAGAGGACAACTGATCTTGCTCTCCTCCTCCTCCACCTCCTCTTCCTCCCTGTCCTCAGGCCTTCCACGCTGAACAGACGGTATGAGAGTTGTGCAGGTAGTACCATCTTTAGCTCTCGAAACTAGCTCCTGTTCTTTCTTCTCCTTCTCTTCCACATTGTCACCCAATCCACATTGGGATGAGATGAGTCTGTGCTGTGTGTAATCAACCTGTATAGTTCTTTGCTCCATCTCATCGTGCTCTGTCTGCAATGCATCCTCTTTGATTGTGAGCAGAGAGCATTTCAGAACACAGAGAAGTGGGATGATGATTATGGCATCATCTATGCTCACCATCTTGGTGGAATCCTCAAAGTTTTGGAGGATGGTACAAATGTCTGACATCCATATCCACTCCTAAAGTCTTGTGTGGAGTCTGAACTGAATATCAATGGCCTTGTTGATGCTGGTAGTCAACAACTGCCCTCTTCTGATCACAAATTCTTTCCAACATTTGCAGCGTAGAGTTCCAGTGCGTGGGGACATCACACACCAGCCGGTGAGCTGGAAGCTGCAAACGCTGCTGAAGCATGGCAAGGGAGGCTGAAGCTGTAGTTGACATTCTAAAATGGGCAGATAGACGGCATACTTTCACTAGCAGATCCCACAGCTGTGGGTAGCTTTTCAGAAAACTCTGAACTATGAGGTTAAGCACATGGGTGAGGCAAGGAACATATGTGAGCTCACCTTGCTCACAGCCGCCACCAGGTTCTGGCCATTGTCACACATGACCATACCTGGCTGTACGTTCAGCGGTGTCATCCAAATATCTGACTGCTCTTTCAGTGCTGCTCTTTACAACTCTTCTGCCTTTTGTGGTTTGTCACCTATGTAGATTAGCTTTGGCACAGCCTGTTGTCGCTTGGCTGAGGCAGTGCTGCAGTGCTTCCAGCTTCTGACTGATGTTTTGATTTCAGAGATGGAGGATGAAGAGATGGAGGAGGAGGTGCAGGAGCTGTAGACTGTGGGGGCAACTCTGATTGACGTAGGGCCCACAATCCTCGGTGTGGGGAGGATGTGTTCCATTCCAAGGTCCGACTCGGTCCCGGCATCCACTATGTTAACCCAATGTGCCGTCAGTGAGATGCACGGTCCCTGCCCATAAGCACTTGTCCACGTGTCTGTGATTAGGTGAACTTTCCCAGTAACAGCATTGTTGAGGGCACGGGTAATGTTGTAGGACCTATGCTGGTGTAATGCCGCTATGGCACACCAGGAGAAATAGTGGCGACTTGGGTCCGAGTACCTTGGGACTGCCGCTGCCATCAGGTTGCGGAACACTTCCATCTCAATGAGCCTAAAAGGCAACATTTCAAGAGCAAGCAGAAGAGAAATGTTAGAATTTAGTACTGTGGACTGTGGGGCGTTGGCTGGGCATTTCCGCTTGCATTCCAATGACTGAGGCATAGGTAACTGAAGGCTGTGCTGGGACAAGGATGTGGACGGGCTTGATGATGCTGCTACTTGACTGTGGGCAACAACAGGTGCAGGGCTAGAGGCATCTTCACATGTACGGTGGACTGGGGATTGGCCTCTATGCAAAACAGTGGAAGAAGCAGTGGTGTCACCTGCAGACAGTGTTCCTGGAGCCTGGGATTCAGCCCACAAAGTCGGGTGCTTCGCTGCCAAGTGTCTGATCATGCTGGTGGTGGTCAGGCTGGTAGTTTTGCTACCCCTGCTGATGAGGGTCTGTTTGGGGCTATCAGCAGAGTCTTTGAAAAATAACCAGACTCGGGAAGATCAAACAGTTGGAATGGCAACTTCCCTCATGTTGGTGTTACCGGGAATGAATGCACGCCTTCTGTCTGTGGCCACCACACTGCTACTTCCTGCCTGTTGGGGTGATATGCCTCCTTCCCCATGTGTGCTGCTGTCATCGGTGTGCATGTCCTCCTGCCAGGTTGGGTCAGTCACTATGTCATCCACCACCTCGTCTTCCACATCCGCACCTTGCTCCTTCTCCTGACTTTCTGGCAATTGTGTTTCATCATCGTCCACCTCTTGTGACACTTTCCCACCATTGCCTTCGTGTGACCGTGGCTAGTCAAAGCTTTGGGCATCGCTACATGTGATCTCATCTGGCCCCACTTCAAGTTGACCAGCCAAGAGTCTGGAATCTTGAAGGGGAAAACTGAACAGCTCTTCGGAGTGTCCAAGTGTGGGATCAGTTCTCTCAGGGCACTCGGCATGGTGGGAGGAAGGAAGATAAGGGTGAGGAAAATCTGGTCCACACTCACAGCAACTCATACTTGGCCATGTGGAAGACAT
This sequence comes from Ranitomeya variabilis, assembly GCF_051348905.1. NCBI lineage: Eukaryota > Metazoa > Chordata > Amphibia > Anura > Dendrobatidae > Ranitomeya > Ranitomeya variabilis. The sequence goes on from NC_135236.1 coordinate 575,267,023, forward strand.
GGTGGTGGTGGTGGCTAAGTGACTGGAAGCATTATCCGCTATCAAACCAACAACCGTTTCACACTGCTCTGGCTTCAATAGTGATGTGCTGCGATCCCCTAGAAACTGGGATAGGAAGGCTGAGCGAGAAGATGTGGGTCTTTGTTGTGGCCCACTTTCAGCTTGCCAATGGCCTCGTCCTCTGCATGCACCTTCAGCATCATGCTCACTTCCCCGTCCCTTGCCCCTTGCCATGCCCATTTTAAATGGACTATTGAACTATTTAAAAAGCTCAACACAAATGTATTTATTTGGAGCAAAATTATATCTGATCAGCCTTCAAAGCTACGATTTTTCCACCACAGATACAACAGGCCGCAGCCACAGATAACAGACTGTATAATTATTTTTTCTGTTGTATGTGAAATTTTGAAAAGAAAAAAAGAGTAGAACAAGGCTAGCACACAGAACTATGCTACGTATGCCTGCAAAACTACGATTTTTGCACCACAGATACACCAGGCGTCGGCCTGACATAACAGACTGTATAATTTTTTTTTTTTTGTGAATTTTTGAAAAAAAAGGAGAACAAGGCTAGCACACAGAACTATGATATGTATGCCTGCAAAACTATGATTTTTCCACAACAGATACACCAGGCCACAGCCACAGATAACAGACTGTATATTTTTTTTCTCTTGTATGTGAAATTTGGCAAAAAATTAAAAATGAGTACAACAAGGATATCAGGCAGAACTATGAAACTTATTCCTGTGAAGCTACGATTTTTCCACCACAAATACATCAGCTATCAGCCTCAGATAACAGACTGATCTAAATGTGGCCTTGAATTTTTTGAGCACAAGTAAATTGTGTCAACAAGTTGGCTATGACACAAAAACAAAACAAAAAAAAAAGATTTTTTGGCGCACTCACATCTGGTGCCTGGGACAGAAAAAAAAAGTAGATTTGCAAGTTCTTCGATTACAATAACCTGACTGTAGTAGGCAGCGTGACCAAGCAAATACATTTTGAAATAAGGGGGCTATGGATTGCTTTAGAATAAAAGGAGCAGGTATAAGATGAAGAAAAAAAAGCCACAGAAAACTGCAGCTAGGTATATATTACATAAGCAGCAACAGCAGACAGTAATGGAGCTTTTGGAAGTATGCTGTGAGAGCCATGTACTCACATACAGTGCCTGCAGGCCTTGCACTGATGTGGATATGTGCACATAGACTCTCCTGCCTACATAGCGCTGCAATCTCTGGACCCCCGAATTAGCCCTAAAAAGGAATGTTGGTTTCTCGGGAGTTGTGGACTGAACAGTTGCAGACCTACACACACTATTAAAAGGACGATTCTGACCCTATCTCAGCAGCTGCTCTCCCTACCCCTACACTCGCTAACTATGAAGCAGAATGCGGCACCAGGTCACTGTAATACCACAACAAAGATGGCTGCGGCTTTACAGTGCATGGCTGATAATCTCTGCACTGTCATTGGCGCTCTAAAGAGCGCCAGAATTGCAGGGCGGAGACCCGAGCTCCCACCAAATAATCCCGGAAATACTCGGTGCTCGCCAAGTACATCGAGCATAGTGATACTCGGGTGAGTACCGAGTAGTGGCGAGCACGTTTGCTCATCACTATTGCCATCCTTATAATAGAGTTTATGTGCTATTTACTTGACAAACAAAAAAATATGGAATGGAAATAAAAAATATTTTTTTATACTAAATGTGAAAAAGCAGCAAAACTTTAGAAACTAAATGTATGTGATATTGCCCAAGTAATACCAGCCCATGGAAAATGGTAAGGTTATTTCTACTGCTAGGTAAACAACTTGAATGTAAAAGTCCAAAAACAATGGCTAACTTGTCAGCATTTTTGCTATTTCCTCCACCAGAAACTTAAGAAAAGTGGATCAATAAGCTCGATGTTTGTTAAACTAGTGGAGTTGAAAAATATTTTTAATATTTAGTATTTAATATAATTTCATTTTCAGCCTCTTTGTGTGTTCTATTTTGTAAAAGTAGAGCTCTTTATAGCTTGTTATTCAAATAAAATATAGCTATGCACAGACTGAAAAACTGAACATAAGGTCACATTTGGTCAAACCATCATTGCAGGACTGAACAGTGACTTATAACATTTCAACAGTTATTATACTAAAGAAGCAGCAGCCTACCAGGATTGAATTGCTATAATGTATGCCACTTTATGGCATAAATTATAGTGAATTTGTCATGTACCTCTGTCCCAAGCCTTTCAGGAATGTGGGGGAACTGGCATAAAACCACACATATTGGAAAAACAGTCCTCATACATGTACATACGTGGAAGAAAAAATGCTGTGAATAGTTAAGGAGTTAACCTTTTAAAGCCTCACAAACTTTATATAAATAAATATGTAAATCTTGCCATTTTCATACTGGTCAATATGATTATTTTAGACTCCCTTTTGTTTAAGGAAACAACACATGTACAAAGCCACAATGGTCAGATCTCGACCCTATTTTTTGTACTGAAGAGTCTAATGAGTCCACGCAAAAGTCATTGTGAAGGGAGGAGGAGCAATGTCAGCTGTGACATAGCATATTGTGAATGGTGAATCCTTTGGATTATCACCTGTGTATACTGTAGAAATAATACCTGCCACTGTAATTCAGGCTCTGCTGATAAGAAAACTCATGTAAACTCTTTCTGAAAAAACTGGAAGTATGAATCTAAAAAGGCTCTGGTGGCCAGTGTAAAAATTGCAAGCTAACTAATTTTATTTTTTTTAATAAAGACCGAGATATGAAAAAAGACATTTCAAATTTTTTTTTAAAAAAATACATGTAACACAGAAGCCTGATAAAGAGTAGGTTATTTTCTGATGATAGCTTCCCTTTGAAGTCTAGGAGATCATTGTTTAAAAAATTGAAAACACACAACAAACAACCTAACAAGAAATATAATTGAAGAGGAACTTTGGCACAGGAATAATTGTACTAGAATGGTTTTTAAAATAAATTAGTTTCTCTTTTAAATGAATACCTATGAAAGTTTTGGAGAATATTTTAGTAAAGCTTTAGATTGTATTAATCCTTGTCTATTACTGCAATGTGCAATTGTATAAACCCTGCAATGAGTTATAATCTAAAAAATACATTTAGAAAAACATGAGAAAATGCAATAATGCAATACTCTTATTTTAGCTATTCTTGCTATTGGACAGATCACTGGGGAACACAATTTTTTAAGAGTTAGGTCAGACAACTGTTCTTAATTAATTGTTGGATGTTGGATGCTGAATCCAGAAATGATCTCAGTTTTTCTCTATCACGTCAAGTTTTTGAACTATAGGATTTTTGTCTTCTCAAAAATATGTAAACTACTGTACCTAAAAAGTGTTGTTGTTTTTTTAAATAGTACAAATATGAACAAAAAATGAAATATATAAGAAATAGGCATGACAAATATGTTTTTTAACACTATCATGTTTTTTACAAAGGATATATATATATATATATATATATATATATATATATATATATATATATATATATATGCAAGTATTTAAGGTAAAAATGTACATTTATAGCTTTTTCTGGAGTGTTTAACTTGAGGACAATCACGTTTGATGCTCCAGCAATAGTCAGCCATCATATGTACATCCCATCTACCCTGGTAACGGTCTTCCATAACCTTCAAATCTTTTTGGCTTATCTTGATCACCGAGTTTTACTTTAAAATATGCAAAATATGCTTGTTTGACAAATGCACTGATGTTTGCCCTTTGAACTAGAATGGTGAAAACACCACAAATATAGCAGAAGGAGTCAGGGTTGTTTAGGCATTTATGACGAGAGGAAGAAGGAGCAGACATGATCTGAAACAAAGGAAATATGTACATATGTAAATAAAACACTGAGATGGAAAGTTACAAGCTTTGAAAACTAACAAAGAAAAAAATCATAAAAGATATATAAATTACAACTAAGCGCCCAATGTAAAGAGAAAAGCTATCACAAATCCTATTTATTCCTACTATGATAAATTTTTTGTGTAAAGATATTGATAATTATGACGTATTGGGAGCTGCACACACCTCTCACCACACTGTCTCAGTTGTGACTACTCTTACAAGTTGCCACGTAGCTCTATATGAGTCGAATTGTAATCAGATAACAAGTCTTATTACAGATATCAGTGCAATTGTGCTTCTCTGGCAGGTGAGTTGTGGAGGAAAAACTTGACGTGCTAGAAAAAAACTGACTACATTTTTGGAATCAGCATGCCAATTTTAGTATAAATCAGCTCAAAAACCTCACTCAACAGAAATTTTTTTTCAAATTGTTCCCCAGTGTTTTCAAGCAAATCATAACTTTTAGATCGTATACTGAAATTTAGTATACTGTGATGCAAGTAAATGTGAAATTTGTCACCATTCAACAGGTCATTGTAAAGTAAGTCTATTTTATTAAAATGTATTTAAACACTGTATAAAAGTGATATATTGCAAAATGTCTTTAAGATAAAAAAAATAACTTGGTAGTAGCCATTATCCAATATTTTCTTTAATTAAGTACAAGACATTATTGTGGGTATATTAATTATAGCCAATATAATTTTACTGCAGAATTTCATTCTCCTTTCCCAATTACGTTTTGCTCATCTTATGACATTAACAATAAGCTGCTATCTATGGACAGTTCTCGAGACCCAAGTAATACTCTATTCATCTAAATGGAGCCAGTGTATTATTTCCAGAACTGCAGGAGAAACAGCAATTTTCTTTGACAGTGAAACCGAAAGGGAGGTCATTGTCTCTTAATGGCCCCCCATAGAGTTAATCTCAGCCGCTAGGAACTATCTTGCCTGTCTTGGCATCAAGCGGGTTGTGTTGGCTATATCTCTGCCTAGAAAGGAAAATCGTTTTAATGCACCCATTGGCAAAATGCAAAAAAGTGATTAGCTTCTCTTTAATTTTGTGGCATCCTAATACATTTTAATACAGATTCCACTTTTGGTATTATGAATATTTTTATTGTTTTATTTTTGCTTGAATAATTTATAGTATTGCTAATGTATTTCAAATTTTGTTTTTCTCCAGTTCAGCATACAATATCTATTAGTACTCTAATTGAAGTTAATAATGATCATTTTAACACATTTTTCACCTAATGCCACCATAGGATGACAGCAATGACACATGTATACAGTGCCTACAAGTAGTATTCAACCCCCTGCAGATTTAGCAGGTTTAATAAGATGCAAATAAGTTAGAGCCTTCAAACTTCAAACAAGAGCAGGATTTATTAACAGATGCATAAATCTTACAAACCAAAGTTTTGTTGCTCAGTTAAATTTTTATAAATTTTAAACATAAAAGTGTGGGTCAATTATTCTTCAACCCCTAGGTTTAATATTTTGTGGAATAACCTTTGTTTGCAATTACAGCTAATAATCGTCTTTTATAAGACCTGATCAGGCCGGCACAGGTCTCTGGAGTTATCTTGGCCCACTCCTCCATGCAGATCTTCTCCAAGTTATCTAGGTTCTTTGGGTGTCTCATGTGGACTTTAATCTTGAGCTCCTTCCACAAGTTTTCAATTGGGTTAAGGTCAGGAGACTGACTAGGCCACTGCAACACCTTGATTTTTTGCCTCTTGAACCAGGCCTTGGTTTTCTTGGCTGTGTGCTTTGGGTCGTTGTCTTGTTGGAAGATGAAATGACAACCCATCTTAAGATCCTTGATGGAGGAGCGGAGGTTCTTGGCCAAAATCTCCAGGTAGGCCGTGCTATCCATCTTCCCATGGATGCGGACCAGATGGCCAGGCCCCTTGGCTGAGAAACAGCCCCACAGCATGATGCTGCCACCACCATGCTTGACTGTAGGGATGGTATTCTTGGGGTCGTATGCAGTGCCATCCAGTCTCCAAACGTCACGTGTGTGGTTGGCACCAAAGATCTCGATCTTGGTCTCATCAGACCAGAGAACCTTGAACCAGTCAGTCTCAGAGTCCTCCAAGTGATCATGAGCAAACTGTAGACGAGCCTTGACATGACGCTTTGAAAGTAAAGGTACCTTACGGGCTCGTCTGGAACGGAGACCATTGCGGTGCAGTACGTTACTTATTGACTGAAACCAATGTCCCCACTGCCATGAGATCTTCCCGGAGCTCCTTCCTTGTTGTCCTTGGATTAGCCTTGACTCTTTGGACAAGCCTGGCCTCGGCACGGGAGGAAACTTTCAAAGGCTGTCCAGGCCATGGAAGGCTAACAGTAGTTCCATAAGCCTTCCACTTCCGGATGATGCTCCCAACAGTGGAGACAGGTAGGCCCAACTCCTTGGAAAGGGTTTTGTACCCCTTGCCAGCCTTGTGACCCTCCACGATCTTGTCTCTGATGGCCTTGGAATGCTCCTTTGTCTTTCCCATGTTGACCATGTATGAGTGCTGTTCACAAGTTTGGGGAGGGTTTTAAATAGTTAAAAAAGTCTAGAAAAAGAGATAATTAATCCAAACATGTGAAGATCATTGTTCTTTGTGCCTGAACTACTTCTTAATACTTTAGGGGAACCAAACAGAATTCTGGGGGGTTGAATAATAAATGACCCTCTGAAAAAACTTTTCACAATTTAAAAAAAAAATAAACAAAGAAATAACATTCTTTTTTGCTGCAGTGCATTTCACACTTCCAGGCTGATCTACAGTCCAAATGTCACAATGCCAAGTTAATTCCAAATGTGTAAACCTGCTAAATCTGCAGGGGGTTGAATACTACTTGTAGGCACTGTAAAAGCTTACAAGGATTTATAATAAGAATTCAAACAGATATTAAAAAGTTGAATGTGGCCATTTTGTAAATAAGTATGCTCACAGAACTGATGCTTTAATAAGCATTGAATAATGATAAACGTAAATGTAGAAGATTCCGTGTTAGCTCGTATGTGCTTGAAAGGATTGTGCTGAAACATGCATTGAGACAGGTGCTCTTTCATCTTTAAAATAACTAAAGGCCGATTCAGCAAAGTTTCTATTTCAGTTTTCTGGCTCAAAACACTTTGAAAAGTCACAAAATTTTATCTCAAGGTGACGCTCCACAAAGATTTTGCAACTTTTATCATTTTTATCACAGTATGGGCCAGGTGTACCAAATTGGGTGTAGCATGGGTGGGATGGGGTGTGGCTAGTGTTGAGCGATACCGTCCGATACTTGAAAGTATCGGTATCGGATAGTATCGGCCGATACCCGAAAAGTATCGGATATCGCCGATACCGATACCAGATACCAATACAAGTCAATGGGACACCAAGTATCGGAAGGTATCCTGATGGTTCCCAAGGTCTGAAGGAGAGGAAACTCTCCTTCAGGCCCTGGGATCCATATTACTGTGTAAAATAAAGAATTAAAATAAAAAATATTGATATACTCACCTCTCCGGAGGCCCCTGGACATCACCGCTGGTAACCGGCAGCCTTCTTTGCTTAAAATGAGCGCGTTTAGGGCCTTCCATGACGTCACGGCTTCTGATTGGTCGCGTGCCGCTCATGTGACCGCCACGCGACCAATCACAAGCTGCGACGTAATTCTCAGGTCCTAAATTCCTAGAATTAGGAATTTAGGACCTGAGAATTACGTCACGGCTTGTGATTGGTCGCGTGGCGGTCACATGAGCGGCACGCGACCAATCAGAAGCCGTGACGTTATGGAAGGCCCTAAACGCGCTCATTTTAAGCAAAGAAAGCTGCCGGTTACCAGCAGTGATGTCCAGGGGCCTCCGGAGAGGTGAGTATATCAATATTTTTTATTTTAAATCTTTATTTTACACAGTAATATGGATCCGATACCGATTCCCGATACCACAAAAGTATCGGATCTCGGTATCGGAATTCCGATACCGCAAGTATCGGCCGATACCCGATACTTGCGGTATCGGAATGCTCAACACTAGGTGTGGCAATGCCAGCCTGCCAAACACATCATAATTTATTGGCTGGAGAAGCATTTCTGGTGAGGTGCACGGAGGCAGACACCACTGAATTTAATATATCTAATCCCCCAACAAGAGACATGATGTCCCAGATGTGTTCAATCGGATTTAGGTCTGGGGAACGGGCAGGCCAGTCCATGGCTTCAATGCCTTCATCTTGCAGGAACTGCTGACACACTCCAGCCACATGAGGTCTGGCATTGTTCTGCATTAGGAGGAACCCAGGGCCAACCGCACCAGCATATTGTCTCACAAGGGGTCTGAGGATCTCATCTCGGTACCTAATGGCAGTCAGGATACCTATGGCGAGCACATGGAGGGCTGTGTGGCCCTCCAAAGAAAGGCTACCCCACACCATTACTGACCTACTGCCAAACTGGTCATGTTGAAGGATCTTGCAGGCAGCAGATTGCTCTCCACGGTGTCTCCAGACTCTGTCATGTTTGTGGAGTGCCCCCAGACGCAGGGCCGTGGGGTACTCGGTACCGGGCCTCTTGGTCTCAGTTCTGGGGTCGTCACGGTGGCTAGACCCGGTCCGTGACCCTCCTAACGGGCGTCCAATGAAAGGTGTGATGATGGTGCGTGGTGCAGGTCGCGATGAATAACGAGGACACAGAGTTGCAGTCTCTTTACCTCTTTGCTGAAGGCTTCAGGATCCTTAATGCAGAGTACTGCTAACAGGGCTGTCTGAGACCGGACGGTCCGAAGGCACATCCAGAGTTCCCTTTGCAGGTGGAAATCAGTGCCTACCTTCTAGCACCTGTGTGTTGTAGTACCTCCCTGCTGAGCACCACGGGATAGTCCTCACAACTGTTGTGTCTGATTCTGATGTTCTTCTCTGTCACAACTCGTTTCTATTATGATGTTCTTCTCCGTCCCCCAGATGATATGGATAGGACGCACCCGTATGATGGGTAGGCCTGGAGTTCTTCCGGGACCCTAGCGTCGCCCCTCTCCCACAATTTCCCCCTATGTCTGCTTAGGTGATTTAGGTGAGACAGCCAACCTAAAATTAACTGTCCTGCCGCTGTTTGAAGTATTGCTTGGAGCCTAATACTTTCTCAGTCTTCCAGCCACCGGCTACGCGCCTCAGTAGGATGTTGCCTCGATCTTACGGCACGACTCCTACTGGCTTTATCTCCTTTTTGCTGCGATCTTGTTTCTCACTTCTCCACAGTAAACCTCGCTTCTTTTCCTTTCTTAGGATGCCACCGCATTCGAGTGCAGGCGCGGCTCCGTAACATTCTGTTCTGTTCGCTAGGCCACTGTCAGGATCCCACCCCTGACAGAGACCCCCCTTAATCTTCCCCTGCAACACCCTCTGCCACAGGATGTTGCCTGGTTCCAACCCAGTCAGCTTCTGACTAACTTCCTATCCAGCCCCCAGTTTTACCAGATTGTGAGGAGTGGCCTAATGCATAGAACCCTTTGCTCCCCCTGGTGGCCAGAATGTGAAGTGTAAAGTGTGACTGTGATACCTGGTCAGGTGAACTCCTTAAGTGCCATCAGACGTACCATCACTCCCCTTAGCGGCGGAGCGTCAGTACTGCAACAACCAGGACTCTGGGGCGCTGCATCTGTCTCATGTGCTCAGTGTGAACCTGCTTTCATCTGTGAACAGCACAGGGCACCAGTGGTGAATTTGCCCGTCTCAGTGTTCTGTGGCAAATGCCAAGCGTCCTGCATGGTGTTGGGCTTTGAGCACAACCCCATCTGTGGATGCCGGGCACTCAGAACATCCTCATGGATTTGGTTTCTAACCGTTTGTGCAGACACATGCACATTTGTGGCCTGCTGGAGGTCATTTTGCAGGGCTCTGGCAGTGCTCCCCCTATTCCTCCTTGCACAAAGGCTGATGTCGCAGTCCTGCTGCTGGATTGTTGCCCTCCTACAGCCCCCTCCATGTCTCCTGGTGTACTGGTCCATCTCCTGGTAGCTTCTCCAGTCTCTGGACAGTACACTGACAGACACAGCAAACCTTCTTGCTGCAGCTTGCATTGATGTGCCATCCTGGATGAGCTGCACTACCGGAGCCACTTGTGTGGGTTGTAGAGTCCGTTTAATGCTACCATGAGTGTGATAGCACAACCAACATTCAAAAGTGACCAAAACATCAGCCACAAAGCATTGGTACTGAGATGTGGTCTGTGGTCCCCACCTGCAGAACCACTCCTTTATTGAGTGTGTCTTAATAATTTCCAATCATTTCCATCTGTTGTCTATTCCATTTGCACAACAGCATGAGAAATTGATTGTCAGTGTTGCTTCCTAAGTGGACAGTTTGATTTCACAGAAGTTTGATTTACTTTGAGTTATATTCTGTTGTTTATGTGTTCCCTTTATTTTTTTTGAGCAGTGCAAATGGTTTATATATTAAAATAAAATAGAGCTGCACACAGACTAAAAAGCTGAATGCTAGATCGCATTTGGAGAAACTGTTTGTGCAGTCCTGCACAGTGACTTATACCATAGCAACAAATATTATACCTCAGGAGCAACCCATAAAACTTGGATTATATAATTTATGACACTTTATAGCATAAATTGTAGTGAGTCTGTCAAGTAGCTTTGAACCAAGGTAAGAAAAGTGGGAAAACTGGCATAAAACCAGCATACTCACACAATATTTGTGCAATTCCCTGTTGTGCAGAATATTGTGGATTTTATAAAATAGCTTTTGGTATGAACTATTAAATAATTATCCCTTACATAATTCATTGAGCTGCCATAGAAGGGGTTAATCTGCTACATACACTAGTATATCATCAGGAGAGATATTAGCGTGTAAAAAGTAGTACAGAAGTTAGTCCCTTCTTAAGACTGTCTACGGTATTTTAAATATTATGTTGCATTTATGAGATTGTTTGGCACCTAAAGTAGTGTTGAGCTTTACAGAATTACAACAGCTCTACAATTTCTGTAAGATATACAGTGGGTACGGAAAGTATTCAGACCCCTTTAAATTTTTTACTCATTTTTCATTGCATCCATTTGGTAAATTCAAAAAAGTTCATTTTTTTTCTCATTAATGTACACTCTACACCCCATCTTGACTGAAAAAAAACCAGAAATGGAATAATTTTTGCAAATTTATTGAAAAAGAAAAACCAAAATATCACATGGTCATAAGTATTCAGACCCTTTGCTCAGACACTCATATCTAAGTCACATGCTGTCCATTTCCTTGTGATCCTCCTTGACATAGTTCTATTCCTTCATTGGAGTCCAGCTGTGTTTAATTAAACTGATGGGGCTTTATATGGAAAGGCACCCACCTGTCTATATAAGACCTCACAACTCACAATGCCTGTCAGACCAAATGAGAATCATAAGGTCAAAGGAACTGTCCAAGGAGCTCAGAGACAACATTGTGGCAAGGCACAGATCTGGCAAAGGTAACAAAAGAATTTCTGCAGTTCTCAAGGTTCATTGGAGAACAGTGGCCTCCATAATCCTTAAATGGAAAAAGTTTGGGACCGCCAGAAGTGTTCCTAGACCTGGCCATGCAGCCAAACTGAGCAATCATGGGAGAACAGCCTTGGTGAGAGAGGTAAAGATGAATCCCAAAATCACTGTGACTGAGCTCCACAGATGCTGTAGGGAGATGGGAGAAAGTTCCACAAAGTCAACTATCACTGCAGCCCTCCACCAGTTGGGCCTTTGTGGCAGAGTGGCCCTACAGAAGCAAGACATGTGAAAGTCCTCATAGTTTGCTGAAAAACACATGAATGACTCCCAGACCATGAGAAATAAGATTCTCTTTTCTCATGAGATGAAGATAGATCTTTTTTGTGACAATTCTAAGCGGTAGGTGTGGAGAAAACATGGCACTCCTTATCACCTGCCAATACAATCCCAACAGTGAAACAGGGTGGTGGCAGCATCATGCTATGGGGGTGGTTTTCAGTTTCAAGGACAGGACGACTAGCTGCAATTGAAGGAAACATGAATGCGGCCAAGTACAGATATATGCTGGATGAAAACCTCTTCAAGAGTGCTCTGGACCCAAGACTTGGCCAAAGGTTCACCTTCCAACAAGGCAAAGACCCTAAGCACACAGCTAAAATAACAAAGGAGTAGCTTCAGAACAACTCTGTGACCATTCTTGACTGGCCCAGCCAGTGCCCTGATCTAAACCCAATTGAGCATCTCTGGAGAGACCTGAAAATGGCTGTTCACCAACGTTCACCTCCATCCTGACAGAACTGACTGGAGAGGATCTGCAAGGAAGAGTGACAGAGGATCCCCAAATCCAGGTGTGAAAAATTTGTTGCATCATTCCCAAGAAGACTCGTGGCTGTACTAGCTCAAAAGGGTGCTTCTACTCAATACTTAGCAAAGGGTCTGAATGCTTATGACCATATGATATTTCAGTTTTCCTTTTTTTAAAAAAATTGTAAACATTTCTACATGTCTGGTTTTTTCAGCCAAGATGGGGTGAAGAGTTTACATTAATGAGAAAAAAAATTAACTTTTTTGAATTTACCAAGTGGCTGCAATGAAAAAAAGAGTGAAAAATGTAAGGGGTCCTGAATAGTGTTGAGCGATACCTTCCGATATTCGAAAGTATCGGTATCGGATTGGATCGGCCGATACCGGCAAAATATCGGATCTGGCCGATACCAATACCCGATACCAATACATGTCAATGGGACACAAATATCAGAAGGTATCCTGGATGGTTCCCAGAGTCTGAAGGAGAGGAAACTCTCCTTCAGGCCCTGGGATCCATATTCATGTAAAAAATAAAGAATAAAAATAAAAAATATGGATATACTCACCCTCGGATGGCCCCTGGCTGTCATTGCTGCAAGCGTCTGCCTCCATTCCTAAGAATGCAGAGTGAAGGACCTTCGATGTTATCGCTGGTCCTACACTCACTGCATTCTTAGGAACGGAGGCTGCCGGTTACACCACTAAGGTCCAGGGTCCGCCGGAGGGGTGAGTATATCCATATTTTTTATTTTTATTCTTTATTTTTTACATGAATATGGATCCCAGAGCCTGAAGGAGAGTCTCCTCTCCTCCAGACCCTGGGAACCACACACTGGGAACTTCCGATTCCGATTTCCGATATCACAAAAATATTGGAACTCGGTATCGGAATTCCGATACAGCGAATATCGGCCGATACCCAATATTTGCAGTATCGGAATGCTCAACACTAGTCCTGAATACTATTTCGTACCCACTGTGTATATATACAGTACAGACTAAAAGTTTGGACACACCTTCTCATTTAAAGATTTTTCTGTATTTTCATGACTTTAAAAATTGTAAATTCAAACTGAAGGCATCAAAACTATGAATTGTGTCCAAAACTTGTATCCAAACTTTTGGTCTGTACTGTATATTCGGTCTTCAGGAAGCCCACCTCAGTCAACTCCCTGTTGCATGCCACCTCTGCTCATTACCCAGCCACGGTGAGGGCCGTCCCGATCGGACAGTTCCTCAGGATGCGGCGAATTTGCTCCTCTGATACCAAATTTGAAGCACGGTCCGATGACCTAAAACAGAGGTTTAGAGATCGCGGCTACAGCCGCAGATCCATTAAAGCAGGTTATGACCGTGCCGGTAGAACCCAGAGAAGTGATCTATTGCACCCTACCACTCGACGTCGTGCGGAAGGTGGAGGTGATCATATTCGATTCATCTCCACCTTTAATCATGAGTGGGAGAGCATGCGTTCAATCCTCAAAAAACACTGGCCTGTACTTAGGACCGAGCCTTCCCTGCGTGTTTCCCTGGGTGACTTTCCTCTTATGACGCCAAGGAGGGGTATGAACCTTGGCGATATGCTAGTCAGGAGCCATTATGTTCCCACTATTAATAATCCCTTTGGTACTGTTGGTCCCCGCCCGGGTTGCACCTCGTGTGGGCACTGTCTTGCCTGCGCCAATGTCCTGCGCTGCTCTGAATTTAAATCTAGCGATGGCTCTACAACCTTTCAGATAAGACATCGGATCTCTTGTGGGTCGACTAATGTTATCTATTATGCCACTTGCCCATGTCCAAAGATCTATGTGGGCCTCACTACACGTGAATTTAGGATCCGTGTACGTGAGCATGTGCGGGACATTGACGCGGCCAGGACGGTGCCCACAGAGACAGAATTAAAAACACTCCCCCGACATTTTTGGTTGCACCACAATTGCAACTCAAAACTACTTTCCGTTCGGGGGATTGATGTGCTTCACCTGGGCGTGAGAGGTGGGGACAACAAAAAACGTCTCGTGTTATGACCCCAATGGCGAGAGTCTCAGAGATATCAGCAAGTCTGCGAAGTACAAAAATCCAGCTCATAGGGCAGTGGTAACTGGGTTGACCATATATCTACTCCTAACGCCAACACTAGAAGTAGCCGGGGAACATGCCTACGTTGGTCGCTAGATGTCTCGCGCCAGCCGGAGGACTAACTACCCCTAGAAGAGGAAAACAAAGACCTCTCTTGCCTCCAGAGAATAGACCCCAAAAGTAGGATACAAGCCCCCCACAAATAATAACGGTGAGGTAAGAGGAAATGACAAACACAGAGATGAACTAGGTTTAGCAAAGAGAGGCCCACTTACTAATAGCAGAATGTAGTAAGATAACTTATATGGTCAACAAAAACCCTAACAAAAATCCACACTGGAGATTCAAGAACCCCCGAACCGTCTAACGGCCCGGGGGGAGAACTCCAGCCTCCCTAGAGCTTCCAGCAAGGATAGGATACAGATTATGTACAAGCTGGACAAAAATGCAAACAAAAACAAATAGCAAAAAGCAAGAAAGCAGACTTAGCTTAATCAAGCAGGAACCAGGATCAGTAGACAAGAGCACTACAGATTAGCTCTGATATCAACGTTGCCAGGCATTGAACTGAAGGTCCAGGGAGCTTATATAGCAACACCCCTGACCTAACGACCCAGGTGAGCATACAAGGGATGATAGACATACCCAGAGTAAAATCACTAGTAGCCACTAGAGGGAGCCAAAAGGTAAATTCACAACAGTACCCCCCCCTTAGTGAGGGGTCACCGAACCCTCACCAAGACCACCAGGGCGATCAGGATGAGCGGCGTGAAAGGCACGAACTAAATCGGCCGCATGCACATCAGAGGCGACCACCCAGGAATTATCCTCCTGACCATAGCCCTTCCACTTGACCAGGTACTGAAGCCTCCGCCTGGAGAGACGAGAATCTAAGATCTTCTCCACCACGTATTCCAACTCGCCCTCAACCAACACCGGAGCATGAGGCTCAGCAGAAGGAACCACAGGCACAACGTACCGCCGCAACAAGGACCTATGAAATACGTTGTGAATGGCAAACGACACCGGAAGATCCAGGCGAAAGGATACAGGATTAAGGATCTCCAATATCTTGTAAGGACCAATGAATCGAGGCTTAAATTTGGGAGAGGAGACCTTCATAGGAACAAATCGAGAAGACAGCCATACCAAATCCCCAACACGAAGTCGGGGACCCACACCGCGGCGGCGGTTGGCAAAACGCTGAGCTGTTGTGAATTTGGTTTATGGGCTCCCCCGGTGGTCACTGGTGGTACTGAACTTGTGTGCTTCATCCCCTCTGTTCACCTGTTTCCATCAGGATGTGGGAGTTTTCTATTTAGCCTTGCTGCTCAGTCATTTCTATGCCGGCCAACAATGTTACCAGAAGCCTTTCTGTTGCATGTTCCTGCTCCTAGACTACTATCAGCTAAGTTGGACTTTTAGTCCTAAGTTTGTTTTGCATTTTTGTTCCAGTTCTCTGTGATTGAATATTTCTGAGGCTGGAAGCTCTTGTGAGCTGAAATTGCCACTCTGGTGTCATGAGTTGATATTAGAGTCTTAAAGTAATTTCAGGATGGTGTTTTGAAAGGGTTTTCAGCTGACTGTGAAGTTCCCTTTTCTGTCTTCCTACTATCTAGTAAGCGGACCTCATTTTGCTAAACCTATCTTCATACTTCGTATGTCAATTTCCTCTACAATCACCGACAATATATGTGGGGGCTACTGTCTGCCTTTTGGGGAAAATTTCTCTAGAGGTAAGCCAGGTCTGTATTTTCCTCTGCTAGGGTCAGTCAGTCCTCCGGCTGGCACTGGGCGTCTAGGGATAAAACGTAGGCACGCTACCCGGCCACTGTTAGTTGTGCGGTAGGTTTAGCTCACAGTCAGCTCGAGTTCCCATCTTCCAAGAGCTAGTCATTTTGTATGCTTTACTACGTTCTCTTGCCATTGAGAACCACGACAGTTTGGCCGGCCAAGGGTTAAAATAATTGGCAGAAGAAAGGAGAGAAAAGAAGTCTGCAGAGAATTTTTTTTTTTTTTTTCTGAGTTTGCTCATTAGTTGATTCACTTGCATCTCTGCTTACTGCAGCCTTCGTCTCTCTCTACTTCTAATCCTTGAATGGTTCTGATTTCACCTGATTAAAATGGATCCTCAGAGTTTAGCTACAGGTTTGAATAATCTCGCTATGAAGGTTCAAAGTTTACAGGATTTTGTAATTCATGCTCCTATATCTGAACCTAGAATTCCTTTACCTGAATTTTTCTCCGGGGATAGATCTCGCTTCCAGAATTTCAAACATAATTGTAAATTATTTTTGTCTCTGAGATCTCGCTCCGCTGGAGATCCTGCACAGCAGGTCAGGATTGTAATTTCCTTGCTCCGGGGCGACCCTCAGGATTGGGCATTTGCTTTGGCACCAGGGGATCCTGCGTTGCTCAATGTGGATGCGTTTTTCCTGGCTTTGGGGTTGCTTTATGAGGAACCTCATTTAGAGATTCAGGCTGAAAAAGCCTTGATGGCCCTGTCTCAGGGGCAAGATGAGGCTGAAATATACTGCCAAAAATTTCGTAAGTGGTCTGTGCTTACTCAGTGGAATGAGTGCGCCCTGGCGGCGAACTTCAGAGAGGGTCTCTCTGATGCCATTAAAGATGTTATGGTGGGGTTCCCTGTGCCTACAGGTCTGAATGAGTCCATGACAATGGCTATTCAGATTGATCGGCGTTTGCGGGAGCGCAAACCTGTGCACCATTTGGCGGTGTCTACTGAGAAGGCGCCAGAGATTATGCAATGTGATAGAATTCTGTCCAGAAGCGAACGACAGAATTTTAGGCGAAAAAATGGGTTATGCTTCTATTGTGGCGATTCAACTCATGTTATATCAGCATGCTCTAAACGTACTAAGAAGGTTGATAAGTCTGTTTCAATTGGCACTTTACAGTCTAAGTTTATTCTATCTGTGACCCTGATTTGCTCTTTATCGTCTATTACCGCGGACGCCTATGTCGACTCTGGCGCCGCTTTGAGTCTTATGGATTGGTCCTTTGCCAAACGCTGTGGGTTTAATTTAGAGCATTTGGAAGTTCCTATACCTCTGAAGGGTATTGACTCCACGCCATTGGCTAGTAATAAACCACAATACTGGACACAAGTAACTATGCGTATTAATCCGGATCACCAGGAGATTATTCGCTTCCTTGTGTTGTATAATCTACATGATGTGTTGGTGCTTGGATTGCCATGGTTGCAATCTCATAACCCAGTCCTCGACTGGAAAGCAATGTCTGTGTTAAGCTGGGGATGTCAGGGGACTCATGGGGACGTACCTTTGGTTTCCATTTCGTCATCTATTCTCTCTGAGATTCCGGAATTTTTGTCTGATTATCGTGACGTTTTTGAGGAGCCTAAACTTGGTTCACTACCTCCGCACAGAGATTGCGATTGTACTATAGATCTGATTCCGGGCAGTAAGTTTCCAAAGGGTCGTTTATTTAATCTATCTGTGCCTGAACATGCTGCTATGCGGGAATATATTAAGGAGTCCTTGGAAAAGGGACATATTCGTCCTTCGTCATCTCCCTTAGGAGCCGTTTTTTTCTTTGTATCTAAAAAAGATGGCTCTTTGAGGCCGTGTATTGATTATCGGCTTTTGAATAAAATCACGGTTAAATATCAGTATCCTTTGCCACTGCTTACTGATTTGTTTGCTCGAATAAAGGGGGCCAAGTGGTTCTCTAAGATTGATCTTCGTGGGGCGTATAATTTAGTGCGAATTAAGCAGGGGGATGAGTGGAAAACCGCATTTAATACGCCTGAGGGTCATTTTGAGTATTTAGTAATGCCTTTTGGTCTTTCAAATGCCCCTTCAGTCTTTCAGTCTTTTATGCATGACATTTTCCGTGAATATTTGGATAAATTTATGATTGTGTATCTGGATGATATTTTGATTTTTTCGGATGACTGGGACTCTCATGTCCAACAGGTCAGGAGGGTTTTTCAGGTTTTGCGCTCTAATTCCTTGTGTGTAAAGGGTTCTAAGTGTGTTTTTGGGGTTCAAAAGATTTCGTTTTTGGGGTACATTTTTTCCCCCTCTTCCATTGAGATGGACCCTGTCAAGGTTCAGGCTATTTGTGATTGGACGCAACCCTCTTCTCTTAAGAGCCTTCAGAAGTTTTTGGGCTTTGCTAATTTTTATCGTCGATTTATAACTGGTTTTTCTGATGTTGCTAAGCCGTTGACTGATTTGACTAAGAAGGGTGCTGATGTTGCTGATTGGTCCCCTGCTGCTGTGGAGGCCTTTCGGGAGCTTAAGCGCCGCTTTTCTTCCGCCCCTGTATTGCGTCAGCCTGGTGTTACTCTTCCTTTTCAGGTTGAGGTCGACGCTTCAGAAATCGGAGCTGGGGCGGTTTTGTCGCAGAAAAGTTCCGACTGCTCCGTGATGAGACCTTGCGCGTTCTTTTCTCGTAAATTTTCGCCCGCTGAGCGAAATTATGATATTGGTAATCGGGAGCTCTTGGCTATGAAGTGGGCTTTTGAGGAGTGGCGTCATTGGCTTGAGGGGGCTAGACATCAGGTGGTGGTATTGACCGACCACAAGAATTTGATTTATCTTGAGTCTGCCAGGCGCCTGAATCCTAGACAGGCGCGCTGGTCGTTATTTTTCTCTCGGTTTAATTTTGTGGTTTCTTACCTACCGGGTTCTAAAAATGTGAAGGCGGATGCCCTTTCTAGGAGTTTTGAGCCTGATTCCCCTGGTAATTCTGAACCTACAGGTATCCTTAAGGATGGAGTGATATTATCTGCTGTTTCCCCAGACTTGCGACGGGTCTTGCAGGAGTTTCAGGCGGATAGACCTGATCGTTGCCCGCCTGGTAGACTGTTTGTTCCGGATGATTGGACCAGTAGAGTCATCTCGGAGGTCCATTCTTCTGCGTTAGCTGGTCATCCTGGAATCTTTGGTACCAGGGATTTGGTGGCTAGGTCCTTCTGGTGGCCTTCCCTGTCGCGAGATGTGCGAGGTTTTGTGCAGTCTTGTGATGTTTGTGCTCGGGCCAAGCCTTGTTGTTCTCGGGCTAGTGGATTGTTGTTATCTTTGCCTATTCCGAAGAGGCCTTGGACTCACATCTCCATGGATTTTATTTCTGATCTCCCTGTTTCTCAGAAGATGTCTGTCATCTGGGTGGTGTGTGACCGTTTCTCTAAGATGGTCCATTTGGTCCCCTTGCCTAAATTGCCTTCCTCATCCGAGCTGGTTCCTCTGTTTTTCAAAATGTGGTTCGCTTGCATGGTATTCCGGAGAATATCGTTTCTGACAGGGGAACCCAATTCGTGTCTAGATTTTGGCGAGCATTCTGTGCTAGGATGGGCATTGATTTGTCTTTTTCGTCTGCTTTCCATCCTCAGACTAATGGCCAGACCGAGCGAACTAATCAGACCTTGGAGACTTATATGAGGTGTTTTGTGTCTGCGGATCAGGATGATTGGGTTGCCTTTTTGCCCTTGGCGGAGTTTGCCCTCAATAATCGGGCTAGTTCTGCCACCTTGGTTTCTCCTTTCTTCTGTAATTCGGGGTTTCATCCTCGTTTCTCTTCCGGTCAGGTGGAGTCTTCGGATTGTCCTGGAGTGGATGCTGTGGTGGAGAGGTTGCATCAGATTTGGGGGCATGTGGTGAACAATTTGAAGTTGTCCCAGGAGAAGACTCAGCAGTTTGCCAACCGCCGTCGTCGTGTTGGTCCTCGTCTTTGTGTTGGGGACTTGGTGTGGTTGTCTTCTCGTTTTGTCCCTATGAAGGTTTCTTCTCCTAAGTTTAAACCTCGGTTCATCGGCCCGTACAAGATATTGGAGATTCTTAACCCTGTGTCCTTTCGTTTGGACCTCCCTGCATCTTTTTCTATTCATAATGTCTTCCATCGGTCATTGTTGCGCAGGTATGAGGTACCGGTTGTGCCTTCCGTTGAGCCTCCTGCTCCGGTGTTGGTTGAGGGTGAGTTGGAGTACGTTGTCGAGAAGATCTTGGACTCCCGTGTTTCCAGACGGAGACTTCAGTATCTGGTCAAGTGGAAGGGCTACGGTCAGGAGGATAATTCTTGGGTGACAGCCTCTGATGTTCATGCCTCCGATTTGGCCGTGCCTTTCATAGGGCTCATCCTGATCGCCCTGGTGGTCCTGGTGAGGGTTCGGTGCCCCCTCCTTGAGGGGGGGGTACTGTTGTGAATTTGGTTTCTGGGCTCCCCCGGTGGTCACTGGTGGTACTGAACTTGTGTGCTTCATCCCCTCTGTTCACCTGTTTCCATCAGGATGTGGGAGTTTTCTATTTAGCCTTGCTGCTCAGTCATTTCTATGCCGGCCAACAATGTTACCAGAAGCCTTTCTGTTGCATGTTCCTGCTCCTAGACTACTATCAGCTAAGTTGGACTTTTAGTCCTAAGTTTGTTTTGCATTTTTGTTCCAGTTCTCTGTGATTGAATATTTCTGAGGCTGGAAGCTCTTGTGAGCTGAAATTGCCACTCTGGTGTCATGAGTTGATATTAGAGTCTTAAAGTAATTTCAGGATGGTGTTTTGAAAGGGTTTTCAGCTGACTGTGAAGTTCCCTTTTCTGTCTTCCTACTATCTAGTAAGCGGACCTCATTTTGCTAAACCTATCTTCATACTTCGTATGTCAATTTCCTCTACAATCACCGACAATATATGTGGGGGCTACTGTCTGCCTTTTGGGGAAAATTTCTCTAGAGGTAAGCCAGGTCTGTATTTTCCTCTGCTAGGGTCAGTCAGTCCTCCGGCTGGCGCTGGGCGTCTAGGGATAAAACGTAGGCACGCTACCCGGCCACTGTTAGTTGTGCGGTAGGTTTAGCTCACAGTCAGCTCGAGTTCCCATCTTCCAAGAGCTAGTCATTTTGTATGCTTTACTACGTTCTCTTGCCATTGAGAACCACGACACTGAGCCTTCTCCTGTGACAACTTCAAGTTGTCCACCACATGATTCCAGATCCGCTGCAACCTATCCACCACAGAATCCACTCCAGGACAGTCAGAAGGCTCCACATGTCCCGAGGAAAAACGAGGATGGAAACCGGAGTTGCAGAAAAATGGCGAAACCAAGGTGGCAGAACTAGCCCGATTATTAAGGGCAAATTCAGCCAACGGCAAGAAGGTCACCCAATCATCCTGATCAGAAGAGACAAAACACCTCAAATACGCCTCCAGAGTCTGATTAGTTCGTTCCGTTTGTCCGTTAGTCTGTGGATGAAAAGCGGACGAAAACGACAAATCAATGCCCATCCTACCACAAAAGGATCGCCAGAACCTGGAAACAAACTGGGATCCTCTGTCCGACACAATATTCTCAGGAATGCCGTGCAAACGAACCACGTTCTGGAAGAACACAGGAACCAGATCAGAAGAGGAAGGCAGCTTAGGCAAAGGAACCAGATGGACCATCTTGGAGAAACGATCACATATCACCCAGATGACAGACATGCCCTGAGACACCGGAAGATCCGAAATGAAATCCATAGAGATGTGTGTCCAAGGTCTCTTCGGGACAGGCAAGGGCAAGAGCAACCCGCTGGCACGAGAACAGCAAGGCTTAGCTCGAGCACAAGTACCACAGGACTGCACAAATGACCGCACATCCCTTGACAAGGAAGGCCACCAAAAGGACCTGGCCACCAGATCTCTGGTGCCAAAAACTCCCGGGTGCCCTGCCAACACTGAGGAATGAACCTCGGAAATGACTCTGCTGGTCCATTTAGCAGGCACAAACAATCTGTCAGGTGGATAAGAGTCAGGCCTACCAGCCTGAAATCTCTGCAACACACGTCGCAGATCTGGAGAAACAGCTGACAAGATAACTCCTTCCTTAAGAATACCCTCAGGTTCAGCGACTCCAGGAGCATCAGGCACAAAGCTCCTAGACAGAGCATCGGCCTTCACATTCTTAGAACCTGGTAAATATGAGACCACAAAGTCAAAACTGGAGAAAAACAATGACCAGCGGGCCTGTCTAGGATTCAGGCGTTTAGCAGACTCGAGATACATCAAATTTTTGTGATCAGTCAAGACCACCACACGATGCTTAGCACCCTCGAGCCAATGACGCCACTCCTCAAATGCCCACTTCATGGCCAACAACTCCCGATTGCCCACATCATAATTTCGCTCTGCCGGCGAAAACTTCCTAGAGAAAAAGGCACAAGGTCTCATAGTAGAGCAACCAGGGCCTCTCTGCGACAAAACGGCCCCTGCCCCAATCTCCGAAGCATCCACCTCAACCTGAAAGGGAAGTGAGACGTCAGGCGGGCACAAAACAGGCGCCGAAGTAAACCGGCGTTTCAACTCCTGGAAAGCCTCCACGGCAGCAGGAGCCCAGTTAGCTACATCAGAGCCTTTCTTGGTCATATCCGTCAGCGGTTTAACAACGCTAGAGAAATTTGCGATAAAACGACGGTAGAAGTTAGCAAAACCCAAGAACTTCTGAAGACTCTTAACTGACGAGGGTTGAGTCCAATCAAGAATAGCTCGGACCTTGACTGGATCCATCTCCACAGCAGAAGGGGAAAAAATTAACCCCAAAAAGGGAACCTTCTGTACACCAAAGAGACACTTTGAGCCTTTTACAAACAAAGAATTTTCACGCAGAATCTCAAAAACCATCCTGACCTGCTCCACATGCGACTCCCAATCATCAGAAAAAAACAGAATATCATCCAGATAAACAATCAAAAATTTATCCAGATACTTCCGGAAAATGTCATGCATGAAGGACTGAAAAACTGAAGGTGCATTAGAGAGCCCAAATGGCATCACCAAGTACTCAAAATGACCTTCGGGCGTATTGAATGCGGTTTTCCATTCATCGCCCTGCCTAATGCGCACAAGGTTGTACGCACCACGAAGGTCTATCTTGGTGAACCACTTGGCACCTTTAATCCGGGCAAACAAATCTGACAACAGCGGCAAAGGATACTGAAATTTGACAGTGATCTTATTTAAAAGCCGATAGTCAATACAAGGCCTCAAAGATCCGTCCTTTTTGGCCACAAAAAAGAATCCCGCACCAAGAGGGGAAGAAGAAGGACGGATATGCCCCTTCTCAAGAGACTCCTTGATATATGAACGCATCGCGGTATGTTCAGGTACCGACAGATTAAACAGTCTCCCCTTAGGAAACTTACTGCCAGGAATCAAATCTATTGCACAGTCACATTCCCTATGAGGAGGCAGTGCACTGGACTTAGACTCGCTGAAGACATCCTGATAATCAGACAAATACGCCGGAACTTCCGAAGGCGTAGAAGAAGCAATAGACAAGGGCAGGGAATCTCCATAAATTCCATGGCAGCCCCAACTTGACACTGACATAGCCTTCCAGTCCAAGACTGGATTATGGGTCTGTAACCATGGCAAACCCAAAACAACCAAATCATGCATTTTATGCAGAACAAGAAAACGTATTACCTCCCGATGTTCGGGAGTCATGCACATGGTAACCTGTGTCCAAAACTGCGGTTTATTTTTTGCCAATGGCGTAGAATCAATACCCCTAAGAGGGATAGGATTTTCCAATGGCTCAAGAACAAATCCGCAGCGCTTGGCAAATGACAGATCCATAAGGCTCAGGGCCGCACCTGAGTCCACAAACGCCATGACAGGATACGATGACAGTGAGCAAATCAAAGTTACAGATAGAATAAATTTAGGTTGCAAATTACCAATGGAGACCGGACTAACAACCTTAGTAAGACGTTTAGAGCATGCTGAGATAACATGTGTAGAATCACCACAGTAGTAAGACAAGCCATTCTGGCGTCTATGAATTTTCCGCTCATTTCTAGTCAGGATTCTATCACATTGCATTAAATCAGGTGCCTGTTCAGACAACACCATGAGGGAATTTGCGGTTTTGCGCTCCCGCAACCGCCGGTCGATTTGAATAGCCAGGGCCATAGAATCATTCAGACCTGTGGGAATGGGAAAACCCACCATCACATTCTTAATGGCTTCAGAAAGGCCATTTCTAAAATTTGCAGCCAATGCACACTCGTTCCACTGGGTCAGCACGGACCATTTCCGAAATTTTTGGCAATACACTTCAGCCTCGTCCTGGCCCTGAGACATCGCCAGCAAGGCTTTTTCTGCCTGAATCTCAAGATTGGGTTCCTCATAAAGCAAACCGAGCGCCAGAAAAAACGCATCAATGTCAGCCAATGCCGGATCTCCTGGCGCCAGCGAGAAGGCCCAATCCTGAGGGTCGCCCCGTAAAAAAGAAATAACAATTTTTACTTGCTGAGCGGAGTCTCCAGATGAACAGGGTCTCAGGGACAAAAACAATTTACAATTATTCCTGAAATTTCTAAATTTAAATCGGTCTCCGGAAAACGGTTCAGGAATCGGTATCTTAGGTTCTGACATAGGATTTCTGATAACATAATCTTGTATGCCCTGCACACGAGCAGCAAGCTGGTCCACACTTGTAATCAAGGTCTGGACATTCATGTCTGCAGAAAACACAAGCCACTCAGAGGTAAAGGGGAAAAGAAAAAAAAATGAGAGAGAGAAAAAAAAAACTCAGAACTTTCTTTCTTATAATCCCGCTTCTGCAATGCATTTAACATTTAATACTGGCCTGGCAAACTGTTATGACCCCAATGGCGAGGGTCTCAGAGATATCAGCAAGTCTGCGAAGTACAAAAATCCAGCTCATAGGGCAGTGGTAACTGGGTTGACCATATATCTACTCCTAACGCCAACACTAGAAGTAGCCGGGGAACATGCCTACGTTGGTCGCTAGATGTCTCGCGCCAGCCGGAGGACTAACTACCCCTAGAAGAGGAAAACAAAGACCTCTCTTGCCTCCAGAGAATAGACCCCAAAAGTAGGATACAAGCCCCCCACAAATAATAACGGTGAGGTAAGAGGAAATGACAAACACAGAGATGAACTAGGTTTAGCAAAGAGAGGCCCACTTACTAATAGCAGAATGTAGTAAGATAACTTATATGGTCAACAAAAACCCTAACAAAAATCCACACTGGAGATTCAAGAACCCCCGAACCGTCTAACGGCCCGGGGGGAGAACTCCAGCCTCCCTAGAGCTTCCAGCAAGGATAGGATACAGATTATGTACAAGCTGGACAAAAATGCAAACAAAAACAAATAGCAAAAAGCAAGAAAGCAGACTTAGCTTAATCAAGCAGGAACCAGGATCAGTAGACAAGAGCACTACAGATTAGCTCTGATATCAACGTTGCCAGGCATTGAACTGAAGGTCCAGGGAGCTTATATAGCAACACCCCTGACCTAACGACCCAGGTGAGCATACAAGGGATGATAGACATACCCAGAGTAAAATCACTAGTAGCCACTAGAGGGAGCCAAAAGGTAAATTCACAACAGTCTTGCACAGATCGAGACAAAATGGATTGTCCTTTTGGATTGTGTGACTCCCAAAGGACTCAATGAGTCCTTGAGCTTTGCTCCATACCTTTAGTAGTTCATGTGTGACATAAATGGGTTTTCCTCATTATCTCGCCAGTTTTCTTTGTTTTTATTGACATTTTTTAATTTTTAACTTTTGTTGTTTTCGTTTTTGCAGCACTAATAATTCCTCTTACTTGTGGGCCTTCCTTTGGCCGTTGCTTTTCTTCTGTCCCGTCCGTTTGGATCCGCTGTTCTGGAGTTTCTGTTGCCTCGAGATATGGACATCTGTGGGAGTACAAGATTAACCATCATACCATATGTGCTATTTATTGGACACATTGATCTTATTGCCTCTTTTGCTGGGCACAGATGCAATTTTGTCCCCTAATTGATATATATTTAATCACATTTATTATTAGTCTCATAAAACTGATGCATTTGTTATATTATTTATTGTATACAATTAATTTCTTTGCCTTACTCATAGGACATAGATTATTTTTTATTATATAGATATAATATAATATATATATTATATAGATTTATTATTTTGAGAATATATATATATTAATTATGTGTATTATATTTTTTTGTAAATCTGATATAATTATTATTTCATCATGTTACTATGGTGATGTACTTTCTGCATCTATTGCATATCCTATTATGCGTTATGTGGTATATTTATATATATTTCCGTAAATTGCTGTATATATATCGCTATATTCTTATATAGAGTTTCCATCTCTGGGGCTCTTTTATGCTCTATTTTGCTCCAGTATATAGAAACCACCTTGATATGTTCCTTGGCCGGGACTTTAAGTAGTCACCTCCATTCAGTGGCCGTGCGCATCGCCCGGTTGGTGGGTGGCTCCCCCATGTGGGTGGGCGTCTCTGTGCTTTGTGCGGGCGTTCCGGGCTCACTCCCGGCGCGTGCGCACTCGGCCTGACGCCCTGCCCCCATGGCGGACCCGTCCGTTGCCGTGCGCATGCGCCGCCGGTGCCGCTGGTATTGGATTACCATGGACATGTGACGGAGGTCAGCCGGTTCAAATACAGGTCCTTTTTGTCATACTTGCACTTCCTTGAAAAAGCGGCGCTTTCCTGCCGCGAAACACGTGTCGGGAGTTGGTATTCTGGCGGGACCCCGCTCCTCTATCCCCTTCTTTGCACCCTGGTAAGCTGACTTGGTCTAATTTATTAATTATATATCATTTTTCGGATTGGTACCTGATCACTTGCTGGTCACCTAACCGGGCTGCATGATATGGAAGGGATTTCCTTCCTGGACTATTATTAATATGGGGATCTCAGAGAGGGGGGTGCCCTCTTATATTTGTGAATCATGGTACTTACCATACACCTTTAAGTGTTACTGCTGTTTTTAAATCTTTTGTTACAATAAAGTATTATTCTTTTCTATACAAATGTGCTCCGGTTTCTCCTATTTTTTCTTCGTACCCACTGTGTATATATACAGTACAGACTAAAAGTTTGGACACACCTTCTCATTTAAAGATTTTTCTGTATTTTCATGACTTTAAAAATTGTAAATTCAAACTGAAGGCATCAAAACTATGAATTGTGTCCAAAACTTGTATCCAAACTTTTGGTCTGTACTGTATATTCTTGTGTATACCTGGCTGGCTGGCAAGGAGGTTACTTAGAAGACCGTGGAATAGGGTAGGAGTTTAATTAAAGCACCACTGGAGTGCCATACCCAAGACCCCATCTCATATTCACCTGCCATCATCTTCATGTGTTTGAGGTCACTTTTCAATGCAAGCCAATAAGAGCCTCGTACTGGCTTGCATAGAGTTTGTGTCATAGCTTCTGACTTCCTGCCAGTCAGAAGCTGCGCTCTCAAGATGGCCCAGGGGGACAGGAGCAGTGCCAAAATACGGTGAACATGCCAGAGGGTGAGTATATCATTAGGGGTGGTGGACTTACATTTAATGGACCACTCCATCACTGGTGCTTTAATAAAAAGTAGATACTAGTAAATTTCTTGGTTCTTGCTGTAAGCCGTAATGGTGTGTGAAAGAAAGAGAGCAGCAATAGTAATTCCAAGTATCTTTTAGATCAATAGTTGCAAATTGGATGAGAAAATGCAGCAAAGAAAGAAAGAACAACACTGTCCTAGAATTTTTAAACAGAAAAATTGCTTGGTTCAGCTAAGTAAAATGCCAAAGAGTCTAGAGAGGTATTGCTGTGGTTGGAAGGAGGATGTTGACATGACAAGGAAAGTGGGACTAGAGCAAGTGTAGAGCGGGTCTTGGAAGCTATGGTAGGCTAGATAGAAAGGGACATTTAGGTACTGCGCTGAAGTTTGCTTACAGAAGGGAAAAACATAGTAAGTATGATGGGAAGAAACATGCTATGTCAATAAACACAAGACCCATGATCTTCAACTCAAATCAAGTTTTCTTACACTGGGTAGGACATTTCGGTCTTGATAATGCTCTGATTTCTTGACTCCTGAGTAGGGTTGAGCGAAACGGATCGGTCATTTTCATAAGTCGCCGACTTTTGGCAAAGTCGGGTTTCATGAAACCCGACCCGATCCCAGCGTGGGATCGGCCATGCGGTACACGATCTTCGCGCCAAAGTCGCGTTTCCTATGACGCTTAAAGCGCCATTTCTCAGCGAATGAAGGTGCACGCAGAGTGTGGGCAGCGTGATGACATAGGTCCTGGTCCCCACCATCTTAGAGAAGGGCATGGCAGTGATTGGCTTGCTTTCTGCGGCATCACACGGGCTATAAAGGGGCGTTCCCGCCGACCGCCATCTTACTGCTGCTGAACTGAGCATAGGGAGAGGTTGCTGCTGCTTCGTCAGAAGCAGGGATAGCGTTAGGCAGGGTAAATTAACCCCCAAACCGCTTGTGCTGTAGCGATTTCCACTGTCCAACACCACCTTTTCTTTTTGGGACAGTGGAGGCTCGATTTCTGTGCAACAGCTCTGTAGGTTATAAGGCTCCCTGATAGCTGCGTTGCTGTGTGTACGCCGCTGTGCAAACCAACTGCTTTTTTCAAAGCACAAATCCTGTTGCTCCTTCCTTTCTGCACAGCTATCTTGTTTGATTGTCCCCATTTTTTACTTTTGTGTGCAGCAGTCCTTTTTATTGCTGCCTGACATACTTTTCTGAGATAACTGTAGGGAGATAGTAATTGTAGCACAGTCCCTTTTTTTTTTTTGTTTGTTTTTTTTGTTATATCTCTTCAAGCCACTTTTTGCCACAGAAAATATACTGTAATACAGTGGCCCAGATTTATTCACAATTCTCCCAGAAAAAAAAATAAAAGTGGGAGATTAGGATTGTCAAATCTGCATCAGTGCCAGTCCTGTGTGTGGCATCTGTCTTTGTTTTTCTGCCACAGAAAACCTACTTTTTTAACAGTGGGCCTGATTTCTTCACAATTCTCCCAGAAAAAAAATAAAAGTGGTAGATTAAGATTGGCAAATCTGCATTAGTGCCAGTCCTGTGTGTGGCATCTGTCTTTGTTTTTCTGCCACAGAAAACCTACTGTATAACATTGGGCCTGATTTCTTCACAATTCTCCCAGAAAAAAAAAGAAAAGTGGGAGATTAAGATTGGCAAATCTGCATTAGTGCCAGTCCTGTGTGTGGCATCTGTAAAACCTACTGTATTACAGTGGGCCAGATTAAATCACTTGTCTCACATATCCCCAAAAAAATAAAAAAAAGGGAGAATAATCTTGCCAAACCTGTGCATCTGTGCGAGTGCTCTCTGTGGTATCTGTCAGTCATTTTGTGCCACAGGAACTATACCGTGATATAGTGGGCATGATTCAATCCCTTGTCTCCCATATCAAAAAAAGAGGGACATTTCTATTGCCAGTGTGTGCATCTGCGTCAGTCCGGCTAGTGCCATATCTGCCAGCCTCTTTCTGCTAATCAAACTGTGTTGTGTAATACAGTGGGCCTGATTTTTCCGTGCATTCTCCCACATAAAAAAAGTTAAATTTCTATTGCCAGTGTGTGCATCTGCATCAGTCCTGTCAGTGTCATATCTGCCAGCCTCTTTCTGCCAATCAAACTGTGTAGTGTAATACAGTGGGCCTGATTTTTCCCTGCATTCTCCCACACATAAAGAGGGACATTTCTATTGCCAGTGTTTTTATCTGCGTCACTCCTGTTAGTGCCACATCTGCCAGCCTCTTTCTGCCAATCAAACTGTGTACTGTAATACAGTGGGCCTGATTTTTCTTCTGTCTCCCACACATAAAAAAGGGAGATTTATATTGCCAGTGTGTGCATCTGCATCAGTCCTGTTAATGGCATATCTGCCAGCCTCTTTCTGCCAATCAAACTGTGTAGTGTAATACAGTGGGCCTGATTTTTCCCTGCATTCTCCCACAAAAAAAATAAATTTCTATTGCCAGTGTTTTTATATGCGTCACTCCTGTTAGTGCCATATCTGCCAGCCTCTTTCTGCCAATCAAACTGTGTAGTGTAATACAGTGGGCCTGATTTTTCTTCTGTCTCCCACACATAAAAAAGGGAGATTTATATTGCCAGTGTGTGCATCTGCATCAGTCCTGTTAGTGGCATATCTGCCAGCCACTTT
Organism: Ranitomeya variabilis; assembly: GCF_051348905.1. NCBI lineage: Eukaryota > Metazoa > Chordata > Amphibia > Anura > Dendrobatidae > Ranitomeya > Ranitomeya variabilis. The sequence goes on from NC_135236.1 coordinate 575,297,266, forward strand.
CTGCCAATCAAACTATGTAGTGTAATACAGTGGGCCTGATTTTTCCCTGCATTCTCCCACAAAAAAAATACATTTCTATTGCCAGTGTTTTTATATGCGTCACTCCTGTTAGTGCCATATCTGCCAGCCTCTTTCTGCCAATCAAACTGTGTAGTGTAATACAGTGGGCCTGATTTTTCCCTGCATTCTCCCACACATAAAGAGGGACATTTCTATTGCCAGTGTTTTTATCTGCGTCACTCCTGTTAGTGCCATATCTGCCAGCCTCTTTCTGCCAATCAAACTGTGTAGTGTAATACAGTGGGCCTGATTTTTCCCTGCATTCTCCCACACATAAAAAAGGGAGATTTAAATTCACAACAAGTTCACGTACACCTTCCACCTGGTTTTACAGGACCACATAACGGTTGTTAGTTTGGTTATATTTTTCCAAGAATGAGGAAGTCTGGTGGAAGAGGTCGTGGCCGTGGGCGGTCATTGCCAGCTGGTAATGATGGTAGTGGTGGTGGTCGTGGAGCATCAGGTGGTCGTGGGAAAAGCAATATAGCCCCTAAGTCTTGAGTTGTTGAGCCAGCGTCATCGTCTGGCTACACAAGGCCTCGAAGGCTCCCTTTTCTGGGAGTAGGAAAACCGCTTTTGAAGCCGGAGCAGCAGGAACAAGTATTGGCTTTCATTCCTGACTCTGCCTCTAGCTCTTTCGCCTCCTCCTCGGAAAGTGCCAAATGTCAGAGCAGTGCATCTTCAGTGGATGTTCCCAGTCAGTACTGATCCAGAAACTGACCCCGATGAGACTATGGAGCCCCGTCACGAACGCTATAGCACCGGCTTACACGGTGACCCAGAGGAAGGTGCACAGGACATAGAAGAGGAGGTCATAGATGACCCAGTTGTTGACCCCGATTGGCAGCCATTGGGGGAACAGGGTGCAGGCGGCAGTAGCTCTGAAGCAGAGGAGGAGGAGCTGCAGCAGGCATCAACATCGCAACAGGTTCCATCTGGGCAAAAATGTGTGGCAAAACCAAAACCAGTTGTAGGACAGCGTGGTCATCCGGTTAAAGTAGCTCAGTGTGCAATGCCTGAAAAGGTATCCGATAGGAAGAGTGCAGTCTGACATTTTTTTAACCAAGATCCCAATGATCAGTGCAAAGTCATCTGTAAGAAATGCTCAAGGACCTTCAGCAGAGGTCAGAATGTTAAAAATCTAAATACAAGTTGCATGCGTAGACATTTAACCACCATGCACTTGCAAGCCTGGACAAACTACCAAACATCCCTTAACGTTGTAGCACCCTCTCACAATGAAGCTAGTCAGCAACGCGACATCCCTTCCCTCACTGTAAGCCCGCCGTTTACCACACCACCTGCAGGTAATGTGGTGGTTTCGTCGCAAGGCCAAAGCAGTCAGGGAATCACCAGGTTCGTGGTAGGAAAAACTGTATGTAGGGCAACAGCAAGAATACCATCACCAACCCTCTCTCAGTCACCCATGTCCACCGGCACCCCCGCTAGTTCAACCCTATGCAGCTCTCCAGTCCAGCTCACCCTACATGAGACTCTCGTTAGGAAAAGGAAGTACTCATCCTCCCATCCACGTACACAGGGTTTGAACGCCCACATTGCTAGACTAATCTCGTTAGAGATGATGCCCTACCGGTTAGTTGAAAGCAAAGCTTTCAAAGCCCTGATGGACTACGCTGTACCACGCTTCGAGCTACCCAGTCGAAACTTTTTTTCCAGAAAAGCCATCCCAGCCCTCCACCAGCATGTAAAAGACCGCATTGTCCATGCGCTAAGGCAATCTGTCAGTAGAAAGGTGCACCTGACAACAGATGCATGGACCAGTAGGCATGGCCAGGGGCGTTACGTCTCCATCACGGCACACTGGGTTAATGTGGTGGATGCAGGGTCGACAGGGGACAGTAATATTGGGACAGTTCTGCCTAGCCCACGGTGTAGGAAACAGTTGGCTGTAGGCGTTCGTCACCCCTCCTCCTCCTTGTCCTCCAGCAGAAGCGAGAGCTCATCCACAGACCGCAGTCGCACGACCACTCCATCCGCAGCTGCCACTGTAGCACACAAGGTGTCCAATTATGGAACAGCTAGTGGCAAGCGTCAGCAGGCTGTATTGGCAATGAAGTGTTTGGGCGACAACAGACACACCGCGGAAGTTCTGTCCGAGTTCTTGCAGCAAGAAACTCAGTCATGGCTGGGCACTGTACATCTTGAGGCAGGCAAGGTAGTGAGTGCTAACGGAAGGAATTTTATGGCTGCCATAGCCCTTTCACAACTGAAACACATCTCACACCTTAAACCTGGTGGTGCAGTGCTTCCTGAAAAGTTATCCAGGGTTACCCGACCTGCTGCTGAAAGTGCGCAGACTTTGCTTTCACATCCGCCGTTCGCCCGTACACTCCAGCCGTATGCAGAACCATCAGCGGTGTTTGAACCTTCCCCAGCATCGCCTAATCATCGACGTTGCAACAAGGTGGAACTCCACACTGCACATGCTTCACAGACTGTGCGAACAGAGGCGTGCTGTTATGTATTTGTGGGAGGATACACATACACGGGCAGGCAGTTGGATGGCAGACATGGAGTTGTCAGCTGTGCAGTGGTCGAAGCTCCAAGACCTGTGTCAAGTCCTTCAGTGTTTTGCGGAATGCACATGGCTGGTTAGTGCAGACAACGCCGTAATAAGCATGAGCATCCCCCTAATGCGTCTGCTGATGCAAAGTTTGACGCACATAAAGGAACAGGCATCTGCAGCCGAGGACGAGGGAAGCCTTGATGACAGTCAGCCATTGTCTGCTCAGGGAAGTCTACAGGACGAGGTGGCGGGCGAAGAGGAGGAGGACGAGGAGGATGATGGGGATGAGTATTTTTGGGATGAGGAAGCTTCTCAGGGGGCAATAGAAACTGCTGGCGGTGCAAGGCCGGGTTCAGGGTTTTTGAGGGAGACAAGTGACGTTGATTTGCCAGAAAGTGCTCCTCAACCCAGCATATGCACTGACTTGACAACTGGAACATTGGCCCACATGGCGGATTATGCCTTACATATCCTCAAAAGGGACCCACGCATTATAAAAATGATGACAGATGACGATTACTGGTTGGCCTGTCTCCTTGATCCTCGCTATAAAGGCAAATTGCAAAATATCATGCTACATGAGAACCTCGAACAGATATTGGCAACCAAACAAGCTACTCTTGTAGACCGATTGATTCAGGCATTCCCAGCACACAGCGCCGGTGATGGTTCTCACACGAGCTGCAGGGGGCAACAGGGCAGAGGTGTTAGAGGTGCACAAATCAGAAGTGGCGTAGGACAGAGGGGTTTTATGACCAGGTTGTGGAGTGATTTCGCAATGACTGCAGACACGACAGGTACAGCAGCATCCATTGAAAGTGACAGGAGACAACATTTGTCCAGTATGGTTACTAACTATTTTTCCTCCATTACCGATGTTCTCCCTCAACCGTCATTCCCCTTTGATTACTGGGCATCCAAAATAGACACCTGGCCTGAATTGGCTGAATATGCATTGCAGGAGCTTGCTTGCCCAGCAGCTAGTGTGCTATCAGAAAGAGTATTCAGTGCTGCTGTTTCAATACTGACCGAAAAAAGGACTCGTCTGGCTACCCAAAATGTTGATGATCTAACCTTCATTTAAATGAACCACTCATGGATTTCAAATTATTTTGCCCCACCTTTCCCGGCTGACACCTAGCTTTCCTGTAAAAAGCTCTTGCTTTGGGACTGGTGTTACTGACTGTTCCAATCTCTTAAATTGCAGCTGCTGTTTGTCCAGCATACGACATGTTTACACCTCCCTAAATGGCCTAACTCCCCCCACGGGGCCGTGGTCTCGCCACTTGTCGCAAGCACCCGTCAGAGTGCTGTTTGTCTGAAGAGGTGGGTGTGCCCACTTTTGGTCTACGGCACTGGTACTGGGTCCCTCATAGTACAATGAAGTGTCTCTGGCGGTGGTGGCGCGCACCCAACTTCAGACACACCATTGTAACATGAAGGGCCCTGGGCTTGTACCGCCGGCCAGGAGAGAGTGTCCCCCCCAAGGTCAAACAGTGCTCTACCACTTGCAAAATTATCTGTCGCTGCTCCACCACTGTTTAGTCTATGCGCTGAAATCCTTCCATGCCTGGCACAGACAATAACAATTTTTTGACATGTATGATGCTAGTTAAAATAGTCAGGGGCCCTGTCCTACATTTACACCAGTAAATACTTTGCGCCAAATTACAATGTCTGAAAGTCAGCATAGGAGCACACCCCTGTACCTAAGTATGCCACCCTTTTTTTTTTTTTGGTTTTGGTTTTGTTTGGGATACATTAACATCAATTTAGGTTTTTGGACTAGGAGTACTTACTGTGTCAGACACTCCTTCCAATTGTCCTCCGCTGACCACACCAATGCTGCCTTTCTACCCCTGTAGCCAAATTTAAGCTGCATAGAGCCTATTTTACTATTTAGGGCCTAGGAAGTCTGTCTGCGGTCTCTCCTTCCAATTGTCCTCCGCTGAACACACCAATGCTGCCTGTGTACCCCTGTAGCCAAATTTAAGCTGCATAGAGCCTATTTTACTATTTAGGGCCTAGGAAGTCTGTCTGCGGTCCCTCCTACCAATTGTCCTCCGCTGACCACACCAATGCTGCCTGTGTACCCCTGCCACCTAATGGAAGCTGCATAGAGCCTATTTTACTATTTAGGGCCTAGGAAGTCTGTCTGCGGTCCCTCCTTCCAACTGTCCTCTGATGACCACACCAATGCTGCCTGTGTACCTCTGTAGCCAAATTTAAGCTGCATAGAGCCTATTTTACTGTTTAGGGCCTAGGAAGTCTGTCTGCGGTCCCTCCTTCCAATTGTCCTCCGCTGACCACACCAATGCTGCCTGTGTACCCCTGCCACCTAATGGAAGCTGCATAGAGCCTATTTTATTACTTTAGTCCTAGGAAGTCTGTCTGCGGTCCCTCCTTCCAATTGTCCTCCGCTGACCACACCAATGCTGCCTGTGTACCCCTGCCACCTACTGGAAGCTGCATAGAGCCTATTTTATTATTTTAGGCCTAGGAAGTCTGTCTGCGGTCCCTCCTTCCAATTGTCCTCCGCTGACCACACCAATGCTGCCTGTGTACCCCTGCCACCTAATGGAAGCTGCATAGAGCCTATTTTATTATTTTAGGCCTAGGAAGTCTGTCTGCGGTCCCTCCTTCCAATTGTCCTACGTTGACCACACCAATGCTGCCTGTGTACCCCTGTAACTAATTTAAAAATGCATGGAGCAAACTTTTTAAGTTAACACATACTACCTTTGTCTGTCTGCGGCGCCACTCAATCACGCTGTCCTCCACTGAAAAAGCTGAACTTCAACCTTCAGGCTCTCATTAAGTAGTTGTTTATATAAGACAGCAGTTGCCCTACTACTTTGGTTGGGGCCTAGTAACGGTGTCTGACGCTCCTTGGTGTTCTCCTCCAGGTTTCCTTGTCTGAGCTTCAACCTTCAGGCTCTCATTAAGTATTTTTTAATGTCACACTGTAGTTGCCCTACTACTTTGGTTGGGGCCTAGTAACGGTGTCTGCCGCTCCTTGGTGTTCTCCTCCTCCTTGGTGTTCTCCTCCAGGTTTCCTTGTCTGAGCTTCAACCTTCAGGCTCTCATTAAGTATTTTTTAATGTCACACTGCAGTTGCCCTACTACTTTGGTTGGGGCCTAGTAACGGTGTCTGCCGCTCCTTGGTGTTCTCCTCCTCCTTGGTGTTCTCCTCCAGCTTTCCTTGTCTGAGGTTCAACCTTCAGGCTCTCATTAAGTATTTTTTAATGTCACACTGCAGTTGCCCTACTAATTTGGTTGGGGCCTAGTAACGGTGTCTGCCGCTCCTTGGTGTTCTCCTCCTCCTTGGTGTTCTCCTCCACGTTTCCTTGTCTGAGCTTCAACCTTCAGGCTCTCATTAAGTATTTTTTAATGTCACACTGCAGTTGGCCTACTAATTTGGTTGGGGCCTAGTAACGGTGTCTGCCGCTCCTTGGTGTTCTCCTCCTCCTTGGTGTTCTCCTCCAGGTTTCCTTGTCTGAGCTTCAACCTTCAGGCTCTCATTAAGTATTTTTTAATGTCACACTGCAGTTGCCCTACTACTTTGGTTGGGGCCTAGTAACGGTGTCTGCCGCTCCTTGGTCTTCTCCTCCTCCTTGGTGTTCTCCTCCAGGTTTCCTTGTCTGAGCTTCAACCTTCAGGCTCTCATTAAGTATTTTTTAATGTCACACTGCAGTTGCCCTACTAATTTGGTTGGGGCCTAGTAACGGTGTGTGCCGCTCCCTGGTGTTGTCCTCCACTGTATAAAGCTGGTCTTTAGGCTTTCGGCCTATAGTGTCAGATATTAAACTGCATTTGGCTTTCAACTTTGGTTGGGGCCTACTAATGGTGTGTGCCGCTCCCTGGTGTTGTCCTCCACTGTATAAACCTGAGCTTCAGTCTTTAGGCTTTCGGCCTGTAGTATCAGATATTAAACTGCATTTGGCCTTCAACTTTGGTTGGGCCCTATTAACGGTGTGTGTCGCTCCCTGGTGTTGTCCTCCACTGTATAAAGCTGAGCTTCAGTCTTTAGGCTTTTGGACTATAGTAGCAGATATTAAACTGCATTTGGCCTACTAGTGTGGTTGGGCCCTTAAAACGGTGTCTGCTGCTCCTGGGTTTGCTCCTCCACTGAACAAAGCAATGCCGCCTGTTTAGTCCTGTTACCAATTTTGAACTGCATTTAGCCTACTTTATTCTTTGGCCCTATATCTGTGTTTCCTCCTCATCCTGCCCATTGCCCAGCCACTGCTAGATGAGTCTGCTGGTACATTGACCCAGACCACTACATTCCCCTTGCACTCTACACAGCCAGAATCTGATCCTGCTGAAAGTAAGGTTCCCCTTCCCGCATGCTATACCACCTTACACAGGGACAAAGAGGAAGGTGCAGATGAAAGTGCAGGTTCCTTCATCAGGTGGGGGGCAGACTCGTTGGCAACGTCACTGGCACAGGGCCCCTCAGAGTACGCAAAAGTGTCGCTGCCAGTGGGAGACACCCCCGCCATGCAAACACACCGCTGTACTTTGAGGGGCCCTGTGCCAGTGCCAATGCCAACGAGTGCCCCCCCTGCTTGCTCAGGATCACAGCACTTGCAAACTTGACATACTTACCTCTCACTGCTCCACCGCCGTGACATAGTCCAGGTTTCCTGGGCCCACTAAAAACTTGAACCAGCCCTACCCCCCACAACTTTAGCCAAATGACCCCCAATTTCCAATGCCTATCTGTTATTATAAAGTAAATTAACATTGACAAGCTTCAGTAACAAGAATGGATGTTTTTGCCATTAAAATGGGCACTGTAGGTGTTTTCCTGGCCTCCACTCACTGCCGACTATGCTTCCCCATTGACTTGCATTAGGTTTCATGTTTCGGTCGATCCCCGACTTTTCGCGATAATCGGCCGACTTCACTCGACTCGACTTTTGACAAAGTCGGGTTTCGCAAAACCCGACTCGACCCCAAAAAAGTAAAAGTTGCTCAACCCTACTCCTGAGAAATGGGCAAGGCCTCCAGTACCAGAAGCAGCAAAGCAATCCCACAGGATCATGGATCCTCAACCATGTTTAACTGTTGGTATTCAGTTTGTTTCCTTATAAGCTTCATTGCACCTTCTGTATACAAACTGTTGCTTTGCTCTATTTTTGTTTCATCTGTCCACAGAACATTTTCCCAGAAAGATTGTGATTTGTCAAGGCACTCTTTGGAAAAGTTTAATAGTTCCTTTTCTTCTTCTTTCTTTTCTTCAACAATGCTTTCAGTTTTGGCCTTTGCCCATAAAGCTTTAGTTGGTTCATTGGCACCAACCCTCGAAGACATCTTTTGTCTATTTTCTTCTCTGCCCCACATCCAAGGAGGTTCTTGACGGTTCCATGCTTGGCAAACTTCTTAATAACATTGTGCACTGTTGAAACTGGTATACCAAGGTTTTTGGAGCTAGCCTTATACCCTTTGAAAATATTGTGTTTCCTAATAATAGCAGTTCTGATTTCCTCAGACAGCTCCTATGTCTTTACCCTTGTGACAAAGGAACAGAGCCTACCATTTGACTTTTCAAAACACTGAAGTCACAATTCATTGGCTAATTCATGTCACATGGGCACCAACAATAATTGTCATATGTGATTCTCATCTGTGATTTACTGCAGGTGAGTTACAATGTGCTTCCATACTAATTTAATGGAAAGAGTGCCAGTTACAGCAAGCTTTAGGTTTTTCTATTTTTCCCTCCCATTGTTTTTTGTTTTAAATTATTGTTTATCGTTTTTCTCTTTTTCCCTCCAATTGTTTTTGTTTTAAGTTAATGTTTATCATTTGCTCTTTTCAATTTAACACGAGTGCTCTATACAAAAAAAAACTTTCACTTAATTCATTTTTTTCAGGAGATACTCCACATTATGTACTTTAACTTCATGGGTGCCAATAAGCACTGAGCAGGACTGTAAATGACCAATCCTTTTCTAATCCTATAGATAAGTAACCCCCAGACCTTACTATTAGCCACTTATTCCCCTTTACTAAAAACAAATTTATGCTTGATCAGGCCAAAACTTTACCATTTTTTTTAGGAAGAAAAAAAAGAGATATCGTAGTTGTTGGCTAAACAGTTCAGTCAACAGCTAGCCCAGGCGTATGAGCACTTATACAAGCATGCATAAACTCAGCCTGCAACAAATCATGATATCTTTCTACCCATTAATCCTACGTATTCTGACAGATTAATCAGAGGGTAAAACTTTGCTGTCCAAAATAGCACACTGAATTAAATATGGTAATATATTTGGAAATACTTATGTTTTTTCTTAATTGAGTTGTTAATGTTAATTACCGTATTTTTCTGACTATACGACGCATTTTTGTTCCCCTAAATTTTGGGGGTAAGTGGGTGGTGCGACTTATAATCCAAATCTGTGTGCTATGCTGTGCTGTAGAGGAGGGGGAGCAGCTCTGGAGTGGTGTCAGGGGGCTGGAGTGGGCTGGCTGTGGGCTGCAGAGACAGCAGGAGGTCCTGTGCTCCCACTCATTAGCCTCATGTAATATTCACTGCACCTGCTGTCCATCACCTCGGTGCTGAAGCTGCCCGAGTTGATTCACAGGGGATCAGCGAATAGTACATGTGCCTGCATCTCCCCCTCCCATCATGGATATGGCCCCCCGGTCACTCTTATATGCCCCCCTGTGCTGCTGGCAGGCACATGCTTCCCCCTCCCTGTGCTGCTGGCAGGCACATGCCCCCCCTGTGCTGCTGGCAGGCACATGATAAAAAAACAAACACTTAACTCACTTTCAGATGATGGCTCCATGCTCACAGCTCCTTGGTTGCTTCCTGTGTCTGTGCTGACATCCGATCATGTGATCGGCACAGCACAGTGATGACTTCACTGTGTGTCCAAGTCACATGATCCGATGCCTGGGAAACAGGAAGCATAACCGAGGAGCTGTGAGCACGGAGCCATCATCAGAAGGTGAGTTAAGTGTTTGTTATTTTATCATGTGTCTGCCAGCAGCACGGGGGGGTATGTGTCTTCCAGCATCAGGGGGGGGGCATGTGTCTTTCAGCAGCACAGGGGGGCATGTGTCTGCAAGCAGCATGGGGGATATGTCTGCCATCAGCACAGGGGGGCATGTGTCTGCCAGCAGCATGGGGGGCATGTGTCTTCCAGCAGCACAGGGGGGCATGTGTCTTCCAGCAGCACAGGGGGGCATGTGTCTTCTAGCAGCTCAGGGGGCATGTGTCTGCCAGCAGCAAAGGGGGCATGTGTCTTCCAGCAGCACAGGGGGCATGTGTCTGCCAGCAGCACAGGGGGGCATGTGTCTGCCAGCAGCACAGGGGGGCATGTGTCTGTCAGCAGCACGGGGGGGCATGTGTCTGCCAGCAGCACAGGGGGGCATGTGTCTGTCAGCAGCACGGGGGGGCACGTGTCTGCCAGCAGCACAGGGGGGCCTATAGTGACTGGGGGGCCTGTACATGCCAGCAGCACTGGGGGGGCATATTGTGACTGGGGGCATGTCCCTGCCAGCAGCACAAGGGGACATATTGTGACCAGGGGGGCATGTGCCTGCCAGCAGCACAAGGAGGCATATAGTGACCCGGGGGGCATGTGTCTGCCAGCAGCACAGGGGGGCATGTGCCTGACAGCAGCACAGGGGGGCATGTGCCAGCACAAAGATGGGGGTTATATAGATACCAGGATGAGGGACATATGATTTGTAAGACGGACACTGGTATTATAAGACAGACCCCCATTAAACATAAAAAAAATATATTTTTTCTCTTTTTCTTCACCAAATTTGTGGTGCGTCTTATGGTCCGGTGCTTCTTATAGTCCAAAAAATACGGTGCCAAGAAATTCTCAGAAAGCCAGAATAATATGTCAACCATGTGGAGGCCTGACAATAAAAATATTGAGGTTGATTCATCAAGACTGACGTAGCACACACTCGCACTAAACCAGTATTTATGCAGTAAAGGAGGCAGCAAATTCATTAAGAGGTGCCCAAAACTTATTTAATTTGGGGCCTGTGCTTAGTGTCAGGCACCTCCATGTTCTGCAGTAAAAATGCTGCTTCACTCAGGGACTGGAGAAGAAGTTTTGGTATACAAAGTGCAGGCATTTTGATTGAATCAGATGGGTGGTCATAGCTATGTCCTTGTTTTACCCTGTCTAAGCTCATTTCGGCACATATCAGTCACACTGGCAATGAAGAAACAAAAGTCACCAAAAATGTTTAACTTTCCATAGCTGCTACACCAGTTTTTTTGGTATAAAATATTTGACGAATCAGTCCAATATTCTTCAGAAACCAGCAATCAAGTCAATATGAATGATGGAATATCAAGAACTTTTCTACTTAGGAGTTAATTATTCATTCAGGAAATTATATTATTTCATAATTAATAATTACGATAATCTCCTTTTATTAAAAAAATATACATATTAACAAAAATCTTCACTTCGCTTAACATCTATTTTAGAAAATTATTGCATAGCTCATTATATAATAATTAGTGATGAGCGAGTGTACTCGGGTGACCTCCGAGTATTTATGACTGCTCGGAGATTTAGTTTTCATCGTGGCAGCTGAATGATTTACAGCTACTAGCCTGCTTGATTACATGTGGAGATTTCCTAGAAACCCGGCAACCCCCACATGTACTCAGCCTGGCAAGTAGCTGTAAATCATTCAGCTGCCAAGATGAAAACTAAATCTTCGAGCAGTCATAAATACTCAGAGGTCAAAAGAGCATGCTCAGGAAAACCCGAGCAAAGAGTACACTCGCTCATCACTAATAATAATTCAAGAGCATTTTTTGTTGATCCTCTGTTAATCCACCTAAAACTGTATGAATAAATAGGTAACTGGGTGTTACAAAGAAAGAGGTAGCAAGTTAGCATCTTTATCAATTCAACGCTGTGTCCTCTGTCAAGACTGGGGTATCGCTAGCTCAGACTTCTAAAAAGAGAAGCTCTGGCATCTTTATCTACAAAAATAGACATTTAAGAGCTGGATATGACACTAAGAAATATTGTTTAAACAATATTAAAATATATTTTTCCTGGTATTGTTTTTTTTTTTCATTTATATTTGGATAATTTAACACTTAACCCCTTCACAACATTCACCATACATGTACGGTGCATGTAGGAAGCAGGTGTATGGAGCGAGTCACCCCATACCCGTCAGGCGATGGCTGTGTATTACAGCCAGGACCTGCCCTTAACAATTGCCGGAGTAGCAGTGCTCTACCCATTATTGTTAACCTGTTAAATGCCGCTGTGGATCTCTGAGTGGCCGGGCTTCAAATGAGCCTGTGATTGCTGCTATATCCAGCAATGCTGTGACATCACTGTATAAAGCACAAGCGATCACATGAATACATCTTCAAGTCCCATAAAAAGACCAAAAAAAACAGTAAAAAGTAAAAAAAAAAAAGTTTTAAAAAAATATGAAAAAAATTAATAAAACTAAAAGTTCAATAGACTCCCCTTTCCTTCATTAAGAATAAATATATTTTAAAAAAATGAAAAAATACACATATGTGGTATCGTTGAGTTCAGAAATCTAAAAACAGTTAACCAGATCAGTGAACACTACAAATGGAAAAAATTCAAGAACTCCAAAATTAACTTTTTGGGGGGTCTCCGAAATTCCACAAAATATGCTGTTAAACAGCAATTAAAAAGCCACAACTATCCCAAAATGAATGGTACTAATAAAAATGTGTTCTTGCCTCACAAAGTAAGCGATCACACAGCTGCATTGGCTAAAAAATATAAATGACACGGGTCTCAGAAAATAGCGACACAACCCCAAAAATGTTTTTTGCAAACTTCTGATTTTCCCCACTAAAATAATAACAAAACAGGAATTATTTGGCATCTTTGTAAATGTATTTGTTAGGGGTCGAGTTCCCGTCTTTGCACAGGGGGAATCTCGGGCCATCTCCGCTGCGGTTTCCCATTCTTCTCCTGCCGCAGTGGAGGCTGCTCAGCAGAGATGTCGGTCTCAGCGTCTCGCTCAATCTGACTCTGTGAGGAGGATTACTGCTGCTCTTCCAGCTTCTGCTATTGTAGTCAGTGCTGGGCAGCTGTGAGCAGATGCTTTTGGGACTGTCTTGCTTTTCTCCTTCTGAGCATGCCCAGAGTAAGATCTCTCATTGGAGATCGAGGGTCACATGCTTGGATACTGCAGCAAAGCCCATTGGTCCTTCTTAGAAGGTCCTGTTCGGGCTGCAGCTATAAAAGGCTCGCATGGCCGCACGGCCATGCGCTAGTGTCTTTCTAAATTATGTGCTTTGCGCCAGTGTGGTCATGTAAGATTGTGTTCAGGGACCCGGCTGAAATAAGCCCCTAGAATGCTGGCACCTCCGGCGAGGAGTTTGTGTGTCTGAGTACATTCAGGGACCTGGCTAAAATAAGCCCCTAGAAAGCTGGCACCTCCGGCGAGGAGTTTTGTGTGCATGCATGACCACTGACTGCTCTGTTGGGCAGTTAGCCTGTGCTCCTGTGAAGTCTAACGGGGCGCAGAGCTTTGCTTTCACGGCTGCTCTGTGAGTTAACCGAGCTAGCTAATACCGCCATATAGTGCTGCCATTTGTCCAGCAGCAGGTTCTCCTGCACGGTGGACCCCTGGCTGCGAACGCACCAATAACAATAAAAACTATTTTCCTCGGTGCGTTCCGCTAGCTCTAACAGTATTGATGAGGAGAATCATATAGTATGGTCATTTATAGTGCAAAATGTACATTGTGAAAATAATTCCCAAAAAACAATGTCAGAACTGTTTGTTTTTCACAATTTCACCACACTGGATTTTTTTTTCCTGTTTTTGAGTGCACTATGTGTTAAAATGAATGGCGTCATTTAAAAGTACAACTCGACCCGCAATAAAAAAAAAAAAAAGTCCTCATATGTCCGTGGACAGAAAAATAAGAGTTATGGCTCTGAGAAAAAGGGAAGGAAAATGGAAATTGTCTGCAGCATGAAGGGGTTAATAATCCACAATCCACAAAATGTCTGAATAATGCCATTGATTATAATATGTTTCTTAAATTTTTTATGCCGCACATAGCAGAATTTGTACAGTGGATCCTATTGGCTCACTGAACATATATATTGAATAAAACATTTAGTACTAACAGTTTCATTTTCAGAAGCCTTCCAGCAAGTATTTTCCTGTAGAAAAGGTAAGCTGCAATAAAGCGTCTTATAAGTGCTTTGTGGACTGGATTAAATTGTGTCAAATAGACACACACGCACAGATTTCCTAATCAAACTAATGCAAATTACGCATCTGGAGCCTTTTGTTTTTGCTGCAAATACTACACAATGGGATGATTCAGTGTGTTTATCCCTTACATTACTTTCTGTAACTACTAAATAGGGTATCTTGTAAAGTGTCATTGTCATTACCTCCTTAGCTTAAAGGTAAGTTCATGGCTACATGGAGCTGCCTGGAGAAAGTATGGAAATGATGGTCTTGTCTTGTGTTCCCACTTTGGTGATCAGTAGTGTTGAGCATTCCGATACCGCAAGTATCGGGTATCGGCCGATACTTGCGGGTATCGGAATTCCGATACCGAGATCCGATACTTTTGTGGTATCGGGAATCGGTATCGGGATTAATATCAATGTGTAAAAGAAAGAATTAAAATTAAAAATAGGGATATACTCACCTCTCCGATGCAGCCTGGACTTTACCGCCGTAACCGGGAGCCGTTGTACCTAAAAATGCGCGCTTGAAGGGCCTTAGATGACGTCACGGCGCTCTGATTGGTCCGTAGCGGTCGCGTGACCGCTACGCGACCAATCACAAAGCAGTGACGTCACCTAAGGTCTTTCAAGCGCTTGAAAGACCTTAGGTGACGTCACTGTTTTGTGATTGGTCGCGTAGCGGTCACGCGACCGCTACGGACCAATCAGAGCGCCGTGACGTCATCTAAGGCCTTTCAAGCGTGCATTCTTAGGTACAAGGGCTCACGGTTATGGCGGTAAAGTCCAGGCTGCGTCGGAGAGGTGAGTATATCCCTATTTTTTATTTTAATTCTTTCTTTTACACATTGATATGGATCCCAGGGCCTGAAGGAGAGTTTCCTCTCCTTTAGACCCTGGGAACCATACAGGATACCGTCCGATACTTGGTGTCCCATTGACTTGTATTGGTATCGGGTATCGGTATCGGATTAGATCCGATACTTTGCCGGTATCGGCCGATACTTTCCGATACCGATACTTTCAAGTATCGGACGGTATCGCTCAACACTAGTGATCAGTGAAATCCATTCATTTAGACCAGCTTTCAGCAGAAGTCTATTTCACCATTCTTACTGTGCAAACAGACGGGGAACGTTTAGTGCTTTCCTTCACACAATCTTCTATTTCATGGGTTCATTTCGTGCCACCATGATGTGTTTATAAGACAGGATAAGTTAGCCCCATTTAGAGGTCACATGATGGATTCAACACTTTTATTACCTTTAATGTTCTTACATTTTTTATTAGCAGCAATGAGATGTTTACAGCACAAACCACTTGTGTGTGGATGATGAGATTAAATGCACATACTAACCTAATAACTCTTTTTTCCATTAAAAGAACATAAAGTGAAAACTTTATTTAACAGAAAGAAAACCAAAATATTACAAAAATAACTATTATATCATATTCTGTCCAAAATTTCAAACCATTTGGGGAAAAAACGTTAACTGTCTGCACCAGAAAGGATCTATTTCAGTTCAGACTCTTCCCAAGATCTGAACTCAATCTTTGGCTGAGAGGCAGACTGCAAAAGCAGCCTTCTAATGAGACAGGCAAAGACCTTTTCCTACTTGGAAAAACTGCAAGCTTTTTACCAATATGATGTGGCTCTTGGATCTACTCTATAACTACAGCTACCATAGGCTTTGCTACCAGGGGGAGAGCCAGTGGGGGATGGCAGGGCATGAAGATGCCATTCTACCTTCATCACATTATTTAGATACCTACCAAGGGAATTGATTTGAATCTTTGGCCCACGTGAAGGAAAGTCTAGCTATGACTGGGAAAGCCTTCACAAATGTCTGTAAATAACTGTTCACAATGCATAAATCACAATTTTGAATGGACTCACATATATAACTGTGGTTACCTTCTTACACTCAATAACAAAAGAAGAGATCGGGGTGGCAGAACTATTATTCTTATCTATTCATTGTATTTCGTAATAAAACTGGTCCTGTTGAGAATTTCTATGGCAAATGCTTCCTTTATAGAAATGAGCGGTCTTTATACTAATGCTTATGATCGTATTAATGCTGGCCTATCAAAGTAATAATGCAGTTAGCATTAAGAAAATATAAGTGGGAAAAATTTCCCTTAACATTTTATATTTAAAGTCCTTGGCTGCAGTTGATAGCTGGACACATACGTGGCTTTTCAGGTCATGAAGGGGAACCTGTAGATGCATTTATTAAATCTCTTACTTGTCTTCTCTGATCAATGCTGGATGGTGACCCTAATTGTTAGGACCCACACATCACTCCTGGAGCTGAGCCCAAATCATGGAACTGATAGAAATGCACGGTTTACTTGGATATATGCATCTGTGCATGGAACATGAATCCAGGTGTATCCTCCTCATTTACAAGCTGCACCTGTGCCCTATCCCACAGGACTGTAACCATTTAGTTACATGGCTCTTTCTGAACAGTTCACACATGGAATTTTACAAAAATTCAATGAAAGAGATATGGGCTTTTTAATAACACGTACACCTTGACTCCTTACTGTGATAAGTTAATGGAGGGATGTTTCCAAAAGTTAGCTAACAAACCCAACACAAAATGAAGCACAAGTTACCCAAAAAGTATACTCTTTATTTGCATATCTAAATTATTAAGAGTGCTGAAAACATGGGTGTAACTATGAAAAAGTATACAGTAATAAAAAAGTCTTAATGTAGAGTCACTATTGTGGAGACTTTTTGTAAGACGGCTTTGACCTTTAATATAACTGATCAGTCTATGTAATTATACCACTTCTGGCTCCTGAATTGGACAACTTCTGGCACACTTAATATATTGTACAGGCATACATATTGTGTATTTGAGTGTGTAGCTGCACATTGCCAACATAGAAGAATATGATGCTGCTGTTTTTGTCCATCGTGTCATCACCAATTATCTATCATTGTTACAGAATTTTTATATATAACACTTTCTTTCATGTTTGCACATTTTTCATTGAAAGTGGTACTTTGTTATATATGATTTTGGGGCATTATACTCTGCTTTTCTCTATAGGAACTATTCATAATGGGAGTTGTCCCATTTTCCTATTGTAATTTGGCATCTCTTCCCAAATAAGGGGGGTATAGATATTTCAAATATGTCGGTTTATGTCAAAGTAATAAAAAAGACTAGTTGGTATATCCAAATAGCACAAAAACTTCTAGCTTAGTGTAAACTCCCCTAGAATACAGTCTTACATGCATGGAACGAATAAACCAGCAATGGTGCTGCAATAATCAGCACAGGTAACTCTACAAGTAATAGGAATCACCATATATTACATATTACAAGCCGTAAATCTGAAGCTTTGGTCACTCCAGCTCTATTCCCTACGTAGCGCCACCCCCTCCTGCATGACTGATGGCTCTTTTGGCTGAAGTCACAAAGCACAGGTGCTGTTGGTCAAGGAAGAGGAGGAAGTGGCATTAGGCAGGAAATAGAACTGGAGTGATAGAGACCTCAGATCTACAGCATCATTTGCTTATGTGGTTTAGATTCCTATCATTTCTAGAGCTACTTGTGCTGATTATTGTAGTACCATTGTTGGTTTAGTCAGAACATGCTGAGGTCGGTAAGCTTGTAGTCCATACAACTGAAGATGCTGATTTCTTACTAACAAAGGAACACATAGCCCATGTAAATGTATTGCTGGATTTGTCTTTGAAGAGCTACATGCACATATAATTTAAGGGGGTGAAATACTGCTGACAGATTCTTTTTAAATGAATGTTTTCCAAATAAGTATTTAAAGTAGCAATGGTGGTCTATATATAGGGAGCTTGAAAATTTTCTAAATAAATAATTGATTCTATGGCAATCTTCTGATATAGCACTAATATACAGTACGTTTAGTCCATTCAGTTCTACATATATAATAGGAAGGAATGAATAATGGAAAGTTAGCACTCTCCTCTGTTTGTACTGACAAGTCATTTTGAAACCTTTTTCAAGGTAGCAGGATCAGATTACAACACTATGGGGGGCATTGGTGGTGAGATACTGAAGCCCTTTACCCATATTTAGTCTTAACATTAATTATTGCAGTGTTACATAGAGATTGTGATTAGCAATATGATGCTAGGCTTGCAGTGTTGTGGTCCAACAGCCACAGAATACCACCATCATTGCTGGACTAGGGTCCAGTGAATTGTTTTGCTAAATTCTAACCACTATTTATTGGTAGTGTTTGCTACCAAGTCTGTACATAGAACATTCTTTTTGCAGTATCTGGTGGTGGCAGTAATTTATAAGTGTATGATTGTACATATGTATCATACAGTATGGGGTTGAATGATATATAAAGTACCACATACCACACAAGGTCTGAGCACAGCATAAGAGCAGCTCTACATATGTGTCTCAGCAGCCTGCAAAGATTCATTTTCATTTGTCACAAAAGTCAAAAAGGCTATTACACTTTATTGCTATTAATCATTGAGATCACAAACACATGACTGCCCTAGGACAAAGCTAGGGTTTCTCCCCCTTTCATCCATAGTAAGATATTTAAGATCACCTTTAGAAAAAACAGACTAACATTTTGCTTAGTAATGAAATTACTTTCTAGAATATGCATGTCTTGGATTTTAACCCCTTTCTGACCTCGGACGGGATAGTACGTCCGAGGTCAGAAGCCCCTCTTTGATGCGGGCTCCGGCGGTGAGCCCGCATCAAAGCAGGGACATGTCAGCTGTTTTGAACAGCTGACATGTGCCCGTAATAGGCGTGGGCAGAATCGCGATCAGCCCGTGCCTATTAACTAGTTAAATGCCACTGTCAAACGCAGACAGCGGCATTTAACTACCGCTTCCGGCCGGGCAGCCGGAAATGATCGCATCGCAGACCCCCGTCACATGATCGGAGGTCAGCGATGCTTCAGAATAGTAACCATAGAGGTCCTTGAGACCTCTATGGTTACTGATCCCCGGCAGCTGTGAGCGCCACAATGTGGTCGGCGCTCACAGCACACCTGCAATTCTACTAAATAGCAGCGAACATCAGATCGCTGCTATGTAGCAGAGCCGATTGTGCTGTGCCTGCTTCTAGCCTCCCATGAAGGCTATTGAAGCATGGCAAAAGTAAAAAAAAAGTAAAAAAAAAATGTAAAAAAAATAAAAATATATAAAAGTTTAAATCACCCCCCTTTCGCCCAAATCAAAATAAATCAATAAAAAAAAATCAAAACTACACATATTTGGTATCGCCGTGATCAGAATCGCCCAATCTATCAATAAAAAAAGCATTAACCTGATCTCTAAACGGCGTAGCGAGAAAAAAATTCGAAATGCCAGAATTACGTTTTTTTGGTCACCACGACATTGCATTAAAATGCAATAACGGGCGATCAAAAGAACGTATCTGCACCAAAATGGTATCATTAAAAACGCAAGCTCGGCTTGCAAAAAATAAGCCCTCAACCGACCCCAGATCATGAAAAATGGAGACGCTACTGGTATCGGAAAATGGCGCAATTTGTGGTTTTTTTAGCAAAGTTTGGAATTTTTTTTCACCATTTAGATAAAAAATAACCTAGTCATGTTAGGTGTCTATGAACTCGTACTGACCTGGAGAATCATAATGGCAGGTCAGTTTTAGCATTTAGTGAACCTAGCAAAAAAGCCAAACAAAAAAACAAATGTGGGACTGCACTTTTTTTGCAATTTCACTGCACTTGGAATTTTTTGCCCATTTTCTAGTACACGACATGCTAAAACCAATAATATCATTCAAAAGTACAACTCGTCCCGCAAAAAATAAGCCCTCACATAGCCAAATTGACGGAAAAATAAAAAAGTTATGGCTCTGGGAAGGCGGGGAGTGAAAAACGAACACGGAAAAACGGAAAATCTCAAGGTCATGAAGGGGTTAAATAAGACTACTTGACATAAGTGAAGATTGGTTATCATTTTGGACATTTCAATATGCAAAAAAGGCATTCATTTTTTTAAATTCTGTATTGAACATAAACTACATAAGACTGGACTATTCGCACATTAATTACATATTGAATGAATTCACGTACAGTTGTTTCAGGAAACAAATTTGGTTAAAATGTATTTCTCTCATATCCAGTGAAATGGATAACACATGAGTTACCTGTGGATAAGGTAGCTGGACCTCTTCTTTACTGCTAGACAGTTTATAAAAAATGCATATAACATGACAGCGTGTGGCGTTACTTTCAGACGTTAAAGTAGGCTGCATAGAATATCACATCCATATTGGTAATGTTGGATCCAGTATCTTCTTGGATTTTGATATTTTGTTGACTCAGCAGGCTAATTATTCAATGAGCCTGTAATGTATGTGCTCTGTAGACCCCATAGAGGAGCTGTACATGTTACAGCAGAAGATTTTACATTTTTCAAGATTTTAAGATGTGTGCACTCATATTCAGTAACTGGTGTGGTTTCAAAAGGTCATGCATAATAATAACAGGAATATCTTCCCTGCTGGTTACACAA
Source organism: Ranitomeya variabilis (assembly GCF_051348905.1). NCBI lineage: Eukaryota > Metazoa > Chordata > Amphibia > Anura > Dendrobatidae > Ranitomeya > Ranitomeya variabilis. The sequence goes on from NC_135236.1 coordinate 575,317,586, forward strand.
AACTTGTCACTGTTCACAACAGACGGGACAACAGCAATATAAATAATAATACATATTACAAAACAGTACACTGTAGATTATGGCAGCTATCACTGCAATTTACCATATGTACGGGTGCTGTAATAGATTCAAGTAGCTAACCCTGTTGTTCTAAAATTGTGGAAGGGAAAAATAAAAAGCACATGCATTACATTTTGCAATATATGTAGTACTTTAATGGTTTCATCTGGGCTTTATGGTATTGATGACCTTTCCTGATATACACAATATCCATAATTCTTTTTTGTTACACTATGAATGAAAGTCTCTGGTTTTAAATGTTAATATGTCCCAATCTGGTAATGGCACACTTTACTAAGATAATCTTACAGTAACCGCTAAACCTAATCTTTCCCTAATAGAATCCCAACCCTAAAAAGGGTGAGTTTATGAGTGTATGTCCCAAATGACTTGCGAATAAACTTCTATTAGTTCTCTATTCCCAGACACAATACTATTAGATTGTGAATTTAGTTTATCAGTAGGATTGCAGCTGACAGGGTACAATAAAAAAAAAAACAATAAAGCAGAGTTAAATGCTGGTTTGGTAACTGTGACCCTGTTTTCTACTAATCACTGTGGTCTAGTGACCCATAATTGACACCCTGTCATAAGGATTCCCCAAGCCACTCATGCATAAGAAGGATTACAAGAAGATTTAGTATGGTATCTCCATAGTAAGAGATGTTCATTCCCATTGACTGATGGAATAGTGCAATCACTCATTATTTAATATTAAGGTTGTCATTACAAGGTATGAGGTCAGCATATCCTTCATCATCAGATGGCTCCTGCAGTGCACCATAAACATGTGCCCTATGGGATTGGGATGTGTCTGCACTCTGCACCAATTCTCTTAATATTTTTCAATCATCACATTGCAGTGAAAAGCAAAATGGTAGCAATGTTTTGAACTTTTGACTTTCAGGCTCTATATCTCACTACTGTTTTGATCATGAGATTACCATCATTTTATAGACAATCATCTTGACTATCTCATACATAAATTTGACCAGTAACTATTTAGCATATGATTAGTTATGCTGATTCTTGTCTTGTCACTTTATTGTTACTGCTTTGCTTCTGGTGGTGGAAAAATATTTTTTTCTTGAATACTACAAAACACACCCTGTTCTCACATTCCCTAATAGCTCAGTATATTATTAGGTTGATTACCAGGTGAATGGTCATTGGTTCGAATTGAGGAACAGCCATGAATGCGATTTCCCAAGAAAAGAGAACAGCATCGTCCAGCTCATCGATAGCAGTCTCTGAGCCAAGAAAGTAGCCAAACTGCATCATGTGAGTGCTATGACAGTTGGAAGAATATAAAATGAAGTTCGTCCATCCATTCAGAAGCCAAAAGGTGGACATCCTGGCAAAATATCGGAGCCAACAAGTCGGCTCATCCAAGGTCTATCAGTTCTGGCATTACAAACACGGCAGTTGAAGTGGCTCATATGTTTCATAATAGAGATCACAGATATTGATGTAATCACCATGCAACACACATTATACAAGTCTGGAATGGTTGCCCTAAAAAAAGTTAAAGAAGCGTCAACTTCAATATTGTCATAAAAAGCGACGGTTCGAGTTTGCAAACAAACACAAAACGTGAACATATAAAATTTGAAATGGGCGATTTGAAGCAATGACCCAAGAGTCAATAGACTAGACTTTGATAGGTGCAAATGGATCTGAAAGAAACTATGGTAAAAGGGATTAACGTATTGAGAAATTGAAGTAAAATTCAAGTTCGGTGGAGGAAGCTTGATGATATCTGATTGTTTCACAGCCAAAGGCATTGAATACTTGACCAAGACCAATGAGATCTCAATGCTGAGATAAATGCATGTATCCTTCAAGAAGAGTTGCTTTGTACACTCAAGTATTATGGGTATAAAAAGGACGACATACTGTTCCAACAGGACAACACAAAGCATGCTTCAATGCCAATGAAGTAGAGATGATGAAACGGCCTCTAAAGTCCCCAAACCTCAACCCAATCAAACACTTGTGGGTAGAATTGAAGAAAAAACTGTATACAAACCCAAGGGAGTTGACCAGTATGCATCAACTTTTGCAATGTGTAAAAAGTGTAAAAGACAACTGAAATCAAATTTCGGTTGACATATATTTGAATGTGATCAAGACCATGCGCAGAATTATTCAGACAGTGTTGAATTATGGCAGTCTCAAGTTCAAAGCAGAAGTGGATAATAAGATATAGAGCAAGAAAGTCAAAAGTTCAAGACACTGTTACCCTTTTCCTTTTCACTGTATATAGCACTGTGTACTTAGAATTGCTCATTTTGCCATTCTGCCCAGCAAATTCTTCTATTTTCTCTGCTTTATATAGATACAGGAATTCTCTTTTCCCTGAATTTATCATTCCCCTTTTCAACTCCTGACCAGGTTGCTTCAGCCTCACTCCTTCCAGGGACTTTTGCTGTGACTCATGAGTCATACAGGGAAAATTGACCTCCTGTTTCTACAATAGTGCTTAGAAGAATTCATCTAGTCAGGTTATAATTATGGAATATAGAACTAGTGGAAAAGAAAATAATTACCTGGATAGAAGAGAAAATTAGCAATTGTAAGTACACAGTGCTATATAATATGATGATTGAAATATATTAAGAGGAAAAAATTGATGGGAGGAGGAGTGCTTCTTTAACTCAGAGAATTATTTAATTGCCATTTGGGAAACAGACTTACAGGATTGTCCTGATCATCATTGGAATTCTAACAGTAAAATATTTTGGGTTATCTAATAGGGTATGATATTGTAAAACCACAATAGCATAGACAAGCTTACAATTTTGTTGATGTGAAAAAAATAAAAAAATCTACTTTCTACAGGGTTTGTATTAAAGGGGTTCTCTAGTTTAGCAACTATTTTCACATATTAAAATAGAGAATTATAGATTAATAGAAAGGGATCCTCTATTCAGTTCAGGACCCTGATCTTTTGGCCAGTTACAAAGACAGCTTGCTTTATCTAGAGAACTTGACCTGCCCTGCGTTAGACAAGCAATCTAGATATTTCAATAGTTACAATGTTATGTTTTATTTCTCCTATGATATAGGGGAAAATGTTGGGGAAAATACCTTTATTGACAGGTTTCCCTACAGATAGCTGATCATATGGGAGCCCTGCAGAAGAACAGTCTATATTCTGCTTACTGTCATCACAACCTCCTAATAAGTAGGAATTAAACAAAGGAGACTACCCCTTGAGCAACTTTTGAAGAAGCAGGGCTAATTTCATGTTAAAAGAGATATTCAGTCTTAGGGCGGGGTCATACTTATGGAAGCAAAGCGAGAAACTCGCACATCAATACCCGGCACTGCCGCCAGCACTCGAGACCAGAGCAGTCAGCTGCATAGAAATACATGTAGTGAGTCCCTAGTGCCGGCAGCAGTGTCGGATATTGATGCTAGAGACTCGTGCGAGTTTCTCGTATTGATCTCGCCAGTGTGACCCCTGCCTTAAAAAAGGCTTCTACTTATATCATCAAAATTAAATTGTTGGGAGTGTAACTATCACCACTCTCGGTCTCTTCAATGTTTCAATATTTCCAGCAGCTAACAGGCTGGTTTTTACCTTCTTGCCCCAAAGCTCCTTTCCTGTAGATTACACAGATAGAGTTAAATAAGTTTTTAGTATTACAGATTTATAAAAAAAATATATTTCTGATCAAAGAGGGAGTGTAATAAAGAGAGAACTTGATTTAATCGTCTATCTGTAATTTAAATCAGTTTAAAGGAAAAGCTTTGGAAAAGACATTTACTGCAGTGGTGATTCTGTAACATGTATAAATGATGTGCATATTATTTACGTTAGTCATTCTACCGTATATTATGGAAATTGCCTTGCTTTCACTTTTTGTCTTCCAGTACGCTGTGAGAAGCTGCAGCACACTTGGCATTTGTCAAGTAGGATGCTATAGTGCTTTTGTGTTGACAGCAGCATCTTCGTATGAGATGCAGTCAAGTAAATATTGTCACAAATCAAAGGATTGGATTTCACAAAAGAATCTCTATAATGTGGCACTCATTTGCAGGGCTTCAGCTTACAAATATGGAAACAATTTCTGAATCCCGCCACATCCACAATGCTAGGCTGTGTATAATGAAATAGATAGGCTGCATAAGGGTATTATTAAGATTTCCTGACACCATCATTCTCTTTTCCTTTTAGATGCGCCATACAATTTGATATCATATTGAAATGGCGCTACTTGGACATTAATTTACATTTTATACAATCTACGCTTGCAGCTTGCATTAGGCCCTTTCCTCAAAAGCTAATTTACAGAAGTAATTACTACTTATGCAAGGTCATGCGTACATGCAGTCATTTTTCACTTATCATACAAATTATCCTTCCTTTGCTTGTAGTATCATGGTTACACCATGGTTGTACAATGTTATAAAATACTAGTCTCAAAAGTCAACCTAGGCAGTCTCAAATAATAACGAATTTATTGTAATTCCACCATTTCTAAATTATTCTAATCGGAATAAAAGAGAAATACACATTTTAAAAGCAACTCTTTTTTTAATCAGGGATTTTAATCAGCTGTATTTTAAGCAGAAAACCTGAGTCAGCCTTAGGAGAATATTAATCATTCATATTTAAAACTAGACCTAACATTTGCAATTTTAAGCAGTGCAAACTGTATTATGCAATTTGCTCAGTTTAAAGACTTTGGACACCTTTGACAAAAAAATACATATGTTAGTGGTTTCCTTTAGTTGACAAAAATGCATTAAATTTCAGTCCTAATTCCTACACTGATTTTCAGAGCTCCTGATATGCAGTTTGTGACTTGCTCCTAGATTCAGATTTCTCTCTTGTGCCTCCCAGTAATACAGGCTGGATGTGAGCTCTGTGTGTATCCAGGGCACGTATATGTCAGGACAGCTTCTGTCCTGCACTGACTTGCTCTTCATGTGGTTTCCTTTTCTTTTATAGCATATTCTCTTCTTCCCATTCTGCTGTGGAAAATGCTGTACACCATTTTGCCTCATTGCTTCCCTCTGTAACATTATGAGAAATGCGGAGAACATCAGCGAGAGACATTATAACCAGTAGAGGAGCTTTGACTGATTTCTAACAAATTTGTAAATATTCGATAAAGGACGTACAGCAATAGATAACGGACTTAGAAAGACTCTGGACAATTTTTAATAAAGACTATTCAGCAAGATGCGTAACTTTGCTTTAAGAAGCAAATGAACCATGTAAAGCAATCCGTGTGAAGGTTTGCCTAGCCTTTAAGTAATGACCTTCTCATCATAGCTCCTTCCCATGGGGCTTGCATTGATACGAAAATAAGCAGGGTAGCCTATATCTGTGTGACCACCTTCGCTGTTCTCCCACCTAACATGTGCTTATAAGTTCTTCCAAGCATTTTCTTTCCTGTGGCCTTTTCTCAAAGCTTTTGGACAGGTCTGAGGCTGTTTTTTGCCAGTATTCAGACGCCTACAAACAGCAAGAAATGTGAGTCTTATTCGTTTTACTCCTCCAGTATTTCATTCTTGACATCCACTACTATTCCAGCAGAATAATAATTCCCAAATTAACGAGTAGCAACTGCTAAAATGTGTCTGGCTGTCTGTATGGCTGGTGGACTCCTAAATCTATATGTGCTAATACTATCTTTTTCTCCTGGCTTTTAGGTGCACAGTTATTGATATTTTCAGGCACAAGCTGCCCTGCATTCAGCTGCTATAAGATTTGCTATAACACTTCTATCTGAACTGCGGTCTCCAAAAAGGAATTTTGGTGAAGATGTATTTCTTACTGCCACCTGGTGGTCGCTTTCCTCAGTAAATTTGTAATGAGAGATTTGAAGAAATGCTCCATCGTACTTATCATTAGAATCACAGAGAGAAAACAGTAAATAAAGCTTTGTGATTGATTGACTGCATAACTGACTGCATGAGGAAGGCTCGCTGGGGATTGCTAAGCTCACGTTACAGACTTTTTGTCTCATTTGCAAGAGATTTGCGAGAGATGTGATATTAATTCTGTATCGTCATTCTGAAAACACAAGAACTATCTGTATTTGGCTATAAGCACGATAAATAATGAGCTCCCAGGTGCGGGAGAAAAGACACAATCATACAAATGTGAGCAAAATACTGAGAAAGGAAGATTTTGTTTATTTAAACACGATATTGATGCAAATATATCACATCTAGTCACATTGTAAATGGAATGTCACAGAAAAAAGAATGTGCGCACACCATAGATTTCAAAGCACAAAGGCTTGAGTAACAGTTTAACCATGCAATAGCTGGTTACTATTAGCTTGTCCATCTATTTGATATTTTTCTATTTTTTTTTTTACTGTAAGTTGCTTTTTATAGAACCTCTTTATCACAAGCTTATTCCCATGATTGATAATGAAACCCGCCTAATATCTCAAGTTAAAATTAAAAAATGGAAATTGTATTGAAAAATTAACCTTTTTTGTTTTAGTGGAATTTTAAACTGCTAACGGTGTGAAAGACAATTATGCTTCTCCAGTTTGCAGCTTCTTAACCATATCTGTCAAAGTTTGCCATTAATACTGAAAGATGCAGAGGGAGTATTTTTTAAGACCAAGCACCCTGCAGTTTCTTCCTGCTTTTAACAGAGCAGGAAAAAAGGACAAGTTCTTGGCGATATACCATGTAAATGCTGCTAAATAAGACTTGCTGTGCATTAAGACTTAGGAATGATACACCAGCGATTGAGTCACGATTAATCGCTCAGCTCTAGATACATTTTAAATATACCAACATGATGATTTGGCCTCACTGACTAATGCTGCTTGTCAGAAAGGGTTAATACAAGTGCCCTGGTGTGGTCTTGGCGATACTGAATAGCCATGATTACAATCCATGACAGTTTTCATTTTCTGTTTCATGCCTATCATTTCTATAATCTTCTTTACCAGACTATTCAGCTATAAACTTGTGTGTTCATTCAGATTATGATTCTTCTAACATTCATGTTGTAATATTTTTTCGGGAAATTGATTCCTTTAACAATGGTGCCAAAACTAAAAATGGAACTGCTTGCTGATAGCCACTAATAGTAACAAAGGAGTTTTCATTATAATGTTCTCCACTTTTGTTTTTCCCTTCTTCACCATCACTTAACCTCTAACTGCTCTTTAATATATAAACCTCTGCAGAACTCCAATTTCTCTCTCCACTTCCATTAATCAGATTCTACAATTTATCAGTAGCATTAATTCAATGATCACTAACTGCCCATCAACTCTGAAAGTCCATTAACAGTTGTTCCATAGATGCTTCCATGGGTCTATTGATTGGAATGGAGTTCAAGAGCTTTATCATTGAGCGAATGTAGTGCTATCACTATTGTCAAATGTGCCACATGTGAGCTGAGCCTTAGTTACAATCATGCAAATACATGCTATAAAAGATGCCTTTAATTTTACTTTTCAAAATCACTTTTCTCCTACAACTGCCGATGCCACATATGCTCAGTAGAGAAGGTGAGGTGCACATTTGGACTGACCCATTGGATAGCCAATGAATTCTCCAGGCATTGTCTATTGGTCATGAGTGGCTTGACACAAGGAATGCGACACTTGTAGCCCAGGTCCTAGATACGTCTGTGTGTGGTGGCTCTTGAAGCAATGACTCCAGCAGCAGTTCACTCCTTGTGAATTTGCCCCAATTTGTTAATGACCTTTTCTTAACAATCCTTTCAAGGCTGCGGTTATCCCGGTTGCTTTTGCACTTTTTCCTTCCACTCAACCTTCCATTAATATGCTTGGATACAGCACTCTGAATAGCCAGCTTCTTTAGCAATGACCTTTCGTGGCTTACCCTCCTTGTAGAGTGTGCCAATGACTGCCTTCTGGACATCTGTCAAGTCAGCAGTCTTCCCCATGATTGTGGAACCTACTGAAACAGGCTAAGGGACCTTTTTAAGTGCTTAGGAAACTTTTGCAGGTGTTTTTTGTTGATTACTCTAATTTACTGAGACAATTACTTTTGGGTTTTCATTGGCTGTAAGCCATAATCATCAACAATAACAGAAATAAACACTTGAAATAGATCACTCTGTTTATAATGACTCTATATAATATATGAGTTTCACTTTTTGTATTGAAGAACTGAAATAAATTGCCTTCATAGGCAAAGCTCCTCTATTTGGCCAATAAATGTCAGCACATTATATATTTTTTACAGTAGGACTCTATGGGTCATGGAAACCACTGTTTTGCATTTGTTGAGGGCATTTGTTTAGCACATACATTACTTTGTACTTTGTATATATTAAAAGAAGACCTTAAATGCAGTACACTACAGAATTTTAAAATTATACGCATATTTATTTGTTCCTGCTCTCTTCTTCCTACCACAAACTCTATCTCGACATCTACTCCAGCATTAGAACATTTCCTACAGTGGCACCTAGGAGAAAGAGTGCAGGAACAGGGAGAGTTAAAGGTGTTGTCTGGACTAAAATAACAAGTCTGCAGTTACTCGATGTGACTGTAGATTTGTGAATCCTTAAATCACAGTGTCTGTGCTTGGAATGATGGTTACAACTAGACTGTTTCTGGCTCCCTTAATGCAAGTGAATTGCACAAGGGCGGTAACAGTCTAGTCAGATTCTGGCTGGGAGTATGCAGGTCTTGGAACTGAGCATCAGCTGTATCTGGCATGGGGTAAAATTTAGCGACATTTTGGTCTGGGGTCTGTATCAATTCAAGGTATTTGAATTTTTTATATTTATTTGGTGGTATTATCTGTATTTGTTTAGGTGGTGTGTATTTATTTAGTGTGTCTTAGATTTGCATTTGTTTGGGGTTTCTGATCTGGGGTCATGGGGAGACACTGATTCTGCATACAGTTCTCCTAGATAGTACACTGCATGCAGAATTATTAGGCAAGATGTTTTTTGGATCACATGATACTTTTTATACATGTTGTCCTACTCCAAGCTGTTCAGGCTTAAGGGTATGTGCACACGTCAGGATTTCTTGCAGAAATTTCCTGAAGAAAACCGGACATTTTCTGCAAGAAATCCGCATTTTTTTTTTGCGTTTTTTTCCCGTTTTTTTCACGGTTTTTTTAGCATTTTGCAAGCGTAATTAGCTTGCAGAATGCTAAAGTTTTCCAAGCGATCTGTAGCATCGCTTGGAAAACTGACTGACAGGTTGGTCACACTTGTCAAACATACTGTTTGACAAGTGTGACCAACTTTTTACTATGGATACTGCCTATGCAGTATCAATAGTAAAAGATAGAATGTTTAAAAATAAAAAAAAAATAAAAAAAAAGGTTATACTCACCTGCAGACAGCCAATCTCAGCGGCGTCCGTTCCTATAGATGCTGTGTGTGCAGGACCTTCGATGACGTCGCGGCTTGTGATTCGTCGCGTGAGCGGTCACATGAGCAGTCACGCGACCAATCACAAGACCGCGACGTCATCACAGGTCCTTCACACAGACCATCTAAGGGAACGGAAGCGGCAGCATGCCTCCGGGGCCATCGAAGGTGAGTATATCACTATTTTTTATTTTAATTCTTTTTTTTTAACAATTATATGGTGCCCAGTCCGTGGAGGAGATTCTCCTCTCCTCCACCCTGGGTACCAACCGCACATAATCTGCTTACTTCCTGCATGGTGTGCACAGCCCCGTGTGGAAAGTAAGCAGATCAATGCATTCCTAGGTGTGTGGAACCCCGCAATTCCGCAAATTTAATGAACATGTTGCTTTTTTTTCCGCGATGCGATTTTTTCGCGGAAAAAAATTCAACATTTGCACAAAAAAATGCGGAATACCCTGTAAATAATAGGAGGCATTTGTTAGCGGTTTTTTTGCATTTTTTTCACGTTTTTATCACGTTTTTATAGCGAAAAAACACGAAAAAAACGCAAAAAATCCTGAACGTGTGCACATGGCCTAAGAGCCAACTACCAATTAAGTAAATCAGGTGATCTGCATCTCTGTAATGAGGAGGGGTGTTTTCTAATGACATCAAAACCCTATATAGGTGTGTTTAAGTATTAGGCAACTTTCTTTCCTTTGGCAAAATAGGTCAGAAGAGAGATTTGACGGGCTCTGAAAAGTCCAAAATTGTGAGATGTCTTGCAGAGGGATGCAGCAGTGTTGAAATTGCCAAACTTTTGAAGCATGATCACCGAACAATCAAGAGTTTCATGGCAAATAGCCAACAGGGTCGCAAGAAGCCTGTTGGGCAAAAAAGGCGCAAAATAACTGCAAATGAATTGAGGAAAATCAAGCGTGAAGCTGCCAAGATGCCATTTGCCACCAGTTTTGCCATATTTCAGAGCTGCAACGTTACTGGAGTATCAAAAAGCACAAGGTGTGCGATACTCAGGGACATAGCCAAGGTAAGGAAGGCTGAAAAACGACCACCTTTGAAAACGAAACATAAGATAAAACGTCAAGACTGGGCCAAGAAATATCTTAAGACTGACTTTTCAAAGGTTTTATGGACTGATGAAATGAGAGTGACACTTGATGGGCCAGATGGATGGGCCAGAGGCTGGATCAGTAAAGGGCAGAGAGCTCCACTCTGACTCAGACACTAGCAAGGTGTAGGTGGGGTACTGGTATGGGCTGGTATCATCAAAGGTGAACTTGTGGGACCTTTTCAGTTGAGGATGGAGTGAAGCTCAACTCCCAGACCTACTGCCAGTTTCTGGAAGACAACTTCTTCAAGCAGTGGTACAGGAAGAAGTCGGTATCGTTCAAGAAAAACATGATTTTCATGCAGGACAATGCTCCATCACATGCCTCCAACTACTCCACAGCATGGCTGGCCAGTAAAGATCTCAAAGAAGAAAAAATATTGACATGGCTCCCTTGTTCACCATATCTGAGCCCCATAGAGAACCTGTGGTCCCTCATAAAATGTGAGATCTACAGGGAGGGAAAACAGTACACCTCTCGGAACAGTGTTTGGAAGGCTGTGGTGGCTGCTGCATGCAATGTTGATTGTAAACAGATCAAGCAACTGACAGAATTGACAGAATCTATGGAAGGAAGGATGTTGAGTGTCATCATAAAGAAAGGTGGCTATATTGGTCACTAATTTTTTTCGTTTTGTTTTTGCATGTCAAAAATGTTTATTTCTAAATTTTGTGCAGTTATACTGGTTTACCTGGTGAAAACAAACAAGTGAGATGGGAATATATTTGGTTTTTATTAAGTTGCCTAATAATTCTGCACAGTAATTGTTACCTACACAAACAGATATCCTCCTAAGATAGCCAAATCTAAAAAAAAACCCACTCCAACTTCCAAAAATATTAAGCTTTGATATTTATGAGTCTTTTGGGTTGATTGAGAACATAGTTGTTGATCAATAAAAAAAATAATCCTCTAAAATACAACTTGCTTAATAATTCTGCACGCAGTGTTTAGTCAAGCAGTAGTAATCAGGGATTTTGATCTTTTCTTTGTGACTCATAGGACTCATAGTAGAGCAAATGCATTGTGATGAGTAGTGTTGAGCATTCCGATACCGCAAGAATCGGGTATCGGCCGATACTTGCGGTATCGGAATTCCGATACCGAGATCCGATACTTTTGTGGTATCGGGAATCGGAATCGGAAGTTCCCAGTGTATGGTTCCCAGGGTCTGAAGAAGAGGAAACTTCTAGGAATTTAGGACCTGAGAATGACGTCACGGCTTGAGATTGGTCGCGTGGCGGTCACTTGAGCGCACGCGACCAATCAGAAGCCGTGACATCATGGAAGGCCCTAAACGCGCTCATTTTAAGCAAAGAAGGCTGCCGGTTAACAGCGGTGAGGTGCAGGGGCCTCCGGAGAGGTGAGTATATCAATATTTATTATTTTAATTCTTCATTTTACACATTAATATGGATCCCAGGGCCTGAAGGAGAGTTTCCTCTCCTTCAGACCCTGGGAACCATCAGGATACCTTCCGATACTTGGTGTCCCATTGACTTGTATTGGTATCGGGTATCGGTATCGGCGATATCCGATACTTTTCGGGTATCGGCCGATACTATCCGATACCGATACTTTCAAGTATCGGACGGTATCGCTCAGCACTAGTGATGAGACATCACCTTCTCTACAAAGGCATATTTGGAAATGTGGGCTGATATTCTTAGAGGGAATAGGTCAGTGGGAAAATAGGAGGCAAAATTTTGGCTGTCAAATGTAACAACTCAACAGGAATATACTAAGTACCGTATACAAAAGAACCACTACATTATTTAAAAAAAACTGTTTTACTAGAGTTAAACATATTGCAATCTGTTGTTGCTAATTGTTTTATAACATATACAGCATTTTCATAATCCAAATATATTATATTAAGAAATCTCTTTAGTTTTAGAAGAAATGTTCCATATTATAGCAGTAGGCTCAAAAACTAAAGATATTCCCAACTTCTAACTGTACGTTAGGAAACAAGTGCAGCTGCAGTTGTGAACAATTTTCTCCAAACTGATCCACAATGTTACTGCTAGACATCAATAAGTTATTTGTAAGGAGAGGCTAGTTACATATGGAGATCAATTAGTGCCACCCTGAATATTTAGGAAGTTGATAAAGTTGTTGCCTGGCTCAATGTACAAAAGAAAAATAAAGTGAATGTGCTTATAAGCATAGTGCACGAGACCATGGAATTTGGGACAGTTTGAGAATAGGATCACTTACTAGACTGAATGGAATTGAAGATAAACATCCCTAGATGAAGTAGTGGCTAACCATGAAACAGATTTCATCTGTGTTACCTTCCTATGTAGACACTCCGCAGCTCTGTTGACATTGTGTCACACTGCAAACGTTAGGATTTATATCATGGTTTGCTTAACCTTCTCTGAATACTGCTAAGACAAGACACAGCTTCTTCTACTGTTGTCATGGATGAACATACACTGTTCTGTAATTATATGCAGCCCTCCAAAATCTAATCACACATTAGAAGCAGCATTACCAGACCCTCAGATTTTTAAGACCCTATGATAAAAATTTAGCATTATCTTTCTTTTTATCGTTGACAATTTCATTCAATTATTCAGCCCATTTATGAGTCACTGTGATTATTTCTCAGACTGCAATACTTTTAGCATCTCATATAATAAACCATTGTATAAGAAATTTTATATTTGATCAAAATAATTATGTTCATTCACTTCTATAACTACATCTAGCTAGCCGTAAAATATCTGTAGAAAATATTAACTTTTGGTATAACTGGCATAACTAAAGTAACTTAGACAGGTCCTAAAGTACAATCATATTTACAACTTATGGTAAAATTCACAGATTTTGGTACTGGTTTGAATTTAATTTTCACTGAATACAAGGAGTCTGTTTTTGAAAGAACCTGATCCAGTATTACAGATTGATAAGAAAATATATGGCAATGATTTAGGAAATTGTATTTTTTGTTTCAAGATAAGATGTCATTTGTTTGGCATGGAAGAATTTGACTGACATACATAGTGTCTTTTTTACATCTTTAGGCTGAAACAAGAAGGTGGCTGAATGGCATTCGCAAGTCAAGCCAAAGGGTGCACTAGTTTGTAATAAGTTGAGCACCCAATGGACTGCAGATTATGAACACAGTTGTCATCACTAAGTTTGTACTCACATCTGTGTTGGAGGCTTCATGTTGGAAATAGGATTAAGGTCAGATCATTGACTTGGCTGTTCCAAAACTCCTATTCTTTAGTCATTCATTTGTAGAATTGCTTGTGTGCTGTGGGTATTTGTCTTGCTGATGGACCCACCTTGTCTTGAAGTTCAGGGCTTTGACAGATAACCTAAAATGTTCCTTTAAAAAAAACCCTAAATGTTGAACCGAATGTTGCTAAACAGACCCAAATCGTGATAATAATGCCACTGAGTTTCACAGATAGTATAAGGCTTTTATGCTGTAATGCAGCATTTTACTTTCGCCAAACATAATGCTTCTAACTTAAACCAAAAAACTGTATTTTAGTCTTATCCTTCCATAAAATTTTGTCTCAAAAAGCCTTCCAGCTTCACTGGATAATAATTACAAAATGGAAGACAGGCAGTGTCTTTGTCCTTGTGATACTACCATACACACTATTATTTTTCAGAGTCCTCATGATGATGGAGTCACGAATATTAACTAATGTGAGAGAGCCCTTTACTTGCTTAGAGGGTACTTTTGACTTCTTTTTGAACTCACACACTGTTCTCCACCTTGTTCTCAGAATGATGTACACTACCTACAGTGGATTGGTGGATTCCAAACTCTTAGATTAATTTTTGTAGTCTTTCACAGACATCAATAACTCTTTTTCTTAGGTCCTCAGAAAGCTAATTTATTCATGACATAATTTACTTCTACAAACGTGTTGTGAAAACCAGACTGTGATAGATCTCACCCACTCACACCTGATTGTCGTCCCATTGACTAAAAATATCAATCTCTAAATTCAACTTCAAATTGTCTACTAATCCTATAGATTCACATACTTTTGCCACTCATAGACCCTTTGTGAAAAACTAATATTTTTACTCATTTGTTTGATTTGGTTCTCTTTAGGCAAAATTCATGGAGAAATATGAACATTTCTGAAGGGTTCACAAACTTTCAAACACTTTAAAACTTTAACTTTAAAATTGTAATAATATAGGCTAATTGTAATGTATATATAGAGAGTATTCTAGGAGAGCAACTCCTATTGACGATCTCTGCATGTAAAGAAATGTGCAGTTAACATAGAGAACCTATGTATGTACAACATCACATGTCTGCATTTCAGTGTCTTTGCAACAATGTTTTTTAATCACAGTTGGATATAAAAAAAATAAGATATAACTGCAGTTACAATTTTGTCTTTTCTTTATGGAAAGCACAGTAAGTCACTTTATCATCTATGTAAAATGGATATATTGGTACATTTTATAATCTGCTAATACATGATTTCAGTACAATTTTTCATTGGTTCCTGGTAATATTACCATATGTACAGTGTATTTTGAAATAGGCTCAGTTTTGTGTTGTGAATTCCGTTCTCGGGCTCCCTCCTGTGGTCATGAGCGGTACTGTGTGAGTTTGTTCTAGGGCTCCCTCTGGTGGCCTTTAGCGATATGGCTGGTCTTGGCTGGGCTCTGCTGATTCATTTCCTGCTATGCTGGGCCTATTTAATTCACCTGGCCCTTCATTTGTTGCCTGCTGTCGGTGTATTCAGTCCTGTTTCTGAGTTCTCCTGAATATTCCTTGTGACCAGTCTCCTGCTGGAGAAGCTAAATTTGTTTGCTCATTATTTCCTTGTAAACGTTTCTCAGTATATAATGAGTTCAGTCCAGCTTGCTTTTATGTGATTTTTTGCTGGCTGGTTAGTTCTGGGGTGCAGAGTTCGCCCCTCACATCGTGAGTCGGTGTGGGGGTTCTTGCGTTCTCTGCGTGGTTTATTTTTGATAGTTTTGTACTGACCGCACAGACTCCTATCTATTTTCTGTCTATCTAGTATTAGCGGGCCTCATTTGCTTAACCTGTTTCATTTCTACGTTTGTCTTTACCCCTTAACTCACCGTTATTATTTGTGGGGGCTATCTATAACTTTGGGGTTATTTCTCTGAGGCAAGTGAGGTCTTTGCTTTCTCTCTAGGGGTAGTCAGTTTCTCAGGCTGTGAACGTGGCGTCTAGGATTTTAGGAACGCTCCACGGCTGCCTTTAGTGTGTGTGGATAGGATCAGGATTGTGGTCAGTATAGCTGCCACATCCCCAGAACTTGTCCTATATTCTGGTCATATGTGTCAGTTCAGTTTTGAGGTCCTACCACCAGACCATAACAGTTTTGCCCTTTTAATATAATACTTTTACATTTACTGACCCCATTTTCTGTGAATGAGTTACATTTCTTCTAAGTTTGTTGACACATAGTGACATTCTGTAGCTTCAATGTCATGTCAATATGTGACATTCATATCTTGCAATTTTCTCTAAGCAGAATTCAAGATCATGCCAAGTCAGACTATTTGACAACAAGGCATGCTCTGCAATCTGTATCATGTTGCTAATTGTGTCAGTTTTCAAATGACAAATGGTGTCTTTTTTTTTAACAGGTACCATACCATTTCACTTGTCCATTATAAAGGAGACTTAGGATAAGCTTACACCATTGTTTATTATTTTCATCCAACCTTTTAATTATATTTATTATAATCAATACAAATAATATGACTGAAATGTTAACTAACTTAAGCGGGGGGCATTATTAAACAGATTAACTTTTAGCTGTATTTATAGGAGTCTTAGGGTAAGTTCACATAGGGCATTTCTGCAGCTTTTTTTTCTGCAGCAAAACCTGATCTTCTTGGCAGGAAAGAAGCTGTGTCAAAAACGCAGGTTTAGGTGCTTTTTTGGTGCATTTTTTGTTGCGCTTTTGATGCGTTTTTGTGGTGTGTTTTTTTGTGCTTTTTTCCTCTTTGTCCATGCTAATGTCCTTGAATTTTCTGTAGGAAATAATGATACCTGCGTTTTTGCTGCGATTTTTCAACACCCATTCAAGTCAATGGATGAAAAACGCTGAAAAAACGCAGCAAAAGAAGTGACATGCTCTATGTTCAAAAAACGCAGCAAAGCACAAAATACTGATCACACAAAAAAACAATGTGTGTGCATGAGATTTTTGAAATCTCATAGGCTTTGCTGGTATTGTAAAAAGCAGCTGAAAATTAGCATAAAAAATGCAGCAAAAACGCCCTGTGTGAACTTACCCTTATTAGGGCTATGAGTAATTCATTTCCCTACCACACAGAGTCCCTGGCCCACGTGCTAACCTGTGTTGTTGAGCCTCTTCCTGCCACATTATTGGACATGACTAAACACCAGCAAGACACAAATACTCTTGGAGAAGGAGAGCATGGTGCCACTGTGACATGCACTCAGAAGGACATAGATCCAAATCTACAAAGGTCAGCATAGCATTAATCTGTTGATCAGCTAAGTACTTATTTTCCATGCTCTTTATAAATTACTTTAATCGTTACTCCTGATGAACCCTGAGAAAAGAGGGAACGCGTTCAGTTAAGTTAATGGTAAGGAGCTTTGCAAAATTCACCTATTATCCTGAAAGGATAGCAAAAATACAATTATAATAATAATATATATATATATATATATTTATATATATATTATAAATACAATTATAAAGTAAGCGTTTTTAAAAATATGATCGATTCACTCACCTTTTCCCCCATTAAAAAAACAAATAACCCCCCCCACATATTTGGTATCTCCAGATCAAGTCCCATTTATCAAAGTGTAAAAAAAAAACCCGGTGAGTTCTATAAAGAGAAAGCAAAATTGAAATATCAGTATTGCTTTTTTTTGTTCAATGCAATACCACAAAAATACATTAAGATATGAGTTAAAGATATACACCCTAAAATTGTATCAATAAATATGTCAGCTTGGCACACAAAAATCAAGCATTCATACAGCGCCTTCAGATGAAAAATTTAAATGTTACTCATCTTGCAAAGCGGAAACACAAGCGAGTTTTTTTTTTACAAAATTCAGAATTTTTTTGTATCACTTAAATTAAACAAAAAACTAAAAGATTTTCATTTTTCTATAATCCCACTGACCTGGAAAATCATATCTGCAGGTTATTTTATACCACCTAACAAACACCAGTAAAAATAAATCCCAATAAAAAAAATTGTGGAATTGAATTAGATTTTTTCACAATTTCACTGCACTATTTTTCTTTCATTTTCCACATGGTAAAACTGATGATGCCATTCAAAAGTACAATTCGTCCCACGAAAAAATAATCCCTAATATGGCTATATTAATAGAAAAAGTTATGGCTCTTGGAAGAAGGGGAGGAAAAAACTAAAGTGCAAGGATAAAAATAAGCCCGTTAAGGAAGGAAGCTTAAGTAGCAGACACATCCACAATTTGAAAATTAAGTAATTAGGTGAATTAAGGCGCTAAATTATCTGTATAATGGCCATTTGTTCAGTGCTGTATAAATTTGAGACATCTTTATCAACATAATCCAATCTTTCCATACGTTTCTTAAAAACATTATTGTATCATGTTTTAACCCCTTTCTGACATTGGACGTACTATCCCATCGAGGTGGGGTGGGCCCGTATGACCACCGACGGGATAGTACGTCCAGCGCGATCAGCGGCGCTCACGGGGGGAGCACGGCCGTTCGCGGCTGGGTGTCAGCTGACTATCGGCAGCTGACATCCGGCACTATGTGCCAGGAGCAGTCACGGACCGCCCCCGGCACATTAACTCCCGGCACACCGCGATCAAACATGATCGCGGTGTGCCGGCGGTACAGGGAAGCATCGCGCAGGGAGGGGGCAATGTGATCGCGTTGCTGCGAGGGTTTCTTACCTCCACCTCGCTGCAGGTGAATGGATCCAAGATGGCCGCGGCATCCGGGTCCTGCAGGGAGGGAGGTGGCTTACCAAGTGCCTGCTCAGAGCAGGCGCTTGGTAAGCCTGCAGTGCTGTAAGTCAGATCGGTGATCTGACAGAGTGCTGTGCAAACTGTCAGATCAGCGATCCATGATGTCCCCCCGGGACAAAGTAAAAAAGTAAAAAAAAAAAATTCCACATGTTTAAAAAAAAAAAAAAAAATTCCTAAATAAAGAAAAAAATATTATTCCCATGAATACATTTCTTTATCTAAATAAAAAAAAAAAAAAAAAAAGTACACATATTTAGTATCACCGCGTCCATAAAGACCCCACCTATAAAACTGTATCACTAGTTAACCCCTTCAGTGAACACCGTAGGAAAAAAAAAAAAAACGAGGCAAAAAACAACGCTTTATTATCATACCGCCGAACAAAAAGTGGAATAACACACGATCAAAAAGACGGATATAAATAACCATGGTACCACTGAAAACGCCATCTTGTCCCGCAAAAAACGAGCTGCCAAACAGCATCATCAAAGAAAAAAGAAAAACGTTATAGTCCTCAGAATAAAGCGATGCCAAAATAATTATTTATTCAATAAAATAGTTTTTATCATATAAAAGCACCAAAGCATAAAAAAATGTTATAAATGAGGTATCGCTGTAATCATACTGACCCGAAGAATAAAACTGCTTTATCAATTTTACCAAACGTGGAACGGTATAAACGCCTCCCCCAAAAGAAATTCATGAATAGCTGTTTTTTTGTCATTCTGCCTCACAAAAATCGGAATAAAAAGCAATCAAAACTGTCACATGTCCGAAAATGTTACCAATAAACATGTCAACTCGTCCCGCAAGAAACAAGACCTCACATGACTCTGTGGACCAAAATATGGAAAAATTATAGGTCTCAAAATGTGGAGATGCAAAAACTTTTTTGCTATAAAAAGCGTCTTTTAGTGTGTGACGGCTGCCAATCATAAAAATCCGCTATAAAAAATGCTATAAAAGTAAATCAAACCCCCCTTCATCACCCCCTTAGTTAGGGAAAAATAATAACATTAAAAAAATGTATTTATTTCCATTTTCCCATTAGGGTTAGGGTTATGGTTAGGGTTAAGGCTAGGGTTAAGGTTAGGGCTAGGGTAAGGGCTAGGGTTAGGGCTAGGGTTAGGGTTAGGGCTAGGGTTAGGGTTAGGGCTAGGGTTAGGGTTAGGGCTAGGGTTAGGGTTAGGGTTAGGGCTGGGGTTAGGGTTAGGGCTAGGGTTAGGGCTAGGGTTAGGGTTGGGGCTAGGGTTGGAGCTAAAGTTAGGGTTAGGGTTGGGGCTAAAGTTAGGGTTAGGGTTGGGGCTAAAGTTAGGGTTAGGGTTTGGATTACATTTACGGTTGGGATTAGGGTTGGGATTAGAGTTAGGGGTGTGTCAGGGTTAGGGGTGTGGTTAGGGTTACCATTGGGATTAGGGTTAGGGGTGTGTTTGGATTAGGGTTTCAGTTAGAATTGGGGAGTTTCCACTGTTTAAGCACATCAGGGGCTCTCCAAATGCGACATGGCGTCTGATCTCAATTCCAGCCAATTCTGTATTGAAAAAGTAAAACAGTGCTCCTTCCTTCCGAGCTTTCCCGTGCGCCCAAACAGGGGTTTACCCCAACATATGGGGCATCAGCGTACTCCGGACAAATTGGACAACAACTTTTGGGGTCCAAGTTCTCTTGTTACCCTTGGGAAAATATAAATTTGGGGGCTAAAAATCATTTTTGTGGGAAAAAAAAGGATTTTTTATTTTTACGGCTCTGCGTTGTAAACTGTAGTGAAACACTTGAGGGTTCAAAGTTCTCACAACACATCTAGATAAGTTCCTTGGGAGGTCTAGTTTCCAATATGAGGTCACTCGTGGGGGGTTTCTACTGTTTGGGTACATCAGGGGCTCTGCAAATGCAACGTGACGCCTGCAGGCCAATCCATCTAAGTCTGCATTTTAAATGGCGCTCCTTCCCTCCCGACCTCTGACATGCGTCCAAACAGTGGTTCCCCCCACATTTGGGGTATCAGCGTACTCAGGACAAATTGGACAACAACTTTTGTGGTCTAATTTCTTCTCTTACCCTTGGGAAAATAAAAAATTGGGGGCGAAAAGATAATTTTTGTGAAAAAATATGATTTTTTATTTTTATGGCTCTGCATTATAAACTTCTGTGAAGCACTTATTGGGTCAAAGTGCTCACCACACATCTAGATAAGTTCCTTAAGGGGTCTACTTTCCAAAATGGTGTCACTTGTGGGGGGTTTCAATGTTTAGGCACATCAGGGGCTCTCCAAACGCAACATGGCGTCCCATCTCAATTCCAGTCAATTTTGCATTGAAAAGTCAAATGACGCTCCTTCCCTTCCGAGCTCTGCGGTGCGCCCAAACAGTGGTTTACCCCCACATTTGGGGTATCAGCTTACTCAGCACAAATTGTACAACAACTTTTGGGGTCCATTTTCTCCTGTTACCCTTGGTAAAATAAAACAAATTGGAGCTGAAATAAATTTTGTGTAAAAAAAATTTAAATGTTAATTTTTATTTAAACATTACAAAAATTCCTGTGAAACACCTGAAGGGTTAATACATTTCTTGAATGTAGTTTTGAGCACCTTGAGGGGTGCAGTTTTTAGAATGGTGTCACACTTGGGTATTTTCTATCATATAGACCCCTCAAAATGACTTCAAATGAGATGTGTCCCTAAAAATAAATGGTGTTGTAAAAATGAGAAATTGCTGGTCAACTTTTAACCCTTATAACTCCCTAACAGAAAAAAATTTTGGTTCCTAAATTGATGATGTAAAGTAGACATGTGGGAATTGTTACCTATTAAGTATTTTGTGTGACATATCTCTGTGATTTAAGGGCATACAAATTCAAAGATGGAAAATTGCGAAATTTTCAAAGTTTTCGCCAATTTTCCGTTTTTTTCACATGTAAACGCAAGTTTTATCGAAGAAATTTTACCACTATCATGAAGAACAATATGTCACGAGAAAACAGTGTCAGAATTGCCAAGATCCGTTGAAGCATTCCAGAGTTATAACCTCATAAAGGGACAGTGATCAGAATTGTAAAAATTGGCCCGGTCATTAACGTGCAAACCACCCTTGGGGGTAAAGGGGTTAAAACTTACATTAAAATTCTAGCAATATGTAAAGCAAGGATTATGTCATTCAGCAATATTTTGGTACATCTTTGGTACTGATACAGTCACCAGTTGCATATTTGAATAATAAAAGAATTAAAAAAAAAAGATTACTAGTTAATTAGAGTTAAATATATCTAGAATCATCCAGCTGGTTAAATGATGGAATCAATGAACCCAGAATAAATTACTTCTAAAATGATACAGCTAACTCGCATGTGATGGATGAGTATTAGTCATTAGATGTAGATTTTTCTTCTGTTCATTTATTAATTATATTCCTATTATTAACACTTTTTGCCTGTTTAATGCTACAATGGAATAAACACATCAATCATATTTAAGATAATAATTGTTTTGAATTTATTTGCAAAAACTAAACATCAGTGCTTCAAAGTGTATAGACATAGAATCAAAGTCTTACTTTAGGCATCAGAAAAACACATATGAAGAGCTAGAGTTAAAAAGGGTGTAGTAGCAGTACTAGGTACAAAAATACCATCATTAAATTGCACTTTGGTCACAGGACAGAAGACAAATTACTTTATGATGCCAGCATTTGCTATTTCTTATATTTTTGTTGCTTGGTCTGTGCCAGCCATTTATTATTCTATCAAAACCAATGTCAAGGGCATGCTGGCTGCACAATTACTTATCCAGGACCTATTTGTTTGGAACTGTCCAGGTGTTAAAACAATTCAGTTCAATTGTCCGTGACACTTTTCAGTAAAGTGATATATTTTAAATTTTCTCATGCAATTGTTACACAAGAGAAACTAGAAACAAACATTTAATTTTAATTGAGCCCCACCCACAATAAAATTGGGCCTTGATCATGTATATTTACTTTTTTATATTTTAAGTATACAGTATGTTTTTAACCGACTCTCAGTTAACTAACATACGTTGGATACAGTGAGTATAAAATAAAGCAGCCTATGGGTACCTTTTATTCATTTTTCCCCATTCCGTAGGTGAGTATACTAGAAATACAAAACCATTACTTTATTAAAAAGACAGAACAAATGTTTTTCTGCTTTTTTCTTAGGAAATGATCTTCCAGAAACTTTTTAAAGAAAACAGAGTTAATTATCCAATGATATTTCATTTTTGGCTGGCAGTCGACTGACGAAGCTGTGCGGTGATATGCGTGGGGCCATGTCCCTGGTCATCAGGGGTGTAAATACAACAGATGCAGGGGTTGCAATCGCATCTGGGCTCTGGAGCCTAGGGGGCCCTAAAAGTCCCTTTGACCTATAGAAAAAGATTTTTGCTATTAAAGATTTAAAATATTTGTGAGCCCAGTTGGTGCTTTCACATTGGGGCCCACGAGTTTCAAGTTACGCCACTGCTGGTCCTTATTTGCTCTCTTGCTCCATGGGCTTCCATGACTACTTGATGATTCCATCCTGTGCCCAGATCACCTTAGCTGTGTTCTTGAATCTTACTTAGGGATGAGGTTATACGTCACCGTTCTTGCTGCACTTTACCTTAAGTGCTGACTTTTTTTAACCTGAACTTTTTTTGATTCTTCAGTAACTGGCAGGCACGTGTCTATCCTGCACATCATTATGTAGTTCTTTTTTCTTTCCTTCCTATTCGGCAGTCTATTAATGTACACAATCTAACTAAAAGTTCCCAAATGTATTAGATAGCTGTTCTCTCAGCCAATCGTTCTTCTGATTCAATCATAAACCGCGGTGCTCAGCTCAGCTGAGCTCTCCTACATTCTCTATGAAAGAGAAGCTGCTAGAGTACTCTGGCAGCAACTTATCTGCAGGGAGAACAAAAGGTTCAGCCATTGAAATTCAACAGGCTGCATAATTCTCTCCCCCAATATCATCATTTAGTCAAAAGGCCCCTATGCACATTAGACTGTTAGAAGAACTAATCAAGTCGATTTTAGTGTAAAGTTAATGGGAGTCTTTGGCCAGGACCTTATATTCATTTACTCCTAAACTGACTGAGCTAAGAGAGGGGGTTTCCTCTGCATCCAGCTGTCTTGCACCCAGACACACATATCATGGAAAACATATAACAAAATTATAAATATATATACACAGATATTTCTCAATTTTGATTGATATGTAAAGCATTTTGCTGTTCTAGCAGCAATTTGCCACTTCCAATACCCACTGTACACAGTAAATTTGGCGATCCAGTGCAAGGAAGCTCTAGTGAATTACAACTTGTAAACTGTGAAGCAGATACATAGTCAAACCCAAATCGTCATCTGTTCTGATCCATGATAACTGTTGCAATTCTGTACTAAACTGAATTCATTACACGTTTTATAGTAACATGGGAATACTACTTAAAACCGTGCGAGTGATGCATTTAAGCACAGTTTTACTTTTTTCTTTTTAAACTCCTACACGACCATCTTCAGTGGTTTAATTATTTTGATCAGCATTATTATAATCAGAAAATGTCATCTTGAGAAAATGGTAATCTAATCATTATTATATTTCAATGTCACCTTTGTCAACTCATGCCTAACTTTCATTAAACATGCTTTCATCAATTCCGTAATTAAACATAATTTGTGATATGACCAGCAATTCTCTATAAGTAGTTTGCCCAAAAGACCCAAGTGTTGTCTAAGGCACAAATTATTTTGTAACTGCAATGGTTGCAATCTGCTACATATTCCACACTTCAAAAATACTCTATATAGGGCTATAGTTTTCACTGCGGCAATTCTATGTAATGGTCACCTTTGTGTCATATTTAATAAATTATATTTTGTTTAAGAAATTTTGTGCAATAATGCTTAATTATCATGGTTCAATTTTCTAATGTTCCCTGAAAAGTAATGATGTGATCAGGAGCGGCATCAGCAGCTTACCTTTAGCGCCTTCCTATCACATTCTCATGTATTCAGATGTCCCATAGACATTATTGTAGCTGAACATAGCAGAGTCTCAGAAACAGTATGTCCCCTCAACATCAATCACCATATATCGGAGGGCAGTAAATATGCAATTAAAACTTTACAGGATAAACAGGGGGTCATAATATAAAAAAGCAGGCTGTTCATAGTCTGAGAGCAAAATGAGATCAGCAAAGCCATATTGAGAAGGTCTTCAAGCTTTCCCATCCATTAACTCCAACATGAGTCACAAAAAATTATTGTATAAGAAGCAGAAATGCTGTTAAATTAGAATCTTCTTTGTTTTACTTGCCAGCGATTTATAGTATTTCAACAGAAAATAAAACCATTGTGAGTTAACAAACAACTCAAGTACAAAATAAGCACAGAGGCGCCTAAAGGAAGGCTCCTGAATTTTATATTGCCCCCGTGTTACCCATCAGTAATGTGTGTCATGAGTGCACTGAAATACTTACCGTTCGCTGTATTCTGCCGTTCCCATCCCTGCCGCGGTCCTCTCCTGCATCATGTCACCACTCACAGCTGCACCCTGCCCACTCACAGCATCTCTTGTGGACTGGAGGTCGATTGCTCAAGTTAAGTCTATGAGACTCTGAATGAGCTCTTATAGGCTAACATTAAGAACACAAATAATGGCCTTCAGTGTGAGCTAACAAACACATGATGAATGTTAGCACCGGCGAAGGGCTAGAAATGGCAGAACACCACAACTGGTAAGTATTTTAATGCACACACTACATAGACTTTACTAATTGCAACAAAAAGAGCAAAAAAATACCAGAGTACTCACTTATTATGAATGTAGTTTGTAACCCTTTTGCCTGTTTACCAAGGCTCAAATATTGAGCAATTTAACTAGTATCAGTAATGTCTAGGTGCATACCTTTGGGACATCATTAGTCAGCAATTGCAAATGGAGCTGCCAGCAGGAGATCTTGATGATTTGCTTACCCAAGTGCAGAACATTCTTCATATAACCATTAAAGTGAATATGTCAGAGTTTTTTTGCTATGTAATCATGGACAGCATGACGTAGGGGTTAAACACAGATTTCAAGGATGTGTCCCTTATCAGGCTTTGTGCTGTTGTTTACTTATAATGAAGATTTAATCACTAGGCAATTACCATTGCCTGGTCTATAGCTTTGCCTGAGCCATGGTCCGACAATACCCATCCTGTGATAAGCAGCTCACTGCCAATAGACAATGTATATAGAGAGCTTGATGTGGGTAGAGGCAGCTTTCTCAGCTCTTCTCCATGCTGCATCTAAGAACTCTGATTGTGTCACAACTGTGGCACCGAGTAAATTAAGTGATACATCGTTGGATTTAGGGTCTTTTCCTACATTATGCTGCTCTCAGATGAAAAATCAAAAGTCTCCTGACAGATGCCCTTTAATAACCTCATTGATAGCATGCCAAGACATGTAAGTGCAATTATTTCAGAGCTTGGTGCTCAGACTCACTACTGAATTCATAGTCATGTTTTTTGAAAAAATTCTGTTTCCATTTTTTTCATCATTTGCAAGTCATTAACATGTCTATTGAGCCTGTGATTTTCATAAGTCCATGACTTTTCCATCTAAGTGTTGCAATTTCAACGTTGGGGAGTGTAGATAAAAAAGGTAATAACCAGCTGCAGAAATCCAGTTGATATTCTGTCTTAGGCCTCATTTAGACATCTGTGCTGCACATATGTGATCTATCAGTATTTAATACGTGCCCATTATAGTCTATGAGGATGTTCACATGCCCATTTTTTACACAAAAAATGTCTCTGCAAAACTCATGGAGACATGTCCATTTCTCTTCTGTATCATGGCTTAAAAGTTCCAATTCAAGTTTAGGAGTCTGTGCAAAACACGTACAACACACTGACGGCATCAGTGCACCATCAGTGTGCTGTAAATATTTAAAGGGAATCTGTCAGCAGGATTTTGCTATGTAACCTGAGGACAGCATGAGGTAGGGGTTAAAACACAGAATTTACCAATGTATCACATGTATTGGCTGGTGTTTACTTAGACTGAAGGATTAATCACGTGGTGGTCACCATTGACTAGCTGGTCCACGGGCTCTCCTCTGACTCCTCCCACTGTTGTAGAATAAGACAAAAAAACACAGCGCTCATACAGTAATGGGTTGCTGGTGCTCAAGTAGGGTGCCCAGCCCATCGAAACAATAATAGAAAGAACTTTGGCACTCAGAAATTATAAAAAAAATTGCTCCATTTATTATGCATCCAGAAAACACATTGTTAAACGTTTTCGGTCCACAATAGGACCTTCATCAGAACTAGCTGGTTCAGAAGAGTAGATATGAAGATTCTACGTTCCTGCTATGCGCTGCTTTGCACGGACCCCAAACCGGCATCCAGGCATTAATTATCCTCTGAAGTAACATTATACAAAGAGGAATGTAGAATCTTCATATCTACTCTTCGGAACCAGTTAGTTCTGGTGAAGGTCCTATTGTGGACCGAAAACATTTAACAATGTGTTTTCTAGATTCATAATAAATGGAACTCTTGTTTTCATAATTTTTGAGTGCCAAGTTCCTCCCACTGATGAAGCAGATCTGTCTATAGAGTATATACACTGAGAGACTGGTCGGGACGGGGTTATCTTTCTCAGCTCTGCTGCATTGCTAAATCTAAGAACTCTGATTGTTTCAGAACAGCTGCACCCAGTAATCCAAGTGACACATCATTGGATTCATTTTTACCTACATCATGCTGCTCTTAGAAGAGGTAGCAAAATCCTGATGATAGATTCTCTTTAACATTGTAAAGGACAGGAGAAGCTTTACAATCCATTTATGTATCTATACATGAAAAACACTGATGACACACCGATAATAAAATCAGACACACGGCCCATGCACTGATAACACGCTGATTGCACTGATGACATGCTGATTCAAAGCACTGATGACACTGGTACCATTTTTTCATGAACATGGATGTGTGAATTAGGCCTGTGATATAGTGACCCCTGTAACAGGTAGGGGGCGCTGCATGGTCTCCCCGGTATGTGCACGGAGTCGTATTGAGGCCGTGAGAATCGACCTGCAGTGATGTCAGGATCACGTGACCAGCCCAGGTGATCCATTACTGTGGGTGTGGTTACAGGTACATAACCTGACCAGGGTGTGGGTCACATAGTCTTCTGTGTGGTTCCTGTGTGGAACAGTGTTTGGACCTGATTGGTCCAAGTGCAAGGTCCTGGAAGCCTGTGCATGAGCTGTGTGCTCCCGTGTTGGAAGCCCTGGGAGGAGGCTTCCTGTGTATGCACAT
Organism: Ranitomeya variabilis; assembly: GCF_051348905.1. Taxonomy (NCBI): domain Eukaryota; kingdom Metazoa; phylum Chordata; class Amphibia; order Anura; family Dendrobatidae; genus Ranitomeya; species Ranitomeya variabilis. The sequence continues at coordinate 575,345,405 of NC_135236.1, forward strand.
GGTTTGGACCTGGTGGCCTGGGTGTTGGACTAAGTCCTGAATAGCACCCAGACAGGTCACGGCCTCTGTGTTGAACGGTCCCAGGTGGGATGGACGTTCTGAAGACTACAGAAGACTGGAGTCTTCTTGGAGCACCTAAGAGACTGTGGACCTGGATGATCGGTGTTGGGGAAGCTACCGGCGTTCGATGGCTCTGGACTGACTGATGTGTGCCAGCCAGGCAAGTTGGTGAACCCCGTTAGGCAGTTTCCCCAGGAGAGCGGACTGACAAGGAGTCAGCAGATGGAGCAGGAGCTCCCATAAGGTATCATTGTCTGATGGTGCCTGTTATGTTCTATGAACTGTGTGGTAACCCACTGCAACTGGTCAGGAGAGGACCAGCATGTTTAGTTGCTACAGACTGAGGATATGAAACTTGATGTGATGTCCTGGTACAAAGTGTAAATGGACTGTTCACGATGTGGTTTATGATACCCTAATAAACCAGATAGACTGTTTTGTTTTAAAAACCCGTGCCCGTGTGCTGAATGTCGCGGCAAAGCGAGTGTCCCCCAATACACTCAGTAAGAATAGTCTTACATTATCTTACATTTGGTGGAGAATGCGGGCAACGATCCAGCACGCACACGTGGAGTTGATTGCTGTAACTCGGCGGGGTTACGAAGCTGACAAGCGTCTGGCTGTAACTCGGCGGGGTTACGAAGCTGACAAGCGTTTGGCTGTAACTCGGCGGGGTTACGAAGGGGACAAGCGGCGTCCTGTGGATCGGCGGGTCCACGAAGTCGGCGGTAGAGCCTTGTGGAGCGTAGCTGCAGTGGCAGCAAGAGGTTCCACAGCAGGCGGAGCTGCAGTGGCTTGTGGTTGGCAGCCGGAGGTGCCGGTTGTATGTGACTGCAGCGGGAGCTGTGGCGGTACCAGCAGGAGCTGGTGAAGTGACGTATAAAAGAAAAAAAAAAAAAAAAACATTTTAGATTTTTTTTTTCTATCCCTTTTTCTGCCAAGTTGTGCTGACTCTTAAAGGGCCAGTACAAGCCCAGAGACAAAGGGGTGTACTGTGCGAACTGGGGCCTGAGTGCCGTGGGGTAGTCCACAGGGTGTATCCCAGGGAGGGGAGTGTCCCTAATTGTGAGCGGTGACCCAAATGGAGATGGTGGCCCAAAAGGGGGCGGAGTCCCAAAAGGGAGCGGCAACCCGAACAGGGGTAATGGCCCAAAAAGGGGTGGAATCCCGGAGGGGGCTGAATCCCGAACAGGGGTGGTATCAAAAAGCAGAGCACTTGCCCAAAAAGGAGGCGGAGCCAAAAAAGGGGCGGCAATCAGTGAGGTGTCACGACTGTGTCCTTTTTGGCTGGATGGAAAGTGTGTGCGGGGATTGATAGACCCGGGGAGAGAAGCGTCTTTGCTGAGAACCCTTCCAGGAAATTCTGTGTCACCGGGCGACACTAAATATCTCCAGGTAGCCACTATCTACATTGTCGCAGCGGAGGTTTCCACATACCATGAGGTGGCTGTAGACCCGATCTTGCCGTATCCTATGGTAATAGGACAAGATTTGGTAGCACTGTGGGAAAAGGCTGAAGTGTTTGTGGATATAATGTGGATGTCAGTTAGTAATATTGAGACGGCACCCCCTAGAGTTGACAGTCCTAAGGTAGGCCTGAACAAGGGAAAAGGTGCGACTGTCCAACTAACTGACCTGACGTCACCTGAAGTGTGCCACAATACGACTGGTAGTGGTCTGCTGGATAAAACAAGTGGAGCTGACACCCAGACAGAGAGTGACTTGCAGCGTCATCATACTGTGGGGTGTGACACAGACTCTGGGGGTGACTGTGACAAGTCATGGCCAGTAACAAGCGCATGTGCCCTAGTGACAGGTGGAGGACGGGGTCCAGGACCTGTGGTGACAGGTGGAGGATGGGGTCCAGGACCTATGGTGACAGGTGGAGGACGGGGTCCAGGACCTGTGGTGACGGGTGGAGGACGGGGTCCAGGACTGTTGTGAATTTGCGTTTTGCTCCCTCTAGTGGTCATTAGTGATTTGACTCTGGAGCTTCTGTCTTCTCCTATATGCTCACCTGGGCCGTTAGTTCAGGGGCGTTGCTATATAAGCTCTCTGGACCTTCAGTTCAATGCCTGGCATCGTTGAAATCAGAGCTAATCTGTTGTGCTCTTGTGTACTGATCCTGGTTCCTGCTTGTTAAAGCTAAGTCTCTTCCTTGCTTTTTGCTTTTGTTTTGTTTTGTATTTTTGTCCAGCTTGTTCCTATCTGTATCCTGACCTTTGCTGGAAGCTCTAGGGGGCTGGTGTTCTCCCCCCGGACCGGTAGACGGTTCGGGGGTTCTTGAATCTCCAGCGTGGATTTTTATAGGGTTTTTGTTGACCAAATAAGTTATCTTGCTTTATTCTGCTATTAGTAAGCTGGCCTCTCTTTGCTGAACCTGGTTCATTTCTGTGTTTGTCATTTCCTCTTACCTCACCGTTATTATTTGTGGGGGGCTTGTATCTTGCTTTGGGGTCCCTTTCTCTGGAGGCAAGAGAGGTCTTTGTTTTCTTCTCCTAGGGGTAGTTAGATTCTCCGGCTGGCGCGAGTCATCTAGCGATCACCGTAGGCATGATCCCCGGCTACTTCTAGTGTTGGCGTTAGGAGTAGATATTTGGTCAACCCAGTTACCACTGCCCTATGAGCTGGATTTTTGTATCTCGCAGACTTACACGTACCTCTGAGACCCTGTCCACTGGGGTCATAACAGTATGCCAGGCCAGTATTGAATGTTTGATGCATTGCAGAAGTGGGATTATAAGAAAGAAAATTTTGAGTTTTTTTTTTTCCCTCTCTCATTTTTTTTTTTTTTTTTTTTCTTTTCCCCTTTACCTCAGAGTGGCTTAAGCTTGCTGCAGACATGAATGTCCAGACCTTGATTACAAATGTGGACCAGCTTGCTGCTCGTGTGCAGGGTATACAAGATTATGTTATCAGAAATCCTAGGTCTGAACCCAAGATACCGATTCCTGAACCGTTTTCAGGAGACCGATTTAAGTTTAGGAATTTCAGGAATAATTGTAAATTGTTTTTGTCCCTGAAACCTTGTTCGTCTGGAGACTCTGCTCAACAAGTAAAAATTGTTATTTCATTCTTACGGGGTGACCCTCAAGATTGGGCTTTTTCGTTGGCGCCAGGAGATCCGGCATTGGCTGATATTGATGCGTTTTTTCTGGCGCTCGGTTTACTTTATGAGGAACCCAATCTTGAGATTCAGGCAGAAAAAGCCTTGCTGGCTATGTCTCAGGGCCAGGACGAGGCTGAGGTGTATTGCCAAAAATTTCGGAAATGGTCCGTGCTGACACATTGGAGCGAGTGTGCACTGGCCGCTAATTTTAGAAATGGCCTTTCTGAGGCCATTAAGAATGTTATGGTGGGTTTTCCTATTCCCACAGGTCTGAATGATACCATGGCCCTGGCTATTCAAATTGACCGGCGGTTGCGGGAGCGCAAAACCGCAAATTCCCTCATGGTGTTGTCTGAACGGACACCTGATTTGATGCAATGTGATAGAATCCTGACTAGAAATGAGAGGAAAATTCATAGACGCCGGAATGGCTTGTGCTACTACTGTGGTGATTCTACACATGTTATCTCAGCATGCTCTAAACGTATATCTAAGGTTGTTAGTCCTGTCACCGTTGGTAATTTGCATCCTAAGTTTATTCTGTCTGTAACTTTGATTTGCTCACTGTCATCTTATCCTGTCATGGCGTTTGTAGATTCAGGTGCTGCCCTGAGTCTTATGGATCTCTCATTTGCTAAGCGCTGTGGTTTTATTCTTGAACCATTAGAAAATCCTATCCCTCTTAGGGGTATTGATGCTACGCCATTGGCAGAAAATAAGCCGCAGTATTGGACACAGGTTACCATGTGCATGACTCCTGAACACCGCGAGGTGATACGTTTTCTTGTTTTGCATAAAATGCATGATGTGGTTGTTTTGGGGCTGCCATGGTTACAGACCCATAATCCAGTCCTTGACTGGAAGGCTATGTCAGTGTCTAGTTGGGGCTGTCGTGGTATTCATGAGGATTCCCTGCCTGTGTCTATTGCTTCTTCTACGCCTTCGGAAGTTCCGGCGTATTTGTCTGATTATCAGGATGTCTTCAGCGAGTCTAAGTCCAGTGCACTGCCTCCTCATAGGGAATGTGACTGTGCAATAGATTTGATTCCAGGCAGTAAATTTCCTAAGGGAAGACTGTTTAATCTGTCGATACCTGAACATACCGCTATGCGTTCATATATCAAGGAGTCTCTGGAGAAAGGACACATCCGTCCGTCTTCTTCCCCTCTTGGTGCGGGATTCTTTTTTGTGGCTAAAAAGGACGGATCTTTGAGGCCTTGTATTGACTATCGGCTTTTAAATAAGATCACTGTCAAATTTCAGTATCCTTTGCCGCTGTTGTCTGACTTGTTTGCCCGGATTAAAGGTGCCAAGTGGTTCACCAAGATAGACCTTCGTGGTGGGTACAACCTTGTGCGCATTAAGCAAGGTGATGAGTGGAAAACCGCATTCAATACGCCCGAAGGTCATTTTGAGTACTTGGTGATGCCTTTTGGGCTCTCTAATGCCCCTTCAGTTTTTCAGTCCTTTATGCATGACATTTTCCGGAACTATCTGGATAAATTTTTGATCATTTATCTGGATGATATTCTGGTTTTTTCTGATAATTGGGACTCGCATGTGGAGCAGGTCAGGATGGTCTTTAAAATTTTGCGTGAAAATTCTTTGTTTGTCAAGGGCTCAAAGTGTCTTTTTGGTGTACAGAAGGTTCCCTTTTTGGGGTTCATTTTTTCCCCTTCTGCTGTGGAGATGGACCCAGTCAAGGTCCGAGCTATTCTTGATTGGACTCAGCCCTCGTCAGTTAAGAGTCTTCAGAAGTTCTTAGGTTTCGCTAACTTCTACCGTCGTTTTATTGCTAATTTTTCAAGCATTGTGAAACCTTTGACGGATATGACCAAGAAGGGCTCCGATGTGGCTAATTGGGCTCCTGCTGCCGTGGAGGCTTTCCAGGAGTTGAAACGTCGATTTACTTCGGCGCCTGTTTTGTGCCAGCCTGATGTCTCGCTTCCCTTTCAGGTTGAGGTGGATGCTTCAGAGATTGGAGCAGGGGCCGTTTTGTCGCAGAGAGGCCCTGGTTGCTCTGTTATGAGACCTTGCGCCTTTTTCTCTAGGAAGTTTTCGCCTGCTGAGCGAAATTATGATGTGGGCAATCGGAAGTTGTTGGCCATGAAATGGGCATTTGAGGAGTGGCGTCATTGGCTCGAGGGTGCTAAGCATCGTGTGGTGGTCTTGACTGATCACAAAAATCTGATGTATCTCGAGTCTGCTAAACGCCTGAATCCTAGACAGGCCCGCTGGTCATTGTTTTTCTCCCGTTTTGACTTCGTTGTCTCGTATTTACCAGGTTCAAAGAATGTGAAGGCCCATGCTCTTTCCAGGAGCTTTGTGCCTGATGCTCCTGGAGTCGCTGAACCTGTTGGTATTCTTAAGGATGGAGTTATCTTGTCAGCTATTTCTCCAGATCTGCGACGTGTGTTGCAGAGATTTCAGGCTGATAGGCCTGATTCTTGTCCACCTGACCGACTGTTTGTGCCTGATAAGTGGACCAGCAGAGTCATTTCCGAGGTTCATTCCTCAGTGTTGGCAGGTCACCCAGGAATTTTTGGCACCAGAGATCTGGTGGCCAGATCCTTTTGGTGGCCTTCCTTGTCAAGGGATGTGCGGTCATTTGTACAGTCCTGTGGGACTTGTGCTCGAGCTAAGCCTTGCTGTTCTCGTGCCAGCGGGTTGCTCTTGCCCTTGCCTGTCCCTAAGAGACCTTGGACACATATCTCCATGGATTTCATTTCTGATCTTCCGGTGTCTCAAGGCATGTCTGTTATCTGGGTGATATGTGATCGCTTCTCCAAGATGGTCCATTTGGTTCCTTTGCCTAAGCTGCCTTCCTCTTCCGATCTGGTTCCTGTGTTTTTCCAGAACGTGGTTCGTTTGCACGGCATCCCTGAGAATATTGTGTCAGACAGAGGATCCCAGTTCGTTTCCAGATTCTGGCGATCCTTTTGTAGTAGGATGGGCATTGATTTGTCGTTTTCGTCTGCTTTCCATCCTCAGACTAATGGACAGACGGAGCGAACTAATCAGACTTTGGAGGCTTATTTGAGGTGTTTTGTCTCTGCTGATCAGGACGATTGGGTGACCTTCTTGCCGTTGGCTGAGTTTGCCCTTAATAATCGGGCTAGTTCCGCCACTTTGGTTTCGCCGTTTTTCTGCAACTCTGGTTTCCACCCTCGTTTTTCTTCGGGTCATGTGGAACCTTCTGACTGTCCTGGGGTGGATTCTGTGGTGGATAGGTTGCAGCGGATCTGGAATCTTGTGGTGGACAACTTGAAGTTGTCACAGGAGAGGGCTCAGCGCTTTGCCAACCGCCGCCGCGGTGTGGGTCCCCGACTACGTGTTGGGGATTTGGTGTGGCTTTCTTCCCGCTTTGTTCCTATGAAGGTTTCCTCTCCCAAATTTAAACCTCGTTTTATTGGTCCTTACAAGATATTGGAAATCCTTAATCCTGTATCCTTTCGTCTGGATCTTCCTGTGTCTTTTGCTATCCACAACGTGTTTCATAGGTCCTTGTTGCGGCGGTACGTTGTGCCTGTAGTTCCTTCTGCTGAGCCTCCTGCTCCGGTGTTGGTTGAGGGCGAGTTGGAGTACGTGGTGGAGAAGATCTTGGATTCTCGTCTCTCCAGGCGGAGGCTTCAGTACCTGGTCAAGTGGAAGGGCTATGGTCAGGAAGATAATTCCTGGGTGGTCGCCTCTGATGTTCATGCGGCCGATTTAGTTCGTGCCTTTCACGCCGCTCATCCTGATCGCCCTGGTGGTCGTGGTGAGGGTTCGGTGACCCCTCACTAAGGGGGGGTACTGTTGTGAATTTGCGTTTTGCTCCCTCTAGTGGTCATTAGTGATTTGACTCTGGAGCTTCTGTCTTCTCCTATATGCTCACCTGGGCCGTTAGTTCAGGGGCGTTGCTATATAAGCTCTCTGGACCTTCAGTTCAATGCCTGGCATCGTTGAAATCAGAGCTAATCTGTTGTGCTCTTGTGTACTGATCCTGGTTCCTGCTTGTTAAAGCTAAGTCTCTTCCTTGCTTTTTGCTTTTGTTTTGTTTTGTATTTTTGTCCAGCTTGTTCCTATCTGTATCCTGACCTTTGCTGGAAGCTCTAGGGGGCTGGTGTTCTCCCCCCGGACCGGTAGACGGTTCGGGGGTTCTTGAATCTCCAGCGTGGATTTTTATAGGGTTTTTGTTGACCAAATAAGTTATCTTGCTTTATTCTGCTATTAGTAAGCTGGCCTCTCTTTGCTGAACCTGGTTCATTTCTGTGTTTGTCATTTCCTCTTACCTCACCGTTATTATTTGTGGGGGGCTTGTATCTTGCTTTGGGGTCCCTTTCTCTGGAGGCAAGAGAGGTCTTTGTTTTCTTCTCCTAGGGGTAGTTAGATTCTCCGGCTGGCGCGAGTCATCTAGCGATCACCGTAGGCATGATCCCCGGCTACTTCTAGTGTTGGCGTTAGGAGTAGATATTTGGTCAACCCAGTTACCACTGCCCTATGAGCTGGATTTTTGTATCTCGCAGACTTACACGTACCTCTGAGACCCTGTCCACTGGGGTCATAACACAGGACCTGTGGTGACAGGCGGAGGACGGGGTCCAGGACCTGTGGTACCGGGTGGAGGACGGGGTCCAGGACCTGTGGTGACGGATGGTGGTGACTCCCATTCAGACGGTGATGCCAGTAGAAAAGAGTGTAATAAGGTTGACTCAGGCAATTCTTCCTCCCGTCGCCGGAGATGTAAAAGAGCCAAAGGGGCTGAACCGGTTGTTCCGTGTGAGGAATTGACGGAAGATGCTGAGGACCTGGGGTGTATGAAGTACTCTGAAGTCCCAGGGAAAAGGGACGAACCTAATGATGTCACCGCTGAGACCCAAGAGAGGGCCAACCCTGACAGTGCAGAGTCTGAGGGTGCAGAAGTGGAGGAGGCCACCAAAGAGGTGGTGCCTGAAGTTAATGCCTCCTCAAGTGATGGATGTTCCACCAATCCAGAGGATGGGAGAAGCGAGATAGAATTGATTAAAGAGACAGTGAAGGACCATGTTGAGCGAGAAAGGGTCCTGAGACAGGCCGCTGAGCACAGGGTGGATGAGTTGGAGAAGGAAGTCTCTGAACTCAGAGGTCACCTGTCAACATGGCTAAGTGTGTATCAGACCCTAAAGGAAGACATGGAAGTGCTCAGAGGAGCACTAAAAGGCCCTCTACAAGAGAAAGAGGTGGTGGTCGCAGACTTCTCGTGCCAGTGCCAGAGTGGTAACGAGGTGAAGTTGCTAATGCCCATCTTGACCCGGGGTCTGGAAGAGGGTAAAGCTGAAGAGGAGTTGGTGATAAAAGCAGAACAAGATGGTCACCCGGTTGTGACAGCTGTCTTGATGGAAAGGTCCATGGCAAGGCAGGAGCCATCTGTTCTTGAAGAAAGTGAGACTCTGCTCTTCAAGTGCGTGATAGATGTACCCGAAGAGGCGCAAGATGCATGTACCCATGAGGGTGTGCATGAGGCCTTTAAAACGGCAGTAGAAGCGTGTAGTGTGCACTGGGCACTGGAGACGAAACAGTTGGTGATACTGTCTACTAAGGAAGTCACAGTGAAGAGGGTGGCTGTCCTGAGGGACATGCACCTATGGTGCCTCCGCACGAAACAGATGGTCCTGTTGGGGAATGGTGAGGCCACTCGTTGTTTGGAGCAAGCCAGGAAAGCTCAAAGTCGTCTGGGCTTGGTAGAGGACACAGTCCAAGTGCCCAGGGCTCTGGTAGCGAAGCTCATTGGCCGATTTGGGAAAGTGATGCAGGAGATGGTGGATGTGTCCGGTGTGAAGAGACTGAGGATTCCGGCTGATGACGAGGCCCAGGTGGGTGAAGATGGAATGGTGTCATTCCTGGTTGTCGGGTCCAAGGAGAGTCTAGCGAATATCCGGATGCTCCTGAGGTATCGCGTGGCCTACCTGAGAGAAATAGAGCAGCTAAGACTGTACAGACGGCAGGTCAATAAACAGCTGCAGAACATAAGGTGGCGGCCGCCTTCTTCCCAAGGAAAAGGAAACAAAAGGGACATGTACAGTAGTAGACGTAGTGATGGAGGGTCGGACTCTGATCAGTTGCTAGTCTCGACTGTATGTGGAACTAATGACCGCACCAACCGTGGGTGGCGACCCTGGAGAGAAAGGTCTTGTAAGGAGACAAACTTGACTAAAGGTTTGGTGACACAGACAGACTGTGACTTAAAGGCCAAAGCTCAAGGCCTACATGTTGACCGCTGGGGGCGGGGTAAACTCAACAACTGGACGGTTGTGTGTGATGCTCAAAACCGACTGAGACGGTTCTCTCGACAGGTAGGGCAAGGCAACGTGCGTGACATATCCCGTGACCCCACGTGTATGACAGGTGTTCAACCCCACAAGCTTGAACAGAGGGGGGGATATGTGATATAGTGACCCCTGTAACAGGTAGGGGGCGCTGCATGGTCTCCCCGGTATGTGCACAGAGTCGTATTGAGGCCGTGAGAATCGACCTGCAGTGATGTCAGGATCACGTGACCAGCCCAGGTGATCCATTACTGTGGGTGTGGTTACAGGTACATAACCTGACCAGGGTGTGGGTCACATAGTCTTCTGTGTGGTTCCTGTGTGGAACAGTGTTTGGACCTGATTGGTCCAAGTGCAAGGTCCTGGAAGCCTGTGCATGAGCTGTGTGCTCCCGTGTTGGAAGCCCTGGGAGGAGGCTTCCTGTGTATGCACATGGTTTGGACCTGGTGGCCTGGGTGTTGGACTAAGTCCTGAATAGCACCCAGACAGGCCACGGCCTCTGTGTTGAACGGTCCCAGGTGGGATGGACGTTCTGAAGACTGCAGTGTGACCATGGTCCTGGACAGTCTGTGTTAGAAGCTCCTGTGAGTGGAGTCTTCTTGGAGCACCTAAGAGACTGTGGACCTGGATGATCGGCGTTGGGGAAGCTACCGGCCTTCGGTGGCTCTGGACTGACTGATGTGTGCCGGCCAGGCAAGTTGGTGAACCCCGTTAGGCAGTTTCCCCAGGAGAGCGGACTGACAAGGAGTCAGCAGATGGAGCAGGAGCTCCCATAAGGTATCATTGTCTGATGGTGCCTGTTATGTTCTATGAACTGTGTGGTAACCCACTGCAACTGGTCAGGAGAGGACCAGCATGTTTAGTTGCTACAGACTGAGGATATGAAACGTGATGTGATGTCCTGGTACAAAGTGTAAATGGACTGTTCACGATGTGGTTTATGATACCCTAATAAACTAGGTAGACTGTTTTGTTTTAAAAACCCGTGCCCGTGTGCTGAATGTCGCGGCAAAGCGAGTGTCCCCCAATACACTCAGTAAGAATAGTCTTACATTATCTTACAGGCCTTAATGTGTGACAGGACAGGCATGCACTGATACAGTTCCGGCTGACATGCTGGGCTACCTAGCAGCCAATATGGCCGCTGAGATGGTATTCCCCTGCTTTGAATGGTCAATGAGAGCAGTATGTTTTGTGCAGGTTTACCTCTTTTTCTCTAAAAAGATTCAAACCTTTCCATGTCACAAAATATTTCAATGTCAGTAAATTGCAATGGAGGTGTGAAAAAAGCCTCAGTGCAGGTAAGCTGGTCTCCAAGTTACTGTGATTTTTATCTTGAATGTCAGCACTTTATGTAATGTCTATAAAGGTATCTGTTCACCAACTTTAAAAAGAATGGTATGATATGCTTTTTAAGGAGGGAATGATTGCAACACAAAATACTCTATTCAGCCTCTGTTGATGAATTAAGAATGAGGCATATATATTGGATCACCTCCATGTCTTAGAAATATGACCTTGAGCTTTACAGTATAATGCATTATGTGTGTTTGATGATCGCCCTACGTTCACTTCAAAACTAATCCTGCACACTTTTAGCAAAATATGGATTGCATTACACTGTATTAGTTTTAACATTGCAGTTATTAAAAGAGAAAAATCCAAAGTTTGACATGCTTTTTTATTAACCAGCCAGATATTTGCATAGAGGGGTATAACTAGGGCATAATAGGTGCAGGAGTTGCAGTCATGTGTGGGCATTTGAGCCTAGGGGTGCACAAAAGACTCCTTTGGCCCATACAAGAATACTATAATAATGAGGGCCTGGTGGAAATTAATTTTATTAGTCAGCCAGGTATTTGCACACCACAGTAACTATAATATGTGTAGGAGTCATATCTAAGCCCTGGATCCTGGGAGGGACCCAAAAGAAACCTTTGGCCCATATGAGAATACCAATACTCTTAAAGACCAGTGGTACTGTTGGAAATTGTGCAATGGGGCCCATGAATTTGCATATTTAGATATGGCAGAATGGTGTAATGGCACTAAGCAATGGCATTAAGCCAGAACAAATTCTCAGAAGTGTTAAAGGCGTCAATGGTGAATGCCTTTCATTGTTGTAGCCTGTACAATAATAGCCAAAAATTAACATCCACATACCTAGTGGCCAAAGTCTTATTGAGGTTAGTTTCTAGGTAAAGTAAGAATCAAAGATCAGACACATATCCTTATTAAACATAACAATATTTTTTTTCATTTTCACAATATTTGTTCTGAACACACAAAAATAAACAGTTCCAACAATCAAAATACTTGTTGTTCTGCACTTAGGAAACCTTCACACAAGTGCTGTTGAGCGCCATAAATATAGCAGAGAAGAGAAGATTGGTATGTGTAAATGGACAATTGAACTGATTGAAATACATTTTGTCTGCCAGAAAATTTATCTGACCTGCATGGTTTTTTTTGTTTTTTTTTTTCCATGTATGACAATCATCATTATTACCATTGTAGAATGAAATGGTGATCTGGGCAAAGAATACAAAAATGTCATGCATTTTATTTTGTCTAAATGGGATTTTTTTTCTCTCACATCATTATCAGTTCTAATGAAATATCTGGGTGCGATACATTTAAATGATAGGTATTGTTTCAGGTCCAATCAGACAATCTACTTCTGTCATTACCTTTTGATACTCATTAAAACTATTTGCGCTCATGGCGGCTACACACTAAACGCCGTTCCAAAGGTTTATTTGTATTTGTGATCCACCATTATCCTATTAAGCTTCTTTTTATAAACCTGGCATGCAAATTGCATTGAGGCTGTGATCAGTTTAATCAAAATGAAGCAGAAATAACTAAGGGTGCTGATTTAGGACTACATTTCCATCTCCAAAATGATGCACAATAATTACCAAGCGGCCGGGTATGCTCGGAGAAAAGGAATGCATAAATGCTGACAGCTCTGGTGAATTTCCTTGTATAGAATCTTGAAGTAAATACAGAATGTTGACAGTCCTATCAGTCAGACAAAAGGCCTAGCCAAAATGGATGCACGTGAAGAAGTGGCAGCACAATGTGACCTCATTAATATTTATACAATATGATAATTAGGAGAGAAGTGGGATACAGTTTATGTATTTGTAAACCCTGTTCAATTCAGCATTAAAATGTTTTTCAATTCACACATCATACGCTAATTAGCAATATCTAATTAGTGTTAGAAGATTAATTGCTCATGGGGTTTATTGAGGCTTTCAGAAGAAAAAAAATTAGTGGTCTTTTAGTTAAAATGACTAAGGTATAGTAACTCCCAACATAATACGTTTAATTGATTTGTTTTCAGGACATTGAAAAAATAAATAAAATGCAAGAACATAATGGAATCATTTGCCTGTGACAATGTTTGATAGCTCTAGGGCTACAAAGTTAACAGACAACATTCTCCTCTTTATAGAAATTATTACGCGCATAAATAGTGATTGGTATGAGGCTCGGCACAGGCATAGAACAGATTTCCTAGGCAACCATTTTCTTTGATTTTGCCTACTATTATGCTTCGGAGAACACAGTGGTTGCCTACATGTAGCCATGTCAACTGTCATTGTTTTGAAAGCTCACACATTCTGTGATATCCGACTCACCAGCCTGTTTACTCAGAGCCTCGTGAGTCTGACACTAATCCTCATTTTTGGGGAGCATACATTGTTTCTTTCACATTTATCAGATCGCATCCCAATGTTAGAGAAACGGGCTATTCTTAAATGAATGCTTCTGCTACAAATATTTTTATTTCCTATGCTCTTTGCAGATGAATGGGAATTTGCTCTGAATTCCCTTCAGACTATGTCATGAAAAAATATAAATTAACCCTTGTTCTATCCTCCCCAGAACACAGTTCAGGCAATACTATTCTCACCAATGCAGCAGTTATTGTAGTATGACAATGTGTTTTAGTGAAAGTCCATTGATATTACCCATTTTTAGATCCCTAACAGAGAAACCATGATAGTCTTTTAGACGCGGGTGAACCCACTGAGTTTTTTAATCGGGACACATTCCAGGAAAACGTTAGCAGTGTTTTTCATAAAACGTTGCCTTTGACTTCTGCTTAGTCGTTTTTGTGGCGGCTTGCCCGTCGGTGTCTTCTTTTTACAAAGCAGTGTATATAGTAGATGAAATCTGCCTGAAAACCTACCATGTCCACATACCCGTACGCTGCGTTCCCACAATGTTGCAGATTCTCCTCAAATATCAGGTAATTTAGGTGACTTGCATTTTTTTCATTGCCTTTATAGTGAGTTTTTTACATGCATTGTTTATATTGTTTTTGTCACTTTTGGTATGTCATGTATTAAATAAAGCTGCTTTCTTTTTGATACCTCCTGATGTTTGGCTGTAACAAAATATTATTTATAGTCATGTTTGGATCACATGCGATTTTAGTCCATTTATGTGTGTGTTTTTCCCTGCAGATCTTCCACAGCTAATGCAATGGAGAAAATCTGAACATAAAACTCAGCATACCAGCAAAAAGAAACTGCCAAGTTACAGATCTCAAGAATACACCACAGGTCAGTTTATGCAGCATAAAAAACAAAAAATCGGAGAATTCTAAGTTTTGCTACAGATTTTAGCTACATTTACACATCTATATGAGTGTTAGGCTTCGATCCAAATGTCAGTTATTCGCATACATGTTCTATTCGTGTTTACATTGATAGAAAGCATACCTGTTATAGTCTATGGGGCAGTTCACATGTCCATGCTTTTTGTCGATCGAGTGATGGTAAAAATTGACCCTGATCAAACACTGATGAAAATTGGATGAAAAATGCTGATGAATTTGGACCAATTTTTGCATGTTTGAAAATTCACGGGAGTCTGAATGAGGCCTCACTATCCAAGAGAAACGGACTGATTTTTTTCTAAGGTGTTATCGCAATTACATCCAGTTTTTTTTTTTAGTCAAAGGATAAAAAAGTTGAAACTATTAATGTATGGCCGCTTTCAATATTTGGTCAGTATTTCACATCAGTATCTGTAAATCAAAACTAGGAGTGGAAGAATCAGAGGAAATGTATAATAGAAACCCATGCACCACTTCTGTATTTATCACCCACTCCTGGTTTTGGCTTACAGATACTGATGTAGAATACTGACCAAATACTGAACACATGAACATGGCCTATCACTTAAAAACGAATGTAAAGTACAAGTTATGACTTCTGTATGTCATTTGTGTTATGCCACGTGCACACGTTCAGTGTTTGGTCAGTTTTCTGTAAGTCAAAACCAGGAGTGGGTGATAAATACAGAAGTGGTGACATGTTTCTATTATACTTTTCCACTGATTGTTCCACTCCTACATTTGGCTTACAAATAGAGATGAGCGAACAGGAACTGTAAACACGGACTTCTCCTGATGTTCAGATGCTGAAGAGAGAGTAAGTGCCCCTACCCATTAATACGACCATTTTGCAGAGGAAAAGTTCAGGTGCCCATTGACTTGTATGGGTTCGGGTGCAAGTTCAGGTACAGTTCTCATACCCAAACCAAACTTTGGACTAAAGTTTGCTCAAACCAGATGAACCCGAACATCCATGGGTCTGCTCATCCCTAGTTACAAATACTTATGCATAATACTGAGCATGGCCTAAGACAAATCCCCATAGTTTTAATTGCCCAGTCTGATCTGCAAAATGGAAAAGAAAAGAACATAGGCCACGTTCAGTATTTTATATTAATATTTGCAAGCTAATAACAGATGTGGGTGAAAAATACAGAAGTGGTGCACATATTTCTATTAAGACCCAGTCAGATTGCTATAATACTCACATAAGGATCAGATCAAAATTCTTCGGACTGGCCATCAACTCTCCTAACCTGAGCATGACGCTCCAGTCATTAGAATCAATGGCCTGTCCGAGGATTGTGATGCAGTCCTCGCACGAGTAATACGGCAGTGTGACTGTGCCCTTTTCCTCAGACTGTTCCACTCCTGATTTTGGCTTCCAAATACTGATGTAAAATACTAACCAAATATTGAATATATGAACCTACATGGCCTTACATTGAGTCTCATGGACCAGAAACACGGATCCATTTTTAATATGGATGTGTGTATGCATTACTGAAAGTCAATGTGTCTGTTTCTAATATCTGTCCTACATCCATGTGACATACATTTGGCACCCGTATTTATACACCATCATCTTAAAATGTCCATGATCAAATAGTTTCCTATGTTAATAATGGCAATGTATCCATAAAAATCATACAATGTGGATGCTCTATATGTGATTTGATTTTTTTTTTTTTGCAAATCCATAGAAAGGGCGAGTCTCATCGATGCTCAGAAGAAAATAGTGCGTGCTGAAATTTTTTTCATATGGACCCTTGGTTCATATATAAAAACTCTCATCTGAACTGTCCTACTGATTTACATTGGTCAGTGTGCTGATTTTTACTCGGACAGTACACGTTCGAATAATACTCTTGTCTGAACGAGTCTTAAATCTGACTGCTGAGCTTCCTAAAAGGGAGCAACATAATTAATTTGAACCATATCATACAAGCACATGAATATAACAAATCACATATATTTATGTCATTACGTTTTCTGCTGTGTTTAAATAATCTTTTTCTTATTGATGTTTCTATTTTATCTGTGGATAGTAGAAAGTGGCTGCATTTGGGTTTAGTCAAATAGCTTTTCCAAACTTGCAAATGCCTGGTTTACAAGCTACATACAGGCTCATTATCAATACATAGCACCAGAGGTGTTTCTAGTGGGAAAGCAGCCGGGGCATGAACCCTAGATGCAGTTGGCAGGGGCGCAGGAGGGTCACCTAATGCGGCAATCCAAAGTGTCTTCCCCGGCGGCTGCATTTTGCCGCTCCCAACTGGGAATCGTCAGTTCTCTGAGCCAGCATAAAGAATCTGCAGCACCCCAGCTCCCAGTATTCAATAGCACTCGCGTCTAACAGACTCAAGTACAATTGAAGCTCTGACCGGAAGGTCAATGCGATGCCAGCAGTGTGATCATGTCATATGATCACTCTGCTGATGTCACTCATCAGTGCTGCAGAGGCACAGATGGGTGGTAAGTGCTCCATGTTAGACGAGCTGAAGACACCAAAAATAGGAGTGGGGGATTTACTGGGTGGTGTTTATTGGGGGGGTGTATTTAGTGTATGGAGGGGTATTTGCTGTGGATGTGGGTAGGGGTATTAGCTGTGCATGTGTGGGGGGGTATTTGCTATGTGGGGGGTTACTGTATGTGGGGTGGGGTAATTACTGTGTGTAGGAGGGTATTTACTGTGTGTGAGGGAAGTACTTACTGTGTGGGGGTATTTACTGCGTGTGTGTGAGGGCCTACTTACTGTGTGGAGAGATTTTACTGTAATGGGGTTTTTAGTGTAACGTGGCTGGGTGAGATTTCATGTAACGGGGTTTGATTTGAGGACACAAATTTGGGGAGCAAGGAAGTAACAGGTGCAGACACAGTATGGGGAATGGGAGAAATTTGAAGACACAATAAAAGAAGGAAGGTTTAAGATGGGGGGCATGTATGGAGGATAAGTGCAGACACAGTATGGTGGTATGGGTGCGGACACAGTATGAGGAGCGAGGGGAAAATGTATGATGACACAGTATAGGGGTGATGGGATGGGTGCGCACACAGTATGTGGAGTCGGAGGGATGTGTAAGGAGGCAGTATGGAAAGTTAGAGGGTAAATGTATGAAAAGGGTGGGGGAAAAGTGTGAGGAAACAGTATGGGGCGAAAAATGTGTGAGTGGGCACAGAATATAAACTGAGTAGTTTAGGGGTGTAACATGGGGCAACAGCGTAAGGGCACAGCCAGGAGGTGACAGTATACCAAGGGGGGTGTGATGAGGGGTCACAGTTTGGAGACTGGGCCCTAGTGGGGGGACTCAGTGAAAGAGAACAGTGTGAAGAGGGGGCCCAGTATAGAAAGGAGGGAGCAGTGTGGAGAGCATGTATCATAAGAGAGAGAGCGTGGGGTCATATTTTGGACAGGGAATACAGTGATGGGCAATTATTTTTTCAATGGTTCAGCTTAGGGCAAATTTTTATACTTGAGAGTATAGTAATGACACTGCTATCTTTAAGGGCATCGTATAGGGATGTGCTGCACAAGACCAGAGAAGATGGAAGCAGTAGTGTAGCTACTGGGGGGCAGAGGGGGCAGGCACCCTGGGCCCCGTGCTCTGAGGGGGCCCACCCGGAGCTACGCTACTGTAACTGCATCGGCACGCGCAGCTCTCTGATACAGTTACATTCTGCGGCAGAGCAGGGAGAATCAATCTCCCTGCTCTGCCACTATGGGGCCCCTGAGAAGGCGGGGGGCCCCTTTGCCAGTGGTGGGCCCCCCCGCCATCACCACAAGGTCAGCTGTACCAGCATCTAGCCCATACAGCTGACCGTGGTGATGAGGGAATTCTGTTGTGAAATTGGATTTTGGGCTCCCCCGGTGGCCACTGGTGGAATTGAACTGGTGTGCATCATCCCCTCTGTTCACCTGTTTCCATCAGGATGTGGGAGTCGCTATTTAGCCTTGCTCCTCTGTCACTTCCATGCCGGTCAACATTGTAATCAGAAGCCTTTCTGTGCATGTTCCTGCTGCTAGACAACTCCCAGCTAAGTTGGACTTTGTCCTCGTTTGTTTTTGCATTTTGTTCCAGTTCACAGCTGTAGTTTCGTTTCTGTGTCTGGAAAGCTCTTGTGATCTGAAATTGCCACTCTGATGTTATGAGTTAATACTAGAGTCTTAAAGTAATTTCAGGATGGTGTTTTGATAGGGTTTTCAGCTGACCATGAAAGTGCCCTTTCTGTCTTCCTGCTATCTAGTAAGCGGACCTCAATTTTGCTAAACCTATTTTCATACTACGTTTGTCATTTTCATCTAAAATCACCGCCAATATATGTGGGGGCCTCTGTCTGCCTTTCGGGGAAATTTCTCTAGAGGTGAGCCAGGACTATATTTTCCTCTGCCAGGATTAGTTAGTCCTCCGGCCGGCGCTGGGCGTCTAGGGATAAAAACGTAGGCAACGCTACCCGGCTACTGTTAGTTGTGCGGCAGGTTTAGTTCATGGTCAGTTTAGTTTCCATCCTTCCAAGAGCTAGTTCTTATGTTTGCTGGGCTATGTTCTCTTGCCATTGTGAACCATAACAGAATTCCATCAGAAAGGACGTTAGCGGTAAGTCATTATCTGTAACTGTGCATCGATCTCCTATATGTTAAGTAGGGCTGGTATCTACCACCGACCTTATGGCAGTAATATCAGTGTTAGTCTTTATATACAGTCATGGCCAAAAGTTTTGAGAATGACACCAAAATTATATTTTCACATGATCTTCTGCCCTCTGGTTTTTATTAGTGTTTGTCGGATGCTTATATCACATACAGAAATATAATTGCAATCATATTATGAGTACCAATAGGTTATATTGACAGTTAGAATGAGTTAATGCAGCAAGTCAATATTTGCAGTGTGGACCCTTCTTCTTCAAGACCTCTGCAATTCTCCCTGGCATGCTCTCAATCAACTCCTGACTGATAGCAGTCCATTCTTGCATAATCAATGCTTGCATTTTGCCAGAATTTGTTGGTTTTTGTTTGTCCACCCGTCTCTTGATGATTGACCACAAATTCTCAATGGGATTAAGATCTGGGGAGTTTCCAGGCCATGGACCCAAAATCTCTATGTTTTGCTCCATGAGCCATTTAGTTATCACCTTTGCTTTATGGCAAGGTGCTCCATCATGCTGGAAAAGGCATTGTTTGGTGCCAAACTGCTCTTGGACGGTTGGGAGAAGTTGCTCTTGGAGGACATTCTATAACCATTCTTTATTCATGGCTGTGTTTTTAGGCAAGACTGTGAGTGAGCCGATTCCCTTGGCTGAGAAGCAACCCCACACATGAATGGTTTCAGGATGCTTTACAGTTGGCATGAGACAAGACTGGTGGTAGCGCTCACCTCTTCTTCTCAGAATAAGCTGTTTTCCAGATGTCCCAAACAATCAAAAAGGGGATTCATCAGAGAAAATGACTTTGCCCCAGTCCTCAGCAGTCCACTCCCTGTACCTTTTGCATAATATCAGTCGGTCCCTGATGTTTTTTCTGGAGAAAAGTGGCTTCTTTGCTGCCCTCCTTGAAACCAGGCCTTGCTCAAAGTGTCTCCGCCTCACAGTGCGTGCAGAAGCACTCACACCAGCCTGCTGCCATTCCTGAGCAAGCTCGGCACTGCTGGTAGTCCGATCCCACAGCTGAAACAGTTTTAAGATACGTTCCTGGCACTTTCTTGGGTGCCCTGGAGCCTTTTTGACAACAATGGAAGCTCTCTCCTTGAAGTTCTTGATGATGCCATAAATTGTTGACTGAGGTGCAATCTTTGTAGCTGCGATACTCTTCCCTGTTAGGCCATTTTTGTGCAGTGCAATGATGGCTGCACGTGTTTCTTTAGAGATAACCATGGTTAACTGAAGAGAAACAATGATACCAAGCACCAGCCTCCTTTTAAAGTGTCCAGTGATGTAATTCTTACTTAATCATGACTAGGGTTGAGCGACTCATTTTTTTAAGATCGAGTCGGGTTTTGCGAAACCCGACTTTGTCCACAGTCGAGTCGAGTGAAGTCGGCCGATTATCGCGAAAAGTCGGGGATCGACCGAAACATGAAACCCAATGCAAGTCAATGGGGAAGCATAGTCGGCAGTGAGTGGAGGCCAGGAAAACACCTACAGTGCCCATTTTAATGCCAAAAACATCCGTTCTTGTTTCTGAAGCTTGTCAATCTTAATTAACTTTATAATAATAGTTGGGCATTGGAAATTGGGGGTCATTTGGCAAAAGTTGTGGGGGGTAGGGCTGGTTCAAGGTTTTAGTGGGCCCAGGAAACGTGGACTGCGTCACGGCGGTGGAGCAGTGAGAGGTAAGTATTTCAACTTTGCAAGTGCTGTGATCCTGAGCAAGCAGGGAGGCCCACTCGTTTGCATTGGCACTGGCACAGGGCCCCTCAAAGTACGGCGGTGTGTTTGCACGGCGGGGGCACCTCCCATCGGCAGCGACACTTTTGCGTACTCTGAGGGGCCCTGTGCCTGTGACGTCGCCAACGAGTATGCCCTCCTACCTGTTGAAGAAACCTGCACTTTCATCTGCACCTTCCTCTTTGTCCCTGTGTAAGGTGGTATAGTATGCGGGAAAGGGAACCTGACTTTCAGCAGGGTCAGATTGTGGCTGTGTAGCGTGCAAAGGGAATGTAGTGGTCTGGGTCAAAGTACCACAAGACTCATCTAGCACCGGCTGGGCAATGGGCAGGATGAGGAGGAAACACTGATATAGGCCCAAATAATAAAGTGGGTAAAATGCAGTTCAAAATTGGTAACAGGACAAACCAGGTGGCATTGCTTAGTTCAGTGGAGTAGAAAACCCAGGAGCGGCAGACACCGTTAGTAGGGCCAAACCACACTAGTAGGCCCTATGCAGTTTAATATTACAAATGAAGGCCGAAAGCCTGAAGATTAAAGGTCAGGAAAATAACACAGGACAACACCAAGGTGCGGCACACACCGTTACAAGGCCCAACCAAAGTAGTAGGCCAACTGCAGTTTAATTATTTAAAATGTAAGCCGAAAGCCTGAACATTGAAGGTCGGGACAACAAAACAGGAGAAAACCCAGTAGCGTCAGACACCGTTTTGAGGGCCCAACCACACATTTTAAAAACAACTACTTAACGAGAGCCTTAAGATTGAAGCTCAGCTTTATACAGTGGAGGACAACACCATGGAGCGGCACACACCGTTAGTAGGCCCCAACCACCAATTTTTACAAACAACTAATTAATGAGAGCCTGAAGGTTGAAGCTCAGACAAGGAAACCTGGAGGAGAACACCCAGGAGGAGGAGAACACCCAGGAGGAGGAGAACACCCAGGAGCGTCAGACACCGTTAGTAGGCCCCAACCACCAATTTTTAAAAACAACTACTTAATGAGAGCCTGAAGGTTGAAGCTCAGATTTATACAGTGGAGGACAACACCAGGGAGCGGCAGACACCGTTAGTAGGCCCCAACCACCAATTTTTAAAAACAACTACTTAATGAGAGCCTGAAGGTTGAAGCTCAGACAAGGAAACCTGGAGGAGAACACCCAGGAGGAGGAGAACACCCAGAGGGATGAGAACACCCAGGAGCGAAAGACACCGTTTGTAGGCCCCAACCACCAATTTTTAAAAACAACTACTTAATGAGAGCCTGAAGGTTGAAGCTCAGCTTTATACAGTGGAGGACAAAACCAGGGAGCGGCAGAACCGTTAGTAGGCCCCAACCACCAATTTTTACAAACAACTACTTAATGAGAGCCTGAAGGTTGAAGCTCAGACAAGGAAACCTGGAGGAGAACACCCAGGAGGAGGAGAACACCCAGGAGGAGGAGAACACCCAGGAGCGTCAGACACTGTTAGTAGGCCCCAACCACCAATTTTTAAAAACAACTACTTAATGAGAGACTGAAGGTTGAAGCTCAGATTTATACAGTGGAGGACAACACCAGGGAGCGGCAGACACCGTTAGTAGGCCCCAACCACCAATTTTTAAAAACAACTACTTAATGAGAGCCTGAAGGTTGAAGCTCAGACAAGGAAACCTGGAGGAGAACACCCAGGAGGAGGAGAACACCCAGGAGGAGGAGAACACCCAGGAGGAGAAGAACACCCAGGAGCGTCAGACACCGTTTGTAGACCCCAACCACCAATTTTTAAAAACAACTACTTAATGAGAGCCTGAAGGTTGAAGCTCAGACAAGGAAACCTGGAGGAGAACACCCAGGAGGAGGAGAACACCCAGAGGGATGAGAACACCCAGGAGCGAAAGACACCGTTTGTAGGCCCCAACCACCAATTTTTAAAAACAACTACTTAATGAGAGCCTGAAGGTTGAAGCTCAGCTTTATACAGTGGAGGACAAAACCAGGGAGCGGCAGAACCGTTAGTAGGCCCCAACCACCAATTTTTACAAACAACTACTTAATGAGAGCCTGAAGGTTGAAGCTCAGCTTTATACAGTGGAGGAAAACACCAGGGAGCGGCACACACCATTTGTAGGCCCCAACCACCAATTTTTAAAAACAACTACTTAATGAGAGCCTGAAGGTTGAAGCTCAGCTTTATACAGTGGAGGACAAAACCAGGGAGCGGCAGAACCGTTAGTAGGCCCCAACCACCAATTTTTACAAACAACTACTTAATGAGAGCCTGAAGGTTGAAGCTCAGCTTTATACAGTGGAGGAAAACACCAGGGAGCGGCACACACCATTTGTAGGCCCCAACCACCAATTTTTACAAACAACTACTTAATGAGAGCCTGAAGATTGAAGCTCAGACAAGGAAACCTGGAGGAGAACACCCAGGAGGAGGAGATCACCCAGGAGGAGGAGAACACCCAGGAGGAGGAGAACACCCAGGAGGAGGAGAACACCCAGGAGCGACAGACACCGTTTGTAGGCCCCAACCACCAATTTTTAAAAACAACTACTTAATGAGAGCCTGAAGGTTGAAGCTCAGACAAGGAAACCTGGAGGAGAACACCCAGGAGGAGGAGAACCCCCAGGAGGAGGAGAACACCCAGGAGGAGGAGAACACCCAGGAGCGACAAACACCGTTTGTAGGGCCCAACCACCAATTTTTAAAAACAACTACTTAATGAGAGCCTGAAGGTTGAAGCTCAGACAAGGAAACCTGGAGGAGAACACCCAGGAGGAGGAGAACACCACGGAGGAGGAGAACACCCAGGAGCGGCAGACACCGTTTGTAGGCCCCAACCACCAATTTTTAAAAACAACTACTTAATGAGAGCCTGAAAGTTGAATCTCAGCTTTATACAGTGGAGGACAAAACCAGGGAGCGGCACACACCGTTAGTAGGCCCCAACCACCATTTTTTACAAACAACTACTTAATGAGAGCCTGAAGGTTGAAGCTCAGCTTTATACAGTGGAGGACAAAACCAGGGAGCAGCAGACACCGTTAGTAGGCCCCAACCACCAATTTTTACAAACAACTACTTAATGAGAGCCTGAAGGTTGAAGCTCAGACAAGGAAACCTGGAGGAGAACACCCAGGAGGAGGAGAACACCCAGGAGCGTCAGACACCGTTTGTAGGCCCCAACCACCAATTTTTACAAACAACTACTTAATGAGAGCCTGAAGGTTGAAGCTCAGACAAGGAAACCTGGAGGAGAACACCCAGGAGGAGGAGAACACCCAGGAGGAGGAGAACGCCCAGGAGCGGCAGACACCGTTAGTAGGCCCAACCAAACTAGTAGCCCCACTGCAGTTTTCAAATTCCTATAGGCTGAAAACCTGACAATTGAAGCTCAGCTTTTTTCAGAGGAGGACAGCTTTATTGAGTTGCGTAGACAGACACAGGTAGTAGGCCTTAAACAACAAAGTTGGCTCAATGCAGTTTAAAAAAGGTTACAGGGGTACGCAGGCAGTATTTGTGTGGTCAGCGGAGGACAATTTGAATTAGGGACTGCAGACAGACTTAGTAGGCCTAAAATAAAAAAAGGAGGCTTTATGCACTTTAAAATAGGTTCCAGGGGTACACGGGCAGCATTGGTGTGGTCAGTGGAGGACAATTAGAATTATGGACCGCAGACAGACTTAGTAGGCCTACAATACAAAAAGGAGGCTCTATGCACTTTAAAATAGGTTCCAGGGGTACACGTGCAGCATTGGTGTGGTCAGTGGAGGACAATTAGAATTATGGACCGCAGACAGACTTAGTAGGCCTAAAATAAAAAAGGAGGCTCTATGCACTTTAAAATAGGTTCCAGGGGTACACGGGCAGCATTGGTGTGGTCAGTGGAGGACAATTTGAATTAGGGACTGCAGACAGACTTAGTAGGCTGTCCCCTGTGGACCATGCATCCACCACATTAACCCATTGCGCCGTAATGGAAACGTAACCTTCCGTGGCCATGCCTACAGGTCCATGCGTCTGTTGTCAGGTGCACCTTTGTACTCACAGATTGCGAGAGTGCATGGACAATGCGGTCTTTTACATGCTGGTGGAGGGCTTAGATGGCTTTTCTCGCAAAAGAAGTGTCGACTGGGTAGCTCGTAGCGTGGGACAGCGTAGTCCATCATGGCTTTATTAATATTAAATAAAATAAATAAATAGGCTCTATGAACTTTAAAATAGATTCCAGGGGTACACGGGCAGCATTGGTGTGGTCAGTGGAGGACTATTTGGAAGGAGGGACCGCAGACAGACTTATTACGCCTACAATTAAAAAAAGTGGCTATATGCACTTAAAAATCGGTTCCAGGGGTACACGGGCAGCATTGGTGTGGTCACCGGAGGACGATTGCAAGGAGGGACCGCAGACAGGCTTACTAGGCCTAAAATAAATAAAAATAGGCTCAAGGCACTTAGAGTTATCTCGCAGGGGTACACAGGCAGCATTGGTGTGGTCAGCGGAGGACGATTGCAAGGAGGGACCGCAGACAGGCTTACTAGGCCTAAAATAAATAAAAATAGGCTCTATGCAGTTTTAAATAGGTTACATGGGTACACAGGCAGCATTGGTGTGGTCAGCGGAGGAGGATTGCAAGGAGGGACCGCAGACAGGCTTACTAGGCCTAAAATAAATAAAAATAGGCTAAAGGCACTAAGAGTTATCTTGCAGGGGTACACAGGCAGCATTGGTGTGGTCAGCGGAGGACAATTGGAAGGAGTGGCGCAGACTTACTAGGCCTAAAATAAAAAAGCTGGCTCTATGCAGTTTTAAATAGGTTACATGGGTACACAGGCAGCATTGGTGTGGTCAGCGGAGGAGGATTGCAAGGAGGGACCACAGACAGGCTTACTAGGCCTAAAATAAATAAAAATAGGCTCAAGGCACTAAGAGTTATCTCGCAGGGGTACACAGGCAGCATTGGTGTGGTCAGCGGAGGACAATTGGAAGGAGTGGCACAGACTTACTAGGCCTAAAATAAAAAAGCTGGCTCTATGCAGTTTTAAATGGGTTACATGGGTACACAGGCAGCATTGGTGTGGTCAGCAGAGGAGGATTGCAAGGAGGGACCGCAGACAGGCTTACTAGGCCTAAAATAAATAAAAATAGGCTCAAGGCACTTAGAGTTATCTCGCAGGGGTACACAGGCAGCATTGGTGTGGTCAGCGGAGGACGATTGCAAGGAGTGTCTGACACAGTTAGTTCTCCCAAAAAATAAATAGATGTTAATGTCTCGCAAAACAACAGAACAAAAAAACAAAAGTGTGGCATACTTAGGTACAGGGGTGGGCTCCTCTGCTGAGTTTCAGACATAGTAATTTGGCACTAAGTATTTACTGGTGTCAATATAGGACACTGACCCTGACTATTTTAACTAGCATTATACATGTCAACAAATTGGTATTGTCAGTGCCAGGCATTGAAGGATGTCAGCGCATAGACTAAACATTGTTGGAGCTGTGAGAGATAATTTTGCACGTGGTAGAGCTGGGGGGGGGGGTGAACTGTCTTGTGGCCGGTGGTACCATCCCAGTGCCCCTCATGTTACAACGGTGTGTCTAACGTTGGGTGCGCGCCACCACCGCCAGAGACACTTTATTGTACTATGAGGGACCCAGTGGCAGTGCCGTCGACCAAAAGCGGGCACACCCACCTCTTCAGACAAACAGCACTCTAACGGTGGTTGCTTGCGCCAAGTGGCGAGACCACGGCCCCGTGGGGGGAGTTTTCCCATTTAGGGAGGTGTAAACATGTTGTATGCTGCACAAACAGCTACTGCAAATTAAGAGATTGGAACACTCAGTAAGACCAGTCCACAAGCAAGACCTTTTTATAGGAAAGCTAGGTGTCAGCCGGGAAAGGTGGGGCAAAATAATTTGAAATCCAGGAGTGGTTCATTTTAATGAAGGTTAGATCATCAACATTTTGGGTAGCCAGACGAGTCCTTTTTTCGGTTAATATTGAACCAGCAGCACTGAATACTCTTTCTGATAGCACACTAGCTGCTGGGCAAGCAAGCTCCTGCAATGCATATTCTGCCAATTCAGGCCAGGTGTCTAATTTGGATGCCAAGTAATCAAATGGGAATGATGGTTGAGGGAGAACATCGATAAGGGATGAAAAATAGTTAGTAACCATACTGGACAAATGTTGTCTCCTGTCACTTTGAATAGATGCTGCAGTACCTGTCCTGTCTGCGGTCATTTCAAAATCACTCCACAACCTGGTCAGAAAACCCCTCTGTCCAACGCCACTTCTGATTTGTGCACCTCTAACACTTTTGCCCTGTAGCCCCCTGCAGCTCGTGTGAGAACCATCACCGGCGCTGTGTGTTGGGAATGCCTGAATCAAATGGTCTACAAGAGTTGCTTGTTTGGTTGCTAATATTTGTTCGAGGTTCTCATGTGGCATAATATTTTGCAATTTGCCTTTATAGCGAGGGTCAAGGATGCAGGCCAACCGGTAATCGTCATCAGTCATCATTTTAATAATGTGTGGGTCCCTTTTGAGGATACGTAAGGCATAATCCGCCATGTGGGCCAAAGTTCCAGTTGTCAAATCTGCGGTTGTGCTGGGTTGAGGGGCAGTTACAGGCAAATCTACGTCACTTGTCTCCCTCAAAAAACCAGAACCCGGCCTTGCAACGCCACTAATTTCTATTGGCCCAGGAGAAGCTTCCTCATTAAAAAAATACTCATCCCCATCATCCTCCTCGTCCTCCTCCTTCTCTTCGCCCGCTACACGTCCTCTACATTGCCCTGACCAGACAATGGCTGACTGTCATCAAGGCTTTCCACTTCCTCGGCTGCAGACGCCTGCTCCTTTATTGTCGTCAAACTTTGCATCAGCAGACGCATTAGGGGGATGCTCATGCTTAATATGGTGTTGTCTGCACTAACCAGCCGTGTGCATTCCTCAAAACACTGAAGGACTTGACACAGGTCTTGTAGCTTCGACCACTGCACACCTGACAACTCCATGTCTGCCATCCAACTGCCTGCCCGTGTATGTTTATCCTCCCACAAATACATAACAGCACGCCTCTGTTCGCACAGTCTCTGAAGCAGGTGCAGTGTGGAGTTCCACCTTGTTGCAACGTCGATGATTAGGCGATGCTGGGCAAGGTTCAAAGACCGCTGATAGTTCTGCATACGGCTGGAGTGTACGGGCGAACGGCGGATATGCGAGCAAAGTCTGCGCACTTTGAGGAGCAGGTCGATTAACCCCGGATAACTTTTCAGGAAGCACTGCACCACCAGGTTTAAGGTGTGAGCCAGGCAAGGAATGTGTTTCAGTTGGGAAAGGGCTATGGCAGCCATGAAATTCCTTCCGTTATCACTCACTACCTTGCCTGCCTCAAGATGTACAGTGCCCAGCCATGACTGAGTTTCTTTCTGCAAGAACTCAGACAGAACGTCCGCGGTGTGTCTGTTGTCGCCCAAACACTTCATTGCCAATACAGCCTGCTGACGCTTGCCACTAGCTGTCCCATAATGGGACACATGGTGTGCAACAGGGGCAGCTGCGAATGGACTGATGTGCAACTGCGGTCTGTGGGCGAGCTATCGCTTCTGCAGGAGGACGAAGAGGAGGATGAGGAGGGGGGGCGAATGACAACAGCCAACTGTTTTCTAGACCGTGTGCTAGGCAGAAGTGTCCCAATATTCTGTCCCCTGTGGACCCTGCATCCACCACATTTACCCAGTGTGCTGTGATGGACACGTAACGTCCCTGGCCATGCCTACTGGGCCATGCCTACTGGTCCATGCATCTGTTGTCAGGTGCACCTTTGTACTCACAGATTGCCTGAGTGCATGGACGATGCGGTCTTTAACATGCTGTTGGAGGGCAGGGATGGCTTTTCTAGAAAAGAAGTGTTGACTGGGTAGCTCGTAGCGTGGTACAGCATAGTCCATCAGTGCTTTGAAAGCTTCGCTTTCAACTAACCGGTAGGGCATCATCTCTAATGAGATTAGTCTAGCAATGTGGGCGTTCAAACCCTGTGTACGCGGATGTGAGGATGAGTACTTCCTTTTCCTAACAAGAGTCTCATGTAGGGTGAGCTGGACTGGAGAGCTGGAGATCGTGGAACTAGCGGTGGTGCCGGTGGACATGGCAGACTGAGAGAGGGTTGGAGATGGTATTCTTGCCGGTGCCCTACATGCAGTGTTTCCTACTACGAACCTGGTAATTCCCTGACTGCTTTGGCCTTGCGACGAAAGCTGCACAGATACTGCAGGTGGTGCGTGAAATGGTGGGCTTACAGTGAGGGAAGGGATGTAGTGTTGCTGACTAGCTTCATTGGCCGAGGGTGCTGCAACCTTTAGGGACGTTTGGTAGTTAGTCCAGGCTTGCAAATGCATGGTGGTTAAATGTCTATGCATGCAACTTGTATTTAGACTTTTAAGATTCTGACCTCTGCTTAAGGTAGTTGAACATTTTTGACAGATGACTTTGCACTGATCATTTGGATGTTGTTTAAAAAAATGCCAGACTGCACTCTTTCTACTATCGGATACCTTTTCAGGCATTGCAGACTGAGCTTCTTTAACCGGATGGCCACGCTGTCCTCCAACTGGTTTTGGTTTTGCCACGCGTTTTTGGCCAGATACGGGCCCGGCAGATGGAACCTGTTGTGATGTTGATGCCTGTTGCGGCTCCTCCTCCTCCGCTTCAGAACTACTGCCGCCTGCACCCTGTTCCCCCAATGGCTGCCAATTGGGGTCAACAACTGCGTCATCTATGACCTCCTCTTCTATCTCATGTGCAACTTCGTCTGTGTCACCGTGTAAGCCGGTGGTGTAGCGTTCGTGACGGGGCACCATAGTCTCAGCTGGGTTTGATTCTGGCTCAGTACACTGCAAGGGCAATGTTCTGGTCTGAGTCAAAGGAACAGCATAGTAATCTGGCTGTGGCTGTGCATCAGTGCACTCCATGTCTGATTCAGCTTCTAATGGGCATGGCCTGTTAACTGTTTCACTGTCTAATCCAGAAACGGTATGTGTAAAGAGCTCCATGGAGTAACCCGTTGTGTCGCCTGACGCATCCTTCTCTCTTGTTCTGGGTGAAGAAGACAAGGAAGTGACTTGTCCCTGACCGTGAACATCCACTAACGACGCGCTGCTTTTACTTTTAGCACTTTCAGAAGAGGAGGCAAAAGAGCTAGAGGCTGAGTCAGCAAGGAAAGCCAAAACTTGTTCTTGCTGCTCCGGCTTTAAAAGCGGTTTTCCTACTCCCAGAAAAGGGAGCGTTCGAGGCCTTGTGTAGCCAGACGACGAACCTGGCTCAACAACTCGAGACTTAGGTGCTGTATTTGCTTTTACCACGACCACCTGATGCTCCACCACCACTACCATCATTACCAGCTGACAATGACCGCCCATGGCCACGACCTCTTCCACCAGACTTCCTCATTGTTTGCAAAATGTAACCAAAGTAACGGTATCTGTTACTGTAAAACAACTTATAAGGTGAACTCAAACTTCTGTAGGATTTATATATACGTTTATAGGTGGCTGACAATGAAAGGAAAATCAGGCCCAATGTTACACACTAGGTTTTCTGTGCCCCACTAATTTGAGACAGATGGCACACACAGGACCGGCACTCAAGCAGAAATGGCAATCTTAATCTCCCACTATTTTTTTTTTTAAGGGAGAATTAAAAAAACAAAAAAAAAATTCCCAGTATGACACACTAGCTTTTCTGTGCCCCAATAATTTGAGACAGATGGCACACACAGGACTGGCACTCAAGCAGAAATGGCAATCTTAATCTCCCACTATGTTTTTTTTTTTCAGGGAGAATTTAAACAAAAATAAAAAATTTCCCAGTATGACACACTAGCTTTTCTGTGCCCCAATAATTGGAGACAGATGGCACACACAGGACCAGCACTCAAGCAGAAATGGCAATCTTAATCTCCCACTATTTTTTTTTTTAAGGGATAATTTAAAAAATATATATATTTCCCAGTATGACACACTAGGTTTTATGTGGCCCAATTATTTGAGACAGATGGCACACACAGGACCGGCACTCAAGCAGAAATGCCAATCTTAATCTCCCACTATGTTTTTTTTTTCAGGGAGAATTTAAACAAAAAAAAAATATTTCCCAGTATGACACACTAGGTTTTATGTGGCCCAATAATTTGAGACAGATGGCAAATACAGGACCGGCACTCAAGCAGAAATGGCAATCTTAATCTCCCACTGTTTTTTTTTTTAAGGGAGAATTTAAAAAAATTAAAAAAAATTCCCAGTATGACACACTAGGTTTTATGTGGCCCAATAATTTGAGACAGATGGCACACACAGGACCGGCACTCAAGCAGAAATGGCAATCTTAATCTCCCACTATTTTTTTTTTTAAGTGAGAATTAAAAAATAAAATAAAAAATTCCCAGTATGACACACTAGCTTTTCTGTGCCCCAATAATTTGAGACAGATGGCACACACAGGACCGGCACTCAAGCAGAAATGCCAATCTTAATCTCCCACTATGTTTTTTTTTCAGGGAGAATTTAAACAAAAAAAAATATTTCCCAGTATGACACACTAGGTTTTATGTGGCCCAATAATTTGAGACAGATGGCACACACAGGACCGGCACTCAAGCAGAAATGCCAATCTTAATCTCCCACAATTTTTTTTTTTTCAGGGAGATTTAAAAGAAAAAAAAAAAAAGGGACTGTCCTACAATTACTATCTCCCTGCAGTAATCTCAGCAAGGTATGGCAGGCAGCAATAACAAGGAGTGGACAGCTGCACAAAAAAAAACAAAAGTGTGGACAAACAAACAAGATAGCTGTGCAGAAAGGAAGGAGCAACAGGATTTGTGCTTTGAAAAAAGCAGTTGGTTTGCACAGCGGCGTACAAAGAGCAATGCAGCTATCAGGGAGCCTTCTAGGGCAGCCCAATGAGCTACAGCGCTGAGGAAAAAAAAAAAAAAGCCTCCACTGTCCCTGCAAACAAAAGGTGGTGTTGGACAGTGAAAATCGCTACAGCACAAGCGGTTTGGGGGTGAATGTACCCTGCCTAATGCTATCCCTGTTTCTGAAGAAGCGGCAGCAACCTCTCCCTATGCTCAGATCAGCAGCAGTAAGATGGCGGTCGGCAGGAACGCCCCTTTATAGCCCCTGTGACGCCGCAGAAAGCAAGCCAATCACTGCAATGCCCTTCTCTAAGATGGTGGGGACTGAGATCTATGTCATCACGCTGCCCACACTCTGCGTCCACCTTCATTGGCTGAGAAATGGCTCTTTTAGCGTCATTGAAACGCGACTTTGGCGTGAAAGTTGCGTACCGCGTGGCCGACCCCACACAGGGATCGGGTCGGGTTTCATGAAACCCGACTTTGCCAAAAGTCGGCGACTTATGAAAATGACCGATCCGTTTCGCTCAACCCTAATCATGACTGATTGATCGCCAGCCCTGTCCTCATCAACACCCACACCTGTGTTAATGGATCAATCACTAAAACGATGTTAGCTGCTCCTTTTAAGGCAGGACTGCAATGATGTTGAAATGTGTTTTGGGGGTTAAAGTTCATTTTCTGGGCAAATATTGACTTTGCAAGTACAGTAATTGCTGTTAAGATGATCACTCTGACATTCAGGAGTATATGCAAAATTGCCATTAGAAAAAATGAAGCAGTAGACTTTGGAAAAATTAATATTTGTCTCATTCACAAAATTTTTGTCCATGACTGTAGAGATTATTTTCAGTAATAGCACGGTCATCTGTTGAGGTTCTCCTCCACTATTAGGGTGTGTCACCCAGTTGTTATCAAGATTACCTGGTTAGTGGCCCACTCAGAGGCTTCGCCCCCCCCTGGACCAAAACCCTAGCTAAGCCTCTGGATGGAAGTCTGCAGAGACGGCTGTGGATGGCAAAACTCATGGAGTCTGGACAAGATGAAGACAAAAAGAAAGAGAATGACTCAAGAGACGTCAATTATCAGGTAGCTGGATGTAAATGTTTTGTTGTGATACTAATTTTCATATGTTTATGCTAGGAGCATTAAAGGGGTTGTCCAAGACTGCAGACTTCTGAATTTTCACAGTGCATACGGCATGATGTCAGGATTCTCTGGTGTCGGTAATTTGCATACATGTGGTCACACGCTAACTAGACATGTGAGGCCTCACTCAATGAAAATGAATAGAGCGAGGCTGAGCATGTCTAGTCGAAATGTGGCCAATAGTATCCAAATCAAATACTTGTGCAAGGGAGAATCGTTAGGGTATGTGCACAGGTTGCGCATTTGGTTGTGGATCCACAGCGCATTGGACGCTGTGGATTAACAGCAGTTTTCCATGCGGTGTACAGTACCATGTAAACCTATGGAAAACCAAATCCGCAGTGCCCATGCTGCGGAAAATACTGCGTGCAGATTCCGCAGCGTTTTACACCTACTTCATAATTGGAATCCGCAGGTGTTAAAATGCATGTGAAATCTGCACAAAAACCACAGTAAATCCGCAGGTAATCCGCAGGGCGCTTTACCTGCGGATTTTTCAGATTATGCGTGGAGAAATCCGCAAACGAATCTGCAACGTTTGCACATACCCTAAAAGTGCTCAGTGCATGCACTGTGAGAATTAAGAAGCATGCAGCCACCTATAGTGACTGCAGATTTTCATCTCAAACGTGGATACACCCTTTAATTAAAAGTTGAAATCCTGCAGCCAATCCTAACAGCATGTAATATCCTCACTGTGAGGATTCAGCTCTGCTTGATGGTTCCAGCAGTCATCACATGGCCGCTTCACTCATATGTGATTTTCATACTTTGTTGACAACGAGCTTCTCTTCCTGATCTCTCAGTTTTTTACTGAACATTGAATTAGGCCGGGGTCACACACAATGTATGAAAAATCTGTCCGATTTTGTCTGCTGAGAATCGCACAAATGTTCTCCGTTTGGTCATCCGTATCTCATCTGTGTGCAATGCCAGGACGCGTTTTTTTCTCAAAAAAGTATCCATGTGTCATCAGTATCTCATCCGCATGGTGAGATTTTCTCATACACTTACATGTATACATGGTGAGATTTATTTATACACATACAAAATGAGCAAATAATGGCTGAGCCTGTCACCTGCCCAATGCCTGAGAATTTCTCGCAAGTCACATGCATGGTCCGTGTGTAATCCGTATTTTTCTCACCCCCATAGACTAGCGTTGGCGTTTCTCAGCTGAGATGCGCAGACAATCGCAGCATGCTGCAATTTCACTCGCAAATGTAATACGGACGAGAAAAAAACGGATGATGGGAGCTGCCCCATAGATTAACACTGGCCGAGTGTTATGCAATTTTTTATCGCTGAACACTCATCCGTATTACGCTGTAGTGTGACCCTGACCTTAGGGAGAGCAACTCGTCGGCATGTGACTAAGTGTACAAATCGCATATGTGCTTTGTGGGGGGGGGGGGGGGATGCCAGGCTGAATTCTTGCCCCGGAAACACCTCTGCATAGCACTGCAGATTTTCCACTCTAGAGATGTTCGGAGAAAGAATACCCAAAAGAAAAAATGAAAGCTAATGAGACCTTAGAGAGATATATTTAAACAAATTGACTTTATTGAAAGAATTAGCTTTCATAAAATCAGTATTAGAAGGATTATCTTATAAGGAGAAAATTGACAATGAGTTCCACATCATTCAAGGAGTATAAAGTTGCATAGAAACAAGTATCAGTACAATTTTTCATAGTATCAGTCCAAAAGATTAATAGCATTCCACACTGCATGTAACCAGCATAGCACAGATCATTCATAATAATAAAGTATAATAGAGTATGCAAACCCTTTGTTAAATAGGAGGTGAAACAGGCAGAGTTTCAATGTACAGTGCAAATACCCTGGGAATAAGGATGTTAACAGATATTGTGATTATCAAAAGCAATTAATATTGACAGTCCAAAGAGATAAGTGACATACTGAACAGCATATGATCAAGTGTATGCAAAGGTAAAGTATAAAGTGAAGTCACACTGAGTATAAAATAAATTATATCAAAAAGACATCCAATCACATAGATGACCTTAAGCAATCACCGGGACAGTCAGAGCTGAAAAAGAGTTCACAGGTACCCAAGAGCTAATATCGCAATAAATGCACAGGCATGAAAAGAACATAGGTAAAATGTAGACTTATACAACCTAATGGTGGGAGAAAGGTTATCCTAATGTCTGTTTAGAGTTAGCTTCATTGGGGGGTGTTTAGGTAGGGTACACATGGGGTTCCTTTTATATGCACACAAGCTCTCACCTGTTCAGAGCAGTGAATGCAGCATTGCGGCACTTCCAGGGGCAGGGCCGCAAGCCGGAGTCCATGGAGTCAGTGTCCAACATCACATGTCCCCACCCCTCGGTGATGTATCAACATGGGGGTTAGAAATGTGACATCAATCAATGCATGTCAATGACAATTATGCGCTAGCACGCCCACGGTAGCACACACTGCACATACAGAGAATGGGAAATGGGAGGAGCCTAGTGTGGGAATATAAATTCAGTCATAGTTGGACAAAGAAGACATGGAAGCCAGGTTAACAGAAAATGGAGAGTAAGACAGCATACTTAAATACAGAGGAGAATGTAAATAAACACTGACCTAAATATAAAAGTGCAAGTGCATATAAGACTGAGAAATAATGTGATGTAAACTCATTGCACGCAGAGCCAGATAAGAGAACAGTTTTGTATATATAAAAAAAAAAGTAAGTTCAGTGTGTATAGAACCCTAACTGAGATTATAAAAGGACAGTATGCAAAAAGTAAGGTCCTATTCTATTATAAACCAGTCATAAAAACTGAGCATAAAAAAAGAGAGAAATAAGGAATGAAATTGCAGGAATAGTGTGCATAGCGCCCAAACTGAAATTAATGAGGACAATATAAAAGAGTCCTATTTTATTATAAACTGTAGCGCTGGCGTCCCTCCATGCTACCCCTCCCCCTGGGAGGGATGATGACTACCTCACTGCTGTGACCCACATCCCACTCCTCCTTCTCCTTCCTGCTCTGCTGCTGTCAGGGGTACACACATGGCATTCAGAGTCTCCATAGCTTTTTCATTGAGCGGTAGGTAGAGGTTCTCCTTGAAAATAAAGGAGTTATGAGACAGTGCTAACTCCAGCATTGACACAAAAAATGAAACAAACTTGTGTGGTCATACACAAAAACGTCCTAGTAGATTCCAGACTGTCCATGTGTAGAGTGACTAGCCATATATCCTGTTCAAGACTTTCTTGAGGACATCCCCAGTATCTCTAAGATAAGATGGAAGGGTCACTACGATGGGTTTGAGATGCTAGTCTATCATTTCACAAAGTCCTCCATTGCCAGACACTATTGGATGGCCAGGTAACCCTCATACACTTTCAGACTCCCTATACTCATTACTGTCCCCAATCTCCTCTTTTTCATGTACTGATTTGGCTGCACAACACTACCATGACACTCTCAGAAGTACCCTGGACCAGGTAGCGCCCTCACCCACAGAACCTCCAAACACAGAGTAAAACAGCCCTGGATCACATCGCAAACTTGATTTCTCCAGCGATGCTCTAGGAGTGCTGAACGCCTATGGAGGAAAACTCGCACTCCAGAAGACTTTATCCACTACAAATTTATGTTAAGGACCAATAACTCTGTCCTTCACCTCGACAGACAGACCTACTACACCACCCTGATCTCCTCACTATCTAACAACCCAAATAAACTTTTTGACACCTTTCATTTCCTCCTCAGTCCGAAAGCACAGGCCTCATCACAGAAATTTGTGCTGATGACCAGGTCTCCCACTTTATAGGGAAAGTAGAGAATTCATTCAGGAATCCGCTCCTGGCCACCAAGTGCTGTGACTCCCATCCGTCTCTGCACCTCCCATGGCTCACTCACTCCTCATTTGATCCCATCACAGAAGACGTCTCCAGGCTCCTCTCTTCTTCTCGTCTGACTACAAGCACTACCAACCCCATTCCCTCACATCTCCTC
The DNA here is from genome assembly GCF_051348905.1 of Ranitomeya variabilis. Taxonomy (NCBI): domain Eukaryota; kingdom Metazoa; phylum Chordata; class Amphibia; order Anura; family Dendrobatidae; genus Ranitomeya; species Ranitomeya variabilis. Next base: position 575,381,915 of record NC_135236.1, read on the forward strand.
CAGTCTCTCTCTCTAGTCATCACTACTCACCTAACTACCATCTTTAATCTCTCCCTCTCCTCTAGAATTGTCCTCTCCTTCTCCAAACACTCTGTCATTACTCCATTATTAAAAAACCCTCTCTCGTTCCATACTGCACAAATAACTACAGACCAGTCTCCAATCTCCCCTTCATCTCTAAACTCTTGGAGTCCCTGGACTACTCCTGCCTTACCTGCTACCTCTCCACTCACTCCATTCTATATTCTTCAAAGTTTGGTTCCGCACCCTACATTCGACAGAAACTGCACTCATCAAAGTGACCAATGACCTTCTGTTCTGACAGCAAAATGTGTTGGTGACCACTCTCTGCTCATTCTTCTCGAACTCTCTGCAGCTTTTGACACTGTTGACCACCATCTCCCATCTCCTACTCTCTATGTTCCAGTCAATAGGCATAAAGGACACTGCCCTCTCCTGGTTCTCTTCCTATCTTTCTGACAGCTCCTTCAGTGTATTGTTCCCTGACTCCACTTCATCTCCTCTATCTCTCACTGTTGGAGTCCCTCAGGACTTAGTCCTTGGCCCCCTACTCTTTTCTCTCTACACGGCCCTAATCAGACAGACCATCATCAGGCTTTCAGTACCATATTTATGTTGATGACACGCCACTATACACGTCATCCCCTAACCTTACCACCACTGTACTACAGAACACCAGTGAATGTCTGTCTACAGTCTGCATCAACATATCAGCTCTCTATCTGAAACTCAATCTTTCCAAAACTGAACTTCCTCTGCTCCTGCCATCTACTAACCTCCCTAATTCTGACATCTCCCTCTCTGCGTGTGGTAACCATAATATCGCCCTGGCAGCAGGCGCACTGTCTGGGTGTTATGTTTGACACCACTCTTTCCTTCTCCTATATACAATCTCTTGCCCACTCTAGCCGCTTACACCGGAAGAACTTCTCTAGAACCTTTCTCAGCATGGAAAAACAAAAACCTTCACTGTCACCCTGATCCACTCCCGCCTGGACTACTATAATTATCTATTAATTGGCCTCCCTCTCACTAGACTTTTCCCTCTCCAGTCCTTCCTTAATGCAGCAGCCAGGGTCATCCATCTGGCTAATCGGTACTCAGATGCTTCCACCAGTCATTGCACTGGCTGCCCATTCATTATAGGATCTGATTCATACTGCTTGTTCTCACCCACAAAGCTCTCCACAGTGTGGTACCCCCCTACATCTCCTCCCTTATTTCTGTTTATTGGCCTACCCACTCGTTACGCTCTGCAAACAACTTTCGACTAACCTCTGCACTAATCCGTACCTCCCACTCCTGGGTTCAAGACTTCTTCCACATTGTGCCAATCCTCTGGAATGCTCTACCCCAAGAAATTAGGACTATCCACAACTTGCAAAGCTTTAGGCGCTCCCTCAAAACACATTTGTTCAGAGAAGCCTATCACTTTCCCTAATCAAAGTCATGTTATGTGCAAGTGTGTGTGTGTGTAGCCCATTCACTATCTGAGAATAGCCCTCCATCAAACTTCACTGCACCCACCCAACAGCACCACAAATATTGGCTGCTGACTAGCTCATGCAGCCTTTATCTATCCCCCACTCCATCAAGATGGCTGGACCATCATCAAAAATTATGGAATCACCGGCCTTGGAGGATGTTCATTCAGTTGTTTAATTTTGTAGAAAAAAAGCAGATCAATGACATGGCACAAAACTAAAGTCATTTCAAATGGCAACTTTCTGGCTTTAAGAAACACTAAATCATGAACAAAAAATGTGGCAGTCAGTAATAGTTACTTTTTTTAGCCAAGCATAGGGGAAAAATGATGGAGTCACTCAATTCTGAGGAAAGAATTATGGAATCATGAAAAATAAACAAGGAAAAAAAACACTCCAAAACATCACTCATATTTTGTTGCACAACCTCTGGCTTTTATAACAGCTTGCAGTCTCTGAGGCATGGACTTAATGAGTGACAAACAGTACTCTTCATCAATCTGGCTCCAACTTTCTCTGATTGCTGTTGCCAGATCAGCTTTGCAGGTTGGAGCCTTGTCATGGACCATTTTCTACAACTCCCACCAAAGATTTTCAATTGGATCGAGATCTGGACTATTTGCAGGCTATGACATTGACCTTATGTGTCTTTTTTCAAGGAATGTTTTCATAGTTTTTGCTCTATGGCAGATGCGTTATCATCTTGAAAAATGATTTCATCATCCACAAACATACTTTCAATTGATGGGATAAGAAAAGTGTCCAAAATAGCAACATAAACTTGTGCATTTATTGAAGATGCAATGACAGCCATCTCCCCAGTGCATTTACCTGACATGCAGCCCCATATCATCAATGACTGTGGAAATTTGCATGTTCTTTTCAGGCAGTCATCTTTCTAAATCTCATTGGAACGGCACCAAACAAAAGTTCCAGCATCATCAACTTGCTCAATGCAGATTCGTGATTCATCACTGATTATGACTTTCATCCAGTCATCCACAGTCCACAATTGCTTTTACTTAGCCCATTGTAACCTTGTTATTTTATGTTTAGGTGTTAATGATGGCTTTCGTTTAGCTTTTCTGTATGTAAATCCCACTTCCTTTACGCGGTTTCTTACAGTTCAGTCACAGACGTTGACTCGTTTCTACCCATTCGTTCCTCATTTGTTTTGTTGTGCATTTCCTGTTTTGGAGACATATTGCTTTAAGTTTCCTGTCTTGATAATTTGATGTCTTCCTTGGTCTACCAGTATGTTTGCCTTTAACAACCTTCCCATGTTGTTTGTATTTGGTCCAGATTTTAGACACAGCTGACTGTGAACAACCAACATCTTTTACAACATTGCGTGATGATTTACTCTCTTTTAAGAGTTTGATAATCCTCTCCTTTGTTTCAATTGACATCTTTCTTGTTGGAGCCATGATTCATGTCAGTTCACTTGGTGCAACAGCTCTCCAAGGTGTGATCACTCCTTTTTAGATGCAGACCAACGAGCAGATCTAATTTGATGCAGATGTTAGTTTTGGTTATGAAAATTTACACGGTGATTTCATAATTTTTTCCTCAGAAATCAGTGACTCCATAATTTTTCCCCTATGCTTGGTTAAAGAAAGTAACCATTACTGACTACCACATTTTTTGTTCTTGATTTCTTTTAGTATTTCTTAAAGCCAGAAAGTTTCCATTTGAAATGAGTTTAGTTTTGTGCCATGTCTGTGATCTGCTTTTTTTTTCTACAAAATTAAACAACGTGAATGAACATCCTCCAAGGCCAGTGATTTCATAATTTTTGCCAGGGGTTGCAGTAGGCTGCACTAACATGTTTTCATCTTTATCGGACGGTTTGATTACAACTCCTTTAAGTTGTCTAAGTTTATCCAGAGCACCCCTTTGTTCCCTGTTAAGGTAGTCACTATGTCACTTTATCTAATAGAATCTTGCTACATTATTCCGTCACCAGTTTGATGAATATTTTACATTAGGAAACAAATTCAAGGGGAAAGTCTCTTCAGTTTCGAGACTTGAAACTTGCCTTGTTCAGGCATCAGATCCCTCTCCTCACTCTCTCCACTCAATTCCTCTAGGATCGCAATTGACTCACGTTCCCTCGTGGTCCAATACTCATCAATAGATGTTTTTTCATGCAGCTTTTTAGAACTAATTTCCGTGCAAACTAATGTAACTCCTGCATGGCTGTGAAGAGATATTTATTTCCTCTGTAGATAGTGGAGGTTTTGTCAAATAGCTTTTCCAAACTTATAAATGCCTGGTTAACAAGCTATATGCAGTAAGAGTAAGAATGTTATCAATACATAGCACTGCAGATTTTCCACTCTAGAGATGCTTGAAGACAGCCCATACACATGCTGTAATCATATCTGTTTCTTATGTTTATTTCTTGAGAAAATAAAAATAGATACAAACTGTGTTTGACGGTTTCTTATTCTTAACAGCTTCACGGTACGGCCTCATGCACATCGCAAAGCACTGACTCAATATTAAATTGCCATATGCCATTGAGTGGCAGCATTACTCATAGAAGAGAATGTGACATGTATTGCAACATGCTGTGATTTTTGTTTTTAAAGTTCTATAGAAATCTGTAGAATTAAGGCATATAAGTGCAGATAGAATAAGAGGAATACAAAGGTTCACTATGGGTACAAAGATGCAATAATATAGTTTCATGTAACACAACTAGTAATTCTAGGACTCCTATTTACTAAAGAATACACACATGTTATACAGTACAAAAGTAAAGCAAAAACAGACTGCATAACATGAATTAAAACAGTAGATTTTGTCATCCAATAGAATCTGATCAATTATAAAAATTGCACTTTGATGAAACTCTGATCAGTGTGATCTTAGTTTGATTTGATTCTTTCAGATAAAGAGATGATGGAGAAAATATGTCTCCATCTTCACCATTCTGTCAGTCCATGAAAATCGGACAGCACTCAGATGATATATACGAATACAATCTGATGATTTCCACAAACTCATTGACTTGCATGGCAGAGAGAGATCTGAATACTAGATCTAACTTAGGCATGCAATTTTTTCATCAGACAGACTAAGTTTGAGTAAAAATTTGGATATGTACACGGCCCCATAGACTAACATTGGTCTGAGTGCAATCCAATGTCTTGTCAGATCACCCTCTAACCGAAAATACACCTAAGTGCACAAACTCTTAAAGTGTAAAATAAAAGTGTAGTTAGTACTTAGCCAGGGGGAGCAGGTGGGGCATTTGCTCCTGGCATAGCCAGCAGGAAGGTGCTATCAGGCCGGCTGATGTGGCAGTCAGAGGTGTCTCCCCAGCTGCATTTTGCCACCCTCTGTAGTGGAAGTCAACAATTCTCTGAGCCTACTGTCAAGCTGACAACCCTTTCAAAATGGTCGATTGCACCATTTCCCAAAGAGCAATTGTACTTGCGTCTTTCAAGTGCAAGTACAATTGAAGTCCTGACTTCCGGTACTTCCAGGTCAGGGTGATGTGAACAACATGATCAGGTCATGTGCTCACACTGCTGATCTCACTCCTTGGCACTGCATAGGCAGCAGAAGTTTGGTGTGGTAAGTGGTGGACCTGAAGACACCAAAGGTTTATTATAATCAGTGGAAGACATTTTAGTACACAGTATGGGGAAAAATGTTGGGAGGAAATGTATTCAGACACAGTATTGGGAGCAAGATGAGATGAGTGCAGACACAGTATGGAGAGCAAAGGGGGTGTATGTGGACACGGGGATAAGAAAATTTGAGGACACAGTATGGAGAGTGAGGGGGAGGAATTTGAAGACAATATGGAAAGGTGGCAAAGTTGAGGACATGGTATTGGGAGCAAACAGGGAATGTATGTGGACACAGTATAAGGAGTATGGAAGGGGAGAGGATTGGTGAGGACACAGTATAGGGAGAGAGGGCTAATGTGTGCAGACACACTATGGCAAGCAAGAGGGGATGAGTGCAGAAACAGTATGGGGAGTGTTTAGATGTGTCAGGAGACTATTGAGAGAAATAGTGTGAGAAAACAGTATGGGATGAGAAAAATGTGAGGGGGCATAGAATAGGATGCAGTAGGGTACAAAGAGGGAGCAGGATGCTGAGGAGGGGTATGTGATGAGGGAGCACAGTATAGAGACTGAGCAGTATAGAGGGACACATTATGAGAAGACAGTGTGAAGATGGGGCCCAGTGGGTCATATTTTGTGCAAGGAACACAATGAGGAGCAATTATCTATTCAGATGCAGAGAGTTTGGCAGATTTCAGGAGCATTAAAATGACTCTGCTATTTTTAAGTGTATCGTATGCAGATGTACTGGACAAGACCAGAGAAGATATAAGTCTGCAGAGGTGAGCTGTGGCTGGAAAAAGTCACTATGGCATCTGGAAAAGATGAAGAAAAGAAAGAGTATGATTTAAATTAGAGACAACATCATCTATAAGGGATAAGGATGTAAATGTTTATTTGTGATACTAATTCTCATCAATACTTTGGTTTCTGTATGGTTTGCAGTCTGATGATGACTGATAGCAACAACACTCAGTATCTCCTTACCATTGTTATTGACACTCTGGAAGTTGTAGGTTCATGCAATGCAAATTTATCTGAGTTTTACCTGACATTACAATTGATGCACCATGTACTGAAGGTGGTTCTGGTGCTGAATTCATGAACTGATGGTGGTCCTAGAGATGTATTCATGCAATGATGAATACATGATATATTCATGTACTGATGGTGGTATTAGTGCTAATACTCCTGTGCTGATGAGGGCTTTAATGCTGTGTTTCTGAACTGATGGGGTTATAGAGATGTATTTCTGTACTGCTGGTGGTTCTGGAGATGTATTTATGTGCTGATGAGGGTTGTGATGCTGTGTTTCTGTACTGATGGGGTTCTAGTGATGTATTCTTGTACTGCTGGTGGTTCTGGTGATGGATTCTTGTGCTGTTATTGGTTATGATTATGTACACATGTAGCAATCCATAACTTGTAGGATTACATGATACATTGCGATGTTATTAAAGTGTTGTGCCATCTGACAAGTTAAGGTTACTGTTTTTATTTATGTTAGCAGCATTAAAGGGGCTGTCCAAGTGATGAGTCTGCAGTCTTTCGATGTGACTGCAGACTTCTGAATTCTTACAGTGCACACTGCATGCTGTCAGGATTCTCTGTTGCTGACGGTGAGAGTGGGAGGTCATCAAAACCGCAAATATGCAATTTGCATTCCATTTGCCAATTAAGACATGCAAGGCTTCACTTAATGAAATGAATTGAGAGAGAATGGACATGTCTAGTCAGAATGTGTCCAGAAATATACAAATTGCATACTTGCTCACATGACCATCCACTCTTGCCACTGGCAAGGGAGAATCCTAAAAGTGTACAGTGCATGCGCTCTGAGAAATCAGAAGCCTACAGTCAACTAGAGGAACTTCAGACATTTCCTGTCACCCTTGACAGCACCAACAAGAGAGGGAATCTGCCCTTCAAGGACAGAAAACCTTCAAGATAAAAAGGGCAGCTCCTCTCTCTGCATCAGTGGTTTTCTGTACTTGACGGGGGGAACCATCAGTCATCAGCAGCAGGAACTGCTGGCACAGCGGCAGAAGAAAGGAAGGGCACCATCTTTGCTTCGGCCTGCGCCAGAGGTACTGGAAGCGCCACAGGGGGCTGTTGATGTCTCGGCCACAGGTTATGCGGGAGCCTGTGGTGACATCACCGCATGGTTGGCCGGCAGCGCTGCGTCCCGGTGCAGTCACAGAGCGCAGCCGGAAACTGGAAGTCGCACTCTGATGATGGGGCCATGAACTTTCACTCGGAACACATCCGGGACAGGTACCGGAAGCTGCAGGAGATACCGACTGGCAGATCCCATACAGGCACAGTACTTAAAGATGGATCGCCAGCCAGGTAGGGGCACTAGTGCAGCTATGGAGGCACAGCAGCCTTTTCTACAGTGGCAGTAGCAGCAGCTGCAAAATCTGCAGCCGCAGCAGCAGTGGGAGCAAGAGCAGCTGCAGCGACCCAGAAGCCAGCCTCACCAGGGCGAATGGTCCCTGAAAGCAGCAATATTCAGTTGTATGGTAGACATGTGGGGACAGCCGGAAATCAACCTTTTTACCACTCACCAGAACAGCAAAGTGGAGAGGTTCTGCTCCCTGAACCCATGAGAAAATCCTCGGGCGGTAGACACCTTTCGGAACAAACGGGACTTTACACTGGCCTTCCCCTCGGTCTGTCTAACAACAGCAGTTCTCAGGAAGATCAGGCAGGACAGGGCAAGAATGGTACTCATAGCCCCCTTTTGGCCCAAGAGGCCCTAGTTCTTTTGGCTGAAGAACATGTCAGTCATGGAACCATTGGTCCTTCCATAGATCCTGAACTTTCTCACTCAAGGGCCTTTGTTCCATCCTCAGGTGACTGGGCTGCACTTAACCCCTTCCCGACCTGTGACACAGCGTATGCGTCATGAAAGTCGGTGCCAATCCGACCTGTGACGCATATGCTGTGTCACAGAATGATCGCGTCCCTGCAGATCGGGTGAAAGGGTTAACTCCCATTTTACCCGATCTGCAGAGACAGGGGGAGTGGTGCTTCAGCCCAGGGGGGGTGGCTTCACCCCCCCGTGGCTACGATCGCTCTGATTGGCTGTTGAAAGTGAAACTGCCAATCAGAGCGATTTGTAATATTTCACCTAAAAAACTGGTGAAATATTACAATCCAGCCATGGCCGATGCTGCAATATCATCGGCCATGGCTGGAAATACTGAAGTGACCTCCCCCACACCCACCAATTGCCCCCCCCAGTCCTCCGTTATGGGGTCCGGTCCCCTCCATCCGCCTGCCGGCTCCCTCGTCCTCCTGTCCGCTCCCTCCTTGTTTGGATTCACCCCCCCTGTGGTCCGATTACCCCCCCTGTGCTCCGATCCACCCCCCCACCACCCCTTCATACTTACCGATCCTCCCAGTGTCCGTACGTCTCCTCGCTGGGCGCCGCCATCTTCCAAAATGGCGGGCGCATGCTCAGTGCGCCCGCCGAATCTGCCACCCGGCAGATTCCTTACAAGTACATTTTGATCGCTGTGGTAGGTTCTATCACAGCGATCAAAATAAAAAAATAAATAAACCCCCCCCTTTATCACCCCCATAGGTAGGGACAATAATAAAATAAAGAAAATATATATATTTTTTTTGTCGTTTTCCACTAGGGTTAGGGTTAGAACTAGGGGTAGGGTTAGGGTTAGGGGTAGGGTTAGGGTTACGGGTAGGGTTAGGGTTAGGGGTAGGGTTATGGCATGTGCACACAGTGCGGATTTGGCTGCGTATCCGCAGCGGATTGGCCGCGGATCCGCAGCGGATTGGCCGCGGATCCGCAGCGGATTTGGCTGCGGATCCGCAGCGGATTGGCCGCTGCGAATTCGTAGCAGTTTTCCATCAGGTTTACAGTACCATGTACACCTATGGAAAACCAAATCCACTGTGCCCATGGTGCGGAAAATTCCGTGCAGAAACGCTGCGTTGTATTTTCCGCAGCATGTCAATTCTTTGTGCGGATTCCGCAGCGTTTTACACCTGTTCCTCAATAGGAATCCGCAGGTGAAATCCGCACAAAAAACACTGGAAATCTGCTGTAAATCTGCAGGTAAAACGCAGTGCCTTTTACCTGCAGATTTTTCAAAAATCGTGCGGAAAAATCTCACACGAATCCGCAACGTGGGCACATAGCCTTAGGGTTAGGGTTGGAATTAGAGTTAGGGTTGGAAATAGGGCTAGGGTTGGAAATAGGGTTAAGATTAGGCTTGTGGTTAGGGTTACGGATAGGGTTAGGGGTGTGTTGGGGTTACAGTTGTGGTTAGGGTTGGGATTAGGGTTAGGGTTGGGATTAGGATTAGGGTTGGAATTAGGGTTACGGGTGTGTTGCGGTTAGGGTTGTGGTTAGGGGTGTGTTGGGGTTAGGGTTGTGATTAGGGTTATGGCTACAGTTGGGATTAGGATTAGGGGTGTGTTGGGGTTAGTGTTGAAGTTAGAATTGAGGGGTTTCCACTGTTTAGGCACATCAGGGGTCTCCAAACGCAACATGGCGCCACCATTGATTCCAGCCAATCTTGCGTTCAAAAAGTCAAATGGTGCTCCCTCCCTTCCAAGCCCCAACGTGCGCCCAAACAGTGGTTTACCCCCACATTTGGGGTACCAACGTACTCAGGACAAACTGCGCAACAACTGTTGGGGTCCAATTTCTCCTGTTACCCTTGCAAAAATAAAAAAATATTTGCTAAAACATAATTTTTGAGGAAAGAAAAATGATTTTTTATTTTCACGGCTCTGCGTTATAAACTTCTGTGAAGCACTTGGGGGTTGAAAGTGCTCACCACACATCTAGATAAGTTCCTTGGGGGGTTTAGTTTCCAAAATGGGGTCACTTGTGGGGTGTTTCTACTGTTTAGGCACATCAGGGGCTCTGCAAATGCAATGTGATGCCCGCAGACCATTCCATCAAAGTCTGCATTTCAAATGTCACTACTTCCCTTCCGAGCCCTGACATGCGCCCAAACAGTGGTTTACCCCCACATATGGGGTACCAGCACACTCACAACAAACTGGGCAACAAATATTGGGGTCCAATTTCTCCTGTTACCCTTGTGAAAATAAAAAATTGCTTGCTAAAACATCTTTTTTGAGGAAAGAAAAATGATTTTTTATTTTCACGGCTCTGCGTTGTAAACTTCTGTGAAGCACTTGGGGGTTGAACATGCTCATCACACATCTAGATAAGTTCCTTGGGGGGTCTAGTTTCCAAAATGGGGTCAATTGTGGGGTGTTTCTACTGTTTAGGCACATCAGGGGCTCTGCAAATGCAATGTGATGCCCGCAGACCATTCCATCAAAGTCTGCATTTCAAATGCCACTACTTCCCTTCCGAGCCCGGCATATGCCCAAACAGTGGTCTACCCCCACATATGGGGTATCAGCGTACTCACAACAAACTGGGCAACAAATATTGGGGTCCAATTTCTCCTGTTACCCTTGTGAAAATAAAAAATTGCTTGCTAAAACATCTTTTTTGAGGAAAGAAAAATGATTTTTTATTTTCATGGCTCTGCGTTGTAAACTTCTGTGAAGCACTTGGGGGTTGAACGTGCTCATCACACATCTAGATAAGTTCCTCGGGGGGTCTAGTTTCCAAAATGGGGTCAATTGTGGGGGGTTTCTACTTTTTAGGCATATCAGGGGCTCTGCAAACGTAACATGATGCCCGCAGACCATTCCATCAAAGTCTGCATTCCAAAACGTCACTACTTCCCTTCCGAGCCCCGGCATATGCCCAAACAGTGGTTTATGTTACTCTTGCAAAAATAAAAAATTCTGGGCTAAAATATATTTTTGAGGAAAGGAAACACATTTATTATTTTCACGGCTCTGCGTTATAAACTTCTGTAAAGCACTTGGGGGTTCAAAGTGCTCACCACACATCTAGATAAGTTCCCTTAGGGGTCTAGTTTCCAAAGTGGAGTCACTTGTGGGGAGTTCCTACTGTTTAGGCACATCAGGGGCTCTGCAAACGCAACCTGACGCCCGCAGAGCATTCCATCAAAGTCTGCATTTCAAAACGTCACTACTTCCCTTACGAACCCCGACGTGTGCCAAAACAGTGGTTTACCCCAACATATGGGGTATCAGCATACTCAGGAGAAACTGGACAACAAATTTTGGGGTCCAATTTCTTCTGTTACCCTTGGGAAAATAAAAAATTGTGGGCTAAAAAATCATTTTTGAGAAAAGAAAAATTATTTTTTATTTTCATGGCTCTGCGTTATAAACTTCTGTGAAGCACTTGGGGGTTCAAAGTGCTCACCACACATCTAGATTAGTTCCTTGGGAGGTCTAGTTTCCAAAATGGGGTCACTTGTGCAGGAGCTCCAATGTTTAGGCACACAGGGGCTCTCCAAACGCGACATGGTGTCCGCTAATGATTGGAGCTAATTTTCCATTCAAAAAGCCAAATGGCATGCCTTCCCTTCCGAGCCCTGCCGTGTGCCCAAACAGTGGTTTACCCCCACATATGGGGTATCATCGTACTCAGGACAAACTGGACAACAACATTTGGGGTCCAATTTCTCCTATTACCCTTGGGAAAATAAAAAATTCTGGGCTAAAAATCATTTTTGAGGAAAGAAAAATTATTTTTTATTTCAACGGCTCTGCGTTATAAACTTCTGTGAAGCACCTGGGGGTTTTAAGTGCTCACTATGCATCTAGATAAGTTCCTTGGGGGGTCTAGTTTCCAAAATGGGGTCACTTGTAGGGGAGCTCCAATGTTTAGGCACACAGGGGCTCTCTAAACGCGACATGGTGTCCGCTAATGATTGGAGCTAATTTTCCATTCAAAAAGTCAAATGGCACGCCTCCCCTTCCGAGCCTTGCCGTGCACCCAAACAGTGGTTTACCCCCACATATGAAGTATCGGCGTACTCAGGAGAAATTGACCAACAAATTTTAGGATCCATTTTATCCAGTTGCCCATGTGAAAATGAAAGAATTGAGGCTAAAAGAAATTTTGTGTGAAAAAAAAGTACTTTTTCATTTTTGCGGATCAATTTGTGAAGTACCTGGGGGTTTAATGTGCTCACTATGCCTCTAGATAAGTTCCTTGGGGGGTCTAGTTTCCAAAATGGGGTCACTTGTGGAGGAGCTCCAATGTTTAGGCACACAGGGGCTTTCCAAACGCGACATGGTGTCTGCTAACGATGGAGATAATTTTTCATTAAAAAAGTCAAATGGCGCTCCTTCCCTTCCGAGCCTTACCATGTGCCCAAACAGTGGTTTACCCCCACATGTGAGGTATTGGTGTACTCAGGAGAAATTGTCCAACAAATTTTAGGATCCATTTTATCCTGTTGCCCATGTGAAAATGAAAAAATTGAGGCTAAAATAATTTTTTTGTGAAAAAAAAGTACTTTTTCATTTTTACGGAACAATTTGTGAAGCACCTGGGGGTTTAAAGTGCTCACTATGCTTCTAGATAAGTTCCTTTGGGGGTCTAGTTTCCAAAATGGGGTCACTTGTGGGGGAGCTCCAATGTTTAGGCACACGGGGGCTCTCCAAACGCGACATGGTGTCCGCTAAAGATTGGAGCCAATTTTTCATTCAAAAAGTCAAATGGCGCTCCTTCCCTTCCAAGCCCTGCCGTGCGCCCAAACAGTGGTTTACCCCCACACATGAGGTATCAGCGTACTCAGGACAAATTGGACAACAAAGTCCATGGTCCAGTTTCTCCTTTTACCCTTGGGAAAATAAAAAAATTGTTGCTAAAAGATCATTTTTGTGACTAAAAAGTTAAATGTTCATTTTTTATTTCCATGTTGCTTCTGCTGCTGTGAAACACCTGAAGGGTTAATAAACTTCTTGAATGTGGTTTTGAGCACCTTGAGGGGTGCAGTTTTTAGAATGGTGTCACTTTTGGGTATTTTCAGCCATATAGAACCCTCAAACTTACTTCAAATGTGAGGTGGTCCCTAAAAAAAATGGTTTTGTAAATTTTGTTGTAAAAATGAGAAATCACTGGTCGAATTTTAACCCTTATAACTTCCTAGCAAAAAAAAATTTGTTTCCAAAATTGTGCTGATGTAAAGTAGACATGTGGGAAATGTTATTTATTAACTATTTTGTGTCACATAACTCTCTGGTTTAACAGAATAAAAATTCAAAATGTGAAAATTGCGAAATTTTCAAAATTTTCGCCAAATTTCCGTTTTTTTCACAAATAAACTCAGAAATTATCGACCTAAATTTACCACTAACATGAAGCCCAATATGTCACGAAAAAACATTCTCAGAGTCGCTAGGATCCGTTGAAGCGTTCCGGAGTTATTACCTCATAAAGGACACTGGTCAGAATTGCAAAAAACGGCAAGGTCATTAAGGCCAAAATAGGCTGGGTCATGAAGGGGTTAACATCCTGGAACTTGAGAGGTCAGTGCTAGAGGGTATGGGGTTTTCTACCAACCTCGTCTCTAACTTACTTACTAGTAGGAAGCCAGTCACAACAAAAATTTATGGTAGGACCTGGAAAAAATTCTTGTAATCTACAGGATGTTCTCTGGAAGGAAAGGTGCCCCTAAAAGAAATCCTAGAGTTCCTTTAGAAGGGGCAGGAAAAGGGCCTGGTGTTTAGTACATTGAAAGTTCAGGTATCAGCCTTAGGGGCTCCGTATAATTGCAACCTCGTGGGTAACTGGTGGGTAGTCAGATTTATTAGGGCGTGCACTAGATCCAGACCTGTCCCCCTGGCCAGGGTCCCTCCATGGGACTTGAACCTGGTCTTGAATGCTTTAACAGAACCCCCATTGAGCCTTTAACCCCTTAACCCCTGGAGCTTTTTTAGTTTTTTCATTTTTCGTTTTACGCTCTCTTTTTTCCAGCGCCATAACTTTTTTATTTTTCCGTCAATATGGCCATGTGAGGGCTTATTTTTTGCAGGACGAGTTGTAATTTTGAACAATACCATTGGTTTTACCATGTCGTCCAACAGAAAATGGGGAAAAAAATCCAAGTGTGGTGAAATTGCAAAAAAAAGTGCAATCCCACACTTGTTTTTTGTTTGGCTTTTTTGCTAGGTTCACTAAATGTTAAAACTGACCTCCCATTATGATTCTCCAGGTCATTTCGAGTTCATAGACATGAAATATGTCTAGGTTCTCTTTTATCTAAGTGGTAAAAAAATTGTGCAATTTTCTGATACCCGTAGCGTCTCAATTTTTTGTGATCTGGGGTCGGGTGATGGCTTATTTTTTGCGTGCTGAGCTGATGTTTTTAGTTATACCAAGTTTGTGCAGATACTTTCTTTTTATCGCCCGTTATTGCATTTTAATGCAATGCAACACCAATGATATACCCTACGGTGGTTAGCCGCACACCAAATATATACCTATATGAGAAGGCACCACACATTGATAATATGAAAACCACTTTATTAGTATCAAAGAAAAACCATAAATGGTCATAAAATAGCCTAAAATAGGCAGCAGGTAAGAGACAACAAACACAGAAAAAAAGGGTAGACACCTGGCAAAAGATCATGACAATGTATATGGAGCGCCCACAATGCCGCAGGGCCGAGGGGTACCCGGTACCGGGCCTCTGAGTCTCTGTTCTGGGGTTGTCACGGTGGCTAGACCCGGTCCGTGACCCTGCTGAGGGGCGTCCAATGAAAGGAGTGGATGGTGATCATGTTGTGGTGGTGCGGTGCAGGTCGCAGTAAATAACGAGGACACCAGGTCGCAGTCTCTTTACCTCTTTACTGAAGGCTTCAGGATCCTCAGTCCGGAATACGGTTAACCGGGCTGCGCAAGTCTGGCCGGTCCGATGGCACCTCCAGGGTTCCCTTTGCAGGTGGAAATCTGTGCCTACCTTCTAGCGCTTGTGTGTTGTGGTCCTCCCCTGCTGTGCTTACGGGATAGTCCCCACAACTGTTGTGACTGTTTCTGAAGTTCCCTCACAACTCGATTATGATGTTCTGCTTCGTCCCCCAGATGATATGGCTAGGACGCACCCGTATGACGGGTAGGCTCGGAGGTCTTCCGGGACCCTAGAGTCGCCCCTCTCCAAATGTTGCCCCTATGTCTTCTTAGGTGATTTGAGTGAGACAGCCTGCCTATAACTGACTGTCCTGCCATAGGTTTGAAGTAAGGCCTGGAGCTTAATACTTCCTCGGCGTTCCGGCCACCGGCTGCGCGCCTCAGTAGGATGTTGCCTCGACTTACAGCACGACTCCTACTGGTGTTTCTCCTTGTTGCGTTGATCTCGTTTCTCACTCAGCACAATAAACCTCGCTTCTTGTCCTTTCTTGGGGTACTGCCGCAACGAAGTGCAGGCACGGTCCCGTAACGTTCTTTCTGTTCGCTAGGCCTCTGTCAGGATCCCACCCCTGACAGTGACCCCCCTGAATCTTCCCCTGCAACACCCTCTGCCACAGGATGTTGCCTGGTTCCAACCCAGTCAGCTTCTCCCTAACTTCCTCTCTAACCCCCAGTTTTACCAGAGTGTGAGGAGTGGCCTAATACATAGTGCCCTTAGCTCCCCCTGGAGGCCAGACTGTGAAGTGTATTGGTGTCTGTGATACCTGGTCAGGTGAACTCCTTCAGTGCCATCAGACGTACCATAGCCCCCCTTAGCGGCGGAGCATCAGTACTGCAACGACCAGGACTCTGGGGCGCTGCACTCCCCCCGGTTAAATCCAGTACTCCTGGACTGGGAAGAAAACAACAATACATGTCAGCAAAAAGACATACAATTTTGAAATGCAATAACAATAAGCAAATTTGAACAGAGCTTCCCTTTATGGGAGGTGAGGACACTTGAACGTTACAAACATGGTTAAATACTTTAAAAAACATACTATAAATAACTTTTCTTACCCAACCGGGTATTCTATTACGTGCAAATTTTTTAACAATAATTTAACGTTGCCTTTAAGGACGTACACGCTGAATCCACTAAAGACCTTGTTATAAAACACTATAAGGCTAATCAACTTTTTCTTCACTTTCCATCCTTACATCTGCAGGACCGCCTGTCTATCTGCCCCAGGCCTACTGCCTCTCTTTCTGTTGCAGGACCGCCCCTTTCCGCCCGGTCCTACTGCCTTTCTGCTACTATACACAGTATAGAACTTATCAACCTTCCCTCAGTTCAGGATCACTGAGCCATCTCGGTATGGCTCCTAGGAGGACTCACCGACTAACCCCATACGGGTTTACTTCCTGTCCTCATTCTTCTAGCAACATCATTAAACATTTCTCACAATTAACTAGCTCACTACATATAACTTTTATATGTAAGCATTATTAGTACTTCCTTTTAAAGCATCATCATTCTTTAAGTGCTATTGTTGAACGTTCCCTTTAAGAGGGGACCAAGTCTCTATGAGGTAGTGCAACTTCTCAAGCTGCAAGTCCGTATGCAGCAAGGACTCCGATACTGCTTCCAGGAACAGTTTCTTCGCAAAGAGTCCTTTTCTTTGTAAAACCAGTAGAGGGCACCTTTAAGAGGGTGCAAACTATTTACAATAAGTTTGTAATCATGCAGTGTTCATGATCCAGCAGTTCTTTTTCAACAATGATGAACAAGAAACAAAAACAAAAGCAGAAGAAGGGATCCCGGGTAAACTAAGGGATCCCTTTAAGAGTTAACCCTAATCGGGTTGTAGCAGCAAGAAGACACATAAAAGGACGGACAGTTAACTATATACAGTTTGCAAAGCACTTTAAAGCTTCATAGTAAATTGAAAGACATCAGCCGGTAGTGGACATCTCCTGACCGTGGCGGCTTCGGTCCCTGGTCTCCGGCTGATGCGGTGTCAGTACCGGTGGTTGGTCTCTCGGGTGCAGTCAGGTCACCCGGTGTCTGGATTCGAAGGCTAACCCTGGCTGCAAGCTCGGTGGCTGCAACAAGGCGTACGGTGGCAATAGTAGCAAGATCTGTCAAGTCTGGTTCAATCATGGTCGAGGCAACAGGCGACACCCCCTCAGGCCCACATCGTTGGACGTTCCGAGCGCACCATCCTTGTGCACTCCGGTGGCGGGTGTAGGTCACCTGATCCCCCTTTGCAATAGTGGGTCACCATATCGGTTGCGGAAAGGAGTCTTCACATCGTGACTAGTAACGAAGACGTCAGTCGGTAGTCCCGGTTCCTGTATGGAGCCCCAACCCCGCTTTGGGTGAAAGGCCAGCACAGTTCCCCGCTTTACCACGTCTTTCCTGCCGTGCGCAGGCTTTGGGTGTTTCACTTTTGGCGCGTCAGTTTGTTCTGTCTCTTTTCGGTTTTTCCAGTGTAAGATCAGGCATTGTTTATATTGTTCCCAAGTGAGCACAGCAAGGGTGAGGCCTTCCTCCCGAGCTCCATCTGGCCCAATCCGGGGGGTATCCCACTGAAAGATCACCCCCTCTGAGCTCACATCTAGGGGTTCCCCCATCTTGATCGGTAGCAGAGGCACCAGCTTCCCCATCATGTCGGGGGTTAGCACCACCAGCTCCGCTGAGAGGAACTGGTCATTGTTGGGGTGAGGAGCGGTCACGGGAGCGGGATTGGTCAGGAGAGCAGGATCGGTCACGGGAGCGGGATCGGTCAGGAGAGCAGGATCGGTCGGGGGAGCAGAATCGGCCGGGGGAGTAGGGGCGCCTTCCATACCTGTGCCTGATGTGATTCCACCGATGTCGATCCGTTCCGCTGACAATGACACTGGAATCGGCTGCAGCCCGGACTGCGGCTCCTCCAAGGCGGCCTCTCGATGTGGTTCCGCTCTCCATGACTCCGTATCTGCTGGCTCCGTGGTCGGGATAGGTAGATTCGGCTCCTCCGCCGGCGGCTCCAAGGAGTTCAGATCCTTCAGCTGCGGTAGATGCGGTTCCGCCTCCGATGGGGGAGGACAAGCCGGGATCACTTCGCCATCGCTCGGGCACTTGCTGATCATCATTGCTGTCCGGCATTCGGCGGCAACGCATGCACCTGGCTCCGCCATTTCTCCACGGTCGAGCTCCCTCTTCACCTCGTTCCCGCCGTTGCAAATCAGGGGCGGTTCTCCTCTGCTGCTGGGCAGGTCGTCATCTCGCAGCAGAAGTCGGAGGGTTCGGTCGCTACTTTTGGCGCTGCTTTGGTAGTCTCCTCCCATGGCACGCCCTTCTTCTTCCTCTGCACTCCCTGTGGCACTGCAATGGCGGTGGCTTTTGGCGGGAACTTTTGGCAGCAAGTGGCAACACACAGCCTTTGCAATAAGTCACAGTCCAAGTACAACAAATCACAGTTCCAAGGCACACATGACCTGATTCTTCAGGCTTAAGTAGATCCTGTTCGTGACGCCAAGTTGGAGCGCCCCCACTGCCGCAGGGCCGAGGGGTACCCGGTACCGAGCCTCTGAGTCTCTGTTCTGGGGTTGTCATGGTGGCTAGACCTGGTCTGTGACCCTGCTGAGGGGCGTCCAATGAAAGGAGTGGATGGTGATGATGTTGTGGTGGTGCGGTGCAGGTCGCAGTAAATAACGAGGACACCAGGTTGCAGTCTCTTTACCTCTTTACTGAAGGCTTCAGGATCCTCAGTCCGGAATATGGTTAACCGGGCTGCGCAAGTCCGGCCGGTCCGATGGCACCTCCAGGGTTCCCTTTGCAGGTGGAAATCTGTGCCTACCTTCTAGCGCTTGTGTGTTGTGGTCCTCCCCTGCTGTGCTTACGGGATAGTCCCCACAACTGTTGTGTCTGTTTCTGAAGTTCCCTCACAACTCGATTATGATGTTCTGCTTCGTCCCCCAGATGATATGGCTAGGACGCACCCGTATGACGGGTAGGCTCGGAGGTCTTCCGGGACCCTAGAGTCGCCCCTCTCCAAATGTTGCCCCCTATGTCTTCTTAGGTGATTTGAGTGAGACATCCCGCCTATAACTGACTGTCCTGCCATAGGTTTGAAGTAAGGCCTGGAGCTTAATACTTCCTCGGCGTTCCGGCCACCGGATGTTGCCTCGACTTACAGCACGACTCCTACTGGTGTTTCTCCTTGTTGCGTTGATCTCGTTTCTCACTCAGCACAATAAACCTCCATCTTGTCCTTTCTTGGGGTACCGCCGCAACGAAGTGCTGGCGCGGTCCCGTAACGTTCTTTCTGTTCGCTAGGCCTCTGTCAGGATCCCACCCCTGACAAGGACCCCCTGAATCTTCCCCTGCAACACCCTCTGCCACAGGATTTTGCCTGGTTCCAACCCAGTCAGCTTCTCCCTAACTTCCTCTCTAACCCCCAGTTTTACCAGAGTGTGAGGAGTGGACTAATACATAGCACCCTTAGCTCACCCTGGAAGCCAGACTGTGAAGTGTATTGGTGTCTGTGATACCTGGTCAGGTGAACTCCTTCAGTGCCATCAGACGTACCATAGCCCCCCTTAGCGGCGGAGCATCAGTACTGCAACGTCCAGGACTCTGGGGCGCTGCATATGCATAAATATACTGGTATATATATAACGCTCACATTGCATACAATTTACATAAAAACATTTCAAACAATGGTTAAGTATAGCATATCAATCTAACAAAAAGATCTATTACAGTATTACATAAGGATTCAATATGTGGTCTTAGTGTAAAAGGCTAACATACCATGTAAATCCACATATAAAAAGTATCCAAAAAACTATAATTGGCTATACAAACACTTATGTGGCATATTATGTAACACACCAGCACATATTTACCAAACAATGGAGCAATAACCAGGAGTCCACCACACCCAACGCGCGTTTCGCAAGAAGTTGCTTCGTCCATGGCTTTGACAAAGATCGTTGAGATCGAAACGCGTTGCCACTGTGCCTCTGTTGGTGGTCGGCATTTATTTCAGGGAGCATGTACATTATGTTTTTTAATTTATTAAATGAATAAAAGGTATTTTTAAGGAGCCGGAACGAAACCCCTTTTTTCTTAGAATAATCTGATGCATAGGAAGTGTGAGGGCCAGACTTATATTGGAAGTTCAAAGGTCAGAGCTAATTCTGAAAACAAGGCAAAAAATCTCAAAAGGAAAGGGAGCTGCACAGCAATAAGAATCACTGCCTGCCTGTTAGTCTCTGCTTCCAAACCCTGACAAACAGGGCTATGCCAAAAAACAGTTGTGCTTGAGTAGCAACTATAAATCACAGTATATAGGACCAGCAGATATATAAGTATAAGGGGTACCTACAGTATTTTATCAGGAGAGTAGATTTGGATAAAATAAGGATCAAGCATGTTGAATTTAAACAAGTGGAGGCAGGAGCATACTCTCTATAGCGGCAGACCATCATGCTAAATGGAGAACCTGTGAGGGCAAATCATACCAAATGGGTGGCTTGTAGGGGGACAATCATACTGATTGGATTGCTTCTGGGGCCAATCATTATGAATGAGGGGCTGTGGGAGCATCATACTGATTGTAAGAAAGTAAAGTTGGGACACAGGACCCCTCCAAATACATTTGGTGAAATAAAAAAGCTATCGTCCATAGCAAACAGTGATACGTGCACTTTGGTGCACATGGCCTTTGCAGACTCTTCTCAGAGAGAGATACTAGCTTGTCACTCTCTTCAGTCCAATACACATCCAGTCTGTTCAGCTTCCCAAGCAGGTGAACATTCCAGAGCTAGCCATATGCACCTAACGACATCCTGCAGAGCTAGGATTTAATCTCTTTCATCTCTATTTATTTATATAGCACTAACATATTCTGCAGCGCTTTACAGTTTTTGAACACATTATTACACATTTAACACAGTACAATCTGTCTTTGCTAATATGCAATGTTTTAGGGGTGCTCAATTGCAACTGCTATTGGGCCCTGTGATTTCTTTGTACACCACGTAGAGAAGGTAAGCAACTAGACGCAACTAAATAAGTCTGGAAGCAATTTATTCCATTGTTGAGAACATATGCTCACTTAGGCAGATCATGAATGTGTATTGGTGGGTTCAAAAGGAATAGCTGTCAGTGGAAAAATATACAGCTTAGGTATAAGGACATCTTCAGTCACAGTGCCCTTGTGTCTTTTTTTAAATCAATGAGTGTACACTACAGCCTGATAGTATGTGTTTCACCACAAAGACACAATATAATGTGTTCCTATAAAGCCCGGTCTCTACATGTAACTATGTGGCTCTCTAAACCAGCAGGAAAGCTCTTTAGTGCAACTGTTCTTACAGTACAGAAAGACTCATGAGACATTATTAGTGTAGGCCTAAAGGAAATTTAGAAGTATCATATGGTCTTAGAAAAGTATATAAACTCATCAGCAATACTAAAGCAAAAAAGTTCAAGGGGAAATGTTAGCACAACATGTTATTGCATCTCTCGTTTAAGAGACTCATTCTAGCATACATCTTTTTATTTTTTTATCAAAACATGAATCAGATCTAGGCACAAGACAGAGGAGAACGCTTCACTGACATTTTATTAGGGACTAATTCGCATGTCCATAGCGAAGAAATCCTGTTTTCTAAATTAACATCTGCCGGATTAAAATAATTTTTATGTGTAGGTTTTTTCTTTCTGATGGTAATAACAGTGTCTCTTTGCGTTGGCAATACCCTGACAATTGTATTGCATTAACAAATGTAGCTTGTAAGATTTTAACATATTCAACAAAAGAAAGTCAAAAGAGTAGACAGAATCAAGAATAAAACATTCTGCATATTGTAGGATTCCGCCTGCAGCTTGAATTATTGAAATGCTATACAGCCCATAAAATATGTAGTATATTTTGATTGCGTCAGCTGAAAATTGAGAATTATTGATAAAACTAACAATAAATGTGCTCTATAAATATTTTAGGAATTCCTGGCTTGTCCCTCTGTACTATGTATAGTGCATTTGTATATGTAGTCTGCCATTTTAAACTGGGTCATTTTGCTATCACAACACTGCATGGCTGAGTGAGTTATTTATCTTAAAGTTTTAACATTGTATACGAGCCATGAAATGACAGCTTGGAGAATAGCTGAGGTTTCTGCTTGGAAACGTGCAGAGGGTGACTGGAAGATGAATAGTGTTCTTTACAGATTATATGTATTATTTCTAGTAAACAGAGATAGAGAGGGGGATTTTTGAACAGCTGGGTCAAGTTTTACAGTATCCAAGGCTTCCATTTTAACCATTAGACTAAAAAATAGCCATAAACTACATCTTTCCAGAATGCTCAAGGCCTAAGGAGTATGTCTATTTCATACACCATCCAATCAATACTTCAGGGTTCAGTTTTTCTGTGGTTTCACAAGCTTTGTCACATCTGTCTTACTCTATTCCTACTGTACAGAGAGAGACCTTTCTGACCTCACATAATTTGGCCCATTGGTTACCAGATGAAAAAGAAAATATAGCTAGTGCCTGCGTATAGGAATCATCAACTTGCTGTGATTGAAAATGCTAATCAAGTTATTTTTGCAGTGTAGTGTACTCATATGTGTGCCGCTATGTGTCAGATATATAATGAACAGCAAATATTTTACACAGTATGCAAATTACAGAAAATTAGATTTATTGCAATCTTATGAGGCTAACAATATAGTAATAAAACATTGCTCCAATGCTACTTGCAAAGTAAAATATTATAATATGGAATGTTTTGAATCTGCTGTTTAAATCAAGCAAAACGAGGGTATCATGCAATTAACATATTAATAATTATTGGACATCCATTATTATAGATGACAAGATCTAACAAGTTTCGAATTCGCTAAATCATACAGATTTCTCAAGGAAATTTGATTTGCATGAAATTTAATATTCACAAATTGAATGCCCCTTATTATTCTCTCGAATCTTATAATTCTAGGGTATAATGAACATACAATGTAAAAAAAGGAATCTACTACTCACTGTCCTGCGTAAAGTTAAGGTCTACAGCACTTCTTACCGCCACCGTAAGCTGAAATCCTGGGCATCTTCACAATATGCTGGGACTGCTGGCTGTGACTAAGCAAGACCTAATAGTGTCTGGAATTTCAGGGCTTGCATTTGCTTTAAAAGGATTTGAAGCACATTGTGACGTTACAAAGGTGCTGCATGAGCCTGTTGTCATTTTTGACGAATGCTCAGTTCCAGTCACTGTGCACTGTTGTCCTCAGTGCACAGTGATAGCACACTTTCTCACTGACTCTGAACCCAATTGACAAGCCGATAACAGGGTGCACAGTCAGTGCACAGTGTCAGGAGAAAACAAACGAGAAGACATCTCTTACAGCGGTGGTGCTAGTCTCTGCTCACTCGTTATTTGCTTACATTATGAAATGACAGTGCACTCTATTACTGGCTTGTCACTTCTGATCAAAGTCAGTGAGGGAGTGCATTGTCACTGTGCACTGAGAAGAATATTGCACAGTGACAGGAATCTACTGGTTCATCCGAACAGTTAAAAAAAAGGTCTGGTTTGGGTAGCAGAACAGTACCCGAACCCAAACCCGGACTCCATTCACTTGAATGGGAAGCCCGAACACACAATGTTTGATAAGTGCCTCTGATCGGCGGTAAAATCATTAAATCAGAAAGCTGGTCAGAAAGCAGTACCATTACTAGAGCTTATTATAAATTAAAGATGGAGTTGCCAGTGTAATGTGTAATGGCTGCTTTCCTTATAGAGCTGTGTATGATTATAAATGACACATCTGAAGGTTCCTCTCAGTGCTTCAGCTTCCATCTCACAGGTAAACAGGGCTGCAATGCAGCAGAGCTGTGAGAGCTGCAGCAAATGTGAAATAAGGAGAAGTTTAGTTTTATTTTCATGTGTGTTAGTTACATGTCTCACATTGGTAACTCCCCTTACATTTGCAACAAGCTCTGGAGGCAGATTCTGAGGGAGATCAATGTCCGGCTCATCATAACAGCTCATTTACATATAAGAAAAGAATGGATTTCTCTGGAGTAAGATATTCTTTCGCCAATATCAGGTATCATTTTATTCAACTTTCTATTACCTCCATACCTATAAAGACAGCTTGTCTCCTCCCCACAATTTCCCTTAGATTAAAATGGCTATGGAAACTGTAATTGCTATGAGTAAATGCAGTTCTGAGATCTGCCATTTAATATATTTTGTGAGACCACATATACTGCTTTAGTGCTTAGAGCAAGTAATTGAACTAAGGCAAAAATATTTGACTGCAGGATCAGCCTACAAGAAGCTTGTTTGCAGTCTTTAATCATGATGCAGCCATTGTATCAACTTGGTGCTTATGGGCCAGACTATGTGCGGTATGCACAAAGAAGGGTGGTATTTTTAAGACAATTTGAACAATAGTTTGAATTTGTTTTGATGTTTTGGAGCAAAAATGTAAATTTAAATACAGATGGCTGTAGGATGACTGATGCTTTGGTCGATTGTTCAGCCAACAGCCATCTCAACTGACTCTCCCATACACAGTAGCGCTGTGTTCGGACAAGCGCTGTTGTGTTCTCTATGAGGAAGCCGCCAACTCGCGCATCGGTCGAAGGCTTATCTTCGAGAGAACAATGCAATCAGCGGTTCAAAATCAGACATGCAGGAATGTCATCTTTCCCAATTATCTGTCAGCCATCGCCCCATACCCATTGGCTGGATTGGCCAAAATTAGTCTAGTGTGCATTGGGGCATTTACTGATGGTTTGAAAAGTATTTGCTCCAGTAAAACACACAAACCTTTCATATCAGTTTAGCGCTCAGCCCCTGCTAAGTCAGCTTTATTTTTTGCTAGATTCCATATTAAAATATGTAAATATCACAATGAAAAGCAAAATATAGAAAACTATTGCAAGGATAGAGTAGATTACAGCAACCAATCATGTGTGTCACAAGGAAAGAGCTTTCTACAACAAACTCTCTTTGTTTGGAACTGATGTTCTGCTAATATTTAGAGACACAATCGCCCTTATTAATCATTGCAAGTGTACTTTTAACATACAGATTATCATAAATGTTCTGATTATAAAATTAATACTCAAATTAACATACAGTAAATGCTCATTAATAGAATCAATTCACTGTAATGTAAATTATTTCAGAACGCTGCAAATTGTGTAATGTTAATGTAAATCATATCATTTATTATTTTAAATACTTTTTTTTTAATTCCAAATGAATATTTTAGGAATACTCAGAATTTTATCCTCATTTTGGAAGTCCCAGTATAAACTCCCAATCCTCACTTCAAGTAACTCTAAAGTCCAAGTCTCTCTTTCCTATGTTAGTTTATTAATAAAATATGCAAATATAAGAATTATTCACATTTCTGTGATGGTAATGTCTGTATATTTGTGTAAAATTGAGTTTTAGGAGCCATAAGTGACTAGCTATTAAAGAGTTGTAACCTTTCTTAGAAGAGCAAGAGGCCCTTGACTCAGTGTATCACATACAGATGTAGCTGGTATTTACAGTATTTCACAGTTAAATCGAGGCAAAAATCTTAAACACAACATAAAACATCATGTCTTGATTTTATGAAATATATTTTACATGATATACTGAATAACCTGTCTAGGGCTCTGTTGAAGGGGTTGTCCAGGACTTTTATATTGATGGGCTCTCCTTAGGATGCATCATCAATATCTGATTGATGGGGGTGTGAATCCAATCAGCTGTTCCTGGGGCCAGCAGCAAATGTGCCCCCTATTAATACTATATTATTTAATATTGCACAGTCTGCTGCTGCAAAATCCTACAGACAAGTCATATTTTCATCAGAGTCTCGGATCAAACTTGCCAATACAAGTCTATTGCTCGGTGAAGAAATCAGACAGCACTTGGATGCCATCTCTTTTTTCCTCTCGATTTTTCACAGACTGATTGATAGGTGAAGCTTGAGAAACCTACATTAGTTTTTTTTTAAAAGATTAACACAGCAAAAATGGATATTTACCTGCCCAGGTCACAGAACTACTGAACTATCAGAATGTAGCAAGCTAATATAATAAAGATGGAGGCAATACAAGTCCAAAATACTGATGAGACAACCACCCACAACCTACCACTTCATGGAAGGGTGATTTCTTAGTATTAAAATTGCACACAAAAAAGTCTTGTGTAGGGTGCTGGTCACACACAAGTAATGCACAGTGTCTAGCTTACAGCTTATTAGTGACGCCCATACTATTAGATGGGCTGCCAAGCACTGTAAAAGTGCACCCCACCAGGAGAGACATCCTAGTTTACAAGGCCAACATTGATAGGCTTGGCTGTACCCTGAATAAAAATATGATGTGCAAAAATAACCTATATAAAAAACATGAGGTATTGGCTGATATTTTGGTCAAACTATTGGTCATATTTGACCAAATTTGGTCAAACATAAGTTTACTACCCGCATCAAGCGTATAATCTCTTACAGCGGCATTTAACATGATTGTGCCGGAAACTTATCACAAGCTCTGCCCATAGGCACCCCTGTCACATGATTGCCTGGCCCCGATGGGTTGGCATGACAAAAAGGAGAAATTCAAAAAGATTATAAAATATAAGACTTCAAATCAACCCCTTTTTCCTCCATTCAAAATAAAACAATAAAAAATACACATATTGGGCATCACTGTGTTCAGAAATGCCCGATCTATCAAAATATCAAAATAATTTACACCTTTATATTTACAGTGGCTTGCTAAAATATTCACCCTCCATGGCTTTTTACTTCTCTTGTTGAAATATTATTTTAATACCATTTGTGTGTGATGCATCAATACACTATTTAGTAAGTTGGTGAAGTGAAGTGAGAAAAAATATAGGCACAAATTAAATTTATGGGACCAAAACCCTATAAATTGACATGTGGATATGAATTCACCCCTTTTGCCTCTACAAAGTGCCAGCACTTACCTTCATAAATCACATGAAAGGACGTCCACCTGTGTGCAATCTAAATGTCACATCGTCTGACAGTATATACAGTTACGTCCATATATATTTGGACAGAGACACCATTTTTCTAATTTTGGTTATAGACATTATTTACTACTATTAATTTTAAACAAAACAATTCAGATGCAGTTGAAGTTCAGACTTTCAGCTTTCATTTGAGGGTATTCACATTAAAATTGGATAAAAGGGTTAGGAGTTTCAGCTCCTTAACATGTGCCACCCTGTTTTTAAAGGGATGAAAAGTAATTGGACAGATTTAAAATGTTCATTTCTAGTACTTGGTTAAAAACCCTTTGTTGGCAATGACTGCCTGAAGTCTTGAACTCATGGACATCACAAAACACTGTGTTTCCTCCTTTTTGATGCTTTGCCAGGCCTTCACTGTGGTGGCTTTCAGTTGCTGTTTGTTTGTGGGCCTTTCTGTCTGAAGTATAGTCTTTAACAAGTGAAATGCATGCTCAATTGGGTTGAGATCAGGTGACTGACTGTTAGGGTTTGCGGAACGCACCGAATATATTTATTGATGTGATTGGTGCGTTCGCAACCCGGGATCCACCATGCAGGAAATATCCTGCCGCTAAGTGAATGGCGGCACAATATAGCCAATGTAGCTTCACAGGGAGGCCGAGAAAGCAAAGCTCTGTGCCCTGTTAACTCTCACAGAGACACAGGCTAACTACCCAGAAGAGAGCAGTCAGTGGTCATGCATGCACACAACACTCCTCGCCGGAGGTGCCAGCATTCTAGGGGCTTATTTCAGCCGGGTCCCTGAATACTCTCATACACAATCTCCTCGCCGGAGGTGCCAGCATTCTAGGGGCTTATTTCAGCTGGGTCCCTGAACACATTCACGCATATGACCACAGTGGCGCAAAGCATGTAACTTTAGAAGGTACTAGCGCATGGCCGTGAGGCCATGCGAGCCTTAAATAGCTGCAGCACGTACAGGACCTTCCAAAAGAGGACCAATGAAAGACTGCTACAGCGCCTGCGTACCTACAGGACCTTCCTAGAAAGACCAATAGATTCGGCTGCAGTACCTGAACATGGGACCCTTGATCTTCACTGAGAGATCTTACCCTGGGCATGCTCAGTGTGTGCAAAGCAGGACTTAGTCCCAGAAAAGCCTGTTCACCGTAGATCAGTGCAGGGTACAATAGCAGAGCCTGGAGAGGCAGCAAAAACCCTTTGCACTGAATCAGACTCAGTGAGACGCTGGGACCGACGTCTCCACTGAGCAGGCTCCACTGCGGCCGATGGAGAATGGGAGACTGCAGCAGACACGGATTGAGATTCCCCCTGTGCAGCAGAGGAAACTCGACTCCTAACACTGACTTGGCCATTCAAGAATATTCCACTTCTTTGCTTTAATAAACTCCTGGGTTGCTTTGGCTTTATGTTTTGGGTCATTGTCCATCTGTAGTATGAAACTACGACCAATCAGTTTGGCTGCATTTGGCTGGATCTGAGCACACAGTATGTCTCTGAATTTCTCAGAATTCATTTGGCTGCCTCTGTCGTGTGTCACATCATCAATAAATACTAGTGACCCAGTGCCATTGGCAGCCATGCATGCCTAAGCCATCACACTGCCTCTGCTGTGTTTTACAGGTGATGTGGTATTCTTTGGATCATGAGCTGTACCACGCCTTTGCCATACTTTACTCTTTCCATCATTCTGGTGGAGGTTGATCTTAGTTTCATCTGTCCAAAAAATGTTCTTCCAGAACTGTGCTGGCTTTTTTAGATTTTTTTTAGCAAAGTCCAGTCTAGCCTTTTTATTCTTGATGCTTATGAGTGTCTCGCACCGTGCAGTGAACCCTCTGTATTTACTTTCATGCAGACTTCTCTTTATGGTAGATTTGGATATTGATGCGCCTACCTCTTGGAGAGTGTTGTTCACTTGGTTGGCTGTTGTGAAGGGGTTCCTCTTCACCATGGAGATTATTCTGCGATCATCCACCACTGTTGTCTTCCGTGGGCGCCCAGGTCTTTTTGCATTAATAAGTTCACCAGTGCTTTCTTTATTTCTCAGGATGTACCAAACTGTAGATTTTGCCACAAATAATATTGAAGCAATTTCTCGGATGTTTTTTTTTCTGTTTTTGCAGCTTAAGGATGGCTTGTTTCACCTGCATGGAGAGCTCCTTTGGCCACTTGTTTACTTCACAGTAAAACTTTCAAAATGCAAGCACCACACCTTAAATCAACTCCAGGCCTTTTATCCGCTTAATTGAGAATGACATAACAAAGGGATTGCCTACACCTGTCCAGGAAATAGTCTTGGAGTTAATTGTCCAATTACTTTTGGTCCCTTTAAAAACAGTGTGGCACATGTTAAGGAGCTGAAACTCCTAAACCCTTCATCCAATTTTAATGTGGATACCCTCAAATGAAAGCTGAAAGTCTGAACGTCAACTGCATCTGAATTGTTTTGTTTAAAATTCATTGTGGTAAATAATGTTTATAACCAAACTTAGAAAAATGTTGTCTCTGTCCAAATATATATGGCCTTAACTGTATACACATTTTCTGAAAGACCAAAGAGGCTGCAACACCATTAAGCAAGAGGTACTACAAACCAAACACCACCATGCGGGCCAAGGAGATCTCCCAACATGTCAGGGACAAAGCAGGGTTGGGTTATAAAAAAAAATATCCCCATCTCTGATGATACCCTGTAGGACTATCAAATCCATTATCATCAAATGGAAAGAACATGGTATCACAGCTAACCTACCAAGAGAAGGCCGCCCACCAAAACTCTCAGCCTGGGCAAGGAGGGCATTAATCATAGAGGAATCACAAATACCAAAGGTAACCCTGAAGAAGCTACAGAGTTCTCAAGCAGAGACTGTCTGTTCACGTGACCACAATAAGCTGTGCACTCCATAGAGGTTTCCTTTATGGAAGAGTTGTTAGAAAAAAGCCTTTGCTTACTTACAAAAATGTTAAGGCTCATTTTCAGTTTGCCAAAAGTCTTGTGTGAGACTCCCCATATGTATGAAGTAAGGTGCTGTGGTCAGATGAGACCAAAATTTAACTCTTTGGTCACCAAGATAAACGCTATTGTAGTGACCAGGAAAACCATTACTAATGTACGTTATATATCATATGGTAAGTGTGTTCTCTATTCCTTACATGATTACACTTGCGACACCGGCACCTTGTCTTGCCTTGGGAGGAGGTAAACTATTTAATTCTATGCTGCCCTCTTCTGCCTTGTTTTGGTATTACAACTTGTAGCACTGTACTGCCCTCTTCTGCCTTAGTTTGGCAATGCAGCGTGTTTTTTTTTATTTGATGCACCGCCATGTGAGATGCAGGGCCTAGTATCTCAGAGGATGGTTCAGTCATGGTGACTCCATTGGCTCTAACAATCCCTAGGTTCGGTGGCAATTATAAAGGGGGAGACGACGGATATATGAGGCTTCAGACGAAAGAATCGTACACCGAGGTCTTGTGCAAACTTGAAAGATGAACTTTACTTAAGACTTGTAACAATCCTTATATTTTTCAATATAACAGTTATGGGTAGTTTGCACGAGACCCTGGTGTATGCTTCTTTGGTCCGCAGCCTCATCCCTTGCGGGCATCAATCTAACTCACAGTCTCAAGGCGGTGCGTAACTATGTCTGGGGCCAAACCAACACAGCTCATCACCCCAAGAACACTATCCCCACTGTGAACATGGTAGTAGTAGAATCTTGCTTTGGGGATGTTTTTTAGCAGCGGTGACAGGAAAAATGGTCTGAGTCGAGAGGAAGATGGATGGTGTGAAATTCAGGGATATTCTCGGGCAAAACCTATTTCAGTCTGTCAGTTATTTGTGACTGTGATGGAAGTTCACCTTCCAACAATACAATGACCCAAATCATACTTCTAAAGCAACAATCAAGTGGTTTAAGGGGAAATGTGAGGATGTCTTGATCCAATTGAGAATCTGTGGTCAGACTTGAAGATTGCTGTTCACCAGAGGAAACCATCTAAAGGTACCGTCACATTAAGCGACGCTGCAGCGATATCGACAACGATGCCGATCGCTGCAGCATCGCTGTGTGGTCGCTGGAGAGCTTTCACACAGACAGCTCTCCAGCGACCAACGATGCCAAAGTCCCCGGGTAACCAGGGTAAACATCGGGTTACTAAGCACAGGGCCACGCTTAGTAACCCGATGTTTACCCTGGTTACCAGTGTAAATGTAAAAAAAAACCAAACACTACATACTTACATTGCCGTGTCTGTCGCGTCCCTCGCCTTCAGCTTCCCTGCACTGTGTAAGCGCCGGTCCTAAAGCACAGCGGTGACGTCAACCTTGTGCTTTGCTTTACGGCCGGGACTGACACATTCAGTGCAGGACGCTCTGAGCAGCAGCGCGGACGCCGGGGGACGTGACAGACATCAGAGGGTGAGTATGTAGTGTTTTTTTTTTTACTTTTACAATGGTAACCAGGGTAAATATTGGGTTACTAAGCACGGCCCTGCGCTTAGTAACCCGATATTTTCCCTGGTTACCATTGTAAAACATTGCTGCCATCGTTGCTTTTGCTGTCAAACACGACGATACACGCCGATCTGACGACCAAATAAAGTTCTGGACTTTCAGCAACGACCAGCGATATCACAGCGGGATCCAGATCGCTGCTGTGTGTCAAACACAACGATATCGCTATCCAGGACGCTGCAACGTCACGGATCGCTGTCGTTATCGCTGCAAAGTCGTTTAGTGTGAAGGTACCTTAACTTGAAACAGACAAGTTTTGCCTTGAAGAATGGACAAAAATCCCAATGGCAAAATATGGAAAGCTCACAGAGACCTATGCAAAGTGACTTGCAGCTGTAATTGCTGTAAAAGGAGGCTCTGCAAAGTATTGACTTGAGAGGGGTGAATAGTTATGCAAACCAAGATTTTCCGTTATTTTGTCCTATTTGTTGTTTGTTTCACAATAAATGTTAATAGTTATAGGCATGTTCTTTACAAGAACTGATGGAAACCCTCTAAAAAAAACCTGTGAAATTACAGGTTGTGAGGTATCAAAACACAAAAAATATCAAGGGAGAAAACTTTCGCAAACCACTGTAAATTATTGGAGATGCCATGAGCACTGCAGCAGGACATGGTTTGAACAATCATTCTGTGCTGACAGAGTCCATTTAATAGGTAAACAACAGCATTGGTGCTGTCCTTGTTGGTTACACATCTCAACCAAGACACTAAGCTTAATTATTACACAATAGCAGCAATACTCTCTGAGCTTGGGAGTGGCACAATTAGAAAGAACGGAGCTTTACAGGTGTGGTATTTTGCAAGGACAGTCACTATAACATGAACAATGGCTGTACCTACCAGCATTAAATACACCCTAAAGGGGCTGTCCAGGAATAGAAATGAATAAATAAGAAAAAAAATATGATTATAAAGAAATTCCCAAATACTTTTCATTAGCAAATCACAATTAAAATTAATAAGGAAATGTGCTAGAATATTATTGCAGGAGCCTGCGAGCATGTGTTGTAGAATGTTCCATCTCCACACTTCATGTGTTGGAAGATATACTCCAATGGATATTCTGAAGATACCAGGGGTGCTGAGAAAATAACACACTGCTATCCAGCATATCTATTCCAGTGCTAAGTGCCTAATGTGACCTGGAAAAGACATGGCAGCAGGAGTGCCCATAGCAATGGTGCAACCTATGCAGTTACATAGTGACCAAATGTCATCTGGACCAGACCTGTGCTACTAGCAATTGACAAGTCTTCAATCTTCCCTTTATCTCCAAAGTCCTGGAACGCTTGGTCCACTTTCGTCTCATCCATTATTTCTCAGATAATTACCTTCTCAACCCTTAACAATCTGGTTTCCGCCCTTCACACTGTACTGAAACTGCCCTTATTATAGTCTTTAATGACTTATTAACAGCAAAATCCAATGGTCAGTATTCCCTGCTGATTCTCCTGGATATACAGTGTCTGCAGCATTTGACACTATGCATTACAAGCTTCTCCTCTCCATCCTCTGCTATATCGTTTTCAAGGACATCATTCTCTCCTGGTTCTCCTCCTATCTCTCTAAGCACTAAACAGTATATTTTGGTGGCTCTTCTTCCTCTACTCTCCCCCTTACTATTCTCATGGCTCAATCCGAGGCCCTTCCCTCTTCTTTTTACTTACTGCCACTATAGGACAAGCAGATCATCAGCAGATTTGGTTTCCAGTATCATCTCTATGCTGATGACACCCAATTATAACACCTGTTCACCTGAAATCTCCCCCACTTTATTACAAAATGCCAGGGATTGTCTGTCCGCTGTCCCTAACATCATGTCCTCCCTCTATCTGAAACTGAATCTCTCCAAAACTGAACTCCTTGTGTTTCTTCCCTCTACTAATCTACCTATACCTGACTTTTCAATTTCCTATGGTGTTACAACCATAACTCCCAAGCAGAAAGCTCACTGCCTTGGGATCATATTTGACACAGAACTTTCCTTTATTCCCTATACCAATTACTCACTCGCTCGTGTCACCTTCACCTTAAAAACATGACCAGAATCTGACCTTTTCTCTCCTTTGAAACTGCAAAAACTCTTAATGTCACTGTTTTTCACTCTCATCTGGACTACATTAATTGTAACTCTCTTCTGAAAGGTCTCCCTTTTACCAAGCTTTCTCCTCTACAATCCATCCTGAATCCAGCAGCCAGGGTCATACTTTTGTCCAGCCGCTTCACCGATGCCTCTACCTTGTTCAGGCACTAAACTGGTTACCCATGCACCAATATAAACTCATCTCTCACCCACAAAGCTCTCCACAGTTCTGAACCACCCTATATCTCCTCCCTCATTTCTGTCTATCGCCCTACCTGTGCCCTCTGTTCTTCAACTGATCTAAGGCTAACATGCTCCATAATCCAAACCTCGCACCCGTCTCCAAGACTTCTCCTGGACTGTGCCAGTCTACTGGAATGCTCTACCCCAAACAATCCGACTGATACCTAGCCTCCATGTTTAGCCAAGCCTATCACCTCAACTCACAAACCAAACTCTCCTCTGTTCCCTCCTCATAAATGTTAACCTTTTTTTTTTTCACTAAATGCCAAAACTGACCTGCCATTATGATTCTCCAGGTCATTAACAGTTTGCAAATACCAAACATATATCGATTTTTTTTAACTTAAGTGGTGAAAAAAATCGAAAGTTTGTAAAAAATAAATAAATAAAAAAACATTTTTGAGACCCGTAGCATCTCGATTTTTGGGATCTGGGGCTGGGTGAGGGCTTATTTTTGTGCCCTGAGCTGACAATTCTATTGATATCATTTTGAGGTAGACACAATGTTTTGATTGCCTGGAATTGCATTTTATTGCAATGTTATAATACCATACCAGAACTGATATAATACCATGACCATTTTAAGAGGAAGGCTCAACCAGAGCTATATGGAAACCATAAAGAACCAAGAGCCTTTAGATACCAGAACATAATGCAACATAGAAAGAAATATATGACTAGTGTAAGGCCAAATGATATAAAAAAATATAACTTTATTTGTATATAAATAAATAAGCCAAACAATGTTGCCTCAACCAAAAAAACATAATTCTTGTTTGTTTTTCCTTACATCGTTTACAGGTCATATTAATTTAGTGTATATTTTTATATATCTGGCACTTCTGAACACAGCGATACCAAATATGTGTATTTTTTGTTATTATTATATTGAATACGGTAAAACAGGGTGATTTGAACTTCAATATTTTTAAAATATTTTTTAAAACTTTTTTTTACTTTTTACTGGCTTCAATAGTCTTCTCAGGAGAATTGAAGATGCGATCATCTGATCGCTTGTGCTACACATTGCAGGCCTTCATGCCATGTGTAGCAGAAATAATCATCTATCAACGCCGACCACAGGCCAGCGTTCATAGCAGATCTGCAATGACAAACATGGACCCCTAGTTGTTATGCCAACATATCGGCGCCCTGTGATCATGTGATCAGCTGTCATGTGCCAGATAAGTTGTGGGCTCAGTGCCAGAGATCCACATCAAAAGGGGATACATGACCTATGACGTACGCAAATGTCATACGGCGTGATGGGGTTATATATGGTGTGGCCATACCAAGGTTTACAGTAGAGAGCTGATTAAATGAGAATCAGCACTCGGCTGTAAGGCATAGATTCCTCTGGCTATATGGCACAACAAGTCCTAGTCATACCGATGTTAAACAGGACTGAGCTGCATTAACCAGGACTGTTCACAGTGCAAGCATGGTGCTACCAAGTGGCAGATGCCAGTCTATGTTATTATTAGTTGACAATAACTATAATACAGACCCCAACTTGATATTTATAATTTACCTCTTTCCTCTCACATAGCTGCTTGACCATTCAAAGACACAATTACAGATATTGCATTTATCATTCTAACAGGATCCACCCTTATTTTTGCCATAAAAGTTGAAAATTGTAATGAAATGTATCATTACTTCCTTGGAATTTACAATCAAATACTTGGCTCCTTCTTGTACTTTTTAATGACATTGGGCTATCTTCCAGGAAACCTTGCTTTATATATTGTATTTAGTAAACCAATTATTTTCAAGATAAAATGTTAAGTGCACTTAATATCTGAGATATTAATATTATGTTTTTGATTTAATAAATGAATGGCGTTCTCTTGGATGCATTGATTGCATATAAATAACCCTGATGATTTGATTCTGGCTTTTCACTGATTTTAGCATAAACCAATTAACATTGATGTCCTGAGTAAATGGTTAATCATTATATTGTTGTCAGTTTCTCACCTTCCAGCAAGATGTCCAGTTTGCCGGCTGAGGCACAGATAGCACTCTAGAATAATTGTAAAGCACTTTGGAAGCAAAATGTATTATATAGTTGCAAGAAAGTATCATTATTTGTTAAATCTTTTCTCAGATTCAGCTTTAGCTTCCAATGCAGCCAGGAGTTAGAATCACATTACAGTTTTGACTGATCATAAAAATAGCACATTTTAGTTAAGGCTTAAAGTATTTTTTCTTAAATCAGTAGCTATTGTAACAGGGATCATGCACAGCACCTCTAAGTAACAATGCCAGAGAGTAATTGGATATTAGTGTAGCGAGGAGTTGTTACTAACAAGAAAATCTGCTGTTCTTGTTTTTAAAACATGAAAACCTTACCTTGAAACATTTCTCAGGCAAGAGCAGATTTTTATTTTATCACCACTTGTGATGTTAATAGGCTAAAGCATATTTCTCTTTTATGTTGCTCTGTTACAACAACCACAATAGCGCATATTTTCCTTTACTCAGATGTTGTGCTTCACGCTTTAGAACAATACAAGTCTTCTGAATGTCTGACTACAAGTTTAAGAAGTAATTGTGATACATGTGAAACCTGCCTCGAATAGGCAGAAGCCTCTCTTAAACCACCAGTTCCAAGGATCATAAGATACATATGAGTAAATCAAAAAGAAAAGAAAGGAAATCAAGGAAGATAGAAGCCTAGAAAATGTAAAAAAAACAGTGATAAGATCAGAAGGTGTCTGTTTGATGGAAATTTAACTTATACTGTTTTTTTCTATAAAGCCTTGATCCTCACAGTGATTTTCAATTCCAAACATAGCCTTAAGGTACCGTCACACTAAGCGACGCTGCAGCGATACAGACAACGATGCTGATCGCTGCAGCGTCGCTGTTTGGTCGCTGGAGAGCTGTCACACAGACCGCTCTCCAGCGACCAACGATGCCGAGGTCCCTGGGTAACCAGGGTAAACATCGGGTTGCTAAGCGCAGGGCCGTGCTTAGTAACCCGATGTTTACCCTGGTTACCAGTGTAAAATGTAAAAAAACAAACACTACATACTTACATTCACGTCCCCCGGCGTCCGCTTCCTGTACTGACTGAGCGCCGGCCCTAACAGCAGAGCAGTGACGTCACCACCGTGCTGTGCTTTCACTTACGGCCGGCAGTCAGTCAGTGCAGGAAGCGGACGGCGAGGGACGTGTGACAGACATCAGAAGGTGAGTATGTAGTGTTTGTTTTTTTACATTTTACACTGGTAACCAGGGTAAACATCGGGTTACTAAGCGCGGCCCTGCGCTTAGTAACCCGATATTTACCCTGGTTACCATTGTAAAACATCGCTGGTATCGTTGCTTTTGCTGTCAAAAGACACACGGCGATCTGACGACCAAATAAAGTTCTGAACTTTAATCAACGACCAGCGATATCACAGCAGGATCCTGATCGCTGCTGCGTGTCAAACACAACGATATCGCTAGCCAGGATGCTGCAACGTCACGGATTGCTAGCGATATCGTTTAGTGTGACGGTACCTTTATTCTGATACATTGAGTCCCACTTGACAAGCTCATTCATGCTTCTTGCAGTGTGTGTGAGATATGTGTTCATTACTGTGAGCTCAGTGGGGACAACATTTGGGACATTGTACAGAAGCATTCCAGCACGGTGCAACAACCATCACAGCGATACATTCCGCCATATGCTTAAAGAACAAAGTGGACCAATATGTGATATTGCTGAATCATGCTTTGGAGATTCATAAAATGGATGCTTTAAATACTGTAATGGTAAAATAAATCATAGTTAGAAAAACATAACACAGAAACATGCAGTCTACACTTCCTTTATTAGAAACATTATAAAGCTATGTTAGTAAACATTAAGGTCACGTGCACACGTTGCGGAAAGTGGTGCACATTTTTCCGGACTGATTTTGGCAAATCCACAGGTAAACCGCACTGCGGATTACCTGCAGAATTATGGCGGATTTACTGCGATTTTCATCCAGATTTTTTGCGGTTTCCACCTGCAGTTTTATACCTGCGGATTCCTATTATGGAGCAGGTGTAAACCACTGCGGAATCCGTACAAAGAATTGACATGCTGTGGAAGAAAACAACGTTACATTTCCTTGCGTGTTTTTCTGCAGCATGTACCCTGCGGATTTTGTTTTCCATAGGTTTACATGGTGCTGAAAACTCATGGAAAACTGCCGCGAATCCACAGCGGCCAATCCGGTGCAGATCCGCTGCAAAATCTGCAATGTGTGCACATACCCTAACTAAGATTTTGGCCCATTTCCATTGGTTAATAATGGATGAACAAAGCATTCTGTAACGGATGGAAGCGGAGGCACATGTGGTGAAGATCACATTCGTTTTTTATTGATATTTTTGTAGAACCGCGGGACCACGGTCTGGGGGGCTCCAAAGGGGGCGTGACTACATGAGCCCCAGACAACCGTGCTAAATCCCCTCATACAGGGTCAGAATTGAATGCCAGGGGGACATGGGTGCTACCTTCAGTTAGACCCCGGACACGTGGCAGCTGTCCCAGCAGGACAGACAGACAAGCATGGTTATCAGATGTTGTGACACTGACACAGGTGGCACTGGTGTTGTCCAGAGGTACGGAAGGCCAAATGGCAGGACGTGACAGAACTGGCATAGACAGAAAGAACATTGTCCAGGATAGCCGGATAACAGGTAGCTGATTGTCTGCAAAGACAAACAGTGTAAGCGGAGCACTGGCAGAACACTTCAGAAGCCTAAGCATACTAGCCAAAACCAGAAGCTAGCAACAGAGGATACTTGTTGCTCCGACACGCACCCAATGGCGGAGGGGCTAGAAAGCTAGAAATAGTAATTACTAACACACCATTGGTCAGAAGTACTTTTTGAAAAATGTGCGCTGTGTCTTTAAGTGACCTAAGAACTCTACCCAAGTACTTACTGGCCGCATGCCAGGAAGCAGGGGGAAGGGAGGAAGCAGGGGCTGCAGCAGTAAGGCATGAGGCTGGCACAGAACAGGAGTCATGCCGGAGACCCCACAAAGGTATGGGACCGGGTGTAACACATTCAGAAGAAAGTGCACTGCCAATACTAGCTTGTGTACAGATAATGTTAGGACTGGTGGAACGCACCAACTAATGATAGTAGAGAATATGAGGTGCGTTTGCAGTCTGGGGTCCACTGTGCAGAGATGACACCTGCTGCTGAGTAATGGCGGATGGACACTTCCTCACACGTGGGTGGGTTTAGACCTCATCCAGTGTGAATGGATGCACACTCTGCTGCTTCACAGAGTCGCCAATATATGCTGCGCCCTGTTAGCAGTCACAGGGTGCAGCTGAAAGACACTAGTGGGATCCTATGAATCACCCCCACTAAACTGGTGATTGGACTCGCTCTGACCCTCGGTGGCTTTTGAGCCCCCGCCTGAGGATGCCCTGAGTCAGATGCTGAGTCCAATTCCCACCCTTCACTGACTGGTTGTCAGGAAAGCACACTGATAGCGCACGGTGCCGCACTGGCGGGAACTGCAAAGAGACGCTGTAACGTGTGCTGAGTGTGCAGGTTAGCACTTTCGGGCGCTAGGTAGCTTCCACCATTTGCGAGCAGTCATCAACACAAGGAATGGGAATGATTAAGGAGCTTTCATCCATCGACAAACATACATCTACACACACACGTTAGTAAGTATACACTAGCGCATGGCTGAGTGCCCATGCAAACCTTTTATAGCAGTAGCAGACCGGGATCTTCCAGATGGTCCAATAGGAACTGCAACAGTACCTGAACATGTGATCCCCGACCTCCAATGGGAGGTCATCCCGTGGGCATGCTCAGTATGAGAAAAGTGGCACTTAGTTCCAGAAAGGCCTGCTTGCTGCTGATTTGTACTGGCTACAAAGGCAGAGCCTGGAAAGGCAGCAGTAACCAGTCACACAACATCAGCATGAGCCAGACGCTGGGACCGACGTCTCCGCTAAGCAGGTTCTACTGTTGCTGGAGAAGAATGGGAGACCGCAGCGAACATTGTTCGAGATTCCTCCTGTGCAGCGGCGGGAACTCGACACCTAACAGATGCTTATGGCTATTCAATGAATGAGCAAAAAACCTTGTATGTTGGCTGCATAGGTGATTTATTCCAGCATAAATCAAAGTTGTCAGCAGCACATGACCATATGATGGGATGAGATTCTTACAACTTGCAAGCTATGTGGTAACAGAAGGGCCAACATGAGCCAAATGACTTATATGCACTCCTCAACATTGAAATTTCAACATCAAGCAGAAAAAATCATCGAATTAAGGAAATTGTAGGACATAGAATGATAGAGTTGGAAGGGACCTCCTGGGTCATCTGGTCCAATCCCCTGCTCAAAGCAGGATTCACTAAATCATCCGAGAGAGATGTCTGTCCAGCCTCTGTTTGAAAACGTCCATGGAAGGAGAACTCACCACCTCTCGAGGCAGCCTGTTCCACTCATTGATCACCCTAACTGTCAAAAAGTTTTTTCTAATATCTAATCTGTGTCTCCTCCTCAGTTTCATCCCATTACTTCTTGTCTTTCCTTGTGCAAATGAGAATAAAGGTGATCCTTCTACAATGTGACAGCCCTTGAAATATTTGTAGACAGCTATAAAGGCTCCTCTCAGTCTTCCTTTTTGCAAGCTAAACATTCCCAAAACCTGTAACCATTCCTCATAGGACATGGCTTGCAGACCAGTCAATATTCTAGTTGCTCTTCTCTGAACTTGCTCTAGTTTGTTGATGTCTTTTTTAAAATGTGGTGCCGAAAACTGGACACAGTATTCCAGGTGAGGTCTGACCAAATAGGAGTAGAGGGCAATAATGACTTTGCGTGATCTAGACTGTATGCTTATGTTAATGTTATGATATGCAAATTAAGAAAATCGTGAGCAACACAATGAAAAGGCCTTCACGAGGAAATATCACACTAGTCCTACTCATGGAATTATGGTATGGAGTGGCATAATGTCTGGAATCCGGACCCCTTTGGTCTTCATTCCAGGTGCTTTAACATTTATTTGGTTGTGGATTCAGTGGTACACCTGATTCTCCAGTGTCCCAAGAGCTGTTTTTCAAACAAAGAAAGAAAATATGTTGCTTGTGGTACAGTGAAGAAGTCTGCATAGCCTAAATTTGCTACCATGACTTACAGTGAGTCTGGACTTGTCTCCCATCAAGCAAATTTGTAACGTTGTTGGCCAGCAATTGCACAAGGAGCTGTCAGCATCGGATCTTGATGATTTGTGTGTGCAAGTGCATTCAGCAAGGCATAACACTATTTAATGAACTTAAGAACCTCAATGACAGCATGCCAAAGTATATAAATATGTGTATTTCTGCACTTGGCATTCAAACACAATTCTAAATAAATCCAGATATTTCAAAAAAATTTTTTCCCTTTTTTCATCATTTGCATATCATTAACATGTCTATCATTCCTCTGATTTACATAATTCCACAAATTTTTATTTTTGATATTGCAATTTCAATGATGACAAGGCATGTATAATCAATACATGCTCATTTATTAGCAGAAATCTCCCATCTAAATAGCTGTTACGTCTTGTAGATATTAGGATTTGCTATTGCCTTTACCTACCCCTTTGAAACCTATGATGTATTTGTACTTCAAAATTTGTGTCACTGCCTTTGATGCAGGCTTACAATTTGAGCTCACATCTTTTGCTACACAAGATGGCTGATTTAATCAGCCATCATGTACCTTTAACAGTTGCAGGTAGAGTGGATATCTGACATCGGCATTTACCACAGGGGGTCGTGTCATTCCACACTCCCATCGGCGCACCTGTGACTTGGCCACTGGGTTGTTATAACATATGGGGTCTGCTGAAGACCCCCTTACCTGTCATTACGATCCTCCTGTCAAAGCCAGAGTTTAGCTGGCATTCATAGGAGATCATAATTTTAGCTAGATATAGCAATGCATTCTATGCATAGGAGTGCTCATGCACTGCTATGTATGTCACAAGCGTTCAGATGATCCCAGCTTCAAGTCCCCTAAGAGGACTATTAAATACAGTAAAAAGTGAGAAAACAGTTTTTAAAAATATGAAAAGAATAAAAAAAAAGCAAAAGTTGAAATCACCTCCCTTTTGCCGCATTACAAATAAAACAATTAGAAAATACAGTTATTTGGTTATGCTCATTCGTAAAAGTCCGTCTATCAAAATATAAACTAAATCAAACCGATTTGTAAATGGCATAATGAAAAAACAGAATAAAAATGTTAGAATTACGACAATGGATGTTGGTAAGCTCTAAACAAACAGAAACACATTACAGTCCCAATTCTCAGACACCGGGGTATGACCGAGTGGCCATTAAAAGGCCTTGGTAGATGACATCACTGAGGAACGCGAGGCCACTTGTAAGGCTATGTGCACACGTTCAGGATTTCTTGCAGAAATTTCCTGAGCAAAACATGACATTTTCTGCAAGAAATCCGCATGTGTTTTTACCGCGTTTTTGGTCCGTTTTTTTGCAGATTTTTTGGGAGGTTCCCAATGCAATAATATAGTGGGAAATTCACAAAAAATCCGCAAAATTAATGAACATGCTGCATTTTTTACCGCGATGCGTTTTTTCATGTCCATAAAAATTGCGGAATGCATTCTAAATGATGGGATGCATAAAGTATGCATTTTTTTCGCATTTTTATGGCATTTTTATAGCGAAAAAAACGCGAAAAATCTGCAACGTGTGCACACATCCTAAGACTCGATGTGGAACACAAGAAAGGGTGTTAGCCATAGGTTAAAGAATTGTTTGTTTCATATTTTCTGTGGTGAAATACTATAAATAAAATATTTAAAAAAACTTAGCCCAAATATAATTTAAAATTATCTGTACTATAGGTTTTTTATTTTCCCTAAATTTCCATTTTCTTTTGTTTTTATATTTTGTAATTTTATGCAAATAAATTGCCATCCTGCTAAGTCAGCCCATTTTCAGTTTCTATATTCATATCTTTCAAATTTCTTATGTTCTTTGGGTTAAGGAAAGATTAGACATGGGGATAATTCACTATCTTAAGTAAGTTAGAAAGTGTGTGTAACATCATTCTTCATTGTAGAGATGCAAGAAAATCCTTGCTCAGCAGCTGAACACAGAGGTGTTGTGGCTTTATTAATCATTGATTGAACTGTCAGGCATCCTTTCTCTGCTCAACCCTTTAGGCCTTTAACCTGAAAGTAGGTGTTCTGTAATTCCACTGTTAAGCTGCTATACAGATTCATCTAACCATATAAAAACGCCATATAACAGAAATCTATCACCAAATTTATTGATGGCTTTTATTTTTCATATCCAATTTTTTTCTCTTTTCAGCATTAATGTAAAAAGAAAATAATTTTAAAGATGAAATATTAGAAAACTTGATGTCATACTATTTGTCAACATTACTGATTTTGAAGACCACTGTCTACAAGCTGCTATGTTAGCAAGTTCTTTGGAGGAAATCTGCTATAAAGAAATTCAAGGTGTTGGGAACACTAATTCTAAATAATGCACTTATCAAGAGTGTTCAGCGTATACACCAATTAGCCATTCTACTATCATCACCTGTGTAGGTCTCTGCTTGTGCTGCCATAATATCTCTGACCCAGGCAGGTATGAACTCTAGTAGATCTCAGAAAGAGTCCATAATACTTGGTGCTGCTATGTATAGCGAACATCACTGTCTCCTTTTACATGAGAATCATCATGACAAGCACGATGGTCTTCAGCAGACCCTTGGCTGTCATGGAAACCTATCGGTGCAGACACACTCAAGTCAAAGGTGCTCCACGTACAGCTGCTAGAGACCTTATAGAAAATTAATTTGACGTCTTTTCCTTTTATCTTCAAAACTTCTCTTGATAATTTTTTTAGGTACTATTAGCAAGAAAAAAATTCACTGGTACTATATAGGCAGCAATCACATTCAAGCAAACACCTCATTAAAGGTACAGTTTAGGATCTTAGGGCTACGTTCCCAAGATTAATTTTTTGAGTTTTTGACGCTTTAGAATTTCTGCACCATTTCTACACTTATGTAAATTGGGTTACTTGCATTTTTTCTTTGCGCTATTGTGTGATTTTTTAAAAATGTGTTTTTACAGTTTTTTACGCTACCTTTTTAGGTCTCTTGTTGGTGTGTCATGCTATCAATATAGCTGCTTTGTTTTTAGTACTTCCTGGTATTTGGTTTTCACAAAATTTTATTGATATAATTAGGTGCAGTCTACATGCATTTTTGATGCGCTTCCACTGCTGAAATGCACTAAAACACATGTATGTTTTTAACCTGCTGATTTTCTACATGAAAGTCTATGGGGAAAATTCACACAGAAAACTCAGTCTACCTGCAAGAGAAATTGACATGCTGTGGATCTGAAACACGCATCACAGGTCAGTGTTTGCTGTGTTAAAAAGAAGCCTGGTGGCCATGAGACTTCTGTAAATCCCATCCACTTTTCTGGAACCTTTGCTGACACAACAAAAATGCGCAGCATCAAAAATTAATCAAACGCTCATTA
This sequence comes from Ranitomeya variabilis, assembly GCF_051348905.1. Lineage (NCBI taxonomy): Eukaryota > Metazoa > Chordata > Amphibia > Anura > Dendrobatidae > Ranitomeya > Ranitomeya variabilis. The sequence continues at coordinate 575,426,210 of NC_135236.1, forward strand.
TGGGAACGTAGCTTTACTTGTGGTTGGGTTAAGAACACTCAGTGGTGCTCAGTGACACAAAGTGGAACCACAGTATAATCCAATTTCAGAGAATACAATCCATTGCACTCACCAAATATCACATTTAGCTTCCTTCATTCTTGGATTGCATGGAAGAAGGGTATCCCAAAGCGACCTACGGCCATTTTGTGTGCAAATATTCTTAAGTTATTCTGTGGTTATTTCTCCAAGATGTTTGAAACAATGTCCTTGCTAAGTTCCTTCAAAAACCATATGCAAGTGTACCTAGAAGAAATGATGCTGTGTTATTGTTTTGTTTTTTTTGATGGTCGCATATTTATTTGATTTTTATTTCCCTTTTTCTTAGTTTTTTGCATTTTGTTAATTGATAAAAATGAACTATTAACACTTCTATTTTTGAAAGCCTAACTGCCGTTTTTTCTACACCTGCCTAAAGCTCTCACAAACTACTGTATATCTATAATTTGCTTTTGCTGGGAGATCCTTCTCCTTTGCCAGCACTGATTGACATGTCAAACCAGGTTTTTCAGCAGCTGCAATATTCTCTATATTCATCCATAAAGCAGAAGCTGAGAAGAGCATGTAATACTTTCATTCTATAATTTATGAAAAATATTTAAAAAAATCACTATCTTACTAGTATAAATGCCCAAAGACCATAGCATCATGCCTTCATATAGTCATAGAACTCAATGGTGTCTTTTAATAATATTAAAACTTACTATAGGGCATACATCTATATCTTACTGGAACTAAGTATTACAAGTTTACATTTATTTTATTTCTTTGTAACCATGGGAATAAGGCTAGAATAAAGTGTTTGTTCCATATTTTTCTATGCCTTTTTCGGAGTATAGTACCTTTTAATGACAGACAGTCTGATGTGTTTCTTTAGGAAGCAAGGGCAGTGACAGCATAAAAAAGTTTTAGAAGACATCTTCCCATGAGGAATGGAATATTGCACAGCATCCCTCAGACGTAACACAGTTATTCTCTTGGGAAACACACAAAAAATGTTGCTCAAATAGCATTACATCCGTCAAAGACACCCAAGTCCTCAACATGAGCTGAAAGGAGGAGAAAAACAATTCCAGTATTTTCAAACCTGAGAATAATAGCCTTTATATTTCTCTTATGGAATAATAAGCATGATTGAGCCAGCATTTTTTCACTTTAAATGAATAATGCATTTTTTTCTAAATCGACAGGGGAATATCACCATGTTATATAATATGCTTCTTTTTCATTCACAGACAACTAAAACAGAGGATTACTTACTAGTATTTTATTTTCTGTCAGATGTGCCGGTAGGAGGAGTAATTGTAGCCCAGTCAAAGGAAAAAAATGTGTGCTTTAAAGAGCTATAAAAAGCCAAGAGAATATAGAAAAATAGGAGCAACATACACTGACACGAGGCATCCAAAACTCCCTGCACATGGAGACACATGTCAAAATATGGATGCACTATAGCAGACAGTGCTGCTAAATAGCAGAACCGTGGTGCTGCACAATATTTACACTGTGTGTAAATCATAGCGAGGCAATACATCTTCTGGGTATTTATAGCAAATTGCAATACATCAGGAATTACTTTATGCCACATATATTGTATGTGCCAGCAGAAATAGAATTTATAGCTAAAATTGATATGTTTAACCATTTTTAAACCATCTCTGCTCATTTGTTACATTTTAGACTCTTGAACATCATTTTGATTTTATTTTATTGAAATCACTCTAAACTCCAACACTAATTGTTTTCATCATAAATCTACATAATGTAATCTGCTCTTTGTAACTCTGCACAAAGAATATGGCGCTCTGGTTTAAATCAATCTTCTAATCCACTAGGGGGATTAGGAGATTGCATCCTTTATATTTACTAAAGGGAACCTGTCATCAGGATTTACACACAGAAGGTATTAGGAGCACTTTATCTGCCTCCTAATAGCCTCTTTAATTATGCCTGTATTAGTCTATGCTCAATTGTCCCTGCTCCACCTGCCTGCAGTTACCAGACTAGTCCAGGACTGCTGTCTCTCAATGCCACTGCCTGGGGAAAGCAAGTACCAAGGAGTGTGACTGACATCCTGGTGTGTGAAGGCAGAGCCCCTCTTCTCCTCCCTACATTCGGGATGTCGATTACAGTGGCGTGTAAATGCACCCACATCTCAGTGGCATTGATTGAGAGTGGTCCCCGACTTGACCAGTGACTGCAGTAAGGAAGAGCAAGGACAACTAAACTTAGCTGTTAAAGAGATTCTGTCAGCACGGAATTACTGCTCCAACCAAGTACAGACACCCTCAGTTCTTCACAGCAGGGCCCATCATTTAAATACTTCTTCACCTGCTTGGTTTCCATCTATCTTCGCCATTCTCTGGCCCTATGAAGTCAGAGGTGTCTATCAAAGATGAGGGGTCTGGAAATTGAAGGACAACAAGCAGGTGGGATTGTCCCTGCCCTGGAGCATCGAGTGGCGGGACATAGTTTGAACAGTCATTCTGTGCTGACAGCATTCCTTTAGACACACAATTATTGTTTAGGGTTAATACAGGTATAATTAAAAAGGAGGCTGATGAGGCACATCTAATAACCTTTTGACATAAATCCTGATGACAGGTTGCCTTTAAACTCAATCTAAATACAGTAGTTAGCTCATTATACCATCAGGAAATCCATACATGTTCATTTGCCTTGATTGACAACACATATAAAAGGTGTAGAGGTGCGGAGAAAAGGGGCATGTTTGTAATGGGATGTGGCAGAAACATATATTTCAAAAAATCATCATGGTGTAGTACAGGGATAGACAAGATTTTGTGTTGCAAGAGCTTCTTGATAGGATTGTACCACTCCTAAGGGACTCAATGAAACTTTCCATTTTTGAATGGTCTTTAATAAGTGCCAGAAATATCCATTTTCTAGATTTTTTGGGGGGGAGAAAGGTCCCATGCTCCACAATGTGACATTACAGAGAAAAGGATTTGAGGGGGCCAAACCTAAGCACAGCTGTCTCTATTCTTGTTCATAGTGGTCACAACTCACAACATAAGATTAGCGCTTCCCACCCATCATAGAGTGAGACAACTTCATCCATTGATTTATCCATCAATGTATCCACTAAGCCAGTACTTTCTCTCTGGAGTACTTAGGTACCTCCACATTAAGCGACGCTGCAGCGATAGCGACAACGATGCCGATCGCTGCAGCGTCGCTGTTTGATCGCTGGAGAGCTGTCACACAGACCGCTCTCCAGCGACCAACGATGCCGAGGTCCCCGGGTAACCAGGGTAAACATCGGGTTGCTAAGCGCAGGGCCGCGCTTAGTAACCTGATGTTTACCCTGGTTACCATCCTAAAAGTAAAAAAAACAAACAGTACATACTCACCTGCGCGTCCCCCGGCGTCCGCTTCCCTGCACTGTGTGAGCGCCGGCCCTAACAGCAGAGCGGTGACGTCACCGCTGTGCTTTTACTTTCACTTTAGGGCCGGCGCTCAGTCAGGGCAGGAAGCGGACGGCAGGGGACGCGCAGGGGAGTATGTACTGTTTGTTTTTTTTTACTTTTACGCTGGTAACCAGGGTAAACATCGGGTTACTAAGCGCGGCCCTGCGCTTAGTAACCCAATATTTACCCTGGTTACCAGCGTAAAACATCGCTGGTATCGTTGCTTTTGGTGTCAAGCCTGACGATAAACGCCGATCTGACGACCAAATAAAGTTCTGAACTTTACTCAACGACCAGCGATATCACAGCGGGATCCTGATCGCTGCTGCGTGTCAAACTAAACGATATCGCTAGCCAGGACGCTGCAACGTCACGGATCGCTAGCGATATCGTTTAGTGTGAAGGTACCTTAAGGAGAGGATCCCTAAACATGGGCGGTCCACAGATGGTAGGGGCTGCATAGAATGACATAGTTGCCACTAGGCCACAAGTTTTGCACTCCTTTTGTAGTAGGACCCTGTTTCAAATTTGCTGTGGAGTCTCATGGGTACTTATTATGGTCTTATTCACACCAGCAAAATCTGGAGTAAACCAGAAACTCTCTATATGTCTCTGCCAGACTTATTATGTTTTTGCCAGACCTAAAGAAGAAATTCTACAAGTTTTATGGTTTGCAAAAGTCCCTGTAGACTGACTAATAGGCAGCAGTTTGAATTAGTTTTTAATTTCAATTCAGTCATTTTTTGATCTAGCGTTACTTTAAAATACTTTTGTAGGGCATAGACAATGATAATACAAGGTTTATAAAACAGATATTATATTTTAAATTGACTGCATTACTTTTCACTTGTGAAAAATATAGTTTTCATTCTAATAGTACGTGTAAACCCATAACAATGTGCATGATATTTTGATACTCTTGAAACATGAATAGGATATCCTGTCTATAGTCCTCATTATTTCTTGGTATTGTTTGGGCCGCTCAATGGCATATGGAGTCATTATCCACTTAATACTTAGAGTAGACACAAACCTCAGTGCAGCGAGAGCAATGTTGATCGGGGAGAAGCAAGCATCTGTCACCTGAAAGCGCTGGCTGAAATGACATTAAATCAGGTAGCTTTCTGTTTTTTTCCTTCTTATATACAACATGTCTAGGGATAACTTGCTGCATGGCTAAAGGTCTAAATTCTCTGCTTGTGAGGTCAAAATGCAATAACTTACAGCGCTAATGTCAGGGGCACAATTTTATTTCAAATGCAATATGTCTTATTTTTCTTTGACAGCTTTTAAATTCATGCAACTCATATTTAGTAGTGGATCCTACAAAGATAAGGTCATGATTGAAAAATTGCATGTTCAGTTTAGTTCATGCAAAAATAAATTGCTATAAGGGGCACTAGCTCAGGTAACATTTGATGGCATTTATTTAGAACCGCTCTGCAACCTATAATAATTCAGCTCGGATGATAGCTATTCAAAAGTAAGGTTAAAAAGCATGACAGCCATTAGACAAAATTCTCATTGATATATACAGTACATGAGAAATGCAAATTAGATTATATCAAAAATTGTAAAAATACGAGACATCAACACATGTGGCCTTATTCCAACAAGCTCCATCTTTAAAAAGTATGATTATATTTTTAACAGTTGGAGTCAAATTTTACAAAGCCAGACTTTATTTTGGATAATGTGTAAGGAGATAGATCAGACCTCGGGCACCTGCATGTCGGGTCCGGAACTTGAAAGGCTGCATCCTCTGTTCCCAGGGGACAGCTTTTGGGGAGGCGGACCTTCCCCTGCAGCCTGAGGGAAGCCTGAGTGGGAGGGACCTTCCTGCTGACCAAGAGAGGCGGGGAGAGCCAGAAAAGGTCATACAAGAGCAGGGGGATAAAAGCAGAAAGCGCACACTGCAGAAGTACCGGTGTGGTGACGGGCCGTATAGAAAGAGCCCCCGTTGCATGCAGAGCAGAGTCATACAGAGCAGAGCAGAACACTGCAGAGTTAAGCCGTATAAACCCAGCCGAGCTGTGCAGACCGAGAGAGAAAGAGACGTGCGATGTGAGTCCGGTCTCCGAGTCGTACGTACCCCATAAGAGTGACTGGAGACAGTACAGACATTTGAATCCTGAAAGTGCCAGCAAACACCTGCTGAGCCATGCTGGGCTCGTACAAGTCTGTGACCCACATTACCATCAGCCACTTTGGGCCCGTTTGACTGAGACTGTCAGGAGAGTTGTGCAGGAGACACGTTGGGCTTAGATTCTACCGTGGTCCATAGCCTTATAGGCATCTACAGTTTATGGACTAGATGCAGTGAAAGGTGCCAGAGACCAACCACTGTCACCAGAAGATGGGGTATTGTTGTGTGCTGAACCCCATTGTAGAGGGCACCGCGCCCGCCGTTGCCGGTGCTATAGAGTACGCAGCAGGAGCTGCAGTGTTTGGACTTCATGTAACCATACCATTGTTATTTGTACCATAGTACTTCAGTTTTGCTACTTATACTGGTTAACCTTTACCTCCCAGCGTGGAGTGCTTCCCTGTAAATAAATCTGTTAACCCTTGATCTGCCCCCTTCCGTCATTGCATCCAGCGTTCCTGCGTGATATCTTACAAATGTAATACTGCAATACTTATTATATCACCAATCTATTTAATTACAGGGAACATGTCATCACATATTACATGTACAGTGGGTATGGAAAGTATTCAGACCCATTCAATTTTTCACTCTTTGTTTCATTGCAGTCATTTGATAAATTCTAAAAAGTTAATATTTTTCACATTAATGTACACTCTGCACCCCATATTGACTGAAAAAAACAGAAATGTAGAAAATTTTGCAAATTTAATAAAAAAGAAAAACTGAAATATCACATGGTCATAAGCATTCAGACCTTTTGCTCAGACACTCATATTTAAATCACATGCTGTCCATTTCCTTGTAATCCTCCCTGAGATGATTCTACTTCATTGGAGTACTGCTGTGTTTAATTCAACTGATAGGACTTGATTTGGAAAGGCACACACCTATCTATATAAGACTTCACAGCTCACAGTGCATGTCAGACCAAATGAGAATCATGAGGTCAAAGGAACTGGCCAAGGAACTCAGAAACAGAATTATGGCAAGGCACAGAATTGGCCAAGGTTGCAACAGCATTTCTGCACTACTCAAGGTTCCTAAGAGCACAGTGGCCTCCAATTATCCTTAAACAGAAGAAGTTTGGGACCACCAGAAGTCTTCCTAGACCTGGCCATCAAGCCAAACTGAGCAATTATGGGAGAAGAGCCTTGATGAGAGAGGTAACAAAGAACCCCAAGATCACAGTGGCTGAGTTCCAGAGATGCAGTAGGGAGATGGGAGAAAGTTCCACAAAGTCAACTATCACTGCAGCCCTCCGCCAGCCGGGCCTTTATGGCAGAGTGACCAGATGGAAGACTCTTCTCTGTGCAAGACATATGAAAGCCTGCATAGAGCTTGTTGAAGGACCCCCAGACTATGAGAAATAAGATTCTCTGGTCTGATGACATGAAGATAGATCTTTTTGGTGAAAATTCTAAGTGATATGTGTGGAGAAAACCAGGCACTGCTCATCACCTGCCCAATACAATCCCAACAGTGAAACATAGTGGTGGCAGCATCATGCTAAGGGGGTGTTTTTCAACTGCAGGGACAGGATGACTGGTTGTCATTGAAGGAAACATGAATGCAGCCAAGGGCAGAGATATCCTGGATGAAAACCTTTTCCAGAGTGCTCTGGACCTCAGACTGGCTGAAGGTTCACCTTTCAACAAGACAATGACCCTAAGCACACCCCTAAAAGAATAAATAAGTGGTTTCAGAACAACTCTGTGATCATTGTTGACTGGCCCAGCCAGAGCCCTGACCTAAACCCAATTGAGCATCTCTCGAGAGACCTGAAAATGGCTGTCCACCAACATTCACCATCCAACCTGATGGAACTGGAGAGGATCTGCAAGGAAGAATAGCAGAGGATTCCCAAACCAGGTGTGAAAAACTTGTTCCATCATTTCCAAGGGGACTCATGGCTGTACTAGCTCAAAAGGGTGCTTCTACTCAATACTGAGAAAAGGGTCTGAATACTTATGACCACGTGATATTTCTGTTTTTCTTTTTTAATAAATTTGCAAAAATTGCTACATTTCTGTTTTTTTCAGTCAAGATGGGGTGCAGAGTGTTAGGTATCGAGTTCCCGCCTCTGTACAGGGGGAATCTCGAACCATCTCCGCTGCGGTTTCCAATTCTTCTCCAGCCGCAGTGGAGCCTGCTCAGCGGAGATGTCAGTCCCAGCATCTGGCTCAAGCTGATACTGTGCGACTGGTTACTGCTGCCCTTCCAGGCTCTGCCTATGTAGCCAGTACTGATCAGCAGCAAGCAGGTCTTTCTGGGACTAAGTCCTGCTTTTCCCATACTGAGCATGCTCACGGGATGACCTCCCATTGGAGGTCAGGGGTCAAATGCTCAGGTCCTGTTGCGGCTCCTATTGGACCATCTGGAAGGTCCCATAGCACTGCTGCTATAAAAGGTTTGCATGGCTGCTCGGCCATGCGCTAGTGTGTACTTGATAACGTGTGTGTGTTGATGTGTGACTGTCTCTCATTAATCATCCCCTTCCTAGTGTTGTTGACAGCTTGCGAATGGTGGATGCTTGCTATCTAGCGCCCAACAGTGCTACCTGCACACCTAGCACATGATCCAGCGTCTTATTGCAGTGACCACCAGTGTGGCGCCGTGCGCTAATAGAGCACTTTCCTGACCCAAGTCTGGATGGTTATTGGCGTCCACTAGAGCGGCACTGCACGCACTCTTGTGCATTAAATAATTATTTCTGTTTAACTCTGACACCCCAGTAGCGGCGTCGAGCACAAGAGGTCTAGAGGAACTCTTTCCCTGAGTCTTGGGATAGAGTTCTGAGACTCCTTGCTTGCGCTCTTTGTGCGGTACCGTGGCCCTGTGACGCAACAGGGTTTGCTTCCTTCATAGCGGGTGAAGCTAACCCGTGTGTGTATCCACATTATTCCGCCATATAGTCTGTCATTACTCAGCAACAGGTTCCATCTCTGCACGGTGGACCCCGGGCTGCGAACGCACCTGATACCATTTTCCTAATTATTTGGTGCGTTCCGCTAGCCCTAACACAGAGTGAACATTAATGAGAAAAAAATGAACTTTTTTGAAGTTACCAAATGGTTGCAATGAAACAAAGAGTGAAAAATTTAAAGGGGTCTGAATACTTTCCATACCCACTGTATATGTAGTGAAAGAGAAAAGAGAGTATTTTGTACCAAATAATAAATTTTATTGAGGTAAGTACAACAAATAATGAATAAACGGAATCATACTGCCGAAGCAGTGCTAAAATGGGTATCACAAAAATAAATAGCAACCAGTATAGTAATTATTTTAATACGCACTACCTCAAGATGAGCAAAGCGAAAAAAGGGAATTATCATTGGCTAAATCCATTATTAAAATATAAGTTGTCACATAGATAAAAGTATGCATCTCATTTGTGATTTACCATATTACATGTACTTAATATCAGAGCTCACCTTGAGGATGTAGTGACTGCACAAAAATGTATATCACTAAATGTATGTAAGAAAATATGGTGCTAAATAGTGCAAAGACACAACCTCAAGTGGGCTAAAGTGCATAAGAAGGGCTGAAACTTACTGGTATGTTAGTAAGGGCTCATACCAACTTGCGCGAGACTCGGATGTGTCTCGCACGGTAATACCCGGTACTGCACCTGGCACAGAGGAACGGAGCGTGCAGCTGCATGTATTCCTATGCGGCCGCACGCTCTGATCTGAGTGCCGATAGCAGAGCTGGGTATTGCCGTGCGAGACTCATCCTAGTCTCGCACAAGTGAGTTTGAGCCCTAAGGCCGGGGTCACACTAGCATGTTTTACGGACGTATGAGAGGCGCAGAAAATTCACATTGCACACGGTACAATGATTCTCTATGGCCCAGCTCCTATCTGGCGTATTTAACGCATCCGTATTTTACGGTCTTGTACGGCGGTAGACAATCGCAGCATGCTGCGTTTGTCAGCGTATTGCGCAAAAAAATCCACCAATGAAAGTCAATGGGGGCGAGAAAAATACAGATTACACACGGACCATCAGTGTGACTTGCGAGAAATACGCACCAGTGTTCTATAGAAAAGCCGGCAATTCAGCGCGGTGTACAGTAAAATCATACTGACAGGTTAGAATAGAATAGCTAAAATAAATGTCTACACATAGTATAGGTGTATATATATATATATATATATATATATATATATATATATATGTATATATATGTCAGTGAGACACGTGTGTATATATATATATATATATATATATATATATATATATGTATTTTTATTTCATACAGCGCTAGATAGCAGAAAAGCCGGTAATTCAATTGCCGGCTTTTGTTATGTCCTTCCCAAACCCAACAGAATATGAGACATGGTTTACATACAGCAAACCTTTTCATATCCCTTTTTTTAACATATTCCTCACTAATGTTAGAGAAGGGATTTCCAACCTACTCAGGTGTTCTGCCTTTTAGGTATCTACGCAATGAAGCAATAATCAGAGAGACACACACTCGTTCTCTGTCCAAATAGTCTCTGGTCTTTATTTTTAGGGCTGGGCTTTTAAAGGCCCAAGATCAAAAGGAAATGTAGAGTTACATAATAAATTGGCAAGGAGATATATTATACAATGAGTTGTCATACACATCCTGGTATCCAAGATAGACAAAAACAGACATAGAATCGGCGATTCTGAGAAATTCTGACCACTACTATGTGGAATGTCCGGGAAATTGTCCACAAGGAGAGACAGATGATAACATCTTGCACAATACTTGTTTTTCTGTTATTTTTCTGATATTTAGCAAGATGACGATTAACCATTTCTTTAACAATTCCCCTCTTTTTATCATCTGATCTACCTTTCCCTAGCTGAACCCTTCCTGTTACTCAGGTCTGCAAGATAACCCTACTTCACGAAATACATGGCTTATCCGGTGTATATCATGGGATACCGACATGCTGTGTATCCATTCAAATTATACTTGTGGGTCAGACCTTCTGTTCCTTCTAACCCTATTTCTATAGAGGAATTATTATAAGGGGATGATATAGATACATTTTTATGACATAGAAGTACAGACATTTATATTAATATATTAAAATATATTTTAGAAAATAGAATATAGTTTTTGTTTGTTAGTATAATTCATAGAGTCCATATTGTCAATGAGTCTTTGTAAGTTCTTTGTGGGCTCTTTGTCTTTTATAAGACCTTTGGTCTTCTGAAATACGATCCCCAAGTCTACTGAAGTTTGCTTGTTGCAGAATATGCATTCAGGTTGGAGTGCAGTTATTGAGGTAGTCATCACTTGGGTTTGCTTTATTATCAAGGTAGTGATCAATTTTAGCTTTACGTTTACCTGGAAAACAATTACAATTACAGACACCGTTAGTAGGGCCCAACCAAACTAGTAGGCCAAATACAGTTTCAAATTCTAAAGCCTGTAGATTGAAACTCAGCTTTGTTTCTTTGAGGAAACCAAGAGGCAGCAGCAGACATAACTAGGCCCAAACCAAGCACCAGGGCAAATGCAGTTTCATATTGTTGATAGAGGCCAAAAGCCTGTAGATTCAAACGCTTTGTTTAGTAAAGGTAGAGTGGGCGAACCCACCTGTCCAGGCAAACGGCACTTGCACGGGTGCTTGCCCCAAGTGGTGACCACGGTCCTGTGGGGGGAGTCAGCCCATTTAGGGAGGTATAAAAAATGGCCTATGATGGACATTCAGCAGCTGCAAATGGAGGAATTGGCAAAGTCAGTAAGAGGTGGGCAAAAGCGAGTCACTTATCACCCAAGCTAGGTGTCAGCAGGGGAAGGTGGGGCAAAAGAATTGCCAATCCATGATTGGTTTATTTTAATGAAGGTTAGATCATCTACATTTTGGGTAGCCAAACGTGTCCTTTTTTCGGTCAGTATTGAAACAACAGCACTGAAGACTCTTTCTGAAAGCACACTGGCAGCAGGGCAAGCGAGCTCCTGTAAAGCATATTCTGCCAATTCGGGCCAGGTGTCTAGTTTAGATGCCCAGTAATCAAAGGGGAATGACCTGTGAGGGAGAACATCGATAAGCGATGAAAAATAGTTTGTAACCATACTGGACAAATGCTGTCTCCTGTCACTTTGAATAGATGCAGCAGTCCCTGTTGTGTCAGCGGTCATTGAAAAATCACTCCACAACCTTGTCAGAAAACCCCTCTGTCCAACGCCAATTCAGATTTCGGCACCTCTAGCACCTCTGTCATGTTGCCCCCTACGGCAAGTGTGAGGACCATCACTGCCTCTGCGTGCTGGGAATGCCTGAACCAAACGGTCTACAAGAGCGGCTTGTTTGGTAGCCAATATTTGCTCAAGGTTCTCATGTGGCATGATGTTTTGCATTTTCCCTTTATAGCGTGGATCCAGGAGGCAGGCCAACCAGTAATCGTCATCGGTCATCATTTTGACAATGCGGGGGTCCCTTTTTAAAATACGCAAGGCATACTCAGCCATGTGGGCCAATGTTCCTGGTGTCAATTCACTGGTCCTGCTGGGTTGAGGAGCACTTTCTTGGAAATCCACATCACAAGTGTCCCACAAGAAACCTGTACCTGACCTTGCAACGCCACCAGTTTCAAGTGGCCCCTGAGAAGCATCCTCCTCCCATACATAGTCATCCCCATCATCCTCATCCTCATCCTCTTCGACCGCCACCTCGTCCTGGACAGTTCCCTGACCAGACAATGGCTGACTGTCATCAAGGATTCCCTCCTCCTCGGCTGCAGACGCCAGCTCCTTGATGTGCGTCAAACTTTGCATCAGCAGACGCATAAGTGGGATGCTCATGCTTATGATGGCGTCGTCTGCACTTGCCAGCCGTGTGCATTCCTCGAAACACTGAAGGACTTGACAGAGGTCTTGTAGCTTGGACCACTGCACACCAGACAACTCCATGTCAGCCATCCAACTGCCTGCCCGTGTATGCGTATCCTCCCACAAATACATGACAGCACGCCTCTGTTCACACAGCCTCTGAACCATGTGCAGTGTGGAGTTCCACCTTGTTGCAACATCGATAATTAGGCGGTGCTGTGGAAGATTGAGCGATCGCTGATGGTTCAGCATACGGCTGGAATGTACGGGCGACCGACGGATGTGCGAGCAAAGTCTTCGCACCTTCAAGAGCAGGGCTGGTAACTCCGAAAAATTTTTAAGAAAGCACTGCACCACCAGGTTCAAAGTGTGAGCCAAGCAAGGTATGTGTTTGAGTTGTGAAAGGGCTATGGCAGCCATAAAATTCCTTCCATTATCACTGACTACCTTGCCTGCCTCAAGATGTACACTGCCCAGCCATGACTGAGTTTCTTGCTGCAAGAACTCGGCCAGAACTTCCGCGGTGTGTCTGTTGTCGCCCAAACATTTCATTTCAAACACAGCCTGCTGACGCTTCCCACTAGCTGTTCCGTAATGGGACACCTCGTGTGCAACACTGGCAGCTGCAGATGGAGTGGTCGTGCGACAGCGCACTGTTGACGAGCTTTCGCTTCTGGAGGAGGAGGAGGAGGAGGAGGTGGGGTGGCGAACATCTACAGCCAACTGTTTCCTAGATCATGGGCTAGGCAGAACTGTCCCACTATTGCTGTACCCTGTGGACCCTGCATCCACGACATTAACCAAGTGCACCGTGATGGACACGTAACGTCCCTGGCCATGCCTACTGGTCCATGCATCTGTTGTGAGGTGCACCTTCCCACTGACAGACTGCCTCAGTGCATGGACAATGCGGTCTTTGACATGCTGGTGGAGGGCTGGGATGGCTTTTCTCGCAAAGAAGTGGCGACTGGGTAGGTCATAGCGTGGTACTGCGTAGGCCATCAGGGCTTTGAAAGCTTTGCTTTCAACCAACCGGTAGGGCATCATCTCTAACGAGATAAGTCTGGCAATGTGGGCGTTCAAACCCTGTGTACGCGGATGACAGGATGAGTACTTTCGTTTCCTAACAAGAGTCTCTTCTAGGGTGAGCTGGACTGGAGAGCTGCCTATGGTGGAACTAGCGATGGTGGTTGTTGTGGACATGGCAGATTGAGAGTGAGTTGGTGATGTTGGCCTACATACAGTGCTTCCTACCAATAACCTTCTGACTCCCTGACTGCTTTGGCCTAGCGACGATCCCTCCACATTTGCTGCTGCTGGTGTCCTAATCGGTGGGCTTACAGTGAGGGAAGCAATGTTGCAGTGCTGACTACCTTCATTCAGACCTGGTGCACCAATGGTACGGGATGTTACATAGTTAGTCCAGGCTTGCAAGTGCATGCTGTTTAAATGTCTACGCATGCACATTGTATTTAAATTGTTAAGAATCTTCCCTCTGCTAAAGGTCTTTGAGCATTTTTTACAGATCACTTTTGACTGATCATTGGGATCTTGGTCAAAAAAATGCCACACTGCACTCTTCCTACTATGGAATTCCTTTTCAGGCATTGCACGCTGTGCAACTTTCACAGGATGGCCACGCTGTCCTAAAACTGGTTTTGTCAAACGTTTTTTGCCTGATACGGGCCTGCCAGATGACAGCTGTTGTGATGTAGATTGGTGCTGCTGCGGATAACCCTCCTCAGCTTCTGAGCTACTGGCAGTGCCACCCTCTTCCCCCAATGGCTGCCAATCTGGGTCAACAACTGTGTCATCTATCACCTCCTCCTCCTCAATGTCATGTGCACCTTCCTCAGTGTCACCGTGTAAGGTGCTAAAGCGTTAGGGACAGGGCACCATAGTCTCATCAGGGTCAGATTGTGGCTCAGCAAACTGCGAGGGCAATGTAGTGATCTGACTCAATGGAACAGCATCATAATCTAGCTGTGGCTGTGCATCAGTGCACTCCATGTCCGATTCTTCTTGTAATGGGCAGGGTACAATTTCCCTTTCTAACCCAGGCACGGTATGTGTAAAGAGTTCCATGGAGTAATCCTTCACTTTTGGTTTGGTAGAAGGACACAAGGAAACGTCTTGTTCCTGACCGGGAGCATCCACTGACGACTGGCTGCTGTGACATTTTGAACTTTGGGAAGAGGAGGCCAAAGAGCTAGAGGCTGAGTAAGCAAGGAAAGCCAAAACTTTTTCCTGCTGCTCTGGCTTTAAAAGCTGTTTTCCTACTCCCAGGTAAGGGAGCCTTCGAGGCCTTGTGTAGCCAGACGATGACGCAGGCTCAACACCTCCAGCCTTAGGTGCTACTGTGCTTTTGCCAATACCACCAGATGCAGCACCACCATCAGTACCAGCTGACAACCCCCGCCCACGGCCTCTTCCACCAGACTTCCTCATTTTTTGGGGGGAGACACAGAACCACAACTGTGGCCCACTGGTATAACTGTAAACTATGAACATGGCAGAAAGTGGCTGCCTGATATATACGACACACTAGCAGTACAGCAGAATATACACTGTGTGCGAATTTTAATCTCTCTTTTTTTTTGGGGGGAGACACAGAACCACAACTGTGGCCCAGTGGTATAACTGTAAACTATGAACGTGGCAGGAAGTGGCTGCCTGATATATACGACACACTAGCAGTACAGAAGAATATACACTGTGTGCGATTTTTAATCTCCCTTTTTTTGGGGGGGAGACACAGAACCACAACTGTGGCCCAGTGGTATAACTGTAAACTATGAACGTGGCAGAAAGTAGCTGCCTGATATATACGACACACTAGCAGTACAGCAGAATATACACTGTGTGCAAATTTTAATCTCCCTTTTTTGGGGGGTGAGACACAGAACCACAACCCTGGCCCAGTGGTATAACAGTAAACTATGAATGTGGCAGAAAGTGGCTGCCTGATATATGCGACACACTAGCAGTACAGCAGAATATACACTGTGTGCGAATTTTAATCTCCCTTTTTTGGGGGGGGAGACACAGAACCACAACTCTGGCCCAGTGGTATAACAGTAAACTATGAATGTGGCAGAAAGTGGCTGCCTGATATATACGACACACTAGCAGTACAGCAGAATATAAACTGTGTGCGAATTTTAATCTCCCTTTTTTTTGGGGGGAGACACAGAACCACAACTCTGGCCCAGTGGTATAACAGTAAACTATGAACGTGGCAGAAAGTGGCTGCCTGACATATACGACACACTAGCAGTACAGCAGAATATACACTGTGTGCAAATTTTATTCTCCCTTTTTTTGAGGGGGAGACACAGAACCACAACTCAGGCCCACTGGTATAACACAACACTATGAATGTGCCAGAAAGTGGCTGGAATTATTATTTAAAAAAAAAATAACAAGCTCCCTACAATGAGCTCAGGACAAGTATGGCAGCAATAAAAAGGACTGCTGAACACAGAAATGTGGACAAATAAACAAGATAGGTAACTGTGCAGAAAGGAGCAACAGGAATTTTGCTTTTAAAAAAGCAGTTGGTTTGCACAGCACCATGCACACAGCTATGCAGCTGCTGCACTAAAATACGACCTCCACTGTCCCTGCACAAAAAGGTGGTGTGGGACAGTGAAAATCGCTCCAGCACAAGCGGTTTGGGGGTTTATATTTCCTCCCTAACTCTGTCCCTGCTTCTGACTAACTGCAGCAACACCTCTCCCTATGCTCAGATCGGCAGAAGTAAGATGGCGGTCGGCGTGCACGTCCCTTTATAGCCCCTGTGATGCCGCAGACAGCAAGCCAATCACTGCCATGCCCTTCTCTAAGATGGTGGGGACCGAGACCTATGTCATCAAGCTGCCCACACTCTGCGTCCTCCTTCATTGGATGAAAAACGGCGGTGACAGCGTCATATGAAACGCGACTTTGGCGCTCTGATCGTGTACCGCATGGCTGATCCCACACTAGGATCGGTTCGGGTTTCATGAAACCCGACTTTGCCTAAAAGTCGGCGATTTCTGAAAATGTCCGATCCGTTTCGCTCAACCCTAACTGTGACCCATTTACATAAAGCTCTAGATTTACATTAGAGATTGGTGTCTCTTGCATATTGCAAATACTTATTTGTGTTAAAACAGTACACCCATAACATGTCCCCCCAGATTTATTACAGTACAAACGGAAAGGGAGGTCATAGCTTGGGATTCCTAGTGCTGGGGCTGAGAGAACGGCTTCCTTCCGGTCCTTAAACCCCTCTTTTGCTTCTGTGGTCAGTTGGTATGGCTGACCCTGGTTTCACATTGACAACACATCAAATAGAGGGTGCATGATTTGTGATGCAGAGGGAATCCATTCTCTACAGTAGCCAATCAGCCCTAGGGATGTTCTCAGTGTACTTATGGAAGTGGGCACAATTGCTTGGCTTACGGCCTTTTACCCTTTCTGGTGTTATGCGTTTCAGCTGAGGTGAAATTCAGCGACCTAAGAAAACAACTTTTTCCTCTCTCTTTTTTTTTCTCCGCTGTTTATCTCTTGAAACCTTACTTCCTTCTTGGTACAAAAAGATTAGCAAAGAACCTGTTTCAATTAGACATACCTGTTTGCCCTCTGCTCAGGGGATATTGTCTAATACACACTGGTATAGTTCCTGGCTTCAATTTGATGGATACTTGTCTTATCCTTAACAAACCAACGTGTCTCTTATCCTTTACCCATACTGCAGCTGGTATTTGTTTGAGCATTTGCTGAATGTCCTCATCTTTGTCAATTTGCAGTTTTTCATCATCTACCTAAATTAGCGACATCATAGTGGAGAGGGTTGCTCCAGACAATGGGCCTGTAACAGTAATACTTTTCTTCCAAACAATTAATAACTGCATTCAATGCACTCAGCATATCAGCACCTATCAAGCTTAGGACATTTATCTGAGACTAGCAATTGGGCACACAAGTCTGTGGTACGTGCTATTCACACATTCTTGGGTTCTGTTTCATGCAAGAGATGGACTGCCCCATCTGTCCCTACACCCTTTACTGTTTTCCCTGTCATGAATCGTTGTGGCATATCCATTTTCTTATATCAGTACGACTCGCACATGTATCAATCAGGCATTTTAATTGTGTGAAAGTGATTGCCATCCTGTGGGGAGACCACTATTTTTGTTTACTCTTTTCTGGTGAACTATCCCATCTTTCCTTTTCCCCTGTGATATATACCTGTCCCCTGCACCGCAGTTTTCACAGCATTATTAAATACATTTGGAGGTATATTCACCATAACAGGGGATGGCTTTTGCTGCTTCTTTTGCTTTCCTACTGTTATCTGGTCCTCTATCCTCCTAAACATGGGAAGGGACTGATCGAGTGTAGCAGAGATACATTCTGGCCTCACTCTTCTCTTAATCCTGTCAGGAACATATTTTTAAGAAACCTAGCTTCCCTATGATTTTTCAGGCCATAATCATGATCTGTGAACACTGCTGTACATCTAGCATAAAATCTGTCAATAGGCTCCTCTGAACCCTGGAATACTTCTAGTAATTCTGAAGCTAATTACTCTGTCTGTGTTTTGGCAACAACAAGTAACATGGCTAGAAATTGCTGTCCCGACTCCCTAGTTTTCCTGTCTGCTGGTATCTCCTGTGTTATTATGGCATTCACCTGAACTGCTTTTATTTTCTCAGCTAGCGGCACACCAGCAGATGAGGCATAATGGTTCAAAATCATTCCACGCAGCATCATAGCTATCAGCTGTACCCTTCACGGCTTTATAAAACCCAAGGGGATTTTTATACGGGTCTGGGAAACTATTCACTATGGCAAGTTGCTCAGATCTGCTCCATGGTTTATACCAAGTAGTGGTATCTATTTTTGTGATTTCCTCTCCAATCTCCTGTGGTCTGCTGGTCGTCTGTGTTATTACAAGGAGGGCTATTGCAGTGTCACCCCTCTCAGTCATAGCACAGAAGTCATATTGGCTTTTCCTTTATCTTGTGGCTTGTTACATTTATTACAGATCCAGGTAGTGGATCTCATGGCTCTTCTATCCCTCTGCCTATCCTGTTGATTGCCTGCGTGCACTGGGGGTTGTGGGTGTGTGGGATTACTTTCTGTAGCCCCCACCAACCCTTCACTGGACTGGTCCTCTCCTATACACCTCCATTTGCTGTCTACTCTGCTTTATTGTCACCCGGAGGAGGTGTAGGGGTAGTCTGTAAGTGAAACCTATCTTCCCTTTTTTAGGAAAGGGCTTCTTCTGCTGTCGGGGACTGTTTACTGGGGTGGAGAAACTATCCGTGGATCCCTTTGGTAGCCCAAGGTATTAATTTGTAGTTGAATACGTAGGAGGAGAGGAATCGTATGCTGGGAAGCCTGGCTGCATTTGAATTGCGACTGACACTGGAATCAACCTTCCTTTTCACATGCAGCCTCACTCTTTACTGGGCTGCTGCTGGAAGGGGGCTGATCTCATCCACCCTGTTACAGGGGCGGAGTGAGCTGCGAAGACACAGACTGACTTGGTAAGGGGGGCTGCTTGTGCCGGTGGGGGAATGCTGCAAATCACCTCTCATATATTCTCACATTGTAATTTCAATCACGTTCCTCATTCTCAGCATTTAAAATGGACCATGTCATTCAGAGGTTCTGATCCATACCGCAACTTGCATCCCATAGTCATATTTATCAATCCATGTGGCATGCTTCTTACTTAAATGCTTCCATCTCTCAGCATCCAAACATCCATTCCTTGGCATTCCTGCCTTTTCTAGAATTATTAGCGGTGTCCTTATCTGCTTTATTTCCCACCAGGTCCTTTATCTTATATCTTGGATCCGTAATCTGTCCTGACTTGGTTAATCTATCACCCATAACAGCTGTCAAAGGTAGCGACCCCTATCTTCAGCCCTGTTATGTATAAGTTGGATCCCACTGTTCTACTATGATAGCCAGCAATCCTGCTTCCAAAGCAATAAGCTGAACCGCAACTCTCTGTTCTGTCCTGATGCTGATGCACACCTTCCTGGAAAAGTAGATCACTATGAACAATGCAGTTCCAACCACAAGCGCTGTATACTCCTCATTAGTGTTGAGCGATACCGTCCGATACTTGAAAGTATCGGTATCGGAAAGTATCGGCCGATACCGGCAAAGTATCGGATCTAATCCGATATCGATACCCGATACCAATACAAGTCAATGGGACTCAAGTATTGGATGGTATCCCTGATGGTTCCCAGGGTCTGAAGGAGAGGAAACTCTCCTTCAGGCCCTGGGATCCATATTAATGTGTAAAAGAAAGAATTAAAATAAAAAATATTGCTATACTCACCTCTCCGACGCAGCCTGGACCTCACCGAGGGAACCGGCAGCGTTGTTTGCTTAAAATTTGCGTGTTTACTTCCTTCCATTTTAAAATGCGCGCGTGTCCAGCCTCCCGTGACGTCACGGCTTGTGATTGGTCGCATCGCCCATGTGACCGCGACGCGACCAATCACAAGCCAGAACGTAATTTTAAAATCCTGAAGGACCTATAATTACGTCACGGCTTGCTGTGATTGGTCGCGTCGCGACCACATGGGTGGCACGCGACCAATCACAAGCCGGGACTTCACGTAAGGAAGTAAACGCGCGCATTTTAAGCAAACAATGCTGCTGGTTCCCTCGCTGAGGTCCAGGCTGCGTCGGAGAGGTGAGTATAGCAATATTTTTTATTTTAATTCTCTCTTTTACACATTATTACATTAATGTTGTTTCGATACCGATACCCGATACCACAAAAGTATCGGATCTCGGTATCGGAATTCCGATACCCGCAAGTATCGGCCGATACCCGATACTTGCGGTATCGGAATGCTCAACACTACTCCTCATACATCTAGATCTGAGTCCTCACTAGACTCTGAATATGCAAGGTCTATTCCTGAATCCACTCTGGGTTCAATAAGATAATATTTGTCCGTGAAATTATCTTTCCACCTTGGCATATACCATCTAGAGTCTAATATATCTACCCAACTTCTGATCAATCCATGAGGATGAGTTACTCTATGACAAGAGTACTATCTGCGCCTAAACTGGTAAACTTAACATAGACACTTTTCACACAGCATGTGGTGCACACATGGGAAGCATTTGTCTGATTTTTCAATCACATCCATACACACAGTACTTCTGTACTTTCTCGCTCCTCACATTTTATCAAAATGCTCTAGTGCCAATGGACAAAAACATAAATCACATCTATCTGTGGAATCCCTTACTTGGTTCACTATATCCTCTAATTCATTTCCTATCTGAGTACGGGGTTGTATACAAAAATGAGCATTTATGTCCACATAGATTGTCTTCACGTGCTCTTTCCCACTTCACTACAAATTCCCACCCGGGACCTTCCTGTAAATTTTTTCAAGTAGCAACTAGCCAGAGAGTTTTATCTTACTCACTGCTTTTAATGAGAAGGCTATTTATCTATTTATGTACTGAGCACACATCATTTAGTCTCCATACATCATGAGCGCTGCGCCATACCCCACAACACAGATTCAGCAA
This sequence comes from Ranitomeya variabilis, assembly GCF_051348905.1. Classification (NCBI taxonomy): domain Eukaryota; kingdom Metazoa; phylum Chordata; class Amphibia; order Anura; family Dendrobatidae; genus Ranitomeya; species Ranitomeya variabilis. Next base: position 575,447,217 of record NC_135236.1, read on the forward strand.
TACATCAGGAACACAGTATAATCAGAACAGTTCAGCACAGCTCTATCAGTACTACTTATCAATTATCAACTGACAAGGCACTAATAAACTCAACTAATATAATTAACTAACCAAAAGCAGAATAAGAGTAATAAAGAAGGAAAGAAACAATAGAACATACATAGTACAAGTATAGCATAGCAGAGCAGAGCAGAGCAGAGCAGGATCAAGACACTTCAATTACAATATTTACAGTATTAACAAACATTGACATAGTTACAAACAGACAGACAGGAACCCTTATTACAGGTACAGTCAAAACAAATTATGGAAAATCATCGTACTTCATAATGAAACAAAAACAATTGTTAACAGCACTTAAACAAACATATAAAACAGACAAACAAGAGACAACAAAACAAAAAAAGCTTTCCCGTTAGAAATCCCCAAAGACTGACCCTAGAAAGCCTCCTTTCCCGGAGAGAAAACTGTGTGAGTAATAAATCTACTCACTTACCCAGGATCTAGCTTTCTGTTCAGGAGTGAGGCAGTCAATTGTTCAGTCTAAGATGAATGTCGAAGGAGAAATAATATCTTGCTGGGGCCTCCAAGTTGTTAGAGAAGGGATTTCCAACCTACTTAGGTGTTCTGTCTTTTAGGTACCTACTCAATGAAGCAATAATCAGAGAGAAACACGCTCATTGTCTGTCCAAATAGTCTCTGGTCTTTATTTTTAGGGCTGGGCTTTTAAAGGCCCAAGATCAAAAGGAAATGTAGAGTTACATAATAAATTGGCAAGGAGATTTATTATACAATGAGTTGTCATACACATCCTGGTATCCAAGATAGACAAAAACAGACATAGAATCGGTGATTCTGAGAAATTCTGACCACTACTATGTGGAATGTCCGGGAAATTGACCACAAGGAGAGACAGATCTTGCACAATACTTGTTTTTCTGTTATTTTTCTGATATTTAGCAAGATGAAGATTAACCATTTCTTTAACACTAATAATGTTCCAAGTGTCTGTGTGCAAAATTTGGGGGCTCTAGCTGTTAAAATAAAGGGTTAAATCGCGGAAAAAACTGGTGTGGGCTCCCGCGCAATTTTCTCCACCAGAGTGGGAAAGCCAGTGACTGAGGGCAGATATTAATAGCCTAGAGAGGGACCATGGTTATTTTCCCCCACCCAGGGCTAAAAACATCTGCCCCCAGCCACCCCATAAAAGGCACATCTGTAAGATGTGCCTATTCTGGCACTTAGCCTCTCTCTCCCCACTCCCAAGTAGAGGTGGGATATGGGGTAATAAAGGGTTAATGTCACCTTGCTGTTGTAAGGTGACATTAAGCCAGGTTAATAATGGAGAGGTGTCAATAAGACACCTATCCATTATTAATCCAATTGTAGTAAATGGTTAATAAAACACACACACATTAGTAAAAAAGTATTTTATTGAAATAAAGACACAGGGTGTTGTAATAGTTTATTATACTCTCAATCCAATTGAAGACCCTTGTCACCTGAAACAAGTTAAAATAAAAAACCAAAAATATCCCATACCTTCCATCGTTCAGTCTTGTCCCACACTGTAAATCCATCTGAACGGTTAAATATTTTTACAAGCAGAAGCCTGCTAATGCAGCTGCCCCTGCCTGTAAAAACTGGGGAATGAATGGAAAGCAGGGGAACGTAGCTACCTAGTCTTGCGGTGCTGTACCCCCTGCTGGTATAACCTCAGATGAACTCAAGCGTGAGAAAATATTGAGAAAAATTCCCACTCTGGTGGAGAAAATTGTGCGGGAGCCCACACCAGTTTTTTCCGCGATTTAACCGTTTATTTTAACAGCTAGAGCCCCCACATTTTGCACATACACACTAATAACATTAGCAGTGAGCAATATGCAAAAAAAAGGGATATGAAAAGGTTTACTGTATGTAAACCATTTCTCATATCATGTCGAGTTTGGGAAGGAGATAGCAAAAGCTGGCAATTGAATTACCGGCTTTTCTGCTATCTAGCGCTGTATGAAATATACATATATATATATGTCTCACTGACATATATAGGAGCTGTGCTCCTGTCTATAAAATTTTGTGAATGAATGGAGTGCAGGGGAATGTCCTGTAGTTACCTTGAGTCGCGGTGATGCGCCCTCTGCTGGATGAACTTCTATGAACTCGAGCCTGGGAAAAGTTCATATGCAAAAAAAAAGGGATATGAGATGGTTTACTGTATGTAAACCATGTCTCATATCCTGTTGGGTTTGTGAAGGAGATAGCAAAAGCCGGTAAATGAATTACCAGCTTTTGTGCTATCTCGCGCTGAATTAAATATAAATACAGTATATATATATATATATATATATATATATATATATAAAATTGTCTAAGGGTTTTTCTGTCTGTCTGTCTGTCTGTCTGTCTGTCCTGGAATCCCGCGTCTCTGATTGGTCGAGGCCGCTAGGCCTCGACCAATCAGCGATGGGCACAGCATGGCAACGATGTCATAAAGGTTGCCTCGACCAATCAGCGACGGGCACAGTCTGCCGCGAATTCGCCTCGACCAATCAGCGACGGGCACAGTATCGACGTAGATGTCAAAATGGTTGCCATGGCGACGATGATGTCATAAAGGTTGCCTCGACCAATCAGCGACGGGCATAGTCTGCCGCGAATTCTGGAATCATCATTGTCCATATACTACGGGGACATGCATATTCTAGAATACCCGATGCATTAGAATCGGGCCACAGTCTAGTATATATATATATATATATATAGACTGTATATATGTTTTAACGAACATTTGAGCCCATAAATCCATTAGATGTCGGTTTTGCAAGCCTGCGAGAAAATATCACAGTACGGATGCCATACGGATTACATACGGAGGATTTCAAGCGCAAAATACGCTGCCACACCCTGCCTACAGATGACATACGGATCACTATTTTGGGAACATTTCTGCGTATTACGGCCGTAAAAAACGGACCGTATTTTCATACACTGAGTGTGACGCCGGCCTTATACTACCATGGCATTTTATTTCACCGACTGGAGTCTTTTCTATTCACACCAATAAAGAAGAGTTTTGGGATTTTTGTGGAGCTGGATTTTTATTTCTTTGCAATCATTCATGTCCAGGGCACGGACGCTTCCCTTGCTCCTGATTTCCAAGGAATGCATATGGGTGAGCTTGCCTCCATCTTTCCCTGACTGTAAATATTATTATTATTATTATTTATTGTTATAGCGCCATTTATTCCATGGCGCTTTACAAGTGAGGAGGGGTATACATAATAAAAACAAGTACAATAATCTTGAACAATACAAGTCATAACTGGTACAGGAGGAGTGAGGACCCTGCCCGCGAGGGCTCACAATCTACAAGGGATGGGTGAGAATACAGTAGGTGAGGATACAGCTGATCGTGCAGCGGTTGGTTGATCGGTGGTTACTGCAGGTTGTAGGCTTGTCGGAAGAGGTGGGTCTTCAGATTCTTTTTGAAGGTTTCGATGGTGGGCGAGAGTCTGATGTGTTGTGGTAGTGGGTTCCAGAGTAGGGGTGATACGCGAGAGAAATCTTGTATACGATTGTGGGAAGAGGAGATAAGAGGGGAGTAGAGAAGGAGATCTTGTGAGGATCGGAGGTTGCGTGTAGGAAAGTATCGGGAGATGAGGTCACAGATGTAAGGAGGAGACAGGTTGTGGATGGCTTTGTACGTCATGGTTAGGGTTTTGTACTGGAGTCTCTGGGCAATGGGGAGCCAGTGAAGGGATTGACAGAGGGGAGAGGCCGGAGAATAGTGGGGGGACAGGTGGATTAGTCGGGCAGCAGAGTTTAGAATAGATTGGAGGGGTGCGAGAGTGTTTGAGGGGAGGACACAGAGCAGGAGGTTGCAGTAGTCAAGACGAGAGATGATGAGGGCATGGACTAGGGTTTTTGCAGATTCTTGGTTGAGGAATGAACGGATTCGTGCAATATTTTTGAGTTGAAGTCGGCAGGAAGTGGAAAGGGCTTGGATATGTGGTTTGAAGGAGAGATCAGCGTCAAGGATAACCCCGAGGCAGCGAGCTTGTGGGACTGGGGAGAGTGGGCAGCCATTTACTGTAATGGATAGGTTCGTTGGGGGGGTCACGTGAGATGGGGGAAAGATGATGAATTCTGTTTTGTCCATGTTAAGTTTCAGAAATTTAGCGGAGAAGAAGGATGAAATAGTGGACAGACATTGAGGGATTCTGGTTAGTAGGGAGGTGATATCTGGTCCAGAGATGTAGATCTGTGTGTCATCAGCATAGAGGTGATACTGAAAGCCATGAGATTCTATGAGCTGTCCCAGGCCAAAGGTGTAAATGGAGAAGAGCAGGGGCCCAAGGACTGAACCTTGTGGGACTCCGACAGAGAGGGGGCGAGGTGAGGAGGTGGTGTGTGAGTGGGAGACGCTGAATGTCCGGTCTGTTAGGTATGATGAGATCCAGGATAGGGCCAAGTCTGTGATGCCAAGGGATGAGAGGGTCTGTAATAATAGGGAATGGTCCACTGTGTCAAAGGCAGCCGACAGGTCGAGGAGAAGGAGAACAGAGTAGTGTCGCTTGCTCTTGGTGGTTAAAAGGTCAGTGGTGACCTTAGTTAGGGCAGTTTCAGTGGAATGGTGTGGCCGGAAGCCAGATTGTAAGCGGTCAAAGAGGGAGCAAGAAGAGAGATGGGAGGACAGTTCAAGGTAGACGTGTTGTTCCAGTAGTTTTGAGGCATAGGGGAGAAGTGATATAGGGCGATAGCTAGATACAGAGGATGGGTCAAGAGAGGGCTTTTTGAGGATAGGTGTGATGGAGGCATGTTTAAAGCTTGAGGGGAAAACACCATTTGTTAGTGATAGGTTGAAGAGATGGGTTAGGGTTGGGATGAAGATTGTGGTGAGGTTTGGGATGAGGTGGGTTGGGAGCGGGTCAAGTGCACAGGTGGTGAGATGCGATCTTGAGAGTAGAGTGGCGAGTTGATCTTCTGTAATGGTGGAGTAGTTGGTTTTGGAGGTGGAGGGTAGGGAAGTTGGGAGGAAGGGCTCTGGGGCTTGTTGACCAAAACTGTCTCTGATGTTATCAATCTTCTGCTTGAAGAATGAGGCAAAGTCTTCAGCAGAGATAAGTGAGGAGGGAGGAGGTGCTGGGGGACGGAGGAGAGAATTGAAGGTGTTGAATAACTGTTTAGGGTTGTGAGACAGGGAGGATATGAGAGATGAGAAGTAGGTTTGTTTAGCTGTGGCGAGTGCGGTCTTGAAAGTAGTGAGGGACTGTTTGAATGCGATTAAGTGGTCGTTGGAGTGGGATCTTTTCCATCTGCGCTCAGCAGCCCTGGAAGCTCGCCTCAGTTCTTTGGTCAGGCTGGTGTGCCAAATATAATACAAACAAAAAATTGCATCAATAAAAACATCATCTTGTCCCACAAAAAACAAGCCCTTATCTAACTCCAACATCAAAAAGATAAAAAAAAGTTACAGCTATTAGAGTATGCGATGGACAATCAAATTATTGTTTGTAAAAAAAAAACGATTTTAGTGTGCTAAAGAAGCAATACATAAAAAACCTATCCAAATCTGGTATGACTATGATCGTAATGACCTGAAGAAAAAAATTGCCTGATCAATTTTACTGAATGGTGAATGTTGGGAAAAAATGTTTTTAGTCCAAAATAATACTAATATGAAGAAAAACATCAACTTATCACACAGAAAACAAGCCCACATACAGGTCTTTCAGCAGACAAATAAAAAAAGTCATAGTCAGACTATAATGATGCAATAACAAATACTTTTTTTAAATCAGTATTTTATGCAAAAATAGTAAATTATAAAAATACTCAATAGCCCTTGCCTTGTGTCACTGTGACTGTACTGACCTGAAAATATAAAGTCATCTTTTCACATTTACCGAAAGGGGAACAGCGTAAAATGGAGTAAAAAAAATAAATAAAAACAATTATTGAATTGCTTTTTATTTGTTAATTCTGTTTATCATAAATTGGAATGAAAAGCAAATAAAAATTGTATGTACTTCCAAATAGCACAAATAAAAACTTCATATCATCATGCAAAAAACAAGCCCCTACTCTGATCTGTCATCTGTCAATGTAAAAATAGAGGTTGTTCATGTTCCTAGTAGTTCATAGGAAAAGTGACATGACTCCCAAGAAACTAATCCAGTAATATCCATGCTTGGAAGCCCAAATGACATCCTTTTCTGAGCCCTGCAGCATGCTCAAACTACATTTCAAAGGAGTTTTCTCACAAACAAAAGTTAATTTTAATTAATAGATCTTGAAATAGTAACAAGTTCCACAATTGGAAGTGTTTAAATACATTTTTCCTGTGCTGAGATAATCTTATAAGGCCATGTGCACACGCTGCGGATTCCATTGAGGAATTTTCCGCTGCGGTTTCGATAAATCTGCAGTGCAAAACCTCGGGCGGTTTTCACTGCGGATTTATCGCGGTTTTTATTGCGGTTTCCGCTGCGGGTTTTCACCTACAGTTTCCTTTTGGAGCAGGTGAAAAACCGCTGTGGATTTCGAACAAAGAATTGACATTGACTGCGGAAGATAAACTGCTGCGTTTCCGCGCGTTTTTTTCTGCAGCATGTGCACTGCGGATTTTATTTCCCATAGATAGATACATGGTACTGTAAATGCATGGGAAACCGCTGCGGATCTGCAGTTGCGGAAACGCTGCGGATCCGCAGCAAAATCCGGCAGCGTGTGTACATACCCTAAATATGCCCCTGCTGTGTACTGTGTAATGGCTGTGTCTGATTGTACAGGAACATGGTCTGATTGTACAGGAACATGGTCTGATCATACCACAGCTCCTGGGCAGGGGAGGAAGCAAAAAAGAGTATACAGCAGGGGATCACAGTTAATTGTTTCTGTGAGGTTTCCCTGCCTGTTTTAAAACAATGTTTTACCTCACAGAAAGAATCATTTGTGATCCCAGCTGTAATGTCTGTATACTTTTTTCCATTTGAAAACTGGGTCCCAGGTTAAACAGTTCTTATAAGATTGTGGCTGTCATCAATCTTGCAGCATTCTGCCTTGCTTTGCCACACACCTTTAGGGCTCATAATGTGTTTCATTGATCTCTACTTAAAAAATATGTTGGGCCCTCCTTACCATTACCACTGATATCTGCTGTCAGACACCTGCAGCAAAATAAGTTATGTGTCAACTTAGCCTAAACCCACAGAATTTGGTGTGCTAATTTGCTAATAGTTAACCAAAACTGAATTTGAGAACAAATTAGAGCAACTAAGATTGTCAGGCACAATGCTAAAACAAATATTTTAAAACTGAAAATGTAGGCCCCTTAAAAAATAGTGAGGAAAGAATGGTTGTAGATGACGAGGAAAAAGCTAACATATTAAACACCTTCTTCTCCACGGTATTCACAGTGGAAAATGAAATGCTAGGTGAAATCCCAAGAAACAATGAAAACCCTATATTAAGGGTCACCAATCTAACCCAAGAAGAGGTGCGAAACCGGCTAAATAAGATTAAAATAGATAAATCTCCGGGTCCGGATGGCATACACCCACGAGTACTAAGAGAACTAAGTAATGTAATAGATAAACCATTATTTCTTATTTTTAGGGATTCTATAGCAATGGGGTCTGTTCCGCAGGACTGGCGCATAGCAAATGTGGTGCCAATATTCAAAAAGGGCTCTAAAAGTGAACCTGGAAATTATAGGCCAGTAAGTCTAACCTCTACTGTTGGTAAAATATTTGAAGGGTTTCTGAAGGATGTTATTCTGGATTATCTCAATGAGAATAACTGTTTAACTCCATATCAGCATGGGTTTATGAGAAATCGCTCATGTCAAACCAATCTAATCAGTTTTTATGAAGAGGTAAGCTATAGGCTGGACCACGGTGAGTCATTGGACGTGGTATATCTCGATTTTTCCAAAGCGTTTGATACCGTGCCGCACAAGAGGTTGGTACACAAAATGAGAATGCTTGGTCTGGGGGAAAATGTGTGTAAATGGGTTAGTAACTGGCTTAGTGATAGAAAGCAGAGGGTGGTTATAAATGGTATAGTCTCTAACTGGGTCGCTGTGACCAGTGGGGTACCGCAGGAGTCGGTATTGGGACCTGTTCTCTTCAACATATTCATTAATGATCTGGTAGAAGGTTTACACAGTAAAATATTGATATTTGTAGATGATACAAAACTATGTAAAGCAGTTAATACAAGAGAAGATAGTATTCTGCTACAGATGGATCTGGATAAGTTGGAAACTTGTGCTGAAAGGTGGCAGATGAGGTTTAACAATGATAAATGTAAGGTTATACACATGGGAAGAAGGAATCAATATCACCATTACACACTGAACGGGAAACCACTGGGTAAATCTGACAGGGAGAAGGACTTGGGGATCCTAGTTAATGATAAACTTACCTGGAGCAGCCAGTGCCAGGCAGCAGCTGCCAAGGCAAACAGGATCATGGGGTGCATTAAAAGAGGTCTGGATACACATGATGAGAGCATTATACTGCCTCTGTACAAATCCCTAGTTAGACCGCACATGGAGTACTGTGTCCAGTTTTGGGCACCGGTGCTCAGGAAGGATATAATGGAACTAGAGAGAGTACAAAGGAGGGCAACAAAGTTAATAAAGGGGATGGGAGAACTACAATACCCAGATAGATTAGCGAAATTAGGATTATTTAGTCTAGAAAAAAGACGACTGAGGGGCGATCTAATAACCATGTATAAGTATATAAGGGGACAATACAAATATCTCGCTGAGGATCTGTTTATACCAAGGAAGGTGACGGGCACAAGGGGGCATTCTTTGCGTCTGGAGGAGAGAAGGTTTTTCCACCAACATAGAAGAGGATTCTTTACTGTTAGGGCAGTGAGAATCTGGAATTGCTTGCCTGAGGAGGTGGTGATGGCGAACTCAGTCGAGGGGTTCAAGAGAGGCCTGGATGTCTTCCTGGAGCAGAACAATATTGTATCATACAATTATTAGGTTCTGTAGAAGGACGTAGATCTGGGGATTTATTATGATGGAATATAGGCTGAACTGGATGGACAAATGTCTTTTTTCGGCCTTACTAACTATGTTACTATGTTACTATGTTACTATGTAAAAGTGCAACTTAATCTGATTTATTTTCAAAACCCAGTCTACATTTCAAATTACATTAAATAAACTGAGGGATTTGTTCCTGCCACTTACAAACTGCTTATAAAATATACACATCAATACTCAGCCTTCAAGTTTTCATTTTCCAATGAATGGTAGTGTTGCAACAGCTGTTTGGTTTTGTTATGAAGAAGTTGTTAATCAGGATTTTAGTGGGACTAAACTGTGGTTATTGAGCCGGCTGCATCCCAGTAATAGTTATAATCTAGCACCTAAAATTCAAGCTCAATGAAAGATAGGAGCCTGGGGAAATCAGTCAGAGAGAAGTAGCAGGTGACAGCAGTTACTTAATGTATTGTCTTATTTCAATCCTCTCTTTTCGCAAGTGATTGAGAACTGGTCAGACTAAAAAATGCCCAGCAGTAAAGAATGTGATACTTTGTGATTTCAATGAGTTGCTTTAAAATGGATAGCCATCAGAACAATGCTTTGGAGATAATTTAGCACTCCTCTACATTATAATGTGTCTATTTACTACTGTGATGTGCAAATCCGATGGACAGCTACAGTTGAAACCAGAAGTTTACATACACTATATAAAAAGACACATATGCATGTTTTTCTCAATATCTGATATGAAATCAGAATAAACCTTCCACATGCTTCTCACAATAGTTCGTCGGAATTTGGGCCCATTGCTTCTGACAAAACTAATGGAATTGATCCAGGTTTGTAGGTCGCCTTGCTAGCACCTGCCTTTTCAGTTTTTCACATAAATTTGCAATACGATTCAGATCAGGGCTTTGTGATGGCCACTCCAAAACACTGACTTTGTTGTCCTTAACTTACCAATACCTTACCATTTTGGCAGTATGCTTTGGGTCATTGTCCATTTGGAAGACCCATTTTCACCCAAGCTTTAACTTCCTGGCTGATGTCTTGAGATGTTGCTTCAGTGTTGCTTCTCCCTTTTTCCTCCAAATGTAACAATGGTCATTATACCCAAAATGTTCAATTTTAGTTCATCAGACCACAGGACATGTCAGCAAAAATTAAGGTCTTTGTCCCTGTGTGCACTTGCAAACATTAATCTGGCTTTTTTATCTTTCCTTTGGAATAATGGATTCTTCCTGGCAGAATGGCCTTTCAGCCCATGTTGATACGGTACTCGTTTCACTGTGGATATTGACACAATCTTACCAGCTTCCACCATCATCTTTACGAGGTCTTTTGCCCTTGGATTGATATGCACATATCGGACAAAAGTATGTTCATCTCTGGGACACAGTACCCTTCTCCTTCCTGAGCGGTATGATGGCTGGATATTCCCATCTTGTTTGTTTTTGTGTATAATTGTTTGTACAGATGAACGAGGTACCTTCAGGTATCTTTAAATTGCACCCAAGGATGAGCAAGACTTGTGCCCATTCACAATTCTCTTCCTGATATCCTGGCTGATTTCTTTAGACTTTCCCATGATGCTACATAAAGAAGCAGTGTGTTCCAGGTGTGCATTAAAATACATCCACAGGTGTGTCTCTAATTAACTCAGATGTTGCCAAAAATACAGAAGCTTCCAAACACATGACGTTGTAACGCTCACGCCCAGACTGGTTGGCGTGGGCGTGTGGGGGTGTGGCCCCACTGGACCACAGACAAGACTTCCCTGGAAGGGTCATAACTAAGTAGCTTCCTAGGTGTTCGCTGGAGCCTCTGATCATGAGGTCAGACTTGTTTGACAGGTAGCTACCAGGTACCACTCCAGGGTGGAGTCTGACTGTGGATTCTGATCCCAACGGGGGACAGGACACAGGCAGGCAGGCAGGCACAGCAGTGACACTGGCTGACGGATGGGTATGGCAGAGACCCTGATGGGCAGACTGGCTTGATGGAGATACAGGCAGGCAGATGGGTATGGCTGGCACTCTGGCAGACAGGCAAGTGTATGGAGACAGGTAAGATCCTGTTCAGACTGGAGGGCATATGGAAACAGGTAGGGACCTGTTGGTGAATATAAAGAGACAGGTAGGGAACTGTATGGCAAGTTGCAGAACAGAGATAGAGCAAGGCCGCAAGAGCGGATGCAAAGCAGAACCACAGGAGGTGGAGTAAAGAGCAGGAGGTGGAGCCAAGAACGGAAACGCAGGAAAAAGCAGAGAAGGAAAAGACTGACCTAAGAGCAGAGAAGAGGAAGGCGGAGCTAAGAGTAAAGAAGGAGAAGGCAGAGGAGAGGGAGGAGCAAAGGACGGAGCTGCTGGAGGCGGAGCCAAGAGCAGAGATGCCGGAGGCAGAACCAAGAGCCAGAAGGCACAGAGCCACAGGTTGTGCTGAGCAAAGCAAAGAGGCACAGAACCACAGGTAGTGGCAAGCAAAACAGAGAAGCACAGAACCACAGATAGTGGCAACCAGAGCAGAGGAGTGCAGAACCACAGATAGTGGCAAGCAGAGCAGAGAGATAGTGCAGAGATACACACAGCAGAGTAGGAATGGCAACAACCAAAGCAGGAACAGGAAAAGACATAAAGCAGAGTTCAGACAGGAACAGACACAGAAACTAGAACTGGATACGGATACAGACCTGCGGATTGCAGGCCTAAGAGACAAACACAGAAGCAACGGAACACAGATTCAGACCAGGGTATGATGCCCCACTGGGTGGCGAACACCGACCAGGGTACAATGCCCCACTGGATGGCGAACACAGAGACAGAACTAAACACCTCAGCAGCAAAGTACTGACTGAGGAAGTAAGTTTGCTCAGGCATCCTCCAGTGGGTGAGGATGCTTTAAGAATCAGAGGCTTCTAGGCTATTGGCCAGGGACACCTTAGGGAGGTGCACACAGACTGAATAAGAAACAGGAGTAGCTGGCAACGCCCCCTATGCACACAGACAGAAAGTGTACATAGAGCAAGCGGCCATGAAGCTCACGGCATGGAGCCGGCAGCAGACAGATCTCACAGCATGGCACAGGGTGAGTGAGTTGATGTATCAAGCAGGTGGGGGATGGAAGGCCATGCAGTGATGATGGCAGGGTTGTTGCAGTACCCCCTCCTTTACGCCCCCTCTTCTTCAAACCCACCAGAATGATCTGTAGAAGAAGTAACGGTTCACACACAGTCCAAGTCATCATGACATCTTTAGGGTAGAACCAAGCAGACAAATCACCAGGAATCTCAGATACCAAAGTCTCTTTGTGCTCAACAGGGTTAGCTTCCACAACAGGCTGGACCACTTTCACCAGGTAGACAGGAAGGACTTGGATGCTACCTGACATCTGCATCAACCGGATGCTTGGAAACTGGAAACCCTCTTACAGGGTTCAACTTCTGCCTGTAATCACGAGAAAACTGGACCTCCTCTTCCAGATCAGGGGAACTCAGAGACAAGACAACTTCAGACATGGTATCTTCACCAGCCGGCCAAACGGAAGCTGAAGGAACTCTCACAGGATACATCTTCTGCCCGATATCCAGAGACAAACTTTCAGGTAGCAGAGATGTTCTAGAGTTCTGAACACAGGAAAAATCATTGGAGCTGAGTGTGGAGAACAACAGATCCAACGGATCAGGAAAAATCTGAGGAGGAAACTTCTGTTTTGGAATCTTCACCCACCAGCCACATGGACGATGAAGGTACCCACATAGGAACCATCTTCTGCACGTTATCCAGAAGAAAACATCCAAAAGGAAGAGATGTTTCCATGAACAGGTAAAAGGTATAGTTGTTGGAATTGTGAGGAGAGATTGTCACCACTTTCCCATCTTTGGTGACGTCAGCACACCTTCACTCGACGATTAGCAGACCAGCTGAATAAGAAGAGGACACAGTTGACTCTTTTTGATGCATGGGAACCAGACACCTCTCACGACTAGGTAAATTCAACCAAAGCATTTTGCTGGAACTCTTGACCAGAGCGGGTGGTAGAGTCCTTGGCTCAGAATGACCTATGGGCATAACAGACATCATATAGGAGACAAACTTCTTTAAGTACAAGACTCCAACCTGGAGCTGTAGTTGTCCTAGAATGACTAGACTGTTCTTGAGTAGGGCTTGACCAAATTCAGACAACGCCCTCACCGGGTTCTGGAGCTGTATAATGGAGACCACACACAGACTCCGTATGGCTGGCGACTTTACCAAACCAAAGCTTCCAGAAAACAGAGACACAGTCTTTGATTTTAATGGAGAGGAAGTACTCTCACCTAGGGCAGCCTCTCCTGCTGGCCCGAGGTTTTGGAGTTTTAGATTTACAGAGCAGAGACTGTCTGGATGTTCCTTGCAACCACATCGATACCGTGTTCCCTTCTTGCGGCTGGATTCGGGCTGCTGCTTTGCCAGCCCACTTTTATTAGCCTTCTTGGGTTTTGCTTGGGTAGCTGCTGGGACAGGTAGAGGAACAGGTGGGTATTGGATGGACTTGGTCTGATGTAGCGGTTTCTTCGGGGGATTCGCTCGTCTTGACCGCCTCTAGGATCTAGTGAGGGAAGACTTTGCAGGAGGAGCTGGCTTAAGCACTTTGAAGGCTTTAAGGAAAACCATCAAGGCCTCAAGATTTGAGAGGATAGGATCCCATGCTTCCCAGAGAGGGTTAACCCAACTCAATGCATCTCCTGCTAGGTAGGACATCAGAAATCCCACCTTGGCCCGATCAGAGGAGAAATCGGACGCATTATCTTCAATATACATCAGGCTACGCTTCAAAAACTCCTTGCACTCCTCTGGATTCCCATAGAATCTTGGAGGAGGCTTCGGAAGGAGTTCTTTATAAGCAAGGTGATAATACATCCCATCAGAGGCTATGAGTCGACCAGGTGTAGGAATGGTCAGGATTTCAGATCGGGTATACATAGTTACATAGTTACATAGTTATTAAGGGTAAAGGAAGACTTTAAGTCCATCTAGTTCAACCCATAGCCTAACCTAAAATGCCCTAACATGTTGATCCAGAGGAAGGCAAAAAAAAACCATGTGGCAAAGAATAAGCTCCACATTGGGGATAAAAATTCCTTCCCAACTCCACATACGGCAGTCAGACTAGTTCCCTGGATCAACGCCCTATCAAGGAATCTAGTGTATATACCCTGTAACATTATACTTTTCAAGAAAGGCACTCAGTCCCCTCTTAAATTTAAGTAATGAATCACTCATTACAACATCATATGGCATTAAGTTCCATAGTCTCACTGCTCTTACAGTAAAGAATCTGAATCTGTTATTATGCTTAAACCTTCTTTCCTCCAGACGTAGAGGATGCCCCCTTGTCCCTGTCTCAGGTCTATGATTAAAAAGATCATCAGAAAGGTCTTTGAACTGTCCCCTCATATATTTATACATTAAAATAAGATCACCCCTTAGTCTTCGTTTTTCCAAACTAAACAGCCCCAAGTATAATAATCTATCTTGGTATTGCAGACCCCCCAGTCCTCTAATAACCTTGGTCGCTCTTCTCTGCACCCGCTCTAGTTCAGCTATGTCTTTCTTATACACCGGAGAACAGAACTGTACACAGTATTCTAAGTGTGGTCGAACTAGTGACTTGTATAGAGGTAAAATTATGTTCTCCTTATGAGCATCTATGCCTCTTTTAATACATCCCATTATTTTATTTGCCTTTGTAGCAGCTGCCTGACACTGGCCACTGAATATGAGTTTGTCATCCACCCATACACCCAGGTCTCTTTCATTGACGGTTTTGCCCAGAGTTTTAGAATTAAGCACATAGTTATACATCTTATTACTTCTACCCAAGTGCATGACCTTACATTTATCCCCATTAAAGCTCATTTGCCATTTATCAGCCCAAGCTTCTAGTTTACATAAATCATCCTGTAATATAAAATTGTGTATTGTTTACCCTGCAGAGTTTAGTGTCATCTGCAAATATTGAAATTCTACTCTGAATGCCCCCTACAAGGTCTTTAATAAATATGTTAAAAAGAAGAGGGCCCAATACTGACCCCTGTGGTACCCCACTGCTAACCGCGACCCAGTCCGAGTGTGCTCCAATAATAACCACCCTTTGTTTCCTATCCCCGAGCCAGCTCTCAACCCACTTACACATATTTTCCCCTATCCCCATTATTCTCATTTTATGTATCAACCTTTTGTGTGGCACCATATCTAAAGCTTTTGAAAAGTTTATATACACTACATCTACTGGGTTCCCTTGGTCCAGTCTGGAAATTACCTCTTCATAGAAGCTGATCAAATTAGTCTGACATGAACGGTCCCTAGTAAACCCGTGCTGATACTGGGTCATGAGGTTATTCCTCTTCAGATACTCCAGTATAGCATCCCTTAGAATGCCCTCCAGGATTTTACCCACAGTAGAGGTTAAGCTTACTGGCCTATAATTTCCGAGTTCAGTTTTTGTCCCCTTTTTGAATATTGGCACCACATTTGCTATACGCTAGTCCTGTGGTACAGACCCTGTTATTATGGACTCTTTAAAGATTAAAAATAATGGTCTATCAATGACTGCACTTAATTCCTGCAGTACTCGGGGGTGTATCCCATCTGGGCCCGGATATTTGTCAATTTTAGTGATTTTTAGACGCCGCCGTACTTCCTGCTGGGTTAAGCAGGTGACACTTAATGGGGAATTTTTGTTATCACTGATCATATTGTCTGCCATGGGATTTTCTTGTGTAAATACTGATGAAAAAAAGTCATTTAGCATATTGGCTTTTTCCTCATCCTCATCCACCATTTCCCCCAGACTATTTTTAAGGGGGCCAACACTTTCATTTTTTAGTTTCTTACTATTTATGTAGTTAAATAATATTTTGGGATTATTTTACTCTCTCTGGCAATGAGTCTCTCTGTCTCAATTTTTGCTGCCTTGATTTGCTTTTTACAGAATTTATTAAATTTTCTGTATTTATTTAATGCCTCATCACTACCTACTTCCTTTAATTCCCTAAATGCTTTCTTTTTGTCACTTATTGTGCCCCTTACAGCTCTATTTAGCCATATTGGTTTCCTCCTATTTCTAGTATGTTTATTCCCATACGGTATATACTGTGCACAGGTCCTATCCAGGATGCTAATAAACGTCTCCTATTTTCTTTGTGTATTTCTATGTCTCAGGATATCATCCCAGTTAATTGCACCAAGATCTTCTCTCATCCGTTAGAAATTTGCCCTCCTGAAGTTTAGTGTCCTTGTCACCCCTCTACTACACATCTTATTAAAGTATACACGAAAACTTATTATTTTGTGATCGCTATTCCCCAAGTGACCCCCAACCCTTGTATTTGATATGCGGTCTGGCCTGTTGGTTAATATTAGGTCTAGCAGTGCCCCCTTTCTTGTGTTGGGTCCTGAACCAGTTGTGAAAGGTAATTGTCTCTCATAGTTGTCAAAAACCGATTACCTTTGCTGGAACTGCAGGTTTCTGTTCCCCAATCTATTTTAGGGTAGTTGAAGTCCCCCATTATAATGACTTCTCCTTGAGTCGCATCTTCATCTATTTGCTTTACGAGGATATTCTCCATTGCTTCCATTATTTTTGGAGATTTATAACAAACCCCTATCAGTAATTTATTATTTTTCCCCCTCCCCTTATCTCCACCCACAGGGAGTCTACATTTTCATTAAATTCACCTATATTCTCACGCCGGATGGGTTTTAAGGACGATTTTACATACAGACACTCCCCTCCCCCTCGCTTATCTGTACGGTCATTTCTGAAAAGCCTATAGCCCTGCAAGTTAAAAGCCCAGTCATGGCTCTCATTCAGCCATGTTTCAGATATCCCCACCATGTCATAATTATGCTTCAACAACATTAATTCTAATACATCCATTTTGTTGGCGAGGCTTCTGGCATTAGTATAAATTGAATACCCTCCCCCCAATCCCTAGTTTAAACACTCCTCCAACCTTCTAGCCATTTTCTGCCCCAGCACAGCTGCACCTTCCCTGTTGAGGTGCAGCCTGTCCCTAGCGTAAGGCCTGTAGCCCACAGAGAAGTCGGCCCAGTTCTGTAGGAACCCAAACCCCTCCTTCCTACACCAATTCTTGAGCCACTTATTAACCTCCCTAACCTCCCGTTGCCTCTCTGGCGTGGCACGTGGTACAGGCAGTATTTAGGAAAATACCACGTTGGAGGTCCTTGCTTTCAGCTTGCAGCCTAATTCCCTGAAATCATCTTGAAGGACCTTCCACCTACCTCTAACTTTGTCATTTGTTCCAATGTGCACCATGACCGCTGGGTCCTCACGAGCCCCTCCCAGTAATCTGTCCACCCGATCAGCGATGTGTCGGACTCAAGCGCCAGGTAGGCAGCACACCGTCCGACGATCCCTGTATTTGTGACAGATTGCCCAATCTGTTCCCCTAATAATTGAGTCCCCCACTACCAGTACCTGTCTGGCCTGTACTGCTCTCCTATTTCCCTCCTTACTGTAGCAGTCACTCCTCCTGCTATCAGAGGACATGCCTGGCTGCAGCAGTGCTACCCCTGTACTGGCCCCCCTCTCATCTGCCAACTTAGCAAACTTATTGGGGTGTGTCAGATCAGGACTAGCCTCCCTGGCACTCTTCCCTCTACCCCGATTTCTGAATGTCACCCAGCTAGCTACTTCACTGTCCTGCAGCTCCATCCTACCATTCCCCCTCATCTATCCCATTGAGCGTCTGCTCAGTGAGCAGAAGACTCCTCTCGATATTGTCTATGGATCTCAGTGTTGCCTCTCGGAGGCCAATACAGGCAAGAAGAAAGTTTATCTTCCTCCAAGAGCGAGGGCACATGGGACTCAGCGGGGATCATGGCCTGAGCAATCTGTAATGCTCGCGCCCAGACTTGTTGGTGCAGGGGTGTGGCCCCACTGGACCACAGACCAGACTTCCCTGGAAGGGGCATAACTAAGTAGCTTCCTAGGTATTCGCTGGAGACTCTGATGGTGAGGTCAGACTTGTGCGGCAGGTAGCTACCAGGTACCACTCCAGGGTGGAGTCTGACTGTGGATGCTGATCCTACCAGGGAACAGGACACAAGCAGGCATGTCAGTGACACTGGCTGACAGATGGGTATGGCAGAGGCCCTGACAGGCAGACTGGCTTGACGGAGATACAGGCAGGCAGACGGGCACAGCTGGCACTCTGGCAGACAGGCGGGTGTATGGAGACAGGTAAGATCCTGTTCAGACTGGAGGGTATATGGAAACAGGTAGGGACCTGTTGGTGAATATGAATAGACAAGTAGAGACCTGTACGGCAAGTTGCAGAACAGACATAGAGCAAGGTCGCATGAGCGGATGCGAAGCAGAACCACAGGAGGTGAAGTAAAGAGCAGGAGGCGGAGCCAAGAACAGAAATGCAGGAAAGAGCAGAGAAGGAGAAGACTGAGCTAAGAGCAGAGAAGAGGAAGGCGGAGCTAAGAGTAAAGAAGGAGAAGGCAGAGAATGAGAGGGAGGAGCTAAGGATGGAGCCGCTGGAGGTGGAGCCAAGTGTGGAGACACCGGAGGCAGAACCAAGTACCAGAAGGCACAGAGCCACAGGTTGTGGTGAGCAAAGCAAAGAGGCACAGAACCATAGGTAGTGGCAAGCAAAGCAGAGAAGCACAGAACCATGGATAGTGACAACCAGAGCAGAGAAGTGCAGAACCACAGATAGTGGCAAGCAGAGCAGAGAGATAGCGCAGAGATACACACAGCAGAGTGGGAATGGCAACAACCAAACCAGGAACAGGAACAGACATAAAGCAGAGTTCAGACAGGAAAAGACACAGGTACTAGAACTGGATACGGATACAGACCTGTGGATTGGAGGCCTAAGAGACAAACACAGAAGTAATGGGACACAGATTCAGACCAGGGTGTGACGCCCCACTGGGTGGCGAACACAGAGCAGGGTACAATGCCCCACTGGATGGCGGACACAGAGACAGAACTAAACACCTCAGCAGCAAAGTACTGACTGGGGAAGTAAGTTTGCTTAAGAATCAGAGGCCTCTAGGCTATTGGCTAGGGACATCTTACGTAGGTGCACACAGACTGAATAAGAAACAGGAGTTGCTGGTGCCGCCCCCCCCCCCCACTATACACAAAGACAGAAAGTGTACAAAGAGCAAGTGGCATGAAGCACAGGGCATGGAGCCGGCAGCAGACAGATCTCACAGCATGGCACAGGTTGAGTGAGTTGATGTATCAAGCAGGTGGGGGATGGAAGGCCATGCAGTGATGCCGGCAGGGTTGTTACAGACATCATCATATATGCAGTACAGAATTGTTTGAAGGCATAGTAATCTTATTGTATGTAAAGTTTTTATTTGCAGTAAGTAATAAAAATGAGGTTGAGTGATTTGATGTATCAAGCAGGTGGGGGATGGAAGGCCATGCAGTGATGCCGGCAGGGTTGTTACAGACATCATCATATATGCAGTACAGAATTGTTTAAAGGCATAGTAATCTTAATGTATGTAAAGTTTTTATTTGCAGAAAGTAATAAAAATGCCTTAAAACATTTTTTCTCTCATTATTCTTGCACTTGGGAAATATTAATAATTATGGTAATCATAATTGACCTAAAAGGAGAAAGATTTGTTCTGATTTCATTTCGGATATTGAGAAAAACATGCATATGTGTCTTTTTATATAGTATATGTAAACTTCCAGTTTCAACTAAACTCATTAATGCACTAAGGTCAGGGTTCTACTGCAACTGAAGCATATGTCTTTATTGAAAGCAACATTGCACTGTGAGGTTGCAGTCTACCATACCAGCAAGTTCACACAATTACAGAAATGAGGCAATTTTTTTGTCATTGTAATATTCTTGGAACTTTTTCAAATAAATTCCACTATATTATTTTTTCATAGCACTATTGATTCCATGGTGCTATACATCAGAAGGGGTTACATACAAGATACAAATATAAAATACCGTGAACAAACTAACAATGACACACTGGTACAGAAAGAAGAGGGATTTTACATAAAATGATATACAAGTGGGTATTTATACAACATTGCAATAAGATTTTAGTAAATAGAAGACTAGTCCCCTAAATTGTGAGTAAAGTTATATACAATTTTAAGAACAAACCTAATGCCATTGCAAGTTATCTCAAGTGAATTATTGAGGGACTACTGCCTTAAGACTCATGTGCACAACCATTTTTGTTTACCAAAATCTCCGAGCTTTAGGCTGGGTTCACACTTCGTTACGGGCGTCTGTTAGACGGACTACGTTACACTGCGGCATAACGCGGTGTAACGTAGTCCGTTAACGCCGCAATTAATTCCTATGTTGGATGCATCGCTAGAGCATGCCCACAATGGGAGTGCGCTAGCGATGCACCATCATTGAGTGACGGGCTGCAGCGTTTCCGGGTCCGTCACTGCTAGCACAGATAGAGCATCTGCTAGCTCTATCTGCGCTAGCGTGATGACATATCGGCACTTACATTAACAGCAGCCCGTTAACATATGTGTTGAATGGGCTGCTGTAAACGCAATGCGAACCTGGCCTTATGAAGCTGTGATACAGCATACAACATCAGAACAAGAAGAGTGCAATACTCAGGACTAGTGTTGAGCATTCCGATACCGCAAGTATCGGGTATCGGCCGATACTTGCGGTATCGGAAATCCGATACCGAGTTCCGATATTTTTGTGGTATTGGAAATCGGAATCGGAAGTTCCCAGTGTATGGTTCCCAGGGTCTGGAGGAGAGGATACTCTCTTTCAGGCCCTGGGAACCATATTCATGGTCATGGACCCGTAGAAGCACCTTTGCGCAAAAAGGCCGTCGTCTGTCTCGACTCTTCACCCTCCCGCTCCCCTCTGCACTCCTGCCTATGCCGCGCCAAGTCCACAATGGCTTGTTATGCTAAATAAAGGACATTCATTTATCTGAAGAATTCGGGTGAGTGCTGCATTTTTTTCTCTTTTTTTGCATATGGATCACAGACTATATATGCAAAGCACCTCCTTAGCTTCTGTGGAAACTAAGTCCGTCTAGCCTGTATGGATCACACGTACAGTTGGTTTGATCAGTGACAGCTTGTTCAGTGCTGGTCATTCTTTCTCTTGGATGTGGATTTACTAATAAGCATATGGCTCTGGAGCTGTGTAGCATTTAAAAAAAAAAGGAATACTCAGGGGAGCCGCAGGGATAAGGTAAGAGCTTAAACTAGCCAATTATTGATCTGGTGACAAGTTCTCTTTATGTAACCGTGCCTTCCAATAAAAACAGTTTGAAAACATCATGCATAAGTACTGCCATATTATATAACATTGGTTTGAGTGCTATCTAATAAAAAAGTCATATAGCACTAGTCCAATGTATACGCTGGTGTAATTTCTTAGTACCACCAACTTCGAGGACCTCTTTCCCCCCCCCGCCCTGCTGCCGCGACAAAGCACACCTACCTCACCTTCAGCGCAACGAATCCAACCTTTGCTAATCTCTCTAGAAAACCTGACACTAAAATTCCTAACCTTTGTCCCAACCCAGTAATTACCACATTCAAAAAGGGAGGGTGGGTGGGAGCTTACTATCTTGTTCAGAGGGGCACCAAAATGGTTACTCCTCTAAGATGGGTGCCCCCTTTTATAGTCAACCCCCCTTATCACCCCCTCCTTCCTGCCCATTTCACCCCCAACCAATCCATAAGCCCCGATTCAAATAATATCTTCTCCTCACTCCACATTATCGCCCCCTCCTCTCTGCTCACTCCCTATAGGCCCACTCAACCCTGTCATGTCGTCCTCCCTTAAAGGCCTGCGGCCTAGTCCGTCCTCACTTTACATACACATATACAGTGATTTAGTAAAAAAAACTTCATGGGAGGGGTTCTTTAATATGAACTTCATTTGGGGATTTTCTTCATAGGCGTAAATGAGATGTGGAAAATTAGCACATAAAAAATACATGTAATTCACATGTGACTTTATTAATAAAGTTTTCTCAAAGCTAGGTAACTCCTCAAACAGAAAATTTCCAAAACAAACTAGATTTATTTAATACCTGATGTATCAAAAAGACACAGAAATTGTAGAAGATAAAAATGTTAAAAAGCATGTAAAAAATACAATACAAAAATGCAAACAACCTACAGTGGGTACGGAAAGTATTCAGACCCTTTTACATTTTTCACTCTGCACCCCATCTTGACTGAAAAAACAGAACTGTTTTTCAGTGTTTCTTTTTTAATAAATTTGCAAAAATTACTTAATTTTTGCTAATTTATTAAAAAGAAACACTTTAAAACATGTCTGTTTTTTTCAGTCAAGATGGGGTGCAGAGTGTACATTCATGACAAAAAAAATGAACTTTTTTTGAATTTACCAAATGGCTGCAATTAAACAAAGAGTGAAAAATGTAAAGGGGTCTGAATACATTCTGTACCCACTGTATATAATATAATTGGTGCAGATATGCTGCTGAAAATCTGCAGCATAAAAAATGTACCAAATATGTACTGTTTGAACTTAGACTTAGGACTCATATAGACATCCTTTTTTTCGGACTTGCTCTATCAGTCTTTATAATGTATAGAGCACGTACTCATTATAATCTGTGTGGCTGCTCATAGGTGTTTTTTTTGCAAACCTTGTGTTGGAAAAAAAATCATGGAGACATGGGTCCATGATCACTGACAGCAGTGAATGCAGTGTGCTGTGCATTTTTAATATTCTAGTAATAAAAGAGACTTCAAGTCCAAGTACAACCCATGAAAAAAGGACAGCACTTGGACCAATGTGTTTCAATCGTGCATGACAGATGACTTTTATTTTCTCACTGACTGAATCTGTGTAAAATTAATCGCAGCATGAAATGGTTTCTTCAGTAAATTGGAATAAGGCCGAGTCACACTTGCTTGTGCAATGGGAGAAACTCACGCAAGTCTCTTGCCTCAATACCCGGCACTGCTGATGGCGGTTTGGACCGGAGCGTGTGGCTGCATAGAAATACATGCAGCTGCCCACTCCAGTCCAGAATGTCAGTGTCAGTGCAGGGTATTGATGCAAATTTCTCACATTGCACACGCAAGTGTGACCCTGGCCTAAAGTCATCCATTCAAGTCTTTGGATGTGTAAAAAAATCTGATGCCATACAGAGCCACTGTATATCATTCGATTCAACATAGGAAACTGTAAATGGTCTTGTACATTCATAAATGTTGCTTCTATAAAAAAAAACACATTGCATACGTACAGCAAACGGATAACAAGTGAGAAAAAAGGTTTCCCACTTATCTGGATAAAACTCTGAATAATTTTTTATATGGTTGTGTGAACGTACCTTAAGGGGGATTTGTGCTTATAGTCTGTTCTTGGATTTGCCTTCAACAACTGCATCAACCTGAATGTGGAAACATACTCATTGTCCTTATCCAAGTCTGTATTTGGGCAGTATTTTCCATCAGTGTTTGCATGCAAAAGGCTTATTGAACATTTAATTGGTCCAAGTGCTATCTGTTTGCACCATGGACCACACATGTGTAGCGTAGTGCGGTATATTAGCCCTGGGCAAAGTACTCATTGTTCTGCCTTCCTCCACATATGGTGCTGTGTGGATTTCAGCATACAGCTAAACCCTCGCCCACTTCCCAGTAAACATATTGTATGGATTCTTAAGTCTATATTTATTGAGATGACAAACAGTGGATGATAATGGGTAAAAACTACAAGGAAATAACAGCGTATGAGTACTTGGCACATTACAGCATGATACATGATGCAATAACATGAATAACAGGGACATTATGGAGATAGCAAATAACGCAGCATAAGACAGAGATACAGTTATCATGGCTATCTAGAGCGAGTTCAGGCTGTCAGCCTTGTACTACTTATACAGACATGCATATATCTGCATACAATGAAAACAGCAATATGATACAAAGCACAACATGCCTAACTACACAATATGCTACACGGTGGCTGCATAACTGTTCTGACACAAACATGTAGGTACATTTGACCCTCACTGGAATCCGCTTGTCAGGAGTCGTGATTTGTAGGGAGAGCGAGCCAGGAACACGTGTGTAAGACTCAAAGGTCTGGGGGGAAAATGTCTGCAAGCCTTCTTGCCCGGGAAACTAAGGGGGCGGTTCTAATCAGAACATGCTGCTTAAAGAGAAATGCTCATTTATCCAGGAACAGGATAAATGAGAAATTAATGACATCTAATAGTCATAACTGGTACTACATTATGAAAATTACTTGCTGCTCATGAATGGGCAGAACATTCATCTCTTGCTCTCCATCACATTACCTGAATGTGGGGGTCCTGGACTTTTGCTATGGGCGCTATATGACCTTGCAAGCTGCATGTTACTGATGACTTTGGTTGGCTAGGACCAGATGTTGAGCACTTCAATGAAGAAAACCACTAATCGAAAACAAACTTTTTACTTAAAGATATCAGATATCTTTGTGGGAATTATTTACAGTAGGTAGTGGGTACACAACTTTATGACTGTTTCCTTCACCATATGGAGCATCCTCACACACAGTCTCTATTCTTTTATCTTAGCTCATTTGTTTTATAGTTCCACTGTTTCACTCTGTCAGGAAGAACACAATACCAACACCATTAGTGAATGTCACAGTGGGGGAATGTGGGGACCTATTATAGCCAGTGTGACAGTGCACATGGTCGATTTCCCATGCTGACCCATAGTTCATGTAGAAAAAAAATCTGCCTCCAAGAGGCCCAATGAGTCATTATTATTAGTATTATTTATTTATATAGCACCATTAATTCCATTGTGCTGTACATGAAAAGGGGTTACATAAAAATACAAATATCACTTACAGTAAACAAAACTAACAATGACAGACTGGTACAGAGGGAAGAGGACCCTGCCCTTGCGGGCTTACATTCTACAGGATTATGGGGAAGGAGACAGTAGGTCGAGAGTTGCAGTAGCTCCAATGGTGTTGAGGTGGCTGTGTGGTCTTTACAGGCTGTAAGCTTCTTTGAAGAGATGGGTTTTCAGGTTTCTTTTGAAGGATCCAAAAGTAGTGGATAACTGGATGTGTTGGGGCACTGAATTCCAGAGGATGGGTGATATTTGGGAGAAGTCTTGGAGGTGATTGGGTGAGGAGCGAATAAGCGTGGAGGAGAGGAGGAGGTCTTGGGAGGACCGGAGACTACATGAGGGAAGATATTGAGAGATTAGTGTGGAAATATACGGAGGAGAAAGATTATGGATGGCTTTGTAGGTCAGTGTTAGTAATTTAAACTGGATACGCTGAGAAATTGGGAGCCAGTGAAGGGATTTGCAAAGAGGGGAAGCAGGAGTGTAGCAAGGAGAGAGATTAATTAGTCGGGCAGCAGAGTTAAGGATGGACTGGAGGGGTGCAAGAGTGTTAGAAGGTAGGCCACAGAGGAGTATGTTGCAGTAGTCGAGGCGAGAGATGATTAGGGCATGCACAAACATTTTGGTAGAGTGTGGGTTGAGGAAAGGATGGATTCTGGAAATATTTTTGAGCTGGAGGCGACAGGAGGTGGCGAGAGCTTGGATGTGCGGTTTGAAGGACATGGCAGAGTCAAGGGTTACTCCGAGGCAGCGGATTTTGGGGACAGGGGAAAGTGTGATTTCATTTATTTTGATAGATAGATCAGGTAGGGAAGATATGCGACATGGAGGAAAGATAATTAGTTCAGATTTTTCCACATTGAGCTTGAGGAAGCGAGAGGAGAAGAAGGAGGATATGGCTGACACTCTGGGATTCTGGAGAGCAGAGAGGTGACATCTGGGCCAGAGAGGTAGATCTGAGTGTCATCGGCATATAGATGGTACTGGAAGCCATAGGACCTTATGAGTTGTCCCAGGGCGAGTGTATAGATTGAGAAGAGTAAGGGTCCTAGGACAGAGCCTTGAGGGACACCAACAGAGAGGGGGCGAGATGAGGAGGTAGTATGGGAGTAGGAAACGCTAAATGTGCGGTTGGCAAGGTATGAGGAGATCCAAGATAGGGCAAGGTCTTTGACCCCAAAGGAAGAGAGGATCTGTAGTAGGAGGCAGTGGTCAACTGTGTCGAAGGCAGAGGACAGGTCTAGGAGGAGGAATATAGAGAATTGTCTGTTAGCTTTGGCTGTAAGTAAGTAATTTTGGTCAGGGCAGTCTCAGTGGAATGGTGGGGACGGAAGCCAGATTGTAGGTTGTCGAAGAGAGAGTTAGATGCAAAGTGAGAGGAAAGTTCAGCATGGACGTGCTGCTCAAGAAGTTTGGATGCAAATGGGAGCAAAGATATGAGGCGATAGCTGGACATAGCGCTTGGGTCAAAGGATGGCTTCTTGAGGATAGGTGTTATTGTGGCATGTTTGAAAGCAGAGGGGAAGGTACCAGAAGTTAGTGAAAGGTTGGAGATGGGTTAGGGATGGGATTAGCGTGGTGGTGAGGTTGGGGGGGTGGGATGGGATGGGGTCAAGTGCACAAGTGGTGAGGTGTGACTTGGAGAGAAGATGAGCCAGCTCCCCTTCAGCGATTTTGGAGAGTGAATTTATGGGGTTTGGGCATTGGTCTCTCATACAAAGGGGTTGTGGTGGTTGGACAACAAAGACTTGCCTTGTTTGGTCTATCTTATTTTTGAAGTGTGTGGCAAAGTCCTCGGCAATGATTAGGGAAGTCAGAGGGGGCAGTGGTGGGAGGAGGAGGGAGTTAAAAGTGTTGAACAACTGTTTGGGGTTGTGGGATAAGGAAGATACAAGGGTTGTGAAGTAGGCCTGTTTAGCAGAGGTGAGAGCTGATTTGAATGCCAGTGTTGCTTGTTTGAGTGCAGTGAAATCATCTTGTGAATGCGTTTTCTTCCAATGCCGTTCTGCAAATCTCAATACTTGCTGAAGCTTTTTAGTGATGTTATTGTGCCAGGGTTGTCTATTGGTTCGTCGCACTCTGCTATGCATGACAGGGGCGACCGTGTCAATAGCTGATGCAAGAGTGGCATTGTAGAAAGCAGTGGCAGTGTCTGTGTCGTGGAGTGAGGATATGGAGGACAGTGGTAGGATAGAGTCAGAGAGTGTGTGGGTGTCTAGGTGTACGAGGTTCCTGTGTGGGTGTGCATGGTTCTGGACATGGGTGACAGGTGAGGAGGACAGGGATGAAAAAGTGAGTACATGGTGGTCAGATAGAGAGAGAGGGGAGGTTGTGAAGTTAGATAGCGAGCATAAATGGGTGAAGACCAGGTCTAATGTGTGTCCGTCTGTGTGGGTGGCTGAGGAGGACCACTGAGTAAGTCCAAAGGATGAAGTAAGGGACAGGAGTTTGGAGGCTGCTGACTGGTGGGTGTCAATGGGGATATTGAAGTCACCCATGATGATGGTGGGAATGTCGGCAGACAGAAAGTGAAGGAGCCAGGTGGAGAATTGGTCAATAAAGGCAGTGGTCGGGCCCGGAGGTCGGTATATGATGGCCATTTGGAGGTTGTAGGGGGAGTAGATGGGGACAGAGTGGACTTCAAAAGAGGGGAGGATATGGGAGGGTAGAGGTGGGATTGGGTTAAAGGTACAGTTGGAAGAAAGGAGAAGGCCCACTCCTCCACCATGTTTGTTGCCAGGGCAAGGAGTGTGGGTGAAGTGGAGGCCACAGTAACATAGTGCAGCAGGGGAGGCTGTGTCAGAGGGTGTCAGCCATGTTTTGGTGATGCCCAGAAAGAAAAGATTACAAGAGGTAAAGAGGTCGTGAATCACGTGGAGTTTATTGCAGATGGAGCGGGCATTCCATAGTGATCCAGAGAGAGGGTGCAGGGTGGTGGGCGTCATGGGCACGGATTTGAGGTGGGCAAGATTTCGGGTATTTATATTGGGTTGGGAGCGATAGGAGGGGGTAGTAATGGGAGGTATGAGCTCTGGGGGTCCAGGATTGGGAGATATGTCTCCAGAACTGAGGAGAAGCAGAGAGAGACAGAGCAGGTGGGACAAGGAGAGTGGGCGGCTTGTTTTGTGTTTTATTAGGAGAGATCTGAGGTTGAGGAGCAGGTCAGCAGAGGAGGTCAGGTGGGGAGGCAGGAGGGAAGGAGAGATTATTACTTGGTTAGGGGGTGCTGGGGTTTGAGGATAGCGAAGGAGAGTGAGGAGTAAGGGAGCCAGAACTGTTAGAGCATATGTCAGCATGATGAGAATAAGTGTGGCGTGAGGGAATGAAATTTAGTACAGTTATTAACAGTGGGTAGTCTTACCTTCTGTTCACTTCTGGCTCATTTCTGGCATATTTCTGCTATAATATTTGCTGTTATCCTTTTAGAGACAGACCAATGTCCAGACAGACCTGTGTCTCTGAATTTATAACAGGTTAAGGGCTCATGAAATAGGCCAGGTGTGATCAGGAGGGAGGGGCAGCAGGAAGACTGGTCACAGACACAGGAGGGGATTAATTAGAAGTCAGAAGGGAAAATGCAAGGGGAAATAGATCCAAATGGAAAGATAAAGCCAAACTGTGCATTGGCATCAAGGAATTAAAATGTGAAAACATGCAGGGGATGAGGAAAAAAACAAAAAAACAGTCATAACAGCCAGTGGACATCCCAGGAAGAAATAGCAGGGTGAGGAAGATCAGGTTAGTTGGGTGATGGTGATGGGATTTGGGTAGCAGCCAGCGGCCATACCAGGAAGAAATAGCAGGGTGAGGAAGATCAGGAAAGTTGGGTGATGGTGATGGGATTGGGGTAGCAGTCAGCGGACATACCAGGAAGAAATAGCAGGGTGAGGAAGATCAGGAAAGTTGGGTGATGGTGATGGGATTGGGGTAGCAGTCAGCGGACATACCAGGAAGAAATAGCAGGGTGAGGAAAATCAGGAAAGTTGGGTGATGGTGATGGGATTGGGGTAGCAGCCAGCGGACATAACAGGAAGAAATAGCAGGGTGAGGAAGATCAGGAAAGTTGGGTGATGGTGATGGGATTGGGGTAGCAGCCAGCGGACATACCAGGAAGAAATAGTCATAGTTAGGAGTCATAATATCATCAGTGGAATAACCTTCGTTAGGATTTTTACAGTCCGATATTACCAGATTCTTGAAGATTATTATAAAAGTATAGCATTAATTTCAAGATGAAAGAGAAATTTACTCTTAAA
Organism: Ranitomeya variabilis; assembly: GCF_051348905.1. Classification (NCBI taxonomy): domain Eukaryota; kingdom Metazoa; phylum Chordata; class Amphibia; order Anura; family Dendrobatidae; genus Ranitomeya; species Ranitomeya variabilis. The sequence goes on from NC_135236.1 coordinate 575,476,374, forward strand.
ATACAGTTCTGTTCTGTCAGCTTATAACAATTTAAGGGAACATGCCCAAAAGCACATTTTAGCAATTTTAACTGTCAGAATCAAGATGAATATTTAAAGCATAGGGCGACGTTCTAACTTCAACATTGCTTTTGGAGTTTGTTTTCTAATATCTTAGATGATCAGTATTGGAATTACTTAAAATGTATTTTTCAACAATTATGTTCTAAACTATGCATGTCCATAAAAATGGCAAATCAACAATCAATGCCAATATTTATTATCATAGTCCAGCACTGTAGAATGATTTTGTACTTGGATTAAGAATTTTTTTGAGCTATTGGGCATTATGATAGTCCAGTAGGTGCCACACCCTTTGGCTTCATTCAGATGTTTGTTTTTCACATGCGCAGTGTGTAGTTTTCATGGATAGAAAGAACATGTAACCATTATAATCTATGGAGCTGTTTACATATTTATGGTTTCCTGAGGACCGCTTGTCATTAAAAAAAAGAAAGTCACAAAGACGTTCATTTTTACCAACACATACCAAGTTCCATGGATGGTATCACTGTGCAGTCCATGTCCGGTTTGTGATTAACATGGTAGTGAATAGAAGAAACTTTGCAATGTTAATAAAGGATAACAATTTTTTAATCATGGAGTTGGAATTAGTACATTTCTACAAACTTGGACTCCACTCAAAACTAGTTGTGACTCCACAACACCGACTACACAGCCCTACACGTGATAGGACATGACATATTTTTTCTTTTTGGATTTACATGGTTTCATAAAAAGGATCAATATGATATGCTGAGAATTATGCAGAAGCACAGTAATGGCCCCATGCATCTCTAAGAGAGCCCCAGTAATTTGGCAGCGTCACAAGTCCTTCCTTGGGCTAATGAATGACTACTGCTTTCAACCCAAATTTTGTGTACTGTTCTTTTAAGTAAAGAAAATTAAATTAACATTATTCTGAATATACCTAATGCAGTGCTATGCATTAATTAAGTAAAATAGTAAATTGTCTATATATTTCGGAAATGATTTTACTGTAATAAATAATCAGGCAGAATTTTAATTGCATTTTATTTGCTCAGCCAGTTAGGCAATTTATTGTACTAAACCAAAAAGCTTGCTGACACTTCTACCCCTCACACATATTACTGGCATTGATTCTAAGAAGCTGTTCTATTGTTTAATCTTTGAAACAATTGCATGATAAAACATCCACACACTCACCCACAGCTCTCATTGTTATACTGGGAAATTCAGCTCACCATTACACATTTCTTTCTTTTTAATGTATGGTTGTATACTGCAGTGTTAACACCTGATTACTAATAGGTTATTTCAAATGCAAGCTTTTTCTTTCTTCCATAATGTATCCTGTTTATTTCAAAGTAACAAGAGGGTATTATACAAATTAAGGCAAATTTTAGAGTGATTATAGGGGAACAGCAGTCTTAACTCCTTAAGGACTGACCCACTTTGTACATTAATGACAGAGTTTAAATTTTAAATCTGACATGCATCACTTTATATGGTAATAACTCTGAACGGTTCAACATATCTCAATGATTCTGAGAATGCTTTTTCATAACATGTTGGTTATACTTTAATAACATACTTCAGAGATTCACATGTAAACCCAAGTTTAAACGCCCAGAATAGAGCACAGGATAAATGTGAACCTAACTGCGATCTTTTGGAAGGCAGAATGAACAAATCAACAGCAGGTGAAGAATTGGTTTTATTTATTTTATTATGCTGTTCCTTGTGTGGTATATTTTTGAATAGACATCTTTATTCTTCGGGTATGTCCAATTTCAGTGATATGATGAAGTAAAAATCGACCGGTCATATAGAGCGCAAGCGACACAGTTCAGCTGGTATTAAAAAGTCTTCATTTAATATTTCCATAACGCCTATCAACAGAATAGTTTTGTCTTCTTTAGGTAGCCAAAATGAGTTGTGGAAATATTAAATGAAGACTTTCTAATACCAGCTGAACTGTGTCGCTTGTGCTCTATATGACCGGACCATTTTTACTTCATCTGGTCTTATCCTCTTCTGAGGCACCCGGCCGGAGGTGCAGTGTGCTACCTGCACTAAAAAACTCCCATCGCCAGCTTGGTGCTCCTGTGAAGCTGCCTATTCTGACTCTATTCACAATTACAGTGATCTGACTTTTATATAGTTTTTTTAAAGTTTTGCTGCTATCACACAATATAACACGTGTTTTTTTTCACAGAAACAAGTTTTTACATCAACATATTTTGTTAGCTATAATTTTTCAATCTTTCTGATGACAGTCATTTTTCTGAGTCATGTGAGGGCTTGTTTTTTTTGCAGGGCGAGATGCCATTTTTATTGGTACAATTTTTGGTCACAAAATGTTTTTTGATCACTTTCTAATCTGATTTTTGTGAGGCAGAACGAACAAAAATCAGCAACTCAGAGATGGTTTTTAGGGTTTTTTATGATGTACACTGTGTGAGAAAAATGATAAGATAGCTTTCTTCGGGTCAGTATGATTACTGCGATCTCATATACTTTTTTATGTTTTGTCGCTTCTACTCAAAAACTATTTTATTGAAAAAATATTGGTTTTGGATCATTGTATTCTGTGAGCTATAGATTTTTATTTTTTCACTGATGGAGCTATATGGTGGCTTGTTTCATTTAGTACATGGTTTTCAGTGATACCATTTATATTTATATTTATCTTTTTATCATGTTTTATTTCATATTTTTCATGTGGTTTTGATTAAAAAGCATAGTTTTTTGCAAGTTTTTTATGATGCTAACTGTAGGAGTTAACTAGTTTTACAGTTGTGTAGATTGGGTCATTCTGGATGTGGTGATACTAAATATCTACTTTTTTCTCAAATTTTTCCTTTTAAATAAATGTGTATTTATTGGTGTGATATTTTTTGTTCTTTTTTTATTATGTTTTACAATCTTCTTAACTTTTTACTTTTTTACTTTCTCCTCTATGGGAATTTAACTTTTATTACTCTAATTACTGGTCTCATAAATTGCAATGTATGTTGAAATCATGTTAAAATCCACATATGTTAAAATACAGAGAGATGTCCACAACACAGCATCATTACATTCATACATAACAAAAATCCAACTGTGGACTCACCACCTCCGACAGCAATATTTAGACAAGAACACCACACTAATTGTAGGTGAAAAAGAGGCATAGGCAAATATTATAAAAAATGTATATATACTTTATTAAACAGAAATAAAAAACAAGACTAGGAAATTCATTAAAATACTGAAGACATACAGCACAGGAAATAAATATAGCTGCAAAAATTGCATACTTAATACTATCCACAATAAGTATTATACAACCCACATTATGGCACTAACTGGTCTAAAAATGTAGGGCATACCACTGGACAGATACGATTCCAACCTCTAGCAGTGGACTGTAGTTTAATTTAGGAGAATAATCCATATATATACACTGCAGAGTTAATGGAAAAGTAATCCTATACCAACCAGAATCCTATAAGGCTCACATACCATTCCAGATTATGTGAGCCTTATAGGATTCTGGTTGGTATAGGATTACTTTTCCATTAACTCTGCAGTGTATATATATGGATTATTCTCCTAAATTAAACTACAGTCCACTGCTAGAGGTTGGAATCGTATCTGTCCAGTGGTATGCCCTACATTTTTAGACCAGTTAGTGCCATAATGTGGGTTGTATAATACTTATTGTGGATAGTATTAAGTATGCAATTTTTGCAGCTATATTTATTTCCTGTGCTGTATGTCTTCAGTATTTTAATGAATTTCCTAGTCTTGTTTTTTATTTCTGTTTAATAAAGTATATATACATTTTTTATAATATTTGCCTATGCCTCTTTTTCACCTACAATTAGTGTGGTGTTCTTGTCTAAATCATTACATTCATGTAGTGAATCCCATAATATGAAAAAGCAAGGAAGGGGATTACATGGACATTGTATAAGGTTTAGTACATAAAGGACTGCAATCATATAGTTAGGATTGTACCAAAGGACGACAAAATGCAAGAGATTCTACAATTCTATAAACCTTTATTAGTCAACATTCAACAATACTAAAAATTGAATAAAACGCATATAACAAATAAAAAGTGGGAGACCAGACAGTGGTGTTACAGTCCTTGTATCTGTTAATTGCAGGCTAATGTGTGCATAAAGGATAGTGAGGTTGTTATAAGTAGAACTAATTGTTGCACCAGTGACACTAAAATACATTTAGATTGTACCATAAGGAAGTAAACAGTTGTATATGTACACCCTAGATGCATCTCTAAACTCACAAAGCATTATTAATTTCCACATAGAAGGTGCTTAAATACCTGCAGCAAGCCTGAGACCCAACGTACGTTTCAGCTGTGTAGCCTTCTTCCGGGGGTCTGTCTGGGCCCCCCATTCAAAAGAATGGGGTCCAGGTTAGGGATCGCGTTTGGGTACCGTTCTGGTACCGGAACCGAACCTTTTTATAAAGTTTGGCAGAACCCGGTGGACCTGAACATCCACGGCTCTGTCCATCCATAGCCATTAACAAACATCACCTAGGTAAAAATTCAAAATTAGCAAATGCCCTGAAGAAAGTGGGTAAATATCAATAGTACATGTAAAAAACATACGATACTTTGATTATTTTGATTAAAAAATGTAAAAGCCATTCCACCACAAAAGGTGTATCTAATCAGGATGGTCCGTTTGATTCAATGGTGCCAGAACAACCGCCCAAAGACCGTCCAGAAAGGAGTTATGAGCTTTCATAGGTTTTTGAATTTGAAGCTGCAGAGGCCAGGGGAGGAGATTTAACTTCAGCTCAGAGAGCAGGAGGGGAGTGACCTAGAGGGGTTAAATGCTCATGTAAAGCATGGCCTCATGTTTTTTCTCTGGGTAGGTCACGACAACATATCATGTGGGGAGATGTCAATGAACAGAGGGCACCACAAGCTTCCCATGTGGCAGCCCCTTCCATGAAAGCCAGGCCTTCACATGTGGTGGCTGCAGTGGGATTCAGCATAATCTCTCTGGTGGCATCCTACACAGTAGCCATTAAGTAACATAACCAAGGATAAATGATATAAGGACATAATGAGCAAATACACTGCAGTAAGTAAATAGTAATAGTACATATAAGTAATATAGGGTATTTAGTTGACACAATTTTTATTAAAAAAAGCCAAACCACCATGACTAAGTGTATCCAATCAGGATGGTCCTATCTCTAGTGTATAACCTCTCCATGTGCCACGCATTAACAGATTTTTTTCAGTTATGTTCGAGTTCGTAGAAATCCATATGCAAATTATAAGATTCAGCTAAAGACTGTTTTTCTGGAAAATGGATGTTGTACTACCCTGCAAAAATCTAATTTACTTTTCTTAAAAAGCCTAACGTTTTGGGGATGCTGCTACCCAGACGTCTAGCTATCACAATCTGACCTTTATCAAAGCTACTCAGATTCTTATACTTTTCCTGTTCAACATACATAATTAATAATACATATGGGGTACATTGTTTGCATCAGATATATGTGTCAAATGTATTTTTTAATGATAAACTTATTTGTGAAAATGTGTTATTTCTAATACACACTGATTCAACCATATGTGGTGAATGATTTATCAACTTTAGAGGTAATGATGATTATTAGCTACAGTCAGCAATTTATTTATGACAAATCTGTTTCTCATTTGGCATATAACCATAGTTTAAATTACATTTTTTTTTCGATTTTGTTTTTTATTTGGAGGCAACATATTCTTCAACACTATTTCAGATTAATTACCATTCCAAATTTCTCATAATTCCTCAGTCCTCATGATTTACAAAAAAATGAACTGGAGTATAAGTATGCATGCAAGGAGCATGTTCACACTGGCCATTAAACAGACAAACTTAACAAAATTACCATATACCCTGCTGTAAGTAAATACGTAAAAGCAATAGTGCATGTTAATAACTTACGGTATTTAGGGTAACAAGTAAACACCATTTTTTAAATATCCAAATAAACAGACTGAAGAATGACCGCACTGCCAGCTGGTTCTATCACCTGAGTAGGTTAGAACCAGCCCGATTATGATACACCTTGATGCTGGTGGGATGGCTTTTACGCTTTTTTTTTAATTAAAAAATGGGGTTTACAAAGTACCCTACATTATATGCACTATTGCCTTTACTTATTTACTTACAGCAGGGTAAATGTTCATTTTGTTTCTTCTGACCAGATGTGTTTTTGTCCAGACAATTTACATGCATCATACACAACAGTATTTTCTTCTTACATTTTTATTGAAAAGTTGTGTTTACGGCTGTTTTAAAGATAAAGCCATTGAATGACTCATACTCTTGTGTTGGATGACATAACCTAAAGGTACCTTCACACTAAACGACTTTGCAACGAGAACGATAGCGATCCGTGATGTTGCAGCGTCCTGGATAGCGATATCGTTGTGTTTGACAGGCAGCAGCGATCTGGATCCTGCTGTGATATCGCTGGTCGTTGCTGAAAGTCCAGAACTTTATTTGGTCGTCAGATCGGCGTGTATCGTTGTGTTTGACAGCAAAAGCAACGATGCCAGCAATGTTTTACAATGGTAACCAGGGTAAATATCGGGTTACTAAGAGCAGGGCCACGTTTAGTAACCCGATATTTACCCTGGTTACCATTGTAAAAGTAAAAAAAAAACACTACATACTCACCCTCTGATGTCTGTCACGTCCCCCAGCGTCCGCACTGCTGCTCAGAGCTTCCTGCATTGACTGTGTCAGTGCCGGCCATAAAGCAAAGCACAGCGGTCACCGCTGTGCTTTAGGGCCGGCGCTTACACAGTGCAGGGAAGCTGAAGGCGAGGGACGCGACAGACACGGCAATGTAAGTATGTAGTGGGTTTTTTTTTTACATTTACACTGGTAACCAGGGTAAACATCGGGTTACTAAGCGCCGCCCTGCACTTAGTAACCCGATGTTTACCCTGGTTACCTGGGGACTTCGGCATCATTGGTCGCTGGAGAGCTGTCTGTGTGACAGCTCTCCAGCGACCACACAGCGACGCTGCAGCGATCGGCATTGTTGTCGATATCGCTGCAGCGTCGCTTAATGTGACGGTACCTTAACTCTATGGGGTAGATTGATCAAGCCTGGCCTTGTACATGCAAGTCTTATCTCTAAAGCCTGTTTTCAACTTGCTGGTCAGGCCAAATTTTCCAATTCTGACCAGTGTCACTTTATGTGGTAATAACTCAAGAATGCTTTATCTTATACCAGAGATTCTGAGACTGTTTTTCCACGACACATTGCACTTTATGGTACAATGACTGGGTCATTCTGGATGCCATTAGATCAAATATGTGTACTTTTTTGTTTTGCAGCTTTTACTCAATAAAAACAATTTTTATAATCACTGTATTCCGAAAGCTATAGCGTTTTTTAATTTCTCAGCTGATGGCACTGCATCACAGCTTGTTTTTGAAGGGACAAGATGTTGTTTCATCAATACCATTTTTATTTACTTTTGTCTTTTTTATTGATTTTTATTCCAATTTTTGTTCGGTGGTATGATAAAAAAGCATTGTTTCTTGACACGTTTATTTTTTACTGTTTTACAGTGTTCACTGAAGGGGCTACCCAGTGGTATAGTTTTAGAGACCGGGTCGTTACGGATGCAGCGATACCAAATATGTGTAATGTGTTTGTTTATTATTTATTTATTATTATTTATTTTATTTATTAGGGGCAGCACAATAGCTCAGAGGTTAGCACAGCAGCTTTGCAGTGCTGGAGTCCTGGGTTCAAATCCCACCAAGGACAACATCTGCTAGGAGTTTGCATGTTCTCCCAGTGTTTGCTTGGGTTTCCTCCGGGCACTCCGGTTTCCTCCCACATTCCAAAGACATACTGATAGGGAATTTAGATTGTGAGCTTCATCAGAGACCGAGATGATAATGTATGCAAACTGTAAAGCGCTGCGGAATATGTTAGCGCTATATAAAAATAAAGATTATTATTATTATTATTTTACATTAATATATGTATCTATTGGTATATCAATTTTCAAATTTTTGTTTATTTTATTAATTTTTTATATATACAGTTGTGCTCAAAAGTTTACATACCCTGCAGAATTTTAGCTTTCTTGGCCTTTTTTCAGAGAATATGAACGATAACACCAAAACTGTTTCTGCACTCATGGTTAGTGGTTGGGTGAAGACATTAATTGTCAAACTACTGTGTTTTCTCTAAGCTAAATCTAAAATTGTGCCAGGGTATGTAAACTTTTGAGCACGACTGTATTTTACAATTTTTAAAAATGTAATTTTTACTTTTTTACCTTGTCATAGGATAGGACATTAATTGTAATTGACTGATCATTGATTTAATACTCTGCAATGGAGGTGTGTCAGCTCTTGGTTTGAGCAAGACCTTACAGGCCACCCTACCTAGGTGACCCTGTGGCCATCTTTTGGACTGGAGTTTAGGCACAGCATGATCACAATCGCATTGAGCTGATTAGATCAGGGAGGTAGCTCTCTTCCTTTGCTAAGTCGATCGATTTAGCTGTCACTATTGACAGTAGTTTTAGGGGGTGGTTAAATGTCCGCAATTGGAGCTAGCACTGATAGTGGACGTTTCTGCAGGATGTGAACTATAATATATAGCTCACGCACGCTGATGATCATGCCAGCTCTGCGAGTGAGCAGCCGCAATCATTCTGCTGTACATGTATGGCGGTTTGCGGGAATGCGCCTCCCATTGCGCAGTACATGTACAACAGGTGTTGTGAAGGGGTTAATGAAGGGTCAAGGTGTAGTAGGATTCACAGAATTCAGAGGTGTTCACCACTTAACAAAAATCCAGTACACAGGCAGAGATTCTTACCTGTCCAAGGCCTCCAAACAATTACACTAACCAAAGTGCAGCGGACCCAAGTTAAGATGGTGGATGGCATTTGTCATCCACCATCTTAACTTGGGTACGCTGCTCTTTGGTTAGTGTAATTGTTTGGAGGCCTTGGACAGGTAAGCATCTCTGCCTGTGTACTGTTTTTTAGTCAAGAATAGTGGAGGTTTTTTCCTCTTATGGTGTTTTTTTGTTAGAGTAGGACTTGCAATAAGTAAGGACCCTTGACGTGGGTTGCCAGCTTAAGTATTGTGGCCATAATGCCAACCAATACGTTGCATACATTGTTATGTTTTTGGGCACATCGTTTTTTCAGGGTGCAGATGGGCCCTAGATGGCTCTGTAAGCTGTGGCCTCTGTTCACACAGGATGCATTGTAGCAATGGCTGGCCCGCTATATGGTGTTATTAATAGGTCTTGAACCATATGCTCTGCACTTCTGTGTGAACATGCCACATACAGATCATTTTGCACAGGTGTGCCAGGCGGCCAAATCCTGATTGTAGGCTGGCTGCATTATCGGTATTATTGCACCTGTGCATCTCTCATCCACCATCTTAACTTGGGTCCGTTGCACTTTGGTTAGTGTAATTGTTTGGAGGCCTCGGACAGGTAAGCATCTCTGCCTGTGTACTTTTTTTTGTCAAGAATAGTGGAGGTTTTTTCCTCTTATGGTGTTTTTTTTTTTGTGCTCACCACTTAAAATGAATCGGTCAGTAGGATTTTGCTTCCTCATCTGAAAGCACCATAATCTAGGAAAAGAGATCTTGATTCCAACGATGTATCAGTTAGCTTACTGAGTGCAGCAGTTGTGACACAATCAGCGTTTTTAGATGTAGCATGTAGTAAAGGTCAGAAAGTTAATCCTACCCACACCACAGCTTTCTATGTACATTATTGACAAACAGCTGCTCATCACAGGAAGGGGTGTGGTCGGACCACTTTGCATGAGGAAGCCAGCCTGGGCAGCGATAATGTCCTGCTGATAAAACATTCATATTATGGAAAAAAGTCAAACAAGTGACATGTCCCTGAAATATGTGTTTCAGCTGCAAAATCATGTTGTCCTCAGTTTACATAGCAATACCTGCTGAAAGATTCCCTTTAATAAATTTGGTGCATCTTTTCTGTTGTGTGCACCTCTGTGTGCTTCACTAGAAATGCTACTCAAGTAAGGGACTTGAGCAGCATTTTTGGCATAAGTAGTGGTGTAACTTTTGATGAATCCGAGAGATGCCACAATATTTCTTCCTGCCCATACTTCACCAATTTTGGCAGAGCTGGCCTGGACTGGAATGAAAATACCAAAAATTGCAAAACTTTGCTCAGATTCATGTTCACAAAATATGGAGTAATTCTCATTCCTCTAAGTTGTGCCAGTGACCACAAAGAAAACAGATGTTTCCAATAAGTTCATTTTGTAGCAATATTGCCCTATTACTAATTTTTAATGTGCCCTAAAATATTATTGCAAACATGTTTGCTTGTAAAACATAAATACCCAAAAGTTAATTCTAGCTTACACAGGGACATGATGCATGCTAAGTGGGCCAACTAGTCTGGGGACACTAACGCCTCATTGACTAGTCAAAGGCCTCATTTATGTATCATAAATGGACTTTAGAAATATGTTTTATAATGATCTGTTTATGTGTGCAATGTAATAAAGGGACTGTTAGGCAGGGTATTTAGCTATGTAGACACAACTGCTGGAGGTTCTTGGGGCATGGAGGATCTGACCGTTTCCCTTTAACGTAAAAAAAAAAATCGCAAGATCACAAAGTTACCGTAACATCCTAATCACAGGGTATAGTATTTGAAACTACTCATCAATTAAAGAATATTATCCCTATTATTTAAAAGAGATGTGATTTGTACAGGAAATTTGGTCTAATGGCTTCAAATTTTAGGGGCAGTTTTAAGAGGGGTCAATAGTGTCCAATATTTAACACCTAATTAATGAACTGATGTACTGATGCCTTTATATGAAAAAAAAAATCACGATTACAGCACAAATTAACCTAGGCAGACAGTGGGAAAAAAATAGCTATTCAGAATTTCCAAAGTCCTTGTCAAAATTAAAAGAAGCATTGAATAAAAAAAAATGTGCTGGTAGAGCTCATACGCAAAAATGTATTATGGCTTCACACAGTCTCAAAGTTGTATACTGCAGCTGTAGATGTGATTTCATGAGGCTCTGTTTCACCTATGCATCTTTCTGTATAAATATGTATTTGTTTTGCTAGTTTCTTTGAAAATCTGACAAAAATAAATTGTGCCATGTGTTATGTTACCCATTTCTCAGCAGTTTATCACACACAAATCTGCATATATCCTGATTTGGTTCAATTGTCACCAATGTAAGAGCGGGCCAGTGACCATGTAACGCCAAATTATGTATATACCTCAAATCAACACAGTTTTTAAGCTTATTAATAATAGTGATGGGCGAGCACTAAAATGCTCAGGTGCTCATTGCTCGGGTCGAGCAAATTGGAATACTCGGGTACTTGACCTGAGCACCGAGCCCAATGTAAGTCTATGGGAAACCCAAGTATTTTTACCGCGATGCCCCTCCAGGGGTCCTTTTAAGGTCTAAAAATGTCTGAAAATGATGGAAATACTGCTCAAATGACATTGGAACATCATGGGGATTTCCCCTGGAAGCATTTCTGACTCCTAGGTCACAGCTGCAAACAATGTTGTCAGAGTTTCATGCCATTTTTTCCGGTGCACCAAAAAACATATAAAAACGAAACCAAAATGGATTCTGCTGGGAAATATGTTAAGGTAAATCCTTTCCATGGTAATGACTTGTATATAAGGCAAAATAATTAACCCCAGACCAAAATGTTCCTCCACTACTAGGACTATGTTCACACGCAACATTTTTGATGCATTTTTCAACTTTAACATTGTTTTCAACCAATACAAATGCATTCACTGGGAAATGTCATTGTCACATTTAACAACACTAGCTGGGCATGTGATGTGTGACACATAAGGAGACACATCTTGTTTCATTTATGAAGGAGGGACTCTTAAAGTCACAAAGCCTATTTTTAGAGGGGCATCAGGTGGCATTAATATTCTTAAAGGGCCATTATTAAATAGTGGGTCTCCTATGCTGTTATTGTCTATGCAGTGAGTGGCTGGGCTGCCAAGAATTACGACGCACCCCAATACCCCTTTCATGAGAGGTACATGAGGGCTTCCTGAAAAAATGTTGCATTAAATGCAAGGCCTGCCCTGCTATCAAGTCATATGCACCCCAAGAATCCTTTGAACCCAGCTACTGGATGGCCACAGGAAAACCCACTTCACATTATTCATTTTGTACTCCCATACTGTTTTCTTATGCATTGATGGTAAGGCCTGCCATGCTACCAAGTCATATGAACCCTAAGAAGCCTTTGAACCCAGGTTCAGGATGGCCACAGGAAAACCCACTTCACATTTTTCAGTTGGCCCTGCCATACTGTTTCCTTATGCATTGAATGCAAGGGTCGCCTTGACCCAAATTTGCACGCACCCCAATCCCCCCCTTGGAAGAAACATGGAGGAGGGCCTCATAAAAAAACTTCCATTACAAAACAGCGGGTCTCCTAAATTCATAATGCCCATACACAAACATTTCCTAATGCGGGGTACATTTTCTAAAAAATGTTATGGGGATCAGACATCCTTGCCAAAAAATAGACTGGCTGTAGCAGCATAGAACATGTTCACCCTGGTGTTCTAGTGGTGGTGGATGATGAGACGAGGAGGAAGGCCTCATTAAAGAATAGGCCCAATTTAAAGGAGTGAGTCTCCTAGACTTGTAATGCCCATACACTAAGTGTATGGGCTGACAAACATTTCCCCATGGGGGTACATTAAAAAAACAAAAATATTTATGGGCATCATAAACACACTTGCTAAAAACTAGAGTTGGCTGTAGCAGCACGGAACACGTTAACCCTGGTGATCTAGTGGCAGTGGATGATGAGACGTGGAGGAAGGCCTCATTAAAAAATAGGCCCAATTTAAAGGAGCGGGTCTCCTAGACTTGTAATGCCTATACACTAAGTGTATGGGCTGACGAACATTTCCCCATGAGGGGTACATTTTTTAAACTTTTTTTATGGGGATCATAGACACCCTTGCCCAAAAATTGAGTGACTGTTGCATCACGGAACACCTTCACCCTTGTGTTCTAGTGGTGATGCCTGAAGAGACCTGGAAGATGTCTTTATATGTTTCTATTATCAATTTAAAGGAGCGGGTCTCCTAAATTTTGAATGCCCAAACACTAAGTGCATTGGCTGACAAACATTTCCCCCCCGGGGGAGTAAAATTTTTTAGTTTCAAATTAGTAGCGGCCATCATAAAAACACTCTTGCACAAAAATTGAGTGACTTTTGCATCATGGAATACATTCACCCTGGTGTTATAGTGGTTGTGGATGATGAGAATGAGGATAAGGAGGATGATAATACCAAATAGACAAAATCCAGAAGCATATACCATGTGTGGTTGTGAAGAGGTGCATGAGAATACACCTCCCTAAAAAAGACAATGAATTTGAGGATATGTTTCGCTGTTTTCATTCGGTGGTGTACAGAAGTCTTTCCAAATCCATCCCTTGTTCATTTTTATAAGGTTCAGCCTGTCAGCATTTTCAGTTGACAGGCGGATACACTTATCAGTTGTATTTCCACCAGCGGCACTAAAAACCCCCTCTGACAGAACGCTAGCAGCAGGGCATGCCAGGACCTCCTAGTCGTAGAAAGCCAGTTCATATCACGTGTCCAGCTTGGATACCCAATAATTAAGAGGCACAGAGGAATCAAGGTGTACATTTGTATGATCAGCAAGGTACTCCCTCAGCATCTTCCCAAACTACGCTCTTTTTGTGACAGCACCCCTTGACTCTGCGCCGGCACAATGGGAGGGTCTGAGAAACTGTCTCAGAACTTTGCCATTGTTCCCCTGCCTGTGATCGATTGTGCTTCTGTCTCTCTCACCTGTACTCCTTGGTTGTACAACAAAATCTGACGTCTGCTGCCAACGATCTCAGATGGAAATTTTTTTAGTAATTCCGCTACAAGGGCTCTCTGGTACTGCACCATTTCAGCACACCTGTCTGCCTCTGGAAGAAGAGATTGAAAGTTCTCTTTGTAGCATGGGTCTAGAAGTGCCACCAACCATTAATGAGTGTCACCAAAATTTTAATAATGCAAGAGTCACGGGAAACACAGAGCAACATAAAGTCAGCCATGCGAGCCAGACTGCTAACAGGCAAGACTTCTGTGTCCTCACCAAAAGGACGACTGACCATGCTGTCCTCTTCCTCCTCATCCTCCTCCTCCCTGTCCTCAGGCCATCCATGCTGAACATACGGTATGACAGCTGTGCTTGTAGTACCATCTATAGCGCATGAAAGTAGCTCCTGTTCTTCCTCCTCCTCCCCTTCCTCATTGTCTACCAAACCACATTGGGATGACATGAGGCTGGGCTATGTGTAATCACCCTGTATGGTTCCTTGCTTCATGTCCTCGTGCTCTACCTGCAATGCATCCTATTTAATTGTGAGCAGAGAGGTTTTCAAAATGCAGAGAAGCAGGATGGTGATGCTAATTATGGCGTAATCTCTGCTCACCATGTTGGTGCAGTCCTCAAAGTTTTGGAGGATGGTACATATGTCTGACATCCATGTCCACTCCTGAGGTCTTATGTGTGGAGTCTTAACTGAATAACAAAGGCCTTGTTGATGCTGGTAGTAAACAACTGCCATCTTCTGTTCACAAACCCTTTCCAACATATGCAGTGTAGAGTTCCAACGCCTGGGGACATCGCACACCAGTCGGTGAGCAGGAATCTGCAAACGCTGCTGAAGCACCGCAGGGGTGGCTGAATCTGTAGCTGACTTTCTAAAATAGGGAGACAGGTGGTGTACTTTCACTAGCAGATCCGGAAGCTCCAGGTAGCTTTGAGAAAGCATTGAATGACAAGGTTAAGCACATGGGCCAGGCAAGGTACATGTGTGAACTCTCCTTGCCTCAGAACCGCCATCAGGTTCTGGCCATTGTCAAACCTGACATGCCTGGCTGTAGGTTCAGCGGTGTCAGCCAAAAATCTGACTGCTCATTTAGAGTTGTCCACAACTCTTCTGCATTTTGTGGTTAGTCACCTATGCAGATTAGCTTCAGCACAGCCTGTTGCAGCTTGGCTGAGGCAGTGCTGCAGTGCTTCCTGCTTCTGACTTATGTGCTCATTTCTGAGATGGAGGCTGAAGAGGAGGATGAGGCGGTGCAGGAGCTGAAGACTGTGGGGGCAACCCTGATTGATGTAGGGCCCACAATCATCGGCGTCGGGAGGATGTGTTCCATCCCAAGGTCCAACTGAGTCCTGGCTTCCACTATGTTAACCCAGAGTGTTATCATTGAGATGTAACTTCCCTGCCCACAAGCACTTATCCACGTGTCCGTGGTTAGGTGGACTTTTTAATAGATATAATTAAAAGTTATATTTTAAATTTATTCTCTATGCTGTTTAATATTTGAAGGAGAGAGAATGTTGGGCTTTGACCCTATATCACATTGCTGGTTATTTATATTGTGTTGGTATGGCAGGTTTCTTATCAACAGGCCTGAATACGGATCAATGGCTAGTTGAAGTGAAAGACGTATTTTCAGAGCAGACTTTTACCCCAAAAAAGTACCTTCCGACATATAAT
Organism: Ranitomeya variabilis; assembly: GCF_051348905.1. Lineage (NCBI taxonomy): Eukaryota > Metazoa > Chordata > Amphibia > Anura > Dendrobatidae > Ranitomeya > Ranitomeya variabilis. The sequence continues at coordinate 575,492,017 of NC_135236.1, forward strand.
TCAGCATTTAAGGAATTGACAAAAGTCTATAGAGATCAGATAACATCATGGTGGGTGGTGCAAAGCCTGGAGAATTACCTGAAGGCAGGCATTGTCCCACGAGGGTTGAGAATTAATATCTCTGCTGGAACTAGACATAAAAATTCTAATTTTATAGCAAAGTGGGAGAAAGAGGTAAAAGGTAGCTCCTTGCGACTCATGCAACTCCTTCTTGAGGAGGAGAAGAAAACCCTCAATATATTGAATGATCAGTTAAAAGAACAGATAGAAGTGACTAAGAAATTTTCAAACGAACCAGATTTTTCAGTCAAAGAAAACAAATTACAAGGAAATCTTGAACGGTTTCAGTATCACCTCAAGGAGCAGAAGCACCGCCAGTACTTGAGGGAAACACAAGACTTCAAGGACAACAAAGCTTATATGGTCATTGGACCGAAAGCGAATATTCTGGAGTTAGAAACAGACATAATATATATATAGAGGTAGCGGCGCTGTTGCGTATGGTAAATATGGACTGCTGCAGGTGAAACCCTTTATCACTAAGGATATGAGATACTAATAATATATACAGAATATGTATGCACTTGCGCTACGTCCTATGTTGTCATAAATAGAAATACCATGAGTATGAGATTTACCTGCTTAGGGGAATGGAGCACTTGGATTTGTTCTAATGGGAACGTGAAGCAAATCACTAATGGTGTAAGGATATACTCTCTAAAAAAGAGGATAAAGGTAGATTTTAGGTATATACTCAGATGCTGTGCTCAAATGTATATGTATATATACACCCACGTTAATGTAGTCACTATATGATGAAATACTGTATAGCGTATCTTCAGGATATCTTAAACATGAAGATGAATGTTCTAAGTGAGAACCTGCAGAAATATATACACCGAGATGGTTAGGGCACTTTAAAAACAAGTCTAATATCCACAGAACCGGTAGCTGCTTTGTACCTGTTTATAAGGCTGCAAAAAAGATACCGCAAGTAGTCAGTTATATATGTAGCCGAAATTTGCGGCTGAAGTAGACAGAGCCAGATCCGGGATTAGCACATCATAAAAAGATATAAAGATCACGCGACAGCGTTACTTATCTGTCCTTATTCGGTTCAGATCCGTACCTAAGAGCAGTATCACGTGACTGCTGAACACGTGACACGAAGGTCCTTCACTACCTCCGGCGGAGATCTACAACTGCGCGCGTGTCCGTCACCGGCCGGGACGGCATGCGCTGAAGACTCAAGCTTCTACAGCCACCATAGGATCTGAACCGAATAAGGACAGATAAGTAACGCTGTCGCGTGATCTTTATATCTTTTTATGATGTGCTAATCCCGGATCTGGCTCTGTCTACTTCAGCCGCAAATTTCGGCTACATATATAACTGACTACTTGCGGTATCTTTTTTGCAGCCTTATAAACAGGTACAAAGCAGCTACCGGTTCTGTGGATATTAGACTTGTTTTTAAAGTGCCCTAACCATCTCGGTGTATATATTTCTGCAGGTTCTCACTTAGAACATTCATCTTCATGTTTAAGATATCCTGAAGATACGCTATACAGTATTTCATCATATAGTGACTACATTAACGTGGGTGTATATATACATATACATTTGAGCACAGCATCTGAGTATATACCTAAAATCTACCTTTATCCTCTTTTTTAGAGAGTATATCCTTACACCATTAGTGATTTGCTTCACGTTCCCATTAGAACAAATCCAAGTGCTCCATTCCCCTAAGCAGGTAAATCTCATACTCATGGTATTTCTATTTATGACAACATAGGACGTAGCGCAAGTGCATACATATTCTGTATATATTATTAGAAACAGACATATCATCTACTGATACGGATTTCTCGGATACAGAGGGTAGGAATAGATCATCAAGAGGGAGAGGCAGAGGAAGGGGGAAAGGACGAGGGAATCGAGGAGGACTAGATAGAGCTGAAAATACTCAAGGGGGGCATTTTTTAGATCAAAGCTACCCTTTCAGAAATCGGTTACAAAACTGAAAGTAGGGAGTCCCCTCGGTGGGCCTATCCACAAACAGAGAGCCCTGTTAAGCAATAACTGTCCCACGGCTAGTACGTCTAACCAAGGAGATATACAGGTGGTCAATCTGTCAACAAAAGTACTTAGTGAGGAGGCAATACATGTTTTGAAAAAGGGCCTTACTTTTGTCCCAAGTAGCAATTTTGATTTGCTTCGTTCGGTGAAAGATCTTAATTGATTTATACGTAAGTTACGGTGGAAATTTTTTTTCCAGAAACAGGATAACTGTACCTGTAGTGATATGGGGATACCGGTAGATTTATTATCTGATGTAAGACTGCTACAAAGTATTGGGGAGATAAATCCCAACACATTGGGTAAAGGCCCCTTTACAGATCTGAAGAACAGAAGCACCAGAATGCCCCCACAGACGGGTGATGTTTCTGCTGTGGATGTTTTTGAGAGTCTTGTGATACAGGATCTCAGACATCTACAGGGGAAGATCGCTTGTAAAAAGTTTAACTGTACAAAAGCGGAAATGATGACTATTCAACAACTGGAACAGGACAGCCACATTGTGATCAAACCTTCAGATAAGGGTGGCAATGTGGTTGTCCTGGATACGGGGGAATATCAGAAGATGTGCAAGACCCTTTTGAATTATCGTAATAGCTATGAAATTCTGAGTAGTAATCTGACTGTGGAATATACTGCTGAATTAAAATGTATTTTGGATGAAGGTTTTGCTGATGGGGTCATAGATAAAGTGGAATATGTTTTCCTGATGCCAAAAAACACAGTCATGGCCACATTCTATTGCTTGCCGAAAATACACAAAGGGCTCTCCCCGCTTAAAGGGAGACCCATAGTGTCAGGCATAGACAACATTACCCAAAATGTGGGAATTTATTTAGATCAAGTATTGAAGCCCTTTGTATCCTCTCTTCAGTCTTTTGTGCAAGACACGCCTGATCTTCTTTGTAGAGTGGAGGACTTGACTGTGGATCCTGAGGTGCAATTGGGAAGTGTGGACGTTGAGGCATTCTATAGCTCGAAACCCCATGATAAAGTTTTGGAAGCAATTCAATACTTCCTAAGCACTAGAGGTTGCCAGTTCCGTACCCACAATGAGTTTGTGTTGAAATTAATGCGGTTTTGTCTAACGAGGAATTTCTTCCTTTTTGACCAGAGGATGTACCACCAGCTCAGGGGCACTGCGATGGGGTGCCCTTGTGCCCCCACGTATGCAAATTTGTTCCTGGGCTGGTGGGAGGAGACTCGGGTTTTTGGCAGTGAAATGGAGAGCGTCAGAGGTGTCGATTTTTGGATTCGTTATATTGACGACATCCTGGTGATATGGAGTGATGGGGTGGAAAATTTTACATAATTTGTAGATAATCTGAACAGATATGATTTGGGTCTCTTCTTTACATCGGTGATGAATTCATCCTCACTGCCATTTCTAGATATCCTGATCAAGGAGGAAGAAGGCACACTGACCACGTGCACATATAAAAAACCTACCGCAACAAACTTATTACTCAGATGGGAGAGTAGTCATCCAACGCATCTGAAAAGAGGGATACCCAAAAGTCAGTACCTCAGGATCCGCAGGAATTGCTCTACTGAGGAAGCTTTTGAAGTGCAGGCACAAGAGCTTCGTTGTAAGTTCCTTGAGAGGGGTTACCCTCCTGATGTCCTGAAGAGGGCATATAAGGAGGTTAAACAGAAAAAGAGGACAGATTTACTTAGACCGGTTCATAGAACGACTAAGGACGGACAAATGAGAATAATCACCACGTTTGACAACGGAGCACATGATGTATGCAAAATCCTGACTAAACACTGGTCCATCTTGCTTATGGATCCAGATATTAGTAAGGAATTAACGGAACGTCCATTGATCACCTACAGAAGAGAACAAGTTGAAAAACAGACTTGTTAAGAGCCATTTTAAGAGTCCCATTGCTAGTACATGGCTAGCAAGTAATACAAAGTAGTGTTTCAGATGCGGACATTGTGTTGCTTGTTCCCACATTAGCATTTGCGTCATAAACTTTAGTAAAACACTTGGGGGTTCAAAGTTCTCACAACACATCTAGATAAATTCTTTGGGGGGGTCTAGTTTCCAATATGGGGTCACTTGTGGGGTGTTTCTACTGTTTAGGTGCATCAGGGGCTGTGCAACTGCAACGTGGTGCCCGCAGACCATTCCATCTAAGTTTGCATTCCAAAATGGCGCTCCTTCCCTTCCGAGCTCTGCCATGCGCCCAAACGGTAGTTCCCCCACATATCTGGTATTAGCGTACTCAGGACAAATTGCACAACAACATTTTTGGTCCACTTTCTCCTGTTACCCTTGGTAAAATAAAAAATTGGGGGCAAAAAGATCATTTTTGTGTAAGAAATATGATTTTTTATTTTTACGGCTCTACATTATAAACTTCTGTGAAGCACTTGGGAATTCAAAGTGCTCACCACACATCTAGATAAGTTCCTTGGGGGTCTATTTTCCAAAATGGTGCCACTTGTGGGTGGTTTTCATGGTTTAGGCACATTAGGGGCTCTCCAAATGCGACATAGTGTCCGATCTCATTTCCAGACTATTTTGCATTGAAATGTCAAACGGCGCTCCTTCCCTTCCAAGCTCTGCCATGCGCTCAAACAATGGTTTACCCCCACATATGGGGTATTGGTGTACTCAGGACAAACTACTCAACAACTTTTGGGGTCCAATCTCTCCCGTTACCAATGGGAAAATAAAAATTGGGGGCAAAAAGATCATTTTTGTGAAAAAAATATTTTTATTTTTTGGCTCTACATTATAAACTTCTGTGAAGCATATGGGGGTTCAAAGTGCTCACCACACACCTAGATACATTCCTTTGGGGGTCTACTTTCCAAAATGGTGTCAATTGTGGGTGGTTTCCACTGTTTATGCACATCAGGGGCTTTCCAAACGCGACATGGCGTCCTATCTCAATTCCAGCCAATTTTGCATTGAAAAGTCAATTTTTACTCCTTCCTTTCCAAGCTCTGCCATGCGCCCAAACAGTGGTTTACCCTCAGATATGGGGTATCGGCATACTCTGGACAAATTGTACAACAACTTTTGAGGTCCAATTTCTCATGTACCCTTGGTAAAATAGCACAAATTAGATCTGAATAAACATTTTTGTGAAAAAAAAGTTAAATGTTTTTTTTTTTTTTTTTTTAATATTCTAAAAATTCCTGTAAAGCACCTGAAGGGTTAATAAACTTCTTGAATGTGGTTTTGAGCTCCTTGAGGGGTGCAGTTTTTAGAATGGCTCACTTTTGGGAATTTTATATCATATAGACCCCTCAAAATGACTTTAAATGTGGTCCCTAAAAAAAAAAATGGTGTTGTAAAAATTAAAAATCTCTGGTCACCTTTTAACCCTTATAACTTCCTAACAAAAAATTTGGTTCCAAAATTATGCTGATGTAAAGTAGACATGTGGGAAATGTTACCTATTAAGTATTTTGTGTGACATATCTCTGTGATTTAAGGGCATGAAAATTCAAATTTGGAAAATTGTGAAATTTTCAAAACTTTCGCCAAATTTTCATTTTTTTCACAAATAAACGTAAGTCATATAAAAGAAATTTTACCCTAGCGTGAAGTAAAATATGCCACAAGAAAACAGTGTCAAAATCACCAGGATCCATGGAAGCATTCCAGAGTTATTACCTCATAAAGGGACAGTGGCCAGAATTGTAAAAATTGGCCTGGTCATTAACATGCAAACCACCCTTGGCGGTTAAGGGGTTAATAGCCGTAAAGGTTCCCAGGCTATTAATATCAGCTCACAGCTGTTTACCTGGCCTTTACAGGCTAGTTTACAGGGTAACCCCAGAAAAAAATTGACATGAGGTCCTCCTATAAAATCAAACCAGCCAAGGCTAGGCAGACAGCTGCGGGCTGATACTAATAGACTGAGAAGGGGCCATGGATATTGGCACCCCCCAGGCTATAAACTTCAGTTCTATAGATGTGCCAATTCTGGCACTTAGCCTCGCTCTTCCCACTTGCCCTGTAGGGGTGGCAAGTGGGGTTCATATTTGTGGGGTTGATGTCACTGTTGTATTGTCAAGTGACATCAAGCCCACAGGTTAGGCCGGTTTGCAGCTGCGGAGGGCTGCGGACTTCCTCCGTGAAGCCCCGCCCTCCACCGCTAGCTCCGCCTACTTCTGCATGCGGCCGGTATGCGGCCTGTGTACCTATATTTAACATTAGGTACGCAGGTCGTGCGGCTGTATGCTGAGGCTGCCGCATGCGTCGTTTTGCTCTCTACTTTATAAACATGACAATTATGACACTACCACACCCCTGAGGAAGGAGCAATTTCTGAAACGTGTGTAGGGGCGGGCAGGTTGGCCATCAGAGACTCCATTGCTGCACTCTGCCAGGTAACTCATATGACTCATATGCTACACCTTGCAAACTTTAGCACCTAATGACATAGCACACTAATAGTAGGTTCATTATGTGATCATATGCTGTAATATTATTTGTGCCTATCTACAGTATATACCTATTAGAAGTCCATTTTACTTGTTTTTGTGCATATTCTATAATGGATCTCTATGCTAATGGATAATGAAACCATATTTCTGAATCCTATATTATAGCACATGTGTGGTCTTACCTGCCCTCCGCACTGCTTGGCTGTTTTTCCGCCAACCTGTTTTTAACCTTATCCACCTTTGCTTGTCCATTGGACCAATAAAGATACCGTTATCTGTACTTTTGGGCTATATTATTGTATTTTTTTGGCTAGCTCCCTTCCGTTTAATAATATATATATATATATATATATATATATATATATATATATATATATATATATATACATACATGGGCTTGAAAGCAATATATATACATATATATATTGTGGCATAGCGACTGGTCATGTGATTGATGGATGGTACAGTATGTATCGCAGAGGTGGGGGGCCCTGTGATGGAAGCCTGGGTATGTTTTGCTCAAGCAGATCTACTGCTGAGTGATTTGATTATGTTGGGAAGGCTTCCAGGTGATTGGAGAGATGGGTGAGTTCAGTCACCTACAAACCCACCCAAAGAGGCGTGTCTGAACATGTAAGATCGTTTTGTGTGTAAGGACCTGTGGTGATGTCACGCTCACCTGACTAGCCATGTGAAAGGTACCTGGGTGTGGTTACACCTATGTAAGGAGGTGTGTGTAGCACATGGAGAGAGTGTGTCAGGGTGGACACACTTCCATGTGTCCTGGCCGGACACTGCAGAGTGGCCTGTGTGTTGGACGGTTCCAAGTGGGGACAGACGTCCTGAACAACACACAGAGACCATTTAGGCTGGAGAGCCTACGTGCTGGACATAGCACAGTCTGTGTGCCTACAGGTCTGAGAGAGAACGGAGCTCTATTATGGACATTGAGGAATCATCTGTCTGACGTAAGACTGGTTACCTGTTGTTCCTGTTGCTTTGTGGTTTATGGAGCAATAAACCCTGTGAACTTTTAAGGAAATGTGTCTCCTGAGTGTCATCTGCCGCACCTAAGCGAGTGTCCCCTAGACCCGTAGCGGTTGAAATGCTACAATATGTATATTTTGGGCACTTCCTTTTACAATCTCTTTGTCGTCGAGAGCGCGACAATGACATTTGAGGGAAGTGTTGTGCTGGGATTTATTTCCCTACTCAACTCCAACATAACTGGTACTGGTTCAGGATAGAATGAAGTTTAATACTACAATTAGATACTTAGACATCACCCATCACAGTCATCACCTCTTCCCTGCTGTTCACCGTATCCCAATGTCTCACAGAATGCACAGTCTTCTTTCTTTATCTTTCTTGGTTCAGGATTGTCTTTTCTCCATGGTCATGTCAATGCCAATATTAGGATATCTGCTTATCCCAAAGTCATCTTACTGGTCAGACTCTGGAATGGCTTTACCCTCACATTCCATAGGTCAGCCCACATCACTATCTCCCTGCCAGTCGTTCCGTTCCTATCACACAGCTTGCGTCTGGTGTGATGAGACTGCCAGGTGTCACAATCTGTAGTTAGGCCTCATCATGTGGTTTCTTTGAGCACCTCCTTCTTTTTGGGGTACGATCAATAGTGGAATGGCATTCTTTCAGTAGAGGCATCAGACATTTCAACTTCAACCTTGATTGAAGATTGTTGATTAGGGAAGGAACACCATCTGACTCTGATATTCAATCCATCCCTTACGAACTTCACCATTGCTAGGGTTGAAGTGGAAAATGCCTTAGAAAGTGAGGGGACCTTACTTTTTTTCCATTCACACAAAATACGTTACAATTCCATTCCAAAATATACCTTTGGTTTGAATCTTAAGTTAAAATAGCATAGGTTCTACTGATCCATAAAGTACATGCAGTTCATTGACCCATGTGCAATCGGAGTTGGCTACCAGCCATAAGTGCACAAACAACACGACAAGAACACAATTGCTGTGGACTTCAAATCTCGTTACCTGAGTATGCTCATGTATAGGCAGACCTGCACTTACTTATACCTAAAGTGTCAATATGCACACATATGGAATTTAAATAGGCGATAAATCCAAAAATATACATCACATTCAATGCTTTTATATTATTATATATATTATTGTATACAATATATATTGGATCCGGGTTAAAGGACTGGATTTGTCTTAATATCCTTAACCTACGTCTCTGGCTGAGTTCATGATGCTCAGCCTGGCCTCTGTGCAGTTGGGCGGCCAGTCTTTTGGTCCTCCTGCAAATCACAAGCAGTATAATACATATGATTATGACCAGGGGGACAATGACATGAGGATGTATTTTTGGGGCTTTATTACAGGAGGTTTTTCAGCTCAGTGCCAAACGCAAGTCGGATCTTCTGGAGTCTCACAGGATATCTGGGACAAGGTCAAGTCTTCTCTCTAGGGTGTTAGGTGTTCTGCCTTTAGCTCTGCTACATCAGTTTCTAAAATTGGATTAAAGGAACAATATGAGTTCTCCCAGTGCAGTTAATCAACATACCCTCACAGGCCCCTTGGTAGACCAACACTGATGTTTGAGAACCAAGTTCTTACTGTCCTTGAACTGGATAACTGGATAATATCTGCAATTTTATGTTTCCCAGTCCAAACAATCTCATTCATTCTTTATGATGATCCTTCAGGGTGACCTCCCCCTGTTAACCTTTCCTGTAGTGCCCAGTAAGTTAGCTGATGCCTTGACTTTCCTGGACCCCACAAAATAAATTCAAATTTCCTTTAGTCAACTCCTAGTCAATTGCTTCTGTTTCCTATAAACACACCCCCTCCAGTATTTCACAATCCAATCAACCCTCACAACTGCTTACTCTGCTCTACATAGCTTCAAACAACTACACAGAGACAAAAGCTTGAAATGTGTCAGGATTGCAGAACTACATCATGAATTTTGAAGTAACATCCCTGTCGCCTGTTGTCTATCTCATGCTTAAGGAAAGGCATTCTTCCTCATCATGAAACTGCCCATTCCTGAGTTCCGTTCTCCCCATTGCCACATACCTATGATTAAGATGTGTAGGCAACCCCAACTCGCTTGAACTTCAAGGTCTAGGTGCACAATATATACATGTCCATACTTCTCTAGCTATCTTAGTCTATGGGAAACAAAACCAGTGCATCCTACTCTTATCCTTACGAACCATATTGAAAAACTGGAGCTAAAACTAAAAGTAAAACCTCAGGCCTGATAGAGAAAACTGTAAACAACCAGCATACTAAGAGCTCTCATATATTAGCAACTACATGAACCTAAAATTCACTTCAAACATGAATATTCATAAGATGAGTTTATTAGACATCACTTTGGAAGGACGTCTCATGCAAGGTATACAGATCTCCCCATTTAATGAAAATACTGACTTTAATTCCACCTTGTGGGCAACTTCATGCCATGTCGCTCATGTAGTCAGAAAAGTGCCAGTGAGAGAATTGATAAGAATCAAAAGGAACACTTCAGATAACACATTATGGAAGCAGGAATCTATAAGTATGTGCAATACATTGTGTTGTACGAATTACTCACTATGGATATTAGATAGGGCGAATGCAATAGTGCGCAATATGGATAGAGAAGACATGCAAGCAGATGACAAGGGCAAAAATAAGGAATTTGCTACATCAGACATAGACATAATTTCATTTTCTACTAACTATAGTATTGAATTTACAAATATTAAAATCATCATACAAAGAAATTTCCCAATGTTGTTGCAAGATAAAAAGTTACATGAGAGAGATATTAAAAACACCTCTTAACTCTGCAGCCAAAAATGTCCCATCTTTGGGAAATATGTCTTCTCGCACATTATTTTCGATTAATAAATCCCATACGTCTACTTGGCTAAGAAACGTGGGGCTCTATAAATGTGGCCACACAAGGTGCACTTGTTGTAATTTTGTAGTTAGAACTGACAAATCCATCTTCCTAGTCACTAATAAGGAATACAATATTAAATTGTATATATACTGCAACACTGTGTTCGGAATATATTTGATTGCATGTATGGCATGCAATCTACAGTATGTGGGGGGAATGACAGGAGCATTGAAGGTATGCAAAAGAAGGCATATTTCTGATGCTAACAATGAATAACCATATATACTCGACTATAACCCAACCCGAGTATAAGCTGAGGCACCTAAGTTTGCATGGAAAACTGGGTAAGCTTATTGACTTGAGTATAAGCCGGGTATGCATTGTCCCCTCATCCCTATCCTGGTATTCATGGCTCCCCCATCACTGTCCTGGTATGCGTGGCTCCCTCCGTCGCTGTCCTGGTATGTGAGGCTCCCCCCGTCCTGTCCTGGTATGCATGGCTCCCCCTGTCGATGTCCTGGTATGCGTGGCTCCCCCCTCCCATCCTTGTATGCATGCTTCCTGTTACAAAAAAAACATCCTACTCACCCTGCAGCGATCTTGTGGCCCCACTCATTAATGTAATGAATATTCCCTCCATGCCTATGGGAGTGAAGATACATGCATATTGTTAAACTTAATGAGCGGTGCAACATAATCTCTCAGCACAGGTAGAGCAACTAGAAGCTGGCACCAACGAGATGCTGCGAGGGCACGCTGGAGGGTAAGTAGGATGTCTTCTGGAAGCCAAGTGATGGCTGCAGCTGTCACTTTGCGCGCTATAAGAGAAATTAATATTCATTTCAGTTTAGCAGTGGCAAAGGCTTTAGCCACAGCTCCTGCCTCTGTGACCTGCTGCTCTGCTACTCCCCCTACCCCACCGGCTTTCTGGGACAATGACTCGTGTATAAGCCGAGGGGGGCATTTTCAGCACAAAAAAAGTGCTGAAAAACTCGGCTTATACACGAGGATATATGGTAAGAATTAACAGTTGTATAGCCTCCAAACACTTTATTGATCACCGTAATGGTGATACTAGTACATTTAAAAATGTAGCTATTGAAAAAGTCCAGAGACTTGCTCATGAAGGTGATCATAAAAGCAAACTTATCAATAGAGAGTTATGGTGGATTAATATGCTAAAAACACGACAAAATTAGAATATGGGCCAGGATATTATACACCACGGGGAACAAGATGTACATATTTGACTATTTGATTGCACATTTTTATTTATTGTGTTTTTATTGCATTTAACCCTATATGCACATGTCCTTATGTATATGTTGTTTGCAGCAATTTCACATTATAGAGATTGTGATCATGAGAAAACTTTACCCAAAAGGGTTAAATAGTGAACAGATGGTGAACTAGTAATGAGAGCTGCATTCCTTCAGGACATGACATGCATATAGCTTGTGAAGTTTTAGTAGTATGTATGCAATGACTAAGGATGCAACAGTGTCTTAAACGCGTCTGTGATTACTCTCTGTCTGGAGTTTTTATGGATTTGCAATAAACAAATATTGTTTATGAGGAACCATGCTGGATGTACCTTCCTTTTCCCTTCATTGCTTCTTGCCATGCTACAAAATCGTCCATTCAGATGAGATTCTCGGTCCGTGGGTGAGCTGAATATCAAGTTACCACAACATTTCCTATGACTTTACTAAGAAGTTAACTCCTGTTATAAATTGCATTCAGACAACATCGGATTCAACTTTTCTGCCACCTTTCTGCTCACAGGCATCACAATATATTTAAGCTGTAAACGAACAAATCTAGTTAATAAAAGAAAAATAAAGCAAAACAATAGTATACAGAAAGAAACAGCATAGGTCTGTTAGAAACTCTGCTGAAATTTGATGTACTGAGTTTACTTCAAGGCCTCAGTGGGGTGCACACTTACCCTTTCCTCTCTTGTTGCAATAGGCCAATTTGAACCTTGACCTGTCTGCACATGGTGGAACACATGAGACTGAGAGAAAATGGTATTCTGTCTGTGCAACTGCCTGTTCTCCATCACAATATTGCTAGACCCCTCACAATTGTTTGTGCAATAATAATTCTGTAGAAAGTAAAAACATTTATAACATCTAACAGTGATATTTCCTTTCTCTTTTTGTACTTGACCATTTGCAGCACCTGGCAATATGACCTGAGCCAGCACAGGCATAACAGCTAATGTATGCCATGCCTGATTTAGGACAGAACATATTTAATTCTGTCTGCATCTTTTAAACTGTTTCATTACTAGGAATGCACTGTTAACAATAGTACTTTTGCATTTTCTTATTACTTTAGAAAGCACATACTTGTTTTTACATTTATGAATTAGATCAAAATTTTAAATATTTGATCCAACACTTTTTCCATTAATCCTCCCTTTTTTCCCTACATAGGGCACAATTGGTAGGGATACTGGCTTATTCTCAGAGACAAAGAGAAGGCTGGTACCATGTTTGAAAAAAATCATTGATGATATTTTGCAAACTTGCAATCAGTTGGGACCTAGTATCAAGTTCCACACTTAACTGACTGATTATGGCATCAATAACTGCTGCCTTGTCCTTAAAAGCATTGATCTCCGCCCCAGATTGAGTCAGCTGAGCATCAATATCAAGACAATGATTTTTCATCTCTAGTAGTTGCGATTCAAGCATACAAGTCTGCTTATGCCTATCAATATTACATTGACCCTTCTTTCCTAGTTGTGTCTGTAAGGCTGTCTGCAACTTAGTGACACAAAACTGGGAATTTAGGGAATCTGTCTTGCACACTAATTCTTAAAAAAAAAATCAGTTTAGGAAGCGTGTGCAGTCATTTGGCTGATTTATTCAAGACCGACCGTCTGTCTATTCATATGCTATTGTGACTACATGCTTGTTCCCATAAACTAGACCACAGCAATTCTGCAGATTTGGGTGTAGTAGGGGGTACTGGTTTAAAGACACTCTTTTGCTAAGCGTTGATAAATCCATACTCACGCTTCCTGGAGCCATCTTGGTCAGTGTTGTACTCCTTGTCCATTCTGTGCTGCTGGAAAAAGGTATTTTTGCATCTTGAACGCCGTTTCCAGACCAGCTGGAGAACAATGACTATGCCTCTTTGTATAGATGGCACAAAACCCCTAAAGACTAGAGTCTTACAAAACAAACAGAAGAACATTAAAATTCTATAGAAAGAATAAATGTCAAACTAAGGTTCACTGTTTTTAGTTGTATCCTGCAACAAGTTTTAAATAAAACAGAGTTATCCATCAAATCTTCAAGGTCTAAGCACACAATACAACTCGACCCTCCACCGTGTACATCCATTATCTGTCCATGCTTCTCCGCCTGTCTTAGCTCATGTAACAACACACTTTATCCAATCAAAAATGCATAGAAAACAAAATAAAACATTAAGAGGTTTGCCACATGTATAGTTCAGGTTGAAAAGCCATCTGAACTATCAGCGCTCTGAATGCACAGATGAAGACAACACTGGACAGTGTGTCCATGATTTTCTGTCCATGTCCCACAGACCTGATCAGTTCACAGACAATGACCACAGATATTCACACAGCAAAATACGAAAAACAAAATCTCAACAGTGGGCCTGACTTACCATTATGCTGAAGAGGGACGTTTCCCTCTATAATCTAGGGCCACTTTATCCATTTCCACTGAAGTCCTTTATTAATTATTAACGTCAGCTTTCACCACTAGCAATTAATATACAACTTAGGCTACGTTCACATTTGCGTTGTTGGGCACAGCGTTGTCGACGCATGTGTCATGCCCCCCTATCTTTAACATGGAGGGCGCATGGACATGCGTCGGTATGCGTTTTCTAGCGTTTTACGACGCATGCGTCATATAGACGCACAAGACAGGGCGCAGAGGACGCTACATGTTGCAGTTTTCCTGCGTCCTAATTTTTTTTTAAAAACGCATGCGTCGCACTTGCGTCGTAAATGCGCCAAAAAAAAACATTAGTGTCTATAGAAAACACATAGGGCGCAAGTGCCTGCGTCGTCCTGCGTTGTTCGACGCATGCGTCTTTTGAAAAAAAAAAAGTGAAGTGTCAATTTTTGTAACGTTGGATGCATGCGTCACAAAACACTGCGTTGTGCATGCGTTTTGCGTTGCGTTGCCGACGCTGCGCCCAACAACGCAAATGTGAACGTAGCCTTAGTGATTCATTAACGTTATCTGTTCCATATACTATACAGTATACTAACTGAGAAAATACCACACATCAATAAAGAATATATATTTTACACAAGTCCACAAGTCTACTGTCTATTACATACCTATATATACCTATATATACCTATATATTTATACTCAAGCTGATGACTATACATAAAATAAATATATATATATATATATATATATATATATATACACGTATAATTGATACTGTATACAGTGATACTTATGTTACCTAGTGTTCTAGTGTTGTATATAATGTTGTGTATATAGTCATCCTTATATTACCTACTGCTGTGTTATATAATGTCACGTGTATAGTAATCCTTATATTACCCGGTGTTGTGTTATATAATGTTGTGTATATAATAATACTTATATTACCTAGTGTTATGTTATAATATAATGTTCTGTATATACTGATCCTTATATTACCTAGTGTTGTGTTATATAATGTCCTGTACATAGTGACTCTTATATTACCTAGTGTTATGTTATATAATAGCATGTATAAGGTGATCCTTATATTACCTGGTGTGTTATATAATGTCCTGTATATAATGATCCTTATATTACCAAGTGCTGTGTTATATAATGTAGAGTATATATTGATATCCTTATATTACCTAGTTTAGTGTTATATAATGCCCTGTATATAATGATCCTTATATTACCTGTTACCTAGTGTTGTGTTATATATAGTGTTGAGCATTCCGATACTGCAAATATCGGGTATCGGCCGATATTTGCTGTATCGGAATTCCGATACCAAGTTCCGATATTTTTGTGATATCGGAAATCAGAATCGGAAGTTCCTATACGTTGCCAGGCATGTGCGGTGTGTATGGCCGATACCGATACCGATACCAATGCATATCAATGGGACACAAAATATCGGAATGGTTCCCAGGGTCTGGAGGAGAGGAGACTCTCCTTCAGACCCTGGGATCCATATTCATGTAAAAAATAAATAATAAAAATAAAAAATATTGATATACTCACCCTCGGACGGGCCCTGGCTCTTAGTGGTGCCTCCGTTCCTAAGAATGCAGGGAGTGAAGGATGACGTCGCGGCTTGTGATTGGTCGCGAGAGCGGTCACATGAGCGGTAACGCGACCAATCACAAGCCGCGACATCATCGAAGGTCCTTCACTCTGCAATCTTAGGAACGGAGGCAGACGCTTGGACCGGTGAGAGCCGGGGCCGTCGGAGGGGTGAGTATATCAATATTTTTTATTTTTATTCTTTATTTTATACATGAATATGGATCCCAGGGCCTGAAGGAGAGTTTCCTCTCCTTCAGACCCTGGGAACCATTCCGATATATTGTGTCCCATTGATATGCATTGGTATCGGTATCGGCGATATCCGATATTTTTTGGATATCGGCCGATCCAATCCGATACCGATACCTTTGCATATCGGAAGGTATCGCTCAACACTAGTTATATAATGTCATGTATAAGTTGATCCTTATATTACCTGGTGTTGTATTATATAATGTCCTGTATATAGTGATCCTTATATTACCTAGTGCTGTGTTATATAATGTCCTGTATATAATGATCCTTATATTACCTAGTGTTGTGTTATATAAAGTCCTGTATAAGATGGTCCTTATATTACCTGGTGCTGTGTGATATAATGCCTTATATTTAGTGTTCCTTATATTACCTAGTGTTGTGTTATATAATGTACTGTATATAGTGATCTTTATATTACCTTGTTGTTATGATCTGGTGACCTTGGAGCCGCATGAGAGACTTTCTCAGGAGTAGGTGGTACCTGTACTGACCGCAAACCCTAATCTAACACCGCAACTAGAAGTAGCCGTGGGATGTACCTAACACGTCCTAGACATCTCGACACAGCCGGAGGACTAAATACCCCTATAGATGGAAATGGGAATTCTATCTTGCCTCAGAGCAGAACCCCAAAGGATAGGCAGCCCCCCACAAATATTGACTGTGAGTATAAGGGGAAAGACACATGCAGGCAGAATAACAGGATTTAGCAAAAGAGGCACTTCTAGCTAAATAGAAAAGGATAGGACAGAATTCTAAGCGGTTAGTATTAAAATCCTAAAAACATCCACAGCAGATAATACAAATATTCCACATCTAACTAAAGACATAGAAAGTATATCTGCATCTCCTGAGAATCCAGCATGACTGAAAAATCCAAACAAAGTCTAAGCTGGACAAAAACACAATAAATTGCACTGAATTGCAAAGCACACTGCATGTGTGCACAGAGACAAAAAAACAGACACTTATCTTAGCTGAATTTGCAGCAGGGCATGAGGAGCCAGAGAGAGATGCAATCCCTCCAAGTACAATGGACAACTGGCACAGACTCATGGATCCTGCACACCTAAATACCTAATAGAGCTGCAATCAGAAGAAACACCTGCCCTGATTACAACCCCAAGACAACTGCACTACCACCAACAACCACTGGAGGGAGCCCAAGAGCAGAATTCACAACAGTACCCCCTCTTGAAGAGGGGTCACCGAACCCTCACCAGAGCCCCCAGGCCGATCAGGACGAGCCAGATGAAAGGCACGGACCAAATCAGCAGCATGGACATCAGAGGCAAAAACCCAAGAATTATCCTCCTGGCCATAACCCTTCCATTTGACAAGGTAGTGAAGCCTCCGCCTCGAAAAGCGAGAATCCAAAATCTTCTCAACCACATACTCCAACTCCCCATCAACCAACACAGGAGCAGGAGGATCAACAGAGGGAACAATGGGCACCACATATTTCCGCAATAAAGATCTATGGAAAACATTATGGATGGCAAAAGAGGCCGGAAGGGCCAAACGAAAAGACACCGAATTGATAATCTCAGAAATCCTATAAGGACCAATAAACCGAGGCTTAAACTTAGGGGAAGAAACCTTCACAGGAACATGATGGGAAGACAATCAGACCAAATCCCCAACCTGAAGCCGGGAACCAACACACCGACGACAGTTAGCAAAACGCTGAGCCTCCTCCTGAGACAACACCAAATTGTCTACCACATGAGCCCAAATCTGCTGCAACCTGTCAACCACAGAATCCACACCAGGACAAGCAGAAGGCTCAACCTGCGCTGAAGAAAAACGAGGATGAAAACCAAAATTACAAAAGAAGGGCGAAACCAAGGTAGCCGAACTAGCCCGATTATTAAGGGCAAACTCGGCCAATGGCAAGAAAGCCACCCAATCATCCTGATCAGCAGACACAAAGCATCTCAAATAAGTTTCCAAAGTCTGATTAGTTCGCTCGGTCTGGCCATTTGTCTGAGGATGAAATGTGGAAGAAAAAGACAAATCAATGCCCAGCCTAGCACAAAAGGCCTGCCAAAACCTAGAAACAAACTGGGAACCTCTGTCAGACACAATATTCTCTGGAATACCATGCAAACGAACCACATGCTGAAAAAACAACGGAACCACATCAGAAGAGGAAGGCAATTTAGGCAAAGGCACCAAATGAACCATCTTAGAAAACCGGTCACAAACCACCCAGATAACCGACATCCTCTGGGAAACCGGAAGATCTGAAATAAAATCCATAGAAATATGCGTCCAGGGCCTCTCAGGGACCGGCAAAGGCAAAAGCAACCCACTAGCACGGGCACAATAAGGCTTGGCCCACGCACAAGTCCCACAGGACTGCACAGAAGAACGCACATCACGCGACAAAGAAGGCCACCAAAAGGACCTACCAACCAAATCTCTGGTACCAAAAATACCAGGATGGCCAGCCAACACAGAACAATGAACCTCAGAAATCACTCTACTAGTCCATCTATCAGGAACAAACAGTTTCCCCACTGGACAGCGGTCAGGTTTGTCAGCCTGAAATTCCTGCAGAACCCGTCGCAAATCAGGGGAAATGGCAGAAAGGACCACCCTTCCTTCAGAATGCCGACCGGCTCAAGTACCTCAGGAGAATCAGGCAAAAAACTCCTAGAGAGGGCATCAGCCTTAATATTCTTAGAACCCGGAAGATACGAAACCACGAAATCAAAACGGGAGAAAAACAGGGACCATCGAGCCTGTCTAGGATTCAGCCGTTTGGCAGATTCGAGGTAAATCAGATTTTTATGGTCAGTCAAGACCACAATACGGTGCTTGGCTCCCTGAAGCCAATGTCGCCATTCCTCAAACGCCCATTTCATAGCCAACAACTCCCGATTGCCGACATCATAATTGCGTTCAGCAGGCGAAAACTTACGGGAAAAGAAGGCCCACGGTTTCATCAAGGAACCATCAGAATTCCTCTGAGACAAAACGGCCCCTGCCCCAATCTCAGAAGCGTCAACCTCAACCTGAAAAGGAAGAGAAACATCTGGCTGACGCAACACCGGGGCAGAAGTAAATCGGCGTTTAAGCTCCTGAAAGGCAGAGACAGCCACAGAGGACCAATTCGTTACATCAGCGCCTTTCTTCGTCAAATCGGTCAGGGGTTTAACCACACTGGAGAAGTTAGCAATGAAACGGCGATAAAAATTAGCAAAGCCCAAAAATTTCTGAAGACTTTTCACGGATGTGGGCTGAATCCAATCATGAATGGCCTGAACCTTAACCGGATCCATCTCTATAGATGAGGGAGAAAAAATAAAGCCCAAAGAAGAAACCTTCTGCACTCCAAAGAGACATTTAGACCCCTTCACAAACAAAGCATTGTCACGAAGGATCTGAAATACCATCCTGACCTGTTTCACATGAGACTCCCAATCATTGGAAAAGATTAAGATGTCGTCCAAATATACAATCATGAATTTATCAAGATAATTCCGGAAGATATCATGCATGAAGGACTGAAAAACAGATGGAGCATTAGAGAGCCCGAATGGCATCACAAGGTATTCAAAATGGCATTCGGGCGTATTAAACGCAGTTTTCCATTCGTCACCCTGCTTAATACGAACAAGATTATATGCCCTCCGAAGGTCAATTTTAGTAAACCAACTAGCCCCCTTAATCCTGGCAAACAAATCGGAAAGCAAAGGTAAAGGGTATTGAAACTTGACCATGATCTTATTCAAGAGGCGATAATCAATACAGGGTCTCAAGGAGCCATCCTTCTTAGCAACAAAAATAAATCCCGCTCCCAACGGTGAAGAAGATGGCTGAATATGCCCTTTCTCCAAAGACTCCTTAACATAACTCCGCATGGCTGTATGTTCCGGCACAGACAGGTTGAAAAGTCGGCCCTTAGGAAACTTACAGCCTGGAATCAAGTCAATAGCACAATCACAGTCCCTATGCGGTGGAAGGGAACTGGACTTGGGCTCATCGAATACATCCTGAAAATCAGACAAAAACTCTGGAACTTCAGAAGAGGAGGAAGAGGAGATTGACATCACAGGAACGTCATTATGCACCCCCTGACAACCCCAACTAGTCACAGACAAAGACTTCCAATCCAACACAGGATTATGTATCTGCAACCATGGAAACCCCAGCACAATAGCATCATGCAAATTATGCAACACCAGAAAACGACAATCTTCCTGATGGGCCGGCGCCATGCACATGGTCCCCTGTGTCCAAAACTGGGGTTTATTTTTAGCCAAAGGTGTAGCATCAATGCCCCTTAAAGGAATAGGGTTCTGCAAAGACTACAAGGGGAAACCACAACGCCTGGCAAATTCAAAGTCCATTAAGTTCAAAGCGGCGCCTGAATCCACAAACGCCATGACAGAAAATGACGACAATGAGCAGATCAAGGTCACAGATAACAGAAATTTAGGTTGTACAGTTCCGATGGTAACTGAACTAGTGATTCTCTTTGTACGCTTTGGGCAGACTGAAATGACATGAGAAGCATCGCCACAATAAAAACACAACCTATTCTGACGTCTGAATCCTTGTTGTTCCGTTCTAGACAGAATCCTATCACACTGCATAGGCTCAGGCATCTGCTCTGAGGACAACGCCACAGCACGCACAGTTCTGCGCTCCTGCAAGCGCCGATCGATCTGAATGGCCAGAGACATAGAATCACTCAGAGCAACAGGCATGGGAAACCCCACCATAACATTTTTAACAGACCCTTTCTGAAAATTGCCGCCAAAGCATCCTCATTCCATTTAGTCAGCACAGACCATTTTCTAAATTTCTGACAATACAATTCTGCCGCTTCTTGACCCTGAGACAGGGCCAACAAGGTCTTCTCTGCTTGATCCACAGAATTTGGTTCATCATATAATAATCCTAGAGCCTGAAAAAAGGCATCTACATTAAGCAAGGCCGGATTCCCAGATTCCAGGGAAAATGCCCAATCCTGAGGGTCGCCACGCAGCAGGGAGATGACAATTTTAATCTGCTGAATGGGATCACCAGAGGAACGAGGCTTCAGAGCAAAAAACAGTTTACAGTTGTTTTTAAAACTCAAAAATTTGGACCTGTCCCCAAAAAACAAATCAGGAGTAGGAATCCTAGGCTCTAAAAGCGGAGTCTGAGCAATATAATCAGAAATACCCTGTACCCTAGCAGCAAGCTGGTCTACACGAGAAACTAATCCCTGAACATCTATGCTAGCACAAGACTCCTCAGTCACCCAGAGGAAAAGAGGGAAGAAAAGACAAAACAAGCTACAGAAAAAAAAATGGCTCTTTCTTCCCTTCTTCTGAGATGCATTTAACTAATTGTTGGCCAGTTGTACTGTTATGATCTGGTGACCTTGGAGCCGCATGAGAGACTTTCTCAGGAGTAGGTGGTACCTGTACTGACCGCAAACCCTAATCTTACACCGCAACTAGAAGTAGCCGTGGGATGTACCTAACACGTCCTAGACATCTCGACACAGCCGGAGGACTAAATACCCCTATAGATGGAAATGGGAATTCTATCTTGCCTCAGAGCAGAACCCCAAAGGATAGGCAGCCCCCCACAAATATTGACTGTGAGTATAAGAGGAAAGACACACGCAGGCAGAATAACAGGATTTAGCAAAAGAGGCACTTCTAGGTAAATAGAAAAGGATAGAACAGAATTCTAAGCGGTCAGTATTAAAATCCTAAAAACATCCACAGCAGATAATACAAATATTCCACATCTAACTAAAGACATAGAAAGTATATCTGCATCTCCTGAGAATCCAGCATGACTGAAAAATCCAAACAAAGACTAAGCTGGACAAAAACACAATAAATTGCACTGAATTGCAAAGCACACTGCATGTGTGCACAGAGACAAAAAAACACTTATCTTAGCTGAATTTGCAGCAGGGCATGAGGAGCCAAAGAGAGATGCAATCCCTCCAAGTACAATGGACAACTGGCACAGACTCATGGATCCTGCACACCTAAATACCTAATAGAGCTGCAATCAGAAGAAACACCTGCCCGGATTAAAACCCCAAGACAACTGCACTACCACCAGGGAGCCCAAGAGCAGAATTCACAACACTAGTGCTGTGTTATATAATGTCCTGTATATATTGATCCTTATATTACCTAGTACTGTGTTATATAATGTCCTGTATGTAGTGATCCTTATATTAAAACAAAATAAGATGATGGCTAAAAAGCCATGGCCAGCTCACCGATCCTTGCAGGCGCACGGAGCTTCGTCTCGGATCCAGACGAGGGATAATTACAAAGTAGAAACAGAAGGTGCTCCAGCTCCAATAAAAGAGATTCTTTATTAATGGTTAAAATCCAGTGACATAATAAATCCTTGCTGTAATACAAATGTGGGGGTACAGAGCCCATGCAACGCGTTTCGATCGCTGCCGATCTTAATCAATGCAATCTTAATCTGCATTGATTAAGATCGGCAGCGATCGAAACGCGTTGCATGGGCTCTGTACCCCCACATTTGTATTACAGCAAGGATTTATTATGTCACTGGATTTTAACCATTAATAAGGAATCTCTTTTATTGGAGCTGGATCCTTATATTACCTAGTGTTGTGTTATATGTTCTGTAAATAGCGATCCTTGTATTGCCTAGTGCTGTGTTATATAATGTACAGTATATATTGATATACTAATATTACCTAGTGTTGTGTTATATAATGTCCTGTATATAGTGATCCTTGTATTGCCTAGTGCTGTTATATAATCTACAGTATATATTGATATCCTTATATTACCTAGTGCTGTGTTATATAATGTCCTGTATATAGTGATCCTTATATTACCTAGTTACATAATTACATAGTTACATAGTTATTAAGGTTGAAGGAAGACTTTAATTCCATCTAGTTCAACCCATAGCCTAACCTAACATGCCCTAACATGTTGATCCAGAGGAAGGCAAATAAAACCCATGTGGCATAGAGTAAGCTCCACCTTGGGGAAAAAAATTCCTTCCCGACTCCACATACTGCAATAAGACTAATTCCCTGGATCAACACCCTATCAAGGAATCTAGTGTGTATACCTTGTAACATTATACTTTTCCAGAAAGGTATCCAGTCCCTTCTTAAATTTAAGTAACGAATCACTCATTACAACATCATACGGCAGAGAGTTCCATAGTCTCACTGCTCTTACAGTAAAGAATCCGCGTCTGTTATTATGCCTAAACCTTCTTTCCTCCAGACATAGAGGATGCCCCCTTGTCCCTGTCTCAGGTCTATGATTAAAAAGATCATCAGAAAGGTCTTTGTACTGTCCCCTCATATATTTATACATTAAAATAAGATCACCCCTTAGTCTTCGTTTTTCCAAACTAGATAGCCCCAAGTGTAATAATCTATCTTGGTATTGCAGACCCCACAGTCCTCTAATAACCTTGGTCGCTCTTCTCTGTACCCGCTCCAGTTCAGCTATGTCTTTCTTAAAGTGTTGTGTTATGTAATGTCCTGTAAATAGTGATCCTTGTATTGCCCAGTGCAGTGTTATATAATGTACAGTATATATTGATATCCTTATATTCCCTAGTGCTGTGTTATATAATGTCCTGTATATAGTGATCCTTATATTACCTAGTGTTGTGTTATATAATGTCCTGTATATAGTGATCCTTATATTACCTAGTGTTGTGTTATATAATGTCCTGTATATAGTGATCCTTATATTACCTAGTGTTGTGTTATATAATGTCCTGTATATAGTGATCCTTATATTACCTAGTGTTGTGTTATATAATGTACAGTATATATTGATATCCTTATATTGCCTAGTGTTGTGTTATGTAATGTCCTGTATATAGTGATCCTTATATTACCTAGTGCTGTGTTATATAATGTCCTGTAAATATTGATCCTTGTATTGCCTAGTGTTGTGTTATATAATGTACAGTATATATTGATATCCTTATATTACCTAGTGCTGTGTTATATAATGTCCTGTATATAGTGATCCTTGCATTCCCTAGTGCTGTGTTATATAATGTCCTGCATATACAGTTGTGGCCAAAAGTATTGACACCCCTGTAATTCTGTCAGATAATACTCAGTTTCTTCCTGAAAATCATTGCAAACACAGATTCTTTATTATTATTATCTTCATTTAATTTGTCTTAAATGAAAAAACACAAAAAGAATTGTCCTAAAGCCAAATTGTATATAATTCCACACCAAACATAAAAAAGGGGTGGACAAAAGTATTGGCACTGTTCGAAAAATCATGTGATGCTTCTCTAATTTTTGTAATTAACAGCACCTGTAACTTACCTGTGGCACCTAACAGGTGTTGGTAAAAACTAAATCACACTTGCAGCCAGTTGACATGGATTAAAGTTGACTCAACCTCTGTCCTGTGTCCTTGTGTGTACCACATTGAGCATGGAGAAAAGAAAGAAGACCAAAGAACTGTCTGAGGACTTGAGAAACCAAATTGTGAGGAAGCATGAGCAATCTCAAGGCTACAAGTCCATCTCCAAAGACCTGAATGTTCGTGTGTTTACCGTGTGCAGTGTCATCAAGAAGTTTAAAGCCCATGGCACTGTGGCTAACCTCCCTAGATGTGGACGGAAAAGAAAAAGTGACAAGAGATTTCAACGCAAGATTGTGCGGATAATGGATAAAGAACCTCGACTAACATCCAAACAAGTTCAAGCTGCCCTGCAGTCCGAGGGTACAACAGTGTCAACCCGTACTATCCGTCGGCATCTGAATGAAAAGGGACTGTATCGTACGAGACCCAGGAAGACCCCACTTCTTACCCCGAAACATAAAAAAAGCCAGGCTGGAGTTTGCCAAAACTTACCTGAAAAAGCCTAAAATGTTTTGGAAGAATGTTCTCTGGTCAGATGAGACAAAAGTAGCGCTTTTTGGGCAAAGGCATCAACATAGAGTTTACAGGAGAAAAAAAGAGGCATTCAAAGAAAAGAACACGGTCTCTACAGTCAAACATGGTGGAGGTTCCTTGATATTTTGGGGTTGCTTTGCTGCCTCCGGCACTGGACTGCTTGACCATGTGCATGGCATTATGAAGTCTGAAGACTACCAACAAATTTTGCAGCATAATGTAGGGCCCAGTGAGAGAAAGCTGGGTCTCCCCCTGAAGTCATGGGTCTTCCAGCAGGAAAATGACCCAAAACACACTTCAAAAAGCACTAGAAAATGGTTTGAAAGCACTGGAGACCTAAGGTGGCCAGCAATGAGTCCAGACCTGAATCCTATAGAACACCTGTGGAGAGATCTAAAAATGGAAGTTTGGAGAAGGCACCCTTCAAATATCAGGGACCTGGAGCAGTTTGCCAAAGAAGAATGGTCTAAAACTCCAGCAGAGCATTGTAAGAAACTCATTGATGGTTACCGGAAGCGGTTGGTCGCAGTTATTTTGGCTAAAGGTTGTGCAACCAAGTATTAGGCTGAGGGTGCCAATACTTTTGTCTGGACCATTTTTGGAGTTTTGTGTGAAATGATCAATGTTTTGCTTTTTGCTTCATTCTCTTTTGTTTTTTTCATTTAAGACAAATTAAATTAAGATAATAATACCAAAGAATTTGTGTTTGCAATAATTTTCAGGAAGAAACTGAGTATTATCTGACAGAATTGAAGGGGTGTCAATACTTTTGGCCACAACTGTAGTAATCCATATATTACTTAGTGCTGTATTATATAATGTCCTGCATACAGTGATCCATATATTACCTAGTGCTGTGTTATATAATGCCCTGTATGTAGTAATCCTTATATTACTTAGTGCTGTGTTATATAATATCCTGTAAATAGTGATCCATGTTTTGCCTAGTGCTGCGATTAGTGTTGAGCATTCCGATACTGCAAATATCGGGTATCAGCCGATATTCGCTGTATCGGAATTCCGATCCTGAGTTCCGATATTTTTGCGATATCGGATACCGGAATCGGAAGTTCCTATAGTGCAATTAAGCAATATAAAGGAGTGTGAGTGGAGACTGCGTGTGTGTGTGCGGGGTCTGTGCGTGCCTGCCGGGGCTCTGTGCGTGCTTGCCGGGGCTCTGTGCTTGCTGCCGGGGGTCTGTGCGTGCCTGCCGGGGCTCTGTGTGGGCTGCCAGGGGTCTGTGCGTACCTGCCGGGGCTCTGTGCGGCCTGCCAGGGGTCTGTGTAGGTGCCGGGGGTCTGTGCGTGCCTGCCAGGGCTCTGTGCGGCCTGCCGGGGCTCTGTGCGGGCTGCCGGGGGTCTGTGTGGGCTGCCGGGGCTCTGTGCGGGCTGCCAGGGGTCTGTGCAGGCTGCCGGGCCTCTGTGCGTGTGTGCAGGCATCGTTTGATGGGACTACAAGTCCCATCAGACGATGCCTGCTAGAGTGACAGTGACATACCACATACTCTGGCAGGCACGCACAGAGCCCCGGCAGGCATGCACAGAGCCCCGGCAGCCCACACAGAGCCCCGGCAGGCACGCACAGACCCCCAGCAGCCCGCACAGAGCCCCGGCAGGCATGCACAGAGCCCCGGCAGGCCCGCACAGAGCCCCAGCAGGCCCGCACAGAGCCCTGGCAGGCACACACAGAGCCCCGGCAGGCACGCACAGAGCCCCGGCAGCCCACACAGAGCCCCGGCAGGCACGCTCAGAGCCCCAGCAGCCTGCACAGACCCCCGAGAGGCCCGTACAGATCCCCGGCAGCCCACACAGACCCCACCCGCACACACACAGACACACACAGTGTCCGCCCACGCACCGCCCACACTCTTCCCCCCTCTGGAACAGGATGTAGAAGGACAGAAAGGGTTTATTTACATTCCGATATTTTTGTCCCATTGACTTGCACTGGTATCGGGTATCGGTGATATCCGATATTTTTTGGATATCGGCCAATCCAATCCGATACCGATACTTTTGGATATCGGAAGGCATCGCTCAACACTAGCTGTGATATATAATGTACAGTATATATTGATATCCTTATATTACCTAGTGCTGTTTTATATCATATCCTGTATATAGTGTTCCTTGTATTGCCTAATGCTGTGCTATATAATGTCCTGTATAGAGTGATCCTTGTGTTGTCTAGTGCTGTGTTAGTGAGCGATATGTGATGTACCATAAATGCAATTCAACATTGTAAAGTGTTTGTTGAAAGCTCAACAAAGGATGCAACAGAAACCAAGTGTAGTAAAGAACCCAGTTTTCAAAACAAGTTTAGAAATTGTCTTGCCACATGATAAACACCACAGAACTCAGCTCACTGATCCTTTTAGCCTATACTGTAAATCAGGAGCAAACATATTGGTGCAACCTGTGCAGCCACACAAAGGTCAAAGACGTAAGGGAGCCCACTTGTACCTCAAAAATTGGCATAATGTGGATTTGTGCAATACGCTGAACTATTGAAATATTAATTACACAGATACTGTTCTTCCACAGGGGTCATCTTCCATCTCGGTGTGCAAAAAACTTTCAATAATTATTATTGTTTTTGTTTTTTTAAAAAAAATATTGATATAAGACTACTTTATAGGTTTCATTACATATGGCTACCATTGCAAATTTTCTGAGATGCACTCTATATTAGTTCTCTGCATTGCAGCATTCTGTGTGAGCACCTAATTAGCCTCTTAGGACGGCAATGTGCAATATATATTCTGCATTATTTGTTGCTGTGCTTTACAGATTTACACACTCGGCTAATTCGCAAACTGGCTGATTCTTTATTCTAATCACTTTACTATCTTAGGTTAAAAGAACAAGTAAACTGACTATTGGAAATTAATACGTATCAAAACGTGTATAATAATAAATCATATCATTTACCAGTAAGACGTTATGCGCTTAATATTTCATTATCAAAGAAAGAATTTTGTGTTATCCCTAGCAGGCAGCAAGCACTTTTAAACCGATTAAGGCTAGTTTCACATTTGCGTTTAAAAACGCAGCGTTTAAAACGCAAACGCAGGTGTTTAAAAAACGCATGTAAACGCGTGCAAACGCTGCGTTTTTTAGACGCATGCGTTTTTCTCATGCGGTAAAAAAACGCGGCGTTTTGACGCGTTTACATGCGTTTTCCTGCATTTGCGTTTTTGAAACGCATGCTGAGAAGTGTGTGACAGCTGCCAATCATCAAAATCATCTAGAAAACCCACTATAAATAGAAAAAGCTATATTTACTTCAGCGCGATATATGTAAAAAGCCGGTAATTCAATTGCCGGCTTTTCATTTCTCCTGCATAAAAATCCGACATGATATGAGACATGGTTTACATACAGTAAACCATGTCATATCCCCCTTTTTTTTGCATATTCCACACTACTAATGTTAGTAGTGTGTAAGCGCAAAATTTCGGCGCTGTAGCTATTAATTTTAAGGGTTAAATCGCGGAAAAAATTGGCGTGGGTTCCCGCGCAATTTTCTCCGCCAGAGTGGTAAAGCCAGTGTCTGAGGGCAGATATTAATAGCCTGGAGAGGGTCCATGGTTATTGCCCCCCCCCCCCCTGGCTAAAAACATCTGCCCCCAGCCACCCCAGAAAACGCACATCTGGAAGATGCGCCTATTCTGGCACTTGGTCACTCTCTTCCCACTCCCGTGTAGCGGTGGGATATGGGGTAATGAAGGGTTAAGGCCACCTTGCTATTGTAAGGTGACATTAAGCCAGATTAATAATGGAGAGGCGTCAATTATGCCACCTCTCCATTATTAATCCAATTGTATGAAATGGTTAAAAAAAAACACACACACAATATTGCAAAGTATTTTAATGAAATAAACACACAGGTTGTTGTAATATTTTATTGCTCTCTCAATCCACCTGAAGACCATCGTTCTGTAACAAATTAAAAATAATAAACCAACAATATACATACCTTCCATAGATCTGTGACGTCCCACGATGTAAATCCATCTGAAGGGGTTAAAATATTTTACAGGCAGGAGCTCTGCTATAATGCAGCTGTGCTCGTGCCTGTAAACCCCGGAGAATGAAGGTAATGTAGGTAAATGACCTATAGTTACCTTCAGTCGCAGTGATGCGCCCTCTGCTGGATGTCCTCATGAACTGGAGCCTGGGAACTTTTTCCCACGATCGACGTCATATGAGGACATCCAGCAGAGGGCGCATCACCGCGACTGAAGGTAACTACAGGTCACCCTGCATTTCATTCATTCCCTGGGGTTTACAGGCAGGAGCACAGCTGCATTATAGCAGAGCTCCTGCCTGTAAAATATTCAGATGGATTTACATCGTGGGACGTTACAGATCTACGGAAGGTATGTATATTGTTGGTTTATTATTTTTAATTTGTTACAGAACGATGGTCTTCAGGTGGATTGAGAGAGCAATAAAATATTACAACATCCTGTGTGTTTATTTCATTAAAATACTTTGCAATATTGTGTGTGTGTTTTTTTTAACCATTTCATACAATTGGATTAATAATGGATAGGTGTCATAATTGACGCCTCTCCATTATTAATCTGGCTTAATGTCACCTTACAATAGCAAGGTGATATTAACCCTTTATTACCCCATATCCCACCGCTACACGGGAGTGGGAAGAGAGTGGCCAAGTGCCAGAATAGGCGCATCTTCCAGATGTGCCTTTTCTGGGGTAGCTGGGGGCAGATGTTTTTAGCCAGGGGAGGGCCAATAACCGTGAACCCTCTCCAGGCTATTAATATCTGCCCTCAGTCACTGGCTTTACCACTCTGGTGGAGAAAATTGCGCGGGAGCCCACGCCAATTTTTTCCGCGATTTAACCCTTAAAATTAATAGCTACAGCGCTGAAATTTTGCACATACACACTACTAACATTAGTAGTGTGGAATATGCAAAAAAAAGGGGGATATGACATGGTTTACTGTATGTAAACCATGTCTCATATCATGTCGGGTTTAGGCAGGAGAAATGAAAAGCCGGCAATTGAATTACCGGCTTTAGGGTTAGAGGTAGGGTTAGGGGTAGGGTTTGGATCCCTTTATCACCTTTATGGTGGGGGGTGGCTTATCAGTGTGTAGTCTTTTTTTTTTCTATAAAAACGCATGCGTTTTTAACGCAAACAAACGCATGTGCTTAAAAACGAATGCGTTTACATAGACAGCAATACTTATTTTGCGGCAAAAAAGCGCCTCTAGAAATTACTACATGTTGCATTTCCGCAACAAAACGCAAGCATGGAAAAATCACATGCATTGTCAAACGCGGCAAAATGCATGCAAAAAAAACACAAATGTGAAACCAGCCTAAGCCTCGAGGGTGGTTTGCACGTTTATGCCCGGGCCAATTTTTACAATTCTGACCACTGTCCCTTTATGAGGTTATAACTCTGGAATGCT
The DNA here is from genome assembly GCF_051348905.1 of Ranitomeya variabilis. NCBI lineage: Eukaryota > Metazoa > Chordata > Amphibia > Anura > Dendrobatidae > Ranitomeya > Ranitomeya variabilis. Next base: position 575,522,283 of record NC_135236.1, read on the forward strand.
TCAATGGATCCTGATGATTCTGACAATATTTTCTCATGACATATTGTACATATTGTACTTAATGATAGTGGTAAAATTTCTTCGATAAGACTTGCGTTTATTTGTGAAAAAAATGGAAAGTTGGCGAAAATGTAGAAAATTTTGCAATTTTCCAAATTTGAATTTTTATGCCCTTAAATCACAGAAATATGCCACACAAAATACTTATAAAGTAACATTTCCTACATGTCTACTTTACATCAGCACAATTTTGGAACCAACATTTTCTTTTGTTAGGGAGTTATAATGGTTAAAAGTTGACCATCAATTTCTCATTTTTACAACACCATTTTTTTTAGGGACCACATCTTATTTGAAGTCATTTTGAGGGGTCTATATGATAGAAAATAACCAAGTATGACACCATTCTAAAAACTGCACCCCTCAAGGTTCTCAAAACCACATTCAAGAAGTTTATTAACCATTCAGGTGTTTCACAGAAATTTTTGGAATGTTTAAATAAAAATGAACATTTAACTTTTTTTTCACACAAAATTTACTTCAGCTTCAATTTGATTTATTTTACCAAGGGTAACAGGAGAAATTGGACCCAAAAAGTTGTTGTCAATTTGTCCTGAGTACGCTGATACCCCATATGTGGGGAGAACCACCGTTTGGGCGCATGGCAGAGCTCAGAAGGTAAGGAGCACCATTTGGAATGCAGACTTAGATGGAATGGTCTGCAGGCGTCACATTGCGTTTGCAGAGCCCCTAATGTACCTAAACAGTAGAAACAGGGGTGGATTAAGGGTAGCCAGGGCCCCGGGCTGTTCAGACACTGTGGGCCCCCCCCCCCCGGTCATGTGACGAGGTCATGTGACGGGGTCCTGCGACGGGGTCATGCTACAAAGATTGTGTAAGCCGCCACCATAACACGGTAGACACTTTTGGCCGGGCCCTACTCTACTGTAACCTATTAAATATTTGTTAAAATATGCAATACAATTTAGTTATATTATGATTTATTTTTCAATTTTTAAAATGACCAATATCACATACAAGGAACAAATACTACCGCACCATGACCAGACCACATATTACATCCACAGTGATCGAATAATATCACATACAAGGAATAAATACCGCTATACCATGTCAAGACCACATATTACCACCACTTGGTGGCCAAATAGCACATACAAGGGACAAATACCGCAACACCATTTCCAGACCACATATTACCACCACATAGTGACTGAATACTACAATACTGATCAGCAATAAAAAAAACACAATACTATCACCATAAGTGCCAGTATTCACAGGAGATCTGTACTTAGTATGCAGTGTCTGTGTAGAGGTTATACAGCGTTCACTGGTGACATTATACACAGGACCTCTGTATATAGTATACAGTGTATTGTGTCAGTGTATAGATAACACTGACTCACCAGTGACGTCTCTAGGTGAAGTCCTTCATCTTTCATCCAGCACAGACCGCCATCATTTCTTCCAGCCAGGACTCATTTCTGCAGGAAATAACACAGTTATCTTGAGCTTGCAGAACACATTACTTAATTTTTCACAACTTCTACATTACAACACATGAAGAAAAAAAGGCGATATAGTGTCACTCTGCACAGTGACAGGACCGCCCCCCCATTTAAAACAGTATACTCAAAAAATAAAATAAATACATCACTGCAGTAATAATATCCCTTAATTAGCCCCTATGGTAATAATATTCCCCATCCTGGCCCTGTTTATCTCATTCCTGGCTACAGCCATATGTTATCGCATCCTGCCCTCATGAGTATTCATTGTACCCCATATGATCTCCCCATCCTGCCCCATCTGTCTCCATCGTATCCATCCTGCCCAATGATCCAATCTTGCCCCCATGTCTTTCATTCTGCCCCGTGTCTCCAATCATGCCCCGTATCTACATTCTGCCCATACCTCCAGTCCTGCCCCCAGTGTGTCCAGCAATCTGCCCCAGTGTGTCCAGCATATTACCCCCAGTGTGTCCAGCAATCTGTCCCAGTATGTCCAGCATATTGCCCCAGTGTGTCCAGCAATTTGCCCCAGTGTGTCCAGCATATTACCCCCAGTGTGTCCAGCAATCTGCCCCAGTATGTCCAGCATATTGCCCCAGTGTGTCCAGCAATCTGCCCCAGTGTGTCCAGCATATTACCCCCAGTGTGTCCAGCAATCTGTCCCAGTATGTCCAGCATATTGCCCCAGTGTGTCCAGCAATCTGCCCCAATGTGTCCAGCATATTACCCCCAGTGTGTCCAGAAATCTTCCCCAGTATGTCCAGCATATTGCCCCAGTGTGTCCAGCAATCTGCTCCAGTGTGTCCAGCATATTACCCCCAGTGTGTCCAGCAATCTGCCCCAGTATGTCCAGCATATTGCCCCAGTGTGTCCAGCAATCTGCCCCAGTGTGGCCAGCATTGCCCCCAGACAGTGTGTCCAGAAATCTGCCCCAGTGCGTCCAGCATATTACCCCCAGTGTGTCCAGCAATCTGCCCCAGTGTGTCCAGCAATCTGCCCCAGTATGTCCAGCATATTGCCCCAGTGTGTCCAGCAATCTGCCCCAGTGTGCCCAGCATATTACCCCAGTGTCCAGCAATCTGCCCCAGTGTGTCCAGCATTGCCCCAGACAGAGTGTCCAGCAATCTGCCCCAGTGTCTCCAGCATTGCCCCAGACAGTGTGTCCAGCAATCTGCCCAATTGTGTCCAGCATTGCCCCCAGTGTGTCCAGCAATCTGCCCCAGTGTGTCCAGCATTGCCCCCAGACAGTGTGTACAGCAATCTGCCCCAGTGTGTCCAGCATCGCCCCCAGTGTGTCCAGCAATCTGCCCCAGTGTCTCCACTCCAGCATTGCCCCCAGTGTGTCCGACTCCAGCAATCTGCCCCATTGTCTCCAGCAATCTGCCCCAGTGTCTCCAGCATTCTGGCCTGCCCGGGCACCCCGGACTGCAGTTAGCAAAAAAAAAACGAGTTCTCCTCACCTGACCTGTGCGCTCCAGCCGCGAGCTCCCTCCAGCAGCGCGCACTCGCAGGCGACTGACGATTACGTCAGACGCCGGCGACGTGTGCGCTGCGCCTGTGGCCGACTTCAGCTGCCAGCCTCCAATTTGGCTGGCGGCTGTTGTTAACTATTGATGTGCGGGCGCGCGCCCGCACGTCAATAGGTGAAACTGCTGCAGCGCCGGTAGGGGCCCGGTGAGCAGATGAGATGGGGCCCGATGCGTGCCCCCTCTCTGCCCACCGGCCCATACGCCAGTCAGGGCAGTAATGTCCTGACTGGCGGCGGGCAATCTGAACGGTAGCTGAGGGCCCCCCCACACCGCTGGGCCCTGGGCTACCGCCCAGATTGACCCTATTATAATCCACCTCTGTGTAGAACCCCCCCCCAAGTAACCCCATATTGGAAACTAGACCCCCCAAGGAACTTATCTAGATGTGTTGTAAGAATTTAGAACCCCCAAGTCTTTCACAACTGTTAATAATGCAGAGCCGTGAAAATAAAAAATCATTTCTTTTCCACAAAAATTATTTTTAACACCAAGTTTTGTATTTTCCCAAGAGTAACAGGAGAAATTGGTCCCCAAAAGTTGTTGTCCAATTTGTCCTGAGTACGTTGATATGCCATATGTGGGGGGAACCACCGTTTGGGTGCATGGCAGAGCTCAGAAGGGAAGGAGTGCCATTTGGAATGCAGACTCAGATGGATTGGTCTGCAAGCATCACGTTGCATTTGCAGAGCCCCTAATGTACCTAAACAGTAGAAACCCCACACAAGTGACCCCATATTGGAACCTAGACCAGCCAACGAACTTATCTAGATGTGTTGTGAGAACTTTGAACCTCCAAGTATTTCCCTACAGTTTATAACGCAGAGCCGTGAAAATAAAAAATCATTTTTTTCCACAAAAATGGTTTTCTAGCCCCCCCAATTTTTATTTTCCCAAGAATAACAACAGAAATTGGACCACAGAAGTTGTTGTCCAATTTGTCTTGAGTATGCTGATACCCCATATGTTGGAGTAAACCCCTGTTTGGGTGCACGGGAGAGCTCGGAAGGGAAGGAGCACTGTTTTAGTTTTTCAATGCAGAATTGGCTGGAATTGAGATCGGACGCCATGTCGCGTTTGGAGAGCCCTGATGTGCCTAAACAGTGGAAACCCCCAATTCTAACTGAAACCCTAACCCAAACACACCCCTAACCCTAATCCCAACCACACCCCTAACCCCAACTCCAACACACCCCTAACCCTAATCCCATCCATAACCCTAACCACACCCCTAACCCTGACACACCCCAACCCTAATCCCAACCATAAATGTAATCCTAACCCTAGCCCCAACCCTAGCCCTAACCCTAACCCTAGCCCTAGCCCTAACCCTAACCTAGCCCTAACCCTAACCCTAGCCCTAACCCTAACCCTAGCCCTAACCCTAGCCCTAACCCTAATGGAAAAATGGAAATAAATAATTTTTTTTATTTTTCCCTAACTGAGGGGGTCATAAGGGGGGTTTGATTTACTTTTATAGCAGGTTTTTTAGCGGATTTTTATGACTGGCAGCCGTCACACACTAAAAGACGCTTTTTATTGCAAAAAATATTTTTTTGCGTTACCACATTTTGAGAGCTATAATTTTTCCATATTTTGGTCCTCAGAGTCATGTGAGGTCTTGTTTCATTGCGGGACGAGTTGACGTTTTTACTGGTAACATTTTCGGGCATATGACATTTTTTGGTCGCTTTTTATTCCGATTTTTGTGAGGCAGTATGACCAAAAACCAGCTATTCATGAATATCTTTTGGGGGGGGAGGGCGTTTATACCATTTCACGTTTGGTAAAATGGATAAAGCAGTTTTATTCTTTGGGTCAGTATGATTACAGCAAAACCTCATTTACAGTTAGGTCCATATATATTTGGACAGAGACAACATTTTTCTCATTTTGGTTATAGACATTACCACAATGAATTTTAAACAAAACAATTCAGATGCAGTTGAAGTTCAGACTTTCAGCTTTCATTTGAGGGTATCCACATTAAAATTGGATGAAGGGTTTAGGAGTTTCAGCTCCTTAACATGTGCCACCCTGTTTTTAAAGGGACCAAAAGTAATTGGACAGATTCAATAATTTTAAATAAAATGTTCATTTCTAGTACTTGGTTGAAAACCCTTTGTTGGCAATGACTGCCTGAAGTCTTGAACTCATGGACATCACCAGACGCTGTGTTTCCTCCTTTTTGATGCTCTGCCAGGCCTTCACTGCGGTGGTTTTCAGTTGCTGTTTGTTTGTGGGCCTTTCTGTCTGAAGTTTAGTCTTTAACAAGTGAAATGCATGCTCAATTGGGTTGAGATCAGGTTACTGACTTGGCCATTCAAGAATATTCCACTTCTTTGCTTTAATAAACTCCTGGGTTGCTTTGGCTTCATGTTTTGGGTCATTGTCCATCTGTAGTATGAAATGACGACCAATCAGTTTTGCTGCATTTGGCTGGATCTGAGCACACAATATGGCTCTGAATACCTCAGAATTCATTTGGCTGCTTCTGTCCTGTGTCACATCATCAATAAACACTAGTGACCCAGTGCCACTGGCAGCCATGCATGCCCAAGCCATCACACTGCCGCCGCCGTGTTTTACAGATGATGTGGTATGCTTTGGATCATGAGCTGTACCAAGCCTTCGCCATACTTTTCTCTTTCCATCATTCTGGTAGAGGTTGATCTTGGTTTCATCTGTCCAAAGAATGTTCTTCCTGAACTGTGCTGGCTTTTTTAGATGTTTTTTAGCAAAGTCCAGTCTAGCCTTTTTATTCTTGATGATTATGAGTGGCTTGCACCGTGCAGTGAACCCTCTGTATTTACTTTCATGCAGTTTTCTCTTTATAGTAGATTTGGATATTGATACGCCTACCTCCTGGAGAGTGTTGGTCACTTGGTTGGCTGTTGTGAAGGGGTTTCTCTTCACCATGGAGATTATTCTGCGATCACCCACCACTGTTGTCTTCCGTGGGCGCCCAGGTCTTTTGCATTGATGAGTTCACCAGTGCTTTCTTTCCTTCTCAGGATGTACCAAACTGTACATTTTGCCACTCCTAATATTGTAGCAATTTCTCGGATGGGTTTTTTCTCTGTTTTCACAGCTTAAGAATGGCTTGTTTCACCTTCATGGAGAGCACTTTTGACCGCATGTTTACTTCATAGGAAAACCTTCCAAATGCAAGCACCACACCTCAAATCAACTCCAGGCCTTTTATCTGCTTAGTTGAGAATGACATAATGAAGGGATTGCCCACACCTGTCCATGAAATAGCCTTGGAGTCAATTGTCCAATTACTTTTGGTCCCTTTAAAAAACAGGGTGGCACAGGTTAAGGAGCTGAAACTCCTAAACTCTTCATCCAATTTTAATATGGATACCCTCAAATGAAAGCTAAAAGTCTGAACTTCAACTGCATCTGAATTGTTTTGTTTAAAATTAAATTGTGGTAATGTCTATAACCAAAATGAGAAAAATGTTGTCTCTGTCCAAATATATATGGACCTAACTGTATATTCTTTTTTTATGTTTTGGCGCTTTTATACAATAAAAACTATTTTATATAAAAAATAATTATTGTTGCATCACTTTATTCTGAGGACTATAACTTTTTTATTTTTTCACTGATTATGCTGTATGGCAGCTCGTTTTTTGCGGGACAAAATTACATTTTTAGCGGTACCATGGTTATTTATATCCGTCTTTTGATCGCGTGCTATTACACTTTTTGTTCGGCGGTATGATAATAAAGCATTGTTTTTTGCCTCGTTTTTTTTTTACGGTGTTCACTGAAGGGGTTAACTAGTGTGACAGTTTTATAGGTTGGGTCGTTATGGACGTGTCGATACTAAATATGTGTACTTTTATTGTTTTTTTTATTTAGATAAAGAAATGTATTTATGGGAACAACATATATTTTTTTTTATTTAGGAATCTTTTTTTTTCTACACAATTATTTTTTTTTTTTTACTTTATAACATTGCCCCAGGGGGGCATCATGTTATAAGGTTAGATTGCTGATCTGACACTTTGCAGAGCACTGTGTCACATCAGCGTTCTGACATGCAGGGCTCCTGGCTTACCAGCGCCTGTTCTGAGCAGGCACTTGGTAAGCCATATCCCTGCAGGACCCGGATGCAGGCCCGTGGCCATTTTGGATCCAGGGGCTGCAGGGAGAAGAAGGTAGGAGACCCTCGGAGCAACGCGATCACATCGCATTGCTCCGAGGGTCTCAGGGAAGCACGCATGGAGCCCCCTCCTTGCGCGATGCTTCGCTATGTTTGATTGCAGTGTGCCGGGGGTTAATGTGCCGGGAGCGGTCCGTGACCGCTTCTGGCACATAGAGCCGGATGTCTGCTGCGATAGTGAGCTGTCAACCGTCCGTGATCGGCCGCGCTCCCCCGAGAGTGCGGCCGATCGCTATGACGTACTATCCCGTCCCTGGGTATTAAGTCCCAGGTCACCTTGACGGGATAGTACTTCAAATGGGATTAAGGGGTTAAAGGAAGTGATTGTCCACCTTGTATCACTCTAGAAGGAGTCTATTTTGTAAGGCAGGATTCACATTAAATGTAAAAAAAAAATCGGTCCGATTTTGACGGCCGAGAATCACACCAATGTTCTCTGTATAGTGATCCATGTGTAATCCGTTTGCAATGCGATGATGAGATTTCCCCGCATCTAGTATCCGTATGACATCAGTATGCAATCCGTACGCCATGCGATTTTAACATGAGCTTTTACATACAGCAGTTCTGTCATTGACACATCGTTTTAAAACAAAATATTCTTCAAAACACGTATGTGTGTATATATATATATATGTGTGTGTATATACATACAGTTAGGTCCATATATATTTGGACAGAGACAACATTTTTCTAATTTTGGTTATAGACATTACCACAATGAATTTTAAGCAAAACAATTCAGATGCAGTTGAAGTTCAGACTTTCAGCTTTCATTTGAGGGTATCCACATTAAAATTGGATGAAGGGTTTAGAAGTTTCAGCTTCTTAACATGTGCCACCCTGTTTTTAAAAGGACCAAAAGTAATTGGACAGATTCAATAATTTTAAATAAAATGTTCATTTCTAGTACTTGGTTGAAAACCCTTTGTTGGCAATGACTGCCTGAAGTCTTGAACTCATGGACATCACCAGACTCTGTGTTTCTTCCTTTTTGATCCTCTGCCAGGCCTTCACTCCGGTGGTTTTCAGTTGCTGTTTGTTTGTGGGCCTTTTTGTCTGAAGTTTAGTCTTTAACAAGTGAAATGCATGCTCAATTGGGTTGAGATCAGGTGACTGACTTGGCCATTCAGGAATATTCCACTTATTTGCTTTAATAAACTCCTGGGTTGCTTTGGCTTTATGTTTTGAGTCATTGTCCATCTGTAGTATGAAACGATGACCAATCAGTTTTGCTGCATTTGGCTGGATCTGAGCACACAGTGTGGCTCTGAATACCTCAGAATTCATTCGGCTGCTTCTGTCCTGTGTCACATCATCAATAAACACTAGTGACCCAGTGCCACTGGCAGCCATGCATGCCCAAGCCATCACACTGCCTCCGCCGTGTTTTACAGATGATGTGGTATGCTTTGGATCATGAGCTGTACCACGCCTTCGCCATACTTTTCTCTTTCCATCATTCTGGTAGAGGTTGATCTTGGTTTCATCTGTCCAAAGAATGTTCTTCCAGAACTGTGCTGGCTTTTTTAGATGTTTTTTAGCAAAGTCCAGTCTAGCCTTTTTCTTCTTGATGCTTATGAGTGGCTTGCACCGTGCAGTGAACCCTCTGTATTTACTTTCATGCAGTCTTCTCTTTATGGTAGATTTGGATATTGATACGCCTACCTCCTGGAGAGTGTTGGTCACTTGGTTGGCTGTTGTGAAGGGGTTTCTCTTCACCATGGAGATTATTCTGTGATCATCCACCATTGTTGTCTTCCGTGGGCGCCCAGGTCTTTTTGCATTGATGAGTTCACCAGTGCTTTCTTTCTTTCTCAGGATGTACCAAAAATGTAGATTTTGCCACTCCTAATATTGTAGCAATTTCTCGGATGGGTTTTCTTCTGTTTTCGCAGCTTAAGGATGGCTTGTTTCACCTGCATGGAGAGCTCCTTTGACCGCATGTTTACTTCACAGCAAAACCTTCCAAATGCAAGCACCACACCTCAAATCAACTCCAGGCCTTTTATCTGCTTAATTGAGAATGACATAACGAAGGGATTGCCCACACCTGTCCATGAAATAGCCTTGGAGTCAATTGTCCAATTACTTTTGGTCCCTTTAAAAACAGGGTGGCACATGTTAAGGAGCTGAAATTCCTAAACCCTTCATCCAATTTTAATGTGGATACCCTCAAATGAAAGCTGAAAGTCTGAACTTCAACTGCATCTGAATTGTTTTGTTTAAAATTCATTGTGGTAATGTCTATAACCAAAATTAGAAAAATGTTGTCTCTGTCCAAATATATATGGACCTAACTGTATATATGTATATACAGTGCAGAACAAAAGTTTGGACACACCTTCTCATTTAAAGATTTTTCTGTATTTTCATGACTGTGAAAATTTTACATTCACACTGAAGGCATCAAAACTATGAATTAACACATGTGGAATTATATACTTAACAAAAAAGTGTGAAACAACTGAAATTATGTCTTATATTCTAGGTTCTTCAAAGTAGCCACCTTTTGCTTTGATGACTGCTTTGCACACTCTTAGTATTCTCTTGATCAGCTTCAAGAGGTAGTCACCGGGAATGGACTTGTTGACCCTTTTGCCTTCCTCTGCAGTCCAGCTCACCCAAAACCATCTCGATTGGGTTCAGGTCTGGTGACTGTGGAGGCCAAGTCATCTGGCGTAGCACCCCATCACTCTCCTTCTTGGTCAAATAGCCCTTACACAGCCTGGAGGTGTGTTTGAGGTCATTGTCCTGTTGAAAAATAAATGATGGTCCAACTAAATGCAAACCAGATGGAATAGCAAGCCGCTGCAAGATGTTGTGGCAGCCATGCTGGTTCTGTATGCCTTAAATTTTGAATAAATTCCCAACAGTGTCACCAGCAAAGCACCCCCACACCATAGAACCTCCTCCACCATGCTTCACAGTGGGAACCAGGCATGTAGAGTCCATCCGTTCACCTTTTTTGTGTCGCACAAAGACACGGTGGTTGGAACCAAAGATCTCAAATTTGGACTCATGAGACCAAAGCACAGATTTCCACTGGTCTAATGTCCATTCCTTGTGTTCTTTAGCCCAAACAAGTCTCTTCTGCTTGTTGCCTGTCCTTAGCTTTGGTTTCCTAGCAGCTATTTTACCATGAAGGCCTGCTGCTCCTCTTAACAGTTGTTGTAGAGATGTGTCTGCTGCTAGAACTCTGTGTGGCATTGACCTGGTCTCTAATCTGAGCTGCTGTTAACCTGTAATATCTGAGGCTGGTGACTCAGATAAACTTATCCTCAGAAGCAGAGGTGGCTCTTGGTCTTCCTATCCTGGGGCGGTCCTCATGTGAGCCACTTTCTTTGTATCGCTTGATGGTTTTTGCCACTGCACTTGGGGACACCTTCAAAGTTTTCCCCATTTTTCTGACTGACTGGCCTTCATTTCTTAAAGTAATGATGGCCACTCGTTTTTCTTTACTTAGCTGCTTTTTTCTTGCCATAATACAAATTCTAACAGTCTATTCAGTAGGAATATCAGCTGTGTATCCACCAGACTTCTGCACAACACAACTGATGGTCCCAACCCCATTTATAAGGCAAGAAATTCCACTTATTAAACCTGACACCTGTGAAGTGAAAACCATTCCCGGTGACTACCTCTTGAAGCTCATTAGGAGAATGTCAAGAGTGTGCAAAGCAGTCATCAAAGCAAAAGGTGGCTACTTTGAAGAACCTAGAATATAAGACATAATTTCAGTTGTTTCATACTCTTTTTTTTGTTCATTCATAGTTTTGATGCCTTCAGTGTGAATGTACAATTTTCATAGTCATGAAAACACAGAAAAATCTTTAAATGAGAATGTGTGTCCAAACTGTTGGTATGTACTGTATATAACTTTGTACCTTGTTAGCCAGTAGATAGAAAAATATTACAATTTGAGAGTCCTCAAAGGTATCAAGTAGAGTTGAGCGACTTTTACTTTTTTAGGATCGAGTCGGGTTTCGCGAAACCCGACTTTCTCAAAAATCGGCTCGGGTGAAATCGGCCGATTATTGCGAAAAGTCGGGGGCCGACTGAAACACGAAACCCAATGCAAGTCAATGGGGAATCAAAGTCAGCAGAGAGTGGAGGACAGGAAAACACCTACAGTGCCCATTAATGCCAAAAACATCAATTCTTATTACTGAAGCTTGTCAATCTTAATTTACTTTATAATAATAGTTAGGCATTGAAAACTGGGGGTCATTTGGCTAAATTTGTGGGGAGTAGGGCTGGCTCAAGTTTTTCGTTGGCCCAGGAAACACGGAATAAGACACGACGGTGGAGCAGGGAGAGGTAAACATTTAAACTTTGCAAGTGCTGTGTTCCTGAGCAAGAAGGGGGGCCCACTCGTTGGCATTGGCACTGGCACAGGGCCCCTCATAGTACGGCGGTGTGTATGACGGCGGGGGCGCCCACCGGCAGAGACACTTTTGCGTACTATGAGGGGCCCTGTGCCAGTGACGTTGCCAATGAGTATGCCCCCCCCACCTGCACTTTCATCTGCACCTTCCTCTTTGTCCCCGTGTAAGGTGGTATTGTATGTGGGAAGGGGAACCTGACTTTCAGCAGGGTCAGATTCTGGCTGTGTAGTGCAAGGGGAATGTAGTGGTCTGGATCAATGTGCCAGCAGAAACACAGATATATGCCCAAATAATAAAGTGGGCTAAATGCAGTTCAAAGTTGTTAACAGGCCTAAACAGGCGGCATTGCTTTGCTCAGTGGAGGACAACTGTAATGAGAGGCTGACACAGTGAGTAGGCCCAAATAAGTAAGTAGGCTAAATGCAGTTCAAAATCGGTAACAGGACTAAACTGGCAGCATAGCTTTGTTCAGCGGAGGACAACTGTAAGGAGTGGCGCGGACAGACTTAGTAGGCCTAAAATAAAAAAGTAGGCTAAATGCAGTTCAAAATCGGTAACAGGACTAAGCTGGAGGCATAGATTTGTTCAGCGGAGGACAACTGTAAGGAGTGGCACAGACAGACTTAGTAGGCCTAAAATAAAAAAGTAGGCTCGATGCAGTTCAAAATTGTTTATAGGAGTACACAGGTGGTATAGCATTGTTCAGCGGAGGACAACTGTAAGGAGTGGCGCAGACAGACACCGGTAGTAGGCCTAAAATAAAAAAGTAGGCTAAATGCAGTTCAAAATTGGTAACTGGAGTACACAGGCAGCATAGCTTTGTGCAGTGGAGGACAGTTGTAATGAGGGGTAGATACAGTTAGTAGGCCCAACCAAACAAGTAGGCCAAATGCAGTTTAATATTTGAAACAGGAGTAAACTGGTGGCTCAGCTTTGTTCAGTGAAGGAGAAAAGCAAGGAGCGTCAGACACCGTTAGTAGGCCCAACCAAACAAGTTGGCCAAAATGCAATTTAATATTCGAAACAGGAGTAAAGTGGCGGCTCAGCTTTGTTCAGTGGAGGAGAAAAGCAAGGAGCGGCAAACACTGTTAGTAGGCCCAACCAAACAAGTAGGCCAAATGCAGTTTAATATTTGAAACAGGAGTAAACTGGCGGCTCAGCTTTGTTCAATGGAGGAGAAAAGCAAGGAGCGGCAGACACCATTAGTAGGCCCAACCAAACAAGTTGGCCAAATGCAGTTTAATATTCGAAACAGGAGTAAACTGGCGGCTCAGCTTTGTTCAGTGGAGGACAACTGTAAGGAGTGGTGCAGACAGACTTAGTAGGCCTAAAATAAAAAAGTAGGCTAAATGCAGTTCAAAATCGGTAACAGGACTAAGCTGGAGGCATAGCTTTGTTCAGTGGAGGACAACTGTAAGGAGTGGCACAGACAGACTTAGTAGGCCTAAAATAAATAAGTAGGCTCGATGCAGTTCAAAATTGGTTACTGGAGTACACAGGCGGTATAGCATTGTTCAGCGGAGGACAACTGTAAGGAGTGGCGCAGACAGACACAGGTAGTAGGCTTAAAAATAAAAAAGTAGGCTAAATGCAGTTCAAAATTGGTAACTGGAGTACACAGGCAGCATAGCTTTGTGCAGTGGAGGACAGCTGTAATGAGGGGCAGATACAGTTAGTAGGCCCAACCAAACAAGTAGGCCAAATGCAGTTTAATATTTGAAACAGGAGTAAACTGGCGGCTCAGCTTTGTTCAGTGGAGGAGAAAAGCAAGGAGCGGCAGACACAGTTAGTAGGCCCAACCAAACAAGTACTCAAAAATGCAGTTTAATATTTGAAACAGGAGTAAACTGGCAGCTCAGCTTTGTTCAGTGGAGGAGAAAAGCAAGGAGTGGCAGACACCGTTAGTAGGCCCAACCAAACAAGTTGGCCAAATGCAGTTTAGTATTCGAAACAGGAGTAAACTGGCAGCTCAGCTTTGTTCAGTGGAGGAGAAAAGCAAGGAGCGGCAGACACCATTAGTAGGCCCAACCAAACAAGTTGGCCAAATGCAGTTTAATATTTGAAACAGTAGTAAACTGGTGGCTCAGCTTTGTTCAGTGGAGGAGAAAAGCAAGGAGCGGCAGACACCATTAGTAGGCACAACCAAACAAGTTGGCAAAATGCAGTTTAATATTCGAAACAGGAGTAAACTGGCGGCTCAGCTTTGTTTAGTGGAGGAGAAAAGCAAGGAGCGGCAGACACCGTTAGTAGGCCCAACCAAACAAGAAGGACAAATGCAGTTTAATATTTGAAACAGGAGTAAACTGGCGGCTCAGCTTTGTTCAGTGGAGGAGAAAAGCAAGGAGCGGCAGACACCATTAGTAGGCCCAACCAAACAAGTAGGCCAAATGCAGTTTAGTATTTGAAACAGGAGTAAACTGGCGGCTCAGCTTTGTTCAGTGGAGGACAACTGTAAGGAGTGGTGCAGACAGACTTAGTAGGCCTAAAATAAAAAAGTAGGCTACATGCAGTTCAAAATTTGTTACAGGAGTACACAGGCGGCATAGCTTTGTTCAGTGGAGGACAACTGTAAGGTGTGGCTGACACAGTTAGTAGGCCAAAATAAAAAAAAGTGAGGTAAATGTCTGCCCCAAAAAAGTTAATAAATAAACATGTGGCATAGCTAGGTACAGGGGTGGGCTCCTCTGCTGAGTAGCAGATAGTGGTAGTTGGCGCAAAGTATTAACTGGTCTAAATGGAGGCCAGGGCCCCTGTATATTTTTGCTATCATCTATCATTTCAAAAAATTTGTATTGGCAGTGCCATTGAAGGATTTAACAGCACAGACTACACAGTGGTGGAGCAGGAAGAGGTAAGTTTGGCAAGTGGTAGATCACTCTTCGACCTGGGGGGAACACTCTCTCGTGGGCAGTGGTACTGGCACAGGGCCCCTCATATTACGATGGTGTGTCTGACGTTGGTTGTGCACCACCACCGTCAGAGACACTTCATTGTACTATGAGGGACCCTGTGCCAGTGCCGTCGCCCAAGAGTGGGCACACCCACCTGTCGAGGCAAACGGCACTCGCACGGGTGCTTGCGCTAGGTGGTGACCACGGCCCTGTGGGGGGAGTCAGCCCATTTAGGGAGGTAAAAAATGGCCTATGACGGACATTCAGCAGCTGCAAATGGTGGAATTGGGTCAGTCAGTCAGAGGAGGCCAAAAGCAAGACATTTTCCAGGCAAGCTACGTGTCAGCAGGGGAAGGTGGGGCAAAATAATGTGAAATCCATGATTGGTTCATTTTAATGAAGGTTAGATCATCAACATTTTGGGTAGCCAGATGAGTACTTTTTAGGTCAGTATTGAACCAGCAGCACTGAAGACTCTTTCTGATAGCACACTAGCAGCAGGGCAAGCTGTTATGCATATTCTGCCAATTCAGGCCAGGTGTCTATTTTAGATGCACAGTAATCAAAGGGGAATGACCTGTGAGAGAGAACATCGATAAGGGAGGAAAAATAGTTCTTAACCATACTGGACAAATGCAGTCTCCTGTCACTTTGAATCGATGCAGCAGTACCTGTCGTGTCTGCGGTCATTGCAAAATCACTCCACAACCTGGTCATAAAACCCCTCTGTCCAATGCCACTTCTGATTTGTGCACCTCTAACACCTCTGCCATGTTACCCCCTGCTGCTCGTGTGAGAAACATCACCGCCGCTGTGCGCTGGGAATGCCTGAACCAAATGGTCTACAAGAGTTGCTTGTTTGGTAGCCAATATTTGCTGAAGGTTCTCATGTGGCATGATATTTTGTAATTTTCCTTTATATCATGGATCCAGGAGGCAGGCCAACCAGTAATCGATTCGTCATCGTTCATCATTTTGATAATGCGGGGGTCCCTTTTTAGGATACGGAAGGTAAACTCAGCCATGTGGGCCAATGTTCCAGGTGTCAATTCACTGCTTGTGCTGGGTTGAGGAGCACTTTCTTGCAAATCAACATCACTTGTCTCCCGCAAAAACCCTGTACCTGACCTTGCAACGCCACCAGTTTCTATTGCCCCGAGAAGCATCCTCCTCCCATAAATATTCATCCCCATCATCCTCCTCCTCCTCCTCTTTGTCCACCACCTTGTCCAGGAGAGTTCCCTGAGCAGGCAATGGCTGACTGTCATCAAGGCTTCCCTCCTCCTCGACTGCAGACGCCTGCTCCTTAATGTGCGTCAAACTTTGCATCAGCAGATGCATTAGTGGGATGCTCATGCTTATGATGGCGTCGTCTGCACTTACCAGCCGTGTGCATTCCTCAAAACACTGAAGGACTTGACAGAGGTCTTGTAGCTTCGACCACTGCACACCTGACAACTTCATGTCTGCCATCCAACTGCCTGCCATGTGTATCCTCCCACAAATACATTACAGCACGCCTCTGTTCGCACAGCCTCTGAAGCATGTGCAGTGTGGAGTTCCACCATGTTGCAATATCGATTATTAGGCAGTGCTGGGGAAGCCTCAGTGATCGCTGATGGTTCAGCATACAGCTGGAGTGTACTGGTGACTGGCGGATGTGCGAGCAAAGACTTTGCACATTCAGGAGCAGGCCTGGTAACCCCGGATAATTTTTCAGGAAGCACTGCACCTCCAGGTTCAAGGTGTGAGCCAGGCAAGGTATGTGTTTCAGTTCTGAAAGGGCTATGGCAGCCATAAAATGCCTTCCGTTATCACTGACTACCTTGCCTGCCTCAAGATGTACACTGCCCAGCCATGACTGAGTTTCTTGCTGCAAGTACTCGGCCAGAACTTCAGCGGTGTGTCTGTTGTCGCCCAAACACTTCATTTCCAACACAGCCTGCTGACGCTTACCACTAGCTGTTCCATAATGGGACACCTCGTGTGCAACACTGGCAGCTGCGGATGGAGTGGTCATGCGACTGCGCTCTGTGGACGAGCTCTCGCTTCTGGAGGAGGGGCGAACGCCTACAGCCAACTGTTTCCTAGACCGTGGGCTAGGAAGAACTGTCCCACTATGGCTGTCCCCTGTGGACCCTGCATGCACCACATTAACCCAGTGCGCCGTGATGGACACGTAACATCCCTGGCCATGCCAACTGGTCCATGCATCTGTTGTGAGGTGCACCTTTCCACTGACTGATTGCCTCAGTGCATGGACAATGCGGTCTTTGACATGCTGGTGGAGGGCTGCGATGGATTTTCTTGCAAAGAAGTGTCGACTGTGTAGGTCATAGCGTGGTACTGCGTAGGCCATCAGGGCTTTGAAAGCTTCGCTTTCCACCAACCGGTAGGGCATCATCTCTAACGAGATTAGTCTAGCAATGTGGGCGTTCAAACCCTGTGTACGCGGATGAGAGGATGAGTAGTTTCTTTTCCTAATGAGAGTCTCTTGTAGGGTGAGCTGGACTGGAGAGGTGCATATGGTGGAACTAGCGGTGGTGGTGGACATGGCCGATTGAGAGAGGGTTGGTGATGGTATTCTTGATGCTGACCTACATACAGTGTTTCCTACCAAAAACCTTGTGATTCCCTGATTGTTTTGGCCTTGCGACGATACCTCCACATTTGCTGCAGGTGGTGTCCTAACTGGTGGGTTTACAGTCAGGGAAGCAATGTAGCTTTGCTGACTATCTTCATTCTGAGCAGGTGCACCAACAGTACAGGACGTTTGGTAGTTAGTCCAGGCTTGCAAGTGCATGCTGGTTAAATGTCTACGCATGCACATTGTATTTAAATTTAGGGGATTCTTCCCTCTGCTAAAGGTCTTTGAGCATTTCTTACAGATAACTTTGCACTGATCATTCGGATCTTGGTTAAAAAATTGCCACACTCCACTCTTCCTACTATGCAATACCTTTTCAGGCATTGCACGCTGTGCTACTTTCATTGGATGGCCACGCTGTCCTAAAACTGTTTTTTTGGTTGACAAACTTTTTTGGCCTGAGACGGGCCTGCCAGATGAAAGCTGTTGTGATGTTGATGGCTGCTGTGGATCATCCTCCTCCGCTTCTGAGCTACTGTCAGCGGCACCCTCTTCCCCCAGTGGCTGCCAATCTGGGTCAACAACTGGGTCATCTATCACCTCCTCTTCAATGTCATGTGCAACTTTCTCTGTGTCACCGTGTAAGGTGCTATAGCGTTCGGGACGGGGCACCATAGTCTCATCAGGGTCAGATTTTGGCTCAGTACACTGCGAGGGCAATGTAGTGATCTGAGTCAATGGAACAGCATAATAATCTAGCTGTGGCTGTGCATCAGTGCACTCCATGTCCGATTCATCTTGTAATGGGCTGTTAACAATTTCCCTTTCTAACCCAGGCACGGTATGTGTAAAGAGCTCCATGGAGTAACCTGTTGTGACGCCTGACGCATCCTTCACTTTTGGTTTGGGTGAAGGACACAAGGAAGCAACTTGTTCCTGACCGGGAGCATCCACTGACGACTCGCTGCTTTTAAATTTGGAACTTTCTGAAGAAGATGCAAAAGAGCTAGAGGCTGAGTCAGCAATGAAAGCCAAAACTTTTTCCTGCTGCTCCGGCTTTAAAACTTGTTTTCCTACTTCCAGATAAGGGAGCCTTCGAGGCCTTGTGTAGGCAGATGATGACGCTGGCTCAACACCTCCAGCCTTAGCTGCTATTTTGCTTTTCCCACTACCACCAGATGCTCCAACACCGCCACCACCACCATCAGTACCAGCTGGCAACGACCGCCCACGGCCTCTTCCTCCAGACTTCCTCATTTTGGGGAAAATGTTACCAAAATAACAACCGTTATATGGTACTGTAAAACAAGGTAGAAGGTGTATATAAACTTGTTGAGAATTTAATTCTCCCTTTTTTGGTGGTGAGACTGCACCACAACTCAGGCCCAGTGTATAACACAACACAATGTAAGTGGCAGCAAGTGGCTGGCTGATACACCACAAACTAAGAGGACTGAGGTTTATCCACTTTGTGAGATTTTCAATCTCACTTTTTTGGGGGGAGACAGAACCCAAACTCAGGCCCTGTGTATTTCACAATGCAATGTGAGTGGCAGCAAGTGGCTGGCTGATACACCACAAACTAAGAGGACTGAGGTTTATCCACTTTGTGAGATTTTCAATCTCACTTTTTTTGGGGGGAGACTGAACCCAAACTCAGGTCCTGTGTATTTTACAATGCAGTGAGAGTGGCAGCAAGTGGCTGGCTGATACACCACAAACTAAGAGGACTGAGGTTTATCCACTTTGTGATATTTTCAATCTCACTTTTTTTTGGGGGAGACTGAACCCCAACTCAGGCCCTGTGTATTTTACAATGCAATGTGAGTGGCAGCAAGTGGCTGGCTGATACACCACAAACTAAGAGGACTGAGGTTTATCCACTTTGTGAGATTTTCAATCTCACTTTTTTTGGGGGGAGACTGAACCCAAACTCAGGCCCTGTGTATTTTACAACGCAATGTGAGTGGCAGCAAGTGGCTGGCTGATACACCACAAACTAAGAGGACTGAGGTATATCCACTTTGTGAGAATTTCAATCTGACTTTTTTTGGAGGGAGACTGAACCCAAACTCAGGCCCTGTGTATTTTACAACGCAATGTGAGTGGCAGCAAGTGGCTGGCTGATACACCACAAACTAAGAGGACTGAGGTTTATCCACTTTGTGAGATTTTCAATCTCACTTTTTTTGGGGGGACACTGAACCCAAACTCAGGCCCAGTGTATTTTACAACACAATGTAAGTGGCAGAACGTGGCTGGCTGATATACGACAAACTAACAGAACTGACGTATATACACTTTGTGTCAATTTGAATCTCCCTTTTTTTGGGGGGGAGACAGCACCACAACTCAGGCACAGTGTGTAACACAACACAATGTAAGTGGCAGAAAGTGGCTGGAAGATATCTGAAAAAATCCAAGGACTGTAGTACAATTTCAATCTCCCTACAATGATCTCAGGACAAGTATGGCAGCAACAAAAAGGACTGCTGCACACAAAAGTGTGGACAAATAAACAAGATAACTGCAGAAAGGACCAACAGGATTTTTGCTTTTAAAGAAGCAGTTGGTTTGCACAGCAGCGTGCAAACAGAAATGCAGCTATCAGGGAGCCTTATAAGCTACAGAGCTGATGCGCAAAAAAATAGCCTCCACTGTCCCTGCAAAAAAGGTGGTGTTGGACAGTGGAAATCGCTACAGCACAAGCGGTTTGGGGGTTAATCTTCCCTCCCTAACTATAGCCCTTCTTCTGACGAAGCTGCACCAATCTCTCCCTATGCCAAGATCGGCAGAAGTAAGATGGCGGTCGGCGTACACGCCCCTTTATACCCCCTGTGACGCGGCAGAAAGCAAGCCAATCACTGTCATGCCCATCTCTAAGATGGTGGGGACGGAGACCTATGTCATCACGCTGCCCACACTCTGCGTCCTCCTTCATTGGCTGAGAAATGGCGCTGTATGCGTCATACGAAATGTGACTTTGGCGCGAAGATCGCCGACTGCATGGCCGATCCCACAGTGGGATCGGGTCGGGTTTCATGAAACCTGACTTTGCCGAAAGTCGGCGATTTTTGAATTTGTCCGATACGTTTCGCTCAACCCTAGTATCAACCACTGAGGACTCTCAAATTTTAATATTTTTCAATGTATCCCAGTAATTTTTAGATTACTCTCTGACATATTGCACTACATGATGGTGGCAAAAATTTTCAATATGACTTGTGTTTATTTGTGAAAATATTGCAATTTTGGGGAACATTTTGAAAAAACAAAATCACAATTTTAAATTTTTCAATCTTTATATTCTTGAACCAGTTAGTAATGCTGTACAAAATAATTAATGCCTAACATTTCCCATATGTCTACTTTACATCTGCATCATTTCTCAAGCGTCACTTTATTTTTTGGGGAGGTTAGGGTGGTTAAAATTTTAGCAGCAATTTCTCTTTTTTTCTACAGATTTGTGAAACCTGTTTCTTTAGGGACCTATTCAGATTTCAATGCATCTTAACCCCTTTTTGACATTGGGCATAATAGTACGCCGATGTCGGACTCCCTCCCTTTGATGTGGGCTGCAGAGCTGAGACCACATATTTCCGGCACATGTCAGCTGTTTTCAACAGCTGACATGTGCCTGTAACAGCCGCGGATGGAATCGCAATCCACCTACGGCTGGTAACTAGTTAAATGCCACTGTCAATCTCTGACAGCGGCATTTAACTCATGATTCTGGCAAGCGTGCCGGAAATACCACCCATTGGTGACCTACTCATGTGATCACGGGTCACCAGTGGGTTGGTATGACAATCAAAGGTCTCCAGCAGTCCTGTAGGGTTGTCACTGCTGGATTGATATAATGGCCGCCCGGTGGTCGGTGCTCATAGCAGTGAGCAATTCTGCTACATACAGGCAATCTGATCATCACCTATATGTAGCAGAGCCGATTGGACAACTGCAGCTTCCAGTCTCCCATGGAGACAATTGAAGCACGCTAAAATATATATTTTTTTAATATTAAAAAATAAAACAAATATAAAACTTCAAATCACCCACCTTTTGCCCCATTCAAAATAAAACAATTAAAAAAAATCAAACAGATATTTGGTATCGCCGCGTTCAGAATCACCCAATCTATTAACCCCTTTCTACCATTGGACGTACTATTCCGTCTATGTGGGGTGGGTTCTACTTCCCAAGGACGGAATAGTATGTCCAGCACGATCATCTGCGCTCACGGGGGGAGCGCAGCTAATCGCGACCGGGTGTCGGCTGACTATCACAGCTGACATCCGGCACTATGTGCCAGGAGTGGTCACGGACCGCTCCTGGCACATTATCCCCTGGCACACTGCGATCAAAAATGTCTCCTACCTCCTCCTCCCTGCAGGCCCCGATCCAAAATGGCAGTGGAGCTACTTCTGGGTCCTGCAGGGAGGTGGCTTACAAGCGCCTGCTCAGAGCAAGCGCTTGCTCAGAGCAAGCGCTGGTAAGCCTGCAGTCCTGCCTGTCAGATCGCTGATCTGACACAGTGCACTGCAAACTGTCAGATTAGCGATCTGACCCTAAAGCATCATGTCCCCCCCTGAGACAATGCAAAAAAGTAAATAAAAAAAAATTCACATGTGTAAAAAAAAAATTGAACATTTCCTAAATAAAGAAAATAAATAAATTGTTCCAATAAATACATTTCTTTATCTAAATAAAAAAACAATAATAAAAGTACACATATTTAGTATTGCCGCGTCCGTAATGACCCCACCTATAAAACTGTCCCACTAGATAACCCCTTCAGTGAATACCGTCACAAAAAAGAGGCAAAAAACAACGCTTTATTATCATACTGCCGAGCAAAAAGTGGAATAACACACGATCAAAAAGAAGGATATAAATAACCAAGGTACCGCTGAAAATGTCATCTTGTCCTACAAAAAACGAGCCGCCATACAGCGTCATCAGCGAATAAATAAAAAAGATATAGTCCTCAGAATAAAGCGATACAAAAATAATTATTTTTTATATAAAATAGTTTTCATAGTATAAAAGCGCCAAAACATAAAAAAATGATATAAATGAAGTATCGCTGTAATCAATCTCACCTGAAGAATAAAACTGCTTTATCAATTTTACCAAATGCGGAACGGTATAAACGCCCCCCCCCCCAAAAGAAATTCATGAATAGCTGGTTTTTGGTCATTCTGCCTCACAAAAATCAGAATAAAAAGCGATCAAAAAATGTCATGTGCCCAAAAATGGTTCAAATAAAAAGGTCAACTCGTCCCGCAAAAAACAAGATCTTACATGACTCTGTGGATCAAAATATGGAAAAATTATAGCTCTCAAAATGTGGGGACGCAAAAACTATTTTTTTGCAATAAAAAGTGTCTTTTAGTGTGTGACAGTTGCCAATCATAAAAATCCGCTAAAATACCCACTATAAATAGTAAATCAAACCACCCTTCATAACCCCCTTAGTTAGGGAAAAATAATAAAATTAAAAAAATGTATTTCTTTCCATTTTTTCATTAGGGTTAGGGTTAGGGTTACGGCTAAAGTTAGGTTTATGGTTGGGGCTAGGGTTAGGGTTGGAGCTAGGGTTAAGGTTGGGGCTAGGGTTAGGGTTGGAGCTAGGGTTAAGGTTGGGGCTAGGGTTAGGGTTGGAGCTAGGGTTAGGGTTGGGGCTAGGGTTAGGATTGGGGCTGGGTTAGTGTTAGGGCTAGGGTTAGGGTTGGGGCTAGGGTTAGGGCTACAATTAGGGTTGGGGCTAAAGTTAGGGTTAGGGTTGGGGTTAAAAGTAGGGTTAGGGTTGGGGCTAAAGTTAGAGTTAAGGTTTGGATTACATTTACGGTTGGGATTAGGGTTGGGATTAGGGTTAGGGGTGTGTCAGGGTTAGGGATGTGGTTGGGGTTACCATTGGGATTAGGGTTAGGGGTGTGTTTGGATTAGGGTTTCAGATATAATTGGGGGGTTTCCACTGTTTAGGCACATCAGGGGCTCTCAGAACGCGACATGGCATCCGAACTCAATTCCAGACAATTCTGCGTTGAAAAAGTAAAAAAGTGCTCCTTCCCTTCCAAGCTCTCCCGTGCGCCCAAACAGGGGTTTACCCCAACATATTGGATATCAGCATACTCAGTACAAATTGGACAACAACTTTTGGGGTTCGATTTCAACTGTTACCCTAGGAAAAATACAAAACTGGGGGCTACAAAATAATTTTTGTGGAAAAAAAGGATTTTTTATTTTCACGGCTCTGCGTTATACACTGTACTGAAACATTTGGGGGTTCAAAGTTCCCACAACACATCTAGATAAGTTTCTTGGGGGTCTAGTTCCAATATGAGGTCACTTGTGGGGGGTTTCTACTGTTTAGGTACATCAGGTGCTCTGCAAATGCATTGTGACGCCTGCAGACCAATCCATCTAAATCTGCATTCCAAATGGCGCTCCTTCCCTTCCGAGCTCTCCCATGCACCCAAATGGTGGTTTCCCCCCACATATGGGGTATCAGCATACTCAGGACAAATTTGACAACAACTGTTGTGGTCCAATTTCTTCTGTTACCCTTGGGAAAATACAAAACTGGGGGCTAAAAAATAATTTTTGTGGGAAAAAAAGGAATTTTTATTTTCATGGCTCTGCGTTATAAACTGTAGTGAAACACTTGGGGGTTCAAAGCTCTCACCACTCATATAGATGAGTTCCTTAGGGGGTCTACTTTCAAAAATGGTGTCACTTGTGGGGGGGTTCAATGTTACTTATTATGTATTTTGTGTGACATATCTCTGTGATTTAATTGCATAGAAATTCAAATTTGGAAAGTTGTGAAATTTTCAAAATTTTCACCAAATTTCCATTTTTTTCACAAATAAACGCAGGTAATATCAAATAAATTTTACCACTATCATAAAGTACAATACGTCACAAGAAAACATTGTTAGAATCACCAGGATCCATTGAAGCATTCCACAGTTATAACCTCATAAAGGCACAGTGGTCAGAATTTTAAAAATTGGCCTGGTCATTAACGTGCAAACCACCCTTGGAAGTAAAGGGGTTAATATAAAAAAATATTTCATCCAATCGCTAAACAGCATAATGAGAAAAAAAGTCAAAACTCCAGAATTATGTTTTTTAGGTCGCCACAACATAGCACTGAAATGCAATAAACGGTGATCAAAAGAACGTATCTGCACCAAAATGGTATCATTAAAAACGTCAGCTCGGCACGCAAAAAATAAGCCTTCACCCAAGGATATCGGGAAACAGCACAATTTTTTTTTAACAAACTTTGGAATTTTTTTTTACCACTTAAATGAAAAATGAATCTACACATATGTGGTGTCTATAAACTCATAATGACCTGGAGAATCATAATGACAGGTCAGTTTTAGCATTTAGTAAACATGGTAAAAAAAAAAACACTGTGGGATTGCACTTTTTTTGCAATTTAACCGCACTTGGGTTTTGTATCCCATTTTCCAGTACATGATATGTTAAAACCAAAGGGGTTGTTCAAAAGTATAAGGGCAAAAAACAAGCCCTCACATGACCATTTTGATAACAAAAAAAAATAAAAAATAAAATTATGGCTCTGGGAAGAAGGGGAGAGAAAAATGAAAATGCAAAACCAAAAATACCTCTGTCATTCACAGCTGGGTTTACATTGCGTCTTTGACGTCCGTTAGATGGACTACGTTACACGGCGACATAACGCGGTGTAATGCAGTCCGTTAATGCCGCCATTAAGTCCTATGGCGGATGCATCGCTAGTGCACGCCCACAATGGGCATGGGCTAGCGATGTGCCGTCATTGAGTGATGGACCCTGGGACGCGGGCTGCAGCGTTTCCGGGTCCATCACTGCTAGCGCAGATAGAGCATCTGCTAGCTCTATCTGCATTAGCGCGCTGACATATCGGCACTTGCATTAACAGCAGCCCGTTAACGCATGTGTTGAACGGGCTGCTGTTAACGCAATGTGAACTCAGCCTAAGGCATTAAAGGGCCTATATATTGGAAACTTTCCAAAAGTGATAACATTATAAAAACCTTGCCCATCAAATATTTCAAAATTATTGTTAGGAGGTTTCTTAACCCTTCAGATGCTATACAGGAAAAGATGCAAAGTGGAATGAAAAAAAAAATTCCTTTAAAATGTTGCTTTAGCCCCAATGTTTTCACTATTACAAGAGGTAACACCAAAAAGCAGACCCCACAGATTGTTATCTACTTTCTTACGAGTGCAGTGATAACACACATATAGTTACAAACTTCTGTTTGGCAGGGCTCGGAACGGAAGGAGCAATATTTGAATTTTGAAACACAAATTTGGTAGAAAGAGATTGCAGGCGACCGGTCACATTTTGAGGGCCACTGATGTGCCTAAACAGTGGAAACCTCCCTCAACTGCACCCATTTTGAAAACTACATCCTCAAGGATTTTAGACTGGGGTATAGTGAGCATTTTGAACTCACAGGTACGACCCAGAATTTGATAACATGAGATTGTGATATTGAATATGATGTCATATCATCATCATTTGCTTTTGTAACTTTTGGAAAACCCTAACCCTAAACCAAAGCCTAATGGAAAAGAATGAAAGAAATAAAAATTAGAAAATAAAAAAACTAAAAAAAAATTAAACTGATTAGAGGGATAATGCAGGAGAGATATCAAGGGAGTGCACAGTGAGACATAGCCCAAATGCTGCCATATTTACTAATTATTGGGCTTTGGATCCCTGTGATATGGTCTATCACAGTGATGAAAAGTCAGGAACTAATAGAAAAATTCATGTGGTTTCTGGGTGCCAAACTACAGCTTCGGAAACAGGAGGAGGAGGGGCGGAGGATTGCGGTTCTGGTACTAAGGTACCGTGGGTGGCCTATAGACACCATTTGTCATTTGTCTGACATGTTAGATCATGAAAGAATAAGGCCCCTTAGCGGACGTCGTTTTTATGCGTATCGGTTGTCAATAGAGTTGAGCGACTTTTACTTTTTTCGGATCGAGTCGGGTTTCGCGAAACCCGACTTTGTCAAAAGTTGTGTCGGGTGAAATCGGCCGATTATTGCGTAAAGTCGGGGGCCGACTGAAACACGAAACCCAATGTAAGTCAATAGGGAATCAAAGTCGGCAGTGAGTGGAGGACAGGAAAACACCTACAGTGCCCATTTTAATGCCAAAAACATCAATTCTTATTACTTAAGCTTGTCAATCTTAATTTACTTTATAATAATAGTTAGGCATTGAAAACTGGGGGTCATTTGGCTAAAGTTGTGGGGGGTAGGGCTGGCTCAAGATTTTCGTGTGCCCAGGAAACGTGGAATACGTCACGGCGGTGGAGCAGGGAGAGGTAAGTATTTCAACTTTGCAAGTGCTGTGATCCTGAGCAAACAGGGGGGCCCCACTCATTGGCATTGGCACTGGCACAGGGCCCCTCATAGTACGGCGGTGTGTATGACGGCGGGTGGCGCCTCCCACCGGCAGAGACACTTTTGCATACTATGAGGGGCCCTGTGCCAGTGACGTTGCCAACAAGTATGCCCCCACCTGATGAAGGAACCTGCACTTTCATCTGCACCTTCCTCCTTGTCCCCATGTAAGGTGGAATAGTATGCAGAAAGGGGAACCTGACTTTCAGCAGGGTCAGATTCTGGCTGTGTAGAGTGCAAGGGGAATGTAGTGGTCTGGGTCAATGTACTAGCAGACTAATCTAGCAGTGGCTGGGCAATGGGCAGGATGAGGAGGAAACACAGATAAAGGCCCAAATAATAAAGTAGGCTAAATGCAGGTCAAAACTGGTAACAGGACTAAACTGGCGGCATTGCTTTGTTCAGAGGAGGACAACTGTAAGGAGAGGCTGACACAGTGATTAGGCCCAAATAAGTAAGTAGGCTAAATATCTGCCAACATTTTTTTCATAAATAAACAGGTGGCATAGCTAGGTACAGGGGTGGGCTCTATGCTGAGTAGCAGACAGTGGTAGTAGGCGCAAAGTATTAACTGGTCTAAATGGAGGCCAGGGCCCCTGTATATTTTAACTATCATCTATCATTTCAACAAATTTGTATTGGCAGTGCCACTGAAGGATTTAACAGCACAGACTACACAGTGGTGGAGCAGGGAGAGGTAAGTATTGCAAGTGGTAGAGCACTGTTCGAGCTGGGGGGAACACTCTCTTGTGGGCGGCGGTACTGGCACAGGGCCCCTCATATTACGACGGTGTGTCGGACGTTGGTTGTGCACCACCACCATCAGAGACACTTCATTGTACTATGAGGGACCCTGTGCCAGTGCCGTCGCCCAAGAGTGGGCACACCCACCTGTCCAGGCAAATGGCACTCGCACGGGTGCTTGCACCTGGTGGTGACCACGGCCCTGTGGGGGGAGTCAGCCCATTTAGGGAGGTATAAAAATGGCCTGTGGTGGACATTTAGCAGCAGCAAATGGAGGAATTGGAGAAGTCAGTAAGAGGAGGCCAAAAGCAAGACAACCGTTATATGGTACTGTAAAGCAAGGTAGAAGGTGTATATAAACTTGTTGAGAATTTAAATCTCCCTTTTTGGGGGGAGACTGAACCAAAACTCAGGCCCTGTGCATAAAGCAACACAATGTAAGTGGCAGAAAATGGCTGGCAGACATACGACAAACTAACAGAACTGACGTATATCCACTTTCTGACAATTTGAATCTCCCTTTTTTGGGGGGGGAGACTGCACCACAACTCAGGCCCAGTGTACAGCACAACACAATGTAAGTGTCAGAACGTGGCTGGCTGATATACGACAAACTAACATAATTGAGCATATCCACTTTCTGACAATTTGAATCTCCCATTTTTTGGGGGGAGACTGCACCACAACTCAGGCCCAGTGTACAGCACAACACAATGTAAGTGGCAGAACGTGGCTGGCTGATATACGACAAACTAACAGAACTGACGTATATACACTTTGTGACAATTTGAATCTCCCTTTTTGGGGGGGGAGACAGCACCACAACTCAGGCCCAGTGTGTAACACAACACAATGTAAGTGGCAGAAAGTGGCTGGAAGATATATGAAAAAATACAAGGACTGTAGTACAATTTCAATCTCCCTACAATGATCTCAGGACAAGTATGGCAGCAATAAAAAGGACTACTGCACACAAAAGTGTGGACAAATAAACAAGATAACTGCAGAAAGGAGCAACAGGATTTTTGCTTTTAAAAAAGCAGTTGGGGTGCACAGCAGCGTGCAAACAGCAATGCATCTATCAGGGAGCCTTATAAGGCAGCCTAATAAGCTACAGAGCTGATGCACAAAAAAAATAGCCTCCACTGTCCCTGCAAAACAAAGGTGGTGTTGGACAGTGGAAATCGCTACAGCACAAGCGGTTTGGAGGTTAATCTTCCCTCCCTAACTATATCCCTTCTTCTGACGAAGCTGCAGCAATCTCTCCCTATGCTAAGATCGGCAGAAGTAAGATGGCTGTCGGCGTGCATGCCCTTTATACCCCCTGTGACGCCGCAGAAAGCAAGCCAATCACTGTCATGCCCTTCTCTAAGTTGGTAGGGACCGAGACCTATGTCATCACGCTGCCCACACTCTGCGTCCTCCTTCATTGGCTGAGAAATGGCGCTGAACGCGTCATACGAAACGCGACTTTGGCGCGAAGATCGCCGACCGCATGGCCGATCCCACACTAGGATCGGGTCGGTTTTCATGAAACCCGACTTTGCCGAAAGTCGGCGATTTTTGAATTTGTCCGATCCGTTTCGCTCAACCCTAGTGGTCAATAAAAGGTTAAATAAAGCTGCTTTATTTTACAAAAGTTCCTGATACTAACATTCTTAGGTGCGTATTACATGCCGTTTTTCAATCTGTTTATGCTGCGTAAATGCACTAAAAGAACATGTGTGCTTCGGATTTTGTGCATGTTATTTAAGTCTATGGGGAAATTGTGCACGGAAAACTACAAGAAAAATTGACATGCTGGGAATTGGAAAAACACACCACAGGTTAGTTTGAGCAGCATAAAAAAGAAGCACAGTTTGTATGAGATTTCTATATAAATCCCATTCAATAGTACTGTAAAATGTTGCATTTTTGCTGTGTCAAAACCGCGATAAAAGATCATTGTGGGCACATAGCCTAAGGCTACATTCCCATAATGAGGTTTTGATGTTGCAGAATTTCTGCACCATTTCTGCACCTATTATTTAAATTAGGCTGCTCGTGTTTTTTCCATTGTTTTGGGAGCGGTTTATAAACATGCCTCTTTTTTGCATTTTTGACTCTGCAGTTTTTGTCTCTTGCTGGAATCTCATTCTGTAAATAAAGCTGCATTGTTTTTGAAACTGACTGTAATTGTTATTTCACTCAAGTTTATTGACATACAGCATGTAGGTGCAGATTACATGCAATTTCTACATGTTTCAGCCACACATGTACGTTTTTTACCTGGATTTTCTGCATCGAATGTAGGTCTATTTGGAAAATCTGTACATAAAACTCAGCGTACTCGCAAGAGAAATTTGCCATGCTGCGGATTTACTCAGTGTTAGGGCTCATATCCATATGTGTGGAAAAAAATTTCCGATATCAGGACTGAAAAAATGGATGAGTCTCGTGAGCTCAATCCAATTTTTCCCACCGAATGCAGTGCGATTGAAATCCGATTTTAACATGAGCTTTTACATAGAGCAACTCTCTGTCAGTTACACATTGTTTTCAAAGAAAAATTTTTTTCCAAACACACATACACACACACACACACACACACATATATATATATATATATATATATATATATATATATATATATATATATATATATATATAAATCCGCCAATTCAGCAGCCACATACAGTGAAATTACAGCGGGACCTGACAGAATAGGATAGAATACAGTGTATACACATAGGACAGATATAAAGATTTCAGTCAGATTTATGATTAGTGTGGTACGTGTGTAGCTTACTGTGCAAGTATTTAATTAATGATTATTTTTGTAAAAAAAATGGTGTGGGCTCAAGCATAATTTTCCAAACCAGCAGAGAGAAAGCTGATGGCTGGGGGCTGGTGTTTATATCATGGGAAGTGGGTAATACCCATGGAGCTTCCCAGGCTATTAATATCAGCTCACAGCTGAATACTTAGACTTTACTGGCTATTAAAATGGGGGACCCCCCAAAAAAAGACATTTGGTCCCTCTATAATTAATAACCAGCAAAGGCTAAGCAGACAGCTGCAGTCTGAAACTAATAGCCTAGGAAAGGGCCAAGGATATTGCTCTCCCCAAGCTAAAAAAAAAAATTAGCTCTCAGCTGCCCCAGAAAAGGCGCATCCATAAGATGTGCCAATTCTGGCACTTAGTCTTGCTCTTTCCACTTGCCCTGGTACGGTGGCAAGTGGAGTAATAGTTGGAGGGGTTGATGTCACCTTTGTATTGTCAGGTGACATCAAGCCCAGAGGTTAGTAATGGAGAGGCATCTATAAGAAGTCACCATTACTAACCTCACAGTGATATTGCATAAAAACACACACCAGCAGAAAGAAGTGTTTTAATTGAAAGAATGATAGAGACTCCTTTAATATATCTTAATTATACCATACTTACTGCATCCCCATTCCAGTGATGCTATTGTCCCCTGCCAGAGAATTAAAATAACAAACACCTGTCACTTGTGACCTCTCCACTGAAAAGATAATAATCCATTTGTCCCACGATGGGTCTAGCTCTGCTACATCTAGACACCAGGCTGCATGGTTGCATGATGCGACCATACAGCCTGTCATCTTTCAGAGACACTGAGCTGCGTCTACTACTCAGTGTGATGGGAACATTTCTAACAGCACTTGTGCATCAGTTAGGTGAAGTGAGTTCATTGGCTGTGAACTCCCAGGGCCTTTCTGATGGAACCGTGACTGTGAGAACTTTCTCACTCTTGCGTCGACATCAGTCAAGTCATACAGGTTCACCGCGAGACACTGAGCAGTGGTAGCAGATGCTGCTCAGTGTTTTTGCTGCGCATGCCTTGCTGAGCTCCTCAATCAGCCCTTATCTGTCCCCTATCCTACCCAGGGAAGAGGGGAGCTGTTATGTGTATGAATGGACAAATCAGACTAACAAGGGAAGACATACAAGGATAAAAGAAAATACCAATCATACAAATATGCACTCACAAACAACAAAGTGGAACATTGGGAAGTAAATTAAGGAAAAACAAAATAGGAGAGGATAAGGATATGCACACAAACAAATCACCTGACCAACACTCCAAAATGCCTCCTCAAACAACTAGCACCTCCAGCTCCAGAACCAGGCAGTATGAAACTTACACTGGCAATCCGATTGCCAGAGGAAATTATATATAACAGAGGGGAGTGAGTGGTGAACACAGAACAGCTGGAATGCAGGAAAGCTTCCAGGAGCTCTCAACTGAAGAGATTAACCCACACACTGCTAATAGAAACATGCACTGTTTAACTGCACTAGTGAAATACTTCTAATCAGTGCAAGAGTAGGAGAAATCAGACAATGTAGTCTTCTGGCTCCTCTCTGTCGTGCATCTCACAGTATTACTCTTGCCTCCAACTGTAGAATTTAATCTGGATTGTCCCCCTTAGGCTATGTTTCCACGGTCTGGAAACGTCCAGGATTTGCAGCGGATTGGACGCTGTGTACAGCCACAGCATCCAATCCGTAGCATCCAGATGTTACAGCATAGTGGAGGTGATTTTATGAAATCCCATCTCCACTATGCGTGCAGGGTTGCATTCGGCTTCCTTGCATAACCGGACATGCGGCGCGTCTTTCCAGACCGCAGCATATCTATATATCTTACTGAGACGCTCCATCTCCGCAAGATAAATAACACATTCTATCTATAGGATCAATGAACACATCCGGAATCACCACATGTACAACAGGGGGCGGCACTTTGGTTGGAGCAGGGTATCGCTGTGTCCAAAGCGATGCCAATATGCCCCGTGGACACATACCCTTATAGTTCCAGCCTAAACCACATCACCAAATGCATGTATTCGCATATTTAACTGTGACAAGAACCTGGAAATATTTTCTCATTAAAGGTCGATGTTTCACAGTTACTCTTCCTCTAGATTATTGTTTCCTTTACTAATTTAGTATAAATAGGAGTATAATTTTGCTAAAATACAGAAACATTAGCAAGAAGGCATTACTTTTGCAAGCTGTCTAAACAAATTATGTATGTGTGGATGAATAAATGGATACTGACAAGGGAGGAAGTGGTTTTCATCAGGAAAATGAAATGGAAGCATGCAGCTATTGGAATTTGCAAGTTTCTATTACAAAAATAATCAAATAGACACATCAGTTTGGAACACATATTATCCCTCAATAGCTAATAGTGTAAGTCAGCTTGCACTGATTAAATAGTCAAAATACAAATCATAAATGCAAGCAATACATTCCCATATTATAATACAGAGCAATTGTTTTGTCTTTCCATAATTTATTACATACGGCTATATGATACAGTATAAAACTGATAATTTAACTGTATTAAATAATAAAAACCTTGTTTCCAAACTAGAACCTGAATATATTTTTAACTTTTCATTAATTAATAAATTCATAAATTAAAAATATTTAATAATAAGATGACATGATTATTATTTTTATTAATTTATATGGAGTGCCCGCTAGAGCCGTGGGGTACTCAGGCTGGGTCCAATGGTTCTGAAGAGGGTGGTCACGGCAGCAGTGACCCGGTCCGTGGCCCTGGGCATCCAATAAAATTAATCAAATAAAGAAACAATAGAGTCTATAGGGAGTTAGTTCGTGACGCCACCTGTGGTGTTCAGCAATGGATGGTCGACGCTGCTTAAGGGGACTGGTGGGGCCGATGGTGACGCAGCTGGGATGCTTCTGCTCCCCACAGGTGGAGCGGGGCCCCAGGGCTACCGGTATAGTTGGTAAGGGATCATAGATGATGGGGTGCAGGACTGAGGGTGCAGAAAATTACTAAAGGACACAAGGATTGCAGTTTCCTTTACTTTACTTGTCAGTTTCAGGTGCAGTCCAGGGCACGGATAACAGATGATAATGGGGTCAGGGCAGCCTGGAAGCAACGTGGAATCCACCTAGCCAGGTGGGTTCAGAGGCCTTCCTTCTGTGCTCTTCTCTAGGTCCTTGCTGCTTTAAGCTTTGCTCAAGTTCCTCTCCTGCGTGTTGCTTCTAACCTGTATGGCAGACAGCATGAGCCTATCACGGGGGACTGCCTTTGTACTGGCAGCCCCGGTTCTTGGTCTGCTGCGGTGCCTCCAGGCGTTCAATGTGGCCAGGGAGCTTGCAGTTCCCTGCCCTCCAGATTCAGCTGCTGGGGCGTACAGCTTCCACACAGCCAAGGACTTTGGCGCCCTCTTTTGTCAGCGCTCTTTTCTGGGGTGAGCCTGGCTACAGCTCCACTCCCCAGGTTCTCCTCGACTTCCCTCCTCTCCTCTCAGACTACTAACTAACTCCACCTCCAGGCCAGAACTTATAGGGAAGCTCCCCTTAAACTGGGTGTCAGAGCTCCCTCTTCTGGTCTGGAGTTGGAAAAGTGTTGGTTGCTGATGTTACCTGGTAAGGGGACCCCTCCTTGCTTCCAGGCATGACATCACTCCCTGTGAGGGAGGCAATGCCACTGCGGCAACAGGACTCCTGGGGTGCCACATTCCCCCCTAGTGAAATTCAGTACTCCTGGACTGAGGAAACATAAAACATTACTAAGTGAACAATTAATAACAATAAATTTACAAAGTCTTAAAAATGAAAAAAATTACAAAAACCTAAAAAGAAAAATAATAATACAGTTACTGCAGCGCCTAGTCCTTATGCTGCAATC
The DNA here is from genome assembly GCF_051348905.1 of Ranitomeya variabilis. Lineage (NCBI taxonomy): Eukaryota > Metazoa > Chordata > Amphibia > Anura > Dendrobatidae > Ranitomeya > Ranitomeya variabilis. The sequence goes on from NC_135236.1 coordinate 575,556,245, forward strand.
CAGGAATTGTCTTTATCCGTGTACCTGGAGTTTGGTTGGTGGGAACCGCCTTAACCCACTTTATGTGTCAGCCCTGTGCGTGACTACAGGGCACTCTGTCAGTGGGCCTGGTTTTCGGCAACGCCGGCGGCTTATTTACAAGGCCAAATCGGGGTAACTATGTACAAAGAAGGTCCTGTCCACACATAGTCCTGTGGCCCAATTTTCCCTCAACAGATTATTATGCGTATTTTTAAAAATTCATACAGCAAGCGTCTGTAGGCTCTCATGCTTAACGGTTACAATTTTAAACACTATTACCTTATTTACATTATCAACACATTTATATTTTAGTCCCTATACCAAGCTGGGACCTGACCTCTGGTGCTACGGGTGGATCTATGCAGTACTGGTACTGGTAGTGACCTGACCAGATTCACTGTGCTTGCTACCACTGGTGTAGTGCACTCTCTATTGGCTATGCTACGGGTGACTCTATGTAGCTCAAGTATACTTGATTTCCTAGGACTACTCCTGCTCACTGTGGGCTTGACAGATTCACCGCTGGCAGGGGGTAGATTCTCTTGCTCTGCTGCTGGTGTGGCATCTGCTGCCTGAGCCCGCTGGTCTTCAGGCTGGTCTTGAGTCGCATCTTTTTCTGGCACTACTAGCTGGGGAAAGGTCAAAACGGGCATGACTATGGTCTGGTTCACTCTTTTCCAATTTGGAGGGAACTCGCCGAGTACTGTGCTGATCGTTTTCTCCACTTCTTGTACTGGCTGAGGAATGTCTTGACTTCAATCCTCTCTTTTAATTGGTTAGGGCATGGTTTTAGATGATCCCTCAACACTAACGCTAAGGTTTCTCCTCCATCTTTACTGATGAGGCACACCTTGGTGTTATCAAAGTCAAAAGGTAAAACGGTGTATGGCTCAACCTCCCACTGATCATCTAGTCTGTGAACTCGTCTCTTCCTTTTGATTACCTGTTCTCCAGGTGACAAGGGAACTAACTAACTCGTCCTCCAGGCCAGAACTTATAGGGAAGCTCCCCTGAAACTGGGTGTTAGAGCTCCCCCTTCTGGTCTGGAGTTGGAAAAGTGTTAGATGCTGGTGTTATCTGGTAAGGGGACCCCTCCTTGCTTCCAGGTGTGACATCAACCCCTGTGAGGGAGGCAATACCACTGTGGCAACAGGACTTCTGGGGTGCCACATATACATCACTGCTTTTCCTAAAATATACAGACCACATATGGTCCATATTGTATACATTGCAGATCCTCAAGGTGAACGTTCATCAAGATATGAGATTTTATTTTTTCTCCTTAGAACCACATGCACATGTTGAGTATTTGGTGAGTTTTTTTCACCTCAGTATTTGTAAGTGAAAACCAGGAGTGGAACAATCAAATGAAAAGTATAATAGAAACCTGTGCACCACCATTTTAGCTCAGGGGCAGACACTGACAGTTTAGGGCCCCTGTGCAAGATATATGTCTGGGCCCCACACCCTGCCTGGCATGCCACTTATGGTGAGGGGAATCTAGCCATGGGACCCCTGGAGCCTTGTCTGCTAGCAACTGTCCAGAATATTCTCAGTATTACTGCCTTGCAAGCAGGGGAGAACGTAGATTTCACAGGGCCCCATAGCAAAAGTTTTATTTCCACACACCTAAAAATATATATATTTATTTACTGATATGAAGACATATATCTGTTAGGAATCGGTTCTGCTGGTTCCAGCACAGTCCCCCTTGCAGTCATGTGACAAATAGTGTCAACTACGTGAACACTGCAGATGCTGCTGACTCTCTATTTGGCACATGACAGCAAGTGTGCAGAGCGCCTCCTCGTGGTTACGTGATAACTGCTGGAGCCCGACCATGTATATATGGTACTCGCAGGGGAGACAGCGCTGAGATCAGAGATGCCACGGACACCGTGCTGTGGGGAAGAAGACGCTCCCGGGAGTACCTCGCCCATCCATAGCGCTGTGTTTTTACTATACCACATGCATTCAGGCGCCTTGCGCTCCCGTACTCTGGCTGACGTTTAACCCAGTGTGTTTGCTTTGTCACACACTATCCATGGTCTCCAGCTCTCACGACTGTATCTGATGAAGGTCTTATTTGTATAGACCGAAAACGTTTATATATGTTGATCTGGATGCACCGAATAAAATTTGTTTCTGAATTTTCCAACAAATATCTTCAGAGTGCCAAGTATTTTTTAGCTATATTCTACGGGTTGGATTCCTAACTTGTGCACCTCCATGAAGCCCTGAGTGCCGTGATCTCTATTGCCATATGCACTATTCCATACAACGGTGTCCTGTAAGACGTAGTTAAAAATATTTACTCTTTTTTTACAGTGGATGTTGAAACTACTGTATGGCATCCATAGGAGGCAACTGTTTAACGTATGCATCATGGTGAATATGCTTAACAGAGGCCATTTGGTCTTAAAGGGTTATTACCTCAAAAACTCAAGTTATCCCTGATCCCGATGATAATGGATAACTTTCTGATTGTTGGGGGACTGACTGTTCTGTCCTTTCTAAAAGAAGGACACAAGGTTTAGCACTAGTTCTGGTTTTGCTGTGTTATAGCACCACCCAGTGGTGGATAAATTTATAACCTGCGTTTTTCATGTAATAATAGAGTGTTGCATTGTGGGTTTCAGCAAGGCATTCTGGGATGGGGAAATTCCCATTCTCTCTCTGTGCATCTCCCTGGACACACGCGTTATCTGCTGTTGGAACTACCTCACTTACTTCTAATCCTTGTTAAGTTTATCCGGTAAGGTCATTACCCCTGTTCCTACAATGTAGTGTAGTACAGTGTGTGATTAACTGTATAGCAGCCAGTACACAGGAAATGTGGTTACCAGGAATCTGCTGTATGTAGTTATGTAGAAGTTGCACCATACTGTATGTTTCCCTGTTAGTTGTAGTTGTGTTATCGTTTAGCCCAATACTTATACATATCATTTGTATTATTCTAGTTTTACCGCGCTCATGTTTACCAATAAACAAGTTAGACTACAGAGGACAGTCTGCTTATTTGGGAGACAGAAGTGGTTTATGCCGTATGTCGGATCACACACCGTATCAACGTGTATGAAGACAGAACAGTAAAACGGAAGCTGGGCGCCGGGATTACAGTAAAGGGAGGCTAGACGCCAGCGAAAGCAAATACCACCTACGCAGCCGCTTGTACCACACCGCACTACCTGCAGATACCGCAGCGGCCGCCATACAGTCACAAGTACCGAGAGTGCAGCCCACCAAGCACCACACGTCTCAGTCCACGCCGAAGTCACCCCTACCCGCTCTGAGACGTCCTACAGCCTGCAAACGGACATAAAATGTCTGCAAGTCAAACATCTTCACTCAAGACGAGATCCCAAACAAGCCGCTCTAGCAAGTCTTCCTCGAAAAGGTCTGCCACCCTCGCCCGAGCAGAAGCTGAGGCGGCGAAAGTGAGATCCTCCTTCGCTGCACAAGAGATGCAGTTAAAGTTAAGACAAGCAGACCAAGAAGCAGAAAGAGCCCGCCAAGAAGCAGAAAGAGCCCGCCTGCAAGCAGAGCAAGAAGCAGAAAGAGCCCGCCAAGAAGCAGAAAGAGCCCGCCTGCAAGCAGAGCAAGAAGCAGAAAGAGCCCGCCAAGAAGCAGAGCAAGAAGCAGAAAGAGCCCGCCTGCAAGCGACCTTAGAAAGGCTTTCCGCTGAAAAAGAAGCAGCAGCCGCAATAGCCAAAGCTGAGTTTTTAGAAGCCGTGGAGTTTCCTGAATCCGAGCGAGGCAGCGACATACGCGGACCAGACCTTGATCATCAGGACCCTGCTCAACGCATCTCAGAATATGTCCGCCAACATTCCAAAGTGGAAGACAACTCTGATCCGTTACACCAACCAGCCTATACAGATTACCAGAGATCCTTCCTCCGAACACCGTACTGGAAGCAGGAAAGTATACTGCGAAACGACATTGATCACCACTACCGTCCTACGGAACAGAAGGTACGGCCTCCGCCCAGACTGACAGGGACACCCTTCGCCACTGAACGGGTTTATACAGACTTTCCTATGCCAGAAGCTCCTACCAGGTATGAGGATGCACCACAAACACCGCATAACAACAGCACACCAGCTCACGTCGGCACAGACTCAGCCACTATGAACTTTGCAAGGTTCTTTACCCGCCGGGAGCTGGTGACCAAGGGACTTGTAAAGTTCACTGATCGAGCTGAAAGCTACAGAGCATGGCGAGCCTCTTTTCAGAATGCCATCAGAGACTTGCATCTTTCCAGTAGTGAAGAGTTAGATCTACTGGTTAAGTGGCTTGGGAGCGAGTCAGCTGAACATGCCAAAAGAATCAGGAACATTAACATAAAGTACCCACACACAGGACTTCGTATGGTGTGGGAGAGACTCGAAGAATGTTATGGGTCAATAGAAGCTATAGAAAATGCTTTGTATAAAAGAATTGATGATTTCCCCAAGATAGCAAATAAGGGTTATCAAAAGCTCAGGGAACTGAGCGACTTGTTAATGGAGGTACATGCTGCTCAGGCAGAAGGTGATCTACCAGGGTTGGCATTCCTGGACACTGCCAGAGGTGTCAACCCGATTGTCCAAAAGCTCCCTTATAACTTACAAGAAAAGTGGGTCAGTCACGGGTCCCGTTACAAACAGGCTCATAAGGTACCATTTCCTCCTTTTGGGGTGTTTGTAGACTTTGTTGCTCAGCAGGCTAAAGTTAGAAATGACCCTAGTTTCGATTTCACTATGTCATGTACCGCTGCCTCTGGTGTAAAACCCAGTAAAACACCAGTGGCAGTCCACAAAACTAATGTTACCTCCACAGGTTTTCCTTACAGGGCAAGTAAGTCTTCTCCAGAAGAGGACAAACCGCAGGATCTCAGCAAACACTGCCCCCTACACAAGAAACCTCATCCTCTCCTAAAATGTAGAGCCTTCAGGGAGAAGTCTCTAGAAGACCGTAAGAGTTTCCTAAAGGAAAACAAGATATGCTTCAGATGCTGCGCGACAACCTCACACTTCGCCAAGAACTGTGAAACCAGTGTGAAATGCACAGAATGTAGTAGTGTGGAGCACAACACGGCCTTACATCCTGGACCACCCTCAGGGGTATCGTCGCAAGTAGAAGAGTCTGCCGAAAAACAGATGGACACTGACATGGACACCCCAGTGGTCACTTCTCGGTGCACAGAGATCTGCAAGGAACTCGTAGCAGGAAGATCCTGCTCAAAGATCTGTCTTGTCAGAGTATTCCCAGCGAGCCAACGGGATAAGGCGATCAAGGTATATGCAATCTTGGATGATCAGAGCAACAGGTCTCTAGCTAAGTCCTTTCTCTTCGACACCTTCAACATTGCTGGTCCCGGCTCTCCGTACTCCTTGAAGACATGTGCAGGTACTGTCGAGACGGCGGGGAGGAGAGCAACTGGATTCAAAGTAGAGTCTATAGACGGTCAAACCTGCTTATCCTTGCCATCAATACTGGAGTGCAACCAGATTCCAGACAACAGGTCTGAGATACCTACACCAGAGGTAGCAGCTCATCACACCCACTTGAGATGTATAGCTCACCTGATACCAGAGCTTGACCAAGGAGCTCCTATCGTCTTACTTCTCGGAAGAGACATACTACGGGTCCACAAGGCTAGAGGGCAGATCAACGGCCCACAAAACGCCCCATATGCTCAGAGACTTGACCTAGGATGGGTCATTGTGGGAGATGTCTGTTTGGGTGGAGCACACAGGCCGACATCAGTCAATAGCATGCTCACCAATACCCTCGAGAATGGACGCCCATCTCTCTTCCAGCCATGCGAGAACAGTTTCCTGATTAAAGAATTGCCACACCACACCCCTCCACCTTGTCCGTTAGCTGATCCTTCCTGTGAAGACCATGCGTGCGACGGTGAGCAAGATCATATAGGGTGCACAGTTTTCCACAGAACAAGAGAAGACAACCAGGTAGCAATGTCCATAGAGGACAGACTGTTCTTGGATATCATGGAGCGAGAGATAGTAAGAGATGAATCAAAGAGTTGGGTCGCACCTTTACCATTCAAACCACAGAGGCAACGCTTACCCAACAACAGAGAACTTGTCTACAGTCGATTTGTCTCCCTTACGCGCAAACTGCAGAAGGCACCAGAAACAAAACAACACTTCTTTACCTTCATGGAGAGAATATTCCAGAGTGGCCACGCGGAAATTGCACCTATACTTCAAGATTCCGAGGAATGTTGGTACTTACCTATTTTCGGCGTGTATCATCCGAAGAAACCAGGTCAGATAAGAGTGGTATTTGACTCAAGTGCCAGATACGAAGGTGTTTCTTTAAACGACGTCTTCCTGTCCTGTCCAGACCTCAACAACAGACTTCTGGGAGTACTTCTTCGTTTCCGCAAAGACGCAGTAGCATTTATGGCTGACATACAACAGATGTTTCACTGCTTCCTTGTTAAAGAAGAACACAGAAACTACTTGAGGTTCTTCTGGTACCACAATAATGACCCCTACAAGGACATCGTGGAATATCGTATGAAGGTTCACATTTTCGGGAACAGCCCTTCCCCTGCTGTCGCTATCTATGGCCTTAGACATTCAGCCAGAGAAGGTGGAGCGAAGTATGGATCGGATGTAAGATCTTTTGTGGAAAAGGATTTCTACGTAGATGACTGCCTGAAATCCACACCCACAGAGGAGTCGGCAGTCAGCCTCCTGAAAAGGGCACAAGAAATGCTCGCTTCATCCAATTTGAGGTTGCACAAAATTGCTTCCAACAGCCAGAAACTAATGGCAGCTTTTCCCTCTCAAGACTACTCAACCGATTTAAAAGACTTGGATTTAAGCACGGATTCCCTTCCCATGCAGCGGAGCCTGGGTCTACTCTGGGATTTAAAAAAGGATGCATTCACCTTCCAGATCAGCGAAGAAGAGAAACCCTTCACGCGTAGAGGCGTCCTGTCCGTTGTGAACAGCTTGTACGATCCTCTGGGATTTGTAACCCCTGTAACTATCCAAGGTAAAATGATGTTGAGAGACTTCACCCAAGAGACATCCGATTGGGATGATCCGCTTCCCAGCGATAAAAGAGAACTGTGGGAAAGATGGAAAAATTCTTTAGAAGCCCTGTCGAGTCTCTACGTGGCACGGCCATATGCTTCTGTGCCTTCATCAGAAATCGAGGTGCAAAGGCTTTGTATCTTCTGCGATGCTTCAACCAAGGCAATTGCAGCAGTGGCGTATTTGAAAACAACTGACATCAACGTACAATGCCACGTAAGGCTTGTTATGAGCCGGACAAAATTGGCCCCACTCCGTGAACACACAGTACCCAGACTGGAACTCTGTGCAGCTGTGCTGGCAGTAGAGTTAGCTGAGCTTTTCTCAACAGAAATGGACCTGGAAATCAAAGAAGTTGAGTTCTACACTGACAGCAAGGTAGTGCTGGGGTACATTTGTAATGAAACTCGTCGCTTCTATGTCTATGTCAGCAATCGGGTGCTAAGGATCAGGAGATCCACCGAACCTAAACAGTGGCACTATGTGTCCACGCACCACAATCCGGCGGACCACGCAACCAGATCCGTTGAAGCAAGACAACTTAAGGACACAACCTGGTTCACCGGTCCTACATTCTTATACCGTTCGACGCCATATGTGGACGAGTCAAACATCTTTGAATTGGTGGATCCAGAGGCAGATGAGGAAATCCGTCCTCAGGTATCCGTTCTACGTACGGTGACTAAAGACAATCACCTCAAATCCCACCGCTTCAACAGGTTCTCAACTTGGGACTCACTTGTTCGTGCCCTTGTTTGTTTAATTCATGTGGCTCGATCCTACAAGTCAACGTCACCCGCCATCCAGAAACCTTGCAAAGGTTGGCACCACTGCAAGTGTGCCTTTACCGTTCCAAGCATGGAAAATGCCAAGAACGTCATAATTCGTACCATACAACGTGAATGTTACGCCAAAGAAATAGATAACCTCAATAAAAGCCAACCCGTTTCCAGAGATAGTGTCTTGAAGAAGCTTGATCCAATCATTGACCAGGATGGGCTGTTAAGAATTGGAGGTCGTCTTCAAGAAGCTGAAGTGGAATTTGGGGAGAAGCACCCTATAATAATTCCTGGACATCATCATGTCACGACCCTACTTGTGCAACACCACAACGTCTTGGTGAAACATCAGGGACGACTGTTTACTGAAGGAAATCTACGAACTGCTGGACTATGGATAGTCGGAGCAAAGCGATGCGTGAGTAAACTCATTTACAATTGCGTGATTTGTCGCAAACTCCGTGGCGGGACTCAAAAGCCGAAGATGGCCAATCTCCCACCAGACAGACTTAGTACAGAACCTCCCTTTACCAACGTCGGACTGGACGTATTCGGACCATGGTCTGTGGTTGCACGGAACACTAGAAGAGTCCAGGCCAATGCCAAACGTTGGGCTGTTATGTTCACCTGTATGTCCATTAGAGCAGTCCACATTGAAGTAATTGAGTCCATGGACACTTCAGGGTTTATAAATGCACTCCGACGTTTCATCGCCATCAGAGGTCCCGTGAAGCACATACGCTCCGATAGAGGTACCAACTTTGTAGGAGCAGTGAAAGAACTTCAAATTCCTTCCAACCTAGACACCACCGGTGTGGAAAGATACCTGAGTCAGCAGGGATGTACCTGGACTTTCAATCTACCACACTCTTCTCACATGGGAGGTGCTTGGGAGAGGATGATAGGAATAGCACGCAGAATCCTTGACTCCATTTTCTTGCAGGCAGGTAGTGCAAGACTCACACATGAAAGTTTGACCACATTCCTAGCAGAAATTTCGGCCATCATTAATGCCAGACCGTTGACTTCACTTTCTAGTGACTCTGAGGATCCGACCATTCTCACTCCTGCCATGTTACTTACTCAGAAAGCCAGCGTTCTCAGCGCTCCACCTGGAGAATTTAGCAACAAGGACCTCTACAGACGACAATGGAGACAAGTCCAAAGTCTCTCCAATACCTTCTGGGACAGATGGAGGAAGCAGTACCTCTCCACCTTACAACCAAGGAAGAAGTGGCAGACCGACAAACCAAACATCAAAACTGGTGATGTCGTTCTCATGAAAGACAGCCAGTCACACCGTAATGAGTGGCCACTAGGCCTCATCACTAAAGTATTCCCAAGCAAAGATGGGAAGATCCGCAAGGTCGAGGTCAAAGTAGGCAAGTCTGGGGAAAGCAAACTATTCCTCAGACCAGTGGCAGAACTTGTCTTACTGTTTTCGCCAAAAGAACCTGTAGGTGGCATCGGTTGATGCCAAGCGGGGAGTGTTCTGTCCTTTCTAAAAGAAGGACACAAGGTTTAGCACTAGTTCTGGTTTTGCTGTGTTATAGCACCACCCAGTGGTGGATAAATTTATAACCTGTGTTTTTCATGTAATAATAGAGTGTTGCATTGTGGGTTTCAGCAAGGCATTCTGGGATGGGGAAATTCCCATTCTCTCTCTGTGCATCTCCCTGGACACACGCGTTATCTGCTGTTGGAACTACCTCACTTACTTCTAATCCTTGTTAAGTTTATCCGGTAAGGTCATTACCCCTGTTCCTACAATGTAGTGTAGTACAGTGTGTGATTAACTGTATAGCAGCCAGTACACAGGAAATGTGGTTACCAGGAATCTGCTGTATGTAGTTATGTAGAAGTTGCACCATACTGTATGTTTCCCTGTTAGTTGTAGTTGTGTTATCGTTTAGCCCAATACTTATACATATCATTTGTATTATTCTAGTTTTACCGCGCTCATGTTTACCAATAAACAAGTTAGACTACAGAGGACAGTCTGCTTATTTGGGAGACAGAAGTGGTTTATGCCGTATGTCGGATCACACACCGTATCAACGTGTATGAAGACAGAACACTGACCACTGGGACCCCCAGCAATCCTGAGAACAGGACTCTGCAGCTCAGCCATGAATGGATTCGAGGGCACATGCTTGACTACTGCTATATTCATTGTCCATGGGACTGATGTAAATAGCCAAGCGCAGCGCTCAGCAGCTCTATAGATAATGACTAGAGCAGAGGCCAAGCTTGCACAACTCTGCTTCATACAGGAGAAGACTGTAGACCCCTGTTCTCAGAATCTCTGGGGAGCTCAGTAGTCGGATTCTCAGTGATCAGCAAATTATCGACGATCATGAGAATAGCTTGATTATTTGGTGAATAACCCTTTAAAGAGCCTGGTTGATTGTCATATTCTTTACAATTACAGTATCATACATGAACCAAAAACAAATATGTTCACACTCACAAACACACACACACATATATATACGCACACAAACACATACATTTACATGCACACACATATACATTCTGTATACACACAAACATGTACATACATACACACACTGTAAACACACATAGATACACATGCATATACTGTACAGCTCTGGCAAAATTTAAGAGACCACTGAAAAATTTTCAGTTTGTCTGATTTTTCTCCTTATTGGTATATTACTGAGTAAAATGTAAATTGTTCTTTTATTCTATAAACTACTGACAACATGTCTCTGAATTTCCAAGCAATACATTTTGTATTTATTTTCTGAAAATGAGAAATGGTCAAAATAACAAAAAAATGCATTGCTTGCAGACCTCAAATAATGCAAAAAAAACCAAGTTCATAATCATTTGGAAACAACAATACTAATGTTTAAACTTGGGAAGAGTTCAGAAATCAATATTTTGTTGAATAACCATAATTTTTTATCACAGCTTTCATGTGTCTTGGCATGCTTTCCACCAGTCTTTCACACTGCTTTTGGGTGACCTTATGCCACTCCTGGTACAAAAATGTAAGCAGTTCTTTGTTTGATGGCTTGTGACTATCCATCGTCTTCTTGATTACATTCCAGAGGTTTTCAATGTTTCAATGGGATTCAGGTCTTGAGATTAGGCTGGCTATGACAGGAATTTGATGTGGTGGTCCTTTATCCACACCTTGTTCTTTGCGAAGGACGTATGAATCAAGCCACATACAAGGTTATCCTGGAAAAACAGTTGATTCCTTCTGCTCAGGCAATGTTCCCCAACTCTGAGAACTGGTTTTTCCAGCAGGACAATGTGCCATGCCACACATCTAGGTCAATTAAGGTGTGGATGAAGGACCACCACATCAAATCCCTGTCATGGCCAGCCCAATCTCCAGACCTGAACCCCATTGAAAACCTTTGGAATGTAATCAAGAGGAAGATGGATAGTCACAAGTAGGGCTAAGCGAAACGGATCGAACAATTTCAAAAGTCGCCGACTTTTGGCAAAGTCGGGTTTCGTGAAACCCGACCTGATCCCAGCGTGGGATCGGCCACGCGGTCGGCGACCTTCGCGCCAAAGTCGCGTTTAGTATGACGCTTTCAGCGCCTTTTCTCAGCCAATGAAGGTGGACGCAGAGTGTGGGCAGCGTGATGACATAGGTCTCGGTCCCCAACATCTTAGAGAAGGGCATGGCAGTGATTGGCTTGCTTTCTGTGGCGTCACAGGGGCTATAAAGGGGCGTTCCCGCCGACCGCCATCTTACTGCTGCCGATCTGAGCATAGGGAGAGGTTGCTGCTGCTTCGTCAGAAGCAGGGATAGCGTTAGGCAGCGTAAATTAACCCCCAAAACCGCTTGTGCTGTAGCGATTTCCACTGTCCAACACCACCTTCTCTTTGCAGGGACAGTGGAGGCTAGATTTTTCTTCATCAGCTCTGTAGCTTATAGGGCTGCCCTAGAAGGCTCCCTGATAGCTGCGTTGCTGTGTGTACGCCGCTGTGCAAACCAACTGCTTTTTTCAAAGCACAAATCCTGCTGCTCCTTCCTTTCTGCACAGCTATCTTGTTTGTTTGTCCACACTTTTTGTGTGCAGCAGTCCCTTTTATTGCTGCCTGCCATACTTTTCTGAGATTATTGTTGGGAGATGGTAATTGTAGTAATTTTTTTTTATTATAAGCCACTTTCTGCCCCTGAAACTGTGTAGTGTAAAACAGTGGGCCTGTATTTTTCTGCTCTGTCCCACACCTCAAAAAAGGGAGATTTATATTGCCAATCAGTGCATCTGCGCCAGTCGTGTCTGTGGTATCTCTGTCATTTTGTGCCACAGAAACTATACTGTAATATAGTGGGCCTCATTTATTCACTAGTCTCCCAAAAAAAATAATTAAAATAAAGGGAGAATAATATTGCCAAATCTGTGCATCTGTGCCACTCGTGTCTGTGGTATCTCTGTCAGTCATTTTGTGCCACAGAAACTATGCTGTGATATAGTGAGCCTGATTTAATCACTAGTCTCCCATATAAAAAAAAATAAAAATAAAGGGAGAATAATATTGCCAAATCTGTGCATCTGTGCCAGTCATGTCTGTGGTTTCTCTGTCAGTCATTTTGTGCCACAGAAACTATACTGTCATACATTGGGCCTGATTTATAAACTTGTCTCCCATATAAAAAAAAAAAAATAAAGGGAGAATAATATTGCCAAATCTGTGCATCTGTGCCAGTCGTGTCTGTGGTATCTCTGTCAGTCATTTTGTGCCACAGAAACTATACTGTGATCTAGTGGGCCTGATTTAATCACTAGTCTCCCATATAAAAAAATAAAAATAAAGGGAGAATAATATTGCCAAATCTGTGCATCTGTGCCACTCGTGTCTGTGGTATCTCTGTCAGTCATTTTGTGCCACAGAAACTATACTGTGATCTAGTGGGCCTGATTTAATCACTAGTCTCCCATATAAAAACTAAAAATAAAGGGAGAATAATATTGCCAAATCTGTGCATCTGTGCCAGTCGTGTCTGTGGTTTCTCTGTAAGTCATTAATTTGGGCCAAAAAAACTATACTGTGATCTAGTGGGCCTGATTTAATCACTAGTCTCCCATATAAAAAAATAAAAATAAAGGGAGAATAATATTGCCAAATCTGTGCATCTGTGCCAGTCGTGTCTGTGGTATTTCTGTCAGTCATTTTGTGCCACAGAAACTAAACTGTGATCTAGTGGGCCTGATTTAATCACTAGTCTCTCATATAAAAAAATAAAAATAAAGGGATAATAATATTGCCAAATCTGTGCATCTGTGCCAGTCGTGTCTGTGGTTTCTCTGTAAGTCATTAATTTGGGCCACAAAAACTATACTGTGATCTAGTGGGCCTGATTTAATCACTAGTCTCCCATATAAAAAAAACAAAAATAAAGGGAGAATAATATTGCCAAATCTGTGCATCTGTGCCAGTCGTGTCTGTGGTATCTCTGTCAGTCATTTTGTGCCACAGAAACTATACTGTGATCTAGTGGGCCTGATTTAATCACTAGTCTCCCATATAAAAAAACAAAAATAAAAGGAGAATAATATTGCCAAATCTGTGCATCTGTGCCAGTCGTGTCTGTGGTATCTATGTCAGTCATTTTGTGCCACAGAAACTATGCTGTGATATAGTGAGCCTGATTTAATCACTAGTCTCCCATATAAAAAAAATAAAAATAAAGGGAGAATAATATTGCCAAATCTGTGCATCTGTGCCAGTCGTGTCTATGGTTTCTCTGTCAGTCATTTTGTGCCACAGAAACTATACTGTGATCTAGTGGGCCTGATTTAATCACTAGTCTCCCATATAAAAAGAAAATAATAAAGGGAGATCAATATTGCAAATCTGTGCATCTGTGCCACTCCTGTCTGTGGTATCTCTGTCAGTCATTTTCAGCCACAGAAATTATACTGTCATACAGTGGGCCTGATGTATTGGCTATTCTTCCATATAAAAAAATTATTAAAAAAGGGGAGATTAATATTGGCAAATCTGTGCATCTGTGCCACTCCTGTGTGTGGTATCTCTGTCAGTCATTTTCAGCCACAGAAACTATACTGTCATACATTGGGCCTGATTTATTGACTATTCTCCCATATAAAAAAAATTAATAAAGGGAGATTAATATTGGCAAATCTGTGCATCTGTGCCACTCCTGTCTGTGATATCTCTGTCAGTCGTTTTCAGCCACAGAAACTATACTGTCATACAGTGGGCCTGATTTATTGACTAGTCTCCCATATAAAAAAAGGGGAGATTAATATTGCCAAATCTGTGCATCTGCGCCAGTCCTGTCTGTGGTATCTCTGTCAGTCATTTTCAGCCACAGAAACTATACTGTCATACAGTGGGCCTGATTTATTCAGCACTCACCCACACATGAAAAGGTAGATTTATATTCACAACAAGTTAACATACACCTTCTACCTTGTTTTTCTGTACCATATAACAGTTGTTAGTTTGGTTACATTTCCCAAGACTGAGGAAGGCTGGTGGAAGAGGTCGTGGCCATGGGCGGTCATTGCCATCTAGTAATACTGATGGTGGTGGTGCTGGTGGAGCATCGGGTGGTAGAGGGAAAATAAAAATAGCACCTAAGTCTCAAGTTATTGAGCCAGCGTCATCGTCCGGCTACACAAGGCCTTGAACGCTACCTTTTCTGGGCGTAGGAAAACCGCTGTTAAAGCCGGAGCAGCAGGAAAAAGTTTTGGCTTTCCTTGCTGACTCTGCCTCTAGCTCTTTCGCCTCCTCTTCGGATAGTTCAAAATTGAAAAGTAGCCAGTCGTCGGTGGATGCTCCCGGTCAGGAACAAGTTGATTCCTTGTGTCCTTCCCTCAAAACAACAGTGAAGGATGCGTCAGGTGACAAAACAGTTTACTCCATGGAGCTCTTTACACATACCGTGCCTGGTTTAGAAAGGGAAATAGTTAACAGCCCACTAGAAGATGATTCGGACACGGAGTGCACTGATGCACACCCACAGCTAGATTGTCATGCTGTTCCATCGACTTACATCACTACATTGCCCTCCCAGTGTACTGAGCCAGAAACTGACCCTGATGAGACGATGGTGCCCATTCCTGAACGTTATAGCACCTTACACAGTGACACAGAGATAGCTGAACATGAGATTGAAGAGGATGTGATAGATGACCCAGTTGTTGACCCAGATTGGCAGCCATTGGGGGAAGAGGGTGCCGCTGGCAGTAGCTCAGAAGCGGAGGAGGAGGATCGGCAGCAGCCATCTACATCACATTTGCATTCATCTGGCAGGCCCATCTCTGGCCAAAAACGTTTGGCAAAACCAAAAACATTTTTCGGACGCGCGTTTCGCACTGCTGCTTCTTCGGGAGGCGTCACGCCTCCCGAAGAAGCAGCAGTGCGAAACGCGCGTCGGGGCAAAGGGACGCCGAGGTACTCGTTCCACATTTCCCATCTGGCCAACCACAAGGTAATATAGCTAATTTTGTTTACATGCATGAAATCTTACCGTTGTAGGGGCACCTGCATGTCAGAATAAGGGACGCAGGTTCATTCACATTAGAATGTCATAAATTAATATTAGGGTTTTCAGTTCACTAATTTCCCCCCCCTCCCAGTAACCACTGTTATAGGATGGATGATTTAAATTAGAAATGCATGTCCGAAGGGACTGGCATTTTATCACCATTTAGCTACGGCCATTACTGTGGAAGTAACCTTTAACATTACTATTGGCGTCTCTATTTTTGGTCCGGTACCTTTCATTCTAATAGACATATTATGTGTATTTTTTAGAATTGTCTAATAAAAATATTTGTTTTAAGATAGTACCTTGGTCATGGTCGTTCCTTTCACTATGATCTGACCTTATGTGAGATTAATGTTTAAGTGGTACAGAGTTCCCGGAAGTAGAGGAACGTTTATGAATTAAATTGAGCATATATTGTGAATATATTCCTTCCCTCACTGTAAACCCACCGGTTAGAACAACAACAGGAGCAAATGTGGAGTTGTCGTCGCTAGGGAAAAGCAGTCAGGGAATCACAAGTTTATTGGTAGGAAACACAGCATGTAGGCCTACATCGAGAATCCCATCACCACCCCACTCTCAATCCGCAATGTCCACCACCACCACCGCAAGTCCCACCATATGCACCTCGCCAGTCTAGCTCACCCTCCAAGAGACTCTCATTAGAAAAAGAAAGTACTCACCCTCTCATCCGCGTACACAGGGTTTGAACGCCCACATTGCTAGACTTATATCGTTAGAGATGATGCCCTATCGCTTGGTTGAAAGTGAAGCTTTCAAAGCCTTGATGGCCTTCGCAGTACCATGCTATGAGCTACCCAGTCGACACTTCTTTTCGAGAAAAGCCATCCCAGCCCTCCACCAGCATGTCAAAGACCGCATTCTCCATGCACTGAGGCAATCAGTCAGTAGAAAGGTGCACCTCACAACTGATGCATGGACCAGTAGGCATGGTCAGGGACGTTACGTGTCCATCACGGCACACTGGGTTAATGTGGTGGATCCAGGGTCCACAGGGGACAGCCATAGTGGGACAGTTCTGCCTAGCCCACGGTCTAGGAAACAGTTGGCAGTAGGCATTCGACACCCCTCCTCCTCCAGAAGCAAAACCTCGACCACAGAGCGCAGTCGCCCTACCACTCCATCCGCAGCTGCCAGTGTTGCACACGAGGTGTCCCATTATGGAACAGCTAGTGGTAAGCGTCAGCTGGCTGTGTTGGAAATTAAGTGTTTGGGCGACAACAGACACACCGCGGAAGTTCTGTCCGAGTTCTTGCAGCAAGAAACTCAGTCATGGCTGGGCAGTGTACATCTTGAGGCAGGCAAGGTAGTCAGTGATAACGGAAGGAATTTTATGGCCGCCATAGCCCTTTCAGAACTGAAACACATTTCTTGCCTGGCTCACACCTTGAACCTGGTGGTGCAGTGCTTCCTGAAAAGTTATCCGGGGTTACCAGACCTGCTCCTGAAGGTGCGAAGACTTTGCTCGCACATCCGTCGGTCGCACGTACACTCCAGCCGTATGCAGAACCATCAGCGATCGTTGAAGCTTCCCCAGCACCGCCTAATAATCGACGTTGCAACAAGGTGGAACTCTACACTGCACATGCTTCATAGGCTGTGCGAACAGAGGCGTGCTGTCATGTAATTGTGGGAGGATACACATACACGGGCAGGCAGTTGGATGGCAGACATGGAGTTGTCTGCTGTGCAGTGGTCGAAGCTCCAAGACCTCTGTCAAATCCTTCAGTGTTTTGAGGAATGCACACGGCTGGTCAGTGCGGACGACGCCATCATAAGCATGAGCATTCCACTAATGCGTTTGCTGATGCAAAGTTTGACGCACATTAAGGAGCAGGCGTCTGCAGCCGAGGAGGAGGGAAGGCTTGATGACAGTCAGCCAATGTCTGCTCAGGGAAGTCTCGGGGACGAGGTTGCGGATGAAGAGGAGGAGGAGGAAGATGGGG
This sequence comes from Ranitomeya variabilis, assembly GCF_051348905.1. Lineage (NCBI taxonomy): Eukaryota > Metazoa > Chordata > Amphibia > Anura > Dendrobatidae > Ranitomeya > Ranitomeya variabilis. The sequence continues at coordinate 575,573,580 of NC_135236.1, forward strand.
ATGATTATTTATAGGAGGAGGAAGCTTCTCAGGGGGGAATAGAAAGTGTTGGTGGTGCAAGGTCAGGTACAGGTTTTTTGCGGGAGACAAGTGATGGGGATTTGCCAGAAAGTCCTCCTCAACCCAGCACAAGCATTGATTTGACACCTGGAACATTGGCCCACATGGCGGATTATGCCTTGCGTATCCTAAAAAGGGACCCCCGTATTATCAAAATGATGACCGATGACGATTACTGGTTGGCCTGCCTCCTGGATCCACGCTATAAAGGGAAATTGCAAAATATCATGCCACATGAGAACCTTCAGCAAATATTGGCTACCAAACAAGCTACTCTTGTAGACCGTTTGGATCAGGCATTCCCAGCACATGGTGGAGGTGATGGTTCTCACACGAGCTGCAGGGGGCAACATGCAAGAGGTGTTAGAAGGGCACAAATCAGAAGTGGCGTTGGACAAAGGGGTTTTATGACCAGGTTGTGGAGTGATTTCGCAATGACCACAGACACGACAGGTACTGCAGCATCAATTCAAAGTGACAGGAGACAACATTTGTCCAGTATGGTTACCAACTATTTTTCCTCCCTTATCGATGTTCTTCCTCACACATCATTCCCATTTGATTACTGGGCATCCAAAATAGACACCTGGCCTGAATTGGCAGAATATGCATTACATTAGCTCGCTTGCCCAGCTGCTAGTGTGCTATCAGAAAGAGTATTCAGTGCTGCAGGTTCAATACTGACAGATAAAAGGACTCGTCTGGCTACCCAAAATGTTGATGATCTAACCTTCATTAAAATGAACCAATCATGGATTTCTAATTATTTTGCCCCACCTTCCCCTGCTGACACCTATCTTTCCTGTAAAAATATCTTGCTTTTGGACTCGTCTTAATGACTGCTTCAATTTCTCCACTTGCAGCTGCTGTATGTCCAGCATGGGTCATTTTTACACCTCCCTAAATGGGCTGACTCCCCCCACCAGGCCGTGGGCACCACTTGGCGCAAGCACCCGTGTGAGTGCCATTTGGCTGAACAGGTGGATGTGCCCACTTTTGGGCGACGGCACTGGCACAGGGTCCCTCATAGTACAATGAAGTGTCTCCGGCGGTGGTGGTGCACACCCAACGTCAGACACACCGTCGTAACATAAGGGGCCCTGGGCCAGTACCGCCGCCCACGAGAGAATGTCCCCCCCAGCTCAAACAGTGCTCTACCACTTGCAAAATTACCTCTCACTGCTCCACTACTGTTTAGTCTGTGCTGTTAAATCCTTCAATGGCACTGCCAATACCAATTTCTTGACATGATTGATGCTAGTTACAATATTCAGGGGCCCTGTCCTACATTTACACCAGTTAATACTTTGCGCCATCTACCACTGTCTGCAAGTCAGCAGAAGAGCCCACCCCTGTACGTAGGTTTTTTTGTTAAATTTTTTTTGGCCAGACATTAACCTCACTTTATTATTTTGGCCTTCTAACTGTGTCAGACACTCCTTACAGTTGTCCTCCACTGAACAAATCTAGGCCGCCTGCGTACTCCTGTAACCGATTTTTAACTGCATTTTGCCTATTCCTTTTTTGGCCCTACTAACTGTTTCTGCCCCTCGGTGCAATCGTCCTCCGCTGACCACACCAATGCTGGCTGTGTACCCCTGTAGCCTAATTTAAACTGCATAGAGCCAGCTTTTTTAGTTTAGGCCTAGGAAGTCTGTCTGCGGTCCCTCCTTGCAATCGTCCTCCGCTGACCACACCAATGCTGCCTGTGTACCCCTGTAGCCTAATTTAAACTGCATAAAGCCTGCTTTTTTATTTTAGGCATAGGAAGTCTGTCTGCGGTCCCTCCTTGCAATCGTCCTCCGCTGACCACACCAATGCTGCCTGTGTACCGCTGTAGCCTAATTTAAACTGCATAGATCCTTCTTTTTTATTTTAGGCCTAGGAAGTCTGTCTGCGGTCCCTCCTTGCAATCGTCCTCCGCTGACCACACCAATGCTGCCTGTGTACCCCTGTTGCCTAATTTAAACTGCATAGATCCTGCTTTTTTATTTTAGGCCTAGGAAGTCTGTCTGCGGTTCCTCCTTGCAATCGTCCTCCGCTGACCACACCAATGCTGCCTGTGTACCCCTGTAACCTATTTTAAACTGCATAGAGCCTGCTTTATTATTTTGGGCATAGGAAGTCTGTCTGCGGTCCCTCCTTGCAATCGTCCTCTGCTGACCACACCAATGCTGCCTGTGTACCCCTGTAGCCTAATTTAAACTGCATAAAGCCTGCTTTTTTATTTTAGGCCTAGGAAGTCTGTCTGCGGTCCCTCCTTGCAATCGTCCTCCGCTGACCACACCAATGCTGCCTGTGTACCCCTGTTGCCTAATTTAAACTGCATAGATCCTGCTTTTTTATTTTAGGCCTAGGAAGTCTGTCTGCAGTCCCTCCTTGCAATCGTCCTCCGCTGACCACACCAATGCTGCCTGTGTACCCCTGTAACCTATTTTAAACTGCATAGAGCCTACTTTCTATTGTAGGCCTACTACCTGTGTCTGTCTCAGCCAGTCCACTCCTTACAGTTGTCCTCCACTGAACAAAGCTATGCCGCCTGTGTACTCCTGTTACCAATTTTGAACTGCATTTAGCCTACTTACTTATTTGTGCCTAGTAACTGTGTAAGCATCTCATAACAGTTGTTCTCCCACACTGAAACAAGCTAGGCCGCCTGGTTAGCCCTGCTAGAAGTTTTGAACTGCATTTAGCCACCTTTCTTTATTGTAGGCCTCTGTCTGTCTGTCTGTGCCAAACATTACAACTGTCCCCTGCTGAAACAAGCTAGGCCGCCTGGTTTGTCCTGCTAGCAGTTTTGAACAGCATTTACATAGTAACATAGTTATTAAGGTTGAAGGAAGACTTTAAGTCCATCTAGTTCAACCCATAGACTAACATGCCCTAACATGTTGATCCAGGGGAAGGCAAAAAAAACCAATGTGGTAAGAGTAAGCTCCACCATGGGGAAAAAAATTCCTTCCCGACCCCACATACGGCAATCAGACTAGTTCCCTGGATCAACGCCCTATCAAAGAATCTAATATATATACCCTGTAACATTATACTTTTCCAGGAAGGTATCCAGTCCCCTCTTAAATTTAAGTAATGACTCACTCATTACAACATCATACGGCAGAGAGTTCCATAGTCTCACTGCTCTTACAGTAAAGAATCCGTGTCTGTTATTATGCTTAAACCTTTTTTCCTCCAGACGTAGAGGATGCCCCCTTGTCCCTGTCACCGGTCTATGATTAAAAAGATCACCAGAAAGGTCTTTGTACTGTCCCCTCATATATTTATACATTAACATAAGTTCACCCCTTAGCCTTCGTTTTTCCAAACTAAATAGCCCCAAGTGTAATAACCTATCTTGGTATGGCAGACCCCCCAGTCCTCTAATAACCTTGGTCGCTCTTCTCTGCACCCGCTCCAGTTCAGCTATGTCTTTCTTATACACCGGAGACCAGAACTGTGCACAGTATTCTAAGTGTGGTCGCACTAGTGACTTGTATAGAGGTAAAATTATGTTCTCCTCATGAGCATCTATGCCTCTTTTAATGCATCCCATTATTTTATTTGCCTTTGTAGCAGCTGCCTGACACTGGCCACTGAATATGAGTTTGTCATCCACCCATACACCCAGGTCTTTTTCATTGACGGTTTTGCCCAGAATTTTAGAATTAAGCACACAGTTATACATCTTATTACTTCTACCCAAGTGCAGGACCTTACATTTATCCTCATTAAAGCTCATTTGCCATTTATCAGCCCAAGCTTCTAGTTTACATAAATCATCCTGTAATATAAAATTGTCCTCCTCTGTATTGATTACCCTGCAGAGTTTAGTGTCATCTGCAAATATTGAAATTCTACTCTCAATGCCCCCTACAAGGTCATTAATAAATATGTTAAAAAGAAGAGGGCCCAATACTGACCCCTGTGGTACCCCACTACTAACCGCGACCCAGTCCGAGTGTGCTCCATTAATAACCACCCTTTGTTTCCTATCCCTGAGCCAGCTCTCAACCCACTTGCACATGTTTTCCCCTATCCCCATTATTCTCATTTTATGTATCAACCTTTTATGGGGCACCGTATCAAATGCTTTTGAAAAGTCCATATACACTACATCTACTGGGTTCCCTTGGTCCAGTCCGGGTTTCCTTGCTAGCTGGTAGCTCTGGGGGTGCACTGTTGCACCTCCACACCGTGAGTCGGTGTGGGGGTCTTTTTGCATACTCTGCGTGGTTTTTGTAGTTTTTTTGTGCTGACCGTATAGTTTCCTTTTCTATCCTCTGACTATTTAGTGAAGTCTGGCCTCCTTTGCTAAAACCTGTTTCATTCCTGTGTTTGTGATTTTCCTCTTAACTCACAGTCAATATATGTGGGGGGCTGCCTTTACCTTTGGGGAATTTCTCTGAGGCAAGAGTAGGCTTCTATTTCTATCTTTAGGGGTAGTTAGCTCTTAGGCTGTGAAGAGGCGTCTAGGGAGTCTTAGGTATGCTCCACGGCTATTTCTAGTGTGTGTGATAGGAGTAGGGTTTGCGGTCAGCAGAGTTCCCACTTTCCCAGAGCTTGTTCCGATTACTAGTTTACTCATCAGGTCATTCCGGGTGCTCCTAACCACCAGGTCCATAACACACCCCTAATCAGTGTTCACAAGCAGAAACAGTTGCAGTGGGCCCAGACATACATGAAGACTAATTTTCCAACAGTCTTGTTTACTGATGAGTGTCGAGCAACTGTGGATGGTCCAGATGGATGGAGTAGTGGATGGCCACCATGTCCCAACAAGGCTGCGACGTCAGCAAGGAGTGGAGGAGTCATGTTTTGGGCCGGAATCATGGGGAAACAGCTGGTAGGGCCCTTTCAGGTTCCTAAAGTTGTGAAAATGACCTCTGCAAAGTACATAAAGTTTCTGACTGACAACTTTCTTCCATGGTATAAAAAGGAGAAACGTGCCTTCAGGAGCAAAATATTCTTCATGCATGACAACGCACCATCTGATGCTGCAAAGAATACCTCTGAGTCATTGGCTGCTATAGGCATGAAAGGAGATAACCTCATGGTGTGGCCATCATCTTCCCCTGACCTCGACCCTATAGAGAACCTTTGGAGTATCATCAAGCAAAAGATCTATGAGGGTGGGAGGCAGTTCACACCAAAACAGCAGCTCTAGGAGGCAATTCTGACTTCACGCAAAGAAATACAAGCAGAAACTCTCCAAAAACTCACAAGTTCAATGGATGCAAGAATTGTGAAGGTGAGATCAAAGAAGGGGTCCTATGTTAACATGTAACTTGGCCTGTTAGGATGTTTTGGAGTTAAATAGCTTTTTTGTTCAGTGAATGTGACCTCCTAATGCCGCAAATTTCACAAATTAGCATTTTCAGTTCTTTAAAACATATCAAATGTTTAGAAATTATACTGTGCCTAATAATTTGGAACAGTGCAATTTAAGTTTTTATTCATTTTGGAGATTATACTGTTATCATTGGGAGGATTCTCAATAAAATTCAATGCATAATCTAACGGGTGATGACTTTTATTAGACTGTCATTTGCCCCGACCTTTTAGGAAAATCTAAGAAAAATGTAATTTGCATAATAATTTGGAACATAGTGTATATATATATACTGTGAGGCAGTGACCGGTGTCACAGCCGGGGGTCGCTGTATGTTCTCCAAAGGATGTGCACAGAGGCGTATTGAGGCCATGGAGGTTCATTGCAGTAATAGGCATTTCTGTGATTGCAATTGTGAGGCAGTGACCAATGTCACAGATGGGGTCGCTGTTAGTGTTGAGCATTCCGATACCGCAAGTATCGGGTATCGGCCGATACTTGCGGTATCGGAATTCCGATACCGGGATTCCGATACTTGCCGCGTATCGGATACCGGAATCGGAAGTTCCCAGATTCAAAATTCCGAAATTCAGCCAATGAGAATGATTCCAAGTGTGGGCACATCCTGTTTAGCATGGAGGGCATGAAACTACTGGCAAGGCTGTGATTGGCTGCTGAAATGATGTCATGCTGCAGTTTAAAATTCGCTGGCGCCATTTTGCGATCACTCTGCTGTGAATTCAGTTAGTGACAGGACGCTGTTTGCTGACTGAGGGACAGTTTAGAGATAGCGATTTGCTTCTTTGTGCTTTCCAAAGGCTAATTTAGCAACCGCTGTGTTCACCTACTATTCACCTTGCTTTTGCCTTGTAGCGCTGTTTTCACAGCGATCTGCAAGGTCTGTGTGTGTGTGTGTGTGTGTGTGTGTGAGTGCAGCCCACTCTCTAGTCTGAGTGCAGCCACATAGGCCATCCATAGCTGGTTGTATTCAGTTCAGGGAGGGTGGTTCATTGCCTCATACTGTTCTTTTTTTTTTTTTTTTTTTTTTTTCAAGTAGTGTAGTCTGCTGCTAATTTATTCAAAAAAATCCTATTAGTGTCTTTCCACCCGTCTCCAGCTAATTTGTGGAAAAACACTACATAGGATAAAGTAGAGGAGGGTTTTTGGGCCTTGCAGCGCCGTTTACGGCTGTCTGCACGGTCTCCGTGTGACTGCAGCTCGCCCTGTAGTCTGTGAGCAGCCGTAGCCTGGTTGTCTCCAGCTCAGGGTTGTTCACTGCGTCATACCGCCAAATCAATTTTAATTTTTTTTCAAGTAGTGTAGTCTGCTGCTAATTAATTTAAAAAAATCCTATTAGTGTCTTTCCACCCGTCTCCAGCTAATTTGTGGAAAAACACTACATAGGATAAAGTAGAGGAGGGTTTTTGGGCCTTGCAGCGCCGTTTACGGCTGTCTGCACGGTCTCCGTGTGACTGCAGCTCGCCCTGTAGTCTGTGAGCAGCCGTAGCCTGGTTGTCTCCAGCTCAGGGTTGTTCACTGCGTCATACCGCCAAATCAATTTTAATTTTTTTTCAAGTAGTGTAGTCTGCTGCTAATTAATTTAAAAAAATCCTATTAGTGTCTTTCCACCCGTCTCCAGCTAATTTGTGGAAAAACACTACATAGGATAAAGTAGAGGAGGGTTTTTGGGCCTTGCAGCGCCGTTTACGGCTGTCTGCACGGTCTCCGTGTGACTGCAGCTCGCCCTGTAGTCTGTGAGCAGCCGTAGCCTGGTTGTCTCCAGCTCAGGGTTGTTCACTGCGTCATACCGCCAAATCAATTTTATTTTTTTTTCAAGTAGTGTAGTCTGCTGCTAATTAATTTAAAAAAATCCTATTAGTGTCTTTCCACCCGTCTCCAGCTAATTTGTGGAAAAACACTACATAGGATAAAGTAGAGGAGGGTTTTTGGGCCTTGCAGCGCCGTTTACGGCTGTCTGCACGGTCTCCGTGTGACTGCAGCTCGCCCTGTAGTCTGTGAGCAGCCGTAGCCTGGTTGTCTCCAGCTCAGGGTTGTTCACTGCGTCATACCGCCAAATCAATTTTAATTTTTTTTCAAGTAGTGTAGTCTGCTGCTAATTAATTTAAAAAAATCCTATTAGTGTCTTTCCACCCGTCTCCAGCTAATTTGTGGAAAAACACTACATAGGATAAAGTAGAGGAGGGTTTTTGGGCCTTGCAGCGCCGTTTACGTCTGTCTGCACGGTCTCTGTGTGACTGCAGCTCTATCTGTTGTCAGTTCAGCCCCCAAAAAAGAAATAAATAATAAAGTTCACCAAACACACCAGTTACACCACTTTACATTTCTGTAGGCCACATTAGCTCATATTAAAGTCTAGTCCACACTTTAGAAAATTAGTGTTTCTTATGTTAGGAGGAGTTGCTCAGGAATAAGCACACAAATCCGTTAGTACTTTTCTGCTTATCTTTATCAGTCAACCAAGATGAAGAAGGCAGTGAGTAAGGCACGTGGGCGTGGGCGTGGGCGCGGAGCAGGGAGGGGACGTGGGGATTCTGTGCCTGCTGCGGGCACCGGTGACTCATCAGCACCCACTTTCACCAGGCAACAGTCGTTCATGCGCAGCTTTGTGTCAGAGCGCCGTACACCGCTGCTGCGTCAAGACCAAATTGAAGCTGTTGTCGGATGGATGGCAGCTAATGCATCAACTTCCATTAGTGCCACATCCTCTCAGACACAGAGCACTGGAGAGCAGCCATCTGTCTCTTCACCACCTGCCAAATTGCCCAGGCAGACAGAGAGCCCAGGACAGGAGCCGTCTCTACTTCTGTTCTCTGAATCTCTTGGCTTGGAAACAGGGGGCCAGCCAAGCAGCATTGGAGAAATGGAAGAAGAGGCAGGGTGCAGTGATGCCCAACAGCTTTTTCTGTCTTCCTCTGAAGAGGCGGGTGGGCCAGTGGCTCCGGTCACCACATCGCAGGCCGCATCAGCTGATGATGACACTCAGGTGCCACTTACTGGTGCATGCTCTGCTGCGCTGTTATGTTATCCCGTGGCCAGGCACACTTAGCGCTGCCCGTCTTCTGGCATCATTTGGTGTCAGGATGGCTGCGCCTGTGCGGCCGCGCTGGCAGAGAGCCCGCCTCGCAGTGTCTTCTGATTTAATCCCACTGGGGGCCTGGGATCCATGGACATGCGCAGTGCATATCTGAACCTCCACCTCTCACTCATTTCCCTATGGCTTCTTCAGACTGTTCGGTGTCAGCTGGTCCCTAATAGCATGCCACGGCCGTGACACCGCACAGTCTTAAGAAGCCGTAGGGAGGGGAGTGAGAGGCGAGGTATGCACTGTGCATATCCATGGATCCCAGGCCCCCAGTGGGATTAAATCAGAAGACACTGCGAGGCGGGCTCTCTGCCAGCGCGGCCGCACAGGCGCAGCCATCCTGACACCAAATGATGCCAGAAGACGGGCAGCGCTAAGTGTGCCTGGCCACGGGATAACATAACAGCGCAGGCTCCGGGACGGAATAAAACAACGCTGAGGAGCCGGTGCGCGGCGCCGGGGGGGTAGGAATGATGGCTGTGCTGCGTCACATTACGAAGGAAAGTCCCACTTCCGGGACGGTTTTACGGTTGCAGGGGACACATTTTATAAGTGTTTAGTTCTGTGTTTGCAAGGAGCATGATGAAAAGAGCCACCTTTTCCTTTTGCATCTTTTGTGCTGCACAAGCTGGCTCTTTCAGCTACAAACGCCTTGGGGGGGGGGGTTAAAGGTTCCCTTTCGACTTTCTCAGGCTTCGGCCTACATTGTGTTCCTCTGCTTTTCCACCTGTCCCTGGGCTCCAACACCGCCAGTTGCCGTCCAGAAGTGCTGTACGCACAGTCAACAGTCCCTCCTCTGTTATTGGGGTTCAGTAACGTCAGCTGTTCCCCTGCTGTGTGTGTGGCAATCCCTCCTACCTCCTCCAACCTCCTCCTCCTCCACCTGCCCCTGGGCTCCAACACCGCCAGTTGCCGTCCAGAAGTGCTGTACGCACAGTCAACAGTCGCTCCTCTGTTATTGGGGTTCAGTAACGTCAGCTGTTCCCCTGCTGTGTGTGTGGCAATCCCTCCTACCTCCTCCAACCTCCTCCTCCTCCACCTGCCCCTGGGCTCCAACACCGCCAGTTGCCGTCCAGAAGTGCTGTACGCACAGTCAACAGTCCCTCCTCTGTTATTGGGGTTCAGTAACGTCAGCTGTTCCCCTGCTGTGTGTGTGGCAATCCCTCCTACCTCCTCCAACCTCCTCCTCCTCCACCTGTCCCTGGGCTCCAACACCGCCCGTTGCCGTCCAGAAGTGCTGTACGCACAGTCAACAGTCCCTCCTCTGTTATTGGGGTTCAGTAACGTCAGCTGTTCCCCTGCTGTGTGTGTGGCAATCCCTCCTACCTCCTCCAACCTCCTCCTCCTCCACCTGCCCCTGGGCTCCAACACCGCCAGTTGCCGTCCAGAAGTGCTGTACACACAGTCAACAGTCCCTCCTCTGTTATTGGGGTTCAGTAACGTCAGCTGTTCCCCTGCTGTGTGTGTGGCAATCCCTCCTACCTCCTCCAACCTCCTCCTCCTCCACCTGTCCCTGGGCTCCAACACCGCCAGTTGCCGTCCAGAAGTGCTGTACGCACAGTCAACAGTCGCTCCTCTGTTATTGGGGTTCAGTAACGTCAGCTGTTCCCCTGCTGTGTGTGTGGCAATCCCTCCTACCTCCTCCAACCTCCTCCTCCTCCACCTGCCCCTGGGCTCCAACACCGCCAGTTGCCATCCAGAAGTGCTGTACGCACAGTCAACAGTCCCTCCTCTGTTATTGGGGTTCAGTAACGTCAGCTGTTCCCCTGCTGTGTGTGTGGCAATCCCTCCTACCTCCTCCAACCTCCTCCTCCTCCACCTGTCCCTGGGCTCCAACACCGCCAGTTGCCGTCCAGAAGTGCTGTACGCACAGTCAACAGTCCCTCCTCTGTTATTGGGGTTCAGTAACGTCAGCTGTTCCCCTGCTGTGTGTGTGGCAATCCCTCCTACCTCCTCCAACCTCCTCCTCCTCCACCTGTCCCTGGGCTCCAACACCGCCAGTTGCCGTCCAGAAGTGCTGTACGCACAGTCAACAGTCCCTCCTCTGTTATTGGGGTTCAGTAACGTCAGCTGTTCCCCTGCTGTGTGTGTGGCAATCCCTCCTACCTCCTCCAACCTCCTCCTCCTCCACCTGTCCCTGGGCTCCAACACCGCCAGTTGCCGTCCAGAAGTGCTGTACGCACAGTCAACAGTCCCTCCTCTGTTATTGGGGTTCAGTAACGTCAGCTGTTCCCCTGCTGTGTGTGTGGCAATCCCTCCTACCTCCTCCAACCTCCTCCTCCTCCACCTGTCCCTGGGCTCCAACACCGCCAGTTGCCGTCCAGAAGTGCTGTACGCACAGTCAACAGTCCCTCCTCTGTTATTGGGGTTCAGTAACGTCAGCTGTTCCCCTGCTGTGTGTGTGGCAATCCCTCCTACCTCCTCCAACCTCCTCCTCCTCCACCTGTCCCTGGGCTCCAACACCGCCAGTTGCCGTCCAGAAGTGCTGTACGCACAGTCAACAGTCCCTCCTCTGTTATTGGGGTTCAGTAACGTCAGCTGTTCCCCTGCTGTGTGTGTGGCAATCCCTCCTACCTCCTCCAACCTCCTCCTCCTCCACCTGTCCCTGGGCTCCAACACCGCCAGTTGCCGTCCAGAAGTGCTGTACGCACAGTCAACAGTCCCTCCTCTGTTATTGGGGTTCAGTAACGTCAGCTGTTCCCCTGCTGTGTGTGTGGCAATCCCTCCTACCTCCTCCAACCTCCTCCAACCTCCTCCTCCTCCACCTGTCCCTGGGCTCCAACACCGCCAGTTGCCGTCCAGAAGTGCTGTACGCACAGAGCCAAACACCTCGCCAATGTGTTAGTGGGGTTCAGCACCGCCAGCTGTTCCCCTGCTGTGTATACGGCAACGTGTACTGCGACCGCCACGCAGGCACAACAAGTTAAATTTAAGGGAACCTGTCCCCCCCCCCCCCAGGCGTTTGTTACTGAAGGAGCCACCTTGTGCAGCAGTAATGATGCAAAGGGAAAAAGTGCCTCTTTTCGTGGTGCTCCTTGCAGATGCTGAACCTAACACTTATGAAATGTGTCCCCTCACAGCGTTCAACCGTCCGGTAGGTGGAACTTTCCTTTGTCATGTGACGCAGCACAGCCGTCATTTTTACCCCCTTGTCGCCGTGCGCCGCCTCCTCAGCGTTGTTTGAATCTGTCCCGGAGCCTGCGCTGTTAGGTTACCCCTTGGCCATGCACACATTTTGCGCTGCCCGTCTTCTGACATCATTTGCTGTCAGGCTGGCTGCGCCTGTGCGGGTGCGCTGTCCGAGATTCAGCCTCGCGGTGTCGTCTAATGTAATCCCACCGCGGGCCTGGGATCCGTGTCCATGCGCAGTGCATATCCTCGCCTCTCACTCCCCTCCCTACGGCTTCTAAAGACTGTTCGGTGTCAGCTGATCCCTAATAGCATGCCACGGCCGTGACACCGCACAGTCTTAAGAAGCCGTAGGGAGGGGAGTGAGAGGCGAGGATATGCACTGCGCATGGACACGGATCCCAGGCCCGCGGTGGGATTACATTAGACGACACCGCGAGGCTGAATCTCGGACAGCGCACCCACACAGGCGCAGCCAGCCTGACAGCAAATGATGTCAGAAGACGGGCAGCGCAAAATGTGTGCATGGCCAAGGGGTAACCTAACAGCGCAGGCTCCGGGACAGATTCAAACAACGCTGAGGAGGCGGCGCACGGCGACAAGGGGGTAAAAATGACGGCTGTGCTGCGTCACATGACAAAGGAAAGTTCCACCTACCGGACGGTTGAACGCTGTGAGGGGACACATTTCATAAGTGTTAGGTTCAGCATCTGCAAGGACCATAATTAAAAGAGCTAAGTTTACCTTTTCCAGCATTAGTGCTGTACACGATGGCTCTTCCAGCTACAAACGCCTGGGGGGGGGGTTAAAGGTTTCCTTTCAACTTGCTCCAGTGCAGGCTTCGGCCTACACTCCGCTCCCCCTGCTCCTCCTGCTGACCCTGGGCTCTAACACCGCCAGTTGGGGCCCAGATGTGCTAGCTGCACAGAGAAAAACACCTCGCCAATGTGTCAGTGGGGTTCAGCACCGCCAGCTGTTCCCCTGCTGTGCAGCCGGCAACGTGTCCTGCAACAGCCACGCAGGCACAACAGACCCAAAGCTGCCGCCAGTGCAGGCTTCGGCCTACACTCTGCTCCCTCTCCTCCTCCTGCTGACCCCGGGCTCCAACACCGCCAGTTGGGGCCCGGTACTGCTAGCTGCACAGAGAAAAACACCAGCCAATGTGTCAGTGGGGTTCAGCACCGCCAGCTGTTCCCCTGCTGTGCAGCCGGCATCGTGTCCTGCAAAAGCCACGCAGACACCAGAACTGAAATTGAAGGGAACCTGTCCCCCCTCCCCCAGGCGTTTGTACGTTTTTAAGGCCACCTTGTACAGCGGTAATGCTGCATGTGTGCAAGGTGGCTCATAAACGTATTCTCCTCGCACATGTGGAACGGAAAACACGTCTAAAATGTGTCCTCTGTGTGACCATTTAACCGTCCCGGTGGTGTGACTTTCCTTTGTAATGACACGCTGCAACCCCCTTGGTAGCGCTGCCCGTCTTCTGGCATCATTGTTTGGCTGCCTGCGCCTCTGCGGCCGCCCTGACCCACACAACGCCCCTCGGTGTCTTATTTCTTGGGACTGCGAGGGTGTGTTTGATGGGCATGAGCAGTGCATCAGTTCGCCTGTCCCTCATCTCCTTCCGCCTTCTTCAGACTGTGCGGCTTCATGGCCGTGGCATGCGATAAGGGATCAGCTGACGCCACATAGTCTGAAGCAGGTGTAAGAACCCAAGCGAGAGGCGAACATATGTACTGCGCCAGGCCATGAATCCCAGCCCCGCAGTGTTTTAACTATGTCAATACACTGCGGGGCTGTGATTCATGGGCATCGCGAACCGCACCAGCCAACATTAAATGAGGTCAGAAGATGGGCAGCGCTAACAGCGCTAGGCCAGGGGATAACACGACAGCGCAGACTCCTGTACAGCAAATAACAACGCTCAGGAGGCTGCACCCAGCACCAAGGTGGGATTCTTGACATCTGTGCTGCGTCTCATTACAAAGGGAACTCGCGCCTCCAACACAGTTTGACTGTATAAAGGGCTAAATGTTATACGTGTTCCATTCAGCGTGTGCAAGGAGCCAAATTAAAAGAGCAACCTTTGACTTGTGCACCACTACTGCTGCATAAGCTGTGGCTCTTCTACTTTGTAACCCCTGAGGGGGGGTTAAAGGTTACCTTTGAAATTGGTTCGATTAGGCTTCGGCCTACACTCTGCTCCCCCTGCAGAGCCCGGGCTCCAACACCGCCAGTTGGGGCCCGGTACTGCTAGCTGCACAGAGAAAAACACCTCGCCAATGTGTCAGTGGGGTTCAGCACCGCCAGCTGTTCCCCTGCTGTGCAGCCGGCAACGTGTCCTGCAACAGCCACGCAGGCACAACAGACCCAAAGCTGCCGCCAGTGCAGGCTTCGGCCTACACTCTGCTCCCTCTCCTCCTCCTGCTGACCCCGGGCTCCAACACCGCCAGTTGGGGCCCGGTACTGCTAGCTGCACAGAGAAAAACACCAGCCAATGTGTCAGTGGGGTTCAGCACCGCCAGCTGTTCCCCTGCTGTGCAGCCGGCATCGTGTCCTGCAAAAGCCACGCAGACACCAGAACTGAAATTGAAGGGAACCTGTCCCCCCTCCCCCAGGCGTTTGTACGTTTTTAAGGCCACCTTGTACAGCGGTAATGCTGCATGTGTGCAAGGTGTCTCATAAACGTATTCTCCTCGCACATGTGGAACGGAAAACACGTCTAAAATGTGTCCTCTGTGTGACCATTTAACCGTCCCGGTGGTGTGACTTTCCTTTGTAATGACACGCTGCAACCCCCTTGGTAGCGCTGCCCGTCTTCTGGCATCATTGTTTGGCTGCCTGCGCCTCTGCGGCCGCCCTGACCCACACAACGCCCCTCGGTGTCTTATTTCTTGGGACTGCGAGGGTGTGTTTGATGGGCATGAGCAGTGCATCAGTTCGCCTGTCCCTCATCTCCTTCCGCCTTCTTCAGACTGTGCGGCTTCATGGCCGTGGCATGCGATAAGGGATCAGCTGACGCCACATAGTCTGAAGCAGGTGTAAGAACCCAAGCGAGAGGCGAACATATGTACTGCGCCAGGCCATGAATCCCAGCCCCGCAGTGTTTTAACTATGTCAATACACTGTGGGGCTGTGATTCATGGGCATCGCGAACCGCACCAGCCAACATTAAATGAGGTCAGAAGATGGGCAGCGCTAACAGCGCTAGGCCAGGGGATAACACGACAGCGCAGACTCCTGTACAGCAAATAACAACGCTCAGGAGGCTGCACCCAGCACCAAGGTGGGATTCTTGACATCTGTGCTGCGTCTCATTACAAAGGGAACTCGCGCCTCCAACACAGTTTGACTGTATAAAGGGCTAAATGTTATACGTGTTCCATTCAGCGTGTGCAAGGAGCCAAATTAAAAGAGCAACCTTTGACTTGTGCACCACTACTGCTGCATAAGCTGTGGCTCTTCTACTTTGTAACCCCTGAGGGGGGGTTAAAGGTTACCTTTGAAATTGGTTCGATTAGGCTTCGGCCTACACTCTGCTCCCCCTGCAGAGCCCGGGCTCCAACACCGCCAGTTGGGGCCCGGTACTGCTAGCTGCACAGAGAAAAACACCTCGCCAATGTGTCAGTGGGGTTCAGCACCGCCAGCTGTTCCCCTGCTGTGCAGCCGGCAACGTGTCCTGCAACAGCCACGCAGGCACAACAGACCCAAAGCTGCCGCCAGTGCAGGCTTCGGCCTACACTCTGCTCCCTCTCCTCCTCCTGCTGACCCCGGGCTCCAACACCGCCAGTTGGGGCCCGGTACTGCTAGCTGCACAGAGAAAAACACCAGCCAATGTGTCAGTGGGGTTCAGCACCGCCAGCTGTTCCCCTGCTGTGCAGCCGGCATCGTGTCCTGCAAAAGCCACGCAGACACCAGAACTGAAATTGAAGGGAACCTGTCCCCCCTCCCCCAGGCGTTTGTACGTTTTTAAGGCCACCTTGTACAGCGGTAATGCTGCATGTGTGCAAGGTGTCTCATAAACGTATTCTCCTCGCACATGTGGAACGGAAAACACGTCTAAAATGTGTCCTCTGTGTGACCATTTAACCGTCCCGGTGGTGTGACTTTCCTTTGTAATGACACGCTGCAACCCCCTTGGTAGCGCTGCCCGTCTTCTGGCATCATTGTTTGGCTGCCTGCGCCTCTGCGGCCGCCCTGACCCACACAACGCCCCTCGGTGTCTTATTTCTTGGGACTGCGAGGGTGTGTTTGATGGGCATGAGCAGTGCATCAGTTCGCCTGTCCCTCATCTCCTTCCGCCTTCTTCAGACTGTGCGGCTTCATGGCCGTGGCATGCGATAAGGGATCAGCTGACGCCACATAGTCTGAAGCAGGTGTAAGAACCCAAGCGAGAGGCGAACATATGTACTGCGCCAGGCCATGAATCCCAGCCCCGCAGTGTTTTAACTATGTCAATACACTGCGGGGCTGTGATTCATGGGCATCGCGAACCGCACCAGCCAACATTAAATGAGGTCAGAAGATGGGCAGCGCTAACAGCGCTAGGCCAGGGGATAACACGACAGCGCAGACTCCTGTACAGCAAATAACAACGCTCAGGAGGCTGCACCCAGCACCAAGGTGGGATTCTTGACATCTGTGCTGCGTCTCATTACAAAGGGAACTCGCGCCTCCAACACAGTTTGACTGTATAAAGGGCTAAATGTTATACGTGTTCCATTCAGCGTGTGCAAGGAGCCAAATTAAAAGAGCAACCTTTGACTTGTGCACCACTACTGCTGCATAAGCTGTGGCTCTTCTACTTTGTAACCCCTGAGGGGGGGTTAAAGGTTACCTTTGAAATTGGTTCGATTAGGCTTCGGCCTACACTCTGCTCCCCCTGCAGAGCCCGGGCTCCAACACCGCCAGTTGGGGCCCGGTACTGCTAGCTGCACAGAGAAAAACACCTTGCCAATGTGTCAGTGGGGTTCAGCACCGCCAGCTGTTCCCCTGCTGTGCAGCCGGCAACGTGTCCTGCAACAGCCACGCAGGCACAACAGACCCAAAGCTGCCGCCAGTGCAGGCTTCGGCCTACACTCTGCTCCCTCTCCTCCTCCTGCTTACCCCGGGCTCCAACACTGCCAGTTGGGGCCCGGTACTGCTAGCTGCACAGAGAAAAACACCAGCCAATGTGTCAGTGGGGTTCAGCACCGCCAGCTGTTCCCCTGCTGTGCAGCCGGCATCGTGTCCTGCAAAAGCCACGCAGACACTTGCTCTTGTACCTTCTGCTCCCCATCCTGGTTCCAGTACCGTCAGCTGGTTCCGGGCAGAGCCTTTGGCTTAGGTGCCTCCCTCTGGGTATCCGAGTTCCACCAACGTCAGGTGGTCCTTGGTATTGCTTTCAGGCACGGGTACCTCCTGCTTAGTAACCGGGTTCCAGTAACGTCAGCTGGTCCTCGGTAGTTCCATTGGCTCTTGGACCTTCGGCTACCCATCCGGGTTCCAGCACCGTCAGCTGGTTCTCGGCACTGTCTTTTGCTCTTGTACCTTCTGCTCCCCATCCTGGTTCCAGTACCGTCAGCTGGTTCCGGGCAGAGCCTTTGGCTTAGGTGCCTCCCTCTGGGTATCCGAGTTCCACCAACGTCAGGTGGTCCTTGGTAGTGCTTTCAGGCACGGGTACCTCCTGCTTAGTAACCGGGTTCCAGTAACGTCAGCTGGTCCTCGGTAGTTCCATTGGCTCTTGGACCTTCGGGTAGCCATCCGAGTTCCAGTTCCATCAGCTGGTTCTCGGCATTTTCTCAGCCTTCTTGTACCTTCTGCTACATTTCCAAGTTCAAGAGACTAAACACGATGACCCGGAAGAACACCCCTAAGATGACGACGACACCAGAGACGACAACCACCGTGATGACGACGACCCTGGAGACGATGACCCTGAAGACCACCGTGATGACGACGACCCCGGAGACGACGACCCTGAAGACCACCCCGATGACGACGACCCGGGAGACGACGACCCTGGAGACGACGACGACCTGGAAGACCGAGAAGCAGAAGAACAAGAGGCTGCAGAACAAAGAGCAGAAGAACATTAAGCATAACACTAAATATCAGAGCAAAAAATATTATCTAAATTATAAGCAGAAGAAGACTAAGCAGTGTATGGGGGTGAGTCCGTTCCTCCTCGTGGTGCCCCTGGATAAAGCCTGATGCTGCAGGCCAAACTGAACGCGGACAAATGTAACTGTTTTGTGACAGGCAGAACGGAAGGTGTAATCTTCAAACTTTTATAGATAACAACTACAGGAATGCCTGTCACAAATAAGAATATGATGAAGAAGTAGAATATGATGAAGATAATAGTAAAATAAAAAGAATATGAACAATGTAACCCAAAAAATAATAGGTAGAAGATGAAGAAGAAGATGAATAAGGTGAAGAAGTTGATGTCAAAGAAGCTGATGATGAGGATAATGAAGAAGAAAGCGTGGGAGAAGTAAAAAAGAAGGTGAAGGGCGTTGAAGTAGTGAAACATCAATATGTGGCATAAAAAAAAAAAATAAATTAACATAGTCAAATTCTTTCTAACGCCGAACGTCATCCAAAAAAAAAAAAATCCTGCTATTCTATTACATTGGGCTAAACCTCTGTGCCTTTAATGTCTCCGCCACGTCCCCCAATACATCCTACATTATTCTTAGTTGTTTTCCTTCATGTAGAATGAACCTACAAGTGTATAAAGGGTTTATTTTAATTCCGATATTTTCGTCCCATTGACTTGCATTGGGATCGGGTATCGGTATCGGATTGGATCCGATATTTTGACGGTATCGGCCGATACTTTCCGATACCGATACTTTCCGATATCGGAAAGTATCGCTCAACACTAGTCGCTGTGTGTTCTCCCCAGGATGTGCACGGAGGCATATGGAGGCCATGAAGGTGCATTGCAGTCGCAGGTATAGCTGTGATTGCAATGCAGTCTAAAAATAAGTGTTAGACTTGGGCATGTTAGTGTCCAGGGCAGAGTTGGGAAAACCTGCTCTGGGGTTTTTGTATTTTGAAACAGACTACATGATGGTAGTGGTGCAGGCCGTTTCATTTTGGGCGGGGTTTTCCATGTGGCTGAAGGCCACCGATTTAAGATAAAAACCCTTCAGGGTATGCGCACACGTCAGGATTTCTTGCAGAAATTTCCTGAAGAAAACCGGAAATTTTCTGCAAGAAATCCGCATTTTTTTTTTTGCGTTTTTTTTGCGGTTTTTTTAGCATTTTGCAAGCGTAATTAGCTTGCAGAATGCTAAAGTTTTTCAAGCGATCTGTAGCATCGCTTGGAAAACTGACTGACAGGTTGGTCACACTTGTCAAACATAGTGTTTGACAAGTGTGACCAACTTTTTACTATAGATGCTGCTTATGCAGCATCTATAGTAAAAGATAGAATGTTTAAAAATAAAAAAAAAAATTAAAAAATGGTTATACTCACCCTCTGCAGACAGCCGATATCCTCAGCGGCGTCCGTTCCTATAGATCAGAGGTCCCCAACCGCCGGTCCGCGGACCAGGACCGGGCCGTTGGGGTTTTTCAGCCGGTCCGCGGCGCCACTGACAGCTAGCTTCATTTCTCTAATCAGCGGTGCCGGTGACCGCTGACAGAGGAAGAGGCTGTGGCACCGAAGACCAGCTGTCCGGGGGAGCGGGACGCCGGGAGCAGGTAAGTATTACATATTCACCTGTCCTCGTTCCACACGCCGGGCGTCGCGCCATCTTCCCGGCGTCTCTCCGCACTGACTGTGCAGGTCAGAGGGCGCGATGACGCATATAGTGTGCGCGCCGCCCTCTGCCTGATCAGTCAGTGCGGAGAGACGCCGGGACGGGACGCTGAGGAGCTGCAAGCAAGACAGGTGAGTATGTGTTGTTTTTTTTTTTTATTGCAGCAGCAATGGCACAGATATTGTGGAGTTTCTATGGGGCAACGGTGCAGAGCACTATATGGCACAGCTTTATGTGGAGCATCTATGGGGCAACGGTGCAGAGCATTCTATATGGCACAGCTTTATGTGGAGCATCTATGGGGCAACGGTGCAGAGCACTATATATAAGGCACAGCTTTATGTGGAGCATCTATGGGGCAACGGTGCAGAGCATTATATATAAGGCACAGCTTTATGTGGAGCATCTATGGGGCAACGGTGCAGAGCACTATATATAAGGCACAGCTTTATGTGGAGCATCTATGGGGCAATGGTGCAGAGCACTATATACAGGTCCTTCTCAAAAAATTAGCATATTGTGTTAAATTTCATTATTTACCATAATGTAATGATTACAATTAAACTTTCATATACTATAGATTCATTATCCACCAACTGAAATTTGTCAGGTCTTTTATTGTTTTAATACTGATGATTTTGGCATACAACTCCTGATAACCCAAAAAACCTGTCTCAATAAATTAGCATATCAAGAAAAGGTTCTCTAAATGACCTATTACCCTAATCTTCTGAATCAACTAATTAACTCTAAACACATGCAAAAGATACCTGAGGCTTTTAAAATCTCCCTGCCTGGTTCATTACTCAAAACCCCCATCATGGGTAAGACTAGCGACCTGACAGATGTCAAGAAGGCCATCATTGAAACCCTCAAGCAAGAGGGTAAGACCCAGAAATACATTTCTGAACAAATAGGCTGTTCCCAGAGTGCTGTATCAAGGCACCTCAATGGTAAGTCTGTTGGAAGGAAACAATGTGGCAGAAAACGCTGTACAACGAGAAGAGGTGACCGGAACCTGAGGAAGCAGTGGACTGAGTCTGGTGTGGAAACATCCAGAGCCACCGTGCACAGGCGTGTGCAGGAAATGGGCTACAGGTGCCGCATTTCCCAGGTAAAGCCACTTTTGAACCATAAACAGCGGCAGAAGCGCCTGACCTGGGCTACAGAGAAGCAGCACTGGACTGTTGCTAAGTGGTCCCAAGTACTTTTTTCTGATGAAAGCAAATTTTGCATGTCATTCGGAAATCAAGGTGCCAGAGTCTGGAGGAAGACTGGGGAGAAGGAAATGCCAAAATGCCTGAAGTCCAGTGTCAAGTACCCACAGTCAGTGATGGTGTGGGGTGCCATGTCAGCTGCTGGTGTTGGTCCACTGTGTTTCATCAAGGGCAGGGTCAATGCAGCTAGCTATCAGGAGATTTTGGAGCACTTCATGCTTCCCTCGGCTGAAATGCTTTATGGAGATGAAGATTTCATTTTTCAGCACGACCTGGCACCTGCTCACAGTGCCAAAACCACTGGTAAATGGTTTACTGACCATGGTATTACTGTGCTCAATTGGCCTGCCAACTCTCCTGACCTGAACCCCATAGAGAATCTGTGGGATATTGTGAAGAGAAAGTTGAGAGACGCAAGACCCAACACTCTGGATGAGCTTAAGGCCGCTATTGAAGCATCCTGGGCCTCCTGTTATGGTTTCCAATGGCAAGGAAACATCAGAAGCATAGAATAAACGGACAAGCTCTCGGGTGATGGAAACTAGAGCTGACCGCAATGCTAAACCTACACACCACACTAGAAGTAGCCAGGGGGCATTCCTGCGTTGTCTCTAGATGCCGCGCGCCAGCCGGAGAACTAACTACCCCTGGTAGAAGAAAACACAGTCCTGGCTTGCCTCCAGAGAATGTCCCCACAGGAGATAGCAGCCCCCCACATATAATAACGGTGAGAGCAGATGAAAAGACACACGTAGTATGAAAGCAGATTTAGCACAGAGAGGCCCGCTAACTAAATAGCAGAAAGATACAACAGAGGACTTCGCGGTCAGCTGCAAAACCCTTCAAAACACCATCCTGAAATTACCTTAACTCATGTGACAACTCATGCCACTGGAGTGGTAATTTCAGCCCAACAAGAGCTTCCAGCTGCAGAGATTCACATAAGTGCAAACTGGACAAAACATACAAAAATAGACTTAAGGACTAAAGTGTCCAACTTAGCTGAGCAGAAAACTGGGAGCAGGAACATGCAACAGAATCACTCTGGATACATTGATGGCCAGCATTAGAATGACTGAGGAGCAAGGTTAAATAGGATACTCCCACATCCTGATAGGAACAGGTGAACTGAGAAGGCAAAGCTTGCAGGACACCAGTACCACAAGAGACCACCGGGGGAGCCCACGAACCGAATCACAACAGCCTCCATAACATCTCAGCAGTGTCACAGGCTGATTGCCTCCATGCCACGCCGCATTGAAGCAGTCATTTCTGCCAAAGGATTCCCGACCAAGTATTGAGTGCATAACTGAACATTATTATTTGATGGTTTTTTTGTTTGGTATTAAAAAACACTTTTATTTGATTGGTCGGGTGAAATATGCTAATTTATTGAGACAGGTTTTTTGGGTTATCAGGAGTTGTATGCCAAAATCATCAGTATTAAAACAATAAAAGACCTGACAAATTTCAGTTGGTGGATAATGAATCTATAGTATATGAAAGTTTAATTGTAATCATTACATTATGGTAAATAATGAAATTTAACACTATATGCTAATTTTTTGAGAAGGACCTGTATAAGGCACAGCTTTATGTGGAGCATCTATGGGGCAACGGTGCAGAGCATTATATATAAGGCACAGCTTTATGTGGAGCATCTATGGGGCAACGGTGCAGAGCACTATATATAAGGCACAGCTTTATGTGGAGCATCTATGGGGCAACGGTGCAGAGCACTATATATAAGGCACAGCTTTATAGGTTTGAATCACATTGAATCAGTTTGAATCACATTCTCATTATAAATGTCATAATTATATGATAAGTATGCACTAAGCTCCATCCCTCCATAACCCCACCCCCATATGACCAAAGCCCCGCCTCTGCCCCACCCCCACCGGGCCATGGAAAACTGGTCTTGCTTAAAGCCGGTCCCTGGTGCAAAAAAGGTTGGGGACCTCTGCTATAGATGGTGTGGTTCAGGACCTTCGATGACGTCGCGGTCACATGAGCGGTCACATGACCTGTCTCGCGACCAATCACAAGACAGCGACGTCATCGCAGGTCCTGAACCACACCATCTATAGGAACCGAAGCGGCAGCATGCAGCGGTGAGAGGCGGGAACACTCCGGGGCCATCGAAGGTGAGTATATGACTATTTTTTATTTTAATTCTTTTTTTTGACCAATTATATGGTGCCCGGTCCGTGGAGGAGAGTCTCCTCTCCTCCACCCTGGGTACCAACCGCATATAATCTGTTTACTCCCCGCAATTCCGCAAATTTAATGAACATGTTGCTTTTTTTTCCGCGATGCGATTTTTTTGCGGAAAAAATGCAGCATGTGCACAAAATATGCGGAATACACTGAAAATAATGGGAGGCATATGTAAGCGTTTTTTTGCGTTTTTTTCGCGTTTTTATCACGTTTTTATAGCGAAAAAACACGAAAAATACTGAACGTGTGCACATGGCCTCAATATAGGGTTTGTGTGTGTCAGGGTCAGAGTCAGTATCAGTCTGGTGTATGCTGAGACACCTGGCACCCACAGCGGTGCAGTTGCCCATGGTAACTGGTCAGAGGAGAACTGGAGTGTTTAGTGACTATAAACACACCAGTCATCCTCACTAGTGTTGAGCGATACCGTCCGATACTTGAAAGTATCGGTATCGGAAAGTATCGGCCGATACCGGCAAAGTATCGGATCCAATCCGATACCGATACCCGATACCAATACAAGTCAATGGGACTCATGTATCGGACGGTATTCCTGATGGTTCCCAGGGTCTGAAGGAGAGGAAACTCTCCTTCAGGCCCTGGGATCCATATAAATGTGTAAAAGAAAGAATTAAAATAAAAAATATCGCTATACTCACCTCTCCGACGCAGCCTGGACCTCAGCGAGGGAACCGGCAGCGTTGTTTGTTTAAAATTCGCGCTTTTACTTGGTTACGTGAAGTCCCGGCTTGTGATTGGTCAGGGCGGCCATGTTGCCGGGACGCGGACCAATCACAGCAAGCCGTGACGAAATTACGTCACGGCTTGCTGTGATTGGTCCGCGTCCCGGCAACATGGCCGCCATTAACCAATCACAAGCCGTGACGTCACGGGAGGCTGGACACGCGCGCTTTTTAAAAAGCGCGCGTGTCCAGCCTCCAGTGACGTCCCGGCTTATGATTGGTCCGCGTCCCGGCAACATGGCGCCGTGACCAATCACAGCAAGCCGTGACGAAATTACGTCACAGCTTGCTGTGATTGGTCCCCGTCCCGGCAACATGGCCGCCATTAACCAATCACAAGCCGTGACGTCAAGGGAGGCTGGACACGCGCGCTTTTTAAAATGGGCGCGTGTCCAGCCTCCCGTGACGTCCCGGCTTGTGATTGGTTGCGCCGCGGTTAACCAATCACAAGCCGGGAGGCTGGACACGCGCGCATTTTAAAATTTTAAAATGGGCGCGTGTCCAGCCTCCCGTGACGTCCCGGCTTGTGATTGGTTGCACCGCGGTCAACCAATCACAAGCCGGGAGGCTGGACACGCGCGCATTTTAAAATTTTAAAATGGGCGCGTGTCCAGCCTCCCGTGACGTCCCGGCTTGTGATTGGTTGCGGCGCGGTCAACCAATCACAAGTGTGTACCAAGCTCACAATCAAGACCTGAGCCTCGCAATACATCAAAAAGTGCCAAGCTAAGCCAAACTACAGGGTTGAAAACATCATACTTCTGTATACATATAAATAAGTGTACAATTTGGACACGCGCGCATTTTAAAACGCATTTTAAAATGCGCGCGTGTCCAGCCTCCCGGCTTGTGATTGGTTGACCGCGCCGCAACCAATCACAAGCCGGGACGTCACGGGAGGCTGGACACGCGCCCATTTTAAAATGCGCGCGTGTCCAGCCTCCCGGCTTGTGATTGGTTGACCGCGCCGCAACCAATCACAAGCCGGGACGTCACGGGAGGCTGGACACGCGCCCATTTTAAAATGCGCGCGTGTCCAGCCTCCCGTGACGTCACGGCTTGTGATTGGTTGCGTCTCCCATGTGACTGCGACGCAACCAATCACAAAGCCGGGACGTAATTTTAAAATCCTTAAGGACCTGAAATTACGCCACGGCTTGCTGTGATTGGTTGCGTCGCCCATGTGACTGCGACGCAACCAATCACAACGCCGGAACGTAATTTTAAAATCCTGAAGGACCTGAAATTACGTCACGGCTTGCTGTGATTGGTTGCGTCCCGGTCACATGGGCGGCACGCAACCAATCACAAGCCGGGACTCACGTAAAGGAAAGAAAAGCGCGAATTTTAAACAAAGAACGCTGCCGCTTCCCTCGGTAAGGTGCAGGCTGCGTCGGAGAGGTGAGTATAGCAATATTTTTTATTTTAATTCTCTCTTTTACACATTTTTACATTAATGTTGTTTCGATACCGATACCCGATATCACAAAAATATCGGATCTCGGTATCGGAATTCCGATACAGCAAGTATCGGCCGATACCCGATACTTGCAGTATCGGAATGCTCAACACTAATCCTCACTGATTGCCTGCCGGGATGTAAATTAGACATCAGTACCTAACACCACAAGTAGCAGCAAAGACTTGCCAGTGGACCCAAGGAAGGTGAGCAGAGCAGGGTTTGTTTTTCATACTAAACTGCACACAGAAGCAAATAACTGAAAATTCTCTGCTGTCATTTTCCAGTTATTATCTTACATAATGTACAACTCATTGTCAATGAGATCGGTCACCAGAGCCTGGCCAAGTGTGTAGTACCGACATTCCAGGCTGAGACATAAACTCATGACATCCAAGTCAACTCTCTCTAGCCCAATAATTAGCTCACCTCCCCTTACCTCTCAACTTCTGACTTGGAGCTGCTGTTATCAGTCCTGTGAAATCACTATCTTTGGCCCCCACCATTGGCAGATTCCAGCGCATTTCTCTTATTCATTGCTCAACTGAGCTGTGCACTGGTTCAAATCCACTGTTATCTCTATAATCAAGTATAGAGGTAACGGTGGAAACTTCTGAACAATCACTGACACACCATTAATGTATTACATTAGGAAGCAGAAACTCAGCAGGACAAAGCTACTGATCCATAACTGGCAGTCAAGAATGTCAAACCAGGCTTCATGTTTAATTCCATGCTACACCTGGTTTCCCTTTCACTCTACATTCAGATAAGGCCTGGTTTGTCAGATCGAGAGGAAGGTACAGTACAGTCACAACTCAGTGTATAAAGACTGATGGCTGTAACCACGCTCCCAGCACTGTCAGCCAGCCCTAATGCTGAGCTTGCTGTCAGTCAGTGCCAGTGGGTGTAGCTAGAGCCACCGTTCTCTATACACAGAGCTTTCATGACTGAATGCCAGACGTTGATGGGAGGAATAAAGTTAATTTCCTTCTGGCAGCGGGACACAAAGTGCTGGTGCGGGGCAGGTTCAGAATGCTATTAAACTGAAGTTTACCTCCATTTCTACAGGTTAATAGCGTTAAGAGGTTCCCTTTAAAGTTATATTCTCCCTGCATCTGCTAACAATTACAGGGGAAAGGGGCTAACAATTACAGTCACACACAGTGAATGCACAGCAATTACGACCCTGCACACTGATTGACAGCCTGCTCTGCACATACACCCTTCCAGTCCATACATCAAGGTCCAAGTATAAAATGCAAAACACAGATGTGTAAAACACAGGGAAAATTATAAAATGCCGTATTAATGATCTTTATATGGCTGGAAACATTATTGCAAAATAAGTACACAATGCTGTTTGTCTGAGCAAAATGAGTTTATTAGAAGATATTACTGTGTTGGGTTCATTTAGTTTGCTGTAAGGATCTATTTTAATGAGTATTTTAATGCAGGCGGCCGGGCGCACAGGGGGTGGGAGGGGGAGGATTCCCTAAATTTTATTTTAAACACATAAAAACAACAAAAAAAAAAGATTTTTCATCCCTTCTCCCCAGCGAGCGCTGGAGAGAACGGATGAATGGCGGCTTCAGCACCATGCTGGGGGGACAGCGCTTACTGTAAGCGCTGTCTCCAGCACGGCACACGGACTGCACATGGAAAACATCCGTGTGCGTTACGTGTTTTACACGGACCCATTGACTTTAATGGGTCCGTGTAATACGTGCGCTCCCACGAACACTGACATGTCTCCGTGTTTGGCACACGGAGACACGGTCCGCAAAAAATCAATGACATCTACACAGATGCATTGATTTCAATGTGTCTACGTGTGTCAGTGGCTCCGGGACGTGAGGAAACTGTCACCTCACGTACCGGAGCCACTGACGTGTGAAACCGGCCTTATACAGTTTGATATTCAGCCGATTACCAGACCTGGAAAAAAAAACTCATTTGACCCTGAAATATACATTGTCAAAATAGAAATATACCGAGCGTGCTTAAGCTTATAAATGAAAAGTATTAATTTATGCCCAAAACTGCTTCATACACTGTATACAATGTACAGCCCAATAATTCAGATTAATTATTTCAGTTTCCAGCATACTATAGAACATTTTTATATGTAGTATATGTTTTCTAATTATATACATGACTATATGGTAGGATCGCTACTTCCAACAGGTGGCGCTATAGAGTTAAGTCCTCTTTTTCTCAGAAGAGGCAATTTGCATATATGGCTGCCGTCACACTAGCATTATTTGGTAAGTATTCTACATCAGTATTTGTAAGCCAAAACCAGGAGTGGGTGATAAATGCAGAAGTGGTGCATATTTTTCCATTACACTTTTCCTCTAATTGTTCCACTCCTGGTTTTGGCTTACAAATACTGATGTAAAATACTGACCAAATACTGCTAGTGTGACAGCAGCCTATATCTCTTGTATAACTTGCATATGAAGCAGAATCTGATATGTCTGATAACACAAGTCTGCAAAGATAACATTGTTTGAAAAGTAAGAGGTGATTTTTATATACTTTCAATCGCTGAACTCAGTGCAACCTGGAGGGATTCAACCTTAAAAATAAGAAGATTACATACCCAGACCTCCCGTTAGCGATTCGCTCTTTGCTTCATGGTCCAGGAATACCTGTATTTTCACCTCTGGAGAAACTTGAAGATACATCTGATTCAGAAGATTCATAAAATGAAGAACAGGATTCAGACAGACTTTCACGCTAGTCTCAAAGAGCTACAGCTTTTTTCACAGCTTGAATTAAATGATTTAGTCAGGGCCTTGGACCCTCCTAAACATTCTGTAGAACTTTTGGGCTCTAGACTAAAGTAAAATAACCTACTAGCTTATGGTACCTGTTTTTCATGGTACATAAGCAGAGAAAAGGAATTTGTTCCATATTTTTCTCAAGTCGGCGTTCTAGTGTATTGCAGTGATGTTCCTGGGCTGATGGAGAAATTTAACATTGAGTAACAATGTGACAATGTGAGCAAGTGGAGACTATTGATTCATCAAGCAAAAATTCTGACAGCTATGCTACTGCACAATGGCAGCAAGTATGCTTTAGTGTCTGAAGGGCATTCTGTGCACTTGCAGTAAAGCTATGAGAATTTAGACTTTATTCTCAAGAAACGTAACTATGAGGAACAAGTATTGTCAATATGTGGTAGTTTGAAAGTTCTCTCTTTGCTCCCTAACAGCAAGGAGGATACACAAAGTACCCATGCTTTTTGTGTGAATGGGACAACCGGGATAGGACTCATCACTGGAGCCAAAAAAGTTGGCTAACGAGAACATCTTTGCAAACTGGACTCAAGAACGTAGTTGGGGAAAGTTTAGATGAACCCACTAAAGTTTTCCTGCCACCACTCAAAGCAGTTTGTGAAAGCCCTACAGAAAGAAGGAGAGACTAATAAGTACCTGTGTACCAAGTTTCATGACTGTCAAAAGCAAAACAGAAGGAAGGCATTTTTGTAGTCCAAATATTTGGGAACTCTTGAAGGATGCTGTGTTCAAAACAAAAATGAAAGCTTTTAAGAAAAATGCTTGGTATTCTTTTAGAGAAGTTGTAAAGAAATTTCTAAGTAACTACAAAGATCAAAAATGTAAGTACAGTACCTTATGAACGTATTCGGCCCCGTGTTACTTTTCAATCTTTTCCCACATATCATGCTTCAAACATAAAGATACCAAATGTAAATTTTTTGGTGAAGAGTCAGCAACAAGTGGAACACAATTGTGAAGTTGAACAAAATTTATTGGTTATTTTAAATTTTTGTGGAAATTCAAAAACTGAAAAGTGGGGCGTGCAATATTATTCGGCCCCTTTACTTTCAGTGCAGCAAACTCACTCCAGAAGTTTATTGTGGATCTCTGAATGATCCAATGTTGTCCTAAATGCCTAATGATAAAAATATAATCCACCTGTGTGTAAACAAGTCTCCGTATAAATACACCTGCTCTGTGATAGTCTCAGGGTTCTGTTTGAAGCACAGAGAGCATCATGAAGACCAATGAAAACAACTGGCAGGTCCGTGATACTGTTGTGGAGAAGATTAAAGCCAGATTTGGATTCAAAATGATTTCCAAAATTTAAACATCCCAAGGAGCAGTGTAAAAGCGATCATATTGAAATGAAAGGAGTATCATACCACTGCAAATCTACCAAGACCTGGCCGTCCCTCTAAACTTTCATCTCAAACAAGGAAAAAACTGATCAGAGATGCAGCCAGGTGGCCCATGATCACTCTGGATGAGCTGCAGAGATCTACAGCTGGGGTGGGACAGTCTGTCCATAGGACAACAATCAGTCGTACACTGAACAAATCTGGCCTTTATGGAAGAGGGCAAGAAGAAAGCCATTTCTCAAAGATATCCATAAAAAGTGTTGTTTAAAGTTTGCAACAAGCCACCTGGGACACACATCAAACATGTGGAAGAAGGTTCTCTGGTCAGATGAAACCAAAATCGAACGTTTTGGCAACAATGCCAAACGATATGTTTGGCATAAAGGCAACACAGCTCATCACCCTGAACACACCATCCCCACTGTCAAACATGGTGGTGGCAACATCATGATTTGGGCCTGCTTTTCTTCAGCAGGGACAGGGAAGATGGTTAAAATTGATGGGAAGAGGAATGGAGCCAAATACAGGACCATTCTTGAAGAAAACCTGTTGGAGTCAGCAAAAGACCTGAGACTGGGACAGAGATTTGTCTTCCAACAAGACAATGATCCCAAACATAAAGCAAAATCTACAATGGAATGGTTCACAAATAAACGTATCTAGGTGTTAGAATGGCGAAGTCAAAGTCCAGACCTCAATCCAGTAGAGAATTTATGGAAAGAGCTGAAAACTGTTGTTCACAAACGATCTCCATCAAACCTCACTGAGCTCAAGCTGTTTTCCTAGGAAGAATGGGCAAGAATTTCAGTCTCTTGATGTATAAAACTGATAAAGACATACCCCAAGCAACTTGGAGCTGTAATCGCAGCAAAAGGTGGCGCAACAAATTATTCCCGACCTGTGACACAGCGTATGCGTCATGAAATTTGGTGCCAATCCGACCCGTGATGCATATGCTGTGTCACAGAATGATCGCGTTCCTGCAGGTCAGGTGAAACTGTAATTTCACCCGACCTTCAGGGACAGGGGGAGTGGTACTTCAGCCCAGGTGGGGTGGCTTCGCCCCCCCATGGCTACGATCGTTCTGATTGGCTGTTGAAAGTAGCCTTAGGGTTAGGGTTGGAATTAGTGTTAGGGTTGGAAATAGGGTTAGGATTAGGTTTAGGGGTGTGTTGGGGTTAGGGTTAGGCTTGTGGTTAGGGTTATGGATAGGGTTGCACAACAACTTTGAGGGTCTAATTTCTTCTGTTTCTCTTAGGAAAATAAAAAAATGGGGGCTAAAAAATTATTTTTGCGGGAAAAAAAGGATTTTCTATTTTCACGGCTCTGCGTTATAAAATTCTGTGAAGCACTTTGGGGTTCACAGTGCTCACCACTCATCTACATAAGTTCCTTGGGGGTCTAATTTCCAAAATGGGGATACTAGTGGGGGGCTTCTACTGTTTAGGCACATCAGGGGCTCTGCAAATGCAACGTGATGCCCGCAGACCATTCCATCAAAGTCTGCATTCCAAAACGTCACTACTTCCCTTCCGAGCCCCGACGTGTGCCCAAACAGTGGTTTGCCCCCACATATGGGGTATCAGCGTACTCAGGACAAACCGGGCAACATATATTGGGGTCCAATTTCTCCTGTTACCCTTGTGAAAATAAAAAAATTCTTGCTAAAAAAATATGTTTCACCACTTAAATAAAAAAAGAACCTATACATCTTTGGTGTTTATGAACTCGTAATGACCTGGAAAATTGTAATGGCTCAGTTTTGGCATTTAGTGAACATATTTAACCTCTTTCTGACCTCGGACGGGATAGTACGTCCGAGGTCAGATTCCTGCTTTGATGTTGGCTCCGGCGGTGAGCCCACATCAAAGCCGTGACATGTCAGCTGTTTTGAACAGCTGACATGTGGGCGCAATAACGGCGAGTGGAATTGTGATCCACCCGCCGCTATTAACTAGTTAGATGCTGCTGTCAAATGCTGACAGCGGCATTTAACTACCGCTTCCGGCCGGAAATGTTCTCATCGACAACCCCGTCACATGATTGGGGGTCAGCGATGTGTCGGCATAGTAACCAGAGGTCTCCTTGAGACCTCTATGGTTACTGTTGCCGGCTTGCTGTGAGCGCCAACCACAGGGATGGAAGCCTGCAATTCAGCTACATAGGAGCGATCTGATGATCGCTGCTATGTAGCAGAGCCGATCAGGCTATGCCAGCTTCTAGCCTCCCATGGAGGCTATTGAAGCATGGCAAAAGTAAAAAAAAAATGTTTAAAAAAATATGAAATAAATAAAAAAATATAAAAGTTTAAATCACCCCGCTTTCACCCCATTCAAAATAAAATTAAAAAAAATCAAACATACACATATTTGGTATTGCCGCGTTCAGAATCGCCCGATCTATCAATAAACAAAAAGGATTAACCTGAAAAAAAATTCGAAACGCCAAAATTACGTTTTTTTGGTCGCCGCGACATTGAATTAAAATGCAATAACGGGCGATCAAAAGAACGTCTTTACACCAAAATGGTATCACTAAAAACTTTAGCTCGGCATGCAAAAAATAAGCCCTCACCCGACCCCAGATCACAGAAAATGGAGACGCTCCAAGTATCGGAAAATTTCACAATTTATTTTATTTATTTTTTTAGCAAAGTTTTGAATTTTTTTTCACCACTTAGATAAAAAATAACCTAGACATCTTTGGTGTCTATGAACTTGTAATGACCTGGAGAATCATAATAGCAGGTCAGTTTTAGCATTTAGTGAACCTAGCAAAAAAGCCAAACAAAAAACCTGCATGGGATTGCACTTTTTTTGCAATTTCACCGCATTTGGAATTTTTTTCCCATTTTCTAGTACACAACATGGTAAAACCAATGATGTTGTTCAAAAGTACAACTTGTCCCACAAAAAATAAGCCCTCACATGGCCATATTGATGTAAAAATAAAAAAAAGTTATGGCTCTGGGAAGGAGGGGAGCAAAAAATGGAAAATCCCAAGGTCATGAAGGGGTTAAAAAAATCCAAAAACTATGGAATTGTACTTGTTTTGCAAATGCACTGCACTTGGATTTTTTTTCCCGTTTTCCAGTAGACGATATGCTAAAGCCTATAGTGTGGTTCAAAATTACACATTGTCCTGCAAAAAATAAGCCCTTACATGGCCATATTGACAGAAAAATAAAAACGTTATGGCTCTGGGAAGAAGGGGAGTGAAAAACGAAAACTGAAATACCTCTGGTTGTTAAGGTGTTAATATGATCATGTATATGCATTGTACCCCTATGGTTTAATTGTTTCTGTATATTACTTATTATATTGAGCCATTGTGAGATTTACCACTGACCATACTGCCCCTTTAATTCTTGGTTTTTTGGGGTGTTCTTAACCAGGTAGTTGTGTATATATTTATTTGCAATTAATAAAATAATATAACCTGAACTATTAACTCCTTCACGACCAGAGGTATTTTTCTTTTTGAATTGTTTTTTGCTCCCCTTCTTCCCAGAGCCATCATTTTTTTTTTTTTCCGTCACTATGGCCATGTGAGGGCTTGTCTTTTGCAGGACAAGTTGTACTTTTGAATGAAACCACTGGTTTTACCATGTTGTGTACTGGAAAACAGGAAAAAAAATCCAAGTGCAGTGAAATTGCAAAAAAAAGTGCAATCCCACACTTATTTTTGTTTGGCTTTTTTACTACGTTCACTAAATGCTAAAACTGACCTGCCATTATGATTTTCTAGGTCATTACAAATTCATAGACACCAAACATGTATAGGTCCTTTTTTATCTAAGTGGTGAAAAAAATTCCAAACTTTGTTTTTTTTAAAAAGCGCTATTTTCCAATACCCGTAGGGTCTCTATTTTTCTTGATCTCGGGTTGGGTGAGGGCTTACTTTTTGTGTGCCAAACTGACACATTTAATGATACCATTTTGGTGCAGATATAATCTTTTGATGGCCCGTTATTGCATTTTAATGCAAGGTCGCGGTGAGCAAGAAAAAAACAAAATTTTGGCGTTTTGACTTTTTTTCTTGTTATGCAGTTTAATGATCGGGTTAATTCTTTTTTTATATTGATAGATCGGGCGATTTTAAACGTGGCGATACCAAATATATGCTCATAGCAATCTGGCTATGACGGCTATAGAGGTCTGCTGCAGACCTTCGGTAGTCATGCCAATTCATTGGTGACCCGCGATCAGGTGCTGGGGCCACTGATGGGTGGGATTTCAGGCAGCTTGCCGGAAGCACGAAATAAATGCTGCAGTCAGAGATTGACAACGGCATTTAATTAGTTAGCAGCCACGGGTGGATCGTGATTCCACCAATGGCTGTTGCGGGCACATGTCAGCTGTATATATCAGCTGTCATGTGCCCGAAAAGGTGTGGGCTCAGTGCCAGAACCCCAACCAAACAGAGGGAGTGCGACATCGACGTATTATTATGCCCAATGTCGGAAAGGGGTTAACACTCGTGTCTTGAAGTTTCATTCTTTTCATAACACAGCAGGTTAAGGATGAGCAGTGTCAGTGGTCCGGGCCCCTTCTCTGCACTGCCAGGAGTAAAGGGCACAGTGGTGGGCTGTGAGACCAAGCATCTGCCTGCTTGGTGACATCCACTTACATACATTTTGGCACTGACACTGATGAAATGGCGCGTCTCCTATAAAACGCTTCTTGCAAAGTTGCTCTGAGAGTTCAGTCGAATAACAAGGAACAGAAGCTTTCTTGATCCCTCACTTCATTTTGTAAAGTTGACAGGTCTGCATTTTGAAGACGAAAATTCATAATGAATATGTTTTGTATAGAATAATTCGAGCCGATGGTACACCATTGTGATTTTGCTTCAAAGACCAACTGAAATATGCATGCAGCGTCTTATATAAAGGCTGACAGGCTTTGAATGTTGTACATCTGTCCATTCTTTTCCTCATGTCTTGTGTTTTTAATGAGTCTCTGACATTTGTGAGTGCTGTTAAATGAAGGATTTGACTGAATAGAAGCATCGCGGGAAGACAAACTTAAAAAAAACCTGATTCTTCTAAGGATGCAAAGATTCATTTCATCAATAGTCCCAAGCACAATGTATTTACAGGACCTCGGGCTTACTGCATGTGGCACAGCCAGACTCGGAGAGTGTAGTCACTAACTACTGGAAATGCTTTGTCATCGCAGAGAGCGAATCATCCTCTCCCAATATGAAGAGGCGCTCTGCATAGCTTCATTACGTGCGGGGACAGGCGGCGAGCATGGGAGGTCCAAGAGAGTTACAAAATATATATGTATGTCACTTACACTCTGCACAGACTTATCTTACGATTCACTGACCTACGTGTGAGTATACGGTGTCTCCATGAGCCGAAACGTCGCCACAATGGGCGATTAAAATTTAGCAGCTTTAATATTTCAATCAATAATGGTGTGCTGCCTCTGATTTTTGGACTCTTATGACAAGGTTTGGTACATGCCTGGGGGCTCTGCACCCTAATTTTGTTTTTCTTTGTGCTGCTCTTAACTCCTTTTGCAATTCTTATCTATCTATCTATCTATCTATCTATCTATCTATCTATCTATCTATCTATCTATTTATCCCACATCTGTCTATCTAGATCGAAAAAAATGGAACAGCACATACAATTAAATGGATGCACAGGCCTCCAAGCAAGATATATATTTACCTCACAGTGCTGACGATGCGAGGGACGGCTCCCAGAAATAGACATGGCTTGCTGCTGCTGGCTGGCTGTGGCTGTAGCTTGCTGGCTGGCTGTGGCTGTAGCTTGCTGGCTGGCTGTGGCTGTAGCTGGCTGGCTGGCTGTGGCTGTAGCTTGCTGGCTGCTGGCTGTGGCTCTTGCTGGCTGGCTGTGGCTGTAGCTTGCTGGCTGGCTGCTGGCTGTGGCTTGCCGGCTGGCTGCGGCTAGCCTGGGGCAGGCTCAGATCTGGCTGGCTGGAGGCTCCGGCTCTGGATGGCAGCAGATTCAGCTCTGGATGGCAGCAGGTTCAGCTCTGGATGGCAGCAGGTTCAGCTCTGGATGGCAGCAGGTTCAGCTATGGATGGCAGAAGGTTCAGCTCTGGATGGCAGAAGGTTGAGCTCAGGATGGCGGCAGGTTCAGCTTTGGATGGTGTTATGACCCCAATGGCAGAGGGTCTCAGAAATAATTACTAAGTCTGCAAACACAAAAAACCAGCTCATAGGGCAGTGGTAACTGAGCTGACCATAGATCTAATCCTAGCACCACAAATAGCAGCAGCTGGGGAACATGCCTACGTTGGTTCTAGACGTCTCGCACCAGCCGGAGAACTAACTAACCCTAGAAGGGAAAAGAAAGACCTTTCTTGCCTCCAGAGAAAAGACCCCAAAAGTTGGATACAAGCCCCCAACAAATAATAACGGTGAGGTAAGAGGAAAAGACAAACGTAAGAATGAGCTAGGTATTTAGCAAAGAGAGGCCCACTAGCTAATAGCAGAATATAGTAAGATGACTTATATGGTCAGCAAAAACCCTATCAAAATATCCACGCTGGATATTCAAGAACCCCCGAACTGTCTAACGGCCCGGGGGGAGAACACCAGCCCCCTAGAGCTTCCAGCAAAGTCAGGAATCACATTTAGTACAAGCTGGACAAAAATAAGAGCAAAGCAAATAACCAAAAAACAAAGAAGCAGGACTTAGCTTAATTTTGCACGAACCAGGATCAGCAGACAGGAGCAAACAGAAAGGATCTGATTACAACGATGCCAGGCACTGGACTAAGGATCCAGGAAGTTTATATAGCAACACCCCTGGACTAACGGCCCAGGTGGGTGCCAAACAGAGGAAAGACAATCCCAGAGTCATATCACTAGTAACCACAAGAGGGAGCCAAAAAGTCTAATTCACAACAGTACCCCCCCCCTTAAGGAGGGGTCACCAAACCCTCACCAAGACCACCAGGGCGATCAGGATGAGCAGCGTGAAAGGCACGAACTAAATCGGCCGCATGCACATCAGAAGCAACCACCCAGGAATTATCCTCCTGACCATAGCCCTTCCACTTGACCAGATACTGAAGCCTCCGTCTGGAGAGACGAGAATCCAAGATCTTCTCCACCACGTACTCCAACTCGCCCTCAACCAACACCGGAGCAGGAGGCTCAACAGAAGGAACCACAGGTACAACGTACCGCCGCAACAAAGACCTATGGAACACGTTGTGAATGGCAAACGACACCGGAAGATCCAAGCGAAAGGACACAGGATTAAGGATTTCCAATATCTTGTAAGGACCGATGAAGCGAGGCTTAAATTTAGGAGAGGAGACCTTCATAGGAACAAATCGAGAAGACAGCCATACCAAATCCCCAACACGAAGTCGGGGACCCACACCGCGGCGGCGGTTGGCAAAACGCTGAGCCTTCTCCTGTGACAACTTTAAGTTGTCCACCACATGATTCCAGATCTGCTGCAACCTATCCACCACAGAATCTACCCCAGGACAGTCAGAAGGCTCCACATGTCCCGAGGAAAAACGAGGATGGAAACCAGAGTTGCAGAAAAATGGCAAAACCAAAGTAGCGGAACTAGCCCGATTATTAAGGGCAAACTCAGCCAACGGCAAGAAGGTCACCCAATCATCCTGATCTGCCGAAACAAAACACCTCAAATAAGCCTCCAGAGTCTGATTAGTTCGCTCCGTTTGTCCATTAGTCTGAGGATGAAAGGCAGACGAAAACGACAAATGAATGCCCATCCTAGCACAAAAGGATCGCCAGAACCTGGAAACAAACTGGGATCCTCTGTCAGACACAATATTCTCAGGAATGCCGTGTAAACGAACCACATTCTGAAAGAACACAGGAACCAGATCGGAAGAGGAAGGCAGCTTAGGCAAAGGCACCAAATGGACCATTTTAGAAAAGCGATCACATACCACCCAGATGACAGACATGCCCTGAGACACCGGGAGATCTGAAATGAAATCCATGGAAATGTGTGTCCAAGGCCTCTTCGGGACAGGCAAGGGCAAGAGCAACCTGCTGGCACGAGAACAGCAAGGCTTAGCTCGAGCACAAGTCCCACAGGACTGCACAAATGACCGCACATCCCGTGACAAGGAAGGCCACCAAAAGGACCTAGCCACCAGATCTCTGGTGCCAAAAATTCCCGGATGCCCTGCCAACACCGAGGAATGAACCTCGGAAATGACTCTGCTGGTCCACTTATCAGGAACAAACAGTCTGTCAGGTGGACAAGAGTCAGGTCTACCAGCCTGAAATCTCTGCAACACACGTCGCAAATCAGGAGAAATGGCCGACAAGATAACTCCCTCTTTAAGAATACCAAATGGTTCTGCGACTCCAGGAGAGTCAGGCACAAAGCTCCTTGAAAGAGCATCAGCCTTCACATTCTTTGAACTTGGTAAATACGAGACCACAAAGTCAAAACGGGAGAAAAACAATGACCAGCGGGCCTGTCTAGGATTCAGGCGTTTAGCAGACTCGAGATACATCAAATTTTTGTGATCAGTCAAGACCACCACACGATGCTTAGCACCCTCAAGCCAATGACGCCACTCCTCAAATGCCCACTTCATGGCCAGCAACTCCTGATTGCCAACATCATAATTCCGCTCAGCAGGCGAAAACTTTCTAGAGAAGAAAGCACATGGTCTCATTACCGAGCAACCAGGGCCTCTCTGCGACAAAACGGCCCCTGCCCCAATCTCAGAAGCATCCACTTCGACCTGAAAGGGAAGTGAGACATCAGGCTGGCACAAAACAGGCACCGAAGTAAACCGGCGCTTCAACTCTTGGAACGCCTCCACGGCTGCAGGAGCCCAGTTAGCAACATCAGAACCTTTCTTGGTCATATCCGTCAAAGATTTAACAACGCTAGAAAAATTAGCGATAAAACGACGGTAGAAGTTAGCAAAACCCAAGAACTTCTGAAGACTCTTAACTGACGTGGGTTGAGTCCAATCATAAATAGCTCGGACCTTGACTGGGTCCATCTCCACAGCAGAAGGGGAAAAAATAAACCCCAAAAAGGGAACCTTCTGTACTCCAAAGAGACACTTTGAGCCCTTAACAAACAAAGCATTCTCACGCAAAACCTGAAACACCATCCTGACCTGCTCCACATGTGAGTCCCAATCTTCAGAGAAAACCAGAATATCATCCAGATAAACAATCATAAATTTATCCAGATACTTCCGGAAAATATCATGCATAAAGGACTGAAACACTGAGGGAGCATTAGAGAGCCCAAAAGGCATCACCAAGTACTCAAAATGACCTTCGGGCGTATTAAATGCTGTCTTCCATTCATCTCCTTGCTTAATGCGCACAAGGTTGTACGCACCACGAAGATCTATCTTGGTGAACCACTTGGCACCTTTAATCCGGGCAAACAAGTCCGACAACAGAGGCAAAGGATACTGAAATTTAACAGTGATTTTATTCAGAAGCCGATAGTCAATACAAGGTCTCAAAGATCCGTCCTTCTTGGCCACAAAAGAGAATCCCGCACCAAGAGGGGAAGAGGATGGACGGATATGCCCCTTCTCCAGAGACTCCTTGATATACGAACGCATTGCGGCATGCTCAGGTACAGACAGATTAAATAGTCTTCCCTTAGGAAATTTACTACCTGGAATCAAATCTATGGCGCAGTCACAGTCCCTATGAGGAGGCAGAGTACTGGACCTGGACTCGCTGAATACATCCTGATAATCAGACAAATACTCAGGAACTTCCGAAGGAGTAGAGGAAGCAATAGACACCGGCGGGGAATCAGCATGAATTCCCTGACAGCCCCAACTTGACACAGACATTGCCTTCCAATCCAAGACTGGATTGTGGGTCTGTAACCATGGCAGACCCAAAACGACCAAATCATGCATTTTATGCAGAACAAGAAAACGAATCACCTCCCGATGTTCAGGAGTCATGCACATGGTTACCTGCGTCCAAAACTGCGGTTTATTTTCCGCCAATGGTGTAGCATCAATACCTCTAAGAGGAATAGGATTTACCAACGGTTCAAGAACAAAACCACAGCGCTTGGCAAATGACAGATCCATAAGACTCAGGGCAGCACCTGAATCCACAAACGCCATAACAGGGTAAGACGACAATGAGCAAATTAAAGTCACAGACAAAATAAATTTAGGTTGCAAATTACCAATGGCGACAGGACTAACAACCCTTGTAAGGCGTTTAGAGCATGCTGATATAACATGTGTAGAATCACCACAGTAAAAACACAACCCATTCTGACGTCTATGATTTTTCTGCTCATTTCTAGTCTGAATTCTATCACATTGCATTAAATCAGGTGTTTGTTCAGACAACACCACCAGAGGATTAGCGGTTTTGCGCTCCCGCAAACGCCGGTCAATTTGAATAGCCAGCGCCATGGAATCATTCAGACTTGTAGGAATGGGGAAACCCACCATCACATTCTTAATGGCTTCAGAAAGGCCATTTCTGAAATTTGCGGCCAGAGCACACTCATTCCACTGAGTAAGCACGGACCATTTCCGAAATTTTTGGCAATACACTTCAGCTTCATCCTGGGCCTGAGAAATAGCCAGCAAGGCTTTTTCTGCCTGAACTTCAAGATTGGGTTCCTCGTAAAGCAATCCGAGCGCCAGAAAAAACGCATCAATATTTGCCAATGCCGGATCTCCTGGCGCTAGCGAGAAAGCCCAATCCTGAGGGTCGCCCCGTAAAAAAGAGATAACAATTTTAACTTGCTGAGCTGAATCTCCAGATGAACGGGGTCTCAGAGATAGAAACAATTTACAATTATTCCTGAAATTCCTAAACTTAAATCGGTCTCCAGAAAACAGTTCAGGAATAGGTATTTTAGGTTCAGACATTGGACTACTGGTAACAAAATCTTGTATGCCCTGCACACGAGCAGCAAGCTGGTCTACACTTGTAATCAAGGTCTGGACATTCATGTCTGCAGCAAGCACAAGCCACTCAGAGGTAAAGGGGAGGAAGAGAGGAAGGAAAAAAAAAAAAAAAAACCTCAGAATTTCCTTTCTTATTATCCCACTTCTGCAATGCATTAAACATTCAATGTTGGCCTGGCATACTGTTATGACCCCAATGGCAGAGGGTCTCAGAAATAATTACTAAGTCTGCAAACACAAAAAAACAGCTCATAGGGCAGTGGTAACTGAGCTGACCATATATCTAATCCTAGCACCACAAATAGCAGCAGCCGGGGAACGTGCCTACGTTGGTTCTAGACGTCTCGCGCCAGCCGGAGAACTAACTAACCCTAGAAGGGAAAAGAAAGACCTTTCTTGCCTCCAGAGAAAAGACCCCAAAAGTTGGATACAAGCCCCCAACAAATAATAACGGTGAGGTAAGAGGAAAAGACAAACGTAAGAATGAGCTAGGTATTTAGCAAAGAGAGGCCCACTAGCTAATAGCAGAATATAGTAAGATGACTTATATGGTCAGCAAAAACCCTATCAAAATATCCACGCTGGATATTCAAGAACCCCCGAACCGTCTAATGGCCCGGGGGGAGAACACCAGCCCCCTAGAGCTTCCAGCAAAGTCAGGAATCACATTTAGTACAAGCTGGACAAAAATAAGAGCAAAGCAAATAACCAAAAAACAAAGAAGCAGGACTTAGCTTAATTTTGCACGAACCAGGATCAGCAGACAGGAGCAAACAGAAAGGATCTGATTACAACGATGCCAGGCACTGGACTAAGGATCCAGGAAGTTTATATAGCAACACCCCTGGACTAACGGCCCAGGTGGGTGCCCAACAGAGGAAAGACAATCCCAGAGTCATATCACTAGTAACCACAAGAGGGAGCCAAAAAGTCTAATTCACAACAGATGGAAGCAGGTTCTGCTCTGGATGGAGGCAGGTTCAGCTCTGGATGGAGGCAGGTTCAGCTCTGGATGGCAGCAGGTTCAGCTCTCAATGGCAGCTGGTTCAGTTCTGGATGGCGGCAAGTTCAGCTCAGGATGGCGGCAGGTTCAGCTCAGGATGGCGGCAGGTTCAGCTCAGGATGGCAGCAGGTTCAGCTCAGGATGGCGGCAGGTTCTGCTCTGGATGGAGGCAGGTTCAGCTCTGAATGGAGGCAGGTTCAGCTCTGGATGGCAGCAGGTTCAGCTCTGGATGGCGGCAGGTTCAGCTCTGGACGGTGGCAGGTTCAGCTCAGGATGGCGGCAGGTTCAGCTCAGGATGGCAGCAGGTTCTCTGTGTCTCTTGCTGGCTGGTAAATGGATGAGTGAAGGCCTACCTGGCTGGCTTTATATATGTTTCTTAACTAGTGTTGAGCATTCCAATACCGCAAGTATCGGGTATCGGCCGATATTTGCTGTATCGGAATTCTGATACAGAGTTCCGATATTTTTGTGATATCGGAAATCAGAATCGGAAGTTCCCAGTGTATGGTTCCCAGGGTCTGGAGGAGAGGAGACTCTCCTTCAGGCCCTGGGATCCATATTCATGTAAAAAATAAAGAATTAAAATAAAAAATATGGATATACTCACCCGTCCGGCGGCTCCTGGACCTTACCGATGTAACCGGCAGCCTCCGTTCCTAAGAATGAGGAGTTTAGGACCTGCGATGACGTCGCGGCTTGTGATTGATCGCGTGAGCGGTCACATGAGCGGTAACGCGACCAATCACAAGCCGCGACGTCATCGAAGGTCCTAAACTCCTCATTCTTAGGAACGGAGGCTGCCGGTTACATCGGTAAGGTCCAGGGGCCGCCGGACGGGTGAGTATATCCATATTTTTTATTTTAATTCTTTATTTTTTACATGAATATGGATCCCAGGGCCTGAAGGAGAGTTTCCTCTCCTTCAGACCCTGGGAACCATCCAGGATACCTTCCGATACTTGTGTCCCATTGACTTGCATTGGCATCGGGTATCGGTATCGGCGATATCCGATATTTTTTGGATATCGGCCGATACCATCCGATACCGATACCTTTGAGTATCGGAAGGTATCGCTCAACACTATTCTTAACCCCTTTCTGACATTGGACGTACTATCCCGTCGAGGTGGGGTGGGCCCTTATGACCACCGACGGGATAGTACATCCAGCGCGATCGGCGGCGCTCACGGGGGGAGCGCGGCCGATCGCGGCCGGGTGTCAGCTGATTATCACAGCTGACATCCGGCACTATGTGCCAGGAGCGGTCACGGACTGCCCCCGGCACATTAACCCCCGGCACACCGCGATCAAACATGATCGCGGTGTGCCGGCGGTACAGGGAAGCATCGAGCAGGGAGGGGGCTCCCTGCGTGCTTCCCTGAGACCCCCGGAGCAACGTGATGTGATCGGGTTGCTGCGAGGGTCTCTTACCTCCTCCTCGCTGCAGGTACCCGGATCCAAGATGGCCGCGGCATCCGGGTCCTGCAGGGAGGGAGGTGGCTTACCAAGTGCCTGCTCAGAGCAGGCGCTTGGTAAGCCTGCAGTGCTGTAAATCAGATCGGTGATCTGACAGAGTACTGTGCAAACTGTCAGATCACCGATCTGTGACGTCCCCCCGGGACAAAGTAAAAAAGTTTTAAAAAAAAATTCCACATAAGTAAAAAAAAAAAAAAAAAATTCCTAAATAAAGAAAAAAAAAATATATTATTCCCATGAATACATTTCTTTATCTAAATAAAAAAAATAAAACAATAAAAGTACACATATTTAGTATTGCCGCGTCCGTAACGACCCCACCTATAAAACAATATCACTAGTTAATCCCTTCAGTGAACACCGTAGGAAAAAAAAAAAAAACGAGGCAAAAAACAACGCTTTATTATCATGCCACCGAACAAAAAGTGGAATAACACGCGATCAAAAAGACGGATATAAATATCCATGATACTGCTGAAAACGTCATCTTGTCCCGCAAAAAACGAGCCGCCATACAGCGTCATCAAAGAAAAAAGAAAAAAGTTATAGTCCTCAGAATAAAGCGATGCTAAAATAATTATTTATTCTATAAAATAGTTTTTATCGTATGAAAGTGCCAAAACATAAAAAAATGATATAAATGAGGTATCGCTGTAATCGTACTGACCCGACGAATAAAACTGCTTTATCAATTTTACCAAACGTGGAACGGTATAAATGCCTCCCCCAAAAGAAATTCATGAATAGCTGGTTTTTGGTCCTTCTGCCTCACAAAAATCGGAATAAAAAGCGATAAAAAACTGTCACGTGTCCGAAAATGTTACCAATAAAAACGT
This sequence comes from Ranitomeya variabilis, assembly GCF_051348905.1. Classification (NCBI taxonomy): domain Eukaryota; kingdom Metazoa; phylum Chordata; class Amphibia; order Anura; family Dendrobatidae; genus Ranitomeya; species Ranitomeya variabilis. The sequence goes on from NC_135236.1 coordinate 575,616,961, forward strand.
CAACTCGTCCCGCAAAAAACAAGACCTCACATGATTCTGTGGATCAAACTATGGAAAAATTATAGGTCTCAAAATGTGGAGACGCAAAAACTTTTTTGCTATAAAAAGTATCTTTTAGTATGTGACGGCTGCCAATCATAAAAATCCGCTATAAAAAATGCTATAAAAGTAAATCAAACCCCCCGTCATCACCCCCTTAGTTAGGGAAAAATAATAAAATTAAAAAAATGTATTTATTTCCATTTTCCCATTAGGGCTAGGGCTAGGGTTAGGGCTAGGGTTAGGGCTAGGGTTGGGGCTAGGGTTAGGGCTAGGGTTAGGGTTAGGGCTGGGGTTAGGGTTGGGGCTAGGGTTGGAGCTAAAGTTAGTGTTAGGGTTGGGACTAAAGTTAGGGTTAGGGTTGGGGCTAAAGTTAGGTTTAGGGTTTGGATTACATTTACGGTTGGGATTAGGGTTGGGATTAGAGTTAGGGGTGTGTCAGGGTTAGGGGTGTGGTTAGGGTTACCGTTGGGATTAGGGTTAAGGGTGTGTTAGGATTAGGGTTTCAG